>NC_135033.1:6577500-11577500 GCF_051020975.1 Osmia lignaria lignaria | reverse complement strand
TTTACACTTGGCATAAATTTTGGTCGACCGATGCCGCGTTCGCTCGAATTCGCTCGAATTTCGTTGGAAAATTGGAAAATTCGGCGATACCAGGGCCCCGGCTCCGGTCTGTTCGAAACAAACCCCCTGGTCGCAGGATCGGGCATGGTGCCCGACATTTCGCGGCCGAATTGGGGAGGAGCCGATTCGGCGAACCGCCGCCGCAAATCGCTGCTGCTTTTCGCGTCAATTCGCCCGTTCCCCTGATAAAGCCTCTCGAACGATAAATTATTCCAACGTGAAACCCCTCTCCGCGGTCCTACACCTCGTCCCCCTTTACCATTTGTTCCGGCCTCGAAATTGTTCACCAAAATTGTATCGCTTTCATTCCGACTGCTTTTATTCTTTTTTCGCTCCAGTAAAACAAAAAAAAGGACCAAGACAGTTCCGGATAACAATTAAACATTAAGAACGACAAAGTTCGGCGTCCTCAATAATTCTGGCTGCTTCTGTCACGAAAAGTCAATGTGTCGACATCTCGAACCATCCCATTAGAGGGAGACACTAATCAGACGTCAATTAGCCGAAATCCAAAGGCTTAACTCGCTAAAACATTAACTCCGTCCTAAAATAATTAGACGTATCGAGTTTCGATAAAGTCAAGAGAAACTTACTCGAGCTCGTCAAGAGACGTCACGAAAGTCCCGTTCGAGCAGCGAAGAAACTTGCTGGGTCATCCCGGTCGGATCCCCAAGAGCAGCTGTCGAAGATACCGGGTAAGAGACAGAGAGATAGGGTAAGAGTTTGATAAGGGAAGGTTGCTCGAATCAAGCATCCCCCCGAGGGACAAGCAGCAACGAGGGTGCCCATTGGAAGATAATTAGGTGCGAGGGCTAATAAAGGGACGGACGGCTAGTCCCGCATGCCGAAAACAATAGCCGGTGTCAGCGTGTTTATGGAAATCCGTGTTAGGTAGGATCGCGCGTTAGGGTCGCGATAACGCTTGCAAATCGCATTACATCCAGCTACACTAGCTACGACTTCGGCTGACCTAACCCAACCACGCAACCCTTCTCCGACTAACCTGCAACAGCAATACCTCTGTCGATTCGTCCTCGTAACACTCGCTTGCTCCTTCACCAATTTACTATTTATATTATTTTAAAGAATTCTTCTAATCGATTCAACGTAGACTTTGTTCAAAGTTTCTGGACGTCTGTTCGGTAGAACTATCGAGTCTGATACAAGTGAAATTATCCCTGTGTAGGGGCAAGTTTACCCTGTAAACAGAACGTCGACGTCGACACGGCGCGTCATTAGTGGTCGTTGGCAAACGCCAGCCTTTCTGGTCCGTTCTCCTGCTTTAATGCTACTTTGCGAGTTCTCTTCTTATTGAACCGTGTCGCGGCTTTGATTTCGCATGCAAATCGTCCGCGTTGCACTAAACTTCGATATTTCGAAAGGTGGCTTCAGTTATCGAGTTATATTAAAATGTAATAATACATCGAAGTAAGGTATATTATCTTCTTTTTAAACTTAGACACGATTCTTCTTCTGCGAATGATGTCGATTATCGTTTCTTCAAATCCCTGGTCGCCGTTTTTCCAGAACTCGGCGAGCCCGATCGAACTTTCAGTTTTTTGATCCAGTGATTTACTTTCGCGTTGACCCACATTTCGGCTCGTACCTCTTTATCGAGATAAAGAGCCGAATCCGGCGAGAAGGACGCTCCAAATAACGCTTCGCTCTTTGATTAAACTTTTTCATCCCCGTGTTGAGCGTAGAAACGGAAATTATTCGGTAGTAATCGGTTGATTGGAAATTAAGGAGCCGAGGAAAGGTAGTCGATCGAAATTGCAACTATACAGTTGTATTTTAAACAATTTCTCGATTAATTCTACTATTCAACTTCTGTCGCTTTTTTAATTTTGCACACTTCCCAGCAGGAAGTTCGCTTCTTTTACAATTAGCATTAACTTTAATTAAACAAAGCAGAGGGTTCAATTAAAAGTTGCCGGTTCATTTAACCACGGGACACTATCAGCCTTATCCAAAGAGGCCGAAGGAATCCCTATCCGAATGAAAAGTAGTCGAGTTACGAAGGATAATCTAGCGAAGCAAAAGTTTTTCGTTCTCGTGAGAATCGCCCTGACGGATAAAAGCTTCAAAAGCCAGTGGATTTCGATCTCGCGTACCCCTTGCTTCCAGTACGAAAAAGGGGTTCCCGACGATCCTGCGGAAGCGGCAATCAAGGAACCCGGCCTCGCGTCGAGGCCGAAAGTTCGAAAAGAGAGGACAAAATAGTCCTGCTGCTAGTTTTCGACCAGGTTCCCTCGTCAAAGGACGAAAAAGGAAGAAGAATCGCCCGAGGGCGTACGAATCCCGTGACGTTTACCCTGCGAACGAGAAGGGTGAACTCGATTTTTTCCTCCTTTTTTCTTCTTTTTTTTTTCCTCTCTTTTTCTATTTTAAACGTTCTCTCACACGAAGATAAATATTTTGTGAACACGCTCGTTACACGGCGTGTATCACGCTTGAAAACACAAGATACACGCGTTTGAGGACTGTTTAATCGCGTCAAGTGGCGCCGTCAGAATTTCGGATGCTTTTTCGTTGACTTTACTACTGAAATACTACCCACCTCTGGCGATCTCGTTTTATTCCTGACATTTCAAACATTTCCCTGGCTTTTCAGCTGGAAATGTTGAAATTGCAGCTGGAACGTTTGGATTTTTCTTGAATCCGGGCTTGTAAATGATGAAAAATTGTAACAAAAGCGTTATTTTTTTGCCAATAACCTGTTTCGTTCTATGAAGCTTCGTTGCATCGTTCTTCAACTTCTTGAAACGAGAGCATAACCACGGAATACCGTAACAATCGCACGTGTTTGAATCACCCTTGGGATATCGTTTCACTGTCACGCTGAAGCCGTGCCACTAACGAGCCACAACCCCCGTAGCACCCTAGCTAGTAATCCCCGCGCTCTGACGCGTACATGCACGGGGATGAACCGGGCAAGGGGTTGTGTCCATACAGGGGAAAATACGAGGGTCACTCCTGACCTCTAGGTCTCCATTAACGCGACGGTGCACACATGAATGCGTAACGTTGTACCGTACCACTTATTATAATTCGATTAAAACGGCCGCGAGCCCATCTTGGTCATCCGCACTTGGTGTTTCACCGTGGTTGCAAGAGACCCGGTGTCCGCGCGGATTTTAATAAGATTTCTCTTTTGCCGGTAATCGGCCACGATGGCACCAGAGTGCATTTTCATTGCGCAGCTTCGAAACAACCCTTCTATTGCTGTCCTTGAAAAGTAGATAATTTTTGATAGAAATTGTGGCTATGATTTTTTATTCCGAACAATTGAATAATTTCTTCGTTAATTATTACCAATTTGTTATTTACCGAATCGATTCTGTTCACACTTTTGTAACGATAGTACAGGCTGGAAAACAAAAGCAAAAAATCCCGCAAGAACCATTGTGTACAGTTCGATTTCTACCGCATTCCCGCACACCGAAAGTTACAATCCCCAATATCTAAAAATCACTAGAAAAGAAAAAAAAAAACAGAATCGAGATTTCGATCGGATGGCACGCGCAATCTCTCATAACACCAGCTACACTCGCAATCTCCCATCGACGTTATCGATATCCTTTCAGCTGGTACGCGCAGCCCTTTTCAACCCCTTTTATCTGAAACTGCCGAAAATCCATTTGGAAATTATCGACCGCGTTCGATCATCGAGTTCTATGGACGCGAAACGGTATTCGTTTCGTATCGACGAGAAGAAAGGTGGATGGCGGAGGGAAGAGATGGTTCGATTCGAAAAGAGTGGAAATTTTCCGTGCAATTTGCCATTTTACATAGGAATAATAGATGCAAGGTTATAACGGAAAATTAGCTGCTTTTTCTTTCGATAGAAAGAGCAAGAAAAAGGTAGCAGATGAGATAAGGGCGGTCGAGGGGTGGATATTGGAAAGTGTAGGATCGTATCGATCGGAGGACGGTCAATGATCTACCGCCAGCTGATATCTGCTTTCGAGCGTTATCGTCGCCGTTCTGTTGGCGGGTCGTTTGAATTTTCGCACGAACGGATATCGGAACGAACATATCGGAACACCGTGCACGATGGTGAATATGGTATGACAAACCGATGTGCGGAACGGCCATGCACACATCAATCGGTATCTGCTGTTTCGTCCCCCTTCCTTTTTTGTGACCCTGCCGCTTCTGCCTTTTGTGTCTTGTCCAAATAGCACGGAAGAAAAATTCTTTACCTACCTTAGAATTATTTTTTTCTTCTCTTAGGGCGCCTTTCGTAAAATTAACAAAGATTCGAATGAAGCGTTTAATCGTAATCGGTGGAAAAATTCGTGAAAATTGTGTGATATGTAACTCTGAAAGAAAAAAGAAAGATAACCGTAGCTGAAGAGAAAGATGAACGACATATGATGGGAGAATAAACGTCGACTAGGAAAAATTCCATCGAATGGCGTTGAACGATAGGGAAAAGGGTAAAACGTACCGTTTCCAGTTGGCCTGCTGTCCGGGGGCCTCTGTCAGTTCCATGTTTCAAGAGCTTTCAACGAATTTCGAAACAACTCGAAAATTGACTTTCGGCCGGCCGTAAATTGATTCCATTGCGGCGCTCTCCGCTTTTGGTTAGATATTTTCGGGTCAGAGAAGTGGGGGAGGGGGAGCACGGTGGGCCATGAAGGGAGAAAACGAATTCATCCGAAGTGCATCGTAACGAATTCGCGAGCGAGACAACCGAACCGCCGAACTGTTTTTTTCCATCCCCAGAATATTTCTCAGTTTGCTAACCGGCAAGTTTGGAGGGCTCTGTATCGAAACGTGGAAAAAATTTCGAATCAAATTTGCTCTCGTGAATCGAATGGTTTTTCAAACGGGAGGATCATTTTTTTTTTCGTCGGGGATGAAACCAATCGAAACGAGCATGTACGTTTATTTATGGAAGAAGGAAGGAAAAACGAGCCGCGAAATCGATGCCCGGGAAAGCGTTGATCTCTACTACTTAAAATACGGATAAAGTGTCTGAAACTTCGATCCTCTGTAAAATTAACAGAAAACGAAATATTGTACTTATAGTTTTATAGATGGAATAACGAGAAGTGGAGGAAACTGTTGTGCCATCGTACTCGAGGAAGAAAATCGTATTACAGGAAGTTCTTGTTAAGCTATTCGACTTTGTTATTCGCCAGTTCGTTGTATTCTTACTTGAAAAGAATCTTCAACCCGTTCTCGTAATCTTGCAGCCAAGAAATTTCAAAGTTTAATAAACAGACAGTATTGGTAATTGTTTAAACTACGACTCCCTGAGCGTTTACCTTTACTACTTAATAGCGCCTGAGTCGCTCGTTATATACTTGTTTCACTACGAGACGAAAAAGTAGAATAAAAGAATGAAAATTCTACCTTTTTGCTATTATAAGAGCTACGTTCTTTCGTGCGAGACACAATTGCTAGCGCTAGATGCGCAGTATATCAAGCTATCCACGTAGTTTCTGTTCTTTTGTTCATCCGTGCAGTTATTTATCCCAACGGTGCACGACGACGGGGATGGTTCGGGGGTTGGAGATGGTGTCCACTTCCGGCTTCGCGTTTCGAACGAAACCCCCGTTTTCTTTCCTGTTTTTTCTTTCCTGCCACGTGTGTAAACAAGAGACACTGTCTATCCTTCTGATCCCCCGTGTTTCAACCCCCCCTGTTCTCTAACCCTCGCGCGTGTCTCTTCTCTCTTTTCGCACCACGAACGGCCTCGTTTTTATCACAGTCTCCGGCTTGTGCTCGTACACTCTCGGGCAAAATGATAGCACAACGGGTAAATTTATTGCTTTCAAGTAAATAAGTTTAAAATGTTACAAGTATAAAAGCAGAGTCATAAACAAGGGGTAGCATTTAATATAATTGGTAATTAAATTTTCGAATATATTTTGAATAATATTTCAATATAAAAAAGGAAGGCAATAATAATTGAATAAATCAGAATTGTTCTTTTTTTATCAAAAAATATTCAAAATTTATTTTTAAAAAGATAGAAACAATTCGACTAGTGTACGATCATTTTGTCCTGGAGTGTATCTGCATTTCTAGCCGTGTTTCCGCCGCTTCCAGACTCTTCTCCTCCCTCCAGCTTGGTTTACACCCCTCCCAGCATCCCTCACCACCGTCTGCATTTGCATCCGCGTCCGTATTCCTCCACCCCTTTCGCGCGCGCGTTTCTCGCGTAATTATTTCTATCCGCGATTGTGATGCAAATTTTTGCTGTTTTCCATCCCGCCCCTGTTCGCCATTCGCTCCCGTTTCCCACCCTTCTTTTTCTCTTGTCTCCCTGCTCACTGTTTCTCTTCTTCTTTGTTTCTATCCCGTTTCGTCTGCTCTACTCGATTGTCCATCCCCTAATTCTAGCCCGTCGTACTCTTTCTCTCGTTTAATTCTGCCTGTCGTTTCAACCCCTGTAGCTTTTCGACCGGCAGCCTATTTGTCCATAGGCAAATCCTTCCCCTTTATTCACCTACTATTTTTCACTCGTTTTCGCTCCATTTTCGTCCCCTTTCATCGAGCCACCCCATACAAATAAGGGACGCGTTTAATACGTCACTCCCTCTACGTGTGAGTTCACCCCGCGATTTGTTCGCGTTTTATTATATCAAACTCGAATTTCGCGAGTAAAAAGAGGGATCACTCTTTCGTACGATCAATCGATAGCGTCTTCGAGTAGCCAAGTTTATTGTATCGTAAGCGAAAGAGGGATCGCATTAATTATTTATGGCTCGGCTATATACGGTAAATGCGACGAAAAGGTGCGAGGATTTAATTAGAACTTTCGCATTTGTTTTGTTGCGAAATGTAAAGAGGTACTTGCATATTCGAATTTATTCATCGCATCGATCGATAAGAATTAAGTTTCCCTTAACTTTCGATGAAATTCCGAACTTTCAACTCTATTCGAATTTATTGCATCTCTATCTTAGAAAGAGTCAACTCGTTTACACGGCACGATGTCGGCGATGAAAAATGGCAACGAACGTGTTAAGACGTCTTTATTCGCTTTTTGTCTGGCCAAACAACGAGGAAATCGATCTCGTACATAAAAAGTATCAGCTCGAACACGTCAACCGGACTCGTGACAACGGTATTCCGCGAAAGGATTACGTGATCGGCGGCCGGTGTTTGGATAACGGAGCGATTAGATCGTTGTTAGAACGCGGCACCGGTGTCGTCGTCATTGAAGCTGTCGGCGAAACGCGTTGTTATCGGTCTTGAAAGGTAACGCGTGATCGTTCGATGGAATTGCTCGCATAAATTCCCTACCGTCCGTCGTGTTTGCTTTGGGGAAGATTAGCGCTATGCTTTTGCGCCGTGTGTGCACTGTCTGCTGGGTTTGTGGCCGGATATCATTCGATCTTCGCGATGATAACTCGTTCGTTCGAATTATTTTGTCCAGGAATCGAAGAGCGTAAACTTGATCGTTGAAAATTCAAATTAAATAAACTTATCTTTTAACAAATTCGTGAAATAGTGGAAAGGAATATTGATTCGTTCTCTGAAGGTTCGCGAATAACGATCGAAGGTGACTTTCCTCTTCAAGTTTCATTAACTCTTTACGTCGGAGAGACGCTGACGCGACGCCATTTCGATACGAGCCGTGAGATGAACCGAGCCGATAAAGTCTCGGTTGAAGATCTTCCAATTAATCGGGCTTAATAAGACAATAAGGGTTTATCGACGGTTCGAACGAGGGATCTTGAAATCTTTCACGGGGACAGGGATAACGATGAAGACGACGTCGGACGACGTCGAGGTCGTGTCTTTTGGAGGATAGGGACGAGCACCGGGAACGGAGTAATTAATTTTACGCTATTGCCTTCTGGCAAAGGCGAGTTTTACGGAACGGCGCCATCGGGATTAACTAAACGAGGTTTGCGGACCAAGAGGACGATCGTTGAAATAAAGCTCGAGATTAGACTTTTCAAGAGTTTGGCAAGCGGTTGGTTTTTCGAACCGGAAACCACCAGAAGGGGATCTATTATCCCGCTCATTTAATATATAATTCCTTAGCCGTTGAGATTTGTAATTGAATATGAAAAGCTTCTTTTTCTTCCTCCCCCGTTGAAACTTTATTTCGAAATATCCTACGAATTATTCGGAATCTCTTATCAGACGATTTTTGTCGATAGAAATGGGTGCCTGCTCGTGAATTTTTCGGTGACTCGGTGTTTTAAAGTTTACGACACGGTACGGTTGTAAAACACAAAACTCTTGGACACTTGTGCTCGACTTTCAATCGACTAAAAGCTTCTAAGTTTCTGATCATCGTACGTCGTTCGCGTATGGGAGATGAAATTCAAATGCGATCTCTGAATTTTAGAGTTCGAGAGATGGTTATTGCCGTTTGAAATTAATTCCTCAACGTTGTTAATATCGCACGATATCCGTATCGCGAAGATTGAATAACAAAAATACGAGAGAGTTCGTAGACGATGGTTTCATTTTCGTTCTCGTCCCGTCGGGCAAACAACGAAGTTGACAATGGTCCAGGATTTCCAGTTGACAAGTACAATATTGTCCCAGTGGAGAGTTAATAGAGACGAACAATCGGTGGACGACATCGAAAGTTGGATGCGGGTGGCGAACGGCAAATGGAGGGAATTTTTGGGATCGTTCAACTGCAGTCGAAAACACTTTCGTGTTTCGATTGCAGTCGCGACGCTCGGCCAACTATTCGAACCGTTCCGGACGCATATTCGAGATTGTTGAAATCTCATCGAACGGGCTCGATCGAAATAACAGGGGAGGAGAAAGTTTTTAAAGAGAGGATGGAGAAAGGTACACGGAGCTTTGGGAAAATAAGGGATGATCGATTTCCCTCGTAGAACTGGCGCTGTTTATTCGCCGCTGGAATTCCAGAAAAATTTCCGATACATTGGATTTTATGAAGGATCGCGTGCCTTGTCCTTTTTTTCTTCTTGGTTTATCGTTAGTTTACTTCTCGATGGAATTCTATTATATCACGATCGTATACTTAATATTTAAACATTTTATTTTAAATCATCTGTTTTCATCTTATCACGTGAAATTGCCTTTCCACCCTTTTCTTTGAAGGGTCGATTATTCCATTCGAATTGCAAGATTCTTTACACGCACGCGTGCCTTTAATTTCCGTTACGTCAACGTCAACTTCTATCGTTTCGTTCTATACTGTTTTTGAAACATTTCTCCAGTTGCATTTCCGCTTCTCTTGTCAATCGTCTGTCGCAACTGGAAACCGAGCTTATGATACAGATGAAGCCATTTAATCCTATAGTATTTGATATTAGGTTACAACAGAGAGTCGTAATTATTGTGAGAGTTATGACAGTTTCTGTTAGCTGTGCAAAGCGTCGAGTTGGAGAAATTAACTGAATAATATTGTACAATTTCCTAATAGTAACGATTTAGCGATAGTAATTTCTCTAGTATGTAACGTGACTCTGAATGCGAACGTTGAACGTCTCCCCTTTCTTTGACTCATTTGTTCAATTACGAAGAGCATCGAGGAACACGGTTGCATTTGTCACGTTCAACGGAAGCTCGCTGCATCGGGTGGTTTTAGGGTGGTTTTAGGTGGAACAGGTTTCGCGACGTGTGTACACGAGCCGCGCTAATGCTGCCGTGTTGTCACGGTTTCTCGTCTGCGCGGAATCGAAAGCAAGGAAAATGGATGACAAGGATTTTCACGGGAACGGTTGCTTGAATTTTCCGAGAATTTCAGCGGAAAGTGGAAAGCGGAGAAGAACCGTGTCTCGTGCAACCGTCTCGAGAGATTCTATTCGCCATTTCGCGACGGAGAATCTAATTTGAAAACGAACCAACCTGTCTACAGTTTCTTTTACAACTTTAATTGTTCCTGCTTGGAGATTACCGTTTTGAAAACAAATTTTCCAGCGGGAAAGAAAAATATCGATAAGAAGCTTGTACCAAAGAAGCCGCAACAGGCTTTTCTAAGAGGAAAAACGAACGATTACATAGTCTGGTACGCGTATCAAAAACCGTCTAGCTATAGAGCTGAATAATTCAAGCGCGATTTCATCGTTGATTATTTGGAATTCGTGCAACGGCGAGAGTCGCGTGCAACGGCTGTGTACAAAGTAAACTCGACGAGTCGGAAGAGGCACGGGCGAATCTTATCTCCCGGTCCCCCTATTAGAAAACTCCATTTCTTTCGCTCGATTTAAGCTTCTTCAGTCGAGTAAATTTCGTTAATCGCCGATAGCTATCCTTCCCGTCGACCGATATCACCCAGGGAATCGGTAATTGTTCTTGCGACGCGACGGCGACGAAAGTGGAAAAGAAAGTCGGAGCTGAGCTACGTTAACTGATCAGACTGCTTTTCCCTATCATTTACCACGGATAGACACTTTTTATTTAAACCATGACTATTCGGTGTGTTCGATATAAAATTATGCGAAGATTAAGCGAACTTAATGCATAATTTATTGTATCAAGAGTAAGATTTCCCTTGCAGGCTGACGAACCACTGACCTATTCTACTTGCGCGACACGGTCTCCTTGCAAAATCGCCCTTACTTCTGCAGTTTTCGAACGTTTCCGGGTCTCACGCGTTGAATATCAAATTACACGCTGCAGTGGACACGATTCAGCATGGAACTGACCTATCCAAGACACTCCGACGAAACTTTTATTAACCTGTCCGCGCGTACGCCGAGTTCCTCCACTTTTCGTTTCTACTTTTCACTGTTCCTCCGAGTTTCGCTCGCCGCCCCAGCGACCACTGGGTCTTAATGACAAAGGGAATTTATGGATTTCGAAATTCCACGAATTTAATGGAACAATTCCCACGGGGAGAGGAAGTATATGAAGCTGGTGTTACCAAGTGAAAAGTGGTAGGTAGAGAACGTAAGACCCACTTTTTTTTTTCACCCTTATTTCTCGGTTGAAGGAAACTTTATGAACGTAATATTCTCACGTGTACACGCGATTTTCCGGCATGGAAATGGACTCGTTTAACGTTGCAGAGGTTTATCTTCTCGCCGGCAAATATTTCCACTGCGAAATCTAGCGTTTTCTTTCCCGTCGCGTTCGTTGCGTGAGCCGTTAAATTGCGTGAAAATGGGCATTCCAAGTGGTTCGAGACTTCTTTACGATGCGTTACATCAGTCGGCGGGCCTCCCCTTTGAATCGCGGGCAAATGTTTGCCGGGAACCTGGCTGTGATTTCTTATTTTTCTCTGTTCCTCGTTACGGGCCAATTACCAACGGGCGAAAAACGCGAATAAAAAGGTGAATCGGCGTTGATCTCGTATTCCATGGTAAAGGTAGTTCCTAGACTGCCGGGCGGTTAAACCCGCACGTGTTTGCTCGATATTACGCGATTTCATTAAACCAGGTCGTCTGGTTGTACACGGATGCCTTTTATTCCGTATTTTTTCATTTTATTTTAGATATCTTTCTAAGCAGTTCAAAGGACTTCATAACATTTTCATTAATACTTTTTAATATTCTTTTAAAGTTTCTTCTGAAACGTTTTGGAGAGCGTAGAGTGCAATATTTAAAGGGTGGTTAAGATTGGAACGCTTGAGAAACTGCTAATTGAAATATAGATCTCGAAGGACAAAGATATTCGTGTAATCGTATTCGCCGTGTTCATCCTTCGAATCGGGGAAGAAGGGAGGCCGAAGGCGACGGCTGCGAGTGCTTATTGAAAAGTTGACAATTTACGAGGCAAGTTCGCCGTGGCTGTTTCTACGTGTGCCGATAAATCGAGCCTATACCTATCCGCTGAATAATTCGATGGGAAACGGTGCAAGAGCCACGATAAATCGAGGATTTTGCTCGTACGCATAGATTATTCTTTATAAGTTGTAAAAATGTCGAAGGTACGGACCTCGAATTCCCGGCAACTTTGTTGCCCGTGAGCCGGGTAACGATTCGTTAAGTGGAACGGCCAGAGTTTAAGTCGACCGATCGGATAACTTATCGGATACGGTAGATGCAAGTTTCTAGATATTTCATTTCAATTAGGTGTGAGTTAATTTGAAAATTAAGCATCACTACTTAAACTTTCAAGTTTCGAAGTTTTGGAAATGTTGGCCGTAGCATCAAGTTACTTTTCCAAGTTTAAAACCACTATGAATAAATAATTAATTCGCAATGAAGAAATTAATATATTCCACATATAGTTAGACAAGAATCAATTAAATTAGCTGTTCGAAATAGCCTATTAGTTCTCTGCAGAATTAAATAAAACAAAATCAAATTTCTGCATTTCGTTTGACGATATTTTATACGTTCATTTGATACGATTGAAATATAAGTTATTGTACCGACTTCAAAATTAATGAATTCTATATACGTGTAGTGGATAAAACAAATTCAGTTAAACGAATGAAACTGAATTATCCGACGTTCTATTAACTTGCTGTGTATGTGTGTGTTCTATTTTCGATTCGACGGGGATAGAATAGCACAGTATGCTTATAAACAGGTTGGAAATGCAGTTGCTCGTTTACGCTTCTGGCCTTTTCGCTCGTTTTCGTCGCACGGAAACTCTCTTCAACAACGCGAGACAAATGTTTGCCAACGAGACAGCCCTGTCCGTTTGCGACTCACCTCGAATACAATGACTCCAGCTGCCTGGGCAAACAGCCTTTCGCTCTTATTCCGCTTCAATTCCGTTTGAAGGCCTGTAAATACGACCGAGGCACAGCTGCTGCTCCCTCCTGTACAAAACTGAAGAAAAACACGGGGAATAGAGTTTCAATCTTTGCAGTTAATACAAATAAAGAGGCAATGATTCTTTTATATCCTCTATCTTTTAACTCGTGAATTAAAATATTCATTCCGTTTTTAATATAACCTCCGTTTGGTAATTTATATCTCGCATTAAAATAGTTTGCAGAATGCAAATACTACCATCGAATTTAACACACTTCGACGTTAACATTTAAACGGTAATTTGAAACTCATATTCAAGCGGTACACGATAGATCAAATCAATTTATTAGTGTCCAATAAACAACAAATAAACCGGTGGTGGATATTAAATCGATCGCGGCACGGTTCGAATCGAAATGAAAATGGGGGGGGAGGGGAGGGAGGGTTGATGCCGGAAGGGAAAATTGAAAATTATATCAAAGAGCGTGTAATGTGGAAACAAATTGATATTGTCAAATATAGCTTATCGGTGGCGGGGTGTAAACGAGCGACAGAGAGAGTGATAGGAAAGCTCAAATATCGCCGAGGCAATTTCGATGGGCGTAATTAAGTGAAATCCGTTCAATCGGAAAATACTGGCATATGAAACAAATACGTATCCATCGAGGAACACGCTATACATTCATGTGTATACTAATCGAATCCCTGCTCTCTGATCGTGGACGAGTGTCCGTGATATTGTGTTTCAAAATACCTGTTGCCAATGCGTATCGTGTCATTCGTTATCTCTGTACAGTGTTAAAAAGCAAAATTCGCAAAGCAGAGAATAAATTTTTCCAAAATTTAGATTAAAAAATCAACCCTTACCGTGCAAATGAATTTTTAAATCATTTTCACGATCCAAGATAACTAATTACTTGTGTAATTAATAATAAACGAAGAGGGTGTAACGTATCTCGACTTGGTTTGATAATACACGATCCAATTCCACTAGTCTGTTGAAAAGCGAGCCTGTGTCTGACCAGGCACGAACTTATTTCACTTCGACATAGCGGCTGCTTTAATTCTGTCCGACCTTCGTGTCCTCATTCTACTTTTCGCTTTTCAACCGTGACACATCGGGACAACGATATCATTCTCGGTTAGAAACGTAGCGAGAAAGGGCTATATTAATAGCTCTCGCTCTTTCAATGGAATTTTCACGTTGCCTATTCGTTTGACGAGCGAAAACGATTCGAAAGTGGGCCTCGCGGAACAGAGAACTTTGACATTAACGATAAAGCGACAAAAGGGCTGGATAAAGAGAGCACGTAATATTCTAGCTGTAATAGAAATCAAAACACACGAGTATTATTTTCATTCAAAAGTTTCCAACCTTTTATGCTTGAAACTACAAAAGTTTCAAGGAACAATCGTCTAAAAATCGAACGAATTTCTATCACTTTTTCAACTAACAATCTGTTCTATTTACCTGTTAATGACGCGTCAAATTTTTAATAGAATCAAAATTATTAATTTTCTCGGATAAGAGAACCACGCGTGATCAAAATTACTTTATATTTCTTAACGAGTCAGAGGTAATATTTTGTTTGGTAATATTTATCAGTTCTAGCTCGAAGTTCTGCTGATAAAAGGATAAGCACGATAATAGTGGGATGTTTCTTGCATAATCGAACAATATCGATGATAATAGGCTCACAAATTACTGTGATTTTCACCGTGATTACTACCCAGTATAATCCCATAGAACTGTTCCAATTATTCTAATTCTATTGGTACCGTAGGAAGGTATTGTCATAGACCAACTGTGCAACAACCAATTTTACTTGCTATCAATTAACAAATGGATTCAGTTACTAATTGATATTTCTACATTTTGAATTCCGAATTGGTATTAAAACCGAGAATGCTGTGTACCATGGTTGACTATTATAAGGGTTGTTTCGGTACCAGATATTACACCGCACGAAGGCGGAGATATCCGGCTAAATAGAGAATTTAATGAATTACCAAGCAGCAATTGTTGCGACCAGAACGTTCGATGATCTGATCACCGCGAAATGGTTTGCAGTTGTTGCGAAACTCGTTACAGCTCAATTAAATGGGATCGATAGAACATACGGAATTTCTGTTTCACGAAATTCGACTCGATTCGTACAATTGGTATGCGAAACGAAGGACTCGCGAGGATTATACATTCCGTGGTATCTGCGACGGTGGATCTAACTCGGGCTGGAAAGCATAGATTTAACGTCGAAGTTTGCCACCAAAGGCGAAGATCAATATGCGAAACGATCGTCTGTATTAGCAACGGTACATAGACGGTCCGCCTCGTTGCGTTTCCCGTCACATTCGTGGAACATTATAGCCGTCTGTTCGAGTGTCGACCGTCTTCGATGTTACAATTAGAGTTCGATGTTTCAACGGATTGTTCGCTATTGGAACCTTGTTAAGTCTCGTGTTGTTCTTTGACGAACTATTCTATAGTTTAGTCAAACCCTTTCAATACTAAGTTTCTTGGACAAAAAGTATCGGTATTTTAATCCTAATTAACCCCTATCAATTCATTATGCAACCACTTTTTGTATAGACACTCCAATCGATGTAAATCTACCGGGTCTGACAAAGCGTTGACTTGTTCCACTTGCATCAACTCTATCAACCCCCGCGCAGGTTCGTTAGTTATTTAATCAACACTGACGTCAAGAATGATTGACGGGAATTGATTTTCTTTCTAAAAATAGCAAATATTTTGATCAAATTTTTCGTTAGTGACATTTTCAAAGCATTCAATAATGCATGCTTCCGTTCCAATATCGAAAACCCAAAATTAAATCTCCGAATCCTTAATCCAATTTCCTTTTACTTAATCGCATTACCCTTCGTCTGGCGGATCCTAAATTTCTAAACAGTCTGTTCTGAAATACTCCCAAATTATTTCAAATCGAAAGTCATCGTCGAGAAAACCATTCGTGTCCGAAAAATAATAGACGAAGGGTATAATTCAAAAGATTACGTACGACAAAAATGGGTTAGTTTTTATCACAGACATTTTCGTCCATGTTTCATCCCCTTTTGTCGCAACCTCTTCGAATTCCTTCGGGGGACAGGTTCGGTCGAGATACGTTCGATTGGCGAGCAAATCGAACAGGGGTCGTGTCTTTAGAATTTGATGATCCATCTTTGGAACGATGATGCACGTTCCATCGCGTTTTATCGGTCTAATGCCTCGGTAGCGTGTTTCATATCTCTTTTCATCCGCTCGATAGCTTATTTTGCGAGCCGGTAATAAACCACGCGAGAAACTCGTCCCGTTTCCCTCATTCTTTCGAATATACCCGACTGGGTATCGGTCCCTCGTCGACTCGTCGAGGGTACGAGCGGGTTAGGTTAGGTAAAGGAAAGCAGCAGGAAGGGAATTTTCAAGAGGTTAACGGGCCAAACAATATCGTCGTCGAGCCACACCCGCGTTCGCTAATCAGACGCTCGTACTCGCGACAACTCGCACGCGGGAATACGTTTCGTCTCGCGGCGACAGTTAAACGGGAATTGGACCGTTGAAGTGAAATACCAATGGTGTTTTCTACTCTACACTCGGTTCTAGTTTTATCGTGAAAATCCTCCTCTGCGATTCGTCTGAAAAACAACGAGGAGGTGGAACAATTCTCAGGCTATCAATTTGCAAGCTCCGCATCTTGCAGTTAAAGTTATTAGAAGCTTTTCCGCTTGTAAACAGAGTATATTGCGTTTCTCTGTAATTTTATCAAGCGCAAGCGTAAAGTGGCCACGATTTTTACACGTAGCAAAATGTCTCGAAGGAAAATCAGTTTTCTAATTTCGACTAAATTGAAGTTTTCGATTGCTTCGAAAACAGCGACAGACAAGATGGAGCAGCAAAAGGTACACAGGGTAAGGTAGAGTGGAAAGCGTCCCTTGCAATTTATATCCCGCCACCTCGATGTACACAAACGGGGACTAATTTCCCTTCCAAATTCGAGACCCCTTCGCCGAGAGTTGGTGGGAAAATCAGATCCAGCTCGGTGGCATCGATCTCGAAGACCCTCTGTGTACCGAAGAAACATTCTCATCGATCGTGGTGCCGGCGAGCGTCGCTAAAATCCTGGTAACAGAGATGGAACGAAATTGAACGGGTATGGGAGACGTTATCAAAGAATACAAGCCTCTCAAGGATCGATTACACCGGAGATTCCTGCGGTCGGCTAGATTACGCGCTGTTCTCTCACGCCATTGCCCAGCCAAGGGTTTCAACACTGAGACCGCCCGTTACCGTTCGCAAATCTTATTTGAATTGGAGATGCCAAGTTTACCTCTTAGCTGGACCGACCGACCAACGTTGGTCGCCACTCTATAGTCAGCTTACGGAACGCTGGCAGTAAGTAGCTTAGGTAGAAGGACGGATTTCTGCGACGTTACTCCTCTCTCATCTTCAATCTCTTCTACTTTCCCGCGAACACTTGCAAACGCGTCTATTTATCCGGACTACGCATAAGTTTCGACAGTCTAGAGGGATAAAAATATAGCATCAAAGAAATACTAATTATCGCAGATTTTATTGGTTTTTCTGTTAATCAAAAACATGGTACTTAATTATATTTTTCAATATTTTTCAATAGTATAAATGAGAAATATTCGAGATGAAAATAAATAGGATCGCGTTCATTGACATAGTTAATAAATTCGAGTTTGAATAGTTTATAGAGCACTCGGTATCTTTTTCTACTATTTTGCTGGCTCAGTGGCTAGGATGAAATTATTTGCTCGTCGAGTTGCCGGTAAAGAGACGATTAACACGTTCCCGCGAGCAACGAAACAGCGTGACAATGGTCAACGTGAATTGGGCTAGTTTCAACAATTCATTTCACCGAGCTAAATTGCCTGCGATATTTCGAAAGGTCGGGGCAGCGTGTTGAATACGAGCAGCAACCGGGTTGAAACGAACTGCACCCTCGCACGTAGCGTGTTGCACCTGCGCGCGCCTGCAATACCTGCCTTTACCGAGGATTGTCAGATTATCTTCACAAATGCCTCATGAACCTCTTTTTCCTACCCTTTCTCGCCGACGTCTGGCTGCTTTTAAAACGAACGAACACCGACGAGAGAAACGGTTGAAAGTTACGATGTCTCGTATGAAATGCTTTTAACGCGTGTTTCGATTATTCCTTTCCACGATTCAGTTTCGAATAAGTTATTTCCAGCATACTGTAAATGTTGCGTATAACGTTTCTATTTTACCAACGATACGCCGTAAATACAATTATTACCGTATCATGTTGTACAGTAATAATCTCATCTTTATTGCGTTTCCCAGTGGCATTAATTAAAGTGACATTTCGCCGTGGGACGATAATGTAAAGCTTCTAAAATTTCATCGTCCCCTGTTATAATATGGCGAATTGGTCATACCATGATCTTTGCTTACTAGCCAGTGTCGAGGGTTGGCGAACCCTTAAAAGTGGAGGAGCCGGGATGCACATTTGTGGTATCAGAGATCCCACAATTTCCTCTTCGTCGAAACGAATTACAGAATCTCATGGTTCCTATGTTGCTCCTGCTTCTGCTTCGTTTTTTCCCCCTCCCGTCGTAAAAGGGAATGATACCATTGGGGGTTGAAATAAAGTAGCGGCGAATCTAGGGATTTCCTCTGTCTCTGTTGGGAAAAAATTAATATCATAAAACTTTGAATTTGTTTCTTTTTTGATTTTTATTTTCACCCAGTTTGAACAGTGTATTTGTAGTACAATTATTTCCATGTATCATTAATACACATGCATTATATCGTTGAGCATTTATCGAAGTGAAACAAATGATAACGACACTTTAATATCTTTTATCGATAGAACGTCGATAAAATTATTATCCGCAAAGCGCTTTGCTTTCTGAATGCAATATTGCCATGGACAAAGCTGTCCTGAATGGTCAATACACGCCGTGTACGCGCAAAGATAAATAGAATAGGGAAGCGGCTATTTAAAAAAAAAAAAAAAAGTAAAACAAATAAAACAAATACAAATAATAATAATCGAGCATCGACAATCGTGAAATAGCTTTGTCCGTAATCCATTCAGTTGAATATTCTTTATTGGCCTGTCGACTAGTACAGCTTTTTTATTGTCCAATAAAAAGAAACGACGGTACGTCGCTGAACAATTTTCTATGAAATTCAATACTGTCCGTTTAACAAAAGAATCCATAGAAAATATGGAAAGGAGAAAAAACAACCACGTGGAAATTCTAGACAGTTATAGGGATGATCAGCCAGACGTACGATAATTAAATATCGTTTAATTTCATCCAAATTTTGACGCTCTGTACTTATGCAAACAGAAGGCCACCGAAATAAGTTTGCTTCGAAAACTTAGGCAATGAACATTCGAAGGAATTCAAGGAATTCAATTCTCAGATTTGCCAGAACTAGCATCCGTAACTCGCCGCTAGAAATCGATTTCGTTCTTCGCCCTCGGCTCATCCTTTTAACGGATTAAAAAAAAAAAAAAAAAGCAAAGAAGACAAAGAGAGAAGAGGATAACGGGGATTTACCGAAAAAGCTTTCTTCCTCTTCTCGAGCTTAGACGTGTCGGTTCTCATTGCCACAGAAACCCATCCATTCTATTATTTCAAGGAAAAGAATGACAGCGGTGAATGACAACGACGAGACAGCCGTTTTGTACGCAGTGATTCATTACTCTCTTAAATTTATGAAAATGAATGAAAGAGAAACGTGAAATGGAATGATAGAAAAAGTTTAGGATCCTCTGTGCGTACATTCGTTTAATACACTTTGGAAACTGTTCGACCGCGAAATGCAAAGAGCATACTCGTCGAAAAATGAACCTGCGGGAAGGCGGAATTTCGAACAGTTTGAACGAAAATTTCGGCATAACCGAGAGGACACTCGTGGCAAGTTTCCTCTGGATGATGGTAGAAACGTTTTCGCGAATTCGCGTGAGGGGGAAACGGCGAATTAAAAAGTTGGCCCTCTCGAAATCTGCTCGACACGCCGGGCAAAATTTTTCTGTCGACCGCTTTTCCGCACCGTTTGCGCGGAAATTCGGATCCGGTCGAGCCGGTTGAGTGGCCCCCGAACGAATTTCGCGTTTCCGCCAAAGGAGAGAGGCTCGAAATTAAGCGTCCGCGAAATTTATGGCGGAATTATAACCGGGGTATAGATATCCCGTTATCTGGATAACCGTGTTGCTTTTATTCGGAACGAGTGAATTGTTTTCTTTTCCATCTTCGAATTTATTCAACTTTAAACAGTGGCATTGCTTTTTGTTATTGAAATTAGAATCCGGAAGATTTATTTGTCAGAAGCTCTTCTCGCGAGAAATAATTATCCAAATTGCAGGGAATGAAAGAAACCAAACTTTACCGAACAAATACTTCAATAAAGGGGGTGAAAAATGAATCTGTATTTCAAGTAGAAACGTTGTACTAAAACGTAGGTCGTAAAGTGAAGACGAGAGAGTCGAAAGCGACGAGGAAATAGTGAAAGAGCCGAGTGTCGATTTCTCAAGCTTATCGTCTGGTTTGTCGCGAGGCAACAAAGGTGCTCGGTTACGTGGTTTTCTTCGCGAAGTAGAAGACACTGGCGATTGGTCAGACGCTGGGTGTAGCTGGCTGCCGGAGAAACACGAAACCAAACGCGCTGCCATTCTGCAGCGTCGAATGCCGGTCGGATAAAGAGAAAAGAAGCTGGTGAAATGCGCGGATGGAGTCACGTTTAACGACGCGTCTCGTGGACGACCAGACTGTCATTAAAGTTGAAGATACGGCCGAGAGGAGCGAGCGGTTCTTGAGAAGAAGCAAAGAGGAATTCAAGAAAGGGATGTACAAGTAAGAACGTTGAGGGAGAATCAAGAAAGAAGACCGGAGGTAAATGGACGTGAAATTAAAGGAATTGTTTGAAGAAAAAGAATTATATTTCTGAGAGAAACGAAGGAGGCAAAATAAGATCCTTTTTAAAAATAAGGGTGAAGATCTAATTCAGTAAGAAATCAATTCCGCCCAAAGACAGTGGAAAAATTTGAAACTCAAATTCTCTAAATTTGTTGTACCAACGCATTGATCGATTTACGATCGATAACCACCCTCTAAGCTCCACCCCTTTCCTGTCCTCCACCCTAAAACCGCCCTCTTTCTTGAATAAAACGCGACACACGGGCTCTTATCTCGCGGGAAACGGAAGCACGGAAACGTACAAGGGTTGAAAATCGGATAGAGGGGATGTGTCGGTGGGAGAGAATAAAGGGAAGCAGCAACAGGAAATTTGAATTAAAGTCGTTGGTCGGTAGAAAAGGGTCGTCGTAAATCTTTTTACCGTCTCGAAACCGGGAAGAGAAAAATCCCGGGAAACTCGGAGGGGAAGAGTGTTTCAAGGTGGCGGAGGATCTATCGTTCTAGACTTTTTTTTTCTGCCGTCAACCCTCTAATTTACTAACCTTATCGGTCAGAAACAAAGGATCTAGGATGACGGCGTCGGTGGTGGTGGTCGGTTTTGCTGGCTAGAACGGATGGCTGATCAAAGGCAGGCAAATTACGCGCGGATACACAACACCGGAAGCGAGATTACCGGGTCACGTTGAAAAGCTGACGTATGGATAGGCGGATGGTAGCCGAGTTAACGACGCCGTTGGTTATTTCGCTAATTAAACGAACTCTATGTCTCGACGATGCGTCCGTCGCGAGCAATTAAACGAGGCCCGTTTGACGAACGCGGCCGGATCGTCTTCGAGACGATGAGCCCAGCTTCGCTTTAACGAGCTCTCGTATTTCCAACTCTAAGATTCCCGAGGGTTTTCTCCATCCGGTATACTACCGATGCTTTGAAACGACAATTTACCGATGAATCGTTAACCCATCTTCCGGGGATTGGTCTTTATCGGAGATAAAATTGGAAAGATCGCAAAACGGTAAATAAAAATTATTTCAATAAAATTCAATCGTCAGAAAAATATTTCTCTCCATCGGCTTCCCTCGTATCGGATCTCAAACCCAAGCCCAAAAAGGGTTTTGTTTTATATAAACAAAAACAAAGAATAAAACACGGTAGATAACGTTTCAGAGAGGTTTGTGTATACGAACGGAGTTAAAAGCACGCGATACCGAAACCATATGCTAAATGCGGCCGCGTCGAGATCGTCTAAACACCGTGCCGTATCCGGTTTCCTCTTTAGGGGAGGGTTCGGGGTTGGTTTGAAACGGCGAAGCAGAAGACAGGCAGCGAAAGCAGCGGTAACAAACGTCCGCCGTCTCTTATACAAAGTATCCACTTCCACGTTCGTTTCTCTTCCACACTTTTAAGCGATAACGAACGTTACCAGCCCTCGGGGGATCGAGGGGTGTTGTTGCAGCGAGAGCCAAAGGGGGCTAGCGAAAGGGAGCGTCAGTTAACCCGACGCTGTTCTCTCTCTCTCTCTCTCTTTCTCTGGGAAGGAAAGTTGGTGTTTGCGAAGCAGAGATGAACGCGTGGAAAATATTTCGACGATGTTGTCCCGTTGCCCTTAATCGCGCCAGGAATTTGACTGAGAACATTGACAGAGCGAAGGGTCGTTGAACGTTCTTTAAGACTTCAACTAGTTTCTTTTCTTAGATCGTTGATAATTTTAATTATCAAAACGATTTTATAAAAATTGATCGTTTCGAGCTTCGAGATGTTTCGTTAAGCAACCGTGAATTATTAAGTTGGATTCATTTTTAGATAAGTTACGCTTTCATCGCGTACTTACGATACCCTCGCTTAGAAATTAGCGAGTCAGGTTCGTGGGATGCACGCGAGGAACGTCAGGCCGAAGTTGAAATTGAGTTGTCATCCACTCACGAAGTTATATGACGCCTTTATAATGTTGCCCGGCTCGTGATGCGAAAACTATTAAGTCCGAAACCTGATAGCCCCCTGCTGGCTAGCCGTCTGCCTCGAAAAGGGATATTACAAGAGGCTACGGGGGAGGATGAGCTCGACTTCGTTGAAAGGGATTCGTGCTTCTTCAAGGGGTTGCTTCAGACGCGGAACGAGTCTGCCAAACTTGTCGTTCCTTTGCGTTTTCTTGCGTGAACCTTGCTGGAAAATTAGATGATTGAAAGGAGCTAATAAGACTCCTCTACTTTCTTCTTCGTTACTTTTTACACGGTCGTCTTTCGATAATTTTCCCTTTGAATTTTCTTCGTTCTTTTTTCTAACATTTTTGCTTTGATTTGTTTCAGAGGGACGAATCCTGGAACTGCATTCACCGGATGGGGTGCACGAATGTTGGTTGAGGGCCGCTGACAACGCCGAAGCGAACGTCTGGTTCAACGCTCTTCACTCGGCTCTGGCAGCTCTCACCTTGAAGGCGTTGCGATTAGCTTCCGCACTTCCAGATCCGCCGCAGCTACAACACATCGGCTGGCTCGCCAGGAGACACTGTCTTCAGGTAAGTGGAACGATACTCGAACTTTCGATCTTCCAAACTTTCGTGTATTAGAAAAGTCGAAAGAATTGAACAAGAAGGAGACAGGTAGGAAATAATGAGGCAAATGAAGAACAGAGGTACAGAGAATAACGAACTCGAGATAAAAGCAGAAATACAAAGATGGAGCTAATCTAAGAAAAAAAAAAGAAAGGGGAATGCGGACGTGATTGAAGGATGGAAAATAAAACGGGGGCTAGTAAAGAAGTAGGGGAGTTGGAGTTGTAGGTAAGAAATCCTTAGGACGAGAGTGCAATGAAGAAAATCGGAGGAAAGTAGACGGAGCGATATTGAAAAGAGCGGAGAGGCATGAACGGGTAGAATAGGGGGGAACGGAATGGAAAGCGAGCATCTGCTATTCGAGCGTTTTCTTCGCATTCGAGAATCTGATAGGCTGAGACTGCTCTTTCGCGAGTAGTTTCGCTCTGATGGAGAAGTGACGGGGTCCTCTCGACAGCCAGCCCACATGAGCGTACCGGCAATTTACGAGAATCCTGAAAACGCGAGCGGAAGCGTTTCGAGACGCGAGAACGGTTCTTAACTGGCGTCGTTCCTCGAATATATTCCGAAAGGCGAAGACGCGTGTCTGACGGATAATAGAACTTTCAGATCGGCTAGAAAGGGGTCGAATGTTCCTTTCCACTCTGTTGCGAACTTTCGCTGATGTCGAGGGGATTCCTGAATGGTAATTGGTACACGCGAAGAGGCAAGTCTGTACGTTGCCAGACTAATTGTCGCGAACTTGCGGCTTAATTATCCGGAACGATCGAGGATCGTTAATTACAGGCTTTCGTCGCATTTCGAGCCCGTTCGAGGACAAATCTTGCTGATTTGTAGCCTCTGTCTTAACGCGACTACAACGGAGGGAATAAACCGATCGGGAATCCTCTTTTATTTTACTTATATTCCTCGCATTCGCGCTTGCAATTAACATCGTACCTTTTCGTTGCAATCCCTTTCAGACAAGGGTCGACGTTTCTTCGAATACATAACAGACACAGGCTGGAATTAGCCGTGCAACGATAAGAAGATTGATCGTCGGGGTAAATTATTTCGTAAAGACGTCTGTCGGAATTATGTTAACGAGTAGGCTGGATTTTTGTTGCCACTAGGCGGGTGAAATTGGTGGGTTGTAATCGATAGACGGTTGATTATGTTGCAGTGTAGCTCGCCGGGATGGAAGGGTTCGAGGTGTTTGACAGAGATTGATAAAACGCTCGCGATAATGTGATTACACGTTGTACCTGGTATGTAATCGTTCTTGGTACCGATTTTCTGGGCGAATACTTAGGGTTTAAGGGCGTTGTAAATTCGTGTTGTTAAGGGTAATTGAATTACACACAGGCTGGAGCGTGAAATAGCTAACAACTTGTTGGAAATTAACGTTAATTAATTGATGCACGTCTTGTTGAGGAAAATACGCTTGGATAAAATCGTTGCGTCTAAACGGTTAATTAAGACGATAGGATTGAAATTGTTGAAAACATTTGATTTAATTGTTAAGAAAATTCAGAGCACTAAATGTATCCTTAGTGTAAATGTAGGAGGTAAAATGACCGATCACCGCAGTGTTGATAGTCGCCCAGCGAGCCCCAATCTAGCCTATCGACTCAGGATTCACTGGGATAGATCGATAACTAATATACCCAGCAGAGTGCGTATCGATAAACCCAACAGATTCCTAAACGAAGGTAGCCAGCTGGTGGGAGAACGAGGGGTGCACGATGTTCCCAACACATAATTGATTGGCATTAACGTACCTGATTGCTGCTATGCTGTACCCTCTCGCCCCCTCGTCCTCCTCGACAACTGTCCCGCGGGGTGTTCGAATATCTGTCTGCCTAGAGATCTCTAGGCAGCGTGTGTTTGAAGATCCCGAGCAATAATCAAGCAATATCCGTCGTTGCCGCGAGATACGATTAAACGAACGAATAAACGAAATCAACCATTATCTTTATAACCATTTATAAATACTGCTGATCGATAAATAAAACGATAGAAATGCGAGATCAGGAATTGTCCTGTAATATCGTGCGCAACGCAGCTTTTCAGATTGTCAAGCGGAGTTTATCGCGCTGGATTACGCGAGTTTATCGCGTTTGTTTGTCGACGAGCGATTACTAGCGCGAAGTGGATCGCTTTTGCGGATGCTCGAGATTAATTTCAAGCGTAATGCGATTGCTGAACGGGAGCAAAAGGGTAACGGACTGACGGACGTACAGGGGGCTAGCGCTGAGAGTGCAAACTACAGCGTCGAGTAATTATTGTTGCCAGGGTACGTGTATGGGTGTGTGTACACCGAACGGTGTCCCGTTTTTAGTCGATCGTCAAATAAATCTCGTAATCAGGACGCATACACGCATCACAGATCGCTGGCTCGAAATCGTATTCGTGTCCGTTCTGGAAATGAAAAATCGTGCATGCGAAACACCGGCCGCCCCTCGCGAACGGAGTGAATGAAAATTAGAGAAGGATCGATCGAAAGGCGATTAACTTCCAAGTCCGTTTAATCAGTCGATCGGTCGAGCTAGCTGTAAGTGAATCGACGAAATTGCCCTGTTTTTTTCCTCCCCCATTCATCCCTCTTCACTCGATAACCCTTTTAACCTACTCATCCACCGTTTGTACGCAACGAAGAAATTATACCCTCTTCATTTTTCTAATTAATCCCTTCGCCGTCGGTTTTCCAGGGTTTCGAGTAGACCTTTGTTTATTTCAATTTTCTTAATCACCGAATCGATGATCCATTTAGCCTCGTCGCCGCAAAATCGCGTCCGAGCAATCGTCGTGGCCCTTTGTGTTCATTCGAAAATTTCGCTTCAGACCGGCTAGACTGCCTGACGTGGCGCGAAACAAAAGCGGCTACGTGTGTGAAAACGGTCCGCGCGAATAATCAGTTAATATCGACGGCAATCGAACGGGCCTCTAACGAGCGGCAATTGACGAACGCGTAACGATCCGACGACTTTGTCCGAGCAAAGCCTGAAAATCGGATTTCGAATAACCGGCCGGGGGTTGCAGGCTGGACACGGAGCGACAATACCCCGTCCCCGCCCCCTCCGGTATTTCACCCTCTTTTCCATCCGATCGATCCACGGAACGATTAATCGCGACAGGCTGAATTTGTTCACCTTGCTCGGTACACCGTTCGTAAACGTACGAATCGCTGCGGAGAAACTGTTCAACTTCGCGAAGCGTAACCCTCACTTTCATAGAAACTACATTTCCTCCCCGTTTCGAAACGAGCGCACAGTTCACGCGGCTCGAAAGCCGCTTTTGAAACGGAACGTTCTGACAGGCGAAGGATTGAATTTTTCAAAGTGGCTTGAAATTACGACGCTGAATGGTAATCTGTTTGAAATGAATTTAGTTTACCTTGGAATCACGCGTTATTGCGAGTTGTCATTGTTTCTGACAGCCCTGCATTTGACGTTGTATGTTACATTGTATACACAGTGCACGCGGTTTGTTCGACTTTCCAATGGGACTGGATTGTCTTTCTAAATTATTTATGTCTGGTGATAAATATAATAATTGTAAATTTTATTACACTTATCCCACCGCGGTTATCAGCCACGATTAGTCGAGAAATTTCATCGTAATTTTGGCTTCATTGTAG
Organism: Osmia lignaria lignaria; assembly: GCF_051020975.1. Taxonomy (NCBI): domain Eukaryota; kingdom Metazoa; phylum Arthropoda; class Insecta; order Hymenoptera; family Megachilidae; genus Osmia; species Osmia lignaria. The sequence goes on along the minus strand of NC_135033.1, from coordinate 11,550,750 downwards.
GCAACTCTACAAGCCAATCGGGGCGGGATTACACCGCAGCACGATGTCTACTAAATTTCTAGCATACCGTGCTTTATTAGTCGGTCGATCTGGATTACACCATGCTCGAGCGTACGCGCTCTAACTCACTCTTGTAATTAGCAACGAATCTCTCGTAGATACTCGTTGTCGCGAATCAACAAAATAGAGTTGATAAAATCGTGCCGTCGAGATTTTATGATAATCGTCGCGAAAATGATCCTTGATAACGCGGGATAGAATTTATACGAACTGCTAATCAGCGTAGCAACAAGGAACGTAACGTTTACCAGGCAACATCCATAAACCGTTCAACGGTCGACCTGTTCCACGGGATTATCCAGCCCGGAAGTGGCGGGGAATATCCGGGACGTGGATCGTTTATTAAATAATATGAGAACGAACCGAGTCGTTGGACGAACAGCCGGTAAATCACGACGGGCAAACAAGGCGCCTACGGACTAATTAACGCCCCTCGTGTATATGGCTGCTTGGTCTGCTCGTCGATCGTGCTATTGTAAATTGGATTTCTCTAATGAATTCCACGGGGAACAATAACGGACTGGCGTCGTCGAACGAACAAAGCTCGTCGTCTTTTTTCTCTCTCTCTCTCTCTTCCTCTTTTTCGCTTGTTTAGAGAACTGAAATATCGACGAGACTTGCGCGATATTCGTGGCAGGATTCGACGACGCGTCAAAGATTTCCTTCCGTTTCTGAATTTTTTGAAGAAAACAGGAATTTTCCTGGGATAAAGGAAAAGTCTTCGGAGAATAAAATCGGCTTGAATTCTTTGCTGAATTTTCAAGACGCAATTTCGTTTTATTTTTATCATAAAACGATAAGAGAAATTGAAATTTATTTTTGAAGAGTACATTGTAGTTTGAAAACTACTTCAATATTCCAGTATTTATTTGTCGTATTAATTGTTCATTACTAATCTCTGGGGTCGATGTTGCTATTAATAGAAATCATAATTTCGTAATGAATTCATGTATGCTTTTGTCGATAAATACATAATCGACACTATAATTCCGAGTTACGATTTCAAATATTTTCCAAATTTCAAACTATTCCTTGTTTTCGTCTTTAGTAAAAGAAATGGAGAACGAAGTTAAAGTGTTCAGGTGTGTTTCGTTTGAGGGTTTTTGCGGCGAGGTTACAGCTGGATTTTCCATCGGAAACGTTGGGTAATGGGAAAGGGAGTTTGAGAAAGGGTCGAAGGAGAGAGGTTGTTCGATTTTTGTTTGGTCGAGAATCCACTGCGATGAGGCGGTTGATTGCTTTCTCTTTGTAGCGAAGTGATTTCATTGCTGAGTGAAATAAAGGAAGAGATTGAAGGGGAATGTTTTCGATTGTCTTTCTTTCCCATATTATCGAGCAAACAAATTTCCAAATAGTCAAAAACTTGTATCTTGGCCTGCCGCTTATTCTTCGAAAAACACTCTACCAATACAGTCATTCAGAACTCTTAGAAGCACTAAAATCCTCGGTTAATACGAAACATTTTCGCTCGGTTAATCCGCAGTAAGCTGGAGGCAGATTTCCGCGGCCGATTACCGTGTACGAATGGAAAGGCATTATACGGTGCTTTATTATCGCCGGAGGCTAATTAAACGGCGCCTTGAGTTTCGCCCGATTACATTACACCGACCGGCTGCTCGCCTAAAAATATGTCGAGGAAGCTGCCGCGGCTCGTGGCCCGCTTCATTACGCCCGGATTAATTAAAATACACTTAAACGGAGTATCGTTCATTTCCACCCCTGCCGTTCGCTCTCGCAATTAATCCGAACCGAATTTTCATTACCAATTCCCTCTCATCGTTGTTGTTCCCTTCACTGATTTTTCCACTACTCTGATATTTTATAACAATGGAAAGTATGTACGTTGAGAGCACGATAGAAACGGGTACTGTTTTGGCCTTGTATCAGAAACTTGGAAAGGTACGCGAAATGGGGTGCACGCATACAGGATCGGCTGAGTGGAAGGAATTTTAGGTCATCGAAAGAAACACGAGGAGCTTTAGAATCAGAGTGGTACGCGTAGTAAAGAGCGTCACAGAAAAGGGAACAGAGTTTTCAGAGAGTAAAAAGGTGCATAGCTTGAAGTCCTATAAAGAGTTTTCAAAGAGAAACAAAAAGAGGTGCAGGGGGGTGGGGGGGTGGACAGGATGGGCGGAGTTAAAGGGTGCACAGAGCCAAAAAAGAACGTAGTCATAAAACGCGAGAAGCGTACAGTGTATCGTATAGACGTTCGTTGAATGTGCAAACAAAAAAACCGAAAAGAAGCAGCAGCTTTTCGTTCTTTTCGAAATATCATAACGCGGCTGAAGGGATTAAGAGAAATATTATCGGCAGAGGTATCTTCTAGATGACGCGTTTTGAAGGAATAAAATGAGACAGAGAGCATGGGGAGATAGAGGGTGAAATTGTTGGAGAGATAACGGAGAGGGGAAAAAAAGCCACTCGTATGTCACTCGTTATCGTTAGTTTTAGGGGGTTGCGCAAAATCGGACGCTCGCCAAGAAACTGGTTGACCCTCGTTTCGCGTTCGCCATCCCCCGAAACGCGATACCAGCGGAATTGCTAGCGTTTACTAGACGATTCATGAAATCGGCCCGCCGACCGTGTGGTTTCATCGAAATAAGGATATTATGAAAACTCTGTGCAATCGAAATTGAACGTACAGAGAATTTCAATGTTAAATATAAAATGTTATTAATTCTTGAGGAAATTTTGAGAAATTTACTGACTTTTTAATATTTTTTAAAGGACTTCGTTCAAAACTTCCACTAAGATATAAATTAAAATTTTCTAAGTTAATTTCAAAGAGTTTGCTTGAAGAAATAATAAAATTGCAAATGATAACACGAGTGTAGTAAGTTGGTCGATATTTTCGATAAAATCGATATTCTTCGTCATATGGATCAGTCTGTATAGAGATATACACTAGGATACATGGAAAATAGGAAAAGTCCACGCGCAGTGGAAAACTAGGTTATCAGGGGATTTCAGTTTGAATTTCTGATGCAGTTTCTCCACGCTTGTTCGATAATCTTCGATCCACTTTACATTTATATTATCGTCGATCGTTCCGCGAGGAGGAACGATAAATCTAGATCGAAAAGTATTGAAGTTGGATCGATTTTTATGAACGCCCGCGTTATCTTACTTTTCTGAAACTTTGCAAAAAATTGTTCAAAAATGTAACGCGAATCGTAAAGTTCTATTGAAATCTTACAACGAGAAGGGTGCAACGATCTGAATTCATATAGTATGATTTATAGAGAAAGAAATATAAAATTTCCGCTTTGAAAAGTTCCAGGAAAATTCTAATATACGAGCCATCGTTAAAAATTTAGAACTACCCTAGAAATTTCCAACTTGAACGCGAAATTTCCTTTAACCCTTGAACAGCGGAATCTGGGTCGATCGAAACCCAAACTTGCAAAACGCATACATACCTAAAGTTAAATATATAAATCTTAAACGAAAATAATATGAAACACGAAGTCACATTAAAATTAGGACTCTCTCCATGGTCTGCCGTCCGAGGGATAATAAACCACCCAAAATAAATCTTAAACGATAATTAAACTTCTAAACAAAGTACTGTAAGAATATTTCGAATGCCAGGATCGGTAGGTAAAATAATGTGCAGCATGCGAGATTAATAATAATTAGAGGGTACATATGCCAGCGCACGTTCGTGGATACGTATTCGAATGGCGAGAGTAAAGTGGGGCCCTTTAACCCGAGCCCTGTGTTACGTACTGGTAATCCCAGCGGCGATACATCATCGACGAAGCTTAGATTCCCTCTCTGTCCCCGTGCACGTTCCTCGCATCGCGTTATTGCAGTTCCGGGTGTCCTCTCGAGGATGCGCGGACACGCGTCGCGCGGTGCCGTACGCGAAAGGACATTAAGTATTTCCTTGTATATCTCGGCAGAATGAGAACAGGCTTCTCGTGTTATTAATTCGACCCGTCAACCGTGCCGTACTTCCGCTGTGAATTGTTGTTTTACTGGCGTTGTAAAGATTAGCGGTGAAATTATCCTGGATGATTTAAAGCCAGGTCGGAGATCTTTTCCTGCTGGTTCAACGGGAAAATAAACGGAGGATTAGATAACGGAGGGATACGAGCGGACCACGTATTGGCTCGCCTCGTAATGAAGCAGTAAAATTTCAGCTCGTTAAGCTGAATGAGTTTGTTTCGTGCTACCTTTACGAGATCTATCCTTTCGGTTGTGATTTTACAGACTTTTGTGAGGGTGAGATTAATCCCTTTATTGATCATTGAATTCGTGATTCGAGCACGTTTTCTGATTCATATGATTTCTGTAAATGTTAAAAAATGTAATACGGACGGTACAGCGGAATATAGATGTCGAATAATACAGAGAAAATAAAGTAAAAATACTGCAAACAGTATTGAACTGAGAGAAGCTAAGCCAAAGGCAAAGCCAGCGCAAGTAGTCGTTTCCATTCATGGTCAGACGTAGCCTCTTACCCTCCATATGGCGTATAACCATCGATATTTCAACCTAACTCCCTCGCAAACTTTCAATTTCCCTTCCCAGAGGCTTTTTTACGCAACGACTCGTTCCCCACGAAAAGATACATCATCCAATAAAAGAAAAAGGTCTATCCAAACAAAAATAATCTTCCACTCGTTGACCAACCCTCGGACCTATTTTCTCCCTCGTGTTTCCCGTATTCAGCTGTGTTTCGGGGGAAAGCGACACCGTGTTACGTGGTACTCATTAAACGACACTCAACGAACTTTCGTAGGCCTCGTGTCGAAAGTTAAACGAGCGAAACGAGCCTTGCGCCATACGTGGCGTGTTGTAACACGAGTGCACAACCGAAATCTCGGCCCTGCGGGCTCATTTTAAGTCGATTTCCACGCGAATACCGCCGTTTACAACCACTAGACGCTCCTCATCCTCCCTCTGTCTGTTCGCAATTGGAGTTTGAAACGCGGTACGCTCGACGAACCGTAGCTTTTGTCCCGTTTGTTGGGAAAGAAACGAAAGCGTTTCGTTGCTTCCAGGACAGCGTAGTTGACACAGTTCCCGGAAAATGGAGATTAAAATTTGGAAATTTGGAAATTTCTCGTTATAAGTTTAAAATATCTATTAATTCTGAAATTCTTCGTTGCTGTAAGAAGGTACACATCCTTCCCAAAACGTGGCGCAATTTTAATCAAAATTCATTTCCAGCCAGTGTATCAAAGGGCGGGGCGAATTCCTCGTCTTTTCTCTGACATTTCGGTTATCCGACCTGGAATCCGGCTAATTGGGTCAGGGGAGTAATTATCATCGGTCGTCATTGGAACAATCTCGACTGTCTGGAGCGCTGGAGCTCCTTGAATAATCGAGACGCAATTCCGTCCGTGAAACTGGCACGATATCTTGCGGGACATTCGACGCTGACATTTTCTAATAATTTATGAGCTGATACGCGACGTTTCCGAAATAACCGAGACGCGGAATGATCGAGAGGAACGTCTTCGAACGTAGCTAGTTATTGGAAATCGTGGGTGCAGACGTCTCGATACACGGTTCTTCCGATTATGATTATTGCGATTATTTGAAATACCGTTACGTGGATCGTTTCGATCGACGGGAAACGTAGAAACGCGTTCCCGTCGGCTAATGATCGTGGGTCAACGGGGGCGCCGTTGAAACGGCCGGCGCGCTCCTCTAAGGTTCGTGCTTTTAAGTAGTAAAGTTTAGTAATTGTCAGCCCGCCGGCTGGGACGAGACCGTTATCGAGTCTGCCCGAGCTACCGAATCACTTTCTTGTTTCTCCCGGCAAAGCGTGGAAGGTTGAATGAAAAACAGTCACCATTTTACTGCGCCAATTCGAATGACACAAATGGACAATGTCATTAGTTTCATTTCGATTCATTAACGATTCATAATGCATCCAATATTAATTTCAGCATTTTCTAAGAATTTCCCTGAAATTTGAATTCTTCCTGTCGCAAATTCAACCCTCGACTCGTTTGTCGACTAGCGAATTGTTTATACTCGAGGCAGCTTGAAACGTTAATTGAACTGTAATATTCAGAGTTAGAGGAACGATGGTGGCTTCGTTCCAAAGATCCGCTGCAATTATTTTCATCGAGATTCCTTCTCGATTTGATTAAAAAGTTACCATTCGAAGCTTGTGTTCGCCTCTCTGTTGAATCAGCTCGAGATTGTCTCCGAACGAATTCCTTCCTGCTATCACTTTTCCCTCGTATCGAAAATTGTCCACCGTCATCTCTATCGTAATAGACAGAAAATATCAACTTCCAGACAATCATCCCGTAAACCGATTACAGTTATTATCGACTGTTGTAATAGGAAGCCATGATAAGTATTATCCTGTTGATACCGAAGCCAGAAAACAAAACGGTGATAGTGTGTAATTTTCCTGAAACGACTTGGCTGCGGGATAAATCAAAGAAGGGAAAAGATTCTTTCAATATTCTCGTTTCAATTATGCGAAAAGGATCAGCGCAACGGGTCGACCGGCGAACGATTAATCGCTTTACTCATGTTTTTCTTTCGCAAGTACGAACAGAAGAAGGGGATGAAATATCGAGGTGGCTCAACCGGACGATCGGTAGGGTGAGAATTCTCTCCAAGGGAGAACGAACAGATGCTCTTTCACAACCCTCTAGAGAAGCTTGGCTCTGCGGGTCCCGTGGATGGTTCGCTATTAATTAGAGTGCGAGCCACTATCCGTTCTCAAACAGACCCCGATCGGTCCCGTTCCATCCACGATCTTCGACGCGAGCCTCATCCTTTCGCCTTGATCACCCCTTCCACCCCAGCCTCGACCGCGTCGTTTCACCCTTGGTTTTCAGCCGCGTTCGTTGTTCACCCGCATGCCAGACGGAACCGTGTTCCAAGCGGATGGTGTATCAGCAATGCTAAGTAAACTGCGGTCAGAAACGAGCTTCTGTGTGCACAAGGACGTAGACGAGCCTCGAACGAACAGAGACGATGTTTTTCGAAGGGATAGACTTGAAGTGATTTATCGTGGTTGAACAGGGTGAGATGGAATCGTGTCACTTTCGAGGCATGCTTTATTAAGATATTTACTTTTTGCAAATTAATCGCTTTATAAAGTGACTTTTTTCGAATGATTGATAGCCGTCGCGTGCAGACAACCGTAAATACGTGAAACGCGAAAGAAATTCGTGTTTGAAATTCTAGGCGAGGGAAGGAAAATCGAGAAACAACGAACCCCGCAGGCTCTTCACGGCAAGACACCTTCGATTGGCTTCGTTTCCAGCAATCTCGGTGCCGTTTCTCGTTATTATCGACGACGAAATCGCGCAATACTAGAGGTCTCGAAAGAAGCTCGTCGCGGGAACGAGGAGAACGAAGGAAAACCTTGTCGATTCTCTGCTCGTCGCTCGATAACCTTCTCCACTTTTCATCGTGGAAAGAACCTTTTCCTATTCCGTCGGTTCGGTTCAAGGGTGTCGCCGAACGATGTTAAACTTCCTCTTCCACTGTCTACCTCTTTAATATATTTCTCTCTTTTCGCTTGATTCCACCTTGCTACACAATGTTAGATTGCGCCTACGCGACAACGACGGCTGGAGAGCTTCTTCACGCTCGATTTCACGCGCCTCGCGATCCACAAGACCAGACGAGATCGGCGTCGCGACGATTCGCGATAACGCGTCAAACTCTTCGATGACAACTGCCTAGCGATACGGGTAAATTAAATCAACGAACGAAGGGAGAGAAAGATTCTTGAAAATTTTATTGGAAATCAATCCTTGAGGAAACTTTACTCAACCCTTAATTCAGCTAGAAACTTTCCAAAACCATCCCCTTTCGAAAAGTATCGATCCCGAAATATGCAAGAAACTGGTAAACGGGTTCTATGCATCGAAGACGCTGCTACGTTTATCGCGTCCCATACCCTGGCTGTAAAACAACCCCTGAAACTAATACTTCACTGGAGCCCACCCCTTTTGTCCTTGTTCATTGCACGTAACGTTGGTCGATGTCTCGAAGGCAGGAGTAACCGCAACGAAGCAAAGGAAACGCGAAGTCAGCAAAACGGTGTGCGGGTGTTTGAGAGAGAGTAAGGGGTCGGAAAGAGCGATAGACAACCCTTGCGAAGGCTCGAGTTCGACGACGAGACGCGTCGATCCCTCGGGAATGCGATTGTAACTGCTCTTTTAAACGTTCTGTTAAACGAAGGGGGTGAAAAAGTCGCGTGTACAGGGGTGGAATGACAGAATCGGGAGAGAATCACGCGAATCAATCGTGAATTCAACCCTCGTTCTAATCGATCCTCTCCTGAAGCTATTTTATCGAGATGGTAATTGAGAATAAATTTATTTCGTAAAAATTGAAAAATTTCATAAAATAATGGAGAATTATTTGAAATGGGATCGTTTTTTTTTTCGCAGTAATAATTGGGATACACGCGTGGAATATTAATCAAGGAAGCGGTAACTCGTGGAAATAAATCGTCGCTTGTAATGATACAAATGAATCGAGATTTGCAAACGTGACGCGGCGGTTTTTATTGATATTCCATAGCCTGGGAAATGGTGTCGATACAGATATATAATACGTATATATTTTTTCGCCCGTTTATTTCTCTTTCGTTCGTACATATATTAAATAACGTTCGAGCAACGTCAGCGCCGATAATAATTCTTTCGATTACGCGATACACGTCGTCCATTGTACTCGTAACGAAAATATTAACGATTTTCATTCTACCGACTGGGACAAAATGTGGCGGATAAATATAAATATCAAGAAATCTTTCTCGTATGTTTATTTTCAATAAATTGTAAAACGATCCCTCGGCTCGATGTTGGAAAATATATCTTTCGTATAGCAATAACTCATGAAATAAAGAAGAACTCTCTTCTAAAATTTGACGATTAAAATAGGTATTAAATTCGAGTTACATTCTGAATTTTTCCATCTGGTAATTGATGGCATAACAAAAATATCAGTGGTATTTTTTGTTTACAATTTTATACGATATTTAATTTTGTAATTGGTAAATATTGTATTTGCTAGGAACAGGCAGATGAAGTTTTTCAATTAAATTCAAGAGATAGTAGCAGGGTAAACATTTCAGACAAGCAGAAACGTTTCTCATTTTAATTAAACGTTCTTATTCGCGAATTATATCGGTAAATGTTTACCCAATACACGGTAGAGGTTCAATTATTTTTTAATGGACTTCAGAAATATGTACAGGTACCATAAATTTCCTTCTCGATGGACTTCAAAGGATCCGCTCGAATCTTTTCATATTTTATGGTAATTTGTCAGACATACATATATTCGAATATATTTTTCCTTTCCATATAAAACGCGTTTCGTTTCCTCTCGATGCTGCCTGACGCAGAGTTTTTTAATCTGAAAAGCAAAGTTTTCGCTTCGTGTCTGTTGGAAAAAAATGAGGATGGGCCAAAGTTTCGAGTTCTTCTTTATGTCAGACACATCGAATGTATTTCCTCGATATTCTTAAGAGGATTCGATGAACTCATCTTGCAGATGCACCCTGTCGGTCAAAAATATGGGTGCTTCTTGTTCAGAAATTAATATAAATTTTAGAAAATCATCCGAACGACTTGATTTAGTAATTAAATTACAAGCAAACGAATAGGAATTACACCAGTTTCCACGGAAATTATTCTCTAAGCTAGAAATTCCAACAGAACGGAAGTGATTAATCGCTGGTGGAATTCCGCGACAGGATAAAAATCGTTCCGACAACGGTCAAGCGTTACACGGGGCTATGAATACCTTAGGTTACTTCCTGTATCCAGCGAGGATAACCGACCTATTCCCCATGACGCTGCGTTTTAAAAGGGTTAATAAAATTTCCCAAGTAATATGCATAGTTCCGTAGGGAACTTGAAATAGTTCGCCGGTGAAACGAGCAAGCTGACGCTCGTACGGGTCGTTCGAGCAACCGGTCCTCATTTCATTTTCTTTTGTTTTTTCTCGCTACCCTACAGTTTGTTCGAAACTTCGTTTACCCTCGCTTAGGGGAAGTTAGGGAAAAAAACGGGTACCTGCTTAGCAAAAGCAGCGGTAGCTCGATCGTTGATTCTGTGACACGCTTTAAAAGATACCCGGAAGGATAACGAAATCATTCTACTCTTGTGTACCTATATGGATCTAATTTCCTTCTTTCCTACGTTTTTCGCATGAAAATTTTTCGAATTCCTACAATAGACTCTCGTTATATGGACGGGGCTTGTTATAACAAGGGGAAATTTTTTCAAGCTTCCAAGTTCTCGTTTGGAAAATAAAATAAAAAGTAGAACGTACGACATTCTGTAACGAGTGTTATATAATAGTAAGGGCATCGATCAGGAAAGAGGCAGCTTTCAACGCAAGGAAATAACGTTTTCGTTGGAGAAAAGAAGTAGGCAGGAAAGGGGTACTGCACGCCGGAAGGTTCCTCGTTCTTCAAGAAAATTAAGCCAATTAACCCCTCGAGCTCGAGACTTCCTTTTAGTTGGCAGTCGTCCAGCAAACTGTACCCTGCTCTGTCGTGTTTTTCCCCGGGGATGAAAAAAGAGAGGAAAACGAACGTATTGTATTTCGCAGCACAATGCATCACCGTTCAAGCTTTCGACGGTGCATCTTCTCGGGTCGTCGCGAACAGCAATTACTTTCAAGCACAATTAACAGGATATATTCGTTGATTCGCGCGAACAGACGGCAAGGGAACAAATAGCGCGTTTCGCGCAACTCTTTTTCCCCGATTGAAGCGGATCTTTATCCGCGTTCCAACAACCGGTCGATTGACACCAGCTTTCGACAGACTGAATTCGTGCTTCGCAATTCTTTTCTATTCATCAACGAACCCGTCCAACCATCGCCTGTGTTGATTTTGTAACCCGTTCGCGTTACCCTGGTAATAATAACGAGAAGGAATAATGGTGGTCCTGCGGAAACCACGAATCGCGATGAATACGGTTCGTTGAGCGAACGAGTCGATTCGGACGAGTGTCGGGGGATGAAAATGAAACGCTCGTGATACAACGCACGGTTAGGTTTTTTAATAAAAATAATAACATTTTGCGATACTGTGTTATGGAGTAGTAAAAACGATACGGAGCTTCGATGGTTTTCCGTGGAAAATTTTTCGAAAAATTATACTCATAGCGCTAGTTATCGATTACCATTTTTTTTTATCGAGTAAACTTTTCTATAGGAAGCTAAGGAATTCAGCGAATCGAATTTTCATCGGTCCATTAAAGAGTTCTTTCTTCTCGGGCTTGAAAACAAGCTTCCTTTATCGAGGGTGGGATCTTTGTTCCTCCAGCTGTGAATCTGCTTCTGAATAATTCGAAAACGAAGTCCTATTATCGTAGTCACATTTTCAACCCTACGTAAACTACGTAATTTTCATCGCATCCCGCATTCCGTAATTGTCTTATCATTCGCTGAATTATTTCGCAGACTGATTGTTTGAAAATTAATGTTCCGCGGTGAAATAAAGGGGGATGTTCTAAGAACGAGAATGGTGAATCGATGTCGAAAGCCGATTCGCGATAAGCCGATTTCCTCGTAGAATAGGAGAAGATAGAATTGTTTCGAGGTATTAACGAAAGATGATTGGTCGTTTCAATTGGCGATTTAACGAAGAAGGACTTTATTCCGTCCGTAATTTCATTCGCCACGAATAATTGAATATTTTTTTCTATAATTATTCATTTAACAATCATATCACGATCGCATGATGGAAGATTTTAAACAATCTTTGTTAAAGAAGAGGAACATTAACGAGTTTGAAAATTGAAAAAGTTACGAATAAAATACGGGCGGACAGAAGGGCGGTTTGTTTTTGCTACGTGTACATTCTTTGATGGCATCGAGTTGAACGTCCAATGAAACAAAATCGAATGTCCAACTCTGAAAGGGAAAAATCAAAGGAAAACGATAGAAAAAGGATTTCTATGGTTTTGCGGAACGTTGACGTGACTCGACGTGGCTAATTGCTATTATTCGGCTGCAAAACCAACAAATTGGACGTGCCTTTTGTGTAGTACCTTCCGATGCGGCTGTAATAATCGACAGCCGTTGTATCGTTCCTTTGCATCCGGAGACATGATTTTAAACGAAACAATACTTGTTTCCACGAAAAATGTGAAAATGTAAAAGGCTAGAGGGTAATTAAAGGGACGACAGGAAAAACGATACGTTATGTATTTCTAAATTAACGCTGAATCGTACGATATTACATTACGAAAGAAGAGTCGGTGGAAAATAATAGAGAAAAGAATGGGAATGGAAGAAAACTATCCTGGAGCATGATGAAATGGACAGAAGCGTCCAGTGGCACGTGAACCATCACGACGTAAACACGCAGCGTTTTCAACGGAACGTCAATATTCGACAGTTCAATTAATCCACGATGTATCATCCCTGTGGGAAACAGATGGGGTACATTGTACGCCCTCCATCTACCGGATGCATTCCGAGCGTGGCGAAAACCACGAACGCGATACGTACAACACGGTTACAAAGCCGTATCCGGTATATAGGGGGCACGCTTCTCTCTTCGCTCGATATTGTCTCCGTTGGGGCAACGTTGGTATAAGTGCCACGGGAAAATGCGCTTGACACTTATGAGGCTACATTTCCTCGAAGAGACTTCCTCTCTGATGCTCGCTTTTCCTCCTTTTTCAACCCTTATTCTCTCTCCTTACGAACGTAGCGGCGCATGTTTGGAATGCGACACGGGAGAAGAGAAACTGCTTACGCTTCCGTCCATCCTGTTGTTTTCGTCCGTCGATAACGCGACGGGAAATTCTCGAATTCCGCGTCGCTCTTTTGTTCGACCCACGGAATGCCGTCGTTACGAATTTTACCCGCGAGCACGGATTCCCGGAGCGTAAGTTGAAAAAGTCAGCGTCGATGGTTACTTGAACAAAGTAAACGCAACGATATATATATGTTTCTGCGAAAGCGAAATTAGAGGATTCACCGGAAGCGTGCTAACAAAGCAGCGAGTAGTTGAACGAAATCGCAAATTCCTGGCCCGCGTCGTTATCGTGCACGAGCAGGTGTCGCGCATAATTTCTCTGCCTCGCCTCCTCGGTGTTCCCGAAAGAAGCATTTTCCAACGGGCGTGAATCGTGCCGGATCGCGATTTCCGGCGCGATCGCTCGTTCCGCATGCACCATTTCAGCCGTGTCGCTTTTGTTAGAACCATCAGCGGTGATGATTTACGAGCGATTCGCGCGATCTGTCCACAGAACGGACGTGCCAGCAGCGAGAGCAGCGAGGACGGAGCGGGAAGCAGCGCGAGTACCTCGCGAGGAGCCGGAAGCGGATTCGGCCTAGGGGGTGCGTGCACCGGAGGATGGCGCAGCGTTTTCGGTGCGGTTTCCGGCCGAGAATTGAGGCTGTACGAGTGCGCCCCTTGGAGCCCGGAAGCATGGGCCTCGCCCAGCATCACCTGCCCTTTGATAGCAACTCGGTGAGTACACGTTTTTCCTCTTTACTTATATCTCGATGATAAATCTTTCTTTTCCACAATTTTCTCACGTTTCCTTCGGTTCGATGCAACGATTCCTTTAAACTACTAATTCCTGGTATTAACTGCAACTAAAGAAAAACTGACCGACGACGATAAACTCGTCAATTATTCCGCTCGCATGCTCCTCGTATTAACTTCAGCTTAAACTCCTTCCTCCTCTTCTCTCCTGCAAACATAATCTCTCTCGGAAATCTCTTGCGAAGTATTAACGCAACAAGCGAATCTCCAGGATGGTTGTTCGCCAACTTCTGAATTCCATACTTGGAATCGATGCAACGCCGGGCGTCGTCCCGTTAAACGGGAGGCGTCGCGTCGATAATTGCAATCGATAGGCAGGTTAGGCGGGTCGATCGAGTCGAAACGAATCAGCGTCGCGAGAGGCGGCGCCGCGTTTTAGCGCTCCCCTCACGTAACGGTCGTCGTCCCGACGCGACGCCGCGATACGAATACTCGAGCACGCGAATAATAGTCTTAATTAAAATAGTGGTCTAACGAACACCGCTAACTGCGGTAATCCGACGTGCCTCATTGGTAATCCCCTGGCCGTGCCTGTGAACACGAACACGCGTTGCGTTAGCCAACCTGGCACGATCGAATCGACGCATAGGCCGTTCTGATATCCATCAGACGTATACATACGTGACGTGGAATGACACCTTCCTGTCGTATCCGTTCCCGAGGAATATCGTCCTGATAATAAAAATACGAGACGTCGTCAGGATACCTTTTAATTCACAAAACCAGCGCTATTGATTTTCTCTCTGTCTCGAAAATCGAAGGTAAGTTTCGGCAAACACGTATCACCGTTCTTAATACTTCCGGTCAGGGATAAAACGGGTTGGTTTCTTCGGGTTCGGTTAGCGTGTAACGAGAGTCGAAGTTCGCGGTGAGAAGTGCAGTAGTTCGTAAGACAGAACCGGACGGAAAGAGATGCGAAAATGACCGCATTCCCTGGAATTGGATCTGGTAGGAAGGTGCTCGCGATCCGGAAAGTTAATGCAACCTGGGCCAAAGGAACCCCTAGACATCCACGGGACTGTGGTTAATTCTACGCTGGCCTGACCGCGGTAGAAACATCGAGGAGACAGCGATCTTGTTCGATGGCATGTCGGGAAGGGATCGGTAAAAGAATCCCGAACGAATTAATGCTTACTTAGAGTAATTAATTCTTCTCTTTAAAACGTTGCATTTTCATCGTGTAGGATAATGAAAACGTAGATGATAATTGAATGAACAATTTCCTTACAATTAGCGTAATTCATGTCCCTTTTAGAGAGTGACCTCATTATTTAGTCAGTATTACAGACAGGAATCTGAGAATCTGAATTCTCAGAACTTCATTCGCAGTATGTGCCGTCTAATTACCTACCTTTGAATGATTAAACACGCGTCTCATTTTACTTTAATATCCTTTGAATTTCTTCGTTAACAAAAATTGTGTTTCGAATGTATTTTATCAATTTAAATATTTCGCCTTTCTTTGATCTAGATTAATACAGATAATTAAAATATGTTAAAAATTTCATCAAAATACCTTGTACTTTTATTTCCACACGTGTGTGAGCGATTGTAGCTTTTCACTTCTCTAATTAGCAGAAACGTAAATACAAGATTCATTCATTAACAAAAGAGCTTCAAAGCTGACTCACAGAGAAGGAAATCACCATCGAGCCAAGCTGTATTTAAAGCTCGCCTTATAAAATACACATCGTACATCCAGAATTAAAATTGAAATTTTTATTCGAAGATTAACGCGGATTCAAGTGAAAGATATAGATATTTATTGATTTCTAATTATTACACAACAGATGGTGCAACGAATGGGTTAAAGGGATTGTTTTGCAGCGGTTCACCTTTAAATCTTGTTTACATCCGGTGTATTACCTCGCGTCGTATAAATTGCCGTCCTCGCCGATGGGGTGATTAATCGCGTTGATCGTAATTAACGATTTAGCACGGCGCCCACGGAAACTTCAGAATCACGTTCGCGCGAGAGGCCCTCGACAGTAATCGTTGCCGAAGTAATCGCCGAAATTACCCCTCAAACCCTCTTCTAACTTGTTCCATTATTAATTACCGCAGAAACATCGTATGCCCGTTTAAATAACCATTTCCCTTATCATCTACCTGACAAATATCCTCGTCTGACTATGGTATTATCTTTCTACTTTTCAATTAAAATTCACGATTCTATCGAAATCAAATGAATCTTGCTTCTCCTGCGATTAATTACACATCATAATATATAGTGAATAATCGAAATTGTAATTAAAATTCCAAATAATCTTCCTATTCAATTATTTAACCCTTTCGTTATGAATGATATATATACACACTTCCCAAAGAAAATAGAAATATTCTATCCCTTCCAAAATTTCTATGTATATCGAAACGTATAGAACAGGTTAAACAAGTAGAACGAAATCGCTGTCCAATCAAAACCGTAAAACGGTTCGCTCCTCTTAAAACAAGTAGAACAAACCGCGTCTAGTCAGACAAGTTAAACAGTCCACCGCGCCGCGCCGGTGTAATCACGTAAGTAGAATAGGACCGCGTCTACTCGGACGAGCGCAACATTGTTGGGCAAACAGTCGGGAATAATAGAGAACGAAGTCGTTTGTACGAGTTGTTTCTCGTTCTACCTTATCATCTCTGCGACAGCTACGACAAGCAAGTAGTGTATATCAACCGCTAGCTCCGCCGGTGTTCTTCCGCGAGAAATAAAGTTTCTAGAATAAGCGACCAGTGGCAATAAAGGTGGCTACATTTAACCTTTCGCCGAGTCCGAGTCTCTCGGAGGAAACATCGCGAAATCGGTAAAGAAAGAAACATTGCTAGTCGTAGGTGAAGCATGATTCATCATGGAATACCGTGTCTGAGTTCTAGTCTCGAAAACACGTCGGTGGATATGAAAAAAATCATTTTCAAAAGAGACTTACGTACAAGTGGACACCTATTTTCTCGACAAGGATTGCACCAGGCTCGTTCCGCGTTTCGTGTCGTATCCGTCTCGACTGCAACACAATATTTCTGAGCCGACGATTCTTCACCGGCCGACAGATCCGCTCGGAACCGAGTTGAAAATTGCTAGAACGTCAGAGAGGAAGACGTCACCTCCACCAGGCACTCTCTAATGCCGCGAAATTCCCATATCTTTGCCTGACGTACCGTCACTCGACCTTACCCAAACCCCTTCTCTCCCCCCTGCACCCATGTCTCTCTTTCGAAATGTATTCGAGCACGACGAGCTTCTTACATAAATCACGAGCGTTTAACCTGGTTCGAAGAAGACTCGTGTCTTCCAGAAACCGGAAGAAAGGACGAGGAGACGATGTGCCAAGCCGGCTATAATATTTTAAGGGATGAAACGCGTGCGAATCGGTGTACTTTATCGTGGACACGTATCCTGCGTGGCGAGCCGGAAATCTTGCACGTCGAATGGGAATAAGGAAACCGGAAATTCTCTCGTTTAAGAATCGACGTGGATTAATAAGGGTTCCGAGGGGATGGATGAACTCGATAAACGGGGACAGACGTTGCTTTTAGCTGGATAAGCAATTCTTTCGAGAATCTCGAACGAGATGGGCTTTCGATAGGTATTCGTTCAAATGAATACAAAGGATTCAGGCGAGATTGATTTCGATTAAAAATAAAAGTAACAAGTTTTCGTAGCATAGAGGCGAACGATGCGGATTGAATTTAACTCGACAAGCGATATTTAAAATCGGTTCCCCGGTCGAAGCGCGTATCGAGCGACGCGTACAACCCCTCGCCCCGTTTCCGTCGCTGTATCGACGCGATAGACATTTATTTCGGCGAGCTTTTCGGATTTGACGGATTAGACCGGAACGGGTGCGTCGCGAAGATATTAATGCGCGTAGAAGGTAAACGAGAACGGTCCGGGCGGTCTGAAAATTCGATATCGAAGAGGATGAAGGATAAAGGGGAGGGCGAAACAAAGGAAGGGTAACCGTGGTGAGGGTAAAAATTGAGGATAGATAAGACTCTGCTAAAGACGCCATTCGTCTGCCTCGCGGCTGACAGCTACGATAAAGTTTCTTTCACACCGAAACGCGTCAGAGTGGCTTAACTTAGCTCTTCGAGGTTCCTGCCCCGGGAAGAAGGATATCAGGAAAAACACAAAGCTGTCGTTCTATCGTTGATGCTGGCTTTACTTGGCTTTAGTGGCGTGTTAAGGGTGAACTTAATTGGCCTTCTGCCCGACCTACAATTCTTCTCCCTTTTCTCTCCCGTTTGTACCCTAACTTCGAATTTGCTCGATTCGTCGTGTCGTGAATCCTATAGCGGAAACGTGGAAAGCGACAAACAGCAACGAGAAAAGTGACAGCGGTTCGAAAACTGCTGTTCACCCGGTTTTAATCCAAATCGATGACCGCCCGTCCAGCGCGAGTCGGCTGATAATAAATAAAGTCGAATCGCGTGAAAAAAGAATTTTTCAAAAGCCCGATTCCTCGATATTACCAACCTGTGGATACAGCAACCATCGCGCCAATTGACGCGCGAAACCGTAGACAGATCGTTCGAGTTTCGAGCACGCTTCGTAGCAACCCTTTCGGATAACGCGACGAGCGAGCAAAATTCGCCCCTCCGCGAAATTGGATTCTCTTTATCCCTTGTTATTTTCGACCCGTGAATCGCCTGTTTTTTTTTTTTTTTTTTTTTATTTTCAGAAACGTTGCTTTTGAACGAAAGCGTAATCGCGAGGATTATTTCAAAGTAAATATCGCGTTAATACTGTTTGAAGCTTTATGGGTATAAACTGCATTTAGAAGGATAATATTTCTCAACGTTTAGCCAGCAATGCAGGTTGCTTCATCGCGAATTCGAGGAAGCAACAGTATTGATTACTTGGAAAGCTTCTTCATTTTCACGTGTCGGATTTGGTATTAAATTATATCAAGGTTATTTATATTCTTTATGAAACCGATGACTTTTGAAACACAGCAGTAAATTAAAGAACCTCCCGGGGGTTGTTCGTTTGAAATACGAATAAAATTGAAGAAATCGGGTCACGATTGCACGTTAGGCAAGGGGGAAAATCCGGCGGCTGAAACAACAAGGAGAAACATCCAGGTGGAAAACAACAGACATCCGCACGTCGTCCCGTAAAATTGCGTTCGACAACGGCCGTTTCTTTCATCTGCCTTCTTTCTTCGTTCGATAAGAGGGAGCGTTAGGCGAAAGGGAAAGAGAAAGATGGCTCGGTTCGTTCAATTTGCGGATTTTCCATTCTGTCTGTCCTTGAGCCGTGCTTTCACCCTTTTCTTCTCGCGTGTCCCAAGCCTTTCCCTTTTTCCTCCCCCTTTCACGGGGTTGGCCTTTCTCCATCGGCGGTCGGAAGAAAAGCGAAGCGAACGGTGAGGGGATCGGAGGGAAGAAGCACGGGTCAACCAGGAACGGAGAAATATTTCCAGGGGTTGGTAATTTATAGAATCGTCGCTGAAACGGCGGATCCGACGCCCCTGTTGGAACAGCTTAAAATCCGGTCGACGTAATTGGATGAAGCCTCGACGTAACCTTTCGCGTGATTGTGAACTGTGAATCCTTCGTAATTCTTCCCTTTCCATCGTGTTCGATTCTAAAAAGGCTCCTTTGATTTTTCGTTCGTCGCGAAGCCGTAAAGCTGCCTGTCTTTCGACGGCTCGGAATCGTCTCTACCTTCGATCCGCTGGATTGCTCTTAATTCTTTACGAACAGAGATTTATCTCCAAGATTTATCCCCTTTTATTCAACTGTGAAATTGATCCACTGTATAAGGAAATCGTGGCTCCTGCTCCTTCTTGATAATATTATCGAACTCCCGGAAGACCAATCGTAGTTTTCTTAATTAGACGATCGATCTGTTGAAACGCGTGTACAATAAAAAATTAAATTGATACTTCGATAACAGCCAGAACAATGGAATACTAATATCTTGAATATCTTTGATATCCGTCTACAAAAGAGGGTTAAAATTGTATTCAATGTCTGATCACATTTTTCCTACCGAACACTAGGTTTCTATTTAAATTCCAGCTTCTTTTGTTTCTCGTTTAATATCTGCCACTCTTCTATTCTACTCTTTCTCGTTCTCTCCGTGCAATTTCCACCTGATATTCGCAGTTTTATTTAAATTCCCTTTCCACCTGTTCCAGCCGACCCATTTTCCATTTCCACCACCGTCTCTCGGTATACGTATATATTCAAAGGGAAATCCCTTCGTCGTCCACACTCTCGCCTACATATTATTACGTACACGTAAACTCCTGTACTGTTTTCCCGGCGTTAGATCCTATCCAGAACGTGGCGTTATCTAAACTACGCTCTGATTCTATTTCTGTTATCGACTACATCCACTTAACGAGCAGAACCGAACAGCACGGGTTAACTTACTCGCGCCACGAGACTCTTTGCCTGTCAAATCCAAATTTCCTCTCCGAGCGTGCTACAACATATATTACACACCGTTCTAACTCTCCCCGGAATGTAATTGTACTCTCGAAACTCGCAATCCTCTGCGCTCTACGTCCTACAATCACACATTCTGGGAGACGAATTCAGTTTGTTGGCAAATATTTCAAGAAAATCATTTTCATTTTATTATTAAATGTAACGGTGTAGGTTTTAGATTTTCCACGTCCGTTTAAATATTTAATCGAAATACCTCCGAAAAATGGACGCGACGTCGTTTGAACTGGAAAACAAACGTTCTCATTTGCGAAATGGATGGAATGGCAAATGTTCCGCGCAGATTCGTTTCAATTTATTCCATCCGACGAATGGAAAGGTCAGCGACGAGTTACCCATGGAGACAGATCAAAGATCGTGGATATTGCGAGAGCGTGGATTTCATAAAGCGGAACGATCGTGAAACAAAAGGTGAAGGGAAAGGGTTCCCAGTTTAATGTTGAATTAATGTCACTCGTTTAATTCGACCACTTTTCCCTATCTTCCGGCTCCCTGTTCGTCTTGTCTGTTTCGTTTTCTCTTCGGCGACGAGCAAAGGAGAAGGATGGTCGTTTGTTTGCCCCGGAAGACAGTTAACCGTGGCACGAGCGCGGATCAATTTTAAGCGGAAAGTTTACTTCGTTCGACGGAAAAGCGCGACGTTTAAACGAAATTGGATTTTCATTGCGAGAACCTAGGAAAGCCCGCTTAATTCGACCGTTTCTTTGTCTCCATTTCACTTCCGTCCCTGAAACGGTGTTATGAAACATCGCTCGACTTGAAATATACCGAAAGGCGCTTCTTCGAGCTTGGTTAACCCTTTAACCAAAACTATTTCAAAGAAAAGTTAAAAGAGAACAAATCCACGAAATCATGCTTGATTCATATTTATTATTTATTCCTGACGATACTGTGTTTCTCATAATCAAAGATCCTCGATCCGCCAGGATCGTTGATTGACTTTCCAGGTGTGATAAAAATGGAAAACGAAGAATATGGAGAGAGAAAGAAGGGGACCGGTAAATAAGAGAACAATGAGGGGAGAAATTGAAAGGGAGGTGAAATGAAAAAGAAGGAAAGGAAAGAGAAACGAATGAAGGGAACAGAATGCGAGCCAGCGAGTTACTATAGGTCAGACGCGAGTACGGGGGTGTGAAAGATGGGGTTTCGATAATCGAACGGTGAACCGGATCAATTAAACTGCGCGAGGGGTGAGCATTAATTATCGAAGGTGTCGTCGACAGTTTCCTATCGCACGTGCGATCCAACCGTAATATTCGCGCCACGAGTTCAGGATTTTCCTCTCCTCTACTTCCTTTATTTCCACGCGTACCCCCCCGTTACCTCGCCTTTTATACGATCGTTTGCTATAATTTTCCTTCCATCCTTACCGGAACGTACGATTGCAGCCGCGCGGTGTTAAACACTATAGTTTAATTTGCCGAGAAAATAGAGAGGGACAGGAAGATCGTGGAAATATTAACGATACCGTTGCGCCCCGACAACATTCGCCCGGGCTGCAAACGCCGGAAGATATTGGATTAATTATAACGAAATTGTACGAGCACCGCGTCAACGTCCACTTTTATTTTTCCTACCTCTTCCGTTGTTTCCCCGCGTCTGTGCCCGACCGACACAACGGCACCGATTTAAACGAACACGGATAATGTATTTCTTTTTTTTTCTTCTTCTTCTTCTTTCCGACCCGGTCTGGCGCGGTTTCATGACTTTCGCAAGCTTCGAACGTAGCTCGTACACGCTTTTATTCGCCTGCACTTGGCTGATGAAATTAAACAAGGAAGTTGCGACGGTTCGAAACTGCGCTTCCAGCCAGGAGAATTCACCCGAGAGCTCCGTGCGGCGAATGTTTTAATAACATTTATTAAGAGGTAAGGGCAACACAAATCGTGCGCCGTATACGATCAAGCCCGGAATTTTATCGCTAATAACTGAACCCTGATTAACTTTCTGTTATTGCAAAGCACGCGCGTGGTTGTTGCGGTTACAACATATGGACCGAAGGGAATTATTGAACCGAGCCATAACACGCACGTACAATCCGGTTCATAAGTTCGTGGGACATTTATTAGTTTCACCTTTGCGTTTAATTGACATCTTGGAGGTTTATTCTAAGGTACAGATTAAAAATATCTCGTTAAATTGTTGAAATGGAAAATGTATTTTACTCTTTTTGATCAGTGTATCGCGAAATCGTTGGTCTATCAGCAACCACGTGTTTCCGGTTTATTTCAAGAGCCTTGTTATCCACGTTTTCTACAACACAGCGCCCCCGCAATTTTATTCCACGCTTATCACAGTCGAACAAGTTGTTACGCGCGAGATTCAACGATGTGTGCGCTGTGCACCCAATTAGAACGTTTAACAAAGTTACACCGTGTTTTTAATGACAGAATTTACCCATGCTACGTTTTTAACACTGAATTTGCCTCATAGAAGATTGCATATAGATAGTCCCCTTGGAAAATTGAATTACTCCGGAAAAAGGGACCGTCCTTTTCGCTTCATGGTTTGCCTTGTAATTTTCCCTCGTTGATTATTGTTTTAACGTTCTTAATGTTGCTCTCGTGATGTTTGCATCAAAATGCAATTTTTCCAAAACAACCTGTTTTCCAGGATCTTCGAACTGGTGGAAAATCAACAGAAAAACTCGTCTCAAGGAAAAATTTCTAAAAAAAACACCCTTGGGATTTGAACCCTAGCCTCCCACCTGAGTAGTCTTTTATCTATTTTTAAATATTTATTTTGCAATAATCCATCATTCACTGACTCCATTCAGCTATTATTTCTATAGAATATCGAAGATGAATTTCCTTAAAGTTTATGCTTTTACATCGCGATGTTATTATTGATTAAACGTATAGCCCGAACGGAGGTGATTATTGAGAGGATTTCTACCAAGGAAAAATCAATGCAGCACGGACAGGTTTATGAATTTTTCACGATTTTTTCCGCGTATAAAGGAACTAAGAGGAAATATTGTCCATTTTCATCAAAATGCGCGCGTACCTATTCGAACGTTTTTCATTTTTAATAAAGACACTCGGCCCACTGTTGCGTCAAATTTAAATCCGATTTTAATCTTATACCGAACACTCGTACAATCCAGATGTTCGATGTACCTTTAATTCAAAGCTTTCGATTTCATTATACGACGCCACGCTTTGAAATTCATAAATTGTTCGCCGATATAATAAGATAAAAATATTTCTACCGAAGGATCGAGTGGTCTTTAAACCGCTTACAGCGACCTATTATTCATCCATCGAGCCAAACAACACCGTGGAGAGTACTTTTCGAAAAGTTTGTTCGAACCGGGAGGGAAGACGTATAAGTCTGATATCAGCCCCGTATCTGTAGGATCGTGGAAGAAAGGAAGAATCGAAGGAAAAGAAGTAAAAAGGAATAAAACATATAGGGGTCGGGAGGAAAGACGGAGGGATCGAGAAGCTATTTCCGGTCGAAGAGGTCCGTATCGGGCCCGGAGAGCTACGAAATGACCGACTTAAGGAAGTTTTAGTGCGAGACAAACCGGAAGTGATTCGGCCACGACCGAAACATCTCTTCCACGGCCGTCGGAGAAGGAAGAAACTTTCTTCCCTCTCTCACCGCTTCTACTATTCTCATTCTTTTTTCCCATTTTTTTTTTTTTTTTTTCGGCCGGGATTACGGGCCCTGGACGAACATCCATTCTCGTTTAACGCCTTTATTTACCGTCCGTTGCTGTTCCTTTTACCCTTCTCCAACCCCGTGTCGTTCCTTTTTCCTTTGGTGTAGTTGTACATTTCTCTTTCGCCTTCTTGGCTTTTCGCTGCGACCGGCTATTCTTCCCTTTCCTTCTCTCCGAACTGCGAATTCTTCTTTGTCTTTGAGTGGACGCTCGATTATAGGGGTTGAAGAGACTTCTTCTTCTTCTTCTTCTTCTTTGCCTTTGTTTGCCCGTTCGTTTAATTGTTTGGATGATGGTTTACAGCTTAGTAGACTTTATTCCGGCTGGATGTTGACGATGAAGTACTCGTGTTGCATCGCGTTATTCTTGCTGGAATGTTGTACAGTTTCATGAAAGCTTATTATTTCCAGCCAGACTACCCGGTTCGTTCTGTCAGCTAACGTTGCTGCGTTGTTAAACAGAGATAAAGGATAAACGTACAAAGATACATTTTAAGAGAAAACTTTTTATTTATCAGCACGTATGCTATTCTTCGATAATTTAATTAAAATAATATGAAATATATTAGATGTTAAAGAATATCGTACGCGCGTGATCTCGCATAGGAGACGATAACGACAATAAAGACGTCGCTGAGCGAGCGTTCGGTCGTTTACAAAGGAACGTACACGTATTCCCTTTCCATTGTACCGGTAAATTTACTGCAGAGCAAAGTGAGAGATTCCGAGCCGTAAGCCGAGTGGATTATTCGGGGGCACCCGTTGCATGGAACAACGGATCGTGTGGCGAATAACGTATGAGCTCCAGCGGGTGCAATCCCAGCACCGAGCGTTCCCCGCGGATCGCGTTCGACGGCTTTTCCCTGGCCCTCGAACATTTTCCACTTTCGATAGTCAATGCCTGGAAACGCGAAAGTTTCCACCACGTGGGAGACGCGAGTGCTTCGTGAGAGAATTACCAGATATGCGAGACCGAGAGAGAGATGGTGAACGCATTAAGGCCCGGTGCATCGCGTAGCGATGGATTCAACGAGCCGGGAATAATAACGATCCTTCGATTGTGCCCCGCCTGATCTCGTATTTCAATTTCCATCGATCGTTTGACGAGCGACGCGATAATGGATCGAGAATGCGTGAATCGACGCGTTGAAAGGTGAAATCGAAGAGTTATTCAAGCATTTCAGTTATTTCTTTTCTTCTTAATCGGTGTAGTAGAAATTATTTTATTAGTAATTAATTTAATTTACGAAACACCATTAACTTCACCCCTTTTGTAGAATTCTACACTCGTTATTTCCATCGTCTCTCATTTCCACCCAGTCGAATCGCGAATAAAACCAAACACCGGTCCAAAATTTCGTGCAACTTCGTCTGAATCATCCGGTCGCTCGTCAAACTGAACTTCCTGTTCCTCTGTATAGCCGATTTTTCCCAGGCTTCCCATTATGCCGTTACGTTCTCATGTTTTTTTTCCCCCTTTCCTTTTTGGTCGTTGGGCCAGGGCATTTTTTCGGTGTCCCTCGGAAAAATCTATAAATCTCGCGCGTACGTCAGGACCATTCGTCAGCGGGCAGATTGCAGCGTCGCCGCGGGACGGGCTTCGGAAAAAAAAAAAAAAAAAAAGAAAAACGGGGGGCAGACTTTCCCCTGCTGCGCCCCCTTTAACCGTGCGATTTTTACGATCGAGGCCGGATCGCATGACGAGGTAATTTACCTTCGAAGAGAGAATTCTCGACACGCTGACGCGGTATACGTGTCGAGCGGGGCCACTTGAACCGCGTCGATGCAAAAGCTGCGGCTTTCCACCCTCGAACCACCCTCCCTGTGACTGGCGGTACACCCTCTCCTATGGACGGTTTGCCCGCGGCTTTCGGCGTCGCTGCGCCAGCGATGAATGTTGCCAGACACGATGGCTTTTCGAGCCACCCTACCGACGCTCGTCTCTTTGTTCTCCCGGCTTCGTTGGGTCGATCGTTGTTGCGATGGCTGCTTGTCTCCAGGATTGTTCGATTCACAGTACGTGACGCTGCCGGTGGTTGATTGTGCACCGCGATGAACTTGATCCTTTGTGTGTGTACACGAGTTTGGGGAGCTTTTATCGTCGAAGGGTTGTTGCGAAAAATTTGAACGGTTTAGTTGACTCTTTACACTTCACTCGATTACGACGACTATTTTCGTTTATTATTAACATTTTTACCATTGTTTCATTACAGATTGGTGTCCTCCCCGGCGAGACAGAGCGAGGCAGCCAGCAGCAGTAGCGGCACGACGCAACACGCCGCGACGTTTGCGGTACGAGTAGGCACAATTGACGGCGTCGTGACGCATCATCTCCGCGCCGAGACGCGGAGGGATTTAGCTGCCTGGGCCAGGGCAATCGTTCAGGGCTGTCACGCGGCTGCTCATTCGTTACGAGAATACACCGTTCGTAAGTACACCCCAATTTCTGTATTTTAAATATATTCCAAATTTGCAAGGATTTCGTGGATTCGTTCAGCTGCTTTCGAGGCTAAAATAAGAAATAAATAATGGCGGGTGAAATACGCGTTGCTGCAGGAAAAGGAAACGGAACGGCAGGGGTATTTTGAGCTGCTCGTTGTTACACGGCGTCCCATGCCCGTTCGCTTCGAATGAATTTTAATTTCTTTTCATCGTTCCTGGACGAACGGCAATAATAAATTGAGATTAATGCTCTGCCCGGGTTCGTTCTATCTTTTTTCTCGCTTTTCGTTCAACTCTCATCGATCATGAAACACCGTGAATATCTATGCGAGCAGAAAGTCGACAAGAAATATCGCCAGCCGTTAAATTTGTATTTCGTACACGTTACGTTTGCTCTTTTTTTCATGAAAATTCCTAACTAAAGGGATTTTCTATGGGTTGTTTACAGGATGCACGTGGCAAGGAAAGGCGTGTCAGCTGGTTGTCAATCACGAAGACGGTTTCACGCTTTACGCGGCCGGGACAAGGGGCGTGGGTGGAAACGGGGTGAGTCCAGGTTCACCGCCGACCCCGTTGTGGAGAAAATCCTTCGACAAATTGAAAATGTCCGCGGACGATGGGGCGCGTCTACTGTGGCTCGATTTCGGCGGCGAAGATGGAGAGATTGTAAGTAATACCAATTTTATATTTTTCTTAATTAAAATTTTCATGATTTTAAATAAAAATCCCCTGATGTATGTGCGTGTAAAAGAAGGAAAAATTAGTCCGAAATTTTCAGCTGGTATCGACGTGTAAATACCCATTGTGAAAAGAAAAGAGGCTCCCCTTTTCTCATCCATCGAGTATTGAGAATTTTAATTGACTTCACGTAGACTATTGAGATTATTATCTTCAACAAGACACACACACACACACACACAGAGGGAACTGGGATAAAAAAGATGGCTCATTGTGTTCGTCTCGATTGTGGGAGGATAGCAAGAATACGTATTTTACATCTTCCCCAAACACTGTTCGTTCGGTTCCGTTCAATGGTCATTCATAATCGAGGGAAAGGGGTGGGGCTAGGGAGGAAAGCATCAAGAAGGTATAAGGGAGGGTTGAATTTTCTCCGCGACAGACGTCTCGATGGAAAAATTATTCCGCTCTCGAGCAGCCTTCTGAAACGAAGCTGCAAATGGAGAATCCTTGGAATCGTTCCTCCTTGGAATTTTTATTAAGCGCACGATCACTCGGCTCGTTCCGATATGGAACTGTTCGATAACGCTCGTTGAAAAATACCGTCCTCTTTCCCGTGGAAAAACAACAATCGGTTCGATGGAAAATATTCCCTTGGCCGGTATTGGTAGGATTATCCGAAGAATGTCGGGATATTAAATCGATCTCGAAGCTTACAGAACGCTTTCTTCGCGATATAATTACTTCTTAACGAATTCTTCGTAGCGAAGTTCTGTTCCGTTGGGATTATCATTCATTTTACATCGGTCGGATTTAACTCCCTTGGCCTTAAAGTTCTTCAGGTTTTCCCTGGCACCGCAAACTTTGCCTATCGAAGTAGGATAAACGTTGAAGATTCTTTATCTGTACGAATTATTAAGACTTGCGTTTTAGAGGAGTTAAAGATTAGTTTTGAAAGGCGTCACCGAGCAAACGATTATATTACATTATTATTTACTAGGTATTTAAACTAGAAGAACGCCCCGTGCTATGCACGGGAAATTAATCAGAATTTGACTCATGGGCCTTGGCTCAACCTTCTCAGTTATTTATTATTTTTTTGTCTTTAAGGGCCTCACCAGGCCCAACCCTTTATCACTGCATCCTTTACATGTCTGCATCCTTAACATCCCTGTATCCCTTACATCTCTGTACCCTTTATATCTCTGTATCCCTTACATCTCAGTACCCTTTATATCTCTGTATCCCTTACACTCCTGAATTCTCCCTGCATCTCTTTTATCCTTTTAACCCTTATAATAAATATATTATAAATAAAATACTTATGGCCGCTGGTGCGAGTAAAGGTAAGTACAGGTAAGTAAAGGTAAGTAACGTCTCGTGAAAAATAAATTTAAATTTAAATTTTTGCAAAATTTAATTCCTTTTTTTGCCACCAGAGGGCGCTGATTCGGCGTTGAAATTTTAGTTCAAATTTTTCCCGCTAGAGGGCCAAAATTTCGGCAAGCTTTAGTTCCTTTTTTCGAAACCAGATGGCGCTGATTCAACATCGAAATTTTAGTTCAAATTTTTCCCGCTAGAGGGCCAAAATTTCGTCGAGCTTTAGTTCCTTTTTTCGAAACCAGATGGCGCTGATTCAACATCGAAATTTTAGTTCAAATTTTTCCCGCTAGAGGGCCAAAATTTCGGCAAGCTTTAGTTCCTTTTTTCGAAACCAGATGGCGCTGATTCAACATCGAAATTTTAGTTCAAATTTTTCCCGCTAGAGGGCCAAAATTTCGACGAGCTTTAGTTCCTTTTTTGAAACCAGATGGCGCTATAATGGGATGCTTACAAAAGGGATGCAAGGATGTAAGGGATACAGGGATGTAAGGGATGCAGGGATGTAAGGCATGCGGGGATGTAAGGGATGCAGGGATGTAAGGGATATAGGGATGTAAGGAATGCAGGAATATAAGGGATACAGGGATGTAAGGAAAGTTGAGATGTAAGGGATGCAGGAATGTAAGGAAAGCAGAGGTGTGAAGGATTGTTTTTTTTTTTTTTTTTTTTTAACGTGGGGAAATCTTGCATAAGACCCCCCGCCGACCCCTGGGGGAGGACGGCGGGGGAGTGTCAGATTCTTACTGACTAAAACCCCACGGCCACCGACAGTGGCGCTAATTAAGTAGTCATTATTCAACGTCTTAAAGTTAACGCAAATAATCTTTACTTTGAATTTTTAACAAAAATTTGATGCTCGATAGATACTGTGGTACTATCATTGTAAGAGTACACATATAACATTTTTCTACCTGGTTTTCGAGCATGCGTACAACGTCTCAGCGTCTCTCACAGACATGTTTCCGCGTTATTAAAAGGAAGGATATTGTAATGTGCAAACTGAAGATTTAGAATGCTATTGTACTTCTCAAGAATTCTTCCCGAAAGTCGGCGGCGCACGGTGCTTGATGTCAGCTATTCTATTCCGTCGTTAATTCTATGTTCCAGGAGCTGGATTTGGATAGTTGTCCAAAGCCGATCGTGTTCGTCCTGCACAACTTCCTCTCAGCAAAGATTCATCGGCTCGGTTTGAGCGCATAGGGGTACGAGGGGGCCCCTACGGAGGCCCCCGATCTGCCGCCCCACACCACCAGGTCCGTCACCAGTGTCTTCCTCCACTGAATCCATGCGATTCGCCATGGACAGAGAGAGAGAGAGAGAGAGAGAAGGAGAATAGAAGAAAGGTGGCAGGGTAGGCAGAAGAAAGCAAAGAACAACCATAGGAACGTCTCGATGGACCAGGAAGAACCGATCAAGCTTCCATGGAACAATATAAAAAGGGACTCCCGAGGATCCTTTTAACACTGGATCCGTGTTTTTTCTCGCGCTTCTAACCCCGAACCGATCGGGGTTGAATTACAGAGTGAAGGATCGATCAAGATGGTCCGTGATCGAGTTGCTCGATAGGGAAGAAAGACTCTCTAAAAGAAAGAAAGAAAGTAATATTTAACCGGGCGATTACGAAGCCATCCACCACGCGATTTTTCCAGGAAAGTACACGCAACAAGTAGGCTAGAATGAGTGGGAGGGACTGGGAGGGGAGAATCGTAACTAATCAACGCGCCTAAAGTAACCGATTAAAACTATCTACCCTAACGCTAAGTAAAACGAATGAAAGAGAAAAGAAAAAAAGATAAATTAATGGTGTTATTTAAAGATGGTGAGAAGATGATGAAAGCACGATTTCATGGAGTTGTGAGACTAGGAGAAGCTAATCAATTACTGTCCAACCCGTACGCTGCCCGTTGGCTCTTCTCTTTTCGACTTCCGCCCCTCGTTCATCGCCCGATCTTTCATCCACCACCACCACCAACAACAACAACAACAACAACAGCAACATGAAAAGGTTTGAAGAGAAGTGTGTTTGTGTGTATGTATGTATGTCTGTGTGTTGTAAAGTTCTAGCATCATCCAGCCAAGTTTCGTAACGTCTGTGAAAAGCGACTTTAAGGAGTTCACAGCGTTAATCTCTCCGGCTGGAACAACAGCTGATGGCGAAACTTTAGATAACAGGGTGTGCTTCGTTTCGTCCTGCGATATTTACGCGAGTTACTCCGAACCGGAGGATCGATAAATTATTATCGCGATTGGCTCGTACTTTTTCACCTTGTTACTAGAGGATTTCTAAGTATCTTCTAGGTGAAGAGAGAGAGGTGGAGAAAGTTGTGGTATCTTGAAAGGAGTGATCGCTGAGGTGGATCATCTCCCATGCGATGAGACGACCAACGGGCGGACGTTAATAGTTGTTTTGTACGATTCGTATTCTTAACGCGAGTAAATGTATGATGCCAAGAAACGTCGATGTGTATACCTGGTAGCTGTACGATTGATTTTTCTTGCTTTCTTCAGGGGGTGTACTCGTCGAGATAGATGGGAGACCTGGGTGTACCTACTTATTCGAAATAATTTTCAAACACCCCAACAGATGGAATAATTATGAAAATTATGTGATCGTTCATTTGAACCCAAAGAGGATCAAAGGATTATTTCTCACTTTCATTAAATTAATTAGATAGCAATTCATAATTGAAGTTAAGAAACATCTCTATTAAAATATCCCTTAAATGAATCCTCTTAAAATAATTCCAGCATCGTACTAATAAACCACCCTATTCGTGTAACGAAGTTTCCTATCGAAACACAACCCTTTCCCTCGTCCATAAATTCGTAGATAAAACACCCAGGTCCCATCTACTTTTCTTTAGAGCGGTTGTAAAACGAGTGAAGGAATCTGACCGGAGGCAAGAACGAACCACAAAGATGTCAGAGACGAATATAAAATCGAGATAGAGCAATGTAATCCCATAGGGTGATTCCAATCTCAATTCGAGTTACCCTCCCTGTAAGATAGAAAGAGAAAATCGTCGAGTAACGAAAGAATTATTCGCATTACGAGGCAAACCGGTGCAACTCGGAGCCAAGAAGCTATCGAATGCTGAGGTATGAGTGTTCGTGTAAGAGAATGCAGTTTCCTTTTCATCTGTATAAATCCGTGCACCTGGCCTCGTCTGGCTTTTCTTATGGTGCGGCCGTACGATAATAAGATTTCGACATTAAGTAGAACATATCAACGAATCCACGTACCATTGATTGTGTCCATTCGTCTGCCAGCCGTTCCTTTCGCTGTAAGTCCATTTAATCACTTCGTTATCTCATTAATTAACAAAATGAATTTTTTAACTTTACCGTTTCTTTACAAC
The DNA here is from genome assembly GCF_051020975.1 of Osmia lignaria lignaria. Taxonomy (NCBI): domain Eukaryota; kingdom Metazoa; phylum Arthropoda; class Insecta; order Hymenoptera; family Megachilidae; genus Osmia; species Osmia lignaria. Next base: position 11,519,193 of record NC_135033.1, on the reverse strand, counting down.
TAGACAGGTTTACATTTCAAAATTGAATAATAATTGAATTATATAAAACGGCAGCCAACGTGTTAATCTATTTTTGCCATGAACTCCAATTATTGAGGATAAAATTACATTTAATTAATATTCACCATGAAAAATTCAGGAAATCGATCTGACTCAAAACGGAACCAGATTTATCAGATCGCGTTCCATTAATACTTTCACAGCCAATGAATTTCACTCGATTCTAAAGCTACAAAGTTGTGCAATTATGAGGGAGATAAACGTTCGAACATCCGATTGCACGTATCGTGCAACAAATCCCTCGCTGGATGAATTTTCCATTAAACGTATCCATCGATGATACAGTAAAGGAGATGTAAAAAGTAACAATAACGTGACATACTGCAAACGATCATTTTGCACCGTCGACATTCGACATATGTTAACGCGTGAAACTTGTACAGAAATTGTTCGACACGTTCGATCGTCCACCTAATAGCCAAGATACAAGGTGTTGAGGCAATCACGGTTTATCGATCGAAGGGTTCAATTAGCACGTGAGTCGCTAATTAACGCGTGAAATTAGGAACGATAGGTAGAAACGAGCCACCGCTTGATGCGCCGATTCTCCGAATCAACGCTTCCGACTCGAATACGCGTTTACCTTATCGAATTCCAACCAGAATCACCGTTTAACTCGTTAAAGTGGCTGCTCTAATTGAACGGGACACGGCTCGTTGCCGTTCTACGATCGTATCGTTAAAAACAATATTCCCCCTGTTGGCGATTTTGCAACCGACCGTTCTACCAATTCCGTCTGAACACGGAGAAACGCGGCCAAAGATGATCGTTGGCTTCGAAAGGGTTAATGGATAATTATGCGAAACGGGACGGTCTGTTCTTCGTAGAAACATTTGTAAACGCATTGATAATTAATACGACGCTTAGGGCGAAAGGAACGCGCGCACACATAAGCGTGTACACAAACGCATATACACAGAGAAAGAGAGAAGGGAGAAACACCCGCCTAGGGAACGATTAATCGCGAGAATAAGTTTGAAACATCGACGAGATTCTGTTGAAAGGATTTGCGCGCAAACTGTGTATTTTTCTAATGATTTTAGGACACGTCGTTTCTCTTTTTTCCTTCCATAAAAAAGAGGCACGAGGTCCTGTTGCGTTTTCGATTTCCTTTATCTTCTTTTTCCTTTCTCTAGGTTTAAGAGAACGTTAAACGTGTATATCTATGAGTTACCAAATAAATGAGACCGGTTAGAAAAATCTTTGTCTAGTCTTTCTCCCCTTCAACCAACTCCCCTTCAAATCCATTGATTTTCTTCGTTTCTCATCGAGGATCGCGAATGGTAAGTATTACCTTGATGAATTGACGACCGTTCGACCGGAAGCGCATCGTCGTCGACGTAAAATTTAACGAGAGATCGAAGAAACGGTGAAAGAAACGCGGGGGATGTTCCGACAAGACGCGACGGGGAGAAAGTTCCAAGACTTTGTCATTTTTATCGTCAGACCCGATATCCGCGTCTGGTGATTGGCTCGCGAAACTTTCCTGATCCGTCTTCCCGTCTGACTTGCGAAGGGGTCGTTTCCAACCCCCCGGTAAGCTCGCGTAAATCAAGCGATCGCTTCCAGACACCTGTTATAATGCAACCGTTCGTCAGTTTCTGTGGATAGACTCGATGGGTGTACTTTCAGGGCATAATTAAAAACCCAAATAACACTATCGATCGATATCGTTCATTTTGGGGGATGGAAACTTGAAATAATAAATTCTACTCGAAAACAAAGAACCACCCTGTCGAAACTAAATCCAGTTTCCCTGAAACGAAAGAATGAAGCTGATCCAAGGGGACGGCAGGGCAATAATTGGCAGAGAGGATTCAGAAGGGGGTTGGTTACGCATTTTTTTTTTCGACAACAACAGGGAGGGAGAAATGATAGGGAGACCGATTGAAATGCAAATCGAAGCGACCGAGGTTATTTCGGTGTACACGAGGCCGTGACGTTGTCCCGTTACACTGTTCCAAATTCGATCGTTTCTATCTCCCATGGGTGCCAGCGACACCACAAACAACCGAGCTCGTTGCGAGAAAAAAAAAAATCTCGCTGTCAAACCACGGTCATCGACGTTGTTGGAAGCTCGATCACCGTAGTAGACGAATGTCATGAAAAATTTCGCGGTGCAAACTTTATTCTATCACATTAAATTACAATTCTTTTCCCTTGTAGAGGAGTATAAGGGATACAAGGGTGGGCCCTCGTAATAAATAATTCATAAGGATGGACCTTGACCCATGAAAAGGGATAAAATAAATAGAGAGAGATGAAATAATAGAAGGGATGGGCCCTTGGCTCATAAAGAAGAATAAAATAATATAATAAATAAGTTTTAATTTAAGTTCGATTTTTGTATATTATGTTTATAAAAAGGAGTTAAGTAAATGATCTAGATAACTCAGATAGGAAATGAAGTTATCTAAATAAATCAAAAAGGAAATTGGGTCCAGTCTTCTACATCTGTAGTCACTTTATATTTCGATATCTCCTTCGAATATTCCTGTTCGAAGCTTTTCCTATTTATACTTAGAATTATATAATAATATTTAAATCCCGAAAGCTTCAGGTTTCGATGCTTAATTAAAAGATCCAATCGAATCCCCTCGGCGAATTCCTTTGTAACTTATTCTTTCAGTCTCACTCTTTATCGAGCAATTTCTAATTCGAAGCAGAAACAAAGCCGACGTAAACGAGCAGTTATTTGCGCGATACACATTTTTCAGGGTGGGTCCACGGAGATTTTCCTTATCTTCGCGAAGCAGACCACCGCTTTCGAACCGGTCGCGATTATCGACGATATCTCGCGGGAACTCGGCTATAAAAGTAATTTCATCAGGAGGAAATTTAATATCTGAACTCTTAATTTTAAACTCGGTCCGCGTACAAACGTGTTACGCGTCCAATTTTCCAATCGTCCTAACTCGTTCCATAATCGAACCATTCGAACGACGTTAAACACGTCTCCCTCGCGAGGGTAACTCGGGCGTGAAACACGCGTGCTTATCTCGCCTGAACGACTTACAACATTCGTGCACGTGGTGCCGGTTACACGTGCAACTGCACGCGCCGTTGGATCTGCTCGTACGAGGCTGGCTTGATAAATAAAACGATAACAACCAGGTATCGCGCGAGTAGCGTTCCCATTAACGAGCAACGCGACTGATCCCGCGATCCGGCGTTAATTAGCTTTTAATTAACATTGTCCCGTGGGCCAGGGGACCAGTGGAATTTATGTAACTCGGTTGGCTTGTTTCCGCTCGGTGGGTTACGTTTTCACTTCATGACTCCTTTTGATCCGCGTCACGGTGGACAGGAATTTGGTTAATTATTCGACGGACGATGATACCTTTACGACAGAGAAATTTTACGAAAATATTGTCGGACGGGTTGATTTTAACATCGACATCCAATTATTTATGGATTTCACTGTTTAACAGGGGATGAAATTTAGAGATTAAAGGGTTGAAATAAAGTACAATTAGTGTATATGTTATCGGCAATGTATGAAAAATAGATCTAAATCCTGGTATAAATGATATTAATCTTTCCCAAAATTAAAATTTTAAGTTAAAGACCTTTTAAGATTTTTTCTCATTTTACTAATTTTTAGAATATATAATATTAATATAAAATAATTCTGATGTTTTATACTTTGCCTCAAAACGCCAGGCATTCTATACAATAGATTGCCGGTAACATATTAAATGATTCAGTGCTCTAAAATTAGACAAATCACAGAGCTATAGTTTCAAATACGCTTACACATTTTATTAAAAAATATCTCGACGCACTTACAGCTACCTATACTCGTACTTTAGGCTTCGGTATCTGTAAACTACGTAACATCGTCATACATACTGGTATGTACAGACCCTCGAGATGTTACTCGAGAGAGTTTCTAGGGCGAACTGGTTCTCTCAATGGACGCTTATCGTTTCTAACTGAACGAGTTTTCGTTGTATCTACAAAGCGCTCGTATCTCTACCTTTCCCGATTCAATGTTAGAACTGTGGCGTTATGATTATTCGCGATAATGATAGAATAATATCGAGTAGACCTATCCTTTATACTTATCGTCGAGTTGTCTTACAAAGAGAAGCTTAATCGAATATTATACATGTACAAATACACCGTGCAAGATGATCGAATGTTCTCTTCAATAATCAAAGTAATAATTAAAATAGATAATTAGTTGTTTCATTACGAATTTTTGTAATTAAATGCGTTGGATGGAGAATGATTCACAAAAAGTTGATTATAAGTTTGTTGAATGAAAGTTGAAGAAAATTGAAGGTGACATTCGAAGATTTTCCACGGTATCGTAGCGGCAGATTTCTCTCTAGAAATTGGCACTAAGAATTCAAAGATAGACGAAGGAATACTGTTGGTAAATATCCTCTAACCCTCGGCTTCTTCGAGCCTTTCCCCGTCATGGGGACGCTTCTTCAAATGGTTCCCAAGAGGACTCTTTCAAAGAGGACCCTCTCGATCTTACTTTCTACAATTTTCTTCTTAGACACAGCAAAGTCACCCTTGAAATTGGCCCCCGTCAGCTGTCTACGTTGCTAAACCCTTCTTTCCATCCATGGTAATTTACTGTCCAAAATACCTACACTTGGTACTATAAATAATTTGAATAAACCTATATTGCTATAGGTCCTCTGTATTTCCAGTTAAACACCATTAGAAATTTATAATAAAAATACGTATTTTGCACGGTAAGTTACAAAAAGAAAATAAAAAGAAATTAAGGGTTGAACAACTGATTAATACCCAAAGTTTGCCTTTTGTGACCACAAATTTTCAGTAAATATTTACAGTCGCATTAATACTCTTACTATTACAAGTAAATACTTATTCTTACCTTATTACCTATTTGCATTCACTTTTGTTTACGCCTTGATAACAATGTACTCGAAGCTTTGGGAATTAATGGGTTCAGCAGGGGGCCGACGAGACATCGTTGTTCAACGACGGAGTAAAATCTATGCATACAAGGTTGCTTGTACGTTCTCCCGAGAGTCAGCACCAGTCTCGAAGCTATTTAACGGCTAACATGCTTACTAATTCGAGGATGCACGTCGACGTGCGTGTACTTATCTACATGGAAGACGAACGTGACTCGCAGGGAGGTGGTGCCGCGCAAGAAGGAGAACGTCGACGGTGAGGCTGTGATAAGCACCTGTGTACTGACTTCCGCGTTAAACTCGCTTAACGGCCGGTGTAATTAATTAAAGGACAAAGTTTAATGTCCTGCCGGAAGAGCTGAACGAGTTAAGCTACTTAATCCTGTTCGTGCCCGCTATTTTACCATTTTTCGTTGTCGAAACGACGCCACTGATGGAATGATTTAAAAAGAAAAAGATAACATTTCCGATGCAAATTTATAGAATAATAATCTTTCTCCTCGATGGAAAATAATCACAGAGACGGGGAACGTTTTACTTTATGTATGGAGAATGATTCACAAAGAATACCACAAAGAAGTGGAAAGGATACGTTAAAGGAGATAGAATGCCGGCATAATGGTGGATTACTGTTGGACGTTGAAGAAAAGTAACAAAGGGGAGGAATCCGATTCTACTTCTTTTAAATTAGAACCGACGTGTGCGATGGTCATTACGCCACTGTGATTTTTCAAAGAGAACCTTCGTCCGTCCTGAAGCGAATCAGGCTTCTTCTTTCATTCGTAACCACTGTCTCGGTGAAATCTGAATCCCTTCGTAAGAATTTCGTTTGTTCTTTCGATGGTTCGCTTGAAAATTGAAACGATTCGGTTACACGATGGCATCGATCGAACAACGAGATGGTATTAAATAAATAACGCGTTCAGACGTTAATATTACAAGGTTTCAGTTCCATGAACTGATAAGGCACGTGTAGGGTTGCGTTGTTGTGCTCCACCAAGAGGTGACCCCGTCTAGGAGACGCGCCTACGACCAATACCGTTTCACCCTTAAGCAGAACAACCTCACCCTCACCCTCTTCTGAAAACAGAAACAAATTCTCGTTTATCTGGAAAATGGAAACTGCGAACAGACGAGTGGAACATCCAAGAAGATTGCAAAGATCGCGCAAGGATATACATATTTAAGATCCTATCTCGATTGGTGAATAATTCTAGACTCAAAATTCGAAAACCCCCAGTCAAAGGGTTAATAGCCGAACACAGATTCGAGAAAAGCATCATCACAGTAATTTGGATTTTAGATTTGAATCAAAGTCTATTATACTATCTATAAATTGATAAATTCCCTTACCTGGGAAAGGCATCTTCATGATTCTTGTCTGAGGGTAACCCAATTTCGTATTTCCTGTAACGGTGTAGGATCTACTTGGTGGAACAGGTGGTGGTCGTTCCTGAAACAAAGTTTCAAAGTTCCTGGTTAGAAGAAATTCCACAGAAACGAGATTGTTAGAAAGATTCTTCAAATATCTCTTTACCAAATCGAGTCCAAAGAGGGTGCACGTTTGTTGGATCATCTTCTGATCGGCGCACTTCTCCGAAGGATCGGGCGGTGGTGTACCAGCGATTGGCTGTGGCCTTGGTCGGGTTCCGGTTCCGGTTGCCGTACCAGCCGTAACGTTCCTTTGAACGGTTCCCGTGTTGGCCGACGTGGGCTGTTGCGGCTTCTTCTGACCGATCCCGGAAGTCACGCCTATCGTGGTCTTTCTCAAAGGCCATCTTCTACGCACTCGCCAGCCTCTCCACGTAGCCTAACGGTAAAGAAATAAACGATACCCTTATAAATTTCTTTAAACTCCATCTAATTTCCTGCCCCACGAAACGAAATAAATGATATTTTTCTTTAAATTTCAAATACCCTTTAAAGATTCGAAATAATAGAAGAGTACAAGGCGGAAATCTGAAGGAAGAAAATAATATACGACAGTTCGTTCAAAAGGAAATCTCGCGTTTTAAGTTTCCGTAGTAATTAGGAGATAAGGTAACCGCGAAAAATTGCATTACTTGTATCACGGTGGCGGCTTTCCTGCGCGTTTCCGAGCGCAGATTCTCAAGCTGTTGCCTAATGCCCTCGCTCAAGAAGATGTGCCTTTTACCGAGAGCCCAGCTGGTACTCGCGCCGAATTTGCTCTTCAATTGTTGAGCGTTTTGCAGGATAAGCTTCGTATCCTCTACGGCTTGCTCCTCCGCACGGCGAAGCTGCTTGAACGGCGCGATTAGCCTGTACCTTGCGTTGAACGCTTTGAAACGCATTCTGTGTGGATATCCTGCAAGTTTTCGCGACATCGATGATATTCGCGATGAATTCAGCCTTTATATTCATTTTATTATGCAACTCGTCCGAAAAAGAAGAGAGAAGTTGTCAAGTTAATTCATAGTTCCTTGGGGAAAGAGCAGACACGAGCCACCGAACGATTACGGGATAAGATAAATTCGGTGTTTGAGATTCGAGTTTCAAGACGTACCGCCAGCCATTAAATTCACTGTCTCCAGAACTTGAAGTGATCGTATCTGACGCATAGTCACGGCCCTGTCTAGATGGAGGGGTGTCTCGGTGCCGTTGCTCCTAATGCACCTGACGAAATGGGGTCGCGCGTGGACCAGAGTTCTCAGCAGATTATCCAACCTCGTATGAAAGTCCTGTGTTAACGTGGAGATAGGCTCGTCGCCGTTCAGACTGGAAACGAAGAGGATTAAGCTTCGTCAAGACGATGATGTAAGAAATTCTTCGTTTTTAAATAGGGATGCATTTATTGTCAATCGTTAGACAGGTGAGAAACTTACAGATCTGTGTGAGAAGTTGGTGATATCCTAAAGCTGACACCCCTTGGTACTGTGTCACTCGCGTACAATGCTTTCAATTCACTGCCAAACAGATGAGTGGCGAAACCAAAACTGCAGGTGTGTTTGTAAAATACAGCTACCAAGTCGTCAGGTACCACGTCTTTGTTGGTATCTTTTAGAAAGAAGAGTAACTTGTAAGAAATTAAATCTCTTGATCTCTGTAAGAGACATTTCCCTTAGTACAAGGGAAAAGTTAATATCAAAGTCAGAATTTTCAAGTTTCTACGTCTCAACGAAAATGAGAAAAGTAGCAGGGGAGTTTGAAACTCCGTGGATCGCCGACTATCCGGACGAATTCTTCGTATTCATAAGGGAACTTAATATGAGGAAAAAGTCAATATCGAAGTTAGAATCTTTAAATTCTACGTTCTCTTCGAGGAAGAATTGAAAAGAGTAAAAGAGGATCGCGGTGCGGTTATTTGAATCTATAACAAATGAAATTCTAACTGAGGTTAAATCCTCTGGAAATTGTTCCATGCGTACCAAGGAAATCGGACGCGTCGTAAGTCACTCTTCCAGCGAAATGCTGAATCCCGAAGGATCTGCCATCGACGGTTCTAGGTTCGAACAGTCGTGGATTTTGTTTGTGTTGCACTTTCACCTTTGCTACGTAGCTTTCAGCGGTGCCTCGTATCGAACACTCGACGTCCAGCATGCTCAACAACCCTGTACGCTGAGGAACGAATCGTCACACGAATGATACGTCTCGTCAATTTCCAAATATGTCTTAGATACTCGAAGTCTGATGGCTCACCAAGGAGGATATCAGATCGATACACGGCACGTTGTCGACGTAGTCGACCTCCACGTCGCATCGTATACCCTCGTCGCGGCAACTCTCGATCGAGCTCTTGAATATGTGGGTGTTGTAGAAGTGTTGCATCGTCTCCGCGCACAGATTGATACACAGGTGTTCCAGCTGGCTTGGTTTCGGATCCTCGAACCCGAACATGTCCAGGATCCCGATGAACCCGTCTGTCGCGTGTCTGACCGCGTTGTTCAACGCGGTCATGCTCCTGGAACCGGTGCCACCTGCACATGACACGAGAGATCCATGCTGATAGGAGAGAGAAAAAAAAATGGGCACCCAAGCGTCACGATAAGGGTGTTAATACGTACCTTACTTTATTCGTATAATATTTAAATTCTTCTAAATAAACTTCGGTAGAACGGGCTCCTTGTATAATAAGTAGGAATTTGAATCAATTTTCTTATATAAAATGGTACGTGGTTATTTTGACTTGATATCAACGTTATTTTTTTTACAATATTCTCAACCGACAAAGGTAACAAGCTAGGACTTATAATATAGAGTCTCCGCAAAAATCTATCTTCGCAATTTGATTATATATACCTGCAGAGCTACCAATGGTAGAAGCATGCTGACTGGTCACCTCGGCCTGATTGTGAACGGACTCGTTCGAGTCCGAGGACAGCGTGCCAAGCGTGGAGCCTAATCTCTTCAGGCTGTTCGCTCTCCTCACAATAGTAGCCACGGTGCGACAGTAGAGCGCTTTCGCCAGTGAATCCCTGGTCATGTTAGACTGCGTAAAGAAACACCCTTCAACATGATTCCTCTTCAACAACGCGCGATAACACGGAGAGGTGCAAGGAACGAATCGACAGTACCATATTCGCATCGCAAACTGACTTCACCAGTTGGCCACGAGCATTGTGAGTCCTGGAGGTGAGTCCTCGCAACAAGGCAGGCGGTGGTACTCCCAGCAACGCTGCTACCGAGGCTAATTCGCTTTCCCCGATCACGCCTACTTCTACGCCGGGTCTGTCCGCGAAGCCAACGTTCCCGAGGATCAGCACAGCGGCCAAAACTCGAACCACATCCAGGAACGGTATACCTAACACACCTGTAGAGGATTTCCGGTGTAATTCGAAGGATTGGATGTGATTCTCTCGGACTAATTGATTCAGAGACGAAATGGATCATCGTGAGGGTAGCAACATACCGAGACAAGCCTTCCAAGCTTGAAACCTGACAGCATCCTCGGCCTCGTCTTGCCTGGTGTCTCCGTGCTGCAGGTACCTCAGGTTCTTCAGGTTGTAACTCTCCAAATTAAGCTTGACTATGGAGAAAATAAAAGAAGAAATTCTTTGCAATTATCTCTATTATATCTTACAGTGTAAACGAATGATCAGGGAACGTGTACTACAGTGTTATCCTTGTGATTGATGATTGGGATTCAATGATCTACCTCTTTCCTCGTGAGACAATCCTGCCAACATCTGATAAAATATATGATAGTTCTTCTCGTCCGGCAGGGGCCTGATGACTCGCGTTTGGTCCAAGAAATAACAGTGTATCTTCGTCCTGTACAAAGCGCCGTCCGTAACCTGAACCTCGATAAAGTGGCCCTATAGAAAGAAACGCCTTAGTCTCGTCGATTTCTCGGTGGAAAAACGATCGTGGAAGTTTGTCACGTACTATCCTAGAACTCTCCGAGTTGGTGGCAGTCTTAGCGGATCCAAGAGACCTGAGAACCGTGAAAGCTGCAGCCAAGTGTTTAAACGCGTCCGTTTCTGGACCACCTCCAGCTACGTCGAACAATTGCCTGAGTAACAGCATGGACGCGTAAGTTTTTCCCGAACCACTGGTTCCTGAAGAGAACACGGTTCAAACGTAAATGTAACTTTATTTTCCTTTGAAAAATGATAAGGAGGTGGTCGATTGTTTACCGGATAGGATTATCGCTTGCGGATAGCCGGTTTCCGATTGCTGTCTCACGGTTTCCTGAACGACTTTGTTCAACTGGGGCGCCAATGGTACGGCCCTGGTGCTCGTTAAGGTCAATGGATTGCCGACGTCCGTATAAGGATTGATACAGACCAGTATCGGGCCCACGTTCGTCTGAAATGCATTTTCGGTTATCTTACTTGTTCGTACTCCCGGTTGCTACCCCCTTTTGACATTCGCATCGCGGCTTTGTAGATTGACACCGGGGACGACGGTATCGCCCGTTTGTCATTATCAAGCTACGGCTGTTCGGACTCTGAACACCTTGCAACGAAAGCTCTCTACCTACCAGATGATTAATCGTGACTCGCAAGTCTAAGAGAGTTAATGACAGCAACACGTGACGTTGGGGGGGGGACATTCATCTTGCTTTGACCTGGCCGAATGAACGCGACGGTTTGTTATCCGCGGGGATGAAAATCAATTGGACTTGCGCGATAATATTTCGCGGCTCGTCGTAAATTCCTGGATAATAGCCCTGGAATTGGGATAAAAGAAGAGTCGAAAATCGAGACAGTTTGGGCGGGGAAGGTTAACGGCGCGATGGAGCAGAGACGAGGGGAACGGCGAGAGAGGCGGCGAAGGAGGTAAAGAGTAAGAGGGTGGTGCAACAGGCTACGAGCGGCCAGGCTTTGGCGGGCCTTGATTCCTATTAGAAGCCCACCTAGAGAAAGCAACACGCCGTGGAACGAACAAAAAGGTGAAAAATGCCCGAAAGGTAAGTGGGGAGAGTAGAACCGGTCCCATGTCAGGCCCCATGGGCTGCGATGCCCTCTCGATTCTCGCTGCTGAGAGCTTTCGAGCTGCCTGCTAGTATAAATTGCTCGTGCTTAGATTCTTCTTATGAATATCACTTGCCTCTTTCTTCGTTCATCAGGTTAAGACAATTATGAAATTTCGAATTATCAAGAAATACATTTTTCCATAAAAATCTTGTTTCGCTATGTTCGGAACACCATCGCCCTGATGGTCGTTAAAATTTTTAACGGTATCTAAATTCAGGCAACAATCTCGACGCATCTCGGCTTCGTCGCTGTTTACGAAGCAATAAACGCGTCAGATAAAGGAAAGGAAGATTCAAGATGTATTTTGTAAGACTGATGTAGGAAAAACGAGGAGAAAATGCGGAGGAAAGAGAAAATGAGCCTTCTGTTCTAGTAGCTGGTCGTGTCTGAGAATCAAGCATTATGAATCCCGAAGGAGGTAAGTTCGATCGATAGAGAGAGCATAAAAGATCAATTAGCGCAGAAATTACGAGCACCCTTATAAATCTCTAACGAAGTACATGCTGAATAATGAACCTATCTCGTCTAATCGACCTCCATTTTTTGTTCTCTTATTCTTGAAACTCGATGGCATTTTTTGTTACTTTATATTAATCGCCGTCTATTGGTGGGATCGTAAGCTTCTGTAATATATTAACGTAATATAAAATGAACATTGTACAACTTGTTATAAAAAAGAAGAAAAGGTGTTTAAATGCTTATATTTACCTAAGATAGATAAGAGTAATGGAAAATGGTAAAAATGGCTTAAAATGAGGAACTATGTTGAAAATTAAACACTCACGTGGTATTGTTTCGCGCAAAATCGAGCCTGCAGACACTTGAGCACAGCATCTTCCGTTAGTGGTCCAGGTAAATGAATTAGGTCGTCCAAGGTCGTGGCGGTTGGAGGGCCTGACGTACCGGTGCTGCCTTTTGTAAAACATCGATGCTGACCCTGATTGCTCTTCGCGTTCTTCACATCGGCGATGATGCTGGAAATGGGTGGCGAACGCAGGCATCCGAGTGCTGTCACGCAGGATACTATACCGTCATCCGGTATTCCATTATGACGCTTTGGAGAATCTAGATCTGTAAAGAAACGTGGAAACGATCTTACGATAACACCTGACACACTATTTCGCGACAAGTTCTCGACCAAACTAGAAACATCAAGTCAAAATGCATTGATTTCAATAACTTCAAGGCCAACTGGTTTCATAATTTTCAAGATTCAAGAAATCTAAAAAAAAAAAAAAAAGAAGCGAAGAGAGGAAACAAATAGAAAGCAAACGATAATAACGAGATCTCGATCAAATGGAAACGAATCGCGGTTAACTGTACACGCGTGCAATTTATCCGGGTCGAAGCGGGGCTCGATTAACCGGAAGGAATTCGAGATCAGACGGGGGGCTATCGAGCGAATAAACCGTTCTCAGCGTGCAAACAGTTTTATTTCTCTCGTTGGTTGAAATCGCGAAGGGTCCCATTTCAAAATAAACCATGAATCGCTCCTGCTCCGATACTTTCCTTTATCGTTGTTTTTTAATCAATTCAAAAATATCATAAATGTTATTTTCCGTCATCGAGTCACGTCAGACCGTTCGATCGAAGGTACCATTAAATCATCATCGAATACAAGAAACCCTATAAATCTATTCCTAGAATCAAATCGAAGATAGAGGAAGAAAGAAAATTTTCCTTCCATCATATTTCATCCCCTCGGATCCCACGTCAGCCTATTTCTCTTTCTCTCCTGTCTCTGTCATACAACAATCATCTTCGATCACCCACTGTGTCCCAACATGCATCGTGTTCCGGTGAGATACGCGTCTACAGCCGGGATACTGACCGGATATTAAATTATTAGCTGCGGTCGAGTTGTGGCCAAGCGTGTTCGCGCCGGCGTGATTGACGTGCGGATGAACGATCGCGGACGCCGTCAACGTGTGTCCCGAAGGATGACCGAGGCCATGGGGTAACGTGCCAGCCAGCGGTAACGTTGTCCTTGGTGGTACAGCGGGTGCAGGAGACGATGGTACGACACCTTTTTCCGGGCTCTTCGATAGGGGCGCGGACGCGACTACGTTCGGCCCTGAATTGTTTGGCGGCTGGTTCACGTGCAGCCGGTTCCTCAGGGTCACCAGTTCCGTGCTCAGGCTCCTCAGACGCTGCTGTAGGTGCACCGCTTCGTTCGACGACGAGGCATCTGCAAAAGGCAAACGGGAGCGTGAGCTGCGTACCTTCCTCGTCCATCGATGTTTCCCGAGTTATAGAATGATTATCGATCGTTAAGGTACTAGAGTGATTGGAGATTATTCGGGTGGCTCGAGGAGATAGTCAGTGGGTCAAGAAGTTTAATTCAATTGAAAATTTCTTAACAAGAACCTTGATATGTATATAGATTGTTTGCGGAGTGGCAGACACCCTGCTGTTGAGATGATACTGTTGGGACACGTTAGGAATATTGATCGACTGGTTGAGAGTAGCCAACGCCTGCACTGTCATACCGGAAATGACCATATTCCGATATACGATATTGCAATACAAATGAATAATAATCATTAAGCATCTATGGCTGTGATTTAATTATCTATCTTCTAATTTCTACGTTTCATTTATCAAAAGTATAAGAGACCGTTCGGTGAGAAACGAGTCGGTCATCAGCGACGATAAAAGGGTTATCGAACATTTGTACGTGCCACGGGAAATAGTGTATCGCAAATTCGAACCGGGTAACCGGGTCGTATTCTAAATGAATTATTTCTATGCGTAAAATGGCCGAGCCGCGTTCGACGTGTGTACTGTGCATTCAGGACACGCGAACACGCGCGCCCATGAGTCCACTTTTCACGAGGATCCGTTGAATTTTCCAACGTGTCCACATTATCGACAATTTACCGGCCGCTAAAGGCACAACGAACGAGCCGTTTCGTTAATAGCCTGGCCACACGGAAAATTACTTTTCCAAACGCCGCACGAACATCGTGAATATTTCAGAGAAATTCCGTCGTCGTCAAAAATTCCCACGACCCACCGCCCATTAACCGTACATCGGACAAACAAGAATTATTTATCTGCTTTATAGCGATACGACCACGCTTCGTGATTCTATCCCGCGTACAAATTTCCCACTCGCCATGCTAATGAGATGGAAAATCGGAAAAGTGTTGGCTTTATCAAAAATTCATATCGAAATACTCCCTCGACGTTTGTCATCGAGCATTCCGCTAACAAATTGTTCGAATATCATCGGATACGTATCGGTGTCCTGTTCGATCGCTAATCACCGGTACGTTATGGTAAATCGGCGTTAAAGAAAAATAAAAAAAAAGACATGGTTCGGAATGGTCGGAACGAAACGCTTTTCAACAGGCACCAGTTCGACTGGTTTCACGAATATGGGACACGGATCGGCCGGTTCCGTGGTTCGTGGTGAGCAGATATGCGAGCTCGGTTTGTCATAGGGGAACGGACGTGTACGTTTTTTAAATGTTCCGATTAGAAACCAGTATATCCCGTCGCGAGGAGAAACGAGCCGCGATAACGTTAATCCTGACGTGTTGCCCTCCTCTAGATGGAAAATTCAGATAGACCGTTGTTACCTTGCTTCCAAGACACCGGTACACATGCTGCAACGATCCAATTGATGTCTTTACGATTTTATCGCCTCGAAATGCCGTGTTAAACCCTACGTTCCGTCGCTTTCCTAATAATTACCTGTTTTCATTAATAAAAGAATCCTCCCATTCACGAATTATCGATTCCACGATTACCATAAAATCGTTATCCGTCTTGTCTACATCGCACATGTTTAATGGCGTTGAAAAAAAAAAAAAAAAAAAAAAAAAAAAAAAAGAGACGTTGGACAACAGGTGTCTTCGAGTGTCAAAACGAAACTCGGCCCTCATAAAACACCTGTCCCCTAATCACCGAACCTAAGCCGGCTATGCTTAATGCGTTGACCGGGCAAATAAAAAACGTGTCGACACTACATTGATCCTTTAATTTAAATAAAATCAGTGATTATATTTATACTCGATACGTTTAATCCATGACACCGATGGTTCCAGGAACGATCGACCCCGTTAAATGAACGGTGCGCTCCATCTGGAACTAGATCTTCCGCTAACGATCATGACGCTCGATTAACTGAAAGGCACAAAAGGAAAGAGACAACGAAAAAAAAGGTGCTTTAATCAAAGCTGTTTACCAGGTCCGTGAAAGACACCTGTCGATTCAACGTCAGGAGGTCAGGCCGCGAAGCGACACACCTGTCAACGGGCTTGACAGCCACGCTGGTGACAGTTCCTCTCGAGCTGGTTTTCCATTGTGCCTTAGATTAACGGTGCTCGGTAGACAGGGTGCTGTCTCCGCAAAGTCGCACACGCGTACGGAATGGCAAGTTTCCTCGTGCAGAATTCGCCGAGCAAAGAGAGCAATCTCGCGAGAAGACGGAAAGCAAGCACTACAGAGCCTCGGCCTTGTTCTTCTTCCCCGCCCCACGGAACTCGCTGTATTTTATTTTATTTTTTCTCTCTCTCTCTCTCTTCTACTCTTCGGGGAAACTTGGACGGAAAATCTCGCTGCCTAAAGAGACTGTGAAAGTAACTTTCTTTTTATTTTTTTCTCTCAGCCGGTTTCCGTGCTGCGAAAAGCATCGCGGCAAAGAGAACTTCGCGGTTTCCGGCAGGTATCGCGTTGAGGAGAAAAGGAAAACGTGGTACTGGGAATAATCGTATTCTTGTTTTCCATGCGGTTGGATTAACCCTTGGAAAGCAGAATCTCGATTGTGATTCAGACTTACAGGAGGTATACAATACGGTTGAGTAATAATCTTCTGTTATGAAAAAGTTTCAACTTGAAGTTCCTGCATTAACAAATAGAAACAATGATAAACCGTGAATAGGCTCTGCGGTGTTTTTTAAATAGATTTTTGATATAGAACAAACCAGCGATCTGTACGTACACCAGAATCGCCGTTGGTTTGATATTTATTGCATTATCCAGCAGTGTTCCGGCTGGATTATCTGTCAGACGTTGCATTATCGTATCGAATGCCGAAACGATCCCACGTTTGAGACTGGAGAACGCGGAACAAGCGTGTAAATAATAGAACGCGTGTACCTATTCGAGGGGCTGTTGTTAAATCGCTTATATCCAAGTCCTCCGAGCCCTCTTACGTAACGAATCTCGTGGTCCAGAAGTTGATTGAAACACCGAGGTAGACGATCTATCGGTCGAAACAGCGAGAGAAACGTTTTCCTACGAGGGAAATTAGGATAACTTTCAAAGAGAAGATGAAACCAAAAACGAGGGAAATAGAAGTTTATCCGGGGAAGATAAAAGCAGAGTTAAAGTATAAGCCAGGAAAAAGGCGAGATTAAAGAGAGGAAGAAATTGAGAAAGAAAAAAGAATGTCAAAAGCAAGAGGAAAACTTAACGGGGCAAACTTTAAAGGATGAAAGGGACGTAGAATAAAACAACAATCCAAAGAAATAAGATTAATGGTACCAAGAACGGTAACAAAAAACTATGGAAAACCGAAAGAAATACCGCAGAGAGGAATTAGAATAACGTTCAAAGAGAAGCTTGAACCAGAGTAAAGAGAAAAAGGATAAAAAGGTGTAGTCGAAAAAGAAAGCCAAATAAGGACGAGGGGAGAAAAATTAACCGACAAAAATATGGATCGTATACAGGAACAAGGTAACAGTTTAATAACCTGTTTGTTTGGCAGAGCAAATACATCAGGATTCATAAAAGCATACGGCAAAAAAGGGGTGAAAATATTGTACTTTCGATCGCGTGAGCCATTGAAAAGTCAAACCGTGGCTGAAAGCGATACAAACAGATTTTATTCGACAACAATGTATTATTTACTTTGAAACCAGATTACGTTCAAGTGGCAGCGGTAGTTACAAACAAAATATTTTTATCAGTTAGAATTCGATGTTTTTCGTGACCGGCATACAGGATCTCGTTAATTGAAACGGATGTCGAGATTCGCGCTGTCGATAACGATCGAGTAGGGGTATTTTTTATTTTCCACGGAGAATTGATCGAATTTCGTTGAATATCTGTTGAAAATTGCTTTGGATTGACCGTTTGAAAAAAATGAAAAAAAAAAAGGGGGGGAGCTGAACAAAAAATTGTTGAAAGTTAAACGGACTGCTTCCCTCTTTGGCCATTTATCGTATCGCAAGATTGACACTACTCTCTGCGAAAATAATTGACGAAACGAACGCGTACGGGAATCGAACGCTCGATGGGCTTCGCGTTTTTTGAAAAAATTCATCGTGTTATCTCGATCGATGAGGAAATATCACTCGAAAGAGGAGATTTGTTTGAGATCAACGGTGAAAGCTGAAGAGATCCTCCTGTGAAATATTTTTATTTTTGTGGAAATGAAATAAAAATCTGCTTCTTCTATATAAACGATAAATGTAAATACCAAAGCAAAGCAATTTTATAAAATCCACAAATTCTGTAATTAATAAATTTTTACTTTTCAAAACTACACAAATCCCCGAAAAATCGGTATTTTGAACAGAATGAAAGGTAGGGGAGGATGATGTCCCACGTTTCAACGAGTCGTATCGACGATTTCATTGAACAACAAGCAGTCGTCAGTTAGCGCGCGAAACGAGGATCGAATAGACGATAGAAGCGATCTCGTACGATGATTAATCATCCTCGCTTTCCATGGGTCCTGGTGAACGGCATACATATTTCTCCATGGGAGAAACCCATACTCGTGGAGTGACTGAGAAACGAGAGACAAACGAAAAAGGACGCTAGCATGGCAGGTATACGATGCAAGAAGAAGAAGAAGAGAAGCAGGTCCTACTGCGGCGGAATTAAAGCGAACAGGTACCTTCGGGGCTGAATGCTCGTTCGAAGAAAACAGGTTCTTTTTCGTCGTCTTCTTCTCACGGCTTCTACACCCCATTCGCGTTAACTTTCCAGCGAACCAGAAAGAAGAGAAGGGCTGACTTTTATTCGTGACAGGAGGGACGTAATGTACTCGTTTGAGAATCACAGGCCGCCCCCTCTTTATCTAACAAGTGTTTAACCTTGGTACATGGATTGGGCCAAATTGACCCGAAATCGAAATTATGTTATTCACGTTCGAATGTAGAGTTGGATGATTTGATAGGAAAATTGACGAATGCAATATTCGATAGAGGCGATAATTCAGGGCCGGCTCTGCGATAATTGATTCACACAGGAGTTAATTAATTATGGTTTTTACTATCAATTGATTAGTATAAATTTGACAATATATGGAGAGATCGTTTTTGAAGGAATGCAAAGTATCTTGTTCGATCGAAACATCTTTCTTCTTATCTAACCGAGCACGTTGAACAAACGTGTTTAAGATAGCCCCTCGCTGTCTCGCCTCTCTTTTTCTCGCCACTTTCGGTTCCTTGTTTAAGAATGCACTTGATTTCGTGGCAGCCGAGGAATTTGATTATGGTATAATATAGTGTAAATTAACACATCAGCGGGCGGATGAAGTGAATGTAAGGAGAATTCAATAAGAAATAAAAATTGATGTGTCAACGATTCAGTTTTAGTTAGGAAACGCAATATGTATTTTGACGCTTCGATTAGGCGAAGAAACGAAACTTTGCGCATCAATTTTCATTGATTTCCACGAAACAGTGATACTAGAAGTTTCATTACTGAAATAGACGTGTCTCCGTACTATCTCGGATAATGAACCCTTCAACGTTCTTCGGATCTCTCGTTAATCTAGATGACAGTGGTATTTGAAATAATTTCTACGCTGTGCTATTCTAAACCTCCATCTCCCTCCTGCCACATTATCGACTACTAATAATCCATCACAAAATAACCGATAAATCGATCAAGAATATTGATATTGGAATGTTGATTATCGTTGCTGAAGTCGGTATCATTATTGATACCGAGGTACCAATATTAATAAGAGAATATCAAAGATTATATGACTTGGAAAAAATATCGAAAACCACTGTGCTAATTAATAAGTTTCTCTATTTGAAAATGACTCTCTTACCGTCGCACTTCGTACCTGAACGAGCAGTATAAATCGAATACAGCTTAAATGGCACAATTTGTGCTGAAAAGGTCACTCTAGAAAACACGTAGCAAGCAATCTTCGAGTGATAGAAAGACCGGAACTAACGACCAGGGAAAACTGTTCGAGGAAAGGGTCGAAAAAAGGTATAAAAGCGTTTTCTCCTTGGCGCGTGCAGGATGCAACTGAAATTTTTAGTCCACTTCTCGAAATAAGGAAAATAGAATGAAAATTTTAATTGGACGATGGAAGAAAAAGGAAAGTACATTTTCGGTAAACTCGTAATCGAGGCAACTCGATCTTGTTTAACGGGGTGTTTCGAAATGGTTCAACGTGTTTGAAGTTTCAAGATCGAAGCTACGCTACTTTAATACCTGCAATTCGCTACCGACGTTCCGAAGTTCATTTTGATCTTTCACAAATTGCTTGCCAATTAACTATGCTCTCTTCGAAACATCATCATTGCAGCTAGGAGTTAGGTGTTCGCGTTAAAACTCGCACAAACTTGTTACCGGTACGCGAGCTCGTTAGCTGGAAGCTGTCTTCGACTTCAATATTTCTTACTGCGAATAATTCTAAAAGAAATTCCGCGGAGAAGATAGAAAATTTCTACGAAAAATTCTAAGTCAACGAAATGTATTCAAATTTTTTTCCTCGGCCAATTTTCCCGTAAATTTCCATACAAATAGGTGGAGGATCTTCCCAAAAGAGAATCACAATTTCTCTCACGTGTGAACGATCCTTAAGGGCAGAGAAACAGCCAGGATTAACCCGCATCTGATTAGACCCCGAGGTCGAGCGAACCTCTCTCACGTGCAAACACACAGTCACACGCACGCGGTCCCCTTTCTTCGTGGTTCCTTTGTACCGGCGCGAAGGTGGAGGAGACGTACGAGTTTCGGTTTCACTGGAAAGGTCGTGAAAAAGGTAGCCATCGACTTTCTTCGACTTCTCGGAAGGTACACGCATTCCCATCGTCCCGCGTCATCGTTTCGCGTGAGATAATGCGCGATACCTTCGCCTCTGGCCCCGTGTCCGCGAAAATTTCTGGCTACCCCCTGCACGCCGACCCCTCCGCACCTAACTCAGAGACCCGCTCTTTTCGACCGTTTCTCCCTCGAGGACTTTGTTTTCGCTTGTTTTAACCGCGGCTGATCTCGCCTTCGGTTACTCGAACACGAAGGATCCTCTTCTGTATTCTTATTTTTTTTTTTACGACTTTCCTACTTCTCCTTTTGTGGGTGGAGAGGAAGATTCTACTCGTTAAAGGTGGTTTCAACGGTTTTATAAACATGTAAATTAGCGAGAAGCTGCGGTGAATTGGAAATCGAAATTGGTCAGATTTACCGTGACAATTAAACATAAAGTACACGGGAATGTAAGATTGGGGAAAAAGAGCAGAAGGGAATTTGTTGGATATTGTAAGAAATAACGGGGAAATTTGCGGATAAAGAAGAGGGTTTATGGACACGAAACAGCTGGATTTCGTTAAAATGACCTAATTGCATGGAGAGCGTGGGAGAAATATATCGTTCTCCCCAAGGAGGTCTTAAAGTGGATCAAGCAACACAGATTGTAAAATTTTGCCTAGAAAATAAGGAAGAAAAATTTTCCATACACTGTACCTTCTGTCAAAACGATATCTTTAAAAGTTAATCAAGTAATCTCCAAGTAGAAAATGTTATTCTAGCCAGTAAAGGAGGACCTTTTTACCTCGAAGTAATCACAATCAGCACGCATCAGCACTTCGACGAGAAATGTTCTTTCATCGAAAGTGGCACTAGAGCGGCCCCCGACAATACCTAAAACGTCGTGTTCCCAAAAGGACAGGTAACCCAGGCATAAATCTCTCATTGTGATGGGGCGAAGGGATAACGAAAGGTCGAGGGAACGACTCGTTTGAGCTACCGACACGTTAAATCTTCGATTGTGAACGTCACTTAAAACGACCTGTGTATATACAGAGTGAAAAAGAAAATATAGACGTGTATCCGTGTAGGCTATCATCATGGATGGCCACACGATTCTTTCGGTTAGCGAGCTTTCAAGCCACTCGATCGGATGGAGTTCGAGAGTGCTCGAAAATCCTGAGCACCGTTAAAATTGAATAAAACAGAAGTTTCGCCGCGAATTCGAAACTCTGGCTTACCTTTGCATCGGCAACATCCGAAATGCATTATTTAAGCGTGCTTCTTGTAAAACCGAGCCAAATATCATTAATATTTGATCGTTCCAGGTAACTGGAACGTGGAAAGTATCACGAAGAAACTAAAAGTCCCCGTGCATCTTTCTTGATTATTTATTTTTATTACAAATGTCTTTGCAGTCCCAAGCAGATTTACTTGAAATATTAACAATTTTCTATCTAATTTCTAAAAGGACAATCGTCATCTACGACGAGCAATAGCGTATTCGAATCACTGATCATTGTAAAAGGAAATAACGATCGTACACACAGGACGTTGGTGTAATATCCAAAGGATCTACTAGATCTCGTTGGATGAATCTCGAGGCCATCGCTAGCCTCTCGGCATAATACGCGTTCGTGTTTATCTGGTCGTCAGTGTGCACACGTATCAGTGGCGCACGTGGTGCACACACCAGCTAACAGGAACCGGACAGTTACAGTGGATGTGGATGTACATTCGCTTAGGCCATTGCCCTGCATAAATCCGAGCGAGAGGATCGCGAGATGCAACCAACAGTGTCTCCTCCGCTTCCAACGTTCCCTCTGTTCGCCGACTTTATTCCCTGAACTTTCGAAGATGGGTCAAGGGAGTCCTCCGCTGGGACCAGCGGTCAACGTTTCCTCGGGAAAGAATGTCACCAGGGTGGACTGGGAATAAAACGGATCGACAGGAACTTTGCTCGTGATTTTCATTCTTTCGGAAATCGTGATGAAAGTTAAAATAGAAGAAGCATAAATGTTCATCTTTGTTTCTTCGTATCATTTAGCCAAACGATATTTCACGTTAGACCTTCGAAATCATCTAGTAGCTAAAACGATGGTTCGGAAGGAAAGAAAACGGCAATCAACTGAATTGTTACGAGCTGAATGGCGAACAGCATCGTCCGTAACAGCGGCCATAAATTTCATCGTTCCACTGCACGTGTTCGAACGTAACTCGCGAGCCTCGATTGGTCAATCGTCGGTAGTGTTACTTAATAACGGAAATCAGTTTATCGGCAATTTTCCACGGGACGTAAACAAAACGCGAGAAAAGACGTTGGCGTGAGATCCAACGACCGATTGCGATATTTCCACGAAGAAAGTAACTTGGAAAAGAAGAACGACGTTGTACGATGCTGAGGAGGTGTACGTTGATGATACGGAAAATGATGCTTTTTTTTCTGGTGTCATTTCCGAGCGAATAGCATAAGGAATGACAGATAAAACGATGATAAAGTATTTAATGTTTCAACGCGTGGTTTATGAGGGGAAACAATATGCCTCGGGGGATTAATGCATAAAGCAAAGAGTTACGATTGCTATCACGAGCAGGAAGGAAAATAAACCGTGATGAGATAATAAATTTCGTTAACCGACTCGAGAGTAGAGAAACACAGAGAAAGACATAGGGAAAGGGGTTAGATAAAATTGGGGAAGAGGTGAATAAAATTCCCGGTTTATGAAAAGTCAAAAAATTGTAATTTCTATCGTTTCCAAAGAGAAAGTAAATTTCAGGGAACGATTCCAAAAATAACAAAGTTAATCCGTTCTTGAATGAAAATGAACCGTCCACGAGGTAAACAACGATTCGACGAGCGGATGGCCGGTAAAACTTGGAAACGGACGAGGGAAAGCTCGGAGATTTTCCTCGTAAAGGATTCAAATCCTATCCGGTGGGTGGCAAGAATGTAGCTGTGGCAATCAACGAGGAGAAACCGCGAGAGGACTGTTTTAACTGTAAAACGCAGGTAACTTCTCCGACTAGCCACGTTTGTTCGTCAGTGGACAGGGACGTACGGATTGTCCGACAGTGCCCCTCGAATCTCGTTAAACACTGGCAATTTCATATTATTATAGCACCGTAAAAGAACAGTCGCTTGGAACTCGATCACTGTTGGCACGTCGAACGAGGTCGGACAAGAGTTTTCACGAGGGCGTAAAAAGAAGCAGCGAGGTGAACGTGGACGAAATATGAAATATGAAAGATGAAGAGCTCCTTCGGTGGATATTGAGATTTTCAGAGATCGTTACGTCGCTTGATACGACTGGAAATATTTTAATTAACGTACTGCAAGGGTGGAAATGAAATATACTTCGTATAGAGCACGTTTCTAGCGATTCTTTGATACAAACGAAAGAAGAAACAACCTGATAGTCGCGCTCGAACGAGCAGGGAAGCAGAAGTGTAACTAAGAAGAAGAATCTACCGTGTCTCTCCCTCCATTTGTGTCCGTATTTAAATCGTGCAGCGTCCGTGAAATCGACGCTGTCGAGAGAAGAGAAACGCGAAGAAAAAGAAGAAGAAGAGGATGGCCAGTGGCGTACCTTGCAGCTTCTTCTCAGTCTCCCAGAACTTCTGCAGCTCCGTGAAGTACTTGTCCAGTATGAAGACCTTGGAGAGGCCCAGGGTGGCCATCTCAGGCGGTCGAGGCTCGTTATCGGCCAGAATTTTCCTCGGCTTATCAGGGTGGCACCTTTTCACCTTGGCACCACTCTCCTACTACACGATTTACAAAACACCGCCGATCACGGAACGATCGAAACTCTCGAGGATTCACTGAACAAATCACCTGGACATCTCACGGTGGTGCCAGCTCATCGTGTCCTCGGCACACTCGTCACCGCACTCGCACATCTTCTTCCTCCTTCACCTTTTTCTCCTCGTCACAAGCAGGAAAACTGCTGAGTCGTAAATAAAATAATAATAATAATAAAAAAAAAAAAAAAAAAAAAAAAAGAGGAAGAAGAAGAAAACCCTTGACAGATCACATCACGCTCGATGGGAAACCGTTTACCCAGGCGACGCGAAACCGATTCGAAGAACTTTCTGTTCGGTATCACCAGGAAACTTGTACGCGCGCGAATAGGATAGTTTTACTTGAGGAAATTTCGAGAAACATCCTTTTTAGATGGCTACCGATCAGCGAGGGTAACCGATACGGAAGAAGAGGATCAAGAACGTTCGATTGATTTCATTGGTAGACTTTTCTTGCCACCTGTTCGGTAAGCTTCGAAGCTTTTTCTGATGAATGCAAAGTGACACGAGGCGGCGTTCGCAGGAGCACGAAGAGTGGCGACTCGTCGAGTTCAACTGGGCGTCATTGTTGCCTGGAACCCAGCTCCGTGGCTGGGCCCTATCTCTTCTAAGGTGGATTCGAGATAACTCCTTGGCCTGGCTCACCTGGCTTCACCAGTTAGGTGGAAGCCACCGCAGGCGTACCGGGGTCCAGGATGTCTGGCCGTGGAGCACACAGCGAAACGATAGAAGTGGGGAGAGTGTATCGGGCCCCTCTCTGCTTTGACTGGACCGTTGCGTCGTGTGGATGCTGAGATGGAAAAATGGCTGAGGCCCTAGACTAACCTTAGCCATCTCCCTCGACCTCCTCCTTATTCCTCTTCTTCCTCTCGGCTACGCGAGAGAAACTATTCCGCCTCGACGACGACGGTGTTCCAGGTTCCTTCGTTATGCCTCGTTCGATGAACCGTTGTTTACAAATAGCGGAAAACACGGCGGTACGTGGATATGAAAAGTCTTTGAATTTTTTAGCGGTCACCCGAATGGACTAAAGTGTCGGAAATGAATTATTTGGAGCAACGATGATTTTCAACTGAAACTTTGATATCCATTTAAACGTTCCTCCGAAAGTTTTCAGGATTTTTTGACAGAACCACGTGTTCAATAGGAAAAAACATCCGGTACGGGCAACCTGTCTCTTCGAAATTCATCATTCAACCTTTCGTGATCCGATTTGAATTGCTCGCACCGGATGGACATTTGTCTCTCCCTATCGAAACTTTTAACCCGTCGTTCTCTTCATGAATTTCACTCAACTTTAACAGCCGACGTTTGACGTATACCTAGTTCCTATACCGGTGAAACGGGACAACAACCTCCTACCGTGAAGAGACAAAAATTCATCGATGTCTCTAAATTGATTTCAACCAATTAACCGATATAAGAGCTTCGAGTCAATATAGAACGCTCTCGTTAACCAGGAGGGAAATAAAAAAGCTAAGGTTCCCTCGTTTCGTACCGTTAATTGCTCTATGGGTAGACCCATTAACTGTCGACGTTTTCACAACGAACTTTGCGTAATGTTCTTCTTAATTGTGTAGTGTATCGAGGACAGGACGCATTTTCAATGACATACTTATCGATTCGCTGAATATAATTGCTAGATACCTCGAACAACGACTCATTGTTAATTGCTTGTTACCTGTGTCTACCGGTAAGATCCTTTTACACGTGATTTATGCCCGCCTCGAGAACGCTCGAGTGCGGTTTGGTTAATGGACGAGTGGAAGGCATTATTGCTTAGTTTACAGCATTCGTGTAAAACATTTAAGTATTCTATTTTTCGAATAGTTTCATTACTTGCCTGTCTATCGGCGATGGTAATTGGGTCTTGAAAATGGTACCTTTCACGGCGATGTATACGTCTCTTCTAAAACTTGTCTAATTGAATCGTTAATTTGAAAAAGGAGGGTACAGTTATAAAACGGAGCGATTAAGCTGAAAATAGCGTAGAATCTTGCTCGTTCCATTACCCTGAAACGTTTAAACGTTCTCTTGCAACGTCGACGAGAAGCACTCGAGCAACAACTACATGTAAATACCCTTTAACTTTGCGTCCCTTGGAGCTTCGAGAGCCGCTAAGTCAGCGTGAAGTCGCGCGATACACGCCCCCCCAAAACTACCCTGAGCTAACCTCAAACCCGTATTTCACCGGTAGCTCTTTCAACGTATCCGGATATCTTGCCAAATGAACTTGCTCGAACAATTTCGAACAATAACGTCGAACGTTTACGTGCCTCTCGGCAAAGTACCTGGCTGTATTTCGTAGATAAAGATGAGAGGAAAAAAGAGAGTCACTCTTCGTGGTCGTTTAACGATGAACGGCTATCATCGCTCTTAAAAGTAAAAGGGTTAATCTGGTACGAAGAGAATGGAAGCTGCTCTCGTTTCGACGAAGGGTCCAAACTCGATCACAACAGTCAGCACTGACTTTGGTTAAGAAGAACCGATAAGAGGGGCGAGGACAAAGATGAGAGAAGAGGGAACAGAGAGCCTGATCAGAGGATCCAGAACGGACGTCCCGAAGCGTGTTCCGCCTTATAATTTTCATCTACAGCGCCGAGAGGAATCCAACATGGCCGTGGTTCTGGCCTACCCTATGTCGTAAACAGTGCAACATGCTTGAAACTCTTCCTTTGAAACATTCGTTAGGAGATTTTTTGGAAATTAGAAAATTTCTTCAAATTTAAAACAGCATAAATATTCAAATTGCAAAATTCAATTTTCCTATTTGATCTGAAATTTCTGAAGAATCTGTTCAAGAGAGAATTTTGGTCAGTTTCATGCAAAATAGCCGAGTGTGTTGTTAAAATCTGATGCGCGACAGGTGCTGCGACGGGCAAGCTGGGAGGGCCAACGTGTCCTCGAAATTCGGGCTCTCACACTTTCCGAGCATGCGCTCGTTAATCAGCCGTGTGGCCCTTCGAATAATCTCCTTGCGGCTGATCCTTGAACAAGAACCTACTTAGTCTCGGAGAATGTTCGGCTATCGAGCCAACTCGACATTTTAATCACTATCATCCTCCTTCGGAATCATCTTTCCTCTTCATTCGCCACGGTTGTATTACCCTTTTGGTTAATTTGATAGTGGTGAAGTGGCGACTCAATTTTAAGCATTTCTCCATCAAAAAATCATAATATTTAATAAAAAATCTATTTAAACAGCCCCAAAAGGTACCGCGACTGCCACGCACACCCTCGACGCGTAATTCCGTGGCGAATCTGTTCGTGGCACAGCAACGAGGCGAGTTTAATCTCCGCATAATCGTGGTCGAAGAGAGTGGCCAGGTAGAGGAGATGAAAGGGGAGTAGAGTTGGGTCCGGTAGTGGTCGTCGGCCCCTGGTGAGACCTACCTCTCCTCTTCTTCTCAGCGGCTTCCCCACGAAGCCTAGCGGAGGGTCGTAGGAGGCCCACAGAGTGGGACATCGAGTGGTTGTTCAGCAGAGGGAAGGGAGCTGTGTTGGAAGCGAAAGAGGGGACAAGGCGGCAGCTAGAAGTAGCGACGAGTACCTTTTCTGCGTGTTTGCTGCCTTCTCGAGATAACTAATTCGCATAGGCAAAGAATCATGGATTTCGAAATTAAATTAATAAAGTTTCAAGCCCTTGATATCAATGACAAAAATAATTTCTAAAATGATTTACCAAACGTTCGTTTAATCACCTGGACTCATCGATGAACAGAAGAAGAAATATCTTTTCGTAAGATAAAGTCTTTACAAAGGTGGGTTCATCAAAAAGTCCTCGAGTTCGAGTAGCGTGTAATCGTTCGGGTAAACGAAAACACACGAAGATGAAGAGGGAACCAATCGGCTACCCCTCGTCGTTGATTTTAGGCCCGGACTCTTCTCCTTGATCGTATGGAGAAAGGTGAACGCGGTGAAAAGAAGGAAGAGGATCCGCTCTTTGCGGTGAAATTCAAATCTCCACCAAGAGATCAGCCGTGCACGCCCCGTACAGAACCGGTTTCGAAGCGATCGCCTCTCGATTCCAAGCAGTGGGGGTACCTTGGGCCCGAGGGCCCATTTCTAAGGCCTCTTTCTACTAACTTCGCGTCGATAAAGCAGGAAACGAGCGAAGGATAAATGGGCCCGTTGTACCTGCAGCACGATCTGGCGAGGAAATTTGTAGATTGCGTTCTTCAGGTAGTTTACCGATCTTTGAGAAAAGTTTGCTGCCTACTAGAAAGGGCCTTATCCGACTCTGTAGGTGAATTACCGATACTTTGGATATTTTTCAAACGGTATTGATGATCCCTTTAAAAAATTTTCTTCAATTTTTAGTAGAAATTTGGAATTTGGAATTTTTTATGTTAGTATCCCTTAGCTTATTTTTCATCTAGTTCATTAATTCTAATTTGAAAATTGATCATTTCGTGGTAATTATAATTCCCTCAATTATTTTATAAAATATCCAATCATCAGTGTGAAATTAATGATGATACGTTACTCATCGATGTACAGGGTAAATTATTATTCTAGCTTGTGAAAAAAGAAAGAACCACATCGAGTCTGATGCAACAGTAGGAATTATCTCTCTTAGCTTTAAGTTTGATATACACGGTACGTGTACGTGTGTGCTCAACTCATTATGGTAAGTCACGACCGTAAGACTTGACTCCCTTAATCGAAGGTTAAATCGTGCCGCATGGTTCGTTCGATGTCTGTATTTTATTAACACGAGCCTATAATGGAGAAAGAGAGAAAAAGAGAAATGCTCAAGTTTTGTTCTGAAAACGATTCGACATCGACCAATCACCCACGATTATTAACCCAGAGAGCTTCAAGGGTCTATGGTGTACTTTTTTTAATCGTGCACATCTTGATTTATCGAATCGTTATAAATATCGTCCTTTCAACTCTTTGCTATATTAAGAATTCTTTGTCAAAGTAAAATGAGTTAATTACTGAAAAAAAAAAGAAATTTTTAAACGGCGATTGCAATACACAGGCGAGAATGTAGAACAATTTAGCGTACGTTCCAATTAGTAAAGCGTTATCGACATAATTGAATCTCGACGGGAAATTTCTCGGTAAAATTGCTGGTGCTTGATCAAACAACACTTAATATCGAGCATAATCGAGATCGGCTGACTTAATCGCCGGATAATTAGTCGCGTGAGGTAACGCCGAGGCGAAACGAACGCGTAATCGACGATTATCGTGTCGTAAAATCGTATTCGTGAAGAACTTTCGATTTCCATTGAGCGTGGCGAGAATTCCTTGATTATCAACCTCGTTAGCGACCAGAAGGATAATCAAGGTGGCAAACCTGTCGATAAGTACAAGCACGTTAATTAGTCACGCTTCTGATTAGACGTTACAGCTGACAACGACAGCCTGTTGTATCACTCGAATAGGCGTGAAACGATTAGTTTAATCGTCGATGTAAAATCGCGTTTCATAGACACCGATGGATCTGGATTAAAATTGACCGATACCATTCAACGGTCGAAGAACTCGTACTCCTCCCTAGAGGAATCTATCAATTATACATTCCAATTGCGAGAAAAAAAAACAGAGAGAAAAATACACAGCATCGGATTGTTCATCGAATATTTTAATTGCACTCGATAATTGAGCGCACCGGATAATTGCAATTATTCGTTCGTTTATTGCTACGAGGAGCATCTGCCCGCGAACCGTGAACGATTACCATTATTGATCGTTCTTCTCGGAAAGCACGAAACCGCTGAAAAGAAAAGCATTTTCTATTTCAAACCCTTCCTTTGTCCAGCTAATCCTCTCTCCATAAGAATCGTTTCGCGATCGGGGATTAAAGTCTGTCAGCTGAGGTCATAATCGAAATAACGAAATCGAAAGGGTTGCGTTAGAGGAAGTTTCGGATATAAAGGGATTGCGCGAGGCTCTGCAACGCGGCGACGAAGTATTTTAATTAGGCCAGGCTTTTGAGATGGTCGATACCCGATGCATCGAATGCAAGGCCGTCGTGCAATCAAGAGGGGGAGGGATCGCAGAAAACTGGATTAGCGAGCATTCGCCTCCTATCTCTGTCGCGTTTTTGTCGCGACGGTTATCAGCCGATAAGTCGGGGAACAGGGACGTCCCATTTGCACCGGCTAGCGGGGTCCTTTTTCGTCGCCGCGGCTCCTCCATTATCGTCGAACAACTTTTACCCCCTTCGCGTTAACCATCCCGCGACCACTTTGCGTCGGCCAATGCGAAATTAAAGCTCGATCGTTCTTCGTCGAAAAATTTCATTTACTACCTAAAAATTCTCATTCCCTTTTCATTTCGATTACCATTACTCTCGTGGTACCGATCGCCTTACCAACGCTTACAGCATTGAACGTGTTAATTACCGGTGCTGTATATTTGACAAATACAATCGCTAACATAATTGACAATTAATCTAGATTAAAACTGGTTCGACCAGAACTCTCGCGATTCTATCTACGTTTATCGTACCACAAAATCGATCTTCGACCGGCTGATTAATCTGGAAACGGCCGATTTCCTAAAGCCGATTTCCACGAGGAACATTCGAGGCGACGTGGACGCGTTTTAGCAACGGAATCGAACGGGTAGAGGCGGGTTAAGAATTTTTTCTGTCGGTTTCGTTGGCAGCCTGCGCGGATCGGCGAATCAGAAGTCGGCCAGAGGGGCCGGTGAGCGAGACAAAAACGGATCGGGTCCGGTGTCAGCGGGTGACGGATGGGCCGGTAAGCCCGTTCAAGGTCTATCTGGACCCCACGAAACCTCGTTGCACGCAGGCCGCGTTTGTCCGGTCTCTGTAAACTCTCTGATCGAGATCGCGGACGATCTTTCAGCGGCGAAGCTCAGCTTTCAACGTGAACGAGGCCGGATCGAACGGGAACGGTAGTTGAAATCACCTTGCTCGCCCCGATGCTCATCCTTGTTCCAACTTCGCCCTCTTAACGTTCCATCTACTTTCTTCCTCTCTTGTTTTACGCGAAATATAATTGATTAGACGACGCCTGATCGGGCAACCTGTTGTGCGCTATGTTCCCGTTTCCACGACCATCTGTCGTCCGTTCAATTATATCTAAGAAAAATCCAATTGCCTGTATCAATGGCACGGAGCAAATTGATCTATCCAAGGCGTGCCAGGTACGAGGCAGGGAACGCGACACTTTATAACTCAGCCGCTGAAATAACACGTGTCAACCGGTCGAGCGATACTTTTTAAAGGGAGTATCCACCGGCAACGGCGAGTCACCTCGCCCGATGGCCAACAGGATGCGGAGTGCGGCTTTCCAGATAACCACAGCGTTATTTCAGGATCGCGACTCCGAGTGCCGGCAGGAGTCGCGGTTTTTGCTCCTACCCGGAGAATTCTGGACGAACGAACACGCGCGCGCGCGCGCGCGCAGAACCCGATGAGGAAAGGACCAAACGGTCGGACGACAGAGATCAAACAGAGAGGACATCTCGGGGTGATAAATTCTTCCGTCTAGCTATTCGTTGGAATTCCTTGTTTTCTATGAAATTGCTCTAAACCATCTCGTATCTACCACTTTATCATTTCTTTCAAATATTTGGAAAAATAAACGAAGGTAGATCTGAATAATAGGTCTGCGTGGGATGTAATTGATAATTATATATTTTTAACGAGAATCTGAAAAGGTACCTTTTCAAGTTTTAAAGCTCAAACCGATGGTGTTTTTATCGAACCCTTTACAGAATTCACCAGCTGCAAACGTTACTGTCAGCCCGGTTCCACTTTTCCCATCCTACCCCGTGACTTTCTTCTTTCTCCCGTCGTCGGACGTTTAATTGGATGGATCGAAGAGACATCGACCCACGAAACGACGGGCTGACTTCGCGTAACAATGGATACCCAGCCAATTTTTTCTCTCCTCACTCCACTCGCGGAGAACAGTGCGATGCACTCTTCTGCGCGACCGATCGATGGATCCTCGCGTGAAAATACGAGGATCGAGGACGAACGACCGTTCGAACGATCTACTTCTTTTCGTGATTAAAAAGAGGAGAAAAGTGTGCAACGTGGATCGGTGGAAACGAAGGCAAACTATGGCTGCACGCGCCAGGAGGTTGATTATTTTACGGACACCTCGCGAGATCCAATCTCTGTTATCGCGATCGAGATGAAGCGACAGTGCAACGCGTCCCTTTTCGCCGTCTCGTTCCCTCTTGATAGACCAGACCGACCGGGTTTACAGCTTTTCAATATCTAATCGAGCGAACAAATTATGCCGGCCTGTGTACCTCGGTGCATCGGTGACGCGGAATGATGGATCGTTCGCGCGTACCTTGGGTATCTCTGAAACACCAACGATCCGGTATCCTGGTACGAAGGGAAACCCGGCGGTTCCCTTTTACTTTTCACGCGATATTCAGCTGATTCGCTCTTGGACACGTTCGATGATGTGACGAACAGAGATGCAATCGTGAAACGAGCGGAGAGAATTAACTTGAAGCAAGGGATTAATACTCTCTGCTCAACACAATCTCTATAGTAATTATCAGTACGACTCATCTGAAGTTCGACTTCTTTTCGATAGCGAAATCTCGCGAGGGTTTTCAAGGGATCGTTATTCCCTTTGATATTTACCGCGGTGGATTACGAAAATTGCCGGGAACGATATCGGAAAGCAGCGAGAGAACCATGGCCCCCCCTCTATTAATATCATGGCCCCATGTTTCGACGAACGTGCCTCGAAGGATACCTCGAAACGATCCCGTCTTATCTTTCTTCCTCTTACGAGCTCCCCGAACCGTTCACCAGCGCATCCTTAACATTCAACGAGTACACGGCTTATCTCGGCCAGAGGAGAAGCTATGGTGGCTATAGGAGAAAATGAGATTCGTATAACCGCGGATCGGTACGCGTCTATGCATAGTGGATGGTTACAATGTGACTCTACTCTCCCCGTGGTTGTCTCAATGATTCCTCGAGATATACGATCAAGATTAACCGGTTACCACCTTGAATCGTGTTACACTTTCCGACTGTTACCTCTTCTCTTTCATTTTCTATTCGATATATCATATTGAATGATTTATACCCAGAAGATTGGATCGCTGTCAAATTTCTTCGTTTTTGGTAGAACTTTACGAACGTGTCGGGTGTAAAGGGTGCAATCTAATTCCACCCCTCGGGATAGGGAACTTTAATTTGCATCCGATTAAACTTCACCCGATTGTTGACATCGATCTATTAACACCTGCAAAGTTTAATTCACGCAAGATTTTGCACCTGAGTAGATTAACACATTGACTTTAATATTTCAACGTTCGATAATTGATTAGATTCCGATTCCTCATGGGACCTATAGAATTTTTCGTTCAGCATAAAAAATACTATCGGAAATCATCGTTAAAGAAAACATCACTAAAGGTCGAGGAAAAGCCGAATAGCTGTGTAATTTCGATTCAAAGGGCCAGTTTTTATCGACACCCAGGATAATTAATTATCACCGGATGGATATTACAACCGGTCGTACCATTTTTCCTGGCTGTTGTGACGGAACACGCGTCCCGTACTACAGACCGGAAATAAATCACAGTGTTTTCGCGCGGCCACCAGTCATTAGTCATTAGAACACGCTTATTACGATTCCTTCGTCCCGGACCTGGATCCCGTCTAAGGCTCGCGATCAATTATAATTAGAGCTCGCGAGACAAGTGGTGGACGCGTTCTAACGCAGCTTCCGAGTGTCTTATCGACACTTCAGACATAAATTACCATTTTAATATCACGATACTGCTAATTATTGTGACAACCCATTACACCTTTGCTTTTTGTAAAGCAAAATTTTTGTTCTTTTTAAGCACAGTTTCTAAAGCTTCGAGCTTGAACCTCCCCTGCGCAAAGGGTTAAGATCGTCGAATTTCTTGAAGGTTTATGTAAAATTCAATAAGTATCCTGAGGGGTGTACGTTCAATCAACATCCCTCCCCCTCTGTACCACGGATAACTTGCTCGAGGACTTTCAACGAGAGATTCGTAACGGCAATTCAGAAACGATTTGAATGCTAAATGTGCCGAAGTTTTCATGGCGGAGCGTGGAGGCGAACGTGTAGAGGAAATTCAAGAGCAGTAAGCAAGCAAAAAGCTGGCATCGTTTCACGACGGAAGTAAGGAAGGCAAAGTGTAAGAAAGGTGAGGAAGGAAAGTTGGGTGCCGCACGAGCGTACGCAGCCGGCGAGAAAATCATTAGGAAGGCAAGTCGAAAGAACTGCTTCGATGGTAGGTTCTTGCAGCCAACTTCCCTCCCTGTATCGCCTTACCCTTCGTTTAATTAAATTCCACGAGTGGCTGGCACCCCGTTTTTCTTTTACCATAACCTTCCTACCCCCACCCCCGTCCCTCTTTCTTTTTCAATCTTCCCTTCTATCCTTTCGTTTTCGCGGCAACACGTCGCTTAGGCGTTAACGTACACGCCTGGCGGCCTTGCTAATTGACGGATGAATTAATTAGACGGAATGATCGATCGTATCCGCTTACAGGTGGGATTTATTTTCCATGGATACAACATCCACGTCTACCTGCTACGTGACTGAGAAAACTGTAACTCATTTGGATCAGCATGCGAATTAATTAACAAGTTTCATAATTCGACCTTACTATCTCTACCTAATTTCCTGATTAGAATAGTAAGTTGACACTGGAAACGATACCAATAGGAATATTCCTGTTGCGTAAAAAATTTCTAACGATTACAGCTCTGATGAATTTCTAAGTTTAACGCGAATCCGATACCGTAAGGACGTTGAAAATCCCTCGGTACCATCGACTTCCTTAACGTCTGCAGTTAAGGGTCGTTCGGGGGCGGATGCGCGAAGGTTCGCCGATCAATCGTACGATCGCGTGAGACACGTACCGTCGGACTTTGGCACCGCATTAATTACCGGTCGCCAACAATGGCACAATAATTAACAATTACGCAGTTTGATAATTATATACCTGCTGGCTGAGTTATCGCCTGCCGCTTGCCGTGACCGTGCTCGTTGCTTCGCACACGTACCCACGCATACGTACAAATATAACGCACACCAATTCCAGGCGAGCCGTGACGCATAGAAGGCAATAAATACACGCGGATCCGGCGGGCCAACGATCTAATTATGCCCGAACAATGGCCGCGTATCGGACGGCCGGCTGAAAACCTGATAAAGCGGATAAAATGCGGGCCTACAGGGCTCCTCTCGGTTTTACATGCTTGGCTTCGTGTGTGTATACGTATACGTATACTTGTAATCGACGAATTTTAAAAGCGGGCCCCGAAACGAAGAACTCTTGGGTCTGGGCCACGGGCCTCACAAGTGATTTATCTCTCTCGTGTGGCTTCGTAGGAGTCTCTCGGTTTCGCGCGTTCAATCCGTCTTGATTTATAACGAGGCCACGGCTCGCATCGATGCTTCATAATGCCTGGTAATTACCGTAGGTTCCCTTCAAAAATTCACCCTCGACGAGATAAGGTTCGCGACCAAACTTTCCTACCACCGCACCATCTCCTTGACTGATTAATGGACATCGGACGACTCCGCCGCGAGTAATCGCTCGAACGCGAGAGGAAGGCGATATGGTAGCAGGCTACTGTTAACCCTTTCATTGTGTAAGCGCGGTAACCTTCCTTAAAGGAAAACGTGACGTAGAAGAGGAAAAGGAAATTTTTCACCGGAGCATCGAAGTAGGTAATGAATTATAATATGGAAATTTCTTCCTTTCCTTCCCAACGTTCTCGCGACTATCGACCTGTTTCCTAGGCACAACGAATTTTGACAAAGTTCGTTACGAAGTTCGTAAAGTTTCAAATGGAATTCGAAGTAAAGTGTTAGTGACCTAAAGCTGTGCCTAAGTTCTAACTACCTCGTCCCTTCGCTTCGTTCCAGAGGCATTGCGAACGAAGGCGAATCGGTGGTAAGAACACCAATTAAGATTTTCCTTTTCCTTCTTTTTTTTTTTCTTTTTTTTTTGAAGTTTCGCTTTCCCGAGAGGATGTGAAACTTCGAATCGTCCGTTCGCTAATTAAAAGTTACAGCCCCTTCCGAATAACTTGGGGGATCTCCATAAAAACAGCTGTGACCTGTAACGTCGACCCAGAAAATTGACTCTTACGAACTTTACGTTTATCGCGGTGCTTTTTGGGATGTTCGTTTGAAAATTTCTACACGGAGAAAATTCGTTAATACAAGCTTTCTCAACCCCTACATCGATTTTTCGCCAACTCCCTTTATCTTTTTTTTTTTTTTTTTTTTTTTTCTTTTTACACCACCCTGGCTCTCGTCCAGCTGTAAATTCTTTCGTACAACCGGGCTCGTGTAAGCTGCGGACTCGGTCCTGGTACACGCGGCCGTATTACCACCGTGCGAGCCTATTTACGCGACCAGTGTCTACTTCCTATTCACGACGAGCCGGTAAATATACACGGCCAAGAGAGACACTTTCTATCGTGGTTATCATGAATTTGCATTAGGCAACGGACAGCCAGTTCCGTGGAAGCCGGAGCTTTATAGAACGCGTTAAATCAGCAATTTCGAGACGTGGCAAGAGAGAAAATGAAACGAGATAAAAATGTCCCTCGACGTTTGTTCGTGGGGATAAAAGTTGAATACTAAGGAGGAATTTTCTTAGACAGCACGAAGTTGTAACAAGCGATTACTGGTACAGTCGATGAACAACTGGCTCCTATTATATTTCTTACAAAGTTTCTCCTACCAAGGTAGGTGTTAAAGGAAACTTCGTTGCTGTTGTTTGAAATTTCAATCGAGATACCGAGTTTATCATCGCGTGATATAAATTTTAATTAAATTAAAAGCAATCCCGGTCAGCGTCAAAATCCATGGGACTGCTCTCTCGGTGGCGCATGTTTTATTTATCGAATGGATCGACAATTGTACCGTGCCGCGTCACGACGAAGACTGAGAAAGATGGTACGTACGCGGCGTGATTTATGGGTGCAACACCTGACGGCATTTTGTTCGCTTTTGCATCAGCGTTGTTACGTTGCCAGCCAGTTCCGCCCCTTTTTTGCTCCCCCCCCCCCCTCCCCTTGCGTCCCATTAGTAATGCCTCGGTCATTACGAGCCCCCAGTCGATTTCCCGTGGCTAATAAATCCCGATGAAATTTCCATCCTACCCTTCTTCGCTTCCTCTTTCCACGGAAGTTATCGTCCGTTCGAGTCATCGCTGACGGAAACATCTCGCGGACTATTCAACCCTCGCGAGACAAGGAAGGGTTGATAGCCTTTGACGTTGAAACGACAGGCATACCTTCGATAATGACGCGTCAAATCGACTTTGAAATTGCGAATAATTGGACGAGATACGAGTAATCTTAGTTTGATGCGTCGTATGTTATTCGAAAAGAATAATGTACTAAGCTGCGATTAAATATCAAGCGAAGCGTTACGTTCGCCGCGTAAATCGTTGAATAATCGTCGATCGACGCTGTCCATCCAACAATAAAGCGGCTACCAAAGGCCGTACGACGGCGATGAATTATTATAAAAGCGTATCGACGCGACGCGACGCGTCGGAAAGGTGGTCGCGTGTATCCTTCCGCGCGCTCCATCGACGCTGGCAACACGCTCAATGGACCCGGAAATTGATTTTATTCGTCTCGGTTGCCGGAGCCACTGTCAAACAACCCCTACACGTTCGTACTGGCCTCCGTCCGTTCGAAATATCAATTTTCATAATAAATGCGTCCATAAATTTGCCCGAATAAATATGGGAATAAATGCGCGCTCGCGTGATGCTTAGCCTTATAGTAATACAGAGCCCACCGCGTCGGATGATTTATCGTTTGGTCCAGTAAATTCAAGGCATCGTCTCTCTGTTTGGGAATGAATGAACCCCCTGGACAAAGGGTTTTCGTTGACGTTTGCTCGACACAAACCAATTAACCAAAACGCTTCGCGTGTCATACTACTTTATTGATACGTCAGACTTATTTTTTGTCTTCGTGGAATTATTTATTTGTTTATTTTAGTTAAATTTTGGAGATTTTTTAATTTCACAAATTACAAAGCTTCTCGAAAATCAATTCTCTACCCCTAACTGGATTCGAACCTTAGGTTTGATTGATTCGTAGTC
This sequence comes from Osmia lignaria lignaria, assembly GCF_051020975.1. Lineage (NCBI taxonomy): Eukaryota > Metazoa > Arthropoda > Insecta > Hymenoptera > Megachilidae > Osmia > Osmia lignaria. Next base: position 11,480,966 of record NC_135033.1, on the reverse strand, counting down.
AAGCACGGTATTCATTACGCCAAGAAGACTTCAATCATCTACTTCCTTTCTATCGGTACTTCTTTTACCCTGGCCTAATATCAATCTACCTTGCCGAGGCTCCTTACCGCTCCATTATAGATTCACAAAGGATTCTCTAAACACAGGAGTATCCAAGAGAAAGAAAATTCTCGTTCATCAAAAGCGTGCATACGCTAGTCCAGTCCTTTCAATTACAAGACAAATGATTCTTTTGTATTTTCAGTAATATTTCAATGGAAGGAAGCGACGTGTAGAACGCATCCAACCGGCCTCTATCATACGGACACCTCACGATCGTAATAAATCAACGTGCAACCTAATTAACCGACCGGCCGGCCCCATAATGGGGGCTTCATTACCACTGACTACGCTAATTACGCGAATCCACGACTGACACCGGAGCTGAACGTAAGTTTACGCGGACGTTTCACGTGCCACGATTTCGCGTCACTGTCTTTGACTGCTGATCGTTTTACTGAATACTCCAATTAGCCTGTTCGTTTATGGTGGCGTTAACGTTGTTACTGTCCAATCGCTCGGCTCCGTCACTCGTACCGTACGATGATAACTTTGTTCGTTTACATTTTCATCGCGGCCATCGATTTTGTAGGAAAATGTATGCACGCGGATCGAGCAAGTAATCTGGACAAATTTCATAATTTATTCACCTGTAAAGACAATAATAGAGCGATGTCGATGAAACAAGCGATTTCTACGTAGCGGCGAACAAACTACGGGAAATTTCACCGGTGTACAATCAATTTCACGGGAGAAAAACACGAAACGGGTGCCAAATGTTTCAGCGTGATGTCGCGTCACCGAGGAATATTCAATGCGCTCCACGTCGTCAAATTGCCGACACTTTGTCAAAGTTTTTTTTTGCACGTAAACGCGCACAAATGCTTTACCCCCGGTACCCTCGGTTTACAAGTTGTCCCCCATTCTTCTATCAACGATTTCGATACGGGAATAGCAATTCCGTGGAAACGGCAACGGGAATGACTGCCGAACGGATGACTGGAAAGAAACTGCGAAACATCGAAAGGTAAATGCTGGATTGAATATTCGTGGATAGAAAGTAAAGTCGTTCGATCGAACGGTTCGATTAATATGATAAAACGCGACCGGCCGATACGTGGACGTTAATTGTTCGTTGCTGCGCGCAGCATATGATTACGTTGATTATAAAACACGGTGTAATTTCGACCCCGTAATTACGCGGCCTTTATATTCTGATCCGGGAACAACGAAATTCTGTATTCCGGACTTGTGATCGTACGTTTCGATTTTCTTCGCAATTCATAGAGAGATCGATCGTAATTCAACGAATTCGTTTTACTACTCTCGATTTTATCATTCCTATTTAAAATACTAAGAGCATTAATTTAATTAGACGTATCAAGGATAAGGAAAAAGATAGGTAAAAATCCAATGAAGATACAGACTTCTGTAAGATCGAAATGGACGACGTGGAAGATAAGCGTACCGTGATACCCGATGATTTGATAGTTAAGAAAGTTTTCGAAACGCGAGCTCAAAGTTTCCTGAGTGCAGCAGAAACTACGAATAGTTACTCCGTACGGTTAAAGAGCCCCGGAGTCCTTCTGTTTTCGACCGGTCGGCTGAAAAGAAAAGTTTATCTGGCCGTGATTAAAGGGGAAGAAACTTATCTCTGTGATCTACGCATCGAGAGGATACGTTGGAAGGCGAGAGAGTAAAACTTGAAGGGTTGATAACGGGATTACGAGACTCGTTGAATTGGAATAAAGAGTACGGTTTACGTATCTGATGAATAGAGGGCGAAGTATGAAAGACTCCTCTCGTTTGTATTGAATTTAAAATATACCCGCGATATATCTTACATTTCTTTATACGAAGATACGTGTTAGAAAATATAATTTATACAGTTTTCGTATAAATTATTTGTTTGGACGTTTAACGATTAAGGAAATAATGGAACTGTCCGAAATTAAGGCGGACAGGCTGTATATGTTTCGAGCAAAAGGGGGCACGTTTAAGAGCGACGTTTACATCATCATCGCGAAACGAGTTAGCGTATCAGAGAACTAGTTGGACAGGGTAATCTTGTCTGACACGCAGAACAAAATACCTAGCGAGTACACAAAGTTTCGTGGTGCCGTTAGAGTTGCCCCTTTCTGTTGGATCGTTAACGAACATCCGGCCTTTTTGTGATAATCCGCCACGGTTCGCGGTTTCATCTTTTGACCCGTGAAATTGTTTCGTGGCCAAAAACGACGCCACCGCTGCGTCTGGAATTGATTTGTCCACTTTTGGCACGTTCACTCTTCAAGTGAAATTTATCGTGAAACAAAAGAAAACAAGAGTACAAATTGTAGAAAATTAAGGATCTTTAGTTATTTATCAATGAGTATAAAATACCTCCTTCTTTCTTGGTATTGCAAGGATTAATCGAGGCAAGTCCTAACAAATTGCCATTTTAAATTTAAATTTAATTTACCTACTAACAAATTATCGAGTAACAAATCTCTCCAATTAATTCACCTTAATTCCTTCGAATCCTTTCCTTTTTTTTTTTTTTTTTTTTTTTTTTTATTCCATTCAATCTATCGTACGCTACAAATCCGCAAATACCGTGAACTGCAATTACAAAGTGCTCAAACCAACGAGTTGTTTACTTGTTAAACACGATCGATCAGAGACGTAAAGAGAAAATCTCCCCTGCCCCCTCTAAAACAAAAAATAACAGAAAAATAAAGGAAACACGGGGGGTGCGAGAGTCGTAAAGTTGACGCAGCGAACAAAATGGCAAATTGACTTTTACATTCATAATTTGTACGAGCTTGAACAGGCTCGATTAATGTCGGCCATTAAATCAATTGCGCTAATGCGCGTCCCTGCATAAATACGTAAAGCTCGTTAAAAACAAAAATTAATGCCTCCCCACCTCTTTTCTCATCCCCCTGCCGTTATCCGGCTGATAGTCGATGGGCCACCGAAATTCACGCGTTTTCAGCGTGCGATCGTTAAGTACGGCCTGGCTAACGAAATTATCGGCACCGCCCCTGCTCGAAATCGAAATTAACATCAAAGAGAGAGGCCGAACGACGAGTACGTACTATCGATCGCTCGATACGTTTCTCTAGCGTTCGCAAAAATTGGCAAACAGTTTGTGGCGGACAATTGACGTCGTTTCATCAACCCTGAACACGATTTTATGTGACAGAAACTATCCGATAATGGGTCACCGATCGGATCGACATTGCTTTTTTACGATTGCGATTTTATTTTCCATTGAATTCGAAATTTTGTAGTACTTTGATATTGCAACTCTGCGTAAAACGAATTAACTGCTTCACTTCGCTTCATAAGTTTCCCTCTATTGAGGGTGGCGTAATCTAGGGACTTGGATCTGTCCCTTTTCGCCCAACGAAAAGTTATCGCGTCATTTTCAATTGCATTATTTATGCTATATGATTCTGTACCTTTAAGTCCACTCATCTTACTCGCCCCTTTACACCCCCCTTTTAGTCGCCTCATACGACAGGCAGGGGATACCGTGGCCGTATTCTAAGCCCCCCGAGCCACAGGGGGCGAATTGACTACTATACAGATACCAGGGATCTATCCGAACTTTAGGACTTTTGCTAAACTAGCAAAATAGGTACTTAGAAATGGATCTCTATACATTTTCGTTTCACAGAAAGAAGTAATTGTATAAAATTTTCATTCTGGTCATAGTGAATTTTTCAGGGAACAAGGGTGGTTCAAGCGATACGTGTAAATCTGTGCATCGAATTCGTTCGGATTCATCGGGGATAGGGCGTAAATCTAGGGAAAAGAGTGTCCAATTACCAAAACGACGCGTTCGATTGTGCGAAAAAATCGGCGTAACGAAATAACCGTGGACGAAAGTAACGAGAAACGTCGATAAACTGGTCGTGTCCGATCGGTCAATTGAACCGTTCCTATTTTCGATGCATGGAACCAGCTTGAATCGGTCTACGCGTTGCTCGTGTAAATTGTCAACCACGATACCCCCGTTCTTCCCAATCGAATCTATTACTAGAAGCATGAAAACTTTTATCCAACCAGATTCATCCCCCGTATCTCGTAAACTTGTACACCGTGTATGGAGACAAGGCTTCGATGGACTTAAATTGATCGAAATTATCTAAAATTATTATATATTGGAGAAACTCACCGGAAGACAGCTTGGACCTCTGCAAGAGCCAGGTCTGCAACGCTAAACGTTCCCTGTGCCTGCAGAAGAACTCGGGCCTGATGCCGTGCCTCTTCAGGAAGTCGTCGCACTTTCTGAACGCGGCCAAAGCCTTGGCTGCCTCGACCTCGTCGATGTCCACGAGTACGTTAGGGCATGAGCTTCGTCTCGAGGACGAGGAACGTTCCTCGTACGTCTCGTCGGGTAGAAGCATACCCATTCCCGCGGGATAGATTATCCACGTCTCCGCCACTATCCCCGCGTCTTCCTTTCGACAGCTGTCGTCGGAGTTCTCGCCACTCTCGCAACTTCCAGCTCGCGGCACTCGTCCAAAGCACATATTAATCCTGGCCCTTTTTGCCTCGGAAAAGCGTTTCTAATCGGCCAGGATACTTCTCCCAGAAGCACGCTCTTCGGAACCTTCCTTCGGGTTAATTATCTCTCCTCTTTTACTTCATTTTTCTTCAACGTCATCGCAGAGCGAGATCTTAATAAACGTTCGTTTCTTTGGTTCTTAATCGAATAGAATCTTAGCCGGTTTCTCGATGTTCCTGGCAGTTGAATTAATCAAGTACAAAGGGTGATATCGATCGATCGGTTTCTTTTATCCGACTTTGGTAGCGGATCGATGTTCTTGTAGGCGATCGCGTCCAGAACTGACTTTCCAACGGTGTTTCCTTCGTACTGGGATATCGCTTACGCTTGACACACTTCCTCGCCATCGTTCCTCGGGACACAACAGGTTCTCTCTTCAGGTGTTCTGAAAATTTACAGAAATCTCGCGTTAATGCACAGAATTGTACGCTGGTGATTCAAATACGATGTTCACACTTTAATTTACGAAATTAACACGTCGGCTATGGATCTAGGGGTTCGAGTCGGTCGTGATCTCGACGATACGTGGACGGTGTAAAAGAAAGGTATTCTTTGTTTTAAGGGAAAAGTCGTAAAAATGACATCGTTAAGTTTAATAACGAGACGCTTTTGAATTCCTCGCCATGGAAATTGATACATTTTCCCTTTATGCGATAGGAATAAAATAACGCTGCGAGAGTTATGGAGGATATTCATGGGATTATGGGAGACAACGGTACGATTTAATAGCTCAACCATTTCCACTTTAGAGGGCTTGGCCAATAATAAACATATTAACGATCCTGTTAGCAACGCTACCATTAACAATACACGTTTCCATTGAAACGTCGCGTTGGATCCCGTGCTTTTATCAGTCGCTACGATTTTTCAACGATACGCCATATCTGTTTATGTTTCATTTTATGATTTATTCGTCGAACTGTTCAATTTCAAACAAATACAATAATATTTCAAGTATCCGATGATCAATAAAATAATGTATAAAATCAAATTTCAATCGTCGACTGTTCGGACGAGAATAAATGACTCGTGGTACATAAATTCTGTATAGAATGAAAAACGAAGTCACTCGGACCGTGTCTTTTTTTTTTTTTTTTTTTTTTTTTTTTAATGCTTTCCAAGAAACACTAACGCCACCAACGATACAAGTAGAATGTAAAGCGAGGCTAGATCGTTAATTAACAAAAACACGCGGTGGATTTGGTTGGAAAAGTATCGTGACATGGGGGCCAGTAGCGCTGACGATCATCCGACACGCAAACACGTCGGGGCTTCAATTAATCGTGCTTTATCGTCGATAAACTTTATTGTCGTCGACAGGATGCAGAGTCGATGTCTTAAGACCAATTCACAACGTGATATAACAAAAATGTATATTTTAAGTTCGACGTAAAATATTACACTGATACTGATACCTTTGTAAATAATAATTCAGACGACTAATTCAGATCATTTGATTTTCTATGATATTAAATAGCTTTAGTATGAAAGATCTGAAATTCTTTTCTTAATAAAATTAATATTCTCGATCGTTGTGAACGGGACTTAACGCAATGCATAAACATCATGACGAAGAAAGAGGGAAGAACGGTGAATAGACGCGTGCCACCCACTGTGAAGTACAGTATTCGCGATCAAGGATCTACAATGTATCGAATAAATATCGAGATTCTGTCCACGACACCAGGAAATCGTCCATCCCTACCGAATCGATACCTTCCTTTGCCAATCTCCCACGAAATCTAGCTGAACAATCTACAAAATCATCCTAACGAACTATCCTCGATCCTTTATGTACAAATTTTCTTTAAAATATTAAAAAGATTTTCAATTCATAGAAAATTTAATAGTTTCAATTCAAAGCAAATAATTCTTTGCTTGGAGGTACGCTCCCAATTCCTTGGGGAAGGTTAGGAGCATTGTACCGGAGCACTTTGCGAAAAGGAATTTGACGAGAGTTCGTCTGTTTATTAAAATGCAAAAAAAGTGATGACGAAATCAAACGCAATAGCATATAAAGAATAAAGTATATAACGAAAGAATATTAACCGTACTAGTATAAATGAAATAGGTTATCTGTTAAAGCGCGACGAAAACGACAATCAAAAGGGGCTGTGCACTACCGAACGAAATAGTATAAAGATATAAAAGTGTACAGCTGCGAAAATTGGCACGTGTGTACCCGAAAAGAACAAAAGGCACCTTACCATAGGCGTTGTCGAGAAACGATCCTTCCTGGACCCACAGGCGAAGACGAAATCGGCCATTTCGATTTAATCGGCCCGCGTTCGTCGCGTCGTATCGACGACGCTAGCGCCACTTGCGGCGCCTTCCATAATTAAAAGCGAAGAGCGCGTAATTTTAATCGATTATAATATTAGTAATATTATTACTAACGCGAACAATTCTTGTGTAAAAGTATTTTTCTTTTTGCAGTATTCAAAGAGAAACGACGAGTCAACTGGTTCTTTTATTCCCCCTTCAGGTTTAAATACGAACAGGCAACCTTGACTCCTCTAATAGTCCTGGCACACGACTAATCGTCCATCATATCCGCGTCGTTACGCTCGTTCCTCTTTGCCTTTATGCCTTTCCTCTTCGGCTTCGAAAGCAAGTGCCCGCGGCGACAGCGCGGGAACCTCGCCTTTCTCTGATAAATTTACGTCCAATGAGTTTAAGGAGCATTAGCGAGCGATAAATTTCGTCCTTTACCTTCGTCAGTACCGCAGGCGACGAGCAAAGGGGATCATCCGACACCACCTATCCTCTCGTGATCTATATTTTCGGTACATTATGGTAATGACAGGTTCGCCTGAGAAGTAATGCTTTAACAAATATCCACGGTGTTCCGGATGATCATGATTGACTATTATTGCCATGGTAAATTGATGCCTTAGAGATGACGCGTGTACGTACAAAATATATCGTATTATTCGAAGCGTCGAGTTGTTTATTAAGCATTCGAGTTAGGATAATCTTCGTACAATTTCATTTGAAAATTCTAATCTCGTCGTTTCACCGCTTCTCAGTTATTTCCTTGCCGTTTACATTCTTCCCACGCTTCAACGCCGTTCCCTGGTTTTCCTAGATTTGAAATTTCAGATAACAGACATTTCGCCCTTTAATCTGCCACGGTTTTTTTTTTTTTCTTTTTTAAGTTTTCGTGGCAAAGAAACGTTTGTAGCACGAAACAGAAAGATTATCCGCGATTTTCAGATTCTGCCTCTTTAATTTCTACGAGTTTCGCCCTCTCGCACCCTTTCGCATCCTCATTTACCTCGTTCCTTTTTCCGTCTGTTCCCTTTTATTCTCGTTATATCTGCCACGGTATTCTCTCGCACACCGGCGTTCTATGCACTTGCACACGACGGCAAGAGGATGCACGTGTTTCACGTTGCATATTATATGTTCGCCCGACGCGATACACATGCGATTTACACGCACGCGAGGGATACGCTGAACGAACGTACGGCTTACACGGCCGACGAAATAAAATTATCGCGAGAACGCTTTACGTGTTCTAAGGTAAATCTTCTTCGAACAGGGAGGCAGAAACGTTTAAGCATCAACTTTCATGCGGTCGTTGCTTTCGTTATGTTCTTCTTCGCTATCACGAGGGAATATCGATTTAAGAGAATGGAGGACAATCCGATTTCTCGCGCAAAATTTCATCGTTGCTTCAATCAATTTCTGTCGCAATATTCCACGGTTTAATTTAATAACATTTCGAAACCTAGTGTAGATAATTTGTTTAAAAAAAAACATTATCACCGTTAGACCGTGGCAATTATCGTATTATAAAATAGAACGTGAAAATTAATTTCAACGTGTTCAAACAAATTGATTAAGGTGCATCAGTAAACCGGTGTAATTTATGATTCTCTTTTCAGCCGGGGGAGAATTGATCGACGAGTTCCCGTGTGCCACATCCGGTATCCAAGTATCCATTATGATCATCGCATCGATGCTAACGACGATCCGACGAAGCTGTATTAAAAGAATACATCAGATGTTTTTTTAGAAGAAGCGTATCAATCGTATCGAGTTCAATTGCTTTCTATTGACACGCGATACGTTACCGTTAACAAGCAATAAACAATCAATATTCCGAGGCTGCCAGCGTGATCAACATGCGCTCTCACGAAGTAACGCGTGTAATTTATTCAAGCACCGACGTTGCGTAATTTACACTATCGCTCAAAAGCATTCGTCCGTCGTTAAACGTGCGCTATGTTGTGAGAACAACGGACACGTAACAATCGTACATTTATTATAATAAAATATTGCGTCAGTTAATGAATTAACGGTAGAGATATACACTGTACAATGGTATACTTGAACGAAGCAACGATCCTGGATAGGAAATAGGGTTAAAAAGTATAGGCTGAACGAACCACCGATAACCATACAGGGATTTGAAATTGAACGGTAACCTGGCCAATCGAAAATCCATCCCTCGATGGGATGGTTAAAATTACAATTTCATTCGATCCAGGTAGATAAGAGGTGGGCAAACGACAAGCTGGCCGCGTAATACCCGAGTAAATCCGATCGAATGGTTCAGGTAACACGATCCGTACCGCGATAAGTACTTTATAATCACCCTGTGCGTTGTTATGGCGCGAGTATAGGGTGGTTGCATTCCTATATAGCCGAAGGGTAAGACGCCGGACGGGTATACGGTGTTCGAGGGAGGTTAAGATGATAGACGAGCCGATACGTTCCCACGCGGTCCCGCGAAGAACTCTAAAAGCCGTTCCCTTCCTCGATCTTTTCTTCTGTTTTCTTGTTGCTGGTGGTGTAGTGGGCGGTTATAAGGCCCTGGGGGCCCAACTCGGCCCCTAATCACAGGCTCGCCCTCGCCTTGCACGCAGAACGTATGCGTACGGATCTTCTTAAACGCGCGAGTAACGCGAACGTTCTTAAATACACGCTGTTAACTCTGCCCTCCCTTTTCTTTATCCCTACACTCGTGCTCGCCCTTTGTTTCGGTATCTTAAACCCCTTGAGCGATTGCGTCGTACATATACGTCACGGACGAAGTCAATATGCGAAGAGAATGACGAATATATTCGCATTATTAACCCTTTCGTTTCGACAGGAATAAGGTGAAATATAGAGGACTGGTTAGAGGAATTTTCCTCTTCGTTAATTCACTCCTAAAAACTTGCCCGGAAAGTCGACGACGCACGGTTGTTAAGGCTTCCCGTTAAACGAATTGCTTGATTCGTCGAGCCAATAGTTGGCGGGATTAAAATCTCTCTAGGAACGAAGAATTTGTATTCAAGGTAGTCGATCCGCTCGAGAATCTTGGCGCTGTTTCGCGAGTAAAAAGGGACACCCGTTAGATCGCGAGCGTGCATCTCTTCCGTAGCCGCGAGTTCGCTGCCGGAACCAGGATTCAGCGGGTGGCAAAAAAGCTTAATTAAAATTCCAGTCTCGCTAACTCTGCTCGCGGAAAGCGTGGAGAAAGAGAAGAAACGAGGTGGCCCTCCTTTCGCTCGGTGACGTCTCGAGAAAACGCAGAAATAAATAAGCCACGCTGCGCTCGGAATATTTCAAAGGCCATCCTGTACCCGACATCCTCGGAACGAGCTTTATTCGGTAAAAAATAAAAGAAAAAATTACTCGACGACTCACCCTCGTTCGAGAGGCTTTTCACCCTTGTCCAACGTAACGTCCTGGACCCTTTTTCTTTCATTAACAACCACGCGATTCAAACGCGCGTAAACGAAAACGGAACACGAAGATCGCCTTTCAACTGTTGACGCGAAAACGCATCCCCCTTTTTATTTCTACTTCTTCGCTTAATTTGAAGGGATGAAAGGCGTGTTGCGTTAATAAACGGCGAGACAGTTTTATCCTTTCCACTGAACGGTGTAGAATGAAAGAGTACATATTAGCATCTTCTTTGTATGAAAAATAATAAAACTGCTCAGCGAGTTACAAATTTAATCCATGAAATTTAAAAGATCTTTAATCCCTTCGTGTAAAGGTGTGACTTAGCCCGATGATTGGCAAGAAACGAGCACCGAAGCGTGAGATAAGCTTTCAGGTGGACTGGCCATGGGTATCAGTCGGGTGTTCGTAAGATGACACGTCGATTGAGATTTCGTTTCACCCTGAATGAGCGGAACGATCGTTCTACGCAACAGGTGTCACCCAGCTGGTGGACCGTTAAAAAAAAAGACCACTACCAACTGGACGGACGACTTCCCTGAAAAATCCCTTGGTCCGATCGGTTAGAAAAATATTTTAAGCCGTGTCACGGGATCGAACGAGCTTCCATTCGAAACTGACACAAGGAAGGATCCAAAACGAGGGTATTTTGCGTAGACAAGAATGAATACGTGACGGTCGCGAAGCAACTGGAGGATTTAAAACCGTCTCGTAAATCACCAAGGTGGGATGCTTACCGGGCATGGAACGAAATTTACCGGATACGCGTGTAGTTCTAATTTTTTACGCAAAAATTCAGTCCACGAGGCTGGCCGGGTGTCGTTTCATTACGAGAAATTATTACTCTTTCCGTTGAATTCGTACTTTGCCTCGTTGGACGTCGATGAATTATAGTTAAGGGTTGAAATTTCTTCTTTCGTGGGAAGAAGAATCGTTTCTACGACCACGAAATCCTGTTCAACCTCCTCTGGTAACAGGTAGAGGAAGAAAAGAAAAGAATCGGCATACGTGTAAAGTCTATAGGGCCAGGAGACGAATAATTATTATCGGACAGTGTGTAAATTTCGTAGCGGACTACCCGTCGTGAAAACCTGAACGCCGATAATACATATATATTTTCTGCTCGACGAATATTTTTTTTTTTTTTCCTTCGATATATATTGTATACATACACAACATCTACGTGGCGTGCATTCTGACTCTCTTTCGTTCTCTTTGGTAACCATGACCTCCGACCTGCGTTCATGATGTACCATATAATTAGAGGGTCAGACCGATGCTGAGGTTCGTCCCTCCAAACTCGGCTCTCCCACGTGTTCGAGGTCTGAAAAACATCAGCAATCGGCAACAACCTTGGCCTCGGAGAACATCCCGTACCGAAGAAGATCTTTTATCGTTAATTTATCCATCGAAGATTTCACTTAATTCTTTAATGAACGTGTAGCCGTGGCGCGCGAGCGGTAAAGAAGAGAAGAGGTGGAGCAAATTGTTCTGGTGTGGCGTGCGCTCTTGTACGACGTTATAACAGCTCGGTTTAATTCGTCGGAGGCTAATTTCCCGTCGGTTCGTGATAATAAATTACGATCGAACCCCGTGGACCGTTGGATGGGATCAGCGATAACCGACCAGCGTCCTGGTACCGCACGAATTTCACTCGGCAACTCTTGCCCATGACGTTTATGATGAAAGCTATATGAATTTTTCTTGCTCCACGATATTTCAATGCTGTTTGTCTTTATTAATTATTCGAAAGCTTTCATTCGCATAACGAACGTGAAGTCGATAAAAATTCTTTTCTTTTATTACTCTTCATCCGGCAGAAGATCTACGCTATCCAAAAATCAAGAAGTAAACTTTATTCTTTACGACATTCTCATGTTCCTTCCACTGTGTAATTTATACATCTTTCTAGGAACAGAGTCTTAAGATTCTCGACAGATTAAGATAGATTCTAGTCAATGTAACATTCCTATTTAATGAAATTCGAAATATAATCAGGACCTCGAGGTTCAACCCTTTCGAGCTCCCACTATCAATCACGCCATCTTTCGCGACTACTTTTCAACCCCGGATAACCTCCGACCTTTGGCAGCCGTAAAACGTTGAAGACACGCGATCGACGTCGTGTGGCGCGACTGTAGACTAATTAAATCTCGATGTTTCAGGGTGTCAGCCAGCCGCAGCGAACGATCACGATCTGTCGAGCAGATAAGTCCAGACTAGAAGGGATTAAGGAAACGCGGTTGACTCTGGTGACTCCCCTTCCGAGAAGAAGCTTTCCTAAAGGGGGAGTGAACATACCACACTGTCTTCTGGTCGGATTTCCAAACCGTGAAGGCTATCTAGGCATATTTTCTATATCGTCCTTTTCCAAAATCCTTTAACTAAACCGTTCGTGTACGGAGGACGATCGTGTATCGCAGGCAAAGAAGAGAATCCTTAGCTACCGCGGCGCAGCTTTAAAACGACGATGCGACGATAAGGATACGTATGGTCTCTAGGTAAACGTGTGGAGGTACGTGTACGCGGTTCGCATCCTGGTAGACGGGACCGATAGCCAAGCCAGCACCGACTCGCCGGAGAAAATGGAAGAAGAAAGGAAGACAACGACGGTGCCTATTTACCAGCCCTATATTTACACGCGTACACACACCGTACCCTATACGTACTCACGGTCCTCTCTTTACCGGCTAATCTCTCATCTTAGATCGCGTCCGACCGGCGCACGAACCTCAGACTCGCTCGCAATTATCGCTGAAGACGATATTCGGCTTCAAAGAGTATCGAGGTAAGGACGGAACGGTAGAATGCGAGATGCTCGTTCTGCGAAATGGGAAAATCTTCTGAACGAGCTGCCGGTGAAGATTGCTCTCCTTCCATTAGGACGATGAATAATGAAATATTTTTCGCTCGGTCTATTTGATTTTTGACTGAAATAGTAATATACCTACAGCTTCCTTTTTCGCGTTAATTAACTACAGATAAAGACATCCCCTTTCGTCGCTGAACACCGACGGCTGTCTGTTTTTTTCGACGCGACGCTGTTAATGGTCTCTCGCAAGTTTTTCTCGGCGAATCGTGCAACGGAAAGGAACGAGGCAGTACTTTTCGCGTCGGTGTAAAAAATAACGAGGACCAGGAAGGGAATGGGCGAGAGAGACTGGTAGAGAATTATCGGTGTAATTTGTACCGTTTCCTCTGTCGGCCAGGCCGGCACAGCACGTAAACTAACTTCGACCGTTTGGAACGTGACGTATCGCGGCGGGAAGTTTCAAGGAGTAGAGGAACCGTTGATAAACTTGTGTTCGGATGATCGTCGAACAACTGCGAAACGGGTGGCGAGAAGAGGATGCTCGTCGGGCCTGGGAAAAGGCGAAGCTCGACGCTTTAAGTCGAGAACCGGAGTCTGCAACGTCCTTTATTTATCCTCGCGTTCGATCTCTAACGAGCATTGTTTCGAAACGACTCTCTTTTCGGAAAAACCGCACCTTTAAATCGCTGATTAAAAATTTCCGATCGAAGTCGAACTATCGATATACGGGCAAAAATTAATAACAAAGAAGATGCCGAGTCTTCTATAGATATTCTCATTACAGCGATAAACGCGTTAACCGATTAACAGATAATTTCAATTTCGATCATCCAGTTCCGGCTCGTTTTCACCCTCCTCCCACGATCACGGTAAGTGGCTTTAAAAGCGACAACCCCTACGGTGGATCGCGATGCAGGTGTGCGTGCACGCACGTGTATACCCCCCCCCCCACCCTTGTACGCGTTAATCTACCATCTTAGATCCTTAACTGGATTTGCATTCGAGACACGACGATGTAACGCCGACAATTACGAGACACCAGAATTACCTCGCCGCGATTGTAGTAATTATCGCTGGCATCCTTCTACCGTGGAGAAGAGTTGCGGTGGGCCATCGGTGATTTGTCGGTTTTCGGCAACCGGACAATTTGCATGCCGATCGTTCCACCTTCGTTCCCCTTCAATCTTTTCACTCCCCCACGCATTTTTTTCGGTAAAATTTCGAAATTACCAAAATTCGCAATTAGCCTGGCAAAGGGTAATTTTCGATGTTATCGATAATAACGCCACCCAGTATTGCAACGCCTATGCCATCGAGTTCTATGGGGTACCAAAGGACAAGGTTAACATAGAAAGGGGGTGGACTGTGCCTATTGTATTGTAATACTGTTTAAACTCGTCCAGGTAATAGGGCGTGCTTACAAGTATTTAGAATGTAACGGGTGTCCCGATCGCGGTCTCTGTACACCGAGAGTTCCTTGCATTCTCTTACAAGCGTAATCTGCCGTGAATCTCTCGTCGTTTCTCCTGTGGGAGCATGCCTATACCGAATAAAGAAGCGACCGGTAACAAAGTAGAGAAGCAAACCGGAGACCGGATAGCCGCGTGATCGTATCCTATTTATACGTATTGTTGTACCGTCCTCGGTATACCGGATCCTATCGATTGATATTCGAGAAAAATTTGGTGAATCGTGAAACTAGTAAAATCATTGTATACAGCTAGTTTAGAATCGGATAGATCCTAATTACCGCAACGAAATTGTCCGGAAATCTTTCATTAGGCTCGAGGATGTCGGGGCGATCCTTCAAGCCGCCATGCTTAATGTCCATCGGGAAACGACAGTACCCCGTCGAAATTAATCCCGTGACCCCGATTTCATATTCTCCCGGCGCGGCTATCAGCGTGAACCCCCTTATTCGTCGGCCGACTCTCCTCCACACGTACGGAGAAGGAAGTAATTTCTTTTGTTCATCTACCGGGTGTCTCGGACGATCAAGAACCAGCCGGTCGGCCTCTTTGTAAACCCGGCCGAAACGCCTTTATGGTGTTTCACGCGACGAATTCCGTGGTTGGTCGTAAAGATAAAGCGTTTGAGTGCGGTTATTAAGATGATACTAAGAGATTCCTGATGAATTCACGCGAACTGCGCGAAGCGCTTTCTTTTTCTCATGAAAAACTATAATTTAAGTAAAAATTTCCTTTATTCTTCGATTCTATCATTCCGACGCGTTCTCGCTAATTAGTATCGCGATATATCGCGTCCGAGGAGAACTCGTTCGAGGATAAAATATCAATCGAATCCGTGAACGCCGTTACTCCGCGCAGCAATAAAACTAATCGATTGCGGTTCACGTCGCTTCTAAGGCAACAATTAAAATTCTTCGACAGCGTCAGTGAGTCGCGCAAGACCCGAAGCGAGGAACGATAACAAGATCGAACGCGTTCCGCGTGAAAACCATACGATTCCTTCGGTCCCACGGGAGCTGGATAATGTTTGCAAAAACCACGGCTCGTTTCCTCGAGAAAATATCGTAAGTTTCGTCAGAACGTTGAGTTTGATCCTCTTAAAGGCTGCTTTTCCCATCTTACACGGCTCGAGCTCGCTCGAACTTTTACTTCGTATATCAGCTTGTCGATGTTTTAATACCTATTCCAAATTCTTCTTAAAAATTTCATCAAATATTTCTAGTAACTCTTTCCTACCCAAAGGTTAATCACCGCGAAATGCGTTTAACTCTTCCTTCGAGACGGAAGTAACCATCGTGACAGCGACGAGGTATCAAAGTAAAATAAATAAGACGGTCAAAATCCTTCGAGATTTCTCCGCGTCTTTCAATGCTTTTCAATTCGCGCACACGATGGTTGCCCGTAGAAACTCGCGAAGGAAATAGAAGTGAAAGAGCATCGGTAAACCGCCAAGGGATTTGTCCGTACGCGAAAGAAAGACCGATCGTAAATCGACCGATGAATGGGATTCCTCGTTGCTTTTCCTTCGGCCAACCTCCTTTATCTTTCGTTTAATTGTGACGGATTAGAAATTCAAATGATCCTTTGACGTTGCTTATCGTTTTCGCCACGCAACTCTCGAACTATGGGAACGAGAAGGAGGAGGAGGAGGAGGAGGAGGAGGAGGAGGAGGAGGAAAAAAATATTGTTAAATGTGACACAGATATAATTGAATGGTAGGTGAAGCGTGGAAGAAGGATAACCGAGGAGGCCGGCCGATATCCTTCGAGCACGGTGGCACGCTTGAATATAAGTCATGAATTAAAGATCAGTCGGAGCGGATTCTAATTAGCCGGTACACGTGAACTGGGATTCCTGGTTCACCGTGAAAACGGTGTATCGGTTTAATTGGAAAGAAGCTAAGCGTCTTTTCATTGGATCACCTGGGAGACCCTAGCTATTCCAACGTGAACGATACTTTATCGAGACGGAGAAAAATTCGGCTCGGTTAATTAGAACGCTCTCTATCCTTCAAGCATTTCTTAGGTGAATCGTTGCATTTATTGTTAGAGAAAAATTGGGTTTGTGTCAAAATATAAAAACCCTTCTATTCGTTTATCATTATTTACCCGACACAATTTATTATTTCTTATAAAAATAGACTGTCCAATCGCGGCAACGAGACGCGAAAGTATAAATGAATACTGTTATCCGGATGGATCCAATCGTCGTTATTATTCGACGAAAAGGAACTGTGGTAACGAGCACGATACAGGTGTAAAAGCTCGGTAACCAAAAGCGACAGCCGGGTCGTCCGCTAACGATCGCGCGGCTTCCTCTTGCAAAACGGGCCATCCACCTCTTTCGATAGACGTCGAAAAATAAAAGGTGTCCAGGCGAAAGCATGAATCGGAACCGCGTATTCAGCCGGACGTTTATTACGAGCAAAGGTGACACCAGAATGGACCAAGCTGGACGTGCTGTTTTTTGCCACACTCTGTCGCTTTCCTTGAAAGGATTAGGGACGTGTCGACGATTCAGCTTTTTCTTCGAACGACTACTCGCTCGCCGTGGAAATATCGTTCTCAAAGAGGAACCGTTTCATGTATATATTCTCAGCTATTCACCGGTACCTTGCTAAATGATAATGATTCGTTGAAATCTAACCGAGATAAACGATTTTCCGACGTCGAAGATACTTGTAACACCGACGTTTCTGATCTAAGCCTGATTTAGAAGAGAAAACCCGTGACCCTACCATAAGATTAATCATCAACTACATAAATATCGAACGTACCGGTGAAACGATGCTCGCGAATCCGAACGGGAGAAGAAAAGAAAATTTATAGGAACGAGTAAAGAAGAAGAGAGTTGAATGTTACGCGAGTTCTTACCACGTTCACCCCGAGTATCGACTCGGTTTTTGCGGTAATCGACGAATTACACGATTCTATTAAAGATAGAGGAAGCCGCGAGGACGATTCCGTCTCTGTTTCGCTCGTTTTCAAGAGGATCTTACGGTCGTGACCGTTCTATGGTAACCATACGGGTT
Source organism: Osmia lignaria lignaria (assembly GCF_051020975.1). Classification (NCBI taxonomy): domain Eukaryota; kingdom Metazoa; phylum Arthropoda; class Insecta; order Hymenoptera; family Megachilidae; genus Osmia; species Osmia lignaria. The sequence goes on along the minus strand of NC_135033.1, from coordinate 11,463,378 downwards.
TCACGGTCATGAGGTCTTATCTTACTTAAACCCTCCTTTCTCCTACGCCTTTATGGTACCCTATGATGCCGCTGGCTATCTAGTTTCGTACTACTTTCAGACGTTTTGCCTCGCACGAGTCAAGATCGCACGTAAAGATAGGAGAAAATTGTCGACTCGTCCTGATGACTTTGGGTGAGTTCCATTGATGGATTTGACCTAGATCATTGATCCATATTGTCGTACACTTATTCCGACTACCGTACGAAAAATTTCACACCACAGAGATTGTTTATTCCTTAACCAAAAATTTTATAATATCAAATATTCGTCGATAATCATTCGCGGTATTATCGACGACGGAGGTGGAAAAACAGGAATAATCGAGAGTTCTCGAGGTTCGTTCGATCACGAAAGAGATCGAATGCGTCGATTGCGGGTCTCGAACAAAGAATTGCACGCTGCATCGGGGGTGAACAACGCATTCGCGTGCACCGTCTAACCAGTCGAGAGGACTTTCAAGCTTCGAACTTTTCCCCGTGGTTGGACTCCTTTCACGCCGATTAAGCGATCAATCAAAAAACGAGGAGAGCCGGGATCGATTAGCCGGTGTCGAGCACCTTTTACCCAGGAATCGTGGAGTCGCGATTAATTATCGCCGGTTGGCTCGATTTGCTCCCGGTCTGTATACCTGGATCACGTCGTCGAACAAACATCACGACGTTCCTCCCCTTGATCGTCAACGACGAGAAAACGTCGGGAATATTCGAGGCCGCTGCCTTCTCGATTTCCAGTTCATTTGAATCTCTTCCGTGTCGCTGAGTTTTTCCATCCTCCGCGTCTCTCACCTCTTTTCTATTCTCTTTTTTCCTTCTCCATTCACGATCGCCCTGTCTCGCTGAAATTCCGTCGCGACCGACGACGAGCGTAATGATGCCGCGTAGGAAATTAAGGGACACGGGGGTGAGCTTCGAACGTGACGATATTGGGCCGCAGAAATCGACACCCTCCGACCGGAATATTTCATTCCATCTTTTTCTCTTTTTTAAAGAAATTTAATGTATTTTCTTGAATCTATTCAAATTTTAGAGAATATTATAATAATTATTGCGAGAAAATTTATCTCGGGTATTCTATTCGTTAACTTAATATTTGTAGAAGAAAACTTTGAAAGGGTAGAATTTAGGTCACTAATTCAAATACCGATGATATCTATACTGGAATTATTTGAGACAAGAAAGAGGAAGATAATGGAGAATATATCTGTTCCATTGAGGAGCCGATTGAAAATGCTAAGCTCGTCGATTAATTCGCCGGGCGTACGGGGTGGACGGGAAAAGGGGGTGAGGAAATTTCGATGCCGGTTCGATCGAGCCGCTAAACGCGAGAGAACAAGAAGCCGTCGACGGCATAGCAATGCGATTTCCAGTTTCGAGTTATTAGATTCGAACGCTGTGAGACGATCGTTTCTGTACGCGAAATTGTGCGTGCATCAGAATTCAATTGCACGCCTGCCAAATCTATTCGAATCGCTTCAAACGTTTCCCCGATCGGCATTAATCTCGCATGAATAAATTACCGTTTCACTTTTTCAATTACAAACATACCGAGGATGAAACCCTGTCTAAAGTAACATTAATTCAATATTTTATAAAAATCGAAGCGGTTCTTATAACGAGCGCTGAATAAATAATCGATCTCGCTGTTTTATTAACGCTCGAGCGATCGTTTAATCGGTAATTCGGTATGTTAACAGAGTTTCCTTCGAGCCGGGAACGAGAAGGACGGGAATCTAAAGGGGAGGCTGGTTTAAAAGAGCATCCCTAAGATACACACTCGAGGCAGGAGATGTTTGCAGACGAGCAAAGATACTCGTGCACGCGTGATCCGATAAGAGGGAAGCAAGGAGAGGATAAAGACGAACGAATTCACGGATGATGTGCACCGGTTGTGCCAACCTCGATCACCGAACGTCTCCAGCCTCAAAGTCAACAATGATATGACATTGATTGTGATATGCAAATCGAAGGAACGGTGGAAAGTGCGGGATACTTGACCGCCTAATGAATATTTACTCGGATTCAGGGACACCCGACTATCCCTATATATCGACCACTACCCGCGTCTCTCGATTAAACGTATAATTTTCGAATTAAAGCCGACGATGAAATCGTTAAAACAGTTGTCCCATGCAAATCGAAGACGTTCCGAGTTAATCGTCGACTTTCTTATCTCTCTTACCCGCCGATCAGAAACTTGAAATTTTCGTTTTTTACTTTTCTGTCCCAGTTTTCGCTCGTTTTGTTGCGCGGTGAAAGCTCAATTATTGGAAACGATCTTCTAAAAGTAGAACACCGATTGTTTCGAACGTTCTACGATATTAGAATGTACAATGTTTTCCAGTAGAATAATCATCTTCGGTTAGATATGCATCGAATTGAATTTTACACAATTAAAATAATTATAGCAATTTTTGTGACGATAGTCTGATATCTTGAAAATAGAAGGATAGAATTTTAAGCCCTTACCTTCCCAAAGCTTCCGACAATTAATCCAAACGATACACTCTAACACAATAACATAATCACAAGGCTCAGCACACGTCTGGCATTGAAATCACCGACATCGCGGAACGATGTTACGATCACTGGGAATATTTCCCGCTAAAACCGAACACCTGTATCGCTTCGATTACTCCCGTTCGTAACCGGCAACGTTTAACAATCACTATTGCGTCGATGTATCCAGGAATAGCTCGATTAATCGGCGTTTTTCATTGTTTGCTGAAACAAAGCGTGGAAGATCGTAACAGCTCTTCCTCCAGGATGTTCCCTCGGCTTTTTTCCCCTCGGTTCCGGACCGTTAATCCATCACGGTTCACAGCGACCGCGAACAGCTAGGGCGCGAAGAAAAGCACGTGTGACAAATCGAAGATGGTGGCAGGAACGAAAGAAGTTGCATTAATTTAACACATGTCCCCCCATCTAGCTCTGATTGCACGTTGACAAATGCGACCTGACCACCGTAGAAAAACGAACACCCACGATGCGGTCCAGTTTCGATGCAACGTCTTGTTCCTCCGCTTCGTGACACTTCAATCAAGCCTCGAGATAAGAAAAATAAAAAAGAATTGAAAGGCCGAAGATGAAACAACGGAACGGACGTCTTGTTTCGAAATTTCTAAGGAATATCGTTCACCAAACGTGTCTCCACGTGGTTCCAAGCGTATCCGGTCAAGGTAACCACGTGCAAACGAGACGACAGCACCACTATCCTCCTCGAATTACAACATCGTTCCAGTTCTTCGTTCCATCTTCCTGCGGACGTATCGATTCGTCGCAAGATCGTATATCCCCGAGTTTTCGATTTTTCACGATCCGAAGAATCTTTGACCTCTTCGCGTCACGTGTCTTCCGAATAGACGCATCGATCGATCATCGTCGACGATCGGTTGCTCGTCGATTCTCGTACGATCGCGAGGCATCTTTCACTCACCGATGATCGACACACGACCCGGTGAACTTGGACTGGCAGCGTCCATCAAGGGAACCACTACGAAACGAACCGTTCGAGTTGCGGAAGAGACGCGTGCACGTAAGTACTCGCCGCGTTACTTCATCGAGCTGGAAGAATAGCAAAGGAGGTGGAGTGGACGTGGTGTTGGACGGCGAGTGGTGGCGGTGATGACGGTGGTGGTGGTGAAGAAGAAGATGAAGAAGAAGAGGAAGGAACACAAGAGGAGGTGTGCTTGGCGCGATCTAGCCGAGAGTGGTACCACCGGCCACTGAAGAAGAAGTGGCGTGTGCGGATCGCACGGTCGGGTAAAACGAAGACAGCCACTTCGAAATGGTAAAGGACGGAAGGGAGAAGGCCGAAAGAGAAGTAGAAGGAGTAGGAGGGATGGGAAAGGATGAGAAAGAGAGGGAGAAGAGGGAGGATGGAATAAGATCCTCGGGAGAGCGTCCTTCTTCGGAGAGAAGGGAGGACGTGGTCCGTCAAATGGCCCTTGCGTACCAAAACCGTTGACCACCTGAAAATCCTGCTTTTTCTTCTCATATAAATTAAAATTTCTCAAAAGTATGTGTTGGTAAATGAATGTAAGAAATAGACCGTGAACGGTTATAAGAATGTACGAAGTAGTCGAGAGAAAAGTGGAGTTTGCCAAATATTTCCGGCGAAATCCCGCAGTATTCGCAACGAAACGATACCAGGAACGATCGCGAGCCGCATTCTCGTATAATTGCCAAGTACGAAAGCATCCAGGACATCCGCGAGACGAAAGGTAGCGAGCTGAGTACAGAAATCACGTATAACGAACGAGATATTCCAAGATTTCCCACTTTTCGACGTCTCGAGAATAAACAGTTGGTAAGCGGCGCGCTCTCGCTTAATTTGCAGACGTGCTTCGTCGTCGACGACCAACAACCACCATCGAGACTCTTCCTTCTGCTTTTCTGTCACGGTGAAACTATATGTACAGTTCCAACCATCCGAAACGCTCCCACTTCGTTTGGCAATTCTTCGAGAGAAAATTCTTTGAGAAAACATCCTGTGTACATACATCTTATTAATACTCGAAATGGCCTTTCGACGAACGATCGCACGATTTCTTCGTTTCAGACTCCCCCGTTCGTCTTTCAAACTTTCACGACTATTTGCAGTTAAACGAAGAAAACGTTCAACCTTCTTTAATGATATGGAAAATTTGCGTTCGATTAATATTCGAAACATTCCCTTTGATACTTTTAACAGTGTTTGCAGTTTGATATTGAAAGACACATTTAGATAAAAATTCCATCAGGTTTCAGTGAAAAATTTTTATGTCCGAGCTGATGTCGGACGGAGTGTATTCTCGCCTGGCGAAACGATCCTTCGACGGTCCCTCCCCATAAATTCTCGATAATCTAATAAACGTAGAACGTCCATCCAATTAACGACAAGCTAACCAAACTCTGCCATTTATAACGATACTTTTTCCTTCCATTCTCTCGTAGAAAATCTCGGATCCATCCATTCTCCGCTCGTTCCTTCCTGTCCGTCTTTCACGACTATATCTACATCAGCCTTAACCGTTCGAAGCAGAAATTTCCAACGCAGCTTGTTCCTACGGCGAACCCGCGCGATCGTTCTTTTCACGTCGTGTAAAAGCAACGAACGCCACGTAACAGCGTCGTGGTACAGCGTAGAAAGACAGAACCCACGACAGGGTATCACGTGTTCTATACCCTTCCGTTCCGTGTCCTTTAAGTCCACGGATCCACGGTTGTCCGCGACGCGACTCGACGCGCTTTCCACGATGCATTGCTACCGTTTCCAGTCGGGTCTTCGGCATCCTCCAGTTACGACTGCCCCTCAGCGAAGCCCTTGTATTATGGTAAACGAGACAACGGAGGTAGCCTGCCAGTCACATCTACTCCTTCCACTTTCTCTCTCTCTCTCTCTCTCTCTCTTTCTGTTTCTAAACCTTTCCTTCTTCTTTTTTATTCCTCTTAAAAGGATGTCCTCGATGTTCGATCTTACTCCCTTGAACACACGGCGATAAACGAGTGTGCTCTTACTTTTGAGAGCTTAATAATCTTGATGAATTCGAGAAGAACATTCATTTACATTGCATGTTTAAATAGTTTATATTGGAATTTATCATGGAATATTGTACATCTAATTAAAAAAGGGGAAGTAATAATAGAGATAAATACAAAATATTTATAAATAAAAGTCGGGGCCCGGGTGAAAATCTTTGGAGACCCAGATCTGATGACCGCTGCCTTAGAATGTTAGAATTTAAGGATAAATTAATCTTCAAGAGATAAATCAACAGAAAATGAAATGTTTTTTAGTAATTAATATAGGAATCGGTTTTACGTACTCAAAGTACATCGAGCCCATCGCTACTCAAACCTCATACCTCGGTCTCTCCCTCTCTCCCTTTAATCTTGTCCCTTCGATCTTCCCTTCATTTATCCTTTTTGTCCTCCTTCCGTGTGTCCTGTCTCTCCTCTTCTCTCTTCTTCATCGGCTACGATAGCCATTGGAGGGGGCGGATCGTTGTATTCGCTCGCTTCTGTCGCGCGACGATGCATCACGAGCCCTCTCTAATGAAAGCCTTTTCTCCGACTGCCAATTAACCCCCACGCGACACCAGGCCGATGTAAGAAAACAGCACGATGACGCGTGCACTTATTACACGTTCGTTCGAAGCGACCAAACGATCGCTACTGTCGCGCGAACACCTTTAATTGTACACCGTGAATCGGTCCCTCCTTTTATTCTCTTCTTCCGAGTACCGTTCTCTACAACTATGTTGGATGATCTTTGAATCACGAATTAAACTCTAGGTTCACGCGCCTAGACCTCTACGTTAAAGTACTTATAAATAAATCTACAATGTCTTCGGAGAAAAAGGGACGATTTATGATTCATCTTTGCCAAAAGAACGAACGAAACTCGTCAGTGAAGGGGGACGTGAAAATTACACTGACATCAGCCAGAGGCAATCGCGTCCCCTTAACACAAGCCAGGACACTATAATAGCGTCATCTTCATCTGATAAACGAAACTCAACGGCAAAAGAAGAAAATAAGAGGAACGGTAAAAATATAAGGTAAGAAATTCATCTTCCACGAGATGTCCAGTACTCTGGACACTAATCCGACGATAAATGCGCTCGGTCACGGGTTAAGGAAACCAGCGATCGCGATTGACAAGTCAAACGAGTTCCACGCGATTCTTCGATACGATCGATCATCGTGGACAAGTGTTATCCCGGGACCAATGATGGAAAAATTCGTGAAACCGTCCTCCACCTTGTACGTCTGACTAACTTGTATCCGATCCCCTTAAATTGGTATACGATGATTTCTAAATTAATTTAAATTAATTTAAATTAATTCGAAACGAAGAAAATTTTAATTGCTCCGATTGGATATGGCAAACTCTGTTTCAAAATCATAGCCAACGATTCGAGTAACGAATAGGCTTAACTGTATCGCGCGTTGATCAAGATCAGAGAATGCCGTCCATTATTAATTGTCCTCGTTCGTCAAACGATCCGATAAATCCGGGTGCGAGTAGAACCGCGAGTAGGAGAACCAGTCGATAATTCGAAATCGAGAGGATGATAAAGCGACCAGCCTCGGTTCGTCGCCGAAACCGTGCTGAGCGTGGCAATATTGTCACTTCGACTCGTCGGTCGGATAAAACGCGAAAAGATCGACGGTAGGGCTTTTCAACGCGATGCTACACCGGCTCGTTCCGTGAAAGGCGATCAATAATTCCGATCGTGGAGATTCGAGGATCGATGGACCGGACGGAAACGAGGTGGCTACGGTAATTTAACTGGGGATTCGAAAGAGAAAGAGCAAAAATAAAAAGTAATGAATTGTTACTTGAAAATTTTTAAAAATTATTAGAAGATTGTGAATATAATTAAAAAATGAAGTGGTATCATAATTCAACTTCTAAATTCCTGAAATTTGAAACTGACGACAAAACGTTGCCACTCTATGCATCCAAATACACAAGAAGCTGAAACCGCTAAAAGCCACGAAGAATGCCTCTCGCATTCGGTAAATCTCCATTCGTGCCGTATCAAAGGAATCACCGGCATACAAATGTTTCCTATTGTATCGCTGAGCACGCATTTAAAGCCTCGAAGAATCGCGAGGATCGCGTTGAGCTAGCGCAGAAAAGGATCAGGATCGCGTACAAAACATCTCAAAGGGATCGAGACAGAAGTAGAGGGAAAAGGAAGCATTTTAACAGCACCGGAATGGTACACAATTTGCAACAATGCGCATCAGTGCAAATAACGAAATACCCGGGAGAACGATAATTAACTGCAGTAGAAAAATAAATGAACTTCAGCGACAAAGCTACAAGTTGTAAATCGGCTGACCTAATTTTTTAAAGTAAAATTAACGTCCTAATTGTGGAACCAGTGATAACTCCTGGGAATGCAAAATAGTGCATTCCGGTTAAGAAAAATCAGGAAATAATTATGGCTTAATTTACACAGCTTATCTCAACGTTCAAAATTTTTTTTTTTATTTTTATTTAATTATTACTAATAGTGCCATTTGTTGCATTGCTGTTGTTGGAAAGAACAGTATTTCATACGGTTTTTTAAAGAAATATACAGTATTATCCACAATAATAACGTGGAAACAGTATTTGCCGTCTGGTGTCGATTCATCCTCGACCATGAATTAGAATTAATCTCGAATTAATTTCGCTAACGCTATTCCGTTCTTGAATACCATTAATACGCGAGGAGGATGTAGCGAGGACGAGGGAGGAATAATCATGGTCGCTTTTATCAGGCATCTATTGTTGCCTAAATACACCGGGGTTATTTTGAAACCACGTTTGCGAGCACTGTAACGCGTATTTCGCTCATTATGGCTTGGTTTGCCTGTCTTTCATGCACTTCCGAATGATAATTCAATTATGCTCGGTTACGAGCCGACTGAACAGCTCATCGTAACACATGAATATCGTCGAACACGGTAACATGACCACACGTGCTATACTTACCCTAATGGATAACGAATGCGTGTCTCGTAAAAGTTTCGCCCCGAGCATCGTTTAAGTCGATCAGATTTATGTAACGGGTGTACACGACGAATATCTCTAAGCAACCTCTCAAGTTTTCGACGGTATCTTTCTTGTAAATGAAATATAACGTGTGAATAATTTACAGCAGATATTTGAACACGTTTTTCATATCGAATTTCTTATGTTTCAATAATTTACAATATACTATTATAGGTAACTATTTAATATTCGAATAACTCAGCTTTATTGGTACTTTATTAATGAAAGTTTAATTGCACTTGGCGATGTTAATTAATAACGCTTCTCCTCCACTGTTCCCCTTCAAACTCGTCGATAAATCGAACTAATTTACAGTTTGATTAATTTTCACGAGAAAGACCGCCGTCGAAGTTAATTCCCTGAAAATAACCGACGCAACGTTTAATTAAGTGGTCGCACAAATGTGGATAAAACAACCCCGGTTTCTATCGGATGAAACTTGTTCCGAGGAACACGCGAATCTTTCGTAATTGCAATAAACAATTTTAAAATAAGATCGAGCGAAGATTAAATGTCTACCATTTCTGTGAACTTCGAACAGCCGCGATTTCCCTCCTAATAGTTGCTGTATACATTTTTTACCGATTTTCTCAATAACATATCTTGTTCTTGTGAAGATTGTTTATACTTAACATGTTTTAAGGAATTTTTATATTTATCAAGGATTTGCACAATCTTAAGAAATTGTTTCTTTAAAGTGGTTACAGGTTCTCAGCGACGCGACGACAAGGAAGATTCCTAACAGTATATCGTACACCCGCTGTTGGTGGGTCTTTCTCACAGATGTTTGAATCGAGATTACGACATTCTTGCTTTTTTCTCGTTCCCCGAGCGCAGATTAAAATCTGGACCGGCGAGAGCAGTTGGACCACCGCCATTTCTTCTTTTGTTTTTTCCTTACCCTGTAACCTTACACCGCGGGTCATTTCCATCCGAAGAACACGCGGGCAAAACTTGCGAAAACACTGATGGAGATTCTGAACATCAACCTATTCAAAAGCAGGTTCTTATTATAAGATGATTCTAAAATTTCAGGAATTCTTCCTGAAGAACAAGATCGCACAATTATTAAAATAATTGTTCAGCAAACTCGTATCTCAAAAAGACCGCCATAAATTAAACATTTTTTAAATTCGATCATAGCCCTATCTATACAAAAACGGCGCAAACTACTCAACGACTTACCGATTGATTTTCCTAAAGAGTGTAGCGATTTAATGCGATAACCGAGGTGGCGCTTAAATCAGTTTCTATTCGGCGTAATTTTCGATGAAACGTTGACTGTTTTACCGACGCGGATAAAGTTGACTTCGATAAAGTAGGCGACAATTATAGCGACGGTAAGTAATACCGACAAGTGAAATATAAGAGCGAATAGCAAAATATAAGACCTAAAAACGAAGAAATCGTGAAACATTTGTTCAGGATAGCGATAGATACGACTGGATCTAGCGAAATATAAGACCTAAAAACGAACAAATCGTGAAACTAAGCTCTTTTTGAGTAAGAAATAATAACGATTGCCCAGATCTCACCACTAGGAGGTTCTTTTTATTTTATTTTTAACCGACTTCGAAAAGAAGGAGGTAATTAATCATTTGTAACTAGTCAGAAATCATACAAGTTCCTTTTTTAGGAACTATAAAATTACTATAGTTGTACTTTCTATATGGTAATATTGCAATCCCAAAAATACTTTTCTGAATTTAAACTATTGTTTCCCAATTAAAAAATATATAAATCTTTTTATAGTAGCGCTCAGCTTGATATCGCTTTCTAAAAATTATCTTTAGAAAACGATATCAATTACCAGGTCACACCACGTGGAGGTGGCTACGTTAGTGACCCACCCTAAAATCATAAAAACGTGAAACCATTCAAAACAGACAACATAAAATAAAAATTTAAACAATACAATCTTGCAATAGAAAATAAAATTAACATCCTAATATCAGAAACAATTGAGAAAATAATAATAATTTAACAATAAAATGCTGTAACAGAAAACATAATTATTAGAATTAGATATACAATAACGTGAAACCATTCAAAACAGACAACATAAAATAAAAATTTAAACAATACAATCCTGAAATAGAAAATAGAATTAACATCCTAATATCAGAAACAATTGAGAAAATAACAATTCAACAATTAAATGCTGAAATAAAAAATATAATTAACATCCTAATATCAGAAACAATTGAGAAATTAACAATTCAACAATTAAATGCTGAAATAAAAAATATAATTAACATCCTAATATCAGAAACAATTGAGAAATTAACAATTCAACAATTAAATGCTGAAATAAAAAATATAATTAACATCCTAATATCAGAAACAATTGAGAAAATAACAATTCAATAATAAAATGCTGAAATAGAAAATATAATTAACATCATAAATTCAGTAAAAATTAAAAACTAATTCAACAATAAAATGCTGAAATAGAAAATATAATTAACATCATAATTTCGATTACAACTGAAATGAAAAATGCTGACAACAGAATAAATAGTTTTAAATAAATAGAAAATCAATAAGAAAAGAATAATTTATTTCAATAAAGCAATAAACGAAAAAGAAATAGGGGAAATAAAATCGCGAGTTGACCATTCAACAAGCTAGGTATTGAACTCGTAAAATGACGGTATTGTTCATACCGTTCAAGGAAAAACACAAAAAATGAAAAAACAAATTAGCGAGCATAGTGACAGAATGACTGTCCATCCAAAGATGGAGAGCCATTAGTAGTTCCCCTCTTCTGGGCAAATTTTGCCGGGGCTCTTCAGCATATAGCCTCTTCTTTCTTCGGCAATAGCCTCACAAAAATCACTCGCGAAAATTTTACGTTTGCTCAGACATTTGTAAAAACGTAACACGTAAACGAGCAACGATCCCTTGAATCGCTACTCGCATACCTGCACAATTTTTGCAAATGTCCAAGCACAAAACACTTTTTAATTTCACTTCACTTCACTGCACTTTCACTTTAATACTTCATTTTTGTAATCGGGTCTAGTACCACGACTACGACTTACAAACTAATAAGGCTTGGCCTTGAAAAAATCAAGAGAGAATGCTAAATTAATTAATTAATCAACTAATTAATTTGCATTTTCATTTTTCCTCTCGATTTTTTAATTTCCAACCCCAGATACAAGCTTCTCACGTATTAGAAGAGAATACGAAGAGAGAAACATGAAAGCTTGCTCTGGCCCTGCCTACTTATAAACTAAACTCAATCACACCAGAAGTAAACTACCTGCCTGCCTATCGCTATATTTAAAAAAGGGCAAAAATCATTCTCACAAAAATTCACTCCACGGTTCTCATACAACCACCCGGGTGCAAAAATGCCTACACCTAGAGAGAACGTCCCGGGACGCCTCCGACACCCGAGTTCAATTCGACTTTCACACTCTAATAAAATCATACCTGTTTGCTGAAATCGACTGACAAATAATAGTGAACATTATGCTAAAGTAATACATTTCATTTTCGTATTCTATTGAATTATCTAATGTAAAAATTTTTCAATTTATTCTTGATAAGTATTTTGTAATGTTATAGTAAGTTAAGATTGTTAATAAACGATACAAATCCCACATCCTAACCACACACACATGTGGAACTTATATCGTGGTTCACTATTGGTTCACTACTTTTGTCAGTCGCCAAAATGTATTACACTTAAAACTAAACCTTGTCCACCGCCCTCCACCCACGCGAGTACATCTAAGTACCCGAATGAGCTTTGGGCATAAAAATGAACAAGGCCAAAGGTATTTTCACCTACCAGTTTTCTTCATGTGTGCTGAAATGCCTAAGCTAAAACGTATGATTAGCAAAAACTAAAGATGATATTCTCACTTTCTTAAAAGTAAGAATATCGGCGAAATTTCACGGCTCCGATTTAGTATATGGGCTGGCTCCCCCAGGGGGTTTTATTTTTAATAAAAGTGACTCGACTTTGCAAATATACAGCTTGGAGAGCAAATACAGAAAAGCAAAATTGAGCAACTATGACAAAAAACATGGTGCACTGCTAATATCAGTTGGCAACGGAGGTTCTTAGGCCCTGTCCTTAGTGACAGAATGAATTTCTAGTTCGAAGGGGGAACTTTATACAATGCTTGAAGAGCAAATACTGACCCCCCTAGGGGCCAGCCCATATACTAAACTGATGCCAATTTCACAAGTAAAATCGGAAAAACGTTTCAATTTCAAGAGCGATTTCGTTATCAAAGTAAATAGTTATAATAATCAATAGTATTCATGCTTATTACTTTGATATTGAAATCCGCTCATCGCGAAATAAATTCTTGTACATATAGAAAAGAAAATGTATTGTGAAGTCGGAGGGTCATCCGACTTCTCTACATTTTTAAACTCGAAATCTATATATGTGAATATGTACAAGAAAACCCTATCCTGAGCTAAGGCATAAAATACACAAAAAAACAATTTGCACGATTATCATTGTATAAAATGATACAGTGATATTCGTGGGTCACTATGCTCGCTCAAAAAATAAAAATTACAACCAATTCCCGTGTCGCTACGGACCATTCGTCCTACGACATGATGGGAACCGGAGGAACTTTAAAGCATGCGACTCACCGATCGTTGACTTGCACCACTGCACTTGCCACGCATCTTATTAGCTCGTCTGTTGGCTCGTCAAAGAAACGGTATCACCACTGGCCAAAGCACTCATCTGAAAGCATAAAAATCACGATTCTTGAACGATATATGTTTTCTCTCAATTTGTTGTAGTTAATATGCTAATACATAGGATAATTCAAAAATATGCATGCTAAACTATATGGGAATAACTACACCATAAAACACGGTAAAACACATACAAATACATCCTAAAACACATGAAGATCAAAACCATAGAACACCATAAAATATTTGCAAAATTATAGTAAAACACATAGGGTACCACTCCATAAAACCTACTAATAAATCCGTATAAATATGCCAAAACACATACGGTACTACTCCATAAAACCCACTAATAAATCCGTATAAATATGCCAAAACACATAGGGTACCACTCCATAAAACCCACTAATAAATCCGTAAATATATGCCAAAGCACATAAAAAACCACATCATAAAACACAATAAAGCACATACAGGTTCCACACCACACGGCACACTAATGTACTTGTATAAAAATGTCAGGGGATTGTCTGATATAGGACCCATGCTATTGAACCTAACCTAATTTATTTTTGCGTGTACGTCATTTATTGTTATATGGCACTCTAATATGCATGGGACCCATATCAGACAACAGCCAAATGTCAGAACACATGGGTGACCACACCATAAAACGCACTAATATATCCGTATAAATATTCCAAAACACTATGGGAAACACTATAGGAAACACCATAGGCACACACAGTAACACTTGTGGTAACACACTGATAAATCCATGCACGAATATCCATAGTGTTAACCCTTACCGGTATATGTTTGACAGCTCGATCCGTACCCTTCGGCGGTCGCTATAAGACTGATTTAAGTTTGACCTCTCTCGAGGTCGCTCTTGTACCGGCGCGCCGCGGCGCGCGCAATCAAGCATGACGGCTACATTTAACTGTTTCTATCTGATATTTATTAATATTTATTTATTATTTTATATTTTACAATTGTTTATTAATCAAATTATTGTTATATCTATTTAAATTATTTCTTTACATTTCCGTGTGGGTATTTTGCAAAATTTTGTTTAATTATTCTATTAAAAATTATTTAATTATTATTTTTAATTTTACAATTGTTTATTAATCAAATGATCGTTATATCTATTTAAATTGTTTATTTCTTTCATTTTCACGTGGGTTGATTATTCTATTCAAATTTATTTAATTACTATTTATAATTTTACATTTGTTTGTTAATTAAATTATTATTATATCTATTGAGTTCTTATTCCTAAACACTCGTACTTCGGAAAAAGATGTGACACCACTTATATGTGTCGGAGTACAATATCGGAACATATTATTTTTTTTAAAAACTAAGTTTAGGCATTCGATTTGTAGGAATTCGGAGTACAATATTGGGACATATAATTTTAAAAAACACTAACTTTAGACATTCTAGAGTCTGAATGTTAGAATGTTTTTACTTTATTTCGTGAATACATTATTATAATTAAGAGTTATTAAGATCAAGTTAATTAATAACTTAACGTTGTTCGTAAATATTATAATAAACAATGTACATTTAAGTTTCTATGTACTGCAGTTATGTATAGCTCCAATGACATAAAATTATTTAATCTTCACCTGCTGGAATAGCATCTTCTAGTCGTTTAATAAATTTTACACGTAATTCAGTTATATTATCATTCTTAAGTTGATCCTGTACAAACCAACAAGCAATTTCCATTTGTACCATTTCACAAGCTCCTCTTAATACTCCAATTAATATATTACAATACTTTAAATTTAAACAATGGTCTGGTAATTCAACAAACTCTGTTAATGGATTTGCTTCAAAACATAAAGAAAATTCATCACCAGCTGCACTCCAGTTAGAAATTGTTGGAGTTATACCCAAAAATATTTTGAAACCAGTTTGTATTTTTTCAGCTGTGTCTCGAAAATCATAACATCGACCAGATCCAGTACGTGCTAAAAAATCTTCTATTAAGCGAATTCCCATATTGTAGCCCATTCTTTCCAATTGCTTATTTACGTCTTCCACATTTTCATAATCTTTCAGTAATTGGGCTACCAGTGCGCCATACGTCAATGTAAATAATTCTGAATTCTGAAATTCGTAATCATATATAAATATGTATAATATACAACAAACGTTTATAATAAAATATAATATGAAAGTATATAAATATATAAATACTAAACAACATCCATAACCTTACTTACATTCAGCACACCTATTTTGTTATAATTATTCGGATAATTTAATATAATTCAATATATTATAATACAGATATCTTATAAAACTTAGCAACATGAATTTATAGCATACTTACAACTTTTTTTGAATCGAGTTTCGTGCCTGTTCTTGACATGTTTACGCGGGCAGTTCTTATGTCACTTGACGTCTCTGTGACTGATTTCGCGTATTCTTTATTTAACGTTAATTTATTATTATTTTAATTATGTTTCTTTACTGATCATACACAGTTATATGTTTTAATACTTAATATCATTAATGTAATATTTATACATGTCTTATAATTTATAAAACTTTACAAAATATTGGATACACAATAGAAATAGTAAAAACAAACAAATTGATATTGTAAGTAAATTAGTCTTGTATAAACGTCATTTATTATAAAATATATCAATTTTGTCATGTTAACAGTGCATATTTGTAAATGAGTATATCTTTTATCTTTACTTGTATACAGTAAGATATAAATTATTTACCTAATACTCTTTCTATATTTTACGTATTATATAACTTTTATATAATCATACATAATATATTTTAGAATCAGAAACTTAACGTAGGACGGAGTCCTTAAACTGATTTCTGGGCAATCATATAAACCACATATTAGATATTTATAAATATTATTATTTAAAAATCTCCCATAGCTGCTATAATATTGTATAATGCTGTTCTTGCATCACTTTTTTCAAATACACCTAGAACTTCCATTGCCCTTTGTGAATGTCTTTTTTGCAATTGTTTTGTTAATTCAATGCCAGGTCCCATCATGACAATCTTGTGAACCTATACATATGGATTTCAATGATTTTCAAAGATATCAATTTTATTTAATTATTAAATATTAAACACTCAACATACCTTATTATAATCTACATTGTTCACAGATTCTATACCCTTATCGATTTCTGTCAAAATCGATGGGTCGTGTTCGATATGAAACATAATTGGTGCAGAGCATAAATTAAATGTTGCAGTTTGATCTTTTGTAACGAATGGACCTAAATCCAAACAAGCTTGCCAAGCTAATGCCAAATGTTTACCAAAATTGTACCCTTGTTCTTGTATTTCATTGCCGTGTCCAGCTAATTTCAATGTACCTTTACACGATTTTCCTAGTAAAGCACCAGCGCTTAGTACATTTCTAAGAGTCCACTCTTTCACAGCATAATCGGTTCGGTCTTCAGGTGGCACAGAAGGTAAAGGATTATTTTGATTATCTCGGCGTCCTATAAATTCTGCTTCTGCCAAATCTCTTACCGCGCTGGACATTAATTCTACAATCTAAACATAAGTATGATAAAATGCGAACAAACTCGTGGGAACGTATACGATGAGGTGTATACATACATCTTGATTACGAAGATTTGCTAATTCAGCACAAGAATTAGCTAATAAGTAATCTCCGCTTAATAATGCAATTTTATTCCCAAAGTTCATGTCATTTAATTCTGAAGTTTCTAAATAAACACTAGGTTCTATATTTACTAATCCTTTATGAACAAGATGACTAGTACGTATCATTTCAGTGACTTCTGCTAAAGCTCGCTGACTAAACAATCATTTATTTAAAAAATCTCTTTTTATATATATAATTACAAATTAAAATATATATATACCTGTGTAATACACCAGCAGCTTTATCTTCTTCCATGTCATCTACACTTAAATGACCAGCAGCTTTTGAAATTAACAATACAATAAGACCCCATGCTTGCATATTATTACGTCCATTGTAAATAACACTCCTAAAATGAATAATAAATATTAATAAATGTATGAATATTTAATTTATAAAGAACATATTAATAAAATACTCACTTGGCTGTTTTTAGTAAAGGATGATTAGATCCTACTAATTTTCTGAGGTGTAATGCTACATTTGCTATTTCATCGCTTAAAAGCCAACGTAGACTTAAAAATGATGTGGGATATCCAACAATTTTTTCTGCTTCTGAAACTGCTCTGTTCCAATCTGGTTTTTGACTTCCAGCAAGTTTTGCTTCAACCTTATTGAACTGACATACATGAAATGTACTCTGCATAGAAACATGCAGATTTCTTTGTTTTGTACAGTATACATTATATTCACTACACCAAACTGCTCTGGCCAAATTTCCGTTTCTTACTAAAGTAAAAATAACTTTATTCATAAACATTTTTCTGCTGTACACACCCGTGAACTTTGTTTTCTCTCGACATTAACATTAGTCACACATTCAACAGGTATAACGCACATGATTGACGTTTCAAGCTTTCACTTTTGACCTTATTCTTGAAAGATATCATGTGACTTAGCTTTTGGTAAAAATAGTTATTCATTTTTTAAAGTTCTTATAAAATTGTATTGTACTATCCATTCGTATATGTAGCCTCATATATTACAAGTTTCATTCAAGTTATCAACTTGAACATATTACTCAGTGTGTATTTCTTGTTACGTAAAAAAGAGAATAACCTAAATACTCAAAAATGTTGATATGCATTTATAGCAGGTGCATTCTTATGAAGCTTAAGCCTGTACACAATTGGTGATTCGTATAAGCTTTTATTACGTTATAGTAGCAGTAATAATTAATGGTAATGGCAGATAAAAACATGGTTCAGAACGCAGTAAGACCAGCAGAAAACAAGAATGAAGGTGATAATAACGACTGGGAAAATGAAGAAAATGAAGAAAATGATGAAAATGATGAAAATTGTAACGATGCCGGTAAATAATATATTTCTGTCTAAAAAATTACATAGAAAAATAAATGATTTTATATGTATGTTTTTATTAAATATTTTGTAATAATTAGTGTTTGCAGGCAAGTGTTCTTTTTTTTTTATATGAAATACATATATTACAACTCTAATTTCAGAATTTGAAGCAATAAATGCTCAATTAGATCAACTTAATTCAGTTTTGGATAACCTGGAACAAAAAAATGATGATATTCGTGCAGAATTAATTCAATTGCTGCACTCAAATCAAGAAGCAAGAAAACAATTTCAAGAATGCAAAGATTCTTTAAAACCAGATTTGTAATATTTTGTTTTAAACAGGTACATAATTGACAATATATGCAATGTATATTATAAATCATACTATTCATTGTAAATTAGTATTTTTATTGTTTCAGATTACGTATTGTAAATATATATAATAATATAATATTATGTTTGTACTAATCAGTACAATATAGTACTATTTTGATGTTTAAAAATTAAACATTCCTACTGATAATCATTAAGCATTATGTAGAATTATTTTTATGCTTATGTAGTGTAATGATAGAAATATAAAAACATATATACATGTACTTATATTGTTTATATACATATGTATTTATAATTTCATTTTATTATGTATTTATTATATTATAATCAGTATTAACAGATGATATTAAAAGTTCTTTAAACATTTCCGAATTATAATCTTGAATTAGAAACACATTGGGTTTATTTGAGAGTAAGTGATCAAGTACAACTTGACCTCTAGTTCTGTTACCGCTTAATTCGATATCGGCATGATACGACACTATATTTTCTGCAATTTTTGGTTGTACTAAAATTCCAGCTAAAATTGCATCACACACAATATAAGTAGGGAAACGTTTCTTTCTTATCTTTGAACAGCCATTTTCAATATTATTCATAAACTCCATGCAAGGTTTATCTATTTGACCTAATATATTTTTTCGCCATTCCTGAAAAGTATTGAAACATATATGTAGTACATTTCTATATTATCATTTAAATAATTATGATTTCATTATATTTACATGTGAAATTTTGGATTTCAAACATGTTTCCCATGGTAATAACCACAAAGGTTTTGTATTACTATTAAAGACTATATGTACACTTTCTGGATCCATATAAAAATTGAATTCTGCTTGAGGTGTTACATTGCCTTGTGCTGATAATAATAAAATATGAACATAAGAATTAAGATATATGTAAAATGAATAAATATTTGTTTAAAAAATTACCTGTTATATTTCCTCCCATAATATAAAATTCTTTTATATTGTTGATAAATGTAGGATACATTTTCATAGCTAATGCTATGTTTGTTAAAGGACCCAAACATACAATGGTAATTTTACTTGGACATTCTGATGTAATTCTATTTAAAGCACATACAGCATGTTCTGTTTGCAATATGCTTGTGTCTACTTTGGTGTTATATACATCTCCAAAACCATCACTTCCATAATATTGATCTTTGACTGCTTCTTCAACATTTGGAGTAGAAAGCAAAGGTGCATGTGCCCCTTTAAAAACTGGTATCTGTAAGATAATGTATAAAAAGCATTGATATAGGTTTATTTAAAATCAACTTTAATATATAAAGTAACATAACTTACATCTGTTGCTTTGCAAACATCTAAAGTTCTAAATACATTTTTAATTACATTATCTACTGCTGTATTTCCAGTTACACAGGTAATTGCTTTAATTTGAATTTGTTTTTGCTTATGAGCTGCAATTAATATTATTAATGCTAATGCATCATCTACACCAGCATCACAGTCAATAATGATTGTCTTTCCTGTCATTTTAATTTAAAATTGAATTTTTATTAGTACTGTAAATATTATCAACTTTTATTTCTAAATATGTTATAAATAAATTGTTCTTAGTTTTTAAACAATTCATATAACAATATTGTGAAATCAACACATCTTAATGCTTAATCACTCCTTATCTATTTCAGAAAACCAACGCACTAAGCCTATATGTACTTATATATGTATGTATAAATAAAGATAAAAAATAAAAGAATATTATTATTGCTTATATATTTAATCAGAAAATTCATTGAATCATTAAATAGATATTTTAATGTATTATTACAAATGTTTCTGAAGAACACAAACACTAATCAGATTAAACATGCCTATAATATCAAATCTGGACAAAACTCTACCTTCTTATCTTATTTATTACAGATTTATTAATTAGAGCATATTATATATAAATTGAACATCAGTAATAATGCTTTTTTAAACAAAGAGATACATATATACAAATATTTATATATAAATCTTTTTTATCTAGTGTAAAATAGGGTATATATTTCAAAGATAGTGCATTAGATTATAGTAGATGGCGTAATTTTGCGTCAAGAAAACACAATTGACAGTCACTGGAATCGGTAGGTTTATCTTCGATTTTCTTTTCGCAAAGATGAAATAATTATTAAAAAGTTGACAGGATAATATTATAACACGTGCAATATTTTCATGTATTAAGTTATAAGTACAGTATTAAAATGGATGAAGCAAAATTTCTGAAGCGGTAGGTATTTCACCACGTAATTATATTATTAATTATGTGTCACACAATTATTATATAAATATATAATTGAAATTTATTGTATTATGTTTCTTATAAGTAATATATAATGTAAAACTAGATTAAAGTTCTTTTTAATATTTAGGAAAGTAAGGTCTGGTGCTTTAGATGTGCATCCAACAGAAAAAGCTTTAGTAGTAAATTATGATGTTGAGGCATTAATTCTTGGAAAATTAGGAGATCCTATGTTAGGAGACCGTAAAGTAAGATTTCCAAATGATTTATTATTGAATGTTGTAATGATTATACCATTAAAATATTCATTTATAGGAATGTCAAAAAATAATTCGGTTAAAAAGTTTAAATGCAGATACAAATGTATCACTTTTAGCTAAAGAAGTGATAGAAAAATGTTCTTTGATACATGAATCAAAGCTTCGTGAAGTGGAACAATTAATTTATTACCTGCAAAACCGTAAAGCAAATGATAGTTGTACAAGTGAGTTTTAATCTATATAAGGAATGATGACATTTTATTTAATATTCTTTATTGTGGCATTTTTTTCATTCTAGGTAATGATAATAACTCTCAACCTTCAAGACCTGCATCATCAGATTCTATATCCACAGATAATGTTGAGACAGAACATGCTGTCATTAGTAATGTTGCTAACTATAAAGAACTATTATATGAAGAAATACCAGGGAAAATAAAAGGTTCATCACTGATTTTACAGTTGGCTAGAATACCAGATAATCTTCATGAATTGACCAAAAATGGTAAAGCATATCTTTAATAACTAATTTCCTATTTAATTATTTTTCCCATTATGTATAATTGATCATATTTTCCTAGAATCTTTGTTAAGTGCTTTAGCAAGGGTTTTGAGAGAGGATTGGAGACGTAGCATAGAACTATCTACAAACATTGTCTATATTTTTTTCTGTTTTTCAACCTACAGTCAGTTTCATAATATTGTTCTTGAATACAGAGTAAGTAAAAAGAAGATAAAATACTATAAAGATGGATGTATGTTTAATGATTAACTGTTTATATCTAGATTGGGTCTTTGTGTATGGATATAATAGATTTTGAATTACGCCGTTACGATCAGTGGAAGGAAGATATGGAAAAACGTAAGCGTCATTTTGAAAATACTACTGGATTAACATTTTTTTCAAATAGCAGTGATAACTCTGATAAGAAAACAAAAATTGTTGATGATATTTGGAATACCGACGGACCTTTAGACTACGAAATTAAAAAACGATCTAATGAAATTACCACTGCTGTATCTGAAAGTGATATCAAAAAATTGAAAGAAGAACTTGAAAAAAGTCGCAAAAAATTTAAAAGTTTAACGAAAAAACAAGAACAATTATTACGAGGTTGGCAATTTTAGATCTTAGTAATGTCGGTATACTTTTAATGCTATATCAAAATTTATGTTACAGTTGCTTTTTATTTATTGCTAAATATTGCTGAAAATATGGAGGTTGAGAGAAAGATGCGCAAAAAAAATGTAATTGGTATGCTGATCAAAACATTGGATAGAACAAACACTGATTTGTTAATACTTGTTATTGCATTTTTAAAAAAATTATCCATATTTCGTGAGAATAAAGATCTTATGGTAAAATCTTATATAACAAAATTTGTAGTACTACTTAAGAATAGTAAATTAGTAAATATGGTTCTATGTATATCTTTATTATTTTTATAGGCTGAAGAAAATATTATTGAAAAAATACCGAGGCTTCTTCAAAGTAACAATACAGATCTGGTTTTGAGTACTTTAAAATTATTGTTTAATCTTTCTTTTGATGCAAAACTTCGAGCAAAAATGATAAGAGTTGGTTTATTACTGAAATTAATTAAATTGCTTAGTCAAAGTGACATTAAAAATAAAACCACAATTTTGGGTTTATTATATCATGCCAGTATGGATGATAAAGTAAAAGCAATGTTTACGAATACCGATTGTGTGCAGATAGTATGTATTATAATAAAAATTACGAATAAGACTTTGTAGTATTTTCTATTTACAATGAATATTTTTAAGGTAACAAACATGATATTAAACTCTGAAGATGACCAACCGAAATTGGAATTAATAGCGCTTGGTATAAACTTGGCAATTAATAGTAAGAATGCGCAACTAATGGTTGAAAATAATCGTTTACAAGGTCTTATAAAAAAGGCATTCAGAAATCAAGATCCTCTGATAATGAAAATGATTCGAAATATTTCTCAACATGATTCAACGAAAGAAAATTTTGTTGTAAGTAATTATTTACTTGTAAGAAACACTATTCCTTATATACAAATATCTAGACTTTGTAACGTTTGTTAGGAATTTGTTGGTGATTTTGCTATGGCGTTAAATCAGTCAGATTCACAAGACTTTGTATTGGAAGTTATAGGTGTATTAAGCAATTTAGAATTACCTGATTTGGATTATTCACAAATACTTCATCGATGCGATTTGATACCATGGATACGAAATAATCTTGTTCCAGGTTATTCATTCATTTTATATTAAACATTTTCATCAATTTCTTCAATTTCGATACATCTTAACACTAATAACTTCTTCAATTAGGTAAAGCACCAGATGATCTAGTACTTGAGATTGTAATGTTTCTCGGTACAGCAGCTTACGATGAAGATTGTGCACGTTTATTATGCAAAGCTGACATACTGTTATCTCTTATTGAGCTTTTGAAAGGTTTGTATACTATTAAAGATAAAAAAAATGTTTATTTTTTATTAATAATAATTTTTACAGCAAAACAAGAAGATGATGAAATGGTTTTGCAAATAATTTATGTTTTTTATCAAATATCGAAACACGATTCAACAAGAGATTATTTAATACGCGAGACCGGTAATGGTAATTATCAAATTTTTCTTTTATTCTTATGCGTCATTAATTATATTTCATGTACTGAAATATTTATTACTTGTAGAAGCACCTGGATATTTAATAGATCTTATGCATGATAAAAATCCAGCAATTAGAAAAGTATGTGATGCTTGTTTGGATGTTATTGCTGTAAGTACATTTCCTCAAGTACTAATTCATCAAGTACTAATTTTTAAATAATAAATTAAATTGTATTCTGAAATTTTAGATGTGTGATAAAAATTGGGCAGCGCGTATAAAAGTGGAGAAGTTTAGATCTCACAATCAGCAGTGGTTGGAAATGGTAGAATCCATAACAACTGATACCAGCAATCATTTGTTCCCAGAAGAAGATGATAGCCTTTCACCATTCATGAACGGTGATCTTTTAAAACATACAATGTTATTTCCTTCTGGTAAATGAATTTCAATGTACATTTAATATAATTGTCCTTCTATTGTTAAAATAATGTTGAATCCTTAATAGGTAATGTAACATCATTCAATACAGACGATCGATTTTCACTTATGAAAAATTCTTCAGAATCATCTGAAAATCAAAGTCGTCCAGTTAGTAGGTAAGCTTTGCGTTTAATAATAATCATAACAATAACAACCAATGGTAATACGTGTTACTTATTTTGATATAATAATATATGTTTAGGTACAAAGATTTCGATGAAATAGGTGAAGTTATGACTCGTTCCAAGTCTCGTATGTCTGTTGGTTCGGGTATCGAAGATCTTTATTACAATTCTAAAGTTAAATTTTCTGAATCAGAGAGTTCACATGTATTAATATAAAAGGTAATATATATTATATTTAAAGACAAATTATGTGTAGTCACACGTTTCAACAGTATTCTTTGTAACTTTTAGGTATTATATATTTTGCACCATGCAAGCAACAAAATTGGCATCTATAAACATGGTTCTACTCCATGTTCATTTATTTGCAAAAACGTTTTAAAAAGCTTTAAAAACTATACGTGATACATTGTTTTGATCTCATAAGTTAATTTTGCGTAGAAACATTGAGTTTCAACTAGTCCTGTAAATTTATGAAATGATGTAGTTAATATGATTTTTTCTACTCTGTAATATAAGCATGTGCAATAATGTAATTCTGCAAATGATTAATTTTATTATAGTTTTAACATAATATGGTACTATATAGATATGTTTGTAACACAGTGTTTAGCAACAAACAAATAATTTAAAAACCCCAGAGTCAGAACTAATTTATAAAAATCTGTTATATTAGAGTATTTTGTAAACTTTTAGAGAATTTTTTTTTAATTAAAGTACACATTCCATTTTTTTTTTTTTTACACCTTTAACTAACAATATACTGGTGCAAAACGATGTTATATGTATTAAAAAAACATGTTATTTATTATTCTCTATATCGTAATAAATAATTTGCAAATTACCAAATATAATTTATTTCTTTTAATACATAATATTTGTATATATTATTCAATAACTGGGAATAACGTTAACAATTATTGAAAAATCCTTGGTTTATTATTTGAACTTAGGCTTTTTCTCACAATAGTATGAGCAGCTGGTCTAAACACAACAGTGTAGCTATTGTCACCATCAGTATAAAATGTATGTTCTTTCAAGTCCCAACTAACAGGACTATCTTGAAATCCTTGTACATGTAAAGCACACCATGGTAAAGTTCTGTGCATTGATACATATTCTTTCGCAGCATTATATAAATTTATTATTTGCCTTCTAGTAAACAAACCAGTCCATTGGAGATATTGTACTTGACCAAATTCTGTAGAAGGAGACGGACATATGTATGTGTTTACATAATCATCTTCTTTATTATTTTTTCTGAAAATATATAATTTATTATCTCGGATATTGAAAATTTTATAAACATATTCATTTTAAATATTTGTTTTATACATACAAATCACCAGAGATAGTAAAAACTCCAAGCCACTCAAAGAATTTATCGTTATTAGAATCATTTGAAATTATTGGTACTTTCAATGAATATTCAGTTTTTTGTAAAAAACTTTGATGACAAAGAGAAACGTTATATTCGCGTTTATGAAACCATGCCGCAATGGATGATGGACACAAATTTTCATCTTTAAAAGTAAAAGTAGAATGAATTGTACACCATTAACATATATGGATAAATGAAATTTAAAGAAGAAGAACATTACCTGGTGGATTCCATGATACAATTACATCAAACTTTTGATTAAAACGCTCTTTTAATGATATTCGAGTATGTTCATAATTCTTTTTGCCAGGTATAAAACTTTCACACTTTAAATCAATAGTTATAACTTTTTGTTCACATTACCGGTAAAAAAAAAAGAAAACATGTACAAGTCTATTTTAAACTTCAAAATAAAATCTAGATTAGAAAGTTGTAAAAATGTGTTGATACTATAGTTTTTAAAATAAAGAAATATGTTAACGTTTTTTTTTTAATATTGATGCTTTTAATTACTTTATAAATACACCAACAATTATTATATTATTATATTGCATTTTTTAATTACTTTTATATCATATTTTATTTTAAATGTATTTCTTGAATTTTGCATTATTATTCAATCAATTTTGAATACATTACTCAGGCAAAAGACAAGCTTGGACTTGTATCCAAATTTGTATTAGTACATTTTAATTCATCTCTAAAAATATTTAATTCTGTAGGTGATATTCCTCCCCAACTTTCTAATTCTGCTAACCGTCGTAAATTATCACAGTTTTGCATTAACAACTGCACAGTTTTCATTGATAAATCATGACTATACAATATTTTCAGCTCTTCTAATTTTTTCATTGAGTTTTTCAACAATATTTTTCTCATTGTTTCATCTCCAATACCAGTTGATGATCCCAATTGAATAAATTTAATATTCACACAATGAGAAAGTAAAAACTCTAGATGCATGTTTGCACAGTCTACTACACATTTGATTCTTTCTAAAAATTCGAACGGAGGAACTGCAAGCTTTCTTGAATGAATTGGTGCATGTTCTAAGAATTCACAGTTATAAAAAACTAGATTCTTTATATTCGGACAATACTGACTTATATCCATAAGTGCATTTAAGTCAATTTCATCTATATGTTCCAGGTGTAGATTCATAATCGTGCGACCTTTTATTTCTAGCAATGTTTTTATTCCATGGGCATAAAAGTCACAAGACAGAAGTTTTAATTCTTTCAAATGATCAAGAGTTGCTAGAATTGTCAAATCAACAATTCTTTCATCACGCAGTATGCACAGACTCGTAATATATGGACACATATCAACTAAAAGATACAAATGTTCCATATCAAAGTTTCGACTTTCAAATGTTCTTATACGAAAAGTACTTTTAGTGTTAATTTTATTCTGATGAATAAGTTCTAAAACATATCCAAATTCATCGCATCTGCCGATATCTTCTATATTTAAATGTTCTAAAAATAGATTCGCATAACCGGGTATGGTCATAGAAGTTCTACGTAATTTAATTTGTTTTAAATTTTTACATGAAAGTAAAGAATCAACGCTACGTTCGGTCACAGATCTAGATGCAGTGGCATCTAATGTTTGTAACTTTTTACAATTTTGGGCTAAAGCTGTTATAATATTATCTGTACAATCAAAGCATAAAATAAAGCACATTAAATTTGGCATAGCAGATACTCCATTGACAATAATTTTCTCAATATCTGATGTTTTCCACCCAGCTGAACCTGAGCCTAAGTCCAAAACTTCAAGTCCAGTCATATTATGTAGTTTATTATAGAGAACATGTCGTATTATTTTTGGCCAAGCAGAAAATTCAATTGTTTTCAAGTGGGTATCTATAGCCACTTCTGTTAAACGAAGAGCAATTGTCATTTCTGATAAAAATGTTGTAGTTAAAGCATAATCATTATATGTACTCCTGGTTTCCTGAACTAAATTAACAATTGCAGTTAATACTGCTCTAGACATTTCATCATATAAATGTTGAGGTACATTGGAACTCAGTAAATGTTTCATAAAATTTAATGTTGATTGTAACTTAGTATGCCCGTACTTTGGATTAATCTTGGAAATTATACAAACATGTTTTGTTAAATATCTACCAAAAGTAATCACAAATTCTCCAATGGAATATAATGCCAGATTCACCAGTGTAGGTATCTGATTTTTCTTTGGCATTTTGATCTTTTATGATTTCGTTTTTTAAGACTTACCATAACGTGTATGTACTTTACGATCAAAAAAAGAAACTGTGCCTTCTAAACCAAGCTTTTGAAAGTCTTCTGTTAACAAAGACAATATTAAATATCCAGTTGGTGCAACAGCAATTATGTTATCTAAATCTATTTTATTTCCTATTGTTAGAAGTGTCAATTCGCCTGAAAAAATATTACATTAGTAATAAAAAAAAATTTATTGTAATTTTTCTCTACAAATAAAAAAGTATTTAAAAAAATAATATCATATACATTGATACCTCTAATGGTTTACCTTTTTTTACAAATGCTTCAATGAATTCCTTGTTTATCAACTCATACACGTTTAATCCATTGATTCGATAATAATCAGTATCCTCCGAAAGACAAGTTCGCAATTTATCCGGAATTCTAATTGTATCAGGAAGCACTAAAGATACCTGGCGTAAAGCCAATAGTAATTGCGAATTATGTAAAGATTTCTTAACATTTAACCTTCATAAAATTAATGATAATTAGAATTATTTTCTACCTACAGAATGGTTAAAATAATGCGATGTAACTGCGTCTGGTATATTAGCTTTTTTATGATCCTTTGTTTCGATGAAATTATGATGTTGCGGCGATTTAAAGTTCCATACTTCTGGGCTGAGCATTTTAATAACAAAATTGTTGTTTCTGAAATATAAATATTACTATTTTATATCATTACATTCAGTATTCACAAATCTATGTTTACCATGTTTATATATGTATGTATACATATACTACCTTCAAAGATATTTTATGGTTGTACGTGCTTCTAATATTTCTATTTAAAACACAAATTCTTGAAACCCATGTCAAGGGCTTCGGTAGCGCAGTAGGTAGCGCGTAAGTCTCATAATCTTAAGGTCGTGAGTTCGATCCTCACCCGGAGCAAATTTTTTTTCTTCATGTGCAAGCTTATATTTTACTAAATATTTAACTTTTTAAATAAGTGTTTGAAACCTACAATTTTAAAAACAATCGATGTATCTTCTTTGCTTAAACGTTTACGTACTGAAATAAAAAATTAATGTACGATATTCTCTTCATATGCATATATTTTAGGAAATATTTTATATTTTATGAACGTTTATACTATTTAAAATACGGTGTACAAAAATGATAAGAATTATTTTCTTTTTCTTCTACATTCGTTTGGATTTTTCCTCATCCAATATTTAATAGAACCTCCTGCTCGTATCCCTAACATAGCTGATTTAGAATACACATCACGCATAATAAATGGCGAATATCCAGCTATATAATCATCTTGCAAAGGATCATTTTTAGCACGTGCAAGTCTTGATAGTCTTTGATCAGGTAGAGGTTGATCTTCACAAAGTATGGGATTATTTGCATGTTTCCCACCTTTTGGCATTGGTAAAGAAAACTGCAAATTATTAAATAAAATATGTTTATACAAATAGGTATCATAGAAAGAAAGAAACCTAAATATCTTACTCTTTTTCCTTTTTTCGAAATCGGTTTTCGGAAATTGATATGAATTTGTTGTTTTCCTTCTTCGTTTAATGTGACCGCTACTTTTTTTAACGTTTTATTACCACAACTAGGACAAAATGCTTTTGTCATAATACTGGTAGTTTTGAAACATGCGTAACACCTAAGGATAAACGTTCGCATTTGTTTAATCATTCTTCCATCTAATGAAACTACATTCAGTCCAATTTGTTTTAAAACATTTTGCATTGCAAAATCCATTGTTAAACATGCTACTGTTGCAGGTTTCAGTTCAAGAAGTTCCGAATCAAGTTCTTTCTTTATACTGCAAATATTGCCTAGAACAAACATTGTTTATATGTCACATAGAAACAATCCAAACATGAAATATAGTAAAGATCTTACTTGGTGTAATCCAGCCAGTATCATCATCATCATTACCATTACTATCATCATCATCATAATCCTCATCCTCACCTTCACCACCATCATCATCATCATCATAATCTTCATACTCATCCTTTCCATCATTACTGATTTCAACAGGAACCAGAATGTCATCAGCATTGTGCTCCATATTGTTCTTATCATGAACTACAAATTCTGTTGACTCACAGTTTAATTTTGAGAATTTAGTAGATAAATCTTTGGTTCTACTTTGATCCACATCAGAATCAGCAGTTTCATAATCTGATTCAAGATTATCAGAAGACTGACTAAAATAAGATTCTGAATCTTCTTCTTCATTATCAGTATTCTTTACACTTTTCCTTAAATTTGTTTCTATTTCTTTATTGTTATCTTCCAAACATTCTCTTTTTCCAAATTTTTCTATATTTTCTTCATTAATGATTTCCTATAGATGGAAAATATTTGACTCTCATACTAAAGTATATTTTTGTTAACTTAAAAAAGCTATACCTACTTTTTTCTGTGGCATATAAAAACCAGCTACAGGTTTGGTAAGATTCTCTGTTTTTTCTACACTGGTATCTACAATCTTTTTTATCACTGGTTCCTGTTTTAAATGATCCAAGCCTACTTTTTCTTTCTCTAATTGATATGTTAATGCTATTACTTTTATATCTGTTGCTGATAGACTAGCATAATCACCAGTTTTTTTGGAAAACTCTGTAACTATGATTATAATATAAAGATTATATTACATTTATAATACTTAGAAATATTATTTAGACAAAAATAAATTTCATTACCAAATTTGATGTTTTCAGGATATGCATTTTGTATTTTTAAATCATATGGTAGAACAACTAATCTTCTTAATTGTCTTTTACTTGTAACTTCGTTCACTACATCTTGTTCTGTTATTATATTAACACCAATATTCTGAAAAATGTATATCTTTATTGTTGGAATATTACCTATTTTATTAAAATTAGAAAATTATTATTTTTATTATGAGGTAAACTTTACCTGTAACGCTGCATTTCTAATGAAAGCACTTGTATCAACAACCAAGTATTGTACTTTCTGTTCTTCGCACATATTTAATAACGTTTAATTAAATAAATTCCGCAAAAACACATCCACGTGTTCTTGGTTATGTACTTTAGGGCGTACTTCCATGAATGTTATGTTCATAGACCAAGATTGGACCAATGACTACAGATCCAACAGGATTATACATGCTTTTGTTTTCAAGGGGTCTTGAATTTGGGCCTTGAAAACGGCCGCCATTTGCTTCGTCTTAATATAAAAATGTGAAACACTTCGTGTTTCGTATAGCAACAAAATCGCAGATCTTAAAATCTTGGATTACTTGTCAAAATCTTTATTTTGACGATATTTAATTATGCGCATATGAAAAAAGGTTATACAAATTTTCAAAATTGATTTGTAATAATTATTCTATTTGTCAACATTTGACATCATTGCATAACAGGGAAAGTGAACTTGGAACCGCATCTAACGAAGTTAAAGAAAGTGCAGCAGCCTTTAAAGCTAAAGAAAGACAACCCCTTTCGTCTAAATTCTTATGAATTCCATAAATTATTCCAGCAGTAAGGCAATCTCCACATCCACTTACATTGAACGTTTCATTTGAATCGTCAGGAATGTAGGATAACGGTGGATATAAACGTGAAGTAATCATATTGTTTGCAATCAATTTGCCTTCTTTATCATAAAAAGGATCATTCCCCAAGGCTTTGCGTACAATCTGCAAAAAACAATATTAAATGTTAGTTAATTATGTTAAATATCATTAGGTTTACTTTTAGCAAGTATTAAATATTTACCAGTACTCCTTGTGATCCTAATGTACCTACAACTACTGGAATAAATTCAGCTACTTGTTCTGCAATTATTTTTATTTGTTCTAAATCCATAATTGATTTATTTTCAGGTATTGGTATACCAAAATACTTTCCGATAACTGATAATTCGTTTCGGTTTGGAGATATAAAGTGTAAAACATTTTGCCATTGTGATTTTGCTTCAAATACTTTAGTTGCCTTATTTATATCCGTAGGTTCGTACCATACTGAAATCAAAACATTATGTATGTTAGATTATTTAAAACAAATAGTTGGAATATTATGATTATTATACGCCCCCACTTAATGCACAAATAAACCCGCGAATTTATTGTATATTATCCATTGTAACGCGGAGCGCTGCTGAGGCGCTAAAAATGTCTTGTACGGATGAACATCTACGAAAGCTTTAGTTCATTAAGAAGATGCAGTGTGTAGGATACTGTATGTGTACAAATTTCAACATAACCGCACGCTGCAATTAAAACAAGAAAATAATATTTTTTTATTCGCAAAGAGAATAAAAATTAAGTAGAAAATACTTATAGCATTATTAAATTAAGAATTAAATCATGGGTAAAACTCGAAACGGAAAAGCTGCAGTTACTTTCACAGTACTTGCATTTGTTTTGATTGTGATCGCATTTACCACACCCAATTGGCTTGAAACAGACGGAAAATTGGAAAATCCAAAATTTGTTAAAATTGGTAAAGAGTTTTAAATGTTTACATTATAATTAAAAAAATAAATTCCTATATTGTAATATAACAAATTCTTGTTATTATAGGATTATGGCAAGTGTGTTTTCAAGGATTTGAGCACCCCCATCACTTATATGATACGAAATTTTATGGTTGTTGGTGGGTGTTTGAAGAAGAATATTATATAATTCATGACATTCTTCTACCAGACTTTTTTGTTGCAACTCAGTTTTTCTTCACATTGTGTTTGACTCTATTATTAATAGGATGTTTCTTAACTATATTATATACATGTTGTTCACGGAATCATGATAAATTCCTGTTGCTTTTGTGGACAACTGGTGGAAATTTGACATTAGGTGGAATATGTGGCATTATAGCTGTTATAATATTTGGTGCACGAGGTGATGGTAGAGATTGGATGCCCAATTGGGAACATAATGATATAAGTTGGTCTTATGCACTAGCTGTGATTGGTAGCTTTATTTTGGTCATAGCAGGTGTACTGTTTCTAGTTGAAGGCCGCAGATATAAGAAAAAGCAGGAAAGAATATTGAACCAAGATCAGAAAACTCATACAACCATCTAGTTTGAATATAGTATTCATTAATGAGAAACATGAATCAATGCTAAGTTATTTACATTATCAAAGATCTTCACATAGCTCTGAGTTCAAATATACATATTTAAATTTACATTAATTAATCTTTATATAGATTTTTAAAGACTATCGTATAT
The DNA here is from genome assembly GCF_051020975.1 of Osmia lignaria lignaria. Lineage (NCBI taxonomy): Eukaryota > Metazoa > Arthropoda > Insecta > Hymenoptera > Megachilidae > Osmia > Osmia lignaria. The sequence goes on along the minus strand of NC_135033.1, from coordinate 11,430,264 downwards.
TTTGATATTTATACTCTTTTATTTTTTTGTATTTGTGCACCTTTTTATGATTACAGAAAATCATATCAGTGAAAGAAGTATTTTATACCTTTTAACAGAATATTTAACACGCATATTATACATTTATTATTTGTTTTGTAAAGTAATTAATGCTAATAAATCCGTCCATAGAAGTAAGAGATTTTATGAAAAGAGACTAAGAGTCTGTAAATATAAATAGTATTAATTATGTAACAAAAATACTGCATGATCTTAATGTAAACAAATATTATATATTTGTTCTATTCTTTTATATAAAAAAGTTGTATGAAAAGTTGAATCAATAAAATAACTTGTTTAAAATTTGTGACTTCCTTTAAAAATCAGCAAAACAAATGATGATCGAGATCTTTTCTAATTAATAGAGAAATATTGATGGATGAAATTTACAAGAAAAAATAAATTGTTAAAGTATAAATTCGGTCAAGTTGTGACCCATTTTGTTATTGGAGAAAATAATTCAACGTGAGTTACGACTAAGATTGCGTGTACGAAGATCGACGTTACATTTAAGTCGTTGGCCCATTTTAGCTTCTATTTTAATCAACAATTTCTACAATTCCGCATATTATAATCGATCTTATTTGAAAGGGGTATTATTAAGGGTGTTATCCTATTTTATTTGATTAAAGAAATAATGAAAATTATAATTTTTTTTCTCTGTATTGTTTTGCTCTTCTAATACTATACAGAGAAACAGAATGTGTCAAGTATGATTTTGTCATGTAAATTGTATTATAATGAATCACAAGCAGAATGACACAACCAGTAATGCATGTTCCGAGAATCTTGATGAAAGATTCATACGAAACTAAATGTATTATTGTATTTATTACTGTATTAGCATTAGAATAAAAAAGCCATTATTATTGTTGATTTATTAAGTATTTATCAATAAAAAGAAGAGATACTTCATAGGAATGTCAATTGACATTTTAGGTATTTTAATGACAAGATTGAGAACCCTTTCTTTGTAGTAAATGGTAGCTTCTACTCGTGGGATATTCAGTTTTACAAGGTTAGGTTAGATGGTACACTACATGGTCACTACACAACATAACGTGTTTGGGTGTGGTTTTAATACCGTGGGATCTTTACTAGATCAGTAGATTTGAATTGTTTGTCATACTCGCTACTCCACACTGTGACGTTCATCATTCACCAAAAGATTTTTCACGATGAAGAAGAGAAGCTTCTCCGGCAACTGTGGCGTCGGTGTTTTTATCGTCGCCTTCGTGTGTGTATGCGTTGCATTTGGTACACCAGCATGGTTAGTGAGCGATTATCGTATCACTGGCGCGAAACTCGATAAATTAGGACTATGGACGCACTGCTTTAAATCTCTTCCAAACCCTCAAGAAATGGATGCACCCAGACGTTTTTTCGTTGGCTGTAGATGGGTGTACGATCCTTTTACCGCAGGTTACTCTGATATTCGTGGTTTTCTATTACCTCGTGAGTTTTTCATCTTAATTTCGTTAATTCGTATAAATAATGTTCATTATTCTTCAATTATCTAACTGTCAACATTCTTTTGTTACAGCATTTATGATAGCAACACAGTTTTTCTATACTTTGTGTTTCCTGTTTGGTCTTATATCATTTATATTAATATTATTGTATACCTTATGCAGTGATCCAGAACAAAAACGATATGTACAACTTATAACAACTATTGGATATCTGTTGCTAATTGGTGGTATAAGCGGTGGAATAGCAGTAATCATATTTGCCTGTTTTGGAAACACTGAAGGCTGGATGCCTGGACATGCAAACAACTTTTTTGGTTGGTCATTTATAATGGCAGCTGCAGGCAGTGTATTAACTATTATAACTGGTATACTATTTCTTATTGAAGCAAATGTTCAGCGCAAAAAACGAGAATATTTGAAAGAATCTCAAACAAGATTTCAACTTGAATCTCGTACGTGAATAGAGTATTTTTAACATATAAGACTTGCACAATACTTCAGTACCAAAATTTTGTAATACCATTCCGTCCATGTATTAGTTAGCTGTTAATGATAGTAGATTATAAGATTTTTGTTACTTTAGTACAAAGTAAATTGTGAAACAAGATTTGTATTTTTGTACAACATTTTTACACATAAGGACATTAAAACAGTACAGAAGTATTTCTGTACAATCATTTTATTATTGCTTTTATTGTGCATACACATTTAAAAATTAATAATAAATGTTAAAACTTTGATAAGTTTAATAAGAGTTTTAACAACTTAGGAGGAAATAATCTCAGTTGTATTCAATGAAAATATTAACCTTAGATTGCACATATAGTAAATTGTTGAATATTATATCATTTCTGCAATGTAAACATCTACTGCCAGTGGTTATTTTATACCTAACAAATTTGCAAAGACTTGTAATAGAAATATGTTAGTTGATTATTAATATTTGTCTTCTTTAAAATTGTTATTTCACACAAAGCGCAATACATACATTTTTGTAATATATCTTATATAAATAAAGATTAAATTAAATGTTGAAATATATTTTCATTTGTATCTACCCTATTTTATATCTGTTCATTAGAAAAATGAGTAGAAATTAGGGAACTTCTGAATTTAGGCATACAGAGCCATCTAAGAGTGTATGAAGTAAATTATGTTATTGGTACCACTGAAGCAATGAAAGGTGTGGCAAAACGACAAAGTCAGTACATATTTCTCAAGTTTATAAACAACACGTTTTATCGAGGTAGATCAGTAATTTTTATACTTAACAGAGCAAACAATCAATATGTCTGTTGATAAGCAAGAGTATCATCGCGCGTCAAGTAAGTAAATATAATTTGTATCTGTCACGTCAACTGAAAACTATTAACCCCTGCTAATTTTTCATTATATTTTTCTAGACGCGGTAGTTTTTGGGGGAATTATCACATACATTGCTGGTTTATTACTGGTAATGGCATTTACAAGGTAATAATTTTTAAATATTAAAAATCATTGAATATAAAAATTGTTGAAAAAGAGTTGCTTATGAATTATTCACTATGTAACTATATGGTCTTCATTATTTCTACAATTATTCACAGTTCATTTATTTTTAGCCCCTATTGGATTCAGTCTTATCAAGAAACCTTTAGTAATTTTAAGCATATGGGACTTTGGGAATATTGCTTTGAACAATTTCGATATCCATATTATCAGTTTGACAAACAATTTGATGGATGTCATCACATCTTTTCTGAGGAATATCATGTGATTCGAGAGTGGTTATTACCAGGCTGGCTAATGATAGTTCAAGCTTTTGTAACCCTTGCTCTTTTGCTCTCATTCTTTGCCCAAGTTGTAATTGCACTGACTTTAGTTCGTTGGCCTTTGAAATTTGTATTAAACTATGAATGGCTTCTCTCTGCAACTGCCTTTTTGTGTTGTGCATCAGCAGGTAAATAGAAATTTCTTCAATACAATACATAAACTATACATATATACAATTCATCATTGTAATTTTTAATTTTCAGGCACACTGTTGTTTCTAGCAGTGTCAATCTTTGGAGGGCAATGCTGGCGCAGAGATTGGTTAATGTATCCAAATTTCAACCATTTGTCATGGTCATATGGTTTAGCAGTGATCTCATTTATGTTCCACTGGTTTGCAGCTTTTTTCTTGTATCTAGATGCAAAAGCTGGCTACAGATTGCGTAAAGAATCTCATAATTTAGTTATGCAAATGCAGCCTAATCCGCAAAGCCATCAAGGTTTATCAAGGGGAGGATACATATAACTGATTGTCACCATCATAGTATTGAAAAAGTATTTAATTGCAGAATGAGTTTTAATTAAAATCATAGATCTGCTTTCAAAGTTATTACGTTACACGACCATCATCGTGCAACTGAGTTCATCTGCGTGTATTTCATTAATACTATTTAATTCCGTCCACGTTTTTTTTTTTTTTTTTTTTTTTTTTTAGTAAACTATATCTTTAGGATAAGAAATTTGTTTATACGTATTTACATCATAGTTATAAAATGCTCTAAGAATGTTAGATATATAATGATACATTACCATTTTGTACTATATAGTTTTTAATATTATTATATAAAAATTTTATATTTTGTATACTTTGAAAGTACGATCAATCACACGAGATTATTGTTCCAATAAACAACAATAAAAGATACCACTTACCTGGTATTCTTGAACACGCTGCGAGATCCAGTACGTAACTAATAGTGTCCGCAGGCAGATTACCATCGAGAACGATGAAGCTTGCATTTTCTACAAGCGACTGGTGTTTCTTTATCAAATTTGGGCTAATACTGGCCAATATTTCCATCTCATCGATTATAAAATGGCACTCGCCTCTGTAGTCGATTATCACCGTGCATCTTGAATCAGAAAAATAAAAGAAAGACATAGAAAGAAATTTTATCCAGGTGTGAAGGAATAAGTTCGTGGATGGTAAAAGAGAATTTTTATAGAAGATTACTGACCCTGTGAGGTCAATAGTTATTTTGATCTATTTGTTACAGAAAGCAATAAGCTATTAAAGATAATGACGAGGTTTTTACTGTCTCCGGATTTAAACATTGCAGAAAAACAATCCTGCTACCCTATACTTTCCCTTCTCTGCAACAAACGAACCGCAAGCATCGCAAGGAACCTTTCTTATACTATATGTTGATCCTTCTGGAAAATCTCATTTATGTAAACAATAATTTTAAGGATATATTTGAAGAATGATCTGTGTACACGATTGCGGGGCAAGGTGTACACGTACCTAGCCGTGTTCATATTCGTCAACTGCTCAACGGTTTGGCCACCATCTCCTAGGCTTTTAATTATAGCTTTCCCAGGCTGGTCGTTACCAATGACGGATATTAACCGTGTACCGTTTAGACCAAGGCTGATCAAGGCGTTGGCGACGTTCCGTCCGACCCCACCGCAACTTTCTCTGCTTCTACCGGCATGCGTTCTACCATCGTCCTGAAAGAATACGTCGATTATTGATCCGGAATATGGAAAAGATGCGCTGCTCTAATCGTGCGTCGAATACCACGGGGCTCGATTGATCGATCGTCTTTCGAATTCTACATTGTAAATGGTAAGCGATCAGAGAGAAATTGACCTTCTATACTGTTGCTTCCTCTACTTTTCAAACATTAGTTTGAAAGCTTACATATTAACAATAAAAAAAAAATTTTTTTTAAAGAGTTGTATCTATTTTTGTATTAAGGGTTGCGAATGATAGTGTGAAGCATAGACGGGCATAATATAAAGCGTTTGTCGAGGGTGACTAGATCTATAACACGTGCCCCTGTCTCACGGACATCACGTTCGAAGGATTAATCCTCTTCACCTGAAATGCCGACAATAAATACGTGAAACGCGGGAATTTTTCAAAGAGACCAACAGTCTCCGACTTTTTGTCGTGCTTTCATTTCTTTTTTTCTTCGTAACAACGATTCAATTATGAGACAAGCATTCTGTCTGAAGGTACTTGTGAAGTCATCGAGCAGAAGGCTGCTACTCGTTGCTGAAGAAGAAACCCCTGTACAAGCTCTTCTTGTTTTCCCTTTATTCTTCCTTTGTATCGTATCATTTTTTGTTGTTTTGTCAAACATTTTTTCATCTCTAACTTGGTTTTCATTGTCCTCTGTTGAAAATATTTCTCTGAAATTTCTTTGAAATGTTGCTTTATTTATTTATTTTTTTTAATTGTCTATACGAATGTATTTTCGTTTTTAATTTTATCGCATGATTTACTTTTCTCACTTGACTCTTCATAAAACCACATCCCTTTACCTTTTATTGTGCTTTGTTCTCATTTCGTTTCATCTTGTACAACTTTCTCTTTCCAAATTTCTCTCAAGCTTTCCCTCTCTCTTCTAACATAGTTGTCTCTTTCCTTTCCCTCTCTATGTTTTGCTGCTTCTAATTCCACTAGCAACTTACGCCCCTCTGTTTTCCATCTCTTTCTTACCACTTGGATCTACCATTTCCCTTCTCGTTTCATTTCTCCGCCCTCTCGGTAGAGCTTTCTCCCTACCACTCGTTTCGTTCTCTTCTCCTCCGTACACTTTCTCTCTCCTCCGGTCGAGCTTTCTCCCCTCAACTTTCTTCCTTTCTCACTCGCTCCACCGATCTTTCAGTTAGTCTCCTCTTTCCAATAACACTAATGCTCCCTCTATCCTGAGCTTTCGAATCCTCTACCCCTGATACTCCCTACTCTCGGTAGATCCAGCTGATTCTGTCTCTCTCGAGTCCACGTTGGTTGTCTCTCCTTAACTCCCTCTCTCTATGTTCATTACCCCCCCTCCTCCTTTATCCCTCTCGTACACCATTAGACTTTCCGACTAGTTCCTTCTCTCGCAACCCCTTTCCATCGTTGTTCTCGTACACTGCCAGATTTTCCAAGTACTTCCGTCTCTTTTCAATTCACCTTTCACCGTGCTCCATCATTTTCGCACCCCCCCTTCGTCGAGCTTTCTCCCTTCCATCAGCGTCTTTTCTCTCGCACTATCCAGCTCGTTGGCAGCCGCCAGTGGCCACCGTCGTCTCTCGCTGTTTTTCTTTCTCGTTTTATCCCTATCGAGTGCAGTCGGTCGGTCTTCGTCTGGTCGGTGGTCGCGCTGTCTGTCGCCGACACCGTGCAGCGCGAGTCAGTCCGGTTGCCTACCTCGGGCGCTGTTGACAGCCACCCCTGTGCGCGACGGACTTCTATTTCCCCCGATGCCAGCCGCCTTTTCCTTTCTTCCACTCTAGTGGACAAGAAACAAGAAACACCTTTCACATCAAGGTGAAACTCGAACGAACTCGGTGTCAGTTGATCTAGCAAGGGAGGAGATTATTAAGTGCGAATCCGCGAGAGTACCATATCGTCGTGGCTTGATCAACGCGTCGTACGTGTTCGTGTACCCTTTAGTGCCCGTTTGTTCGCTATGCGATACAGCTGTTGGCTCGGCGAACAGTCTGCCAACAGCAACAGAATTAACAGCAGCATCTCGACGAACGTTAGCCGAAGATCAAAGAAGATGAGGACGACGCGGACGACGAACCGTGTGAGATCATGGCGGTGAAGGGGCACGGGGCTATAAGGAGCAGCCGAAGCAGAGGCAAACGGCGAAAGCCAGTGCTACTGGCATGAGCGACGAGGATAATAGTCTCGACGAGGCTCGCGGTCGCGGCGATGATTATAGACGTGACGCGGCTATCACCTTCCTCTTCGTCTCGCCGATAGCATCGGACACGTCCGAACTTCTTGATTCTAATCGTGATATTTGTGAGCTGCGACTAACGATGTGCGTGTCAAATTAACGGTGAACCGTGAACAACAGACCAAAAGGCTAGCGCAAAGGTCAGTAACAAAGCTGCTGGGATTCTCGAAAGGTCTCTACCACGCCACCTTTTCATTAACGCGCTTCTCCTCCTTCTCATTACACGCGTTTCCTGATTCCGGGGGTCAGTCACGTGTGCGTGCGTCGGAAAAGCTTTCACGGCAGGCGTTCAAGTGATCTCCATTGCCTTTTGCAGATCCCTCAAAGTAGGAAGATTAGAGTGCCCGTACGTTGTTTCCTCTTTCATGAATATTTTAATGGAACAGCATAAATCTGTGAGCTGAAATTGAATTTCCAGATTAGAGCCAATAGATCCAAGTCCCTCCGGTAGAAATACCGTCCGATGTTAGGAAGCGAAGGTGTGAGTAAGGTTGAAAAGAGGGTGCGAGCGAACGAGGTGGGGTCGTGACTGGAATAGGCGTTGTATAAATTCGCGAAAAGAAAATGAATCGAGAAAAAACGACGATAAATTCCTTCAGGAAGGTCGCCAGGAGGATTGCATAACGTCACTCCCCTCCTCCTCCTCTCGCACCCTCTCCTCAACTAACTCGCCCACTCTTCTCGCTGTTTCAACGTTTCCCTCCTTTCGTTTCGGTCAGTTCTCCTTCAAATGGTAACAAACATTCGGGCCGATAGCTAATTAAAAGCTCTTCTAGGCTGCTCCTCTTCCTGGTTCCCTTTCCACCTATCTTGCTTCAGCTTTCCTCTGGCTAAAGGAATTTTAATTAAAAAAGACACCGTCCTATTCTCCACGGAGGCATTCACGGATGTCGTTTAATTCGTTGGACAAGGTCGACCCTCTCTTCATTTTTTTTGCCACCAGTTTCATGAACATTTCCTCTTTTTCTTCATGTTGATCTAGGAAACAGAAGAGAATCGTTTCAATGGTACTGTATGAACTTAGGTAGCTGGACATTGACCAGGACATTGACTGTGAACATAGTCTTGATACATTGTTCCATTTCTTCTTCTTTAGCAAATTCTTGTCATTGCACTACTTATCTTGTAACAATACAACAATTTAAATCTGAATTAATATTTCAGAATTAAATTTAAATATAGCGACAATTTATTAAACAAATTGCAGCAAGTACAGAGATGTCAAGCAATGCTTCGCTTTTCTATATAAGAGAAGGAGAACAGCTGGTCAGAAGTGGTGAGAAATGGCCGTAGGGGTTAAAGCGAGAATCGTTGTCGAAAATCTGTCCTCTCCACGTTTTGCCGCGTTTCCTTTTGGCCGGTTCGTGTATTCGACTCGAGCAAGCGCTGACGGCTTAAACGATCGATGAGCCCTTAACTTTCTTCCGTGTTTCGTTACAATGCACCACTCTCGGCTCCCCAGTGTACAACACACATCGATGCACCGAGAGGGTTGTACTTTACAGCCATAGATAGTCAACAACAACGTGCCTCCTCTTTCTCTCCTTTTCCCTTGGATCCTGGCAAATCTGTCGACGACCAGATTTTCCTTACCCCCCTGCACCCTCCCTGCCATCGTTTCTGTTTACCCTTTTTCTTTTCTTAGATCCACACGACACAGAACAGGTATAGGTACAGGGTGTCCAAGCTTTTTCCTATTGATACTTTAGATACAAATATTAAATAAACGTAGATCATTTAAAGTTTTGTTCAACACTGTGACGATCAGTGTCGTGTCACAAGCAGAATAGGACTGTCCGGGTTCGTTGAAGTTGTTCAACTTTCACCACTGTCATCGATAAGTTATCGAGCTTCGTTACGAAATGTCACGATCATGTTTGAATGAAGAATACGTAGATTTATTCATTTCGTTTATGGCTTCCACAATGAGCTACTGTGCAGGCATTCATTACCGCATCGTTCAGTGTTTCTAAATAAAATTCTTCACCCAGACCTAGCTTCGATCCTGATGCCTTCGAAATATCATCGTCCGTTTCTAATATTTGGCGGGAAAAATGTGGAACACCCTTTATACAGAAGGAGGGACGCGTGGGCATTCTGAAGCATAGGTGCATGTATCGTCTCTCTCCACTTCTCTCCACCCTCTCCTGTATGTTTATCCATGCACGTAGGCTACATATATTCTGACACGAGCTCGAGAACTCTGCTGCAGTGATTCTCAACCACACGTGCTTGGCTCTCTTCGTTCTTCGAGCTGTGCCAACAATTCCTTTATACGTACTCGTTAATTCAGATCGGTGTCGTATATGTTTCTCTTGTATAAGATCTTGGGGTTGAACGATACGTTTCCTGTTCACCGATCTTAATTCCGTGGTCACTGAAATTTTTAAAGAGTTAACAATTCCTCTTTTCGTATTCCTCTTATAATTGGGTCTAGCGATCCTCATCTCGGGGTAACGTATTTCTGCACGCGTACAAGCATCATTTATTTAAAGCAATCTAGCGCCGTGTTCCTCTTTTTACCGGTACAATTTGTTTCCTTGCATAGGGAAACGAGGTTGATCGAGGTTAGTACGAGGATATCTGATGTGGGTAGAGTGTCTGATGAAGTCTGATTTATCTCCTTTGGAGGAAGAAAAAATACGCTTCGTTTCTCCTATAAACGAGCCTCCTTCCCTCTAATTTGAATCAAACGAAGCTAACTCGGCTCTAATGAGAAACACGATATATTCGATCCAGTGAAAATTGTACACCTATGCTGAAAATAATCTCTGGAAAAAATATCATCATCTCTGCGTCATATTTCATCGTTTTCTCTATGAATATCGAACCTCTGTACACCTGTACGGTACGTCAGAGCAAAACGAGTATAGGCGAGGAACAATTGACATTCAGGAAGCGTAACATCTTCCACGTTTTCTAAAAATATCTTCATGTGCAACGTCGAACCGATACAAATTCTATTTTATAGACAGGGTTTCTTCTCCTTTCCATTAACTGTATTGAAAAGTGAAGTTTCACTTATAAAATCACAAGTGATAAAAGTTTGTACCTAGTACTAGGGTAGCTGCAGAACTCAAAGACTTTCGCGTTAATTAGCACACTCCCCAAGTTTCACCAAGTCGTATAATTTTCATCTCCGAAGATTCGTTATTGGGATATTTATCGTTCCAACTTCCTTCGTTTTGTTTCGGTCCCTGTATTAGCCTGGAAGAAGGCAACGCGACGCGCACAACCAGTCGTCAAGGGATCGATAAGAGAATTGCCTATTGCACGCTAGAACTGTCAGAAAGAAATACAATTTAGCGAGGTACACGCTGGCAAGCTGCTCGTGTCGTTACTTCAACGTGATCTATCACGGTGAAAAGCTAATAATTATTCCTGCTATCTAGGCGACACCCTGCTACGTTAGATAAGTCACATTCGTGCGCGCCCTTTGTAAAATTTGCCGAAAAAAAAAATAAAAAGGAATACGAATACTGGGATTATTTATGAAACGTCCTAATAAGTCACTTAATTTTAGCCGATCAATTTGCCCAACGAAGGTGCACAGATTAATTTCCCATATTTTTCTACTGTTTATAGCCGATATCGAAAACTGGTGTTGCACACTCTTTATCCGCCAGCTTTATTGCTTTTCCTGCTCGTGTTATTCGCGCGCGACTTTATTGACGTACGCTTCGTACGTGTCGCGAACGTTTCATTTACCCCAGACGATATTTTTATCAATTTTCGACATTCTCTCGACCCCGTCTCGATTCTCGAGAGCAGACCCATAGAACCGTGACGGTCTGCTGTCCGATATTCCGCAAGATAAATCGTCCTCTATCGAGGAACTTTATTGTTTTACATCGTTGACACGAATCGGCCGAGAAACGCCGATGCTTCGATATTCTTGTCTCCTGTTGAAACAAAAACAGATCGTTTTGTTATAGACACACTCTGTCAGTCTATCAATTTAAACGAAGTACCATTAATTTCGATTGTCTTCATACATAAATCTATCCTAACTTATAATTCCTGTTGGAAAGAAACGTTTGGTACCGATCGATGTTAATTGCCCACGAAACTGTGAGACATGCAATTTTTATTGATGGATAAAAGACCATTAATAAATCTACCATACATCATACCCTGTAAAGTATTTATCTGACACCCTGTATATTCTTGTAACGTAGAATGTAACGCTACAAGGTCTCGTAGTCAAATGGATTGCCCCTGCTAATCCCTAATCAAACCAGTCCTAATCAATCTATTAATTCAAAGACGACGCAATCTCCTAACCCACTGAACACAGATTGCTCGCTACAAACTATCAAGCGAGCAACCTAACATCTATCTACAGTGTGTACCTAGCTTCTCCTAAAATCTCCTACCCCTGCACTCACCCTTAGCCAAAGGTATCTCTTTCGATATTCTTGCTTTCTATCTCAGGAATCATCCTCGTGATCGTGATCGCGGTCGTAAGGAAGAAATAAGTTGAACAGCAATCAGAGGGGAAGAGCAAAGCGTTATCCACGAAGCTGAAGGAACATGCCGGTGTCAGGGCGCATAATGTGGCTCGCGTGACACACGCCGTTTCTCCGAGTACATACACACCCTTGCCCGTTGGCTGTTCCCCTCTCTCTAAGTCTACAACTCGCTCTCGCTTCCATTCTACCCGGGGTATAATCCTTAACGACGAGGACACGCGTACCAGGGAGGCACGATAGTATGACGGTGATGCTGCTGGAACGTTCAGTCACCCCGCAGTCGACGTACAGCCAAAAGACAGCGAACAAGGACTGCAGCGCGAAGCCACCCTTCTTATTCCTGCTGGACGACCGTCAGGAGCATCGAAACTCCACGGACACCACTATCACCATTACTACAACTAACCACAATAACAACATCAATAACAACAACAACAACAATAACAACAATAACAGTAACAACAACAACAACAACAACAACAACAATAACAACGTTCTCAAAGGGGATAATCGAAGAGACAGTAATCGCTCGTACGTGGCTGACGAGGGGGCGGCGTCGGTGACGTCGCAAAGACGCGCCGACTGTGGCCAGGACGTCGCGATGCGATATTACCGGCTCTGGATTTACACCTGTAACTTGGTGCTGCTCGGTAGCGCGCTCGGCTTCGCCGCCGCGGTCTCGCGAACTCTTTTGTTCACCAGTGATCCGCGTCGTTACCTGGTGCCCGGGGTACCGAGGGCATTCGATCCGACAGCGCTTTACGCTTATCTGGCTCTAGCCACGCAATTGGGCCTGGTACAGTTACTGGGTTGCATAGCTGCCAGAAGATTAAGTGCCAGGCTGTTAAACGCTTACTGGGTCCTGCTATTGGCGCTTCTCTTTGGCGACGCTGTCATTGGAGTCGCCTGGGTCTTCCGGTTCGAGAGGATGCGCGCCGAGCTGAAACCCACCCTCCGACAACGACTCCAGGTTAGTACGAATTTTTTATCTTCCTTTCTGTTGGGTTCTGACCAATTGATAGCTTTCGATGATTCTGAGGAATACTTGGGAATATTCTAGAGACGCGTTGAACGATAACCAATGATCATCTCAACGACAGAAAGCAAAGGGAGAAAAGATCAGCCATGGACAGCAATAGTCTAGACGGTAGCCATTTGGAACATTAGGTTCAGGAAACTACATTGTTAGGGTAGTTTGAGCTGTACTATCAAATTACTTTCTTTCTTTCCTCCCTGCAATCTTCTCTACTCTTAATCTTCTATAACCTGTAGCAGAAAGCCACATCACAGAAGGGTCTGTGTTATATGGGCATCTACTGTATTCATCGGAAAGAGTCTCCGTTGTATCGTATACGCAAACCTACTGTAGTTTAACCAGCTCTATAGACTACACTGTTAGTCTCTAATTTGGATTTCAATCCTGACCCAGTTGCTCAATCGATCAAATTCTTTTCCCCCTATAATTTTCTCGATTCTACAATTCTACGTACAATTGAAATTTTACAAGAGGAACAGATGGTCTGATTTAAATATTAATTTAAGCACACTTTAATTCAATTATACATCATCGACCCATAGTCCTTCAGAATATTCAGTTTAGAGGACAGTAATTTGGTAGAGTAATTATGTCTAAAATAAATAAACGATCCAATCTATATAAACAAGAATCAAGTTCTTTCGTTTCGATTTCTCTTTCTCACAACCCGTAAAATGAACTTCGATTCGACTCGTATATTTTCACGTCCTCGCATACAGGACGTTCCAAGGAAAGGAACAGACTTCTTATAGTAAACTTCGAATCTGTGATCGATCTTGGACACTGCTCTTAAACAGCGATTTTATTTGGTCATTTCCCCGAGCATAATGCAACGTGGACTTAACCCAGAGCAGTTCAGTGATATACGTCGCTTTATTGTTCAGAGAATATCCAAGCTAGGTAGACGCGATTAGGGTGGAAATTTGTTTAGAGCCGCATACGATGAAGATACCAAGCAATTCCCTTTTACGAGCTTCTCTCGTAGCTTCCTACTGTCAGGAGAATCGTGGAATATCCTGAAACGTGTGACGATGATTTTAATGCTCGACGCCTGGGTAAACTGGTGATGTACGAGGGTTAGGTGAGATTGTCGTTAAGCATCGAATAAGTGGCTCGTTTTGGCAATGAGCGAATCGGTAATAATGTGATCAACAACCTTACGATCACGTTTAGCTTTCTTACGATCGAATAAAACCGACTCGACTCGAACTGAGTCAACAATGTGGTGTTCGAGTCTTCTCGAATAAAAGCATCGACGAAGTCGATGTAGTACACTCTTATCGTCGCTAAGAATCTTGAAAGACTCCTCGAACGGTTGGAAAATGATCGTGGCTCGTATGAAGTTGCGTGTGTATGAAACTACTGGAAGAGGATACCAAGATACCTTTTTATATTAAACTTTCAGAAAATATTCTTTTACTTTTCCTGGTGTTCGAAATAACGAACGTTTGGACGAATAGCCGAGCAAGTACTTGCGAGAAAGTTTATAGCGCGAATGATCCCTCTAGTAGAGAATACCGGAAGTAGCAGAGATCCTTCGGAAGTCAATCTCTTTCGAACTAGATACTCTTTCTTGGCTAGTCGCGTTAAGGCGGAGCAAGAGGAGCAATCAGTTTCCGTGGTTCTAGAGGAATCGCGGAGGCGTGGCTTCTCTTATCACTGGGTAACATTCAATGGAATATCGATCAGGAAAAAGGACAGGTTCGTGTTGCGATTACGGAAACATGGAACAGGTTCAACACCCTCTTGTCAGCTGAAACGTGTCGGCTAAATTATAAATCGTCTTTTTCTCTCTCTTGGTCAACGAATTTCATCTATCTCACGGCTTATACCGTTTCATTCGATCAAAGCTATATTCAAACGTTATTCCTGTTTGCTTGCGATCGATGAACATAAAAAATATAGTGAGGTAGTCAAAAAAATCGATTTAATCGATCGTTTGATGACAACGAATAGGATATAACACCAGCGGTGGACGGTGGTAAATTGTGATCGATCAATTTAGAATATTAACTCGTTAACCCGTTAAGAGATTATTCAATTTTGGAAAATTTTAGTTAAAATCAAGCACCCTTTTTATTGCTTCATTGTTTAAATTTCTTTAACGCTAAAACAACTTATGTTGGACGCAATTTGAAATAAGAAATGATTACCTTATTTCAGATTTCTTATTTGAAATTGCAAAAATGATTGATGTAATACTTTATTGATTTATTATCTCTATAATATATCTGAAAATCCATCATTTTGATGGATATGGTAGTTGCAGTGTTAAAAATCAATATCATTTTGTCGCGTTTCACGTTCAACTCATAGCCTCATTATAATTTGAACGATACATCGCAGACTGGTGAGGTATAGTTTGTAAGGTAGTAGGAATATTATTCATACCATAGCCGGCATACCGTTTCAGAATCTATTTATACGTGGCCATACAGATATTTATGTGTTTCCTGGCAACTTTGCGCCACGGAACTTGCCCATCTTTAACGTTTGACATTAAACTGCACGTTCGCTACGTTTCAAACTCGCAAATGAACCGATTCATATACTTCTCAATCAATTTTTTTTCTATTATTCCATTATCAGATCGACGAGATTTCGATCATTATAGCATTATAATAAATTTCCAACGAAGCTAAATATAATAATAAATCATCATAGAGAAGATATAGCAGGATGTATTAATGAATAGCGGAGTCAATCGATCGCTTCTGAACTGAAAGATACAATAAAACATTTGGCGAAGAAGAATCGTTGAAAGACTATGGAAACTTATCAATTTCTTCAGACTTTTCCTTTCTGTAAATAACATAGTTTCGTTTAATTGCGATAAATACCGCGCTGTCCACTTGAAACTTTTAACTAGCGGCGCCAGTTTATCGAGTAGGAACGAGTTAAAACTTTAAATAACTTCCGGCTGTTTGAAATGTCTGAAATTTTTATTAACACGGACAGCATGTTAGCAACGTTTCCTTTTAAATTTGCATCTTTTAATAAATACTAAAAAGGAAAATACATGAATCTTTTAGGCACGTTTCCTCTTTTCTGCATTTTCTTGCTGAGTTACTGAATGAACACACTATATATTTTCAAACCTTCAAAATCTGAGGAAGAAGCACTATCTAAGGTAGAGGAAAAATTCGATGAACGAGCTTTGTAAGAAAGCAGATAAAAAGAAAGCTTTTGTACATAGGAAGAAAAAAGAAAAAGAGGAAGAATATGTAGCGTTCGTATGGTTCTACATTCAGGTCGATTATCCCAGGTTACGCACATTCTTCCTCGATTATGCGATCGACCTAGATAAGAACGGGGCTAAGAATAATGACTGCAGATACGGACAGAGAAACGAGGTGAAACGAGGTGAAACGGGGGAAAGGTTGGAATTGTTGGTAATCTCCCTGACACTGATTTTTCATCGTGACGTGTAATGAGGGGCCCCTGTAAACTAGTTCACTGTTTCTTAATTAGAAGCCCGAGCCAGTTTATCGTCGAAAATTTGCTACGCCCCTAAGCTGGTATTGATTACTACCACAGAAGGATAGGTACTTTCAACCCCCCAAAGAAAAAAAATATTCAAAATGTGTATTAAATCTGTCTCACTTCGTTATTGATAATTAGTATGTTGCAATTAGTATTGTAAAGTGTTGATCAAATACTCTGATAAGATAGTACGTTAAAATACTTGAAATGAAAAATTCTCATAAGTTCAGATAAAAAATGAAATATTTGTACAATTGCTTTCAAATCTATTCTGTGTATCTGTCGTTATACAAGATACGTATCAACATCTTGTAACGATAGAATGTAATCAGATAAATATGACTGTGCAAAAATAAATGAATCAGAAGAAATAGCTCTTGAGTATACAGTTCAGTAGCAAAATGTCAATGTCAAATGGAAATTGCTCATTACACATAATTGCATGTGCCAGTTGTATAAATAAGTACGCAACATTGATACATATGTATGTAGCAAATTACTTGAATCGCCTTATAAAAACCAAGTTCGAAACGAGCAAACCGACTAAATCGTACATCAAATTTTCCCATAAATGTTTTAGGCAAACCGTAAATACCAGTTCGATATCGCGGGAGATCAGCTTAAAAATACCGAGCCTCGTTCCTTTCGGTGGACGATGGGTAAATTTAGACCCTGCCAAACCTGGTCTACTCCTCATCGTGCATTAGCCTATAGCCTCGCACAGTTCCATGACCGACCATACCTAACAGAGCTCTTTGTCTCCTTCTAGATGGAGTACGGGAAGGACTTGCGATTCAGCGAACAATGGGATCGTTTACAAAAGGAGTTCTCCTGTTGCGGAGTGATCGGACCCAGAGATTTTGGGACTCGTTGGCCGCAGACTTGTTGCGGTCCAAGTGCGAATGTCAGCGATACATGCCAGCAACCGTACGCAAGAGGCTGCGAAGATTCTTTAATCAGATGGCTAAGGAAAACGGCGGACTTGTTGTTCGTCTTGGGTTTTTGCGTCATAGCATTCGCCAAACTGTGTTTCTTAGGGATACTACGCTACGAGATACGCGAAATGATACAAAAGATACGGATGCTTCGCGAACCACCACCTCCGGCTACCACGTTGGCACAGCCACCCTTCTCGCAGGTGATGCCGGAAGCCACGAACAATGGAAACATCGTTCGGCGCACCACCCTGCCAAATGCTGTCACTCCTTCCGGTACGTATCGTCGAGTATACATTTTTCAATCGATCCTCTCTATGCGGGTCTTTAAGTTCAAGAATCAAGTACACTCGCGTGATACTTATTGTCAGACCTTCTTTAGTTAAGAATAAATGTCTAGGTTAGCCTCCCTCCTAGTAAGTTTGTCAATTATAAATGATAAGATTCGAATCTAACGATGGTCTCTGAAGGTAGTAACGAGGATATTAACCCTTCAATGAAAATGTTCTTTCAAAACGTTTCACGAAATTACGGGCTCTGAAGAAAGTCGTGGGTAGAAGAACCGTAGCTTAACTCAACGTTTTTTGTGCTTCTGAACTTTTCCATCAGTCGAAGTTTCAGATGCCTACGCAGTAATAGAAACGTTTGTCAAACACGATCGTCGTAGATTTATTAAGGTCGCCCACGATACTAAGATTCTTTTTTTCTTTCGTCGAAGACGAATGTCAATCAGAATATTCCGATAAAAACAGGTTAAACTGTGAAGGGTTAATAAACTCTGCCTCGATCCATCATTCACTATCAGCATCATCATCGCGATAACTTATCTACGGTGGGAATTAAACGTGAAATCGATAATATAGGATAACGTTGAAAGTTTTAATCGCTTTTGCCGAAGAAACATAAGGCAAACGAAGCTGACGCTTCCACCGGTCGAAATAACGAGGTTCGCGGAAGATAAAACTAGTTCAGAACGTGTGAGGGGTTGCTAGGAAATTTAGATCGTCTCGATTATTTCCCTGGCACGCAATTCCTTCGGTGAAAAATATGTTTACGGGTTAAACTCACCTCACGAAAGGGTCTACGGTTATTGCCGGTTGAACACGCGATACCTTTTGAAAAACAAGAATTGATACCATTGTAAAAATATTCTCCTTTCAACAAGATCAATATTTCATACATTTTGTTGAAATCATATTTGATCAACCAAGTTCTGTTATATCTGATAAACGTTTCTAATTGATCGTGGAAAAAAGATAAGGAAAGGTAGAGAAAATGGAAAGCGTTTTACAAACTAGTATTTAATTCTACTCGTTTTCAGTAATACTCGTGTGTATGTACATGGTTTACCCATACCAATTGAAGTAAAAGAAGTAGGACATTGCGTGCTCCGGTATAATAAGTATTTAGCACCCTGCCAGTACTGTCTATAATTACACGAACGATAGGGCGGATTTTAACTTTAAGCAAAGTTAGGGATCTTTGGCTAAACGCCTCGTCGATCGTTGTTTCTGACAAAGGTCATATTTTATGAGCGATAAGCTCATTGTGTTTCCTAATATAAGTATACTATGAAATGTTAAATGTTCATCATAACCATTATTTTTCCGTCTGTTGTTGATTAAGATTAATGATGGGTTTATATATGTGTAATAATCATTTCAGATCACTTTATCATTTGAAATTAGATTTCCTCTTTTCTTTTTTTTTAACGTCTCGACAATTTTCAGCTAAATGAATTAAAACAAAATGTGGTTTTTAATCTAATATTTATGCTTTTTCATCTCCTAAAGTGGCGTTATGTTAAATTATTAAATTCCATACATAAACTGTGCCACCGGATGTGTCAATCAAGTTTCGTTAATTCATACTCCCGTAGGTATTCAATTTTTTATAAACCATAAATCTCCAATGATACTGGAATAAAGGTATCAAAGTTTCGCGATAATCCGTGTTTTTTTCAAACAGAAAACGAGCAATGCTTCTTCGAGGGTCGACGAGCAGATTCTGTTTTGTACACCTTTAAATCTGGAGGTTGATTGATTGCCTCGCTCTTCCCCAAAACCGACAATTATTCGCGCCTTCCCCTTCGCGAGATAAGCGCTCAGACGAATGAAAGACGTGTTTTACGTCGAATAAACAGCATCCTTAATGCTTGGAAAAAAATGAGCGATTATCTCGAATGTACGATAAAAAGAAGACGAATGTCTTTCTATTTCGAGATGAAATCGCGACAGCACGTTAGAGAATTTAATTCCTCTTAAATTATAGAGTCTCGACTGAGAAGCTTCCAGCTGGTCAACGGTAATTATTCTCACAGCTTAACCTTTATCCTACAACAGCTTCGTTATTTTTTGTTCAACCCGCGCAACGTATTTTTTACAGACCCTTGAAACCGTTTGAGTTGGATAAAAATTCTACGAACCGTGCAAGCTGCATTCATGGTACAGGGGTCACTAAAAATAATTTATACCCCACTTGTAATTGCCAGTCGGTCAGTTTTTAAATAGCGGACCAAGAATATGAACAACCATATCTACATGAAACTCTTATAAGGATCGCGAAAGAAACAGTTTTGAAAATAGAATACCTATTGCTGTTTTTCGATGTCTTATGAATCAGATATTTTGCGAATTTCACCTCTTGTCACAAATCATACTAATCTACGCGAGTAATCACAATTGAAGTGCCATTATCGGATCACCTGCAGGAGTTCGATCGACGATCGACGCAAACTGGTTGACTGATAACGAGGCAACCCGAGATGACCGTTATCGCGATTAAACATCGAAGCGAGATGCTTTTAATCAATTCTAAACGATAATTCTAATAATTTCAGGAAACGCATCGTTACTGATCCAAACGGACGAATGCAACACCGGGAGGCATCCCCTATTGGCGAACAATCTACAGGACGGTGGTGCGGACAGCGACACGAACAGCCATTGCGCGTTGATTCTCGAGGAAACGACCCCTACCTCGGCGAACCACAACTGTGGTACACGCGAGAAAAGCAACTGTAACAATAACTACGAGATGCGCGAATTCAACAGAAGATTGTGGCTGTCGAACGGCGGCAGTCCAGGCACGGGTATAACAGCTGGTGGTCAAAGCAGGCGTACCTGACTATGGAAGTGGTGGCGAAACACGTCGAACCGTTTCCTTTACAGGAGCAATCGGTCCACCGAGATCACAGTCTATAAGTAAGCCTATTCTTATACGTGTGCTTTCGTGATAAGGTAGACCCTTGTGTTATATCGTTGGTAATATAGCGAGAGTGGGGGATAATAGTCTTTATAGAGAGAAAAATCGCTCATGCGGCAATATAACACGAGTCTACCGCATAATGTACACATTTTTCTCGAATGAAAGAACGTTATTTAGGTAGATGTAAGGGTCAGCGTATTGATTTACCACATTGCAGCCTCCAAACAATACATTACAGGGTTAAAGGGACTCTGGTATAATTTGGTTATAATTGGACCTGCTCTGTGTACCCGCTAGCTTTGCCCAACATTCCCCTTTGTTTACTGGTACACGTTTGTTCGAATTAACAGCTATAGTTCTCTAGTTCCAAATGTCATTTTCAATATAGCTACCTTTCATACGTAGAAAAGGTAGCTTGCATTTGACAGTCGGTTCGAATTGAAGTATCTTTTCCTGGAAATGGTATATATTGATTTTGACCCCGTCAGAGGTTAAAGACCCTCTATTTCTGTAGAATTGATCAACTCTTCTCTTTACGATATTCGTTGGCTGATCGTATTAGAGACAGACACCTGACAGTCTAGATTAATTCTCTCGCTATGTTATTCTTCGAATCGGATTTAACTGATTAACGATGGAAGACGTGTACTAAATATAGAGGAGACGATATACGATCTTTTATTAACATAAATGAACGTTGCTAAAACGAGCTTCATACCCATTCGTGCATCTAGATGGAAATCAGAGTTATCGAAATAAGTATACGAATGATGAAGTTAAAATACATATGCGAATAATTAAGCGTGTGTCTTCATTTTTTTAAAGGATAGGTGCGCAGTCCGGAGCTAAGGTTTCTAAAGATTCTACTGACCTCACGAACGCAGCAGCCCACAATAAGCGAATAACGTTCAAAGTTCTACGTGTCGCCAGGAAAGTGTATCGTTGAGCTATTTCATATTCAGTTGAGATTTCTGTAGAATTTTGAATTAAAAAATTCTTGAAATGTGGGATAACTTTGAGAAACTTAATCCTTTGCCACTTACCCATCGCGTTACCATATCATTTCAAACATCTATTATTCTAATTTAACCTTCTAATAATTCCATGCTCTATATTATTTTTCCTAAAGATTTCCAAACTTTGCTAATGATACTTGACCTTAACGATACACTCTTCTCGCGTCATCGTATTCTGCAAATGCAGTTTTGCACAACCGTACGACCACCGGATGTGCTGATGGACAGAGAGTAAATTTACTTTTGCGTGACGACACACGAAGGCCAGCGAAGCGAGAATCGACACGAGGTGAATTGTGTACAAGGAACCACGAACAAGAAAAAGAAAAAAAAAAAAAAAAAAAAGAAGTGGATGCGAAGCTGAAGAAGATTCGAACGCCTTCGATTCACTTTCTACGCGTATTCCTTACATGTCTTTCCGTCCTCGCACGGTCGGTGAAATCAATTACTTTTGTAGATTTATTTCTAGCAGTAAGTTTTCCTAAACCATCCTCTTTCACCTACAACCATTCTCTTTTTGAGCCCGGATAAATAAACAGCGAAAAGAACCCGCCGCGTATTGATTTTTATGCGAATCACGCTAGTAGTATGTTACAATGTGAAGGTTTAACGACAAAAAACAGCGGCGTTCCACTTTTCTGTTCGCAACGACAATACACAGTTGGATTGTTTCAAAGTCAAAGCTTTTCATTCTAAGAATTTCAGTGGTTTGATAGTGACTCCGCCATTTTGGGATGGACACGCGTTGGGCACAGTGTGTTATACCCAAGGAAATATACAGACTGTCAAAAATAAATTCTACGTGAGAAAAGAAATCGAAACGTTTTCTTCCATTTTGCTATCCGAGGCTTCGTTCCCGAGATACAAGCGATTGGAAATTCAATGGTCGACTTCCGGGGTGCTTTAAGGTTCGAACCGCGCACCTCGGAACTCGGATGTTTCATTTTCAATCGCTTATATCTCGTGAACGAAGCATCAGATCCTAGAATGGTAAAGGACTTTTCGATTTCATTTTTTTTTATGTCGGCTTGTGTATCAAAAGTGAAACGTTTATCGTCACGCGAACAAATTATTTTTTTTCTTCGGTTTTTGCTGTTTTTATCCTGTCAGAAATATCAACACGTATCGATACGATAATTACGGGAGAATATTGTGGGATACTACTGCCAAACTGATTCTCCCAACGGAGCTCGACTTAATAAAAAAAAAATAAAAATAAATAAATAAATAAAATCTGTCCTTTCGACCAGTTGTATCACTTATAAGGGAGCTAATAATTTCGAAACGAAACGCGTTTGAGGAACACAATGTCACACTGCATAAGAGTTAACGGACTATAAAAATTCCTAGTTCTTTTTATATAAATGATACACGAAGCGCGAGTAGTCTGCATATTGATTTGCGCGTTTATTCGCGCGAATCTAAAATACGATATACTCAAGAGTAATTGGCTTCCTAGGTAGGATTAATCGAATCTTAGGGTAACACGTTTACGAATGCAAATGATAATGGAATATACGTATTTAGTAGACTGTATATAGCGGTGTATGGTAGAAAATATTTAAGTGTCGATGATCTGTTTAAGAAAAAACTAAATGCATTGTTACTACTTTGTTTTTGAAAGAACGAGAACAAGTTCATCGTTACCATTCAATCTTGTACACTTTATTTTCTCGTGATTATATCGGTCAGGACAACAGGGTATCATTAGCATTGTACGTTAATTAACAATCTAATATTTTTATCTTTCACCGTGTATGATTTTTAATCATGGAGAAATTATATTTCAAAGTAGCCGAGGGTTCTTTCTTAATCAGGCCATCGAATTATTGTTGAATGTACTAAGCTAAATAATAATATGAAAGCTTACACCTCGCAGACATACAGCCTCTGCCACTAAATGTATATATTATAAGGGATACTATGTACGTAAAACGACAGACAGAGTAATTGATTTTTAACTGATCATTTAGATGGCAACTATGTTCTGGTAAACCGCCCAAAACAAAAATGAAAACCTACTACACGCTATCTTTAAATTAGACTCTAAGCTTTAACTTTCGACTAAACGAAATGAAATATGTATAATGTTTTCCTATTTTGTTTTTCACGTCTCATTTAATTGGAAAGATTTGTATTTCTACGTTTTATTCGGATACACATTGATAACGATAAGATCTCTAAACGAGAAAGGCTTTAAAAAAAAAACAAAAAGGTTCAAATGTGTAGCAAATTTGTAACTGATCGATATTTAAATGTAACACATGTATATCGAGACGAATGAAAGAGAGGGAGCTTTGAATAGTGCCTGCTTAAGAAACCCAATTTACCGTATCTGTAAATGGTTAGAATAATGGTACGTACGTTATTTCGTACACGGTACATTCACTAGGACTACCGTAGCCAAGTATGGGAAAAAGTGTAATTGTAAAGTAAAAGTACGTTTTGTTATTCTCATATTATCGTGCATAAGAAAAACCGCTTATTCCAC
Source organism: Osmia lignaria lignaria (assembly GCF_051020975.1). Lineage (NCBI taxonomy): Eukaryota > Metazoa > Arthropoda > Insecta > Hymenoptera > Megachilidae > Osmia > Osmia lignaria. Next base: position 11,406,399 of record NC_135033.1, on the reverse strand, counting down.
TATTTTTCTTTTCTTAAGAGAATCTAGAAATTATAAACAAGCTGGAATTTTAACACGCATCATTCATTTAAACGTTTTACAATCCGAATAAAAATGATTTTTTAACTTGCACTGTGATCATCTTTTATTATGTTCATACTGTATTAATCGCATCACGCCACTCTTCCCCATACTGTACTATGAGTTCATGTTATTCAATTCTTAAATGTACATAAAACCTATGTGGTCGTAATTGTATGTAAATACTGTTAAACGTTCTATAACTCCTCAGAAATATGAATACAAGGAAAATTGGTTATTTAGTATAATTCTGACTTAAGACTTGACTTACTTTTATCTCAGCCTCCTTCACTTGCAACGTGGTGTCCATCACGGCTCCGCCGATCACAATCTACGTTGAACATAAACAAATCGTATGATTAGAACATATGCATATACATTTTTATTTCAATTAAACTCACTGGATTTCGTTCCGATTTCAGCTGGCACTTGGTGGAATTACTGCTGGGAAAACTTTGGAAATGTTTCTTGCCTAAATTTACCGCAATTTCTGCTGCCATATTTGCATTGTTTTCTATGAGTGCAATATCTACAATTTTGAGAAGATAAAAGTTAAATAAAAAGTGTCCACTTTATGTTATTCGTATGCTTACATATATATACATATACACACTTACTAGCTTGCAAAGATTGGCCATGTGTAATTTTATTTAATTCTTCTAATAAGAATGGAGTTACATTTTTTCCACTTACATGATTACTTTTTGCATTCTCTAAAGCTTTGCATATAGCTAACTCTATTTCTTTAGGATTCAGTGCATATTTTTGAGGAATAGGAACTGCAAATAGTAATCCTGTTTGCAGATTTAACTCCTTCTGAGCTTTTAATATGTTTGCTGCTTCCATTGAATCAGAAACTCTGTGTGGTACTTTTATTTTTTGAAATGTTTCAGTACAGTAAAATGCAGGGAAATGGTTGGTGTCACCAATCTTTATAACAGGGACTCCTTGAGTTTCCTACAAAGGATATAAATAACAAATGAAATTTCATTCAATGTGAAATTCATTTTCTACATAAAAATGTGTACTAACTAGATATTCTAATGTTTTTTCAATGTCTAAAATTGATTTAACACCAGAACATACAACAGCTACAGGGGTACGACCAAGTTCTATTAAATCAGTACTAATGTCAAATGTTGATTCTCCTCCACGATGAACACCCCCAATACCTCCTGTTGCCATTATTGGTATACCAGATAAATTTGCTATTAACATTGTTGCACTAACAGTTGTTCCTCCATTAAGCTTTTGAGAAACAATAGATGATATATCTCTGCGAGAACATTTAATAGTTTTTACAGGATCCGATTGTGCCAATGTTTTTAATTGTTCCTGACTTAAGCCAACATATATCTGTCCATTTAAAATTGCTATAGTTGCAGGAACAGCACCCTAAAGATATTTAATAAATCTTACATATTTGTTATGAATTAATAATTTATCATTTTTAAATTAAACAACAGTTACTTTGGCTCTGACAGCATTTTCAACTTTTATAGCTGTTTTTAAATTATCAGGATAAGGCATCCCATGAGTGATAATTGTAGACTCTAAGGCCACAATTGGTTGTCCATTTTTTTTTGCCACTTTCACCTCATTCCCACAAACAAAAATTCTATAAATACTGCTAGTTTGAAGACTATTTGTTGAATTGTATCTTTTAACTATTTTAAAAAGCCTTTGAAAATTGATCCACTGCATTTTCATGTTTTCTTTACCTTGCTGTTTGTTACTTGATGATAAACTGTAATATTAAATCAACAGTAATAAGCATCATATGTTGATAACATAATATTATCAACAGGTTATCTAATACTTTAACCGTTTCTATATAAAAAAATAGAACAAAATTATTTAAATATTTTATGTGAGACTAACCTTTATAGATATCATAATTATGATAAAATCGGAAATAATAAGTTACTTTGCCACAAACTATTTAATTCAACGAAAATCTCGACGAGATATCATTTCGATTTATCGATTAGAAATCATTGCAACTGTAATTTGAAAAATCAATTCTTAATTTCCTAAAGTGCCAGATTTTTACAATGATTTATTATTAATTTAGTACTTTATTTATTATTTTCTACCATCTGTACGTTTCCTGTTTCGTTGATACTTTTGAAAAGTATCAATTTCTAAGTTTTTTTTCGAACATAAATAATTAAACATTTATTTAATGATTGAAGAAAACATTTTAATTTGAAAAAATATATACACATTGCATTCAAGTTTGTTACATTATTAATATGATTATAATTCTGAGACGCGTTAAAAACCTAATTATAATAAGTGCTGATTAAACATTAGACGTCGTATTCATTTTCCTTCTGAATTCATTATAGTATGTTGAACTTTGATCCAAAAAACCAGGGATGTAGTTAGAAACACGGTTTCCGGTATAAAATGATATGCAGTTGTGAAAATAATGTTGATGAATATTGACCGCAACCAATATAAGCATATTTTCTGTATAAGCTTCTGTTCAATAATATTTCTTGTATTATATTCTCTTAGGCATAACTTGAATAACAAGTTAGAAAGAAACTGACTCAAGGTGGTCAAGGTATAACTGGTTGTGTGGAATAAGCATTTCATTGCATAATTTACACTGTATATTATAAAACTTGTTCTACCGAATGATTTTTAATATATACGAAATAAAAATTGAATTAACATAATTTTAATAGCATTTTATCAGCATTACTTAAAACATAGATTACTTATTTTTAATGTAACATTATCAAAGAATTAAAAGAAAAAAAAAGATTGATTCATCCATGTTATGAACAGTAGTTGGTACGTTCCTGTGGGAAGTACATATCATATAGCGTGCCTCGTATAACTTCGTCAGTTTCGATATTCTACGTGCGGTATGCGATGAATTTGAAACGTTCATCGCAAAAGCAATAAGTACTGTTTTTTAGTACTGTTTTAAATAATTCACGTACAAATTAATTATCAAAAATATGAAATCTAAAAAACCAAGTAACGTTGCAACACTTTACTTGAAAGCTTATAATCTTATCCAAGTTTTTGGGTAAGTATACAATTTACGTATCTAACAAACTGATTAAATGATAGAAAGAAGGTTTATTTTCTTGTTTGAATTCAAGTACACTTGTAATTTAACACGAAATATTAAATTTTTTTTATCGTCGCAACGTAATTGTAATTAAAAATAAATATGTAATGAAAAAAATGTATAAAACTATTTATGTTTGCAGCTGGAGTTACATACTTTATAAATTTCTGATAAATGATTTTACTGTGTCAGAACCAAACTTATGGCGTAATGTTAAATGGCCAGTTATTATTTTTCAACATGCTGCTTTTTTGGAGGTAAGTATTAAATTTTAATGTGACTGCTTTAAAAAAAAAAATAAGATTGAATTTTATTTACATTACAGATAATACATGCAGCAACTGGTATAGTTAAATCAAACCCTATACTAACAATTTTTCAAGTTTTTAGTCGTGTGATAATTGTAAGTGCTGTATTGTTAGCAACTCCATATGAACATGCAGCATCATCACCTGGCTTGCCATTGGCCATTTTAGCATGGTCAATAACAGAAATAATTCGATATCTGTTTTACTTTATGAATCTCAGTGGCTTTGTACCATATTTTCTTACATGGTTAAGGTATGGAATTTAAAAAATCACAGAATATGTTTTATATTAATAATTTGAAGCTAATATTTCTGTTGTTATAGGTATACATTATTTATCATATTATATCCTATTGGTGTAACTGGAGAACTGTTATGTTTATATGCAGCTATAAAGTATGCAGGTTCTCACCCAGAGGCCTGGAGTTATACACTTCCTAATGCATGTAATTTTACGTTTAGTTATTATATTACTCTGATAATTGTAGGACTGACCTATATTCCTGGTAAGTATTTCAAACATAATTTTTTATATTTATATAATATAATATTTTAATTCTAAATCTATCTTTCTCTTTTTTCTTGTTACAGTTTTCCCACAATTATATTTACACATGTTTGCCCAGAGGCGTAAGATCTTAGGAGTTGATGCATCCAAAAAAGCTCAATAATATAAATAAAATTTGATACATGGTATTTCTAGGGATATGTTTTTATGATGGAAATAAATATCTCAATTTATAAAGATACGGTAACTATTTTGAAAACATCATCTCTGAATTTTATCCTTTCATTTATTACAAAAATAATAGAGATTACAATATAAAAAAGCCTTTCTACTAACGAATTAGAAACGTGTGTTATCCTACCATATATTTATGCCCTATCATTAAATAGAACTTATCAAGTTACCAAATTAATATATAAAAATTAATGTAACGATTGTGTACTATTTTAGTTACAATGTATATTGGAAATCATTGTAATTCATAAATAATGAGAATCATATTTCCAAAAATATTTATTATTCGTTCAATACGAGAACATACCTGTTTTGCGCAGCTCAGAGACGCCCTCTACTCTTATCTGTAACTACGTAACGGTTTACGTTCGTGTATATACGGTGGACAAAATATATAACAGAGAAAATAAATGATAACATTAGAGGTTGAAGAGTATACCGAATACTCACAGACGCTAGATATACTGCGTGGTGCCATTACGCGCTTGCGCAGACGAAACATGCGCAGTCGAAGCATGCGCGAGCCGACTAGGACCAACGCCGGACCAACGGACCAACGCGCAGTACTAACAAAAACTCGTCACGCTAAGGGTATGGTCTCTAGTTGAACAAATAATATTGAACGTAGAAATGGTTCGATAGTGTGTTTTTATCGTATGTTCAAATGAATTTATGAATAATATTACTTTTTATATTACAATTGTAATATACAAAAGTTCTCTCAAATGTTGCTAGGCAGTTCGGAAGAATCTAAAAACATGTCTGAACATAAGGATGATGCGAAAAAGGGTAATGTTTCTAAACTGTCATTTGTCGAACATGACAAAATTCAAGCTTCGTGTATGTTATTGCTTAAAATTTTTTCTTTTTCTTAAATATAATTTTGTATTACTGTGAATTTCTTATTTTAATTCATAGATTTTCAGGAAATAATTTACAAAACAACTTTTTAATGAAATTCCCATTTTTAAAAATTAATATCAGTTTATAAAATTTGTATTATAACTTTTTAATATTTTTTATAATGCTTCTACGTTTACACTACGTTGTAAAGGATTACAAAATATAATATAAATGAATGCAACATGTTTGTGAAAGAGGTTAACTGTCATCTATAGAAACCCGGAATTTCACTAATTAAATAAAATGGTTAGCTGAATTAAAAGGCTGAATTACTGCTCGATGCTGTTCGCTATAATTGCAAAATATTTTAATTTGTATACTGTTGGCAGCTTGTAGGTAATTATTGTAACACACGTGTTTTCTGTGAATTACATTTCAGTTGTATCACCATAGTTGTTTATGGTTGATCAAAATGTTTTCGCGCCTCGTTCTTCCTTTAATCAGCGGTCCACGACAATTATTCGTCCGAAAACCCTGGAGAAAATCTGTATTTTTGTATTTTTATTTTAGTCAGTATAATATATTTGTTTATTTGAACATTATGTATTAATTTCTTTTTAATGTTGTATTTTTCAAAAACTAACAAACCTAAGATATTTATAATGTATGAGCATGTAATAAAAACCAAGATTATGTATTTATATCTAGCAACTGAAATAATGTATTAATAATATAATTTTTTGGACCCCTTAGAAAAGAAACCAAATGAGGAATCAGTACAAAGTTCTTCAGAACAAGAAGAGGTAGAAGAAGAGTCTGAGATGGAAAAAGTTCGTAGATATCTAGCACAGAAGTTAAGACTTTTTGATTCATCAGATTATAGCGAGCAATCACAACAAAAGGTGCTTCGAGAAGTTAACTTAGATGGAATAATAGAATATATAAAGGAAAATGAAAACTGCAAAATTGTTACTATGGCTGGAGCTGGTATTTCCACGTGTAAGTTTCTACAAATATTTTTCTAGAGTATTTTCAAGGAGTATGTAACATAATTTTTCTGTTTGTAGCTGCAGGAATTCCTGATTTTCGTTCACCGTCAAGTGGACTATATCATAATTTAGAGAAGTACAATTTGCCTCATCCTCAAGCTATTTTTGAATTGGATTTTTTTATGGAAAATCCAGAACCTTTTTTCGCTCTTGCGCGGGAACTTTTACCCGAAGGTTTTAAACCTACACCGTGTCATTACTTTATTCGTCTATTGTGGGAGAAGGGATTGCTTTTGAGACATTATACACAAAATATTGATACTTTAGAGAGAATGGCTGGTTTACCACCTGAAAAATTAGTAGAAGCCCATGGAACATTCCATACTGGTAGATGCCTTCAATGTAGAGCACCGTACACTCTTCCATGGATGAAAAGTAGTTTTTCTATTTTCTATCTTTCTAATTAAAATAAAATTGTATTTTAAATTTAGTGTCTGTTTTCAGAAAAAATCATTGAAGGTGTTGTACCGAAATGTGAAGAATGTAACGAGGGTGTAGTAAAACCTGACATAGTTTTCTTTGGAGAATTGTTACCTGAACGTTTTCATTATCTCGCCGATAGGGATTTTGCAGAAGCAGATCTTTTAATAATCATGGGATCGAGTTTGGTCGTTCATCCTTTTGCATCTTTGGTAGATAGGTGTGCATCAGGGATCGAAGTTAAAATAATCCCATTGCTATTTAAAATATTATAATTATGGTTTTCTTTAAGGGTTCGACCAAATTGTCCACGTTTACTGATCAATAAAGAAAAAGTGGGCATGCAAGACCGCTTGTCACGACTTCTAGGATTGCGGCAAGGCTTAATCTTTGATTCACGCACCGGTCGCGATGTTGCCTGGTTAGGTGACTGTGATACCGGTTGTCAATTATTAGCTGAAAAGTTGGGCTGGGATGTATGTTTCACTGCTTAAATTGATTTCTTATAGTGATTTAAAAATTACCGATATCATTAACTTGAACTTACTTCTTTACAGGAGGAATTGAAGGATCTTATTAAAAAAGAACATGAACGTTTGGAAGCAGAAAATACTAGCCAAGATTGATTGCATTAATCGTGTTATTGTAATATAAATTTAGCTTTTTACAATAATTATGACTTAGTTTTGCTGCTACTTTTTATAAAGAAAGAACAGGTAATATTTTCATTACAAAATCGTTACAATGTCAAAAATTAGTAATTGACGTTATATTCATATTGCGAATATATTTTGTTGTTGATAATATTGAAGTAGCATAATCATTGCTCAAGGATGTGTAAATAGTTTATTTCATAATATAGTATACGGTGATGATGTAATTGCAAGAAAGGTGTGATTTTGGACAGTTGAATCACGTGTACAAATAAAACAGAGTAAAATGTAATATAATATAAAAATCATTTCATAGTGAATGGTTTAATGATAACTTCCTGAGCTTCTCGTTGATGCAGCTGTCCTTCGCCCACAGCTGGTGCAGCCATAGGCACGCGACCCGAATATTTCAACTGTAAATTATAATTTTATTGTAGAAAAAATGCAAATGCATGTTGTACTAATTTTATATTTATTTGACACTCACTGATCTTCCACACAGATTTTCAAAACGAGTCTTAACAAAACTCCATGCTCCCATGTTTTGCGGCTCTTCTTGACTCCATATGAAAGCTGCAAAAAACATTTATTTCAATATCGTATAATAATGTCAAGACTTATTCATGATACTTACTCTTTGCATGTTTATACTTATCAATCTCTTGTAATAAGTCTTGAACAGGAAAGGGGCATAGGCTTTCTAGCCTGATAATTGCAACATTTTTCTGTACTGTTCTATCTCTGTATTCATCAAGAGCATAATAGTGTTTTCCACTTACTAGAATCACCTTAGTCACTTCTGATTCTTTCACTTTGTCATCTCCTGTCAAAATCATGCTATTGAAAGAAGTTAGAAATGAATTAGATTATTTGCTTTCATTTATAACATACCAATAACGTTCTTGAACTTAGTCTGTGGTCCCATATCCGCTAACGAGGACGTGGCTGCGGCATGACGTAACAACATTTTCGGGGCTACTATTATTAAAGGCTTGCGAAAATTTCTTACCATCTAAAATGAAGAAACAAAAGTAAACTTGTAGCAACAACGATATAATTTATCATTTTTTTGATAAAATCGATTTTACTTGTCTTCTTAACAGGTGAAAGTACTGAGCAGGTGTCGTAGGATTCGTAACGTGCATGTTAACGTTATCACCATCCGGTTTATTCTCCTGACTATCAGTGAGTTGTAAAAATCTTTCAATTCTACAAGAACTGTGTTCAGGACCAGCACCGTCGTAGCCATGAGGTAAAAGCATCGTCAGACCACTGCTTAACATCCATTTCGATTCTCCACTGGTTACAAAGGTATCAATAACGATCTGTGCTCCATTAAAAAAATCACCAAACTGTGCCTCCCAAATGGTCAAAGTCGTTGGTACAGCAATACTCATACCATATTCATATCCTAGCACTGCCTCTTCTGATAAAATACTGTTGGCTAACTCTAGCTTCCCTGTTTGACCCTCTATCATAGAGTTTAATGAAATCTGTATGTCTGAAATTACGAATGATACCTGAAATCACATCTTATTCATCTATGAAACTCATTTTTCAGTTACCTCCAGTAGACTGATCAACAAGCATCGCATGCCTCTGTGAAAATGTACCACGGCCTACATCCTGTCCACTTATTCTGACATTGTATCCTTGATACAACAAACTACCAATGGCAAGTGCCTCAGCAGTGGTCCAGTCCAAGCGTTCACCACTCTCTATTTTGTTCAATCGGGATTGAATGTGACTTTTCACTAACCGAGGATGTATTGTCTGTTGTATGGTGAGACGTGACACTTAATTGGTCAAAATAGAAGAATAATCCCTGGGATAGAATTAAAGCATATGATATGTTCTCACCAACTCGTCATGAACGTGAACACTTTTTTTGGCAATGAAGCTTAATAGGTTTAAATCAACACCCGTGTCCCACTGTGTCACGGACGCATCAGCCGATCGCATTTCGCTCCACAAGCCTGTGAAGTAGACAGGTTGTGGAATATAACTGTCGACTTCTTTCAGTGCTCGATCCAATCGAGCGCTATGATTTTCAACGATGCTGGTAGCTTCTGTCTTCGAAAGTACATTAGCCTCGTTCAGTTTCTTTAAATATCGATCTGGTATGGTTCTAAAGGAAAGAGGAAAAGATTATTTTCATACCTGATACATTTTCAAGTCATTTTAAAATACTCACGGACGATTGTGTATAATTTTATAAATAATAGGATTCGTGAAGACGGGATCGTCCAATTCGTTGTGCCCCCATCGTCTAAAACAGTTCAAGTCCACGAAAACGTCCTTCCTGAACTTTCGTTGGTACTTGAAAGCTACTCTGGTCGCTCGAACAACCATCTATGATATGTATTTATCAAATTTAAATTTTCCCCCTTTCACGGTGTTTCACTGTGTAACGAGAAGAATATGCGAGCACCTCAGGATCGTCGGCGTTCACGTGAATCACCGGAGCAGAGATCATCTTTGCCAGATCCGTGCAATATCTCGACGATCTTCCTCTGGAGGCTGGAGTGGTGAAACCTAGTTGATTATTGATTACCATATGAACAGTTCCTCCAATTTCAAAGTGAGGAACTGCGGATAAGGCTAAGCATTCTTGATCGACACCTTGGGCGGCATAAGCGGCATCTCCGTGTACCTAAGGTGCAGTATAAGCACAGATGAATTTGATTTAATATTCTCTGTGGGTTAATTTAAATTTAAAGCAGTTTACTTGGACGTTCAACACTTTGTCGCTCCAGCATGCATTTGCATCTTCACTGTAGGCTCCATCCTTAACAGCTTGCATGGTTCCTCGAGTTTTTCCCATGGAGACGGGATTCACCGCCTCCAAATGCGACGGATTTCGCAGCATCGTTACGTGAAGCTTTTTTCCCCCGATTGTCAGATCGGTTGAAGATACTAAGTGGCTAATCACGTCACCGGAGGTAACCACGTTATCCGGAAATTCAGAAAATCCTCGCAATTTTCTAAACAATTTCTCTGGCGGGAAATTCAGCATACCAGTAAGAAAATTCAGTCGACCACGATGTGGCATGCAGAGGACGATGTATTTTAAATCATCTACAATTTAATCAGTTTAAATGCCATCATTGATAAATGGAGATGAAGGTTTTATTTTTTTTATCTTGTTTATATTATTTTATCAGTTACATGGTAAATGTTTTTCAAGTATTTAAATGATGAAATATATATTCAAGGTTTACCGTGTGCGCATAGTTTGAAGAACTCGTGGAAGAATGCCATCATACTCTCAGCACCTTCGCCACCGTATCTCTTAAGGCTCACGAACCTGATGGCCAAGAAGTGATCGAAAGCTTGACTCTTCAGCATTTCTCTCGCGATGGCAATTCGCGTTTCATTCGTCAGAGAATTCGCCAAATCTTTTTCCACTGTTTGCGCGAACCATTCTCTCTCTTCCTCGGTCTGTGTAAATATTAACAGAAATCAGGTATTTATATAGATATTCTACAAAGAAATAATAGACAGTGGATACTTATTGTTCAATATTAAGCAGTTACAATGATTCTGTTTAGAAAATTCTGTTAAGTTGCTGATGTATTACCTCCAGATAACTAAACTCCAGTCCTACCGAGCTACTGTAAGTTTTATTTAAGAATTGCAATGCTTCTTGTACTGTTCCTTCCTCTTTCTCTGTTGCTAGAATACCTCTGAAAGAAACTTTGTCGTTCAAATTTAATCCAAATCTTTCTGGTTTTAATTCGACCAGAGGTGTTGGCACTTTCGTCGCAACTGGATCAATGTTCGCTTGTTTGTGACCGTGTGTTCTGTATGCTGTAACCAGTCTGTAAAAATTGCTATTCTTTGATCGTGTTTCTAAGTATTCTTTTGGTACTGAAAGAAAGAGAAAGAGCGAGGTGAACTTTAACACGTTCAATACCACAGTGAAAATGGCATCTCTTTAATTATTTGAATAATATACTTTTATTTCAATAATACGTTTCTTCTCGTACGAAATTATCAAAACAGCATGAGTGGAAAGTTTAACGTGGGTCATCTGTGACCTGCGTGACACTCAGTGTTAAATTTATGATGTTAGTGACCCCTCACGACATTCGACGTGTTAATCAACATATCATTTGAAATACCTTCAAAGTGTCTTTGTGTCTTTGGTTTATATCCATAAACACCATTTTCGCTGTGATACGATCGCGTGAAGATGTTTGGTCGATAAGAGACGCATTTTGAAGCCGGATGACCATTTGTCCATTCTAAACGTGCTTGTCTGTTTTTGCGAAAAGTTCGTAGAATCGTGTGCATGCTTGCTTTCGTTACGAGACCAATGGATCAACTGAGAGTCCCCCATCGTGGTACCCTCGGTTATTTTATTGCTTTTATCCCCTCCACGTGAACATATCCAACATTATCTGTTTATTTAAGATTAACAGTTCTTAAATAGTACAAACTCGCGATACGAGTTGGTACACATATGAATATTTAAATTGGGTTCATTGGGAATATTTTTAATATTTTTAATTTTATTTAGTGAACGCTATGAGTATTAGTACAAGTTTTTATCGATAACAAAAATATAGTATGTAGTCCCTGTATACACTAATATCACTCGGTAATATCGTTCATCTTCGTCTTTCCATTAATTAAAATTAATTGTCATGCTTCGTCAAAATGTAAACGAAGTTTATTATAAAGTTTATATGTCAGGATACGCTGTTCCTACGAGGTCGTTACCTCTGTACTTGAATTTATAAGTAACAATGTTGAACTTCGTCCCTCCCAATGATACCGGACATTTTCCATCCGGTCTTGCATAGAAGCACACCGTGTACAACGCCATTTCCAATTCAGGTGAGGTACCCACGAATATAGTCGTTACTGGTTTATCGTGTCCATTGTATTTCGTTCGTATTTCGACGATAGAAGCTTTCTAAAAAAAATAAAAAAAAAAAAAAAATAAAACAGAAATTAAAAATTCGTAGCATAAACAGTGCAGATTGACTTACATCTCCAAGATCAATTTTCTTCAAATATCCGTTGTAATCAACTCGTCCACTGCTTTCCTCCTTGCTGTAGTAAATCCAGTTATGTAAACCAACTACCTCAGTGCCAGTTGGTGTGTTTTTTAATTCTGCCATGAAAACGTGCTCGAAACCTGAGCTACCAATCTTTCCTTGTCCACGAGAGAACAGGTTGAACCATATCTTCCTCAAGGTGTCTTTGTACTCGTAGTAGTCCTTTCGAATTTTCCCTTTGTCCGCGAGGAACCTCATGGCAGCGGACATCACGTTCGTGCTGAGGAAGGTGTCCGCTAAAAGACTTTCCTCTTGCCTTTGTAACGGACTGATCTGCTCGTTCACGTTCGTGTCTGGTTTGTAGTTATCGTAGATCGATATTACCCTCTGTACTGTTGGGATTTGGTATGCTTCTGCGTTCACCTTGAGTAGTCTGAAAATTGATATTATTTGTAGAATTCTAGGAAAGCTAGGATCTTTTTGATTTACTAAGTAAAAACGTACGGTTCCGACGCATCGTCCGTTGTACTGCTACTGGTTGTTTGCTTTTGTAGGTTTAGCGTGATGTATTTATTCGCGTTATTAGTGTCCTTAATGAACAGAGCCTCTGAGAGTTTTTCTAGGTCTTCGTCTGTGATTGTGTTTCCTTTGCTGTAGGTGGGATTGCTAGAGTACTTGGTCGTGGAGGCTGCTCCTGCAACCGCTGCACCTGCTAATGCACCTCCCGCGAGTGCACCTCCTGCTATCGCCCCTGTAGACGGTTTCGATTGTCCAGGTTGGGTGGGTGTTTGGGGTCTTGGTTGAGTTTGACCTGAATAAGTTACATTTTATTTCGATAAGATTTTGTTATCGGTGCTGAGAGTACTCTTTTCTTAGTCAATTAAGATTTAGATAATGTACCTGGTTGACTTGGATAACCAGGTTGACCTGGATAGTTGGGCTGTCTTGGAGCAGGTGTAGGTGAGTTGGGTCTACTACCTCCACCTGCAACATCAGCCCAAGTTTTTCCTGGAGAACCTGGACTTCCAGGTCTAGAGGCAGGAGCTGGAGTACTGCTTCCCGGTTTCAAGGGACCCACATTCAAGGTAGATACTTGATTACCTCCAGCCCCAGGCTGACCAGGTTTCGGTTGAGGTTGTCCTGGTGAAAGAACCGGATTGGGAGCAGGTGCAGTGATTCCTTAAAATGAAACATATGAAGTTTTGAAATTAGAATATCGGTTCTTTCGATTCAGTTGAATGAAACGACTTTGTTTACCCGTTGGTGAGCCAAATGGACTTCCTGGATGAGGAGAAGGTCTCGAGCCTGGAGATGGTGGTTGGGGTTGAGGCTGTGACTGAGGTGCTGGTTTAGCACCTGCAGTACCTGGCGAGGTAGGTTGCATTGGAGCACCTCCTGGACTGGAAACTGGTCTAGCACCTTTAAAAAAAATTTCTCAATTACTTTTCCTATTACATTTCACACAAATCTGTATATTTTACCTGGAGTTTGTGGTCGTGGTGTGTTTCCAGGAAAAGGTGTTGGTCTGGAACCTACACAATTTTCCCATTAACAAAAAACTTTTAATATAAAAAAACACAATTAATAGTTTACCTTCGCCGCTTAATGCTGGTCCCTCGGAAGGTACTTTAGGTTTCTTTCCAGGTTCTCCAGCTCCTGTAAGGTCTGTAGCCCAGTCCCTGTATCCTTGGCCGGTATTACCACCAATGGCTGGGTTAGCCGGTTTCGATCCCGGGAATTCAAGACCCACTTCCGTTCCCGGATTCGGTCTGCTCGGTCGTGCATTCTCCTTTATCTTTCCACCGGTCGAACTGACCCCAATCGCCAGCCCAGGGTCGCTAGCCCCGATAACAGCTGATCCAACATTGCCAGGGCTTCCTAATGGTTTGGCAGTCGTAGCATCTGGTGCCGCTTTCGTCGGCTCGGGTGTTGCAGCATCAGGGCCGATCGTTGTAGTCGAATCTTTATCCTTCTTCTTCCAAAACTTCCATCCTGCCTCAACGTCGGCTAAAAGAAAACGTATCTTCTGCTGATATTTCTGTGGTAATAATTCTATAATTCTTCGAGTAATCCCTATGCGGTCGAATCCACTTATTCAAATTCTGTTCTACCCAGAAATCAGAATCAGTGTATATTCCAGTTATCTGAACAGTGCAATGGAAATTTGCATAAGGAAATTGGTATTAAAATCATCTGCGTTTCTCGACGCAAGATTAAAGACGAGGTCATCGTGGTTCTTCGTTTGATACGTCGAGTAATTAGGTTGACCGATATTGCGTCAATACTTGGTCGAAAAATAAATATTTCTTATAAAAACTTCATGTGTCACAGATCGAAAGAATTAATGATGTTGATTGCGTTTCTTTGTTGTTGCTTCTTCATTACGGTTTCTCTGAAATCTTCCTGATTAACTTTTGGCTGCTAACGTGAACTCTTACGATAACCTTGACGATGTGCAACCAATAGATTTAAACGTTTAGAATTTAGAATTTAGAGTGTTAGATAACATTAATGTCAAGATACATCTAAAATAACACTATCATATAATATTGTGTAATATGTTTATAATTCAAGGAGTCTTCGGTTTTCTCTTCGAATATTCTAATAAAAAAAAATACAGTGTTGTTGAAAAATAAATATTTACACGAGCATCGAAATCATTTCAAGGAACTATTCAAAGATTTTGCGCTGAACGTTGCACAACAGGACGAAATTCTTAATTCGTATCACGAAGAAATCATTCTTTTAGAACGTGTTTAACCTTCTTCATGCTTTAAGGCCTCAACTTTTATTTATTCGAGCTAAAATCTGAAAATTCGACGATATCTATACCTGTGAACTAAAACTGTTTACCTGGAATCCAAGGTTTCCAAGGGGTACCTCTTTAGAACCCCTGAATGAATTACTTTTCGACCTGGGTCTCCCTCGTTTCTTTTGCACTGTATAGAAACTTTTCAATTTCAAATTTTCAAAATAACTAAACTCCCTCGTTCGGAATTTGACGTATCAAACGTAAAACAATTCCTTCAGTTTTACAAACGTATGCATCATATGATCCCACAATGGGATCACATGAGATCATCAATTTCAATAGAACCTTGCAGGTAGCTCAGAGACCGCAAAATATGTATATATATAACCTACGTCGTTCGTGTGAACACTCTACAGTTCATAAATTATTTAAAAAAAAAAAAAAAATACTATCTACTTACCAACGATCAGAGACAAGGAGAGTATCGTCAAGAAAATGGTAACGTTTTGGACCTTCATAATTATCCTCGCGTAAGGACAGGATCGGTGTTGTAAGCGAAATCAAGAGCGTCGAAAAGCGTATGCCAAGGCGTGTTGAGACGAACTGAAGGCTTGTTAAACGATTTAACCACCTCCAACCGATCGTACTTTCCTCTTGCCTTCTCACTTCTTATTGGTACGTTCGCATGATCGTGTCAGTATAGATACACACATAGCAGCGAAAGTAGCTACTGAATTATTTCTCATTCTTCAATTATAAAAGTATGCGAATTAATCTAGACTTCAATCATTTTATTGTAACTAATTATCGTTAACTATCGCCTACAGGAATTTAAATGAGTGTACATTACCTATCTCTCTTTTATAAGTGCACTACTATTTTCTTGTTAAGGTTTATATTTTTAATCGAAATACTGTATTTATAAACTGAAATAGTTGTGCAAGCCCCGTTTTTATACGTTTTTTGATTTCATATCAATGCGCCTTTTTTTAAAAAAAAGCACTACTCGCGCCATCAGACGGTGCGCGGCAAAATTGACGAAATAGAAAATTGCCTTTTTTGCAAAATAAGTAATTTTTACACCTTATTGGAGTTAATGAGACGTTCTACGGGTTTTAATTAATTCTAATAATGCCATTACAATTTATGTAATGCGTTAGAAATGATAATTCTTAAAAAAAGAAAGTGCGGGATTTCCGCCGGTAACGATTATGTTATCATAGTTCAGCACTTTGCCGTTCTATGGCGCCAGTGGTACAATTCGATGGCGGTATTCTCAAATCAGAGCATTCGTGTCATTCTGATTCTTTAAAAACTAAACATTACTTTATTCTCAGAACCTGTATGTACATATTTACATTCTTGCACCGTTTTTCAACATTCGCAAGCACACAGCGAACAAATTCACAACATTGATTAAGCAGTTAACGTTAATTAAGTAGTTTCACGTTTGAAACTTACGACTGATATTGTAATTAATCTAAGATCACAGCTTAAGCGCATTTTTATATGGAATTTCGATAAACTTTATTTTCCAATTAAAGGAAAGTAGATAATTGCCCATAAGATCAGGAGTACCAGTAAGAATAACATGAGCTTCGAACGGGAACTATCCCATCCGACTAGGATGTATTTTGGTCTTCTTATCGCATCCTCTAACAACGAAGCCTAAAATTCGATTCGATAGAATAAAGGATTAAAAATCATCATTTTCAGATTGCTTACATCGTCGTCGTTGTCTTCGTTTCCATGCAGCCTTTGAGTGCTCGAGTGTTGATACATTTGCGTTGTTTTCTCTCGAGTACTCTTCACTTTACTCGCATTTGCGTTCGTCCGTGGTGTCCTGTTGGGTTGTACCCTCGATGGTCCAGGATTCTCCAAATTAGTCAGTCCAATGGTCACAGTGTTGTCTGTTTTCAATTTCCTTTGTGTCTCAGTCCTCCCTGTCTGTATGGTTTCTTTGTTCGACGAACCACTGGTTGTTTCTTCTTCTGTCACTTCATCCTTTCCAGACTCGTTACGCTGAGTTATCCTGCTGATAGGATTTCGGATTTGGGACAGGAAGCTGTCCAAGTATCGCGAAAACTTTCTATCTCTTTCCAGCTTCAGGTTGGCGGTTGTTCGGTGTTTCCTTCGTAACATCTACCAGGAAATTCTGACGGTGGTAGCGAGTCGGTGACCACAATCGCTCTCTTCGAACACGCTGAACTTTGTACACGATTGTTAAACTGGGATCTTCTTGGGTCTATCTGTTGTGCTGCGAGAGACGCCGAGATTAGATAAACGACCGAATCTTTTAATATTTTCCCCTTCTTTGTTGATTTAAGGCCTAATTCGAATGTGAAAGTCTTGAATTTCTAGTAGGATTTTCAAATTCTTATATTTAGAAATTTCGAAAATGTTAAAATGAACGAAGCAAGATAGTTGGACGAATAAAGTTCCTTTGGTAATATCAATTGGATAAATCGACGTTCGTACGTATGTTTGTGTTTAAAAAAAAAAAAATTACACCTGCCTGGTACATTTGTAAACATCATACGAGAGATCTTGTCGATATCGATTGAGTCAGTCAGGTGTTAAGGAACGAGCATAAAATGTTGTTACTTCCAAGGTATGGACGAGGTCGTGTCTCAAGTATAAAATGCAGCCTCGAATCCTTTTCTTTTCTTCTCCCAAGACGAGCAATTGCTATGAAATTCTCATTGTATCCCTTGTAAAAACACGTTTTGTCAAAGAGCGTCATATATTTGCAGATAACTTCCAATAACAGCAGTGTATACCATTCTCGATAGTTTCACGTCTGTCATTAATTTCAATGACGATTGTTATCAAGGTTGTTAGCAAATAGTGTCTATTGACCAACTGTGCACACAGTTTTCTTAGAATTTATCATTTGGAAATTTCGATAGAATAAAATACTCTGATGTATTTTATTTTTATTTTAGTTTTACAAAAGCTGATAGGAAATCACTTTTAGCTTTATCAGGTAGCTAAGTTTCAGAACTGATTGAAAAATTATCAGCGTCAGATAAGATGTTTATTACTTAGATATAATTTTTCATCAATTGAAGGAGAGACATCATTTCAAAATATAGTACAAGTAATTAACCATATTTTATTTAATTATGTACAAATACTTGGTAAAAAGTAAAAAAGTAGGGTGTTGGTTATAAAATCAACAATACTAAAGTTTCGAAAAATACCTCTTGAATAAAATTCAAATTATATAAAGCATGTCTCGTATACAATGTTACAATTATATTCATTGTCTTACAATACGGTCCTGATATATAGTATCCAATTAGAATAAAAAAAAAAAAGTAGAGACTAGCATTAATGTATTGGAATGTAAAAAAGATTGTTAAATCCAGCATAATTTTTTGGATGTAAAATACTTTTGTACATCTTTACAAAAGTCACGACTCTTTATACACTGTCTACACCTTCAACACTGGGAAAAAGTAGTGTCCTTCTCTTGTATCTCTTCATTCTCATGAATAGAAAGTACTCGTTTCTTGCATTTCCAGTGAAATGCAAGAAATTAAACAGATTCTCATAACCATTTAATTTTCAAAGGACGGATTTATCCTGGATAGAATTTTTCCAATACGAAAATTTGCCTCTTGTAGTCATTCGAATCATCGCGTCGAGTTCATTCGTGTTGTTCGCGAAAGTGAAATTATCGAAACATTCAGTTTTCAAAATCAGTCTCTAGGTTTGTTGTTCTGGTCGAATCGTTTACAAAATCCGATACTGGGTAAGGAAGGTGTAAACGATCACCCAGATCACCAATGCGACGATCACGGTAACGAGGAAGACGGTTTTCAGATAATGCCAAGGACTTTCTAGCCGGGATTCACCGCGATTTGCCCAACTTTTGCAACCACCGTTCCTGCAAGGGATGCTTCCGGGTTGTACCGGCGTCGACGTCGCGACGCTACTGGTCGGAGGTGACACCTTCACCTCCCCAAGTTCCGTTTCATCCGCGCTTTGATCCTCGGTCTTCGTCAGCTCGCACCTTGACGGACTCTCCATCTTAAATGAAAAAAAGAAACGATGAATCAGAATGGTCCATGAAATTTTTGAAAAATTGTTTTAACAGTCTTTGCTTGCTTGAACAGTTGCATTACAGTATGAAATAATTAAAGATAATAGGCTTGTATCGAATGCAGTTACGAACAGCTACGTAAATAATTACTTTTCTTATTAGCGGATCCATCGATATTCTTATTTGCAACTATCTAATACAAGCATACTGCTACGAAATAATATAATAAATCGGATAATAATTGACCTCTGCTCTTGTTTTCGTTCGAACGACACAAATTCATCGGACAATTCATTGTGGTTTAACATGGAGGCCATAGATCCGGCTTAAGCAGGATTTGAAGACCGCGACTTCCTATTTACGCGATCAGGACGAGTCAAGATTGGAACTGGTCGGAATATTTTTATACCTTCGATGGCACGAATAACGGTCACGTAAAATATACATGTATGCTAATCGAGCGCTATTTCAGCCTTTCGAAAGGTAAGAAAATAAAAAAAAAAAAGAATCGAGCGGTGGTTGCAGAACGGCGTTTATAAACATTCAAGCGAGACCGTGGCTAAAAGTCGCGAGCAGAATTTCTAATAAATCGAAGCCGAGCTGGATATGCATCCAGCGTAACGATGCAGTCATTCCAAATTATCGATTATTTCACAATCGTAATCGATAATACGAACGACCACTTGTGCATTGCGTTTCCGTTGCTTTTCTTGATGAAATAATGGATTATCAGTTTCTTAAAAATGAACCGAACGAATTGTACTTTTTTTCAAACTAAAACCACTGAATATTCTTACGATCGCCTAGAGCTTAGCAGCAAAAGTAGTGTTATCGAAATCATTAGGAAAAGGAATTCGAAACAATTGATATGGAAGAGGTGGCGGCGTAAATTGCATAGGAACGAAGGACACGGGTGAATGCACCGAAATCTCAGGAAGTGAAAGGAAAAGATAGGATTATATTTACATGTGACGGTGGAAATCGGCTGTTGGGAGGGAGGAAATCTTGTTTAGAATCCGGTCCTGTCCCGTAGACCAAGCCCATCATGCTGATGACCTGATTCAAATATGGATAATCCCATATGGAACCTGGAGATGGCACGATCACTATCTGTTAATGATCGATTAAATTTTTAATTGCTACACTATTCGAAGGGCCGCGGTTTTTATTATTTGATCATTTCTAAATTGAACCCAAGTGTCAATATTCATCTCTGTATTGACGTTAATTACATTGATCAGATTCCAGGGATTCGAATACTCAATACTCGAATAAATCAACATGGATTTACCGAAGGTCGTATCAGAACTGATAGGGTCAATGAATCATGAACTTCATTGATCCGATTTTATAAAGAGGATCTCCTCCGTATCCCTCCTCTCGTTAACTGCATAATTTCTCATTTGTCACACAGAGAAAACACAGTTTATTCGACAGAAGTAAACAGGAAATCGTTGATTATTTACAAAAATCATCGTGGTATAAAAGTATCACACTCACAGTATCAAACGCGTATCCATAGTTCCTAGCCCGACGATTTCCGTCGTTGTTCATACTTTTCAATCCTTTCACTATCGTATCGAGAACACATTTCTATTCGTACGTGTCACACTGACGAATGAACGCGAGACTCGTTGTCATCGTGGTGTTTTCTTTTTTATTTATTTTTTTTTGGTAATTAGCCTTGATAAGGCTGAAATATGATTGTCGATATGGATCGGTGCGAGGAAGTTTGTAGTTTACTCGCGTACGACACCGTAGGAACTGACCAGTTACGTCGATCGAGCCTCATTATCAACCTTTATCAGTCCCGACCCCTGATCTTTCCTTATCGGACCTATTCTACACGTGAATATCAACAAAACGCTTCTAATCTGTTCGTAAATCGGTCGCTAAACGCGAAACGAACCTGGTCGAAGCCTTTTTTTTCTTTTTTATTAGAAATTGACTTTGTTTCAGTGCGATTCGCAACACGTGTCCATTTTTAACTCGATAATTACGTGCATAAATTAGAAAGGCACCCAATAGAAGAATGTTTAATATTTATACACAGTCTCCAAATATTTTGTTTCATACTTGCCGGCGCGGGTTTCCTATGAATTTTCATGCGAATACATTTCGTAATCAGACGATTTAAATTAAACTCATTTAAATTTATACCGACGAGATGTTTCCTACTCTGCTGCTATGTTTTAAAAAATAAAAAACGAATCCTACGCTGTGGATATTGTTGGTTACGCGAATAGGTGTATGTAATAGAGGATGAGGCGAACATTAACGAGGATTATAAGCAGGATACCTTGCGTAATCGGGTGAGGCTCATGTTTTCCAACGAATGGAATCGATGAACAGGAATATAGGATTAATCACTTTTCGAATTTAACCCTGAAGAAATAATTAGTGTTGAAGTATGTCGATGAACGATCCTCGCATAATTGACAAATTTGCAACTGTAGATCATCTATCTAATTTTTATGAAATAACTTCAGATTGCGTACGCGAATCTGTGTTAAATTGGTTAAAATTTTCTTTTTATCGATAGTTCATAGAACTCGCAGAGATTTATTGGGAACACGATTTCGACCGAGAGGTGAAAGTACCCAAAGGACGTTCGTATCCGAAAGCGTCGATGAACGAAAGTTGCTTCTCTTTGAAACTAGTATGTACTCCATTGATGCTTGAGTATTGACGTTTTCTTGGATTATAAATATACAGGGTGTCGTGTTAGTACAAACGCAAATAGAAAGATTATGCGAAGTTTTTTTTTTCCGAGGAAAGTACGTGAAAATGCTTCGAAGAAAATGTATACCGTGTAAAAACACTTTTACAATTGTTCTGAGGATCTAATGGAATAACTTGCAATTATCTTGATACATCCGCAATTACCGTGACGTACAGTCAAGGTCGAGTAACTACAAGGAACAAATTATCATATGTGGTTAGAGGAAAAAAAAAAAGGAAAAAAACATTGACAATGAACTTTGATAACGACTTTACAACTTGTGGTATCATATTATCTTCAACGGTGACGAATTCTCTGGTTAAAAATGTGCACCTTCGCTGCTACTCTTTAAGCTTAATATAAATTTTAGATAAAGAGATATTCGCATGATCTCACCTGTTGCGGATGCCAAGTGTGCTGAAAGAAACTTTTGAAACACCTCATACTGGATGGCATTCTTTTGCCTTTGTTAATCACAGCATTTTTATCGTGATCATTGATACACTATTGTCCCCGCTCTTTTTTGTTTTAGTTTCGATTAGTATAACGCTTTCACCTAATTAGGTTGCGCACGATATCAACTCTTTTGATGGAAATTAAAAAAATTTTCAACACTTCACTGCATAGTTAAAATTGAAAATCTTCAACTGTACTATGTAGATTTATTGATAAAACGGTAAGGTTTTAAGCGTAGGCGGAAATTAAAAGAAATGTAGGCGATTGTGAACGGTGCCGCAAGATTATAAAGTGCAGTCGCATCTGTAGGAATGATCGCCAGGCGAAAGTTTTGAAGCGCACTCGACGGTGTGCGGTCAACAACTAATGAAGTTCGCGCCGATAGCGGCAACAACCCGTACGAAGCGTGTAACATTGACTGTTGAAGCTCTCGTGTGACATACAAAAGAACTTTTAAGCCTACACCAGACCTACATACATTATGACTCTAAATACGCAGACGCATATACAAACGTTTGACATTTAAGTAAATGGTAACCGCATTCTATACAAAGAAGTTCCAAGATAATAGAGTAACGGGATCTCGAATGTTTGCCTGAACAAATGCCATTTACCATGTCATGACACGATTTTCTATAACACAATGAACTTTATTTCAATTCATTCGCGCGTACATAAATAATAATTTAATACCACAAACTGAAATACTTAATTAAGCAGTTTTATATGTAACGATATATAAAGATTTATTTTTTAATCGTGAAGTTGGAAAACGAAGGTGCTGATATTTCTTTCTCATTCCGAAATTCTGCTTTGTCTACCGCTGACTGGGGGCTACCAGTATATTGAAGCCAATGCTTCCTGCAATTAGAGTGATTGAATAGATCGTTGTTTACGGTTATCAGTTTTTAGTAAACTTACATTTGTTCTACTTTATCTTTCTCTCCTTCGATGCGTCCCACAACTGTACCGTTATTAGTGTTCATGCACCAACCTTTTAGACCTAATTCTTCTCCACGTTTCTGAGTGTACTATAGTAATAATAAAATATTAAAGTCGGTCGCTCATTAAGCAGCATGCAACATATTGAATACAAAAGTGGCGCGTAAACGCGCGCACAGATACGCGTATGCGCACAGATACGCGCATGCGCACATATCTGCGCGTGGGATTTCGTTTGGTACCACGCGCATACCTCTTCGCGCATTCGCGTTCCGTGCGCGGCGCGTGCGGTTGGTGTGGGTACGTATCCTTACAAAAACTTTCTAAAATAGGTTAATCATCTTTTAACAAGCATAATTGGGTTATTTATCGATGCATGTTCAAGCTACATTAATTGTAGTCATATTAATACATAAGTAATCCTATACATTTGAAGTACTGTATATATCGGTAAATACGCAGTAGTATTTTTAGCTGGTAGGTGTCGCTTTAGTAGCAAACACGTTGATTTAATGTTTACAAATATTTAACTTACAATTTTTCTAATTCTTTTTATGATTTGCTTTCATGATATACTGAACAAAATAAACTTTAGAACATTTCAGTAAAAAAAAAAATTAGCCGAAGGTCTCAGTTGAACGGGTACACTTATAAGGTTAGGCTAGGGTATAGATAAAATATAGACGTATACTACGCAAGTAATATTATTTACTAAGTATTAATCAGACACTCAACTTACCTTCCTAAAGAAGACACCTTAAAAAGAGAATTTGAAATTAGCATCTTTGCACTTCTGTTAAAACAGATATGATTACTTACCTTGCACTCTTCCGTACACTTCAAAATCAACACCGACTAATTTGGACATTGTTAGGTTTTCTGACGTTACTTTCAACAACAGTGGCAATACAATAAAAAAACAGGAAATAATTTTAAAGTATGACCCAATTAACATTCGATTATTGGAGGAAAAACACGAACGTGTGTTCGCTGACTCGTCAAACATTAGTTGAGTAGATGTCGTTAGTGGAGATTCCGTCAGCTGTTTCAGCTGGTTAACGCCGGTATCCTTGGAAACTATTTTTGATTCACTTTAAAGGGAATTAAAGTTCATTTAAACAGTAGGGTTGATACAGTGTTTGATAGAAATATCTTACAATGAATTCCGATTTAAAATACAATGTATAATAAATAATATATTCGTTTACTTGAGATTTACTTTGTTGACAATTATAAGAATTGAATCGAATATATTGACCCAGTTACGTTATTAACATTATATGTAAATGTTTGCCGCATTTTAAAAGTGAAATTATTTCGTTTGAATGTAAATGCTAATTGATTTCAAACGATGATTAATTGAATACGCATAACAAGGGAGTATCATTTGCAAGCATAATGTTTAGTTTGGCTTTCAATTTAAAAGCCAAATTCTAATCGCAGGTGTATATCGTTTAATTACAATTACGTATGGTAGGTTTGTGTTAGTCGAAGCGCGCGCACAAATATACCAGCGAATATGTCGCGAAGTACGGAGGCGTATAAGTCGTCCCCACCGTGGTGTCCACGGTCAGTCTCGAGCTACACTTAAAACGTGGTGGATGTTTGCGTGGCTGTTTATCTTTCGTGCACGCGATTATCCTTGCAAAACCTAACAAGAATCATCGAAAAAAGCCGGTAATCGATCGTTCGTGTTAATCGGTATCATGTACAGTGTACCATATTTGACGTGTGCTCGTGCTCGTGTTTATCTTTAAAATCCGTTCGAACACGGCTTCGATTCTGCGCTATGGTAGACGATCACGTAGGCTCGAATGTACGCCGTTTCAACGAAAACATTCACGACGACGTCTAATAAACTCGACCGTTTCGATATAGTTCGAGATCGTCGATCGTTGTTGCGTCGACCGAAATAGATATCGAACGTGCGCGAGAATCCGTGCGCCTGTGTACGATCACGCGAAAATACGACTTGTGTGCCAGTCGATGAGGTTAGGGTGGCGTATTTACGCAACGAAAATTCCTCCGGTCGGTGTACGAGTACGCGATGCGGCTCTGACAGTTCCTTTTATCGTTGCTGATAAATCGTTGGTCGAGTATCGTACGATTAAACATTGGGTGCAGTGGTTAAGGGTAACGCCGGATTCCTGTTCGGCGACTTTGACAGCGCACCGTTCAGAAAAGTGAGGTTAACTCGGGAGGTGTGTCGAAATTGTGCGTGTGCGTGTTGTGCACGGAGGAATAACACGGCTATAATACAATGACGGCGATGTTAGTATCCGTGGCTGAGCTGTCGAACATTTTCTTCGTGCTCGTCGTGTCGATATGCTTCTGCGGAGTCTTCTTGTTTATCATCAGGTACTTGTATTTTATTCATTTCTCTTCGCTTGCGTCTATACATTTTCATCGTGGCAATTTTTTCTTTCTCGAAAATTAATACACGCTACGAGATTGGTCAATTGTTTTATTTTTCACTTTGGCAGTACTGCGCGGTGAAATTAACGGTTTGTATTTTGGCTGGCTTAAAAAAGACGGAGTGATAAATGTTGAGAAAAGTAGGATAAAGATCTTGTCGCTTCTATTGTAAATATTTAAAAGTCCTCTCAACTAGCTCGTATTTCCTTTTTTTATGTTGATCAGTCGCTTTCAGATTTTCGTGAGCATCTTTCGAAAGTAGCCCTCGACGAAATTTAACGAAGCACGACTTTTTTTTTTAAATAATCGGTACGTTATTGTAGATTGTAAAACGAGTTGTAGCTAGTGGAGAACTGACAACGAGTCACGCAAATATGAAACCGGTAAAAATGCTTGATTTTATTGTAGACGAATAATCGCTTTAGAAATCGGTGCATACATATTAAATCCTTGGAGAATGGATGTTCCGGAGCTAACGTGGCAGACGGATGCAGGGTCAATCTGACGTTTAACTCCAACGTCAGTATATGCGACATTGAACGCTAAATTGTCTGTATACAAAATATTTATCAAAGAAATACAAGAAAGGATATTCATTGATTGCCATAAAAATAGGTCTTCTTGATAACCTTGATAACAAATCTTGAAAAACAATTTTTTCGATATAGTTCGATTAGCTCTTTTCAAATCAAAGTATCGCTACTTTTTTATATCACCCATTTCATCGTTTTATTTTTATTTTGCGGTACACGTGATGTCTACTATCTCCATTGAGGAATATTCGTCACTGCGAAATCTTGCAAGATATGACCTTGGGATGACCTTCATCCCCATAAGATAAGGATTCATAATTTATCCCGAAACTTTGAAACATTAATGCTTCGAAACCTGAACATCCGGTTTCCTAGCCAAGGGTTACAGCTTTTTAAATAACGATTCCAACTTCCATACCCCTGACACACATTTACTTGTTCGTTAAATTGAAAGTTTATTGCCCATATTTACAACGTCTCATGAAAGAATAATGAAAGAATTCCATTTTGCCTTGGAACTATTCCAAAAATAGAATGCGACGTTAACCTTGAGATTTCAATAATTACCCACACGGCTGAAATGATTCGATATTCCATTAACTGATTAATTTTTCGTTTAGACTTTCTTGTATTTCGTCAATACCTTGAGATTAACCGCAGGTATTGGCAGATCTAACAAATTGCACAATCGACGAATGTAAATTATGCAATCATAGAATCGGGATAAACGACACTTTAAGTTACCTCTCTACGCGTTGTTAATCTTTGCATAAACATCGTTGTTTACTCGTCTCCTTTTATGCCTTTATTCATGATACGTCCATCGTTGATGTTTGCTTTTCAATTAGCATGGTAGATTGATAATCCCGTTATGCGAAGTTGCAGAAACTGTTTTTCTTTATGAAAAAGTACAACAAAATGTTCAAGTAAATGTTTAAGTTCTCAAAGTTTTGCTCGTTAAATTGCTAGTAGCTTTCGCTTCGGAATGTCCTGATAAAAATCAGCAAAGGAACAATGCATACACGAATTTCACTTTGATCCATTGTTTAACAACAATGCCATTATTTGCATGAAGAATCTTAACGAAAGGTGTACACAGTCATTTTCTTGAGTCTTGAAACTTGAAATCAATACAGCATAAGTGGTAAGTTCGTGATACTTTTATGTTATCAAATCTTTGCCAGATCTTTGATGTTTCGCCATCGATCAGTTTGATATGCAACAACCTGAATCATTAACGATCAAGGTGATTATTAATTAGTCGTCGGTCGGTAACCTGTGATATCAGGGAGTCTGTCGTCCCTGTAAATCCCTCTTTGGGGGATGTTTTGTCTCTCGTTTCGTGGAATAGTTGTTCACCGATTTGTCGGTTTCGTGAAAACTAGCAGCTGACCTAATAGAAGCAAGCGAATCCACACTCGGTTCTGTGTCAATAAACTGTTAACACACTTTAGAGGGAAACGTGCGATTCGCTTGTTTGAAAAGAGAAAGCCGTGGACCGAAATTTAAACGTCTCTCCGCGAGTCTAGAACTCGGAGCCATATGTTTAAACTACGTTTTACATATTATAAACATCAGAATACGCTTCTGTTTTAAAAATATTTCCTAGCTACTTCTCCTTTCTCTCAAGATTTCATGTAGTTATGCAATTGCTACTTATCCTTTCAGCTAACATTATAACGACACTCTTTTCAGATCTGTATCGTTGCGTGAATGAATTTCAAACCCGTTAGTTTCTACGTGCCGATTAAAAAGCAATATACTGTTATTCCTCCTAATCGTTCCAGGTTACTTGGAAGATGTTGCATGCCTACACGTAGGATGTTCTCGTCTTTACTCAGAGGATCTCGCGTTTCGAGAGCGAATCAGACTAGAAATTAGGTAAATTAACATGTTAATTGCCATGGAGGTCGTAGCTTACCGACGCTATAACGAAAGAGACGATTATTAAAATTGAAAAATTGAAAAAAGATAGTCTTTCTTTGTATTTAATTCTCGTTTGAATTCTCCACAATTGTTTACTAATGACCTAATGGCAATTAGCGTGGTAATTAATCTTCCGAAATTGATTGAATTAATTCAACTTGTATTAGTTATTTGCGAGGATGATGAATGATACTCGTATAATTTGAATATTTATCAATCGAGCGTGTAACATTGTTTCGTGCCGAACGATAGATGGTAATCAATGAGAAAAATACTTGACACGGTTCGATTAAATGAAAAACTACAATTCTTTTTATGCAGGAACATGATCGTACTTCGTATTCACGGCGACGAGTTGATGTTCGGAGGGAGTGGAAGCGTAATGACACATTCGCCGCGCATACCTCAGATGGAGATGATGAAGGTCCACATTCCCTTCACCTTCAAGCTTCACGAAAGTTTCAAGAGCACTTATACCGGTGAGTCTTGATCAAATACACCCTGTTTCTCTTTCTTATTTATGCTTTTAACGTTCGCTCGAGATGCCTGGAGAACTCGCGAACGATCGAAATGAAATTAAGAAATTATAATGAAATTGGGAAATGAGAGAGGAAATGAAATCAATTTTTCCAGGAAACAAATTTCTCGTAGAAAGAAATTATCACTGATATACATATGTACGTAGGATATGCACCAGCGCACAGTTTGCTTCGCGAATTACAAAGGCGTATTCATTTTTCAAGCGGATTCAGGTTCGACTTGTCCAAGAATAGCAAGCTTCGACTTTCGTTTCGCAAGCTTGTCGATGGGTTAATTAGCTTAAAAGAGCAGAGGCACCGTGTACGGTTCGACTAGCCTCTGAAAGTAGGTTACAGACGCGCGTAAAGAGAGAAGTAAAAAAAAGATGACGCCTCCCCTCTTTCTTGGTGGTTGGCGGTAATTGGTATGCAGGTGCGAAGGCACCTGAAGTTACGAAACGCGTTACCTTGACCGCTTGGCCAGGTCATTCTGAGTCATTTAACCGGCGATAATTGATCGTAGACATATCGAATCTATCTCGTCGTTAAATTTCCTCCTATCCCAATTTTCCCGCGCGATTCACCTCCCTATCGTTTTCAGCAATTCTCGAGCGATACACTTGCTACGATTACAACTCAACATTTAAGTAAACAACATGCTTATGCTTTTATTTTAAAAGGGTAAATAATAGCGTAACATCGTTACGTGTTAAGAAAGTTGGGAAATAGAAAATATGGAAATTAGGAAATCGATAAATCAGAATAGCCCTGAGAAAAACAAACATTCATCTTGTGGAATTATCAAGAAGATGGATTGTGTGTCGTGCATAGTGAACACTCCTGGTATTTCCAAACTCTTCTGTTCCTCGATAGTATCACTTCTTGTATATCGATTTCATGTCACCGAGTAATTAACGGAATAAGTTTCAGGAACATGTAAACAGCTGACCATCAGCTGTTTGTTTCGGTCGATTCTATGAATCGGTAGTAAATGACAAGACGTGTTTCATTGATTTCTTAGTAAGGAGAACTCTTCTGGACATGAAAATATTTCCCGCGTTTAGTTGACACGGATAAACCGATGGAAACAAGGTGTTCGTCGAAGGCAAGGGCAGAGTGTTTTCGAATTCTAGGCTCGTAGGCAAAGATGACCATGTAAAAGCAATTGAGGGTCGATAGCAGAGAAGGTTTGCTCTTCGTTCATCGAGGACGACGTTTGCTTACTGGAATACAGGAATGTTACGTAATTTACGTGACAATAGATGAAATAATTTTAAGGGTAATTTGTATTTTTCCAACTTAAAAATTTATCAATTTCTTCATTTCGAATAGAAGAAGACTCTCGTTCTGCGTTTCTTTCATTCTTTTCCTTAAATCGTACGGTATTAGTCATTTCGTTATATCCATATGTTTGATTAAGACCGTGAGTCAGCCGTGGCACACGCGACAGGGAATAAATTAAAGATCGATTCGTATTTGAGGTAGAAGCACAGAAATTTCTTGAAAATTTCCGCGGATCATGGAATTAGAAATTTGCCTCGAGGCAATCAGAAGGAAACCTATTCGAATCAATCGAAGTCAATCGAATGCGTGTCAAGTTCATCGTAAACGTTAAAATTTCCATCGTTAATCGCGTACGCAGAAAATAATTTCTAATAAAACGAATGCTGGAACGAAATTGATCATCTTTGATTTAGAGAATCGAAAGCTTATTCGCGTAGTTGGCATTTTAACCGTGCAAATATCACGTCGACTAGCATACCAGTTAAAAGAACTCTCCGCGTGGCTATTGTGCAACGCGTAATCGCGATTGGATCGAGAGGGAGAAGAGCTTGTGGTCCAAGTTATGAAAGGTAAAGCCGATGATGTAACTGGTTGTAAGTCGATTGCAAGATTCCATCGATGGTAGAAATGAGTCGCGATCGTTACTTGCGATACGAAATCTCTGAGCACATCGTCCTTTTTATAAGCCGTCTATGATGATTCGCGTTGTTTCACGATGATCGTATAAAGAACGCGACAATTGCTTTCGATACTTAAAATTGTATTCTTACCTTGATCAAACACTCGTTTTCCCTCTGCTTAAAGTATATTAATTAAATTTATCTCGGTAACTTCAATCACGTCTAATTATCTCTAGAGAAAGTGTCAACTTGAATTGCAAATAAGAGAATTTGTATTTATTCAAAGCTGGAATTTTTTTGTCCTAGTTATCGTTATCTATAAATTAGTCACATTTCACGTTAACTGCACAAACTCTTTTGATTAATCAACTCGGAGTGCTCGTCACGAAACCAGTTCTACGTTTGTACGAACGGTTTTTCTTTATTTTGAACACTATGTGTCACTCGTTTCCACGTGTCTGCGATAAAAATATACAAGGTCCTTAAAAAACATAATCGAGGACATTTTTTTGTAGGCAATTTTTAACATTAGTTGACATCATTTTTCAAATAGTAATGTTTCTGAATATTAAAGCTAGCCGATGCTGATACACGACGGGAACCCACTTTTCACGAACGAAACCGTTAGCTTACCTGTTACTGTATTACAATCAGTACCGTTTGACTATTCCAGGTTAAACCCGTATCCTTTCTCCGAAACTACTTTTATCTAAGCTTGGATAAAAATTTAACTTCAATAATTACAGATATTTCCATAAGTATAAAAAATTAATGATTAACAATAGATGTAAAAACGTTGAAATTTAATATCTGGTTCACGTTAACTTGTTATTGAAATTTGCTGCTAGACGAGCATCAGGTTTCTATCAACACGATTGTAATTTAAAATTTTAACCGCGTGTTATTCTTTTTCTCACGGTATAATCGAAATATTTGCATGAGTATTTAAAATTCAATAAAAACTTGTCGGGAAATATTTACGAGACAGACAGAATTATAGCTGGACGTAATTTTTTTTCTTAATGTAAACTTGTCTCGTTAAGATAATATACAAATTTACCCGTTCATGCACGAAAAAATAACGAGATCATTACGAATTACCACGGATATCCTGTATATATTTTAATCTCAATTTCGTCAAACGGTGATTCACGTCGTAATTTCTAGTTAGAAACCACACAATTACGCCCCCTCCGTTCGAAACGACAAAGAGAAGTAAGAAAAAGAAAAGGGCAGAAAAAGGGGCAGGATCATTATTCATTTCCAGCTGGACAATAGTCTAGTTTCTTTCCCTAACAACGAGCAGGCTATTACGCGTTATAGGAGGTCAGAATGAAAGTAGGAGGTGTAATTGCGGTCGATTAGTTAATTTCGAGCAATTGGCCAAGGGACGAGCAGCGTTTTCTAGCGAGAAGAAGAAAATGGTAGATACAATTCAGACTGTAACAGCGTGCGTTGCCTTTTCTCTTTCCACGATGGCACAAGCGTGTTTTTACGTAACCCAGCTCCATACGATTCGACAGGATGTTGCATTACACGCGACGACACGCCACGATGCTTACTCCGTACGAGCGGAAAAAACGGATTTCCTTCATGCGGTACACGCTTTTCTTTATAATCGAGTACGTGACCAATGAATGTAATGTCCATTTATACTGTCGCGTCGTCAGAGTACGAACAAGGTAGAAGAAGATCGTGCCTTTGTTCTCGAGGGCTCATGATTTTTCGGGGGTCCTGGACACCCTCAGGTATAGAGGGATGTAAGGGATAAAATAATAAATTTTATCCCCCTTATAAGTTTATTAACCCTTTCCACTCGTATTATAACATATATTTACATTAGTATTTCATTTAGTTTTCTTTTAGTTTCTGCTTAAATGTGTTTGTATATATATCATAAAATATAAAAGATTTTTCTTCTCAGATATAAATACGAGTGCAAAGGGTTAAAGGCAGTCGCGATAAGATTGATTCGGTTTCACCTCGCTCTAGAGTCTAGAACTGTAGGTCGAACATTTGACATCGGTGTCCGATCAGCCGTGACGTTCCGCTTTTCCACCGTCGCGGCTGGCTACCTTTATCCCAATTTTATATTCTTCTAATTAGCGCGCGAGGTGTTGTATTCCGTACATTCAGAGCTAATCTCGCTTGGGGGTGTTTGGGATGGCCAAATTCAAGGATCCGTCCGGAACAAAAAGGCATGTCCAACTTTGTTGGATCTGTAGTCGCTGAAGAAACGAAGCGTGCAGTTAACAAAAGACTATTTTTAAATTGCACACACCTTTCTTCCCACCTCGTCGCCCGAGTCTGCATATTTACACGAATCGTTGTAAATATTTATATCGTTGTAGCCGTTCTCGAAATGGATCGTACGATTTTGCTTTTTATCCTTTTTTCCTTTCATTCCCTCTGGTGTTTTCAGCAAAACGAAGCGACAAGAACAGGAAACGATTCGAGTTGATCGTTTCTTTTCCTGATAGAAGAGGTTTAGTAGACATTGTGTTCCATTGAAATGACGTCTTTCATAACAATTCTGTTTTCGTGAACGAAGATTATTTGCTAATTTATCAGACGTTTCGAATCAATTTCGAACAGGATTCGGAGAAGAAATAAATTTCATTCTGACTTGAATTTAATGAACATTATTTAAAATTTTCAACATTGATAATTGATCGAGGGAACCAGTAGTCTCGAGAAAATAAATACGTAAAGTATATTAATAGTATTCTCTGTCGAAAGCAAATAGAAAGGAACAAAGAAATGTAAACGTCAATGAAAGAAGAAATAGCGAGTCAAAAGGCTGGAACAATTATTGGTCCGCCGTTTATAATGCAAACGTCTCGTTCAAAGAGTATACTAAAAGGCTGTAACAACAAAAATGAAATAAACCATTCGGTTTTATACGTTTCATTGTCGAACAAGTTATTATTACTTGTTCGTGCCTTTAATTTATAACTTGAAACAGTAGTTATAAAGAAAAAATTAAATTTGGATTGATTTTCATTTTGCAGTTACAAAAAAGAAAATTTATAAATCTGTTCGTCCCTTTAAATTTGCTGATTCGCGTAAACGCAGCAGTAAAAATAAGTGAAAAACGAAAGGCATTCTGTCAATGATCCAGGGTATAATTACCGTTTCGCGTTTCGAGAAGGAATGCCATCGACTTGGCGTTCTTTACCCATAAGATTTCGACACGATGGCGACACTTCAAGGCTAACCGTAGAACTGTTACATGTATGACCAACTTGGTCGCCGTTTTTGGATCGACTTGTTCGTTTCTTTCTTCGTTATGTCCGAGCCTTCGGTACGAAGAAGGCAGAAGGAACCGACTATCGCCGTGCTGTACGCGACCAGTATCTCGTGCAAAGGGAGAAAAGGCAAAATAAAAAGAATTATCTTGCTTGCCTACGTGACTGTTCAGGCGTAGAAACAATCAAGGTCGGCAGAAACGATCGGACATGCCATTTATATCGGTTCCTGCACTCGCTTTTCCTCTCTCACCTTCTGTTACGTTGCTTTCCTTCGTCACTGACACGCTCTTCGTGTACTTAGACGTGATGATCCGTGGAGTGGACACCTGGAGAAGCGAGAATTTGGTAATTAACTTTCCTTAATTTCGATACGTATCTTCGGAGTCTCTGTTTCAGCCATTCAGCTATAATAGTGAAAGGGTTAAACAGGTGGAACGCAATTTTGTCGTTGCCTAGGTCGGACACACGCGAAATGATAGAATTTCTACGGGTAACTGGTGCAACCAACCGAACGAATTATGCAATATTTGAAAATCGAGTCCGTTCCAAGCAACTGCTTCCATCGTTTTCCAAATATTTCTTCATTCACGGTGTATATACGATATATTTTGTAACAAAAGAGGCTTCTAATAAATGTTAGTCATAGCATGAATCGTATGCCGATGTAATTAAAGAGAAGTTACGAGGAATGCAGATTTTGAATGTGTGATACGAGGATTGCGGTGATTTTGAAAGTGAATTTGGATTAGTTTCACACCTTCCAACGCTTGAGACACGAAACTAGGTTCAACGCCGTTAAACACCACTTTTCATCTAGCTACATAACATACTGTCAGCGTCGCGATGTACAATTATCGTCTGCACGAACGTAATTATCGTGTGTTCAAACTTTGTTGCACCTCCGGTGTGCAGTTGTCTAATGCAGTTGCATGCACTCTGTCCCTCTGGCCTTTCACTGAACCATTCATTCCATACG
This sequence comes from Osmia lignaria lignaria, assembly GCF_051020975.1. Classification (NCBI taxonomy): domain Eukaryota; kingdom Metazoa; phylum Arthropoda; class Insecta; order Hymenoptera; family Megachilidae; genus Osmia; species Osmia lignaria. The sequence goes on along the minus strand of NC_135033.1, from coordinate 11,371,784 downwards.
ATCGTTCTACATATACAGGGTGTCTAGACTAATTTCTTCAATTATTAGCCAACCCGTATCTAAGATTGAAAATCTTGAAAAAGGGGTTAAAGTATTTAGACTTTCTATCACTTTTGTACAGGCCAAACGGTAAGAGTTATCGAAAAAATTCTTGCGCCATTGTGTTTAGTGGGTAAAAATCTGAGCGAATAGCCAATTTTTTTTTTTTTTTTGGCTTTAGAGTGAATTTCGTTCTACTTTTACCTAGTTGAAAATACGAAAGCATCGTTTACATGGAAATAAGCAAATACATTGGAACCTTGTCTTACCATCAAGTAATTTCCCATGAAAAGTAAAACTGTTAAGTCGATTAGATTTCGAACGAGAAGGTAGCTCACCTTGCTAACACAATTCTACTCCCTCTTCCATCTAGGACTTCTAAGATATCGCTTGTAAAGTTTAACCCAGATTGCAGCCAGTCAACGCGTTAACTCTTTGCCAACCAGTCCGGTTGTGCTTGACCGGTCAAGCCTTAACTTGAAATTGCGCAAGTTTGCTTGCCGGTTACAGGTTGACGATAAGAAAATTCGAGAATGTAAATGAGAGTAGCAGAGACCATGCTTGATTCCAGTCTATTGTGGTACTTTGGAATTCTCCAAGCATCGATCAAGTCAAACTCGTGGCGATAGAATTAGAATAGAGTGGTAGCAAAAACGACCTATTTTGATAGGAAAATCGTTAATAACAACGGAGGATTCTTTCGAAAAGATCTATAGAGGAAGATTTTAAATATTCACAGACTAGACGCGGATAGATTCTACTCGTTTCCATACCGACGTCAAAAATACGTGTCCTTGTATGGAAACAACCAGCTTCTGTCGTTCCATCGTTCCGTAGAACGTCAGGGAATTGATAGTTGGTTCGCAAGACACTACCGTGTTGGACGATCCGTCTGAACAGCTTTCACTTTCGTTTATACTGGCCTCGCATGATCTCTGAACAATCTCTTTACGAACGATAAGGAGATGATGATTCTTAGCCATGATGTTAGATTAAACTAGCATCGGTCGAAACCCCACTGTTCCTCTTCCGCTATCAATCTCTATCATCCAGATCGTAAATTCTTCAATGAATCTAGTCTGAATCGTCCGAGATCGTTTAGACTTAGACGGGGGACAATGATCGTTGGTTGGAATTAGAACTGGAGGAAGTATGCCGTGGTCTGTCTCTCCTCTCACGCATGACCTGAAAACCTCATTGACTGTCAGAGATTTCTTGCAGTCAGACGAGAGGAAAAAAAAAAAGTCGAAAGCGGGCTCGTTATGTAATGATTTTGAGTAACGTCACGAGGTGAAACAACACCCGTAATCTCGTGTTACTGTAGACAGAATCTTTTCCTCTGCGCTTTGTACTCTGTATAATTGAGTTCGGCAATACAGCGCGAGGCAGAGACTTGTATTTTAGCGTTATATTACGACACCTGTGTGTTCAGGATCCATAGACGAATAAATCATAAAATAAGCCAGAAGTTTGTACAATCTTTCGTAAGCTTTGTTACCGAAATGACTTTATTCTTCTTTTTGTTTGCAGAGGTTGAATGCGAGGTGTCGAGCCAGGTCGAGTACTCTCTGCAAGCGATCTGGGGTGTCAGTATAAGAGAACTTCATCTGGCGCTTTGGAAACCCTGGAGCACCCTCAGAGACGCGTCCTTGAACGGCACTCTTCTTCAAGGTCACGCACAATACCTCACACCACCACAGACGTATCCTTTGACAGAAGGAAAAGAAAAAGTTATATCTTCGTTTCAGAGTTTTTTCCAGCTGATCAATTTTCAGTGTAAAAACGATAAATGTAGTATGTATATCAAAAGTTTCACAGCGAAAGGGTTAGTCGTACCGTTAATTATTCCTTGACTGAAAGATATAGTAGACAACCTCATGGAGAAGAAACGTTGAGATTGTCGCTTCCGGCACCAGAATTGGAACTAGGAACACCACCACGACTTTGTTATCCCCTTGTGATCTTCCTCACGCGTAGGGATAACGGAGATCCTCATCCTGATGAAACTGTGGGTACCTCCTATGGTTTTTGATTTAATGAACCGTGGGATTGTATTGATTAGACTTTCTTTTTATTTGTGTTTCAATGACGTTGAAAGATATTGCGAAGAAAAACGAAAACCTTTTGTTCTTTTATAGTTAATCTTATGCGTGGACGCTCTCTAAATAGAGGCTAATTGTGATGCAAATAGCGACGTGTAATTAAAAATGAAATGTAAAAGTACGGTGTTCCGTCTTTCTTCGTCGCGTCCCATCGGGTGATGTTGTAAATTTGCATTGCAGATGGACGTTTAAATATAACGAGTGTTTCACGTTGCTTCACAATTGTCTTCTAATCGATTTCACTCGTCTTTTCGTTAATAAATAATCATTCATTTCTCTTGTCAGGTGGCACTGGTGAATGTAGTTCACATCAAAGACAGTGTATGCACACTGCCAACTTCGATTCTGGCTCAGTATCTGAAACAAGCTAATGGACAATTATCGTGTCTTAAGGTGAGCCTCTTTTCTTGCTACTTTGCATAAACCAGTAGAGTGATTACGGTTTATGGAAAAAAACGGTAACGATCGATCACGGAAGCATGATGCGATTAAAATTATTCATATTCGATTAGAAATTGAAATTTTATTCGATCGAACTACCAGTAGAACGACTCCTTCCTTAAGAACACCGTTTATGTTAAAGCAATTGTACTTGGCAACCGGTAATTCAACGAACTACGACGAAGGAGACGTGTCTTCGGGTCTTGGTTCAGCCTTGGCTCTGGCAGAACCTTGCAACAACAATGGCAACTCGGCAAGGGGCACTTTGGTTGCATCGGGAACTGGTGATTCCGAAGGATCCCTATGGAACACCGCTGGAGAACAACTTTGCGTCGTTTGCCAGTATTTCCCTCTTTCCCGAGCTCTGCTACCTTGCAGACATACATGCATTTGCGCCTCCTGTTTTGGGAAATTGGATCGATGCCCTATGTGCAGAAGCCCCATCAAGAGTTACTTTTGTATCCGAGGCGAAGAATACATGCCTTTGGAGACAGAGATCAACCCTTGTAAGCAGAGACAATCCAGCCATGGACCTACTCACTGGCTTCACGATTGGAACGATCGACTAACCGATTTTCTTGGTTTCGCGCGATAGGATACTCGGTATTCTCTGTCGTTTCGTCTGGAATCTGTTGTACAGCGTAGTACCGCGATGCAGAGATAGAGAATGTTTGGATGTATCTGAACAAGATCGTATTTTCATATTTTTCTTTTTCTTTTTTCTTCAGCCGAGAAAAGTGGCGTTTTCAACTCCTCTGAAAGTTAATCGGAGTTTGATTATGGGACGAGAGAGAAACGAGAGATAGAAAAGAGTGGCAGGGCATTAATTTATAGGAGGCAGGACAAAAATGAGAGAACACAAAGATTTGTTTGCGTATGAAAGCGAATAGATAAGAAAGGAAGCGGAAGTCTTGGAAAAATGTGAAATTTTATGTAGTGCCAAATAAGCAGAGCGTGGATCGCTAGTTTCATCATTTTCTTGAAAATGATACATTGAGTTTATCGCTTATGTTACTGATCATAGGATTAGGATTGGATTATTTTGACGTTACAAGTTTTTTTTTTCCTTTTATACGACTGTCTTTCGACTCTGCTTCATAAAGTCAACCTGGAACGCGAATGACCACTACTTTGTTGGACGTTTAGAAATCTTCAGTATTGAAGAATGGAAAAGAGAAAATAGAAAATTTATTAATGTCCGCGTGAATAGAAGGAAGGAAAAGCGTTTGATAAAAAAGAAAGAAGGGATTTAATTGTAAAGACAAATAAAGAGTAACGTTTCAGATTTTTATCGCGTAACGTTGTATAAATACTTAAGATGTAAATACAAGATAAAAGTAAGAAGACATGTCCAACTTTAAGATGTAACTAATAATTAAGTTATTGATATTATTTCATACGATACGCAGGTTTATTCGATAGATATTAGAAACATTAGTTCCGAATATGCATGCCTTTAAAAGTATTCTTTCTCTGTTTTCTTTTTCTATCTATATGTATTGATACACAAAAAGGAGAAAAAAAACAACATTTTTTTTCTCTTGTAATGCTCTGCCGTCCACGCGCAGCGATGGAGCTAATTTCCCTAATGTTCTTCTTAGAACAGCGCTACCATGAAAGAACGTTGCTGAAATAATTTAATAAGGTTGTTGCGTTAACGTTTAAACTGTAAATACACAGACTGTGATAATTCTAATAACATCTACTATATAAACCGGATACACGAGAAAGAGTGTCTCTAATTCTGGGATACCTCGGAGAATGGAATTGGAGCGGCAGGAAGTTGAACATGAAATCGTTTTCAGATTTCACACAATGTACACACGAGTTATCAGCCTGTTTTTTTATCTATTAGGCGCTTACATAAAAAAATAAAAAATAAAACTGACGATACTCTCTTGCGTGGAGTTTGTAATAAAATCTGAATTTTATTGAAATTAAGATAATAATCTTCGTGCAATGTTTGTATGAGTGAGTCCGTTCGTTGCTTGTATCTTGAAATTGACAAGAACAAGCAGCTAAAGTATCTTTGAAAGAAACGCTACAAAATGATGTTTTAATTATTGTTATACACAATAATATACAATTGCAAACTCCAATGTGCAAAAGTGTGAGAGTATTTAGACCTATACATGTTAATTGAAGAGTAAAGGCCTCTAAAGTTAATGTTATTGTAGTCGACGATCTTAACATCCTAATTTATATTTTATTTAGTAAATACGGCATTTTGATGATGTGACAATGCCTATATGTGAGAACAACCTGTATATAATTTATTTAATAAAGCTCATTCATTCTGTCATGTGGTGTTCTTTATCACATTCCTTACATCTTTGCACCCATACATCTGTGCATTCCTTACATCTCTGCTTCCCTTACATCTCTACATCCCTTACATCTCTGCATTCTTCACATTCCTGCCTTGTTTATATCCCAACATCCCTTACATGCCTGTATCCTTTATATCCTTGTATCACTTATATTCTTGCATTCCATACATCCCAGCACCTCCCTGAAATTGAGTTCAAAATTTTTGCGGCTATAAGGCCTGCGATTTTATACAAATCTAGTTCCTTTCTTCGCCACCAGAGGGCGCTGGTACGACATCGAAATTTTAGTTCACATTTTTCCCGCCAGAGGGCCAAAAATTGAGCAAGGTTTAGTTCCTTTTTTCGAAACCAGGGGGCGCTGATTCGACATCGAATTTTAGTTCGAATTTATGCCTCTAGGGGGCGCTGTTTTTTCGAAATTTTCGCGAAATTCTCGAAGAAACTAACTTACCTTTACTTACCTTTACTTACCTTTACTCGAAGCAGTCTTTATAATATATTTATTATAAGTAGGGATGTAAGGGATCAAGCGATGTAAGGAATGTAGGGATGAAAAGAGTGTAGGGATGAAAAGAATGTAGGGATGTAAGGGATCAAGCGATGTAAGGAATGTAGGGATGAAAAGAATGTAGGGATGAAAAGAGTGTAGGGATGTAACGAATACAGAGATGTGAGGGATACTGAGATGGCCTTGGCCTATAATGAGGGATAAAATTATATAAATAAATGGAAAAAGTAAAATCAATGTGGTTCTCTGCTGAGACCCAGAAGAGGGATATAATCATAAATGTTATTCCACTTCGATGTGCTTATTAATAAGCAAAAAAAAATAAATGAAGGAAAATATATAAACTCTGGAAAAAAATTATACTGATTGTGCCCTCTTCATACGAACCTGATATCATATTGGGGTATTAAGGACCCCGAAACGCAGGTGATTATCTTTGCGTACTAATAATATGGCATCCGGGGTGTCAGGGACCCCGAAGCAGCGGTGACACGCTTTGCTTACCGACACTACGGCATTCGGGGTATCAGGGACCCCGAAGCACCGATGACACGCTTTGCTTACCGACACTACGGCATTCGGGGTATCAGGGACCCCGAAGCACCGATGACACGCTTTGCTTACCGACACTACGGCATTCGGGGTATCAGGGACCCCGGTGTGTCGATGGTGCTCTCTGTATACCGACATATCATCTTGGGGTGTCAGGGACCCCGAATGCGAGCCTGGGGTTCTCAGGAACCCCGAATACCATCTTTTGATCCTTAGGCGCCCGGATACCATCTTGGGGTTCTCAGGCACCCCGAATACCATCTTGGGGTCCTTAGGCACCCCGAATGCCATCCTGGGGTTCTCAAGCACCCCGAATGCCATCTTGGGGTTCTTAGGCACCCCGAATGTCATCCTGGGGTTCTCAAGCACCCCGAATGCGATCCTGGGGTTCTTAGGCACCCCGGGTGCCATCCCGGGGTTCTCAAGCACCCCGAATGCCATCCTGGGATTCTTAGGCACCCCGAATGTCATCCTGGGATTCTTAGGCACCCTGACTGCCATCATGGGGTTCTCAAGAACCCCGAATATCGTCTTGGGGTGTCAGGGACCCCGAAGCAAGTAGCGAAATATAAGACCTAAAAACGAACAACCGTGTAACTCACCTGTTCGGAATAGTGATGGATATGACCGGATCTAGCGAAATATAAGACCTAAAAACCATCAAATCGTGAAACTCACTTGTTCGGAATAGTGATGGGTACGACCGTATCTAGCGAAATATAAGACCTAAAAACGAACAAATCGTGAAACTCACTTGTTCGGGATAGTGATGGGTACGACCGAATCTGTAGTGCATACGCATTACAATTATTTATTATAAAACAATCTTGTAAATAATTACGAAATTATTCACTCACAAACAATGAAAATGATATATTTGTAAATCATAAAGGATTTCCAATCAATTAGAGTTATCAGTTATCACAGAATCTGTTTATTATAAAAGATTACTATATACAACGTTTCAGCTCACATCATGATTGAAATAAAATTTCTAATTACAAAAGAACTAATTTGTGACAAACGTTAAAAATAGACTTACAATCAATCACAAACGATATACAAACGAAATACACTAAGAAAAATTAAAAATAATCATATTTTATTATTTCTTCCGGCTAGCTTGATGTAGGTCTGCTTCTACTTGGGTCGCGTGCAAAGTCGTCTGGAGTCCTCACTTTCAACGGTTGGGGCCCTGACGCCCCCCCTTCGGGTTTGATGGTGAAGACGTTATAGCTAGAGTTGAGAGAAGGGCTGAATCTTGTATCGTCTTCAACCTGTAACGAGTATCACAATATTTTTTATTTGTGTTATTAAAACTTCGATTAATAGAAATCACGTAAAAGCACGATAACAGTAATACATATAAATACACATAGGTAATGATAACTGCGTAGCAGGAGCGGCTGAGTTGCATAAACGTAATTAACGTTTTCTATAATTACTCGTTACTTAGAATTGAAGGAAATAACTATTGTCAGATTTCTGTATTTCTTTATATAATTGTTGCGAAAATTCCACTTTTAAAAATGGTCGCTGGACGAGCACTTCATTTTGTATTTAAAGTACCGGATCGAAAATTGACAGCAAAGTTTTATCGTGAAATTCTTGGAATGAAGGTCAGTATTTTATTAATTTTACATTGTATCTGTTTGTACAGAATTGTTTGTTCTAGGTATTGCGACACGAAGAATTCGCTGATGGTTGCGAAGCGGCTTGTAATGGGTGTGTAAAACTGCGTTTGATCTACCGCGTTTCTAATACATATATTTTTTTTATTTAATTGTGTTTGTGATAAACGAAATATACATATATATATTTATCATATCATATTATATGTAGACCATATGCTAATCGATGGAGCAAAACTATGGTAGGATATGGTCCAGAGGATACTCATTTTGTAGTAGAATTGACTTATAATTATGGAATCAAAGAATATGAAATGGGAAATGATTTTCGTGGAATAACTATACATTCTAACGAAGCAATTGAAAGAGCTCGTTCAAATAGTTGGCCTATGAAAGAGGAAAATGGAAAATTTGTATTGGAAGCACCTGGTGGCTACAAGTATTATGTCATTAATAAACCACAGCCCTTGGATAAAGGTATTAATAAAAAATTGTTGTTAAATGTTATCATTTGAAAATGTTATTCATATTAATATATATTTTTTCATCAGATCCTGTGGAAAAAGTAACTTTGTCTAGTTCAAATCTTCAAAAAACTATTGCTTATTGGAAAGATATTTTAGAGTTAAATATCTTTAAGCAAACTGATAAAAGTGTATTATTAGGATACAGTGAAGATCAAACTAAAGTTGAATTTGAAGATATTGGTAGGCCATTGTTACTGGTCACTTATAATGAATATATTGATTATGAGAGTATTCATATCCATAAAACTTTCTGTTTTGTATAATTAGGGACTGAAGTAAATCATGCAAAAGCTTATGGACGTATAGCATTTTCAGTTCCCTGTGTTGAACAGCCAGAAATTCAAAAAAGAATCAAGGAGAGTGGGAATAAAATTCTAACAGATTTAATTACTCTAGATACTCCAGGAAAGGCTTCTGTGACAGTTATTATTCTTGCTGATCCAGTATGTAACTTTAGGATATTTTAGTATTAAATTTACTGAAAATACGAATGACTATGAATGAATATTTTAGGATGGTCATGAAATTTGCTTTGTGGATGATGAGGGATTTCGTCAATTGTCAGTACCAGATTATCCGAGTGAAAAAATTTTGGACCGATATATTGCAAAAGAAGGCTAAATTCATCATTTTTGTTGAAAACGCAATGAATATTGCAAAATTCAGTATTTTCACAACTTAGAAAGGCTGTGTTAACAGTACTCTGCTGTTATAAAAAAGTTTCTGGTGGTAGTGGTTTCTGTTATAAATGTTTATGAATAAAGAATAACTATTTACCAATTTGTAATAACTTTTAAAATATTTGTTAACGATTTACTAATTTTAAAGTGAATAAAATATGTTTATATAATATGTTGTTTTATAGTTTAATATCCTTTTTGAAAATATGTATATTCTAGTAGTTTTAATTAAGACAGAATAAAGAGCTTTCAAGAAATTATCTCATTATTGCTAGAAAGGCTGATATCATTTGGAGGTCATCTTCAATGACCCCTTATTCTATACACATTACGATTTCGAGGAAAACCATAGTACAGATAATGTTGCAAGATGTGATGCATTTTCTACGAAAAAGAAGTTTGATAAACGTAAGCATGAAATATACGTATCTGTTATTCATATGTTCTGGTAATATCAGTTTGCTACTGACCATAGTATAGTACGCAAAATACTCGCAGAAATGATGAAGTTTAAAGTATTTTTGCTTTTACTTTTTTTTGCATTCTTCATAATTGGTAAGTATATGTAAATCAGATGCTATTTTGTACAACTTTTTCTTATTAAATTTACTGTTTTATAAAATGTAAAGGTGAACTACTATTGCATAAAAATACCTTTTCTTTTTAGGTGACAGTGCCAAAATATCGGGCAGGGGAAGAGTTAGTAGTGGTGGTGGTTCTAGAAGGGGTGGTTACAGTAGGACATCATCTAGTGGATCATATAGTGCATCATCTGGAACATCATATGGAAGTGTATCACACGGAACATCACACGGAACACCACACGGAGGAACATCACGTGGAGGGATCTCACCTGGAACCTCATATGGAGGGATATCACATGGAACATCCCATGGAACGCCGCATGTAGGAACATCATCTTCAGTAGCACATTCATCTGGTAACTTGTCTAATTTAGTTATACCACTAACTGAAAAAGAATAACGTCGACATTAACATATGTATTTGTAATTTTAGGAAAAATAACACCTCAACAAAACAAAGATCTCAATACACATTTCATAACTGCTGAAGGTGGAGGTGCTACGCGGCCAGGTACATGTTAATTTGTCTGTCTTTAATGCACAGTATACAATATTAAATTTACATAAATTAAAAAATATATATTTCATGATTAAGTTCAAACAAAACCTTCTCAACCATCGCATGGAAACTTATACCCACCTTCCCCATCAAGTGGTTACGGTCATGTACCAAATATGAAGCCAGGGCTTGTAACTGAAAGCAGGCAAACTTCATCTATTCAACCTTCTGCACCTCAAGATCATGTTATGAAATCTTCTGCAGGCACACTACAAACTCAAGGTATACTTAATGTGAATAAATGTTATGATTTATTGCAATTATTAGTTACTTTAGCATATATTATAAATAACAATATCTCTCTTTACAGGCCATCCAACAAGTGCAGCAAATCCTCCTTGGAGTAATCCTTACTTACATGATAATAAACCAAGTATATCAGGTCAAATACACCCTTCGCCTAATTATAATCCAGGTGTCAACAAACCAACTGTACCAGCTGCTCAACCACCTCCAATTGGATTTAAAGATCATGTTTATCCACAGAGTTCTCCAACGTCTGGTAATTCTCAAGTTGGTCATCCTCCTTATCCTATCGGACATCCTCCTTATCCCACTGGAGGACATTCTTCTTATCCTAGTGGACACCCTCCTTATCCTAATGGACACTCTCCTTACCCTAGTGCACACCCTCCTTACCCTAGTGCACACCCTCCTTATTCTGGTGGAGGTGCTTCTTATCCTTATCCTTCTCATTCATCAGGTACTTTTCAGACACCACCTTCCTCCTCTTTTCCAATCCATCCATCAAACTCAGTGCCGATGGCAAATCCTTACTCGATGCATTCTCCTGGACAAACTTACTATCCGCAACAACCCCATGTTTTTGCACAACCAGCATCGCAGCCATTTGTACCTGGTCAGACTATTTTAATGATGCCAGGACAGCAAGATTCCGGTCGAGGTTTTGGTCAGATGGTTAAGGAAGCACTTGTGTTTTCAACTATCAATGCAGGAGTAAACAGATTGATCAATCCTCATACCCATAATTATGTTGAAAGCAGACCAGACACTGGTTCACCAGCTACAACTCATGTTACATACAACAACCAGTACTTTAATACTCCACCTGGGGTTAATGGAGCAACGAATCCAATAAATGTACCGCCAGAAAGTGTTCCTAATAGCAATCCATATCCAAGTGGAACATTTACTCCAAATGTAGGAGCTAGTAATAGTCCAAGTGGCATAATTAATCCAAATGTAGGAGCTAGTAATAGTCCAAGTGGCACAATTAATCCAAATGTAGGAGCTAACAATGGTCCAACGTTAGGAAACGCAAATACATACATTCCAAATATTGTTAACAGTGGAGTACCGAGTTCAAGCGGAACTAACAGTGGAGTTGGTGGAATCGTAAATAATACCGCAACTGGATCTAATACATCAAATAATCAAACCAATTCATATGGAAATTCCAACGGCGTTGATAACACATTCTTTTACAGAATTTCTGATAAAGAATTGTATCATATAACAGAAGAACTTTTTGCAAAAAGTTCATTAAACATATCAAAGTACATAAAATTAAATCTTCAGAATCGTGTTAGCATTTCTAATTCTTCTAATATAACTGATCAAGCCTTCGGACGGTAAGTATCTAATCACTTATTAATCATTTTCAAAGTGATCATTTTCATTTACCATTTTTCTTTTCTCAGATTATTCTATGTAGAACCGGAGTTGTTGGAGCATCCAACGATCTATCTAACAAGGTCCTTGTACGACAGTTATCAGCATGATTATCTCAAAAAGCTAAACCGTACTATTGAGACGCGGAAACAGGAAAACCTATTGATCGATACTTTCCTAAATACGAACGTAATGTCAACGGCAATGGATTGGTTGGCTGATTACGGATTTATCGACCCCGACGACTTCGAAAGGAAAGACGTACTTCGTCGAATATGGTTCACTATGTTTAGCGGAAGTACCTGTGGATTCGAACGCGTGTTCGCCTCGGAAAATTATGGCACAGCGATCATTGGTGCGCAGGATTGGCTGTATTTTGAAAATCAAGAATCCTCGGGACGTATAGATTACATGGGCTACTTAGATAAATTAGATCTCGGAAATGTAAGTGACTCGGCACTCATAAAGATACTATCACTAAACGTACTTAACGTATTTGCTTTCTTTTAGACCTCTTCACTATTGAAATTAAACTTTCAAATGGATGGAATCATCAGACCAAACGCAACAATATTTGTGGGTACTTTGCCCGAGTTAGAGATGTCTTTGTATACTATCTGCTTTTATGCTAGATCGAATAATATTTGCCCGGTTTCGCTGGGCGGGACCAAGTTTAATATTTATACACACTCGTTTATGTATTTTGGAAATGAAGTTATAGACCTTGGTCTTCCAATGTTCTAGTATACAAGATATGTAACATAAATGTAGTATACAATTATGGGTAGAATTTAGTGTATCATATGTTTTTCTGTACGATGATTACCGTTGACAATAATAAACATTATTAATCAATTATACAATGTGGTGTTAATTCTTTGTAATTACGTATTGCGCTCGCGCATCTATTTGTTAAAAAAAAATAATGATTCCTTACTTCTTTTAAAATGATCCACATAAAAATAAATCAAAGCAACCTTAGAATTAAACCACAGTAGCGTAGAATGATCCTTTAAATCCTTTTGTCACGGTACGACTTCAGGGCATGGAAATTCAATTTTTTCTGAAACAGAACAAAACCAAATTGTTACATACAAGTTTTGATTTATGTTTTAACGTTTAGGTAGAAGAATTGTTAAAAATTGAATGAACTCAAGAGCAACGTCCTAATAGTAAGAAGTCAGGGACGCTTGGTTTTTGTTACCTTCCTATAGTTTTACCGTTACCAGATCATTCTATCAATTCCCTACCATCTGCTGTAAATGTATCAAAGATCAATGCGAGTAGAAAGCCTACGACGTATGGACAACAGGGTCTGTAATTCTGAACTGGTTTTAGCGTTGCCAGTGTGAGTCATTCTACCAGAAGACTTTTAGTAACTGACTAGCCGTCGAACAGTGAGCATCGTCGAACGATCCATCAAGATCCTTGATCATACACTGAACAATAATTGAAGAAACATGAATATAAGGCTGATCCTGATATCGACGATCTTCGTGTTATTTGTGTTTGGTAAGCGAATTGAATCTTATCTGACCCTCTAACATTTTTGGAGTTCATTTGCAAGCGTAGAGAAATTTTCTTAAAAACGAGAATTGTACGTATACCAGATAACTTTGAAAAATTATTTTCCTTGTGTTGAAGAATATCAGAAAAAAGTGATCTTTCTTGAACAAATTCTTTTAAGATATTTCCAAGTGAAGCAACGTAACATCCTTGACAATTTACATACACATCAGATTAGAAATTCTCAGTAATTAATTGAATCATAGGAATAAAAGATACGCCTGATGTTTCTTCTTCGAAGCAGTTTGTTTACGCCCTAACAGGCCAATAAAGGTGTTCGTTCGAGAACAAAGCATTCCACGAACGGTTTAATTGGTTCTAACGCGAAATTACATCACGAACCTGCAAGCAAACAGATCATAACAAGATCACCGAGCAAATTGCTACTGGTTTAGAATACACCAACGCACGCGTGGTAGCATATTTATTCACTTAATCCATCGTTTGATGGAATTGAAAAGACGTCGCAGAGACGATGGCTCTTTTAGAAAGTCGTGGATGTACGGTTACTTGACATTGACTCACCAATGAATTTTACATTAATTCTGTGAAGAAACCTGGCGTTCGTTCCGCAAACGTGGCCACGATAATCTTGATTTTGTGAAAATCGCCATGACGCGTTTCCTTCTCTTAGTAATGCTACTTCTATAGCTAAACTGGACGAGAAAAAAAAAAAGAATTAATCAACGCTAATAAAAAATTTTAGTGAAAGTTATGCTTCTGATTTAAAACATTCATGAAATATCTCTTCTTCCTTGAGAGGTCCATTTATGGAGCATGAAAATTCTTTGGGAGATTTGCCTTGATGCATCAAGCGTTGAAATTGGCTTGATGCATATAATCGGGTTGACATGCCAACGGTATACCATTTATTTTATTCAGCGAATTACTAAATTGTCAGGGTTCGCATGCAATAATCAATCGTAGAGCGATAGACAGACTCAATGATCTGTAGGTGGAACGGTACAAGTCTCGTGACACGTTCCAACACGTAGCAGCAATCATTCGCTACGATTATTAAGAAAATTGAAATATTATTCCTTTCAAACGCTTTGATTTCATTTGATTCATTCCTAATTGCATCTTCTTGCGCGTTATATTGTCAACACATTCTATGGTATTGTTGTATGATAAATATACGTACGTACGACTACGTAATCCTGACAAAGATTGTATACAAAGATCTCATTCGTTTCACGCTTCGTTTAATTTGGTAACTAGCGATTCGTTCACAATGCAGATCTACATGTACCTGTACCAAGAATCCTGACGATGGTAAAACGTACACGTTGCGACTTATAATTTTGCTTAAACAGTCGACATAGGAAATGGAAAATCAACCAGACGGAGAACTGGAAGCGGTGGTTGGGGATTTGGATCCCGTTCAAGGACAACGCCTCGTCCTCGAACTCCAACGTCTCACAATTCGTACCAGCCGTCGAATCAAGGTAATTCCATCGTTAACATGTAACAAACAGTTTCGAATAGTCAGAATCTGTTGGTGAGTAACACCTCCTCGATTATCGATTATCCGCCCAGGCATTGAATTTCGTTCAACTCGACAAACGTATCAGCAAACTGACCGTAAGTCGTTTTACAGGAAGCTCAAAGTCGCCTCCGAGTAACATAGGATGGAACATACCGGATAAAAAACCAACTGGAACTAATACCGCGGCGAAACCGTCTGCTCCTGTGAACGAGCACGCTGCTAAGACCAGTGCAACAAATGCCCAGTCTGGATATTCACCTTCAGGTATACCCTTGGATCATAGAACTTATTTCATTCGCGTAAAGTTCATAAAATATGTATATAATATCCTTGAAAAAAATCATGTCTTTCAGGTGGATATCCTCGTCAACCAGCTAGCAATCCTTATCAAACGAACAGCAATCCACCAGCTGGCCCACCACCGTACAATCCTTCTATGGGTCAGGGATACAATCCTTCGGTTGGTCAAGGTTACCATCCTTCGGTAGGACAAGGCTACAATCCTTCGGTAGGAGGAGGGCATGTGCCCTATGGAGCACCACCAGCGTACAGTCCACCAGTTGGAGGTGGATACAATCCTGGATATAATCCTGGCTTTGGACAGCCATCTTATGGACAATCTTTCAGTCCATCGATGGGACATGTTCCTCAGCAAACCATTCTAGTACAATCAGGACAGAAACCTGGTATCGGACAGCTTGCTAAAGAGGCATTTGTTTTCGCTGGCGTAAGCGCCGGTGTGAATGCGGCAGTAAACAGATTGATACCAGGAGGAATCTATGGCACCAGAGGAGTTTCTGAAGGAGGAGGTGGTGGTGCTGGTGCCGCTCGCACTGAGATCACTTATAATAATTATTACAATAATGGAACTGCTGTTCCTGCTCCAAGCCCTGAACAAGCTGCTGCAGCTCCCCCTCCAGCACCTGCAGCTCCAGCAGTACCTGCACCTCCAGCGGCTCCAGCAGCACCTGAAGCGCCACAATCTCCACAGACAAACGCGGGTACCAATAGTGCACCGCCAAGCTCTCCGGAATCAGCACAGAACAATCCTAATCCTCTAGGATTCGTTACCTCTAACGATGACATCAAAAAATTGACCGAGAGTTTATTCGAAAAGGATAAGAACAATGCTTTCAAGCACATCACGATGAACCTGCAAGGACAGAAAAAGGATGATAGCACGACCGATGATGCTCCTGAACCGTGAGTATATCCGTTTTTAATGTACTAACAATGAAACGAAATTATGACACTGATAAAGTTTTTCACCTTGCAGCTTGTTGACCGTGAAAGATGAAGCTTATGAGATACCTACGATAAAGGCAGTATTGCCCTTGTACGACAACTACGAATTCGATGTTAAGACGAAGGAAATTGTTACTGCTGAGGAACGCAAAGAGGAATCTGATCTACTCGAGAAAATTCTTGAAACTGATGTCATCAAGGCGACCATGAAATTCTTGGCCGAAAAAGGATATATCCCGGATGACGAGTACGAGTTTAAAGATTCTTTGAAACGTATCTGGTTTTCTCAGTTTAAACGAGTCGATGGAGATGCATCAAGTTCTGGCTTTGAAACTGTATTCTTGGCTGAACAGTTTGATTCAGATATAATTGGCCTACACAATTGGATCTATTATGCGAAGCAAGAAGTTGATAAGAAGCTTAACTATCTTGGATATATCAAGGAAGTCAAACTTGGCGATGTGAGTAATAGTTCATTGTTTAAACATCAATAATGACGTAAAGATGTAAAACTGGATGAATAATGAAAATGTTTCTTGTCTTGCATTTTTGTAGAAAGGAGCGGTTGTGAAGGTACGTTCGTCCTTTAATGGAATAGTACAACCTATCACGACCATTTTCGTTGGTACATCACCCGAATTGGAATTCGCCTTATATACGATGTGTTTCTTTACTCGTCCAAACAACGCTTGCCCAGTTTCACTCGGAGGTGCTGAGTTCATGATCGTTGTGAGCAGAGTAAACTATTTTGGAAAAGATATTCTGATTTCTGCATACCCTGACGTCTAACTTAATTGTAATCAAAATGATATTTGATTATAAATATCAAATCATTTATACTGAATATACAAGTTTTGTATATGTGCTCATCGTGTAATGAAACATTATATTCTAGTTAATACAACAACATTTTTAATAACGAAGCGATATGACTTCAATTTTTACTGTATGTATAAGTGTTGCAACAAGTTAAATAAGTTAATCAATGAATATAATTTCGTTGCAGCATACCTGAGTGACCTTTTCGTGTCGTTTTTCTAACTCTGTTAGTTCTATTAGCGGTATTATAGATGGTCGTCCATGGGCGCATCGAGTAGGAATTTTTGTTCTCTTTAATAATTTCAGAAGCCACTTGCATTCTTTTAATGTCAGTGGATCTCCAAATTTTATAGCCCCTACAAAATACTCTAATATTAGATAGTAGCAAACACAATGTTATGTACAAACAAATGAGATTGTTATTCTATGAATATCTATTAATAAAAAATACATATCGCAATTGTTTATATTATATACGTTGTTGCTATAAAAGAAAAACATACCATGACAAGCTTCCATTGCAATTGCATTATGAATAATGAATGGTAGATTACTGGTTCCATAATATCCATAAGTAGCTATATTTTGTAATATTTCATTTAAAAGAGCCTTTACATTTAATTTTAGTTTGAACTCGTAATATTTGTTCTTGTTTAAACACTCTGGTATTGTATACACTATTACAGTATTACCATTCATTACATTAAAAGTGATTCCAAATTTGTTAAATGTAACTTTATTTGATACAAGTAGATTACACTTATCTACAGATAACTCTATTACAATAGGATCTTTTAATTTTATGAAAAGTAAATAATTTTTTGTCTGTGATTTGTACTCTGAAGATAAGTTGATGAATATCAATATACATTTAGTTAACTTTCAAAATAAAGGTACATTGTATATTTACTATGAAGCAAATTTTCATATCTTATCCTTTCATGAACAGCATGTTGATCCATTAATAGAAGAACTTTCATATCATGCTGGTTTAGCAAACCTACTATTAACTCATTATTCGTTTGTCCTAATATCTAAACAAATGATCGCTATTACCACAATTCATATAAATTAATGAAATTTACCTAGTATCTTTATTAATCACATACTTTTAGAAATTGCAGGAATTCTTTCTTCAACCTGAATTCGCGCAGATGTTTAATAATTTTGCACGGACGTACATCAATCTCTTGATGAAGTAACATATCTGGAATTAAAATAAAAATAAAAAATAAAACAAATTTACCATGTTACACTTTTATTTAAGAATTGCACGATTACCTTGCAAACCAAACTTCAATTTCTCTGAAGAAATATTTCCACCAAGATCATTTAGGATATCAATTTTCGTCAGTTTGATATTTCCACGCAATTGTTTATGTAACTTTTCTGGTAAAAAATCAAAACGTTTATAAGCCTTCAAGAAATTACTCTGAAAGTAATTTATTGTAGAAACAGCTTGTAGCTTCTTAACATTACACATCCTTTTATCAGAATACGACCAATCTGACCATTCAGTAAGAGTCAATGTTGTAACTTCTTTATTTTGTGAAACAGGTGTAAACAATGGAATCATATCAGTTACTTGACTTTCTGTCAGTTGTGTTTTATTCCTCCTGTCTTGAGGTAAATTTTCTTCTGTATTAAAATTGTCAGTTTGAAAGTGATCAATGGAATTTACTTCAGATGCATTCTCTTTATAATCTACACCTCTTTGTATCTCTGAAGCTGTTAATTTTGTAATTTTTGTTTTAATATTATAAATTGTATGCAATCTTTCATCCTTTTTAGAAATAGACAACTGTGGAATCAATGTACTTTTAAATAGTTTAGTGCCATTCAAATTACTTATGCAATTATATATCAGATTCTTATCTCTTCTAACATATTTTGAAACATGATTAGAAAGAGGTGCAATATTTTTCGTAAAAATGTTTAGTATTTCTTTTTTAATGTTTTGTAATAACTCTTGAATATTAGGTAAAACCAAAGTTCTCTTCTCATTTATCATTGTAAAGACATAATCTGTACATGTAATGAAGATTAAAATAAAGACTGCTTTTCTGGTTAGTTTCTGTTCACAATGTGTTGTTGTGAAGCATTTGAATGTATTGTTAAAAATAGCTGAAATTACTTCTAAAATTAAAGGACAGTGAACAAGTTTGTTGTTTAAGAAGACATATTGAGTAGCCTTTGATCTAATATTAGTCAATCCAATGTATGCAGAAAACTTAACATCAACTTCTTCCACACTTTGTATGTACCATATATTGTTAAGTTTTACTTCTTTATTATATAATAACTGAAAAATATCTACTGGATTATGTGGCTTAGAGACTGTCATAATGACATCCTTTTCCTGATCATCTCTGATAGAGAATGAAACCTGGGAATACAACATAAATTTTAGATTTGAGCACAAAAGGTTTAATAAATTGTCTACTTACTTGTACATTAACCATAGAAACATTGGCAATTAAATGATACATTAGAGGTATATTCCACTTGTTTAATGATAGTTCATGAAATCCATAAATGCTTACTGTGGTACCATGTGCAGGTCTCATTGAAACTTTAATTATTTCTGGATCATGACATACTTTAAAAATCTTTAAACATAGATAACGTTTAGTTCGCGTGAAATAATATTTAAAAATCATAATTTATTATTAAAGTGTACCTTCGTATAAGTTTTAGACGAATCACAATGTCTAGAAGAAATTAACAAAGCATTGGATAATTTACGAATGTTTACAAGTGTCTGTTTCTTCGTGTAATAAATTTTATGTATATCCCAATTATTATAAGAATCCTCATCCTTATACTCTGCAAGTACTTTCAAGTTTTCCTTAGGAATTCCTACACCGTTGTCTATTACTTGAATTTTACGTTTTTCTGCATGAATTCGTATCGCAATTGATGTAGCGTTGGCACTTAACGAATTCAGCACCTGAAACAAAATAATTTAGTCAGAAAGATTTATACATTTGTGTTTTGAAAATATTGCATTTACCAATTCCAATATGCATTCTGCAATATTTGTTACATTTAACGTGGTAATAACTAAATTGTTCATTTTAAATTCGAGAACAACGCTACCAAGTAACTGCTTTCGCGCTTTTATTTCCCCCTACTTTCACACTTACACTACCGCACATGATAACACATACTAAACAAAAGCCAGTTAATATGTGCCGACAAACGAATAATCCCCCCCTTTCGCATATCTACGCCGCAACAGCCGCGGGACTACTGGCGGCTTTTTGCCCGCGCAGATTTAAATATGTAAACGAAATGCGCGGACTTGGCGGGAGTTTAACCCGCCAAATTCAAACACCAAACACAACATATCGAGAACGTAAACATTATTTTCATTGGTAAGGAGGTGTCAAAGGCACTGATTTTTTAATTCAGTGTATTTATAAAAATTTCTTTATTTTATTGCAACTACTGAAAAATTTTTTCGCTGTCGCTGTCGTAACTTCATATAATTGTCAGAAACGATGATCGAATACTTTACACACAGAATACGTAAAAGATTTACATAATTCCTGTTTTGTTGCTTTATTCGACTAAGAGTATTCAATACAATTTACGAACGTCCAGTCGTGTGCAGAGAAGGAAGAATTTGCAAATGATAATATTACATATAAACTCGGATTTCGTTGATGTTCATACAAATTTGAAATATGTATACATCTGTCCTATTTTCGTGAGTTTTTTTTGAAGTCAGTATACTGTTAACCACGTTCTGATAATCATAAACATATCTAAATTACTTCATTACATAGAAAACTTAACAATCGTGACGGATATGTCAAGATCTCTAATCTTGAGATTAACTAAATTTTATAGTTAACGTTTTTCCTCTTTTCTTTTTTTAAGTTCATAATTAATCATCGATCTACGAGTCTCTCTTTTACAATCTTTGTCATCAAATATCGTTCTCTGTTATCGTTTTTAACCATCGTCTCTTTTTACGCGAACATTTAACAAACATAATTAAAGAAGCTTATAATTTATAAAATACGTAATTACATAGATACGTATACATTCCTCGCTCTTTGTTTAACTCGTCGTTAAGGACGAACAATATTTTTACAATGTAAATAAAAAAAAAAAAAATAACGCTCGTCCAGATTCGTAAATCACGTAAAATTAATCGTAACATTATCGTCAATTTCATCTACAACACGTTACCCAGTGTTCTAACGCTTCGGCCGTTCGCGTATTATATACAATAAAGATCGTAAAGTATCCTTTAAAAACGTCTACTTTTAATTATTGCTATGTTTTGCAAAAAAAATCATGTTATACGTTTGAAACGGAGTCGAAATATTTAAAAGAAAACTTTTTCCGGAAAGCAGACATTTTTCGTTCACGTACAGTGGTATTTTATAAGTACGAGTAAAACAGCGTTTAAAACAGAGAATAAACATAACATATACTTGATTCGTTTTGGCGTCAATGCTAATGTTTTTCATTTATGCAAATACTAAAACGTTTAAAATTGTTTGAAACAAATTTTTACAATTCACCGGTACTTTAAACATCGATCGTCTATTACAAACACTGTTGTACGCGTCTATGATTTTGAACACTGGTTGCACGTCGCCCCTTCCTTCGAATACAATACATGCGATCATTAGCAAAACATAGAGATCAACGAAATAAACCGATTTCGTTAAGAAAAGAAACATGATTGAAACATACAACTTGCATCGAAATTAACAGCATACTTTGTTCGCACTTGAAACTCTCTTAATTAATCACCTGAAAATGGTAGTACATCAAAATATCGAGGAGGTGAATAGGAGAAAAGAGTCGAGAATAAGTATAAAACGAGTGTTTTACAGTTGGTGCAGCCAAGCGAGCTCGGAAACACAATATTTTGTATAATACTAAACTTAATGATAGCCTAACACATAGAAAAAAGTATTGTAACGTCGAATTTCAAGCTCGCCGTTTAATAATGATATAATGGCTTTTATTGTAGTAAAATTATAGTAATAACAATCACATATGGTGTTATTCATCAACAAAGATATAACACGCATGTTTAAAAATGATGGGACATAAATAATTTAGACGCATCGTGTGCTTTGAAGTAGTGCTTAAAAATCATGTAACATTAAAAATATATATATAATATATATATATATGTATATAATATGTATAAACTGTTGAGTTATTTCCTATAAATATCTTCTAAAATCTGGCTTGGCAAATTAATCACTTAGAAACAAATTCACAATTTTTTAGTCATTAACTTTAGGCACCAATGGTATGCAGACCCTGTCTTTGGTACATACGACCGATTTAATTTTATCATATATATTTGGACATAGAAGAAGACATCAATTAGTTAGTCTATCTTCCGTCTTTGAAGAATTCTTTCGTTAACGATACACCAGTTGTTTCTTCTTCCATCATTTGTTCGTTACACATTGTTCGTTACATTTTTTTTTTTCTTTTCAGTTTCAACTTTGTCCCAGTGCGTTAGCTAGGAATTCGTATTCCTCCTTTTTTTTTGTTTTTAGCAACGACACAATCCTCAGACACATCCAGTAACAAAAACTCAGTCTTCTTCCTTTTTCTCTGGCTTCAAATCTACCATTGCGTGAAGTTCTTCTGGACTGTATCTGTAATCAAACACAACAGAAAACGATCGTATCTGATCTCATACTATCAATCGTTATCGCTACATATAAAAGTAAAACACACTTACCCTAAGAAGCTCTTTAAGTCACAGACAAAGCGATAGACGTATCGCTTACCAGCCGTTTTGTGTATGATGTTCTTATCATAATAATAACGAAGACCACGGCTCAGTTTCTCGTAATTCATTTTAGGCTTGTTTTTACGAATACCCCAACGACGCGCCACTTCATCAGGATCCGTCAGTTTGAACTCCCAGCCATCACCGGTCCACGAGATGAAACCTTGACACGATTTATCTGTTAATAGCTCCAGAAGAAACTGCCAGAGTTGAATGGGGCCTGAACCGGTAAAACAAGGTCCACTACCTGCAACATTACGGATGCAGAGCGTTAAAACAATGATACACCTTAAATAATATACTTATTTTTATGGAATATAATTAAGTACATACTTGTATAACCAGGAATCATAGCATTCTGTAGCAAAGGCTTTTGGTCAGGATTGTTGCCAATGGAGGAGGGATGATGAGGATTGGAAGAGTCCCGTGGTCCAAGGCCAGCCAGAAATGCAGGATGATGAGTTAGGTGTTCGAGAGGACCAACTCCCCATTGATCACCTCCAACGCCGCCACCTCCAGCACCGCTTCCGCTTCCTGGAACCGTTTGGAATGGCGTCGCATCGTATTGTCCGTATCCACTGCTCTCGCTGTATCCTTCATGGTAGCGACCTATTGGAAAAAACAAACGGTTAATACTTTCAATTAGAAGCAACGAACAAATTGTTTGCGCTCACCTCTTGGATAGTTTTTGAACGGCGACGGCTGATATTTTGGCTCGAGGTGAATTCCACTGGTGCTGTAAAATTCCGGCGAACCGTCAATGTTGTAAGGATGAGGCGGTTGATGATCCTGCGGTAAACTGTGGTACTCCGAGGCTTCGTCGTAACCGGAATAATGAGCCGGGGTCATGTAACTGTCCGTCGCGGACTGACTGACCCTCAGTTCGCTTTCGTTGGTTCCTGTTGCCGCGAGATCGTTGCCACTCGTTAATCCACCACCACCACCACCTTGAAGGTGTTCTGTTATGTGATGACTGCTGTAGTTGGCTGTAAGAATAATGTAAGAATAATGGAGGAAAATTTAGAATGGGATTACACTCGGAAAAGTCCACTTAAGTTTTTCTATACTTACACTCCGTTTTGAGCTGATTTAAATTCCGTAGATGTATGTAAGCGCTATTCGCGTTATTATTGTTGTTGTTATTGTTGGTGCTGTTTGGAGTACTGGAATGAGAGTTTGGCGCTTGAGTGGTATGGCTGTGAGGTGGAGGCGACGTTTCATCCCTCTGATTCTCGTCCTGACACACAGGACTGCGTAGATGATTGTAGCCTCCTGCAACAGATAACAAGGATACTTTTTTATTATCATGAATTTTTTCTATTCCATTTGATTTACCCTGCGTTAAAATGTTCTCTCGTGTAAACGAAGTAGTCTAAACATATGATTTAGAGAGCTAAAGTACTCCAAGTACTGCGAGGTACTTCAGGTACAGGAAAAATGAAGAAGAGATCACGACCAAGATCAACCTGGGGAGTTGTACGGTGTTAGGAGAGGTACAGAGTTTGCAGGGAGGAACCCGCTGACACGTGGGCGGCGCGCATCTCAACGATTGGCCCGAGCCAACTCCGCCTATCCTCGACTTCCTTTCTCGAGCAGGAGGAAACCCGTTGCCCGTCGCCCGTCGTCCATCGTCCGTCGCTCCTTGCGTATGTCCATTACGGAGGCTGCGACCGGCTTCGACACAGCACCACTGAGCAAATGCACTTCGTGGTTGCGATTCGCTGGTTACGAGGGTTGGAAATCAACATTCTCCATTTTTCAGACAAAAGACTCTACATACACACACATTATCGAAATTCTATGAAATCATTACAGACGAAGATCTGCCTTCGAGAAAAAGATAAATAAAAATTCATAAGCAACGAAGCCTATTTTCTCAGAATTCTGCTCCTCTTCTTGGTTCAAGGTGTGTCTCAACGAATCTCGTAGTTAATTACATTTCGTGGGAGTCTAGCTGTGTAAAACGATCGCAATCTTTGATCGATCAACATGATCCGAGCTCGCGAGGCGAACGTTCGCATAAATGGAGGTAGAAAATTTCATGACGATCACCGTCGATGGTCATTAAAAGGATAGATAGGTTCTGGTAGCCGTGTCGCGGTAGTTTGAACGATAGCCTGGCTCGTTACGGGTCGATCGTTTTGCTCACCTAGCCACCTGTTTTCCTCGCCGTTAAAAAGGATAAGTGTGGGAACGTCGGCTGGTCACACATATCGTGCGCATTATAATTCCGACTGTTCACGCAACGCGACGCTTAGACGGTACTGGATTATGATAATCCACAGAAGCCATTGTTCTGTGTGACGTTAAGGGAATAAGGGGAACACGGTGAACGAGCGTTACGAGTAAAAAAAAAAAAAAATAATTTGTTGATCGTGCGGTCGAATAAAGTGGTCAGTCGTAGGACGAAGGAGACTAAAGTCCAAAGTAACGAAATGAACTATATTTTAAAATATATCATAGACGATTGCACTATAAGGGTGTTGCATTTGAAAATCTGGTAAAAGAAGTTTGTATTTTGGAGCAACGACACCTGACTTTCGCATAACAGTTGTTTGTTCCTTCTTTTTCTTTTGTCCAACTAACGGTGAAATTTCAGATAAGATTAAACAATTTCCGTCGACCTCCGTTTGTGAGTCCACGAGAAGAGATTCGCATGAATTTCTACCGCCGCGACATCTTATCGTTCAATGTTCGACGACGAAATATATATAAATCTGTCTTGGCTAATCGAAACAGGATATGCTTTTTCTTATCTTCGTCGCGGATTTAAACTGCGTTATTTTACCCTGTTATCAGCTAACCGTGTAGAACGAACTTTATCAACGAAACATTTAATCGTTTCACCTAATTAAATACTAGGCTACCTCCCTCGTTGACATCACTTCAGAATTATCGTTTGTAAATTAAAAAGAAAAAAACGTAAATTTATCGCGTTTGCGTATTTTATTTTCTCTACGAATCAGTCGTATTTCTTTTTGTCTTTTTATAGCTCCACCATAGACACAGGATCTCACCATAAGAGAAAAGGTTCTCATGCTCGTGACCAAGTTGGTTTGAGAACGAAGTCATTAACAAGCCGTGCAGGGTCCTCGCATACACCATATGCGCACTATTTCATCCCTGACTTTTGTTTCCTTCTTTCCGAAGACACGTATTCGCAAGACTAAATTTATCGTCGTTGGATCAACGCTTAAGCTCGTCATAAAAATTCTTCAACTTTTTCTTAACTGTAGACGATACCTCCTTTTTGTTTTTTTCTCTCGCATGTGTGTTTTAAGAATCACTGGTTCCTTCATTTTTTTATAGATGGCAAATTTGAAAAAAGTGACGTAACATAAATGTAGGGAATAGGTTCGTTAAATAATCCAAGGTTTTCAGAAAAGAGCGCAGGTTAAAAGTTATCGCAAGCATCCCATGGGTTCTCATGGCCGTGACCAAGTTGGTCTTGAAGAACGGCATGGTTAATAGGGCCGTAGGGACGGATCCTTGCGTACACCACCTACACCTGCACAGGCTGGTGTGTAGCTGCACCTCGCACCCTATTTCATGGACGGTGAGCGTGGGAGTGCAGCTTCGAGCCGGCCCTCACGGTGTGCACGCACACACCAGGCTACACACCAGCCTTTGCTTCCATCAGGTACATGTTTTCATGCTACCTAAATGCACCCTCTCTTCTTCTCCTTCCTTCCTTCCTTCCTTCTTCTTCTTCTTCTTCTTCTTCGTCGTCGTCTTCTCGCGCCGAAACTATTCCGAAATTCCTGAGCATTCAGGCTGCGCGTTTGTTCACACGGATGAACAATTGGAGCCTGAGCAACGATTCTTTTCTCTCATCTTCGTTTATTTTTTTTTAAGGGTGGTTGAAGAATTTTTATTAAAGATTCATATGGCCAGTTTTGACTAGTATTACTTAATTTTATTAAGACTGATCAAGCTTCGCACAGATATAGGTATCGCAGGAAATGACTCACTAATAATTAATTCTTTCAACAACGGTTACTCGTCATTAAAGTTATTCGTTTTGTTATCAGGTGTAAATCGAGTCATATATTTGATAAAATACAAATTTCTTGGCCACCAGTCATGCTTCTTGAATTCCAAGAATTCTGGAAATTGCCCATTCAGAGAAGAAAATATTCCACTTGACGCGTTTCAAAATACTCGGTACTTTTTCTCAACTGGTCTTCTAACACGCTTGGGGGTGATTTCTTCGATTGGAATATAATTCGTCTATCGGAAGCGAGCTTTTCAAAAGGAAACAGTCCACTTTGTGACAGCGAGAAAGAGAAGAGAATTGGACGGTTTCGAGGGAGCAGAAGTAACCAGCCGCGTATCAGCTGTGGAACAGGTGCCAAGCAACGAGTAACGGCGCGGCCAACGAAGCAAGCAAGCAAGCAAGCAAAAGAAGGCAGCAACAGAGTGGACGAGGCACGCGCCAAATCGAACGAAACGCCAGTCGGCGCGCACAGCTGCTTCTGCTGCTGTTGCTTCGCGTAAGCCTCACTCGGCACGGCGGTCTCTTGAAAATTAAAACCTGGCTGAGAAACGCTTTCAGCGCCGGAAGGCCTATTCTTCTCTTTCTCGTTTCAAGAGTATAGTGATTCTGTCTGTCGCGACTTCCTGTCGTCTTTTTCTTATCCGTTCACGGCCCGTATCGGAATCTTTCAAAATTAAGACGTTCTGTGTCTGATTTGGGTGATTCTAATTGGGACAATTTAAATTGCTCTTCATTGGCAGTGATTGCGAGTGATATGGATCAGGATGTTTGTATTATCTTCAGAAAACGACCCTAGAAAATTGCACGAGTGCATCGAGGATTAAGAGTATACAATACACATTATTATCAAATAATAACTCTTTAATCAATTTTAATGTGCATCAGCTGGTATAAAAGCTGGTAATTGTAAGAAAAGATCTCACACGCGTGTCTGTTTCTAGGGGACTGAAGGGCATTTCGCGGAAATAATAAATTTGCTTTCGCGTAAGTCCTCGGATTTGCGGTTGTTTGTGCGTGTACCAGCTTCATTATGCATTCAATGACGATTCAGTGTTAATCGTTCATTGTATCGCTGTTGACTTCTGTTGATTTGCTCTGTTTTAGTTTTTTTTTTTTCCTTGAAGAAATAAAGCTAACAGTGTTTTGCTAAATTAATGCAAGAAATGATAAATGATAACTGATCGACTTTAATGATCGATCTATTAACCGTTTTATGGTAAAGAATAATAACAGTGAAGGTAAACGATTGATTTCTTGCATTAACAGAAATTAATGCATTACGAGAAATTAATGATCCAGATAACGGAACATTGAATATAAAATTTGCATTTTTTTTTAGAAATTTATTTTTAAATCCTCGTTAAAAATTGCGCGACGGATGCAGGGTCATTTTGATACAGGATAAAAGAAAAAAATTAAAATTCCAGGAAGTTGAAAGATACAGAACAGTCGAGTCTGCGAAGAATTTTATCAACGGGGAGGATCAATTAATAAATGGCAGTAAATTCGAAAAATTTCTCGCCCAAGACAATGGTTCAGAAAAGGGAATAGAAGACAATGTCGCAGAAATGACGGCGAGGAAGGCGGCGATGCGGTGCGGTTCATTGTAGACGAGCGAACGAGCAAGCGAGCGATATACACGCTTGCAAAAAAGTCGTCCTCGTCGGCAACGAAATCGCGCATTGTTCGGTAGACCGGTGACCTGCGAACTCTCCCACACTCTGGCGAACCACCTCGACGTTTGTCTGTCTCGGTATCTGTCTGTGTGCGAATGTTTTTTCAACCGAAACGTCTACACGTACAAACTCGTCACGAGGAAATTGTATGGAAAATTTATATGCCTTGTTTATGAATCGCATACTGCTGCTCTTCGTTCTATTATTTCACCAACTTAATTCAGTCTACGATTATTGCGTTGTCTTTTGCTCCGTGATTATTACACTGCTTGGCAACAATGTTTCACAGAAACGATCCTACTATGATATTTTCTATCATCTTTAGTTCATTCATGGTTGCTCATTCGATAGTATGCTAGATAATTTTAGCAATTGTTAGGATCCTCGCGTTCTCGTTGCAACGTTTTTTAAATTATAAAATCTACCACAGCAGGGAGATAATTAACCACAATGTAGCCATCCTCGTTGCGGCGATTCGTAATGCTCGTTTATCATTTTTCCAAGCTTCCGGTCGAGATTTCTCGAGTTTCCTTGTACGGTTCGCTGAAACAACCAGCAACCTAAATACCTCCTTCGTTTCAACGATATCCGATTTTCGATAAAAGCTTCATCAACAGCTAGAAAGTAATTCGGATGAAAGTGCTAGTATTTTCTAATAGGAGAGCGTATGGCGCCCATTTAGAGTCGCGAAGCGTACAATTCCGACCTTGTACAGCAACCACGTTTAATGGCAATTTAACATCATGCCACACCTACCACTGTACAGGGCGATCTGCATCGCGAACAAAAGAAGCTCGCGTTAAAAATAACGATACAGTTACGGATCATTATGCGGCTGGGGGAGCGTTATTATCGAGCTTCGTGCCGACTGCTATCCAGATCAAGAAGATGAGCAACACCATGATAAATTACAAACGAACCGTGTGGAACTACCAGCCTCGATCTCGTTAAATCAAAGTATCCAATATACAATACTTTAACCATTCAAGATTTACACTTTTATAAAACATTTCGAATTGTTAATAATACGGAAAATAAAATTTAAACGTCAGCGAGATACGGGTGAGACGCGGCGATCCAATTCGTTAATTCGGTGGTCATCGTTCGGTTTGCACGGACGAAAAACGTTTTCGTCTCGTTGCACCGGTAATGCACTTTAATGCAATCGTAGATGATTGACCTTGGTACGAATGGTCAATTAAGTTGCACACCGTAATGGCACGCGGCACGAGTGCGAGTGGTTTCAACGAGACGCGTCACAAGTTCAGCCTCCATCGCGCATGCCTCCTCTAACACTTCTGATCCTCGAAATTTCGAGATTAAGCCCGCTTCGCAGCGAATCTGTCTGCGCAATGACAAACAGAACAGCTGGTAATTGAAATTGAACGATACAAGGTGATCCTAAACTTGATCATTAAGCTGCGGGTTCGTCGAGTTCTGATCACGTTATTCTACTGTTTTAGAAATCTACTTTCAGCATTTCAATTGTACCATTATTATTCTCGTATAAATCAAATATATTATTAGAGGATAGAAATAACTGGTTGCATCGCGGATTATGCAACGATTAATTCAACGCCTTAAATGGAACAACTAAAAGTGAACGAGAGTTGAATGAATGAACGAAAGAAGGGGAAAGCAACCTGTTGCATGGATCTAGATTCACTTCCAGCAAATATGAATGTAAATTAATTAATTGTAAGACAAAAGCGTTACACGCATCTGGTAGACGTGTTTAAAGAATTTTAAATCGAGTTCGGAACGTGTGAGTTTCTCAGCAAGAATGCTGGCAAACCTCGGGGAATCCTATCAGACATCAGACTCAACTTATTTATACTCGATTCTGGCGGAAACAACTATATGTATATACAGACGCTTTCTGATGATATCTGCATCCAGATAAAGTCAAGGCTTCGAAGAAATTTCAATTTCTAAACTGTTCTTCTATCACAATGGAACTGTCCACTGATTCAACGTACAACGGATCCACCCAACATGCCCGACGAAACATTCATTTTTCCAACTTCTTCTCGAACAATAGAATTGTCTCGTTTTAGAGGATACTCGTATTTAGATCGAATCGCGATCCTGTAACTTGAATTTCTACGAATTCATCGGAAACAATGGACTATCGAAAGCGAGTGCAACCTGGTGTAGCGAAATTGATGGTAGATTCTTCAAAAAATTCGGCTTTAACCCTTTCAAAGCAAAGCTAGCAACAAACCCTTTTATGCTCTAATTCCCAAAAAGATTTTGCAACTCCATCATAATCGTGATTAGATTAGGAGGATAAAGCGACGACGACGATGATGATAATGATGATGATGAAGAAGTGTATGGAGCGGGTGTGTACCTGGCGTGTGGGTGGTCGCGTCCAAGGAGACCGGCGGCATGCCGGTGTTGCGCGCGATCGCGTGCTGATGCGGATGCTGGTGGTGCGGATGGGTGAGAGGCTCCGCCTCCTGGTACGAGGGGTAATCGGCGTAAAACGGTTCGTGGCCTGTCATCAGCGTGTCCAGCATGTGGAGCACCATCTCCGAAGATGCAGCTGTGCCGGTACTCGTCCCCTGACCGAGATCGTTGCCGTACGTGCCGACGATTATGGTCGGCGCCTGCCCCGAAGGCCGCGACGTCTCGACGCCCGCGATGCCCGCCGTGACGTCCTTCTGATTCTCTTGTTCCTGGCCGGTGCTTACTGGTCGACGCGCGCCTACTCGCGCCGATACACGCGCGCATTCGTACCGCTAACGCCTCCTCTATCTATCTCCTCTTCTCTACGGATTTTCTACAAACTTCTTCAAATATCACGCCGCCAAATACCACCAACAAGATGATTCTTTGCTTTGATAATGCGTCCACGACCTCGACTCATTTACGATGTACATAGTTCACGATAATCCTTTGATTTTTAAATATCCTTGAAGATTTTAGTCTCTGCCAACTTAGGACGAATCCTAAACGATATCACACGTGTGTGCACGTCTAAGCTTTCACCATGGAATTTCTACGTTCATTGAAAACCTCGAGACGATCTCAATGGAGCTGTACGGACCATTCACCAGACCCCTGGCCTGTTCCACCGAGGCACGGGGTATCACTGATTAAACACACTATCAGCAACAACCTACAGCGGGAACTCGCGCAACAGGTGTATATTCTGGCTTGGAAAAACCACTTCACCCTTGGTGCAGCATGGAAAATTCACTAGTTAGATTGGTTATAATCCAATTTTCAGTGCTTTGCACTCCTGCGGTTCACACTCTGTGATACACTCGAGACGAATAAAACGGCACAAAGAAGCGGAGACACGAGGAAAAGAAGCGTACGAAGGAGCGGAATGGTAGGTAGAAAAGACTCCTTCTCGCGTGCACTCTCCACTTGACGTGAGCGCGCGTGTCACTGTGACGAAGCGCCGCGCCGTTTCCGCTCCACGGTCCTCCGCTTTCCTCTCCCTCCCGCTGCTCCCACTCTACCTATTTCGTATCCCTACATCGGCAACAAATTCCCCTTCCCTTCCCCTCTGCGCTCCTCGTTCGACCAGCTGCGAGTCGGCTTCTCGTTCGTCGACACGTTGCTGGTCGAGCTTGGTGGTGGAAGGGTGCGTTGGTAGGAGAAATCGAAAGATAGAGAGGGTAATCGGTGGATTGGTGGGGATGTAAGGTGATGTGGAGGGAAAATGGGATGGAAAGTGGGGCGATAGGGTACGGGAGGGGTTCACAAACGCCCCCTCGAAGCTTTCAACCACCTGCTGCCACCGAGGCGATATTTTCTGCACGATTGAACGTGCCACACTGCCACGGCTCTAACAACGCTTTAACTTAGGGTGAGTGGTTCATTTTTTTTTACCGGTGAAATGAGCAACGAGTTGTTGCATAAAAGAATTGAAGTTTTTCCAGGTGCTAGAGACATCAGTCTTAACATAAATTGAATTATTAATCTGATTATTAATCTTGATTGTTCGATGGTGGTCTTACAAATTTGGATTAACCCAATGGATAACTTGGGAGTTATTGTGTTGTATTTTGATTATTTAAAGCATCACCTTGTTTTCGCCTTTTATCTCGTCCGTATGATAACCGTGTTGCGTTATCATGTAAGAAATACCGGTGGAAGTGATTACTTCCTGTTTGATGAAACGTGAAAAGGGATAAGATCAGCTGTTTACCAGCCAGGAAAAGATTGAGGTATCTACTTTCAATCTATTGGAATTTTTCTCCGCATAATTATTTAAATGAAGATGCTGAATTATTGTAACTGTACGTTGAACGTTGAATGTAACGGCGATGTAACGTTAGATAATTAAGCGGTGTTGCGAAGAACAAGATGCGAATAAATGTCGTGTATACCCGCTCTGATGCGGACGATGATCTACTAATGACAAGGGGAATCAGCGAAAGCAACCAGAATCCTTTCCATCTACTACGGTTTAACGAGAAATCTCGTTTCTTCAAAGGCAACTGTTAATTCAATTTACTCGAAGCTATTAACTGAATTATAAATTTACGTGTACCCTTTATTACCTTGTCCTACTACCAGAGACGACCATTTTCGATCAACATAAAAATATGATTTTATAGGTAGAAATTATGAACGTTCACCGTCGAAGGGGGTTAAGGAGTTGAAATATGTTCAAAGCTGAGTGACACTTAATTTTCCTAATTAACCACGAGGAGTTTTTCCTTTGTAGCCGAGACAAGAGAAAGGAAATGCGAAGAGGAAGGCATCGAGGAGAATTGAAATAAAGAAGAATCCTCGTGCCAGAATGGAGAGGTGGCGCGAGCTATAAAACGCGCGTGTATGTCAGTATAATAATACGAGGTCGCAAGTCCGAAGGGCCTAGCCTATTTTTGAGAGGGGGCTGGCGTTGGGGAGGAGACCCGGGGCAGAGGAGACCGGATGCTAAGAGAGAGGCGAGGCAAACGGGGGTTTTCTCTGTTCGGCGGGCTCGCACGTGATGCAGAGGGGACCGGAAGTGCTCACTCCCCTACGCCTCGTGCCTCTCTCGGCTTCTCTTATATAGTCCCCGCCGGCAATAGTAATGGGACTTACGAGGATCGCACAATAAGGACACGAGAGTTCGATGCGCCTTGCTGCCTTCGTTTCTCTCCGCACGCTTTTACCGTTTCTACGCGTTCCTCTTCTTACTTGCTTTTGCCTTCGTTTATGCTTAAACCAGACCAAAGCCACCTCCTACTTTTATTCTGTCCTCTGCTTTCCTTTCTTAAACGCGCCGCCTTTTGTCCTTGTGCCAGCTACACGTATACGTCTACGTCTTATGGGGGTTAACTACTCGGATCGATCGTTCCTGCTTTTAACCCCTATACCTTATGAATTTCTTTTACTTTTTTTTCACGACAAGAACTATTGCGAAATTTGATGAGAAGTGCAGATTAAATTCAAAAACTCTACATTTTAACCCCCGCAGGGTTTGGTGCTTGGACTTTTTCCAACTCCGCTAAATTATGGCCGAGATTTAATTATAATCATTGTTAATCATATCATCCGCTTTTCGAGACTTTAACGCTTGCAATGGCGGTCACGTAACGTATTCGTTCGAAAAGCGGTCGTGCAAGATCGTATTTACTTCTGGAGGGGCTCCTCTCTATTTCTGCATCTGTTCGATTCTTGTTCTCGGTCTCTCCAAGTGAGCAACAATACCGTCACGCAGCCAGTCTGAAGGAGGGTGCTGCATTTAGGGGTGCATTAAGGGAGGAGCACTCGAGGACATTATAAAACTATCTTGCTCTTCGAAATATTGGGGTAGGACTCCTTCCTTTTCTCTCCTCTCTCTGCCACACGGCTTCCGGTTGTAACGTGAGCTTATACTCTACAATCCATCTTGCTTACATTTTCTCTCTTTCTCTCTCTCTCTCTCTCTCTCTCTCGATCTTTAGAGCCACCAATCACGAAGAGAAGATGGAAAACGACGTCGAGGATGACGTACAGTGAAGAAGAAATATTTTATTTCTAAAGCAATTATAACGGTGTTAATGTATTGAGCTGAAATAATAATGTAGGTTTATATTCAGCTTTTCTAAATAAATAATCATTTTCTGGACAAATAGTTTCATTGGTACAGTTTTGCCCTTCACTGGATATACACAGACAGGAAGAAGGGACGAAAAAAATACCCTAACACATAGGTCTACACACAACGTGGTCGTGTCGTGAGTTCTGAATGAGCGAGAGGCTTTGTAGACCCCCGAGGCGGTGTACGAACTATGAATGAACGAGTGAATGAATACAACCTGCCTCCACCATCATCCCTTTTCCCCTCTGCGTACGCCTTTTCCTTTCCTGCCTCGTTTCATCCCTCTGCTACCTCTCTCTTTTTAAATTCTTCATCCCTGCTTAATAGCATTTATTCCACAGCCTTGCACAATTCTATACGACTCTGTTAGCATATGTTCACCCTCTAACACCCTTCTATGACAAACGATCTTCTATACTTTTTCTGTCGGGGGGGTTCTTTCGAAACAACGCGATAAGAAAGTAATTTATTATAAATGAGTACTTCAGTATTTTGTTGATATGATTTTAAACGTGCTATCGTACGATTTGCTTTGTTTATAGCAGTGTAAACGTAGCTTAAACAGGTATCCTTATGAAACGCTGTTAATTAGGTATTCGATGCGGGAAGAACCCACTTGGAAGGTGATCATTAGCAACGATGATTATATGTAACACGCTAATTCTTATGCCGTCAGTCTCTTTCTCAGTCTGTAAAGCTCCAACTTGTACAGCAGTTTCGATATCCTTTCAAAATCCGCTTAACACTTCTACCCCCGAAACCTACAACTGAAAGCGTAGACTCATTCACCCTTCTACCTTTCAATTTCCATCGAACGTCGCTGCTCAACTCGTTCAACGACATCCAATACCCAGATATCAAAGCAACCTCTTCGATTCAGCCCTGAAAAAGGACCCTTTAATCGAGACGATCAGTTTTTCCAGCGCACACGTGCGCTTCTGTTTCCCTTAAGAAAAGGAAGAAGAAAAATTTCACGAAACCTTTCTCTTTCTCCGATGCAGGGGTGAAATATGTGAAGACATATTTTTGAAACTTGAAATTCAGCTCTGCTTTCGCAGAAGCACAATTCTTATGGTCGTTAAAAAAAATAAAAGCTATGCTCGAATCAAAATGCCGCATGACCAACCTTCGGTTACTTATCACGCAGTGGTTGCTTAACAAATAATCAATTGTTACTCGTCGGCACGATTGACTAACCTTTCCATAAAGGTATCGAATGGCGTCACACGATGGCCGTGCCTTTTTTGGGCCGGGTGTCAGTAAACTGTTGGAATCGCTATACCGTCCGCCGAGGCATCGGAGCCATCGAGCCACCGAGGGATTCGACTTGCTTTTGCCTTCCGTTTAATTTATTCACGCGCGACCGTGTGCGTGCACGTGCGATGAAATACGTGACACGAAGCATCGAATGAACCCCTCGATGAACAGTAATCCTCGAAAATTGCTCGATCAAACGCTTCGATGCTCAAAGAACTTGCTATCGATCATCGTTCGGTATTCGAGAAACGTTTGCTTCGCTTTCGAAACACCATTGCCACTTGCTACCACTTTGATGTCGAGAATATAGCGCTCAGGCGTTTGAAATTACAATTTTTTCCTGCTTGCTTGAATAAAGGGACTTAGTGGAAAATTGGAAAGATTTGTGAGATATCAAATGGTAATTAAACGGGAACAGAAATTAAGTGATGAACTTCAAGCTTCCTAAATATTTAAGCTTTTCAACATTCTTCCTTCTGATTCGAGGTGTAATTAGGTATCATTGGTGTACGGATTGGAAAGGTTGTGAGAGTTAGGCGAGTAAGTAGGTAGATGTGTGCAAGAGTAACGTAATGCATCGGTTCCAAGAGGAGGAGGTCGAAAGCGAGGATAAGCGAGAGTCGAACCAGAGACCTCGAAGAGCCGCGATACACAACGTAACAGTGCTCCGGCAAGCAGAAATAATGAGTCTATTATACGCTCGTCTGTGTTGGTCGTCTTGCAACGACACGTTTCTACGCGCATACTGAACGTGATACAGTTCGCCAAGCCTTAATGCAAAATCTTTCCAAGATTTTATCGTGCAAACGCCTGTCACAGATTGATGAAATAACTATCTGCGTTATCGTAGAAAAATAAACACCGATGAATAGTTAAACGTACGGAGAGCCACGACGTATTAATACGTTACGTAACGAGTGAAAATAATACCGTACAAACGGTTTCTAAAGTCTCCAATGTAACCGTATCATTTCTTCATTTAATAAAATTCCAATTTTTCATCTCGCATGTTCTCTCCGAGAGATTTTAAGAGATTCGAGGATTAAAGTAACCCTCTTCGCACGAACGAAAATAATAAATCGGTAACTAGGTAGAGGAAGAAGTATATTTTTTATCGGACTAAAGACGAGGATGCCGAGAAAAGCAACGGAGCGGCGACCGACGTCGTCTTCATTGTCCGCGGCGAAGCGTGCAGAGGGCCCGACTTTCCCTCGTTCACCCACGGTCACTGCTGCAATGACGTAAGGCCCCTGGCTAGGTAATTGTTACCTACGCTACCAACGTTCGCTTCATAATGTTCTACTCCGTTCCGTTCCGTTCCGTTCCGTTCCGTTCTATTCGAGACGGCTCCAAACCGCTCGCTCCTCTTTTTATTGCACGATAAACTGAATCGAATGCCTTGAATGGGACTACTTATAGATTCGGATAAATCATGGATCATCGGAAGCATCGATCAACCGAAATGGTTGTAGATTTTTCAGGAGGCACGACTGAAAGGCAAACGACCCGTGTCCCAGAGGTGGATGGTAACGGACGGTAGTCGCGAAACAAGGAAAAAATCCAGGACAACAAATTGCTCTGCTCTCAGATGAATGGGAGGCTCCACTCCCAGTTAACGTTCCGTTGGCCCGTGTTTTCTATTGTTCGTTGTTGGAACGACGAGTCCTTCAGACTGAATGAGTTGCGTCAGAATTCAGCGATGAAAACAGCGAGAATAAGGTGAATCACGGCACGGATTGCGCACCATCAACGACCTAACGGATGATATTGCAATCCGCCCTCTAACTGGATGGTAGTCGACCTCCAAAAAGCTTAACGAGTCGATTTCTAGGGAAAGAGAGATGGGCTACGTAGAGCAGTGAAATCGCGAGACTATCGTTAACGATGGCGAGGACGATCACGTGGACAACGACGAAATGTTAAATGAGAGACGAACAGCGACGATAATGAGAGACCTGTGGCAACACGTGCAAACGCGGCGAACCGAGAGATGCTATCAGCAACCCTGACGTAACAATGAGAAACTCCTCTGCCGAGTGGCAACCGCTTTCGTTGGTCGTTGCAATCGGGTAAATAAATAAACCGGCTTCGCGTCGCATACTTTGACGATTCTTCATTCGAGTACTTCCGATAGCGTTTTATATAGTGAAAAGAGACACTTACCATCGTTATGATACGGTCTCGATGGAAGGGTGGCGGTGGCGGTGGCGGTGGCGGTGGCGGTGGTAGTGGCAGAGGGTGGTTGAGTTCCGGTACGAGGGTTCGTCGACGAGGAGTTCGAGGTTGTGGAACTGGCAGGCGTCGCTGGACTCTTGTGTTCCGGTGTCGACACCTGATGTCCTGCCCCTTGGTATCCCAAGAAATCACCTAAATCCGGCACGCATACGCTTTCGTATACGTTGCCCGGCATGTTCTCCAGCGAGGCCTTCGCCGCGTCGACATCTGGATGGAAAATGGAACAAATCCTCAGTTCAGGAGTTTGTGCCACGCTTTCTTGAACTGATTCTAGTAGATTCTCTTGATCCTCTTTCTTCGCGATTCTCGCAACTATATATAGTAAGATCTGTCGCTAGATGGGATCTCGTTTGCGAGGGTAGAAAAAGGAAATGATCGGAACGTTGCAAAGTAAAATCTGAAGCCCTAGCAAAATTCCTGCCTCGCTAAATTTTTCTTTTTTCTTTTTTTTTCATATATCTTCTTCTTTAACCTTTGATTATAGTTAGGCTATTTACTTTGAAGCGATGTTTAAACGACGACCAGATCACGATAGGTGTGATTAATGTTTGTATCGCGGTGATTATAGAATTCCGTGTCATTAAGCCAATTACGTTGGTGCGGTCCGCGTGGTGTAAAATCGAGTGTTCGTTTTTATCGTCAGAGCATCGTGAACAACGTAATCGTGATGAACGATCTAGCAGTGTGCTCCATTATTACGGCCATTATTGCGAAGGAGACGATTGCCATTCGCGTGATTCACCAACGATCATTCTACGTTTCCGATTCAAAAACATTGGGAGAAATGAAAAAATCAATGCTGGAAAAGATCCTGCTGCTTCCTTTCGATCAGATTGCGATCAACGCGAGCAATCTTCCTTCTGTATCAAGGTTAAAAATAAATAATTTTAATCACCTTGTTCTGATTCGAAATTCCTTGGAAAAGGAAATATGCCAGGCAGGTTTCGTTTTCTCTCTGTTCGAGGTATACCCAAGTATTCTACGCTATTAATCTTCCTTTAGATCTTCAGATAGTTGCTTCGATACAAAATTTCCAAAGTGATTAATTGATTAAGGTAGAAAAAGAAAAAACAGAAAGGTATTACGAGGAAACGACAGAATTAGCTTGTAAGCGAAGCGAAAGGACGATCAGCGGGTTTCATCAAATGATTCGATCGTGTCTGCAACGGGAGGATACAGCTTTTTAGTTTCTACTTTTTTTTCTGTTACGGCGCACGAGAATTTCCTAATATCCGTTCTCGTTCGCGAAATCAAAGCGATTACCCACGCTATGTCGCGAGTACCAGCACGAACGGTGCTGAATTACGATTTCCCATTGTTAAAAGTATCTATTTTATAGCAAAGTTGAAAATCTGAATTTTGTCAGAGACAGTAATTCACTAGGCTTCTTATCAAAGTATCGCGAAAGTAGAGATTCGTACTATGATTGTGAGCGAATTTTAATCAACTTCTCACCACACTGCTGCGTTAATTTCTTAGTAATTTTACTTTGAAGAAACAATGAAAGAAATATTGCAATTTATCGAGATTCGTATCGAATCGAAAGCAATCGATCGAATCACGGTTCTCTGGTTGATCAGACGACACGAATAATCGATAAGGAAGTACGGGCTTTTACTTAACAGGGAATTAAATCATGGGTGAACCTCTGCTTCCGGCCTCGGAACATTTCGTTCTCTCTCTTCCTTTCTCTCGATCAATTCGATCTATCTCTTTCTGTTTCTCGCTCACGCCCTTCCTGTCTTCTCTTACCGAAGATGTAGAAGTTCCAAGGAAACTTCCTTTGGCGAATGATATACGATACGAGCGCTGAACGGCTCGCAAATAACCGAGACAACGATCTTGAAGAAAGATTTTTGTCCAAGAGAAGCCGAATAAAGTAAATATCGGTTTCTTTATAGAACGCTTGTTAATTGAAAATTTAAGTTGACGATCAGAAAATTAACCTACTCCCTGACTATCTTCAACGCGATCCTTTTTCCGAAGGAGAAAAAAGAGCATCGCAAAGCTATTGGTAGTAAAAATGGTGCATCTGGAAGAATGGTGAATCGAACACTTCAATTTCCACCGTGTTCCCGTGAAAATCGTAGGTACGATCCCATTGTAAATGGATCTCGGGTTCTATCTCGAGTAGAATCTGGTAATCGAAACACGAGTACACACACGGTTACCAGCCGAAAACCACCTAAGTGGCCGAGGTAATGGCACGGGAGCATTCTGGTGGCACAGGATATCCGGAGTGGGAGTTTCTATAGCGCGGCTCCGCTTTTTTTTTTCCTCCCTTCCTATTCTCTCCTTGGTTCGAATAAAACGTGCCGATTCAACGCTTCGAAACGCTTCGAAACACGGACAGGCCGGTGCATCATGAGAGATGAAGAAGAGGGCAGAGGGAGGATCCGCGTCTCGCCTCTCCACGATCCTCGTCATTGTTCGCGGCCAGTTTCTGCTCGTACCTGCCGTGACATTACGATTTTACGGAAATTCGATCTATGTTTTTCCTCTCTATCCGATGAAAATCTGTTTGGTGCATGGAAAACGATTCTTCCGGCTACAACCTTGCGTTTCCCCCCGCGAATCTTTCGTTTTCCACTGCTGGGCTAAACTTTTTCTTTCGAAACACTTTGATAAGGCAACGAACGTGTCAGGATATTCTCAATACGCGACTCTCTATTCGTTATAGATTTGAAAATTGTTGAACGTTCGTGAGAAAGAAAGATAAAGTCACGTACCTTTCTGGAGAAGCTCGAGGTGTTCCCACAGGATATCGCCCATGAAGGCTGGAGCACGTGCCAAGAAGGATTCCTTGCCCATCGCACAAATCTGTTTGCCCGTCATGTGCTGCCAGGGCTGCATCGCCACACCCTCCAGGGAAAACTCACCTATCGCCCAGCGTAACCAATGGGCCACAGCTGTTTCTGACCATTGTCTCGGGTCTGAAATGCATCAGCAACTCGAGTTAGATTACTCTAGTTAAAATTACGATTACAATACTATGTTTTTCTGTCCAAGTGACAACTGTAGCACCGTAAGGTTAAGTTAAAGCTAGAGATAGGGTAAGGGGATGAATAAAATATGGTGATGGAAGAAACACGAAGAAGAAGATCGTCGAACGACACAAAGGCTTTTCGAAGAAGAAACAGAGATAGAAAGATATATAGCGTCGGGTTGACGACATGATCGGTGCTCAGGCCCGGCCATCTTTGGTAGAAGTAATACCGAGAAACATTGGAATGTCCCATTTGAGGTGCGCGCCCATATTTGCACGCGTGTCTTGCATTGTTTCGCGGTATCTTCCCGCGTAAAAGTACAGTTCGGCTCATAATGCAAACAGAAATTACGAACGAACGAACCGTTCTAACGCGCGAGGCTGGTTTCCTTTCTCTTCAACTTCGGACACTCGGCATCGATTCGTCGAAACGTGCGTAAACGAACCTTCGAATTGTTCGAAAGAATCTGCCAGGGAAATTGCAAGGTATCCCCGTCGAGGAAAAACTTCCAGGCTTTCGTTCTTCGTCGCTTCGCGGAGACGTTGCCTTTCCACTTTGAAGAAAGAATAAATCACCGATACGTGTACTTTACTAGAGATTAATAGACTTTCTGAACGAGATTGCGCTTATATCCGGACGATCGTTAGAACTCGATTTTCCTCCCGCTTACCCTCCGCGATCATCTCGTTCTACTAAAGATCCGCATGTATTCCTCTGCGGCCGATGAAAATGCACCGAGTGTAATCTAATGTAATACAGGACTTTTAACTCCCACCCGCTGATTTCACCTTATCTGCTGGTTGATTACGTCGTAGGAAACTAATTGCCTAGATTAGCCTATTGCGGTACGGTTGATTAAAAGCTGTACCAGCGAATCAACGAACAGCCTGCAGGTCTCGAGGAACGATAGCGAGCTTCGCGTGGACTTGCTATTTAATAATAAAAAAAAAAATAAATAAATAAAAAAAGAGAAAACGAATGCAAAAGGGCAGTAAAAGTGAAATAAAAAGAGCAATCTAAAACTAGAGAAAAGAAGGAAGAAACGAAGCAACGAAGTGGGATAGGTTTACGAAAAAGTGGGGGAGAGTTTGTTAACAATGCTGACAAGGAATAAGTTGGGCAAACATCGGCGCGATCCTCAAATATCGGCGGTCGCTTTGATCGTGCCGTGCCGTTAGACACTTGGTGTGCCTCCAGGTCCTCTTTGCTCTCTCACCTTTCCTCTATTTATGTATTATCGCCGTGGAACGATCCGTCGCGTCGCGTCGCGTCGCGTCGCCTCGCGACGCCTCGATCCGCTTCGTCGTTTCCACGAACGCGGCCCTCTTCGCCAGCCTGTGTCTTTCATTCATAAAAACCGTCTTACACTCGCGAGTCACGTACCGATCCGCGAGATCGAAGGTACGACTAAAACATTTCGATATGGCCATACAACCGCTACGTGCACGATCGTTCCTCCTCTTCTTTTACCTTTACGTCGGCTCTTTTACCGAATACCATCGAGTTCTAGCCTCTCTTTCAAACGATTATAGAATATTTTAAAAGGTAGAAAAAGAGGATATCGCTGATTTCCAGAGGTGTCTAAAAGCAGTCGTAAATGCTTAAACACAGATAGCGTCCGCAGGTGCCACGCGTAGGACCTTTCACGACAATAATCGACAGAATACCGACTGTGATTTTCGTCGGTTAGCTTAGGGCCAAGTTTACCCTACGATACGATGTACCTGCCCTTCACTGATAAATTTCTCGCAGCTTTCGTGAACAGGTGGACAATTTCTTGGTCCACGCTTTTTTCTTCATCTTTTTATAACGATCGCATTTGCAATACCTATGGTTAAGATGTTATTTTCGTTTTATCGTTAGTTACAATTTGCACAGTCAAGGATCGTTAAAGGCGAAATATGTACAATATTGATAATGATGTTAATTAATTGTCTCAGTAGGTACCTATTGTACCAAGTAGCAATGACGCACACGATCAATGAAAAATTCATCAGTAAATGATTAACTGTGTTCGTTTGAATCGAACGACACGTGCCACCATAAATTTACACATTTCAGGAATTCTTCGATCGCAAATTATGGAATACATTTGAATGGTCAATAATTGTAGTGGCGAGTTAACAGGGGTTGAAAGTTTTAACGGGGAGGAAGAATCTGTTAGACTGTCGATACGTGACGAATCGTGGTGATTCGACAAAGAAGACGCATCCTTGGCGGCGCTTATTATTCATAAGAAAGTCAGATTCTGAATAAATCATAATAACGAATGCGTCAGAAGGTTCTGACGTCCTGCAATGCAATCGTAAATGCACACGGTGTTAGCGTGCAGCAGGTGCTTCTTCGACGGTTGAAGCACACGCGTGCGAATGCAGCCAAACATCGTTAGCGAGCTTTCATGTTACCATTTCTCTAATTTCAATTATCTCAACTTGGGCGAAATTTCTTTGAGCTTTATTCTGGGTGTAAATCTAAGTCGGTGTTCAATTTGAGTGCAAAAATGTAGTAAATCGCCACGAATAATTATCATCTTTACTTTTGAGGAGAAAGGAGATTAGAAAGAGAAACGAAGAAAATAGAATGATCGCGAGTAGTAGACGGTTTGTTGGAAGTGGAACGACGCGACGCCGCGAGGTTGCTCGTTAGGTTCACGGAGGTCAGACTGTAGGTGATCTGGCCGGAGGGTACGAACCCGGGGCATGTAGACCGGAAGTAACGTCACACCCGCGTGGCTCTGAATGCGCATACCGGATGTGTGGCATCGGCTCCCCATCAGAACCATCAACATCACATTCACAATTCCTGCACATCGCCGGCTCGTCGCACATCACATCACATCGCGTCTCTTCTCTCCACGGACTCGCGCACTCACGCACCATACAATTTTTTTCCCTCTTTTTCGACCGGCACGCACTCACCTCTTTCCTCCCCTTATCCACCACCTCGAGCGCCGATTTTTCGACAAATTTCTCCTGTTCGCGTTCGACCGTGAACGACACTGTAACGAATCGAGCAGCTCTACCTATTTGTAATTCCATCAAGTTTTTTTTTCTTTTCTTTCAATAAAAAGTATGCACCAAAATTAATTTACCAGGACAAAAAAGTGGATAACACTTGTAACGGGAAAAAACGGTTATCGGAATTAATTAATCAGCACGAGCAATGCCTCTCAATCGGAACTGATAAACATTCGACTGATATCCGGTTGTAATCCACTCAATGAAAGCGTGCACGATCGTTTGTTCCAGGACACGGTTCGTGTAAAAGTAAAACGCAATTTCACGTACTCATCGTTTCGATGAAAACGTCAAAGCTTTGCGAATCGAATCGAAACGAATCGAATTGAATTGAATCGAGCGGAGTCGAGGAGCGGTAGTCGAACGGAGTGGAGTCGAGTGGAATCGAGCGGAATCGAGGTATCGCGGCAATGATCCTGTAATTAGAAGTCGTTGAGAAACCTGTACGCGGTGGAACGTGCATCGAGAAAGAAGGAGAGAGAAAAGGAGAGGTTTCCGCGAGGCTGGAATACATATGCGAGTAACGAAACGAGGAGAAAAAGGCGGCACTCACCTTTGGTTATGTTCAGATGGACTCGTTCCTTCTCCCACGAGGCGAAAGAGGCCTCTAGGGCCTCGGTCATCTTCTTGTTGGTCCCAGGTGTTAACGGCGGTACTTGCGCCGGTATATCTGTAACAATACCAAATTACACCTCAAACGTTGCTTTCCTATAAAGAAGGGGTACGAGTTGGAAAACTTGAAATTTTATTAAAATTAAAAGGCTCCTAACCAGCTGTATAACGCGTCTGAAAAGAACGAAATTTCTCTCGGTCGTATGTGTGGTAGCTAAGGTGTTC
This sequence comes from Osmia lignaria lignaria, assembly GCF_051020975.1. Classification (NCBI taxonomy): domain Eukaryota; kingdom Metazoa; phylum Arthropoda; class Insecta; order Hymenoptera; family Megachilidae; genus Osmia; species Osmia lignaria. The sequence continues at coordinate 11,327,264 of NC_135033.1, read as the reverse complement.
AAGGATCAAACGGATAAGCTGAGAGTTTGAACGTTTGGATGTGTGAGAAGCGCCAGGTTAATGGTACTTTTCACAAAGCCGGCGTGTACACGCAGAAAGGACGCGTGCTCGTACACCTACCAAGGTGTAACAGAAAGAAGAAAGAGAGAAGAGAGAAGAGAGAGGCTCGTGTAGACGAAGGAGCGTCAGGTGTCGGTCGCGGCGACGGCGGCGGCGGCAAGAACAGCGAAAGCGAACAGGCAAGGGGGCATGCACACCATCCTAGATAGCATCGTCGTTGCAGAGGGGTGCAACTGGCGGGCAGGTGCAGGTGCATCATCGTCGTCGTTGTAGGTACGCTTGCTCTATGCCGTTCACTGTGCACGCCTTATGGTGTTCGCGAGAAATACACGATTCTGTATACCTACTGCTAGGCCATAGCTTAGCAAGAAATTGTATCACTGAATGGCGAGACTGTCTGTAATATTTCTAATAAAAATTCTTCTTTGTACTTTTAATCGTCGCTTAATTTCCAAGAAAAATCTATTGTTCTCCAAGAAAGAATGGAAGAAACCTTTCGAGATTACGTGACATTAGGTAGAAAAATCAGCTGCAGAAATTCTGAATAGAAAAAGGTAAGAGCAAAAAAGAAGGATGACGAAGAATACTTAAAGAAAGCGACAGGGTATCAAGGAGAAGTTAGAGACGTCCGATTGGATGGCACGAGTCGATAAAAATCGTGTTTCTTTAGCGAGCTCAGGGATATCTGCACAGCTGGATTTGCATGGCTATAAGCTCTTTCAACGGCGTACCGCCGAAACTCCATTAAGTATGTATGGCGTGCACGCACAACGCACGGTAAGTCTCCCGTAGCCCGTAACCCATAAGCACCTTTGTCTCTACGCGCCACGCACGTACACGCACTCACACAAACACGTGCCACCGTGAATTTGCATACAGACGCGCGGTTACAAACGCAGAAAAAAAAGTATCCAGGCATCGTTTAGAGTCGAGAATTGTTGTTTCTCTACCTTGTCTCGTTGAACATAAAAAAATTCAGGGATTCTGATAGCAAGACAGACCGAAAAGTTCTTTACCACTTCAAAATCCGACGCATCGTTCTCAAGATATAAGCGAATAAAGATTGGACGTTCAACTTCCGGTGAACGACGAGCACCCAGGAAGTCGAATACCTAATTTTCAATCGTTTATATCTCGAAAACGAAGCTTCAGATTGCAAAGTGGTAAAGGAGTTTTCGATTTCTTTTTATACGTAGAATTTATATCCTCGTCGTGCTTTGGGTGCGTCCACAAATTGGATTTGAAGAATTTTCAAATGTTTCATGGTACCGGTGTAAAGTAGATATATATCAAATGCAATATCCACGTATTTATCGTAATTGTGAAGAAAGTTAGGATCAAAGGGTGAGAAAAAAAACGAGACTGCCATGGGAGTCGAATTGAAAACCCCACGTGCCACGGCGCAACGCCTGGCCGTCGTGGACGGAATGTCAATCGGGGAACTCTTTTGCAAAAACGACGCCTGTGGCTGGCTCGTTGAGAATGCCGTGTACGATCGAACGCAACGAACCGCCGCGATGCCACCACGGATTCTCGTGGATCGTGGATCGTGGGTTGCAAATCCTTGATTTATCTACTTTAGCGAATGGACCACCCTGATGGCAAAACATTTTATTCTTTTATTTGATAAATTTTTAAAGATTCAACATTGTTACAGTCATCGAATTTCAAAGTACTTTGAAAAAAATATTGCTACTTGAGATTCAGAGAATATTTGAAAAAAAAAGAAATTCTAAGAAGTTCATTGAATTCAGGCGGTGAAAAGGGTCGAAAACGTCCAGCTGCGAATAATTCCCCTTTTTATTCTTCGTTTTTATCGAAAAAAACTTGATAGGAAGACCGATATCGAAGCCAACGATGACCACGATGAGCATTGCTTAATCGAATGGAAATGCAAATGGCTAATGACCCGCGACCCAGCTGACATTTGACCCGTCTCGTTCAACATAAATTTGCATAGCTCGTGTTATTTGCGGCCTGCTGCTACCTTGCCCACCGGTGTCTGTTGGTGACACCAACAGAAATATTTCTTTCATCCGATAACCTTTTTAATTGACTTAAAAAACGCATTTCTATTCGACGAGGATCAGGATTCACTCTAACGTTAGCGTTTTTTAGGGGCTCTAAAACGAATTTATTACCACCTTTCGCGTTCTCCCTGTTGAATTTTCTTCGGCATTAAGAGTGATTAGTGACTGAATGGGGGGGGGGGGATTAGATTTCCGAGGTATGCACGACTGTTCATTCGATGGTTAACCAAGTGTTCGTTACGCACAGAACGCAGCGTCGATAAAAGGTTTCTTCTGAAAGTTAACCGTTCGTTAATTACGCGAGATAGAAAGTGTGTGCTCCCGATCTGCTTCGCTTCCGTGCTTTCTTTCACTTCCAAGACGCGAATTTAATAATCGCCCTTGCGCGCGATTACGCATTTTAAGAGCTGCGAGTCGGCATTTTTATTCGATGATTAAAACTGAAGCATTCATGAATTGCAAAGTATACACTGTATCTTCTGAAATACACCCATCAATTTCACACAATTAATCGGAGGAGGAATAATTAGCCGAACGAATGCCTGGTTTTTCCCGGAAACGCGTGGAACGCGTCAATCGAAATTAAAAAACGAATTCTGACTTTTCTCCGCCTATGCTACGTTGCTTATGGGGTCGTAATTTTTTTTCCCTCCACGTGGAACATGCCAAAGTAAGTTTGTAGACGAGTTTAACGGACACGGGGCACGTGCTGGCAACGTCTTCTGGCTTATCCCTCTTTCCACCGCGACTCTGGAATATGCTCAGCAGCCAAACAACTGCGCCAGCTGTCCTGAACAAACTACTAGCCTGTAAAGAGAACGGGCATCCAAAATCCTCCATGGTTTTACAATTTTCAAAATTTCTTTTCTCCTTTTCGCCGAAAGAAAATGACAAACTATGAAGAAAATCGAAGCTCGTAAATACTAAAATTACTGCTCGAGGATTTTACAATCATTATAGCGTTCGATCATGTGAATACACCATCGAGACAAGTCTTTTTCTCTTCGTGGTTCGCCAGAAGGAAAAACGTTTAATCGCGTTTCGCACGCAAGAAAGTAGCCGTCAGTCATTTACACCAATAACACCATGTGTTTTTTGTCCCGTTCGATTTGCTTTTACCCAACAGTTTATGCCACCATCGTTTGTACTTATCCTAATTGACACTTCCCTCTTATCTCGATCTCGCTAATTAAGACATTCATATCGAAGTCGCAACCATACTGTGTCGCAAGCCGACACTGATTTTTTAGTATTTGGAAAGTTCGACGAATTTATTTTCTATCGATCGATCGACAACCTATCATTTCATCCAATCAGTCGATAATTAAAATTTCTATTTTCAATTAAAAATTTTTCTAAACCCATAGATGATCGTCAGGGACAAAGAACTGTCCCACAGTTAATCACGCTAATTAATGAAACACATGGTGCACCATTTCAACGTGTACGTGACCCTTGTACACCTGTTGCACGGCTCGAGCCCTCTAAAAACGTGCAACGCGTTCAATCGTCTGTTATGGGAAGCCACCCCAACCTTTCTATAGGGAGAAACGTCCAATTTACCTCTGGAGAGGGCGTGAATACGAGACGAACGAGGGTTGCTCGGGTAAAAATAAAATTCAACGAATCTACCGGCCGCAAATCTCCAGAGATCACGAGGGAACTTTCCTTTCCTAAAAATAGTGAAAAATCTGGTACGTGTCGTATGGTAGAGATGATCGTTTACCATTTGGAAAGTTTATCGAGAGGTAGATCTTGTAATTTCCACGTACACGCAAACATCCTGGCTGGTTAACGAGCAAGGACACACATGCTTGTCAGCCCGCGGTTTTCCCTCCCAAAACGACTGACCAAGACTGTCCGGTAGTTAGATAAAAGCTTATCTATCTGTGCACAGTTTGTTTGCACGCGGTGCGTCGTCATTCTGATGGTATTTTCAACCACGCCTCCATTCGCGTGGTTTAACATCACCATCGGTGGTGTTTTTCAGAAAGGCCCAGAACCATGTTTCTGTATCGTTATCTTGCAAGTTTCGCGTTCGACCGTGTGGAGTTTAACTCTTTAAAAATTTCATCGTGGAGTTTGGTATTCGTAATACTAAAAAAAAATTATTTTCCCATCTTATAGTTTGTCTCTCACAGTTGTTATCGACAAATCACAGTGTTTCCCGCGATTTCCGGTTCGCTATTGCGTCCATTTTATCACTCGAACGGCTACCATACCGATAATTAAAGAATATTAAGACGCTGAAGGGTTTCGTACTTTCCCCGACTAGAAACGAAATAATTATTAACTGGCTCTGTCTGCTGTTATCGCTTTGAAACACGCGGTTTCGCGATAATCATGGTCTAACAATATGTCGCCACCGCTCGTTAACATTTTGCTTATCAAATTGCTATGAAACAAGGAGTTATCGTAACAAGTGGTCGACTGTGACACCGCAACCGGGATTACCGTGGTCCTGGATTACGTTTCCTTACGAATAAATATGAATTTATAATTAGGTAAAAATAGAGCGAGACTTGCTCTGAAGCCAACCTTTGGAACCAAATGAAAAAAAGAAATTTTTTTTCGACCATTCGTTGAGATTTTGACCCACTAAAATGACGAAAGAATTTTTTCGACAACTCTTACCGTTTGGCCTGTACAAAAGTGACAGAAAGTCTAATCGCTTTAGCCCCCTTCTCAAGATTCTCAATCTTAGATACGGGTTGGCTACAAAATTCTGCAAATTCGTAGAGTGATTCGATACGAATAGGTAAATTCAAAGTGTGTTAAGATAAGAGATCTAAATTATAATGTTAACCAACATAGGAAAAAAAGGCTCCTTTTGATGAGAGCAACAAGTGGCATTGTTAGAGGCATTTGATTATCAAGAAACCGCGTGTTTCACCGAGATACCGCACAACCGGCGTGTGTCCCGCGATAATGTCGACGCTTGTCCAGCCAACTTCCTGACCCGCTTCCACAGAGATTTGTCCAGCAGCTTTTCAACGCACGTTCTCTATGTAAATAAGAAAGCTAACATACTACGACGACGCGGTGAGCACACGTGATTGCGGTCCATGGAACGGACAATTATCGGAGCACGGTTGATTAGCCGGTTGTTTCTCTCTCTCTCCCTCTTTCTGCTTTTCCAACAGATAAAACGCTTGATTATCGGCTGTCGTCCGTGGACATGGTTTTTCCACGAGAAAATCCTACCCACCATCGAATGTTAAGCGACTCGCTAATTAAAGAATCCCGTGGTTTTAAACCCGACTACGAGATAAAGCTACTCGATTTCAAGATGATCGAGTTCGCAGTCAATGTTACGTCTAACTTGGAATTATTTACGAATACGAATGTTTATAAATAATAAAGGATGAGACTGGTATTTAAACTTTCCTCTAAGGCTCTCGATTTCATTAACCCTTTAGAGCGTTCTTCGCTCCGTTAATAGAAATTTCGTTACGTGTAAATTATCATAACTTCTAAAATAATTACCTACGATATCGTGACGTGGTTTTTACCGATTAAATTTGCGTGTCGGTGTGCAGTGTACCGCTGTCAGTTCGGAAGCGTTAAAAATGTAAATTCATATTATCATGGATCTGTTTTCACGCAATCAAAGTTTTTTTCGAACGGCGAGAATAGTGGTAGCCATCTAAAAAGTGTCATGCCGATTCGAGCTGAGCAATTCGATTCGATCGGTCGCGATCTTGTTTCGATCATAAGAACGATCGTGAACGCGGATAACGAGAATCGAGGCAAAAAGAGAGCCAGGCCTTACGACGTCGTCGTCGTCGTCGTCGTCGTCGTCGTCGTCGCTGCTTTATCGCGATTCCACGGTTGCCCGTGCAATTTCCATCCGTTCAATTACCCGGCTCGAAACGAAAACCGTCGACCTCGTGAATTAATAACGACGCGAAATGAGAAAGTAATGATCTCCGCCAATCGTTGTCGATCAATAATTTCGCGAAACCGGTAGCCATTGCCGCTCAACGTTTCCGATCGGGCTCGCGATTTTTCTATCTCTAGCAACTTGTTGCCTGCACGATTTTCAAAAAATCAATTTTACCGTCCGATCGATTACACATTTTATTTTTGTTTCATTGCGGGGCGTTAATTTTAATAAAAATAAAAGCTACACGGTATTGAAAATCAATTCGAAACGAATAGAAAATAGATTGCAGTTTCAGCAACAACGGAACAAGTATCTAATCTGGTTTCCATTCGATCGAAGGAGTCGAAGCTGTTCGAAGCAAGCCGTTCGATCAGATTCCGGTGCGAGTTAAAGAAGCTAGCGTGAATCACGAAAAAGATTAAACGCGTTCCACTCGAATCCGTCTTCGACTCGGTGATATCTACATGAACAAAACGGATCAAAAGCCATTCGCTGAAACCGGTTGCCAGGAAGCGAGCAGCGAGCAGTAGCAGCATCCTCTTGGATAGCTTGTTCGCAAAGAGATATCCTTTACCTGTGCACGCTCGCCTGTAATCCACCCGTGAGATTTATCATTAAGCAGAAGTTTCAAGTGTAAAATAACCGGTGCAAGACCCTTAAACACCGTCAGAAATAATTTCATCTCCCGCTTATTTCTTTTCTCCATCTTTTTCTTTCTCTTTTCGTCGATTCACTTTTAAGAAGCCTCGTATCATTCATTTTTCTTATTCGACATGAAAATTGTATCTTACAACCAGCTCTCTACTTTTTTCTTCTTCTTCTCCTTCTTCTTTTTCGATCAAATTTCAATGAAACATTTAATTATTTCAACCCAATGAATGATTACAGGAATATGATTCTGGATTTAAAATCTGCCATCGACTTAATAATACCAATCGATTCATTAATTACGACAATGTTTTAAATGAAGCCAACGGAATTCCTGTTTCATTTTTTGAAATAAGATATTAAACTCTTAAAGTACGAATAGTATTACATCGGATAACTATATTTTCCATTACTCCTAATATAATTACCTCTTTTTATTTTTTGTTATTATAATTGAAACAGTGTCGTTGATTAAAGCCTACGCTTATCGACGCTTTCGAAAAAAGAAAAAAAGAAAAACAGCGCAGTTAGGTATCTTTGATTTCCCCTATCAGAGCGATAATACTATCCGTATAATATCCCAGTTTATGAATGAAAACTCGTTTGCTTCCGTTTGAAAAAAGCAACACACGATGGCAAACACGCGTCTCCATTGATAGTTAACAGAGACTATCGATTAATCGTTCGTATTTGGAGCGGATTACTTTGGAGCTAGACAGATTGTGCGACAGATGTCGAGGATGCCGCACGAGTGCAACCTGCATCCCGGCTGCATATTGCACTTCCTGCAGTTGCTAGGACTCTGCGGTCACAGTGGGGCGAAGGAAAGAGAGGTTTGTTCTAGAACCGAACTGATCTTTGACCCTGACACGTTCCCTCTGTTCTCCAAGCACGAGCCATTTCTCTCCTGACCAAATGGTGCAAGAGTATACAGGTTTGACTAAGATTTGCGGTTCTAATTTCTAAATCGAACATTTAAATTCTCCAAAACGTTTAACCCTGACTGGCAAAGGAACGCGTAGTACTACGTTCCTAAAACAGACCCCTATATACCCAAAGCATGCTAACCACCTCAATAGTCGAAGCGACCCACCAACTGTGTCAACAAAAGGCACGACGTTCGAAACGACGCGTAGTACTACGTTCAAAGTTAAAGAGTTACTGTCGTGTCGGCAAACATCGAACAAAAGGCGACAACGTCGAATGGCAAACGCGAAAAAGTTTCGCGAACAAAAGAATATTCAAGCGTGTGTGTGTGTGTGCGTATGTGGTCACATGGTTTCATACCTCTGGGCCTGGCAAAGGACTTCATGGCCTTGATTCCCATTCCGGCATAAACGTCGCTGCTGTAGTCAACGTACATGAGTGCCGTCCTCGAGTGCTCACTGTACATACACGAATCCCCCGAATCACTGTCATTCACTCGATTTCCCGCCACCTATTACATCACTTCTGTCCGAGCGTGCACGAACAACGCTTCGAAATTTTTCATCAAAATTCTTTTCAGCCATCGATCGAATCTCGATCGTCACGACATCGCGATCAACCGGACGCTTCGAATAGCGTTCGCTTAGCTAGCAAATCTTTCTATCCCATCGCCGTGTTACCATTTTTTCGTCGTTCGCGACGTTAATCGGACGTGTCCTCGATGACGTACCGCGTCAATAATGCGTCGTCCACGATTTGGCAGAAGCTAGCTGCCTTGTCATTCTAGGCGATCTAGGCTGGCTGCACTTGATTAATCGCTTCGGGGTAGATAAAGATCGTGCTTCCAAGATGGCTAAGTGGATTTTGTAGACAGAAGTTAGCACTTGGGATCCGATTCACAGAATACTAGTGTCGAGTACTCCAAAGTCCGAAAATACTAGCAACACAGCTCTTCGGTCCGCAACGAATCCTTCGGTGCTCCAAGCTGCACTATTCCAAGTAGAACAGGTCTACGCCTCGCGAAACCGATCGGTTTCGTGTAAACACCGTTTTTGACGAGTGGTAATGGTTTGACGCTGCGGCGACAAGAAAACACGAGGGGTATGATCGCGCGTGATCCTCGTGCAGGAAGCCGGTCCGCGCTGCGTGTCCAGCATGTGTTTGCTATCGATTCATAACCGCGGCCCGTGGGCTATTTCCGAATACCTGCTTGCGCAACCCGTCCAAAGATGAAGAAGAAGAAGTCATTTGGAGGGGAGGGCACGGAGCGGTGCGGTCCGGAACGGAAACGAAGAACCGTCTCGCGGACTTGGCACCGAAAATACGGTCGAGTTAGCCGGTAGGTAACTCGCTTCCAGTTCGCCTCGTTTCCCCTCGAAACTGGTTCGATTTTCAGCTACCGTGTGTCGTTCGTGGGTCACTGGCGCACTCGACGCACACACGCGGCCTTGGAAATCCGTGAAACACCGGCACGTATAAACAACCACGATGATTTTCGATCGAAGATCAAGAGGATCCGAGGATCGAAGTACGATCTTTGCTGAGAAAGAGAGCGGATTCGAAGCGCCACCGTCGCGAGAGCACGTACGACCGCGTTCCGCAGGTAAGTGCGTACGCAAGGAGAGAGAGACGAAGGGCAGGAACCAAGAAGAAGAAGAAGAGGTAAGAGAGAAAGAGAAGAGAACAAGGCGGAGAGAGGAAGAGAGGTCAAAGCTGGCTCTCTGTCGCACGTTCCTGGAGGAAGAGGACACGATCGCGGGAAGGGAAGAATGGAGGGAAGAACGAAGAGGAAGACGGAAGACCGGACGAGGATCGAGAGGGGATCTAGAGAGTTTATTCGAAGCGACGAGGTGGGGAATCGTGGTGGCGGAGGTGGACGCGTACCGTCAGCTCTTATTCCATGTCCTTCGTGGAGCTGTATCGCCCAAATTCGTCCAGATTCCTCCAGAGGCTCACGAGATAACGGAATTTCAGGATTTTCTCTACGAACTTAACGAGGATGACCTCGATGTAGACGTAACTGTTCGAGTATTAGCTGAGATCGAGGGAGAGTGGATGAATGGAAGACGTAGTTCTAAAATGAATTAAACGTTGTTCAATATCGATGAGAACCCTGGATAATCAACGAACGAAAGATACGATAGAGATAAGAAGGAAGATAATTCCTCGCTCGTTCGTACACATTTCTGAAAGGCATTCGGCTGCCAAAATCACTAGGAAAGCTGAAACAACCACGACTCGAAAAGCGTAGCCTGATGTAGTTACCCAAATCCGAGTATAAACGTAAGTGAAACAGCCAGGATCTATCCACGACACCATCGAAGACAAACAAAGAGACAACCAGCCAGCAGACCGATAAGAGTCGGGGATGAAAAGAGAAGAGAGACGTTTCACTCTGTCTCCTCGTTGAATCCCCACCAATGCTGGTGCACGTTGGCCTAGCCGCTCTCCGCGCTTAGTTTTATGAATGAATACTCTCCCGTCGACGCGGTAAACTCACACTGGCGTCGGCGCACACGACTATCCGCTTCCCGTCTCTCTCCTTCCACCCTCTTCCCCCACTCCTCGTCGCAACGACTCGCTCTCCTCTCCTCTCCGTCTCTCCGTCGTCCAGCTCCATCGTCACGACTCGTTTTACTCGCGGGCACTCGTATAGATCCGTCATTGTTTAACCGCTACCTTCTTCGCTCATTCATCCTCTTCCGTCCACGTTGAAATCCGTCCTTTTCTTTAGCGGACGAGAGAGTGTACATAACATACGCGTCGAGGTGTCGGTATCTCGTCTCACGTAGAACCGGCGCAGGCGCACACGAAGCGGAGTCGCGGTAGCCGCTTCATTCGCTCGGTTCTTCGTTCATTCATGCCGTGCGGCCACACGTTTCAACCGTGTTGTCTGCCTGCCATCCCCACCCTGCATCCCAACACTCTTGCTTTTTCCTTTTGCCTTTTCCCTCTCGCTCCCGCTGACGTCGCGACGCCCGCAAAACATACTATTCACGGTAGGACGATTCTTGCTCGCGCCAAGATTTACTCTGACCTATCCGTCCACCAAGTTGCTGCACCCACGTGCACAGAGCTGAACGTTATTTATGGTTAGCCGCGAATACAAAATTTACCAGTTTCGTCTCCTCGAGATTCCATGAATTATCCTAGCGGGATAATCGAGAGAGTGTCGGTGCATCGATAAAAAGAAGAGATTTCATTGAACGAAGATCTAGTAGGGACGGAAGTCCACTCGGCTGGTAATAGACATGGCTAGCCCGTTTTCAGTGAAATAATCGCACCGGTGAATAGGTAGTAGCATTCGGTGGAAGCGGGACGTAATTACGCGGTACTGCTCGAACGCAAACACTATTTAACAACGTCGAGTAATTTCTGCCTGTCCCTCCGTCTCTTTCCCGCTTGAACGCCACTCGAGGATGTTGGCTGGTGTGATTAATGTGAAACTTCTTGCTCGCGGGCAAGGCTAAAAATTTCTTACGGGACGCATTTCCGGCAGCGCTGGACCATTCATAAACTCGTCTCTCTCGATGTATCGGCGAACGCGACCAGACTTTTATTCGTCTCGATTCTAGTCGACCTGATACCGGTTCCGAAACAAACTTCCACGTAACGATGTTTTATAAAATTATTCGAGGCATACTATGTTATCTAACGATTTGAAAAGCAACTTAGTATATATCTATATGCTCGTGAAACGTTTGAAAATCATTCTTTTCTTTAATTTGTTGAAGCGAAACGAGCAATGGGACCGGTTTAATTCCATTAACCCTTTCGAAAGAAGAAATTATTAAAACACTGTGAAAACAGCAGCACCAATTCTCATTCCCACGGTGGTAGTAAACGCGAAACCAGTTCGTTCGGAAAAATAATAAAAAGAAATCATATAAGTAGCCTGTCACTCGATTTTATCTATTAGCTCGTTTAATAATACGACATTAGACGGGCAACAGTTACGGACGCTATTTCTTCGTTATATTCGTGTTGTAATGATACGCCGTGTAAAATAATCTGTAATCTCTGAAAATTCTTCCAACAGTTTCAAAACCTTGCAAAAAGAAAATGGAAAGTTAACGAGCTGTACTTCGTTCCTAAGGACAATCAATTCCTAATTTCAAAGGAGTGTATAATAGTCCGCAGAATATATGAAAATTCTTTTTCCATACCTTGCAGAACGAAATGAAAAGTTAATAGACCGTTCCCTAATTCAATCGTACTGTAAATCTTATTTTTGCCTCGCTAGATCAACGGAAGATTAATCAAGACTGATCTCACAAAAAAATTCAAGACTGACACTGATTTGTGTTTTGATTTTCATTTTCCAGATCATTATTATGTCAATTATCGATCACGAAGATTTTTTATTTCTCATCGACAGACTCGTAAATTATACGGCAATTGTAACGAGGAAGAATTATTATGGTCGATATTATATTTCTAATTGCTTTCTAATTACTTTGTGTTATCCTTTATTACCGGTATCAATAATCCACGCTCTACTTATTCCTGATCTTCTATTCGAGTCAGCCTCTGTTTCGTCTTATTAGAACACGAGGTAAAGCCTTCCTCTAATTTGTCGCAGTTGTGTTTTCTGTTATTTAAACTAGGGGCCACCGTGCTCGAGCTATTGTAAAGTATTTTTTTTTATTTCCAACAAATGTACCGGTAATATTTTATCGTAATGACCAAGGTGCGAGGGAAGAAATGGTAGAAACTTTCTGGGGTCTCTAATAGATGACCAAGAACCCGGAAGACAAGGCGAGAAAATCGTAACCGTCGATCAGGCAGCGGTGGATATTAATAAAGCGGAAGCAGGCGCAGAGAGGAAGGGGCAAAGCAACAAGAGCAACATCAGCTCGTGGCCTCCAGAGAGAGCCGAGAATAATAAGAGAAGAAGCCGAGGAGAGAACCGAGAGAAGACGTCACACGAAGACGTACAGGGAAGAAATGACACACCGGATGCGATAGGATGATAATTCAAGATATTACAAATCCGAATAATAAACTGACCTGAGGAGGAAGGAAGTAGCCGAATGCACAGGTTAACGTGGTCATCGGGAAAGAAGGGAAGAGAAGAGATAGAGTGTAAGAAACAGCCGACTGGATGAAGGCACGTTGATAGAGAGCAGAAGCTGCTCTCCGTGTTGTACACTTGCCGAAGGCTGGACAGGTTTTTGCCCTGTTTTTTACGCCGTTTATTATAACTAGGAAGCTGATGGGATGTTCTCTTCCTCCAACAGGGACCCAGCTCCGCGATCCTCATCGAAAAACTTTTTCATTTTCCTACCAAGTCGGGTGAAAACGGTGCACGAATTAACAATTCTCTCGAAACGATACGAATCATCTTTATTTCCAACGATGATCGTGGCTTTCTACCGAATCCTCTGACGAGTAACAGAGGATGCAACGGAACGCAGAGCGTTTTAAAATCATAAAAAATGAAGGAGACGAGACAAGGTTCGAAAGAAGCGCATGATCATACGCAAAAGGTGTAGTTTAAAGGTGGTATGGAGAGCGTGAGAACGCATAAACTTATAAGGCACGAAAAAGAGAAAGGGATATACGAGGTGCTCCTTTCCTTGCCGCTGGAAACTGCTCCAGAACCGTAGGATAGCCTATCCGTAACACGTCACTTCCTTCCAGCCTTTATACACACCTATCTTTTTCACTCATTTACTCGCTATTTTTATCTTTCTTCCTCTTCTTCTTCTTTTTCTTCCTCTCCGGTTAACATCATCCTTATAGCAAAAGTACAGGTGTAAGTTAGCCGTTTTGCCTCGAGAATAGAAACCATCTGCTTATTACAAAGGCATTAATGTTTTTCTATCAATGAACCGGCTCGTATGTTCCTTTTACCTAACAAATATTGAGTCATTTAAGAACACCTGAGAATATTTTTACAAATCATACATTTTTTTTATAAGGATTATTAAAATAATTGAACGTAAGAGAGGATGTATCGCGGATGTAAACAAGAGAGGATCGAAAGTGAACGCTTCTCGACTAGAATTTCACACATTAATTAATAAAGGGAATTTTAACGACCATTTGAACAGCGATGAACGCGCAGCAAACTTCGCAGAGAATATATGAGAAGCGTTTCGGATCGTAAAGGCGAACACCGAAAGCGAACATTTTCGGACGATCCGCAGTTTCTCGTATTAATTAGCATAGAAATTTAACGAGCCGTGGAGATGGCCAGGCTCCACGCGAGTGTATCGTCTAATAGTTGCATAATTTTCCATTCCGTGGCCAACCGGCTGATCCGGTGAATCTAACTTTTTCTCCATTGACAATAATTAAAGAATTGAAAATCTGGTAATGGCAGATTCGCGAAATCGTGGAGAAAAGAGAGCGGAAGCGTCGAAGAAGAAGTCACGGGCCATGCGCTTGGGGTTACCGGAAGTCGAGTGACCGTAGCGGGGCAGGTGAGCGAGATCCCCTCGATCTTCCTACTCCCGTCGCGTCGTCGGGTAGGAAAGGAGGAAAAATGTCGAGAAGAGAGAAAGAGAGAGAAGTCGTAAAGGAAGTGACGTTGTAGCTCGTTCACGCTGGAAGAGGAGAAGAAGAAGAAGAAGGTGGTTCGGTGCTCCACCTTCTATCACCTAGGAAAACAGCCCATAACTCTTTCCCGTGCCGGTGATTCTTACCACTGACAATGGAGATTGCACGTAAAACGTATGGTGGATCGTGATAGAGTACCAACTCTATCTGGGAACCAGATACAAGTAGGGTATATCAAGATCGACCAGCTGAACCGCGTTTACCGCTTCGAATGCTCTTACTACTTTTACATGTTAACTTGCTAAATAGAAGATCATTCCGTTGATTACGTTTACACGGCGAAACATTCGGCTCGATAACGATTGTCTCGGCAACGACAATTTTCTCTCGCAACGCAGTCGATTATCGTGGCACATCGGAACGCAGATCGTTGCGTGAAAGTCAATCGTCCGTTCGTGCAAAGCAGAGAGAAAGAAGGCGAGAATGAATGGAGGGAAAGAGAGAAGAGGAGGCGACAGTTTCCGGTCTCTCTGAACGAACGTTCACTCCTCTCTGCCTCTCTCTATCCTCGCTGCTACTCCATTCAAACATTTGGCAAACCACTTTTCCAATAATCTCCTACTCTCTATCTTACCTTTTCGACCAGCCGAATTTCTTGAACCAGTTTCAAGAATTTCTAGCGAGAATTAACTGAAATAGCTGACGCGACTATGTAGGTCTCGAGGAGATTCATTGCTGCTCTGTTCAACGATCGACCGCACGCAAATTTTCATGAATTCTCTATAGAATAAGTAATCGAGAAACTTTGAACCTTAAGATTTCGATGACATCGTCCACTGTCCCAAATTCATAAGTTTCTCCATTTGCTCTCGTTTGTAATATTTCAGAGACGTACATATGTATATCTTCCAGCTTGCATAATGCACCGTTGCTTTAGTTAGCGATCTCTATTTGTATAATTCAAAGGCAATTAGCATAATAGAAAAATCATAGCATAGGAAAAAGTTGGCGTATCGAAAGGAATATTATTGACACTTAATCACGAGATAGGGTAATCACGAGCGATATAATGAAGCGGTCTTCGGTTGGAGAACCGTAATGCCGTCTTCGAAGGAACGTAGCCGCGATGAATAATAGTACAGAAGCAGATTATCCTCGGAACGGGTTCTCAGCTTAACTCCCACACGGTTCTCCACGGGCTACCTTGAGACAGGTGTGCATGCCGCGTGTATTCGATAACCGATAAGCTTGTACCCGCTACAAATCGCTCGATTATCTGCGATCTGTTTCTTTTATTTTCGTTTCAAAGTAAAGTAGCGCAACGCACCGTTTCGTTCTGACTTTGTTTTCTACTAATTTTTCATTCCTAAAACGCTCGACACCGCTACCTTATCTATATCACGAGATTTTTTCTTAATTTCCTAACGAAGAATCGGGTAGATGGAAACGAAGAGAAGACACAGAGAGAGAGAGAGAGGATGATTTCGCGATTTCGAAAGCGACAGAGGCTGGGCAAGAGAAAAAAAGGGGTAAGAGCCTGACAGAAATGCCACGACCAATTAAACGTCTCTATCGATTAATTACGGTCGATTGGATTCGACAAAGTGTCATGATTGATCGACCTTATCGATGAACTCGCTGGAGACAAATGATTGTACGTTTTCTACGAGACGCAGGATGCTGCTAGATTTTCTTTAACTCTCGTCTCACTTATCGAAATGGAAATCTCGCGATCGAACAATCGCACCGCGACGAGATTGTTCCTTCGTTCGTTTTTTTACAAACTCCTCGTTTCCTAATCGAGTCGTAGACTTTCGTGCAATTAAACGTTACGCAAACTTTAATCGATCCTTCCAGTCGATATCCGATGATATCCTTAATTCTCTGAACTTTAATTTACCGTTCGCTGAAGTCTCGAAATTGTACGCTAAGAAGCCAGGTTTTCTATCTGGAAATCTGGTCGAGCAAGGAACTAGCCTCCCCCGAAAATACTGGTAGGCGCCGTGTCTCGTTTTAATTTCAGCATCGAAGTCGAGCAAACGAAAGAAAGGGAAGAAAAAGAAGTTTCAGTCAGTGAAAGACGTTGAACGAAGGGGATGAATATAGAAAGGAAAGAGAAAGAGATGGCTGCGGTCGGTGCGGAGAAGGGAGAAAGAGGAGAAGAGGGCACGTAGTAAGCGTAGTAAGACACGACCGGAAGTTCGAAAGGGGAAGCCCCTGATGGAGGCCGGGGAACCGGAAACGGCCGAATGCTCGTCACGAGCTTCGACCAGAGCGAAGAAAAGCGGCTAGAAGGAAAGGAGAAACTGATGGAAGAAAGAAAGAGAGGTTGAATTAAAAGAAGACGAGTAGTATAAGTAGTCCGAGAGAGAAAGAGGAATTCAGAGCAGAGGGCAAGAGGAGAGAAGAAAAAAGAAAGGGTTTATGGCGAGTAAGCCTGTTAAACGAGCTGCAGATCAAAGGGCCGTATATTAATTGATATTAATTGCTCCCCTGCCTCTTTTACCCGAAACAACTTATTGCTCTCTTTACGTTTCTCTCGAGATTCTTTCGTTGCTGCCAGGTGCGCTCAAATTCGATGCGGTTCGATAATTCATCGACCCTTTGCGAATTCCAAGAACACCGATCCTTTCGATACTTTTTCTTTTCACCTGTTCAATTATTATCGACTCTAATAGGTAACCTTACTGCTACCAAGTCTCTAAATTAAAATCCTTCTATACTCCTTCCTGTCCGACAAGCACTTCTACCACATAATAACGTAAGGGATCCTATGAATCAACAAATCCCATGTATCACGCCTGACTAGGCCTGTATACACAAATTACGAGCGTGTACAACACGAACGATTAAAAATGAATACACCAAAGAAAATCCTGCACGCCTTGGAAATACGTATAAATAATGTAACCGACACTCGAAGAAGCGTTTGTTCACGCGTCCCGACGCGTCGCGACGTTCGTTCGGCAAAAGTTGACCACGATAGAGAAAGAGGGACAAAGGCAGAGTATACGCGGAGGAGAAGGAGAAGGCGATCTTTGCCAAGACGGTGGGAGTATGTCCAAGAATGAGTAATACATCGGTTCGCGTGGTATGGTGGGAGAATGACAAAGGGGAAAAAGTTGGAGGGAGATGGTAAGGCTAAAATGAATGACTACAAAAGGAACAGGTATAGAAAGGCGAATGAGCGAGAGAAATGTAGCGTTTGAAAAGTGATGGAGAGAGTGAATGAGGAGAGAGAGAGGTATAGAGGGAGAAGTTTGACGGTAGCAGGCACGCACATGGGGATAAGGGACGTCACGAGGGTGAGCCAACACACGGGGAAGAGTTATTTTCGTGCGTGTATCGAAATCAGAATGCAACAAGTGACACATGCGTGCGTTATACTGTCGTGGTTGGAAACATTGCTTAAATCTCGCCTCCAAAGCACCAGACTTTTCTATCTATGCCTCGTGCAACGAACATACACTTCTCTAACTTTAGAATCGTTTTGCTATCGATGCCTGCATACTGCACGCTGCGTATGACTCCGCTGCCGGCTAGCTCGCGTTCAATTTACCAAATATTCTCTAATTTTCATTAGAGAATCCCTGATCCTCGGAAAAATATTTCAACGATATCCACGATTAACGCGAAGAAGAGATAAAAATTGCTGAACGGAAAAAACACGGTTATAACGAGCGTGAGGTGTCCTCTGTCCCGAAACGATGTTCCAAGAAGAAGAGGCACAGTTAGCGAGAAGGAGGCATTCGTATGCAACGTGTTCGCCGTGTAGACGATAGGCGATCGTGCCTTGCCTGGCCCGTTCCGTCCCGTTCCATCCCATTCCGCCCCGTTCATTCACTAACTCGCTTCGTACTCCACTACATTATTGTTAGACAACTGCCCGTTTCCGGCGCTATCGCTTCTACGTGTTTCTCATATTTTCGTTGCCCATTATGGGCAGACGCTGTCCGTCGCCACCAAATTTATTTTCTTCTCTTTTCCCCCCATCGTGAAAACGTGAAAGATGCCTAGCAGATCTGAAGTTTAGAATAAACTTTGATGAAATTATCGACGTATAAGAGATAGTCTTTAACCGATTCATTGACAGTAAATGAAATTTAGTCCTGGATCGAAATGGTCATTGACGAATCGTGGAAACGGAGCAAAGGTAGACGTTAAGATCTCACACCTGAGCAGGAGAGCGTGCCTTTCGGTGTCGCACGGGTAACAGATCGTTTCCGGCGTGCGTACAGCCTCGGCGTAACCGGAAGAATTATTCAATGGCGTACCCGCTAACTGCGACTGCTCAATAGATCGCTTTGTGCCGATACACCAGCCACAGGCTAGCGAATTAAGCCTCCTAGCCCCGTTGCCTTCGCGCACCATCCATCGGAGAACGGTTCGTCTGAATTCGAGGATACCGTTCTACGCTTTGTTAATCGATAAAACGCTCTTACGATTATTCCTATCCTTACGAGATAGTTACATATTTCTATCTTTCTAAAATTCTTCGAGAATTTCTTAAACAAAGAAGCTCTGTATGCAAGTATAGAAAAACGTAAACAATAGGGGGGGGGGGGGGTAAAGCAAGGAAAGCGAGAAAATTAAGCTTCCGGGCGTGTATAGAGATAAGATTCGGGCAGGACGTTTTACCTACTTTATACCTTGTTAGGTGGCACCTTGAATAACAACGACCGAGTAACGAGGAGAAGGACTTTCTAATCTACGAAATGTTATTTTCATTTTATAAGATACACTGTAATGAAGTTTCCACGGTGAATAATAATTTCTGAAGAAACTACCGATTGTTGTTCGCACTTGATAACCGATGGGGGTTAAAACATAACGCTCAGGATTAACGAAGGTAAATTCTCGCAAAAGATTCGAAGCAGTTTATGGTGTATCCGGATGGAAGAGGGAAGGTGAAACGCGGCTGAAAACGTTCACGAAGCCGACACGTGTGTCTTCTCGAGCGCGTAAGTGTACCGAAGGACTCGAAAAACTCGAAGGAAGAAGAAACGTGGTCACAGAACACAACAAGGTGGAGCAAGAGGAGGTGGCGAAGAAGGAGGACGAACGGAGGGAGTTCGCAGAGTTCTGGCTGGGTGAGCACACGTCCGGTCATTATCGGAGCTTATCTACATGAGCACACCTCAAACGTAACCCAACCAAACCTTGTACGCGAGCACCACGTATAGCTAAAACATCGCGGTACCATTCTGCCAGTCGTCTTTTTTTAGAAACCCAACAGACTGGCAAACAAATATTTATCAAAATCGTGTAAAAACATACCGAATCATCGTTCTCGACGAGCATCCATAAATATCAGCTTTGGACTTACCTGAAGCAAAAAAAAAAGAAAAATAGTCAATTAACGAAGGTGTTGCAAGTTATTAAAGATTATGATAGATTTCATTGAGTTGTAAAGCTGCTTATTTAGCTGCTTATGTGGTTAAAATAGAAGCAGGAAAAAAAAAAAATTGCGTTAAATCAAGATCGACGCTGAACAGAGGTCAGCCACGAGCTGGTCGAAGAGGGCAACAGCTAAAGGTGGAAGCACGCTTCGGTGCCTCCTGGCGTGTACAGACGAGTAAAGTTCGATTTCCAAGAGACAGACACTCGACGACAATTTTTACCGCTTATGTAATTGATCCTTCCTAACCAGCATTTTAGTAGAAATACTTTTTTCCCTAGGTTACGTTGTGACTTTGTAGAAAGGTTTCGAGTTAGTGAAAGTGGTACGGATCGCGTGTAGCGAAACGATGACATAAACCAAGTGTATCTGAACGAAGTTTACGAGTGTCTGATCGTTTCGTTCGCGTTTGCTTCAAGGATTCATCGTGCGGAAACCTTTTGTTGCTGCAACCGATGCACATATGTGTGACTAATCCACAGACTATGTTTGCATTTACTCAAATTTATTAGCTCTGTTATTTCTTTTAATTATCCCTCTAGCCAATGATGAAATAAAGATTACACCTTGACACAGAGAAAGAAACGCGTTTCATTGTCCGGACAAAAATATCCAACGCTCCTGTTTCCACGCGTTCGTGAAAAATCGTCGGTGGCCGTCGATGCGTGAACTCGAAACGACCCGAGGCGAGGGGAGAGTAAAGGTAAAAGAGGTCTGTGCAACCTCGACGATGCTCCCGTAACTCGCCGAAAGGCGTACCACGTTATCTGCCGCTGTCTTCCTCCCTTTCTACCGAGCTGAACGCGCCATATTCCACTCGGCCACCTCGCGCGCTTTAAT
Source organism: Osmia lignaria lignaria (assembly GCF_051020975.1). Taxonomy (NCBI): domain Eukaryota; kingdom Metazoa; phylum Arthropoda; class Insecta; order Hymenoptera; family Megachilidae; genus Osmia; species Osmia lignaria. The sequence continues at coordinate 11,306,971 of NC_135033.1, read as the reverse complement.
TAACGCTCGATACTCGTTTGCACCACCCGTTCCCCCCAGAGACCTTTGATCCCCCCGCCCCCCGCTACCCTTTCCATCCATCTTCGTCAGTCGCTCTTAACTTTCTATTTGTTGTCAGATTTGAAGAATTAATTGCTCGTATCCTTAGAATTTAAATTACTACTCAGCTCCGAAGCACTGTGTAATATTTCAATTTTCACACCGTGATCGTTATGGAAAAGAAAAGAATCGTAAAACAAAGGGTGAAAAAACCGACGAACTGCATCGATCTAGAAATGAAAAGGAAAACGACCCCGTTCGCTGCCAGCTGAATGAAATCACGTCGCTTGCGTAACGCGATTCCAATTGGATAAAAACTGGAATTCCTAGATAAGATTCTAAGAGAAAGAGTTAAAAATACAATTAACGAGGGCCTGATTTTAATAAGCTACTACCCCTCTGTTGTCCTTTCTCCGCGACAGAGCGTGAGACCATGCGTTGGCGGTGACGCAGGAAAATATCGACAAACGCCACGATTCATTCACCGAAACCGTGTCACGATCGAGCGAGATCATTAATGGAGCGTGAATATGAAAGGATCGACCTTAGCTTTCATTGACGTCGGCTACCGACCAATTATTTCTCTTTCCAGCTACGCAATTTTATTCCAACAGGATCGGTATGATATGTATTATGATTTTTTTTACGTATAAAATAGCGAAGATCGGACGAAGAGAAATAAAAGTGAGTGTTAGCGGTAGAGATGTTTCGGAAGAGACACGCGAAGCGAATAAGAAATGGAAAATTGCGATCTCGAATGCGAATAACGCCAATAAACGAGGATCGAAGAGGCGAGTACGAGTGGGGTGAAAGCAACGACTAATGATAGCTCGAGGCGACGATTAGCGTCTACGTCGATCCCAGGACCCGACTGTCTTCGATGCCTGACGGCGATCAAACCTTCTAAAGGCTTATTTGCCTCGGTTTAATTAATTGCCCTTCGGCCTATCCCTTCCGCAGGCTGCTGCTTTCGCTACAGAGGACAGAGGACCGAAAATCGTTTCGATTATTAGCCGACCAAGAATCGACCTTCTCCTTTGCGTCGAACCATCAAATACAATCTTATTCGACCAGTACCACTGTTTGATACCTTTCGTGCAACAGAACAGAAATTTCATTTAATGAATCTTTCTCTACAAATTAACGTCAAAAACACCCTAGGTCGAATAAAAAATCTGTGCAAAGGACCTACCATCGAGACGATCAAGATCAATTCTCTCCCACAGAGTGGAAAGATCGACAGGTATCATCGATGAACCTTCTCGAAAAGGGTTCAAACCACGAAGAAACTGTTTCGGGGGCCAATGGCTAACGTGAAAGAGCCAGATGAAGGCTCTGGTAGGTAGGTAGGTAGGTAGGTAGGTAGGTAGGTAGGTAGGTAAATGACGTATAGATGCGTATCACGCACAATGCAAGCAAACAAGCTTTCGTGAGAGCCTGTATGCATTCGCTCCCACGCTGGTTTTGTCTGGACGAACCGACAGACAGACGGACAGACAGACCCAGACCGGCCCTCTGTCGCTCCTGAAAACTGCTACAAAAGGGTTCTCATCGTTCGGCAAGCTTGTTTCGCCAATCCATCGTTTCCCGCGCTACAAACTGTCTATCGACGAGAAAACGAGGCCTGATCGTGACGAAACGCCTTATAACGAACGCAGGTGAAGAAAGATTTCGAGAATCATTAAGAGTAGCAGCTTGATTCTGGTCAAGAAGGGGCTTGTCGGAAAGGTATCGAGCCACGAGCTCGTGAAAACGCTGCCTGATGATTCTATTGTAAGCAAATCAGCGTTTTCTAATGTGTTCCTCGTATCGGGGATTACACGATGCCTCTGAGGTAATTATCAGAGGAAGAGTTGGTAATTTCTAAATTTAGAAATTGAAAGAACAGGAAGGCATATTTTTTTCTTAATGAAAAAATAATTTGAATAATAATTTGATTTTTTTGGGAATTCTCTTCAAGGAAATGGCGCTTAAACCATTTAAATTGAAAAAAAAAAAAGAAACTTAACCTAGCCTAACCCTAAGTGTAATATCATTCCTATGTCTTACCGAAAAATTTAATAAACTAAAATCCCCAGGAACATAATTTGTCCCCTCTTTTACCGGACACCAAGGTGGCAGAGGTTATTTCTGCACGGTGAAACTCTGTCCTTCTTTCTCTTTCAGCGAAGTTGGGGTCGAAAAGGCCGGGTAACCGAGCCAGTGTTGCCCGTTTACAGAAGGCATAAACGTCTGCGGCAGGGTTAAAAATATAAAAGAGAGGAACGGTGCACGATATGGCCGAAGCAACGAGTCCCGTGCTGCTTCGTGTCTCGCGAAAAATAAAGAATCGTCCTACCGACAATAAAACCGGGATTCGCAACGCAATATTTCTTTCTTATTTCGCCGGTATTAATTATATATTTTCTCTCTTTCTGATATCTGGCAAGGTCGATCTCTCTTCGAACACGAAAACATCTGCGAGAAAAATAAAGACAGAGAATTTACATGCGAAACGAGAGAAGGTTGGTCAACGTAACTCGGGCTAATGGATTAATTAATGGCTTGCGTGTTGAAGAAGCCACGAAAACGAATATTGTCAGTGCGAATATTAAAAATTGTTCAATTTCAATGACGAAACTAGAGAAGTAACGATGTTTAAGCATTCAAGCCACGACCAAGTTAACCCTCGACTTTCTAAACTACCCTCCAGAACGATAGTGACCATTTACGACACGAAACAACTACAAAGGGGGCTGAGAAGGGCAGCAGTAGCACCTGTGTGACACATTCTCACGTGCGTCTGTCGAGAACACCTGTAACACTGGCCCACACCGGCAGCAGTTAACCCTAACGTTTCCAATTTTTCCCACACATACCTACTGGCTGAAGGAAGGGTGTCGATTGAAGCAACCGTTGCCTGTAAATTAAATTCGACCGAGTTACTCGACTCGTCTGCCGGCTCTCCCTTCTTTCACGCCGCGAGGTAAACTGCCCAACGCGTTCCTATACTCGATCTTCCAAAGTTTTTACCTTCCAAACAGAACATTTCCAATGATCCCGCTCGGTCGAATCTAATAACGAGTTATGGCCGAAGAGTTTCGTATCAGGGGAGTAGCGTGTGGTACGATGGGACCAATGACGTCATGGTGTCACGGCTCGGCGACCACTCGTGTTCCGCCATGAACGTTAGCTCGACTGTTATCTGCGAGAAACAACGCGTGGAATCCAACAGGAGAGGCTCATCGGGAAAGGAGAAAAGGAACGCACTTTCCAGCGAACACGAGAACGCAATTGTCTTTGGCCGCCATTCGAAAACGGCATTTCGGCAGACGTTGCCTCCTCGGCCCCTGGTCATGCTTCGTTGCATCGCCAACGTCGCTTTCTTACCAACATTGTGTCTCGGAATTAACTGTTCGTAATTTTAGCTGTTCGTAGGTACTCTTTTGTGGCTCCGTCGTATGCACTTTACAGTTGCGATGCAGTTGCATTATTTGCAAATTGACCGGACCCGAGTCGATTACGGATGTTTACGCAAACGGGTAAAGTTGCGACAGTAAAGAAAGCAATGATTAAGAAAAATAATGAATTTCAATTATCTTGTCCTTTTACTACTTCGCTCGACTTCCTGCCTTTGAAAATGTATCGCGCGTGAAAAGCGATAACTAGCTTCTTCCAGTGATAACGTTCCCCTCAGGCCTTCGTAACGAACACTAAGCTATCTTGTACTAATTGTTTTTCATAAATTTTCCTGTTACATGCTCCGCTGGATGCAACGAGCCGCGTGCAGTAGCGCGTTCAACGCTAGGAATGCGCGTTCGATTTTAATTTACCGGTTACCAAGAAAACTTCTCTCTTTTTTTTCTTTTTTTTTCTTTTTTTTCTTTTTTTCATAAAAGAAAGAAAAATGGGAACAGTGTTCCTAATCGTTTGACAAACGCTCCTCCGCACCGTCCCCGTTTCCAAGCTGTTTACATCTGCGACAGGTGCAATTTTCAGGAGAGCGTAGCTCGTAATCTCGAAAAGGGGGCCCCATGCAACCTGCTGATTCCACGGCCAAGTCTTTATATAAGTGACAACGTTCCTCGTTACACGCATCCCGACTACGAAAGATCGCAGCAGATAGGCAAGCAAACGTCATGAGCAAAACGCCAGAACGTCGATCGACGATTGCTTTATATCTCGATATCGAGCGAACCTGCTCATAAAAATACCTCTCTGCCTTTGCCCATAATTGTTCCGTATCTCCTCGTGTCTCCTCTTATCTTCGCTTTCATAAACCGATCCTTCCAACGGTTATTAAGTTTTTGAAAGTAATTTTAATAACGAACACGATGCTCCTCCCCTTTTATCAACTCGTTTTCCGCTCGGTTTCAAATTTCAACAGTCTCTGTAATAAAGGTAATTTCTCGTTTCTTCGAATCTTTTGCCGGGTCGTTTTTCCCTTTAAAATCAAAGCGAAGAAAGAATAGGTAACGCACGGAGGGAACAAAAGGTTGAAAGAGACGGACGTATGAGAAACGGAGAGAAACGAAGAGACCGGAGAAGGGTAAAAGAGCAAAGTAGCGAAGAGAGTGTAAGAGAGGAAAGAGGAGAAGAGGATCATCGAGGATTGGACAAACGAAACTCCTCCCGCGTTATCTGCGTCCAACCTGCACCCACGCATCAATTCACCGCCGCGAGAGGTACGGAAAGAGGGAAAGAGGAAAAGAGACAAAGCGATCGGTGCCGAGAGAGGGAAAAACCGATGCTCCACCATGGCTCGCATCTTTGCAATGCTACAACGACACCGATGTCGACCGTCAGCCATGACCTCGTACGATCGCGACTGACAACGCGACCAGTCATGCAAATTCGTTGCGCAAAAATAGGGGGAAAAGTAATGGCGACTCGTTCCCGAGTCTCGTCCTTTTAATTCGAATCGTACGGAATATATATCGAGGAAGCAAGAGAACGAATTTTCCAAGCGAATCGTAACGAAATGGTACATGAAAATTCCAGGAATGCAAGAAACGAATCTCAATCTGGACATTCTGCGTATCCCGTATAACGAAAGAGACTCTTCGAAGGTTGCATCAAGAACACAAATCCAGTTAGAATAAAATCCAGACCCGACCGAGAGAGCTAACAAGGATGATTCGATGGTTGCCCATGTTAAAAGCCTGCTAATTGATTGAATTTATGTGGACGGCGGATAGAGCGAGTAAATTCAATAAATCCTCCTTTTATTTCCTTTATTTTCCCTTCGCGAAACAGGGTCCCCTTTCCTCTTCGTCGATGAATAACGTGGTTTCTCATCGATGCGATGGAGAAACAATTCCCCCCCGAAATAACGACGCTTCAAATTGAATGGATGCAAACCTCAGAAGCACGTGGTGGGTATCGCCACTGACACAAACCTTCGATCGAATCTTTATTGCGCACCAGCTCTATCGCGAGTTTTCGATTTCTTTGAAATTGATCAACTATTGCTATTTATAGCCTCAGGAAATTGAAGGCAAACGCGAAGACTATGATAAATAGAAGATAAATAAAATTGTGAAAGCATCCCTTGGTTACCGGGAGCCATTGAATGCAGATGAAGAGAGAAGTGCCGGATGCTCGATAGCGGGTGCCAGAAAATCGTGGCTCGATTTATGGCTCATTGAAGAAGAGTTTTCTTCAGGTACGCTAGGAACTAGGGGAAAAGTTAGTTGAAACTTTAACAGTCGATGGCAAACATCGGCTTGGTACCGTTATCCGTGCCCCACGGCCAATCGGCTACAATCCGATTGTGCCTCTTGTTTTTCCTACTCGTCGTTGCTCGGCCAGTTCCTTCGCCAATCTCGAACCTGTTCCACGAGTGCCTCTGCCAGGGCACGGGCTTCTCGCGCCTAGCCGTGATCCAGCTTCGATCCTCTTTCGCGTATTTTCAACGAAAATCCAACATAGCAACTTTAGTACCGAGAGCAACCGAGATAACGACGATTTTCAATTTCAATTTCTTTTTTATATTCTAAACTTTAAGATAATCCTCGAGCAAGTACATATTTTGTAAATATTTTCAATTCGAATTAGATAAGAGTATTACCACCGCAAATCGTAGGAAATGTATGGTCGTAGAAGCGTTGATTAGAAAATGATATAAAGATACTGACGGGAATCGAGGAAAAATTTCATCGACCAACAGATTCTTTGCTACGGCCTGGAATATCTACGTTCGAGATTATTGCGAGCCACTAAATTGCACGTAACTGTATCGAACACGCCACCCAGATTATACGTGTGTATTAAGATCCTCCATATTAGATTACTCGGAGCCGTATCTCGAGAACAAGATCAAGGTTGCTGGTATTCGTAGGAAAAAGGTAATTGCAAACCAGCCGCATAATTCATCGGCTGATTCCCTTCGTTTTATCTGCTCCAGCTATACAACTAGATTAGATTGTCGTTCGATCTAGTAATTGGCTGTTTAGAACGGAATAAAATCTTTACGATCGACGATCTATGGCTTTTAACCTTTCGCGTATTAAACGTGTTAAACTTACCCTCTGTCCCTCAGCTCTGACAATATACTTGTAATTTTTTTTTTTTTTTTTTTAAATAAACACTTGAATGACCAGAAAATCTAATGTTCATGAATTGCAAAATAAGTGGCCTTGCACCGAATACGAGCCACGAGATAACGAGTTCGATATCTGACGGGAGCGGTGTGTTCCAAGCGTTGAAATAACGCGGACACGTAGGACGCCCTACGGGGCACACTGGTGAACGGCCTAGAACACGCGCTCTGCTCGGTTGCTCTTACGATAAATTTCCACCCGTGCCGATTTCCGGTTTCACCCAGGAAACGAATGACTTTGCCGTGGGACCGTGCCTCGCTGCCAACATGCAGCAACAGGTTGCAACGAGAATACCTATCGGCACCGATCGACACCGATAATTCTCACCCCCTTTCAATTTTACCTCTACCGGAGCTTCGTGCACCGATTACGCAATGAATACGATAAAAATTTTCGCAATTTTGGCAACGACTTTACGTTCCTCTTGGCAAAGTAACACTGCCAAATTGATATCTGGCAGCTCGCGAACGACATAATCGTCCCTGATCGTTGACGAGCGAAAATATATATATTTATTCGATCGACAGACGAGCATCTGGTACGCGTCTATTTGCAGTGCTCATTTATATCGTCGCCGACCACGAAGGACAAAGCGATCGAAAATCTGAAACGAACGGGATTACGTAATGGGTTGCGAAATTTTTTCCGACTACTCGAATCGATTTTGGAATCGTAAACTTTTTCAAAATTTCATCGAGCATCGTTTATTACTCGAGTTGTTCATCGTGTCAGAGGAAAGTAAGCGTTACAACGAAAGTACAATCTCCGTATCGTGACTGTCGCTCGTTTTACTCTCAGCAACACCGGCTGCTGTTTGAATCGGCTGAACGTTATTCATTGAAGGAATAATCGAGGGCGAATGTGTAGTTGCAACCGTTCGCATAGCGAGATATCAAAAAGTTGCTCCGAATGCATTGCGTCAGTGGGATAGGTTGTAAAGGGGAGGTTGCTCCTCGAGAATGTGGTCGATTTTTAGCACCTGACGCACGGACCTCGTTTCTGATCGCCTTACCTCCACTACGCGTGTATTTACACTGACTCACGTATGTGTATTTCTTCACACGGGACCGACGCTTATTTCTATTCAAGCAGCTACATTTTATCACCTCAACGATACGGAACGTAGGATAATTAGCAATTGCAAAAATATGTTGGAAAAGTGCTGAGCAACCAGTGTTTTTATCCTTGGAACAATCGTTCGCTCTTACTTGGATTATCTAATATCTAGAATTCTGAGTAAATCGCGTTGTGAAAATATTTCCAACAGAGTTAGGCTTATCGACACAATGCGATGGCATTTCTCAATCGCCAGCTCGTTTATGATTTCAAAGCGTGCGCGAAGAGCAGCAACGCAACAGAGAGACGTTTCACGCATCGATTCGTCGAACGTCGCCGAGATGAACGATCTTGTCAACGAAGATGAATTCCGTTCGCGTTCAGAAGACCCACCAAAATAGATCGCTCTATCGATAAAATACTTTGTCCCCTATGATCCGAGCTTCTGTCGAAGTTGCTCCGTTAATAGGTGCTCTACTTTGACGGATAGCCGCGTTACAACTTCGAGGATTCTAGCCGAGCTATCAGCGTGGCGAATGAGAACGAAAATGGAGTAAAAATAGGCAATTTGCTTTGGTCAGAAGGAAGCGCAACGAACCAGGTAGCTTCGATAACAAGTATTAAATAGCTCTACCAGATCTAGTCTTCTACCTGATCTATCAGAACAGCTTGCACTCGGCATCGAAATAATCTATTTTCATAGTTGATTATTCAAAAACTTTATTGGTTTATTGCAAGAAGAAGATATCCTGTAATAACGATTCTACAAAAACCTCCATTCAGATGATTAACTTTTTTCCTCGAATACTCCGCGCTGCCATTACCATCCATCCATTTAACTTTATTAACAGCGTACAAAGTAATCATTTTCGATAATTAGCAGCCTCTGTGCGGTATTAATTCTACAGGAATATCCATTCAAATAACCAACTTCCTTGGTAGAATGCTCGGAAACTAGTATTTCACTTAGCTATGTAGATAATGTATCGAATACTAATCGTTCAGGTTCAAGATCACCCTATAAATATTACGTAAAGAGACGAAAACTTTCCTAACCTTCACCCTTACAAAGCGGCCATTCAGATTCGAGATAACGTTATCTAAGAAACAGGCTAGCATTCTAGATATAAGAAGTTCGATTTCTAAAAAAATAAAAAATTTCAATTTACGTAGATATTTGATTAGAGGAAGATTAGAGGGACCTATGCTCAACGCTATCTAGGACATTAAAATCAGCTAGCAATGAAACGTAGAGAAGAAGGTAGGTAGGAAAAGGTGAAGCGGCAGATGCAGCGGCGCCGAGGAGGCAAGCAGAGAGAAAAGAGGGAACCGGTAGGAAGAGGTTGCCGGTAGGGAGGAGGCGAAGAGGATGATGTCGGAGCGAGCCTAAGCTCGTCGACTTATAAATAAATCTCGATCGCGTGGCTCTCCCCTCCACGCTATCCTCTCCTTCACCTGCCTTCTCTCTCTCCACCCTTCATTTCCATCCCCCTCTTTCACCCTTTCTTCTTCTTCTTCTTCTTCTTCTTCTTCTTCTTCCTTTTTCAACCATCTTCTTCTTTTGCCTTTTTTTACCCCTTTACGTACTTACATAGGTACTCCTCTTTCTCTCCTCTTCGCAACATCCACGAGAAACTCGTAAAGGTGCGTATTCACTGGCGAACGGTTCAATAACAATGCTCTTGACATGATTTTTTATAAGAATGCGATGCAATTCTTTTTCCCCCCCATTAGATACATTTCGAGCAAATCAAGAACAATCGGTACGATAAGATAGGGTTGATACCACTATTCGCGAACACTAACGCAGATGCACCTTCTCGTAAACGTTCCTCGTCCTGCCTTAAGTCGCGATCGAGATCTCCGCTACATCATTTCTCGCGATATTTCAGAGAAATAACGTTGAAAGTGATTTCCGCGTTTCGAACATCTCCGAGTTACTAGCGTGTAATAATCTCTAGTAACTACTTGCTAGTGCTCCCTAGATGATTCGAAAACGGATGGAATATACGACTAGACGCGAGTCGACGATGTTGCAATAACAGAATGTTCTAGTCGTTCTGATCGAGATCGAACAACCGATTGTAACTTAAGTCGGGAGTTAGAGATAGCGATGATTAAACGAAGAGGTTTTAACATTGAATTTCTCGGCGATATTCTCGTTGAGAACTTGTTACACTTACATACGCGCGGAAATGTTGCACGGTTAGGTGTGCTGGATTTTATGAGAGTCGTATAAAAAGGGTAATTGTACGCGATCGGATGCAGAGATGTCAGTGAACTTTTACGGTGAATATCAAGGAAGGTAAATATCTATGTAGATCGGTAAGAAATCGACGCGATTAGTTTTCGAGTCAACTTTGAGCTAGGTATACCTTACATATTTTATAATTAAACGAAGCGTAATGTGGCAAAAGGACAAAGATCGTACTCGTACGTTCAGAGTGGACGTTGAACAAAGTGTTACAAGCATGCTGGTGGATAAATCGAAAGTGGTGAGATGTATACGCGAGCGATAATGGATTGTAAAAGGAACGTCGGGGGGTCGGCGTGTATCGATGCTGGACAGCAAGCTTCGACTCGGCTCAGGGTGCAATACCTTTAACCACGATCATTTGCATCCCGCCGTTATCGGCAACAAATCGAGCAGAGAACCCGTTTCACCTATCCCGTACACTGGCGTACACCATAAGACTTGTAACACAGAAGGGAACTCGAACTCGAACTCCAACTCGAACTCGAACTCGAGCACCGTCGGTCTCTCGCTCGCACCGTCATGACCTTATACTTCTTCGCAAAACCTGTTCGGCTTCCTCTGTACTCGTTCCGCGGTCCGCGACGCCTCCCGGCCGAATCAATTATTTATTTCCTTGTTTTATTTGTTTAACGTTCGCCTATCGTGCTAATCAACGCGCCTCGAACACGTACGCTCCCCTATCTCTCTATGTTTCCTTTATACGAAATTCTGAACCTAACGTTTCTGACCCCATTGTAATTTTAATTAAATTCTACTAATTGACCTCCATCGCGATACATTTCGTGGTGCACAGAAATTACCGCTGCTCTAGCGTAACATCGCCCCTGTCGAGCAAAGATTAATAACAAACCACCGAGTTCTTCTGCATTCTCCGCTCTAAGTCTTCGGGTTAAATAGGTTAGCGTATGTACTCGAGCATTATTCGCATGTCTCCACTTTATCTATGCCATCTTATGGTGCGCAGAGGCTTTATTTCTAAAGCTATCTCGCTATAAAATTGTAGAAAATGGCGAGTGGGTTGAATTGAGCAGCGAGCGAGCGGAAAGGAGGCCGAACGTTGAGGATGATCCTAAAGAGGCCGAGGGAAGGTCGTTCAAGAGCGTACAACTGTTGGTGCATCGTGTTGGACGAAGAGGACAAGGGTCGAGGATGAAACGGGACGGAGGAGAAAAGGAGGAGATGGAAAGGACTGGTCCAGAGTGGTTACAAGAACGACCTGAGGCTAACTGGTGCGTGCCGGTCGTGTGGCGAGCGAGCAAAACCTGGTGGCAGAGGGGAACCATGAGAAGTGGACGGATGGGTAGTTGAACCGCTGTCAACTGGTTTACTCGGCCACTCCTACACATCAGCTGTCCGGCCGATCTCCTCGAAACAGCCTCTTCTCTTACATAATCTGAATTACCGGCTCCCGGGCTTTCCAGCTCGACTTTTAGATTCCTCGAAAACGGTATCGGTATCTAATTTTCGCGCTCGACATCCCCTATTTCTTTTACTTCTGTGAATTAATTAATTAATTAATTGACCACGTACTCCACCCGATTCTGAATCCTACAGGTCGATTTTCAAAGATTCACCGACGAGACGCGTTTCTGGTCCAGCAACCGTGAGAATTCAGAGAATGGCCCGTCCTAATTGAATGACGCAAGAAACCGATGGGCGAACGAATTTTTCATCGGCCAACTGGTTGGTCCGCTTTTTTTTTGCGCTCGCAGCATCAGCTGAAGAGAAGAAACGCGAATCGGTCCCGTTCGCTTTTCGACGTCCAACACCAGCAGCAGGCCAGCCTTAACGTTCAGAGGACGCTGACACACGGGCAAGGTGTGCGCATTACCAGCGGAATCGTACGTTGAAACCAAACACCACCGCTTTCAAATTACCGCAAAAACATGGACGATTTATGGGAACCCTTGGATAAAGGGGAAGGAAAAGAAAAAAGAAGAAAACGAAAAATCAGCCGGTATATAGAAAGAACGCGTTAGATGACTGGAAGAGAACACGCACGCAGGACGAACGAAGGGAGTCAGCGAGGCAACGTTCTTCTCTTTAACGAGCTTTTCCAAGAAGAGCAAAGGTACTGCTCTCTTGCGCTTACTCTTTGCCAGATGAATCGCATAATCACGCGGACGCGAATGTCTTGTAGCAATTTAACGGAAACAAGCAAGCAAATTCATCATCCTGTTCGTGGCGAGAGACTCGTCGTGCGGCAAAAGCCGTCCTCTATTGGCAGGCGGATGCGGTTTTACCAGCGAGATCCAGAAATCACGACGATTTCCGCCAATGGAACGCGAGCTTCTTATCAATGGTTACACTACTGATAGCGTGTTCGAACCAACCGCACAAGAGGAAACCTCGTTTCGCGCTTTATCAATCGACATTATTTTAAGAGACCGACCTCGTTTTATGTAAATAGGAAATTTATAAACAAGCGATTTTAAAGAAGGAATTATTAATTAATCACGGCATTAATCCAGCACGGTATGAAAAGTAACGATCCTTGGAAGGGAGCGGTTCGCTAACAAGCTCTATTAATTTATGCTAATGAAATAGTGGACGTAGACTCGAGGATCAACGTTTACACGTTACTAAACCCATTCGTCACGAACTTCTTCTTTTTTTCCATCGCGATGCGTGTTCTTCTATGCCTACGCATTCACGACATTGAAAACCCGACGCGACTGTTGAAAATTCAAGGGAAGGTTTTCGCTTCCTTTCTTTCTTTTTTTTTTCATTTCAAATGTACAGGTAGGTTTGTGAATTTTTCTCGATCCAGTACCGCAATCAATTATCAACAAGGGCCCCATACACGCACGGAAGGAGCAACAGGAGCAATTATCGTACCGATTAAAGGGGCTTCGTACTACGTGCACGAACGAAATTACCGTTCATGTGTAATTTTCTTCAATTTTTCTATTTCTAGGATCAACGATCGTTACCATGCAGTCGCGATTTCTGATGGTTTCCAAGAGAAACCAGAGATACGCCCTCGTTTCTCCAACTGTTAATTAAATCGCGAAAAATATATTTTCAACGGCCTTAGAAAGAAGCGAAACATTCTAAATTTTTTATTAAATCATTCCGAAACATTAAAGGGAATTGGAAACAATTTTTCAACGTTTCTCGAGTGTAATAACAATTTTCAGAAACTCGATGCGCCCGTGTACATCAGAGAATAACAGGCTTCCCATAAAGTTCGACGAAAAATCGCGGCAAAAAGAGCGTCGAAGTAATTATCGTGATCACCCCTATATATCTGTTCCCCAGGCGAAATTATCCACGGTGTGTAATTTTCTGTATCGAAGGGGTCAGTGTGGCGAAGCTGTTGCCACTAGCGATGGCTCTACGTTTCGAGCCTTCGAACAATTTACTGAAACATTTTTAAACTACATACAAAATTCTCAATTAGAAACCAAAGTTCTAAATACAAATTTCATCGAAAAAAAAAAAATCTTTCCTTCCTCGAAGAAAAATTGTAAATTAATTCAAAAAATAAAGCGATCCTGTTATGTTTCAATAAGAGTTGTTTCGAAGCCATCGCTAATAAAAATCGAGCTCACGGGCGAATTAAATGATTCCGATGGTTTCGGCAGCAGCTGAAAATTAATATATAATTACAGTCGTGAGCAGAAACGAGTGGGGATAGTTATTGGGAAACGGCAGTCGAATTCCAAAGAAATATATCAGATATTAATACTCTGACGAACAAAATTGGTTCCTTCTTGAAAAAAAAAGAAAACTCTAATCGGCTGTTAATCAGCGAGTAATATGAAAATTATCGGATCCAGTGCGACGTGAATCATTCGCATGATCGATCCTGGAGAAAGAAAAATCCAAGAAATCGTCCACGAAGGAAAGCGTGCAAAGGGCAGGATCGAGACTGGTCGCGAACGAGAAGATAAAGAAGACTCGCCTGTTCCACGTCAAAAGAAAAGCCTGTTTTCAAACAAATCACCAACACTTGCACGCTCGATAAGTACATTAGGGATGATTGAAGAAAACACAAGCATCCAGGGAGAAAATCGCGCGGAGAGGGACGCGGGGTAGAGTTAGTCGCGAGCGACAAGTCGGTGCTGGTAAAATGGTAATTTGAAGAGGAACGAAGAGGAACGAAGGTGGTGGTGGAGCGCGTAAGGACAGCCACGCGAGAAGAGGCAAGTTTTGCACGCACACTTAGCCAGTCCCGTGTCGAAAGAGAGAGAGAGGAATATATCCTGTACAGTGTACACCGGTGTACAAGGAGTAGCGTGGCTAGTTTTTCTCTCTATCGTGGAGGATGAATGAACCCCGCAATTTGTTGGGAGCGAGGACCGAGCTACGCTGCTATCCAGGCCCCATTATCTCTATAATCTTTCGCGAGACCAGAAGCTGCGCTCCAATAGAAGCCGAGACCGGCAACAACTTAACCATAATATACCGGAGCACCGTATATCCCATAAGGCAGATACACACCGTAGAAAACCGAGCCGAGCTGACTTTAAGCCGGCTAAGCAAGTACTCGCAAGTACACTTTTCTCTTATCATCTATATCTGTATTTTTCTCATTTAACTCGTCAAAGAGATGTCTATCCGATACGTATAAATTAATAATTTCTCTATGATTGAATTAAAGAAATAATAAAAACAGATCCTAATTACTTCCTACATAGACGATTCAAACTCCGCTTAATCAAATTAGCAGAAAAATGCGAGCTGAATATTGCAATTAATTTTCAAGTGTTCCGCTCGCAGAAGCATAGAGGAATTCTCGGAAGAATTTTCCATCCATCGAACGCGTTATGCTTCTGGTCGATTTTTTCCCCAGCAACCTTCGTTCTCTAGAGCAACGAAAAAGGGAGGAAAAAGGAGCACCGATTCCGCCGTATAATTTGCGGGTATAGAGAAGCACAACGAGCCCGCGTGTCTTAGATGCTCGCGTAGAGGATGGATTTAAAGAGGGTAGGGTGAGCTCGTAACGTATAAAGGGCGCAAGATAATCAATTACCCCAGCTACCGACTTCCCGAGCGGAGCAATAACATCGTCCAGAACCCGGCTGCAATATACCTGTTGCAACCGCGTATATTTAATGCCTACCCCTAATCGTCTACGCCCGCTCGTTTCCAGCCTCTTTATACTTTTCCAAGAGATCCAGCAGTTTCGATGTAAATTCCCTTGTTCGGTCGGCTATTTATGCCGAAAAAGGTAATTAATCGAGATAAAATAAGATGGAGATTATTTTGAAACTCGTTAATAATTTGAAAAAAAACTGCTCGTTGACAATGATGTCACTCGGCTATTACACATTTCCCTCAAAGTTTACTTGAAATTCGTTCCTGTCGAAAGAGAGAGAGAGAGAAACCGATACTCTGCGGCGAACGTTAAGAGGCACGAAATGGTGAATAAACGTTCGCTCGTAAAACGCGCGGCCGGCCGTATCTTCTAGGAGTAATGACGCGTACGATACGCACCGGGTACATACATGTCCTTACTCTCCTCCTCTTTCCCTGTTACTTCCTTCTTTAACCCCTATGCAACCGTTTCAATTTCAGATAACACAGAACATTTCTCTTCTTCTCCCTTATTCTCTATTTAATTATAAACTCCATCGTCCCTGACCTACAACACGTTCGACCATGCCACCCAGCTTAAACAATTAATTAACCCGCGTTTTAATTCCGATCACGAGCGAACGAACAGAGAGTGAAACGCAATTTTCTCGGTTCATTTTTCTTTCGTTATCCCTCTAGTCCGATCGAATTCCGATATCTAGAGGGATCTCAGAGGGAAATCTCTGCCGAGGATCTTTCTATTTGCATCGTTAATGTTTCGGTCGGGGCTAAATCATTTTTCTTCGACGGAATACCGCAACCTGCGAGTTTACGGCTACTTACTTGTAACGTAACACCTGGCCACCGCGATACGATACGAATCAGCTGTACAGCAGCCCTATAAACGACCAGTTAACGTCCAACCCATGCCTGTTACCGCTGCTAACCGTCCACTGTCATTTCTTTCATTTATTCTTCGGAGCTTCGTAATTAAAGAACGAGCAAACGTTTCCAGGTATTCCATTCGATCGACGATCAAGGGTAAATCACGCGAGTTAATTGCGAAACTACGATCGAGCCTTTCTTTCACCATTTCCTTTCTTGTCACGCGTCATTACGCTAACGCGCTAACCTTTTGCCGAATTTCGTAACACCTCCGGGAGGAAATCCTTTGAACAGAGACGAAGGATATCTTGATCGATTGTCGAGAAATTACAGGACGCGTGGGCAAAGTAGAAATCTTTCTAAACGCAACACGTACGACGAAGGAGATTTCCCGTTTCGGGAAATTTCCTTGGATGGGCGATGTCGTATCCTTTCCGAGGAGCAAGATGACCCCGAGTTCTTTACCCCCGGCCACGGTAGCCACACGTAGTTCGCCCCTACCGGTCGACTTGTCTCTTTTCAATTGATGAAAAGGAAGAAAGATGAAGTAGAGTGTTGATCGAGGGCGTCGGGGCACGGAGGGAAGAGGAAGGAGAGTAAGTTCCCCCACCAAGAAGCGAGTAGCCACGCGAGTTCATTCATGAGATCGTGGGAACGTGGCTCACGGTGGGTCCGTTTTACCCCATCCTCCAGCTCCTTCAGCTTCTCCTTCCTCTACGCTGCTGCTGCTGCTGCTATGCGTGTTTCTGCTTTCTCTTATGTTCATTCGTGTTTCTCTCTCTTCGTTAAGTCTATTTTCTTCTCTCTCTCTCTCTCCCTCTCTCTGCTAGTCTCTTTGATACGTTCCTCTCGTAGACCTGGGTTTTGTCTTTGCTTTGGTCGCTGCTCCTTTTACTCCGAGCCGCGAGACTTGATTTTATTCACTCGACCAACGAGTCTGTTCCTCGGATTCGGCTCCAAGAATGCTTTTGTTTTCGGTAATTGCACCCGAAGTACCATTAAGTTTCCAGGATGGAACGGTTTCAAGAGTGAACGAAATGTACGATCGAAATTCTAATTTTCCGATCGTCTCGCGAACGTATATATAAAACCACGTGAAATTGACTAAACGATTTTAGTACCAGTTTTTCAAGCATCCACTTCCGCTGGATTGATTTGTTGAATCGGTGACTGGTAAAGATCTGAATGGCGCAAAAACGGGCCGGTTACTGCAATTTGTATTAAACGACGATGCGTCGAGTCGATTGCTGTTTGCGCAAGAAACGGAGCAGGTTTTACGTAACTGAGTTTTGAGCACCATTACGCTTTTCTTCTTTCCAATTCAATCTCAATTTCGTTTATCTAGCTTAACCTTATATTCAAAGTTTGACGGTATTTTCAGTTAGGTAGAATGATATCGATCATCGATCATCAATGAGAGATCAGGTTCGATTTCCGCGACGATATTAAACCGTTACGAGCTACTAATTGCCGGACCGGGTTTCGTGGTCGTCCACGGAACAAACCGGCTCATCGAATCACGTGAGAAAACACGAGAACGAGAAACCAACAGCCAGGTTATTAGTTCCTGGTCCACCCTCTGCGGGTATAAGCCTGGCTGCTGGCTCCGCTTTGCCTTCTCTTCAACGAAGCCGAGTCGCGTGGCGCCTCGTGACGTCACAACCTGTTGCTACCTGTTTCTTTCCTTCTTCCTTTATTCCTTTTCCTCTTACCATCTATCTGCTCCTTATCGTTAAACCCCCTCCCCCTACGACAGTTAACCTCTCCCCACGCGGATGCGGAGGCGGAGGCGTTTCGCTACACCTGTTCAACAATCTTCAAGTATCTCCAGCCTGAAGTACCGAAAAGTACATTTAGAGAATCCAATTTGCATCAAATTTTAATACCTGGCAATTTGAGTAATCAAACCTCTCCGTGGAACTTAAAATATCTCTCGAAAACAGGAGCTAAGATGTTTCCAAACTAAATCTAGTGCTCCCTAGAAATCTAGGGATATTTCTAAACAACGTTCAAGCTAGACCCTACCGCAATTCGTTGAAACGAATTACTTATTGTTGCTGTGAGTAACAAATGAAAGGATTTCCCATTCAAGCTGATGAGTTGAAAAGGCAAATCGAGCATCTGCCGCTTCTTCAAGGTAACGCGAACCCAACAAACCCCATACGAGTCTGGGAAGATTTCTGTTTTACCCATCGCGGGTCAGTAGACGATCCCAGCGCCGTCTGTGTGAAACATACAGAAACCGTTGGGAATCGAGCAGGATAAAAGGTGTCCGACAGAGGTAGACACGTTCAGCTTTCGATCGGGAAACTTGAAATAGAGTAAAATCATTCGCACGGATCAACGGGGGACGACAAGAGCGGGTTTTGTATGCATTTTTCACGAGTCAAACTCTATGTTTAAATCCCGCTCAATAAGGTGTCGGAGAGAAAGGTTCGTTTCTATCGAACACCTCCGACCAATGCCCCCGGCAACGTCTATTTAAGGCGAACAGAAACAACGATCGAACGATTAGACTTGGCTTCAATGTAATTGCCGCATGCCGGTTACTTTTATCAGCTCATTCATGATTTATCAGCAGCGAAATTAATCAATGAACATATACGTTCACCATTATGTAACGCTAACGAGACGCGAATTCTTCTTTTCTTTCTTTCAACGCGTTGATTACCGTGGGGAGTCATCGATGACCAGGACCCACGAGTGGATCGTAAGCGGACCGTGAGTGGGTCGACAGCTTGCATTATTAAATAACACCCAAGATATTCGGTATGGACCAAATATCGGCCTAATCATAGTCAAGGCGGATTCAGTAAAAGAGATAGTAAGTGTTCAAAAAAGAATGAGGATGAATTAAAGACGAATTTACGGTGGCAGAACGACACTTGAAGAATATATATTCCTTCCTAAAAATAGATCATCGATGCATCGCAGTCTGGGTTCGAAGAATGAGCCAGGGAATAAATTATTGATGCAGCTAGCTGTTGGTTGAATGGTAAGTGGATTCCAGGGATCGATTCGCGATCGTTTTTGACGTTCGGGGATAAAGAGACGGATGGTTACCGAAAATAACGAGAGAACGATATTCTCTGCTCGATTTATTATTATATTCAGATTGACGTGTATCGTCAGGTGTGCTGAAATAAATATGGTAATCGAGATACCGTAACAACATTACGGTACTCAATGACACTTTAAAATAATACGTTTCAATAGCCGAATACTATATCTTGATACTGTCGAATGACCCATTATACGATCTTCAAATAAAATACACCCAAAGAAAATGGTAAAAAGCCTCTGCTTTCATCGAGGAATCTCAACAGTAGCAGTAACGGGGTGTCCTCTTATGTTCTCGACTATACCAAAAAGATTACACTCCGTGTATACAGACTATACATAGCTCATTCTTCGAGTTCTCAAGTGCAAGGCAATTTGGAAATCTTGAGATTCCCTGTTCACGAACGAGCCAGAGGTAACATCTGTCCTCGAGAGAAACGAATAGCGAGCAGCAAAGGGAAAAGCTGATGATGAAGAAGAAGAAGAAGAGAAGGAGGGTTTGTTTGAAACTGTAAATCGTCGTCTCCGGGGATCGAGGACGTGAGAACTGTATCTGCGTCTGGTGGTCGGTAGGTAAGCAAACCGGGCCGAACGAAAGACAGGGAGAAGCTGAAGCAGCTTGAAAGGAGAAGAGAAAAGAGAGATATTCTTCGTCGACCGCACGCACAGCTGCGGTTACGCATTTCGCGTAATGCCTCTTCTCCTACAGCATTACAGCTTCCAACAGGCCAAACTGACACATCTTTCCATCGAGCAAAGGACAATTTTTCAACGATTTTCAATTTGCCCCAGACGCCTATAACCCCGCTTTTCGGAATTCATATACATGCCAGGGGACCGCCAGCGAGAACAGACTCAATCCCCCTGCCACCTGGCGGTCGCCGACCCGAGCTAAGGGTTTCCCTTCCACTAAACGCCTACAAATTCGTGAAAATCTTTGAACGCAGCGAAAAGGGCGAAATTAGCCTCGAGTAGCAATTAACGTCGCTTTCACTCGTTTACGCTCCCATCGTCCATTAAATTAACTTCGATGCTCGAAACGTTCAACGTTCAAGGGCCAACTTAATTTGCAAGCGGCCCTTCTATGGTACGAAAGGCTAGCCCTTTGTTTCATCGCGTTACCCGTAACTACCTTTCCAGTTTACCCGTAATTTTATGGAAGAACGAAAGGGTTCCGCGAGAACTTTGTCCTTCCAAGTGTTAATGCCTCGTAGTTACAATTATATCCAGGCTATCTGATAAGCTGAATAAAAAGGAAGAAAAAAAAAAAAGGGACAGCAGGAGTGATATTCAAGCGTGGGACCGGTCAACGGGATCCCATAAGTTCACGTTTCCCTTTCATGATCCTTTCGAGCGTGCACCCTCGTCCGATCGCTCTTCCCCACGATCGCGCACATTCTCATGCACTCCTCAGGCTTCAACCGCATCTCTCTCTTTTTCTTTCTTTTTTTTTTTTTTTTACTTTTATTTTCACTGTTTTTCACTCCGTTCCCCGTGTCAAATACTCCGACGACCATCCAAGGTCCGCGCTAACGACCGATGATTTTTAATAACGAACTATCAATCCTCTGATCTTACACATCTCTGTTCCTTTTGAAGAACAATTGAATCGCTCTTTGTTCCGTCAAAGTTCCCAACTCTCCACCTTGCACCGATACCAAGAATCAAAATAAAATACTACTCATTTTCAATGAGAAATGAAACCATTCAAGGCCTGAAAACAACGCGCAAACCGCTTCTCGTATCTGTCGAACAAGACATTCTTCCCAGAACATCGGACACGCTACGCAGACGTCTACAAATTTGGTGGAAACTGAAGGCAAACAACATTTCTCAACGAGGGTGCAATCGTTCCAGATAATTTTAATATATTTTTGAAATCATTGTCGTGCAGAAACACGATCCATAGAATGATCCAGATTTATTCTAAAATGGTAAAGGTGTCCCATGACTTATGGACAGGAGTGCAAATTCCCCTAAATCGATATGCAGCATCGATTGTACCTGCACAAAAGCGCGGCGCAGAAGAAAATGCAAAATGATCTGATCGAAAGTCATCGTCTGATACGGTAACGAGGATGCCTTTAAAAATCTCAGCTCCAGTCAGTCGCTCGTCTATCTTTCTGTCTCGCCACTTTTAAATAACGCTACTGGCCTGGCCAGGCCTACGTGACTAGACTCTCATCGTACGGCTAACAATCTTATCAATCACGTACAAACGCAGACACGCATATTTTTCTAGTTGTTACTTATTGCTTAACAATGATATTCCTCGACACGAGCCTCCACATTTTCACCCGCGATCTATGGCGAAATTATAATCGACCATACCACTCGACTGTTAACAACTTTTCTCTTTCTTATGGTACCTCTAGACTTTCGATCATCCTGCCACCTTTGGACACCAGACGATTCTCGAAGGATCCTTCGATAGGACAATGCTCCTTGATTAGATCTATCCTGCCTCCGGATGAAAAGATATAATCTTTGTTCTTGAACGTTACGCGAGGACAGGTTTTCTTTTGTCAGATGAAAGATTTGTCTATGGGATATTCTTCAAGAATTCAAAAACTAGATTTGCTTCTAAACTAAATTCATTAAATTGCACCGAAAGTTGCATCGTGGGAAATTTACAGACTGCGTGGTAAATGTTGACACAGCCGGTAGAATGGTGAACCACTGCTAGTTAATTACTACATCAGAAGTCTTACGATTCGAGCTAAATTATTTCTACCTGGAGGATCGACTGAATCGAAGCAGAAGTGGCGCGGAAAGGAGGGACGAACGAACGATTCAATTATTATCGATGAGCATCGAAGACTCGTAAAGAATTTTCAGAAGCAAAGGAATACAGCCTGTCGATCACGGAGTCAATTTGTCATTCCAAGAAGCAATCTCTTCGACTGACTCCTACGTGTATATACAAGGTGTCCTCTAAGCGACGACAAAGGTAAGTAAAAAGTACAAATTATCATCCTCGACGATTCGAGTACATAAGTCTTTGCTTCAGTGAATCAACCCGAAGTTAAAGGGTATGATTTTTGAACGAAGCATAAAATCATATTTAGTGTTTGTCAACACCAGTTACACGACACCCTGTAGATACCGTATACGTCGAATTTATTCCATAGCCAGGTAGCAAACACCGGATGAGGATGGCTCGACGTTTTACGTGCCCTGTGTGCTACGAAGGGCCTATTCCTCCACCATCGGAGCCACGCTCACTTTTCACCACAGCCATGTGTTACGGTACCGAAGGACAAGCCTCTGCCAAGTCTTTCGTGTAACGCGTTTTCGCGTTTTTTTCACGCAACTTTGACTGCTTCTGAATCACAGCGTGGATCGATCAGGATCGAACGCTCGTTCGTTTAGCGAACATCCGGCTAGTTCAGGAAGTTCCTTCTCCTCCGTCGTACGGGGTACAAGGATTGAAATTTGACCATGAAATTTTGATAAAGAATACCCTTCGCATCGTCGAGCTTTCTCTTCTCGCGTTTAAGTCGAAGCAAGATCAACGCGATTACCCTGGCAATTAATCTTCATCCACAAGTTTTATCCTCGACGCACACGACGAAGGAGAAGGAGAAGAAGAAGAAGAAGGGAACGACTAATTAGCTTGTGAGGCAGTCTGTTACGATTGCGGTTGGAAGGAGATAGGTGTCGGTGTCGCGTTCGTACGCAATTTTCTCATTAGAAGCGAGCCGTGTCGGTTTTCCAACGAACAACTACCGTAGTAGATTAAAGTAAAGGATGAGACGGTAAAGAAACAAATTTCTCGAGTACGATGTACGTCGAAGCGTCAATGTCGTCGGGGACAATGGGTATTTGCATAAAACATTCCGGCCAGTAACCGTCATCAACGTCCTATCAGGTGGCAGGGGTGAGAAAGGAGATCTGCTAACAATACCGTCCACGCCGCACACTTGTTACGCCAAAGTCCGAGGAAACTTGGATTATACAGTCGTCTCCTACGATCACCAGGAAAATGTAAACGTTTGCCTGCATCTTTCCTCCGGAGGTGAAAAGTAAAAAGACCGCGAACCAAGGGGGGAGCAAGAGGAAGAATTGATCTTTTATTTAACACCTTCATCGAGCATTGTAACTATTATCCATGATACGCGAGGATTAAGAAATACCTTAAATACTTTAGTCTATAAATGGAAACTAAGTTCCGACGAATGCTTTTCATCGACGATACGCAAAAATTAGACCGCCAAGTGTCGGAAGGTAACAGAACGATGTTAATGAACGCGTATTTAACTTCGAATATTTTGTTACGTTGCTTCACCGAAAGCAGCTACCTATGCAGTTTCATCATCGACTAATTCTCTATGTAAACACAGATGTAAACGATCGTAGATCAGAACAATGAACCCCTGAAAATGAATCGACCGTTCGAGAAATCCCTGCGGTTTATTTCCCTCGCAAATTCCATGCACCGTGAATTGTGAATGCTCGTTTCGCAAAGAGCGAACTCTTGCGAACTCATTTTCTCACCGTGTTAAAACGAAATAACGTTCTACGAAGTTTTTCACAATTTTCCAACCGTGTGTTTTAGAAGCACCGCGTGCAGAAACGAAACCGTGCTACATTTCTTTGTTTCTATTTTCCTTTCTCTTTCCGGACCGATGTTGTCGTGCGATCGTGGTACGAAGGAAAGCGAAGAAAGGAGAAGCGCGAGTTAAGATGATTCACGCGTCGACGGGCTGGAAAACCGTGGAATCAGTGAAAAATTGTAATCGTTGAAAGAATAAACGCGTGTTTATACGAGTGTGTTAGAAGAGATAAGTGGGTGGACAACGATTGAACATCGGGTAGAGTGTCCACGTAGACTCGTACGTACACACGCCAGTAAAGGAGAATGGAAGGCGGGGGCGTTTCAGTGGGGGGGCCTTAATGAGGATGCTGCTGATTATCCAATTCGTAAATTCTCGCTACATTTTGATCGTGCTCGCCAAGCCGCGAGTAACAAGAATTACTCGCTACTCTCTTGTCACCCGATTTCCTCTCGTTTCACTCCGATTTTTCCTCATTTTCCCCTTCTTCCACTTCTGACAAATCGATCGCGAGATATCCTTCGCTATCTATTCACTATCAATTTTTATTTTATCTCATCTCCTTTTCAGTATTCCAAGAAAAATGATTTATTTCAGAAGAAAAGCTTTTTAAGTTTCTACATAAATTCGACTGTTAAATTATTTTCAATCGACGTTCTGGTTTAATTTGGAGATGTTTTCTTTTCCTGATCGATATTTTCGTCGACTTCTTAAAGGAAAAGGAACGTGTGCATGGTGCATATTAACCACTTTGTCGGACTGCATCGACGCAATTGCACGTTGCCCAAGTGTTCACTGTCAAGGACGTGGTGAGTTTCTTTCTTCGTAGACGTTCAATGGAAACAGTACCGATCATGCTATATCAAAATTCTTTTAGCAAATCCCCTACTATCTTCTTTATTTCTTTGATCGATCACAAGTGTCGACTTCTAGCCTAGTCATGGATATCAACACAAGTTGCTTTCAAAACAACTTCTCTATAAAGGTGTGCGTTTTCTCGTAACATTGCGAGAGAAAAATCGTGACATTTCGTGTCAGTGTCGCACGAAAATATACCTCGAGTCACCTTTACGGGGTACATATACCTCTGGTGGAATTCATTTCTCCAGACGAACCCTCCTGCAGATTGTATGCAAATGTTCTGTCGATATTTTTGGACAACGGTTATGACCCCCGGTTGATAAATTATCCTACACCTTTCGAATACTCAAACGATATCTCGTACACTTCCAGGAAAATCCTTCGCTACCGATCAAAGTCACTTTCGATTTCATGCAAGAAAAAGAATAAGAAGAAAGAGAATTGCTGCGCTTCTGAAATTCCTATCGTTTCCCTTCCTTTTTTTCCTTCTCTGGTTTTAACTTTTAAAATAACAGCAGCGACACGTAACGTCGTCGCGCGATCTAATCGGACAAGTTATACACGAGTGAGTGCTTATGCAGCTACCGCTCATATTATGCAAGCATCACTCGTTGTAAGTGCACCTTTTAGTGTCACAATCCAACGGTTAACAGGACGCTACAACGAAGCCGGGATCGATCGTGTTTCAACAGGGACACCCGTGAATAAGCTGATTCCAGAATTCTTTCGAACGCTCATCCCAACGGTTCCACTACGCAGAGACCATTCTTCGGCTGATAAAGAAAATTCCATCATGCTCAGCGATGATTTTGTCGCCGAGTTTGCGCGATTTTCACGGAAAGATAAATAAATTCCGCGAACCTTTTCGGTATAGTCTTCGCGCGAGATATACAACCGTATTAATTTTCTCGAAACGAGAAATCTTTTATTATCCTATGATAATTTCCATCGCACGCTATGTTGAAGTGCAACCGCTTCGCGTTCAGCAACGGAAGGGGGGTTAAATGGTTGAAAAGTTTCAAAATCAATCTAAATTGAATCAACGTTGAAATTAAACTTGTTAAAGCTAGTTGATTCGATCAATCTGTCGAGGAAACGAACAGGCTGAATAAATATTCATAAAACGAAACACGCGATACACGAACGATTACAAATTACGATTATATCGCCCCATCATCGTCCGGATACCTGTTACGTGTTTCTATCATATATTTACAACTATCGTGCATCAACTGTGAAAAATGCTCGATAAATATACGAGTATAACTCTCACGTCCAGCGCGGGGAAATTCATAGTTCCCCTTTACCCCTTTCGACTACTGAAACGTGAATTAAACGCGACGGGGAGCCACGAAACGAGCCTCTCTGCTCCCTCTTTTAGCCAGTTCACAATAGAGGTATCTTGTGGCGTGTTAAAACTACAATGGCCGCGTACGCGGTTAATTGAAACATTTGCCTGGACGATTACTAGACCAACCAGGGTAAACACAAGCGTGAGCGTGTCATTTTCTCACGCCAACACTCGATACACAACGAACAAATTGCATCGTTGCGTGTCTGTGAAACCAGACAACGCGATGCAATCATTTTTTTCTTTGTAATGGAAAGAAAAAAATGGAACCTTCTTTAATTGTTTCGCTATGTTACGCATTTTATCAGAATTGCAGAATCTTATTTTCGTTGTAAATTTAAAAAATTGCCTGTTGCTCGCAGAGATAGAAAAGTGAAGAATAAAAAAACTTACCCAAGGAGCTCTCTGGATCGGATAGGTCGGATAGAGAAGGCACTTTCCGCATCGAGGTGAACCTGCCGGAGAGGGCAGGCACCAGACCCTCTTCCTCAGCATCGGAGGCCAACTCTTGTTTCATCGACTTCGCCATAATCGTCAACATACCGCCGCCACCGTCGCTAATGCTGCCGCCTCCCAGAAAGCTACCCACGCCTCTGGCATCGCGCTGAAAGAAAAACCAACACGCTCGATCCTTTAATCCGCTTCGTCGATCGCATTGTTGCTCTTCATTCGATCGGAGATTCGATCAGAGATTCTTTTACCAAACCCGAGGAAACTACCTTTCTTCTTTCTTCATTTATTCCTGATTCGTCGTGTGACGTTATTTTCTTCAAAATAATATCGAAACGACCTTCCTTCTCTGTCCACGTTACCGAGTTACAATACAGAAGACAGAATTGTTATTTAATCTAATCTACCCTTATCGCGATACGTAGAAACAGTGGCAGATGAAAATGAGCAATAAAGAAAGGAGGAAAGATTGGAATTCCCCTTCTGGTGAATCAAAGGGTTCGTCGAGTTAGAAGGGCTCGATGAAACGATCTAAATAAGCAATAACGAAACGAACAACTGTGGAATCTCGTTGGAGGGAAGGATAACGATCAACAATGAAAACGATCGCGGTGCAGAGAGGCAGGGGGTTGGTAGAAAGGTAGAATGAAAGAGTGGCGAAGAGACGCGACGGTGTCTCGGTGAAGGCATGAATGGACGGTGAACCTGCTGAAGTTGACGTTCCGGAAGAGGGGAACAGCGGTAAAAGAGCAACTAGTGGAACAAGGAGGGAGACTGGTCAGGGTGACGGAGATGGAACGTGTTGAACGGAGAAACAAAATCACTGAATAAGAAGGGAGATACTGAAAAAGAGGATCGAGGTTGAAAGGAGACGTAGAATCGCCGAGACGGGGGAGGATGAAAAGAGATAGACGTACGGGAGGAAAAAAGGGAGCAAATAAAGCGAAAGAAGGATATACATACTGGGTGTCGCGTGAAACTTCTTCTTTCGAATAACCCACTTTGAATATTCATGTTCGAAGGAGAAATTCGAAAAAATTTCCGAGCACGCGTGACAGAGATGGAAAAGTAGGAGGAGGAGAAAGAGGTTGAATGCAGCGATAGCTACGACCGCTTGACCTTCGTACGAGGGACTCCAAGTTGAATGAAACGCTGCACAAGAGAGTGACGCAACAGTACCTACGCAATGCAACGACAGCACAGCGACGCGGTGGAACGTGTCTAACCTTCTCCTACCTACGCTTCTCTCGCTCTAACCCTCCTCTTTCCCCTCTAATTCCCTGAACCTCTCTCCCGCCTCGCTGCCGGCGGGCACCCATCAGGCACCCATCACTCATCATTCTCCAACGACAGACACCCGTCGTTCGTGCAGAGTATGTTTCAAACAAACGTAGGACACATTTTCATGAACTTTGGTTAAATCTGAATTTTCCCGCGCAAACTCCTCGTGAATGAATTTTGAATACACTTTATCTACATTTTGTTTTCTGTAACTTTATAAACTTTGACAAACGAAAGATCCATATTTCTACCGGATAGGATAAGAATTTCAAATTCAAAATCTGGAAATAACCAGGCGACCTAGTTCCACAAATTTGATTATCTAATAGAATACGTAAGATTCGAGGATGTGAACGTTGAAGAGACACGGGATACTTTGGTCGAATCTCGAAATAAACCAACAATTCAAAGAGTATCGCCGCGAAAAGCTTTGGAAAATTGTTGATTCGGTTCGAATAGTAAGAGGACGATTTCGTTGAAGATTTTCCATCGATGAAATGCAAAAGAAATGCGATTCCCTGCGTTAATAGGGGAACGATTAAATCGCGACTCGAACAACGGCTCCTCTGTCTTTTCACGATAATTATTTCCACCCTACTAATATAATACGAATGCAACACGTGTATGCAGATAGCTAGGCGATCGTAATTCTTGTCACGCGTTACTCGCCGTCTTTCTCCACGTTTTCATCTATCTGTTTACCTATCTCTTCCTCTTTCATCATCGGCATTCGAACGATACACAATGCTAGAGCTACGTGACCGAACGAATATGCTACTTGTTCCTGAAACTGTTTGCCAGTTAACGTTTCTGTGGATCTTTACTCATAACGATGAATAATCCGGAACGTTGTTTACAGCGAACTTGCTCCGATATGACGCGGCGTCGCTTATTTCGATGCAATTAAGAGGAGTTTCTAGTAACGTTAAAAATACTTTGAATTTTGATCGAGACAGTTCGGTTAACTTCTATCTCTATGCGCGAAGTCTGTTTCATTGGCCACGACCTGATACGACTCGACGACCCGCTTCTTCGTGCATAAGAACTCGGCATTATGCTCCTTCTGAACGGACTCGAACGGACCGTTCTCTGAATGAATGAGTAACACAGCATCCATAGAAGGGGCAAAGAGAAGAGAAACGAGGCAAAGCTGCTCTGGCTGTCTGACAGAAAGAAGGAAGGAAGAAAGGAAGGAAGGAAGGAAGGAAGGAAGGACTGAAAGGAGCAGAAACAGATGGCCCGAAAACGCCCTTGAAAGGAAGAAACGAAATGGAGCTATTAGCACGTTTCTCATATTCTCATTGTTTCTTGCTATTTTTACTCCCAATTGTGTTTCTACTTTCTTCTTAACCCGTTCGTGACTCTAACGGCGAAACATAGTCGATTTCTTGAACTGTTGCCATCGAGTTTCATCGTTCGACCGGGCTATTGTTAGATCCGCGAAAATGTAGCGATTCGATCGAAGTTGTAGAAATATTTGAATCGCGACAGGGTTCAAGTTTAAAAGGAGGGTGGAACGAGTGGAAGAAGCAATAGGCAGGATTGTTTCGAGTAGCGGTGGCAAAAATAGATTTTCAACCGCGTTCTCGGTAATGGTTCTTTCAGACATGTAAATCTATTCGAACCACGCAGCAGCCAACAGAGCAGCGCGTACCTTCAAGAATTTTTTTTCAAGATCAAACTCGTTCGTCTAGGACAGAAACCTCACCTGGAAATCTTTCGATACCACAAGATTCGCAGTCTTATTATAATTAATTCAGAGAGGGAAATAATTTTTTTAATGAAAAACTGCGAAGCTGAATCGATAAAGTAAAAGTGTTAAAAAAAATACCCACGATGAAAGCTGCGATAAACGTGATCAAGCATCATCAATGAATCGTAAGCAAGAGGAAAAAAAACATCGATGTACACGTAACATGTCCGCCATTCATCGTTCTACAGTCTATTTATACGCTGATCCTATTTATCAGCAATGAATGACAGAAGGCACGCGCGATTAAAAAGTTTTCCGCTAAATTAGCCGGCGAGTGACATAAATATCGCGATAGATTTTTATCGTCCTTTGTTAAGTGAAAAGGTTAACCCCCCTATATTTAGAAGTTTACGCATCCCTCGGGATGGATAGTAAGAAGAATCTGATTAAATTATGCAAGAACTCGATCATTGACTTAGCAAGAAATTCGTCATCTGAACAGATGATTTCGTTAATGGAAAATACGAGAAATAAAAATCTTATCTCGAGAAGATTGTTGAATGTTTTATATCAAACGATTAGCCATACGGCTCTTATCTTGTTATCAGAATGAATTGTTGCTTGTTCAAAATTAATTATCAACTCCGGAACGTGGCGAATAATATCTTTGTTCATTGATATAAAAATGGTAAACAAGTATACGAATTTAATCTCGAATTGCCTTGTCACTGTGACAAATTTTTATTGATTAAACTTGACAACATTTTTGCAATCTTTAACACTTAAAAATCTTTTCGAAGGAGGGATCATTTTTCGGTGAGTTCCACGGAGGACTTCCGGTAGAAGCAACCAAGTGGCCAGTTCCTGCAGCAACAACAGCTGTCCTGCTTTTCTCTTATTAATATTCATCAACAGATGGCCGTGAAAAAGAAGCGAAACTTCCAATTCTTCAAATTCGACGATGCAAATATTACCTGATGTAATGAGAAATTGAGTGACACCTCAAAAGCGATTCTGACGTGAGAGAGATATTGACACCGAAAGAGAAACTGATAATTTCAAAGTAAAAAACCTTCAGCGTGTACGAGAAAAGATGGTCAGTTGTTTTAATCGATCTAGCAAGATTACTATTGTTCAAAGAAAAGGTAGAATCAGTATGCAGAGAGAAACTAGAAGAGGAAACGGATGCACCACGCCCAAATCGTTTAATTCAGAATCGATAGGGAACGAAACGGAACACGATTTCAATCCCTAATTATTCTGGACAGGCCCTTATCGTCAATCAGATATTCCCTTCGATTACTTCCTCTTTCGCGCTATTAGCATTCGCAGAGCAACAGTATTTGATAATATTCGCCACCCTAATAATTGATGAAAATGAAAAGAAATTTGAAAGTTTACGCCATCCTGTGGACGACGTGCTGCATGATTGATCGTTCGATCGGCTGTACGCACCAGCTTCGATTATATAACGACCTGGTTATTCTGCGGCAACCCTCGATTGTTAATGAAAAGAAGCAAAGGCAAAAGAAGAGACAAGGGGAAGGGAGGTGGGACGATGCACCCATAGAGCGTGTGACGTAGGTGAGGGCAATGGTGCATGCGACTAGAACGAGCAACGCGTGCAGAAGGTCTGGCTACATGATGCGAGAAGGGATGCTATTTCTGGCCACTTAGATTTCTCCTCCACCTCGACGGCTGTCGCGCACCCGTTTCTTCCCATCTCCCTACATCCCGTTCATTTTCGAACTCGCTCCAACTAAGAATTTCAGTAAAAAACATAAAGACACTAAGAGTGAATTGCACCTGTACGTTTCCAAGAACCTTTCAGGTTTACGACAATGAAACCGATACCTGCCCCTACCTCTCTTCTCTTCCTTTTCTACCAACAACAAACCCTAACCATAGAACGCGTCTATTGATGCGTTCAGATTAATGTACCAGCTCGTGTACCTGTTACGTAGCTATCTCGTCGAGCGGCTCGTATCACGAGGCAACTCAAAGTCCGAGGAAATGTGCGTAAGCTGGAAGCCAAGTCGACCTGATCCGAGTCGTTCGAACAGATGGGGTCCATCGAACACCAGACAAGGAGAAACCAGACGAGAAGACGCTGTGTAACGCCGCACGGCACAAAACGAACGTCCCAAAAGAGCGGCAAGAAAGGGACGTAAAAAGGTTTCGGTAAAAAGAAGTGTAAATTGAATAAAATTCCACGATTTATACACAGGGTGTTGCTGAATTACTTATCGAATTCTTAACTTTTCCAGAAATTAAATATTACTATTAATATTTAACATTTCAATATTTTTCACCGGACACTATCGTTCATCGTTGCTCCAATTCCTTATCTATCGAAGAAATGAAAACGCAGAGAAAGGAAGGAGAAAGCTAATGAAAAGAGCGATGATCAAAGAATGACAGAGAGGCACCCAGAGACAGCAAGGAGAAAGATAAGAAGATGAAGAGAGAAAGAGAACGAGTTAGAAGCGTTCATACGATGAACACGTCAGGTCAGAGAGGGGAAATGAGGAGCAAGGAGAGAGGAACGCTCGGTCTCTACGTTCATTCATGAAACGGAGGCGGAGAGTAGAGAGCCTGAACGAATTGTTACTGGCACTCGTACACCCGCGTGCAATGGTAGCTCCAACGACAGAGCCGGCTCGATTTCACGCCGATGTACAATCGCAAACTCCGCCAACGCAGTGGCCAAAGTCAACTATCACCGCGAAAATAGAACAGAACTGGCCTATTTCGAATGGCTATTCTCTCTTTCTCTCTACTTAATACGATCGTGTTTCGTGCACTCGTAACGAGTCGTCAAGGTTAATTAATAATTTCCAAAACGATTAGCAGGTTTTTGTTTCTTTCGGAGCTCGTATCAACGTTTATCATGTTTCTCTTCATCTACGCATATCCGTAAATATAAAAGGACAAACTAGTTTGAAAATTCTGTATAAAAGTTTCGTGGCAACACGGTTAAGTTTTCGTGACAAGTAATTTGTCCATACCACTACGTGAAATTCAATTGAAAATACAAGCTGGAATCGAATTGTCGATAACAATTACACAATTGAAAATCTGGCACCGCGAACCGACAACACGAAAGGGAAGCCCGAAAATAACATCGGTTCGGTGCTGCGGAGGCAGAAACTTTTCGTCGAGATTGAAACTGTTATTTCGAAATTGCACGCAGCTTTAAAATTAGATTCGCTGTAATTACATGTCACCTGTGGATCGTACGGATAAATTTACTCGACGTCTTTCTGCCCGCCTCTTTCGCATCGAGCGAACAATTGAACGTATTATGTAAGCTTCGCTCACCTTGATAGATCTGTGATCGATGGGATATCCTTTTCGGGTTCCAGGACTCTCCTCGTAAAAGTCCTGCTCCTCGTCCCCGTAATCGTACAGGGATTCCATATCCATGTTGGCTGTAACAGAAAAACGACCACTTATTTTTAAACGTAGTAAACGTATAACACGAGGTAACTCGTTTTGCTTTCGTTTTAGTCTTCCTTACTACTCAACTAAGAAACCCATTTGATTGGGAAATGTATCGGTTAATGGGTTAAAGAATTTTTAAAGAGATCAAACTACAAGGCAATTAGTCCCCTTGCTATTACGCGTGCTTTCTAAATAAATTAACTCGTTCCCTTCGCTCGTTTGATTCGCGTATAAATTGGATATTTAGGCGGTGACTGCACGTGAAAAGCATAAACTTTTCTTTTGAGCGGTTAATAGCGGTCGCGAGGCGCTTTTAAAACACAAACGTTCCCCGTCCAACGAACCTCTCCACGAGCTGTGCCTGCAGATGCTAAATCACCGTTCCTTTTTATTTGCAACCTGTACAGTAAATTCTCTTCCACATGACGTACTCTGCCAACCGAGTATTTCTTTTTTTTCGTTGCTCCTAAAACGCGTGAAACGTCGTGCCTGTTGCTCTTTCAAACGAACACTAAAAGCTACCATTCCACGGATGTATGTTTCATCAAACTGACAAGTGAATTCGTGACCTTCACAGAATTCTTTATTCAAAAATTTGCATTTTTATTACAATAAAATTCGTCAAATCCTAAACACTCAATTTTCTATTCGGAATTATCACTAACGATATACGAGACAACGAGAAAAGTGCAATTTTTTTCCCTTTTTTTCTTTTAAGATTCATGGTTGTAAGGGGATGCTAACTGCCGGCACTAGCGTACGTAGGAGGTTTTCGAACCCTGGTTTCTACAAAGATCAGGTTACTCCGGTTGGAAGGCTGAACGACAGATGGTAGGTGGAAAAGTGCTCGAGCACCACCATCGACTCTCACGGCTCTTTGTACACGGGCGAAATGTGCCTTTGCTGTGTGCCGTACAAAGAGCTTCGAAATTCAGGTTTTTTAACCCTCTCGTCGATACAACGTGTCAATAATTTTTTACTCTTTTCACCGAGAAAACATGTGCGTTTCATCTGTCGATGAACGATCAAGATGTTTCGTAAGAATTCGTATATTTTCTTATTTTCAATTGCAGATAAGAGCAACGATAATATCGCAAATACTCGAAGTAGCGGTGGGGATATAATCATGGGGATTTACCATCGAGCAAAATGCCCAGTTTTGCTCCCCCGCGATGCTCTTTTCAAACGTTGTTAATATTTGCAATTGAAATTCTACAACCTGTTTGACAACGATCCTTATCGACCAGATACCTATCGATTCGCCGAGACAAACCCCACTTATCTAACAAGCTCTCAAAAAAGCACACCATTACGTGGTGTGTTACAATGAAAAATACATAAAGCTTACGATTAAATTCCAGGATTGTCAGAAGAATCGATACTTTTCTCATCCGATAAAAACGGCATATGTCTATCTCCAGATAGAAAGAGTGATCTGAAAGAAGCAAAGCTAACTTTATCGATTGACCAATTACAACATGAAAAATTAATTTATCGCGAATTGCGAATGATAAATTCTTTCCACGCAACGTTTCAATGAAAGTTTAATCTCCGGTGAAATGGAAATAAAATTTTTGACGACGTTCACCTTCGCGAAATCTCTCAATGATAGATAAGATTTTATTCGATAGCAGACATCGAAGACACGGGAAGATAAGTTGCTCAGATGGCCCGATCAACTTTATTACCCTATTTATGACCCTATATGTTTAATATTTAAGTCTTTTACGATGTTTATACTCTGTATTCGACAAAACAAGTCCAACCTTTCAATGATCATTTACTAAGATTAGGCTGATACATCAATTCTGTTTGCTAATAAAAGCACGATGAGAGTTCAATGTTAAGAAGGCTAAAAACGAAATCCGTAAGTTACTGCATGAATACTGGATCGGTTCGACTGTTAAAGTGCCCGACCGACTTCCGCGCAAATAAGGGGATACCATTTCCACTTGGATGCGTCTACCTGCGTTTCCTTGCAACGAAAGCGAAAGAAAATATCATTCGATACGGAGGAGTAAAATGGTTTGTTTCAACCCGCAAGTTCCCTCACCGGCATACCAAACGAGGATAGGGCTCTCCATTAGACAAGTTATTTCCACTTTGAAAGATTTTTACACTAACTGAAACAAAGGAAAAGAATGGACTCCAACGCGCTAATGCTTCGTGGATACAGACGAAGTTACTGAATTACCTCGACAAGTGTTGCACTTTACTGACCATAAAATGGAACCAACCAACGAGATCCACGAAAGGATAAGAATGGTATAACCTTCGCTTGTCACTGGTTTCACAAGTTCGCTTAATATATCGTACTCTTCCCTTCGCAACACGAAATTTTAAAATTACAATTAAAATATAATTGATAATTAATCAGATTCGTAAAAAAAATAAAAATAAATGCAACGCGATGATCCATCATGGCAGACAAAAAAATAACCTACAATTCTTGCTTGGTCGCAAAATTCTTTCTTGTTGGATTTTTCTGGGACACCGTATACAAGGTAGCCTGTCCTTCGAGAAGTTCAAGTGTCTATTGTTTCAACTCTGTCGAAAGAGCAATATAATATCTTTTCGAGGAGCTGCCGTTGGGTTTCCAGATGCGGGCAGACGTTCCTTCGGGTCACAGGATGCATGGACCCGTATACGAGTTTCAAGATCCACCATGAATTCATAAGAAGAAACATCTTCTTTTCTCCTTGACTTTCCAAATAATTAAAACCAACGTAATATTTCACTAGGATATACTAATCACGAAAACTGATTTCCACCCGCTCGATTCCCACTAACCGACGCGACGCCGTAACCACTTTTTCGAATATCGAACGACAATCGCAACTATCGAACGGTGTCGCTTCGATCTACATGTCGTAGCAACTATCGAACCGATGACGCTGATTCGGAGCATACTTCGTAAATATTGAACGAAAAATTGATTGAACCCTTCCAAACGAATTAATGAAATATTATTTTTATTTCAGAGGGCAAAATACGTGTGACCTCAACGCGCCAGTGGAGGGTTAAGTTTAAGAATAGTATTCTTACCAGGAATTTTTTTTTTTAGCGAAACTGATATTGTCTTGTCTATAAATCGATCAACGGTCTTGTTCCCTCTCTGTCTCGCTGTCTTCTACTTTCTTTCTATTCATTTTATTCTTTCGTTCTTTCCTTCCCTCCTGAGGTTAGAACATTCGCGCAGCTTTGTCATCGCGATGTCTTCTGGCCTTTGATATTTGTCGCGTCTTTGGCAGAGAAGAAACAGCGAAGAGATAAACGAGGGAGGAAGCATGGTAGGTCGCGACGTTGCCATGCCGTTCTCCCCGAGATCCGAGAAAGTGTACAAAAACCATTCGACCCACCAACACCGAGAGCATCTCGTTCCTTTTTTAAATTGCCAGGCTAGCCATCCCCTCGTATGCGTTTAACTTATACCGTCCAACGCACGCACCATTTCTCTCGCTTACGCTACCAATCTCCGCTGTTCCTTCTCTCTCTGTTCTTTTCTGTTGTATATGTATCAAATACTGTTCGACGGACATATTACCTACACGCGATACCGGCGAAATATGTTACCCAGACACAGTGTAAAAAAATTTATCCAGATCTGACAGAGAAACTACTCGTTCTAAAAACGAAGGAATGAATTCGATACTCATATCGATTGAACTCGAAATCACGCCGCCATATTGAGGTCAACGATTTCGAATGCAATTGTTAATTTTTTCGACTTCGATAAAGTTGGCAATAACAACTGTCAGATAATTTCAGAACTAACGAATTATCCTAATTTCATGGCTTCCATTACGAATTTCTTCAAAAGTGACCGCTAAAGTTCATAAACGTATATATGGGATGGAAGTGATAAAATTGCACGTGACGTAATACGTGATACGATTATCAGGTTCGAGATATTTATGATCGATA
This sequence comes from Osmia lignaria lignaria, assembly GCF_051020975.1. Lineage (NCBI taxonomy): Eukaryota > Metazoa > Arthropoda > Insecta > Hymenoptera > Megachilidae > Osmia > Osmia lignaria. The sequence continues at coordinate 11,270,511 of NC_135033.1, read as the reverse complement.
CGAATCAATACGAGAGAAAGGTAGCAATTTGCAGAATATTCTTCGAACATCTAATTTTATCGTGGACTAATTTTGTCCGAATTACGTTCACTAAAGTTTTAATATATAGTACATTATTTTGTTGAAATATATTTTTAAAATATAATAAAATTATAGGTTATTAACCATACGACGTAAGAAAAAATGAATTAAAATTACACAAGCCATAATTGTTCGCAAATATACCCTTGAGAGTACTACAGTAAGAAAAAGTTTGTATTGTTGACACAAAAGTCACGCTAACATACAGTAAACGAGTTTAGGAGTAATCACAGAAAACGAGGCTTCCATTCAGTTTCTGTCGACACTATTTTAGCTGATATGAATGAACGAATAAAATATCATCTGGTTAAATGATTTCTAACGAGTCTATCCGTGGATCTCGAATTATAATATTCCATTTCAATTGTCTGTGGGATGTAAAATAGCCAGGGAACACTTCGTCAAAACAAATATAGGCCTGCCCCAACGTAGGCGTATACTTTTCTCGTGACGCTACGTTCTATCCTTTCGTAACAACTCGTTATTTCTTTGCATTGCTTTGCAACATTGTGTTTTCGCTGACAAAGCACAGTATCAACAGTTCGGTCCGTTCGAAAGTTTCGAAGATTCGCGTTCGCGCGCTCGTAGCATGCAGAAAGCGCGCAACCGAACGAGTTTTAACATACTTACTTACCTGTTTTTTAACGTAAAATCCAGTGAAGAGAGCGGTAATGTCAATCGGTTGGATAATGTACACGAAAAACACCAAAAGAGAACTGAACACAAAACAATAATCACGTGTACGACTGTGAGGCGCACGCACATCGGCAGCACTAACGCGGCATACCCGTACACAACACAGATTACGAATGTATTATGGCTGCAACCTAGGCGTTCATGAATGAAACTAAAAGCGGGCTCCGTCTCCCCACTATACGGAACCGTGTCTTTGACCAATCGCTGCTAGGTGTTTACATTTTGGACTGTGATTCGTCATCGAGTCCGAGTATTTCCATTAGAGCAAGGCTACGGTCGAAGTATACGAATATACAGATGGTCCTCGCGATTTAATCTTTTTTCGAAATTTTACAAATTATTTATATTATATAATTTATAACTACTATTTAATGTATGTATATCATGTAAAACGTATTCTTGTAATTATAGTTTATAATATTATAGCTATTAGAAATGTACAATTTTGACCAATCATATTGTTATATAGAAGAACATGGTTCTGTTCGAAGCATATATTGTTAGCACATTCTATGAATTTTTATATGTTATAAGGTTTTCATTATTGACGGGCGTAAAGGTTGGAGTACTTGTACTTTAAAATACGAGTAAGAATAAGTTTTCTCAAATTATACTGTAATTTATAACAATGCTGGTTGTGATTTAATTGTTGCAATTCATTATATATTTTTACTTTCTATATTATATTTCACGCAGTGAACATAACCTATTAATATATTATGTAGTATTCATTACGTAAGAGAGATTTAAGTTTTTTACAGCTAATTATTTCCTTAACAATTTAATTTCTTAAAAAATTTACTTTTATATAGTGACACTCTTGTAATTTGTTCTTGTCATTATTTGGCATTTCATGTCATTTATTCTTATTCTATTGTTAAGGAAAAATGCTTACCCAACGTTTGGCAATTAATCTGCCAAAGATTTTAAAAAGAAACTTTGGCATTACTGCACCAGCATTCCTGGAAGCAAAGGATCCGATACAAAAGTTGTTCATAGAAAAAATTCGTGAATATAAAACAAAAAGCAGGTGAGCAGTAACATTTTCATAAAAACAAATTGAAAGGCTTATTAACTTCAATACAACAATGATTAAAACTAGCGGTGGGAAGTTAGTTGATCCTTCTCCTGAAACTGAAAAAGAAAGAGCAGCAGAACTTGACAGACTTCAAAAACAATATAATCCAACAAACAGTAACATGTCTGAATTTCCTAAGTTCCAGTTTAAAGGTATGTACTGTTTTAAAACCACTATTTGTATTGAAATCTTAGCAATATTATCTTAAGATATAAGAGAACTTTACTTTCAGATCCAGATGTAACACAATAAATACATCAATGTAACTTTATAAAACACATGTTTAGAATATTTACATTAAAATTGTTACACTCAATATTAAGTAATCAATTGTAAAATATATGTATATGTAAAATTTCAGATATAAATATATTAAATTATCCTTAATAGTAGTAATACAAATATGTAATATGAAATATTAGTGGAAGTATAATTCACATGTGGTATAAATATATAAATGTATTTTTACTATGTGGAATTGGTGAAAAGGTTTGTATTCTCAACCACTTCCATCAATGTTTCCATATGACATTTCCTAGCTACAGATTTACATATTTTTATAAATTTCACTGTCTCGTCTTTGGGAATCAAAGTTTTGAATTCTCCAGAGCAGGAACAACGTTCATTCATATTCTCTCTTTTAATTTCCTTGCACTTGCAACATTGTAAATCTTGCAGTACATATGCCATGTTTTTGCGATTTATCATATCTACTAGGAGAAATTCTATCTCTTCATTATCATAGTTCGTTTTGCAAAGGGAACAATTCCACGTGTATCTATCATTTTCCATGATACAAAGATTATCTTTACAAAGATCAATATCTCTCGTATGATTGCATGCTTTACAAATGAGTTCAGGTAAAACTAAAGAAATACATGGATCTTTCCATTCAACTTCGTCACTGAAACCGCCGACTCTGATCAGTCGTAATAAATTTTTTTTCAAGGTATATACCTCGTTTTCGATTTCTTTGTCCAAAGATAAAACCTTACAGATTGATTTAATTAATTCCAAAGCTGGATTAATCTTCTTACTTTCTTTACCATCTAGATCTAGGTTTGGATATTCTTCGATAGTTAATACTTTTTCCGGAATCTTTTGATGTATCCTCTGTACAATTCTATAACATATTTCAATTAAATATAAAAAAAAAATTCAATTTTATATGTAGCCAAAAATGGTAAAATGATACTTACTGGAAAAGTTGTTGAGATAGATCTCCCGATATAAGTTTTTTGGCAAAATTTGCAGTATTTTCGAGTGATCCTAATCCTAACTGTCCTGATAAACTTTGATTCTGACTATTCGATCTTCTATTCGGTTTTATAGAAGTATTCATTTGTTCGTTTTCGAATATATATTGATAAATTGCATTTATATATCCTGCTATTATGGCACTGAAAGTTGATTGACACGAAGCTTCTTTGGGAAGACATTCCATTAAATTCCATTGCATTATTATTTCAGGAGAATTTTCATCATTTTCTTCTTCCTCCTGTTCGTTAATTGCTCCCTCAACGTTATCCTCCATATTTTTTGGTAATTTCCCTCTTACACCACCATAATTATGGACATCAAGCCATATTAAATACTGCCAACATTGTTCAAAAGTAATTTCAATACTATGAAAAATTTCTTTGTTGCGTATCGTTTGAACAACAAATTCGATGTAGCCCAATGCATCGTTCACTGATCTCTTTTTGGTGCATACAATGATTTTGTTAAAATTCGCAAAAATAATTATGGAACCCAGAGTCTTAAACTCTGCTAGTAATTGTATAAATAACTTTTTCATATAACTATGCAAAATCCTTCTCAAAGCAGGATCATATAACAAAGCATTGGGTGAACGTAGCCATCTATAAAAGTGGATAATCTGGTAATCTGCGAATACATTCTTATAAGTTGAGACATCCAGTAGCCACGTGTTGACCATAGTTTTTAAAGCTCTAAATGCAGGATTACAAAGTGCAGTTTCATCATAGCTAGGAATTACATTTGTTACGGGCTCACCAGTTGCCATATCTTGAACCGTCGTTAGCTGTTGATTATGAAATCCGACAAAAGAACTAGTTCCATCAATATCATGAATATGATGGTATTGCAATAAAGTATTCACTGCTAAGTTTTCTACTTCTAATTCGATACAGTCACTAGAATAAGTGCCAGGGTTGTTTGCAGCACAATGTGAACTTTCCTCAAAATCCGTCAATAATCTATTATCATCATTTTCACTTCCTCCTAAATCTGGTTTTTCCGTAGGGGAACACCATAGCACAAAGTTACTCTTTTGCAAGTGTCTAGCATAAAACAAGTCAGCCCCAAAAATGGTAGGATCTGAAGGAATATTTCCAATAGGAGCATGAAAAAATCTACATTGTTCTGCCATCAAATCAAGAATTTGTTGACTTTTAAAATAATGTCGTATCATTATTTTTGCACCAACTTTTTGCCATTCCAGTGTGTTGTATAAGTTATCAATATCTTGCACATGTGTGTTAATTAAGGGGAAGTCGTTCAGTAATGGCATTTGAGTTATTAATGCTGTTTTATCTAGAGCAGTTTGAATGACCAACACCGTTGCACCATGTCCTTCGTTTTTATACGCAGTTAAAGCTGCTTGTAGAACACGAGAAATTCGTTGAAAATTAGTTTCGGATTTTATAGTGAATTGCATTGATTGCGGTAAAGCTTTTATTTTATCCTCCCCTTCCATTGATATAGCCGTGCTTCGTTCTTGAGTGTATAAGGTATTCATATTAGGCATCTGATTTGATGAAACCGAATCTAAAATAAATATATGAGCAGTTTTACTTGCATTCAGAAAGAGTCCCCACAGTGCTCTTTGATGATTTGAGCTCCAATGATGGTACAGAAAGATATAATTAATTTCATGAATATTCGGAAGATACGGTTGTACAGCAATGCTTTTGAATTCTAATTGATCCAAGTTAAACGTGTCTGAACCATCAACCATTTTTCGTGCTACCTTAGAATCAACCGTGCAAATACATCCTAATTGAAGTATAGCTCTGAATTCTAACGACATTTGAGTTTCATAGATTCCTTCAATTTCTGGCTTGCTTAAATCTTCCAGCAGTTCTTGACTGTACATTTGATAGAGTGATTCTGGGACAGAATATCGGTATAAATTGTATACAGGCCGGGATCGTGGAAGAATTTTAGAACTTTTCTTCCATGATACTTTTTTACCAGGTTCTGGATCAGGTTTTGGTTTACGGGTATTCACATAAAATATGCGAGGTATTAGAAGACGTAACTGATGAAGGTCTCTGTCAACCAATACCCATAACCGATGTAAACCAGGTTCGTTTGTCGCTGCGATCTGAATAATTTGCCATGGTGATGTAAGTAATTTCTTTTGAGCGTGTCGCAAAAAACCACCTAAGGTAGCTGTATTGATAGATCTTGCAACACCCCAACTACTATGATCTCCGCTACTTGTAGATGTTTTATTTCTTTTGTTCACTCGATGCTGAGCTCGCTGTTTAGCTTGATAAGCCCACTTTTGTTTATGAAACTCTAACCATTTTAGTCTTTCTTCCTTTGTTGTTCCCATTGATGGTGGGGTACCCAGAGCCTCTTTCCAAGGTTTATTATTATCTGTTTCATCTTCCGAATATTTTCGTTTTCTTTGATTGACAATCGGCATTTGTCGTTTAAAATGTTGCCCATCATCAACTAAATCTTCGATATCCCGCGGACCAGATGAATCTAAGCTTGTATCACTATCCTCTTGTTCTCTATCTTTAGGAATTGTGGTAAATAAATCTGTAATTTTCTTCTGTTTATATGTTGCACTTTTTCCTACTACCCTTTTATGCAACCAATCTGGGTGCTTTACTCTGGGAACGGGATTGGGAAGTCCTTGCATTGCAGCCGGAATTGTAATGATTTTTTGAATAGTATTTCCAAGTCTTTCAATGTAGTAACTCCAATCCAAAATGTCTCGTATATCATCACTTTGTAAACTAGAATCTTTTAACCATTTGCGCAAATAGTGTTTTTTTATTGCTGGTTCTGATTGAAAAATAGCCACTGGTATTGCCCGCTCCGTAACCGGGGCGCCTTGAGGTTTATTGGCGATAATGTATTTACATGCTAATCCAGCATCTTTCACCATTTGATCACCTAAAAATTCAGCTAATCTTTTAGCAGTAGAAATGGACGTGGACTTTTGAGCACCATATTCGTCCAGTTTACGTGACATTGATTTATTTTCAGATACAAGTTCAAATAATTCCGGGTCTGATATATCTACACACTTATTGTATAAAAAATCGAGCCAGTAATCAGCATCTTTAGCTACAGACGCATAACATTCTTCTAATGTTCTACCTTTTAAGAATGATTCAAAAACAGAAGTTTGAAAAATTTTTATCAGTTGAAGTTCACCTCTTCGTTTTACTTCAAAACCTTTTAACTCTGCTAAAGAACCGTCAAAGTTAAAAACCGCGTATCGTTTCTTTAACCTTTTCCCTTCTTCTTTTGCAGCTGGCAATACCATAGCTAAATAAGGACCGTCTACCTCGAAGAATATAGAATTTTCCCTTTTAATTTTATATGTTAAATTTTCAGGATCGACAAGTTCGTGATATACGTCATTAGTAAATTCATTCTACAAAGAAAATAAAAATAATAACAGAAACGCTTATTAAGATAGGAAGAAGTTATCTTCACCGTTGATTTACCTTCACCATGAAATTGAGAACAGCATTTGGGTAAGATATTACGATTCTTGACTTCTTTTTATGAGTAGTAGTGATAACTACATTATCAGGAAATGAAGCTGGCAACACGCACCAAATTCCATCGGTATCTAATTCCAAAGGACGACCGACTTGTTCTATAATTTCTCTTGCTTTCATTATAATGTGCGCTCCCGTGTAACAGACTATACCACCCATTTCCATGCTGAACCATCGGGATCTAGAGTTCAAACAAATTAGCAAATTAAGATATTAATGGTTTTTATACATGAAAGAAAACATAAAGCTATCACATACCCTTTTCTCATGACGTAACCATAAAAAGAATTTAGAATACATTTGTGAGCAAGTTGTAAAGAATCATACAATATTTCTCGACTTTTAGCAGACTTAATATCAGCAGCATCTCCCTTTGCCAAAGCTGCTGTCACTTGTTGTTTTGCAACTTTAGTAAGTGCTTTATATTCGTATCTTCTATCTCTAAAAGCTCTCACGGTATCAACATAAAATGAATTCTCTTTTTGACAGACCGTTTGAGTTCTTTCTTCCATTCTGGTCACTTTAACTTTCTTGTAAGCTTTCCTACAATATTCCGAAAGTCTTTTCTTTTCATGTAATGCCCTCTCTTCTTTGGATAATTCATGATACGCGCGTCGAGGTCCACCAGGAAATTGCGGTGGAAACTTCTCATTTTCTAATTGTTGTTGTATTCTTTGATATTCACTTAAGCTTGCCGCCACTAAAATTTAAACAAAACAATGCTCAGTTCTAAGTATATTTTATTCGTGCCTTTTTTTTTTATCTTACGGTATTCTCCCCTCCACATCCATTCCATATTTTTTTGACAAAGTGCTCCTGGTTTATTGTAATCACACGCAGCGCAAACAGTTTCATCGACCATCGCGGATGGCTGAAGTCGATTAGTTAAGATAATGTTTGGATACATGGCACCGACATCTAAATGATATATCACAGGATTCTCTAGTCTTAAAGGTTGATTTTTCAGGGCCTTCAGTTTCTCTTTAATTTCCTCAACTACTTCATTAAAATTTGTAACCATTTCCATTGGCACTTTTTCTTCCTCTTCTATAGCATGTTTCATAGCATTTTCGATGCCGTTTAGTAATTCGTCTATCGCACTTGGTACTATTTTGAAACGGCAGGGAATATCCGCTCTAAAAACGCCCGATTCTAAAGCTTCAACGTGTCCGCCTACATATGTTTCTTGATCTAATAAATGGCCATCTTTTGTAAACTTGTTAAACTCTGTTTCTTGCTTATTAGGAAATATAATGTTAGCTTGGTAGGCTTGTACCATCAGAAGAGATTCGCATAACGTACCAGATCCCTTTCTAAGCACCTATAAATCAGTCAACATTATTTCAATTATATCTTTTATAATACACTGTACATTATATCGGATACTTAATAGTTCATTACATACTTCGTCTGGTTCCATAGGAATAATAGTGCACAATGCAAAAATAAAAGGATGAACATATTTGTGATACAGGTAATAGGTAGCAACTGCATCAGATACCGAATAATTTGCAAGAGTCTCAGGCTCCTCAGATGCTAATTTACACATATCTTCAGGATCAAGTTCAACTGGATCATATCTAAGTTTTGCTTTGGCAACAGCCTTTAAGCCATGAGATCCTACAGGTAAGTAAGAATCGCGTCTTACCCAACTGTAAAACAAATCGACAGTTGTAAACTAAAGTATTATATACAACACTTTATGTGAATTTAATTTAATTAATAATACTTTAGACAGTCCATATGCATAGCTGGTCTGGTAACATAAACTCCATCACGATTTTTCGAAAAACCGATTCTGTCTTTCATATCCATATTGTGAAAAGCTGCTCTAGTTTCTACAAACGGCCAATCAAAAAAATCACCGTTATATGTTACAAATATATGCGGCCGAACATCATTTATATGATCGAAAAATCGTTTTATCGTAGCTTTCTCATTAGGTTCATTGAAAATTTTAAAAAAACCTTCAAATTCTGGTTTTGGTGTATATTCAAAATCTTTAATATCAGACGAGATTAGTTCCCTGTTTGTTATCAAGTACCCCTGCAATTTAACAATAGAACATTTTTAGATACTCAGTAAACATCAAGCAGAATATGTTGTATAACAAATTTTACTTGTCCATCAATCATGTATGATATCATCATGATTTGATCTATATTAGCATCTGGAAATTTCAAAGGGAGCTTTGTAGTTTCAATATCATATGCTAATACTATTGGCTCAATTGGTTCAATAATATCATCTCTCTTTGTAATAATTGGCACATCACGGTCTCTTGCTTTTACAGAATACCAGCTACCACAAAAAATCTTCATATCTATAGATACCCTTACATGATGTGGTACATCATATTCTCTACAAACATACACATGTCCAATATTACAAAAAAGGAATTTATTAAACATAAAATATAAATAAGTTGTATGTTCACCTAATATCAAGAATATTATCTTTAAAATCAATACTTTTCTTTTTATAATCCACAACATTCTGATCTGGATTTAACACAGTGGACAACATGTCTGTGTAATAAGTATGACTCTTTTCTCTATCTTTGGTCACTTTCACAGCTTTTATAATGTCACGTTTTACACTGATCAAGTCCACTATATTTAAAAAATAAAGTTTCAGATATTTCTGTTTTAAACCAATTAGATGATTTGGCTAAAAATATACAACAAATAAAATGTTATTCTTTTATCTTTCTTTATGTCTTTCTGATTTTATCATACCAGATCAAGATCTTCTTTATAAACTGTCTCAATTTTATGTATAAGATCAACATATTTCTTATTTAAACCAGTTGAAACTTCCTCATATGTATCTTTCTTGCACAAGATATAAAAGTATGGACAATATGGATAAGAAATTTTAAATCTACTGCAGTCTTCTTCTAAAAAATAATAATCTATACCACTCTGCAATCTTTTATCATCTTCTATAATTTCTGTCTACAAAAAGTAATATAATTAAGAAAGCAATCCAATGAAATGATTGTTAAAAAATAATTATGTTCTTCTTCTTACTGCATGCATATTCACAAGGAATCCTATTCTTTCTTTCGTATCAGTTACCCTGTGAAATCCATACAAGCCATCTACTCTGATATTTTCATTAACTTGATTTAATCTTCCCCCTGAAGTTTCTCTGGAAAAGTATAGAGGAAGATTAACAATTAAACATTATATGTTTAGTTAAAATATGTATTCAACATATAATATGATACCCTAATGTATTTCCCTCTTGATTTTGATCATTCTTAAAATTGGATTTAAAGGGTTGAAACTTCCCTGTATTTTGTAGACTTGCCATATTGCTTAATATTTAATCCTTCTAAATAATTTATGATAACATATTATAAATATAAATAAGAAAAAAACAAGTATTCTTCGGTAAGGCACTACAGATTCGAACACTGCGTGTGTTCAACCCTTTACAGGTTGTAATTTGCCCGCCAATAAATCCTTCTATACCGCAGTTCACCAGAGTCCATAACTGCGACGTGCAGGTTGGAAGATGGTGGGGGAACGCAGCGAGCTCTCTGCTAATCGCTTTCCACTTCGTTTGGGAGTATCGCCAATCAGGGCGAAGATGCGTACTGAAGACGCGCAAAGAACGAAAACTGGTCTTTTCGCAGTTATGGACTCTGGTGAACTGCGGTATAATCTAATCCACATGTAGCAGCAATATGTAAAGGATTATAAAAAAATCACAGATTATTACATTAGTATGAATAAAATTTGTATTAATATTTACAATGAATTTTTACAAATCATAACATGAATATTATCATATTATTGAACGCTTCAACTATGATAGAAGTATTTAATTACGATAAAGATAGGATTCTGCTTAAAACTATCATATGTTCATTTTTTAATAATTTTCGGATGTTATCTACATGTTTTAAAACATTATTATATCGATTTGCAATCGGAATTAGGAGAAATTTACTAGATGAATGATCCACAAGCATAAAGAAAAATCCCGACGCTTATCGATTTGGAAAAAGGAACGAAATTGTAGGTGGCTCCACGACAGTGATGCGGTTCATCAACAATCGTTGTGGTTTGTTAAATAAATTAATTTTGCAGTTTCAGTGAACTTTAAATAGATGAGAAAATTAGATGTGCAAGAGGCCTGGGGCGCTGAAAGATTAGAGGCGCAATTAGAGGCAGCCCGAGATGGTCTTCGAGGTCTCGATCGAAGTATTCGGAAAATCTTGGGCCGGGATCTCCCTGATGGAGAAAACGGCCCATTACAACCACCACCCAGGTTAAATATATAATAATGTTGTATCATTTATCCCTAACAGACTCTAGAAAAATGTTATTTAACACAAAATACATTATATTAAAGGTTTATTAATCGCTTAGTGTAACACTGTTAACTCCAAACATAACCTACATTTTGTATCCAAAACACTTCCAACCATTTTACAGATTTCAGTCCGTTTTTTTTTAATTTCTGTATTTTAAGAATTGTATTTGAGAAAAGAACAGTATTGGTTGTGTTCTAGTTTATTCAAATCAGATTTTTTACAATGTAATTTCAGTAGACTATCTCAAAAAAGACCACTACAGGAAGATAGACGGCGTGTTGTATCAGACTTTGTCAATAATGAATTACCTGGAGGAAAACGTAGATGGCAGGGTTCAAATGGTGAACCAAAAACAGTTTTCAGTCGCTTAAGTGCACGTGTACCTTCCAATAATGATGACAGTGCTGATGAGGATGATAATGTTATCAAGGTAAAACTAAATAAGTTTATCTATTTATTATTATCCATCATTTTTATTGTGGCATTTTAAATATCATTATATAATAATTATCTTAGCCAGCAGTGTCTTCAAGGGTAATAGCAACTCCAAGAGAGATTCCATCTAGACAAGAAGTTATCAGACGCGAGAGAGTGGATGAACGCAGTCGGCAGAGGAATAAACGGATGTTTGGGGCTCTTTTAGGTACATTACAAAAGTTTAGACAAGAGGAAACTAAGCTAAAAGCAAAGGTATATTTGTGGTTGGCATAGAAAGTATTAAAGTATATTTTTAAAAAGTAAGCAAGTCTTTCCTCGTATAGGAAGATAAAAAGGCAGAAGTAGAGGCGAGGGTAGAAGAAGCTCGAAGACGGGAGAAAGAAGAATTACGAAGAGAAAGACAGCAGTTGTTTTTGTCACGCAAACGGCAATTAGCTGAAGTACGAGCGTTGGAAGCAAAGTTGGCACGTAGTCGACAATTTCAAGACTGGCGTGCTGCACAATTACCGCTAGCTTGTTTCATAAAAACGCGTGCGCAACCCGCTATTTACTATATACCAAAGCGTAAACATCCACAAACTGATATTTTATTGGCTCAGTCTGCAAAAGAACTTCACGGTAGTTATTTTTATAACGATTTTCATATTTAGTAACGAATAAACAAATTTGCTAAACCTGTAATTCGTGTTACAGAGGAAATTGAACGAAGAGAAAAAGCATTAGTCGAAGAACTTGAACTAATCGAAGTTCAAGTAGGTCTCAATAAGCATCAACAGAGTTTCGATGGATCAACAACGCTAAATGCACCGACCGAAGTTCAGCAATCGACAGAAGAGGGAGAAGAGAATCGTGATCCAAACCCAGAACAAAATATAGAGCCAGAACCCACTGAAACAGTCGCTCCTCCAGTAAAATTTGAGAAGGATGAAAACTACGATAATACAAATGACGTTGAAGTAAAGGAAGAAACGCAAGTAGAGGAGGCGAAAGATGAAAACAATGGCTAGTATTAAATGTACTTACAGTGATTGTACATATTACGTACATTGGATGGTCCAACGAAAAAAAAAGTTTTTCTTATACAACACTTCATGCGTGTGGATACATTGTACAATTTTTGAAAGGATTTCACTTTCTACTTGTTCTCATATAGATACAAATTCATTCCCTTCATCAGATTACATACTCATTTTTTCATCATGCGTCAAATGACGAAAGTTATTCGAATTTATCTTAGACCTAAGGAGGAATAGTTGCAGTTCATTGAAATCCCATATTTTTTAAATGTTACATATTTGTATGATGGCTGTTGTAGCATATTATTTATGTAACTACCATTTTGTAAGTAGAATGAGGAACATGGTGGAGAAATAAGTATGTTGATAAACTATCCTGAATGAAATCAATAATTTTTCTAGATTTGAAAGTTATGTATAATAGTCCGTTTATCGATTACTTTGTAACAATATGAATTTTTTAATACATACGTGAACGTATATGGTAGAATAGAGTAACATAAATTTCAAGTCCAAGCATATCTTATGCTAACGTATTATAGTTCGAATTTTTTTAAAATTCTGTTCTTTTAATTATACGACGCATAAAAATTTGTCACGTGTATAATAAATATTAATCGATACGAAAAATGAAGGAGGTGATTTTTATTTGTAATAATATTAAAAGATATTTATTATATGATAAAAAGATAACATTTTTTGTTCTAATCTTTCAAAAATCAATTTTTATGCGATTGAATTCCTCTGTCGATAATGAAATACCATCAACAGGTATTTCAAAATCCAATTTAGCTTAAAACAGATGTCGCTTTAGAGTATCAGCGTATTTTGCAAGCACATTGCTGCATTCCAGAAAAACGTTAATTAATAATAGTTTCAATTCACAGAAGAATGATCAATCAACTAGTCATCTCTTATCAAATTCCAACCCTTGAAATATGTGTAAGTAGAAGCGATATTCTTTCATTTTAAGTATCAATACTGGCTTTAATTTTAGCATCTATTTTAGTAGTTCGTTACTTTGTCGTTTGATTGAATTTCGAGTGGTACAGCCCCACATCGCCAGTTTGTCCAGTACCAAGAAAATGCAACAGAAACGAAGAATCAAGATTAAGTGTAACAATTTATTTACTAATTTGCACCCGGAACGTATTTCAGAGGCTTTGCCGGCAAATTCAACGAGACTTTCTATCTTCTCCGTTAATATTCGAATACAGGAGGGGATGGCACGAAAGGGGCGTTCCGCTATGCAACCTCGAAATATGGCCAATGCGTCTCCGAGTCGTCGTTTACTCTATTTTCCTCTCTTCCTTGTGGAATTTAGTAAAGTAGCTACTGAAAATGGTAAATAGTAATCTTTTTCTTATACAATTTCAACGAAAATTAGATATTTGCAGATAATGCTAAATGCAATTGAAAGGCATATTGGTAACACTGATAGATCAATTCAAATTTCTTTCCCGCTTAAATTTATACAGTGGATCAAGAAAGTATATTTACAGTAATACTTAATTTCTTAAGTTTTTAATCCACTATGTATACATAATGTAAATTATGAAATGATTAAATTTAGAGTGGTAGATACGTTATAGCACAATAAATGTCTCTTTCTAGTATCATCGTTTCATCATGAGGATCATATGGCTTCTTAGAAGAAGCATCTTTAACATCAATCAAGATGAACGCACGACATTTCTCGCGCACTATCCACTACTGAAGCACGGAAACGAGGGAAAAAAGACGAGGAATAGATTAAAAGTAAGAGCGACGTCTCCCGGCATCGGCTAGCGCAGAAGCATGAAGCGTGCGACGCGACGCGCCGCGTCTCGTAGACATGAGAGAAGCCGACAGGGGCTAGGGGTCTCGGAGCTATTTGTACACCGAATGGAAAACGCGACTCGACTCGCCAACAGACGAAAAAAACTCGCAGGACCAAGTGAACGGGAAGCTTCCTTAATTACCACGTTCCACCCTGCGCTCTTTTCATTTTCCTATTTGCTATCGCGAAGCTAATAAAACTAGAGGACAGATGCAAAATTTAGGTGAATGATCTAATCTTTTCTCATGCTCGATTCTAACAAATGAAATCATAAATAAATATTTGTACATCAGTAGGTATAAGTTAAACTGTTATTCTGTAAGTCGTTGCAGATTAAGCTATTGAAGTGTACGATGAGGAAGCATCATCACCATAGGAAACTCTTAAACCCTTTCACCATGATATATAGGTATGAATAGATTATCAAAATGCTTGTTAATATCTTCGAAGAGGTTTCACATTTCTCAAAGTAAGAGTAGTTATTCCGTCAGTCTAGTTACTTCTGCTCGTTCCCAAGAAATCGTGCGGCTCGACGTTGACACTGCACCTTCCAACCGTACGAAACGACGGACCATTAATCGCCCGTGCTCTTCTAATACATTCTATTCTATTCTAAGCAAGTCGGATACGCGGCAGCCTGTTCCCTACCGTAGGGTTTATTTACCCGTTAATTTATTAGCGTATCTTCGTCATGGCGTAGCTCGTAATCGAGCGCGACGGAGTTCGCGAGGCCGGCGTGCCGCAAGACCGTGCACGCGGCGTTACGAGTCACCGTATTTTAAGGGTTCCATCGGACACCTTTATCTCACGCTTGATTCTCAATTCTCCGACAAAAGAAAAGAAACTTGACGCGACGTATATTTCCCATGGAAATTTATATGCCTTTTCACGGCCAATGTCTGTCCACTCCTCTGATATTAGAGGGTGTATTTTTGCTTTTCTTTATTTCACTCAATTATCCAATCATTTTCTTGCTTTAACATTTGAATCATAACACTTGACGCTTCAGATACTTATAGGTAATGATGATTTTTCAGGAAAATGGAATGGTAGCAGGGGCCAAGAGGTGACTTCCCGTCTTCCCTTTCCTTTCCGCAGTTAATAAGATCGGTGCACCCTTAATGAGAACGAAGAAAGCCGACACTGAACGACTTCCAAAGAAGTGACTCCTGTGGGCAGGTTCGCCCCTTTGACTAGGAAGTAATAGAGTATCGGGGCGGGGTATCTCACCGCAGAGTCGAAACGGGGTATTCGTATTTCAAAGAGACGGCCCGTTACGCCGCAACGCTTCTCATTATGTTATGCGCGCCTAAATGTGACGAGAAAACCATACCCACCCGTACGTCGACAAGAGAAGTGACAGCGAGCAAGATTTTCACGCGGAAGAGACTTTTTGCTATCTTTTCAACGCAAAATGGAGGACGCTGGTGTTGTGAGTTCTTTCATCGCAGAAAGCAATTTTTCTACTCTTGAAACTAATCCATATTTTGTTTCAGTTAACTGGTTTAAGTAAAATGAGACATGTTCTATTTAAAAGGTGTTCGAATAGCGTTTTATATCATCTTCCATTGGAAAAACTATCATTGGTTATTTTGACCGAGGTTGGTGAAGTCGGGAACGCCGAGTGGGTGTCTAATTTCGTCGAAGAGGAGGGATTTCACGCTCGATCAACGCTGATTGGACAACGCTGGTTTGTTTGCTTTTATAAGCTCGTCGGTTGCGAGCGCGCGCGCGCGCTTTGACACAAGCTACTCCACGTGAATCGCCTTTTTTTTTAAATCAAAAAACAATATTTAACACGTCGGCTACCATGAGGGTTGCTGGGGACTAACGATTAATTAATAAAAAAAAAAGAAGAAGCGTTATATTTTCTCTCTTTAATTGAAAATCGACGAAGCAATTATTGTTCTTCGAGGAATATTGTTTCTCTGAAAAACAGGAGAGGAAACGATTAATTTAGTTGTAAGCTTGTAGGCATGAAGGACGATATCGCAGCTCATTAAACATTGTACGCGTGTTATCATCGGTTACAGAGAAATGCTTCTGATTATTCGGAATGGAAGCATCAATCAAGCAGTTATCGGTTATTACGCACGAATCGGCGTACTTATATACGTGCGTACATTACAAGACTGTTGAAAATGCGAAATGCCGTATTTATAAAAGACTAAATGGTATTTTCATTTTTACAGTCAGTCGCCTAGCGAATATCCGCAACCCTCAGCCTGTGGCGAACATGTTAACCCAAATAAAGTAATACTTTGAACAATTCGAACGGTATGAACTATGTATTATAATTTTGTAATCTTGTTCGAATCAGCATAGTAGGTTCGCGAAGCATTTGGTGTACCATTTGCAAGAAACGGTGTCTCTTAAAGGCGGTGTGTACCGTGCCAAGAAGGAACGGAATCGTAAGGAATCTAAAGCACCGTTGTATTCTCGAACTCTTCAGCGTGCCAAGTGAGCCGTAAGCTAGGAAATAGATTAATGTTGGACGCAAAAAAAAAAAAATGTTGGTTAATTATAGTGATACCACCCCTCGTAAAATCATAACAGTTTGTCCGAAATGCATCATTACCGGACCAATCCCTCCAAGACTTTCACGGTATATCAACGATCATTTTTATTAATCAATTTGTTCGCCCGATTCGTGCCAAAACTTACCTGATACTTCTTTCAGGTTCTGGATTCTGCGATTTAACTGTAATTTATAGGCAAATGTATGTATTAGGAAGGTAAGATGAGAAGGAAAACAGTGTTATTATTTAACATTAAGGAAAATATATATTTCCTCATGACAAAAGTTGCATTCCATAAAAAAAGCATGGCAGAAAACTATTTAGACAGTTAAATAATATGGATACAGTTCGTTCGAGAAACTTCCTTAAACGCTCTTTGAACAGCCGATTACATCATTACCTAAATCCTTTATGGCACTCGATAAAAGGCACTCTTGGCAAACGACGATATAAAATATATAATACTGGTGCTGATGTACCGTTCGTAATCGCTTCGAGCGATAATTTCTAGTTACAGGATAACGTAATGCTACCTTTTGGTCATCGTCGAGTACAAATGATTTGGTCATTTCTATCGCAAACACATTTTCAACAAGTTGATCATTCATGTTCACCGAGCTCTTTCATCACTTTTCAACCTTTTCAACTTGTTCTTTCCTCGAACACGTTAAGATTCGCAAGTAATTGTAAAAAAGATCTAATTGTTTCAGTTACAAGGACTAGCCGGTTGACTGTTAGCCACCGACGATTGCATCATGATAGATTGCACGCTGAGTACCGGTGACGTGGTGGCGACCGGTGTCACAGTGTCCGAATGATGATGATGGTGATGATGGTAGAGCGCGGACGCGTAATACTGCTGATGGTGATGGTGATGATGATGCGGATGATGATAACCACTGGTCTCCTCGTTGTTATTGTTGCTGGCAGCGTTCTCGTTGCTCTGATGATGGTGGTGAGGATGATGATGATGATTATTGTTGTCGTTTACTGCCGCGCATAGCGGTGAACTGGGCGACGACGATGATGTCTGGGAGTTGGTCAAATTGCAGCCGCTGGCGAGGATGTCGTGAACCGTGTGAGGACTCGGCCATTGCAGAACACCGGTTGCCGTTTGATGAGCAACACCGTGAATCGAGGTCGGCGACGATGGCGACAGCTTGCTCGGCGTCGTTGGACCAACTGGAAACGCACCGGTACCAAATTGGTAGGGACAGGTTCTTTCGAATTCGATAATCAGCGCTCGTATCAGGATGGAAGAAAGAGACGCGACTGTTGCCTGATATCCCGCGAGCTCGCTGCTAGAACTGAACGCACACTTCAAGTTGCGTTGATGAAGAACCGAGCCGAGTTTCTCCGATCGTGTCTTGCACTTGGTGTAACGCTTGGTGCACGACACGAGCAGAGACGGCGCCTGATGTTCTTCTACCAATGTGTTACGTACCGTGCTTAGCAAGTAGGTTGGTGTCTCGAGCGAGAACTTTTATGAGTATCCAACTCCATCGCTGGTTTACATTTCGTGCAACTTTTCGTTAGAAAAGTTCTCGCTCGGAAGACAAGCAGAAACAAGACAGTTCGATCTACCAACCTTGGTGGTGATGATGATGATGGTGATGCGTTACAGCGGGTGGCGGCGTCGCGTGATAAGGCGTCGGCGGATAAGGGACAGGACAGAGAGCAGCCCCAGCAGCAGCCGCGGCTGCGTACAAATGGTGATGATGGTGATGATGAGCCGGATGATGCGGATGATGCGGATGATGATGTAACGCGGTTGCTGCGCCGACCTTGTTCCTTAGTATCCTCGAGATGCTGCTCACCGAAGGTACATTGTATTTGTCGCACACTCCATCAGAGAGCAAACGATCCCTGATCTCCCAGGCGAATATGCCTGGATCCTTTAGTTTCAGCTGCTTGATGTACTGGACAACCTTCGGGGTCGTCACCCGGGGCTTGCTACCACCGATCGCACCGGGCAGTATGCTACCCGTCTCGTGGTATCGGGCCAAGATCTTGCTGACACAACCATGGCTGACTCGCAGCTGCCGCGAGATGTCGCACGGTCTGATACCCAGCTGTGCAAGCTCCACTATTCGCAACCTGACCGCGTTTGGCAGAGGTCGACCGTTCACGAACACACCCCCCAGTTGATTTACCTCGCCGTACTGCTGTTGCTGCTGTTGCTGGTGTGGTTGTTGTTGCTGCTGCTGTTGATCTGCACCAATTTCGCTCGCGTTACTTTCTGTCCGGGGAATAATTGTAAACAGTGTAAATTAGATTTTAACATGGGATAGCTTGTCGTATAGAGTTAGATTTATACAGGGTGGGTCAGACAGGCAGAACAGTTAATTATCTTGCTCTCAGTTAGAATACAAAATAGGAGACTAAAATGTTAGAGAGGCGGTCGGTTACTTATTCACCAGCATACAGCACATAATTAATATTGGACGACGAATAGTTGGAACCAGTGGAAGAAAAAGTATCAACGGTCCTGTTTGATTGGAAAAACCCTTTGGGTCAGCTTTTTATAGACGACGTAGTCGATTAGGGGGTGGTTCCACTAGTTCATAAAACCACCAATAAATCCTTCGTTCTATTTGCTCTCGTCTGTTTCAGATACGCGACACCGCGTTTCCGACTGAACGCGATAAAAGCAATACGATGTTGATTTATAAAAATGAATGCTCATGGAAATGTTCACAGATTTTAACGATCGGGTTGGAATGCAAGGAGGACAGAAAATTTACCATCGATTCGTCGCGACGTAATCGCGAGTCCACTAAATAACGCGACTATAATGCACATTGCATCGAGACTTACACCTGGCACCAGGGTTCGTTTTAATGAGATACAGATGTATGTTGCAGTCTGCTCCTGTTAATCCAAGCTGCCTTGTAACAACCCTTAATTAGCGAAGCGATGCCCTAGCAATTGCCTCCTAACTGCGTTCCAAACCCACCTAAATTCCGTTCGCCGGTAAGTAAAGACAACAACCCGTTACGAGCATAATAAGAGGGCTATCTTTAACCCCAGACCGGTGCTCACGTGTTGCTCTAACTTTCCCTGGAACGCGAAAATTCGAGTAACACTCATACCCCGAGTAAGTTAATCTTTTATTATTTGTGTATTTTAGTATTTCAATTATTAATTACAAATATAAATTTTTTAGTAATATTTAATTGTTCTTTTCTTTGAATACTTACTCGGTTATGTTAAATTAATGGCGCCAGTCATCGGTAATCTCCACGACAGTCATTGGTGTTAATTAGCAAACATACCACTTGTTTTATTTTCGAATCTTGTCAGACTCGCGAATAGTTACAAGTATGAAAACGCTAATGTGCAAACATCTTGCAGGTCCTTTGATGTCGAGGAAGGATCGAGGTTCTCTCTCTTGGTGGATCTATTTGAAGAGGCGTAGAATCGAAATAGATAGGTAGACGGATATCCGCGAAGGAAATGCAGCGAAGAAGAAGAAGAAGAAGAAGAAGAACTTTCCTGTCCGCGGAAGGGGAAATTTATGTGGCTCTCCTGTTTCTCTGTTCGGTTCGCTCGCTTTCCTTCTTCTTCGTTTCTCTTTCTACGCACCGAGGGCAACCGATGTACGTTCACCGCGCTACGGAGAAGAGGAATAAATAAGAAAACCGCGGGCGGAAAGGAGGGCCCTACGTTGCCTCCGTGATTCCTGGAACAAGAGTTTCGTCGGCGACGCCGCCGACCGTAGAGACGCGTTTTTGCCCGGCCACCGGCCACCATTTTTTTCACCATTCATTTCGACATCCCCTCGTCGATCTCTCCACGATGGCGGTTTCTTGGCAGAAGCGCGAAACACGCGCCCTTTACGCCACATTTCAATCGTCAAAACTATTAGATTCAACTATTAGATTGTTTCATAAAAAATCTAACATGATTTCATTACATAAAAGTATCTGAAAATAGCACTCATGAAGGGGTCAGGGTTTAATAAAAAAATTGACAATATTACCTACATTTGTTATTTGAGTACCGATAAAATGAAAAGAAAACAGTTCCACAGAGGATTTAATTGAAAGATAAACGATGATTTTCCAGGAATCACCCCAGTGAAAGGAGCACAGGTTTTTCAGCGGATCGCTGTTTCGTGGAACGACCCCGACGTGGCCCGTTAAACTCCAACGATTTGGACTTAATGACCCGCGTTACATTAAAGCTCCGTCTTTTTGCCGGCTAACATTCGATCGCGAGGGAGTAGCAGTGCACGCTCGTTAAACAAGAGACAAGAGGCATGGTTTATGCGCTCCTTTGGTCGGCTCTCTCTTATATAGGTGAGTAATTAACGAGGAAATAAACCGTTCCTCTGATAGATTTATAATTACGATGAATATCTAGGCTTTTTCAGAAACATCTATCTTTCGAGTTACTCGATGAATCTGTCGACGGTTGACAAAATTCGAAGTAGATACAAATTTAGGAAATAAGAAATCCTTATCACATGTGAAATATTATTAAACACCTGCACTTTCAGATACGATCCAAAGCAAATACATCTTTCTTGCCCCTTGAAGCATATTAATCAATGGGCCTTAGAGGACTCGACTTTAGAAATCCTATAAGGGGTCAGTAATAAATTTTCAAAGGTATAGGCTCTCCCTAACTGGTAAGGTTCCACTGGATGGTAGATTATATGGGAAATATAAGAAAAAAGGCTGCTCTGGTTAAAACGATTAGAAAATCACGTTCTCTGGATAACTGGTGAGTGTTTAAATAAACAGAGATCCAAGAATGATTTGTTTTCAAACTACAAAGCTATAGTGTAGATAATATTTTATATTAAGTTCTAAGCTTTTGCAGTATATATTCGAAGGGTTCGATGGATTAGCGAAAAGTAAACGCCAATGTCCCAAACGAGAAGGGCTCTCCCGATGTAGAGCATGTGCGGAGAGACGAGAACACAGGCGTACACATACGCACGAATCGTTCGTGTTCTCCTAGTCGGTCTGGATACGTGTATTACACGCGTGTAAAATGACTACACACGTCGGGTCCTTTGATCTCGACCATTCATCACCCTTGTGCCCGAGAAAAAGCCTAATAATATTGCGTGCACGCAACGCGACGTTGACGCGCGTGTACGCGCGTGAAATGGCTAGATCGCCGGTTCCACGCGACGATTCGCAGATGTATAAGCTCACTCGATCTCCCTGCTACAATTTATTTCTCCTCGATTCGCTGGATTCGCCATGAAGTCGCCCTAAGATACGGGGTAAGTTTTGAGTCAAACAGGGACTATATTGTACCAACATCAATGGTATATCCTTAACAGTCATGGATTATATTGAATAAATGATGGAAGTCAAGTGGTCCAGGATGTAATTGATAATCTCGAGCTTTTTTCTCAAAGAAATTTAAATAGACATATAAACGCCGAGAGAGCAGGGGAGGAAAGAAAAGAAAAAAGCATCGAACGATACACGAGCGGGGTGGATCGGCTAATTTCGTAACTGGAAATTTGCGAAAACGATACCGGGTAGGCGGAACAAATTGTCGCGGATAAAAGGACGAGCAAAAGCCGCTGTTATAAGTAGAAAAGTGAACGGTGAAGTATGGTCCGAGATGTGGGCGTGCACGAAACGAGTGATGGATGTCAGTGTCACCCTCGAAAACATGTGTTTCGCTTACATAGATTGGCCCAAACGCGGCCAGTGTTTGTCTACCATTCTCACTCGCTAATTATCGACCCTCAAAACCTTACTCTTTGTCGGCCTCCATGCCTTTATAGAAACGGATCTTTAATTTAATTTCCGCGGTGCCAAGCCGCGCGACGTTCAGCACATGTCAGTGATTAGTTCGTCGCAACGACACGTCAGAATTTACAAAATTAAAACTCCTTAATCTTTCAGCAGGACGTGGAGGAAGTTGAAACGATCCACTATATAATCGTCAGCAATTTTCAGATCGAAGTTTCAAAGCTTGCTCTATGAGGACACCTAAGTTGAAGGGTTACAAGTCTCGTTACTCAGTCAGGATACTCGACAACGAACTGATGTATGGTATGTGCATAGATTTATAACACGTGTATCTACGAGTGTTTAAAATAGGCTTGTCACGTTTCATCATTACTTCCAGAAGCCTGGTAATCTGGGAACCGGCCAAACAGCGTTCAACCGAAAAGGATCCTTTACCGTCCAGCATTTTTGTCTCTTTGCAGCAACAAATCCGTCCCAGTCGAAGCTTTCTCGTTGACCAAATGTTATCGCGTGTTATCCACGTGCGTAGAGATGCAAGCATAGTTTACGTTGAACCCACAGATATATTACACATGCTGATCATTTTTTTTTCGTACGATAGGAAAAATTTATTCGTTTCTCATATCGGAAGAACTGATTTCCAGTTCTTTTACCAGATTAACGAACGATCTATTTATAGGTACGAAATTTATGCAACTTGACGCAAGAGGAAATTAATTATGCGCTAATCGCGCTACATTTTTCACGATAACCATTTGACCTCGTCGAATATAGTTTCATCATAGCACTGCGAATTTCCAGACGCGTCTACCACTCGATTTAATTATAATGTTATTTTCCGATTATACACTTTGAAAACACCGATCGAACACCGAGTGTATTTTTCAAGTTTCACCACCAATCGGGCTATTCTGAACCAACAAGAACAAGTTTCAATCTTTATGGCTTCTTCTTGTCGTTTTGCCCAGTTTTCATTTGTTTTTCTTTTTCTCATTGAACTTTCCCTCAATTATTCTACCCCCCTCTTCTCTCCCCAGGGACTGTACCTTTCTTCGTGCACCTAAAATACACTGGTGCAAAATTTATCTGGCAACTTCTTGTACGTGTGCGTGAACCGCGTTCACATCTGGAATACGCGATGACAGTGGGACGGAAATATATCCAATCGACGAACAAAAAATCTACACCGCCAAAAGTACATTTCCCTTTTATTTTTCATTTTCTAGATCCTTTAAACGTGTTTCCACTTTTGAAAATGATATTGCTATTTTTCTCTTTTGCAGTATCAACGCATTGTCCTGAAAACTTGCAAGCTCGCAAGCTTGCAACTGTTATCTTCTATTTTTTTTTCTAAGAAGTATCTACTCCGAAAGGAATGTCGAAGAGAATAGACGAATTGTCTTCGCGCCAAAATCGCTACTCAACTCAAACGATCTACGGTCACGAGTTTTTGGGATGAGCTATTAGAAGAATCCCAGTGTGGCGGGCCGCCAGCATTTTGAATCAGCGTACGGCTATGCAGAACTTCACGTCCAAATCGTGCAAGTAATAACTTGTCAACCATACATCTCAACATCGTTTCATCGCGCGATCGTAGACGAATGTATTCGGTATCTAATAGAGCATAGAATACGTTCCACCTTGTCGTGTAGCTTTCATAGCCAAATACACGCTACATTTACACGCCTATCAATCAGAACATTAACGTTGATAACGTCATAAACATTCTGCCTTCAACTACTTCAACTTTTATATACATACAATCATGTTTCAAAGTTGAATCTATTATATTATTAAAAGCGTAGAGTGGCACGTAGCTGGCTTGATCTTAAGGAGAGACAAAATTGCAATCACAAACGCAAGAAGATTTGTGTTTAAAAGGACAAAGAAATTAGCAACCAAATTATCTTAGAGCTTTTAAAATTTCAGAGGAACACAAGGAGGTAGAAGTCAAGGATAAACGGTCTTTAGGTAGTTCGAGAGACATCCAGAAGCTAATACAAGTATTTGAGCAGTCCTGTGTCAACCGGACCTTTTAAAAGCTTGCTTCCTTGTTTAACTGGAACAAACGGTACTAATTGAACGCTAATGAATCTGTAACTGTACGTTTCCTGTCAGCGTCAACAATTTCGTGGAACTACGAAGCTTCCTCCAGGTACAATCCTAACCACCCTGGCTTAGAAATGTAACGTTGAATTTAAACAAGCGACAACTCTAATTCGCAAATAGAAATGGTTATGGGACGCAAAGAAGAATGATAGAAAAGTGAAACGATCCCCGTTCGTTTAAAATGCCCGCGTTATCAGTCGCTGCGTTTTTTTCTTCCGATGACGTTGACAATCTCCGAAGTCATTGACACCAATACAGTCGTAACCGCATGTACGGTTCAAGACCTCGATATGTAACGGTATATATTGGAAACGTATTCGAACGATAACGCAACCAAAGAACGTATTTCTGCCGACGCGCCGCGGCCGCGGCGGGTGTAAGTAACGTGGGAGATACGATGGACAATAAAAATTTGTCACGATACTCTGTAAAGAACGATTATAAAATACAACGCTTCTGCGTTGTTTTTGCACCATTTCGAATGTTTCGAATCTTTCGAATAAGCAAGAATGTTTGGAATCTTTTCGAGTTCTTGCAGAGGAGTAACCGTAGAATTCTGGGTCAATCGTAACCCAGACCTGTGATATATATATATATATATATACCTATACTTATGAAAATTGAAAAAATTGTTTCAGGAGGATTATTCTTCTCACCAAATGAATCTGGTGTCCTCATCATCGAATCATCGGGAATTGCAGCAAGGGTAAAACACGTTAGATCTAGGTCATCGGCAGCGTTTCACGCGTCACAACAAACGTGGTACATCTTGAAGATTTATGCTCCAGCTTTACCAATATGTGGGTCACGATACCGTCTCGTTTCAATACCGTTGATTGGACATATCGTTCTTCATGCATCGACCATTTCTTCTTCCAGTATCTTGGAGCAAATTGGACAGAAAATGATCGAAGAATATCAATTGGAGTAAATTGATGGAAACGAGGGCAAGAATGTATGAAAAATATGAAAAAACAATTTATGGTGATAAGGAAAAGCTGGTATTTGATAGGTAGAAAACAACAGTCATCTCTTTCGATGAAGAGAAACTTCATCAAAAGAGAAGAGAGCCTTGACACAAAAATTTAGGATTTAACAGTGAAAAGGTTAAACACCGATCGAACGAACTTGTACGTCGTTGCTTTGGCTGGTTGAGAGTTTGAGAAAAAAAGAGATTGAAAGCATGGTGCGATAAGGATTGAGAGGGTATCCGGGACCCAGCAGCAAGGTCAAAGGTTGCCAGAGAAATAAGTATAATAAACTTTCTATGAATGGACCGACTCGTACGCTCCTTTACACGCTAATTATTCGATCGAGTAACACAATTGTTTTCATCGTTCCAGCTGAATTTTCGCGCTTCATCATGTTGCTATATCTCTGTTGGACTTTGAAGCTTTTGAAAAAGAAAAATAGGTGCTTTGTATCAGTTACAAAGCGGAGATGCGAAGAAAACAAAGACACGTGCATCAGTTAGGTGTTGGTAAGACATGATTGGTAACCTATTTAATATTATCATTCGCGTTAACGCGAAATTAATAAGTCGCCAGCGACGGCGCCGCAAGATACAACGAAGCGCCACGTCTCTCGTTTAATTATAAATTCAATTAGGTCGAAGTTGATTGACACACACACGTTGCACACTAAGCTGACTCGATCTTTTATCATGGACCACTTCCTCGATCTTTTATCAAGAAAAGAAACGAGAACAAGGAGAAAGAGGGATCGTCTGTGGATTGATAGAAGTTGTTCCAAACTTTTACTTAAAAATCATTGCGGTAAGAGTGGTCCCTTTAACCTTTTAATCCACTTCAGAGGGTCAATCTAGCTAATTAATTTGATGTAAATGAAGCTCATTCCCGTTGCATGACCCACCCTGTACGGTTGTACAGGTGTTACATAATTAAACTTGAGATGTCGAACAATGTTATTTTACATAGTTTATAAATTGCAGGGACGATTGCTCACCTAGCACAATAGGATCCATGAGGGAAGGGAAGCCAAGCAGCCGTCGGCTACATGCAACGCGGGTTTCTCCGTCACCTCTCCAAACGGTTCTCCGTCGATAAAGTCTTTCCACCCGATTACTTTAATCTTATTAACGTTATCGGCCTGCCGAATTCTCAGCCCACCGAGTGTTCTCCAGTCTTTCAATCTGATACACGTTCTCCAAGTTCCGCCAAGTACATCCGGTTCTTTTACACTCTTTTCATCTTGCACCACCTTGCGTTCCCCTACGCGCTGGCATCTCTGTGACCTCACATTTTCTTTTGCCGTAGAGATCCGTGCACTGTAGTCATCTTGAAGATGCGTTCAATACCGTTTGAACGGTAGAAGAGGAACACCAAGATGATCGGCAAAACGTCGATAAGACACTTCACTGATGCAACGTGCAACAAGTTGACGCAACTTCGTGGTTCATCTACAAATAGGTAGACGGATAGAAAACACCGAAACGTCGGGTCACAGTGTCGAATAAAACTGTAAGAATGAAGTGCGTCGATCACGTTTAGGTCCTTCATTCACGCACAACTAACCAACCAACCGGGACGAGAAGATTACCATCCATGAGTGGATAGATCAGGGGAAAAACTCAATTGATTTAACGTCAACTGTTGAATATCCGGTAGAACAACGTGGCAAGTGTAAGTACCTACGCACCGTGTCCGTATGTGCTCTTCTATAAAAGAAGAAGCGAGAAAGGGAAAGTTTGTAGATGTACAAGAAGGAAAGATAGAGATAAAGAGAGAAAATGTTAACGGAGAACAGCGTCGTCGGGTCGCTGGGCTAGACGAGACGAAAAAAGAAGCACGGACACGGTCAATGGTGCGCGGCTCGCCCTTCGCTGCCTCACTGACTGGGGCGACAGATTTACCAGAGCAGAAATAAGAAATCTCCTCTCCGGCTAGTAGCGTAGCCTCAGAATGTAGCCCCCGCCCGCTCTCTGTAGTAGTTGTTCAACATACATACACACACACGAATTAGCATACGGAGAATTTGTGTTAAAACTGTGCGAGTGAAAAGGAAATCAAGATCTCGGATAATGAGAGAGGGAGAAAGAACAAGACGCAGTCGAATGAAAATTGTTGAACGAACAAGACGCTAAAGAAGAGAGAAAGAGAAATTGAGGGAAGGAAAGTAAGAAAGAAAATGGTTTGAGAGGGCTGCAAGTGGTCGATGGACCAATCGGTAGCCGCTAGCATTGACGTTGCGCGCATACTACTTCTGCGCATTTGTGTGATCAAGTCAGCGGCTTTGCTTTTCTGATCGTGTTCGTATGAATGCAGACTGATGCGCATGCTCGACCAAGCACAGCCGACAATCACGATGGAACCACAAGGGAGAAAACTAGCCACGCTTAAAGGGGCGGAGTCACATTCGCACGGACCATTGGTGAGAGCACTGCACCGTGAGCGAGCGTGGTTTACGCCTCTTCATTGTATACTTGTGTCTTTAACTTCACCTTGTCTTATTCTACTTTCTCTCTGCCAATTCGAAATTTTCCTTTTCTTGGCATTTATTATACTGGATAGAGATAAGAAATTAATTGACGGGATGGTACAGGGTCAAAAGAAATATTCTTCTCTGTTTAATCTAAATTTGCCCCTGTATGCTTACATTTTTTATACATTAAAATGCGGTAGTCTGCAATATTTAACGCATAGATCATTCAAAGTATTATGCTAGAGTTTTATACGTATTTGAATTATATAATTTACTTTTTTTGACCAAAGACTGCTCCGCATTACGACCGTCGAATTTTTTTCTTTTTTCTTCTTTTAATTACCGATCCATGTGATCCATGGATCTTTTAGTCTGACGTAGTTCTTAAAATCATCCTTGTAAGTCGTAGAGTGCGCAATAAAGCAGTGCACAACGCCGCCGGTATTTCAGATCGTGATACACGAACTTCTAGCAGATGATATAGAAGGATGTGACATTTCCCTTGAACCGAATAGCACAGAAAAAGCATTAGATGTAAATACTCTAGCTAACACATTGTTTGTGCTCCTGTCAACGCTCCTGGTGTCTGGAGCAGACGATACCCTCTGATTGTCAAAACGTATATATATACATAAAATGTATCATTAAACTAAAAGCGATTATATGTTTTAGACGAAAATCTCTGAAACTATTATTTATTAGGAAAAATTTATAAGTAGATATGCTAGAAAATCTTGCTGCTAAATTATGTTTACTTTTGCCAGAAAAGGCACACTCAGGTAATCTATCATTTGTTTTGAATTAAACATTTATAAATTATATTTATACATTTGTTATACAGTATTATGTTGATATTTGTTAGATAAATACAAGTGTGTTTTTATGAAATCAAAGTATGATTTGCAGCGGAGCAATGGAAATTGTTAGGACAGGAGAAAGATGGATCACTGTTAGTGGGATGGACAGAGGAAACTGTAGAGGAGAGTGTGAGCACCTCATATACTGTTATAGGCCATTATGACCGGATTAATGATAAATTACAAGTATGATTGATATCTAAGAATATTTGTCTTTCTTTGTTTTTATGAAATGTATAAAATTAAAATTATAAATAACATGATATAGGTGTTGCACCAATTCTCAGAAGTATTAAATATTGTACAAGCAACAATAAATCAAAGTAGAACTGTTTTTGGATATGTGATAAAACAAAAAGTTTATTTAGATAAAAGTATAGAATCTGAAGAAGAAAAGGATCAAAGTACATCAACTGAGATTGAAATGTATGAAGCATATGTAGCAGAATTAAAAGGAGAGGAAGTAAAAATCCATAATTTGGATGCAAAAAGGTCTAAGCAAGTGAGAATTCAATTCTTATATAAAGAAAAAGAACATGGCAAATGGGACAAATTCTTGTTATTAATTCACCAAGAATGTAAGAAGTTATTCTTAATGTGTTTAAGTTATTCTGAAATATTTTTGTTATTAATTATTATGAATTCAATTGTTTACTTACACAGGTATTCTAATATATACCATATTGTTTGATACATCTACATCAGATTTTCAACCAATACAGGAATTAAAATCTGAATCACTGGTTAAAGAATTTATTTGGGCCCAATGGGATATGATAAATCAGGTTTTGTATCATATACATCATAGACGAATTCCAGTGAGTTTAGATTCAGAGGATGAAGATGGGAAAGAAAATAAATCTGTGAGAACCAATCCAACGCTTAGCGGTCTTCAGTTTCATGCCGATCTACCACATGAAACAGTGGTATGTGACACAGTACATTATGGTAATAAATTGAATAATTCGAATGTGTTTAAACATGTTTTTTGTTTTAGTTGAATATACCACTGAATTTGCCACAGTTATCAACTTCTTCTAATTGTGGAACTTACGAAGATGATGTGATACCTTTAAGAGTGCATGACTGTTCCTTAGATCTCATAGTCATTTCTGATTCCAAAGGAATGGTTTGTGTCTGTCATCACTATTTATATCGTCCAGTAAAGCCACAACAGCATGTACTTAACTCATTGAGTGAATCTAATACAGTACATTTTGCATATTCGGTAACGCTTCTTCATCATAGTTGTGTAATCCATTGTGTGATACCAGGCATACCATGGTCTCAGGCTAAACTCATACGTCCAACGTTTGCAATATATGAACATGATTATATTATTGTTCTTGTGCAAGGTTTATTTACCCATCTTCTTGAAATTGGAACGAATCATGAACCATGTTGCCATATACTATGCGGTCCTCTGACTACTCTGCCATCTCATGCTTCTTATTTAGTGCCACTACTTGAATTAGAAAATAATAATAAAGGAAGTAAAAAGAAATATGACATAGCCGCTTTAGAAGGAAATACATCTCTTTCTAATGTCAATATACTAACAATAGACTTACCTACGCTGGATTTAGTACAATTAACAATCTCTCCCGATTTTCTTACTGAAGTATTTCGTAAAGAAACTTCGGTCGAAGTACGCTTGGGAATATTGCATTACTTTCTTTGTCATAAAAACGATTTGGATATTATTTCGGAATTAGTATGCACAATTGCAGAGAAACCTAGATCCTTGGAAATTGTACGATATATGCAAGAAATTCTTATCGGTGGTTCATATGCTTTAGTGCAAAAAAATTTATTAGCAGATGCTATACCTCTACTGGCATTGCTACCTGTTACAACTATGGAAGAGTACACAAGTTTTGAAATTAAAGTGAACGATTTAAATATAACATTGAGTCATGAGAAACTTTGGAATACATCAGTAATGTTGCTTTCGCCTCAGCAAAGATTAATTCCTTACCGTAGCGATTTATGGACCAAATTATGGGATCAACTCAGTAAAAATAATGGAGACAAGGCAAGATTCAAACCAAGCAAAATTGCTGAGAAATTGTTAGTTTCTTTAGCATGTTATCAACCTGAGGCACTATCCAGATCCAGTACTCCAATGTCTCCAAGTGGAGGGTAATACTGTTTTATATAATTAAGAAAATGTATATATGTTTAACAACAATAGTTAACAAATGGAAAGTTGCATGCTTTTAATCAGATGTATGTCCTAATTAAATTACATAATCCTTGTATAAATTAACATGCGCAAATTTTTAACTGACTTTAATGTATATCATTACAGATTAGTTGTCGCTACAGTATCACTTGGAGATTTAACAAGTGGTCGCAACAGTAAATTGCTAGATTCAGGTTTACCGTTTAATGAAATGGAAAGCTGTACTGCCTCAAAACAAGAACATATTGTATCCGTAAACTTGCGAGAATTATCCATGTACTTATTAAAACATGGTACACAGACATCAATAACACATATTCAAGGATCGTGTACTCCGCTACATGTCCATGCTATGGCAACTAGACATGTAGCAGCGCAATTAGAAACTTCACGAGTCCTCTGTCAAATGTTATGCCGAGCTGCCAGCGTGGACCCACGAATTGAACAAGAACGTGGTTTTATTCTCGTGTGAGCTTTTAAACATTCTAATAAAACTATTAATAAATTCTAATAAAATTTAAACTGTTTTTACTTTCAGTGATCAATTGGATGAAGTACGACGGTGGTTATTGTTTGTATTATTAGAACGGTATAGACGTGCAATAGAAAGCATAGCATTTCCAGCACCGCAAGGATTTACATCATTCTTTACTTATCTTGGATACAGAAGTTTAAAATATCCAATGTTTTTGCAATATGTACAACGATCAGTATTTGAGTTACAAGTTGATGTCAGTAAAATTATTATGGCTGGTAGATGTTTCTTTCTTAAATTCAAAATACAAAAACTTAGTGCTGTTTCTATGTTGTATTAATTTCATACTTTTTTACAGATATTGGTGATACAAAAGAAAATGTTATTCGTAAACTAACTTTACTGTCTTTATTACCAAGATCTCGAGCTAAAAGGCTTCTGAATCAATGGTTGCATCCTGTAAGTTTTATGTTGAGAGCTCGTGAACACGCTGCTAATATTTTGTCTGGTGAAGTGTGTCAAAATCGCGGCAGGACATTGCAGTACAAAAATCATCACAATGGTAAAAATAAATTGTGATAAATCATAGGAACTGTAACTTTAACATGTATAGTATCTTATACATTGTGTGTAGGTTTAGCTGCATTTCCATCTGCAGATCGTTTATCTCCATTAGATACATTCCTTGATCTTCTTACAGCAAAAGGTATGCTAAATTTAATAATACAAATAACTGTGTTACTTGTTATGATCATCCATTCTGTGTTTCAGCTAGTTTAACCGAGTTAGATTTTGGTCTACTTATAGAAGCTACAGTAACATCTACAGAAGACTTCTTGTAAGTAAATATATTTTAATTAGTTATTAATTGAAATGGATTACTATTACAGGCATTCTTAGATGTATTTGTAATCAAAACAATAGTGCAAATAATCTTTTAAATATACAAAGTGCCATTAATATCTCTCAAGTATTTACTATTTATAAATGTAGCTTTAATCGCATTTTATAAATTTTCATGTATTCCTTTTTTTAAATTTTACATGGTAAATTTGACATTGGAATAGGGTAAATATAATTTATTTGACAACTTCTCTTTAGTCAATGTTACTTGGAGACTGGTTAACTATCAATATTACAGTTTAATACATGTTTCACAGCAACTATAATCTTCTTTTGTACGTATTAATTGACTAGTTGAGGTTTTTTATTACATTGTTATAATTTTATATTCATATTGTTAACCAATTAATAATCAAAAGATTATGTGATGTTATGTACTTATATTAATTTTGATAAGTTTGTGTTAAATGTATGAATATTATATAACTTAATTAGATTTGAAGTTGTTACAGTGATAAGTTAGAAAAAGAATTATTATCTTTTTGTGTAAATTATACAAATTTTTATGTATACATGTTAATTTGTTAACAAAGTTTTGGTCTCATTAATGATTATTGTTAGTGGTATAATATTCAATACTTTTAATATGTTTTACATAAATATAAATTGTATTGTTAACGTGTAAACATGCTACAGTATTAATCATTTTTGTGTAAAAATAAATATAAATGTTTAAAAAGCAATGTTGGATCTTAATTTTTTCTGTCGTGGGCTGTCTTACCGACGAAGAATTCGCAGTTCTTCCTTGACGCTTCCCAGCGCCATCTATTTAAAAACAGCGGAAACAACTTACCAAGTTATCGACTAATTTTCCGACAGTAGATAAATCATTAGTTTAAATTTATAAACCAATTATAAAATGTATAAATAAACATTTTTACGCATCTATGATTGATATAGAGTTTAATGATTACAATTCTACATCAAAAATGTGTTTTACTTTATGCTGTGTCAAAACTTTCTTAAAGGCTGATTTAGATGAACATTTATGGAACATGCTTTTAATTCATTGGCTAAACATTTCAGTTCCAAGGGAAAGCACCAATAATTTTGAATCAACAACGATGGTCTGTACCGTGTGACTTTAGATGGAAAGCAACCATATTCATCCATTAAAATAGTTCCCCTTCTCTCTCCACCTGTAAGTAAGTACTACACATACTAGCAGAATAACATCGTCAGCGGCCAGCCATTGTCGTGAGATGTGAAGATTTTTTCGTTGTGGATTAAGTTTCAAAACTGAGCAGTTATTACATATTGAAGTTACACTGTTGACGCTAAGATGCATACAATTCCGGAGTTAGGTACCAGTGTACCGGCATTTCTTGCCAAACTTTGGAAACTGGTTGAAGATCCTGAAACTGACGACCTTATTTGTTGGTCACCCGTAAGTACTTTTATTTTGTTATTTACTTGTAGTTTCTTAGTTTTCACATAGAATATACTGATAATTCTACTATATCCCTTCAGTAATCGTTGTTGCGACGATAATAACTCATTCGTAATGCTAATATTGTGCAAGTGAACGAATCAAACGTAAGCTAAACGTTGACCTCCGTAGCATACATTTTTACATACACAACCTATATTTTGCGTGTACTCGACGTTGCTGTAATATATTCCGTGCTTACTTCTATGATCACATGTAATGTATTATCTTAATAAATCATCAGTTTTTCTGTTAGATATGAAAAATTTATTTTGATGGTGAATGATAAGTTTTAAGTTTCTGTGATATCAAATATAATTGTAAAATAATATTTTAATGCATACTCTTGTACTATGTTCTTTACATTTCCCTTATATGTTTGAAAAATCCTTATCAATAAAACAATGATGTACATTAAACAATTGTATTAGTATTGCATCAGACAGAATTAAATTTAGGTACTTTCTTATGTTAAGTTTTATTCCTCAAAGTATTATTCTTATATTTCATCAGTTATATTGATTTTGTAAGAATTAAAGTGTAGTTAAATGGTTTTAACATTGTAAAATAATAGTACATATTATGTTTTGAAATTAAATTTTGCTAATTGTACTTTATTTTAACATCAATATATGTATGTAAGATATCTGTATTATGTAATGTAATTATTACATTCGGAGTATTTATTACTTAAGGCAGTCTGTATCATAAACAAAAGTGATTATTTTATACATGGTTTATTAATTTTAGAATGGGAGAAGTTTCTTTATTCGAAATCAGGCACAGTTTGCCAGAGAATTATTGCCACATTATTATAAACATAATAATATGGCCAGCTTTGTTCGTCAATTAAATATGTGTAAGTAATAATATATAAAATTTAACATTTGTTAAATTAACACAATGTAATTATCTAGTTTGTTAAATATATATGCACTTACATGCTTCAGATGGTTTCCACAAAAAGGTTTCTGTTGAACTAGGGGGTTTGAAATGTGATAGAGATGAGATGGAATTTGCACATCAGTTTTTTTGTAAAGGACATCCATATCTTGTAGAACATATTAAAAGAAAAGTAAGTATTTTCATGTATATAAATACATAATTACATTTCAATCATATTTTATTGTAATTTGTTCAGATTGCATCAAGCAAAGGCCAAGATCCAGCACTTACTCCCATTAAACCAGAACTAATGAATAAAATGCTTAGTGAAGTAAGAAGCATGAGAGGTCGTCAAGAACATTTAGATTCAAGACTAGGGGCTATGAAAAGAGAGAATGAAGCATTATGGAGAGAACTGGCAATGCTTAGGCAGAAACATCTGAAACAACAGCAAATTGTTAATAAACTTATACATTTCCTAGTTACTTTAGTGCAACCTTCAAGAAGTGGTGGTCTTTCTGTTAAAAGAAGATATCCCCTAATGATTGATGATTCTAATCGTCAGCGTAATAAACAAGCGAAAATATCAAAGGTAATAATTGTATATTTCGTAAAAGAACCTTTTTTTATTTTTAAATTATAAACAAAAATACATTTTGTTTTTAGTCACAAGCATCACCTGCGGGTCCTGTGATTCACGAGCTCGATGCATCAGAACCTGATTTAGATTCAGAGTATATTGTTGCAGAGTAGGTTATTTTTCAAGTTATAAATTACCGTTTTTATGTTTGTCAGAAATTAATTATGTATAATTATGTTTTTTTTTTATATTTAGAATGTTGGAAGGACATTCAAATCCATCTATTGAAAGCCCCGAACATAACAATACATCAATAATGGATGATAATAATATAGAAACTGTTCATTTAGTTGATAATTCGGTTCAACTACAAGATGATATACAATTGATTAATCCGCAAGAAATAGATGCAAAAAAGAAACGTGGATGTAAGGGTAAAAAGAAGTAAGTTAATGTAAACTATTATGATACAACTTTTATTTCAAATTTACTAATTAAAATAACTGACGTATTAGATAGGTCATGTACAATCTTTCCATTTTGGAATGATAAAATGAAATTTTGCATGATAAACACAAAAAATTTTTAACACCAATTATTTTATGAAAAAATATTTTTGTGTTCTCATTTTGCTTGTCTTTCACTGAGGTTAGATTAATGTTAGAAACAGACAAATTATAACATACTTTTTACACATTCCAATTATTTCCCATGCATGGAATGTAATTAAATAATTAACTTCATGAGATTAAAGTTGAACTCTACATGCTTTAATGAAAGACACAGGGGCATAAATTTGTATCTTTTAAATTGTGTCATATTAAAGTAGTTTCATCTTTTTCATATTAGTACTAAAAGTAAATTGCACGTACATATACACATATATATGATAACATGATTATTTACCTACTCAAAAAAATGTAATTGTTTCATAAACGACTTGTTTTTCATATTTCTTAACATAAATTAGTTCTCAGTGATACTCATATCATTGCAATTTAAATATTACCAGGAGGAAAAACAAGATGCCTGTCAAAATTTTGATCCCATCAACGGAGAATGGAGAGGAACCGAGGTTAACATTTTTCTCTTGTCGTCATTTGGTGTTGGTGTTCATACTTCTTTAAAAATTATTTTATACAGTATCGCAATTTTGCTTAGTTTCATTTTTTGCATGAACATTCAGCAATATTGCGATAATAGTATTCTTTTTTAGATGCATTTTTTCATTTAAATAATTGAACTAAGATACTAAGATGACTTTCTCCTAATCTACCAATCTTTCCAACTATCTATAGTTGCTTTTGAAATTTTTACATTAATTATAATTCTGCTGTATTCGGATAGTTCAATGAAGAAAGTTAAAGTTTTAAAGATATTATTTCACTAATTTGTTACTTTCATAAGAGAAGTTTTGTTAATCCTTGGTTAAATTATTCATATTTAATTTGAACATTATCTTCATTTCATTTCAATTAACATTAATATTTTACAATTTATGTTTCACTTATGCCTCTGAGTATATTTGTTGATATATTAATTATTATTATTATAGTTGATCCGTTTTAATCATAAAATATATCTCAAGGGGACATATGTGCATGAGATATTAATATCTGCTATATGAAGTTCATACATATATTTTCATAATATTATAGTTTGGTTACAAGATATGTTTTATAAACATGTGTCAAGATTTATTCCATGCATGATCATGTATTTTCACACAGTGCTTGTAATGAATTTATATTTATTATGTATTTAGTAAGTAGTTTGTATGACCATCAAACTAAATTGACCATTAAAGAGTTGCAATTTGTTTAGGTTTAGAAAGAATTTTCTACAGTGAAAGTATAAAAAGAGAATATGCCTGTGATGAATATCTTTGACGATTAATTTTAATGTTGAAATTAAGTTTTGTCAGAGCAAACTTAGAAGTGACTATCTAATTAATTGACATTTAATTTTATGATTATAAAATAACCATTACTCTTTAACTTTCTTAATTCTTATTCATATGTGTTTTACACATGTACACCATCTTGCTATAATACTATATTTTCTT
The DNA here is from genome assembly GCF_051020975.1 of Osmia lignaria lignaria. NCBI lineage: Eukaryota > Metazoa > Arthropoda > Insecta > Hymenoptera > Megachilidae > Osmia > Osmia lignaria. Next base: position 11,233,113 of record NC_135033.1, on the reverse strand, counting down.
TTTCAATTATTTGCTTGCTTATAAAAATTTGAATTATTACACATTCCAAATTGACTAATGTTGTAACAATTGTAATTTCACTACATATTTAAAAGCATGTTCTTGTATAGTGCTTTAAATTTATCTATGTATGCTCTTGCAATACTTCCTTCAATGAGAATTGTAGCGAAGAATGTGGTTAAAAACAGATTATGGCACAGCAAATGATCTAACTCAAGATAACGAAGATTGGCAATTGCTTGTCTCACTTTTTTAGGGAAGAAACACATTTACTTGAAATGCCATTAGAAGATTCTCCAGTGACCATTGCTTTATTGGAAAATAAATCAATTTCTAAACCAGTACCTGTGGCAACTGTACGTAGCTCAAAACTTGCAGCTATGGCAGCTAATATGAATAAATCACCTGATGCAGAGCAAGAGCTCGATTTAGAAAATTCTGCAGATATGGAGGATGATGTACAGGAGAATGATTCTGCTTTGGTGAAACTCGAAGATATTTTAATAGTACCAGAGATTATTGATGAAGACGATGGGGGCAACGAAAACGTGGAATATAATGAAAACAACGGCAACACCGAGATTAATGGAAACGAGAATACCTTGAATCAATTCAATAAAGCAGATGGTAACACTGAACAGAATACTCAAAAAGATTCATATACAAATGATGTTGAGAAAAATATGGAGAAGGAGAAAGTAAACTGCAACGGTGCGGGCACAAGCAATTCAAAAAATTTATCTTTGAGTTGCGTCGTTACCTCTGGCATGTCTGACGCTAGTTACAGGTTAGGATCAATGTAAGTTCAATACAGTCCATGGGTAAAGAATATTCAATGCAGCACATTCTACTAATCTATAGTGGAAATCCTTAATCAGAAGACAGAGGTGGGAATCAACCAATTTCTGTATTTATATTACAATTTGAGAGATTTCAAGTAAAATCTGCTTTAACAGATACATATCTTACTAATAATTTGTGACATCTTGTTAATAGATCTCTAAATGGTTGCCTTTGATCTAGGAATTTCACGATATTCCATAGAGCCTGAAGAATAAGGACCGTTTGGTATAATCTTTTTCATATTTTCCAAATTATCATATTAATTTTATTGTTGATTTAAACACAGCCATTTACTTCATCTAAAACAAATTCCAGAAATCTGGTACTCAACTTTGCAATTTTTCTCTATGATCATTGAAGTTGTTAGATTTTTGAAATAAGGTATACGAAACTATCTTTATCTTATACATATTGTAATCTTATCATTATTAGATCTCTTCACCTACATGATTTCTTCAGAAATCTGATTATTGTTCTTCATATTACAACCTCCCCTGGTTTTGTAGGTCAATTTGGTTTGAGTATTATTTAGTATAGAGAATGATTTTTAAAGTTGTTCACTGCAAGAATGTCAATATCTCACTAATAGCATACAATGCTAAATAAACAATCTTAATTTTGCAATTTCTTAAATATACTGACTGCACAAACAGGAATTTTTTAATCGATTTAAAATTGGCTGTATGCTAAACTACATGTCAACAGGCTCGTGTATGTTTACTATTATATGAAAATGAGTATCCAGCTCCCACTTCTGAAGATTTTAGTAACGTATAAATTAACACATCAAACTGTCGTATATCTTTACAAGTTATATTAATAAAAAAAATAAACAACACTGAGTACCTTTACAATACAGTTAGATATAATAGTAAATCATATAGATTTTTTTGATTATAAAAAGATAGGAATGAAATTATAATTAAAATTAATCTGGTTGTGCCATGATATATAAACAAATAGAAAGATTGTACGTTTCAAAATGAATATTGAAAGGATTTTCTACGTTTACTTTATTTATCTATAAAACATAAATAAGATTGTGTTGATGAGCTAAATTTTTTGTACACATTTATCTACTTCGAATAATTGTCTTTAGGGAAGAAATGGATAATCATCTTGAAACAATGCAAACAGAATTGGAAAACCTTCGTGAAATTCTACGTGCCGAAGGGTATAGTATTGATGCGAATACACTTCTTGGGGTAAGTTGTAGGTAACATGTGTAAAAGGTCTTTTATCATATAAACTGAAATTTACAGTTATTTGGAGCAGATGACCCAATGTCATTTGGTATGCCGGTTAATCCCGAGTTGAATCCACATTCTGAAAAAGAGGAAGATGAACATGTTAATGGTAAGACTTTTAAGTATTCTTCATTTACATTGATTTCTGTTGTTAATGATACTACTTTTTGTCAACTTCCCTTTTTATTTCAATGTTTTAAGTATAACCGAAAGGTTGGTTTAAATTGTATATTTTGTTTCCAGTAGCAGAAAATATGAATGGATCAGCAGCTGGTGGAGAACTTATGACATATAATCCTACACCGAATTTATTAGATTTTGACGACGATATCTTTTTGGGTGCTACATCTCCTGTCACCAGCACAGCAGGCGATACAGCTACGACCAGTCTTTATAATTCGGATCCTCTTGATCTGGAGGATAGCAAAACTTCGCTTCTGGATTCCTTAACAAATGATGTGAACACTTCATCGTAAAGTCTCATTCCTATGGTGAGTTCCTACATCCTATGTTAAATTTAATAAGTGGTTCGTTCTTTCTTCTTTCTTCCTAAAAGAAAAATTTTACTTGTCGCGAAACAGGAAACGAGCTTTTCATAACATTATTAATATGCACTCTTTTTTTTATTATTGTTATATTAAGTATACATTGTTCTCAGATTGCGATAAGAATTTGCCTTTCAAGAAGTTGACGATTACATTATTCCGTCTCTAGATTGTCCTTCTCCAAGGTTCAATCTCATTTCCAAAAAAGAAATAGTCTTAGGATAGATTTTTTTGCAGGTTCAAATCACTGTTGCCTCCAATGCTTTGGTTTCAGTATGTTTTATTCTCGATGGATCATCACGAGCATGCTCTCTATCTCTGTCTCGGTGTAATTTGATGACCAAATAAGCAACGAGCTTGTAATGTACAGACAAATGTACCTATACTGAAGGAGAATGTGGTCTCGATATATGCGGTCGATCAAATGATCCCGTCCATTTATGGAAGAAATAATAACTAAATACTACCAGGGCGCATAAAATCCTCTGGATTTGCTGCTATTAAGACTGATCAAATTTAAATCGCAACAGTATTTTTCTATGAATTAACATTGTTGTTTTGATCCGTATTCTATTCACAGTATATATCTAGTACAAATATCGGTAAAATAACCAAGTTACATAATAAGGTTATTTATTTATCGATATGTTTTGCAAATTTATAAGTTTGTTCTTTTTATTTTTCGTTTTCTTCCTAACGGAAACTGTTAAAATGCAGATAAAAGAATTGTTAAGAAAACACTTGTTATCTGTAATTTTTGACGATCTCATTATATATTTACTGGGGTTTGAGTGTTCTTTCATCTACGTAAATAATTTTTTAAAAAGTATATACGAAATTCGTATTTTTTGTATTAAATTCTTCTAAGGAAGAAAAAAATCATGTACATATATGGATGTTTAATCCAAATCAGACTTGCATTGAAACGCCTGATGTTCTTGTAGATCAAGATATTGTACAGAAATAGATATGTTAGAGGTGGTTTTATATCTTTTATGGAAAAGAAAAAAAAAATGAAAATCTGTTGTACGCTTGACGTTTTTGTCTGAAACGATAAACGATATTCGTATATCTGTAGTCGTCGACTCGTTGTATAAAACATTATTTATTTTTCATTGTAATAAGTTATTGTATTACAATGTCACAACATTGTAATAACTTGTACAGCTTACGTTAAATCCTCTACGATTATCATAAATATAAGTATCTTGTCATTTTGATTTTTTATATAAAATTGTGTATTTGTTTGTAGTACTCGTCACGTATTTCGTTTTTCTACGTTAGAAAATGTACATTCGAAACAATTTGTTTCATACACAAGTTCTGAACTACTGAAAAGAACTCTCATTTGTTTATTTTATTCTAAAAATTCACTAGAAAAATTATTATCTACGATGAAAATAATTATATTTATACAAAAACATCCAAAATAAATCTGTAAACATTATTTCATTCTTTTTATATTACTGTTCACCTGAATGTACAGTGATTATATGTATAAATAGATATAAGTGTCTTATTTATTAATTATTTTGTTTGATCTACAAGTTATGATGTAAAATTTAATGTCGATTATCAAAAAGTACGAATATATATATATGTATGTATGTATATATTTTTAAACGTATTTTGTAAAAATCAAAGTATCAACAGTTGATTTGGTCACTAAAAATTATCATAAGATTGTTACATTTTTTATCGGTGCAATGAATATATCATAATCATATTAAAGAAATCCTTGATGTATTCAAGAAGTACATATTTTTTTATATTTGTTCTAATAATATGAGTTTTCCAACTAATCGTTACATAGCAATCAAATACTTGAATAAGGAGAGTCACAAATATATTTATAAACATGTATGTAAATATAATTGTTTTTTCATTTTAGCTTTGGAGGAAAGACTGCTGGGTTTATAATTACCTCGTTGGTAATATCTACGTTTTAATTAGCGATATGATGCTATGAACCCTGTGAAAAGTTTAGTACGTGAAAGGGAAAAGTGAGTTGAGATATATCACAGAGGTTTGCTTAAAATTCCTTGAAGAGGAAAGTAACAACATAAAGAACCAAACATGTTATCTAGATTGGAAGAGACATTTATCTTTACATTGATTTGAAAGGTACGCGCTGAATGTGTATTCCGGACTCTTGTTTAAGAGTAGCGTAAATGAAAACGTATATAGTATATATATATATTGAGAGGAATAATTGACGTTTCCACTACTTTGTATATAATTATGCATGATTGTCGCATCAATTAAGAGAGATATGCTGGATGTTTCGTAAAAATGTCCATTACCTAAAGAATAACAGTTTTTTACATGATGTGTGTAAAGCACAGTATTTATTAAAGTACGAATCAATTACAATGATGCGACGCGTACAAGAAAATACATAAGTATATATGTATATATAAATCTATACATACAGAACAGTGTGTTAAGAGAGTAAAAAAGATTTGTTTAATGTTTCATTATATTTTTCATAACTACTTTTTTCGCTGTGGTACATGGTTAAATTGGGATTAAAAATGATAGTACAAACTAAGATTTCAGTGTCCTTGTTCAAGGACTATCACTGCCTTTAAGTTGTGTAAAACATTTTTTCCTATAATGGATAATTTCGTATTTTATCTTGTGTATAGTTGTTTCTTGATAATTTAATATAATTAGAAATTGAATTCTTTTAACGACTTTTACAAATGAAACAAAAAGTTATCTGAATTAGAATAAAAGAATTACATGAATAGGAAAAAAGTTGCACAATTCTAGTTCTTATGATGAATTATTCTATTATTAGTAGTAGAGGGTATTTAAATTATTTATCTTTAAATTTAAGTATACGGATGCTTTTGCAAAAAGAAAAATGGATTAACGTCTATTTATTTTTATGTAAAAATAACAATTGTTCCTTCTTTTCAAGTAATTATTCTTTTGCAGTAGATAGTTTAAGAAATAATGATATGATTTGTGATCACACATTAAACACTGGAATCTTAGTCTTGGATCCTTAACAAATAAATTGACAATTTGAATTTGTGTATATCAGAAACTAATATAATCAGAATAGTATGTTGTATCTTTGTCACATTAAACCGTTATTTTAATTTAGTAATAAGTAGGTTTTTTATATTCATTTGCCAAGAAAATGTATTACATTTATAGAAAACTTAGTATACGTTATGTAATTCCATATACAGTGAAGTGTCAACCATACATTTCTCACATACTTATTTTACTTTCTTTTTTCGTCTCGAAATTAATTTCAGCACACTTAATAGTTTCGTAGATTTAACTTACATAGTATATTTATATCACTTATCTATGTGTTAACATTAATTTTATTGCCTAACTACTAAGTGTCGATCATTAATTTACAGCATAAAATGTAAAAATTGTATAAAACATTCTTGTTCTAAACATTTATTAAATTGTTATTGAACTTCTATGGGTTACCGTTTCTAAAAATATTGAAGAATAGTTCAAAACAATTGAGCATAATTAACCATTTTTAGAAATGCGCAGAATTTTAAGTTAATGAATTGTTCACTTCATGTTTTTTTTACCCATAGAAGACCAAATCAGAGGTCAAATTGCAACAGAATCAAAATGATGTATCCTGTACAAAAAAAAAAGTATAGTTGATACTACACTGCTTGTAGGTATCAAATTTTATGATACATTAAGAATTTTGTACAAAAAGAATTCAAGTTGGGTTCGAACGAACTACGAGTGAACAATAATTCCTCGAATACTGATTGTAAATTGCGTGTTTTGCTACTAATTATAAAATAGCACTGATGATAAATTAAAACGTTAGTATCTCTAAAGACAAATACTGAAAAAAGCGGTTCACTACTTTATTCGTTTACATTTGTCTTGTAAACCTGACACTCATATCCTTCTTTTATCGTATAACAATTAGAAATTGACTTGATTCCGCCGTCTATAATAAGTGTCACGATAAATACATATATTGAAAAAGCAATTGAAATGCAAGATAAAAGATCATTAAAAGTACAGACTTCATGGAAACTACTTCATTCGATACAAATAGAATTTTTGACTATCATTAAAAATACTGTTAAATTTGTTTGTTTTTGAATAAAATTTAGATCACTGTTTATATAATCTTATTACATATCCTAATTTAAACGGTCTATCCTTACACAAAATGTATATCACAAATATATATATATATATGTATATATAATTACAATAAATAATTTAAGAACGTAAAACTCACAAATAAATTAATAATGTATGAAAAAACATATTTATTTTTGAATGACATTACTAAATGTGTTCTCAAAAAATACATCTTACATTATCAGTTAATAGATCATTAAGTTGTATTTATTTTATTTTATGATTTTTCTCTAACAATGGCAGCATATTGATAGAAAATACTCTGATATAAATTTCAGTGCTATGAATGTTAGGATGATTTTGTACTCTATGCATGGAATAAATCTATGTACAAAAATTTCCAACTTAATTCACAAATTTCTTAATTTCCATTTTTAAATTTGTAATTTGTATTGTACATGTCAAAATATAGAGATGAATCTTTTTAAATACATATAGAATTTTATGTCTAGTTTTTTATTAATTCAGTAATAATCATTATATGTTCATTATATTGCAACATGGAAAAGAATAAAATTTGTAAGATATTTAATAATAGTTTATGTGACTACAAATTGCTTATTTTTTAAATAACAGTTTGGCTCACTTTATTGCACTTACTGTAAATCACATTATCGCTCTATATTTTACAAACATATTTGTTTAATTACCTTTGACTTTTTATGTTGAACAGAATTCAACAAATATTTTATTTCCATCTATTTAAACTATTTGATCTTCTCTAGCAAAGGATCACAATTTTTGCCAGATATTTGATATAATACAGATTGAAATTTCCTTATACCTCTTTCTATGTACATAATTATAAACATTTCTACATAGTTATTTTAAAATATTTTAAAATTTCTATGTGTATGATATCAAATAACAACATTATATTAAAACTTTGCTTCGTGCTCTTTTTAAATTATTTTATACAAATTCATTTATCTAATAGACGAACGTTTACGAAAATCCTACAACCATATTCTGTGAAAGGAGATATAGAAATCACTATCGTGTCTTGTCTCCTATTAAATTAAATCTTATAAACACATTATATGTACAAATTACGTAAAATAATACTTCAATTTTCCCTTACCCTGTCTTTAAAATGCGAAAGGAAATATTGAAGCCGCCTCTATGGCAAGGACGATAATGACGGTAAAGGTGGTGCAGGTGGTGGAGGTACCCCATGCTCTGAAGAAACGATGTCATCTATATGTTTGATCCAATCAACATACAAATGTGTTAAACTTTCAAGTCCTGCTACTGACATTCCTCGACAGTAACGTGTATCAAGATAATGAAGACTTTTGCAATACAACTTAATAGCGTCAAGAGTATGATCTGTCAATTGTGAACATCCCTGTAAAAGTGTGCATAAGTATTAATTTCCAACAAGTATCAATTTTTAATTATAAAGATACCTGTATAATAAGCCGTTTTAATCTGTGCAATCTTTGTGCGAGATAAGATATTCCAATATCTGATATGTTGTGACATTGATTTAAATTTAAATCTTCAATTGCTGGGTTATTTTTAGATAAATAATCTAATCCCACATCTGTTATCTATAAAAAATATGATACAAATTGAAAGTACATACTTTTAATGAATAAGAATGTTGAATCGAATTTATACTTACTTGCTGACACTGGCTTAAATTTAAAATTTTTAATTCCAAAAATGCAAATGCATGTTTTAAACTGAGATCTGTAATTCTATTGCATCCAGAAAGATCGAGTTCTCGAAGACATTTAAGTCGAATCAAAGAAAATCCGGAAAATGTATTAAAATCTACCGGCTTAACAACGTTTTCACAGATTTTCATTACTTCTCGTTTGCGATTAGCATCGCGTACAATTTCTTCTTCGGCCCTTGACCGTAAGCTAATTCTTAATCTGTTGGATTCTGTAAATTCTGGTTCATGTACAACTTGAATTGGTTCAAAATGCTCATGGTTACCAGCATCCATACCAATCAAGCCAGCATCACTGACCTTATCACAATGGCTTATTTTTAATGTTTGCAAATGTACAAGCTCCTTGAATATCATCTATAAAAAATAAACTTACTTTTATATGCATGAGCGTCATCGCTGGTACAAAAATTTATGATTTACAGCGACTCTCTTAAGCTTTAGTAATTCCTGAAAGTTCAGGAAAATAATCAGATACATCACATGAAAAATACTATCTTTTCCTAATTGTGACCAATTCTTTTTCTTTTCTTTATGTACTAATAATAGCCAAGTGAAGAATGACGATTATAACTCTATTCTCACGCACCTGTATTGTTTTATTGGTGACACCACTAAAGCAATAATTAAGTTCAAGTAGTCTTAAGTTTGGAAAACATTTAGATATACATTCAATAGATTCTTCATGAAGATTTAATGCATTTGCTGAGAGCATTTGTACTGTCTTTTTTGGTATGGTCTTTTTCATAACAGAATGTTGATCTGTAGGACCAAAATTGAAATTTTCAGAGTCGATATCTTGCTCCATATTACTATCGTTTATATTAGGATCAGAACAAATTCCAAGAGTAATACAGTCTCCAGTAAGTAGTTCATTTTCAGAAATATCAAGTTCTTTTAAATTTTTGAGTAACCGAATGTACTTTACACCACAGTCAGTTACTGCACGGCATCTTTTTATCCGAAGCGTCTCTAACTTTGTCAAATTTTTACAGATATGGAGTAAACTAGCGTCCGTAATACGCACGCAATAACTGAGGTCAAGAATTTTTAAACAAGTTTGATGCTGTGTTAATCCCTTAATTCCTTGGACAGTTAATTGATAACAACCTTGAAGCATTAAGGATTCAAGTTTTAAATCTTCTAAAGCAGCTAAAGTAGTCAAAGCCGTTCCATCGATTAAAGTATACCCGAAATTCAATCGTTTTAACTTGTATGCTTGTTGCCTGAGGTAATGTAATGCATTTAAAAACGTTAAAACTGATTGCGACGCATCAGGCAATGTTATATTTTGAGGATAAAATTTTTTATACAATCCACAATGGAAAGATATTTGACACCCCATGAGACTTAAGGATTCTACATTTGGACAGATGGCAACAAGTCTGTTAAAAAGAGCATCACTCAAAAAGCGATTATATCCAAGGCTAAGCTCTTGAAGATTTTTAAATGTTTCTGAAAGTTCTTTTATGTCACTTTCATCCTCTAAGAGTCTTCCAGACATCAGACATTCCCGACAATCATTTATATGTAATACTTTTAGAGATGTGCAACATTTAAAAATTTCTATAAGTGCCTTTTCACTTAAGTCACAACACAACTGAAAATTAATATATATATATAAATTAAGAAAAATGAATCTATGATAATACAATTTTGTATGTTTAATCAAAGTAATCATACCAATACAAGACTTTTCATACGAGGTCCATACTGATCCCAGATTGGCATGTTTCTTTTCAGTTCTACTTCTCTAAAAACAAAGTGGTAAAATGGTCGCATGGAACACTGCAATACTTCCATTATTTGGTTCAAATTATCTGTACATGGTCGACCTAAAACCAATACTTCTTGATCCACAAATTTCATTGCAAGAGATGCTTCATGCCATGTATGGTTGACTAGTCCTGCTGACATCCTATCTGATGTAGACAGGTATGACAGTATGTGTATAATTACCTACATATAAAATATACTTTTGTCAATAAATTTTTCTTTCTTAAAATATTTCTGGAAAAAAAGAACAAACAGTACTTTTACCATTAGCCTTTTTTTTGTTAATTAATCATATTCTCAAATAAATGATTCGTTTAAGGTTACCGTATACATATTTTTTTAAAGTATATATTCACGTAAAAGACAAAAAAAGCTATACAAATTATTAAACAGTTATTTAAATGTAAAAAATGGTAAGAGGAGACTCACATCTATCGGTAATTGAATGTTATCGGTTTCTGTCATGTTACTAGTACGAGGTTTATTGTCAAATGTTATTGCCATAACACGATTTCAATAAAAGAATGTGACAAAATCTTATTTTGTCGAATGCTATAATTATTTGCAGGTTGGAAGTTTTACGCTCTAATCAGACCATTATTCAGGTATCAGGTATGTTACAGTATGTTACGGCAGTCACGTGCTTTATGCGCATACCAAATTACGCTGTAGATATAAATAACATTTTTAAATTATTCTATATATAAAGAAATTGTATCAAATATATTGTTAATTGAATACTTTTTATTCCTTGTTTCTTCGTTCAATCATCATATCCTGATATTCAACACATCCTCAAATAAATAACCTTCATACTAATTTCTCCTAATAAATATTATATAGGTTCTCACATCTTCGAGATAATCTTTAAAGAAAAAAATATGCGTCAGTCTTCATATAAATGATGTTTTGACGAAATGTTAATTTTAATTACAGCATATACATATATACAAAGAGTTAATTACCACTGACGGAACTATCGATCAGCTGTACGACCAAAACAAATCGTTTAAATGGATTTGATGGCTTACGTACCACATTTTACAGAAGCGCCAAATACAGAGGTCAATTACTGATTAATGATTCAATATTTAAACGATAAATCGATTTACTCATAGAAAACGACAAAAAAATAAATCCATTTTTTTTTTATATCGTACAGCGTGCGCCAGTCATTGAACATAAGTGTAGGCAGCCGGTGGAACAGGATGAGTTAATGAATCTGATAAAAGGCAATTCACTTTGGGCAAAGTTACAGCGTTGGTTTTTAAGACAACGTATAGTTTATCCAAAACATCCTTTAGCGCGTTTATGTCTGAAAAGTACAACTGCAGTGAATTATGAAATTTCAAGACATCTCAAATCCCATCCCTATATGATACATCCCTTCAGTTCGTTTAGGTAACTCTTATTTAATATTAATATATGAAAAATGAATGAAATACCTTTGAAATTTATAATTTTTTAAGAATTTTTCACTATTTTACTTTTCGTAGAATCATTTGGGAATCTTTCATGACAGTATTCACGTTTATCGCCCTTGTGATCACTCCATTCTCCATCACGTTCTACTTTGAAAAATACGAGAATTGGCATTTACCAACTGACACAATGAACATAGTATTCGTATGCGATATTATAACGTGGTTCTTCACGGGCTACTACGACTATGGGACAAAAGTTGTAGTTCTTGATCCTAAAATAGTAGCACGGTAATTTGATCATCAACTCACCAGTACTGATTGCTCGACTATGCGCGTGCTTAAAATTATTAAGAGAACGGTTACTTTCCTTGCTTTTGCAGAAAATATATAAGATGGTTCTTTGTGATAGATATTCTTACCGTATTACCTATAGGAGTATTTGATGTACTTCTACCCAAGGCAATTTGGTACTGCTCCACGTTCAACATGATGAAGATATTGCGCATTCGCAATATCATCGTTTACTTTCGTAGACTTCACGATGTTAGTTCACTACAATGATAATAATAAAAAGTTAGACAAGAACAAAAATGAAAAACAGAAAATGTAACGGTAAAAGTCTTACATATTGAAACGACCTCGTGATTTCAGGTGTACAGAATAAGTTTCCAGGTGTATAAAATTTTAGAAACAATCATAGTTATTTCAATAGGTATTCACTGGGCCGCTTGTATGGAATATTATGTTCCCCTATCTGTCGAAAAATTGGGCACGATAAGTACACAGTTAGTGTTTGATTTCATCTTATTTCAATCATGCTTCTTCGTATATAATTTCATTTCATTTTTCCTCTTCAGGTCTTGGATCAGGTCAAAGTATTTTATAAACAAAGAAACAACATTCAAAAGGTACCTGCTATGCCTGAATCGTGCAATTATCGCGATGGTTCGCTCTTCTCATTATTCGTCCATTAAAACGCCAGAAGACATCATATTGAACTTGATATTAACAATTCTAGGATTCATTGGAATCATGTATTTACTAAGTTAATAGTTTCTTCACATTAGAATGACAATAGTTAAACTACAGATTCGTAGGTTTACTTCTTAATTATTTAACTACTGAATAACAATTTCTATTTCTTGATCTTATAGCACAATTCTCTCAGCTAATGGCAACCTTTCATATAACTATTAAGCGTCATCTGAAGATAATACAACAGCTGCAAGAATACATGCGATACAAGGAATTACCGCACTCTCTGCAACGTCGTTTATTAATATTTTATCACTACCGCAACAAAAGAGGCTTCGAGAGAGATACAAAAATAATAAACGAAGTTTCACCCTATTTGCGAGAGGTTTAATTTCTTTAGTACACCACTAAAAAATCAAACGATTACACATTTTGTTATACGTTATTATTCAGCAATTATTCAACAAAATTGTAATCAAAAATACTCTAACAAGAAAAATCTTTTTGCAGCAATTAATTCTGCACAATTACTTGAGATTGATCGGCAGCGTGAAACTCTTCAATCATTTGCCAAAAACTGTGCTGGCACAGTTGACCAGCGCCTTACGTTCCGAGATTTACATGACCAACGATGAGATCGTTAAAGCTGGTACACGTGGCGAGGCTTTGTACTTTATTTCTTCCGGTACCGTGGCGGTCTATAACTCTACAGGCAAAGAGGTAACGTTAACATTATTATTCTCAACAACCTCGTCGACTGATTTCCTGTTTCTCAATCGTTTTATTCCACGAATGAAACTTGAAAAGGTTTGCCACTTGGAGGACGGTACTTACTTTGGTGAAATCGCTCTGGTGATGGATAGCGAGCATAGAATCGCGACGGTTATCGCAGTGGAGACCTGTGAAATCTGTTTGTTGCATCGCGACGACTTCCATCGATTTATATCTCCATATCCGGATTTGTTAAATCGTTTGCAAAACGTCGCCTTCGAACATTTGAAGCATACCCTCACGCTTGACGAAACCTCGAATCTAGAAACCTCTGCTATGCCACAGTATATTAATATTAGTAGCATCAAACGCAAACGAAATATCGATCACACTAAAACATGATTAAGAACAACTTTATCGTGTTCGTTAAGTGTTAAGGTAAAAAGTTCAGTTTTGTTGAGTAAACTTCATTTTGTTCTTGCGTTATTCTAGCTAATTAAATAAAGTTATTCTATATAAACAAAGTTATCATTCTACTATGTATTATAATCTAACAATGATACAAGCTTCTCCTTTTATACGGGTTCTTATAAGACTGCTGATAAACCGACATAAGTCTCCAGTGCTCTGGGTAATCAGCATCTCTGCTTCCATTCACCACGCTGAACGGAGGCGTCAACGTATCTATACAAAAAGATCTCCTAGCGAAAGGAGTTCTCGGTCTTGGTACCATCATTTTACCATCGTTCCTTTTCTGACCATTTCCACCTTTCTCCAGTCCCAATGCCAAACCCACAGCCGATTTAGTCAATCGAGGATCATCCCTGAGATTCTTCGAACCGCAAGCTGTACACTTTCTACAGGATCTCCTCGATTGCGTCTCATCCTTCTTGGAAATGTTCACTCCGTTCAAACCTCTGCATAAACACTCGCAACAACATTTTTCCCTCTTCTGATCTTCTCCTTTGTGTTTGTTTCTAGAACGTTCCGTTTGGTCGCTCCCTGTTTTGCAACGGCCAGGACTAGCCTGGTTCTTTACGGTCTCAACGCGAAGCGAATTTGTGGAGCTTTTAGACCCGTGTTCTACGAGTGTGAAGATAGCTGGCGCCAGACCTCCTTCCGAACCGTCGATGTGACTGGGTCTAGGTGGTTCGTAGACAGGATCTACCGGTGTCTCCCAGCAGATAGCCAGATCCATTTTCGTCTTGGGCTCCTTGCACCCTAAAATTGGTCCATAACGTTTGTTCAAGTTCTTACGATCTTTTTTAGATACCTGTTCGCAGCATTCGCAGAGCCTTCCCGAAGGAAGTCGACGACAGGGTCTTGGGCAGGGGTTCTTGAATACAGAATCGTGGACTTTGTCGGGGAGAGGCTGATGCTGGAGGTTCTCCGCGTGAAGCCTCTTCGCCAGAGCGAATTGATCGTAAGAAGATCGATGCTGCTCGGGTAACGGAAAATTTTTCTTCATTTCTCTTCTACTAAAAGATTCTGGTACACATTTTCTCAGAGAGGACACTTTTAAGTTTCCGGAAACATAATTTGGTTGACAACATTCGTGAAACTCGTTGCTTCTCAAGGTGACCAGCTTTCCTGGGCAGTGAGAGCAACACTTCTGAATCTTCATTTCCACCTCTCTTCATGTTCAGTTTGATGATATGGATGAAAGTTCAAGAGTTTAGAAAGTAGATTTGCCTGAACGCCACTATAGGAATGCCTTGGTTCCTAAATCAAAGTCGTTGTTTGCTTGACAACGGAACAGTTCGATAATGTGTTTCTACATAGCTATACAAAGATAGAATTGTCCCAAATAATTTCAGCTTTTGTATTGGATAATGATGGGCATTCAATATTCTATCTCTTGTAAAACTTCGATCAATTCATAAATATCAGAGAACGCTTTAATCCTTTTTCCTGTAATTTAATCGTTTCGAATATTTAAAAAAATGCTGAATTTCAAATTGCTAATTTAAAACATACGTACGGCGGTAGTTTTATTATTAGAGGGTACTAAATGAAACGAACAAGTTTCAAGGAATCTGCGAAGGAGGAAAGTTTCTGCTGCAGCCAGTGATTCTCCGTATCGTTACACAATACAATGATGAATACATTTGTGTACCTATAGCGGAATTGCTAAGCGTGTCTTGAATGGGGAATCACCGTTGCGTCGATGGGAAAATACACTGACAATGAATCTCTTTAATAACGCTCTACCCAGGATTACAAATTTGATCCGTTCCCGTTTCCTTCCGAGTATAATAAAAACAGTATTCTTTAGGGGAAACGTGCTGATACAAAGACTTAATCTTGGAATTTGTCCACGAGCTTCAACAATATATAATTGCCGTTCTCTGAAATCAAGAAAGGATTCATTAACATGAACTTCTTTGTATTTTATTATTAAAAAGTGAATATTTATTATGAAGTTATATAAAAATTGAATTCAAAAAGGCTTCAAAAGTTTTTCTTCATTTTTTACTGAAATCAGACACACTACCTTGTTTTATTAATTTAATGTTAACTGTGATTCAGACGGCAGAAATCCATTCTTTCCGCTGCCACCTGTTTCAATGGCACCTGACGTGAATCTCTATCAGTATAAGAAAACAGTTGCCCAAGGGATGATGGATTTGGCTCTCGTGTCGGCCAATGCGAATCAATTGCGCTATGTTCTGCAAACTGACGGCGGGCACTCATATTATTATCCATCCCTAGTTATGATAGGTGCCAGCTTGTTCCTGCAGATTACTGTGGGTATAGGACTGATTTGGAACAGCAGGTATAATGTGAAGAACGACAGTGAAATGTGCAAAGCTGTAAGAGCCAACAATTACACTGTAATTGGTATATTTCTGGTGACAATTTTGAATGTTTTCATCTCATCATTTGGTGTTATTGATCAAATGACTGCTGCAACTACATGATCCAATGACTGCTAGTGAAAGCCTGCGACAAAGGACGAGGCGAAGCCACCGCGAAGTATGTGTCACAGATTCTTTTTTATAGTATGAATTATTGCCTCGTACAGAGGAATACAATATTGCCCTTATCAGAACATCTCTGTTGTTCAATATTAGGGCAAATTTTAAAGAATACATATCTAATAATTTCAATTTTACATTACAGAGAGAGGAGTAGCGGCTGGCATCGCCCGGCGCCTGCGGGGGTATGGAATATTGGTATAAATGAAATAGAAATTATTTTACACTTTTTAGTGCATTTCGAAGTCGGATTTTTTTTTGTTAAAAATTATTTTTTTAATTTTTGTATGCAAATCAAACTTGAATAGAAGAAGGTATTGATTTCAAAATATCTTTCAATTCCTTAGACAGTTCTTCCTTTCTCTTAGACAGATCTTCCATATCTTTGTTTACTTCAGCAGAAATGTCTGTTAACCAATTTTCCATTTCTTTATTACTGTCTTGAACTTTTAATAAACGTGATACACATGTAGAAGGACAAGTTTGAGAAGCCTCAGATTCATTTTTGGAAGATGAACTTTCAAATCTTTCTTGTGTTATATAATGTAATAAAGAAATGAATTTTGAAATTTCATTCCAATTAATGTCATCTAAACTGAAAGTTGGAGATTTATTGTGTTCTTCAACTACGGTCACCTGCAATTTTTATTATCATCACTTAATTACTTTTTGCAATATATGTGATAGGTAAGAATAAAATCACACTTTTATTATTTACCATCCATTCAAAAAACATGTGTTCTTTCTTTAACCATTTCATGTGTGTATCTAACAAACCACCAATAATGTTTAAATTCTTTAAATATCTTTTATCCTCATTAGAAGGTGCCTTCTTATTAATTGTTGATATACGTTTTATTAATGCTAATTCTGATACACTGAGATGTGGTAAACCACTGACATTAATACTTGCAGCATGAGCTTTGCTTACTAGCTTAGCTTTTTCAGAAATTAGCTCAGATATCTCTTTTAGATTGTAATTTACTTTACCATTTAAGTATAATACATTATTTATTTGTGCAATCAATGACTCTGGTACATTGCACTCTGTTTCTTTTTTCTAAAACATAAATAATCTAGTACTTCTCATATTATAGTCTAATTTACTTTATGCTTGGCTAATTACTTCTGAGTTATTTGAATATGCACACTCTTTTCCCAGTACACTATTGGATAAATTTATTCTAATAATAACATTTAGAACATTTTGTGTTCCAAGAAGCCATGCGAATGCTAATAATAATTGTCTGTTATTTTTACTGTCTCTGTTTAAAGCATAAAACTCTATGGCTGGATACTGTAAATATGCAAAATACAATTTTGTTCCCCAAATAATACCTAAAAAGAAACTGAACTTGTAAACAAAGGCCATTATGAGAAACAATTTGGAATGAAGTATTAATGAAATTTACCATACTGTTGAAAATCAATTTCGATTTGCTTTTCTCTCACGGCATGATAACTTAAAGTATTTAATGTTTTCCAGAATTCCTCGGTCTAGAGAGTAAAAAAAAAGAACAAATCATCGAGTTAAAATTCGTCATTTTACGAATGTTTGCGTGCCAAACATTACGTAAAGGTTATACGATACTGCGCACGACACTCACGATATTTTCGGCTGTACCATCAAATTTTGTCAATCTAAAATATTCAGGTTTCATTACGACATTGATCGATGAATTTAAATGCTGACATAATAGTGATAAAACACTTTTGATATCGGACATTGTTTCAGAATTTGAATTCAGCTATTTTAACATAGGTACCTCCCGCGTGGTGATTTCAGCTGATTCAGCGCGCGTTTTTTCTACCTAATTAAAATATTACAAAGTTCGATTTAGTCTCGAAACGAATTCAGTTTTGATAAAAAAAGTACTTTGTCTTAGTAAATTGCTTGAAAACTTTTCCAATCATATTGTATAATATAAACCTTTCAGTATAATTCTATACATTTTGCACTCACGGTGCACTGAATGCCTTTTATTGTTCTCCAAAATGGTATTGTTTGAATCACAGAACCGGTTAACTGCTACTTCGAGCTTTTCGAAAATAAAGAAAACTTGCTACATAGTATTAACAAGTGGCAGTGACTATTTATAGGCTGTTAGCAATGAATACAGTTACCTGCCGATTTCCTTGTTGAGACGCACAACCGTAATTACGCTGGCGTTAATCACTGCACTTTTATCCTCGCTCAGGTCAGAATGCAACACTTCCTTCTTATAGACTATAAACCAATAAAACCGACAGTGACACACCTGTAAAAATAGTATTGTATTTTTAGATTTTTAATTATTAGATTTCTTGCTTACAATTTTTAAATTAAATTTAATATAATGTTAACTCTTATGTTAGTTAAATAAACACCTGCATACAATGAATTATAAAAGTATTGAAACGTCAAGTTACATTGTTATAATAATATTTAAGTATTGATATCGTGAAGGCATGCTACCATTTAATAATGGCACCTTTAATAGGTAATGCCATAAAACCGGTACAATGGTATTAATTACCCAGTGGCAGCCGGCTTATTATCCCTTAACCTGTCAATTCCATCACATTACGTCTCTGTTTATGAATCCATAGTGCACTGTGGGAACCTCCTACCCCGTCCCCTGGGATACTAAGTTTACGATTACGAGCCGTTAATGTGACGAGTTGACGAGTACCGCGGCTGGTACGCAGGAACAGGTCAATCGCGTACGATCGGCCGAACGTACCGGGTCGTCTAACGATCCATCAGTGATCCAAGTCTTGTGCTCTTTGCTATTCTCTTGTAATCTAATATCATTACGTATAATATTAACTGTCTGTTAACACAATTAATTCCAAAGTCTCAAACTTCAACGAATGCAAAACAACCAACGCATTACAGTATTATCAACTCGGAAGAGACGTATAAAGTCTTTGAAAACGCAACGATCACCTATAAACAAAATTGAAAAATAAGTGTCATTTCAGTATTCGTGCAGTGTGCGTGGGTGTATATGTGTGCGTATGTAGAAAGAACCAACGTAATAATTAATAAGTGTAAAAAAAATGCGACGAAGATGCGACGATCTGACTATAACGCTTTTCAAATTTGGCCTTTTAACAGTGCTGGTAAGAAATCATGATCTTTCTTTTTTTAAATATTATGTTAAGTTGATTAATCACAATGTTGCTATCCACGCTCATTTATGTGTTTTCATTCACCTATATAGAGTGATGGTCAGTTTTTAAAAACTTTTTAACAGTTGTCAAAGTTTTTAATTCTTATATCTGTTACAAGTATCTGCCAACAAACAACCTGATAAAGAAAATAATTGGAATGTTTTTGAATAGATATATGTACATTGAGAATAATAATGATATAAAAGAGATTCGGATGTAATCATCACGTACCGGTAGTGTGATGCTTCTTTGAACGTTGTGTGCATCGTAAAACGAAGTCTGAAATTAGCGTACAGCCCAATCGTATTTACGTAACTCGTAGAGATTCGTTATCGTCGTGTAACACTATCCAAGCAGTCAGGGTAAAGTGTCAAATTGAATGATCGGTTTCAATGATTTTTTATAAAATCGATGACGTTCTCGTTCAATCCAATTTTTCCAATTCCGTGATTATTCCCTGAATTCTGGGTTTTTTCGTATCAGTTATGCGTGGAGCATTGCACCTGATGAAGTAACAAATTGTAAATTAAATTGTTTGTTTACAAGGCAAGAAGAAATGACAATAAATTGTTTTAAAGAAATGTTTTTCCCATTTAGAAAATTTTGTTATATACTTAGAGATTTTCGTGATTAACCGCGTAAGAATAAACAATACACGTGCATACTTATTACTTTATAAATATTGATGTCATTTCGATTCAGTGTTTAATCGTCAGAACTTGATAATAACTTCTTCGAAACAATGAAACCTGACTTTTCAAATATGATAATGTTCTTGGTATCCGTTTTAAAAATAGATCGTGTAGTATAAATTAATATTTTATATCGTATACAATTTATATAGTACAACAATACGTATGGAAACCTTGTATTTTTTTATGTTATTCCGTTCATTATTAGAACCCATTTACACTTTAAAAATAAAGTGTTCAAAGAATACCTTAAATAATCGTTGATTAAAATAGTGTTCGCGCTTATCTCAACCTGACATCTTGAGTGACGTCTGCAATGAATAAAAGAAGAACAAAATGTAATAGAGACAGAGAAGTCTTACGAAGAAAAGATCACTTAATCCTTAAACTCGTTATTCAAATAAAAAGTAAGAATAACTACTTACCAGTTACATACATTACATGGTGTACAAAAATAAACATATCCGTGCAATCTATTCGCGTAATCGAGATATGACTTCTTCTCGGATAACATTAGACTTATTGTTTCATGTAATATTGTTTGAGCATTGTAATACTTACTTGTTTTACTATTAGCGGCATGTTTGTTACTTAACAAGATTTTAGTAGATTTCTATTTCTTTTTTCAGGCAGCACAGTGCATTTTTCCCTATCCATACCATCAAGCCGGTCGTGATGATCTTGAAGACCTTATAAATGAAACTGCTAAAAATGGTGAACAGTTCAACCTCGAAAGAATTCGCAGAAATGTCTCGAGGCATCAAAATACACGTATGTTTAATATACCTTTTTAAATTTCAGACTGAATCTTCCATGTTTCGACAGAAAGAAGGTAACGACAATTTGTTAAACGGTTGAACAGCTTAATTGGTAAAGTAGATACCTTCTAACGCGGGAAAGACTCTTGAAATTTAAATTTCTCTTTTCGTTTTTCAAAACGTCGAATCTGATATATTTTATTTTTAAATTATTTAAAATATGTAATTAACTGTTTTTTCATTAGACCGGTCATCACCACGATCGAGGCAGACAGATTTTGTGTTTCCAGAAGAAAGAATTGTACCTGCTTGTAAGGGGTCCACGTATTGTGAAACAGTGGATACTTATCCGAAAGATGTAGTAAATCGGGCGATTCAACGTAACGAAAGTATTAAATACTTAGAAAGTGTAGATATAGTAAGTATCGCATTTCCTTAGATGTACGGCGCTAATGACACTTAATTAACAGTATGTTTTACATGTTCACAGATTGATTTATCACCTGTGGAAGAGAGGATAGGTCAAACAGATGATATATCTCTCTGCATGTCCATGGTATGTATCTGTTATAAAAAATAACTTTTCTTTTAAAAACAAAACTTATTCTAATTCTAAAATATTTATTGCCCCCCAGGAACACCTTATATTTCCTCAATCAGCTAAAAATAAAGATAGCGAATGGAAGTTTGTTGCAAATCAAGAAAACTTTAAACAGGGTGTACGAATTGAAAAATGTAGGTGAGTATTGTGGTAAAATGGTTATAAGAAAAAAAGGAAGAAACTATTTAAGCATCGAAAAATTTATTTATAAAATTTTGTAATATTTACAGCAGAGAGAATACAAGTTGTACTTCAATTGGAAGTCTTGCTGCAGGTTACAGGACAAACTGTAAGCAAAAATACGTTTACAGAGAACTTCAATCGGTGATGACAAATGGTACAATTGCTCCGGATGTATTTATGTTTCCATCAAGTTGCTGCTGTCACGCATCGTTTAATGGAAATGTACTCACAAGAATGGGTGTAGACATTGTGGATCAGAGAAGTCAAATGACACTTATTAAAACGCGAAAAAGAAAATGAACATTTGAATCAATGTTACAAAGAAAATGAAGCTCTATCAGAGCATTTACCATTATGCCTTCAACTCTGAGAGTTTCTGAACAAATATGCACTCACAGCATAATCATTGTTGGCCAAATCAAGTCACCATAAACGTTCCATAGATTGGAGTCTAGTGTTACAACATTATAATATTAAACATCATTCCTTTTCGCTCTCGGTAATTTAGTTTTTAAGCATAACGATATATAATATTATATGTATATGTGTATATATATGAATACACTAAAAGAAATATAAGTTTTATACGAGATAATCTACCAGCTTAGCTGGAATATTTAAACTTAGAAGTGATAAGGCTCGTAGATGCGATGATCCATGATTTATGGATGGTCTGAAACAGGCACAGATTTGTATCGTGGGATACTGTGTGATATGTTATAGTCATTGAGGTCAATATTGTGATTTTTTAACTTAAGAATACCTTTTTATATCTGTTTTCAACAATAATAAATATTTTTTCACCAAGCAAAACAATTAAAATAAACGGTAATATATTTGTTATCCGTGAAGAAAAATATCAGCTGCTTATATCTAATATTTTATCAATTATAAAAATAAATATATGTAGATCGTTTGTTAAACGAAAAAGACATATTTTGCTTCAGGTAATTAATAATCTTAGTTTGCAAGTACACAAAAATTTATTCGTACATATTAAATACAATGCTTACAGCTATATTGTAGTTCTTGTTCTGACATAAGATTTTGTTCATGGTTAATTGTACATTAATCTTTATATTTTTGCCGAAATTTCGAAAATCTAAATAAAATACAATGTACAAGGGAGTAAAAATCTATTGAAACAAGGTTACATTTATGTGTTACAGTAAGTTTATTAATTTATACTACTTCCGAATAATCTTATACTAATTAGATTGTACAAAAATTTTGTAGACGTCACTGCCTCTTCAATTTTTTTTTTGCATGTTTTTCCACTGGTTCATGACCATATCTCTAAGAGATCACAATTTACATGTTTAAAATATAACAAACAATAGCTAGCATAATTCACGAGGTTTAATAGAGAATGGTTATAGACTAGGTGAATACGTATAAATTATCTTTTTCATTCCCTCAATTTTTTGACACATCTACATTCCAAAAGTTACCTAATGTAGGTTTATACACCCTATTCGGGGGTGGTTACAGAAATAGGAAAAATGGGCCGTGCTTTGTGAACGTGGACGTTCATCGTATATACGCTAAAATATTTATCCATTAGTCAGCACAGGTGAACTATGCAAAATACATTCTTTCGTTTTTTTTCTTTTTACACAAGTACTGCTAACACAGAGTACTTACATTCTCACTTGGAAGTATAAAAACATTATCTAATAATTATTAAGGATAAACCTAGTACTGCAAAAATCTTACCCATATCAAAAAACAAGTAAATATGATTAACGTGCGATATAACAATTAATATGTTAGTATGGTATCATATATATAAATATATGTATATCAGTAAACGTCGACTTTTTAACTGGAAGAATAAGTGTATGTTATAAAAAAAAATGCACCTGTAAAATGTTACGCATTATATGGCAGTTTCTGTTTCTATTAAGTATCCAGTCTTTCTATGAAAATGCAGATTTGATTAATGGGAAAGTTAAATGCACCCTGTAACTATAGTTTCAATATTGAGTGTAAAATTATTCTTGCACAGACTATAATAATTTTCGTCATACTGTTATGAACAGCAGTATTGCAAAACTTGATTTTGTCTGATTGTTAAATGTGTTCAAAATGTTTCCTAAGTAGGCTTTTAAATAGTTGCATATGTGTTTGTCTTAAGGAACACAAACATTGTAAGTATTATAAACTCAGTCATTTTCTTAGTCCTGTTGCATGATTGTTTGCAGGCCAGTCTAAAAGTACTTTATAACTATTTTCAACATGCCTGAAATAAGAATAATTTGGTTTTTTTTTCTTTCAAATATATTAATCAATATTCTTGAAATATTGTGATACATACCTTAACACTATATGCATTGTCATAGCCCCCTTTCATTTGCATCTGTGCCTGAATATTTGACAACTGTGCACTTGTCATATCAAGATCTCCACTGCTAATATGTCCAGTATGTCTAAAATTTGTAGGTACTCCTATCATACTACGATCTATCCTTAGCCTTTGATGTGACCTCTGTCTTCCATTACGTGTTCTTGGTCCTTGTTGTGTTAAACAGCAGGAAAAACACTGTACCCAAAGTTCTCCACTGCCAGCCATTGTTTAATTGTATATAATGTAAAATCTAAAAAATCTAATTGAATATTTCTTAGAACAGAAACTTTACAAATATAAATCTCAAAAAATTAAGATATGTATATATAGCCTTAAATTGATTAATAGAAAAATGTTTAAAATATAAGGACAAAGATGAACCAAGTAACTATTGAACCCTGTGTGAAATTATTTCTTTAATATTGTTATAATGGTTAACAAATATTATTAAATATCAAAGAATTATTTGAAAACAAGTTTTATAAATCCAATTTATATATATCATCGCGCGAATGAATCAGACATCCACACTTACCAGGTCGTCAAGTGATCGTACTGT
The DNA here is from genome assembly GCF_051020975.1 of Osmia lignaria lignaria. Taxonomy (NCBI): domain Eukaryota; kingdom Metazoa; phylum Arthropoda; class Insecta; order Hymenoptera; family Megachilidae; genus Osmia; species Osmia lignaria. Next base: position 11,208,485 of record NC_135033.1, on the reverse strand, counting down.
CGTTTGGTCTAACCTTCGGGATGGCTTGAAACTCAAAGGCAGAGAGAAGCAAAACAAACATTCCCTTTTGATCGATGAGTTTACATGTGCCTGAAAAGGACATCGAGGCTATTTGTATATTCTACTGTTCAAATTAAAACCATAATAACGGTAAAATCCTTTGAAAATATAAGCAAACAATTTCGTGACTGAACAAAGGGAAATTATGTAGATACATACCGGTTTATAAGAACATAAAGTTTCGTATCAATCTTCACAAGGTACAGTAGACCTGCGTCCTTTCTGTTTCTAATCAGCTTATAAAACCATTATAAAATGATCGTGTCTCATTACATTGTTTAATACTTTTCGAAGGAAATTTAATAAAAATTACTTTATAGTTTTGTCTTTCTAAGGAGTTTCAAATGACGTTTGAAAAAAAAATTCAAATTTACCAAAGATAAAGCTGAATGTCAACGTGATCAACGGCAGGTCATCACTATAGTAAATTATGCTATATAACAAGAGAATTCGAACAAACCCGAAGAAAATCGAGATTTGCCGAAAGTTACTGATCTATAGAGTGCTATATACCGCAGTTCACCAGAGTCCATAACTGCGAAAAGACCAGTTTTCGTTCTTTGCGCTTCTCCAGTACGCATCTTCGCCCTGATTGGCGATACTCCCAAACGAAGTGGAAAGCGATTAGCAGAGAGCTCGCTGCGTTCCCCCACCATCTTCCAACCTGCGCGTCGCAGTTATGGACTCTGGTGAACTGCGGTATAGAGTTCCCATCACTGTATACTCCGGTATACATACTGACATTTTTGAGGTTAATTAATATCAAGTATATCCTTACTTATCAGTGAGTTTTCAGTTGTACATAATAATGGAATATATCAAATGAGGTTAATAATTGGATTAATATTACAGATATCTTGTTCTAAGAAGGAATCAAATATTTTTACAAATGGATATTGGTGAATTACTCTCCTACAAAGTATGTTTATAGTGAAATGATATGAAACTTACATTACTCTTAAGTTTTACTAATCTAATATTAACTTTTACAGCCACCAAATACCCCAAAAAGACCAATTGCAGGAGAAGATGATGATGAAGATGAATGGGAAAATGCTAAGAAACCAAAAAGGGTAATCAAAACTCCTTATCACCCACGTCAAAGACAGGCAAAGGAAGTTGAAGTTACACCAGTTAGAAGTAGTGAACCTCCTACACCTATTAGAGCTGCATTACCATCACCAGCAAATGATGTGGTTGAACCACAGTTGACAGAGAAAGAGAAGCAAGATATTCTGAAATATGTAGAAACAGAAGCACCTGAAGTAGAAGCATTAGATGAAGCAACACTTAAAAGAATGATCTTATTATTTGAGAAAAGAGCACTCAGAAATCAAGAAATGAGGGTCAAGTTTCCTGATCAACCAGAAAAGTATGTTATTTTTAAAGTAGGATAGACGAAGCAATAAATTTCATGTTCAAATGTAAACTGAAACATACTTTTAACAGATTTATGGAATCAGAAGTAGAGTTACATGAAACACTTCAAGAGCTTCATGTTGTTGCTACTAATCCAGATCTTTATCCATTGATGGTAGAGTTAGGTGCTGTTCCTTCTCTGCTTGAATTACTATCTCACGAGAACACAGATATAGCAGTTGGTGTTGTAGATCTTTTACAAGAATTAACGGATGTAGACATTTTACATGAGAGCCAAGAAGGTGCAGACACACTTATTGATGCTCTACTAGAGCAACAAGTCTGTGCTCTTCTTGTACAAAATTTAGAAAGATTGGATGAATCAGTCAAAGAAGAAAGTGATGGTGTTTATAACACATTGGGTAATGCATTATTAATAAATTCGAAATTATTATTTTTGAAAGGATAATAAAATATTATACGTATTCTTTTCAGCTATCTTTGAAAATCTTTTGGAATTTAGGCCTGACTTATGCATTGATGCAGGAAAACAAGGATTGATGCAGTGGTTGTTAAGAAGAATCAAAACAAAAACACCATTTGATGCTAATAAACTTTATGCTAGCGAACTTTTGTCTATTCTTTTGCAAAGTACACCAGAAAACAGGTTACTTCTTGGTGAACTTGATGGAATTGATGTGCTACTGCAACAATTAGCAGTATGTCTGATTGTATTTTTTTTTTACTATTTTTTATTTATTTTAAATCACTTGGTAATTTTTACCACTTTCAGTATTATAAACGGCATGATCCTCAAACCGCTGAGGAACAAGAAATGATGGAAAATTTATTTAATGTACTATGTTCAAGTCTAATGGCAACTGTAAATAGAGATAGATTCTTAAGAGGAGAAGGACTACAACTTATGAATTTAATGCTACGAGAGAAAAAAATGTCAAGAAATGGTTCTCTTAAGGTACAGATTAAAATACAATGTAGACCAAGTATTAATAGATTATATCATATTCCAGGTATTAGATCATGCAATGAACGGTCCAGATGGCAAAGATAATTGCAGCAAATTTGTGGATATTCTTGGATTAAGAACTATATTTCCTTTATTCATGAAAACACCAACAAAAAATAGGAAAAGGATGCTAACTGCAGAAGAACACGAAGGTATATATTTTTAATTACTTTCTTGTTTATAACAGTCCTATGATATTTTAATGAATATTTATTTTTCGTAATAGAACATGTAGTGTCAATTATAGCAAGTATGTTAAGAAATTGTAAAGGGCAACAGCGTCAAAGATTATTGAGTAAATTTACTGAAAATGATTACGAGAAAGTCGATAGGTTGATGGAACTTCATTTTAAATATCTTGAGAAAGTGGAAGAAGTTGAAAAAAATACAAAAGAAGATGAAGATGAAGAAGAATCGTACCTGAGAAGGTTAGACGGCGGGTTGTTTATTTTGCAATTAGTGGATTATGTATTATTAGAAGCGTGTACTGGTTGTCCACCACAAGTGAAACAGCGAGTTACGCGAATTTTAGCTCAAAGAAGGGCGTCCCTTAAAACTATTAGGCACATCATGAGAGGTATAATTCTTTTTATAAAGTATATTATACATAATAATTGATTTATCAAGGGTTCATTTGTTATTTTATCAGAATACGCTGGGAATCTTGGCGATGCCGGCGATTCAGAATGGAGAGAAACAGAACAACAACATATATTGCAATTAATCGACAAATTTTGATGTAGATTTTTCAGTGAAAATTTAAAAAAACTGAATTTCTTCACTATTTTTAAATTTTTATCAAAAGTAATAGCCTCGTTTGACATTAATTCTTAATAAGAATGTAAAATACATGATATGAAATTCTTTTTTATATGTAGGAACTACAAAAAATTTTGTAAAAAAAATTAAATGTGTCTGTTACATTTTAACTATTATTTAACTATTTGAAGTATGTGCTTTATCAAATTATACATTGATCAGTTGTTTTATTTGTAGTGTAATTCTGTGTTAATTAGTTCATATTACTCCATTTGATTATTAATGCTATGGTGTTCAATAGCACAAAACTTGACTGAAAATTTATTGTTGGTTCATATCAAAGTATTTTCCATTCGCTAATGAAATATTTTAGAAAGATATCGTAGATCTATGTTAATAAAATGGGTGAAGATAAAGTGATGATTTCAAGTCATCGTTCATATCATGTCAATTTTGCACAAAATAATCTCAAGTTTAGCCTACATTGTACAACCATACGAATCTGAAGATACTGTTTATAATTTACGAAATTACTACGGTGAAATTTTATTGTCGGACTATTTATGGAAGAGATACTATCGTAAGAAGTTTGGTCTTTACGAAAAATTTGTCGCCAACACTGGTTGCGTGCAGTACTTTCAAAAATTCAGCGATCGTAGCAATGTATTCCATTGTCAAAAGTATTTTTCTTATCTGGTGTTTGTCGTTTGCCAGGTAAGTACAAATTTTATTCAAACTTTTTATTAAACATTTTAAATGAACAATAACGTGTCGTTATACGGTACATATATAGAAAGAAAAACCATACTTTATGGTTCATATTTATGTAATTTTATTGTGAATCACTTGATAAATTCTTTTTAACAAGTAAAAAGATACGCGCGATTCCTCTCGCTCATCGTAACCATGATGATCTAAACGAACGCATGCGCCTTCACCTAATATATACTCGATCGTGGCTCCGTATTTTCTTAGTTTCGTAGCAACGACAGTTATCCATGTAACTTGGTAAAATCGAGAAGATACGTTTAATTAATTTAGTTTTAAATTTATTTTAAATCGTGTGTTCAATACGTGTTCCTTGCTTACGGGTAAGCTTTCTACCCTTCAACACGGTACCAAACAGAAATGTTGTTATGATACGAGGAGTGGGAAAGGGGGGTCAACGCTCGGTGAACGATCGATCACGATTGGCTTATCCGTGCGACTCTCGGCCAATCAGAGCGCGTGCTGCGCCCTTACACGAAAGTTTGCTGCACGAGAGATGCCAGTTTGCTACTGCAAGCTTCAGAGGTGCGGTCGTTGGTCGCGTAAGCCGGTTCGCGGTGTTTTCGCTGATCTTTATTTCACGTTTGTCGCGGCGTGTGAATCAAAGACAGTAATAAACATGTCAAGAAGGAACAATATTCGTACGTGACACGAGTGTTAATATTTGTGCCTCATCTTTTATTGTGCTGTAATGACGACCAGGCAAAATCGAAGAAAACTATATTGAGAAAAGTGTCGATTCCTCGAAGAAGCAGCCACGGTATGTCACTTGTCAGTTTCATCCCTTATTTTGCGATTTATTTGTGGATGTTATCGATTGATACCGTGCTTTGGAGCGGAACAACCGTACGTGCGTATTATAGAAGCGTGTTCGTTAACACGAAATTTTTATTCATAAATTCGAAACAGAATTATGGGTAATTTCGACGTTCGTGACAATTGGGTGATTTATACGTTTTCACTTTAAGAAATGTGCATATATTTATTCTGTTCTATTCATCCGTTTAGTCAGAGTAAAAATAGTGAAGAAAATATTCATAAAAGTCAGCATCCTCTGCTACCGCCATTTATAACATCGTCACGTATTCATAATTACCGCTTACCCCGTTCGATTCCGGATCGAGTTTCGTTGTTACAAGACTACCAAAAGTCTAAGGGAGATCATTTACACCGGCATAGTTTAATCAATGCTGGATTAAATTTAGTTGTACGAATATCGTTACGTGTTATAGTTAATGTTCATTTTCCTACGGCGTTAACTCGTTTCTTACATAGGATTCCTAAAATAACCATTTTTTACGATGTCGTTAAAATTTGTACTAGCTTTTTTCATCTTGAAACGAGTTTCTCGTTTCTTTAACCCCCGTAAAAAGTGCCCCCGGATATCGAGTGACCATGCTCCGTGTCGATTTGATATATCGATCTTCGATTGTTGTGCGATACTTCTCAACGAGGATTAGCATTTCGGTGAGCTGTTAAGCCACGCTAAAATAAATCGTTTCAAATTTATCTTGGAAGCTTATTTTCGCGATTTTAACGCGAATTCTTTGAATAACGCGACTCGGAACTAGCTGTTCGTAAGGTTTCTCGTTTGGTAATTTCAACTGTGGTGTAGCGTCTTTACGCCTGAAAGCCAATTTCATGATCGCGTACCTGCTGCTACGGTGTGACGTAACTTTGCTACTTCCGATTTGTTGTTACGTGCACGTGCCACGCAGCAATGTTTGTCACGTGTTCTATTGCTGAAGCAATACTACTAGTTCCACTATAACCTATCCAAATGTGACTCGCGTTGCTCAAGGCCATTTTCGTGAAGTTACTGTTAGCGAAATTTTGTTATATGCATTGACTGTTGCTAGCGATAGGAACGATACCCGAAATCGATACCATCGATTTTAGCTCGTTAAATACGATACCGTATCGAACAGAACGGATAAAATAAATATCCATTTAATACCTTGCGTCATCTGTATATCGATATTTTCCAATTAATATTAGACGGATAAACATTGTTTTATGATTAAAAATCACATTTGATATAAAGAGGAATGACTATTGTAAATTTTCAAACTTCCCGCGTGGACGAGTTTCGAGACTCGATGGGCATCGAGATTTCTCGCGTATCGATTTAAATTCACGCATCGACGCGTTCAGTATAAATTGATCACGGTGCACGTAAACGTGTATAAACGTTCTTAAACGAAGCGTTAACGAATTTTTAGAGAAGTTTATCGTGCATCGATATTCGCGCGAGAACAAAGCTCTGAATTAAATTGAAGCCAATTATTTCGGAGTTGAGTTACTTCTCCTCGTGGGACGGTGGCAATTGTTTTTTCTAAATTACATGCTGCACGACTGCTTATCGTTGAACGAGGAATTAAATTACAAATCACGTGTTTGAACGACATAAAGTAATTCTATCATTTCGACTCATTTTAAGCCATAGAATTTCCCTTATCTAATTTGTACCACGATATACGACTTGGACTGTATAATCATTGTTATCCATTGTTAACACATCATTTTATATCTTGTAGGAAAGAAGACTTGATATAAAGGTAGCTGAAAATAGTCCCGTTAATTTATAAAAACTGTAGAGGAAAAACAAAGAAAAATTTGCGGTTCTAATACGGAAAGTTTAATCCTTTTGCCGTGGTTTATCGATTTACGACGATGCAGAACACACGCTGGTGCATCACTATGAATGCTGCAGACGACGTGTGACCTTGAACGAGTAGCTCGCGAAATCCAAATAGAGTCCGAGAAAACAAACGCAACGTTTCACCACTTTACTGGTCGGCCCTAATTTAGCATTCTACTACTTAATTCTTTACAGTTTCCTTTCCGATAGAATTTTTCCTCATTTCCCAAAGATTCACTTCGATATCGGTATTAATATAAATATTCGTTGGTCCTGCAAAATTAACAAACATCAAGTGTACGTCAAAGTTTGTCAATTTCCCGCAATAGCAACGAATATTTAGTTTTATCAAAGGATTCGTTAAGTATCCGCAGTTGTTTGCAAAAGACCGTGTAACCAGCGCGTTGCGGATAAATTGAAATACTTATTTAAGGAGGATCCAATTAGGTTGCCATTCCTGGAATTGCCGCGGCCAGGTTTACGCCATTATCGATCAAACTGTCCCAGATTCGCGAATTCTTCGTCGTTGAAGCGTTCGTGTATAAGACCGAAGCTATCTCGTCAGTTTGTACACGAAACTTTCTGCTTTCAGTCTAACCAGTCGACATAGAAACCCTTCTTTTTCCTATTTTCCTCGACTTCTTTTGTCAAGTCTTTTCGAAGTTCTAATCGAGAGATATTGCAACTTTTAACTTTAGAATTAATTTATATTGCCTACGTATGTGTGACAGTCGTCGCCTATCAATTTAGATTCGTTAGTAGCTTCATTGTAATTGCAATATTTTCATAGGAATACTATGTCCTCTTAAACGGGCCTCAGAGGGTTAAAAAGCGAGCATTCTCGAGGAAGATTTGGAAAGCTCGTTTTCCTCGAAACTGAAAGTAATTCGAGGTCTGAAAAGCGTCTGGAGTCGAGTCAATTATCCCGAAGTGGTCGGAAATCGAGTGTACTGAAGGAATCTCTCTTACGAGTGACTTTTCTCCACTCCTCCGCCGCACCCGGCAGCGGAGCATAGATTTTTTTCTTCTCGTCTGCTCTCCGAAAGGCTTGTACGGCCACTTAAGTCGCGAAAATGCTGAGCGTGCTGCTCGAGATCGATTCGCAAACGCGCCTGCCTGGAACGTGTAAGCTGCTTTCGCGAAATTTACGTTAATTTTTAGGTCAGATTGAAAACCGAACCGGCGTTTTCCATCGAAACATACCATGGATCGTCTCTCATCACGAAATCGTTCGTGTATCCTCCTTTCACGGTGAAATTTCCATAGAATTGAACATTTCGTGCAACAATGAGAGATCTTTCACGAATCTTTCTTAGTCTTTTGTTGCTGTATCTTTCAAGAAAGATATGTACAGTCAGAGAGCTTCATTTCAAATCTTACATTTCTCTATATTTTCAGCTATAAAGACGGCACACAGATATGTCGATGAGCTCTCTAGTTTTAATCATACTAAGACGGAAAATTACACGAAATTTCCCAATAAGATATCTCTTCTATTAGACTCCGCTCATCTTTCTTCGAGGAAGGTTTACAACACCGAAGATGAGCATAATCATACTCATTTCTATGCTTGCATCATATCTCTACATCAATCCCATTGAATAACGCGTTTTCGACGTAATCGTTTTCCCGCTTCTGCAAGAACCCGCGTTGCGCACCGCGCTTCCGTGGGCAGAATCGTGCGCGCTCTTCAAGAACAATCATTTGCATACACACACTGGTCGATTATGTCATCGTCGCTCGAACGATCTTATCTTTCTTCACCGCGTTGCCGTTAAGACGTTGTTTTTTATTCTACTCAGGTGTATCGCGCGATCGGTTAACGCGTTCGACACCGGCGACGCATGCTTGCGAGAAGCAAAATCAGAACCATTAACACTGTTCCCTTAGAAAATTATTTGCAATTGATAAAAGGAAAACCGTTCGAACGGAAGCTAAATACTGCAGCAACGCATTCGACTTTACACTGTAAAGGCATTGTAACGCGTTACAATACACCTCTTTGTGCCATAATACGGCCACGATCGTTGTTAACAGAAACATCGACACCTTTCATCGCAAAGAGGTTCGAACGATCGCCTCTCCCTGCTTCCCATAATTAATCAAACGATCAGGAAAATGCAGCAGCTTGACTGGAGCGTTGCTAAGGGACTACGCGCGTCTTGCAAAGCGTTTCCAAGAAGAAAAGCTGCACGAGCAGAAGCGGTTTCTTGCCAGAAGTCACGGTTAAATCGTTGTTAGGGTGATGATGATGCATTTCGAGTCGCGCGGCTATGCAAAACAGCGCGAATCGGTTCTCTTTGATGTAGAAAGTCCACGAGAACTCGGGCAGGACCGTTCACTTTCGCAGTAGATTTCTACACAGTAGATTCTTTGTGCCTCTTGTCTTTTATTTATGTCGGTTAATCACGTGAAAATAGAAATTGAAAAAATTAACGCGTTCCAGTGGACTGTTACCACTTTTTAACCAGATAGCGTCGCATCGTCGATTAATGATTGATAATAGATATCAATTTTCAACGATCAAATCTTAAGGTCGGATAGGAAAGAGTCGAAAGTCTTGGTAACATCGCAACGTGGTCGGGTCAACAACCTTAAGTGTTGGGAGCATAACGTTGTGATCATGACACGAGATAAATTGGCAGTGAGCATAGCTCATAATCGCGGCAACTGACAGCGCATCGTCTTCTAAGGTCTTCGCTCTACAACACGCGACACGAGAAACACGTACGAGCCGATAACGCTAACGAAAAGATGAACACGAGAGTATCGGCAAACACTCGGCGCAAAGTTAACTTCCTTATTTGCAATTTAATCGTCTGCGTCCCTCCTAAGAATTCGCTGTTATATTTGGAAGTTAACGAAGCTCGTCGACACAGTAATTTGGCAAATGATTGGCCATTTAAAGGGAAAAAGGATGAGATTTTGGCCCGCGGGAGGATGTTTTGGCGATGGCGGCCGTTGCGACGAGACGGTTTCATCGATCCATTCACTCTCACTGCCGTTTACGTGGCCCAGACCTCTCGTTTCCACTTCTCCCCTTTCTTCTTTTTCTCTTCTTTCCTTGCCCCGGCAACCTGCTACCTTACACCTTGCTCTCGTGCCTCCCACGACCCACGCTTCCACTCATTTCCGCCTTCGTTTTTCCTTACAGGACAGTTGCTTCCTCGTTTCGGCGAGAACGCCTTTGCCCATTTTCCATTCCGTTTAAAGGCTTTCCCTCGCCGAGAGAATATCAAAAGAGGAAACGCAAAGTGGATTTTTCATTTTTCATTTTTCGAAAATGGTTGACCTACATTCATTGAGATTTCCGTGCGGGCTAGCTTTCGAAAACGCTTTGTATTCAAGCGACGCGATTATTTCGCGACACCAGTCACATTGGATTCGTCCAGAGAAATTCATTCGTGTCATTTATGACGTACGAAATAACGACAAGGATATGCAAATCAGACGGAGAGAAAGAGGATGGTGGGAAATTCGCGAGAGAGCTCTGAAAGATTGATTTAACAAACGATAACGAGGAAAATTTCAGACGACATTTCAATTTCTATACGATATCATTAAAAGGGAAACACAGTTGATTTTTCGAAAGCTGGAAAGGATTGAATTAAAACGACCGTGAACGTCGTTTCAGCGTGAGATTTATGGTCGAGATAATTGTAAATCGACCATCAGGTAAAAAGGAAGGAAGGACGAAGTTTAGATGAAAATTAGTATAATCGTGCAAACGAAGGACGAGGCGTTCTTGAAGAGGAAAAGCCGCGCCTTCTGACGGAAACTCGAAGGTCTACGGTGTTCTAATGAAATTGCAGCCTCGTTTCGATAAGTCATCCAACGATCACCGCTCCAAGCATTCACCACACCCTTCTGAACTGACCCAGAAATGGAAAGGTGGGCGCGCCAACCCTAGACGAAGGTATCCTTTGAACTTTACCGTCGATCAACCGTGAAAACGTAGAATCAATTTTTATACAGGACAATATAAGTACCTTACGTATGCGTTGATACGAATAAACAAAATAATTCAGAATTTTCGTGCAGCTGGGTCTACTAAATCTTAGGTCTACTATGCATAAGTATGACAGAAATTTGTGATTCTGTTTGCGGTGCAGAATGTAGATATCCAGTGCACTCGATTCGATGCATCTACCATGCGACCTATAGACGGTGAAGTGTCGCGAACGAATCCGAAAATAACGCGAGTTCCTGGCGGTACTTCAGCGGTTCGTCCGTGTCCGAGCATCGTTATTAAATATTGCTCAAAGTTTACTGAATCGGACGTTTCACAAGCGGCTACCAGTTTTAATCCGTCATCAATCAGAACCGGTGCCAAATGTAAACTTTGTTGAATTTTCATTTCCATTATTTGTGAAAAGGTAAAAAGTGTTTTCCAGCAAATGGAAAACGCGTTCCTTTTGGAGAGTTCAGTTAAAATGTTGATTCATCTGATAAGTAGTTGGGAAAGAAAATATTAACCCTTTCCCATTACCTCTACCCGTTCCTTTCTCTTCCATCTGTTCGATGAAATTGAGCGATTCAAGGTTTCTTGTTGACCAGGAAAACTCGAATTTTAAATACAATGACTATGTGAAAATTTGTTTGGAACTGGGGAGTGGAAGTGTTTCTGGTTAGTTTCTTATCCAAACCGTCTGGATCAACTCTGTCGTCTCGGTTAACTTTGTCGAAGTGTGTTCCTCCGGTTCGATCCGCGTCTCCGTGTTCTCGGAGAGGACGAAGCGGTCCGCTCGGCCGGCTCCGGCCAGTGTCGTTGGCGTTCGAGCAGTGCTAAGAATACCGTGGCCAGCCATATTTGGCAATGAGACCGCGTGGCCGCTCCGCCTAGCCCGCGGGAACACGAAAGGGAGAGCCGCTTCTCTTTTCGGGGGCAGAAGAAGCGCACAGACACGGGTTCCGTCAAAAGGCGCTTTCAATTTACCTTTTTACTAATCCTTTCGAAGACCGATATATTATAAATATTCGAAACCATCGAACTAACTAAAGACACTAGAAATCTAGTTTTGTCCGTCTTCTCTCTTGGAAAGAATAAAAAGAAAGTAGCCGAAGAGGAATCGCTGGGTCATCGAAACCGATGGAAATCGCGTTTCGCCACGACACGCTTTGAAATCGGGCCGAAAAATCGGTCCAATATGCACGGAGGAGGAAAGCCATCGGGAGAATCTTTGCGAAAGGAAGGATCAAGAGGGAAAGCTAATAACCGCGGAAGATACAGGCCTATGATTAATTCTTCTTTTAAACGACAGACAATCTCTTGATTGCAGATGTAATCGGGCGCAAAAGCGAACCGGATGTAACGGACCTGGTGAATGAAAGAGACTCGTCCTCATGAGACGAGGGATCGATTCGAAAATGCAGGCACGTGCAATTGTACGCGTTTTGTAATCCAATGAACGATAAGGTTGCAAGGTACACGCGTGGGTCGCGGGTGAACGCACGGATTTGCGCAACAATTACCCGCACAATTTTGTTTTCCTCCAAGGAGTGACCACGTTTTACAGGGAACTTGCAGGAAAAAAAGGGAGTTTACAACAAACATTTGAAAATAGGTCGGAAAATTAAATTTTACTCTCAGCTTTGCATTACATTCAGCTCTCTTTTTAATCTCTGCCAGTAATGTAAAATTCACGAAACCTGTGCTAAAACGGTTAATCCGTTAAATAAATTGAAAAACAAGCCGGAAAAGCCTTTTCCTCTGGTCGCATTGTATGCAAATCAGCTAATGGAAACACGGGTTACACGTGGCGTTGTCTGTTGGCCAAAAATGGCAGGAAAACAATGTCCTGGTCGATGATCGCGTTGCAACACGAATTTATACGTGTTGTTCGACACGGAAGAACCTGACTATATTTGCGCTGCATATATGGGCCCCGTTAGACGATCCTCGAATCTGAATAGACGTCGTCGCCGTCGTCGCCGTCGTCGTCGGGGTAGACGCAGAAAAACGATCGGTTATATGCGAGAAGAGATCGTGCGTCGACCGCAGCTCGCTGACCCTAATAACCTCGTTGCCTGTTCCCGACGATCAATTAATTACCACCTAATTGGCGTTGAAGCGCCGGTATCGTCGCGATAAACCTGTAACGTTGTAAGCGTTAGGTACGTGTCGTCCCCTCTTTGCTAACGAAAACCATCCGCCTCGTCTAGCAAAAGCGTTATACAATGTACACTTTTTTCTTTCAACGCGGAAAATAACGTGTCGGGTCATGTTTTGGAACATTCAACAAGCACGGGTTACCTATGGAACATGCTGGTGTAGTTGTACAGAAATTAATATCAATCTCGAGTGGAGGGAAACAAATTTCACGGTGGGCAAAATTTTTCATGTAATCATCCTCGAGCGCCCTCGGCTTTGGAACGGTAAACGACACGTGCAATGAAAAGTAGGAAGGGAATTTTTTCGTGAAATCTTATCTGTTGAAGCGGGACAGGAGTTATCGCGACAGGTACGAGCATTGAAATTACGGAAACACGGCCTCCGTGTGCCCTTTCCGATATATGGCCTCGTGTTTATGAATAAGAAGCATTATGCATGTATCAGGTGTAGCGATTTATACACGGTATCGCTGTAGACATGCTTCGCTGTACGTCTACAATCTACACAATTGAAAATGTTGAAAAGTTTCAAGAAAATTCTACTATCTAGCGTTTCGTTCAGGACCTTGAACACTGCATTTCCTGCGTTTCCTACATTTCTCTTTTCTTACTCACGATTCGTGTTTCCTACTTCACAGTCTAATTCCCTGTCAGAAACCGCTACCGTTCAGCCTACAATTATGCCGGTCTCTTAAGCTGAAACTCAATTAAATGAACTTTATCAGAAAATAAAATTGTCGGTAATAAAATCTGGCGTTCGAATTCGAACGAGGACGTTCGCTCTCGTCGATGGCATCTCGGAGGCGAAGTTGCAAATAGAGATTCCCGGAAATTCTCTTGAAACATCCTATGGCATCGCTCCATGGCGTTGCTAGACGAGCATTCGACCAAGAATCCGCCTGCATCTATGTATCTATTTGTGCATTGCTCGCCTCTTCAATTTGCCAGCTCTCGCTTCTTTTTTGCATTCATCCGACTCGTATTCGACGCGTTGCCGTCTGAATGGCCGACTAAAAAGCTCTTTTCATCCATGGCTTAGCTTCTCGTGACCGTGAACGCGCCAGATTAGACGTGTCTCTTCTCTTTTTTTTCTCCTTATTGTTCGTTAAGAAGGCTACCTTAACAATTTCCATTCATCTGAGACTTGAAAAATTCTATTTATTTCTATCTGCGCGAAAAAGAATCTTGATAAATCGAAAATTACCGGTGAACGCTTCATTTTTTTAACGATTTATATACTTCCTTTCTTTTCTTTTTTTTTAATGGTCTGTGTCGTTAGAGTAGAATGATAAACGACGTAAAAAGAGCAGGTTTTCAGGGTTTAAAAAACTGAACATAGCCACGTGGGATTAATTAATGATTGCGACGACCTTCGTTGCCTCCCAATTAGGTAAACTCGGAAGAGGCTGTGACGGAACGAGATTCGGGATTTTTCAACCAATGTGGGTCATTAATAACACGCCCTTGAACGGGATGATCGTTCGATCCCGTTCAATCATCTCTACAGTTCATCCAACTGCTCTCGTCGAGAGGAAATTTCGAATTTAAGAGGGAAATGTGATCGAAGTCGAGATGCATTCCTTGGCTAGTATACTTTAACGTTTTATCGCACCGCGTTGGGTCGGCCACTCAAAGAATGCAACTCTGATAATTCCCGAGAAGCTAAAGCGTTTCTAAGAGGCTAGATAACAAGGAATATCAATTTATTTGCCGTTTTCGAGTGCTATTTGAAGAAGATACCGGGCTCGATAAATGTGACGATTGTTGGTTATAAATAGTTACACACTAATGTGACATTCAAGAACTGTAACTACAGAGGTGTTCAGATTACATTGTTCAATGCGTATCTACATTTCTGATATTTAACAGGCGTTTCTTATGCTGGCTAACCCACAATTGAAACGTGTAACTTTTTCATGAATAGAATTTTATTAATTTCTTCTCTGGAACTAACAACCAGCCATTTAGAAATAACGGTACAAGTTATCGTACAGTCTATTGACTGATTCAAGCAAGCTTGTCCCATCGTTCGGTATTCGACACGGTTGAATTTTTCTCTATCCGCGATAAGGAAAAGTCGATGGGAAAATAAACGAGAGTCTGGTTGCAAACGAGTTTACGCCTCTCGAAATTGCAAATGAAGACCTTCGATTCCTGTTGCGTTCGATTTTTATCATTTTCCTTCCGTTCAGCCGAGGTGTAATCGAAGTAGGTCCTCGTATCGTTGACTCTATTCGCTTGGCAATTAGCGGATGATTAGACGATAGCCGGTATGTAGGTTGAACGATCGTGAATCGTTGTTTTCTAACGTGTACTCGGGAGTTACTATGATATACGACACACGCATAATATACGGCACGTCCCTAAAATAGTAGCGTAAATAGAAACGTGGAAATGGAAATCCGGCTTCTCGACGACGGTGTCTTTTTCTATAATTCATCTATAAAACGAGTCTTTCTTCTTCGAACCTCTTTACTCCTGTTTACAGCATCGTATAAAACCGTAATCGCGTAAAAAAACTCGGTATAGAAACGAGATATGACCGATTGTGAGACGTTGAAAAGCTTCACCTAATAATAAGCGTTGCATTGGAAAAGAAAAAATATGAAATTCCTTTTTCCACTGGAAGATATCGAAGAAAGCAATTAAATTTATCTTCAATGGCCATGACTCATATGTATGTCATTTATAATTGTGGATTTATTATATATAGTCATTTTTTTATTTCAATAAAACCTCAATAAAAATGATTAACAAAAATTACGGGATCCTCCTCCATTGAAGGCGCAATTTCAACTGGCCGCCTTCGGCCTGAGGGCCCTGTATTTATAAGGCCACCGTACCCACACTCTTGTCAGTCAGTGGCGATGGTGGGAGGTATGCAGATCTGTCCATACACGGTATCGGTTTATCGTAACAGTCGTCATGATTTTTTTGATATCCCTGACAAAATGTCAGAAAAAAAATTAATCAGTATTTACGCGTTAACGAGGCACTGTGGTTCATTTGAAAATGATTTTCTAATCAGATCATTGAGAAAGAAGAAAGCAATTTGTCACTGATATTGTGCCATTCAGCGCGTTCGCTGGCGGCACTCAAGTGGAAATTCATTCATCATAGTTAATATTTTCGAAATGAAATAATATAATTTTGCACCTCGACTACTTCAATGATGAACGCTCTGTACAAGTAGTGTCAAGTAATTAGAGACTTTCTGTATCCAGCTGACATTTAAATAGCACTTATATGGTATTTACCGAGCAAATTATACTAGTTTATTCGCATGCAGTTGCGCTCGATTACAGGTTATTATTATTAATGCTACACCTCGATGTTCTTTTCTCTGTAACTTTAATTCAACTATTCTGTATTCATTCGCGTGCCATTTCTATCTCGGTTATTCTTCGATGACACTTTGTCTGATAAAAATCCGTCGTAACATACCGTGAATCGTAATTAGTGAATTATATAACGCGGCTGTTGCCACACGGTTGTTCTGATAAGCTTCGACTTCTCAGCACATATTATCGAATCTCTGATATTCTTGTAGAAAAACAAAAAAAAAAAAAAGAAAAAGAAAAGCCTCACGTGCCAGAAAGTGATTAACTCGTTGAAATTGAGAAGCCTCGTTATCTCAGTGGACGCAAATGTTTCAGAACCATGGAGTAAGTGAAAAAGGAGAGGAGGAAATGATCCGAGACTCTGTTGTTTTCTATGTGACATTATCAACCTTCCTAATAATACCTTTTCGTCTTCTTTAATAATAGGAAGTAGGTTCAGGGTATTAATAAAGAGTTAATGATCGAAACGTAACTTCCTTGTTGAAAGAAAGTGAAACCCTTGGCACAACGTTAATATTAAATACCAAACCATCAACTTGCCTATCCAAGGAAGCGAACGTTGTATTATTTTCTTCTATTAATTATT
Source organism: Osmia lignaria lignaria (assembly GCF_051020975.1). Taxonomy (NCBI): domain Eukaryota; kingdom Metazoa; phylum Arthropoda; class Insecta; order Hymenoptera; family Megachilidae; genus Osmia; species Osmia lignaria. The sequence goes on along the minus strand of NC_135033.1, from coordinate 11,191,833 downwards.
CGACGATAGAAAATTTCTGCCGTTGCGTCCCTGACCAGCATGACGATCAATGTGCCAACACAGTAGGAAAAGAGAAACGTTCATTTTCTTACGAGAAAACGACAAGTTTCTCCGTGCAAAGAAACGCAACAAGATATCGGAAGAAATTCCAAGAAAGTAGCCGCTAAAAGCGGCGATGGACTGCGACGCGGAACGAGGAAGCGAAATTCCCGAATCGACGAAAGAAATTTAGTGAAACGACGGATCTGTTTAAACGATCCCCCCTATGGAGAGTCGAAGGCGATATTGAAATCCTACGGGAATTTAATAATAACGAGCTGCGAGTAAAATTACGAGCTCGGCACATTCGCTTCGATTAATAGAGGGTTTAACTAGCTAACTCTGGACGAGCAATAAGAGCCATATGGTCGTGAACGGGGTGGAATGAGAATAGCTGCGTGTCTCTTCTTCCGCCATGCTTCTTATTCTTCTTCTTCTTTTTTTTATGAGAAGGAGTCTGCGTTCTCGAAGAACGTCATTCATAAAAGAAGGAACAAAACCATGGGAGACCGTGGTCTTGTATAGGAGAAAGGGTTGAAGGGTGAAGGGTGAAGAGGTCGGACAGAAAAGGAGATTATTATGTAGATGGAACAAAGGAGACAGAAACATGGGGGATGAAAGGGTGAAGAAAGGACATAAAATTTGGACTCGTAGAAACATAAAAAATTGAAGAGTAAGAAACTAGGGCGCAAGGGAGTTGAACGAAGGAAAGAGGACGAAGAAGCATAAGAAATGAAGAAAATTTTTTTAGGAACGCGCGAAGAGAATGAAGGGTGCAAAGAGGAGGTTAAGAGAATAAATTGGTGTGAGGGGAAGAAAATGAGAGTGGACGAAGTGAAAAAAAGAAATTCGTCGGAGCCGCTTTTACCGTCCAGAAATATATTTGGCTCGGATTCTTCTTCCGTTCGCAACGCGCGCCCGCTGCCGGAAAACTCAAAGCGTTTACCCTCGTGGAATAATTAAATCGTGGAACGGTAGCCGAAAAACCCTCGAGATCCGCTTGCGATCCATTATCGGTCCGCTCGCGATCAATATTCGATTTTAAATCACTGTCACATATTTGAGCGCCGATCTTCTGCTTCCTAGATCCATCCGTAAACTTGTAGTTAGGGTATTCCTCTAAATATATCGTTCTCTAGGGATAAGAGGTGACGCAATCTAGCTAGAAGTATAAATTCTTTACGAAATATGATGTAATCTCGAAACTGAACATTTCCGCGGCAGTAAGGCGCGAAGAAACTTTTCGAAATAATCGCGAAGTAATGTATATCGTAACGGAGCGAACATCGACTCGATAAAAATAAATTATACTCTACTCGACCTCGTTTTTTCGAGTTACAACCACTTTCCGACGATTAGACGATTCTCCTTTACGGTAACCTGTTCGCGACCTTGCTGTTTTATGGTATTCTATTTGATAAGAGCTTTTAAATTTCAGTGGAATAATTTGAAATTTAGTTGCTCAATTTGAAAAGCATTTGAGATAATTAAAGACGAGTGGGGATTGCTTTTAAAAACAGATAGAGGAGACATCGCGGATGTAGCGAGGTTCGTTCATTTGCAGTTTGTACGTAAGGTACATACGTGAGCCGATCGTGTCGCATAACTCGGTCACGTTTGCGGTTTGCATCGTTAGAATACGATACGACCCACTAAAAATAGCGGTCGAGCCAATATCGATACTCTGTAAACGGTGTCAATCCCATGATCGGGACGACCAGTCGCACGTAACATCAGGTTTCCGTGTATACGCAACATTCCTTCCACTTCGTCTCTTCTCTTTTACTTGTTACGTTTTACAATTTTCTAACTACACCGTCGGAATAAAAATCAAGCAAGCAATGGAACACTTTTCACGAACCTTTAATTTGCTTATCATCCGACGATGAAAGTGGAACGACGTGCTTGGAAGAATATAGATCTTGCGAGTCGAAGCGTGACCACCACGAGGGAAATTAGTTCAGTTTCACAATTCGAGACTATGGAGGGTGTTGTTATAAATAGTTTCTTAATGAAACGCCTATTTAAAAAAAAAAAAAAAAAAAAAAAAAGTAGATTTGAAGGCTGAGCTTGTATTTTCCGTCTAAACAAGGACGACCATCGATTTTAATATAGAACCACCATATTCTCGTTTAACTTGTTAAGTATTCTAATTAAATTTAATGATAATTTGTCTACTTTACTTTCGTTTTGTCGTACGATTATTCTTGCCTAGAATGAAAGTTTTGTTCGTCGCGACAAAGGAAGGAAATAGGCGCGATAAAAGTGATTATCGACAAGAAGACGAGGTCCAAGCAAAGTTCTTTAAACACTTTCCGATAAATTGAGTGGGAGTCGGCGAGTGTTCGATGTCTTTCAGATTTCCAACGACGTGAAAAGTCGTGGGCGGTTTAGAAGCCTAAAAGTTTCCTGCATTTTTGCTGGCTTAAATAGCTTGTCAAAAGTTGATCATAATAAAACTTGACAAGAGGAATTGATAAAGAAAACATTAGATTCTTAAAAATGGAGCAAAGAAACGTCGTTCTTAGCAAACTGATCATCGACACCGAAACTTTATTTATCTACGGTCAAATATATTTCTGTACAGGAATTTTCTCGTACGCGAAATCGAACGAAACGTAAATTCGTGAATCGACCTGCCGAGTCTCGGTTTGCGATATTCTCAGCATACAATCCTTCTTTCTATCTGTCCAGGTCTAAAATTGTAACTTGGCGAACGACCTCGTCGGCCATCGTTCGCGGACATTGATCGGGCTAAGTCAATCAAATTGAAATAATTCAGGTGTAATTATTTTTACTCATCTTTTTCTAAAGAAATCACGGTCACTTACGGTAGCGAACGGGTTAATAATTAAAGGTTCAAATTGAATTTTCATCAATTCGTTATGAAAGTTTGGCGAGAATAACGGTAAGAATCTTACGGTCCTCTTGATTGAGACAACAGGCTTTGTCTCTTCCTTATTATTATAATTTGACCGTGCCTAATCGGCCACGTGGGAGTGAGAGGCGACAAAATGAGATGTCGCGTTCAATTTATGGTCTCGAAGAGAAAGAGAGACGCGTCGAGTCGCGAATTATATCTCATTATTAGCGAAGAAGATATAGCCTGACCCAGTGACACGAAGAAGAAAAGGGTAGAGCTCGAGGGAGAAACAAAAAACGATAGACGACGGTGTATCGAACAGGGTGGTCCTCCCTTCCTTTTCCTTCTCTTGCTTGTAAAAGAAAATGCGACTTCCATTTACAGAGAATAAAATAGAGTAACCCGGTTTGTCGAATACAAAACAGCCAAAGCCATCAGAGAAAAGTGGAAGAAATTCTTATCTGGCGCTGGTTTACGTAAAAGCATGGATATTAAAATAGCCTGGCAACGTGTAGTATTTAGTCAGTCGGGTATTTCGTCGAAGTCACCGACACCCAAGAATATAAGAGATACTTTGAGAATAATCATCAGAGAGTTGCGAAACGCACGGTTTCTTGCCAGAGACAAAGAAAGCTCCGCTTTCGGAATACAAATTTTTCTCGCTTCGAAAGGGGATGGCTGAGCAAGATTTCGAAGGGGTTAAGGGGGGAGGAAAAACGTGAGGAACGTGAAATGTACACGGCTTGGAACGATTCGAGGCAGCAGCGAAGCCGTGAACGCACGTCTGGTCACGGATCGTACGCACGCATTTGCATACGCGTAGCAATGCAGGGTGAAAGTACCGATAGAGTGTCGCCTTTTAGCTTGGACAAAGCCTGCTGTGCTAGTTGTTCTCTAGTAGAAGAGGTCGGCTTGCGACATTAATCTTTCGATTAATTCGTATCATTCATCTCCCATCGTTGACGCCGAAAAGTTTGTCAGATTCCCAAAATGTGTGTAGTTAACACGATTGCTACTCCTCTCGAGCCTGGCGAACGCGTTAAATAGAAAAAGTACCATCCCTCCTTTACGCATCGTCTTATCATTGAAGATCAGTCGTTCAAATAATAGACGCTTACATAACTAACACAAATAACATTTGTATTTTAAGTACAGGCGATGGTCACTTAGGCTACAAATGTTATCGTAGATCATTTCTAATTACGTAGACGGTGCATACAAAAGATAAGATTTATAGTAGTTGATCCGTTGTATCTAACCAGCACGCTGCCCACCTCCGAGCACGTATCACGTCCGAAAATACATCCACATCTACCTCATGGTATAACCGCTAATTTATATTTATCTTTTTTCAGATCAATTTCGATCGTCAGTGGCTCGTGATCTTCGACAATAGAATACCACCTTGGTGACAGTGATCGCATACCTTCTCTATAATTAAACTATATAATGTCAACAGTGAACTCGAGTGCTCGTCCAAGTACATCCGAAGCCATCTGAGAGACAAGACTTGATTCGGTGTTCGTTGCTTCGGTGTCCGCGTAAAAAGACGAAGAATTTCAATAGAATCAGAAGGAAGAGAAAGAAAAAAGATAAGAATGGGGGGTTCGATGAGAGGAACGAGGATCTCGTGGAGCGTGTGTCGACCGTTGTCACGATGGAGATCGAGATTGTTGGGCCAGTGGGCCTGAGATATGCCAGCAGCATCGGTTAGCTCGGTGATCACGGAAACGGCATCGTCCTCATCATCGAGGCTGAGGTCGGAAACGGCGGCGTCGGGCGGTATAGCTGGCCGACAGCTGGCCAGGCTAGAAATCGAGACGATCGAGCGACGGGTCTGTGCGACCCGACGCGATCTCTTCGTTCCTGTGACCGTCGATCCACGTCCAAGTCGAGCCGTCCATTGTCCGGACTTGAACGCCTGTCTGGTGAACGAGTCTCGATCGGGCAACGATCAGGTCGACTGTCAGGCCGTCCACTTCGGTTACGCTATACCCGTGAACGTGGTGCCACTCGAGGGTAATCCTGAACTGGTGGAGCTGGTGTTGGATCACTCGACCGAGTTGAGTAGAAGAACGACGAGCTTTCTGCTCGAACACCATCCCCAGCTACGTCAACAGACGCACGGACCCGGCCAGACGCAGCAGGAAGATTGGAGAATGGCTGCTACGGCTAAACACGATCTTCGTCGCAAGTTCCCCACGGACACTTCGACCTCTGGCGACGAAGATATCGCTGCGATCGCGAAACAAATCAGCGACCACGCGGAGGCGATCTATCAGACGTGGAAGAGCCGAGGTCTGGCTCCCACGGAGATCTTGAATTGCCACAGCAATGCAACCGCGGCGGACAAGTTCGGCACCGTCCTCACTCCGACCTCCAGCCCGAACAGCACCGGTAAAACTACCCCGACTACGCCTACCTCTACGGCCACCGTCGACATACTGACTCAGGCACCTAGTCTGGACAACGGAAACCTGGAGAAGCTGGTTAATAATTTCGTGGTTGAGGATAAAGCGAGGATAGCAGCGTCCAGGCAGAGGTCGCCGTCCAAGACACTGCCTTCGTCGATACAGTTCGCGCTGCAGAAGTTTGAGAGGAACTCGACGCAGCAGCAGCAGCAGCAGCAGCAGCAGCAGCCACCGCCACAGACATCGCCGTTGAAGAACAGCAACGTGGTGGGTGGTCAAGCCAAAACGAAACAGACTACGTTGCTCTCACCTACGTCTCCGTTCGCTAATAAACCATCTCAGATAGTGAAGCCTCAGGTGTCTTCGAAGACTCCTGGCGCTCATCATCGAGAAGTCTTCTTGGAGACGATCGAGACCACGTTCCCGGCTGACATAACGCCATCGAAGATCGTGGTGCAACAGAAGAGGCCAACCAGCACCGTCATCACTTCTCCGAATCTCGATGAATCTTCTATGAACTCTGGCTTAACCACGTGGCCACTGAAGAACAAGTTGAACGAAGGTAAGAGGATAACGACGGATCCATCCGCGAGGTCGTCTTCGCAGGAGAGTAAACTGTTGATAACGAAAGAGGAGAAGAGGAACAGTGGTTCAAATTCGAACGTCTACCTGGACGAAGTGGCTCGCGAGGAGGAAAGACTGATAAACGCGTTGAAAACTGGATCCGTGATCACGGAGGAGCCTACAGAGAGGACGGTACCGGCTCTGGCTCGACAGAAACCGGCGATAAAGCGAGAAAAGCCAAAAGTGGAACCCGTTAAACCCATAATCATTGGTCACAATCACCATGGCACCGGTCTGGTACCAGCTTCCGCGACTATGGTGAATAATGTCGTCAGTACTCCACCTGGAAACGGTACACCGATCGTGTCCGACGCGAAATCCCTGAGTAAAGACGATTTGTCTAACATGTCCGTGGTGGATTACGCGAAAGTAAGATACAGGGCGGCTCAACAAAATCCGGCGACGCAACAGAGGCTGGAAGAGCAGAAGACGAACAACGGATCGGCGTTCAATGCCACGGAACAATTGGTGTCCACCACTAGGTCCAAGTTTGAAACAGAGATACGAAAGGATAAAGAGGCTAACAAGGAGGAGAAAGATCCTGTAACGTCCAGATGGGGACCAAGGATCAATTCTCCCAGGCCAAGGATCGAGCAAGTGCCTCATCCTGAGCTAACCACCCAGCAGAAGCAGCATATCAGGGCTGCTGCTGCGACAGGAACCGGAAATAATCCTATCAGACCCTTCCTCACTAGAGGTTCGGTCGCCGAACGTGTGCTTATCTTTGAAAAGTGTCCTAGCGAGTTGTTGCTTGACAAACGGGGACCACGACAACCAGCTATCAACACTTGGAGGACTGGGCACGAGGTTCAAAATAAGGCTCAGGTAATACGGTGCTTCGGTGATTTTATTCTTCTATTACAATTGCTTTGATAAATGTTTTGTTTCATTTAATCCTTGCACAAAGGAAATCCGGTGCCTCGATCGTGGTACAAAAGTAACATTGAAAACGTCGAAATCTCGTGTAACACGAAACAGAAGCGTTGTTTGCCACGCCGTTTTCCAAGAAGAAGTTTAATTCGGCCGGATGAGATGGTCGAATCGATGAAGCTGCTCCACGATCGGCAAGACGTGCGAGAAGCTCACGTTCTTGCTACTCTTGCAAGCTTATATCGGGCGTTTTGGTCGCCGTCCAAATTCCTCCTCCCTTGGAGGATGTTCGACCGCTCGACTCCTGTACTTTTGTCTCGAAACGAGTTCAAGATCTCTTTCGCGTAGAGGTCGTTTCTGCATGCCTTGTGCTTTCTCCTCGAACATCGTTCAAACCCCTCCCCGATGTTCTTTCATCCACTTCTTTGTCTTGCTAAGCAATTTGAAAAATATTGAAAATCTTTCCACGTTTCTTAAACGGTAAGGGGTTGAAAAGTTTTACCTTAGGAACCGTCATAGAACTTAGCGCGCTTGCAAAGAATTGAAGATCAATTAGAAGGTGAAATGGTTATTACAAAAATTACAATGTTCGTCGTTTAAACAACGGGAAAGTTAAGTTCAGAGCGATTAAGAATGTGACTCTGGATCAGCGCCAACGCGAGAGGTGCTTGCCAAAAAAGGTTTACCTTAATCGAACATAGATAGTTACCATTGTTTCGAATGTCATGATTATAATTGTCACGAGTATTCGTTAGGAAGCATGCGCGATCTTGATCAATGGAGTTTCTTCAGGTAGCTTAGATCGCGTTAATCGTGAGCTATAGACCGATGCGATAAGCCACGATCTTCAAACGTGGTTGCTCAATGTTCGAACAATGCATGTCGCTCGAGGGCTTGGCTGTGGCATTGTTATTAGACGGCTATTGCGTTTCTATTGTATACCTCGAGACGAGCAAGCCTCGATTTTACTCCAAGAATTTTGCTCCTCTCCTTTGAAAAGCCTTTCACGATTTTGGAATCACGATCTAGCGACCTGTTTTCTCTCTGGGTCAACGAACAGGTAAATTTCATGTTATTTCGGAGCATGGAGGGTAATTATTTTAGAAAAATTAATGAATACTCAAACTTTATCGAGAGGAAGATTAAAAGAAGAAAGGGTCGCGTTGGAAAATAGACACGTAATATTATGACGAATAAAATTGCTCGTTGAAATGAATTTAACAGAGGGCAGAGGGGAACGAGAGCGACGTGTCTCGTTGTTTGGTCGTCGCTGACTCACTGCTCGCTTTTCGTTACGATTAATGTTATTCGACCTCGAGAAAAAGAAATAAGCGCGCAAGGGACGGTGGAGGTCCAGCATGGCCATAAGTGGAAACGATGATCGAGACTGGCCTTATCGTCACGGTCCGTTTAAGTTTAAATAACGCTTCGAATTCGTAACCGCAGACTAATTATTACTCGATCCTCGTAAAGTTAAAATCCTTTTAAAAATGGCCGTTATTGAAAAAACCAGTCAGGTGACAATTTTATATTTACGACCTATCACGCATTAAAACTCAGTGAATAAAAAATGAAATCTTCTTCCCTTCGTTTCGAGGTAATATCAGAGAAGAGATCGTTAGTTTCATCCGATTACCCAACGATCCTTCTTAATCGTCGCTTAGCTGAAATTGCAGGGACTAATTCAGCCCCAAGGCGATCGCGCAGTCATCAACGGTTCCAGGTATGTATCTGGGTAATTAAAATTCCCATTTGAAATGACTGCGCGACACCGTTGTGTATCTCACTGGCTCTCCCTCTGCCCGATATGGCAGAACAAGAAGATTCCGAGAGCGTGCGAGATCGGTAACGGAGTCTCAAAGGAAAAATAGGAAAAAAGTTTACGACTGCCCTTGCTTTGAACGGCGAGAAATCGTTTCTCGCGGCATATCTGCGCCGACTGACTGACTCATTGTAGCCGTTCCATATGGGATATCGTGCTAGATTTTAAAAGGCCGTCGACTGTCGCCTTGAAGAGTGCTTCTATCGCCGCTTATGGTCGAAAAATCGTTCTGAAAGAGGTGGAAAGTTCTTTTCGCTCGAGAATGTGGACGTTGGAATAAGAGAACCAGGAAGAGGACACACGCGATGTCCTCCTGAATTTTAAGACGAAGCATTCGGTATCGAAATAAAAGAGTAGTCCTTGGCCGATTGGCAAGAGCGAAGTTGATCGAGAGGAGCGGTCAAAACCGCAATGTCAATTGCGATCACTGATTGACGGTATCCCGTATGTCAGGCAGCGAACCGTGCCAAACTAAGCTCGCAATTATTGCAACCGATTCCACCTAATCTACACATCCCAAGTATCGCACGGCCCGAATCGATTCCGTTCCGGGATTTTCATTTAGGCTCGTTGCGTTTTGCCTGTGCCATTTTCAACATTACCGCGGCAATAGTTAGCACGTGGAAAGATTTTCTCGTTGCGTGTTTACGATTTACGTATGTAGATATAGGAGGAGGCTACTCGTGATGTAAGCAATCATAGCCGAGGTGCGGCGATGCATTAACCGCGTTGGCCGGCATCTTTGCATTCTTCGGATCCTTCGCGTCGCGTAACAGGATGTCGCGTCCTTGGCGCACCGATACGTCCAACGCGAAGCCTCGAACAGGCGTAAAATTGCAGTTAAATCTGTCTCCATTCTTGCAATTCGTCTTAGATGAAATTCGAAATATCAATTGGGCTACATAGAATTAAACGCGATTCGTCACACCGCGTCGCGTCGCGTCGCGTCGCATCGGTGTCCTTTGTTTAGAACTGGTAAATGGAATTGCGTAACGTGTGCGAGAGGAAATGTACGCGTTTTGTCTACTCAAATTCGTTATTTTGACAAAGAAATTTGAAAGAAAAAAATAGGTCCAACAGCAATGGTTCTCATTATTCCGTTAGTTTCTCACGAATGATGCCTGTTGATTCTAGACGTACGCGAAAGACAAGACACAGCAAAAGAGCTTGCCACCGCACACCACGCTCCAGAGGCACGTGAAAGCGAACAGAAACGTTCACATACCACGGTAAACTTTCATGGAAACAGAGTCAATCTGTATACGTAAATATCGATTCCATACGAATTCATCGATTTAATTATATTTCAGATTTTACTTTCCTGGAGGAAAACCTGTGCCGGTGTCTCAGATCGATGCAACCGTTTCCAAGATCACTGCTGCTTTCCAAGCTCTACCAGGCCATCGGGCTTCTCGTGGTCAATTTCATACCATCACCAAGGTAATATCATGCCGCTCGTGACAACATGTACACTCGAAACATTATTTCTGTCCACGTTTATGCAAATAAACCTTGAATAAAAAGTTATAAATAAATTGCTCTAATTTTCAAAATACCCACAGTTTCGAACTGTGATCCATTTTCTATAATTCAATAAGAAATTAGAGCAATCTCATTGTTTTTATTATGTACATCGATATTAATTTTTCTTATACGCCGCGTTTGCGAATGACCTACATTTAAAACTCCTTCGACGACAAAGAAATTGAAACGAAACCGTAATAACGAGGCTCGTTAAAAGTTTCACGAACGATTGCCTTCTTCTTATTTATTTGTTCATCGTTGCGATGAAACTTGGAGGAAATTGATCGGCATTTTCCAAGCACTGTTTACGTGGGAAAGCAAGAGAATTGTTTTGCTCGAACAGTCGTGTACAAAAGGGTATGATTTGTCTTACAGGCATGCGACTTGCCGCTTTACTGGAAGGTGCCGCTTTTCCTCGCGGCTGGAGGAGATCAGACTGGATACGTCGAAATGAATGCGTTCCTTGATTTCTGGAAAGAGTAAGAGAATTTTATCCTCTTATACTTTTAATCATCAAAGATTTAATCGCGACGTTCAATTATTGTTAATTAAACAATCAAGATTCATCGAAATTTCCCAAATATAACATAGTTTTCGTTTGCAGATTGTCGAATACCCACCACGACGCGGCGAGCAAGTTTATCAGAATCACAACCCGAGGCCAGAGGAACAATATACTCCCAGAGGATTTAATTCCATTGGTCCAAGACGTGGTCGAGACTCACCCTGGTTTAACTTTCCTGAAAGAGGCTACTGAGTTTCATTCACGCTACGTACACACGGTTCGTATCCGCGTGATAAATATTTGCCGGGTATTTCTCTTACCGAACACAACACTGACAGAGAAAGATTCCACTGGTAATGGGGCGGTAGTTTACGCAACGAGAATCCTCTTGAATTATTCAAGATAATCGTGTTTACCTCGAGCAATTATCGTTTTAGCAAGTGGACACAATACCGCTTCATCTGAATTCTTTATCCACGGAATCTTTTCTTCTCTTTTCTTCTTTTCATCGATAATAATTAGCTTCTGTAGTTGCGCGTCCGTCCGTTATGTTTCAACGTCGACTATCTGCCTGAAAAGGCTATTTGCATTTAACGTTCTCGAAGTCGATCGATTTGCATTTCAGGTGATCGCCAGGATATTTTATTGCGTAAACCGAAGCTGGAGCGGAAGAATCTCTGTAGCTGAACTGAGAAGAAGCAACTTAATGTCGGTGATCGCGATTCTAGAACACGAGGAAGATATCAATCAAGTTACCGCATACTTCAGCTACGAACACTTCTACGTTATATATTGTAAATTCTGGGAATTGGATCGGGATCACGATCTCTTTATCGATAAAACGGATCTCACCAAACATAACGATCATGGTGAAGACGTGATTCCTTATTATTTCGATTAATTTAGGCTTTCCTTAATTAAACTGCTGATAATAACGTACTTAATTGTACTTTAGCCCTGTCGAAACGTATGATCGCAAGAATATTCAGCGGTGCCGTGACAAGAGGTGGCATGAAAAGTGGGAACGGTGTGCAGCAACCACAGGATAAAATGAGTTATACAGAGTTTGTATGGTTCTTGTTAAGCGAGGAGGACAAAAACCACCCGACTGCGATCGAATATTGGTTTAGGTACAATATACAATATCTGGTGTATGTATATATTTTGATATATAGCAGAGATTATATTGACGGTGATCAACAGGTGCATGGATCTCGATGGAGACGGTTACTTATCAATGTACGAGCTGCAATATTTTTATGAAGAACAGTTGCACCGCATGGAAGCAATTGGAATCGAAACGTTGCCCTTTGAGGACTGTCTTTGTCAGGTAAGTCGGGAATTTACTATAAATAGTATGCAAAGTATGTGTCTTCAATTTAAATAAAATTTTTCATGGAACGTTGAATAGATGTTGGATATGATCAAACCAGAGACACCAGGAAAGATATCTTTGAGCGATCTGAAGAAATGCAAAATGACGTCGATCTTCTTTGATACATTCTTCAATCTTGAGAAGTACCTGGATCATGAACAAAGAGATCCCTTCGCGTCAGCTAGAGAACACGATCCTGATGGTCACGAGGTAAATTTTCAATAGTCATTTAACGAAGTGTACGCGACAACCCTTTGGGATTTCACAATGTTATTTCATTTGTAATAGCTGTCAGATTGGGATCGATTCGCAGCAGAGGAATACGAATTGCTAGTTGCTGAAGAGAGCGGTAACGAACAGAACGAACAAATGTAAGTATCGACGTCGCGTAATTCTTGAAAGAACACACGGTTCATCTATGTTACACAATCGTACGTCATCTTCATCTAATTACGTCATTTTCATTATCGACTACTAACGAACCGTTTCTTATGAAATAATAAACCATACAACGAATCAAGTTGATCGAAGCTAATTCTGACGAAACGTTGGCCAAGATACCAAGAGAAATTGAACGTTATTCCGCAATATAATAGATGAACCGGACCGATGGTTTCTGTAGAAAGTCCTGGCTTACAATTTCAAGCTATGAAACGGAACTCATAGCTTTCGAATTGTAGCATGCTTTGTCGTTAGATAGGCAGTTATGCCCCCCATTGCGGGATCTAACAGTTTCACCATGTACTTTGACCGTAATGACAATGGTGCGATATATGCGTTTGTTGCAGGCTGTGTGATGATGAAATGTAAACCATCATCTGCAGCTCAGTAAGTAAAGAAAATAGAGAAAAGTAAAAAACAGAATTGCATGATATGATGATGCATGTGTATGCATAATGTATTAATGGAGAGTTGGCTAACCGCTTATTTATTTACTTCTTTATTTTTATTACTCCTCTTCTAGAATATCGTATACTATTCGTATCTAACTAGGATACTGTTAAATACAATGAATTATTAATTTTGATTCGCTCGAAGAAATTGAGCAGCTCCAGGATTATATGAATCATTAATTAATGGTATTAAAGAGTGTGAATTGTTATCTGTACGATGATCTCCTGAAATAACATTCGTGGAGTGTTTCAACTCTCAACAGTGAAACTTGAACATCGAATTTCAAATATATCTTGCGTAATCGTTTCGTATTTCATTTTCTCATTTCCATTTTTACGCTCCGTAGGATCGTTCGTTTCTGTTGCAGCAAATGTCTGAAACAAAAAGAATTTATTTCAGATTTACAACTTCAATTTAGATTCAAATACACGAGAAACTCTTTGCACAGATCCTTAATAGACGCCTTGTTTCTTTGCATTTGCTAAAGCGTGATCTTAAGTTGCATCTTTTTTTTTTTTTTTTTTTTTTTTTTAAGTGGCTAATCAAGTCTTGAAGAACAATGTTCTAAAACGTTTTGCATCGTAGAATAGTTAATCCATTTATAGTTCACCAATTTATTTAACTTCCAAAGATTAAAGATGTCGTTCAACGGATTTATTTAGTTAAAAAATCTTGTTCTCTCCTCAGGTCGTACGATTGCTTACCAGAGGACGTGTTCTCCCGAAACTTGGACATTTTAGACAGCGAATCGGCGGATTTGCTTGAAAAATCAGACATTCAGTTCTCGGGACATCCTGACGGTCTGTCGACGGTCAGCCAGTCAGATTCGATTCGGCATCAAGCCAGAAGTCAATATTATGATAGCGGTGACAGTGATGATTACGCTGAAAGCGACAATTAATCGTTTCCTCGTTTGCAAACGCGCAACGATATCTGCTTGAAGAAATTGAACGTGATTGCAAAGAAGAGAAATATCCTGTCCCCTCGAAGCGAGAGTAGTTTAAACGTGTAGTTATTCTCTATACGATTAAGAGAATCGTGTAATCTCGTCAAGAATGACCGTATCAACGATGGCAGAACGATTCTCAATGGATCACCGCATCATTTTTGTATCGAAGGATCATCAGATACGAATCTATTCGGTGGTCAACTTCGAATCACCGCTCTGAAGTACAAAAATAGCCGAGGAATTTTGATTTTAACATTCTACCCAGGTGAAGGAATGTTCGAACAATTTTATTAATCGTTTACGAGTGAGAAAAATGAAGATTGATTTTTCTAAAAGTAGGGGGATTCACTTTTCACCGAAGTGTTAAATAGGAACACGTCGAAAATTGAGCCGCCTATACGCAGAAATTGGGAAAAGCTCAACATCACCGAATCGATCCGTAACTCTGAATAGTCTGGCGATAGAAATCAGGCCATGTGATAAACGGGCGTCGTTGTTCAACTTATCAATGATATACATATTGTGTACTTCGTGTTGTAAATAGACAGCAAATCACGGACCCTTATTTTTACTTAAACATGTGGGAATCATTTGAAATAGCGGCTCTTTCAATTGCTGCAGCCGTTCGTTAACGTGTTGACTGTTATGAGGGGGGGGTTTTCTGTGGACTAATGCTACAAATTGAATCCAATGAAACAGTGGAGAAAATGAAGCGTATAGCTATTTCTACAGTGCTAGTCAACGTGTTAAGGAACTTTTGGACCTGTAGCTTTAGGAACATTCTCACGAAGGATCAGGTTCTACTTGGTCGGTTCTTAAAGTTTCATTCTCGTGAACTACCCTTTTTCTAGCCCAAAGAAAGTCATATTTTTTAGACGAAACAAAAAGAAGAGAGAAAGGAAATTTTGCGAGCATATACACACGTACACTCTCTGTTTCTCTTGAAAAGAGAATTCACTGTTCGAGGCTGCAACAAGTGGAAATTGCGCGTGAAAGGATACACTAACGTGAGAAAAAAAAGAAAAAAAAGAAAAAACTTTTACCCTTCTGTACTCGTCTTGTACACCATTAGTATTACGCTGTATGCGACATTAATTACACGCACGATAATATCGTTCGAAGGGTTCCGAGACGAGAACCGTGACAAAGTATTCAGCTAATTGCACGTAGAGTACTCGTAAATGGGTGTTCGTCTTCTTTTTGTCGATGGTTGCAGACTGCTTCAGGCTTTGCGATTTCGTTTGCGATTTCGAAGTAGGTTTGTACCGAGACGATAGAGTAACAAGCCAAAGACGCGAAACTAGGAGAGGAAAAGAAGAAGAAAAAACAGAGAAATTCTGAATGAAGATCGTGCTTAAACGATACACGACACATTGTTCTCTTCAACAATAAGCGACGAATGTTATTAAGGCTCTGGGAAATATCGAGTGCGTTCGAATTTCCCCTTGTTTATTGAACGTTTAGCGAACGTAGCTTTTGTAATCTAAGTTTAAAGTTGCTTCGTAGTGTTCTCTTCGAAACGATGCATTCTAAATATTCATTGTTTCTTCTCTATTTGTCTCTCTCTCTCTCTCTCTCTCTCTCTCTCTCTCTCTCTCTCTCTTTTTTTAATTAGTTTAATAAGGTAACAGAGATTTTATGTACTTTTTAACGCTGTTAAGGAATCATTTATCGTTTAAAGTAATGAAAAATTCGACCACAAATATATAGAAGATTCTTCGATTTTTAAACTTTCTTCGGGAAAAAGAGTATTTTCCCGTTGTATACGATCGTCGAAGAACGTGTGGTATAATTTCGTTGGGAAAAAGAACACTTAAATGCGGTTCAACAACTTAATAAGTTTGCGAGTTTGGAGACCAATTTGTACCCTGTGTTATTTCTCAGTATGTCTCTCTTCATTGTTACCATTCAGTTATTAACAGATTCGCTACCAGCGTTCCGTATATGTGTTACAATCTAAAATTGTTATCTTATATATATGGGTACATTAAAAATAAACAAAGGTTGTTTCACTTGTGGTATAACATGATATTAAGTAGTATAGTATTATAAATGATGTATATGACTCGAAATTATGTTATTTTATTCAGTGTTTTATAAAAAGAAAAGGGAGAAAAAAATTGAGCGCTGATAGCGAACATGTTAATCGATTGTGAGATCTTGTTTCTGCGTGAATTTTATTCCCTTGTTGTTCTAATATTAAATGGACAATTATTCGAATAATATATATATATATATATATCTATTGTTTCTTAATAGAACGCCCTGATCAAGGGTACAGTTACACTATCGCAATTTGCTTGAACCGCCAAGACTGCTGGAATATGTATATATTACTTTTTCCGCAAATTTGATTTTAATCGCGTACATAGAATATATACTACTCTAGTCGAAATGTGTGCTATAATTCACGTAACGAAAACGGCGAATTCATTTGTTCTTCTTAATTTCTTCCATGTTATTTGATGAATTGCAAGCTACTTATTGATGCGTGTAAAAATTTCCTTCGTCGTAAAGGATATTTAATCCTGGAACAGAAAATTTCCATTTAAACGAGAATATGTTAGTAATAAAATAATATCCAACGTATTAGTTACGGTAATTTAGTAAAAAATATTTTTCATTTCTTTGGATGAAAGGTATCTTGTTTACCAACAGAGCGTTGAGAAGAGAAGTTTAAACAAATTAAAAACTATCGATAAACAAAGAAATGAAGAAAATTAATTAAGTTGTAAAAAGAAAAATGTCCCAGAATTAAATATTTACACTCGCTTGGTGCTCTAAATCGATGCTTGGTAAACAAGTACATATTGTTCTTGTTGTTTGCGTACCTATTTAGTTAATTGCACGATCTTCTTTTTCATCAGCTATTTTTAATTCGTGTTTACCAAGCTATCAACAACGATACGCGTTTTACTTTACATTGACGAATTTTCATCACTGATACGATGATTGGGAAAGGTTTAATGTTAAAATCTTGCAGAATCGAATTAGTGAAGTTCGCCGTAATATTTCTAAAAAAAAGGGATAGTTAACCCTTTATTTGATGAGATAAAATTACAGAACGAATAACTCTTTTTTCGTTGAAATAAAATAATAATTATGGATTATAGATTAAGGATTAAGGATCTCCAAGTAAAGGGTTAATATTTTAGAGGAGGTTATTTAATTTCTCTGCTGCATTTTCCGCACCCAGAGAACCATTTTTTGCGAGTGATCGCTTTTGTTGACTATCCAAAGATGTAACTATTAACATTTACAGTTGTATCTTTTATATAGCTCGTTATAATTTTTTTACCATATATATGTATATATATGTGCATATCTCTTTTATAGAGTTTCATCATGACAACATAGTATCCATCAAATTTCCATTGAACGAAAGTTAAAACAAGAAAAAAAGGAATAAGAAATGTTTAGTTATTCGTAATTGCATTTGGTCATGTATTCGATTGTTATATATTTATTCATTACTGTATGATAGGTTTATCACTGTTCTAGCGATCTGTTACACGACTTCTGAATCAAGCAGTTATCTCGAGCGATTCCGTGTCTATTTCTAAGGAAGAATGATTATTTTTCATGGGACAACTGGTACGGTTGAGATATTAAATTCATGGTTAATATTCGCACACGCGTGCTTAGACGGTTTCGATAATACACTCACGTTCACCATTTACCTACATTTTTATTTATATATTTTATCTGTGCATGAGTAGACAATTAAGGTAATTTTGCAAGTTAATAAAAATGATTGGTAAAAGAAATGTCACTTGTAATTGTGATAATTTATCATTCTCTTCCCGCTTTCTTTTTAAATCGTTGCCAAATAATAATTATTTACAGTAAATGATGCACAGAACTGTAATTTCACACGAATAAAAGTGTGGTTGACATACAGAAAATGGAAGATTCATTGTTTGACAATCTTGTATTCACAAATTTGTATTTTAAAAAAACCGCTATAAATTAAATATTTTTGAAATTCGACCCTAGCGACATCTATACAAAAATGGCTGAAACTACTCAACGACTTACCGATTGATTATCTAAGGGGGAACACTTTCCGGAAAAACGGCCGATAAGTTACTGAGTAGTTTCAGCCGTTTCTGCATAGATGGCGCGACAGGCGAAAACGAAATATATAACTCCCTACCTTTGGTTGATGTCCGCAGACAAACTGATGCGCTTTAGCGCGAAACAGCTTTTTCATAGATCGCGGCGCCGCCACGCATGCGCTATGACCCTCCTTAACATGCAGATCGCAGACCTTAACTCACCTGGGGGTGTCTGGGACCCCCAAAATCGCAACCCTTTGAGGGTAAAGGCATGTCAAATTTTTTGTATCTATAGTCACTACTATGCACATGGTTGGATATAAATTGTAAACATACAAATGATCTGATGCAGTCATGTGAGCATTAACATCAATATTTAACAAGTTAAGCTCAATAAAAAGCAATATGTCATCAAAATTAAATACTGGATTACCAGGTGAATTATTATTTTGATACTACACAAACATCATGTTATGATCAATATCAATATGTATAATAATTAATGTTTTCAGATGTTCCATTACCATTTTCTGTCCTTATGATCATTTTATTATCTCTGTGCTTTGCTAACAGTTACAATGGAGAATTTGTATTTGATGATTCTGAAGCTATTCTAAACAATGAAGATGTACAAAGTACTCCTCTCTGGGATATATTTAACAATGATTTTTGGGGAACTAAGCTGACCAATAAACAAAGTCATAAATCATATCGACCACTTACAATTCTGACTTTTCGGTAAAGTGAGTCATATGAAAGAAACTAACACATTTGATCACTTATTGTAAACAGATAACTTTTTTAGATTACACTTTTGGCTCCGTGAAAGTTTGATAGCTCAAGATTATCATATAGTAAATATAATATTACACACACTGGTTTGTGTGTTAATGTTGCCAGTATTCAATATACTATTGGGTGCAAAACAGAAGAATATTGCATTTTATGCTATTGCATTGTTTGCTGTTCATCCGATACATGCAGAAGCTGTAAATAACAATCAATTTATTTATATCTTTTCTAAAAAAGAAACATATTTTAATGATTCATTTAAATGTATAGGTTTGTGGTATTGTGGGTAGAGCAGAATTATTATGTGCTTTGTTCATATGGATATCTATCCTATGTTATCATTGTTCAATTTATGCAGAAAAATTAATACACAGATGGCTTAGTATGTGTGGTTGTATTGTATTCATTGCAATTGCAATGCTATGCAAAGAAACAGGAATTACTGCAGTGGTAAGAATCATGAAAACTTCTTATTAATTATTATTATTAATAATAATTATCATTTTTTAGGGAATTTGCTGTGTATATGATCTTCTAATTGTAAATAAAATACTTTCAAGTGATTTAATTATACATATTATGAAAAAGCCTTCTTGGATAGTAATAAAACAATTTATTAGACAAAAGCAGAAATTGTTAATCAGACTATTTATATTGCTTACATCTGGTTTAATACTTATTTTTTCAAGATTCTGTGTTATGGGATTCAAAGCTCCAACTTTCCAATCTGTAGATAATCCAGCATCATTCATGAGTAATATATTTTTACGAATGTTGAATTATAGTTATATTTATTGTCTGAATATATGGTTATTAATTTGTCCTCAATGGTTGTGTTTTGACTGGTCAATGGGCTGCATACCTTTAATTACCACTTATGAAAAAAGAATATCTTTTGTTATTCTTTTCTGGTTAGTACTTGGCACAATGTTTATGTACACTGTCAACTCCTATGAAGATAAATATCTAAGGTAATTAGTTAGTAACCAATTAAAATTAAATTCTAATAATAGGAGTGTATTTTCTTTCTTTTATAGATACTCAATTATGGGACTAGTAATGCTCATTATTCCATTTTTGCCAGCTAGCAACATCTTTTTTAATGTTGGTTTTGTTTTAGCAGAGAGAACATTATACATTCCCTCTGCCGGTTATTGTCTTTTAATTGTTATAGGATTACAAAAGCTTTGTAATCGAGTTCCTACACAGTATTTACTACTATCATATACAATTTTAATTGTATTATTTTTTACAAAGTCGTGGGTAAGAAGTGAACAGTGGAAAACTGAGACCACACTGTTTAGGTCAGCATTGCATGTTTGTCCATTAAATGCAAAAGTTCATTATAATATTGCAAAAAATGCTGCCGATGTTGGAAATTTGATACTAGCCCAGTATGAATACCAAGAAGCTTTAAGGTATAGAAAACAATAATAGGTGTACTTAAAAGTAAAGGAATTAATTGCACAATTTGTTAAATAGATTAAATCCTACATATGCTCAAGCTATGAACAATCTTGGTAATTTACTTAAAGATCAAGGAAAATATGTAGAAGCAGAAACTTTGTTTAAACGGGCTATTGAACTGCAGTAAGTTGAACTATTCTTATTTATTTAAGATATAATGATGAGAATAATTGTGTGTTTTAGGGAGGATTTTGCTACAGCATGGATGAACTTAGGTATTGTCTTGTCAGCTCTTAGAAAGTATAAAGAATCAGAAAAAAGTTATTTAACTGCTCTTTCTCATAGAAGCAAATATCCTGATTGCTTATATAATTTGGGAGTACTGGTAGGTAACTTAAACATTAATCATGCAAATATGAAAATAATCATTTTAAACTAAACTACGATAATTGCAGTATCTAGAACAAAAAAATTATGACAAAGCATTGAAAGCTTGGGAATCTGCTACTAGGCAAAGAAAAACACACAGAAGAGCATGGACAAACATAATATTACTTCTTGATGACTTAGGTATGCGCGAAGAAGCGCTTAAAATGGGTTATCAAGCTTTGCATTTTCTACCAGGTGATGCTTCGATTCATTTTAATATTGCAAACATGCTAGGCAAAGTTGGAAATTTTGTAGAAGCAGAAAAACATTTTAAAAATGCAATATCAAAAAATCCTGCAGACGCTATGTTTTATACGAATTTAGGTGTATTGTACCACCGATGGAATAGATTTCGTGAAGCAGAATATATGTACAAACAGGCGTTAAAAATTAAACCACAACTAAATAGTGCAAGGGATAATTTAAGAAAGTTGTATTCTATAAAAACGGCAATATAATAATTTATTTTTATATAAAAAATTAAATTTATAATAAAAATGAAACACATATTTATACATCTATTTTTCCCTTTACAGCCTCCATATTACGCGGATATGGGTATGCTTTAAAATTTCCTATCTTTTTACCATCAATGTAATTATATGATTTGAAACACGTATCACAAAAATAACAAGGATTATGTGGTATTCTTTCGTGATCCATTGTAATCCATTGTGCATTGTATATACCACATATCATACAAAATTTAGAAGTCATAGGTCTTAATCTGAGCACCTTGGGATATACAGATACAGCTAAATCATCATCAGAATTAATCAACCTAAAGATAGTAATGTTTTAAATCGAAAACAATGCATTCTTAATGTTAGGAATTTTTTTTACGAAATAATTAAATTACCTAGCATCGCTAAAAACAATCAAATGTTCACAACCACCTTGGTGCTTGTACACCCATGGATATCCAAATCTCAAGTGCAAGGAATCTATTCGGCAATCTTCCATTACAGCAGTTTTAAAAGGTCCCAAGTTTGACCGTCTCTGTGCCCAATCAATAATCACTTTACTATAATCAACATTTGCTGGGCATCTCGTATCATTATAAAAGGTGTCTTCAATAAAAAAGAATCCTGATTTATATACATCCTACAATATGTCAGACATATGTTATATAACTGCTTAAAAGATATGTAAAGATGAATTACCTTTGCCATAGGTCCTACTGCATTATTCAAATTTTCACTACATTCCCTAGAAACAGTGTAATCAGACATACATGATATTTTATCTCGTAAATCAGCAAGTGTCTGAGAACCTAATATACCAAGTATATTATTTAATCTTAATTTTGAGCCACATTCTCTCTTGGGTACATTCTTTGTACGTTGCATGAAAGGATGATAAATTCTAATAGAAATAAGAATATCTCTACCAGGTGTAACTTGTGGTCCACTTATTTCTTTTGTTTTTTCAGTATCCTAAAGGGAGGTATTATAATTGTATATTAAAAATATTTATTGATACTTGAGTTTGACTTAACAATAAAATACTTACTATAAATAATTCACTTTGATACTTATAAGAAATTTGTCTAGTATCTCGATTAAATCTTTTTCTTAAATGTTGAATTGTTTTCAAGGGTACATCTACCGGTTCCTGAGGATCAAATGTTTCTTTCTTTCTCATTTTTCTGGTATTAAGTAGTTTTGGAAATTCCCCATTTACTGTTAAATTGTCAATGCTAAAAGTCACATATAATTTATATTATTAAAAATGGTAATGCTATAGATATAATTTGAACTAAATAATACCTGCAATAATTCATCAACATGGACATTTCTTCGTCCTCAAGTTCTACTCCCATTAGTGATATAATATCAGCAGTATCTTTTTTCATAGACATAAAACAATCGGCATATCTTATCATATTTAAGTATTCATCAAAATATTCTTTTATTTGTATCTTTGATGATGCATTGTTGTTATAAAATTTATACACGTCATCCATTATTCTTTCAATATAATATTTGGTGATGCTAGCGTCGAAAACTTTACCGACAGACCCTCGAAAAATCCCTAGAAACGAGTTTTCAAATTACGTCGTCATTTCTGAACAGAATGCAAAAAAATTTGAAGGACGTGTTCTGGAGGCTCTAAAGAATGGTAGTCTGGTCCTTATATTATCCAAATCGTCAAAAAGTTATAAAATATTGAAATTTATGTCTGTCAACCGTCAAGAAAATGGCGGATCGGACTCACGAATTGACGAACGCAAAGTTGACTGGCAATTATCACGCAATTGTTCAATATTTTACTCGCGTCTTCAATTGGTTATTTCGAAATTATCAGTCTCTTCAAATCTATTCTTTAGATTATTTCTTTTATCTCGGGGGTCAGGGCTGCTGGCATCGGAAGTAGGGGCTCCAGACGCCCTTGCCCGCAGCCCGAGGAGAGGCCGGTACCGGGTGCGACCCCCGGTGTCGGCCAAAATGCTAAGCACCCAAGATGGGTACCAATGTGGCAGGTAAATAAGTGGACGGCTCCGGAGTAATATACATAAGGTCCCAGAGCCCTCCTTTAGCGTCAGTGTCGGTCGCCGTGGGGTTTTAGTCAGTAGGAATCTGACACTCCCCCGCCGCCCTCCCCCAGGGGTCGGTGGGGGGTCTTATGCAAGATTTCCCCACGTTAAAAAAAAAAAAAAAAAAATCCTTTACATCTCTCCTTTCCTTACAATCCTGCATCCCTTACATCTCTGCATTCCTTACATCTCTGCATTCCTTACATCTCTGCATCCCTTATATCCCTGCATTCCTTACATCCCTGCATCCCTTACATCCCTGCACCCCTTACTTCCCTGCATCCCTTACATCCCGGCACCCCTTACTTCCCTGCATCCCTTACATCCCAGCAACCCTTACATCCCTGCATTCCTTACATCCCTGCATCCCTTACATCCCTACATCCCTTACATCTCTGCATTCTTTACATCCCTGCATCCCTTACATCTCTGCATTCCTTACATCCTTGCATCCCTTTTGTAAGCATCACATTATAGCGCCTCCTGGCGGCAAAAAAAACAACTGAAGCTCGTCGAAATTTTGGTCCTCTAGCGGGAAAAATTTTAACTAAAATTTCGACGTCGAATCAGCGCCATCTGGTTTCAAAAAAAGGAACTAAAGCTTGCCGAAATTTTGGCCCTCTAGCGGGAAAAATTTTAACTAAAATTTCGATATCGAATCAGCGCCCTCTGGCGGCGAAAAAGGGAACTAACTTACCTTTACTTACCTTTACTCGAAGCAGTCTTTATAATATATTTATTATAAGGGATGCAGAGATAAAAAGAATGTAGGGATGTAAGGGATGAAGCGATGTAAGGAATGTAGGGATGAAAAGAAGGTAGGGATGATAAGAATGTAAGGATTTAAGGGATGAAGAGAGGTAACGAATGTAGAGATGGAAAGAATGTAGGAATGAAGTGATGTAAGGGCTACAGAGATGTTGGGGATGTAGAGATGTAAGGGAAGCATAGATGTAAGGGATGAAGAGATGTAAGTAATGTATGGATAAAAGGAATGTAGGGATGAAAAGAATCCAAGGATGTAAGAGATGCAGGAATACAAAGAATTCGGGGATGTAAATTGCGGGGTAAACTCTATCTGCATATCAACATATCATCCTGGGGTGTCAGGGACCCCGAAGCATCGGTGGCGATCTGTGTGTACCGACCTGATTCCATCCTGGGGTATCTAGGACCCCGAAGTACCAACGACACTGATTGCATACCCACATCATGGCAGTCGGGGTTCCTGGGACCCCGAAACACTAGTGATGCTTTTGCATACCGATACTATGGCATTTGGGGTGCTTGGGACCCCGAAGCTCCGTTGACACTGTTTGCATACTGATACTATTGCATTTGGGGTGCTTGGGACCCCGAAGAACAGTCGGCACTGCATACCGCCATTATGACACCCGGGGTGTCAGGGACCCCGAAGCACCATTGACTGTCTCTGCACACCGACATCTTATAATCTTGGGGTTCTTAGGCACCCCAAACGACATCCTGGGGTTCTCAGGAACCCCGAGTGCCATCTTGGGGTTCTTAGGCACCCCGGACACCATCCGGGGTTCTCAAGCACCCCGAATGCCATCTTGGGGTTCTCAGGAACCCCGGGTATTATCTGGGGTTCTTAGGCACCCCGAATACCATCTTGGGGTTCTCAGGAACCCCGAATATCGTCTTGGGGTGTCAGGGACCCCGAAGCAAGTAGCGAAATATAAGACCTAAAAATGAACAAATCGTGAAACTCACTTGTTCGGGATAGTGATGGGTTTGACCGGATCTAGCGAAATATAAGAACGGAAAACGAACAAATCATGAAACTCACTTGTTCAGGATAGTGATGGGTTTGACCGGATCTAGCGAAATATAAGAACGGAAAACGAACAAATCGTGAAACTCACTTGTTCCGAATAGTGATGGGTTTGACCGGATCTGTAGCGCATGCGCACTACAATTATTTATTATAAAACAAACTTGTAAATAATTAAGAAATTATTCACTCACATAAATGAAAATTTGTAAATCACAAATGATTTCCACTCAATTATAGTTATCAGTTATCACAAAATCTGTTTATTATAAAAAATTACTAAAAAGTTTCGGCTCACATCATGATTGAATTAAAATTGCTAATTACAAAAGAACTAATTTGTCACGAACGTTAAAAATAGACTCACAATCAATCACAAACGATTGTACAGTGTTTCTCATAGTTATTCAGTATTTTGTATGTTAACAAGTTCCTCAAGATGGATTAGCAAATAAATTTTGATAACCACTGTTCCACATGTCCAAGCTGTCAGTATGTGTAGTACACGTCATAAGTTTTATTGTTAAAAGACGAATAGAAATATTTATTAAAAAGCATGGAACCATTATATCATCAAACAAACAAATTAGTCCAAGAAACACAACATCTTTTCTCACAACTTGAGAAATACTCACCTAACTTAAACATCCAGGAAATAGAAGATAATATTGAATCAAAAATAAATCTTATCAACAGGTAGTTAATTGCTGAATTTTAGCTTTGTACATTTATGAAATTTACAAAGAATTTATAGGTTCACATATTATGCATATAATATACATAATGATCATATTTTGTTTGTATGTAACAATTATTGTATTGTTTTCTTTGTACTTTGTAGCAATTGTGAAAGGTTAGATGTGTTGTGCCTTAAAGGCCCTATATTTCAAAGGCAAAATGCTAAAATGCGAGTAGATCAGCTGAAGTATGACAGCCGTCACCTAACAGCTGCTCTAAATTCTTGGAGAAGAAAAATGATGATGAAGCAAAGAGAAGAAGCAGAAAGAGAAGCATTATTGTCTAAAAAGTTTACTACAAATGCTCAAGTTGACATTGTGATAGATCATAATGTGCAACAAAATTCTAGTTTACAAAATGCAATTCATGGAGTAGATGATCTTCTTCAGAGTGGAAGTAGTATTTTAGATAGTTTGAGATCGCAAAGAATAACTTTGAAAGGAGCTCACAAACGATTAATAGATATTGGAAACACTTTAGGACTTTCAAATACCACAATGAGACTGTTAGAGCACAGAGCAAAACAGGATGGATTTGTCTTAGTTGGTGGGATGCTATTCACTATTATTGTTATTATTTTAATTATAATTTATTTTACATAAGAACTGATTTCTTATTTTTAAATGTATACAAGGTGATGCAATTAACAGTAATATTATTTAAGCATCTCTTTTGTTAATGTATTAAACAAATAAGGGTATATAAAATGTGATATGTTTTATTTACAGTACAAAAGAGACACTTAAAATCTTCGAATTAATAATGTTAACTGCTTCATCTTTTATCCACTAAATTGCGTGTTGTATTGTGAAACTAAAATTCATAGTTGTTGCTAATTATACACCATAACACATGTATTTGTATAATAAAACAAAAATGAAAAATAGATTTAAGAGTTTAAAAAGTTGCAATTTAATTTATTTCGTTACTAAAAAGTTCTTAATTGTTAATTCATAATTTTCATCAAATTTTCAATTATGCTGTCATGAATACTGCAAATTTAGTTGCAAAACGAATTTCCAAAAAGAATTGTTTTATTTCATGATATTCATGTTATGTTGGCAACACTAATTTTATCAATTCATGAAGTATGATGTTATTAAAATGCACGTGCCTGTATATTCACCTAATACTTCAATAAAAATTTCATTTCTATTCCAGTGTGAATAAACAATTAATGTGTTTTATAAAACACTTATGAAGACAATAAATTATGATACCTAGGAGACTATAAATTGTGTTTAAGAAAATTTATGTCATTTTCCCATATACTGAAAAGTACAAATTATACATTTCTATAATTTATGGGAATTGATTTAAACATTGTAATATAAACATTGCAGTATCATAAGCTGTAATATTTCACAGCTTGTTTAACAAACACGAATAGACAGGTTAGTCATTGTTATTTTTAAATATGTTATTATATATAGAAATAAAATATTTGCAATATGTACAATTTAGCTTTACTTTATACTATATATGTTTTCACACATATTTACACATATTATCTGTAATTAAAAAATTGCTTGGTCAGATTTAAGTTATTAACTTGAAACATGAATGATATTTAATATAAGAAAAATAAATTAAAAGAATCTTCAGTTCTGATATATTTCTAAACATTTTTATACTTTTTTCATTTAGATTTTGTTTACCTGTTTACTTTCAATATATACATTATATATACTACTATAACATTATGTAATCATTATGTGTTTTATTTTAAGGTTCTTATTTTTGATTCTGTAAGAATAACTGTAAGAATTTATAAGAGAAACTTCATATAATATTTGTTGCAGAATTTCAGTTATAAAATATCTGGGACAGGTAAGTACAAATTGTTTTTACCAATGTTATGTATTATAATGTTTAAATGTGAAAGTACATTAAAATTTATTAAAAAATTTAAAAGACCAGAAAAATAAATCACTAATATTTTCTAAATTATTAAATATCAATGTTCATTCATTTTAGTATGTCTTTTCCAAGTAAAGAGGATCGTTCAAAATGTTGGAATCATAGGGATGAATATTGGAAATGTCTTGATGATGGTAAATCTGACACAGAATGTAAAAAATTTAGGGATCAGTATGAGAAATTCTGCCCTGCACTATGGGTAAATTTTACATAATATTGACTCTTAAAAATTACAAAACTTGAATGCTATATTATGTTGATTTCAGTAATAATGATATATAAAAATCAACAATAATTTGTAATTTTGTTACATATAATGTTTTCCCTTTAATCAATCTTCGTTTTTATCATTTTTTAATAGGTAAAACACTTTGATCGTAAACGAGAGTACATGAAATTCAAAGAACAACTAGAACAAGGGGGGTATGTTCCTGATGAACCAAAAGCAACATAAAATATAAAACTAATTTAGCGATTGTAATTTATAATTTAATCCATTTAAATTAATAGTTGTTGAACTGTCTTCAAATTAAGTTTCCTTATTTTTATTACTTATAATAAAACAAATGCTTAAAAGTAACAAAATACTGTCTTATATTATATGACAATCCTTAATCCATTATATTAAAAACAGTTTATTTTATTCTTTTCAGTTATTTAGCATTTAGAAAACTATAAGCAAAAAGTTACTTTAATGGCTGCTAAATAACATGCTTGTTTACATTTCAATTAATAATCGATCATCTTTTAGATTTTTTAATATATTTTTATAGCTTTATAACAATTAATTATATTTTATATTTATTTTAACAATTACTGAGAAATGAAGCTATGAAAAAGTAATGTTACCACATATTAATTGCAGGACATGTAGCCTTGATGGTAGTAAAACAGAAACATCTGCTGAAGCTACCACAAAAGCAGTGTTTAATTTTCAAACAACAAGTACAAGTTCATATAACTAGGGAACAAGAAACATAAATGTTGAAGTAAAATATAAAGAATACAATATAATTATTATATTAACATTTGTGTTGTTGAATTTTAATAACAAAATGTGTGTGGAAAATCAGGAATTGAATCATTTAATCAGAGAGCTACAAACATGTTCAGAGAATAGTGTTATTCTCAGAGTTAGTATTTTTCATTAATAAGAATCTATTATCATCTGTAATTCTTTGTTATTTCTACCTTTATAAAATATTTTATTTTGTTTTTTCAGAAATTAATAAATTTCGCTTCATCCTATAAACAGTCATGGAATGATGAAAATTTGAAGGAATTGCAACCAGTGCTAACATACATTCTAGAAATCTTTATTGCAAATACAGAAACAGAAGGAGATAGAATGTTATTGGCTGCTCATACATTTTTTGCTTTACTATCTATGGAACCTACTTTGGTCTTTGTAAAAAGTACCTTTAATAATCTCTTACAACATAATTTTAGTGAATTGTGTTTTTGTTATAAGAATTATGATATTGCTGAACGTAATTTATTCAGATTAATGTGTGCCTATGGATATTTACAAGTAAATCGTAGAGGAATGTATTCCAATGATATTTGTGAGCTTATCTTTGGTGTTGTATTTGAACATTGTATACAGTATACTAAACATTCTTACTTCGCATACAAAATACTGTACACGTGGTTGCAAAGAACTATGAATACAAATTTTTGGGACACATGTAACTTAGAATTAGAGCAAAATCTAGAAGCAGTTATTTTTTCAAACTGGTGTAATAGTATTAATGAAATAAGTAAGCAAAACTCGACGCTTATTTTTAAAACGTACCTGAAAATTATGGAAGAGAAATATGATGGATACTTAGAATTTCTATTTAGACATTGTGTTGATACAATTTCTTGGCAAAATGAAATAAAATATGATATACTCGCAGAAATTTGTGAAATTTGGGACAATACTAAAATTATGACATCTTATAAATTTTTACTTTCCTTATGTACCAGCTTAACAAAATATTATTTGCGTTCGGGAGGTACAAAAGTTTATCTTGCTATTGTAAAAAAGTTAAACGAAAGCGAGTGGAAGGCAGCATTTGGAGATATAATGAATTATCTTTTTCACTACTGGGAATCAATTGAAAAGTGAGTAAAACTACTTTACACAATTTTGTAATTCAAGTTCAATTATAAATTTTTGATTACAGTGAAAATTATAATGCTCTTCAATTACTCTGCAAACACTGGCTTGAACCAGTTATTAAAATACACGGAAATATCTTAAAATTTTTGTGGCATTTGATAGAAGACATAAAAGGACATTTTCTACGTTCAAATCTTCAAAGAATGTCTAATGAAATGCATATTGTTCTTCCACAACAAGCAAGAATTGAATGCTATATAAATCATAAAAATGAAACTGTGAGATTAAATGGATTTGCAATAAATTGCTATCAAGTAATCAACTTGTATAATGAATGTAAAGATCAGTTTTTCACAATCAAAAGTTTTTTATGGTATAATGCAAATAGTACGTCTGTTTGTATGAGAGATGGAATTATTAAATATTTTCAAATATTTTATGCTAATATTATAAAGATGCGTGACACTAAACCTGAAACCATAAATGATGTACAATATATTATACATTGGTTACACGAATTTTTGTTGGATTGTTTTGAAATTGGTTCCTGTTATCAACGAAAAATCTTTGGTTTAAATTTATACAGAATCGTACTTTCCTATCCAACCGAAGATTTGAATTTTATGAACAAAGAGAGTTTATTTGCTTTATTAACACTTGTATTGGACTCTGCATTTGATATCAAGCAACTAGCTACTTCAATTATCCTTGATTACTTCGATAAGGATATTCTGTCTAGTTTGGAGAAACAAGTAAGAAGGTTTTTATTTAAACATATTTTCTCAATGATGGATAACTAAAACAAATATGACTGTTTCAGGTATTGTATCAGACAGCGTTAAAATACTGTAATTCTTCTAAATTTTATGAAATCGAAAGCGGTGCGGCTCTTATAAAAATTTTAGTCAACTGGGCCCCTTTAAATATTTTACACAATAAGACTGAATGCAAAAATTATAACAGTTATTCGGACTTTTTATTTAATGAAGCTACAAGTCAGTTGATACAAATGAAAAAAGATATTTTAAAAGCAATTGTTCAAAATAAACCATTTTATGGTGTACTGACTGCTTTACGAAACATTGCTTTTCAAAATGGCCCAGAAAATGTTTGCTTAACTTCAAAATTTATTGAAAAGATACTGGTTTTATTAGTAGATGCAACTGATTTTTTTCTGTCTGCACTTTCCTCAAAGTCTGAAAACAAAGGTATATTTCATTTGATCATAATAATTTTTGAATGTTTTTCTTCATAAATAAAATTACTATTATTAAATTAATAAAATTTATTTTATAGAATATTCGTCTTCATTTGCTGAAATGGGATTAGCAATTGATGATGTTATTAAAAACAGTGAAGTAGATAGTATTAATTTTGACGAATTAAATTTAACTCCTGCACATCAAGTTCTTATTTCTTGTATTTGGATGTCTTTAAAGGTAATGTTTTGATTTTTGTTATTAATTTTAATTAATATCACATTGCATTTATAAAAATATAATTATATATATTTCTTATTTAGGTATCCTGTGAAATAGCTTGTGAAATAGGTACACTAATGTATTCTGATGAAACAGTGAAGTCTTCTATTAATATTATTGTTGCTGTGTTACTCAGGTGTAGGCATAAAGGTGTAGTAGAAGCTGCAGGTACAGCAATAGGACATTTATCCAGGTATCATTAAGTTAATTTAAGAAAAGGATTAAATTATTTTGTAATTGTATATAATATTACAATTTTCAGATATTTATGCAAAGAAAGTAAATATTCTGATTTACTAAAAATGCATATTCTCCGTATATTGAAAGATGACAGTATGATACATTCTTTAAATATTACCAGAAGAGATGCTGGCCTGTCGATAATGTTTCATAGAATTGTTGTCGGCGATAATCGAAGAGACAGACCTCTTTTGCATTTTGCGATGCAAAAGTTGTTATTCTTGCTAGGTGATTTTGTAGACTATTCTTTGAAAGAGTTAGTAATTCAATATGACTTCCCTACGGCAAGACGCTTGCATTTCTTACGGGCTCTGGTAGCCAATAAAGAGATACACGCACAGTTAACTCCATACATGGAAAAAATTGCATTGATTTGTTTTAGACAACTGAAATCCGAAATATGGATAATAAGGTAGTCATTTAAAATTGCAACGTTATTGTACTAATATACATTTAAACAAATTCAATACACATTTAAATGTTTTCAGAAATGCCAGTCTACAGTTGTTTGGTGCAATAGTTCCAAGATTGGTGGGTCAAAGTTATGGGGATACATTAGACTTTGGAAATGGTTACTCAATTAATCATTTTATTACGCATTATCCGATACTCGCTAATTACGTTATACAAGAGTTGAAATTTACCGAATTTTTTATTGAATCATATATAAATTCAAACATCGTGCCTATCGTTATGCTCCTTTCAAAATTTTCAAATAGTGGTTGCAGATTAATTGATCATCCTGCACAACATTTTATATCCACAGCAAAATGTTTGCTTCGTACATTATTGTTTCAACATCCTGTTTTATATGTTAGACTTTTAGCTGCAAAAGCATATGCAGCCTTAACAGAATATTTAGAAATTACATCAGTGATAAAACAATTGAAATATAGTCTTTCTTTGTGTAAGAATGTTAATTTAATTCACGGTTATTTACTAACAATGCAATATTTAAAGAAAAAATTGGCTGTTGAAATTGAATGTCTGAATTCATCTTCAGATATTATACCATGTACAAATAATAAATTAAAGCCATGTACAGAATTATTGCGATTTCGTAGAATATTACAAATTTGGAATAATTTATCTAAAAAAGAAAATAATTCACAAATATGTTATGTATTAGAGACTTTATTTCTACAATTAAAAGAGTTTAATTTTGATAAAATGTCTGCTACAGATATATTTAATTTCAATGAAAACATACATGTTTTCACTTCCGAAAAAGTAAAGCCAGGATTTTTTCAG
Organism: Osmia lignaria lignaria; assembly: GCF_051020975.1. Classification (NCBI taxonomy): domain Eukaryota; kingdom Metazoa; phylum Arthropoda; class Insecta; order Hymenoptera; family Megachilidae; genus Osmia; species Osmia lignaria. Next base: position 11,159,203 of record NC_135033.1, on the reverse strand, counting down.
TTTATTGATGTTTCAACAAAATTATGTGCTGATTATTTTAATTGTACAAGTAACATTGATAGTGATATTATACATAAGATTGTGAACTCTTATTGCATTGATCAAACCATCTCTTTTTTAAATCATGTCTCACAGTGTACATCAATTTTAAAGGTAGTTCTTGAACGTTTATTATTTATAAATGAACATGATTGCAATGAATTACTTTTAAATGCAATGGTAAATTATGCTTTGAAAACCTTACAACATTGGTCATCATTGAATATGAACGGATTAGATATTGAAAAAACAGTAGAAAATGTCTTGGTTGAAACAAAGGAAATTGCAATAAATTCTCGATTATGTAATTTAAAGTGTATCATAATAATTCTGTTTTCTAAAAAGGACCAACTTATAAGTGAGATTTTACTATGTGCTCTTAATTTATCTATTCATGAAGAAGAATATGCGAGACGTATAGCAGTTGAACTTGTGCAGTTTTCAGTTTATCGCTTTGCAAATTTATCTAACAATAATAAGTTAATAATTCTACAGTGTTGTTTAATTTTATTAAAAGATGAAATTCTTGAAATACGTGAAACCATCGCAGAAAGTTTAAGAACACATGTTCTACGAAAAATTAATATGAAATTTAATAATTTAGAACATGTTGAATATATATATCAACAATTATTATCTGAAATCATGCTTTCTGAGATGACGAGTAAAGATATGAAACTACTTTTTGTAAAATTATTCACACATAATATTAAAAATTTCGAAGTTAATGCATCAATTGAAAATCCGTTTTATCATGATGATAATCCTTCTTACAAAGAAGATACGAAATTTCTAAATTTTTGCTTTTATTACGTACAACAAAAGAAGTATAATTATGATAGGTGTAATAAAATGGAATATGATAGCGAGAACATTATCAACATTCTATGCAAAAAGGAAATAAAGCATCAGTTTCAAAATAAATGTTTTGATGACATTAACTTAGAAATTATTTTAAACACTAAATATGTAGATTATTTATTAAGGAAGCAAGAACTTGTAATACAAGAATACAGTTAATAATAACTGTACATTTACTTTAGATTAAGTAAATGATAAGCAATGATAAATATTTTGTAATTGAGAATTAACGATTCTTATCAAGGAATCTCAAAATAAAAGCCTTCTAACCCATCAAAGTATGCAATAGATATTTAATAGTCCTGAATAAATACATCTGTACACCTTACGTTCATATAAATGTGTACACATTCACAAAGATTATAACTTCATATTTACATTATACTACATTAACTGTATCAGAATATTAGAAAATTTTGAAAGATCCTAGAATACATATTATTATACATTGCGAAATTTTCATTTTTCAATGTCCCACTCTTTACATTGTAATATATACTTCTTTATATCTACAGCTTATATCTTATACCATAACGGGATATCGAATACGATAAATTTGTTTTAAGAAACTTCGTTTTCTTTTAATTCAAAATTTTTGTTAACTTTTGTGTCAATAAAAATTATAAGATAATGTAGGTGTGCTTTGCAAATTTTGTTGTGAATTTTATGCAAACGAACTATTCGATGATATATAAAATTACAAAAATTCAATTTTGAAAACATCTGGGTACTATTGTAAGTAAATTCATTTATTTAAAGAAATTTTTATTTGCCGATGCCGAGCATCGTTTTTTGCTTAAATGCACTCATAATTAAATAAGCATCGAAGCAAGAAATTTGCTTTAAACACACGAAAAAATATTGTTATAGAACAAAACATTTATAAAAAGCAACATTCTTCTTCAATCATGAACCATGAAAGCTTATATTTAATAATATATTCGAACACTGCGCTGTGCTTTCGCGTGTGAAAGATTTGTATACACTAAAGCTATAATAAGTGAACAAAGCATTTGATGAAGGTGGATCAGAGCATAACAACAGATTATTTTGAATCGAATAGGTTTAAAAATTATTCTCTTTGTACTAGTACATAATCATATTTAAATACCTTATCATCACTCAGGTAATACTAAAATTAAAGTCTTATGTATGTTACTTAACACTTTGATGACCGTATATTTTATGGCATCAATGACTTTTTGAGAAGACTACTGAAAGAATTACATATATCTAAGAGTTTTTATTATATACGCCAAAAGGTTAACAGCTTTCAAATTGAAGGTAATATTATAATACAAAACAAATAATACTGATGTAAAAAGTTGCATAACCAGTCGTCAAAGTGTTAAAAAACAAATTCAAATTTGTTACTAGCTTCTGATCATAATACATTTTTTGTTTGTTTATTAACTACTTGCTTGGCGACATGATTCTATCAACTATTTGATTCGCTCCATGATATGTCGCTAACAATTACAGTAAATTTCTTTGGTGATCACTTCTATTTACACTGATGTTTATAGTAATAATTTCTAAAGTGTATCTAATCTTACAATCATTGTCACGAATAACATATTTTTGTTTGTTTTTTGATAAAGAAATCGTGCGCACACGCTTGCAAGTGTTTTATTATTATTAAATAGTATACTCTACCTAGACAAACATTAAACTAACGTATGATTAGTATTGCTATTAATAGTAAAGGTAGATGTATCTGTGAAATTATAATTAAAATTACACTAATTTGAAACTTAACATTCTACTGTAACAAAAATGATTGGAAGTCAATATTTCTTGACAATATTTTCTAATAAGTAATCAATTTGTTTAAATCGAAGGATATTTTCATATATAGTGCCTCTGTTCCACTGAGTGACACGATTTATCAGTTTCATATAGTATTCAAATAAAAATAAGTTAATATTGTTCATTTACACTAATATTTTCTATTAACACTATTAAATAACTTTTCGAAAATAGATTCAAAAAAATTTTAAACACATTTATTCTTTTCTGCGTAAGGATTTCACCAAATGAAAACTCTTCAATATATTTTTTTATGAATCAAATACTCCCTATTTATAGGAGTGCAGAAGCTTGTGCTTGTCGAGTATAGAAGCACCGTTATTTCGTAATACGGTCAATTTTAGTATACACATTACATAATTTTGCACAATAGAATTGTCAGGAACCATATTTTTTTGTATACAAGTGGATCGAGTATATAGCAGCAAGACACAAAAATATATTCTCTTTAATGTGATATCTTTTGTAGCACGATTTTTAACCCCTCAAATTTGTCATTCTACAAAATTAATAAAAACAATTTTCATTATGATGTATTTTGATAAAATATTAAATGTGTATTTCATTAGAACTTGAACGAAAATATATCTTTATTTTGAGCATTACTTTCTTAGCGACAAATGGTTTAACACGCTCATTGTTATTTTGCATATTTTAAGTAAAATAACTTTACAATGAACATGTTAAACCTTTGATTGTTGATACTTTTGAAAATGCTGTAAATTTTATTGCAGTTAAAGTAGCTAGTATTCCGAATACTTACAACAGTGACACAACGGAAAATTTCTCTTTCCTTATTTCTTTTTTTCTATTTTTATGCAAAATAGAAGATTGTCTGATTTTCAATAAACTATGATGATATTATAATTATTATAGTGGAGATATATTATTTATAAATATTAATTTTGTAAAGAAAAACAAAGCGAAAAGGAAAGAGAAAAATGTTTTCTTCAATTTTCGAACTTATATTTCTTTCTTAATACGTCTAGGAATGCAATTGGTATAAATACAAGATTTTCATCCGATATCAGAATCTTATGTAATTATTTTTTGAACATTAAAGTTATTTTAGCAATATTCTACATAAATAAAATATAACTAAGTAGTAATTCAATTTACAATTTGTTTCATTTATGTTCTTTTTAGTTTAAATCTAAGTTTCGTAAATATATATTATTTCAACTTCTTATAAATTCTTTATAAAAAATTAAATATTGAGGTCATAAATTGACACAAAATGCATGCAGAATTAGAAATTAATACAAACATAGAAATATTCTAATGACAAAACATTATAATAATATGTAATTAATATTTGAGCGCGGGTAAAAAATCGTTATAATAATGAAACAATCACAAAGTACCTTGATTATTCACATAGAAATTGTCAATAATTTTCAATATGTATATAAATTTTTCAAACTATATCAATTTTTGTTATATTTTACAATCTTAATTCTTCGTTTTCTTATTAATTTTTAAATCTTCCTTCATTGGAAATAAGTAATTTTGTGTTTAAATTACTTTCATTAGTTAAAATGGGATTTTAACATCCCTTATGTATACCTAGAAATATTATATACTACAGAATACAAGCAATTAAACAGAATGAAATATATGTTTTCGTGCGATTACATAAAACGTATATCATTGAAATACTTGATACCTGTATTTAGATGCATAAATTAAATTTATTTTTCTAAGATGATGCGTTAAATCTTTCTAATGGAATCTCACTTTTTTCGTAGTGTTTAACAAAAACCCCATTTCAGAGACATACAAAATATGTTACATTAAAAATAAGGCTAGCTCAACAAGTTCACACACTTTCTTCCATATTAATTTATCCACATATTTGTTACATGGATTTTAGTACCATGCACAAGTTTAATGAAAATTGTTTCTTGTACTTGGTGTTCCTAATGCAAAATTGCATTAGCATAGAGCAAAGTGATAGAACTAGGAGTAAAAACTGTAAATAGCAAACTGAATTATAGACAAATACCTTTTAGACGATATTATCGATGTTCATAGTGCCTGTAATTATTTTTTTCACGTTTGGTATTTAACAGTATAGTCATTTGTTATTTAGCCGCTTGACCAAGGCCTACGGATGATTTCGTTTTTTGAGACGACTCTGCTGATTCATTTGGTTGATCGACATCCATCTAGAATATATATAAAAACGAATTAAACAAACGAGATATTACACCATGTTTAAATAAATTTAACAGAAAAATATTTTACCTTTTCTTCTTTTTCATCATCAATTAATATCGGACCATTTTCAGCCTCGTATTCTTTTAAAACTGCATCTAAATTATATCTTCGTCGATAGTTCACGAAAAAAGATCGTAAATGTGCTTCTGTCTTAGTTCCAATCACATCAGCAATTGCTGAAAAATCTTTCCCATATTTTCTAACGCCTTGAACGGCCAACAACAACTCATCGTTTGTCCAACGGGCATTTATACGACTCGATACTTCTGGTGGTCGTAAATCATCGATACCATCGGTAGTTTTACGTTTCAATGCACTTACTTGTTGTTTGTTCGATTGTATCTGTGCAATTAAAAATTTTACTTAATAAAAGCAGGTCTTCTAACGCAGCATTCAAATATATAAATTGTTTTAATATTTCATATTAAAAAATTTAAAAAAATGTATCCACACGTTTTACATTACTCTGGTTTAACAACATACTTGGCGTTTTAAGCTAACAATTTCGGTGTCGATCGCTTGTAAACTGTTGTTCGCTTGATTGGGCTGGCCAGCCAATGCCGCTAAATCGTCATGATTAACGACTAGACCACGAGGTGGTTTTCTTTTATTTGTACGACCTGGCATGGAACTTAATGGTCTTGCTACACCGGTTCGCCTAAATAATCATTTGAATAAGTTTATCATGTATTCTATCACTTTATCAAATCTGATCTACAAAGTACTTCGATTTCACAAGTTCTGTAAAAGCATTAACTGAGGCACTGATAAGAATGCTCATGCATTCTTATGAAGATACGTGACAGTAACATTTCATTGCTGAGCGTCTAAAGATCACTTCTTAGGATATCTGTGCAGCATGAACATTCTTATTTTGAGAAAGGGACTACTAACTTTGTAATTACTGGTATTTAATTTGACTTGCACTCACTGACCTCCAGTGCAGATAGCAGCTGTGACACGCGTGTCCTTTCGGCGTCGCACGAACACTATGACAAGCAACGCCACAGTTGCTACACGAGCCCTACAACATATAATGCCCGTTTAAAACAAGATCTAATAATTCCCCCCACCCTCACCCTTCATTCAAACCTTTCAACAATATATCTTAACTAATCTTTAGCAATAATTTTTTGCAATAAAAAAATTATAAAATATATACAAAAGTACATTTAAAATTCTATTTTAAAAATCTTAATTTTGCTGATTGTAATAACTAAATACTTTTTATACTCCATTTTTTCCTCAGTAAGGTTTCAGCCTCTCAACAACTCTACTACTTAGATTAATTATCTGTATACAATTTGTGTACTTTTCTGCCTTTTTTTTTTTAAATATCTTCTCGTTACAATAAAAAACAATGCATATGATAGAAAAAATAAATACGAGACATAAAATAGCAAAATATAATAAGCATACTATGCTATGCAATTGGGTAAGGTTTAGGCTGAGTACCTGAACCTGAGGGGCATTTTCCGAGTCGGATGGGGCTTTGGCGTCAGTGCCTTGGCTTCCTGGCACAGCTTGGTTCTTTCCACGACGTATTCCGCGGTGGATCGTCCATTTCTGGAACGTTCCACATTTACGTTCATACACGATATAACGATGGTTCAAATAGCTTTGTATAATATAATGTAGATTTTTCGTTAAATAGTTTAGAAAATTCTTAACTATATTATATTGCAAAATTCAAGTAAAAAACAAAGTTAATGCCAGTTTCGTATTAATAAAGATTTCAATTTTTTTTAACGTTGACGAATCGTAGATCAGTATTCTGATCATTTTCATCCTATTTACCGCATGGAATACGTTACTGTGTGGATACATTTTTTAAACGTATACAACTGCATATCATACATATGTTTTGAAGCCAGTGCCATGGCATTACAATGTAGCAAAAGGAGAATACTACCACACGCAATAACACAAATATTAATTTTACGTAAAATAATTAAATGGAAAAAGTAGTAAAAGCTTCTAAGTTTATAAACAATTAGACAAGCAACTAAAACAAAATTATTATTTTACTTTGATTCATAACATAATGTTCGTTTCTCTTAATTAAAATGCTGTAAAATTATTTTTATGTAGTATTATTTAATTTTATGTTATGTATAAAATTCTAAGTACTCTTGTACAGAGAAAGAGAGAAAACTAATTCTTTTGTTTACAAACATCAAATACATGCATTTGTTAAATATTTTGAAAAAACGTCTTACTTTTTCTTCTGATTCGCTGTCTGTATTGGAACCCAACTCACTTCCATTTTCACTACCATTTTCTCCTTCTTTACCACCACTTGTTAACTTTCTTGCTTGTCTATCCATTAATGATGTTCTAGTTCGTGTTTTCTTCCAGCTATAATAATACTTGACAAGACTGGCGATAGATTTATCAGGTAACTGAAAACACATTGTAAAAGTAATTATGATATGCATAACTCCAACAGTATTTTTGAAATTATAATGTAAAAAACAGGGCTTACCATTTGTCTAATACGGTGGAAACTCTTTCCATGAAATTGAAAAGCTTGTTCAAAAAGAACTTTATCCTCTACTGTCCATTCATCCGGAAATGGTGTAAAATTAGCTAAGTCTAGTACAGCACGTTCTAAATTATGTTTGTGCCAAAATAGCATTCCTAAGGCTTGTTCTCCATTATAACCATATTTTTCCTTTGCTAATATAATGTATTCATCCACTGTAATAAGTTATTCCCTTTTTTATTGACTAAATCATGGTTGTAATTTAAAAAATAAATTAATAAGTATAATTTTTATTTACATTTTTGATCTGGTATATCAGTAGTAGGAGACCATACAAGCAATGCTCTATCAGGGCATTGATCCAATCTTCGTTCTAAAATATAAAATCCATAATTATAAAAGGAAAAATGGGTTTAATAGTGTATTCAAATACTTTTCCTTTTAAATGTCACTTTACAATATCAATTGTTTTTAAAGGAAACACCATAATTAAGATGTAACTTTTTAATTATTCATGATATAATTAGTTTCATTAAGATAACGTACCATTAACTGGAACAAATTCTGGTACAATAACTTGATAATCCCTTCCAACACGTATTTTTTCTGCTGGAACTTTAAAAATAATTTATATGTAAAATATTAACAGAGATAAAATAATACTTATATTGCATAAGTGTTAAATTATTATAATCAAGTAAGAATTACATTGTATTTATTTTTGGTTTATAAATGTATGTCTTAAAATATATACAAATAATTTAAATATATAAATGTTTAAATATTCAATTATACCAGTCTATTTCAATTAAAAAATCAAATATCATTAAATAAATATTTAAAGATAAAAAGTTAAATAATTTCAACGGGAGTTATTTAAAATTGTTTCACACAAATATTCGTAGGAATTAACTGAAAATGAAAAGAACTTAAAAAGAGGAAAAGTGGGGCGCGCTGTTTGAAGATCCTTACGGATTTTCGCATCGGATCAATATAAAAATATGCAAACTTTCAAATAAAAATTCAATTTTGAGAATTCTATTAATTTAAAACATATTAATTAAGGAATTATTTAGTAAGTTTGTATAAATCATAAAAATAATTTAAATGTAACATAAAATTGATACCTCCGTCTTCTTCGCTCGATGATTCCGTCTGTCCATTAGGGCTGGGGCCCCTTGATCTACGACCATTTCTAACATTTTCGGAATTTCTTTCTGCTAAAACCATTTTCTAGCTTTCTCTCGACTAACGATAAACCTAATTATTACGGTAGTAAAGCTTTTTTCGCACGAAAAATTGACGAAACCCGGAATGCAAGCGATAGCTTGCAACTACTCCGTACTCCGTAGAGTCTGACTCGCGCTTCGTGCGACCGTAGCGAAAGTAAAATGGCTGCTTATTGAAAGTGATCTGATTGGTTAACGATTTACTGAATAAAGATGGCAACGTACATTTTCAATATATTTCGAAATTAACTATATTTTAAAGAACAAACTTTACAATTCGTTCTGTTTATATTGTTATAAATAAACCTTATCAATAAATTTACATAATTTATTTTAACGAAAAAGTATAACTTTAATCTATAATTTCCGATATTAACATAAGAAAATTTTATATCTAATAGTACTATTAAGTTAATAACATTGTATAAAAATGTATAATATTTTAACTTAACTTTTCATGTTATTACTAAATAAATAATATCCTCAGTATGATAATACTTGGTATTAAATACATGGGTACCTGTAATTATTTTATCGTATCGTGAAAGAAAACATATGCACTTGTTTTGATGATCTACTTCTATAACTATAGATAGAATACGTCAACCGAAGACCAAAACAAGCAAGATTGTTAATAAATAAATGTCTCGCAGTTATGTAATTGAAGAAAGTATAAATTTGAAAACTATTTTAAACTAATTCTGCTGTAATACGTTCTTGATTCTTAAAGTTCTGTACATCATTATTCAGACGAAGTACATCCTTATTTAATAGAGTACATAAAAAATCTGAAATAGTACATATAAGTATACGTAAAAAATAAGAAAAATTATAACTGATTTGGTTCAAGTTATATCGTAATCAGTAAATTATAGTATAAAATCAGATTGAAATAACGAGACATCGATATATTTTATACATTGATGATGTCACGAGGTATGGTCATACGAATTATACCTGAGCATCTCTCAAAAGGAATATCAATTTTTACATAAAATGTATAGTATTTTAAATAATACATCATACTAATAAAAAATATAGTTTGTACTGAAACCATTACAGAAAATAAACTAACTTAATAAGCATTACAAATCATTGTCAAGTTAAAATAAGTTATAACCTCAATTCTAAGGTTTACGTTAAAAGCTCTATCGCCGAGAGGCGCCACTATCTAGCAATCGCAGTCTCTGATAGACTTTGCCGTGTAAGGAACTTTCATCGCCTATTTAATGTAAATATTACATTTGTTGAGAATTTAGAGTTTATTTTAACGTACATAAGTTCGAAATTATCGTTCACGGTCCCTGTACAATTCATTGCCGGCCGTCATTCCGTAATATTTCTCATCTTGCTGAGTTCGGCAATAACCAAAAAATCTCTCCGTAGGTATACTTTTTTCCTTAATAATCACTAATCTTTTTCTCTAACATCTCATTAAAGTCAAATTTTACGCTTCGCTTCACTAAGTTTGCTGCTTCTTTAAAAAGAAAATCTGGATTTTGTCATGATTTTTCCGAATTATGTGACATTTACTATTTAGAATAGTACAGTGATTAATTTTTGTTCACTAGCCAATTGTTACAAAGTTAAATTGAATATTCGGTGTCTGCTTTGTGTTTATCTATTGTAGGATTTTATTTAAATGAATGACATGTAATTTCCTTTTCTTGGAAACATGATGAATTAAGGCAGAATAAATAAGTAGGTTTTTAAATTTTCTCAAATATTGTTGGGGAAGAGTAATGCTTAAATGGTATTATTTTTAAATTAGACTATTTAAGAAATACAAGTGCATATGTATTTCGTAAATTTAATTTTGGCTTAATATATATTTGTAAGCAGTCTATACATAAGTAATCCTAAATATATTATCTATATTTTCCTATAATTATATTGTTTTACTTTATATTTTTTTGTTGTAAGTACTTATAGCTCACATTAATAAAAGTTTTAAGAATAAAGTAATAAACCTGTATATTCTGTCTTTACTTCATTAAGTTATTAATTTGTATTTCTAAGTATATTTGTACATGTATAGTATAAGGCTGCAGAAGTTGTTTGTGCATTTATATGCACTAATACATATATGTAGTATCAGAAGAATAGTTGTTTGTAATTTTATTTGTCATTGTTGCAGTTAATTTAAAAGGTTTATTATCAAATGGTTTTTTTAATTATTTGATTGCAGATGATTATCTGAAAAAATATATTTAGATTCTTCTATACTCTAAGCTATTGATAAGTTATAGAGATTGTGACTGTAAATCAGAAACATGAGGGTTGTAGCACTAGTCAGTGGTGGAAAAGATTCTTGCTTTAATATGATGCAATGTATAGCTGCAGGTCATGATATTGTGGCCTTAGCTAATTTATACCCTGTTGGGAAGGGTAAATAATTTATGAAATATTATTTAACAAAATATTCCATATATTTATTTATAAATATATTTTTATCTTTGTATATTAATAAAATGTATCATCTTATCGGTTGATTAATGAAACAAATCATTTCTAGATGAACTTGATTCATTTATGTTTCAAACTGTTGGATATCAAGGTGTTGAATACATTGCAGAAGCAATAGGTTTACCAATGTATCGTGAACCAACATTTGGTAGATCAAGAATGCAAGAAAAATATTATTATCCAACAGAAAATGATGAAGTTGAAGATCTCTTTAGGCTGTTAAGTAAAGTAAAGGTAGATGTTATATTATCACATGACTGTTGTGTGTTAAAGTTACATAAGTAGATGAAGAGTGATTAATTAATTTATTATAATTAAATTTTAGGAAAGAGAGAATATAGAAGCTGTTTCATCAGGAGCTATTCTAAGTGACTATCAACGAATTCGCGTGGAAAATGTGTAATTATTTAATGCAAATTTTAATAAAAATTTTGGAATTGTACAGTATAAGAAAAAGTACCTAATAGCCAAAGTTTATTTTCAGATGTGGTCGATTAGGTCTTGTTTCTTTATCATATTTATGGAGACGAGACCAAGATGAATTATTAAAAGAAATGATAGGAAGTTCTGTGAATGCAGTTTTAATAAAAGTAGCAGCTTTAGGCCTTGAACCAAGGCATTTGGGTAAACCAATTTCTGAAATGCAATCCCATCTTGCCAAAATAGTAAGTAAAATGTCTTGGTGATTAATTGAAGTGAAAAAACAATGTTTTCTGATTTTATTTCATATTGGAAGTACTCCAAGTATCTAAGCAATATATGTAAAAGAAATTTAGTAGTATAAATAAATAGATATAACATATGTTAATGACTTAATATTTATTTGCAGAAAGAAAAATATGGTGTAAATATTTGTGGTGAAGGAGGGGAATATGAAACCTTCACATTAGATTGTCCACTATTTAATAAAAGCATTATAATGTAAGTTAAGAAAACGCAAATGGAAGAAAAAAATGTTTCTAAATCTTATTACACTTATTTTGACATGCGTTTGTTTCTTATTTTAGAGATGAATATGAAAGTGTAATTCATTCAAACGATAACATAGCGCCAGTTGGTTATTTGAATTTCAAAAAAATTCATGTACAAAACAAAAATGTGAGTTATGATATCTTCTATTTTTAAGAATTTCTCCAGTAAACTTGCAAATTATTAAAAAAATATATTTTTTCTAGGATGGTGTAGAAGGATTATCGTTACAAGAAAGATTAAAAAATGTTCCTATTAAATCTCCATCTGATTATATTGAAGAAATTATTGGTCCAGAATTACACGATGGTTGTAACCTATCGGAAGACGAAAATGATGAACATGATTGTACAGATAGTAGTCTGAAGACTTCAAATTCTGGTACTAATCTCAAATAAATACGAAAATTTGTTTTCCGTATGACAAATTTATAAAATATGTAAAATTAATGTAGGTCAATTTAATCCACCGAGTCCTATGCAAATTTTATACGAAGAAGAAGATTATCCCGATGTGCCCGTGGTAAATAGAAATCAAACCGGCTGGTTCTGGTTTGGCGGTATAGCTGGAAAACATCCAGATGCTAAATCCGCGATGCGAGAGGCACTGGAGAAATTAAGCAGTAGGTAAACTTTAAGTCTTTTAAACTATGTTTTAGTTATTTTTTGTTCTATCCAATATCAATGTATCGTATGCTTTATGTAGATTGATAAAATATTTCTGTCCGCTTTTTTTTTTCTTTTTAGATCTAGTCAAAAAGGAAAATCTTCAAATATCGGATATCGTTGCAGTAACATTATATATAAAAGATATGTCAAATTACATATCTATAAATGAGGCTTACATGTCATGTTTAAATAAAACAAATCCACCAGTTCGCGTATGTGTGGAATGTCCGTTAAATATACATGTTGTTCTTGATGCTATAGCCTATAAAGAAACTCAAGACTGTGGTGATAAGAAAGTTCACAAACGACATACAATGCATGTTCAGAGCATAAGTCACTGGGCACCTGCAAACATTGGTCCTTACTCTCAAGCAGTTCGTGTGAGTGTAATATCGTTACAAAAGAATTTACGTGAGCATTCTGTGTGTATATGTAGACAATATGTGTGTATGTGCGCATTCGTACGCGCACGCACACACATCTGGTTTACAAAAGAAACACATCAGTGAGGTAAACAAAATAAAATTTTTCTAAAATGAAAATAAGACCTTAAATTTTTAATAAGTAGTATAAACAAAGATACGAGCATCAGTACTGATCATGTATATATGTGTATATTTTGTATATTAAAAAAAAAAGGAAAAAAAAAAACAGAAAATAAAATATCTATTCTGTGATAGATTTAAAAAATAATGGTAAATGAAACAACTTCGATATTGCAAAAAGTTATTGTTGAACTAAAAGCTATAATTTTGGAATAAATATTTGTTTGACAGGTTGGTGACATTATCTCAGTTGCTGGACAAATACCCTTGGTGCCTGGTAGTATGACTATTTTGGAATTAAATATTAAAAGGCAATGTCGTTTGACGTTAAGGCACATAGATCGAATTGTTAAAGCTATGGATTCAAATACGCAACTCAGGGATATTGTGCAAGGTATTTGTTTTTTAACTCATTCTAGTTACATACCAGACGCCCGAAAGGAATGGGAAAAGCGAACAAATAATGCCATCGTGGATTACATTGTTGTTCCAAACCTTCCGCGTGGTGCTCAAGTTGAATGGTGTGTTTGGGCTCATAGAGATAATAATAGATTTGAATGTAAGTACACGTAGGTATATGTGTGCATATACGAAATAGTATATTTGAAAATTTTTATATTACAGATGAAGAGACTGGAAAATGTGTAGGTAATTTCAAAGTGGCAATAAGACGTAGGTGGAATTATGAAAATAATGTTTCAGCTATCGTGTGTTATATGTCTACTGGTACATATTTTTATTTAAATATATTTTTCCTGCTTAAAGATATACAGATGTAAAAAAGATTTTATATCTTGATTAGGTTCATCCAACTCGACTGGTAATTTAGCCACGGAAACAAGTTTGCCCTCTGCAGAATTAACTGTAAGCGAATTAACGGAGGCATTTGAGTATGTGCTGTGCAAACTTACAAAAGGATCGCAAACCATAAATCCAACCTGTAATTTACGAATCTTCTATAAAGTCGGTAGTTCACCAGGTCCGAACTTTGTTCAAGACGTTCTTTCTAAATTTTCTACACGAAATTTAGTTACTACTATTATACCAGCAACACACTTACATAATTTTAGTACTTTCTTATCCATATGTGGTATTAGACACGAGTAAAGCCTAATAACAGTTTTTACGTTGTCAATTATTTACAAAGATTATTGTATTGCAAAGGAGTATCGTAAAAGATTTTATTTGTCATTTAAATTATTTTAATTAGTGGATATGAGCCAAGGTCAATCAATTTTAGTATTAAAATGGCAATTATTAATGGCTATAGGAAACTCGACCACGGTTGTAAAACTTTATATATTCGAAATGATAATTATTTAGTAGCATCAGTGCTCGAATATAAACATTATTTTTCACCTTTTCTACTGGTCGCTTGTTGGGTTTACTCAGAATTCACTTGACATTTGTCAATAGTGTATTTATATTCGGCTAGTCAACGGGACATTCGTGACTTTGTCTCGTTAGTGTAAGTGTTCTACGTAATGTAAAACACGTTATGTCATCTCATAACGTGTACTGTATGCTACGCCTCGTTTTTGCTCAAGTTATTTTTTATTTTTCACAATTTCACGATACGTGCGGAGTGTTAAGTGTGTGATTTTATGGAAGAATTTGAAAGCGTGCACAGCCATTTTTACAGTAGCGCTCAAAGCAAACTGAATTAACAAAAAGTTACCTATCAAATGTAATTAGAGCAATCTATAAATTTTAACAACAAATATGAAAAGAATCTAGTTTACGTTCTTTTCAATTTTATTAACAGAAAACTGAACCGACAAACGGGAATTTAAAAGCACTTCTTGACGATCGTCTACTATCACTTTTAAAATGCTGCCGATGTTATTCCGCTATCATTTAAACTTTGTATCGTGATGGCAGGTATGTAACTTTACAGAAGACAAAAAAAAAGTATCTACTTCGCAAAGATATTGTGAAAATCCTCGGTAATTTCTGTATAACTGATCTGTGCTCTAGGGATACATCTTGTACAAAAGCGATATATGCTATTTATTAGAATATTTTTGACAGTATAACATTCATGCAATGATATACCAAAGTTTATATTTTGCAATTTTGTCATTGTTTCGAATTCAATATTGTCATTTTCTTTTCTTGTACATATTACTAAATAATGTAAACATTCTTGTAATATATTATAAAATGTAATTAGTTTTGAACAAGAAAATTGGTTATTGATTATGTATAATTGTTAAGAAAAGGTATGAAGAATTTCTGATACGGGGAATACACAGCATACTGTTCACGACATGGAAGCTGCGTTACTATAAATATGTAAAAAAGATATTTGCAAGTATGGAGCTCTCGCAACAAAGTACTATTCCGAGGATTATATTGCAAAAGAAAAATAAAGAAAGTGATATATATTTTTAAGAAACTGTTTTGTTTCATATTTTATTATACCTTTCCCCCCTTTTTTTTAAAATGTATGTATGTATGTATGTATGTATGTATGTATGTATTAATTATTAGCATTTTTTATAGAAAATGTACAAGTAGAAAATTGTTTGAATTATAGAAGTTTCAAAAAATGATAATTAACTTAGATAAGTGTAAATATTTTAGAAAATAGCACTTTATGTACACTTGAAAAGAAACTTAATATCAAAAATTACAACAGAATTCATATGATTTTGTAAAGCAGTCTTTCCAATTACTTAAAATTTTTAATTTACCTATAACTGATAATATGTTAAGAAGATAAATTATGAATACAGTTCGTTAAAAAAAGTACTAATTATTTCATTTTACAACAATACGTTAAAAATTAAGGTTTTCATCAAATAAGAAGATTATTTATACCTTAAACTTTTACGTTTAACTAACAATAACCACCGTTTTATAACAAATATTTACATGCACGTTCTTTTACACAGAAATTTTAAGAAATAGTTCATGATAAATTAATCACTTGAATCATTATAACGCGCTTATTGTTCGTACAAATTTTCTATTTTACCACTTTCTCTACACGCACGATTCACATTTTATAGTTTTCACATTCAAACGGAAACTGTATATTTTATATTTTTTATGTTCTTAACGTTTTTGATATTAATGGCTTTATCATGTGTTGACGAGTGGGTGTGCAAAAATCACACAGATAATTTTTCCTGTCTAATACCACTCCCTTGGTCTCCACGCAATCTGTAAATAAATGTCATCTTATTAAATTATCATATCATTTTATGTTATAAAATCACCTACTCTTTACATGTTACAGTACCTGAAAATATCAATACATCTTAAATATTTGAATTACTTGTAGAAGAAAAATATCCGATGAAACATGCAAATGCAAGGACATGCAATGGATAATAAATAGCGGAAAGTTATGGAATTTGTGTCAATACCTAGGTGCAGATATTTGTCACATGCGCTGCAATGCACTAGATTCGCTTCCAGGTCGAGTCGTGGAGCAGTATGACAGCGACTGCAGTGCGGGCAATAGCGACCCTTTCGCCATAGCCTTGTTATTGCACAAAGATTATGGTGTTAGTGAACTTGGATAATGGCTTATTATAATGACCGAGTTTAATGTAACTTGTAACATTCTGAATCTTGGGAATTTGATCATTATTTTATACATAAAATCTAAATATCAATTACATTACATGTCATTTTTTAAATCCAAAGATTCAGATATACATATTTTGATCCAGTGAGCACATAAAATTAGTCAAAAAACTTTTATAAAAGAGGAGTTTAGTGTGGATTAAGGGAATTCTGAAGCAAAAATTAAGCCCCGTGAAAATATGTATTGAATCACATTTTCACTCATCACATTACAACATGAAAAGCCGAATATCTACTTACTTCGAGCATGGAACGCATAATGTTGAAACATAAACCCTAGTATTTTTGTCACCCTTTTTGTATTCATGTTGCCACTGAGCTACACTGTTTCTATCGGAATTAATACCTCCAGGTTCTCTCGAGGCACAATTTGCACAAACTGCGCATTCTTGACAGTGCCATCTTCCTTGGGGTACACGACGTAACCCAACACAATAAATATGATACCTAAATGATATTAAACATTATACAATCATAGATTATTATGTTTCACTTCTTTTCCGAAGAATACGTACCCTCTATCACACATGTCGCAGAAAAGCATTTTATCTTCGTCGGCAGGATCATGACACTGAGCGCAAGTTTTACAATCTGTGCATTGCCATGCGTATGATTGAATGTGAGGAACCATATCCAACGTTAAATCGATACACGACGGATGAACTGTTAACAGATCGTTGTTACAATGTTTATTATAAACCCATAAAAGATAATGCTAAAGTTATAACAAAAATAAAATGATTACCATGTCCATTGCAGGTACCACATTGAATTAATACCTCATTTTTACTCTGTTTGTTCAAAGTTTTCAAACACATTTTGCATTTCAACTTTATTTCTTCTTTCTGATGTGCTATCTCCATATCTACGTCATCCATCGTGGACTGAGATCCTTCCGTATTCTGTGTTCCTTCGCTAGAAGACGAGCTACATAAAAAATACACAACTATTCTTTCATAAGAAATATTAAAATATTAATAGTTTGAAATGATAACACGAACCTCGAGTCATCTGAGGATGAATCGCTGTCGTTGTCACTTTGAGATCCTTCCGACTGGCTATCAAATTTACGTTCGTTTGGTCTCGTAGGACCATAGAGGACCGTATTCAAAGGATAATATCGCAGTTCGGCTGGTGTATATTCGCGGTAATAATCAGTATATTGCCCTGGTATTAAAGCGACAGGATAATAACCAACTTTACGTTCTTCAACTTTTTGTTGTTTCTTTGGAACGTGTATCGTGAATGTTTGTAAATCTAAACTACATTTTCTATCTTCTCGGCGAGCTTTATTTAAACGAATGTTCCAAGACAACGCAGACTGCACTGCCATTTCTGCTAAATCAATTCTATTTTTTTCTGCAGTTGCAGCTGCTGTTAATTCTTTTTGCTTTTTGGAATGCTCTTTTACCTGTTTCTCACGCATATGTTTACGATATTCTTCATACTGATCAGGAAAATCGCTACACATTACATCTAATACTTCTGAACTGCATACTGCAGTTAAACCTAAAATAATAATGAAAAAAAAAAAAAAAAATTGTAACTCACGCAAGCATTTATTGACAACTAATACGGTAAAAATATTCTTACCCATATCACACATTGCTTCACTAACCAGTCCATTTTCTCTCAAATAATTCCTTTCTTCCATATCTACTACTCTTCGCTTCAAGTCTGGGTATTTTCTTTTAAAAGATTTCACACCAAGATATTGAGATATTTGTTCTTGTATCATAAAGGTTTCACCTTTACGATCGAGCGGCCATTCGTACTCGGCGATTTTATCAACAGTAAATGGTCCTTCATCTGGATCAAAATTAATTTCCATTCTGCGATTCTTCACTTTTACTTTTTCTGATTCTGTTGTTGCTGTGCTAAGCACACTTCCTTGAGATTCTTCATTTATAATAGTTTCAGATGCTGTAACAATCGTTACGACGTTGAAGAATATTATGAACCGACGAGAGAGGAAGTTATTCTCATCACTATGTTGGTAAAATATGATTAAAAAACATTGTACTAATCACCATGGTTATAAAATTCTGTACAAGTTAAATCAAGTACATTTTGCACTTGTAAGATGTTAAGACACAAGAAAAGATCTATTTATAGATACATTGCTTGGAGGTCTACCAATACATTTATCTTTTGATTTAATATAGTCATATAATAATTATAGATCATAATTGCTTTTTACTATTGTGATAAATCAATATGTTTTTTCTTTAGCAAATTATTTAGAAAATATAACTCAATAAGTACATGTTAACAGGATACATCATGCATAGTCAAAGAATACTTAATAGTATTCACACATAAATAAAATAAATAGAGACACATATTATTCTATGTATCTATACTTGTTCGTAAATAGTGTAAGCGTTAGATATAATAAAATCTGATGCAGAAATACATTGCTAACTAAAAAAGAAAAGTTCATTTTAACTTATATTTACCTTGTACAGGAATATTTCTGGCAGGAGTTTGAGATCTAGAACCTGATT
Organism: Osmia lignaria lignaria; assembly: GCF_051020975.1. Lineage (NCBI taxonomy): Eukaryota > Metazoa > Arthropoda > Insecta > Hymenoptera > Megachilidae > Osmia > Osmia lignaria. Next base: position 11,139,808 of record NC_135033.1, on the reverse strand, counting down.
CCGCACTCATTCTTGTTTCTTCATCTATTACCTGTACCGTGGACATATTTTCATGTTTCGTAGCATTCTCAGACGCTCGTTTCGATACTGGCGTTAACCAATTAGGATGTCCTGGAGGTATCAATATATCCCTATTTTCCGATTTTGTACCCTCTTCAGCACCAGATTTCACGCCAGATTTTTGTACTTTATCAGGTACGATTTCCGTTAGTTTCTTATTCTCTGATTCTTTATTTATTTCAGATAATTCATGTGTACCTTTGATACCATCACTTTTTGGTCCCATTTTGATTTTAGAAAGGTTGGCTTTAGAATCTAATGTTGGTTGTTTCAGAGCTTTATACAATTCTGGTGATTTCCCAAATGATTCTGACTGTGATACAGAATCATCTATCGTTATTACTGCCGTTGTAGAAGCTTCTATTGTAGTTAAATCTTGATCTATCCTAACTTTCTTGGACAGTTGTAGGTCTACGTTATCCAATTTTCGTTTTCCTCTACCTAATGAAGGACAGAAAAAAATATATTAGAATATATTCAACATTCAAGTCAGTTAAAAAATACAAACCTCTTCCTCTGCCTCTTTTAGGAGGTGCATAACTTTTCTGACTCCTACAAGTCCTTTTAGGCCTTTCATTTTCTCTAGATTCAAAATGTGGTAATTGCGATTGTTGCATTTTATGCATATCATCCAAAGACAAAGGATCTCTAGTCATTAATAATTGTGGGGGTGGATGGGTGACACCTTGGGGTAATGGATTCCTCCTAGGTCTACCCCTCTTTTTAGGTACCTTTACTTCAGGCATTCTAGTAGGAGAAACTTCCTCTATTATTACAACATCCTGGCTAGAATTTGAATTTTCATTCACTATTATTAATTCTGGTCGATGTTCTATAATTTCACAGTCAGAATTCATCGGTGATCCAGATACGTTTTTATTAGATAAGATGTCCTTTAGCTTCTCGCTCATAGTGGCATCTGCTGGCTTCGATGGTCTGACTTGAGTAATACTGATTTCTTGACTTATTACGTTCATTTGCTGAAGACTGATCGCGCTGCTTTTCGGGTCAAATACGAACTGCTTCTGTTCTTTAGAAGCCACAGGCTGAATTGTAACTTCAGGTAAAATTTGAGTAAGCTGTGCTTCCAATTTAGGCTTTTTGGATTCTATCGGTGAAATGCTGATATCTTTACGTTTATTAGGAGATATGTCAAGCATACCGTCCGATTTCTTTCCCTGCGTCTGTATCGGTTCAATCGTTAATTCTGAACGATTGCTCTGCAGAATTGTCGAGTGACCAGTTTTAAGGATCTTTAACGCAGGTTCTTTATGACCAACACTTTGCCCAGATTCTTTATATCTCTGAGTAAAATTCTGAGATAAATCTAAAGCTTCTTTTTGTTTGTACGTAGATTCACCTTGATTGTCATAGGCCACAATTGTCGGATGTCCAGTTTTGGATAATTTGATCTTCATCTCCAAGGGTTCAATGTCTTGACGTCTTTGTTGTCTTTCCTTCTTCTCTGAATCTACTATAGAAGCATCTCCAGTTTTTAACAGCTTTATTTTCATACCTAAGCTAGTGTCAACTGGCTTTGAGTGTTCCGTGTCTGTTCGCATTAATTTGTTCCCATCTTCCACTGCTTCAGATTGTATAATGGAAGCATCACCGCTCTTGGAGAGTTTGATCTTCATTCCAAGAGGCGATTCTGTCCTTCTAGATGCTTCTTGAATATGTTTAAATTCTTCTGACTGTTCTTCCTTTTCTGCAGGTATTATGGACGGATCACCATGCTTGGACAGTTTGATTTTCATACCAATAAGAGATTCAACTTTCTGCCAGGACTCTGAGGTGGTTTCTATGGGTTCATCCACCGATTCCTGCGAAACTACCGACGTATCTCCTGACTTTATCACCTTAATTTTTATTCCAGACATCTCTGACGATTTCCCTCCATCCTGAGTTACATCAATCTTTTCCCTGTTCTCTGCTTTCTCTTTCTGCTTCATGTCTTTAGTTTCTTCAGCGAGTTCTGAGTGAACAATAGACGCGTCGCCGCTCTTGAATAATTTAATCTTCATTCCAAGCGGCGATTCCGTTCGCTTAGGAATATCGGTAATTTCTAATTTCTCCTTTGAATCTTCTGGGATTTCAATTGGTATTATAGCAGCACCACTTTTCGTTTTTGCCAGTTTTATTTTCATACCAATCGGAGACTCGGTTCTCTTTGGAACTTCAGGAGACGATTCCAATTTATCTTTGAATTTACTCATTGCTTTGCTTTCTTCCGACAAATCTGAAGAAACAATCGAGGCGTCCCCAGTCCTCAATAACTTGATCTTCATTCCCAATGGAGAACCAGTTCTCTTTGGCGAGTCGTACGAAGAATCCAATTTCTCTTTTGGTTTTGGCTGCGTATAATCTTTGTTGTATTCTTCCAGATGTTCCGACCATTCTGGTTGTATTATCGAGGCATCCCCGGTCTTTGATAGTCTGATCTTCATTCCAAGAGGAGAGTCCGTTCTCTTCGGTACGTCCTGAACGGATTTCGTTTCTTCGAGGTGTTCCTGCTTGTCTGTAGTTATTATAGAAGCATCACCAAATTTAGAAAGTTTAATTTTCATACCTATAGGAGATTCAACTTTCTGCCAAGATTCTGGTACAGTTTCCATGGATTCTTCCGAAGATTCCTGCAACACCGTTGACTCACCTTTCCCCTTGTTTTCTGACTTTTCTCTTTGCTTCGAATCTTTAGCTTCCTCAGAGATTTCCGAGTGAACGATAGACGCATCGCCGCTTTTGAACAATTTGATCTTCATTCCAAGAGGTGATTCTGTCCGTTTGGAAACATCAGGTACTTCCAGGTTTTCCTTAGAGTCCTCCGAGGTTTCCATCGGGATTATAGAAGCTCCTTCCTTTGTCTTAGTTAGTTTAATTTTCATACCGATTGGAGATTCGGTTCTCTTTGGACTCTCAGAAGACATAACTAATCTATCTTTCATTTTACATACCTCTTTGTTTTCCTCTGCTAAACTGGAAGGAACGATCGAGGCATCACCGCTCTTGAACAACTTGATCTTCATTCCTATAGGCGAATTAGTTCTTTTAGGAGAACCATAAGTTTCCAATTTCTCCTTTGCTTCCAAATGTATATCCTTATAGTGTTCTTCTGAAGTACTCTGCCCCTCAGAGGCATCTCCACTTTTTGAGCCCTTCATCTTCATTTGAAGCGGAGATTCTGTCCTCCTGCTTCCTTCGTGAATGGATTTCGTTTCTTCTAGGTGTTCTTGCTTTTCTGTAGGTATAATAGAAGCATCGCCAGTCTTAGAAAGTCTTATCTTCATACCAAGGGGAGATTCAACTTTTGGCAAAATTTCCTGCGGTTCTTCCATCGACTCTTCTTCCGAATTAATCAACCTTAATTTCATTCCAAATGATGTTTCCGACCCTTTACCTGTATTTTGGATCGAGTCAACTTTTTCTTTGTACTTTGCGTGTTTATTCTCGTCCTGAATCTCCGACTGAATGATAGATGCGTCCCCAGTCTTGGAGAGTTTGATCCTCATTCCAAGCGGTGAATCAGTCCGTTTAGGAGTATCAGGGGCGTCCAGGTTTTCCCTTGGATCTTCTGACTTATCCATTAGAATTATAGAAGCTCCCCCCTTCGTTTTCGTTAATTTAATCTTCATTCCAATAGGCGACTCCGTTCTCTTTGGAGACTGAGATGATTCTAATTTGTCTTTTATTTTACCTGTCTCCTTCGGCTCTTCGTGGAAGTCTAGAGGAACGATCGAGGCATCTCCGGTTTTGAACAGCTTGATCTTCATCCCTAAAGGAGAATTGGTTCTCTTAGGAGTGTCACAAGATGCAGCCAATTTCTCTATTGATTGTAACTGTGCGTTATCATGATGTTCTTCTGTAACCACATGCCTCTCTAGTTGTGCTATGGAGGTGTCTCCACTCTTTGAAGTTTTCACGTTTGATTCAACTGGAGATTCTGTCCTCTGAAGTGGCTCAAGAACAGACTTAGTTTCATTTGATTCATCTTGCTTTTCTACAGGCATTGCAGTTACTTCATTAGGTTCAGAAAGCTTTATTTTTATATTAATGGGTGGTTCAGTCTCCTCTGAGCTTTCTTCTGTGGTCTCCATGGATTCTTCCACTGTTTCTTGCATACCTTCAGATGCTTCTTCTACATTTGGTGTCTCTACTTTTGTTACAGGTGAAATCTCTAATGATTTATCAGCATCTAAATCCACATCAACTGTTTCCTGATTATCTAGTTTTTCTTCTTCACACCCGGGCAATTCAATTTCCATTTCCTCCGGGAATTCTGACCACTGAGAAACCTTAGCAACTTCCAATTTCTCCTCTAAACATTGTAAATTTTCATCAGATATTACCGAAACTTCGACCTTAGTTTCAGTCAATTCAGAAGGTATTTCCAAGGTGTCCTCTGTTTTGGTTACTTCTTTGCTTTCCTCCGACAAATTCGTCGAAGCAGCTAAACCTTCTTCATTAGAAGGTTTAGAACTTTCTTCGTCAGATTCCATCTTTACCTGTGAATCAGTATCTTCTAATGAGTTAAAAGAAGCTTCCAATACCTCTTGCAATTCCGCTTGTTCCTCTGGAAGATCTTGCCCTTCTGGTTGTAACAAAGGAACGTCATCGCGTTCTGACAGTTGAACTCCTATTTCAAACGAAGGTACCACTGCATCAGGTACCTCCTGAGTACGCCTAGAGTCTTCTGACTGTTCTTGGTTCTCTATAGGTAGCATAGACGTATCATCTATGCCAGAAGTCTCCATGTCAATATCAATGAGCGATTCGACTTTTTTCAAAGCTTCAAGCATAGTTTCTATAGATTTTTCCACTGGTTCCTGTTCGTCTGTCGATGCCTCTTCGGATAGAACCGATGATTTTTGTGTATCTTGAGTTAAAGTAATCTCTTCTTTTTGCTTCTCAGGTTCATCCTGAATCTCTGACTGAACAATAGATGCGTCATCCGTCTTGGGTAGTTTTATTTCCATTTCAATTGACGAATCAATCTGTTTGGAAGCATCAAAAGAGTCTTGATTTTCCTGGGAATCCTCCGATTTTTCTATTGGTACTCTAGAATTTTCGCTCTCCATTTTTGCTAGTTCAATTTCTACCGCAATTGAGGATTTGGTTCTTGGCGGAGATTCAGAAGACGACTCTGATTCGTCTTCTATCTTATCTCCTTCATTGGCCTCTTCGTGAAAATCTACAGGGTCGTTCGATTCATCTTCGGTTCTGAATAGCTCTAAAGGAGAGTTAGTCTTTTTCGGACTGTCAAAGGATGATTTTAATTTCTCTTCTAATTGTAACTCACCATTATCTTCCTGTTCTTCTGTAACAGACTGCTTCTCCAATTGTATTGCTGAGAAATTTTCATCCTCTGAGACTTGGATATTAAGTTCAACGGGAGATTCTATGCTTTTAGATTGTTCTGGAAGAGAGTTTGTTTCTTCTGCCTCGTCTTCTTTTTCTATAGAAACAATAGGCATCGCACCTGTTTTCAAAATCTTTTGGGTGATCTCCATGGAATCTTCAACCGGTTCTTGTACTTCTGCAGCTGTTTCTTCTTTTCTACCTTCGTCCTCGTTTAAATCTACTCCAACCGTTTTCTGGTTATCTAGCTTTTCCTCTTCCTTTTCAGCCTTTACCTCATCCCCATCTTCCAACTGGATGATGGATTCATCCTCATTCTTGGATAATTCGACTTCCATTTCAGCTGGCAATTCTGATTGCTTAAAAACTTCAGGAACTTGCAATTTCTTTTCCGGATCCTCCGTTTTTTCATCCGAAACTAAAGAAGTCTCGTTCTCCATTTCACTCAATTCAACGTACATCTCAGTGGGAGACTTAATATGTTCTGGAATTACTTCTTTACCTTCCTCAGGCATATCCCTTGAAATGGCTAAATCGTCTTCATCGTCAGATACCCTAACTTCCATCTGTACAGGAGATTCAGCACTTTTTTGTGAATCATACAAACCTTCTAATGCCTGTTGTAGTTCTGCTTGTTCATCATCTCCGTCCTGTTCTTTCTGAAGATCTTGTATTTCTTGCTGAACTGAAGGACCATTTCTGCTTTCAGATGGTTCAGTTTCTATTTCACTTGGGGATATAAATGGCTCTGGTGTCTCTTCGGTACATATAACTTCCTCTGATTGCTCTTGCGTTTTTACAGATAGTAGAGCATCATCAGTATTAGGAGTTTCCATGTCTATGTCAATTAGCGATTCAACTTTCTGCAAAGCTTCAAGCATGGTTTCCATTGATTCATCCACTGGTTCTTGCTTATCCATCAGTGTCTCGACTGAATTTATTCTCGCTTCAGATACTTCCGATGCTTGTTGTGCATCTTCAGTTAAATTAATCTCTTCCTCTTGTTTCTCATAGTTTGGTTCGTCTTGAATCTCTGGCTGAACGACAGGTGTATTATCAGCCTCGGTCGAATCGATTCCCAGTTCGAGTTGCGAATCAACTTGTATAGATTCTTTAAAAATGTCAGAGTTTTCCTGTGAATCTTCCGACTTTTCCACCGGAATTACAGAATCATCTTTTGTTTCCGCCAGTTCGATTTCCATTCCAACTAGAGACTCGCTTCTCTTAGAAGACGATTCTAATTTGTCTTCCATTCTATCTATAGTTTCAGCCTCTTCGTGAACATCTAAAGGAACGACTGACTCGTTTTCGATCTTGAGTGGGTTGATTTCTATCTCTAAAGGAGAGTCAATTTTCTTTGGGCTACCACAAGATGATTCTATTTTGTCTTCTGATTGAAACTCTACATCATCTCCCTGTTCTTCTGTAACAATTAGTTTCTCCAATTGTGCTGTTGAGATATCATCTTCTTTTAGGAGTTGAATATTAGGTTCAACTGGAGATTCTATCCTCTTAGGTGGTTCTAGAAGAGAACTGGTATCTTCTGATTCTTCTTGCTTTTCTATAGGATTGGTAATGGCCTCAGACATCTCTTCAGTTATATTTATGGATTCTTCATCTGGCTCTTCTACACCTGCAAGTGTTTCTTCTAATTCTGTTACCCCTTCTAATTCTGCTAAATCTATATCAACTGTTTCCTCACCGTCTAACTTTTCTTCTTTCTTAGGGTCCATAGTTTCATCCAAATCTTCCGACTGGATGACGGATTCGTCGTCATATTTTGGTAATTTGTCGTCTATTTCTGTTACTGAATCTGACTGGTTAGAAACTTCAGGAACTTGCAATTTCTCCTTCAATTCTTTCGTATTTGCATCAAAAACTAACGAGGTCTCTACCTCCGTTTCCGTTAATTCAATAAGCATTTCAGTGGGAGATTTGGTAGTTTTTGGAACTTCAGGCAACAATCCCAGCATCACATCTGTTTTGATTACTTCACTACTTTCCTCAGGCATGTCTGCTGAGGTAGCTAAATCTTCTTCATTATTTGGTACCCTATCTTCCATTTTACCAATAGAATCAGATCTTTCTTGTGAATCACACAAACTTCTTAATTCCTCTGGTAGTTCTGTTTGTTCATTATTCCTGTCATGTTCCTTCAAAAAAATTTGTGATTCTGGTGGTATTAAGGCAGCATCTTTGCTCTCAATATCCATTTCAATTGGAGGTATCATTGTTTCAGATGTTTCCTCTGTAAACAAGTCTTCATCTAATTGTTCTTCATTTTCAGGAGGTAGTATGGCTGACTCAATGTTAGAAGTTTCTATGTCCATGCCAATAAGCGATTCTACTTTTTGTAAAGCTTCAAGCATAGTTTCCATGGATTCTTCCACTGGTTCTTGTTCATCTAACTGTGTTTCTCCTGTGTTTATTAACTTTATATCATCCTCATTTAGTAAAGCATCTAATTCCCTTGCTTCATCTGAAACTTCAGAGTGAACACTGGGTGGGTAGTCACTCTTTGACAATTTCATTTCCATTTCAAGCGGCGATTCTACCCGTTTACTAACACCAGGAACATCCATATTTTCGTTTGGATCTTCCATGTTTCTCACTGATATTACAGGAATTCGGTGTCTATTTTCACTACAGCTGTAGTGATTCAGAAATATCTGAAATATTGGACATGGCGAGTTCAAATAGAACAGCAATAAATGGAAAACTTACCGGCTTTTTACATTACTCCTTAACGAACTATTTTACACACAAGAACCTACCACACCGGACGTTTGTTGGTCAAAACATTCTTCAAGCAGATATATAAAACCCACAATTTAAATTGGGGTTATTTTTATATGTGTTTAGTTCGTTTAGTTACATCAACTATAAAGTTTTGCAGGTTCTATTACCAATTCTTGTTTGGTTGCTTCCTGACGGTTCGCCGCTCGAAGAGGCATCTGTTTCTTAGTGAAAAGTAACTAAGGGATAAATTTAATTCACACCGACATGACACCATATGTATGTACAATTCATTTTAGAAAAGTATGCAAACATATTTGTTATATTCTTTACAATCTGTAATTGTATCGATTGTTAAAAACAAAAAAAACAATTTTTCACTATCATTGCAAACTTACATGCAGGGGAAAATCAAAATTACTAACTATTACATTGACCATGAGAAGTGGCTTCAGTGCTGCCACTACAAATCAATTTAAAATATATAAAATTATTGTATTTATTTCAAATGACTACATATTACAAACATATAACAATTATTTATTTTATCGGTCGCAAAATATTTTTAGCATTCTTTTTTACCGATTTAATTAATGTTTGTAATTCTGTATTAGGTTGCATTTTCGGCTCCTTTGTTTCTATTTCCTAAAACGATTAAGTAACATATAATGTATTAAAATTACTGTATAACGTACTATAAAATAAATTTTTACTTACATTGTTTAGATCATTGTCTGCTCTTCGTTTTAATTTTTCTTTTATTAAGGCTTCTGTACCCTTCGTTTTTCTAAAATGCGGATCTGCTGGATCTAAATTGAAGTGATGTGATGTAAATAGCGCATGAAATCGTGAATCTTGAACATTTACTTCAAAGTTATCTTCCTCTGTTTGGTCTTGAGAATTTTTCTTTTTACTAAGTCGTTTTTGCTTAGACTTTGTCATTGTAGCGTTTTCTTCAATCTTCTTCATATTGAAGTGCCGTTTACCATCATCATTTTCATCCATTAACAAAAGTTCTAACTCCGCTTTTCGTCGTTCTTCATCATCATCTGATGAATTTGCACCACCATTCTCTATGTCTTTTGTCCTTCTATGACCTGATTTATTAGTTTTAATTTCCTTCTTGCCATTATCTGTATCTGAATCCATCATTTCTGAATCGTCCGAGTTTGTAGATGCATTTTCATCTGCATTTCTAAGTTTCTTTCGTTCTTCTCGTTTAGCTTTTTTCTTTGCCTTACGTTTTTCCAGATACTGTTCAAATGGTGTTAGATTTTCATCTTTCTTTAGTCTTTCTTGTACCAACTTTTCAGCTTTCTCCTGTGTTCCTAAACCCCACGTAAATTCTAACTCAACGTCTTTATTTTGCTTTGCTTTTTCCTTCTCTTCTATCTCTTTCAGTAAAGCCTTATATTTTTCTACCGCATCAACATTTGTTTCCGCTTCCGAATCACTTTTTTTTTCTTGAGATTCCTTTTGCTCTTTTTTATCTTCTATTAATTGAAAAATATAATAATAAAACGTAATTAATCACTTAATATGAAATAATGGAGTAAAGATTATACCTGGATCAGAATCACTATCAGTAGCTAAATAAGCTTGTAAATCATTTTTATTGATTTCATCTAGTTTTCCAGAATTTAATTTCTGTGTAAGTTCTATTCGTTCGGGATTTGTCTCATCCCAGGTTAACTGTACTTGAACTTGTTGTAGCGCTGTAGTTGTAAATTGTTTCGGTTGATATTTTGAAAGCTCTGGTAACTTATCACAGACTTCTCTGGGAGTCTTAAAGCAGGCATCTAAGGTCACATATAATGAATATATTTTATATACCTTAAGATTAAATAACATACCTGATCAAATTCCATGTCATCTGGTATAAACCTAAGATCCAACCTTGTTGATGTGGATTCATACTCTGTACCATCACATTCAGTATAAATTTTGTTTGCTGTTTCAGCAGAATCAAACTCAACAACAGCATAATAATACTTTAATCTATTCAATTGATACTGTCTTAATTTTTCCATATGATAAGTCGATCCTTCTTCGTTCTGCGAGATGAAATTATTGAATTATGTTATTAAATAAATAAATAAATAAATATTTATACCTCATCATCATCATCATCATCATCATCATCATCATCATCATCATTTTCAATATTTCCTTCTTTGCTCAGTTCTGTTAACTCTTTAGGACCATTGATATCTTCTTCTTTCATTCTTTGCTTACCAAATTCTGATGGATAGATCTGAAATTATTTTATTATAAAAACTAATGAAAATGCTGGTATCATTACCTTATTAATTATTCTTACCGTGACTGACTGAATGAAACCTCCACTAGGTAAAAATGAATTGAATAAAACCATTAAATCTACAGCATGTACTCTATCCCAATCCATGTTGCAAACTGCTAACCTATGTGTACTCTCATTTGTTGTTTCAGCCTCTTTGTCTAATTCTCCCCAATTGTGGTCAATCTCTTCCTCATCTAAATATAATATATCTTATATACATATAGCTATTTAATCAGTTATTAAACAAACACTAGTTAATATAAATATACATTACCAGAAAGATCTGAACTTTCTTCATCAGAAGAACTGTCTGTCAATAAAACTCCTTCACCCCTAGCATAGTTTACACTTAAATCTTTTAGCTTCTCTTTAACTCTGTCAGTGAGTTTATTAGACTCATGTTTTTCTCTAATCTGTAATTGTTTTTTACTTTCTTTTAAATCAGCCTTTAAGCTGTCTACATTTATGTTGTCTACATCAGATTCAGATTCAGATTCATTATGTTCTTTAGAATCTGTATGACCTTCTTCTTTTGATTTAACATGAAGCAATTCTCCCTTGCTTGAGGAACAATTATCTGATATCTCATCATCATCTTGATCATCATTATTTATGTCATTCTCTGTATTATTTTCTTCAGACTTAATTACATTATGTTTTTTATTCTTTTTCTGTTTCAGTTTCTTAGATTTGCCCTTTTCCAATGACTGTTTTAGTTTCTTACCCTTTTCTTCTTCTTCATCTTCATCATCTTCTTCTTCACTTGTAGGTAAATCATAATACTTCTTCAGGTTTTCTGAAGATGTTTGACCTATAGGTCTACCTCGTTTATCAATGGCATAATGGACCTGAAATCTTTTGTCTTTAAACATACTCTGAAATCTTTTATCTATTTGCACTTTTCTTTCTGTTTTTGGGATCCTTTTAAATTTAGGATCCTTTGCAATGTGTGCAAATCGTTTATCATCTAATGGATCATCCATGCTGCAATACATAAATAATAAAACATTGCAGTTTTATGTATTTCTTATTCAACAAACTTTTATTTTATACTTACGTGACTGGTATTATAAAAATTTGCAACTGAAAGATATTTGTACAGTACAATACAATGCACTTAAATGCAGTCTTAAGATTTCCTTCAACTTTAAGGTTGTTAATATAACCTGATATAACTCATGTGCTAATTGCTATCAGTGACTACAGATATAGAAAGACTAGACATGTTTTTGTTCTCGAGGGGTCATGACTTTCAGGGGTCCCATACACCCCCACACGCTCCGAGGTAAACAGAATCCTCTTTTACCACAACTCGCACTGACAACTGAAAATACAGAATTCTGATTACCTTTATGCTTATTTTATTAGAAATCAGTTAAAATCAGAACAAAACCAAAGAATTATTAAAATATTTGTTTGACAAATTTGTATTCACTTCGTGCGCCTTGCCAAATAAATCATTTAAAACAAAGCAGCCGAGTTATTATTTAATTTACCCAATTACAAGAAATAAAATTTGTATAGAAGAGTTATGAATTAAACTTGCTATAAAAGATTCATTATTACATACATTTGTCTAATAATTTATAATTTTATCCTAAGGAATGCAACAGGTTAGTACCTGTTTACAACGGAAAGAGCCACTCAACTTCATTCCCGCCAATTCCGACATTGTTTATTAAAACCATGTTTGACGCATTTCTGTGATCGTGTTTTCGTAATTTTTCGTATTCTTTGTGACATCACATATATTTTTAATGCATTTTTACATAATAATTCCCTTCCTTTTTTAGAGACATATGTAAGAATTGAAATATTGTGTTTATACGAAGAGGAGTAATGGACATTTCACGTTCCATACTTAAGTAACCACTATTTTAAAGGAATAAGTTCATTACATATGTTTAAACGAAGATTTCTTCGTTATATGTAAGAAATGAATACTCCAACAACTAGAGATTTTCTACGAAGACCAAATGGAACACGGAGAAGATCGGTCCGGCAAGCTTTGGCCGTGATTCCTGTCAATAACACTGAATTATCACCTGGTATGGTTTAACGATCTAAGTTTTAATCAAGTACCTTATATTTATTTCCTTTAGTTGCAATTCGCGTATTTTAGGAGAAGCCATTTCTACTGAAGTTAATGCAATGGATAATTTTTTAAATAGTCGACAAGGCTCTGATTCTTGGAGTCCTGCACCTAGCCCCGATGAATTGGTTATACAGAAGCGCGGACGTCGTTGTAGGACTATTGTTTGGTCACCTGATCTTGATACTTGTAAAAGAAATAGTCTATTCAGGTAAGAGAATATATAAGACTTACAAAATAATCTCTTTTGAAAGCAATTATATAAAAATATTATTAAATTTATAACAGTTTAAGTTCTAAAGATCGTACTCCAGTAAAGAGTCCTTCAAAATCAACTATGGTTTTAAGAAGTACACCTAGGAAAAGACTTATTCTTGGTGATGCCAATGAGTCTGAATTTACAACACCAGAGAAAAAGAAGAAATCACAAAGTTCATTAGATAGTAACAGTGGACAGAGACATTATACTGGCAATTTATTAAATGGCCTGAGAGGTCTTAGTCATGAACAATTAGTTCAAATGATTATGGATTTGGTGTCTATGCAAGAAGATGGTATTCTACACGAAGGAGAAAAAATATCCAATCTTTTGCTTAAAAAAATGCCGGTTGCAGATATACAACCATTAATTGATACATTAAACAATTTAAAACAAAATATTCGTATTAGTATGATGTCGTCTAATTTGGACGATTTAGCAAGTAGTCATGCTTATATTCATTTAGATGCTTATCAGGTGTGCCATTCTCAATCATCACAAAGTCATTATATGTTCAATTTTATCCTCCCTTGTTTAAACATGTATCTGTTTTACTGTAGAAAATTATCATAGATCAGGGAAAGAGACTTGTAGAATCACAGCACTGGATGTCTGTAATGCATTACGTGTATGCAGCATGGAATATTACAAAACAGATGAAAGATTGGGAAAATAAGAATCTTTGTAACTTCATGAAAAAATGTTTTAAAAATTTGACACACTTTTGCATTCAAGCATTAAAGAAAGGGAACTATACAAACAGTGTATTGGATATGTTTTCCGACAGGTATTAACATCAATACTAACGATTACTTCTTTTGCTTCTTACTCTATCTGTTATACCTATATTTTCTTTTTAGGCTTGCTGCTATGGTCAATGATTATGATGACATAATAACTTGTTTGGAGTTGATAAACGAAGCAAAACAGAATTAAATTTAAGCTTTTTTTTTCTCGGTCGTTGATGTTAAAGAGGCCATACGTATAAATGTTAACATACATCAATGTATATGTATGTTTTTAATATATACATAGATTTTAATTCTAATGTTTGTGATGTGAAGAGTCGGTAAAGGATCCAACAGTTCTTATTGGTAGATCAGTCATATTTGTTTTTTTTACCGAGTCGGTTTGTGGTAATTTTCTAATTTGATCATGAGATTTACACAACATGGTATTAATGTATTAGTCATAAAATATTTAAGACCTTTCAATGATATTTTTATACTGTAATATTGCAAATAATTGCATTATATTTATACCTGTGTTTTGAGATGCTTGACTTTTTTCAATTTTACGGTGATGATTTGCATGTGGATGGAAATATCGTTAAAAAAGGTGCGGTGTTGTTCTCAGTACAAATTAACTTATTTTTTTTTTTCTGATAACTCAAAGTAGTGGACGAAACTACTTTTGATTTTAAGATATTTATAGAATTTGTATCGTTCCTTAACGTATCTCGTGTGTATTTTGTTAATATTATCGGACGATTACTTACTTCGTTAGTATCGTTGACTTCGTCTGTACATTTTCATGACAATAAACGCAAATATCAGCATAAATGATTTCTATTAAAAACAATTTATTCGTCATAATATATCATGCATTCTTACATAATATATCCATTATTACTTCTTGAAAGGCACATACTTTATTTACGAAGTGAATATCAGAAATGTTCTGAGGCCGTGTTAATACCTTCCAGATATCTGTACACATTTTTTTAACAGTACAATGACGCGCTCAGAATCTTTCTAATCTAAACATTTGAATCTGTCCTAGGCAATAATTATTAATTATACAAGTCTAGTCAAGTGTGTGTTAAGTCATTTTATTGGAGATTCTCGAACCATTGGGGTGGCATTGCTCAGAAAAGAAAGAAAAATATGAAAAAGAAGAAACGTTTAAAGGCATTCGTGTCATTAATTACCATTATCGTAATTCTTTACAATTTCTGTTCGCGCGTTCCTTAGAAATTGTTTTAAAGTGCGTATTGGCAAGATTATACTATACATCCTTAGGAACATTTTCGAAATCCGAAATCAATCAGGTCGGATTTGGAAAATTCCACTGAAAAATAAACATAACAATGCTCGTAACAATAATTTGACTTCATCTAAATACAAACATTTAGGTGAAACAAATTAAACGTTTCAAGTAAAGTTAAAAAATCCCTCGAGGATTAAGAAAGGATCATTTAAAATGTTTTACGATCTTTTTCTTGACTAATCGTGAAAAGAAACGATGTAAATTGATGTACAGCAATTAAAATTCAACATTTGCAACTAATTAAGATTATTTTTTAAAATAATACCTCAACTTCAAGAAGAGAAACTGCTTAAACAATCTTCACTTCAATGAATACCGAAATAAAACATTTCAACCCTGAATTATCGCAGATTGTTAATCTAAAAGCGGGATTACCACAAATAATAAAAATCTCATTTTGTACCGTTTCATTGAAGGAACTGACCAACGATAAATAATTTTGTGGAACATCGGAGTCGTATGCTGCAAATTATTCTAGTTAAAATTAGCGAGTACCTATTTCATTAATTTTTTTCTTATTCTTCTCCTAATACGATTTGTGTTACACATTTTCGAAGATGTAATACGGCGAGTGTGAGAGCAATCAAACTTTGCGCGTGTTGTTTAATTTTAATATACCGCTCGTGCTAATTAATTTACACTCTAATCGTTCGTCACGCTGAGTTATACGATTCTTTCTCAAATACGAACGAGTGGTCTAACCCTTGAACCCTTTGGTTGAGGATAACATTGTGTGATAGTCGCAAATCGACTGCTTAAACTTGATAAATAATTTATTTAATACTTAATCTAATGGTCTCAAGGAAAGTTTGTGTTTTCTTGTGATTGATGATTGCGTATACAAGACTGTTACAATTACATTTACAATTACATTTACCTTCTTCAACGTACCATTCAAAGGTTTGTGTCACGATTGACCTGGTGCCACCAGTCGATGGGTTAATATTTAATCAGTCGATTTTCGACGTGTATATGCGTTGTCAACAGCGAAAGGGTCAACGAGAATAACTTACAACAACCCATGATCCGGGCTCGTTTAGCAATATGCAATTTCATCTTACAAAATATAAAAAACCATATGTATATATATATAATATATATATATATATAGAACATTTTGTTCGCTTTGTTCAGGATGACAATGGGGCGCGATTAAATAAGATAACGATTCGTGACGCGACGATGTAACTATGATACTTAACAAGATAAAGCTGCGAATCGAATACTGTGGTAATGAATCGTCGGATATCGCGAGTTCGCTGGCCGACCTGCGTCTCAGTCCACTTTAGCCGGTTGCACCCTTGGATACAACTAAAATAAACAGTTTAAAATACCTATAAAGGATCTATAGAATAAATGAGAAATATTTCAGTGAGTGTACAAGGATGCATCTGAAATAAGAATAGAAGATCCAGTGAGTTTGCTTAAACGATTATTGTAACTTACGCCAAGTAGATTCCGAGGTACGTAGCCTTCTTTGTGTCCCAGTTTGCTCCACCACCACTCCCTCTCGTTGTCGTCCCCCTTTCGAAGCACAACCAAAGAATCACCGTTTTTCAACGTCAGTTCATCGCTGTGCTGTGCCTCGTAATCGAACACCGCGTATACTTGGCCGTTGTTCATTATACCGAGCTTCTCTTGAACACCTGTAACGATGTAAAATTTACCCCAACTTCTCCAACGAATTCCAAAGATAACACCTGTAACATCGTTGTTTATACTGACTGTACAAGTATTCTGAGCAGCCATCGAAGCCCTCCTCGTCTTCTTCGCACTTCTCTGCGGCTGTTTCGTGATCTGAGAGAGTGGTGGCGAATATACAAGCTCCATGCTCCACCAGGAACCTCACCATCGACAGATTGTTACAACTTGCGGCACAGTGCAACGGGGTCCTAAGATAGAAACGATTTCAGCGATGATTTAAACTGTAGGTAGGTAGAATGTAGCAAAAGGGATCGGTGTGACTGAGAAGAAGCACTTAGCTTACCAGCCATCGCTGTCCTGGGCGTTCACGTCGCACCCGAATTCAACGAGAAACATAACAATCTCTAGATGACCGGCGCAAATAGCATTATGAAGCGCCGTGATGCCTTCGTCGTTCGCTGAACTAGGATTCGCCACCTCTTTAGCGGTTTTCTTCACCAGTTCCAGCTCTCCTTCGAGGCTGGCGTCCAACAAAAGAGCCAGAGGATCGAAGGACACCCTCCTCGAAAGATTTGCTTTTCCTGTACTGGACTTTAGATTCCCTTTCTTCCTCCTCATCACCTCGTTGCTCTTTCCGTCTACTTCCAGTTCCGTTGTTCGTCTCTCGGAATCCTTCTTTGCCTTGTCCTCGATGTTGATGACGTTCAACGCGTCGATGATGTCTGCCTCTTCGAGCTTCTCGTTACTGATAACATCCTCGTTGATCAGCTTCTTACAATTGTCCGTCGTGTCGATGATCTGTGGTTGCTGTTGGGTCTGTTGTTGCTGTTGCTGCTCCGTTTGCATCAGGTCAGCTGGAATTTCGGTCTCGGGGAAGAGGAACGCCGGTGGCATCTCAATCCGTCGGTTTATCGACACATGGACATTCGACTTGGCGTAACGCAGCTTTGGTTGCTCGGAGATCGGGGCCTTCTTCAGGGTCAGAGGTCTAGCCTTGATGATTTGATGGTTCGCGAATTGAGTCTCCGTGGGCGATTCAGGTGGTTCCGAGGTGGGTATCGGTGGTACTTCTTCTTCCTTCTCTGTCCTGCGGGGGATTCGCCAAACGCGTTAAACACGTAAACATACACGTAACACTTAAATGACTAAACTGGGACAAAACAGAAGTAATTCTGTGATTTAATAGACCGCTTTGAAATACCAGAGAACCCGTTTAAAGTTTTGACAACCATGACTTTGAAGGACCGTTCAACTTGTTGATGAACAGCGTATAAATTCGTTCGAGTTAAAAGTTCTCTGCCTGAAATGGAATCGTTAGAAAGTGCACGATTTATAATTATATTTAATAAACACCTCTACCTTTTTTCAAAATTAATTAGGAACGATTATCCGTACTTCCAAACTTAAACTTCAATTTTCTACTTCACGATAGTTAATTGATATACAGAAGTTTGGAAAATTTCTTATTGTTAGCAAGTTGAACGAGTTAATTTGTTTTTTTTTTTTTTTTTTTTTTTTTTCTCGTTTGAAGAACGAAAAGCGCGCGGTTCGATCGCGGCAACAAAAAGAGGAAACGAGAAAACAAGAAGTTAGATCCCGCCTCGATCGTTTGGATAGCTCGCGAACACTAAACTGTTGTCTTCACGGCACAGCCGTCGTTCTATTTCGGTGTCTATTATTCGAGACAGGCTTCGATTCACTGGCCAAATCGATCGCGGACTAATTAACATTTATAATTAACCCGGTAATCGTTTTGTCATTCTGTGCCCGAAATCTCTTGCTCGATCGTTCGCTTTCTCCTCCATCGGCAACACGCTTACTGGCTACGTAACTCGCTCTCGAAATTCGTCGAAAGGTGAAGTGAAAATATAGAGGAAAATTGTCCTAAGATTTAAAAAACTAAACACTTGGAATTCTAAGCCAGAAGGGAAATTAAGAATCTAGATTGATTTCGGGAACGTTCACAAACCTAGGACTGATCCCCATGTTATTCTTGCCATCTCCAATTCCATCCGCAGCGTCCACTTTTTCATGATGGGTCAGTCTCGGCGGAGGATTAGGTTTGCTCGGTTTGGGAGGTAGCGCAGGTTTCGTTTTATCCTCTCCTCTTATCTCGTTCAGACTCTTCCTTTCGTTCTCGTTCTTCAGCCTATCGAACTCGAACGTTTTATCGGACGCCTTTGTCGGAATATCAAACTTTCCGTTGTGCTCGTGCTTCGTGGTAGGGCCCTGTTCGTACTTGCTTTGACTATTATCGAACTTCACCGGTTCCTGCTTGAACTGTTGCCCTGCAGTCTCGTACTTATTCGATGGATCAAGTTTAAACGGTGCGTTGTGATCGTATTTTACAGAAGGCCTCACTTCGTGCTGATCGTGTTTACCGTACTGTTGAGTATTCTGATTGGGATCGTACTTAACCCCGTGAATTTGCTCGTGCTTCGTTTGCTCGATCTTCTCCTTGTCGTATTTGTTCGTCTGATTACCAGTCTGCTCGTGCTTGTTAGATTGCTCGTAAAGTTTCGCCGGTTGATTAGCCTGCTCGTACTTCCCGTGTTGATCGTACTTTGGATGCTCGTACTTCATCTGATGAGGGTCGTACTTGAACACCGGGTTAGACTCGTACCTCTGCTGTTCGTGTTTAGCTGGCAACGCGTGTTCGAACTTATCCTGACCTTTTCCTTGCTCGAACTTCATCTTGTCGGTCTGTTCGTTATTAGACACAGGGCTGGTTAAGGGTTGCGTTTGGTTATACCTCTGGACCGAGTTACCGAAGCTACTTCCACCTGATGAGGTGTGAATCGTTGGATTGTTAGGTGGATTAGGTGAATTTTGAGACTGATAGACTACCGAGGAAGATACGTGCGTGTTCGCTTGGGTGGAGTGCTGTTGGATGCCAGGATAATTGTGTCTGGAGGCGTAGGTTTGCTGTTCCTGGTTCAACGTCTGATTGCTCGGAACGGATTGATTAGACTGTTGCTGATTAGCATTCTGATTGCTCAGACTGGCGAAATTTTGCGCGTTTGTGTGTCCACGACCTATCAGACTTAACGTTTGAGGCATGACTGGATGAATCTTGGTGGATGAGGTCTGATAGATCTGAGACTTAACGGAGAAACTTGGAGCCACGCTGGACACCGGTTTCTGATGAGTTTGAAGGTTTCTATGGTTTTGAGTTTGCGTGATGGACACTGTTGTACCGAGATTCGACGTCGACGAGCCTACGTTGTGCTGCTTTTGTTGTACGTTTCCGTGTTGCTGTTGTGTTTGCTGTTGTTGCTGATGGTGAATCCGGATATTCTGCGACAGTCCATCCGGGCTAAAGTTATGAGGCGAGCTGATCAGATTGTTGTTCGCATTGTTGTTATTATTATTATTGTTATTGTTGTTGTTGTTATTATTGTTATTGCAAGTCTGCTGCATGTTCACCGGTTGGTTTCCGATGTTTTGGTTGTGCTGCTGGTTTGTCCCTAGTAACTGAGACTGACCTGGAATCACGTATTAGTTAGCCGAACGTTCTCTGTGTTTAAACATAAGAAACACCGTATAGACATCGATAAAATACCTTGAATATGCGACTGAGACTGGCTATGAGCGATCTGATGACCAAACTGTTGGAAGGCTGCCCTTTGACCCAATTGTGAAGCGCTTGCTGAATGTTGAATCTTGTTCTTATTAACGTCATCCTCGGCGGTTTTGAAATTGACCGTAAATTTTGTGTTGTACGGCAACGTCTGATACTTTGGGTCGTTCTTGTTCAGATTGAAATCGTTGTCGTTCGGTATATGAGAGTAGGGTTCGATGGCCGCTATGTTACCAGCAGGTCTGGACTTTCCTCCGGCGTTGAAGTCCAACTTGGAGTCTGCGAAGGCGGTGTTCGCGTTGGTACGATTCCCGGTTCCTAATTGTTGGCTGAGCCGTTGGTTTAACGCTCTTTTGCGCTGTAGACGACCCTGAAGCTGAGCTATCCTCGCGTCGATCGACGCCATTTCCGCTTGTCGCTGCGCCAAGGCCAATCGTTGCTGGGACACCACTTGGTTCTGCTGCTCGTTCATCTTGTTACGATACTATTTAAAGGGATATAACCATTGATTTCAATTATAAAAGCAACTATTTTTCAAGGGAAGACAAGAATCGAGAAACTCGTAAGCAACAGTCTATTAAAAATAAAAACGATCTCTCCTCTAAGAGATAGAAGTTGCTATTAGAATGAACGCGAAATTCGCTGGATCCGTAGAGAGCTTTCGAATGTCTGCTGGAAAACGAGCAGTTAAAATTTACTGCAAATGAATGTAGGGCTTGCAACAATGATTACAAAGAGCCCGGGAGTTACTTGGCGAGTTTCGAGCAGAAGTCGAGGTTGCTTTACTGGGCGTGTGGGCTGTGTGGGTGGCTGGGGTGCAAAAGGATCAGAGAAAGGAAAGGGTTAAAGGGCTCACCATAAGCTCTCTTCTAAGCTTTTCCAGCTCGGCGCTGGCGGGTGTCGACAAGTGTCCACTGCCGCCACCGCCAACGCCTCCTCCACCGACACCTCCACCACCTCCGCCTCCGCTTCCGGTCCCGGCAGCGTTCTGTCGGCCTCGTAGCTCCTCCAGTTGTCGCGTCAGCTCTTCCACCTTCGCCACAGCCAGAGAAAGCTCCTTTTCCTTTTCATTGAACAACGCCCTAATGCAATCCAGGTCCGAGGCTGAAAAATATAGGAAGAAAGTTGAGAATTACGTGAAATCTTTTGAGTGGAAATAGAAATACTGCAAATACACGGAGATTTGTAAAATGTTTTCTCGGTTGGCCTCGTTCAGCGTTTGAAAGGTGAACCGGAAATTGATTCGATATTCTCAGCAAGACACTTGGCGAGACGTTAAACGATTAGTTGAGATAGCCTAGCAAGGATGAAACTTTCTTTTAATTATTTTCCTCGGCCTTTGACGACGCTCCGATCCTCAATTTCGTCGCGACCTTTCCTCGCAGTTTTAATCTCGACCCAAGTCTCATCCTTCGACAAGGTTTTACCTTCCTTCTTTTCTCCTTTGGGGCTTCAGTCAAAGAAAGAAGGAGAAGAGACGCTGATTGTTTGTAATAAAAAACAATTCAAAGTAACAAATGTTTTCGTTTCATCGGTCAAAAGAAATCCGGCCGTTTCTTAAGAAAGAATTCTCATTTCAAGTCAGGTGAAAATAACGAAACGTCGTGCTTCTTCCGCCCCATAAAGACGAGGATCGATGATTTTTGTCCTCGTTTCCCTCGTTAACAGTCTTCATCTTCGTATTTCACGAGATGTAAAATAATTCAGTAAGTAATTACCTAGCCACGGTACGCCGAGCCGTAACGTAAATCATTCCTTTAATTGGCTCTTTTTCCAATTTTCCAAGATTATCCCGCGCGCGATCCAGTTAAGCTGGCTTTCTCGTCGCGAGATTCTCCAACTTGCGCACTGAATTATCGTGTCAATGGATAAAGTTTTTCCGACAGGCTGAGCATTACCGAGAACTTTTAATTATCGAGTTTCAACGAGACTGGCCTGCCTTCGAAAAGTTCCTTCAGTGTTCATAAAAAAAGGGTTGTAGATACCAAATATTTGTTTGCCGAGTCGGTGACGACTAGTTCCTTGAGTGAATCAATCGCATGGACTACGGTACATCATTAATAGGGATGTAAAAATCCATTTTCCACGGAATCAATTTAAAACAAAGGTCCTTTCAGCTGATCGATCGGCTAAAGGATATAATTTTTCAAGCTCGAACTGGCCCGAAACGCGTTTTCCAGCTGGATTGACTGGAAAGCGTTACGAAGAAAGCACTCGACCGCGGCGAACTGTCTGGTTTCGATAGGAACGAGGGAGAAGAGTGTCGATAGGACGGAAAGGATATCGTTCAGGGAAAGAGAACGAAGGGAAACAATTCTTTGGCTCGTTTCGCGAACGCAGAGACCAATAAATTCATAAGAAGGGAAACGTTTCGCGCGAAACGCGACGTTTAACGACGCAAGGAACGTGAACCGACTGCTTCTACCTTCGTTTATTTGTCTCTGGTGTCTCATTTCCCTACAACAAACTGACGCTTATTGCAGTCTCGGGAAATATTTCGCCCCACGTCCTTAAATACAAGAATTTCAAGAGATTTTTTTTCTGTGCCTCGTAAAAGGACCAACGACATACTGTATATTAGTTTTTATCTCAAAGTGGCTAAAGGTTTCCTCTCTGATGTGGTCCTTGGTAGCGAAAATGTTAAATTCAAGGTAGACTCGAAATTTTCTAAAATGAACATGATTTCCCGTGTGTCGTGTAATATAGGAACTAGCTTGACTGGAGCACGTAGCTACCATTCCGTTCTCTTGAATTTCAAAGAAAATAGGGAACTTTTACCGTGGTATATTTGCCTTTGTATAAAGATCACGAGGCAATAAACGAAATGCTGAAGAAGACACCGCTATGAAAAAAGAAAAAAAGAAAAAAGAAAGGGAATTGAAATGAAAAGTCTAATAAGGCGTAGATGCAGCCGATCGTCCCTCGAAAAGGGGAGCGCTCGACAAAAGCTCTTCGCATTCTTCTCCGTTTTTCCATCATCATCCATCGTCATCCATTTTCCAGCTTCTCTTATTTTCGCTCCTATTTTTCAGCCTTCCCTCGTGGGAAATGACGTTAAGGCAACGAAAAAGGCCTATGAACGTGCCTGGTGCTTTCGTAAATCCGACCTGACAGCGACTCTGCTGGAAATTAAATGAGACACTGTCGGCAGTCAACTGGAATTGGGTAAAATCTTGAAAAAAACTTTTCTTTTCACTGATTATGCGTAACTCCAGGTGCTCGGAGGCTGGTACAATGGTAACAGAACAATCTGACAGCGGTGAAAGGATTAAGATCAGCTATCAAAAGCATCGGGTCTGTGTGTCAGGAATCCATTTGCTTGGAACAGACACGGAAAACAATGTATCCCTCGACACGGATACCGTATCGAATCCCGGAGTCGGGCGGGGGCGTGCGAGTTTACGAGACTCGAATCGACTATAGATACATCCAGAATTCGATAATGGAATTCTAGGTCATCGGACAATCACGCGACACGATGCTGTATCATCCTCCCTCTCTATCTCTCTCTATCTATCATAGAAATTATGAAGTCAGTCGGTCTGCGCGATCCGAGTACGTACTTCATTCCAGCCCGACTTTAATATCCTTGATAATTGAATGGTTTTCGACCGAGCTTTTGTGACTTTCATTTTATTTCCAAGTAAATTGACTGGCAGTCTCGAAGGACAGAGGTAAACCAATTCGAACTTCGTATTTGATGGATTGTTATTTGATAGTATTTGTCTTCTTGCACCTTTCCTCGTCTATTTGACAGTTTCTTCTTTCTTTAATTTTTATCGATATACTCTGTACTCTACAATCGGTGCTAGCCCCTTATTTTTTCTAAAACCGAAATAAAAATCGAAGAGAAAGTTGCAAGTTCTCTGTATTCTTCGCGGAACACCGCGAAACTTGAAGCAAGAAGCTTCGCGATCGTGCTTTCCCTCGTGAATATCAAATCTCGAAGCGAAACTCGCGAGTCTTCTTATTTGTCGGAAATTTCTTCGACGATACGTGAAGTTTCCTTGTATTTTCATCATTGGCCGACGGCAAAACTTCAGACCGTTCGAAAACTGTGAAGTCGTTGGTGTTGTTGACACTGAAAGCATCCCCCTCCATGGAAATTGCTGCTTCAGTTTCATCGAACCCTCTGGCGATGAAACTTTACATCGCTATTCAGAGTACAGATAATGAAAATTCTTTCGATTCAATTTCGACTAATGATCTTTTCTAATGAAGTTTTAAACACGTTAATTGGGACGGTAGAAAGAGCTATGTCTAGGACGGTGCACGGTAACGCATATTACGAAGGATAATTTCTACTCGTTAGTGTAAATTTCATGCTATTTTGGGATGATTTTCTTCTTTCGTTTCACTGAATTTCCAAATTAAATCTATTAATCTTGATAAGCGTGAAATTCTTTTTAAGCTCCTTTTTTCCTCGCCGTCACTTCCTGTCATCATTTCCCGAGGAAATGAAATTTCCCGATCGGCGAAGCCTATGGAGCATTACACGAGCTTCAAGGTGGAAATTCGAAAAGAAAAAGTAGCAGATTATAGGGCAGAAATTCTATGAAATATCATCTACAATTGATCTATATTCTACATGCTTGTACTGTATCCTGACCTATATCCCCTACGCATCGTACAACGATTCTTTTCGATATATCATCGAATATTTCTATCTCCATTTTTCTATTTCCATAAAAATAATTTCTACAACAGAAGAATTTGGATATATATGAAATAATGGATTATTGGAATATTGGAACATTCGGATAACAAAAAAGGTTGATTTTATTCCCTGTCAATGATTTTTATCTGGAATAATAGCTTGACTTTTGAAAAGCGAATTTTGATCCCTCTGCAATAGGATTCGAGTGATTACAAAACAAAAAATTCCTTGAAAAGTCAGTTTTCTTCCAACTAAACTTTTAAGACACACAGAGTACGAAAGTTCCACTTTCTTCCATGAAGAAAACAACAACCAGTGTCGGTGACTGTGGGTCATATTTAGTTTCTCTCTTTCTCTCTTTTTTTTTATTCGTTCGATCATATTTTATTCCCGGTTCGACTTGAAACTAGATTTCACGATCGAAAAGGGGTCACGGTTGCGTTAACCCAGTTCGTGAAATTTTCGTGTGGTACACAGAAACTGGAGGAAAACGCGGTTATCAGGAAGAGGAGGTTTTCAGTGAAGATGCTAGAATATTATTCGTGCACACATCGTCAGCAAAAGCTCCGAGATTGATAGAGAGGAAATTTGCGTTCGACAGGCTGAATAATTGTGAAGCAGACGCTTAATATAATCTATGTAATCCGTTAATTGGCGCCGAACGAGCAATCAATGATTCCAGATATTTTTCTTCTTCCTTTCCTCAGCCCGGTTCGGACTAAAAATATAGGATTCCCTCGTTGGACTGGTGCAATTAAGAGAAGAAGCGTTTGCTTTGTTAATTAAGAGAATGCTGGACAGAAAAGGATCTTTTTCATTTTTTTGTTACTCGAACTGAAGAACAAACGGAACGATTCTATGAATTGATTCATTTTTCATTTCACCTGCGTTTCTCAATTATTTTGGCAAATGAAAAATGAAAGAGATTTTTATGAATAGGATAAAAGGGTTAAAGATCCTCTGATCGTCATTATTGATTTACCGTACACTAAATTAGATCAAGGCCTGTGTATCCTCTTTACCGTATCCACTTCTTGCTTAATAATTTAAAAGATCTCCATGCCAATGTTTCAAGGTTTCCCCGTCACGAGAATCTTGCCTTATTAACGAACCGGTGGATCATTAAGCGATTAAAATAGAAATCTAAATCCCTAGAAATATTCCATCAATTCAATCGTCGATTTCCGAGAAACATTTTTCCATCTACTCTGCAGAGATAATGATGAAATAAAAATGAATGTTTAATCCTCTGAAAGGGTAGCCAAAGCCTTCGAACTGAATCCAGAAGAGGAGTTAAATCCAAAGAGATTCTTCTAGAAATCAGGATTGTATTAAAATTTAAACGTGGAAAGGATAGATCGCGATTAATCCTCGAATGATGAAACCGGGTCAATCGTATCCCAGACCTACGATAATTACATCGTGTTTAAATTTTTCAAAAATTTTTCTAAAGCGAATCTGAATCGTTGCTATCTCAATCGTCGGGTTGTTAAAGGGTTAAAAGGTTGTTTGCCAGCAATCAACTATCGAATTCGACGAATGACCTATCAATTAACGCGCTGCATCGAGCGGTATCCAGCGGGCAAAGCGATTAACGTCCCTTTTCATTCGCACGCGGAAAGCGGATTACCGTCAGAGGTATTGTTATTACCAGAGACTGAAATTTTGTAATGGTAATCCTTTACGATCACTTTGACAAAATACACGCGTTGTTTATAGGAAAATTCTGCTCTGTCAAGTTTCCAGTCAAAGGAAGTGCTGAAAACTTTTCCTGAAGTTGGAAAGTTTCTTTGGTCAGTAGAAATTCGAGGAAAAGAAATTAATTAAGATCGCAATCCCATCAGAAGGAGATCGTGTCTCCTCGAAATTTTCGCGTAAAAAATATAAAAGCGGAGGAAAGTTCGGAAAACGTTTTATGGTTGGAGGGGGAAAAAAAAAAATAAAATCCTCGTTTACTCGAAAAGGAAATTCAACCGAGCTACCTACACTTAATTCCACGACGAAATGTACATGGAGCTCGTCTGGAAAAGCTCCCTTTAATTAAACCGTGCTCCGTCAGAAGCCATACGTTCGCCCGTTTAATTCGCTCATCTTTTTGTATTTTCTTTTTTCGAAATAAACCGTACGGTGTGTGGAACGAGCAGAATTGCAAGAATTACGTTTACGTCTACTGTTTTTTTTCTTAACGAGAAGTATGTTTAACGAAGTTGAGGATAAAATATTCCAGGAAACAGAAGATTTTCTTTTTCGATGGAAACTTTGTCACTCGCGTTTGAACAAGTTTACCTTTTTCCGCGAGAAATAGATCGAGCGAATTTTCAGGAAAGTAACGCGATCAGAAAGTCCTGACTTTCGCTCGATTGCGCTTTTCACCGGCCTAATCTTAAACTTACGACCGCGAAACTCTTGGGAAACTTACTGGAAGTAGAATCGGCACTGCTGGAAAACTCGTGGTAGACACAATGGATTAGATAACGAAGAGGACGATGATCGTCGAATCGGAGAACAGACGCGACAGACGCGACGAATTAGCTCCGTTTTATCGCAACGAATGGATAACGAGCTCTAAGTAAGCACACGTCGACTACTAGAAAGTCAAATTTCCTTTCAACCAGAAGTTGAAATTCTGGCAGAGAGAATGGATTGAAACGAGATGAAACTTGGAGAACAGCATACGTTTCGTGTTCCGACTTCTTCACTTTCGAGCAAGTAATACCATGTTAACTTGTGACAATTCCAATATTTAATTGGCCTAAGTGTACCTATTTTTAGACGGCACGGAGTGTCGTGATCTTGAATAAAAACTGATAAAAACATCAGTTTCCATAACACGATAGGAAACATAAAACAAACGAAAGAGGCGCGCAATCTTATCCGAGTTATTTCCACGCGGATCCTGGAGGCTCGATTTCAAAGGATCGACACAAAAGGATCCGTGGATCGTGACCATAAACGTACACGGTATGTATCATCGGAAACGAAGAGCAGCCTCAAGAAAACGCATCGTCCTCGATGGGATCCATTTTGTCCGCAAATCTTTATTGAATTCGATCACCCGACAAGCGTGGTGGTCGTTCGATATCCTTTTACGAGACGCTCGATCCTTCTGCAGATTACGGGAATTCGCTTTCCTGGCTCTCTGTACTTGGTCCAGAGGAAGAAGAAGAGAAAAAAAAAAAAAAAAAGAAAAGAGGAATCAAGTCTTCTCGTTCTACAGTTATCGAAGAGGCTTTTCGTTCGCTGGTCCATGTTCGCCAGGCGGATATCGGTATTTCGGAATAAAATCATACGAATTGAGAATTTCATCTTTTCGTATGAAATTTGTCGTGAAACTTGGTAGGCAGAGCTCTTCTTCATGTTCGTACGTGCTATTTCCTTGTCTGCCGTTCGTTCCAGTCACGCCAGCCTCAAACTTTCACTTTCGAACGCAATAATGCCGACACAACAGGCTGGACCAGAATGCTCCCAGTGAATTGGATTAACCAAGTTTATCGTCGTTCGTTTTAGAGGGTTACACGAGCAACCCTGCTGGAACGGGACACGCTGTCCGACCAATGGGTTCTGGAATTGTTGGAATTTGCCCGGCTTGCCTCGTTCCGGAGAATTTTCGAAACAAGCCACCTTGCTTCCTCTTTCTTCTCCTACACTCTACTGATTTCGATGACTTTGATATTATACCCAGCCAACGTCTATATTTTAAATAATTTCAGGTATACGTTACGGCGAATGTATACGTTAGTTAACGAATGCGCATACTAATTTGCTAAGTAAATGTATTCGCCAGCAATGAAATTTAAACTTTAACGAACAGAAGCAAACATTGACGTTGTAGCTAACGTATACATTGTCCGGCGAACGAATATGAAAATGATCGACTAGAAATAACGAGGCAGACGTAAATATTGAAAAAGGGGGTAGATATTACGGATAGATATTAGCTATCGGTTCGAGAAATCTTTCATAGGGACTTACTCAAAGTGGCGTTGTTGGCACGCGACTGATCGGTCTGCGATCTGAGCAATCGCAACCGATTCAGTTTGCTTTGTTGTTGGTCCAGCCTGTGCCTCAATCTGGCGAGTTGTTCCTGCTGTGCTGGCTCCTGAAACAGTAAACAGTGGTCACTGAATACAACCGTCTGAACGCATCGAAACATCCCCCGGGTAAAGTGAATACGGTATAACAAGCAAAACAGAGAAACAGCACACGCATGGAATATTTCAAGTGGAGTCAAATAAAAGCACCCTCTTTGCGCCGTCCCTCTATGAGGCCGGGGACACGTGTAACCTAACGCTATGTTCGCCCGATAAATCGCAGCAATTTTATCCAAGTAAATACCGGCAACGAAACAAATTCAGACCTGAAACTACGTCCCTGTGTTTTCAGCTACCATGAAAATGTACGACAAAATTTCCGGCTGAAAGTCGCTTAATAACAACGGCAAGAGAAAGAAGAAGATGTCTCCTAATCCTCTGGTATCAACCGGAAAAATTACCAGTACCCTTTCACCGTGAAAAATAAAGATTTCCTTTTCTTCATGGTGCACATTGTCGACGGTTAAAAAGTCCCCGGAGCTTAGAGACGAAAGCTTCATCCGGTCGACGAGTTGGAAACGAATGGAAGATTCGTTTCGTAGGAGCAACGAGCGAATAAAACTTTCCATCTTCGGTATCGGACTTGCAGCCGTACTCTACTGCCACTGGATTAAGGCTTTCAAGTTCTAGAAAATCCAGGTTCCCTCCCTGCCTCCAGGCTTCTTCCGTGTTCCTTTGAATAGCTGCTTGCCAATGAAAAGCCCGCTTTCTCTGTGTATAACACGCGTGGCGTTTCGACGAGTACTCGCGCCTATTACATTCAATGTTTCTCGAAATGACCGATGAACTAGATACTTTTTATAACAGGTAACCTTGGTTCATTGGCGTTAATTAGGTCGCTCTCTCTTTTGATTCACTTCTACTGCAGCTTTTTACGAGTTAGCTGAACGCGCAACGCGCCAACTGCATTCTCCTCGAAGATGATGGGATCAGAGTGGAGAAACGACTTCCTGTCTCGTATGCTTACCTCTTAAGAGGCAACCAGCTTCCTTCTTCAACGATATTAACGAGATTAAGTGCGACTACGAGCAAGTCTTCCTATCGACTAGCCAACGTGTCGCTCTAATCTCGTTGATCGCTTCAGGCGAGTTTGATGCCTCGTTGGATCGTCAACGAACGCTGTCACCGATTACTCGAGTTTCTATATCAGACGTTGATGATTATCATTTTCTGAAATTCGAATTTTCAAAAGTTTCATTTTCAACTTTGCAAGGAGTGGGATCGTATTCCCTAGGGAAGCCTACCTGTATCTGATGATTTTTCACACTGATAAAAGTCTTATTTACATAGCAATTTCAGCCAAGTACATCAGATAAACACGTGGAATGAAAAAAAAAACGAAAGGAATTCCTGGCAATAATTTCGGTAATAAAGCGTTTCGCACGATCCTGAAGCTTCCGTCGAGGATAATAGCCCGGGTGGTTGGTCAGTGATCGAGGGTTCGTTGCACCTCAGATCTCTATCGTTCGAGCAAATCGGGATCGTTCGGGAAAAATAACTAGCAATTACGTGTTCGGTCGCGGTTATTAGTCTTGTCGAAGTCGAGTGTTCGCTACAAAAGAGACTGGCGTGCACGAGAGCTCTGAAAAGGCTGACTGTACGAGCGTAAAGAATCTCGAAAAGCCGACAGGTGTTCGCCATTCGAATTGCACGTTACGTCGTTGATAAATTCGCCGCTCGTGTTCGGTTCCGTGTGACGCGTGAAAATCGAAGTCCTCGAGAAAAAGAAAGACAAGTTGGTTCCACCAACCGTTAGGCTGACCTTGCTGGCTATAACCTTGACCTTGAACGAAGAAAATCTTCACCTCAGTACGGGGATGCCTTTCTAGAGGTTTAATTTTACATTTCTCTTAATTAATTGCACGACTGTTGAAACATCTGCATTCGACGCGTTATGCTGTTATTTCAACGTTAACGGAATTAAAAATTGTATAAAATTGCTGTAAAATAGAACGGCGAGGGAGAAATGAACGCGTTAAAATAACGTTAGAAGGATAATTGGTGGAGGGTGTGGAAATATCTTGGCTAATTACAGAACGGAAACCGGGCTCATCGTCGAGCGGAAGCGGAACGCATCGAGAGAGTCGAGCGAGAGGGCAGATCGAGTAATATCTACTAGAGCTTTGTCGAGCAATTTCCAGAACGATTTCCGCGTTTAAGGGTAGCAGAATGAGGTTGTGTCTCACCTGTGCGCCTCGAAGCACGGCCAGACGGGCCTCTCTCTGCTCCAGCAGCCTCCTTTGCTGGGCTATTTCCCGCTGCTGCCTGGCCGCCATGCTTTCAAGCTCGCTGAGCACCAGCACAGCACCACCCCCGCCCACTGGTAACTGAAACAAAATTAACAATACATCAGCACAATCATCTTTCCAATATTTATGCTGAACAGTCGCGTTTCAATACTTTCAACAAGGTCTAAACCTGCAAGAGGGAATCTGTCCTCCACACATTAATCGCTATTGCAAACCTAGAAAGTAACTTTACCAATTCCTGGAACACCTAGCAGAAGATGGCAATAAATAAGCCAGAAATACTCGCTATATATATATATATATATATATCACTCTCGAGGAAATTATTTATAGTCTGAAAAATAACGAAGAAGAAGAAGAAGTCATGGTGTAAGGTAAACCCATTGCAAGGAGGCGACAGTGTTCTAAATGTCAGCCTGCCATTTCGCAACGATGAAGAAGAAGAGACGCTATTGCGGAGAAAGAGAAGAGGATTACGCGATTTCGCGAGCAGCGCGGGCAGAAAGAAATGAAAAAACGGAACGGAAGGGTAGGTGAAAAAGGAAGGGGAGAGGTGTAATGCGGCAGAAAAGAAAAAGCGAGACGAAGAGTGGTAGGTCCGGACCAGTGGACCAGTGAAGTTCTTTTTGCTTGACCTCGTGCACCATCTGGAGAGGACCGGCCGCCGATACCAAGTAGAATCCCAAGGACGACCTGGCCCTTCGAATTCCTCAGCGACAAGGACTCTTGGTAACCTTCGTACGTCAACCAAACGATCCTCAAACACGACGGATGCACATCGTATCTACTCTCCAACAGAGTACTTTTACTTTTTATCAATTTGTTGACCCTCTTCTTCGGTATCTTTTATAGCGACGACGTAGCGATCTTATATACTAATTTTATACTAATTATGTAGGATAGACGATGTTACGTAGACTTTCAGAAACGAACAGAGTTAATCCATCGTCGTTTCAGCAGAGGAAAATTGATGAAAGTGCAGCAGGTAATGTGCAATTAAAATGCAAAAACGAGGAGAACAATCGAATAACCTAAATCTAAATAAGAGAACTTTCGTACTTATCTAACGCTGGGTTACCTTTATTAACTCAACCTTCCCGCTTTCTACCAGTAGATTTATCGGTTAAAAGCTTTGAAAATTGTTGTTTCATCTAGCCCGTTTCCCTTTCTAGATCCTATCTAGATCCTAAACGAATAATTTCGCTTCCATTCCTCGAACGGGAAATATATTGAATAGGAGAGCAGCGTTACCGTATTCCGGTTAACAAACCAACGATCCTTTATAGTCTATAGCTTCTCAACTTGTTCGCGGCCGAACATGAAAATTCTATTTTATATACCGTTTCTTAAACCGAGGATTCGCGTCGAATCCTTTCAAGCTCGTTGCGCTTCACGGCGCATAATTTTCCGTTCTTTTCTTCCCTCGAACCGGTGCGGTGTCTCGGTTAAAAAAGAAGCGTATTTTTATACAGCACACCGCGCGCGCACCGGCTCTCGTTAATTTTTTTCTCCAACAGTTGATTATCATTCGTAGGACCGTTGCATTGTTTCGAACACTTGGCGAGATTACGACTACCCGGTAACTGGTTAAGAGTGTTCAAGTCCGATCTAAAGAAGGATATTTGTTGCGAGTCGTAGGGAAAATTGCTTCCAAGCAATTTCTTCGAATCTAGCTTAGAACCAGGACGATAACTATATTTTAGACTTATGCGTTAAAATCGTGAATATTTAGACGTCTACTAGGATCAGGATTACACACGCGTCCTAGAACGTCTCTATTTCTATGATCTGAAATTCTATGCCTTAATCCTTCGAGCACGTATCCCGGCACTTCGTACCACGTCGGAGGATAATTTCAAACTTTTGTACAACACAAGATCAACTAGAAAGCGATATACCAGGATGACGTCGTCTTCTACGCTCGCTGTCTGATCTGAAGCAGAGCAATATCGTAGCTGAAAGTGACGGATATTAAGACATACCTAGAACCCCGGCTATACATACACGGTGTTTTAGGCTGCCTCTGATCCTAGTCGAACCGATATCATCCGCCAACACGAGGAATATCGACACGCGTCTACCGCTTGGATTATGTATGCGTTCTAGGGTAGCTTTGTAATCGAAATCAGAGCAATATAATGCCTCTTCCAATAGGAATTGCTTACGTAAGCTAATAACACGCGATAGGAAATAGAGATATTATAGAAAGAAGATGGTTGTTCAGTTTTTGCACACGTTTATTTATTCGTTTGCTAAGCCATTAAGAAGACGGGGTTAGATATAAGAAAAATAACATATGGGAATTATCTAGACGCGTTACACAACATACTGTAGAGAAATAGGTAACGTTTGATAAATCAAATTCGTTATACGGGGTTATTAAAATTATCCAATATGAAGGGCGGTCTGATCGAAAAACGGGTCTCCCGAGGAAAGGAACATAAAAATAAGCATTCCTGCACCGGGAAAACTTTATTTCCAGCGATAAATGAGACAGAGTTTTGGAACTGTTCCAGACACGATAATTTCCCTCTGGTAATTAAGGAAATTCGTCGACGATGGTGAATGGAGAGGAGGGGGAGAACATTTTGCCAAGGATACGCATAAATACAGGTGAAATTTCATCGAAATAATCCCTGAGGGCCAATCTCGTACTTGCTATTACACGTTACAAAGTTTAGTAACTATTATTTACTCGATGAACTACTAGTTCCGCTAAACTATGACACGTCCTCCCCCTTGCTTACTCGTCGCACCCCCGTTTTATCGTGAATAAGTAATGAACGTTTAGAGCCACGTCTTTCGAGGCTGTCTCAGATAAATAGATTTATACGTTGGCTTGGCACCCTGGCCTTCAAGAAATGATAACGAGCTTCAGGGAAAGGGGACAAGAGTGATAAGGGTGATTCTAGATACTGGACTAGGCCATTTTCCGACATAGAATTTCATGGTCTAAGATTAAGGGTGAGATTGGTATAAATTTCCTTTGAAATTTGCAAACCGTTCTACCGAAAGAAAAATATACAATTTTCCATGTGAAACCTATCACGTCGCAAACATAATAATAACCGATGCATCGTAAGAATGAAAATATTGGTGATACCAGAAGATTGAAGTAGCAGTAAAGCTGACATAGCAAACTTTTAAACTGAAAAATACCTTATAAAATTCTCTCATAGAATTTATCGTTTCCTCGATATAATCTGACTAAGCAGTAGTAGTAGAAACATTTCAAAACTCGAGGAAATAATACAAGAAAGAACCACATTGTAATGGTAAATACTGGAGAACTGAAGTACCAATAAAGTAAGATTCTACCTGACATAACAGACTATTAAATGAAAAATTTCTAATAAAATTTGTTCACCAGAAAAACTTAACATAATCAGACGAACAGAGAAAGAGAGAGAGAGAGAGAGAGAGAGGTAGGAGAGGAGACGTTCTCGTCATCTCATCGAAGGAAGATTTGAAGGGGTTTGGAACATAAAGAACCTTACCTCGTTCTCGAGCTTCGAGGTCTCGTTGCATTCTACCTCCTTGTTGTCAGCCAGTCTCTCCTTCACAGAAAGAAGTTTCGCCTTTCTTTTGGATCGTCCGTGGCGGAGCTTCACCGTCACGGCTTTCAACTTGAAGTTTTCCGCCGGATAGACGCACGCCAGCATCGTGCTTGTACACGGTTTCGCGATTATTTTCGTTTGATTTTCCACGATTCGGTTAATAAAGCCACGAGAATATCCACGATTCTCACTATTCTCAACGTTCGCGATATTTCGCTACTACAACGACGACGAAGAGGAGGTCTGCGATTCTTCTTTGGCGTGGAATCGCTCGTCTCAGTCCCATCGGCATGGAACTCGTTAATCCTTGCGATTAATTAAGGAACGCGTGGGAGGACGCGATGTGCTTTCGAACGCAACGTTAATTGCTGCTTCGTGCTTCACAGTTTCCTCTGTTTCCTCTTGGTTAACTGCGAGACTTGAATTCAGTTTCGCTTCGTGTGCCGTCTAACGTCTCTAACAGATATCGAAGAAACACCGTGCGTTAAAAGACACCATGATTATAATTCGCAGTTTCTCGATGCTTTGCTCTGGGCAAGAATCTGGCTAATCGAATTATATCGTGTACCAAAATCATTTTGACTATTCATTTCCTTAAGCTAACGTCTGATATCGAAGTCTGATTTCAAGTAACTCTGGGAAACGGGTTAAATGAAAAAAGTCTCGAGACATCTTTGCAAAGCAAATCAACTCTCGGTTGGCACTAGTTTCGGTTCAAGAAAGCTCGAGATATCCTTACGAAGCAAGTAATTCGAGTGAGCTTTGTATTGGATGGGACCAGGATTCCGGATACTCTCACAAATTGAACAAACTAATCAATTTTAAAACCAAACAATCCTTACTTAACATACATTCCATCGATTAAACGTACCTTTAGTCGTTTACGTATTCATGAAAATGGCAAAACGATAGCAAGTTGGATCTATTTCCTAGGCAAGGTGAATCCAATTTCCAGGAGTAAAAGACGATCGAGGTTGCGAAGAGCGAAACTCTATCCAGTGATAATACAACTTCTGTTAATTATCAGCATGCTTGTAGAGCGATGCAAAGGGAAAACGTGCAATGGGCACCCGATTCAACGCTTTGACGATTGTCCCTCAGCTCGCTGACTCTCTATGCAGAGTAATCGAGGCTGCATTCGATTCCAAAAGCGTCCGTATAGCAGAAAGAGAGAATACACCAAGCACCTGAATTGAATTTCGATTACAGAACCAACCTGAATCAATGATATAATCGATTTTGAAATCTCTGTTACCTACCTACGTACACTTTCTACCCTCATTTGTAAATCCTTTGCGCAGATTACGTTCCATATGAACTGTACCCTACTTTTTCATCCAATTTACGATACATGCATAATATACTAATCTCCAGAATGAATAAGAAACGAAACCATTAGCTAATACTCATCAAGGCGAGACCTAAGCTTATTTTTCAACGATGATCGTCATTAAACAAGTAAATGGAGCAGTGGCGAATAATCGTGGAGGAGGGCGTTTAGAAACGTAGATGAAAATGAGAGAAAAACTGTTTTTCGAGTGTCTTTTAGAAGGAATGAAAGGAAGAGCAAAGAAGACCAGCCAGGGTTGCATTCACTAATTTCAGCTCGTTTCTTTAACCACTCATTTTTCACCGAGAATACTTCATTATAAATTTTTCATTTAGGTTTGTGGTCTCACTTTTGCTTATTCTATTAGCATCGTTTAAACAGTCGGAAAACTCGGCTACGATCTACGCTGAAAATACTCCTCCAGGCTATTCGAGTGAAAGGGTCGCCGCGATAACGACTTTTTATCATCCCACTTCATCCTTATCGTTCGAATTTGTGGAAATCTTTTAGCTCGTATCCAACCTTTGAGATTCTTCAAGCTGCTTCGCGAAAAAAGAGTCGCTTTTTTAACCCATTAATTTTCAGAGGTCAAAAATATATTACTTTCTAGATGGCACTTTTTATTACAGAAGAAAAGTACTTGGACTGAATAGATAGTATAAAAAAAAAGAGAGAAATGAATTGAATAGATTTTATGAAACGAGAGCAATCTCGTTTTGTTTCTTGGTGCATTAAATCATTCAGCCCTCCGATTGAAAAGTGCATTGCGCGAGACGACGTTCGCTCATCGATTATTAATAATTCATATAATTAATCCTTCTATTGTATTGCGGTCTATAGATGCGATTCAATTGCGGCCTTTATTTCGCGATACATTTTACATTCAATTACATATTCTTGCATTGTATTTCCAGCTATGCATTTGAAATACATTTCAATATATTCGACATTCCCTATAGCATTACAAAACGAGCTACCTAAGTGGAATCTCATAGGAAAGAAGGTAAATATTAATTAAGAGTGCTGCTTCTTTGATCGATCTCTACGATATTTTCCAACCCCTCGAAAAATAACGCTCGAGACTCGTTCATCGCGCACCATCGACTCTTAAAAAAGAAACAAAAATGGATACTCAATATACTTTGAAGAATCCAAGTTTCGGGCTGGGAAAGTTATCATGGGGAGTAAGCAACGTTTAACGTTTACCGAGCGTATCCGAAATCGATAGGAGAACGAAGAGGGTGTACCGGAAAACGGTGTGGGCGTTCGCGAGAGAGGAAACAACGAAACGACGGAAATCGAGAACGATTAAGCGGCAACATTTACGGGCTATCAGTTTCCACGTTTCGAGAAAATAAACGTCGGAAGATCGTTCGAGGAGCGAAGCTGAGAGAAGAAGAAGAAAACGAGTTATCCTTCTGTCTGGAAGCTCCTTTCGACCCAGAAACACGAGAAGATGCTTCGAGCGGTATTCCATGTTCGGCGATGAAGAAAATTTTTGCCTGGAGAAAAAGCCAGGGGGGGAAAAGTGACACGCTGCTACTCGCTGAACCGTCAGAGCTAAGTGAATCAATCGCGTCAAAACAAACAGACGCTTCCCCTTACTCTAACTGGGTTTGTCTTATTTAATTTCCGACAGCTCGAAGGGAAAAATCGAGGCGTGATTGCTGATCCCTCTCCTTCGTTCCTGACGCCACCCTGATGTCACCCCAAGCAACAGTATTCTCCATAAATCTCTTCGACGTTAGCTTAAGCTTTGACTTAACGCCGTAATGCTAACGTAAAATTATCACTTTTCAATTTCGAACAAGCACCGGCAACGTACATAGTCGAGTTACAGAGGGTTAAGTCAATAGATCGTGGTAGTTGATTTACCAAGAGTATGTTGTGCTTAACTCAAGGCTCGATTAACAACTTTACCACGTGTACGCGTAAACGCGAATATCGTAGATGTGTAAGAGAATGTGAGTCGTCGTGTAGAAGATAGGAGGGCTAAATAATATGGAGCCACTTGACGAAATTAAGCCAAGTTTACATAGGCACGGTAAACGTCGGAGCATGGCACCTGAAATAACTTGCCCATGTATGAAACGTGCAATCAAAATCTGTAGGAAAAAGTTATTTCGTTGAGGTACGTTGTATATTAGCTTCAGCAAATTGGGTCAAAAAAACAAATCACCTCCAGGACCAGAACCTCGATGACACGGTGTGAAAAAGATGGGAAAAATGCATCGTGTTGCTTTTGGAGAGAACAAGCGGTATATCCAGAGACAGGCGACAAAATGTTGCATACAACATTAGTAGCAGATAAAATAGGAAAAAAGAAAATTTGTGTTAGGGTAACCTGACTGTGATACTTTTGTGTCGTCGAATCATGTCAGGTTTTTCATGTTTCGAAATCAAGCATCCGATCTACCACGACCTAATATTATTTCTATCGGTCTGGTACGGATTAATTTACGGTTCAAGTGGGTCAGTTTCGTCCCAGTATAAAATTCCACTTCGCACCCACGCCACGCAACAATGTGGATCGATACAAGTGTCAGTAAAACGGTATCCATGAAAGCTTGTCGATAATTTCAATGTAACCTCATCAACGGTTAATTCTAAGCTCCTTACGATCCGAACAAAGTCCGTGTTCGAATCGAAACGCAATTGTGATCATCTCTCTAGCAGCGTAGCTTTGTGAAATGTAAACGAGACCTGGATTCAGTCACGACGACATCGATGCATTAATCGGTACATTCATTCTACTTATCGTCAAATATTCAAGCAGTTCTCGTTGTCGTCTCGTTATTTTGTCCCATGACGGATGGTAGCAACGATATCGCGAATTGTCCCGTTACATATTTCATTCCATCTCGATTGATCAGAGAAAAAGGATCTATGGACTCTATTACAGAAGCATTCGAGAATACTGGAAAGTGGAAAATGGAAAGGGATCCAATCGTCTTGTCGATCCGACGAGGAAACACAGCAAAGGAAAAAAGGGTGGCCACTTAAATAAGTAATCCGGAGTTGAAGCGTATCGTCGCGCGAGCGAATCCATTTCGCGAAGGGTGAGTTTTCCATCTGGAGCCTCGTTAATCGATCGACCGAGACCAACGCCAGAGGACAAGCTTTGAAAAAGAAATCACGTACCATGGATAAATGTCGCTAGGATAATGGCTGGCCATTAAATACCCTGATGTATGTCTGCTTATAAATCTGACGTTGAATCGTACGTTTCAGACTCGAGAGAAACACCGTTTAACGATAAAAACAACATCTGACTAATGGGGTTGAATTTTCTATAATTTCAAGAATTTTCAGTTTCCAACTTTGACGCGTAAAAATTTTCACGCCTAATTTTCGTACAACTTAAAATTTTGATTGATATTCTGAAATTAGTAAACCTCGCGTCGTAGAACGATAAATCTCCAAGACGGATGTTTCCTGCGCTCAGGAAACGAGACCGTTTAAGCTCGGATTCCTCTCTTCCGCGCAAAACAACAGCAACAAAAGTACCGCGAGACGTTTGTTCGCAACTATTTTCTAACAACAGAAAAGTGTTCGGTGAAAAACGAAGGGATGGCAAGAGATTGGTGCTCTTCTCTTCTCTGCTTGCTGTAGGGGCGCTTGTGAAAGTCAGAGGAACAGAGTTCAAAGTGTCACCGATTGTACCCGAGGAGACACTGAATAAAAAAAAGGGAAGAAAAGGAAGAAGAAGAAGAAGAAGAAGAAGAAAGAAAAAGAGAACGAGCACGGTCGAAGGTGGAGACGAGCTCCACCTCGAACATGCGACAATGCCACGGGGGCGAGCACGCAGCCTTTGTGTGTAAAACGATCGAGCCAGGGGTGTCCTCTGTCTACTCCACGCCTCTTGTTATCTTTCTCACCGGCATGGCACTACAATCAGCGATCGTTTGCCAAGCATACCGACGCGTGTAGCCATCATAGAAAATGCATCTCGCAAGTACAGCCTTGAATAGTGATTTTTCTTGATTTCAAAGAAATTTGCCAGAACGAAAAGGGTTAACCGAAAAGGAAACGTTAACTCTTCCCTTTGGCCGTGTTAAGACGGTTAAACCGTGTCTAAAGCTCTTTAGTCGCAGTCTTGCGTTTCGAGGAAGTAGCGGATCACCGAGCGTCGTGTTTCATTAATCGTTCAGAGGAGACAGAGGATTAGGGGCGAGGATTACGCGGTAACAAGGGAGAAAGAGGTTGTTGAATCGAAGAAAGGAACCTTCTGAATCGGGTGGAGACCTGTTAGGTACCTGTTACGCGTCGTTTCCCAACTGTTGTTATTAACGATACACAACCGCGGATGTGTGTTATAATTTATAGCGCACACGATTTAAAATTAACCTCTACAGTTCCCTGATCGTTATTCTACTCCTTCTCTCTTCTATTTTAAATAATTCCATGCGAATCCGGTGTGTCCTCGAAGAGAAGCTTTCTTTCCGCTCGAGTATTTAACCGGTCCAAGTAGAAATTGGACGAGAGACCGATGCATTCTTAATCTGCCGCTCGGGTGAAGTTATGAATTTAAATTATCTGCCCCTCCGTTCAGGCAGCGGACTCGTTTCTAAACGGACACTTTCGAACAGCGAGAAAAATACTCGTATCATCGATCCCTGTCTCGCGAGACATTCGTCATCGGTCAGTGAAAGATTGAGGCAGGTCCTGAATGCACGAGAATGGAAACGTAACCCTTCGAAATCTTCGAATCTCTTTTATTTCTTACACTTTCATTTTTCAATCGTCTCTGGACAGCTTTATCAAGTAGCTGCGATGAAACATTGATACTTTTGTCTCCTGTCAACTTCGCAACGAGCGTATAGAAATATTTGACTATAATAAGAAGAAACTGAGACGTAAGTGCACGCGTGACTGGTGGTCGTTGACAAATGGACGGTAAGGTGTGCCAAGATAGGGTGAAACTAGTTCGCGAGCGACAGTCAGCTGGACCTGGCTGACACGGGGTGACAGGGTGCAAGCTGACTCGTAACTTTTCGGGACAGTTACGCAAATTGCTCTCCCGGCAATGCCTCGATGGACCCCGAAACCCATACCGATTTATGGAAATTGGAGAATCCTCGGTCTGACCATCGTCATCGCCGCATCGATCTTGACGAGACGTCTGATTCAAGTCTAATTCGATTGCGATTAAATTCGTTCGAGAGATCACGATAGCTCGAAGGTAATGGAAAATCAACGTGTTCTATGGTAACGTAATAAATTGTCGGACTTGTTGAGTTTAATCGAACACCCTCGACGTCTTGTGGGAGAGTAGAGGGTTTGGCCGATACCCAACACGCCCAGAGCAATTGTTCGGAAACGGGGAAACGGTGCTGCTTTTTCTCTTCGATATAAAAGTTGTACAATATTGAGTAT
Source organism: Osmia lignaria lignaria (assembly GCF_051020975.1). Classification (NCBI taxonomy): domain Eukaryota; kingdom Metazoa; phylum Arthropoda; class Insecta; order Hymenoptera; family Megachilidae; genus Osmia; species Osmia lignaria. The sequence continues at coordinate 11,098,471 of NC_135033.1, read as the reverse complement.
ACTCGTAACACGGTTCGGGGTAGCGAGTTATAAAACAACAAGAGAAACTTGATTCCTCGAAGCCCGTGAGATTAACTTCTGAAGAGGGAACCCTCCGATATTTTCACATCTACACTTTCGACTTAAACTGTGAGAAATAAAGGTTTATCGTATGAAAATTAGTTTTCCTAAGCGAAGGAAACGATATTATATTACAAAAAATCTATTTGAAAATGGCAGGGGTTTATTTTTATCTCGATTCAGAAACGGAATCGAAACAAATTTACAGTGAGCGAAGGAAAATATTTTAAAGCATCGTATGAAAATAAATATCCCGTCGTCTCTACTGTATAGCGAAAAATAATAAAATTTCAATATACGTTGGGAATACGAGCCAACGAATCGTGCTTCGAATACGAATTCGAAATAAATTTCATTTGCCGTATCGTAAACGTAACATCAATTAAATTACACTGCCACTGTTATCTGATTCGGAGATGTCATATTCTATTTTATTTACGTCACCGTTTATGTCGAAGAGTATAAAAAACACGACAGAAATTTGATGACAGCCACTTTCACGGTGAAACGACCCTACGAATGTGTTCGTCAATTTTTCCACCCCTCAACGGCCATTCTATAAAGCAATTTCTTTATGCACGCGATAAACGTTTTGTTTTAGTCTCGATTCGCGACAGGTAATTATAAAAATCTGTGGCCCACTGGAAATAGAAACCTAAAGTCTAATTCTAAAACTAAATGAACACTTTGGATGTTTAGTCAGAAATCTTCAGGACAACTAGTCATCTGTGAATTACAAATTATTTTCTTCCATCGATGGCGGTATCGAGAAAAAGGAACTATCGCATCGAAAGGAAAGGGTTTATCTACGATTTTCAACCACGAATTTCACACGGTAACACCCGCTCGACCGACAAACGGTTTCCGGATTTTCAATGGCGACGAGGGGTTGCTTTTAGGCCGCGGTTTTATCTCCCTATTGTCCGTACGTTCGCGGATAAACCGCGGCGCGCATCTGTTCTCCGAGCTGGCCGAGTAAATCGATGGAAATTCGCGAACCGTGCTCTCAAACGGACCTTCCTAACGAAATGGCAACAATAACGGCGAATTTATCGGCTCGTAGAGATTCATAAACTGGCTATGGTATAAAAAAACCTGTTGAGTTCCGTTCGGTCCTCCAGGATCTTCGAATGCTCATTGTTCCTCGCGTTCGAACTAACTGGATATTCTTAAGTTATTTTTTAACTTCTACGTTCGCCAAACATTTTTCATTCTATTTTAGTAAACCTCATTTCTTACACGGTATATATGAGATTTGAATTTTTAATCGAGAAATCTAGCGCACGCACCCCTGTATGAATACATAATATTCGCGTGTTTCACCCTCTGTCTAGCTCATGTATTTACATGGACGAATGAGAAATATTAAAAAAAAAAAAAAAAAAAAAAAAAAAAACAGAAGATTTCTCAGCGAATATCGGGCATAAAAATTTATGATTTAATTTACTTAAGGGCTTTTCTCAAGAGTCGAGAAGAGGTACGGTAATGTTTGAAGGTTGGCAGATTGATTTAGAGAAGGTTAACCCCTCGAACCGAGTAATTGCGTTCAGAGGAAAGCAATCAGCGGTGATCTTGCCCGGATAGAACATCCTAAATAATCGAACAAAACGCGTCCAACTTCTCTATGATAAATTTAATCGAACGTTGCTGCGAAATTTTTATCCAAGATGGTGTTGAGAAGCATAAATTCTCTGAGAAATTTCTTCTAGATAAACTGATGTCTCGCATGCTATTCAAATTGTAAACACGAGATTAATCCGACGATACTGTGCTAGGAGCATCGTAAACAACGATCGTATCTATCCAGAGGAGGGGAAAGATTAGGAAAATTCTTTGAAAATATCGTAGGCGAAGGAATTAACCTGAGGAGGCGAATCGATCACGACACCTGGGCCGTATATATCCGGATGTAAATAACGTTTCTGACGTTTTAACGTCGACTCGATCACCTTTTTCTAACCATGATCCCCTGAAAATTTGATATTCCTATTCGTAGATCGTCTATTAAAGTTCTCTACAGGGCGTTATCACGATATATTCTTTTTATCATCGAGGTTAAAAGCTTTTTCTGATCGATCCGACTAAAATTCCATGAATCGTAGAAACATCGAAATTATATTTCACTTTTGATAAAATATTGGCTTGTTCCGCATGAAATGACCAATTTACTCGTCGAGCATTTTCAACAGCGACATTATAATTGTATTGAAATTTGTCAAGCTTACGTTTCTTTTAACGAATAACCAATCAATTCGTATCAAGAATATTTACCGAACAATTATGCAGGCATTTTCAGTAAGCTTTGAGCTTTAAATTCGCGTGCTACAAGTGATATTTTCCGCTGCTTTTATGTCATCAATTCTAAAATCGCTAATTTGATACGCAATGATTTTATACGAAACGTAGCATTGGCTGTTCTTGTACTTTCTCGTTACAGAACGTGAACATATTGAATAATTGATTGATTTTATCGTGTGAAATAAAAATATTACGTCTTGTCGAGATCGTCATTCAAGGTAATGAATATCGTGTGGAAACGACATTAAATCGCACGATATCAAATTTCAATGGCCATGACCGACTGCTACGACACGATAGGGTAAACGTTTGTCATAACTCACCCCCGTTACGAATCTTTCCCAGAGCTTTGCATCGATTAAAAGCATTTACATTTTCTCCTTACTTTATATGCTGTTTGCGTTACAATGTCATTTGAATAATTTTCTTCGTTATGGTACTGCAACTGCAACGAGATTTCAGACTTCCTAATTTAACTTTTTCCTACCGAGTTTCTCAGACAGCGACAATTTTAATTTTATTTTCATTTTGCTACAAATTTTCTGCTATGTACTAAGTTAGACAATTGTACTCATAAATGTATAGAAACGTTTTCCAATAGAAACGGTCGTAGCGAAAGGGTAAATGGTAATGAATAGTTTGAATGAAAGGACGAGCCAGATAAACGAGTTAAATGAGAATTTTTAAACTGACGTTAAATTTTGAACGATGAACGGTGTTTCAAGGTAGAAAAGTTTTCGTGAAAGATATTCGAACTTGTTAATTATTTTACAAACATGAAATCTCTTGGTATCGGTACATTGTTTCTAATAAAGCCAATAATATGAGCTGATTTATAGTTCCCCGAGTGATTTCGTATTTCACGAGTGGCACATATTGTCCGTAGAATGATACATAAAAGCTTTTATAATGTACGCTGCAAAGAGACCAATAAGCAAATTGCAATTAACGCGAGATATAATTTATTATAACAATACATGTTATATGAGTAATACTAAATAATTGGAAAGTCTAAAATCGTCGTCGAAGGAAACAACGGTACGAAACGCAAACAGCTCCGTATATCTAATGCGAATAAAGAATAAAAGTGTGGCTCGAATTAACTTACTGTGAACCATTGCAGTCCTCTTTTGCTCCGGATCCCATGGATCGTCTCGCGGATCATCGGTGCCGGTGAAACAGCTGTCACGAGGATACCGAGAGTCCAAGGGATGCGCAACAGAAGACAGAAAGAGAAAAAGAGAGAGAAAGAGAGAAAGGAAACCGGTTCACCTAATAGACCGTGCCGCGCTCGTCGACGAACTGCGTGGCTTCGCGGCTGTCTCGAGTACCGAGGCGCGTTCGCCGCGCCGCTCGGTTCGACTCGGTTCGATTCGGTTCGATTCGGTTGCACTCGCCCCTGTTCGACGGTGTTCGTCCTCTCACCGGAGGAACACGAACACTGTCGAACCGGAGGCTCGCGCAACCCTTGCCGGTACCGGCGCGGGCGCGGCGAACCGACAGCATTCCATTCACAGGGATGCGTGGATAGAAGCGGAATTAAATGGATTACAGGATCCTCGTCGAATATCCCTAGGAACCAGGACGAATTACCTCGACGAGATCCATATTATGTTCGATGATCGAGTAGGCTGGCACGATCCTTTGTGCGGACAGGCACGCCTCGGTTAATTTCGTTTGCGCGCCGATTCGCGGCGATTTAATTGACCGCCCCTTGACGTGGCAAGAGGTGCAAGCTTTTGTTTTAGACGATTCAATCTTTTCCTTTGATCCTAACGAACACGATTTTCAACCACCACCAACCAGGTTTTTTTTTTTAACTCTTTAATTGTTACGTATTATAAATAAAAATTTAAAATTCGTATTTCGTCGAAAATAAAAAATATTTTCAAAAGTGCTTCCGTAAGAAAAAAGGAAAATGAAAAAAAAAAAAAAAAAAAAAGAACTGGTTGAATGGTAAAAGCAGGTTTATAGGAAAATAGAATGGCCGAACAGATAATTAATTTTGTTTTTCATCAGTAGCAGCTTGTTTCGGTGAAAATCCGAGACAGGACAAAAACATTCGTTTCCAGATCGATCCACTTCGTTCGTATATTCGCGTTTATATTCCGGATATTGAATAGCTAGCGAAGCCAACGAGGCTTGAAACGGGAGCGTTTTAAAATGCAGCCGTCGCATCGATAAACACGGCAAACGAATTCCTTGTGTGGCATTATTGATAATACACGTCCGAAAGTGACCAGCGGGAACAGGAGAGACAAGGAAATACCAATAATCTAACACGTTCCTCATAATTTAGCTGCTCAAATCCCAATCGTGTCAACTAGATTGCCTCGCATAATGAATAACGAAAAACGAATAACGTCTATTTGTCGCGTTAAAAATTTTTGTAAAATTACTTAAGCGGCGAAAATCTGAAAATCTGAAAATCTAAAATGTTTCTTCGTAATATGGGTCAGCTTGTACATTGTAGCAAATTTACAGAGGGATTTTCTTCCTCCTGACCCAGTTTCCCGCTGCGTACAGATAAGCTGATAGGATACGTTAGCGAGCATTGTTCGTGTAATGAATGGTTCGCGATTGTCAACGGAATCAAGCCTCGCTACATGTTGATTGGCACGTATAGAGTTATTTACACAGGTGTTTCGGTAGTAGAACGTTGCAGATTCTCCATTAATCGCGTTAACGAGAAGAGAATCGATGGAAGATAGCAAAGACGGCGAACGTCCGATAATGCACGTTCCTCGAGATTGCTCTTGAATATCACGATCAAATTTACTGCTCGAGAAATTGGGCCATCGCTGTTTTTATACCGTCTTATGGTCTAACAAATTTTCACGTTCCATTTTTCTGCGTCCTATATTTTAGATCGTTCCATAAATAACACTTACATTATTTTATCTTATACCCCCTTTTCGCTGATAGGATTTCGCGTATGAAAAACGCAACGCGAACGAGAGAGAAAGCGATTCGCGTCGAGCGAAGCCATCAGAGGCAGCAACGAAAGTTGTGGTCGCAAAAAAAAGGTGCATTATTCAGTAGGTTCCGTGGGCAATCGCCAATTACCCCGTTCGCGTTCATCGTTTGTTTCCACCTCGGACCAGGGGAAAGTTGGCTCGCGTTTTTCGAACTCTTTGTCCTCTTTAACTCGTCCACGTTTCACGTCGTTCCTCGACACGCGGAGCATCGTTAAATGGTTTCATTAAGGGAGCTGCTAGAAACGCGGGAAACTCAGAACGAGATGCGGCTGAAAGATACGCCGGCACAACGTCCCAACGCGACCAACGTAATTCCGAAATCTCCCTCTATCGCCAACCAAACGAGTCGGTTAATTAAACCTGCCTCTGAAATCATTAAGATAATTGCGACTGTACGAGGTGCTGGATCCAGCGAACCAGCTTACGCTGCGACGAATCTTTCAACGACTCCAACGACCATTTTGCTTGTCACGATAATTAATTGGAAATGTTACGTATGATGGAAAGTAGTTAGAATTTCTGAAATAACACCGATTCGCCGGGTATCGGGCGAATTTCTTGGAGCAACGTAATACCTTGTTTAAACAAGGTTCGAGGAAAGTTTAAAATTTCAACGAAACATCTGCTCTCTGTAGCTTGCATGCAACAGATTTCTTCGAGACTTTATTCGTTCGCTGCAGGGAAGGTCTATTGGTAAATTAACGCTAACGCGAAAGAGCCAGCGACCCGAATCGTTTAAACGACCAACCTTTAACTCGTCTCCTTCGACAAGAAATTCTATTCCGCTTCCATTCCCGTTTCACCGTGGAAACGCGTGTTTTAATTACTCGCAGCCCGACACAATAGCTCGCACGAAGAGGCGAACAGAGAGGATTCATCGGGCACAAACGGTCGTTATTCGCGGCATGCAGCAGGTGTTGTCGAGATCAGCTTCTTCGAACCGGACTCTCGTTATCGCAATGACCGTAACGTGCAATAATCTTCATTGTTATTATAACAACTAAATTAAGTCAAAAGCGTTTCAAAGTTATTTCATTTCATAGATCTCTCTATTAATTTAATCGCGGATATAAACTTCCTGCGCACCGAACCTCCTATTATGCAGATAGCATCCATAATTCAAAATACAATTTTCTTCCTCTTCGTAAACGGTGAAACTATGAGAGATCCGATTGTCATTGATCACAAGTTTAAACTGTCCCGGTGACCGAGGGTACAAACTTCTCGTATCCGAACAACGATTCTCATTCTGAACATTGGAACAAAAGGGGGATGGTGTGTGCGAGCGTGTTCCTTTGACCTATATTCCAGCCAAGCATTTGATATTTAAATACGTGACGGAGCTTGAAAACCGAGCCTCGGCCATTAAGCTCGCCTCTTTTAATCAAAACCCAATTTCCTCCGCGTCTTTTCGCTCTAAACAAAGAACTTTCAGCCGTGCCACTCGAACCGCGTTCGAACTCGAGTACGAAATAACCTCGATCAATCGTGAAAATAAACAGAACTCTCTAACCTCGATCGCTAATTCCGCCTTGTATACCGGAACTAAAAACAAAATCAAGCTCTTTCTCTTTTACTTTTTTCCTTTCGTTCAGGTTTAAACGAACATGATCGCTGGATTTTATTGGAAAATGCGTGAACGAAGGGCTCGTCCGTTGGTCACCGCTGGATACTGACTCATAATTCAACGTTTATTGAACAATGGTACGTGGTTTCTATAGGAACGTGACGACCAAACGACAGCAACAGCACGCAATCGTAGCCACAACATTCTGCTGTAAGGCTTGTTTCCAACTAGCGTTTGATGCAACCACCTCGCTCCATGCATTTTATGCTATAAACGCCTCGCTGATATCCGCCATACGTCTTTCAAACGTTACAACGTTTACTTAACGATCGTGGAAAATTGATTCATGTAAAATTTCTACCCCTTTTTTCTCTCAATTATGTTCGTGACTAATGCGACAACGAATGGAAGCTAATCGTCGATGCATCAACATTCATAAACTACTCAATTTCTATGGATTCATTGGACCGTCTGCAGAGGCTGTCGTTGAAAGATCACCGCGGGAAGAGTCGATAAACTCCGAAGAAAGAAATCGATATAGTGTCATCTGCTCGTGAAAGCGTCAGTCCGTATCATCTCATGAGCAGACGCGTTGCTTTGACGAAGGTACCCTAAGAACCTCCTTTTCGAAGCTTCCCACTTCAGAGACAACATATCCTTCCTCGTATCCTTTCAGGTTACACACCTATTCAAGATACCATAAGCTGTACGTAGAAATTGACTTTACGTAGCTTATATACATAGGACAATCAATAATCAACAATGAGAAGTCATTCACCTTTGTACACCTTGTACGAAACACCCTGTACATACTTGATCGAAGTAAATGGTTTAAATTAACGTGAAACAGTCGGATTCTCGAATATACACATCAACCAATTATTTCCTCGTTGGGTTATCGCGTTGCGATATGCAATTAACTCGACATCTTTTATCTAATTAACATGAAACCGTGACAAAGCTGGTGCATTGTAAACGAGTAAACTTTGACAAAAGCGGATTACTGTTACATATCGGATACCGGATAAAAGGTACAGGGTTCCAGCCTGTTCTCTGGCCAAGTTTCATTAATTGCCGAAGTTTCGATGATCCGATACTGCAGCCTCGTTATATCACGTATGCTCGTGTTGCTTGTAATTTCCCTCGTTATCTGTCGATCGATCGGGATACGATTAAACATAGCCAACGATAAGCATCTGTTGCGAATAATCGGGCGGTATGTTTCGTGCCAATATCAAGGATCTAACTGAAAGTGTTCCAGGTTTTACCGTACCGGTTGAAAAGTTTTTTTCCTAAAACAGAACGATACCTTGATTGCACAAAGGTGAGCGCGCTTTCCAAAGTTACTTATTCGCTAAAATATTTTCTCTGCTTTTTCCTCGTTCGTTTATTTTCGACTTTTTTATGATTAATTGCAAACGTACGACTTTGTTTGTATTTGTGTGGTCGTGAATCGAAAATGCCAGTTGTTTTTGTAACAAATCCTTTGTTTGTTATATGAATATTGATTCAATATAAAATCTGTATGATATTGGTTTTTGACTAGATACGATTATTTCTACCGCGATGGAGGTGAACGCGTTATGATAATAATAAAAATGTACCGAAGTCGAACGAAATACCATGTTACATTTTACACGACGTAGCAGATACATTATACAAAATACCCATGGCAAATAGAAAGAATAAACTTCTATGAATTCCTATGTAGAGTCCCGGAATATTTGTACCGTACAATATACACATATTCCATGCTTTTTTACTTCGCTTGAGCGCATACGATGCAGCAGTCTGTTTTTATTTTGCAACGAAGGAAAACTGCATAGGCAACTCGTTTTTAACTAGTGTGAAAAGCAAAGGAAGATGAGACGGTTTGTATTAGAGAGGTCTGACGATCTACATAGAGCTACTACCAGTCAGATAATTTTCCTCGTGGAAAAAAGGATTTTTTCATTAATTTTCCCCATTCCCCTTCGCGTGTAAGATTTTTAAATTACTTTCTTTAGCATTAAATATTTGGTTCGCGTTCGTATTCCCTATTGAGATACAGTGGTACCTCGCTATACGACCTTAATCAGTTCCTGATGTTTGGACTTATACCGAATCAGTCAGTTAATAATACACCAACTCCGAATATAATTGATTATTAATTTAATTTTTCCTCTGATTTTAATTCACAGAAAAGATTCATGTCGTATATGTACCGAGCAAAATTTGTCACGTCGAAACAGGACGTATTCCGAGGTACCACTGTACTTAATTAGAAAAGACTGAAGGGAGATTCAAAGGAATACCCCGATTAAGTCATCCATTCGATTTATTCCAACTTTAATATTCGAGGTATGCTTACCACCTTAGGTATCAGCGATATGGAACCAGTTTCACAGATACGATCGAGCAGAACTATCATCAACTTAGCGGGCTAGCTTATGTTCTGGCTTGTCCACATAATTGATCATCCAGCAGGATGTAACGAGCTTGTCTAATTCAACGAGAAGTTGCAGACCATTTAAAGGGTCATTCTCGTTGATCAAGATGCTTGCGAATAATGAAATAACATCAAGTAAAATAAATATAAAGAATGAAATAAGAAATTCTATTTGTACCTATGGAAGTTTGTATGCGAAGAAAATAGAGAGGAGTAAACGGGGCACAGCATGTGCAATATATCGATTGCCGTCGTCGTCGTCGCGATATTTACTCGGCGAAACTGAAAAGCCTGCAGGACGGTATCGTACGACATCGCCACGAAACATTATTATCCGTATTCCAGCGACATAATCGATCGCACTCGGTTCGAAATGTGTAGAAGAAAAATATGTGGCAAGAAGAATAGCGTATCAAGGTGTCGTCTCTTTTCAACGCGCGACACATTCGCGTAAATCGCAGGTTCCTACGATAGAGAGCAACCGTGACCCCGATTCCCTTAGACGAGTTAATATCAACGTTTATAGAATTTCGATACTTCGTTTTTCTCCCCTCTGTTTGGACAAGTTAATATCAACGTTTGTATGAACAGTTTCGATACTTCGTTTCCCTTTCTGACGCGATTCCATTCGCGTAAATAAATACAGTTTGTTGAACGCGCGCTCCTGATAAATTATCCCAGCCCGGTTATACTTTACTTTGCACATTCATCACATTTCCTATACGCGTATACGTACTGCTTAACTTTCAACCTTGTTTTCTTCGTTAGGAAAAGGGATTTAACTTGCGTGGAAAACTAAAGTGTTAATTAAGTTTAACAAACTTTCACGCTGCGACAATGTTGTGGAAAGTTCTATTTCTTTTCTGAATAATTCTGAAATTTAATTGATGTAATCAGACGCGAGCGCAACACGGTATTACCGTGGGGACAAGATTCAGGATGTGAAATATTCAACTTCTGTCGCTTGAAAACCTCAATGGTTGACGTTACTCGCCACAGATAGAGGAGGACGGGACGATGGGCGACACGCCCAGAGCCGAAATTTGCCAGCGACAACGGGCGCATTGTGTTCCAAGACAATAGCTGGAAGAGCCCTTTAGGGTGGCGGTAGGTTTGGTAAATCCGTGCAACAGCTGGAATCGTCGCAGTCCTCTGTAGACATGGAACGAACCGGAAGTGAGGATCGTTACTCGACATCCCGTGTATAAATTCCATCTACTTATCTCCTCTGTTAACTGTTTCGTCTATCTCCTCTTACCATTATCGCTGTTTAACACGTCGAAATTCGAAAAATGAATGCAAAGTTAAGAAACCGGTACCAGATCAACTCTGACTGACCCTGTTCTTTTTTGGGTCGATGAAGAGACGCGGTTACGTCAGAGAGCATACGAAAGAAAGACGAAGGGTGGCAGGGCAACTGGATAGTCTCCGAAAAGTATCTCTTTCTTGTATAGACAGGAAGCAGAAGGAAAGGTCGGGGGCTTCGAACAGGTACGTTGGAATGCCTTTCGGCGTTGCACCCTTGGAATTTTTTCCCACGGCCAGTAAACTCGAAATCCGTCCGCATTCTAAAGTACCCCCTGCACCCCTGCGCGATTACGTTCCTAAGAGGTTCTTCTCTCTTTGATGGCCGGACTGAAGAGTCAGATTCCTCCAACTCCGAACATTCTGAACTCGTGTTACCGACAGTTACGATAATCCGAAGAATTTTTAAGTCTCCAATATTTGATCTGTCGAGGAAAGCGTTAAAATAACAAATTACTTTACCAGAGTTATTTAGTATCGCTTGGGTATCTTTCATAGCTCTAAAATACCGGAAGATCCGAGGAGTTTCGATTAATAGAAAAGTTTCGATAGAAATGGTAATGAGCACTTCACTCGGTGAAAAAGTTTGAAACTTTGTTTCTTCGATTCTTTCTTCTTCGTTTTAACAGCCGTTTCGTCGTATTTCGCGTTGAAAGGATAATCGAGTTTGTCAAGCAACGTAATTGCGCTCATTGAGTATTTCATTAGACGATTCTATCTCGAATTAATCTCCGTGAAGCATTCAATTATGCGAGACGTGTTTTATTCGACAATGAAAACAATGAAAATAAATAAACTATGCGTTTCTTAATTTTCAAGAGGGTTAATTTTATGAATAACGAAAGATTGTACTTAAAACTTGTGTAAGATAGAATGAAAAACTGAACTGTTATCATCAAACAAGACGAAGGAAAGGCATTTGAAATCTCATCTAAACTTTCAGATTCGAGCTTAACTCTTTTTATGCGGAACCTTTGGCTCTCGCCACGTCCCTTGTAACGAATTCATGAAAATGAGAAAGCAGACGGAAAGGAGTGCATATTCGAGGAATATAAAACATAAACGAGACAGAGTAGAAGCTGACGTTTTTTTCAACGAAGCTCATCAATTTTTTCCGCCATCCAAGCTCAAAGGGATTTCATCCCGTCCAGAAACTCAGCTGCTTGGAAAAATTTTCTTTTCTCAAGAAAATCACCAAGCGATTTAGTGATCCTACATAATAAATCTCGTACGCGGTAACAACTGCAGAATAAGAAAAGTCGAAAGACTCTATCATTTGAGAATTTGCAATTTTTCGTTTTCCGAATACATGAATTAATGCCGAAAATATCGATGAGAGAAGAAATTTTGCATAATCAAACTATAGGAGAAAGAATCGGAAATGTGGATTGATAATGGAGAGCAAAGGGATGGCCAGTTTAATTTTCTACCAGCCACCTTTGGAACCATTGAAATCTCTTTGAAAATACGCGAACCGATGAGACCACTCGCAATAACGGTTGTGAGGTCCCTTTTAATAACGAAATTGATCCGGATATCCATAGAATTCGCTTCATGGAAACTGCTTCATCAGCCACGGAAGATTTTCCTCATCGAGCACGTGAGATTACGCGCTCTGATCCAGCTGACATTCAATTAGCAGTTTCGATCATCAATGTAAAGGGCATTTCACGAATTATTTTTAATTTTTCATAGACCGCTATTTGAAGAAGATTTTTTGAACGGTGAATTAAATTAATTAAAAACTTTTTTTACCATTTGATAAAAAAATGAGCGAGCAGTAAAATTCGCGTTCGAAAATCTCGGGTACATTTATTTTTATTGGATGCCAAAAAAACAGTGGGTAATTGGCACCCAGAGGTGGATAACTGGCGCAACCCATTTCCTGCTCGGGAATTTTCCACATTTCCCTAAATGACCAGTCTAATATCGTCAACCAGGATACAATCGGAGATCGTTTCGCTATACACACTTCCGATATAAATCCTGGTAATCCGTTCGCCGGTAATTCGCTACACGGCTCGTCCCTCTAACGACTCCCCGTCTCTCGTAGATATTGAACTAGAGTCTATTTCTCCACCGTGTATGTAGTTGGTGCCCACATGAGATTTGCTTTATACTTTTTAAAAATCGATGACCATATTTTTGTACAGATTTTTTCTGCTTTCACTGTATATTGTAAAAAAGGTGGAGAATGTATTTGTGGCTGTTGTCGTCATCAGTATTTAGGAAAGCCGAGGTCGGGCATGGACGAACGAGACTTCTGATTAAAGTGAGTGCACCGTCAACGAGATAGAGTATCGCAAATAGGAGAACCGTGTACATACATCGAAACAAGACCTAGCTCATCTGACCGGTACCGCATCGTGGCTCGCATAAAAGAGAAAAAATTAAAAAATATAACATCATAGGTAGAAACATATCTACAGCGTTCCTAAGGATACCGGTTATTAAAGTTAATTAGTTGACATCCCATGAAAGTATAACACGCGACATTTATTAAATATCAAGCCGCTATTGTATAACGGATGTTGCGCCTAGTATGACATGGCAGCTTAACTGTTAAGAAGGGAAGAAGCGAGCCTCTTCCTTCTTTCTGTATCCGGTTTCTGCCTCGAACGGTGCACGAACGAATCAATTTTCCGTCGGATGTTCTCGTCGCTGCGTACCAAGCCGAAGAAAAGAGAATGAATATCGACGAGTGAGGCAGAGAGCGCGGAAATTGCACCGGGGGTTGAAAAAGAAGGAAAGAACGAAAAGAAAAAAAGACGGATGAAAAAGGAAAAAACGAGGACGACGAGAATGGCGCGACAGTGACGAGGCACGTTCGTCCGCTAAAACTATCGTCGAATGATGAAGTTAGTCGAGCGTGGCAAATTTTCCGTGGATTATTCGAACGTGCACGACAGTCCGGAATAATGCGCTTCCTTCGGCTGCCCCTCGATGCTCTCGTTCGATCCTGCTATTTTTTCCCCATTTCCTTTTCCTCTCTTTTCTTTCTTTTTTTCTAACTTTTCCGACGCGTCGAACGGTTCTTTTCGCGTTCATTGTTCGCGTCGGCTATGATCTTTGCAATATCATTTTATCGGATTTCACCAAATTATCAGTGTAAAATTTGTCCAGCCGATATTTCGATCCTTTCGTTTGGTTTTTCATCGACGGGAGAGAAGAAAGAATCGGGAACAATGCGCAGCTTAAGCGTCGAAATCCCCGCGTTCCAGTGACCGTACCGCCATATTTCACCAACCGGAGGATTAAGACGGACATACAACGTTTCGTTCGCAAACCGGAAGCTACGTTTTGTCGATAACGCGTTGACGTGAACGGATCGTTCATCGCCCCTCGAAATTCCAAACGTTACGCTTCGTTCTACGAACATGACTGATCCAATCAGTCCAATTACCGATCCTTGATCCTTGTATACCGTGCGACTCTCGATGAAGCTGTTCTCTATCATCCTTCGATTCTTTCTCAAAATTATCGGATATAATGTGTACGTCTATAAATCCACGTTGAAAGTTGATCGATCTTCCATGGACGTCGGGCAGAGCCGAATTATACTGACGGCTCGAACACGGACCCTTTTATTCGCGCGTCAAGCTGGCTGGATAAACGGTCGATACGTCATAAGCTGTCGAGGAAATTTCGGGATGAACGAACGTTCGAATCGATAGAGAATCGTGTACGCAAATTATCCTTTCCATCGCGTTGAAAAACAAAAAAAAAAAAAAAAAAAAAAGGAGAGAACAACGAAAATCGCCATACGCGTTCCTCTATACATATATGTATTCTATATCGATGGACGTAAAAGGGTGAAAGAGTTACGAAATATGGTTGCGTCAACAAAAATAAATAACACGGCAGAAAAAAACGTTCATAGAGGTCGAACTGGATCCCCTGGATCCCCTAGATCCTCGATCCTTTCCATCCATTCTCTTTCTATCCAAGGTTCGTGTCGTTGAACTCGACCACGACCCACAGAGCAATGATTTTATTCGCCTCCACACTGCTCTGGCATTCCTGTCCCGAGGAAAGTCATTCCGTCATTGAAAAACACGTTACTCCATATTTTATGAAATTTCTCCTGGCTATTTGCAAACATTGCTTAGTCGATGAAAATATTTCATCGGGATATAATAGCATAGGAAAGCAGGGAATAATACTTGGGTTGAAGAAGGTAGAAGGCGAATAGCTGATCCGGGCTTGTTAATCCACACTAAAAGATTAAAGAGGCGGTGGAGGCCGCGAGTACCGGTCGGGTCTCGTGTAACTTCGATAATGGAAGGTAATTTAGTTTCAATGGGATCACGGTATCGATCCCATCGGCGTGCAACAAGGCGAAGATTCAGCCTTTCATAGAGCCTGTCACCGTAAGACTGTATGATTAATTGAGCACCGTTCTTCGACCGGATGATGTTAACGTATGTATGTACGTACGAGGCAAGTCTTCGCGAAGATTACAGTTTGCCACGAGGCGAGTACTCTTTCAAACTGACCCGTCCACGGGAAATCCAATTTATTGCTTTGTGCACAGTGTCTCGTGAAATATGCCGTTGACCGAGCAAACAGGCTGGATTCTTGCGCGAAAAAAATATAGCTACGCGTTCAAGAGAAAAGTTTTTCTTCTCCAGAAAATTTTCCCATTCTTTTTTTTTTATCTTTCTGTCAAGCATATCAACGAAAAGCAATCACAGCTTAATCGATCATTAATCCCGGTGCAATTCGCTGATGAATTATCGAAACAAATCAATACGAAACGATTAGTTAACTGTCCATCAAATTAACATTCGGTCGATGGACTAAATAATTCATTTAGCATCGACGTAACAGGATTGGATTTGTGCGCGTCGCGAAATCACGTTAGTCCTTCTGATTGTTGTTATTGTGCGCGTGGTTGCACGTTTAATGGGACGGTGATTATCAGACAGGGTGAGGCTGGCAATTAACGTGACACTTGGTTCGGTGAAATCGATTCGCATTAACGCGTCTACCTGTCGTTTGTACGTGGCCAGGATTCGATTTTGCGGTCGAGCCTCGAAACGAAACGGCTCGACGGATTGTCAGCCGGGTATCGAATGTCTCGCAGCTACGTATTTGACAGAATCCTACCTGAATATCACCCTCTGTCCCACCCTCTCGGCCACCTGGGTGTCAAATTGCTCAACCAGATTTCGTATCAAGAGTGAAAAGCATACCATCGTTCTGTTAATTAAATTTCATTCTCAGCCATGTTTATTTCTTTTTTAACAATTTCGAACGATAAACTGGAGAATGCTTCCATCATTGAGATCTTTAAAACTCGATCGGGTGGCAAATTGGGAAGCGATTAATTGGCGATCGATAATTTGTAACGAGAACAATTCGAAGTAAATTGAAAACAGCCACTCGAATTGTAAAAATATTCACGAACTTATCGCTGCAATTGTTAAAGGCAAATCCGCGATTCGATCGAAATTTTAATCTCTCCGAAATGGAAACAGTTTCGCTACTTTCGTTTGCAACCGGCATCGCGGTCGATTTCGCGATTACGCGCATTTCCTGTGGCAAATTACTTTGTCCCAGCCCCTCCCCCGTACAGGGAGATTCGCTAAAACCGTGCGAACGCTATTCAACGTTTTTAATCGTTCAAACCAGCTCGACCCGCAACGAGGTCATCGCGGCTACAATAATGACCAACGCCATGGTGAACGTGTTTGGTGAAAACGAGTTAGCAAGGAATCGGAACGGTTTATATCCATCCTGACAATGAGATATTGACAATCGGAAGGATATAAAAATGATATCCCGTGGACATATGAAACTCGTTGCGGTCTGGATAAGGATCTATGGTAGAGCTACCCTGCAGGCTATTCCGACCAGCTGACACACGGTGAATGGACAAGATATTTCAAGAATGTAGATACACATTCGTGAAAGCAGCGAACGAAATAACCGAGTTCGAAATCGACCTTTTAATTAACCTGTTCGACCATGGGCGAGAGCACGATTCACGAACGATGATATAATTAGCTAATTAAAATTTATCGATCTCCTGGAAATGATTGGACGAAATTGTCGGGGTACTATGATTATCTTTTCTAGCTTACGATTCACGAGGCGTTCTCTTTTTTATGAAATCGCTGTTTCCATCGAATCCGGATAGACACGCGTTTTATGCGAGCATGAACGTAGCGCACGCGACACCCTCGAATCGATCCGTTTCGGTCAACCTGTCACGGAATATTCGACATTTTTACACGGTCACACGGTGCCGTTGGATTTGCATGAAACCTCGTTTTTTATCGTATTTAAAATCCTCTGTAGAATTTCCGTCACTTTGAAAGTTTCATCGATTCGATCGATAAATTAGTTCGATTCGCGTTGTAGGAAGGGAGGCGAGGGGAAGTCAGTGACCGGAATGGAGCGTTAATGAACTGGGTGACAACATTCTCACCCGTGGCGAAGAGTCGAGGATGAAACGGTGATGGAACGCGGCGCGTCGCGGCGCGGAATCGAGATAGAATCCTCTTTCCGCCTCTGCTTCTCAATCCCTTCCCGCTCTTTCCACGACGAAGACCCTCCAAGTCTTGTCTGGAGGCCTCCCGCTTGTCTTCTTAGATCTCTTCTCATCGCGTTCGTCGGAGAATGCAGCTCTGCGCTTCCCCTCTACCCTCGTTAGACCAACAAAGAGAAGAGTTAAGAGGAAAGAGACGCGAAAAGAAGAAAGAGAATCGCGTGTCGAGAGACTTGACTAGAACCTAGAAACTCTTCTCTGCCTTGACCACTTCAGTCACGAGACCCGTTCTCCAGAGGGTCTTACCAACCAAATGACCTATTTCGCATTGTGGTTGGCTTTACGGTCTTCAGACTACCAAGCTACACCCTCGAGCGGTATTACCATCTCGAGGGGTGGTGGGGGCTGAGATTCGAACACCTGGGACACGCTAAAAGTTCCGAGAATCCTGCTAGAGGTGGATAAAACGAGAATTGAACGTGTTTTCGAAGCACTTTCGATCGGCAAAGGATTAGAAAAGTTGTGTCGGAAGTTGGACGGAGTGTGTAGATCGCGGTGCACGTTTCTACGTAAATGCAATCTAATTCGTGTAAAATTCGTGCGCACGGCAGACGTGTTTTCAGCGTGGTTCCAACGATGCATCCGCTTTCGATGATTTCGAGCTATACGGCGAACAGCACGAAACCCGTCACGTCACGACTCTCGTGCACCGCTCCGTAAGCGGTGCAACGATGCAACGATGCAACGATGCAACCGACGCGACGACTGGGGGATACACGTTCGCGACTCGCCGAGACACGGCTCGAGGAGTTCGAAAGTAAAACAGAGCAAAAGAGCGCGCAACGTCCGCTGCGTGCGGTTAATAGCTTCTTTCAGCGGCACCAGAGTAACGTGACTAGAAGCTAAAACGAAGCTACCCATCGTCGATAGACACATCAGACCGCGAATATGATCATTCGGATGGTAGAAATCCTCCAGCTGGTAAAAGCAACCGTACGCGGCTGTGCGCGCGTATTAAGGATGCAATTGAAGGTTCATAAGGTAACTTTGAAGTGCAAATCCTGAATCTGTTTGAATTACAGATCACTCGACTGTTCTTGAGTTCGCGAGGGCTTTCAGGATGAAGAGATTTTGACACGTTTACATACCTTCTTTCGATCTTTGCACGTTTTAATATTTTCGCGATTCTATTCGAACGGAAACGACAGGTAACGCGAGACAAAGCCAGTGTAAAGACTCACTTTCTTGTAGATCCACTTGATGCTTCGGCTAAACTTGGCCATCGGCGAATCGTCCACGAGGAAGTACTTCACCTCGGTCCCCGTCTCGTGTTGTTCGTTCGCGAAATCATCCGTAGGAATCGCGTGATCCTCTTCTCGTTCCTCGGGGCTCTCCGAAAGATCGTTGTTGTCGCTGTCGATCGCCGACTCGGAGTATTCCGTGATCGTGGACAACCTCTTCGTGCAACTGTCGCTGGTGGAAATGGCACGTTCCATCTTCGAGGAGGATCTGCTTCGGGGAGCAGAGTGTTTCACGCGGCAAGTCGGAATCCTCGCATGGTTAACAGAGCACAAATTGCCGGATCCGATTTGATTCCGTGCGAGCCTAGCCTCGATTCGACGCGGTTGATTAAATAATATTTTCCAACCGAGACCCGTTCGCCAGATATCATCGAAAGCTTCCAAGATTCGGTTCGTATAAAAAACATCGACCGTCTATTTTTAATCGAAAGCGACGCCCACTAATGATTAAAAACACGATTCACTGGTTGCTAGGTGCGTTGCTCATAGTCAAACGACGGGAAATATTGGTAATTATTTATGGTGTAGGTAGATCACCGTATTTGCCATCGTGCTGTGATAATATAAGAGTGAACCTTTAATCGGATAATCAGCCGCGTCAAAACTTAATCCGGCAATTACGAACGGTGAATAAGGGACGAAGGGCTGATTTATCGACTAAGCTGTACGGTATCGAGATTAAGGGTGAAGAGGGCACTCGATCAGCATCGGAAACACGCGTTTCCACTTAGCTCTCTGTTACCTTTACACCCGTGTCTCGTGAAACCGTTCCACAATTAAATACCAGTAAACGATCGTCTAGCTCCAGCTACTTAAACGATGAAAGCGTAAAAAATAGAATCGTACGTTCATGAATTTCACGTGTAATCAATCAAAGAGACGAGACAACGAAAGCGTAAAAAAAAGAAAAACAGAGAATTCTGAAAACTAATTTTCCAAAATGATCTCTATAAATAAACTTTCACCACGGTTCGTACACACATTCTAACAGACCGATGATTTATTAGAAAATGAAACGTTTCAACAACTCGAGAAACTCGAGAAACTCGAGAAAATCGAGAAAATCGAGAAAATCGAGGATGGAGTTCGTTGGTAGAAGTTGAAGAGAAAATTCGAATTTAATTAGTTGTCGCTGAGCGAGTTTCCACCGGTCGAGGATTATGAATGAAGTGTCGCGTTTCCATCTGCAAATAGTCCCAGGAATCGACCATTTTAGATAGGACAGAATTAACCCGTTCCTTTTAATTTCTAATAACCGTGTTCGTCGAGAATACTCGTCGTACCGTGACGAGCTATTACAGAAACGACCAATGGACTATTATGCTCCCTTTTGTTTTCGATCGAACTTCTTGGCTAGGTATACGTCCAGATGTTCCACGACAGTTTCTGGGACGGCACAATTTTATAACGATCAAGCTTTCCTCTCACGGGCGGATGGCCTCGTTAATTTAAATGGCCTACGACTCGACGAGAATAATTAATTACGGCAGGGCTCGTAGATGGCGACGATACCAGCCATGGTATTTACGGGATTCCTCGAACTTGTTGGATCACCAGGACACGGGTATCAAACGATCGTGGAACTCTCGATTTCACAGTTTTGCAAAAATAACAATCTATTTTTCAGAAAATAATGAAAAATGATCGAAAATAATTGGTAACGATATTAATAAAAGAATAACCATCGAAGAAGAGGAAAGAAGCTACCTGTTTACGCACAATACCGTTACGAGGCTACTGTTTGAAGCGAGGAATCTCGATCGAGTCGACGTCGACCGATTTTTATCGCGCCACCCCTCTAATTATCGGGGAAGGAACGATAATTGCCCTTAACACGCTCGATCGAAGCTTTGTCCGGGGCCGACGCTCTTTGCCTCTGGGAACGAATTCGACCCAACGATTCATAAATTAATTAACGTTTAACGCGAACGGACGTACGCGACTCGAAAGTACTTCGCCTTCTTTGATCTTCTTATTCTCGCCAAGTCATAGTAGAATAATTTCGAAAGGAAAGGAGGAGAGGAGCGTCGATTTCCGCTCGAAAATAGCCGGATCCAGGCGGCCAAGAAGGCTGTTCTCTTCGCAGGTTTTACGGCTTTCAGCAAGCCAAGGTCGTCGTAAAATCGTCGCAAACTTAGCCTCGTTTCCAGTCGCGCTTCGATACGCTTGCCAATTATATTTATATATCTTTCCTTCTAACGCGACACACTTTTTTTATTCCCTATACGCGTTCCCCTTCTTCGCAATCGCGCGATTCAATTACGTTTATCGCACTTTTCCCGCAAATTTTACTCGATCGAAAAGAGCTCTACGTGTTTCTGCAATCGTTTCAAAGTATATTTAGGTACTCTATCGCGACAACACACTTCCCGCCGTGATAACAAACTACACACCTGTGTTCCCTCGTCGACTTTCCACCAACACAGCCAGGCAAATATGTCACTTTGAGAAATGAACAATCGGCAACAAGAAGACAAAGTACAAGAACAAGAAACAAGTTTTGATTCTCGCGGGAAAACACGAACGCGAGACCGATAGAATCGTTCTCGCGAGATCTAGCCGTACGGAATCAGCTGCAGTTCCAGCTCCAGCTCCAACTGCAACAGAGTGCAACTACTGCAGCTGCAGTCGGCGGCGCGGCTCGGCTCTCGAGCGATACAACGCAACAGCGTGTTTTCACTAGGTGGTTACACCGTTCTCGCGCTTCTCGCGCTTCTCGCGCCTCTTCCATCGACTTTATATTTAGACGACACGCGGTATATTGCCTCACGGCTTACGCTCTGTTCACGCTAACAAGTTTCCACCTACACGCACTCTGACTCGGGCTTGTATCCCTAATATTACTAAAAGTGTATTCGTATAAATGTGCTTTGCTAATACCTTTTCAAGATGTTTCAGTTGCGTTTTGAAACAATGGATACGAGGTAAAAGCTTTCTAAGCTTCTGAATTTAACTCGAACGTAACTGGTTTAAAGCAGTGAAATATGAAGATTAAAAGCAATCTTATGCAAGGTGTCCCAGTTCAGTAGTGCCAACGTGCGACCATTCTAGGAAACGTTGGTCATTTAATGTTTCAGAGATTATGACCGTTGCGCTGGACGAGAGAGAATATGTTGCCACCAAAATGGACCGATTTATCATCTCAACGAAATCCTTGTGCTTCTTCAAAAAATAATACTCTTGGAATAATTATTAAGCCCCTTGAAACTTTATTGAAACGAACGCGGTGCATAAATCAGCTGATAATAGACATACACGAGTAGAAGAGATTAGAAAGGGATAAATTGAATGGTTCGGTATCCTAATCGACACAGTTTCGCGAACCAGTCTGTTTCACGCGAGTCGATTGTCCGCCTACGCGAAAGCGTGCGTAGCCCACGTGCGTGCGACAGAAACCTCTTTGTGACACGGATGATCGCAAGCGCACAGCTTTGTTCTGATCTAACCCTCATCCATATTCATCCGTATATGTATGCCCCGTAATCTACTTAACCCGTAGGTGCCAGGCGGCGTCCGTAGTACGCGTCCGTTCAATTTGTAACGTATGCATATCAGCGACATTCAGCTCGTCATTTCCGAGCATCGACCAGAGTAATTTCATTTACCTTACCGGTGAAAGAAATTCGAATTAACCGTGTCGTAGGTCGAGCAAATAACCCCGTGACGCCAATTTTCAATCGACATAGGTGGTATTTGTACGAGAATTCCGATGTTCGTTGCAATTTCGTTCGGGTGTACATATATGGAACGGAGTACAATCTATGGTGATACCGCGTGTATACGGATTCGGTGGAAGTTTGAAACGACCGATACATTATGGCGATCGCGATGCACGACGCGGCTTGTTGCACGTCGGTTCTGCCTATGCACGCTCGTTTCCTAGTACTTTATCTCGGCCAGTTTATCGGCATACGGCGTGCATTATACCACGTGTGGATAGGCTCAAAATCGAATGCATCCACGCCAACTTTTCTGCTACGATCAATAAAGGAAACCTTGCCAATTATAAATAAAAAAAGGCTTTCGAGAAGCGTTAATTATTCGAAAAATCGTGCCAGAAACAAGGGAGTAAAGTGGAAAGTGCAAAGTGCATAGCGTGCGGCTGGTTGGAAGACGGAAAGAAAAGAAGGAAGAAAGGTCAGCGAAAGAGAGAAGGAGCCACGGGAGAGAAGTTCATCTGTCATTGACTTGTACCCTGAAAGCGTTCCTTGTGCTCTGCTACAGTGCCTTTCAGAACGATCTGACACTGTCCAGAAGTTCGTTTGATCGCCGAAAAAACGTGGCAGAGAACCATTTTGTATCGTGAACCGCGTTAACGATCCTACCAGTGGTTCTGTTATACGAAGAAAACGCGGCTGCATACCGTCTAAACCACTTTGAATCCAGAGAACGTTGATTAATGATGAAATCGGTAGACGAGTCTGGCTTTTACCAGGTACCTTCAGTTTTCAAAGCGAGCAAATGCGAGAAAGGAATGTTGGATATTTTGATGAACGCGTGTTTCTAATTTTCTTACAACATATTGTTTAAAATGGTTGAAATTCGCAAGCAAATTCCTTGGCCCGGGACGAGAAAGCCGATCAGAAAACCACGAAGAGGGGAAACAGATGGAAACTATGGGGTCAAAGGTGCGCGAAAGTATGTAGGTTGAGAGCGGTGCACGAGTTGCTCCCGGTTCGCCTAATTGAGCGACGATAACGCCAGGTCCTCCTCCACATCTGTTGTCATTCATCACGCGTAACGCTAGATTAAATTACTAGCTAGTTGTTAATTATGATTTATGAAGGCTTGATGAAGATACGCGAACCCGTTTCGCGTCTACCGACATTCACCCGCAACAATGATTTTTTACATTAAATTAGTATACGTAAATTGATATTTCAAATTGAAACAAGAATCGTTACCATTGTGAATAAAGAATTCACGTGGAACGATGAAACAATGGAAAGGTTAAGTGGAGTTTCAGAAAGAATATCGGCCACGATCGAGTTGAACCTCTTAAACAGAGCATACAAAGAGAATCCTCCTCCTCTTACGTCCTATCCCGATATTTACTTCGTCCGATCGATGATAAAAAGAAAAAAAGAAAGAGGTAGTAAACTATCGTCGAAGCCGAGAAGCCGAGAAGTCGAGATTACGATTTCGTCGCGTTGCGTTGCAAAGAATTTCGTAGACGTCAGCGAGATTTTGCAGGCTCGCATTTGAAAGTCGTGCAACGTTCTGAAAGTTTCTGACGCCGAATAAAAGGTACTTAGGAAGGATGCCTTAAAAGTGCTGCGGGGGAAAACCGTCTGTGCTCGAGCGATCGAACGAGGACTTTAAAGTGACACGAGCAAAGGGAAGGAATCCAGTCACCCTTTTTATACTTGTTTCCACCGTTCTAGCGTTGCGCGAACCAATGGTGTATTTAAATCACCGCCACTTTCTCAAAGAGGGTCAGACACTTGGTGCGTGGAAGAAAAATCTTGAAGCTACTTGAAACAAGTCCGAGTCGAACGACTACGGCTCGCAAAGTGATAAACGATGACTGGCAAAGATGATTTCATACGCAGACGAGCGATACTCGATCGAAGTCGTCTCGTGAAAGTATCAAAGAGCCACTCTTTCAACACTTGCTATATTTCCTGATGCTAAGTATAGGCCTCTTCGTGTTTTGTCGACCGATTACTCGCTTCGAGTGTTAAGAGATTTCCTTGAACATCAAATTCGAGGAAGAATGTGTTTTCACAAATGTGAGTTCAAGATTTTCCTTTGAAGGAAAGATTCGGTCGATTCGGTCGATTCGGTCGATGCGATGGCATCTAGAAAATAGAGTCGTAAGAAACTAAAGGAAAGTACGGAACGGAAGAGAGCAGAAAGAAGAGACTATCGTAGATCTGTAACTACCGTTAGCAAGCACCACGATCGTTCACGTGCAATAGAATTTTCTTGGTGGTAGAAATGATTCGTGTTGCGACCACGACACTGGCCTCTTGGAAACGTTGCAACGTTCGCGGAACGTGCTCGACTTCCGTCAAAAGAAAGCCGAAAGCCGCATGCCGTACGCGCCGTTGCACGCTGGCAAACAGCGCGACCAATGCAACAGAAGCATCGCCATTCCGTACACCCGTAGATCAATCGTCCAACAACAACTACGGGCTACAAACTATCGTAAATCTTCTCTACTCTGCTCGTTTGTACGTCATAAAATCGTTTACGACGCTCTAATCAATGAGAATTTATAATAACACGCCCTTTTCCTCGTCATCGATCTCCTCCATTTTGCTTTTAAGAGGATACGAACCGACTAAAGTACTTCCCAGAGTTAATTTTCAAATTGGTGAGCTTCCAATTCGCTAATCGAGAATCTTCCGCAGCTAAGAGGAACATCGTGTACCGATTTGGAAACTCACGGAACGGTGCACAATAGGGATTAAAATTACAACGATTAAAGCAGCGTACAAAGCTGGGAACAATTGTTTGATGGACGAGCGTGAAACGGTGTGTTCAGCCTGAAACAACTGTTTCTCTTCCGCGAATACAAAAGCCGGGTCATGAGCTACCATCGCATCGTTCCAACCACTTCGCGTTGGAATCTGTCCAACAGTGTTCGATCTAATTCTCCTAACTGGATACATACTCGTGAAACGGTACAACGTGTGCAACGCAACGCGATGCGTTCTTTACAACAGGTATCAAATTGGCGCTCGTGTATTCAACGACAAAAGAAAAATATCACGACCGGGCTGGGACGGCTGCTCCAAAGGGTTAATAAATCTTTCTTGCCATCGTGATATACCCTCAATGGGCGTCTATGTAATGCGTTTAGCGACTAGGTAGACATCATTTGTCAGGATCGACGTAAAACACTGGGTCAAGCATTGAACCAACACGCTACGATGCGTCGTACAGTCATATATCATTTGCATAGACCCTACTCTCTAACCTACCCCCTCATTGCAGATCCTCGCACATGTTATTTGCTCGATCCGAACAATACTGTGGTTACAGCCGCGAGAATTTATATATGGGGTTAATTAAAGGCCCCATTGTCTAACTAACCAATGATAATTTGGTTGTTTGATTCCTGGCTAGGATCTTTCCTTCGCGCTATGACGATTGTTGAAACGGTGACGGGACCTCTATTGCTGTTCTATTATTTAACTGATCTCTAGTGTGACGCGTTGATTGCGTACTCGCATAATTGATGAAATTTTGTAGAGGACTGGTATACCAAGGATCTGGGTGACACTGATCCAGCAAGTGTATTGAACCCGATCGTCTCCCCTTCCACGAAACTCGGTTTACTTTTCACCTGATCTCTCGCCAAGGTCAGCCAACGATGAAACAGGTAATGTACTATGCTTTCATCGATACAAGTCTCTACGTATCATTCGGCTAACGACCTCGATAAACTGTCCATTAACACGTTTATCGGAAACACGGTTTTAATTAAACGAAGAAAGTTACTTATCGGTTCTACGATACCTCCGTCGGTTTCCAGACCAAAATATTAAACTGGCATAGAAATTGAGATAACAATTACTTCAGACAAAAAGTGTTCATTCAATTCGATAGAATTTCTCAGACAATTATGACCGATACGAGAAATCGGTAGACGGAGGGAACCAGGATTCATGATTATAGTAATCGAATTATCAGCGTTTAAGAAAGGTCGTGTCAGGTGAAAAAGGTAGGCGTATCCAGCAAGTTTCTCCGAGTTTTTCTACGTCCTTCTCACGCTCGACGCTTTTCTCCGGCTCTTCGTGGCACGTATTAACCCGGTAGCCTACTTCCTGGCGCCAACAGCCTCGAGGCTTTCGAAAATACTTTGCGTACCTACTCGCCGTTTCCTACGGCTCACGAGAAGCCCTATTCACGATGCTCGCGTAAGTCCAAGCAACTCTGAACGCGAGGCAAACGCCCAGCCAACTGAACTGCAAACCGTGAAACAGTCCCTCTGCTAAAAAATTCCAAACCTCTTACTCTCTCAGGGTACATTCAAAGCTTTAACATCCTTGGAATTTCCTTGAAAACACCTTTTATTCCGTTGAAAATCTAATGGTACCCTCTGTTACACGAATTAACCCCTTTCGCGCTCGGTTAATTTCTCTGAGAACGAATTTACCAAACACCCTGATTCTTTCTCTTTCGAAAGAAAGCACGTAGTGTCGCTACTTGTACGAAAGTATTCACCAGGTCAAGATTCAGTGAAGTGTGTGTACGCTAGGGGTAGGTGTGAAATGAATTTTCTTAAACCTAGTTACAACAGAAAATTCTGTTTCCTATCTACTTCTCAAGAAGAACTACGACGAGTTTGTACAATTTCAAAAAGAAAGCAACACCTTTTACAAACATCGTCATTTTGCAACTAGCGTTACGAATTAAAATAAAAATGATAAACACTCACCACCTCGGCAACGTTGCCGGAACCGTCCCTCATGCCATCTCTGTCGGTGCGTCCCCCTAAAAACAAAAGAAACAATACTTTGAACTAAGAGTAGACCACTGTAATGAAGTTTTTCACGAAAAAAGTAATCATCGAATCGTGAATCTCCCGCGTTACTCAACGGTCAGCTCCAATTACGTAATCTCATTTCAGTGATCATCGATGTTAAGTATCGGGAACCAGTTTACGGAATGTACGGATGCATTTCACGGGAGTATTCCGTTTCTACTCGATCGTAGAATTCAGGCCAATCGTTACACTCGGCCGGGCAACGAATGCGATAGACGGAAGTGGCCAGTAGAGCAAACTAGAGTCTTTAACCGATCAACGAGTCGCACGAGTATCATTCAAGTTTTTCCAATCGCACGTTCATTAAAGACATCTAACAAAATAATTGAATTTGAAGCGAAGAGCGGGGTAAGTCGACCTTGGAATAGATCCGACACGGTCGAACATGAATCTTCAGGTTCATCTAATTAAACGTTCATGAGGGTTATACGATTCCGACAGACGCGCTGCATTCAGCCAACTAATTTTCTCCGCGCCAGTTCAATTTTCCATTAATTAACTGCCTTGGCTCCGAGTGAATTTTAACGGCACAATCGTTCGTGTTTCCGTGTTTAGCCGTCGCTCTGGTCATTGCACTCGGACTCGCTAATTGAACGGTTTTATGAATTTCATTTTAATACTACAGAAAAAACTAAAGAAACACGATTATTATTCGTAGCTCGTGTTTATATTTCGCTCGCCTTCTCACGTTGATTGCGCAATCGTTCGTACATTGCGAAACTTTTACCAGACAAACGGCCGTCTCTGAATTATTCATCCAAGGAAATATGTAGCGTCTAGCAGAGTAGATGAAAGCATAATTGATAATCAATTCCTACCGCTTAATTACCGTTAACGGCTGTTCGATACATTAAGAACGGGATATCCCAAACGTTCGGTTTAACATTAGAGCAGAGTGACTCATAAAAGCGTTAGAAATTCTTTGACTTCGATGTGGAAACGTGTAACTAGATATCTAATTATCAACGCAAAGGTTAATGTCTAACGTGTAAGTAATGTTTGAAACGGGTTCGATGACCTATGTATCCTGAAGATATTCAAGGTTACAAGCATATAATAAAAACGATCCTGAAGACATAATTTGTATCATTAAAAGGTAATGATGGAAAGTATACTTTCTGGGTCACACTATTATGTGTTTACGATCTTATGCAACCGTTGATGTCCTTGCAAAGTAGGTCATTGAACTGCTCATCAAACGAAAGAATGTATTCTATCTGAAAATATTTTTTTCTACGCTAAAGAAGAGAAATTTAAGTACAGCGTTAATTTCTTGCTAAACCGAGATTGTTTTTGAGTTCATATCAACAAGCTTACTTTGCCAGGGAAGAAGGCAAAATATTCGAGCTCTCGTTTCTTTATTTCTCTTCCCTTCATTTTTCAATCCCCGGCGTTGGGTTCTTTTGAAGCTGAAACGAATCGCGCCGGCTAATCGCCGTAATTTCGTGCACCGCCGCTGCCTACCCCTCAAAACATTCTTGCGGTGTTTCGGACGGAAAAGTGTTATTACCGCGGTGAAATGTACGCTCCACTGTCAGCTAAAGTATACGACAGTTAAATAAATGTTGCGGCAGCCCCGCGAAATTAGTAGTTTCTACAATTTCCAGGACGAAACACGAGTAATTGCACGCGAGCAAACTGCTGCTAATTATGATATAACAAATTTTGATAATCAAAACGACGAAGCATATTTTTTGTAATTTTTAATTTACACAGTATTAACGCTAAAGTGGGTCAATAATGAATATAAAAGAATATTCTGCGAATTCCTTGGATTTAAATTTATCCAAATAAGAGCTATTCACCTTTCCGTGGAAATTCATTGAATATTTTTCTTCTCACGATTTTTCTTCCTTTTTATTCTCGGTACAGTTAACATTCCGGAACGACGTAAACACAACACCGTAGAATGGACAATGGAAAAACGGTACCAGGTTCGTGCTTGTACGCGACTCGAAAATATTGACCCCCGTCATTGTGAAGGATCGATCGCGAGCTATCGATAAATTGTCGCGAAAACATCTTTTGTTTCGAGTCGTGGAAAGCCGGTGAAGTTTGAGAAACTTCACTCGATACAATGCGCGCATTCTCCATCGAGTTTGCGGAAATTTCAAGTAACGATGTTCTTAAATTTTTCAACAACGATCACCGACGACATTCGTAGAAAACTTGTACATAAAAAGCGCGCGAAATTTCATTAAAGGAGAAGCCAGATTTTTCATAAGGCACGGATCGTTTTTCCTTTCTTTATTCTTTTTTTAACCAGCTTGAATTCGATTTAAAAGTTAAATCGGGCTTACCAGTGTCACCGATACCAGGAAGGATTTTAATTGAAATTTTGCCGAAGCCACGAGAGCGCGAGCACGCGGGAACGAAAGAGGCAGAAAGAACCGGGGTAACAGGAGAAAAATAAAGGATCCACGGTTGTGCGCATGCGCGCGTCCCACGAGAGCCAAGATCGAGTGTTTTAAAAACACGCAAGAGGCGACGAGTGGGATTTCAAGGTTAGACAAACCGAGACATTCGAGGTTAAACGACGAACGAACCAACTTTTCTTCCATAGTCAGACGCGAATTCAAAAGACAAGCAGCTAATACAATTTCAATGTTACAATAACGCATTATTTGTTAAAATATTTATACTCCGTGTATTATTTACTTTGAAACATTGCGTACAGGTTGCTTTGCTTTGCACTCTGTATCGGCAATGCAAACCAAAACAAACTGTCATGGCCGAACGCAAGTGCAATTGGAGCCGGTATCGATGGTAAACAAATATCGTTTATCGAACAAACTCGATAACCATTCCCACGAGAAGCAAACGAGAGATAAGGAAAAAATAGATTCGGGTGTTAGCTAACAAAAATGGACGCAAAGTTGATTCAACCTGTCAAAGATAACGTACGTTATCGCGCGTTAGGGACCAATGACCGACAACATTGACACGCGTATCACACCTTTTTTATAAACTGGCAAAATTTTGGCAATTCTCGAGTCGCCCGTGTGATCCAGTTCTTGCAGATTTCGAGCGACTTCTCGTCTTTGAATGATGCTGTCCCCTTGCTTCGATATTTTGTCTGGTTTGCACTTAATCAGGGTGTCGCAGTTTATTCCTTGCCCACTCTCCACCGCTCTTTTGCACGATCCTAACCTCACCCCGCACGAAGGCACAACTATACGACACACCGAGGCACCACACTCCACCAGCACGAACGGAGAACTGTACGGCGCACCTCCGAAGAGAGATCAGAAAATCAGCGTGGCTGTTATTTCTTCTTTTCTTTCTCCCCTTCTTCCTTTGACTTCCAGTCGTACAGATCCACAAACTATTTTCGAATTTCAGCCACTTTCTGTCACTCTTATTTGCCGCGACTTATCTTTGGCAAGGAATCTACGCGCCACACGCATATGTCACTCGAGGGGGCGACGCGGGGCGTTCCAAAAAGGAACTAGCGCCGTTTTCGTTTTTTGCACCGCTTTCCTCTTTCCTCTTTCCTCTTCTCGTTCCTTCCTCTCGTATTTTATCTGTCAACGGGAGTGTTCGTTGCAGAGTCGGAATGGTTTTCCAACGTGTTCGAATTTTTCGCTGTTTCGACGAAAGTGCGGCGAATAATTCCCCGTTCCTCTCCTGGACGGATCTCATGCGTGCCCTCGCGGTGTCTGTTTGAACCGTTCTGTTGTCGCGAGAATGAGAAAAAGCAGCGGAAACCGTGAACGTTGATTACTAGAAGGGTACGATCACGATTCTATCGCGGGTAATCGAAGAAACTTGCAAACTGGCGTCACTGTGGATCGACATTATTTCGACACGGATCGAGATATCGATTTACTCGCGGTTTCGCGACATCGCCGCTGCCCGGATCTCTTGGTTATAACGGACAGAAGCAGGACGACTTTTTAAAAATGCCACGCACCGACCAATCACGAACACGCGCACGGAACGCGGAGGATACGCGAAGATAGAAGAAGAGAGAAAGAAGTGGAGCCGCTATACACGCACGCTTGGCCGCTTGATCGTACACGCTATATGTACAGGTATCACACAAGCATCGAGGGGGGCGCGCGCGTTATACACACACACAACGATCGGACGGACGGACAGACAGACGCACACATGGACGAGCGGCGACGCGATCTCCTGACTGTTGATCTTTCCTGCTGCTGCTTTCTTGTTCGCGATCACACATCCAACAACGATCGATGAGCACCGCAACACGGACTCACCGTTGCGAACACACGCCAGTAACCGGAAACGAAGTGTACCGCGAAGTAACGCGGGATAGATGGTCGCAACTTTCGTGTGGAATGTCCGGCGTGGAGTTGCGTGGCCAACCGTCCGTGCGGCTAAGGTAAGTTGAACTGAGCAGCAGCGCGCCTACGGTAAACGAGATTAAAGCCGTGTGCCGACGGAACCGCGATATCAACCAATCACCGCGTCGTTTTGCGAGACTCGACCAATCACCGTCCTCCCTAACCTGGCGAACGGTTAGCCCAGGTGTAGCCGCTAAGGCGCCATTGCCTGGCGTTGGCACGTTACCTGCTTCACTGCTGGAGGGGAGTAGTGGATGAAAGGAAGAGAGGGGGGACTATCCTGTAACAGAGAAAGCTTGACTTTCCAAGAGCCGATCGAAAGAGAAAGAAAATGGAGAGGGAGAGACACGAGAGAGAGAGAGAGAGGCGAATTACGGTAAGACTGCGATCGTAAGCGTAACGTCGAACGTTCGTTTTCACAAATTTTCACGATAGACTTTTTTATTAGCGACACGGATCAAAACAAAATGGCTCCTATATGTCTTCGATGGATCGAACAGTCGTTGTAACGAGGAAAATATAGTTGAGAATCTCTCATCGTCTCTCGATCGCAACGATGGAGAGTAGCTGCGTTCCCGGTATGCCTCCGGAGACACGTTACCGTGAGCAAGTTTGCCGGTGATATTGGTGGGAAGAGAAAGAAAGATAGAGATAGAGTAGTGGGGAATACGGCTGTTATCTAAATTACTCTATTTTCTCGAGGGACGCTTGTGATGGATTTTTTTTCGATCGTCTGGAACGTCGGTATCGAATCAAGGTGGGTGTTCCGGCTGTTTTACAGACACCGTCTCTTTTTCTCTTTACCTTCCTCTCTTATTCTCTTTATCCCCACCCTACATAGTTCTGTTCCTCTCCGTTGATGTTGGTGTGCCTGCCATCTCGGTCGATCTCGAGGAAATAAGTGTCCGATCCAGGGCACCGAGCTGCACCAAATACGAGTCATATTTAATTTCAAGATATCCATCTTTCCATTAGGACAACGATAGACCTGGGTGGCTGAAACGTGCACAGGACAAGAGGACACAGGGGACACAGCGGTCGAACTAGAAGGAAACAGAAAAGGGATCGTTAAGAAGGTACCGTCTCTGTACAAATTTAAAAATAACCTTTATATTTATTGTCGCGTTTATTGCATCGCGAATAGCGGCCGCTACGGAGCGGTGTTGTCGTACCACTGGTGCATCGTAAACATTTATTTGCCGAGTTCAGCTTAACTCCGGCAAAATTTGCTTTACAACGAGTATAATCATTAATATACGCTTAAGGGACGAGGGAGTTAACGGTAAAAGGAAAGCCCGGCAATTGAGGTGCGTGTTAAAGGAAAAAGGAAACGGAATATCCTCCTTTTACCTGAGGAGTAAGATTTTCATAGGGGACTAGAGAGGTGTATATTTTTATTTATATGCGAATTGTTCACAAAGAGATAGAAACGAAGTGGAAATCGGCGATGGTACGAAGGGATGGTTAATACAAGGCGAGGAAAGATAAAGCGCTGGCGGATATAACAGGTGGGAGCAATATGGTGGCGTCTCTGAATGGAGGGCGTACTCTCTCGTGTTCGACGTAGTATTTGCTCATTCACTTGTTCCCATTTTATCGTGGCAAGCGGGAGTTTCGTTCACGGGCAGCCTGCCACGTGGATTAGGAACACCGAAGATTTGTGAGAACTAGAGATACCCGATATCTGTCGCCGTTTGGCTTTCCCTTTTCGCTCGCCGTATCACCTTCGAGCAGACTGTCGTATACTGTTTCGTATACACGGTAATATCGTAATACGTTCCACAGACAGATACACGTTTCCCGAATTAGACCGTGTAATCAAATATCCACGGAAGTGCCAATCTATGGTTTCTCCTTACTTCGATCCGTTTATTCTTCAATTTTAGATACAATAATTATTCATTATTTTTTTCGTTGTCAAGCGTTCAGTCGAGTTCGCTTTGAAACAATTGCAATCAATGCGGTCACCCATAAATACCAAGTCATCCTTGACACAAATTCTATAGTGGAACAATTTTTATCTATGTTTGAATTTTCAACGTACCTATACCTAGCATTGATCGTTATAGGTGCACAAAAGATACAGAGAGGTAATGAGAAACATTTGCAGTAATCGCTCGAGGACCGTTAAACCAAAGGGGATTCAACATAGCCAAACGAACCGATGGCCCTTCTAAGAAGCTCATTCAGCTTTTACGATCATCCCGAGTCCCAAAATTTCAGGAAATTTCTCTAAAATGCTGTTATATCCGAGCTATCCTCTCGGGCAAACTGCCGGCATCAACCATTGTTTCCAATGACCCGTTACATTATGCTCGTTTCACACTTGGTACGCTGCTGAATAATGCAAAAGTGGAATTTTTTGAAATTTCCAAGCGACAACGATGTCGTACGACAACGAAAACCGCGAAGCCCTGCATCGACTGCCCTCCCATCGCGAAAGTAGGAATTGTAACTTTAGACAGCGCTCGTTCGCGAATTAATCGACTTTTCGAAACTTCCAACAGAATTCCCGATCGCGCGTCACGCGATTTAGCCAGACCGGTGGTAAATTGCTTCGACGATTCGCGTCAAATTGCCGCAGTTTACGCAGTTTACGGTGTTTCGTCGATCGCAAATGTTCTCGAAAATCGCTACGAGGGAACAAAAGATAAATTCAACCGTAAAAAAAAGCCTCGTTGCTTATGTGGGATGAGCTAATACAATAGCCAGAGAAGCAATTACAGATTCGGGCGTCGTTTATTATGGTGCAACGCAAAGGAAACGACAGCGAAGAAGAGGAGAGCGATAAAGCGAACGAGAACGGTCGCGAAGCAAAGAGGGTTTGGCCACGAGATGCTATTCTACCAGCTGGTTTTGCATAAAATGCATTGTAATCCCTGTGCACAATGCAGAAAGCTCAAGTTTTACTTGCCGCTGTAATTAATGCCTGGCCTCGGTTCATGCAGACGGAGCTCAATGATAATTCACGAAACAGAACCTACCGCATAATTCGTGTGTCCCTCAAAGACACGGCCTACCTCTTTTGTAAGAATGCCTCAGCCAGTGAGTTGCGCATCGGAGACATTACCTCCGCGTTCAGCTATGTTCAACGAGACAAATTCTAACGATAACACCTATGCGTCACCGGGCGAATTCCTGGTATGTATATATGTACGTAGAATGTAGAGGAACGTGGTACGAGGAAAGATGAGTCGAGACGAAAAGAAATATTTTTTAATGTTTCGGACGAAAATTTCCAAATCCCTATCTAGTCGGTCTAGAATGACTAGAATCGGAAATCAGCTCCAAATGGGGTAAGCTATGATGACTGCCGGTTACGTGGCACGACCCTTAGACAATGCGTCTGCCAATTTGGGTGCGGCCTAAAATAATAGCGTAACACGTATGTACGCAAGCATGAGTGACACGCAATTATTACAACAATCTCACGTAACTCGATACCATTCTCTCTTGGACTATTGGCGCCGAGTGTACGCCTACTAGTTCATTCGTTCAGCTCTCTTCCATTTGTCCTGGTAAACATAGATAGGTATGGTTCGTTCGAGTCAACGACTTCGATGGAACGAGATATCGACACTTTCAAAATCCTCCCGCTTGTCCGTGTACAACCACATCGCCTCGGTTAATTCGTTGGCATGTCTGATTTCTCATTTTCCAAGCTAGAACGAACTCGGCTCATTTTTGTTAGGAATACGAATATAAGTTTGCTCTTCCTTCCGGTTCTCCTAATAAGACGGCGACCACTTTCGTAACAAGTTTCTTCTTAATCGATGTTGTATCGTCTCTGTTTTTCTGTTCGCGACGAAACTTTGTTTACATTGTCGCGATTCGGTCGTATTGGCTCCTCCGTAATTTAACTATACCCTGTTTGCTTCCTGCCACACCGTACCGACGATTGTTTACTCGGATAACAGTGAAACTTTTCCTCATCGACTCGTTGCATTGTTCTTCCGAGTTTCTGCGGTTCTTGGTCCGAATACTTTGGCTCGAATTTCGTGGGACCGTAATATTCGATATTCGCTATTTTCTCGTTTACAGAAAGGAAATTGTATCGCGGTAGTTGGATGAAAATAATTTACATATCTGTGCGTGGACGTTGAATTGAAGTTGGTGGAGAGCAGTTGCTCGTTTAAACAGAAATTTTCGAACCGTTTGGTCACGCTCGGGAAACAACTGTGATCGTGAATTCGGCAGACGAGTCAGATCGTTGTCTAATTCGTATATTTCGTAGCGAAGCGTCGCTTCGAACTGTTGCATTACTTGTTTGTAAATCGCTTTTCATTAGCGTATGACATTCTTGTTTTGGAACAAACGGTTGGAATATAATACCGAAGGTACTCGGCGTTGCGATGGGATTGAATGCGAGGACATCCTGTAACGCAATCGCGACTCATAGAAATCACGTTTTCTCGGACACCGTGATGGGATAAAAGTTGAAGTTTCAATGGTGGAAAAATAAAGTCGGTTAAACAGTTCGTAATTGGTAGTAATGCTTTCGTTTTATAGGTAGCTCGAGGTGAATCAGAAAGTGGAACGATACGATTTAAAGCATTTTCTCTAGTGGTTAATTCTCTGTATCTTTTTACGGGCTCGATATAATTTGCTTTTACTTCTGTTTTAACGGGATACCCCTTCTACGGTTCGTACGTACAACGAAGTGAAAAGTTAGCGTTATAAAAAGAAAAGGTCGTACTTTTTCCGGCAATTTGTATCTCTCGCATGTTTCTTTATTTTTCTGCAACTTTTGTATTTATATCCGTGGTATTTAATGGTGGATACCGTCTGAAGGAAGAATAGGTTTTCTGTCCTAAAAACGAAGAGAACTGAAAGATATACCGTTTCCTTTAGTCAGGTGAAAATCTATCCGAAAGGTTAATAAAGCGTCATATTATAAAGTATTATTCTATACCTAGCATAGGTTCGTAAAGCGTGTAAACAGGCAGAACCGCGAACACCGATCGTCGTGAAAACTTTGCCCATTACTTTTCCAGGCCCGAGTTTCCCTTAGACTCGATTATCGTGCGATATCAATCTCATAAATCTCGTCCACCGTCTTCCCTCCGGTGAAGATCGAACCCTCTTCCTTTGTATCGCAAAAGAAATTGAAAAAAAGGGTATCGAATCGAGCGTGGAGTTATTAATTTATCACGATTAATCGAATGTCTCGATAAAGATAAAAAGGAAAAAAATTAAGGAAATGGGAAAGAAACAGCGAGAGCAACGATACGGAACGTTTCGCGATGACGTCGTTTGCAGCGGACGCTTAGTTTTCTGACGATCGTTAATCTCACTCAGGTTGCGACAATGACAAATAGAGATCCACCTTCTCGGAGAAGGAATGAGTTTAGCAGAGATCAAGAGACTTTTCCCGTCACAGGCTAAGCATTCGAGTATTGTTTTATCGAGGCCGTTTTACCAAGAGGATCGTCCTCGGTCAGATTTTATCGTACTAAATTACCTTTTCTATCCCTCTTTTGGTCGGAGCTCTTTCAGCTGACCATAGCCTCAGTCAAACATTCTCGGTGGAAGTTGAAGTATGTTTAATTCCATCCGGTGTAGGTTTTTCCAAGTTTTCCAGTCGGCTTGCACTTGTATCGGTTGTATCGTATACGTAACACGTACTTTTATTTCCCCTTCGTGTTTTTATGCGGACCAAGTATCAGGCTACTGTTGTTCATTCGCTGTCCAGTGAACCTTTGCAGAGTTTTATGCAATCCACGGATTGGAAACGCATCCGTAGAATCGTTGACTCGTATGGAGGAGCATTAACGCGGAAATAAAAGGGGCAAAGTAAAGCGAGGGTGTGCGTGAACATCAATTTTCGCGTGTAAAACGATAAGGGCAGTGAATCGATTCCGAACCAGTTCAATACTCGTATTGTTTGCGTAAAATTTCGCGTATGATAATTTTTTATTTAAATCATTCTTTTTTTTCTTTCCTTTTTTTTTTCGAAACCAATTCGACTCTGACAAAGGTTTCCAGAGGGCAATTCGAAAAATTTCCATTTCATCGATGGTAGAAAGCGGATCGAAGGAAAACGACGATTCTGCGAGTGCGCGATTGGAATTACATACATAGATATCAGCAGCGGTTAGATCGACACTGTGTTCGATGTTCGATATCATTCTACGAAGAACCTTTATTTCCACGCGTAATTTCCACGAAAAAACCATTCGAGTCGATCGACTCGATCGACGGTCAAGCGACGAGCACCGACTACATACCAACCAGCAGATATACGCTTCTGATCGATCGATCAACGCCCGACCATCTTTTGATCCGTCCTCGATATCGTTTCAATTCCGCTCTATCGCCCCGTCATGCCGCTAAAAATCCGAAAAATTTCAACGTCATTCACCGTCGATACTCCGATGTCGAACATTGTTCAGACATCAACTTTATTCTACAACGCGTCGACTCGCCTAACCTGAATTATTTTTAAATCTTTTCCGCTAAAGTTACGCGTTTTAAACGAAACACTGCCCCTATCTATTGTTTCCATTACTTTTCCATCATAGAAATCTTATAGTCTCGAAAACAGCTGCGTTTCATCGGAAGAGGAATTACGTGAATCTCAAAGGAATCAATCGGTCCAGGGTGAATTCGAATCAAAGCGTATTGGATCCGTGGAATTCTCTTAACGAAGGATTGTGTCGCACAGCTTGTGTTCACCGGAATACGTAGAACTCGTTCGACTTGTAACGAGGTGAACATTGATAAAAAGGGTACTTCGATTCGGTTCAAGAACTTCCGATACAGGGACA
Source organism: Osmia lignaria lignaria (assembly GCF_051020975.1). NCBI lineage: Eukaryota > Metazoa > Arthropoda > Insecta > Hymenoptera > Megachilidae > Osmia > Osmia lignaria. The sequence goes on along the minus strand of NC_135033.1, from coordinate 11,060,467 downwards.
ACGGGTTTCCAGCGAAATTTCCTGCAGCTCGTTTCACGGCCCGCTGACTGAAAACTATTTTCGAAAAACAGTCTCCCGATAGTAATACACAAATTTCACTTTAGAGGGTCGGTTAACACCTCCGCTGTTACAGCAGGTTATTAACACGTTGAACGCCATGGGGTGTCACCGGTATAAGCACCGCTGGGCCCATCATTTATTAAATATTATAATCTTCCGTCTTGAAAATATTATGATTCCTATCAAGCTTTCGCCTCTTTAAAAGCACCATATTTTTCCGGTCCAAGCTCGAAGTAGCGTTAAAACGTCTTCTTCGAAAAATAGAAGAAAATACAGGAAGATAACCGTTGTCGACTTAAGAAGACGAAATTGTCCATAGATGGAAGTTTTCTTACGAGAAAGAGCTTTCGTGTTCTTGGCGAGTTTAGTCCACAGAAAAATTCATTTTACCCGTTGAAGAGGTGGGAAATTCGGTTGACCTAACGTGTCTTCTTCCTTCTTCAGCTTGCGCCCGCAGAAAGGCCACGTAGCCATTTGTTTCTACCCCTTTCAGTGCTTTTCGCGCAACTGTCTTCGGGGACGCGAATTTATTTCCTCGAGTTTCACCCTCGCTCGGCTAACCTCATATTACGCCTCTGCTATGGCTTACCCTAGCACTTGCTTTTCTCCTCTTAAATTCTATTTCTTTCTTTTCCTATCTTCTTCCTTCCGGCTGGTCTATCTAACGGAAACACTCGCAATAGCTTCTCGGAAGCTTCGAAAGGAGTCTTCTTGCCTCGTAATTATAACGCGAGACGGATTTCGTTTACAAACGCTGCGAGATTGAAAAGACTCGATTTGTTCGATCAAACAAGCGGACGCCAATGTTTACTGAACAGGAGCTGCAGGAAAGAAAATTAACAGAGGCTTCCGGAGAAAATCGCGTTGCGATTCGACTCTTTTGCAAATCGACAATTATCGACCACGTAGCAATCGATGGTTTAGCGAAAAACGTTAAACGGTGGTGAGCAACATGGAAACATTGAATCTAAGGCGTAGGCATTAACCCGGTTTTGTGTCTCTTCTTGCCATTGCTGTTGCTATTTTACGGAAACTGGCGCAACACCGTTAGTCTTTTTGCACGCGGTCGGGGGAATAAATTGTTGCGTTGTTTTGCTTGTTTCTAGGTAAGTGGGAAGCAAGTGGCCCGGAAACGGTATGCTCGACGCTGCTGACTCGCAGCGTTTCCTCAAAGCATGGAAATTGACCTCGGACCAGAAAAACGCCTCTTGTACTCTGCCGTGCTGCTATGCTGGTTTAAACGCCACTCACCATCGCGAGCATTCGTCAACGCGAGCTCCATAATTTTCTGTTACACTTTAAAAGACAACTAGCGATTATTTCGAATCGCTGTTACATAGAAATTTGGTTGGTCAAATTAATCGGGAAAGTTAGAAGCAACACGAATACACGCACGCACGTTTCTCGTGACCGCGACAAGACCACCTGTACTATCATTAATTTCAGTCCCGGGGAAAGATGGATCTTACGGGGTTGCGCAATGCTTCTTGTCTTTCTCTCCTTTAATTACACATCTTCCTGGGAAGGGTCCCAGACCATTTCCGACCATTCTACGTGTCCGAAGGTCTTCTCTTTTGTAACCGAGATATTCTTGAGAACGATTCTTTCTCTCGTGTGTGGCAAAAAACTGCCAGATTTTTATCATTAATTACGCCGACTCCGGAAATTATTCTTACTTTTCCTTTTTGCCTCTTTTTTTTTTTTTCTTCTTTTACTTTCAGGAAGTCTGCCAAGGTGAACAATCAACGTTTTGACTTTCAATTTTAAACGAAAGCACAATCTGGCGTTACGTGGGATCTTGGTTGTTCCGGTGTGTACACAGAGAAGGAGAGACTGCAAAGCTTTTGACGTGTCGGACGGTGAATTATCCGACACACGGGTAAATAACCGAGAATCGTCTGCTAACTCAATTTACTGGTCCCCTGTCAAATCCAATTAACGGCCAGCTACCGGGCTTCCCGGGATAATCGGCCGCTCCCCGCAATTTCATTCCACGCGTTTCCCCGTCAAACCTTTTCATTTCGATTCCTGCGCAACTTTCGGCAATATTATCTTAGATCTGAATGTTGCCATAAAAAGAAATTGAATAGCTGTAGCGATAATATAATGGTATTCGTGTTTGAAAGAGGTCGTTAAAATAAGTTCGCGGGGCGTAGAAACATTCATTCGGTTCGGGGAAATGTAGATAAGGCGGTCGCGATAAACGTTACAGTTACGACAGAAGGTTTCTGTCGCCCTCCGCTAAATGTCACGTTTCTACGTACAGGTAGAACGATAAACACATGGGAATAGTACTCATTGCCGAGCGTTATGTCTCTTATCGCTGGTCGTGCCGCGAAAAATGAACTATTCTCAACTATTTCTCCCTAGTTGGTGCTTCGTTCCTCCTCCTCCTCCTCCTTCTTTCTCATTCGACTTTTTATCAAATATTTCTCCACGTGCCTTCTGCAACCCCATACGGATTTTCTCGGTATACATAGATTAGTTACACGATGTGATTTATAATTAGTCTCAAAGTATCTACTTTGAAAAAGAAAAGCGCCCGTGTCAGAGGTCATTGTTCGTAGACGCGCATGTCGATCGATTCTTTTTTATCCAATTGTCAACAAAAACTGTTTATTCCTAATCACGATCCTGTTTCCAGTTTGTTTGATACGTCGCCGGTCGCTCGTGCGCCGCTGAAAAATCGATTTTAATTAAAATGCAATTTATTAGAGTAGCCCGCGAAAAGAGCGAAACCGCGCGCGCGGTCGCCGAGCGCGCTATGCAATTATTTAAATTAGCGACCAGAGTTATTTTTCGAATCAATATTTCCCACTGTGCACTGCAACTCGTTGATTTCGCGAATCTACTCTCGAACACCAATCGCGATTCTATACGATTGCTCTTCATCGTGGAACGTTACAGATTTACCTCTTTGTGCAACGCAGTCATTTAAATGTTTTGTCAATATACATATCATGATATTGCATATTGCAAACGATAAGTTTATAATGTATGCACGTGTGATTGGAATTAATTAAGTTACGTGATAATGATAATTGGAATGAATTTATCTCCTTTCTGTGTCACGATTTTGGACACACATATAGTATGATATTTGTGTGATTTCTTTGTAGAACAATTAGTTTAACAAACTAAAAATAATGTAAAAGTTTTTTAAATGTTCTACCAACGCGCGCTTTAGAAACAGCACTACCATTGCCATCTAGTGAATGTAAAACACTTTGCACTGCAACTGCAACAGTCTAGCACATGTTGACGATAATTCAGTCTTGTGCTGCTTTTGACTGATTTAAAAAAAAAAAAAAAATTGTATCAATGGGGATCAAAATTATGTCTTTTCAGTCGTCAGTGCGAGGTGTGATAAAAGAGGGATTGATAAAACATACGATTATCATACCGGCTGTGCTCTCTGGTGAGCGCGAGATGTATCTACTGTGTTTTGTACATATACCGCAGTTCACCAGAGTCCATAACTGCGACGCGCAGGTTGGAAGATGGTGGGGGAACGCAGCGAGCTCTCTGCTAATCGCTTTCCACTTCGTTTGGGAGTATCGCCAATCAGGGCGAAGATGCGCACTGGAGAAGCGCAAAGAACGAAAACTGGTCCTTTCGCACTTATGGACTCTGGTGAATTACGGTATATATATATGCAGGTACTGCTAAATGCACGTGGTTTATCGTAGTCAAATTTGGATAGGTTAAGTAACATGTATTCGCAGGAAGGTATAAAGAGAGATTTAAATAAATTGCTAGAACTAAAACGTTGTGGGGAGTTAGATACCGAAGAGGAGCTTTCAAGATCAAATAATGAATTTTGGCGAAATTCTGTTACCTACAGTACTTTGGAATCCTATTTACACAATGACGATGATCAAGTATAAATATTTCCAATTCCTTAGACTATTCTGGGTATTCGTATTTATAATGCCAGCTATGTTTTTTTAGATTAAACTGAATACTCTTGCTCTGATAGTGGAATCAAAAAAGAGTACCCTGAAATTCACTCCTAAAGAGCTTGACATAATTATTTTATTTTTACGAATTAATTTTAAAGAGAAATTAGAATTTGTCCCTTTAATTAAAAAGGTAAGATCATCAAAGATATGAGTATTATATTGTTATTTGTAAGACTATTGTCTGTCTTCCATAGGCACTAAAACGTATGAAGGAGAGTTTTGCTGTTATGCAAAGACAATGTGCTCAAGAAGAGAAGATGAGATATCATTACCAAAAAAATTGCAGCTCAATAGAAATGAATCAAGAAATATTAGATAAATCATATAGAATATCTTTTGGTCTCAAAAAAGATATAGACAAATACTGTAATGCATTTAGGTCTTTACGTAACATGTGTATATGTAGCCCTGATGCTACATACTCTAGAAGAAAATCTAGCTTACAAATATTACTTTTAATGAAAGATTTCTTAGATAATGAATTCAAACATATTGCTTGGGAGGTTGAACAAATGGAAGCATTATTTCAGCTGATGTTACTGGATACGTATGAAAGCAACAAAGAAATGGCTTTCAAATTGATAAAGTCTGTAAATCCAAGTTTGTTACAATTAGATAATGAACAAGTTGTTTATGATATTATTACAGTTGCTGTTGACTTAGGTAACAGTATCAGACCTATTGACAGTATTACAGCTGCATATATGTTAAAGCTCAGTGCATTGTCACCAATTGTACAATCTATCCTTGAAACGCGATTTGGTTCAACAAAATCATTAGATGAAAATACAATAGAAACCATAATATTGCAGCTAATATTAATTTTGTTTAAAAAACTAAAGGTACTTAATGTTATTTATAATTTATAACTATTATACAAAAATATTACATTTATTGTCTTTGCAGCAATCATTGATTCTTGCAAAAGAGAATATAGTAACGACAGTTACGAGACATTCTCTGTATGGATATCTTTTCTGTATCAGAAGCTTGTTAGAAGAATGTGATTTTGAACAAATCGCGAAAACACAGTTATGGCAAGACGCTACAGCGAAACTTGTGTCTGTATGTTTGGAATTAAGTTGCGCCGTTTCCGTAATAGTAAATAATTCCTCACCCGAAGGACACTTACCAATGGATTTAAGTTTACAAACTATCAATAATATACATAATTCATCATTTGAGAAACAGATGGTAACTCCACAGATGGTATTGCTTTGTTCTTGGCGTACTGTGAAGGAAGTTAGTTTAATGTTCGGCTTGCTTGCTATTAAAGCACCGATATGCGAAAAAAATTCTCCCATAGGACTTTTAAACAAAGAACAAGTAAAATCCTTTCGCTTAGACCCAAAATGTCAAAGCAACAAAATTTATTTCCGGAAATAAATAAAACTGATTTTTTTTAACAGATCATTGAAATAGGAGAACATTTGGTTACATTACTTACTGAAACAAAGCATAGAGGGGCATTTGAACAAGCACATGTAGGTTTCAATCAGTTATGTACTCGTCTTTGGCGTTCGAATATAGCACATTTTAATCAATTACCTAAAATATGGTTACATCAAATTTTGATTGCTATCACAGGAATTAAGGAAGAGAATTCTAAATTATGCGCAACTAGAAGAAGTGCCGGTGTACCTTTCATGATACAGGTACCAAATTTACTTTCGTAGATTCTGACTTAAAGAGAATCATGAAAATTTCACTTCACAGGCTTTATTATCCACGGAGCCTCGTCAATACAAGGATACGAAAACTACAATCTTCCATTCTGTGATGACAATTTTGTTAGAATTTACACAATTGGAAAATGTGAACCTATGGGACAAAGTAAAACGTTTGATATACAGAAACTCCGTGTTTTCAGAATATGAAAACTCTCTTGAATCCGTCGATGGATGTTGTATAAACGAGAATAAAACTCAAGTAACAGAAATCAGAACTCATGCTCTGAACATTTTAAGAGCAGTTTTCAGAAATTCCCGTCTTGGGGAAGTAGTGAACGACTATGTAGAGGATGGTTTAATAGCAGCAATTAAGAGCTATGATGCCTTAACGTGGGCGGTAAGATAATTTCAGAGTATCAAGTAGATTATTATAGAGCGTGTGAAGTTACACGTAAGGAAACATTTTATATCGTTACAGGAAAGAAACGCAGCGACTTTACTCTTCAGTGCGCTTATCATTCGAATTTTCGGTGTTCAGAGAACGAAAGATCATATTAATCTTACTACAGATAATAAAATGAATTTTATTTTATTTTTCGAAAAATACCCCAATCTGTTGCCTTTTATTTTAGACGAATTACAAACTTTCGTGGCGATGAATGATAATCTTATAAAATCGAACGTCCAATCGATTTTATTGCTGTTGTCACGATTGTATCATAGACACAGTTCTGAACATGCTACCATTCAAAATAAGGTAACTTTAAACCGTGTAATAATGTTTCACTTTAGCAATAAAGGGGACTTATATTTCAGATCGATGATCTTGTTACTTTAGTTGTACAATGTGCAAGGAGTACAATATTTGAAACGCGTAAATTAGCGGCTAGAGCACTAGTATCTGTATTGACAGAATGGTCTGTAGGAGATGTTTTAATGAGAATAATTGAAAGTGTAATATACATTGGAAACGATAATTTATCTTTAAATTTAATACACGGTTACACGTTACAGGTATGTACAGTCGTGTAAACATGAAACGCAAATATAATGATCGGTTTTGTTATTTTTCAGATATTTGAGATACTAAAACATTTTGGTTTTAAACAATTTCAATCGTTTGATAAACACTGGAATAGGTTTCTGGAAAAAACAGGTTGGATCTTAGAAAACTTGGAACGCCAAAACTTAAATCCTCCGTGTTTTTTGCTGGCCACGGTTTACGTGAATATATGTAGTGAGATGTACAAAGCGGATGAAACGTATTTTGTAGAAAATATTCCAATGTTACGTACGCTTGTTTTGCACCTGTTACAACCAACATTGAAACAAGGACCAGCACGAGAACTTTATCAGATATCCATAATTAAGTTAATTCGAGGTGTAGCGGAAAGAAATCGATTAATTCCGCAGAACCTATTAACTGCGATATACATTAATAGTTTGAAAATGCCAGAAACACAAATTGTTGCATGGTCTACTGTTACAAAAATTATTAGTGAGATGCAACAGGATACCATGTCGATGGAATTATTAAATTATGGTATTGATGAAATCCGTAATTCCATACAAAATCTCCATAGATACAGTCCAGAATTACAAGATGCACTGTTCGATTTCATGTATAGTAGCTTAACGTACCTGAATAAATTTGAATTATCGTCTATTCAAAAAATGGATATTTGTAAATTTGTTTTGAACGAAGTACGAGTAAATAAAAAGAAGAATACGTATTGCGAAAGAGATTGTTATTTAAGATTACTTGGAAAATCATACGTAATTTTGGTCATTGCAAATGGAAACAAAGAAGTATTTGACTTGGAATGCACCAATGATGTATATAATAATTTTTGTGATCATTTGTGGATCACATCCTTAAACACCGATTTCAGAAGATCTGTTTTCAATATAATGCATGATCTTTTCTTAATATGTACAGGATTCGACGAGTATCGATGTAAGTTATTATAATTTGTACTATTTCGGTACGTGTATAATACATTTATTGAATATAATTTTACAGATGTACAGGTTCAGTGGTGGACAACAGTGTTCCAATTGTTGCTGGACAACAATTCAGAAGTACGACACGAAGCGTCTATGTTAATCGATACCATTCCAATAGATTGTACAAAACATACTAATATGACATGCACGGATCTACTTCTTTCTAAATTCTATAAAACTATGCATAATAGCAGTCCTGAATTAATTTGTCCCGTGTTATTTTATTGGAGTATTGCACTAATAGATGATTCAGACTATGAAATGGATGAGACAGACGTAAGTAGCATTAAAAAACCGAAATCATATAAAGTGCCTGCCATTAATACCATGATATTTACTTAGGTTTTCAATAAATGCACAAACTACGATTTCTTCGAACCTTTGGAAATATCAAAAATTTGTGTCGAGTTCTTAATAAGAAACATGAAAAGCTATTTGGACAACGTGTTGCCTGATGATGTTATAGACTGGGTAAACTCACGGCTAGATATCATATTTCAAAAATCAATTACCTTTAGGATGCTCGTAACAAATTATGAAAGTTACATACCTACATTCGAAAACAAGTTACATGATATTTTAGATCCAACATACAAAAATAAATTGTTACAAGTTTTAGCATATAGACAGTATAAAGAAATATTGTAAAAATATTTTTACAATATTTATGTAGAATATATTATAAACATTTTATACACGGAATATAATATTTATTACAATTGTAATAAGATAACTATTTTTATAATTAAATAATAGATTCGATACCGCCCAAGCTGATCCAAATTTGAAAGTGCTACGCGAAGAGTGGGGAGGAAGCGTCGGAGTGGGGATATCCCCAGACGCGTTCAGCGGCTAGAGAATTTAGTTGGACCGCTTGGCGCAGATGGTCGCCACTGTTGCAGCTCGACGTTTGCCGACTCTGTACGTATTTCATGACAATATACCGCGGATCCGTCGGGATTTTCGCGTTTTTCGCGCCTCTGCGTCGTGACCGTCTGGTATTAGTGTGCGCCGACGATCTTTATCCGCGTTGAACAAGGGACGGCATGTCCACGAGTGTTCGTACAGATTAAAAATCAAGGAAATAACGGCTGAGAAGACAGTGGCCGTGCGTGTACCAGGCATGGAGTGGACTCAGTGCGCTCGTTTCAAATCGTTACGAGCCGTTACCGCAGTCTCCGTCGAGCCGAGGTGAGTTCCACCGACGTAAACACGCGCCTACGTGTTCCACACACGTCGTTTCACTTTCGAATGAAACTGTTAAATCGTTTCCGTGTCAACCTGTCGTTCCTTCGCGTTAACTATCGCGTATGACCTACTTGTTGTGCAAAGCTGTCATCCCTCGATTAGTGAATATTACGGACAAACCCTTCTGGTCGCTGCCGCCAAGTACCTACTTCGGCCAGTCTTTCACGGGTAGGTTTGTCACGCAAAAAACACAGCCGCGAGGAGGAGGGGAGAAGAAAGGAGAGGCAGAGAGAACGGAGAAGGAGCGTGAAACGGAAAGATCAAGCGAGAGCAACGAGAACAAGTTTGAAAACTAGCACTGCCAGTCGGTTGAACATCTGCGATTCCTAAAGTGCGTCCTTCCAAACACGGGAATGTTAAATAGCCTTCGCGCTTGATCAACTAACGGAGCCTTCTCGAATGATCTCTCTTGACCTGTCTCTTTCTTTCTTTCTTTCTTCCTCTTCCCTTCTGCTCTCACTATTTCACTCTTTTTCCCCCGTACCATCTCTTTCTCTCTGTTTCTCTCCTCGAGGAGAAAGGTCATCGGTCTCAAATTCATCTTTTGTCCACGCCTTTAGGCACACCAGTAGTAACACGCTACGACATATTTTAGTTCGGTTGCCTCCGACTCGTTTTAAATTACTCTATAGAAGCAGTTCGATACCTTTTTCGAACCCTCGATTCTCTTTTTTCTTTCCCTTCTCATGATCCTTCGAAATTTCTCAATGTCAAGTTTCACTACCCGTTACATCCTGTCGTGTCTGATTCCGACGGTCCGCGTCCCCTCGGTCCGTGTGTTGTGCCAATCCGTTTCTGTTTTTTTTTTTTTTTTTTAATAATCGTCTTGACAGTTCGCTAGTTGCTATGTTTGTTACATACGTGGAACGTTACACGTTTAGATATTTTAATTAACGACTGATTGGCATCCTTTGCTTCGTATAACGCGGTGTTTCTTAGACACCTAACGGCCGTGTTATACTCTGTTTCATTCGAAGTTTACGCGATCTCTACCTCACTTCACCGTGTTCGTTTTTTCAAACGTCAGGCCAGGAGAATTACGTAGGAGGAGTATTTCATAACGAGACCATTTGCATTGTTCCGCTTACCTGGCATTTTTAATAAATGATGATAAGAAAACGGTACCGCGTTTAATACAGCCCACCATTTACATTCTTTTTACGTATTCCCCCTTTCTTTCATTCTTTTTTTTTTTTACCGACTGTCCCACTAGAGAAGGTACCCTCGTTTCCTTCCTACAAAATTGTACCGTTGTATGCAAAAAGGGTCTTACGATTAACGTTGCAGGTTAATTTAGTTTCTTTCGTATGCAGTAAAAATTGGAAGATTGAGGGCATAGGTAGAGAAGAACAGCGAATCTAATTGTGCGTTTTATGCAAAATGGGCCCTCGGTGTCCTGAGGCCGTTCTCGCATCCAACAGTACTATTACGCGTATTAACTCTTTCTGTGGAACACACTCAAAACGTTTCAATGGAAACCAGCCCCGTCAACGAGTACGTTTCAATTACGAGATCCGTTCTTTTGAAAATATCATGGTAACCGGTAATCACGACCATCCAAGAACGACGAAAATGAAAAAGAACAATGCGTCTTTCCGTATTGAATATGAAATTTGTATGCGAAAATTAAAACGTCGAGCGAAAATCTGATAGACAAAACATTCTTTAATTTTCAACTTGCATTTTTACCCGGTTTATTTCCGTTATCACAACACGCATTAGCATTACACGATATAATCTCGCTTCGCTTCGGAAGTGGTAGCCGAGCTTTCTTCTTTTCAGTGTTTAATTTCACGATTTACTTGAAACAATTGCGCGTTCAGCGGCTCGGCAAAGGTCGAATATACAACTCCGTGTCGGAGGTCTATTTGTTTTATCTAGCCTGTAGCGGCAACCTGCTCCCGCATTATTTTGACAATAACGCCGTGCAACCACGCGAAGCAGACACAACTATATAGCTAATTTATGCAAAATGCAACCTTTCGTATGCTCGCCCACGGCAATGTAACGTGAGCGGTGCTCATTACATTATAACAAAATAATATTTAACGATTGTAATTGACCGTAACTACGAGTTGAATCTGATATAAAACGAAGAAAAATCGAATTACGCGTGACGCGTCGATTTGCATATATCGCGCCTCGCACATTCCCCTTCGATCGTTGCGTCACGGTTAAATGGATTCGTTAAGTAATTATCGTTGGTCGGAATTTCATGGGAAAAATATCAGTTAAATCCCTTTTACGATTATTACGGAGTTTCAAAAATTGTAGAATCGTTCGTCGAGCGTTTTATCGAACGATCGATATAAATCGATGTACGTCCAGTCGATAATGTTTCCCGCGTTTTTTCCAAGTCACGTGACCCGCTCGATCGAGATATTCAGTTTTCGTATGCGCAGCGCAGTTGCGCATAGCGCCAACACCGTTACGGAACGGTTTTGCTGTCAGTTTCTATTCGGCGGTTAATCAAACCACGTTCATTTTCCACGCTCGAACGGTATTTATAATCTGCCTTTCAAAACAAGCCCCGAAGCTTCGCGTTCGCTTTCCGTCTTCCGGTTGCCTTTCAATGCTAGCCGAAGCATGGTTTCCGATTTTACGATGGGACGCTGCCGCTCGTTTTATCTCTGGTCATTGAACCTCTACTTCGGAGAACACAGCGAGTCTATGTTCCGAGTTGTTTTTCCTTCGTTTTTCTTTCGGTTTTTACACGGTAGTGCATGACGATTGACCGGATTTGAAACATTGTGTTATGTGTGTGTTCACCGAACCTGTTCGTGCTCTTCGTGATCGGCGTTTTCGACCTAACCACGCAAGGTGAACGTCTTCATACTTCATTGGATACTGAAACGTTTCAATAAATACAGTAAGGTACGAGATAAATTATTAATTCTTAACCGTAGAATTGTGGCATTAAACTAGTACTCGCTCTCGAACGATTAAGGTTATCTATCAGCCATCTTTCAAAACCAGGGACACCTAACCTTTAAAAAAACCATTAAAAAATGATGGCGTTGTTAACATCGCGTTTATTACTGCTTCCGTTGAAATATGATACACGATCCATTTTTATACGATTTAACATTCGTTTGATTCCGTCAGCTGTTTTTATTCAAAAGACGAAACAATCGATCGAGAAGTACAATGCGCAGGCGTCGAATTATAAATTATAAAATTGATCATGTTTTGAAATTCGAAGAGTGCACACGATGGATCACGCGTGTTTCGGAAAACAAGCTATCTTCGCGAAGAAAATCCCTGAATATAAATTCAGTCATTGTCACGAGTCGTGAAAAAGCGGCCATGTTCGTTACGCCGAACGTGCATAGACAAATAGTGGAATCGAATCGCGACTTGTTACACGGCTAGCCATACATATACGTGACAGATACGCCGAGGGACGCGTTCAAATTTCAGCGGATGATTCACGAGGCGAATATAAGAAAACGTAGCTAGGATTTTTGTGTTTCGGTACCGTTGAAATTCAATCTGGTAGCGAGCGAGAGGAGAAATTTTCGGCCGGTGAAACCTCCGTATCGTTGATCGAAATCCCTGTAGTCTAGTAATTACATTAAGAACCGTTTGTCCCGGGGGTGAAATTAATTTTCCCTGAAAATCCGAGCCCCGCGACTCGTCTCGTCGCGTCTCGTTGAACCGCGTCTGAAACACGATATCCGTGGCTCTTGTTTCTCTCTGTACCCTTTGAACAGAAATGCCGCGCATATTGTTCGCGTCATCGTCTAATCGACTTACGTAGGTAGTCTAATGGTTTCGAGCGATTACCGGCCTTCTTTACCTGCGCCGGAAACGCTCGAGCGCTTTCTTAACGATTATTAATGTCCCTTAATGGCGTTCACTCGGTTCGGTAGCGAGATTACGCCGATTAACTCTGGTAATTGTTCTTGCCGTTTAAGTTGCTTTCGTTGGATTTCGAGATTGTTCGACTTTCGCCTGTTTTCACGTAATTCGAATTATACAGAAGTAGGAAACTTTTGAAATTGTTAAGATGTACTTCCTTTCATCCCCGAGGGAGGAGGATTGTTATTATCTCGTAATTAACGACGCAAGGGGTTGTGATTGACCGATTATCGAGTAACGTAAGTAGGCGAAAGGATTTATCACCGGTTGTCGGCCACCCTGTCCCAGTAATACAGTTCGGAAGTAAACACGTATCGTATCGTATCGTATCCTTATGACTCATGTTCTCGTTCGACTTTCGCGCGTGCCAAGGACAGCGTTCATTTACGGCACGTCCTTGCCAATTTTCGAATCCCGATAAGCCAACCGAGTGCCGTCTTCGATGACAAATCATTTTAACGAGCTACACACTTTACGGTTCGGTATCTAGTTTACAGTTTCTGTCTTCTCGTTGACTGACCTGGCCCTTGTCCATTTAGGAAATGGCACGAATCGCTCGACCAGTCAAGGTTCTACTCTCTTTCCAACAGATTTAACCTCGTAACACGAAAACTGATACCGTTTCAACCTTCATTTTTCTCTCGGGCTTTCGTGTTAATTCATACCGTGCTCCGGTTAATTAACTGTAATTTCCTCCTTTTAAGACGGTAGATAGTTTTTATTTAAAAATATCTTTAGTCCGATCATTCTTTCCCCATCTCCTTCAGAGTTTCCCGTATCATTTCCTTTTTATCGTCTCCCACACACGCGTTTCGCATAAAAGAGTTTCACGGAGGCTCGTAAAATCAGCCCTAAGGAGGAGACTTTTTTGCGAAGTGTGAACCGGAGGAATATCGTAGCAGTTGGTATACCGGCAACCGGAACAATTTTTGTCAGACCGATATCCCTGGTAATATCGGTTTCGATTATTAGAAGATTTGGGTTCGCATAAGAAGCCGTGAAATGGTCGGGCGACCCGAGACCATAAAATCCTGCTGGGTTGACGCGGTGGCAATCTGGCAAACATTCGTATGGTATTCAAACGGGTTCCGTGTGTGTCGAAAAGTTGCTGTTTGTTCCGCGTGTTTCTCGATACCCGGCCACCCTCTTTCCGTGGAGAAAGGGGGTCGCGAAAGTTTCTCAAAGTCTCCGCGTTTGCGGAACGCAAACGGCGAATGGACAAACTTTCCTCCTGCGAACGAGAATTTCAACTATACGTTGAAAATTTATATTCCGTCGCCTTTGGACCGGTAAATTTGTTTTTCGGAATCGACAAGTAGTTGGTAGGAATGTGTAATCGTTGCCAGTTTAGTCATGGATCAATAGAACGTTCGACCGATAAGTTTTCCTTAATTACTCATCTCTCAAAATATTACTCATCGCTTATCGCTCGTACACTTTGATCGAGGGAGAAAGTTGAAAGGAGAAATGGAAGGTGGTTTTTTCGCTCGTTAGTTTTCGTCCAGAGGATATTTGCCGTGTAGATTTTCGAGGCGGGGCTTGCTGCATGCCCTTTCTACCCGCAATTAGCATCGGGCCGTGTATTCGCGTCACGTATCCGCGGGATAGTTTCTTCGCACGCGACTCCACGCGAGACATCCTTTATTTTCCTGCGTCTACACCGTACACGAACGGGTTAGACCTCGGAGAAATTGCACGGGAAGCAACACGAAGGACGGATAGAATGAGAAATAGACGCATCTCGAACGAACGAGGAATGCGCTAGGCCTGATTTCTCTTCTCTGTAATTAATAAGGGTGGGTCAAATTATAGTTGTTTCAAAATCATCGAAATTCAAACCGCGTATCGCGAGCAACAAGAGGAAACAACGAATAGAATCTAGGAGAAAGATTTGGAAAAGAGCCTCGATGTCACGTAATCGAACGAACGGGGCCAGAGTTTCGATGTTGAAAGACAAAGGCATCTCTTCCGTCTTTTTCTGTAGAATTTGAAGAAGCCAACGGGTCGTAGCTTTGCGTACACGGGGTGTCGAATAAATTACCTCGCCGAATCGAAAGCTGTCCGTTCGCATCGAGAAAGAATTGGATTCGTTTCCGCGCCGATCCATCCAGCCATAAATAATACATCGGGAATATACAGCGAGGCATGGGGCTGGCGGGAAAGTGGGAAAACGTTGGAAGAAACGAAGCAAGATGAACGAGAGGAGACAGTATACAGGTTGATTTTTCGTTATTTAATTATTCTACAGAAACAATTAAACAGCGTGTGTATGGTTAGCTTCGATCTTTTCAAGGAACAACGCGCTTTTTTTCTTTCTTTGGTTTCCCTCGAACCGATGTGTGGCCTCTTTGTTACCGGCTCCTTTTTCTTGCAGAACTCTCTCCTCGGCGTCGATACACGTAACAGTAATTGCGCGTGGAACCCTCGCGAACGGTATTGCATTTTGTTGCAACCGATGAAATTGCTATGTTTTCCGTTAACCAAAGATAACATCTTCATCCGTATCTTTTTCTAGCACGTCTAGCGTACTTGTTTCAATGTATGTAAATTACAACGGTGCACAGTGGAACAAGTACTTAAAAAGAAATTGAAAAAAAAAAAAAAAGGAAGAAGGTCATTTTTGAAGCAAGTAGCTTGTAGTTTGAGAGTGTCTGCACGTGAGGGTAGTTTGCATGTGGAAGAGTGCAGGGGTAGATGGTTGGCATTATAACGTCTGCCTGTAAGGATCCGGGCAGATTGAAGAGGGCTTCCGTCGCGCTTCGTATAACGCGAAAACCGTTCGAAAGTTAATTCGAAATTTATTCATGGACTCTGCGGGACCACTAGGTGCCACCTCCGCTATATACGTCTGGACATTATGTAGCTACTCGTGGCCCGAACGTGCTGTATTCCTTGTGTTAGGCCTACTCGCGTCGAAACGAGGGTGAAGACTGAGTTAAAAAAAAAAAAAAAAAAAAAAAAAAGGAACAAACCGACCTTCCATGAATACGTAATTTTATTACGATTAAGAATTAAGTCTCGTCGATCGATCGCGGCTCCTTTCAAACGAGGCAGTCGTTTGAAACTCCCTTGTAGCATCAGTTAACGCATCCTGCATGACATTTTTTTTCCAAACTTTTCTCAATCTTACGTCATAAAGAATCTGTGTTTCGAAGGAAAAATCGAGAATTTATGGAGGCGCGGATCGAAGGGTCGTTTGCCGTTAGGGAGGAAACGGAGAAGGGGAAACGTTAACATTTCCCGCCGTTTCAGATTCGAAAAGTTCGCGGTGGGCCGGGTAAATGTTCGCGAAACAAGGAAACGGTCCGAGACCTGGATTTTATCGGGGAGATTTAGGTATTTCGAGTAGGTATTCAGATTTATACGCGAAACTCCCTGTTATTGCGGCCGTATATCTCCTGTGTATCCAGAGGGCCAGTTCGACGAGCGTTTTCTTTCATGAAAACGACAATCCCAAAAGTACACGGTATCGCGTGCAGAAAGATATCTGCTTGCTCGTAAAACCGACGATATTACGCGCGAAAGATTGGAGAAAGGGAGAGAGAGAGTTTGCTTGGTCCTTCGATGGAAGAGGAACGCTTATACGTTTTCCCAGAGCAAACGAGAGGAGAGTTCTCATAAAATCAACCTATGTCGATATAACAGCCGATAGATTTACAGCGTAGTAATAATAAAATCTAAGAAATACGAGCTTTCTACGAGGATCTATTAAAACGTCCTGACTTCTGGAAAACTGACAAGAATCGATACTTTGCGGAAGGTCACTGTTATTAATAGAAAATCTGTCAATTGCAAAGACTTGCAATTGATCGAGTTAGCTGAATCCGTTGGTCCGATCAGTCGTGGAGGATAAACATATGTCTTACGTCGGCGTAACGTAACGCGAGCGATTACGAGTGTATTGCATAATTTTCCTTCATCGAGATTTCAAAGGATATTTTCTCTCGGACTCCGCGAGGCAAAACGCAAGTTCGAATGGTAATTGTAGCTTCGGTTACTCGCTTTCAGCAGTTACTTTCTTCCATAGACGTAGGTGCGAGCATCGATACGCTGTATCGATTTTCACGCGGAAGGGTTAATTCAGTGTGGAGGATCGTAACCCCTTCCGTATCCACTTTCGAAGGGACGATCTACCTTATAGCAGAGAATTTGTGTAATGGATGCGGTTAACTGGTTTGCTCTAACTCGAGATTGCCTTCTCGATACCTAACATCCTTATTGGTGTTTGGCGTTGAACGCTTGGAACCGCAACACATTTCCATCGGTGTCTTTTGAGCCAATCAGCGAATATCCGCGAAATCGTGTGCCATACAACCGTTGTTCTTCGCACTTTCTCGCTTCCGGTATTTATCAGCTGCGAGCAAACGCCACAGGTAGCTCGATGCTTTTCTCTCATCGAGTGGCATCGTGGCGAGAGGTCGCGGCACGCTCTTGCGATAAGATGAACGAGCACGAGCAGAAAAAAAGAAACACCGAATGAATCAGAGACGAAGAAAAAAAGAGAGAGAGAGCGAAGGCATAAAGGGCTAGGGACTTGAACGAAACGAGCTACCGTTGTTATTTCTAGACGAAGATTCAGTTTCCGGCCGCGGTACCAATTTGTATAATTACTGTTTTCTCTGAAAGCAGCTTCTCTCTGTTCTCTTGTGTTCAGAAAAAACTTTTCACCCTTGTTCCCTTTCGTAAGAAGTCCCTTTGACTCGGATCGTGGCGTTCCATAATTTCGAGTCTTTGCCTCGACTTTTTTTCGATGTTTCTCATTAGTTCCATTATCATAATTGCTCGGTCGATCGAACGAGCAAAGATGCATCTTTTAAAGTAAATAGGGTAGAATGTAAACGTTAGCATAGCAGATACTCTTGAGAATTGTTAAATATTGCCGATCGATTTGCAAGTATCAGAGGCGAACAACGAAAGGGTTAATTCGGAGTATCGGGAATCGTGCACGAAGCCCGCTTACGTATCGATGGCTATCTAAGAGAATAGATGCCGATTAGGAATTCTCACGCATGCCCGAACAAGAGAATCCTCTCTCGTTATTCGTTATTTGACTCCGCGAGTGGCTGATGTTATCTTTCCAGAACCGTCTGCATGGTTTATACCGTACCGTAGCTAAAGGGTTAATCGTTAGAAAATCCTCGTAGGCCAATAGATCTTTGGACGTTCGAATACGTAGAAAGGTAGCTTTCATCGTAACTTAACTAAATTGCTCGTCAAAGGGATGCGCGGAGCTGTAACAATTTCTGAACTGATAGCTGGCAGCGTGCTTCCTGTTAGCCAGTCGTCCTCTTTGCGAAGAACGGGCATCGTTGTAGACGTTTCGCCCGCGGTAATTGCAGAACGGAACGTTACACGGTCCACCCCTCCATCCGGTTTTTCATTTGGCCCCTTTTAGTGTCGACCTTAAAATAAACTTTGTAGCCCTGCGTCGCGCGGTCCCGCTCTTCCGTTCCTTCTTCGTTCTTCGTTCTTCGTTTCCCTTTGCTCTCGTCACGGCAAGTCAGCCGAAGAAGAGACGAGACGGCAAGGAAATGAAAGGAGGGCGGAGGTGGAGGAAAGCTTCGCTTCGAGAGACACCCCAAAGAGTTACAGCTTTCAATTTAGTACTGCAAACACTCGCCGCGAGTTAATATCTGCCTTCCATTTCCTCTTTTAACCTCGTCAACGGCGACCCGCGAACCAGTCCGACAAACTTGTCGTCGTCGGCTCGAGATAAGTCGACAACTTTGTCGAGCTTGTTGGTTCAACGACAACGAACCTCTCCCACAGGAGAAACGATTCAATCGTGATCGTCGCTATAACTAAGTGTATTCATTGGGAAACTCGAAGATGTTTGAAAAGCAGCAACCATTCGATAATACCTGCCGCGAATTAGTGATCACGGTGTTGCAATCCTCTACTTTCCCAAGATTCACAGTTATTCTAAACATTCTTTGAACAAATCGCTCGTAATGCACCAGAAGTCTCTATTATATCTTGCTAGACAGTTGGACGAAGAATCTTGCCCGTAGCACTAGCTACGTCTAACATACTAAACGGCAGATTACGATATCGTTGGGAGGATAAACCGCTCGGAGGGACGCGTTTAAAGGCGTCACGTATAATAAACAGGTGCGAGGGGTTGATCGGTAGCAATGCGTCAAGAGCGTGGCTGTTGTTACAGGTCGCAGCGTAGCCGGGAGGATGTGATGGAGGATGCGAAGAAGAGGAACGCGTGAGATCGTGATCGCCCGAAGATGGCCGCGACGTCGGTTGCTCTCGTTTCAACGTGATCCCTGGAGGCAAGCAGGCAACACGAGGGAGGGACCGAGGGATGCATTGAGAGCTCGCGAACGGCGGCGAGCATCAGAGAGAGAAGCAGAGCCAGCCGAAATAAGCGATGGAGGATGTACGAGGTTCACCTGCGCGTCGCCTCTCGCAGCTCCTCGACCCGATCCAAAGGCTGGCCACCGATTTCGGCTCAAACTCGGCCCCTTGTAGCCCGAGGCTCGGTGTGCGTGCTCACGAGCCGAGTTCCGCGGGCATCGGTCAAGCTGGCGGAGCCGAAAGCAGTCGAAGACAGCAGCAAGCCGGGCCGGAATCGAGTCGTGGCAAGGCTGGCGGAGCCGAGAGTCCTCGATTATGGCCGCGTCAGTTTCGTCAAGCTCCAGCACCACCGCCCCGACCCAGACACGCCAACAATGCCAACAACAATAACAACAACAACAACGTCGCCTCGGCCTCGGCAAGTCTTCAGGCGCCTGTGCACAACAGGGACTCGCCGTACGTGAACGTTCCCAACCTGTTGTTCCAAAAGGACAAAGGATTCGCGGAGGCCGCGAGAAGCGCAGGATACGTCGAGCTCAGGGACACGAAGCCAAAGTGTAGCCCGTACGATTTTACGTCAGACTCGAGCGGACACGTCGAGTACACGGACAAACGAACGTTCGCAGCGCAGACCGACTTGGACGCGAGCGCAAGCTGCTACGACAGCAAGGATCTCGCCTCGGTGGCTAGGTCCAGGTCGAATTTTGATCCCGGACCAGCGTTACGGGGACATTTCGATCGAGCCTACTCGTTCTCGGGAAGGCAACCGGATCAAGCTGGTAGATTGTTCGCGGAAAATCGGTTGTACGTGGAATCGAGAAGCGTGGCGGTTGCGGCAGCGGCAGCGGCAGCGGCTGCTGTGGTTACCTCGGACCCGAAGAAGGAGAAGCTCGAGAGCAGACCCGCTTACGGTTCCTCCAAGAGCTTCGATGGATACTCGAGCGCCGTGGAGGAGCTTAATTGGCAGGAGAGGTGCCTCGAGCTGCAACTCGAGCTGCACAGAAGCAGAAGCCAGGCCACCAGGGTGCGAGACATGCTTCGCGAGAAGGTCAGTCTCTTTGCTTTCATTTTCTTCCTTTTTTTCTCTCCTCCTTTCTTGGAGTCGTTGAAATTTTGCGATTATAATCAATCGGATAATGTTGATCGCGTTACCGCTGTAGAAGCTGTTACGAGATGTTGACGAGATTTCGCTCGCCCTATATTTTCCGGCAAGCCCAGTGGGACCGATCCCGTGCGACAAACGATCCGTGACTAAACCAATAAGCCACCCCTTCTCGATAACCATTTTCTTCTAACCGGTGCCGCCTGGCGTTTGACAATCGAACGCACTCCTTCCCGTTCAATCCTTGCACGCGATCTTTCAATTCGCGCTATGTTACATGATATTTGAAATTCGTACTTGGAGTGGTCAAGTAGCTCGTTTGACCCGTTCAAATTGATTACGATCGAGGAAAATGATAAAGGAGGAGTTAGAGGTGGAAAGTGTGCTCGTTACGATCCTGGAACAATTTATATCGTTGACGGTCGGGTTTTATCCGACACTCGACATACGTCAAACGAATTGCTGGGGGATTTGGGTGGGTGGACGGGGTTGAATCGTGCGAGGGATGGGGAAAATACCGGTTTACGTACATACGTCTTTAGTATGCACGGTCACGCGTTACGATTTAACGCGACCACCCTAGATAAGGCACATAGCCGTCGCTATGGAGGAGCTCTGGAATGGTCTCCTTGCTTCTTCAGAACCCCTCGTGCCTCTTAAACGGAATTGAATCACTTATCCGGATGAGCAGACTCCACGGCCACCGCTTAACTCCTTGTTTTCTTCCTGTCTTTCTTTCAATCAGACGAAACTCTCTCTTCTAATGCTCCATTCTTTTCTAATGAATCGTACGCTTCCTTTGCTTCGCCCACACTCGAGAGACAATGATATATTTCAAGTAGAATAAAAATATATTCTTTGTTGCCGATTTAAATGTGATTTCGACGAGGCGGTAACAAAGACGACTGCTTTCTTATCGTGAAAGCAGTTTTTACTTTCAATTCGCTCCAGGATCGTTGTCCTGATCGATTTGTATACAGCTACCGGCTGAGATTGGCAAGCTGTTCGTACGATTTCAGCTCCGGTTTGTTGCTTTCGTTTCAAAGGTTTCCTCGGGGTTGCTGAACGCGTACGAGCTACGTTACTCGCCACGGTAATTACCAAGTTTCTGCGTAATTTTTAGTAATAACAGCTCGCCCGATGGGAAACTCGGAGCGTGCTGGGATTACCTTTATTCGTTCGGTCCCGGTTCGAACTTCTTCCTTCGTTGCCTCGTTATAATAGCGTCCTGAATGTGAAGGAATGGTGATTAGATTATCCTTTACAACTAGTTGCGTCTTCCAGGATACGTACGTATTCTCTACGCGATTCTTAGGTTTTCTAGTAACAAAGTTTCACTGAACTCGGGTTCGTAGGATTTAATAGAAAAACGAACGATACTTTTAATTCTCATTACGTTAAATGGATTATGTTTCCTGGTCTCGGTAATAAACGCTCGGCTTACCTGAGTAGACGTTATAGCCGTGAACTCTGCACAAAATAATTTGTACATTTTTAATAATGGTAGTGATTTTAAAATTCCAGAGAAAATAATCGGAATATTTTTAGAATCAGATCCTGCAAGTTTTCTCATCATTAGAGCTGCTTTCTAAGTCTTTTAACGAGGTCATTAGTAGTCAAGCTACGCTCACATTTTCTCTGTTCCTTCAACCAGTTGATCTGGAATGATGAGCTGTGCACGTTGTTACTGGTTTATCTCCCTTCGGTCCATCGTTATTTTCTCTTTTTACATCCCTTTAATCCGCTATTTAATTTTTTCTAGTTATACTTTACAAATTTCGTGGTAGATCTAGTTCATTCTCGCATAGATCGATGCGATGAAGGAAGAGAAGGGGTTGGAGGGTGGTTTCCTGGAAATCGCTCACGTGCTCCGAGAGTTGACCTTTCGTCGCGTGACAAAGGCCAACATTCCGCGTTCACGGTCGCGGCACGGAAATAGTTTAAGCTGGAGGCCAAGCTGAAGGCGTTAAGAAAGAAGAAGAAGAAGGTAGATAAAAGCGAGTGGCGAGTTGGGCGCCCTTGCCCTTCACGCGTCGCGTCGTCTATCGTTCTCTTTAAAGCCTTTTCAAAGGGCACTAACGAGTAACGGCCTCGTAAAAAAATTAACAGCACTCGCGGGCTTCCGGTGCGATACGACTGTACAGGAAGTAGAAACTCGCAATCCTCCCCCTCGTGTCCCATAAAAACCAGAAAAAAATGGCGCGAAATAGCGGCGAGTCGTTTGAAAATTTCTGCGATAAACACCCCTATATTTTCTGAGCAGATAAAAAATTTAGTAAACATAAAATTTGTTTACGTTAAACAATTTACCACCGAGTGAGAGGGTTAAATCATACACTCGGCTACATGTTTTTTCTCTTAGAATTTCCCTCTGCTTTTCCGCTTCTTTTCCAGGCGTCGAACACGCGAGCGTTAATGCAGACAAACTGCGGCCAAAAAAGGGGGTGGGAACATTGTGTTATTCGGTTGTGTGTGCGCTCGAGAGAGAGAGGGAAAGGGTGGCGAATAAAACGTTGACGAGAATTTGGCGAGCCGCGGTGAGTCGGAAATTATACGGCCGACTCCACGGACCCGCCATATTTCGACGTTTTTGCCAGTCAACCCCTCGCGTTTCACCCTCTCCTTCCGGTCCTCCGTTTTATTTCCAACCCGAAAACATCCAGTTAAAACGGGGAATCGGTAAATACTGTGACGCGATCGTACGCGTCGATGCATGCTTTTCGTCGTTGCTTTCATCCCTGTGGGGACTTTTTTTTTTTTTTTTTAGTTTTGTTTCGTTTCGTTTCGTTTCGTTTCGTTTCGTTTCGTTTCGTTCCGTTCGCTCGTTGCAAAACGGGTAATATTGATGGGTATCGATGATCGATGCCCAGTCAAAGTGGACGGAACGTTTTTTGGTGTAAATATCGTAGAATAGATAAATTGACGATCATCTGGTGTGTCATCCTCTGACACGCGTCGTGTCCTCGATTTTCATATAATCTTTCGAAAATACGAAGAAGGGTTCCGTTTCTCGGAAAGTTGATGCAATCTTCGGAGAAATATTTCGTAGGACGAGCATGCCTTTCCTTTCACGCGCACATATCTTACGTTTTAAGTACCATTTGCCTAGATCTAGGCCAAGTAGCCGTCTTCTTAATCTTTCTTAGAATTTCTAATTTACCGGCATCCCTCACCCGCTACTCGTTCGTATCAACTTAACGATCCTTCGAAAGGAATTGGCTTTCGATCACGGTTGTTTCTCTTCATTTGCCTCCTGTTCTCCTTCCCTTTGTCTCACCTGTGCCAGTTATCACTTCGCTCCACATCGCAACAGCTTTTCCCAGTTGTTTCTTTGTTTCACCAGACAGAGATCCTGATTCTGGTTTCCTACGCGTGAAATATTGGACAGAGATGGTTAGATAGGCGTTTCAAAGTGTGTCAACTGCATGCATTTCTGTATTTCATCTGGTCAGCTGCGTTCTTTTAGTATTTCGATTTCTCGCTCGGAATTCATACGTGTTGCTTTTTACCGATGAATTTTTCAAAATCAACGCACAACTCGCAAATCAAAGGGTGCCCTCTCTTACCGGAAGCCCTCGCGTAAGCCCATAAGCTAACTGGAGTGAACTGGCTAATAATTCAGACCGGTTATCGATTCAATTAATCTTGCTTGGCCCAGCTATTGGGATTCAGTCAGTTACACGGTACGATGTACTGCGTCAGATAGCAAACAAGACGTCTATCACCCTACAAACTGTTCTCTTCGCTTAGCAAACTAAACGGAGCAAAGCTCTCTGTCGCTTCTTAGATTCTTAAATGCCGATTTTCCAAGTTTTTAGCCAACCCGTTTCTAAGATTGAAAATCTTGATAAGGAAGCTATAACATTTCGACTTTCTGTCACATTTGCACAGGCCAAACGGTAAGAGTTATCGAAAAAATTCTTCCGCCATTGTGTTTAATGGGTCAAAATCTTAACAAATGGCCGAAAAAAAATTGTTTTTCCGATCTGACCGAAAATGGCCCAAAATGGATTGGCTCTAGAGCGAATCTCGTTCTAGTTCACTTTAGTTATTTAAAAGATCTCATTATTACCTAGGCGTATATTCGGTTTAGTGGAAATTGTGTACCAGCTAGTTATGCAGGCGACGATGACGGGCTGTTTCCAACACGTACGTGTATGTACACGCGTGCAGACACCTAGCTAGCAATATATTGTTCGAACGTCCTATTAATATTGAATTCCATCGGAACACGGTGCGTTCCATGTATAAAGGTCCGTATCAATATTGATTCGTTGGCGACGGGCGTGAATGGAGGCTGCCGTGCAAACAGACAGCTCTTCCGCTGCGCGGATTTCAAAGCTGCCTCTGCATCCTCCTCGACGCGAGTGAACCTTTTTTCCGAGCCTCCGTTTTCAGACCTATTTACGGATGAAACGGATGTTAACTTGGCGTCGCGGAAACGGAAAGGATAGCGAGAGCTTCTGATCGGCTATTCAAGGGATATTGAAAATTGAACATTCCCTTGCCAGTAGAGCTTTTTATCTTATCTTGCATTGAAAACTCTTCTTTTCTTCTATTCCTGTTCCATTCTCATTCTATGCGGCTCGACACGAGGACCTACTTTTTTACAAGGGTCGTTCAGCGAGAAAACGAACAAAACGAGACTATTGTTTCAATCTTTGCCACGCGATTATTAGCATCCGTTTGTTTTGTACAATCGCGAGTGCATGTTACGTGTAAAAAAAAGAAAAATATGCACTCGCAGCTCGTGTGTTTATAAGAGGATAAATATTGTACTGGTTGCTGTTGACGTTTCACATTGGAACGCGTCGCAGCGCATTGCAGCGAGGATTTTAATGAAAAATCATGGCCACCGATCAACGTCAAATTCTCGCGCGGATACAACCCTAATTCCGGATTTTATTCGCATCGCGCGCCACGCTCAATGGGGCTGAAAATGCAAACATCGAAGGCGTCGGGATGCACGCAAAATGGCTCGTTATGTTCATGAAAAATTACCGAAATTTCGATAGTCATTTCGCGATCCGCGCTGATGGGAATTTCAATCGGTCCTGTGATACGTTTACAACGGTGCATCGATTGAAATCGACATGCTCATTAAAATTCACGTCGTATACATAAACTTTGTCATAAGTAAATCAAATATTTACAGCGGGACTGTAACGCGTTATTATCGATCACAGGATCGTTTTTCCTTTCCGCCACTCTCCTTTTCTATTCTTGCCCTCGAAAAGCTCGAAAACCTTCTCGATCGTGGATCTTGGCGTGCTTTCCTCTCGTTTTTCTCGATAGACTGACTTATCTATACCCATCGCGTTTGTGCCAGCATTATGCAACAGTGTTGGAAAGTAAGAAAGAGAAAGGGAGAAAAAGTGTACGGTTGGTGGTTCTTCTATTGATACAGATGATGGCCTATACCGAATACTCGTGGGAGCTATTTTATACGAGTCAGCCAGCCGTTACATTACCGTGAAATATTCGCCATTATCTTGATTTGTACACCCACCGAGTATGTCCCCGCAGCGTGTCCATCAATCTGTTGATTCGTCGCTGTCCCGTTCATTAATGTATCATCGTAATGGATCGCTCGATTATCTCGCGAACGATCGTTCACGTCGCTTTCGGTTTCGTCGGTTCGCCAAATTCTTCAACCACAGTTCGTTTAACCGCTACCATTCGTCTCTCGTTTTTGCCCCATCGTCGATGTAATTTACCGTACACTTTCCGTCCCGTGAAACGTGGCTTTATCTGTTTTCGCAACACACACACACACACACACATACGGTGGTCGCATTTGAGAAAGTTTTGGAAAAGTGCGAAGGGCTTCGGAAGGGTGTCGAGGAGATCGCTTTGGAACTGCTTCAGTAGAGATTAGAACTTCTGCGGCGGCTTAATCCGCTACGTTTTAACACGTTATCCGCCAGCTGGAGGCTTATTATTTTTTAAGAAGGGTTTATTCCCTTGGAATAGCCGAAAGTTTTGGTCGCCAACGAGTTTCACGGCCCTGTTAACCTTTTTAGTAGAGTGAAAAATGAGTTAGGTCCTACTTCCTCTTATCCCCCGGGTGATCTTTGCGCATTTCGCGCGGAAATATACCACTGTTACGGATAAATTTTACATCGAGCCTGCCAGAAATAACGGAAACGACGTCGAATTTCCACGCTCTGTCGCAAATATTAATTTCGAAACTTCGCGGGCTGATAAATATCGCGAAGGAAATGAAACGGAACGAGATAAAGGACGCGGCGGGAGGTTTTGAAAACGAGCCAGATATCACGGTTCGTCTACGCGTTTAGAGGAACGTTGATCCACCCATCTTGTATATCTTCCCGTCGCTGGTCACACTCTCACCTTTTACTACACACGGAAGCACCGGGAATCTCTCTTTGAGACTGACTGTTGGATGGGACCAATTAGAGACACCCTTCTCTGCAGTCTCCTTCGCTCAGCCGCGTCTTTGGCGTACTGCCTGAAAACGTTCTAAGCCGACACGAAACAGGAAACAAAGAAGGTCGGAAGAAAATAAGGCGAGAAGTGCCGATAAACGATATCAGAAACTTTCGCTTGCTAAAGACTGGAAAACAACGAAAGAATTTTAATTTTTTCTTTTAAATCGTTAATTCGAGACGACTCGTTAAACCTCGGTCAGCTGCATATCATATTTTTCCGTGTTTGCCGTGTTTCTGGCTGTGCTGGCAGCTCTCTTTGAGGCAGACAGGAAGGCACACACACGGTGACAAGGTGAAAGTAAAGAGCGACTCGAGTCGGTTCCTTTCGTGGCACGGAACCCTCAAAAGTCCCTCGGCCCTCTCGTCGCGAAGTACTCCGACGACAGAGGGATGAGAGTTGTATACAGGGTGTTTCCTTTTAAGCCTTTATACTCGACCCAGAGTGTCTCGCAACTTACACTCTCGCGATAGAACTAGATTTCATTTATCGTTTGGAAAATTCAATAATAGCTGGATGGATGGATTTGAATCCACTCTCCGTTGTTCGAGGGTTAATTCTCGGGTTGTAGTGGAATTAGAAAGACACCCTGTGTACACGGATACACTGGATTCTCGTGAACGGGGGTGGAAGCGAGGGTGGCCGAGAGAGGATAAAATGGCGGAGGGAGGAAGACGGAAAATTACAATCTGCGAACTCGTCGTTGTAAGCGACGACGACGACGACGACGACGACGACGACTACGTCGGATTGCATGGCACCGAGACGCCCGGACATCGTGTCCAATTAGTAGCCAAGCCAGTGGGAAACTTGAACGAAATTCGAGTTCGGAGAATTCGCGTCTCAATTAAAAGTTCGCGTCCCAAGGCAGGATCGTTGCCAGTGGCATGCCGAGCAAATCGAAGCCGAGAGTGTGTCTTCCGCTGGACGAGGAAACTTTGCGTCGATTTTTAGACCCGCGATCCAGTCATCGCTGCTTTTAGCGTGTTTCTCTCTTGAAATAATCGTCGTTGTCCGTGCCAAATGTTCCTCTATACAAATTAAGAAGTCGTTCGACTCGCAAAGTCCCCCAGCAACGAGCGAAACTTTGGATTCGCGCGAGTTTTCGGCTATACCCTCGCTCATTAACTATTTACGTTTATCGTCGAACGATGCCAAGGCTGTGATTTTTTCAAAAAAAACACTTCTGCGGCATAAAAAATTTGTTAGCGCGTTAATCGCGGTTGTAAAATATGATTGCGCACACGCGCCATATCATAATGTGCAACTTATCAATGCAAATGAGCCGTGCCGTTAATGCCGGTTACGCGGTGCAGTAAACATTCCCGTTTATCTTTACGCGCCGTACAATCCGTCGTCTTAAGACCCGGCAAAGAGATACGAGGCAGCAGCGCGTGTATTATCGCGGAACACCTTGCACCGCGTGCGTCGCGGCTGCATCTGAACATACGTGTACCGCATGCAGGTGTGCGCACGTGTGCGGAAACGAGACGGTACAGCAGCCAGCCGGTTTTCCGCTCTCGAGGATGATATCTCCCTTTCTCTTTCTTACTCCTTACCAGACGGCTCGAATCGAGAGACAGCCGATCGATAATCGACGAGAGGCGAGTGTCATCCGGGAAGAATACGATACGACGGTGAAACGAACGCGAATATATCCAGCACCTCGTATAACTTGCTCTATGTATATTTTTGCATCGAAATCGACTGCTATAAAAATACATCGCTGACAGCAGGAAAGTAGAGCTGCTCTATTTCGTATGCACTTTTCGAACTTTTCGATTTGCGCCTGTGTTTTTATTTTCTTTTTTCTTTTTTTTTTTTTTTTCTTTTTGATTTTTTTGATTAAATTGATAAAATCAATAAAATCGTGGAACGCGCGTCCCAGGTTCTGGTTTCTGTAGCGAACACGTCGCCGGAAGTCTGCCCGAATTCGATCCTTTATTTAAAGGAAGACGGGTACGTACACGTGAATATTTGCCGGTGGTGGTGTGTGTACGGTGTAGTCGGCGCCACGACGCCACGACGCCGGGCGTCTCGTCTGCCGAGAAAAGTTCCGCACCAATAAGCGACCGCGTCTGAATAAATCGAGCCACGCTCGAACTGGACCACCCTCCGACTTTTCCTCGTTGCACGCCGTTGCTGCATCAGGAACCGGAACAAGGCTTAATATCAATTTAGGATAGAGTTCTCCTCGTACTTTCATCCTTCCTTCCGCTATTTTTTTTACCGCTGACTCATCGAATCTCTGTCGGAGATGTTCGGTAATTTGATTAGATTGCATCTGGCATGCGCGTTTGCAAGTGATGCACTTTTTCCAAGAATACTTTCGGAATTCTGCCGCAAGAAAAGCTTGCAGTTTCAATTTCTTGTACGTTTTTCCTCTCCATGGACTGTGCGATGGTGTAAAATACGGGTAGTACGGTTAAAACACTTGGTAAAGCGTCGTAAAAATGAAAGCTTTGTGGTTTCCAGTAAATACCTGTTAAGGAAAGTATATGGAAGCGCACCGAGAGACTTTGCAAGTCGAGAAAGTTGCAATGCGCGATCATTTTTTTTTTCCTGTCTCGTATCTCTTTCCCTTCTCGTGCAGTTAACGCACGCTGACGAATATAAAAATTGATATTTTTAAGATTTCAAGTACCCTTGGTGACAACGTGGATATCGAGTGTAACGATCATTAAAAGGTAATCATACGCGTGGACGGTAAAGGGTTAGAAATCGAATTATTTCCATTTCCCTCGTGCGTTTTCGTGGTGATTCGATTGGAACGGTATGGCAGGGTAACGAAGGAGGACCCAGAAACGGTCGGGAAATTAGTTACAAAGGGACTTCTGCTTGAATATCCTGGAACGGACGATGGCTGTTGCGAATCTCATTCCAGAAAGCCACGGCTTTGCAATTTCGTGCTGGCTTGCAGGCTGCTGGAACTGGTCTCCCGTGGGGAGAAGACGATCGTTCGTCGCCCCGTAAAAGGGTGCTGGCCAGGGGAAGAAATGTATCCAAAGGGTATACTGGACAGCTTTGTCGATAGGATTTTATCAGACGATAGAGTCCGAAGGGTGGACCGTAAGCGTAAAATGGACTGGCTCGTATCTGACCAATCCGTGACGTATTGGTACATGGTTTTGTGGTTTCTGAACATCTTGTTACCTTTCGCGATATTGCCTCTTACCAATCTTACCAATCCTTTCACAGTTAATTGCAGTACGTTAGATTTTCTAAATTGTAATTAGAGAAATTGCTTTTCAATCTTCTTTTTTTTGGTGTGATAAAAGTAATACGAGCCAATCGAAATTCCGTAACGTTGTTGAAAATCCAGCTGGAAACGGCGACAGTCTCGACGAGAATTGATTAAGCCCGGTTTAACCCTTCGTTTGAACCCTCTGGTGGCTCGTAATCGTAAATTGGGGTGGCTCCGTGTGTCCCTACGTTACAGCAACCGAGAAGTGTCACCCCTTTCCCGGTTCTCTCCTTTAATTCCACCCCGTACACACCTGTACACCCTTTCAGACACTGCTTTTACGAAGGAAACATCGCGATTCCCCGCACCGGCTTCTCCTACTTACAACACGATTCTTGAGCAACCCTGGGAAAAATTTATAACGCGATCCTTTTACTCGCGTGACCGCGTTACGTTTCACTTTTTGTCCAACAATTTATTCCGCCCACGATATCCTTCTTCTACGAACAACCACCCGTTTCTTTCTTCTCCTGTTTTCTTCGTACACCGTGTAATCGATATTCCTCCGCAATGCAGTCGATGTTATGATAATTCCATCTCGCGGATCGCGAGGCAAGTAAACCAATCTATGCCCTTTCTTAATGGTTTTCTCGAACGCGTCTCGTTCGAAACGTAAGAAATGTTTCCTCGCAAAAAGCGTCAGATACCGAAGAACAAAGACGAAACTATGAAAAAAGCATTTCAGCAGAAAAGAAAGCTCGTTCCGATATCGTTGGAGAAAAGGAGAAAAGCATTGAGAGCGCGTGCTTTTGACCAGCGTGAAAAACAAGGCGTACTTTCTTTCAACCACTCGTGGTTTCACCTTACCCCAAGCCTCGGAGCATGAAAAAAAAGGGCCTCGTGTATCGACTGTATTATAGAGTGCACCCTTCGCGATCTCGTTACCCTTCTCCCTCGGTAGCAAGCACACAATTTGCTGCCTGTTGAATCGCAAGCCTGTTGCAAGGACACGAGGAGGAACCCTTACGCAAAAGAATCCGCTCGTAAAGGGGGAGGTTCAGCCCGTTAGACAGAAGGTTTATCGTACGTTTGGTCAAATGAGCTCTCGGTCGTGTGTGCTCGTCGTCTCTCGACCGTGAAAGTGTTTCCACGTCCAAGGAACGCTTTCTTCGAGATTTACGTGTCCGGCAATGGGCAGGAGAACCTCGAGGGTCGAGACGAGGGATCTGGTAAAAAGTCAGGGTCTAGATTATTCCTTGGTGCTTACACGAGACATGTTACTACGTGAACGATCCACTCGAAAGATCGTATATTTATTCGAACTTTTCTTTTTTCAAACTACACGATCGGATTCGAATCTACTCGGAATATAGTTTCAGATTCCATCTCTATTCGGAATTGCACGGAATGAAATCGGTTCGAACAACTAGCTATCGTTTCGTCCCGTTACTCGAAACCTGCCAGTTAATTCAGTCCAATTTCAACGGCCAATAAACCTCGTGACAACGAAACGAAGCGGCTTTCATCGACGATAAAAACCTTTGCCGAGGATTTATCTATTAATCGAGGCCCGGAGAGTGGAAAAACATTGTACCGTCGAGACACAATAACGACAACGACGATTCCGCTCTGACGGCGCGGCGTTCGCAATTCTCCTATAACGTATCGGCGTTGATATCGCAATATCAATTCTTTCCATTGCTCTCTCTCTCTCTTTACTGTTGCTATCGTAATCGTATTCGTGACAATACCTCTGTATTGCATAGCCTGGCAAACTCCCTTTCGCAGCCATCGTATCGTTCGTTCGATGAACGATCCACGACAAGCATCGGGGCTCTATTCAATAGCCAGGATATACTCGAAGCGAACGATACTGGTATAGGAACGTCAAAAAATCGAGCATTTCGAACTCCTAGATTGCTGTACACCGATTTTACCAGCTCCATGCGAACCAATAAACACCGATGTATTCTTCTACCAGAAGATTACACGTATCTACAATCCGCTTTCAGCGAATGCGAAATTATCTTGGAATCCTCGAGATCGTTGCATTTCCATAATGATTGGAAAATGATTTTCTTGGAATATCTAGGAATTCGATTGAGTTTTTAACGTAGATCAAAAGGGTTTCTAGATCTATTCAGTCTGAAAGATGTTTAATTATTAGTTTACCGCTTTCTCATTCAGTTCCAGTTTCCTGTTCGATCGTAGTCGCTCCACTTTTTCTTGAAACCTGCTGCTGCTGCTCTTTGTTTCGCTGCACTCTGGGAGTATAGAGAATAAAATCGGTTCCGTACACAGGATTTTCTGTACGTGTTTCATTAGACTGGCACTTGTTGAATTGATGAATGGCAGTAGGGTCACGATTGATCGGTTTAATTGAGACCCAAGTAGAGAGCTTCTTGGCTACTAACTGAGAGCTCTTTACAAAGGAAATGGAGATTACGGTATCGCAGTTATCGTGTTTCAATTACAAAGGTTAATCAAAAGTAGAGAGTTTTTATTTTAAATATCGTGTAATCTGCTGAGTGTTTTTGTTAAAAATCTACGGTAGAACGATTACCGAGAGTGTAATTGAAAACACATCAAAATTCGTTAAAGTATCGGTACGAAGGCCCCCGATCCGGTAGCAGGTTTTCACGGTAACAGGTGATTTTTCATTAGACACAGCCGGTCAGCGTTCTTGCACGCCTCGCATGGCGAAGCGAGTAATGGAAAAGGGTGGCGAGGGTGGTAAACCCGTGAACTTTTCGACGGGGATGTGGAAATAAAAAGATCGAGCCTGTGATTAAAAGCCCTTGGGCAACAATTGATTTTTCCCATGTGTCCGTTACGTACACATAGGCTAACGGACGCGTACACGTAGAAATCGACACTCGCGTGGTTCGCAGTCCTATCCTGGCGAGGGTTCGCACGAATATCGAGGGGGAAAAAAAAAAAAGAGGGAGGAACACGGTTCGAATTTGTTCGTCTACGTCGTCGCAGGAGGATGTCGCAGATCCACGTCCGC
This sequence comes from Osmia lignaria lignaria, assembly GCF_051020975.1. Lineage (NCBI taxonomy): Eukaryota > Metazoa > Arthropoda > Insecta > Hymenoptera > Megachilidae > Osmia > Osmia lignaria. The sequence goes on along the minus strand of NC_135033.1, from coordinate 11,027,607 downwards.
GAATTTAAACGATTTTACTCGATACCGTTGCCAGCCTGAACGAACGTGCACGGAATAAAGCTGGCAATTTTTCCGGCGCGTACGTTAACGTACCGGCTATGTACTTTCCAGGTGGTAGAATTTGTTTCTCTTGGGCGTTTCGATAAATTTCCAAGTCTACCGGAAATTTGCGTGTCTGCTTGCCGAGCATCGCGGAGCATACAGAGTGTCTTCTTTAACATTTTCCAATCTACCAATATCTTACATTATGCCTATTCGTAAAAATCTACGAACGACTTTGATCCGTCGAGCACATTAGTACACGCTGTTCGTCAGGGAAACTGGGTTACCATTAGCCGGAAACAACGGTACCACAGTGTCAGCGGCTTTTCCAGAGAAAGAACAGTTGGACCCACGTGTCGCTAACTCGTTACAAGATAGTTGTTTCGCGGACGCAGCTGTTGCAACGGGACGCAACTTGATCGGAGCCCTGTATGCTCGAACGTTCCGGGTTGTTTTTGACGCGGCAGAAAGGCGGAGGGTGCGCGATTGGCAACTCTGCTGGCTCGTACACCAGGCTAAAACTCACGTCCGGTCGATCCATTTATCCCCGTGGTAGGGGAAAAAAAAAGGGCAAGGAAAAAGCTTGCTTTTATTGGACGTCCGGCTCTCTCGCGACAGTTACATATTACACCGCCTATAAAGCTTCTCCACCCCTGGCGAGTGTAGCGTGTAAGCACACGGAACACGAGCTTGTTTCTCCCGTAACATCCACGATATCCGGCACTTTTCTCTACACCCGTGTGTTTCATCCCTCGCCTTCCTATTTAACCCTTTACGAGCGGAAGCTCTTTGATCGAAAATTAACTAAATCAATGAATTTTCAAAATTCCTGTGATTTATCGACGCTGGATTTAGAACGGAAAAGTTAGCTTTCCTTCCGCACGAGTTGTTCGATTCTATACGAGACACACGGTACAAGGAATACGACGCGAGATATTATTCCTGCGATATAAAACGCGACGGTACAACCTGTCAACAGCTTCCACTGCAACAATGTACGACCGTACAACCGTCGTAACACGGTTTTGTTCCTTGTATTTCGGAGAACGTAGCGATATCACTTTTCCTTCTCGGATTTCAAAGTGAAATTTTTCTACCACGAACATGCTTGAAAACCACCGAAATGCTACTCTCTTTCAAAGCGCAGAGAGCAGCTGTTTCTATTAAGGGATATGAAATTTTCTAAAGAGAAGATAGACTAACATTTTGTCAAAATTGCAAAAGTTAATTTTCAAGCGACCTAACATAGTTGAAAATCCCGAAGAGGATCTAGCAGCTAGCTACCCTTCGGGATCTTAGCGAGGGGTGCGGCTTTGTCCGTTGGGCACGCAGAAAATTAATAAATAATGTCGGTCCACTTTATTGCGGGCTTTTCACGAATCACGCGGAGAAAGCAAGTCGGCGCGTAATATCTTGGCCTGTTCCCCCCCTCCGATTCGGGGGAACGGCTTAACCCCCAAGGCGACCAGGGCGAAACTTTCGCGCACCCCTGCTGCCTTCTCGTCACGCTTCAACCTAACCTCCTCTAAAGGGTGACGGTGAAACTATTGACTTCCCTGGTTCAGAGAGAAAGAGAGTAAAAGCAGTCTTAATAATTTACCTGAGCGAAACACGTGGCGTTTTGTAAAATTAGTTTTGTTCCGCCATTTGACGTTCTGCCCTGCTAACGTAACAGACTGTTCTCGAACCGTACGCGCTTTCCTCTTGCAGAAAATTGAACCTCTTTGTTTCGTGAACAAACTCCCGCGCGGACCCTTGGGCGACGACGAGCTAGCATCTCTAATTTCAGGGTTAGTTAGAGTGGCAAGAGGTGATTTTAGCTCGCGAGGACGCAATGCGATGCGTTGCGTTGCGTTGCGTTCCCTTTCCAACTCCAATGAGAGTTCCTTCTGTTTAGCACTCGAAGGGAACTGCCTTCGTTGTTTCGCAACTTACTGTCCTGGATTAACTTGCGGCATTAAACGCTGCGAAACGATTCTACGGGAAATTCGGAGGACTCTGAATATCTCGGCTCTGTTAGAAACTCGCGGCAAACTCGTTGTATTTCTCCTGTTATTATCGAACTTTTCGGGATTATTTAGTTGTTAATTGAAAAATCGAATTGAATGAAATTGTAGCGCGAAGGGGTTAACGATGTCAAGCAGCGTGAATCGATCGCGCATCGTCTGTCCACGATCGGTGAAAGCTAGGAGATACTCTGAAGCGGCTCTTATCTGTGTCTTATCTGTCTCTTGCGACCTCGCGCCCCTTCTTGACCCAGTATGTATAGTGAAAAACAGAGTGGTGGACAAAAGGGGAGAGCGCGGACACGAGTTTTCTTGCACCGTCATTCGTTCGGCTCTCGCGGACTCCGAAGAAGTGGAACGGTCGTTTTTTAATATTTCACCGGGGTACACTGGTGTCGTTGATGTGTTGCGCATCAGCATTTCTGGGTCAGATGGAATATTACAGGGGATCAATCCGTGCTTCTTCTTTAATCGTTGATCGATTTCACGCGCTCCTTCCTCCCCTTCTTCGGGGGAGGATATTACGAAATCCTTGTCTCGTTTTCGGCCGACGAATCGCACGGAGAATGTAGCCGGCATAAAATGGCCCGGCAGCAAAATCGATATTTAATTTTAACGAAGCCGAGACTGGCACAAAAGAGAATATTCACCGCGTCGCGACGCCTCGCCTCGCTTCACCGCGGTTCTGTAACGAGAACGCGCGTCCTCCTTTTATTTTTTTCCCTCGTTCTCCTTTTTTTCCCCAACCATGCTAACTCTCGACTCTCTCAGCTGGAGAGATCTGGTCTTCGTCTTTGTGTCTGGTGTTAGCGAACAACCACCGGGAACCTGGGATTTCTCGAATGGAACAGAAACGGAGAGTTACCGAGTAGGGTACAGAAATTGTCGTTGAGATTAAGAGGGTTTCCTAATTTGAATAAAACTTTATTTCGAAATTCATAGAAATAACAGGTGTAAGCAAAGATATCTGATATTTATCGTAAACTCAATTTAACATCCTTAACAAGCAACGCGTCCAATCCTCTTCAACACCTTTCCTGGAGAGGCTCTAACGAGAATCCTAAAAAGGAGAGTTTGTTTCGTCGGTCTGGCGGTAGAAGTCGCGAGTACGGGTCCAATTTCTTGCACCTTGTCAGAGCTGGAAAACGAGGAACGTCGAGAGTCCAACCCTTTTGCCGGCGGACTAAATTTCACCGAAATTTCTAGCAATTTTACAAAGTGCCGGGGGACGCTCGCAATTTCGTTTTTTTCCTGATCGTGTAGACGAGTGAAAAGCGTCGGCAGGCTTAGAAGTCGACAAAGGATTGTAGGACAGTGGTGATGCAGCGTGATAAAAGCACGCTTTTCCGTGGGAGCTTGTATTTTCGAGGGATTTACAGGAGAACGGCCGCGAAAATTGCTGAAGAAAAGGGAAGGCTTATCCGCGTTGGTGTTGGCCAACGGGGTCGCGTCTGATGTTCCTTGTGAAACGACGTTGAAAGATCGTACACGAGACGCCTTCTTCGTCTTTCTCTTCTCTGGCTCGGACTTTTTCTTTTGTCCGAAATGCTCAGACGGTTTCTATCCTCTCGATCCTCTTTTCTTGCCATTCTTTTCTTCCGACCAGATTCGATCACGATACGCACTAGCTCCGCGCTACTGCTTGCTTTGCTTGCTTTTTTACAAATTTTATCCAAGGAACCGAGAATTTTTGTCTTTCGAAATAGGAACGGTCCAAAGTTCAGACCGCTACCCTTCGGCCATTCAATTTCCTCGTGAAATGTCTCGAGCCAATTCGTCAAAGGGCAAACGGTTCGAGGAACGGTGGAATCGCTGAAGCCGCGACGAGGAGAGAAATCGATGGTCGACGATTTGTCGCGATAAGTCTGGACCAATAGTCGAGCCATCCGAGAGGTATCGTCGGTTGAAAGCTCTTGCTTCTCTGTTCGTCAGAGAATCGTACGCGAGGACATTTCGAGCCACCATTAAGCCCTCAAAGACGAAGCCTGCGCGAGAAACCGTCGGTGTAATTAATTCCTCGTGCCTGGAAATTTCGTTAGGGAGTGGAGGGGTCGGGTCATACGTTCGCGACTCCCTCGCTCTTCTCTTTCACCCTCTTTCCACTGTTCGCCTTCGCTTGTAACGCCATGACACCGTGCTTTTCCAGCTGCAAAGCTTTCTCTGCGTTTTCAGACTTCGCTGCTGACTGATTTGTCTACCGTTCACTCGTATTTGCAGTCTCTCTTATATACCGAGTGAACAGCATTCACCAAATCCACCCTTTGAATAGTGATTTTCCATTCGAATTGATCGAACCTCTGTACAGAATCGTTCTCTTTCAACTGGAACCATTTTTCTCTCGGAATATTTCTGCAAATTTTTTCTTTTTCGTTAGCAAGAATTTATAGCGTCTATTAGGAAGAAAGAAGGAAAATACAGGTGACTGGTTAAGTTAAGCGGAAACACAGAAACGAGCCTGTTCACCCCTTTTAGAGAGCGTGGAGCAAAGAGTGAGGCTTAGAATTACGATGGACAAACGTTTTAATTGCTTCCTCCTTAAAAAGTCGAGAAGGGAAATTGAGAGGAAAAAAGAGGGTGTCTGATGATCTCAGACCGTACGGTTGAACTCTTACAATTTTTTCCATCGAAGCAATTTAACGCGTTTGCTGTTAGCATAAGATAGAAATCGAAAGCGCACATTTCCCGGTTACATTTCATAAGCGGAAGGCAATATCATCTATCTTAGGGTGAGTTTTCAAGTTGATCTTTCGTAACTGCCGTCCGAAAGTTGGGTCAAGGAAGAGGTATGGTGGTTATGGTTGCGAAGGGGTGAGAGGGTAGCGAAGCGGGAAATCAGCTCGCGAGAATTTATCACAGGCACGAATCTCTCGACTCGAATCCAATTTTCGAGATATACGAGGCTACACGCGTACCTTTTTCTTCGCTTTTCCCTCGTCTTACCCTCGGCCACTTCCTTTTCCTTGTTTACCAGGCCGCGTTTCCGCGGTATCCGCTTGTCAAAAGGAGATATACTGGGCAGCGAGGTAAGCCAAACCGAGGTGGCCAAGTTTCCATCTGTGTGTTCCCGTTCCTTGAATGTGTGGAAGGAACCGGGAGCTGGACAACCGTGAAGGGAAGAATAGATTCCTACGGGAACGAGAGGTAGGGAGAACGCTTCGATAAGCAGTCAGTATATCGTAAGCTCTTCGACGTTCTCCGTTCCTTTTACGAGAATCGAGGAATACGCTGATACCACGATCTATTCGATTCGATTCGATTCGATTCGATTCGATTCCCCTTCTATCCTCGAATGTTTCCGAATTTCTTATTGCGATTATAGGAACGACCCGTTGAGAAATACAGAAAATAATACATTATTTCTTTAGAGGAGGAGTAATCTAGGAGGCTCGTTTATCTTTCTCTCCCCTGGCCTCTAATTTTCCTCGCTGCTCCACGAGCAGCGTCGCTTTCTCCGCGATAAATAATTCGACACCTTGCACAACCAGTTGCAGACAGGCTGGGTCAGGCTGGTGTCTAAGAGACCTCGCGAAGACGACGAAGCTAAGCCTCCTTAACGGGATTATCGAGCTTTCTTTGCGTTCGTAGAAGGTCTCGGGCTTCCTGTTACGCGATCGCACCAAGTTAGACCTTGCTCCTTCTCCGCTGTCTTTCAAATCGCTACCGTTATCGTTCCATTTATCCTTATACATATTTATTAAATTCCAAGCAGGCTTGCATGATCATAAAATTCTTCAATTCATCGGTTACTCGAGGATGAAAGACGGCGCGTGTATATCAAACGGGGTACAAGTAATTAAAACAGGTGACCGAGAAGGTAGTAAGAAAAGTGGAAAAGAAACGTGTAGCACGGTTGGCGAACGAGCAACCGGTGGTAAACAGTACGGAATATATTAATTAGCCAAGCTGGGAGGGGGTTGGACGGATGGTGAAAGTTACGAAACACGGCGTAGGCGAACAGTGGTAGAGAAGAAAAGGTGGTTCGAGAAGCAAGAAGCAAGAAGAACAACAATAAAACCCTGGGGTGTAATTTGTCATGGGGGTACGCCGACAAGAGGGGCATAGATGTACATTTTCTACCGCACAAGTTTCCCCATTATTATTAACGCTCTGGAGAGAGCTGGTGGTTCTCGCGAACGTGTCGGATCTTCAACAGCACGCAACGACGATTTTTCTTTCATCGCGAGAGCGAGAATGTTAGCGTCGGCGAACGATTCAGCAGTCTCGACAGGCGATGCGGTGAAAATTTCATTTGGCCCTGGCTTCCTCGGTAAACGGCGAAACGACCGGTGAAATTTTCATTGTTTCACTTGGACGAACCCTCTTCTCACGGCAGAACCGGCAAGATTTATGGACCGTGCTTGGGAAAGAAAGTTCCTCGGAATGCGGATTTACCTCTGCTTCTTCATTTCGAAGCGTGATTGAACTTGCGCGATTCTTTTTCTCTAGTGAAAACACAAGTTTGACAAGATATCTGCCTTTCTAATTAGCCACTCATCCTCGCTTCCGTGGCATTCTATAGCAGAGGTAATTAATCTTAACGCGAAACAAGGTTAATCATCTTACCTAAATATTAGTGTCAACCGAATCGGTAATAGCTTGAAAACCTGAAACGAATACTTCGAAGATGAGCTAGTGTTACTTAATTGTAGAATCCTATCAGGTTGAATCTTTTTAATAGTAAAAGGACAGTGAAACAAAGTTGGTGATTTACTTGGTTTCGGCTCAGCCTGTGTACGACAAGAAAAAGAATTGGATGTAGGATTTAATGGAGCAGGAAGCTGGGGCTCTTTCGTTTGCCGGACGATTCTCCTGATCGATAGAGCTATCCTAGCAGATTCTTTCTCTCTAAATCTAATAGCCAAACGTTTCCTCCCTTATCCATAAAACTCAAGTTCAACGATGGAATTCAACACCTACAACTAAAAGTCGAATGAAATAAAATGTCAGTTCGAACAGGTGAACATTTTTCAAGGGGAAAAGAAGCTGCAAGCATGGCTCTTTACAAGAGAATTAGCCGGCACAAAAGCGTTTTAAAAGCTTCGGACAGATTCGATTAACCTGGCCTTTGCCTTTTTCGCGAACCTGTATACGTCCCTCATGGTTTCTGCTTCTTTTTCAAAAAAGAAAAAAAAAAGAAAAAAGAAAAAGGAAGAAGTTAGCATGGGGAAGCTCTGCTCGTACGAGGCGAGCCCATTTAGCCCGAGAGAAGTTATCTCGAGGAAGTTTATCGGTTCTGGGAGTACCCTCTCTGCACTTTGCCTGAACTGCTCTTACATTCGTTGCTGCTTTCTCTTTTTCTCCGATGCTTACTCCCTTGCCACGCTCGATTTTTCAACTAATACGCCGATGAGAACGGAAACGTAACGTTATCGCGTAAAACAAGCGGCTGGCAACTTTTCTCTACCCCCCGTTCTATATCGTTCCCGTGTCTCTCGTCACTTTGCTAAATCGAGCCATTCAACTCGTCCAACTGCCTCTTCTTTTTCCACTTTCTTCCTATTTTATTACCCCACCGGTACTTCGTTAAATGCAATTTCCTACGAGGAAACTTCTTTCAACGGGTACGATAGAATTTCTCGAAATGATATCACTTTCGAGAAAGGTGTATCGCTTTTCCGGTTGAATTTTCAGAGTCCGCGTTCGAAACGATAAACGTCCAAGGATCGGACGCGTTAACCGAACGCATTCGAACGGAAACTCATTTCGCTGAAAAAACAATGGTAGATGAGCACGTGATGACAATGAAAACAATGGGACAGGTCGCGTGATTAAAAACGTAGGGAAAAAGGGACTTGGTTTTTGTGGACTCCTCGTTTGCGAACTTCTCCGCGTCCACTGTGTCTGTGTGTGTGTGTGTGTGTGTGTGTGTGTGTGTGGTATCGATTCATTATTTTCTCAAACCTGCAGGATTTGTCGAGTATCAGAAGCTTCCACTTCGAAAGCTTAATCTTTTGAATAATTCAATAAATTGCCACGGTGGAAAATAGCGAAGGAATCGAGTGGCATAATGGGACCCACGGGTATCGAGATAGGGACAGTTTTAAATCGAGACAAAGACTGGCAAAAAATAAAGTGCTCGATGGGATTTTTATCGAGCGATTTGGTCAAGCGGTTCCCTTCGGACCGATAAGGGTCGATCAGGTCCTTCTGTCGACTCTCTGCGTTCTGTTCAATCACCGCCGTATCCTTTTCTCTTTTCTGAAACTACCAATTTAATTGAAAAGAAAAAAAAAAAAAATATCCCTCTTTTAATCGCGATGAGAATTTTGGTTCTCGTATTGAAAAGTTATTCTTTCAATGAAAAAACTTTGCCGGTTCAGTTTTCGTGTTTGCGAGTAGACGGAGTACGATCGTGATAAGACAAGAAAAGGGAGAATCGCTGGAGGAGGTAACGAAAAGTTTCGGGACACGGGGAATTGATTAAAAGGTTGGGTAGACGTAACGACAACGTCAGACACGAGATTGAAAATCATCCTTTTGGTTCTTGTTTCTCGGACTAGCTGGGAATTCTTCGGATTTTCTACTGTTATAAAGGTTGGCGAGTAAGTAGATTGAAGCGAAGCGTGGTCAGACCCGGGAGAAAATGTGCTTCGGCTCGTAGAGTAGGAAAACTTGGATGCAGGTGAGATTGGTTCAGCAGTATTTCGACGAGATGGAAATTAGTGCATATTTCAAAGCGGCTAACCGAACTAACTAGATGGAATACTTGCGTGTACCTCGGCGCAGGTAATATTTCAAGAATGTGTTAATCACCCAAGCTGAAATTTACCGTAATTACCGTTACCGGAACAATTTCACCTACGCGAAATTTTCATCCAGCTCGATATCAGCGTTCGATGTAAGATATTTGTAAAATAATTTGAAACTCGGCTATCTTCCTCCTGCCATTCGCCCCATTATCTCGAAGCTCTTTCACGAGAGACTTTCCGCGAAAATAAGGAAGAACGAAGGTTGTTGAGAAGGGTGGAAACATTAAGGTACATAATTCGAAGGCGTTTCGCCAAAGAGCAAACGAGAAAGAGATGCCAGCGAAGGCGTTTAATAAGATAGGAGGATGACCAGAGTAAAAAGAGAGAGAGAGAGAAAGGAGAAAGTCAATTTGCCGCTGATTTCGAGGCGTTAAGTTTCTTTTCACGACGAGTGTCTGCTGTTGGACGGTAAATGGCCAACCAGCCAGCCGTTTGAAAACTCTCGTCTAGAATCATTCTACCGAGGAGAATCGGCTATCCTACCGGGATGCGTCCTTGCTTCGTCGTGATTCGCCCAGGAAAATGGAACGACTTTCCTCCGCGACGCGACGTTTTTACTCGTCCCACGAATTTTGGCCGTGAGAAAAGGAAGGGAACGAGGATCGTAGCAGGACGATAAACAAGAGTTTCATCGACCGTTAAATCACATCCAGCAACGGCCTCGTCGGTTGGATTAAACTACTAAATTTCAACGCGATTCTCCGCCTCTGTCTACCTTTCCTATATAGCCTGTGTTATCGTATTATATCTCTGCTCTAATTCCACGGTTCGTTAGTTCCATCGAAAATGGCTCGATACATCGATGTATCGGCATTGCCTTCGAAGAACGAACTTAAATACACCAAAAGTACGAGGGCATTGTTTCCGGTATTACGAAAGCCTCTTGCCTTTTGTATTTATTCTAACATTGTCGCGTAAAAATTGATAGTTGCGCGATCACATTTATCCTCCCCAAATATCGTTCCAAAGTTAGCCATAAAAAAGTCCCCGGACTATCCCGGATTCTCCTCGGATTCCCTTCATCCAGTATCAGTTTTACAACCAACCTTTTTACGTCTTCGCATTGGACCGTAGCGAAGATTCGTTTCCACGACGATTAGAGTGCGATAACGTTGAGGAAGAAGCTGCGGAATCGAGCCAGTCCGGAAATTGAGTTAGAATTTCATGAAACGAGCTCTCTCAATAAGATCACCGACACGACGGTACTTTTGATTATCCTTCAGGACGCGACGCGACGCGACGCGACGCCCAGAAGGGGGAAGGAAAGTGTGATGAAACGTTTCGTCTGTTTTCTCGCGGAAAAAAATCTGACGCTCGGTGGAGAAGGAACCGCGCCGCGGTGAAACGTTGGGCCAGAAAAGAAACGGAAGCCCGGCGGAGGAGGATGGAGGAGTGAAAAAGCGGGAAAGAGATTTTCTGTAGCAAAGCTCGAAGAGGGCTGATAGCCTAAGAGAGACGAGGGTGAGGCACCGGGTTCATTGTTTAACTTGATAAATGAAGTAGCCGAGCGTGGAAGCTGAACAACGAGCTTGCTCGTACACAATGCCGGCGATATATATTGTTTCGAGTTAATTCAATGCTGGAAATTCAAGCCCCTTCGAACAAGTGCGAGCTTGAACGCGTTACCGATGGACCCTGAGACGCTTCGAACCGTATCCAGGAAAGTTTTCAAAGACCTGAAACAAACAAACTGGAGTGTGATTGAATCGCGATTCAATTTATTTACGCTGGATGATGAAGTAGCGCGGCCAGTAATTCGGTTAATGGATCTAAATGGTTCTTTAGCGCGCGGATCTTTTTATTTCGGCCGCTGTTGCGGCTTTTAGAATTTTAATTACTACGTTCCAAGGTAAATGAGAAATTATCTCGGTAAGGAAAAAATGTAATTCCATTTCTCTTTTACGATACGCAGTAGTAGAAGCCCGTGAAAAGGTCGCGAAGCGTATCGACGAACGAAGCTTCTCGCTTACGAGCAACCTTTAGGCGGATTAGGTGAGAGAATCGTAAAGTGAAAATCCTTCCATCTCGTACGAATACAGGATGGTCGTGCGAAATTTCTCGTAAGCGACTTTTCAGCGAGTGAATAGAGGAGGAGGAGTTACTCTTTAAATCGATGCCTGAAAAATTCAGCCACCTTCGAGAAGATTAGCCTCTTCTCTACTCTCGCGACGTGTCCTCTCCTAACTTTCTTCCTCTCTCTTTCGAACGGCTAGCCATGCTCCATTTTACGCGCGAGTATTTCACGATGGAACGTGTAGGAGGGTAAATTGAAGCGGGACGGGTTTTGCAAATGGCTCTAAATGACGCTGCCATTTCCGGTTCGACCGTGAGAGTACTTTCTCGATGCTAGTGGAGCAACTCGACCATTATTCGGACTGCGTTGCCCGCGTATTCTTCTTTCCCTTAATCGTGTCTCAACGTTTTACGATAATCACAAATGGATCGTAAAGTCTTGATGAATAAGTGTTTTCCGCGCTTTTAGGACCGTTTAGGACCGTTTAGAAGCATTAACTGTAAATCGTGTCCAGAAGGGAAGGTTATTTCGTTCAGTTTCATGAATAATGGAGCACGTTTGACGTTGAAAGGATCATTGGTCAGATCAGTTTTGCTCGCTCGTTTCTAATTACGCGAGAACTAATAGACGGTATTATCTAAATCTCGAATCGATCCGCTCGCTGGATACGAACGATCCCCGTTCTCGTTGGTAAGTTCAAAGCGAGGGCTTATTAACTACCAGCCTCCGTTCCCGGCAGCTCTATTTATAAATTAAACTACCGACCATCTCTTCCAACGCGACTCTCCTCCTCCTCCTTCTCCTCCTCCGTCACGTTTTTCGCTACTTTCCCTTTTTCTTCAAACACTTTCGTCCTCGCTTTTCACGAGGAAAGAGAATGGTGTAGCATCGATATCCGTGGTTGTCGGGGTGTTTCTAGCTACTTTTTCCCCTACCGTCGCGTCGGGGTGCAGATGGTTTGCTTGCGTAACATTGTCTATTCTCGAGCATGGCCAATTAAACGTAAAGCCCGTGCACGGCAATCGACCGACGCTATACGCGACGACGTGCGCCCGTTTAATGACCGGCAATTAAAATATCTTCACCGGGCGAGTTAGCGCGAATTTCGTTACGGTTCGTGGCCTATAATGCGGCGAGCACTGATTCATGGAGCTTTCTTTGTTTTCTATTCCATTCTAACCAGAGGCGCAATGTAATTAGATATTTGCCGAAGGATTGAAAGGGCGATTTTCATTCGCAAACATCTCGCTTATCTCACGGTCGCAGCCTAAAAGGGAAATATAAAAATTGTGGACGAAACGCGACGAGAAGAGGAGGACCGGCTGCACTCACGGGATGACACGATAATAAAAGCACACCCACGCTACACGCTTACTCCCCCCCCCCCCCCCCCCCCCCCCCCCCCCCGTTGGCCTGCTTCCTTTTCTACGTAAGCGCATGGCTTTCCACTTGTCTGGCCGCTGATTCACCGCGCGCCGCCGGAAACGACGGCGAAAATAGCGCGAGAATAACGAAGATCGCAACTACGACGACGGCTTTATAGTTATATTGTCAGCGCTCGTTGCATCCGCTTCGCTTCCGCACCGTCGAGTTGCTACTTTTCCCTGCGCCACGGATACCTGCCTCTGGCACATCCTTGTTTTATACTCTGTCCTCTGATACCTGGAAATACCTCGATGAGATACCGTCCGTGAAACGTACGCGTGGTTTACTCGTTTTATATGAAATAAATAAGAGTCGCTTTGCAATGTATGAAAATGCAGAGCTATCTAAACGATCGATTCAACGTGGCAGTCGTTTACGGGGCTCTGCTAAAAATACAGCGAATCGATATCGAGCAAACCTAATGGTCTTAGGTCAAGGATGATGAACGCCCGACTCGGCTAATTTACCGCGACGAATTCTATCGTCAGCTCGGAGACCGCCTCGTTTACCGTGAAATATGTCCGGCCAAGAGTGCGTTGGATATTTCATTCGTCTTAATTTCCGGAACCGGAGAAATATCCCGAGGGTCAAAGAGAGCGTAACCGATCGAACGAAAAATCCGCTCCGGAATCCGCTGTTCCAATACGCTCGACTAACGGTCGTTCAATCGCGGAAGAATCGAGCCCGGTCCATGGTTAAGGGATCACGGCAAGAAGGGGATGATGAATTACCGAACGAACCATCAATCATTGTCATAAATAGCTGGAAGATCGAGGGACGGCCTGCTGCTAAGATAATTACCGCCACCTTTCCGATAATAACCCGGGGACGTATTCGACAGCAGTCTGTTAAGTATTATCTGTCGATTTTGCCTCGATCACGCGAGAAGAGTTGAGATTATTTCGCTGTACTTTGATGCGAAATCGTGAAAGAAGGGTTAATCGTCAGGGAAAAGGAAAACGGTTGAGTTGTTGACGAGGAAATCGAGGGATTCGGTTGTTCTAATTACCGCGGAGTGTTTAGAATTTAGGTGGGAATAGTCTGAGTAGCTCGTTACCGAGAATCCTCGAGCGCGTCCTTTAGCTCGTTGTAATCTCTGCGAGAGGTCTGAGGACAGGAATAACGAGGAACTTACCAAGTAGGACGGTGAAATCGATAGAATTAATGACTACGCGGCTGTATAGCGGGTAATATTATCCCTCGTATAGCGGAGTTGCGGCATCGCGCCACGCCGTTTCTACCAGGTTGTTATCCCTGTTCGATCGATTCTCCTTCACCATTCCTCGACAGTCGACAGTCTCGCTTTTTCATCTTTTCCTAGTGAAAAGAACTCGTCTCTGAATCGTCGATGATTGCGAAAAGCCATCCTGATGGGTCTGTTAATCGAGCCATCTCGTTGCCATGTATCAACGTATCATGAGAATAATGTTCATGTATTTTCTAACAGTTTGTACCAGAGGGTAAATACGGTTTCATTCCTAAACTTCTCACGACACGTGTTTCTCTTATTGGCCAAGATGCTCGAGGGATCTCGAAGAAGCTTACCTAATAAAAACTGCATCGTACCGTGTCGCGTTGCACTATTTACCAAGAGAATCTCGAGGATGGTAGCCGTGTATCGCGTGTAAACGACGCCAGCCCCTCGGCAGAGCTTTGAAATCCGCGGTTACGCCGACTACGGGAACACCATTGGAAACTCCCTGTTTTCCCCGTCGCTCCACTGGGAATTCACGGCGTCTGCTTAGCGCCAGACCGTCCACGAGAATCCCGGCTCCCAATGACACGCCATTCGTGTCAGTACTAATCCGGACTAAGGAGGTTGAATGTAGGATCGTGGCCATTAATTCAAGCTACCCCTCGGTGGCGAGCACCACGGCCACCGCAAACAATTCTAACGCCCTCATCCCCACGGTTTCCTCTCGCTTCGATCATCATCGAACGCGTTCGAGGATCAAGTATCCCGAGTTGCTACTTTTTTCGCAAAGTGGACGATTGGTCAAAAATTTCGTAAAATCGCTAATCCACTCGGCGATGTTCCAAAAGGAATAACGGCAGAAATTAATACGCGCTGTTCCGTCCAGTGAAATCTTCGGAACCCCTCGTGACGGGGTAGAAACCCGAACTCGAGGGTGGAATATCCGGCTTATCTGTGACCCAGGAGAAGAAAAAAATGGCCCATTGCGTTCGACGTTATCTGGGCCGCTTATCTAGCCCACGGTCCTTCCCCCAAGCTCGTTGGATTTGCGTTCGCAGGGATGCGGGGTTAACCGAACCGCTTAGGACAAACGTTTTCGTCTCGCTCCTAACGATCAGTGCGATGATTAGGCCTATCTAGGGAATGAATCGGGCTCGTTTGTAAGACGGACACCACCTAGTGTTATTAAATTTCATCACGCGTGCCGGACGCGTATCGGTTCGTCGACTTTGCTTTTGCAGGGGTTGCTTCGCTCCCCCTTTCCTCACACTTTTACCGACGCTGCCGCAATCGTTCTTCTTCTCCGGGGTAATTGATGGCGAACTCTCTTCTGTGCGAGGAGTGTTCTCGGAATCGCATATATTACGCGTACACTGTGATCATTTTGTCCTCTTTGTGTTTTCAGAGTAATTGAGTGCTTTGTAATTAATTTCGATTTGTAATATTAACATTTCAATTTGTGACACTAGGTCGTTCTCGGCACTTTGCTGTCCAAAGCTTGGCTAAGCGAAAATTTCATTAAAACAGCTGCAAGTGAACCCCCGTTGATTAGCCGTGCATTTACCAATTATCGAACTAAATGGACGTGCATTATGCAGTATTTACATTTCGATAATTATACCGCGAGCTTTTGAAATCACCCTGCCTTGTTCGCAACGCTTTCAAACATTCAACGATACCCGTGAAAGGTTTATTGCTACATGGTTTAATTACGTAGTTCAACAAAGTTTCTTTTTTCTCTCGATCGTTTTTCATTTTAAAAAAACCCACAGCTTTTTTAATAAATATTCAAGAACTTTTCGAAAATTCCATCCAAGTATTTTATAAATGCAAGAGGTGACAGATAGCTTTCGATTTGCCTTATATTGAATTTCAAAGATTCGAAAGGAAGCTCTACGAACCCTCTATTCAACGTTTACCCTCTCTGCTCCCGGCTTCCTGTTCGTCGTACCTTCCTTTCGTAACTCTGCTGTCAGGCAGCGACAAAAAGTTGGCAAAATTAAATATTGATTTTGTTTGCGTGCATAAGACCGGTTTCGTGTAGGCGGGAGTTGAAATCTCGTCGAGTTTATCGCTGATTTTGACCGAAAATCCACTTAAAGCGAGTTTAAAAGGCCTACCATCCGGGTACCTCGCCCTTTTGCTTCGCGGTGAAAACGATTTAGCCCTCTATTTGCGTGTCATTCTGTCGATGAATCGATAAGCTACGTTTCTCTTCACTTCTACACACATTTTCTATTTTGCAAAATCGTTAAACGACACTCGAACGTCGCAAAGGTGCCACTCGACGCGTTAAAAGTTGAAATTCTCGCGCATTCAAGCTGAAAAATTCAGAGTCCTTTTCAGCGTTATAAGATGCTCGTTAGTCCTCGTTGCTCGAACGGAATTCTCCTTCCTCCAACGCAAGAAATTCTTTGCTTCTCCCGTCGTTTACGCCATGCCTCTGACCCAGTTGCAAAACCCGCTAACGATAATTACGAACACGCCTGTGACGACGTAATTGAAATAAAAAAGGAGGGAAAAAACAGTTGGCGTTAAAGAGCGGGAGCGCAGGGGAAGCTCTCAAAATTCATCGCACGAGAATGTTGGGAGTCAATGGGAATTTTAGCGAAATTCCCGGCATAGCCACCGGTCACTAGGGACCTCTCTAATGAAACCGCGCCGGTTAATTAACCTATCAGATCGATTAATCATCTTTAGAGTGGCCCGGAGCACCCTTTCAACGACCACCCGGACCAAATGTTGTCTGTCATTAATGTACATCTGAATTCTGCGAGGATGGCGCTCCTATTAAATTCTTCCGATACTAAAAATGAGTCGATGAATTTTAAAAAGAAATTTCCTCGAGCAAATCTGGAGAGGATAAACTGTTTTCAAAATTTTTATACTTGCGTTGGAATGAATTAAAAATTAAATTTTAGAAAAGTTAATAAAAGAAAACAACACTGGAATGAAATGTAGCGGCGAAGCGCATCGTATGGACGCAACTGGCTCTATTATGCGCGGGAGTTAATTTTCCTCGCGCGTAATGGACACTTCCGGTCCAGTTGCTGGTGCGTGGCTAGGTCTGCCAAGACGGCTGCTCCTCGCAGAAATATTAATATTGTCGACGGTCAGTTTGGGCGCGTTCGTCTCGTTGAAATAAAAAGAAAACTACTGGTGTCCGAGTTAGGTTAATTTGGAAATAAGGGAGAATTTACGACGTCTACGGATCTCGTTAAACCTTTCCGCGATTAAAGAGATTCGCACGTATTTCATTCGCTCAAGTGGCCGAGCAAAGTACGTGGTGGGAGGAATTAAATCGGTTATCCTGTTAAGTTGATTCAACTTGCGTCTCTAACTTTCAATCGGCTAGACGGTCAAGTGTTTGAAAATCTCCTACGACGTAGATACACGTCTTTTCTTCATCCCGAAAGTATGTTAAGAGTATACCGAAGTCTGCGGAAAGTAGTTGAAACGATAGACAATGCGAATCCTCTTGGAGAAGTAGTCCCTTCGGGGGATTAACAGTGATCGATTTCAAATTGTCCGCGTCTTTACGAAGAAGCTTTCTGGAAATACAAAAAGAGTTTCAAGATGTTAGCTAAGAGCTCGTTAATTCTACCCTTCTTAATTGTATACCTACTTAAAGCTTCCCTGGCTGCTTTTTTCAACTTAAATATATTCGCACTATTTAACTCGTTTAACGTTCCACTTTATCGTTCTCTACCCTGCAACTTTTCTAATAAATCCATCGAGGTGGAGGAAAATTTTGGTAGAGGTAATAAAAGTTTGCGTAATCAAAATGAAAAGCGATCGTAAATTGGAAATCGCACCGTTTCCTAAATCCATGCAATGAACGAGCATCGCGTCGAACGGAGGGTGAAGCTGGTTATACGTGTCCCATCATCGCGCGCAGTTACCTGTCAGCCATAAAGCGAGGCTCGCGGTGACATTTTCGATGGTCGTGAGCTTAGATCTCCGGCTGGTTTCCAGCCTGTCTACCCTGTGCTGGGAATATCAAAAGCTCTCGCTTTTACGCGCGACAACTCGGAGCTTTGCTATCGGTTTCTTGCGGCAACGCGTGTCACCGCGATAAGGTAAACTGGCGCAGCAGGAAACGTTGTTTGACGCGCGACAACCTCGAGTGTGTCTCGAAGGGAAAGTTCCGTCGTTTGTCGGGAAAGCTTTCGATTTGAAAAGGAATTTCTAACGTTTCTCTTCTTTTCTGTTTCAGGTGAGTCTTATCCTATTGTTGAGGAAGGGGATTTTTGATAATTCGATAACGGGACAGTCATTGTCACCCCCTGGCGATTTCGTTACACGATCCAATGGTAAAAAGAAAGAGAAAGTAAGTAGAAACATCGAGGAATAGTTTGCGCAGTCAGGCGAAAAGGGTGATTCGCAAGCTACCGGATGTGTCAGTGGCTGGCAGAATGGTTGAGTAGCAGAGGATGCGGTAGAGTTTGGCAGCACTCCCGGATTCCGTATTCTGCAGTGATGCGCCGCATCCCTGTGCGTCGCCGCCGCGTGCTCTTGTTATTGTTGTGTTCAGGATGGTGCAGGGAACGAGAGGGAGGACGCTTTATTCCCATTTCTGTTAAGCCGACAGAGACAAGCAGACATTTTTGTTTGGGGTTACAACGCGCATGTGACGTACGGGTACACTCGACTCCCCTCTTTCTATACTCTGTAGAGCTCGACACAAGTCTGATGCTAGAACACAAGTTCCCTCTCAGTGGCCCGTGAACCGCGACCGGAGCAGCACACGCTCCTCTTGTCGTTCGATCGATCATTCTTCCGATAGACACGCGATTCTATCCTCCCCCTACTTCCTCTATCTATCTATCTATCTATCTATCTATACCTGGTCTTCGTCGAACGTTGACACTTCCGCGATGCGCGTCGTTTCCGGTCGTTCCATCCACGCGACTCGAATCTCGTACGTGTCGAGTGATCAGTGATCAGACTGTGACTCGATCGATTAAATCAGCCGCTTTATTGGACATCTGATTTCTTTCTACGATGCCGTTCTATTACGAACAACTCGTGCTGTTGACATTGTAAATTTTGGTATCTGATCGTTTCAAGTGGGTTGTTATGACAACGAGTGTTAGGTGGTAAAATTCACCTAACACTCGACGCGTCAAATTTTAATTATTATTTACATTCCTCGACAATTATCCCAGTGGATTGGAGGTAGCAAATTGAGTCGTAAGATTAAAAAATTAATCCATGACGCACAGAGCACTTGGTGTAATCGTATACGGTGGCAGTGAACGCGTTAACACGCGGTGTAATGAAGTTACGATAACGACAGAGGGATTTCGCGTTCGTTGGGTTCGAGGCGCGAGCTTGAACACGCGACCGGTGTAATAACGAGAGAATCGATGCCCGCCACCCTCCTCGATACCAAAGCACTTTTCCTCGGTAATTTATTCATTTGTTCGTTGAACGTAACGTGCATTACCTGCCACTCGATAAATTACTCGCATTCTCGCGTACGACCGTGTAGTCACCACTTTAAACGTCACTTTATGACGCGAGTTTAAAATACATTACGACCTAAATGTTGTTATTAAACGGTACCTAGATGTTACCGATCGTTTCTTTTCACCATTTTTTTACTCGCTTTACCCCTTTCGATACGTACGATCTTATCGAGATGGAAAAAAAAAAACAACTTTGAAAGAAGTTGATTGGGATACGGGTGGTGAATGAATCCGCTTGAAGCGGTGCCGAAGCACCGCCAACACAATTAGCAGTCCTCCTAACCGACCATACTAATTAGCAGGTAAACGGCGCGGAAAAAAATCAACGAATCCTTTCGTGTCGGTAATTAATCGGTCCCGACACTCTCGACTTCGTAGCCAATTAGCGGAGTGCTTCTGAACAAACTCGTTCACGCGTTTCAACCACTTTTATGGCGGTTTTCATGAATCTTAAACGTGTTTCCACTCTTCGCTGTCCTATCCTTTCTTTTTCTTCGATCGGCTAAATCGGTTGCGCTTCATATGAACCGTCCTGTACGTCGTGCATTAATTCAAATTGCCTCTCGGAATTGATTATCTTCGATACAAAAAAAGAGTCCACGTCCCACGTAGAATAAAAAAAAATTAAGACAAATGACTGTTAATCGAGGAGGATGACATCAGAGACGGTTGCTCTTGAAAATTACCTTGGAACCGTAGTACGGCTGGTTGCGCAACCGTGTTCTCCATTTCCTCTCTTGAAAATATTCTCTTTCTCTCTGTCTGTCCACACGGCTTTTAATCCGTCGATTTAACCAGGAAAGCCTGGCGAAGAGAGGTAAAAGGCTGCATTGTCGATCGTATTCGGCCGGTATCAGTTTCCATTCGGCGGACTGGATGGAGGATGGGTCCGGCTCTTTTTCAATTAAGCTTTGATCACAGAGTCGAGATAAAACGCGTCGAGAGCTCGAGCGAACATCAGTCGATCGAGAGGAGGAGGAGGAGGAGGAGGAGGAGGAAGGGGAGGGGGAGAGGAAAAGCACCAACCACTTTCCTCGTCGAACGTGTTAAATGAACAAAAAGGGAAGGTCGGTTTAGCGTAATCACCTTTTGACAACGTACACCTTTCACCGTGTATCCACTTATTATACATCGTCGAACCACCTTCGAAACGGGCAATCCCGATCACTCGATTGTTTGCCATCGACACGAATGGGAAACGTGGTATGCTCACCTTTCCCCTCCGCTTTCACAATTGCCGCCACATTTTATTCGATGGAAAAAAAGTGAAGATAGAGAACAAAGGTAAAGAGGGGATGATCGATAAGGGGTAAAAAATATCCAAGACGGTGAGTTTAACAGGATATATCTGTGCGATTCGAGGCTGTCTCCTATTTTAACCGACATATAAATTACGACTGGTGAGTCGACCAAGTGTTTGTCTTTTTGCCGGTGCTTTCGAACTTTTCGTCGTGCAGGAAAGACGGAAAGAGAGAGAGAAGGTAAGAGGGAAGACGCGTGGAAAGCGAGGTGGAAAGCAAGAAAACGATAAGAGAGAAAGCAAGCGGAGTCAGAGGGTGAGCAACGACGAGAAACACGGCGTCGAGGGTGTTCTCTGTGCGCTTGGATCGACTATTTTCAGTCGGTGGATATTTTTAAGCCCCGTTTGGAACACGAACGACCGATTTCCAGGAGAAAGAAAGTTCATCGTTTTCTCTACCGAACGGACGAAGATGGAAGAAGAAGAAGCACAGTCACGGA
This sequence comes from Osmia lignaria lignaria, assembly GCF_051020975.1. NCBI lineage: Eukaryota > Metazoa > Arthropoda > Insecta > Hymenoptera > Megachilidae > Osmia > Osmia lignaria. The sequence continues at coordinate 11,006,965 of NC_135033.1, read as the reverse complement.
TAATCGAGAAAGAAAACGCAATGTCTGTGTCTTCTTCCTCCTCATCCTCGTCGTCGTCGTCGTCGTCGTCGGTTCACCCTGGGGACGCGCTTGTTTCCGACTAATTGAGCCTAGCCAGTGAGAAACGCGTCACAGAATTTTTCTTATCGTTCCCTGTTCGCCTTTGTTTCTACTTCGGTTACTACACTGATTTTCATAGAGTTAATGCATTTTCTTGGTTCATTCGCTTTTCTAAATGAAAAGTTCTGATGAAAATTCTTGTTTTGAAACACCCAGTAAGGGTTAATCCTCTCGGTTGGATAGTCGTGACGAGTCTTTGATTTTTCGACACTTCGACTCGAATTGTCACGGGAAGCGCGAACATACTTTCCCGGTTTAATTTCCCGCGAGACCTTTCCGACCTGTTCGATTCAATTTCTCCGCCTGGTACACACGGCGTTTTAATAAATATACCCCTGTTAGCTGGTTGTTCCGGTTTTTAATTTTCATTAAAAATCGTCTCGACGACTCTGTCAACCATTCTCGATGCTCGAACGAAGACTCGTTAATTCAGGAGCGAACCACGCGATAGATCGTGGCCCAGGTCAAAGCGAAAGCTCTTCTTCGCCCGTGGCTCATTTAATTACCGAAACGCCGACTCGACAGGGTGCTCTGCAAACACGTAAATACGCTCGTCCCGTCTTTCGTTTATTTTTCAACCGACTACCCCCGCCTATTCAACCTTCATCAACTACAACTGCAACTACAGGGTGTCCATGCTAATTTCTACTCGAATAGCGCAATCGTAAACGGTTCTTTATTGACGTTGCGTAAAGGGTTATTAAAAGCATCCGATCGATAAAGTGCTTTGGTAAAACGTACACGCGGGGTGGATTCGATTTCGTTTCCGTTTCCGTGGACAAACGATGGCCAAGAACCGATTTCTTTCCGAAGGAAAGAGTGACGGAGTGAAGAAGTAGTGCGATCAAGAGAAAAGTGCAGACGAGAAACTGTGACAAATGGTTCAACCCGTGCAAACGGAGAACAACAACTCCGCCTTGGACATGGAGTCGCTGGAGGAGATGCTTCGCAAGGTAACCGATCTCATTTAACACCTAAAGACCAGAAATAATTGCAACGAACGCGTTATTACCATCCACGTGCCATTCACTCGGCTTAACTTCCCCGTTAAACGGATTAAAGCAAGAATCACATTACCTTCTACGAAGCAGACCCAAAGACGTACCGAGGGCAAAAGGTTTTTTAACTGCTACTTCCTGTAATGTATTCCGTCAGGCATCACTGAATGGACCACTTAGCGAGCATCCCGCACACGCGTGCCCTCTCGCGTAAGCGTTTTACCCTCTCTTTAAAGCCCGTTCCTCCACATGTCTACAGACCGTCTCAAAACAAGTCGTACACCATCATAATTATTCATTACCATTTTATCTGCCATTTCGTTTTCGAACTATAAGCTATGGAGAATTAAGTATTCAGCTTTCAAAGTGACTTATTTAAATTTTCTGCCAATCCGTTTGCAGAAAACATTTTTTGAAACCTCCTGTATACGTACGTGTCTGTACCTCCCCTTCAGCCATTCTAATAACGCGTTAATGGTCAATTCAGCAGAAAATAGCAATCCCCTTGCTCATCGACTATCGAGGACACTTCTATCGCGCTTTTTCACGCGACCCGCTATAATTTCACCCTCTCGCGACCGAAAAGAACATCGCTCTTCGAATGTCGCTGAAAACGATACCCTTCTGCTGTGGTAAGGGGAGCAAACAGACCTTCGACAAGTTTCTCTCATTCTCCTCCGTTTCTATGGATCCAAATGGATGTAGAATACAGAGAGAAGTGGAAAGTATACCCTTTGCAAATTATTGATTCGAACTTTTTCCTTGTTCCGAGGAAGGAAAATAGTGAAAATTTTGAACTACGGTCGAGGTATATCCACGCGCTTTCCTTTGGTAAGAAAAAATTTATTTTAAGCCAGTCGCGTTTTTCTTTCTTTCCCTTTTATACGCATTTTCCTACCACGTTCGCCTCTGTCCGACCTTTGGTACAGCCTTTCCCTTTCCGCTAACTGAAGCTCGATACTAGAGATAGGGGAAAATGGAGGAGAAAGCTCGATTCTCGTGTAGTTGTAGCAGCAGTAATGTAGCTTTAATGTAGCCCTAGCGCAGGGAAAGTTGTCGTTCCCCTTTGACGATTTTCCACGTCAAACGGTCCCGTTGATTTCCACCGTTGCCGTATTAGCTTTTTACTCGCCATCGGTTGCTACTTCGCCTTGCATTTTTCTGCTTTTTAACCGGCGAATGGAAAAAAGGAAATCTGCGATCTATTGGTGAGCTTACAATGCGATAGATTCTGGAAAGATGAAACCGATAAAGCCTCGACCGCTTTTACGATATCTCTTTTCTCGATACCTTTGTACCGTGGTCTTTGAATCAATCGCGAAATGAGAATTGAAATATTACGGAACGACCGGATGAAATAGAGGGGAAAAATTGTGAAAAGTTAGACGAACTTTACGCGAGCATGTAAAAGGTTAAAGGTTAAGGACAGCTTTTCATAGCCAGAAGAATACTTTTGTTCTCGTTAGAAGATTTTTCACCTGTACCTTCAGGAGACGCGTTGGTCTTTTTCCTTACCGCCAGCTGTTTCTGATTCGAACGTTTTCAGCTTCGCTCATGAAACATTCATGCTCGATGGCCACGGAAAAGCTCGACGAAATTATAAACGATCCTTCCTCTCGACCGGAACGTGCTTTATTTCGCGAGCTCTCTCCTACCTCTGCTCCTGGCTATTTTCATTTTAATTGGCGTTTGTTTGGCCAGAATCGGCCTCTTCTGTTTCATTACTTCGATACACCGTGAATTCATCGTCTGCAGCGAATAATTATTAACGCTGGATAATTCTTTTATCGAAACAATTTTCCTTTTTTCTTTTTTATAGAACGGAATGAGTTTCACTTCGGCGGCTAGATACAAATATATACGTGATATGTAACGAAAGGGGTTGGTACGATACAATCACCCCTATTTTCTCGCGTGTCATTTCGATAGGAGGAACGTCAGAACAACTACCGGACTATGTTTGACAAATCAGACAGTACCTGGACTCGGTCTCGGTTTCCTGTCCGTGGTGTATTTATAATTTATGCATGGAATGCATAATCCGACCGGGTGGAGGATTTGCATAGGCGCGCAAAGCTGACGGATCGCGTTGGCCTTCGTGAAATAATGCTTAAATAACCTGCATTTGCATTACGTGTATTCGTACACGGTTTGTACAAAAAGTTCGCCCCCTCGCATATTTCTCGTTTGCACGTATTATCAAACATTTCGATATCGCGTTTAAGAATCTAAAATACTTTCTCACGAGACACTCGAGAAAAACGATCCATCAAATTGGGTTTCATCCTTTGGATAGCTCTTGAAAGTTTCAAAAACTCTCGTGTGCTTCCGCTCGAATGGAAAATATTCGAAAAACGAGGGAAACGTTTGCGTTGTCCGTTAATCGCAGCCCGTTGGTTCACCAGAGATTGATTTCGATGTTCGACACAAGTAGAGAAGTTTCGGAGCGACGAATAAATGGCTAACTAACGAGGTAGAATTGCTCCGGTACCTACAAGTTACAGAACACCCGAGCAAACACGATTCTCCGTTGCTGTTAAACATTCGTTCACGTCGTAGATGAGGTTTCGAATATCAGAGAAATCGTACTTCGCTTTGTTTACGGTTGCTCGTTGCTGAAGGCACACCTTGTGTTTCTTTACGTTTAACTGCAAGTACATGGATCTTTTAGACTTTGGACATTTATAGATTACGAGGCTGTTTTAAGGGAGCGGGTCGATAACCTTTCGGAATATTTTTAGAGGAGTTAATGAGCGTCTAGAGAATTTTCTCCACCCTTGTCTTCCACTTCGTGAAATGAAAACAGTGTCGAATTTAATTTTCACTTTGGTTTGTTTAAAATATTCTTCTTCGGGATGGCCCATAAATTTGATCGTACAAACTGGCATGTATGAAATAAATAAGAAGAAAGTTTGTCGTAGAATGATCGGGGTTGCGCACCCCTGTTCAGAAAACGCTCACCCTGCCGGGGTGGGTGTTCCGTTAAAAATGAGACTATTCGCGAGCACTTTGGCGCGAAACGTTGGAGCGCTTTGTCGGAAAATGGTGAAAATATTTCAGGGGCTTTCGCGGTAGAGGCGGCTCGATGCCATCGATATAATAAAAGCGTGGCTCTAGCAGCGGCTCTCCAGCCCCTAAGCAAAGGCTCATCCAGCCCGATAACTTGTCTGAGTAGCAGAAAATAGAAATGGATAGAGTAGGGTGGCTTATACTCGCATCCTATTTTTTCCTTTTCCCTTTTCCCTTCTACTCTCGTCGCGGTCTTTACTCACCATTGCTCGTGATCCGAGAATCATTAACGCGCTGTGTATTCGCTTCGCGGAAATTTATGAGTCTCGAGCAAATTATCGCCTAGCCGCGACGGTTCAAAGGCGGCTTCTCGCTAAAGATATTCTCGAACGGTTGCAATTATCAAATGAAAAATTCATTTTCCTAGCTGCTGTTTGTCGGAACTCCAAATTTGTAGATCTTTGTGTCGCGATAGAGAAGCAAAATAAGGAGGATTCATCGGCAAACATTATCCTGGTCCGATGAGTCGTTTTATTCAAATATTGATCGGCCTTGTCAGTATCGTCGAGAACGATAAGGCTCGTTACTCGCTCGATAAGGACAGATCGAAGGTCTCGTACCCTTATTTCGATGCTCCCTGATCTGCTTCTACTATTCCCCTTCGGTCCATCCATTTTTATGTGTCCAACACGGTTCCATCTTAATCCGTCACGAAGAGCGACAACCTCTGAGAGCGTGGCACGCTTTCTAATTCAATCTCGCTAGAACGAACCGTCCGATTCGATTATTCCGAGCTGTAAAAGCCGCAAGCTCGATGCCGAGTATTCTACCAAACCTTTTACCGACCCCGAATCTCTCACCAATCCATTAAGGAGAGAGTCCAGGATTCGGTTGCGTTGCGACCAAAAATTAATCTAGGTTGATTCGTTAGCATTTCTGTGTCAGTGTTTGTACCGAAACAAAAGAAAAAAATGGTAGGATAGGAAAGGAGAGGTGTCGTTTGAATTCGTTCGTCCAATTTTACGGGCACGGCTGTTCCGACGATCGCGCACTCCAATTAATCCAACCTCCATCGGGAGCGCGGCACAATTAGCCGCTTATCTGGCGGCGAAAATTTCAAGGGCCACTTTAACGCCAGTCTCTGCCGTTCCGTTGGTCCTTTTCGACCGCGCTCGAGAGAGCACCGCTCCAGGTCGTCAGCTCAATTAGGACCAACAGCCACTCCAATTTCTCTCGTCCTCGATCTCGCGTGCTTTTCCTACCGTTCCTCCTTTCCCTCTAATACCGCTGATAGACTGTCGTTTTTCCTTCCCAAGTATCCCGCAGGAAAAACACTGATGCGAAAGCCGCAAAAAGCCGCTTATGCCGTCGCGGTCAGGCAAGGACGGCCGCCTCCGCTCCCTCGACGATGGAAAGCCGCGGATTTCCTTGCGGGGATAAACGGCAAAGTCGAAAGGCATGTTTTTTCCACTTTTCGTCCGTCTCCATCGAGAAAATCCCTTGGTTGACGGCCGAGGGACGCGACAGGATTCGCGTTGGTTGCAACTTCTTCGACGTGGAATAAATCGATAAAGTCCTTTACTATCTAAACGCCATGGTTATGAAAATTAGTTGCCAATAGCCTGGAAAAGGCTACCCGCACAGTTATACGCGCTTATTAAATACTCTGGTTCTGAGGGGTTGTCGAGTATGTTTTTTGATGCACCGTATACCAAGAGTGGTTCGCGTGGAGAAACAAGCCCTCTCGAAAGGGTTGGGGAGTTTGAAGAGCGAAGGGCAGCCGTTGGCGAGCCGCTTGGCCGTTTAAAGAATGCATAACGAGAGGTGCACACTTGCATAGCGGCGCGGCGTAACATCAGACGGGGAAACGGAGAAAGTGCCTGGGCAGGTTGCTAACCAGTCGGTATGCGGGCGAATGGACAGGTGCTGGTGACCTTGAAACCTGTGCACACCTTCCGCATTGGTGAACAGGTAGACCGCGTGGCTGCAGCTGCAGGCACCCAACCTTTGGAAATAATTGAAGTTATCATGGTTGATCGCCTTCCTCCCGTATCGTGAAATTTTCCTGAATACAAACGGAATCCTCTTATCAGAGGTTCGCAGTCGGGTATATGCAAAGGAACGCCAGGCATCCAGACTCAATTAAAACGAATTCAAGCAAACTCTTGCTTCCCTCGTGGAAAAAAATTGCGGAACGATAGGAATTTATGCGAGTTTCTTTCGCGAAAAGGCCTACTCGGATTTCAAGGGTCCAGAACGCTCAGCAAGAAACGAAGCGATCTTGCCCATCTACCCCCTTGGTCGAGCTGCGTAAAAGGGCAATAAAACACACGGGACGCATCTGGGTTACGAGCTTTACAAGCCGGTACCTCGTTTCTTTATCTCGTGCCAGGGCCATCGCTCTAGTCCTAAGCGATTTCTCCAACCAGCCGCCACCTTCGCTCTTCGACCTCGATAGACGTATATTTCACAAATATTTCTGCTTTTCCATTCCTCCGCCGACCTTTAATTACTGCAACGTGGAAAGAAAACAGAAACAGAGAATTCCTATGCGAGGGTGAAACGAGTTATAGCTGCAAATTATCGTAAAATTCCTGTTCACTGTACCACCAGCGCAGCAGCGGTGTAATTAAAAATTTCAAGCGTTAAGTGCACGCGTATACAAACGTGGACGATAGTGGGTCCCCGAAGACTGCATCCTCGTTTCCGATATCCCATCCGACAGGAAAATTATGATCAAGTTTTAGCGATAATCAACTCGTTGATAATTAGAATTTCCATAAAATGGAAGAAAAATAGAGCAATGTTCGAGAGAAGAGTATTCAAAAGGAAAGAGGCAAACCCTAATCGTAGCTGGATTTGCCAGGGTTCGATTCGATTCCCGGGTGTATTTATCTTTCCGCCTTGGTAACGAGCTTCCAAAATGCTTGGAGGTATTTCGAGGAATACGATTATGACACCGCAAGCAGCCCGCCTACGGAGCAGGTTGCTCGCGCGGCTGATTTTATCGGTAGACGGGGAAACGCGTGTAAATATGCAGATAGCTACTTGCCAACTCGTGTACCCACGTTTAATGCAACCAACCGGAGTCGTAGCCGACCCCTGGAAAGCGAAACGTGCTACCGTGTTCCCTGTTGAACGAATAGAAAGCACAAACCTCTGCTTCCCTTTATTCTCTTTCCAATGTTTCGATAACGTGTTCATTCATGAACTCGAGTAGATTGTTCTATGCCGCGTAAATTTCCAGCCCGTAACCACCCTTAACTGAGAATAGACCGATGTCTCGTCGACGAGTCTTAAGCGAATACTTAATAATCGAGAATAGCTTCGGTTCCCGAGAGATCTAATTATTATTATTATCAGACAGTCGGCTCGTCTGCTATGTTTGTCGGCTGAAATGGCACGCATCAAACTTGCTCGTCAAAGTTACTGGAGGATCATAGACGAGCAGTCTGCATATTTCAATCCGTACAATTACCCTGGAGGTATACACGAGTTTCCGAAAGCTTCGCCGCACAGCCAGCAAGCTTTGTTCGCTCGCCTCGCCTCGCCTCTCCTCGAGGATATTATTAAACGCCTCGTCTCCTACTCGTTCAAACTCTCTCCACCCTCTTATCCAACCCTTGTCTGCGTCACCTTCAGCCTTTTCCTCCTGGTTAGAAAACGCTTTCTTCGTGGTTTCAAGTTTGTTTGCGATTGATCCGTTTGCCTTTCGCCAAACACCTTTCCTCCTCCGTGTCTTCTGCTTTCAATATTCTTCGCTACCCCAGACAGTATTGTTCGTGTATCGTTGATTTGCCCGAAAAGGGGAAAAAAAATTGATAACTTTAGTGGTCAAGTGATCGAAGTAATTTGAAAAGGTAAAACGGTGTACACGAGCAAACACGGTGAACTCGCCAACGGGGTGGCAGCTTTTCAATATGCAAAATAAATCGATCTACTCGCTTGTCCAATAATGAATAAAACAAATATAATGCAGTTTCCATCGAGGGGGTGTTTTTCCGTTGACACGAAAAATCGAGTTGATCGTTGTAGAAATTAACCGACGGTCCTTTTAATACCTTCTATGAAAATTAAATCCTACGGGTATTGTTGGAAAAAGCACGCGTCCGTGTAGGTACATCAATCCCATGAGAAAATCGAAACGTTCCGAGTGGCATTTTCCAAAATCCTGCTGCAATTCAGAGTTACAGGGTTCTTGAAACTGTCTGCAAACGAAATTGCCAAGCAATCGAACGTGCGGGCTATCGAAAAACCGGTAAACGAGCCGCGAGAACCGCGCGACGAAATCACAGGTAGGTATTCAACTTCTCCTCCTCTTGTTACCAGCTTCGATTGTCCCGTGGACGAGACTTTATTATCAACGCGGTAACGCCGTCATCGTCGTCCTCGCGATTGTTACTACGATCGTCGTTATTGTTATTGCATCGTGGTCGATGGTACGCGCTCGTTTCCCAGCCTCTCGACCGCCTACGTGCCCAATTCCCATTGCAATTCCATTCGGATGCCACACGCGGCTCCGTGCAATTATTTCCAATGCAACGTTACTTTTTAGACACCCTGAAACTTCCCTTCGTTTAGACATTTTATTTTAATTCGTTACGATCCGGGCCGTTAATAAGGTTGTCGCATATAAAATCGCAGATTTTGCGGTTGATTAAACCGAAAAAGGTCAACCGGATTGGTTAATCGTGATCGGTCGTTAGGTTCGAATAATTGATCGATCCGTAGCGTTCCTATCGTTGATAGGAGAGCAATGAATTATATCATCGAGAGAGCGTGTCCTCTTTGCCATTGTCCGGCGACCGCGAATACAACGGCAGCCGCTAATGAAATTTGCATCGTCGGAAATTAATTCGCGAACAGGCTCGACCGTATCCTCCGCACGAAAAATCGAGTTATCGATTTTCGCATGCATAGCCTGCCCCGTTTCACGCTGTTCACGATCATTTTCACGCGAAAATTGTAGGAAATCGTTCCGTTTCATTCTCTTCAATTGCAAATTTTAATTAAATGAAATAGAAAAAAAATTTCGTAATTATTTCATCAAATTAAATTCGTGGTCATCAGGGTGGTAGTTGTTGCAGCTCTTTACGGAAGTACATTAGCACCCGATGCCTTCCAGTGGACCCTCGAAGAGCCTTCGACCAAAATCCCACAGCCTTTGGATCATTTCTCTCCTGTGCCTTGTATATTAATTATTTCGAGCGGAAAAGGGTAGGAAAGATGGTCTGGTAGGTTTCCCTCGGGAGAGGAAGGGTGAAATGGTCGGAAAGAAAATTACGTGGTTACGCTTACAAGCAACGAGACACACCGTTGACCTAGATTCTAGCCTTTAGACTCCGCTCGTTAATATTATTAATTAATATCGTGGCTGGAACTGTTCCGAATCTCTCGTAGAAGATTTATGAACGTGCTCGAGTCGCGCTTTATTTATGGATTCGAGGCACTGATGGATTTTCATAAATAAATCACTAAATCCAAAGTGGGTCTCGAGGAAAGAAAACATTTAGGAAAACAAGGGGGAAAACTAGTTTCATGGTGTTTTACGAACCACGACCGAAAAGAGTAAATTGTCGCTTTCGAGTATTTTGCCCGTGTGCTAACTTACCTACGGATGAACTTTCAAACTTAAATCTAATTCAACCTCCAATCCAAACTTGAACAATTTTCCTTGAACAAGAAGGAAAGTTCACCGATGTCGGGTAACTGTTACCAACGATAAAATTGCTTTTAATCCTCTCCTCATCTTCCATTCAACTTTCTTAAATGTTCAAACATACGTCGACGATTTCGAGGGAAGAAGTGTTTAATAAAATTCTTCCGGACGGTATCTTCGCTTGAAATTTTAAACAGTTTTAAACGCTTCGTTTAGCGTTACTCGCTGAAAGTACATTCTACAGAGTTTCAGGGTTTAATTTCCTGAAAGAAAATTGAAGAAATCAGGTTCAGAAGAGGGTAAAGGGAATTACATTTATTCTTCGTTTAATCTGTGTTTCGTTGAAGCTTCTAAAAAGCCACCCCTTGATGCTACCTGTTGTAGAGGGTACACCTTGCTCCTTGCCAATTGCCAACCCTTTCGGACCAAATTTCTTCTCGCTCTCATTGTCATTATTACGGTTATTATCGTTGAAATTGTCACAATGAAAGCCACTTAGATCTCACCCTCAGACTCTTCTTCGTGTTAATCGTTCGTCTAAGAAAGGAAAGCGACTCTATTTAATTTCACCATTCCTTTTTTTATTTCTTTGATATTTTAATGCATAGGCCTTTAGTATCTCCGCGTCTTATCGTAGATTGAAAACAGATACGATCCATGTCTCGCGTGTACGAAAATAATCCAAGCTGTAGCAGACGATAATACATGTGTATGAGAAGGCGAGGTTACTTGCAATGCAAAAGTCGATCGTTATCGAGCTGTTTTACCCGGCTAGAAGGGACCGCATAACACAACATCCAGCTGTGGCTTTCCAATGAAAATGAACAGGTAGCGTGAACAGAGGGGTAGAAAGAAAGAAGGACAATTAATAGAATCGCGCGTGTACGTACGTACTCGACAAATGTACAAAGTTGAAAGCAAAGTCTCGTGCGAATAAATTTCAAGAGAAAAAAAAAATATATATATATATATCGGACACCGTGTATGTAATGAGACGATAAGTTTAATCCGTGGCGTTTGAAGAAGGGTGGTGAAATTGTGGGAGAAATGGATAGGGTGGGCAGGGATTGGTTCGTTAATGTTATCGGTGGGTCGCGTGACGCGAAACATAAAGCATCCTGCCTTCTTGAGTTTCGTTTCTCTTTGTGCGTTTCCACTGAATTTATGGCAGCTCGATCCTGTCGCGTGAGCGAAAAAGAAAGCGCGATACACGCTCGTCCGTGTCCGGTTAATTCGTTTCCTTCGGGAAAATCGTCACGCGAACCCGTCGCGTCGTTTCCTGTATTCCTGTATTCTTTTCAGTTACCCTAGCGCTCGTTCTTGACAAAGGATAGCCCGATATCTTTGCCAACCTTCTTCGCCGACCTAAACGAGAATAGGTTGTCAGAAAGGTGTTATTACAGAAAGTAATGTTTCTGTTGGAAGATAAGTATTCCGGGATTTGGGAGCTCCTGACTCGATAAAAGATATTGCAAGGGAGAAAGAAAGAGTGTCGTGCGGAAGACTAGGGTCGACATAGAATATAATTCTCCATTCCAAAATTTATTTGAACGATTTTCTGCTCCCATACGTCAGTTGGCAAGAAACATTTAAAGCGTTCCTTTAAACCGGCTAACCAGTCGTTTGATCTTTGCCGAAACGGGCTTGTCGTTCGTTGAAAGATTCAGGAGAAACTGTTGGTCGGCCGGTTAGCTTATTCATGGTGTCGAGATATATTCACGGAGCGAAAAGGGGATGTTTCCGTTGGTAAAAGGGACATTGGTGAAACGAGGAGGCTAGGAAAAAGAAGAGGCACGATTTTCATAAGCCCTTATTGCCCGGCTGCTGTCATCGTTGCCGAATCGCATGGATAAAAGAAAGAAGAAGAGGAGACGCTTAAGCACTGACGACAGTTTGAGAGATCCTTCTTCTGGTATCCCGTTTGCGGCTAATGTACCCCCTTCTTCAACCACCCTTCCTCCAGACGTTCTTTCTTCACCAACCGCGACTTGAACGTCAGAGAAAATCCGCGCGCCTCTACTCCTCTACCTTCCTCCCTTTTTTCGCTCCCTCTCAACGCCAGATGCTGCTAACTGCACCCTCCTGATGAGATCCTTCTCTTCTATCCTGTCTGTTCGGCTTCTCTTCCACCCTGGACTTTCCTTTCTTTCCGTTGAACCATCTTCACCGAGGAAAGGGATGAAATTGTCACGCAACCGACCCTCTTCGAGATACGAAGGATCGAACTCCCTCCTACGACAACACCCACTTTGCACCCACTTTCTTCGTGCTACTCTCATGTTTGCGGTTGTTTGTCTTTCGTTTCATAAGGATGGGGAAATATTTCAAGTAGTTTTTAACGCAGAAATGACCAGAAGGGTGCGGCGAACGAGGTAATTTTAAGGGAAGATGGTCGATAACACGGAAATTTTGCAAGTTTCGCAGGGTTAGGTGAAAAAACGACGGAAAATAGAGGCGTGCCGGGGCGCGAGCTCGGTGATTAATTAAAACGGAGGTTAATATACGGGTCGTGGCTCGGCTTTAAGAGCAATTCATATTGTCCCTCGGGTCAACCACGGAATACTTTTAAGCCGGTTCTCTACTGGAAAGAGTCAACGAGCTTGCCTGATTCTGGCCACCTTAATAGGGCTACCTAGCTAATTCCGCGAGGACTTAAATCACGGATCTCGGTGTGTCACGTGTACACTCTTCAATGAATTTTTCACCGTCTTAACAAATGAGCCGGGAGAAACTATTATAGTTTCTTCTACCGGTTCACGAGTCCGTTGGAACTTTGACCATTTAGTGTTAAGGGTATCGATAAAACGTTAATATAGTTACTATCGTCAAAGTTACTATCGAAACTTGAAATTGATACGCCATGGGCGATATTTTACGACGCTTCTACGCGAAGAAATCATGTTAGCCTCGGTGTGTTTCAAACTCCTAATATCATACTTGATTATTAATTATAAATCAGTCGGTAAAGCATATGGGAAAATTGAGTGACGGATATCAGGCTTCAGGTTACCATACAGAAATCAATTCCTTCCGGGCAGGAATTTACGTGTCTCCCACGGGATGACTGGAGAAAATACGAGCGTGTCAGTCCGTGACTGGCGCGTATCAATCTTTGAAGGATCAAGCGGACTTTGAAGAGCCGCTTAAGTCTGTGGTATCCATTAAACTCTCGTCGCTCGTGCATCTACGCGTTGCCTATGGACTTAAGCAAGTTTGATGAAACTTTTCCTCTTTCGAAAGAAAATTAGATGACGCGGAAGAGAAAGAGAGAGATAGTCTCTCTCCCTTCCAGCTTGCGAATTCTTCGCCTGCTGACGCTGAATTATGAATATTTCATATTTTCGCAAAACATCCAGTGGCTGCTGTGTATCCTGCCGTTCCAATGAACGATGAGCGGTTATTGTCTCTGGACAATGAATGTTCAGCAGTGATCGATGGCCGGATGTTTGGCTGTCGAGATAACACACGAACGGGTCTTGATTTTCGGGTGAAACGTGGGAACAGAGATTAAGGGATGAATTATTCTGCAAAAATACTTTGTAAATGATATTATTTTATGTTTGCAGCTGTCGGAGCTCGAGCAGCGGGTCTTAGAAGCCGAGGGCCGAGCTGACGAGGCGGAGGACAAGGTGAGAATAAATTACTATCGCTCCTTTTGTAATAGAATTCCCCTTCTTTCCTCGCATTTCTCGGCCAGTAATCAAGGAGTGGTCAAAGCGCGCACAGTTGATCGAACTGTGATTAAAACGTTGCATGATTCGATGTAAATGATCGCGTCGATTCGCAATTAACTAGACGCCGCGCCGCGTCGGTGTCGTCAGTTAATTCCCGACAAACTGACCTGAGGACATCCAGGATAAATAATTAATTTAGCGAGTAGTAACGATGTTCCTAGCTTTAACGACTCGCTAGATTATCTGTACCGGGTGTGTCTAAAAAAACAAAACACCTGAATATCTTTTTCAAAATTATATTAATATAGAAAATAAAAAAACACGTTACATTTGCATATTAAAATCGATACTGCGTTACCGACCAGAGGGAATCACCCTCCAAGGATCACCGCAGCTGGTAGCTAACACCCTTTGCTTTCCACCGAGTTCCTCATCGATTTTCTACCCCAAACTTGTTGTTTCCTTTCGTTCCCTTTCATTCGATCTTTACCGACTGTTACTCAAATTTTCCATGACGGTACCAACCGCAGGCAATTGTATTTTGCAAGCTTTTCCAGGCGTGTTCTCATGGTTTTCCCCTTGAAACTCAATTCCTTTACACGTCGATGAAACCTGCCGATGGCAATTTGGTTCTATTTAAAATCCTCCTGTTTTATTGTTCTCCAATATTTCGTAACAACCCTTCTTCTAACTCTGGTATAACAACCCTTTGAATAGGAGTTTTCTAAATTTGGGATCGTTTAACATTGACGGTGGAGCACGCGATGTCGCGCGAGGGGAACATTTTCTTGAACGTATATATACGTGCATGGTAGGAGCGAAGGGTTTAAGTTGGCTCGTGTAGTAAGGAAGTTTGATAAGGGAAAGTTCGGTCGGTAGTGGAGGATAGTCGGGTGTCAGGGCGCATGTTACGTCGCATTGATTTTTGCGTTCGGCCCCGCGAGCAAGACGAGCCACGAGGATAGGAGAAAGACGACCAGCTGAAAATCCTGATAGACCAACGAGGAGGAGGGCATCGGAGAAAGAGAGAAGGTGACAATATGGCCGTGCAACCGGCCGGCAAGAGCACTCTTTTTGTTATGATCTCGAAATTCGAGCGACGAGTCTAACGTCCGTGAACCACGTGCGCTTACAACCCGGGTCAAAAAAGTGTCCGCGATCCTTTCGTCCGATTCTCGTCCACTTCTGCTCGCGATTTCTCACCGGCCAGTTCTGGACACACGTTCGCTCGAAACCGAGGACTAAACCAACCGCCGTCTTGAAAACTATGGAGCTCGCCAGGTGACACCAATGAAAGGTAAACTCGCTATCGGACAAGATATTCTCTTCTTTGCTCGATTCTGAGATGGATACCCGATTACCTAATTAAAGCACAGGGGGTTAGAGAAAGCATAGGGTGTACCTCCAGTTTTTTGAATTCTCAAAAGGAACGTTCCATTCTTGTGTAAAGTGGTGGTTTCTTCATAATCGAATTTTGTCTGGTTAAATTCCTTGTAATTGAATCACGATAAAAGTATCGATTGAGAAAAGAGATCGACAAGATGGTCGTTAGGCAGGATAAGAAAGTGTGGCGGGAATAGGTAAGATTGCAGGGGAGGAGAGAGGACGATTTAGCGACACGGGTCGACTTAACGACTCGCTTTCACGGGACGTGTCGCGTATAGAATTGGCGTGCAGCCAATTCATGAGTAATCCTCGTTTCCCGTGAGCATCCCCGCAGCAAACGAAATAAAGGTGAACGCAGACGTTCCTTTTTCGCCACTCCCCCGAGCTCCTTTAAATATTTCAAAGCGTTCGTGGCGCCGGATTCGCTTTTCGTCGCTCCGACAAATCCTCTTTGCCGGCCGATTCTTTTCAACTGACCCTTCTAAAAAAGAAACGTTCAGAGACATTGTCACGGCTATTACTTTTTCTCCTCTGCAAAGTACTTTTCTTAGAAACTCTTGTTGTAACGTTTAGTTAGCCAACCCTTTGACGGGCGTGAAAAATTTTTTCATGATTTTGTCCCCTGACGAACGGGTCTGAATGAAGATTTCTGCATGCACATTAGCGGGCTGGTTTTGGCGGGAAGCCAACGCGATTCGACGTTGAGGTGACACCGCTTTGTCGCGTGCACGCGCACACGTGGCTTGGACCATCCTAAAAGGATAAAAAGAAACCGGCTTCTCTTTTCGTTTGTAAACCCCTTAGTTCTCTTTTCGCTACATCCCATTCGTCACGGTTTGTTCTCTCAACGACAAATCAGGCCAATATTTTGTCAGTGAAAAATTTACCATTCGCGAATAATTGTTTCGATAACGGTTGCTCGTGCAAAATCCTGTTCTCGTGGAAGCCTGGAATCCGTAAAACGGAGGATTTAAATTATTCTAGCTGGATGCTATTTCTGGATTCTCGGTATTTTGCTTTCGGACCTGCGCTCCCAAGAGACACGAGACGAATCGATAAATCTTCAGATAGGATTCGAACGTCTGCAAAAGTCGCCAGACGTTCGATCGAATGATGAACTCGTCGCCGGGGTCGTTGTCTTTGAACAGAAAACGTCTGCCAAGTATTTCCGATACAATTTGAGCTTTTATTCCCTGTCTCTTCTTCTTGCAAGGATAGTACATAGATAAAAAAAATTGAAATAATCAAGATTATCGCCCCTACAATTTTGATTCTGGGACCAATCGAAATTATTATCATCTCTTGGGGACACCTACAAATTCTTCCTCTGACAATATGTCGTTCCGCGTGGCGGCGACGAGCGCAGGCTTACGGGATACAAGCAGAGAAACAGATCGATAAATCTCAAGAAGAGACGTGGTCCTCCAACCAAACTGCTCTCCCTACCATCATCGTCTTCGTCCTTTTCATCATTGTCCATTTCCTATCTCATTGAATCTTCGAAATCATTAGTGATTTCCATAAAGGATAGTAGTAAAGTTCATGAAGATGTCTGCTGCTGTCATAGTGGCAGCGTGTTTGCTTCAGGGTGGCGTGCATGGACACGAGGAGGACCTCTACGAATTCTCCCATTGGCCACGAGCCAAACGTGACTCATCGGCTGTTGGAAAGCCCATAGCAAGAGTGTTTTAGGTGGATCGGTTCCGTTCCGTTCAGTTCAGTTCAGTTCAGTTCGGTTCGATCAACTACATCGTGCACAACCCCCTTTTTTTAAATTGTGTCTCTTCTCGTTGTCCCCTGGAAGAGACGCTAAATCGTTTCGATTATATAAAACGAGAGAAATCGTGCTTCCTACCTTGGGAGTGTCCTCGAGAATCGAGGAAGAACCCTCGACAAGAACAAAGGGAAGGGTTTGAAAGAGGTCCTCGGATGATTCTGATTAACTACGGATCGGCTATCATGGCCACTCGAAATCTTGGTAAGAATCGTCTCAATTGTGTGTGTATTATTTCAAGTTTCGTTTCACTGTTTCTTTTTTTCATGAAGATTGGAATTGGGTTAGGTAGACGTGTTCTTATTTTTCATCTCTTGTGCTTCGTAAGGGTTGCTGCACGTGGTTCCGTGTGATTTGCGGTGATTCCATGGTGAAACGTGGTGTACACGAAAAAGGTGTTTCGTCTTGCCAAAATACTCAACTGTTCATTATGCATCGATTGGCTGAAAAAAAAAAAAAAAAAAAAAAAAAGGAAAGAAACCAGAATAATCCACGCGGTCTTTGACTCCTGATAAACGACGACAATGAACGTGAAAATGTAGCGAGTGATCGATAAAACACTATGAAAGCACATGAAGCACGTACACGAAGGATGGAAAACACATTTGTCCAAAGAATTTTCCCCCCTGGTGTATTGATTTTCTCGATACACCGTTCTCTCCCCTAGTGCCTGCTGGACTTTCAGTATGCCTACGTATATCCCGTGCTTCACGTGAACACGATATCGATTTTTGACAGCTGCTGTGAAACGTTCCTAACCAGCAGCGTGTCAGAAAAAGGGGTGCACCAGGTCTACACGCAAATCTCTCCCTCTGCTCTCCCACCCTGTTACGCTGTTTACTCGACGATCCCAAGCGTCCCACAACTGCCATGCTTCTTCGATCATGGACAAATTGAACTAAAATCAACATACACACCTTGTTGAGTTTCAATTTTCAATCGTAATTTCATTATGTGATCATTTTATACACGACAGAACGCAGTTGGATTCATTAGGGAATTGCATATCAATTTTGTGCATATTGCATCAAATATAATAATGAACTATGAAGGATTATTAAATAAACAAGGGTTAATACAGATTATACGATCAGAAATTTCCATTTGATATTGATGTAGGTACGGATGATGGAGGAGCGGCTAGTGAAGGGTGAATACTGCTTGAGCACATCCGGCGTTGGCTCTCCACCGCATTCGCTGCCGTCAACTTCCGGTACGCAGAATGACAAGATCGAGGACGTTCATTGTGCTTGCATCTCGAAGCTAGAGACACAGGTAGAGGAACAGGTAACAAAATTGATTTGTTTCAACTTTGTTATTCACCTTACATTATATTAAACGAACTTTCGTGAAAATTTCTAAAAAAAATTGAATCTTTCGCGTCTGAATCACTTCGCGCGCAAATAAATACTGACAAGAATCATCCTGTCTTTCAGTTTCTAAGAACTCTTATACCGTTGTATCTATGACGCGTCAGATCACGAAAAATGCGATAAAACGATTCGTCGAGTGAAATCAAGATAAAGCGACGATTCTCAAGTGCATTTGCGCAATACTTGCAGAGACAGTTGCGGCTTCAAGACGCGAGGCAGGTAGAGGCAAAAGCCGCGAGGATTAAGGAATGGGTGACCAATAAACTAAGGGAATTGGAGCAACAGAATCAACACTTGAGGGAGCAGAACAACAAATGCAATCAGCAATTGGAGTTATTGAGAAATCATATAACAAATATCGGCCTGAAACCACCTGTGAGTCGCGTTAACCAGCACTTCCGTTTCACGAGGCCATTACTAATCGTTTCGTTTCAGGCACCCACGAGAACATCCTTGTCCCTGGAAGTAGACTCAACGTTACGCAGACGATCGGAGAGCCTAGAGGGAACACCACAGGCGGTACCGGAAAGCGTGCAAAGTGCCGTAGCGGAGCCACAAGCAGGCACGAAACACCGGAGACACCTGTCCGCTTGTGGGACCATACAACGAGGAATCGCTACCACCAACATGGATTCAAGGTAGAATAACTTTCTACCTTAGCTTCAAAATGCGTTTCTTGCCTTGTAATGCTCGCTTCCTTCCGCTTTTCTATTAGCCACCTAGCGTCGTCCATCAGAGCCTGTATTGTAATAAACGTCGTTGTAAACGTGTTTCGATTCTCCTTGGGAGGTCTCACGACGTGATAGCGGCGCCCGACTCTCGAAACTGTGGTACCCTGTAACGTCCTGAGACTTCCTGCGGGGATCTCTCAACCCGTATACTCTGTTACCTCTAAATTTTCAGCACGATACATGATCTCTTTTCTTTTTCTTTACATTCTTTCGTTAATTCTCTTACTGATTTGAATATACATTCGGGTGCAATATAGGCTTCTCTCTTGATTAAGAGTAAGTACAGGGGGAGAACTCTCCTATCACTTGCCTGTAGTTTTGGGAGAACCTCGGGAGCGTAACGGGAGGGGTGCGATACTCTCCTTCCCTCGCGCTTCCTCTTAATTAACAGAAGTCTAAACTACACGTGACTGTACCCATGTATCTAGACGAGTGCATAGCATTATAGCATTGGTGCTTGTTAACCAACTCCACCGTAGCGAAAGGGTTAATTAGTTCCCTGTTTTATGCTTGCCATTCTTTTTCTGCTCTAGCCTACTGTCTGAAGAGCTCGCGGCGGCGGTGGAGAATCTGGTGATGTTGCCAAACATACCAGGTGTCTCGGAAACGAGCAGAGATAGCGGAAGCTCGGAAGCTATACACGATTACGCGGAGATCTACACGCCTAGCAGGGAAGGGATGAATTGGGCTCAGAATGCACAGGCTCCTCGACCACCCACCCCGCCCTTACACCGATTTCCCAGTTGGGAGGCAAAGATTTATCAGGTATTTTAGCTGTTGCACATCGAAACGTAACGAACGAGGCATCGAATCGAGTGCACACGGAGGATACGTTCTTCAAGTTGTTGCGATTTGTAATAAAATAAAAAGGAGATTCTGTGATATTGTAGGTAGCAGACGGCGGGCTTGGCATTGGTCCACCGACAAACGAGGAATCCGCGCCTTCCACGATGACCAACACGACAAGCTCGTCGAAACATTCCCAAGCAACAGGACACAACTTGACTGCGCACAATTCCCAAGGCTACTGCGATATTTCGGTTCCAGTGTACGCAACGGTCAAGGGTAAGAGTCTTTTCTTGAGGACTACTTTTAGATAAATTCCAGATACTGATTTATAATATCGCAAGTAACAATGTATCCCCAGGACGAGCCAGTCAAATCAGGTCCATGCCCTTTGGCGACAGTTCTGACGATAGTTCAGACGGTGAAGAACATCCGAATCAAACAGAGACCAACACGAGAATTACCAATAGTTCCTCGGATAACACGGACTCCTCGCTTGGCAGCGGAAGTAGTCCATCGAAAAGCGTGAAAACCACCAGCAGTCTTAGTCCAGCGAAGAGAAGTTCCAGCGGTTCTCCCAGTAAAAGTGTGAAACGTGGTACGCTTCTCACTTAAACTTATAAATTTTTTCAATCGGCAACTTTGAAATTATTTCACTCCCGCAGATACCTCGTTGGAATCTGGTCTGTCGGAAGACTACGCGATACCTCCTGACGCCCTTAGCTCAACCTCCCTCGAATCTAGTATGCCTAGCTTGCTGATGCGTGTCTCTGGCGAGAGTCCAAAACGCCAAGAATCTCTAGAAAAGACTGGCCACCTCGCGAAACTTGGTGGCAAACTGAAAACGTGGAGGAAAAGGTGGTTCGTGTTGAAGAACGGAGTGCTCACCTATTGGAAGAGTCAGAACGATGTGAATCGGAAACCGCAAGGGCAAATCGTGTTGGACGAAGTGTGCAGGTAATCTTTCTATCCTTCTAACTCCATTTAGAGATGTAAGTATTAAACGGAATAACGTCATAAACAACGAAGGGTGGCGTTTTCTAATAGGATAAACAGGGCAGAAGGCGCGGCTACGTTCGAGATAGCAACAGGCAAGAAAACGTATTATTTAACAGCGGACTGTATAGCGACGATGGAAGACTGGATAAGAGTTCTCCAGAACGTACAGAGGCGGAACGCGACGAAGCTTTTACTCAGCAAAGAGGATAATAAACCGACGATACAAGGCTGGTTGACAAAGGTGAAGAACGGGCATGCTAAGAAGTGCTGGTGCGTCCTCATCGGAAAAATGTTCCTTTACTTTAAGTGCCCTAACGATACGGTAAGTCCTTCGACTTACAGTGCCATAATAGTGACTGCAGAAAATGAATAATCTTTCATGAAACCTTCTTGCGTATTTCTATAGAATCCTATTGGACAAATAAACATGAGAGACGCGAGAGTGGAAGAGGTAGAGCATGTATCCGACAGCGACAGCGAGGAAAGGGATGCCGAGTGTCCGCACGAAAGGACGATCGGCATCTTTCCAACTCATCAAGGTCCTACGTATTTGTTGATGCCTCACAAACAGGAAAAAGACAATTGGCTGTATCATTTGACGGTCGTTTCCGGTGGAGGACCTAGCGCGGGGACTCAGTACGAACAACTGGTTCAAAGATTGATGGAAACTGACGGAGATCCTAGCTGTGTCCTCTGGAGACACCCATTGCTGCTCCACACGAAAGAAAATATCACTAGTCCACTGACCAGCTTGACATCCGAAGCCTTGCAGACCGAGGCTATCAAGCTTTTCAAGGTTAATACATTGATACACTTTTCGTGTTGAACGCGTTAATGAAATTTCTTAAGGAAAACAGAAGTGAAGAAAAGAATATATTTTTCTGTGTACAGGCTTGCCAGTTGTTCATGTCGGTGGCAGTGGAGCAAGCAGGCATAGACTATCATGTGGTACTAGCGCAAAATGCGTTACAACAATGCTTAGACCAGCCTGAACTACAGTCTGAATTCATATGCGCACTGGTAAAGCAGACAAGTCGTCACACGCAACACCGTTTGGGCGTACAGGTAAAAAAGGCCGCCAGACTTGTGTCGCTGGGTACTGCGCGCGTTGTAAGTCCTGCTTATTGTTTAACAAACACTCTGAACCCTGGTACCATTTTTGCAGCTAATCAATCGTTTGCTGCTCAATTTTTAGTAATAAATATTTTACTTATCGGTTGAAAAAGAAACCGCAAAATTATCGAACCAGCAGCAAGATAAAAGAAGTAAATTTTGAACATGTTTATTTGTTGCTTCCACGTTTAAGAAATGGTACACTGGGTACGCTTAGTCAAGTATTATATATGAAATAATCCAATCAATGTAGCGGTGAACTGTTTGTCTTTTCCTTTTTTATTTGTTGTTCCTTCTTTTTATGACGTCTAACTAATATTAATACAATAGAAGCTGTCGTTTGTTTACCAAACCAATAATACTTGACGAAGTCTCTTTAACAAGAAAAGATTTTAGTTTTAACATTCATTCACATTTCATTTTCATTTGCTGCTTTACGTGTGCTATACCTAGGCTACTCTACATTCGCATGCGTTTTATTCAATTCTCTGTTAATTTTTTTTTTTTTTTTAGACATCGTCGTGTTTTGAGTTTGTTTAATTTTATTGTGTATTTTGATATTTATACATGATACCCTGATCACCTGTACCCTGATACCCTGATCATGTGAGCCGAACATATTTCGACAATTCATTCCTTTTCATTAGAAAATCAAGAAATCTTTTCATTATCTTTTTTTTTTGTTTTTCGATTCATTCGATCTCATATTCGTAAACGTATTAAATCATCCAATTGATCTGATTCGTTACTCAAATAGTCTTGTCAAAATACGTTCTGCGGCACACACACTTGCAGAATGGTATGTTGGTGTACATAAGAAACCACACACAGAAAAACATCTTTTTACTAGATTGATTTTTTGTTTTCTGTTACGTACATTTTTTTGCTCGATATAGCTCATTACAATATATATATATATATATATACATATATATATTATTATACTCTGTTTTTTGAATGCTGCTTAGACGAATTAGTCCTTGGTTATAATCCGGTCATAGACGGTTATTTAAGGAAATAAGAAACAGCTATAGATGCTCCTTACAGATTCGAACGTGTCCTGTTGTAGAATGCAATCACCAAGAAAGTTCGAAAGCTGTGTGCCATTCTGTTGGATACATAATAATAATATGAATAATATGACATAAATAATAAATTAGAATAAATATGCTTTCGAGCTGTAAGGTAGACTCACATGGCCTATACAAAGAAAGATAAAAAAGCAACAGAAGCGCTTCTCTCATCCACATTTCTCTTAATTCATTCAAATTTTTTTTTTTACTTTTTTTATTATTGACGATCCATGCGTTTTATTGTGATTAACATACATAGAGTTATGCGTTAATTAGTCCGATTTCAATTGCTTTATGATACTAACAGTCATATGACGTGTAATGATTCGAGTGTTCCATCGACCAAAGATGCTTAAAGTTTAACACACACACATATATATATATATTATTCCTCGAATATATTTCAAATCAGTCATTTATTAATTAAATTTCTATGTGAACTATCAAGGTCTATTATGATTCTTTGAGACAAATATTAAAAAGAATAAATAAAGGAAGGATACGATAAAGATGGAGCGCGATAACTATTGGAAAAGAAAATTAAAAAGAAAAAAAAAGAAGAAAGTAGTAGAATTAGGTCTGGTTCAGTCCAGGAATATAGTAGTATGCCAGCATACCATTGCAGCAGCTCCTCCTCTGCGCCACGCAATCGCTGTTCACCTGCGATACGCAAAGTCCCGCGGCAAATGGCAGCGGTGAAAATGCGGACGCACAATCGACGGCCTCCACTTCTCACAGTCCTCCGCTCATGCAGGGCCATTCGACCTCTACGATTCTGGACTGCAAAACTAATCCCGCCCAGTACGTTCTTATCCAGGGATGGCAGCTGCTCGCACTCGCTGTTTCACTTTTCCTGCCGAGGAATAATCGGTTACTATGGTACCTGAAGTTACATCTGCAACGAAACGCAGACACCAAGTGAGTGCCTTCTTTCTATATTCTCAATTACAATTATTATGTCAATTTACCAAACGTTTTTCTCTAGAACGGAATGTGGTAAATATGCAGCCTACTGTGAAAGAGCGTTGGAAAGAACGCTCCAGAATGGTGGAAGAGAAGTAAAACCATCTAGGATGGAGGTTCTGTCTATACTAATGAAGAATCCTTACCATCACTCCTTACCCCATGCGATACCAGTTCACTTCTTAAATGGCACATACCAGGTTGTAAGCTTCGACGGTAGTACTACGATAGAGGAATTTTTAAATACTCTGAACCAGGAAATTGGTTGTCGAGACGTGCATCAGTCTGGTTTCACGTTGTTTAGCGATGATCCGATTGAAAAGGATCTTGAACATTTCATTGATCTTCAAGCAAAAGTATGTATCTTATTAAAGTTCCCTAATTGTTGAAATATCCCAATAAATTGGTTGTTATTTATTCCAGCTGTGCGATATAATTTCAAAATGGGAAACTGCTTTGAGAGAAAAGGGCTCAGGAAAGTTTGAAAATACTAGAGTGATTCAATTGACGTATAAATCAAGATGTTATTGGAGACAGGCAGCCAAAATGGAAACTGACAGAGAGAGACTACTTCTGTGTTACCAAGTTAATCAACAGGTGGTACAAGGAAAATTTCCAGTAAACAGAGACCTTGCATTTGAGCTTGCATCGTTAATGGCACAGATCGATTTTGGAGAGTACAATAATGACAAAGCGCGAGGAAGTGGGCCAGGAAGTAATCCCCATCACCTCGTTCTTCAAGCCCTAGACAAATTTTATCCTGTACGATACAGGACAAACATCAATGCCGAACAATTGAGGTAAGTATCGCGTAAACCAAAATGCAAATATCGATGATCTTAGAGAGGTAAGAATTCGGTTTTTATCGTTGCAGAGAAATGCAAGAGAAACTGCAAGAAAAGTGGATCGCCTTAAAAGGTCGCAGTGTATTAGACTGTGTTCGCATATATCTAACTTGCACCAGAAAGTGGCCTTTCTTTGGAGCTACACTTTATCAAGCAAAGGTCAATGACAAGAAACTGTTGTATCGTTAAGAAACAATGTATATACAGATTTAATAATGCGGATATTTGTTATATATTATAGTTGAAACAAGCTGAACCAATAACTGTTTGGATAGCTGTTTCTGAGGACAGTGTAACATTACTAGAGTTACAAACAATGGCGGTGATGTGTCGTTACAACTATGCAAATATAGTCACGTTTGGAGGGTGTTTGGATGATTTTATGCTTGTTGCTTGCCCTGACGAAGGTGCTGCAGAACAGAAGCTGCTGTTTGCACTTTCAAAGCCCAAGGTATATCACGCTATAATACTGACTTATTAAAAACACATTTATAAAAGTAAGCTTCTAATTTGTTCGTATTTTGATAGATTCTGGAAATAACTTTATTGATCGCCGACTACATGAACGCCTTGGGACACGCTTTACCCGGTACTCCACAAATGAACACGTTAACGCGCAATGGATCTCACAGATCTATCAAATCGACTCTAAGACCTACCACTGGTTTGTAGAAACATATATTTTTCTATTTAACGCGTCATTCTTCTTATTCATAATCATTGTATCAGGTTCAAGCTGTCTTCCAACACAACCGGATATCTTAAAGTCGACACCAGACCACCAAAGACCTTAAAAAGACTGGTGCAAAATAAAAAGAAAGAAGCAGGGGAATATGTGGCTCTTGGTTTTGTGGAAGTTTAATTCTGCCAAGGCACTAAATTTATATTCAAAGGTACTACCAAGCTGTACTATAAAAGCCGGCATAAAAACGATACACTGGACGATGCGCAGTAACGTAATGCGCTGTAGTTGATTTTAGTTGCATTTTTGTGTAAATTAGAATTGATGCTTACGAAGAAAGTTTATGTACATACCTGACAGCATTGAAACTCTGTGTAGTCCACGTTACGCGGATTAAAACGTGGGTGACTGAAGTAAATTGAAACGATCTGCAACACTGCCTACAGTAAAATTAGTATGTCTGAATCACATCGAATAGAGTTTCATGGAAAAGCTAAGCAATCGTGCTGAAACTTTTTGCTACCGTATTTATATACCAAATTCGAAACGTTTAGCGTAAGGTTAACTAAAGAAAAGCGACGTACCACGTACTATGTATATAATTAATCAAAGTTATTGGATGTTTAGAAGTCTAGTGAGTGATGCAGCGATGATACCTTTGTCTTCGATATAAGAGTATGATGACGAAATTATTACTTCTTGCCAAATCGACCGCAAGCCATGTACGAGCTGCAATGAGAAATTGCAGTTATGAACAACAATGCACACGTGATCGTTATTACTACTGAAAATAAGTATGCAATTTTTTAAACGTTTCCTTTAAATACAAAATGCGTCGGACACAATAACTGTACTGTACTTACTGTTGGAAGTTGAAAAGACAGTTTTGATGGTTCTCTGGTGTTCTTGTCAGAAATCGTTTTCAATTAATTAATTATGTTTTACGTGTCAGTTGTTTTATCATTTCAAATCGTGCCCCATCAATGTTGAACAGTAAGTACAAACAGCATTTAAGTCTCTTTTAAAGCTCAATCGTAAAAAAACAAAAGATTCTTTATACGGAAAGTAACGAACAAAACTTACATATTATCATATTATTTTGATAACGGCTAGTCTCATATTTTATATTTATTTAATATTTAAGCAAATAAGTTTGTTTTATATAAGGACACGACCAAATAGATATAATGGGAACGCGTTTTCTTTAACACTTAGTATCGTTCCTGGGTAATAGATGTGCAGCGTTTTTGTACTAATTAAAAGATGATCCCGTCATATGTATAGAAGTTTTGTACTCGCTTGACGTGTCCTACATAACTAGCAAATGTCTTCCTTCTCTTTAGTACCCAGAAGTAAATAAAAGTTAAGGGTAGGGCTTTCGTGCAATACGTACAAGACTTCTATAATTTTGTAATTCCTGAAATAGGCTGAGTATGATTGTGCCTCTCTGAGCAGTATAGACAAAGTTATTCTATGCACGGCTTTGTTTAGCGCATTGAAGATTTATATAAAAAAAAGAAAACGATCGAACCTCAGATCACACTGGGAGCAGTACAAAGATATGCAAAAACGACATTTTGTCTTTAATTTTTATAATACGCAATGAAAATGCTACTATTTAGGTGCTTAGCACCTTTGTATTATGAAGCAGTAAAAGAAAGAGTCATTGATCTGTAAATATTACTGTAGGCTTAAGTTTCTAAGTATAGTAGAATGAGAAGAGGGCAGCTAATAAAAATTACAATTGTCATAGAAGTCTCCTGCGATCGTCGAGCTGTCTATGAATATTCTGCTAAGCCTACCATCTTACATTTCTATTTATTATTTATTCGCATAAAACGACGCGTAAAAGGCACGAGCGGTGTAAGCAGAAAACATTGTACTATTGTACAGGAAAAAAAGAAATAAACTGCTCGAATGTGCACTTTAAAAGACTATTTATTCAATTGAAGTATTAAAAACTTAATCACAATAATGATGATACTTATAGCTTCGAATGTATCGCAAAGCGTATCGCTTATTTTATGTTGCATCCATAAGAATGTGTTTATACATAAGTACATTTTAATCCACTTCCTCTGGTCTTACAGGATGAGTTAAAGGTATTACTGATTTTTTCTTCACGTCTCTTGATAGTGCTTTTCTCATATCTGAAATAAAAATAAACAAATCAGTTTAAAAATTAAAAGATTTTATTGATTAACAATGTTCAATTATGTACCAAAGGCATCTTCATCTGGATCCCCGCTATAATATTCTAGAACAGTTCTATATACAATATATCCCAACTGTTGGTACATTTTAATTGCGACTTTATTACTAACTCTTACAAACAGATCTACAAAGTATGCCTGTTTCCTACAACAATATAAAACACATTAATATATAATGCTGCATTATTTAAATACATCTTCAGAGAACTTACTTTTCTGATACCTGCTCTAAGAATTTTATCAACATTGCAGCTAAACCCAATCTTCTATAATTAGGTGAAACTGTAAGTGCTGTTATGTGACCATGCCAATTCTCTCCCTGCCCTTCCGCCTTTCCCATGACTAAAACATTTTAAAGAATGTAAGTTTTATGTTTACATTTAACAGAATACCACACAATATAAAAATATAAACCTACTGTAACCCATTACTTCACCAGTTGGTGATTCTGCCACTTGAAAATATTCTGGCCAATGTGCCAAGTAATGTGTGTAAAAAGAAAGTCCATACTAATAAACCGAAAAATTAAAGGAAATATATGTCAAAAATATTTGATTGATAGAATTCAAATGATAGATGTATAATTGAAACTAAGAATAAAAGGATACCGTCTCCGTGAGGGGATCTAAATTCCTATACAAAAATTAAATTATTAACAAAGCCGGTAAACATTGTATTCATAGGTTAAGAAAATCGTCTTTCCCTAAAATGCATATATTTTAAAACTTACACACTATTGAACTTGAATAAATCATTGCACGTAAATGGTCTGAGCGTCGTCATCTTTAAAAAATAATGGCTAGTTAAATAAATAAATCTAATACAAACACGACTGACAGCAAAACAACCAAAACTTATTAGCTAATTTCAATGGCTACAGATACAGAAGACTGGGTAAAACTTTGCTTCCGCGGGGTCCCAGATACCCCAAGATCATATATCGGTGTGCAGCCACCGGCGCTTCGGGGTCCCTGATACCCCAATGCCATAATACCGGTATACAAAAAGTATCACTGGTGCTTTGGGGTCCTTGTCACCCCGGAAGCCAAAATTTCGATATGCAAACAGTGCCACCGGTGCTTCGGGGTTCCTGACACCACAGGATGATATGTCAGTATGCAGAGATAGTCACTGTTTCGGGGTTCCTAGCACCCCGGATGCTATATTATCGGATGCAGTGAGTTTCTCGATTTGTTCGTTTTTAGGTCTTATATTTCGCTAGATCCGGTCGTTCCCATCACTACCTGGAACAAGTGAGTTTCACGATTTGTTCGTTTTTAGGTCTTATATTTCGCTACTTGCTTTGGGGTCCCTGACACCCCAACACGACATTCGGGGTGCCTGACAACCCCAATGTGGTATTCGGGGTGCCTAAGAACCCCAAGACGGCGTTCGGGGTTCCTGGGAACCCCTATATGGCATTCGGGGTGCCTGAAAACCCCAAGATGATATCCGGGGTGCCTAACGACCCCGGGATGGCTTTCGGGGTTCCTGAGAACCCCAAGATTATACTCGGGGTCCCTGATACCCCAAGATGATATGTCGGTATACAGAGAGCACCACCGATACACCGGGGTCCCTGATACCCCGAATGCCGTAGTGTCGCTAAGCAAAGAGTGTCATCGGTGCTTCGGGGTCCCTGACACCCCGCATACCAAAATGTCGGTATGCAAACACTGACACCGGTGCTTCGGGGTCCTTCGCACCCCGGATGCTATATTATTGGTATGCAAAGATACTTACCGGCGTTTTGGGGTCCTTAATACCCCAATATGATATCAGGTCGGTATACAGAGATAGTCACTGGTACTTCGGGGTCCCTAACACCTGGTCCCGGTCCCTGGATAGTATCAGGTCCGTATGAAGGGGGCACAACCAGTATAATTTTCTTCCAGAGTTTATTTAATTTAATTCATTTATCTTTTTTTGCTTATTAAATAACCTCATCGAAGGGGAATAACATTTATGATTATATCCCTCTTCTGGGTCTCAGGCAAAGACCCCATTTATTTTACTTTTTCGAGTTATTTATATAATTTTATCCCTCATTATATGCCAAGGCCATCTCAGTATCCCTTACATTCCTGCATGCCTTCCATACCAGCATTCCTTACATTCCTACAGCCTCTCATCCCAACATTCTTTTCATCCCTGCATTCCTTTCATCCCTACATTCCGTTCATCCCTACATTCTTCACATCTCTGCATCCCTTATAATAAATATATTATAAAGACTGCTTCGAGTAAAGGTAAGTAAAGGTAAGTTAGAATTTCGTGAAAATTTCGAAAAAATAGCGCCCCCTAGCGGCAAAAATTTGAACTAAAATCTCGATGCCGAATCAGCGCCATCTGGTTTCGAAAAAAGGAACTAAACCATTCTCCATTTTTGGCCATCTGGCGGGAAAAATGTGAACTAACATTTCGATGTCGAATCAACGCCATCTGGTTTCGAAAAAAGGAACTAAACCTTGCTCAATTTTTGGCCCTCTGGCGGCAAAAATGTGAATTAAAATTTCGATGTCGAATCAGCGCCCTCTGGTGGCGAAAAAAGGAACTAAATTTGTATAAATTCGCAGGGATTATAGTCGCAAAAATTTCAACTCCGATGGTACTGGGATGTATAGAATGCAGGAATATAAGTGATACGAGGATGTAAAGGATACAGGCATGTAAGGGACGCAGGGATATAAGGGATGTTGGGATATAAAGAAGGCAGGAATGTGAGAAATGCAGAGATGGAAGGGATGTAGACATGTGAGGAATGTAGGGATGTAAGGGATGAAGCGATGTCAGGAAAGCAGAGATGTAAAGGAAGCAGAGATGTAAGAGATGTAGGGATGATAAGAATGCAGAGATGTTAGGAATACTGAGATGTAAGGGTTGCTGGAATGTAAGGAATGCAGTGATATAAAGGTGCAGAGATACAGTGGAATCAGAGATATAAAGGGTGCAGTAATAAAATCAACACGTTCGTCCTCCTGATGAGTTTATTCAATAAGCGAAGAAGATAAATACAGCAAATTAAATGAACGCAGAAAATAAAATTTAGATATATGTATGTTTAGCAGGTAGATCTGCACCCGTCGGCAGTGCTTCGGGGTCCCTGACACCCCACGATGCTATATCGGCGTGCAGCCACCAGCGTTTCGGGGTCCCTGACACCCCGAATACCATAATGTCCTTTGACATTAGTCCTGTGGATTACTTTATGGCCGACATCAGGGGTCGCAGTCGCACCCGCGTGTCGCGACGCATTATTTAAACTTGGAACTTTATATTGAATTTCAAGATAGCAATAATTCATGAAATACCCCTTATGTTATTTGAAAACAACAATTTTATTAAAATTGTTATAAGAAAAAAATACAAGCAACGTGTTCTCCATTAAAATTTGGAGAATTTACGCCAACTTACTTTTACATTTATTTTTATACAATGTTCATGAATATTAATATCCATCGATGCTTAATATGATTTTACAAACATATGGAATCACGCTGAAATATAAGATATAGTATATTTGTCTCGGTTTACAAAAATGATTTAGTTTATCTTCGTGATAAACTTTATTTCACACAAATAACAAAATTGTGTAATTAAAAAGAAAATACATTATTATGTAACTTCCTTATATCAAATAGGTCAGCATTCTTCTAATTACACTCTTATAGCTTTTAAAAAATTGTTTGCAATATGTAAATCTGAAACAAGATTGCCGAAAGCTTCTAAGCACCTTTTATATAGAACTTTGATATTAAAAATATCATTATTCAATATTACTATCCAGCATAGTTATAGCTTTAAATAGGAAAACATAATATTCTTTAACTACAACAACAAAAAAAGCATATGAATAACATAATCTAAGAAAAACGAGAGAATTTAAAGCACAACCAAGCACAACCAATTTATTGTTTTTTACTTTAATACTAATAAATTGTTCTTTTTCCTTGTTCTTTCGTTAAACTTTACATATACTGTACTGATATCCTATCAAAACATGTATTGTACAAAATATTGCGAATTTTACTATTACGTTTCATATTTCCTACAACATAAAAACAAATGTTTTATGCAGTAACTATTTTAAGTGATAAATACATTTGACTGCAATAAATACAACCATTTGTTTTTAGTTACACTGTTTCCTATTATTAATGAAATTTGACTTTTCAATTTTTATTATACCACATGATATTTTAAATCTAATACATGTAGTTAAACACTTCAAAAATATTGGCCCTTATAACAAAGTATATGTTACTATGCAATTGGATGTTACATTATTTTTATCGTATACACTTACTAATAAATGAAATTGTTTAGTATTTACGTCATTCGCAATTATTAACATAATCTTAATTTATATTTGCAATTTTTGATTAGCAATAGAGTCAAGCTTCACTTCATATTTTAATGTCTTTATGTTTAACTGAATAACTTTAAATATGTAACTATGTTTATAATTCGAAATATAAATTTTATTTAGAAACTTAATAATTCCTTACAGTACAGTTTATGATACATTTAGAATCATGTTTTTACTGTTTCTAAAATTTGCAGTCAAGACTAGAAGCATTCTCTTGTGCTACAATGCATTCATATAAATTATTTTTTAAACATAAAAATATAAAACTAAATGTTATTGACATTCTGTTACTTTCTTAAGAGATAAAAATGTATTTCTAACATAAAGAACTCATAAATAAACCTTTCAATTCAATGTCCTTCCTGCAAGGATGTATCTTATCTGCATGACTTGTATATTTTACAAGCATTTAATTATTATTCTCTCATAATAAATGCAAAGAAATGCAAAGAATTTCAAACAATGTCCATACGTTTCATAGGTTCTTTATATAAATAAGTTTTATATTAATTCAAAAATAAAATCATACTAAAATTTATGTAACTTTATAAATTTATGCTCTAATACAGTTATGTACTGTAGAGATTTAACACTCTTAAATATGTGGACAATATTTACATCTATTATATTGTATAAACATTAACCGCAATTAAATTGTTTCACAATTACATTTCACTTTATCATAGAATTGATATCCATATTGTATTCGAAATGCGTTTCATTAATAATAATTACAACAAAGAGTTAACTACTACAACTATTTCATGGCAACAAATGTCCATTTCATATGTGCTTTAGCTAAATTCTTCTTCTGAATTAATCAGTCTAAAAATTGCTTTCGATTTGGTTTGTAGTTTTTACTTTACAATAACCAAATAGGCAGCATCGAGGACATTTTTAATAACTGTATCATTACTATATAGATGCAATTATAAATTTTATTTGTAAAGTGATGTAATATGAGCATCTTAAAAACTAATTGTAGGCATTGATTTAACTATGAAAATTATGCATATGCTTATATACAACTAACACTGAGGTTTGTCCTTAGGAACAAGGCACAGTTGACGCGTTATCTTCTTTTACACAACAATATTATTTCTGGTTGAAATTTAGCAATGAAGTACACATCTTACTTCTTTTGACAGATCTTGTAAGATATTATCTTTATTTCTGGCAAACTTTTGAACAGTTTGCATCAAGTTTCACATCTACTTCGTAATTTAAAAAATTTATATGATTGACTTCGCATTGAAAAATATTTGTTTTTCTATTATTTATCACAAATAAATTGATATTTCTTTGAAATGGCATTTATCATCGCTGCTTTTACACCAGCAATAATTTTCCATTACCTCTTGCAATTCCATTGGAAGATTCTACTTAAGATATTTTATTACAAAACACACATGCAGGACATTATGAGAATCCCCTGAAATGCTGCCAAGTCCTCCAGACAGATAGTCAAGTAAACACATTTTCACATTTTATAATAAATGAAGAAATAGAAAGGACAATGTTTGTATTAATGCAGCACATTTAAAACTATCATGCAACTGGTAGCATTAAATATCTCTAGTTGAATCAACAATGTTAAACCACTTGATTTATATAGATAATATGAATTTTAAACTGTATTGTGTACAATGAATTTTCTACAAAATCTTTAAATAATCTCTAAGATGAAGTAGCATATAATTTAAAATGTTATAAATCTTTACACTTTTAAAACTGCTCAAGCATTAATATTTAACAGCTCTTTTGATTGAAATGAACTTAGATTACTCTTTATTTAAGTAAAATATATAATCTCTTTTTGCAAATATCTATTGCCACAAATAAATTTGTCTAACTGCATTTTAAACTAATGTTATGAAATGTCATGAAATATAATATGTTTAGAAGAAACGGTTAAAGAAATTTTTATCATAAATTTTGTTAATGAAAAAAAAAAAGAATTCTATTATTCACTTATGTTCATTTCATTACTACAATAGATATGTAATCAAATGAGTCATAACATTAAAAGTAATGATTGTAATCAACTATCTGTGACATAATTACATTATAAACATTCACCTGGAATTGACAATTCATACATTCATCAGTTTTGTTAGTCAACATCAAAAATAATTTTTAAGGCAGGAATATTTTTACTTTACTAAATTATAATTTACTTATGTTTGAATGTGATTTCTTAGATAGCATAAAATGCTTTACCAGAAGCAAGATAGTACATATGTAAATATATTATAATGTATATAACTAGATGTTATGAAAAATAAGTGAAGGACTAGGAATCTTAATGGATCCTGATGGATCTTGGAACCTTCATTAGCAGATGCTTGTTTACCAAGAAACGTTCCATACTTATAAAAATTATCCAAAAGTGTCTCTTTTTCAGCCCACCTATCATACAACCATTTAGACAATAATTCGGGTTCTCGCGGAACCTGAAAATGATATTGGAATAAAGTATTTTTGTATAAAACATAAACAAATATTTTACATTTTTAAACTTACCACTGAACTAGGATAAATTCGATAAAACAAAACTGTTTCACATGGTGGTCTAGAACCAGTAATAATTGTAGGTAAGTCAATTGGTTTACCCTGAGGATATGCTATTGTTATATCAAGAACCCAATTAATTGTTGGTTTAGCTATGGCTGTACCTACATAAAAAATTGTATATACACAATAAGCATTTGACAACATATGATATCATTCATTAAACTGCAATTTGATAAAATTTTTTACTTGGTCTATTATTTAACTCTTGTTCTGTACTATTATTTTCTTGTGATGGACCAACTGTATCAAATATAGTTTGCATTGCTCCTACCCGTGGTAAAGTAACATTTTCTAGAATTGGCAGATTATTCTTTTTAGCATACTTTTGTGAGGTTTCTCTTCTTTTACATAAAAAACCTCCTTCTGGGAACAAAACCATCCATTTTCTATTCAGTGGAATATATGCCTCTTTCAAATGTTTTTCTAACTGCTTTAAACTTTCCTCCCGTTTTTTACGTCCCTAATAGAGTCATGAAGAATAAGACACTTGTATTTTATATATATCATTTTAAGCTTTACCATTAACTTGTCAACTAAATATTAACTTACAGATACAATAAAGAAGTCCTTATGTAAAACAGAAACTATACCAAAGTTTGTGAATTTGAAAATCCTATCCATAATCCACATTAAATTAGGTAACACATTTGGCTTTGCATTAAAAGTTGTCATTAGCATAGGAACATCGCCAGTACTTTGATGATTTGCTATTACTAAAGTCCTTTCACTAATAATTTTTTGTATATCATCACCTTGCTCTATTACTATAAAATTAAAAATTTTTTGTTATTCATTATTGATATTTTTTGTTTAGATACATTATACATGTACACAATGTATATGTATATATGTATATATGTATATATTATATATATGTATATGTATACTACTTACTATCATAGCCTGCAGACCAAGTCCACATTGAAACCATTGCTAGTAACCAATGGAAAAATAGCCCTTCGATCCGCCAATATACTTGTGGTTGATAAAATTTTACAGGGAACAATAATGTCATCCATACTGCATATGTAGGTATACAATAAATATTGTTGAGTATCACAAAACCGGTTCTAGCAATACATTTTATAAAAGTCAACACATTATTGATTATTCTGCAAATTTGTAAAGTACCATCTATAAAATTTATTAATATAACATGTTACTATTAATGAAATAAATATAATTACAATAAATGCCCTTAAACTTTTGAAATTGTTTT
The DNA here is from genome assembly GCF_051020975.1 of Osmia lignaria lignaria. Lineage (NCBI taxonomy): Eukaryota > Metazoa > Arthropoda > Insecta > Hymenoptera > Megachilidae > Osmia > Osmia lignaria. Next base: position 10,971,405 of record NC_135033.1, on the reverse strand, counting down.
TACTTTGTTTACCAACTCTTTCTGGCTCAAAATAATTATACTCAAATCTTCTGACTTCTTTACACAAAGACTGAGTTGTGAACAAAAATTCTAATACTGAATTTAATTTGCAAATTAACAAATATCATCTTTCTCTTCTTGGTATCTTATTTTTATATTTAACATAAATGCTAATAATCATATTGAAGAACATTCAGAAAATGTCATAATATATACAATATTAAATACAATGCTGAAAACTGATTCAATATGATACAAACTATAGAAACAGTTTGTATTTATAATAGTTCTAAACACTGACAATTCATTTGACCTATACTATCATTTTAATTAGGAAATACAGTTATAAACATACGTCATCAAAGTTCAGAAAATACAATTGACTGACATAAATAATTAGTATCATTTTGAATTGTCTCGGTAATTGTATTAACTGAGACCATGATGTCCGGCTCTTTTAAAGTTTCTAGGTTAAGGATAAGAAAAAGATTTCTATCAAATTAAAGTTAAAAATATGCTGATTGTAAAATGATTTCAAGGTGCATAGAATCATTTTCGTTCACAGATGTATAAAATAGCGAAACTAAACGATGTCCTATACAATACAGGTTTACTTACCTCGTAAAAGTAGACGGTGAAGAAATGTCAGTCATTTTCGAAAGACACCACTTGTACTATAACTTCGAATAAGTTTCATCCACGATTTTTTGAGCATAGCATTGTGTCGTACAGAAATTACATAATAAGGATCATTAAATCGAATGACATGATAAAGTCCGTGTGCTGTTTACATGAGATTTGAATTCTAATAATTATAGCGAAGTAATAAATTTCAATAAATGTGCCCGCGTGGCTTTGTCGTTAAATAATTGCTAACAGAAGTACCGGTACCAATTGACACCCAACTGATTCAGACGAAACTATACGAGATTAATTTATCAATTTGTCATCAATTACCGCTTATATGCTGTTTTTCAAAATTACGCTATAATTTTATAATCTCTACTACATGTAAAATTACCACAGGAAACATAACATAAATAGAATGGCGACGAAAGTTAATGGGCTAGTTAATAAATACCGTATATAATATCATTTTATCAGTACGTACTGTATAATTCACAGAACAACATTATATTTATAATTGAAAGAGAAAAAGAATTTGAAACGATAAAGATTTCTTACATTTTGTTTTTGAGGTAAATTTGAAAGTGCATATTTTAAAAACCACGATTCACTATCCAATCAAAAAGTTGGAATACCAGTATGTAAATTTTTCTACCTTTCAGACATTCATGTAGTAAATGTTATAAACAATTAAACAAACGGGTTGTGACATTCAAAATATGTATGTACTTTTATCTGTAATATTATACGATTAATTGGAATTAATTGTAAATTATGAGAAAACGTAGACCAATCGTATTCTTAATTCTTCTAATACATAGTTTCTATATATTTGAAGTTGCATTAAAATCAACTGGTTCACTTACTTAGAATCAATCTAAGTACAACACACTTTGGGTCTAGTTTTCAAGCAGTTCGTCTGCTTATACCCGCTTCTGTCTGCTAAGCTTGATGTTGGTTGTTTTTTGTAATTTCACCCTTTTCCGAATTGCAGAATATTTGTAAAAGAAATAAACACTGAAAATAAGTAGAATGACGTCGAATCTTTTGAGAAGTACACTTGTCAGTCATGGATTGCGAGAATTTAAGGAACCATTAGCGTTTTTAACGCTAAAACTATCGTTTGGTACATCGTCAGTTTACAAAGGCTGTAAGGTACAAATATTTTGAGTAAAATATATTTTCAACTTTTTGAAATTCCTTCGAATAGCTTTACATTATTCTATTCACGTTACTGCTTTTTTATTTTACTTCACTAGTTTATAATTTTCGAATTGATTTATACCGTGCTTTTACATAATCATCACAGATTCCGGTCTTAAAATACTTTTCATGAAAATTTGATGCGAAAAATAATGTCACTTTAAATAATATTTACCTGTATATTTTAAAATTATCGTTACGTCATCTAGTATATAACAATGGAATGTGTTTGACACATAATGAAATTGATCATATTTATATAAGACGAAAAATATTTTTTAAACGGGAGTACGGCAGCTGAATTTAAAAAAAAAATGGTATGCAAAATTTCTTTATTTTTTATCTAAAATTAATATAAATTGTCTTTTAATTATTTTATTTAATAATATTTAAAATGTAGATAAGTCTTTAAGATTCAATTTTATCCTAAAGCAGTTCATTTTCATATCACACTTATAGTTGAATTTATAATGAACTTTGTGTTGTTTTTTGTAAATTGAAATCTTTGAGATTTTATGAATATATAAATACCTATCTCTGAAAAGTTACATGGATATATTGCTCACACATATATATCTTATCATAAGTAAATGGCCTTTAATGACTGACCTTCAATTTCCACTGCTCAGAGTGTTAGTAGTATTTATTACCAAGCTGTAAATGTTTAATTGTGTTATACAATTAATTTTTTAATCATGGTATATAAAAGTCTTGACTTTTTTGTTTCATAATTCTATTTTTAATATCTTACTAATATTTAACATCATAATTATAGGAAAGTGATAAAGATTCTGGTGGCAAAAATAAAGAATTTCGAATTGAAAAGGATACTTTTGGAGAATTAAAGGTTCCTGCTGACAAATATTATGGAGCACAAACAATGAGATCAATGATTAATTTTCCAATTGGTGATACCTTTGAAAGGATGCCTGTAAGAAATCATGATACTTTATTTACTAACCTGTTAATTGGAGAAAAGAAACTGCTTGTAAAAAAAAATAATTCTGATATATCATTGTTATACTATATTTGTTTTATTTCTTTAGTACGGAGTTATTGTTGCAATGGGCATATTAAAAAAAGCTGTAGCAGAGGTAAATAAAGAGTATGGTTTGGATCCAAAAATAGCAGATGCTATAAGTAAGGCTGCAGATGATGTTATATCTGGAAAGCTTTACAATGATCATTTTCCATTAGTAATTTGGCAAACAGGTTCTGGAACACAAACCAATATGAACACTAATGAGGTAATGATGTGTACAAAATTTCAGTTAAATAAACTTTCTAATTAATTTATCATTTCCATTTAGGTAATCTCAAATCGTGCAATTGAATTGCTTGGTGGTGAACTGGGATCAAAAACACCTGTGCATCCAAATGATCATGTAAATAAATCTCAAAGCAGTAATGACACATTTCCAACGGCTATGCACATAGCAGTTGCTTTAGAAATTAAGAAAGTATTGCTTCCTGGATTAGAAAAATTGTATAATGCTTTAAGTGATAAAGCTGATGCATGGCAAGATATTATAAAAATTGGCAGAACTCATACTCAAGATGCTGTGCCTTTGACATTAGGGCAAGAATTTTCAGGTCAATATTAACCTTTTTTTAATGTGCGATTACAATATAATTTTTACTATATTAATCAAAGTAATTTTAACACTTAGGTTATGCAATGCAAGTTTGCAATGGCATGAAAAGAGTGCATGATACTCTTCCGCGACTGTATGAGTTAGCTCTCGGTGGTACTGCAGTAGGTACAGGACTGAATACAAAAAAAGGTTTTGCAGAGAAAGCAGCAAAAAAGATAGCAGAACTTACTGGTTTACCTTTTGAAACAGCCCCCAATAAATTTGAAGCTTTAGCTACACATGATGCCATGGTAGAAGTGCATGGTGCACTTAATACAGTAGCAGTATCACTTATGAAGGTATATTTAAATGAAATTCAATTAAAACCAATCATCGAATTTTAAATTAAACATGATTGTCCTTCATGATATAGATTGCTAATGATATTCGATTTTTGGGAAGTGGACCTCGTTGTGGCTTAGGAGAACTATCTCTCCCTGAAAATGAACCAGGAAGTTCAATAATGCCTGGTAAAGTTAATCCAACACAATGTGAAGCATTAACTATGGTCTGTTCTCAAGTAATGGGCAATCACGTTGCTGTAACTGTTGGTGGTAGCAATGGTCATTTCGAACTGAATGTGTTTAAACCTCTGATCGTCGCAAATACATTAAGATCTGCAAGACTTTTGGGCGATGCTGCCGCTTCATTTACCAAGAACTGTGTTGTTGGCATTAAACCAAATAAAGATAAAATTGACAAACTTCTAAATGATAGTTTAATGCTTGTCACAGCATTAAATCTACATATTGGTTATGATAAGGTATTCAAATTTCAGATGTAATACACAGAAAGATAATTATTTTACTGTAAATTTTGAATATAATAGAAACTATACGTTTTATTTTAGGCTGCTGCAATCGCAAAACAAGCACACAAAGAAAATCTTACATTGAAAGAAAGTGCACTTAAGAATGGCGTAACTGAAGAACAATTTAATGAATGGGTCAGACCTGAAAACATGATTGGTCCTAATTAAATGATAAGTATAGCAGAAAGAAGCTAGGGAACTAAAACTTTTTTTTATTAAAAAATATTAAATGAATTTCTGTCAACAGATGTAACATTTATACTGCCGCCGATATTAAAATTCATAACAGAATGTTTAACATACTTTTAGTATTTGTTTATCATTTACAATAAAAATTTGATGTTTATCTGATGAAAAATAAAAGATTATCAAAGATAATAAATATAAAATGTTATAAATGTTTCTAAATAATATTAATTTTAAAGAACTTGAACGTTCTTATAATCTTAAAGATACGTTGTTACTGCGTTATCTGTTTCAACATTCTGAGGGCATAGGTCACAGCATAACCAGTATGTTGTGTTAAATCTTTAACTGAAACGTCTTTTACAAAATGAATGTGTTCAAGAAAATACAAAGTGTCGTTAGGAGATCTGGAAGCCGTAATTACGGCAAAGTTGGAATAATTGGTGTACCATTTGAAAAGGGACAGGTACTATCATAACGAGCAATAATACAATTATTTGTTATTTTTTTATATTTGTTAATTAATGCAGCATAAAAAGGGTGTAGCGGATGGCCCAAAAGTGATTAGGGCAGCTGGATTGGTGCGAGAACTAGAATACTTAGGTAATTATTAGAATTTATCTTACCGATTCAAAATATTTTAAAAAGAATGGTGTACTAAATTTTATCTCCACATTTTTTTTAACTATGGTTCAAAATTTTTGAACTGAAGGCTTGGATGTGAAAGATTATGGTGACATTTTATATCAAGCAAAGAATGTAGAGGGTGTAAACAACATGTCACATTTAAGTGATATTGCTGGCTGTACAAGTTGTTTATCTGAACAAATTCAACAAGTTTTAAAAGAAGGTCGTAGAGTATTAACACTTGGTGGTGATCATAGTTTAGGTATTGGGACTATAGATGGTCATGTTAAGGTACAGTATAAAAGAAAAAATATAATATTTGATGTTAACAACTTTCTTATCAAAGAAGTTTAATGAACATTACTACTTACCACATGGTATTTTGAAGGAAAAGAAGGATGTAGGTGTAATATGGGTTGATGCTCATGCAGATCTTAATACCAACAAGACTAGTGAAAGTGGGAATGTTCATGGAATGCCTGTAGCATTATTAACATCTGAATTAGCTGATTACTGGCCACATCTGCCAGGCATGGATTGGCAACAACCAATGTGATTTTTATAAATATTTAACCTAATGTACCTAAAATACAGGTGGAAGAATATATTAAATAAGATTAAAATTATTTCCTTACAGGCTATCTATTAGAAATGTAGCTTATATTGGTTTAAGGTCTGTAGACTCTTATGAAAGATTAGTTATTGAAAAATTTGGTATAACTGCTTTTGGTATTGAAGATGTTGAAAGATATGGTAATATTATAAATTCTTTATAATACCTATTGATTATCTATTAATTAACACTTGGATTCCAGGTATTCATGATGTTGTTTACATGGCATTAAACAAAATAGATCCTAATGAATCAAAATCATTGCATGTTAGTTTTGATATTGATTCATTAGATCCATTGGAAGCACCATGTACAGGAACTCCTGGTAAATGAATTTTTTTTATTAAGTACCATCTTTCATTTCTGAATTTTACAATATATTTACAACTTGTGTATATTAGTGCGTGGTGGATTGTCTTTAAGAGAAGCTATTCATTTAATGGAAGAACTACATAGAACTAATAGACTAAATGCTGTAGATCTTGTAGAGGTGAATCCTCATATCGGTAACGATCGAGACGTTAGTTTAACTGTGGAAGCTGCTATTCATATTATTCAAGCTGCATTTGGTTACACAAGAAGAGGTCTCAAGGTTCCAAAGGGTATTACTGATATGCCCTTACAAACATTTAGATGAATTAATCTCTTTTATTTGTAATCTATGGCTACATTAAATATCATTAAGTCATCATGTCTGTTCTTTTCTGAAGTTTATATAATATTAAACTTTTGTATACCTTTAAACAGTACCATAAAAACATAAGAGAGAAACAGAAAGCCACAATATATTTCATTGTGATATTAATTAAATTTCATGGATTACAAACATTTTGTTGGGAAGATTATTAAATTTAATTTCTAATTTTGTTAATTCAGTTGTTTTATTTGGTTCTTTAATAATAAATTCGCAATTTAATTTTGCTTTGGTATTTGATCCTTTCAAGTTAACAGTAAAATTTCTGGTATTCTCATTATCTTTGCTATCACCAATTGTTATTCTTCCTTCTTTTACTGGTTTTCCCAAATGTTCAATTGTCTTTTCATGATTATAAACTTTTTCTAATGCTCTTTTATATGTTATTGAGTTACGAATTTTTGATTCATAATTCTTTGTAACAAAAATACCAAAACTTCCAGCAACCACACCTATAACTGCAGCCACTTTTGTTAAATCTGTAAGTGAAGCCATCTGTGAAAAGATAATACTTATGAATTAACAATAATGCAGTTTGTTTACAGTACTATTTATTTTGCAAAAATTGTTTGGAAATAAAATTTTCTGTTAAAATGTTAAGTAATATTTAATGAAATAATAAGCAAGTTTGTTAGTTACTAATTATACCTCAATAACCAAACTTTGTTTATTAAATATCCCACATTTTATTTTGAGTAAAATGTGAGAAAATAATTGTTCTCATAATTATACATCAAACAAGGTTATAGTATAAATCACTCACGTAATAGACTTTCACCGCACAATTTGAGAAGGCTCCGAAGTCACTGATCCTAACCAACTCATGTTCCAAAACGAGGAACACTAGCGCCATCCAGCAGAAGCTATCTGACAAATAGCTTACGCTGCTATCCGATAGGCGGCGCTAATCTTCCCCGGTTTCGGAAAATCGGTCGGTAAGTTGTCGAGTAGTTTCAGCCGTTTTTGTATAGATGGCGCTACGGTAAGAACATAGGCGTACACCCTCCTTTCACTTTGACGTCCGAAGACAGACTGGCAAGCCTTAGCGCGAAGCGACCAATTTATAGAGATGGGTTTCATATTGGCTAACTTAAATACTTAAAATTTTCAAAAATATTTTACAACAATATAGCAATGGCCACAGATCTAACAAAACAGGACATGACTTTGTTACTGAGATATGGCAATTCGAAAATCCACCGTTTTTCTGTTTTACTTTCATTCCTTCATGTTCCAAATGAAAATACACAGAAAAAAGATAACAGGATAATTAACATGAAACAATGTTTATATTAATTACGTACGAGAACAATATTTTTCAATAGTAAGATTGTTCAATTTATTTCTTTATTACAACAAACAATGTTTCTAATACGAGCACAATGCATCAGAATCACTGCATGGCTATACACAAAGTGTTCAATGCCATCTTATTATGTACTTAGTTGATAAAGAGATTTTAAGTGAAGTATACATTTACGAAGAATGTGATACGAGCAACGAGATATTTTTATTTTGCGCGACACGTTACTAGGTAACTCTAGATACATTGGCATTACAACAATACATACTAAATTTATAAGCTTTATATGTTCCTTTTTGGTAGGAAGTAGTCTACAACAGGTATATTTTTCTACATAAATATAAGTATTTTCGGTAATATATAGTAAATTTGCTCACATATTTCGATAAAATCTTTATGTACAAAAAATTACAAAAAACTGAATTGTCACGAAATTCATGATGTATACAAAAATGAAAGATTGTATAATTCATACACGACAAGAGGTATTTCAAGGAGCGTATATATAGATAATTAGAAATATATCATATGTAAAATAATATACACGTTATAATGTATAAACTAAGACTAGATGTGTATGTCATGGACTCTACTTATAAATCTACAATCGATACAGAGTGTAGTCCGAGACATAATTTATAAGCAAAATCACTTGCCTTAACGCAAGAAGATGCGGCACAACAACGGCTGAAAGCGTACTGGCAAGAACAAAGCAAACTGTATTCTCCAATAAGTAATATTTTTCTTTCTGATTTTTATCGATCTCCTTGTCAAATTTACGATATACTCACTAAGTAGGACATAGAACTGAAAAAAAAGAATTAATTCTCTTAAACATCATTTGAAACTCTTTTATAAAAATGTCAGTAAATAGAAGATTCAATTACCTTTGAGTATGTAATCTGTTAACAAAGTAGGTACAGTTGGGCTATCTTCGCTAATTGCTTTTAATACTGAGAAAAAAATTATAATTAATATTAAATTATATTCACATATTTATTTAATGATACTTACTTTTTATAAGGACCTGTAAAGCCTGATTGTCTGGTGGACCACTGTCTGTATGATACGGAATTACAGTAGTCAAATACTAAAATAAATATTAAGATTATACAGTTTTAAACCCATGTTTATAAATTTATTAATTTCCCTGTTGTGTATTTTACCTTAGACTCTTGAAGGGACCTATGTTGTGGTAAAGGGCTAGTACCATTTTGCATTTGATTTCTCTTTTTTGTAACGTGATGCTGCCTTCGTCGGTTTTGCACTGCTAACAGCAAAGAAATAAACTGATTTTTTAGTTCTTTTTCATACTCTAATTCGTCACGTAACGCAAGCTCTGCGATTAGAGTTTCGCTCAAAGCTCCCACTAAGGATTCCATTTCTCCAAGTAATTCAGTCAGTTGACTGGAGGTAAGTTGCTTTAATTCTAGAACAGACGGTTACAATTCAGATTAAGAAATCTATTACACGACAATTTACTGCTTCCTATGAGTTCATAAAATTATACTTTTCTCATGAAGTGGTGAGCCTAAAACTTCTCTGCTTCTTTCCAGTGCTTCATCGCTGTCTAACAAAGATCCATCAGAGTCCGGTGATCTTTCCATCGAAGGACTTTCCTACACGATAATGATCAATAATTTCTACAAATTTTCACAATTTATTAGCTTAAAAGGCTACTTTACTTGCCTGCATTATATCATCTATTTCACGGAGAACTTCCTCAGCAGTTTTTAGAGGTTCCTCTGGACTGTGCGTATCAGTGCTACTGGATAAGATCAAAGCATGCATGTCCAAATCAGTTGCAACAGCCTCGTCTTCGCTACTTAAATCCTCTAGTTCAGGTCTATTGCAAACAAAATAAAAGCACCCAATTTGCAAATATTCAATTATATTCTTCAGACACTTTGCTCTGTCTCGTCTGTTTTTTTCTAATACTTTCGAAAATTTTGTGTTGCCAAATTAAAAGCATCAAACCTAAATAACTGCTTATACTTTGGATAGACATTTACCTTTCGTGTGGGACCGGCGCCTCGTTCAAATTTAATGCAGGCATGTGCATTTTCCTAGCATAAGACTTGCTCCAATCTATTGGTAATATGTTACCAAACGTGCCAGTAATCGTCCACCACATTCTGCAATGAAAAGAACGAACTTTTATTACAATATTGGCAACAAACAAGAAAAAAGTTTTACAATCAACAAAATTTTGAAATATCCTGTGAAACGGATTGCTACAACTAGTGGATTGTTCCATTCAATTTTTATCTGGACTACTGATCTTTAATTTTAAGGTAGCCGCGACGATTCCCACGTGTATTACCGTGTTAAACGCCTGTGAAAGACACGATAAGATTCCACGTTGCTAAGGACATTATTTAATCTAGCGTGTCTTCGTTTTCTGGGATTCAGCGTGTGAATCATTCGGCTCTGGTAGGCGTTTCCGGGACCCGTGTACAGATAAACCAGTAGACTGTAACTCATTTCAATACAACAATACGTCTATTTTAAGGAAATGAAGTTTCGTATGCATTTACGAACGGGCCTTTCTCACACCTCCTCCGATTTGTAAACAATTCTGATGGCATAATACATGATAACAATTGTTATTTCTTTTACGGTTCTTTAATGAACCGTAAAAAATATATTGTTTTAATGATTTTAATTGCACTCTATTAAACGACTGTCTCTCTTTCACAGGGAATATGATACACAGGGACGATTCTCAGAAATAAAAAGAGCAGAAAGCAGACTGGTCGATGGTGTTGGACTAACAAATGGAGGTCAATTCGACCCACTTGAGTTTCTCATTAATGTTAAGTGCATTAAAGAGTGACTTCATCCTGTGCGCATGTTAGCTATACATTAGAACGAACGCCCAAACGTCTGAAAGAATCATCATCGCGTTAAGAAACGGCCACGCTACGTGAGCAAATGAAGAGAAGAAAAAATAAATATTACTTTAATTTACCGTTCGTTTACAATTCGAAAGGAATCGCCGCAGTGTAATAGTACACAAAGGGTTAATTGGAACGAGAAAAGTAGAGTGAAATTGAATTCCATGGAAGGAGCGTATGTGCCTCTTGATTATTAATTCATTCTTCGGTTCAATGATCCGCGACGAGGTCGTGGAGTTCTTGTACACTATCTGTTGCATAATATCAATGGCTTACTAGAAAAAAAAAAAGAACACCACGTCTTCGTAAATGTAGAGTAATAAATCATCAGGATAGGTCCAGATTCTATTGAGTCGAAGCAGAGTCATTTAAAGGAGCACTTCCGAGGAAGACCTGTTACATGTTAATGCTGTTTCAGAGAAAACTGATATATGTATTCAGATATGAAATAAAATTTCAAAATCACCATCAGCACCAACCCCAAGTCGACATCAGAAATGGAAATGGTTAAAAATAAAATGTTTACATTATGTAAAAATTGCAAGCTAATGGCACCGCATTACAATGCATATTCTCTTGAATGTACTAGTCAGTGGATAATTCATCCAAGTATATAAAGAAATAAATAAGCGAATATCCGTTTCTCTAGACATAGATAAATAAATTTAACCGGGTAAACGGGACGTGAACGAGCTATTGCTATAGAGTATAAAGGAACATCGTATCAGGCTAGCAAGAGCGCGTGCGCTGCTTTATTGACGTTTGTCCATCCGGAGGGTGGCTCGATAAGAACGACGGAACAAAACACAGAGATCAAATTTTCATGCCCAGCGATTCGATCACGCACGATTTCTTTGCAACCATCAGCAATCTATGCGATCGCGTTACTGACCGTTCTCGATTTCCTACTTTCTTTCGCGTTCTTTCGTCCCTCCGCGTCCTACGGAATTCATCCTTTTCATCAAGAAGATATTTCAAAATGTTGATTTAAATTACTTTGTACAGATACAAATGATACGTATTCGTGATTTTGATATTTAACAAGAGAGTTCATAAAGGTCGCAGTGCTTGTGAATTGCTTTCCTTAATTGCTATTAATTCTGAGAATTTGAAAGGCTCCCCTATAGAAAGGGAAAGAATCGGTTTAATGGTACTTAATCCTAGACCTTCCGTTTCCTGCAACGCTCTATTCTGTCGCAACCAGCTATTGAAGTCCACGGGCTCGCATAGCTACTTAACAATCTGTAGCTGAACGTGCTTGGTAATATTTTAACGTTCAGGCATCGCTGTACAATTAAAAAGACTCGGGGTTGTTCTTTTGAACCGCGAAGTGCCATTATGGAACACGACCTTTTTTACGTGACCCAAGATTTCATTTGTAATTCATAAAATAATTTTCTTGTACATGATAGCGACAAATTGGATTACGAACAATGCTCAAGCGCACCGGATATGTACGCACGGATGCGTTTATTCTTTCGGACCTGGTGCATATGCATATGAAAAGCGTCAGCAATACCGAACAAGACACGTGCAACAGCACGTGTCGTATCCGCAAACCTCGGACATTGACCCCCTGATTTCGCGCAAAAGCTTATAGTTTCGATACTTTGATTAATTTGAGATATGATTGCGTCTACGCAGTTATTGAGAGGTTATTGCGAAATGTTTGATAAGAAGAATGGCCTGAATAAAGAAGAATAGAGTTCCAGGTAGAGGAGCGTTGCACTCGAGTAGCAGGTACATAACAGCTTTGAAAGAACAAACGTAGGTCAATTTGGCCTGACCCTAGGGGGTTTAAAACCAATTCTCCTAACTCTGATACAATCTCGAGAAAGAACCTTTTTCTCTTTCAGGTAGGCGTGCAAGTTTATTTTCCTCTCAATCCCTTCCGATCGTCTAGACAAATTTTGAGAAGGGCAGGTGACTTCAAAGAAATTATGCACAACAGTAGGTTACAGTGAAGGTTCAAACGAGTTTAAGAACCCCGGCCAACGTTATTCTACACCGAAGAAGATACAATTTTGCGCTTCGTTGAGCGTTTCACCTGCAGTCTCGCTCGTTACGAAGTGTAATATTCGGTCGGACACCTGCACAGCGGCTACAAACTGCTGATCTTTCAACGAAAATACAAAGCTGAAATATATTGCTGAGGATTAAAGTATTTAATCCTATGATTCGAAGACATACACGCGTTTGTTCTATCCTTCAGAATATTTGCAACTTTCGATTTTCCCTGACTCTATTCAACTCTTCGCGAACAACCACAAGACATTTAGATTTGTCTGCAGGACGGATGATGATAGTCTAATTAGAAGGTAAGTTTCTTTCTTGTGCAGTGTCCACTTCGTGGAGAGAAAGCTGCTGAACGCGCCGCAGAACGTCATGTAGAGAGTACTCATGGTGGCACACTTTTCAGTTGGAAAATCGATACCGTGATCTTAAGGACTACGTGCATATTAATTGAAAATTTCTCTACTAATTATAAAACAAAAGAACAGAATACTATCACCGGATTAAAATGATTGGCAGTGAGGTAAATTGGATTACAATTATTAGAAAAACGTAACAAAATGATATGGTTGTCGACAAAGAAAAGAAGATAATACCCGTTGAACCGTATCAATCTCAAGATTTACCGCAACTACCTGTAACGGCTCTAATGAAACCATACGACTATCGTTCAGCGATATTGGTTTAGCTCGAGCATCGAGTGAAACTGTTTGTGCGTCTTAACGAGAGTCGAAGAAAGCGTTAACGTGAGATTATTTAACGTGTTTTCCATGTCACGTGAAACTTGAGATTCACGGTAGAAGATCGAAACTAAAAAGTCTGACTACGTTAACTGCATTCTACATTTTTCTTTCAAAGATATTTCGACGTACAAAGTAAGCCGCATAATGAAATTTGTTAAATATTTAACTTGGATCATTAATGCAATTACTGGCACATAATCCCTCTAAGTTAATTAAAGCGATGCTCCTGATAACCGCTGTAGGTCAGTACCGATCCACGTGGCATTGGAGCGCGTAAACCGGTATAATCTTTGCGCTTGTTGCACTTTATATGAATTGTAAACTCGTGCTCCTCGTAAAAGCCTGCTCTCTCATCGAGCTACTGAAATACCTAAGCTGATCTAGTAATTATGATTCACGTGCGAATAATATTGCAAACAGCGAGCGCTACATAAACGATTATTTCCGCTAGGGCAGAAGCCGCCGGGGAGGAGGCTATCATTTACTTTATAACGAGAATACATCAGCGGCAGGTGTAATAGATATCTCAAGGTAAATGCGACAATTTGAACGCGATAACTCCAGCAATCTTCAGGGGTATTCATTTATCCGCTCCGCCTCGGAGGAATTTTTTTCTTTCATTTTTCTTTAATCGTCCAACGTGGCCACGTAAAACCGGTATAACTGTACCGGAGATATCGCATGACCCAAGGGTAATAGAAACTTCTCAATCGCGCGTGTACCGACATCATTTTCACTTTATGCACTTTTTTCCTCGCAGCTACCCCGTTGAAATAGACGGTTCAGTGGTTACAAATTCGATACAAGAATGCATCGGTTATTTTATCAACCAGGGTCGGGCTCTGGGCCTGGGCAGCCGCCTACGTCTTTGTAAAATTAATACTTCGCGTATTTCAATAATGCCTACCATTTGTATAAAAGAATCTAGTACCTGAAAAATTGAACTTCCGGTCACTATCTTCTATATTATTGAAAGTTTATTAATACTTAAACGATCGCTCTCGTGTTTCAATGCTTAGATGCCGGTCATTTAAGTGATAACCTGACGATAAGAAGTGTTTCATATTATTACAAAAACCATTTTAATGATAGATTAAGCGATTCGAAGGGTGAATCCTCGCGAAGATGTAATTAGCTGAAAAAACTTACTGGCACTCGTTCATGATCTCCTCCTGTGTCCGCACTTGCACAGGTGCCAGGGACTCGACGTCGGTGCCGTAATCGCGAAAACAGGATGTTATCTTTTCGTCGAAGGTGTTAACGAGATCCTCGAGGCTGCCGCTGAAAGGGCTGAACGTCCCCTCCTGTAGAATATCGGTGCCATTTTCATGGGTCGTCGGTGGCTCGTTCGCGTTGCAATTCTCCCCGTAGCTGCTGTTCAGGCTGCTGTCTAATAATTGTTCTAAATATAAAAAAAGAATCTCCGCTATAATCGCTCACTTTCGACGATAATGGTTAATTGTAAACGTCCGTCGAGATCGTGTCTTTCACAAAGTTCCAGTTTTATTTTTAGCGCTAAAAACGCGTCAGCCTGTGCGTTAAACGTATTCAGTTAAATCGAGAGAGAGAAGAGTAAACAGACAGATCCGATAGTGTGGGACGCAATAAACGCGAAAGATGGGTCACTGTTTGTATACAGGGGCGTATCATACCGAGCGCATCGCGAGATAGACACTTCTAGAGAGAAATGTATGCACACGTACGCGGCTTTAAAAGGCAAGCCGATATTAATTACATCTTCCAGAGATATTATCAATTGCGCCAAGAGTAATCGGATTTTCGCGTGAACGACAATGACGCGTATAGAGGATCGAATGTTTCCAGGATTAAATGTCTGTCATTTTTCTGGAACGCGTTAATACATAGGCCGGTGTTTGGAGGACGGATCTCGACGTTTGTTTCAACGATGTCGCGAAAAGTGATACGGAGTTAGAGCGTACACGAAGGATATTAGACACCAATTGTACGCATGACGTAGCCTTTTGTCGTGCTCCGAAGGTCGCTTCTTAGCGCTGGCATGTACGCCAGCCAGCCACCCTCGTCATTTAATTTGCACGTCCGCAAAATGAGCGTGACCACGCGTGCACGAACATATTTCACGCGTTTACGCAGCCAACATAACCAGTTCCCACTACCAAGAAACTCTTTCGGTTTCGAAATTTCCGTTTCTGCGGTACCGCCTCGGGTTGAAACGCCTTTTTTAGTCAAAGCAAAGAGAAGATCGCACAGATACCGCGACCGTTCGATTATTATCGAAGTCATCGTCGTCGTTTCATAAGCCTATACGATCACCCACTATCGTGGCAATCTGAGAATCGATTAACGACCAGAATACCGTCCCTCCAACCTTCGACCCGTTTATTCTTTAATTTTTGCATTTGACGTAATGCGTTCAGCAACGATCATTTTGAAATTCAGTACATCGCGATAAACTTTTGATCCTTGGCGAGGTTACGTCGCTGCTGCGTGACAGCGGAGTAAGATGCGCAATGATCTGAGAACAAAGTAACAGAAGAATATTGTACGCATTTTCGCACCTGTCAATAGATTCATATTCTTCAAGCTGGCCGTGTCTTCTTCCTCGAAACGTGCGAGGGGTGCCTCGAACTTCAACTCGGCGATCTTGCCCGCCATGTCCCTCATTATTGACCGTGTAGGGAAGAACCGGGAGCTAGCCTATCACCGTGCTGAAATTCGGCACTGTACACTTACGGCAGCGCCCCCGAGGCGCACCGTTTTTCTCGTCGTTTTATAATTTTTCACGAAGGTAAGGGAGAAAAAGGGCGACAACACATGAAAACAGCGACCGACTTTCGGAGACACGATCCACCGCCTGCGAGACTTCGCGAACGACTGACGCAGAGGGGGCTCGTACAAAGGAGTGGGAGAAGATGATTGCTCGTCACCATGACAACCGCTAGCTGAGCGCGCCGATGCTTTCGACTCTACCCGTGACTCACTAACCACTGACCACATCTTACTGATAATACGAAATATACGTAAAAATTAGTTAAAAATTATACTAGTAGAATAATTTTCTATTAAATATAAATTCAATATTATAATCTATTCCTGTGTCAAGTACCGAATAAATTTATTTTTATAATCAACGTCAGTCAGATGGCATGACGCACCGACATTGACTGCCAGCGCCGTCTAACGGCCGAGCGCCGAACTACGACCAAACTATCGATAAGTATAAAAATAGTTCCACTTATCGACAGATGGAAATAGCGTTTCAAAGTTTGGCGGTCTATTTGAAAGAGTACCTTCAACTTTAAAAGTTGGAGTCTGCTGCTAGATGGCGTCAAAACAATCGCTTCTAAAGCGCGGGTAAAAATAAAATTAAATAAATAATTGTCTCTTAAAATACTAAAATTTTATACAAATAATAAGATTTGAAATTTATCTATAAATTATATAATTTATCTATAAATAAACTTTTAGTATCTAAAAAACGTCCAATTAAAAAATGCCGTAATTTTTTTCTAAATTACACATTCAACGAGAAGTTTCTTAATGCTCTCCGATTATATTTTGCATAATTGCCACGACCAACTGAAAGAAAACCAAGATAAGCGAGCCGCGCCTCAATTATTCTCAAGTAGAAAAAAAAGAACTTATATGATCCTGTTAATGCATGAACAAAACGATTAACACTTGTGGGTGGAACTCCTTATTCGAAGGTCTGATTTTGACATTTTCTGTTCGACCTGCTCTTTCGAGCAAATGCCAAAACGTGTATCCCGTTGCACGATGATCTATACATTGTTTACGAAAGGACAATCACCAACAATAAATGTCCTCGTCTCTCGCATTTTTGTAACACCTCATTTTTGTTCCCTTTTAACATTCGACGTTTCGATACGAGATATGAATATTGGGCCAGAGTGATTTACATGTTTGTGGGTCGTGTAAAGAATGCAAAAAAATAGTTATAATAGAGAATTGTAGTTAACCTTGATAATGTAGCTCATAAACTACATTGTCGGTATCAAGTGGTGATTAACAAAGGCATAAGGAGCATAATTTTACTGATACGTGATCTAGATGGTATCGATCTCGAAGAATCCGTCGATGTAACACGTGTGGTTCGAACATTGATTCAATAAATCGTTTCTTTAAGAAATATATAAGTTACAAATAAAAAAAGAAACTAATAATAGAGAAAAATGACTAAGAAATCATCCACGGTTAATGCTGGACTGAAAATATTAAAACATGATCTATATTATCCCGTGTCTGACTATATACGGATGTTTCTACTGCCCCGTTTCCCCATATTAAACACAGAATGCTTAGCCTTATTTCTCGATTACGTTCGAGTAGGTACCGATTGAATTTTATCTGGATAATTGATCAATTTTAAACCGACTAGTAATCGGGCAATGTTTGCAAGTAAAAAAAGGAATCATAAAACATTCATGAGGCAAGCGATTGCGGTTGAAAAAAAGATATTATTCATTGCATTGACAATGTTTCGCGTGTGCTGATTCTCATAGAACCAAAGCTTTGGTGACGCTGCTATTCTATAGATTGAAATAAATCAACGATACTTTACATAAAGTACCCAATAAAGAGGAAGTAGAACAGGGAGCACTGATTTATCGAGCACCACTTCAAATGATAAAACTGATTCAAGTTGTGTATTAAATTATACCATGCTGCTTAGTAAAATATCGTAATAATCATTTCATAATTCATTATAAATTGGATGATTAACGATGTAGAGATACGATACTGATATATATCTTTTACTTTGAGCAATGATTACCGACGATAATTCAATCGATGATACTATCGAAAATCATACATTTACATTATTTCTTCAATACTAACAGATTATATAACGTCTGTAATTTCTATTATTATTTCCCATAGGAGTCGAATAGTACTGTTCGTGTTAGAAAGTAATTGATCATTTCGTTGTTGTGATTTGTTTACAGGCATGTCGATTGTAGATTGAGATTTATCAATGATCGTACGACACAGTTTTCTAGAGAATAGATCAGTGTCAGAAGATATAATTGAATTTTCTTTCAAGGCAAACCATCTCAAGATAAATATTCGAAAGTGTCTAGAGAACTGTTAATGGCTTAATAAACCCTTGTATTACATGATGCGTACACTCTGGCTCAAAAATCTTTGATATAATTTGGAAATTTTTTACATAGATGATGAAGTGATTTTTATTACCTAATGATCGACAAACCAATCAAGTGGCAATTGAATTAATCTTACATTATTTTCCTTGAAAAAATTTCTTGATTCTACACAAAATTCAGCAAGTGCTTTAATGAAACTTTTGAACGATGATGTAAGTTCGTCAGTGATATCGCTGAGCGGATAGATTCAATAAAATTCACGGAGATAATTTGTATTATCTATAATGGTATCTGTTATGGACTGCTTTGTAATTATAGGCGTGGAAACTGCAATTACAAGCGTCCATGGCAATCATACGTAGCAAATGATGGCTACCGCTAGTTTCTCGTATCATCAACTAGTCACGTCCGTATAGTGTTTTCAAAATGTTGTAGTCTTGTAATCGTTAAGGCCATCACGGTTGATGTTACAGTCACAATATGCGAGGGAATATGCATAATGATAAATAGTCTCTACCTGAACCGGCACGAATCAATTGAAATTTCCGCAAAAGATGTATGAACGCACGTTAAGTCACTTGATTCTATTATCATCGTATTGGAACTGTTACACTGGATGCTGGGGAACTTTTCTATGATCGCGTTCAGCCCATCCTCCTGGAGGATGGTGATTGGTTAGTCCCAGATCTAGCAATTTAATGAAATTCAATGAAAAAATAGAGCTGGGGCTACCCTTTCCATGGGTTCCTCGTCGAAGGGATATTACGTGCCGGATGGTAATGACCCTCCCTATTGCTCGAACTTTGTTCTCACGTTGGCAGTGCGTAGTTGGCGATAGACTGAAGGGGACACATCGGCGTGTTTCGTTCTTTTGAAAACAGAAGAAATTACGTTCAAGAAGCGCGAGGCTTCTTCTTCAGGTACGTAAGAAACAATACAACAAATTCCTGGTAAAAAAAAGAGCTGTTGTTTCGCTTAAAAGATTTTACAGGAGAGAGATTTCTCTTTTGAAAGATTCATAAAAACTTTTTCTTTTAAGTTTGAGAAAAAACATCGCTGCATCTTTTTCCTCTTACTTTCGTCTGACCGAATGACATCATAAGAAGCTAAACGTTTTGTTCGTGTTGTAAAAAACAATGCTAGGTGAACTGATTCATTCTATACTTTTTTACTACGTAACGATAAATCGATTTTCTCACGTGTTAGAGTAATCCGATCACCGGATTTATTGGACAGCGAAAGGTTAGCAACGGGTTCAGAGGCGAACGTTTCACTGACCGAGGATATATTTTCCCCGAAGACGAGCAGTAGCTAAAGGAAGCCACTTTATCTCACTGAAAGCACACAGTTGCGGTGTAAATATATCGGCAACGACAGTGTTTCTCCTCTATCCTTTGCCATTTATTCTTGGATGAATCCGTGGTGCGTCTCGTTTTACGCGCGGAAATAGCTATCTCTCTGCTGTCCTGTTTAATAAAAATCTCGTTTAATTGCATTCTCAGGCACCACAGTTATGCAAATCATTTTATTCACTGTTGTCGAGGAAGAATATTAAAAAGAACGTGTCACGTTTTTGTTGATAAAAAAATTCTTCACAAATTATTATGAAAAATTAAAAGAAAAAGAAGAAGATCCATCTAACCACTTTTCATTTATTTCCTATCATTTCATTAAAAAAAATAAACTAATTCAGTTGGCTTTGGAGTAAAATTCACAGAAATAAATAATTTATAACTGAAAATCCAAACTTATTGTCCAAAGATCTCTCACAAACTAGTATTTCACGTTTCCGAAAAAAAAAAAAAAAAAAGAAACAAAAGGACACTTGATTCAGCGTTCGAAATCTTAACCATATATTATATCCGATCAATATTTCCAGACGTCTCGGAAGGACTTTATAACATTGCCGTGTCCACTGTTCTGCTATCTGTTTCTCGGCAAGAAAGTTCCGACCACTTGTACGGAATCATTGATAACGATGAAATTCAGTCGATAACGAATTATCTGAACACTGGTTGAATGCTAAAACAAAGATCATCGCGTCGTGCATAGTGGACGACAACGTTTCGACCTGTGTACACAAGAATTACATACATATCTCTTTCTATCCGGCGTGGTCAGCTGTAATTCGATTATACGCTTCGCTTTCGGAACTTCGGTGCACGTGTTCCAAGTACAAAATATTCTATGTGACAAGTTTCATGTATTTCCACCGACCTGCTTGCAGTTATTGCTGTCTCGACCGAAATCTGTTTAAAGAAAGTGTCACGTACCGATAAAAGAAACAAAAGAGGAAGAGGGGACAGCTAATCGTTGAATACCTGTCTCGATTTCTTTCGAACAATCTCGTTCGGTAAGTGTGATGTTGATCGTTGTATACACATTTTTAAACGACACGCTTGTACAAGAGTTGAACAGCTTTGATTGATGTGTCATCCATATGTGGATGATACCAGAACAGAGATGAATATACTATACAAATTTCGAATTATTTGATACGCGGCAAATTTTTCTCCAGAGATACACAGTTTGTTGAGAGAATGAAAAGGGATCGAGATTGATTAGGTTGCTAGGTTGCCTTGATCAACATTGATTAGGTTGCCACGCAAGCTCTCTACGTTGATGTAGATACGACGAGGATGAAATGTTTGAGAATATTCAACTTAGATAACTAGTCGTGACTAAAGATTTCAATTAGAAGGTGTTTCTCAGAACTTATGCAGCAACCTCTAATTTGCATATCATCGATACAATAAGCCGAACTGTTTAAAGAACCGATTCCGTCATTGGGTTCAATTCCTTTCGAAGCTCTATCACTTCAAGCAGATACAGCAGAGCCTCTAAAACGAGCTCATGTTAGCACTAGATCGAACGCTAAACGAGATTAGCCTCGATTGCAACGATAACACGCGATCGTGTACAAAGCTAGAATACAAATTTTCTTTTGCACGCTGTTCATTCACATTGCGTTCGATGCGAGCTCTGAATCTACTGCGTAGAAGGAATCGTGATATTTTTTTCATTTGTCACCTGGAATAATATAACGAAGAAGTTAAAAAAGAAGTTGAGAAACATACGGGAAGATAAAGAAGAAACAGGGCCACCGTTCGAACGGGATAGAGAGACGATTTGCGTAAACGGTTGATTGAAGTAACCGTACCATTATTAACCGTGTTCTTGTTTTCAGCGTTTAAGTAATTGTTATGCAGCGAACGATAACGCAATTGTACGAAAGCCAGTCAAGTGGGACGCAATCTTTTATCGCGAATAAAAATACTGTCTCCTTCTATCGATATGTGTACTTTGTGGTCGGAGAAAAATCGCTCGATATGATCATTTTGCAATGCTAATTACACCATTATTTTAATTGTCTCTAATGATCCTATAATATGTGAAGAAACTTGTTTCTATAGTTGGTCTAGAATATCGACGAACACGTAAGGGAGATTGATATTTTCTGAAACAAGTTCTTCGAGGAGTGATTGATAATTTCTTTGCAGGACGCACCTGTTGCGTTTTTAGTTATATTATATAGGACGCATAAGGTGCGTCGTCGGTTTTGAATTAATTAAATCGTTCCAGGTTTAACTGTATCAGGCAAGCAAGCACATCGATTCGAAGGCGTGTCCTGTGTAATTTCTCGGGTAAATCGCAATTAATTCCAAGGAGTACGGCAGAGGGTTCAACGGTAATTAATACATTTACACGTCAGCTAATAGATTTATTACGCAGAACACGTTACGCGTCGATGTTTCAAGGCGATCGAGAATAATCAAACTCCCGTGGTCACTCGATATATTTTATTATGTTATGGACCACCGATAACGTATTCAATGTTGCAACCAACGATATTCTCAATCTTCCTTAATAACGGGTGATTAGAATGTGAAAAAAGAGACGTGAAATTGAATCTGAATGATATCACGTAGGATAGTGATACGAAAAACTAGCATTGAGCAACAATGAAATGATAACGCAAGCTACTCTAATTAGTCGAAAGACGGTGAAAAGGAAACCATGAACTCGATAACGTAGAATCGTAACTTTTTAAAGCACGTGCCTCGGTCTCGAGGTAAACTTACGTTGCAATTACTGTAAATCTAATGCGAGAAACAGGTGTAAGACTTTATTCCGATTGGCTTGCCAGTTACGGACGTGGCACCGCCTCTCATACTCGATTGAGAATCGTTTATGTCTATGTGGATCGTGATCACTTAACGGGTGGGTGGTTATGCCAATAAAAAGTGTATCAATGATCGAGCAATAGCAGCATGAGAAAATACTCGATATAGAATTGTCTTTCGAATTATGATACTGCAACAATTTCTTAGATACCGAGGAAAAGAATCGGTACTTTTTTCAGTAATCAATACTGCTTGGGTTACTCGCTGCCCTAAATAACGGTTCACCCGATCCTTCTATATTTCTCGAGCGATCCAGCTTCTCCTCTCTACGATCAGTTCGTGTCTAAGAATTCAATAAATAATACTTCAACACGACACGTAACAACGATACAATTCCAATCGTCCGCGTTCGATTGGAAATTAGTTCGCGAAACACGTAAGACGAGGGAAGAAAAATCAAGGGAACGATCGAAATCACGAAAAGGTCGTTCGATGGCGGAAGTTCAACACCTACCCACCGAATCCGGTTCGAAAGGATTCCAAGAACGACCGAACGATTCTAATATTTCATTGTCGCGTGTATTGGCGATCGTTCGTACGGTTTTATCGAGTCTCGCGATCAAAGGCTACAGAGTGATTGTATTCGCGTTGCAAAGACTCGTAGAGGAGATACCCATCGGTGTTCCGTTCGAAAGATTGATCACAGGACGATAGACAGGATGTGGAAGTAAAAGGTTGATTAGAAAATTGAAAAAAACAAAAAAAAAAAAAAATTAATTGGGTCAAGAGTGAGATTCCATTGCAAGGACCCACGTGTCTACGAAGTTGTGTCCTTTTTAGTCGAACTTGGTAGCTTAGAAAAAGGATAATAAATTAACATTCGATGGCCAGGAACTTAAAGTCGATGTCATTGAATGCCATCTAAGGTATGGCTACGGTTCTCTTTGCTGACCTTCGTGGGTTTAAATCGACAATAGTTCCGTGACCGAACTGGAGCATGTTTTGTGTTCCGTATACTTCAATGGAGTTGCATAATTCACGAATAATCTATCTACGTTACGTTCCACTACCATATCTATCGTTCGTGAATAAAATGAATAAACACTGTCGCTTTCTAACTTACCTCAAAATTAGCAGGGTGAGTAGAGGATGAATAAGTATCCGGTCGCTTGGATCAATCTCCACAGGATGTTTTACGTATTCTGAAACATATTAACAACGATTTGATTAGTCAGGGATTAAAAAGAGGTGTCGATCGGTTGCCGATTCGATACAGAAAGATTTCAATGTCGCATCGTAGAAAAAGCAACGATACGATTCGTTACACGAGTTTGGCGTAGACGAACCGGATACGATTGAAAGGCAATTAGAATTGGACAACAGTTTGCTTAATGAATTCAGTTTCTTCGTCGATGTATTAACGTCAATATCGACGTTTCTTGTCGACATCGAAAAACGTTTAAGCTTCCGGATAGGTAAATTGTTTTGGATTAATCATCGATGGAAACGTTCGATGAATTCTTACATGCTTCGAGCTGGAGATTTATGTAAAATTAAATATTGAACACTTTGGCGTTCGTTTTTTTTAAATCATATTTATGCTTTTTAAGATTAATTTCCGAGAAGAAATCGTTTCCTTTTACGCGACACCCAGTGAAATCTTAGCGTGTAGCTCTTAGGATATATCGCAAAGTAATCGCAACAGTTAGCAATTTGCCCTCTTTTTTCAATTTCTATTAAACGATCGCGTGCTACAGTGTTAAACACTCGTTTCATTTACATTAAACCGATATTAAACGATAAAGCGTGTACACATGTCGACCATTAAAAATTCATAGTGGAATATCGAATATTCCCTTGGCACTATTATGTCGGCGATTATTTACTTGCGGAAAAAAGCTCTCGAACGTTTAATTATTTAAAAGAATCAACGGAAAGAAGAGTCACGCGTGAAACGTGTTGCGTCCGTCTAATAAACGAGTTACATAAAGTATCTTATCGACGGAAAAAACGAAGTGTTCGCGAATGAGTTAAAAAAGTATTGTTACATTACGTTTCATTGTAATTATCAATAAAAATTATTATAATGTTGAGGGATATATAACATATGAGATGTACTGCCGTCAAAGTGTTAAAATGAAGTGACTGCAAGGAAGCAAAAAAACCAATACTTTTTTTAGTTCGCTATAAAGGATTGATTGTATTGATTGAAGTATTTTGTGATGTTACCAATCGCTGAGTATCCCAAAGTATGCTCGTTTGTCCATGAACCTGTAGAAACGGCTTTTGCCCGGTACCGTGAGCGTATATAAGACTGACGACGAGCTATCACAAAGCGCAGTGTTAGATTACCACCTCGACGTCAACAACGAGCATCGTGTTATTGGCGAACTGGTAGCCGGTGTTACTACATTCAGTGACCCGTTAAATAGTTCATCGTGGTCCCATCGAGAAGATACTGGTACCTGAAATTTAAAAGAATCGATTGTTAACATATTGCGGTCCAACATGGAAACTGTGCTGTCCTCGAATTTAGCCAACTCCGGCCGAATCGATGCCAACAAGACCAACTTTGCGAAAGATGTGCCAAAAATTGCAAGATACACGGTAAGATTGGTGTAGCTTCCAAATTATTCCAGAATATCAAAATGTTTAATTTTAGCGGTGAAATAAGAAATTATTCAATCCCGTATCGCTGCCATTTCGAAACGCATTTCTTCGCTTCTCTAATATGACACGATAAATCGAAAAGGAAGCGAACCGTTTGGATGCTTTCGTACTGTCCCCAATCTGTCATTATATCTATCTTGTTACATGTATAAAACAATGCTTACCGTTATTATAATTGCGATTGACGGGCCATTAATAGAATTGAAATGATGTAACTCCGTAATATTAGAATAGATGATGCATTATTACAGAGCATCGATGATTACTAAATTTACCGAAGCCATAAATACCACACTCTTGCCAATAATAACCCATAATTTTGTTCGTATACGAAGCGAATTAACGACTGGACAATGTAATTCGCTAATAATATAATTCCATTGATAAATCGTAAAAAATTGAAGCACTGATGGCATCGAGTTCCTCGTAACGAAGTAGGCGTAATGATGGTCCTAGAAATCAAAATATAAACGTTACGTTCACTGTTGTCATCTAATGTGAATCATTGCGTGGAAGTGGATCAACTATATAATTCAGTCCTCGACTATGTTGGCCATTAATCACCGAGATAAAACGTACCACAAACGAGAACGCGTCGCGAATTACCAGACAGAACCAATGCAACGGGCCATACGTTAATTGTCTCGCGTGAAAGCGTTAATTCAATTCTCGTCGCCGCGAAAACAACGAATTGTTGTTCTGCACTAAGTTGCATTAGGTTACACCAACATATATCCAAAGTGTTACACCATGTGTTATTTTTCAGAATATAAACGACCCGATACGTTACATTGTCTAACGAGTCAAACAAATGTCTTCTTAAAAATTTCTTACAGAACGATCGAATTACTTCTTTCTTACAATGAAATTACTTAATAAAGTAAGCTACTTCTTAGAACGAAAGAAATTTAAGAAGTCTCTTAGGATGCACTAGCTACAGTCTTTGGAAAAATCAAAGTGATTTTTTTACTAACTTTGTTCCTCGACTGTTTCAGCTGGCGGATTCAACGGATAACAATATTGGCATGGATTATCATATTCAAATAGTTACGAAGGACGATAAGCTTAGGATACTAAAATTCCTTAGAAGGTTCTTCTTCAGAGATGAGCCGCTTAATCACTCTATTCAGCTAATACCTGAAAGCGAGGACAGCACCTGCATCGAATTAGAAGAATACTGCAGCATGTCCACGCTCGAAAACAATCTTAGCCTGATGGCGGTTTCGACCAGCGGTGCTATTGTAGGTGTCCTCTTGAATGGTAAGAATTTCACCCAATAACTACACTATACGTATACATATCTGTAACAGCGAAGTAAGTGGTCTGAAACTTTTCATCGGTAGTGTATATGTAAATTAAGAGCCCGATCTCGTTACCGAGAACCTTTTATTCTCTCTAAGAGTGAACAATACAAAGAACTGGTATATTCTACGAATACCAAACGATGAATAATTTCGCTTGAACATCAATATCAAATTGAATGTAGGTTAACAAGTGGATATATCTTAAAACAGAAACCTTTGTCTGCTTAACAGTATCATAGGAGGTCATTGATATTTACCAGGCGTATCTTGTTTGAGCATTGATCTAGTAAAAAACCACAGTTTCGCTTTGAATGGATTAATGCTAAAGATAATAAGAATCGCGCTGAACCTTGAGGACTGGTAAATATAGTCTATCGTGCAGGGATCTGTAATTAAGAGAATGAAAATTGAAAAATTATATAAAAACTGTAAAAAAGTCACGATAAGTGCTTGAAAGAATAATCTGATGGAAAAATAAGCTTAGAAGGGAAGAAGACACGCCTACGAGAAAACGGTACTATTCAACGTTACATAAATTGTTATGCGAGTACCAAGCAAACGTGAGACTTATTAATCGCTACCGGTTATCGCAGCAACGATACAATTATATTACTCTATCGACAAATCCAGTTAGTTACATGTTATGCTGATTATCAAAGCCAACAGAGAAAAATATGTTTCTTCCCTTTTAATATTTTCACGTTTTCATTATCAGGTTCCTCGATCAACGTATCGGTAATGATAGGGGCGATACCATAGTTTTTATATTTTTGCCATATTATTGATGAAGTAATATTGAGACAACGAACAATGAATGAATAAACTGTTTCTCATCGAATACTCGTAGGAATTGTCACTTCGAATGCAAAGTAGATGTTAAACAGTTACCTTCGATATAAATTACCGAGGTTGAGTTCCTTACAGTAAGGCGCTCTATCAATCTAAAATAATCTACCGACTAATTGCTATTAATAGCAGGCAACTTGTCAGTTTTAATTATTGTAAAAATTCCCTTGATTGTTTCAGATATAAATTTCCACGTTAATTTTCAATGAATTAATATCAAATTAATCTGACGATTTAAAAAATTTTGTTTTTGAAAATTCATGCTCGCCAGTATTCCTTTCTTTAATTGCAAGATTCTATATGCATCCGTCTTCCTGTTTCCATTCGAATCGTCAACAAGATTAATCGAATAAAAATTCGTGGGATCTTTTATAAGAGACTTGCAATATCCTCCACAACGGGATGTTTCGATTCTGCGTTTTATGCTAATAAGAGACCTTTAGAATGAATGTAGATACACCGTTCACCACTAAATACATTATACGAGTATTGTCAGGTGAATTTATGACTTGCAATAATGTTAGCAACCATTCGCAACCCACTATTCTTATCAGTCTGCAACTATTCGCTCGTTATCAATATTCTGCAACAAGTCGAACTAGATTTATTCTATATTCATTGACGTTCAAATTATTACACGCAGTTTTGCCTTGCGAATCAAAAATAAAACACGCAGGCTATACATGCAATTATATATTATGATTTCATTAATCCTACCTTAATTAACCGATAAATTATGCTTACTTGTTGCACGCAGGAAAGATGGATCCCCCTTGCGACGAAGAACCCGAGTACATAACCACGTGTGAAAATCCAAAATTCAAGAAAATTCTTAGGTTACTGCGTTACGTGGACAAAAATGTGAATCGGGATGGGCAGTATCAGGGATTGGATATCCTGGAAATTAGAATAATATCAGTAGACACTAATTGGAGGGGCAAAGGAATCGGCAAGGCACTCGTAGAAAAAGCTATGTAAGTATATATATAGTTACTTTAAATCTGCATCCAGTATCAACTTCGTAAGTTTTTAATCGTCTTATTAATGTTCTTTTCTATTAGATATTATTATAATAGATAGATATTATTTATAATTCGTCCAACGAGACGAATTGGTATATGTATACCGCAGTTCACCAGAGTCCATAACTGCGAAAAGACCAGTTTTCGTTCTTTGCGCTTCTCCAGTGCGCATCTTCGCCCTGATTGGCGATACTTCCAAACGAAGTGGAAAGCGATTAGCAGAGAACTCGCTGCGTTCCCCCACCATCTTCCAACCTGCGCGTCGCAGTTATGAACTCTGGTGAACTGCGGCATATACAAATTCACGGGCTCAACGAAGGCCCAACTATCGGACCATCTTGATTTGTTACCTGTTATCGATATATTACGATACCCATAATAAATCGCAATCGATCGAGTATCGATACACATTTGAAATATTCGGTTTACAGTGAAATAGGGAAGGAGAAGGACTTTCACATGGTACGCGCCGACTGTTCGTCCTCTTTTTCTGGCAAACTTTGTGCACGACTGGGCTTTGAACGAATATACGAATTGAAATATGCGGATTACGTTGACGAAGATGGTGATCCTATCTTTTGTCCAGCGTTTCCGCACACATCAATCATCACATACATAAAAAAGCTATAAAGGATACCGCAGCACGATATATTTTTAACATCGAGTACCTGTTTAGAACGAAGAGTAATTATTCTGATAAACGCACTTTGAACTTTATACTGTATTCCTCTTTTTGGCGGTTATTCGAACGTATTGTATTATATATTTTTCGTTTCTTAAATAAACCATTAATTTATTTATTACTTTTATACGATGTAACGTAGCACCGTGATAATTTATCGCATTTGCTTTGTCGAATACTCTTAAAATACATAAATTTATTACTTTGTTGTAATCAATTCACGCAAAGTAACAAAAATAAGATAATTTGTATTTAAATAAATTTCTAATAGTGTTACATTTTTTATAAATAAAAAATAAATAACTTTAAAATTTTCTACATACTGCTTAAGTTACATTAAAAATTTACTTTAAATACAGATTTACTGTATTCAATATTTTGACTATTCTTGAAAATGTTGCTATATCACAATGTACAGAATTAAATACAAGTTTATTACAATGTTATTTATTATGTACATCTAATTTAAATTGTTTTAATTTTAGAATCTCTTCTCTTTGTTCCTTAAAATTTTGATACTCTAACTCACGTTTTAAATTTCTCTCTATTGCTGCACGTTTATTAAAATCTGACCACATCTTAATCCGTATTAGTTGCATGATGGTTCCAAAAATCATGATTGCCACACATACTCCAAGCACCTTTGCTTTTTCTTTTCCAAATTGTTCATTATTTTGAACTTCACATAAATCATTAAAGTTATAAAATCTGAAAATAGAAAAATGAATAAAAGAATGACATCAATTGTTTTAATTTTTTAAAATAAATATTCATCTGATAAACATACCTATGGGAATGAAAATCACAATTTGCTGAATCATTATATTTTACTTCAAAATCATAATAGTGTTTAGTATCTTTTTTACTTAAAACAGAATAAGCTTCGTTGAGTTTTATAAAATCATCATGACTTCCTTTATTTCCACAATCAGGATGCATCTAAAGAATGTAATATAATTAAAAAATATGTATGTTAGCTAAAATTAATATAATTCAATGTTAAAACATAAAACATACTAACAATATGCAAGCAATTAAGAAGAATAACATTACCTCTTTTGATAGCCTAATAAAAGCTTCTTTTATTTCCTTCTGTGTTGCATCTTGAGGAATACGCAATACATCGTAATAGTTGGTTTTATGTCTTTAAAAATCATATTTTATTCTATAAATTAACATAAAATTGGTTGTCATACTTTATTGTAAATTCTAACCTTTTGCAGCACCTATAATTGCTGTTAAGAATACGAATTAAAACAGGTACTTCAGATTTATTCATACGACAGATTTGCGCCATAATGTTTAAAGACTTCACATACTTATAAATTTAAAATCAACTTGATATAATTACACATCACAATAAATATTATTTGGCACTAGTACCAAAATGAAATCAATGATATTATAACAATATTATGTTAAATTCACATACAAAAATATTATACAAAATTTATTTCATTAATCATTTCAGTTAATTTCATTAAGAAATATAAAATAGTACGAAATATTTTGTAAAATAAATACAAATACAAAAATTGTGTCAAATTTGACTAACTTCGTTGTTCGTCATATATCGATAACTCGATATCGTATATTGTATAGCATCAAGCAAAGTAGACTTCCTTCGATGATGATCTTTTAAATCACCTATAACAATTACACAAATTTATGTTTCATTTTTCGGTTTTTTTCACATTTCCTTAGATTACTAAAGGAACTCATGAATTCATGAATTAAATATTTATTAAAAACCAAAATCAGAATCTATAATATCATAACAATTCTCAATCGCGATTGGTGTACAAGTATAAAATATATTACAATGTGTATACAGGAAACATTCTTATTTGTATAAGATAGGCCTCAAGCCCAGCTCGATGTCTATGCATTTTATGCTTATTATAGATACTTTTATGCAATATTTTTTATGCGTATTGTATAAGCTCTAGTATTATTAAAAAACTGTTATATACTTAACATTCGTATCGTATATTTTATGTACAAATTGTACGTTACGACAATAACTTATAACGCAAGCCTTTATCAGGAGATGTGAGAAAATCTAGTAATACAAAATTCTTATTTTAAGATGTGGTCAATTATATTTCATTGTATATTTTTTATGAACATTGGCTTGCCAGTATAAATAATACTTAAAAAATCAAATGCATTGGCACAAATCTTATACCTCGTCAAACATGTTTCATACATTTTAAATGCACGTGTTACAAAAGAATATCTTAAAATTATTGAACAATTGCAATGTAATACATTGATACAGTCACATTCTAATAAAATCTCTTATCAACATAACAGTAAAAATTTTTTAACGTCAATCAAAATATATAAAACCTTTACATTGCATCACTATGTTTTTTTTTTTTTTTAATTTATTTATATTTTTTAATTCAATTCGTAAGAGATCGTAAACTTATTAAGAATTTTCTATGGTATTATTTCTCAAATATTTATAAACAATCTCCTTGAAATTCAACACATCATTTGTGTAGGCAATAGCAGCATAACTTCCTTGTCTCACAACTCGTGATAATTTCAATTTACGAGAGAATTAAATCCATTATTTGTTAGTAGTAAAATATATAAGTGTACATGACTTTTTGTAACAATTTAAATATAAAGGCAAGTTATATTCTTTTCGAAGCAATCTGAACATTTTCAAGATTACTACACGATCGAAATGTGACTATTCGTTCTTATTTTCATTTAAAGGAACGTTTGGGTATTTCGGAAAATCTACAGCATCAACTGGATTTTTCACTTTAAAACTTGGAAATAGACCTGTCATACTGGTTCGAGTATTATATCCTTTAGAATAACCATCCCAGTGATTACCAAATACGTCGACCAAGTCTCCTACTTTTAGTTCTATTTCGCCACTTTTCCTTGGTTGATGATCTAGAATGGCTTGATGGGGGTGAGGATTTTGACCTCCATAATAATAAATATCATCCAACGATGTAAATCGATTATAAGCATCGGGATAATATGTTTGCATCAACTCGTAAGCCACACGGCATACTTGAGAACTGAACGTACATACCAAATAATCGCATTCGGATAAAAGATGTATATCGATAATTATACCTTGTAAAGAAGAATCCGAATATCGTTTTGCAACTGATGCAGTTTCCGCGATTTCCGGATCCCCTATTATTTCATAATTTGTATAACGATTTCTGGCTGTTGTAATCACTTTTGGATCATCACTGGCTAGAAAAACTCTTCTTACTTCGGGTTTTGGTTCAAGTTCATCGAAGTACTGTTCAACTTTAATCATATATTCGTCAATATCGTGATAAGCAGCCTCAGTACCAACTTTATCTGTTCTTCTTACATGAACTCCAACAATAGGTTTTTTAAAACCAAGCCTTTCTTTTGCATAATTCAACGTTTTCGTAACATGTTCCTGAGGTCGCATTAAATATTTTAGAACTTGACCTACCCACCATACTAATGGATGACCATGAAGTTTTTCTAATCTTGAGGCTAAATCTGCCGGTACACTGGGTGGTTGGTATCTTGGTTTAGGATAAACATTGTCTACAATTGGTAAAGAGATTACTTGTTTAGAAGAATCACCAGGCCAATTGGCATGTGATGCACCATTTATAGATATACATGTATCGCTTAATGGTTTGAAAACAGACTCCCAACCATCCTTGTGATATCTCCAACCTTTTGATTTAATTATCAGTGTTCTTTCTGTGCCATAAGCAACCAAGAAGCAATATGTAATATGATGAAGCTAAAACATGTGATATATTGTATTTGCAACCTTTTCAATGAATTTTTATTTTGATATTAAGTAAAAGTTTATTTACCTGACAACCAAATCCACAGCCTTTATTTAAACTACATACTAATTTTCTTGCTTTGTTACAATCACTAGGGTTCTGTAAATACTTGAATCTTCTTTGAACAAGATCAGATAAATCTTTTGCTTCTTTTTTACGCCATTCATCATAGCCATCTGCTTTTGTTAATTTATCAATATCTATAATAAGAGATCTCTTATGATCCCAAAGATTTTTTATTATATCTTGTATTTTTTTCTCTTTTTGTTCATAACTGGGTTTATCAATAGTTTTTTTAAGTTTATTTAATTCAGCACTAATGTAATACCTATTTTGAAAATTAAAGTATTAGCATGGAGTACACTGATACTTTACAATATACTAAAAATTTACATGGTTGATATTGTACTTACCATAGTTCTTGTACATTATTTCTTACCCTACGCCGTAATTCTTCATATTCAGAAGAAGGAATGCCATGTTTAACATTGTCTTTATGATCCAACAATTCATCATAGAGGGATACTTTCTCAAGCTTTTCTTGTATTGAACCTAGATGGTCTCCTTGAATGGATTTTGATCTTTCTCTGGAAATTATGTTATCCTGTACAACGAAAAGATCACAATGCTCTTTGTTTTAAACTTTAAATAAACCTGTTTATTTTGGAACATTTTTGTTGCAGGCTTACCCCAAAATGATATTCTTTAATGCTTCATTTTGCCTCTTGAGAATTTCAAAATCATTGACCATCTGGGCCAAACGTTGAGCATTTTCTTTATTTGTAGGACTTTCATTATTAGATGACAAACTATTTGCCTTAAGGATATGTGATACAGATACTATTAGTACCAAAAGCCATGTAGCTAATAATGCTATTCCTACTTTTCCTAACCAACCAGGTCTTCCTGACCAAAATGTTGCCATTTTATATTATGGTAAAAGATTATTATATCGAATGAATTGCATTACGTCATCTATAAACGAAGATTATCACATAATTACATAAAACTATTTGAAATTTCTTCGTCGACAATGAAGAAATTTACGACGTTGCAGATATAATTTTGAAATAATTGTAATAATTATGTTTAACAAAATTGCTATGTCTAATGATACGTGATTAAAAAAACAGATAAAACGACTTAAAGAATAAAATATAGCTACCATAAACAGTCAACAACTGACATTAATATATTTCGATATTTATTATGTATAATATTGTATCGTTAGCTACATCAATAAAATGTTAGCTTACCAACCAATTCATCGTTCTTATAAAAATATTTTAAACGTGAAATAAAAAACATTCGTTATCATTAACTTAGTCATAGGAACAAGACGTTTACATTAAATTGTCAACTTGATCTTTTTCATGTGCTATTCAATTACAGTCATTAAACACTTGTCTTATGTGGTGAGTGCTGCCAGTATAAGTTATAATTCTGCAAGTACTTTATGAGGAGTTTGCACTGAAATAAACGCAAACATTTTAACCAATAACTGCGCTTATTTTATACTTTATATTTTTTGAAAGTATTTTACAAACGAAGCAAAATTTAATTAACATTTAATAAACTAATAATACATAGAACGTTAGAAACATAAGCATAAGCTAATTTTAGAACGTGTCTTTTATATTAGATGGCGGTAAAAATTGTAAGTTTGATTTTAGCATGAAACACTGCTATCTACTCATTTTATGTGCAATTTTCTTGTATAACCTAGAATCTTGACACTGTAAGCACGGCGTTGTGTGAATGTGAACGGACAAATTAACGCCGGACAAAGTATAAAAACTATTGTTTGAACGTTATTTAAGTGATATTAACGGATTTGTTATCGTGGTGAAAGAAAGAATTAAACCGAATAGTCGCGGGTAGGAAAAGCATGAAATTGACATAAATAACGTATTGGTTTTCGTATCCTGTCGCGGTATTTCTAAACGCGGGTTGGTTCTTTGTCCCCCTCCCACCCTTTGGAACCCATCCGAAAATCGCGCAGCATCCTTGCGCGCGAAACACGCGTATGCCGGTGGACGCACATTGTGTGCCTGTACTACGTTGTACATACCTGTGAATAGTGTATTTTAAGCTTTAGTTTTACGGGATGAGTGTGTGAAAAATCGGAGCGTGCATAGTAACCATAAAGAGAACGAATAGTATAGAACTTTAATCAAACGATATTTATCAATCGGTGATCATTCGGAGTAATCGTAGCCGGAGTAAAGTTTGTATGTAAAATCGGAAAAGGGAGGACCTCCATTATTGTACCTGGTATCATTTCGGAAATGAATTTCGTAACATCGGTGACAATACGAGGAATCTGAATTTTGCGGATCTTTTGCTTCACCTCCCCCTCTCTGCTTTCCTACCCCTAATTCCCTCCCGTCCGTCGATGAACAAGCAGTTGTCGTTTTTTGCATGTTTCACTTTTTTTTTCCTTCGACATCCCCTCAGTTTCGTTCGTTCGTCGTCGAAGCTGTTGTGCCGTTTGGTAAAACTTAAAAAGCCAAGTAGATTAAGCTGTGTTAAGTTGAACAATTCTCTTTGTGTTCTCGTTCCTCGTTGTCCGGCAGTGTTGTCAAAATTCCGGCAGCACCGCTCGCCCAGCTGCCATTGCTGTACTGTCTGGCGTTCAATCGCAGTTTCATAAATACGATACTTTTTTTCCGTGATTATTCTCGTTGTTGTCGTCGTCCGTCGTCCTCGTCGTCGTGGAAGCAGCGGAGATGCCACACTGTTGAAAGTCACACGTAGAACATGCCCGCAGAACAGACGTAGCGGGCGATTCTACCTTTAGCTCCAGACGCCGGTTCTGAGCGAGCTAACCTTCACAGTGAGAGTTCCTCTTATCTGTTTAATCATCGTTCATCGAGCCCGAAGCAGCGGTACAGATTGACAGAACGATGAAGTGGCTTGGTGCGAGTAGCGCTGGTGCCGCAGGAGAACCGGCACCTTCGATGCAGTTGCACCATCCTTCCGCGAATGGACATATACCCACGGTATACATTTATTTCAATCTTTCTTTTATTTTTTTTTTTAATTATCTATCGGTATATATTCTTTAGCAATTTATCACGAATAATCAAAGTTCTACTCGTAATCGAAATGTCATAACCTATCTTATGTATCTTGTGGCTGAAATATTTCGTTTAAAACGTGAGCCGAAAAAATTATCATTATATTACTCTATTTGATTTATTTTTATTTAATACACTGATATTCAATACAAGAATTTGCATTATATTGTTGAGGCATGAAAAAAGATTTTTTTTATTGTACATATGCACAAGTATTGTATATGCTTGTGCTTTGTTTGATCCATTATGGCAGAATATCATGTTGGAATTAAGGTGTTTTGGTTGTATTCAAGTTGCTTACTCCGATGAAATAAGAGTAATGTTGCATGTGTTGCTACCTTCTTGATG
Organism: Osmia lignaria lignaria; assembly: GCF_051020975.1. Classification (NCBI taxonomy): domain Eukaryota; kingdom Metazoa; phylum Arthropoda; class Insecta; order Hymenoptera; family Megachilidae; genus Osmia; species Osmia lignaria. Next base: position 10,935,058 of record NC_135033.1, on the reverse strand, counting down.
CTATAAAAAAGATCAAGAACTTAATGAAGATATAAAAAATGAGCTTCTTTAAATAAAATATATGTTGAAAGGGGTATTGTGGTATTAGAATGGATCAAACAGTCTCAATATATTTCTAAAGCAAGCTGCATCTTTTTAAATTGCCAATTGTATAAACTATTATTTACTTCATATTTTTTCATTGTCAACAGGATGCAGAACAATGTGGACAAGTAATGGCTGGTGGAGATAGTATGCGTATACAACCTGGTCAAACGCATCAGATAGGTGTAAGCAGAACTCAAGATGATGCCATGGTGGGTTATGTATTCCAACGACCTACAGAAGCAGAATTTAATGCCCAGTCTTCAGCTTTTCAAACAAAACAAGCCCCGCGTGCATGGGCTCTTGCAGATGATGCTATTATTGATAATGTAAGTGTACTAAATATGTAAAATTATATTTTATGTATTTTGAATTGGAGTAAGATTTGATTTTGCTGTTCTAATACTTAAACTTATTAGTATACTTATTCAGTTTGCGTATACTCCAGTTATTTGACCTTAAGCTTTAATGGTTTATAGAATCCAGAGAAGTGGAAATATCCTATTACTAAATTGAGTATGCCACAGCAGAATCAACCTCAACAATTGGGTCTACAAACTATGAACAATGTGCATCTACCGTATGAAATACACCCAATGCAACTAAAAGTGAGTAGCACCTTACAAATTGACATTATGATTAGTACGAACTTACGTTAGAAAATTGAGATCTAATCGTAATAAACAAATAATATTATGTGAAGGTTAATTAATTTAGTAATTACTAACAGTTTTTTTTTCTTTGTTGTGTTAATACAGAGTGGAGCACCAGGAGCAGAACATTTAATTTATCTCAATAATCAGATGACAGCTCAGCAACAGGTTGCTCTATTTCATCATCAGCAACAGCAACAACAGCAACAGTTCAGGAATGGTCAGGTAAGTGTCTTTGTAGTATCTTTACTTAGATATTTTGCAACCGCACCCAATTCATTAAACCCGTTAGATTTCTATAAAATTCACGAAAAATGCAAATGTAAAAGAGAAAGTATATTTGATATTCTTGGATTATTTCAAGACATACATAATTAAATATTATATTCCTTAATGCGTTTTGCTGATAACGTTTACTCTAATTTGTTTTATTTTAAAACTGAGTAATTTCGAAATGAAAAATTTTCGACTCATCGTTAAGTTATAAATCGTTCTATCGAGGCATTGACACACCGTAGATGTATTTAATGTCTATGAGGAAACGCTGTCAGAACTTGCAATACCAATGGTACAATCACGCCTACGTCTAAGTAAGCGAGATTAATCGAGGATGCTTCTCACAGAAGGGTAAGGCTCATCTTTTCTATTACACGAAAAGAATATCGTTCGCGTTGTTATTTCTACGTGTTAATATCTGTGCCGTTATATACACAACTATTTTATATATCAATGCCTAAAAAAATATCACACGCATGTATGCGTGTTTTTCAATTTTAATTATCGCAAGGTTGTTAATACTTGCTATAAAATGATACATTCATGTATGAACCTATGAGAAAGTTAATTCCTGTTCGAGTATCTAATTACGGGGATGTCATTGACACTCGTAGTATTAGTTAACAATGAGTTAGATAGAAAGTTCAGTTGATTCGTGGACTATTCGTGCAAACTGTGTCAGGGCCGAAATTCGGTGGTTTAGTAAATTACAAGCGATGAATTTATAGCTGGTCATGAGGCAATGACCTTCGGCTAGTTCAAAGCTTAATCGAAATAAAAATTACAATTGGAAAAAGGTACACTTTTATTATTTATTTATACATTGACCTGTAATGTTTTTTAAAATTGATGATTTCGTAATTTTTATTGGATACTAGTTTCTTATCGTTGAAACGATACGAAAGGATATATAAGCATTTCTTGTTCGATGTAAAATTATTCTTCGATTTCAGTCGTTAATATTTAGTTAAATCCAGGTAAATTAACTAAAGCGATCAAATTTTCATCCGATCGCCGTGAGAGGTCGTTAAATTAAACGGGTGGAAGGTAGGAGAACGGTGATTGGTCGTTGATGTTCGTAAAGTAAACTGTGATTGGTTAGGTAGCCGGTAGAGGGCATCCCGTTCGAGCGTCGTTCTTTGTTTCGGTTAGGAGGACAGTCTCTATCGAAGAGAGAGGCCGGTTAACGATAATTCTACGAGAGACACGAGTAAAGAGCATCCGTGACGCTTAGCGTTATTTCAACACTGGTTTCGCGACGCGTCTCGCGATATGCCAAGACGGACGTGAATTTAGTCAAGAACGGAGTAAATCTACTTGCTCCCCCTGTAAATAAACGCGTATTCGCGGAGTGAGTGTGCAAAGTGCGCGAGAGGAGAAAGGAGGTGGAGGAGGTGACGGTGGCGGCGGCGGCGGCGGCGGCGGCGGTGGCGGTGGCGGCGGTGGAGGCGGAGGAGGAAGAGGAAGAGGACGAGGAAGAAGAGAGGAGCATAGGTAGCAGTGGCAGCATCGAGGCACCCGAGGTGTCGAACTGTTTGACAGGCGGTCGAACGCTTTTCTTTCTCTCTCACACTATCGTCTGCGGTGACGCGATTCGTATTGTTCGACGACAACGGCGGCGGTGTGGTGTGCCGTACACGAGAGGTCTGTCCGCCGTTCGAAGAGGAAAAACGAACGTGAAAACAACCGGGAGTGGTGTGTATTCAGTGCCGGCTGAATCGGCGTCCGCGCCCCGACGCCGCAGTTGACGTACGACGATTCACTGGATTTCCTAACAACGCCTCCACGGTATTCAACGGATCGCCTCCAAGATAGCCTCGACTACTGGATAGTGCGTGGAAAACAGTGTGTGCAGTTCAATTTCTCGTTCGAGTTGTCGGTGTACCACGGGGTTAACGGTGAATCTCTCGGAGGTGACGCGCCGTGCCGAGGGTACCTTGGAGACGGTGGAGAGTTTCGGTGTAGGGTACGGCCAGGGAGCAGGCACGAGCACAGGCGACTGGATGAAACCACCGCGGGATCTTTTTCTTTATTGCGACATGAAGGATTTGGGGCCCGACATGGTATTTATTCAACTTCAATTTACCCCGTTTTTCCGACACGTTTATAACGAATCGAAACGGATCGTCGAACATTCGTGAATTTATAGGTTATGTTTCGACAATTTTTTTTACTCCACAACGGGAACCTCCATGTTTATGAAGTTCGAGGGAGGCTCGTGTTTCGTGTAATATTTTTCTAACACCTTTTCCTCGCGACATACATATCCGACAGATTCGCGAGGTGTCTATTACGAGGAAGATGTTCTATATACCTTCCCGTTAGTCATCTAACACCTACTGGATACGGCCAATTATGAATTTCAGCGTATACATGTTTATTAACGTTTCATATTTTAATTCTTACCTTGTTATAGAAACAAAAATATATATATATACTTCGATTAGTAATAGTAGCGAGGGTCAATGAATTTTAACTCGTTTTCATTTGACACATGACGAATCGGTTTTTATTAAAATTCAACCGAGTTGTATTTTGGTATATCTTTGAATTTAGAATGACGTTCCCGATGACAAAAATAATCCTACATTTAAACATTTTTTGGCATACCCATGAAGCAACGAAAATGGATGCAAGATTATAGTTTGTTTACATTTTCGTCGAGCGAGTAAATCCCGTTTCTGACAGCTTTCCTTGACATTAAAGCAAAAATATATCATTTCGAAGGATTTATTTCGACGTTTTATGCACTTTTTATTCATTATCCGAAGTAATCAGAAAAATAGTCTCTCAAGAATGATGGTTGTTTTTGTTTACCGCGCTTTTCAGAATGACATATCGATGCTAATAAAGTCATTAAAGAATCATTCGAATCGTGAGCAAAATATAAGAAGGTGTCTGATACTTATTCAACCAAACGGGTCTCCGAACTCGGTTAACCTTGTAAACGCAACAACGAACCATTAGCATTATACTTTGTAACGAAAGGATGAGAGAGAGAGCTCTTTAAACAATGCGTGCGATTCTTCGAAAAGAAATTAGACAAAACGTTGAAATTCCTATCGATCGTGTTGCAAAACACGATTAAGTAATTCGATACGGTCTCCGGCAAGAGTAGTGAGGGGGGGAAAGAAAGGAAAAAAAAAAAAAAAGTTTCGTGACAGGAGGGAGAACCTCCTCGAAACGACAGCTGCGGATTTGAATCCTTGGAGCGCTGCTGGCACGCTTTGGCCATAGAAAAAATATGTATCTAGAGGTTGAATCCTTGTTGCAGTTCCGTTTCTTCGGACATTCCTTTATTGTTTATCTCGAATTCTGTACAGGAGTGGTGGAAGCGCCTGGAGTTGGTGTTGCGATTATACTGATAAACAAAAGCGTAGCATAGGTTCCGTGCGTCGCCGACCTTCCGGATAGATCTTGGTAACCGTATCGGAGTAAAGGAGCTAGTTGGAGGGAAAAATTTCTAAGTCTCAATTTCGCCAGTTTGATATTATTATCTCTATAAATGATAATTAAGAAAAAAATTCAGATAATCTACGAAGTTTCTCTCATCGAATCAGACATAAATGGTATGATACATTTATTCGTATTTTGAATAATTAGCGAAATAATAGGGTGTATAAACTTGAACCGGACATACTGTATATCCTCTGTCTTGCTTTGATACGTAAGCAAGAAGCAAGTAATGCCAGAGTTACGGGAGAGAATGTTCGCGTTGTTTTAGGTTAATGTACTTTCGCACGGATTATAAGAATGCTTCTCGGTGTGGAAGCGTGTAAGAACGATATTACGTATTCGTTATCTGGGAAGAATTTTTTTTTTCTTCTTATAATTATCAATCATTCACGACCGTAAAGATTACGTGTATATATTTTTTCGACCACGGTGTATCGCGTTTGGACCGGTGCCATTTAAATTTATACGGCTTTATATTTTGCATGCCTTCCCCCTTGCTCGTGGTTCCCCCTTCTGGCGCACACCTAATCGATTGAAACACTGTCAGGGTCCTCTCTGGACAACCGTGACACACGCGAAGCGGTGCGTGAGCCGAAAAACTGAATGAAAACATTTTCGTATCGTTCATCCTATAAATATGTACATCGTTTCATTCGTCGTATTCTTTAGCTTTAATTATTTTTAATCAACGACGAATTAAAAAATTATATCCTCGTCTATTCTATTATACAACGTCCTTGAATTTGACGTCAAATATTTGTCGGAAAATATTTCATTTGAATCAACAGCGAAAGCACGCTCGTTCGAACAAGCATTTGCCGTAAGGTGACGTATTTGCGTATCGATCCTGGTATCGATAAAATCGTAAGAAGATAAATATATTTATACACGAACCAGATGCACTGCACACACCGCGCGGTACTCTTGCGCCAATATTGTATAAACGGCAAATGTGCTTGGAGGGATATTGATTCGCGTGAGTCACTCTATCTCTTCTAGTTGCTTCGAGGTGTTCAGGTCTGACCTTACTTGCCACAAAATGTGTTCCAATTAGCTTGGTAATTCGCGTTGCAGTGCTTACAAGCAGACGGATCCCTGTGGTACTCGATGCACCGGGATCGGTACAGTTCGTTCCACAGAGGAGTGGTTATTTTCAATTTGAACATAAGAATGAAAAATGTTGGCTTGTCACTTGGTTGCAAGGAACTTTCTCTTCTCTCGGCTGGACAGAATAACAGATGGTTAGGAATAGTTATGCAGTTAAGTCGCCCACGGGTTCGCAGGCCTCTTCGCGATAATCGTTACACAAGATCAGTGCTCGCTCTTCGATTATGTTACTTTCATAATTCTTATCGTCGCGCACTTCCAGCGTTCTCGTTAGAGGGACCTTCGGAATATTCAACCACGGGTTCATCTTATTTCTTCGTTTTTTTTTTTTTTTTTTATCTTCGAGCCGTAGCCGTTGATCCAGATTGCGTTCCACGGTTGTGTTTCGTCTAGACACGATATTTCCATCTAAAAGGCTTGAAATTCTCGTGGAAAAAGTAAACAAGCGCCGGGAAAGATATTCGGTCTTGAATCACGGCCAACATTATGGTTGGGCTAAGGCGACCGGTTAAGACACAAGGGAACTGCTAAGAAACTACTCCTACGCGACCGCGTTATCGTATTCTATTCGCGATAAAAGAAGAGCGAAACCAGTTTCCGGTTTCTCGGCTGACGTCAGCCTCCAAAGAAACACCTTTGCGATATTGTGCGATAGAACATTAACCCTCTTCGAAGGGTTAAAAAAAAAAAAAAAAAAAAAAAAAAAAAAAAAAAAAAGATTGATGATTTGCGCGGTTCTAAAAGGAATGTTTATTGACATCGGCTTATATGTCAGTGAACTTACGCAAAGCGGTATCGATAATCGATAGTTTCTCGGTGATTGGAGCTTCGAAGCGAACCAACTTGCGTTCTCATTATTATTTAGAAATAATGCATAAGGGATGTTTCCATGTATCGATTGTTTTTCCTTTATTTCAACTTGTCAAACGTTTCTGTTTTATACCTTTGTTTTCTCTGTTCACGAAAAAGTTGATTTTATGGTGTTCCGCGTCTTACGGGCGAATTACTCTCGATAGTTTTTCCGCTAACAGTCGGTGTAATCGTTCCGTATCGTGTAATCGGTTTCTCTCATTCTGTACTTTCACCCGATGGAAGTTGAAGCTTATTCGAAATCGTGGTACGATTTTTGTATTAAAATCGAGCTCTACCCCTGGATCGAGGGGTTGGCGGAGATCGTTCTGGCTATCGAAAAGCGTATCGCATAAATTTGTAACACGGTGGCAGAGGTCGTTTAGGAGTAGTGTCAGATATGAACTTTTATGGTGTTTCCTTGTGATCGTAGAAACGTGCGTCGGTCACCTCGTATCGTATTCTGTCGTTTATGTCGTAAAGTGACGTATCGCGTCGTGACTTGTAGTGACGTGACGCGCATGTCGTTGAACCTAAACGCATCGGTTACGCTTGCAGATTCGTCATCGAGAACAACCAATGTGTATGCGTGTAGTGTTGGGAGAAATTCATTTCCACGCGTCTTTCCGCGCGGTCGCAACTGCGTTCGGCTATGCTACAAAACCAAAACGTGGGTTTACATATATTGCACTCTCTCATCCATCGCAGTTATGCATCGCATCCGTATCGGATCTCTAATACGTGCTTTTGGATTCGAGAATATTCATCAATGCATAAACTCCATTTTAACCATGTCCTTTCGAGTGAACTAGTTACATCGGTTAATTGCTCTGTGAATGCGCCAGTAATTCTAACCTCTGAACGTCTAATTCAGCGATATTTTGTCCGCATCAAAGAGCAAATATTTACATTGCGTTTTACGATTCTAGATGCAGGATAAACGATTCGGTAGCTTTAATCTCTCGATGCGTAGTCGTAGTAGGTATAATATCGTTCGAATGAAGAAAAAAAATGAAATCGTAATAGCAAAAAAACAAACCACCCCTAGCTGATTTTCCCTAGTACGTATGGATGCGCGCGCATCTAACTGACGCATGCGCACGCGAACGCATCCAACACGCACGGTAGAGACAGAAAGCTAGATGATATTCAGAGAAAGAGAGAACAACAGGATTCGCCTCCCTCGTGCTGCTGCTGCTGCTGCTGATTCTTCGCGAGGACAGTGGCCGTGACCCGCGGCCGAGGGGCCTGGGGAGGGGTCGGTGGCCCCGTGGCAGTTTAGCGGCGACGTCCACGCTGCCGCTCGACGCTCGAGCGTCGTCGAGCGGTGGGAGAACCTCGTGGGTGTGCGCCGCTGAGTCGGGAGAGAACGGTGTACGGAACGGAACGGCAGTAGAGGGAGTCAGGACCGTCTGGTGGGGTACGGCTTAGCAAGCTATCTCCAGCTTTGTTCAATGAAAGAGAGATCCAGTACTCTTGGGTCTCGTCTCGTCTCGTTCTCTGTTTATTTGTTCTTTTTCCATCGTTCGATGTGTAGAGCAGTTCCTCTCGCTCGCTCACCTTCGTTTTTCGTCTCTCTTTTCCTCCCCTAGTAGAGTCGTTGCCGCGACCAACGTTCCAGAGTGCTTCTGCTGTTGGCCGATTCGAAGGGATAGAAAGACATCATCCTCCTGGTCTAATGAACCGCGAGACGATCACGGTGCATTTCTATGGCTTTTTGTTCTTTCCTTCCTTCTGTTTTTATCCGTCGTTTTTTATTTTTTCTTCTTCACTGAACGCGCAAAAAGTTTTTTACTCCACGGTTTCAAGGGTCGAAACTGTTCGGTATCGCTAACGAACAGACCGAATGAATGGAAGGTAACATTTTTCCTTCTTTCTTCTTTAATTACCAACCGCGTTCGTACTTTCGTTTACTACCAGACAGCAACAATGCAAGGGAATATTTCTATCGAGTTTATCCGTGGAATCGAGCTCCCTTTTTAGAAATTCGCGATGAACCTTCTCTCTCGTCCGTTCGCTTTTCGACTCTTTTCCGTCTCTTTCCACCCTGTAACCGTGCTTAACGTGTAAAAGCGTCTCTGCCGGCCGGCGACGCGGTCGATACTCACGGCGTATCGCCCCCGGTTGACCGAGCCTTACCCTTACCCTTACCCTTACCCTTACCTTCCTAAACCTTTCGTTCACCGTTCCACTCCGTTTTTCATTCCGTTCTTATACGTAAAGGAACCCGACTCTTGGTATCTACTGCACATTCGGTGCAGCAGAGAATCACCAAAGTACCCAGCTAAGCCCGAGTACGTTTTCTCAAAAATGAATCAAGTTACCTTCAGCCCTTTGCCCGGGGCGCCCTTCATCTGGATGCTTTCGAGAGCGCGCTATCTTTCCAAGGGTAGGTGTTCACTCGAGAGTAGAACTCGCATGCTTTAACGCGCTGCAAATTGAGGGCCGTTGGACATTCGTTGGGTGAATGAAATATTAAAAATAATACTATTAATATTAATATATATTTATATGCATATGACGCAGATCCGTGGCGCCCGCAGCGCGCCTGTTAAGATATATTACGAATATAAATCGAAGTTGCGTTAGTAAAGCGACAATCGTTTACTGATTCGTTAAAACGGAACGAGATGCAGATTAGAAAAAAAAAGATGTGTCGTACGGTGTGATGCAAACGAAGATTTGATTTCCAATTTGATACACGCGAATCGTGAACGTTGCACTTTTTCGTACAACGTTTTCTCCCCCCGTGGGATTTCTAACCGGTTTCTAAACCCGTGTGACCCGTTCGATATTTTCCTTTTTTTTTTTTTTCTTCTATGTGTTCCTTGTTATCGTCCGATTTGTCGATCTAGGTGAAAAGACGCAGCAGCCTTGCCAGGGAATTTTATCGAAAAGCCAGCTGTACATGTAACAAAGAATTTATGTAGAAAAGACAGAGTATCCATTGAGTTAATTTGTTAAGAACAATTTTTTCTTTTACAGTTTAAGACATAATTAACGCGTTCGCTGATATGTTGTAAGCGATAAACAGCGTCGTTTGATATTTCGTGGCTGATGTGTGTTCGAGGCGAATATATCTGCCTCGCTGCATGACGCACGTGCTATTGTACCCGATACCACGTTCGTGTAATCGATAAAATATAAATACATCACGCGTAGTTCGGGACACGTTGTTCATCTTCGCCGAATCGATGCAAAATCTTGCATATTTCTTTTCCCCTTCTCTCTTAATAATCGGTTAAATAATGTCAGATTGTAAGATCGACCCGCAAGTGGTCGACGATGCGGTGACGTTATATCGCGCGTAAATACGCGATCCTTGGATATCGTTTTACGAACTATACACTGCTTGCAGTCGGATCCGCTAAACGCATCTTGAAGCGATTGTTTCAAAGGTTTTTGATAATTCGAGGAGATTCGCGCGATTGAAAATAAAAATAAAAGCTTATCGGCTATGTTGAGCTCCGTTGCACTGTCACCAGTGTGTGCAGTATACCTGCATCTAGGATCCCGCAATCTGCGGACGCTTCCCTACCATCCCCACCTCTGCTGGTTACGTCACTGACCTCTAGTTAGGCGAGGTCGGGACCAGTGCAGCGGAGTTCAGGTCACGATGAAACGTTACGACTCGCCTCCTGTTTTCGATTCCGATCTCTACGCCTGTAGAATCCTCTTTTCGCGCCAAACATTGCGCTTACCCGTCGAACTTGCCAACAGAGAAGCAACGGTGTTTATATTCACGTATCGATGATAGAAAATCAAACCTTTAGCGGATCTATCGAACGAAACATCGATAAGATAAAAAGAATATAAATGTTGAAAAATAAGAGGTACTTGATGCTTCTAATTCGACGAATTAAAGAAGGGTGCATGTGCACTCGCATTAAACACGCTGGATACGCTAATTTTAAGCGGATCCGCGGTTCGTTAGTGTAATTAATACGATCGTTGGCATTCGTATCTTTCGGTAGACGAGGCACACGAGCTCTTGGGAGTTTCGTGTCAGCACGTGCTGGATCTGAAATGTGTTCACTGACCCCGTGTACTTACGACCCGTTTTCTCATATTGTTTCAGCTCGCTCCCTCGGCAAAAAAGCTCTGGGGCGTGGACGAGGGTGGCTCCAAGGACGAAGGGGGTGTAAAAGGTGGTGGGATACTTCACCTGGGCGACCACCAGATGTGGCGAGATTCTACCTGGAGCACCTCAGGTAGGATTCTACCTTTCTAATCTAGATGTATCCTGTTCGCGAGACCGAACACCGTTGGAACTTTTACAATTAAGCAGAAATACGATTCTTGAAAGTCTAAAATTTTCTAGCAGAGACACCACCGAAGGGGACTTTCGAGAAATGCCTAGTACGCGCAAACTTGTATTCGGTATTGTTACACTTATCGTTTTGAATGACACGATAGCGAGAACACTTGGCTCATTGATTAACCCGTAGCGAAGTACACAACTGCATCGTGCTATCGAGCGTACTGACACGCATCACGGACAATAGGGCTCGGAATATTTGGAATAGGGCTTCGAGCCAGGGTTTATCCATAAACGGGGTTAATCGGGATCGATAATCCATCGATGCTGAGCGTCAACCCTTTGCAGTTTCAATTCCGTTTTTTTTTTTCTTCAATTGTCTAAGGGAAATTTAACTTTTAACCTTCTGATATCGTTACCGATAGAAAAGTTGAGATCTTTTATCGCGTTCATTAATTGTTGCCCATTAAGAAAGGGCTATCCGTGGCTTTTGTTCAGCCAGAGTCTGAATGGTTAGCCTAGCTCGAGCCGAGCGTGCCTTGCATAAAGAAGCAGACTAATCCAACGATCCACGTATTCGTCCGAGATAGCCCTTCGAGAAAACCCTTGAAACCCCTCGAAATACCTATCGCTCGTACACACCATTTTCTTCTCGAGATACGAATTTAAGGGTAGACTGATCGATATGCGTTTTAGTCGACCGGCCACTCGTGGCTGATCGTTATATAATCTGCAGGGTAAGCCAGCTGCATCGAACGGCGTTAATTTCTTCTGGAAAGAAAGCCTGTTCCATGCTGTTGTCAGGGAAAGAAACGTAATCGGGTTTGCGTGAGTTCTCCTGGCATGAATACATTTGATTTCGCGATAAACCCGGCAGCAGCTACAATTTGTAAGGCGCTTCTTTTTCATACGAAACTTTCAACCATGCATTTCTCGGGTGCACTTTGTTTTCTTCAAGTACATCATGTAGATAACAGTTGGTTACAGTGATAAATTAACCGCGAACCATTAACGCGTCAACTACAGTCAAAATAATTATTTAAGAGATAAGAGTTGAATAACATTGCTATTACGCTGACAATGTATGGTAGATAATTGCGATAGGTTAAATTTAAGAATAAATGAATTTTATTAATTACGATGCGGCAGTGAACGCGTTAACGAGCTGATTTCGATTAGTACCTAGCGTCCTTTTTCTTCCGTTGCAGCGAAATGCGCAGTCGGTGCTTTCGGATCCTTCGGGCTGACGTTGAATTCCTTGAACGCTCGATAACGTGTTTTATCCTGATAAAATTAGAGGGAAAGGTGAATCATATAAAAAGCCGAACTTATAACCGGTGCTCCTTTGTACGTCGTCAGTTCTTGATAGGGGAGGCTACGAAATGCGAGAGCGATACAACGTGTGTTTTACGTCGTGCGCGTTTATTGATTGGGTACAGCGTCGAAAGAACAATATGTATATATACAGGGTGTTCTGCGACAAAACATACAAACTTCGACGAAATCAAAAACAATAGATCACTTAAGCTTCGTTTTCGAAATATGGATCAAAGTACCGTTCCCCTGATTAATACAGGTAATTCATATGTTTTCCTTATATTTTTGTTCGCCGGTTGTATGAAATCAGTGTAGTTGAATGGAAAGCATTTGAATGCCTAACTCGAGTTAAAACATTCATACGTTTGACAGTATCTGATATAACATTCTCCACTTGGAATAATGTTTTGAATGCGGTGACGAAGTTTGCTGGAACACCCTCTATATACTTAGACAGTAAAGTTAGAGATACTTGTGTCTCTGCAGCTTCGAGCTGAATGTCAATAATCGATACTGTACCAAAACAGATATCTCTTTCTCTCTTTCTCGGTGTTTGCATTTAGGAAAACCGTCAAGTTACCCCTTTTGCCATACGGATCAATCGACGTACTGCGTCTTCTAATGTATTTTCAAGCCGAACCGCGAACCTTTGCTATCGTTTCGTTCGATAGCAATCGTGTCCCTTATCGTGCTGGAAATCTCCAGAATTTCGCTTCTACTAAACGGATTAAGCGTTGTAATCGATAAAAAAGGGGTGGAGGGTTGAAATGGTCGCGCGAGGTACTTTCTCATTAACCCTGGAAAGGCGGATGGCTCGGCTGGTTATTCGGAAGGTAACGTTGGATCTACTCGGAGTTTTAGTCTGAAAAAAATTTTGCAATTTACTCGTAATAAATCTTCCATTTTATTATGAATTTTTTTTTTTAACACATCTATGGGTTTATCATTGGAAAGGGTTAAGTATTGCGGTAGGGGGTTGTAGCGCGAGGGCGATGCTACTTAACCGTAGCTCGGCAGTGTGTTGTGCAGTTGTATGCACGAAACACCTGATTCTCGCGACGGCGTGTACCGGCTTTTATATATACACGCGGGCAACGTTTCCATGTGTGCGTCACCTCGATGGGTGCAACGCGGCTGTTGCCATGGCGACAGACGCCCGGCATCAGGCGGCGGTGGGGGCAACGTCCCAATGCCCAGGGTCGTACCTACTGATCCACCCTGAACGTCGACACGCCAACCTCTCTCCCTCTTCTTCCATCCTTCCCTTCACCTTGCTCTCTTGTCCACCTGGACCCGTGTTGAAATTGCGTCATATGAAATGGTAAAATTCATACGATTCCCTCGAATACTCGAGAAATGCCGTATCGGTCGATAAAAATCCGTTCGTTTGAAATATCAGCGACGAAATGAAAATTCATAGAGAATCGAGTATCGAGGAGACCAAAACCCCTCCAACCCGTTAAGGATTTTTCATGATAGAATTTGCATTTGCACCTTTGCGGGTTTCTCAGCCTGTGTCTTTTATCGATTTACGCGACACGAACGCGATACGGTTTCGAGATATATTAGTTACGTTTTCTATGACTATTGGGCTTTCTTTTAAGCTGGAAAAGGTAGTTGAGAATCTAGAATTTTCGTTTTATATTGTACCCTTAATCGGTAAGGGAAAGATGGGAATAGGAGCGTATTTTTAATTAGAGGTGCAATATGTCTTGCACATGTTTCTCTTCACCGCGTCAGTGAAACTTTAATCATTATCACATGACTGCCACACGTCACATGATTTAATTTGTTTTCTCTTTTATCATTTACTCGTCATGATTAATGAATTTTTTGATTCGTTCCAGATCATGCCGTTTCACAACCAATATCCATGGGCACAGGTAGACGTGTGGGTGTTGGGACTGGTTATCACCATCAAACATCTGAAGTTGGGACAGTCCTCAGCCCTAGAAGCAGGTTAGTGTGTCTTAAGAAAACAATATGGGACACTGGTGGAATACGCGGTATCTATATTTATCTGTATCGTTTATTTATTTTCCAGCGAAACTGGCGGTCTGGGGGTTAAAATGGTCGAGTACGTCCTTGGATCAAGTCCTACGACACCTAAAGATTTGGAACCCAGAATGGTTTCTTTGAGATTGGTAAATATAAACAGTGAAACGCTATAATTATAGGGACGAATGATTTTGTTGACCTCTTATGTATTCATAACAGAACACCGATTCAGATAAGAAGGAAAAAGAGAAGGGCTCGGCAAGTCCTTTCGACAGTTCTAAAGACGATACAGGACCACAGAACAACGGATTAGCGTCTCAAAATGGTCTCGACGACGACAAAGGATTCAAGTAAGTGTCCGTATATAATCGTTAGACTACGGATTATTTTTTCAAAGATTCGCAAATCTTATGCAAAAGTATTGTCATTCGTGTTACAATAATACAAACAACATAAGATTATTATTTTAATTGAACCTTGCACCATTAATGGCTGAGGAAGGGATGAGTCTGTTGTTTTTGCGTAACTATGTATAATTGCTTTCGATTGAATGACAGTATGTTGTTCTCGAACAATTGTCATTGCTGTAAAGCAAGGCGATCGAGAAACGCAATAATGCTAACTGTCAAGGGCGTAGATGTTCTACCCGCGGACGATGACATCATAAGCCTTACCTATTCGGATGCTTGTTGTACCGTACTCGTACGCCATCTGGTGTTTCGTTTACTCCTTTCCTCAAACACTACATTACCGACACTATACAATACTTTCTCTTCTTTCTAATAACAATAATCATTTCATTCACCCTCCAACAGTAGACATTGAAAAGACTATAAATAAAATTTATTTTACAAAAGGAAAATGTTAAACTTTTAAACATTGTAGACATTTTTATAGCAACTACACTATATGTTAAAAAAGAAAATTTCCTTTTGTAATGTTTAGAGATATTATTCTCAAAACTGATTCATGATATTGAGCCTTCTCCTGCATCCCACAATACAATTGTTAGCGACGTTTAGTTTCTCAGGCTTCTTATGTAAAATTAAACGCGTTAACCACGCTTGGGTTAACAAACTTGAGTAAATAAAGCGAAATAAGACGTTCAAAGTCGTATAACCTGTTGTTTCTGCTTAAGAATTCCATTATGGTAACGATGTTTGTTCATCAGTATTGATCTTCATGGTTTTAGACATCACACTTCCTTTTTTATTTTCTGCAAAATCAGAGGTATACGTCTATTAACCCGAACATTGGATTATATTACACTGTAGTTATGTAAAACATACCGTTATACAAGGTTTTTTAATCACGTACTCGAGGAATCTTGCACGACAGGTTTTAGATGCTTATTAAATAAAATTATTCAAGCCATCGGTTGCTAGATTATTATTCTAAGTAACAGATAACCATACAAAGTATTTCATTGTGATAAAGATAAGCAGCTAATCGTGTTGGAATTACACGCAACCCTGTTCTTAATATAACAATGTAGAATGAAATATTCAGAAGGTAGAATAAAATATTTCTCAACACAGCCTTAAAGCTAAACATATATTTACTAGATATATAAATAATAACTGTATCAACTAATTAGGATCAGAGAGTTAATTATCACGCTTTATGAGACAATGTTGATTCTATTACGAATTCGTTGAAACGATGCTACCGAGGTAGCTTTATCGTATCATAAATATCAGGTCAGAAGGAATTTTTTTTTTTAATGCTCGTAACACCATCGTTAAGTCATGATTGATTTATGTACCTTCTGTTTTGAAAAGTGCAGCTGTTGAAGCAGTTTATACTTTCTCGTAAGCTGCTTTCGATTGAAACGAATCGGCGAAATGCATGAAAGTGAAGTATGGGAAGCGTTTACGAGATAGTCACATCATTTCTATTGAATCAGTAATCATTTATTTATTTCATTGTTCCAGTCGTACGCCAGGTAGTCGTCAACCCTCGCCAGGCGAAGAAGAGTTCCAGAAGAATGCAGCAGCGACCCTGGCTGTGAGCGCTGGTGGTGGCGGGGTCGTGCTGCTGAAACCCGGGGTCGACGTGGTCGGAAGCGAGGAACATTTCATGGCTGCTTTCGCCCCGGCGCCGCCTCATCATTTGCAACATCATCAGGCACCACCAACGCATCATCTTCAGCATCCGCATTCTCATGCCGCCCAGCTCTTTGGTGCACAGGCACCTCCGCCCCCGCAGGGTCCTCCGCCATCGCAGCAACAGCAACAGCAACAGGGACCCCCTCAGCCTCAAGACACAACCACTCACTTTGATGTACAGGTAAGTCACGACTTTATTCTGATTCTTTGATTCGACGAAACGAAGACGGACAGAAGATTGCGAATGTTCATACTGTCTGAGAAATATGGACCGAATCTCTTGAGGATTTGCACAGAGCAAGATGGAGTAATACCTGTCTGTAGAATTGTGAAGCTATAGGAAGTTTCAGTAGAGTTGAAGTTGTTTGAAGTAAGAAAGGGTGAAGGAGATTAGAAAACTCGCACGCTATCTCTGTTTAGAGAAGATTTATTTTTTATGCGAATCAATGATTTATACTGCTGATGGAGGGGGGCAACTGTAGATTTGAGATTAGTTAAAGGCTTAACTGAAAAAGATAACAGAGCACTTGTGCGATATCTATAGCCAGTGTTAATTGTTTTCTTATATCAATTAGTAAATTAGATAATTTCGAAGTGTGGCGCGATAAAACGCATTATCAGCGGATTCTCAGAAGTATATAGAAAATCTTGAGCAATTTTATTGTATCTCGATCGAAGGATTATTCCGTGAAGCGGGAAATTATTAGAGCGTAATAGAACTTCGGTGTTGTTGTTCTTGGACCAGACTTGGGATGATTTTAATGGATTATCGAAAGAATGTCTTAGCTGTTGGCTCACCTTCGAGTATATTTCGGCACAACGACAAATAAATCACTTACGCACTCGTAAATTGTGAAAGTAATTGAGGCCAGCTTACGCGTTCTAATCTTGCGCTGCAAGTTTCGTCCGGATTCAAATTAAGCCTGAACCGGTGACGATTCTTTTAAATCGATTAAATCGATTAAAGCTCGAGTTGTCTTAGACGAATGGAAATTTACATAAATATTTTCTTCTTATGGCTGTCGTAATACATCTTTCGGGTTACACGCGTAAACACGAGCCTCAAGGTTGTAAGATCGGTGTAACAGTTTCGCAAACGGTTGTATCCTTCTCTTTGGCAGTGTCGAGAACGCGGTACACTTTCGTGGCGTGTCGCCTACCGGAACTCGAGGTATCCATAGTGGTTCTAGATAGAGATGGTTGGGTATTTAAAGTTCCCCGTAGAAGATGATTTTGCCACGTGAAGGGCGTAGCTGGCGGCGTTAATTTAGCGATTGTACCAGCGACTAGGAAGAGGTTTATTTTTAAGCAGCCACAGTGCAGCTGATGCTAACGAGCGGGTCCAACCACCGACAGTACAGAGAGCAACCCCTCTTGTACGGCTTCTCGGACAGACTTCCTTCCTTTCTTTCGCTTTTCAAGTCGCGTTTCACTCGAGCGAAGCCTGATTTCTGTATCGAGGGGCGGAGCAGTTAAAGGAGTGACAATACCATGGACGGAATAGTTTCCTCTGCGATTTTCCTGGGTATATTCATTAGATTACCGGTATATTGTTCATTCGTTCGTTGCAGGTCGTTGGAAAAAGTTTATTTGTCGAAAGGAGTAAAAAGTTCTTTAGTCAAATGACCGATTTTGAAAGTTTAAGGGTCTGATAAGAATTGATGACACAAAAGTGTCGAAAAATAACACTTAAGTCGTATCAATTTAAAGAGCTTCGAGTTAGTATTGGAAAAAAGATTTAGTTTTCGAAGCTTCAGCTCGAGAGCAATTTGCAAATCGATCGAAAAGATAAAAAACGCTTTAACGAGTATAGCTTGCCACTCGACTGAAAAGGATCAATAAAGGGTTAAGGGTTAACACGTCGAACGCCGTGGTTAAAAGATGTCTCTCCTTCGTTTAGTGACTTTTTTAATTAAAATTATTTTTCATCTAAAAATACACCCTCAGCGTTGATTGTTCCATTGATTATTAATCGTTCTATTTGTTACTTCATCTCATTAAGTAAAATATTCATTGCATTTAGAATCCTCTTTCCTGCGATGCTATTAAACGCGTTAACGTGTTAATTATAGCAAAAGCTAATCGTAAATTATCACGAGTACGTGTTGCAATATAAAATATTTACAATGCGACGTTTATTTCCTTTTCGACCACGGCACTTGGCAAACCGTGGACGTTTACGATTTTCAATCTCGTTAATGCGTTCGCTTCCAGTGGCAATCAAAGTGCCGTTTCTCAAACTGTTATTCTTCTTTTCTTTCATTCTTTTTATTTAGAGCATGCCCGGAGGAAAAAAATAGACGTGTCACTTTTCGTGCTTGCGTCATTGTCAAGAGCTCATTTGCGAACACACCCGTTCGTATTTTTAACGTATCCCATCTATCCTTCGTTATCTTTTTCTTATAGAAACTTGAAGTTTGTAATTATCTTTCTTATAGCTTCGTAAATCAAAAGGATCGGTATCCTGTTGCAAAATTAGCTTTAAAAGCGATCGAACGTCTGGTGGTAACCTTGGCTCTAGGCTTTTATCCTCGAGTATCTAGTCTCTGTAGGACATAGAAATTTTTTTTTTTTTTTTTAGTCATATTCTTCTCTGTATTTTACTGGTTGAAAAAGGCCCCCCTTTTCATATTGGAATGGCTCGGTACGAACTGACAGGCTTAAGAGAGGAGGAAGCAGTAGGGGAATGGAGAACGACCTAGTCCTCCGGCACGGACAAACGTATAAATCACCCAGTGACAAGTTCTCGACATCTACTTGGAATCCTATTCAGAAAATAGAACGGACGATATACAGGCATCTCGGCACATATTCATATTTATGCAGGTTACAGAGGCTACCTGTCCGAACGTTCTATCGGCAAATGCATCAGAACGGCTTTCGTTACGAAACCGTTATTTCCCCGACATTCAGCAATTTTCTGTTACGTCAATGACACGCCGCCGCCTTGAATGTTTCCTGACAATATCCTACTCGAAATTCGGACGATTCCACGCCGCGTTAATGCCACTATGTAATCCTATCGTTTCACGAAAGAATCATCCGTACCTGAAAGGGTTGAACAATTTCAATAAATTGCGAACGTTTTGCCTTGTACCACGAAACGTTTATTTCCAAGTGGAAGATCTTTTTCTCCCCAAGGGAATCGACATCACGATTCTAGATTCATTCGAGGAATCGAAGCGCAACGTTCTCTCGCCGGAAGGCCGGTGTAAACTACCGCTTAACGAAACATTCGCGTTTTCGCACGTTTCGCGGTGATTTTTCGCGTAAGGAAAGTCTAGTAACGGGTCGTTTAAGTCGTACACTCGTGCGTACAAGATTCCGTTGGTGGAAAAAAAAAAAAAGGGGGGGAAATGGCAAATGAAAGGGGAGAAAATGCGGTGTACAAGTTGCTCTCGGGTCGTCCAACTCGTTTTCCACCTTCTTCTTCTTCTTCTCTCTACGTCCCTGTACGCGGTGTTCCTCCTCTCTTACGGGAAATGGTAGCCATCGTAGGCAAGCATTGTTCCCAAGCTATATGGCGGAGAGGGTAGAGGGATCGGTGGCTGCATTTTCCACGCGACGAACGAACCGTCGTGTGCACAGGTGCAGCTTGAACTCTCTGCCGTTGGCTCCTGTAATAATCTCTTTCTTCGTTCCACGTTCATTCTACCTTTTCGTTTCCGCACGCCTCGATGAAAACGCAAAATGTGTCGCCACAAAGCATGCATCGAGCGTGCGCTCGCGCGACATCACGAAGAAACGAGAGGATAAGAGAGGAGAGAGAGAAGGAAGGAAAAAAAAATTGCAAACGCGACGACGGGGGTTGCGTTTCGCCAACGAATTCGTTATATTTTTTTCCTTTCTTTCTTTTTTTTTTTTTTTTTTTTTTTTTTTTTTATTTCTCGTGGTGCGTTTTCCCTTCCGCAATTAGTGCCGCATTATGCGTCAAACTGGATTCCAAGCTTCTCGTATTAATTAACACGCGGTGGCTTTCGTCTGCTGCTGGTTCTGTACCGACGTTTTTCCATCGAGGACGTCGCCCGTTCAGACACGCGACGTATCCAACCCCCGCTCGAATAGACGGCTGTCTGATCTGATTTTCAGAGTCTCGCGAATTCTACACTGACTCTATCGTCCGTTTTCTTAAAACTTTCAGCTCGATCAAAAGTAGATTCTCCTCTTTGTAGCGATGCGAAATATTTTCGTTATAGCCGTTCCGCTTCGAAACGTAACACACATAAAAATAGAACGCTCTGTGCGCTTGCTTACCGGCGTTTATGCACGCGTGCTTGCCTCGGAACACGAGCATATGTGACGGTACGACCAAGTGCGTGCACTGTGCACGCATGAGACATGGCTGCCCTCTGATCGCGTTATTACGCGAACACTCGTGCTCGTCGGTGCATGAAGCGATTCCCAGACCTCCTCGTCTCTCCCCCCCCCCCCTTTTTTTTTCTCCCCTTCTTCTCTTCGTCTACTACTTTGACCCTTCCTCCTCCACTTGCACCACCTCCTTATTCTGCCTCTTCTTCTTCTTCTTCTTCATCATCATCGTCTATGTTCCTCCCGTCTTTCCCCTCGTTTTTCAACTGTTCTTGCGAACACGCGAAAAAGCAGGAAGAGGAGAGAGGAACGTTTAAAAGTGTGTACATACACGTAGACGGGCATCGGGTTGTTGACTCGGTGCCCATTCAGCATAAAGTGCAATGACTTCCTCCGATGAAAATCTGTATCATCGCCTGAAGGCAGCTAGTCTTCAGGGTAGCTCGTTCTCGCTTGCTGCAGTTCCGGTCAGACGAATTCTTTCAAGGAGATATCCCCCGTACCGTTCGCGTTCGACTTCTTTGTTGAAATATCGAGTTTCCTTCCTCGCCTCCCCCGCGTTTTTCGGCCTTTGATCCACCCACGCTTCCGTTAAACGATTTACGGTTCCCTTTTCTGACGAGCTGACAAATGTGCTGCTGCGCGTCCAGTCGTCCTCGTCCCCGATCGGCTATTGTTGCTAGGAAAATTTCCTCCTTAGATAGCTGCTCCAGACGATCTAAGGAGAGGATCCATTCCTGGCTTTTAAAGTCATCGAGAAACGGTTAAATGCAAAGTTGAGATTCCGCTTGGTCCTCGGTACAGATTGTTCTCGGATGCGTTTTTGGCCGACGAATCGATTCCGTTGCTTTCCCGAGCCACAGCTTTACAAATAATCCACTACCATCGCGTCTCGGATTGCCTGACGATACGGTCGAACAAGCCAAGTGCTTGTCACTCATTCGACGATATTTTTGGTACACTTACATAATCGGCCATATTTACGCGGTAAACCTTCCTCTAAGTCTTCTCTTCTCTTCCATGATTTTTCACGGTAGATGATTCACTTTGGCATTGGCTGCCACGAAAAACCTTAGATGTTTCTACCAGAATTGAAATAGATCATCTTCTTAACCGAAACCTCGTGTGTGTCGCGTGGTTTTGACAAATTACGATTGGTAGTATCGTTATACGACAAAATTTTCAATTTCCTATCATTTAAAAAATTTTTTTTTTAACTATCGATTGAATTAATGCAAGGACTTAGTTGACGTTAGCGGTAGCAGGTGGCAGGATACACCGATCCTGTCCAGTTTCTGCCAGTAAATTAGAACCGGCTTGGTTAGCTAATCAGAAACAACGGGGATTAGCAGATCCATGGTAAAGTAAGCGTGATAGAAGCGGAGGCAATTAGGGACGGCAAGAATGCTCGCGCCATTTCCTTACCTCGACCAATTACACCGTGCTTTCATCGGAAGGCTACACTCCAATTAGACGGCATAATCTAGTTTCCAAGCTATATACCTTCTGTAAAGCTAGCGTGTGCACGACGGATTTATTAACCGGCGATTAATTCGCCGGGTTTGTATCCTTCGTTTCACGACATGACCGTGATAATGACCGATTCATTTAGTTGAGTAATTAAATGGGCGCGGTATATTTCGCTTCTTCCATATCGGTAGAGCCCGTGCCCTTGGACGATATCGATGAAACACGCGAGCCGAAGAATATCTGCCAAGTTTTTCATCATCGATTTCTGATTGTCTAAAAAAGACTCCTCTGCTCATTTACTTAATTACATTTCGTTCTGGAAGAACGAGCAGGTAGATTACGCTGAAAGTTTTGAGAATTTGCCAGCCGAGTGAATTATGTAGCGCCATCTGTTGAAAGCTTTGGACGCAACTAAAGGGAACCAATAAATTCTGATCCAACTGATTGATCATTTGGCTATGATTCTCAAAACTTTCGGACTGCCCTACGTATATCATTTGGTCCTCATTTTCGCTACGAAATCATTCTCTCTTCGGATATATATATATATATATATTTTTTTTTAAATTCAAAGACGTACACCCCCTTCTATTTTTCTGGCACCTGTACGTCGAGCGAACGCGTTTCACCTCCCTGGAAGTTTATGTAAGTGTCTCGCACGTCGCGTTCGTCGACGCGGAAACGAAGCGAAGAGAGGAAGGGTCAAAGGACCTTACCACCTCCGGGACCAGTCTCTTGGAAGAGACTACGTCTCAGCAATTAAGTGGAAAGATCCGATCCTTCTAGCGTACCCGTTTCGCTGCCATGAATTTTCCTCGCTGCCTACTAACTGCTACATCGAATTTCGAAGACAAGAGGGCTCGTTTATTCGAGACACCCCGACTCTTCGTCGCGACAAATCTATTAATTACTCGTTTGACTTTTTCCTCTCAACTCTGTAATTCTCACTCTACTAAACTTTGCAGCGCTAAATATTTTTAATTAATAAGAAAATGTATACGCGGGGTTAATTTCCTTTGAAATTAGAATGAAATGCCAAACGTTAGAGGGTGAGGCACTCGGCAGCTATTAACCCTCTCGTGTTTTTTTTTTCTTTTTTTTTTTTGTTTTTTCAGCTTTCACAACATCAATCCTTTGTGTTTCACGGTATATGCCGGTGTCAGGCCGATTATTTCCCTAGAGACCGAAATTACCGCGTAATTCCTCGCTTCGCCTTCGTAAGCCCGTTAATAGGTCGTAGGTAAAGGTCAGGGTTGATGTTCGTTGAAATTCGACGGGTTATCGTGATTTCTCTCTGGTGAAAAAACATTTCTACCGTTTAATGACTCGTCGGGAATATTGGTAAAAAATCTGTGAAGAACGTCTGGCAACTGTTTCCATTGTAAACCAAAGCAGGGTGAAAGCTGTTCGATTTGCTTTTTTCGTTACATAAAACTACGATGCCACCCCCTCGTTCAGTTTTCGAATGATTAACCAACGGATCGTTGGAAACGAAGAGAGAGAGAGAAAGAAAGAAGGGATGAACTAGGAGTGTTTTTTTTTTTTTTTTTCTTTTTTGGAGTACCGTCGGTTCTGAAGTTTGCACTTGGTCACGATTTCAGGGCGTTTGTTCTTTGTTTCCAAGCTGAAGATGGGCTAGATATGTTCCATAAGGAAGATACGAGACGCGGAAGGGAAGGGAAGGGAAGGTGTGGTTCGTTGAAGGGTTGGAGGTGAAGGTGGAGAGGCTACTTGAAGTTGCTTTCTAGCCTAGATTCGAGTCCACGGGTGATCCGAGGTTTTAATTAGGGATCCAACAGCGCAGGCCACGATGCCCGTGTGTTCTTCTACGACTAATGATCTCTCTCGTTTCATTAATAACCTCCGGACCAAGTGTCATTTTCGTCTTGAGCCGTGTTGTCGCGTGACAAAGCAATATTAAAACTTCGTATTCTTAGCATTCCATTCGTATCACTCGTCACCGTCTCTGCTTCTCTCTTGTGGATTAATTAACACGATTCTTTGCACCAGTTGGCTCAATTTCAGCTGATTTTTATTTACATCAGAAAATGTCTTCTCACATTGTTTACGTATTTGACGGAGCAAACTTTATCGATTAGTCGTTAATAAGGATACAGTCAAAGGGTTGGAAAATTCCAAGTGTCGCCGGTTGATCGGCGTTTACCACCTTTTTATCTTCATTCCGAGGCTGTTTAAAAACCATCTATACGCGGTCTGGCGATTGTGGTGATCGTTTGTTGCACCATCGTTAGGGGTGCATGTGCATAAGCTAGTCCGAGCGAGCAACACGGTTCCAGCCGCGTTAGATACATTACAGAGACTATATTTACACGCGTGCCTCGTTCGCTTGGAAATTTTCTTCTTATAATAAAAAGATGATAGGGCGTTGCGGGCGCGCGTTGCTGTGTTTAGCGAGGGTTGCTAGGGCTCGACGAGAGAGAAAGAAGGGAGTAACGGAAAAGGACAGAAGGCACTTAACACGCGAACTCGCGTGCTAGTTCATCCCTCGGAATCTAGGGGTTCTCAACTTTCAATCTTTGATATTACGATCCTGTCGATCCACGATTCCCCGATATAATACCCCTGCTGTATTTAGAACAGGGGTCAAAGACATCGATCGAAAGTCTATGGTGAAACGAAATTCCTTCAACGTTTCGATACCTTTCAACTTTTCTGTACTTTATTTTGAAGAAACGAGGCAACTTTCTTTTTGCCACTTCTCAGACAGAGGGTAGGTAATATCGTGCTTTCACTGACCCCATTTTTTGTCGCGCGATATCGGCACTCCGGTTTAACGCGTTCATTAATTAATTCTTTGATACACCCCTTTTTCTTTTAAATCGATGTCTAGAATTTTTTTCAAGAGGTCTGCGAAAAGATTTTCGTTTCAACTTTCACCCTTCTATTCGTGGCATCGATTTTCCGTAAATATACGAGTCGCGGTGTTATAGTCGAATGGCTGCAAGGTGAATTACCATCGAGATACCGTGGGGGGTTTTTCTTTTTTTTTTAATTCCTCGACGAAAAGGGACAACGACGACGACTCATTGACCACACCTCCCTTCTGCTGCATGCGTGCTTTCCAACGACACGAACTTTGCGTAGCTCTTTTCAGAAATCAGGCTACTTTAACGGATATAGTGGCAGTTTGCTGGTGGTGCTGGTTGCCGTTGCTAATTCGTCTGCTCTGTCGCTCCCGTGTGCACGCATTTAAACACGATAACCCCCTTCTACCCCCCTTGCACGAGGCGGCTCTATATTCTCATGGGCAACCGTATTTGCTCGTTTACGTACATGGAAGCACGAAGTTTGCTGATATGTAAATAATAGCTGCATGCAAGCTACGGTTGGATAGGGGGTATGAATAGCCCTCTCTCTCTCTCCCCTTTCCGATTCCCTCTCCTCCTTTTCTTCGCCGATACATCGACGGAGCCAACCTCTCCTCCTTTCCTACTCTCTTTTTCTCTTTAATTGCTTCTTTTTCTTTTTTTTTTTTTTTTTTTCCCTATAACTATCATCCCTTCATCGGTTTTCTGCGACCAGAGTTCCCGTTTCTCTCGTCTCCGATCTACAGGGCGCGACAAAATTTCTGGTACCAGCGAGGAAATTAGTGATATTCGAGGTGAAACCAGGTCGAAGTTACTGGAAGAGTTTCTACTTCGAAATGTAATATTAGAAAATAACTTCTTCGCGATGCTCGAAGACTTTCAACTTTGGACTAGAGTTATAATTACTGTTTATGAAAGCGTAGAGAAGTTGTTAGAAATATTGACCCCGGTATTCATTGCGTAATTGTACGCTTCTAATTGATCATTCATCGGTTCTTACCGAGGTAATCTCGGCTTTCAATTGATCAGCTGCTGTAACAACACACACGAACACGTACCATACGTCTATTAACTTCTTAGTTACCGGAAGTCTATTAATAGACTTTACGATATCAACTGTTTTTGACTGAAAACATGAAAGTTTCGGATAGGTATACTCGTTAAAATTTTTTTTACTTGAAATTTGCCCTATGAAAAACAGGTAGAACTTTTGTACAGATCTAGGAGATTACGTAGCAATTCTGGTGAAATAAACAAAAACCCTACAATTCCAAGATATTTTTGCAGCGGTCTCATTTTGTAGCGGAAACTTTTGCCGCACCCTGTACTCCGCCACATTTCTCTTTCTTTCTCGATGAAGAATGAACTTCTTTTTTCAACTATTAACCACCGTCGTCTATCTTTCTCTGCTGTACTCCATCTCCACGAGGTTGTGTATTTTCCTCTTCTTCTTTTTTTTTTTTTTTTCTCTTCTTTTCTTTTATAACACTCCCCTTACCTCCAGTGGCCGCTTCTGTGTCGGTGGTTCCCATCTCCCTCTTTGTCACTCTCCGCGCAACTGCAACCCTTTGTATGTGTGTGTACGTGTGTAGGTTGTATCGTACGTGTGCGGCCGCAAAAGGGAAAAGGGGAGAGCTCCCTGTAGACAATAGGCTGTTGGCTACGGGCGACGACAATGTGCCTGCTGTGCAAGAAAGAGCTCTGCCGACGCTCTCGTTTCTTCTCCTCCGCGGCTCTCTTCCGCTCCCTTTCGGCTCTTCACCAGCTCTGAGAACCCTCGAGGTGGTACAGCGTACATCAAAATTAAGGCACGGCCAATTAAAGCCGCGCCAAACGCCCAGGCCTCTCCTACGGATCCTTTTCTCTCTCTCCTCTTCGTCTCGATCGCCCTGACGAACCCTTTCGCGCGATTCCACGGAACAGGGAGAACTTTTCTTTCTCTCTCATCTCGAGTGAAGAGGTGCGAATTCCAGCGAGAAACAAATGATTTTTCGGGGTTTCGCGATGGTATTTTAACCCTTTCGTGGGCATTCGGGTAGATGAACGCGCGAGAAATTCGTTTGGAGAGTGGAATAGGTGATCGAGACGAAGCGAGACGGTATTTGAACTCTTTCAAGTAAATAATGCAGCAAGTATCTTAATTGTTAACTAATGAAACTTTTATGATTTCGATTTATCGGTATCTCTAAACTCGTGTCTTTTTTATCTCAAATCCTTCACCTACGATGCCACCGTTTCGCGTTGGAATGTTTCCCAGCGAAAGGGTTAAAGTTGTTGCTGTTGCTGGTAATAATACGCGGCCAGGCTGCGAAGGCAGAGTCTGCAGCTTTTCTAAACTCGTCACAGCTCGACGGGAAAATCGATACACGCACGAGGAGAGCGAGAGAGAGAGAGAGAGAGAGAGCCGTTTACGTTCCGTACTAGTTCACAGTCAATTTATTGGCGTTTATAAGGCTTAATATATACACTGACTCAACGTCGTGGCGACTTAACAGAAAAAGCACAACTATGACATAATTAACACGAAATTGGATCATCGTTAACTGCAATTGCGACGCTGAAATGATTTTCCGTGAAACGCAATGATTTTTCTCTAATTTTATTAATGCGGCTGTCTCTTAATACATCGAACGGTACACGATAATATGGATTATTATATAAGGAAAAAGTTTGATGAGGTGGTAGAGGATTACATAAATTTTCAAACAAGTACATCGTCACATATTAAAGCGTGCTCGGCTTACAAGTTTTGCGGGGCTGCCGCGACCCCCATAATCCGAAGAAGGGTTTCGTGTAACCATTAAATATAATTATCATACGGTATAATCTAAATACATTTAAACTTCGGGAAGGATATACCTAGTTGAAATACTTTCATAAGTTTGTACACATAAAGGGGTAGAGTTTCAAGTCCAACCCTTGTTTGGTAGAGTTCGATCGAAGGGGTGAAACAATGCCAGGAGTATCATAAGCCAATTGATTTTATTTTTTTCTCTCCCCTTGTCGAAGGTACCGAGTTCCCGTATGTTTTTCCGCGTTACTTCTTCTTTTCATCGTTCTCCTACCATTCGACCCGTATCGGAATTCCCTTCCGTTTCGTTCAGAGACTTGATTCATCATACCGTCAGTGGAGGCGCATTCGTGTCACGGGAACACTGTACCTCCAGGGGTTGAAATTTTCGATCTTCGATCTCTCCTCTTTTTATTCGCCCTCCACGAGTACTTATCCAACATTTTATCTATCCTTGAAACGGATAAGCACCGCCACGCGGTTAAGGTGGCAAATTACGAAGGGCCACCATTTCATTCGATGGAAAAGGGTTGAAATCTCAGTATACCAGTTGGAGAGCACTCCTTTTCGTAGTCGAATTCGTTCTCTGCTTACTTTTTTTTCCCCCTCACCTGCGAACAAGTTTCCGATCTTCGTGCAAACCACTCGACAGGGGTACGAGCAGGGCCGTACTTTCGGCCAAGCCTTCTATCCCTGTTCTTGTCATCCGTGTGTACGTGTGTGGCACGGTACGAAAGGGGTAGTCATCTTCTTTTGAATCTCGTGAAACTCGCGTGCGCCTTTGTCTCACCCTCGTGCAAGTGCAGGTGGTCGGGGCGACAGGGCCGTACGCTGAAAAGCACTTGGAGAGAAGAGTGAAGCAGCGAAGAGGAGGAGGAGGAGGAGGAGGAGGAGGAGGAGGAGGAGGAGGAGGAGGAGGGAAGGGTGCCTCGGGGACAGGGACTTGAGGAACGTCTGTCAATATTGGAAATTACATGCAGTCTCGTGCTACTTTCACTGGGCACCTGAATTATTCAGAATAATCGTAGCCGCGACAACGGGCGCGCCGTGGATCAAGAGATCGCGGGACGCAGGATCCTCTCGAGGATAGACTTGTTCCCGAGGAGAGATTCATTTTTTATGAAACCATCCAGCTGTTTGACGTTATTAGTTCGTTGCATATCGAATGCAGGGAGTCTGACAACGCGAGGATACGGGAATGCACTTTTGTTTTTTAATCTACGTTCATCAAGTTCGATTAAATCTCCGGTCATCGACTCGTAATTACCAGTATCCCTTCCACGCTCTGCACGTTTCAATTGAATCACACCCTAGCGAAATGGTTAATAGAGACAATTCAATCGCCTACTAAAACCCACACCGATGCTGCTTCCCATAGAATCCTCTTGAACAATAAAATATTGCAAGAGAAACACTCCTGATTCACCTTTGCATCCCCTAACGAAAGTAGATCATACGATGCTCGAGCTATTTCAATTTTTCGACGCGCAAACACGGTTCGTAGCTGCGAAAGAGTTAACGAAGAAATCGGAATGGTACGATCCGTGTTTGCCGAGTAACGAGCCCGAGAAAGCGTTTCCCCTCTCGAAGAGGCAACGCGGAGCGATTAATCGATCGCTTGGATTCTCGATCTATCGAGTGTGCCACGCGACAGACAAAGTCGTAGGGATGTATATAAGGGGTTTGAAAAAATCGGCGGCAAACGGTATCTCGCTGCGAAATCGGTGGAGGCTCGCGGCTTTGTCGTGTGCTCGTGGAAAAGAGGTGGCCACAAGAAGAGTAAAGGGGGGGTGGAAAGGAGTCTCTGAGGGCTGTATTCTCGGTGGGTCTTGCCGGCACGAGCGGAACGAACGTTGTCTGCCTATTCGAACGACGAAGAACGATGCTGAAGTAGCGAGCAGCGAGGGTGAAGAGAGGGAAGGAACAGGAAGAAGGAGAGAAAGAATGGAAAGAATGAGAGGGAATGAGAGAGGTGAAATATAGAGGAAGGGAGAGGGAGAGGGTGGGAAAATGTAAAGAAGAGAGAAAGGTGCAGAGGAGGGAGAAATAGAGAGAGAGAGAGAGTAGGAGAGCGAGAGAGAAAGAGAGGGTTGTACGCGTCACACCGGCCGCGCGTCGCGTCGCGTCGCGTCGCGTCGCGTCGCGTCACTCAAAGCTCCGGCCATGGGAGCGAGGAGGCTCGAGAGGAGGCAGTCAGTTCTCAACTGCCTTTCTATGCGGCAACCGTTGCGAGCGCGGCTTAAGCCCGGATCACGCTGGACTTAACGGCTCGCTAACGGAGAACCGGCCTCTAGTCCGAACGAGAAACATTCCCGTTCTTCTCCGTTCAAGGAACACGCATTACACATTGGCAATAAGAAAAAGGAAAAAAAAGAAAAAAAAGAAATGTGTGTCCAAGTCGCGCGTGTTCGTTGACAGAAACACTATCATCCCTACCTCGAAAGTGTGCCCGACTGGTCTTCCGTGTTTAAGTCCTTCAAAGAAACCGTGTGCCTTCTCGTGGGAGAGTTCTTTTCTCTGAAAGTTTTTCTCCAGACGTAGTGCGGTGTCGTTCAACGCAGTGTGCAATCCGGGAGTGTGTGCAAGGAAAATATAACAGGGAACACCACGTGGTCCCGCGTGTTTATCGTGAAATATTCGTTCGACGTTGACGAAAAGTATGTCCGTACTGGTACAACGTGCAATCCCGTCGATTCTTCGTTCGTTGATCGAACTAGGTGACATTCAGAACCATGAGATTCGAGTGTAGCTACTGTTGAATATAACTCGAGGATACTGAGGAGATAGCTGACGGTTCCTATATCGTGTATATGTGTGTTTCTATATTATATCGTAGCCAGAGTATACGTGAAAAGGATTCTAGTGGACATAGGATAATAAATGCTAGGCATCTCGCGAACTCCTGTCCGTTGTTGGTTGAACGGGAAGGATTAGGGGATAAGAAGAAGAGGAGGAGGGAATCTCAGCAGCGGGCCTGGAAATATGGTGGTGCTCGAACTGGAGACCGTATATGCCCAGGCTGCTCCCCATACGAAATTGCTGAACAAGCGTTTCGTCGGGGCACACCACTGGCTGGGCCCCTTAAAGGAGGCCCTGGTCGCCCGACTCGCGGCTGACAAGGTACGGACATCATCCACTGTGCGTTTTAACCCCCCCACTCGATCTACTTCCAAGGCCGATGTGCGGCCCAAACGAATTCTATATTCGACATCGTGTTAGAATTTAAGAAAATTTTCAACTCCGATTACCACAGTCGACAGACGTATCACCGTTATTACAGTACGAGTACTTGTCGATTGAGTAACGAAAGGGTTAATTGTACAATGAACACTAGCGTGCGATCCCGTTACGATGTCACAATTGATAAAACGGTATCGCAATAATCGCGCGTCACTCGCTAAATCGTCCGATTATCGTGCGATGATACGGAATCGTAACGAATCAGACATCGTTATATTCGCAACGTTTATTTATTACGAGTCACGTTCAATTGTTTATCGAAGAAATACGAGATAATCGCGTTCGTTGACGTGTACGGGTGACCGATGGGAAATGGCGATGAGAAAAGTCATCTGTTCTGCAACGGTCCTAAATCCTTGAGTAGAATGATCTATGCGGGGGTGGGTTTACGGTAGCCACGGTCGCATTTATCCAGATACCTGCTCCGAACGACGCACCGATGATATTTATAAGCGTTAGGATTCCTGGACGATGCACTCATCAGTTGGCATCAGACAAAAACGTTCATTGAAGATTCTCGCGGAACTTTGTCGAGCCATCAGAATGTTATTTATATGTTTGCGTTTGGATCGCGAACGTATCCTTTTCTACTGGCTTTGCGCGGTTCGATGATGTTAAATAGGAAAAGAAAATGAGGGTAAAATAGGGTCTAAATATAATTTTCTAAACCTCTCGGTTCGTTAGTCCGGAGGCTAATAATGACCTTTTCACGACGTATATGTACCTCATTGGCGGAGAACCGGTTAACACAATGAATCGAGGCATTCTTTACGCCCCGTAGGTTTTCATTGAGATTAGAATGTGGTGGGAAACGTTGAAAGCAGCCGTATATCGTTTTCTTTAATCAACACCCACCGTACGTGTGTTAATCTCGATTGATTTTCTTCTCCGCGGGACCTAATAAAACGAAAGAGAGAAGGATCGTTACGTCCACTTTCCGAACGGTTTAACTCGACGGTGGCTATTGCTATACGTTACACGCTATTTTCATGAAACACCCAATAGAAAGTTACGCTATTTAAGCGTTAAAGTTTTCCCGTTAAATAGGGCCGTAAGCGTGTGTGTGTGTGTGTGTGTGTGTGTGTGTATGGTGGTTCCGCGTATACCAACTGTATATTAGGTCAGGAACGTGCATATGCGCATACGGACCCCCTACTCTCTAGACACAGCCGAGCAGATATAATCGAGTAACCTGCTTTAACCTCGAGTAACACGCGTCCTGATTTAAGAACCACCGCATCTCCGATAAACAGACGGGAATATATTCCATCCTGTGGTTATCATTCTTCGTATAAATAAACGAGAGTTCCGTTATCGATGTTAGACAAAAAGAGAACGAAACGAGGATGCTCGTGTTTCTCGATAAATTCCACCCTTTTTTTTTTTTTTTTTCTCATCTTACGCCTGGGTTCTACATCACTGTATACCGTATTCGGACCGTAATTTGGCCCAGTTGACAGAATTACCCTTTATGTTAATTACGAGGCTATCGATTTATTCGAAACCGGTAGACAAATAATAAAAAAATTGGCCCCCCCCCGAATGGTTTAATTGATGGCCGCTAATTAAGACTGCTACCGGATGAACTAAGAACCTTGAAAGCGTGTATTATTAATTGCCGCATTTATAAAGCCTCGCCACCAGCGAATCGAATTAATGCCCGAGAAACTCATTGGTAGTGCTTCTAGGCACGAAACGCGATCCACAAAAATTGCACGCGAAAATTTCGCGCTTCGTACAATACGTAACCGGATTTCTGCTTCGTAAGACTTTTTAACGACGTCCTTGCCGGTTTGGAACACGAAGAAAACGAAAAAAAAAAGAGAGAGAGAGAGAGAGAGAGAGAGAGAGAGAGAGAGAGAGAAAATGAACAACCTGGGCTCGTTTACACGAAGGATCTACAGGCGATTAGTATTCCACGGAGTCGCTTCGTGATCGACTAAAATTTGAAGCTCGTGCTTGGGCGTGGATTAGAGTTTGTAAAAGTGACAAAAGAGGAGAAAGAAGCATTCGTTGTACGATCAACGGTAGAATACTAACAAATAGATACAGTTTCTGTACTAGTTCTCTTTTTTCCTCTGTTAATTATCGAACGTTTCACAGTCTTCCCCTTTGAATCGTTTCTCGTTCCATTCTTTCCCAAGGGTGAATTAAGAAACCGCGTCTGTGGCGACATCTGAGAAGCAATTTTCCCTCGGGAAAATTCTCGTCGACGAGGAAAATACGACGAGAGGGTGTCCTGTGTTAACGGTAATCGGAACGCGAAGAGTATTTTTCAGCGCGAAGAAACGTGTCGCTGAACATCGACTGATTTGCGGTCGAATCTTCTCTTCTTTCATTCGTTGGGTTACGCAGCATAGAAAACAACGTGTTTTACCTGTACCTAACGAGAAAGAAATTCTAACCATTCGTTATATCAAAGTAGCAACCCTTCGAAAATTCGATATTAATTAAAGTTAGAGTAGGTATTTAATTAGCAACCGGGATGCTAAATTACTATCAGTCCTTAATAGGATAGAAATTTTCCCGGGTAGCCTGAAAACAAGTAATAAACGAATTAGTAATCAACTTTTAGCGACCATTATAGAGCCTCGACGTCGTAGTGAAAGGGTTGAAACAGATGCGGCCCGATTGCGCTTGAATAGCTGCATCGCTTTCTCCGTTCGTTGCATGAAATTCGTACTTGTGCTTTCTAAATGACTGTATTAAAGACAGTACTCGAATGACTGGTCGCTTTCGAACTATAGGCGAAATCTTTCGAAACGGAAGTGGGCAAGGATCGATAACGTACCGGTGATTAGATAGCCCGTGTCCTGTGTCGGATCCACTCGAGCACGAGTTTTGCAACTCGATAATTTTCGTATCGTTCCGGGATATTAGCTTTGATTATGCAATTTCTTTGACAACCCCTCGACGCGCGGCTTCTTATCGTTCCCTCCTTTACGATTGGCATTTTGACAAATCCCACCTCGTGCACGCGTATCGTGCCAGAATTGCACCGAGTGTCTTTGATAACCCTTCGTACCGGGGTGAAAGCACACGCGATATGCTAATGTTGTTCCTCCATACTTTCGACATGCGGCTGGTACTCTCGAACGTGTCCTGACAATGAAATTACACTCGAAATTAACTAATCACTCGTTCTTCCCTCTATTTCTTTTATTTTATACTCGACCGTTTCTAATTGAATATCTGCTTAATTCTTAAGCGTCCACAGCAATATCCGTTTGTACGTTCACGAGTTGAGATCCCTTTTCGAGTTTACGGCGAGGTCAGGCGGAGAGTTTGAAAATTACACCCTTAGTGGGAATGTCTGTAGATTGTTGCCTGTAAATTTCGTTCCCAACATTGGGGAGGGATGATTCTCGAGTGTATACACTAAGAACTGCTTACACGAGTAGGGATCTTTGTGAATGCTCTGTGGAGAAGTTAGGTGAAGATTTTGGAGATTATACTATTAATGGTAGTAGCTGGCTTCGTTTCAAATATTTGGCGAAGACAATGCGAAAGGGGGTTAGAATAACTATTGTATAATTAGAAATTTTTCCTCCCTTTGTGTATCTTTCCAATATTCGTTCGAATATTCTATGAGAAACAAAAGAAATCTTGCGAAGCTGGTAGAACGTATTCATGGCGTACCGCAATTTGAATTCGCAAGGGACGAAAATCACGATCGTGTAATAGTTTAGCATAACTGCAGGTTTAACACGTTTCTACTATCCGCCAACAGTGTGTTCTCCCTTTTCACCTTTTCACCCGTGGTCTTCGTCTATGGAAATTTAATTATCACACCGGCTGGCTCTTTCTCTCGGCGATGCACACGATAATGATTTTCCTCTACGCCTTTCATAATCATTCTCTCAGCCTGCTGTCTCCTAGGAGAAGCGAACGGAAGGAAAGAAAATTATTGTCGTTGTCACGAAATAGACTGCTTCGCTTCTTTTTGTACGCTTGTCCACGATTGCTCGTCTACCGAGTTGCCTCGAGTAGACGAAATATGAAACCTACTTCGTTCTTGGCTTCTTTCGTCCCTGAAAATCTAATTATTGCCCCACCTTGAACGCGACTAGCCGTGCTTTAGCTAGCACGCCAAGCATTTCTAGATCCTAATCTGTACAGAAGAACCTGCGTAGAACAGGGTGGATATCTGAATCGTTAACATCTAGAAGTAGAGTTTCGGATAAGAATTATCACAAACAACCGGCCATTAAACGATGACAATTTTTTATTTAGCTAATGAATCGGTGGCGTGTAAATGAAGATAATGTTTTTATTAAAAAGTATACACGTTCCAGGGAACGCGTCTTCGATTCACCGGTTTCGAAATCCGATTTAAAGTTTCGCGGGATTGAAGTTAGCGCATGCTAACGCGGCTAGAAAACAAATGAACCGGGTGAAATTAAATTAACACCCCATCCCTCCACGCGTGTGCGCGCGTTCATTCGTTGGCCTCACGCTCGATTTACGTTTACCCCATTGTACGGAAAAGTTATATTCTTTCTAACTGGTCCCCGAGTTGCGTCTACTACCGGTGGACGATGATCCTTCCGCCTCTTTTCATCTTTCTTCGAAGCTGGAAAATTTAATTATCGCAGAGACCGAGCACGACCATTTTCACGCACGGTGACGCGGCTCGATACGAAATTTTTATCATTTATCATCGTACTTTGATGCGATGAAAATTACTTTGCGGCGTATTTTGCCTCGTTAATTCTTCGTTTTAATTACTAAACAACATCTTGCGGTATCTTCAAAGTATCGCGCGATAAAAGGTTATTCTACCATTACGATTTACTTGGAACCATGAAACCCTTCTAGCTCTACTTGTACCGACGGTGTACGTGCTCCGTGTAAGGGTTTCCTAGTGAAAGGATTAAAAGGCAATCGAATTCCTCGAATCTATCAAAGTCTATGGTGTTTAACGGCGTCAATGGGGTATGCTGGAAAGCAGTAGGTTCACCGCTTGCTTTCGTCGTCTTTCAAAGCTCTCTTCTTCGACCGGCGGGTACCATTTTGCTTCGGTAGTTAGTCTAACCACGAGCCACGATTCTCGATGGAATGCTAAGAACACAGCGGAGGGCTTCTCGAGCCCCTTTTCCACCTCCCTTCCGCCCTCCTTCGATACCGTTGCTATTGCATAAACCGCTTGCTTTGCTTCTTGCCTCGGACACCCGGAACTCCGAGCAGTTCTCAAGACAAGCCTTTCAGTTCCCGCCTATGCCAGAGTAAAAACAATATCTCGATGTAAATCTCGATTAATATTAACATCACCCTCGATTGCAAAATTTCACAATCTTTGCTTTTAAAATTGCGACAGATTTACGACCTTACGAAATAATCGTCGATCTCGACGCGTTCAACTAATTGCCCACGGTTAATTATTTTCTATCTTCGTAAGAAAAGAAAAAATTTCTTCGTTTCGTTAGAAAGTTTACGGAAATTCCGTTTGAATCGACAGACGATCCGAATCGGTGGAAGCGAGGCGAACCGCATTTTCTCGTAGCTCACCGGTTAAGTCGCATCGAGGCATCCACCTTTTCAAGCTTTATCCGGTTGACGAGGAGGTGCAACTCGTGGTGCATTCAGTAAAACGACCTTTCCTTTTGCAAACGAGAGGAAGGTCTATTTATACGCGTGGCGCAGGATTTACGCGGCGACTGCCAATGTCAACATGTTCGATTGGCCGCGTGAAACGTGGCACTTTCAACGCGTGAAAATCTGGCTTCCGTGTGTGATTTCAAAGTTTCACCCTCGCTTCACCCTGCTGATGCAGAGTACATCGCTGCCGGCTACTAGTGCCGTAAGAAATGACCTTAAAAAGAAGAAGAAAAAAAAAAAGTGTTACAAACGTGCCCTTTTTACCACGCTTCTTTTCCATAAATCGATAGGCTCGTATGGAATATCACTGGACTTGATCTAAAATAATTCGCTCGTGGAGGTGGCTTGAAAATGAATAATTCTGTAAAGTCACAACGCGGAACTTTCGTAAGTAAGGGAGAAATTCAGCTGCAAAGTTTCCATCTACCATTAACTAATAAAGTTTGTTAGCGTGTTTGCAAACTAGTTATTTCTTTTTTTTTTTTTTTTTTTGTTTTTTTTTTAATACTGAAAAGAGGTCGGAGCTCACGGTATCTCGTTAGTTGCATTTTCCTGCGGAACGGTAGCATCTCATAGATGCATATCTAGCGATTTCTATGGTGCATTGTGTCCGCATCGACTAGTCAGAAAAGCAGCTGTGTCACCCACGCGGTTACACGGCAGCTTTTCAACGCGCGTTTCCCGCCTTCTTATCTCGGCAAGGCTTTGCTTTTCCCCGCGAAAATGTGTTTCCACTTGCTCCACGATCGATCGATCCTCCTTTCTCGACCGTTCCTCCCGCTATTTTATCGGCCCCCCGGACTACTATCGCTCGAAGAATGTTTTAAACATCGAACGAGCCCGCGTTGCTCGTTGAATCTCGAGCGTATTCAACGATCGATGCCGAGCTATCGCTATAAAAGGAAAAGTATTCGAACGATTCTAGAGCTCGATAAGTCGGTCGAACTTCCGATCGGTTTCTTCCTCTTCGATTCGACGACGTTTCGTTCGCGTCTTTACTCGCCGAAGAAAATATGAAACGAGCCGATGAAAGAGGATTATTTCCATCAAGCGGGTCGGGAAAGTGAAATAACCAGAGAAAGAGAGGACGCGTGTTTCCACGGCTGGTTGTTTTATTATTCATACGACAGATTTGCCGTGAATTTCAAGGCTGCACTTTCAGCCGTTCTATCGTATCGTAGAATTTTATATCAACGTACACGGTGTTTCCGAAATAAGTTTACATCGGGGAAGGGTTAGTAATTTTTGTTACGTCGTTTCTGTAACACCCTGTATAAACTGGTACTGTTTCTCGGATTCATGGTACGGTGAAATCTACGTGGTTCGACGTGGCAGTCTCTTTTCATAGCGGTCGCGTTGAAAGTATGGACAGAGAGAAACGTGGAACGTACGTGAAGCGTCGTGCAAATAGCTCGACGATGAGCCGCCGCCAGAAAAATGGGACTTTTATTCAGAGAATTTTCAAGTAAACCGCGACGATGAACTCTCCGACCGAGTACTCGTACGCTAATTAACATTATTTCCTTTAGCTCTGCCTCTTCGCGAATTGAAGGAAACCGCGTTGTTTTTATTTGACAGAGAAGCACCAGGTAAACGGACAGAAATGTGTAACTTTTACTCGCGCTGATTGTTAAACCAACTTCTCGAAAAGACAGAGTCGTGTAACGTGTCTTGTTCTTCGTTCTCTTTTAAAACGGTCTTTTCCTATTTAAACTATTCGAGTCGCGTTTTAAACATTTCATAAAACATTAAAAACAGAGAAGAATATTTAGACGTTTTCATTCCAGTAGATCCTGAATAAAATAAAATATCCTGTGTCTGACTAGAAACGAGCGTTTCTACTGTTACCGGTCACCTTAAAGATTTTACTCTTCCGCTAATAACTACGCTAGTGTCCCCTAGAATTTCTATTTAACGCGTAGAAATGGTATAAAATATGAGAGCGTGAATCGATTTGCTCGTAAAATACTGGTTTGAACGACGATGCTACCGTTTCTCATCGCAAGAACCTTGGTGTTTAGATCGCGTGTAAATGATTGCCGGTTATCAAGCAACGTGATTATAAATTATGATTAATTAGGAGATAAAGCTGACAGTTATTTTTTTTTTTTTTTTTTTCCTTTTCTAGCGGCGCGTCGTTTAGGGACGTGATAATAATTCACGTAGCGTGCCCCTGTGGCGCGTCACTTCCTTCCATCTTGCGCGTTGAATATTACCTCTTACCTTACGTACGTCTCACGTAGGGAATGTAATAATTACCAGGTCGTCTCTTATTACCATGGAGGTCTCGCATTACCGCTGAGTAGACGGCCACGATGAGATAGCGCTTCGCGTTTCTGCTCTCACGTTGACTTCTTCTACTTCTTCTTCTTCTTCTTCCTATCACGAGGAAGAGAGAGAGAGATATATATATACAGGAACCATCGTCATCCGAGAATGAACTGTGCAAATTTTTCGGAATTCGCAACGCTATAAAGGCTGGAACCGCTGCTGTCATCGACCTAAAGATAACGGTACTGAGATAAAACTGTAGTTTGACATGTATTTCAACTTCTACCTTTCCATTCTTCGTTTACTTAACAGTATTTTCCATTTCCATGCGATAGTTGTATTAAAAAATATATGAAATTTTCTTGTACCGGAGATCCATTGGACCCTTAACGAGGCTGGTCGAGGTCGTGTAATCGAATATCGTAGAGGGAGATTTTTAGCGTGCGATCGCGGTTGAAATTCAATTCGGGATTACTCGGAATCTCGAATGGGTTCGTTGGATGGGAACGGGATTAAATTCTGAATTGACTTATCCAATTATGCTATATCTTTTAAACAATTACATCAGCGGTTCTCAGCGTTTCTCGGTTAACCGCTTATATTGTGTTACGCGTTTAATAAATAAAATGTTGATTAATTACAGCAGCGTATAATTTCCTAACGAGTTCTATCGTCAGTAGAAACGGATCTCTTCTGCTCGATGTTTAGTAGGACTCGATTATTCTTATCGCGACGAATTTCCGCTGCTGGCCTTTTTTTCACTCCGGAAGCCGCCTCTTCCGTCCTCTCTTCTCTCTCCTTCTCTCTTGTCCGCTGTGTTTGGAAGAAAATCATGCATAGACGGTTCAGGCTAAATACATTTCACGCTGGCACGATTAATAATCGTTACTGCTCGCTAGCCTAACGCTTTATCGATGAAGATAAATACGAAATCGAGAGATGAATACAAAATGCTCGGTAAATTTTAACTAGAGCAAATAGTTCTATCTAGAACAGGACAGAGATGGTATTTCAGAAGGTAAAGGAGCCGCCAAACATATTTGATCATTGACCCCTAAAAATTTGCTAATTCTCTTATCGACCCCTTCGATGATCCCTGCTCTAAACCATCGCGATTTTTTCAAGCAACGAGTCCATCGTCACCCGATATCTCGGTGTATCGTCTCTTAAACTAAACAGTCATGAATCATTAAGTATCGTGACCGAGAATGACACTGTTGAACCTGTGACATTGACGTGTCTGATCAAGGTTCTCGGTGATGCGCGAATTGCAGACTACACGTGAAATTTGATCGTTTTCCTTGCAAAGCTCGCACGCGTTTCGCTCACCTCGCTGTTCGCACGATGATAGGTATTACGTGAGCTCTTGCGAAGCCGGTTTTCGTTTATTCAATCTACAATCAACAGTGTAACGTGATTAATATACTCTCGACTGTCAGTCGATTCAGAACGGTCAGGGTCCATATTTCGTGTTTCACGCGTTGGCCCATTTATCAGGGAACGTTAATCTTAAAATTCCAGCATCTCTTTCGGTTCCCCGTGAATTCGACAACGGCTGGCGCGGATTTCTTTCCTAGCCCGGGCTCTATTAACGCTCGACAGAGGAATTCCATTGGAAACTTGTTCGACGAAAGTTTATAAGCAGAGTTGTCGAAGCGACGGATAGAAAAAGAGATACATAAGTTCGCCTTGAGATCGAGGTAATAAGGCGAAAGGTTCTTTCGTAAAAGGAAAGAAAATTAAATTTCTATCTCTCCGAATGGTATATTGACTCGTCCCGCGTTAGGAATATTGATGAGATTTTGGGAGCCGGTGTTACGTAATCGTTTGAGCAACGGATTGGTTAAATAAACCTAGAGAATCGCGAGCCAGCTTGATTTCACGAGTCGATTACCCCAGTCTACTACCTCGGCTACTCTTCCTTTCCTGCCTTTCTTTCGTTTATTTTTATTTCCACGATGCCCTGCTGTTATGAAAATAATTCTTACCGGCTTTGGTAGGTGGGTTATGAGAAGAGAAGAAAGAGAACCGGGTCTCCGAACGAGAGGAAAGAGTCAACTTAACGGTCAAGCAACAGTTTATAACCGCGGAAGTACCGTTGTCTCGAAGCGTTTTCGAGCCGTTCGTTCGTCGAAACACAATTTCCTCGTCGCTTCCTTTCCCGTTCTCCGCTTTTATCTACCGCATGATTATACTCGTTTTTCCTTCCACCACTGACGGTATCATAAATTCTAGAAAACAGCGGAATCATCGAAAACCGCGATTGTTCGTTGAGTTTCATCCATCGGTACGCGACGTTAGCGTGAAAATGTTAAAATTTTATTCCCATCGCGTTTGTCGTCTAGAAAAACTCGCAGAAGTCGATGGTGAAAGATAACATCCGGGGAACTCGTTAACTCGACCAAAACGGTAATCGATGGTTCTGTAATCGTACAAGCGAATCGGTTCTGAACGGAAGCTAGACGTATGGGAACGGTCGGGTGTTCGTATGATGGAGGGAAAAAGAAAAAAAAAATAAATAAGCGACAAATAGACACGTGGAAGAACCGTTAATGTAGAGGAAGATGGGGTGGAAGAAGAGAGATAGTCGAGGCTAGGCGGTGTGGAGGGAGGTTTTGATTTTAATACACCCCCAGGGAGATAGGGGTTCTGGATGTGACCTTTATGAAATGCTACAACCTTTGTGAGCCCTGATTGCACTTCTTCGTGTAGACTAACGCCTACACAGTTACGTCGTTCGTCTACATAGAAATCTGTATGAAAGCAAACGTATAGAAACACAAAGCTCACCTAGACACTGTCTTACGATCGTCTGGCTTTACGCGAGCCATTGTTTTTCAAACATATACTCCACCGGTATCGTGCTCTACGACAGAAGCACAAGGCCTGGTGAACATTCCTCTCGGTGGAAATGTATTTTCTTTGCCGAATACTTGAAAGTGTAGCCAATTTGATAGGAAAACGTAAAAAAAGTGATTGCATTCAGATTATATCCTGAAGATAAATTGAGTGTACACAGTAGGATCGACGATATCTCTTCGAGTGTATCTAAGAAACGTAATCGTGCATCGGCAAATATTGATACGTCGCGTCGGTTGCATCGACTCGGATGAAATATATTTCTCCGCTCTTTTTCAATCCATTCGCCGGCTTATCCGATCATCGTTGACCATTATCTGATAAATCGGCTATCGCGAAGGCGACTTTGTTGCGACCTTCCAGTTGGAAAATTCATAACGTATGCGCCACGTGTATATGCAGATGACACGTGTGCGTATAACTCGCGCTTGAACAGCGCAGAAGGTCGATCACAATTGCGGTACGACAAAGTGGCGAAACGAAGGCAAATATTCCGTCTGGTATACGATAACGGTCTAATAAAATCGGCGACGCCGCAATGAGAGACCTACCTCCCTCGCCTCCTAACGTTCCCGTTCCCGACGCCCACGCCGATTTCTCTTCCCTTAATAAACCTAATTGGCTTGCTTACCTCTTTCCTATACCGCTTCGTTTCCTTTGGCAAATGTTCTCGACAAACTCGTCCTGTCTATGAAAAGGGGTAGATGTAATTCATTTACAATTGTTAGATGAATGAAAGGGAAAAAGTCGATTGACACAGCGTGGACGGAGGACTTTGCGTAATTAGCTGTGAAATATTTTCGGCACTTGTACGCTTTCTTTAGCGCGTCGATGCTTTAATCCTTTTCGATTTTATAAATCTACTTTGCACCGCGACAGGCGTATACGGGGCTCTTGGGGAAAAAAAATATGTCTCCTAAATATAAACGCGCCGAGTATGGTTGAAATGATTTGTAAAACTTTTCGAACACTCAAGGTAGAAGCAGGTGCTCGATTTGCATGAAGGGTACTCTTTCTCGATCGAGTGCAGAAATCTTAGAGGGACCACTGGCGACAGAGATTTGAATAGAAATGGCAACGAAGAGCTGTCGAAGCTTTTTCCATGCGAAAAGTTGGAATATCCGATATATCGAACGTTTCGATTCGCCCATTTCAGCGTTGAACGTCACTTAACCGTTAACAAGTACTTTAAAGTAGCACACCGTTCTGCTGCTGGTTTTAAGCGGACTACGTTTCTGGTTGTTTGTAAATAATTCAACTATTTTCTAATAGAAAATTATTCTGCTCTTCATAATCGAGTTTCCCAACAGCGACACGCTTTCTTGTACCCTTTCGTACTGAACTTTTTCTAATTATTCCCAAGAATTCCAATATTTTTGGCGCTCTGTTTTGTTGAATGATCGTTGGGTAGTGGAACTTCCGTCGACACGCTTTCACCAGCGATCTTTCACGGATTCGATTTTTATCCGATCGCTGATCCGATGAAATGAAATACTTAGCTGATTGCACGGAATTCGGGGATTGATGGATGGATTTTTATTCAAACGCTGTGTCTAGGATCAGCCGTGTCAGTCGTTTGATAAAAATTAGTAAATTATAGCGTTAACGAGACTCGCGTGTCAGAGGTCGATCCGTGTTTCAGTGTGACGCATAACGGGTGTCGCGTGAAGAAAAAAGAACACGTGAGGAAGGTGGGGCTGGTTAACGGTCCATTAGACTGCCGCACCCTTAAAGGCCATCCAATAATAAAATCCGCGTCATTTGGCTAAAAGCTACCACGAACCATGGTATCTGGTATCAAGGTGTGGCTTCAACCCTTATCACGCGAGTTTACTTTCCTATCTCCCTCTCTCACTTCCTTCCTGTCCACATTTCACCCTTCCCCAACCCCTTCCATGGCATTAAAACTTGCAATTCTTTGTTCGACAAACAGAAGTAAATTACGAAATTTCGATAGAAAATAGAAAAGTTAAGGGATGTTTGTGCTTTCCATTACGAATACACAATTATTCAATAGGTCCGTTCGCGAGACCTCGATATTTGAATATTGCGCGGTTGTCTTAAGAGACCGGAAACAAAAAATTCGTCGACAGCTCGGTGTCGCAACAATATTTAAAATGGCGGCAGAGCGAAAATGTAGCAATCCAGTTTTATTTCAACCCTCGGACACAAAGGGTTGCCCGTCATCTACGAAATGAAACTTGCGTATCGTACGACGTGGTGAGTTTATTTTAATTGAATTTCGCAAGTAGGCTAACGCCTATAACGGGAAAAGCGGTTCGTGCGAGCGCGGACCACGGATAGAGGCTGTTACAATGGCCATTGTTTCGACAGTCAGACTCTCCGCGTCTATGAAGTAGCTTGGCTCGATATAATTGTGAATCCGTTCCACATGCATGTTTCTTTTTTTT
This sequence comes from Osmia lignaria lignaria, assembly GCF_051020975.1. NCBI lineage: Eukaryota > Metazoa > Arthropoda > Insecta > Hymenoptera > Megachilidae > Osmia > Osmia lignaria. The sequence goes on along the minus strand of NC_135033.1, from coordinate 10,891,176 downwards.
TTTTCTTCTTCTTTTTTCTTTTTTTCGTAACATAGATAGTCCCACGAACGAGACGCGTGTACGTCTCGTTAATGAATCGTTGCTCCGCCTGGGATTCGCGAAGTCTCTTTCAGCTTAACGGTACAACAAAGTGACGTATCGATGTGTACAGAGTCGAGATTCGACGAGGAATTAGCCTCATCCTGCATCGTTCGATGCTGTACCATCAGAATTTTTCAGAGGTACCTAAATTTAACTACGAATTTAAAAGGAGAAAGACAGTTGAATGCAAACAAATGAACGGATTACCTCGTTATAAATCGTTCAGCTCTAACCGTAGACGATCACCTGCACCGTTTCCCTTCAGAAATTCAATGAGGGATAATCCTCGAGCGTATAGAAAGAACTTGGAACGAGCGTACGTTCACTGCCTACATGGAACCGTAAGTTCACAGGTGGTATATCCTTGCCAGATCATTTTTTTTTTTTTCTTTCCATTTCTTATCGCTTCGGTGGGTGACAGGAAGAACATCAAGTTCTCTCGAATGATTCGAAGGCTGTGGAACGGTACACAAAGGACGAGGAGGAGGAGGAGGAACAGAGACTTGGGTCAATTCGATCGATTCCCAGTGTCTGGAGAACCGGTTTCTACCAATGGAACATTAACACCAGCGGTTCTCCACGATCGAACCATCGGACGGTTTCGATCCCGTGATTTATACACGGGAAGCCGCGAAAAGAATGGATTCCGCTCGCTTAGAAAGTTAGCGTCGCGTTATCTGGAGCAAACGATACCTCCTCGTCACGTAACATTTTCGCGTTACACTTTTTTCCTCCCCCCTCTACTGTTTTTCATCCAATGTTTATAGACAAAGTAGATACTTCTTATCTGTTACCGAATAATTAGACTGTGAATGCGAGCTCTTAGAAAACTCGAAGCAGTTCCTTCTAGGAACTCTAAATAATTCCGAGCAATCGGTATCAGATATCGTGTTCGTTTTATACACCAATTACAATGCAAACATTTGTCCAACATTCGTAGAATACCTATTCATAACGCTTCGTTCGAATCGAATCGTATTGCACGCCATATGATCGTTTCTCCCAGATTAATTAATTATTCTCCCAGTTAGTCGTACGATAGAGAAACACAGACGTAGAGAATCGTGTCTGCACGCGATTTCACGTCGCGGAACGAACGTAAACGCGTGTTACGGTCAATGAGAACCGGACTGGAATACTGGCCAAGTTCGTGACTCGGTCAAATCTGCATGGAAAAGAGACCAGTTTTCTCGGTACTTTTGCCGATCAATTCGGACCTTGATGGCGAACCGTATCGCATCGAAATACACATAGCTGAAAGAGGCAACCAGTAATTTCAGGAAGCGATCGACGCCTGGAAATCGTCGTTGCAATCGGACACCCTCTCGACCCTTGACCTCTTTTTTTCCTCGAAATGAATCCCTGAATTTCGATCCTCCCCGCGTTCTGTCACGAATCCTCTTCGCGTGTATATAGTATATAGGCGAACACCGCCCCCGGGGTACGAATAATTCCTTCGACTTTCTTGTTTTTTTTTTTTTGCATACTTTCTTAATTGTTCCTCGATTGCTCTCGAACCAGTTCTCGAATCCCGACGAGGTAGAAAAAGGGATCATTCTTTCTCATTGTTCAGCTGGAAAATTACAAAAAAATAATACGATATAACAATCCGCGTCGTTCTTTGTCCGACTATACGTTGATATTTCCACTGGAACGATCGAAGGTAAGGCATTAATTGTTTCGAATCGTTCAATTATATTAGTGTCATTGATCACCGTTAATCTCCACCGACGCGGTATTAAAACAGAATTAAAGAGATCGTAAACCATAATGGGAAACGATCGATCATGATACTCGGAATAGATATGCGCAAGTAGTCCTATTGAAAATCGTTCGATTTAATTAACGTGTTGCATAGATGGGAACCGGTTGAAAAACCCGATTCAAGTAATTAATAGCGCGTGATATAATTGGAGTGTTTTTCAAACTTGATCGAGAGGTTTCAGACTGGAAAATCGTGCAGGAAATCGCGATGTTTTTTTTCTCTTTCTTTTCAATAGAGGATGAAGGCAGAAACGTAATACGAGCCTCGAAGACACCCTGTATATTCCGTACACGCAGTCAGGTGAGCTAACGGTGCTCCGAAGCGGTTAAGTAACGGGCTTCTCCGCTATTTGCCCGTATACTCTTTTTATTTCACGGAAACGAGGACCCGGGTTACATGAATATTCCGGTTCATCCTCGATACGCTTCATTTTCTATTTTCCACTTTCCAGTTTCTATGCCACGATTGTTTCTTCTTTTCCCTCCTACCCGTTTCCGGGCTTATCGCTCGAAGAATCGTCGATTTATAAACGTCGAGCCTCCGCTTATCGTGATTTCCGTCGGCGAAGTTCGGATTCGACCGGTGACGCGTATAAATTTTCGTTAATATCAGTGCTTCCCCCCCCCCCCTCTCGATTAAGGAAGACGCGAAAGGGGTTAAATTTCCCACGGTTCGATAGCGGTCGGAAGGGGGTGGCGAGGCTTGCGGTGAAACGTTTCGCTCAAGGTTGATATTCAAATTCGCGGCAATCAAAGCGAATTAATGGCGTTGTTCGCGGCGAAACGTTAATAAATTTTACGGGAAATTCGTCTTGGCCGAGGTGTGCGCGTTATTCGAGCCTCGCTGCACCGCGCTGAAACCGACTTTGCCCGCTTAGAATCAATAATAACGCTCTCCTAGGAGATATGGTAATGTGCAGGCCGAAATCTAGATTCGCTTCAATTCAGCCTGGCGGAAAGTTTTACCGGCCAGTTTCAGCGTTCATTACCGCTCACAGATGCACGAATGTTTCCAGCTTCTGGCTCCACACGTGCACACGTGCCCGCACGCTCGTATCGAAAAGTTTCTCCAGCACGATTGTAAGCCGTTGCCGTTTGCAACCACGTTAGGATAGTAACGGGAAGAATTACGGATGCAGCGGGACAGGCTGTTTTTGGAACGATTAATTAAATCTTAACAGCAAGTGAGAAAACGAAAGATACACAGAGGCAAAGTTTAATACTCCCGAGCTGTCCGAACGACGTAATTCTCGAGACACGCGTGACATTACAAGGCCAACATCGTCGTGCCTTGCCTCGATACTTGCAACCCATTTTCAAGTTAGCTTCGTGACGTCAGCATCGATCGTGCATTCGAAAGACGCGTGAATCTTTAGAGATGAAACTAGCAATTATTCAGAGTACGATCGTTTCGTTTTCCAATTGAACCCTTTCCGCTTGTGCAACCTTGCAAAATCGATCGTGTCAACGGAAAGTAACCCTCGCGGGGTATTCAACGATCTAGAACAGAACTGGTGGCTAATTGAAATTACATGTTCCGTAGAAATAAGCATACGAGCAACGAAAAGAGTGGAAAAAGAAATTGAACCGACAAAAAGGTTTCCACAAGCAGCCAAGGTTAATGGCTATGTCCATTAATTAATACTCTGCCAACGATATTTAGACGAGCAAAGTCATCCAACGATTTAAAGTAATTGCGGGCCTCGTATGTATACGACCTCTTGTTCCAGATAACTATCTATCGACACGTTTCGTAGCAGCGAATCGCGGTTCGCAGCATCAGATTACAGGAATAAATGTGTCAAACGTTTGCGTTTGTTCCGGTCAAACCGTAACGCGCATAGAGAATTGAATGTTTGGCGGTGGTGTAGTGTCAGCGAAACTAAAATGCGTTATCGAGAGACACGGCCGCGATACATTGGTACACGTATAGATATCCATGCCGTTATCAAAGTTTCTCGCGATCGTGACAATGGGAAACGATAAAACGCTGCTGGCGGATGCATGCTCCGATTCGAGACCCGTGTTTGATGTCTGCATTACAATCGATCTTTCGCGGCGTTTACGCGGAACCGAGGGAACGCTATTAACGACAAAAGTTTATCGCGAAATGTACGAAACCGTTTCCCTTCTCGAAAGTGCGAGCTTCGTCGATCGTACTAGCGGTAGAAGAAAAAAAAAAAAAAAAAAAAAAAACAGCCATGTTCCTAAAAGACTACGGCACTTCGTCTGCCTTCTTTCGTTTATCCTCGATCTGACAATTGCAACTGCGACCATAAAATAGAAAGTTGCTCGACGATATTGCTTAACGCTGGGAACACATTGGAGCAGGGAATTGTAGGACAGGTCGCGTTAAATTGAAGTATCGTATTAAAAAATTCATTTTTAATCTCGTTAAAAGTCTACATTACCCTGTGCCTGACTACGTACGGTTATTTCTACTGCGGCGATCAACGCGTGTTACAATGTGTCTTACCAGCTACATCATTTTTCACTGCGGCTGCGTGAATCGGTATTTCTACTACTCGTGTTTTCGTCGCGACCGACGTAAACGGTCGAAATTTCGACGCGATCGAAAGGATCGATGGTTCGTAGTAGCCGCAAGAAAGGCGAAACGGGGTGCCGCGTAGTAAATGTTAAAGTAACCATTCGTGGCACGCCGTTTTGAAAGTCAAACGAGCACTCTCGAAAGTTCGTTGAACCTGTTCCACGGTAAACCCGTTTTCACGACCGCTTTGCGAAGGATTTAGTAACGAATACCTCTTGCTTAATGCTTCTTATATCATTGATTACGCGGTGGACCGCTTTGCGCGTTGGTAATCGAACTTCGGTCTTTACGCCAATTTCACCGCACACGTTCATCGTAATTAACGATCCATTTTCCAGGACTCGTACATACGCGGCAATCGGCTACGAACTGTTGAACGAGTCGCATCGAAAAAGTCAAGACTGTTAATCGAATAATTAGATACTCGTAGAAAATTGAAACGAGGCAGTCCGCGTGGGTGGTTCGCGTAAAATCGAACGCCGCGAGCGATTAAGGACGCGTGTGTAACGATTCGACGAGGGGTTTTCGACAAATCTGGCAACGATTGTCACGGTCGACTCAACGGCAGATATTTCCTCTTCAACTCGAGTGTTGTAGTGCGAGGAATCGATAGGCTGGTATTGTAGCACCGCGAATCTGTAAGCCGGCGGCGGAAACCTTACGTATTCAACAGTGAGTCACGGTGCTGCTTTCCACGAACGTTATCCCGACGCGAGGCGACGCGACGGCCGTCCCTCTTTTCTCACCTACCACAATGTTCCCGGTTTGCATTGTTATCCACCCTTGCCAAAATCAAATGCTCCCTGCCTCCGTCTCTCTTCTTTTTTTCACTCTGTCTCCTTTCTATGTTCCCTCGCTTTTCAACCCCATTTTTTTTTTTTTTTTTTTTTTTTTTTTCTTTCTCTACCCTTTTCAAACGCAATCACCGTGATTTCCATTTAGCCGTTCGCTTCAGCTCTTCCTGTTCGAGGCCACTAATGACTTCTGCGGTAATGGTGGCTGCTGCTGCAACTCCATTCAAAACTGTGCCGTGAATTGAGTGGCCTCTCAAACCGTTCTTTTCTCGCTTTCCTGCTTCCTGCGTGACACAAGCCGACCCGTTTCCACCACACCGACCCAATGATCCCCTTTGTGTTTTGTCAAGCTGTTGTTAATCGAGCCGTTAGCTTGGTACGATGAAAACGTTCCCCTCGTTAAGTAATTGAAACCTAATCGTTCGACGTGATTCAATGATAAAATGATATAATCATAGCGGCGAGTGGTGCATTTCGAGATACGTCCGTACGGAGGTGTTCGTGGGTCAACCAGTGATAAGATAGCGGTGTTGCATTAATCATCTCATAGACGCGTAATAAATACGCGAGCGTAATCTGGCACTCGTCGTTCGACGAGATAATACGTCGCCTCTGCGGACAAAGCGTTTCTAAGCTTGGCATATCTTTCAATCATACTGAATTAACCCTCTATCGCAATCAGTTCCCAATTGGGAAATTAAAAATATTTCTTTTTAAATGATCGATATTTGCCAGATTCTTGTTGGTTTTCCTTGCAAAGGAGGTTGGGAAAAAGGGGCCCAGCTGAAAGGTTCGCGCATGGAATATAATAACGAAACGTAACCGTGGCCTTGGTTGATGCTCGAGCCACTTCCGGAAGAGGTTAATACCCGAAACGCATCGCTGCTTCGAGAGGGCTAGAGCGTGTCGTGAATGGTTCAAGTTTCTACGCTCTCGCGAAGCCAACAACCTGTCCAGACAATGCCTATTTATTTACCAGATCGTTGTCTTCGTTAAAGGTCCGGAGAGATAATTTTTATGGTCAGAGTTAATGATGGTAGGAAGGAAAAAAGTCGTAGGTGGTCCCCCTTCGGTAACGAGCAACACGGTAATTGCCTATCCAAAGGTAAACGTACCTCTTCCTTGACGAATTAACCGTCGAAAGGCAATTCATTTGTAACTCTGTCTGACAATTAGCGCGTCGGTGTCGTCGTTGTCTTTTGAAATATTTCTTTACCGAATGAACGTGAATTTACTAAAATGTCAAAGTAATCGAGTAATGTCGGATGATATTGAGACGAGCGGGTAAGCAACCGCCTGTCGTGATTCGAGGCAAAGGAAGAAGCGAACGAAGAGAAAGACAAAACCGGGCCAGACTTGGCCCTCTCTCCTGTTTGATGCTTGTCCCGCCACGGTCAAACCGTACCACGTTTGTCGGTCAATTAGAGTCCAGAACAAGTACCGGTGTAACATAGAGGCGAACGGTTGTCGGTGAACGTCCGCAGGGGGTCGTCGACCCAAGCCAAGCCAGGCCATGCCAGGCCTTAGTCGTCAATTTTAATGCTGCTTTTACACCGTTCCATTCTACCAACCTCTATACTCTCGCTTCCACCTTTTTCTCTTTTTTCTTTCTCACGTGGTTTCGATCCTCAAACCTGGCCCGGATTAATTTTCATCTACCTTTATAAAGTGTCTTTCGTCTTTTAGACTCGATGTTTTATTCGCTGTTGTATCTCGTCACGAAGGATGAATTCGACGAATGCGCTGGATCAGTCGCGCTCTATTTCGACGTTTTAATCTCTGTCGAAGAGATTGGAATTCTGCCCAGTTTCCTAGGTAAATGGTCGAACATTGTTGAATAAATTGAGACGATGGATGGCGACTGGACGTTATTTGTAATCTTTCGCACGTTTGTATTATGTCGAAAATTTGAAAACGACAGTGTCCCTCTAGAAATTGTCGCAGAACTGTATTCTAGCTCTTTCAGAATTATGTTTGATCCTCTTTGTCTGTATTGGGTCAGGTGGATCGAATATCTCTGGCGATAATAAAAAATAAAGAAAAACGAGAAGTTAAAATTACTCGGGTCTCTGGCGCGGTGAGCGTTGGGTGTCTAGAATGATTTCAGCAAAAAATTCACACGCAACCTAGAAGAATGCAACGTGTAAATTAAACGTTTCTATCCTTGTCCGTTTGCAGCAACTGTTTCGTAGTCAGCCGCAAGGTGCGACGCCACAGCAACTACAGTTGCTACAACAACAGCAGCAGCAACAGCAACAACAATACTTGGCCGCATCGCAGGCTCAACAGCAACAGCAGCAGCAACAGCAACAAAACTTTCCCACGGCACCTTATACCGTGATCAGCGGGCAAGAACCATACGTCGGTGCATTGATAGCTGGAGCACCACCTCCAGTGGTACCACAGTATTATGGAGTCGCGCCATGGGTTTATCCAGCCGGATTGTTGCCCCAAGCACCACCTCAGGCTGCGGCTCCACCGCCACCCAGGCGACCACTGACACCATCCTCGGCTGCAGCGGCGGCAGCCGCCGCCCAAGACACTGCAAATAATTTGGCACAGACGGTAAGCAGCTAATTAGTCTGTTTCCCGAATCCCCGCGCAAGACATCGACGTCGTTTTCAGCGCACGTGTTTCGAAATAAATTCTATTGTCGAGAGATACGGTTTTAGCCGACAGGGATGAGCTAGTAATCGCTTCGATTCGCTTGAAATTTATAGAATGAACTCGTTCCATTCGGAGCCTACTTTGTATCTTGAGTTCAGCTTCAGATAGGAAGATGTTAATACTTCTATTATATATTGTTTTGAAATAATAAAAAAATATTTTTTGTAGGTTCAAGGCCAATATCAGGTGATACCAGCGTATTACGATCAAAATGGTTCCATAGTGATGGGAGGGGTGCGTGGTCTGAGCTCCGCAGCAACCCCCATGAGATTAGTCAGTCCAGCGCCAGTTTTGGTAAACAGAGCTCCGTCACAACCACCACCGGGACCACCAGCTCCTCCACCACCGAGTCTTTATTCACAGCCGACACCGACGTCCCATAGTAATGCGACACCCGGCGAATGTTTGGGTAAGATTCAATTAGAATAATGGACATTGTAATTAAATATTCAAACTTGCTCGTCACCATTGTAGATATGTGTTATTTATTTTCTGATGAAACGTGCGCGAAAGTATTCGAACAGCTTTATGTTTACAGCTAAAAATTTTCATGTATAAAATGCGTGGATAAAATAACTCTGTATGTATTTAATGTATAAAAAGAATTCAATTACATTCACAAATCCATTCCCATAGAAAATATTATAATTTAAATGCATGTGATTCAATTCCAATTGTATTTATACATAGTATCTTGTAAAAATATTCATCACCATCAATACTTTGACGAGATCCTCATTCTCTAATGACAAATTCTCAAACTGTAATTATCGCCTAATACGATAAACAGAAATCCAAGCAAAAAGGCGATGTCGTAAAAACTTAATAATCATCAAAGTGTTAACCGCGAACATACCGCTGTTCAAATACTCTGCATTCCTTGTGTACATTTATACAGTACATGCATGGCATACACATATGTCAACAATACTTTGAAAAGTGGCTACAATTAACGTCGTAAAATAACTTGTCTGTACATACTTTGTTTATATTTTACACATCGCGTATTAACCACTGGTGACTAAATATAAATTCATATTCAATAGAGAAATCAATGTGTATCGATAAAAGGAGATAAGCGTTGCGTGTTGTGTATGTGTTGTTACCATTACCATTACTATTATTATTGTTTGTGAAACACGTGGTTGTTACTACAGCTTTTATAGACGGTGTAAGGTTGGTAAGGTACGGCTAATTAATTGAATAACTAAGAGCGTGTGTGGGTCGCGGGCTTTTGTGGTGCAGGTCTTGCGGCGTGCAGTGCTGCAGCAGTGGTAGCTGCACAAGCTCAAGCGGTCGCGGTGCAGCAGGCTCAGCAACAAGGATCAGGACTAGCCGCGGGTTTAGCGGCTCTAGGATACGGAGGCTCTCCTCTGGGAGCACTGGGATCACCTGCTCAGCTTCAGAGCACAGGTACCACTTTCCCTAACCAACGAACAGAGAATTTTTCAAACGACTTTCTCTACTCTTTTCAATTATTTCAGGCGTTGGTGGTGTCCTCGATTCTTTTGTACATAACTACTGAGAATATACATACACATATATATATATATATACATATACATATTTGCATGTTTTGTGAGCGTATCATTTGTCTTTTTACTCACCCATGTTGAATGTATTATCCTTTCTAGCTTTATCGCTTTATCTTGAAATCACAGATCGGTTATAGGATATCCGTTCTTTAACTTTGTCTTGCTTTCTGTTCACAGGTCTTGGTCTTGGAGCTTCGTCGACTGCCCGAAGAGACTCGTTTGATAGAAACACCTCGGCTTTCAGTCCCAGTTTGGAATACAGCCGGGCTAAGTGGCCTCAAAGTTACGGAGCTCTTGGTAGGAATCTTTAAACGATAGTATTGTACCGTTTCTTTGTACAGTGCAATGTTTTCATGTAAAATCACGTTGTTCTACATTAAGTATGTTTGCATGATCTCGTTTACAGGGACGGTAACGGCATCACCGAGCCCATTAGGATTATCCTTAACACCACCTCCAACTTTGGGAGGGTCTTTAGGCGGATTGGTCGGCGGGGCTAGTCGCGTGTCTGCTGCTCCTGGCGCCGAAGCCAAATTCCGTGCCAGCGCAGTTCCAGCTCTAACAGCTAATGGAGTTTTTGGCTCTAGTAGTTCTCTTTTCCCTAACCTGGTAGGCAAACCTGGCCGCGGTGGTACAACTAGCATCGGCGACAAAAATGCCGGAGGACGATCGCGTTTATTGGAAGATTTCAGAAATAACCGGTACGCGATTTCTCGGTCAACGAGACGTACGCATCTGATCGTGTTCGCGCGCGTTGCTTGAATTACGAGCTTCTTTCTCGTATGTTTCAGATTCCCGAGTCTTCAGCTACGCGATTTGACCAATCACATAGTCGAGTTCAGCCAAGATCAGCATGGCTCTCGTTTCATTCAGCAGAAATTAGAACGTGCCTCAGCCAGCGAGAAGCAACTCGTGTTTCAAGAGATTCTCACATCTGCTTATTCATTGATGACAGACGTATTTGGGAATTACGTTATTCAAAAATTCTTCGAGTTTGGCACACCGGAACAAAAGTCTACTCTGGCTCAAAAAGTAATTCTAAATATTTCTTTCTGTCGATAGATAGCATGAAAGGCTTCGGTGGCGTAACTTGTGTACTTTAGGAAAGTTGCCAAATCTTTGAACTGCGATGATGATTAATTTTGCGTGTCAGCTGAATTTATTCGTTGTGATCGAAAAACAATATTCTACCTGATCGGGCAAATTAAATTCATTTCGATAGGTTCTTTTGATTTTACTATATTATCAAACATTGTATTAGGTGCGAGGACACGTACTGCCTTTGGCACTGCAGATGTACGGCTGTAGAGTGATTCAGAAGGCTCTCGAATCGATCGGACCTGAACAGCAACAAGAGATTGTACGAGAACTGGATGGGCACGTTTTGAAATGCGTTAAAGATCAGAATGGTAATCACGTCGTGCAAAAATGCATCGAGTGTGTTGAACCACGAGCATTGCAATTCGTAATCGGAGCATTCGCTGGACAAGTTTACTCGTTGAGCACTCATCCTTACGGTTGTAGAGTGATCCAACGTATTTTAGAACATTGCACTCCTGAACAAACTCAGGGCATCCTTCAGGAGCTACATGCTGCCACTGATCAACTCATTCAGGATCAGTATGGCAATTACGTTATCCAGCATGTACTTGGTGAGTAATAATTTGCTTGAAAATCTACTTCTTCAACGTTCATTTTCTTCTATTCTTACACGACTGGTTCGATTTGTTACAAAGAACACGGAAAACCGGAGGACAAGACACAATTAATCAGCAGCGTTAGGGGTAAAGTACTTACACTTTCTCAACACAAATTCGCAAGCAATGTTGTTGAAAAATGTGTAACTCATGCTACGAGACAAGAACGTGCTGTACTCATTGAAGAAGTATGCGGCTTTAACGATAAGTAAGTTCGCTTTTAAATTATTTGGATACGTTACAGCAAGTGTTCGCGGTTAGTCAACGTTAGTCTAATTTTTGCTACGTCTTTACGAAACAGCGCACTAAACGTAATGATGAAGGATCAGTATGCCAACTACGTGGTACAAAAGATGATCGACGTGGCGGAACCAGCCCAGCGTAAAGTATTGATGCACAAGATCCGCCCACATTTAGGTAGCTTGCGCAAGTACACCTATGGCAAGCACATCATTGTCAAACTAGAGAAGTTCTTCATGAAAACCGCGTCCGCGATGGGAGTGACAACGCCTGCTGGTGCTTCAAGCGGTGGAGGCGATCTTGGTCCGATCGGACCGCCTGCTTCTGCTGCTGGTCCCGTTTCTACGCCAGCTCAGCAGCCAACGCAGGTTTTGTAAAATGCGTACGATTGTCGTGGAAAGTAACAACTTCAAAGATGATCGTACGATTTAAAAAAAGAAAAAAATCAAGCAAACGCGTATCAAGACCTACGTAATATTTATTGCAACGTATCTATCACCATTAATTTAATAGACGAAGAAGAAAAAAAGAGGATGCATTTTAGCGTGCCGTATGTATCTCGTTGTCCCTTCTTCGAGATCGTGAAACCGAAAGGAAGGAAGTAAACCAAATTTCAGATAAAAGGGGAAAGAACTATTAAAAAATGGAAGAAACGATTTTTCTTATTTTTGCAAAACTGTGAACAAAAGGGAAACCAGCGATTTGTATAGAAAACGTAACAAAGAAGAGGGACAACGCGAGATCACGGTGTGAGGAAAGCAAAAAAAAAAAAAATATATTTCAAGGTCAAATGTGTGTCGGAAAAATCAATTTTTGTAGAAATAACGTTAGAGGTGCAGTGGCATTTTTTTCTATTAGTAATCGTCTAACGTGCTGCCGAGTTAATATACTACTGATAGTGATTCGTATTGAAAATAACGCAAAGAAAGTTGCACCACGATATTAACACTTCGAAAACCAACGTTCCTTCGTTAAGGTTGGGACGAGCTTTTTAAGCAGTTGTAAAAGAAACTGTAGTGCTGAGATGGCTAATTGTCTTTTAACGTCATTCATTTGATCGATAAGTTTTCAGCCGCATTTCCTGTACTCGCTAACAGAGACATCTTTTGAAATTTCTCAAATAGACCAACCCTTCTCTATCCGATTCTAATTATCCTTGTACTTAAAACATCTGTCATAATCTTTTTACAGATACTTGTAGGTACAAGAATAATTAGAGTCAAACTAGAGGATTAAGAAGGAGAAACGGAGAACGCAAGGACTCTATATAATTTCAGAAGATTTGTTTAGCAGCAAGTACACGAAATGCCACGGTACCATTTTCTTTTCTCCTGCCATTTTTAACATGGTCTCTAATCCTCCTACACATTTTCCTTATTGTAAAATACGAAACATTCATTTTTGACAAAAGAGACGCTCTAAAAGAAAGAAATCGTTTATATTCGGATTCATCTAAATTATCCGCCCCTTCTCGATCAAACCGTATATATATATATAATAACCAAACACCCCTCCTTTTCTCATTTTAAATAATCATAGACCACACATGGTGATTATTTAAACATAACCCATTGTATATTGTATAAATGATAACGTGTTCTTTGGAGGATAGAGAAACTCGAAGAACACGTATGTATCTATATATCTTTTTCGCGTCATTTTTCCCCTCTGACCTTTTACACGTTCACGCATTAAGAAACGTATACACACGTACACGCATACACACGCATTGAGTATTTCGATTGTATTTATAATACCGATCACGTAAGACGGTTGGAAAGAGCACCTCTCAGCTGTTTTCAATAACACTGCACTTGTATCTTTTGTCGGAATTCCGAAAAGCTATGGCAAGAGAAAGGACACGCATCCCTTGTTTCCTCGAATCTTTTTCTTCTTTTCTTTTTTTTTTAATTTTCACTTTAGTTTGCTTTCGGTTAGCTTCGTTCATATCGTGCATGCATCGTTATTTTTCTTTTTTTTTAACGTTCCTAATTTCCCGTCTGTAATTATATGTATCTGTACGCACGATGAAACCGCGTTATCGATTCCATCGTGTCTCCGAAAGACGCTCTTCTTTTTTTTCAAATGTTTCATCGTAAACAATCTTTTTCTTTTCTTTTGTTCTTTTAATCCTTTTCAGGCAACGTTTATACGTTTCCTGGTAAATAGGATTTTGTGTTCGTTCAAGACGTATCCTTTGAGGGGAAAGAAAGAAACAAAAAGAGAGAGGTTGAGGTCACAAAGAGAGAAGGCAGTGTTTCGTTGTTGGAATTATTTCCATTGCGAAGAATTCTGAGAACGAAGCAAGAACAGCAGCGTTTTCGAAGCAGAACGTTACATCGAAATTGCTTCACGAGTTGTGTGTGTATATATATATTAATAATTATTCTTTGTCGAGACGTTCCCTCGATGATTGTACAAAATCTCGCCAAGTTTTTTAAATTCGACGCTCGTACGCGCGACACATTTTCTCTCAATTTGTGTTTCAAATACAGACACAAAAAAAAACACACACACATTAAGTACTGAAATCCAGAGAAAGTAGTTGGTTGCGTGTTGCCAGATTCTCGTATGACCGAATAGGTAATGATAAGATCGAATTGTATTTTAACCGTGTACAATGTATAATATTTTGTTAACTTAGGTGTTAAATATGTAGAATTCTAAACAAACAAAGAAACAAACAAAGAGAGGAACGAGAAAAGAAAAGAAAGAAAGGGACAGCCGTAAATGCAACACGAGCTCCTCACGTTGCGCGCGATTTTGTACAAACAAACGAATAAAAAGAAAGAAGGAAGGCAAAAAACGAGCAAAAAAGGAAAAAGAAGAGGAAGAACATATATATTATAGCAGATTTCTTTGTAAGATATTGTAAATAACGATTTATTAACGAAATTGACAAATTCTTAGGTAATCCTTTCTCTCTTTCTCTTTCTTTTTCTCGCGGGGATTATTTGCCGTTAGTGACGCGACCGAGTTACAACTAGGAACAATAATGAAAACTAAAGATAAAGAAATGTTTATGAGGGAAAAATGCGTAAAACGCAATTTCTATCGGGTTTCAAGGAATTTTTTTTTTTTTTTTTTAATTTTTCTCAATCGTACCCGACTTGATTGTTTGATAAATTAAGTACTGGTACTCGTGGAGATACGATGATAACGTATGCGGTTGACTATTTATTTCCTCGTCCACATGGATTCGATCTTGAATTTATAGGAAATCGCTGAGAGGAGGCTGCTCATTTTTTTTGGAGCCGTGAAAACAGGGGAAAAAAAAGAATGAAGGAAAGAGTCGATATGTATGATATAACGAGTGATTAACGCAAGGAAGGAAGAAAGAAAGAAAGAAAGAAATTCAATATAAATACAGACAGAGACATTCCAACCGCCACCTTTTTTTTCACACTCCCTCCCCCTCAGTCGACAGGATATATATACTCGCTGTTAAAAAACCGCGGATTACGTGAATATACCACGTTGTTTAACTGATATTTAAATAATAAGGAACGATGATAGTGTTCCATTCATCTCTGTAAATTGCGCGCATCATTTGTAAATTAAACGTCGGAATTAAACCATCCCCCTCATTTTTGTAATAGAAAGCATCGATATATCACCCCTGTCGAGTTTAGCAAGGTTTAACATTGATATGGAAATGAAGAAAAAAAAAAAAAAAAAAAAAGTGAAACTGAAGTCATGTAATAACAGAAGCGAAAATTGAACGCAAAATCTCATGTCTTTATCAGCTAAGATTTAATTACTATTATTATATTTTTATTATATTATTATTATTATTATTATATTATGATTCTTATTATTATCATTATTACTATATTATTATTATTACTATAATTATTATCAATATTGTTTGATTAACGACCTTCCCTATATTGATTATTATTGCTATTACTAATGATTGCTAGGTTCACACTTCTATAAAAAAAGAATATATGTATATGTATATGCAAACACGAGTGAGGACAAAGATATTTAAGGCTTTATACATTTAATATGGACACGTTTTCCTTTTACATATGCGATTGTATGATTTTGATCATTTGAAAGATTTCAACAAGGTAACGATACGATTCTCTTTTACTTTCGCTGGAAATTAAATACAAATGTTTCATTAAAATATTGACCATCTGATTGCTGTCGTGTTATATGTATATATATATACATGTATGTACACATCTCTACTTAAGCTTCTGAGGAATGAAAAGAAATTCTTAAACGATTTTTGATTATAAATAGTGTAAATTTTTTATATAGCGCGAGAATGAAATATTACTGGTTGCGCGTGGCACCATGTATAAAATGAAAAAAAAAAAAAAAAAAAAAAGCGAAAAAATAATGGAAAAATGGTACACGTTCACATAACACGCGTTCACTACACACGTTGGTCTTTCGATCTTTTTTAACTTGTACTTTTCCTTCGTCATTCGCTTTTTTTTTCTGTTTCTGCATTACGGATTGTGCGAACCTCAGATCCGTCTGCGAAATTTATAATCGTAAAGAAAAATAAGAGTAAATAAAACCGTGTACATCCTGTTCCTCGAGAGCGTGTACTCGTTGTAAAATATGTAAAAGTGCGAGTCGTGATTCAGTATTTTCTGTACACACGGTGGTTTTTTGGTATATCTTTTGTAAATTTCTGTGCGATTATATATATATATATATATATATATGCGTGCGTACGATTCGTCGCCTGGGAAATGGAACAGATATTTTTTTTTTTTCTTTTTTTTTCGTTAATAAAGGATCCGAATTCGCGGAATTTGTAACGCTATATGTAAAAGGATATCGAACTTACTCTTGCCTGTGTAACACAAGAACAAGAAAAAGAGAGAGAGGGACGATCGACAGGTTCATTCGTTTCTCTCTGGCAACGCGTGAACATTATTTTTTTTGAAAAATTAATTGGATGAAAAACACTGAAATTGGCTGAACATTCACGCATATTGAGTATACTATCATAGGGGCATCTTTGCACTGTTAATATCCCTGTATATAATGAATTCGATGAATTTTACTATTATTTAAATTAAAATTCGAGTAAAGTGCCCGACGAAGTTGTGTAATTCGTTAATTGGAGAGGAATTGACTCGCATCGTTTGCACTTATATTTTCTTCTGTATTGTATTTAGGAAAAAAAAAAAAAAAAAACGGTATTCGAGCAGTACTTGCATGTAACGCACGATTTTTCGAATAAACTCTGCGAATCTCTTAAATTAATCCTGAAAATTATACAACGATCGTAAATAAATCGTTTCTGCCAGCGGATTCAGCGTATACAGAGATATAATGCAGAATAATTAGAGCATTATCACGTTGCGTTACATATTTACCCCCTTTTAATCTTCGATATTTGTACTCTTTAGATACAATCATCTTTTTCTCTCTATTTCGCCCCTAATTCTTCTCTTACCCGGACACACGCCACCGTCTCTTCAAGATTTCTGGCGAACATGTTAACAGAAAAGGCATAACAAAAATGAAGAAGAATAACGAAAGGAAACAAAGAGATTAAGGAAAGGGTCCTTCACGACGGGACGGGCGTAATGATTCGAAAGAGGAAAAAACGATTTAAGCAACCCTATAAATAATTGATTATACATATATATACATATAAATATATATATATATCTGTATATGTATACCTAAAAGAAAACTTTGAAAACTATCGGTATATGATATATATGTAATAAGTACTATTTAAATATTGTAACAATTGTATATGATTTTAATACTACATGCTAATTGTATTATATATATATGAAAGATCTGCGACGACCTCCCACTTATAAAACACACTCGATCGTGCACACACACACACACACACACACACACACACACACACAAAATATACAACACACAAGACATTTTACCACTGTATTCAATGAAGAAGTATCTTTTATTAACACGTTCACCGTGGTGTAATAATTATGTAAGGTAAAAAAACGGAGAATCTAAATTAGAGAAGAAAACAATGGTATCCTTACCCCTTTCGCTACGACTGTTTCAAGCAGCAAACAATGTTTCAGGACGTAATCAACGTGTTAATTGGATGCGAATTTAACGAATACAGATTCACAAGGACACTGACACTTACCAAATACAAAGGTGCGCACACAGGTTGAAAGACCGCATTTTTCACCCCATTTGCTCATCGTCATCGCACCCACCGGTTTCAACTGCCATGGCGCTTAAATATATGTGTACGAGCAAGCTATTGTGATTCGAACGACAATGGAAAATCTTTAGAAAACAGGACATTTCGTATCTTTCTTCGTTTTCGAAAACGAAGAAAGTACGAAGAGGACAGGGGAATGGTGCGCCCTGATATTAAGACTGATGTACAGTTGCGCGCTATTCTCATCGCAGAATGTAATCATCTTTCTTTTTTTTTTTTTTTTTTTTCAAACTTCATGCAACACTACAGACAGAAAGAGACATACACAAGGACACACACATATATACAACAACGGACTCGCAGGACTAATTGAACATATATATATATATCGTATATATTTGTCAGATATTGTATGTCATATATGTATGCGTACACTCGTTTGCCACGCTCACTGGTTCATACACTTGCATTCGTTCTGTCTTTTATTTTATTTTCAACAGAATGTAAATTGTCGCCGATCAAAGGTGTAATTTTCGACAAAAAAAAAAAAAAAAGAAATATCTGTGTTCGTGAAATATACAATGCAAAGACTTAATTCTTGTGCGGGCATCCGATATCGAAGCTTTAACATTGAACATTTTTATTCTGGAAACGTGAATCGACGTAAAAATATTTCAAGTATGAAGATTCGAATCAATTTTACGGTGTTCTCACAATTACGTACAAAATTTCTTGTTAAAATGAAAAGATAAATAAAGGGGTAAACGGTTGCTCGCTAACACAAGAGTTAATTGTAAATTCGCTTTCGTAAAGTCGATGAAAAGGCTGATTGAAATTTTTCTATACATTTTACGGAAATGCCTTGGTGTATTTGTTGAAAATTTTGTTATAAGCGCGAACAATATGTACGAGCCGGTGATGCTTCTGGGACACACACGGTAGATGCAGAGGGATATAAAGAGCAAAGAAGAAATGTATTCCATATTAGCGGATAAAACTAGATAAGTGGGACGGACAGGCATATGGATTTCATGGAAAACGGAAAAAAAACGAGATAAATTGCATAACTTGTATATTAGTGTATAGAACGTAGAAAAAACGACGAAATAGCCACGAGAAGAATCATTTTCGACGATGTTTTTTACACATGCAGGCAGAACAAAGCGAGAGGTAGATTAAAAGAAACAAACAAAAGAAAATGAAAAAAAAAAAAAACAGAAAAAGTACGATACTTCGTTGTAATCCGTTGAAAAAAAAAAAATCGGAAGCAAAAAAGTAACGTGAATCAGCATGTTGAGAAAAATGTTTATACGAGAAATTGCATTAGCGATTAAAAAACAAAACGCCACCATAAACCGCCACCTTCGAAAGAAAACAACAAGAAAAAATATAAGAAATATGTAATACACTTACATCCCTTGGTAAAAGAGCGTAGATTTTTTTAAATAGTCACAGATCGATGGTAGAGCCGACGTACTCGAATTTTTCGCAAAGTTCCGAAAAGAAAAAGAAACAGAATTTTTACGAAGCACACACGTACATTTTCTCGTGTATCAATTTTCATTTTCTGATTTCTTGATTGTTTCGTTGTTTGAATTATTGCAACACATACGTACAGAAAAATACAAATACATACCGTATTCATTTTTCTGTTCTTTTTAATTGTATCGTTTTCTCTTTTCGATTTGTGGTGGTAGCGGTTCAAAAAAGATTGCCCAGGTCCAAAGAGTTTTGATTTTGCCGCTTCTTCTTTTTTTTTTTTTTTTTTTTTTTTGTTTCAATGTTCTGTCGAATCAGCATCCGTGCAAGGAAAAATAAAGCGTTTCCGCCGATATTATATGTATTGTAAAACTATTTCCAGGAACGGTAACACGTCGTTACGGTATTATTATATATAAATATATACATATTATATATATATATATTAGCGTCTTTGTCGATTGTATTTCATATTTTCTAGAAAGTTAAATAAAAAAAGGATTTTCGAATCTGAATATAATGTGAAAAGAAGATGTCGTGATAACTTATTACAATAAAATGAATTAAAAAAGAAAAAAAAAACAGAAGAATGATAATAAAAAATTGACAAGAATTTTGCACGTTCCTGTTCATCGTTTGCAAGCTTTGCTCTTTGGATCCAACGCATTCTTATTTCTTTTTTTTTTTTTTTTATTTATTTTTACTTTTATTTCATTGTTAAGTGTTCAAGCTTTTGTTTTTTTTTTTACTGTTTCTTTATTTTATATACCTATATTGTTCTCCTGTTTGTAGTCAAGCATAGCGCTCCTTATCTTTGCCAACGCTTTTCTTTTTTCATTAAAAAGAAAGAAGTATCGAACCGTGATAGATGTTTTTCTGTTCTTTTTAAAACCGAGTTATATATCAGACATCTACATGATATTTAAGTAGTTGTGATTATTATAAGTGCGCTTTTTATTGCTTGAGTCTTTTTGTTTTCTTTTTTTTGTACGCAATACCTACCTTAAATCTTATTTATTGTCATTCATGGCGACTCGAGACAATTTACGCGTAGGGCGATCTACGTTACATGCATTTTACCGCCTTTTTTAATACTTTAATCGATAAACCGCGAATAGGAAATTTGCAAGTGAAATTCTAAATTACTCGAAGATAAGAGAGAAATAAATGAAAAACGTAGGTAACCGTACCGGTAGTTTGTCTTGACTATTAGCATTTTACTCATTAGTAGTGCATATCTAATGCATCAGATACACGTAACACATACATACATACATACGTACATATGTACGCGTACACTCGAGTAAAAAGGATAATGAATTAACGGTATTCTAAATGTAACATGTATATGATGGCTGTACAAATGTAACATTTTTTTCCATTATGTATGATGATATTAAATGATAATGAAAATGGGAAGATTTGATGCAAACAAAAAAAAAAAGAATTGTGGTATAATTGAATTTAAAGACAACAACACGTGTGCGCATCGATCGATGCAAGTAATCGATTTTCTAAAACGGTACGAGCATCGATCAACTGACTCACTCATGAGTGATTTACCAACAAACTATTATTACTTTTAATTATTATAAAATACCATTTCTGTAATAACATTATGATATAAAACCATACATTGAATGGCAAGTCTCGGTGAATTTCACATCCCGTGCCTGGTTCTACACTCGTAGGCATGTACCGACAGTGTATTAATATTAAACAGCAATGGAAATTTTCGTATCGTTAAACATAAAGTTTATTGTATACTGTATATAATTCATTTGTTGGCTAGAAATTGCTGATTTGAACAAAGAATATCGAAGAGTGCCAAGCGATAATCTCGTGTAAGATCGAGTTATTTATTGCAGCTACTCCTCGTTAATCGCACTGGATTATTCTACCACCGTCTATCCTTGATGGTAACAATGAAAAAACGACGTTATTAAAAGAATCAGCATATTAAATTTGAATGTGCCAATATGGCAACAGACGTTTTTAAAAATAATTCTTTAATATTTATTCGCTTTCTTCTTTAGAACGTTCTCTCTCGGAGCGTCTAGATTTCTTCTTACGTCGACTCGGACTTCTAGACCTGGATTTGTGCCTACGAGATCGTGATCTCGATCGGTGCCGATGTCTAAAAAAATACGAAAAATACTATCGTTGACTGGAACACGCGATCGGTGTTTACTTAGATACTAAAATTCTTTGAGAAATCTTATTTCTTAACGCTGGATCGCTTTATTACCGGTCTTTGTGTCGATATTGGGATCGGGACCTGTCACGATCTCTTTCTTCGTCTCGTGACATCGAGTCCCGTTCTCTTTCTCGTTCCCTGATCATCGAATCCTTTTCTCTTTCACGATCGCGATCTCTATCCTTATCTCTTTCTCTCTCTCTTCCCATTGAATCTAATTCTCTGTCGCGATCCCGTTCTCTTTCTCTATCTCTTTCACGGTCCCTCGAGTCTCTGGGTGGTATTAACGGAGGGATATTCGTAGGAGGTACCATCGTTGGTATCGTTTTCGGACCATTATCTTTTTCGTCCTCTCCTTCTGTCATCGGGATAGCTAAATTCGTCGGCTGCCACGTCTGAAGTTGAAATAAATTATTAAACTTTCTTCTTTAACAGACAAAGGATAAGATAAACAAGAGCGCTTGTTTTACACACCGGATCATTGCCCCATTGATTATCCTGGGTGGGTTCGTAGCTTTGATAATACGGGTCTGTTTCTGGCATGTAAAATGGAGCAGGTTCTCCAGGATATCCGGGAGGTGGCATGTCAAATGCAGGAGGCATCCCTGCCCCTGGAGGTGGTACACTCATATCAGGAAAACCTGGTTTTCTAGAATATTCTCTTCTATCCGCAGTCATTACTTGTATCACGTTTCCTTTCGGTGGAGATTTGTCGAGATTCCTCCTAGAGGCTAACCCTGAGCTACCAATTACATCTATCGTTCCTGCCATTTTTCTTCCTGGAGGAGGTCCTGCCCTCTTTGGTCCCATTATACCGGAATATTTGCTATTATCGTTAGTAATTGCCACCTGAGGGACCCTCATACTGCCTGCATTACCTCCACCTCCTCCAGCATTCAGTATTAAACCTACTCCTGATTCGCTTCTCATTCTTTTCTGCCTTTCACAGTAAGCTCTCCATGTTTCCTCATTGAAGCCATAATTAAAATAATCGGTGATGTCTGCACCAGGTTGTCTCCATGGCTTATCTTCTAACTGATCTAGATTAAACTCATGCGCGGGCATACCATTGATTACACCTATAGTTTCAAATTCATCTATACTAAACTTTCCTGGCTGTTTGTTTAATTTATCTGGTACACCTGACGCGTTTGTAAGCAGTCCTCCTCTCTTAATATTAAGACTACCATAGGCAGGTGTTGATTTAATATCTCCGATGACAACGTGTACGTCATCATCGGAATCCGAGTCACTGGCGGCTTCGCCATCCTCTTGACTGGAAGCTTCTCTTACTCCATTTTTATTTATCTCTGTATTATTTTCATTTTGAACGTTATTAGCCGAAGAAGATTCTTCTTCTGGTGGCTCTGTCTCCTCGGATGCCTATAGAAATGAAATCATTTTAAAATCATGTTCAATTATAAATCGTTTTCATACGAGGTAGGTTATATGGATCAAGTAGAGATGCAGGTTCAATCTCACAATATGTTCATATTTTTAATTACAAAAATCGTGTTTATGGCAAGTGCAAATAAGTTTAAATTGCTGATACATCGAAATTACTTTTTCTTTCAATTCTATTTCAATGAAATCCGGTAATAATAACCGGATGAACAGGTTAGAGGAAGTCTACCTCTGTTGGTGGCTCGGGAGTATCTTCCATTTTTTGATCTTCCAAAGTTTGTGATTTTTCTTGCATAGAAACGGAAATCGAATCATTTTCTTGATTTTCTGGCTGAACGGACGACGGTGCGTATTCTTTTCCGTCCGTTGAATCGCCATACAACCATTGATCCTCGTTCTCGTCCGCCATTTCTCCCCTTTTATCACTTGACAACTAACCAACCAACCACGCATCCGATGTATGTAATCTGATGCACGCGCATCAAAGGATCAAAATACAAACGCTTCATTCTACAGGCTCGCCAATACTTTTTAAACGTAATTACTAATTCCCTACTATAAGTGTTCAGTGCACAATATGTTTTTATTAATTTTCTGTTTTTAAACTATGATGGTTTTTAATTTAAAACATTGAAATTAAAAACGAAAGTTAAAATTATGCATTTATCGATTATTTCGTAGTCTAACAAAAAAATTTGAGAGTGGTATGAATGTTCCAAACATTTCAATGGGTTGACCGGTTGACGTGTATGTAGAAAGCCATACTGCAGCTGTTTTGTAGCAACAAAGTTGTGGTTAAGATGGGTTCAGATAAAAGTGCAGAAAATCTTGTAAGATTTACATTAATTACACGATGATATGAAATTTATAGTAAATAAAGTTTTTTTCATATGAATATAAGTGATACTTTAACACATTTTTATGTAGTAAATACCGGTTCATCGTGCCACGTATGGCGCTATAAGTATTCGAGGAATTTTGTTTTAATTAAACATTGTATATATATATAATAATATTTTTGGAGTTTATGCGTTCGCTGGAATCAGACGATGCACACTGATTTCTCCATTATCTTATAAAAATATACCATTACTGACCAGTGTAATTTTTTTTTTTCAGGTAATAAAAGTGAACAAATGGGACGGTGGTGCAGTGAAGAATGCATTGGATGATGCAGTTAAAGATGTACTCACAAAAAAATATAATTACATAGAAAACTTTGCTCTACTTGATGGAAGATTAGCCCTTTGTGGTATCGCTGTAACAGTTGCTATTGTTGCTCTTCTCTGTGATTATCTCTATCCTTTCCCAGCATCTAAACCAGTTTTAATTGCGTGTGTTTCATTATATTTCTTCTTAATGGGACTTTTAACATTGTATACAACATATAAAGAAAAGGGTATATTTGTAGTTGCTATTCAAAGGTAAATCATATCTAATATTATTTATAGCTTGTAAGTTCAGAAAATATTTTTTAAATCATTATATTTCAGAGATCCAGCAGGTTTTAATCCAGATCTTGTTTGGGAAGCAAGTTCATACTTAAAAAAACATGATGATAAGTATAATCTTGTACTGTCTGTTAGGAATACAGCGACAGCACAGGTATATGAGACCAGTACTACAAAGTCTGTTGCAAATTTCATTGATGTAAATGGTGTTGTTATCCCAGAATTAATAGAAAATGTTGTAACAACTATGCATGATAGTTTAATCAGTCAACGAAAAGATAAGTAACAAAGATGACAGAACTATTTAAACGTGATTGTTACTTTTTTGCAATGTCCAGCAACAAATCGGTTTTTTTATATTCCTCATATTTAGTATAAATATGTGGTGAAAATAAAAATCCAGTAATCCAAAATACCGTATGTATTGTAATTTACGTTTAAATACAATAAAAAACAAATATAAACTTTTACATAGCTGTTAATAGAATAAAAATCTTTTTTTATTCACTTACATTACTAGTGAATTCCATAACTACGTGCTTTATATGACAATCTTTTTTTTTCCTTAACAATCGTTGAAACTAAATATATGATAATTATTAAAGTGTGATAGTATGTATGTGTATAGCAATCGGAAAATAAAAAAGTAGAGTGATACGTGTTACTAATATATAAATAATGTTACCAATGAAAAATAAAAAATAAAATTTTTCTAAACATTTACATAAAATGTGCCATCCACATACAGAACTGAAATATTCTTTGTTTAATATAATAAACATATATTTTTTTAAAAATATTTGTAAAAATGATCAATACATGCAATACAGTATCAATGTCACTTTTGAACAAAACAATCGTTTCCGAATTGATAATAATTTATAAATAATTTACATTTTATATTAACCATGCGTCGTGTCATCTTCTACAAAGTCTGCCGCTTCTTCTCGTGTTACACATACAACATGGGAGACTTTGTTTCTGAATTTGACACCGTAAAATTTGTTCGCGTGTTGTAACAATTCTGGTCTGTAATAACATAATTGATTATGATTAATTGAAAACCCTTTATTCCTTTATTACAGATATTAGAACATTACCTGAAGGTCGTCGTAATAAATTGGGCATCAGAGCTAAGTTCATGAATCATATCTGCTACAGCTTTTCTGTGTTGCGCATCCAATGCTTGATCAATTTCATCGAACAAATAAAACGGCGCTGGATCACATTTTTGTATCGCAAATATTAATGCCAATGCCACGAGTGATTTTTGTCCACCAGACAACTGATTCATTTCTCTCATTTCAGCTCTATGACCAGTAAAGGATACTCGTATACCTAGATCAAATTTATAAAATTGTTTAATATTTTTTTCATTTAGTACACCAAACACGTGTTTGCAAGTTAACTTACCAACTCCAATAAATCTATCAGAATCAGCTGCTTCTGTTGTAGCATCGTCCCCTTCGTCACCATCTGCTGTTTTCATAACTAACTGTGCATGACCTGATGGAACAAGTTTCTTGAAGACTTCACTAAAATATTTGCTTACCTGAAAATAGAATACGAGGTTTGTACCTTTTCATGTATAATTGCTTTGAAATTACTAGATTAGAGTAGAAAATAAGATATCACATTACTTGTTTGAAAGTGAATTGTATTGCTTCGCATTTGCGTTGTTCAAGCACTGACATTAATTCCTTAATTTTTTCATCACCTCTATCTAATTCTTCCTTCCTTTTTACCAATTTTTCCTTTTGATCACTAAATGACATAAACTGATCCAATGCTTTTTTATTTACATGACTAGAATAAAATTTAAAGTATTGAGAAGGATTTTCATTGAAAATGTAAGACTAATTTTATACCCAGGAACATATTGTAATTATACCTATATTTTTTTAAATGATTGTTCGCCTTTTCCATCTCTTTAAATAATTGTTTAGTAGACAAAGTACTGAACTTAGAATACACGTCGTGACTAGGCAGTGCACCGAGTTCAGTAATTTTTTGCGTACACTCTACTATTTTCTGTTGCAAAATGTTCAATTTACTGGCTAGCTTTTCTAAATCTTTCGCATCAGCTTCTATTTTTTCCTGTGCTTCCTTTTCCTTGCTCTTCCACCTTTCAACTTCCGCAGATTCCGCCTTTTGCTAAACAAAGAAATAATATACATGTATTTTAAGTTATACATAATATAATGAAATATTATCCAGCATTCATACTTTCTTTATAGCATTGGTTACTCTTTCGTTCTGAGCTTTGAAGTCCGCGTTCACTTTCACTAATCTCTTTTCAATATCTGCTAATTGTGCTTTAGATGATTCTAATTGACGTTGTCGGTCCTCTACTGATATTTCTTGTAACGCTTGAACTAATTCATCTTTCCTTCTCACTAAATTATTGGTTAATAAGTTTTCTAATTTATTCTTTTCAGCCTCCAATCGCATTCGTTTAGCAAATGCCTCTTTGTTATCTTTTGTTAAACGTCTTATGTCATCGTTCAATGTATCAACTTGACGTTGATCAGCAACAGATAGTTGTGCCATGAGTTCTTGATGCAATTCACTTTCTAAACCTTCTTTGGTCGCACGCATTGCTTCCAAACTTGATGTACACTGAGCTAGACTTCTTTCTTTTGGTGTTCGATATCGTTCTATCGCGCTCAATTCTTCTTTCATTAACCGTATTTCTGCTTTCATCTTGTCATATACATCTCTGTAATAGTACAATTAATTAAATGCTTCAGAAAAATCTCATAAAACAATAAAAATATCTAATGACGACAACTTACTTCGCTTTACTGTTTTTTGTTTCGGTTCTTTGCATTTCACTGACATAAGAACTGATATTTTGATCAGCTTTCCTGATCTCTTCTTTGAGCGTTGCAAATTGAGATTCGAGAGATGCAATCTGAGCCATTAATTCTGATCTAGTTTTTTGTATTTCTAGACGCGACCTTAATGTATTAAAATATCCACCCGTTAATGATCCCTTTGATGACACCTGATCACCCTCAAGCGTTACACAATCTAAACCGGAAGTACGGGCTAAATTTGTTGCGGCTTCTAAATTACGGCAGATCAATGTTTTTCCAAAAATATACCTACATTTACAATTACGTACACCAATTAATCTATACGGTTGATGGAAAATAATTTTGCGTTAACAATTTTATCGTGTATTTACCTTAAGGCCTTGTCATACTTCTGATCATAATTTAGCTGTAATATCATTGGTATGGCATCGCTTGTTTCTGGATAATCTATATCTTTTACATGAAGTCGATTTAAAGGCATAAATGTTACTTCTCCCGGAAGGCGTTGATTGTTCATTTCTTTTAGAATTTTTGTCCCAAATTTATCAGTTTCCACAATGTGATGGAACAAACGATTTCCAGCAGTTACTTCTACAGCCATATAAACACTCTTGTCGCAACTAAAATTTTCAATTACTGGCCCATAATAACTACTCACCTCATGGGCCATATCTGGACGCGCACTAAACAAAAAGAGCGAGATAAATATTCATAGTAAAAATGATTTCTTGTAAACAATTATGGGATACTTACCGAAACGTATCCAGTACTTTTCGCACACTATCTCGACCATTTAGAATCGGTTTCCCTGCCATAGATCGTAAACTCTGATCTGCTTTGGCTAAATCCTCTTTTAGTCCTGATAAGTTTAATTGTAACACACTTTCTTGGCGATATCTGTCATATTATAAATTTAGTATACATGTTAAATATTGTCAAATATAAAGAAAATTGCATGATCAACGTACTGTTCTTTTCGAGTTGCTTGACACTGGTCTTTGGATTTAGTAAGTTCATAATATTGTTTATTATGTTCATCTATCGAAGCTCGTTGCCGTTCCATTTCGCGTGTATGTTCTTCGATCTTTTTTTCTAAGGTAATTTGTTTTTCTGCATCTCTCTTTAAGTCTTCGCTAATTTTCCTTTGATGTTCTTCTTTGTCTTTAATTTGTTTGGTAAGCTGTTTCAGTTCATTTTGTATCCATTTATCTCTTTCATCCTAAAATAGAAAAATAGTTAAAGTATGTATCCTTATATCTTCATTTACATCTAGTTAAGTTATATTCAATACCCTGCTAGTAAATTGGCTGCCTCTTCCTTGCTTGGCATATAATTCTTTTCTTTTTTGCTCTTTTAAGTGTAACTCGCGAGTACATTCCTCTTCAACGCGTTTCATTTCTTCATACTAAAATAAATGATGGTTTACACATTTTTTTTATTCGTATTTAAAGTACACAATTTACATCTTACTTCTGGCTTAAGTTGTTCTAATTCTGCTTCTCTTGCTGCAATGTTCACTTTTAATTTTTCCAACTCTTGTTGAGCGCGTTTCCTACTATCATTATCTCCCTTTACTTCCTCCAGTAAATCGTTAATTGTTAGAGTTAATTTGGTTTTTTCTTTCAGTAATTGTTGTTGTTCGGCACTGAAAATATTATTTTTCATTTGTAACTAACAAATCATTTTTCTTGACACGTTGCTTGTATATATCTTTACGAATATTACCTAAGCGTATCTCGTTCTTCTTTTGCGGTTTGCACTTCTTTTTTTGCCTCTTTGAGGCGTTTTGTTGCAGCTCTTACCATTTCCTGTGCAGTTTTTGCATCTGCACATAATCTTGCTTGTTCAGCACCACTATTAGCTCTAGATTTTTCAAGTTCTTCTAATTTTCTTTTATTCTCCTTGAGCTCTCGCTCGTGAATCGTATATTCTAAGCAACGACGCTGTTTATCCCAACACTGATATTCCTTAAGTTCTTCTTTTTCTTCTTCTAATGTCTTTAAACGTTCCTCTGTAAGCATTTTACCATTCATTACAGTTATTTTTCAAAGAGTTACCATCTACTTCAATTATGATTTACCTATTGTTCGCAAAAAATCCTGAATTTTTTCTAATTTTCCTTCTGTTTCTTTCAAAATAAATTTTGATTCTTCTCTTCTGTCATCGTATACTCTAGTACCAGCTACTTCTCGTAATAATTTAAGCCTTTGTGAATCAGGTGCTGTTGCCATTTGATTTATCTGTACAACATAATATATCATGCCTTTTGTCTTTATAAATCATACATTCATCATGAAACATACCTTTCCCTGCTTTACAATATAATATGGATTTGATCTTGAAAATCCTGCTGATTCTAGTAAGTTCATTACGTCATTTCTAGTTACAATTCTTTTATTAAGAAAATACTGGTCCTTTTTTGAGCCAATTACTCTTCTTAGATATACTTCTTCTTTATCAATCTATAAAGATGATCTGCTTATAATAAGTTAAAAATTAAATAACACATTATAAAATATATGGCAATAAGTATGCATGTACCGGTAATCTTCCATCAGAATTATCAAATATAATTTCCACATGGGCAGAAATAACTCTTGGTCCAGTACCTTCGTGTAATAAAGCTTGTCGCTGTTCAGGTCTCAAATGTGAAAATTCATCGCTCAAAACAAATTGAATTGCATAGAAAAAGTTACTTTTTCCAGAACCATTTCTTCCAACTTGAAATAAAAATATCATGTACTTGACCTAAATTCAAAAATTTGTTTCCGTTAATCTCAATGATACATACCTACTACATTGTGCCTTGGATCAAATGGTTCTACAACTGTTTGCTCACGGTATGACTTAAATCCTTGTATAATCACCTAATAACAGAGGTGTGTTATATGAAATATAATCATTTTTTGTTTATATTTAATGTTTATAGGTAGTTTGCGTTTAACCATGTAAACATACAACATCTTGTATCTACAACACTGACATCATTTATGGAATTATGAATGTAGGACAATTAAAGGCATTGTATTTGAAGTGATCTTCATGCGCACTTAAGCTGAATAACAATATTTATTACAAATGGTAAGCGTCTATTAGGAGGAAGTTGTATGAAGCGCGCAAAAAGTGACAGGAACTCACAAGTAAACCTAATCATTTTTCATACCTGCTTGATATACATGATGCGATTAAAAATCACACGAGTGTTTCTCGTGTAAACACTTTACGGTAACTCAATCAGAAACGTAATTTCTCTGTCACTGAACGAAAGAAAGAAATTCAACCGACTTGTTGGCACAGCGACATTTGTAAATTTGCAAGGCGACAACATTAAAAAGTTTTTATATTTGGGCGGGAGGTGGCGGGAGATGAATTTTTGTAGCCACTATGTAGGTAAGAAAATACTATCTTTTAAGTTTGTTTTATTATTTATTTATTTATTTTCCTTGGTACAGTTATGTTTTATTCATTACAGCACATTTCAGTAATATCGCTTATCTCATCTTATATATATAAAGCACAAAGACGTCCATACGTGTCATTTTTCAACTTGAGAACCACTAGGGTTAGAAATACGCTTTATACGTCGTTAGAAAGGTCTCGCTGAGATTAGCTCAAAACCGTTGCATTTGTGTGTCTAAGTGGTCGGAGTCAAAAGTTTCAGAGGTTTCAATTTTTCTATAAAAAGTCTATAGTTCGCACATTTTAGCTTTGGGGTCCCCGATGCCCCGAATACTATAATGTCGGTATGCAATGTCACCGGTGCTTCGGGGTCCTTAACACCCCAGGATGATATGTCGGTATGCAGGGTCGCCGGTGCTTCGGGGTCTCCGAAACCCCAAGATGATTTTAGGTCGGTATGCAGAGAGCGCCACCGATGCTTCGGGGTCCCTGACACCCCGGATGCCGTAATGTCGGTACGCAGTGCTACTCGTGCATTGGGGTCTCCGACACCCCAAGATGAGAGGTCGGTATGCAGAAAGTGCCACCGATGCATCGGGGCCCTTGACACCCCGGATTCGATAAGGTCGGTATGTAGAGCGTCGCTTGTGCTCTGGGGTCTTCGGCACCCCAGATGGTATCAGATCGGTATGCAGAAAGCGCCATTGATATATTGGGGTTCCTGACACCCCGGATGCCGTAATGTCGGTATGCAAATAGCGTCAGCCGTGCTTTGGGGTCTTCGACACCCCAGATGATATCAGGTCGATATACAGGGAGTGCCGCCGATGCATCGGGGTCCTTGACACCCCGGATACCGTAATCTCGGTATGCAAAGAGCGTTACTCGTATCTTGGGGTCTTTGACATCCCAGATGATATCAGGTCGGTATGCAGAAAGCACCACCGATGCATCGGGGTCCTCGACACCCCGGATTCGATGAAGTCGGTATGTAGAGCGTCACTTATGCTTTGGGGCCTTCGACACCCCAGATGATATCAGGTCGGTATGCAGAAAGCGCCACCGATGTATCGGGGTCCCTGACACCCCGGATGCCGTAATGTCGGTATGCAGTGTCAGCCGTGCTTTAGATATAAAATCTAATCTATCATGCTTATGTATTTTATCCAACGTTTCACGTACGATTATTGAAACAACTGATGTAAGGACCACAATAAATAACAATTATATGTATTTAATAAAGATTTTATTTTAAAATGAATAATGAAAAATGTTATGATTCCTAAATTCTTAATAGTCTATACAATTTAATGGTGAATACTCAATGCATCACTTTGAACTTCATGACTTAATTGTGTTTGTAGATTAGATAGTTTATTTTTCAAAGCTGCAATACCCATCATTACAATATTTTCAGGTTTCAATGCTCCACTACTTTCAACATTAAAGTAATATTTATTTGGTTTAGCCTCCCAATTAAATGGTGCTTCATCTGAAATATTTTACAATCCATTAAGTAAATGTACAGCAATTAATTTGTTAAGTAATATAATACTTACATTGATCTTCTTCTAATTCACTATACTCTGATTTTGGCCATTCATCTGGTTTAGGGAACAATGTATGTCTCATGGAATTGTCTGGATCATACTCAAAGCTTACACCAGCTGTTGGATTCCATTTTGCATGTTCTTTTCCAAAACCTTTCTTGGCATATGCTCTCAGTTTTAATTCTTGTCCTTTTCTTAACTTTACTATTAGTATTTCTGCAAGGCAAAGATCCATTTATAGTACTGAAACATTAATAAATATATTACTTAGAAAAATGTTAACCATCTGTTTCTCCATATTCACTGGCATCATCCTCCCTGTGCCTAGATGTAACTGGTAATACTCTAGGGTCACTGGATTTAAAATCTGCAGTAGTTACATGTCGCGTTTGATCTTCTGTACATTTAACATCAAGCGTAAATTCTACACTACACTCTGGACAAAAATCCATACATTGGCAATCTCTAGTATACTGTATCCTGTCAACAACCTAATGATTTTTATACAAACTTTAGGCTTCTGTTCAAATTTTAAGGCAACTGATTTTTAAATACTTACATCGTCGCTTATCAATGGTATCATTCCAATTCTGTGTGCTAAAAATTCATCACTTAAAACAGTTGAATTGGC
This sequence comes from Osmia lignaria lignaria, assembly GCF_051020975.1. Lineage (NCBI taxonomy): Eukaryota > Metazoa > Arthropoda > Insecta > Hymenoptera > Megachilidae > Osmia > Osmia lignaria. Next base: position 10,858,787 of record NC_135033.1, on the reverse strand, counting down.
TTCCAATTGTATCCAATCAATAGCCATGGTGGGTGTTTCAGCAATAAAGACACGTCTCATACTATTTGCAACACTATAAATATTTAGAAAATTTAACAATACAGAACAAAAACATTATTTAATTGTGACATAACCTAGCTTACCTCAATTCTGTATCCTCTACTTGAAATTTTACATTTTCTTCAGTTAGATCCGAAATGTGAACTGATGGCTGGTTTGCATACGGCATTTTATTAACTATTTATATTCAAAAAGTGAACAAAAATGTACCTGATATTATATCATTTGTTATTTTCTTAGAACGGATATTACCAACTTCTAGATGAACGCTTCTGAACCAGTGACTACAGATAGTAAAAGACTGGACATGCCGTTGTTACCGATGGGTTATGTTTTCCGGGGTCCCAGACACCCCAAGATGAGGTCAGGACTGCATGCAAAGAGCACAGCCGGTATTACAATCCTACCTATTTTACCAGCCCCACGGGGACTACCGCTAAATCAATATATCTCCGTATCCCTTGCATCCCTATATTCGTATAACACTGCATCCCTCATATCACTGCCTTCCTTACATCACTGCATCTTTACATCCCTGAATTCTTTATGTCGCTGCATCCCTTACATTCCTGCATCCTTTATATCCCTGCACCTATTGTATTCCTACAACCCTTCTAATAAATACATTATAAATATAATAATATATTATGAAAAATGCAACTGGTTCGAGTGAAGGTAAGTAAAAGCAAGGAAAGGTAAGTAAAGTCTGACGAGGCCGCAACATTGTTGCGAACGCGCAATCGCGGCCTCACGTTTTGCAACTTTGTTGTTTTCGAAAGATCAAGTGCCTCACAAGATGCGAAAATTCTTTGATGCAGCTGATCTTTCGAGCACAACAATGTTGCAAAACGTGAGGCCGCGATTGCGCGTTCGCGACAATGTTGCAAATCGGTGGGGACCGCCCGCGAAACCGGAAGAATGCTGCAAGCGCGCGAACCCGGCCTCGCGTTTTGCAACTTTGTTGGGCCCGAAAGATCAAGTGCCTCACAAGATGCGAAAATTCTGTGATGCAGTTGATCTTTCGAGCGCAGCAATGTTGCAAAACGTGAGGCCGCGATTGCGCGTTCGCAACGATGCTGCAGTTCGGGAGGCGTCGCCCGCGAAATCGCAAGAATGTTGCAAAGGTGTAATGCCGGCCTCGCGTTTTGCAACATTGTTACCCTCGAAAGATCAAGTGGCTCACAAGATGCGAAAAATTCTTGGAGGCACGTGATCTCCGGCTACTTACCTTTACTTACCTTTACTCGAATCAGTGATTGTAAATATTTTTTTTTTTTTTTTTTTTAACGTGGGGAAATCTTGCATAAGACCCCCCGCCGACCCCTTGGCGAGGTTGGCGGGGGAGTGTCAGATTCTTACTGACTAAAACCCCACGGCGACCAACACTGGCGTTAAATTATAGGAGGGCTCCGAGACCTTATGTATATTACTTCGGTGCCCTCCACGCCTGGCACATTGGTGTGCATCTGGTGTGCTTACCATATGGCCGACACCGGGGGTCGCACCCGGTGTCGAACACAACACCCTTCTCTTCGATGTCTGAAGACAGACTGATTTGTTTCAGCGAGATATAACTTATTTATAGACCGCTGCGCATGCGCCATCGGCATCCTTACATGCCGACTGTATGTCACCTGGGGGTGTCTGGAACCCCAGAAATCATAATTCCTTGGAGAAGGAAGGCATATCCAGTCTTTTTTTATATGTAGTCACTGTTCCTATTTAGCTACCCGCAATAGACGATATTGCTTTTAACTTATATCTGTGATAGTTGCTATAACGTAATTTGTGCAAGAAATATATTTAAACAAAAGCGCGGTGAGTTTGTTGAACTTGTAAATGGACGAATCATAGGATATTTAATTATTCGTTCAAATATTTAATTCACTTAACATATTTACTTTAAAAAACAATAGTTAATATATGTGATTCGAATGTGTGATGTAATCAGTCCTCTGTCGTAAATTAACGAAATTTTATATAACATTTAATGAATGAATTTTTGTTGCAGAACATTAAAAATGGCAACTCTTACTCGTAATTTACGCCCTTATTTAAGATTAATTCGTAGTCAAAGGAGAACGTATGCTGATGCTCCTGGAGACCAAATGAAATTTACTTTTGCTGGAGCTAATCAAGTATGTATAAATATACTTCTAGTGTACATAAACATGGTTTGAAATTGAAGTTGCCAAAATTTTAAGAAAATTATTGTTTTAGGTGTTTTATGACCAAGCTGTAGTCAAACAAGTGGATGTACCATCCTTCTCTGGTAGTTTTGGTATCTTACCAAAACATGTTCCCACGCTAGCTGTACTAAAACCTGGTGTAGTTACAGTGTATGAAGAGGGAGGATCAGTTAAAAAGATTTTTGTTTCCTCAGGAACAGTTACTATAAATGAAGATAATAGTGTACAGGTATGTACATATTATACCAGTTAAATAAAAAATAACATAGGTATTAAATATTTTTTAATACGATACTGTGGAGCAGGTTTTAGCAGAGGAAGCACATCCTGTAGAAAATATAGATAATTCAGCAGCCAGAGAAGTTCTTAGCAAAGCTCAGCAACAGTTATCCTCTGCATCATCTGAAAAAGACAAAGCTGAAGCATCTATTGCAGTAGAAGTTGGAGAAGCTTTAGTACAAGCTACTCAATAAGCATTGTTTAAATGTTAAAACATTATCCTACATGTTATTGAATTTTAGGTCATGTATTCATCACATTTCTGCCATAATCCTGTATAAAAGTACTGCAACAATAAAAAGATTACTAAATTACAAAATACATATACATATATCTATATGTGTAGATTATTTGCAGCAGATAAATAACAAAAGTATATAACATTACGCAATAATTTATTATGTTAGTCAAATTTTACTTAGTTTTAACACAAGTTCTTTTATCTAAAATCTATTTAGGTACATTGATTGTATTGCTTTTTAACAAGTACTTATAACAGCCACAACTTTGATAGTAAAAATGTAAAACTATTGTATCATTTCACTGCCTCGTCTCAATTTTTTAAACAATTCAAATGTCCGAATATGTATAATACAACATTGTAATTTAATTTAAGATACGTTCTTATTTAGCATGTTGCATTTCCTTTCTAAATGTTATACATTCGAAAACAACTACTAAACAATAAATATTCATTTTTCATTACTAATATACTTAATACATTATACACACATAATCGGTGGTTGTTTATATAAATTTAACATAACATCGGTAAACATCATTGACATATAAAACTTCATAATTTCAAATACTCTTATAACCATCGTTATGTGTAAATAAAAAGATACATATAATATTTGTACATTAAAAGATATACTCAACAATTTAACATATAGGTATCAAATGTAAAATAACTTCTATAAAATATATTTTGATTCTTAAGGTCGACTTTCCGATACGGAGGTCTGATACTTTGAATATTGATATATCATAAATATTTTTTCTTACAAAGATGCCTTACTATTCTTTGATATGTGAAAACAATATATCCTCTTTCTTCTACAAACTATGCGATAACAATGTTGTGTATTTAAAAGTTTTTAAGTAAAAAAAAAACTACAAATACATTGGCACACATTAAAATACATCGTAACATATTGCCTTTGTATAATCAAGTCTTGAAATATAGTACAGCTATGTACACATTGCTTCATACTTTTCACCTATCTAAGGTAATGTTATTTTTAAATTAATATTTATATGAAAAATCGCATTTAAAGCTAAGCAAGTTAATCTACGCGGCACGATAAATAACAAATTCTTAATAGACGATTGTGCAAAAATATGCTTTCCTCAATATGACTAGACACACAATAAAAAATCAGTTTCATTGGTTTTTCGTTAACTGGCATTTCATTAGTGAAGGTAATAATTTCTCTTTGCAACACGATGTGTCGTTAGTACTTTTGCAACAATTACGGGTAAACATTCTTTGCAATCGTTGTAACGTTTTCAAACAAATAACAACACAGCAAGATCCACAACCATCGGGCTCTTGCCACAACTGACTTTCACAAAAGCATTCTCCTGGTAAACAATTTACAAAATCATCTACCATTTTTAATGACACGTTCCTTGTATCAACATCTGTAGTTGTATTATTTGAGCAATTTTGGCAGTTTTGCAAATCATTGCATTTACAATCGTCACATTTGCATATGTCTGCGTCAGCAGTAATCTTTTGTAAAACATTTCTACATTTTTTCTGCTTTGTACTATCTTCTTTTTGTTTATCACCAACACCCTCCTGGCAATGTGTCACTTCAGTACGTGCAGTAATGTTTTCAACATCTACTAGATTAACGTTATCTAATTGTTGTAACGATTGCAACTGATTTTCTATTTGCAAAGGATAAGGTTCTGGTTCAACTAAATCGACTAACGAATGAACCGCTGTTGGAAAAGCATTCAATTCTGACCAGGACTGTCTCCTTAAAGAAGATGGAGTTGCCAATGCCATAACGTTTACCCAAGGAGATGGTATTTCCTCCTCGGATGCTATAGCTAATTCAATAGCTTCTGATTGTGTTGTTGCAACATTTGAATTCAATGAATGCTCAACTTCATTAAGAGACCCGGTTCGTAATGTATTACTGATAAATGGTAAATTTTCTATCTCACTATCGAAAAGTTGAGTCTCGCTAGAGGAACTAATTATATCCGATACATGACTAGTAATAGAATTGGCATTAAACGAAGTCGCGTTACTGCTTTCCACAGCCGAGTTTAGATTTACTCCATTAGTATTATACGCTTTCTGAGTAGTAATCGAACGATTTCTGTACTGCTGTACATCGCTTGTAAAATCTGTTCCTTCTGAAATATGAGCAATTGCATTTTGTAAGCCATCTTGTATAATTTTTTGTTCCAAACTTATCGAGTTCGATTTTATTACATTGTTTAGTTTATTATCTTGACCTTTTGTTGAACAGTTCGAAGCGTACTCTTGATTTTGATTCTGCTGCAAATCTGAATCATTAACCTCGTCGAATATTTTAAATTTATCATAATTTTCATTGTTATTAAAATTATCAATCGTATTCTCAGTAAAATTATCTAAAATAATATTTCCTGACGCAATAAGAGCAACTTTTGTAGACTTATTAGAATTTTCTCTATTTTTATTAATGATGTTGTAATCAAGCTCTTTGTTTGATGTATTCTGATGTAAAATATTTATCACATCACTTGTAGACGTCAACTGATTATTTGCATTTTTGGTGGGTAAATAAGTTATGCTTTCTTTATTTTGTATACTACTAGAAGATAATGGTATAATAGCATAAGATGGCACATTTCTAGAAGTTATTTCATCAACATCGATTTTTGACTTTAATATATCGCTGTTTCTTTGGTTTCCGCTTTCATCATAGTTGCCTTCATGTTTCTGTAATAAAATAATGTAACATAATGGAAACGTCTAAAAATTATACAAACATTTTTACATACCGTTTCATCATTATTAGTTGCTCTCTTATGAGTTTTCAAGTGACTTTTTAAACTATGAGGAGTAGTGAAAGACCGTTTGCAGTTTTCAAAAGTACATACATAAGGTCGTTCTCCTGTATGCGTTCTTTTATGTGTTTTTAAATGATGTGACGCTGTAAAAGCTTTACCGCATCCTTTTTCTCTACATCTAAAAAGGAAATATATAATTTTATATGCGTAGAAAAATGATACAGTTCTATACAACTTATTGCGCATATTGTACTTTATATAATTTATTTCGATAGATACATGAGAATTAAAGAATTTTCTAATTCAACTAGATTTAAAACATTAGTGTTTGTAGTGTCTACTCACTTATCTTTTAATGTTATGCACGTACTTAATATTTATTGGTATCTTTAATCCACTTTAAATATGTATTGTGACTAACATTTTAATAATAGAAAAAAAAGAATGCAAAACCAAAGCAAAATTAATTTATCAAACCAGGTACGAGAATTAGTAATTAAAAATACCAAAAAACATACTTGTAAGGTCTTTCTTGAGTATGAGTACGTATATGTTTCTTGAGATCACTTAGAGTAGTGAAGAATTTAACACATCCAGTCTCTTCGCAATTAAATGTGTTGCCACTATGAAGTCTTTGGTGAGCTCTCAGTCTGTAAAGGGTATTGAATGCTTTTTGACAACCTTTGTGATTGCATTCAAACGGTTTTACTTTTGTGTGTACCCTAATATGAATCTTTAGGCTGTACGACGTGAGGAAGGCCTTGCCACAACTTGGTTCTGCACATTTAAATCGATACTCGCCTGAAAGTTTTGAGAATTCCCTCCACATAAAAAGTTTGCTGGGCTACCTATTGCTCGCAGTATCTGAAAGCCATGCAGGTCAAAGCGTACCCTTTATACCAGCAGTGATGATATAATGAATAATGTGTGTACATAAAAGTTTGTAAAGCATGAGCAGGTTCTATACGTTTTTACTTATTAAAAACATTAAATATTTTATATGCTTACCTTGTTTCCTTCAAATTTAGCAAGCAGAAAAAATATACACATATCAATTAGTACAATGTGTTACATTGATTTATGTAAGCATAACATGCAAAGCTCATAGTATTGCAATTGTATTACCCAAACAGAACAATAACTATTAAACAAGGTAATATTATGCTTCATTAAAAAATACAAAATAAAACTTTTAATGTGTATTGTTATGTAACTAGGATTTTAATTATTAGTAACATATTAAAAATATAATATAATACATAAAAATTTTACCTTTGTGAGTTTTCATATGAGTACGTAAATTTCCAACTGTACTGTATGTTCTATTGCAGCCTTCATATTCACAAGTATAACGACCAATATGCTTCTGACTTGTATCTAGAACTGTATTTTCAATTTTAATAGCTTTATGCGAAGATTCAATTTGTAATACATCATCTTGATCAGAATGAATGTGTGTGTAAATTTCATGAGGGCTAATTGTACGATGTACTGACCTATAATAACAAATATATTAATTATAATTGAGTTTTTACATATATATAACTTATCTGTTTAATCAATAACTATTAAATCAAAATATCATATGCCAAATATAGGCTACAAAAGTATTTTTCAAAACTGTAATAATATACTTTCACTAAACATTCAAGAAAAATATAATCACATGTATGTATAGCAGAGAAATATTGCACAATTAAGAAACAACTAAAAAACCGTTTACAAAACAATGAATTCTCTAATATTTATTCAGTAACCTGATATATAACATAACACCTGGTATTAAGGGTCTAATTTCAAAATGCGTTATATCCTTATAAGGGTAGGATACAAAATACTACTCAATCCATAAACGAATAGGTTATGCGCAATTTTTATTTTTTCGTTTGATAATTTAAAAAAATAATTCATTATAAAAAGGATTCTTGTTGTGCTAAAGGAAAAAGATAGAAGATTTAAATGATCTTACTCCGTAGTGTTGTTATTAGATAGTCTTTCGTTGATAGGAGTATCGTCATCTGAATAGTTTTCATAGTCAAACACAATACTTGGTTCGTAAACCTTCCCAAAATTTGTTAAGTCTAAGCTATCATCCAGGCAATCCTGGAGATCATGTGTCACAAGAATGTTATCAAAATTTCCCTCAATATCGTCGGCATTTTCGATGTCTTGAAATTTTTCACCTTCCCACGTCGCCATACTTTTTCTGGCTCTACAAACAAATCACGAGATAATACGAATGAAGATGCACCACCGGGTAGATCATTTTTTGAAGTACTCGATCGGTATATTATCTCTTCTTATCATCAATCGCATTACCTACTGGCGAAAACTTGCTTTACAGATATTTGTCAAACCCTAATATTCATACGCGCTGCACTTGTATTGTAATTAACAATCTCATTAATTAATTGGAAAACATTTCTCCGGTGAAAAAATACCGCAGATCACCAGAGTCCATAACTGCGACGCGCAGGTTGGAAGATGGTGGGGGAACGCAGCGAGCTCTCTGCTAATCGCTTTCCACTTCGTTTGGGAGTATCGCCAATCAGAGCGAAGATGCGTACTAGAGAAGCGCGAAGAACGAAAACTGGTCTTTTCGCAGTTATGGACTCTGGTGAACTACGGTATATAAAAAAAGATTTCTTATCACTTGACAGTCTAGATAAAAAATGCATTACTAACGAAGTTCTATGATACCGCTTTTGTTGATGAGAGAGATAATAGAAAACACCGTTTGCTTTTGATGTAACCTGTACAAAGTAGTATATAAGAATGCTTGAAGGGGGTGCACCATATAGTATTTTATAAATCGTGTATTTTGCATGTGTCTGTGTGTACGCATCAGCTAATGAATATGTACTCCAAAAGGACACCACGAATTCTTTCGTTACAAAGTCATGTAGTGTCTGGTTACGTTGGTAATAAAAGTGCAACATTTCCTTTACAGGTATATAACATGTTAATAATATGAAATGAATTATTCTCTATGCATAATGGTAGGCTGCTTATGATATCACTGATTAAACTTTCTTATCTTTACTAGTCACTATTGTATTTTATAATTACCTCAAGTCACAAGTATTACAGTACATAAAAGAACATCATTTTTTTAGTTACTGGGCTTTGAGGTAGATGCAATTAATTCTGTTCAATTATCCAATCATACTGGATATAAGGTTTTTAAAGGTCAAGTATTAAATGATAAAGATTTAGGTAAGATGAGATGTTTTTAAAAACATATATCAAATTTTTTTCATGGAAGTTAATTATAAACTTACTTAATACCTGTGATTATGTTTCAGAGGATATAATAGATGGATTAGTACAAAATAACTTAGAGAATTATACATATTTACTCACAGGATATGTTGGATCTGCTTCATTTTTGAAAAAAGTAGCAGAAGTTGTCCATACATTAAAACGAAAAAATCCTGAACTTATATATGGTAAATAAATATATAAAATTCGAAATATATTAATTAGACAAAATAATTTAATATTAAACATCGATTTTTAAATGCAAGTATGCGATCCTGTTATGGGAGATAATGGGAAAATGTATGTTCCTGAAGCACTAAAGAAAATTTATATAGAAGAGATAGTACCATTGGCAGATATTGTAATTCCAAATCAATTTGAATTAGAGTAAGTTAGTACTCTTATTTTAGGCACAAATATGCTTGACTTATGTCTAATTTTTGGAAAACTAATTCTTTTAGACTTTTAAGTAACACAAAGATTAATACAATGTCTGACTTACAAAATGCTGTAAAAAAATTACATGAAATTGGTCCTAAAACAGTAGCTGTTTCATCAACAGAACTTGGTGATAAATTGACAGCAATATTTAGTACAATTAAAGGTAATAAAGAAATAATACTGCTTCTCAAAATAAACACAGTATATCAAAATTCATTATCATTTCAGATAAGAAGTTAATAAAAATAGACATTCCGAAAATACCAATTAGTTTCACTGGTTCTGGAGATCTCTTTGCTGCCTTATTTTTAGCTCACACATATTTGCAGGATGACATGAAAACTGCCATTGAAAAGACTGTAAATTCTCTATATAATGTTCTACTTGAAACTTATAACTATTCTCAAGGTACTAGTTTTTGGTATTTTAATATTTTATAAAAAAAAATATTTTAAAAAATAACACTTATCAACATTTATTAGCATGTCAAGACAAGGAGTCACAGCCTGCAAGAAGGATCGAATTGCGTTTAATACAAAGCAAACATTTCATTGAAAATCCAAAGATTAAATTACTTGCCGAACCTCTTTCATAAATAAGCGAAACTGACAATAGAATGATAACTATAAATGATTGTTGTAGATTAAAATATAAAATAACTTGTTTAACTGATACTCCAATTCATATATGTGTATATATGTATGTACGTATAGTTGATAATTAATTCATTTTAAGGACCACTATTTTCATGTCTTCCAATACAAAAAGTTACTAAATATGTTTTAATAAATAATGGGACATATCAGAGATATATGTAGACTACTTTTGACGTTTCCTTTCCTTTATGTTAGAAAAACGTTAAAAGAATATTATCACATTGTATAAAATTACTCACAATAATTTTTCAAAGTTAGACGAGGTACGATATTCATAGACTGGAGTTCTTGAAAAAGTAATTTGCAAGCATAAGGCATAGAAATCGTAGAAACACATGAACTAGAACGACAACTGTGACACCAACCGCTATACGCCATCAAACCACATTTGTTGCATATATCAATATCAAATGCATCACTGGATATCATAAGTCTTTCTATCAACATCATACTAGCACCGTATCCGATTAAACAATCTCGTTCCATTTCACCTAATCGTAAACCTCCTTCTTTGGCACGACCTTCCGTTGGTTGACGTGTTAATACAGCTCTTGGCCCTCGAGAACGGGCATGCATTTTATCTTGCACCATGTGTTTTAATTTTTGATAATATACCTATGGTTATATAATTAAATATATCAGTAGAATAACGTAAAATGGAATTGATATACGAATATAAAAATACTCTGACTTACCGGACCAGAGTAAATATATGCTTGTAATGGTTCTCCAGTAATACCGGAATAAAATAAATCTTTGCCCAAATAATTATAACCATGCTTTATCAATTCTTCGCAAACGTCTTCCACTTTCGAACCTCCAAATGCTAAATAAAAGTCATTTTTATGAAGTGTTGTTACGCCAAATATTATGAAGAAAAAAAATGAATGTATAAATATACCTGTGCCATAGTGAAATTCTCCTTTTATAACGCCAGCTTTTCCTGCAAGTAATTCTATCAGTTTTCCAACTGTCATACGTGAAGGAAAACCGTGCGGATTCATGATCATGTCAGGACAGATCCCATAATCGTTAAATGGCATATCTTCTTGTTCCACGATTAATCCTATATACATAGATGGAGAAATGATGAAACATGTTTATGAGATTAAGTAACGAAAAATTAAAATACATACCGGTCACACCCTTTTGTCCGTGACGACTGCTAAATTTGTCGCCTATCTCAGGCCTTCGAGTTTGTCTTAATAATAATTTAATTAAAAATGCATCTTCCGCGTTACTAGAAATCATAACTTTTTCAACGTATGCAGGAACAGGACCTTTAAAAACAACTGGAACATCTTTATATTCTGTTTGCGTCTGAACATTGCCAGAATTCACTGGTCCAATATTTGCAGAAGGTGATGATTTATTTACCATCACCTTTCGGTTTTCCACCATTTCTCCAGGTGCAGCAATTCCATCGCTATCGATAACATCGTGTTTCCAAACAGATTTTTTCGTATTTGAATCAATCAAAGGACCCATTATTCGATCATACGTTTGATTAGCATATCTTTTTAATGTACATTTTGCATTTCGATAAATTAAACATCGTCCGTATCCTCTATCAATCGAGGCTTTATTTAAAATGAGAGCATCTTCAATATCGTAGCCGCTATAAGACATAACAGCTACTATTGCATTTTGACCGGCAGGTAATTTATCGAAATTGGTCAGCTCTATTGTTCTAGATTTCACCATAGGTGCTTGAGGATATACTAGATTATACATCAATGTATCGATACGATTGCGTTGATTGTAACCGATAGTTCCCATTGCTTGTTTCCCCATAGCGCATTGATAAGTATTCCTTGGACTTTGATTGTGATGTGGGTAGGGTACTAATCCCGCACAAACTCCAAGTAACGTAAATGGTTCGATTTCTAAATGAGTTGTCTTTTCATTGATATGCGATTCATTAAATGCGATGGAGCTATCGTTTTCTTCATTTACATCCAAGTACTCAATTAAACCTGTTAATGGTACAATGCTAGTGGTAGATACACGTGAACAAGATTCGATTAAACGTATTTTCAAATGTACTAACCATCGTGTAAAAAATCTTCGAAACATCTTACCCCTTGTTCAAGTAATTTTATATGTTCCTCTTGTATAAGCGGTTCGCCATTTTGTACAATAATATATGGTCTGCACAATCGTCCTCCATCAGAACTAATTTGAATACATCTAAAAACAAATTAAATGTCAAAAATATTATACAGAATTATAATATTGTATGCAATATAATTTTTATGCAAATATTACCTATGTTGATGTTGGGTGTATATAGAAACAAAGCCATTTATGAGACCTTTTCTGCGCAGTAGTCTAAACACATTAACCAACCTCTGGTAGTTTTTTACGATACCCAAAATATTACCATTTAGGAAAACCATGTAAACGTCTTTATTATTAATTTCTTCTCCACCGAGGATATTAACATTTTCTACTCCCAAATTAAATGCTAATCTTATAATTGGCTCTTCATCAATTTCTGTAGTAATATGTGTCATAAGAGCCAAATTTTTTACTAAACCACAACCCTATCAAAATGTTTATAGAAATGTTAATTACTTTAAATAACGTGGTAATCTGTATAGATAACTTAGTTGCAACAGTACTAACTTCTCCTTCAGGAGTATCACTAGGGCATAACATTCCCCATTGTGATGGCTGTAACGATCGAGGACCAGATACTTTTCTTGTTTTCTCAAATTGGGAATTAACTCGCGTCATCATACCAAGTGCCGAAATATAAGAAAGTCTAGATAATACTTGAGTGACTCCATGACGTTCCATTTTAAATCGTTTAATAGTCCAATTACCCTATAGATATAGGACAATGTTTACGTAAACTTTTATTTTATTTTAAATAATTAATTGTATTCATTACTTACAGACGATATAGCAAAAGCCAATCCATTGGTAATTTGATCCTGTCTCATGTGTTTTACAATATCAAACTGTGCAGCTTTAATTTTTGGTATATTTTTGTCTGCAATTTGCTTTAACTGCAAATACAATATTTAAAATTATCACCCTATTAATAGAAATTATCTGTTACTATTATGTATTACTTTACCTCCCAGTTAAATCTTTTAAATAAATCTTCAAACATCAAAGACAATAATGAACCAGCCAGTTCTAAACGTTTATTACCATAATAATCTCTATCATCTACCAGTTTTCCATCACACTGTGCTTTCATGACTTTACGAATCATTAAAGCAATGTAAGTTGCTTTCATTTTAAAATTAAAATCTACAACCTGTAACATGTAATTATATATTAATATCTAGTTTAACATTATGCTATAGTAGCAAATATTTCTAAGCTACTAACAGGAACGTGTGACAAAACGTTGGTTGCTAATATATCTTTCATTTCATCTGTAACACTAGATTTTATAACTGAGAATCTTTTCTGTTTCCTTTTATTACTCAGAAATCTGAAACAGCATATTTAATTAATACCAATTCATATTAGCCAATTGTTAATTAATATATTATTACCTTAATGCTTGATTTTGAGCAAACACATTTAATACATGACATTCCTCTAAACTAGGTGCGAATTTTTTCATAAATTCTTCTTCTGTACCAATAAGTTGCATAATTTCCTGATCACTTACAATTCCCATTGCTTTAAATATTATTGTTACAGGTATATCCTTACAACATAAGAAGTAAAAAAATATACTTAAGAATATTTCATAAAATTATTTATATACAAAAATCACTTACATCTTGAAAAATATTATGTCTCATATAATATCGTCCACCTTTGCCGATAATATTAGTTTTCGTTTTTCTTTCATGAGTGGAACTGTTACAAGAAGCAACAATACATCCTTTATTATCTTCTTCTAAAATGATTCTGTTTCTAAGCATTTGTTCCTGTATTAGTATTACTTTTTCCTGCCCATTTATTACAAAATAACCACCAGGATCATGTGGACATTCATTCATTTTTGCTAATTCAAAATGTGATTTACCAGTCAGTACACAATTTGAACTTCTCAACATAATGGGCATTCTGCAAAATAAGATTAAATTAATTTCTATTTCTTAATACTTGATATTTAAATATATCTTTTAAGGCTTATACCTTCCAATTAATAAATTATTTCTAATTATTGGCTGATGACCTCTTATATATTCAATGTCAACTGTAATTGGAGCAGAATAATTTAAATCTCTTAAACGACATTCGTGTGGAGTAGTTGGACGTGTTACATTAAAGCCTTCTTCAACATCAGGTGAACCCACATGAACATTTAAGTATCTACAATACATGATATATATTAAAAATAAAGTGATAAAGTATGCTAACATTTAAAATAAGAATACTTACTTTACATAAAATAAAGGATCAGCATCACTAAGTACCTTCTCATTTGCTTTTACAATTTTCTTTATTTCTATATTTATAAAATAATTAAAGGAATCAATATGTTGCTTTACTAGACCTTTCCCTTTAAGGAAAGCAGGTACAAGTTTCCATTTATCCTGTAATAACAATATTATGATTAATATTGTGATCTGATTACAAATTTATTAGGCACACATCAATTTCAACCTTTTCATACCTTTATATGTTTTACTACTTTATTATATTTTTGTTCTGATTTAATACCATCATGGATATTAATTTTCATTTCACCCATTTTGGTCAGATTATAATACAAAAAATGAGAACCGATCAAAAGTTCACTATTTACATTTTCTTAACCTTAAAGTCGTATTAACACAATACCTTTGGGTTAATTTTATAAATGTGATGAAATTGAAACGAATAACATGATATTTAAACTATACAAGTACAAAATTACTGTACATATACTTAAAAGATTAATACAAAACCGATTACAATATGCAACTTTGTTTTGGATGCGGCAACGTTTATATTTTATACGCTACGGAATAGATGGTATATATTTTGATAATGAATTATATTATATATAAAACGTTACAAGTACTTTATAGATATTAGGTATTATATATTTATATATTTCGCATACATATTTTAGACCTACTTATAAATAATTGAATATTATCTATATGTATATACACGAAAATACTTTGGTAGTATGATAGCGCTGATTGAAGAAAAGATAATTATCATGTTTACAAAAAAGTGCACAAAAGTTCACTGTACATACATGGAATCTGAATATTGTACATACGTGAGTACAATTCTGAAATAATACAATTTGAAACTATGAAATTTTTCATTCGTAATTGTGCATCAGCAATTTTTTGTAATTACTTGAGATCAAGCAACAAACTGAATGTAAGATACGCTTCGCAATATTACAAGATAGATGATAATATTTCCGGATTAAACGATGAACAAAAACAGGTTAGTAAATTTAAACATCTGGATCATCGAACGAACATTATCAAAGTTAATTATTCAATAATCGATACATATTAATTTTTAAAAATAGATTATCGAATGATAAAGAATGAATTATCTTTCTTTTTACAGTTGTATCTTTTCTGTTAAAATGCGGTTTTACACGAATTAATTACAAATAATAATAATAATGAAAATATATTATTTTTTTTATACTAGCTTCGGCAATTGGTGTTTAACTTTTCACAAAAAGAACTTGCTCCAAATGCCGCCGAGATTGATAGAAAGAACAATTTTGACGAACTTCGGGTAAGTAACGAAAAATTCAAAAAAAGCATAAGATATTTCTTCAATTATGTGTAAATATTTAAGAGTATATTTTTAGGCATTTTGGAAAAAACTTGGAGAATTGGGTTTCTTAGGAATAACAGTGAAACCAGAATATGGTGGTACAGGTGGTACGTATTTAGATCACGTTATTATAATGGAAGAATTAAGCAGAGCATCAGGGGCTATAGCGCTTAGTTATGGCGCGCATTCGAATTTATGCGTTAATCAAATTCACAGAAATGGGACAGAAGAACAAAAGCAGAAGTATTTACCTAAGGTATATATGAATTATATAATACATAAACCTGATAACATGTGTAATATGTATATTTAATTTTCGCATAGCTATGCAGCGGAGATCATATTGGAGCGCTTGCTATGTCGGAATCGACATCCGGATCTGATGTAGTTTCTATGAAATTAAGAGCTGAGAAAAGGGGAGATTATTACGTTTTAAATGGTCACAAATTTTGGATCACGAACGGTCCTGATGCAGATGTTCTTGTCGTTTATGCGAGAACGGATCCGCATGCGAGCAAATTACAGCATGGTGTTACCGCATTCATTGTTGAACGTGGTTTCGACGGTTTTAGTACAGCTCAAAAATTAGATAAACTTGGTATGCGAGGTTCCAATACTGCTGAACTTGTATTTGAGGACTGCAAAGTTCCTGGTAATTTATCTTCTGTTCCATTTAACTCTAGTTTTTATTACCAAACTATATTGTACAAAGATTATTATTAATTGCAGTTACAAATATTCTCGGAGAAGTGAACAAAGGTATATATGTGCTCTTTAGTGGTTTAGATTTGGAACGATTGATATTATCGGCAGGTCCTTTGGGGTAAGATCCTTTACATTAGGTTTGGTAACATTAGAGAAACCGTACTTTATCATTTTTAATTATAGAAGTTTTCAATTCATTGTATGTTAGGATTCTTCAGGCTTGTTGCGACGTGGCATTCGATTACGCGCATACCAGGAAACAATTCGGGAAACGTATAGCAGAATTTCAATTGATACAAGTATAAGCTTCGAATATTTCCTTATTATTTGATGCTTAAACAGTCAAGATATTCAAATACCATTAATGTTTCAGGCGAAAATGGCAAATATGTATACGCATCTAAATGCTTGCAGGAGTTACTTATACTCCGTAGCAAGATCCTGCGACGCTGGTCATATCAATCGAAAGGACTGTGCCGCTGTAATACTCTACATTGCCGAATGTGCTACAAAAGCTGCATTAGATGCAATTCAAATACTAGGTAAATTATTTTTAGCTCAAGATTATCAGTTGTAAATACTTGTCCGAATTTATACAATTTTTCCAGGTGGAAATGGCTTTATAAATGATTACCCTACTGGAAGACTTTTAAGAGACGCTAAATTGTACGAAATTGGTGCTGGCACTAGTGAGATTCGTCGAATGGTAATCAGTAGAGTGATTACCGAGGAGTATTCATGAAGAAAAATCTTTCCACATTCCAAGGATCTTCGTGAATCGACTTGTTAACTTGTTAAAAGTGACGTACATGCATCAAGTTGTTATGATATCAATTTTTATAACTATTTTTTCAAACTGAGCATAAATAAAAAAACTTTTCACATTGTATAGTCGAAGGATCAACAGGTCGCAAATTGGCAATTAATAGGTCACTTGTATTGCCAATTTGCATACTGGTCAGATGGCGTGTGATGTATACACACTTTCTTAGGATCGTGTAAATCGAGATAAATGAGTCACTAGAACGGTGCAGTCTTAAAACTATGATTGACTAACCTTTCGCGCTATAGGTTGCTAATTTAAGTCAAACTTACGTACACTCTCTTCCTCTCGGTTCATTGCAAGCTACTCTCTTTTGCTCTTTCTCTTTCTCTCCCTTGATTTAGTCTCATTAATCACAGTGCAGGCAAACTAATTAGATCGAAACCACATAGGGGAGAGAAGCTTTCGGTTGCTCGGCAAACGTCACTCTCAGTGAAAGCACGTCCGTAAAAGAGAGAAGAAAGTGGCAGCCGAGTGGTTCGCGAACCGAAGATGTCCCTTAAGTTCTCCATAAGCAGTTATTACGAAACTTATGTGAGTAATATATGTAGCGAGTTGAACAAGTTTTGGATTCTCCTCGATTTCATTCCTTCTGATGGTATTACTTTCTCACATCCTGCATCGTTTTTGCAAAACGTTACAGTTTTCTGTAATCCACAGGCATATCTTTCCCACGTTGGTTTGAAGAAGAAACCCACTGTAACCCGTGAATGTGTTGATAAGCCACCCACGTGCAGTGTTCGATTCTTTAGTCCGTCAACATTATCCTAGCATCGTGTAGACGCGCATCATATACAATTAAATAAAAGTAAGTGTATCGACATGTTAACAATTTATGCATCGTCTTCCGTTCATGGACTAACTAACTTATAACAACAATTTCTTTCGTATAATTTCGAAAATGTTAAACGCTAACGATTTGGCAATATCGAAGAGGTAGAAGCGAGATTATTGGTCCCATCGGTGATCGTAGAAAAGTCAGGGAGGCCAGAAATGCCAGAGAAATGAGTGCAGGTCGGACCAGAACAATACACACGGTATGCCAATTCGAAATGGGGCCAGAATAGCAGAAGCGGCGGTCCGGTAGTTGGGTAACTAAGCTCGCACAGAAGTAAAGCCTGTCAAAATCAAGTGGTGGTGCAGCCAGTAGTTCTCGTTTGCCAGTAAGGAGCGTTACCACGGTGGTTCGATATTCCCTCGACTCGTCGCTGATACCGTATCTGTCCTGATCAAATTTTTAAACAATCCTGCGGTTCGACGAACTCTCGCTCTTCTGGTATACTATTCTCGTTTCGACCCAATTCGTCGGTTTTCTGACCGTTCTAAACACGCGATCGCGTTGTTGTGACAGACGGAGTAGAGCATGACGAGGAAACAAACGGTGATCGTGAAGCTTAAGAGATCCAGCGCTGGGAAACCTTGGGGAATACGTATCGCTGGAGGCGCTGATTTGGGTACGCCGATCGTCGTCACCCGCGTGAGTTTTTCTTTTCATCAAATTTTCATCGAACATACTTCGCCTGATACGCGTACGCGTGTAACCGATGCACCATCAAATAGATATATACACGTTGCCCGCTAACAAGTTATTATTGGATATACCGCAAAGCGGCTGTAACAGAACAGCAGGAGATTGAGATTATTTTCTAACGTATACAAGCCAAACGCAACACACTGGTTGATGTTTCAGTGAATTGAAGAATCATCATTTTCTTGCTGTAACAATCGTTAGTTTGTTCACAATCATTTTTCATCCACGGTTAATTTCGTTTCATAAACTATCCTCTGTGTAATATGTCACTGACTTATCCACCTGTTACGCGTGACCCAATCTCGTGCATTTTCTTAACAATTTCTGATACCTTTACTATCTTTATCTTACATCTAATTTTCCACCGAATTTAGGGTGTTTAAACCTAAATTTGTGTTTCTGGTAACAGTTTCCTGATTACGCTACTAATACGGCGGAGTCGGATTAATCGTGATCCAGACCTACGAAACGAATATAATGGTGTCCGAACAGAAATGAAGTCTTTAAACTTTTAAACAATAATGTTTCGTAAAAATGATAGTCTATACTTTTGATTAGTATTAAAGATTGAAAATTGAATTTTTGATTGCAGTCGGAGAACGAGGCGCTCCAGAGGGGTGACGTGATCAAGAAAATCGACGATTACGACGCGCGAGACGTGAGGCACGTAGACGCCCAGAATCTTCTTCAAAACTCTGAATCTATAAAGCTTGTAGTCGAAAGGTCTGAGCCGTCGAGTGCATCTCGTATCAACATTACCACGTCACCTCCGATTATCAAGCCGAACTTTGGCGACAGGGCTGCGGTCACTAGTCTGTCAGAAAGCAATTCCACCTTTATTATTATCCGCTCGATTTTTGTAGCATTACTACCGCCGCGCTGCTACCCGCTCTACTCGTAACACGATTCTATTAACGCTTCGTACATTAAAAATTTTTCTTTCTTTTTTTTCTTTTATCTATACAAGCCTTAATCGCAGCGCCTGATTGATAGCTCACCGCATCAAGAATCATCGCATCATTCTTACCTCGACAACCACTTTCTTCTTGTTCAATTCTTCGCGAGTCACAATCTGAATGTTATTTTCAAATCAGAGAAAAGAATAGATCGAAGGAAAGAACGATGCAAGTTGTTTTTAAATAATATATGCTGTGCAAAACGTTTGAAAGAAATTAAATTGTGACTAAATGATTGTTGCTAAGCTTCTAATCATGAAAGCAGCGTCGAATCTTTTCTTTAAATTGCAATTGCTGTTATGCACGCTTTGAATATCTGCGAAATATTACGCGAGAGTGGTTGTCGAGTACCAGCGAGTCTCTCGTGAGAGGAACTCTTGTTCACGTTGATTCGTTAGTAAAACGCTTTCCCATTTCGCTGTAGACAAAGACAACCAAAAGTACCGTCGGGATTGCCGAAGAGCCCTTTACCGCCGCCTTTGCTCGACGATTACAGTCGACCCACAACACCACAGGAAGGTTTTAATTTACCGCACGAACATCTCGACGAGATTCGCGAGGAGAAGGCCTATTTGTCGCAGGTACATTAAACAAATAATATGCTTTGAGATACGATCGCATATAGAAACGAGCGTGTAAACAGCCTCTTGTAAAAGTTAATTCTATGATAAATTGATACAGCAGGTATTCGAGACTTGGCTTAGAATCTGACTAACCGAGGACAATTGTCTTTTCAGACGGTGCGTTACGAGCTTGCGTTTGTTCTTCTCATTTGTTCAGGATATTGGCTCGTCTCTGTTTTCTTGATGCATGAAAATAAAAACAGGTTAAAGTGGTCGGCATCAAACAAATAGGCAAAGATTTATCGAGACAGCTGATTTTTCATTATTACATTTGAGGTCCCCTTCGGACAGTCTTTAAATAAAGATCATCGATTTGAATAATAGAAGAAACCTAGATTATCTGTCTGATGTTGATCACTTTTAATTTGGTTTTATTTATATGTATTCTTGAGAAACTTTCGAGTTATACTAATGAACACAGTTCGATTACACTCCATTATTGGTTCGATTGTAGGCAGTTAGGAGGGACTGTTACGTTAACGGTTCCTACATTCGAATTGTAAACTTGGTCTAGTTGATTTAAACTTCCAACGAAGCCGTTGACCTGTAAATACAACATCTCGAGTTACCTCAGGAAGTTGCAACAGGCGTTACCGCAATTATTTGTTAAATCCTCGCTGACGCTCGTTTACGTCAAAAATAATACCGTCTATAATTTCATTCAATAATGTTCTTTGATATCCTACACGCTCACGTGTCCGGGGCTCGAAGGAAAATCGAACGTGTTCAGTAGCCGAAAGGAAATTGACAATTCCCAAGAAAATTGTGCGGGAGAACGCCAAAACCATTCGCTAAGTATAGACTGCTATTTCGACCGATACGACACAGCTTGCTTGCCGTTCGCCTCGATCTATCTATGAGGCAAAAAATTTGCTCGTTTCTTTTTAAACTCGAAAACATTACAATAAGGAGAAACAAGCCAAATTGTTTATAACAAACTTCAGAACAGTAACTAGATTGTTGATACACAAATAACTAGAAATGATTAAGCATCAAAGTGTGAAAGAGATCTGGCAAGCTGAACAAGATTCTGAAATTACCCGGCCACTTTGAAATTCGATAACTCATAGTTGAATTACCGTGAAGGTGTAGTATGACAAAATGTTTGTCGAACTTAATTCGCTATTTCCGGACACTATTTTCAGATGCCAGCACACTGCGATAAGTTTTCAGACAATGATGATTATACAAAAAAAAAGGCAGATCTATTCGATGGTTGCAAGCTCACGTTTAAATCGCATTTAGCACGGAACAGTAAGCCCGCTCGTTAACTACGAGTTGAACTGTTTGTCATAATGTCGAGACTATTTGCTCATTCAAGTCTGGCTTTCATTTCGCCCGTTAATCCGTTCGTTTGCACGCTTGTCTCTCGAATTTATTAGACCATACTCTAAGTAATATCGTATTCCTAGTTAACTCGTTGACTGTCATGGGGAGGATTGGTAACCAACGCTGTGCCTCGAATGCTACCAATTATTACCAGTGCTCCCCACGAGGATGAACGTATTAATCGCTTACAATTAGTTCTACCCTGAAAAAGTCAATAACGTGATTTCGTACGAAATCGCCTTTATCCGCGGCTCGTTCGAAGTGTGAATATATTTTTGTTGGCCCGCCACCGATGCCGGAAAGTCCACGTAGAGGCAGTTGCCACGCTATAAATATCGCTTTTGCATCGAAACCACCGCTCCGATTCAATACTACGCGATCCAGGACGATTTCGGAACACTATTTCTAGTCTTCTTTGCTCTCAGGCATTGTATTCTTATTTGCAATAATTTCAGAAACTCAAATTCACATGCTTCCAGACGAACTTCTACTTGTTAGAGTTTGAACCTCCCTAGGCTTTTCCTAGGTTCTCCCTGGATTCTTCAAAGACCGGAGACCTTACGTTACACTCGTGTGATTTCCTGAAAGAAACAGATTCTTCAAAGTATCATAGCTCCACGAATATATTTCAGAATAAAAGTACAATACATGTTTCAACTTCTATTTGCAACTAAGTAATGGAAAGAACGGCACCTTACCGGAATAACAGTTTGATTCATTAATCTCACAATAAAAAGAGGGGGCTAGTAAAATAAACACTGTTCGACTTTTTTACGAGGCCATCCGTGCTCATCAACAACGAAACAATCCACTCGAGGAAGGTAAAGAGCGGAAGAGAAGAGAAACGACTTCGACGAAGAACGCTGCGAAACGATAATCCGTATTTCAGTCGAAGAAGCTCGAGCCTCGCGAGTTTTGGTCCAGCTCCAAATATGACACAATCGATTAAAAATATGAACGAACGGTTTGTAAGAAAAATCCTTGTTCGCGAAAAAGTTATCGATCATTCGAAACGAACCATCATCGTTCAAGAAGGAACCTCGAAGAATGTTGCAAGGGATGGAGGGAAAAGAGAAGCGATTTGCAAAGAATCTCGCGAAATATAGAACCGATCAAGAGCAGTAAAACGTAGGAGTGATCAAGATACGTGTCGGTGTTACGGGAGAGGTGAAGAAAGAGCGCGAGAGGAGTCGCGAGGAAAAGACCAGAGTTAGTGCCTCCCGCGCAACGAACCAGTGCGTTAGCGAATATTCGAAGGAGAGAGATCGACGAGAAAAAAAAAATCCAGTGCTTAAGCTACTCCCGAAGGAAGAGAAAAGAGAGATCCTTGCACGGCTGTATCGCAGTTCGAGAAAGACGAACCTCGGTTCGACTAAGAACACGATGCCGGCTTACACCACTATTTACCGTCACACCGTCGAACACCACCCGAAAGAAGAAGAGGCTGCCGTGTTTTGGGTACGAAATCTCGCGTTGAGCATCGATCATTCCATACCATCGACAATCTCGTCTTTTTTTTTCGTCCCAAACTTCGTCACCTAACAATTCTACTGTATCTAAGATTTTACATTTTTCTGAACGTTTGAACGATCGATGTTCGACGATTTTCATTCGAGAACTCTTGACGTTTCGTAAAGGTCACACGACCAGTAAACACGCGCACGATTTTAACTGCGAGATGAAACCAGCGGAGTGCTGATAGTTTCTCGTAGCAGTCATTATTTTACGATTCGATTACATTTCATTTAGTTTCGATTCGCACGCTTTTCCAGTATCAGATTCCATCAAACGCGCATCAACAGCGAAAATAGCTGTTCGATGAATAGATCGTGTTTCGACGGAAGTCTGTTAACGCATTGACCACCATGTCAATAAGTTTCAAATTACATCTAATTACATCTAATTACTTTCAAGCGATTTCACGAAAAAATGTTGTGGACATTATTTGACCATCCCTTAGAATTCCTAATTAATTCGAGCCGTCAAGATGGAACGCAACGTAAGACGATCTAAATTTCGAATTGCGCCTTGTGCCAACCTTGACACCATCCGTGAAACTAGGGCTAGGTCTTACGTCTGATTCGACGACATTGAAAAAAAAAAAATACAAAAACGTAGGGGTTCTTTTTGGAGATCTCCAACTGAATGTCACCGGAAGAGGAACGACAGAACGCAACGGAAGGAAGAATACGGTTTCTGAAGATGAAAGGAGAATCATGCCCCTAGTAAATGACTGACTAATAACGCGTTGCAATGAAACTCGCGCAAGCACGTTGCGGCTTGTTCATTGCTATCTTATTCTATTTTCGTGAACGAGATCTGGGTTACTCAAATACGAGGGTCGCACAACCACGTACACCCACATCCCTTGTCTTTTTGATTTTTTGAAAACGTTTCGACAAAAAAAGACCGTCGTATGTTGAGCGAAGGACTCGTTACAAGCATCTCTCTCTCTCTCTCTTTTTAAAATCTTATTTGATACGTCCTTGTTGATACCAAAGTTATGAAAATATTAATCCGAATTCAATTTCCTAGGTAAGTTTGAAAGAAAATAGTAAAAATTGAATGCTGAAAGTATTTTACACCGGATTCTCGACCGTGTAATGTCGAAAGATCTGCCCTTTGCCAAAAAGTTTTTGAAGATTTTCTTAGAGTTCAAGTTTCAGTATACCCAGTAGCGAGCCAAGCAATAAACAGTTTGAAACAACGTCGTTTCGACGTGTCTGAATTTAGTTCGGGGACATTTTACAACCTGACGTAGAAACAACTGCTTCCTTCTTCCAAAATCATCTTTTATGAATTAAAAATATTATTTCGAATTACGATTGTCTATTTTTATTCGACGAAACTTAACGGAGATAAACAAATTAATCTAGATGGAAGAAGAAATTGACAAGTATTTATCGAAGAGACGAAGAAAGATTTCGTGTCGCACGCGGGGTACACGCGTTATTTTTGCCGGCTACGGGCCTTCGTCTATTTCGAGAGAGAGATACTCGCTCATCCTGTAAAATATCGTTTCTGACCCATTTATAATGGGATCGTCATAATCGTTTTGTTCCATTTAACAAAATCGATGCTCCTATCGTTCGTTTGGCCGCAGCCTCTCCGAGTCGAAATATAAATTCTAACATGGAGAGCTAACGTTTCTTAAATCTAAAAATTCATTTTTTACTTACAGAAACACGTCTGCCATTGACAGAACAAAACCGTGAAATTGAAATTTCGACTCGGATTGTGCGTGTTCTGTTTCTTCGAATCGACGTTCACGGTGGATGAATGCAATTCCGATCTTCTATTCTTGCTGGGCGGGTCTTATAAATACGACTTGTAACTCTATCCTGACGTTCATGTTCTTTTTACATCGTTCCACTTGACATTCTCATTTTTGTCGAGTTTCGACAATGACGACTGGCTGGTAGACAAGCGTAAAGAGCTTTCCCTGCGTCCATCCATCTCTCGTCTTCCGCCTGTGGAAATACGTGTACATGTAATAATTTCGTAACGTCATGCAAAACAAACGATACGTGACATAACGAATCGTCGCGAAACATTTGGCAAGCATTTTATTCAAAACGCTATCGCGTTTTATGCAATTTTCTCATTGTGCGGACATACGAGCCAAGGATCTGAAATTTTAGCCGTTTAACAGCTTTCATCGGTGACTCGGAGACATTGAAGATATATTTTATGCCACGAGCTTGCTTCCGGTCGTAATAGTTTTGCCAAAAATACCATCAACGTAGTATCCTCGACGGAAGAATCGTTGAAAACAATGGCACGCAAATAGAACTTGTACGTACAGTCTTTCTATTCGTGGAAGATTGAAACTTTATCAGTCGTCGAATTGATCAAAATGTGTTGGAATTTTTGATAAATGAATTTGAATTAATTAATAGGTAACGAAAAGTAATGTGTCGATATATTACCGAAACGATCGCCGATTTATTTTTAGCCCAGTTCATAGATGCAATCCGTACTCTATTATCGCAACGGTGTCGAAAATTAATGAGGTATCATCGATCACCACGGCCTCTATTAAGGTTTATTTTAGATTTCGTTAGCCGGTAATTGACACCGTTCTGGCAGAACATTCCACGCCTGCTTGTCTTATTAAGAACTTTTCGATCGTACGCAGTTCGTTCATTAATATAATTCCAGCTGATGATAGAACTTGTCACGCCTGTTGCGTACTCTTCGTTTTCAAGAGTCTTCATAGATGAAATTCTTCTCTCTTTCGATGAACTGACGATGAAACAAAATTGAAAGCCTATGTAAAATTGTGTTCGACTACATTCTCATGATTAATCGATTTTTAGCCATACCGCACAACTCCTCTGGTCTTGCCAGGTGCAAAGATCAAAAAGGATGCTC
Organism: Osmia lignaria lignaria; assembly: GCF_051020975.1. Lineage (NCBI taxonomy): Eukaryota > Metazoa > Arthropoda > Insecta > Hymenoptera > Megachilidae > Osmia > Osmia lignaria. Next base: position 10,832,830 of record NC_135033.1, on the reverse strand, counting down.
CACTCGGTGAGTGCTACCTTCGCCATCATCCGAATCCGATGATCAGGGCGGCACCGCATCATTACGAACCGGCTCATCCTGAGGTTGCTATGAAACAAAAGGTAAATACTTAACAATTTTTTCGAAAATTTAACGCATGAATTTTACGAAAATGAAAAATGATAAACGATAAAAAGATCCTTTGGCATTTTTGCAATTTGCGACTTGGTATAAGCGATTAAAGATTCGGTGTCTGACTAGGTGGCGGAATCGGTACTTCAACGCGTCTTGGGACCGAACGAAGTTCCAAAGGTTTGGACCAACTTATTTCTCAGATCGCTTTCGCTTCCACGAATCGATGCTTTTCGCTTTCAACGACAAAACGAATCCACGCATTTTCGCTGTAACAGCGATATAATTATCGTTCTAACCGTGAAACATTTCCGCTTTACCGATTAACCAGCTAAAAATCATTTGAGAAATCAAACACCAATTTCAGACACCAGATAGACACTCTAAAGAGACATCTGCCTCGAGAAAGGAACGCTTTGGACTCGTTCGATTCGAGGATTTCTACGCAAACTGAATTTCATCGCATAAAAATATCATTACCGATGCTACAATTACATTTTTAATAGCGGTGAAATTAACTTATTTCATTTGATTGTTAGGTGGTGCACAAACAATTCAACTCGCCGATTGGTCTCTACTCCGAACAAAATATAGCCGATACTATTAAGTGCCAGGCATCCGCCATACCGTAAGTACTTAGTAATGATAAGTTTAACAAAAAAGAAAAACAACTAATATGCCGTACAGCTTATAATAGAGTAACGAATTGGTTGATACTAGTATCATTAACCCTTTTACTTCTACCAATCTATAAGCTCTCCTGATGAATTACACTATCAACGATAATATGAAACTTAATTTGATGTTACATTATACGATACAGTGGTTAGCAATAAAGGGGTTAATGCGGTTGAACTTTTGCTGAATGCTGCTACTTATCAAACAATTAACTCTAAGCAGTAATATTGACGCCATTCACTAACGGATTATTTCTAAATCATAACTCAAATAACGCGATAATGCATCGTTGAGACGATTAACATTTTTATCACATCATTATAAACTTTCGATAAAGGCTTGTTACAATCCGGAAGTCGTGTATCGAAGAGCTGTCGATCGGAGTATGGGATGTCGGACGTAAAAGAGAACATTGCGACTCAGGCATTTACACAGTTACTTTCTTCCATTGAACTGCGATTGAGATGACACTCACGTGTAGTTTGTTTGTTGTTTTCCAGCATTTTCATAGACTTTTCCTTCGTGAAACAGAAACAGGAAATCGAGGAGCAAGCGAGAATGTTGAAGGAGCAGGCGAAAGCCGCCTCCTCGAAGAACGTGTGGCCGCAATTCAATAAGCCAAATTAATGATAAATCAGTTCGAGACGTTTTTCGATGCTTCTCGCGCTTAATTGTGATTTCCAAATTCTTGCGATTCTTACGTGTGAATTATATCTGGTCACGTTCCTTGTCCTCGAAACTATTTCAGTTGTGTACAGAATATTCTTTTGTCAAATGAAACTTCACTCTCCATTATACATATTCTGTAAATATTTTTTCAGCCTTCCAAACGATACCTGAAACATTTTATCTTTCTTAATTAAAGAATAACACTTCAATTTACGCAAAAACATTTTTCAAATTTTTTAAATGGAACACCCTCTATAACGAATTTTTTTTTATCTCCATTAAACAAAAGGACGTGACCATCGAAACGCGATTAAGCTCTCGACAAGCGCGCGATAAACTGTTTACCAATTCATAATCATAGTTTGTTGTAGTAGATTCTCCAGTTAAAATTGATAAAAAAAGAATACAGTCGGCGGGACAGTTAGGAAACAATGCTCACTGCATAGAAAGTTTGTAAAATAACAATAATATGCTTTTGCATGCTGTAGAGTAGAGAGTAATCAATAATTAACGGTAGTAATCGTGCGTGAAAACAAGTAGTTTTACTAATTTTTGATGCTCGTTTAATAAGATCGATTCTCGAGAATTACAGACCGTGGTTGAAACTTCAGAGATACTATAGATATTATATAGTTGAAAATATTTATAAAGCATTACTGTATAAACTAAATACGGACACGTAATTTTCGAGAAAAAGCATCGATAATCTGGTTAGAACGTACACTAGCGATACGGTTAATGAAAAAGGGCATGGAAGCGGTCCGAAAGTCGCTCTCGAACAAACTATTGGCGATATAACACTGGCTGCTGCTAACCGATCTGACAAAAATTGCGAAGCAAATATCAATTAAAAATAGCCCGTGTGTACACATGCGATACAATGATACAGCCCGAAGAAACCGATGAAGTACGACCCGAGTAAGAGCGAGGCATACAAGGCTCTGCAAGAGGAAGTCCTTGGTGACACAGTGCAGGAAGTGAAACAACCGGCGCGCACCGGTGTCTTTTCGCCACAGAAAGTCAATCAAAATAGGGTATGTTTGAAACTCCTTCTTGAGACTTCGACACCTCTGTTTCTTATTATTTCATTCCACCTAAAAATGTTAATAGTTGTATTACAACATATTGTCCAAAAAGATAAAGATCCAAACATTTTGTCAACATCGCAGACAATTTTATCCGAGGGTCAAGGAAACACTCTGGTATCAATCGGGGTCACGAGACACAGTATTATCAGAAGGTATATACGAACCTTTTGACCCCTTGATAAAACTGTCTGCAATGTTAACGAAACGTCTGAATATTTATCTTCCTTAAACACCCGGAAGCCTCTATTGATAAAGCGTGATTTCTCGTTTTAGGTACATCACGCTCGACCGAAGAGTCCTGCCGGATCATACGTAAGTGAAAATTAAAGTATTTGAACTTGATATCATGATAAAACGAATAGAAAAGTGTGTACGTGGTTTGTTTGTGTACGGTATCTTGGATCGTCGCGGGTAATTGCATGAATTGCACGCAACGAATCTAACTTTCCACCGAACACACTCGAATACTTTCTACGATTGTGCTGTACTTTGAATTGCGATTATTAATTTTTCCATATCACAGTTGTGGCAAATTAATAATCGATGTTTAATTTGATTAAGGGTGGATTTTTAAGACGTCCCTTCCCTCTTCCTTTTATAAAGGATTGCATCAACGACTACTAAAATTTTCACCAACTTGTACGTGTAATTTATGTGTATGCGCGCGTCTATACCTGCTTGTATTACAAAAAATCATTAGGGCCGCCCCTGAGGTTTCGGGGGTCCGAGGCGAGCTCCGAAAAAAGGCCCCTTCATATATATGACATAAAAAAAAGTATCTGAAATAAAATTTATAAAATTAACATTAAAGCTTGTATAACTAATTTAGATTTACATTTACATCGATTAATATTTAAATAAACATTACTCTTCTTGCATTCTTAGACGCAAAATCGTCTTATGGGGACTCTAGGCGGCCGCCTAGTCTGCTTAGACCCAGGGCCGGCCCTGAAAATCATTCGTCTATGTTTCAATTAATTTGTAAAATTAATCCACCTAACAAAAGAATTCTATATGAATCTTAATGCGATTCCATAGCACTTTGTATGAAAGTAATGAAAGCAATAACGAAATGTGTTAACCTTTTTTTGAAGTCTGGTCGTACTGTTAGTGTCTCTTAAGTATGCAATTTCGTTTTAGATAAATGTCCTTGAGGAAGACGGTGAGAAGATCCACCAAAGTAACAGCTTCAAGAGGATCATGTACAGTGTGCTGGGACAAACAGATTATTAATTTCTAAACTGATATTATAAATATATTTTATTTATAATATATAATTACGTACTTTTCTCTCTATATATATAAATATCCTTTATTTATTGTATGACGAAATAAATGGTAAAACTATTAAATTAATAACTAGGTATTAAGAATGAAATAAAATATTTAATGCAACTTACTACGGTGTTCGAAATATAAATAAAATATTTAATATTGATACTTAGATGATTTACAAACCTCTGTAAGATCTTAACCCTCGCGTTAGCGGAAGTTCAACCTGTTGCTGCCTTATCTGCTACCGGAAGTTGAAACTATTATTCTACCAATTACTTTGGATTACGCATCTGGTGGCAGAATGAAGAACTAAAATTCAAATTTTTCAAATCAAGTTCCTTATTCAAACTTACTGAAGGGGATAATTTTTTTCATATAACTAATTTTTAACATAATTTAATTTAATAATAAGGTGTTACAATATTTTATCGCAACATCAACGTATTCGTACTAAATAAATTTCAATTTATTTGCACTAATAATTCCAATCTATCGATCTTTATTATTAAAGCATACACATATGTGTGATCGTTATTATGCATATAATAACAAGAGTGGAATAATAGTACCGCAGTTTGCATTGGACCACATTGCATCTATAATATTCTATCGAGTTTTAATATATCATAATACTATTTTGTTTTGTACATATGTTAAACAGAAGAAAATTGCAGTTCCAGCATTTACTCAAACATTTACCAATCACAAATGTATCTAATCAAAATAGATACAACATTTTCCAATCAATTACACGGTACGATAAATATTCCATTCACAAAAATCCATCTTTCAAACGAGTTGTATACAGAAGAACATAAATACTGTGCCTTCGCAGACTATGCAGCAACCAACGCTCACAGCTGACTCAAATAGAATAATATTACAATTTTTCTTTTTGCTCTAAATATTCACTAGTACTAGCAATTTGTCTTCTACTCCCATCACTCTTTTTAAAAGGATGAGCTTTTCGAAACCTTTCGAGGAGTAACATTACGACTCGATTTCGTCAACATTCTTTCTTATTACACTTACGCAAATCTATGTACGTTACGTAACCGAGTCTAACGCTACAACTTATTTTTCTCGTTTATTCCTGCCATCCTACCAATCATTTAATTTTTTATAAAAATAAAATAGAGCGACGATAAAAAATTAAATTGATTGGATGTCCTTCTCTACGACAAAAGTAAACGAATAAAAAAATTGTCGTAAATTCTCTTTACCAGCCTCAAAAGGTTTTATTCGAATCTCTAGTCATATAACTATCAATACATTTACGCTCTGCGTAAAATGTTGCATAAATTAAAAATAATACTTTCTTTTTTTAATCTTATTCGATCCATAACATTAGTTTATCGACATATTAACAAAATAAAGTACAAATGTTTACGCGCAAATATTTTCATTTCATGTAAAATCTGTTTTCTACAAAATTTACAAACTGAGCAATGAGTAAAGAATGTTGGGAAGTATTATATTAATGTAATTTTCATATTTTTTTTTTGGCATATTTACAGTAATAAAAGATTTTTGTAAACTCAAACATACACTGGCCTCAACATTCAACTCGCATACTAACATAAATTATATATCACGTATTAAAAAAAAAAAATACAGAATCGCATTCAAACATTAAATAAGAATGAAATGCATACATTTACATAAATTACTCATTGCGAATATGTGAATATGCGCTGCGAAGAAAAATTAAACATTAATATAAAATTACTTACATTAGTTTACACATTTCGAATCAAATTTGCATCCGACTTAAATATTCCTTTTTCTTTCAATTTCAAAAATAAAAAGTCAACCATTTAAAATTGATTAAAATAAGATGGCAGCGTGTAATTTGTACTAGATATAGGATAAAAAAAGTCATTAACTAAGCTCAATTATGAAAACATTTGCGCGTACGATAATTCTAGAAATGAATCAGTAATGGAGAAACTATTCCAAGTTCTGATAATCTCTGCAAGGGTGCATGTAGAGCAGGACAAAAGATATATAACAAATATAGTGTGAGAAAATAAATAAAATGTGTGTTCTACATAGCGCTACGAAGGATAATTAAATATTAAAAGAATCGTCGAACAACTGTTTGAGTTCCTTAAGGTGCTGCATCTTGCTTCCTGTTGCAGGCGAAGCTGCCGTTGGGCGACCAACATATCTGAAACAAATTGAATATTTATTAATTAACCATGAACGGTATAGTAATATGTAATATCTTTCCTGCGATTACACCTAATCTGGTTTTTCCAAAGCTATCACGAACACCTTAAGTATTGAAGCAATTAACATTACTGTAGTTGGCATTACCTCACTGTTCTCTGTTTGGGTTTGTCAGATTCTACTGATTCGGAGTTGGATGCGGTTGTTGTTGTTGGTTTAGATGATGAAAACCAACCACTAAACCACCCTCCGCTACTTTCACTTGACGTATTTCCACCGCTGCAACATGGCCCAATGTTTTTACTTTGTTTAGCATAAAAGACGCTCATAAAGTAATTATCCGTATCCAAATATTGATACAATTCGTGCTTAAATATACTATACATTTGTGATACGTTCAAGTCTGTTACAAAAATAAATGTGACGACAAAGTGAAAAAAGTGGGCCATGTGAACAGCTAAATACACAAATTAAATATATGGAAAACAAATTGAGCAACAAAAAATATACTAAGGTTATTAAAATCATCTGATTTTTTAAATTTTCAATTCACAATAAATTATGCTATACTCAATACTTACGATACAGGGCGGGTTCCGTTAAGAGCTGTATTGAATCTGGGTTGAACGTATGTCCAGCCACCCTGATTTTTAGGTTCTTCTTGGGCCCATATTAATTCTGCATTTGGATATTTAGCAGCTTCTTTCTTAACTAAATCGTATGGGAAAGGTGAAATCTGAGGGAGGAAAGGATTAAATTAAATAGAAGTTTAATTAATAAGATGAAGGTACACAAATGGGATGAAATTTTTCTGAAAATTTTCATCTACCTGTTCAACTCTTGCAATAGCGATTTTATCCTCCAATTGTCTTTCCGCGCGTGATTTCTTCAAATCATAGAAAACTTTGCCGGAACAGAACAGCACTCTTTTAACATTGTTAGGATTTTGAGTAGCTGGACCTTCTTCTGGTATCACTCTAAGGAACTCCGTATTCTCCAACATTAGATCGAAACTGGATTTTGCTTCCGGATGACGGAGCAGTGACTTTGGTGTCATCAAAATCAATGGTTTTCTGAATGGCAATGCAATCTGCCTTCTTAGAATGTGGAAATAATTTGCTGGTGTACTGCAATTAGCAACAATCCAGTTAATATCGTGCAACTGACGTACAGCGAATTCTTCGCTTTCCGGGGGGAAATAATCTGGATCATCCGCAGACATTTGCAAGAAGCGCTCTAAACGAGCACTCGAATGTTCCGGACCCTACAAAGAACCACTCTTTAGTTAATCATATACTAGCAAACAATTATATAATATTTAAAATTCACTTACCATTCCCTCGAGTCCATGAGGTTGCAACATAACAAGACCAGATTGACGCACCCATTTAGCTTGGCCACTGCTAATAAACTGATCAATTATACATTGTGCTGTATTGTTAAAATCGCCAAATTGTGCTTCCCAACATACCAACGCATTTGGATTTGTCATAGAATAACCCAATTCAAATCCTACGAATTTAAAAGAAACATTTTTCGTTATTTACTTTTGCTTAAATGTAAGTGCCAAACTATTAAAAATTTTATGCTACAGTACCAAGTACACCAAATTCTGATAGAGAACTATTGCACACGGTGTATGGAGCTTGATCTGGATAAAGGTAGCACAATGGCCTGTACGTAGCCTTGTCTACGGTTTGATGATGAAGAACATGATGTCTGTGAGAGAAAGTTCCTCTCTCTACATCCTGACCCGACAATCTAACGTGAATGCCTTCTTTAAGCAGAGAACCGAAAGCCATTGCTTCTCCAAGAGCCCAGTCCACTGTTCTAGCCTCAATCATTTCCATACGCGATTTCAGAATACGTTCAATACCTATAAAATTACACATTACATACATTTTAAACACTGGATTAGTTAATTAAGAAAAGAAACCTTTACCTTTATGAATGACGAACTCAGCCGCATTAGGAGGAGGTGACGAGAATTTCTTTCCAATGTGAATAAGTGTATCTTCCTTAATGCCAGTAGGAGATACTTTCAGTGGATCTTTTCCCTCAAAGAAACCAGACCATGGAGAATCTAGCCAATCCTTATACTTAATGTGTGTTTCTTGTCTAGCATTAACGTACGCTTCTTCACAGATTTTTTCATATTTGTCTTTGACATCCTTAAATATAATATCGCTATAAGAAATCAGTTACATACATTTGTTAAAACTTCCATTCGCTTTAATACCTTAACTTCCTCCGGAGTGACGACACCATCGTTGGTAAGGTTTTGAGCATATTTATCCAAAGCTGGTGGAGTATTTTTGATTTTACGATACATTAAAGGCTGTGTAAACATAGGTTCGTCAATTTCATTGTGACCATTTCGTCTATACGACACAATGTCAATGACAACATCCTTGTGGAAAGTTGCTCTCCATTCAGCAGCGACTTTGCAAACGTGCATCACCGCCTCAGGATCATCCGAATTAACGTGGAAAATGGGTGCGTTCACTACCCTTGCGACGTCTTTATACATAAAAACGTTAAATTTAGGCACAGCAAAGATCAAAATATCTCAATACCTGTGACGAATAAACTTACCAGTGCAGTAGGGCGATGATCGTGAATGTCTTGGATCGGTGGTAAATCCAATTTGATTGTTCACCACAATATGGATGGTACCGTGAGTTGTATAATCAGGTAAATCTGACAAGTGCATTGTTTCAAAAACAATACCTTGTCCACAAAACGCGGCATCACCGTGCAGAAGAATAGACATGACCTATTTATACAAATTTGACAATTCAAATTTCAAATACGTAATAATGTTTTGTTAATTACGTACCTTCTTGCCTTCGCCATCACCACGGTAGAATTGTTCTGCACGAGTTTTTCCTTGTACTACCGGATCAACAGCTTCCAAATGAGATGGATTTGCAACGACGGCTAAACGAATGTTCTTGTTTGTTACTCGATTTAGACGCTCAATGTAAGTTCCCAAATGATATTTAACATCACCAGAACCCTGAATCGTTATAAATAAAATTACAAATCGGTTACACACAATTTACGGATTAAAAAGAAAAGAGTTCACCGATGGAAAACAAGATGCTTACATCATCAGCTGCTTCAAGAGCGGCAAACTGAGTGAATATTTGACTTAAGGGTTTGCGACAAACGTTAGCAAGTACATTCAAACGCCCGCGATGAGGCATACCCATGACAACAGATTCGACACCTAGTTCAGTAGATTTATCGATCACCTGCTTCATGGCAGGAATCAAAATTTCGCATCCTTCTAATCCAAATCTTTTCTCGGACGACCATTTACGTGCAAGGAATGCTTCAAATCTGAAACGATAATGCAATTAATAAATATGGAATAAAGTTATTGCTTATCAAATTAATATTTTATATTTTGCACACCCAGTTGCACGAGTTAATCTAGCCAAGATAAGTCTTCTTTCGTCGTTCGTCATCTCCATAACTCCTGGGGTCTCCATTTTTTGTCGGATCCAATTGCACTGTTCCAAGGAATTGATAAACATAAATTCCACTCCAATATGACCGCAGTAAGCAGCTTCCAATCTTCTCAAGATTTCACGGAGTGGCAATGCCTTTTCTTTACCCCCGATAAAAGTGGTGGACGGCAGCTTAAAAATACGATCCATGTCCGACTCCTCTGCAGAGATTGAACAATAAAATATTTGCTCATTTCGAACAGAAGCACATAATGAAAATATAAAAGTTAAAAATCATTATAATTGCGAATAATAAATTCTGTTTCAAATGTATCAAAACAGATAAATCAACTACAGCATCAAATTGTATTGCAAGTACAGTATTGTGCACAATAAGCTTCCCCGGGGAAAATAGCGATGTCATGGATATTCCCTACGTCCCAAACCCCGGAGGTTTTCTCAGCTTTCCCTCGGGAAATCTACGTTGTTTGATACTGTACATAATGATACCAAATGTTTGATTTATTAAGTAAAATATATTACATATAACACACTTTTGTTTGTATTAATCTCATTTTCATTAGCATGTATTTTGTTTTTTAAACTGATACTGAAAATGTAAACTGTTTATATAGCAAAAAAATAAAAATTGGATTTAGCATGGTGTAGAATCATATCTATATCTTTCATATGTAATTAACTACACCATAATACTTCATACATACATTTTTTGATGTATGTTTTTTTAATTACGTTATTAGCACATTGCATATACATGCATGGTATCTTAAAAAATTGTTACATACATGTAAATAAACCTCCCCCATACTATTTGAAAGAATAGAAACAAACGGAAAACAGAACAAAATTATTTCAAGAACAAAGCTCAAATAAAATCAACCATTAATAATAAAACTGTTTAACGCATAGTACAGTACAAAACGAAATACAGAAACATACAAAAACTTAAATATTTAAACAAAGATATATTAAATAGTTAAAAAGCTGGAAAGGAAAATAGAAGAAATATATGCCTTAGAAATTTACAACTATTCTTATGATATCTATGAATTGCAATGACAATGATACATATTTGCTTACTATACCTCCTCCAATTCTTCCAAAAGATGCTTAAAAATTATTCCTGGCACAAACATATTTACAGCAAAATATAGCACTCTTTAATCAATATTTATGCAAAAGACCCAAGCACCTCTATAATTTTCCTACAATACCAACTTTTAAGTAATCCCTCATTTATCCAGCACCTCCCTAAGATACTAACAATTTGCAAGGAACTTTAAATGGGATCTCCATTTGAATCGTAATTTTTTACATACTTTTCATAAGTGCAGCTACTCGATATTGTAGTTCCTGTGAGTAAGTAGTACGCGCTCTGTTTCCTGTGGACATCAGACTTGAACTAAATATTTAATTTAATAACCAAAATCTTTCATTTGCATATCAAAATGAAACCTTCTTTTCACAATTTTATTGGAACCTAAAGTGTTATTTTTTCTGTACTTAAAATACTTTGTGTCCAGGATTATAAATATTAGTGACAAAAATGATAACAGTAATAGCAAATGTTATACTACAATAAAAATTGTAACTGATGAATATAATGGTTTACATAGATGATATCTACAAAAATATAAAAAATAAACAAGAAAAATATGTATTGTTTGTTTCTAGTAACATGATTCATAAATAATTAGTTCAATGTATTTAAAAATTTAATTTAAAATGTGTCACACAGAATCTTTAAATTTTGAACTGATACAGAGACACGTTCATTTAAGCTTACCGAATGAATAATAATTATAGAGCAACTCTTGTGGATGTCTATCATCAAGATCAGCGCTGTTGATGCCGAGTGGATCCAATTTAGCAATATGATGACCACGGATCTGTCAATTTAATGCCACATTCATACGAGCCAAATAGTTTTAGTTTATCAAACTTATTAATTGAATACATATATAAAGATATGTTACTGTGATGGATGTATATCTATTTATGAATATACTAATGCTTGTAGAAAAAGAAAAAAAAAAGCAATAATAGTAATAGAACATCACACTACATACATCACAGTAATTGAAAGCAAATATATCATAAAAATTAACACTTGTTAATATTAGAAGTTTCATAGTTAAAACATGTTGAGGTTGCATACATGCTTTTCGTTATTAAGTCTTTTATATGGTTAAAGTTAAAAATATTTAATTATTTGTTATTTTACCATTTTTCTTTTTTTCTTCAAATATCAAATGAAACAAATACAAATAAAAATACCCTCCAACAGATAACATTGTATAAACATAATATGATATAAATAAGTTGAATGATAGGTTGTTCCAGAAACAAACATTCCAAATAAAACTACAAACATATAGAAGCAAGGGTGAAGACACTATTTCCAACATGCAAAGCAAAACTTCTAAAATATATTTTCTTACCTTAGATATATTTATTTATACACATTATTTGAAGATATATCATAATACAAATTACAACATATAAACCAATAAACATTCCATTCTTTCCTAAAGAAAACATTTTCAGTATCAGTAAAAATTATCATGGAGTCATATCCACATAACACCCTCTCAATACTTTGAATGCATAAAACAATGTGAGAAATTGTATTTGTTCAATTTTTTATGGAAAATAAAAGTTATCTCAGTTATTTAAATACCATTTCACACAATGTAAAATTAACAATTACGAATGATTTTCTATAATGATATAATAATTTTTTTAAAGATTGAGTGTAGAAAGGTGTTAAGAATTGAAATTTACTTATGTAACAGAGACGAAGAAAGACATGAAAAAATATGAGAAGGAGTTAATGTGTATGATAGAGACCATGATATTTATGTACACGAGATGAAATGTAACATATGTATCAAGTAAAAGTACCATAAGAGAACATGACACGATGTAAATATTGGGTATTATTATACTTGAATATCGTATGTTTTCAACGCGGCTTTTTCTATACCTTTACCCCATGATACATATGAAAATTAACTAAAATAGTTTAAGGAATTAATTTGGGAAAAAGCCTTACCAAGCATGTATTGCCGCAGAACCTGTTCTGGAGACCCCTTGCGGGCTGCGTAATGTGTATGTATCAGGTCTGTTTGCATGATACCCAGTGGGTCCAGATCAGCAACTAAATGACCTCGAGCCTATATGCCAATGAATAATCCCAAAAGGACCCCAATGTATATAAACTTTTTTACCAAAAACTACCATCTATCACTACATTACAAAGATATGTATATGATTATTCACAAACATACAACAACACTTTTATACCCAACCATAAGCTTTTTTTCTATATTAAAGACTCACAAAATTTATTTTCACATAAAAAATTGTATCCCCAAGATGAACTTATGTTTCCATTAACCGAACTGAAAAATTATTGCATGATATTTCGATACTTTTCTTATTGAAACAACATATGAACAAGAAACAAATACATAGTTCACAATACAAATTACAAAACTCTAACATATAATTGCAAAACATGCTTAAGGCAACCTATGCAATGTGTACAAGAATGTACAAAGATACATAAAATTCTTAAACATGATCTGACATGATCAATTTAGGTTTAAATATTTATTTTTTAAACAATGGTACAGGGTGAAAAATAAAGGATAAATGATTATTTCATGATACACTTGATAGTCCTTGGTGAAACCGTTTCAGCATCAATTTCCAGTGTCCTAAATTTTATATACTGTTTTCTCTTATTCACAAAACATGAAGTTAACACATAAATATAATTCTAAGTTAAACGAAATTTAGGACACAGTTATTGAAAAAAAACCCATATTTAATGCCACATGCAATATGAAATGAAACCCTTCCTTCAACATAAAACATACATACACTGTTTCTAGAACACATGCTATAAAGTTTAAATATGAAATAATTATTTAAAATAAAGTTCATTAAACGTTCAAATAGAAAGAATAATAATATATGGAACAACCATAAGGAATTATTTAATCTTAACATTGTTTATAAAATAAAAAAGAAAACATAATATTTCCTAAAATACATGAAAACATACCTGATAAGATCGAATAATAGCTTGCACAGCAAGATGATCGTCGATTATTTTTTCATTAATAGGTACTTGGCTCAACTGGGATCCACCCCCAAGAGGTAATAATGCTCCTAATGGTATCTGGTTATGACTTGGGGCAAGAGAAGGAGGAGCCTGATATGCAGCACCTGGTGGAGCTCCAGCAGTGCTACTACGAAAAAACGCATCCCAAGACTACCAAAAATAAATAGATGTATTAAAAATGTACTTTACACGTTCATATAATTTATAAAAATGTAATTTATTACTAACCACATGTACACTATTGGGATCTTGTAACCACGCATTATACATTTCTTCTACATAAGAACTGGAACTGCCATTTAGAAAAGGTTCTGTGGCTACACGGCTGTTATATTTTCTAATTGAATCAGTAACCATTTTCTGTGTGGTCCTTGTCAGGGGATGGCTCCTCACCAACCATGATGCAAACCTTTGTGGCCCGCACATACGTGGTGCTAGGGGGGCCAGTGTACTAAATACTGTCCTTGCCTTATACATTTTTACCTAAAACAAAAAATACAATATTATATTATATCACATATTTGCTTTGAAAATATCTCATTAATTTCATTGTACATTATAGTATAAACATAACACAAAAGTACATGTTCTTTCTCTTTATTATCATAAGTAAATGTTTCTTATCTTTAAGATTATACCATACAAAGTTTACTGCACATTATTCATTCAGAAAACAGATACTTTTGTTTTAACAATGTAGATAAATCTTTCAGTTTTATCAATCTGATTTCCATCAATTTATCAGTTTCATAGATAACTATAACTGGAAAACCATAATTATTTATATGAACAATATACATATTTTATACCTTCAAAATTTATTGCTCTCTCCAAAGACAAAAGACATTAATCATTAGATATCTGAAACATTTTTTGCTGCTTTTGCAAGATGATATTCTTACGAAATCTTTGTAGAAATCTAGCCAATCTATTTTTAAAAAAATATTTTTAAATTTACTTTTAATTTTAATTGTGGATTTAAGTTGCACAATCATATAAAATGTGCCAGCTCTAAAACATAATACATGATGAAATCAATCAATCTATATACACCCTACGTGTAAATATGGAAATCAAATATTTTATAAACCATCAATTACAAAGTTGTGAATTTTTTCAAAATAATATTTCATTAAAATATTAATCCAGTAGAAACTAGTTAAATTAAATAATAATAAAGTAATGCTTTAAATACTTCAATATTTAAAACATCAGAATATCAGAGGATTACTCAAGAAGTTGGCAAACATCCAAAGTACATATACCAATATCAATATGTATAAAAAACGCATTGAAGGTTTAGAGATTTGTTAGAAAAGATATATTCTTTACAAAATATAAAGAATTCAGATACTGGTTGACAAAAATTAAAACACATGGTATTATCAAAGTAAATGCATATGCATGTACAAATAAGAAATGACCTGTAATATCATTATAATGCAGACTAGTCTGCATAAATAACTTAGTCTACTGTAATGAATGACTAATGTATGACTGATAAGTAACGCAGACAGTCAAAACACATAAATGAAATTCATAACAAATTTTCAATGCTCAGTTTCATTGTCATTATAAAATATTAAGTTACATCATAATTTACAGTATCAAAGTCGTTTTAATTTACAATAAACGGAATAATTGCGATATGGTATTGTGCAATTTAATTTGAAAGCAACACAAAAACGTTCGTGTTAATTACGATATATATATATGATAACGAATTATCAATTATTACAACATGTTTCAAGTACTCATATGTCTGTTAGAAACCAACACAAATTTTTATTCAACCTTAAATGATAGACAGTAATGATTACACGTGTGAAATAGATGACCTAATTTTCACTAACCTTTTCCGCATTACGGATTTTATAATGACGGAAACATGAATTCGTTTAAACTTGCACTTTCGAACGTGTACATGAAATTATTTCTTGAAAGACTTTGCACGAGGAAATAAGTGATAAAACTGATTGAAATAGATCTCAAATTTCTAGAATAATAGAATAAGTAATAAGAAATTGCACTTTGTCAACGAGACAGTGTCAGAATCATGTGACATTTGTCCTAAAATCGCGGTTAAACGTCAATTCTAATGTATTTACTTGTATATACAAAATGTAGCAAATCTTAAAAATAAGCAGAATTATTTATACAATATCAAATCTGTAACGACTTCATAATTACATTTAATCGCACATAGACGTAAAATGTTGGTTATTATTCACCTAAAATCAAATTATAGGTTATTTCATTACATCACTAATATTTCAATATTTTTAAAGAATGCAAAAATACGATCAATGTGTTTTCATTTACAACGTAATGTTAATTTCCTAAAAATACAGGAAAGATAATTGCATTTATTGAGTCAGGTGACTATTTTTGTCTGGTGCAACAATTTTACGTAATCGAAGGTGTTTTATGAAATAAAAATAATACTTCTCATTAAAACTAGTTTTCTTACACAACGACTAATAATTATTCATAGGAATATTAACTGTTTTTTCATAACGGCATGAATAAAAATCAAGTGCAAACGAATAAGAAATTCACTTACCTGATGTTAACACGACGATGACAGGCCGTCCACCATTTGCAACTCACAAGTAGATGCGAGTAGACTGAACTACGTCTTCTTTAAAATACATATATCCAAGAAACAGACCTCAGCGCTCCTAACGTCCAAATACTACAAATCAATGACATAACAGTTCAATTTAAAAATTTAACGGGTGTTAAATTATTTTTGAATTGATTTTAAATTTGTTACCAACTCGCAAATATATGTGATTCTTGCTCAACTGATATGAATTTATCCTATTATTAAATTAACCCTGTTCATAATGTCCAATTTTACATTTTTTTCTTTTTTTTTTCGAAAGTGCTCTTACTTCCAGCCTGTTCAGAAGTAGTTTCTATTTCCATCTAATGTAAAACACTTCATGACTGACTTTTGAAATTTTTGAATATTCTTTCTTCTTTTAATGAAAGAAAAACGGATTAAAAAACAAAAGAATTACGAGTCAAAATGTAATCGATAAATAATAAATGTATAACCTGTGAATTCTTATTTTCTGAATTTTTATAGATTTCTTTTACTTTTATATTATTACAAATTCTTTTACTTGTTTCATAATTCTCAGTTTTTATTATTTTTTTTATGACGATTATTTGAAATTCAGTTATGCATATCGATCAATGGAAACAGAAACATGGATATTAATCACACAAGAAAATATTGTGCAGGTACTAACTTGTATATTTACTCATTTTCAATATTTTATTTTGACAGGTGTTGCAATAAGATAGCTTTTCAGGTTCCTACCTTAAATGTATTGAAATAATTTACCTATAGCATTCTAATTCTGATCTTCACTCTGATCTTATTTCTAATAAATCTAATAGCAATTTAATTATATATATATATATATATATATATATATATATATATTATGTTGAAATTTGGTTAGACGTGAAAAATGTAAGACAATGGTTGCATTCAACAAAAACAAGATGTGAATCTTTGAAATCCCACATGGAATATATGAAAATGTTATATCATGACATACCACAAATACAAAAATCTGATGGAAGCGCGAATGATCTGAGCTCTGAGAATTCAAAAACAGAGATCTCTGATAATGAAATTACAATTTCAAAACAGATAAACCCTAATAATATTTCAGAAGATTTTCTTGATATTCCATGTACATCTATAAATGATGATGGTACAATCACCTATTTAATATGTTTTATTATTCCATTCTTTGTTGCAAGATGTTGAAAATAAATCTAAGAGTATGTTTTGTTCTAGGTAATTATCAACAGCACGAATTGTGTATAAGTTCCAACTTAGAAAATATAATATCAAAAATTAATATGCAATATAAAGAAGATGAAAAAATGGAAAGCTCAAATGTACAAAAAGAAACAGAAGTTGAATTATCTACAGATACACCTAGAACATACAGTGTTCCACAAAGTACACGAATTCAATCAAGACCATTATCACCAATTTACAAAGAAAATATGGTAGTAAACATTGTATCCATATGTTGAATATGTTTAATGTATGTTGCAAAAACACTATTCTTCATAATCATACTTGCAAAAATATTATTGACAGTGTAGTGAGCAAAATCATTATTTGCAATATCCATATCAAAAGGATTTAGCACAATATTCTGCAGAACTGGTGGAAGATGCTGGGAAACCAAACAAGTTATTTGAGCAATTAGTTTTGGATAATCAAAATGAATATTTGCTTCAAGAATTGTCTTCTGCAAGAGATAATATTAAATTAAATACTATTGGAAGTATAAAAAATGAGTCACCAGGTAAAAACAAAATTTACACAAAAACTGAGAAGAATGATAAAGCAGGTTCTTCCACATTATCGAGTAAAAAAGGTTCCTTGAGTAAGTTAGACAATATTGTTTCGACAAAACTTAAAAGACGCAGAAGAAAATTACATTGTTCTAATTCGAAAAGTACCGTGACCACGAAAGATACAAATCTTTTAGGAAGAAAGGATACAAAAAAGCGAAAACCAAAAAGTACGAAATTGTAACATTCGTTTAAGAATTTTCTACTGATTTTTGTTTATATTTTAGATAGTACAATTACTAGTCATCCTGGCAAGCCTCAACAGACTTCGAATGAAGTAGTAGAAATTTATCATAACAAAGCAGCAACAAGTGGTAGCACTTGTGTTATTTCGAGCAAACGTTCGAAACTTGATCGTCACACAAACAACACGAATGTATTATCCTCGGCTAAAAATAAAAAACAATTTCTAAATATAAAGCCGAAATGTGAAGATGATGACTTCCAACACAAGTGTGACATTGATGAAAGTAGTCAACAAAATAATTCTCAGAAACAATATGTATCTAAAGATGAAATAGAGTAAGTTTCTGGAATGATAATTGTAAGAATAATAATTGTATGTATTTTAGAAATATTTCTGCTTTTAGAAGTAGAACGAATACTTCAAATAGAAATTGTGATTTGGAAGTTCCAGTGTCCCCTGCATGTACCATGGAGAAATGTAATTCACACCAGTATGAGCATTCAATTCTGCAAACATCATATTGTGATCCATTGATTACCCATAATTATGAAATGCCTACACTGGCTTCAAAATTAAAAAGAGCAAATCGTTCATACTTTGGTAGATTCAACTTTAGAAATATACCCTTTGTAGTTGGTACTTCAGTGACACCAAGTCATAATTTAGGTTTAAATATTCAGCAAGTATGTTACATGATACAAGAATGAAGGATACATTGCTATAGATTTTTTTTTTCTATTTAAAAGGTTTTAAGCATTATGAAAACGAAGCAACCTACAATAAGTGGAATCACTCCACTTCTCATTCGTAAAGTTAGTCGAGGTATGAAACCTGTATCTCTTCTGATGGAGCAAATGAATGATCAATGTAGTAAATTATCTTATGTAAATACCCGTATGAATGGTATGCATATGCAAAAGGAAAATTCATTCGTAAATCAAAATGACAACTTACTAGAAAATGAAAACGCATCTTTAAAATATAATAAAAAAAGATTAAATGATTTAAATATAAATTTGAAGTCAACCATAAAACGTTATCAGGATATACAAGAAATGGTTAAAGGGAGTGCGTACACGTACGAAAATTATCATACGGAAAAGGTTTGTTTTACAAAAAAAAAAGGCATATTACTAAAAATGTGTGTTCAGCTTTGACGAGTAATTAAAATTTATTACCAACAGGATACTAAATCAGAAAATCAATTAAATACACTTAGTAGCACACAAGTGCTGCAAAGTACAGACAATACTAAAGTATTGAAGCTATTTGCTTCTCAACAAAATTTAAAGTTAGGAGTAAGTATTCCATATATATAACGAAAAATCGTGTAAATGATTAAATTGCTTCAAAATTTATAGGATAATGTAAATGATAAACACCTTTATAACACTTCATCAATTGAGGATTGTAAAAATTCAAAAGGAATACGAGAGGTTCTAGTTCATCTTCATGATCAGTTTGAAGAAATGAATATGTGAGTTATATCAACCTTCGAAACTTTTAAATTACAATTATTTACTATTTTTTTTAACAATTGTAGAAAATACGAAAAATTGCAAGCAAAGGCAAAAAAATGTACTGATAAAGATTTGGAAGAAGAGATCATAAGCCTTGAAAAAGAATTGAATGCCAAAGAGGATGAGATAAATGCTGTTATCAATTTATATAAAGAAGTAAAATGACCTTAATTCTTCAAATTAAATTATAATACTCGAAAATATCTACTTATGTTTCAATCTTTGTTGTTATTAGGTAATGGCATTAAAACGTCAAATGAAACTATTGCAAGAAAAGAATAGTTACGTTTGTATATCAACTGAAATACCACTGCAATCAAATAAAGCGTATTCCACCACGCCGTTCACGTTAACTAAATCTGATGGAACAAATGGCCAACATAAATTATATCATAGGCGAGGGACTAGTGTTATTTCAACAAGAGAACCTACTTCTATTCGATTAGCTGGGCTTTTACGGCAAATTCAAACGTTTCAAAAACAATTGAAATTATCGTCGTAATAAGGTATCATGTTTTGAATCTAAGTTGAACATATTATCATCTTTAATTATTGAATTATTTTCCATATTTACTTCTGCAGAAATAAACGGAACTTCAAATGGACAATAATTTAAGACAATGAATATACATTTTACAATAAAACAATTGTAAGGCAATAAGTAAAATACTGTAATCGTCATAAGTGTAGTTCAAAATTTTGATAAAAACTTATTATCAGAACTTAGATTACAGATATCTGAGGAATTTCATTAGGATTATTTTCTATAATAAACGCAATACTTTTAATCGATCATACTCTCTTTTTTTTATTCGATTCTGCGTACTACTTCTTATAATAGTAATTTGCATGTATGTATGTATGTATGGTTTTGTGTATTTAAGTATGCAACTGGTGGTACCTATACATACTGGGTATATGTATGCACATAATCACACATTTATAATCGCCGGAAACAATTAAAATTTTACTCTACATAAATCACTTTCTGTCTTCTTTTCTTAACTTTGTTAGTTTTGTATGCATCTATTTTTCATACATATGCGAACAAAAACTTACCGTAACTTATTAATTTAATATTACTCGTTTCTTTTTTAATTTCAACAGTTATGTCTAGATAAATCGTAAGAAATCATGATCGATTTAATATGTATATGTATAGCGAAGGTCAACGTCTTCTTTAATGAATCAAAACCTGGTTACTCGTAATGGTTAGCTCATTCTCAAATATATACGGACTTTAAAATATAGTGGCAGAAATATTTTTCTCTCAAGCAACTACACAGAATCACGCGTTTCACTTTTATACTCGCAAAGATACGTTTCTTCTACAATCTACAAAATGTATCTTGAATAACGTTAATATAAATTGTTATCTTAATTCTAAGCCAGTACCCATTTTTTCTTTTACCATAAAGATCATTATCCGTACATACAAAATTCGCTGAAATAAAAATACTTCTGATATTAAATATAAAATGAATTCTCTTCTAATAATAGTTTTGTAAAAATACAATTAGTTGGACTAATCGATTTCGCGTTGGGAAATTGATAACACTTCTTACTAAGAATTGATAGATTCGTATCAGATTTAATATTTGAATAAATTCCAGATTTTCTGTGACTGATTAATTACTTTAGCTTTCTTTCTTTCTTTCTTTTTATTATTAAGAAAATGTATATATTACTTGAGCTACCATTTGTTTTGGGATCATTCATCGTCATTGCTTTCTATAAAGCGGAAAATAAAAGATTAGAAATTAAATACTTCTCACACACACTCTCCCATATTAACGCAAGCAGTATATATCTTTCATATTATATCACAGACTAAAAAATGCTTTGGTCTAAAAAATCGTACACTTTTTTGTTTTGCGTAATTTAGTAGATATCATTTATAATGAATCTCAAATATATCAATGTAAGATTAAAATATTCAAATAAACTGATTTCTTCATACGTGTGTGCGAAATGAATTAGCACGGTAGATTCCGGGGTCGTTATTATTTTTAATCAACAGAACGAACAATTAAGCACAATATGTAAACAAGGAATCAAAATATGGTTTCTGACATAATTTTATAAAAAATTTTAACGTTAACATTGGTCGATATAATTTACGATATACTTTTGAATGATACATAATTTACAACGCATTTCACGTGGTGTTTTTTTTTTAAATTCTTGATCCTTGATCTATATCAAAGTTTAAACTTTGTGAAATTATTAAATGAAAGAAAAAAGAATAATCTGACCCCCCACCTCGGTGCACTTTCATGATAATAAAATTTGCCAAGCATTTATTCCATTTATGCTTTAAACTCAAAACTGTAGCACCCTCAATTGAAATACTTCATCAAGTTAAATTTTAAGGCTATCATTTATACATATACTTTAAACTTACATTACGTCAGACTAATTGCCTTAAAATTTTACTTGTCAAGTACTAAACGCAAAAATTAACGAGCTTTTAATGAATATGTTTAATACGCTATAAGACTGTAACAGTTTATAGTACTCTACAATTATAACATGTGATATCTCTTACAAGGTACTTACTTACATTACAAATATAACCCCACAGATTCGTTCTTTACTCTCAACATTCAATTTGGTGATAATTCCTAAATAATAAGATGTATTAATTTTATTTTAAATAATATACGATCTAGAATACTTGCTTCTTCTATTAACGATCCATTGATAAATCAATTTCTAAAATAATGATTTATCGCGTCATAGTATTGTAAAAAGGAAAATATGATATTGATGTAATTAGAGCAATGTAAATGTACACATCAGTATACTAATCTCTGTTCATAAAAGGACATATACAACGCGTTTATTACCCTTGTCTGTTCCTTATTCACGGGTGTTGTATTCTTTTTCTTTTATCTTCTATTCATTTGATTCATAGGAAGAAATGTAGATATAACTTTTTAAGTAACATTTTTCTTCGATTATTATGTTGCTATCTGTTTAACGCTTCGTTAAACACAGATAAACACACAAACGTAGAAAAATGTAAAAAAATGATGCGCTTATAATACAACGCAATCTAAATATACAATTACCGTTAAGTAGGAAGAAATGAATTTTCAAAATTTCTATTATAAAATGACAAAATGTTAGATGATATCCGTAAAAATACGTACAAAATTCGATGGAGCAAATCAGTGGTATTACTTATTCACTGTGTTGATTTTTTTTTTTCAACATTTTGTTAGACAAAGTTTCTCGTACAAACAGGCAAACATTTGCAATAACTCCTATGAAATCAATGCTTCTTTGTTGTATCATAAAGCTGTCATCGAGTATCTTGAAGAAAGTAAAGTGCAAATCGACAGATTGCTTTCATATTTGTAATGCCATAGCCACTGTTATTTTCTAATAGTGCTTAGAGTTCGAAATGCTACTTTGGTAGTAACCTTATCCTTTATTATCGCATGATATCACGTGATGAAATTCTGGTGTGTCCGTAAGAGTCATCGAAATGATTAGATCTTATCAAAATGACGTCGTTAATTATAATAATCGAAATCGTTCCTTGAAATGTTGTATGTAATCATGTTTTATCGCGTACAATAATTATTTTCATTGGCATTGTAAGAAAATTGAATATCTCAAATATTTTTCTATTAATTGAATATGTTGACCATTGAACCATTATCAGCGACACAGGAACGATTTTAGCTACAAGTATTCGTTTGCTCCTTCTCTTAAAACGTTTTGATTCTTGAATAAATTCACATTGTCATATGTATTATATTACATTTCCTGTTTCAACAGATGCTGTTTTGCCTTCACGCTTTTGCTCAAACATTCTTCCTTATTGCACAATGGTATCAGTTACAATTGTAAGAATACAATATAATTTATCGATTGTATAATATAATCACTGTGCATATTTCACACATTTCAGGATGTTGAAGATTCTTTGTATCGTTACCGTGGTTGCGTGTTAAAATTTACAACACCAATTAGATACTGCGTCAAGCGTTTTTAGCCACAAGAGCATCAATCAGTCTAAGCTTTGCTTTAGCCTGTTTATACGATTCATAAACTGTGTTAACCTGCGGTCCACGATCTTCTCTTTGCATTCTACGACCAGCTCGAGCTTCAAATTGTGCTTCTAATTCTTTCAAAGCTCGTCGCAAACGTTTTTTCTCTTCCCTGGTTAATTTTTGTTGCACCAATAATTCTTCTCTGCAATTAAATTCAATTATTCAATAATACATTTACATATATGCGTGATAGATACACACGTGGATCGTTGATGTATTAAAGAAACTTACTGTGGAAGCGCGTGAAGACTTTCATTGTTGCTGCGGCTTCCTTCGCTACTGCTGTGCTGACTATCACTGTCAGTTGGTAATTGATCAACCGAATCTATACAATCCAAAATACCTCTATGCGACATATCCGGTTCACTCGCTCTTCTTTCTGCATCAGAGTGATTACTAGGTAAGTTGGACGACGTGAAGTCCATTGCTTCGTGTTCCAAAATAGTCGCTAATTCTGAGATACTATCCTTATTTTTATTCTTTAAAAACATAATTAATAAACATAAGTAAATAGATAAATTTTTATATTCAGATTAAAACGTTATAAGGCTTACCACTCCTGCCCTAATGAGTAATCTTTTTAAAGTTCTATATCTATCGTATAAAGGTCGCACAACAGTTCTATCTTCTTTCGAAACCGGTCTGCCGAATGTATTCTCGATATGAAGCAAAGATTTCTGAACGGCAGTTTTTTCATCCATTAGTTGTTCGTAAGTAAGTTCTTCCATGTTATCGGGTCTGTTGTATTTTAATCTCTTTTCGCTAAGTTTCTTTTCTACTTCTTTAACCATTTCCTCCATCGACGTAGCTCTAGACTTTTCTTGGCTATTATTATTATTCGTTGGACTACCGTTACTTAATCTGTTATTTGCGTTAGCTAATAACGCGCTAACTGGATCTTCCTTTAACAACTTATGCTCCTTTCGCAACTTATTCAACTCTGTACACAACCTCTTTATGTCCCTGTTGCTCATCTTATCAGAATGACTTGGACGATAACCAAAGTTTTCTTCGAATTCATCTTCGTACTTTTTTATCTTTTTCTTCAAGCCGTTTATATGTTTTGTTAAGTTTTTCAATCCAAGCTCCGCGACGTTTGGGGTATTTGGTTGTATCTCATCTTCAGAATAAAAGCGCCTAGGTAACAATAAAGAATTTCGTGGGGAGAGCATAGCTTCTACTCGGGCATCAGCTTCTTCCTATAAAAGAGCAATTAACACGCAATACGTTCAATGATTGTTCTCAGAAAAATGAACAATAAGAGAAGACTTTTTAATACACCATTTGTTTCTTACACTTTCTTGTCTTTGGAAAGTCCAATTCGTTAAACTAGGATTATTTAAATCTTCGTGATCAACTGTTGGCGGACGAGCGGGCGATGGTGATCGACTGGGTCCACTGCTGAGCATTTCCAAAAAACTTTGAGCTGGAGAACCATTGCGACTACTCGGACTCGACGAAATGTTATAAATGTTATCAGGTTCTTCCTCGTTTTCCTTGCTCGAACTCTCGGCATCGACGGTCTTGTGCACTCTTCTTCTTCGAGCTTGCCTTCTTCCTCTCGGCGTGATACTTCGACTGAAACGTTCGCTGCTTCTCAGTTTCTCGGCATCGCATTCGAATTTCTCGGTTTCTAGAGCGGTTTCGCAAGGCGATGGAATCGGTGGAATTTTCTTAGATACAGGCGAGACGTTTGTTCTTTCGTGCAGAGGAAGTCCTCCGCATCTCTGTAAAGAAAAATCACAAATCTATCACGATACAAGATCTTTGAATCGATAGTGTTACGTCGACGATACTCACCACTCCGTGACCCATTTCTTGCCCAATTTGAGACAAAACGAGCAAATGTTCTTCGCTGTTGAAATCCTCGTGACTGCTCACGCGTCTAATCGTGTCCGCAGTCTCGGTTGGACTTTCAAGAACGCGTTCTTCGCTGTTGCTTCTACAATCGAATTTCATTTCTAATTAGGAACACACACTTATACGTTTCTTATTTTCTTTCGTTTATTCGTGGCACCTTATTAACTTTCGTTCTTGACAACAGGACTCGCGACGTTCCTTACGTTTACGCGGTTTCAGCGCGCAAAGCAGAGAAGATGCTTCAGAGTCTTTCGGCTGCTCGTCTTTTTCGTCCTTGCAGATTTTACAGTCACTAGCAGGGATCACGCCGTTCACCACGTTATCACGGATGCTGCAATCAAATGGAAAAGGAATAAATATATATTTTGGAAGAGTCATGGTTTACTTTTATTTTTCGTATGACGAAAATTTGAATAAACATTGCGTCGGAATGTACACGGAAGGATCAACCCAATACACGTTGTCGTATCAAGGAACACGATCTACGTGCGGTCTAGTGAAGAAACTGCAGAGCGTAAATACTTTCGCAGTGAGTCATCGGTCCTCGTGATACTATTTCTTTCCGTAAGAAAGATACTATCGAAACGAAGCCACCCGCGTGCTATGTACATATGTACTCCTCGTTCTATTTCAATTCACCCAGGAATTTTCCTATAAACCCAGGGCCGGCCCTGAGATTTCTGGGATCCTGAAATAAAATTTAGAAAATTAACATTAAAGCTTGTATAATTAATTTAGATTTCCAATATTCAAGTAAACATTACTCTTCTTGCATTCTTAGATGCAAAACCGTCTTATGGGGGCCCTAGGTGGCTGCCTAGTCTGCCTAGGCCCAAGGCCGGCCCTGTATACACCTTTCTCCTTTTTTTTTTTTTTTTTTTTTTTACACCAACGTAATCAATGGTTCACCGATGGCGATTGACCAAAAATTTTAATCCATTTTTTGAATTATCGTTTTTCCAATACACGACGACCATTTGTTTGAAAATGTAAACGAGAGTCAATTCGACGTACATTCGAATTGATTTCAATGAGATTGCGCTTCCTAATGTACCGATGACGTATTTGTTTTATGAATGAATCATAACGTTATTCCTGTATCTTACACTCTTTTTTTCTGTCGAGCGATTGTAACGGTTCCGCAGATACGGCAACGAAAGGAACGTTCAAAAATGATGGAATGTTAATTGGATGGAAGTTCCGACAATATTAATTACAGATAAATATTTGTCACTCGATGAGAGTCGATGAACACGAAAAGCGAATGCAAACATATTAACGTGTCGATACGTGGAATCAAATTGAACTTGACTAAATGACGATTGTGTAATTGCCGAGTTACTTTATCGCCTTTCGATTATATAAAATGATACAATAAGCGTTTCGATTAGTATTTCCTGTAATGAAACGTAACACGTATCCTAAGGTGATAAGAGAGAAAGTTGCAAAAATTTTCTGTGAATCATTTCTTTTTTCATGAAGGAGTAACATAGACAAAATTTTATAAACGATGCGTTTAAAGGTGAAGGTTACGAACGCAACATTGTTGCAACAAACTCCTTTCGCAAGCTATAATTTATTTGCAAATTACGAAGAATATTTTTTTCTTTACCGGTTCCTACGATACGTTCAAGGTAAACGTAGAAAAAGTTCCCGTGTATATAGAATTTAAAAGAAAAACTTGTTTCCATCGCTTTAATGACAGAGAAAGGACATTAAAGTTTATCAATTATTCGTATCTGAAATTTGTCCACGCGTTACTTTCCACGCGTTTAAGAACGCTCTGTGCAAACATTCCGAATGTTCGTATCTTTTAATCCGGCTAAATTTAACGTAAAAATGCTCGTTGGAAAAATGTTCGTGTTGAAGTCGAGCGAAATGCGTTTCCAACAGGATGAAAAGGGTAGCCGGGTTTAATCGATCGACGTTTAATGGAAATGCCTTTGAGAACACTGAACGTGAGGTAGGTCACGTAGATATTACGCATCTTATTTGTATATCATTTTCAAATCCCTTACAACGAAATTACATTCAATAAAACAAGAAAAAAGGCATCGATAGCGGAACTCCGTGAAACTGAAAATAGATCCGTGAATATCGCAAGTGTTAGAAAAAATTTCTTTTTATTCTATTTTCTTTACGCTATGGCTATTAATATTCTTAATATTATTATTAATAATAACTTGAACGTAATTAAAATAAAAAGATAAATTTAACTTTATAAGCTTCATAATATTATTAAATTATTCTCGGATCCAGTTGATACTGTTATTAATAACTGAAATGCAATTAAAATACAAAGCATAGCATTGTTCTTAAAAATCGTAATTTGCATCGAATCGCTGATATGCTTTGCAGTTGTTCCATCGATTAGTAATCGAATCAATACACGGTGCAACACACGAGTATAACTCCATTTAAATGATTCGATTAATGTTGATCAAGAACGTTCAACGACTGATCATCGATAATAGATTCTCTATAAAAATGATAAATATTCTAAATACTTGAAATTTTTATCGCGACGGTATAAAAGAAATGAAATGCGGTAAAGGATGCATTCCTATGGAATACCGACATCGATTACTCTATCATTACATAACTTGTTTTTCTTATTTTCGGGCATTTCCGGTAAATCGAATTACTTGAAACATTAGTATCCCGTAGACTTTGCTGGAAAAAACATAGTAACAAGATTCGGTTGCATAATTTGCCGGCTAAGAAGATAAAAAAAAGCCTTAAAATTTCGACCGAACAGCTTCAAATACTTCTTGTGACATTGGAACGGATCTTATGGTAATAAAAATATTTTTCATCGAAGAAGCATTACGAACTTACTAGGAGAGAATCCCTTTAGTCATAGAGGTGGCTCATGTAATCACGAACACCAACTTTCTTTTCCAATGGCGGACCACCGGCGCGAACACGAGCCTTTCGGTGATTCGATGGAACATTTATGGTCAGCTTTAAGTTCTAAAGCCTAGACGAGACACGACAGTTCTCTGATCCGACTGGTCACCGAAGAAACGCCGCGCCTCACGCTTCGTTCGAGTCGGATAAAGTTCGATAAGAAACCGTTCTTGTTCACGAGGAACAGGGAGATACAGACTTTTGGATATAATCGGCCAACGGACGCGTAGGATACGTGGAAAATTTGGCTGAAGAACGTTGATTCGTATACGAAATCGTTCGGCCAGGGCCAAAGGTGGAGGAGTTACGTGGAGCTGGGGCGTTCCACGTATTCGTGATTAAAAGGCACGCACAGCACGGACCAAGGCAGAAATCAGACTACGCTGGTTGCCGGTTCGAGCCCGGTCTATATTCCGTCGCTGCAACTGACACCGATCTTCCCGTCACGACACTCTACTGCTGCTCCTCCGTACCAGCCGACTGCAGCACGTGACAAACCCAAAGAAATGATCACGATGGAACGGAGCCCAAGAACCCTTTCTCTCGTTCCACCGTTCTCTCCCGTTCTCTCCCGTTCTACCATTCCCCGGACCTATGCACTTCCATGCCACAATCGTTCGCAATCGTTTCGATAATTCGTTCGAAAATCGCGTAGTAATAAATTGAAACCGGCTTCCATGCAATTACTTACGTTTCTAATCGTTTCCTAACGAAAAACCTCGAACCGAACGAACATAAGCCTTTCTCTCATTCTAGAGACAACTATGGAATTTCACAGAGCTACGCTAACAGCGTAATCATCCCGAGGATTGCCGAGTGTACTCCTTACGAGCTGCATCCACGTGGCAGGCTCCAAGAATCGAATCCCCTATTCTCGAGACACCTATGGAAATTCACGCAACCGCGTGTGAATTTCGTCGACTGCAATCGACGTGATATTGCAAAATTCACCTGGCTACATGTTACGTTCTCTTTATCTTGAATCAATAGAGAAATAGAATCAATGGGTGAAAGAAGGAAGCATGTAGAATATGCAGATTTACAATTGGCTGATAAGAGGCACATGAATCATCCTTGATTTTCTATATATTGCCGCATCGGAAGAAACAAATATCTCAGAACCGGTTCGAAACTTGTTCCAACTACCAACAACCTTCATGGTTAACGCATTCACCGATGCGAGTGTTTAAAAAAAGATTGAACGAACAAGATTTCCTTTTGGAATTCATTTTGAAAATTGTTGAGCAAATATGAATGGAGCCAGGCTTTTCTTAGGAAATATAAGATAACGCGATTTAACATCGTTGTTCGATTTCTTTTCTTTCATTTCGACGCGTATAAAATGCGAATTCATGGTCGTAGGACACGTGTAACGGTGGTCTCCCACGAGAAATTGGAACGTCACCCATACATATGTATGCGACACTGCCAGCGAATTGGTTAATATCGCGATTCTGAATTAATATCCGTCCTTTCACCACGTACGCGCGTGTAATATGTTTCGGTAGCTTTTTAACGTTATAATTTGTCGTCGATCTTAGAAAGATTTAACGCTATCCTTAAACCTAAAATAAATTAGGTAAATAAATGAACGGTGGATGAAAAATAAATTAGCGGGGTAGAATCATTTTTCATTTCAACAAAAACGAAACGAAACGAAACGCGGCTGTTCTGGTGATAAATATGAAAGGCAATTAAGCGAAGTGCTGATAAAATAATCAGGAATGTTTCAATTATGACGAAAGGGATGAAATATAAATATTATCACAATTTTTCCACGGGAAGTCTGACTCGATCACGAGTGTACTATGGACATAATCTTCTCCCAAGATTCTTCAAATGAACCCAATGATCGTATCTGCTAATTAACGCAATCGTTTCATTCAACTCGAGGCAAAGTCCGCGTGCACGTGATTCTGTTTCTTCGTTAACCGAAGCTTACCAGATACAATTTTAAACTTTGTTCAAACATTTATGATGATTTTTTCTGTTAAACCTAAAGATACCAGACATTTGAAGACTCTATTTTTAGGCACATCTTTTAAAACGAAATTCCATTTGAATTTACTCACGCGATTATTCGTTTTTTCAAGAAATCTTTCAAACAGAACTTGCTCTGTTTCGAGGTAGACATCTTATCGGCACGAGGTGCCTCGTCTAGTCGAATACGTTTCCAAGATTTCACAGTGACTTTTGTTTCAATAGGAATCAAGAGGAATCATTCTAATTCCTTAATATCTTTGCAAGATAGAACGAAGCAGAATAGTGCTGGTTGCTCGATACTTAAGCTACCTCGCGATCACACATTTGGCATAGTGACGTCAAACCGCGTTATTTTCGGTCGGTGGATGTACATTTAGCTCGAATCTAGATCGTAAAATCAGCCGGCAATAGGATACAGTAGCATCGTGCAACGAACGTGTTGCACTTTGTGTTGTAACTTCGTGCCTGAACAAATCAACTCGGTGTTGATTCATTTTTTATACGGCAGATTTCGAAACCGCTCGCTACCGGTATTATGTAAACGGAAACGTCTAACGGAGCTGAACGAAAATGATTACTTTATCCGTTGTTACATATCCTCTCAAGATTGGACGCCAGACTTTCAACGCACCCATGGTCACCCCGGAAGTCGGACGTCCAATCTTGAAAATAGGATCTAATCATTTCTGAAGGATTCTCTAGATACGTATTCCAGAACGAAAGGGTTAACCTCGTGATGCGCGTGTTTACGCGTTGAAAGGCAGTCACGAGACTAATAGTCGGATCTAATAGCGGGTCGTTCCCGACTCTGGTGCACAACCAGTCTGTTCGACGCGGTGATGCGGCAACACTGACGTAATCCTTCCTAATAAATTTCCTCGATCTCGTTACAATCTGTTATCTGTATTTCTGTTCGAAAGAACAGGTTGATTTGTAAAGAGCAAATTTTCGACACGGCCATCCTCCAATTGCCAAGGAAAATAATCTAAGAGCCGTCCGTTCCGTTCCCTCTTTGCAAAAGTCAATCAAGATTTCGATCTTTCGATCTTTCAATCGTCCGTTTCGATAAACAGGAAGACGAGAAATCGAAGGCTTCGATTGAAAAGCTACACGATCGAATCTTTAGCTTTAATTATTAAATACGATAATGAGATTGTTTAGTCTCCGACAACGGTACTTTTTGCCAAAAGCTGACCTTTAAACCGAGTATGTAATCTATAATAGATAAATAGAAAAAAAGATGTCACGTTGCAACGTGAGGTCAGAAGCCAACGAAAGAAGCATTAATAATCTGTCGGTATTATGTAAGTGGTACGACGAATCGATGACCGTACAAAGGCCACGAGTTCTTATGATATTTTCTTTGCTTTATTAACGTTCAAGCATTTTCAATGAACGAATCAGTCGACGATAATCGTTAATTTCCTACAATTTTCTTTTCAACTTCGAGCGGCTTTTTTCAAAAGGCTTCTTTCGTTTGAAAAAAAAAAAAAAGAAATATTATAATACGTTTAAAAATTTTTTAACAGGCAACCGAACGATGTAAACGCGCGTGGTGTTAAAACGCAAGCATCCAACAGAGCGGCACGTGTCATCTCAATATTTTCGTTCGAATTTTCAAGCTAAATCAAGAAATCTGCGCAGTTTGACGGTAAAACGAAAATAATTTCAACGAGAATATATCCTAGACACAGACGTTACGGCAGAAAATCGTGACACAACGTTATTTGATCATCCGTGTCATCATTCATATTATCATAATTTTGACGAAATACAAAATACATACTATTTAACACTTTCGGCTAAGGCTACAAATGTCCCGGGCAACAAAAATAAAAACACGCCGGATGCTGTTCAAATATATTTGCCGATAGTTTTAAAGCCGAACGAAAGAACATTTTTATAAATAACGTGTGCTAAGAATAACTGGAATGTTAAATAACGGAGGATCGTCTTTTTAGAGCAGAACTTCTTTACGCGACTCAAAGTTTTCTAAACATTCCTGCTTTCCTATACCTATCGCAACTTTTTTTTTTTTTTTTATAGAAACCTACGATGTTGCGTTAAAAATAATATGAATCTTCTTCCGTCAAGGTCAATGGAAAATTTATAACAAGAAGAGCAGGAGATAATTACCGGTAACCGGTTTTCTCCAATTCGATTAATCGAACAAAAGTATAATTAAAATTGCAAATATTTCGTATGCTATTAATACGCTTGATTAGTAATACCGTTACGAAATTGAAGATTAATAGCTAATACCTTAGATAATTCGTATCATCACGTGTCGTATTACACATTGTAATTGGCTACGGTGGGAATCGAGGCGTTAATAAAATCACCGATTGCATGTGCGAACAGCCGGCCAAATTTCGTTCGAATAACATTTGATTTATCGGTGGAGTGATAAACGATGCAAGGTTGTTTCTCGAATACTGCACGTGACATTAATTTACATTTTACATAGCCAGGTAATATATCATTCATCGTTGCTATCCGCAAAATAATAAAAATGTAAAACCATCGCAGCCACGTTGTTTATCTATGACTTTTACCGTTCACCGAAACGGGCTTATACCTTTCGCGCGGTTATTTTCCATCGTGGCTCGTAATTCTGTCGCGACCGGCAACGTAAGCGGGTTTCTTACACCTAAACTTTTGGCAACCGAACGAAACCGAAAAAAAAAAATTCGTCAGTCGAAACACGTCGATGATTTATTTCGATCCTTCGAAGCGCGTGCTCTTGCATCCGATTATACCGTGCCCTTCTATCAATGATTACCATTTTCCTTTTTTGGCAATTTCTTATCAAAATAATGTAATTTCCCCCGTTACTTATACAATCGCGTGTGACATCATCGTATCCTTTGTATTTCGAGCTACCAATTTCATTAACCACCGACACGCATTACTGATTATAATTTTGTTGTATCGATCGAGTGTAATGAATACCAGTCAGGTTTCTGCTTTTAATCGTTAACTTTATCTCTGATCGTATTGCGTGTCAACGGTATTGTCGATCGAATAGTCAGAAATCAGAGCCGAGACACGACATTGGGTGTATTGTAATCTTCATAATGTATGTTTCAATATAATAATATAATGCACGTTTCGCGATTCTAACTATAGCTCTGAGATAAATTATTTAGATTAAATATAAGCGGCGAGTGGATTAAGCAATTTACTACTTTTTTTAAATACAAACGATAGGTGCCAATGGCGTGCCAAAAATTGATTCGTTGTACCTTGTCGTTCGAGAGAGACGCAGTATCATTTTCGCAGACAAAATTCTTGGCACAGACGTCGATTACC
This sequence comes from Osmia lignaria lignaria, assembly GCF_051020975.1. Classification (NCBI taxonomy): domain Eukaryota; kingdom Metazoa; phylum Arthropoda; class Insecta; order Hymenoptera; family Megachilidae; genus Osmia; species Osmia lignaria. Next base: position 10,799,001 of record NC_135033.1, on the reverse strand, counting down.
TTTCGATCTTCTCTTGGGGCTATTTAAAATTTACGCAAGAATCTGATACAGCTAATCGAATCTTTGAAATCCAGTACTCCTACCGCACTGATCCTTTTAACACAATAATTATCTGTAATTAATGATACGAATATGAGAAGGTTTCAAGCGAAAGGAAACGCGTACTTTATTGCTATGCGAGAACGCGTGGCGTACTCCTTGAACGTCGATCGAAAAGTAAACACGAAAGGTAAGGAAGCATCGAGAATGGTTTCAAGAACGTTCCTCGGCGTCGAACTATTCACAACAAGGCCAAGGACCGAGACGCGTAATCCCAACAGGAAGACGAACGATACGAATAAGCACCGACTTCGGGCTTGGAAGGTCGTTGAATAATAATCGTACGATTAAAGTAGATTTCATTAATGCACCGGCTGTTATCGGGGTCGCTTCGATTTAGCCGGATAATTAAAAAGACGGCGAAAGAAAAGAAACGATCCCGAACAATTAACAAATTGAAGGATCGAAATAGAAAAATAAGATAACAAACGCAAGGAATACTCACGACGAAGGGAATGATTGAACGATATCCATAATAAAATGAAACTTATTAAGACGAAAGGCCAATTTAACGCGATTTTTGCGTGTTTAGAGGATTAAAGGGATGTTGAAATCGTACCTGTTCGTACGTGGAACCAAAGCGAACCGAATCGAACGATGCACGCGAACAATCTCGAGGCTATCGTTTTCAACGGTAGCGCTACCACCGCTTCTTATACGCATAAGAAGCAAGACTGATCGATTCAACCTCTTCTATGACTAACGCCGTTTAAATCGCTCCTCCCCTAATTGTCTCGTAATTGTAACATTATATATTCTACCAGAAAGTTCTTACGGCCGTTCCGGTTTTACCATCTAAATATCTCTAAATAAACTGAATTTATTTGTTCAAGTTGGTTGGTAGAATTGTTTAGTTTACTGATGCATACACTGGTGAGAAAGAGACCGGAAATAGTTAAAACGGCAAATTACGTGAGTGTTACTTACCAATCAGGAAAAACTAGAGAGGCGTCGGCCAAAATATCGCGAAGGAGCGTGGTAGCGGGTGGAACGTGAGGTAGAATCACAGGCGCGAACACACCGCAAACGCCGGCGCTACGTCCATGTTGGGCTTCGTATTTGCTCAGATAAAGGGACAGGTAACCGAGTAGTCGATAGTGAGAAGCTGGCAGAGACGATAGAACCTCCTTCGTCGAATTGATCCAGCAGTCGTGATCGTTGGAATAATTCTCTGGAAATGAATGATACTTTCAAAATACTATCGTTATTAAGTTTATCGTCTATTAATTTTCTACCGGAAAGTAACCTACGAGCATGAATAGCCAATAGTCTGGCGACAAGAGTGGATGGTACAACTGGTTGAGGTAATTCTTTCAAATACTGTCGAAGAAGCGTGGCCGCAGTAGGAGGGCAGGCTGCAGCTTCCAAATCGGCGTCCCCTCTTCGCTCGAAAGCCGCTCTCAGTCTCTCCGCCAGCCTAGGACTTCCACCAGACAGGCGAAACACGGCAGCACTTTGAAATCCATGAGCTTCGATGTAGCTGCACAGTCGATGCACAACGAAAGGTACCCCGGTGTCGAGATACGGCTCGATCGTGTCCAACCGGCTACCAAAGACCCTCGTGGATCCTCCGTTACGTCCCAACAACGAGACAGCCAAGACGCGTTTCACTTTCGCTAAACGAGACTCGTCCTTGGTAATCATCAAAATTCAGCTGTTAGAATCTACAGTGGTGAGCACGTTAGCCTTTCCTAGAGAAAAGGACAATGCGAAGTACATCACTCTAGAATATATTTAGACGAGTAGCGGGGTTTCTTTCTTTTTTTTTTTTTTTTTTTTTCCCTAGGAAAGGCTCAGACTTTCTATGTTTCAGAGTCGGCCGTACGATATGCAAAAACATAAGAGAGATACATATGTTAATGTTAGACATACATAGATAGAATGTTAGAGAATTTTTTATTGCGCTATGCCAACGAGGTGCCGAGCCGTTCGTTCGCAACCTACAGTGGGCCATAAAATTATTCGCTACATATCTTTACAGCATCTCAAAAAGCCTCAAGTCATTTGGTTCCATTTTAAACGAGGTATTCTGTTTTAAACGATGAGCGAATAATTTTGTCAGGCTCGGTTTTCGTAGTCGACACTGCCGTCCCTGAGCCCGCGCGCTATACGCGCTCTGATTGGTCAGCGTTTTTCCTTAATAATTCAAAAACGAAGCTAGAAACAACATTTTGCCAAAGGGAAATGTATACCTGAAGCATAATCGAGGGAAAATTACCTTCTCGTGAACTTGTCGTACGCGTGTAGGACTCGTCGAAGATCCATGATGATGATGGTGATTGTGGTGAAGGTGGTGGTGATGAAGGTGATTATGTTGGTTGTTGTGGAGATGGTGGTGATGTTCCTGCTGAGGACGTCTCATCCCACTTTGTCTACACCGTGAACCGCCGCCGTCGCCGCACTGGGATCATTAAATTGATAAATACCAGTCCTTTTCTATTACCGTTAGAAATAGATTAGCAAACGCATAAACTCTACTTTCACGGTTCAACTAACTTTAACGAAAGCTACGAAAGCAGACGTTTGAAATTTCTTATCTACTCGCGTTCTTCTACATACTTTACATACGTTTTCTTTAAAGGATAATTCGAAGCACGATCGGACAATGGGTGTTACGATCGAATACCTTCCCAAGACCGTCACGATCGATAAAATTTCATAATACAGGACTTTGATAGCCCGTGTAAATAAAGCACGCGCATCGAACGATTAAACTAAACCCAGCACCCATTGTGTCCGGTGCCGTGAACGTTTATCGAGATTGTTGAAAGGAAGCATATTAGAGAGAGGAAGAGACTCACAATGCACTCCCTCGCGACCCTCCACAGATTGAAATAAATGGAGTACAGTCTGGAAGCTACTTCGAAGCTGCACCTCTTTTTTTTTTTTTTTTTTTATCAGCTTGTCCTTGTTTCGACTTCGCGATCGACGAATAGATCGTCTTACAAACAGAAGAGGAATTCTCGAACCTTCCGGTTGATCGAACTGGCCACAAGAAACTTCCTCGTGTTCACTTTCGTTGTTCGTCACGCGTCTAGCGTATTTTCTTCAAACATGAAACGTACGGGTAAGGAACGATAATGTGGGGTAAATATTGGGATCACAGGAGTTGTAAGGAGGTGGAAGAAAATCGAAGGAGAAAAATATGTAATTCTCCACGGTGAACACAGCGAGATACGGCTAAGTAAATAGTCCTTCGTCGAGGAGGTACGGTCGCGTGTATTGAATTGTCCAAACGCGGATTCCTTCAAGCCGATATTGAGAACCGATACGACGTTAAACAGAGATCGTTTGACTCGACTAGTTTTGGGTTCATGTCCCTATCACGGCACATCGCATCGAGCCCTTTCTCTGAGGCGAAGGGCACTGCCTATGGCTGCTTCAAGAAGTGAGTCGACACCAGCCGTAGCGTGAGCATCGAGGGTCGGTGCCGAGGATGAGTTTTAGGTCACCACTTCGCTCCTTGTCCTGGCATGGTCCGCGTTTCCCTCCTCCTCGAGCTTTTTTACTGCATCAACGACTGCCTTCTGTAATCAAATTTAAAATGTACTCTATGAAAAAAAAAAAAATGAAATTCTAACTACTACACTGTCACGAACTACGTAAGACAGCCTTGTACTAACACGTTACAACACATCGCGTCCTTACAACACTTTTTGCGTGTTTGAGGTTATGTAAAAGAAAGACTCGCAAGTGACAGGCGTCAGTGAATGGTTTCTTCTAGCTGAGAGAAAGGATTGAATCACACGTCCTATTCGACAGATTTGTTTTCCACAGACCACATTTATTCCTAACGCTAACCTTATCGCTGAAAATTATACGATTTTCTAGTATTCGAGATATCGAAGCAAATGTGATGATCTTACCGTAGAAAATACCCACGGAAAACTTTCCCTAGCTATTCAGCACCTGTACCAGTGGTGAAAAGTATGCATGTTGAAAGAAAATTATACCCTTTCTCAATATTCTATCCACATTTTTCAATCTATAGTCACGAAATATTCGTATGAAAAACGACTTTCATTTTAATTTTTAAAATATTATTTAAATAAAAATTTAATTTATTTTAATAAAAGCTTCCATGCACATATGTATTCGATTCATCGACACGGATATTTCAAACTCTCGTTTGGTCGTAATCGATTCGACGAAAATCGGAAGTGCTCGCTGTTGTCAGGCAACAGTAACAAACGCGCACGTTTCCTGCTCCAGAACTTTCTTCGACGCGCAAAACCACGTGAACGTATAGAAATCCCAACCCCTTGCAGTTCGTTTATTCTATATGGTAAACAATTTTCCAACGAATGCAATTTATTTAATGCAAAAATAAATGTTTTTTAAATTTCGAGTGTTTGAGAAACTACCCTCAACCATACATGCAACTAGGAGACACTTCCCACCACCGTGTACATTAATTCGTTAATAAGAATAAAGGTTTAAAAAATAATTTAACGTCGCTGAAAATTCGCTAATATGAATCGATATTGCAAACGATCGATATTATACGAGAATGTAATGAGAAAGCATACATTCGATTTTGCACTCACGGTAATCATTGATGAGAGAATAATTTTACTTCACGAAAGTTTCACTGTAAATGATACACGATTAGCAACGTGTAACGCGACGCGTCGTGAAGTTGTTTACTTTCCTTTGAAACGATAGGGATGACAGGAACGCGACGCATTTCGTTCTTGGAGAACGCGCAAAAACACCATTATTACATATATATATATTGGTTAAGTCGATTGTCGCGCGATAACAGACAGTCGTGTTCACAGAAGGGGTAGTTGCGTCCGTGGGTAAACACAAACAGTATCTATAATATATTTTATACACTTCACTAAGGTAATGCTTTCGATAGTATATACATAATTTTTACAAGATTTTGCGGACAATTATGAGACAGATACAGAGGATAAAAATATTTGTTTTTAAACTACAATATACGATTGACGAGAAAAAGGAATAAAATAGATGTACCTGAAGAAAAGTACGAAAATCATAACGTACAAGACCAACTATCGTACACCAGCGCCATACGAAACGATACTGTTTTCACCAACCTCCGCTATTCTCTCCAACCTCCTCTCCGTATTCTTCCCCTCGTTTCACCCCTTCACTTTCTACATCTGACAGCCCCTTTGTATCTCTAGCGTTGACGAACAGAACCCGAGCAACGTTACGTACCCCTTTGCCACCAGATATCGCGAGGACGAGGGCGCATGCACTGCCTCCAAGAATCAATAGACCGTTCCGGTCACGTGAAGCCAGTCGCGAAAACGAAGACAGAACTTGAACGAAGATAGAGCTTTACGTAGAGAGGGGAAAAGAAAACAAGAGAGAGTAAGAGATAGAGGAAAGAGAAAAAGAAAGGACGAAGGCAGGGATTTATTATAAAGACAGGAAACGCGATGGGTAGTAAAAGAAGGATAAAAGATCAGATAGATAGAATAGGGATAAGTGAATATGAAAATAGCGAAAGGGTAGGAAACGAAAAAGTATCTAGATAGATATTGACGTAACTAGGGGCCAAGGTGGGCCTAGTTTCTTCAGGATGCAGACTGCTTGGCCCACCTCATTAAAAATACTATACGTAATGCACAAAAATACAATAATATTCTTATTAGACGAAAATATGAGTATGAATTATGTTAGAAACTAGATTTAGTGGATCTGCCCCCTTCTCAAGTCGCGATACGTGACCTTCAAATCGTTCTTTGTATCATGCATGCCCTCGAAACCTCATTGAACCAAGAAACTCTATGAATGGAATTACGACGTTGTTTAAAAGTAATTATACATCGATTTTTGTACATTCGATACGTGTAAAGTATTATAATTCATAACAACACAATCTTCGAATGAGTATCGCATTAACTACGAGGTAACATAATGTGAGACATCTTTGTTAGTACTTGCTATATCAACAGGAATAGATCATGTGCGTTCAATGACCCCTCGCAGCTATGTAGATATGACTACCGAATGTTCATAATTTGTTTTCTTATTAATTCAATTAACTTTATAAAAAAATACACGCGTTTGTCATTTTAGTGATCAAATATCTTATTAATATCAGTTAAGTTTCCAGGTTACAATTAAACATTCCGTTTATATCAAAAAATTTAGATTTTTATAGGGGGTACATTTTTGCTGTTTCAAATATAAGAAACATTTAATACAACATTTAAATCACCTACATGATAAAAAAAAAAAAATAATGTATAAAATATAAACATGCACAGTATTCGATCTAGAAAGCATACTTTAATTGAGTTTGTGTCAACGTACCTTACTGTCAATATATTTCGTTGTATTTCGCCTACGAAATAATTTCTGTTTTCTTCGAAATTTCTAAAAACACTCGACATTCATAAATAATTATAGTAAACTTAATCTCTGTTACCAAGAATGAATGTTTCGCCAGAAACTACATAAAATGAACAGAAAGCGTAGAAAGTATACCGTTTATCGATCGACTAAAATGTTTATGCTCACCGCGTATATAAAACACATAAACATAAAATAAGAATAATTTTTCAGGAAGTATAATTTTTTATTAAACACTTGTTTATTAATTATTTCACGATTCAGTTTAAGAGATATAAACAAATTATTTGAGGCCGACTCTCGTATTAACATACCGACACTAAAGCAGGACGCGCCATATTAGTCGTATACTTCACGTTTAAAAAGAATCGATTACTGCAACGACTCACTGTCGGTGGTTTTAAATTTTAAATTCCACATCGTAAAATCGTAGTCCTAAAATAGGTCTTTCGAAAAAGATGATTAATTTAGGAAATACCATTTGAACAAATATATTTGCTATAGTTATTATTTTATCGTACATACAAGAAAAATGGAATGCTAGATACTGTATGCTACAATCAAAATAACATTGTTTTTAATGAACATAATTATATTTTTATATGAGATACAGAATTTAGGATACAGTACATTTTTTTTTTAATGTGACAATGATTATATGTTGATTATATTTAATAATAAAAAGCATTATTTAATGTAAGTGAAAGAAAAAATGAAAATACGTACATAATTCTTAAACAAAAAACATAGGAGAGTTCTCGTTCATCTGTAACGTCATGTTAACTCGCTGTGCTTCTTCCAAGTTATTTATATCTAAAGGAACCCTGTAAAAACATAAATCGTAATTGTATAATAAGTAAATAGTAACTGAAATAGTAACATTTCATATATAATATATGTATGTATATATTTTACCCGTGTATCAATGCTCTGGCTCTAGCAGCTGCTAAATGAGCATAATAAGTAGGAGCAGGATAACTAACAGATCTTGTACACCGTGCGAACATATGACAAAGATAATATGTTAGTTGTTCAATTTCGTCTTCTGATAAATCATTTTCATTGCATATACATCTGTACTTGGTTGGTCTCGCAGTACCCTGTTATACAAATTTGTCACAGATACGTCCTAGGCAATGCTTGATACTTACACCACGTAATGAAAAGTATAAATAGAACGTACCTGAATACTAGCATGTGATACAAGATAAAAATCCACTTGTGTAGGATGTGTAATTTCTGTGTCAACAATAGTGCCTGCTAACACGTTAAAATTCTTTTGATCACAATTGTTATCAGTTGGAAAAAGACGTATATGATGCCTCTTCTGAACTACAAGAAATGTAATTGGAATCTTATGTTCAGTAGATCCTTCTAACTTTGCAATGGCTCTCTTTATTGCAGATAATTCGAAATGCATAACTTGTGGAAGTTGGCCTTCACTTACACCATCTCTGTAAATAAATAAAAAGAAACCGTTTGTTAAATGAATTTTGGATAGTTAAATATACTTTCTTTCAACCAATAGGAACATTTATTGGACAATATTTACCGATAAAAAATTATTTTTCTAGGTTTATAGCTCGTCTTTTGAAAAAAATATATCAACTGTTTACGCATAATTTCTTCCAAACTTTGAATCATTTCTTCCCTTGGTGATTGGATTCTTATTTGTACATTATATTGAAAAGCACTCGGATCGTGACTTGCGGCGACCTATATTGAAATAACATTGATTTCTAAATGTATTTGCTGAACAAAAGATTCAAAATTGCTCAAAAATAAAATTAAAAGTAGTTCTTACAGCAGCAATCGAAGGTATGTCTACAGCATCAGGCGAAGGATGAGTCACATCTGCACCAATTAACATGCACGGTACTGATAAGCAAGGTGGTCTAAAAAATTAAATATTTGATATATGTATGTATAACTAAAACCTTAAATAAATAACACAAAATATTTATTAAAAGAATGTAATATTACAAATAGGTAGGAGCAAGTTTATGATTAACTCCGTTAAGTTTCGAATTTATCTTCAGTAAAATATTCGTGACTGTTGAAGGACTCAGTTTCATTAAAGTTTTACTCTTTAAACACTGAGTTACTACACCACCAGTTACTTTCAATTCAGAAATTTGTTTTACCACACCTTAAAGTATCATAAAGTTTATTATAATATTTCTATGATATTATGTAAACTATTATGTAGTATGTTACTTACTGTATGATGCATTATCAAAAACTGGGATTACTACTACCACCAATCTTAAATTTTGCTTCTTTTTATCTTGAAAATATTCCATAATGTTGCTAATATTTCTTCCTAACATTAGATTTCCAAATGGAGTTAATGCCTTGCCAATGCTCATATTGACAGATACAGCTAAAGAAAGAAACACAAAACCAGTATGATCTTGAAATAATGTACTAACACGTAAATTTCAATGTTTTAAGCATTATAATAGAAAAGTTTTATGTATATAGTAACATACTAACCGCCGTTTTGTAAACTATCTTGTAAACGATATAAGTCACGATCTTGCGTTCTTCCGTCTAAATTCAAAATAGTCCACGTCAGATCTGGCAATTCGCACGGTTTGATAAATTTATCCGCTCGCCATACACCTTTAACTACATTAACTTGATTTTTATTGTATTGCAACACGGGAGCTTGAAGAATTCTAGCTGGTACTTTTTCAAATTCTCCTTGTACAGAAAGGTGAAATTCATTCATTAAGGTCGGTTGTTGATTCAAATTCATACTAGCAAACTGTAAACATATTAATGTGGTGCTGAAATTAAAAATTATAATTTTGTGAATGTATAAATACTAAAAATACTTACACCAGCCATAATTTTTGCTTTACGTGTTCGAGTATCAGTTGCAGCATGTCGAATTAAATTAGTAGTTTGATCTTCATTTAGTTTCTTTTGTGTGACTTGTCCACCCACAATTGTACACAACTGCAAAGTATTAATAAATAATTAATGACTGTTTTTATAATTATAATTTAATATTAAAAATCGTTTATATACCTCCACAGGCAAGTGAATATTATTATTTCGGGATCCTACCCAAAGACAAGGTAAGTCAGGAAATTGTATTCTATAATTCTTTTTTTCTAAATAATATTGTTCCACTGTACACATCGTATTATTTTCTAAACGAAATTTGTTTTCTCTTGGACACCTGACTAATTCATTTACACGATAAGTTCTTCGAGTTGTAGGTTGACCAGGCAATTCATATTGTATTTTTAATCCCTTTAAAAATTTAGTTATTTTTTCTTTATTCCTTTCTACGTCTCGTGGTTGTACAGTTGCCAAAGGTTGAGCCTGTCTAGGAGGTCTACACAACTCTCTCATCAAATCAATAATAGATTGGTCTTTAGGGAATCCTTTATGTGCCACTGCATGTAAATCATATCAAGTATGTATAGACATCACGAGAAAGCCAGTAACATTTTGTATTAAACGTAAATCATATAAGATAATTATGTAAGTAAATATAACTGTATCAATAGATTACCATCAATATTTAAGTAAGCTTTTTTTCCAATTGCTACAGATTGAAATACGCCAATCCATAAATCCATACCATCTGACAAAGATATAACTCTACCCGGTTCTGGTCTTGGAAAAAGTGATTTTCCCACCTATTTAAACGTTATTATATTAAGTTAAGTACTATATATTTACCATACTATGTACCTAAATAGCTATACTAAAATTAATATACATTTAATGACACAAAGTTAAATATAATTCTTCGAAAATTTAATATTATGAAATAATTTACTGGTGTAAATGTATATGCAGGACCGTGGCGGAAAATAACGTCCAACGCTTGTAGTCCTTTCTCCTCTTTTTCACCTTCATTATAACCCATCTCTGTACCTCTTAACCATGATAAATCAAGAATTGCAACTTTTCGTAAGTATATTTTCCATACACGTTCTTGTTGTCGTTCAGGGTCTAGAACTTTTATTTCATCTTCTACCTGTAGTATAAAATATAATATTATATACATATTAAAAAAAAAAAAAAGATTTCGACTAGTAACAAATAGTTGGTTTAAACACTTACACTTGTACTATCAAATGGAAGATCGTTTCCACTATAAGCATTTTTTCTTCCATCAAATGCTGGATATCTGTTTGGAAAATGTTTTCTCCTATATAATTCAAAAATTGTTCTGAACATAAATTTTGGTTTATCTGGAGTAATAACGACGTCATAATGTATAATATTTGTTTTAAAATTTGGTTTAAGCACGATTTTTAACATGTTCGTTTCCACCTGAATCTTTCTACCCTGTGTTCCAGCATTTTTTTTGCGTGGAATTTGTTCTATATATGCTTCTTTCAGAGCAGTTGGTAATACTACTTTTCCATTTCTCCTCTTTAAACTAACAGCAGTTTCCTAATTAAACAATACAGTGAAATTGGATTAAATATTAACAATCTGCTAAAATAACAATTTGACATGACTTGCTTTGATGTAAAAATTATACCTGTGGTTGTTGAGAAGTAGAGGGTGATGGTTTTTGCTGTTGAGCAGGAAATGATGGTTGCTGCTCCGAAGTAGGTGGTCTCTGTTGCTGCTGCTGTTGTGGACCAGGTGGTCTCTGTTGCTGCTGCTGTTGTGGAATAGGCAGTCTTTGTTGTTGCCATGGACCAGCTGGTTGCTGCTGCTGCTGTGGAACTGGTGGTCTCTGTTGCTGCTGTTGTGGACCAGGTGGTTTCTGTTGCTGCTGCTGCTGTGGACCAGGTGGTCTCTGTTGCTGCTGCTGCTGTGGAATAGGCAGTCTTTGTTGTTGCCATGGACCAGCTGGTTGCTGCTGCTGCTGCTGTGGAACTGGTGGTCTCTGTTGCTGCTGTTGTGGACCAGGTGGTCTCTGTTGCTGCTGCTGCTGTGGACCAGGTGGTCTCTGTTGCTGCTGCTGCTGTGGAATAGGCGGTCTTTGTTGTTGCCATGGACCAGCTGGTTGCTGCTGCTGCTGCTGTGGAACTGGTGGTCTCTGTTGCTGCTGTTGTGGACCAGGTTGTCTCTGTTGCTGCTGCTGCTGTGGAACTGGTGGTCTCTGTTGCTGCTGCTGTTGTGGACCAGGTGGTCTCTGTTGCTGCTGCTGTTGTGGAATAGGCAGTCTTTGTTGTTGCCATGGACCAGCTGGTTGCTGCTGCTGCTGCTGTGGAACTGGTGGTCTCTGTTGCTGCTGTTGTGGACCAGGTGGTCTCTGTTGCTGCTGCTGCTGTGGAACTGGTGGTCTCTGTTGCTGCTGTTGTGGACCAGGTGGTCTCTGTTGATGCTGCTGTTGTGGACCAGGTGGTCTCTGTTGTTGTGCAGCAGGTGGCCTCTGTTGTTGCTGTGAACCCCGAGCCTGCTGCTGTTGCTGTGCAGCAGGTGCTCCCTGTTGCTGTGAACCAGAGGCTTGAGGTACTTGTTCAGAGGGTTGCTGTTTCTGCCCTTTCTTTTTTCCTATACATCAAATACAAATTTATTTTACATTTATTCTTACACAAAAGGAAGTTTAAAAGAATTACTTTTTAATATTAAAAATTACACATAATACGATATATGTATGCAAATGTAATCAAATACCTTTCTTTGTCATCTTGCTGCGCTATTGTTTGACTTGTAAAACAACAATCAATTCAGTGTTGTACAAACGTTAAGTAACAGTTTGAGTTTCTAACTTTCACAGGAGACAATATTTCCGTTACTTATATACGTTTTACTTTGATCACTTATCGCAATTTTTTCACTTCGTTATGAGTCACCTTTCCAAGACATACAATTGAGGGCATTACCGGTTTAATATTGATTACTCATTCACAGGCTCACCAATCTTCTAAAAATTAGCACTAAAGCAGAGTACTCGTTAGCGGAAACTGCGTCTTATATATATACTTAAAAAGAAGCAATATTTTGTGGTTGAATTATTAGAAAAATGATGACCTGTTCAATTTCTTAATTTTGAAATTTTATAGCTAAAGATTATACTTCAATACAGAATGGTCGGGAAAAGTATATATTACCAGCTCAAAATAGGGTATGTATCTCTATTACATATATGACAATATGTGAACGATCTATCATTCTAAGCAGAGAGAAATTGAGGGAAATAGAGGGTCTTCTCCCAAGGTTTTCCTTGCATCTGGCATGGTGCTGCACCACGCGGCCAAGTCTTTCAAAGTAAAACCCCGGCCATGAGCATCCTCTCTGTTCCTCTCTGTTATAAGCAAGAACACCATGGTATATCAACTTGTAGCGGTCATAGTAGCTGTTATGCTTCTTCAAGGAATATGGCAAGATGGCGACATGTTTAAAGCGAACGTCAAAATTGTTTAATATTTCGTTATTACAATCATCAGTGGACATTTCTCTTCGAGACTTAATATGTCCTGTGTGCCGTAGTATTTTGATTGAACCAGTGACATTGCCGTGCACTCATAATCTTTGTTTAAAATGTTTGAAAGGTACTTTTGAACATAATAGTTTAAGCTGTCCCCTCTGTAGAATACGAGTCGGTTCTTGGTTGCGTACAGCAACAAGAACCGAAACATTAGTTAACAATAGCCTTTGGGAATTAATTCGTACTAAATTTCCAAAAGAGGTTGAAAACAAATACAACGGTGACGACAAAAACATTGAATTGGATGTTGGTAAGTTCCTTACGGGCAAGTAAACAAACGTAACATAACCTCTCTAAAAAGTATAAAAATATAAATATAGGAATAAGAAATGCATATATGTCTGTGTATAACAGTTAACGATAATCTGTAGTTGCAAGTTGGTGTATAATTTTTCAATTTATATGATTTGAAAATGTTTTAATAAAATATCTCTTTTTGTTATTTTTATTTGTACTTGTTTATATATTGCAATGTTCTTTTGTTTTAATTGTTATTTAATCCGTTTACTTTAATTTTTAAATTCTTTTTTATTAATAATGTTCTTATTACTGAAAAGAAGGTAAATTAACATTTACCTAATACATTATTTTTTTTTATACAGAATTTAATAGTGTTAATAAAACACTCAGTGCAGCAGGAGAAATTCGTCGGGAATATGAAGTGCAACTTCAAATGGCTGAAGAAGAAATACAATGTCAAAGAAAGGCTGAACAGATAGCTAGTGAAGCATTAATTCGTAAGATTCAAGAAGAAGAACAGCAACAGTTGGCACAATTGACTCAAGATCAATTACTTGCAAAGTCTTTAGTCAAAAAGCAAATTGCAGAAAAGCATAAAGAAGCATCTAAATATTATAATACTTATCCTTATGCAGCTAATAATTTGTTCCATACCTCAAAGTTTAATGTTTCTACTATGACTGAAACAAATTCATGTAAAATGGAACCCCATAGTTCAAAATGCGAGAAAGAAATTGTTTTAGAGCCCCAAGATAACTCTGGATTAAGGAGATCAAATCAATTAAGGAGATCATTAATATCTAAAATTCGTGCAGAAAGATATGCTTTTAGTATAAAAAGTAATGATTCTTCTAATGTATGTAATGATTCCATGGGTAAATTTTGTTGTCAGAAACCAATGCCTATATATAATGCTACTGCACGGACTTTGAAACATCAAGCAACAACAAAAATGATAGAATCTTGTATGTCAAACTACCCTATAGAATCTGGAACATCTTCCTCAAAAATATATGGTACTCAAAGCAAAGAAGAATTACATGTACCAGATGATGTTGTAAACAGTAAAAAGAAAAGTTTAGGAGTAGAGGTGTGCATATCTTCCGGAGACGACGATGAAAGAATGGGAAGTGCAGAAAGTGCCGGTAGTCATGATAGTATTAATCAAGAAATTCATCATTTTAAGCCAATAAAGGCTATGCCAAGAACACCGCTAAAAATTTCTACAGGTTGAGTAAGCTCTATATTCTTTGTCATTTTTGTATCCAAATACTTGATATTATTTACACAATTATAGAATATTGTATTTCAGATGGAAGACAAATAGATCCAAAATTAATTAGAGTTGTTCCTATTCTTAAAAGGATATCTAATGTTATACCTAAACCTCCATCTCAGACACATTTTAAACGAATTATTGGTTGTTCCTGGAGCGCATTTCGAGGTAAATTAATTTCATAAAAGTTTCAAGTGTTTAATTCAACGGAAAAGAAAAAATGTAATAATATTTTTATTTGTTGCAGGTAAAACCAAACAACATATTAAAGAGAAAGAGATATATCAGGAAGAGATTGAACAGAAACCATCAACATCTTACAATCAATCTCAAGTTATCTCTAATAAAATAGTAAAATCTCAAATACATGAGAGCATTCGAAAACTTGATTTCGCTTCAGAAACCTCATTTGACTCCAATAAAAATTATGCTAAAAGTACGAACAAAGTGATAAATGGCACTAGAATTGGTAAAAAACTAATATCAGACGACCATAGGGATATTAAAAAGGTGGAGAAGTCTTGGAAATCAGATATTAGGAACGGGATGGTGTGTAAATCTAAACGACAGAAAAATTTATGGATTAAAAAAGACACAAGGAGTGTAACGGGTACGAAATATGTAGATGACATTGAAATGAGGAATTCAACATCTTCGTCTATATCTGTAAAAATAAATTCATCATACGGTGAAGAGATCGAAGTACAAAGGGAAGATGAGAGGACAGTAGAAAATATTGCGGAGAGAATAAAAAAGAGAAAAATAAATATGGATAAGAAGAATTCTGATAGCATGTGTTCATTAAATTCAGAATCAGAAGTAATTATGAAAAAGAACACAAGGAAAAGATTATATAGAAAACAGAACCTTGAATACAAAGTAACAGACAATGTTCCTGTTACAGTACAAAAACGAAATAAAACTAAGCATACGAAGACTGCCTTGCCGAAAACGAAACAGCAGAGGGCACGTCGAGCAAAGCAGTCTAGTACAGAAAGTTCCGAGAAAAGTGATGGCTCGATAGGATTGAGCTGTCAAATGAATAATTTTCCTTTAAGAAAAACAGCGCGAAATGGCAAACACAATAATTCTATCAATAGTGAACAACATGTAAATGTAAGCGATGAGAATATGGACAGTAACAATTATGATTCATCCGAATCTTGCAGCGAATTGCACGAATGTATGTCGGAAAATAATAATACTACCGAGGTGCATACAGTTGAAGATAAAAGTATTCTTTCGGACGAAGAAATTATTAAAGAACAGGAACGAATGGAGAGGTTAGTTATACAAGAAAAAGAAGATTTCGAATTAGCACTGAGATTGCAAGCAAAGTTCGACGAAATGGAAAGAATAGCCGGTCGAACAAGACGATCGAAAAAGGCGATCGAAAGTGAAACAATTGAATTAGATTTGTATAAAATTGATGCTGGGAGAAATGTACAAAAAGCAATTAATTCGCATACTGCCAAACCATCGATCCTCAATCACACTGTCACCACTGAAGCTAAGAAACGTGGTAGGCCTCCGAAGCGTATAAAATAAAGCAACACATATATACGCTGATCGTTGCGTCTGAACTGTGAACCTTCCAAATGGATGTTCCTATAAATTGTAAATGAAAGGTTTGAATTTCATCCTGTAGAATATTTTATCTATCTCAATCGAATTGTTTACATGGCTTGAAATGCGTACCTGGGACATATTAGTGCGATCATGAAAAGAGAAAAAATAACAAAGAAACGTTTCAATACATTTATATAGGTAGCTATGTTTCTTGAAACATATATATATATATATATATATATATATATAATCATGTTTTGTAATATTTTTTTATTTACACTCAATTTTAGCAATTATTATAACACGCGTGTGCCGTGTTAAACTATCGTGAAGAGAAAACTTTTCTTAAACATTTTGATCGTTTTCGTCTTTTTCAGTTGTATGCTAATCAATGGAAGACAGATTTGACTGATATATAAGAGATAGAATTCCTGAGATTAAAAATTATAGCTTTAAAATGATGCTACCGTTTAAATATGACTTGAAAAATACAGTAGTACTTTCCTAACGCGTCTCCTATGAAACATGCGTCTATGACTAAAACAATTCTATTGAACAGAGAAATGGTTATTAACAGATTAGTATCGCTTTGGACTACCACTTCTTTACTTTAGATAATAAAAATAGGGAAAGTTTGGTATAACATAGTGCTATGCAAACTATAAACAGAAAAGTAAAAAAAAATATGTTTTATAACATTAATAAATTTTTTTTTTTAATTTAATACTGTTTATAGCAAGCATAATTACTGTATATCGATTACATAAATTCGAGGATTATAGATAAATCAAAAGCTGCAAGCTTCAGCATGTATCAGAGAAATATCAATAGAAAATCGACCGAGCCTGCTTTCTATTTTCCCTTAGAAACTCATTATACGTTGGGTTTCGATAATCCATCAAACGAGACGAATTCGTAAATGTAAACAAATCTTGCTCGACTCAGGGCCGGCGCACAGGTGCTTTCAATTCTTCAAACCCCTTCGTTCGGCGTGTGTGTACTGTGAGACGGACCTGCGTCGAACACGTGAAATTTGTATTCCATTTGCTGACCTGCCTCCTTGGACGGACTATAATTGAACATTGCAAACAAGTATATATTTTTATAGAACAGCCTCGCATCATAGACCTATCATACTTGTAATCTTCTTTATATTTAAACCTTTAAGTATGCGAAAATAGAAACAAGAGATTTTAAACATATTCGTGAAAACATTGATACGATTGAAGAAGTATGTATGTATGTATGTATTTCCACTACTATTTATCTTTTTTATCTTTTACTCTTGACTTCCATCCAAGGTATTCTATGATATATCTTTGTTTTGTTTTGTTTTGTGATAATATCACAGTATTCAGCAATCTAACACACACACACACGATTATTTGTAAAACATAATTCATTCCTAATTGGTGTTAGTTTATTGTTCGATTTCAAACAATTAAGAGAATATTTTAAATGCAGTACTTGGACAATTATCATTCTATTTTTCTCTTCGTTTCTGTGTATTTGTCTTTAATTTTTTTTCATTCTTTCCTGCATTATGTTTCTCGTTAATCTGAACGAAATTTTTCGATCTCGTTATTTGCAGGCTTCATTAGCAATATAAAAATAAAGAAAAGCAAAAAAAAAACAAAAAAAAAAAAATCACACAAAATAGAACGAAACGCCACAGCCATAAACTATACTTTGTTCGAACGGTAACTTCGAACATGCGTAGTCTATTAATTGTTATTTATATAAATACAGATTATACATTTATAGTTGCGAAACAAGTTAATAGCGTTGACCGAGTACAGATGGTCTCTGACGAATGACGAAAATCCAGGCAACGATGTGACAGATAGTTTTTTTGATTGTTTAAAATTTGAAAAGAATCGTGAGTTAAATTGTATATGTGTGTGTGTGCGCGCGCATGCGCATGTCTATGACTATCCGTCAGATTTCGTGACTCGTTAGACTTCTTTCTTGCTCAGTCAATAGTAATAGTCTTTCACTTTTTTTATATAAATACTAATTATAAATACAATTAAAAATCGTATATATACATATATATACTAATTGATACGTACGTTTAAAGGAAACGTATATTTGTAATAATTTGAAATAAGTCATGAAGAAGTCGAATCGATTAACTCATGTAATCTTAATCTAAACAATTCGCATAGATGGAACTATGGATACGAAAAAAGAATATATATGACATTAATATAAAAATAAGCCGTAAGACTTACGAAAAATGTATAGAGAAAAAAAAAAAATATTTGCGTATAGATTTCCTATACGATACATTGTCGAACAATATATTATCAAACAATGGCAAGCTGCTGTATAGTTTAAATAAGAGAACGAAAAATAAGCGAAAAAATAAAATAAAATAAAAAAGATAACGAAGATGCACCGGTATGGATTTTAAAGAGTCATTTTTATATGCATCGCACACGATTACTGCGAAGACAAAAAAAAAGAATGTATCGGAGGTAACGTGAGGAAACGTTAATTTTCCCTGATACGTTTTATGTATGAATAACGAATAAACGAGTGTAACTGTTCTGCAAAGTATTTATCGTTATGCGTGTTTATATCGCCGAACGATCCTACCTCGGTTGTCCGGTTAACCGTTTCACTGCGACGTACGTATGTTGTGTAATTGCAAATTGCTCGCTAAAACTCATATATGTACACGTCATATGCAGTGAAAGAGTACAAAGAGCTTTAAATCGATTCGAGCTTGAAAGTCATTGACGCTATTGAATTGATTACGGAATCAATGTGTATACACTTGTATACGTTGTCCGCAATGGAAAAGAGTAATTGGAAAAAAGTCTAGTTCGTTCGATCGTGGAATCTAGTTTCTGATCGATATGTTAGCGTTCGGTTAGTTACATCATCGATCCATACTGTACTGCTAAAAAAAAAGTATTAACGAATATGCGCGCCACAATTCGGTCAAGGGTATTGGTGTAAATTTCGACTGTAACGACTGTAAAAGTTTGCTAGAATAATTGCGACATCTTCAAGTAATTTGTTGCACTAAACACGTGAAACGGTAAGATAATAGGATAATACGCCGTCTCTCTTTCTCTGCTGTCAGTTACACCGTAATTCCAACTCCTACGTTCATGAATTTCATAATGCACGCTTCTAAAATACGGTCAAAGCATTTAGACCTATGTGATCAAAGAATGTAATACTTATCAAAAATAAGTAATAAGTTGTTTGCTACATATTGTCCATCCAGAGTTCGCGAAACTTGGAAGAAAAGTTCGACTGTAATATATCTCATTAAATTTTGGTATAATTTTTTTGGAATAGCGCGTAAAGCTTAAGGAGAACGTACAACTAAAAAAATAAAAGAAGAAAAACACCTGTAAATAGAGCGAGTAAGTAGCGAGGGTGAAAGCAAAGAGTAACAGATAAACGGAGTAAGGGAGAGACGCATAAAGAGGAACAGACCACGGCGGGTGCAACGTGACCAAGGGACCACGTGATCGAATTGGCCAATTGGAAGGTTCGCGGTGCCGCGGTCACGTTGCACTCGGCGTGGCTCAGTGCCCCCTTGCTCTTGCAAACTGCCTCTCCTTTTCTATACTTCTCTCCAAGTTGTACGTTGGCATATGCGAAGAACTCTGTTCTCTGTCCGAGTCGTAGTGTGATTGCTTGTCTAGCATTTTAACTTTTCTTTCAAAAACTCGAATCTCGTGTGACAGCTCGCAACGAAATAGGATAGTGCATAACAATGCGACCTATATCGTAATCTTTGCGCAACAAATACAACGTGAGTGCGGAACTGGTTTGCGAAACGCCTAGTCGAAAGTGTCTATTTAAATCGTGATAATTAATTCAGTGCAAATCGCGAATGGTTAAGAAGAAACAGTTATTGCATTCAAATATAGAATGTGCGTGTTTACAGAAGATTGTAAGTATTAGAGCAAATACGCATCTAGTTGGTTCGGTCAACGTGCCCCGTTCTACTCGGTTAGTAATTTCAAAGTGCAACCGCATTAATGTCGTCTCGACAAACATGGTGCATTTTATCTTATTTAAAGATAAAACGTTAAATTCGAGGTTCGTTCCTATTTATTTTCCTCATAGAATTCACCTGATAGCAGAAATCGAATTACGCATTTATCTCGCATCCTTCACTCTATCGATATATCGAAAACTATTTGCGATATGACATGCGCACAATAAACTAGTACCTTTTACGCGTATTACGTAGTTAAAAGATCGAAAATATTTTATCTATCGTGTCATTGAATAATGTTAAATAAAAAAACAATCATACGAATCATCGACTGAAAGAAATAATAATCAATAAGAAAGTTTATTTGACACGTATGAAATCAAATCATAGAACATATATCGACACTGTTTTATCGACACGCTGACGATCGAAAGGTAGAGTAGTAATTGTTTGCTTCACGATCTATCGAAAGGAAAGCGATTATGTCAGCGGGTCAGTATGTCAAGTTCGTGTCCATTTTCAAGCATGAAATATTGTCGATTCCGTTAGTTTTTATCGCATTATTATAAACTACAAACTATTCAAGACATAATGTGAAGGAATACCATAACGCGTCGTTGTATAGTAATATCGATTTACGTCATAATTGTGTGTTACGTGGATCACATATATAAATGTAAATCGCATAACAGATACGTTAAAGAGCCAGGTTATCGATTAGTTTACCGAGTGCATTTACTGTACGTTGAAATTATTTTTGTCGACAAGCAATTAACATCCTCCAACTTCGCTACTGCATTCGATTCCTTATGTCTTGTTGGGGGTACAGGTTGCTTTTCTATACTTACCGGCTTTGATGTTCGCTCGTTTTCTCTGAATAACGATAATCGCTGTCACTGTGAATTATCCTTGACGTTCAGGCCCGGTCGAGTGTGGATAGTAGGTTAAGTAAACAAGCTAAAAGCTTGTGGCAAGCGACGCAAATTTCACCGATTGCGTTTTCTACACTTGTTGATCGGAAGCTAAAGAGAAGAGAAAATCGTAGCGAGATTTAGGGAAAGGAAGTTACGATCGGGAAAGTAGTAATGTAGATTCGATCGAAAGATCGAACACGGTTCAACTCTTTTCTACCTTTTTCTTTTCGTAGCAGCTTTGCCGAGTTACGATTTCGATGGCGCAGCTAAATAAACGCTGCATCAGCTGATACGGGCGGGAAATTCAAAGATTGCTTTTTTTTCTCTTTTAATAAGCGTATGCGATTCGTCAAGAATAAAGGTAGATTTAACGTCGAACGATTAACTTACTTTGAACGTTTATATGAAAATCTTTGTAATTCAAATTTATTTTTATAGACGGTTAAACAAAGGATATCGATCGATCGTTGAAATTTTGTAAAAGTATGTAATAACTCGAAGGGAGTCTAAAAAAGTTAAACCATTAACAAAACTTCAAGTTTCGAGAAACAGGTATTATAATTATATAACACGTATCTATATTCGGGCACGGAGGGGAGTGAATGGTAGTTACGTGAATCGATCTGGAATTAATTAGTAGCTAACGAAGTTGGACAAAAATAAAGATCGCAGTCAGAATCGGACGGTTTGTTTCCTTTATGTTACATTCTATAGACACGCTTTATATCACGCCATTCGTATGTACATAACTCTAACAGCCTCTCGAAGTAATTAGCAAAGTAGACGATGAATAGATGAAAGATAGGGAAATTGTTGTGTCTTGTTTTTACTACTAATTATAATTTCAGTTTTTTCATCGCGTCAGGTTGTGAAAATCGTTGGCGCGCGTTGGCACAGTAGAATTACGAGTAATAAGTCAGCCTACGGAAGTGATTACGCGGCAAACAGCCGGGTATCTTTCAGGCGTGACAATTGTTGATGACGTTTAAAGGGAAATAGAAAGAGAAAATGAAACTGAGTAATGGAAGTTGAGGGTGAGGAAGAATCGTGAAAATAGAAAGGGTGGAAGAATCGGTACTCGCCGCGAGGAGAAGGTGGCGGTGGTGCGATATGAATCGACGACAGACGATCCTCGAGAGACACGAGTTTTTTCTTTTCCATAAACAGCGAGAAGTTTCAATCGAGAGAATAGTAGATCGATCGAGCTCGGTGCCGACCTTGATGACCTAAAAAGCGGCTCTTCGTTCGGCAAAATCGATTCGTCAGGATGACGGTACTCGGTGGCTAAGGGGTACACGCTGTTCGTTCAAGCTGGTGATTTGAACAGAACCGTCTACCTAGAGGTGAATCTTCTGAATTGTTTCTCCTTCGGGAGAGAAGGAAGGAAGGAAGGAAGGAAGTTTCAGTTTGAGAGTAAACAAACAAACACGATATAAATAAAGCAGTGCGAGGCGAAAGGATCGTAAACCGGTGATAGAGGGTTGGAAGAGAAGTCGGAAATAGAAGAGCGGCAAAGGGTGAGAGACGGGTGGCGGAAGATTGGGAAAATAGAAGCGGAAGATGACAGGCAGTCGCAATAGCGAAATAGATCCGGAAGTGACGGTACACGGCGAGGGTGGAAAGCATACGGTTCATTGGTTTCGCAAAGGTCTGAGACTTCACGACAACCCTTCGTTGAGGGAGGGTCTTGCCGGTGCCTCCACCTTTCGGTGCGTCTTCGTTTTGGACCCATGGTTCGCCGGCAGTACCAACGTTGGCATTAATAAATGGAGGCGAGTTAACATCATTTTTCTATGATACGAATCAATTACCTTTCGACGAATCGGTGAACTGGAAGTCGTTGGTAGCGAAAGGATTGATATTTCTGAAACAATATATTTTTTTCCTTTGTACCCTGCACAGGTTTTTGCTGCAATGTTTGGAGGATCTGGATTGCTCGCTGAGAAAATTGAATTCTAGGCTGTTCGTGATACGAGGACAACCAGCTGATGCTCTGCCGAAATTGTTCAAGGAATGGGGCACGACGAACTTGACCTTCGAGGAGGATCCAGAACCATACGGACGTGTTCGGGATCACAACATATCGGCGCTATGCAAGGAACTCGGTATCTCGGTGGTCCAAAGGGTATCGCATACTCTCTACAAGTTGGACGAGTAAGTCCGATCAATGTTCCCCGAGTCTTCGATTCGTCTTCTTTTACTTGCACTCCTGACCCTAACGATTTCTATATATTCTTCGATCATTTATCATTGACACGTTGCTGGATCATATTTCAGGATCATCGAGAAGAACGGAGGAAAGCCGCCGTTGACGTATCATCAGTTTCAAAATGTTGTCGCCAGTATGGATTCACCTGAACCGCCAGTACCGACGGTCACTTCCGTCTGCGTAGGCTCCGCCTATACTCCGCTGAAGGAGGATCACGACGATCATTACGGTGTTCCGACCCTCGAAGAACTTGGTAAATCTTTACGCTTTCTAGCTGAAGGGATGGAATCATTAATCCCAGTACCCAAGGAACGAACAGTTCAGAGCTCTGTTCAGATTTTGACGATAGTACATATAATAATAGAGATTTTGAAGGTGAGAAAAGAAAACGAGGAATGAGTTTACAGGATTCGACACGGAAGGATTGTTACCACCTGTATGGGTCGGGGGCGAGAGCGAAGCATTGGCGCGTCTGGAACGTCATCTGGAGAGGAAGGCTTGGGTGGCTAGTTTTGGAAGACCGAAAATGACCCCGCAATCTTTATTACCCAGTCAAACGGGTCTTTCGCCTTACTTACGATTCGGTTGTCTCAGCACCAGACTTTTTTACTATCAGCTCACCGACTTGTATAAAAAGGCACGGTGTTGTGCTCTATGATTCGTGTTTCGTTTTTAAATACCAATCAGCATTGTAATTTCAACGTTCATTGTTTCCCTTTCAGATTAAGAAAGCTGTACCACCGCTTTCGTTACACGGTCAGCTTTTGTGGCGAGAATTCTTCTACTGCGCTGCGACGAAGAATCCAAACTTCGATCGGATGCAAGGAAATTCGATTTGCGTTCAGATACCCTGGGACAAGAACGTTGAAGCCCTTGCCAAATGGGCGAACGTGCGTAAACTTTGACAGTTTCTTTGAAATTACTATTATCGTTCGAGATGGATTGGAAAAGATCACAGATGGATATGATATTCGTTGAACAGGGTCAAACAGGTTTTCCATGGATCGATGCGATCATGACTCAGCTGAGGGAAGAAGGTTGGATCCATCACTTGGCTAGACATGCTGTCGCTTGTTTCCTGACCAGAGGTGACCTTTGGATCTCCTGGGAAGAAGGAATGAAGGTGAAATGTCATCTCTCGCGTACTGGCATTTCGATCAACGTTAGAATAGATTAAGGTGCAACGTTGACCGAGACATCAACATTATTCTCTAGGTATTCGACGAACTTTTGCTGGACGCTGATTGGTCGGTCAATGCAGGAATGTGGATGTGGTTATCGTGCAGCTCGTTTTTTCAACAATTCTTCCATTGTTATTGTCCGGTAAGGTTTGGCAGGAAAGCCGATCCAAACGGCGATTACATCAGGTGATTTTAACTCTCTCGAATGAATAATCTTGTAACTTGACGTTCAATAAATATGGATCATTTTCTTTTCTCTGATCCTGTATCAGGCGATACCTGCCAGTCTTGAAAAATTTTCCCACGAGATACATTCATGAACCATGGAACGCACCGCTCAGCGTGCAACGAACGGCGAAATGTATTATCGGTAAGGATTACTCGTTACCGATGGTAAATCATAGCAAGAGCTCTAGGATCAACATCGAGAGAATGAAGCAAGTCTATCAGCAGTTGAACAAGTATCGGGGGAATGGTAAGCACGTTTTGGAATCAATAAATTGGTCGGATCGTCATCTCTACTTTTGTTGTTGCAGGAGCTTCCATCAAGGGGGAGACAGTTGGTAAGTAAAATATAGGGGCGATGAATTAGCGTAACGAAAGTATAACGAGAAGCATTTGCGTTAGGTTTATTGAACACGTTGCCACCGCCAGCGATGAAGGAGAACGAGGAAGAAAAGAAAAAACAGGTGCAGTCTCCTCCACCTGCTGAGAATCAACTGAAAATGGAAACTCTTGCCAATACGACCCAACAGCATCACCATCAACATCAATAACGACAACCACGACCACGTTGTGCCGATGATCACGCGATAAACTGGAGAGACAATTGGTTTTATTTATCGTTATTTATTTTTTCTTCTCCTCTTTACGAAACCGCTACGGATTATCACGCGGATAGAGACTTTTCTGTGTTGTTACTGGTTACAATCATCTTGCAATTTCTACGATGAACTTTGGATATTTTCGCATAAGCACGTGTCGTAGCAAGAGACTTGTGTCAGCTACGAGACGAAAGAGTAAAAACGATGGGAATTTTATATTCTTATTGCTGTACATAATACATGTGCATCATAAAGAGATTTTTCTGACCACTATCGTCTCCGCTCCCTAATGATTTATCGTGTGAATATACTCACCTTAATAACAGTTTCCCTGTTTTATCGACCATTAAATTAGCTAAAAGCCTCGTCGAAAATAAAGGTACGATTATATTCTTTCTCCTTCTAATCTGATTAAGTAATGCCGATTAATAAAACGATTACGTTGGATATTTCGATACAAAGAAATAGAAGAGACACGATTATGAGTACCAATCATCATTATACTTCTCATTATAGTTTGATATTTTTCTTCGAAGTTCGAGCTAAATCATCGCTTATCGGTAAAAGTGTATTTTCATTTTCCTACGACAAACAACAATCAAAAGAAGGCTGTTTAAAGTTCGTCGTGGCATCTAATTGACGTACGTTTTATCTGCAAAGTACGAAATCGCGTTCTAACGCGTTGACTGCCGCCGCAACGTTTACCATTTCATTAACACGGATATTCTGAAACATAACAGAAATACTTGAATATCATCGTGATAAGATTATTGCTCGATAAAAACAATGGTGTTAATTTATTTAGCGTGCCAGTCAAAGCGTTAAACCCTTTTTATATATTTTCAACTCGCACGCAAACTCTCGTCAATTGCGCGTACTCGTATTTCTCAGGGAGAACTTACGTCACTGGGTCCTTTTTTTTTTATTTTTTCATGTCAACAAATGATATATTTTTAGTGCCTATAGTACTTATAGTTTTACAGTACATTTCTCGTTAGATTTAAACAATTACAAATGAACATTCTCCAACACTCAAAGACGGAACTCTAAATGTTTCTCTTTTGCAAGCTACCTCTCTCACTCGTTCTCACTCTTTCTTTCTCACTCTAGCGCTCGCATATTCATACACACGCGCACGCATACAATGTACGTAATCGTTATATATATTTTTTTTTTATTCGTACTTCTTTTTTTAATTCTGTTCTTTTCACCTCTGTTTTCACTCGCTCTTTCGTTCGTAGGTTTACTACTGGAATCATAGACGATTTCTTCGTTTATCATCGCCATCCGTTTCACGTGTGCCTTTATAAACGTTATGTGTCTCGTAAGTATGTTCACCCTTGGGTGAATCATGAAAAAAAAAAAAAAAAAAAAAAAAAAAAACGATTTTTCGAGCTACGGTTGGTGGTCGCGGTGTACTTGCGTTACAGTTCTCCAAAATACGCAGCGAGTATACCGAAGAAAATATATAATTTTCCAGGTTCGAGTCAACTTTCATCGTATCTATAAGGTATTTGCAAAGAGGCAGTTGCATTTGTTATTAATAACGTTACGTAGAAAGTAATCTCGTTTGAGAAAACTAACGGCGAGTACTTTTCTTATAGTTTAAAAGGGACCACGATGGAAAGTGGTGGAAAAGCAAGACTGTTGTTTCGGTACACGTCGAGACAAACACGTTATAGAGGTTTACGTTGACCTAGGTGAAATTGCATCCTATTGAGAGGGGATAAACGAGATCCACTCGGGAGACTTTGTTGTTCGATAGAGTACACGGGGTTGACCAGTCTGAAGGAATATTAACACTTGGTCGAGAACGGTCTTTCTAGGTCGAGAGAAGAATTTTGAAGAGTCGATTGATCGGAGGTGAAAAGGAGCGAACGCTTGAACCGTCGTCGCCGGATTTGCTGAGTCAACGATCTTTTTGTCAGTTTCGCGCTATGAAAGTTGCTACGACGTTCCAAGGAAACAACGTTCCAAATGTAAAGTCAATTAAGTAGAAACGTTTCAGATAAATATAACATTTTCTAGATCTGGAAATACGGCAGCTTCGCAAAGATCACGGTAGCCAGAAAAATGATAGTCGCGTTCTAGCAACGAATTTTTGTCAAATTTCAATGAACGTAAGTTAAGCAAATTTGTAGAAGTCGAAGCTATTCGACGAGAGTGGGAAGCACGTGTACGCGTGTAAGGTCGCGTGTCGCGTGTAAGGTGTCACGTGTACCGAGGAGGAACCGTGGCTGGCTGTACGTACGTCCTGGAAAGGCTTGATCGGATCGATAACCTAATTAATTAACGACCGACCACCGGCCGCGTTTGTAAGTTCAGAGAAGTAAGTACGTGTGAGTCGCGGTCCGAGAGAAACAGCCACTGTCATAGGCTGCAGATTACATCGATTTCTACGCCTTTCCACTACCTGCGTTATTGCTTACCCTCTTCACTCTAAGCCGGAACGAATTTTCGGCAGAATACAAAGCTGACTCGAACCGTATTAATTACAGATTTTTAACTATCACCGAGCTCGACGCAGACGCAAGAAGAAAAGGAAACAGATTCGCTTCTTCCCGCTACGAATTTCGGAGAAATGCGTGCTCGATCGAACGCGCCCCTCGCCCGGGCAAAATTTCAAATTTCACGCGTATCGTTTCGAGTAAGTTAACACCGTTCACTCAACGCGTTCAACCCTTTTTCTTCCCTATATTTTTTTTTTTTTTTTTTTTTTTTTTTTTCTTTCGAGAATAACTACGAATTCGAGAGTAAGAATCGTCGAATTTCGTTATCTTTCTCACCCCCTCACACACACATACACGCACAAGCACGCGATTATTTTTCTTTTATTTCATTTTTCCTCGTTTAGTCGGTTCTCCACTCGGTTTAGCTCGTGTAGACGTACGCGTGACAGAAGTAGACCTCGATAATAATAATTAGTTGTCGGAATTAAAATGTACTTCACCTTTTTTTTTTTTTTTTTCTTCGGTACAATTAGTGCGGTTAACTAATCTATACTATTAACTATGTCCACAATGATCGCTACAATTTTTTTTGTTTTCCTTTACTCATAGTTCATAGTATAAATGTCGACAGCTTACGATACGTAAACGCTACGCTAAAACATCGGATTCAAAGTGGTGGGTTTCGAGTTTGGCGCGCCATCGGTGTTCCTCAACAATTGTTCCTCGATCGAACGCGTTCGTCCCTGTTTTCAATTTTTTTTTTTCCTTTTCTTTTTTTTCCGGCTTTTTCAACGGTTCCCTTCGGTATTTCCATCTCTCGTTTAAATTTCCCTGTTTCTTTCATCGTTCTCGTAAGGCAGAACAGCAGAAAACAAAGACAAGGAGAAAGATAAAAAATCTCGAGAGTGCAGTGTTTATTCCCGTGGCAAAAAGCGGCGACGCACTCTTTTTCACCGCTTGCTTTTCCTCTCTTTCTCTTTTTTTCCTTTCCACCGTTTCTGGTATTCTTTTTTTTTTTTCTTGCTTTAGTTGTCGCGGAATCTTCTATGTTTCCCCCCTTCCCCCCCCCCCCCCCCCCCTTTAATTCCGTGATCTCGTTTTGCTTTCATTTTGTTTTACTATCTCGTTCGACTTTTTCGTTTTCGTTTGCGACAAGCGACGTTTAATAATCCTACTTGTTAGTAGAGCTATGCGTTAGTACGCCTACTTAGTTTGCGGGCACGAGGGGTTAATTATTATATACATACATACATACATACGTATGTATGTATAAAGAGCGACAAGGAAATAGGTGGGCAAACTGTAATAGCGTATTCTAATTTTTCTAAGGATGAAAGAAAATAAATTGGTGTAAACGATCGAATTTCGTGGGAATGATTAGAATTTACTTTTAAGTTTCTTTTCGTACTTAACGAGAAATTATTAATCCTGTTGTATATTTTACAATTTCGGTTTCCCTATGTTAGAAAATGACTAATTTTACCACAGTTTGATCACCTACTTTTCTGTCATCCTGTATATGTGTATATATATATATATATATATTTACGTTACGCGCTTAAATAGAGTAGCTAATTAGTTTTACAATACGTCAACATCATTTGTCCTCCTGATTCCTCTAAGTACCGTTATCTTTTTTCTTTCACTTTTTTTTCGGTTAACAACAACAGACTTACTTAACTCTAATTATGTTTCTGGTTTGTTACTTTCTAAGGCCTTGTTTCTAGCACGGATCCTGCTGTCGCTAAGGCAGTGGCTCTTTTAACACACTCGCTTACACATTCTCTCTCTTCCCTTTCACACGTATCTCAATCGTTCCTACCCTACGGTACATACGGTGCCTGGTCTCTGTCGTGTGTTTTCTTCGTTTTACGATGAATCGCGACAGACTTCCGGTCGATTTATCATCAACGCGAGTCAACGAATTATTTTTCTCAACGAGCGATCGAAGCGTACGAGAGAATTATCGCGCGATGAATTGGTGGAAAGTAAAGGGGTTCGGGGATTACAGCGATCGAACGGGGGTCGTTTGCTACGGTTGGCTTAACGCTCGCACCGCTCGTTGCTGGGTCACATTCGACCCAACGAATTAGTTACGAAGAACAATGCTCAACGTATGAACGATTAAAAATAACGCTCTGTGTTAATTATTTTCAGCCCCGTTCAGCGATTAAGAAAGCGACATTATTTATGGAACGACCCGATATATCTTGGAAGCCTGCAATGCTGCGAGTAACAGGAAGGGAAACGAAAAGACGGAAGTCGCCATTGAGCTGAACGAAAGGTAATAAAGCTAAGAAATAATTGAAAAAGGTAGAGCCGTAAATCCGTTGCAGTGTTCACCCTCACTGTACGACGATGGTGCGACCGTTTAAACTCGCCATCGTCATCGATTTCATAGTTTCGTGTAGCTTAAAAAGAATAGTTGAAAAAGAAAAAAATAGGTGGACGTCGTAGATCAGCAGGAAGACGACGAAGAAGACGGTTGTGTCGACATCAACGTCAACGTCGTCGACGTTGGCCTGTTTTATGCGGACGCTGTACGTTGGGAGACTCGTGAGATCAATACGTAGCCTGGGTCCTCTCTCCTCTCACTCTCTCTCACCCTCTTGCACACACACACACACACACACCTGCACGTATACGCACCCACGTACACCCTCTCATCGTTTCAATACTTTCGGTGTGTTCTAGTGGCTGGTTCGAACCCGAAACCCCAAGCAGCTCGTCTCCTCGGGATTTCCCCACTTACCGGGGTCTACTACACCCCTCTTCTTGTCTCAGCACCCTTCTTTTCCTTTTTTTTTTTTTCCTCTCTTTTCTCTCTCCTTTCTCTTTCGAATCTATCGAGCATTCTCTCTTTCTCTCGTACAAACCGCTCTCTCTTTCACGACCTTCCTCCGGGGCTTTATCGCAGTCAGGCTTGTTTTATCGAGCTTCGAACGATTCGCGCGTCCACCGAGCCCGACTCTTTACACACCAATAGGATCTCGTTAAATTCGACGAGTAACGAGAGAAACGGACCAACAAAAAGAATGGCACGGAAATGTTTTATAGATTACTCGCCGTTAGGAAGGAAGTTCATCGTACAATAATCGTGAACTGGACTTTAGATTATGGTTACGTTGGAAGCGTTTTTCTTTTCTTTTTCTTTTTTTTCGCCATTATCTTGGTTTGGTTCAGAGACGGCGATATCCTTAGGTCGGTACGGATTCGTTGGGAAGGTTGCCCGTGTATCGTAGGATTCCTTAATTCCCTTTTACGAGCAGTCTCCTCGAATCGCGGCCAGAGATTTCTACTCTGTCGCGTTTCGCGTTGATAGGAGGGAAAACAGAGAGGAGGGTAAAGAAAACGAAAGGACTGAAGGGCAGGGGGCCAAGATTAATTTTCAACGAGAATCATAAAAAGTGTAGGAGATCAAAGGAACAGGCTCTGCTTTCGAGGTAGCCGTGCTTTTAACGGCCTCTTTAAGCGCAACGAGATATTATCGCGTTTTAACCCATATCCAGGGCTTATTATTTTCTTTTCTACCCTGGATACAATATTCGCGACAAATTAATTCTTCTTTGACACAGAAATTCCAGGCATTCGGTGAATATCTCTGGAACGACATCGAGCCTCGCCAATCGGTGTGATTTTCTTTCTTTTCTTTTTCTTTTTCTTTTTCTCTTTTTACAAAATCCTTCGCGATCCTCGTTGCTTCTCGAAAAGAACTCGGAACTTTGATATCTATAAGGAATGTCAGGATACCGCGTGAAAACTTATCTAGACACCGAGGTGCGCCTCATCGATCGTTTCCTCTCGAACAAAGGACAGTTGGTGGAGAAAAAGAAGAAATGGTAGACACGGGGATGGAAAAAAGAGTAGGATTTCGGGATCGATCGGAAGAAAACGTGGACGTTTGTTAAATAGCTCGTCTTACCGAAGGAAAACTCGAAACGACACGTTCGATCTAAAGCCTAATCTACAGCTACATTTGTTCGGAGGAACCGTATTCCATTTCCATTGGGAATGTATGCTTCGAAAATGTTTGAAATAACACTTTTCTTAATTGAAGGTTTGCACGAGTAGCTTTCTAGATTGCTTTTGTAAATGATAAGTTTTCTGTTTGAGAAACGTCACAAAGAAAATAAACTTTGTCATTTTTTCGCGTTTAATTTGCCTGAAGAGGTCGCATCCCTCTGTGCGAGAAGGCAAGTTAATTTATACGGAAGCTTTCTATTTTCTTGTTGTTTCTCTACCTGAACAAATGTTTGTTTCGTAAACGTTTGTACGTAAGTGCAGAACAGGCTTTAGAGAAATGATTTTCCGAATCTGACGTGATTTTCGCATCGATCCTCGCACGAAATCAACGTCCCGAAGATTGTTTTTTTAGTTTCTTTTGTTTCTTCGTTACTGGTCCAAGAACATTGCTTATAATTTTCTAGTCGAACGAACGAACGAACGAGCGAGAACGATCTCTTCGATGTGCCATTCGATCAATTTATACCTCTATTCAAAGATTCAAAGCATGGCCCGGTAAAAAATCGACCGGAAGTCGAGGGACATCGTCGACGACGAAACGTTTCCGTCGTGTGTGCTCCGAGCCTGGTTAACTTAATGAATTTCATTTCTGATTTAAAATCAATTTTAACTCTTAAATAAAAATGCTTGACACGTAGCGAGAAGACCAAAGGCATCTTTTCAAAGATAAATTGTTACCAACACTTAGCTTTCATTCAAATAATAGAGACTTTATCGTAATCACATCTTTCATTGCTTCGCTTTCCGCCTTCCTTTACCGCGTTCGAGTTCTAACGACAAAGGAGACACCCGTTAGACGCGACCTTTTGAAAAAAAAAGAATTATTATTCTTTATATTATTGCTCCAGCCACCGTTTAATAAATCTGTGCGTTTCTAGAAAGGGAACTTGCGTTCTATCTAACTTGCTGTCAAGTAAAGAAGAAAGCCACTATAGCGGTGCATAGTATCTAAAGGGTTAATGAATTTTTCATTAAAGAAACATAATAGTTGGTTGTCTTTTAAAAAGGAGATTAATTCACAGCTTTTTCAAGCATTTTCTACACGCGATCGCGTAAACGCGTTTTCAAGTCCGTTCATCCGGTCCTTGTTCATTATTCGTTTCGTCTCTCCTTGTCACTTTTGTTATTTATAATATTTATATATTCTCCTCGTCTCACTAATCACGCTTTCTCGATTATTCACTTCAATTATTCACCATCATTTTCACTCGTCCCATGTCATTCGTACCGACGTCAGTCGCACTCGTACCACATGCGCTCTCGTTTCTCTTTCGCTTGCTGTCCATCCCCTCGTGTTCCTCTTACAAATGTAAATTAGTAACAATTATGTATTGGACAATGTTTAACAACATAATTAACGCACATGCGGCGACCAGCTCCTTATACCTCTGTTCTCCTCGATCACAAACACAGGTCGTGTACCTGTATGCGTGCACGTGTTACGTGTGTATGCGTGTACGCTCCCATCATTCCGCAAATTTCGTTTTTTTCTTCATTTTTTTTTTTTTTTCTTTTTATTTTTCGTTTGCAATTATGACACATCGACGACGACGACGACGATTCTCTACGTTTCTTTCTCTCTGTATTCTCCGACTCTGCCTCTGCGCAGCGTTCTCGTCGATGAAATCTGAATTTCTTTGAAAGAAATGAAAAATCGACGCGCACGATCGCGAGAGAGAGAAAGTAGATGAATATCATAGGGAAGAATGTCTAATTCGGATGCACTGCGCAGAGAAGAGTATCAAAAACAGTGTTATTATTAATTTACTTATTAGTTTTTTTTTTTTTTGCTTTTTTCGTACACCTATTTTCGTAACTTCGTCAGAATATTTTTCTATAAAAAAATTCATCAGTTTCCTACGAGTTTTCATCATCTACTCAATGTTTCCCTATTTCGTCTTCATTATTTTTCCACGTGTGCTTTTCGTATTCTCGTTTTATTTTTCTCCCACGCACTCTCTACTGATCATGCACCCTACTACAAGTTCCTCTTTCGTTTCATTCATTCGTTTATCCTCTTTACTCCCTCGTTCTTTCTCTCTCGATTCGTACCGTTACGTGTCTATGTTAACATAGTAGTTATTTATTGTAATGTCTAAACGAACACATATTATACCTCGATAACGTCATGTTTTATTCTCTGTTGCCATTTCTACAATTCCTTACGAAACGTCGATACAAGAACGTGGTCGACTCCGTATTTCGTCGCGTTCCTTCGTTTCCTCTTTTCTTTCTTTCTTTCTTTTTTTTCTTTTTTTGGTTTTCCTTTCACGACCGAAATACTATCTATCTACGTCATTTTTTTTGTTTATTCTTTAAATGTCTCGTTTAATCGTTTAATGCCTTAATACGCGAAGGTGTGCTTTGCTTCTTGTGTGTACCATTTTTCGATTCATCTCTTTTTTTATCTTCATTCTCACTCACTTTCTCTCTTTATCATATCATTTCTCGCATTCGTTCTCTCTTTCGCTCTTGATTTCTATCACGCTGTCGTCCATGTACTCTCGCTTCTTCGTTCGCTCGTTCGCACTTTTAACTTTTTTATTTTATTTTATTTTATTTTTTTTTTCTTATTCTTCTTCATCTTCTCCATTTTTTTTTTTTTTCCTTCGAAATAATTAATTCCTTGTGTACGTGTGTATATGACGTGTCGTGTATATGTGTGCGCGCGTGTGTGGGCGTGTTTTATGTGGAACGCATCGAACGTGTAATAATAACTGTATCGTAATCATTCTATCGTAAACGTTAACGTTACTTCATGGTTTCTTCATTTTTTTTTTTTTTTCTTTTCTTTTAAGTATTTAATCGTTATTATTTTATCTCATTATTCATCAGTATCATCAGCATTATTATTATTCGTTAACTAGTATTTTAATTCATTATTCTTCGATCACCGTCGTTATCGTAATTTCATCATGGGCATCGTCGTATCATCACCCCCGTCATCGTAATCGTCGTTAATTTTTTTTTTTGTTATTTAATTAATTAATTAATTATTATTGTATTATTGTTATCGTTATTATTAGCGATAGACGTTGCCGGTCTCTTCGTCTCTCTTTTTTTTTTGTTTCGTCTTCCTGTCTCTCTTTCTTTCTTTCTTCAACGTCGAAATTACCTTTAGCTTCCTTTGAAACTGTCTCGTACACGTTCACCGTGTATGCTCGTTCCCTATCGTTTTTCTTATTTTTCCCGTTCGATATCGTAATTCCTCTCTACTCTCGAAGTACCTTCTTCAAAAATGCCTTTTATCCCGCCTTTCGTTCCGACTCGCGCCATCGTTCCTCTTTCCAGCTTTTTTATCTACGTTCGCCACGCGCCCTCTTGTTTACACGGACCTTCCTCCATCGGGGCAAAGCCCTTTAAACCCTTCGTCCGTTTCTCGAAGGTCCGACGGAATCGTAGATCCAAAGTCCTTTACGACGGAGCTCTGGTTACCGACTGAAAATACCTGTATTTCACGCATGTTGCGTTCCCCTCGATCTCCTCTATGGCGGATCCTTCCTCGAGGACAATCTAAAGTATCGTCGCGTGGCCGAACAATGCCAAACGTCATTGCCGAAAACGTCGAAACTGCCTTTGCTTCTTCCCTTCCACCTTCTCCTCCTTCTTCTTCTTCTTCTTCGCTTCATCCCGTTTCGTTCGATTCTTCCGGTTGCGCGTCGCATCGCGTCCTCGATCGTGGCCCGCGATCTCCACCATCGATACAACCACCACCACCACCAATTCCATCGCCGCCAGTGACACTTGACAGCGAACGAGCCGAAATCCCCTGTCCGCGTCGACGAGACGCGACAACAACAACAACGACGACAACGACGATGACGACGACGACGACGACGACGACGACGACGACGACGACGACGACGACGAGGAGGATGAGGTGGACGATTAAGAGAGGCGGTTTCTTCGTTGCCCGTTAACGTGGCGGTGGTCGGCGCGGGGGCAACGATTGTTAGGGGTCGAGGCGGTCCGCGAGTTTTTCTACGCGGTAGCCGCGGTCGGAATTTCCATCGTACGCGACCGCTCGACGATATTCTACGCCACCTCCACCGCCAACACCAGCACCAGCACCAACACCAACAACACCACCGGTACCACCAACAACCTCGGCACCGACCTTCGACCGTCACCCACTTTTCGAGCATCCACTTGGTTACGTGACGCAGGCTCGCTTCGTGCAGCCAACCGGCAAGCTCAACCGATCGCCGGCTGCTCGTCTCTGCCAACCACCACCGATCCATCAACGGCTCTGTCAAACGTACGATGCTCCTAGATAACCATAGCGCAGGTATCGTTCGAACGTTGCCGAGGCTGCTGGTCAGGATCGAGCATAACCAAAACAGTTGCGCGAGTAGGCTGATCGTTGATCGATCGGAAGACGAGATGCTCGTCATTGAACCGACACCGCCGCTTCCGCACAACGAGGTCCCTTGTTGCTGGACGATATTAGTCAGCGTCCCTGACGCCGACGCGTCCGTCTCCTTCGACGAATCGTACGATTCATCCCCTTCCTCGATCACCGTGCTGTCCGTAGTTCCCGGAGCACGATACTGTCCACCTGATTCAAACGATCATGGTAAAGTATCTTTTCATTTTTTGTTTTTTTTTTTTTTTTTTTTTTTCAACTCTGTCAGACAATGATTTACAGATAATGATTCATTTTTACATCTGTAACTGTAACGAACGAACATTGAACGATCGACGTAATCGTTTTCCACGAATTCAGACGTTCTTGATTAGCTTAGCTCGCGGCACGAATCCGGATCGTTAGTTTGGTTAGACGAAGGGGGTTAGGGAACAGGAGACGTACCTGTGGAAGCTGGTTGAATAGGATTAATCTCGCAGTAGGGCGCCGTCGGAGGATCGTGGCTTCTCCCGCGTTTCCGTGGTTCTCGGTCCGTACAATTCGCGCAGATACCCGATCCCGGATTCTCCTCGGAGCACGCGTGAAAACAGCACTCGTCCTCTTCGCTGCTGTGCAACGCCCTCGCAGCTTGCTCTCCGGTCTCGGGGATGTTTGGATCTGAAATCATTTCGTTGCACAACCACCTCTCTCTCTCTCTCTCTCTCTCTCTCTTTCTCTTCCTTTTCACTTTCCCGAAGTAAAGGGTTAACTACTCATATCGAGTAGAAAAGCTTCGAGTTAAAGGATTTCACCTACCGAAACCACTCTCGTATATTTTCTCCTTAAAGCAGACCTGCTCGACGAGTTGCCCTACCTAAATCTAATATGCTCCCCGTGCTCAGCAGGGGCAGCTTTACCCTAAACTCTTAAATCTTCGCTATCCCTTATAATACAGAGACGCGTATACCAAATGATTTCCAACAAGGTGGAAATCAAGATAGGGTGCCAAAAATGCTTTTACCCTTCTTCTGATAGTTATTTCGTTTTACAGGATAGTAGAGGACGATTACCTCTGCAAAGGAAAGTAGGTTCGCCGGCGTACTGCGTGGGGTAAGCGGGGGCACGGTCACCCGGAAGTAAGTAAGGGCAACGTTGCTCCACGGATTGGCAAAAGGACCGACAGGGCCTAAGCCTGCTTCCGACCCAGCTGTCCGAGCTATCCAAGTCCTGCGGTCCCCCATGAGCAAAGTAAGGCACCAGGGAGCTGCATACCCATTTTCTATACGCTTCCTGGAACATAGAAAATAGTCATTTATATACACGCTGACCTACATAACATTAAGAGCTGAATCTAAGTGAAAGATTGTAAGTTAGGACAATTGGTGCGCGTCGATCGAAATGACCGAAAATATTACTCTTCGCACGGTCTAGTTGTGCCCTATTGTTTCCTATTACTACGCCCTCCTTTTTCATTACTTTCCCTCTAGCAAGGTTCCCGAATCATTATCAATGCTAAATTTCGCTCGTATCTATTCGCGATCCTTTCAAATCTAGAATCAGGTCGGTATAATACATGTTCGAGAACTTGGAATCTTTAATCAATCCTGTAATAGTTTAAAATTGATTAGAAAGAAGATAGGGAATTGGATATATAAAAAAGTGGTCGATTGAAAAATGACCAGGCTGATAGTTGAACTTTGCCGATTACGCGTGGAACATCGCGGAGACAAATGGTGCTCGGCGAAAACGAAAAATAAAAGGTGAACGATGCGAGGGAGGGTAAGGTTGGGTAAGAGGCACGTGAGCCGCATCTTCGACCACCACGGGGTGAAAGTGAGCACGTTCCTCGTCTCGATCCCCCGGCTGATTTCATGGTCGTTAGAAACATCCTCGTTACAAAAAGTCTTACCTATCGATATCTACTTTCTTTCCCTTATTGAAAACATTTTATCGAAAACTTGACCGAACGAATTCATCCCCTTAAATTCGTAGCTAATCTTACGTAATTTTACTGGAACTTAGAAATATGTATAACGATCAGCCCTGGTCGATGGTTAACGAGTAAGGAAAAAAGGGAACGATTCAGAGGGAAGGAAAGGAGTATAGGGTAGTAGTTTGGTGGGTCGGTAGATAGGCAGATAGGTAGCTACACCTGAAGTACACTCCAAGTTGGTTGACCCAATTCGCTGCAGCCTCTGCCGAGTATCTACGGCTCGAGCTAGGCAGGCAGATGCGGTACCCTCCCCTCCAGGCTATCATTCCCACCCTCTGCTAACCCTTTCTCTCTCTACCAGCCAGCTTCCTGCTGCTGATCCTTCTTCTGCGCCACTCGCACCCTCTCCCCCTTCCTTTCGCCCTTACACACCCCACTACCTACCCCCTCGATCACTCGCCCTACTATTCTTTTACTTAGATCGCTATAATGGAGCGGAGGTCTCAAACGATACGTCTTTTTCCGATTTCCTCGTGAAATTCTTGTCGCCGACATATGTACTCCGATTTTAACCGAAACCTATCCCTCTGCTTTCGACCAGATATTTTATTCTTCTAGATTTATATAATCTCTTCTAGGCCCGAGGATTCAGAAGACCTAAATAAAGGGAAGCGTAGTAGTTTTACGTAATCGCAGTTATAAAATATAAAAGGGATTAAGTAGTTCCCGTAGAGGTGCGCGACACAGTTTCCAAGTTTCTCCCTGGTGTCCCGATCCCGAATAATCCTGCTTGGACTGCATCGGGGAACCGGAGCGTTTCAGAGAGAAAAGCCGGGGAGAAACCGGAAATCGGGGATGTTCTTTAAACGAGTAGACGTTCGTTTGCAAGGTACCTATATACGCGGTGAGAAGGCGCATTTCATCCCGGTGATGGACCGCGTTAATTTCTTTTCACATGGACTAATGTATATCGGCTTCAAATTCCTTTTCTTCTTCGTTCTACTTTTTCTCCGCCCCTCGATACGAACACGTACACTTATTCCTTCAGTTTTCAAACGCGTAGGTGTACGAAGAGCCGCCCTCGCCTACATACATACAGATAGATAGAACGACTCGTAATTCGGCCTGTCATTGTTCACTCCGGATTCGTGACATTAATTTATCCCTCTTTCGGAATACGCCGGAGTAATCCTTTGTCTCGGTTAGGTCGTCGAGAGATCAAAGAGGAGAGGTCTCGAAATTAGTAATGCTCTTTGCGTGAACGATTCTTTTGTAAGACGAGCGCGCACCTGTATTTTCAACCAGCTTCACCTTACTACCGTGTAATTTAACAGTTTAACAGTTATACCCTACCGTCGTCTATTAATCGAGAAGATCGACGAGTGCACGCGTTTCTCTCTTTCCAGCAGGTTAACAGTTTCACGGAAATAGGTTGATGGTAATCGGGTAATCCAACGGTAATAACTTGTAATTATCGCGAAAAGAAGAAAGGATTAGAGTCACGCGATCGAGTCGGCTCGTATCTTACCCGTTTCCCTTTTATACCGTTGAATCCAACGACGCGTTAACCCAACGTCTATTAACTAACGAGAAAAATAGAGAAAGCAGTTTCGTCGAGCAGTCTATTTTACATTAACCGATGAAAAATAAAACGCGAGCAGGGTATTTCGAAATTAGCCTAGCGTGCAGGCGAATTTCCTGGCGGGATTTTCAAAACGATGCTCGCGGAGCCAGAAAGCTAAGGGAGAGACCTCGCTTTCCTTCCTTCTCGTTTACACCGCGCTCCGCTCATAAATGCGCTTTTCATGCCACGAGTGCCATACATACTTGGTGAGCACGTCGGATTAATTACCTTCAACGGCGGCTCGAGAACAAGGAGAATGGAACAGGGAATTTAGCAAGCCGGGATAGCTAAACGAGACGAAAGACGCGTATGAAACTTTAAACGCAAGATAATCGTCTTTCCCTTTTCACTTAAGAACACCGTTTCGTTTACGTTTCAGACGTTCGACTGTCCAGGAATGATGGGAACGTAACACGTTGAACCACCTATTCGATCGTTCGTTCGATCGAAATACAAGAAACTTCACCGACGTCGAATCATTTACGGTATAACTTTTGGAAGAGACGAGTTTCCCGAAGGAAGCTTGCTCGATCCTTCGAACGAAATTAACCAGCGAGCACCAACAGCCAAGCATCGAGGAGATACAATTAGCTAAATCGAATCGGAAACGGAAAACACGTGGCGCAGAAAATGATCAGGTACGGGTTAACCGTTTAAACACGTAACTCGAGTTAACTCAGCTTTGATATAACGCGGAATTTCCTCTAAATCAGAATATTTCCTTGAAAGGTTTTTAATCCAGATCGACGATGGATCGCTCTTATGGAAAACAGAGAGAAAAGAACTTAGCCAGTGTTCAACGGGAGACGAACAGAGCAGCGACAAAGATAGGGGAGGAAATAAGAACGCGTGTAAAAAAGAAAAGGAAGGCAAGGACAAAACGGTGAGTGTTACAGAACGCGTTGAAGAAACAAAGAGTAGTAGATGCCTATTGGAGAATTCAGAGATGCGAATCTGTTGTTCGCGTGTCGTATCGAGTGGCGGAACGTCGGTAGAAAGGGGTAGGGATGGTTGGAAAGAAGTGAAGAGAAGAAGGGATGAAAAAGGGACGGGTTGAAGGGGTAGTAAGGAGTAAAAAGTGGGAGAGATTGTAAGGGGGTGGCGCTGTCGGTGGTTGGTGGGTTGGTGGTTGGAAAAGCAATGCCCTCAGTCGCGGTGACCTGGTTACCTGGCCCATATCTGTTTCACCGTCCTACCAACCAGGCTATCCCTAAATCCTACACTCCTTCCCTTCATCAAGCTTCTCCTCTACAGGCGGTCGAGTTTTTAACCCCTTACGCGAAACGTCTTCGCCCGCTTCCTTCCTTTCTTTCATTTCTAATCTACAATTTTCCGCGAGCCAACCGAACACAGCCCGTACTTCGAATCGCACTTCTTTTCAACTTTTCCACGTGTAACTTTTCCAGCTACGAGCTACCAACGAAAAATCAACAACCGCGTCGACGTAAACCCTTCCATCCATCCATCCCCTCCCCCACGCTGTTTCTCGACCTCTTTTTCGGTTTACTCTATGCAATTTCCCTCTCCCTTTTTTTTTCCCTCTTGTTTGCTTGTATTAGCATCGTCGTGATATTCGTCGACTGCGTACAGTAACTCTAACGGTTACTCCGTAAATAGGCTAAACGAGAGAGGGTCGAAAGTAACGATTTCACTTTGTTTTACACCCTCCTCGATCATACGTATAGATGGTTCGAAGGTTTTAAGAAGGCAAATAGTTTGATGGTAAGTTTGGCAACTCGTTTGCCGAGACAATTGGTTGGAAGACAACCGTTGGCAAGTGTCGCTTCTCGAGCCGCACAAAAGGCTCGCATTACTCGAGACAAAGCGTAGAGAAGTACGCCTCGAGAACACACTGTTTTCCACCCCCTCCCCCCTTCTTTTTTATACAGTTTACATCCCGTTAGGTTTTAATTAACAAACGGTTGGCCGGAATTAAACGCGCCGCATTTAGCCGCTTCGAAGCGGCATTGCACGGGTCAAGTTGAACCGGTGCGAGCGAAACCGCAAATGAATTTATAGCGTTGCGAGAACTTTGCTCGAGCAAAAGGAAATTTTTTTCACGCCGTTTTCTGTAACGTTTGAAAATTTATGAAAATTTTCATCTAGACGTGAACTGGGGCCGAAGACGGAATTAATAATCGTAGGTAAACGATTCGATTTTATTCAGGTAGATAATTAAAGAGCGTGTTGTCCGAGTAGGTGGGTACGTATGCATGTCACGGCCATTAAGCGAACGCGTTTATGTCAAACGATGTACACACGACGGCCGTAAACGCCTCCGCTTATTAAACTTCTGTATTACGCTGTAAATACGAGCGGTAATGAATTTCAACGGCCGACAAAGAGAGCAGAGAATCTCCGATATCCGAGCCGGCCGAATGAAAATTAAAAGCGCCACCGTTTCGTCGCCAACTTTCGCAGCCCGCGACGTTACGTTGAAATTAACGATCCAACCGTCGTGTTACGACGTTTCCAACGTAACGGCAAAATCCTGACGTCCCTTGAAATATCGCCTGAAATTACCGAGAAATTTAGAAATTTACGTTTAAATCGCGAAGACCGCGAGAAAGGGAAATACTTGGCAATCGAAAGAAGAGCATCGTTCAAATCTCGCTTGCGATCGCTAACATTCAACTAACAACTGGCTATCGCTTCGAACAGGCATTCGGCCAACAACAGCGGGATTATGCATTCAGAATCCCAGACGAATGAAATCCGCGGGAAAGAAAACATTCTTCTTTAATCCTGCTCAACGATTATTGCTCTTCTTTTGAAAAGAACTGCTTGAAAAAAGAGCGCGTCGTCTTATGTTTTCGACGTTGATGTTTCCGAAATTTAAGCTTTCGAATAATTGGAGGATTGTTTTTCGAGTCCATTGAGGCGTCGCGTCGCATGAATGATCGGTAGCTTCCACTCGACGCGAAGCGGTCTGACCAGAACGCACTTATACTACTTG
Source organism: Osmia lignaria lignaria (assembly GCF_051020975.1). Classification (NCBI taxonomy): domain Eukaryota; kingdom Metazoa; phylum Arthropoda; class Insecta; order Hymenoptera; family Megachilidae; genus Osmia; species Osmia lignaria. Next base: position 10,756,643 of record NC_135033.1, on the reverse strand, counting down.
CCCGACAGGCGAGCGTTCAATGCCGCAATTCCTCTTCTCGCTTCTCGAAACGGACAAAGTAACGAAGAAACAAATATCGACGATTTTGACGATGGAATGGGCTACGTTGTTCGACGTTGTCTACGTGGAATGGAAATCAATAATGATCAAAAGAAGGATGTACACACGGTGGCAACGTGATTCAGCCACGTGACTTCGCGTCTCGATGCTCGGAGAAGTTAAGGACACGTATTAGAATCATCCATGCAAATACAGGATAACGTGGATTAATTATTCTATTATGCGAGATATGCAAATTAAGATATTTTGTTTAACAACGAGAAAAATTGGTGGTCATACCTTTTCGAGGTATTATATCGATATCCAAAGCAAGAATAAACCTTGCAAATGTACTCGTCCTATTTTTCCACGAGCTTTCCCGTTGCTGTTGCACAGCATTCGTCTCGAAACGGCGAACCTACGTTCCCATAGGTATCTCCAAATAAAAGTTCTCGAATATTTACGAACAACTGACTGCATCTATATCAGATATATAGCCGGTGAACAGAAGCAGAAACCGAGAGATATCGAATGCTAAATATGTACTACCACTGTTCGGAATATCTATTCTCAAGGCGGATAAAAAAAATATCTTCTTTTCTCGAAGAAAAATTGAAAAAGAACTGCATAGACGAGGAATAGAATTTATAATGGTGTATGGAATGTTATTTATACGAAACAGGAGGAAAATTAATTTAATCAACGAGGAGAGAGAGGGGGAGAAGGAAAAGGGTGACAAGGAAAAGTAGACGTCCCGGTGAAGATGTATGGTGTAACGTCGATGTTAAACCAAGGAAAATAACACCCTCGACGAAGCTTCGTAGACGTGCAAGCTGCTATCAATCAGCTCGGATACAACGTTCGCCAAGCTACGGAATCGATAGAAGAACAACGATCTTTTCGACCTCCGACCACTTCCTCCCTTTCCGCTCTTCCAACAAACCTATCGATCGTATTTAATTACATCCCGGCAAGAGTTTCTCCGGATATCTTCTTCGATATCATCGAAGACCAATTACAAGTTGTTTGCGTCTAAACTTGCAAGCTTATCGGAAAAATTCATTGTAAATAGCCGTTGTACAGATCGAAAATATCATGACGAAAAAGAAAGGTTTAGCACGGTGAAATGAAGAAAGCCGAGGAGGAGAAAGGATTTGGGAAACGTTATCCCGCTGCTCGAGGGAGGAAAGTTTGTAATTTTTAGAAGGACGCTGGGGAACAGCTATGGCCATATGGTTCATCACTCCCAAGGCACCCCTCGTATCCTCGATCTTCTAACCTGCCCTCCTATCCTCTCGTCATCCTCTATTACGTGTCACGAGAAAATCATGCCGTTGCTACCCCTCGTTTTCCACCTAGCTCCACCTCCCTTTCTTTACCTTCCTCGCGAAACAAACAAACCAACTAACATTTGTAACACGTTTTCGTTGCTCACTGTTGACACGTTCGCAGCCACAAGGGCCATCAATTAACACTCCGACTGCCGTTACGATGATCATCAGCGGAATCGTCGAAGCGAGAAGAGGAAAGAGATGAAAACCGTGGAGAAAAATCAGATCGGAAAGCGAAGAGAAGGAAAAAATAAAGAAAGAGGACAAAGAGGATTTTTTTCGGGCGTGGGTGAAAGGAGGCCGGTTCGTATATCGTATTAAAACTTTTCCTCTTCTCTACTTTATTTCGCTGTATTGATCGATAGAGTCTTGTGCTGCACGGTCGCATGGGACGAGGAGATATCGTTTATGGAACACGTCACCGAATCTTGCACGCATTCGAATCTCGACAAACATTTTCCCTATCCTTCTGAATAATTAAATATCTTCTGGGAATCAGGAAAACCCTTCAACGTCGACCTTAATACGAAACAGTCCGATACGATTTAGTTTGCGCTATTACTATTTCAGAAATGTTAACAATTTTAGATTCCCGTGTAATCGATCGTTCCCTTAATCAGCGTCCTGATAAACGAGCTTCTATTGTGAGCAAGAAGTAAGAAAGAAGATAAATCTCGGTGAAGCGATCGTACAGGTAGGAAAGAATCTTCGTATCGGTTGCATCCTGTTGGTCGGAATCAGTTTTCTCGGTCGTAGAATCGAAAGAACCTAACCGAAGGATGATGCTTCACCCCTCTGCGTTATTGATCCGTATTCCATCCACATGGAACTAGTCTTCTCTTCTCCTCCAGTTTGCCTCTCACCACTTGCTCCCCTTTTTACTTCTCTTCCCATTCGCTTCTATCCTTCGTCTTTCCACCCTTCAGCCTGCTATCCTCCTCTTTTTCTCTCTGCCCTCTTTCAAGAACGTTATCGAAGCGAAAGGCAAGTCTTTCCTTCCTACAAACTCTTCTCTTCTCTACTTCGAAAGAACTTTCTGCCTAAGGAAAGGATTCTTCGAATCGAGAGAGAGAGAGAGAGAGAGAGGGGAAAATAGAAGAAAGGATGGCCCTCGATTCGGACTAGAAGGTGAAACAATAATACACGAAGGAATATTGCGATTTTTCAAAAGTTTCTTCATCGATAAACATGGCAAAGTCTTTCGTGACTGTATAACTACGATAAATAATACGAGTTTCATGACAGAATACGCCCCCAGGGTTTAAATACGCCCTCAGTTAATTACCGTTTTAATTATAACCCGGTCTGTTTGCAGCTGATTCACGCACGATCAATTTAGACCGATTGCGTGGTCTCTCCTTCCTAACGATTATAACCGCTTTTCTAGATTCCACCTATCAAACAGTTTACCCGGTTGGTTACAAAAGGTTGCGTAATTAGAAAATTCTTACTTCAAAGTTGTACTACGCTAACTAACGAGGGAGCAGACGTTCGCTCGTCTAACTGGATGATACTTAAAACAGATAACACCGTCGCTTCTTTATAAGGTGGGAATAAAGAAACTAAAAGTATCGCGTTTTTTATCGCTTTCGTATAAAAATCTATATTCTGTTATATTTATCGTGGGTCCATAAAGAAAATTCCAATGGTATATATTCCATTGGGTCGGGATATTTTACAGGGAGGTATCGATTCGATAACTTCTGGGCTGGTACACACACGTGTTTCCACGATTCATGTAAATATCCTGTCGTATAAAGTGCACCTTCCCGTTGCCCTGGCTGACGGTAGGTAATCGAACCTTCAATTTTTCTGCTGGTCGATCTCCGAAAGAATGGATGGTAAACGGATAAGGAAGTGCGAAAAACTGGAACGATGTTTTACAGAATCACGAATCTACGAGTCGAAAGAATCTTCGGCATACCGTCCTCTTGTTAAGCAACGATGAATCGGATATTAAAGAAAAAGCTGAAAGCGACCACCATAGAAGACGTTTTCACCCAAATCGCAGGGATCGACTTTTAATCCGCTTAGACCACTACTGTCCAAGCTAAGCCCCCGATACTTAGGCAGCTTCTCTGATATTACGGTTACTCGAGTGTAGGAATATGCATGGCGCAGCCGTTTCTCTGCCGAGTAATCACCGAAAATGTCGGCATCACGCGTGTCCTACAACCTAACGCCGGCCATGATGGATGATTCGGAATCGGTGATAAGCAGCTAGAGAACTTTGAACAAATTTCTAACAGCTAACGTGGATGCATAGGGAATTTCAAAGAGTTGACGACGCACGAGGCTTAAAACTTTGCTTCTCTGTTATAACTTCTCACGGTGAACCGAGGAGAAGACGACTTGGAAATTCTCCGTCCAATCTTACCGGTATATTTGCTCAGCGAATACTCTGGCAATTCGTCTAGAGAATAGGAAACGCGTGGGACTTTAGAATTTCGAAAGAGATCCGAAATAGTTTTAAAACTGCACGCGATTAAGAGCAATGTGTTTTTCAATGGAAAACAATTGAACCGAAATGCCGAAAGAATAGAGAGAGAGGAAAAAAAAAAAGGGCTGAGTCGTAGAAACGGGAGGAAATTTAAAGCACTTTGCGACTCGGGGGGATGTTTCGCTTAAGTTCCACAAAATCTTGACACGGAAAGGAGCTATGCAGCACAGTTCTTGAGTACTCGTAACGCTGAAGTGGAGGGTAGAATAATAGGTACTTGGGACTGGCACGAAGTGGCGGCTAAGCCTGATTTTGCACGTGAATTTCTTTTTAAAACTTTTCGATATACCCGTACAACAGGCCGCGTTAAAAGTTGAAAACTTGAAATTAAGCGACGCGAAGTTGGAAAAAAAATATAGGATAAGAATAAAATTGCAAATTAACTCTTAACGTGTTCGCCGTCGCATCGATCGCCGGTGACCGACGTTAACGAGCTACTTAATACTACAATTTTTTTTTTTTTTTTTTTACGCAAAATGCATTTGTGCAAGCGCATCGTTGCACCGGCGAAGGAGATGACATGGGGTTGGCCTAGTTGCCAGAATCAGACTGTACGTTTGAAGATTTTCGGTAGAAAGCTGGTGGTAAAGCAACAGTGTCGAGTGATAGCCACATTATCATCGAATCGTCTACGATTATTAGCTTGCCAAGGCCATAATCGAAGTCACATTTCACGGGCAAGTGGAAAAAGCTTTCACCAAGACACCTTACGCACCTAATGAAACCGTTAAGCTCGAATCCGGTCCGGTTCGGTCCAGACCAGTGAATGTGCAATCGTAACGGCTCTACGGTAGTGTCTATAACGTTCCTCTATTGGCGTTGAGTAGCTACCGAGCGAGGGCAATCTCGCTATTGATTGCACCTTGCATCCTCCCACCCCTTTTGCCCTCCAACCAGATCCCCTCTCTGCAACCCTCGCCTAGCCTCGCCTCGCCTCTCCTTGCCACCCCTCGCCTCGTCTCGCCACGCTTCGTCCATCCTGACGGTTCACCCCTCTAACCCCCTTTACCATCCCTCACCAACCCCTCCGCCACCGAACCTTTCTCTTTTCTTCTCGCACCAAATTCCAGCACATCTAAACTCTTTCCACTCGAATCCGCGTCCAGAAATGTCTGGGACGCGTGCATCTGTCTTCGATACAAATTGCAACTGCACTTTTTTATTACGAACGATAACCACCCCCATTAATTGTTAGACGATGTCCTATTTCCTTGGATTTTCTCGCCTTTGTATCGTTATTTTATCGGGTCATCTCCTAATAGGCCAAGTGCCTACGTTTTTTCTATTATCATTTTCTAAACAATAGATGAATAAATAAATAGGAAGATAGGTAGACGGCAGTCGTCGAGTCTGACGTCAATTTTCTTAATCAGTACGGCCGAGTTAAAAGGAGCGATCGGAATTGAAAATGGTTAAACGAGTACAAGAGTTCACAAGATCTTTCCGTCCCTCGCGACTGGCAACCTGGTTTTGTCCCGCGACCGGCCGAAATAACACCGCTTATTTTTACCACTGAGATATCGAAGAACGTCGCGACGACGCTCGTCGCGGTCCAGTTTGACGTCAATTTTGTTAATTAATTCGCTTCCATTAGGACGATCGATCGAAACTTGGGACGACGCGTCGTTGGTTACACTTCGCCTACCACTAGTATCCGCTTTAAACGCTTAGATACCTCTCCTTCCTACGTTATTCGTCGAGAAATATCGATATTTTGATTTTTACCGCGAAAGAGAAGAAAAGAAATGAAAGGGGATAAACGAGGACATTGTTTTCGGATAACGTAGTGCGAGTGCATTTGGTAGTCGATGCATCACGTGCAATCGTAAAAGCGCAAGGTTTCCTGCCGTTGTTACCGCGAAAACTTCACTCGGTGCATCGCGATGCGCGTTCTTACTAAAATATTACCGATACGTGCATTATTGCGCAAACGTGCCAGCCGTTTTTCCTCGATACAAGAAAACCGAAGGTTCTTTTACGAGAATGTAAGTCGCGAAACTGCAAAAATCACTGAGCAATCCGGTCAATTATTTTCACGACGAAACGTTTCCAGAGTAATTTTCGTCAAAGTTTAAGCTTCAAAGTTTCTACGGTAAATAAACAACGTTTCCTAACTTAAAGAAGCTTTAACTGGAAAGATTTCCGTTTGAAATCGCGTCTGTTTAATTAACGCGAGTCAATTATCGCGGCAGAAACGATGAGAAATTGGTGACAAAAGAGAAAGGCGGTATCGGAAACGGGGCATTCGAAGGAAACACCCAGTTCATTCGGATAATAAGGAATAGCCCGACGTAGTGACATTCGCCAATTATCTAAAGTGTCCACCTACATCGGATTCTAGACGAGAAGTGAGACACCAACACCGTCTCATCTGAATAACCTGTGTATGCGCAACTTGCACCAGACACATTACCTATACACATCTATATCTCATATCTAATACATCTATACGTGTACGTGGAAATGTGCATACATGTGTGCAACTAACGAGAAAGAGGAGTGGCCGTACACTGCATCGGACAGCTTGCAACTACGTATATTATACATCGCTAATAATGCTGTCCAACGAATTTCTACTTAAACTCTTCCGATATCTGCTTTGATTCGCTTGTTTTATTTATTTATTTATTTATTTATTTTTTTCTAAACGAATTTGAAGTATTTATCGGATGGCAAGGATCTCCGGTTAGGTTCGCGTTTAATTCGTAAACGTTTATGGTGGTTGAAAATGAGTGGTAAGCAAACTAGCTGCCATAACCGAGTGCTTTCAATGCAACGGTTGACTATACTTGACGTTTAATCATTAAACCAGTTTGCGCGCGTCAACATGTTCGTACGCGTGTCTACATACATAGAAGGTTGGTCAAAAGCTTGAAATCTCTAAGTAAACGGTGGATTACCAGGATTTTCCAAGGGGATGGATAGTTTTAGGTAACTTCCACGTACGTCAAGTTGCCAGACAGCCCATCGAGCAGACAGAGTTTGAATAGTCGCAGTTCGCGCATAGAAAATCACCGAATAATCTCGATTAACCGGGTGCAAAGAACACCTGCTGCGAAATTAAGTCGAAGATAAATAGAACGAAATGGTGCAAGTTGCAGTTGACGAGTTTCCGCTCGATTAACTCGATTACCAGCTCTCCTGGTGGACAGCTGCGTCGAATCTCGGTGAATAATTTTGAATAAAATTGAGAAATTTCGGTTTCTCGTATTTCGAAAGCGAAGTAATTGCCGTCGAACGAACAGCAGTTTCGAAAAGGCACATCGAGCTATTAACAAGGTTACGTCTATCCCCCTGTGTCTGTCTCTGACGACACGCGTGCACCCTTCACGCATTTGCTCACCCACCTACACACGTGTCACACGAGCGCGCCAGCATACGTAGGAAAGGGAAACTATGACTGGCTGTCTGCGACAGACAGCAATTGCAACTGCACCTGAAATCTATGAACTCTATACGATGCACCTCTTGCGCCTGATGCAGAATGTTAGGGGGACGAAAAAAAAGGGTTTCTATTGTAATTAATTTTGATAAACGCTTAAACGATAACGAAGAGGACAGGTTACGCGGTCGTGCACTTTCCTTTGTATCTATAAATTTCTCTCGGTCCACCTACGCGGTTCCCCTTACCAACGGTACCGTTTCGCGATATTTCTTTCTCGAGACGCCAACGAGACTGCGACGTACCCCTGTGTCCGGTAATCCGATCGGTCGCCGCCTCGATTTCGCATAAATCTCTGTTACAAGGAACAAATACATCGATCGGTTTAGCCAACACGTTTCCACGAACCTCGCCTACCTTTCTACTACCTTTCTACCATGCCCTTTTTTTTTTTCCTCCACCTTCAGCGAGCTTTTAAATTTAACCATTTCTATCGTTAATAGAGGATATTTTATACCGAAAAGATAGATCTACGTCGTGTGTAATGAAAATTCAATTACGGGTTAAAAGTGACCTAGTATCGGTCATTATCGTTTAATGATCGCTGCGTCAGCTGTGATAATAATACCGTGCCGGTAGGGCTCAGCCAAAAACCGCTCGGCCGCCTTCTGTTATTACATTATTTTTCTCGTAAAACATGATATACGAGGCTAATTTTGAAGAAGAAGAAGATTGGTATAATGGAGTAGTAGTCGAACCGGTGCGAATAATCGATGTCGTATCAATTGCGTAACATTCGTTGGGATACACGACAATCTACAGTATGACAATGTACGCGCGTTAAATGGCAAAAGCAAGGGGTTGTTAATTTAGCTGAAAGTGGCGGCGGAAAATTGCCCGCGGCTGATCGTTTCGGATTGGCGTATTAGCGGTGCGAGGCCTGGAGCGTTAAGGGTTTGCCAGGCAGCCGCGCAGACAGAAATTTGCGGAAGAAGAGGCTGCTAGAGCGACGCTGATGCCAACTCGAGCACGATATCGATTTAAACGATTACCACAGCCATTCGTTCGCCCCATTTGCGGCTCGACAGTTAATGCCGAATTCGAATGTCCTCTATGTTTTCCAACTCGTTCGCGGCCCCGACCATTTCATCCCCCTCTATTTCCTCTTACTTTTAAATCTTTAACTCGTTGAATATTCAATGAACGATTAGACGGTTCGATGAAGGGAAACAAGAAACTAAAACCGTAGCGATTGAAGCAACTTACGAAAAAAAGATATAAAGATACAGCGGATTTGGAACGCGTGCTAGATTTTTTTTTTCTCATCGGGCAAAGGGTTTGATCGTACAGAAAAAAAATAAAGGACTAATTAATTAATTCTGTACTCGTTCGATGAAATTTGAAGGATAGTTGACCCAGAAATACAGGAGAACCGGAGCGGATGAACGAACCCCGACGACGACGTTCAGATTGTTCATGCCACGCGGACCGTCTTCTTCGATGGAAAGGTGTATTTAATTGACACGGTTAAATTGCGAACGCGTTGAAATTATACTTAACGGGTCGCTGAACAAGTCGCTTCTAAATAATAATTTCGTTTGAAACTTTAGGATCTCCATCGACTATCACCGAAAAATGTTAGTTAAACATCTTTCGGTCTCGTTGAATGGTATCGAAGGAAAGTAAGAGAGAAGAAAAGTAAAGAAATTCTTTGTTAAACGAACAACCAACATCTCGCCAGTTTGAACAGGGTAAATGGATTGCTTGGCAAACTTGTAATCCGAACAATCAACCAGCGTATTCTTACCGTCAGAACGTAAACGGAAGTTGCAGTGACTAACCGGAAACACAGCATACTATGATACGCCGAGAAAAGGAAAAAAACTAGAGTCTAATAAGGCGTAAACCGTGGAGAAACTAAGAGGATCGCAACGTGCAACGAATTTTCAAGGGGACCAGAGTATCCTGTTCTAAGACAAAGACTCCTTGCCAAGTATTTCCAGGAAGGAAACACTCGATGAGGAAAGAAGTAGGAGGATAGGAGAGAAAGAAGAAGAAAAAGAAGAGGAGGACAAATTGAATCCGTTCCTAATTGCAGAGCTTTCTGGTTGAAACGCTTATTAGCGTTGATTGCAAAAGAGGTCGTATAGGCCGGGGGGTCAATTTAACACGAGGGGCTAAGTCGGTCCGCTTGCCAAGTGCAGTGCGACAAGATCTCGAAACAAAGGAGTTGATTCCTATTCTAACCCGCCTGTCTACTTGCCAAATCGTTTCCACCTTCCCCCTTCTTTTTTTTCTGTCGAATCGTGTAGAAATCTTTTTCACGATTGCCTGAAGATACAAGTGGTTGGATGCGATATATGCGAGCGTAGGTAGGATTGAGAAAAAAAAAAAAATAGAGAACGTAAGAAAATAGAAAACTTACCTTGCAATGGGTGCAGTTGAAGATGACCGAATAGGGCTGAGCACAGTCGTATCGCGCCAGCACTTCCTCGAATTCACAATGCAATCTCGCGGCTAACGCATCGACGAGCAACAGCTTGTCCAGGGCATCGGCGCACTTCTGGCCACCGTTTAGCACGTTCTCGAGCGGACCGCCCTTGCCGGGTGCCAGGGCGTTGACCACCGCGTGCTCGCAGCAGTGCCGCAGACGCAACCCGCTCATGAACCAATATCGATTCTCCCTCGGGGTTAAAAAACTTGGCGTACTGGTCCGGCCAAAATCATCCCGACAGATGTCCCTCTTATGCGACTCCTCGAGATAAAAAAGGCACTGTTCCGGAGCCATCCGTACGCCATCCCCAATCTTATTCTTAATCATCTTATTCTCTTTATTCTGTCGCTGGATCTGTTCACCGGCAGCAGACTCTTTCGGCTTGCTTCGTCTCGACCACGACGTTCTCTCGATCACCTCGAGAAACTCTTTACCGGCATCGATCGTGCAAGCGATCGGGCAGTTCTTCGGGACTTCCGGTGGACCGCAACTACCTTGAAGATCGGCCGGCGCTGGTCCCGCCAGGTCGCAGGCCGACAACCAAGGATTTATCTGGTTCACCTCCCAGCTGTATTCGTTGTAAGGATGTACCGTTTCCGACTCGAGAACTGCCTGGTGGCTTTGATACGATGATTCCTCAATTTCCCGTTCCTCTTCTTTTCGTTGATCATCGTACCAGCGACGACGATGCGCGTTGTTACCATCTCTACCGTACTCGGCGTCCTGAACTAATTGCTCCTCCGTTTGACGATGCCGTTGTTTCTGTTGCTGCTGCTGTTGCTGTTGCGACGCGACACCCGACGAAAACAAGGATGAAATTTGCGTGGAGTTGTGCTGCAAAAGATTTTCAGCGGGACCGAGAGATGGACCATGGGCGAAAGGAGTGGTCGAGCAGACCAGCGGCCAAGCCAATAGATACATGACGAACAAGAATCCGTACTTTCGACCGTACGAATTTGAGAGTTTCGTTGATCCGCTGGTCGCCAACTCTTTCTCGTTCTTGCAGCTTCCGTTGGTAATCGGCTCCTGGAACCGGGCAGTGTAATTGTTCTCGCTTCTTCCGTTTCCATCACCGACGCGCAACTTATCCCTTTTCGGATCGTTCCTGCTCTCGAAACCATCGGAATCCAGTCCGAACTGGCAAATTGGCGGCGGGTTACGCGGAACACTGTCATCGTTCTCGTCGTTCTGGGCAGTGTAAGCAAACGCGTCGACGGAAGGAACGTTCGTGACGTCCACGATAGGTATCGGGGATTGATCGACTGGTCTAGCACGATCAGACTTTCCTCTCGTTCTCGTTCGGTCGGTGTTGATTCGATCACGAGGCGGCCGTGACCCCGTGTCTCGCAACGTCCAGGAAAAACGCTCGAGCCGAGCGTGGTCGTTCTCTTCGTCGTCGCTGTCGTCGACGTCACCGTTCCCTCGGTCCGCATCGTGACCGTTGCAGCGACGAAATCGCGACACCCGACGTTTTCTCCGTTCGAAAATAATCGCGAACGTGCGAATGCGCGCGCATGTCTCGCTGCGGTAAACTGAACTGTAAAAGACGCGAAAGGCAGTGGCGTTTCTGAATTCGGGCCCATTCTCGAGCGACGACGCGAGTCGACGACGATCGGTGACGATGCTTCTTCCACTTGTGCCGACGGTGGTGACGAAAGTATCGTAAGGCCGATAACGACGCGGCTGCTTCTTCTCTCGAGCGGAGCAAGATTTTCGTTGGCCGAGAATCTTGCAAGTCCGTAGGACGAATAGGAAACTGCTGGCCAAAACGTCAACCTTGGCTCGAAGGTGAAAGAAACGGATCTGCGCGACGGAAGGATCGCGGCGAGGATAATGGAAACGCAAGTAGTAGTCGGCATCGTCGTCGTTCCCGTTGGTTCGCTCGTGCGACGTAGGTGGTGGTCCCGTGAATCCGGCCGGATCGAACCGCATGGGCGCAAAGTTTGGAACGCTAGGGTTCCTGCTTCGTCCCGAGGATCGTCCGCGTCGACGATCCACGCCGCACAGCCAGCACGCGGTCCAGCCTCCGGCTCGCTGTTTCGTCGATGTCGGTGCCGAGGACGATCCGGATTCGCGGTACCAAATGTTTTCTTGCCGTTCCAATCGAGTTTCTGCTCGTCGATCGATCGCATAAGGCCCTGCATCGCTGCCAGCAAGGATCCAGGATTTCTTTCGATCCACCTGTACTCCTTTCGATTCTTCTTCTCCTCTCGGTTTTCTTTTCCCTGTTCGTTGCCGGCGTTCTTCTCTCGTCCTTGGCGATGACGTTCGTGGTACCTCGGCGAATCCAATATCCGTATCCGTATCCGTCCGAAATTCGCGATAGCCGGAACCCGCGTAGCTCGCGGTTTTTCCGTTGTTCGCGGAATATCCGATAGACAGAGGATCGAATCCGAACGAATACACCGAGAAGTCGGATTCGCTGCGGACGGTCGAGACGATCTTCTGTTCGAGACGGCTCGTAAATGGTGTCAGCCCCGCTCGTAGGTATCCCGGAGCCGATAGCCAGGTGACAGCTGTCCGAGCGGCCCGGGTCGGCGGGGCCCTTAGAAGTCCCCCTGGAGCAGGCGATTCCCTCCACGATCTCCTCGACGATCCGTGAAGACCGATGCGATCGCCGCGCGTAATCCGATCTCGAGACGCAATAGAGCGTCGGTTGCGGAAACGGTAGGAACGGCCAACTCGCCGAACGAGAAATCGAGCGACGATGAGGATGACGATACCGATACCGATAGCGATAGCGGCAACAAGAACCGCGTGACCGCGCGTTCCACGCAGCCGGAAGTCTCGTGCCACCGTTGCCGCCGCCGCCGACGCAGCCAAATATCCACCGTTTTCTCCTTTTTCTCCAACCCCGCCACCTGCACCACCTGTACAACTTGCACTTCCTCGTGTTCCAGCACACCTTTCGTCTCGTTCTCGCCTCCTCCGTTCTTCCGATCCCGATCCCGATCCCGATCCCGATCCCGATACCGATCTCGATGCCGATCGAAATCCTGATTCCTCGCTGTTTCCCTCCTGATTCGATTCCGTACGCTCTCCTGCCAGGTGGCCGCCACTTCCGACGTTGTCGCGACACGGTAACCAGGCCAGTAATCGCAATTGTCGACCAGCAAGGTGACGGTAAATATCGCGAGCACGACGATTCCTGTTGTCGCTGTTGCTGCTGCTGTTGCTGTTGTTGTGGTTGCTGCCGTGCCAACCACGTTGTACAGCACGGCGACGGCAACGGCGACCGCGACCGCGATCGCGGCAGCGAGGACCACCGCGTCGGAGACAACGGAGAGCCGCGATCTCTCGATCGGTGAAAGCACCTGCACACCGTACTCCTCCTTCCGAGGCTCACCACCAGCTCCCGATACGGGGCACCGAGGTTCATGCTGCATCCTAAACGCCCCGCTGTGCTCCGTTTTCTTCCTACCCTCTGCACCTCACCGATGATCACGTTTGCCGGCGACGCGGCAACGCGTCCCACCGCGGCAACAAAGACTCAAACGGCCACGATGCTGAAGGCCTACGCGGAACCGTGTTCGGTTCGCTCGTTTCTTGCCATTGCGTGGACTTCATGGACACACCCCGAGCTGGTACGGGCGGGCAGCCGAGTACCCACCTTTCCTCGATCCTCTTACCTAACCTTCCGTCACTGACCTCGTTGCGCTTCTTTTCGTTTCAGCCGAAATTTTACCGAATCCACCCCCCAATCCGCACCGACACCGACACCGACACCGAAACCGACAACGACCCCGACCCCGACCCCGACCTTATCCACCTAATCCATCACCAACCCCTTCCTTATTTTCTTCTTTTCTTCCTCTTCCTCCCCTTCTCTCTTTTCCTTTTTTCCGCTTCACCGGCCGGCCCTATTTCGCAAATTAAAAACACGAGTCACCGAAAAATTCCTTGGTTGGTCAGGAAAGTGAGGTTATATCTGGTATCCTTGAGGGATGATAACGCGCACCAGGATCCGCGCGTATGAGGACGCGCGCGCGCGCGGCTGAGCGCGCGCACGGCTCCTCTACACCGTGACGACGAGAACTCTGTGAACGATAGACGACCAGCAGACCGTTGAATTTCACCTCCTTATCAATTGCACATCGACTCGTCCCGTTTCTTTCCCGTAACCTCGCAGCCTCGCCACACCAATGTTCCTTTCCTCTTCTTCTTTCTCCTTCCTCGATTCCTCGTTCCCGATTCCTCGACCAACCACCTCCTCGCGAACTCGACGATTCCACTCGAGCCGTTTCGATACGCGCGGCGCACTAGACCAGCCACGGAAAACGGACGGAAAACGCGTCCGATCGGTTAGTCGCCACCACTCTACGATCCCTCGTCGCTTCTTCCTTTTTTATCACTCGGTAGGATCCTTCGATCCGCGATGACTACGTCTCCTGCTGCCTACGCGTCGATGGGCTCGTCGGTGTTCTCCTCGTGGCACCGTGCCGTCTCCACGCACCAAGGTGGCGCACCTTGGAGAACGAAAACGCGTTGTTACAGTCGCGTCGACTCACTCTCTATCTCGCGTCGTTGAAAAAAGGGTTGCACGCGCGAGAGAAATCTAGGGGTACGAGTCGTATCGATATACGCGCGCGCCTTTTTCACTGCAACCACGTTAACGCGACAACCTGACTAGGCATTTACTCGGATTTTTATTGTTAAAACGAGCAACCAAAGAAAACTTGAGAGACGATAGAAAGACGTTGAGGGTGGAGAGTACTGGCGTGTGGAAAGAAGGAGAGTGACGGGGCGGCGTTCCTGACTTTCCAAGCAAAATCCGACGAATCCACTTTTCGCGCCCCCGAACCAGATACGTCCCCTGCACAACGACGGTGGCGCAGCGTCGTGATCGCGATTCGAGAAACCTCGAAATCGGTCTTCGATTTATCTCCCCCTCCCTTCCTCTCTCGCTTTCTCTCTCTCTCTCTCTCTCTCTCTCTCTCGCTCGCTCTCTCTGTCTCTCTCTCTCTTTCTCTCCCCTATTCTTCTTTACTTCGTTTCGTTTCCTTTTTTCAGCCAACTTCGATACACGATCCCGCGTTTATCGTCGCGCGAACAGGCTGCCCTGCAACGCGGACGGGCAGTCGTACCACGCACGCACGCACGCACGCACGCACGCACGCACATACACACTTTGCGGGGTCGTGCGCGTGACACGGAAACACCGACCCCCTAGCCGCGCACCAGCAACTGCGCGCGGATCGGATAACGGACGTACCGAGAGTCCCTCTTCGAGAGACGACGGAAACTTCGGTGCGCCTTCGTTCTCTCGGTCTGTCTTTCCGACTCGCGCGCGCGCACACGCACACACGCGCCCAATTTTCTCCTTCCCTCTACACCCCTTCTAAACCACCCCCCCTCCCCACCATTTAGCCTCGCTTTTCCCATCTCCTTCCCGCTCTCCTTTTCCACCATTTTCCTCTTTTACCTAACATCCCTTCGCTCCTCCACGTCTCCCAACCCCTATCGTCTATTTCTCTCTAACCTACACCACCCGTTCCTTCGGCTATCGCTATCGCTTTCTAACCCCCTACCACCTTTCTCCTTCGCTTTCTCACCCTGTCTCTCTCTCTCGTGCACGCACTTGTGGCAGTTGTAATCTCGGCTGGATCTCTTGCGCGCGCTTCTCTCTCGCTCTCTCTTTCATCCGTTTCTCTTCTCCTAAACGGCCACGATTCGTAGGGTGGATTTCTTAAAAATACCAACTGTGCCACCCTCGACGCTCAACAGTGATTATTTGCTCGTGCGTGAAACGCGAACGAAAGTTAACGGGGGTACCGATCTTTAACTCGTCCTCATCGTTTGGAGATCGACGGTACCGTTGGGGAAACCGAAACCGTCCCGCGTACCCGCCATCTTCCTTTTTACCATTTCCATCCGGGCCAGCTTTAAACATCCTTCCGATGCCTATTTCTCTTTGCCTCGATTCTATTACCCTTTCGTGCCGTGCCGTGCCGTGCCGTGCCGTGCCGTGCCGTGCCGTTACGTTCCCCTACACCCACGACCCTCGGTGCCCTTGCCACCAGCTCCTCCCTCTCTTTCCTTCAACCTTTCGCGCAACACTCCCCTAACGCGCTTTTCGCAATCCTCTACGTTTCATCCCTCCTGCGCAGCTTCCACGATTTCCTACCATCGCCTCTTCGGTACCCTACCGTTTCTCCTTGTATTTTTCCGTCTCTCGACTAAAAACAACGGTACACACGTTGCCTTCTGCCCCACGCAAAGTGCCGTTTCCACCATCGTCCACGACTGTCCACTACGACAGACTCTGCCCCTCTTGATCTTTGTCTCTTTCTAGCCCGCGCTACCCTGATACCCTACCTTCCGCGAGTTTCACCCTCGAACGATTTCCACCGTGCTCGCCTCGATTCTCCGCGACCACTCTCGCGCCATCCTTCGCCGTGCATATCATTCCTCCGCTTCAAATTTCTCTGCTGTTTCTCCGGAAAAATTCCCAATCACCTGTGTAGGAATTCGTGAAAAATAGGAACCGCAGGCACGGGGACAACCCCCTTCCACGGGTTCCTCTTATTAGCGGACTTGGATGTCCCGATTGCAGGGAAGTGAAGCCTTTCCAATCGACACCCTAAATCTCTGTAACGTGTCCGTCCTCGTGGGACTTGTAGATTCGAAAATAAAAAAAAATAAAAAAACATCCCCGATTCGACGCTACCTGGCGACGATGCGACATTAAGGGTACAAGGCGCATGTACAGCATTAACGGCCACAGCAAGCACGTTTTCCTGCGCACGGATATACATATATACGCATACACGAGAAGGCGTATCCTATCAAGGACGTTTTGTACCATCCTCTCTCTCTGTCTATTTTACAGAGTCCGAAAGTTAGGTCGAGAGCAACGGCGCGCATGTCCACGAACGGAGGGAAATATTTGCGAATCGATAATTCGCGAGCAGCTGCAGCAACAGCAACGGGTTAGTCACGCGGACAGCTAGCCTATTTGATTGTTAGTCGGTCAAGTCGCGGTGGTAACCCCTAAATTAGCCACATCGCTTTTTTTTTTTGTTCCTCCTACTTCTCTTTCTATATACCGCTACCTACACCTACATATATCTAGCATCGCTATCTTCGCTCGGATCCAAGCGTCCTCTTTTCATTTTATTTTATTTTATTTCTTCTTTTTTTTTTTTCTCTCTCTCTCTTGCACCCTCGAACGACAGTGATTGAGTTTCGAAGCTTTCGTAAACGACGTTTCGAATTCGTCCAGACAAAGCTTCCCTCGTGATTCGTAATCCATCGAGATCCTGATGGCCGGATTTTCGGTCGCGTCTTAAATCACGGATGTTTGATCTTATCAATGTTTACGGTTATTAATGCAAGCATTACATCGGAGATAACTTGTGACTGTTACAAATGATCATGTGTACATTAACACCGACCGCCATACGGGTCTCCGGTGACTGACTCGAAATACAAATGGAATAATTAGTAATAGAAACCGGAAGGCAAACTTAGATCATTTAAGTCTACGCAACTGTTACAACTCGTACTTTATTCCTTAGTTACATTAACCCCTTTTTTTTTTTTTTTTTTAATTTTATAGATGGTAACGAACGTTGAAAGCTGACAGCCTTGTAAAAATTAAAAAAAAAAAGAAATAGTGGCAAAGTAGGGAAAAAAAGAATATGTTGCGCGTCGATGTGAGTAAAAGAAGAAGAGGATGAGTAAGAAAGATTCAGAGGCTGAGGAAAAAATCGGGGTTGCTGCGATAGCGAAGGTGGAGAGGAGATGGGGTTGTTCGGTAGGTTTGAGAGGCTAAAGCAACGTGGAGAGAGGCACGATCTTTCCTCGGCATCGCGACCGTCTCTGAGCGATTTTTGCACAACAAGGAGGCGAATTCAAACGGCATTGTACCGTCACGTGCGGCCACTCGCTCTCTTTCAACGAAGCGTCGTTAGAACCTCTTTCCTTCGTGCAACCACAGAACTTCCTTACATTGCCCTCATTCTCCTCCTCCCCACCCCGCTGCACCTCCTACTCCTCCTTCACCTTAATTTTCTACTTACTTCTATTCTCTTTACATCGAATTAATTGCCACGAAATCATCCATTTTTCTCGATCACCTTACAGAAGGCACAGATAATTCGTGCCAACAGATCCGGCGCACGTTCCAATTCGCTGTACTTTATATCTGAAAATTAATTACATAATACGCGTTCGGACTTTAGTTTTTCATTTTAAAATCATTAAAAGAAGGATTTCAATTTTCAACTATTACTTTTATCGTTGCAGGGAAACGTACTTTATTTTCAAAACAGAACTCCTTTCGTTTTACATTATGAAACTATCTTATCGTTATTGTTTATAAAAATTATCATTTACAATGGAAGGTATACATCTTCCGGTGAATCAAATTCCAATTAAAGGTAATAAGAGAAAGATATCTTCACGTTTATTAAGATAGCTAAATTGTTGTATTTGGAATGTTTTGCGATTGTCAGCGATCGTGTTCGCGATAGGTATTCGTTTTGCATGGTCACACAATTATCCCCAATGTTTCATAGTGTTCATTTGAGTCATTTTTATTTATTAGAAACGATTAGATATCTTTTCATTTTTATCTCGTACAAGGTCGATTCCGAGACCTTTCGAACACAGATTGTGTTTAATAACGATTCACGCGAACAGTTTGCTTTCCCATCGAGATTACGAGACAACTCATTCTTTCGTTTTCTAACTCAAACACTTACCATTAGTAATGTGTTTATTTCTTTGACATTCGATTGGTGCTTTAGCATCGATAAAGAGATCAGTATCGCTCGCAATCAGACAGAAATATAAATCTTTTATTTTTAATTGAGATACAGTACATCTATGGTTAAACAATAAAGATAGCTACTAATTTAATTTTCCGTCGTGGACATTAGAACAATCAAGTAAAAATCTTTAACATTGCACAATATACATATACATATATGTATATACACACTCATAACGCGGTCACCTATACCGACTATTTACATAATTTTATACAACGTTTCTTTGGAAAGACTTGATTCAACACCGATTGAATAATAGTGAAGATGGAATCACCATTTCCTAATTTACATTCATTTATTTATCGCTTATAGAGATTAATACATATATCTTTCCATTTGATAATTAGGAAATGGTTGTAAACGTAACGTTTCACTATAGATACAAATTTACAGAATGCGCATAGAAAACGACGAAAGAGAAATATTATTTATAGTGAACAAGTTTTTTTTATTATAACGATTAACGTCCAGTATTAAAAATATTAACCGTCAGAATTTGATAGTGTTCCATTATACTCTCTATATGTCCTGCATTAATACGAATTCTATTTTTCATCTTTTATTATCTATATATATGTATATACACCGATAATGCTAATGGAATTATTTAAACTATATCTAATCTACGAAAAAAAAAAAAAAGAAAGTGTACCGTGGTAGCGAAACCTCAACAGAGGTAAATCAATAATTAGGTGCAAAGATAAAATATATGTAGGCCATACATATTTACGAATATAAAGCCGATTAAAATAATATTTCAAATCAACAATAAGTTGCGATTAAATATTCATTCTTTTATCAAGGTATTTTAATAAAATCGAATATATTTGAAATATTATATTACTCAGATATATGCATAGCAAAAAAATAATTTGCAATCTTAACTGTTAAGTATCTGTTTTTAAAATGACTTTCAATAAAAACAAGATTGATAGGGTAACAATGATTCTTATTATTAAAATAATGACATATCATTTCCAATAATAAATTTGCATTTACTCTTTCTTTTTTCTCCTATAAAATACGGGACGTAAAAAAATGCTTAAAGAATGTCGAATACTAAACAAATTAAATACGTTTATACGAATATTTGGTATACACAAACGGTTTAGCTTACAAATTATTATAAAATATATTTTCAACATTTGAGTTCTTTTAAATAAAAAATAAAATTCTTCAAGCTTTAAAAATGCTGTTTCCTTTAACGATTACAAGTTATTAGCATTCTATGCCGAATTCTGTAACATCTTATCAATTTTATTCGGGATATTACAATAAACATTCTATGAAATGTAATAAAAGATGAATCTAGTCGAATTTTATGCCGAAATGTCATTTCTTTCAGAATCCGTGGTAACAACAGCTGGTTGCTTCATTTTCAACAGCTAGAGTGGACCCGGCCGAATTTGATGTTTGGGAATTCGGTACAAATCGCGTACTGCGATTTGTAATTTGAACAACAGGAGCCGGAAACTCTTAAGCGTCTGCACATAAATTCACTGTATGCGGTTCAGTACTGCTCACAGAACATTCAAGCTCCGGGAACTCACCTAAATATTTAATCATTAAACTTCATATTTCCTTTTTCTTAATTGCATGTTAATTCTTTTTTTTTTTTTTTGTTAATAGAGAAAATTAATAAATTTCATACCATTAATGCTATGAATGTCATATGCTCTAAAAACAGTCCCACTGGATGGCTCACCAGCATTCGTACTTGCTCTATCTTCAAATGAAGCAAAGGACTCTTCAGAGTCAGAACTGCTACTCAAGTAGCTCAAATCCTGCCTTATTTGTGATCTTCTAGCACGATTAAAAGGATTTTCACTCTGTCGCGAAAATGTTCCACCCTGAGTACCTAACAAAACATTACTTTTCATTTTCACAAAATGTAATTTACAATTGTTTATGTAATTTCATTGAAACGATCTTCAGACTATGTTTCTTAATATATGAAAATTGACATTTTTCAAACCTTGATGACCGTCACGAATTAAAGGCGTTGTATCGTCGGCGTCTGAATCACTTTCGTCAGTAACAACTTGTTCGTCCGCTGCAAAAACCTTTCGTTTACAAACGGGACAAACTCTACGACTTTTGGTCAACCAAGGATCGATACACTTTGTATGATACGCTGAAACCAAACAGAACGTTATTAACCAAATTCTTGAAATTCAAATCCATATTGCTGCTATGAACTACAAACCATGTGCACATGGTAAAACTCTTAATTTTTCGCCTTCAACATAATCGTCCAAACAAATAGCACACGTTTCATACGGATCACCCTTTGTATATTTGTGCGTCGGAATTTTCTTCAAACTTGAATTTGGTAATCTATGCCTTCGTTGCCTTCTTCTATCTTTAATACATCTAACGATCTATAAACGAGAAAATATATACTTTAGAAATTGTTTCTTGCTTATTATACAATAACTTAAATGCTGCTTTATTACTTCATTTTTATTTTTCAGCATCTCACCATAAAAATAACCATGACTAGAAAACAGATCCCAACAACAATAGCAAAAGGCAAGAGTAAATGTGTAATATTAAATGTAGCATCATCATTAATTAATACAAAATACAACTGATCGTATAAATAATTTTCTTTAATAATCAATCCTGTGATTTCACTGACAAATACAGACGGTATGAATATCCCTACAGGATCTTCTGCTGACATTGGTTCTATAACAAAACATATACAGAAATACATTCAGATATAAATATATATATAAATACTTACTTCTCAGATAAAATATTTACCTAATTCATTACTGTTCACATTGTGTATAATTGCAGCATCATACCCTGCTTTCTGTGCCATTCTAACTTTTATCTCAAAGCTACAGTTATACCGAGCGATTAGTGCTATCCAATAACCATTGTAATTAGTAATGTTGGGAGGACCTTGTATTTCACGGCATGCTGAAGGTGGGTCTGCATATACAACCATACCCTAATAAAATTTTCCATAATCTATAATATGTACCCTGTATTTGACATAGATTTTTCAAAAATATTTTCTTACTGTTTTGAATAAAAACTCGTAACTGTTAACATTATATTTTTTTTATTTACAAGTATAATTTAGAGAAAGCAATTTTACAGAAGCTATGTATGTTCTAATTGCCATCAAATATAATATTACAATCATATATTATAAATTTATCTTCGTATATCATTACATTTTGAATACTTAATGCCTATGATAATATAAATACCTTAATCCCTTCAGATGGTATCAAACCTCCAAATCTGGCAGGCATGTCTCTAAATTCTTCCTCAATTTGATGTCTTGCAGCTGCAGAAAATACCAAAATATCTGCTCTATTGTATGTAACACAAAAGATGAGAAACATAAGCCACAACTGAAGTTGGTGGCTTAAACAACACTGTCTCATTTTTAAAGGAGTCAAAAGTATCCACTGTCTTGTCAATTTTATTATTCTATTAAAAGTTTTTCTGAGTGCTTCATTGTATGTTTTATTTAGCCCATAGATACTAATGTATCCATTATGAAAAGGTGAATGTTAACCTGTAAGAATTATAAAATTCATTACTATAAACAAAAAAGATTGCATATACTAAGTTATATAATTAGCACATTTGTAATCAACTTATTAATATTACAAATATATAGTAGTACTAATATTTTAGTAACTTGTCAAATAGTTTTCAATGAGTATGTTTGATATTACATACTTGTTGATGATAGGTAATAATTTGTGTCACAATTAAAATGCTCCATATTTGAAAGAACTGCAAATTACTTTTTTAATATTATCATAGTCACATAATGTACTGTTACTAATTTCTTGATATGAATGTTTGATGACACAGAAGAACTTATTTACAACTTGTATAGTAATTTTGAATTCACTATAAGTAATTAATGAATTAAACGAAACGTGACGCGTGCATAATAGTATAGTACAATCTCACTGCTTATATTTGATTGGAATAATTAAAAAATGTTGCATCAATGAATTATCCGACTTACAAAAAGCGAAGTATGCGTCTTCCCTGTTTCAAAACAAAAGAAAAGCGTCAATCTGATACGCGAAGCGTATTCTCATAGTTTCTGTTTAACACATCGACGAACAGATAGTGGAAGTAATGATGATTAAATTTTTTGATGTATATCAATCGACGTAAATAACAGTGCCATATACATGTAAATGTACGTAAACGTAAACAGGTATGCAACAAATAGAGGGAATCGTACTAATTTAATACTATAAATTTCTCTGTCAATGGTAATACTCAACGTAAACACAGAGATAATTTCGATACGTACTAGAACTTTTTTTTCTTCTTTCATCCAGAAAAAGACGTAGTGTATGACATACAACGGACGTTTAATCGGTTCGTAAAACGTATATACATGTATACACATGCACCCACACGCCTAATTACGTATGTAGATACTACCAGTGTGCAACGATATGCACACCGTTTACGCGTCGGATATCGTTTGCATTTCTTTCCACAGATTTGAGGTTATAAGAATGTTTCGAAAAATCTTAATTACTTTGCACTACAAACAAAAAGTAGAACTTCTATGATGACACCAGATCGACTGCGATGTTGATCAATCCATTGAATAAAGTCCACAAGTAAATGTCAACCATTGAATTATATTAAAAAATTCTTTGTCCATAATTACTTCGGTCGAGTTCTTCTACGTAACACAAGAACAATTTATACAGTCTTTCTGCTTCAAAACAGCTATTTAGTAACTTGATCACTTAAGTCACGCGGATGTCATACATACATCAGTGACTAATAATACAAAAAGATTCGACATGTTTTTGTTCTCAAGGGGTCAATTTCGGGGGTCCTAAACACCCCCCAAGTGAGGTTAAGTCTGCATATACGGAGCACAGTCGGTATGATAATCGTGCTTGGTTAACCAGTACCTACATGAAGCTACCCGAAAGGAATAATAAAATATGATTATTTTTAATTTTTCTTAATGTCTTTCGTTTGTGATTGATTGTGAGTCTATTTTTAACGTCTGTAACAAATTAGTTCTTTCGTAATTAGAAATTGTATTTCACTCTTTATGTGAGCCGAAACTTTTTAGTAATTTTTTATAATAAACAGATTTTGTAATAACTGATAACCGTAATTGACTGGAAATCGTTTGTGATTTACAAATATATCATTTTCATTGTTTGTGATTTCTTAACTATTTACAAGCTTCTTTTATAATAAATAATTCTAGTGCGCATGCGCTAAAAATCCGGTCGTACCCATCACTACCTCGAACAAGTGAGTTTCACCATTTGTTCGTTTTCCGTTCTTATATTTCGCTAGATCCGGTCGTACCCATCACTATCCCGAACAAGTGAGTTCCACGATTTGTTCGTTTTTAGGTCTTATATTTCGCTAGATCCGGTCCTATCCATCACTATTCCGAACAAGTGAGTTACACGATTTGTTCGTTTTTAGGTCTTATATTTCGCTACTTGCTTCGGGGTCCCTGACACCCCAAGACGATATTCGGGGTTCCTGAGAACCCCAACATGGTATCCTGGGCGCCTAAGAACCCCAAGATGGCATTCCGGGTGCCTAAGAACCCCGAGGTGGCATTCCGGGTTCCTGAGAACCCCAGGATGGCATTTGGGGTGCCTGAGAACCCCAAAGTTATACTCGGGGTCCCTGACACCCCAAGATGATATGCTGTATGCCGCCGATACAACGGGGTCCCTGATACCCCGAATGCCATACTATCGGTAAGCAAAGAATGTCATCGGTGCTCCGGGGTCCCTGACACCCCAGATACCAAAACATCGGTATGTAAAAAGTGTCATCCGCGTTCCGGGGTCCTTGACACCCCAAGATGATATGCCGGTATACGGGGAGTGCCACCGACACGCCGGGGTCCCTGACACCCCAGATGCAATAATGTCGGTATGCAAAGATAGTCACTGGTGCATCGGGGTCCCTGGCACCCCGGATGCTATATTATTGGTATGCAGAGATAGTAACCGGCTTTTCGGGGTCCTTAATACCCCAATATGACATCAGGTCCGTATGAAGAGGGCACAACCCGTATAATTTTTTGCCAGAGTTTATTTAATTTACTTCTCTTATTTTCTTTTGCTTATTAAGTAAGCTCATCGAAGGGGAATAACATTAATGATTATATCCCTCTTCTGAGTCTCAGCCGAGGACCCCATTTATTTTACTTTTTCCAGTTATTTATATAACTTTATCCCTCATTATAGGTCAAGGCCATCTCAGTTTCCTTTACATCCCTGCATTCCTCCCATCCCAACATTCCTTACATCTCTGCACCCCTCACATCCCTGCATTCTTTTCATCCCTAAATTCCTTTCATGCTTACTTTCTTTTCATCCCTACATTCTTTTCATCCCTGCATTCCTTTCATCCCTACATTCTTTTCATCTCTACATTCCTTTCATCCCTTCATCCCTTCATTCTTTTCATCCCTGCTTTCCTTTCATCCCTACATTCTTTCCATCCCTACATTCCTTTAATCCCTACATTCCATACATCTCTGCATCCCTTATAATAAATATATTATAAAGACTGTTTCGAGTAAAGGTAAGTAAAGGTAAGTAAAGGTAAGTTGTTTCATTTTTCGCAAAAATTTCGAAAAATAGCGCCCCCTAGCGGCAAAAATTTGAACTAAAATTTCGATGTCGAATCAGCGCCATCTGGTTTCGGAAAAAGGAACCAAACCTCGCAACATTTTTGGCCCTCTGGCGGTAAAAATGTGAACTAAAATTTCGATGTCGAATCAGCGCCATCTGGTTTCGGAAAAAGGAACCAAACCTCGCAACATTTTTGGCCCTCTGGCGGTAAAAATGTGAACTAAAATTTCGATGTTGAATCAGCGCCATCTGGTTTCGGAAAAAGGAACTAAACCTTGCACCATTTCTGGCCCTCTGGCGGCAAAAATGTGAACTAAAATTTCGATGTCGAATCAGCGCCATCTGGTTTGGGAAAAAGGAACTAAACCTTGCACCATTTCTGGCCCTCTGGCGGCAAAAATGTGAACTAAAATTTCGATGTCGAATCAGCGTCCTCTGGTGGCGAAAAAAGGAACTAAATTTGTATAAAATTGCCGGCCCTGTAGCCGCAAAAATTTCAAATTTAATTTCAGGGAGGTACTGGGATGTATGGAATGCAGGAATATAAGTGATACAAGGATGTAAAGGATACAGGCTTGTAAGGGATGTTGTGATATAAAGAAGGCAGGAATGTGAGGAATGTAGGGATGTAAGGGATGCAGAGATGTAAGGGATGAAGAGATGTAAGGAATGTAGGGATATAAGGGATGAAGCGATGTAAGGAATGTAGGGATGAAAGGAATGTATAGATGAAAAGAATGTAGGGATAAAAAGAATGTATGGATGAAAATAAAGTAGGCATGAAGGGAATGTATGGATGGAAAGAATGTATGGATGAAAAGAATGTAGGGATAAAAAGAATGTAGGGATGAAAAGAATGCAGAGATGTAAAGGATTTTTTATTTTTAACATGGAAAATCTTGCATAAGACCCCCCACCGAGATGTTTCCGCGTTGTTAAAAGGAAGGATAGTTCATAATGGGATCAATGTTTAATTTAAGCACATTGAATACACATAATAGTTTTCATAAAAAGTATATTTAAAGTACATGTGGTAAAATTACAAGTGTTTACATACAAAACATTTACTACCTCACATTGTTCTTAAGTAATTACAGATACAATCGACTTTGATTAAAATCAAAAAGAAAAAAGCATTTTCCATTTCTGAATTTGCTAAAATTTATGCTTTTTATGTATCTACTTTAGTCTTATATCTTCACTGAATTATAATATTTTGCGATCAAGTATTTCGTGTATATATATTTATATACATCACAGACATAAAGAGTGATCAGTTACGAAATATACGGTTTTGCGATTGTAATGTACATACGTACGTAGGTTGAAGTCGACATGATTCACATTAAAATCATTTGAAATAAATCAGTATGTAATGTATGTGTATTAACATTTAGAGAGTGATTTATTAAATTTACACCATAATGCATTATATACTTCAAGTACGTGTTTCCGATAAAACGATATTTTATATTCATGTTAATGCTACTTAATAACTAATCATCATACGAGTAGAATCAATTAATTTAAACAGGAAGAGAATTCGATTTATGTAGACTTGCAATCCCGTTCTAAATAAAAATTTAATTACAATTGTTCGCAATTGAAGGCACTCATCACTTTATAATGAGTCAAAATGTACACTATCAAACTCATCACCTTTGTAAAATTCTACTGAACATACAGATAATTAATTTGTTTTGACCTTTCTAAAATTTCCCTCGAGAAAATCTATCATCCAGGCATTGTGCTTTCTTTATAACGGCGTTTTTTTGAGCCTGATCAAACCTATTGATCTGTAAATCAACATCTCTATCAAATGGTCTTCTAATTGTCTCTCCAGATAGTTTGGCTCTTTTCTCTTCTTTCTGTAATTCATATTTGTTTATTAAATCATCATCATTAATATAAGAAATACAAAATATAAGAAATCTTAACAGTATACAAATACCTTTTTCTTCTTTCGTACTTTACTCTGATGTATTTCCAATAATGACTTTTCCTGTCTTTTACTTTCTCCAGGATCAACTTCGTAACTTTCTTTAACTAAGGCTATAGTCGATGTATTGTACATTGTTTCACTCTCCTGAAAAGATAATATCATCATCGTAAAAGTACTTTGGATTAAACCTTCTAAAAAGACGAATAAAAATTATAAAGCACTTACTTGTTGCTTTTGTTTCACAGCTTTCTTTGCTGGGGTATCAGTCCAACATGATCTATCAGACATATCTGGACCTGACTTCATTCGAAATTTTCGTGAAGTTAGTCCCAGATTACTAACTTGAACCGCAGGTAACTCTGTCATCCATTCTTCTCGTTGATTCTGTGTACTGTCGCCCTAAAATATTATTGTTTTTGGGCACAAACTTTAAATATTTAAATTATAGAAATGTAATTCATTGTTACCTCATCTTTTTGTTCCTTTTGAATTTCTAGCGCCCTTTGTTCTAATTGTCTGTACACGTAATTGGTTTTTAATGCTGGATGATCAATCGGCAATGGACCTATCGCATCCTCGCTTTCAGATTCTGCTTGTTCTATTTCGTCATTATCCGATGATTGTATCACGATTGTTGGAAGAGTAGGAGCTATGATTTCCACGTTCATTTCATTATCACATTTCGGTTTTAATAAATGCGGTGGTAATACTGGACCAAAAACAAGATCTGTTCCATTGTTTTGATTAACATCACTCGACGAATCGTTTTCAGAAGTTTTAGTTACAGTATTTTCTGGTAAACAAGGTCCTATAAAACCTTTACTTTTTACTAGCTTTAGATCATTGGAAGAATCAGTTATTAATTGCAGTGGTAAACTAGGTTTTGAATTGTTCCCGTCTGATGGATGTGACGAGGGTAAAGTAACTTCCGTTGCATTTAGGGAATCACAGTTATTAACATTTTCAAGTGAATTTTTATTATCTTCCTTACGATTTAAATCAACTCTATCGTTTCTTGATTCGTTCTCACATTTTTGATAAGCGTTATTTCTACAATCTTGACTGATTTCCATTGATATAGGTGATATGGTACCTAATGCGGAATCTGAAATGGTACCAGAATTATTATTACTGGAACCATGTAACGAATCGTTCATCCTTGCATTTACCTTTGCCAATCCTTCTGAATGTTCAATTTCTGTTGCTTGCTTTTTTAATATACATTCATGTTCGTCATTTAAATTTCTTTTTTTTGTCTTTACCTTATGCTGCTGTAAAACTGAACTCTTACTTTTTACATCTGAACTATCAGACATATTTTCATCTGTCTCTGATAGAATATCAAATTCAGACAGATTTAATTCTTTACATTCTTGGTTGTCTGTCGACGAGTCTCCTTTTGTTAGCAATTCATTATCGTTACGATCTGGTTCTGTACTTTTGGGTGAAGAATGTTCGTGTAAACATTGCCCTTCGTCATCTTTTGTCGATGAATTTTTACATACACTGTATCGTTCGGATTCTCCCCGAAGTTTCTCACGATCTTCCGACCTTGCTTTGGACGACTGGTATCCTCTATCACGGTTTCTGTCGTAAGAGTGATGCTTGTACTTTTCGTGAGATTTATTTTTGTGTTTGTCGTTATCATTTCTACTACGAGATCGTTCGTGAGACCTATTTTTATGGTGTTCATCCCGATCTCGATTTCTATGCCGTTTTGCATCTCTTGTTTTATGTTTTGTCAGTAACACAGAACTTCTTGAACTTAAACTGGCATCCCTCGTATTCTTATAATCTTTACTATCATCGTGTCTTGAGCTCCTTGATTCGTGTGCATGCTTAGAATATTTAATATCTCTATTATCGGTATCTCGTTCCCTCGAACTTCTATGTTCATCTCTGTTGCAGTCGCGTTTAGATTTATCTTTTCTACTTTTACATTCTATGTCGTTGTAACAAGATTTGTGCTCCGACTTTACTTTCGATAATTTTCCTAGTTTCGTTTCGGGTTGTAAATTATCTTTACGAGTGGCCTCAAAACGAAATCGTCGTCCATCGTCGCTATCCTGACTCTCGGAATCAGAGTCCATTGTTGTCATAATTAGTTATTTGCTGAAAGCAGCAGAAATTTAATTGTTGACACGTATCTAAAGTAATTGCGTTAATACTTTGTAAAATATATTAACAGAATGAAAGAGTATTTTATAAAAGTAGTTTAAAACTTTAAGGTATTAAACAGTACCTAGAAAAAACAGCTACAAGTTAACTAGACGAGAACTTTATTTAAAACACATATCTATGAATCATGTTACATATGACAGAATTAAAGTATGAGTAAAACACATGTAATTACTACTCTATGCGCTTCTCTGTTTCCTTTGATTGTGTCTGATTCTTCACAGTTTCTACCATTCTTTTAACTTTAATCTGATCTGATTCTAACTTTGTTACAGAATTTTTTTGTGGATCTGCTTGTAACATCTTGATTACTTTTGCTGCACTATACTTAACGGATTTTATAAATCCAGCAGTAATAATCCCTTTCAAACTTTGAGTAGTACTGGATCTCCATACAATTTGTTTCAAGCAGCCTTCTAATATTTCACCGCATTCAGGATCATGAGCAATTGCGCGTAAACAATCTTCTGTGTCCTTTGACCCTGGACCCTGTGACCATGCTCTTACAAGTTTAACTTGCGGTATTCGAGGCAACTGATTTAAATGATGTATTTTTGTTGCCGGGCTTGTATCCTGATGACAAGTGAGCATCGAGTTATCCGATTTTGGAACATCCACATAATTTTCAAAATGTTGCAAAACTGGACTGTACAATTCTTTAAAATATGTTAGCTGGGGTAGGACAATGTTATTAACTTTTTCCTTATTTTCACCAAAGATCATTCGAAAATCACCATTGTAAGATAAACCAGCTATAGTTTTATAAAACTCAATTTCTGTAAAGTATTGTGGAAGTAATAACAGTGCTGCATGAACAGCTGAATGTAAGTTTTGTACTAGAGCTGTAGGTATTTGGGTATGTTCATCCGGTTCTACCAATACTTTAACCGGTTTATGCAATCTTCCTGCTAAATACAAATCATTCCAATCTAACAAATCTTCTATTAGTGAAATTTCAGAAACTACTCCATACTTGATAGTACATTCTTCTGTTATTTTAACCAATGTATTATAATATATCTTAGCACCCCAATTCTCTTGTACATTTGCAATTGCTCTAGGTCCAAGAAATCTCAATGGTTGAGCATAATGCTTGGGGTTCAGTTGTAAGTTTTCAGAGTGCCATTGTTTTATATTACGAACAACAAAAATGAGATCTATCATGTTATAAGATTGATTGTTTATTTGCTTAAACGCACCAGATCCATATGCAAAGCAGAATTTCATATTTCCTGGGAAATTTTTAAGTATCCCTTTAAGCTGCTGAATTCCTATGAACTTTTCCATCATTTTAAATGGTTAATAGTGCAGCCAAATTATGCGTGAAAACACTCAATACCTTTAATTCTGCATAACTGTATTATCTTGCAAAAAATTTAATATGATCATTAAGTGATTCTCTTTTTTTTTCTTACATAAATTTAGTTACAGTACAGTTAATCTTATTCTTTTATACTATTAAATGTTATAGAAATAGCAAAAAGATGGAAAAAATACAGCATTGAAGAACAATATAAAAAAGTGGCACCTGATGAAAAATAAATATTCTCTAGCCTTAATCATCCAATAGTTTCCACAAAGAACGTTGTAAGTTTTTGGATATTTATAATTAACTGCCTCCTTTTTCAACCACGATCCATTCCGTCTAACCTAAAATTTTGTTTTATAAATTGTGTAATCATTATATATACTTACGTAAAAACCATATAATATCCTATACCACGGATTTATTATTGGATAGTAGCCATATATTTAGTTTACAAAACAGGAATAAACAAACGTCAAACTGTGTAATCCAACATCTTACTTTGCTGTGTATTGACCTCAGAAACATATGATTGCTTGAAGTAATGCAGTGGCCACAGAGGCAAAAGACTGGACATGCCTTTGTTTCCAAGGGGTTATAATTTAGGGGGTCCCAGATACCCCCAGATGGTTATTCTGATTCTAGTATTTTATGGTTAAACCCTAGTATATTTTTTAGTGTATCCACTGGAACAATGTGACTGCTAACTTCCAAGTTAACTGCATTTTTAGATTTATTCAAGCAGTATTGTAAAGTCTGCTGTATGGTGTCTAATTGGTGTAAGCGTATATGAATTTGACAGCATTGAACACGTAATTAAACGTAATTGCAATAAAATATACATCATGACATCAAAGTAATCCTTTCCACTGAATAGCTGTGTTATCCGAAGAAATTTGTTAGAGTACTGTAACAAAAACTTTTGTTTTATTTAAGTTTTAGGTATTGTATATATAAAAATTCACATTGATATTATTCGCAGTGTTTACTGTGCACATAAAATCATAAAATGCTGATTAATAATTAGGTAAATGTTTCATATAATACGAATACTGTAGAAATCAAACAGTATGGAGGTCGATGAAAACAATGCAGCAGCGGCTCCAGTGGATACACCGATGGAAGTTGACGATGATACTTCTGGAAAAAATACTACTCCGTCAACTAATCCTCCAAGTGCTATCAAAGTAATGGCATCTTCTGGTACTGTTGGCTCTGTTTCTATTAGTCTTCACCCTCTCGTTATAATGAACGTTAGCGAACATTGGACGAGACTTCGGGCTCAAGAAGGCACAGATCAGTTAGGTATGGATATTATTTTTTGTTTTCTATTTTACAGTCAGGGGTATTAATTATAATTTTTGTATAGTTTTTCACACAGAGAATTTCTTCTTTTTTCAGTGTACGGAGCATTGATTGGAAAACAGAAGGGACGTAATATAGAAATTATGAATTCCTTTGAATTATTGTTCACATGTATTGGAGATGATGTCGTAATTGATAGAGATTATTATAATACTAAAGAAGAACAATTTAAGCAAGTGTTCACTGACATGGACTTCTTAGGATGGTATACCACAGGAGACATGCCTAATGAAAAAGATATCAGAGTACACAAACAACTTTGTGAAATCAATGAGAGCCCTGTGTTACTGAAACTTGATCCAAGACCAAAAAATACAGATGTATGTTTTAACATTTATTATTTTTATATTTGTACTCTGTAATGCAATGTTACTGTATCTTGCAGCAACTTTCTGTGTCTATGTACGAATCTGTGATTGATTTGGTTAATGGAGAAGCTACAATGTTGTTTGTGCCATTGACTTATACATTGGCAACAGAAGAAGCAGAAAGAATTGGACTTGATCATGTGGCAAGAATGTGTAGTAATGATCAAGAAGAAAGTTCATTAGGTAATTTTGTGAACATTCAGGGTATTTTAAATTGTTTCAAAAAATAAAAGTAAATAATATTTTAATAAAAAAATTCCAGTTGCAGAACATCTCACTGCGCAACACAGTGCTATAAAAATGTTATATTCAAGAGTGAATTTAGTTCTAAAATATGTGAGGGCAGTACAGAGTGGTGAACTAAAAGGGAACCATGAAGTTTTAAGAGCAGCTTGTTCTTTGGGACATAGATTACCAGTTTTAAATAATCCGAAATTCAAAGCTGACTTTTATAATGTAAGTATACACTATACTTTAACTGGTATAACAATTTATTAATACCTTACTATTGACATTTTGCAGCAATGTAACGACTTTGGTTTGATGACTTATCTTGGGATTATAACGAAAGGCTGCAACAATATTAATCAGTTTGTTAACAAATTCAATATTTTGTATGATAGACAAGGTGTAGGTCGTCGTTTACGAAGTCTTTTCTTGTGATAAGTGAAATGAAACTCATTTTTTTAATATTTGCCTTTTTTTACTCCATAAATTATATCGAATATCCTTTTAATTTTGAAAAATTCGAAAAAGCAGATTAACTGGTCAATACTTCTGAAGTTGAAATAAATATTGTACCTCTTACAAAATAAAGTTGCAAGTAAAACACATATGGAATATGACTGATTTCAGAATATAACAGTATTAGATTCTAAACTATTACCGTTATATAAATTTATTAATATGTGCTTTACATTTATATTTTGTCCAATATACAACATACATACAAAAAATTTTATAACGCGTTCTACACTTATATATTATTTCAAACAAAACGTACATCGAGAATTCACGATAGATACAGAAGTAGTTGCACGTTTTTCTTTTTTTTCTATTTTTTCTTTTTTCATTTCAGTGGAAGACATTTCGTAGTCAATATATTTTTGTTTCAAATTTGTATACTTTTAGAGGCCACATTACTTTCTTTTTATGTAATTCATTTTTATCATTTATGTGATTTGTTTTGTATAAATTATATTTGATATAAAAAAGCGGCCTATAAAATACGACTAAAAATCTGTTTCTAAAAATCTATTCCATTATTACATATAATTCGATTCGACATATGTAACGACTTATAAATATTATACTGTACAAAATATAGTATAATATATATTGTGCCTCGTTAATTATTGCAGGTAACTATATCAATTTATATATTTTATATAAACATAAATTAGAATTGACTTCTTGCGTGGCTAGATCTATTAAACTTGTATAAATTCCATTATAGTGAAAATTTCAATTTACAATATGACCAAGAGATCGTAATACAGTTACTTCAAGTACTTTGTTTAAACTGTAATAACGATTTTGTTTGATTTTACTTATATAATATAATATTCTCTAAAACGTATTAAAACTTTAACTTATAGTTTAGTGGATTCTTTTGTACACTGAGTTGTGCGGCTTTGTTTGATATTGTATTGATATGAAACATTTAAACCACGGAGATCGATGTTTCTATATTGATTTAGATAAATTTAAAAAAATTAAAAGCTTTACCCGTTGTGAATTTTTTCACTGGGGAATATCTTGGAGCACGTTTCACTTTCACAAACTATAATATATATAATCAATTCTTGTATCTTTTGGATATTCCATTCAATTACTCAATAGGCTGTCTTCGATCATGGTAGCAAGAAGATCTACTAGAACAGACAGCATTGAGTCGGGCTAAGGACTTGATTTTTCCATACCAATTATTTCTTCGAACAGAGTATTTTTTCCTCCCGCTTGTTCTTCGATTGCGTACAAGGAAAATCTTAACGTGGCGGCGGCTAAATCACCAACCGACCAATGCCTATCCATAAGTACTCTACTCACAGTATCTAACTAAAATGTTATTAATGTTAATCATAAAATCGTACATACAAAGTTTTCATGGACAAAAACAACTACCTTCGATAAACTGGGATTTCCTGTGGTATAATATATTAATTTCGGTACTCCTGCCAACGAAGCGGCAAGCCATTGAATAACTAATTTCAACTGTGGATCACCTTTTAAACGAGAACCACATCCCCAGTTACCACTAGCAATAGATAATAATCCACCTGACTGAGGGCTATTGTCCCTTGGTATCTAAAAAGAGGGATTAATAAATTTGAAGTAACGTAACTAGCAATAAAGTTTATCTTAAATAGTACAAATTATTCATAAATGAAAAGGTGTTTTAGTAACCGTGTGAAATCGAAAAATCTTTGACAATGTTATTAATGGAAGATACAAAACGTTGTATTAATATAAAGTCGAATTATATTAATAAAAGTTAAAAGTTGATTGTAGAATGTACGAGTAAGACATATTGAAGACATTACCAAATAGAATGAGAGACAAATCATTAGTTATTAGAGGTGCAGCTATAAACTTTTGATGGCAAGTAGAAAGCACTTGTTTATAATTTATCATGCAACGAATCATTAAAACGTGGAAGGTTTCAGTAATTCAACATACCGATCGTTAAGCTGGAATAGTTAAGCATAAAAGAATTTGTCGTTATCGTATTAAAAATATAATTAATTTATAGTATCAGTTCATGCATTGTATTGACAAAGTATAATTGACACATGTGTAACATAAGTTTGCTCACGTTAAATATTACATGCGATTCGAATTGTTGCGCAAGTTTTTCATTATTCACGTTGGCAACAAAAGATTCTGTTGTTCCTTTTACAGTTCCAGGTGTGCTTAAAGAAACAGGATTAGATAGATACACGGTAGTTTCGTCATCGACCAATGTTTGAAAAACTTCGGATGTAAACGTTACCGTCCTAAGTTTTCTACGTTGAATATCCTTTACCTCTTTTGATATTGTATGATTACTTAAAGCATCTTCATAATACTCTACATCTTCAGACTCAGAGACCTGCGTATCGTAATAATCTGATGAAATTCGGCTGTATAGAAAATATTATTTAGGATAGTTATTAGTTTTCAGTTTGTCTCTCATTCTTCGTCGATTCAATATTTTTAAATAATATTTTTCTTTTCTTTTTTTAAGTACTGTTATTGTTTCATTCAAAAATCAAATAAATTCGATTAAAGGAAAAGAAAACGATTTGTTCCTTACTGATTGTTGTCTCCTATTTTTTTGACGGGCTAGCTCTAAACTCAAACTTCTCACGGCCAAAGCTAATTTATGGCTTTGATTTACATCTGCAGAGTCGATAAAGGGTTGTGGTTCACCCTCTTGTACCGGAACACCAGCGAACGATTCGCTGAGAGCTCTCTTTAACAACGAACCAGCGAATCGAACTACCGCTTTGTCCCTTGCATCTAACTCTCGGGATTCATCCGCTGCTATCGGATCTTCTAACCATTTTGCTAGCTGTTCGTAAACTTCTTCGAGCTCGGAACAAAAATCTAAATACGCGAAGACAAGTAGTAGATTCGTTTATTTTTAGAAACTGACGAAAGGTGTTATCTATAAAGCGTTTCGTAATACTTGCCAGAATTATATTCAGTGCTGAAACTGTATTTACTACTAGCGCTTGTGTCTCTTCTTTGGAGCATTGGTTGATTCTGCCGAAATCTACCTAGCCATTTTTGCTCGGCTTCCAACGATTCTTTCAGAAAATCTTCGTCCACTGTTTCATCACGGAGTACGAAACCTCTCGAACCTCCTCTTTTTACCCTAACGAAGATAGACTTGTAAATCTAAATTATACATTAATATAACATTTATATAAATCTTCTTACTTAATGTCTTGATCACAAACATGACTTCCGGACACGCTTATTCCAACTGCATAACTACTTTCTCCAGACGAGGTGTTAGACGAGGTTGCTCCCGTGGCTGTACTTTCTCGTTTTAACGCGTCCCTTAGACGTTGAGCAAAAGTTCCTCTTCTTTCTGGTGTGTCCAACTGAGTACTGTAACGTTTACTTAATTTTTGTTCTTCTTCTTCTATAAAGTTTAATACACGAAGGCATTATAGACATAACGTTTTGTTGAATGAAAGAAAAGTGAAAAATACTAAATACCAGGATCTTCGTCTATAGTATCTTTTGCGCTATGAAAGCTATCCGTGCTTTGACTATTACAGCTGCTGTAAACTGACATTTGACCAAGGGATTTTCGTGTAACCGGTAGAATTTCTCCGCTAGATCCAAGTACGATAAATCGATTCCTTTTGTTTGTACTGGTACTGGTATCGCTGCACATCCTATGCGGGCTCGGCGGTCTTATAGATTTACCATTTGGTCTACTACGAACTTCCGTTAGAATATCGTGTTTACTGGATTCGCGTAACGCGGATTTCGCTGAAAAAACAACGAATAACTGCTTTACAATTATTAATTGTGTTTGATTACGTTTCCACTGATGTACGTTCTTTAGTACCATTATTCGTTGACAATACTCTATCGTCGCCTTCTGTTTCCGGAGGGGTGCTGCTAAAACTTTCACCGATTGGCGATAATCTTCGGGAACCTACTAATCCATCTGGATCCAATTCGGATTTGACAGGATCGGTTGGACTGCTTGGTACGTGTCTTTGCCGGAATCCGAGCAAAGATTTATTCATTTCACGGAGTATATTATCTTCTTCAAACTGCGACGAAGGTAATCGCGAGTAATCTTCAGGATCGATACAGCATACTGTTACCTATAAAGTTTCGAAGAAAATGATCAGTTCAAAGATGTCAATTGAAATAGAAGAGTGCACTATACTTACGACATTTGGTTTCGGCAAAGCTTCAAATATGGCTCTGTTACGAGGATCATTTATTCTAGATATGTGTCTAACGCCCTCAACTATTAATACTTCGTTGTCTTCTAAAGCCTCGACTGATAATATTGCCGCGAGCATTTCGGGATGCGTCACTATCTAAAGATCAAAATTGATAACTATAATTTTTCATTACTTTTTATTGCAAAATACACCCTCTAATATTTGATTTTATTCATTTTCTTCCTTCTTTGTTCATATTGTTTTTTTTCTTTCTTTTTTTCCTAAGAGCCTAAAGTTAATTAACCCAAATCGAAATGATCTTTCTCACGCGCTTTAATTATTTACATGTACAGTTTCTTGCGTAACATCACCGTCAAGTACGCCGCCGCCAAACTTCGCGCTCGCGAAGCAAACACGTAATACTTTAGTCTCTGGTTCCACCCTCTCCAAACGACCCTCGTGTCGTATCATCAACGGGCATAGAGGAACGTTGCTCTCCAACCAATCCTCGATAGTTAACCATTGCTTCGATGTCATTACCTGTTAATTAAATTTCATTGTTAATTTTAAGAGGCTGAGAAAAATTTCTTAGAGTACTACCTGTCTAGAAATGACTAGCTTTCCATCAAGCGCGTTTTCGGCTTCGAGGTAGTCGTAGTAATGAAATATGCTTCTCAGTTTTGCTTTCTGTCCGTTACTAATAAAATAATATAAATTTCTGTAGACTTGTCTGACAATTAGCAACTTTCATTCTGATACTTACTTATGAAGATATTTAAAGAAATTTGTGAAATTAAAATCTCTCAAGGTCGGATGCGTCTTTGCAGTTCTCTTTGGATACGTAGAGAAGAATGCATTTGCTATTAGAGATGAAACAAAGGCGTAGCTATATTCCACGCAGTCACCTGCAATATAAATAGTTCTGTTGCATTTCCTGGCGTTTCTTATCGATCGTTTCAACAAAGTTGCAGAAAAATAACCTTGCTGTTGAAGGCTGAAGTGCAAGCCCTGCGGTGGTTTACAAGACCTTAAACCTTTCGCTCTTTCCACTATCCGCGGTATTGTCTTCGCGAACACCTGTTCTCGTTCCGTAGAATCGAGGTCGTTATCGAGAAATAATGCTAATCCGGAAAACAATTCAGGATCTTGCGTATCCTCTTCGGGATCGAGGCTTATGCTGTAAAAGAAAGAAGAACGCTTTGAGACACGATTATTAGAGATATGTGAATCAGAGATATGTGGAACACGTAACATCGACATAGAGAACATATATAAAATGATGGGCGGGCTTTTATACAGAGGCGTTGCGGCTTAACAGCAATTTTGGGGTACATCTTTTACGGATAGTTAGAAATACTTATCGATCAGATACCTTTTCAGAATGCACTGTTCCTCGTATCTTTATAACAGCATGTAGCAAAAAAAAAATCGAGTTCGTTAATATCTACGCGATAGAGAAAGGCATTCTAACGAAATCGATACACGTATCACACACGCGATGCTAGTTAGTCGAGAATTCAAGTATAATTCATTACCAGTTCGTAAACGTGTATCAGATCGGAAAAAACTTACTTGCACATGTCGTGCAATCTTTGCATCGCTTCCAAAAGGTCATCGGAATTTCTTGCAGCTGCTGCTCGATCCAGTTGCTTTACCACGGCCGGCCACCACGGTAGATCGCAGGGTAACATTACCAGAGCCATTCTAGTCGTCGATCTAAGATTCGAAGTTCGCGCGTTACGGTCCAAACGCGAGCGCGCATGCCCAGGAGAAAGCAAATAAATAACCAAACTATTAGTCTTACAGACACAATCATCTCCCGCGATACGATTATACTACTTTATCATACAGTTCAATTGTATTCATGCTCGAACCACGCGTAACGTGTGGTGTGTAATGTGTCGGAAAATAGGTTGTCAGTTGGCGAACCGAATTTCGAAAAGGAAATCTTTTCTGGCAGCTGGCCCACGATCAGTTTCAGTGAAACGATCTACATGTGCACGTTACGCTGGGATCGAGCGTACGTTAGCCAAGATCCGGACACTTGTTATACAAATCGTGTATCGCTTGTGCCCGCGATATTACAATTTTATCATCGAATCGTTTATCTACTTTCATGTTTCTTAGGTGAAAAAGAAGGAAGCAGAAATTTAATTTTTAACCAAACACGTTTTGTTAAAAATGTTGCTGGTGCTTAAATTTTTAAAGATACGTCCGAACCGAACAATTGCAAGTAGTATGAGTTTAAAACAGGCGCGGCTGGCCTACCGAATTATCGATATGTGCAATGTGCATAGGTTTACGCGCGAATTGTCTCGTAAAAATAAATATTCCATGGTTATAAAATAAAATCGGGTTATCACGGGCTGTGTAACTCGATATCCTTGAACCATCGTTTAAAAATATACGATGTATTCTTTGGGAATACAACTAAAGATTAAATCAATGCATAAGTACTTGAGACAATACGTGAGGTAAACAACTGTACAAATGTTATTTCTATAACTCTTTCGAGTACTCACAGTAACGTAGTAAAGCGTACATTTAATTACATTAAACCTTAAAATATCAATGACAGATATATAGACATTGAACAGTGTATAAAAAACCATATTGTGATATTAGCGTGCCGGTCATTAATTTACCTGAAACTTATCCCGGTTCATTTCAGGCTGTAAACATTAAAGTATTAAGCGCACGACCCACGTTTCTTGTTAAAGTTAGTTTTGTTCGATGAAGGGGTGAACGTATCCCTTGGAGTCTCCATTTGATACCTCGAAACTGCTCGTTTGCCTAGCGGAAGGGGTTGCGAGGTTAGTACCCTCTAAACGCGAGGAGAGTATATAATTAGTTACTCTTGTAGCCGGGTAGAAAACTATCCGGCGAGTCAACCAGTTATCATAGATCGTAAATGGACAATACCTAGCGTTTCGCAATACGCTAGCACTGTTGTTTCAAATAAGAATTTACATAATCACCTAATTCGCTCGATACGTTGCCGATCAGCTGACCGAATCACGAAGTCACATTTTAGTGTACCATTGAATCAACAGACACATCGCACATGGTACTATGGTACAGTGATCACTCGTGTAATTTTAGCGTCTTTAAAACGTAGAAAACACCCTGCATAGAATCGAATTCGTTGTGTTTCAATGGTAGCATCGACGACTCCCTTTTACGTTCGGGTTTAACCACAGCTATCTTGTCGCGTGAAACGCGTTTAATTAATCAGACAAATGATATTTAGGAAGAACGAATATATATCCGCGGCTAGGTGGCATAAAACGCCGAAAAGTACCACCGTTAGCTATTACGATACTATCGTCGTGCGCACCCGATGGCTGGCTTTTCTTTTACTTTGTTCACGAGCCACAACCGGCGATTGGCGTTGTAAGCGCTATTTATAGAGCAGCGCCGGCGCCCTGCCAAACTCTCTACAGAATATTTGACAGTAAACTTGTTTATAATACTTTTTTAATTATGACAAGGCTATGCATCTATCGACACTCTTATAACGAATATATAACACCCTCTCTCGTTTATGATTGTTTCAATATAGTACGAGCAATGATTCGCTTCTAAAACTGTACTCAAATCGATCGTTAGTAACCGTGAATTGATAAAGAAGTATTCTACTCTAACGACCACCGAAAAGTTGGGCCACTGGCTGCAGTAATGGCGGTTAGTCTCCTGGAGACTTCAATGCGTGGTCAAGAATACCGAAACAAATGCAATGCTTATTATTGAACTCACTTCTATTTGAATTGCATTCTACTATAAAATTACTATTATAAAAATGAAATATATTTTTGTAATTTTAATAAACAATCTACAAAAGCTTGTTTAACAAAATTAAATTGTTAGCGCCTGTGTATAGGCTACCCGACCAGCATGAATCCGACAGGTGCCACCACCTTGCGGAATAATTTGCGTGATCTAGTAACAGTAAGGTATCAATGTAGACAGGTAGTGTGTTCATAATCCTATAAAATACTTGTTATTTATGAAATAAATATTATACTCTAAATAGTTTTACCTGTATATTTTATTCAGAACACCTATTGCAGACTTTTCCTTTGATCCTCTTCCCTAGTAATGAAAGTATACGTAGTTCTGATTGAAATTGCAACTGCAAGCACAGGGTTCAGAAAGAGTTTAATACATAACTATATTCATTACAATCGTGTGTTCCAATGGTCGCGGAAAGCGATTGTGTCGAGCAGCAAAGAAGAAGGGGATTTTCATGTCGGTTCAGTGAGCTCATGCACGTCGGACTACGCTCGTCGACAACGGCACAATCCGGAAATCTCTAAGACCAAAAATGGCGTTTCTCGTGTAGCTTATTGCCACACCGAAGAAATTCTGGCATTGTCAACA
Source organism: Osmia lignaria lignaria (assembly GCF_051020975.1). NCBI lineage: Eukaryota > Metazoa > Arthropoda > Insecta > Hymenoptera > Megachilidae > Osmia > Osmia lignaria. The sequence goes on along the minus strand of NC_135033.1, from coordinate 10,715,057 downwards.
AAAGAAGCAGATTCTGTCTAGAAGAGAATCGCGTAAATCGAAGAGCAGATTTCGAGGAGTAATTTTCATGAAATTTCGTGTCCAAGAGGCCCCTTTAGAAAACGATCGACGTAAATATCAGTTCACATGCCAAACATTCTTACATCTCTGATTATGTGAGTTGATTATGTGAACGTGTAAGATGCTTTGTGTCTATAATTTTTATTGCGACTAAGTGAAACATCGCTCTTTCTGATTCTGATTTTTAAATACTCCCATTGTATCTCTTTTTGCGTATTCTTTAAATAAAGCCACCCTAAATCGCGCTCTTTTGCCGAAGATTTCGATTGGTCGATTCATCGACTGTTCAATGAATGAATTTCAACCGGTGCCGAAACGTACGAATCATCAAGTGAACTTTACTTAAAAACAAAAAGCAAAAATGTGAAAAATCAAACACGGTGAAAGTGTAAGAAAAAGAATTGAATTTTTTGTGTGCGAGCATCTCTCTTGAAGTTTCCCACGAAACATAGTGGAATAAGAACGTGTTTCGCTCTTTTATATTTCTATAACCAAGCGATTTCTCGTACCACGTTATCGTTACCTTGTTATTTCTTCTATCCGCATTAATGTCACACGTGTTATTTCACAAAAAAGTGTTATGCTAAACTTAAAGTGCTGTGAAATATTCTAGCCGAACCCGGGTCTGTAAGTTCAGTCATATTTTTATTTTCACTGTTTTATCTTATTTCTTGTAATAAGATAATAACGTGGACAATCGATAACGTGGTCGAACGAGAAATTCGCTCGGTTTCGGTATAAAATTTTTACGCACTTACGCAAGCTTCACCGGTCGAGCGAGATTTTAAGACAACAGTGATGTCATAACACGGCGCAACGCTACGAAGCAATACCTTTGGCACGTGCAGCTGATGTCACGTTAATATATCATCTTAACAATCTTAGAATCCAGTGTAATCGATAATTAGAATTTTTATTCGATACTTAATGCATCCTGCATACACGTCAGCCTCCTTTTTTTCCGTAGAATTCCTTTCATGGCGTAGAGGAAAAAAAAAATAGATGGAAGTATAATATCTTTTCTACGCTTTCTTGCTTCTTTTCTCTCGGCTGTAACTGTACAGGATTTAATGAATTCGAATGAAGTAGCGGGCCTGTTGTACTTATGCAGTTTAAAGGATATGTGCGAACTGCAGGATGCATCGATGATCAGAGATGCAGTAGTGTTTGTGTAGACACTTTCACCGTGAGAAATTTTTTCGTCAATTCATCTCATCCCGTGCAACTAGAGTACCATCGTTAACCGAGTATTTTTTACACGAACATACACGACGTCGTCAATTGCTTAATTGCCGTCTGGAGTTTGATTATCATAGAGTAATATCGTTCATCGGACTACTTGACCCGCGGTTAATTTTTCAATTGTCCCGATAGAGATCAATTGCGTTTCATATCATATATCTATCGATATTATTAATCCGCGTCGATAGTAATAAACGATTGTGTGCTGTAATGTTGAAAGAAAGGAACGAAAATGGAGATGACCGAACAATTACGACCCGAAGAGCTAGTGGGTTTGGTGGCCCGATCCGCGGAGGGTACGGCAGCCAAAGGGATGCCTATCAAAGGACACGAAGATCTATGGGTAGAGATTCAAGCGAACACCTTTAGGAATTGGGTGAACGAACACCTAAAGCACGCCTCGGATGTCGCCGATGGTCCTGTGATTGATCTCGCCGAGGATTTTCGGGATGGTACTCGACTTTGCGCTTTGGTCGAGGTACTCACTAAACGGCGTTTACCCCGATGGAACCCTAGACCGGCTAATCAACACCACCATTTGGAAAATGTATCCACCGCTCTTCAGGCCATCGAGGCTGATGGTGTAAAACTTGTTAATATCGGTAATTCAAATTCATTTTTTTTTCAAGGTGATCTTTTAAATGAATTAACATATGTACCTTTGTTGTCCATCACTTTATAGCCCATAAAAAGGTAAATTCAACGACATAAGTCTGTTGACCTTCAGGCGATGGTCAACTAAAAATGAACAAGTTTCCAGGGACCATCCTGTGTAATATAGAATAGAGAGCACAGAAAAATAATACAGAGAAATGTTTGTAACAATGATAAAAAGTAAAATGTAAACGTGAGTCACGCGTCGATAATATAATAATTAAATGTAGACCATTATTACAAAACTTCGCGTGGAATATATCTACCTCCGGTGTCTATTAACATTTAGCGAGTTCTATGTGTATAGTAATTTTTAATTCATATGCGAGACATTGCAATTATCTTTCGAAATGAAAAAAAAAAGTACAGTTGTCACGTCACTGCTTGCAAATCGAACTTCGAGGTCGTTGCCTTTCTTGTGTTCACTCGGCGCCTACGAGACCGTTCAGTACCATTACAATTATACTCCTGTACCTACCGACTAACTTAATTTCCAGTGTATGAGTAGTAAAATGGCGCATCGACGATAAATCATACACGTATACACGCTCGAAGATATGTCTTCAACACGAACGAAGAATGCGTTAATAATGTATTAACAGGAACATCCTGAAGAAAATTCTTACCAAGGGAATGCGTTTTGACTCTTTTAATATAAAGTACTCGAATACTCGGCGGAGATCGCAGAGCTAATCGTTTTGGAAGAGACCAAAGTAAAATTTTATCAATTTCCTGTACAAACAACGAGTACTTTTCTAAACGACCGCATTTCCTTTTAACGTTTCAGTTCATACGTGTAATATGTAAATGTACGTACGTAATGAGTCATGTTTTTCCAACAGAAATACCTGGAAGCTTTAGTCGATTTACGGGTAAATCTCGTTTTTCGATGCCCATTTTGGCGATTGACATATAGTACTGTCCAACGCGTTCCACTGATATTTAAATGACCTTTTGCATACCGATAGATCTTGATGTTCCGAAGCTTTCTACTATATATAGCTTTGCTCGTACACGGTTGAAATAGTTTACTTATCTACTCTAGTACGTATAAGCATCGTTTTCAAGCGATGAATGTTGCATGATTGATAAGGAGTTCGATTAGGGGAGCCCTCTCTTCAAATCCCAGGGAAAGAAATATTGCACAGCAATCTTGTTAATATCGAGGGTTTAACATTTGAATTTTTGTTACAGGTAACGTGGATATCGTCAATGGAAATCTAAAATTGATTCTCGGTCTAATATGGTCGCTCATTGTAAGGTACCAAATAGGCAAGTCCAAGTTCCCTCCAAGGAAACTCATGCTCGCATGGCTCAAGGTCGGTATACGTAATTGCACAAATAACCTTGCTGCATCGCGACTACAATCTCAATGTAATCGTATATATATGTATATTTAAGAAAAATATCATTCTTCAATCGGATATTTCACCAAATATGATGTTTAGTGGCTGAAGGAAAGATTCATTTATTTACAGGCTGTTTTACCGGAATGTAGAGTAAACAATTTTACGACAGACTGGAACTCTGGCGTATATCTGAGCGCGTTGCTCGATTATTGTCAACCAGGTCTATTCCCGCATTGGCGTCAACTCGATTATAACGACAGGTATACTAGGAAAATATGTTACATTAAAGATTAATTAAATGTATTACTTTAGTATAATGTTCACTATTAATTATCAGTCGATTTCAGCAAGAAGGTATGAATTTATTAGAGTGTGAATGTTGCATTGAACTCGGGACGTTCTCCCTAGGTATAGGCTCTTTTGCACCCGGATGATTGTGTGAGAATCGAGGAGTGAATTTTTGTGAGAATAATTTTTGATGAAAAGTAGAAGTTAAGGTAAATTGTACATTAAATTTCCAGTGTATACAATTGCCGAAAGGCTATGGAGATTTCAAAACGCGAATTCGACATACCTATGGTATTGGAACCAGAGTACCTTGCGTCTCCTTATTTGGACGAACTATCGGGAATGACCTACTTATCGTACTTCATGAAAGAAGGTTCACCAGGTTTTCACGCGACGTTACAATGGGTTAACTCGCAATTACCTCACCACCCAGTACAAAACTTTACGGTGAGCGATTGTTCGTTAACGTTTCAGTTGTAGGACAAACACGTTTTCTTATGATTTAATCTATTCTTGCAGACCGATTGGAACGATGGCAGAGTTTTGTGTAGTATCGTCAGGAATTTAGGCGGACCAGCTCCAGCCTACGATAAAATCAATACAGATCCTTCTGCATGGGAGCACAATATACAAATGGGTAAGGATTGGTATATAATTTCTTCCTGGGAATACTTCACATTTACATCATATTTCCTTGAAGGTATCGATGGAGGCAAGAAACTAGGCGTGGAGCCTATTCTGAAGGCGAAAGACATGGCTGATCAGAACGTAGAGCATTTAGGCGTTATGGCATATGCGGCATATTTTCAATGGGTTAAGCCTCGCCCTCAAGCGAGCAAACAAATTGTTGTACACATAGACAGCACTTCCGCTAGAGTACAACAGCCGGTTAGTTGGTTAATTGTTTGAAAAGTTTCATCTATTGTTTCAAAATCTTCTAACAAGTCGTTCTATGATCGCCGGCATGCTTGCTTATTAACGATCATTATCCGCAGGCGCACTTCAAATTGGAAATTCTTACTAAAGAAGTGAATACGAGGGAAGTACGTGGTGAAGTAATAAGTCCTAGTGGACGAGTAGAATGTAGGCTTACTTGGAATGGAGTTCATGGCAAAGGTACCTTCGTACCTACAGAAGTCGGGATGCACAAGGTTTGTGTTAATAACTTTAAACGAACGAACAAAGTTATTTATCGTTTATCGGATATTTCAGCTAATGGTATATAACGACGGGGAATTAGTAGACGGATGTCCCTATTATTTTAGAGTTTTACCTCCTTTGACCAAAATAAAATCACCTGGTATGGATCCGTGCGCTATAGGATCTATCGTCGAAGTTCTAGTCAATAGTTACGGTAAGTATTTGGTAAAAAGACTTTCCTGCAGGATGTAAATTATGTAAGATGAACACTTTAGGAACTAGTCATGATGGCATTGATGTGACTGCATGGTCTCCAACTGGAAGATCTTTGTCCTGTCCAGTTAAAGAAAACGATGGTGTACATACCGCCACTTTTCAACCTGACGAAACAGGAGAGTGGAGTATCGCGATAACTCACAAAGGAAACCATATACAAGGCGGTCCTTTTACCTGCTTTGTATTCGATCCTAATGGAATAAAGGTAAAGTCCGTGTTTTAATTTCTTCGACGAACGTTGATGACATTTCGTTAATATCTACAGTTATTGGACACGGATGGTGCTATGCCCGGTCAGCCGTTTTCTTTCATCGTCGATGCGACAGGAACCGGAGGTCTCGGCGACGTTATAATAGATTTAGTTCACGATAAGCAGTCGGTCCCTTTCAGAATAGAAGATTTCGGACACATGCAATATCGAGTATCCTTCGTACCATCTGATTCGGGAAAGTATAGGGTTTACCTATACTTCAATGGCTCCGATGTTCGAGGCTCCCCATTTTCCATTCGAGTGGGAACTCAAAAGGGATCGAGAAGATCAAAGGAATCAACGTCTAGCCTCGATAGAACGAAATTGTCTTCGTTGGAAAGACGAATGAACGGTCTAAATGTTTCGATAGAGACAGACCGGTCCAGTCCTGTTCAAAAACCTTATTCTTCGCCCACGTATAAATTATCAAGCCCTACCCAACACGTACGCGATTATTCTCCCGCACGTCAGACTGCTCCAGTATACAAGACGTCGAATAATTACTCGGTAGAAAATTCTAATTCAACGTATCATACGTCGACTTCGTTTAATCAAACTCGATCTCCGAATCAAGGCCACAGCCCTGTTTCGCGAAATCTTCACAGTCCATCCCTGGTGAAGGAAACGAAAGAAACATATTCCAGTACTACGTACAATCAATCGAGATCTCCGACCGTACAAAGTCCAAGCTTTGCGAGGGAATCAAAAGACGCTTACACGTCGAATACGATAAATAGATCTCGTTCTCCGAATCCAAGCCCAACTGCCCATGGCTCGAGATACTCTCCGATCATTAAAGAATCTCGGGAGATTTATAGCTCGGGATCATTGAAGAGATCTCGATCACCGACTCAAAGCCCGATGGCATATCGCAGCGCAACGCAAAGTCCTGTTAATCGAAGCTTCAGTCCAAGAAGCAACGACAGTTTTAACAGAAAAATTTCGATGGATAATGGAACCGTCGACACGAGCAGTAACGTTAGAGTGTCGTCGATGGTTGGCGGTACCTCCAGACGAGATTCATGGGATGCCATAGAAAAGACAAAATCATTATTATCTTATGGTAGTTTGGAATCGCTCGCGAATCTGGCTAATAGTTCAGCCACTTTCGAAGACACGAATACCTCCAGTTTTTTCAATAACAATTGCAAGAATGCACAGAATTATAGCTCAAAAAATATGTCGCATACACACCACAGTTCTTCCAGTTATGTTTCCAGTCAGAAACTTTCAACTTCCGATTACAGCGCGTCTCAGAAGTTTAATAATGAAAACCATAATGCTCGAGCACAGACACATGGAATCCTTAAGAATAAAAATAATAATTATTACAAAGGTGTGGATACGACCGATGGAACTCACGAGCGATATCTCAATAATGGAGTTTCTAATTATTCGTCAACGCAAGGAAAAGCTTCTGAACTTGTAACTGGAAATGCACTGGAAATGTTACCGCTACACAGACCGACTACTTTTACCATAGATTCAAATGTAGATCAAAATAAAGTTACTGTCACTGTTTCTGGTGAGTTCTCTATCATACTCCATATAAATGTTAAAGAGTAATAATATTAAAAATTCAATTTCAGGTCCGAATGGCAAAATGATCCCTATACAAAAGTCAACTCTCAGAGGTTTAACGTATACGATAACTGCAGAAGAAGTTGGGGAACATATCATTCAGATTCTAATAAACGGTCAACATATTCAAGGCTCTCCATTCAGGTTTGTAGATGATAAATTGAATAAAATAAAATAGGTGAATAAGTAATTGAAAATTAATTGCATATTACTTCAGATCACAAGCGTACAATGCTCGTGCTATCCAAATTGGGAACATTCCGAATGGGGTTGTTAATCAACCAGTAGAATTTGAAAGTACGTCATTGAATATACTGCAAATGTTATTGTAAAATGAATATTTTTGTGAATATGTTTCTCGTGTTTCTTTTCCAGTTGACGGATCTAAAGCCGGATCTGGAAATTTAGAAATTCTCGTAAATGGTGGTCACGTAACTAGCTTTGTCAGGGCGTTGGGTAGCCAACGATTTCTGGCATCGTTCGTACCCCACGAAGCTGTTGTACACCTTGTAGAAATGACGTTCAACGGTGAAGTTGTACCCGGTAAGTCTTTTTTTTCTTATATGGATACAAGATGAATGAAAATGTTGTGTCTTTTTTACACGATAAGAACCGTTTCTTTTTCACTCATCAAACAACTTTCCTTTCAACTCTGTCATAGTAAATTATTAATTGTGAAAGAAGTATCTTAGTGAAAGTGATTTATCATTCTGTAAAGTTCAACGAACAAAGTAATCGTGTATAATAGTATACTCTTCAAAGAATTTACTTGTTCACTGAAAGAAAATCAATTATTGTGTATAATGTTTGATATATCTATCAGAAATATCCGTGCAGTTATTAATTATATGACCAACATTGATTAACTTTTGTATTTATAATTATTATTTTCTTTTCCATCTTTATGAAAATATTTATAATAATTCTTTGCCGGTTCACGAGCAGGTACTAATACCTCTTAGTTAAGACAACAGGTCATCGGTCAGGTCATTGACTTGCGATTTCACGCATCCACGTGATGTTCCACTGACACATATCCGACGTCATCGTTTCCTTTCCTTCTTGAATTTTTTCCTTTCGTTTATTTAACGAAGCATACCGCACGCTATGCCTATTTAATTAATCTCATTATATATATTTCTATCATATAACGTCGTACGTTAGGGCTTTTTTTTTTAATAATCTGCTTTCTCATCGTTGCGTAAGAACCTTAAGAGAAAATTAAAAATGGACAATACCACGTTTCTTTTATATACCGACGTACTCGTTTGCAATACTCTTTGTCCTGTTTTGCCATAAAACTGGAACACGGATTCATGCTACGCCATTGTAAATCTACGAAGAATATTATTCGCGTAGAGGGGTGCATTCCGCGATCATGATTGCACGTGGCCTACAATACTGCAAGGATGTTTGTTGGAATTCCATTAAATTCTCGAGTTGTTTCAAGCATCAACGTCAAGGCGTTTCAAAATATCTATTCCAGTATATTCGATTAAACCGGGGGTGGGCAATTGTTTTGGCTCGAGGGCCAATTTGTTGAAGCGGAGCACCTTTTAAAATGATTACATTCCATAAAAATCGATCAATATAAATTCAATAAAATAGTGGGAGTTTTATTGCCGGGAAGAAAATCTCGGTTCAAGGTGGATTTTTCTGTCTTAGTGTCCTATTTATCCACCCCTGGATTAAACTATAATTTTTGAAATTCCGTAACATTTTATTATAACGGGGATAAAAGTAAAAATTGAATTCCGTATCGAGTAAGATCTCTTTGCAAGCATACGCTGTTTGCTGTTAGTAGTCACGGACGATCAACGTGACATTAAACGAGTTAATGCTTTTATCTAGCGGTGTTAGCGACCAGTTTGCATAATATTCGTGCATTATCAATTGAAAAGGAATATCGTGGTGGATCGTAGGTGTGGTCACGATGGTAAAGTCGTTGTGTGCTCGAAGACGTATTTGGTCAGGAACAAGGATAGTCGACCCCTACCTACGTACCACATGTAAATGTAATTCCCGTAAACTGGGCGTGCTATCTTATAACGATCCTTATAATCTTCCACGTGATTTTTCGATTTTAATTCGCGTACTTGTACGTATTAATTAGATGGAACGATGTAAATAACAATTATCGTTATACAAGACAAAATTGGCACGGGTAGTTATGAATTGTTTCTTCCGATGGCGTTCTACCAGCGTATACATAATCGTAATATTCTGATTCGTATAATTACAGTACCGTTTTTGTATGATCTTATGCAAGACCGAGTATGCCCTGCACCGTTATTAGTTATCGAGGAAGAAATGTTTGCGGTTGTTTCGTTCGCCGAATAACTCACGGCTCGGTGACATGTGGAATGCGTTCCTATGCGTTTTACCGTGTCAGGCACAATATTGCCAATTTCCCTATTCCACTTGCTTCGTCTTTCTCTCATTACAGGTGTCCTAATTCGATTATTTGATACACGGGCTTAGGGCAATTGCCCCTGGCTGCTGCTGCCCTACACTAAATACGAGCGGTTCTACTCCTAACGTACATCATTAAAATTACTAGCCCATTATGACGCGCAAATCACCGTAACACTTGATGAGAATACATATCGGCTATGAAAGTATCGATTATGCGTTAATTACGCTACCATTCGTGCAGCGACAGTTAAATATATCATTCTTATATAACTTTATTCTTATTCGATGAGTAACGCCTCAAGTATGGAATAAAAAAAAAAGTATACTAATCAAGAAAGATTCTATCGTGAAAATCTATCGAAATCAGTTATTTTCATAATCATCCTTATCCTAAACCGACAACTTTGCATAAGAAAGATGTTATGAAATATTAATAGTATTGATGAAACCCACGCTTATAAAGTTGAATCACACTTCAAGGAAACAATACGGTAGTACGTATACGCGAGCTGGAACTCATTAGATTCAATTGATTTCGATTTATTCTTCTATAAACGATCGCTTGGATCTAACGATTCGGGACGAGTTTTCTTCAACTATGTTCGAACAACCGGCGCATCCGGAACATTCGATAAGAGAAAAAGTTTTCGAAAATTTTGGAACGAGTTACTTTCCGTACGACCCGTTATGTCGGGGAATGCAGTGATTCTTGGGCCACAGTCTCTTCGTTGTAACTCTTCTCTTTAAGAATGTGGCGCAAAGCGATTCTCGATGAAAAAAAAAAAGCTTAATGATACTTTTAACGTAAATTAAAATCTGTTTGGAAGGACTAACTTTAAAAACTGTGTTTTTTATGTACGACTTCCAATGTCAAATACGAACTTGAACACCGTTCAATCGAACGTGTATGAACACGACACATTCCTAACATTTTCTAGTTCAAGTCGCGTTGCATACATCCAAGACTTGTTTTGACATGCGTTTCGCGTCGTCGATCGTGCAGCATTGGAACTCGATTATTAATTAGAATCCTGACGAGTTGAAGAATTGCACTTTTGTTCCTAACGTTTTATCAAACGATATTAACGATTGATCGTCCTCAATTATAAATTACACTCCTTTTTTTATCCTGGTTACTTTAAAGTAAGCCAATGTTCAATGCAAACAGTGAGATTTCTATTTGCGGCCGACCTTAAGGTATCGAAATACGCAGATCAGGTATCTTGTGAACGTACAGACGGTAGCCGGTCGAACGAGCAAGAAACGGATGGGGATAACAGTGTCGTATTACGTTCCTCGAACTCCCTGCACTAAGTTAAACAATTTTTTAATCAAATTGAAATCTAAAAATCATTTAAATCTATGTTACAATAAACGTGTGTACTTATCTTCCAGCGTTTTCATTTCCTTGTTATTCGTATTAACAGATTCTTAACTTGGCGAGCAGTTATCTCAGGTGTAATATTGACTTAAATAACATTAATGACAAGGATCTGTTCTTAATAACAAATTACCTAAAATATTGTTAACATATGATATAAATAAATGTAAGAAGAATAATGGTGTATACCAGGGATCATCAAAGGGGTCGATTCGATCTAGGAGATAAGAGAATTAGCAAATTTTTAGGGGTCAATGATCAAAATAGTTTGGTGGCCCCTGGTGTATACCAACAAAAATACGTCCCTGGTTTTGGGTCCGAACGGCAACCCACAGTGGTAGTGGCAGCTACACTCTGTCCCGTCGCTAGACTCGTTCGAGTCTGTCGTGAATCGCGACCTGCTGACGTTTCTTCATCAAGAAATCGACGTTACAAAATTCTTCAGCTCATCTCAATTATTCGATTCGTTGCTTTACTCTTTGTTTCCTTTAAAAAGTTGTGCCATAATGGATTTCCGAGAGAGTCGTTCTCAATTAGTATCTGTTGAAAATCGTCATATAATCACGTTAGTTCGCGTACACTTGTGAAAACTCGATACCTGTTCGTACTTATGGCCGAGATCGATGTGTATCCCATAATGGAGTTTTATTATTAATTGATATACAGTGTGGTTTATTAACAACGTTGCGGTGTTTGGTTCATCCATAACTTAATTAAGTTCTACATTTTTTTTTCTCTTAAGGTTTTCAGCGCTTTTCAGGTTTTCTGAACTAAAATAAAGAGTGATCAGGGTAATTTGGTTTTTCGTATATCATACGTACTTACGCGAATATCAGTATTCCCCTTGCTGGATTCCAATAAACTTACTTTCGTGAACTTTCGCGCGATGATTATGAAAGTTATTTCTTTTCTGTGATCTGCGCGTGCCCTTATCCCAGATATGAAGGTTAGAAGGCATTTGATTGGAGTCACGTTGTACTTCCGGGAAACTGGAATTTGATTCAAAATCTCACAACTGCAAACAAATTTTTTTTCCGTTAAATAACTAAATACTTTATATCGCGAATCTGATAATTAAAATGATTAAATATTATATGCAAAGTATAAAAAAAAAATCTCGTGTATTTTATTCATATCATTTTGATGAATTTGCACGTAATTATAATATTAATTATAAATTGATAGGGTCACCGTGGCGTGTGGGCATCATGCCAGCCCCAAAAATGTCAGTGATTGGGGATTCCATAAGGTTGGTCCCTGCCGGTAGTCCTGCACTCTTTGAACTTTCTGCTCTTGGCTTTAATAGTAATGAAATTGATGTACAAATTATAAGTAAGTGTATGAAACAAAATATATGAATTGTTGTGGTATAAATTTCTTGTTGCATATGTGATAATTATTTCCAGCTCCTTCTAAAAGACATATACCAGCAAAGATTACAGAAGAGCCAGGACGTCCTGGAGAGTTTCGTGTTGAATTCACTCCAGTGGATGTAGGCAGCCACCTTGTGGAAGTAACCATCGCGGGACAGAAGCTACCGGCAGGTCCTCTTGTTGCCAAGGTGTACAACAGCAGTTTAATTCAAGTTACTGACATACCCAGTGCTGTTGTAGGACATGCCTGCCAATTCAGAGGTAAATAAGATTAGCTAACTACAGTATAAGGAATACAACTAAATTGAAATCTTTTCTTATTATAGTTGATGCTAGTGCTGCTGGTGAAGGGCAGCTTGAAATTTCAATAAATGAAGGAGAAGTACCAAATCATGTTCAAGTGGTAGGAGGAGGCTGTTGTCTTGTATCTTTTACACCTGAAATTGCCAAACCACACTACATTGATATAAAATTCAATGGAGAAGCAGTGAAAGGATGCCCTTTCATTTGTAATGTATCCGACACAAGTAGAGTAACATTAAGTTTAAATCATCTGGAACTAATTCCAGTAGATCAGCCTGCTAGTTTTCATATGGGGGTTGATGGTAGTGGCAGTGCAGAACTTGCAGTTTCTGTAAGAGGTTGGTAATAAAAAACATAATAACGTGATAAAGTATTATAAAATATTAAAAAAATGTATATTCCAGGGCCAAATAGCGAATTACCTGTTAAAGTAACCGGAGATATAAAAAGTGGTTTCACGGCAGAATTTATCCCAAAAGACGTTGGCGTTCATTCAATTAGCGTCGAGTATAATGGCCATCCTGTAAATGGCACACCGTTTTTAGCTAAAGCGTTTAATGCGGATAAAGTACTAATAGGCCCTGTTGCTAGAGGAAGTGTTGGTCAGCCGACGCATTTCACCGGTACGCATTCATTGAACAGGAAATAATGTTGAGACATGTTGGAATAACTCCAAGATCCTTGCTATTCTCTTATCTTCCTTTTTTTAGTTGACGCGAGTCAAGCTGGTGAAGGAAATTTAGAAATTACGATATCGGCTCGAAGTCAGAACATACCAACACAAGTCACACCACAGGGAAATGCTCGATTTTCAGTTAGCTTCGTACCATTTGAAGCGTGTGAACATATAATTAATATAGCCTTCAACAAACGAACCGTACCAGGCTGCCCGATTGTAACTCGGGTAGGTGGTGATAGTCATGTAACTGTGAGTGGGCAGGCATTAAGCAGTGCTGGGTTAGGGCGACAAAGTTATCTTACCGTCAGTAATGTTGCCGGTAGCTTGGAAGATTTAGAAGTTAATGTTGAAGGTAAATTTATGTCTCTTTTTTTTTCTTTCATTCATGTGGTTCGTATGTGTATAGCGCATGTACATCTTTCAATTCAAAATGTATCTTCGTACTTTTGCACAAAAATCACTTCCTTTATGGTGATATCATATTTTTTTTTTTTTGTGATTGATGTGTTGTTTTTACATCTAACATTCTAATCCGGTATTACAAGATCTTACGCACAGTGGTTTCACCGACGACCGAAAGTATAAGCACCTTCTATGTTTCGTCTACAACCATCGTGGTCAAGTTACTGGAATTTCTGTTTGTTTTTAATAATTAATTGAATACACATTTTGTTTGTTAATTACGGTGGAAACTTGCACGAAGTTCTACCTTTGTGTTATTCTATCTTGTTAATCTTTAGCTTGAGAGCAATTCTCTCTTTGTTGCAGGTCGGCCAGCTTTCAGACTACGACATTACTAGACTTCTCAAACAAAACTAATTTCATTCTTATCTTAGTAATGGAGTATAATAAATTGGTGGTGGGTTTCTAACTTAACATCTTCTAAAACTGTTGCATAGAGATAGTATCTCGTGTTGTTCTCGTGCCTTTTTGATTGTTAGTTACCACCTTAAGATATTATATGGGCTTTGGTTCCGCTCTGGTAGATAATTTATTAAAGCGGTGACTAACATTTCACAAATTTAGTTCTTATTGTCGAACCAAATTAAAATATGTATTAGAAGCGCGACACCCATTTCATGGTGCTATACATATGTACGCGTTGCTACATTTCATTTAAAATCCTAACTACTGTGGCACTCGAGTATAGATTTTGAATTTGAGATTTTACATATTGCTTTAATCAATGTGCCAGTGCTATCATTTATTTGAGTAGTACATATTTAGTCCTTAAGTAAAGCAACAATGAAAAATTTCAAAATTTTTTATATATTTTGCTTCAGTTGTTCCGTTCGTATCATTCTGATATTATAATAACATTCTGTAACAGATATAAAATGAATTAACCATTAATCTAAAATTAATTACCACGTAATACCATTAACTTACGAATTAGTGCATTTTTATGCATTTTTAGCCATCATTTTGTCATAACAGTTCATATACACGTATATATCGCATTTTTAATAAAATATTGCTTATTGCAATTAAAAACTTAACATTTAAAAAAAAGAGAACTTTTTCGACGCGCGTAAACCCCTGATCATATACTTTTGGTGTCCTGCTGATCCACCCTAGTAGTTGGTTGACTAAATTGTATTAAACAACTAACCGGCGGACTTGATAGGACCCAACGGACAGGCCGTACCAGCTCAAGTCACTGACAACAAAGACACAACATGCAGCGTAGCATTTACACCGAGAGTAGTTGGAGAGCACAGAATTTCGGTAAGCCATCGGAATGTTCCTGTGATTGGTAGTCCATTTAGCTGCAAAGTGTATGACGTGACTGCTATCAAAGTAAAGGATGCTAAATATGGTGTTATTGGAATGCCTGTAACTTTCTTAGGTATTGTCTTCATATTTCAGAATGTTTTGTGATACATTATAACCGTGTCGAAATTGTTATTAAATTTTCAGTTTTTCCTTTTCTCTTTTTTCATTTTTAGTTGAAACTAGCCAGGCTGGACCGGGAAACTTAGAGGTAACGGTAAATGGTGGCCGTGTACCCACGTCTGCTCAAGCACAAGGACCACACACGTATGCGATATCATTCACGCCTAGGGAGCCAATTATACATACCGTAGACTTGAGATTTAACGGAGAAGATGTACCTGGTAGCCCTTTTAGCTGTCAGGTATTATATTGTCATTGATAAGAAATGATTATTAAAGCATTCTCTTAGAAAATTACAAATGTTAGGAAAGATTAATTGCTGTTAAAACGATAGGTGAGCGACACAGCAAAAGTAATAATAACCGAAGGGCTTGAAAAAGTATCTGTAAATCGTTTGACAACATTTACGATAGAAGCAGATACTTCATTAGGGGTACCGACTGTAGAAGTTCTTTCGCCTACAAGAGAAAGTTTACTGGTTCATGTTAAACAAAATGGGCACGGATCTTATAACGCAGGTTTCACACCAAAAGATGTTGGTATGTGAAGTAATAAGAAACAATAAAAATGAATATTAAAATACTATATACATATAAACAAAATACATACCATTAATAGGTGACCATAGTGTTGAAGTGAAATTAAATGGATCGCACGTCGAAGGTAGTCCTTTCTTAGTAAAAGCTTACAATGCAGATAAAGTAAAAGTAACAGACATAAACAGCGGTGTTGTCGGGAAACCGGTCTTCTTTAGCAGTAAGTGGTACCCTTTAATTAATTTACTATATTCACATTGTAATTTATTTATATGCATTTGTTTTAACTTACAGTTAATGCTAGCCAAGCAGGTGCTGGTAATCTTGAGATCATTGTTGCGGTGAATGGTAAAAATGTACCGAATTATGTACAAAGCGAAGGAAATGCAAAATTTAGAGTTAATTTTAAGCCACAGGAAGCTGCTGTACACAGTCTTAGCGTTCGTTTCAACGGGGAACCTGTGCCGGGTATGTAAAGATTATGCATTAGATACGTATTTTTGCAATATTATGTAATAATATTACATTTTTAGGTTCACCATTCAGTTGTAAAGTAGTCGGCGCGGGTCAAGCCATAATCACAGGGCACAATTTAAAAATGGGAGCTGTAAAGCAATTGATATCGTTCATCGTAGATCCACAATCTCCCTTAGCAAATTGCGATGTAATTGTAACACCTCCGTCAAATATATCTCTTCCCATAACGATAGAACCTGTGGAAGGAAAATATAATATTAGTTTCGTACCGATAGAAGTAGGCAGACATAACATTAGTATATTAGTAGATGGTGAACACGTGAAAGGATCCCCGTTTGCTTGTAATATTTACGACGTTACAAAGGTAATTTATTTAATACCCTTTGGAAAATATTTTTCTCAATAACATAGTTTAATAAAACCTGACACAGGTACACGTATCGGGTCTTACGGAGGCATTATTGGGCCAAGCGACAACATTTACAGTTGATGCTGCTGAAGCTGGCGAAGGTACATTGGAATTAGTAGTCAGCACGGAAAATAATACAGTTAAAGCTGAAGTAGTTGCCTGTGCTCGTGGATTATATGATGTCACGTTTGTTCCCCAAACTACTAGCACTCACTACGTTAATATCAGTTTTAACGATGATAATGTACCAGGTTTGTGATTTAGCTTTTTTTCATCGGTTGATATTAATATTGACAAAATCATCAATACTTATCGCTATTGTACATTAGGAAGTCCGTTTAAATGCCCAGTAGTTAGTACTATGTTAGACGGACCATCTATGATCCGAGTCGGCAATACAGCATACATGGACTTGGAAATGCCAGGTTTAGAGGGGCCCGTATCTGCTGAAGTAACAGGTAACATACTTTTTAAATATTAATTAAAATATTTTTTAAAACAAAATGTTTAATAATAGGCCCCGATGGTATTATTATTCCATGCACGTTGACGAAATTGTCATCCAATTTGTATCGAGTAGAAATTCGAACGCGACAAGTTGGAACTTACAGTGTAATATTTAATGATGGGCACAAGATGATTAGTTCTCAAACGCTTCAAGCTTTCGATCCAGGGAAAGTAACCATCAAAGAAGTGTCTGATGTAGTTTGCCATCGACCTGGCACTATCATAGGTACGGTATATGTGGTTTCATGGATACCTGTACAAAAATTTTTTATAAATAATTATGTAACTTTTGTATAGTGGTTGCACCAAAAGAAGCTGGGCCTGGAAAATTGACTGTAAATGTACGCGCCGCCGGATCCGATGTCGATAGTGTAGTTAGAGAAGGAGAAAATGGTCTTTATGAAATAATTTTCCATCCTACACGAGCAGCTCCTCATAGAGTCCATATAAAATATAACGAAGTTCACATATCGGGTATATAATTCTACAATTATTAACTATTTCCTTTTTCAATCTAATTCATTTTATATTACTTACAGTATGATTTCATTTCAGGAAGTCCTTTAGATGTAACAGTTCGTAGTCCTACAGGAGGAAGAGAAGTAACAGCGACAGGATTAGGGCTGTACCAATCGTGTGTCGGAAAAGTAACTTCTTTTACCATTGAAACATTAGGCCGACCTGGAAAAGAATTTGACGTTGTAATTAGTGGACCGCAAGGCAATGCAGTTCCAGTTCGATGCTATCAGCATCGAGATGGAAATTTGCTTGCTGAATTTACGACAAATACTGTCGGTAAGTATCTTAGAGAAGGTAAAAATGATGAAGACATTAATAATACTGTTGTTCAAATAATTGAAACGTATTGTACCATTAGGGACATACAAAATCGATGTTTTGCAAGGTGCGAAGCCAGTGTTGGGTTCACCTTTTTTCTGTCAGGCTTTCGATGTTTCTAAAGTAAAATTGCAGGAGCTTGGCCCAATGACAGTGTCCGTGCACGATCATATCGCATTTAAAAGTATGTATTTAAAATAAGTTTAAGCAAGTTAATATTTCGTTACGTTTTCATTAATAAATTATTGCAGTAATAAAGACGGACGCTGGAATGGCGGACTTGGACGTAGTGGCAACAAGCCCGTTAGGTCAGGAACTTCCATTACAAGTTACTCCACTTAACGATGGTGCTGAAATGATTGAGTTTTCTCCTAGTGTACCTGGAACTTACATGATTAACATCACATACGGTAACATTTATTATCGCAATAAACTTCAACTGTTATATTAAACGTAAAAATGATTTTTTCTTACATTTTCTGTATCTAGGAGGATGTCATATTCCTGATAGCCCGGTAATGTGCACAGTTGATGCAGCTGGACAAGCTCGCGCGAAAGGAGAAGGATTATTAAGCGGTCATGTAGATAAAGCAGCGCATTTCATCGTTACTGGTACAAGAAGTCCTCCAGCAGTTCAGGTGCTGATAAATGGATAAATATTTTTGAATACTATGAACTGTGTTCGATCAATTTAATACCTTTCCATAGGTTGATGGTCCGGATAGTGTATCGAAAGCGATTATCGAAGCTGGAGCTAATCCTGGTACTTGGAATGTATCTTACATTCCAACCGAAGTTGGAGTTTTTGATATCAGAGTTGTGTCTGCTGGTCAACAGCTTCCTGGATCCCCGTGGCATCCAAAAATCATCGATACACGAAACCTTCGCGTAATCGGTAAATAATAATTAACCGGGTAAAGTTACGAAGGTCCGTTAATATTTATTTTATTTTTCTAAGGTGGTTGGTCAGCTGTATGCGATGATCTAGGAAGATTGAAGTTACATCCTTCGAACAAGATCAGTTTTGATACCGCTGAAGCAGGACCTGGCGAACTCAGTGGGAAAATAGGAGATCATGCGTTATCTTTTGAAATGACGTCAAATAATAGACTGAAGCTCATTCCGCCACAATTAAGTGGTGGGGAGTACCGTTTAGAAATATTATTCAATGGAGTACCGTTTCCAGGAGCCCCAAAATTAGCAATCGTTCAAGATCTAGAGGTATTTGATAATACCGATTTAAATAAACATTAATCAACCTCAAAATATTAGAGTTTCTTTTTATTTCTAGCCACCTATGCAAGATACGAGTCGAGTTTTACTGAGAGGAAGAGGATTGACATCAGCTAAATGTGGAGAAGAAGTCAGTTTCACAATAGACGGCTCTCAGGCCGGCAGTGGAACACCAAAAGTACAACTTTTTTCACCAACCAATGAACTTAATGTAATGTTACAACATTTAGGAGACAGCGTTTACCGAGCAAGTTACATACCATTAACACCTGATCCTCTTTTAATGACCGTGTCTTGGAATGGAAGACAATTGAAAGGATGTCCTTTGCAAATAAATGTAACGAGCGCGGCTGATGCGTCGCGAGTTATTTGCTCCGGTGATGGATTGAAACACGGTATTGTTGGACAGGAAATAAGAAGTTTCATCGATACAAGACGCGCGGGGCCTGGTACGTAGTTTATATCTGAAAGATATAAATTCAAAACTTGTCAGTGTGTTTCAAAGGGAAGTATTTCTTAAATGTTCAGGTGAATTAACGGCACACTGTGTGGGACCACATAAAGTGGCTTACTGTGAATTATACGATCACGGCGATGCAACGTTCACGTTGAACGTAAAGCCTCAAGAGGCTGGACGCCATGCATTAACCATTAAATATGCCGGAGAACATGTTCCGGGTTCACCTTTTACGTTACGCGTTTCCGGAGCTCCTGATGCTTCAAAGGTAAAGTTCGCATATGGTGATAATATTGAGAATATAGAAATATTAATCTCACAAGAATATTCTCAATGATAGGTTCGAGTTTATGGACCAGGAATTGAACACGGAGTATTAGCAACATTTCAATCACGATTTATTTGCGATACACGAGGAGCTGGTGCCGGTCAGCTAACGGTAAGAGTTCGCGGTCCTAAAGGAGCGTTCAGAGTTGAAATGCAAAGAGAAACACAAAAGGATCGTATAATACTTTGTCGATACGATCCAACGGAACCAGGCGACTATAGGGTCGAAGTTCGTTGGGCGGGTGTCCTTGTACCGGGTTCTCCATTTCCCGTTAAAATCGTGGACACACAGGACGAATTATTAATGTTAACACAGGTAAAATTAGAGTAACAATAAGAAGATATAGGGAAGTGTCCGAATGTAGAAATCTGAAACATTCTATTAATTGCATTTTAGAGCGGAGACAATTACTCAACAGGACACCATACCATCGCGTCATGGCGTGGATCGCAAGCTATATTATAAGGTTACTGCGCATAAAGTTGTTATTATTTTGTATGAACTAATAATATATTTTCATAATATATAATTCTATTGTAACTTATCTAAATGTTTACAATAAAATGTATTTTGACAATGCTCGTTATTTTATAAACGATACCTTCCTGTTCCAATGCCTGTATGTAAGGCAAATCAATTTTTTTCGATACAAGAAGAGGTTGAAAGCTATACAAATTTAGTATTATATTTTTCATTTCGAACACGTTTATAATATTACCTCTTGCTTTTCTGTTCCAGTTTACTAAGCTCTCTGAACACATGCTTTTTCATTTCCTTTTGTCTCTTAAGTTTACGTCCTTCTTCAGCAGCAATTCGACTCTGAAGTGCTGCGATTCTTTGTTTAGTAGCTTGTTTTAATTGTCGTTGCTTATAGACATAATTAGTCCTGATCATTGTCATTACTTTTGCTATGTGCTCCTCTTTCGGTTCACGTACTACGGCTACTCTGTTATCCCTGAATCTAGGTGCCTGTTTACCAGGATGTGGCTTCGATTTTGGTTTATTCTTATACGGAAGCTCTTTCTGCAAAGTTCTTGGAATCACTAAAGGTTTAAACACTTTTACTTCCCTTTCGACAGGGGTGTACATGGAATCTACGTTAGCTGGCACGTGTACATTCTTTTCTCTTTTCAATTGACCCGTCGTTTTCATTCCCTGCCAACGATTCTTTTCCTCGGCAGGCAACAAAAGCGACGTAACAGGATTGTAAAATTTCGGAACGTCAACCTTGTACCAAGTTCGACAAAAGACAATATCGCTCAAAAGTATTTTATCCTCGAACGTAGCGCGGAAGCATCCTTCTGGTTTCGATATAGCTTTCTTTATTTGACCCCGAATACCTGACACGGTTTTAATCTTAGCACCCTCGAATTTTGCAACCTCGAGGGACGAGTTAAACATATCTTTGATAAATGCCGTTTTCTTATAGATCTTCAATGGAACACCGGTTAGTTTCAATTTCTTCATAATCTGCGTGCTTTTATCCATCTCCACGATGGAACCTGTAGCCGCTATTCTAAATCCTGGTATCCTGGTCGCAACATCCTGAATGGCCACTACTCCAGTGCTCTGTGGAGTAATGGGACCCCAAAAGTGTGCCATGCACGCAACGTGCTCTGGCGTGTACTTTAACATCCTGCTCCTTAAATTATCTTCTAATTTTGAAAAAATCGGTAACGTCTGAAAACGTCTCCAGCCTATGGACAGTATCAATGGATCTTTGCTTTTAAGAATCTTTGAATACCACCGATGCTTCTTTATCCTTGTCTGTACATAACCTATATTTTCTTCACCGTGCAAAAGCCCCCCGATAATTAACGGATAGGTGGGATCTAAATTAGTAATAAGCTCGCAGGGAACAGTCTCGATTTCGACACGGACGTACATGCCCGGACGGTAACCTTCTAACTGTACCCTCGCGTTATCGTCTACCCCCTCGAACTCTGATTTGTTTAGATTCGCTTGTTTTTCTACTTCTAATTTAAGTTCGTCGTAATACGTTTTTGCTTCCCCGGTATCGTACTCTAAATCGAATTGTTCCTTCAATTTTCTCTTTTTCTCGATAAGCTTCCTCCTTTCTTCTTTCTCGTCCTTTGTCGTCGCTTCTTTCGGCGCTTCCGCTTCATGTTTCTCGTTTGTTTCCAAGTCTTCAAAGTCTCCGTACAACTCTTCGTCGTCCATGTCGTCTAACCTCAAAAGCTCCTCCGCATCTTCCGAGTCTCTCCATTTACCTGTTACAAAACGATTCGTTACGAGTACCTTATTTTCCTCTGCCAACCAATCCCGGAGTGTTTCAGCGAAGAACACGGATTCTTCTTGATTCTGTAACTCTCTTTCTTGTATTTTTTGCTTTTGCTGTTCTTGAACTACTCGAAAGATACCACCTATCTCGTTATCATCATCTTTTTCTTCTTCGTTTTCCTCCTCTTTCTTTTCTTGCGTGTTACTTCTATCGAATACTCCGTAGACAATTTTCATTAGATTCTTGGTGTTTCGTTGACGATTTTCATACGCCTCCTTTGCTCTCTCGACTAAGTTTGATTTCCATTTCAATTCGTCTGCAACTTCTTCTTCGTCCTTCATCTCTTCATCTTCTTCTTCTGCATCGTCATTTTCTTGAGATTTCTTTTCTTCAGAATCCTCGTCCTCAGAAGTTTCCTGCTGAAAGTCACTTTCTTTTCCTGAATCGTACTTTTCCAATCCAGTTCGTGACTCCGTATCGCTAAGCTCATCAAAACTTTCACTCTCACTATCTGTCTGTTCAATGGATTTATTTAAACCTGAATTTAACTGACTCAACGCTTCCGTGATTTTATTTTTTATCGCGATATCAGATTCCTTACTTAAAGAATGATAAACTTCTGGATTACCTGATGCTGAAGCAGTACTGTCTTTAACATCTTCAGTTTCTTCTTTCGTAGTATCAAGATTGTTGTCTTCTTGGTTTGAAATAACTAACGAACCCTTTTTCTTTTTCCGTTTTACATTTTCCAATTGAGAACTTTTCTTTTTCCTCTTTGTACCTCGATCTTTAGGTTTTGTGCCTTCTTCATTCACTTCCTCTGTATTATCTTCTTCTTCATCTTCCACTAATTCGTCATCATCGTCTTCATGATCAGTTTCCTCCGAATCTTCACCGTCTGAAGATTCTGCTGTTTCAGAATTGGAAAACAGAACCTTTCTTCTAACTCTACCATTGTCGATTACAGTTTCTCCGCTATATTTATCAAAATTTTCATCCATATCTTCCGACTTTATTGGCTTAGTGTTACTAAACAACTGCAATTCGCTGTGTTTTAATTTTTCATCGAGCGTTTCCTGGGTGTTCATCAAAGCTCCAACTAAGCCTGTATCTTCTTCTTTGTGAGAATGACTTCCGCCTAATTCAACGTAAACGGCGTCTTTGTCGTAGACTATTCCACCAACTCCTGAGAAAGGTGCGTAAATCAGTCGCTCTTTTTCAACTAACGCGCGTTTCTTTAATTGTTCTGGTAAAGGGCATGGATCTGGGAGAAAGCTAACATCTCTAATTTTTAAATCCCCACATCCGGGAATGTGTACAGATGTTTCCTTGTTCAAAGGAACTCCTCTTACATACCTATAAATATCAATGCAACATAAATATAACTGAAAACAATATTTGTAGATAGACAAAATATTACATACCCATATAAACTTATTGTTCTATCAACTTTTGGATTTTGTCTGATTAATTCTGGTGATGTTAAATCTTCCACTCTGTCTGCTAGAATATAGGGATGCATAGTACGCCATGTTAAAGGTCTGAATTTCATTACAGATATAAATCTAGCCAGATTTTTAACTTCTGTACGTAAATATTCTCCATGAAGTAATCCAGATAAATAAAACAATTTTGCTCCTGCATAGACTTCTGTCCAAAACCTTTGTTTCAATGTTTTCTTAGTCTTCTTTAATTGCTTTGCATTTTTTATTAAATCTAAGTGTGTCAAAACACCCATGATTCTGGGCATACCATGAACTTGACAAATATTTAAGAATTCAAATATCTCCATCTCAAAACCAAAGGATGCATCTATCAGTAGCAGCACTAAGTCTGCTACTTTTGCAATATCTATCATACTGTTTATGTCATTGTTACATTCCATGAAAGTAACCCGCCGTTTCTTGCCACAAACAATAGTGACTGGACCAACTATATTGGTCAATGGTTGTTTCACATAACTTTTAATCAGACATTGAATCACCAATGATTTACCTACTTTTGGAGGACCAACAACAGCAACTAGTACCGGTGGTGGTTCTACAGGTGTTCTATCAACTAAAGGTATATGCTGCTTTTTTGTTTCAATATCTTGTTTCCGCCTAAATCGTCTCTCCGCCTTAATCGTAGAATTAAATGTAAATGCTTTTGGATTTCTTTGCTTATCTGACAATTCTTCATTATGTTGTTTCTTTGCTTTCTTCTTCTCTGCTTTACGACCAGCATTACGTTCTCGATGAGTCTTATGGATTATCGTTTCACTCGACTCATTACTCATTTTTAATTTATTTGTGGAACTAATTACTTGGAAATTAACTACACATATTGTTTTTAATAATCCCTGTTTTCATTTCTACAAGTATTTACGTTAACGTTAAGGTTATGTTGTATTCACATGTTACCCATGTCAGGAATAAAGCGAAAATGGCCACATGGCGCCTTATAAGCTAATGAAAAATTTCTATCCTAGCGCCATCTATTCCAGAACGGCTGAAACTACTCAACAAGTTACGTATCGATTATCGACTTACCGACCAACCCACCCAGGGATAAGTCGGTAACCTGTTGAGTAGTTTCAGCCGTTCTTGTAGAGATGGCGCAATGGTCAAATTTAAATATAAATTTAAATTCTTTATATTTTTCTTGTACTAATTTTTACTTTATTTATATTACTCTTAATTAAACGACTGTTCTTTTGTAACAGAGATTAACGAAGAACGTTGACTTCGTTATATTTAATTTTCCAAAGTGAAAGTTCATCGATGTAAGGGGTGGAATAAAAATGATCATCGAAGTAACATTGACAAGCCCTCCCTAGAGTCTAACGATAGTACTAGAGAAAGCGATTGGAAAGTAATCGATCAATCGTATCTTAATTCGCACAATAGCTGGTGATATTGTAAAATTTTGACTTATGATCGATCACTTTTCGCTGCCGGAATAGAATCGTCAAATCTGGTTAACCGAATGCAACGATAGTGATCTATCGATACAGAGATCTAAGGGGACTAGTGTTCCTATTACGATTTCTTTATCGATTTACGCCATTTTGAATTTAATTGAAACTCGACCATGGTTCAAATACGAGTCGATATTGCAAGGGAAGGGGTTAATGAGTCGAGTTTTGTAAATGATATGAAAGTAAATGTATCTATATAGAAAGATACCTAGGTAATGGCAAACTTCACGGTTCCATGTCTGTTCCGGTTCGCAGAGTCGGCGCGACAGCTGTCACCTTTTAAAATCACGCCTAAAAAAATTGTTTAATATACGACTGCGGTTCCGTGTCGGTTTGCACGGCACTTGTTCTCGATTGACTTGGTCGAAACCGAATCGAATCGCTATGTGCGATTGGGGTGATTTTTAAATGGGGACGTAATTTAAGGGTGTGGACATTCCCATTCGACTTTGCAAACCTTATACATTCAATTAACATCGATCGCGTTTTTTTTTTTTTTTTTTTTCGATAGAAATAGAACATTTTTCTCGTGGGAACGGTAGGGCGACATTCGTCCTCACAAATTCAACGAACTTAGTATCGTCCAATTAATAGAGGCGTTAATTGATTTCTGATTCGTACAAAGAAGTCAATTCTATCTTTAATCAATTGTATCGAGCGATGAACGTGTCTTTTCACTTCCTGATTGGCTTGTAATTCGAGTTGGACAGCAGTTAGCCAGAGTTAATGCTTTTATCCACCGGCAAGACCCGGTGGCCGATTAATCAAGAAGGGCATGGACCGTTGGCACAGATGGTAGGGACACTGATGACTCGTCGGATTTTCAAGCGACGGAAACACGGAAATCTCGGCGGGCTCTTAGCAATTTTCCACTAGCGAAAGAAAGAAAATTCAATTCACAAAGTGAATACGAATGAGAAGACTTAGGAAGAAGGTCGCGCTGAAATGCATTCCAGAGATGGTGCTTGTGGAAACTAAAAATTCTATCGCACAACCAGGATGAGAGAGGCGAGGAAATTTCGGAAATTTACGAGGGCAAACACGATCGAATCATGATATACAATTACGACACTCCCTTACTTATAGTTTCATATTGACGATCGTAACGTGATCAGCGATAAATTCGTCCATGTAACTACTTATGTATCTCGTCGAAGGCTTTGACCATCGTCCAGCAGCTTGTAACGCGATCGCCGATAAATTCATATTTCCGATTGTCCATAGGACGAGCAACAAATCGTAAAGTATGGTCAGAGGGTGTAGGATGATAGAATTGGTGTACGCGAAGTCTGTTTCGTAGTCGCATATGCGATTCGCACCGAAGTCAAGTATATCGAACACAATATCCACCAATTATCGGACGATTGTAGTCGCGACGCCAACTGTCGTCATTGGTCAAGCAAATCGATCAGGGATGAGGGAGTGACCATCGGACAAACCGATACAAGATATACGATCGTCTACCCTCTAACGTGGCTCTTTGTTTTTACACGTAAGACAGCCACGGGAAATGGTATTCGATTTCGATCGACGAAATCGCGAGAACGCGTACAAGTAATTTTATGCGTGTTTGCTTTGCACCGGGGGATCGTTCGGACAATGAGAGAGAGAGAGTTTCAGACGCAACTACGATGACTCTTCTCCCTAACGTTCAGTTGTTTGTCCAGGAGATGGACCAAACGCTGGACCCACTCGACATTGTCGATCGATCCGAAATTATGAATAAATATTAGCTGTACGATGAAGCTTCTAACTGGTATTACCAGTGAACTTTTAGAGCGGTGAAATGGCTCGCGTTACGTCTCCACTGTGCCGATCAACGAGTTAACCGAACTCGGTGCTTGAAATTTCAGCGAGCTCGAGAAGAAAGAGGACTGCGAGGAGAATCGTCGTTGATCGTGCGCGTGTACGCGAACAACTCGATTCGTCGCACGCGACTTCACGTGCGCGAGTCGCGTGCAGACCGGAAACGGTAGCCGGATACTTTAGTACGAGCGACGTACGAGAACGATCTACACCAGCAAACTGCCACGTCACCCATATTTCGCTGACGCATATTTGCTTTATAACTTATTGAATTTTCTTCACCTCTGTATCGTGCAACTTTTTATATTATAGCGGATAATGGATATATTCCAGGTGGGCAAAGTTATTGCCCCGGCTTGTAGAATAACGCAGGAATACCGGTTCGTCGATGGACATTGGGGTAAGAATCGAGGAAAGAAGACCGACCTTGGAGTTGATCAGGCGAGCAGCAGCAGTCGTACCTGTGGGAATGCGATCCCTTCGGTTTAGCGAGATGAGAACTGAAAAAGGGCAGAAGAAGAGTAGAAGAAGGGTGCCCGGATGTAGAGGCGATTCGGCGCGTTTCCGAAGGGTGACGCGAATTCGGACCACACCGGGCGAAGAAGAATGCATTCAGCTCGCGGCTTCATGCATCGCCACGCGATCCAATTTTTTTTTTTCTTTCTTTTTCTTGCTCGTTACTCGGACGTGTGCCAAACGTGTGCGTATCGTCATTTTTCTAGAGTCTTTTTCTTCAAATTGTAAGTTGTAAGTTTACTTCGTTACGAAGGTCGAATAGATATACGAGAAAGTCACCCCCTACTCGTTGGATAGACGGTCAGAAATTAACGATGCGATTAATAAATCGGCTCGGTTCCCAGGCACACGGTCCCGCCGATAATCGTGCGAGCGCGTGCTACGTACCATTCCTGTGTGACCTTTATCGCGATCGGCCACCCTCTCCCTCGTATACGCCCACCCTTCGATCAACTTTTCTCCTTGTCGTGCGACCATCAGAGTCGTGGGTGCCATGGGGGACGCTCGTAGCGATTTCATGGTGGCGCGCAAATTGATAAAAGAGGGATGATAGACAATTTCAAGAAATCGAAGATGAAAGAAATTTTTCAAGATTCTTAAGAATCTTTCGTTCGAATAAAATTCCATACGATTCGAAAATGATTAGTGAAAAATTTGCAAGAAGAAATTTCAATCGAAAAGTTTCCCTAGTAATAGTCGATCGAGCAAAACCCAGCAGATTTCAGGGAATCCCGTCTCGGGAATGGTCGAGCTAAGCGCCAGCAACGTTCCCACGAAAATCGCCCCCTTTTGATCGTCGCATTACGATCCCCCTTTTTCTCGGTGCCGTCTCTCCTCGCCGGCAGAGTCGGAGGTTGGGGTTGGAGAGGGTCGCTTTTCACCTTGCGATCGAGCGGCAAAACATACAAGTTTCCCCCACCAAGCGTACCTAGTGGACGCGCACCTAGTCCCCCCACCAGGAGAACAGGGCACGCGGTCGTGTGTCGTGCCCGAGTCCTCCCGCACACGACATACGTCGGCCGCCACGCGACCCGTGCACACGCCTTGCCGTTGCTCCGCGTTTTCTCGCTAGTAGCAGGGCAACGGGCACTGACCAACAGCCGCAAAGACATCAGCCGCGAGACAACGCCGTCCTTCTGCTTACTCGCACGCGACCGCGAACGTCGTCGGCAAGCCGCGGCACGTGAACGCGGATCCACTTACTTCCTTCCTTCGACGACAAGTGTCAACTCGGATCAAATCGGATCGCGCTTTTATCAATTTCTCTTCTAGAAATACTCTAACGCGAAGAACATTTTTTTATTTTAAATTTCTTTTCTACTGTCAGTGATATTTTTCATTTTCGTCTTTCGTCGCGGTGTGTCATCGAAGATCAAAGAACAGTGGAATGACGGTAGTGGATGGACACGGCGGTGTCGCCGTAACGAGCCACAGGTAGCAGCGAATCCTTACTAGCTCATCGACTTTTTACCACCCTACCACTCGGCAAGTTCTATTTCTGGAGAATAAACAACGTGCCTTCATCGAAAGTGAAATCGACCGTACAAGTTAGCGAGAAAGAAGAAAATGTGGAGAGTGGTGGTCGCGCGATCGGACGAGAACAGCACTCTGCTGTCGTCGGAGATCGCCTCTGGTCCAGTCGGACCTGGTCACATCTCCAGTCTACCCGGACCGCCTTCCGGTCACCATTGGGGTTATCCGCCGCCCCCTCATCCATCTTATCAACCGCAACACCCTGACGTGCGACATCATCATGACATGCGTCCACCACCGCACGACCTTCGACATCCGTCGAGCGTCGGTGATCCGAGGAATCAGGAAATCAGAAGCCACGAGATGCACAGGCCGGATCTGAGGCATCAGGCCGAGATGCAGAGACACCAGGAGTTGCACAGGCCCGAGATGGCCAGGCATCAAGATCTGACGGCTATGAGGCCGGATATGACGACGGATATGAGATCCGCTCACGAGTTTCCCGATCTCAAGATCGACGTTAATCAAGACACCGGGCAACAACAGCAACAGCAGCAACAACAAGCTACTCAACAAAGTCAAACGCATCAGCAGAGAAATTTGAAAAGGGCTATGAGCGATTCCGATTGCGACGACGTGTTCTCCGAAGAAAGTGGCAAAGAACCGTAAGTTGAGATCGAGGGAATCGTTTTTTAACTAAAAATCAAAGCCAACTGTTGCGACCTTACATTTTCTTTATATCTGAAACGAGCCTATTGATAGGTTTACGTTTGAGAGTTTACCCTCCCCTAACATATGTCCAGCTCTTTCCACAATGAGGCGGTAATTAAAATCTGATTGTTCTGTAAAGGGTTAGTCGCTGTAAGAGAAACATAATCATTCGATCTGGGTATCCGTTACCGCGAAACAAACATTTCCTTTCCAACTTCGAGCCTACCTGAATTTGAACAGCGAACAAGGGAGATTCGTTCGCGTCACTCTTATCTTCTATTTTCGATGCAGCTGCAATTCGCCGGGAGGCGATTCCTGTCAACACGCGTCGCGGAAGCGTCGGAGAGGGATGATCGAGAAGAAACGTCGCGACAGAATAAACGCGTCCCTCGGCGAGCTACGAAGATTGGTACCCGCAGCGGCGAGAGATCCTCACAGCGGTAAACTGGAGAAGGCGGAGATTTTGCAGCTCACCGTCGAGCACCTACGAACACTTCGAAACAAAGGTGAGCTACCAACGTTTAATCGTTCCCAATCTCTCGTTACAAGCTGGGAAACATCTTCTAAGGTTGCACGAACCGAGGAACCGTTCGTTTCCTGTTTCCTCTTTTGAATCCGGTCAAATCCTCGGAAAGGAAAGCAACACCTGTTGCCCGTAGGTTCCTCCCGTATAACTGTATAACTCCATCCATCTGTCGTTTCCTGGAATATTATTATATTTCAAGTATAAAAATTAATTGGTTCGCAAGGATGATTAGTGGGATTTGAAATAGATAAATGCCTCGCGAAACGAGGTATCCTCTTCGGAGCAGGTGCTGGGTAGAAAAGAGAAATCCTGTGGGAAGCACAGGAAGTCAACGACTCTTCCGAAGTGGTGTTCCCACGATTGGTGGCGAGAGAGCTAGGCGGTAGTGGGGTGTCCCGCGTGGCACCCTTCGTGAAGGAGGCACCGAGTTGCCCACGGCTGGGGCAGATGTCGAACCCTGTGGGAAACCGACTCCCGTTTTCATATCTACCAGCTCACACGCTTCTACTGTATACGTGTATACACACTCCGGTTTGTTTTATATGCTTAAGTCTGCGTGGATTAGATCGCTCCGAATATTTGTAAATAACTTGATGGAGATTAAACTATACAATGCAAAAAGTATTAGTGCTTTAGATAATTCGCAAAATTTATAAAATTTTTAAAATTTCAAAAATACAAGAATTGTAATGTTACTTAACGTGGTGGGATAAGAGTGTCAGTCGATTGTTCGAAGATTTGTGTCGGTGCTTGCAACGAGGGGGGAGGCATATGTCTTGATCTAGGGGGGTCTAAACGGTTCCCACGCTACCTGTCCCACTGCTGGCGTATATGTACAATGAGCTGCCGGCTGTCGAACCTACCACACTCCTCATCCTTTTTCCCTCCATTTCCTTTCCTTTCCATCGAATGGCATTCCGCTTGTCGGCTCGCCAATCCGGCAAAGCACCACCCTGAAAGAAATACTCCCGTTAGCGAGATAATTGACGTAATGAAAATTTCAGGACCAGAGGGCTACGACAGCACGAAATTGGCGATGGATTATCACGCGGTTGGTTGGGGCGAGTGCGCTGCCGAAGTTGGACGGTATCTGGTGACGATGGAAGGTCTCGACGAGAGGGATCCTCTGAGGTTACGATTGCTCTCTCATCTGCAAAGTTTCCATCGTGAGCATGCCCCGTCCGCGGTTCCGTCCTCCGTTCCACCGGCTACCTTGACCTCAAGTACATCGAGCAGCAGCTACGAACCGGCCAGCACCGTGTCCACCGGAATGCCAGCTGGACCTGGAAGCATGCCACCCCTTCTGGGAGGAAGCGCGCTCGGATGGGGACAGTATCCGGGACAGTATCCCCAACAGCAACACGGGAAACCTTACAGGCCTTGGGGTGCCGAACTAGCCTATTGACCTGCGATCGATCTTTAACCCTTTCGCTGGTAATAATCGCGAATCGATCAATGGAACTTTATAAATAGTTTGTTTATCGTTTATTTCGACGCTCTCGAGGAAATCTGAATCTGTTAAATCAGAGTTTGGCAAATAATATTTTTATTCATCGAGCTTCGAACAAGCGAGAACGAGTGTATTTTTTTACGTGTGATACTACTATAGTCGTACGAGTACCTAATACAAAGAACGAAGAAAGATATTTATTTTTCTGCTCGACTGGAGAAATCCAGCGAGCGTGTAACATTGTACAGTGTATATAGTTATTGTATATAGCGACGAAACGCGACGATCATTACTCGTTGTAATTTGTATCTTTTGTATTTATCTTTATTCTTTTGTATCGAACGCAGTCTGATGGTTTGTGATTGAAAAATTGAAGAAATCGAAAAAATGAATAAAACCAAATGTTAAAGAAATAGGAATCGAATGCGTGATACAAGTGCCATTAAACGTATCAAGGGTATACGTGTGAAGAAGAACGCTCAAATGTTTTTGCAATAAAAAAATGACGCAAGCAAACTTTATAGATCTTTATTAGAAAATCCACGATTTTCTTTGTAACTACTCTTCCACCCCCTTCTCTCCACTGTCTGTCTGAAAAGAGATTTAGCAGATATTTTCAACGTGGTCCGACGCGAACCATTCTTATGCAAAAGTTGAAACTTTGCAGCTTGCCGGGATGAACTGTTCGTCGTAACGAAGAACAAAAACAAGCGTACCAGCTTCCCTTTCGCATTGTACCATGGCGAACCAGTTTTGCAACTCGTTAAATCTCGCGTGAAAAAAAGAACGCTTTCGCAATTATGGAAAAATATCGCGAGACTGACGACGGTGCGGTGGGAACAATTAGTAGCCGTAAGTTTTTTTTTTTTTTTTTTTTTTTTTTACGGACATTCAGGAAACCACGGGGAGCAAAACTAATTCTTGAAAAGAGAAAGAGACGGTACCGCCACGCTGGCCACGCGGCCATTGTGTACCCTTAATTCCCTTCTCGGACCCCAGCTTCGTTTACGATAATTGCGCGAACGCGTGTTCTGAGTTTTATTAAAATCTTACGAACAAAAATATGTGCAATATATTTTGCGTACTATCGCTACTTCCCTTTTCAAAGAAAAATAATTTTATTTTCGTTTTGATATATCTAAACAAGACCTGTGATAAGCCATATATTACCATCAATTTTCCACGATCGATCGTGGCCAGTAGAGGTACTTTAAAGTACGCTATTATCTTTCGTGCGATAATGCGATAAATGAAAACGAACTAGAGGGTTACGGTAACACGGTGAAAAATCGTCGATAGAATTATTTTATTTACGAGCTTATCATCCATTAAAAAGTCACAGCCTCGTCGGACATGATTACAATGAAACATCGAGACGCATCAATATACATTCACGTACGCATTACCATATATACATTCATATACTTATGTACACGTATGTTTAACAACTAAAAATCGTGATCGTCGAGGTACTTTACAAATATGAGGGAAACGAGTAAATAAAGATTGTGTTGTACAAGAAATGGATCTGTTTCTACTCTATTTGCGTAATCCTTCTGGATTTTCCACGACAATGAATACTATTCTAACATATATTGCATAATATTAATCTTAACGTTTAAAAACATTGCTGCGAATAGAACTTATTTACAAGTTTCTTCCGCAGACTCTGTATCTCTCGTTCACTCTCCCAAACGAAAATACCCAGATTAGAAACTACCTATCTAAATGAGATCAAAGTAAATACTTGCGAAAAGACTAGCTTCGAAACGGGTCAATTTACAAACGACCGGAAGATCGATAAAAGACGAAATATTAAATCTTTTTCGATGTCTCAGCGAGTATTTCGAGTTGCAAAAATAAGAATCCTCAGTGTAGGCTTAAGTTTTATCAAACTGGACGTCGTTATCGATTAAAAATGGAACTAATATAATGGCAACCTGCATTCGTAAGACAATAATTCTTCCTAAATTCCGAAAATACCCCACGTACTCTCGTTCGTCTACCCTGTAGAGTGCAGAGGAAACTCTAAGTACTTTCATAAAATATGGACTGTTTTCTCCTTAAAACAGAAATGTAGTTAAAAGAAAGATGAGAACGAGTGTGAAAATAAATATTAATTGTAACGGTGCGCGTGTTAAATCATCATTTCGTTCTCCGTGTTCTCGTTCCTCTGATTTTCTTCATACTCGTCGCAGTAGCAGCATATCGACATGCAGTCGGAATCCGAGTTTTCGGACACGTATGTCGTATACGTGTCGATGCTTTTCGTATCCAGAGATGGTAAAGACCAGGAGAGAGACGCAGTCTCGAGGTCCGGTATGGCCGAGTGCCAAGAGGTCAAGTTGCGTGACTTTTTCGCCTTGCGGCTCTTCGTCGACAATTTCTTGATGGCCTGGAAATCCAACAAACAGCTCGATGTATTACTCTAGTACATCTCAATTTTCTGATAACATCAAGAGTTGATAGAACTCGACGGAATAAAAATTTTCGAACGTTCATTAATCCCAGGCAAACAGTGCACCACAGGTGCACGCGTTTTAAGGCTGAGGAGAGCATTAAACATTCAGAAGTGGCTATAGTAATGGGATGTTTTAATAGCGAAATGGACGTTCATAAGAGTCGGGTGTAGTTGAGCGAATCAATCGTAAGCGAGGTCGTACGATCAAAATTACGTATGAAAAACTATCATTTTATTAAATTTTACAGATCAATAGAAACGTGTCGTACCAGCTCATTTTTCTTTTTTTCTAATTCTACATTATATCACATATTCTGAAATGTTTATTTTAATTCAAAGCATCATTGAATTTGTTAAATTTTACAAAAACAGATTTATAATAAAAAAAAAAGGAAAGAGCGTTTCTGTGTGAAATTGTGCTAAAATGAAAATATATAGAAAGCCTGGTGGGGCCAGGTAGCAATGCGATACGCGAGGTTAAGAAATTAGGTCGTGCGATGCGCCAGAAACGTGCGTGCATGCAACAGCCGAGGAGGATAATTGTCAACGTCTTACCCTAAGAAGTCTGCGACCAGATTTGCTCAATAATTCCCTCAACATATCGACCAGAGGATCCCTCGATCGAATCGAAGCTTCCTTTCGATTGCCGTGAAAATTGAACGCGTCGCAAAATTGATTTTTCAGTGGCACGAACTCTCACCGTGCCAATGATTCGAATCCATGCGAACGCCTTCGCGTCACGCGACCAAAGACCGCTCCAACACACCGCGCCGTTCTATTTATCGCTGTGCCGCTACCCCCACCCTTCGCCCGTACGCGCATCGTATCTAGTACTACTTCCGCGTATGAGTGTTCGTACGTGTAATAACACCTCGTAAACGCATAGGGATAGGATGCCGTCCGATTTCTTTTTTAATTAATTAAATTCATTAATTCCTCGCATCTACCCCTTCGTGAGATACCTTTCCATTTTAATAAAAATATTTTTTCTTCTCTTGATGTTCGATAAGATACGAAGCAACGATACGTTCGTTGACTTTTCAAGCAGATTTTACGTCAAAGATAAGTCGAATATTGAGACGAAAGGAGCAATTTTGAAACGGGATCGGATTAAAATGGAAACAGCTCAGAAAAGAAAGTGCGAGGCGCGTTCATTGAAAAATCGGAGCGTGCTGAGCGCGTGCCCGTAGCCATGGTGCGCATGCGCAAGCGCGGAACTAGGCGAACCACGTATTACGCACGTGCGAGACATAACGCGTGTGAGCGAAGTTGTTCTCACGCGACGACACGCGGCCATCGTCTCTCCCCGATGCAAGTCGCCACGTGCCACCTCGATGCGCCCACGGAAAACTCATAATTGTCATAACATTCGAGCTGTGTACTCACCCCGGGGAAACAGCAATACCCGCTGCTCGATCTACGAGAGTACTCTCTTTTTTCGTTAAGCCGATGCTTTTCGTCCACCACGATAAATCCTCCCTCCTTCCCTTCTTTCTTTCCTTTACCCTTTTGTCCAAACGTTTGCGATACTTCATCGTGC
The DNA here is from genome assembly GCF_051020975.1 of Osmia lignaria lignaria. Classification (NCBI taxonomy): domain Eukaryota; kingdom Metazoa; phylum Arthropoda; class Insecta; order Hymenoptera; family Megachilidae; genus Osmia; species Osmia lignaria. The sequence goes on along the minus strand of NC_135033.1, from coordinate 10,679,702 downwards.
GACACGCGTTCACCCCCGTCGACTACTAAACCAAAACGTTCATTCTCGATTCTTTTATAATTACTTTTAATTTGAGAGCATGAGGGAAATAAGAAAAAAATCAGATTCGGTAACAGATAAAGTGACAGAGAATATCAAGACGTCAAAGGTTAAACGAGTTAAACCATTCAGAAATGTTGTCGCGCAAACGACGTCAGCAATTCTATCGCCCAACCAATGACGTCAGCGTGTGCACCTGTTTCCCGATGCCCCTTAACTAGGGCAATATCTGAATTCGCGTACACCTATGCATAAATGTATAAATGATATAGGCGTATACCTACACTACACAAACCCATTTTATGCATTCGCTACGTTTTAAACAATCCTTCTCCTGTTATTTTTCAATGTTCGAATAAACGAACGAGCGAAGTATCCAAATCAGCTCGACACGTGTCGGCTCGTTCTCTTTGCGGTTAAACACATTTCGTTAGCGCCTATTCGTTAACCCCATGCTTTTAAAAGAGAAAGTTCAACGAACGATTTAGATATCGAAGAACAAAGATTCAATGGTACTTTTGTACGTTCCGCGAAAGAATATCTAATAATTTTGATTAAATAAAGAGCAAGCTAATGATTTCTAGAGGAAACAATCGGCAGGAACGGTGGAGTAACGAGCGACGCGTGCCGGGTCACGTGTCTCTGAAACGTTCGCTCAAACATTACGTATGAGGTGGTGCGCGCAAAACTAAGTCTCGCCTAATTGCGACGCCACTTCCATTAGAGATTAAACTTCAAAAGGAGACTTAGACAGATTCGCACAGTTAATTGAAACGACTCGATGAACCGAATAATATTCGAAGTAATCGGCTAGCCAGTCAGCGATACCCATTCGCGAAACATACGATCCACGGGAAATCATCAACATCGTTTTATCGTGTTTCTTATTTGATTATATTTAGGAAAAACACGTAGATACGTGAGCGTCGAACGATAGGGGCATTGAAGAAATACCATGAGCCTGTTTGTACGCTCGATAAGGGTCAGATGTCACGGTAATACGGTTGTTTGACTAACGGTAGTACATTACGCAGATTCGAACCGGTCATTCTTAATCTCTAACTGTTCTTTTCACCGTCACGTATTGCAAAAGTATCATTACATCAATCGAACGTTCGATTTAGCGCAAATATTTATAAAACCGTCATCGTGATGTCCGTCACGCGTCCAGTCGGGTTCCTGACGACAATGGAAACGAACGAGAAAATATTGATTCGAAATTTTTCTGATAACTGAATCGTTTGAACATTTGCAAAAGATTTTGTTGAATACACACTGCTACCTGTCCACGTTACCGGTATAGATAAATAGATGTGTAGGTGAGCACAAAGCTCGATTTTGTAGTGTGCGCGGAAAAAGGGAAGCAGTGTTAATCCTTTGGAGTACAGAATCGCGTGGGAAACGTTTCGGCGCAAACCTCACACGCAGAATTTAACCGATCGAATCGTAGAATTCCTAATATTATTCCTAATTTTAATAAATCTCAAATATCTGTTAATTATTTTCCTGTTTATTTTAACATCGTAATAATTCTTTGAAAGATAATTTTAATCAATGTAGAAAAATATAAAATATTTTATAAAGCTTATTTACAAAAATACTCATTACCTGTATTCATATTGAAAATGAAATTCACCGATGAAAAAGAATGTTTTAGGAGCCGAGAAGCGGTTCGTACAACGTGTTTGGATCGAAAGGCATATTTTTCTTATTCCCTGGCAATAACATCGGGACCATTTTCTCAACAAGTTCGTACGGAAGGAATTCGTGGCAAAAATGATAAAATTCGTTTCGCGTACGAATGATACCAAGTCGTGCCATTTCTTTCATTAACGCGTCCAACTCATCCTTGTAACGCTCGTACGATTTCTGTTTAGCAATTATAGTTGTTATCCCGCACATCTGACGTACAAACTTCTCTGAGATTACTCTAGTGTTTAAATTATACTTAGGTTCCATAACTTTCCATAAATGATCGTACAAACGATTCGTGACCCACGACTTAGGTCGAGGAAGTCGCGGCACTTTGTACACTGCACCGTTCACCAAATAAGCTTTGTGAACTTGTTTCTCCTTCGGTTTTACGCTCTTCTTCCTTTTTATTATATTCTTTGTTTCAGAAGACTTAACTTCACCCTGTTTTAATTTCGCATTCATTTTTTCCATTTCTTGTTTCTTTACATTTTCCAGTCTCTCTTTTATCATTTTAACTTTCTCTTCATCCACAGCAATATTAGTTAAAAAGTTTTTAATACTCATCTGCCCTTTCGACTTGGATTTATCTTTATTCGTAGGAGTTTTCAAAAAAGATAAACTGATTCTGCTCGACACTTTTCTAAGATTTTGCACGTTGTCCTGTTTCTTTTTGTTCAAAGCGGATGAAACATTTGCACCGGACTCCCTTTGAAACGTTTCTGTATTTTTATCAGATTGTTGTAATTCATTTGGATCTTCTTCGTTAGCAGAATCGTTTGATGCCTCTTCTACTGCTTCTATTTTGTCTTCATCGCGAATATTTGAAGCGTTTGTGTTCATCCGTGTATTTTCTTTCGTCGATAATACTAAATTACTATCTCTAGACGATGCTCTTCCAAGATTCTTTTCATTGCTGTGTTCTTTCGTACTATGATTCAATGAAACAGATTTTTTCTTAGATACACTCTGTTGCTTTGGAGTTTCTTCGTTACCAGCAGCCTGTGATACTTCGACTTTTCTTTTTCTTTCTTTTTCATTTTTTTTGTCAACATCTGAAAGAATTCCATGTGCCGGTATCAATTCTTTCGTCGATAACATTACGTCACTGATTATACGCAATGGTTTTCTTTGCTTCTCTTTAACACTGCGTTCTTCCCTATTAATACTAGATGATATATTGGCAGCAGTTCTTTCATAAAGAGGGTCTGGTCTATGTATCAGCATATCGTAATCAGAATCGCTTGAAAATTCGTTTTCTATTTCCTTTGCATTTTCATCATTAACACCTGTAGTTTTCGAATCTACATCTTCAATTTTGTTCGTGGACAACGCTAAATTACTAATTCTAGTCGATGTTCTTCTACGATTTTCTGCAGTACTGCGTTCCTTCCTACTAGCATTGGAAGAATTAGATTTTCTCTGAGATGTACTCCGATGGTCTGTATCGGTATGCCGGGATGTCTTTGGGGTTTCTTCGTTACCAATAGCCTGTAATACGCCTTCTATTTTTCTTGCATCTTCACCGGCGACACTTGCAGCGTGTGTATTTTTCTGTGTACCTTCTTTCGCTGATAGTACTAAATTGCTAACTCTAGACGATACTCTGCCACGACCCCCTGCATTACTGTCTTCCTTCCTGTTAATACTAGATGAAACATTAGCAACTGACCTTCTTTGAGATATACGTCGAAATCTACTTGCAAGGTTTTGGTCACTAGAATCGCTTGAAACTTCGTTTTCTACTTCCCTTACGTTCTTATCAACATTCAAAGAATTCGTATCAATATTATTATGTTGCTTGCCATTAGAACTGGACAAGACGTTAGCAGATTTCCTATCTAATGCGGTTGTACTTTTCTCTATGTATTTTGATTGATTTATAGTTTCTTCACTGCTAATACTGTTTAAATTTTGAGATCTTACATATTTATCATTAACATTTGAAGTGTTTGAACCTATATCCTGGATTCTATTCACCGATGACGTTAAATTACCATTTCTGGACGATGATCTTTTACTATCTTTCACAGTGTCTGGTTGCTCCTTACTAAAGCCAGATAAATCTTTTGGAACCGATCTTTTTTTCATCTTCCGATCATCAACATATTTATCCATTATTTCTTCATCTCTAGAATCCTTCGAAATTTCTTCTTCTATCTCTCTTCCTTTACTTCTCAGGGATTTATTTCTTTTTATTGATGATGTTGAATTACTAGTTATGTGCGATTGTCTACTGCGATTCTTTGCATTGTCACGATTTCCCTCCTCAAAACTAAGCAAAGTATGAACAGCAGATCTTGTGAGAGAAATATTCTTCTGCGTGTTATCGACTTGTAATTCATCATTATAATCCTTTGCAACATCTTTATGTACTTCAGTTACATTTTTACCGTTAATGATACTTTGATCTAACGTAGATCTTCCCTGAGCATTCTTTTGTTTTGTGTTATTACCTAAGCTGCTCAAACTTTTACTTCCACCTTTTTCCTGTGCTAATGAAATAGATGGTTGTCGTGGGATAATACTGCTTTTGATACTATCGTCCGACAGATCGTTTGTAGTAACCTTTTTACCTAAAATGTCTTTTTCAATACAATCTTTAATGTTTCGTTCAGCTAAAATTGCAGATCTTCTTTTCTTTCTAGAACTCGATATTTCTGTACCTTTGTTTTCATCTTCATTTATAACATTTTTTTGTGATTTGTGAGAAATTTTATGCGAATCAGTTGATGAAGATGTGGAAAATCGTTGAGGAATCTCAGTGTTTTCCACAACATTCTTACTTGCTAGTACATTTCCTTTTGTTTCTTCATTACTTTCCTCAACTATAAATATGTTCTTATAAACATTTTTCTTTATACTCCTACTACGACGTTTTAACAATTTCGGTTTCTGTTTCATTATCTTCGGTTCTATATCGCTGCTACTATCATTTTTGCTACTACTGCATGGAGTACTATCCTCGAATGCAGTGCTCTGTGCTTTGGGTACCGGAAAGTGTGAAAAATCGGGTACGCTCCCAGAAGATAATGTATATTCGTTTGATTCTGACTGATTATCAAGGGGAGTTTGCATAATACTAGAATCTTTTCGCTCCACTGGTTTTGGAGATTTGATAATGGAAAATTTACTTGAAGAAGGAACTTTGAATTCACTGTTTTGCAACACATCAATGAAAATATTATTTTGATTCTTATAGTCTTTTTTCAAAATTTTCGGCTTTGACTTTACAATATTATTTAAATTTGAACTCTGATTCGAACTACTATCATGCATTTCAGCTAATTGTTCTTTATTGGTCATTTCTTTGTTTTTTGATTCAGAATTATTTATAGAACTTTTACCTCTAACCTTTTGTTCTGAACTGTTTGCAGATGTTCCTTCAGAATCATGCAAAACGTTGAAAAAAGCATTATTTTTATGTGTTCTTGCTTTTGAACGCAAAGAAAGTTTTCTTTTTTTAATTTTAGGTTCTTCTTCTGATTCTGATGTTACTATGGTAAATTTAGCTGCACCTGATAAAATTATGATTTATATAAAATGATTTAATAAAATTAATCTCAAGTGTTGACAACTTACTTTGTTCTATATTGTTTTCATTGTCTTCTGAAGAACTGAAATTGTCGAATACTTTCCACCATTCAGCTTCTGCCTCACTTAATTCTACTTGTGAATTAGAATCTAATTGTCGACTTGTTTCACTGAACATATTGTAATCAGTCGATAGTCGTGCAATTGTATTGTTTTCCAAGTTTTTCGACCAATATGGGTATGCTGGAATACAAATAATATCAGATAACATAACCTATTTCAATCAAACAATTTAACTTCTAAGAATTATAAAACATATACGCACTATTATCTACAACATCAGTATCAGGATTTAATACAGCAGAATCAGAATATCTGCTGCTTTTAGACGAACGTCTGTTTAAACTGCTTCGTTTAGCCATGATGTTCGCAATTCGAAACAATGTGAGACAATGCGATCTCAAGTCTTTTAAAAAACTATTCCCGCGTAATATTTGGATTAATTTTCATGGCGTCGACAGAAGTATGTGACATACTTCACTACGCTCAATACTGTATGTATGTACACACATATACCGTAGTTCACCAGAGTCCATAACTGCGAAAAGACCAGTTTTCGTTCTTCGCGCATCTCCAGTACGCATCTTCGCCCTGATTGGCGATACTTCCAAACGAAGTGGAAAGCGATTAGCAGAGAGCTCGCTGCGTTCCCCCACCATCTTCCAACCTGCGCGTCGCAGTTATGGACTCTGATGAACTGTGGCATATATGATATACTCGATTTTCTCGAAAATGAAAAAATTTTATTCCATATTTTGTTCTTATTTTTTTATAAGAAACCACCTCGTTCCCGCTTGTACATGTTATTCGGCTGCGCCCCGTATATTACTCTGAAAGTAAATTTTGTCTTGCAAAGGGCAAAATAATCACTTACGACGTTACTGATAAAAAAACTTGTAAGCGATAAAATCCTAATTGACTGTATATATATTAAAATGGCACTTGTATTGGAACACAGTTGAATTTAAATTTTACACTTTGGAACTGTCGTCTTGACGCATTACAGTTTGGACTTCGCTGTGGTACTTAGCTTGTTATAATAAATTTGAAAGATGTCTTTTGTAACAAAAGGTATGCAAAATTCTATATATTTACTGTATGAAAATAAAAGTGACTTGCTTAATTTCTAGTATTCCTTTTACTATAGTGAACATGTTACTATTTGTAATGAATAAATATAAATCATTTGTTAATCTTCGAATTTCGAATTATGGTATAGAAAAATGTAAAATATATAGTCATTATTATAATAATGATACCTAATATTAATAAATTACACTGATTGTGAAACAAAACCATAGCATATTGGTAAGTGATAAGTGCAAATGTTGAGAAATCCTGTTGTTTCAAGGTTCACTTGTTTTTTTTTAAATTGATTATTTCACTTGTCATAATATATTCTTGCAAGTTCACTTTGTGGCCTTTAGACCCAAGTTTAAAGTTTATACATACTCAAGCAATATGAAATTAAAAAAAAAATTAAATTGTAAATGTTAGTTTGAATAATAAATAATGTAAAAGACTCAAGAATTCATTAGTATTGAGTTTTTTTATTTTTTTAAATAAGCATGCTTATTTTTATGTATTCAAACAGTTAAATAATTAGAGTATTACTTATTTATATAAATAAGATAAAAATAAAAGAATGTTAAAATGATACTTACATCTTGCAGGTATTTTTATTGTTGCTGCAAAGCGCACTCCATTTGGCACAATGGGTGGTGTATTCACTAATAAAAGTGCAACTGATTTAGCAGTTGTTGCCACAACTTCTGCTTTGCAGTCTGCAGGATTGAAGCCTGAAAAAGTAGATAATATTATTTTTGGTCATGTTTTAGCTGTATGTATTTTATTAATATTCCTATCATAAATGAATTAAAAATTATAAAATATTTCTTGTATTTAAACATCTATAATTGTCATTTTAAAGTTGTCAGCATCTGATGGAGGCTTCCTAGCCCGTCATGTTGCATTAAAATCTGGAATTCCAATAGAAAAACCAGCCTGTTCAATAAATAGATTATGTGGCTCAGGATTTCAATCAATAGCTAGTGGTGCACAGGTATTGACAATTTGTTGATAATAAATATTAAGTACACAATAAGCAAGGTAATTGAAGTATTTACAATTTTTAGAGTATTATGACTGGAGAATCTAAAATAGTTTTAGCAGGAGGTGCAGAAAATATGAGTCAATCTCCTTTTGTTGTAAGAAATATCCGTTTTGGTACAACTTTAGGACAAAAATATGAATTTGAGGATTCTTTATGGCTTGGATTACTAGATACTTATTGCAATTTACCTATGGGTATGACTGCAGAAAAGCTTGGATCTCAATATGGTATAAAAAGGCAAGAGGTAGATGAATTTGCTTTAAGGAGTCAACAACTATGGAAAGCTGGTACATACCTGTTGTAACAATTTATATTCTGTATGTTTTCTTGAATGAATAGGAATGTTATAAATGAGTGTTCATTTTTTCAGGTAATGATGCCGGTCATTTCAAAGAGGAATTGGCACCTATAACAGTGACTGTGAAAAGACAAGAGGTAGTTGTTAATACAGATGAACATCCTCGTCCTCAAACAACTACACAGAGTTTAGCTAAATTACCTCCTGTTTTTAAAAAAGATGGTTTGGTTACAGCAGGATCTGCATCTGTATGTTAATTTGTATTTTTTAAAATTAATGTTTAGATTGGATTTAAAGTTTCTTTATATTGCTTTATATGATTTTATCTTGTAGGGTATTTGTGATGGTGCAGGAGCTGTTATTTTAGCTAGCGAAGAAACAGTTAAAACTGAAGGTCTTAAACCATTGGCACGTTTAGTAGGTTGCTGTATTGTGGGTGTAGAACCCAGTATTATGGGAATTGGTCCGGCTCCGGCTATCAAACAGCTTCTTAAAACTACAAATAAAACAATGAACGATATCGAACTTGTTGAAGTAATAAGAATACTTGATTTATTTATTTTTCTATTAAACATCTAGTCAATCATACCTTTCATGTTATTAGATTAATGAAGCATTTGGAGCTCAAACATTAGCATGTGCTAAGGAGTTAGATTTGGATATCAATAAATTAAACGTAAATGGTGGAGCTATTGCTGTTGGACATCCATTAGCCGCATCTGGTAGTAGAATTACTGCGCACTTGGTACATGAATTGAGGTATGCTATGAATTAAAAAAAAAATGTAAGATTACTATACATGAATTGTAATATTAAATAAAATAATACGTTACCTTTATAGAAGACGTAATAGCGGAAAGTTTGGAATTGGTTCTGCCTGCATTGGTGGAGGTCAAGGAATAGCAATAATGGTGGAAGCCCTTTAATGTATGCGATTGTAAAGTCATGGTGCAAGATATGAATTCTACATACATATACTTAAAGTCAATGGATGTCGAAAGATATATGAATTACGAAATGTGTTCACTATTATATTTTTTATATATTGCATACAAGATGAAGAGAACAATATGAAAAAGTTATATATCTATATTTGTACGTTATAGACTTTTATTATACTGCATACAATATTTTTATATTATCAAGAATATAATACCTTTATTGAAATTTATATAAGCATGTTTTTAATACTATTTTAAAACAAACCTTCTATAATCAATATCTCTTCAATTATTTGTAGAACTTTGTAAAACAGTAAAAATGGAATAGGACATTCGTAAAATCTGAAAAATCGTAATAATAAGTTTTATAAACATTCCAGGTGTTACAAATATGTATACATACTCGAACAAAAGTTTGTAAAGAGAGTTCCATGATATTGCCTGCAGTTAGAATAAGAGGCTGTTGAACTCTTACCATTATGATGCATATGGCTTGCTTAAAATCCTTACTGTTGTCCCACCAATTATTTGAATAAGCAGATAATGTTACATTCATACTCTGTAAATGTGATTCTTAAACAAATTTCGTTGTTTTCCATTATAAAAGATAATTGAAAACAATTACATACATGAAGATAAAGTTCATTTCCGTGCCAGCAATATATGAAGATCTGGTATGTCATGCAACACATGTACATTAACATACCACATAAAACATATGGAATATAATCTTTCATCTGTAAATGTGATAAGTTTAAAACATAATTGTATGCATCCAAAAAAATGATAATTAACGTGTAAAGTATACCTGCGCTATATTAAATGCTATTAAACAGATAATAATACAATTGACTAAAAATTGAAGGAATATCACAGTACCGAATATGTTTTGGATCTGTTTCGAGAAACTGGAAATATTTAATAATTTGACTATAAAAGCGATAAAAATCATCGAAATTCTTATTTTTAATTTGAAGACTTACTCAAATATCACGTTACTATGCTCGACGGATAACTTCAAATCTTTATACAATTTATTACAAGTTTTTGGAGCAGATATTGTGAGATCGATATTATCATTTTTGACAAATGATTTTGTATTTTCTACACAGTACATTGAAGAAATATTAGAACTTAAGATTGCTAATTGGCAACAAGCAACTGTGATTAAACCTGTTATTAAAGTATCAATTGCTACGTTATTAATGCAGCAAAGAAAGATAGCTACAGCTTGATACGAGGAAGTAATTTCAAAGGCTGGTGTAGATGTTGTATTATAAGGATACCATCCTTCCATTGCCAGTTCCTTAGATCTTTGAGTAAGTATATTTAAAACCGGGGTAACACCCCAAGAAATCACTGCCATTAAACCGAAGCTCTGATAAGCGATATGATGAAAAATTCCTTGCCAAGTGTAATGCGTTACAATTTCTTCGTATTTATCATTGTCTTGACTAAATATTTTACTTCGCGTTATATCTGTTAGATCTTTGATACGGTTGTGGCGGCAAATAATAATTATCACCTATATAGAAATGTAACAAGTGCCTAATAAACTGAAATATCAACATTAAAAACAATTATTTTACATAAATCATTGAATAATAGACAAAAAATAAACGTGTGCGATGGCCGGGAATCGAACCCGGATCAACTGCTTGGAAGGCAACTATGCTAACCATTACACCACCATCGCACGGTGATACGTAAGTCATTTCATGTGTTGAAATAATAATATATTAAAATACATATTTTCTAACTATACGAACCTTGTAAGCATGAGTAATATTTGTCATGAGAAGAGTAGCACCAGCTACTATTTTATCCATGCTTCTTCGGTTCACGATAATATACGCGATTTCACTTGCAAGGAAAATTCCCAATAAAAATGTAAAACTAAAAACCGTGTATAACATGTACAAGCGTTTGTACCTCGACTGCGAGGGCCACATGCCCATATAATAAATAATCGACAAGCTATTTTCCAAATGTTTATTAGGTCTAATTTTTGTTCGTCTTTCCGCAACTTCATCCATCCTTCGATCTTCAAAGTGCATCAACGGAGTAACAGACCAAGTAATATCAAGGATAGTACCTGTTCCCTTATCTCCATTACATTATAGAGTTGCAACGTTTTAATTAAGAAATCTTAATGATTACAGACCAATATTGCGTTGGTCTGTAATAATATGATCTATTATCTAGTAGTTGCATTCGATTGTATGTTACTCGGATGTAACAGCTTTGTCCTATTGTAATTACCCATGATTACAGGGAGGTGCATACATCATTGTTAATGTTTAAAAGCAAATCGATACACGATTAGGCATCTCTGATGTACAATACTCCTGTAAGGCGATATTCAGTTATACTTGAAGAGATACAGAAAGTACTGCGCATATACATGGTGTCTCAGAAAGAGTGTTAGTCCTTTAAGGTGATGGTACCTGAGGTGATTCCGAACAACATTTTCCTTTGTGAAAATGTTTTTTGAAGCTTCGTTTTTGAATTATTAAGGAAAAACACTGGCCAATCAAAGCGGGCTCAGGGACGGCAGCCTCGACTATTTTACCAGGAATCCCGTGGTGGGGAAACAACTCGTTTATCAGTCCCTCTCCTTGGAAATTAGAAGACTTTTAATACTTGTCAGACTACACGCACGTAAATATATATTATACATCGCTGCCCATTTATCATCATATTCCAACTCAAACAGACTATGTGTATCTACATACGTAATACTTACGTATGCGTTGATAAAGTTCCTTCGATAATTATAAACATTAAGATATAAAGAGACAATCTAGTAGATCGATCAATTATATTGGTAACTCGAAGTAAGTTGCTTCAGTTACAAGTACACCAGTGATTTGTTATTCACAACGTTAAATAGAATTACCGAGACGAAATGGCAGCTACTGCGGTTCTGACCAAAGATGTGCCCGATATCGAAGTAAGTAATACAAATAATTTTGATGCTTATCTATAACATATTTTAATTGAACAATTATATTTTATATTTTCCGTAGAATCTTTTGAGCCTAAATCCAAAGATAAAACCATTCGCGAACCTTGTTCCTTCGGTGCGTACCAAAGAAAATAAGAAGAAATGGAAGAGGAACATTAACGAAAAATGCAGCGTAAGATATATCTTATCGCATGATATTCAATTATTTTTAAAATTTTTCTTCAAAAAAAAAAACCTTGGAAAGAAAATAAATTTTTAAAATCATCTTACAGAAATGCCCACCTTTAACAAAGAATTTCGATGATATTAAACATACAACATTAAGTGAACGCGGTGCATTGAAAGAAGCTGCCCGATGTTTAAAATGCACGGATGCGCCGTGTCAGAAATCGTGTCCAACCCAGCTGGACATCAAGTCCTTCATCACTTCTATTTCAAATAAAAATTATTACGGAGCAGCGAAAGCAATTCTGTCGGATAATCCTCTTGGTCTGACTTGCGGCATGGTATGTCCAACCAGTGACCTTTGCGTAGGTGGATGTAATTTGCACGCGTCTGAAGAAGGACCGATCAACATCGGAGGTCTTCAACAATTCGCTACCGATGTAAAAAGATCTATTTTATCAACGTTTTATACGCTATCTATGACGAACAATTAAAATTCTATTTTATTTTAGATCTTTAAGCGAATGAATATACCTCAAACTAGGATTCCTGGTCAAAGCGTTCCACACGCAGATACTAAGATTGCTTTGATCGGTTGTGGTCCAGCTTCTTTATCCTGTGCAACATTCCTCGCACGTTTGGGTTACGATGATATTACGATTTTCGAGAAAGAGAATCGTATAGGTGGCTTGAGCTCATCGGAAATTCCTCAGTACCGATTACCGTACGATGTTGTTAATTTTGAGATAGAACTAGCGAAAGATCTGGGAGTGAAGATCGAAATGGGCAGAGCTTTATCTGAAAACGATTTGACGATACAGGTTTGTTAGATGACTCGATTTGATGAAATGGAGCAAACCGTTTAGAGTCTATACGATGATCTTTCTTTCAGGGTCTTCAAGATACCGAATACAAAGCGATCTTTTTAGGGTTCGGTCTTCCCGAAGCAAAGACTATTCCAATTTTCTCGGGTCTCACTGAAGAAATGGGTTTCTTCACGTCGAAGACCTTTTTACCGAAAGTAGCCACGGCTAGTAAACCAGGAATGTGTGTATGTAAAAATAACGAGTTACCATCTCTTCATGGGAATGTCGTTGTCCTCGGTGCCGGAGATACAGCCTTCGACTGTGCTACATCGGCTCTTAGATGCGGCGCGAAGAAAGTTTTCGTCGTTTTCAGGAAAGGATTCACTAACATCCGAGCAGTTCCTGAAGAAGTAATGATTATTATACAAAACAAGATTTCACGTTCTTCGTTATAAATATTCGTACATTCCCTCAATTATGTTCTTTTATGCATTTAGTTCGATTTGGCAAGGGAAGAAAAATGCGAGTTCCTTCCTTTCCAATCACCGAAACAAGTTATCGTACGAAATGGAAAAATAGTTGGGATAGAATCTTGTCGAACCGAAGAAAACGAGAATGGTGACTGGGTGGAGGACGAAGAACAAGTTTGCAAGTTGAAAGCGAACTTTGTTATATCTGCTTTTGGATCAGGATTACAAGATCCCAGTGGTAAGAACTTTAGTCACGTTGAATTCTTATTTTGCAGAAGAAACTAAATTAAAAGAAACTTCATCTTCAAGTGGTTAAAGCCATGGCGCCTGTTAAGCTAAATAGATGGAATCTACCGGAAGTAGACGGGGAGACCTTGAGTACTTCTGTGCCTGGAGTGTTTTGCGGCGGAGACCTTGCTGGGGTTGCGAACACTACTGTTGAATCTGTAAACGATGGAAAGACAGCAGCCTGGTATATTCACAAATTTATTCAGGTAATTCGTCCAATGATTCATTTCAATATTTTTCGTTTGATATTACATGGGTGTATGTGAAATCTTTTTAATTATTGTTCCACAGAATTCTTATAACTTAAAAGTGCCAGAGGTTCCCCAGTTACCTAAATTTCACACTCCAATTGACGATGTTGATTTATCCGTGGAAATTTGCGGTTTAAAATTTGAAAATCCTTTCGGTCTTGCTTCTGCACCGCCGTGCACCTCTAGCGCTATGATCAGGAGAGCTTTTGAAGCGGGTTGGAGCTTTGCTGTTACTAAAACATTTTCTCTGGATAAAGTATGTGATTATTAAATGAGCCAATCGTTAAATATATTTAAGGAACAACAACCTATATTAGTGGTATTCTAGGATCTTGTCACTAATGTATCACCAAGAATCGTTAAAGGTACGACTTCACGGCACCATTACGGACCAGAACAAGGGAGTTTCTTGAATATCGAATTGATATCTGAAAAGTCACAAGCGTATTGGTGCAATAGTGTTACAGAATTGAAGAAAGACTTTCCAACTAAGGTTTGAAGACAATATGCATTTGATGTTACAGGTTTTTGGTTTAGCATTAATATTGAAAGAAAAATACCTTGATTGATTGATAGATTGTTATCGCTAGTATTATGTGCACGTACAATAAAGCAGATTGGACAGAACTTGCTCAAAAAGCAGAAACTGCCGGTGCCGATGCCTTGGAATTGAATTTGTCCTGTCCTCATGGAATGGGAGAATCTGGAATGGGACTGGCTTGTGGACAAGTATGTCTTCTATAACTGCTTCATACTTCCTTAAAATTTTATCAAGAAACATAATTATTATTACCTTAAAGGACCCTGAATTAGTGAGAAATATTTCAAGATGGGTCAGAGCAGCTGTGAAGATACCATTTTTTGTGAAATTAACACCTAATATTACCGACATTGTTTCTATAGCCAAGGCAGCTTACGAAGGTACCTTTTTCATAGATTTTTGGGTAATTAAACTATACAGTTTTAATCAATATTCAAACGGATAACTGTTTGTAACAGGACACGCTGACGGAGTATCTGCCATAAACACGGTGCAAGGATTAATGGGATTGCACGCTGATGCAACACCATGGCCAGCTGTTGGCTATAAGAAGGCTACAACTTATGGCGGCATGTCAGGAAATGCGACGAGACCTCAAGCTTTACGAGCAATTTCTTCTATTGCTGAAGCGCTTCCTGGTTTTCCGATACTGGGAATTGGTGGTGTCGATTCAGCAGATGTTGCTCTTCAATTTTTGCATAGCGGTGCATCAGTTGTGCAGGTGATTTGATCAGCTGTTTAATCGGGTCCAAGCTTCTAACATGTACATTAATTGTATTCAATTATTATTTCATAACATGTAGATCTGCAGTGCGATACAGAATCAAGATTTTACTCTGATCGATGATTATATAACTGGTTTAAAAGCTCTACTGTATCTGAAGAGTCTTAAACAAGTAGAAGATTGGGATGGACAAAGTCCTCCAACGTTTAAACATCAGAAAGGGAAACCAGTTGCTTTCCAACATGCTCTTGGTAAAGTAAGTAAAATAAACAGACTTTCCTCATAATTTGAAGGTGATGTATGACATTATGATCAACGTGTGTTTCAGAATGTACCATATTTTGGAGAGTATCAGAAACTTCGGGAAGAAAAGATAGCCGAGATTAAAGCGAGATCGAATCCGCTTGATAATGTCATTGAGATAACGAGACCTGCCCCAAAACTAAGCATACCTGTACCAGCAATAAAAGATATTATTGGTAAAGCTACGGATTACATTGGGGCCTTCAAGAATTTGAACACCAAAGAGCAAGTGGTAGCACTGATAGATGATGTATGTTTCAAGTATCATCATTGTTACTTTCATCATTGTGTTAATGTACATTATTTAAATGTTCTAGGACATGTGTATAAACTGTGGAAAATGTTACATGGCTTGTGCTGATTCTGGTTATCAAGCAATTAAGTTTGATTCTGAAACTCACATTCCAACTGTGACTGATGATTGTACAGGTTGCACACTTTGTCTTTCAGTGTGTCCTATCATAGATTGTATAACGTAAGTCTTTGTTTTTTTGAATTATGATTCCTTTTATCTTATCTCAAACAATTGAACATTATTATTTCAGCATGGTACCTAAAACGATACCTCACGTTATTAAAAGAGGAATACCACCAAAAGGAATGTTTGAACTTCCTGAATTATCAGAAGCATACTAAAGTAGAAGTAACGTATACGGTATTTTATTTCGTTTCAACATTTTTATAATATTTTTGTACCATGTATTTTGTAGAAAGTAAACACTGTCGAAGCTTAAATATTTTGTTATTAAAATGATTTTATTTTACATATTAGTAAACTTTGGACTGTCACACCATTCCAATGTCTCTGGTTGAGTATAATTATTAGTATATTTATCACACTTATTATTTAGTAAACTGAGCCTGTAAATATAATAATGAATAAACAACAGTTTGAAACGAAATCTTTTATATAAATTTTAAGCGATTGTTATGGAATATGTTACCATGGATATTTTGTACAATCATCAACGGGTAAATATTTTTTGAAACACTGAGGCTTTAAAATATTGAAATACGTAGCTCCAATTTTAAATGCTACAATATTATTAGCGTCTTTTAAACATCGGTAGAAGGCGTCGTCACAGTCGCATGGTGATCTGTTTGTGGAATAGTCATGAATGTTATTTTTTTTTAAACACAAGGGAGTTCAAATCACTTTTGGAAAGTATCATGTTTGTTTTATAATTACCTCGTGAATATACCATTATTTAAAAGTCCATCTCGTATTCCTTCTGCTGGAATACCGTCTGGGCAAGAATCGTGAGCCTTGCAGCAAGCGTCTGCTGTTTCAAAGAAACCGAGATCCTCTTTATTCGGTGATATATCGCCATCGCCGCACCAATATGTCCCTACAATCAATACTTGGTTATTCCATACTCCAAAATATTAATTAATTACATACCTGGAAAAATTGCTTTAATTTTTGATTTAATTGGATTTAAAATACTGCTGATCATTGTTTCGTTTTTCTCTCTGGGATTCCTTTTTAATAACGGTATCTTAAACACTACTTCTTTAAACTCTTCTTTAATATTTGTAAATTTTTCACGGATCGTTCGTCCAGATCTCATAAATAATCGAATTGATTTTTCAATTGGACTGACATACGTTTCTTTTAACGTTTCGTTATTAGTATTATCACATTTTCCAAATCCGACAATTAGAAGAAATAAGATAAATAACAGAAAGATGCGAAAGGAAGACATTGTAATACCACTATACATAAAATACGATGATCAGCATTGAGATGTTGATATTTATATGGCGTAATCTGTTTTTAGATCTTTTTAAAGGCAAAGGTCTTAGATGATAACACGCATTTGGAAAATCCAATTTAGTTACTTGAAAAAAATTGTAACCCTATGATTTACGTCATTATATGTACAAGATATTATTTTATTATGTAAAATTTCTAATTTACCTTATTACAAAACACTTGCATACAATATGTACAGTTCAGAATGTATAATGAACTCGCGGAATAAGCACGATGAACGTAAGATTGTCAGCGACTGAAAGGATGAATATAATACAAAATTATGTAGTGTTTATGTTGTATCGGTCAACGATTCACTGGTATTCAACCCGTCCTCTGTAACACTGTCATCTGTATGGAAATTTTGTTGATGTTGTAAGGCGCGTCGCTTTTGAAGCCTTGTACATCGTGGGCAACAGTCATTTAGTTTCGACCAACAAGCTCGATGATAAACAGCTGAGCATTGATGGCAAGTTATGCAACTTACATCCCATGGATATATAATTTCATCGTTACCACACAATTCACATAAATGACCCCTATAAATACGATTAAAATTTAGTTATTGACCGAGCTGCAAAATAATCTGGAGTGCTCTGATTTTTTAAAAATTTACCTTGCTTTGCACAATTCGCATTGTTCTGTAATGTGAGCGTGCATAACATCGTACGCAGCACGTATTTCTTCCAAAAGTGTTCCATTATTCAAATCAACGAGATCTTTAATCGAATAATTACCCGAGTTTTCAATCATGTGAGTACGTATTCCAACTTTCCACGGTAGCCCTTGGTTACTAGCTTCCAGGCATAGAACCAAATAGCGTTTCATCATTTGTATTTCCTCCCGCATTTTCTGTTCGTTATTAATTCCGAATTCGTAATTTAGTTCCATTCTTTAATCACAAATTACAACATATATTTTACCTTTACTAAAGATAAATCTGGGACTAAGGTAAATAATTTCGGATTCAATTCCTCTAGTACTAAAACAGAACGTTCTTCTAAAAGTGTTAAAAGTTGTGCGGCTGCTCGAGATACAAGTCGCGGTTCCATGTCCCAGTTTCTAATTACTCTTGCAGGTATTACCATTGCGGTATTCCAATGGCACCTTTGACAGTAATACAATCCACTGTAGTCACAAAGACGTGGTTCAATCCATGCTGATTCTGTATTTACAAATAATGTATTAAAAATATGAATATCCAACATTAAGTTTTTATTTTATATGTATATTCTGTATAGCTTATTTCTACCCCATGTATGTTACCTGTATTCTTGAAAGGACTGCCAAAACAAGATAAAGATAATCCTTTTGAGAAAGCTTGTAATAAAAATATAAATCACCCATATGATAATAATATGTATCATAAACTAATAAACTAGTATGTTAATTATTGCCAAACAATGGAATTATTAATGATTATACTTACTGAATGTTATTCGAACTTTGCATTCAGCACATCTATATCCTTGACCTGATAAGCCTTGCTCAGGACAAATATCTTTTGTATGAGTATAACCACCTGCTTCGCTAGCAACTACATGAACGCATACTCTACATATGTTGTTTAAACATTTCCAATGGCAACAGAACTTGCAATCTGAAAAGAAATGTTTAAGTATTATAAAAATTCATAGAAAAATAATAAAGTGTAACAAAAAGAATCTCACCACTACACATATACCATGACTGAAGCATAGCCCAAATAGCTCCACTACAATGATCACAATATACAGTTCCAGAAGTTGTAATATAATATTTTTGTGGTACTAGGTGATGTCCAAGAATTACTTGTGTTTCTAATAAGTTTTCTTCTGAAGTTTCTCTTAATTCTTGCACTCTTAAACGTAATTCAATTAAACGTCTAACTAGCCATTTTCTTTCAGCAGAGCATTCTGCGCTTTCTAATACCATTTGTTTACATTTTTGTACCATCTCCTTCAGATCCTCTTCGCATGTACTCTTGAAAGTAAGACATAATAAGATACAAATAACAAATAAATATTATTGCAAAAAGAAAACTGATCATATACCTTAGATAATGAAAGTGCAGTTTCCACTGACTTTAAACTAAATGGTATGGCAGCTTTGCTATCTGAACTGTCATCTGCCTCCCCTGTCATATAATCAGATGATGAAGAAGGTGTTGATGGCATAGTTCCACAACTATCAGTTCTCATCCTTGACTCATCATTAGAATCCTGTGCTTCATTTACATTATTTTTCAAGTCTACCATTTTGATTACGTGGTTTCAATGAATAATTTCTAATATCACTTTTGTATACTTGTCACACTATCCTTATATATTCCAAGAATACAAAATTTGTTACATTTGGAATGACTAAATGTCAGATAAAAACAGATATTGCACATTGAGCTAGTGCTTGTATAAAATAAAACTGTATACAAATTTATATTTTGATTAGGCACAAATTATTATTCAACAAAATGATTAACGTGATACAAGCGTCGAGGCAGTCGACGCTGAACTCCGAATTTCGCATCGGTAAAACAGGCCATTTAAGCGCCACCTGAATTATTGCATCCAACTAACGGCATACTATACTACGTTACAGTTGAAACTGTTCCATCGTTGATTTTCGAAAAAATATTATTTCAAGAATGACAAGATCTTCCTTATATAAGCGTTTACAGTAAAGTAATAAAAATGAGCAATTTTACGTCTCCGATGCGGTGTATTTCTCCTAATGCAAGGTAATTGCTTTTGAAAAATGAAAATAAATCAAACTGAGGTTAGAAACCTGTTCACTTATATACACGTGTTTATTTCTATCATTAATTAATCTTAATTGTAGAGTTTTGGCTGCCAAACCTCAAGTGGAACAAACGCTGGACATAAAACAGTCCCAGAGTAAAGCGAGAAACAGTATTACATGGTTTTTCGTTAATACCTCTTTGCTTGGAATTCTAATCTTTGACATGTAAAACATCAATTACCTACCGGTTTTATCAACATTCAACAGGACAGGATATACATATTTCAATCATTATCTTTCAGATTATATGGGGGTGCAGCATATAAACCATTTTGTTGGGCTGAATGGTGTTTGGCTTCGATATTTGCGCTAAATGCTCTTTACCATATAACCCAATATGCGTGGGCGGGTTTCACTGTGCGACCGATTTCCTTAAGTCCGAAACAAAGACGTTTATTAGGAGTGTCCGAGGATGATCCCCTTTTTAAGGACCAACTTTCGTCGCCGCAGAAAACATCGGAGTCACCGTTTCCATCAAATTTATCGTGTATAAGTCTCAATAGACGGATGGCTTCTTTGGGCTCTCCGGGATTAAGCGAATCTAGTACGACCAATTCATTCTTTCCATTCCGATAGGGTAGATAAATATATGTACACTGTATGTAAACGTATGTTTTAAGAGGACTTTTCATCGTCTAGTCAATTCTTCAAGTATGGCAGTCCAACGTCGCAAAAGTCTGCATCTAGCCCTAACGGATCATTCAACAAATCTCTCAACGTTTCACCAAACGGAAGCTTAACCGGCGAAGATTTGATTCAGAGCGAAAGGGAACTGCAAAATTATTTAGATGAAACTCATCAAAGGAAGCATGTTCTAGCAACAGACATAGATCAACCTTCTAATTTACTTAGCTCGTTCTGGTCACATCCAGCAATCAGAAACCCTGGGGAAGTTTCTCCATTGTTAAGAAGATGTGCATATCAATTAGCGCCTATCATTGGTAAGATTGTAACTACGTTTCTTATTAAAAAGAAAAAGAAATTGCAGGACGTTATGATATTGGTTTTCCTCCATAGATAAATCAAAGTCAACTAGTCCTGGTACCGAAGAAGGAAATTCACCTAGAGGTATATTCGGTGCACCCGATGTTTGGAGAAAATACAGAATTGATCCAAACAAAGCAAACGAATGGACAGCTAATCTCCGTATGGCAAGTAAAACGGAAATAAGTGAACATTGCTGTAGATTGACGACAATTTTAATTATGAATTCTATGATTTCAGTGGATCAGTAAAACAGTCGTTGAACGAGTAGCGAATGAAATCGATAACGTCTGTGCGGCTCTGGTTCGTCATGGATTGAGCGATTCTCAACCAGGTACCGTTGGACTGGACAGACTAAGGAAACTAGCCCAAGCACCGTTTTTGGTCTCAGCTATTCCTACCTTACCAACTTTGGTGCCTTTTTTGGAACTTTCTAACAATCAAGAGTATCTTGTCAAAAGGATCAAAACACTCGCGAATGGAGGTTCTATGAGCGAATTTAAGTGGAATGGCGGAGGGTCGTATAATGGGAAAGAATGGGATTCTAGTTTACCTACCGATTCAGCGGTGATTAAATAATCTTTTAACCCTTTCATAAAATCTTCTCGAAAGAAGAATTGATTCAATGTGTACTTCCATTGCTTTTATAGATAATTATGCATTTAGTATCAACGTATATGGACACGCAACTGGAAGCTCCTCTAGATCAACCAGATGCGCGACCCTTTACGTCAAGATACATGGCCAAAGCTGGCATGACGTTGCCACGTAGTAAGGGACCCATAATAGTGTGCCAATCTATAAATCCACCGCATTATAGTTTAGCACCTTCCGGAGATGCGTCCCCGAGCGATTACGAAGAAATACAACGCGTAAGTAAATTAAATCAGGGGTGGGCAAAAAGTGGCCGCCTTGAATCGAGATTTTTTTCCCATGCGCGACCGAAGATTCGTCTTGTGTTTTTAAGATACAATTTATACTTTTCTGAAATGCAAAGTTAACTAATGAATGGAATCATTTTAAAAGGTGCGGCCCTCCGCTTCTACAAAGTGGCCCTTGAGCCAAAACAGTTGCCCACTCCTGAATTAAATGAACTTTACAAAATGAAATCTGAACATTTGAAATTAATTATTTCTTTTTTTTTCTCTTCTCATTTTTAGGGTAGAAACAACTTGTTTCATACGCTACTGTTGTTTCTGTACATAGTTAAGACGAGAGATAATGGTATGTTGGGTCGAGTTAGTTTAGGTACGTCGGGTATAAATGTTCTATGGGTAATTGATGGTTGAATATTGCAAAGACGCGGTAATGCCTGACAGCATTAATTGAAAATTATTTTTTTAACTATACGTGTTCAATTATTTTATACAGAATCTTGTAATAATGATTAAAATTGTAAGTATTGTAACAGCGACAGTATGTCTGTTAATCAGAACGTGGAAAAACAGAATATTGTTTAATCATTTTGACACTACGAACGTTTTATTCACAGTACTTACGTCTATGTACAAATAAACCGTAAATCACGATCCGTATCGATCGAAATTGTCATCAACTGAGACGCTGTAATACAGCGTACAATTGCTCTTCTTATTTTGCGCTTTACAAACCTTAAAGTGTACTTATTTAATGTGCACACGTACACGAAACATAACAAGAACCGCAGAATGCTCCGCAGAATTTCATTAAAATGGAACGAACCGATTCGAATAAATGCGTGAACCTAAAGGATCGCAAAAATATCTGCATTCCTATTCCTTACACTGTAAGAAGGAATGCATTTATTTCCACCGTTATTACTAATGCAATATAATTTTTATACAATTTTATATTTCCCTTTTGTCACAGTTCAACGATTGAAAGGCATGTATGTTTTGTAAAAAAATTACGTTGCACTTCTCGTACAATTTATAATACAATCTTTGGATAACGGTTCTCGTACGCTTAAAAACAATCTATATATACACCACAGTCATGTGTTACGATAAAACTTATAGTAGTCTATTCAACGTACAGTCTAAGAGCAACAACGGTTCGTGTGTAAATTTCTATCTTTTTCCAATTGAAAAAATCAATCCCAAAAATTTCTCGTACAATCTGTACGTTATCGAATCGCTACATATTTTTAACGACACCAGTGGACAATGTCTTCGAAGCGAATAAGAAGTAATCGTTAACGAATATACCAGTATCGATTACTTTCAAACGACTCTACAAGATTTAACAAACTTTCAACGTTTCAAATGAGAAACCAGCAACGAAAAGGATCATATAAAAATCCTGTACAATCTTTGTATCTTTTTTTTCTTCTTTTCTATTTTTTTTTTTTTTTCAAATATATGAAAATGCGTCTACACGTCGAGTCTACGTATGTAAATATTTTACATACATTCGCGTGTCCGTAAGTCGAGTTCAATCTATAAGAAAACAAGTAACAATGCAGGCAAATGCCGAAATAAAATGGTCAAACGTTGATGTCAATACCGAAGAATCGTTAGAACGAACAGACACGCGAAGAAAGAAGTATCAACTCCTATTCAACTTCATCCAACTCCCATAAACTTTGTAACTTTTTCTCGTAACTAAATATAGAAGAATATAAGAAAGATATACAACGTATAATACAAAATCAAACGCTCTATCGTTTCGGTTACATCGTCTCTAAATTTGTTGCTTCTTTCTTCCCTCCTTCGTACCAGTTACATAGCACGGATAAATATTAATTTCTCGTTAAATGAACGAGTTAGGTTAGGAGCAAAGTATCGATGGAAACGATAGGAAGCGAGCTAAGCGAATCTGAACGAAATGCGAAGAGCAAATGAATGCGACGAAAGAAGGATGATGTCGATTTAAGTTGTAGTAAATATTTTACTTCCCTCTGGTAATATAACCTCCTCGCCAACATCGGCGAGGGTTACTGTAAGGGGAAGAATCAAAGGCATTAGTATCTCCTGGTGTTGCATTACTTGTTGCGCAGTGATCGGTTCGGACTGCCTGGTAATAGTGATCGTCTTAATATTCTGCGCCTTCACTACTTGACACTGTCCAAGCGTAGCCTGTTGCAACACTTTTTGTTGAGTTTGAATCGACTGCGCTTGTGTGGTCAACGCCTGACCGCGATTCTGATTTTGAACGAAATTCTGTTTACACCTTTTGCTGTGAGCATAGCGACTGCCGTTGTTGTTGAAACGTCGATCACAGGTCGGACAGGCGTAAGGCCTCTGGCCGGTGTGAATGAAAACATGCTCTTTCAAGGACTTCAGACGACGGAAATTCTTCGGACAGTATTTGCAATGATACTTCGCCTCGCCTGTGTGCGAGGTCAAATGATTGGCAAGCGTATCGGCCCTGGCGAATGCCCGCGAACAGTACTGACAAATGTACGGCCGCTCCTGCGTATGCGTTCTCATGTGCATCTTCAAATAGGCGTTCGTTGTGAACGGACGAGAACAAACCTCGCAAACATACGGTTTTATACCATTGTGCGCTCTGAGATGAGCGATCAACGTGGTCGATTGGGTGAAGCTTTTCGAACAGATCTCGCAAAGAAATCTCTTCGAACTATCCGTTTCTTTGTTCTTCTTGAAGGTTCGATCGTGCTTCGACAAATGATTAGTCAATTGTTCCTCTTTAATGAAACGCTTGGTGCAACGCGTGCATTTGTACGGTTTGATCATGTTATGCTTGGCTACGTGTATCTTCAAATGTTCCCTTCTGTAGAACTTCTTCGGGCATATGTCGCAGAGGTATTTCTTCCCCTCGTGAACTTGAATGTGACGCAACAATCCTTTCCTCGAGGTGTACTGTTTGTTACATTCCGTGCATTCCAGGCCGACGATATCGGTTCTTCTCTTCCGGCCGATCTTCTCACCCGGCTTTTTCTCCTCCGGTCGCGGTTCTATGTCTCTTAGATCCTCCTCCGTGAGGATACCTTCGGTAACGTGCTTAGATCTATGCTCCCTTAGAATTTCATTGTTCTCGAAACTGTCCCCGCAGATATTGCACTTCCTTACTTGATCGGGATTCTTCTCCGAGCACTTGTCGTAGTGAGCCTTCAATTTATCCTTACGGTAGAATTTAACATTGCAGATGTCGCATTCGAAGTTTGGCTCCTCGTGCAACAACTGATGCCGCAGCAACGACTTTTTCGTACTGTACCGTTTCTTACATTTAGCACACTCGTGATTGTCCATCGGCCAGTCCAATCCGCTCTCGAAATCCGAGTCGTAATCGTCATCTTTCTTCTCTCCATCGACATCGTCGCTGGTACAATTCCTCTGTCCCTTCTTCTCCGTCGGTTGTTTCTGCTTCTCCAATTTAACCACTCGTTCATCCTTCACGTGCTGCTCCATATGTTTAGCCAACGACTGTTTCGAGCAACATTTCTTATTGCAACTTACACATTCCAGCTCCTTCTTGTTATTATGCTTCTTCTGGGAAGTATCCCGTTTACCCCGACCATAATTTCCGTCCATGGAACCGACGCGATCCGCCCTGAGATTGTTATCGTCCTCCTCGTCCTCCTCGTCGTAATCCTCCAAACCGTCCTCCGTTTTAATCTTATCGATGATCTTCTGCGCCGCTCTCGCGGCGACTCGTTTGATCCGCTTGTTAGGATCGTATTCTTGTCCATGAATGAAAGTTTTGTGATTGGTTGCTATAAGATGATTTCTCAATGTAAGCTCGTTACCGAACGTTTTGTTACACTGGGTACACTTGAAACTTTTCACGCGTTCGTGCTGCTGTTCCACGTGCTTCAGCAACAAATCTTTCCTCGCGAACCGCTGACAGCACGCCTTGCAACTATACTCGTGCCCCTGTGTCTCTGTGTTTCTAAACAGAACGATATTTTGTCAGATGCGTTCCTGAAACGCTTAAATATCTTTTGCTTCTTTTAATACCTACCTGTCGCTTTTCCCAGACCCGTTCTCTAATTCAACACGCCCCGCTTCGCCACCCTCTTCGTCTTCGATTCTTTCCCCGCTTTCTTTCCTCTCCGTTCCGTAATCTCCGCTCTCTTTCTCGATGGTGTATTCTGTCGTATCGGCTTCGAAATCCTGCTCGCTCAACACGCCTTCGACGACATGCTTCGCACGATGGTTCCTTAGCTTCTCCATCGAATCGAACTCCTCCTCGCAGATACTGCATTTAAGGACAACGTGCGAAACGGAGTGTTTTCGTAGACCACGCTTCGTATGGAATTTCTGCGAGCATTTGTCGCAAGCGAACGGAAAAGTTTCCATGCTTTGATTTTCTTGTTCCTCTTCTCTGGTCGAATTACTGCCTTTCTCCTCTCGGTTCTCTCCTTCCTCGTCTTCGTCCTCGTCTTGTCCATGCTCTTCATCCTCATCGTCGTCGTCGTCTTCTATTTTCTTCGTCTTCGTTCTAGCGAAACTGTCTTTCCTCTTACCTCTTTTCCGACACTCGGAATTCGAATGCTGCGCGTCCTCGTAATCCTCGAGGTCCAAACTGTGCTCGTCCTCGTGAAACGAGATTTCTAACGGCATCGGGTCCTCCTTACCCTCCTCCTTCTCTCGTTCGTGTTTCTTCAAATGTTTGCTATACGAAATTATGTAGATGTACTGTTTGCCACAGTAAGGGCATTTGTTGGATCTTTTACCCGATGGAGGCGACTTCGCCACATTGCATACACTCTTTTCAGGTGTTTCTGATGGTTTTTTTAAGGACAACGCTTTTCTAACTTCCTCGTGAGAGTGCATATGTTCCTTCAAAACGCTCTTCGACAGGAACTCCTTGTCGCAGAGATAACAGAGGAAGAATACTTTGTCAGATTTATCAGAGGGCTCGACGGTTTTCAATCTCGAGCTTAAATTTAGATTTTCAAAATAATTTTCTTCGTCGGAATTCTGTTTCGCGTCGAAGCTTCGTCGAGCCAATTTACGTTTACTTCTTCTTGTTTCGTTCTGACAGATAGAATGTTCTTCTATTTTAATATCCATTTTTGCATCGTCCGGCTCTTCTTGTTCCTCTTCGTCTTCATCTTCCTGACTCGTCACATCGGCCGCCTTTACCAATAAATTTACATATTCCGCGCAATCCTCGCGCGGAAACGATTCCTCGGAATCGTTAAGCTGCTGCTGCTGTTGCTGTTGTTGCTCTTGCTGCTCTTGTTGACCATCATTGGACAATATACATTCTTGTTGCAGTATGTAATCGTGTTCCATGGGTGGAATCCTCTCGATGTAATTATTATCCCTACTTTGGTGCTTCAACATTTCATCGTCTCCTTTGGCGGCCTCCGCGATCGCTTTTACAGCCTCCTCCTCGTGATTCAGACAATCCTCTGACGTTTGTTCTGTTGTAATTGTTTGATCAATTACTTCTTCCATTGTTTGACTATTGTTCTGTTCTAGGAAACACAAATGGACTTTTAACACCATAAACACGATTTATTTTATTCTTTGATCGGATCTTAATTTACCTCTCATAGCCTGTTCATTTTCAGTCAGCTTTTCCACTTGTAACAGAGCTAATTGATCCTTTAAGAGAGATGATTTTTCTTCTTGGCTCATGGGTGCTAGGCTTCCCGTGCTGTTCTGATAATGATTATCTATATGTATCTCCCCTATACCCTCGTTTCGTTCTCCAGCATCTAGATGTACTTCAACTTCATTGAAGAACAGCTCCTCCTTTATGTTCATAGTGACAAATCTTTCTCTAAGAACTGTGTCTGCTTGTTCCACTTGTAACTTAAATTCGTACGCGGATTCTAGCTTGTCCGCGCACATGCAGCAGACGCGGGACGGTAAGCCATCTCCGGGTAACATCTAAAACAAACGAACAGCGTCAGTGATGAAACGAAACGAAAGATTATAATATACATCTCTAAACGAATTTTCCTGATATTTTCTTATATTCTTTAATAGATTTACTTATCGCGTCGTGTCGTGTTGTGTTGTGCCATGTATCGAGCATAACGAGCATAAATTTACTTTACGGTTTACCATACAAAATTTAACCTCTAAATTACGTGTCTAACCTTAACATTGGCGAAACTCATCGCTTTTGCTGAAAGAGAATCAACCTCGTTCTCCAGAAACAAGTCTCTCATCACTAAATTACCAAGAAGGCAAACACGGCATATTTCTACCGTGGAGACGATGCCTTCTTCGTTTTGTGACGAATCCGATGTATTTATTTCTACGGCGTCCATGTTTTGTTTGGTGGACTGACTGGCCCGTGCCTGCTACTCGCAGCCCACAGCCTGCAGTCCACAGTCACCCGGTCTCTTGCTCCCTCCAGGCTGCGATTAACCGTAACCCTTGTGCTCTGCCTCTTGCTTATTGCTGCAACAGTCACGGCTCTATATAATAGCAGATTATTATTAACCGTTCAAAGTATTTTTCACCATTATCAACCGTTTACGAGAGCTATGTAATACAGCGACACTCTACCGACTCACCTTTTCTCTCTTCTTTTATCTTCCTTTTTACGCTCTTTATCGCACCGTACTCGTTACAGTTTACATTTCATCATTTCACTTTACGTTCTCTATATTGTTTTCGAAAAGCTCAAGTCACGTCTGAAATTGTTTCGGAACGTTTCGAACGGCCGAGAATACTTCCGAGGATCGATAGATGGCTATAGCCACAAACATTTGTAATGTTGCGCGTTTACGAATTACACCCACGAATTTCCTCATTGACTTTAATAAATATTTACAACTAGCTCCAAACATAAGCAATGCCGTTTAATAAATTTATGTACGATTATTCGATTTAAAAAAACTGATCAATAAACGCAATAAGTCGATCGGTAAAGAAATTAATAGGGCAGATAAATTTGTTACTAGTTCCTTTTTACAGATGGCGTAACGTGATTATTTCGAAACAAGTTGTAAGTATCGAGCAAAATAGGAAGGGGACGTCTACGGGGAGAACTGAGCACCCGGGTACCCGGGAACCCGATGAAATCAACAGGAATGATCAGGAAGTCGGGAAGGGAGACGTAGCCTGGAACTTCGCCATTTTCCCTAGGGAAGTCTACTTTGCTTGACCCTGTACATTACATTTTATATTTCGTCTGTGATATCTCTTAAAAACATGAAGGTCATCTTGATCCTTTTTTTTTTAAATTGATTAGTATATTTTTCTTCTTTGCCACGTGAAAGCGGTTTCTCGGATTAATAAAAACGACTTCGGTAGGTATAAGGTTCTTCACCATAAATGCATTTACGTCGTAAATCAGAAATATGGTTTTAACAACTATCGGTAAAGTTATCTATATTATCGATTTATCTTTGAGCAACAGAATTTGGCTTTGATTTCTTTTTTTCGGTAGCCTTTTATGGAATACTGAAGTATAGTGGGAGCAACATAAAATGAATCATCGTAAGATGCGCGCGCATATAGGTACGGCTGTTCGTCGTTTATTACGCGTTGTGTGTTGTGTGTGTTCCCGTTGAAGTGTTCCGTTCCAAACCGTTCGCGCAAATGATGTCAAACGTTGTAAATCAACGATGACAGTCATTGACTTGTACAGTTTATATTACAAAACGAACATTTTTCTACTTTTCTGAATGCACAACATATCGTATCATTTAAGAAATATCGTCAGTTAATTTTATATATTTTCGGTGAGTTTTTCTATAAATAGAAGGTTTCGTGAAAACAAGCGACGAAATTAAACTGTGATACTAATATGTACGGATGTATCTATATGGTATTTATGAACTATGCGCACGTGTAGCCTTAAAAAACAGTTTGAAATTCAATTAAATCCTGTAATGCTTATGCCGCGGGATAAATTCCTCGCATTTATTGAATCTATATATACTTGATGAATATCTTAAGATACAAACGAGAGCAGGTCATCTATATATGCGTTCCGTGCATACGTGTTGTTTTTGCTTCATAAGAGGTAAGAAGAAAAAAGGGCAATTAGTTTCTTGTGGCATATTAAACTTGCTCGCACTGTAGATGATTTCTATGAAAAAATTTGAAATCATGAAGGGCAAGAGGCAGAGGGAAAGGTATGCCCAAAATAGAAACTCATGACAGAAGGATTTTGTCTGGATATCCTTCAGCAGGAGAGGAACTATTTTTAGCTTAAGTTAGACACCCCGGAACAAAGTACACTTCTCAAGACGCTTTAAAGCCCTTCCGAATGAAGATCTGTATTGCTTTTTTTTACAGTAATGTGCTTTTTGTTGGTTTTGAATAGGACTATGGAGAATGAACGACATTATGGACTACGAAGCGGAAGCAGATCACGTTCCCAAACTCCTTTGGTACAAAACCGTGCCTTAATTGAACCAGAGATTCTAGAACACCATTACGATTTGAGAAGTAGAAGTAAAGAGAGATCTCACACTCCTGGAGAGGTTAGCAGAAGATCCGCTTCTAGAATGTCGTAAGTGTATAAATATTGATTGTTTTTGGGGGCATGATGTAGAAAGTTCATTCGTGTAATATTCCAAGGACTAATTTTTAATATTCCTTCAGACTTGGTAGCAGTAGTAAGACTAACGATCAAAGCATGGAAACGACAATGGAAAGTAGAAAGGAAAGTTCTACGCTTGACACTTTGTCAGAAGAGGAATGTAGGAAACTTGAAAATACTTGTACCGGTACAAAAAGGGTGGAGCGTCGATCCGAACGACAGAAGGCGAAGAGACAAACATTTTCAAACGGTCAGACTGACAATAAAGAAGATCCCTCTGGGAGGAAGAACGAGAAAGGTCGTAGAAGCGTTTCTCCGCGTAGGATTATTACCAGCGATTATTCTTCGGAGGAAGGGGAACGAGAGGATTCATCTAACAGACCAAAATCTGCCCACGAGATTTATGAGCAAGCTGGTGATTGGTGGAAGTAGGTATTCGTAATATTAAATTCTTAATTTTCTATATTTATACGATAAAATGTTTCAGTGTATTCCCTAAAACAGACTATACTTACTCGGCGAAGTCTCAGTGTCGCTATGAAATAGCGCCCGGTATATTAGCAATGCCAAACATGTCTCGACGCTCGATCCATTCAGACACGAGCGGAGCGTATGATTCGACGAGTATGGATAAGGAGAGGGAATCGGATGTAAACATCTCTACAGTGAGTGTAGAAGCTACATTCAATATTAATAAGTAACTAATTAATATTATTCTGATATAATGCAGCCCATAAACGATGCCCACCAGTCGCGTAGTTCGAGTTCCGAAGCAAGATCAAAGATACAATATAAAAAGACACATGTAGAACAGTATCATTGTCATAGAGAAGCAGTTTACGCAGTACCAAAAACGTCACTGAGTTCACGTACAAGGTTTGTGATTTCTTCAATTATTTATATAATATCTAAGATGGAGCATTTATTGAAATAAACGTTTGATTTTTTTTTTTTAGGCAATCATTACGTTCTGACTCGCAATCAAAATCTACCCATTCTCGGAAATACAATGTTACGTCTTGTACCGATTCTGACACAGAATTGGACGAAGCGATTACGAGCTACCATGATAGAGAAAAAACAATAACGCGTCGATTTATGAATTCTATTTCGATCGTTGTTCTATGGTTTAGCAAACTGCTTGAATTTTTGAAGCTGAAAGCAGTTAAAAGAAGAGAATATAGTGCTACTTACGAATATCAAAGACACGGTATTTGTTAGATTATCAATATTTTTCTAATCGAATGTATAATTTGACATAGTGTAATGTAAAATGAAAATTTCTTTTTCAATTGTAGAATCATGGTGGTACAAAATATGGCGATTAGCTGATCGTTGCTCGCAGTATGTTTACCTTTTTATGGTTAAAATATTCTTCTTTGATTCATGGTTGTTGAGCCGAGTTTCTGGCGTTAGAAGATGGACGCACCAAAGAAGCCCAAAAGTACTTTGGGTCGCTCTACTGCCATTACTTCTTTTGACTGGTAAATTTGAAATAACGTAATAATAAAAATCGCTTTAAGATATTCAACAATATAAGGATCAGCACCTTTGTGTCGTTAACTTTTAATCTGTAATCTAGCGTTCGCCTAGAAGATCGTGTTTTTTGTCCTGGCATCTTCGGGAAAGCCGGTAAACCTATCCTGGCGTTTGTTTTTCTTTTTGTTTCAGGAGCTTACATCGTGCAAAAGCAATCCTTTATTCGTCTGGATTCTCTGCATAATGTTCCCTATGATGTCACTGAGACGAGCTATCGCATCTTTAACGATATTATCAATTTAACATATTTCCAAAGCAATTTAATTATCGAATACATAAAAGCAGTTAAAAATTTACCAACGTACTTTACGCCCAGTATGAACGTGTCTTTGCCTGAGATGCCTTAGCATTGAACGGAATTTTGCTTTGGTGATCGGGTCTGATATATTATTCTTCACAATTTCTTCGTTCATTAACTGTTACTACATATTTTTAACATGTATTTTATAAATAACCACGCAACAATTGTTTGGCAGCAATTGTTTCCTTATATTTGCTTATTTATTAGATTTGCTAGTGTCGTTGTTTAGATTTATTAACTTGGTGTTTATGACGGAGCTTATTACCATCATAGTACATTGTCATTGTAATCGCTATATCGTTGAAGTTATGCATATTTCTTATATTCAACAGTAAAATATTGCATTATTTTAACCGATGCTAAGGTGTACTGTCGTGTTTTCTTTTCAACGTACATATGCGTACTGCATGCACAGTAGTTTACTCTTATTTTCGTTTTCATCGCGATCAGAAATGAATCGAATCGAGCAGTAGGTGCTAACAGTAATATCTATAAACGATGCTACGGTATCTGTAAAAAACACGTTCATGCACCGTTCGATGCACTCGTAAAAACGCTAATTTCATAATGCTATGTGTATAAAAATTGAAAAGAAAAGAAAGGAAAAAAAAAACAGATTTGATGGAATCATTAAAGTCGCGTTATTATATGAAAAGATGGGAGAAGGATAGAGGGAGTAGGATTCCTCGACTGGCGATATAAAATTGGAGTGTTTGCGCTTCGCGAGGAATATGGACATGATCTATCTATTATGTCGATGTCATCGGAACGGTGAGTCCCTTCGTCTATCCTTCTCTCGGTAATTATGTCAAGCCGCGAAAGCTAGCAATGATTAAAGAGTGTCACGTGCTTACATTTCAGGTTGTTGGTGCTCACCATACCTTTCAACGTTGTTCCTTTCAACCAAAGTTATCGCGCGACAGTTCTGGGAAACGTCGGAGCTGCTTACACCTGGTAAGCAATCCTACTTGAAGGGGGAAGAGGAATTATTGTCGTTGGAGAAAAAATTGGAGGAATATAGTCAACGCACACCTGAATTAAACTTATACGCTCGGAAGATCGAGGACATGAAATTACAATTCGAAACACTGAAGGAACTTTACGCACAGTTGCAACCGTGTTGCAATAAAAATTTCGTTACCAAAGAAGATCTGGAGAAACGCATCGAGGCGATCGTGGCCAATCATTTTGTTAATAAAGATTTTCGGGACGCGACGATTGCAGATAGGGACAGCGGTAATCTAAAGAAGCGCAGTCTCCTTTCTTTAAATTTGTATGTAAGAAATATTTCTGAAACTTTCGTTCGTTACAGGCGGGGACAAATTAGTTAGTAGCAACGTTGTATCGGACGATCGTGTACGCGAAATAGTAAAAGAGGCTTTGAGAGTGTACGACGCGGATAAAACAGGACGCGTCGATTACGCTTTAGAATCTGCCGGTAAGTGGAAATTGATCGATGATAATGATTTTTCACGAGGATAATCCATTGATTGATTGTACGCAGGGGGTCAGATCATTAGCACCCGTTGCACGCAAAAGTACGATATAAAAACAAGAGTGTTCAAATTACTTGCGTTGACGCTTCATCATGAAAATAACGATCCTCGTACGGTGATACAAGGAAATCCGATACAACCAGGTATTTGTTGGGCGTTTCAAGGCTTTCCAGGATATTTGTTAATCAAGTTACGTAGTGCCATTTTCGTGACTGGCTTCACGTTCGAGCACGCGGCAAAAACAATTTTGCCTAACGGAGAAATGAGGAGCGCTCCGAAGAAGTTCAACGTTTGGGTGTGTAAAATTATCTTTCTGCTTTCTTCATATCTAATAAATTAATCGAACGTTTGTACATATAGGGTTTCGAAGATGAAAATGATCCCGCGCCTGTGATGTTCGGTGATTACGAATTCGCCGCATCGGACGATAGTTTACAATACTTTCCTGTTCAAGTGAGTCAACGAAGCTATACGTTGTGTCCTGCATTATTCAATAATCGTGTTAACTTCACTGTGATTCTTTCATGTAGAATGCAACGATCGAGAGGCCTTACGAATACGTGGAATTAAGGATACAAAGTAACCATGGTCAACTGGAATACACCTGTTTATATAGGTTTCGCGTTCACGGGGTACCTGTCTAAGCGAAGAACGCGGAGAAACTGTGCTTTTCAAGTCTGGTGACTAATATTGTTGTTTGAATAATTGACCGTTTTCACGCTGATACGTGCCTTCGATGATCCTTTTCAGTTTAACCGAGAAATACCGTCGCGATCATGAGATTATGTATTTTGAAACACGGTACGAAACAAGACGGATAAAAGATGGAACTTAAGTTACCGTTACCATATACGTAAACAGTAGAGTGCTTGAACGTTCGAGAAGACTAAAAGTCGAACCATTACTTTACCATTTACCTTGGTGCGAGTGTTTGTTGCTCTCTCTCTCTTCCCTTGTTTTACCGTTAAGCACAAATATAACGCTCGATCGAGCAGACTTGAAAATACGCGGTTGGTTATTTAAAGTAATGGAAACAACGGCGTTGGTTGAACAACGTCGTTGCTCGAGATATTATGAAAAGTTGAGTAAGTTGAATACCTGTAATATCCCACAACTGTAAAATTACGCGACAGTACAAATTGTAAGGAAGATACGTGTTTTCTTTAGTATAAGGTATATTTGCAGTGTTTGTACGATGATCTTTATTATAATGTATTTTACGGAAACTTAATATAGCATACTTAATAATATATGTATTTAGTTGGGTGCACGTTGATGGTGCAGATGTATGTGTACGTATGCATATGTACACATTGTTCGAATGTGTGCATGTATGTATGTACAATATCAATGATAGTGTCCGTTCGTCTAGTGTATTTTGTAATTTCAAATAAATTATTGAACATTCTAAAGCTTTTATCAGATGATTATGTTAATTAATTTAACACTTTTATTAAATAATTAGATTTATGATATTTGCTAAGGTTAAACTTGGACTCCAAAATCAGTGCTTTTTCACTAGACGAATGAACACTATGATTGATTTGTATATCGTATATGTATAATATACCAAGAAACATATTGTTTTTCAATTGTAAAGCGAATCTATTGATTGTAATTAAATTAATTGTAAAAAAAAAAAACGGATTAATTGAACGCCGGAAATAATTATTTTTGGGAGAAAAGAAAGGACGATGAAACGTTGATTTTTGAATCATCTTTATTCACGCAAAACAAGAATAGACTTAAATATTCGTGTCAATAATCATACGCGTACACACACGTGTAACGTACACATCGCTTAGGTACATGAAACGCGTGTACGCATTTCTTGTATGCATATACATGCGATAAGACAATATAATATACATTATATATCTATATATATCTATATATATAGAATTGTACAAGAATCAAATTGGATAGTATACGCATTCTTAGCCGTTTCACTTTTCGTTTCTACCTGCGCATCACGAAAGCGTAACAATGGTAATGCCGACGCAAAACACGAACAAGTTGATAAACTAGAGAAGAGAAAAGAACGGGGTAAAAGGAAAGGGAACGAAGAAAGAGTAAAAGGTAAAAGGGTTTTGGCGGTTGTTCGGTTTCAATCGAAAAATGATTCGCATTCCTCGGCAAAGTGCTGGTGCGCAGCTGTAGAAACAAAATGAATACGCGTCGACAAGAAGATTCTGGAACGGTGTCGGAATGAGGTTCAATACTGATTTTGGAATGCTCGTAATTCCCTAAACTGGGAATGCGTTAGAATCTTAAATAATATTCGATAACATTAAAAAAGGAATCTCGATATCGGCCAGTTACTAACGATTCCTGCAAGACAGTCAGAGATCATCCATTGGAGCACGAATAATACACAATGTTACGCGAAAAACGATAGACGCCGCGTTCTATCGCCGCATATTTTTTTTTTTTTCTTTTTCATTTTTCATTTCTCTTACGACACGATAGAATCGCGTCGAAGAACATTCGTCGATAAGTTTTATGACCGCTTTACGATCGCCCTTCTCGAAACTAAAGAATGTGAAGAAATAAATAAATATTACGCGTCTACTACATACGGGTAACGTACTCCGTTCATCGTTCGACTCACACTTACGAGCGCCAGTGTGCATCGGTCGTTTCATTGACACCGGATCTGTCGCTCGTCCGTTCGATTTCGTTTCTCTGTTTCTCCTTTCTCTAAACATATTTTGAAATGAACACGGAGTTCGTCGTAGCGATATCGTGACAAATTGTAACAACAATAAGTATACTATAAACTAACAATACAATATTATATAACGTAATATAAAATAATATGATATAATAGTAACGATAGTAATGGTGCGAGGGGTTAGTGGAAGGAAGTGCATATGAAACGATGGAAAGAAGTGGATAATTTATAGTAAGCGAATAATTATAGTAGTTTTGATCAAGGTGTTCGAATTTTGAAGTTAAAATTTTCGACGCCATGATGAAGGTACGAAGAGAACTTGGTAAGTAGAGAGCCCATCGACAGTATCGATAATATCGATGTTCGAGAGATAGCGGTAAGGGTTAGAAGTAGGAATAGTAGAGTGTGCTATATAGTAGCACGATATTAATGATGGTGGTAATTGAAGAAATATAAGTGATGCTAAAAAAGTAGCCCGTGCGTGATAATCGCGATTTTTCAATGCCCTTTTCTTGCCAATCGAGTTAACGATTCTCCGATCGGTAACACTCTACATCGGAATGAAATTCGCGTCGCGTTGCATAACCGTAGATCTGACTGTCGCGCGTACGAAACGTAAGTCTCGTCCAGGATCGTTCGTTTCCGCAAGTGTTTTTCCAATGACAATTTCGGCAAAGGGAAAAAGGATAAACAGATGCATCGTGTATAAGTAACGCATAAGGTATGATCGTTGTTTTCTTTCTATAGGAATTAGGTATATAGCGGTATATAAAAAGAAATAAAAAATAATAATCGGCGCAATAACGAGCGACGATACTCGACGTAAAAATAATTAATTATCGGATAAATCGGATAAAAAGACAAAAGGCGCAATACGCGAGCGCAAATATTCTGTCGACTAGATTCGTAGATGGGTTTTATCGAGGGCCGGGGTGGAGGCGTGCAGAATTCGTTAATACCGCTTTGTATCGGTGTTTCGGAGACACGCAACTTTTTTCTTTTTTCACGGAACCGAGACGAGGAAAAAGATCGTAAACAAGAGAATACAACTGTATCGACCGCTGTTAAACTTTCAACTCTAACCTCAAAAGCGTCAAATTAAAAATCGATCCATCGATCTCTCTTCCGGTCTATTCGAATATATATCGCATTCGCGTTCACCTAATGTATCGTTGCGTTTCCGAATAAAACAAAGAAGGTACGTACGATTATGCGGCCCCACTCGTGAATCCCCAGTTTAGGTGCGTGTTCGATGGATCGAACGTGACAAAAAGAAGGAAGCGTGAACGAAATATTTAACGAATGCTGTTGTATCCAAGATTCTCCGTACAGTTACGAGGATGGTTAATGTTGGAAGTCGATAGCTTGTCGTATCTGGTATCTCGTATCTGGTATCTGGTATCTCGTATCTCGTTTCTGGTCTCGTTCGTTGTTCCTCGTCGATGTTGTCGTTGGAATCGTCGTGATCGTAGATGTTGCGAATGGAAAACGTTCGCAATGAAAGGCGCGTCTCTCTCTCGTTTTATCTTACTTCTTGCCGCCTAGGTACTCGACCATCTCTTCAAATTTTTCCTTCTCATCCTCAAGCAGCAACGCTTGAATGCAGCTGGTAAAGTATTGCGTACCAAAGCAGCCTTGCCTAAACGCGCGGGAACATCAAACAAACGGACATTAATAAATAGACATATCTGTTGGAAAGGTTCTTCCTCGCGGTGTCTCTCGCACGTTATCGCGTAAGTAATCCGGAAAAATTTTTATGCGAGAGACGGTCAAAAAATTATCGTTCTCCAACTGCGACGAGGCTGGAAGCAAAAAAAAAAGGTGCACCAGCCATCTTCGTCAAGAACCTGCAAAAATATTTAATCGTTGCAAAAACATATTTCAATGCCGGAGCATTTCCATCGGCGATCGGTGTTTGGTACTCTGAAAAATACACCTTGCAAAATTCGTCGGCTCGAAAAACACGCGAAAACGCGGACCAAAAAAAGAAAACAAAAACAAAACTTTCTCGTAGCGTTGCGAGAAAAAAATAGACGCAAAAAGTGGGGTAAAAAGAGGGGGAATGGGAGAGTGGTTCGGTGTGCAAGTTGCACGTTTGTCCACGACCGCAGCCACCCAGGGCACCGTTTAAAATTGTGACCCGTATACCGATCGAACGATACGCGCGATTCCACGAAAAAAAAACCGCATGGTAATATCGATCGAGATTGCGCATTAATACGAAATCAACTGACAATTACCTAATGACGTGTACAGCATGCGCGAATCTCGCGTATCACGCGCGTTGACTCGTTGACTCGTTATTTCTTGGAACGACGTCGAAGGAGAATCGTTTTCCGCACGGTTCGGAAAATAAGCTGGAGCTCGGTCGGTAAAGTAGAAACGTAGACTCGGGGGGAAATAGAGTTAGCCGAGGAGCAACGAAAACAAACGTACAGTCGAAGAAAGGGTACGGAAGGAGTGGAGGAGTAGAGGTTAGAAGGTTGAAAAGTATCGAATAATAATTGTTATAAGTGTTCGCGTAGAAACGATGGTAAATTGGTCGAGAACAGGGAAATAATGCGATGGCGGGTTGTGGGGTGTTGCAAGGATCGAGAGAACGCGTTAAAATTGAACGTAATACGTATATGCGTAAAGGCAGGAAAGAAAAATAAGCATAAATGAAATCATAAACGTAAAAAAAGAAGCTACCTAAACCCCGGGTTCCGCTCCGTGAAGTTGCTTGATCCACGTTTGGATCTTCTCTACTTCATCTTGCAGCAATAGCACGTCTAAGCATCCTTTGAAGTAGTCTGACGTGAAACAGTTTTTCCTGGAAAAAAGAAAAGGTGAATATACAAAAACAGTGGACGCGGCTAACTCGTTGCCGTGTTCTTGCGGGTTCGTCCTCGATCTGGCCACTGAAAACGAACGAGATACGGTCCCGATCGAGACCACCCGGCGACCGAGCAGATTCCTCTAGAACCTTGGACGAGTTCACGATCGTTAATTGTGCGTTCGCTGATAAATGTTGAAGAGAAATTTCGGACGAAACGCGAGCGTTGACCGAAGGAACGCGGGTATGGAACAACGGAGAAACGTTTCTACCGCGAGAAGAGAAAGGCGCGCTAGGAACCAAGTTTAAACGCAACCGTAGTTGCAAAGTGAACGCGCGAAAACGCAATTTAGCCGCGTTAAGAAACGCGTTTCAAAAGCCTCGGCGCAGGGTGTCTCGCGATTGAACGACATCAAGAACAATAGTAGGTAAATATAGAAGAATTGTCATAGAATTACCTGCACAGTTGATGCAACTGAGGCTCCCGGAATAGGTTGTAACAATCCTCGCAGATACGATCCAGCCGAGCGAAGATACTCTTGTCGTATATACCCTTACATTGGATATCGATAAACGACCTTTTACCCAATGGATGCCCGTTCAAGATCCCAGCATCCGTCAGACCGATGCAAGAGGAGACGAGTAACAAAGTCACCGACCAAGCCAACACGGAGACCAATCTCGGGCAGGGTATCGACACGGTCGAACCGATCGAGGATTCGCTCGGTAACGAGGATAACCTCGAGCAGGACGTCTGCTGCACGCTCCAAGAGTACGACGGCTGGTTCGACGTAGGCCACGTCGCCGTAGACGACAAGAAGGTAGACGGCTGCGACGGCGGCGTCGAGGATGACGCTGATGTTGACGCGGCTACCGTCACCGGTGACGACGTCGTCGTCGACAGCGACACGCTCGGGACCGACGACCGGGACGTTGAAAGTGGCAGCGATAACGACGACGAGGGTAACGATGGCGACGGGAGTCTCTGTTGTCGATGCATAGTCTGTAAAAGAAGAAAAACGAATCGTCTTACCGATGGTAAACGAACAGACCAAAGAGATCGCGCGGACATAGAAGGGAAGGGAAGCATAGAAAAGAAAGTGTGTCATCGAAGAATCGGAAGAAGGATGAGCTTGCGAACACGGGACGGTCAGGTGTCAGCCTAGGATAAAAAATCCTTATCGAACGTAACGATCGTTGGTCCTCGTATACGTACGATCGGTTCACGGTATCACGCAGTGGTATATAGGTACTACAACGTTTCTCGAGGCATCGTACGAGCCCATACGTACTTGTACGTTTCAGAGTCCCTACTCTCCCGAATAATCCCCTTCCTCGTAAGTCTATCACCGGTCGCTTCGTAGCGAGCGTAATAGCGAATCGCCCTCCTGCCACTCTGCAACGACGGTAACAAACAACTGCGCGACAACGGTGACGACAACGAGGATCGGTCTCGCTCGAACGCACAGCATCTCGAAAGCGGATCCAAGGAGGGTAAAAGTAAAGATGTTAACCGCTCCTAACCAGTCCTGCGGCAGTCCCTGTGAATGGACCACACGCAGGTAGACCCCACCTGTAAACGTCCTGAACCGACAACTTCATTAAGCCGAGCCGAAGCACGGCAAAGGCGCGGAACGGAATGGAATAGAATGGAACAGAATGGAACGAAACGGAACGGAACGGAACGAAATGGAACGAGAGAGATAGGGCGGCGGGCCGCGGCGGAACGCGGCACAGCACGGAATGGCACGGTACTGCATAGCAATGCGCGCGAGACCATGGGGCCCCTCTTACTTACTCTCGCGGCGATGCGGGGCAATGCGAGATTCTCGAACGCACGACGGTTTCTCGTTCGTTCTTTTTTCTTTTTCTTTTTTTTCTTCGTCTCATCGGCGGCACCTGCACACGCCGAGGAGAGCGTTTCGCCCAGTTCTCTTTTTTCGGAACATAATCACTGCTCCCGGGTGGGATCTTATTTTTAGCCACGACCGATTCTCGGAACTCTCAAACCGCTCCACTCTATATCGAACCCCCCACCTGGTAATTGCCTGCGGCCTGATAATTTGCCTCTAAAGTCGTTCAGTCTCGATCGTTAAAGACCGCCCAACGGATTTCTCAGAGTATCATCACTGATCATCAACCATCGACTAGCGGACCCGTCAGCCGTCGATCGTTGATCATAGATTACCATCTGTCGGGAATCGTTTATCGCTCGTTTGCAACAAGTCGCTCGTTGTTATTCGACCGATTTTTCGTCAACGATTCGCCATGCCCTATGTTACCATCGAATTCCAACCCGAAACTCCGTCAACTGTTAATCGTTCGCCAATAAGTCCTGCGATATTATACGCATCGAGAATACATATTTGCCATACCTCGATACCTTCGATTCGTCGAGTGAAATCCGATCGGCCGAGATCGTTTGCCGAACAGATGTTACGTATTCGACTCGATACGTAACAACTTCTTGTACATTTGTAATTTTACGTTTCGTAAAAACAACACGCGTCGA
Organism: Osmia lignaria lignaria; assembly: GCF_051020975.1. Taxonomy (NCBI): domain Eukaryota; kingdom Metazoa; phylum Arthropoda; class Insecta; order Hymenoptera; family Megachilidae; genus Osmia; species Osmia lignaria. The sequence goes on along the minus strand of NC_135033.1, from coordinate 10,638,252 downwards.
TTCGTGACTCGAACGAAAACTACTTTTCGACGAGTGACTACACAAACGACACCTCCCCCACCTGGTTGAAAAGCGAAAATAAGTCCTTGGGTATATGTATATCGGTTTTAGATCGATTCGAAAGCAAAGGGTGGTAAGAAAGAACTAGAACAGAGAATGGACGTCGATAGAGGCAGAGGGTTAAAAGGATGAAGAGCAGATAGCGGCGAGTCAGGCGGGAGAGCAACGAGCAACGCGAGTGTACGTAAACGAAGAAAAAGTCAATGGAGACCGGTTGCTCGACAGGTGAGGTCTTTCCTCGGCCAAGCTACGCACAGGTGTGCAATCTGTAAATCCCCCATAGCAAAAAACTATACAGCCTTCGGCACCGCTTCACGACTCTGTCGTGCGCTGTTATCCCAGTCACTCTGGTTATACCGATCGAACGATTACCCCCCCGAGCAAATGCAAACTTTCCATCGGTACGTGCTCACCGTCTCGCACGCCTCGCCCTTCTGGATTTTTTATAAGAACCATACGGATCGATTTCATCCCCCCTCGACCCACACCACCCAAATGCCCTGACAAACTATCGTGATGAAAAAAATCGAACGATAAATAAAGACGAACGAGAAAGGGCGATAATGTGAGAACATCGTCTGAGAAAAGTCGAATAAAATCCAGTCGAAACGAGTCTGGTTGATGGGAATAAGAGGATGGAGGTACAAGGCGAAACAGTTCCATATCGTTAGATGAATCGTTGCCTCTCCACGCCAGGTGGTCCTTTTCCTCTGTCGGATGACTCAATCGTGAGAAGGAGTTGCTCGACGAGCTCAGGAGGGACCTCCTCCTCGCTAGGACCGCGCGTGCACCTCCCTGATCGGTGCCTGACTTTGTCCGACTTTAACTTTCTTCCTTCCCTACCACATACGTAACCCGTGTGTACACTCAGGTACACGGCTTTCTCTACCCTTTTCAACCCCTTTTGGCCCTTTTCTTTTCCTTCCCATCATCCAGCCCAATTTGCAGTATTTTACCGATACACGCGACACGGCTTAATTTTTCCTTCCATTTAATACATAGGGTCGAAACAATCATGCCTGCGAGTTGGAGGGAGTCAGAAAAGAGGGAGAAGAGGGAGAAGTAAGGACGGGTTGAAATCGTAAATCAAGCGACAACGAGGTGGCAGGACGAAGCGAGAACTACCCAAACGATATTTATATCCACGATATTCAACCGTGTTTGCCAATTCCTTTTGCGCCTTCATCTTCACTTTTTCTTTTTCACAGCGTTACGTGAATATCAGCTAATCGCAGGATAAATAAGGCGGTAATTGGACGTCGTAAAGAGATTAAGCAAAGAGGGAGATTATGACTTACCAGAAGTAAGAGGAGAAGAGAGAGGTATTCTGTCCTATTCTTTCCCATCCTATTCTATCTCGCGGACGAGGAGGTTCGAGAACTTTCTGGCAGGCTTGTATACACGTTAGCTAGAGGTACTTTGAAAGTGCCGCGAAAGTGCTGGTTATCTGGTCACGATCGAAGATCAAAGAGGTGGGCTGAGGTTGAGGGGGGGGGGGGGGGGGGGGGGGCACGAGAGGAGGGAAAGACAAGAGAGAAGAAAATAAGAGAGAGAGAAAATGGGAGGGCAAGGATTGGCTAGAGGGGTGGGGTGAAGAGAAGGACGCGGAGAAGGCGAAGAACTTGAGGAGGAGGAGAGATAGGCGGGTTGAATGGACGACGAAGAATCGAGGCGTCCTCGATCGCGGGATCTTGGAGTAAAACTAACGATCTCCTGCTCGCTTGCAAGATCAACACGACGATAATTTAATACACGAGATCACCACCCAGGTGTGCTCTGACGTGTACAGATGCTGTTTGTAACCTCGACGAGAAGGAAAAGGCTGAGTCGACAGAAGTGGGGAATCTATATGCGATTCCAAACGCGAGACTCCGAGCCTCTCATCCTCCTCCTACTTCCTTTCATTTCTTTCCTCTTGCTTTCGTCATCTCTTTTCCTTTTTTCCTCTCTTTATTTCCATAAAATGGAAACCGCGCGGATTTTTCGATTGAAAAAATTCCCTAATCGCCGAAGCAATTAAGCGAGCAAACACACCGATGCGGGCTACTAAGCGTAGGTATACTCGTTTCGAAAAGGCGGAAAATCATTTGTTCGCCTCTCGATTTTTTACCCGTTGCAATTAATACTCGGAACGAGCGCGGAGCAAAAAAAGAAGAATGAAAAGCATTTCTAGCGTCATAACGTTTTCGTAGAAACAACTGGATACTACGAATCGAACGTCAGGATGAGAACACAGAAATACGTACGATGCGCGATTCGTCGATTCATCGAACAGAGACTACATAAATAGAGGAGCCAATGACGTCAATCGTTCGCGTTAATTACATAAGGACAGTCCTATTAACCTATGCCAACGGCGGACGATGATTAAACGTTAAGCGAATCCAATAGTCTCCAAAGTCATTAATCGAGCGACCGATGCCGCATGTTTCTTCTTTTTCGCGTTTCTCGTTTATATATCGTTGCGTCAACGGCGACGTCAACGAGAATGCTTTCCATTCTCGAGAATAATCGAATTATCTAATCGAGCTTCGATACGTACGTACTCGCGATCGTATCAGACTTTCCTAGGGAAAAATGGCGGCACAGGTTAAGCGGGAATTCCTAAAATTTTAATTTCGACAATGTTGATATTAAATAATATAAGTTTCACTTATAAAATATTAGAAAATTTAATGTATAACTGGAAAGTACGAACAACAAAGTAAATGTTAATTCAAATTTTCCCGCGCGTACGTTTATACTCAATTGGTGGTCCGTCACAGCCCTATATATATGGGAGTCCCCTTCCCTAACCGTCATTCTCCCCGTAGCTGTCTACGGAGAAGGGTGAGAACCCGGGACATCAGCATTTTTCCCGGGGAAGACTGATTTGATCACGAGTGAGTAAGCTTAACAGCTATTAACCTTGAGCCACTTACGAGAATGGTAATTTAGGAGAATTTCGCGAAGACAAGAGGAATTAAACGACACACGCGTTTCTCGCCAATTAACGATCAGCTAAATTGTACGCGTTCGACGAAAGCTCGCGGTGTACTAGCGCGCAAACTCGCCTCGATACCGATCGCGGTATTTAATTCAGATGAAACGCGCGGCACGAGCTGCGTTTCATCCTGCAAAGATTAAGTAGAAAAATTTTCTTGGAATCGAGCAGTGCTCGCTGAATCGAATCCTTCGAGAAGAAGAATACAATTGATTTCCATGAAATTCGTGGAATAGATGGGCTTTCTGGTTAGCTGTCTGTGTCCAAGGCGAAGGAAGGCGAAACAAGGCGAAGCAAAGCGGGCAAGGCAAGGCAAGGCAAGGCAAGGCAAGGCAAGGCAAGGCAAGGCAAGGCAAGGCAAGGCAAGCCATGCCATGCCAAGTGAAGCCAAGCCAAGCACAGCTGCGTTCGTGTACAACTTCGTATGTAATGCACGTAGTCGACGCGCGGGTATTTGCGAAGGAATGCTCAACAGGTGTGTCGCCTGGATTGAGCTTTATACCCGCGTGCACGGCTTGCCTTTCCTTTCGCCCTTCCTTCTCTCCATCTCGCTCTCGCGCTCCGAGAGTCTCGCAGAGTATTCTATTCCCGGAGAATATTATATGTGCCGACGCGTAAACAGATCGTTCTCAAATTCATAGTTGTCATAACACAAGCCCGTCACCGGTGACGTCCGGGTGCTCTTTAATAAAGACAACGAGTGAGTACGCGTTCGCGTGAAAGTATAGGAATACACGGAGAGTTGCCGACAGTGAGGCTACTGTTTCTCCAGACCTTGCGGGCATTAGTGCCGATGCGGTCTTTTTCTCGGTATGCCTGGAATGGTTCTCTCCAGCTTCAGCGGCTAAGAGGAAGCTCGCGAGGGGAGTATCGTACGATTTATTTACGCGATCCAGCTGCTCAGGAGGCTGCCGGTTAGATTCGAGAAGTGCAAAAGCATACTCCGTATGTAGGACAAAGCCAGCTCTGTGGTGGTCGGCATTACCGTCGTTCTACTCCGTCGATCTCCGTGCTCCAACTATCTCGACGTTCAAGTATCGTTCCATAGTTCTATCTTTGCCTCAGCACACTTTTATTTTTCCTCCCTATGATCCCTTATTCGTAATCGGTTATTAATACCCGTTTCGATATAGATCGGATTATCGACAGCGGATCGATGGAGGCCGCGCTACCGGAAACCTATCGACCGAACCACGGGAATCAAAAGCATACAAGCAAGTGATAAGCTTGATGGGAGCACGCGATTATAAATAGAAAGAGAAATAAAAAGGAAAAAGGAGAAATAAGAGCAGAAAGTAGACGAAGAGGAATGAGAGCAAAAGGGGGAAAAAATGTGAGAGGAAAAATAAGAGGAGAGCAGTCGGTGCTGGCAGGCAACGTCGCGATTGGATATTAGCGTCGAACGGTCGTAGTGGGGCGCAAAACAGCGTTCCGACAGACAGCTTGGCGTCCTATGGTTCGCGTTACAACTCGGTTGCCTTTCTTCGTCTTTTGCTTCTCTCGTTTCGCTTCACCGCATCTTGCACCGCACGTTTCGCTGTGTTTTCTCTTGATACTCGACATACACCTTCTTTTCCTTTCTCTTCTCTTCCCTTCCCTTCCTTTCCCTTTTCTTTTTTATTCCTTTTTCTCTTTCTTGGACAACCGTATCATTCTTCTGTCGGTCAAAGTATCGTCGATGAGTTTTTTCGGTAAATTACCGACTGGAAACGTGATCTCGATCTTTCGGATCTTTGAACGTGAAACTATCGCAAGCAGGTACATCGGGCAGTAATTATTTCAAACGTTAATCGTTCACGCCCGACTGTTTGGTATTTGAAAATAGTTTCGAGTTGAAAACTATACGAAATGCGGGCAAGAATCTTTCTTTGTTCTGTTTTCGAGAGACTAATATCAAACGGCAAGGACCCCAGTTCTTGTTCGAAAGGGGCGTTACACCACGATCTAATGCGATTATTAATCGCTGCTCTGGCTCGGCTCGTAACACGAACCGTTGTAAAACGGCCGTAGTGTTCAATTCATTCCGTTCTCTTTAAATAGTTTCGAGTGAGCGTACAACTTGACCGCGCGGCAACCACCGATCTAAGAAAAGACCGCCGCGGTATTTTCGAATACACTAATAATACCTATATAGTGACGCAACTTTCACGAAACGTTAAGTTTCCAATTAACGGTCGAAACCGTTACCGACAAACATTCACCGGCCACGGTTTAATCCTTTTCCTCGAACAACCGTGTCTGATTGATCGCGTCTGAAGTTCTTTCGCGAGACGACAAGATTAACGCAATAAAACCTTATTTCCCTATTCGTTTGGTAGAAAAGTCGAGAGCGCGCGCGCATCGCTCAGTGAATTTCTCGAGAGGCGTGTCGCTGCGAGCTACAGGTGGCTGTTGTACTCAGTTCCTCCTACTCTTTCGCTTCTTCGGTCATTCTTTATCTCTACTATATAATATTACAGGTATGCAATTCTTTTTTTTTTTTCTTTTCTTTTCAATATCTTCCCTTTCTCTATTTTCTTCCTACCTTCTCTCAAGTTCCTTTCGCACTAATTCGATATTATCCTTTTTCCATTTCTCCGTAAGATGGCATTTATGGTATTTGCCATCAAGAAATGTTATTTATACAATTAAATGTAATTCCTTGGTATCTGCTTTTGTTGCAGCTCTCGAAGCAAATAAGAATCGCGATGCATCTAACCAGAGAACACACTGTGTTGAATCTGTTTTGCCTCTTACTTCCTCGTATGTATGTTGCTCTTTCGTGCATGAGTCAACTGGTGTCGTGTTTGGCCCTCGCTCGGCCCCGAGTAAAAGATTCCCTGAATGAACTCTAAAGATAGAAGCCCCCTTGCACCCTTTCGTTCTCTATCTTCTCTTCACCTTTTCGTTTATTCCACCAGCGACCGGCTCTTTCTCTTTTCCTCACTCTGTCTTTTTCTCCTTCTAGCAACGAGACTGTTCGGTGCTTCCCGTTCTTCTTCGTTAACCTTCTCGGAGACGGCACGGCACGGCGCGACACGACTCCGTTTTAATTCTTCCAACCGACTAACCTCCTTTCGATCATCATACCAAATCAATTGTCTATCGAAAGATCTTTTAAATAAACGTTCAAATTCGTTCCGTCTATTGGACAGATTGATCAGGACTAACAAAGAGGACTCTCTAAAGTAACTATGATTATTTACGTAAGTTTCTGCATAGAATAAACGCGGTTAGGGAGAAAATAGAATGAAAGAAGAGAAAGAAAATAAGCGGGAAGATCGAGGAATAGAGGCGAAAGCGCAGCCGCCACCATTTTTATTCCAGTGTCGAATCCTCCTGATCGCGCGTGTGTTTACATGGCACCAAGAACGATCGGTACGATTATAGGACCGATCGAAAGTTTGTTAGTCTGATCTCGATTTTTGTAAATTAGTTTAAGCGAACGAAAAATGAAAAATATATACTGATCGAATTGAGTATCCTCCTCCTTTCCGAAGTCGGAAAAGAAAACTTTTACGCACTGTCACGCGTATTGTAAATATGCTGTACGTTTACACTTACATTGTAAACGTGATCTCTCGTTTCTATCGAATTTGCCGCTTCTTTCGATTCTGTTCGAAATTATCTTACACTTCTTCCCCCTTTTCTGTATCCCAAGTTTCTCTTCCTTTCAATATCACAAATCACAGCCTATTCTTTTCCCCGTAGGTTCACGTTATCACTTTCGATGGAACAGTTCTCTCTGTCGTTCTTTACACTCTTTTCACCCTATCCTTCGCACTCTCTTCTTTTCACTGTTTCTACCCCCTCGAGCCCTTTCTACCAACCGCCCACCCTCCCTCCCGCCCTTTCCTGCTCCTCTTCTTCCTCCTTTCCTTCGTCCCCTCCCGTCACGCCCGATGGTGTTCGTTCGCGATCACTCTCCCTCTTCGTGGTAGATTTCAAATTGGAAGAAAACTTTTCCCGACCGCACACGATGAAACTTTTTGTTTATTATCAATCGTTGTTAAATAGTATCGAAAATCGTAAACAGCATATTTTCAAATTGTTTTCTTACACTGAAAAACACTTCCTTCTTCGATGTAGTTCCTGAAACGTCGCGGAAGGAAACACGCGAGACAAGTACCACCGCGGAACTGTGGTATCGCGATCTCGAGAAAGGCGCGCGCGGCAGAATGCCCGCCCGCCCGCCTCCTCGACCACCCACCCCTTACAGCTCCGGCTTCGACACCGTCGCGTCGTCGCCTCTGCTTCTATTTCAATCTTTATTCATCCGTCTATTTTCTATTTATATATAGGTATATATCTTTCTAGTTGTTTACCAACGTACCTCTTCAATTATCCCATTCATCGGGTCTTCACCGATGCTTTCTATCTCATTCGATTTCTCTTTCGCTAAGATCGCTAAGAGACCGCGTCACTCGTTAATGTTTCAGACCAACGTTAACCGTGTGCCTACGATCGCTCGAATCGCTGACCAATTGGAATTCCGCGTTTCTATAAACTCCCCCCTGCGTTTTTTTTTTCTTTCTTTCTTTTTTCTTTTTTTTTTCGTCATCAGTACTACCGTCGCCGACCGTGCTTCTACCACCACCTTCGCTTCTACTATCGCTTTTCCCACCACCTCTGTCACCGTCGACGATCATTCTAGCTCCATCTCCACTTCCACGTTCGCTTCCATCACCACCGACTCTTATACAATTCCAGCCTCCCTCGTTTCCCTTTTATATACCTTACGTTTCACCATTTTCTTCGATAAATGCCTCCGTAGGTAATTAACCGACGAATATCAAACATGGTGGCCGAAGACGCTCTCCCTCTTTTCTGCCATTTTATTCCGTGTCATTTGTTACCCGCCATTTCCTAATGGGAAAATTAAATCAGTATATCGACGCGTCGTACCGATTTGCGGTAATTGCTTTTAGAATTCTTTTAGAAGTAAGCGCGAAAAAATGCCTGCTATGCATTCGGAAATACCCGTGGATCAGTTGTTAGTTATGCATCGAACTACTTTGGAAAAACTGTCTCGTCATGGTTCACGTAAACTCGAGTTACGGTTGCATCAACCGACAACAGACCCGAATCGATTGCATCATTTTACCTTCTACACGGATCTAGGTAGGTATGCCGTGTAGGGAAAAGTAGTTTCGGCAAACCAATCGAACTTTGTCTTTTTCCTAGAACCGAGTTAATTTTATTCAGAGTTACGAGGAAATTAGATTGCTTCTTTGAACGCGAATCGGACCCGGAAGTGGTAAATGGAAGCCAATAAAGCAAAGTAAAAGGATAAAAGAGAACGTATCAATGAAAATATGAAGAATAAAGATGAGAATTTAGAGATTCTATTCCAGAAGATGATTTTTATCATTGGTTCTTTACTTTTCCACTAAGGAGCCGATCGATTTTTTCTTCCTATCAGTTTCTCGTGAACGTTCGTTCTCGAAACTCACGTAACAGATCGGAAAATTGACACGGCTTCTCGTAGCGCGTCGACGGTCGTTGTCCCCCATGGTGAATAGTACGCGCCGGTAGCTTCATCTCCCTCGATAAATCAAAGCTGGATCGAAATCCCACTGATCCTTTGAAAATTCAAGATAGCTTCATCTTTCTTCGACCGGTGGTATCGACCCTCCTTCCAACGAGGTTACGACAAAGCGGTGGTAACAATTTACAAACGGTACACGCGTCGCGTCGCACAACCTTGCCTTATCTCGTCTGCTTTTTTTTTTTTACTTTTTACCCTAATTTCGTCTCCTTTCCTTCTCCCTTTGTCTCCCCTTAATAACTGTTCGTACAACACCACAGGCCACTTTCTCACCACCACTTTTTCACACTTTTTCTCATCTACTTTTCGTCTACTTCGGAATTTTTCCTATTGTTTCAGTTGCATAACATCGAACTGTACCCGTACATCGACCAAGGACTGTTAACGACGAGGCGAGCTGATAGGTTTAATGTCTGTATCCGTGCCAGTCAGTGCATACGCTCCAACTAATTTTCTCACGCGGTCAGGCTGAACATCGGTTAGCCATCTTCTGGTACGAGCCGAATCAAATGGTTCACCGAACGATTAAACGAACCATCGAAAAATGATTCTTTACCTTTCTACGGTAAACGATTACTTTTCCTCTATCGAAGCCTCGTCTCCTCGAATCTTGATGCATTTGAAGTTCTTTAGGAGTTATCAACTGTATCGTTAATTTCCAAGTTTCTTTATTCTCCTCCTTCTCCTTTTGTTCATTTTCCTGTTACTTGCTTATTCTCCTTCCCAGTCCCCTCCTTATCCTCCTCCTTCGCCACCACCACCGCCTCCGCCACCTCCACCTCCGCCTCTGTCGCAGCCACTGCCACCGCCTCCGTCAACACCTTCACCTCTACTGCCACCTCCTTCTATTATAACTTTATCGTGGTTATCGTTTTTTCCTTCCCCTTTTCTCTCGACTTTCAATTGGATGATCTCAACTGCCAATAATCTTTATTCCGATTATCAAACACCGACGAATCAATCCGCCGTGTGTAACGAGATAAGATTACACTACGAATGCGTCCAAGTATTTTCACTGTTCGAATACGAATGATTTTTGCAACCGGTTGGTACGAAAACAGGGAAGGAACGAACCAGTGAATTCGATGAAGAAACACGTTGCGCATAGAAAAATAGAAAAATACGACACCGGCACTTATTTATATGATTCGGCGCAAAGAGCAAATCATCGGTACAGGGTAACCAATCACGGTGTATACTGACTCGGGAGCAGACTCGTTGCGTAGGGCTACGAAGCACGCACTCGGTTTGTCATCCTTTTCTGTTACGACTGCCACTTAACGCGATGGACGGTTAAAAAGACCCTCCTGTACGAGTCAAGCGGCTACTCGAAACAACTACGATCAGCCTAGGTTCCTCACACACAACCGTTCGTTCCTATCCCCTTCCACCGATGCCTACTCTGTCCGTCCAGTGACGCCGCCGTCGCCGCCACCGCCGTCTCCTACCCCTTTCGCACTTTGCCGTTCCCATCACTCGGTTCCTCATGGCCCTGCCCCTGGCCCCTACCCCCTGCCCGATGCCCCGGCCTCCCGATACGCGCCCCGACGTCGTCCTCGTCCTCGTCCTCGCTATTACCCTACCGACTGTCGTACACCGTGAACCACGTCAGTAAACCGTCTGCCCACTCGCAATGAAAAGGTTACTTTATTTACCTGTAGCGTAGGGATTATGCCACACACGATCTAATTCTTTATGGTAGATAAGTACTTAGTTCGACCGTGACCGACCGTCGAAGTTTCCCCAAATGGGGGAATGTCGGTTATACGGAATAAGAAAAAAGAGAAAACGAGCGGAAGACGGATATGCCCTTTTCCGACAAACGGATCACGACACGGTGCTATAAATAACTCTACGGGTTTCCTGAAAACGGAAAGTAGCTCGCCTTCGAGTTCTATAGAAAATTCTCAGAACATCTTTACAAATCGGTCGAAGGATTATGGATCCGATTTTCTTTTCATATTTTTCCGCCGACGACCGATGTTTATCCATCGTTCAGCTTTTACGCAGGAATATCTCTGTTCAACGAACGTAATTAGCTAAAATAAAATACGCGACAATCTTAATAAAGGATCATCTCGACAAACGAGTCCGAACGCTGTTCGGACGTTCACGAGTGATTTAAAAGCGCGCAAATCAACATCTTTCCCCCGTGATACGTACATTATTATGCCGCTGTGTCAACGCGCAATTGATGTAAATTAAACGAACGATCAGAGAAAGCGAGAGAGCTCGATCCTTTTTTTCTTAAGCTAGCCGGTCGAATAGACAACTGGACGCATATTCTCTAACTTGCTTGTCGTTTATTCGTTTGTTAAACGACCGTCACACTTGCTCGTTGGTCAGCCGCTAACTTTGAAACGAAACGCGGCAACAAACGGCTAAACGAACGAATAAATTGTGCGGACAGTAGAATAAAAGACGGGGGAAGAAAGCTGAATGGCAAACAGAGAAATGAACTCGCACATTTCCTTCTCTTCCTGGATGACGCGATTTACTTGTTATTCGATAGAAATATATTAAAACGCAGCTTTGAAAATTCAGTTAACCTATTAAATAATCAAACTTAACTCGAAGTCACCCGACCCAACCCGATCCGACCGGCCCGACCCGACTCGACCCGATCCGCCCCGATCAGATCCGATCCGACCCGATTAAACGATTTCAACCTGTGCCGTTCGTTCTCTTGTCCCGTTTCCTTCGGTTTTGCCGCTTCATTTCCTAGTCACGACACGACACGACACGACACGACACGCGATACTCGACACTCAGATATACGACACTCGACACTCGACACTGGGTACCGAGGACGAACCTAGATTTTTAAAGACAATGCCAACTCTAGCGTGCAACAGTCTCCAAAATCAAAACTTTTCCTGCCGATCGAGATAGCGATATGTACAGAGTGTATAGGTGCTGTTAAGCGATATATCTCGAAAGATGTACCTCGATACGGTCTTTCTTCAATATGACAGCAACAGCTCAACGAACAGAATCCTTCTGATCTGAGCGTCGCGGCGTTCCGCGTCTAATATAGGTACTTACCTCTCACGACGGGTGTTCCTCCTACTACTACCTCCTTGGTCCTAATTGCGAACAAGCAAAAATAGAGTCTGCAATTTTCTTCCTTGCAAATAACGAGTAGCTTACATCTTTATTGGCCCTTTTCTTTCACTTTTATTTTCTCTTTTTTTATCATCTTACGTGTTCGATTCGCTTTCATCTCTCATCACTTCACATGTATGTATTTTACCACCTATTTTTGGACGATACGTCGCCTCCATTTTTTCATTCGAATGGAATCGAATCGAGTCATATCGTTTCGAACGATTTCGATTTATCGGATCGAACATGGACGCGTAATCTAACCTTAAACAAACATGTCCCGTAACTCCCGTTATTCCCGAAAGTGGAAGATTGCTGAGGTGATTCTGAACAACTTTTTCCTTTACCAAAATGTTAGTTGAAGCTTCGTTTTTGAATTATTAACGAAAAACACTGGCCAATCAGAGCGCGAGTAGAGCGCGCGCTCAATCACGAGAGTGTTGGCTCTCAACCGCCCTCGATCGTGGTCGTGAACAAACGCATTGGCACAACGTGGGTATTGCAGGAAGCGTGCGGCAAATGTTACGACGTCTTAAATTAACCCATTTGCTACCACGATCCCGAAATGGAGATATAAATATATATATATATTTTTTTTTATCACTTGCAATAGGATTATATTAAATAAAATGTTAAATAATTTGGCAGTTAATGGGTTAAGAATAATGTAGAATTACTCGTTATTCATGAATAACAAATAAACTAATAAGTCGTTTAATAACTGTGTTTGATATTTTTATTCATTATCCAAAAGGAATAAAGCGTTATGCACTGGGTCATTGTGCCGATCCTGAACTTTCAAAGCATCCCTCAATAGCTGATCAACAAGCAATCGAGCGTGGTTGAAAGCTATCACTCTCGTGATCAAGCGCGCGCTCTGATTGGCCAGTGTTTTTTGTTAATAATTCAAAAACGAAGCTTCAACTAACATTTTGGTAAAGGAAAAAATTGTTCAGAGTCACCCCAGCAATCTCCCATTTCCGGGAATAACGGGAGTTACAGGACACCCTGTATTGTAGATACATGTATTTTGAATGTCAGCCAAGGGAAAGAATGAGAAATTGTGGGCGTCGAGCGAGGGAACAAAACATAGTTGATCAACGACAATTTTAGGATACACGTGGAACGACGGCGACGAATAAGAAGCAGAAATTGCCTCGAGTACACGTGCCGTAGAATTTCACTGGAACCAGTGGGTGCCAAAGGGTCGCGGAGGAACGTAAGCCCACGTACTTACAATTGCTGGCTGTGTCACAATTTAGAGGATTTAGAAAAATTCGAAGAGGAATGATGGTAAAAAGGGTATCGAAGGAAAGACAAATAATTAATGTATTTTATTTTATTAAGAAAATACTTAATAACATAATCCATTGTGTTCTGGTTCTAGGGAAAAATTCGGAAGCATCTTTACGTCAGCGCTATCAGCGTCCTACATATTGACAGTTCGATATATCGAGAATCGAGGTTTCCTTTTGACGTATCTACACCGTTGGAGACTATTCGAGTTGGTTAACGGTAATGAAAATATGAATTAAGAATATAGGGAGACGATCGTGTACATGGCGACGCTGTGGCGCCAAGCGTTGCAACAAAACACTGACCTTCTTTCATCGACGGAAAAATAACCAAGTCTAAATTGAGCCAATTGATCGTCGAGGGGCGGAATCGACATTTCGTCAGTGCTGAACAAATTTCTTACAGCCATCCATTCCCTATTTCATCTTCTTTACTTTACTTCCTTCTTCCCTCTTTCTCCCTCGCTCTGTCTCTGTTCCACCGTTTTTTTTTTTCCCAACTCCTTTCAATAGAGCCTAATGAGCCTCTATTATCAGCAACTATAAATTAAGTTGAAAAATACTAGCCAAATCAAGATGCCTCGCGACCTTCGACATGCGCAACGTACACCCCTTTTGTAAATTCACCGTCGAAAAGAATTTGATCGGTACTGTACCCAAAATATACAATTAACTCTAACTTTGACGTAGTTTCTCTATCCCCTGGGTGGTTCTTTTTTTTTAGAGCACAGCAAATACATTATAAGGCTCGGTTGCCGAATGGCACATCTTACAAGTGAAAAGCAATAGACACATGTACAGATAAATCAAAGATACATGCTTTATTATTTGTTCCTTTTGAAAGATGAAAAGAAAAAAGGTTTTGATATACAGTAGTCCAACATCTATAGATTGTCATTATATTTATTTCTATAAAAAGAGTCTCTTATTTTATATGATTGCAACATGCAACTTTATCTTTTAGGTTTTTCATCCGAACAAGGATTTTAAGAAGCCTGTTCTATCTGTGACACCATCATTTTCCTTCTTCCTTCTAATCTCAGCATCTGTGTCCCTCTGCTTTATCACTGGTGGTACGAAAGTACTAATGCCATTTTCTGCCTGTTTCTTTCGTAGCTTTTTACTTCTGTCAACATTGTGAGCGAAGAAGTTTGCTTCTCTCTTTGCTTGAGCAATCTCAGCTCTAAGTTTCTGTTTACGTACTGCTCGTTCATAAGCTAAACGTTCGCTCAAGTGGATCCATTTGAACCTAATAAAGAAGTACGTTGTGAAAGTATTTTTACGGTATTTCGGGAAAGTGTAAATGTCGATTCTAATTGTTTACCTCGGAAGATATTTTATATTCCATATAACATCGTAAAATTTACTTTTCTTTTTGCTTGAAACCTGTGTATTGTTTAATGTCGCTGCAACATATTTTGCTATTTTTTTACTTTCAAATTCGACCCAACCCTCGGTAAAGGATTTCGTGCGAATCTTCTTTTTCTTTTTTATTTTGCCATTTTTTGCTAACTCTGAAAATAGAATGATTATAATGTACATAAATTTATTCAAAATATCAGTTATTTGAACAACTATGTTTCCTTACTATGTAAAATATATATCAAACGTAGGTTAGGTTTTCTATAAATTCAAATCTTTCGCTTTACACGTGACAACTAACCATTCTCTGCTAACTGTAAATACATTCTTCCAACTTTTCCGTACAATGAAAATAATTCGCGAAGTTTCGCGATACTCATATGTTTAGGTATATTAGACAAATACACAATTCCCTTTTTTCGTTTTTTTACTTGCAACCTGTTTTCATCTTCTGTCATACTTTCCATGTTTTCAACGTTCTCCATCGTTTGACTTTCCATAAGCAACCCTGGTTTTTCTTTCTGTTTTCTCAATACTACATTCGTTTTTTAAAATAATTGAATAATATGTTTATACAAGTATCTAGCAGCAGTGACTACAAATGCGAAAGACTGAACATGCATTTGCTTTTGTAGAGTCAGGATTTATGGGGCCCCAGACACCCCCAAATGAAATGCTGCGTGCAGAGAGCACAGCCGGTATGATAATCGTGCCTGTTTTACCAGTTCCTCTTTTACCGCATCGCACATTTACATTTAAAAAGACCCAATTTTCACTCCCTTTGATTCTATTCTTTTTTTTTTTTTTTAAAGTCAGTCAAAAGCAACTTTCAAAGGTAGAGATATAATGCGTTTCAAATTGCACTATGTTTAAATTGCGTATACCTACATGAAGCTAGCCGGAAGGAATAATAAAATATGATTATTTTTTATTTTTCTTGGTGTATTTCGTTTGTAAATTGTTTGTGATTTACAAATATATCATTTTCATTGTATGTGAGTGAATAATTTCTTAATTATCTACAAGTTTGTTTTATAATAAATAATTGTAGTGCGCATGCGCAAAATATACTCAGGACCCTTCCCAACAGAGAGCGTATCGGCGTGTTACGTATGGCGGAAATCGTTTAAATTTTCTGTTTCATTCTTTTCATCCTTACATTCTTTTCATCCCTACATTCTTTTCATTCATACATTCTTTTCATCCATACATTCTTTCCATCCCTACATTCCTTTCATCCCTACATTCATACATCGCTTCATCCCTTATATCCCTACATTCCTTACATCTCTGCTGCTCTTACATTCCTACATTCCTCACATCTCTACATTCCTTATATCTCTGCATTCCTCACATCTCTACATCCCTTACATCTCTACATCCCTTACATCTCTGCATTCCTCACATTCCTGCCTTCTTTATATCCCAGCATCCCTTACATCCCTGCATCCCTTACTTGCCTGTATCCTTTACATCCTTGTATCACTTATATTCCTGCATTCCATACATCCCAGTACCTCCCTGAAATTCAGTTGAATTTTTTGCGGCTCTAAGGGCTGCAAATTTATACAAATTTAGTTCCTTTTTTCGCCACCAGAGAGCGCTGATTCGATGTCGAGATTTTAGTTCACATTTTTGCTGCCAGAGGGCCAAAAATGGAGCAAGGTTTAGTGTCTTTTTCCGAAACCAGATGGCGCTGATTCGACATCGAAATTTTAGTTCACATTTTTCCCGCCAGAGGGCCAAAAATTGAGCAAGGTTTAGTTCCTTTTTCCGAAACCAGATGGCGCTGATTCGATATCGAATTTTAGTTCGAATTTATGCCTCTAGGGGGCGCTATTTTTTCGAAATTTTCGCGAAATTCTCGAAAATAGAAACTAACTTTCCGGTACTTACCTTTACTTACCTTTACTTATCTTTACTTACCTTTACTTACCTTTACTCGAAGCAGTCTTCATTCTATATTTATTATAAAAAATGTAGGGATGGAAAGAATGTAGGGATGAAATGAGTGTAGGGATGAAAAGAATGTAGGGATTTAAGGGATGAAGAGATGTAAGGAATGTAAGAATGAAAAGAATGTAGGGGTGAAAGGAATGTAGGGATGAAAAGAATGTAGGGATGAAAAGAATGCAGGTATGTAAGGGATGCAGAGATGTAACGGAACGAGGGATGTAAAGGAATTCCGTTAGGCCACTGCGCGCGGCCCGAGTAGTACTGGCATCGGGTGTGGCCCCCGATGTCGGTGGAGTTTGGCACATGGCGGAGGGTCAAAGGACCCTCCCTACCGCCCTAGTAGAGGCCACCGTGGTGGTTTTAGTGGGTAAAAATCCCACACTACCTGCGGCCCCTCCCCAGGGGGGCTGAAGGTGTCTTTCTGAAGATTTCCACCACGTTAAAAAAAAAAAAAAAAAAAAAGTGGGGTATTTAAGCGTTGCAGGAATATAAGGCATGCAGGGATGTAAGGAATGCTGAAATGGAAGGAACGCAGGGATGTAAGGGATACTGAGATGGCCTCGGCCTATAATAAAGGATAAAATTATATAAATAACTGAAAAAAGTAAAATAAATTGGGTTCTCGTCTGAGATCCAGAAGAGGGATATAATCATAAATCTTATTCCCCTTCGAAGAGCTTATTTAATAAGCAAAAAAAAATAAATGAAGTAATTAAATAAACTGTGGAAAAAAAATATACTGGTAGTGCCCTCTTCATACGGACCTGATATCATATCGGGGTATTAAGGACCCCGAAACGCTGGTGACTGCCTTTACATACCAATAATATAGCATCCGGGGTGCCAGGGACCCCGAAGCACCGGCGATTATCTCAGCATACCGACATGATACCGTCTTGGGGTGTCAGGAACCCCGAAGCACCGGTGGTAGTGCTTGCATACCGACATTTTGGCACCCGGGGTTTCAGGGACCCCGAAGCACCGATGACACTCTGCTTACCGACACTACGGCATTCGGGGTACCTGAGACCCCAAAGTACCGGTGACGCTGCATACTACTATTACGCCACCGGGGTGTCAGGGACCCCGACGAAAATAGCGAAATATAAGACCTAAAAACGAACAAATCGTGAAACTCACTTGTTCGGGATAGTGGTGGGTTTGACCGGATCTAGCGAAATATAAGACCTAAAAACGAACAAATCGTGAAACTCACTTGTTCGAGATAGTGATGGGTACGACTTGATTCGATCATGGGGTGTGTGGGACCCCGAAGCACTGTTTAGTTTCGCTGTATACTGACATTATGGCATTCGGGGTATCAGGAACCCCGGTAATTTTGCGCACAGACCTAATGTCCCTTGGGGCGTCAGGGACCCCGATGACACTGCGTAACCTGTCGTCTTGGGGTGTCAGGGACCCCGGCGACTCTTCGTATAGACCTTATATCGTCTTGGGGTGTCAAGGACCCCTGTGACTGCGCACCAACAAAATATCATTTTGGGGTTATCAGGGACCCCAGTGACGCTATGGCACTTGTGTTACGGTATTTCAGTAACTCAATCGGTAACGTGTCGAGTAGTTTGAGCCATTCGCGTATAGATGGCGCTTAGATCGAAAATGAGAGTAGACTTTCCTACCTTTTCGACGTCCAAAGACAGACTGATGCTCTTCAGCTCAAAGCGGATTATTTATAGCCGAATGCTTGATCAGTTTTAAAAAATATTTAACATTGCTGTTTGTACACACGTAAATATTAATAGCTTATAAGCTTATTTAATAAACTAAGAATGTTTAATCATACTTACATTTGAAAAAAAAAAACAATGTTGACGGTAATTCTCTAATGAGTAACGCTAGTAGAGAATGATAATAAAAATAACAAATAAAATAGTTGTATCATTATACAGGGAATTGTTATTGTAACATATTGTTTAAAAATATATACAAAACTTAAGTGTAACGTTAATTGGTTTATATAAAACGAATACACAGTTAAGGACACGAGGTTAGGTAATTTACAAAAGCAGCACTGAATCGCGCGCAATAATTAGGATTTGTGTGCGATTAATAGGAATTACACAGTATTACCCTTTGATCGAAACATTTCACTCTTTTTGATACATCTCATCGATACAAGTGCGTTTCAATCGATATAAAGCTGCGTGTCAATCGAATACTTACAGCAACATGTTACAGAACATAAGTTGACCTTGCATACAATGAACATTGTAATTAATAGGTTTTCATTCTTTCGACAGGATTACTTTTCCTCATTCATAAGTATATCAAAGATACGTTTTTTTTTTTTCCATAACTTTGGCAAAAAGAAATTGAAGCAAGAGATGTAATATTTGGAAGTCGGAAGTCGATGAACAGGAAGATAATGTAAATGTAGTACTAGTAGATAGTAGCAGTAGTGATAATAATAACGGTAGCGGCAGCAGCAGCGGTTGTAATAATAACAATAGTAATGATAAAAATAATAATGATAGTACTAATTATAATAATAATGATCTTAGATCCAATGTGCAGCAACGTGCAAAGAACGTGTGACGCAACAAGACAGTATGTATTCGTATAAACTTAAATTGCTGAAGAAATGAAAAGCGAGAGATCCAATTTTTGGTTAGTTTTTTCCGATCTCGAATTCTAAATAAAAAAAAAAAAATAAAGGATCGTTACATCGTCCTAACAGGTCGTATAATTGTACCTTAAACGATTTAACGGGTTTACGCGTCAAAGAATCTAACGATTACACTGTTGGTGTACAAACGTTTGTTTGTCCAATGAACGATTGCAAATGTAATTGTCTTATATTCACGAATAATTAAGATACACGGTGTACAAATCACTGTCGCGCAAGCAAATGTACATACGTGCTCATTGAACAAATAAAAACGATCCTGATCGAGACTGGTCGTTCGTAGACCCTTGTAACTACTTATCCTATATACATTGGTGGTAGTAGACGTAACGAGGATTAACCGCGTATCACATCATTTCTTGATCTTTCGAAGGAATTTAAACAATATATTACAGAATTTTCGATAAAACTATGTACAGAAGTAGCGATAGGCGCGATGAACAACAAAGAGCGTTCTTTCTCCTCGTTTTGGTATTTACAAAGTGATCTCGCGCGTCGACAAGTCTTTTCTCCTATTTTTCTTCGGTATACTCCGATGGCGTGCGCATCGCGACCCAAAATGGTTGGAAAGCTTGTACGATGCGCTTGTCCAGGTGTCGACGAATAATCTTACAAAGAATAACGTCGGCTGGTACACGTGGAACGTGTAACAATTTCAATGTTTCGCAGAAGAATACACCTTTGTCTAGTCGATGAAGAACAGCTAATCGCCCGACTCCGAAGGTCCCTGGCCCCATCGGGACTTAACTCTCGACGATTTAGTGGGACTGGAAGAAGACGCGGGGCTGCTTGCCTCGTCGCTAAGTTTTCGTTTAACGCTCATCACGATTCCACTCTTTGGAACGAACTTCGAGCGCGATCCCATCGACTTGGACCCGTTGTTATCCACGTTTGGGGGCGTGGATGGGAATGGAGGGAAGTCTTCGTCCTCGAGGCCGGGAGGTTTCGGTTGTTCCGGTGTTATGTTTCGCTTGAAAGGTTCTGAAAAGGGACTCTTGTACGAATTCCCCTCGCGTGGAGATATGGAAAGAGGATGAGGCACGGGAAGAGGAACGGGAAGAGGAAGAATGGGCGGAGGTGGAGGAAGCGACGATGGAAGAGGAGGAGGAGGTGAAGAGGTGTCTGGAATTAAACTGGAAATACCCGCAGTGGACACTGGCATCACAGTTGGCGAGGAACCACCCATGATCGTTGGAAGCGACGCGGTGGTTGTAGGTAAAGATGACTGGGAATTACTGTCCGATCCGCTGCTATCGGAGGTCGCTGCCGATGCCGCCGAGGCGGCAGCAACGGCCGCCAATTCTTCCTCCGCTTTTCTAATTAAGTCCAAGTCGCTCAACGAGCTTAGAGTGCTCTTACTTTCCTTCTCCTTTTCCCTCTCTTTCTCCTTTGAAACAGATTCCCGATGATTAGTCACATCGAACGGTGACTTCTCGTTGCTCGACTTGCTGGATGATCCACTGACGGAGATCTTCGAGGGAGACGGTGATGAATATTTCTCAGAGTTCTGATAAACCGACGAATTTACGGTGGTTAGAAATGTGGCACTGGGCTTAGACGGTAGGTATGGATCCACTTTCGAGCTCTCCTGGCGTTTCACGTTCGCCAGAATTTCTTGCAGATTCGGCGGTATCGTTATGTTCGATACTTTCTCGAGAATCGGTTGCGTAAACTTCGAAATCCCCGATGGCGGAGGCGGCGTGAACGACCTTGTGTCGGAAGGGCTGTACGCTTCCTCGCCTTCGTCGCTGGTCACCGGCGGGTCCAGCCCTAAGCCCTGAAATCGACAACACAGATTAATTATATGAAATACGAATGCGAAAATTTCGTTGATAAACGCATCTAGTTTTCCTTTCCTTCACGACGATTCGAAAAGACCGAAAGAAAGCGACACTACGATTATTGCCTTCCTTTTTTTAATTTTAATTTCAAAGAACGTAATAAACGAACGAATTAAGCGATACTCGTCGAAAGGAAAAGAAGATAACCCTCGAGGGAAACGGAGCTACTGACAGATTCCTACTTTTTGCTACAGTTTCTGTCTTTTATAACCGAGAAAATGAAAACATTTTTTACAGAGAACAGAAAATGGCAGCGAAGTTGATGCGAAAAATAAGAATCCGAGCAGCTTGACAACAGGAATAGGATTTATCACCGATAAATAGAAATCAATTTTATTTACAACAGGACAATAGGAAAAACAATAACAATCGATCTTATAGAAAACAAATCTAGTGAAAATTCTCACCGGCAAAGTAGACGTTGATTCACCGAGAAACGACGAGCTAATGCTTTGTATTTGTTGCTTCTGTTCCTCGATCTGTCTATTTAGTTCCTCCATCTTTCGCTGGAGATCGTTGGAACTTTTACTTGACGAAATAATACTGTTATCGATTACCGTGGTCGTATCGATACCCATTGAGGCGGACATCGATATTGTTGCCGCCGCCGATGTTCGTAGATCAAGATCTATCTCTTGTTCGTCCATTTGACCAGGGCTGTACGGCTCGTCACCGTCGTCGTCGAGGGGCGCTTTACCAGGCGAAGAGGTTAGGTCGATCTTCGACGACAATTCGGGAACGATTTTACATATGGCCGCGGTGTCTAGTAACGTGCTTCTGGACATTCCTATATGCGCTTTGTTCAAATTATCAAGAGTAGTTTGCGTGACAAGATGTTTCTCTTTCGCAGACTCGCTCGCACCGCACGTTTTCTGATATGTAACGGCCGCCGTGGTCGTAGCAGTAACTGCCCCGGCTATCATCGTCGCCGCGCAAGTTGAAGCCACGCTCGTCGACGTGGTCGGACACGTGACGGCGGAGGCCGCGTTACAGCTACCGGTCTTATCCTTCGAGACACTGATCAACGGTGGCGTGTAACTCCGATCGGTATCCTTCTTCGACAACTTCATCGGCACCGCCGACGGCGCGATACCCGCCAGACGTTTCCTCTTGTTACGAACAATGATACCTAAAAGGAGATGCGGCCTGTGTTCCTCGAAACCGGGACCGTTCAACGGCAATAGAACCGGCGGTATCGTGCTCTGACTGGAAAATGGCATTATATAAAAGTCTTTGATATTCTTCGATACGTTCCCAACTACCCCGAGTCGACTTCTGCTGTTCAGATAACTGTACAGAGTTATGTACGGTATCTTCTCCTCGTCGTTGGCTGCTGTAAGCCGGATTACCAAAATCTCCTTGGAACCGGTCTTCTTCATCTTCGAGATGTAATCCCAAACGGTTTCGTGACTTATTCTACCGACGACGTCCACGGTGTCCGGGAGATCGTCCATCAGATCCTTAGCGTGCCCGCTCACTTCCTGGGCGGTGATGAAGAACTTGGCGACATCCACCATGTTCACGAAACCCCTCCAAACGGTTTGCCAACCACCTTTGGAAGGAGTCTCTCTTTCGACGGGACTCGGTTCTGGTTCCCTTTCTCTCTCGACCTCCTCGTTGATGTCCGGGGTTTTAATGGTTACCGTAGAAGTCGGTTCCCTGTCAGAGACGTCGGAATCGTTTCCATCGATGGTGTTGGTCGTTGTCTCGTCTTCTATGTGACGCCAAAGGCGATCCTCGATAGGTTTCTCCGCTAAAGATGTCGTTGAACCTGATAAATCATCTTTCCTCTCTGTATCTCTCTTCCTATCTTCCTCCCTTTTATCAAGGTCCTTTGATTCATACCCAACACGGTTCCTCGCATTGCCATCGCTGTTTCTATGGCGTTCTCTTTCCTTCTCCCTTTCTTTATCCTTCTGTTTACCTCTATCCTTTCCGGTTTTATCGCGAGTCTTAGATTTTTCCCTATCCCTCGTTCTGGAGCGTTCTCGACCTCTGTCTCGATCCCGTTCCTTGTCGCGATCCCTTTCGCGTTTACCATCTTTGTCTCTCGACTTTCTTTCCCGACTCTTTTCTCTGGTTTTACTCCGCTCTCTATCCTCTCTGCTGTGTTTGCGTCTACTCCTGCTGGTACTCCTCCCGCGTCTGCTTTTCGAACGACCATCTTTATCTCTCCCCCTTTCTTTTTCTCTATCCCTCTCCTTTTCCCTGCCTCTATCTTTCTCCTTCTCTTTGTCTTTATCTTTCCTCCTTTTATCATCGAAACCTTTCATCTTCTTGCCATCCTCCTTGAGCCTTGATCTTTCCTCCTCGGTCAATTTATCCAACTCTTTTTCAATGTCATCCACCGTCGAGCTTATACTATCGGCGCTGTTCAACGCTGTCACTATATCTTGCACAGGAGTTTTTGGATCAACCCGATCGATACCTCCGTCGTTTTCTATTATCTGTTCACCTTTGTGCGTTTTGACCACGATGGATTTAGCCTGAGCCATTAAATCTAATTCGTTCTTCTTGATCATCTCCAGCTGATGTTTCGTTTCTTTTTCACGCCACTCGGCCAATTCCTGGCTGGCCATCTCGTCGGGGCTTAATCTTACCACCGCGTCCGGAGTTAAGGATCTATCAGCTATTTTTCTGAACAACGTCAAATTCTTCGTGTCCTTTATATTGAACACGAGACTCCTGTACTTGGCCTTATATTTTGCTCCGGTGTCTTTAAAGTATTTATACATCTCCAGCTCGATGTTGTAAGCCAACTCAGCGATCTCCTCGTCGGTTAGTTTCAGATCTTCCGTCTCCTTTATGCGGCTAGATAATAATTCCGTCAATGTTTTTCGTATGTTCAATCTTATCGGTTCGGGTTCAGGCTTTCTAGGCGGGCTTGGTTTAACCTGTTGTTTCAATTGCAAATTCGGCTGCTTCACTTCAGGTTTCTTAACGATTGGCGTTTGCTTCGGAGATGGTATACTCGGCTGTTTGGCGTGCGTGGGAGTGAGCATCTTCGGCGTCGTAGTTTTAAACAACAGAGGACCTTTGTTCGGCTGAGTCAGTAAAGTTTGCTTCAATTGTACTGACTTTGTGTTTGATGGCTGTGTTAGCTGTTGCTGCTGCTGTTGTTCTTGTTGCTGTTGATGGCCCCCAGAAATGACTGTGAATTTTTTGTTCCCTGCTGTTAATATCATTTGTTTCGAACCAGGCACTTTAGTGTACGTCATCCTTGGTAAATTTTGTCCCCTTCCAGCTGCTATCATGGTTGGTTTGCCCTTAAAGCACGTTTTTATCTTTTTCAGTTTGTAACATAGAATTAAACAATCGTATGAAACAATAATTATACGAATAATCGAGCCAACATATTTATGTATTATACTTACCGGTCTACCAGGTGTCTGCGGTTGAATAGTCGTAATCGCTTTTCCTATTTGCAATGAACTTAGATTATTTGCTCCGACCACCTCGAACGTAGGGTTCTCTTTTAACCATGTACGTAAATTTGATCTCGTCGGAGCATCGGCTCCTGAAAAACAATATCAGCATTTGCATGCATCTTCCTCCCCTCTGGTACAAATGATCATTTATAAGGAACGCTGACTCACCGGCTAACACTCTCCCCGTTTTCCTCTCAAAAACAATCACTCTAGCGTCGGCTTTCAACTTCGAAGCTGAATCGAACGGCGATGATCTGACACCTTTCGGACTCGCCGCTGGTCCTGCTACTGGCTTATCTTTGGTCAAAGTTTCTTGGGCGTGCGCGAGTATGCACGCGTCGGAACAATAAATGCTAGAATTTCTTGCTTCTTTCTTACAAACGACGCACTGCATACCGCTGGAATATTTAACGCTATTGTAATCGACACCGGAAGCAATCAAAGACGTTTCTCCGCTAACGGACGACGTTTGACCAAGAGAGGCGAGACTTTTCGAAGGAACCGAATCATCGATCGCAGGATCCGATTGAATCCGCTGCTTTCCAGGGATACTTGGTACATTCGTTTTGTTCTTTACCTCCTCGCTTTTCTTTTTCGCGCAATTCGGGCAAACCCATTCAATCCCCTTTTCCTCCATTTGTTGTCCTTCGTTAGAAAAACATAAAAACCCAAACCAAATTATCATACCATCGCAGCTTAGTTATACAACATACGTACTGTTGTAAGTCTTACCCATAGCTTTGCTGACGTGCACACATTTCCCGTGGAACCAATCCTCGCATACGTCGCAACAAATCATGAAACGATTGTTATGAGGCCGCTTGCATATACACCACAGCCTGTCGGGATCGTCTTCCGAATCAGAATTGTCTTCCTCTTCTTCTTCCTCCTCCTCTTCATCATCGTCCTCGCCAATTTGCTTTCGTTTCTGTTCCTCGTCTACGTCCTCTACATCCTCCTCCTCCTCGTTTGGAGCCTCCTCTTCTTCCTCCTCTTCTGCTCGTTCCTCCTCCTCCTCCTCCTCCTCTGCTCCAACTTCATTCTCGTTTCTTCCACCTTGGTCTACGTTCGAATGAATTTCATTTTTTACAGATTGCGGCCTGGATTGTACAGTTATCAGACTGCAAAGTTACGAACAAACGTTAAACATACTTGATACAACGAATAATGCTTATCCGATTTGCTTTTATCATTTACCTAAACTTGTCCGTTCGTTTAACAGCCTCGTAGGTTTTCGGAACGGGTTCAGGTTTCGTTTGCAATCGTTTACTTCTAGTTGCCGGTGCCTCGATAGGGGGTAAAGTAATTACGCGTCCACCGCGAACGATCTGAATAGGCTCCTTCTCGTCTTTCAAAGTGGTTTTCCGTTTCGTTTCCCTAGCTACGGTTGCTACTGTTCCCGTTGCAGCGACGATCGTTGTTGCATTCGGCACGCTCGTTACAATTGCACTACTGTCTGACGATTTAACCTCGTTTTCCTCGGATGTAATCAGAGGAGAGATAAGCATATTATTCGAAGTCAATGCTTCGCTCGCTACCACGCCTGCCCCTTGTTCAACGAGCGTAGTCTACAGTATTATGAGAAATAAATAAATTAACAACGAATAGATATATAATTTTGTAGAATATTATAGAGATAAAACTGCGTACATTCTCAGCTAAATCAACTCCAAGTTCCTCTTGTAATAACAACGCTTCTGCAAGTAATTCTTCTTCGTGCTTACTTGCCTCCATTTCTAAGGTAGCTAATAAATGTTCCTCGCCTTCTATACTGCCTAAAACGTTTTTTAATATACATTAATATAAATACAACAATCGCAGGGAAGTTGAAAAGCAGTTTATTTTGCAATTACTTACTCGAATCCAAAGCTGGTTGTAACTCTTCTGTTACGTTAGGCTTTATAGCCGGCTTAGATTCGATTTCATTGTATTGCACCAAGGAATCACCGTTTTCTCGCTTTTCCACCGTTACAGGAGTTTCCGAATGCGTACCAACGCGTTCGGAAGGCGTCGAAGTAGTACCTATTTCCATAGCATATCAAATAATAATCTTGAATTCATAATAATCATAAAAATACGTATTCTCTTACGTACCTAATTGGCTCGACGACACCGGCGAAGTCAACGTCGATGATGGCGATTGCGTAAATTGTGGGATAGAACCTCCACTTCCGGAAGAAGCAACAACTGCAGGCGGTGTGGTTGAAATCAAAGAAGTCACAACGTTTTCCTGAATTTTCGAATCGCCGTTCGAACCGACGCGTCGAATAATATCCGGAGTGGAGAATAGCGCTGGGCCTAAAGCGTCTGCCGTATATCCTGGCGATTTGCGATTTTCTTTCTTCGGATGTTTCTTCGCGCCTGAAAAAGAGACTTAGTGAGAAACGTTCAATTATCGATATAAAATACACTACTATGTTTGTATTAACCAACCATCGAATACTTTGTTTTCCACTGGTTTTACAGACTCGACTTCCGTTTTGATAACAGCTTCCAAGCTTTCTGATTTCCTTTTCTCTTTTTTTACCTCGTAAGATTTTAGTTTTGGTACGGCACTGGGCGAAGTCACTTTTACCAACTGTTGCTGTTGTTGTTGCTGCTGCTGCTGTGGTTGTATTTGTGGTGTTTCGCTCTGTATGGCGTTAGGCTGTGGTGCCGGAGACACTTGTGGTATCGTTCCTTTTATTTGTGCAACTGGTACGTTCGACGTTATACTTTTAGTAGCTACAGGAATTTGAACTAACTTTCCATCTTTGGTCGCATAGAATTTCGTTCCAGCTTGGCTCAAAAATTTCCCCTTTGGAAGCATCATTTGCTTCTTTACGTCAAGATTTTTCAGATCATTAGACTTCATGAGCACTTGTTTCTGCACGAAAGTTACTTTCTGATTGCTTCTTCCCTGGCCAGGTTTCGTTAGAATCATGTCACCTTTGATCATGTTGGCGTTTATCAAATTCGCTTTAACTTGATTCGTAGTTTGTAACGGTTTATCGAAGTTCACCGAGATTTCCTCGTTCGCAGCCGAAGACGAGTCGACGCGTTGTAAATCTTCTTTCTTGCGTCCGATAGCCGATTTAAGTTGTCTTTTACCTTTAACAAGACCAAACCCTCCTAATGAAACGAAAGTATTGTATTAAATACGCTGTATTTAACAACAAAAGTTAAAGAACAGACAGTATTTATACCCTTCTATTATTTTACCTGACTTGTCATCTTTCTCAGGACTCTTCATAGCATTAACGGCAGCAGCCATTTCCATATCTAATCGACGAACTTGCTCCATGTCCATGTGTTTGTTTGGACCTCTTCTACGAGTTGCTGCCATGCTTCCTCCTCTAGTAGTAAGACCTTTCCTACCACCTCTAGCACGTATACCCCCTCTTCTAGGCCCTCGTGGACCGAAATCTGAGTCGTTATCAGACGGTGGTTCCGATTCGGATGACTCGGAGGATGAAGATTCTTCTTCGTTCTCATCGTTAGACTTGTCTTGTTCTAATTAAACGAAAAGAGAAGATAGTAATTATACCGATACTCTGTCCGCATATCAGTCTGATATAATTGATAAGAAAAAATATAGTTACGTTTTCCACTATTCGGATGAACTACGTTTGCTAAATTTCTCGACATCGGATGCCTGACTGATTTAGGTGTACTCGTTATACCAACGGAGGTTCTTATACTATTTGAAGCAGGTAAGGAAACCGACGTGGTATTCTTCCGGGGACGACCCACAGGTTTACCCTGATGAAACATGAATCAAATATATGTTGAATGTACATTGACTTAATCGAGCGTTTAAACGACACGGTGGTGCACTTACAGTTTTTACGGTAGTCTTCGGTTTTAACGCAACTGTATTCTCAACTTCGCCAACTGGCGAGGATGTTTTAGAGGTTCCAGGAACGGGCGAAAGTTGACGTACATATTGTTGCGAACCATCGTCAGAGGTAGGTGAATCGATAACAGGCAGCGGATCCTTTGGTTTTGGATCAGAAGGTGATAATCTACTCGTATAACAGTGATCCAATTTAATGCTATACCTTATAGAATTCTGTTGTTCTTCTACTGTTAACATATCTGTGAAATATAGTAACCAGATAAACAATTATTTAAATAAATTGAAATGGCATAGCGATTATACTATGTTTAGATAAAGTAAAGATAATTGTACCAAGCATTGCGGTAACATTCTCTCCAAGAATCTGTTTTGCTTCTTCGCTTTGTAAGGCTGTCTCTAATCTTTCTAATTGTTCTGGATCCATTTCCATGAAAGGATCAACCAAACTGCTCGCATCGGTCGTTGTAGTTCCAGAATTGATTGCAGGTGTAAATGGCGGAGGATCTACAGTCAATGTGATATCTCCAGTTTCTGCGTCTGACTCAGCCTGCCCTACCCTAACAACGCTAACATTTGCATTGGATTGATTCACTAGAAATCAATGAGAAAACGATTAACTGTGCTATACGCACGATACGCTAATCAATTGAATAACAAATAAAACTCACTGATTAAACTTTGTAAAGTTTCTTGATCCACAGATATTGTACCATCATCATTGACAATGATAATCAATGTATCGTCCTTTTTTTCTGATCCACACTCACGTGGTTCGATAACATACGAGCTAGACATTTTTCTTTAACCTAGGGGAAAAGGTCGTGGTGTTTGTTTTCAATCGGGCCGTCGTCGCGTCAAAGGTAAGGACTGTAACGTGCCCGTCTTCCGAGAAGAACGTGTACCGATGAAAGAAAGGTTATGAGTACCCTTAAAAGGGAACAGCGACGTTCGAATGAGCATCGAGAGTATCGGAACAAATAGATAAAAGTTCTGTTTTATTAAGCACGTTCCTTGCTATATAAAAATCATGCTTCGTTCTTGTATAGTAGACGCCGGGAATTGTATCGATACATATCGAACACACCGAGTTTCGTGAGATCCATTCAAAATATTACGAGACACTAGAGAGAAAAATACGACGATGAAAGATAAAATACGTGTTATACAGTGTCGTGTCGTGCCGTGCCGTGCACGCTTGTCGCGTTATTACCTATTTTATGAATACAGGATTGCAATGTTTTCGAGATTACAAACAATGCGCGGATCATTAAAAATTCTGATACTAAATTTATATTAACCGACAGTAAAAAATTAAATACACAACACCTTTGATGCCACACTTTATGAGAAACATAACGTTCACGGTCAAGTAAACAGTACCGCCAAGAAAAGGAGGGTCGCCATTTTGTTTGAGTCAGCTAAGTAACGTTTCTCAAAAATCGTCGGTTATCCGTCGTTGTTTCGTTGTTTTAAAGTTATTCCACTATTGTATTACGATTACAAAATTGTTTTCTTATAATTTTCATGAAAATAATGTAACTCGCGAGATATTTGAACTTTTTTCAGCGATACATCGTGTTACGAGTGCACTTGTGCCTTTCTGCACACACTGAGACGCTGCGCGCTTCTCGTTGCGCAACAGTAACAGTACGAAGAATGAAGAGCAAACCAGTAGCGCTGCAACGCGTGAACCGCACCGTATCGAGTTGTAATCAACGAAAAGGAAAATCCGTAATTCGGATGAAAGATTTATGTTAACCACTTTCTATTTACTAACTTTTAAGTAACGACTTTACTATTTACATATTAAGTATGTGTGGAAAAATCCTATCTTTGTGATACTGCTTACATGACTGCGTATTGATATGCACACATACGTTTATATTATATATACATATATATACAATAGCTGTCGGTTATGTTTTACCGACTGTCGAAAAATCAATCGATAAAGGGGCAAGTAGTTTCCGCTGATTTTTATTATATGACGCCAGTAGCTTCCTTCGCAAAATCAATCGGTAACTGGTTTTTAAATAGACGCCATGGTCGAATTTGGGACCACTTTTTATGAGCGATCAGTTTTTATAA
The DNA here is from genome assembly GCF_051020975.1 of Osmia lignaria lignaria. Classification (NCBI taxonomy): domain Eukaryota; kingdom Metazoa; phylum Arthropoda; class Insecta; order Hymenoptera; family Megachilidae; genus Osmia; species Osmia lignaria. The sequence goes on along the minus strand of NC_135033.1, from coordinate 10,608,122 downwards.
ATAAAATATAATTAACGCTTATTAAATTAACTGAAACTCATCCCATTTCGATAATTTATATTTAGTTTATCTGGTCATTCGTTTCGTGTTAGTCTGTCTTCGGACACCGAAGAGGACTTCTTTTTGTTAATGAAATATTATTAGATTTAGAATAACATCATTTAATTTTATTTCAACTATTTAGGATAAAACATGAAATTGTGAATTTTTATTCATATAAAATACAACATATTCATAGCTCAATATTTACAAATCTTCAAATCTTTCAATATTTGTTTAATATCATTAACATATTGTAGAAAGCATCAATAAATGTAAATAATTGGAAAATTGTAATTTACAATTTATTAACATAGTAGCTGTTGAAATAATTCATAACTTCAAGACAGAAAAATTCTTAATACACGTTTAAGAAAAAGGTTTTATGTAACAACATAATTTTTTAGCGATAGTTGTTAAGTTTTCAAATACGAATATTTGAAAATTTTACTAGTATAAAACAAAAAAGAATGAATTGTAATTATTTTGGCATCTTTATTTTTATTTTAGTATTTCTATAACGTGTTTATATTTTATTATGTAAATATGTACAAATTGGTTGATGCACCATTGATATTTTCTACGAATGTTATATTTTTGGCTTTAATTACAACTCATAAAATAAAAGTAAAAGGTAAGATAGAACATTTCCACCTAAAATCATTATAAGAATATTATACGAAATTGTTTAATAGTTTTCTCGTTTAAAAGTTATGCATTGTTAATAAGAATAAAATAAATAAAAATATAACCTTGTATTACTATATCCAGTTTGTTTCGACCACCCTATACACAGTTGCATATTACATTTAATAAAGTATATTTATAATTATTCTTGACCAAAACCCTCTGTTTCCTCAATTGCGTAATTTAACTTTTCTACTAACTGGTCATAGCTTTTATATGGTGGCAAATCTAATCTATTGAAGCATGTATGTGATCTAGGTAACCACGTATCTTTTCCTACTTTTTCTATACAAAATCGTTGGGGACCATTACTCCCTAAAAGTTAATAAATATTATTCGGATTATAAAAAGTAATTATTTCATGTTTAATAATTAGTACATGATATTTACCCATTAATTCTGCAAATCCTCCAACAGGTACTCGGCAGGTACCTGTTACAAATTGTAGAAGCCGAGCTCGTTTTTCACTATCTGTTCTTGTTACAAACTAGGCGAAACATACAAATATAATAAATAACTATTATTTAATTGAATAATTTTTATAAAAGTAATAAACATATAGTAACGAACCTGCCAAAACCATAAAATTTGTTTGCTATTTCGTGTGTAATGCCTATAAATTGTATTACGTTGCCAGTCTTCTACATCTATTTCCTGCATACCACAAAGCATCAATTCTAATTCACGTTCATCAAAATATTTTAACCATTCTAATGGTACAACTGAATTAAAGCCTTCCAAAAATGCTTTAGTTTGGTCCTCTATACCTCTTGTCATTCTCCATTCAGTCATCAACCTTGGGTAGTACAAAATAGTTAATAACTTACTTCTGAATCATAAAATATTCATGAATATTTATAATAATGGTACCTAATATATTCTTCTTTATTATCTTCGACGACCCTGATTTTATCACCGCCTTCTTTTAATTCATGATGTATTACTTGACCAAGAATTTCAAAATCAACACTATAATACAATTCAAGGCCACATTCATCAATATTATTCTCTTTTATCCACACAAGAGATTTGTAGAATTCGGGATCAATAGACTCTATATCTTTCATAATTAATTTCTTGTTTAACATACGTTTATAAAACGGCATAGTAAATCCACTGTAAATAAATCGTCCATGATACAGGGCCTGTAAACATTACTGTATTAGCGCAATGTTGGAAATAATAATAATCGGAAGTAAGAATCGCTATACCATTGCTATAAACCTCCCAATAAATTTAAAATACTGTAAGTGATCAGGATTGACATAAGATGCCGGATTGATTTGTAAACTGTAATTACTTTTATTAGCGTATTCAAACAGGCAGTACATCGGATTTAATACTTCATGGCTCAATAAGAAAAACCACTCTCTGAAATGAAAATGAAAATTCATTTACTTCACCATTTCTGTACCTTAGTAAAATAAAAGATTATTTTCTTACCTGGACACACCTCCATAATCCAATCCCTCTTCACCTTTAAATATTATGTATAATCTGCGTCTTAACGCAAAAGCTTCGGCATTCATTATTTGATGATAAGAATCTTCAAATAACGTTTGTCGATTAACGCTAATTTTCATATGGTTTGGCACTGCATTCGTTTGGCATAAAAAACGAAATTGCGATAACTTCCATCGGAATGACCTCTCGTATGCTCTTGGTACACGATAAATACCCTTTGGGCTAAATGGTAATAATATAATAAAAGCGAAGAAAATATTTAAAGGCAAATAAAAATACTATACAAACCCTTTAGGTGCACCAGGCCTTGGATCCTGAAACGTAGTTGTTCTTGTATTGTGATCCACAAAGTATCGAACTCCATCCTCGGTTAATCGAATTTCCCAACCATCCGGTAATGGCGGTTCGTCGATTCCGGTTTCTTGTCCTTGAGTTCTTGGATCTTCCCACTGGGTGGTACGATTTTTATGATTTACATAATAAACCCTTCCTTCTGGTTGTTTGCGTCTTTCCCAACCAGCAGGTAATGGTCCCAAAACATCATCATCGTCGACTGTAGATGTTGAGGGCCCTGGTATAGCTGCTGGATTTCCATAGCTCTATATATGTTAAATTAGATTGAGTGAAATGTAAATAAAAATATATTATACAGTGAAATAACTATTATAATATTTATTACTTACTTGAGAATAAAGGAACCGTTGGTTACCTTGTTGTACCACGTGTTGTCTTTCACCTTGCCAGTGTTGAAAATGTTGTAATCTTTCCGTGTTTGGTCTCTGCCACGTTGTGCTTCGTGTATTATGATCTACATAGTAAATTCTACCCCTTGGATCGCGACGAACTTCCCATCCCGGTGGCAAAGGTTGAGGTCTTTCCCAGGAAGTACTTCGAGTATTATGGTCCACATAATATCTAATGGAAAATACATTATTAAGGGAAAAAATGTTATATACTTTTTGAGAATGTTAAGTTTCACAAATTTCCTCAATTAATATCACCTTCTTCCATAAATATCGTATCTCATTTCCCAGCCGGGAGGTAAAGGTTCTTCAGAGTGATTTGTATGGTCAACTTCGGCAAGTATTATTGAAGAGCCAGGCTGAGCTGGCTGACTAGGTATTACGTTATTAGTTTGTCCTGTTAACGAAGCAACACGTTGCATAATACGAGGATTGGAATGAGTAGCTGACGTAGAAGTTGCAGACTGATCAATGTGAGAAATTCGACGTGGTTCAGATGTGGGTAATGTTGCAGATTGGTCTAAACATACGATTTCGTGATTACCTGCCATGAGATACAACGTAGGTTGCTCTAAATTAGAACCATCTGGTACTGTAAATACCACTGATTGTTCTGTTTGAGAATTTCCTTGATTATCTGTTAAAACGGTACTTCTAGGTTGATCTATTCTAGAAAGTATACATTCATCTACTAGCGGAATAGTGGATTGATCTGATCTCATAGCTCCACAATTATCTGAAAGCGGCGTTACGGATTGTTCTATTCGTGAATTGCGTTCGGCAGAAGTAGACTGTTCTGTTCTATTATGTGAACAGATATCCATGTTGGTTGCAGCTATTTGATCTGATCTAGAAATTCCATGTGCTCCAGGGTGTACCGTTGTTTGTTCAATTTGTGGAATATTACGACCATCTGAGACAGAAATCTTTGAAAACTGTTCGGCACATGCACCGACCCTTCCTTCGGCTACACCGCTTGGCGTATGATCTATTCGAGATATCTGACGTCCGTCCGGTAGAGATACCGTGTAACGACCTGGTAAACTAACAGCTTTATCCATAGGTGATACTGCATGTCCATTTGATAATGAATTCGATGCTACTGGTTCAATTTGTTCATTATCCTTATTAACACTAGTTTGATCACTTCCACTATTATAGTTAGAATTTGTTAATCCATGATAATTAGACGATGAGACGTGTTTAACTCCGTGTAATCTCATACGAGCACGGATTCCTCCATTAAGAATGCTACTGTTACTAACAGTATCATTGTTTGTAACACCTGAAATAAAATTATGCTTATATTTAATTAAGAAAGGTTTAATTCTTTTTATATTAAAAAGATTGTATGTTTAACTGAGATATCTTACCATCAAAAGACATATATTGTGTTTGAACTTGTGGTTCATTAATACCTAATGATGGTGTATTTGACATATTAATTCTTAAACCATCAAATACTGTAATCAATTCTCCGACCTTACATAGCTGAGAATCATGTTTATTTTCACTCATTAAATCAAAGATTACTTCCATATTTTCTAATTTTCCATTGTAATGAGATAACACTTGAGAGAGATTAATTTTTTTCTCTCCTATTAGCGTGTCTTTCCGAAATGTGCTATGATCCAATAAACGAAAGTGTAACTGAGAATATGGAGTCACAAGTACTGTAAATTCCTCATTCCATTTTGGATGATATGTGGACTTTGAAACTTCTGTTTTTCTAGGACTTTTATCATCAACAGAAAATTCTATGTAAGGATTAGGTTTTAAAAATGTTGAACTTCTTAATACAGCACCTTCAACTAAAGTAACAAAGCTTTATCATAGAAGTTAAATACATATAACTAATGTATGTAGTGTAATTACTGTTATGTAAAACACTTTCTACAAATATATAAGTTATGACTTACTTGTAATACTTAGTTGGTGAAAACCAGATGATGCTACATCAACAGCTTCTTCAAAATGAGACATTGTATTAAATTTACTATAATCTAATATGATTTTTTTAAACTCATAATTCTTTTATTATTTATACACGATTTATATCTGAAATGTTTAAAAACAAAATTATGGAGTATTAACATTTTCAACATGAACACACAATTAAAAATGGAATAAATAATATGTAAAGTGAAACTGGAAAACAATTATAATGTTATTGTAATAACCCTAACATTATATCAATTACATTTGATAAGCGAATATTAGCATATTTCTGTACAAATTTTCAAAGTGTAAGATTACCTTTGAACTGCTTGCATGATAAATATAAAACACATTGTATGAAAAAAGTAGTAGTATATAATTTACAATAAATATGTACAGTATTGTGCAACGTAACGCATTACAATATAAATTTTATAATACAATAGATCAGATACATCATATTAAAAAAGTCACTACTTAGAATAAGTTGTGATAAATGAACTCACAGTGAAATGCTTGGGGGTTGATCAAATTAGTTATAATACGTGGGAATGTATTTGTACACTGTTTCGAGTATATCCAACTCCAGTGCATTGCTTGTTCTTTATGTTCTTAATATTTTGAAAAAAAGTCCTTTAAACACTCACAATTTTTATTATCATTAAATTTCTTTATCAGTAGGTCACCATCTTTTGGTACGTCAAAGGTAGGAATCTTTTGTAATATGCAAATCACTAGAGCCACACGAGATACAGTGCTATTGGAAATGCGCGCGCATTTATATACGGATATTAAAGTGTTTTAAATTCCTATTCCAACTTTACTAATATCATAATTTCGTATAAAAAACGTATATGATTTCTTAATGATAAAATATAATGTTTCCCATGTAATCATTTATCATTGTAATAAATATTTTATCCTTCACATTCTGTTTCCCTGCAGATACTCACAACTGTAAATAACTATGAATGAACATTCGAAATTGAAAATGGAACATCTAGGAATTTTGTTTCTAAGTTTAATAACATTTTTAATACTACAGTGAACAAAACATTATAACAACATTTAATAATTTCTATATGCATATTGTTCATAAAATCATTAGTTATTGAAAGTATAATTAATGTAAGTTATGTAATTTTATATTTTTTGTTAGCATTAATATATTAGCAATAACATATTAAGAGGTTATAAAATGTTTTGAACACCTATACAGTATTATTGAATATTATATACATTTTTGCAGATAAATTATAATGAAGTTTACACAAGTATTATATAAAATACATATAGGAAAAGCAATAAGATATCTATGGCAACATCAACGAGAAAGACCTATAATTTATAATCCTGTTCACAAAGTATTGGGTTCTATGGGTATTACAGTAGAAGATGCTTTAAAAGTAGTAACACCACCAAAGCATACTCCCTATGTAATTGAAATGTAATTTTGGTGTTATTGAGTAGATATTTTTTATTATAATATAAATGCTTATGTGTATCATATAAACTTAGCACCTTTCTAATTATACTAGAGATACAATTTCAAACACAGTTAAAAACTGGGAGGATAAAAAATGTGTAGTATTCGAAGATCATAATGTTTTACAAGAAGGTATATCACAAGCATGTTTGCTGACAAATACATTACAAATTGATGATCAATTACCACAGAAAGTGAAGGAATTAATTACAGACATTCCAGCTGATGTAAATAATTCTGTGAAGAGGTATATTAATAATATCATGCAATCATAACATATATTACTTTTCTATTAAACATTCTGTATTTTAAACATATAGTTGTTAATTTATTCTGTTTTAGAATTGTTTGTACATCCACTATATATGATCCTGAACAAGTAAAATTACCAATAATAAAGGATCCTGAAAGACCTGCTTGGGTGTTTCCTAGAAGATATGGTATATCTAGCACAAGAAAAATGTAAGTATAAATCATTAATCATGTACACTTACTGTCTTTAAATTTATACCTTTATTTTAAATAAAAAATATATTGTAGGCATAATTTGTCCAAGAAATTTTTACAGCTTTGTGAATCATTAAATGGACTAAATATTGCACAATACCGTTCTATAGTACATAATGGACTCTGTTGTGTGGGCATAGGTATACCATCTTTATCTACTTCCAGAATCTGAAATAGTTTAACAAATGTAAATTTTATTTATATTTTAGATAGGGAACGTGATTTTATCCAATTCTCTTTAAAAATGGATTTGATGATGACATCTACAATACCTTTATCACCAGTAGCAGATGTAAATACTCATCCTGAACTTCATATGCCTGATCTTTATCCATTACATCATTGTATTGGTTTACGAAAATCAGACATTTGTAAATACGAGATGTTCCGTAAGTTCAAGTTTAATATTATGTGTTTTAACATCTTATTTTTCATATTTAACTTACTATATTTTACAGCAATCAATATAAAATCACCAATAGTCACCAATATACATACTATTTTTATAAACTATGATCCAGAAGAAGTTAAAAATTTAACCGAATTACCAGTTACTGAAGACCAAATTTATGCACGTTCGTTGATGAAATCATTCACTGCAGCGGCTGGTTTTGCTCGCCAAAAGTTTGGAACAGAAGTAAAAGAATTGCCAGAACCTGTCGTTGTACAGTGCGTTCAGTCAGATGGACAAAAGTTTCACTTTTCCGTGTACCAACTTAATACTTTAGATTTGGATAATGAAAATATCAGGAATTTCTGGTGGTCAGAGCCATTCATAAATCTGTACGAATTAGCTGATTATGAAGATGCACGACCTTGTCTACAAGGTTATAACAATGCAGTTTTTAAAAGATTCCTTGCATTTTATCAAAATAAGTAAATAGTTATATCGACTGAGCAAATTTCAATAAAAAGTATTCCTTTGTTTAACGGTGTTCTATTTTTATAATTGTAAAAATATTTCCTTATGATATTTATTTATACATGTGTGTAATTTGTTATAGATGAAATATAATTTATATAATGGTTAGTAACTTTTTAAAAAGCGTAGTAGCTTGTACATTTACATTGACCTCTTTTTGTTTTATTTGATTACGGTGATTAGCTGACGGTTTTATGATATTTTCTAGAGAAACATAAGGTTTAACATGAAAATACACGTGATTCAATGCCTAAAATAAATAATGTTTTCAGTATCACTTTATGGAAGCTCCTAATGTCGTAGGAGAGAAATTATTTCACTTACTTCACTAGCAGTTAAACGTTTTGATGAATTATAAATAAGAATTTTACTAATAAGATCAATAGCTTCTAGTTCAGCATCTTCTATAATATTTTCCCATGTTACCCCTTTATGATATGGAAATGTAATTTTATTATAGTCAGGCAATAAATTTAATTCTGGCCATGTTTCTGATGTAGGTGATCCTAGATGCCTTAAAACTATTGCCAGTTGTTCAATATCTGTTTCTCCCTAGAAATTTAGTATCTGTTATTTTCTGTTACAAGTAGTATATAAAAAATATAAATTCCATCTTACTGGAAATAATGGTGACTTGTTAAGCAATTCACCAAAAATGCAACCAACAGACCACATATCAATTGCAGATGTATAATATCTAGCTCCATATAATAATTCAGGTGCTCTATACCATCTAGTAGCAATTTGATGAGAATAAGGTTTTGATTCATTTTTCCATGCTAGCCTCCCTAAACCAAAATCAGCAATTTTCAGAATACCTTCTTCATTTATTAATAAATTAGCTGGCTTCAAATCCTGAAAATGTTTCACTATTATGCTATGTTTTCTAATTGCTTTTTATTGCTATTGAATTAACATTAATATACCCTATGTATTATATCTTTGCCATGTATATAGGCAATACCCTCCAAAATCATTTTTGTATAAGTTTTTACTTGAGTTGAAGTCAATGATATTTCATTGTCTCTTATTATCTCCCATAAACCTGTTGGCATGTACTCAAAAACCATTACAAACTCTAATCCAGTAGGAAAAGCATTCAATAATTCTATAACCTGTATAAAATAACAAATATTTGAATACAATCTGTAATTTTTTTGTTACATATTTATGTTAATAGTTATAACGTGTAATTAGTTGTGCAAACATACATTAACATGTTTTAATTGCTGCAAAATTTTTATTTCTCTGATAATAGAGGTTGATATACCATTTTCAATATTTTTTAAAAATAACTTCTTTAATGCTACATTATTTTCTGTTTCTGTATCGTATGCTTTCAAAACTACACCCTGTGCTCCTTCTCCAATTTTTCCAGTAATTACGTATCTGTCCATAATTATGATTGAACTCCTATCATTCAATATTTCTTTTGTTTTACATTCCAAGGGTAGTTACAACCCTTTTACCATTTTCGTGTCATATTCTGCTATACCAACTACGACTAGTATTCTATTACAGCGCTTTTGGTAGTCGCGATCTGAAATATCGACGTTGCTCAAAATCTCATTTCGGAGCTGTTTTGTTGGGATCAGAAGGGGCTGATAATTAAACGAAGTTTAATCTGGAAGAAATGGAAAGAGAAAATTTTAATTAGTAATTTTTCAATAATATATTTGGGATTTGAAACCCGATATTAATTCAAACATCAGGTGCTCAATTCCCATAGATAGAACCACACGTTCTACCCACAACGAAAATCATTATGTTCCTTTTAGGTACCAAGGAACAAAATCCAATAAAATGTTTAAAAATCTAATTTCTAATACATCACATCGTGTGTTCATGTATTAGGCAATATTCTGTATCATATCCATATTAATTTTTGAACGCAAGGGAAGCACACGTAACGCTTTCATTCTCGTTACTTAATATACCGAAAGGAGTTCTATTTTGAAACGAGAAACATACGCCACACTGTGCTGGAATTTAGTATCATGTTTCTTCGGATATAAACACCAAATGACCTATTATAATATTACAAAGACACATTTCCATAATTTAGTGACGGATCCAGAGGGAGAGCGATTAAGGTGATCGCCCCAAGAGTTCCTTCTTTATTTTATTAAATTAATGTATTTCGTGATCCATATTAGTACATGTGTATTACACGAGAAATTGATTAAAGACTGCTAGTGAATTTGACAACACTCATTTTTAAAATGTATTGGATATTTTACAAATTGAATTGTAAATTTATAATTTTTTACTTTAAGGGAGCAAACCATCTCGAACCAACTTGGAAAAACAGCTGGCCAGGTCCTTAACACTTTGAAGATAAAATTTTACGAACTGACGAATTCTTTATTTTATTTATTTAAATAATTTCTTGTGAATCTATTTTATACAGCATTCATAGACCTCGTGAAACATGCGGTCATCAAAGTGTTAAGGAAAAGAGATGAACAACAAAAGGGTGAAAGACAATTTGATAATCCAATGGATAAAGTTGAAAATGCAAGGATCAAGAAATTAATTTCTCAATTATGTGTGTCTATGTGTATGCATCTCGTGTAGGGGTGGGATATACATAGATATAAATGTAGATATATTTGTTTCTCTTACAATCAATAAGTAACATTTTTCCCGGAATTTTGGTGAAACTTTTACAGATGTACATAATTAAGAATATACTTTCAGTGTGCAACCGATGGTAAACTAGCAACATGTCCCTTAACAAATATCTATTCATCTAAGTATAAGCGCTTTATTATTATCAGTCGCAACTCGACACAATTTTCCACAATGAGCCCATCGTTATTATTCTAACACATCCATAAAAGGTGACCATCCCCCAATCGTACAATTTCAACTTCTTTTGTCAAAAAAAATTTTGATTATACGTAAGGCGTTTCTCTTCCTAACAAATATCCGCCTTTAGCTAAAAATTCTTTATTGCATTTCTTTTCTATTTTCTTTTTGGTATCTTAGAACCTCGAGCATCTCGAGTATTTTACTTGCTTTTTTCTGAAAATTAAAATTAAAGCTTCAAACATTGGTAACGAAATCAATTTTACTAATTCTAGAGAAAAGATTCATAGAAATGAATTAATTATAAATTATTTATTAGTGCTGGAATCCATTTCTTAATACAGCTATTTCATATTATAAGTACATCTCAATCCTCTACAATCCTATGTGCTCTCTGTGTATTTTATACGGTACATATCTCTCACGATATGTTCAGAATAAAAATATATTTTTCAATCAATTAATTCTCTAAAAAAAAAAAGAAAAAAGATTGAAACAATTGTAGAGGGTTAATGAGACGCATCATTACGTAATATGTATATAACAATATGCGAATCACAACACATTGCATATACATTATAGAGAAATTGAAATACTCAATAGTTGTATTGTGCAAGGTGTAAACTTTTATTGTACACGAAGGCTGGATGTCATTACTACGAAATCCAGAAAATGGTCACCTCGGTATTACGAATTTTTTTACTTTTTCTTTTTTTTTTTTCCTTTTCATATAGGTACATACGATATTTCACAATATCATCCTCGCTCTCTCGCTCTCACTCTCATTGTATTTTTATTTTATTTTCTTTATTTTTACGGTGTTTCCTCTTTCGCGCGTTCTCTCTCACGCTCTTTTTTTTTTTTTTTAAATATTGTAATTTAGAAAATTTTTACTCGTATTAATAAATTGAAACTTATTAGATTTGCCACGTCAAACACGCGCAGGCAAAGCGCCAGGCACTTGTAGATATAAGGAAGATTTATACAATCGTTTATCATTACACGGTGGGATGTCGAATTTGATTGAAACAGAGCCGATCTGTAGGACGGACGACGTTATTCCAATAACATAATGATTTTAAATAATTTTTTAGATATAAACATCGTGTACTTAGCAATCGTATGGTACATTACTCTCTTCAATATTATAACAAATTAATTGATAATCTTTCATTTAAACACTGATAAATGATATAAGTACGAGCAATATTGCGCTTAAAAAAATTATTCTAAAATAAAGATAGATATAGGCAGTGCACCTAAAAGCCTCCTAACAATAAGAAATACATAAAGGATTATAAATCACCTGACGCTATGTACACGATACAGAAATAAAAGAGTAACTTCCAATAAAAATATTAAATCGCTAATGCTATTAAAAATCTGATATTTTGTAATTTTACAATGATAAAGTCGTCCGATAGATATCCTACAAACGGCAATCCTGTTTAATCGCAACTAAAAACTTTTCTTTTCCGAATCGACAAACTTGCATAAACCTTTCCTTACAATAATTAAGGTGCTCGAGCTCGCTGATACATAAAGGATTCTTATTTTTTTTTTTTTTTTTTTGTTTTGTTTAAAGAGAGCTCGCACGTTAATATACAGCAACACAAATAAGAAAAGTGTTCAAACATCCTTTCTGAGATCACTGACGAAGAAGCGCGTGTAAACAAGAAATCAGATTCACGCTCGACAAGAAATTACACGTAATTATTATTCTTACCCTATTAAAAAACGTTACCTTTATAGTTGGCTCATTATTATCATCATTAATGATCATCGTTAATCAATGTCCCCTTAATATTTGTTTTTCTTTCATCATCAAATATGCTTATTCGTGCGGTATTCATTGGTAGGTACACGGACACAATCGCATTTAGAAACGGAAATTAACTAGACAAATCCTAACAGCTACGATATTACTATTATTTTTTTTTCCCCCTTTTTATATCATAAAGAAGCTTGGATATTAATAAGATTCCTTGGGAACGCCATCACTGATCATCGTTTCGAGGTTCTTCTTAAAGCTGACATTTTTTTTTCACATCTATTCTTTTTTTTTTTTTTCTTTTCTTTTTCTTAAGCGCTTTTCATACACATTTTTTCTTGTTTCCTTTCTTTTAGTGCTTCGAACTTACATAATAACACTATATAGAAGAATTCTTGACGTTTTCGCAAAACGAATTTCAGTTTTCTTTTCTTTCGGTACCATCAGCGAGAGAAGAAATGAAAACGAAAGAAGAGAACGGTTTAATGGTTGAAGTCTCGTAGGAAAAGCAAATACAAACAGTTTGTAAAAATATTGTAAAATTTCTTTCCCCGTTTACTATATGAAGCTTATGCTCGATTAGTGTAAAAATCATGGTTTCTCGTTTGTAATTAATTTGCCTTTCCTAGAAATCGACCAGTATCCGTTTAACATTCGCATTATTCTTTTTTCTTAAGCCTAAGTAGAACATTCCGAAAATCATAAATCGCAACGTCAAGGTCTTTGGTGGCGCTTTTATAAACGCTAAAGAAAAAAAAAAAAAAAAAAAAAAAGAAAGGAAGATAAGAAAGAGGAGCGTCCCACTTTCCCTACATTAATTTTGTGCAGAGATGGTATTACAATGGAATCGATTGATAAATCTTAATACTGTGAAATAATTTAATAGACATTTAATTCGCTTCAATAATTAATTAGTCGTTTATCGAAATCGATTCATTTTTTTCTTTTTTTTGCTTTTAAATCCTTTACGCTAAAATCTATGAACGCCACTTAAAAACACTGACGAACTATGATTTCTTGGGAATATTAGACAACTTTTTACAGATAAAGACAGCTTACTAATTACCGAGAAAAATCGATCACTTGTAAAGTACAATTGATTTGATGATTTAACTTGTAAAGCTCATCGAAATACAAGGATTCTTATCTTGTCACCTTATTCATGGAAATGTATAATTCATACATGCCTTTCCTTTGCACGTAAATTTAATCTTTTTGTTTGTTAATATATAAATATAGATTATTTGTCTTATTTTTTAAAACGTCTTGGCTCGTGGTAGGAAGTAAACTCTACTTTTTTTTTTTTGTCCGTTTATATCCATAGACTCGGTTACTTTTTATTACACACTAAGTAATATTCATTTCGTTAAACCCGTTTTAATCGAGAAACTTTGAATTGCCTCGTTAAGTTTCCTTTCTTTTTCTTTCAAACGTATCCTAGGTACATGTTTTTATTATGCGTTGTTAGATTCAAGAAGAAAAAAAAGAAAGAGAAACTCAATCGTCTAACGATCCTTTCTGTTTCTTATAGTTTGAAATTTGTTGCACCAGATTGAAAAGAAAAAAGAAACGAATAAAACAACGTACAAATTAATCTTACTTGATCGCGTCAAAATAAAAATTACAAAAGTTTGTTTTAAAAGCATTCCATCTATTGCCCACTCGACCATCGTCGATCACTAAATGGTAAAATGATTTATGAACGAGTTATTGAGGTAATATTTACAAATGGATCCTAGTTTTTTTTTTTTGATCGGGCGTAAGAAAATATCAAGTATATCGTCGCAGACCTTTACGAAATACATAATGTTTCGTTACAAAGGACTGCCTTTTAGTTTAGGACTTAGAGAAAGATGGAATGAAACTATATTATATATGTATATAGAATGAAACAAAAAATGATTTTTCGCTTCATTTTTTTTCGACATCTCGATTCCTCTGATGTCCTTTTTCTTTTTCTTTTCTCTCAGTTTTGGTATTTACTTGCGCACCGATTATATGTACACTACAGTTGTTTGCAGTATTTTTTTTTTTTTTTTTTTTAGATTTACTTAAAATCTAATAGATCTGTATGGCCTCATTACGATTCAATATTGATTCGTAATTTTTTCACTTCTATACTTCTTACACGTCCGTCATTTTGGTTCCATTACACCCTTAACAACACGAATAATAAATTCTTTTTTTTTTTTATGTTTGTTGTATCCTCTCTCATTGCTCAAAGATTCATAGCTTCATCTCTCTTACTTTAACTACACCGTCGTCATTCGCTAATTTGCGTTTATTTATCCGCTGCCCTCGATCATTTTTGTAATTGATTCAATTACAGAAATCTATCTTAACGAACGTCACAAAATTACGCTTCGACCTTTTATCAGCGTCGAAATCATGTTTTAACAAATTTCACCTAATTATCATTTTCTTTCTTTCTTTCACAAAGTCAGAAACTAAGTATTAAATGTTGTAACTGTAAGCGATACCCTATACATTACGGACTTAATATTATAACTAGAATAAATATTATTGATAGATTAAGGTCCTTTTCATACTTTTCGAGATAAGATTAACATTTATCACTCGCAAGTTCTATGTTAGAATCATTAATACAGAATTTTACACAAACTCTACATGTCAGCTCGATCAACATTCTTTTAAATATATTTTTCATCTGAATAAAATTAACGTGTGTCTTAAGTTCACATTCATAGATTGAAAAAAAAAGACAGGAAATATATTATGAAACATCATTGAAATACTCGTTAGTTCTATATACATATACATTACATAAGAGTTTATAAGTTTGGTTTTTGTTTTATTTAAATCATGCAACGATCTTTATGCTTAGTTGTTTTTAATACTGCTTTATAAATCAAATAATAAAACGATTACAACCTATGCTTGGAACGATGAATGTCGTTAAAAACATTATCAATGTATCAATGATTCTAACGATATGCAATAAACAATTTATGGCGCACGACATTCAATACATATTTATACACTTCATTATCCTATCTATTGCTTCTACATTGTAGTTGCTTGAAAGGCTCTTAGTACTGTTACTGTGCCGATTAAGATTATTGTTCCATTTTAAATACACACCCATCACTCGGACGAATCGTGAATAAAGAACTTCATTAAGATTAAAAAAGTTGAAGGACCTTAAAATTTGCGTTACATAACAAATAAAACGTAACTTATCCTAATAATTTCATTATTATACTTCTAATCTATACTACAATTACTGAATTATCCTTACCCTAATCTTATTTGAATCATTTTTTGCATTGATGGGGCTTCATCATCAGCCCAGATCTAATGCCATATGTACATTCAATTTTTACCCGAAGGGATAACACTTTATGTTTTAAACATTAAATAAAGGTAATTGTTTACCTTCGTTGATGTGAATACTGTTCAAGACTATCAGGTGTGAACCATGTCCGGAAAAAAAGTATTTCTAACATTTTATCAGGAGTACAGATAACTTTATCAATAGAAATTATGAAATCCCCCTGAGCAAAACTAACAGAGATACCGGTTACCATTTTAATTTTATTCAGAGTACCTTTTTACTGTTTTTAAATTGATCAGCAGGCCGTGAACTGGAACATGAACGTGGGCACTATATAAAGACTGTACAGTCTGATGAACATCGGTATTAACGCGTTTTTAGATTCTTGATGAAGCTAGTTGCACTGCTAGTAAAACATTGGAGGTACTTTTCTTTTGAACACAGCGTACACCCGAAAATCTCAAGCTACATTATCTGTAACAAATCGAGCCGTGAAAGCCTCAAAATTCTTCTACGAATAAAGTTATTATAACAGTTCAAGCTGCATCGTAACTTTGTTGATGTAGGTGTCTATAATTTCTGCTTCACGTGTGCAAGTTAATGTCAGTGGAACTAAAAGAAATAGAGTATGTATTTTCGAGTTTGCAGTAAATATCAAACTATTTAAATGTAAAATACTAAACTTCTGTACAAAGATAATTGCATTCAATCATATGCTTCATTCCATTTACAATTAAAAGAATGATCTTCCAGTTATGTGTTAATTACTTTGAATCGTGACTAATTACATGGAAGATACTTGATTTAGTTATATTCGATAGTTAAAGCATTTCAAATAATCCCCCCCCCGCCCCCCACACAAAAGATGACATTAGATTTAGACTGATTGATATACACGTCATACAGAAGATATCATTCAGCAAATGTGGCACGATGTTTTTTTTTTTTTTTTACAACGCTAAAGATATTACATAACACTATGCTTTATCAACTTGCCACAACTTTGGATTTCATTATAACAGATTCTTAACTTACTTTGGCCATTGGCTTAGAGACCTCGACAATTAACATTTACAAACCTTTTATTCATTTGCATCTCCCTACCGATAATTTATTACTTGACGTGGCCAATTTTTTTAGTACTCACAATAAATATAAGTATGATGAATATGATATCGTAGAGAATCATAGTCTCATGAGCATAATAGTAAATATGCTTAAGCGTGACAATAGTACACGTCAATATTTTTATAATCGCACGACCCGTAAGTCTAAATTTTTCTTCTTACAAAAATTGGTTGATTTAAATGATAACTACGCATAAACAACAAGATAACAGTTTCGCAAGAAGCGATTTATACAATCGTAAATTTATGTTGTAATGTAATTTTTTTTCTTTTTTGTATCATACAAATGCTAGAGATAATTTAATCTCTATTTAAAAAAAAAAAGGAAAAAAAAAAGAAAAGAACAAAATAAGCGTAATATGCACGGCAGCTGATATTTTTCTTAAACTGTTTGTTCACATGGTTTTTGGCGCAAAATTTCACATCAGTCAAGCTGCGTATGCCTTAATCTAATCTAAAACATGATTAACTAAAAGCACCTCTTTAAAAACCTACTCGCTAGAATGTTTAGAATACCTATCCAACACCTGGTCGACAATATGTTAAATAAAATATAAAAAAAAGGGAGGAAATAAACTCAATATAAAGTTGCTTGACCTATCTCAGGTATTGGACAGATTCGTTTGATTATAAAAGTAAGTAAAAAAATTGACCACTCAAGAAGATTGTTTAGCATTTAAATAGCCTAGAAATATTCGTGCTCAAGATATGATTATCATTATCTGGTATCAGTTGCTTGTGTAAAAAAAAATTTTTTTGAAGAATTATGCAAAGTACATAACTCGCTTTGTGTCTGCATGAACTGTAATAGCTCTTGCCATTGCACCTGGTGTTCTGTCTTCACTGCAACCTGATTGATGAGATCCTTCCCCGCTGAAACGTGATTATTGCAGAAAACATTAATAATAACGAATTAAAGTAAAACAGATCCTCCAACTAGAAAATTATGCGACACATCACTCAGATTTTCGTATATCAATTATATCAAATTTGAAGTTTATCACTTTATAAATTGATAAAAAAATTTCACTTACCTATCATGTTCCTTTTCTACCAAATGATATCTGGCTCGGAATGCTACAAGATGAGCATAATATGCTGGTGCAGGTATACTGACAGACCTCGTACATCTCACATACGTGTGACAAAGTTGATAAGTAAGACATTGTAATTCATCACTTTCAAAATGATTATCGTCCCACAGAACGTGATAGTGTGACGGCCGTGATGTGCCCTAAGGAGAAAATAAACATAATACGAACGCTAGACGAAAGAAATCTAAAAATACATTTATTCACAGATTATTAATTTACCTGGATGCCTTGATGACTACACAGATAAAAGTCGAATTCAGTTGGATGCGTTATACAAACATCTACCGTTGTACCCGCTGGAATGTTTCCACTTTTTCCACTTTGTTCCTTTTTATCTGCACAGAATAAGCGGGTGTGATGTCTCTTCTGTACTACGATGAATGTTATTCCAGGTTTGTAATCAGCTTCGAGTTTAATGCAAGCCTCACGAATAGCAGTTAATTCGTGTTGCAAAACGTGTAAAAACTGGCCTTCCGAGACACCATCACGATAAAGAATTATTCTGTGTGGCTTATATCCCCCGGTACTTTTATAAAACATGATAAGAAGTTCTCTGAAAAAGGAAAAATATACTATTATTTATAAACAAAAAAAAAATGCAACTGTATTTCGTGCATTTAAGTGAGATAGTTCAATTATAAATACCACTTATTTTTTTAAAAAACGTACTCACCTCACCATTGAACTGAGTTCTTGAATAATTTCTTGTCTGTGTTGCTGAACCCTAACAGTAGCCGCATATCGAGATGGATGAGCATCCATGCTACCAACAACTGCAGCTATGCTAGGTTTCTTATTATCTCCAGCAGGAGGATGAGTTACATCAGCCCCCAAAAATATGACAGGTTCATTGAATACTTTAGGTCTGATACTTGGTACCAGAATACTATTAATACCCCCTAATTTTACGTTAATTTTTAGACACAAATTGGATAACGTCTGCGGCGATGTTTTATTAACATTTTTTGCTTGTACGCATTGCGTTGCTATACCCAGTAATGTGTCCCCAACTCTTTTCACTTCGGCTGCAGGTAAATAAATATTCAGCAAATGTAGAAAGATAATATTTCATAATATCTCAAACAATAGGATTTTATATAATTACCATATACAGGCGTTTTCCCAGGTAATACAACGCAAACAAGTTGTAACGATTGAAATGTTGATTTTAAATATCTAAACATGGGCTCTACTTGATCCGGCCCGGTAGCGTATTTACAAAAACATGGTTGCCCAATAATTGGCATTCCAGCATCGTTGCTTATTTTTTGTAACTGTGTTGTAAACATACGCAGTGCATCCTCGCGTACATTTCTTTGAGGCGCGAAGCAAGCAATTGCCCAAACTCTAATTTCCACACCTGTGAAAAATTGCTTGCCGCGCATGTCCCATACACCTTGATTAGGCATAGCTTGCTGCTTCGTCTTTAGCAAAAAAAAAAAGACGAACAAAAATATATCATTGAATATCATGAAAATGTATTATCGAATAAAAATAATAAACAAAGTAGATGCATCAGTATTTCTACATAATCCATGCAATCACTGCTTCTCTATTTTCATTACATAAAAGTCATCTAAATGTAACAAAATAATGAATCAGATGAACAAATAAAAATTCACTTCATTTTATCGCTGCATGGAACGAAACTGATAGCATCAAACAATAGCTAATGATATCGGACTGTAAATGTAATGTGAATTGTATCAGTAAAAAACTAAAATCCTTTTTGTAGACTGAAACAATATATGACACCTTAGATTAACGCGAAACTATTTTTTCGAAAGTAAGTAATCGCTGTAATCAAGTGTACGTATAATTAATTTCATTACAGTGACAGCCCGTATACCAAAATCAACCAGGTCTAGGACCCATGCATTCATTTGACAATTTTTCATTTTACTTATTCGTAAAATGAAACGAATTCTTATTTTGGAAGCGATTACTGGATTTTCGTCATGTATTTATTCATTATGTATACAAAATGGTAAGTATTTCAAATATTTATTTTCATCGAATCAGAGAAATTAAATTGCAGCTAATAATTTTGTATTATGTAGCACTGCAAAATCGTATCCCTACCAAAAATAATATAAGAGCCACTGAATATGTGTGGTTTGGCTAGACCTGACTGATTAAGTTGGAAGTTTCTCACCTGTCCACTGAGGGAACTTACACGCCCTCCGTATTGTAGCTTGGGCGGAGGTAAAACACGACCCCTAACTTCCATCATATTGTTTGATATTGTCAGACCAAATTCTTGAACATACGAATCATTATTAAAATCAGCTCTTCTAACTAAATTATTTATTTCTCGTTCACGATCTGGAGCAGAACGAGCTGTAGCTTTTATCATAGTGGATGTCTGCATATCAGTCAATTTTTTAATACAGCGTTGCCCGGCGACAATATTACAGACCTAATAACACGTAAGTTTATGATATAAAACATGATACAATTATGAAATGAAAATTGAATTACAGAAAAATACACTAGGTTTAACAAACCTCGAGGGGTAGATATGTGTGCTTATGCTCTTGTCCAACTTGAAGACACGGAAGATGCGGATGACGTAACTTCATTTTATATTTATCTAAGAAATACTTTGCAACAGTGCATTCAACTGTTTGTCCATTTTCTAGTTGTAAAGGGAATCTAAAATTTTCGAGGCTCATGTATACACAATAATGTCACAAATGCTTTGTTTATACTTACGACTGCATTTGGGCAGGTTTACGTGTAACGTTACACACTCTGTATTTCCGTCTCATAGTTCCACAATGTGTAATTTCAATTTTGAGTCCCTTAATTTCTTTGGTAAACTTAACTCGTTGAGAATCTGTTAAAGGCTTTCTTTGTTCATTTATGTCTCGAATGTCTAATACTTCACACATAAATTCTATGACAGGTTGGGCTTTGTAAAATGCAGTTGCAGAGACTATAATACAAACAATATAATTCAGGTACATGTTACGACTATAGTAATAAAATATTATAGTTTAGTATGTTTGACATTTACCATCAATATTCAACATCATCTTCCACTGTGATGGCCTAACAGATTGATGGAAACCAAACCATACTTCTCTACCACCACCTAGTGGATGATAATATCCATCTGGTGTACTAAAGAATGATCTACCTACAGGAGTATATGTCATAGATGGTAAATGCCTCATTACAACATCTAAAGCAAGTATAGCATCATATGGAATTTGTCTTGTACGTCCTTCTAGAGCTTCTTCTAAAGCAAATAATGAAACTTGAGCCACCCACTTTATCACCACTCTAAAAACTCTGTCTTTACCCTCACCAGGCAATGTTACCTAAAAACAAAAACATATTATTAGAAAACATGCGAAACGGTTCACAAATTTTCTCAATTATGATACTTACTTCTAATTCTATTTTATCAGTACCAATAGGCAAAGGGTCCCTCGTATATAAATTATTTCTGCCATCAAACACAGGCTTAAGAGTTCCGAATATTTTACTATATGCATGAACCATCGTTTCTATTATTTCCCTATTAACTTTACGAGGACATTTATCTGGTTGAATGTTAATATCATAATGATGCACAAAACCACGTGGCATTGTAATTTGAAAGTGATTAGCTCTTAAACCAATTGGTCTGCCTTCACGTCCTATATTTGGTCTCCGAGGACACGAAAACACTGTAATAATAGTTCGATTTCGCTTAAAAATAATGCAAAAATTAGTTAAAACATACAAATTAATATTTTAATTTAAATCTAAAAAACATAACAGTTGTACAATGATTTTACTTGTACAACAGTATATTTGCTACATGAAATTACAAGTGCAGTGTTTTTTATTCGATTAACATGGTAATTAAGTATGCTATATTATTTCAATTTTTACAATTTATTTAAGATATATACCAAAAATATAAAACCATCTGAATAACTCACTTGGCAGTTCAGGAGGTTGAGGAGGAGTGTGTGTCTGCTGTGCAGGAACAAGTCCTAAAGAGCTAGGAGCAACGACACTGCTCCCAGTTGATCCAGCTGCTCCCACAGAAGAACTTGTTGTGGGTCCAGGTGGGGGAGCTAAAAATATTAAAAACAACTGAATAATATTGTAAAAAGTATAATAAAATAACTATATTACAATAATAAAAAGTTATATTCTACCTGTATAATAGATAATATTAAGCAAAAATTTATAGTACATTTTATTGTTTTATGGACTATAATGTTTAATAATCTATATTTATACAATCAAAAAGCTTTAACTTTTGATCTTAAACAAATACTGATATTATATTAGGATTCCTGTAGTTTTATTCTAAATGTTAACGATGTCAATGAACTTATGAATAATGCCTTCAAACATTATTCTGTTTTAATTCAGAACACTCAGTCTTTCATTAGCATAATTTACTGCAATGCTGCTTACTTTGATAATTAGGTTTTAGGTACATGTTAAATTCATAGTTTATTATAATATTGCACATCATTATATTGATTTAAACTATACCTGATATATTTACCTATTTCTAATAGAATATAATTTATAAATACTTTTTCCCATAATATATTTACATATACACAATTAAACGTACAGTATGATTTAAAAAAGACATAACAGAAACCTTAAATTACATACATTGGAATTCATTTTTAATATCTCGACTTCTTCATACGTAAAATATCAATAAAGAGGTAATATTAAAAATATAAATTTATAAAGGCACATTGTTTTTAGATAAATAGTATAATAAAATATAACAACTTTATATTTTCATTTATATAACACGTTTATTTACAGTATTATTTATTTCCATAAAAACTTAATGGGTTCTAGTTTTCTGTCATAATTAACATGATAAGGTGATACATTGAATACGTGATATGTATTAAAAAAAAAAAATATCAGCGTTAAACATTAGTCCTCATACGTTATCCATGTATTGACGGATCAAAAGTGACGACACATTGTGCCTGTTGAACGAGGTTCATTCGAGGTCATTTTTCAAATTTTCTCTGGATCTTTAAATTTAACCTATTACCAGAGATTAATTTCATTATTGCATGTGCCGTTAAAAAGTATTCTGATTCTCTCAAAATGATAAAAATACGAAGAAATTCAGAACTAATCGTACAACGATATCCTGCTCTTGCTTAGACAAATACAGAAGAACCTATTTTGGAATATTTTGAAATATTATGACGAAAACTAAACATAATTAACTACTCACGCTGCCCTACAGGATACATTTTTGCAGCTGATGATGAAAAAGACCAGATAACCACTAATAAATCAGTAAAAAATTTAACACAAAACCCACTGACCACACAACACACTTCTCCACAACACACACTACGAATGAGATTGCCTTTTGCAATGGCTGCCTTCAACTTCACTCCAATTGGTCTTATCTCGACCAATCAGCGCGCAATTAATAAAATAATAGTTGATAATTCTTGGCGCCATTATTTTCTCAAATAATTTAGATTTTCTACTTTCAAATAAAACAATGTATTTGTAATTGATTATATAATTATAAAATATCAGTATATACAAACACTGATTATACTACGTTTAATATAACCTTTCGAAGTTACTTCAAAATTATTATGCCCTAAAGATAAATATTAATAAGAAATATATATATGAATTTCGTTTTATTCGAGACTTTTATTATATTTATAATTACACTATTATTCAATTATAAACGATTTTTGTTTATGTTGGTGGCACTGCAATCGCAATTATTTCCCCCTGGATTATATCCACTAGTGATAGTGTATAGGTACGCGATTGCGTGCTGGATTTCCGAAATGTCGATTCCTTTTAATGGGACTCGTACGCGATCAGCAGGATTAATAAGTGCAATTATAAAACAATTAAAATCGATAAACTTAAAACCGGTAAAATCAATCAACATACAGTTTGATCCCTTTCATGAAAAAGCTTCGGAAATAAGGTTAGTCCATTGAAACTCATACGCTGTGTATATATTTCATTAAATTTAATTTCTTTCGCTGTCTAAGACTACAATAAATAATATTTAATGATTTATTATTTATAAATTCATTTTCAATCGTAAATTTTCTATGAAACGTAACGATTAATTCCCTTTGCTGCGAGTTTGTTCCTATCTGGTGACGTCAATACTCTGCGCATGTGCAGTACAAAATTTTTAGTAACTAGCAGACGACAAGTACCTAAATGTATATTTTTAGAAAAACTATTCTAATGATTTGTCAGTATAACAACGCGTATAAACATTATATTGAATTTAAATAAACCACTGATTATTGCAACTTATAATTGTGATCAATCAGTGTTATAGTCTCTCACTGCAAATCAACTGAAAAGGTATAGTTGATTTTTGACATCTAATAATTTTCTACTCAAAACCAGACAATATACATTAAATTATAACATTTTTTTAATTCCTGGAAAGCTACTTATTTATTTGCTTTGATAAAGCATTTGAAATTGATAACTATAATGATTATTTATAATTGTTAATTAAAATAATGTTTGTCCATTAAAAAAAAAGGAAAGATTTTATGACTTAATATAATAATGCACTTATGGAAATTAAACTTACCACTACATTGTCCACATCCATATGCTTTGCCAAGCATAGAGACTGCTGTAGTTATGCGAAGACTACTTAAGTCTGGCAATTGAATTGGTAGTTGTTCCATTTGAGCCATTTTGCCTGAAATGTTACAAAAAAACAAAAATAATAATGAGCAGATCATTAGCATAAAAATGTGTATACATGTATATGGTGTATTTACAGAGATTTTTTCTTTCACATTACTTGTAAGAAGATTATTGCAACTAATCCACGTTGTGTTGTAAAACCTCAAATTGTTTCGGATTTGTCTGAGCCCATAGTCAAATTCAAATTATGTAAGTATAATTTTTTTTGTATCAAGAAATACTTAATGTTTATTATTTTTTACTCTTAATTTATATTACTTTATTTATAATATTCATACAAGTACAAGAATTAGATATATTGCAACAAAAAAAAAGTAAAAAATGTATTATAATTCAAATATAAACATTAAACTATATTAAAGGATGATCAAATACAATATCATATATTTGTATCTCTATATTTTAGTATCCGGTGATAACGTGGTATTCAAAACTACAAATTTGACATCTCTGAATATTTTGCAACTTTACAACAAACACATTACTCCATTAGCTCCAGTTGAATCTGAAACTGAAATTAGCAAGAGTCTTGAAGAAGCAAAGAAACGAAAGAAAAAATATCCATTTAAAATTAAGGCAGGAAACAGACGTAGAGGATTAATATTATAAGTAACAGTTTAATAACTGACATGTATAATAAATAAGTTTTGAAATACAAAAGGAATAAATATAAATGCAAGTAAAAATTACAAAATAAAGCATCTTTTCAGCCTAATTTGTTGCTTCTCCCTTGTAAAGTCATAAAGAATTAAATTTACATTGTCAATTGATAAGAAAAATTTAGACATCTTATTTTAATCAAAGATTAATCTTTAATTGTTTTCTGAAGTTCTTTATTGTACAAAACACTCATCAAGATGGCTAGTCATACTGTCAATAGTAAAAATTATAATATGAAACTTATTGATACTCTTTATAATCAGGTTCCAGCCTTTACTGATGTTTTCGATGAAGAAACTTGGTATATTTTTGTTGCCTGCTTTGTTGCAGGAACATTTTTAGTTGCATTTATTCTTTCAAGATTTATAACATTAAAACCCGTGGAATGAATTAAAAATATTTCCAAAAAAATGACATCTTATATCCATACGTGTAGATTATTAGTTATATTCAATAAATTTTGTTAATATTAAATTTTAATAATCTAGATGTATGCTATATAATTATAAACATTAAGTTTTCATTATGATTGTAATAAATAACATATTACAGTATATGACAACTTTTTCTTTAAATATCTGATCAATCAATTTGGCATTTGTGTCCCTATTATAGATTTCAACACATTGTGTGTATCATAGTTTTGATGAACCAAGTTCATATCTTTAATGTAATATAAATTATATAATAATAAAAAATTAACAAAAAGTAATTGAAATAATGTGTAATTACTTTCATTACAAATTATTTTAAATAAAATATTCATTATATTATGTTTCATTATTTTAGTGTTATTAATTTTATTCTCTAATTGCATGAAATTTATAAATAATAAAATTCCTTATTGAATTCTATATTGTATTTATATTTCCTTTTAAACCGAGTTTGCAAATGCCGTATATTCCAAGTCCACCAACTATTCTACGTCTCTTTTCTTCTCTTTTATTCTATTGCCATCTCCATTTCCCGCCCCTCTCGCTCTCCTATATTCATACGGCCTTTTATGTGGCATATGTTCATTCTCCTTATATGTATTTTATCCTTTTCTTAGTTTCAGTACTTTGACCTTGTTAATATCCCTGTTTGATATATATTTTTTTTTTTTACTATTTTCAGCATAGCTATTTAACAATTCATAGGTATTTAAAATACTGATCGGGAGCGATCGAATGACGATTTAAACGGTCAATCTTACATCGTGATTAACACGGGAATGATCACAGTGAACATAGATGCAACTATGTAATTTAAAAAAAAACTCACCTATTTCGTAAAACCGGTATTCGAATCGAGACGTACAAAACTGATAATCACACTTTACTTGGAATCACATAAACATTGTCAATTTTTAAATTTAAAAAAAAAAACTTCACTTCAGTATCTGCGCATTAACTATGCATGTGATAGTCATTTTATACATAACACCATGAACGAAAATGTAATGTGTCTTCCATGATAAAATCTTTTACACATGACGACAATTAATTATTTTATAAATTACACATTTTACACAATATTCGTTTCTTTTGCCGTTTACTCTAAACGCGTATTTTCAGGAAGCTAAAGCACACATCAAGAGTGGTACGTAAAAACCGTACCGAAAAAATGTCTGTAGTTTACATCTGTAACAAATGTAAATGGCAATGTGTATAATGATTTCAGATGTATAAATAACTTTTAAATAATTAGCAACTTTGCGCGTATACAATTATCATAAATACATCATAAATTAAATGATCATTTAAACTTGATAAACTAGAAATTGATCATTTAAAACTTGATTCGCCAATGCCTCGCCATTCTTATCTAAAGCGTGCACCGTATCGAAGGATTTCATTGTTCTTTAAGATAATTCGCGCGTAATAGAACGAAGTAGGTTTCTTTTTTATGTGAGAAATGTTAAATACGGATAACTGTGTAAACCGATTTGAAGGAAGTATGTAGTAAGAGTTTTCCCCTACATTTAAAACGTTTGTGATTGTGTACATACACGGCATGTCGATACAGTTATATAGCTTACTTTGTTTTGATGACTATTACTTGAATGAAGAATGAAATTAATAGAATTATGTAAAAATATTACGAGGAAAGGCAAAATGAATATAATCTAACATAAATATTGCTGATTCACTGAATTATTTGATAGACATAATTTACCAATATCATACTCTAATGACTTATTTCTTCAGCTTTCAGTATACGCGCAAAATATATTCAGTAAACATTCTGTTTGTGTAATATAGTCTGTTTAAAAACAAATGTACACGAAATATGCCACAAATATAACAGTTATAGTCGCGGAAGCAAACAGAACCGTAACGTATTGTGATTCTAAAACGCGTAATATTTCAATGATCCGGTACTGCCAAACTGTCGGAAATTTTGCAGAATGGCCACCGCCGCTTTCACTCGCGACGCGATTCTACCAGACACGATTTCAGTAGGAGCGGGACGAAGCCGCCAAAAACGATCACCAAGTGTCAAGGTTGCCATTGTACATGAACATGCCGAATGTACCCCCGGGTGTGTGGGTAGCGAGTGCATTCGCATACACTCTACCCACCTCACACATAGTTAGCGCTATCACACAATAATATTATCATGATACCCCGCGCTTGTTTTATGATGACACCGAATCCGATTTACGGTATGCTCAACTACAAAATGATCTAATACACTTTCACGGTTAATATGTAGAGAAGAAAATATGTTTTGCACAAATTTACCGGGCGTCTTTTAGCAATATTCACTAAACTAGCGAACAACATCCGCAAAAAAGACCCCACTACTTGTTCGATTCCTCAGTCACTGCGCATGCTCATTCGGCCAGGATTGTAACAAGTAAACAAAATGAGGTAGCATCGTCTCACGGTACTTGTTTACAAACAACGATATACATAGAATACTATTTAAATTTGCTCATTCATCATATATACTTTACTTACATTCAATACACCTGTGATATATGCATGAATGAGAGCATATCAATGCCTAATTCATTACTTTCTATTACTTTAGCGGCACATAAATATTTTCTTCGATTAAAGGAACCAAAATTAACCTATTAAAAAATATATTATTTTTTACAAAAATATGATGTTTTATCATTTTTATGGAAGTTATTCATTCCTTTTTATCATTTTAAATATATTTTATATTATTGTCATAAAATTATACCTTATGGTTTAAATAATGTAAATAACATGATCTTTTACATAAGTAAGAAAGTTCATGTTTCATGATTTATAAAGGAAATGTATATAAATTAGAAATAATTAATAAGAGTCAATTTTAATTGATGATTTCTCATTTTGAGCCGATCCTGAATGATGTCATAATCGACAGACCAATGAGGTACTCTGTAAATTAAGTATGCAACGTCTGACAACGCATTTTGTATGTCCTTTATCAACCCTTATATATAAGACATAGTCCTGTTAGTGTAAAATATTATAATAAAAAAATATATTAAACATTTTGGGAATAGTCTTAAAAGTATCAAATTTACAAAGTTTAAACAATATCATTCGTACAATTTCACAAAGAATTTAATACAATGACCAGTCTAATATTCTATATTGATTATCAGTGTTATCCAATAACACGTTTATGCGTTGTAAACAACGCAGCTCTATTGGTCAGTTAGACTCTCGTTGTCAACTTCGTGATAAGAAACGGAAACTGTAAATATGAATGACTTTTGACTTGACACATATCGGTTAAAATAAAAGACAGATTGCCGAAATAATATATCCAGTGGAAATTTTGATAGAATAAGTAACGTTTGCAGAGATTTTCAAGAAATATAATACGGACCTACTGCTATTACTACTCGTTCGACGAGAGTCCATACCTGCCACACGACGAGTTTTCGTTCGTTCTGCGCATCTTAACTGTGATTGGCTCAAGCATAGTTCGTCTGCGCAAGCGCACAGACAGCATACCCAGTGATCTTGTATTCAGTATCTCTTCATACTTCGGCGTTGTCACTTGCTTCCTCTATTCATATATTTTTGTGCACCATATATATGACCACGAAGTTAGAAGTAAGAAATAGAGGGCCTCTTGGAGTTGCGCAAAACAGGTATGTTCTCTCATTGAACGAATATGTCGGCATTTTTCTCACACGATATGAAAGATGTCACAAGTTTTAACAAAGCCCACTTTCTGGAAAAAAAAATCCTTGTGAAAAAAAAAAATAAACATTTAATAGTTTCATTTAATTAGATATATTTTCAATTACAAATTTCTTAGACCATTAACGACTTAATCGTTTGTTGATCATTTTTATATCATTTCATATATTTACAGTTGAAAGGATGAATTTAAATATATTTATATTATAATAGAGTATATTATTCTTTCCCGAATTATTTATTGTACACGAATAATTATAACGTAATACATTTGATATACTTCCTAAATAAAAATATAAATGAAATCAGGCTTGTTAAATTTGACTTTTAATCTAAAGCCATTCCTTCATCATCATCATCTTTCTTATCAGGGCTACGCGCTGGTGAACCTTGTTTAGTATTTTTTTCCTCCTGTCCTTGCTGCGTTTGTTCTTGGCCAGTCTTAGCTTCAGACTCGAGAGCACTGACGAATTCCTCAATGTTTCCACTGGACGCGGCATTGACGGCATCTGGTCCCAAACCAAATTGACGGATGACAGGTCCCGCTTGGCCTGACTGCAAAGCAGACCAGAACATTGATAGCGCCTGGGAGAACTGGGGAGACAATAGCGTTGTACACAGGTGGTCCCCGGGTGGCAAATGCGGGCTCATTGCCCGCTCCAAGCTCTCCGTTGCAGAGATCGCCGCAGGGATGGCATTGGTCAGCTCAGTTGCTACGCCCCTCTGCCGGACAATAAGCTGTGCTGTAGGTGGCCGAAAACAACAAATAATCCCAGAGAAACTTCCCCAACTGCTCAGCAGAGCGAGAATCTCCGACAGCCAGGTAAAATTCATGTGGAGAACAGTATTAAATAATGAAAAAACCGTGCCCCTTGTCCTTTGATTTTGTTATATCATTTCCCCTATATTCTGAGTTTTAGTAACGGTTGATACTCTCTATGAAACAATAAAAATGAACACAATGTTACAAAGCTAAAATTTCAAGCCCAAAACAATTGTTATGTACACACACACATTAATGATTTTACTTTCTATTTTTTGATGATATTTTAAAAAAAAATCATAGCACAACATGAAAGCAATAATGTAAAAACTTCACTAATATTATTCTTTTAAACAAAATAGAACTTTCTCTAATAAGCAAGTAGATATCATATCAAGAACACGTTAACTACTATCTTTTGTATGTCATAAATAATGATACTACAAAAAAATTATATATAAACTTTTACATAAATACCTATTGATATTTAGTCTTATAATTTGTATAAATTCCGCGTTGAACTTGGACGTTAAACTATAAAGTGTTTTCAAATAAACAAAAGAAAAGTATCATACATTGAAAATGATATTTTGCAGAGCTTCTTGAATGGTTTGTTATATTTTCAAGGTATTAATCAACTGGCTGTCGTTTCAAGTTATACATTATCAAGAATATCATTTTATTCCCGATAATGATAACAGATATAAGAAAAGATAAAATAAGAATTTATACATACTGTATGTAATAATTCTTTCATTTTCTGCCGTTTTTAAGTATTACTTTTTTACGTGTATTTCGTCTAATTTCTTTGTTAACGCATTCTTAAACTAGACAAATTTGTTATTAACGCTGCTACTAATAATAAATTTACCGGTATAAATATAGAGAAAGTAGATTGAAAACTATAAGTGATTGCATAAAAAAATGATATATCGTAAATGTAAAATAAAATGAAACCTGTATAAAAACAATATATTACATTACTGCTTTCTATCAAAATTAAATTATGTGATTAAGTAAATGACAAATTAGGTAAATTGGAAGTACATTGAAAGCAAATTTCATCATATGGTTTAGTTGCTCTGTTATTTTAATTCCTATCATTGCATAAAGCTCAAGCTTGCAAGCATGTGTTATTTGATATTGTTCTGAAAACACAGCAAGCTTGTATCTAAATTACAAAAAAAAGCAATTATATAGGACATTGTTGATAATCTGAAAAACAATCTTATGTCGGTAATTTCCTTTAGGAAAAAGAATGAGAACATATCTCATACTTTCTTATTCATAATTAACATATACCTTCCTTATGAAATATTACCTTGCAATTATTCATATTTTAATTGTATATAACATATTGCTGCAATAATCTTTAGATATTAAATAAGAAGCTGTTTAATAACAATGCTGTTATTAAATAATTGAAAATTTAAATGCACTAATATGTATTAAAAATTGTTCAAAGTAAAAAGATATTACCTGAACAACAGATTCTGCTCCTGTTGGCGTTGGAATTTCTGACAAAAAATTTTGAAGATCACTAAGCTGTATTTTGTTGTTAGTACTTGTTGTTGCTCCAGGTGTTGATGGGCCAGATGTTCTTGTTGATGATTTACTCTCACCTAGATAAGGATGTATGTAAAGCAATGTAACATGTTGCATTATCAATGGAATAAATATTCTTACCATTTGGCTTAGGAGAATCATTAGTAGTTGCTGGTGTAGATGTAATTTGAGTTGATATTGGAGCATTTGTAGTAACTTGAGATGGTGTAGTTATACTGGAAGCTCTAGTATTTAGTACACCTTGCTGTCTGTTCATTGTACCTAATAAGCTGCCTAAGCCACCAATTTGTCCTACACCACCAAACAATTGCATTAGTTGGCGTTGTGACATGTTACTTAATAAATTTTGTAAATCTCCTTCTGGATTTGTACTGCCACTTCTTTGTGAACCAGGGGTTGGAGGATTATTAAGAACTTCATTAATTTTCCTACAATGTTCTTCATCTTTATCTGTTTTAAGATCCTGCAAAAAAATAAAATATTTAAGGGCAAAGTAAGATAAGATTAGAGCTTCCTTCAAAATATAGACACATAATATACTTTCATTACCTGGAGCCATACAAAGAATTTTTTGTTTGATGATTTGAATCGTAGAAGATATACTCTTCCAGTTTTACATTGTGGAACATGTTTGAATTCACAGTCATCAGGAAAAATAATCAAATCCTGTAGAAGAAAAAGAACCGTTTATAAAAATCTTGGCAAATTTAAAAGTAACACATAATGTTTAGGGGGTCAAAAAAAATTATATCATTTTCAAAGTTCAGTAAAATATTCGTACATCTTCAACATTTCCTGTTGTACGATCTTTCCAACAAAAATGCATTAACGAATCGTCGGATTGATAAACGTAAAGTTGGCCTTTACGCGTATCTGGATAAACCATTTTTCCCTTCATGGTCATTTTTCCTGCTTTAAATTCGACTAAATTTTTCGAAGTACCGCGGGAAGCATTATTTCCAAACAGAACTGCTCCAGACATTTTTAATTTTTTAAAATAACCGGTTTGTTATGACAAATATATTAAATCTTAATACGCGGGTTAATTCACGTTACACGACGCGTTGATGACACTGCACTTTAAAATGGCGTGTTTGAAGATTTCCAATCTCGTGTTCAATTCCGAAATATCTACGCCGCGTAGCGACGATACCAGTAACCATTTGCTCTGCAAATAGTGACCTTACCGATGAAACGTGAATAGTCACGAATCAGTTATGCGTAAATAGTGCGCGGTTTCGTGCTAGTGTAAAAGTTATTGCTGGTTTATTATTCATTTCTTCGTTTCAATTCAAGTTTATTTCAAGTAATTAACCGTAAGTTTTTTTCTTTGCATATTAATACAATAATTATTCAAAAGGTACATCATTAAAAATCTAAATTAACGAGGAAAATTCGTTAAACTTTGCGGTTTCGGTTTCCTGATAGCAGGCTTTGGCGTTGTTGGGCGAAAGGATGGTTCATCTCAATTACACGGTGGACAATTGTACGACAGAGAGTGATGATCAATCATGGATCAATGTTGGGTCAATCTTGGGTCAATCGTGAAATATATTATGGGCGCAGTAGTACAGATCTACGATCGGTGAGTCGCATGTTTTAAGTTCCTCTAGTTCTCATGTCATAGCGCGAAACAACATGGGGACTGGTTGTATTTTTATGCGTGTTAATCTGTAACTGGTAAGGTGGATTCTATTAGATCCTGGCAATTTTTACTCTTTTAGATAAGTGTCATATACACCCTTTCTTATTTCTTACTTTACCTATAAATTTTTCAACATTTCTTTGGGGTTATATGGGCCCTATTATGCTTTATATGTAACCACCATTACCAATTATAAGGCGAAAAGAGGAAAGTCACTCTCAAAATAGTAGAAAACCTTTGAGAACGTTATTTTTTGAAATTATAAAAGACACGAAAGCTATCTTTAAAGATATGTATTAAACGAACTCTTATCTACGACTTCGAATATTAACATGTTAAATGTAAGACAAAATGGCGGCGTGGAATTTAGAATTACAGAACCTCGCACTTGAAGATTTTATATTTTAGCAAGAAAGAGGGAAATACATTGAACAAAGTAGTTAATACGTAAATGATATTCGTTGCAATTATGTTTTTTCTCAAAAAAGAGATTTTGTTGAAAAAATTCAAATATACCCGTGGCAGGGTAGCAGGTTAGTTAGGAGGTATTGTTACAGGTGATCCCAAAGGGATCATGTCAACGCAGGTAGAAGTTTTTCTTTTTGGAAAAACAGTTTCTGTCGCTTGAAAACATACGTAGACAAACAAACCCATCGGGGGTAGTCGTACGTTCCGTTTTCCATGACCTGGGTCAATCTGGAAATGCGAAGAGCGAAGTTGTATACCGAACGAGAAAATTCCGATACCGGGGGAATGAATTTCCCTCGCTATTAGGAGGCCATGTTCGGGCGGAAGTTGAAAATCCGGAAGAGCTTTGCCCGTGGGATACTCTATTCCACCCGTCTTTTCCACTGGTTTCATTTCGTCCAGCAGCTTTCCCTCGGGATAACATATCCCCGCGTACTTCTGTTTCCCTGATTTCTACAGAATCATCGAATCTTTCTCCAATGCATTGATCATGCACTTCTTCGTACATTTTAGTCCCTAAGGTAGACGTCAGTTTTCAATGCGAACATATTGAAACTCTTAATTATTAAGAATAGGAATAATTTTCAAATTTTAAGCTTTCTTAAAATTAAACTTAAATTATCATTGTTTAAACGGTCAGTCATCCAAGGGTTAATTAATTTAGGCTCAGAAATTTGGTATGAGATAAAAATGAAAAAAATATCGTGAAATAACCGATATTGGAATAGAGTTCACTGTACTCTGCACGCAGCATACCTTCCTGTTTATAACCGGGTTCACGGAGACCGATAGAAATACTTTTGACGCGACAAACGAATACGACTGACGAAGGAAAAGATGAAAACGTTGAAAGACAATAGAAAAGGGAAAAAATCAAGGAAAGATTGATTCTTAAAATTAGAAAATCGAATCTTGACAGTCGTGCCTAATAATTGCTTTGAATAATTATCAAATTAAAATAACTTTTTTTTGTTAATAAAATTTTAGTCTTTTTGAAGAACTTTATTTTATTAGAAATATCTTATGGTAATCTGAGGTGGCAGTTAGACGAACAGCTAGAAAAAGTGTCGATTCGCCCGAAAATCCGGGGCTAGCATACCAGGCGGGTAGGAGAGGATTCCGCATGGTTCCCTAACGAGGTGACCGGAATTCTGATTCCCTTGGGAATCCCCTACGAGTGGAATAGCCACGACAAGCAAGGCGATACCGAAATGCGCGCTCGTTTCACAGGGTAACAAGCTTGATGGAGGTTCGCTGTGAATGGCAGCGTCCTTTGTACGTCTGTTTCTGATTGATTCATCGAATTCCAATAAAAAAAAAATTAGCTGGTATATAATATAACATTTTTATCATATCTACTCCTATTTGATACATTTTTTAACCCTCCAATGATCATTGAATTTCATTTTTTAAATTATAGAAATTATTAAATAATTATATTTTCTTTCTTTCGTTTAATTACTTTTCAAATTTCCACGGCTATTTGTTTTTTTCCCCCAAATACTGTTGCAAGAAAATGGATCAACGATCCCCTAACATTCGTAATTCGGTATATACACGTTCCAAAGGGATGAAGTGAATTCCTCGTGTTCAAAGGAAGAAAAGGAATAGGCGGTAAGTTATCAGGAGTTCAGGGTAGCTGAAGGTATCCCAAGGAAACCGAGTGGAAGAGGGTGGATTTCGCTTAACCGCAAGGGTCGCGCTCGATAAAGGGTAGATGTTTAGGTACATTACAGTATAGTAAAATAATACAAAAATAGTCTATTTTAATATCGATAGAGTCGTAGTGCCCCTCAAGTTAATTAAAAAAAAAAAAACGGCCTATGATTTTTTCGATAGTTGCGTCAGTCAGAGCCAATTATTTATTTCTTCAATTTTTATTTAAAAATCCTTGATCGAGCAAATTATAATTAGAATTAAACTAAAAATTCAATCACTAAAACACATTTTGTAAGTTGCGTCACGAATGTTGTAAGGCAAAGGGTTAAATGATATCAGAGAAAAGGGAGGGTATCTCAAGAATTCAAAGGGTGCCGTACCCTTTCACCCATAAAAGTAGCATTATTTTCCTAGCGATTCAATATCGCGTTACTCGGCGAGATTGAGACGGGAGGCCGGCTCTGGTGTAGGTGGTCGATGCACCTCGAAGCTGGAAGTTTCGACGGTGCAATCGACACGGTTCGATGAAGTTACGAGGGCATAACGTTACGTTATAGAACGTAAGCGTAAAGCGAGAAGTATAGCACGTAAGTCGTAAAAGCTGGTAGAACGGCGTCCAATACGAATACAATCGCGTATCCTACGTCCAGGTTGTACCGGGGTGTCTGTGAATCGTATAAAGTTTCAGCAACGTAAAGTTGCACGGAATGATGTAGAACGCGTATAGCGAGTAAGGAATATTCCAGTTTTACGTTCGGAACGGTAGAAGTTAAAGAGCGTTTCATACGAAAGGACCCTCTGGGTTTTCATCGGAAAACCTCTGCCACGTTTCCCGTGTAAACTATAAAACGGAAATGAGTTTGTAAGTCCGGGCGATTCGGAAATTTTCACGGCTTGAAAATTTTTTTATTTTCAAACTGATCAAAATACGACCCCTTCTACATTTCATCCAGGGTACATAACTGCAAACGTGCACCTCATCTCAAGTAGTTATATACCTTCTTTCGTAGTCGAAATACGCCCGAGGGATCTCGTGTCATTGTCTCTGAATTCCTTTTTCTACTCCTCGAATTTTGCACCCTTCTCGCCGTTTTCCTCCCTCTGCCTTCTTCGCTTTGTTCCTATCATTGCTATTTTGCATCTTTCTTCATTTGTACCCCTTTCATCTCCCTCCATCCTTTGTCCACTCCGAAGCCATCTTTTTCCATTGTTCGTTTCTAAAACCATTCGCTACTCGCATTGTTTCGTTTATACGCGACTCTGTATATACGGTAAACAACCACCGGGTCCTTTTTATTTTCCCCGAGTTTTTCATCCGGAAGTCCGGGCCGTTATTCAAAGGCGTGCGTTAAATTAAAAGCAGGAAATTTCGCTTTAGAAGAAAATTATTTTATTTCGTTAATGATATTTCGTTTGCGACGAGCCGGAGGAAGGTCCACGCGGGCTCTATCGCCTCGTGTAGAGGCCATAGAACCCGCGGTTCAAGGAGACGCTCTTGAAAGGTCAAAAGTTCGTTCCCTTTGCGTGCACCCTGCGTGACATCTTCGAGGGTTGCAGGGTGCTCCTGTCGCCTGGCAACGTCAGTTGTTCGACCAGAGGACGAAGAAGATAAAGAGAAAGAGAGAGAGAGAGAGAGGGAAAAGGAACGAGGGTTGATCTTGCCTCTTGCATACTTTCCCTTTTTCTTTTCTCCTTTTCCCTTCGTCCTCTGTTCGCTCTCTTTTCCCACTGGTAGCTTTATTTCCACGCACTACTCGACTCATCGCCAAGTGCTAGGCGCCACCTTAATTGGACCGAGCAATCGTCGAGTTTCCCTTCTTCCTTTGAGGGCCGCCAGCCTTGTGTCCCGAAAAATCATCCCTCTGCTTTGAAACACCCTTACGGAAAGGCCCTTCGTTCCTCTTTTAGATCCGCTACATCTTTTTGAAGATTCCGAAACGCTCGGAAGAGGGAACTTTAATATCCGCCTTCGTTTCAGCTTGCATTTATCGATTGGGTCGTTGAAAGTTAGAAAAGTCTGCTGAAATATTGAACTGTGGAAGTTATTGAAATATTTCTATCATAATTTCAATATACCTAGACCTATACCTAGAGTTTGCAGAAGTCTCCTCGTTCAAATCTAATTCTATTCGAACTGGATCACCTTTGCCACTCGTTGTACCCACAATAGAGCGCTCTTTGCCCGTAACACTACCTGTCGTGCAGGGTTTTGCAAACGCATCATCCTTACGCACACGTTTCTCGAGTGTTCATTTCTCTTCTGAAGCTATTCGTTGCACAGAATATTCCCTGAATTCAATAAAACGACGGAAGGTAGAATGTAGCCTCGTAAACGGGTAATCTGCTATTCAGGTCATAACCTAGCACGGGTCAAACCAGGACGCTCGTTTTCTCGGCATCCATTACCCGGATTCCCTTCTCCTGATGTAGAATTCCGCGAGATAATGGTCACGGTGCTTATAACTCTTCAATTTTCTTCTTTTCTTCCTCTACCGTTGTAGTTAGCCGGGGATTAATCATTATTCCGTGCCATGTTGGGAACGATGAAACAAATCACATATGTAGTTTATGTACCTGTATTGTTGCACGTGCCCGTCTATATATATCCGTCCATGAAACGGAAGTGGGTTCGCGAGGTGCATTGATCCGGTGCAGAGTTTATGTGCGCGATGCAGCAACGTGGATTGGTCGAACCAACCGGTGGGAAGAAAGAGATCGAGGGATGCAGAAGAGAGAAATAGGAAAATCGAGAGGACGGAAAAGGGAGGGATAGGGTTGATATTGGCTGTTTAATATTTTCATTTAAATTCCTTCGGGTTGATTTGAAATTTCATTTCCCTTCGCGTATTACGCGTAGATATTTCGCTGGGGGTAAAACATAATGATTTTGATTTAGTCAAAGTATTTCCAAGATTAAGAGATACTTAGCGATCTTTATTAACATTAACTGAATTCCTTGCATCTGGCAGTGGTCTTTAAGTAAAATTACGACCTGTACGATCAGGAGCGCGATTGTTATTCCTCCTGCGGCACGTTGCCGCGAAAGAGATGCGACGGATAAAGATAGCGTCGTTACAAAACCGCTTCGCTGTAGATGCTCACCTTTCACGGGTGATTTCGCCTGGACCTACAATCAGGCCCAGCAAGATGGTAGACATCTGCCGGCCATCTGCCAGTTACTTTCCGGAGAATCCTGATGGACAACGGGGCCACCCCTCTAGATCCTCCCATCGACAGACGCGCAAGGTGTGGTATCCGAAATCACTGGCGAGACTGTTCGCTTCCTTCGGGCAACGTGATCGATCCAAATTTCAAACGCCCTACAAAAACAACGTATAATGCTAATTCATGCATATGAGTATTCTGACACGCGTGCAAATTAGTAGAAGTAAGTTACAGAGTAGCTTTCGAAAGTATCCGTTTTAAGTGTTAAAATTGGGACTCTCTCCGTGGTCCGCCGCGCCGTCTCGGGAGTCTCTCCATGGTCCGCCGTCCGAGAGTTGATTCTTCGATTACTAATCGCCAGCTGGTGCATCGATCTCACACCTGGCGATATTAAGGAGAGCTGCCTAAACGGTTGATCTTCATCTGGCAACTGTTCTCCGATTCCGGAGTCATTGATTTATTTAGCACCTTTCTGAAATCCATAGCGCGAAGGTCGTTTTGATGAATGTACTGTTCGCATGAGTGGTTGGCGACATCGAGGCGTCCGGCATAAATACCACACCGAACAGATAGAGAGGGACTCTCCCATATTTTTAGACTCATATCGCAACAGACGTTGCTTATTATTACATTGCCACGAGCCAAACGACAATGCATGTAATGACGTTAAAGGATCGCCCGTCTATATCGTTGTAACACGCTCCACTTCATTTGCGTATTCGCCTCGAAATACAATCTAGATAATTTTAGCCAGACGTATATTTACCATTTCTATTAACAAATTTAATGGGTGGTTTCAAATTTTCAATAATTAACAAAAAAATCTTACTATTATTTGAGAAGCAACTTGAGAAAATATTGTTAATTGTTCGATACGTCTAACGTATGTAATAAAACGATTAAACCTGCTTATGATTCCGTGGGTGTACCAATGTGACGGTAGCTAGCAAAGCACGCGAACCCATTCTTAATAATTTACACGCGTACACGACGCTTGTCACCCTCCAATCAAGGCAAAAGATCCTAGCGAGGGGTTCTATCAAGTGATACGCACCGTGCACGAAGTTCACTGCACCCTTTCCACCCCTGTATAACAGGTGCGCGCAATTACCCTCAGTTGTGCGTGCTGCACAACTCGG
Organism: Osmia lignaria lignaria; assembly: GCF_051020975.1. NCBI lineage: Eukaryota > Metazoa > Arthropoda > Insecta > Hymenoptera > Megachilidae > Osmia > Osmia lignaria. The sequence continues at coordinate 10,568,329 of NC_135033.1, read as the reverse complement.
AAGGGGGTTGAAAACGAGCACCGGTGGATCTCAAACGGGCTTGCAATGTTCGACGAAGTGCGTGCACATCGTTGACATGCATCGTTTAGAAAATTCCTCTTCGTTTTTGCCGCGGCGTATAGAAAGCCTTCGGCCACGTTCTTTATGCACTCGCATGCATCATCTTCTGAAGATTTTTACGGGAAAGGATGCATTACGCGCGCCAAGATAACGAATATAATATCCACCGATGGTGCGGACGATCAGACAAAAGAATATATTTTCACATTTTTCTTCGCCACTCCACGCGTCACACCATTCCGGTGTAATATTATTTTTCAGATTTTATTTTAAACATTTGCTACGATTAGCTAGAGATCTTTTTTCGGGGACGGCACGTGTCTCTCCGCTTTGTAAACGACGTCGAGAATTTTAGAAATTTGAAATTCTGAAATTTTTTTTAATTTTAGAATCTTAGAATCTTGGAATAGTGGGGGATATCCTCGAAAATAGCTGACATTGAAATAAAGAATTTATAGCTCGGTATTATCCATTTGCGATATAGTCGTTGATTTTAATTTACAAGCAAGAAACGCAAGTTGACCAGTTACGTTTTTTTTTTACGTAGCAGCAATCAAGAAGATTAAACAGGCGAAACGAGAGCTGTACGCTTGACCGAAATGCAAATTCGGTCGCATCAAATTAAATTGATCATCGCGGAGGCGCCAGTCGTGCAAATCCAGCCGCGAAAATGTCGATCGAAAATATTCGAAGCATCTTTTCAGAGGTCATTGAACTTATTTCTATTTAAAATTTCTTTAATTCACAGCTAAGGTTTTGTAATATGAAACAGGTTTTCATTTCAAGGAAAAGCTTCTTCATTTTGCGTTTATCCGACTAGAATAGCAGTGGAAATTATAATTAATAAGAAAAAAAGAAAATTTGAAATCGAGCGTTCCATTCATCAAATATAGTTATTTAGAGAATCGTCGATAGAATTGAAAACGTATCAATTTTCCGTCGTGTTTTCCTCGTTACAATTCCGGTTCATTATAAATCGATCAATTACCTTGGTCGAGTCGCGGCTCGACGAATTCTCCGGATGCCGTTCTCCTGTATGCCAGATCCCGCGTCTGTCATCGGCTAGTTCACGAACGTCGGTGGTTGAAAATGTGTGCGAGAAGGAATAGTGTGCCAGACGACCGGCGCCACGAGGAATCCCCACGTATACCTGAACCGAACCCAGACCAAGTGACCGCTTGCGTAATATCCCGACGAACGACCGTCGACGCAGTCTGTACTATTTCCGTGGCGTCCCGCTTGCCACTCGACACTTAACTCGGCCTCCAACCAAGCAACCGATTGAACGAGAACACGATGACGAAATATCCTGCTCTTGCTAGAGTTCCTTCGTTTTTCTTCGAATGCTTCTCCATTTCAATTTATCAATTATTTTATCTACATCAACTTATAGACAATTCCGTTTCGATTCTTCAGCTGTTGATAGGCTAAATTGATTAACTTCACTTTCTGAATTTTTTAAAATTTTATCAATTTTTCTATTTTTTATTTTGAGAGATTAATGATTCGGGAAATGGGCAAAAATTGTATTTATTTTTTGGCAATTTACTACACAAAATTTTATTAATTTTTCTATTTTTCATTTTGGGTGATTAATGATTTGGTAAATGGGTAGAATTAATTTTTATTTGTGATTGATAATTTCTAGTTAATTGTCGAACTAAGCATCGATAGATTACTGTATCATTTTATCATTTTTAATTGCGAGTCAATGAAATGCAATTTCTGTTGCACAAATGTCAAGGTGCAATCAGGTAGAGTGCTGTTATAGAGACGTTCGAGTTCACAAGACTAAGGTTACCATTGATTTATACTGCATTTTGTGCAGTGATTCAAACCTAATCTTTAAATAGAAACGTGCATTCTGACGGTGGGAATACATTTTTCACGCGTAGCTAAGTGAATTTTTGGCTTGATTTAAGGTGTCCAAGAATATCTGCAATCACGTAATGCAGGGAGAATTTTCACCTCTTAGTAGTTCCAATTTTTAAATACAATAAGTGATACAAAAGTTGGGCTATTACAAAATTAAATATCTGAAAATGATAGAAATTTTCATCTTTTCGTACTGTTTCTCTTTTTACCTACTGCAGAATGCAAATATTTCTCTTGACAAGTGTTAATCATTTATTTGGTATACCATACCAAACATACCTTTTCTACATACCTTTTGTAAAACATATACAGGGCGTGGCAGCTAACTCGATCACCTTGAATAACTTTTAAAATTACAAGAGCATATAGTATAGAAAAAAAAAATTGTTAAACGTAATTAATATTCAACCCCTTGCTGAGATTTGATAAACCTCAGACGTGATTCATCACAACCCTTTCCTACAAATGTGCTCTTAAATTTTTAATTAGACGAATCCCATTTTACATGGAAACAGTTTGAATTCAACAGGTGGATATAGCGTGAGTCGATGTAATGATGTCTTATTACTATACTTCTACGTAACAGCTTAGCAAAGTCTGATACGACCCTAATCCAAACTGACCTAACTCGATGGCAACCTGTTGCAAATGTGTTCGATGACAGCTGACAATTCTAGAAACAGTAGTTTCGTTTTCTGATGAAGGATATTTAGTTTAAAAATTGAGGGGAATCCAAAATCCTATAATTTATATTTAGTTGGTTGCATATTTTTTGAAATTACTGGCTCTTTAAAAAAAATTATATTTTCAAATTAAATTAATTTTTTCCAACTCGTCGCTCTATCAAGGAAAAAGTATGGAAGACAGTAAAGCAAAGTCGAGTGTAGACTTCTGAAAGAGGACACGATGTTCCTGGAACTCTCAGCATCCTAGTCCATTTCAAGCTCGTCTTCATGGTTCAGTTAACTTTCTGCCAGCTCTTATTACGGGTCTGACGCTTTATCGGTCTCCTATAGCATCTTTGCCTCGAACCTTCGGTAACTCCTCTTCCTCTTACCTTCTGATCCTTTCGAACCTTCTCGGACCTTTTTCTCCTGTTTCCTTCACTTTTCCAGACGATCTCGTGCTTCTTGGATCCCAAGAAACTTTCTTAGGGAAAATAGGGATAATTTATTAATTTTCGATCTAGAATACTTGTATGACGTCTGGCCATTTACACTTTAGCCACGGTAGTTCCATTTTTATTAATCATCGTTCGGTATCCCATCGCTGTTCACTTTTGCGAATCATGATTCCTTTATAGACGTCGGCGTTCTGCCAAGTATACTCGAAGCCAAGAAGAAAGAGGGAATAAAATAAAGAGGGGGATCGTTGCGAGAGGGTAAATTCATTCAACGAAACGAATTCGGTTTATTCGGCTAAACGATGGGAACTTGCGGTAAAAGGTTTCGAATTCTTCTTGTTCGCTCGGTGCCGAAGGGTAATGATTAATCGATAACTCCGTAGGTCGATTAAAATAGACCCCGAGGACAGGATTTCGGTGCGATGCGTGAGCGGAATGGTGATTTGGAAGGACGCCAAAATTCACCAGTTTTAGCTGCATGGGCAACAAAAGGCCTTGTGCACCGACCAGACTCATGGGGGAAAGATTGAAATAGGCAATTAGTTGATGCTACCAGAGCTCGGAAAATCCACTATACGCGTCACTTAGTCACAATCTGATACTTTCCTTTTTTTTTTTTTTTAATTTCCTATCCAACCGCGATTTGATCGTTGAGGAAAATCCGGTTTAATTATTTGGAATTTATAGTCTATAGTGATTTTCTAGGGAAATAGTCACCATTAATTTTCATAGTCATTAATTTTTCAGACTTCGAACCACGTATTATTTAAAGGAAATCAAATTGTTTTTTAAAAAATTCATAGGAGAATCGATGAAATTCATCAATGAGTCATGAAAACAAATGACGCGAACCTTAGTTTTCAGTATTTTTCATGGAGGATGAAGTCAGCTACCAAGTCGTAGCCACGTGTTATGAAACACTCCATATAAATGTGTACGAGGATGGATATTGCTGACGGTTTCAACTTAAACCGTTCAGTCGTTTCTGCGAAACGAAACGGCTAACCGAGTGCATAAACTGCTGCGACGCACTAACGATTGCAAGTTTGTCATTCTGCCAGAAATTCGTCGTCCTTCGTTGCACCAAATATTGCACGTACATTTCCGGCGAGCTTCGGCGAAAGTAAATCTAGCCGGAAGTGGGCGATCATGCCAAGCCAAGGTGCTGCGAACGGACCTTTTTTAAATTAATGACGTCAATGTCTTTAAAAAAAAAAAGAAATTGTAATTAACAAATTAGAACATAGGGTATTTATTATCCTTTCGTTGATATCGTTACTGAAATTTTACTTATTTTCTTGTTTCACTGGAAGGTAGAAATGAGTAATAATTGCGCAGCATAAAAATAGTGATCTAATGGGCGTGGTGAACGTGAACAATTGCAAGAGAATGTGAAAGATGCGAGATTACGAAAGTTAAACTTACCGGTTCGTGATGTATCTCTTCCTAGAAATTCCTTGCAATGCGTTTGAAGTTGTCATCACCCGAAGTCACGGTTCGTCGGCAAAAAGTCTATGGAATGTATCATTTCAACGGGGTTCGTTAGTGTATGAATTATATAGAAAGAATCCAAGAATGGAGTTCGAAGAAGTAGATTGATTAGCACATAATACTTTAATATTAATATTAAAAATAATTTAGAAACAAATAGAGTTTTGAAAAATAACTGAGAGATATGAAAAATGAACAACTATCGCTTCAAATTTTCCCGCGTACAGGTGCGCGCGCAAGTGGTGGTCCGCCATAGGTCTATATATATGAGGCCCACTCCCCACTGCGGTCATTCTCCCCGGCTATGCCGACGGGGTAGGATGGGAACAGGGGATGGTATATTTCCCGGGGAAGCCCGATTTTATCGCAACAGTACTTGAAATGATTGATGATGTTGCAATGAAATATTGCCAGAACAATAAATAAAATTTGAAAATTATAATTATTTTGCGAACGATGGTTTTGAAAGAAAGACAAACGTTTCGAATAAAGGCTAGAGGAAAGTTTGTTCGGACTAAAATCGGAATAAGGGCAAGATAACGAAAGAAGAGACGAGTTCCCCGCAATTTTGACGTCAGGCTGGCAATGTGCCATACCCTCCTGTGGCTCATCTCAGCGGCTAGTGAACGTGGGAGTGGAATTCTCTGATTCTCACGAGCCTTATTTTGGGATCGGCTCGTTCAGCCGCCCGGAAGCGGGACTTACAAATTTGGAGCGTTGGCCCATTTTTTTTTTTTTTTTCTTTTTTCTTTAACGCCGTTTCATTGGTCTGTGGCTCAACCGAATTTGCCGGCCAATTCTTGGAAACCGGTCTTTCCCACCCCTTGCGATCGTTTCCCTCACCTTGGCTTCGACTTTTCCTCGAACCAGTTGCTTTTTTTAAATGGATCCACGCTCCGTATCGTCAACTCGATATCGCGTGCTCGATCATAAACGTCGTGCAATTCGTAGAACTCTAGGGTCGAATCTGGATGCTGGATAGTCGTAAAGGGTACGAAATCATCGGAATGCCTGAACTAGTCGATGGAATCCGTGTAAAGGCGATCGCCGAGGAGCGAATCGAGACAAAATCGGTCTTCTCCCGATGGAAAAGAAAGAAGATATTCCCCGCGCGTCAGGATTTGCTCTGGAATCCCGTTCGGTAATTCATGGCCGCAAAATCCTGCGATCCGATGTCTCTTCCACGAAAAGGGACGTTCTTGGACGAAAGCACGAGTTCCACAATTATAATGGCGGTGCTTTGTTCTTTGTTCTTCCATTTACACAGAATTGCAAAGCAAATTAATGTGGTGCTCGATCAATTAAAATGGTACATGATCTAAATGAAAAAATTGAATGGATCAATGGTCGAGTCCAACAGCAACGAAAACTGGATCCTTGGAAGAAAAGAAGAAAAAAAAAAAGCCTGGAAAGAAAGGGAAGAAAGGTAAACGCGGGGTGCAGCATCAATCGCACGCGTCTGGTGAACCGTAGGGAACGAGAAATCGTGAAAGAGAGGCAAAAAATACATGGGGCTCCGCGCATAGGGAGAGAGGGATGAGAAAGATCTCGTCCATTCAACGGGCGGCACATACGATTTCCAATCGACAACCGCTTCCTCGAAACGGATCCCCCTTCTGCGAGATCCTAAACGACGGCACTGGAGACCGCAGCCTGGAATACCGGTTCTAACCGTGGCTCCATTCAAGTGTTCTTACAACCGTTGGCATCCTTCGGACTACTCGCCAAGAAACTCTTTGATATTCCGCTGATGCACCGATCCAGTTCCACCCCGTGTCTCGATAATACTCGGCTGGATAAAATAGAATCGGAATGAGGAAAGTCGCTCCTTCGGGGAATCTTGAAGCTGTATTATCAAGAGCGAACGATTCGATGTGGTAGACGAAGATAGAGCAAAGAATAGTAAAAGTGAAGAAATTTGAAAAATTTGCAAAATTACAACTGAACCAGAAGGGTATAATAAATTATCTCCGAGAAAGGAAAATGAAAATGAAAATAAAAATAAAAAAAAAAAAGGACGAACGTTACTTTATGCTCGTAAATATAGGCGGGGCCATGTGGATGAAGGCGAAATGTTGTGCTGTCGGGTTGCCAAGAAGGCCGTACGAGGAAGAAAGGGTGAGAGAGCCGGTGGTTAGGCCAGGCAAGGATGGTAGAAGGGGGCCTGTGAGCAGGCCCCACTTCTTCCTCGAAGGAGTTCCTTCAGGTCCCACATTACATGGACATAAAAGGCAACCCCGACACGAAAACCGTCTCTCTGACACATTGACACAGCCTCTGAACCAACTATGCCTTCCCTCCTACCTTTCTCGAGAGATTCTCTTTTTCCGACGATCCTGCCCGGAATCATCCACTCCGTTCTTCGTTTCCGTTCGGCCTCCTGTCCGATTCAATATCGCTCTTATCCAAAGATCTCTGTCTGCCCGATGGGTTTTTGCAAAGGACAAACACCGACGTACCTTCGCCCTTCGGTAATAAGGATCGGAGGGTTTTTTCAAGGAGGAACCTCGGTCGATAGGTGGAAAAAATAAATTTTCGTTATTTTACAAAAGTATTGTAATCTCTTTGAATTTCACGCCTCGTGAAAAGTTTTTTCAAATTAACGTACCACTTCGTCATCTTCGTCTGCGGCGATATATCGAGAGTCTGTACCGCGTTAGTGTGCGTATCGATGTATACGTCATCGGTTGAGAACCGGCACCAGAAAGAGAAAGAAAAGGACGAAGAAAGGAAGGCAGGTGAGGCAAGGTGAGATACGAGGTTGGCCGGTCTGCGAGGTTTAATCACCTAACGAATAAAAAGCATGAATGGACGCTAGCACGACGCCGTACATTATCTTGCCTCCTTGTCTCTTTATTATTATTCTCCTGGCCCTTTTTATCATCCCTTCTTTTACCGGACGCCGCTTCTCTCCAATCCCTCTCTTTCTTCTTCTTCTTCTTCTATCATACTTTGCGAACGTATTATCTTCCTCTCTCTTTCCCTTGTCTCCTCGTTTCAATATCCCGCTTCTTCCAAAGGAAGATCCGCCATCGCGAGGGAGACACGATCCTGTACTGACGAGATCGTGTTACCTGTTCCTACGTGTGTACACTCGCGGTCAAATCAGGATTCCCTAGGGAAAATGGCGATATAGGGGAAGCAAGAATTCTCGAAATCTTAAATTTAATATTTAAAGTAATTTAGGAAAAAAATAATATAATTTTTAATTATTAATTATTATACAATTTAGTAGGTAACTAAGAAGTATGAATAATAGATAAATATCGATTTGAATTTTCCCGCGTAAACGCTTGCACCCACGTGATAGGGCCAGGCCCCTATATATATGCGGCTCCATTTGCTGCACTGTCATTTCCCTCGGGGATGCCTACGGGGAAGGGTGAGAACCCGGACATCGTCATTTTTCCTGGGGAAACCTGATTTGATTGCGAGTGTACAGCTATAGTTGAACTTCGAAACTCTAGAAAATCCATTCCCATAGATTTTTATCTGGCTATACTGGAGAATAATTTCAAACTCCTAAAATAGATTGAAATCAAAATGTTCATTCAATTGTAATTTATCTGTAAGCATGGTTACATACTGTACCTAGAAAATGCATTACTATAAATTCTGAAGGAAGAAAATTACAGGTCTTAGGTAAGAATAAATTATAAGTTGAACACGGTATCGATCCAATAAGCACGGAATTAATCAATCTCGGCATGTATTATTTATTAATTTTGCACAATATCCGTTGGCAGGGAAAAAGACGAATGAATGAAAAGCAATTTCACCCACGCGGTATGATAAAGAACAAAGCAGCAACGCGATATCAATTATCGCGTCCGGTTCGTTGCTTTTTATTTCGGTTCCTCTCAATGACTGGCTGTGAGTTGGAATACGGGAATCAGAAATACGTAATCAAAAGTACAATAGTAGAATGTATTATCAGTTAGTGCTTCATAAAGCAAGTTCACCATTAGCGTTTATGAAAGGGGGCATATAAATTGCATTCTCTTTTTAAATTATTCAAAAATATTTTAGAGACGCTTGAATTTCTATAGGAACTCGTCACCTATATAAAATTAGTGAATCTCTTTAACAAATTTCCAAGACTAATATTTCAAAGAAGGAAAGAAAAAATACAGAGGAATAAGGCTTAAGGCTCCCTTGTCTCTTAGCTGATTTTCTATTCCTGGTAAGACGAACGTTCCTTCGTCTCGGTAGAAATCGTTCGACAAAGAAGAACGATTTCCCGTCCGTCTCATCAGAGTCTAGAAGGCAGGTAGATTCCCGGAAAAATTTCAAGATTTTTCCGGGATACACTTCCCGTAAAGGCCGGGCTTAGAGAGGAGAGGTCTTTGTCTTGGCATGGCATCTGCGAAGCGAACCGAACAACCCGCTTTGCGTCCCAAGAAAACGAAGGTTCGCTGCAGGTATATAACGGAGAGTAGGAAGAATAAAAGAAGGGTTTGATGGCAGAACACAGGGGGAGAAGAGTGCCGAGAGAACCCGGCGTCCCTTCTGACCCGATCGCATAATTTACTGTTCGAATCCCTGCACAGTGGACCCAGCAACCCCAACCGTTGTTTCAACAGATTTTTAAGAAAATCAACAATTTCATAAACATAGATCCACTGTGTACTAATTGCAAATGAAAAAAAGTGATTGTAGTTGAAATCGAATCTTATCAGCTTATAGATGGATTATTATTCTCTGCCAAATTACGATGAGTCACAGGCCTTCCAGTCAAGATAACCGAAAGTGATATTGTTCCACGATATTAAATCCTACACCATTATCATTGATAAATACTGTTGCATAAATACTTAAGAAGTGGATTAGATTGGGGAATGAATTTTGCAGTAATTCTTTTTTAGAAATTATTATCCATTCCGAGGATATACAACGAAGAAGAAAAAACACTCGAAAGTTTGTCGACGAATTCGTATTCCTCTTATAGAGATAACGCGAGAAGCGTTCGTAGATCTGGATGCTGGTGAAATATTCAAAGCAACATCCTACGTCTCCTATTTTCGTCCTGGCATCGTTCTACGTTTCTTCCGAGGAATCCGTTGAACCCCGTTCGTTCTCGACACTCGCCAGCAGGATAATTGGACAGCGAAATGACATGCGACAGGTGACACCGAAGCCGTAATTGATTGGTATAATTGTTCGAAAAGCAGGATAAAAATCGAACGGATTCGAAAAAGCGTGGATATCTATAAATCGATTCGTTTGTACGCGATGGGTCAATAACTTTCCTCACCATCGTCGAAGCTTATTTCTATTACCTATCATCGCGAATAGCTAATAGAAATTTCGATGATCGTTTATTACCGCTGCGTAGACGGATAGAACAAATTTGCGATCCGCGCTGATTTAATCCAGCTACCGAGATACGCACGAGTTTTCTGAGAATAACAAATCAACAAAAAACAGTAACAGCCAGTGATTTGCGTCACCGTCGTTAACGACTGGATGACGATTCCTAGTGTGATGAAAAAGTGCATAGCATTGCACACCATTCGAGTAAACGTCGAGAACGTAACTAAATATGGTGTAATAGGCTACGAGAAAGCTGATAAGGCAAAGGAGTCACATCGTTATCAGTGAACAATGAAAACAGTTTTTAGAGACGTACAGAAGTTTAATACCTCGTAAACTTCGTAACTGACTTTTTGGTATTTTTAAATTGCCCCTTCACGTCTTATGAGGTCTTATGCCCGAGCTAAAGGTGTCGACAGCCTAATAGTAGTTGTGCAATTGAAAAGATTGCGGATCAAAGATCGTCGTTAATGACGATGTTGTCGATACGAGGTTAAATAATAGAATAAGAAGAAAATGAAAGGTGGGTGCAGATAACGCTAGATATCAATGGAGAACAAATAGGCTCGAGGGATATCTGTGTGCCAAACGACAAGCTTATCTGCACATCTCTGCTTATCTGGAGATGTAACGGTTTGCCTGTATTCATTGTTTTCCTTCGTAAGCCTCCAGTCTTCAAAAATGATTGATAAAGTGCAAAAGTGAAAAGTACACACGGGTTGATGTACTTGATCATCTGGGATTAAAAATAGGAGTAACATTAGGCTACGTTTTCAATAAATACCAATACACCAAGCGTTACGATGGGATTCTTAATTAATACTGTTCATTTGCTAATTAGATTAGAATCAGTTAATAATCAAAGGATATTTTTTGAATATTGTAATTGTATTTAAGAATTCATTACAAATTTGAATTAAGATATAAATTATTTTTAAAATAATTATTGACATATGGTGTTCTATCATGGCGCTAAATTAAATAGCTCAAATAAACAAGGAGATACGATTAAGTTCAGATAAGACGATCATTTTTTGCAACAATAAAATTCTTCGAAATACAATATCTGGCTCCAAAGAAATCACGCGTTATCTTTCAAGTGCTAAAACTCGAATTAATATCTTTGTTGACTCATAAAATATGTATAACTCGAGTCGAAATTTTCTTCATACGTGACGACTAATTAAAGCACTTGTTAATCAAAAGTTGGAAAAAGTGTAGCTCAACGCAAACATATGTATCTCGAGTGTCTGTATTTCTGTCATCGTTTCTGAAGTTTCGCAACACGATAACCCATCTGCGTGACAAATGCTCGTCATCATTCTGCTGAATCCTCTTCTCGGCCTTAACGCTTTTATGGACTCTCTAAAAATCTGTGAAAACGATTTAAAACCACCAATACACTAAATAGGAAATTTATTATAAATGCTATATAACATTACGTTAAATAACAAATGCAATAAGTTTTCTGTTATCCATCAAGTATCGGTAAGGATCACAGAAAATTATTTTACTTGACACTATTATTTTCCTTGTTTTATTATCTTAATTTTCATATAGACAATTTTTTTTATTATCAATTTCTATTTGTTTTGTTACGTGATATAGACGTAGCTTAGCAAGTTTTATAAATTTACCGTATAACCTGTTACGTTATTTTGGTGTGAATGCGGCTTTAGGATATTCGCCATTCAAATTTCCCGCCATGTAACAGGTGCAGCGTGAACTAACCGACGTTCAGCTGCGATCGAGACGAATTTTAACGCGTACCTTTTTATACGCTTAAATCATCCAGTTGTTGACTTTCATGAAATTCATTCGATAATAGAGGCGTGAGATTTGTGTGCAATACGTCGTATCGTATCGAAGGTTCTTTGCGAATTCAACGAGTGTTGTTGATTCGAACGAGACTGCACGATCGCTTGTGTGTGCGTTCACGGCGTGACTCACCGAACGCATGAACGAGCAAAATATTCGGTACGTAGGCACTCGAATTGGAAGGAAAAAGAGGGGAAAAAAGAAAGAAGAAAATAAGTGCTGGAAACGTGATTCACGGAGCGTATAATCAAAAATTGTCGAAGACATCGAGAATGCGTACGGCAAATAAAAATACGCGCGGTGCGTGCCGCCATTTTTACCAGGGTTCTCATCATTTTCGGGACAATCGTCTTAGAATTTACAAGTCAAGTAATTCCAAGTAACAATAACATATTACTCAACGCTCATAGTAAACATATTATTGAATATTCATAATTTTTCGCGAGTCTTAATGTTCGCAACACGTATGAGCACTTTAAAACCGAATAAATACATTTGTAAAATCGTGTATTTAAAAATATGTACAGGAAATTTCGACGTTATTGATGACCATTCGATAAATACGTACTTGACGCGGTGCGGATTTACTCGTGAAATTTCAGATCAAAATCGGTTGACTGATAATAACTGGTCGGTTTACAACAATGCTATCGTGAAATAATTTAAAGCGTATCTGAAATATCAATTAAATCGTCATATTTTCTTATCGAATAATATCTTCATACACGTGTATAGTTCCTAGTGCATACATTATTTAATAACGTAACCAAGGAATTTGTCCCCTTAAGGGGGACAGCTGGCAGGTGTACGAACAGTTCACCAGAAAGAATCCACTCCACCTGCGGTTTTCAGCTTCAAGGTCCTCTCTCGAGTAGGATAGGTGATCGATCGCTGGAGTTCGTCAACGTAACAGGTAAATAGAGCATCATCGATAATCGCGAAATTTTGATAGATCCTTACGTAAGTGGTCGAGGCGAGAGGGAATTCCACTAATCGTCGATGGCAAGTAAAGGTACGTTCTTACGCAACAGCTTGGAGGAGTCACGTGACAACGTACGGTGAAGCTCGCGGCACGGATGGCGTCATATGATGTCACGCTGAATACGGCGGGCCCGTATACGATTCTCAAGATCAATCGGCGCTATTTTTCGAGGCTATCATTTACAACCCTGTTACATCACTCTGGTGGAGAAAATTTGTCAACTGGTTTTCTATGGCGGATTAGTCCCATCGCTACGCTCGGGGCGTCCTCCTTATGGGGCTTGCGATGATCAGGGAACGAGAGGAAACCGTCGGTCGAAGAAGAAGTGGTAAAGAGGGGAAAAGTACAGGGAGGAGTAGAACAGCAGAGCATTTCGTGGAATGTCCTAACGTCTCAGGAGAACAACAGTCGGGCTCCTTTACAACTCCGATCGGGCACAAGCTGGAACCTTCTGGCCTGACTGGTTGGCTATGTTGACTCCGGCGATCAACGGTCGACGCTTTTCTTCGTCTTCTCTCCGTTTCCTTGCTAGAGAAGAAACTTTCTATCTAAACTTCTCGATAATTTCAATAATTTCATTTAGCTCGGCTTTTGTAAAATCGACCCTGTTATTGCTAGTAAAAATTTCGATTTCGAATCGTGCATTCGCGTACCGAATACGTAACATCCTTTTACGAAGATCTCGGTAGAGCACCTCGAGAGAATACTCGACAAATTCTGACCTACTGTCGGCTGACCAAATGATAAGACATTCGCGGCATTCCCGCTTTTCTTAGAATTTTATTGTTGCCATAAATTTCAACCGAAAATTGGAGTATCCGTGGCTAGAATTACACTTATCATGGAAGATACGAAGGAAAAAGTGAAAAATCGGCCGCAGTATTTATTACTGTTGGCTTGACGCCTGGGTGCACGTTCCGTTATAAACATTGATAGCAGGGGAATGGCGGGCAAACAGGAATCCCTTCTGATAATCTTCCTTATCTATTTCGGATCGGCAAAAGCCAAGGGCAGTATTCTAGGTGTTGCCCCAACGATGTTTCATCGTTCGAGGCTCGTGTTAGGGAGACGCCTGCTATCTGGTAGATACATACGTCTGCCAGTCCCGGAAGGACGGTTTTCAGGGAAATGACCTCTACAGCCGTCGTTCTTCGGTAGGGACGAACGAAGGAAAATGCCTTAACCGTGAAAGTGAATAAGAAATAGAAAGGTTTCACTGTCATTCTTCCAACTGGCTTAACGCTAGATAGGTAAATTGAGAAAAGTGCATTGACGCTTGTTCCTGGAAAAATGGTACCGTTTGGTATCTTAAATTTCAATACTTCCAAGAAGGAAATGCAAAATCGTTGAATCGATTCATAAACCTCATTGAGAAATCAATGAATAAAATGAAGTAACTTGTTGCGTTTGGAATCTTTCCCTGAAGTTAATTGACCATGGAATAACTACGTACACCGTGCGGTATTAGATATCAGATACGATCGATTAAGGTGCATAACTGAGAGTATGCCTATGGTTTACGTGGCATAACTGTTAATCATACCTATGTTTGATTATCCTTCAATGATAAGCCACGATAATGATAGTACATTAACTAATAATCGTATTAAGGGTGTAAGAATTGCATGCAATGCTTCGTTAGAGCGGTACCAATTAACGTGTTAAAATAACGTACGTTTATAGTAAAAATTCATTGGTAACATTCGAAGTTCGAACACGTCGTTTATTTGCAAACGAAAAAATCAATTACGATTGCTAAGGATGTAAAATGAAACTGCAAAAATCAACAAACTCGTTATACGGCTCATTCATAGTTCATACGATGACGCCGAGACAATATCCATGAAATAAATCACCTCGGAGAACACGCGTGACGCGAGACGAAGCAACGGTGCGGAGTCAAGGTATTTTCTCGATTTTTCATTTATATATTACTGCAACGGCGCAAGGCCACGGTTAATAGGCTTATTATCTACGAATATGAAGCACGGATCAAAGAGCGTGAAACTGAGTGCGTCCCTGAGGATTCTACATAGTTCTGTAGTCAAGTATCGCTTCTTCGCCAGACTTTCTCATACCGAACAGTATTAATGTCCATCCACACGTACTTTCTACTTGATGTACATTAAAAAAAGAAAAACCTATCATACTGTGAGTTATGATGAAACAGGTACACAGATAAGCGCGTCACGGGTGACGTGAGTTTATGGCAACTGAAACAATACTCTACCTGGCTCGCAGGGCTCTCCCAAGATCAACGGCAGGTAGTGGGAGGCTACTCTCCTTACACTTACCTTTAGCTAAAAGAAGCCTACGTTGGGCGTTCATGCGAAGATCCCTTTGTAAACATAAATATTCTGGTATTCAGCCTATCATTGTATATTTCAATTACAAGTACCAGGAATCCATATGGATGTTAAAAACGTTGAACCCGTTACAATTGAACAGCGTAACAGTAGAGTGAGAGCGTACGAAATGATTGTTCAGATTGTGGATGAACCTTTACGTTGTCTCAGCCGTCGGTCCCTCCCCTCTCGTCCGAAAAGGATCCCCCACTCTGATGGTCCGCGTCCATCCCTTCGGTGGGTTGGCAGTGCGCGTTCGATACACGGAATCGCCTCGTGGTTCTCGGAAGGCAGTAGACTGTCGTCAGCCACGCCAGACGGCGCACTGCTCGCACGCTCACTGCTCTCTCGTAGGAGATACTCGCCCACTGGCTCACCCACGGCTGCTGGTTACCTCGCTCTCTCTCTCTCTTTCTCTCTCTCTCTTCGGCTGCTGGCAGCAGCAGCAGCAGCAGCAGCAGCAGCAGAGCAGGCACACTCGGCTTAGCGGGCTGCCAGTTACGCAACAATAACAACGCCGTCAGGACGTGTAGCATGCGCGTGCTGTGCCACCTATACGCCGACGAACGACCCTGGAACGACGAGCTACCGATTCGTCGTCGCCGCCGCCGCTTCTTCTGTTACTGCTGCTGCGATCACTTGTTGAAGACCCGGTAGGAGAGCGCGCGCCCGTTCCGCGACATAAGCAACCACAACTACCAACCATTTTCTTTTGGTAGGGAAAAAAAAAGAAACAAGCTCGTTGATATATAAATATAGGAAGAGTGGTGATGAATAGAGAGAAACGTGTGTAAACTGTGCGTTGTATATAGTGGCGTCGAACGGGAATTATGTTGTAGGAAGAGTGATGAGCAATAACGGAGTAGACGCGGTTGAAAGCGGTTTGAGTCTGTGCCGAGCGAACGGCGCGGATCGAACGCTCGATACGCGACACGTTCACGCTACCGAAGATTTACGTGATAAAAGTGATATATTCGAATCGAGACTGTTCGAAATCTTGTTGTAATACGTTACATTGTATTGTATTTCATTGAAGAAAGAAAGAAACGAAGAGAGGCATGAGGTGCCCGTTCGACAGTACGTGATGAAATGGTACGCGAAATACGTCGGGATTAGGCGCCAATGACGTCAGGCCGAGAATCGTGGAGCCGTGTAAAATCGTAAGGGGAATTCGTTTGTGGAGTTTGCAGTGCGTTTACCGATACGGTGCCGTTAGTGTGTTGGTGATATATATTACTGCTGGCAGTAGTAATTGTAGTAGTAACGCAACAGCAATATCTCTGTCAGAGTAGTATTCGTAGTGGTAAAAGAGTTGTGTAGTGGACTCGATATCGGTGTTGCCGAACAGAGATAGTGGTGGGGCTAAAAGGAGAACCCGTGTGGAATTGCTGCGTGGTCCGTCGTGGTAGCCAATTATATTTTCTACGTGTGTGCTTCGCGGGCAATGACTAACTGCTCGCTGTTAAGTGTGTTAGTAGGAGATATCGTTGACGAACCCGTTTCTGCGTTGGTGTTGCCGTCTACGTCAGCACCGGTCGGACGGGATTTGCATAGCAAACAGATTGACGCGCTGGTAAGTGGATAACGAGAGAGGAGTCGCGACTCTGTGTCCCACCATGGATCGTGACTCGCGTTCGTATTCCTGCGGAGGCTGCGAGAGGACCGAGGGCCGAGCTATGCCGATAGAGTAACAAGTGAGCGGCGAAGCGGCGTTGCCATGACGACAGGTGAACCATGAGCTATTCCTCTCTTCTTTTAACCTCTTATCTCTTTCTCTTTCCTTCTCTCTTTATGTCTCGCCCTCTTTTTCTTCCCCCTCTCCTTATCCTGTCTTTCCTTTTCATGAATCGCTCTTGTCTCCTGTCTCCTGCCATATCTCTCTCTTACGTATAAAGGTTGCTTTATATTATCCGTTCAGACACGGAACAGCCACGCTCAGACAAAGACACTGACTTCAGTTCGCTGATTTTAAATGAAACATTTTACAAATCACCCTCCATATAAAGGTAGATATCTGAAACTTTCTCAAATCTTTCCTGTCCATACTATTTCTACAGCACCAAGCATGCCGGTCTTCCTTAGGGAAAAGACAGTACAGAAGAAAGCTCCGGCACTGGTTTTACCCTTAGAAAATGTGAAAGTTATTTTCATCATACATAACTTTCTATATTTACAAAATTTTCTTCAAATTGATCAGTGTACCCTCGTAAACCGAGTGGTAGAATCTTCCTTCCTTGGGGAAAACACGCTGGCCAGTGTACTCTTTGCTTCTCATCTTTATTAATCCCCTTTTTACCTGCTCTCTACCATCCTCTTTTTTAGTTTTCCTCTTCTTTTTACCCCTCTGCAGCTGATTCTCGCAATTGTTCCCTTGTTCGTTTCTGACCCGGTACACTGAACAGACACGAGGCGACAACAGCGTCGTCCGTCCTCTACCTTCCTACCCGTAGACCACATTTATCTACCTGTCTCTACTCCGCGGCCTTTCTCCCTCCTCTTGATATTTTATCCTTTTCTTTGTTCGCACTCTGTTTCTTTCTTTTTCCTCAACGGTCTTCCCTCGTACGTATTCCCCCACTTCCCGCAGGAATCGGCAATCTCTCTCACTCTCTCTCTCGTGTTCTTGCTCGCGCTTGTGCGGACGCTTGGTGAACGCCGTTGTAGCATGCCTAATGCGTAGGCCGCGCGATATTCCAAGTACACTTGGCTATTTTCATGCTACACCAGAAAGATACCTAAGCTACGCACCATTCTTGTAGGTGACATGAACGGCCGATCTCCGAGCACCGTATAAAACTGAAATTATACCGAATCAATTGGAATTCTTGGAATTCTCCATTTTGTATTTCAGCCTACTATGAAATTCCAACGTTTCTTTCAATGTTAACCTACTTTCCATCGCCGTTTGATTTTTTCTATTTCTCACTTTTATAAAATTATTACTATTTGAAAGAGAAATCGACACTAAGAATAATGCGATAGTAATGATATTATTTCAAAATTATCACAAATTAACATTTTCATTCACCATATGGCGATAGTGTCGATTAACGAATAATTAAAGAAAATCCTTAAAAGGGGAACATATTAATGCAAAGTTAACAATGAAGTATGTTAAACATTTTCGAAATTCTTCACGGGAAACGTGTACGTATAAACTGTTACCTTTCGGATAGTAGGTAGTTAGCGTTGCCCGTGGGCAGAGCCTCGGGCAACGATCGTCAGCCATGATGTCAGAAGCCGTTAAAAGGAGTGGTAGGCTGCTTACTTTCTTTCCTGCTCTTTCGACGTTCGATTTCTTTCTAACTCGAGACGTTTGACATTTGTAACACTGTAGTCTGCTAAAAGTCACACGTGGTCACTGGTTTCTCGTAGGAGCGTTGCTTTACCATATGGCAACTGCTCTTTCAGGTTAGGCGTCGAAATAATTGCCCCATAGGGCATCAGATCGTGCAGACCTGTTGTACAATATAACTTCCTTAGGGAAAATTTGTTATACACTAAATTTTATAATATTCAATAATTAAAAATGACTTTTAATATCAATATCATTCAAATTGAGATTTTGAAAATTCTTCCTTCCCCTATGTCGCCATTTTTTCCCTAGGGAAGTCTTTTGATCGCGCGTGTACATGAATTTTCTCCCGTTGTATCGCAAATTACACGACACCCAATTTGTACATCGTCATGTAATTGATTACTATGTAAAAAACTAAGAGTTTTCCTTATCGTAAATCTGAAGGACCCTGTTAGATTCATTGAGCGATACCGTAAGAGGTTACGATCTTGTAACAAGCTTAAAAGAGTTGAATGCACTTTTTTCTTTTTTCCTTTTCGTCGAAACTGCTTAACGGTCGTATAACTTTGACGGCTTCAACGGATTGACACAATTCTTCCCGTTTCTCTTATATTTCCGCTTTCCTAAAACGTGAACTTTTCATCGGAATGAGATTTCATATTTCGTGAAATTATCGCACCGTCTAAAAGTAGGAGTTTAGAAAGGAAAAGATATTCGTTAAGGATCATAGAAATATTTGAAAAAAGTATTACAAAGCTGTTTTACGAGTTTCCGCCTGTTTGCATTGACGTTCCGCTTGATAAAATATAAATAAAAGAGATTACTTAAAGGAGAAACTCATTAACACGATTTGATACATATCTGGAATTTTTACGACCATTGAATTTTCTGCATGGCTACACTCTACAAGTGAATTTATTGCAAACAGTGCAATCAGTCTCAAAAGGGTTGTTCAACCAGTACATTGGACATTGTTAATGTATTGCTAATAACAGCTATGGCTATATAAAGTTTTCAAATGATAAAAACTAATCTGAGCGATAGAAACTATCAATTATTTATGGAATCATGTGAAAAAATAAAGGTCAACAGTGTTAAAGGGTTACTCCTGCAAGCTTTAATTATTATTAATTTATAAAATGGTTAGCGCTTACGTCTTAATATTTGATATGGTTAACAAATTTCTCTAATAGTTTTATTTGAGATATCATGAAATATGATACTACAGTATGTAAAAGAAATGCCATTTTTATTGACGAAATCGCGAAACGAGGAACGTGCTTTATTTTTAGCTACTGCTTTATCTGTGGAGTATCTTTAATGTCCAGTGGTAATCTACCAGCATACTTGAGTGTCTTTAACCATTGTGGAAATTTCCTGGTAAAACCACTCTTCATAATCGTCGTTTATAGTATTTGCGTTTGCAGGAAACTGTTGATGTTTGAAAGATTCTTTATTGTGTCAACTTTTATAATATTACAAAGTACATCAATTAAACTTAACCTACTAACTAAATTTACAAAATTATATATAGAACAACGTATAACTTAAATTTCCCCTCGATTAACATGTTGGAATCGATTTGGATAGATCTACCCATACCAGAGACACGATAATCTTTAAGGAGAAAATGTATAGGAATTTTTTCTTAAGTTCCCCTAGAAACCAGAAACAAATAGTAGAAGGCTCTTCTCTCTATTCTAACCCTTAACCAAAAAGAAAGCTCTCGTTGGACCGAGGTGTACATGTCGGTCGAAACGTTGTACGGGAATAAACTATGAAACTCGTGAATCACGAGAGCGGTGCATTCTAACGCTGTACGGTATATATATATATGTTATATAGAAAAGCGTGGTCTGAGAGTGGTGGTATAATAGGTGTAGAGAGAGGAGATCCGTGGCTCTCGAAAAACAACGGGGAATTCCGTGGACACACACGGCCGTGAACGGCCTAGGGCAGATAGACGGCGACGCACGGGGTGCGTGACCTAATCACCCGTTCACCGCTCCATCGAAGCGGCGCAACTCGGAACGACGCGAATCTCCGTCGAGTTTACTGCTTCGGCTGCAGAAGTAGGGTTACCAGAGGATAGTAGAGGGGAAAGAGCCGGGTAAACAGTCGGTAGGCGGTGCAAAGAGGGAAAGGTGGCTCCTCGGGGTTTCCTCGTGGTTGGCAAGGCGAGCTAAACCGAGTCAAGTCGAGTCTCTTGTCGTATCTCCGGGGACGCAGCGGGGAGCTGGCGACCGTCTCCGTGTGAGCCACCACATGGCGAAGACGCGTGCAGGGTAAGGGGAATTGTTGGCGCTTCGTCAGACTAGCGTTGGATGAGAGTGTCGGTTTGTCTGACCGAGGAAAGAGGAAGGACGCTACGTCAGACGCGAGAGCCCGCTCGTACGCGTGACTCATTTGCCTGTCGCGGGAATCTCCCGTTTTACTGACTGGTGGCAGCACTGTACGAATCGTCAACAATGATGGCTTCGAAAATACATTTAACCCCTTAACGTTCAGATTTTTCTCAATATATCCGATGGAATATAACTTGTATTACTCGGTTTTTAATGTTATAAGCTTATTTATTAGGTGTACGGTATTAAATAGGGAGGCCTCCCTAGGGAAAATGATATTCTAGGGGAAGGCCTCCCTAGAGAGACCTCCGCACGTGTCTCTGTGGGAGACATTTCCCTTTACGCTTATTCTTAACCAAGAAAAGTCTATGTTGCATGCAACTGTACAGTACAGTAGTGTATAGTTATGGACCTGTAAAGGTGCATTATTTACAGATTGGATAATTTTAAAAATGATCAATCTTAGTATAGTAAAAAAATAAGAAAAATATACGATTGGGTCGGCAGTACTAATCTTTGCCCTAGTTAATGGAAGTAATTCGAATTTAGATAAAGTTTATCGATGATGAATGAAAATACGATTGAATGAAATTCTTCGAATTGAAAGCTTTCAAGATGCTGTTAATAGAAACGATTTCCTATAATCGGACGATAACATTGCTTATTCAATTCTTCGATGGAATGCAGGACATTCGCTGGTGTAATGGAAACGATGAATACTCGTAATTGTGTAACGCGTAACACGTGACTAACTATAGTAGGCCTTTTTCAATTAACACTTAAATACCATAGCATGGTCAAATGTAACTTCGTCGAAGTTATTTCTTTAAGTTTGTTAAATTTAAACTGTAAATTGCGTCAGGTGTATGACTATTCCCATTAACCGAAAGAGGACTGCTATGCGCGCGAATGTACAATTTTAATTAACACATCGACAGCCGGTTGGTTAAAATTATACTTTATGCAGATCTGTGTTATTCAGTCAGTAGGGTAAAATTACGTTTTAAAATTCTGCACGTAATTGAATAAAACAACTTTTTTTTTTATCAAGTTTCATTGATCAATATGAAAACATAACGAATACAGTATAATTTCCGTTTTTATTCCAATCAAGAATTATGATTTAAACGTGTACTACACAGCTTAAAATTCACGTGGCACGAAACGTGTTAATAGATAACACATTCTCATCCTCAATTAGATGATCAAACTACGAATCACAGTTTCCATTGCTAAATATACTCCTTCCTCTTAAGAACTTAACGAAACACCCGGTATATAAATCTAGGATGCAGTTGTTCATTTTATTTTATATGTTAAAATACGGATGAAAAATGGCATCGATTGGGACACGTGCGATCATGTGTTTAGGTGTTATGTGAATTTTAATGTCCGATTAAAATATGAAGTTGAATTAAGGGTATGATTCACACGCTCTTTCGAAAAAGACAAAATCAAATGTCAGGATATATTGACGCAACATTTTGAATTAATTATTTTCACCACAGAGCTGCACGTGCGAATTTAATAAGCATTGAAAAATCTTCATTATTGCCTTGTTTCTTTTTTCTGCTTGAAAAAAGTAATTTAATCGATTGAATACTGCCATCCTTTTTTTCTTTCTTTTTTTTATTAACACTGAAAAATGTTTAACGCGATATAAATGTAAATGATATAAATTAATTTAATAAACATATGTAGAAATATCCGTTATCGAGATGCATATGGAAGTGGATATTCTGTTTGCGGGAATAAATTCTGTCGATACGTTTCGTTTTAATGTCATCATTAAGATTCTTGGAAGATCGAAATATTAGGAAGATAAAAACATTCCACTTTTCCTTGAAACGTTTAAACGTTTCACGGAACTCATATTCGTAAATGGAAATGAATTGATTACCCTAGAGTTAGGTTTTATTATCATGCTAAAAGAATTGTTTAACATTCTCTCTTTCCGTTTCCATCCGAAGGAACACAAAACCCGTGCAGGTTGTGAAATATTTTCTGAATGAATAATTTTATTATTCAAGGATGCGTGAAATTAAAAATTATTGCAAATAAAATTATATAATTTTAATTTATTAAATATACAAGTACAGTTCCGGGCAGAGATGACCGTAAGGAATGGGTTCAATGATTCCAAACTCTAAGAATTTACAGATTATCAATTGTTTTCCTTGTTGGATTCTACGAAAGTAACAGGATTTTCCCAGCATTTCGCAATAAAAACGTTCGACAAATTAATCGAAGGAAATACATTAAAACCGCCGTAAGTCGTCACTCCGGATAAGTCATCATTTAAAAATTTACATGGTTTTTACTCCGTTTAAGTCGTCAAAATTTCTCGGTCCCTTGAGTGACGATTTATCAAAGTTTTACTGCATAACGAATGCGATGAATTGAAGGAAAGTTGAATCAACCTTTGACACACCTAACGCGTACGATTAACAAATTGCAAGGCCTGACCGATGGCCACTGTCGTTCAATGTACAAGTTGCATTTCAACGGTCTATTCATGGCTCGTAATTGATGGTTTGTCGTACGAGTTACGTTTCATTTCTTGAAATCGAGCTTTATCTAGAGAGTACAGCCTTCGTGTGTCACTGCTACTCATCGTTCGACATTTTTCTTCCCTTCTTATCACTTCCATGCTAATTCTAGCGCAGTGATTCCACGCTTGTCGTCGCAATTATTAGACTGGAATAATTACAAGTTGAATGACTTCGACAATGAACGGTCCTATTATTAACGGGACGATCGAACTTTGCTAATTGATCGTGTTTTCATTGTTACCGCTGCGGTCGACTTCTATCAATAACAGCAGAAATAAATTCCGCTTTTATTGATTTTCTTTTTTAATTATCTCAATTCTTCAATACTTAAAGCATCGAAGAAAAGAAATGATAGTTTTGGTATAATATTAAGAGTCTACTATAAAAATGTTAACTTACTCGACTAATGACAATTTCATGACATAAAAGTATTACAAAATAGCACTTATGATATATCAATTTGAAGCTTATAATCTCTTGAAAATGACTGTATAAAGTAAATATTACTTAGCGATACTTTTCTGTCATGAAATTCCACCATATTTTATATCCTTCAAAATTGGTCATTGTTTGATACAATTGGCAATCAGCCATTTTGTATTCAGAATATCCATAAAATGTTTATATAGTAATTTTTATGAAATTCTAAGCTTCAAATTGATGTATCATAAGTATTATTTTGTGATACTTTTATGTTAATGAATTAATTGTAGACGAATTCTGTAAGAGATGTTTTATTTTTGATACAGGCTTGTAGCGCAGAAAAAATAAAACATCCTGTGTGATAATTTTTCATTGGTATCGCCTGGTTGCGGAAGGGAACGGTTTACGTGTGTCAGAATGAATTCGTTGAAGAACGGCATCGTTGTCGTTTCATTCGCTTCTTTGGATTTCCGGTTTGAAGGCCTGATGTAGCTGCGAACGCTATTCGTTCCACGTAACCCAAGACAGTATGCATCTGTTTAGAAAGTAGTTTCTCTGTATATATGATATAATTTTACAATATATCTCTAAATTCCCTATAAATTCAATATTTATAAAATTTTCATTGTATGAGAATCTAGAAAATTTCATTTTCCTGTTAACAAATTTATTCAACTTCTAAGGCACCGTTGTTTGCCCGATGTCGAGCACAATAACAGTTTAAAAAAAGGAATTGTAAAAATGGAAAAACGATTCACGTGTACAAAGCAGTCGAATTTGCATAATCTAATTCACGACTGGACTAACCTAGAAAGAATTTATTTACGTTGCTCGAATTATATTTGGATCTGAAAAGAAGGAATGTGTTTTCTATTTTTCATGTTTTCAAAGAACAGGAAAGAAGCGAAGTTATTTACAGCTATAAAGTAGTGTGTTTTGAAAAATATACATGTGCTTGAAATTTCACGATGGTTATATAATTTGTTTTCCATTTCTCTTCTATGTTAAACATTTAAATGCTTCATTTCTGCGGAATGTATAATAAATTGGTTTTATAGCAAACAGTTTTTAACTGATAATTAGGTAAAGTTACATTTATTTTAAGCACAGAATCCGATTCAAATAAATCTTTTTTTATTTGTTTTTGTGGAAGATAGAAGATTCTTGGTTAGACTCTCCCTGGGACCAGAGGCAAATGAAAGGAAGCTCCTTCTTTTACCCTAATTATTTTTCTATTTGGAAATTTGAAATTTCTAAACTTTAGAATTACCAAATTTTCAAATTCCCCAATTATCAAGTTTTTAAATTGCCAAATTTCCAAATTACCGAATTACCAAATTATCAAATTCCCAAATTCCCAAATTATCAAGTTTTTAAATTGCCAAATTTCTAAATTTAAAGAATGACTAATTGAAAAATTTACAATTTCTCACCTTTCCACCCCATACCCCACTTTGATGCCCATGAGGCTTCCTCTCACCCAAAGAAAGCTTACGTTGCTTCCAACTGTACAGTCACGTGCAGTGATCTACCATTTGTGAACTACAATTTGACCCAATTACATAGGACACTCCGCGTATTAAAAACAATATTTCAACAGTCTGCTACCTATTTTATAGTCTGTTGACAAAATTTCACCAGTCACAGCTTCACTGTTCTGTAGCTGCGAACAATATCGTGACTTGCAACAATGTCATAGTTTGTCCCTTATCGCTTCTACTACGTCTGACTAGATGTTTGAACTGTCGGTATCTGTGTAGCTATCACGTTGACGCGTTACCGTAATCGTGAGTACACAGACACGTTTCTTGGGTGCTTCTGCGGCCTTTACTTTACAAACAACGATTTCCTAATCGGCGCCATTCCGATAGACGAGTCATACAAAGAGTGCAGCTGAATGGACGATACTTAGAAAATTTAAAAGATCCTTCTAGATGAGAAAAAGGTGAAAGTATACACTTGTAACACTTTTATATGTCATCAAATCGCGTAAGAATTTGTATCTTTCCAAATCGGTCGTTGTTTACTGTAAATGGCGACACACCATTTTGTAGTAAGAATATTCATGAGGCGTTTATGTAGTCATTTTCGTGATACTTCAGGCTTTAAATTGATGCGTCATAAGTTCCATTTTGCGATATTTTTATGTCATCAAATTATGTTAGACTTTACAGAAGGTGGTTGTAAATCAGTATGACGATCTTTGAAACATTTATGCTGCTCCTGTACGTTCTGAATAATTTTTTAACGATTCAATAACGAGCAGAGAAGGATATTTGAGCCAGTTACTTATAAATGGTAATTCAATCAGAGGAAAGTCTTATTCGCACATAAGCGACGACCGAGCGATCTGAACTGTTGAACTCGGTTCCTTCCGCTTTCGCAACGCGATTCTTGCATAAATTTGCAGGAATGACCTTTTAGGCCTTGAATATCGAACGATCTAATAACTACGTGTTAAACATACTCGCTTAACCCTTTCATTCGCCTCGTGTAAACATCGATTTTATTATTCCATCACTTAGGTAAAATTCCAGTAAAAAAGTTCATGTTTCTCGCGTTTCGATAAATTTTTCCATTACCTACCCGGTATATGGTACCCGGAGTTTCTTTGAAATTTTCGAACATAAAATATTTCACTGTATTCTTGGCACTTCGTTCATCGCGTTGGATTCGTTATAATGTTCTCGGTAAAGAGAATTCTTGGAACAATCCAGTTGATTCGCGTGCAATATCGGAAAACAGTTGGGATCTGTTTGTGAATCACCTTCTTCGACGAACCATCTTTCTTTTTCGCTGTTGGCATTCGTACAGCTTTATGCAGTATTGTTGAGTCTGCTTTTCATAACGTAACATAATCTGTCAATCATATCGATTGTAATTATCATTAGAGACACGTTAACGATAATATTTTGTCAAATTTCTTATGATAAAATTGTTAAGTAAAGAATCCACTCACAATCCATCAATTAAAAATTAATATCAATTAAGATTAAACGAAAGAAAAAAATGTATTTTTTAACCGAGCTGTCTCATTTCTGTTCTTCAGAGACTCATACTGTGGCGATGACAGACCCACAGTTGGCGAATAATAATAACAGCAGCAACAACAACAACAACAATAATAATAACAATAACAACAACAACAATAACGATGGCGAGCAAAAGTACCTGCATAAAAAGTTCAAAAAGATGGCGACAACCGAGGTCACACCAAAGGTGGAGCCGAAGAAGGATACCACGGTTACGAACGATTCTTTGGAGCCACCTAAAAAGAAGGACACGACCAAGGACTTCCGAGACTCGCCTAAAGATCCGATCAAGATCGAGGCGTCCCCGGAGTCCGTGGATGGAGACCCCGCCGCGGAGTCGAGGAAAAGCGGCTACGTATGCCCTTACTGCAGGCTACTCTGCGCAAAGCCAAGTGTCCTGCAGAAACACATTAGGGCTCACACGAACGAGAGACCGTATCCCTGTGTGCCGTGTGGTTTCGCCTTTAAAACAAAATCGAATCTCTACAAACACTGCAGGTCTCGTGCTCATGCCTTGAAGATGGAGGGTGGTGATGCCAGTAAGGTACGGCTATGATTTATTCAGTTTGTCTCTTCTATAACAGAGCCCGTGTAAAATAAACGATAACCATGTAAAATACTTTGTCACAGGTATCAGAGGACTCGGACATAAGCCTGTCCGATAGCGCGAGCAACGGTACTGGCACACCACCGCCGCCACCCTCTTCGACGCCCACCTCCACCGTGTCCAGCATGAAAACCATTAAAACCGGGAAAATCTACAAGCCAAAATTTCACACGGCGCTTCAATGCGTGAATAACGATATCGAAACGTCTTCCCTATCCTCCGTTTCTTCCACTAACAGTTCTTCCTCGACGACCGCAGTCGTCACGCCGAAACCGAATCCAGAGCAAGTGCAAGAGCACATCGATAAAATTATAACCGATAATCAGGCGATCGTCGACGCGGTAGATCCGCGGCTTCACAAGTTGATTCAGAGGCAGCAGAGTCTAGTGGAGATGAAGGAGTCCGACCAACCGTTGAATCTCTCCTCCGGCGATGAATTCTCCTCGAGGAAACGTTGCTATAGCGAGACGTTCACGGAGGACAGAGATTGCCAGAACGGTTCCGAGGGTTCGATAATCAAGGACCTGTTGCTGAAGAATCAGAATTCGAGTCAGGAAGGTAGCGCCGAGAACGAGAATTATCTTTGTCCCGCTTGTAATATCCCTTATTCCAGCATCGATAACCTGGATGCCCACCGTAGATACTACTGTAAAGGTAGCCTAAGTCCGCGTAGGGAGTATTCCTTGGAGATAGACAAAAGAGAGTCCGAGTTCGATTCAAAGTCTTCCGATTATTACAATACCCTGCAACCTCTACCTTCGCCTGGACCACTTCTGGGGAACACCAGACTGGTGGACGCGTACACGCCACCCGTGAAGAAACAGAGACCCGAGTCCGTGCCCACTACGTTAAGGTCCCTAGAGGAGCTCAGCAAGTATCCACGGCCGAACTCGTTGCAGATGTTCGGCGGAGAGGTGAGGATACTGGACAACACAGGTGAAACGAAAACGATGAGGATCGAACCGCGACAGACCAAGTCACCGACGAGCGAGCACATCGTGAACAGTAAGTGCGTCACCTCGGAGACCGCTTCTATCGTAGTCAGATCCGGTCTTCATTCGGGTGGTACCATGGTGCACAAACCGCCTGGTACTCCGGCCAGTACGCCCAGTTCCTCCATATCTTTGCCGAACACGCCAAAGATGTTGGCGCCGATCATACCGAACATATCAACCCCGAACATAGCGCCCAGCATGTCCTGTTACAATTACATGGAGCCTCATCTGAATCCCTTGACCAGTATCACTGCCTACAATCCGTTGACTCTGCCCCAGCCAGGTATCACGAGCATACTTCACGGAGATAAAGTCATACCTTACGTTCCTGGCATGCCTGGACCGCACACTCTGCAACCGACCATAGACATATCCCCGAGCATAGCGACGGGCGAAGCCGGATACAAAGTGATACCAGGTCTGCCTGGCCTCCACATGATACCTCAACCCTTGGATCTAGCCAGTCCGGTGAAGATCCAAACACCGAGCGTACCCGGAATCCCAGGACCTATGTCCACCGCGCATGTGTCGATGATGGGCCAACCTCTGGACCTCGCAAGTCCGGCGAAGGACTCGAAGCTCAACTTTAAGACACCCGGCAACGATGCTTCGAAGGCTGGACTGACCAGCCCGAAAGTTCCTAGCGTTAAGGTAGAAACTTCGGAGAAATACCGAAGAGGAGTACCGTCTGTCGTGGAGGTTACGAAGGTAGAGCTCGATCGTCATATCAAGAACAGCATGGCAATCAAGTACAAGGGTATGGAGGGTCTTAGAGACAGGCGGGAATTCTCGTACGACAGAAGTCCGAAAGTAGAGAAAACTTTCGCTTATTCGAACGGCGTCGACTCGGCGGTCGCTTCCTCGGTTTCCTACAGTAAACTTCGATGTTCGCCAAAGGAGTCATCCGAGAGTAGAAAGAGATTGTTGTCGTGGAACGACGTAGAAACTGGCAGGGTGTTGGTGGATCCTCTGGGACACAATACGGTTACGAAATACGATTCCCCTACGAGCCTGGAGAACGGACGCTTGAAGGCGAGTCTGAACGAGACCAGAGGCAAGCAGGCCGAGTATTACGGTTTCAACGGAGTTAAAGCTAAGCCCGATCCTGTGTCGCCGATGGTGCTCGTCAACGTAGATAATACCTCGAAAACAGATGTGCCAAACAGAGCTTCCGTAGATTTAATTAACAAACCCGAGGCAAGGTCGCCGAAGAACGGCGACGTTACGATGGAGGAGACCAATTCGAGCAAGTTCTTAAGACCCACCTCGTTGCCGTTGAAGCCGGGTACTTTCACCCCGAAGAAGCATCACGGTATCACGCCGACGGCGAACACGCTTCCTTTGATCAGCCCGGAAACCCCTCGGCCGAAGAAATCGTACGGGCAACTCTACTTGAACGGGCACGCTTACACGTATCTGGGATTGAAATGTTCGACCAGAGTGTTTTATTGCACTCTGAACAGACCGCAGCCGATGTACGTCACCCAGCAACACGGTTTATCGATGTATTCGAATTGGAAGATATGCGAGGAAGCACCACCGGACGTCGATATGGCGCATTACGATTCGAGGCACAGATCGTTTAATTACACCACCGCTTGGAAAAAACAGGAGGATATTTTGACGCACTCGTCTCAAAGACCCACCACTCCGACGAGCCCGGATAGCGGTCTCGACGGTGATATGCAAGAGAAAGCGAAGAGAGTCAAGATATTCGATGGAGGATTTGAGAGTAATGAAGATTACACGTATGTCAGGGGCAGAGGTGAGGAAAATGAATTTTTCTCTAAAATTATAAAGTTTGTAATTGGGGCTGTAATTCAACTTTTATTTTTATTTTTCTCTGGAAGGTCGAGGTCGGTACGTTTGCGAGGAATGTGGTATTCGTTGTAAAAAGCCATCCATGTTGAAGAAACATATCAGAACGCACACAGATGTAAGGCCGTACACGTGCAAGCACTGCGCTTTTGGGTAAGATTATATTTTAATATCTTGACGTCCTTGGCCACATATGTGGGCGTTTAGTTTGTATGAAATCATTTCACTTATAAATTATTATTAACGCTCAGCTGCCATAAATGTGGTCGTTATGGTTTTTTGTGCACTTTTATTGTTTTCCCTATTATTTGTTGCCTTTTGAATTCCTATCAGTATAAAATGAATAAATCCTAATAGAACAAAAAATTAAGTCATTTTTTTCTCACTATAAAAAAATCGTCCCTGAAAAGATTAAGTACCTCTTATGTTTTTCGGATCTCATAGTTGCTAATCGTTATTAAAAATACCCTATCGTTTTCTTTGTTCAGTTTCAAAACCAAGGGCAACCTCACGAAGCACATGAAGTCGAAGGCTCATTACAAGAAATGCGTCGAGCTGGGGGTCGTTCCCGTACCAACGATAGTTTGCGACGAAAATATCGATAAGGAAGCGATTGCCCGTTTGGCAGCCGGTGGTAACACCGAGGAATCCTCGGATGAAGAGGATGAGAGCGAGGGGGAGGAGAGCGAGGAGTCTGGTAGCGAGGAACAGGAAGTGGCACAAAGTTTGCTAAGTTTATCGCAACGTAATGCGAACAGATTGCCAGGACTTTTGCCATCGGGAAGGCCAACTACTTACCCTTACACCCTCACGTTTTCCACGATCTCGGCATCGGTGAGCGTGTCTGTGACCGTAACCAGCGCGCCCATAAGTAGCCAAACGATCGCCAGCACCCAAGAGACTACCGTCGTTCGAAACGAATTGTCCCATCGTTATTATTTCCCTTCGAATCGTACCGCCCCGGAGGAATTAAGGACGACCGTGATTCAATCGTCGAAGAAGGAATGTCCTGATATAGAGATAAACAAAAGCGAACAAGACTCGCGAAACACTTCTTCCCAGCCCATGGATCTTACAACGAAAGCCGCTGTACAATCATTACCCGTTCCTGTACTGCAAAGAGCTAGACCAACGGACATTTTAACCCCCGTCTCGGAACCGGTCTTGCTGCAAACGATCGTTCAAACGATGGAAAGGTTACCGATACAAGGGAGAGAATGGAAACCGGACGCCGAAGGGCACGTGTTGCCGGCTTACCTGAAGGAAATAACATTCGCCGAAAGAAGCGAATCTAACAAATGTAGTTACAGTGTGACTGAAGATGGGAAAAGTGTATGCGCTATTTGTAACAAGGTGTTCAGCAAACCTAGTCAGTTACGGTTGCATATCAATATTCATTACTTCGAGAGACCATTTAGATGCGAGAGTTGCGCGGTATCTTTTCGGACCAAGGGTCATTTGACAAAACACGAGAGATCTGTTTCACATCACAATAAGGTGGATGAAGAGAACATTCAAACGTATACGCGTAAACTAATTGGTATATTCTCAATTTTAAAACTTTTAATTATCGTGTTACAGGTCAGTATGACTTCCACGTTCGGGGCTGCGACTACCAGCAATCCAAGACCATTCAAATGTACCGACTGTAAAATAGCATTCAGGATACACGGTCACTTGGCGAAACATCTTCGTAGCAAAATGCATATTATGAAATTAGAATGTTTAGGTAAATTGCCATTCGGGACATACGCTGAAATGGAAAGGTCTGGTGTCAACTTGAATGACATCGATACGACCGACTGTGATAATAGTCTTACTAGTCTTCAGGTATGTAACGAATTCAAATGTCTTATATTTCTTTGATTCATTTCCTTTGCTCATAGGCTTACCAACGATGAACACATCCCGGATATTATTATAGGCAGATAAAAAAAATGAGACATTAAAATAATTTTTACAGATGTTGGCTCAAAGACTTTGCGAGAAAGATCCTAGTAAAGTAGGACAATGGGAACCCGAGACAATTCCAAGTCAAGTGATCAGCGGAGGTGAAACTTCCTCAAACGATGGTGAGCCTATACCACCATGAAAGTGACCACAGACTTGGATATGTTTCGATCATATCATGTGCCAATCACCAACGAAGATCCAAAGTTCGATCAGTTTAATTAAAAAGAGCGCGAGTACAGTGTGAATTAGATGCCAAATCAAGCTTTACATCTTCCATAGATTATACAAGGCTGGATGAGGTGTTATACAAGTGCCAAGTCTGCACGATTTCTAATGCGTACTATATAAACAACATAGAAATTTTATTGAACATAATATCGAATCGGATTTTTAGTACAAATACACACAGGGATGTGAACAAGTGTAGAGAAAAAAGAGAATACTCAGAAAAAAAAAGTACAGAAATATCTATTAGCCAAAAGAAAAAAAGACCACGATAAGTCAAAGACAGATAGTGCCAAAATAATACAGTGGACTAGAATGAAAAATCAACGGTAAAATTGATTGAATTCGTTGTCGTATCGATGAAATAGTTGTAAACAGGAAGTATATGATACCACCATCTTTCGAAGGAAATTTCTAAAGGAACGTAATCATTCATTTTACTAACTATGTTTGTTATTGAAATTATAAAGACCTTTTTCCAAGATGCCAAAAGGTACAATTTAATTATTAAAGGAATTTCTACATTATGGTAATGTACAGTGAATATTATTATCGAGGAAAATTTATATAATGGAAATCTGATTTATTTAATATTTATTTTACCAGCTAAAGTGCATAAAGAGTGCATGCGTCTGAAGTGATGCATGTTAGTAGAATATAAATGATTTCGTTGTAACGTAATTCTACTACTTTAGCACACAAATTTCTTTTGTATATAAAAATTGTAAAATCGAATCGTGCAGAAAGTAACATTTAACATTGAAAATTATTTTCTTGATCATTAGTAATCAGCACAAACCGCCCACTCAGGCGAGCTTCCTTTTCTTGTAGAGACTCATAGTCCTTCTCTGTTTCCTTCTCACCATTCATTGGTGCTAAACTTCCTTCAGGAATTAAGTACCCTGTCTTTTTCAGGGTTTCTAGAATCTTTAAAGTCTTCCGTTATTTCTTGCCTCTTCTTTGTGCTGAGGTCAGTAAAGGTTTTTTTATTCATCTTCCGGCCTTTTTGCTCCCTGTAGACCATGAAAGATGGCGACTTGCATAGATGTAATTCATGTTGCTAAAGCTTGCTTATTATTGTAAATAAATCGTTATAAATTTTGTCCCTTTTTTGAAATGCCATTTAGATTGTTATAATTTGCAAGATAACACTCTTTTCATTATTGTTTACGTCTTGGAAGAAATGAATTTATATGTACATATGTATTTGATATCACCTCCATCTTCAATATTTATGCAGTAATATAGGTATTATTCATGATCATTGAACTAACAATTATTTCAAATCATACTTCGAGGCGGTATGACCCTTAAATTTCTTGAAAAAATGTTTTAGATTATTGAATTTTTTAATTTCACGTTTCATGAATCAAGGAATAGAAAAATTGTACATAGCATTAATTTTTCATAATTTTATTGCTCGTATAACATCACTTAGCACTTCAGACTGAAAGTTTAATTATTTATTGTATGAATTAAATTTAATCAATTTATTAAGAAAATAGTAATTTATTGTCAAGAGTTTATTTTTTTTTTGTCCAGACCGAATCGCAAGTTGTAAGGTTTTGTCTTGAAGCTAGTTTATTTAAATTTTCCTTCGAAAAGTGGTGGAAAGTGACTTGTAATGACATAGTTTTCGCAACTAGTAAAAAGTATAATATTTATACACAGTAGTGTTATATCAGCATAAGGTGCAATGGACTGGCATGTGATTCTGTATTTAAAATGCAACTTTTGCGTTCAATGTTGAAGAGTATTCTAATATTAAAAATTAATATTGTATCTTAATTATTGATACATGAATGTGTATGTGTATATGTACATACATATGCATACACACATCATGCATACATATATGTATATATATTTGTATGATATTAGTACGAACAGTTATCAGAATTATTGTTGACATAAGAGATGAAGTGTTTGTATATATTTATGTATGATATCATGAAATCCTGTTAGTCTTTATTATAATTTTAAGAAATTCATCATTGGAAATAGAATCGGTTATACGGATTGATAAATTAAGCTTGGTATGCCGCTCTTATAAAGCTCATTTACTCTTTTTTTTTTGTTGATTTGTGTAGAGGTAATATATACGTTTGATCTTAAAAAAGAAAAAAAAAACAGAGTTAGGTATACTGCATCAATTTTCTTAAAAAATTGAGACATCCTGTATAGATAAACATATTTTTCATTACAGCTTTAGATATACATCGAATATTTTATAACAAAATATATTGAAATTTACTAAAATAATACATTAAGGGAAAGAAAATACATCATAAAATCTTGTATGCATCTTAAATATTTAGAATTACAAACTGAGAAATGAACGTGTCTTATACTTTGTTCATTCATTAGATTTAAATGGAAATTCCTAACTCTGTTTAAAGACTGGTATCAAACACAATATTTTTTTAGTAAATTTAATTGAAATTAATTAGTACGAATTAATGATTAACATTAACAAACTAGGTAACCGATAACCGATTGTCTGATTTTGCTTAAACTATTTAAGAAGCAACATACCTTCCACAAGCGACAGCTACTGTATTTTATAATTATCTATTTAATATACAGCGTCCAATTTTTAACATCTTACTCAAGCACGACTCGTCTTTCCTACTGCATAATCAGATTTCGATTATCACAATTTGTACCTAAGTGTGCTTGAGATAAAATAGTAGACAAATAGAATGATTGCACAATCATATACATTGAGGTCCAGTTGAAGTGATTGTCGCCAAACAATATCAACGTAGCATAGTTTAATATAGCATTTGGTGTATATCCATTCTAATGCAGTCCGATTATAAAATAACGTGTATGGATTTCCAAAACGTTCAGGTGTGTCTGTTCACAATGCCAAGCCAACAATACTTATATTTTGGAAGAAATAATATGGCATACAAAAAAATAACTGTTTCATTGAAACTAATCTCTGATAATGAATATTAAAGAATTCATGAAGATAAAATACATATTTTGAAATGTATCTAAAGCCAAATTTCGTACAATGTAATACTTATCTTCTGGCTATGTCATACATGATTAACTAAGATAGTTCTTTCAGAATATGATTATCAATATATTTTCGAAACTATTGTCCTTTGTAAGAGTATTTCATATTTTAAAGAGCATAAATAACAAAACATCATTTACATATCAGATTGATTGATTTAGATCTAGGCGATCACAAGTGTCCATACTTCTATCATTTATATCCTACAGTATAACAAACAATTCAATATAAGATACATTTATATTTTTATTAAAAAAAAAAGAAAGCAAACATTACAAATATGTTAAACAGTATATTTGCTCTATCGTATTTTGGAAACACTTTTAGATCATTTACACAAATACTAGTATAAATTTATTTTTAGTTAAACGAAACAAATTTTATGAATAACTTAATATATAAAATTCAAGTTCAGTTATATATATTATTAGATATTTACTGAATTAAAAAAATATAAATGTTATTTTAAAATAAAGTAGAGGATATAATATAGCAAAAGAAAGAAGCAGAGAATACTTTTTGAAATATGTGGTATATATAACATTTTTTAATGTATGCAAAATATTTATCACACAATAATTTAGTTTAAAATAAATATCAACCTTTACACAAAATGCACTGATTGAACTGATTCATTATTATAAACTGTAATTTCTTATCATTATTGATTTCAATAAAGTCTTAATCTTCAAAAAGTATATAATCTAGTTTATATAATCTACACTTTGTGAACATTTTATATGTTTAATATTTACAGTTTGCAAAAATGATCGTTGTAATGTTATAATTAATTAAGTTAATTTCTGAAAAATATTAAATTCGTCAGTTTCTAAAAATAAAAACTATATGAAAATACCTATATCTACACAGAACTTATGAATTTAAGTAGTAATTACACATCATTTAAAACAAAAATTTATTCCATTTTATATTAAGAACACAGACCAATGTTAAACAATGTTCAGTAATACTTATTTAAGAAAAAGAGAGAAATTATTATAAGTGATAAAATTCCTTATTCTACATATTATCACATATGACTTTGTGCAAGTAGTTGGCTTGGCTTTTTCCAAACTCAGTATTAAGAAATTTTCAAAATAAGCAGGATTGAACTTATTGGGTTGAATCAAAAGTTGATTCAAATGTTAAGAAAAAATGCGGGCCTAAATATTAAATATTTATTTTTGCATTTAGTATAATGGTTGATCAAATTATTTTCTGTGAATTTAAGAACTATTTACATGTCATAACAATTAATGTATTTGAAATATGTAAGATGTCTGGTAATGGATCTTCTAAAATGTTTAATGTCTCTGCTAATTCTTTAGTGGTATTATGTCGATTGTTTGTATATATATTCCGCAGTTCGCCAGAGTCCATAACTGCGACGCGCAGGTTGGAAGATGGCGCGGGAACGCAGCGAGCTCTCTGCTAATCGCTTTCCACTTCGTTTGGGAGTATCGCCAATCAGGGCGAAGATGCGTACTGGAGATGCGCGAAGAACGAAAACTGGTCTTTTCGTAGTTATGGACTCTGGTGACCTGCGGTATATATATAATACACCAATCTGATTACTTTTAACAGTGCAAAATCTGTCTACAGTAAAATCTGTACAACTCTGTTTTTGGATATGAATAACACTTTTATCCTTTCAATGCATTAAGTGTTAAAATATATTTTCTATTCTTCCATTTTTAAATCAATCATACATAAATCTGATTATTGTAATGTTTATGATGGTTTTGAAATTCAGGTGATAAGATTAGAAAAATAATCATGCATAATTTATAGGTTATAATGTGGTCGGTAATGCAGAAGCTCAATCACTTTTATTTGTCAATACAAAATTGAATCAACTTTTGATTCAATCCAATATAATGTGTAAATTATTTTTGATCGAACTATTTTATAACAAAATTCTTTTGAAGTTATGAGATTTTATCAGTTTGTTTAGCTAAAAATGTCTAAAACAATCTTTATCTTTTTAAAAATGATTTAAATTTTATAATGAATGATGGCAGTAACATTTACAAATAGTTGACTAGCAAATATCTTACATGTACTATAGATTATTGAGGCTTTAAAATGTTCTGAAGGAGGAATTTAAATTATGCTCTTATAATGATTATAATCTATATATACTTGATAATCAGCTGTTATATTAATAGTGTTTCAAGTATAGCAAGTTTATTGATAAGAAAGAGATAGATTAATTAATTAAAGGTTATTCATAGAAATTAACGATAGATTAATTGATTAGAAATATTTAATTAACCTTAATGGAGGCTTTACTGGAAAATATCAAATACTGGGACCGGAATAAGACTTTGTAAGATATATGCAGACACAATAATATCAACTTTCATGGAATTTGTAAATGTCAGCATTTTGCTAGTGTTACTGTCATCTCTAACTAATTCTGTGACTCTGTTGAACTATTAATAAAAATGTAATTTATTTATTGTAAATAAAAAACATATATTTCTAAACAGTTTTATATTACATAAACTACATTAATACACATTTAACAGAACTTTGGTACACAGATGTGAAAGAATTAATTAATTTAAAATGTATGAAGAGTTGCAAAATGTATTGGAATTAATACCATAGTTTTCTATGATAGTATTGCAAGCATAAAAGTACAACTTTATGAATTACATGGTATGGGAATAAATATTTAATTTGCAATAAATTTGTATTACTTTATTAAAAATTGTAATCCTTACAATAAATATTAACATATATCATTCATCCTCATAAGTTCTTTCAAAATTCACCCATTTATTATTTCTAAAGTGGGGAAAAGTATACAAAGGTTTAAATATTGTACAATATCACAACATTCCCTTAATCTATTGGTTCCATTAATGCTATATTAAATAAACTTATCTTGCATCAAATACAACAACTATATATTATTAAGGAAAATAAGTTGTTACTATGCAGTATATAAAATCACATATTTCTTTAAGTATTTGCTTTGCAAAATGAACTGAAATTTTAATTACAAAAGGATACGTCTCTTTGTGCGTTTTTTGTACATAATTCTGTATCCACATTCTCTACATCGAATTGGGTCTCTAGGTCGTATTTCATTATCATGATGACACTCTATAAAACAACAGAAATATTAGAATACATGTGTATATAATAAAATTTTTTTATAATCGATCGATCATTATCAATGACAATCATAATATCTATAACCTATACATAAAATGTGAAAAATTACAAGCTATTATTTACATTATAAACATTACCTCCACAAATATATACCATAGCCTGTTTTGGAGTTGAATCTGATTTATTGGATTCCATTTTAAATAATTTTTCAAATACAGTTACAAGATACTTTTAAACCCCATGCAATGTTTATAACGCTCACACGTGTAAAGTGATGTAAATTTCGTTAATCATGTGAACACAACCCAGGGAGTACACATACAAAGAAGATTGAATATGTTTTTGATCTCGAGGGGTCCTAGATACCCCACGCTCCCCCTGTGGCTGGGGGGTTTAGAATACAGCCACGGTATCCCCTGCCTGTCGTAGGAGGCGACTAAAAGGGGGCGCAAGCGAAAAGAGTGAATGCTAAAAGTATCGCGAAACAAGTGTATAGAGCTAAAAGTATGGCAAAATGTGAAACGAAATGTGAAAAGGATGTAATGTAAATTTGAAAATGGCGTAGAAAAGGATTGGCAGTGATGCCAACCTTGTCGGCTCGCGTGGCCGACAATTTTCGGTGGGCAAAAAGGGACCGCTTGTCCCTAAAGTACGCCACCCCTATGGAAAGGGGAAAACTGTAAAGTAAAGTAGGTCTGCACGCTTGGCGTCCCTTTAGGCAAAATGGCGGTCTAAGCCAGCGGAGGGGAAGGTGTCCCCATCACTGGGTATGATACTTCGAGCCAGCAGGCATTATATTCAACTAGCAGCAGATACTTTTGTATTCGAGAAAAAACAAAATTTTCGTAAACAGCTAGTCGCTAAAGCGAGTCGATTTATTAATTAACCAGTAAAATGAATAATGAGTTCGATCATACATATATCACTTATATCGCTGCATTCCTACTATCTCTGCTATGCTTTATTATACCCCTTTATCCCCTGCAACATCGCAACCCTTATATCTCTGCATCTCTTACATCTCAGCAACTCAGACATCTCTATATTGTATTTCAACGAAACTGCAGATGTACACGTAGGTATTAAAGAAATTGTTTATTTATCACAATAAACTTGGGCACAACAATAAATTTATAACATATAAATGTGGTAGAAAAATGGGTAGGAAAGAAATTGGGAACTAAAATTAGAAACAAATAGCAGCATATGGGGAAGGGACACAAGGTAGTGGGCGAGGACAATAAGCTGGTAGACAAGAGGGTGTACATGGTGAACATGGCGATACACATGGTGATAGACAAAGTGGAGGGCATGATGGTAGACACGGAGGTGGACAAAGTGGTGGGCAAGGTGGTGGACATGGTGGGGGACATGGTGGAGGGCATCGCGGACGGAATCTTGGTGGGGGTGGTGGTGGGCATAATGGTAAAATTGGTGGGCAGGGTGGTGGAACAGGTGGAGGGCATAGTGGTGGGCATGGTGGTAGGCATCGTGGTGGACAGGGTGGTGGACAGGGTAGTGGGCAAGGTGGTGGACATATTTGTAGACATGGTGGACAGGGTGGAGGACAAGGCGGACATGGTGGTGGGCAGAGGGGTAGGCACCGTGGTGTGCACGGCGGTGGACACGGCGGTGGGCATGGTGGACAACAGGGTGGTGGGCATGGAGGACAACAGGGTGGTGGGCATGGTGGACAACAGGGTGGTGGGCATGGTGGACAACAGGGTGGTGGACATGATATTATGCACGGTGGTGGGCACGGTGGTGCACACGGTGGCGGACAAGGTGGTGGACAGCATGGTAAGCACGGTGAACAGCATGGTACGCACGGTGAGCACGGTGGGCACGGTGAGCATGGTGGGCATGGTGAGCATGGTGAGCATGGCAGGCATGGTGAGCATGGCGGGCATGGTAGACATGGTGAGCATGGCGGGCATGGTAGACATGGTGAGCATGGCGGGCATGGTAGACATGGTGAGCATGGCGGGCATGGTGAACATGGCGGGCATGGTGAACATGGCGGGCATGGTGAACATGGCGGGCATGGAGAACATGGCGGGCATGGAGAACATGGCGGGCATGGAGAACATGGCGGGCATGGTGAGCATGGCGGGCATGGTGAGCATGGTGAGCATGGTGAGCATGGTGGTGGACATGGTGGTGGGCAAGGAGAGCAAATATTATAAGTTGTACAAGGTGACATACAACAAGGTTCGCCACAAGGAGGGCTACAAACTACTCTTTGCTCATTCGGGCAGCACGGATTTTTATTCTTATTGCAAGTCATTGTGCAATATGTAGCTAATGCATCTTTTCTAGCTTGATCGGCACAGAAGAATTTTCGTAAAGCAGATTCCACATCATCTAATTC
Organism: Osmia lignaria lignaria; assembly: GCF_051020975.1. Lineage (NCBI taxonomy): Eukaryota > Metazoa > Arthropoda > Insecta > Hymenoptera > Megachilidae > Osmia > Osmia lignaria. Next base: position 10,527,549 of record NC_135033.1, on the reverse strand, counting down.
CATTAGTTTCATTAACGCATTGCGTCCTGGACAGCAAATAGGATATAACTTTGTCATACACGCTGGTCTACCCAAGCAGTGCCACATCATACATCTATCTTGTAAACCATTTCTCTTGATGCACTCGCATCTGTATATAATGCTTGTTCGAAAATCGAAACTTCTACAGCGTTTAAGAGGATTCTGTAAATTTAAATATGTAACTTAAGAAGAAGGTATATTTAGAGGAGTTTCGGACTTCCCTCGCTCCATACTTTTCCCCCTCATTTGAGAAGAATGAATTTAAAAATCAGTAGGTACTCACACAACAGAGGTACTCATAGTTGCAAGGTGCAGGAGGCTCGTCCCATTCGCATGGTTTTCTATAATAAATGATTTTTAAATTTATAAATATATCTACGTTTATTAATGTAATCTAAATATACTTACTGCATTTCCATTGATGAAATTAAACATTTTAGTTCACCTAATAATGCTCGTCTTCTTTCACAATTTGGATTCTTTCCATCGCAGGGCATTTTTAATCCGGATTATATTGAAGCAATCAACAAAAAATTTTTATTTTACTTTAATTTACGTAGAAATCGTAGAATTTAGATTTTTTTTTATGCGTTCATGCTGCACTTTAATGTACTTTTTACTCGATTAATTTAGAATTTAAACGTAAGGTCAAAATGGTTTAATACCAGGAAAAAATCATAATTACTCTGAACATATTTACAATATGTAACAAGTGAATAATAATTTTATCTAAATATCAGTTGTTTGGCATTATTTTATATGAAAATTAGTTGTCAAAATTTGAAGTTCTTCTAATAGAACATAAATTTAAAAGAGAAAAAAATAGAAAAATGTCTTGTGGAAATCCTTGCCCAAATCCTTGTTCTCCATGCTGCCCACCTGTAGTCCAGTACCGGTTACCAACATGTTCATCGTGTGTATCTTACTCATGTTATCCGCCACGTTGCATAGCATGCCCACCACCGTGTAGAATTACAATATGCACACCTCCAGTGCCGTGCGGACCCTGTCCACCAAAATGTATCCCATATTGCCCTCCGCCATGCGCAACGACATGTCTAACCAGGACTGCAATGTGTCCTGTAAAATGGACTTTTTAAATGTACTTTCCTTAAGTTTTATCATTTTGTCCGCTCGGCACGTAAGAACAACTGCAATTGATAGGATATATTATGATGGTTATATTAAACAGGAATCCGATTACTATACCTGCTCCACCTCCTCCAGAACCAAAATACTACATACCTAAACGACCTTGCCAGAGATGTAATTGTCTTCATAAACCAGGACCAGTATGCTGCTTTTATTTGCATTGGCGTTTGCCGTGTAAAGCAGACTGTTTTGAAGTGTAAAAGCAAACAACTAACAATTTTGGTGTGCATTTATTTTATGCTACTGAAGAATACAAAACTGTACATCAATTATATTAAAATACTGTTGGATTGAACATACACATTTATGGAACATTTCAGATTATTCGAACAACATAAATTATTTAGATTACATATGTAAGTATTTCGTTATGTACAATGTATGTACAAAGTAGTGCAACTTAGATTTCTCTTAAAGAGAAGTGTAAAGAAAGAAATGTCTGACCCATTTGTCTACATTTTATGTTAGAAAAGTAAGATTAGCAAGAAATAAACTTGAAAGTATTGCTATTAGTTTTCAATAAAATACCACTTTCGTTTAATTTTGAAATAAGCTCTGCAAAATTATCTACCAGAATTTTGTTATCCAACGCGATTTCTTGTAGCCGTTTTATAGAAAATGTTGTATTGCTGTTATTAAAAGTTTCTTCCTTTAATATTTTTATCATTTTTCTGACCTTTAAAAAAAACGGTTTCGTTATGATATTAACTAATCGTTAGTTTTTATTATTGTAAATTTATGTAAAATTTGGTTTACCTGTTTCTTATTTGTTACTTTTTTATTACCCAAAGATTGCCAATCAATGATTTCATTATCAAATGTATATCGTAGAATTTCTATTACATCCATAGCATCTGTTTCTATCGCTTCGGTGCGTAATTCCAATTTTGCTCTAGCCTGTAATTTTAATTTGATTTTTCTCAAAAAAACAGAATGTGCATATTTAAAATTTATGTAAATGTTTAATAAATTTAAACCTCGGTTAATCTTATCATAGCTTCTAGTTGTCTATTATACACTGGTAGGCCACAATATTTATTGTTTTTCTTTCGAAGTTCTAAATAATAATTTTGTAATACTGCTGCTGCCTCTTTAGTTAATTTTGGTTTGACGTATTGTCGAGCATACGCGATATATTTTCGAAGAATTAAATGTGGAATAGTACTCGTGTTTTCGTTTAAAAAGAATACTAGTCTGTCTCTAAAAGAGTATGCTTCAATAAAAATGATGTATTATAAAGAATGATTATTTGTATAAAATTATTCGTAATTACCTCAATGAAACGTTCATTGTATCTGACATATTGGTATTCTGAAATGTACTACCTTGCGTGCCTTTAATTGTATTTAAGTCATTGTGGACTGACATCACATGCTTACACAAGAAATTATCTATATCCTGGATTGCAAATAAAATACGTAATGTTTCTGAATAATAATTATTAACGTTTCAAATCAATATTAATAAATACGCACTCTATTTGGTTGATCTAATAACAAAAATATTAAATCAAAACGTGACAACAGAGGTGGGCTCATTTTTAAATTTTGCAATAATGTTTTATTTCTATGAAATCGACCACTAATTGGATTTGCGGCAGCAAGAACTGAAGTTCTACTAGGGAGAGAACAGATTACTCCTGATTTAGCAACACTTACACTCTGCTGTTCCATTGATTCTAATAAAGCCTATAATCGAAAAATTTTGTTTTTACGAAAACTGTACTAATCATAAGTATTTAATTTAATATTTAAGGTAATAATTATACCGCATGTTGTTTGGATATTTTATCAAATTCATCAACACAGCAGCAACCCCTATCTGCTAAAACTAATGCACCTGGCTCTAATGAAAAGTTATTACTTTTATTTTCTTTTATAAGTGTTATTGTCAGACCAGAAGATGTACTAGAGTTTCCACATACATATACACCTTCAAAAATTATTATTGCAAATTATACAAAGATATAATCCAACAGGAATAAGATTAAGATAAATAATTGAAATATACCTTTTGCAGCAACTCTTGAACATGCTTGTAACATTTGTGATTTTCCAAGACCAGGATCACCGACCATTAATACATGTATGTTTTCTCTTAACTCTAAGTGTTCTGCATTTCCACTAAACAAACTTAATATTAATCCAGCTTTGACCATTTCATGACCATATATGTTTGGAGAAAGTGAATGTACCAAGAGTGAAAAAATATTCGGTGTATTATATACTTCCTATCGTAAGTAATAAAAATCATAAATATTAAATAATATCAAAAGTCCATTAAAGTGTAATAAATGTTCTGTATACCTTTATTGCTAAATAATCCTTTACCGACATTTCGTCGCTCATAATATTTTTATTTTGAAACTTTTGTTTATTATTCATTATGGTAATAGCTTCCATGAATAAAGTAAATTGACTTTTATTTTGTGTTTTAGCTGTATTGTTTCCCTAAACATGTAACATTAAATACGAAATTAATTATAAAATGTACGCGCAATTAATATATACTTTACCTTTATAATTCCAGTTAAAGTGATATCATCCCCAGGCATACAAGTACTCACTAAATCATCTCTTAATTCAATATCGAATATCCGTGGCATGCTACCCTTACTGTTCTAAGTATGGAAGAAAGAAGCAGATTATATTAATTTCTACTCAAATACAATGATAGTAAAAATGTTTCACTTATATTAATAATGACCTGTTCGTCGCTCGAAAGTTCTTGTATCTTAATAATTTGAAAGGAAACACTTCTTATTAATGGGGAATCTAATATTACACGAAATTTGGACACACCACATATACTACATTTCTTTGGAACCGTATAAATTCCCAGTGGCTGTTTAACCATTTTTTGCAAGTTACATTTGCGACACATAAATACAATCCATTCTGGGAGATGTTTCACATGACCTACTCTTATTACACAGCCCCTAACAGATATCAACTTTCCTGTTAAAAAAGATTTAGCTTCTAAAATGTTTTCTTTGCAGAATACCATATAAATACATACCATATAAACTTGCTTTCAAGTCTTGCAAGGATATAACTGGTTTATAATTTAATACATTTAATCTAACAGTAGACAATGTATTTATAATGTTTAAAAAACTTAAACTTTGCGGAGGTATTGTATTTAATATTTTCTGAAAATAAAATTAAATGACATTTATTCAATGGATATATCCGTACCTTAAAATTATTAGTTATAAAAATTACCTGATGCATGGCAAGCTTAAAACAATTTAATGTGTGTACAGGATTTTCATATATGTTTCTTTTAAAATCAGGCCACTCAGTTAAAAAATCTTGATCACTGTATAATTCACATATATCAATTACAAAAACTATCCCATTTTCTAAATTTTCTAATGAAAGCATAGTTGATAATCGTTGATGTCTATTTATAAAGCGTTCTACTGTCTGAACTTTTTTAACAGTATCAGAATTCTCCTCATATTCTGAAAGATAAATTATTTAATAGATATAATGAAAATATAATGTCCAAAGAAGTTACAGAAACATTTATGAATTGATATAAAGATGTTCCTACCTTCATCATAAAAAAATAACTTCCATCCATAGTAAGAAATATCAAAATTGATATAAGTGTCATATGTATTTAATAAATTGCTTGTCTCAATAGGGTCTAAAAATCGACATAGCTTTTGATTACTTTGTCTGTTTCCATCATCAGATTCTGTAAGACATTATAAATATATGTATACATATAGAAATATTCTTATAAATTAAAATCATATCATAGAAAAATCTTACTACGAGATTTGTTGGATATTTTTTTACTTGGGTACCATTTATTTCTATAAAAATCTTTCCGGCTTTTATCACCCATAATTATAAATATTTATTATTATTCATTGCGTTTGAATGTTACGGTTAGCGCCATATACGAACGTGCGTTGAAGCACTGACTACAGTGGCAAAAGACTGGACATGCTTTCGTTTTCAAAGGGCTACGATTTAGGGGTCCTAGACACTCCTAGACACTTCCTTTGACTCTTATTATTTTATTCATTATTTTATCCCTCCTTATGGACTCAAGTCCACCCCTTTTAGTTATTAATTATTTTATTTCTCTTTATGGGCCTCGCGGAGACCGCCCTTCCCAGTTATTGTTTATCTTATTCCTACTCTTTATGGACCAAGGCTTCCCTTTGTAGCAATTTATTTTTTTCATTCATTTCATGGACCTCGCAGGGATTACCTCCCAGCACTTCTTATATCACTGCATTCCTTACATCCCGGCATCCCTTATATTCCTATGTTTTTTATATCGCTGCATTAATTATACCCCCCGCATCCCTTACAACAATGCAACCCTTACATCCCTGCATTCCTTACATCCTGACATCCCTTATATCCCTGTTTTTTATATCGCTGCATTAATTACACCCCCGCATCCCTTACAACAATGCAACCCTTACATCCCTGCATTCCTTACATCCTGGCATCCCTTATATTCCTATGTTTTTTATATCGCTGCATTAATTATACCCTCACATTCCTTACAACAATGCAACCCTTACATCCCTGTATTCCTTACATCCTGGCATTCCTTATATTCCTATGTTTTTTATATCGCTGCATTAATTATACCCCCGCATCCCTTACAACAATGCAACCCTTACATCCCTGCATTCCTTACATCCTGGCATCCCTTATATTCCTATGTTTTTTATATCGCTGCATTAATTATACCCCCGCATCCCTTACAACAATGCAACCCCTACATCCCTGCATTCCTTATATCCTTGCTTTTTTTACATTCCGCGAACCCTTGTGTCCCTGCAACCCTTATAAAAAAATCAATTTTTGTGCAAAATTTAGTTCCTTTTTCTACCACCAGAGGGCGCTGATCCGAGGTCGAAAATTTAGTTCGCATTTTTGCCGCTAGAGGGCCAAAATTTTAGAATGATTTAGTTCTTTTTTCTATCCCCAGAGGGCGCTGATTCGACATCAAAAATTTAGTTCGCATTTTTGCCGCTAGAGGGCCAAAATTTTAGAATGATTTAGTTCCTTTTTCTATCCCTAGATGGCGCTGATTCGACATCGAAAATTTAGTTCGCATTTTTGCCACTAGAGGGCGCTATTTTTTCGAAAAAAATTTAGATCAAAGAATGATGCGAAGGATATGCAAAGGATATACAAAGGATATACAAAGGATATACAAAGGATATGCAAAGGATATGCAAAGGATGCAAAGGATGCAAAGGATGCAAAGGATAATCAAAGGATATGTAAAGGATATGCAAAGGATATGCAAAGGATATACAAAGGATGCAAGGGTTGCAAGGGTTGCAAGGGGTGCAAGGGATGCAAGGGATGCAAAGGATGCAAAGGATGCAAAGGATGCACACGGGAGTAATAAAATCAACATGTTCATCCTCCTCATGAGTTTATTCAATAAGCTAAGAAGATAGAAACAGCAAATTACATGATCGCAGAAAATAAAGTAAGGGTATATGTATCTTTAACAGGTAGATCTGCACCCCACGACGGTCGCTGTAAGACTGATGATGTTCCACTTCGCTCTACGTCGATCGGTTAATAACAGCCAGCTACCTTTGTTGGAATCAGTGTCTGTAAATTTTTTTTTTTTTTTTTTTAACGTGGGGAAATCTTGCATAAGACCCCCCACCGACCCCTGGGGGAGGGCGGCGGGGGAGTGTCAGATTCCTACTGACTAAAACCCCACGGCGACCGACACTGGCGCTAAGGAGGACTCTGGGACCTTATGTACTCCGGAGCCCTCCATGCCTGCCATATTGGTACCCATATAGGGTGCCTAGCATGTGGCCGACACCGGGGGTCGCACCCTGTGCCGGCCTTTACTTGAGCCGCGTGTAAAGGCGCTTGGAGCCCCCACTCCGGACGCCAGGGACCCGCTTTTGGTGGTGAAGCCGTCATTTCTAGTGTTGAGAGAAGGGCCCTATCTTTACCTCTACACCCTACTTCTTTGACGTCCGAAGACAGACTGACGCGCTTCAGTGCGGAGCGGCTAACTTATAGCAATGACTACAATTTCAACAAATATGGCAACCCTAAGTTCGAGACCATTTGAGACATTAAATGATGGGGTGTAATCGTTTGGTATCAAAGCAATCTACTGTTACCATCAACGTGTGTTTAGAATCTAAATTTTAAACTGTTCCATTGAGAAGTGTTTTACGTTTTTTATAGTAAGATAAGAGTCAATCGAAGTTTTTGGGGCACTTCAGACCCCTCGAATACAAAGGCATGTCCAATCTTATTGAATGTATAATCACAGTCCTGTGTTTATTATTTTCAATATGACGTGCAATTGAATACACGTGTTGTGAATGACAAATTCGAAGATTTATAACAGTGAAGTGTTAAATACATACCTTGTTTAATTGAAATATATTATAAACTGTGTACCACTGCATATAGTTCACAGTAATCATAAAGAAATATTTTGTTACGATATAATATTGAAATATAACCTCAAAATTTGCCGATTTTGTTATATGTATATTTAAAATTTATGACTTATTATTTATGAACATTATCTTACAACCCTCTTTTTACAGATGCTTAAACAACGTGAGCCAATATCAGCATTCGCAATGTATGCTATGAAACGTAAGAATGTAGAACTATCTTCAAAATCAAAGAAATTAAAAAAAAGACATGCTTCTCCTGGGAAAAAAATCATTCCAAAGGATAATATTAAACTTGAAGTACAGGAGAAGACAAAGCAAACAGCTGCACAAAGAAGTGTTCAACGCGCAAATAAAGTTCCTACAAATAAGATTCAAATCACAAAGAAAAAGAATGTTGTATCTAAAAAACCTAATCGCTCTGTCACTTCTAAGAAAAATAAAGTAGTTCATAAAGTAATACACAATAAGAAAAATAACAATGTACCAGTAGCCAATAGTCTAAAAGAAAAGGAATCAAAGAAGAAAGGAAAAGGTTCCCTTTTAACCATGAATACAGGTGTTGCAAAAATGAAACAAATTGCACAGAAGCAAAATAAAAGCAGAAAATTGAAAAAGGATGATGAACAAAAAGCTTACACTAAAAATAAAGTATCTGAAGAAGATCATCAGAATCCATTGATAACTAGCCATGTTATATTTGGGTGGTTAATACACCCAATGAAAGTAGAGGATTTCTTTGAGTAAGTTCTAAACATACCTTTAACTTTTTTATTTTAATAAATAATCTATAATTCTAATTTCAGAAACAATTGGGAAAAAACACCAGTTCACATTAAGCGGAAGTTTCCAAATTACTACAAATCACTCATGTCCACTCCAATGTTAGATAAAATATTAAGAGAATCTTATATAATGTTCACCAAAAATATTGACATCACCTCGTACGAAAACGGTGTAAGAGAAACACATAATCCTGTTGGTCGTGCGGTTCCTAGTGTTGTTTGGGATTATTATATGAATGGATGTTCTGTTAGAATGTTGAATCCACAAACGTACATACCAGACTTATATAAATTAAATGGTACTCACTGTTTTAAAAATAAGTATGTAATTGTCGTTGACTGTAGTATATAATAGCGTGACTGTAATATTTTATATTTTTAGCTATCCTTCAAGAATTTTTTGGTTGTTTCGTCGGTGCTAATTCTTACTTAACACCGCCTAATAGCCAAGGATTTGCACCCCATTACGACGACATCGAAGCTTTTATATTACAAGTTGAAGGAAAGAAAAGATGGAGACTGTACAAACCGCGAAACGAAAGCGAATATTTAGCGAGGTATTCCTCAGAGAACTTCTCGCAAACTGAAATTGGTGAACCGATATTAGATACAATTGTAAACGAAGGAGATTTGTTATACTTTCCACGAGGGACCATTCATCAAGGTGAAACCTTGGACAACACGCACAGTCTCCATATCACGTTGAGTGTGTATCAAAAAAATAGTTGGGGCGATTATTTAGAGAAACTGCTTCCTGAAGCGTTAAACACCGCCATAAGAACCGACAGTGAATTTCGAAAAGGATTGCCTCTTGATTATTTAAGACACACTGGTTATGTGCATTCTGGGACTCAGAGCAATAGCAAAGAAGAATTCAAAGCGAAAATAAAAAATTTATTTAACAAATTGATAGATCATATGGACATGGACAAAGCTGCAGATATGATGGCTAAGGGTCATGTATACGATTTTCTACCACCCGCTCTTTTTGAAATTGAACGAGAATGTTCGGTTGTTGAAGATGGTGAGCAGATGACTGCAAATGGAGCAGTCAAAAATAGAGTAGAGATAGAACCCGATACTAGGATACGATTAATGAGATCTCATTGTATAAGGTATGATTTAACGAAGACTGAAATTAATACTGAACTGAAAAATATATATTATATATTGTTTTTAGATTGATTAAAGAAGATGAAACATTTAGAATATACTATTCCACCGAAAATTCAAAGGAGTATCATGAGTACGAACCACAATTTTTAGAAGTTAGCAAAGAATTCGTACCTGCTGTACAAGAAATAATATTGCAATATCCTGAGTTTATACGAGTCGAAGATTTGCCAGTTGAGGGTGAACATAATAAGGTAAGTTGAGAAATATAGTCAAGTCATTTACAAGAATATATGATTATTTCTTTTTGACAGGTACAAATAGCCAAAGACCTCTGGGAGAAATGTCTTGTCGTAACAGAGAATCCATTATGCGTTTTGGAGTAAATACATGATTTTACCTAATTTGTAAAAGAATTCAGTGACAAAATAAATACAGTAATTTGAAGATTTTTTAAAATGTTTAGTATTTTAATTTTGATATTTGTATACAAGGAATACCGACTGATATGCCGTTTAAATAAATATTTGTAACATGGTATTAGTACCTTAATTTTGTGATTAAAATTTCCAGATATTATAAGATAAATTAATCCCAACACATTAGTAAATTTCCTTTATTAATATATATATATATGAAGCGCATTTTAGGTGTACAAAGTTTGTATTAGTTTGAGTGGTGAAAATATATTTAGGTCATTATTCAAATATGAATTTGAAATTCATAATTAATTTACGAGTCACTCTGTCAATTGAAAATGTATGAAATTATGTACACAGTATTATTTGATTTATATACAAACGTACAATAGATATTTTGCGCTATAGGTAGATAAAAAATAAAATCGTTTTATCTTACCGATTAAAACTGTATTAAAATTTATATTGTTCGTATATTTTAGAACAGTTAGAAATAAGTTGAATAAAGAAAATTAAAAAATATTTCTTTGAATGTGTTTTAGGCATGTCCCTTACCAATATATACCATTTATTAAAAACTTTTCAGTTTTCAATTTTCACTTTGTCATTTCTTTTTGCCTGAGAAATATGGTCTCTTTGTCTTCCAAGTACATATTCAACGTATCCAAGGTACCCATCATTATCTACATCATCCTCCTTCAGTACTTTGTCTATCAGTTCTTGATAACAATAGATGAAAATGAAAATTATAAAATTAAATAGATGAAAAATTTATTCGATCGTTCAGATAAATAATTATTCACGTACCTACTATCCAAGGTAAATCATCTTCGCAATCCGCGCTTTTCGTCTCCTCGCTGAAGCCTTCACCTTTATTATTGGTCACTTTATTTTCGTGAAATGTATGTTGGATTGCATGGAGAATTTCTAAGCCATCCAACTTGGCATTATTATCGACGTCGTGCACTCTATGATTAATACAGTAATTAATTTTCTACAATTATTTAAAAACTGACTAAAAACATACTTAAAATAGTGGAATTCTATTTCTTGTTCAGTCATGTTTGAAAAATCCAATTGATCTGCCATGGATCCCATGTCTTCTTTTAAATGGCTAAAATTACATACTTATAGCTTTCATTTTCATTAAATGACATTAAAATGAACATGTATCAATATAGAATAATTGTAACAGGTAAATAAAAATTTAAAAAAAGAATTAGAAAAAAAAAAGAAGAAAATTATTTTGATAGGGGTAGCAGTGATATTTAGGTAAGTGAAATAAAAAGAAACAGTGTATGATAAAACAATGAACACATACTTAAATAAAATTCATATCGAAGGAATGAGTTAAGTGTGAACTAACGTAGCATCTTGAAGTAAATTTGCATCCTGCGTTATTTTAATGTTTTTCTGGGGAGAATAATGGTGATGGGAAATGTCGCTTCGCGGATGATGTGGTCCACGAAAACCATTAGAAGATCCAATACATAGACCGATGAAAAGTGTGGTTAGCATTTGTTCGTCTGAAACAATGTAAGAGATCAAAAATTTCAATTTTGAGAGATAAAAACAATTTTCAAATGTATTTGATAAAAATAAGGGAAGGGAGAATTGAATTAATTTGAATATTTGTAGTATCATGTATTTTTGCATAGACAAGTGGGGCACATAAATTAAAAAAGATGCGTGAATGACACCGCACGATACTTCTTGCCATGCTCAATGACAATAGGACCTGCTGGGACATATTCATCGTGTGTGTCGCCGTGGCACAGCCTACTGCCACTTCTAAGGGTTGAACAGCCCTTAGCTAGTGACAGATGGGCGGTAGAGGGGGTCCTAGTAATTATTATGCGATTACCCACAAGCCGATTGATTTAGATTGGACCCCGGGGGGTGCACGGTGCACGGCACTGGGCCCGTCTTCAAATTTGTTACACATCATTCGTCAGAAACTTCTACAGTCGTTCGTAAAGTTACCGAAGACTCAGAGATTCTCTAATTCTCTAAGAAAAATATAAAATTGCGTATATTTTAATTTAAAGATAAATTAAAAAATAAATATAATATACAGTCTTTGAATGAAGTCAGTAGAGAATCATTTTATGAAAAAAGAAAACGAACAAACAGAAGGGGTATCGTTTTTCTCAGTCATGTTTGCCTGGTAAATTTGACACTCGAATATATGAAGAGAACAAACGAAAGATAAGTGAGAATAGTGTTAAAAGACGCGCGAGATTGACAGAAATCCAGGGTACTTAGGAATCAATTTTATATAGGCTTACGGTGGTTGAGCGAGAATACATATGTTGTGTAGGGGGCCTCAAGGGGCTTTCGATGCAAGTGGACCCCCACGGGGGGACGCGCACCCCATGTTCGAACGGAACACCCTCGATTTTTCCTCCTCGGTCTGGTGTCGAAATCTATAAATAATTTATATCATTTGGTCCATTCAACAAGAGAGCCCATATGTACCTGTGTCGACTTACAAGGGACCTGTGACCGCTTCAGATTTTTTTTTTGTAGTGTTAAGTACAGCGAAGAGCAAAACAGAACCAACAATAGAGAAATCGATAATAATATAGAGTATTAAATATAATAAAATTAAGTAAAGTAAAACAGTATCATAGAATGATTTTGTAAATATGATTTCAAATATCCCGCCTCTGAGCTTCAACGTGTTGCAACTATCAAAACTACCTTTATATGAGGTTAGGTTAGTCTAACCTAACATGGAAACGAAGCCGGAGATTGCCATTCCACCCTGAATTCGTGTCAATTTAAAATGTATGAAGAAATCAATGAATAAAATATGTTCTTTACCTGAAGTCGAAAAGAAGAATTGATTAATTATCGATCCTCAAATTCCTACTTGATTTTTGTGTGTCAATATTTTTTGACAAGTGTTTGCGACTGGGAATTCTACAACGAGGAAAGCGCGTGACATTTATCGACTTTCTTCACAGAGTTTGCGTATTCGAAGAGTTGCTCGATGCTGATTTCTCCTCGGAGCGGGCTATTTTATTTTTGAATTTCATGCGGGATCGAAGATCAACGATTGTACTGAATTTTATTAGGATTTAAAAATTAAATTTGGCAAATCTTGACTGCAATAGGTTCTCAAGAATAATTACACAACAAAATAAAATAAATTGTTAAATTTTTAATTAGCTATCTTGAATTACTATTAAAATATAATAGCAATGGTAGATAAAACTCTTCAATTACATAATTCAATTGTACATAATGAGTTGGTCACCTGTGAGCTCCATAGCAGTCTACAGGTTAATTATATTCTATGCCTGACTATACATTGATATTACTACTGTGGCAGTTTAAGTAGAAACAGCCATATTTAGTAGATCACACCATAATATAAATTATCAAATATATTATAATTGAATTTTTCAATCTAGAGTTCAATTACTAGTATTCTTCAGTATGTCTGACTAAACCTGTATATTTTCACTGTGGCACTCAAAGTGAAAATGTGCACCTATAGTCAGACATATCAATACACTAATTATTAAGCATATTAATGTCGGGGTAAAAATATGAAAATTATAAATACTTTACACAGACAAATAATGCATGAAACGGAGGCAAGAAAATAAAAAGAGAGAGGAAGAGAAGTGAAAAGAATCCATTGGCATACAAAAGATGCGTGCAACTACCATAAGACAAAGATGAAAACCAGAACTAGGGACAAAGGTGACAAAGGTATGAAAATAAAGGAAAAGAGTGTCGTTTGAGTTGGGAAAAGAGAATAGACACGCGTGTAGGAGAGAAATTGAAAGAGAGAAACCGCGAGAAGAACGAAGAGGGTGAAGAGGGAGGCGAGGAAGAGAGAGAAACAGGGTACACGGATGGGTCTCTAGTTGCCATGGTGACCACCGTCGCCTAAAGCTATGCTTTTATTGATTCCAAGCCGCAAACAATGTACAGGAGTGGATGTTTCGCTCTGTTCTCTCTCTATCCGTCTAGATAGTGAGGTATTAACGTATCCCAAAATACCGATACCCATGGGCACGTGGCCCAGAAAAGCAGGGTCAACCCGAAGTGAGCCCTTCGATTAATTTACAGGGAACAGTAGTCTAGCCTTTGCATCGAGATAGGGTCACTTTAAACGTGCAAACTGCACTGGGACAACAAAATTCTTTGAAATTATTTCAGATTTTTTATTCGAACACAGTTGAACCTAAGGTAACAGGTGTAATTTAAGAACATGTTGTAAATTAAATCAATCACTATTATATTAATAATATAAAATTAGTATAATTGATTGTATATACAAAATCTGAAATTTTCTCAAAAATGCATCTTTGGAAAATCAAATTAGCAGCTTGTCAGGATCTTGAATAGGGGTGGATATAAAAAAAAAGCGAATCAATTGTCAAATTTTTTCTCTTTATCCGCAAGCACCTATTCAAAATCGAATCAATAACAATGAGTGAAACTACTGATGCGAAAGTCAGATCGCGATTGAGTTTTCTACCCGATTACAACGAACCAGGACCTCCTATCGTGATATCTGGACGAACCATGTACGGTTTTGTTCGTATAACAAAAAACAAATTCTTTCTTCGTATATCAGACTGTTTTTCTTGGGGTTGCAAAACAGGATCAAGAAAGAGTTGAATTTATAAGGTACCAGAAGGGGTGGTATTACCCTTCCTGGTAATTACCCTTTATCTTCACCTTTTATCACTGATAGCCTCATCAAATTACCTACATTTTAAGCAAACTTCGAAGCAGTTTAAATTATGAATCAAAGTGTAAGCAGAAATATAAAACTGGGGTGGGGGCATAGATCACTGTATGCAACTGATTGTCAGATATATACGTAACTCGCATATATTTCATCAAACTGTTTTATTAATTAAGAATATATGTAGATATATTTTTTTTTTTTATTTCGTGGCAGCTGGTCGATTGAGGCATGTCGCATTCTGACGCATGAAAATGGCCCAAAGGGATGCGCCAGCCATGATCGATGCTCCATCCGATCGGAGACTACCGAAACTGCCCGTCAAATAATATATTCATAGCTTCCGGATGGTTGAACGCGACTCTCGAAATCCACCCCCACTATCACTCTGCAACTACCCTCTATTTCACGTATCATCCTACGCTGCAGCCGCACGCAAATAGACTGTCGAATAATTATCGAAATACACTCTTTTCATCCCCTATTTAAATAATCATCTTTGGCTAACATCTACCAATTAACCCCTTAAGATATAAATTGTCTCGTTGTTTATCTCAAAGAAAATCTAGTTAATTTTTTTAAATCCCATCGCTTTAAATTCACAATGTTTTACCTATAAATATTAGCGCACTGTGTCCCAACCCCCATATTGGTCCCTCGATCAAAGTGATTATAAATTTAAAGGGTGAAATTTTCCGGAAGATTGGCGGTCGTCTCTCAAGACCCGGCGGTTTTTCGTTGTCTATGGACAACGAAAGATTAGTGTCAACGAGGGTGAAGAAAAAAAAAAAAAAGAATGCGAGAGAAGGGTGTAAAAACCGCGGCAAGTCGAAAAACCACGATGCGGCATTACCAATTCTTTTCACTCGCACGCGTCCCTCCTTTTAGGTACGCACAAGGTGGATGGGCTTAGCTTTCAGGCTAACCTGGTTAAGAAAATATTTTTAAAATCATTTTCCGCGTACCTCGATGCAACAAGCTGGAAGGAGGAACGTGAATCAAGTCAATGAAGAAGAGAGAAAAATATAGGGGGAGGTTTTATAAAATCCTGTGTCTTCAATTTTGATCATAAATAACATTAATACGGTACCCCTTCGATAATTCCCTGCTTTCAGGGTTCTACAGTCTGGTCTTTCTATAAACGGGAAATTATCGAACGTCTACTGTAAAACCATTTTGCAATAATTTTGTATATATTTAATGTAATTTTTTGTACGAAAAATAGTACAAATTTTTAAGATAATTTATCCAATTAATTTTTATATTTATGTTTCTAATAAAATATCAGTAAACCGATCTCCTACCATCTCAGTTTTATATTTTACAGCAGTACCTGTATGTCCTTCGTGCACCTTTCCCATTTCACGTACTTTTAAACCAACCTCCCTCTCGCTTCAACCCCCTACCCCTTCGATGCTTTTTACGCTACGCTTTTCTCTTATTTTGAACCTCTCGTTGCTTTGGCCAAGAGTTTCCAGTCAGCGTTACGTAGAAAACGTTGAACTTGTTCGAGAGCTTTTTTCTCGAAAAAGAAAAAGCAGTAGCAGAGAAGTCGGGGATATATGTGGAAGGAAAATGTCAAACAAATTTATCGCATTTTCGAGACGTTAAACCGTAAAAAGAAATTTTCCTTTCTTCATCGTTCCAAGCTGAGTAAAATGTATAATTAATTTTATTTAATTAATTTTAATTTTCATTAATAACTTTTCTACATGTAATATAGAATTTATCTGCTTTTAGATATTGTTTGAAATATGCAAATATGGAAACGAACGATTATTTTCATTTTCTTTTTAACGTTTCTGTTTATTTGTTGGACGGTATCAGTTTCAACCATAAGGTCGATCAAAATATCTTCATCGAATACTTAATTACTTTGATATCGCTATCTTGTAGATGGCTTGCTCTAACAGCCATGTACATTATATACAAGGAAGACTTATGATGGGGTTCCAATTTGCCGCGGGGCGCCGTCAGGCTGCGTTTAACAACTTTTTAATGGAGGCTTGGCGACCATCGCCTCGTCCTCCGCGTTGAAACATTAATTCTAACGGGTGTCGTCTTAAAAATAACTTTCTTATCGAATCTCTTAACATCAAGATAGTATTTGTATAAATATCAATCTTCATAATTTTTATATAAATTTTAACATTTCAGTCCATTCATGAATCTGTCTTAGAGGTGAAAACATCCCCCTCGACAAAATTTTGTAAAATAAAATTGATAATATATTTAAATTAGTAAAAAATTTTTAAAATTAATTTATCTCACGATTTTATAAAAATTGAACTGAAAAGAAATAGTTATGGAATAATGAAAAATGTTGTAAATAATATTACATGAAACAATAACGAGTATCGAACGTTTCTTTATCTTCGATGACTATTCCATTTATGGTAGAATGGTATCTGTCGATGGTTTGCCATGTCGAACGTACCCATCGATTTTTCGTCCATGCACGCATGTACGCACGCACGCACGCACAGATCCACAGAAGCTCACATTCGGGCCGAGCCATCGCTCGAAGCCCTCGTAGAATCAACCCCCGAACCCCAACCGACCACCCGCCCCCGCCTCGGCGACAATTCTCCACCCCTGATAAGCGTCCACTTTCCCTCCTGCCTCGTCCCTATCGAGCTACCCTTTGCTATCCAGCCAAGCCAGACCTGGATACCGTACATTCGGTACCCTACCCCTCTGTTACTCTCTTCTCCTCACCCTACCACGAATCTTTCACCCTCCTCCACTTTCTGCACGGTAACTCGATGGAAGTGAAAACAAATTCTATTTTCAATGATATATCGCTGAAGATATGTGAATTTCGGTCTCCTTTTTCAGATCTTTAAAATGGAAATGATAGAGAGAAAATATTTTCAAAGTTGCCTATCATTTAAAGGGTTCCAAGGGTGCAATCATATTTTTATTATTTTGATATATATATATATATTTTTTTTAAACAATCCAAGTTATTACCACACCCTGTATAGATTCATCCCTGAGCGAACTCTCTTTTTCCTCGATATTTCTCTCCCTCTCTCTTTCCTGTTTCCTTCATCGCCCCTCGTCCGCCCTTTCTAGCCGCCCTCCACCGTCCGCCCACGCCGCGTTCTCCACCTAACCTACCTAGCACAGCATCCGCGTTCTGGAGCTGCTCTCGCAGCTCTCGTAATCGCATTTGACGTCGCTATGTTTTTGTTTCAGAGCTGTACGTGACGCTTCCGCCCATGAGGGCTCTTGGCAAAACACGCGAGCAAGGAAAAAAGTACACCGAGAGTAGCTGGGTGGAAAAAAGAGAAGGGAAAGGAAAACCGAAGCCGGAGAAAGAATGACGATGACAATGAACGGTCGAAGGGAAGGAAAATGTGGAAAGAGGAACTGTTGGAGGATCGAGGGATCGATGCTGAGTTACTTTCCGGATCGTTTGTACACCTCGTTTCTTTGCACGGTTCGAAGATGCTTTTCGACGTTCTCCAAGGATTTTTATTTTTACTTTTATTAGTACGCTTAGCTGCCGTTCAATTTTCCATTAAATTGAAAATTCTTTTTTATTTCTTTGGGAAAATATATCAGAGAGAAATAATGAATGAAAAAGTAAATGATTTTTTGGGGGTCACTGGTGTCTGATATTTGATTAATTAAAAGAATGCAATGGAAAAATATGAAATGGCATTGATAATTCTATGAATTTAATTTGGATAATATATTAATTTTTCATTTCAACTTCCTCGTATATTTATACGACCATCGCCCTGTATTCGAGGTTCTTTGAAAAATGTCATCAACTTTTTAGTTGACCTAATGGAAAGAAATTCTATGCCAGCCCGTGACAAGGCATCAGGTTTGTCGGTGGCTAGTGTGACAGATTTCGACCACGCCCTGTCGATATGGTGTGAACCCCCTTTTCAGGATACCCCTGCACCCTCGATCGGGTGCATCGAAAATTCACTGGCTTTGATCTGTACCTACTGCCTCTTCTCAGATCGTATTTATCCTCTCCGTTGAGACGAATGCACGTCAAAGACAACCGAGCAGAAACCCGTTCCATCGAGTCTTCGCGTCAATTTACATTGGAAAAATTAAACGAAAACACGCGGTCAGATATTTTTGCAAATTTTTCAGAAATTAGATAAAGAATTTCCAAGTTTCACTTCGTTAGGGGATGAAATTTCGGTAACGAATGAAAATCGAAACGATGGTTAAAGATTAACAATTACTATACTTTTCAAGTGGGAGAAAAATAGGCGTGTTTGGAGCTTTATTTTCATAAATTGCCCTATTCAAATAGCGAGCAATATTTTGACGCGGTTTTATCGGTGACACGTGCGGGGGAACAAATTAGCAAGCACGTGTCGCTTGACTCTCTGACTTTTCGATAATAGACGCTTTTGTTCAATTTAAACGTTCCCTTGACTGTCAAAATGCCACACGTACCATTTTACCAGAGATATGTAATTATCATTCTCACTATTCTACCTCCTTTTTTATACCAACGCAGTCGAAACGTTTCGGCAAAAAAATGTTAATTCAATGTACGAAACATTTTTTACTACAAGCTGGATGTAAAATTGAATATTAAATTTCCTTTGAAAAAAGAAAAGAGTATCATGAAAAAATAACTAAGTTTATCTTTACCTTTGTATCTTACTATGGGGGGTAGTCGAGCACCCTTATAAAGCATGAGCTGCATATGGTCCATGCAAACCATCAAGTTGCCTTTCCAATCTCTAAGATCTGATCTAATCTAAGTGATCTACCCTTTATAAATTAGATCGTTCAAACTGTATAGTCACAAACAGTGGTTTGACGTTACATGGAAATCCATGTGGAATTCGTATTGAATGCAAACGACTACACTTTAGAAACCTATACATGTAAAATTATTATTATTCTAGCAATTTGTTTAAAAAGATATATGTAACATTGCAAACACCATGACTTATAATTTCAGCATAATGCAACAATGCAGTAAAGGGTTAATGATTTTAATTAAAAATTCCAAAAAATAGCAATATAAAAATTGCAAAGTTGAGTCATGGGAACATCACCCTGAAGAATAGCTACCAGATGAATAATAATGAATAGAATAAGAGAAACCTCAATGGGGATGATTCTGCCCACTTGAATGTAAGTTTCTTCACAATCGTCAACGAAAATTACAGCCTTCGAAAACGGTGACACGCGTGCACAGGGTGAGTTCATGTCCTTTTTTTTTTTTTTCCAAAGAGACTCGAAATTGCTCTCCTTCTACTACGGGATTTAACAAAAGGTGCACGTTTATCAAAGTTTCACCGTTCGATAACTATTGTGTCCCTGGCTGGATCGCGTTTTCCTGAAAATTTTCGTCGGCAGAAAAGCGAAATTGTAGGCGGTAAAACAAAAGCCATGGAGAGTGAGTTTCTGCTAAAATATTCGACATAACTATGTAACTGCATTACGTTACGCTGATGCGATACACGGATACGTGTGTGTAACAGATGCTCTATCGAACAGCTCTGCGAACCATTATTCTATTTCGAAATCGTTTTTTCCATCCATGCGTCGATAATATTTTCCATTCAATTTCATTAACTTCTAATTAAATCGATTCGATTAATGATTTTAATTGTTTTTAATAGCTTGAACAGCGAAGTATGGGTCAATGGTGAGTTACAAAATATATACAAGGATATTAACATAAAGTTAAATGATATAAAATCGGGACTCTCTCCATGGTCCGCCATCCGAGGGGTTAAGCTTGTTGCTTCCCAATTGATTTCAAGGGGCCATTTTTGAAACTAGGAATGATTTTAATTTATGACCTAAATACGAATAACATAACTAACGAACTGATTTTTCCCGTTACAGCGAAAGTGATGACCAAGTTTCTTCCTTTTTTTCACGAAACTTTTAAGAACTTCGAAGACGCTGAAGCTTTCGAAACTTTACGTTTCTCCTTTATAGAAGCTCCTCTTCGTACTCTTTGGTTGCTTCTTCGAACCCCACCCACCCTTGCTTCTTTCATTTCTTTTTCTTCAGTCGAAGAAAACGTGAAACAGACGAATCAAAAGATTCCACCTTAGGTTAAACAAATATCTTCCATTAGAAATTAGAATTAGATCTAAAATTTCGATTCGAACGAACCTTTCAACGAGATACAAAACAAAAAAAACGCGTCTAAAGAAGACGAAAGCGAATTAAAAAAGCTATCTACGATGGTCGGATAAAAAGTAAGGCAAGTCGAGTGAGAAGAAGTAGAAGAAAAAGATAAGGGCTGGTAAAGAGGGTGTCGAGTAGAGAGATGACACGAGAGAAGACGAGAGAAGACGATAGAAAGGAAGACGGAGAAGAGAGTTGGTGGAAGGTGTGCGAGTTTGATAGAAGGTACCGTCCCTCGGTTTGTCTGGTGTTAGTGGGAATGGCACACATCGGGCCATTCGTATGTGCGAGTGAGTTGGAAAAGGTAGACGACGGGCTAGGTGGAAAAGAAAATCGCTCGCAGGCTATTTTCCCGAGGAATTTTTATTGGTAGATCCGCCATCTTGGTAGCGAGAGTGGGGGCAGAGGGTAGTATCACGGAGGGAAGGCGCGATTGGCGGTTGCCCGGGTAACGCATCACTCGCACCGTCCAATAGGACGAGGCAACGAGAGTGCCTCGTGCTTTCTCGTTGCTTATCACAAATGGTGGGGGAGGGGGGATTTGAAAAGGGTACGCGTTCGGTTCTAGGCAACAACCTCTCTCTCCTCTGCCACTCGTACGGGGGTAGCAACCCCTCTAAACGTTCTCTGCTCCCCCCTCGGCAGCGAGGATAACTGCATTTCGCGGACAGAATCCCACAAGAACTCACGGCGAGCGGTCGCCCCTCTAACACGGCCGACTCTCCTATCGTTTCGGGTCTTTTTCATCAACGTAACGTGTACCCGAAGGAAGGGCGCGAAAATAGTCATCGCGGACGTTTATCCGTCCCCGTGAATCTCGTAAATACAACTGGCTCGGGGCTCAGTTACCGTGCCACACCGGTCACGCGCCATTTCTCTAAACAATTATTTCGATATTTCAATTTTCAAGGGCGCACACCACCTTTGTACACCCTTCCCGAGACCCCCCTCCATCCTTCTCCTTCTACCAGCCATCCGACTCCACCTAATGCCATCCACCAGATAATAACATTTGAATTTCGAATCGAGGCCAGCTTACGATTAACCGTGTTCCTCTTCGGCTTCTCCTACTTGAATCATCGTCGATCGTTCAGCAACCTCCACGTGACCGTTATCTTCGATCATCTTCCGTAGGAAGAATAGAACGTTACTTTTTTACTTTCATCTTTCTTTCTCAGATATTTCGTCGTTTTACCTAGAAGAGTATTTCGTTAATCGTTGATTGGAAAAGACACCGAGGAAGAAAGACTTTGATTGTGAATGGGAAGTTAAAAGAAATTTGGAGAACCGAGGATAAGAGGCTTCGATTTTGAAAGATCGAAGAGGAGACTGAAGGAAGATCATCTGGATTAGTTCTCGGACAGTGTCGTCGGTATTGTGTTGAAGTGAACCTAAATGTGGTGACTGGAAGAACTGTTCCTCAGGTTCTAATATTCCGGATAGTCGAAGAAGGTACCTTTGAATCACCAAATCTATCATTACTGTAACATCGGTCTGATTTTATGAAGATTCATTGATTTGTAAATGACATCAGCGGGATATTGAAGAAGTTCAAAGTGAATAATTATCGCTTCACGAAGAAAACTTTGATTAAGAAGAAAAGGAACCAACTGATCTTGTGGATTCTTTACAAGAAGGACTATTTAGAAATACTGTGAATATTAAAAATAAATCTCAAATTAAATTGTTATGCAAATTTCATCAGAGGGGTGATTATTGATACAGAAGCAACAAGACAGATTAATTAATAATCCTACTTCGAAGAAGAAGAAGTTATATATCTTAGTGGTTCGTTCACAAACAGGACCCTGTAAATATAAAACAATCAACCTCAAACCTGCCAATACTAATTACTTTCTCCTGGAATTGAATAATTAACGAAAATTCTTAATTAAAAATAAGAGAAACCAGTCGTACTCATCACCATCTTGGTTCCACGAAGAAGATTAACCTTGTGAATATAAAAGAATAAACCTCAAACCTGCCAGTACTAATTACATTCTTCAGGAATTGAATAATTAATGAAAAATTCTGATTAAAATTAAAAGAAACCTTGTGAACCAATAACATTTACTTAAACGATCCTCCACTATCAAGATACTAATCACCGATTGAAGTATATTTTTGAAAGAATAACCGATCGGGGGATAAAACTGCATAATTAGAAAAAAGTTGTTGCGCTTCCTCGAGAAGGGGGAGAACGTAGGATGTTCTAGTAGGTCGACGAAGAACGTTGTTAATCGTCTCGAAAGACCTCGACAAGGTCACCCCGGCATCACCCTGGCTAACGACCTGTCCGGAGGTACCGGGGGTCCCGGTTCAGGCGGCGTCGGTTCCGTCGGTGGCACCTCCGTCGGCGGAGGTGGTGGCGGCGGTTCATCTCTGCCGACCACCGCCTTGAGCCTCGATCATCAACAGTTCAACATATTCCCGGCGATCTTCAGCCGTCAGTTGAACTTTTCCGCGGCGGCTGCCGCCAACTGCGGTCAGAACAAGCTGATGGACGAGTTAAGGCCGAACCTTGGATTGCTCGGCGTCGGCCTCGTCGAGAACGAAAGCTTTCATCTGAATCATAATCAAGAGAAGAGAAAGTGTAGCAGCACCAGCTCGAACGAGCAAGATTTTAGCCTGTACGGGGTACATCAGGGACTTGAAGCCAGCCCGCCAACGCCCGCCGCGACGCCCGGAAGGAGCAGCGTCGGGGCAACTTCCACCGTTGGTAAGTATCTATTCTAATCTATTTCGTCGATATTTAGTGCTGGGGAAAATTGTAACCCAGATCTATTCAAAGTAAACAATGATCCTCGAAAATTCTTAATGGTTGTTTGATTTATGCATCGAGGATGACTTTGATAGAAAAATGGACATCGTGCCGTCTCGATATAGACGAATTTTCCGCTTGTTGAGCTTCGAGTACACATGTTCGTCGACAATACGATCAGCCTAGGTGTTGACAATAGGGAGCGAGGGATAGACCATATGGTGGTACCTGTTCTGTGGGCTATTATTATGTGCCACTAGGGTTTAAAAGGGCTTAGCACTAAAGCTGTGATAATGGGGTTCGCACAAAACGTTTTCATGTACACGTATGTCGAGTGTTGTCATCAAAAGTGTATTCTACCCAAATGATACATATGTAGTTCTGATTTAAAGGGCCATTTTTGTAATTGGACTCCAAATGATCAATTTTTTTATTCCAAAATAGGAATTCTAAATGTTAGGATAATTGAGCAATTAGCAGTTTTATATTAGAAATCATAATGAAGGGTTTAGGGAATTATTTTCATCAAAGTTCGAACTTTAAATGTTATTTTTAATACTTTTATGTCATCAAATTACCTTAGACTTTCTGTGCTTTGAAATCTCTCGTTTAAAAAAAAAAGAAGAGTTTCAAGAAGAATTAAAGTTTCGTACAATAATCCTACTAGTTTAACCGAAGAAAGTCCGGCATTTTGTTTTCCTCCCAAGGTCGGCCTTTCCGGAAACCGGATGAAACTAACTGGTAGCATTCTAATGCAAATGAAGTCTCTGCAATGTTGAATTAAGTGAGAGAGGAGGGAAGAGAGAAAAAAAATGAAGGAAAAGAAGCTGAAGAAAAAAGAGAAAGATTAATGTCGTTAACCGACGGGGAAAGGTTGCACCACTGGATGAACGGATTGGGGTCAATTCTGACCCTGCTTTGAAAATAGATTACTAACTACATCTACAATTAACACAAATAAATATAGAAAAATTTATAAAAGAATAGAATACTTTTCTGAATAACCAAATCTTTTTTATCAGTTTTAACCCTCGCGCGCGGACCATGGAGAGATCAAGGGATAATTAGCAATATCATGGACTTTCCGTGTCATCAAATATTCGCGATCAATTTACACTACAATTTGTGGAAAAATAAATGGATAAATTGGAGACACCATTTTTCACACTAACTGGAATTTAACGGCAGATGTCAACGATGGGCAGCTGCGTGGATTATAGAAATGTGCATCTCTAGTAATCCCATGGAAAATGTCACTCCTTATGGAACGAGTTTCACCTCGTTAAAATTGTCAGTAATTATTTCTACCACGGTATTAGAGGCAGATGGTGCTTCAAATATAGTGATTTAGAAAAAGAAGACATTAGATGCTTGAAATAGCCATCAAATAACTAATTAACATAAATCCAATTATCAACCCCTTTAATACTGATTGAATTTGATGACATAAAAGTATTTTCAAATACCACTTATAATACATCAAATCGAATTATAACAAAAATAACTGTATAAATGTTTCATTAATATTCTTAATACAAAATGGCTGATCATCAATTATAATAAATAATGACCAATTTCAAAATGTACAAAGTCTAATACATTTTGATGATATAAAAGTATGCTAATTTATGTTTCATCCCTTATTTATTCATTTTTCTAATCGAGTATGTATCGAACGTCCGTAGATCTACCATTGATGTATATAAAGGGTTAGTATTTAGATTGATAGAAATGGTGGAGGGATCAATCTTCAAGGAAGCGATCGTAAAATCCTCCTTGTCTTCTCGTTGAACTTGACCGAGTTTCACTGTTCACCGGGTAACGGGGCAAGGTATGTAAAGTGGACAGCATTCATCCTTGAACATTGAATCAGCATGTAACATGATTAGGTCATTAACGCCCTAACCAAGTTAGCATAGTGCGAGGGACTTCGCTCGCCACCGTTACCTCGACCGTATGTTCGTATGTTCGTTCATAAAGCCGATACCGTGAAAGGACCAAGACAAACCCGCGTTTCTCTCAATCCAGATCCTTCGTCTTATCGACAGTTTCTTGCATTCGAGAGTTAACACCTTCGAATGCATAATTCTCTCATTTACCTACATTCTTTAATGCAATAGACATTTACACAAGGACGTTTCTTTTTCTCTTGAAATCAATGCAGATATTAATTTCATTTTTTACATCGACACGTTGATTATTGTTAGGAATTTTTTAAAATATTAATTAGACACGAAGAAATATATTATAATCTAATGAAATTTGAAATGATCTACAATCAAATAAAAGCTTTAATTTTGGACATGTTCTTTTGCAAAATTAAAAATAAAATGTAATTAGTGATTATTGAAACACTGAATTAAAATTCTATTGGAAAATTATAATAGAAATAAGTGTATATGATTAACTCTCGCACGGCGGACCATGGAGAGTGGCTCCTCTGTTCAAGGGTTAATAGAAGTGTTACTTCTTGCACCATGATTTCATGACATAAAAGTATGACAAATTATTACTTAAGGCACATCAAATTAAAGCTTAAACTTTCCCGAATATAACTACATAAACCCTTCATGAATATCTTCCGTTTAAATGGCTGATCGTTCGACTACAGAAAACAATGACCAATTTCGAACTATATCGAGTTTGACACGATTTAATGATTTAAAAGTATTGTAAAATGGTACTTGTGGCATATCACTGTGAAGCTTAAAATTTGATATGTTATAATTTTAGGGGCGGAAGGGGCTTTCAAAAAGTTAAAACCCGACCCTTGTGCTTCGAGTCCTCACATCGGTCATACTCCTACCACCGCCAGTTGTCCAACGCCTGCTCGACGACGGCACAGGACTACTTTCACACAGGTTTGTTATTTATTATTTTATTTTTCAACACCTGCTAATGACTAAGAGTTCACGATCAATCACGTAATATTGAGTGATCGGACCCTCAATGGCCAACGACAGCGAAAGTGTTTCAAACATAAGAACACTGGCGTAATTAGGGTGACTCTGGCTCTCCTCGTATAATCTTATTATAATTGCAACATGCAATGCAATTAAATGCAAACTAAATGCATACAATAATTAAAAGTAAGAAATAAAAATTGTCAGTAAAATTAGAGGATCCATTTTAAAGAAAAATCCTAATTACATCAAAAGGGTGCTAATGTGGCCTTTTGTTATAATTATTATGAAATTTTATTGTAAAATAAAAATAACCAAGGATGTCATAATAACGCCCTTTCATTTACCATTACAAATTACGAAACGAATGCTGAACTTACCTTCCATTCCACATTCGTTCTATGTTTTTCTTCTTTTTCTCGGATAATAGTGTTTCAATTACCCCGATCCCGGTGCTTCCGTATAACGCTTCAAATTTCCCGTCGAGGTAGTTCTGATCGGTTGTACTACGGCCTTTCAATTGTTTCGCAGGAGCAGCTGGCAGAATTGGAATCGGCATTCGCAAAATCTCATTATCCGGACATATACTGCAGGGAGGAATTGGCGCGGTCCACCAAATTGAACGAAGCCAGAATTCAGGTGGGTGGTGCACTTTCTAATTGATTCAAAAGAAAGAACGAGTTAAGATGATTAACCAATAACGTCCCACTTTCGTCGTGCAAAATAGCGACATGAAATTTCAGTGACTTTTCTTATTATTAAAAGTTGTCTACAAAGAAAATTTTACGCTATCTTGGACGACGATTATTTTAATTTTCAAGATTCAAAGTAAATTTTTTTACTTTGCTTCTCGACACTGTACACATTTTTAGTACATCCTTTTCGACTATGACTCACAGGATAATTGAGTCAAAGATGCATGTGGGGCGATAAAATGAAATTACGCGCACAAATGTCGATCCAAGACACCCCCTGTCTTTCGAGGGGTCGCAGAACCGATCGCAGAGAATACAAGTATAATTATTTTTCTCGAAAAACATCCTTGCATAATGATTAATAAAAAATAGAATTCTAGAAATATTTCTAAATTCTTTCAATCTACCTCGGACGACGGACCATGGAGAGAGCCCGAATTTTAATTAAAAATGAAATATTTTGTAAGTTTGAGTCACGACTGATCAAGGCACCGTTGTTTACGGGTTAAATACCATAAAAAAAAGGAGATAATTATATCTGAAAGCATCAGGGCGTAAGATAAAAGGTATAATAACAAACTATAGGGCAGCAAGTGCGGTTTCCGTCGACATTAAAGAAAGATGGACAGGGAGATAGAATATACCATCCATGTTTTGCTGCGAGCATTGCTAGCCCTCGAATTCTACACCGGGTACATATTAAAACAGTCAGTTCGCCGGTGCGTTTCGTTCTTTTGATATATAATGCAGGACGGTGTTGTTTGAGTTAAAAGCCCAGGAACCGCGGCGACTTAACCCTGTTAAACTGCGATGCCAAGTAAAACGCGGTTTGCTTTTACTCGTTGGTTATAATCCATGCACAAAGTGTCCAGGCCAGGAAGTGGCTTCGCCAATGCGCCGGAGACTTTCGAAATCATTCACATCGGCTTCAAACGTAAAACTAGAATTTTAGGAATTTCTTCACCCTTCGCAGCCATTGAAAATTTTGGGTATTTTTATAAATTTTTGAAAATTTTTCTTACTCAATTACGAATGTTATGGAATGTTTAAAGTTGCCGCGGTATTCGGGGTGTTTTGTGTATCGAAAGATGGCGGCATGCGAATAGGGTGTTCTTGGATGAAAGAGAAATAGGCAGGGAAGGACGGTGGCAAAGTTGAGATGAGTTGAGGGGGGTGAGCGAAGGGTGGTTGGGGTGGCGCTGTACCGGAGGCTGCCATTATATCTGAGCCGCCATTTTAAATTGAATTTTCTCCACCCTAGATAGATCTGAAACGTCTCGGTCTTGCCGAGGTTCTTCCTTCGACGAGGGGTAGGAAATAAGGAAAAGAGAAGGTACGAAGGGAATCCTGCTACGGCTTATGTCCCTACCTTTTTCTTATCCGCGCAACCCCTCGGCTGAGATGGATACCCTTCATCCTTATCATCCTCGATAAATAAGCTCGGCAGAATGTTCACCAGGGCCCTTACGTGCACATACGGCAATCTGAAAAAAATGTCGAAAAGTTAGATAGAAAAGATATTTTGAAAAATTTTTCAGTAAAATAATTTCTCTCTGTAACTTTAAAAAGGTTGGTCTAAATTATGTACAGATAGTTTATTTTTGATTGAATATAAAATAGAATTTGTTCAAAACAACCCCTTTGAAATTAACCCTTTTCTCAGAATGAAATCGTTCAAATTGAATTTCAGAATATGTTGTTAAGGTAATGTTTGAAATAAGTGGTTGAAATGGTTTGAAGAAATAGTCGAGAATCAATTTAAGAAGCGACGATAATATCCGCGATAATGATAATGA
Source organism: Osmia lignaria lignaria (assembly GCF_051020975.1). NCBI lineage: Eukaryota > Metazoa > Arthropoda > Insecta > Hymenoptera > Megachilidae > Osmia > Osmia lignaria. The sequence goes on along the minus strand of NC_135033.1, from coordinate 10,498,631 downwards.
TAAAAAAAGGGGTAGCAGCATCGTGGTAAGAGAATAATTCTCGAATCACCGCACAAGAAATCCCATTACGCCGAGTAAAAAGAAAGGTGAATCCGACCCACGATATTGAGTTAGCTGAGTTTTCATTCGACCTTTTTACTTCGATTCGACTTCCGATCGAAGAAGCCTATCTGTCGGCCGTTTTACAAGAAAATCAATCTCATCGAACGGAAAGCAAGTGAATTCACGAAAGAAAGAACAACAACCAACAGTGTAACTTTTACTGTAAAATTGAAAAATTTTCTAATTATAAAATAAACCATCTTTAGTTTTTAATTTCAATAAAAGTTAACAAAATCAGAAAATTAATAAATAGAATTTAAGCTAGATTTGTCTATACTTTTGCAATTTGTATTTTGCATAAAAGGGAATTCATTTTCCTTCTTTCAAGCATAGAGAAGGATAGTTTTCGCGATGATAGCGATGAAAGTAGCAGACATTTTCAGCTGTTCTCCCCTTGAGAAGTAACTGTATATACTTTCGCTATCCCATCTCCTTGTACTATCTTTCTCTATGTAGCGAGAGGGTAGTTGGGAGGAGAAAAGGAGGGTTGGGAGAGCACGGTTATTGAATTACGAACTCTTAGCTTTCCAGTTCTTGTAGGGTGCACGCCTTAAGGGACGCACAAGTATGTTCGCAAAAAGCTCTTCCAGAGAAGTTGCAAATAAAAGGAGTCATCCACTTTTACCGGATCTCTTTGGAAAAAAGACCTGTCTCTATCCGGTTAAATGTATCCATCAATTTATTCGTAACGTATGCAGAGGATAGATACTACGACATTTCTCAACTCTCCTTTCCTAAACATCATCGAATCAGAGATTTTTCTATAATTTTTCATCTCTAAATCGACACGCCACGAGTGCCATTTTTTAATAATTTTGTCATCAAATTTTCTGTCACTCTAACGAAGTCAATTAAGCGAAGGTATTATGTTATTCGACTAATGATATTAAAATAATTTCAGTCAAGCAATGTCCAAGTCTAACGCGAATTAATGACTCAGGGTGATACGTAAATTGAAATTATGCCGGATACAAGTATCTTTTGTGCAAGTGCAAATCGGCTCGTGTGCAGTGAATTCAAATGCGACTGGCAATTGGTTATGCGCGGTGCTTCGCTTGTTCCCTGATTTCCATATGTGCAGTTTAAAATGATGTACCTAGGTACATATGTACAGAGAATATTCGTCGTAACGATTGCCAAGATTTTTAACACATTTTTGATAATCTGAGAAAAAAAAAAAAATTTATCAACCCTCAGTTGACAATATATTACAATATTAAGTTGAGTGATGAAATTAAAATAATAATACAATTAAAAATTTTTTTTAATTGCAGTTGAATTAGGAAAACTAATAATTTCCAGTGTCTATAAAATGAAACCCTCGAATTAAATTGCCTCGGTAATCAATTATTAAATACAACATCTGCAATGAATACTTTACTCTTTCAACTATTTATTATCTGCTAATAAACCAAACTCAATAATTTCCCTAAAAAAAAAGATAAGAAAAATGAAAACTCTTTCCATGGGTGACAGTTTCATCCCCTACGTATACTCCGCAATTCTTACTCGATTTTTCTTCCAACATTTCCTCTGGCGGAACAGTTCGCGATAAAAAGAAAGCTAGAACAAGCGAACCGGAAGTATAGAAAGAGATAAAGGAAATAGAGGAAGCAAGAGGGTAAAGATCCACCCCTCGTATGTCACCTACTTCAGCACGCGATACTCTATATACTGAAGAGAGACAGGGACACAGAGTAGAAATGTCGATAAAACGTGTTGGCCAATGAGGAAGCTCCGAGTGACGTCATAGTCATGGCATTGGCCAATCAGGAGGCAGCAGTAACATCACTACGAGAGTGGAAACAAATCGACCTCAACCAAGGGGGAGGCTTTTCTGTTTCTAGGGGATGCTTTCGAAAGAGGGGTTTGGTTTTGGACGGTGGTAGGGTATGTGAAGAAGCGGTGGTAGGGAGGGGGTTCGGGAAGGGAAGAACCGGAGGGCGTTGAGAATATACGTGGGTGTAGGAGATTCATGGATTCGATGTGGATGCCTGGGTGTCGCTGGTGGCGGTTCAGGCAACCCCCAATATGGGTTTACTAATCCCGCGAAACAATGGAAATTGCCCGATGCAAAATGGCGATAGGTAAACTACTCTACCCTCGGGGAGTTCGATGAAAGATGGAATACACAGTATGTTTGAAATAAACCTGGATATTGATGAAACAAATTTACTGTCGCATCTTTCAGTTAAAATAAAATATATCTGTCTTCTTTGTTTCAACATAAAGTCCACTTCTAGATGTTAATTAATGTTGCCTGTCAAAATGTTAATTGTTACATTCTGGAATAAAGAAATATTAAGTTTTACCTTTTTCTTCTGTTAATAGGTCTGGTTCCAGAACAGGAGGGCGAAATATAGGAAACAAGAAAAACAACTGCAGAAGGCATTGACTCCAATTCCGGCTTGCCAAGGTGCCATGATGAGGAATATTTATCCTGGTGCCAGCAGAGGATATCAGCCGTACCCTCACCCTCACAATAGCATAAATGGAATAAATCGCTATCCTCAGGTAATGCCTCCACACCTGAAACAAAAACATTCAATCTTGTTAGTATGGTAATTCTACAATTTCCAGTGCCATTTTACCTAACTCTATCATTACATTACCAGAAGTAATAAAAATTAATATAAAAATTAAAAAAAAAAAAAAAAGAAGAAATTATTAATATTTCACTGTATGTTTATATAAATTCAAGATTCATAATTAATTTATTGGACAATTGATACGTCATAGCCAATAGGCAAACGGTATCCTGTCCCTACGAATGAATTCGATGCGTTTCTCGTTAATGATTTTAACCGAGGTATTAAATTGAAGCGCAGCTGAGCGTACATCCAGCGCATCGTTATCGGTCGATGTAGCTAAATTGCATTTCGACTGATTAGTTGGGTCGGACGGATTACCGAATGTCTACCGGTTTAATTAAGCCAATAATTCGTTGAGCGTATCGGTTTGCCAGAAAAAAAAGGGCTCAGTGGTTCCTCTTAATTGATCTTCGAAGTTCAAATTCCAGTATGCCAGTATGGCCAGATTATGTATTTGGCAACGTTCATCCTCGCCCACACTTATTATATTTTCTTATCGTTTAACCTTTGGGAAATTGATTTCAATTTTGTAAATTAATCATTTCCAAGAAATAAAGAAAATTTGTTAAATAATGTCTAATTAAATGTTTCCAGATGGGCACAACGTCCTATCCAAGTATGACCCAACCATTCTCTATGTCACATTCAGCGTCGAATATGTCTGCAGTTACCGGTATGAGACAAGATGCAATGGGTGAGTGGACATCATTTTTAAAATTCTTAAAATTTCATCTTATTCCGTGTAAATAAATTTCTAGATTATCGATTCTAATTAATGGAGAATACGAATTAATTAACAGAAATGCATAGCAACAAAAATATACTTTCTTTGCGAATAAAAGATAAAAGCAACCTGCTTGGATTTTCTCGTGACTCTTCCAGATATCTCGAGGTATTGGTGCGAGATTATCGAATGACTTTGCAAAACATTAGAACGGAAATAACGGGAATCGGACGTCGGTGCAAACGTTCGTTTCGTTCAGTCCAAGACGTTCTCTCCATTTCCGCTCGAGCACCGTCTTATACCATTTCCGGCGCAAGATGGAATATCGCTTTTAAATCGAATCAAGACTATTCGCAAATTGCCTGGCTGCTTCTCTTCGACTTGTTCGAGGCTTCAGTATAGATAGTATACTCTATTAATATCCCAGCTTCTTGTAACGATTTAACGTCTTAAATGCGGCTGGAAATTAGTTGAAAGCTGGTTAAAATTGATTGAATTGATTAGTTTCGAAAGAAGAGAAAAGAAATTGAATTTTCATCGTTCGATCACTAAACGAATAAATTTAATTTTAGATTAGAACATTTTTCAATACAAATTTCCAAACAACGAATTACCTTATTTCAGGAATGTCAGCCGAGGACGAATGGTACAACAAGAGTATCTCTGCTCTGAGAATGAATACAGCTCATCACCCTAATTTAGCTGCTCCGATGCTGCAATATCAAACATAATTGTAATCCTATAGAAATTCGAACACAAGTATTTGAGTGTGCATCCATGTTGCGAGACAACTTCTCGGCACCGTTCAAATGTGTTGCTTAAACGAGACAAAGGAAGAAGCTCGTTTAAACGAGCACCTGAGAGGAAGATAGCGAAGGGAAAAATAAAACGAAGCGCGTTTTGAAATCTTTCGATAGGACTTGCCAAGAGTATCGATATTATGATAACGAAATTTCAGCATTGATTATTCGCGCTCTCGTTCATAATCGTCTGACGTTTCGATCGTAATGTTAACGATATTTTCGGTAAATTAACATTGTTAATATCATTTGATATTGGTTATTTAAGAGTATTCGTGTGCGCCGCTATACATACACGCGAGTGGTACGTATATTCAAATTAAGTACACATATTCGCACCATACACCTAATTATTAGTGAAAACGTTTATGTACAGTAGCGAGCATGGAGGCTTTCCTAGAGGAAACGGTACTTTAGGGGAAAAAAGCTTCACCACTCGCGTGTCACTATTATTATTATTTTTTGAAAACCTAATAATTTGAAACATCCAAATTTTGGTTTTGAAACTTCATTTGAATTTGGGAATTTTTCTCTATATTACCTTTTTCTCTAAGAAAGCCTACCATGCTCGGTACTGTACAGAAACTTCAATTATTCTGTACAAAGTATAACGTATCTTCATATTATTTATCAATTTGTTTTTTAATTCATTCGTAGGCTCGATATTTCACTGTCAAGTTAAAAATTCTTTATTCTTTCTTTTATATTTCGTTATTGGTGTATAAAGTTTCGATGTTAAGCGACTAGGAAAGTATTTTGTTGTTTTGCATATTTATAGTATATGCAAAATGGAAGTGGAACCAGACACATTCCACGGGAATCTTTAGTTTCTCAACAACGATTTAAAAAAAGAAAGAATTGAGACAAATTTTCGTTAATGAAGATTGTAAATAAAAGCGAGGGGTACATACACACACTGTAATCGACAGATATCCTAGAATATGCGATTTTTCAATGTCCTTTTAAAAATGTAAGCATACCTACCCTTAGTGGAAATATTAGGCATTGATTTGTGTGCTTATGTTGGCCAGAATTTGAAATAGAGGGTGGGAGGGCTGAACAAGGGTGAATAATGCCTTGCGTTCAAAATTTGAGAGGCGCCAGGGGTTCGATTATAAATATCAAATTTTTTTTTTTTTTTTTTCTCATACGATAGAATTATTTTAACAAGGGAACATAGAAAAATAATCCTCTCAATGTCTTTAACACTAGAATCACCGAGATTAAAAATAAATTAAAAAAGATTGCTAATTTGTTTTCCACCCTTTGTTTTATTATTTATCTCTCTACCTTATTTTTAATTTAAAACAGGTGACTCTGGTGTTAAATTCTAATTATGAAAAATTAAAATCACCATAGAAAACTTAATTAAAAAATGATAAACATCCTCTTTTCAAGCTTAACATTTGAAAGATGCATAATTGTGAAAAGAATTATTTTAATTTTTAAAAGAATGATCGGTTTTCCCTGGCGCCTTTCAGTGGTGATATTTGGATCTGTCCAATCAACATTCGTCTATATTGGTGTCATTTTCTGATAACTGTCTAATCAATATATTGATCAAGAATCGAGCTGCAGACGACTACATTGTTTTTCGTGTAGTTAAATACTGCAATCTTAATACTAATATCGCTCGCGCTGTTCCACGCGAAATGTTCCTAAAAATTTGTAACATATCACACAGACACACGCACAAATACACACTCGCATAAAATCAAACATGTGTATGCATTACAATGGCATGCACATGTAAAACGTATACGTACACGTAACACTTTCACACGAACCGAAGTACATATGTCGAGGAGTAAAGATTTAAGTGAAATTAAAAAGAAATGATTAAGTGGAAATGCATACCGGGCGAGCGTAATATAGTTTTAAGCAAGGGTCACGTATTGTACGTATGTGTTGTACATAGACTAAATAAAACTTACATTTAAAACTACAAGCTGTTGTAAAAATATTTCCCTCACAGAATTATTGGCACGTCTAAAAAAATTGACGTCTTGTGACGCCATCCGTTCGTAGGGTATGTCGTCTTATGACGCCATCCGTTCGTGAGGTATGTCGTCATATGACGACATCCGGAGAGAAAGTGTAAAGAGTGGTTTTCTCTGAAAGTACATGAGGTATTGGATGTGCTTTAATAGATATTTATTAAATGAACTTTCGTCTACAATTTTAAGATTATAGACGTGAAAAAAATCAACAAAATGGCGACGCAGGAGCTTGAATGGCAGAGTCTTACTCTCTATGCAAACTTTTGCACTGCGAAATCATAAAAATTGCAAACACAATTTTTTAATATTAAATTTTCTATATATCTCTATCTTATCTCTTTTTTCATAATAACAGTAACTTTATACAATGCTTCAAAAGATCTTTCATTTATAAACACACATACCACTATTATACAAATTCTTTACAAATATATATTCTTTTTAATAAATAACTTTCATCGCTCATCATATGAAAAACACGACGAGTGTTTTACACATACTATAAAATATGTTCAATTTACAGTAATTAATTGAATAATATTTATGAAAATAAATTTCGAATAAATATGAAGCAACATTCTGACACACTCTTCTCATTTTATATAGTAACTATTTACATTTATCTTAACAAGTAATTAAATTTCCTCTGGATTGTCACTGTATTTTAAAAAGCAATGTTAAAAAGTCATTATATGAAAATTTTGAATTTAATTTTAATTTTCTTTGTTTGAATTTAGTGACCAGATCAAAGTGACCCTGTAATCGTCGTACAGGGGTTGAATCATATACAAGAATGTGAAATGAAAATTTACACGTAACTTACACATCGGTTACCCGTTCAATCACATCTTCATTTATCCTAGGCCTAAAACGTACTTAGGTAAATTGTACGCAAATCGAGGAATTGCCATAAAAACAGATACTCTGCAAAACAAGAGATAAAAAAAAAAGAAACATTATTTTCACTGTGGACAAGGAGAAAAATCATAAATTATATATTAACGTTGCAAATATTAATTTAAAAAGCATTAAATCAGACGTATACAAAAAGTTACATACCTGTTATAAGCGGTGTATGATAGCATCAGAGGGTTTAGATTTCAACCACCATGTTACAGCTTCCACCACCATAAATAATTATCTGTTATTAAATCTTGGGGTGATATCTGCTAGTGCAGTATGTACAGGGTGCTCATTTTAATTTATCCACACAACTTAATATATTTACAGTATGTGTTACTTAATAAACTAATAAGGTAAATAATTCTTACCACGGATTTTTATAAATTTATAACAGTTTTAAAAATGTACAAGAATTAATTTAATTACATTTAATATCTCTATCGTAACGGCAATATTTCATCGTAAACTAAAGCGTTTGCACTGCATCTATATTAATAACAAAATCTTTTTTTTTTAATATCATACTCTTTGGTATAATCTGGAATAAAATATATACTAATGCTGCGCGCTGGATTTCTGTTGCAAAAATTATGAAGCTACTTGCTTAGCAAGGAAACCTCTGGAACATTTGAATAAGATATGTATCTGATGTAATATCTTCATTGAGACAGCATGTTGGCATGCATTCATTAATCATCAACAGACAGAAACTTCTAACTTACTACAGTTTGTTGCCACCTTTTCTGGTGGGTTACATAAATCATTTTTATCGGAACAAGACAAGGAAATACAAATGTTGAATTAAACAGATAGTGAATTGTGTACATATTTACAATGTGCAGATTAGTTAATTTACAATAATTATTGCAACACGTTTAAGAACTTAATTTCTAAGTATTGTCATCAAGATTAGAGTGTTATAAAATATGGTTAATAGTTATAGATATTGTAATGATAATATAATGGAATAATCGAAACGATATTTAGCTATTTTAAAAGTTAATGAATACTTTTTTGACAATCGTTACCTTCATTTCTTATTTGTTATTTAATTTTCTTTTGGAAACAACGAACTCGAGAGTTAATAACAAAAAAAGAAAATTCGGATATAACGATTGCCACAAAAAGAGGTGTCCACTACCTTAGAAAATGATTATTAAAAGCCTTGAATAATAGGTAGTATATTAGGAGTATGCAAAGTATTAAAAGAAAACAAAAAAAAAAAGAAAATTTGTACATACTCCTAATTAATCTATATACAGAAAGATTATTTATTCTTCTCAGGTAAGTGCTCCGGTTGCGTGTAATGTGTATTAGTACTTAAAAGCACGTATTCATTTACTAACCACTAAGTAACAGCCATATTTGAGCAATAAGTGTGAAATAGACTTATCTAAAAATTAAACGTCAACCCGGTTTGTTTCGATATCGCCGGAATAAGAATGAATCCACCATTTCTGTACGTACGATAATGCTAGTCCATTGTAGATCCATGCCCTCCAACCTGTCCTTGTTTCACCATCTATCCTAGACTCGAGATTCTGACACAACGCTTTGCGATCGTGGCTTCTTCCACTTCGCAAATCACAAAGCAATCTCTTTCGACAGTCGTCGTTACACATCGGTCTTACAGGAGAATTTTTGTAATAATTTCTGTAAAATAATACATGCCACAAAATGGAGGATAAATTTACAAGCGGACGAGTCCAATGGTATGTTATTCCAGGTGAAGAAATTAATATTCAGGAGAATAACCTAATAGATACCGATACATACTTATAATAAAGATCAAAGAGCGATGGTTCATTGCTCATTTTATCTATCAAAGAGTCCCAATCTTTAGGTAATAACGACGGCATTTGATATGCCTGTCGTGCGCTGTACATTTTGTGCCAAATGGGATAATCGTACAAATTCGCTTCCTTTAAATTCATCACCCAACTTTCGTGATCCACGACCATCTATAACAAAATGAATGTTTTTTTTTTTTTAATGATTATCCTAGGATATTATTGTAGAACATCCCACCGTTCTAAGTCAAACTTACTCTAGTAGTTTTCTCATGATCACCATCAACATAGTATATCCTGTACCCTGGATTGAGATCAAAATAAGGGGTAACCGATGGCCCTATATAAGCTATACTGACAGCTCTTCCTAAATCAGTGACATCATAAAATAGTTCAAATTCGTCGTAGTGAGTGTGTCCAAAGAATTGGGCCGTGATTGTTGATTCGTACCTAGTTTCAAATTATTTATACAGTGTTATTAATAGTATATTTAATTATACGAGGAGTTTATTATTTCTCTTTATCATCATTATACTAACCGGTTTATGATCTGATAATAATTTCTAGACCACACTTTCAAACAGTCCGAGTGTCCAGGTGGTATATGACCGATAATATGAACTTTCTCGCCATTCATCTCGGCACCTTGTAATTCATACACCAGCCACTGTAATTCGCTGACCGGGTCTGTGCTATTTATTAACAGCCACCAATTTTTATTGTTACAATAATTCATGTTCACAGAGAGAATTCTGAAGCCTGGACGAACTAGGACCGAATAAAATGCACCGCGTCTAACAGTGTGCGAGACACCAGCTGGTAACCAACGTCGCCAATGTTTATCCAGTGTATCGTACAACCACGATATGTCGTTATCTTTTGGGACAAACGGCGGTGGAAAGCTGAAAACGTTTATAAATCAATTACAATAATCGATTACAATCAATTGCAAATACAATAAATCAATTACAAATAACTGTTGATCGCCTAAGAGTGATTAACTGGTGATTAACATTACAAAACTGAAAGAAACAGAATCGATTATAAACGCTGTTCAGAAAATAAAATTAGGAAAGAAAAACTCATGAAATGTAGGTAAGGAGAGGGAAGCTATTTTTATTCTTTATTTCAAAACACTATTTCACCCACCGATGGTTTACGAGTTTCTGGAAAAAGATCATAAATAAACAAAATAATGTACCTATTAACTGGAGCACTTTCATGGTTTCCCAGAGCTGGAAAGATCGGTATTCCAGGAAACATTTCAATGAGCTGGTTCACCGTCTCGTGCAAAACATTCAGATTTTCTTCTCGTGTTTGGTTCCATACATCGTGTGGTGGCAAATCACCGGTCCATAGTATGTAATCTATATCCTAACAGTTAATCAATTTTATTAATTACGCTCTGTCGGTAAACTTATTGCTATTGGAAAAGAAATATATTAAAAATATTTACAGAATGTGTATCGACAATGTGTTTGAGCATATGTTCAACGGTTCTTTTAGGGGTGTCACATTTTCTATAGTCACCCCATCGGCCAGCAGCTGCGGCCGGAGTCAGGGGTGCTCCGTTGGTCAATCTACAGCATAATGGTTCGCTACATTCCGCATTGGCACCCTCTTGATAATAAGGATCGTAGTGGGTATCTGAGATATGAAGTACTTTGAAGGTCGGCGCACCTTCTTGAGGCGGTATAGGAGGTTTAACAGGTGGTTTGTTCACCGGCGGGAATGCAACTTCCCATTCGTGAAGAGGATTATAAGCGTCGTCGCATGCATCGCCGATCACGAAGCTACAAATCTGATTTGGTCCCATATTAACTTGTTTCAAAACATAGATGACTTCACCCTGAAAAACGACCAACGTTGAATGTCTATCAAAAATCTCTGAAAGGTCCACGAAGAAACTTACCCCGAAGAGCAACGTCACTCCTTGACATACACGTGAACTTTGTATATTAAGAGATACACAAAATTGGTAAATACTGTTCATTATTTCCTCGTCGCTCTTGCCGACCTTGGTGTAATGCTGAAGAAGCCCCGCGCCAACCTTGCACGCTGTACAGGACACTTTTGACATTACCGACGTTTCGACCTCCATCATTACTTGCCTTAAATCTAACAACTTTAGAGCTTTATCTACAAATCCTGAGAGATGTCCGCTCGACTGGGCGGACTCCATTTCCCATAGCATTCTTGAATAATTATACTGAAAAATAGAAATTTCTACGGATATTATGGAGAAATTTTGGATGTACAGTCGTTGCAGAAATTCATTTCAATTCCTCCAAGGAAAATCTAACTACGTTAAAACTTTCCGTGGGGAAAGTGGCTGACATTGGGTTACACGTATACCTGTAAACACGAATAAGAAAGATAGCAGCCGATCAACTCGGTGAAAGTATTTTGGCACTGAAAGTGAGAGTCGGCGACATCGTCACCGTTGAACATGAAAAATACTCGAGAAAATACGGAAGAATCGAACGTTAAATTTAATTTAACATTCGACACACTAAGATTCCTTTGTATCTGAAGTCTCCTGATAGTCTAACTGAATTGAGGAAAATGATTATTCTGAGAGAATGGAATTTCCTGTTACCCGTGTAAGTTGTTCAGGACTGGTGCCATTAATGACCACAGTCTCAGCGGTTGGTGGTAGATCTCTGAGTTTATCAGTCAGAGGGAGAACAGTAACATCGAATCTTTCTGCGACTCTTGCTCTGGCAGCGAACCATTCGTCGGCAAGTTGCGTCCAATTGGTTGCCATTATTTCCGCTTCTCTTTTCGACCTGTCTCTGATGGGATTTCCTACGTGAAAAGAAAATAAAGAAACTTTAACTTTTGTCATTTGTCTACAAATAGAAAGATTACAAATTGTCTGACTATCAAAGAAACTCGTCCTTTACGTAAGAAACACAAATATAGGAAACGCAGTTTTACTTGTTCAAAACTGTTTACTCAGGTGATATTTTTGATATTCGAGTGTCATGGACAGACGATACGTACATTTTTTAATTTGTAATATTTCGCAATTGTTTCTGCTACCATTAATTATCTTATCTATGTAACACGTTCAGAATAAAGACAATGATTTGTTAAGATTTTAGAAAAGTCGTGTCACCGATGGTCACGTTTTTATCGCAGACACTTTCATTGTTGTAATTCTTAACTGCGAGAGATAAGAAACTTATCTCTCTAAAAACAAAATGAGGAAAACAACTGTAAAGAGCTTCGGACGGACAATATACAGGATGTTCCATGTAAGTGGGTCGTGCTTTAAAATGGTAAATATAAAACTTAAATGGTATTAAATGTCAATCGAAGCGTCTTTTTATTCTCTATAGAAAATTACTAAGGCACTTGGGTCGAAAAGATAGGGAGAGAATTGGGCTCCCTCAATTTGAAAAATTTTTTCTGGAATTTTTAACTTAACTGTTGCATCTTATTATTCTCTACTTGGGTCAAAAATTGAATAGTTGATAAGATATCTTAGGAAGAGACAGGGAGAGCTTAGAATTCTTTATCCTACTACATGAGACACGTCGTACATTGTCATCGCAGTTGAAACTTATCGATAAACTGTTCAATATTTATTGACGATACATTTCATATTGATAATCAATGATATACGATAAAAAGAAATTTTATCAATACTAAAAACATTTACTGTCTATTAAACCATCTGATCAATATTTCACATATTCAACCATGCGTTCAATAATATTGATCTGTTAATGTAAAATATTTAGAAAATAATGTACGTACCAATACCGGACTTCAACGTCCCAACAAGAAGAAGGATAATGATATTCTTTATAATCCATGTTTGATTTGGCATGCTACTTCAGACTCTTTGGTATTGTTAACTGCAACAGACGTAATTTAATATAAATAACCCTTTCCTTAGGAAATATCATTTTAAAAATATCATTCAGTTGTAGCATCGATACTAGGACACCTCGTATTCTGATAAATGTGTCATTGATGAAGAGGATGTTTTAAATTTTGTACGGTGTCTGTAACTAACTGTTACTCTCAATGTAGGACACCGATGCATATTTATTTGCTTAAGATTTTTATTCGATCAATGATCGTCACGAAACAATCGCTTCTTTCGCATGAAATTTTGGATCATTATGAAAAATAATATTCTACAAATGATAAAGATTGTTAAAAATTTTCGGGGAAAATCTTTTCCGGATCAGGGACATTTAATAAATGCCAAATGGAACTTCTGTTTTGAGCCATTAATACGTTAAATAGAGGAGCATGCAAAGTAGTCTATGAAATTGCATACTGAACGCATGTTCTTTCGATCGTAACGCGGCTATCGCTTTGCAGTGGGTCAGTGGGATCTGTTTTGGCGAAAGTTTCGATCGTATTTAACCGAGATTTCCTCGACATTTTCACAACGTTTACCACCAGCGAACGCGTTGAACGATTGTTAACAAACGAATCGGATGTTTGTTAAAAAATTTCTTTCCGTAGGGGGCCATCCGTGAACGGCACCACAGATATAATAATTCACTTACAAAACAGAGAAAGGATACTTTCACATAACCAGCACATCTTGATACATTAAAATGTGGAATAATTTTTCAAATTCTAACTGACCATTTCAGGTCGCTTTTATGAATAAACTTTAATGGCACGAAATGAATAATTAGTCGAATTCTTGCCATCTGGCGAGATAGGCCTTTGATGTTTCCGGTATTCTATTAAAATTAATAGTAAATAAAATTTCAAAGGAAATTTCACTGAATGGTACAAATGAACCGTGTTATTGATAATGAATAATTTCCAAGGGTACCATTCACTTGCCACGCAATTACTGTCATTCATTTCACTTCACTCTGCAAAAAGAGAATGAAAAAGAGAAATGGATGGAGAGAGAGAGAGTTTCACATCCGTTTTACCAATTTATATAAATAATATCCTATTCGTTCCGTGCACAAACGTTTCTTTATGAAAAAAAAATTTTTGATCGCTCTTTAATTAAATAATGTTAAGATAACCCAATTAAGACATGTCAGGAGCAATTACTATAAATCTTTATTAATTAACCAGATGTATCGATTATATTTTATTAATTATAATCATTAAAAGGACATCGAGTTCAAAAGAAGAGAAAGAAATAAAGGTATTTCAAAATTTGGCGTTCTATTTTATTGAACAACTTATCGATTCAGGCTCGTCAATAAAAATAACTGTGCACCGAATTTATTAGTAGGAAAAGAATTTTAAAGGTTTGACTGATGAATCAAACGGTAGGAATGAGCAAAAGAGCCAACTGGAATGAGCGGTTCACCGTTATTCGACCCACCAAGGGACATTGCTGTTGAAACAAGGCACTTTGGTTATGCTCGTGTTTCGTCCATTCGAAACGAAATCGTCGCGCAGAATACCTTTCGTAACCCCTATTAAACGCCCCACCATCTTACTCAACTGTAAGTAATCCATCCCGAGAAGTAATTTTAACTCCTAAAGCGAGCCTCGCGCCGTACACGGTATTCGAGATTCAAAAATGTGGCGCGCCTGTGCGCGACGCTTCTGCGCATCGGCGCCAAATTTAAATCTTAAATCACCTTTCATCGTTAAAGGTAAAATGATCTTTTAACGCGATCGATTAAAGAAACGTCGTTAGTGGATTCATTTTTATAAGAGTCCACTTAACGATGGACGATAAAATCAAGTAATTAAATATACGACCTCGATTAGTTAAATAAATTTTAAAAACAGAAATGTACCTTATAACAATCCCACTGTTTGGGTTGATATAAACTTTCACTGTGCTTCCTGGAAGTGATACAACAAATTGCATGGAAATACTATACTGAGAACTATCATGAAACAGAGGACATTCCTGTCATAGAATGGTATCACTTTCAAAGAATGTTTATGAGCTATGCCCATGCCAATCTTCAACTGAATCAATTCAAGTAGTTGATAAAAAAATATGAATAAAGAGTCTGTTTTCATTATTTTCTTATCTCAAATCATTATCATATCAATGAAAGGCTTTGTTCTTTCATCTAAATGATATGAATCTGCTATCAGCTTTGAACAATGCAAATTCATATTTTCATAAATATTTATAGTACGTTGAAAAAAGAAATGATTATCAGAAATGAACGTCTTTGAATATTATTGAAGACCAAAATTTCTCATGATAAACACATAATTGAATGAAGCATGGTCTTACTGTTATGTGAAAATTTCCCTTGCCCGTATTCGTCGGTGTAGATTGTAATTATGACGCCTCTAATAATTAGCTACATACGTGAAATGTTCACACGAATCCTTTCAACGATCGTGTAAAGGTCTTTCTACACCTTAACCGTTTATGGGTCCACGTTCTCCAAAAAATATCGTAGACAATTTTATTATTAATTATCCACAAGTGAAGTATAAGAAACAAAAAATACTGCCACTATTATTAATTATTAAATGTATATTCCCTCTATTTTTATTAATATCCTTTCGTACTGAGACGCGTACGTTTTTCACGCTGAGAAGCAACTGTGGACTTCTCCAACAACCATATTCGTCCCTATAGTAACTAAAACAAAATCTGATTCTAGTGCTATCGCTTTGTCATCGCACACATGTTACAAACACAATGCAGTAGAACCTACACTTATCTGAATTAGAGATCACGGCTTTTGAAGTTGTACAATTAATAAAACACGTGTACGGAACACGTGTTACTTTAAATGGGGAGAGTTCTGGTTTTTCTTAATTTTGAAATTTTTCGAATCTGAGATTTTGGACTTCTAAAATTTTGTAAATTTGAGGTTTTGGACTCTTGGAATTTTGCAAATTTCAGGCCTTGGACTTTTGAACTTCTGGAATTTACCAAATCTAAAATTTTGGACCTAATTTTGCAAATTTGAGGTTTTACACTTCTGAAATTTTAAAATTGGACCAGGCCAACCGTGGTCTCTAGTCACACCAATGCATCGACGTATATTTAATTGAAATAAAGGATTGATTGTATTCGGACAAAGAGAGATTTTCTTTTCAGCTCAATTAAAGAGTCATTGAATAATGCAGCTGAATGACATTTAAACAGGAAGCGGTAAATTTCATAGCTCGAGGTCAGTACACACGTGTCTGGTTCGTTCCTTTACATCACCCTATTACTGGAATTACACAAAAGCAGACGTGACATTGATCGTTTCTTCCTGAAATCAGGATTTCTTTCCTTGACTCTCAGTACAATTATGTATCCATATCAATGAATAAGAGTAATAAGTACTCTTATGATAATTAAAGTTCAATAACTGACCATGTAACCTTTATACAGGGTAATTGAGATAATTAGTTGATTAAGTTAATCAGCTTAACTGAAAGATAACCTTAATTACTACAATAAAAAGAGGGAGAAATTAGGCAATGGGCTTTTATTCTAACATTTTTTCAACATTACAGTATGCAATTAAAAAATTTTATTTTTTTTTTAAATAAAAGTAGTTTTATACTATTCATTCAACGAATCGTTCTTGTGACCATCAACCAATCGTCCAGTGTCCGAAGTATCTAACCTACTTAATCCTCGCTCTCTCTCTCCGTGACGTCAGTCACTACTATCGTGAGTATCTTTATCAAGACCCTGAAGAGGAAGACTTTGGATACCTGTTCAAAACTTGCTCCAAGATGTGGTATTTATGACAGACAAGAGTTACCTAACTGATATACTTAACACAAAATTTGCTCATTATCATATTTCTTGCAGAAGAAACTAAGTCATTAGTAATTTTAATTCTCTTGATTGGAATTAATAAATGTTCCAATTACGATAATGCATTTTAATTCAGGTCACTTGAGTAACTTTTTACTGAATTGCAAGAAATATTCAAAGCGGACGATGACGGACTACATTGAATACAGTGAACTCTCGTTATATTGCCATCTGAACGATTTGACTTTCAAGCCTGTTAGTGCTACTCTTCTACCCTGCTACTCTCATAGCCTGCGAAAATGATACAATTTTATTTTTATTTTCTTCTCCGATTGAAAATTTGAATCGCCCCATTCACGGCAATATAACGAGAGTCAACTGTATTTCATGTTATCTACTCTGATAATTATATTATCACAAAATTGATTATCGACAATTTCCAATGTCAATAAAGATGACTAATCAATTCTATACCATGTTTAGTCAACTGCACAGCTTTGTCTCATTCTACAAATTCCAATACCCTAATTTGGAATTTTTTAATCAGCTAGAATCATTTGAACAATACCGAGTACTGTGCACTCGACTTTTGTATCGTTAGTAGACTGTTAAGCTGATTATAGTAATTCAAAGAGAAAGTAATTTCATTATTGCATAGAAGTTTGTTTCTATTCCCAGCTATGAATTCGTATCAGGTATAACTCTAAAAGAATTCCTAACAATATGGATGCAACATCGCTTTTATAAAATCAAATGAAGTAATCGCGTGTTTGTAGATATGCATCGCGTGTGATCGTCATGACATGTTGGAGTGTTGCCAACGTTACAAATAGGATATTACACCGTCCTCCGATCACAAGAAATCGCGTAGGACGGAACAAGGGCAAAAGGGGCACTACGCGAACATCCACTGACTTCCTACTTATATAGGAGCCTGATTAGTACACGTGACCGCTTCGACCAATCGTACGCGAGCTGGTGTGAGGCGCGACCAATCAGATCGCGTTTTTCTCCGGGGGCTTCTTTCCAGTGGAAGATAGTAATACCCTTATAAATTATACTTGAATACTTATTTAAATTTCAAATAAAAAGCAAATTTTCAAATTTCAATGGGCTCACGAATATTCAAATATCCCAAAGATGTAACACATTACACAATCAGCTTAATGCTCCATTGGCGCAATAATACGGTTAATTTGCTAAACGTAAAAACATTACGAAACACTATTGGACCGTATACCTCTTTCGTTACGCGTGTTGAAAACTAAAAGGATTGCTGAAATGTTGGGTTGTGTGTTTTCAAAAAATCCGTACGTGGCTTCTTTTACACATGGGTAAACGTGTTTGATTGAAGCGCACGTTTCGAAAGTACCGTGTCGCATGAGTAAACGCTCGTTAAGAAAAGAAAAAAAATTCTTCAACGTGAAAACATGCCAACGCACATTCCATCCCTTTCAAATTTAACCGTTGAGAAGCAATTTCACTGTAGCCCGAATGATGGAGGCCTGGGCAACTCGCGTACCCGCGGACACTAACGCGAAAAGACAATGTAGGAAATTAAATAATTGCAGTACCAGAGTTCAAAACTCTCGGTTATTATGTGGCTACTGCTCTCTACGATAAAATAAATAATACGCTCTTAGGGGCACCGAGCTTTAATAATAAGATTAACCTTAAGTTGACTGTCAACGGACATTTAAATAATTATGTAACAAAACGTGGTAGCCTTTTAAATGCCCAAAGATAATCTGTTTACACTGACAAATTGCAATCACGTGTTACTCTTTCGTTAAAAACCGGCTATCTCGAACAAAACGTATATCGATCTTCAAAAAGTATATCCCTGATAACTGGAGAAACGTAAATAAACTCAACAAACACAGATATGTAATACTTATTAAAACAAACGATTAAATCAGCAAACTGTGACAAATGAATGTAAACAATATGTATAGCATACTTATGAATTTTTAGATGCAGAAAACAGCACGTGGTGCATAAATATATTTTCAAAGTTGCAAGTTCAGAGATGAAGTTGAATGCTTGAAAGAAACTTGGTTTTCTTCCTGTCAGATTTAATTTCGTGACATTGCAGGAATCACCCGAACGTTCGGCACGTTTTCTAGATCACCAAAGACAAGACGCACACTCACACGTGTTCGGTGCACAACACAGGATCTGCCGGAGGAAGACAACTCTCTTTCTTTGTTCCTGCTTCCCTCTCTTTTGATTGTTTTCACACACGCGCGGCAATTTCTTCGATCCATGCACTTGACCACCCTGCCGCGGTGACGTCTCGACGTACACTGAGCGATGCGCACGCTCGGCTCCCCTAGTCATAAATTAATCTCCCCCCACCACTCGCCAACTCGGCAGATACAACGCTTCGTTACCTGATATCCCTAGCGTTTATATTTAAACGAATGTTACATTTAACCCTTGCATTAATTATTTTCTGTTTCATTTGTTCATTAAGATTTTCTTGCGCGAAATAGAAAGATCACGTGTGATCTTTTTTTAGAAAAAGCGCCAAGAAACAGCAGCAGCATGCGCCAGCTAACGACAAACGACTGAAATACGTTTATAATTTATATCAATTTTAAAATACACTAGATGGCGCGTGCTGTTGAAGATAAAAACGTATTGTTACCTACAGCCACTGCCTTTCTTTAGTTAGTTCCGCTATTTGTTGCTAGATATCGCTTGCGATATATTTTTAAAACATATAAAAAAAGTAAATGAATAAATTAACATAAAAATGAAGATTATATAATATTTTCTACACATCAGATTAATAACTTTTAAACAATATAATGTTTTCTTATTAGTATCGTAAAAATTTATATGGTTACTGATAATATGAATTCCGTGACAATTTTTAAGCATTATTGAAATATGTATAAACAACTATCACTTATCAATTTCATCAGCGGGACAGTAGGTAACAATTATCTTACGATTTCAAATTCAACATTCACACCATAAAGTTCTATAGGTACCTTGCACATTCACGAAATGTCATAGAATGCCCTCAGCGTGTGAAAAGTAACAGTTGTAACGTGTTGATTCAAAGGTAGAACGGTAAACTAGTATGAAAACCAGTATTCGCAACAAATCTATGAGAGACCACATTTAGATGGTGTAAAACAGTGAAACCTAGAGGTGTTTTACAAGGGTTAATATTTTAATGGGATAACACTAAATATTTGACATTTTTAAGAAAGCTAAGGAATTGGTTCACCCTTTATTAAGCGCGCCATCTTATGATGACAACGGGGTTGTTATGATATTGTAATATGGATTTAGTAAATTAATAAATTAATGATTACAAAGACCCAGAAACTACTCTACACGAGGTCAATGAATATACCATGCGTATTTTAAGTTATTTCGTAAGAAACCAGAAATGACTTGAATAACTTATAATTACTTCAATTACTTAGTTTCTTCTCTTTAAAAAATGAAACTGAAGAAGCGGTTCTGTTTATTCAAATTAGGAAGAGGTTCACGGTTATCGTGTAAAGGAACCACCGATGGAAAAAAATAGAAGGTTATTATATAAGATTTCTGTATATGACTCTTGATATTTTTACGCTTGCATAATCGAAATAAAATAAATACCAAGGTTCCCCGTTTAGCGCGGGTGCAATACCATTTCAATATTCATGTTGTGTAACCTTGTACAAATATTAAAGGTTATTATACACAAAAGAAAAGAAAAATTATTACCTAATAGCATTCCTATTATACTAAAACTATATTTGAAAATTAAATATTTTCATTCCTAATGATTCAACATCTATTTTTTAAAATATAAAGAAAAACATTTTTTTCAACAGAATCATAGTTATAAAAAAAAAAAAGAAAATAAATTTACTCTAAGTTGAAAATTATTGTACTAAGTGTTCAAATACCACCCTTATAAAAGACACCTCGTACATTTTATTATGACCATCTTCTTCAGTTTTAAAGTGTTACTCGCGATTATACAAGCAATAAATTTAGGCAACGTAGAAATGTCAGAGCGATGAATAAATTTTATCGAGGATCCTCTTTCTCTATGGTGGTGGTGGTTCGAGGATTATCTCTTTCCTTTTCTATCCTTCGGTAGGAAGTCGAATGTATTATTTTGAATAGCAGCATATTTGGGGAAAGTGAAGCTTAGAGTTTCGTATAAAAGCATACTCGTATCATTCGGGGGACAGATTTGAAATCGCAGCTCTCTTCAGTAGATTGTGTGATACCTCTCATTTTTCAAAATGAAGTTCTTCGTGAGTGTAGTTTACATTTTTATAGCTTTCTTCGTTAACAATTTGCGCTTCTTTAAAATATAGAAATAAGATCATTGTACTATTTTTACTTACTGTTACTATTTGTTCTCAAACCCTGTTTCTAAGTGTACATTGAAGAAAACTAAAATCTCTGTATCAGGTTGTTTCCTTCGCCCTTCTGGTCGCTGCCTCAGCCGACGTGGCTCGTCAACCACCCGCAGCTATTCTTAAGCAGACCAATGAAGTATCACCAGACGGTTCCTATTCTTTCTCCTACGAGAGCGATAACGGAATTTATCAAGGAGAAACTGGAACATTGGTAGCATCGAATAGTAAGGACGCAACCCCTGTCATTGCCACTCAAGGACAATATCAATACACAGCCCCTGATGGCACACCGATCGCAGTAACATACGTTGCTGACCAGAACGGTTTCCAACCTCAAGGTGACCACATACCGCAAATATCTCCTCTGATCCAGAAGGCTATCGAGTACATCAGAGCGCATCCGCAACAAACCGAACGTCCTAATCTATAAACTCAATCTTGATATCTCACTATCCTCATCAAATTGTGTTTCTTTTATAGAACATTGGTTAGTATAAATATTTCTGAAAAGAAAAAAGAAGTTTTTATTTTTGTCTGATATTTATCCCTTCTTCCATAACATTTCTATATATTTTTAATTACCATCGATTGCCAGAGGATGAAATTCATAGGGACGTCCATTCAGTGATTCTCACAGCATTACTATACAAAGTAGATTTGAATTAAAAAAAAAAAAATTGAAATGATTATATTACCAATTAATCGTAATTACGGTATATCTTACCAGACGCGCCAGCTAAAGTGATAATAATCGAATTTGTCGGCCCGATGATGTGTAGACTGGAAAAACCTGCGGAAACAATGAAAATTAATGTGGTAAATTCTGTCAGTAGAATCTCGTAATCGCATTCTTCTGTCCATCGATTACTTTGAACGTTGGAAGTTTTCGCGCCTCGGTGTGTGCGCGATTCAAGAACCGACTAAGCAATTGCAAAGGAAACTGGGAGATGATGAGAAACGATAGTCCGGTCTCCTTAGAAAGGGAGGAACCCGGGACTGTTGCGATTTTTATCTTCATCCTTTTGTTTACGTGAAACACGAGTGTGGATGTCGTTCATTAGAGCGTAACGTTACGTATTTACAGATTTAGATGAACGATTCTTAAATTCCAAATACGTCGAATTATAAATGTTTCCTGGTACAATAAGATACGTTCTCTAATGGATCTGGTAATACGTGAAAATAAGAAAGGATGAATCCGAGGGCGAATTATGTTAGATGCTCTTCTTACATTGGCCAATCCTGTACTGCATAACTGAGAGGTCGTATCACGCCTAAGCACGAGATTTGTATTTTCCCGACCCACCCATCTTCATTCGATATAGATTATCGATGATCCTTGAATTTATTCACCCTTTTAAATCCTCAGCATCTCCGGTCATTGTTCCTTTAGAAATAAACGGCTCTGGCATAAATTAGATATTTTAAATTTAACATACAACAATGTCTAATTAAAGTCTAATTAAATCATCATTTGTATTCGAACGGTTCCTGACTCTCGGACGGCGGACCATGGAGAGAGCCTCGATACCCTTGGATATATTTTGGGAATCTGGGTCGCGATTGACTCAGACTCTACTGTTCAAGGGTTAAACAAATGTAATGAAATTTATAGCGACTGTACGTTGGAATGTGCGCATAAGAATGTACAGAGATATGCATAAATATCGGCGAATAATATGCGATTGTCTTAGGTAACAGAGATGAAGGATGATCATAATTGCGTTTTCATACAATTAGGTAAGGCGAGTATAGATCCGAGGGCGGTACTCCGTAAAACCTCGCGATGCTTTGATTCAACCTTTATACGCGCGATACTTCCATAGAATCATATACAAGGTGTTCCATTAAATGCAAAATTGAATAGAAGTTAAATTTGTAAAAAAATGAACACCTTGTGTATTTTAAAAAGATGTTAAGATTTAAATTGATATGCCACATGTGTGGGATTTTGCAATAATTTTGTGTCAGAATTTCTATGATTGAACGTATCAGACAATAACACATTTCTTACAAAACAACGAGACAAATGAATAGAAAACAATGAGACAAATTGTCTGAGAGAATAATTTAATTTATACGCGTGTAGGCTCAAGTGTCACGATTTAGAAATTGATCGTTCATGACCAGTTTTACGTATGCCCTCCCTTTAATGCCAGCCCATCAATTGTGTATTATAGGTTGGATATAACTAATAAAGTGGAAGAAATTCTGGCCTATTGAAATGCAAATATCGTTGAGTATAATAATGTCACGACGAGGCTTATAAATAGCAATTATAATTTCCTCATTTATTATTGCGATTACGGAGTATCGATTAGCTATAGAATCTGATCTCCATTGGACTTAATCTAAAACTCCATACTTGACGTCTTATGACGACACCCGTCCATCGCATTTGCCATCTTATGACGACATCCGTGTCGCACTATTTGGAATAAAAGGAAAGCATTTGGTTCGTAAAAATATGGAGAGAAACGAAAAATACGAAAGGGTCAGAATGTGTTGGTGTTCAAAACAGGGAGTGTCGTAAGAATCGTCGATGCGGTGCAACGATTCGTTGGATCGTGCATCCTGCTCGTAACAGACGTCTAGTGAAAGGAATACGCCCTGTGATGATCCGTGGCAAATCTGACGATCTGAATCTTGTGCCGAGGTCATAGTGACCCGTGTTTTTACGAGACATTGCAAACTGGCTGATCTAATAACAGCCATTTGGCAGATTCGGGTAGTTAGGCTTCGAACAAACGAAGAATGTACGAACCTTGAAGAACACACTGAGGAATTTGGGGATTCAAAATGTCTTTAGTTACCTATCTGATAGACTTAAGGAAACGCTAACTTTTTTTAAATAAAATTCTTAGGCTTCCATTAATTAGAAGAAAATGTAAGGAATTCATCTGAAAAGCTTGCACTTGAATATAAATTAGCAAAAAGTTTGCACTATTTATTAGTATTTCATTTCTAAGTACCAAGGTCCTAAATTTCAAGTTAAACTAGATAAAAGTAGAGCAAGATTCGCTCTAAAGTCAAGCCCGGTCAAACCGGAAGTGGCAAAAAAAAAAGAAGAGAACACCGACTAAACACAATGGTGCATTTTCGATAGCTCTTACCGTTTGGTCTCTACAAAAGTGACAGAAAGTCTAAATGCTTTAACCCCCTTCTCAAGATTATCAATCTTAGGGTTGGCTAATAAGTAGGATCTTTCTTTTGAACTGGGCTAGATCCCTTAGCTTTATTGACATCATTAGGGTTCAATATCTTGCATTAGAATATTAGGATTTTGGAACCTGAAACCTTGAAATCTTAGAATTTTAAGGTGTCCAGTCCACATTTTTGGTCTAAAGTTTCACCTTAGATAGATTGCAAAATGAACAACATTTCAATTGGCATTAGCATTTAAAAAAGTTCATCAAGGATTAAGAGATTCGCAAAGATGTACCTAAGCGTTCATATCTGCCCCCTCCAGTTATGAAGTTCATGAAGATGATCATAGATACAATCATCTTCTGTCTTATGAATAGACGAATATTTAAAACATATTCTCCCCTACAATTTCTTCGAAACAGTGGCGGGGCGGAAAGGATACAGAAGCAAAGTACTGTTGCCGCTTATAAAGCCTCATCGTGACACGTCTACTCGCGTACTTCTGGACATTGCCACACAGAACGAGCTCTTGTTAAGTCTCTTTACAAACAATTACAATTGAATCGAATCAAATTTCGTCAATCGTTCAAATTTTTCGTGTCGTTACGTGATAGATCCAGGAATTTCAATTTTAATCATTGTGCGATCATCATGAAAAGTTTTGTAAGTGTTCATATTATTCTGTTTTTACCCAGTCAAAAATTAATTTCTTTTTCTGTGGTTATGTGAATCAAAGGATAGGAGTGTTATAAAGATTTAAACGGTGCATAAGAGTTAGTAAAATATTTTTAAATTAATTTTTTTCATTTTTAATTAAAGATACTACCCCTTAGATAAATCCTACCACGGATGACGGACCATGGAGAGAGACCCAATTTTAATTTAATCTTGTATTTCATTTTCTATTTTCTTATTATTCAAATTTAACTTATGTAAATTTAATTTATCATAATTTTAACTTCTAACTTCTTAATCACTGTGGAATATAAATTTATTCTATCACAAAGTGACTACTGCAATTTAAATGAATTGTGATTGCTCCTGATGATACTATCATTTTAATTATATTTTCTATGTTGCAGATCGTTCTGGTGGGTTTTCTAACAATGGGTTATGCGCAACTCAATAGATATCCGTACAATCCCGATTATTATGGCCGACGTTTCGCCATATTGCGACAATCACAAGACTCCTCTCCGGATGGATCGTATTCCTACAGGTGAGATCGTCCTTCCACATCGTCGTGAACGTCGACGGACACGATAAGCGACGTCGAGGTACGTTTCCTCCAAAGCGATCTCGACACGCTCGGAGAATCTCATTTGTTCTCAATTTGAAAAACACCTACTCCTTATACAAGGTGTTCACCTTAACGGTGCATACAAATTTACCGTTCCAAGGTAAAAAAAGAAAAATTAGAAAATTAAATTCTAAATCGAAAAGTTAACACGTTGAATATTATGGGAGCCTTGGGTGACCAGCACCATGAATTTGGATATATTACAACTCTTTACCGCAACTTCGCTTTCCGACACGTCCGACTTCCTTCGACGGTAATTGACCAGGTGCGCCAAGGACGAAGACATTTAAGGTCAACCTACTCAGGACGATGAAAAATATTGAACCTCTATTATCTCAATGAGAATGCAATCTTCTCAGTAGCCATTATCAATTTTTCCGGTAAAAATTCCAAGTGGTAAATCGTCATTTTCTCACCGTCTACTTCCTCTGGCTGTTTTCATTCTTATCTCAGATGAGTCAGGTTTCATTCAGAATATCATTTCTACAGTGTGTACCATAATACGCGGTCACCATTGTCCCCGAGTGTTTGGCATCGGTAATAACGTAGGATAAAAAGGTTCTCTAATTAAATTGAATGTGAAAAACAAAAGGAAAATGTAGAATATGAAAGCATGAAATGAAAAATAGAGAGAGAAGGATCTACAGTATAGTTAGCTGTGGAAAGATATATAATTAACTGTGATGTTAATCATTTGTGTTAGTCGACTGCGCAGTTAGCAATAATACATTGCACAATGGAATAATTACAATCGACCTAGCTACCTACTTTGTAGTCAGCATTATGTTAGTTCACTGAAACGTCCGTGTCTAGGACTTGGCCCCACCTATCCAATCTGTTGTTTGGCGAATCGGATAAAGCTTCACCTTACGTGCTATGTGCAACGCCTTCCGTCAAGTCATTTGTCAGATCAATCATCTCGGTAGAGTCATGCAACGTTTCAAATTCCACCCTATCAATGGAAGATACTTTTTTATTTTACTTATAGTCGCTGTAAAATATTACCACTCGCATGGTTCAAGAATTTCGACTGTAAGACATAGGAACCTAAGTACCGTGCGTCGCCGACTCTCCGGACGGATAGTTGGTATCTATAGGGAAGCATAGTATAAGGAATAAATTGACGAAAAGAAGAATTTCTATGACCTCATATCACTAATTTTGAGAATTAGGACTTGGGAATTTTAAGTCCCAAAGTCCGAAGCCTAAGTACAATTGGCATCTATAGGGAAACATAGTGCTAGAAGCAAGCTGACAGAGAAAAGAATTTCTATGTCCCTATTTCATTAATTTTTCGAATTAGGACTTGGGAATTTTAAGTCCCAAAGTCCGAAGCCTAAGTACCGTGCGTCGCCGACTCTCCGGACGGACAGTTGGCATCTATAGGGAAACATAGTGCTAGGAGCAAGTTGACAGAGAAAAGAATTTCTATCTCCCTATTTCATTAATTTTGAGAATTAGGACTTGGAAATTTTAAGTCCCAAGTACCGTGCGTCGTCGATTCTCCGGACGGACAGTTGGCATCTATAGGGAAACATAGTGCTAGGAGCAAGTTGACAGAGAAAAGAATTTCTATCTCCCTATTTCATTAATTTTGAGAATTAGGACTTGGAAATTTTAAGTCCCAAGTACCGTGCGTCGTCGACTCTCCAGACGGATCCTCCTACAGAGAAGCATAGGTCGAGGATCCTTGATATCGATAGAAAAATTCTAAAGTATTTACTTTGTTACTTAAATTAATTTTTTTCTTCCAGTTACGACACGGAGAACGGCATATCAGTAGCGGAACAAGGAGTTCCAAAATACGCTCCACCGAATCAAATCGAATCTGTACGAGGTCAATTCAGCTACACTGCACCGGATGGTACACCAATTTTGGTTACTTATACAGCGGACGAAAATGGTTTCCAAGCTAGCGGTGCTCATCTACCAACACCACCACCGATACCAGTCGCGATACAACGCGCACTGGCTCATAATGCAGCCCACCCTGAAGAGGATGAACTTTACAGAAGATACTAGAAGATCCTGTCACGTGTCTCGGTTATAGGAAACGGCTCGTACAAAGCAGATTAACCCTTGTGTTAATTAACCGTTTTTATATAACACGAACATGAGATAAATGTGAAAATTCGAGATGGTATTCGAGATGGAATTTCAGTGAAATTAGTTTAAAAAGTAATTTAGAATAATTTCGATGCTTCAGTTATTGACACAAGGGTTAAAACAGTATAATGTTAACAAATATTGCTATTATGTATCATTTCTTGCCTATTTGTTGTTTATCATTGTTTATAAATAAATAGCCTTGAGAAAAGAAATATTAACAGCATTTACGTATAATGATATGTAAATAACTCTTTATGTACCTACGGTATGAAACAGGTATATTTTATAAATATACCGAAAATCTATCTATTCCATCTGAAATTATGTTATTACAATGCTTATAAATATTATTACGCTTTTATACAGTATCTAAGTACCGTGCGTCGCCGACTCTCCGGCGGACCCTTGGTATCTACATCATGTATCTATTTCCTTAAATTAATTTAAATATTATACAATAAACTATTTAAACAAGAATATAAATTTATTTTCTTTGTTTCTGAAAATTCCTAAACCCTGTACGATTATAATTCAATCGATACAACAGAGTGAATCAGGGAAAGAATTTTGGATGATTGAAATATTTTTCGAATATTAAAGAAAAAATTTGAAGCTGTTAATTACGATGCTTTAATAAGCAGAAGATTTTAGGAAGAGCCGAAATGCCAGTTAGACTAATGTTAATGGTAATCGTAATATCACGCTAAAGGTGAGTCAGTGAAAGCAAATCATCGGTCTCTTGTCCATTACACAACGATCGACCGACCATCGACCAACCACCGACCAATCGAATGTTATAGCAAAAGGATTTGACGCATCCTTTCGATCCATAAATCGAATTTCATATTTTCAAAATTACAAATTTACGTTCTCTTCCCATTTGTATTTATACCTACTCTTTCATTCCACAATTTCCTGTTTCTAACAATCTAAAACCACGAAACTAACATAGTTTGTTAAATAAGAAAAAAAAATTAAATATTTTAGTGTAATATTTCATCAATTATTAACACTAAACGTTTCAAATGAAAATTTTTAAAAAATACAAACTTTCAAAGTCCCATATGTATAAAAATACGAATTTGCATAAAAGAAGGAATGAAAAATATTTTTTTTTAATTAATATTTCATTGAAGACTAAATCTGAATACGCCAAATGCTTCGCCAACAATGCAATTCAGTCAAGAATGATGCTACAGGTTGATAGTTCACTGGGCGTGAATATGACAGGATGAATTCCTTTCATCTTTCGTCACGTAATAACAAAAAAAAAAAGAGAGAAGAAGGGTAGAGTAGAAACGAACGAGTCGTCTGAATACCAGTTTGATTTCATAATTTGTATATGGGAGGCATTCGTAGAAATTAAAGCATTCGCGCAAGTTATTCATACGTCATCGATAGTTATCCTGATTCCCATGATGATTTTCTTTCACCATGAATTTTCATTCATCGAACCTTGACCCTTCCCTCTAAAGGGAAAAAGGAGTGGTACAAGTGGTGGTTAGTTACTGACTGCCCTAATTATAATCAGAAAAATGATTTTCAATTTTTTAATTAATTGCAAATTAATAATTTTCCAAATTTTAATCAAGGTGATCCGAAATATTTCGGCGTGATATCACGGTCAAATATCAAGGGGTCGCTCGAATCCAGTTTGACCTTTCTAATTTTATTAACCATGTCAGCTCAGGTATGCCCCATCATCTCAAAGGCTCATAAAGATACGAATGGAAGCGCATACCGCTGGAGTCCTGTCAGATCAACAATCTATTTACAAAATTATGTCAATGCAAACATTTAACTTTATTACCACCTTTGTACTATACTAATAAATGCTCCAACCCTTAATTACATGACACTTTAGAAATTTATTTGATGATGTGAAATTTGATTTGTAAAAAATTTTCTTTCACCCCATCCTTAATAAAAATTAAATTTTTGCAATTTAAAAAAAAAATTGCAGTTATAAGAAATTTATTAATGGAGCCTCAAATTTGCACCTCAAAGGTCAATATAGGGGTTAAATTCAAAGGATTAAATAAATTCAAAGTGACAAATTGCTTACTAATTGACTCACAACGATAGGCATACCATTCATACATGGTTAACATTAATTCTAATATGTAAGATGATGAGGAACAGAGTTAAGGTGGGGCAAAATTGTGAGGGCGAGTGTGGAAACTACGAAGAGAGAATGGTTAAACGTTATAGGGGAAGGGAAAATCTTCTTCAACGGCTTCATATAAATGTCGGCTCTACTTCTCCACCATACTGCAGATTCGATCTTGTTCAAATCGACAACAAACCGTCGTCATGCAGCACTTAGTGAGTGATTGTTATACAAATTAATCGAAGAAGAATCAAAGTGTATCAGATCTTAACCCTTCGTTAACGTAACGTTCCATATTCATTGTGTCGTATTTCTTGTCTTTGCATTATTTTCAAGAAATTTTTTCACTAGAAAAGTGTTAATTATAATTTTTTTTTTTTTTTTCAAATCATATGATTACAGTTATTGGTCTTTGGTTTATTTGGCTGCGCGCTAGGTCAGTACGGTGGTTTTCGTGGTTTCCCGAATCAAAATGCCTACCGACCGACACCTCGACCAAATTTCCAGCAACCGACGCCTCAGTACAAGTAAGTAGAAGCAATCATTAAAAAATGAAAATTTATGGTCCTGTTATTACCATTTTTTTCCACTAAATTAAAATGCTCTAATCAAAAACTTTCATGTCTTTTCTATATCTTCAATTATTAATAATTAACTAATGGAACGTTTGCTGCTTCTTACAGTAGTCCTGGAAGATTTATAGCTATCCGCAGTCAATCGAAGGATTCGTATCCAGACGGTACTTACACGTTCAGCTACGACACCGAGAACGGGATATCCGTTGCCGAAAGTGGACGTCCACAAGGTGCTCCGCCAGGACAAGCCGAGGTAATGCTGTTATCTGAAACAGTGAAATTATTTCCTTAAATTCTCCAGGTGTAAATAATATCCTTGAAAGAGTTATAGAACAGATTGCTCTATATTTACATTCTGGATAATTAAGCAATTGAAAAATGAAAAGAGGGTGCTCTTAAGTAATAGATTGGTAGATAAAATCCTAGTTTCTATCTGGGAACAAAGTTAACTAATGAAAGATTCCTTCCTCTACCAATTATGTATGATTTTTTTAGATTGTTCAAGGTAGATTTTCCTACACCGCCCCCGATGGAACCCCCGTCACCTTGGAATACACAGCCGATGAAAATGGTTTCCATCCCCAAGGAGCACATTTGCCAACACCGCCACCGATTCCCGAAGCTATCAGACGAGCTCTAGCCGCCAATCCACCTGGTCCCGATAATTCAGACTACAGACAACCCTATAATAACAATATTTACTCAAGATATTAAATAAAAATTAATAACGAGTTCCAGCCTAATTATCCGACGTGATATCTGTACATACGTATGTGATTTAAAAAAAAAAAAATAAAAAAAAAAATTGATATCAACCTATCGCAGTCATTAAATAACACACGAATAAACTTTTCTATTTTGTTAACCTTATTTTGTATTATTTCCCATCGTTGTACCGAGACGGCGTTTTAACGGTGTAATGTGACAAATGTATGCGAAAGAGAAATAAATGATATTTATTTTATGCATGTACCTATACGTAGTTTCTTTTTTGTACCTTAACATTGTGATAATTTTTTTATAGTACTTTATAATAGATAAAGAATCTGAAATCTTATTCATTGAAACCCAGAATGATAGATACGAATCGTAAGTCACGAACTCGTGTATCAATAGTAGAAGAAACTACGCTGGTTGAACTTCAATTACGTCACGCCTTTGACTGACACGTAAGAGTTGCGATAAAGGAACAGCAATCAGTTGAATACAGGTGAAAGTGTTCCATTGGATCTTCCAATATCTTATATTTTTCTACGGATTACCCTGGTCAAGGACTAACGCGAACGATCCAACTTGGGCGGTTCCTGCACTTCCTTTGAAAAGTTCATTCACACGTATAAGTAACAATGTACCGGTACATTTGTATCGCGGGTGTAATATCACGATTCGTATCGTATCCATCAATTACATTCACGCAATTCGTATACAGCGTCACAGTTTATCTCCTGAACTATTTGTTTTTCAATAAACTTTGGTATCTTTCTTATTTAAGGGAAGCGGGAAGGAAAGAATGTCCCAACACTTACTTTATCTTTATCTATGAAGGGAGGAAGTTCCAGGTTAGGCTGTCCGAAGCTCTGCCAAGCTCTTCAAGACTCTTAATAATTCAATCAATTTCTAAATCAAAAATCAAAATTTTTAATTTTTTAAAGTTTCAATAAAAAATTCTTTTGAAAGTTTAAATTTCTTCAATCTCCCAAACTCTCCCAGGCTCGTCCAAGCTATCCTAAAATCAGACTAGACGGCCGCCTAGGACCCCCCAAGGTCCAGGGCCTGCTCTGCCCAAAATTAATAGCAATTTCAAATATGCGATTTCGAAAAATTAGTAATTTACTTTACTATAAACCGCTAAGAACGCCACCGCATTTATCTACACGTTTGCCACAAGAAAATAGTTCATAAATGAAATACAGAGGTCAGTGATAAAAGTTGTCGATTTTGCTTGTAATGTAAGCAATATATAACCTAAGTTCTGACTTTAGTCAGTACCTTTAGAACGTAAACTAAACTTATTCGTTAAATACTTAAAGGAGATCAGTAAATACAAAAATGCCCGATCATTTAGGAGAAGATATGCGAAAAGTGAAAAGCGACGAAGATAAAGAAGAGAAAGAAATAAAATGTAAGCTATAAAGTTAAGTGATCTTGCCCATGCTTATTTCTCACTGTTCATCGTATTTAATCAATTTTTAGCACTGGATGAAGGAGATATTGCTTTACTTAAAACTTATGTAAGTGTAAAAATATTGTAATACTTGTAATAATGAATTCAAATTCATAAATTAATGAAATTAATGTATAAATTATACACAGGGGCAAGGACAGTATACTAAAAGTATTAAAACCGTCGAAGAGGACATACAAACGATAATAAAACGTGTTAATGAATTGACAGGAATCAAAGAATCTGATACTGGTTTAGCACCACCAGCTCTTTGGGATTTAGCTGCAGACAAACAAACCTTACAAAATGAACAGCCTTTACAAGTGGCTCGTTGTACTAAAATAATTAATGCGGATTCTGAGGATCCAAAGTATAT
This sequence comes from Osmia lignaria lignaria, assembly GCF_051020975.1. Lineage (NCBI taxonomy): Eukaryota > Metazoa > Arthropoda > Insecta > Hymenoptera > Megachilidae > Osmia > Osmia lignaria. The sequence continues at coordinate 10,465,880 of NC_135033.1, read as the reverse complement.
TATAAATGTAAAACAATTTGCAAAGTTTGTAGTAGATTTAGCAGATTCAGTTGCTCCAACTGATATTGAAGAGGGTATGAGAGTAGGGGTGGATCGTAACAAATATCAGATTCATATCCCATTACCTCCAAAAATTGATCCAACTGTAACAATGATGCAAGTAGAAGAGAAGCCTGATGTTACGTATAGCGACGTCGGTGGTTGCAAGGAACAAATTGAGAAGCTAAGAGAAGTCGTTGAAACGCCTCTCCTTCATGTTAGTACCCTGTAATTAATAATTCATTTATGTATACACAATGAAATAATCACAAACATTCTATTACAGCCAGAAAAATTCGTTAATTTGGGCATTGAGCCACCTAAGGGTGTACTGTTGTTTGGTCCACCAGGCACAGGTAAAACCTTGTGTGCTAGAGCTGTAGCAAATAGAACGGATGCTTGTTTCATCCGAGTTATTGGTTCCGAATTAGTTCAAAAATACGTTGGTGAGGTATGTATAATAAAAATGTGGAAGATACTTAACTACATGCTGATTTATAAAATAAATGTCTGATGATAGGGCGCGCGTATGGTAAGAGAATTGTTTGAAATGGCACGTAGCAAAAAGGCATGTTTAATATTTTTCGATGAAATCGACGCCATTGGAGGAGCTCGTTTCGACGATGGAGCCGGTGGTGATAACGAAGTACAGCGTACCATGTTGGAGCTTATAAATCAATTAGACGGGTAAATAATATTTTCTTCTTCACATTTTTGATAATACAAGTAACGTTAAATATATATTACCTCAAACTTTGCAGTTTCGATCCAAGGGGTAATATCAAGGTTTTGATGGCAACGAATAGACCGGATACACTGGATCCAGCGTTAATGAGACCAGGACGTTTGGACAGGAAAGTAGAATTCGGTCTACCGGACTTGGAAGGACGAACACACATTTTCAAAATTCACGCACGGTCGATGAGCGTCGAAAGAGATATTAGATTCGAACTTCTTGCTCGTCTGTGTCCTAACAGTACCGGTGCCGAAATTCGTTCGGTTTGCACCGAAGCTGGTATGTTCGCGATTCGTGCACGTCGTAAAGTAGCGACGGAAAAAGATTTTCTAGAAGCAGTGAACAAAGTAATTAAATCGTACGCTAAATTCTCTGCAACTCCCAAATATATGACTTACAACTAAGCTTGTTATAAACTTCAGTAATTGGTTCCGAAATAAATATTTATATAAATGCCATATCATTGTATTGCTGGTTGATAAAATAATAAATTGAAACATCATTTTCCTTAATACTGCATTTCTTTTTATAAATCTTTTTAAATTTTATCAAAACTTAACTTTACTGGGCCATTCGGTTTGTTAATTAATAAAGATATCATACCAAGTTCATCTCCATGCCAAGAAAATCTCAAACGCCTACATATCTGCAGAAGATGAAACAATTTTCAGAAATATTAAAGTGGTATTATAAAATAAAAATACAAAAGAATTTACCTGCAATAATATAACTTGCATGTTTTGTTCTGCAAAACGTCTAGCAATACAAGAACGAGGACCATGACCAAAGGGTAATAATATATACGGATGTACAGATTTTCCTTTCCTATCTAAATTTTCGCGAAGCCATCTTTCTGGTATAAATGTATCTGGCTCGTTAAAATATTCAGGAAGTCGACAAATGATTTGATTCTGTGTTACAACCACGGTCTGTAACCACAAATGACCAAGAAATCAAACTAGTCTTTTATTGTATTTCGGTTTTTCGGTAAACTTACCCCTTTAGGCACCTGGTATCCATTAAGAATAACATCAGTCTGCAAGATACGACCTATTCCTACAGAAATTGGATTTAGACGCAAACTCTCTTTAATAACAGCTTTGGTATAACTTGCATTTCTTAAAACATCTGCTGTTACAGGTTGATTGCATTCAGGTAATAATTGCATGGCTTCTGATCTCAATTTATCTTGAGTACTCGGATTTCTCGCAAGATGATACAAAGCAAAAGCAGTACTATAGGTAGTCTAAAAGATTACAAATTTGCTATTTAATTTGAACTCTTCCTGTCATTTTTATGTATTATGAAGCAATGATATTTACAGTGTCTATACCAGCAAGCAGCATATCACAAGCCATGCCTACAATGTCCTTAATATCTAGAGCAGGATTTTCCAAATAAGCAGTTAGAAATGATTTCTTACAACACCTTGCTTGCATATCCTTCTGTTTACTTGATACCAGTTCCAATGCAATCCTAATTGTATCAATGAAACATAAAATCTATTATACAGTCTTATCATGAGAGTATTTAAATAATACTCACGTCTCCATGAATGTTTGTGCTTTACGTAATTTTTGGTACAAGGGTGTATCGAAAAAACGCCAAAATTGCAAACCATTGTCTAATTTTAAGATTGCACTATTTGTTGTGTAAGCAGCTTCAATTAATTTTGAACTTACAGAATCCTTAGACCTTTCTTTTTCTGAGAAACTATTTAGTCTTAGATCAAACACAATTAAACATGTTACTAAAAGAAGAAATATACAAATATGTAACATGTTAATAATAATTAAGTTGAGACTACTGTTAACAGAATATTACATTCAAGAAATACTCGTGATAGAATTTGTAGAAAATCCTCAAATTTTTCATTGTTGCATAGTTCAACAAACTCTTGAACAACACAATTGGTTTCTTCCAGATAATTAATTATATCTTGAGGTTTGCTGGTAACTTTTTGAAATTCTTTTCGCAGTCGCCACCATTCTGGTCCATTCCTAAAATTCATAAAATAAAAATAGGAATTCCATTCAAATGAAAATATATTTTTCAATCTTAATCCAGATATAGTTACGTGGGTAAGAGGCCCCCAGTGCTGTACACATCGCTACGATCTTTTCGGTATTTCAAAAGAGCTAAATGACTTCTTCTTTCCGGATGTAAACCAGATTCGGCCCTGAAGATCTCGGCTATGTCCTCTGGCCGATAAACCCAAACAACGTTTACATTCGGCACTATTTCTTCGCGTACCAAAGGACCGAAACGATTTAATTTTTTTCTTCCACTTTCGTACAACTTTGTAAAATTATATTCACCTGTATAATACAATTTCAATTAACATAAATTTAATGAAATTCCACTGAAAATCTTATTTTTATAAACAAAGCAATAGCTATGGGAGATAATATTTTTCAATCCACTGTATTAATTCTCTCACCAATTAACGGTAGATATTTATAAAGCGTTCCAATGATAGGCAATGATCTCGGTCCAGGAATATCTTTGAAAGGTTTCCCTTGAATTTCACACTTTCCTGGATTATCCGAATAAAATCGAACGTATACCTTCTTTCTTATTACAGCGTTGCTACATTTCTTCAGTCGTCTATACATTATGCTTCAACAGGTTTTAAATGAAAAAAAAAAAAGAGAGACACAGTGTTTGACAGCGATACAGAAGCAGAGTAGTCAGATCTGAGACTTTGAGAGCTGAAACGTGTTCAAGAAAGTCCTCTCTTCTCTTTCTTTTCCTCTTTCTTCTTCTGCTCGATTTGTACCTCTTCCAGGTCGCACATAGAATTCCAATGTGCTGCGTACCTTTGCATAAATTCGATACGTTCGCGATAAAATCGTTCGTTTATAGGTTTCCCTTCCCTGATAAATTCTTGAATAAAATTTGGATGTAGAAGCTATGCTAAAAATCTTTTCAAATAAACTGAAATTCAAACTTAAGCTTCTCGTTCATTATTTTACATTATTACAATAATATTAAGTTTCTTAGAATGTTTAAATTTTTTTTTTATAAATAGTTTGATCTTGGAGAAATATTGATCTAGTTCACGATATAACGTGCTCAGTAAACTCAGTAATGTCAAGGACTAACTATGTTAATTTATGGACTATGAAGAAGATCTATGGTAATATGTATAATTATACAATTAACGATCTCGTTACAGATTCCATGATCCACATAGTTAGGTCTAGGCAAGTGCGAAACATGTTCAAGGACAAAGTGAAGGTAAAGTCAAGAGTGGCAAGGAAATCTATTTCGCTCAGAATAACACTGACGTAATTTCATTCATTTCTATGTTACTCTACTAACGATCAACTGAATTATAAATTAAATTTTTACAGGAAGATTTACACTTCTCCCGATGATCTATCATAATTATTCTTCATAGTCACTATTTTCTAAAAATTAAAAAAATTCATCAACGCTATATTCAAATTTTAACTTTGATTTGAATTCAGAGATAATGAGGTATCATCTGATAACAATTATGCAGCGATGATTCATTATGAAATTAGTATTGAGAAATGTAATAGCAGGTTCCGTTTCACGGGGAACTACATCATCTATTTTAGCGAGAAGAGTGAGCAAAAATTTTAAACATTAAAATAATGATCAATCTTTCCTAGAAAATGTTTACCACCGTCTGATCTCCAGTTCGAACGTTTTATAATATTTTCGTTTGATTACGTCTATCGATCTACAGTTTGTGCGATGCTGTATACCATGTCTCGGATTGTATAATAAAATCTGTAAAGGAAAATTGCGAAGGCGTAGCTCCGGTCTGCTCTCCCAAGTACGGATCCAAGTACGGGCACGTAGGCTTGTTCATGTGGGATTTTAACTGTGATTTGGCTTCGGCATGGTCGTCATTCGATCAGTAGTCGGATGTGATTACATGTGAGAGGATTGGTCTCTCTACCTCTGGATCCTTTCAGTCAGAAATAAGTGGTCCACTGATGTCCACTGTAACACCATTGAAAAAATGCCATCAGTACAATTTTTATTATTCCTTCTGGTAAGTTATCAAACATGATTTCATTAAATTTTCAACAAAAAAATGATATACATTCCTAGAACAATAGCTTCAACTTACCACTCACTCTTTGATAGCTTTCTGCTGGTACAGTGTATAGTAGGGTACAATATAGGCTTCTATTGGGTGAAGGTAAGTGTAAGGGGAAGAAATTCTCATCACTTGGCTTCAGTGTTGGGAGAACCCAGAGAAACAGTAGGGAGAGACAGGGAGACTCCCAAATTATATTACATTTAAAATACAAAAATTATTAATAATAATAATAATTTATCTTATCATCTAGAAGTTTAGATCCTATTCAGATTTGTATTTGAATATTGAATTATGCCAAAATATTACATCTCATAGATTTCAATTATTTGGAATGTATCATTTCTCTGGTGTACCAAAGATATCAAAGTTTCACTGTCAAAGACAAGGTTTCGTGTACACAAACACGTTCATTCAGCATACACACGGTGTACCACAGAGCCGTAAAAGTGAAAGCGGTGCAAACGAGGGAGAAAATATGATCGTGAAACTCGGTCAATTGATCGCTATAAGATGAATTGGGTTTTCTTATACGCGTTTTTTGAACATGTTCGTCAGCTTTCGTCGGGCTTGGAATCACCTGAAATGAAAGAAAAAGTTTTAACTGTATTTTAAACATCTTTTTCTTCGTTTTAAAGAAAGTGTAATTAATTAAGTTCTATAATGTATATAAGTGTAGGTAATTAAGATTTGTATAAATACAGCGGTGAACAAAGTTGAACCATGGTTCATATGACACTCAAAAAATAGCTAATTTCTCTAATTTGCATATTCATAAAATTTGAAGAGAATTTGGAGAGCCTAAGAGAAATTAATAATTTTTGGAAAATAATCAATGACAATTATCATTGCCTCGATCATCCGAGGGTTGATGACTTTCACTGTGCCTTTCCATCTGAAGAAAAGATAATTTTGTTTATTTTTCCCCTTTCGCGGTACATTCTTTGAGAATCGCTGCTCTAGTGTTAAAAGTGTCGTTTAATTGTAGAGCGACTATCTGCACCGGTACGTGGGCGCGGTTTTACTCGTTGGGAAAAGCGTTGTGAAGAAGAAGGGGTACGATAGCTCTGAAAACATAAAGCATCTATTCTGTTTCAGTTCCCGTATCGCGTCCTTTGTGCTCACTTCGCTGATATTCGCGCAGGTGATACATACGATATCAATAAAATAAGATAGGATAATTAATTAGAATCTTAGTCGCTAATAACCCAGCCTAGAGGTTGTTGCGATATTAAAATAAATACCTCTTCTTCATTTTCTTCTACATCTTCAGCAATTTTTTTTTAAATACAAAATTAGTATTTGTTCTATTTTTCATTATTTAATTGCATCTACTATTAAAATTCTATTAAAGAAAATGAAAAAGTTATAATGAAGCTGTGTTATATAAAATTATTAATTAATTAAAAATTTTTTCTTCTAATTAATTAATCTCATTTGAAGGATTCGTGTGATTTTTTTAGAAGTTTTATTAGGACGTAAAAAAGTAACGAAGATGGTGATTTATGTTATACTTCGACGATTATTGTAACGACTATGCTTCTGCGGACGTTGAGTTGTCTGAACCTGTTAACGGTAGGTTTCTATATAAATATCTTAATAGCGTTAAAAATTCTTTTGAAAATTGTCTTTTGCATCTCTGGTACGATAACGTTGCAACACCCACACACTGTCACACTAAACAATGAAACTTCGTTGATCATAATATACGAACAATTAATGAGACGTGTTGCGCATGCGAATTCAGAGCATCGAAGGACGTAATTTCATATGAAGAATAAACGGAACGCTTGGTGAATACGTATTTCATTAATGAATAAGATCATTACTGTGACACACATTCGAATGTTTAAGTAGAAACAGCGTTGATGACGAATGGCGCGTACCGGAATGCGTTACCGATTCTATTAACGCGTCCATTAGCGTGAGGGTCATCGTTGACCCTGCACCACAAATAAGCGACGCACCTATTTACATTCTACCGATTTAAAAGTAATCTTATAATATAGCGAAGAAAATTAAAATATTTCTAATAGAAAATCAATTTGTCGAGTTAGGCTCTCCCTAGGCTCTCCTTAGGGTGCACGTCCCCTCTCAAATAAAACTCGTGCGGGTAATCCTCGAGAGCATTTCGCATACCTAGACACTATATTGAGAATGGTTGTAATATTTTATTTGAAAAAAAAAAAAAAAAAGAATATTTATGATTACTGAAACGATTGGAAGTGGTGGAAAAATCAAGGTAAACTTAATATTCCCTGCCATTGTGTCGACAAATGATTTCCTCGAGTGATACCTAAATCAAGCATTACAGATGAGAAATTACAATTACCAAGGTATTGTTCGCATAGTAGCTGTCGGTCATGGTATTTTCACCGTCACTTTTGCCTCACTTCCGTTGTCCTCAATATTCTTTCGGTCCCACAATTCTTTCAAATGCCTTTCTTTCTTCTTCTTGTTAACAATGTACGCCACTAGCGTTCTAAGAAGATAAGATACGTCACATCCTTTTAAACACGTGACGCACCTGGTGCGTCGGCTACATGATACATATGCTTTTGTTACAGGTTTCAGTTTCGTGTCTAAGCACGAGATTATCGGAAGCTGAGCAAAGTGGTTGGAGCTTCGATCCGAACACACAGTACCATATTCAAACGGACGAGGGGCCAGAAAGGTATTTACGTTTCCAAACCTTAAACGGTCAGTATAGAAAGGAGAAAAGATTGGTCGATGGTACGGTGATCGGTACGGAGGGATGGTTGGACCCTTTGGGTTATTTACGTCTTAAGGATTACATAGCTGATCACAATGGATACCGGATATTAAGGTAAACTACAAAACACAAAATGATAATTAGTGAAATTTTCAATGAAATTTCTTTGCTTTTAATCAGGTCCAAAATGGTGTACGTAGGTAGGAACAGACCTATATACAATGCTGTGAAAGAAACGAAAACGGTTCCTGCTCAGACTGGAATCCTTGTAGAACCGACGAGACCACCGAATCCTTTCAGGTACTCGAAACATTTATGCAATCGTTTGTGAAAAAATCTTTGGCTTTACATTGATATATTACAAGTGGTGTTTCGTGGTCCTCTTCATTCTGAAAAAAAAATAAATGAAGTTAGTGTGGAAAGAAACGTCATTGAAAGTAGATAGTGTGAAAGCATTCATTTCCGACAATAATAACTCGTCGGCGGTGAACAATCGGTGGAGATGCGGATCTCTGGCGTGACAAAACTGTGAAAGCACGCATTAGCGTTTAATGGTTTCTATTTGTAGCGTATTTTACTTCTTGTCATAGAAAGCGATCAATTTGAAACGATATAAGCTAGCAAATAGAAAGCTTGAAATTTTCAAATTAACCTATGTTTAATTTCAATAATTGAAATTAATAATCATTTCTTTTTTTTCTAGACAATCGGATACGAATTATGTTCGTCCTTTACTGAGCAACGATATTAACTCGAATTATTACATCAGTTCAACAGCAAAACCAAAAGTGGACCTTTCTCCGGCATCGAACGACGATTATTACTATAATTCGAATCCTACGAGTCTTCCATCTAGTCCGCGAAATTTGAAAAATAATCGTTACAATTTTCTACCACGTTCGAACGAGCCATCCAGTAGGGTACCGCCGTACGATGGTACCCATACTGTTGCTAATGGATTTCAGTATTATTTAAAAAGACAATACCACGAGGAACAACAAGATCCATCTGGTACCAACATCGGTTCCTTTGGATACGTTGATCCTTTTGGTATTAGAAGAGTTATCTACTACAAAACAGATCCACGAAACAATGGTTTTCTTTATGAACAAAATAATAAGTATGTAGGTTTGACGGGAACACCATACGATCCATCCTTAGCTAATTTATACGGACGGAAATTGAGAAACAATTAAATAATAAATTATTTCATTTCATGTACACTCGCGATCAAATTGGGGTTCCTAGAAAACATGGGGAAGCACGAACTTTTCAGCCTTCCCCATGCGCGTCCACGGGAAGAATAACGCTGCTGCGAAAGGGGCTCTCGTATATATAGGCCTGTGGCGGACCGCTACCACTTGCGCGCAAGCGTCTACGCGGGGAAATTTGAATTAACATTTACCTCTTTTTGGTACTTTACAATTATATACTAAATTACATAATATTTAATATTTAAAAGTTGTATTATTTGTTATTTGAAATTATCTTTTATGTTAATATAATCAGAAATAAGTCTGATTTGATCGCCAGTGTACTATTACATTCATAATGAATAACAAGTATTTCAAATATATCAGCTTCGAGGCATCGATTTATATTTCTACGATATATTTATTTAAGGCTTAAGCTTTGAAGCTTTATTTGAACGACACTTGACGAAGAGAGATCCTATGATTTCTCGAAACATCAACAAATATTGGGTGCCATGCTAAGTCAGTTTATACATTATTTATAATAAACATACATAACGTTTAAGTTTTTAATAATTTAGAAATCCAATCTGCTGAGAAGCAATAAAAAGTTAACAAGTACATGTAGAGTAATATCAATATAAGTAACTTTTTAAATAATTCATTCTTTTATCCTGGGTCACGATCGACCCAAGGTCCACCGTTTGAGGGTTAAGAACAAGTGTAGGGGGAGAAATCACCCGTTTGATTTTTAGACAGCAATTAGTATCAATAAAGTATCGATCACTGGTCACTTAGACTATTAATTAAAATTGTTGACTATTCTAAAATCTGTCACCCAAACATTGTTATTCCTAACCAGGAAAAAGAAGCGAATTCGCTATGTCATTTATTAGAAATATGTACATAATCAAATTGTGCATACAACATGGTAAAATAATCTTAATTCAACAACTTAATTATTTGATCTCAAACGTCCTATGTATCGAATATATAATTAACAGAGTAATCGTTTTTCATTTCCTTCGCATTTAAAATTTCTTATCGTAATTATCTCGTCGATCAACTTGTTGGCTTAAGGGTTGTTGTAGTTTCTGAGCAGCTGCGCGTGCATCCGCTTCCTGAAACACGAGGACAATTAAAAATTATAACAAATTTATTAGAGATTAAGATAATAAAAATAAAAATATTCAGTAACTCGGGCAAATTATTACACAATTAACACCTCTTATTTTACCATAATAAAATAAAAAAATGTATATTCAAATACTTTCGTACATCAATGTATACGTAGGCGTAGATTTAAAAAGTAGGAATTAAACACTCGAACGCGAAGAAAAGAAAGAGTTGCGTAGGCGAGAAAAAGTGACAGGAGAAAGGAAGAATCAGAAAGTTAAAAAAAAAAGTAGTGTGGGATGTACACTCTGGTACAGAAGTCATAGGGCACCATAGGCTACACTTTATCTTTAAAAAATCATAACTGTGTTAATATTACAATTACAAATTCTAAACTTTAATTTAAAAAAATTAGTACAAATGAATATATAGAATTATCAAAGTTATAAAAAATTTCAAGAATAAAAATTTCAAATGGTTAATTAGTAGCGTTGATTTGGACTGAAGCTGATAGCAGTAAGTTTTACGAGTTAGATGGTTTGTACCTCTTGCTGACGAATACCAGCATAGATGAGGTCGAGGCCTTTCTGGATCTCTTCACTGACTGGCGGTGGCGTGGGAATGTGATCACCGGTCGCGTGAAAGCCAGTTTCATCGGCCGTATAATGAATGGTGATCAGTGTACCCTCAGGACTCGTGTAAGAGAAGCTTCCTTGTTGAACTAGAGCTTCATCTTGATTCTCTCCTTCGCCTACTTTCTTGATGTAACCGCTCTCCTCAGCGATTATATTGTTTCCCGTTTCGTAACTATGAAACAACGTTATTTGTCAAATTCCTTTACAATAAAAATTCTGCATACCACTCATGTAAATTTGACAATGATGCAATAAATATTTCCACTGTCCTAAATTCAATTTTATTCCTCGAACGTTTCTAAACGCCTTATGGTGTTGCACAATCTATTCATTCATGAAGCATCAAAGCCATGCAATTATGCAACGCATCGGTTGCAACATTTTTCGAATACAGAAATATAATTGTTACCTTGTTTTATAGGTGCCGTCGTGTTCTTGCTGTTTGTTCCAATGTAAGATTGGAATAGGTGTGGTGATAGATGATGCTTTCCTGTCATCGACTGGAGGATTTTGTCTCTCATCGTGGTAATTGTTACCACTGCGATAATTTGAATCCTGTGCTATCGCTAGTCCTACCAGTGTGATCAATACCTGATGCAATAAAATTTTATTTCATTAATTTTACACACTTTCTATCATTAGATAATTCTATTACAAAATTTTATTATTTTTATACTATTCTATTATAAAATACAGATGGTTTGTTAAAATGAATTTTAAATAGGGATGAGTCTTATTATACACAGCATTTACCGACCTAACGTTAGGAAGATCAGTGAAAGTAAGATGCCAATGCGGGTCATTTAACTCTTGACCTATGAAGAGTCTGTAGACGCGTTTACTACTTTACAGATGATTCTATTCAAGAATTTATTACAACGAATAAAAGTAAAATTAATAATATTTCTTTAAAAAAATTAGAGGAACACTGATTAGTTGAGCTCCCTATTTAAAAATAATTTATTATCACTTATATCTTCAAGATGAATACCGAAGTGACTCTGGTTTAATAGAAATATTAATAAAGTAATAATGATTATATAGGAGAATCCATATTTCTAGGATAAAATAATAATTTTTCTTTATTAATGTGTATTAGTATTGTTTATACTAAGAATTGTTTGATTTTATATAAATAATTACTCACGATAGCTCTCATTTCTCTAGGAACACTTTTAAAATCGTTATGAAGATGGCAATTGAATTCGATCGTTTGTGACCTCAAGGAAGTAAAGGATTCTCCTTTTATACTCTCACCTCATCCCCACTTGAAGAAGTGATGGATCTCGAAAGATACATCGCCCAGTTTATAACAATGCTCCTTATAAATACGGCATTTGATGTACATATATGGAACAATTCAACGTTCTTACAAATATTTATTTATTTGCACATCCAATATAAAAAATGAGTCAATGAAATAAATTTTTTAATGAAAAAACTGTACCAATTTTCTATATCAAGTTACAACTTTTCAAAAATCGACAATTCGACACTACCTTCTTTGTTTTTACTTTGACAGTATATTTATTATTTTTTTATTAATGAGGTTAAATAAAATTTTATTTCTTTGATCCTGTAATAAGTCTTCGTTATTTATTGGCATCATGCAAATTTGTTCACCTCGTCCGTAAGTAACTGTATCATATACTAATTAATTTGTTACAAATGATGGAAGTTAATAATGTTCCATATAGGTCATCATGCAACCAACAACCAAAAATTCTCGATGAAAGGTGGAGAATTAAAGTAAGTTAAAATAAGATTTTTAATCCTAATAAAAATATTAATTATGTGTTTTCCAGAAACGTCACGATGAAAATTGCAGTTGTTGCTGTTGTATCCCTTCACCCATATGCTACGTAAATATAAAATTGTTTGATAGTTTGATTGCTATATTTTAGATTATTTATTTTCTTTCAGAAATATGTACAGCCGGAAGTACCAAAGTCCTGCGCTCCAATACGCGTGAGTTTAAACAGTTAAAATTACAATCTTCATTTATGCTTCAGCATTCTTCATCAAAATTATTTTAGCGTTATTGGAAATCAACGATACCGATGGACGATAATACTACCTACCAGCTTTCCTATTGGGAAAATCCGAGCTCAAAAGTAGAACCTATTCTTCCAAGAGATTGTTTGGTCACCGGAAGTAGCGAAATGTCTGACCAAACAACGTACAATGTAAAGCAACTATAGAATTTCTTAATTATTAATATAATTTGTATTCCTCGACTCACTGACGCCACGTTTGCATTAATTTCTTTATTATATAATATAGACCAGTTATATGGATTATTTATGCGTAAAACCTGTATCGAGTATTACACCATGTGAAAAACAATTGCTCGGCAGAGGTCCAATGCAAGATGTTACCACTCAGAAACACGATTACACGTGGAAGAGCATAGAAACAACGCCAGCCTATAAAGCAAGGAACAATATATACTGCAATCCGGCACCATTACTTGGTAAAAATAAAGAGAAAATTCCAAGTGATAACGTCTTAATATAACAAGGATACTAATTCTGTTTTCAGATGACACAACGTACAAACTTAGCTACTACGAATCCTGTTGCAACTCACCTCCTGAATCTTTTGCGCCTGTACGAAGATACGTCAAGTCAGACATTCCATTCGAAGACAATACTACCTATAGGCTCAGTTACTGGCCAAATATGAATCCAATGAAAGTAAGTATAACGCTAAAGTGAATGAAAAATACTATGATATAATTTCAAAAAAATAATATCGAACCTTTAGGAAAAATCATGGAGCAAGAAACAAGAATATACACCACCTACCTATCCAATCGACGGTTGTACGACTTATAAATTAAGTTACTACCCCAACTGCCAGGAAAGGCCATCGCCAATTCTCCCTCGGTTAACCGAGAATATTTTAAACGCACAGTGTTGTAACGATAAGAACACAATCTATCGTCTTAGCTACTTTGGTTGCGAAGATGGCAGACGAGACCCGATAGTACCGTCTGGCAACATTACCTTCTCTACTTGTCCGCCTGCTTATGACACCGTTCATCGAGTAAGAAAATAGATACTGGGTTAATTGTGATCCAAACTTATCCTGCGTTAGAAAAATAATATTTAAAAAAAAAAAAAATGAAATCGGATAGAGGATAAAATAAAAAATGATATACATTTCAGATGAGCTTCGTAGGTAATTGGAATGTAAAACCAGTGGAACCAATCACACCTTGTAGCAAACAAATGTTAGGTAGAGGACAAATACAGGATGTGACTACACAAAAGCACGATTTCACGTGGAAGCAGATCCAAATGGAACCAGGTTCTCGTCCTAAGGATAACTTAGTTCCCCCATGTGGACCTATTGAGTGTATGTACTGATAAATTTTATGTAGAATAATATTAATCATGACAGTAATTAATAATATAGATTGGAATGTTGAAACATGAAAAATGGCATACCAATTTCAAGCTCCTATCATCTAACATTGATCTTGTATTGATTTATACAGGTTGCACTACTCATAGAATGTCCTATTTACCAAGTGATTGTGAATCACTGAGGCCTATTCAGTCCTATGCACCTATACGTGTGTATAAACCATCAGACATTCCAATGAATGGAGAAACTGTAATGCACTTGAGTTACCAGCCAGTAGAAACAGGTCCAGTGCAGAGGATACGTGACAAAAATGATTACCATCCTCCTGATTTTCCAATTGATGGCCATACTACATATAATACAAGGTTTCAATCTATTTTCATCAGTTTATTTCAGTAAAAAGAAAGAATTTTTATTAATATAAATTCTAATCCAACTTTTCTTCAGTTACATTCCACCTGGTACACTGGAACCTTGTTGTGTGGAAACAAAGGTAAATCTGTAAATATATTAACATAATCATAGACAATTGTAAATCAGTATTTACTTTTCATTAGGTTTATACAAATTTATTATTTTTCAGCCCTGTCTACCTTCGACCCAATGCTGTTGTTAAAACAAGGAACATTACATAGCTGACATGACAAATTGTACTGTGATTATTTGGAAAAATATATCTTTTCATCCACCATCCTTCATTTTCAAAAAAATCCTTACATCTATGTTGACTTCCAGCCTAGAAAAAGAAAAACGATGAACCTGAAAGTCATAATGAATGACATGTATTCTTATAGTTCTCTAAATGATATTTATTTCCAATACATTTTAGAGTCTGTGAACCGTCCAGAGGACAATTCTGCAGCGAGTCAGTCGCTGAGGATACAGTAAACGTTTAGTACATTACCGTTCGTATAATATCAATATTTAGACCTGCTTCTATGTCGTCGAACGATCGCATTTAAACATTTTCTCACATAATCATGTGCTAGTTAAAATGCCAGAGGTACAAGAAATTTCTTTTGTCATAGTCTAAGAAAAAAGAAAAAGACATTTTAATCTTTCTTCACATATCTACGCGCGTTTCCCATTTTTTTTTTATTTTGCACCTAGCACAAGTCACTACGGAATAGTAATAAATACTTATCATCTACTTAACGCTTTTTTTTTTTTCTTTAAATGCATACTGTATATGTATAGTAAGTTCAGAGGACAGGACGCGCAATTGTGACCCCTGTTCTTCGCTAAGAATCTTCGTATGCTTAAAGTATAGTCGCGGCAGAAATATAGCGTTTCGACGTTAGAAAAAAAACACGTGTACAATTTGGAGAACGGTGATACTTCTGCGGCGACTATACAGTATTTCTTTTTCAAAATTTTTGAATAATAATTTTTATCACAGAAAAAGTGAAGAAAAGAATTTATTAAAAAATCGTAACTTGAATAGGAGATTAAATTCGCAGACTCGCTTTCATATCACTTCCTTTTTTTTTGGTATCAAAATAATATTTCTGAGCTCGATACGAGCCCCATTAAAAAATTATCACAATTATTCATCAAATATCAGAGACAGATACAATAATCATATCACTGTAATTTTTTTGCTAGTAGTACAACTGAATAAGGATCATTGAAAATTTTATTGTCGTTTATCTATTACCCTCGTTTATACTACTGTATATCACAAATGGAAAATGAAAGATTTTTGTTTTCTCGTTTTTGGCAGATAGCTATGATCCCTAAATATAGGAAATTTATAAAGTCTCCAAATATTTCTTGGTAAAATATATACATTTATCCAAAGAAATATTAGCAGTTATTAATTACATTTAAAGGTACATTTAATTTTAATGTACACTTCTGAAGTTTATCTTTACCATTTTTTGAACAAATATCTTGATAAATTTTAACCCCCTCGTTGCGTTTCGACGGAAAATCGTTCACTCTGAAATTTTATAAATAATTTATTATTAATATTTAAGAGCGTATATATACGCGATTCGTAGCGAGAGGGTTGTAGGGTATAGCAGGATAAGATGGTCAAAAGTGTCCTTGAGCCGATTTTATTTTACACCAAGTTTCAACCCTCCCGGTTGAGATATAGGGTTGAAACTTGGTGTATAACGTTTTTTTTTCATAAGCTATTAAATGGTGCATTGCTGAATAAAATCGGCTCAAGGGCACTTTTGACCATCTTATCCTGCTATACCCTTTGTGAAATGATTCCACGCGAACGAACAGGAGTCACCTCGCGGCAATCGATGTCAATCATTTCTTCCTTTTTTTTTTTTTAAATATATCCGTATAATACACATACTTAAGATTGTACGTTATCGTATGCTTAACAGTATAAACATTGATTCCTCTCTCACGGTCACGCTCATTTACTCTATACACATATGTACACTGACCAACGATGAGATCCTATGTTTTCATTCGGCACAAACGCAGGATTACCGGTTGTACCGAAGACCGCAGGGGATCAACCAAAACAAAGAGTGAAAGGCAGCTTAACGCTAGATGGATTAGAATATTTAGATTGTTTTTCCCTCTTATTCTTCACCGCTGTTCTTTTATATATATATTACAGATTGGCATTACACAGCGACGAGACTATTATTCGACAAAGTTTTACCGAACCACCTTCTACTTTTAACACGTTAAAGATTGCAGTGAAAATGGACACTTTATTTTTAAACAGCTAACTTTTGAAATTTCTGATTTCAAGCCTTCACTTTACCAACTGTCATTCCAAATAATATTTTTCTTGCAATTATTCCAGTGTATCTAATTTAACTCCATCACAGCATTCAACGCGTTAACAAGAGACAAATAATATAGATGGCGTCCTAAGCACAATTCGGTATGAAAAAGTGTAACAAAATGACCGGTTAATTTACAATCACTTAGACAAATTATAATTGAAAATGTAAATTGAGCTTCGTCCTTTTCGCTGGTAAAAACGCCTCTTTGGTCTTGTGTATACAAGTAATAAAAATAATAAAATAAATTTCAATTCGCTTCCGGCACATAAATCTCGTTTAGTAGCAACACACGTACTCTATACTCGGTCCTTTTTATATTCTTTTCTTTGTTAAGTATACATATATATACTTAATGACTAATAAATTTCTAACTTTATATTTCTATTTCACAATACGTATATTATTCGTTCAAAGAGATAATACCTGTTTTGCACAGCTCGGGGAGGCCCTCTATTCCTAACTTCGTCACACTAGGGGGGAAGGTTCTTTACTTCTAATTTCGCAGCATTTCGCGTAAAGGTCTTCTACTCCTAACTTCGTGGAACTTTGCAGGGATTTTCTCTATTTCTAACTTCTTGACACTTCGTGCTCATGTCCACGATGGACCAAGGTGTATGAATAATATTCAATAAATACAGAAAACACGTGATTGCTTCGAGGGTCGACGAATATACTGACGATGAATAAGACTACTGCGCGCGGTTGCTCACTGCCAGAATGCGCATGCGCGTTCATTAGAATTAATGTGCGCAGGTCCGAATGACAATTCGTCGACAAGTATGATCTCTCATTGAACGAATAATACATGAATTTATATGTACATATATAAAAGATATCTCATGTGAAAGATATGCACTATGAAAATTTCATCAATATTATTCCTAATGATTCAATCATAAAAGAATTTAATGGCAGATTTTCAATTTGTTAATATCTTCGATCTTCGTCCCTGAAGAGTTGACAGTTTTCATAGTGTATATCTTTGAGACAACCTATATATGTACTTGTATATACATGTACATATATATATATGTATACAATTATTATATACATACTAACAAATAATATGGCATTACAAAAATGTACATACGCTCGTAACGACGGTGATTCTTAGAAGTCGATTACGCTAATAATACTATGGGTGTCATGCAATATTTAATGTCTCAATCGTATATCCTAACAAGGACCATTTTTATTTTTCATTAGATTATTGTATATCAAATGATAGATTTCGAAATATAGAAAGTCTGACAAGTTTAAATCATGTCAGATTTTCTATACATCAAAATTCACGATGAAATATGCAACAATCCAATAGCATCCTTTAGATCAGGCATACACGGTAAGTAGTAAAATGGGCGCCGTGCGCCCATTAGGGCAATTTCGTGTGCACCCCTGCTTTATCTTATCACAAGAGTTCCTATGATTTTTCGTTTCTTTCTCTTGAAACTGGCGAGAAATATGTATAGAGTATAATCAGCGTTGGCAGTACGGAAAAGAAATGTGCGCCAGATTACTTTTAAGGACATGCGACGAATTAGAGACTGAATTATTATTCTTCTTTCTTTGCGCTCTCACGCATATACACAACATATATATTGTATATATAACACACAATCATTCATACTTTTGTGATTTTATCTTTTTTCCTGTATCCTCGAAATTGTGCATATATAATTCGATTAACTTATTCTATGTAGTAGAATTGATACACTCTAGCAGCAAGATAAACCAGTATCCGCTGTAACTCGTTACAAACGAATTACCGTGATATTCACGATGGACAATATACTTTAATAATTAACACTTTGATCATGGTTGTCAACGTGTTAAATAGAATTATATCAAAGCCGTTTATTTTTTCAGACTCGACAAGATTTCTTTGGATATTATTTCTCTAATATAATAAACGTTTTCCTTCCAGAAACTGAAGTGCTCAATGTTTGTCGATTCGTATAGGTTACGATCGACCCAGTCGTCATACGTGACAGCAATTGTCAAAGTGTTAATCACCTGTTCGACTACGAGAAAGCACGTGTTTGACCAACAGTATTCATAGCTTTTAGCGTAGAGAAATTAGTTAGTTTAAATCTGATCCGTAATGCTAATTTAATTTATATTGAAATATATCTTATATCACATTTATTGTTTAGCATCGGCCTTGAAACCGAGACTCGCCCCGAGTCTTCGATTTCCTCTTGTCTGGATCAATTTACATGAAATCATTAACTTCTCTTTCCTCTAGCACTCTGAACAACGTATTCAAAGAATTTTCAGATTTTCCAAATACAAAAGGCAATTTGTAAGCTTCTAATAATCTGCTTAAAATTTTGTTTGGACGATCCAAAAAATTGATTTGCTTTCATTTTAGAGCAAAAAAATGATAGGTAGAAAAATTCATAACCTATGAACGCGTGCCAAAAGGATGAAGATACATTTATGATTAACATCAACGTCTGCCCAATGTAAACGTTGAGGTTAAACATGAATGGACCCCAATTATTTCCTCGAAATTTCTTTCTTAATCCTTTGTTTTTCTTATCCAAGACTTCCTACCAAGGCTAGCGACACTCGCGGTGCTGGCAGTACTGAAGACACTTGCCAATGAGTTCAAACTTACCGAATGTTAATCTTGTAACATGTGAACGAAACTGATCGGGAACATTCCTCTTCGCTCCGGTGCCCTTTCAAGGGCACCCTCCATCCAATTGTCATCGTCGGTTTGCTCGTTCGTAACGATGATTACCTCGCCTTCGCGAAAGGACAATTCATCCTCGTTGTCTGCCTCGCAATCGTACAACGCTCTACAACGTCGTAGACCGGTTAACGTTGAAGAGGTTGGCTAAAAAAAGATAAGCAATCGGGGGGAACCAAGGTTAGAAACTAGGAGCAAAGTGAACAACGTCCATTCTTTGTCCTCCATGGTCGAAGCAAGCACTCTTTTTTACTAATTATATCATAAGAACATTTAATCGCGAGCTGAAGAATGCCTCCTTCATCGAGGTCAGCTCGATATTGGAAATTCTAGAGAGAAATATAGAAAAAGAAAGTAGAGTCTTTTCTCGAAGACCGTATGTATGCAGACCGTGCACGATTAACTGAGTAGATTCATTTTCTTTTTGGTTTTGTTTTACTGTAATTAGTGTGTCATGCATGAGGCAAATGGAGTTTCAAGAATTACTGTTTCTAGCGATTTTAAAGGGAGAACATTATTGCTATTTGGAAATGAGAAATAACTATAAATATACTCGTCTATGGTACATATATACAGGGTGTTTATAGAGCCATATTTTTTTGTATTAGGCGCGTATTTATTTTGCACAGTGGCGCCATCTGATTTTGACTACAAGCTCATATATTTCTTGCGCTCCCTATCGGAGACATTGAAAAAACTCATTTTGAGCACCTGTCGGTAGATGGCGCCACTTATTTATGGCTGTTTTTTAACTCTTTTTTTAAACATTGAATGAGGTTTCAACAATAAAAATAACTTTGTGTCAATGGGTTATTCTCAGAAAATAAAATAACATGTTTAGTTCACTTTGGTATCTATTATACATAAAGTTAAAACTAGAATTTCCAATGATACACATTAATTTCATGCCTGCAATATCCAATTTTAAGGATTAAACATAGAAAATAGAAGACAGCTAATTATTGATATAAAAATCAAGACATATTGTTTATTAAACGATTAAAAAGCACGTGAAGGACCACTAATACGAATTTTTGGAAAACTTTTGAAAGAAATTTTGTATTTCTAAGGCAGACAGCTGGAATCACAAATGACCTAGGTGTAGTTGTTCAAAGGGTTAATAACAACAAAACTATTATACAAAAAGAAAAAACACGAATTATAATTAATTATCCTGACGTGTTATAGAAATCCAGAAAGCGAATTAGTTTCGAACGAAACCAAACAAAAATAGAAATGTTACAACGAAGACGAAAATGTTGGTGATTAATTAAACAATAAGAAAGAAAACGTATTAATGTTCGTTAGAAATTATATACCCAAAGCATTGACATGGAAGAACGATGGTTGCGGACAGCACGACTGATCATGCAAAGATTTACTACACTTGAAAAGAAATGCCATGGAAACATCTATTAAATTTTTTCCCATTTTCATGTACAAAAATACTCGTCTATATTATTAAAATAAAAAAAAAAATTCAAAAATGCTATTATGTATTTCGCCAACCCAAGGTTTCCGGATCCACCCCTAGAACACTGCGTATATTTTAATGAAAAATCATTGTAAATAAAAATGGTTCGAGGTGTTACATTGTAAAGAAAAACATTTCAAGTGTAGTAAGTCGTAATGTGGGATGGCTGATGTTTACCAGATTCAGATTTGGGAGCAAAGATGAAGGCTCCTCGGCGTAGCTCTCTAGCCTGGACCGGTCCCTTCGCTGTACCAACAATGGTTAATGACAAAACCATAAAGCACTGTTTTTGAAATGCATGCAATGTCTAAGTGTTTTGAGTTTCTCTAATTTTTTTTCTGTCGAAAATATGATCCAATCAATAAAATTCCTATACAATTTAATATAAAATGTAGACACTGTTCTTTAAATTAATTACACTGATCAACTTTGTAATATTAATGTGCTACGATTCCAATTTCGACCCGGTTAGTTTCTGAAACGACATGAACGAATGATTTATGCAACATGGGAATATGAATGTGCAATATATCGTTACAAAGGTTGTAACGATGAAAGTATGATGATTCGTGATTTGATAAACACATAAAAAATACTAACAATAAATCACAAGTAACACGTTGTGATTAACATGATATATACAAAATACCAAAATCTAAACGAGAAATAGGTAAACACGAATCGACGAGAAACTATTTGTTAATTACTACGTGGGGATACAGTGATAGGATTAAAATCGTGTTAGTAAACATTTTCTGATAATTAGTATTCATGTTAAATGAACGATTGTTACTCGAAATGAATGTATATACATACACGTACGTGGCGTTTTATGGTGTTGTTAGAAAATCTACAGCACCGATGATTGATACGTGGCAAAGAAAGTTCCAAATATCAAAATCAAAAAAATATATAAAATCATTTTCTTTTGTCTCTTTATTAAATTTATTGTGCCCGTCACCGATGGCCAAAACAATTTTATAATTACTTCATCTGTCTATAAATATCCACCAAATTATTCCAACTTACCTTGCGTGGGGGTGGAATGGGATTACCCAAACCGTGATCCGAGCACATGGAACTTAAAGATTCGCTGCTACGCCCGTTACTCAGTCTGGACGAATTAATACCCGACGGGGCAGGTGGTGGTGGGTTCCTTGGTCTCTGTAGGGTTGAACTGTTCACCTTGTCCGTGCCTAACGAACAGAGAAAATTAGATAAATGATCTTAAATAGAAATTATTATCGGAAACGTTGAAAGAACCGGCTGGCAAGTTCGTAGAGAAGAAGAAGAAGTTTGTGTGAATTTTCAAACGCACCGTGTCCCGTTGAAGAATCTCCACTGGGCGATCTTTTATGATGTTGACTGTTTAATGTATTTAACGCATGTGGTAGAGTGTGTAAAGAATGCCCAGCTAAGATCGGTTCACTCGTTGTACGGCTATGCGTTGACGCTGCTAAGGACGCGGACGAAGGTAGTGTACCGTAATGAGAGGAGGATATACCACCTGTACTTCCGGCCGGTGGTGGTGGAGGTGCTACACGTTTCTTCAATGATCCGTGAATATTGACTGATATATCTGGCGCCATGGGTGCAGGTACTGGAACAGGAAATTCTTTTTAACATCACACCTTGTCCTCTCCCGCGTTGTATCTGAAATATTTACTATTAATATCTCACCAGCAACAGGTTTCCTTGATTGCGGAGGTGGCGGTGGAGGCATTTGCTGTCTATTCGTCGAGGAACTTGGCGAAGAACCACTTTGCAAGCTGTCGCAAGTGCTACTTCGACTTCGTAACGTCACTGGTGAATCCCCTGACCCAGGACCACCACCGCCACCCACGTATGACGGTGGTCTACTACGAGATTTTTTCTCCGGTGTTAAGCAACCATTCTAGAATAACAGAACAAAGTGTAAACTTTGATTTCGATAAAATAATATCCTTAATATTATTGTTGATTCAACATACCCTGTCCTCGATTATCGTTTCATCGTCGGAGAAGTCGGTCGAACCTTCATCGTGCGAAAGATTCCAATCGATGTTAACATTGTCGAACAATGTCTTTTGTCTTTGTAAAGCGTGACTTAACTAAGAATATATGAATTACAGGTTACGAATGGTATTATGATTTATTTATACAAAATATTAAAGTTAATAATGATACTTTACCAATTCTTTGCAGGTATGATGACCCATTTCCTGTGCAATGTCCAATGGTGTTTTATCTTGTTTATTCCTATGTGTCGGATCAGCACCGGCTCGCAGTAACAATTTCATCGCTTCAGCCCTGTCGTGCCTCGCACAAAGATGCAATGCTGTTTCACCGTCGATGGTAGTTCTATCTATACCACCTGTAGACATATTTTGCACCAGAAAATCGATTATGTGTAAACTATTTCCCATTTCTCGCAGAATGGCTAAATGTAATGCCGTTTCGCCCACGTCCTGCAAAGAAGCAATATAATCTTCATTATAATATTAATTTTAGACAAAACTCGTATCGATTATAAATACAAAATTTTACCGATGTTGGCAAAGGTGCTGCCAGATCCACATTTTCAGCAAAAACTTGCAAAAGTTGTTGGAGATCACGATTATTAACGGCATGCTCTAAATCAGAGAGGAGATCCCTTTCATCCGCGCAAGTGTTCATCACGTATCTTTTATCCACGTATTTCGCCCTTATAAAATCGTATCTTTCTTCCCTGCATTTTATAGAAAATAATGGTAACAAGCTGAAAATGAAAATATAAATATTTCCACTTACATCGTTGATGTCGGCGTTGGTTTGTGATTGTGATGCAACGTTGCTTCCATTACTTCGTTGAACGCCTGGTTAGTCATGTTTCTTGCAAGAAGTAGCTGGGCAGTGCCCACGTTGTCCAGTGTCAAAGATTGTATTCGGGATATGTGTACTCCCAAATCTCGATGGATCCCGCTGCATTCAATGCACACGATTATACCGAAATTCGTAGAAAGCCACGTGGCATCTGTAAAATAAAAATAAATACCTTTATTAACTAACCCGCGTCTAAAATTGAAAATCTTGATAAGGGGGCTATAGCTTTATACCAGCGAGAGTTGTTTTACCAGGAAGCCAGGAAGCTATAAAATTTACCGTTTTGCGAGGAGCAATCACAGCACTGATCATTTCCAGGTAACCTCATGACACATCGGATTACAGCCTGTTGGAGTTCGACTAAACTTGGATTTCCGCTTCCAGCCTCCGCCTTTCCGCTCGCGTCGAATGCTCGAAGCAACGCGCGTTCCTTACAATTAACCAAAACCGACATCCACGCTCGTTGATCCGCTTCGTCTTCTGCTTGAAAGTGATACGTTCTATTGTCTGCGAAGAAATAAATTTCAATTCATTCATCTCGTTCATTATCTATTATCCATGAATTATATTACCACTTACAGCTAATGAGATCAAAGCCCCGTTTGTCGTCCGGGACTAGCTTGATTTGACAGGTTAACAGATTCACCCTGGTAGGCGGTTTATTTTCATCCGCGTGACAGATGTCTAGATAACCTTCGGCTTGAACTGCACACCTCCGTTTCTGCCAGACTCTCCTCATTTTTCCTTCGCTTTTTTTTAACAGATGACCCGAACGAGTCACGCCGTGCTGTTTATCCCCTTGAAGCTGATGGAGCGAATAGCCTGCATTCGCGTTTACATTTAACTAAAAGGTACACAGTTTTCAATTTCCCTATGAACGTTCTTTTCTCCTTTAACAGGTAGTCACGAGTCGATTTCTTTTCATTACCTCTTTGTCGCAACCTGAGCTTCTCAGGAGATTTCTTAGCTCTGTTAAACGTCTTCTCTCTTCGTCTTGCGTTTGCCTAATCTTTTGTAACTTCACGCTGAGGTCAGCCACGTACGAACCAAAATGTTCGATAGTTTTTAGGCCGTCTTGAAAATAACTATGAACAATCGATGTGAATTTCAATTTCCATTTATCATCAATTTAACCGATAAACTTACTTGGTTTGCGCGTGATAATATTCGACTAGATGCTGAAGAAGTTCGATTCCTTTCTTCGTCTTGATTTCGTTCACTTTTATAAGATACTGTAAAAAAGAAACAAAATACATTTTATATAAATAAATCATGCGTTTGGTTGATTTGCATTTATCATAAAATGACGAACATCGAGGGGAAAGATGAAAAAAAAAAAATGGTAGAAAGATAAGTGTTGCGAGATCCAGATGTGTTTCTCTTTTTCGCAGAGCCTCACCTCGCACATTTGCAATTGAAACAATCTTCTCTCCTTTTCCATCTCGTCGGCGATCTCAGCAGGCGTAACTTCCGTCCGAATGAGGCCAGCCTCTTTCGCGTGTTGTTTCTTCTCCTTCTCGATTTTCGCGTATTTAGCCTCGTAATCCTTCCACGCCTTCTCAAACGGCCTCTTCAAGTCACCTTTCACACCTCTCAGGTCACCCTTCAGCACCGAGTCCAAAGGGAACATCACGATGTTGTTGATGTTCTGCATCTATTTGAAAATTGTGTTAATTAGAGAGAACGTTAATGAACGAAACGATTTTAATGAAAACAGTATTAATAAGAAATATTAATAAATATTAATAATATTAATAACAGGACCGATAATAATTTATATTATTCGTACACACCAAGGTCTTCATCAGAGCGCTCAGTTCCTTTGTGACGACCGCAAACTTCAAGAACGCCGCACCGATATCCGGTTCCTGTTCCTTCAAAGCAGCGTCCCCGAGCCTCTCTAGTGCCCTTCCAAGGTATACCTCATTATCCACATGGGCTATTGGGATAAAATAAATTAATTCAACTGGACAAATTAAAATATCCGATCACTCGATATCGCGGGCTGGAGAGGTAACGTTTAAAGACCATGGCACACGACTAATCAATTCATTATATAATTACTCTGATCCATCTTCAATATTTTTTATTTACAACTAATCAGCGTAATTTGCTATCTGTTTTTCACCTGAACTGTGAAAGCGGAGAAAACTTTTCCCGTTACATTCACGTGTGGAATACGTTACATCTGGCGTTAACGGAGTTTAAGAAAGTAAGAGGGAAAAATCT
Organism: Osmia lignaria lignaria; assembly: GCF_051020975.1. Classification (NCBI taxonomy): domain Eukaryota; kingdom Metazoa; phylum Arthropoda; class Insecta; order Hymenoptera; family Megachilidae; genus Osmia; species Osmia lignaria. The sequence continues at coordinate 10,439,997 of NC_135033.1, read as the reverse complement.
GAAAGTTTCATCGTCGATGAAAATAATATCTTTCATCTGTCGATGCCTCACCGTTTCCAGAATTGTGGATCGCTTTTATCGCTTTCTTCAGCTTCGTAAGCCCGTCCCTGTCGAAGTCCAAGGTCTGTAACAAAACAGGTGGAAATGAATTTTCCCCTCCGTCCTGATCGTTCATTAATTAGATTTGTATGTGTTACACGTTACGGAACGGTATGGACAGAAGTGAAAGGTTGACGAATACTTCCGCTTATGTGATACTCGAATAAAGTCGTTTCCGATTCACGTATATTACAACGCTTTGCGTTAAGAATAAATTAAGAATTTGATTTTTTAATATACAAAATATTTGTTATAACGATTATGAACGCAACCAGGGATCGATGAATATTTTTCAAAGGTCTGGGTCACGATTGAACGAACGGAACCGGAACCACCGTGGTAAACGAGGGTTCGCGCGAATGCAAACTTCCGGAAGGGACGATTGTCCGACAAACAATTATTGCTACATCAGCGTAACGTGCTTAACGACGCGTCGTGATGTATCTTGTCGCGATCACCTGGTTTGAAAAAGAAAAAACACTTCCTAACCACTTGGTTACGCGATACACGCGCCTAAGTTCCTTCCCATTGTCCGCTACCTTTATCTAGCCGTCTGATACTTATCAATGTATCTCCTGTCGGCGTTCAGCATTTACCGGCTGCGAGGAACGTTTAATTACCGGTCTACCCCTTTCTGAAAATGTTTATATTCAAAGTTTGCATACGCGTATCGTGAAGATGCATTAACGCCCGGGGTTGTTATTAATAGATGTTCTGAATGATTTAATCCGTTCTGGACCACCTGCGTACATTTACTCGTATCGATACATAGGGTGTTCCAGTATTGATGATACTGTGATGGGGGTGAAAATACGGTTAGAAAATGGAATTTTCTGCGTTAATAAAGTCGATATTAATTTATTATTAATTATAAATCTAGGACATATGATTCGTATCGAAATTCGTTCGATCATGATATAATTAAATGCTTGCGTACTTGGAGAAGATTCAAAGTTAATTTTTTCAAAAACAAAATTTCTGATGGAAAAATTTTATTTCCATATTTTCTCATGTAGAATCATCGATCATTGTAGTAGTTTATTTTTTTCCATTTGAAAATGAAATTTTCTGCATTAATAAAGTAAATATTAATTTATCATTAATTATAAACCTAGGACATATGATTTGTATCGAAATTCGTTCCATTACAATATAATCAAGTGCTTGCGTACTTGAAGAAGATTGAAAGTTAATTTCTTCAAAAACATAATTTCTGATGGAAAAATTTTATTTCCATATTTTCTCATGTAGAATCATCGATACAGGGACACCCAGTATAATTCTGCACCGGGAATGTCAGTCCAGGCTTGAACTTATCGATCATTGTAGCAGTTTATTTTTTCCCTGCAAACACTTCCAATCCGTTGAGTTAAAATGTAAAAAATCCCATTACTTCTCGATTAAATCGCGTTTAATTGTGTTTTTCTTGAAATGGAGTAGAGCTTAAGGCTGCACTCTGTGCAGAGATGCTCAGCTGAACGTTTGCAAATCGGTCCAGGTAAACGACTCGGATACGAACGACCTACCAAGGTCGTACGGGCAAGAGGAATTCCTTTCGTTCTTAGTAGTCTCACCTGGTCGTCAGGTGAGATAGAGAGAAACAGAGGGAGCTGGTTTAGCGGGGCTAAGGTGTGCGCTCTGGTCCCTCGGCGATTCTTCGGTGATTCATCTCCTTTTTTCGTGCCAGTGTTTGTTGCACACTCGACGTAAGTGTGTCGACTTAACCCTTTCCACGCTGGTAACAGGGTCATTCGAGACTCGGCCTTAAATCCATCTTTAAGGGCTCAGATCTGGTCATTTTGAAATTACTATTTTTTAAACGATTAAAAATTTTAAGAAACACTTCTGGTTCTTCTCAAACGAATCGTACCGTCGTCCCGTGGAGTCATTGACTTTCTGTCATTTTGTTCTCCCGTTTTATTCAACCGGTTCCATCGTACACAATAGAGACGTTCATCGATCGGAACACTTCTATTCTAACTTTCCATGGATATATGTACACCCTGCGTGACGTGTCCGTTTGGCAAACAGCAAGATACCAGACTGGCTAGGGAAAGTCTGTTGATTTAACTTTCTGTGTATCGACAACCTCGATCAGTCTCGGCTGAACAAATTTCATTATTGCCGATCGAACTGTGTTGTCTGTTATCAGCATCATTGGTGTTTCGTTCCGGTACGTCGCTTCGTTAACCCTTCCCACCCTGCGCCGATACCAAAAATCGTCGAGCCTTATCTTCTTCCGATTCATTCCGAAATTATATTACGAGCCTCTATTTCGTTGGGAACGTTTGGAAATTGTCATTTATCGGGAGTTAAACGTTAACGCGGCGAAATATCAGATAATACGAAACATCCTCGAGCAATAAACGCTGATAATGCAGGGTGCAGAATTTCCGTTCGACCGATCCGATTAAAACGCTGAAATGTTTCTCTTTCCTTGCAGTGAATTGAAATTCGTTGCGTTTCAACGAATTTTTGAAATCGTAACCAGCCTCTCCGTAAAGTTTCTCAAATATTCCTTGCGATTGAAAGTTAACGTTCTGGAAAAATACGAGGCAATCTCCCTACGGTTTAATCTCTCGCACGATCAGCGCTAATTAAAATTCAATATTAAAATTTCATTGACGAGCTGCAGAGGTGAATTTACAAGGAAACGCTCGAGAGAGTGTGTAATTAAAAGACTGTAAATAAAAATGAAACAATCCATAAATTAATGAGTTGAATTACACTAATTTCTTTTTTATCGTCAGCCAAAGCTGAATAAATATTCAATGTTTTGTTGAATCACATTACCCTAGCAAAGTATGATCTCATGTTTTCGCAATCTAACTATTAATACTACCTACGTTCAATTATATTTTTTAAACACTCTACTGTTAATGCAATCGAATGCCTCTTACGTATCATCGATATAAAGTGTCTTTAACCCTTTTCCAGATTCACCACCCTTTCATTCATAAAACCTACGTCTCTATTAAAAAGAAAAAATCTATCTAATTAAAGAAATCTAATAAAGAGTATAATAAAACATTTACACGAAGCGAACGTCGTATATATAGAATTAATGTAAATATAGAAGGGAGGAAGAACGTTTCAAGATGGTTGAACAATTATCAAAAAATGATCTGGAGCGTATTTAATGTATCGGTAACATGTAAATGACCGGTTACGCAAAATCCAATAATTATGACGATGGAAATTAGCTTATTCCTCCGCCGTCTTCCAGGGTGAGCGCACGCAATGCGTTTCCTTAATGTATTCTTCAGGGAACGACCCTAAGTATTAGGATGTCGGTAAAAGGCTATATTTTCCCTAGGGAAATTTTCAGATCTACTCGGGTTAACACCGCTTCACCCTGGTTCAGTCGAATCGCAACCTGTTACCGCGCTTCTGCCGGTTAATTCGCGCGTTATGAAAACTGGGAAAAAGATACCCGAGAGAAACGGAGACGGAAGAGGCGACTGTTCTTCCGCTGGTTCGACGCGGCATACGAGAATAGACCATGGTCCCGACGGTACGAAAATAACCCGGTACGTGAATTTTCGTCGTGCCTAGTGTCGTAAGTGAGGCTGCTAAAGCGAGAAAGTGGGTGACTTAGCAGCCCCGCTCAGGGTCAAGAGTAAACGAACACGATACTGGGTTAGGCGAATTCCGTGCGTGTAATTAACATTCGTCAGAGGTCCGTTTCAATTTGCCTCGACTCTGATCGTACTCTATCGAGCGGCTTCAACAGTCTCCGGAGTAAAATTTTCATTCCCGGTCGAATAATGAAATCATGCTCCATATTGTACACCGGCGAGCATCGGGTTCTCCCTAGGGAAAAAGATGACATAGGGGAAAGATATCGGTGAAACGTTTATACACTCATTTTTGGGATACTTTTAACTTGGAATTAATGTACCATAAGTATCATTTCATGATACTTTTATGTCATGAAATCTTGTTTGAATTTATATGCTTCGAAGTCGGTCGTTGTTTGCTATAATCTTTAATCAGTCCTTTTGTATTCAGAATATTTATGAAACGTTTATGTAGTCATTTTTGGGGAACCTGGAGCTTCAAACTAATATATCACAAGTGTTATTTTAACATACTTTTATGTCATCAAATCTTATCAGACTTTTCATGTTTCGTGAAAACGTTTCGTGTAATTTAAGGAAAGGACTCGTCTGTGTAAACGGGCTTAAAATCAAAGCGAACACCGTCGATTTTTAACCTACTTCGAAAAAGCAGGTTACTCAATTCGATCAGTTTTTTTTTTTTTTTTTTTCTTTTAAATGTATGTTCGTCGATTACTCCAAAATGGATGGACCAATCGGAACGAAACCTTTTGCATCTTGTAGAGTATGTCTCTCGGTTGGTCCCGTGAGAAAAACATTTTGCATTTTTTCATTACTAACGATTTTTTCTTAGCAAAACAAAACTTTTAGTAAATTCCCTGCACAAACTCCACTTCCGAGCGCGTGACACACTTTCCGCGCTAAGTTCCCTCTATCTGAACGTGTTACAAAATACGCCCACGATTCGATAATATGCAAAACGTTAACGCTGAAACGACAATGTTCAACCTTATCAATGTTTATTGATTATAATTTACTCTAAACACCGGCACTATAATCACGTGTGCGTTCAGTGTCCCAATTTACCTCATTACACAAAATTCGATTAACTAATTATTCTCGGCTCGTGAAATCATTGACAAACGCTAAAATGATAAAAAAATGTGAAAAATTAAATTAAAAGGTTAATAATATTTAAACCTTGTATAGATTATAAAATCAGCGAAATAAAAAATTAAATTCAAATTGTGGCTCTCTCCATGGTCCGCCGTCCGAGGGTTAAGTAAGAAATTATCTTATAGAGAATTGTAAAGGTTCATAAATTAATTTTACCTTTGTATTATTAACAAATTGGCAAATAACAATGAGAAATTTCGAAACAATTGATCAAATAAATTGCGATAACAATAGAAATGTCATAAGATAATTACTAAGGATCCATCTCTCTCCTCTTCGAACCAATCTTCTTTCTAGGGTTAATAACGCTTAACGGTAACAAAAAGACAAATATTAGGATATATTTAATATTAATATTTATATTTTTTATAATATCTGTGATTTTGTTCATCAAGGGGGTTAGGAACTTAATCCCCCCTATATAGGGATTACCCGAACTATACGCGTGTTCGATAACAAAAATTCGCGTAACTTCCGCCACCATGAAAATAGACCCTAAACCGACATATTTTTGCCGGTGCAATCAGCAAAGGTAACGATGGTCGTTAAATTGTGAAAGACTCGAGCAGTAACATTCTTTGCCTATAATTGCGTTCGCATAAAAAGAACCATTATTTACAGCTGCATAGAAGAATCCTTTTCGTTCAAACGAAACGTTTTGGTAGGATTACAACACTGACTGTCTTTATTATCTTGTTAATTAATCGGATTGAAAATCCCCGTAACGTGTGACGCGCAGAAAAGTCACACACGTAACCGTATTATTATAAAAACGTGCTCATAATACGTATTTTGATGACGGTAGAGTATATAAACAAGTATGAATGATCGAACGATACGCGATTGAGAATTCGCTTCGGACCAGTATTTTCCCCTAGCCTTACGGGGACAAAATGCAGCAGCAAAGCGTGTCAGCATACATTGCCCGAACTGGAAGTCGTAAATCGACCGTGCGCATATTTACGACATCGATACGTGGAAATTGAATGTGGATGCAGGCCAGAGCCACGGCAAAAGTGGCGTGGACTTTTAAAGACATCCACGGGGGAAAAACCGATGCACTGGGCATCTTGTATCAAATAAAAATCGTTACACCTATTAGATATTATGGTAAGACGTATCCATCGAGGCGATCGTGAAACGCCCACGCACGTAGAGCACGCGTTCGACCACCGATCAAAATCTTCAGTAAGGTTATACATGGAAACGCGCAAAGAGGATTTATTTTGTTTCTACTTACTTCTTCGAGGGATGTGATCGTTTGCCTGCATTGTGGCATCCGCGAGACGAAAGTAGACGTTGTAGGCGAATTGTAATCCTCTCTCGTCTCCTCGACGAACTCGCTCACGGCGATTAGGCCCGGCATTTTTTCTTTCTTTCCACCTATATTGCCCGGAATGATAGCGAACCCTCTAGCTCTTCTTTCTATTTTTTTCTTTTTCGCCCCGAAAATCGGCACCTGGTGCCGTTCCACTCACTCCACTTTGACACTACTCACTTCACCGTTTCTCTCGTGCGCACCATAAATTCCGCGGGAGGACTGTCACCTTCTGTCTCCTCCCAATGCCGTTTCCCGTGACGCACGGTAAACGTCGTCCCGGTACGACGAACGGACCCAGAGAAGAGCGGCGGGAGAAGAGAAGGCCGCAACCAGGAAGAAGAGGAGGGTAGGAGGGGGGCGGGGGTTTGGTGAGAGGAAGAGAGAGAGAGAATGAAACTTTGAGCACACGGTCTGTCTTCTCTACCAGCGAGAGACACTTGCGCGACACGATTATTTCCTTAACATTTTGATCGCTTGAAGTTTCCCGCAATGACCGCGAGGAAACATATTCCGTTTCTTTCGCCTGTTCGCGCGGCTCACGATGCATACACACTTTCACGCGCGTACGCGACTGCGTCCCAGAGAAAACTTCCTTTGCACCTACTTGCTACTCGATCTAAAATCAACCTGATCGCCCCGAAACGTTATCCTCTACGGTCAAAGTTTCACTGAGGCGGCGCTGCGTACGCCCGTACCTTCACCATTGAGCTTATAATTCAAAGATGGCTTCCATATTTTATGGACGATGGTGTCGCTGTCTGATGACGAAATCTTATTCTAAATTCAAACATGTACACCGAGGTTTTAAAGCAAACAAAGCTACCAATGTATGGATTTTTCATTTTTATTACAGAAACAAACATATTAAAGGACGAGGGTCTCTTGCATTTTAAGTTGTTTTTTACTTTTTGCTTTCACTTGTGCTGCAATGCGATCCAAGTCCCTACGACCCTGGCTAGTTAGCTTGCGTCCACCAAGTGGAGCCTTTTCAATCAATTTCAGTTGCTCTAAGCTTTGGAGAGCTTTGCGAGCTACACCGCCAGCAGAACGACAGAAATGACTGGGGTGGGTGCCATTACGTTTGCGTCCTCCAAAGATTTTTGTCACTGCTCCTACACCAATTGGACTACGAATATAAATGTGACGTACTAAAGCAGCACATCTTATATAGTACCAATCAGGATCATAGGGTGCAAGTTCCTTGAAACGTGCGGACTTCACGATGTCAACCCATTCTGGAACTCGCATTTTACCGGTCCTAAAATTCGTAACAAGTTAACCAATAAAGTTTTCATCATACACCAATAAAAAATTCTTTTTAATATTAGATCCTTATGTAAAAGTACTCACTTCTTCAGAAACGCGGCAAAAGCCTTGACGAATCTGTGTTGATCGACGTCTTTTAATGTCACGGAAGGCATCTGAAATAAATACATAGAAATGTCAGAAACATTTTATCATGTCATATGTAATTAATAATAAAAATAATACAGTAATAAAATATGGAACGTGCTAAAAACGTTTACTGTCTTATTTTACTAACTGTGTTATTTTATTTTAAAGATATAATACACTTTATACAGAACTGCCAAAAGTTCGTACCTTTAGTTTAAAACCTAACCAATAAAGAACGCACTGTCAAAAAGTATGAAACTTGCAAGATGGCTTTTCTAACTGGAAATAATCAAGGAATTTTAATATATAGAAAGGTAGTTCAATGGATTCAATTCTATTTTAATTGATCTATTAAATACAATTACAGTTACACTTATATATCTTATTTTCACGTTTGTGAAACATTATTTCATCATTTCTGTCCATGTATACAAAAATGATAATTCAACTTTTTACTTATATCTACATATATTTCATTACATGCAAGTTATATGAATTACATATTACTAAATAAAGTATTTAATATTTCCCAGATATGATGATAAATTTTATCTATATATTCGTCATTTTGACCTTATCGTTCCTGATGAATGGATCATGATTGCCAGTGAGAAGACGTATCTTCAAGAGGCAAGAGTGGATTGTGATTATGAGTAGAATTTTGTTCAAAAATTTATCTAATCGATACGTAAAAAATTCGTTTTCTAAATTTATTTTCATTAATAGAATGAATCATACTAAAAGTACCGCGTTGACGGAACCGATTCCTTTTTCAAAGGACTTTCTTTTTCGCCAGGTAAGTTGATAACTGCGCAAGTTATTTTACAAATAGGTATAGGAAGTTTATTTGAACATGTCTCGTTATCGTACTTACAGCGACATCTAGCGATTAAAAATGCATTTATGGATTCAAACGATCGATTTCTATAAAATATATATATTTGTATATAGATTTCTATCTTACTATGATTCATTAAAATTTGATATTAATTTGTACTGAATCTTAAAGACATGGAGATTTTTTTAAAATTCTCAGCTCTTTGATCCAGTATCCAGCACATACACTTACCTTCTGGCTGACATCAACAGTAGAACTGCAATTTTAATTGATCCAGTCATTGAATGGGTAGAACGCGATAAAAAACTTATCGAGGAGTTGGGATTAGATTTGAAGTATGCTAGTAAGTTGAAAATCATTTTCCTATTTATTTTAAACAAACTTTACTTAAATATTGTCGACGATTGATCTGTTTCGATCACAACAAACGAATAACTAAATTAACAATCAATTGTTCTGATCTAATTATATTATCTCATCATGCGTGGGTTAAAGATCGTAAGAAATTGAGATTTCAACGATTTAATACCTCACATTGATATATACCTCTCGTACAATAGGTCAAAACGGTTCTCGTCGGTTCAAACTTTTCAACCAGGCTCTATTGAGCTCGAATAACGGCAATTCAATAAGTTAACAGAGTGCCAAGTATTATTAAGGAAACTGAGCATTTAATTATTTAAATTGGTACTCAAAGTTCATTGAAAAAAAAGAGAGAGAAAAGGGTCTCTTATAAAACATTTAATTACGCAATTCGTACGGAATCATTCGTAAAGAAAGAGAACACATATTAATTCTTCTTTTCTCTAAATTTATGAGTATAATTGCAAAACTAGTATAAAATAAAATAGCGCTGTTCCTTTTTATCATTTGCTTTTACCGAAATTAATGAAAATGTCTGAAAGCATCGTGTCTCCTCAAATGTTTTAATATTAAAATGAATTTCTAGGGTAGCAAACCAGTCTGTTTGAGTAAACGATTTTTACAGTAAACACACATATGCACGCTGATCATATCACCGGGACAGGGAGGTTGAAGTCTTTGTTACCTGGATGCCAGTCAATGATATCACGTAAGAGCGGAGCTAAGGCCGATATACTCTTGAATCCGGACGAGCAAATAAGCTTTGGAAGGCATAATTTGCGGGTGCTTCCTACACCCGGTCATACCGAAGGTCAAACAATTTTCTTTCTTTTGTAATACCGAGAGCACTTGTGCTCAAGAATAGGGACGAAGGGGGGATAAGATGAAGATGCCGAGGAAAAATTACTTCAGAACTTTATACTTATTTATCGAGTACACTGAAATAAATTTCCTGAGTGCGGTGCTGTTCTCAGATGCCCGGGGCGAGTGTCCTGTAAACCCAGAAACTGAAAAAGTTTTTAATCAAAAATAATATCATCTTTGTGTGTTTTAATTAGGTTGCGTGACTTATGTCTGTCACAAACAAGGGATTGCTTTCACAGGGGACGCTCTTTTAATACGCGGATGCGGTAGAACTGATTTCCAGGTTTGTATAAAAAACATTAAAAGAGGATTATTCGAAAAAATTCTACGCGAATCACAATTCAGGAACTTATTTGTTACAGGGTGGTTCAGCGGAAGTTTTGTACAAATCTGTCCATACGAAAATTTTCACATTATCACCGAATTACAGGCTCTATCCGGCCCACGATTACTCCGGCAGAACAGTGACTACGGTGGCCGAGGAAAAGGCTTTTAATCCAAGATTATCCAAGTCCCTAAATGAATTTGTCGACATAATGAACAACCTTAATCTGCCGTATCCAAAAATGATCGGTACACTAATTTATTCTAGCGTAAAATCTTCTTGAAGCCTCCGACAATATTTATGAAGCAATATTTTTCCACGTTATAATGAACCTTGCCATTTCGCTGATTAAATTTTCAAGCGTTCATTATGGCTGAAAATTTGTTTACTTTTTTCAGATAAAGCTGTGCCAGCCAATAAAGTTTGCGGGCTGTACGAGTTGAACCAGGAAGAGAAACCATGAGAAAAATGAAGTCCTTCTCAGCGATATTTTTATTATCATCGATCGAGTGTAGATAAATTTAATTTTGCCGTTTTACGTGCATTACGAAAGATGCTAATTATGTAGCGAATAAAATTAACAAACTGTTCCGTGGCTCTCGGTGGATACTCATTCATTATATCATCCTGCGGGCTAAGTACCGTGCGTCGCCGACTCTCCGGACGGATCCTTTGGTGTCTATAGAGAACTCATCTCGAAATGCATAGCAAATTATTAATTAGAAAAATAGTGGCGTGTGTACACTTAAACCGAACATAGTGTAATACGGTCTTTATCAAGCATCTCTTGACATTTCGTTCCGTTAACAACGAACCCTTTTGATTTTCCTGCTTTTCCTCTAAGCCACTATAGAGACCTGGTAAAATTACACATTCCCAGTGACTTTCTAACTATTTTTCCTTTTTTCTTTTCCCCCTCTCTCTCTTTCTCGTTTAGAAGAACATGAAAACATACGAGTAGATAGCCTTGGCCCATACCTTTGCCTGTGTGTCGGCCACCGTACCCACTGGTTACCCTGGAAACGGTATCGATTTCAACCCTCAGCTATGCAGTAGAAACCAGCGGCACACCATGGGGGTCTCTTCGTCCCGAGTTTCGACAAGACAACCCGTTTAAACTACCCGATTACACCAGCCTCCATCTCTATTACTGCTTTGCATTTTCACATGCTTCGTAAAATCAGCGTATTATGATATCGAAGAGAGCGACTTGAAATTTTCACTGCAATTTACTTCAATCCCTTGATTAATTGATCCTGACAATTTTCGTTCATTCTGTTTACTTAGAGATATGCGGACGTCTTCACCGTAAGGGGTAGATGTACTAAGGCATACAGGCGTTACAAGTGCGTCGGACAAAAGAAATTTTGTTCAAGAAGGCTTGTGGTGTTGATCAATAAATGAATCAGTAATTATTAAAGCAGCCAAATTGGTTTCCAATCGATAATTATTAGTATCGAATAGCTTATCAATAGACTTCCGGTTGGTAAAAGTATTAATTTCGTCTTCGACTTCCTCCTCCTCGTCCTCGCTTCTATTATGGTATCGGAGACGAATATAAATGATGTCGCATCATTATTCATTATTTGTTGTGTATTAATAGCACCGTTACCGGTGCGTAATCGTGATACTGTAACAGATGTATCTTATGCATACATTGTTAGTTGGAGACTTAAAAAAATCGGTGACAGTGATTTTTCTTGGTGATGCATACAATCAATTGTATATTGTTTTTTTCTGAGAATCGAAGCGTTCTAAGTAACTTTGCCATCGATTAGCATTAGCTAAGGTTTCATTTCCATTGTCGAAATGTAAATGGATTAAATTTAAAGTTTGATCGAATATTTATGCATTGTCTGCGGATCTTATTTCTTAAAATTTATTTGAAAACATCCTTTTGTTATTAATATTTTATCTTACTCTTCAGTGAATATTATTCATTCTACTAACTGTTTCAATAACGGTAATTCACGATTCAGTGTTAAAACTCTTGTTAAGAATAATTACTCGGAAGAATCTTATATAAAATCTAACAGTTACGTGCACGAGTCAAAGTGCATCGTTTGAAATCACGATATTCCCGCCACATTATTGACTGACCACTGCGCGCATGTGAATGCACCCTTCAACGCGGTCATCCAACTAAGACGGTTTCTGATTGGTCGAATCGTTTCAGCGGCATCGGCGCCGCGCTCCGCCGCCATCTTGATTTCTTGTCAAGCGACCCACCCAGCAGCAGTGTCACAGTAGTACGCTGTGCTCTCGTATACAGCGGGTGAATGGTGTCCCGGGTACAAGTAAATTTGTTCAGCGACGTTTCTGACGTTTGTTAATCGGTGCATCGTCGGATCCTGCGTAAAAGATCGCGGTGAAGCGGTATCGTCAAGCAAGGGATCTCAACGAACATCTTATCGAGGGAGTTTAAAAAAGGTCAGCCAAGGAAGGAAAGATGAAGGGGATGCTGGTGCCCGCACTGCTGGGCGTCTTGATGGTCTGCCGGGTCCAGGTGAGTAACAGTATCATTTACACGTACGATCGTGAAAACACGAAGGTAACGAAAGGTGTGAAACGAACGAGAATCGATCATCGTCTCGAATAATATTTTTCTCCTTGTCAGTTTCTCGATTTTTTTTTTTCTTTCCTTTCTTCTTTTACCTTGTCGACGAACAAGCGACAAATGTCACGCGCAACGCGCATCACGATCGATGTAGTGGCTACGCTGCACTTGTCCCGTGAATGGTTCCTTTGAAATGCTCGCCGATTAAACCCTGCTACCTGTCAATCGATGCCTCGCGATACTCGATGCGTTCATTTCGAGTGCATTACTAAACCGTGTACCTTGTAACGATCGACAGCTTCGTAGATTCTCGACGAATGTTTGCCTACGGTGAAGACTACGCGATCAAACGCCTACCGTACTCCAACGCTCTTTCCATGCGACCGAGCGGCATTAATCGAATCTGACGTTATACAGTCAGGGATAAAATTAAGCGTACAAGTGGTGATAATCGATATTTTTCAAACTAAATAAAAATTAGATACACTAATCAATGTAAACAGGAATTTTAGTTGTAAGATATGTAATGAGTAATTGAATTTAAAAGACGAGGCAATTTTATAAAATGGGAACCTGTCAATCATTTTTCTTTACAAGCTTTCAGCTTCCAATCGATATACCATACATATCTGGTATAACAAGTCCTTTGATTTGTCATGGCGTGTCACTTCCGGAGCATCCATTTTAAGAGGGTTAAAAATGAATTCAATCTACTTTGAAATATTTGTTGTATAGTAATTAAATTTAGATTTATAATAAACATTTTTCTGATCAACCATGAAAAACACTCGTGCCCGCAACTCGTCCGTTTAATTTTCTCTCCGACTGTACATCGTGTACAATATCCGTCCTCGCTACTTTGCCGGCTATTTTCATCGTTAATGTCATGTATCGTAACACGGCAATGTTAATTAGTCGTTTTTATCGAGCAACCGTTTCAGATTTTAAATCAGAAACGTAGTTTTTCCTAACGATTAGAAACATTGCAAAGGGAATTATAAGCTGTCATAAACCGGTTGATTGAACGCTCTAGCAGTTGACACTAATTAATGGCTTTCGTTGCAACGAAAAGAGATACGGTGTAATTACGCGTTTACGATCGAACGTCACTTTTAGGGTTTTTAAATATCATTGGTATCTTTATTGGAAACAATATACTGTCTACTTATCAGTTGCGAAGTGTCACCTTTTGAAAACCGCCATAAAGAATATGGCGGCAAATTCAAATTGACTACTAGTTGTCCGAACACCGTTTAAGTGAATTTCACGTGCATCGTACACGATTGTCATTTAATCAAGTAGATGGATCTAACCTAACTCCATAAATTGAAATTGTTAACAATCTTATTGAATTAGCGTGCATCTTCTCGTTTGGTCGTAAAAAATAAGCACGGACGCTTTTTAAAATGTTTCAAAGCGCACCCATCCCAGAGGGAAGTAACGTTGTGTATGCGCAATTTATCACGCACGAACGAACATAAGCGAAACTCCCATAAGAGGCACAGACCAACTAGAGATTGCAAATACATACCTAAAGTCGTAAAACGGATTTGCTAGCGATTTTCTTGTTAACGTTAATTCCACGAGACAGTTCAATTCACGTGGCTCGTTGCGAGCTATCCTCATGAAATAGGATCGCTTGTAATAGAGGGGAAAGTCTGTTCCCGAAAAGTGTCCCGCCCTAAAACACTTAGCGCGCCAAATTTAAATAGTATTATCACAATCGAAGCATTTTATTATTAAATTTTTAACTGAATCGATTTGTTCGATATTTAAATTGAAATTATTTAAATTATCAGGAAGAAAATGATTAAAGTTCCTCGAATCATTTCAATTTGAACGTTTATATTTCTCTCAGCGTAATTACGATCTTCACCTAGATTCAATTAAAAAGGCAAACGCGTGTCGCATGATTGAAACGCACGTTCAAAGCTTTTCCCTTGCTTTTCGATGTTTCCTTATTATAACCGCGGTTTCGTTTTTACCGCACAGCCGGAGTTTTCGCGGGATTGAGGTAAAAAAGAAGGGAGAAAAAAAAAGATGTTTCGACGCTTTAAATGCACACTTCTTGTCCCCCATGTTGCCGAACGAGAAAATGCTCTGGTAATGGAGCACAGAGTAAATGAGGACGAAAGAGTTTCAATGCATTTTTCATTTTCCATGCAGATTCTTTTTTAAGGTCACCTTTCACGACGCTGTCTTCTTTCATTTTAATACCCTATACCCGCTTTCTTCTTCTCCTCTTCTCCTGCTTTTTTATTTTTCCATTAATCGGATCGCGTGTTAATTCATTAACGACACCAGGTCTTTTCCGTGAATACAGATGATTCCGTACCAGATATTTTATGTAGTTCAACATTAATTTAAATATAAATTTAGGAAAGTTTCTGCTCCGCTCTGCAAGGGTTAAACACCTTTCATCCCGAACGTAGTCATAAGACGTCATACCGCATAACCGGCTGGTGTCATAAGATGTCAAGCTCGACGCAGCGGGGTCACCGTACAATTATCGACCAATTTAACGACCAGCATCCTTCCGAATGCTTTGAATTCCATAATTTTCCTGTTAGCCTGTCGATTAAGCATTCGTCTTTCAAGGGTTTCGCCTCGAACAAGAGAACCCGAAGGTTTTTGATCGTTTCGCTCGAACAACACTCGGTACGGCGTCGCTTTCTATTCCGCCTGTGAACGCTTCAACAAGTTTAACAATACGGTGTTAATAAATCGCCGAACAGCTCGTAAGGGTCATTCGAGTAGCAGACGGTGCTTATAAATTAACAGCTACCACGACGACCTAAATTCTTCTGTTCCTACGTAATTGTTAGCCCTGGATGCTTCTGGACAGAGGTGGTCGAAACGTAGTTTCCATCGTTGGTTCTGATATAAAATGTGAAATTTCTTGGAGTCATCTTCCAGAGCATCTTAAGAAAAAGGGAACGAGGGTTTGATTTCGGTGCGTCAGCGTCTGAAAACTGTTCCGCGCGGTGTCGCGTGTGCTCGAAGCTCCTTAAGGCTGCGGTCAGATTCGCTTTAAGTGCATTAAGTAAATCCACTTAGATCGAATCTTATATAAAACGTCCGGTAATCAGCTTTAAAGGGTTGCATTCCCAGACGTGTGTCAAAGGAAACTGTCGCGAATCTTGCCTGTTGTTATCTAGGATAGGTGTACGGAGACGGCACCTAGTATCGGACATTAGCTATACCTAAAAGAACTGATATGTCACAAAATTGTTTGAACCGCCTTTATTTTGACGGTTGAAACAATTTTGTCACATTTCAATTCTTTAAAGCTAATGTCCGACATTAGGTGCTATGCCGTACGATACTAGGGGAACTCCTACCACATTGGCTCGGTCCATAGCGATATCATGCCCGGGTTAATTTTCGGCTGAAGATCTTCTTTGGGCATTGTCGTTATTAAACTGGAAGATGCGTAGGATGATATTCGAGAGGGAACGAGCGGAAATGGGAACAGAAACGTAGCCAGAAACCTGATTTCACTCGATCCTGCTCGCCGAGAAATGGAGATCGGTAAGAAGCCTCTCTTGTTATGGCTCGCGCGACACGCTCCCACACGCGTGAAATTATTCTACGCTTGCTGGTTAGCTTCCAGACAAAAAGGTAATGCTCGATGTAGGTTCATCAATGCGGCGCAAGTGAAACATCGTTTAACCCTTTCATCGGTGAGGCTGCGTACGCACTGTCGAGACCACGTTGACGAACGCTCTTGAAATCCTTGGAATTCGCATGCTCAGGGTAGCATTAATGGATCAGCTGAGAACTGATGATTATTTGGGACAAGAACAGTCATTTGGCTATACATATTTAGTCAGTTACGTAATATACGTTCCTCTTCCATTACCATGATACAGAATAATGAAATATTATTTCTTTGGTTGTATTTCACTTTCTGAATGGAAAGAGAACCGAGCCATTGTATTTAAATTAACATAATAATACCGATATGCTATATTTAAAAATGAACGGATTTGCATCCGTTTCCACGGATAATGTATTTACGTAGTAACAAACGAAAATGTAAAGTCCAATTGAATATTTTCAATCATAAATGGTGTATTAAATATCGCGGATAAAAAACTTTGTATTGTGTATTCGTTATGATAATGTTCGTTATTGGATATTCTATTCGTACATTAAAATCGGAGCTGAATTATTGAATATTTTGTGGAATTTAAATAACTTCAGGCTCTCTCCATGGTCCGCCGTCAAAACTTCATGAAACTGGAAATGAAAAATTTGTTTCAACCCGAGGAATTTTTCTTTATTTATTCCAACTATTTCTGGTGAACGGGTAGTATATATTTTGTGGGTGATCAGGGCTATTCTAGACCCCATTTGGTTACGCCAATGGATGCAGTCAAGGTGTGGCCAACACGTTATGCGACGTAAACGTCGTCGCGAATTACATCGAGGTGTATGTCACGATCTCTCTTTGCATTCTCCTCAAGGTAGTAATAAGAGTAACTGGTGTTGCTAGACTGGAATTCTGCTTGTTGATCCGGGTTACATGTTGATGAGAGATGATCAGTTATCGGAAGGCTAGAACTGGTCATCAGCTATCATGTCTGAAAGACATTAATGAAACTCTTATGTAGCCATTTTCCTCAAACTTTAAGCTTTAATTTCATGTACCATAAGTGCCATTTTGCCGTACTTTTATGTCATGAAATTTCATAATTAATGGAACGATCAATTCATTGATCATTTCATATTGAATATTTGAAACGCAATGCAACGAAGGGCTAAAATACATAATAAAATTGTTATTATTATCAATGCAGAAAGTTTAAGGCATCTTGATAATTAAAGTCGTCGAAGATAAGAAGAATCATTTAAAATCAACGTTCTTACAAAGTGAAGTTAAACGTACAGCGTCTTCTTTCACTTCCAAGAAACTTTCAACTTCTTTTAAATTAAATCACGAATTTTGATTGCCCAAGGAATTGGAAGTCAGCGAGCAAGTCCCATTAGCAGCTGAATCCTGAACCTCCGATTTCTAAAAGAGCCTTCTGCAAAATTACTTAAGTTTCTTATGCAGTCTGCTTTTTTTTAGAAAGAAGTCATCTGTTCAGTTTGTAGAAGGATTTTTAAGAGAAAGATTAATAACAAATTAATTTAGAACTTTACAATTTCACAGTTCTTACAATTTTAGAATCTTAGAATTGGAGATGAACCTTTGTAGAGGGATACACCCACCCTCTCTCGTACTTAATCGAATGCCAAGGGATCTAAATGAACTCAACCACCACCCAAGTATACAATCAAAGATACTTATAACCAGTTCTTTAGTTTCAACATCTAATTACCTGTGTAACTTGTTTCGAGGCCTCTAGTTTAATACCTTTTATTGTATCGATCGATCGAGCATTCGAAAGGTCGTTCAAACGGTTTAGGAATTAGGGAAACCGGAAAGAACGCGATTATAGGTCGCTACGAGGGTATTCTGAATTCTCGATGGAAAGAGGGATTTTTTTTTACGAGATTACCAGGGAGAAACAGGAACGATATTTGTTCTTCGAAATGGGAAATTACAATTTGATAGATTCTGGGATTTCGTTGAGATCCTTTCATCCCCCACGTTTGATGTTGTAATTTTTCTTTCCTTTTTTTTCTTTTAACACGTTGAATGCCATGTCACCCATATCTCCTTTGAATTATCAAAGAAAGCCATTATCTATATTATTAGAAATTTGATTACTTATCTAATTAAAATTATTTTTATTAGGTATTTGAAATAACGGATAGTGGAAATAACAAAATATTTAAAAAATAATAAATAAAATTAAAAAAAAAAAAATATCTAACGAAATTTTTAATAGCGTTTACCTGGCAGTCAACCTGTTAAAGGGTTAATATCTATAATTGATCGATTCTCGTTTAAATATTCAACGAATGAAATGTAGAGGGATGGTTGATAGTGAAAAATCTTAGAAGCGTATAATTTCACGGTAGTTCGAATGTCAGTGTGCTTTCTGCATTGCAGGCAGTGTCGGAGAGGCTCGAGTTGGCACCCGCTGGAGGAAGATCAGAGCCCCAGGTGAGTACCACTTCAAACTTCACGCTTCCTTTTCCTTACGAATGTCATCGAGCCCTCTACACTCGGATTTAACATCACCGCGAAATTCACTGCTACACGTGATACGTTTGAATGTCACTTCCGGTCGAAACTCATCGACTTCCCATTCATCCTTTTTTCATACACGCGACAGAATATTTTCTTCGAATCCGTCCGAGCAAGCAAATGAATTTATCTAAATTTATGTGAATTAATTAAATTAGCAATTACTTTAAACGGTTTGCGAAGGTGGCCACGTTATGCGAAGCTGGAGAGGTGTATCTGGCGCAACACATGGGCGAACAGGGTCGTTGGGTTTCCTCGACCGACAAGAAGAGCTGCATGACAGACAAGTTAGAGATCCTCGAATATTGCAAGAAGGTAAGGGATTAATTAATTAACTATTGAAATTAATTTTAAGAAACAGCCATGATGGACAGAAATTTGAATAGGTTTGATAATTCTACCAATAATACACAAGATTGACTGACATGCATTGAGAAGGATCATCCATAATTTCCTGAAATAAATGAAATGACGTTTCAATTTCCTGGGAATTGTACCATTGATGGATGCTCTGATTAACCCAAGTTTGGATTTACATATTCATTTCTATTAAGATAGAATTTAGCCTATTAAGATAGACCACCCAAGTTACGCCAATGGTTGCAACCGCATTCGAGTGCACCGAATGAACGCTGCAATCTTCGACGCTTTCTCATCTGCAATAAAATGTTCCCTTTATTAAATCCGTAATGCGCGGTTAATGGATGATCGAATTGGTATCGTGTTCTAGGCATACCCGAAGAGAGACATTACCAACATCGTCGAGTCCTCGCACTACGTGAGGGTTAGTGGATGGTGCAAGCCAGGAAGGACTAAATGTAAATTGTCGCGTTGGGTGAAGCCTTACAGATGTCTCGGTATGTATGCAAATCTACGAAGGAAAAATCAGAAGAATTATTTAAAATAACCATCAGCTTCGAGTTAACTTACAAGCTTATCCGTGAACGACCCCAGCGAGTGACTCTGATTCTCAGTTTCTGCCGTATTGATTCCTTTGGATCGTCGAGTATGTTGTAGCGGGAGAGCCGGTGTTAAGGGGGTTCTACCCTTTAGCTTTCTAATTAAATATACTAATTAAATATCTTATACCGTTTCTATCTTATATTCACGAAGGTTCTTAATATTATTTTTGTCAAACTTTGTATTAAAGAGTTAATCCCGTTTAGTAAGTAAATAAATATAACAAACAATGACCGGATTTTAGAATGCAGTCACACTCTATTCAGGAAATACAAGAAATATGCTTTTCTTTTCCTAGAGGGACCGTTCCAAAGTGATGCGTTACTCGTGCCAGAAGGCTGCCTCTTCGACCATCTCCACAATCAGACAAAATGTTGGGAATCTCACCGGTAAGCAAGCAAATATCAAAGAAGACACTGCAACGCCTCTATTGTATCGATTTGCCTATCCGACACCACGTAACTCTATCCATCT
Source organism: Osmia lignaria lignaria (assembly GCF_051020975.1). Classification (NCBI taxonomy): domain Eukaryota; kingdom Metazoa; phylum Arthropoda; class Insecta; order Hymenoptera; family Megachilidae; genus Osmia; species Osmia lignaria. The sequence goes on along the minus strand of NC_135033.1, from coordinate 10,419,923 downwards.
TGGCACACGTTTCACCTTATTGGAGTTCACAGTTCGATAATCTCCTACTTGGAGTGGCTATTGTCATTGGCGTAGCTAGGATTTTCGTCTGCGGTAGGCCAGGTTTCCTAGGTTTATTAAACAGAATTATAATTTTATAATTTTCCTAATTTCAATAATGATTTATTCACCGACTGACCCGGCCAGCATCGTTACAGATACGTTTATCAGACAAGGAGTACTGTAACTCGGACATGTCTGTTTCAGATGGAACACAACCGCGGCAGACACCTGCAGAGAGAGAAACATGAACCTGAGGAGTTTCGCGATGCTGCTACCCTGCGGTATATCCTTGTTCTCTGGTGTCGAGTTCGTGTGCTGCCCGAAACACCTGAAAGGTACGTAACGTACGTACATTCTCATTCCACCATATTCATTCATCAACGGTTCTGCGCGCTGAATAGAGCTCTCGCGTTGAATTGCATGAACGAAGCTCAAAGAAAGCATTGGAACCTGAAAGATATTTGGTAATTACGTGAATGTAGTACAAACTTAATATGTAAATCCTTAGTAATTTTCGTCCGGAGAGTCGGCGACGCATGGTACTTAGGCTCTAGGCTAGACTAAACTTGTCAATTTTCCTATAGATATAGGAAATTGCTTCCCTGATAGATACTAAGAACCCATCTGAAAACTCAACGACCATGTTCTGTGTAATTACCAAATATGTTTCATTGGAAGCCGCGAGTTTTCATAGATAAGTGTGTATAGCATGAAAACATACGCGGACATCGAATCGATCATTTCAACTGAACATTTGGCGTGCAAGAGGAACAGTAGGTACGTGTTATTGTAATTCGATCGACAAATAAAGAGGGCAGTATTATTACGTAGTTCGATATCCATGTCACAGATCTCTGTTACCTTGGAACATGTTCTTTCTGGTCGTTTTGATTTCTTTACACTAGGAACGAAGATTAGGGAACTCTGTTAGAATAAGCGATACAATGATAAAAATTTGCAAACTTTTGGAAGAAACCGTGAAGAAACTTTTAAAAACTTTCTTTACTGGATATAAAAATGTCAAGTTTCGGAAGATTAAAGTGATCGCTACGAAGGAAAGGAAGGCGAAGAGCGAAGGGAGGGAAAAAATATTGAAATATATTCAGTATCTATTAATTCCTCGTTCGAGCGTCAATAAAAATTCTCATTTCCTCGGCTTTGAGCCATTTTCAATCAAGCGTTACCGTAAGTGCACAAAGAAAATAACTGTACGGGATTATTCGAAAAGAATGTATCGATGAGTACTTGAAATACTCGTAACATTTGAAAATGTGTAAATTATAGAGAAAAGTCGGATTCTTGACTTATTTTATTAAATGAATTTCTCGACTATTCTGCCTCCCCTATACTATAGAGTCATCCAAATTTAATGTCAGATCTTCAAATTGAAATAAAATGCAAAGTATGCGATTTTTCTATGGTTTCTTTATTTTAACACAAAGTCTACTGTATGAAATAATTTGCGTTTTATTTCAATTTGAAGATGTGCGACATTCAATTCCAATAACCCTGTATATTTCTCTTCTATTGAATTTGACTGCGTCGTATAGAAATTCGCGAATGGAATCACGGTATTTTTCAAATAAGCTTGTATCTCGATTCTCCGTCTTCTTCCCGTCAGTTTCATCCCCTGTCACTTCTATCTCCCTCGCTCTCGTACAATCAATAACCCGTCCGTCGACGACTGCGCGCAACGTAACAAACTATGGGCACTATGCCTCTTTCTCCTCGCTCCTGCGCATCTTTTCTTTTCCACGTACGATACCGAGATACCTTATAGCTAATAAACCCGATCCAATATTGCTTGCCCATCGTGGGAGGGTTTGTACGCCAGCCAATTCGCTGTACATACACACGCGACCGTGTTACCACCCTGCGTACTTTTCAAATCAATAGAAACGACCGATGAATCACCGTCTCTCATCGTCTCGTCTACGGCAATAAAACTTGAAATACATCCCGAACCCTTCGGCCGGGTCGCGACGACTCACCGAAATTTCATACCAAAAGTATCATAGTCATTAACGTAATTAAGGGATGGGCCACAAAAAGAGCATAGAATGAATGTATCCACTTCCAAATTTTATTACATTTTTTTTCTAAGTTAGTGTCTTTAGAATTAGGGTCCTGGGAGCTCCTCCTACCCCCGAAAGTACCGTTTCCTTTGAAGAAACGTATGTACCTTGCAGAGAAAATATTTCTCTATCGAATGAAATTCTTTGCTCGCAGGAATTTGTTTATACCGTTATTTTTAAATGAGCCGAGAGTCGAGGTGGAAGGTTTTTTACCGCGGCAATTTTCACGGACGATCGAGCAAAGCGTATTTCCTCTCCCCGTCTACGTGGAAAAGCGAAGCCCGTTGATTGAGTTCCGTTCTTTTCGATATCGTCGATCAAATCTTCCTGTTTCTTTCTACCGAAAAAAGGAAACCCGCAGACTTTTGTCGATATGAACAGGCGCAATATTGTATTCCGCGAGAGAGAGTGAAGGGAGAAAAAAATTGCCGTCACAACCACCGCGTGACCCAGATAAAAGGATAGCGATGAGGATACGCCGGGCAAAGCTTTTGTCTGCCTTTGCAGAACTCGAGAAGTCAGCTCATCAGCGTGTCTATTCTCGGAGAATGGAACATCTCGAGAACCTAGTTAGCCAAGACGGCTTGTCCTCTTCAACATAACAGAGACAAATTAGAGTTTTTCAGGGTGGGGAACGCAAAAAGCCTATGCTTCGCGAATTTTCAGATCCACCTCCTTTACACGGGGATCGTTCGCAATGCCACCGCTCGCAGGATCGTTCCATCCACTAAAATAAGCGAGAAACGTAGAGTAACATTCTTTCATACTCGGCTTCATTTTCGAGAGAATTCAATTTAACGATTCTATTCGAGGAGAATTGGAATTTCAACGATCGTTTCCGAATGATTTACAGAGAATATGAAAGCGAAGAAACCGATCGACTTACCGATTCCGAAAGGCGTGGACGAGGACCTGGACGAGGACGAGGATGATCTTGACGACGAGGATGACATGGATGCCGACGCGGACGACGATGACGATTCCGACGCTGATTCCGAGGACGTGCTCAACGATCAACCCGACGATGACGAGAGCGACGAAGAGTATCTGGATGATTACGACACTACGACAAGGTAAATCCTCGTTATCCCCCTTGTACGATTAATCCGAAGACCCTTGTTAACCAATCGCGACGATCTTGTAGTCGGTTACCAACAACGATTTCAACGACGGAGAAGCCGAAACTGGATGCCACCGCGATGCCGCTACCGGTCAGCACCAGCACGCAACAATCCCCTCAGTCTCAGAGCACACCTGATCCGTATTTAACTCATTTCGACCCTCGTTCGGAACACCAGAGCTACAAGCAAGCACAAATGAGGCTGGAGGAGGTGCACAAGGAGAAAGTGACAAAAGTAAGCGGTTGGTGTTATCGTTTAGCTTGGCCCTTTTTACAGTAGTATCGCTTAGCGAGGGACAATGAAGAGTTTTCAAAGGGCAATTCAAATCACGCGGGACACTAGTGTCGAAATCTTTGTGCTACAACGTTTTCAGGTGATGAAGGACTGGAGTGATCTCGAGGAAAAGTATCAGGACATCCGTGCCCACGACCCGGTCGCTGCTGACGCGTTCAAACGATGGATGACCACGCGATTCCAGGAGACTGTTGCTGCTCTCGAGGAAAGCGGGGCTGCTGAGAAGCATCAGCTTAGCGCTATGCATCAACAGAGAGTGCAGGTATGTTTGTTGTAAAAGAGAATCAAAGAGAATTGGATTCCAAGGAATGGTAAAAAATTTTATAGAACTGTGTTAATGTTGCAGGAAGCCGTCAAGCAAAGAAACGACGAGGCAATGTCGTGCTACACTGCTGCTTTGAATGAGACACCACCAAACGTAGGTGCCCCATTGAATTTTCTACATTTACAAATAATAAATACATTACAAGCTTTTTCTGTCTATTCCGTTCAGATGCATCGTATCCAGAAATGCCTGCAGAAACTTCTTCGAGCTCTGCACAAAGATAGACATCACACGATCGCCCACTACAAACATCTGCTGGACAGCAGCTTGGAACAAGCTCAGCGTGAAAAGCCAGCCACGTTAGAACATTTGGCGGAAATCGATAGAATCACCAATCAGAGTCTCTTGATGCTAGAACGGTAACGTGTCAGTTTAATGAAACGTCGCTATCACAATGTATCAACGTGCTAGATCTTGAGAATTGCGAAAGAGAGGAACGTATTTTTGCCTTATAGAATACTATATGAAGGATTTTTTCGTTCGTTATTTCATTTAGGTATCCTGATTTAAGCGCGAAAATTGGCCGCCTTATGGATGATTACGTTTTGGCCCTCAGGAGCAAAGATGAGACTCCAGGACTGCTGTTAGCGATGACGCGAGAAGCGGAAGCAGCCATTTTAGATAAATATCAGGCTGACGTTACCAGCAAACAGCAGGGTAACTATTTACTCGGAGAGTAAATTTTTATTGCAATAATTTTTATTGCAATAAAAATCTATTGTTCCCTTTAGAAAAAGAGCATCAGAAGCAACTTGAACGAGCACGCAAAGAGCAACGCAAAGCAGAACGCGGCGAATTACGTACCGAACAGGCGCAGCAAGAAGAGAATGACTCGATAAATGATAATAAAGATACTGAACAACAACCAGAACAACCGTCAGCAGTAGCCGCTATGCACAGCGAAGGACTGATTAGGGCAGCACATAGTATGACACATGACATTTCTCATTCTGAACCGGTAAGATTGATTGATAAATGTAATAAATGATTTTTACTATGTCAATAATATTATATTGACAAATGAAATGTTTCTTGTCTGTTTCCCTGTAAATGCAGGGTTACTCTCTGAGAAGGGAGGCTTATCACAGGGAAAGTCGATCCGTCTACTTCACACTTGCGTTTGCTGGAATTGCACTTATGGCTGCTGCGATCGTAGGTGTCGCGGTATTTAAAAGACGCAGTGCAAGGAGCCCCCACAGTCAGGTACATTTAAATAACTATATCTTACTTTAAAAAACGAACATCATTTTATGAGCAATACTGATTTAAGTATCAGGTGTACACTGAGCGCAATAAGAACACTTAATTATATTATACGCGTGATTCTTAAACAGGGTTTCATCGAGGTTGATCAAGCGGCTACACCGGAGGAACGGCATGTCGCGAACATGCAAATAAACGGATACGAAAATCCTACATACAAATACTTTGAAGTTAAAGAATAATCGAATCACCTTGGTCTACAAACATTTTAATTTTGAAACTGGTCTTTAATTGTCCGTTCTTCAAGAATCTCATAGTATTTTGTTAGTGTAAGATATCTTTCAGATCCGAGGTTCTTCCGAAGATTGAGAAAAGAAAAAGAAATATCCAGCAAAAAAAAAAAAAAAAAAAACAGTATACAAATTTACATCTTAGTGATATATGGAAATAAAATCTGTCCATAGGGAGATAGGTATATCGCGAAAACGGAGTATCATTGTTTCGTCGTCTCTTTATATCGCTGGTGGTGTACCACGACCATATTTAACGATCTACGATATGTATAAAGCAATGTTATAATTAGATATAACATTTAAGTAGATAGAAGTGATATGAGTTTATTATCTGCTCGTACCATGAGAAATTATCTACGGGACAATGTGAAAGGAAAACAACACGCCAATGTGCCATATTATGGAAAAGCGAGATAAAAAGATAATTGTCTTCGGAAGTATCTCATACACGTTGTTTTCGTTTCGTTGTCATTTACAATGTTACCGAGAGAGCAACAAAACGCAGAAAGTAGCGCTGGCAATAATGGAAATCAATTATTACACTCGGTAACGTCACTCGAACCGCTGAGTATATTTATAATAAAACACAATAATCTCTCAATTGGTTTCAAGTGATTTGCAAACGAGAGAACAATACGAGAACACGACGTCTCACCGATACAAGCGTTCACGGTATGCGTGGCAGTTGCGCTCTTTGCTGTAATTTCTGAGTTCTGATATTTTTGGAGGTAGTAAATGGCAATAATGGTTACGCAGCTTAAATAAACTACGTGGAAAAAAAAATAAATAAATAAAAGTGGTAGCAGCGGTAGCGGCTTGCACGGCGGCAACATAAATGTATAATCCGATTTAAGAAAAACGAAAAAGAAGAAAAATGTAAAAAAAAAAAAAGATGGCATATTACCTAGCACTATACGCGAAAGAGATTAATTAACGCTATGACACTCTTTAAAAATATCAGAACGGCGATCGATGCACGTTCACCTTCGTGATGCAGCTGTTTTTTCATCTCCGTTCGATTCCCACTGCCTGATTTTTTCAGCGACCTTTCAGTACTTAACGTCTACTTAGATTATACAACTTTATACTTAAGAGATTAAAAAAAAGAGAAGAAAGAAAAATCATGAACGTATCTAAAGTTTAAAAAACAAAATGAGCAAGATATTTTATCATTCCATAACACAAGAGTCCACGATATCTTATCCGAGGTGCTGTCCGAATGTAATGCACGGAAAATATTCGATAGACTTGTTCGACTTGGACGAATAACGTTCGTTGGGAAAAGCGAACAAAATCGGAAAGAGTCACGCCGAGGCTGTCGAATAAGAGGAACAGTTAACTGGAGTTTTTTTGAGTGGCATTAGTACCTCCGATTTAGGTCGAATAAGTGGCAACTATTTAAAGCAAGCGTTTCTCTCCTATTTTCTTTTAATTTTTTTTTTTTTTTTTTTTTTTTTTATTTTTCTTTTTCATTTCATCGTTCCTTTTCGAAAGATGGTTCATACAATAATTATCTTAGGATATTAATATATATTATAATATTATATATATTATATATAATATATATGAACGCGTATATATATTATATATATTATAACGATAATATATTACATGTTTAATGCTTATATATTTGTATATGGTCAAATGGTAGTAGGCTGCACTTTAGCCAGGGTCGCGTGGGAAAGCATAGCTTTCAATGATACAAGATTTATTTGCATGTCTTACGTTTAAACTGTACATTATTTTTAATCGTATCCAGTCGAACGAATCGTTCTGTATGTACAATTAAAACAGTCTTTAGCCGTACAAGTATTAAGGTGACCTTAACTTCTTACCAATTTTCTGTGAACGTTGTAATTAGTTATACCTATACATATATCGTATTTGTTTAATTTCTGCGAAAAATAAATTAAGCGCTATATGCGCAAACAGAGGACACTGAATATCCTTGGATTCCTATAAGCGCACGTGAAGCAGCTGCCTTCCTATTTAACATAAAATAAAAAAAGTTTTGTCTCACGCAACTCCGGTGGAAGGATGAGCCGATAATAAAAAAAAGAAAAAAAAAAAATAAGTATGTATACACAGGCACACACATTCGCGCATCGCTAAGTGTTAAAAATATTTTAGATATATTATAAAATGATAGCAATTAACCGTAATGTCTATGGATACAACAAAAGCATAGCATCGATGCGTTAATAATAATATTCCATGTACGCGTGTGTGTGTGCGTGTGTGTGTAATATATGAACAGAATATATACATAGATATATACATGTATACCTATCAAATTAACTATACATTATGTACCTATAGCATATAGTCGTTGAAACGAGAAGGAAACCATTGACACGTCGCGTGTGTAAAACCTGACTTGATACGAATTCACAGATGTTGAAGAGTATACAGTACACGTTATAATGATTTTTCTTCGTTCAGACTAGACACTGTACTTTCTTTCGATCGTGATTTCTATCAGTTGTACAAAAAAAAAAAAGAAAAAAACGAGAATAAAACAAAGGTGGTATGCGATCATATAATGATTGACCTACGTTAACGGATGTGTTTTTGCTAATCGTATCTCTAATGATGAAGCACCTTTGAGCTGACAATGTTTATCAATCTACGTTGATAATATACAGGTGTACAATCAGGGCCGGCGCTGTGTACAATCTTCACATGAAAAGAAACGAGAAAATTTATTTACCACTTATCAATTTGTGGCTTTCTTTTCAAAATGTACACAAGAATTGGAAGATTAACTTCCGGTGCGCGCGCATTTCGTAGTAGTAAAAATGGACGAATGGAGAAATCCCATTCGTGAGTTTCCAGAGTTTGAAGAAGGGCGGGGTTGAACGATCGCTTTGTGTCAGTATGCGTGTATCTTTGTCTTTTTACACGCCTTTGTCTGAATACTGATCTAGGACAATACATTGACTACCTGGTTCAATCGTTAGCTGTTCAAATGGCGCGCGCCGGAATTCAGTTTTCCGGTTGTTTATACACTTTGAAAATGAAGGCGTAGATTGCGAAATAATAAAAGAATTTTCAGTTGCGCTAATTGTGAATAATCTAATAATGCTTTTATATAGCGAACGAAGGAAGAGGATAGGTTATTTTAACGACGACCTTGGCCGCGGGGAATAAAAAAGCTAACGGTAGCTGGAGATGCCCCTTTGGAAGCATATCAGTTTAGGTCTGTTAATTTGACAATGTCATCGTCATCAGACTTCAAGATATTGTGAATTTGCATCGAGCCACCCTGTATAAGTTTAAGAATTGATTTTTGTAAAGAGGTAATAAATATCTACCGAGATAATTAACTTTAGCTTAAAGAAGAAAAAAAGACAAAAGGGAAAAACGCGAGAAGTGAGGAAACGAGAGAAAAAAAAAAATAAGGAACAAAAAAATATATACGTCCTTTGCATAGCGGTTTGGATTTAGAAGTCGGCGAAATGGGAAATAATAACGGAACTAAACTTTATTTTTGCAGTTCTTTCAGTATAATATCGATTCGTACGATTCTATCGATTTTGCGTCTTCAAACCTTGATATTGCAACAATAACTAAAGACATGCGAGAGGTCCGATTAATAAATATACATATGTGCAATATTGATACTCGGGTATACGCCTACACGCAACTCTGTTTAGTTTTCGATCTTACGTTCCAACATCCGTCGACGCTTAAACAAAGCGATTTCACGCTCAAATCAAAGTTCTCTCCTATATCACTACATTTCTCTGTCGTAGAAGAAAAACGCGCTGACTTTGTAAGAAACAATCAACACTAGATGGAATTAGTCAGTATCTAAATTCGATTTTAAAAAATTGACCTTTTATAACGTCCATCGGATTGGAGAGAACGGATAGAAACGACGGATAAAGAAACACAATTTGAGTTAAATAAACTCAATAAATTACATTCTTTTTTTTTTAATAATTGTAGGATCGGAAACTACACGTTTGCCATGGAACGTTTCTGTGACGTTCTTCGACGAGTAGAAAAGTTACTAAACCGGAGGATTAAACTAATCCTCCTGTATCCCTCTATTTCCATCACACAAGGATTTTCTCCTCGCCACTCACAAATTTTATCGCATTATTACACTCCGTGAAAAGAACGTATTGTGTTTGTGGATATATGTAATTTTACTTATCAATAAATAAATTACAAAGATTTACTTGAGTATCAACTCCTTTATAATAGCAAAATTAATATATTAATATTATTCTCACGTTACATGCTGCGATGAAAATCGTTTCACTTTCCAATTACCAAATGGAAAGTTTTTGATACTTTAAGTCATTATAATCTGCAGTAAGCTTTATATATTCTTTAAAAAAAGAATATGATTACAGTAAAAAAATTAGATAATTCCATTCCTTTGTTCTGGATATCTCTACATATGATTAATTAATTCAACGCCTGGTACGTAACCATGATAACTACAGAACTGTCAGTTGCTCATTAGCCCGACAAAGTTGCTACCGAGTTGTTTTAATTCCCATAACAGTTATAATTGCTACCGAGATAAAAGATTACACGTATGTTTGGTAAGTAAGTCCACTTCATGCTTTGAAATTGATATTTTATCACAATAATTGATATATTATCAATTAAGAATAAACGATCGTAAGCATTCAAGGAACTGCTTCTATTAGGTCATTGAATTTTGAATTATAATTAGCATGCAATTGGCTATTGATAATAGACATCGTTTTATTAAATTCTACATTTTTGTTTCTGTCGCATAATTAATAATAAATATCAACATATAACTTTGAATGTATCTTGTGCTCTTTGAACTACTTGTCGGTATACGTATACTAAAGTTTGTTCGTTGAAAACATGTAGTGTAAATAAGATTTAATAGTGCGTAATGTTTGTGTGTGATACAACGATATTGATCCAAGAAACAATATGGCGACTCCAATAGAGATCTAAGAAATGTCAAATCCAAAATAAAAGCTGATTTCTAACGTAGAATATAGTGTTCACTAAAGAACTGGTTTAAAGATGCATTATGTAGTGTAAATTGACATTTCTGATTAACTTGTAAGTGATTTGTACGTTACAGCACTGTAAATATCTTAACCTTAAAATTCTTGTTTCTGTTATTTAACGCTACATATAAGTATTGATATTACAGGCTCTACAGTTATTGTCTATTTTGAAACATTTAATTAAAAGATTTATTGCTAAATGACTAAAGAGGGGGCAGCTCAGATGTCGTTTGATGATGATTTTAAGAAATTTGAAAATATAGAACCTCTACAATGGGGAGCATTGAGAGAATTATGCCAGGCTAATGAAGAATTCTTTGTATCCCATCAAGATGAAAATGGTGTTAGAATCAGAGGTGCAGTTTTAGCAATATTAGAACATTTAACTCAGCTGCAACCTCTGTATAAACAACTTAGCAAGATTGCACCAATGTATGATTACAATATACATACACCTGCCAATGGATATAGAAGTTTTTTAATTTTAGTAGATAGATGTATTGCACATTCGCGTTTAGTTTGTCATCAAATATATTGTCAAAAGGATTCTATGTTTTTTCGTAAAAATTATCATATGAGGTAAATATTGTAACTAGATTATTTCTTTTAAGAGTACTAAATATTTCAGTATTTAACTTACCTATATTTACAGAGAAATAGAGGCATGTTCACAGTTGCTGGCATCTTTGTATACTTGTTTAGAACACTTACAAACTCTATCTTCATGGAGTGATTCAATGATCGATGGAAAACCATCTCTTTTTATAGGAGATGCTCACAATCCTCAGGAAATTTTAAACAAAGTAGATAGCATTAATCAGTATTGTTTTTATGGCAGGTGTTTAGGGTTTCAGGTATTAATTGAAACAGATATACATATATAAATTCAATTAATTCCAAGCAATTTTTAACAGAACTGTATTGATTTTAGTTTCATGATAGCTTGAAGCCCGTTTTAAAAACTATAATGGTTTGTATGGCAACATTTAGCGAGGCATTCTATGCTAATGGTACATTATTAGCACGTTGTGCTAATTCTGTTAAATACATGTTAGACCCTGAAGCAAGAGCGCGTCGTATCGTTGATATATCCCAACACGCTGATATATCATTTTGTCAAGCCTTTTGGTTCCTCAACGAATCTGGTAAAACAATTCTTTTTATATAAAAATTTTAATTCTTTGTTTTGTATATTTCATAAACTATATATATTTTAGATATAACACGCAGATTACCGAATATAACATCACCGTCTTTGGCAATAAATCAAATAATTTCAATTCCACCCGAAGGATTATCGCTACTTGCATTAGATGGGACAACTGTGCAAATTCCAGTACCGCATAGCCATATTGGAAAGAAACCGATACACGTTAGATTGTTAAGCTCGAAACGTCGTTTGGGAATGGTAAAGAGATAAAAACTTTATGGAATCTAAATTATTGCGTATAGTTAGTACAATGTTTATCAATTAATATCCTTACCCGTATATTACCTTTAATCATGTAGAAATTTTCATAGAGCATCAGTTTCACTCCTGTGTAGTATATGCTTCCCTCAGGTTGGTTCAGGTGGAGTAGGTGGAGAACTGCATAAATCATCGGACCAGTTGATTATTCATTGTCATGGTGGAGGTTTCGTTGCGCAAACTTCACTGTCTCATGAAACATACTTAAGGGGTTGGGCTATCAATCTCGATGTACCAATTTTAAGTATAGACTACAGTTTAGCACCCGAAGCCCCGTTTCCTCGTGCATTCGAAGAAGTATTATACGCATATGCATGGGCTTTAAATCATGCAAGTACATTGCTTGGAAGTACTGCTAAAAAAATACTTCTTGTCGGTAAGACGCCTAGCAACCGGAGTTTGAAACGAGCTGAATGTGTTAACTTAGAAATGATAATTTCATAGGTGATTCTGCCGGGGGTAATTTAAATCTGAGCGTCACTTTGAAATGCATACTATTGAATATTCGAAAACCAGACGGTATATTTATGGCATATACACCGGTACTCGTTGATTTTGTGCTATCACCATCGCGGTTACTTTGCCTAACCGATCCACTACTGCCTATGGGATTTCTTATACGTTGCCTGAAAGCATACACCGCTTCAGATACCAAAAAAGTTACACGGTAAATTTTATAGGCAATAATAAATCTGATTTAACCATAAACATTATTTATCGTTAACATTTAGTTAATTATATTTTTAGGGAGAGAGAAGGTGATGTTGCCGAATGTACAAAGTCAGACACAGAATCTTTTGCTGAAGTAAGCGAAAGTGATTTAATAGCATTAGCTCTGAGTCCAAATGGAGATGAAACAAATGATGCACACAAGTTAGCATCTTTACCATCTGACTCTACTTTGAATTCTGTTAGTTTAACTGAAGTTGATGGTAAATAAATGAATAATATGTTAGATGTAAGTATTTTAAGAATATAATTGACAATTTAAATATTCTTTGATACCATAGGAACAGAACATCTACGGGAAGAAGTGAAATCTCAGGAATATATAAAAAAATTTTTAGGAATGAATTTAAATTCATCGACACATGTAGGGAACGGTGCTGTTAATACAGATAATAATTCAAGGCATGATAGATCATGGTCATTTTTTGGTTGGTCTCTTACGGGAAGGCACAGAGAATCTAGGGAGCTTGATATAGAAAACGTGAAAAGTCCTTTGGAAGAATTTGTATTTACAGTACCCAGGGATCCATTTTTAAGTCCTTATCTTGCAGCGGATAATCTTTTAGCAAAATTACCACCTATTACAATGCTGGTAAATTTTTTAATATTTTTTTTTTTTACTCAATAGTATGCAATATTAAATACTTAAATTTATAGACAATGGAGCTCGATCCGTGCCTCGATGATTCTATTATGTTTGCAAGAAAGTTACGATTGCTTGGTGTATTAGTTACGCTGGACGTATTGCCAGGATTACCACACGGATTTTTAAATTTAACACCGGTAACAATTTTGTTCTTTTATACCAAATAAATGTACAGTATCGAACATAATAGGCTTTCCCCAGGAAAAATGATGTCTCGGGCGTCCGGATTCCCTTTTTTTCTGTAAAGCCATTTTCCCAAGGAATGACTATTTTGCTCGATACTGTATGCACATCACGTTAAATTAATTTTAATTGACAGGTTTCAAAAGAAGCAAGCGAAGGATCAGATTTATGTGTGAAAAGAATTCAGGAGCTACTAGCATTATAATTATACGTGCATCTAGCAAAATACTCATTTAAAGTATACATGTTAATATGTGGGAACAAAATGTTTCTTTGCTATTATTGTTTTTACAGATATTAAATTATAATTGATTGTTTATGTACAAAGACTGTAATAATTTATACTATTTAAAAAAATTTGCAATATTTAAACATTAAGTCGGTATCCGAACATGATAAATGTGTTTTTTTTTATCTGTATGTTTTATATCACACATTTATATTTTGTTGATAATATATGCGTCTAATGTCTAATTTAAAATCATAGCTTTCAAGCATTGTACTTAAATATTAATTGTTTGATTTGTTTTAGGACGTAAAGTCTTTTGTAATACATGAGCATCCGCCGGTTCTATTCTCTTGTAATAGTGTTCCTTTGTTTCTACTATTTCGAATCCGAACTTTTTATAAAAATCGATAGCACCTTCGTTGCTTATTTGAACGTGACTGCAAACAGAAAATATAACACACAAATAATAGTAATTATATATTTATGTAAACAATGGTGAACACCTTAAATAAAATTAATTAAATACTTACAGAAATATTGAATCAAAGTTTCCATCTTTGTTAACATAATTTAAAACATGCTGTACCATTACTGTACCAATTCCTAACCTTCTGTAGGGATAAAGACATCCCAAAGTCATGATATACAGCCGCCTAGAATTTTCAGAAGTATCCACTCTGCAACAAACTGCACCAACCTGAAGCGACAAAATGATTTAATCATACTTTGTAAACAATATTTTGTTCAATAATATTTATCCATGAATGTAACATACCACTATGTCATTGTAGTATGCAAGTTTTGCTAGTTCACCAGCCTCCAAAACATCCTTGTAAAACTTCTCATTGTATGAGACTGGAAATACTACTTGGTTTAGAAGTTTTAGCTGCTTTATATTATGCGGTGTTACATCTCCTAACTCTATTTTTGATCTGTAATTAAAAATTTCGGACTTCCATTATGGATCAAATATATCTATAGTACATGGTGTTTTAACAGTATTATAACATAAACATATTATGAATGTATTTTCTCTGTAGAGAAGAACTAGATCTTACTGGTGTACTAAACAAAATAGTATAAACATCGAAAAAATACTTAACAAATTATTTTCTATTATATTTTTTGTACCTGAAATTTCAAATTTATAATAGAAATGCTAGAAAATTCAAACTTTCAGTTACAGATTTAGGTTTTGCAACTAAAAGGTAAAGATTTAATAAATATACTGTATATTACGAATGATATAAAAATCACAGATAATATATTAAAAGTAAAAAAAATTAAACAACTCCTTTTTAACACTCTCTTTGTTTCAGGTGTAAAAATATAACCTAAAAATTATTTAAATTTACCTAGTCATATTAGGAAATACCAGAACTTCAACGTTTCTAGGACAAATGGTAACAACGAATACTGATATTAAATATTTTAAAAATAAAAGTACCAATAAATAACCTTAGCGCAAGATACGTTAATACCGCGCGGGTTTGTCTTTACACTTCCTCCAAACCCCGTTTTTTAGCAGTGACTACAGAGGCAAAAGACTGGACATGCCTTTGTTGTCAAAGGGTTATGGTTCAGGGGGTCCTAGACACCCCAAATGATCATGGGTCCGCATGTAGACCTATGTACATGAAGCTAGCCGGAATGAATAATATGATTATTTTTAATTTTTCTTAGTGTATTTCGTGTGTAAATCGTTTGTGATTGATTGTGAGTCTATTTTTAATCTTTGTAACAAATTAGTTCGTGATTTACAAATATATCATTTCCATTGTTTGTGAGTGAATAATTTCTTAATTATTCGTACCCATCACTACCTTGAACAAGTGAGTTTCACGATTTGTTCGTATTTAGGTCTTATATTTCGCTAGATCCGGTCGCACCCATCACTACCTCGAACAAGTGAGTTTCACGATTTGTTCGTTTTTAGGTCTTATATTTCGCTACTTGCTTCGGGGTCCCTGACACCCCATAAAGATATTCGGGGTTCCTAAGAACCCCGAGATGGTATTCGGGGTGCCTAAGAACCCCGAGATAGCATTCGGGGTGCCTGAGAACCCCGGGATGGCAATCGGGGTGCCTGAAAACCCCGGGGTGGCATTCGATGCCTGAAAACCCCAAGATTATACTCGGGGTCCCTGACAACCCCACGATGATATGTTAGTGTGCAGGTAGTGCCGCCGATGCACCGAGGTCCCTGATACCCCGATTGCCGTAGTTTCGCTAAGCAAAGAGTGTCATCGGTGCTTCGGGGTCACTGACACCCCGCATACCAAAATGTCGGTATGCAAACACTGCCACCGGTGCTTCGGGGTCCCTGGCACCCCGGATGCTATATTATTGGTATGCAAAGATACTTACCGGCGTTTTGGGGTCCTTAATACCCCAATATGATATCAGGTCGGTATACAGAGATAGTCACTGGTACGCAGGGGTCCCTGGCACCCCGGATGCTATATTATTGGTATGCAAAGATACTTAGCAGCGTTTGGGGTCCTTAATACCCCAATATGATATTAGGTCGGTACGCAAAGGGGGTCATTGGCGTAGCGAGGTCCCTAACATCCCTGGAGAATGTCAGGTCCGTATGAAGAAGGCACAATCAGCATAATTTTTTTCCAGAGTTAATTTAATTTACTTTCTTTATTTCTTTTTGGTTATTAAATTAGCTCAGCGGAGGGGAATAACATTTATGATTATATCCCTCTTCTGGGTCTCAGCCGAGGACCCCATTTATTTTACTTTTTCCAGTTACTTATATAATTATATCCCTCAATATCGGCCAAGGCTATTTCAGTATCCCTTACATCCCTGCATTCCTTACATTCCTGCAACCCTTAAATAACTTTTTGTTTTTTTTTTTTTTTAACGTGGTGGAAATCTTCAGAAAGACACCTTTAGTCCCCCTGGGGAGGGGCAGAAGGTAGTGTGAGATTTTTACCCACTAAGACCACCATGGTGGCCTGCACTAGGACCGTAGGGAGGGTCCTTTGACCCTCCGCCATATGTTAAACTTCGCCAACATCAGGGGCCACACCCGATGCCGGCACTCCTCGGGCCGCGTGCAGTAGATACCGGAGTCCCAGCCCCGGACCCCTACGGAATTCCTTTACATCCCACGTTCCATTACATGCCTGTATCCCTTACATCCCTGCATTCTTTTCATCCCTGCATTCTTTTCATCCCTACATTCTTTTCATCCCTACATTCCTTTCATCCCTACATTCTTTTCATCCCTACATTCCTTACATCTCTTCATCCCTACATTCCTATCATCCCTACATTCCTTACATCTCTGCATCCCTTATAATAAATATATTATAAACACTGCTTCGAGTAAAGGTAAGTAAAGGTAAGGGCGCTATTTCTTCGAAATTTTCGCGAAATTTCGAGAAAATAGCGCCCCCTAGATGCATAAATTCGAACTAAAATTCGATGTCGAATCAGCGCCCTCTGATTTCGGAAAAAGGAACTAAACCTTGCTCAATTTTTAGCCCTCTGGCGGCAAAAATGTGAACTAAAATCTCGAGGTCGAATCAGCGCCTTCTGGTGGCGAAAAAAGGAACTAAATTTGTATAAATTCGCAGGCCTTATAGCCGCAAAAATTTCAACTCAATTTCAGGGAGGTACTGGGATGTATGGAATGCAGGAGTATAAGTGATACAAGGATGTAAAGGATACAGGCATGTAAGGGATGCAGAGATGTAAGGGGTGAAGAGATGTAAGGAATGTTGGGATATAAAGAAGGCAGGAATGTGAGGAATGTAGAGATGTGAGATGATACAGATATGTAAGGAATGTAGGGATATAAGGGATGAAACGATGTAAGGAATGTAGGGATGAAAAGAATGCAGAGATGTCTATACTAGTGCCATCTATGCACAAAGGACTACTCGACTTACAGACTTAAACTTACCGATCGATTTGTCCTATAACGCCATCTATCAGGAACGCGCAAAGACTACTTACCGACTCGTTTCCGCGGGTTTCCGATAGATAGCGCTAGTGCTTCACTCCTTTCGCAAAATTGATCGGTAAGTTATCGAGTAGTTTGAGTCGTTTGTGCATAGATCGCACTGCGGTCGAAAATGGAGGGCACAACCATCCCTTGTAGATCCAACAACACTGGATCTACACGAGAATTTAATTGACTTAAATTCTTATATTATTCTAGCCCTTAACTTCTTTTCTGGAGCCCCTACTCCCGTCGCAAATGGTGCTTATGGCCATACCGGTTTTGGCGGTGAAGCCCTCGTATCTAGTATTGAGAGGACTGGATTACCATCAACGTGGGTTAGACTGTTGCAGTGCGAAGTATTTCACATTTTTGTACCAGGATAGAGCAGATGGCGTTCGTTCTCAAGGCACAAATTCAAAACCCCTTGAAAACAAAGGCATGTCTAATCTCGTTGGATCTGTAGTCACTGTGTAATGCAAAGTGTTTTATATTTTAATAATAAAATTGATAATAAAAGACTCTTCGAAAACAAAGGCACGTCCAGTCTTGTTAGATTTATAGCCACTATAGTCACTGTGTAACGTGCATTAGTTTGACCCCTGGTTCGCTTGGAGCGTTAGTGTAGCTGCTACAGTATATATGTATGTATATACATATATACATACAGTATCACCACCATTTCAATCTATATTATTCTACTTTTTTTTAATCACATATACACACACTTGCATGTATATATTTATTCGTGTTAACTAAGAATAATCAGATAGATAAAAATAAATGTATCGACATGTGTATATTAAGTGTACTAACCTTGTAAGTGTATAAGGTAAAAGATAAGGTGGAAAAAAAAGTAAGATAAAAGGAAAAAGTTGAAAAGAGAAATGGGAAAGGAAAGAGAAAGATAAAGAAAGAGAGGGAGTGAACGGTGTTTCGGTGGAGGCGCTGTGCAGTGCCAGAAGACCGCGGCGGCGGTGGTGATTCAGACTTCTTATCAACCTCGAAAAGTCGTGGAGAAGAATAGGGAGAAATTCGACATTGGGCGTCGATTACATGTACGCGATGAGGTGCCATTGATAAGACTTAGAGCGCCGCGTGGTTCCGCCTCCGCCGTGCCCAAACGCGGCACATTACGGACGTGTGGATAAAGCGGCGCCATATATACACGAATATACAACCGTATTTTTTCTTTCGAGAGTGCTGAAATACGAGAAAAAAAGGAAGGAGTGAAACCGTCTTAAGAACGAAAGAGAAATCCGTACACGAAGCTGGTCGAGAAAGAGAGAAAAAGTAGAGGCCCGTGGATGCGGCGCGGTGTCTGCACCCGTGCGTGAATCACGCTTCGGAGGTGCTTGTGTATATCTCTTGCATTCGAGTACACCCCATACCCACGACATTGACCCGTTCGTAGACGCCGTGACTATTCCCAAACGGACAAAAGATCTTTCATAAATTGTGTCGATTTACCTTATCGAAACTGTCACCCACGAGGAGGGGCACCTTTGTTTCGTTCCATGTTCCCCACCGGTCGTCAAGTCTTTTAACCGTGCTCCTCGTATAATGCCGGTATCCGAAACGTCTTTTCGATACATCTACTAAATTAATAAAATTCACTTCTTTCTTTCATAATAGAAGTGAATGGATCTTAGAATATCGTGTTTTCAAGAGAGAACTTGGTGGTCTTGTCAACATAAAGGATTCTTTATTTACTGTGATTTGAACCCCTAATCTTTTCAAATTTGTGTAATATAACAATAACTAAGACGACTGTAATAGGAAGTAATAGTATTAAACCAGCCTTTAAATAATAGACGCACAGCAACATAAGATAGATTGGCAACAAAGAGACAGAAGCAGGGACAACATGTCAGATGAAGAGGATAAACCCCCTGCACCTCCTGTGCGACTTACATCAAACAGGTAATTTAAGTTTCTAATAACATGTTCAATATTTAATAATACATATCGTACTTCCTTAGAACTATTGTTAATAGTATTAAATTTTGGAGAAACAAATCTATTAAAATTAATAGGAGTTACATTTCAGTTGATTTTGTATTAAACTATCATAAATATAATAGTGAATTGTATTGGATTTATATGCTATGAAAGGTTGGCTTTAAGTTATGCATTCTTATTATTTTGTCTGCAATATGTAGAAGTCTACATCCCCCCCAAAATAGAGGAACAGACACTAATTTGGTGGTTGCTAAAAATAAAATCTTACAGTTCAGACGCGATGACATTCTGATGTGGGAGACCATTTTTTTAAGTCTCTATACGCAGTTATACTAAAGTATCTTATGATTATAATATATGATATGCATATACACGTATATATCATTTGTATACTAATAATTGATCCTAAATAATCATATGTAATTTTTTATAAATTTTCTTGTCTGAATTTATATGAAAAGAACAAACATAATGTGTGGATAATAACTTGTATACATTCCACATCAATATATGTAATTACCTATATATAAAGTATAAAGGTAAACACAGAAAGCTATTTGATCTGATTGATTAACAATAAGTTTTAAATATATTTCAGAGGTGAATCAGCACCTAATTTACCAGTGGATATGCGTCCGCTACCTAAAGAACCTGATTCTGATGAGCGTAAGAAAAAAACCTTAAAAAGCAAAATGAAGGTAAAGGAGAACAAGGACAAACCGAATATCAGTTATCCCACTAATTTTGAACACACTGTACACGTCGGATTTGATGCTGTTACTGGTGAATTTACAGTAAGTCTACTTGCTATTTGTAACTTATTATCATTGTTCAAAATGCACTCGCTTCCTGCTTTGCTCTTACGACGGTATGGAATATCCAAATAAACATTGTTTAATGATACATCAACATCTGTATCAGGATAACATTGTTTTTATGGAAAATATAAAATTCAGATGGATTTTTCATACCTTGAAAAACTTAAATTTTCATCACTTGTTCACACTTGTATGGACATTGTGGAAAAGTAATTTGGTAATTTGTCTGATGCTTCTTATACCTATTATTTTTTCACATGAAAAACTAACATGACACGTATTTCTTTCAAGCTGCCATTAAAAGTAAGTAATCTCAAAATGACCACAAAGATAATTTACCTATAGTTTTTATTATACATACACTTGGTTTTACTGTTTGTTTTTGTTGCAATTAAGAGTATTGAGTTACTATTTTCTTTATTTATTTACGATTTAGGAATTATCATAGTTTAGAAGCATAATTGCTTTAGTAGATTGATAGATGCTTTAGTCAACGTTGCATTTAATATTATTGCTTTCTTGCAGAATGAAATTTAACATTCGTTTGACTGCTTAAAATCTTACTATTTCTTCCTGGTACCGATTGAATTCTCAAAATGTT
Source organism: Osmia lignaria lignaria (assembly GCF_051020975.1). Taxonomy (NCBI): domain Eukaryota; kingdom Metazoa; phylum Arthropoda; class Insecta; order Hymenoptera; family Megachilidae; genus Osmia; species Osmia lignaria. The sequence continues at coordinate 10,398,964 of NC_135033.1, read as the reverse complement.
TTTATATTTGCACGATTTTCTCTTAGCTTCGAAAACTTTGAGATTAATAACAGTATAAACGTTGTATCTAGTATCAGTTTATTCCCGCCTTAAATATGTAGATGTAACATTAATATCGATTGTTTTAAAACATAATCTTTGATCCTAGGGAATGCCAGAAGCTTGGGCCAGGTTGCTTATGTCTAGTAACATCAGTAAACAAGAACAGAAGAAGAATCCACAAGCTGTATTAGATGTTTTAAATTGGTATGATAGTAGCAGTAAAGAAACAAAAGGTTCCAAGTACATGACAACAACAAAAATGGTTGGAGTAGTTGGTAAGCTAATAATATTACTCTAAGGATTAATTTTTTACGTGTACATTAATAACTTAAAAACACTAAATTTTAATTTTTAGCTCCTATCGAAAGAGCAAGTAGCCCTAGAAGTATGGGTATAGGTGTTGGAACAGGTGTAGGAAATATTCGTGGACAAGCAATGTCACAAGCTTCTGGAAGTTCTCATTCCCAACATTCACTGAGCAGGTGAGTCTTTTGTACATTTAAATCTATATCTAATACAGATATATTTTAATACGCACTGAGAAACAATAAAATTACAGAGTAAGTAGCAGTAGCCCGAGTAGTACACCAACCGATGCTTGTGCAACTAGTTCTGAACAAGAGGATGAACCTCCGCCACCACCGATTTCTGCTAGGCCAGAGCGTACAAAATCAATTGTACGTAATGTTTACAATCGACGATGTACCATTCAATATTATTTTATATCCTCGTATAAATATTAAAGAGTAAAATTCTTTTATAACAGTATACGAAACCGATAGAAGAAGAACCACCACCACCATTAACTACTACGCTAGGATCACCTCAACGAAATGGTACACCGCAACAACCGCATCAATCGCAGCTGGATAGAAATAAGAATCAGGCAACTCCCACCTCAACGACAACTGATCAAACGAGACCAACCCAAAGTGACAAAGCTAGGAAGAAAAAAATGTCGGACGATGAAATATTAGAAAAACTAAGAACGATCGTAAGCGTAGGTGATCCGAATAGAAAATATACAAAAATGGAAAAGATAGGACAAGGGTAAGTTATAGCGTACCAGGTTCATCTCGAGGAATATCTTTAACGAGTTTAAACATTTTTCGTGTTTATTCCTTCAGTGCTTCGGGAACAGTATACACAGCAATTGAAACATCAACGGGAATGGAAGTTGCAATAAAACAAATGAACCTTTCGCAACAGCCAAAGAAAGAGTTAATAATAAATGAAATATTAGTTATGCGGGAGAACAAACATCCGAATGTTGTGAACTACCTGGATAGTTACCTCGTGGGTGAGGAATTATGGGTAGTTATGGAATATTTACCTGGTGGTAGTTTAACGGATGTTGTAACAGAGACATGTATGGACGAGGGTCAAATAGCAGCGGTGTGTAGAGAAGTGTTGCAAGCTTTGGAGTTCCTTCATTGTAACCAAGTTATACATAGGGATATTAAATCAGACAATATCCTGCTCGGGCTAGACGGCGGAGTAAAGCTAACAGATTTTGGATTTTGTGCACAAATTTCACCGGAACAAAGTAAACGAACTACGATGGTTGGTACACCATATTGGATGGCGCCAGAAGTAGTTACGAGAAAACAGTATGGTCCAAAGGTAAATATATTCACTCCGATAAGAATTGAATTCATCATATTGCAATCTTCAGAAATAATTTGAACGTAGGTTGATATTTGGTCGTTGGGTATAATGGCTATTGAAATGATAGAAGGAGAACCGCCATACTTGAACGAAAATCCTTTGAGAGCGTTGTATTTAATTGCAACAAATGGAAAACCTGAAATTAAAGAGAAAGATAAATTATCAGGAATTTTTCAAGATTTTTTAGATCAATGTTTAGAAGTTGAAGTGGAGAAACGATCGGCTGCTTCAGAATTACTCAAGGTAATTCTAATAATATACATTTGTACAGGGTACATTTATTACGTGTTACGTTTGAGCCAATTAATGAAATAAATAGTTAATAAAATTTATACTTTTATGATAAATTGCAGCATCCTTTTCTGAAACTAGCAAGGCCACTTGCTTCTTTAACACCTTTAATAATGGCGGCAAAGGAAGCTGCTAAAGGTCATTAGAAGAGTGGTGTTTGTGATCATACAACGTGATTACAAAAAAAAAGTTAATAATTTTACAAGAAAATAATGAATCACCCTCCCAAAACGGAACGGCACAATAATTCAATAATATATAATAAATAATAAACATATATAAATATACATATAATATATGTAACATATCTGTAATTCATAGATATATTATATGTATTATATGTGTATACAATATATATATAGGTCATAGATAGATAGAACTTATCCGATACCTTAAAAAAGTATCGAGAAATGGTTTCAAAGTTTTTAAATTACTCGATTCTCGCATGTTGCGAGGAGGTAAAGTTAAATCAGAACTGTGAACGATCTGACGGCAGAAATCTAATATTCCTCGACAAGTTTTTATTGGTTACAAAGAGCTCGCTATAATGTCTTATTAAAAATAGTCTTCAAGATAAAGAATAAATTGTACGAGTAGGGTTGTTGCCTGGAGAGCTCTTCTACCAATATTAAACTGGTATCGAGGATTTTCAAGTGACTGTCAGTTATTTTCTAAAGATATAAAACTAGTATTACTGACTCTAAAATGTGAAGATCAGAGTTAGCTACAAACACACATTATTTATAGCAAAAAACCTTATTAGATAATATCATAAAGAAATGTGAACAAGTACATAGGACCTATTCTAATATATTATTATGGTTTAACAAGAAATCGTAGAAGAAGAAGAAAAATTGGTCTTCGTGTCAGACTTATATTTTTTGAACGAAGTTATGGAGAGCAGAGCAATATGTTTTCAGTCTTTGGTCTGTCAGTATGACGTAGATATAATAAGCGATAGCCTAACTTGTTTTAAACGTTCTCAAGAATCACGTTCTTGTCATTAAATGTTAGCAGACATCATTATGTGTTATATTTAAGTTGAAGTTTTAATAGATTTTTAAAAAAAAATATTTCGACACTGCAATTTTTGCATTATGTTAATGTGTATATATAGTACAGAAGAAAAAAAATTGATTTCACATATAACGAAATTTATGATAAATTTTAATACATGCGAAATCTTATTTAACGCTATTCATTTATAATTGTAAGATAAGGTATATAAGTAATTTTTCTCATTTGCATCGCTGATTAGACACGTTGGGATATTGACCTTGTTACTAAGATATATATATATATATAGTTATAAGAACATCTTTTTATGGGCTAATTGTCCAGTTACGTGTGTTCTTCGATTACAGGTCAAATGTAAGTTGTGTCTCTAACGTGTCTTGCAAGAAGTGAACGGATGATCGACGAAATTTTAAAACAAGGTTCAGATATAGGAGCATTTTGTGACACTATAAAGTGCCTGTCTTGTCATGTTTAGACACGTGAAAAAACTCGCGCTAGATTCCTTATAATCTTGAACCATCAATGAAATGATTTAATATTTTGTTTAAAGCTAAGCAAATGCATACATACAAATCAACAGAAGATTATTGTTTCATAATATTCATATATAAAGAAAAGAAAAAAAACAAGGTTTCTAGATGGTTGTACTACATTAAATGTAATAATGTCTTTCCTAATTGTATTATGTCTTAAACATATATTACTGAAAAAAGAAACCTTGGGATATTCTTAGTTTAAGAAATACAGATTTTCGAACTTGTCATTTCTATTCTTTATCATCTTCATTATGTATAGGATTTTATCGTACATTAATGCTAAAAGAACGCCACGTGAGAAATATAATAGCTATCGAAGAGATTAATGACATATTATGCATAAAGTAAAAGAAATAATAATAATAAAAGAAAAAAAAATGAAAAAAAAAAGAATGAAAGCATACATCGTTTGGTAACGAATGATCGTATATGTAATAATATATTCGTTATCTATTGAGTTTATTGTTTTCGTAATATTAAAAAGCCTGATTAGTTTTTTTTATAATAATCAATAATGTCTAATTATACTTGACAGACGAAGCAGCTCAGTTTGTATTGCGCTTACACCTAAATTTGGAGCTGCATGCTGAAGGATAAATGTGTATTTACCTGTGAAAGGATCAGGGACTATATAATATTTAATTGTATGAAATTTGTCTCAGTATTGCGCGAAAATATGAATTGTTACATTACTCCATTTCAGCATCTGCTCCAAATTATTTAGGTACTGTGAGCAGTGTTTAGGAGGTATAGAAAACAAAATAACTGTGCACGTCTAGTATTAATAAATAAAAAAAAAACATACATTTGTGTAAAAGAAACTTGCAATTCAGGGTCAAAATTGACATTTAACTCGATCAGAAGTACTGAACGAGGTCCTGCATTTTCACAAATATCTTTAGAAAAAAAAAAATAACGTCCATTTTATGTCATTGTATTACTGCGTCAGTTATTAAGTATATTTCAGCTACAAGCAGCTATCTATAAGATTTATTTTTATTCGCAAAACCGAGTCGAATAAGGTGCAAAGTTGACTTGTCCATATTTTTGAAAAATGAATAAACCTTAATTAGGCATACAAGTACTTTGAATATTCAGTATTTATTTATGGAATAAACAAAAGTACAAAGTTGTATTGATATGCCTTACTGTAATAAAAGTTAAGTATTATTCGCGAAATTCAAGTAATTGTTATTATTTTGTTATTGCAAAAATAAAATAGTATTACAAGACCTTAAAATGTGGACAAGTATAAACTGTTTTTGCATCGTTATCTCGGTTATCGTTCCAAGTGCATTTACGTATCCCCATAAGAAATGTATTATTGTCAGTTTAGAACTATAAAATAGGTTCCTACACAAATCAGATTAAGTATGTATACGCATGTTTTCAATACTCTTTTTATGATGTTTTTGAAAATGCTTTGAGATCTCAATTATTAAAAAAAAAAAAGAAAAAGAAAATCAGGCCTAGTAATGAGTCGTTATTTTATTTACATGTGTCATCGGCAATTTTCGGCTTGCAATTTTTCAATAAAAATTTCCGTTTTAACTGTACCTCTGTAAATGAAATTGGCATTCATTATTACAGGGAAACATTTGGTAAAAATCTGATTTCTCAGGAAAGCTAATACTTAACAATGTCGAATTTAAAAATAAAGAAAAGCAGTAAATGAATAATGAATTATTGTAAAAATAATGCCTAGAATTTGCGTATATATTGTACTGTAACACGTTTTAGTTTGTTTTAAAACGTTACAATATAAGGAAACATTTTATAACAAAAAAAAATTCTTGTTCTTCTAATGATATTCCTCCTTCCACTCTAATTCTATAAAATATTACACTAATACTAATCATATAAAATTAAAGATCATAATTGTTGTTTTCTTAAACACTAAAGAATTTTCTATAGCAACTACAAAATAATAATCGTTCTATATAATTTGGTGTATTAAGACAAATAAATAATAATCATTATTTACATATTATATTCATTACATATAACATGAAAAAATAATAGAATGTTTTTATAAGTTATTTCTTACACATTTTACATTAACTTATCAGATCTTTTATACACGCTAAATGTTTTATCTAACGTTCATTTAGAGTGTATGTACAGAATCAGATCTATTTTAAGAGTACAGTATTGCAAAAGTTAATCTGATATATTTTATCAACCCATAATATGTAAATATACATATTTTTTTCTTTATAATGAATCTATGTTTCCTAACGCACGGAAATATACTTAGAATTCATGGCATATGGATAATAAATAGTTGCTCATAGCACACATAAAATAAATGTTAATATTTTGTTAAAAAATATTTGTTGTTAACATGTTTGCTTTTTGAAAAAGTACCAAATCTTTCACAGAACAACAAAGTAATTACAGGAAAATGTAATTTCAATTTCTACAAAATTAATTTGTAATATTTGAAAGTCCCATTGAAAATTTGTTCCTATCACTTTTACGATGTTGGCTTCTTCTCTTCTCCTGCTGGATGGAAGTTTATGGATGCTGAGTTGATACAAAACCGCTTCCTTGTAGGTTTCGGCCCATCGTTAAATACGTGTCCCAAATGTGCACCACACTTTGAGCAGGTCACCTCGGTCCGCACCATATCTGGGTTTGCGATCAGCAGTAGTAGATTTCCACCAACTGTACGTCAATTGTCGACGCAGTTTTCGTGTGTCAATGGTGAGAGTGAAGTGGTGGTAGCGGAGCAATAGGAATACAAAGGAAATAGAATAGAGTGTGATTAAACGTAGAGACCAACACCTTGATTTGCGCACTTTAAATGTTTTTCCAGCAATAGCAGGACCAAGACAAATGAACTAATATTAATAAAAGCAATAGATCGATTGCGATAAGTATTAAAACCACAAATCTAAATAACTTTAAGGAAAAAAATAAATTTTAATAAAAATAATACATACAAAAGAAAAAGTGACTACATGTTCTAATCAATACCCATAACATTGGTCCTTTGTTTACTCATCCAATTGAAGTTCTCCAAAATGCTCTTCTATATTTAACTGTCTTGGTAACTTAATAAAATAACTAAAATAATATTTATCATTTTCAAGTACAAATTATTTAAAGCACATAGAAATAATTTATATTACCTTTACTAGAAGATTTTTATTTATATTATAATATAGTAGTATCACTCAAATATCTCATTATATTTAAAAAAGAAGCTACTTCAGAATATCACAAAACATAATAATTTATGCTCCAAATTCATAATAATAATAATCATATTAATATCATAATGTAATGTAAAGCAGAAGCTATATGTTAAAAGACTATATAATGCAAAAATAAGAAATGTTAATTTTCTTCCTCCATATGAAATATAAAAACGTTAATTGTAATATGTAACTATGATCTTAGTATATAATATATGATGTAAGTCTAACACAAATCACACTCTAAGCGATAACATGCAAGGTAAAGGACAAAAGGAGTACTGCCTTCCTTATACCAATACAATTGGGAAAAACTTATAAAAATAATAATATTATAACTATGCAACTTATTTTATTCTTATACATTAAAAAAGATACATGTATCTATGATAAAGAAAAAAACTGATGAAATTTTAATAATATAATTTACATGCATATATGAAGTACCATTGTAAAATGTATCATAACATTTTAATAGCTGAAATTGTAATAGTTTAACCATACATTTGTGCTATTTATAAAATATCATAAAAAATTAAATAGAATGTAATAATTGTGGAAGGCTTAGGAATATCAAAACTAAGAGTTTAGGAGAGGTCTTGTGATAGAGCGAATGTAAGAAAAAATGAAGAATGTTTAAAAATGGTAAACAGATAAAACCTTTATGATGATAGCATTCAGTGTTATCATTTATCAATTAAATTTCACAGCAAAGTTTATCTATGTACCATTTAAACACATACTTTGAATTAATGTAGAATTGTATGCGTAATAAATACTGTGTTATTGTACTAAGAGTCCGAGCATAATTCTAAAAGAATTATCATTAAAATTAAAATTCATATATTTCCTTACCGTGTGAGGTATCTTTGGTTAATTTGACTCGTCCCTGATCCAATACTTCATTGAACGCAGGCCAACCACAGCCACTGTCATACTTTGTATCAGAAGAAAATAATTCTTGATCACAGATTATGCAGGTATACGTGCCTTTTTCATAAAATTTGTTGTAGCAACCAGTAAAAGGTCTGTATAAGGAAATAAAAAAGGTTAGAAGCATCAAGTAGCTTGTATAGTAGGAAGTTAATTATGAAGACCTATACTTTATTTTTAAACTGCTTGGTCATGACGCAAAGTCAAGCCAACACATGCTCTTGAAAAAGTTATTTTGGTCTCATGTCAACCTAAAAGTAAACCCAATTTCCACCATACAGACAATATTTTTGGAAAACTGTATCACAAGTGTTGTAATATATTTTAAAGTATGCAATTCAGATTTTTAATAATAGATTATTAATCAAAAGTTATACATAAGAAATAAAAATCAATAAAATTGAAACTGTTCATCACAATTCAAAATTGTGGCATTACTCATAAATGTTGCAACACAGAAAACTTATTAATAAGTTGCATGAAATCACTATTGAAACATATGCAATGAATATCATAATCAATCGAAAAATATTGCTTAGGTAGTAATTGAAAAAGTACAAAATTCCAGAAAATCTTAGGCCATGACCATAAAAACTTCTTCATGTAAATAAAAATACTTACATGCATGTGGCTTTATAAAAGAAACACGTATGAAGTGATGCATACCCAATTCCGTAAGAGGCAAATTAAATTCACGTCACATACCTTTCGGTCCCTTTTTCCTGTGTGACGTGCCACTGTATCGGCGTCAATCGTTTTTTTAACTCTTCCTTATCGATTTCTACAGTCATTTTCCTAATCGAGCCTTCAAACAAGTTGAAAAGAATATATCAGCAACTTTAATAACAGAAAAAAAACAACGCGGATCACTTGCCGCGCTTTCCTTACAACTATGCACTTATATACCAAGAGAACAGAAACGGCACTGCCGCCTGTTTCTTCGAGGCATGGACGGTATATTTCGTGACCTTGGACTGACCAATCAGCTTCTCCGGTGCCCAGATTTGATAATTATGCTTTTTGTAATTACACGTGGCTTTTATTGTACAAAACTAGGTCATATGATCAAAAAACAAAATTTTAGCGGCGATACCATCAAAAATACAAACATGACATCAATATTTGACAAGTTGACTGCATAGTAAAAACAGCCGTAGAGCACACTATACAATTATTATGCGGGTTACGGACGTTCCATTTTTCAATTTAAATTTTCCGCTTCTTACTTTGCATAATAAGTATAATATTAATGTTACTTTTAATTCTCTTTTAATTCCATGGTCAAATTATATCAGTTGGTCACCGAAGACCCTCATGGTACTTAACATATTAACAAACATAATCCGAAAGAGGAAGGGTACATGGTAACTCATCTCTGGAGATCTTGAATAACCATTGTATTATAATAATTATAATGATCTTCGAATTCGGATGAACAGAAAAATGACGAAAAGGTAAACATGTATTTTAGGAAAGACAAATTTCAGAAATACTAAACTAACAAAGGAATACCGGGAATCCGTGCTCATAGATTTAGAGCTAAGGTTATACAAAATGAATGATTCAAGTATATAAAAACAATTTGTTAAATTAACATGAATTTCGTTAAATTATAATTAATCATAATTGAGTATAATTATAAATATCTCTCAAATTTGGATATGTGCACTGACCATTTTAAAATTACAAACAAATGATTATGAAATCTGTTGTATATAAAGGTTAACCCTTTTATAATGTACCATTCATTTAATAAATACGTAAGAAATACGTAATAAAATGTATTTAATTTTCTTAACAAAACAAACCTCTTTGAAGTATCGAATTCCTTGTAAACAGGGTTAAACATCGCAGACTTATCGACAAGTTTCTGTAAATGGTATTCATCATTAAAATACTTGAAACTTTCGGTCATAACGCGCAATGTTTACTGAAACAGTGTTCACAAATTATTTTTAATTAAAAACTATTCTATGTATAGTAAAGTATTATTGCATATTATTGCTGCTACATCATTATTATACTTTATTATACAAATACGGTCACACCGTTTCATGTTTCTAGCTGAAAACATTTACATGAATCGATTCTGTTAGTTTATTTCTTTTTTTTTGAACAGTTCTAAAATAAGATGGAATTACTCGAAATTAATGATGTAGAATTTTAGAACACATCTCCGGTTCGTATTTTGTGACCAATGGTAATGTTTCGCGTATGATGTATGTATACGAGTTCTTCTTCCACAGCGACCTCGACGCGGCAAATCTCGGCGTCCGACCTGAATGAAAGCGACTTTTTGGCGGAACTTCCTATAAATATGTTGTGCTAGTATCGTGAAGGCTAAGAACGATGAGCTTCTCTAGCGATGAAGTTAATTTCTTGGTTTACCGATACCTGCAAGAGTCCGGTATGTTTTTTCAAGTACTCATAACCTCTTTCCAAGTAATTGTGTACAACGAGATTTGAATTGTTATTGTTTATACAGATCTATTTTTTAAATAATCCTTATGTTGCTTTTGTGATAACTGTTTATAGTAAGTAACAACTTGTTGCTTTGTGGATTATTAAGAAATGTAAGTTAAATATAATAGAGAGATACAATTGTTTGAATACATACAGAAATGTATTTATAATGTTCACTATAATTGTCCATTTGATCATTTTCTTATTAATTAATATTTCTTTATCTGTTTTCTATAGGATTTCAACATTCTGCTTACACATTTGGTATAGAATCACATATATCACAGAGTAATATAAATGGAGCATTAGTACCACCAGCAGCACTTTTATCAATCCTTCAGAAAGGGTTACAGTATACAGAAGCAGAGATATCAATAGGTGAAGATGGCACTGAACAAAGAATGGTGGAATCATTGTCCCTTATCGATGCTGTTATGCCTGATGTTGTTGCATCAAGGCAAAATCAGATTAATCAGCAGAAACAACAGGTGAAAACAGAAGTACAAGATACAAATGGGGAAGAAGGTAATTTTATCTTACTCTGTTTTATATTCTCAATTATTTTAATATCCTGGTACACCCTGGTTTATAAAAGTAATTAAATTTTATAGACCTCCTTCATACACCAGGTACATTAAAGGACAGCTTTAGTTTATGGATCTATTAGGAGCTAATATATTTTGCTATAACAGTGACAGCAGAGTTCAATAAATTTTTATGTTTTATTAATCTATTAAATGATGTATGTTGTTAAGATTAGGATATACACTGATATGGCAAGATGAAGCTCAATATTAATTTATAATATGTCTGTAAACTAGGAGCAAACAATATTCTTGATATATATGATTATAAGAAAAAGAAAAAAGAAAGACCTTTGATAATTGTTAAACTATGGATTTGTTCACAGTTGTCACCTCCAATGAAGGTGTAGGTACAAATGAGAGAGGGGGAGATAGGACAGAAATGGAAGTGGATGAACAGCAACAAGGAACAGGAACAGGAACTACCGCTAGCGCTGTTGAAATTCCAGCAAGTAAAGCTACAAAATTGCGTGGTCATGAATCAGAAGTTTTCATATGCGCATGGAATCCAACAACTGATCTTTTGGCATCTGGTTCTGGTGATAGCACAGCTCGTATTTGGGATATGTCTGATAATTCTCAGGCACCGAATCAGCTTGTTCTTCGTCACTGTATACAAAAGGGTGGTACCGAAGTTCCAAGTAACAAAGATGTTACTTCATTGGATTGGAAGGTACAATGATTGTTACTTTTATTTCTAGAATTTTTATAGGAAATATTTAAACGTTCTCTATCTTTTCAGTGCGACGGTACCTTATTAGCAACCGGAAGTTACGATGGTTATGCACGAATTTGGACAACGGACGGTAGATTAGCTTCTACCTTAGGGCAGCACAAAGGTCCAATTTTCGCATTAAAATGGAATAAACGCGGTAACTATATATTGAGCGCTGGTGTCGATAAAACAACAATTATATGGGATGCTGAAAGTGGACAGTGTACTCAACAATTTAGTTTTCATTGTGCGCCTGCTTTGGATGTCGATTGGCAAACAAATACATCATTTGCTAGTTGTTCCACAGATCAGTGTATTCATGTATGCAAGCTTAACGTTGATAAACCAATCAAGAGCTTCCAAGGGCACACGGTGTGTACCTAAAAAACAATAATACTTGTTATTATAAATCGAATTAATTAAGTAACATTTTTATTTTGTTTGCAGAATGAAGTTAATGCTATAAAATGGGATCCTCAAGGCAATCTGTTGGCCAGTTGTTCGGATGATATGAGTCTTAAAATTTGGTCAATGAAACAAGATACTTGGGTGCACGATCTTCAAGCTCACAGCAAAGAAATATATACTATTAAATGGTCGCCAACTGGCCCTGGAACTCATAATCCAAATATGAATTTAACATTAGCTAGCGCATCATTTGATTCTACCGTAAGGTTATGGGATGTAGAAAGAGGTGCATGCATCCACAAACTTACGAAACACACGGAGCCAGTGTATAGTGTAGCATTTAGTCCAGATGGTAAATTTCTTGCTAGTGGAAGTTTTGACAAATGTGTTCATATTTGGTCCACTCAGGTAAGATAGCCTTCTATACATTAATTATAACATAATTTTGTACTTACTTTATCTTGTATTTAATTCTGCAGAGTGGTCAACTGGTACACAGTTACAAAGGTACAGGAGGAATTTTCGAAGTGTGTTGGAATAGTCGAGGAGATAAAGTTGGTGCTTCTGCATCCGATGGGAGCGTGTTTGTACTTGACCTTCGTAAACTGTGATCGCAATCGTACTATAGACTATACTTAATTTTTCGGACTCATTACGGTTCTAAGTTACCTTCATTGCTTTCTATTTTGTTTTTATTCGGTTCTTCATTTTCGAAAATACTGGCGATGTTATACAACTATTCGAACTATTTGTGCTTGTTGAATATGATTTAATAGAGTATTAATTATTTATATATAGGACTAAAATGGTTTAATAGTTTACGAGTTGATAGAATTTGAACATATATATAATGAAAATAATAAATTTCCTTTAATTAACTTCCCGATAATCTGTTAGAAAATGTTCACAAAAATAATTGTACATTAATATTCTCGATTGTGACCATTGTACAGTTTGCAACAGTTTGACAGTCATATTTTCAGAGAAAAATGAAATATTATCTTCATTCGCTGGAAGTGAATGAGGCACATGTTGTAATTGTAATAATACTAAGTATTATATAAACATTGCTGATAAGTAAAAAAAGAAAATAAACTTTTATAAAGAATAGTGCAGCGATACGACTTATTTTTTACTACATTTTTTTATATTTTAATGTATGAAAGAGGTGAAAATTATGATGCATGATAAACATATTTTAAATGAAATTTATTTCAGTTTAACTATGCATCGTTTAATTTAATTCATAGACATAAAAAATCGAGGTGAAAATAAATAAACAACAATATTGTACAATTTTTTAAAATAAATACGTTCTACCTATATTACATACAACATTTTTAGTTATTCTTATACACGTTTTTTTGTTTTTAGCAACAAGTTATATAGTATAACACATAAATAATAATCGCGTGTAGGTATGTCTATATTCTAATATTAACGTAAACATCAGAAGCATTAACTTGTTTCATTACTATATTGTAAATTTTCTATGTTCTCGCGATAGTCCTAAAGATCATTTATGTTCAATGTACAGCCAGGGGAATGATTAGCAAAAATCAATGAAGAACCAGATTAAAATGGATGAAATTAAAAACAGGAATTACATTCAATAAATAAAAAAAAAGAAATATAATTATTCCCGATGATCACAAGTTTCTCACATTTATATTAATTGTGAAAACATTAATGTTGTTTTACATTTTTAATACAACATATTAACACTTAAGACTAAAACTAGAACATTTAACAAATAAGTTACGCTTCGATGTTCGACGTGGACATGAATACAACTTGAAGACGAATACTGAAAACACAACATATACATATATTAATTTATCATGCATACAAAAGGAACTATTGACCGATTATTTTGAGTATATCCGCAAAATATGGCATTTCTTTGGTAACACTGAAAGTAGTCGAATTCTATTGTCACAATATTTGTTTAATCATAATAATAAAATAAATGAAACAAAAGCGATTCGCGTTAAAGAGCTTGAAATGTTTCATTGGAACATTTATTTTTTGATTAAACTCATTACTATTATAAACAAAACCTGTGATGAATATACTTTCTACACCTCATTAATACACGTTCAGTCCTTAAAACTTAAAACATTAACATAAAGAAACATACGTTATTAAGTTACATGTATCCAACATTGGATATCAAATATTAAGCGTGGAGATTACTGTTTTGGGCAGACTGGAACAAATCACAATATATAATACTGTTCTGTTTGATGGTGTTGCATAATTGAAAAGGAAGAAATAGAATATATTTGAAGCTTGGATAATCAATATCAGCTTTAGTCATATATTTTTAATAAAATCCATGTTTCTTATTCATTTATCATTTCTATTTCCCTCCTTTTCCGAACCCACATCAGGATGCTTACAATTAAACTAGCTATTAAAACAATTAAAATATACAGAAGAATACTGATACATTCTATCCTTTGAACTAATCCTGCTTTACTGGAAATTTTATGCGAACATGCTAATAATTACTTTGTGCTCGACGTACGAGTTAATTTGCATATAATTCATGAATGTAACGCTATTAAATTATGGCTCCTGCACACCGTTAAATGTACCACATACATGTAAAACCTGAGGGGTATGACGAATAATACATAAACTATACGCAATTCATTAGCTTGTTAGATAAAAAACCGTAATATAGCGATAGTTGATTTTTTTTCTTCTTTTTATATTTGCCTTTCAGAGTCAATTACAGTAAATGCAATTCGTTTGCCTGTACCTGAAACACGTTATCATGAAAATACAAGCTGTAAGATAAAATTCAATATCCCATACGATTATGAAAAACTACTTCAGAAATAAGTTACCCTTCGAGTCGGCCCGTCTTGTCTTTCTCGAAAGACGGAATCGTCCCTTTGTAGCCAATTTTGAAATCCACCAGTGATTCTTTCCGGTGTTACGTTCTGATTCTTTCTTTCTTGTTCAATCATATATTCCATCCCATTCTTTCGATCCCCGTTATAGACAGGTAATGATCTTTTACCAATACTTTCCAAAATACGTCGATTAGCATCAATTTGTCGTTGATCCTGCAACGCCTTGCGTCGAGCAAGTTCCAGGAGCACCCTTTCCCGTAAAACGTCCAAGGAATCCACGATTGACAAAGATCCAATTCGTTTGGTTCGAACCACCGTTGATCCAGGATCGTTGCCCGAGTCAAACATCTCGTTCTGAAAATAATCAAACTTTTCTTTAATTATACTAATTACACTTATAGGGAAGCATAATGCACAAAGACGGAGGGAGTCTCGAACGTCTCGAGTCCCAGAATAAAGGGTTTAACAACAAGTACCGTGCGTCGCCGACTCTCAGGACAGATGGTTGATATTTATATTTGGCGAAAAACGAATCAAATGATCGATCACTTCGCTTGAATTTTTTTTTTTAATTAATAGTCTTGGAAGATATTCGGGAAGGATATAATTAGAATTCATTCATTTAAAGTTTGCGAGGTCATTTAAGTAATGGATCGGCCGGAGCCGATGTAAATATGAAAGTATTCTTATACGATCTTTACCCTCGCTTTTTATGAAGCACTTAATTTTTCCTTTGCCAGAGAGAAAAAGCGATGGACAATTTCTTTGGAATGGGACAAAAACGAAGGTCGTCTTCGTGCGCGCCTACCCCTTAATCGTGTTAAAGTATTTAACATTAATCCCTGGAGCAACGGACAACTTTCAGTGTTATAATATCGTAAGATAAAATTTAAAAAAAAACAAAAAAAAAAAACGTTGTTTTCGGTTGAATTTACATAATTAGAAGGAGAAAATATAAAGAATTTCACGCGACTGAATAGTTATGACTTTCGGCATGGTTAAACCATGAAAGGAAGGAAAAGTATCACGCGTTGCAGTTAAAGTTCATTGCGAGTTATAAATGCATATTCACGAACGTAAAATATAAAATGCCCCCTCCTCGTGTTTGTACACGGTGATACGGACCTTGCAAGCCTATCACCATGAAACATTTTCCCGCTTATACTGCCACTTTTAACGAAACTTGCATAAAAGCATACGAAGAATGTTTCGAAACGCATTCTGATAGCGTCACACGCAAGTGTAAGGTTGGATAATTAAGAATCAGCCGTTTTTTAATGAGCACCTTTAAAAGTCTTTAAACCTGTTTATATCTCTTCCAACGGGCGTGTTTTATCATCATGAATTTAATTGAACGAACCGTGCAACGATTTAAGCAGGTATTTCATAAGAGAACAACTATCTTGAAAATAATAATGGCAGAGAAACGATGCTTCTGAGATCGCTAATTAAACATGAACAGAGAATGGGAAACGAGGGTTCCTCTGATACACCTGCATATATTATTCCATACAGTGAAATGCAAGAAATCATTGTTAAACGGAATTCTAATTACATTTCCAATTATCTACCCCTTTTTTCATTTTGAAAAACACTTAGGGAATTGTTCTTCAGTGAACGTAAGAACAATTCCTTCTCCCATGAAGTGTGTGATAAAATTTCTCTATACACTGGTTACCAAAGCCATATCTTCTTCAGAAGGTTTCCAGCTGGTCCATACTTGCTGGTGTAATTCAATGATCTTTGTATGGAACGTTGAATAAAACCGGAATGCAGAGAGCTGACCGTAAAGTTTGATTTTCTATACGACTCAGGTGAGATACGACGATCCATTCACGTTCTACAATTCAATCGCATTCGCTAAGGGAATATCGTGGTCGTTTCACGTCCAACTAATAGCTGATAGACGACGATGCGATCCAAATACCATTATTTGATGCACGTACATCCAACTTCGAGAATGCATCATCCTCCGAGATGATACAGTGGTTATACGCTTTACCAGACAATTCGCCCTCGTCGATCATTCGTTATAGATACAAGATAATATAAAGTATGGAAATTGATGCGGGGACGTAGATTCTATAAATGACTAATTTTTCTGCCATTTCTTGTACAAGAGAAAAGAATAAATTAAACTAAACTTGTAACTTCAATTTAGAATTCAGTAGACTCTCGTTATATTGCCACAGAGCGATTTGACTTCCGCATGGATTTTCCCCCTTCGCGGCGATATAACGAGAGTCCACTGTAACGAAGTTTTGAAATACTAAAGCTTACAAATGTTAAAATTTAAATTAATAAGCTAAACACTTAGAAAATGAAAATTTATAAAAAATCATCATACCTCCAAGTCCGGAATCCGATGGTCGACCAGAAGTAAAAATGGAGAATTATCTCGGGACAATTCTTTTTCGTCGTAAGTACTATAAGACATTGGACGAGATCTTACTATTGTAACGAACAGCAGAAATATCAAGACGTTCATGAATGTCATTCTTTTTTTAAACTTTACAGGTGAACGTATCTGAAACAGAGTAAAAGCAAACGTTCAGTATAACGTTCAACGTCAAACCTAATTTTATATTAGACTTATGGAAATTGCGTGGAACGAATGTTACAGAATATTCTAGTTTAACCATACGCATAAGCGACAAATGCAAACGAGCGTATGAGTTCTATTTTTTTCCTACAACTTTCCCTTTCACTCAATACCGGACCCGATTTTTCCTGACATTTCGATTGCTCGATCGCATACCGATCGTATCGAGCTACTTGAAAAAAAAAAAGCCAACTATTTGTTTGATTAAATCTAACACATGCGAGAATTCATTTATTCGTGTAGAACAGCTGCTGTAATTTTCTCGAATGTTCAATCATTTGCTACAACAGAGAAATCTTGTTAACGCGCAGCATTCTAGTTAGCATCCATTTGACTATTAATTAACAATTTGCGCGACCGTCTACTAATTACAAAGTATCCGTGTGAAAAAAGGGTACTTGTTAAAAAAGAAAAAAAAAAAAAAAAGAAATACGAAGAAAATGGATTTAACAGAGACCAACGAATTTCTACAAACGACGAACCGGCGTAATTGGAAAGCTGGACGAGCAACCCCTAAATTACCAGGCGTAAATGAAGCCCCCGGTGTTAATGAACCCGTCGATGATGATGTTACCGACGACATCGTCAGTATCTGTATCGGAACGCCAACTCAGTTTCATTTACTATCGAACTTGACCTTATCGTTCCTTTCTTACGCATAGAATATAGATAATTTGATATATTATCTAAGAATTTTGAAAGAAAAAATGACTACATATTTATGAAGATGCATTGTCTCCCGCTAAAAGAAGGCTTATCTGAATAACGCAATCTGATTGGTCGCGCTTCAGCCCAGCTCGCGTATGATTGGTCGAAGCGGTCACGTGTCCTAATCAGACTGGTATAAAAGCAGGAGGTTAGTCGGTGTGTGCGTAGTACCCCTCTTATCCTTGTGAGAGGAGGATGGCACTTTTTTAAATAAAAAGATATTAATTTATTAAAGAAAATTGTTAAAGAATATGCTTTGCTGGTAATGAATGTGCTTCAGGCTATTTCAGGATGGTTCCTAAGGTGGCAACACGATACACAGGTATACATTTTTAAAAGCCGGAAGAAGGTGTATCGTTGCCGGTATGCTTTCGTCGTTCTCTATTTAAAGAGAACCTTAAACTCGTCTGCGAACCTTAATTACGAACCGCTGACGACAACCGGAGTAGAAGAAAGGGTGGGGAACAGGAAAATATTCAGCAAGTTAACAAGCGTGAAATTATTTGCAAATGGACAGACCGGAAGGTGAAGTGTACATTCACCGGCAAGAGATGCTGTTTTACCGATCGATAAGATTTTACAAAAGAAATTAGAATACCTTTGTAACAGGTCTAACATCTTGTTAACTACGTTTTTAACGAAGAAAATGAACCTTTGAAAGGGAGCCAACGGGTTACAGAAAGTTGCAACTGAAATTATATGTTTATTCATGTTTCTCGTGAAATCACTAAATTAGAATGTCCCTCATAGCTGAATTTAATAAAACAGCTTATTTCTATGCTCCCAACATAAAATTTCAAGCACGTTTAAGATTTTCCATAAAAGAAGGTCGTATTTTTTGTTCCTGAAACTTTCAAATTTATTCGCAGATGAGCCACTAGCAGCTAAGAACTTAATCACAGCCTGCTTTAATCGTATACGCATTATGAATATTTAACAAAAATTTCGTGATTTAATTACCGAGTGATATTGAAAAAATAATATTTAAAGAAACGGGAATGAGAAAGAATTTTACCATCCTCTTACTATTTTTAAACAATTTCTCTCTTCTTCTTTAACGTAAAACGTTCAAATCAAAAAATTTGCTTTCGAAAATAATTCTACGATAAAATGTGAGAAACATTGAAATTTTTGTTTATCGTTCTAAAACAAAGTTTGATGTTTTAAAATTGATATGCAAAACCCAATGCTGATATTTAAAAAAACATATCTCTCTAAACCTCAAACGCGTATTTTCTCAAAACATTGCCAGAACCGTGTACGCGATACCTGCGGCAACGATTGACGGCTCGCCTTGAAATTTCGAAAAACCAGTAATTTTCTTTTGAAGTACAATCTTGTTGAAAAAAATGTAATTGAAACATTGAAGAGAAGGACTGCGAAAATTTTCAAAAGAACGAAATAAAACTGTGTTAAACAAGATATGTACATATTTTTTTTTCTTATTTTACAAAAATCAAAATAGCAAAATCGTGTACATTCTGTCCCGCGGTGCACGTTTTAATAAAACTGCCGTGTCTCGTTCAAATATTGACACTTTTTAATACGATTTAAAGGACGGAAAGTTTGAAACAGGTTTTAATTAAGCCTTGCTCAGAATTTTCTTGAGGAAAATCTGTTCATGGAGAGAAAAAAAAAAAGGAAGATTAATAATCGTTATCAAGAAGGGTATTCGGTTTCGTTTTTGAGTCGTTAAGCCGAATCCCGTCGGGTTCCATTAGCCAGGATCGTAATTGAACAAACGATCACTGTATCGTCGTGTTTCCAAGTACACCCGCGAGCATGGAAACTCACACGGATACGAATCGGTACTTTAGACGAATCACGAAATCCTGTAAATGCAAATTCGCGTTAGATAAAGCTAATACCATTCTCCGTTTCACGATCGCCTCTTTTTTCAGCAGGATAAAGTCTCGCCACTAATAAATACGGATTTCGCCTGTCACTGTTTGTCACTAGAGGATCAATGATTTTTGGGAAAATTAATTATACCGAACTTATCGTACGCAGACAGTGCATCAATAATTTATTAAATACACAATTTCGCGTCATTGAAGACCAATCTTGTTTTAATTAATTTGTATTATTTAACTTTTATTTTAAAAAGGTGAGAAACATAATATAGTTAATGCTTTTTTTAATTCTCGAACGGCGGACCATGGAGAGAGCCACGATTCTAAATTTTGCAGAATAACGAATTAATCACTGATACACTTAACGATAAGAAATCGTGATAGTAGTAGTAATAACAATAGTAACATTTGCAGCGAGATGAGAAATTGTCAATGCATCAAAAGCCACAATCGTTACGGTGATTATTGTAAAGTGAGGAGAATTTCACTAAGGTCACCGGAAATTCATCGCAGATGGAAAGGGCGTACGAATTAATCCGTTGTATTGATTAATCGATAACGAGCCGAAACTCCTAAACAAATAACTGCCCGGCACTAGGAGGAAGATAAAATTTATTTATAACTTGGACGAGTAAATTCTCGACGAGATAATTTAAGGATAAACCATGTTTTTTTAATTTTCTTCAAGCACGCTTCGCGCAATCTTAATGGAAATTCGATAGAGTTTCTTATTAATTCGAAGAAAACTGCTTTGAAAGAGTTTGAAAAATACTGATAGAAGTTCATTTTTCACCCCTTTATCGGTCGATCAAACGATAATTTCATTTAACATCGTATTCGCGTGAATGTTCACGCGAGGACCGCACACGTTCGTTTAACGAGAATTTGCATTCGCAATTTACAAGATGAAATTAACACGTCGAGTGTATACCCTCGTGATTTTCTTTTTCACCTTCCCTTTCACCGCAATATCTCTCGCTGGCAAATCTCATTTCAAAATCATTTCACGTCGCTCCCGAGAGCTGGATTGACTTTTTTTTATGAAGACGAACAGCTATGATTGAACTATCTGGGCGCAGATTAATAGGCGTTTGCGTATAACAAAGTCTGACTGATGCCTACGAGGACGATATAAAAATAGTAATTAGCATGAATAATTCATTAACGAGATTTTAAGAGAATCAAGTAACACGTTCGAAACTTATAACATCCATAATTATTTGGTAAAGCTTGATATCTGGTTACCGGTTCAAAGCAACACGTTGTTTCCATCCCCGTTTCTCCACCGTATGGTTGTTGCCCCGATGGGCGTAATTCTACCAGCATCGATGAGCAAAACAGCTGACCTAGCCCCTAAGTCTTAGTGTGCTTACGATGCTTCTAACGTTATTTTAATCAATCCTACGAAATAAGGAAGGAAGGAAGGAAGGAAGGAAGGAAGGGTTCTTCGAAGGCTTAATCAGACTTCCTTTTCGAGAAAATGAAATTTCGAAACGTCAATTTCATAAATGATTAATGTCGCTCAAATGCATTGTTATTACCAGAATAAAGGGAGATGCTGAAAATACGTTTACAACACCGACAAAGCTATCGCGCGTACACCGTTGAAATTCATTTCAGGAAGCAGTAGTACAAGTACATTTATCGTCAGACGCTTCGAACTGTCTTTTATACCGCGAGACGAACGATCTCCTATCTCCCACGGGTGCATTTTACACCTCTTCGACTGAAGCAAAGTTTCGTAATTTACCAGGAAGTTTGCACAATGTATCCATTCAACGACTAGAAAGTTGCTGCAAAAGCTGAATAAACTTGAAATTGAATCGTCCGATGTATGTAAAGATAACTACCAATCGTATTTATTTCCTATTCTGAATCAGCAGTCGACATAAAAAAAGAAAGAAAAAAAAAGAAAACCAGTTTACCGGGAAACATAAAATGATAAAAATAACAACGGTGATCAGTTATCGTTTTCATTCGCCAGTTTCGTCCGATACGGTTAATTGTAACGAACGCGTACCAGAATAACGATACGACAACACGACCTATTTCAAAAATTGATATATACGTAAAAATCTTTCCTGTTTCAGCCTTGATGAAACGATGTCGAAGGAAATCAGGCCGACCGAACGTGCGATAATAATACGCGTCGAAAGAGAAGAATCCTTCGTTCCTTGATTCTCCGTTAAATATTAGCAAACAGAGCTACGCGGGATAATTCGTTTACATCGATTCTTATGCAGGTCATCCGCCAGAAATATATACGTATCGAGGGAATCGAAGGTAACTATTCTTTGGTAAATTGAAGGAATAACGAGGCAACCAGGTGAAATAATTCCGAACGGTCTTTCGTCCCTGGCCATTAAAGGTTCCACTTGAAACGAGAGATAAGAGAATACAAGAGGTAATAAGATTAGTATTCGAATCGTTTCGAAAAGAATCTTTATGGATCGTAGGATGGCTAACAATTTCATTAATAAAAAAAAAAAAGAAAGAAAGAAAGAAAGAAAATACTTGGCATGTGAATGAAAAATGAAACGTAAGCAACAGAGTCGCGAAAGAATAGAAATCACAGAATTTACGTGTTTAA
Organism: Osmia lignaria lignaria; assembly: GCF_051020975.1. Classification (NCBI taxonomy): domain Eukaryota; kingdom Metazoa; phylum Arthropoda; class Insecta; order Hymenoptera; family Megachilidae; genus Osmia; species Osmia lignaria. The sequence goes on along the minus strand of NC_135033.1, from coordinate 10,376,490 downwards.
TTTCTCGCAGTAAACGAAATGTCTTTCTGCTTCTTTTATTTTCTTATATTTTCAACTAATAAGAGCATCCGAGGGAACGTATTTACTACTGTTGCAGTTGAAACGATTAAACGTAACGGCGTTGACACGAGAAAAAAGGGGAACGAGAAAAATTAATTTTCATTTACCAGCTGAGACTTGTTTTGCAAAGGGGAATTAAATATTTGCTGAAACTTCACCAGCAGCGAATTTCCTTTTCACTGGAGTCTGTTTAATGAAATACCTGTACACGATGAATTTCGTCGTACCGCATCCGTTAAATTCTACACTTCCGGTTCGAAAGTCAAACCGCGTTACAATTTCTTTTCCTCCCTTTCTCCTATTAATTAAACATTGTACAAAAAAATATACAAACGAAAGGTTTAATAAAATTTAATAAAAGAATATAAACTCTATTTCAAGTGCAGTATTGTAAATTCATCTTTTCCCCGGGGATTCTTGAATTCTTTGCCTCATTTGAATTTCATGACAGCAAAGTGACCAAGACCCTTGCGTTGGCGTGCAGCGCGTGGAACAAGCGAGAGATAAAAAAATATAAACTGGGAAGATGCGAAAAGTGTTTAATGTACCGCGGTCTCGCGAACAGTGCCCGGTCGTTTCTCCTCGGTAAATTAAATTCGGTCACGTCCGAATGTTGGCGAAGCGGCCGTAAACCACTACACACTGCGAAATTAAATCGCAACATTGCGTATTGGAAGTTAAATTATGAATGGATACCCTTTTGGCACGATCTGCCGTAACAATGAATCGTCCGTGTAAACGGATCCTTTCAGGAAAGCAGAGTAAGAGAATTCTTGGTATCTATTAAGGAAAGCATTGTGGGAGAAGTAATTTCCTTACGAGAAGGAAATACTAGAGTGCCAGGATTCTCGGGTATTCGCTTTCGTAAGCATAGCGGAAAAATTCTTGGTATTCTATGGAAAAACGCGATAGGATCCTTGGTATCTCTAGGGAAGTATTGGGTGAGCAATCCTTAGAGAACTTTTACCGATAAGGGAAAAACGTAAATGTAGTCCAAGAATCCTTGGTATCTATTAAAAATAACCGTGAGAAAAAATGTTGGCTCCGTGGGATTCGAACCCAGAAATCTTAAGAACACTACGGAACTACCTTACCCATTACCCCAGTCATTATCTTCCACAACTATCCCCTGAATTTTTCAATTTTATGGGAAAGAATCTAGAACACCCTCTGTGTTTTAAACAGAAACAATGTATTCTTTTCTATTTAAGTAATTTGCTATAGGAACAATCGACCAAGTTGAAACACGGATGATTGATTACGTTACTCGACCCATATTTTACAACAAATTCTTGCGTGCTTTTTTCCCCTAGGAGAAAAATAATCTTTCCGAAGTTGAAACTTCTGAAATAAAAGTGCATCGGAAATGTGACTTTTGATTAGACTTGTATACTTGATACGGTATATTTTCCTAGAGAGATGGATCGCGTTATTGGTACACGTTCCGATGACCTAAATAAATGTCTGACTTCTGTGTTTCATCGAAAACAAAACAAAATAGAAAAAAAAAAAAAGAAAAAAGGAAGTGTAATAACACGAGAAAATAAAACTCGTTTCACCGTCCACTGCTACGGGAACGTTTAATTTCTTTTTACCGAGCAGTTTGTTTCCAAGCGTTAGAATTTCATTCGACGATTTGATTTCCTCCACCCTTCTGATTCCGAATATGTTCGCTCTACTGTCGCGAAAATTTCGTTCCCTGATTATTTCACGAAACTTCAATGCACCAGGGACGAACAAAGAGTCACCCGTTCGAACGGTACTTGTAAATAAAATAAAGCTTTCCAGCGTAGAGACTGGTTTCTACGATTTTTAATTTTATTGATATTCGTACGATTGTAGGAATTTTTCATCAAGTTTGGAACTGAATTTTATAGCAATTGGTAACGCGAAACGCGATACCTTTTCATATTTTCGGAAAATTATTGAAACAAAAATGTAGCATCAAATAAATAAGCGATGATGTTATATAAAATTTAATATCATTCGATATTCGTTACTTGTTTAACTTTTGTTTAGCAAATTAAATGTTCAATCAAACGCAAAAGAATTAATTAATCCCGGGTTAATTATAAACATACGCTTGCTAAGGCGAAACAGTTTTTCAAAGGAAACTGAAATGAAATTTTGTAAAAAGCCTGTTTCATTCATAGGAATGTTATATTAAGACCAAGAAATTTAATTTGATTATGAAATTTTTACATTTGCAGCTATTCAATGTAAAATCAAGTTTGAAAAGTAGGACTAATTATACTTGGTCTCAAGAGGGTTATTCTAGATGACTTTTTGTGAAGTGTAATTACACTTGAACGGGTTGTATTTAATGTAAATTGGCCAAGGATTATGAAAATTCATTCGATGCGATTCCACCCCTTTGAAAATTCTCCCCTTCTTGGTTGATGAAAATTTTTAAGCTAAAGATTATATAAGTCGAGTGAAAATTTCTTCAGACACTGAATACGAAAGTCACTTTGTAACTTTCTTCTAATTAAGTGACAGAAGATGTACGTGTATATTTTTTATCGCGATTATTAAGCGGACGAAAGCAGTTCTTAAATTCAAGGATTAATTGACAGAAAAATATAGTGGAATATTAATCTTTTGGGAACAAATAAAAATTAAAAATCACCAAACATTACTTATGAAAGATTGTAATGATGCAATATATTTTACTGCTTCCTACCGCTTTACAAAGTTATCCAAAAAATTTTAGGAACTTTACCGCATATTGTTCCACGCAAAGTTCTACTGGGACATCTTAAAGAGAAGTATTCATGAAACGAAATTCCATGCGAAGCTGGTCACTTTTTTAAGCATTGGCATACCATTAGATCATTTATGATTAATTATAAAAATTAATCTCCTATTTTATCAAAAGAAAAGGATATTCTGCGTAAACATATATTTTCCTCATATTTCTCAAATATTTTCCATACAATTTGTTTTGCAGATCAATTCGTTCGATTTATTTATCTCTCGTATTGAATTATCTGTGGAAAATACGAGGAAAAACAGTGGGTAACAAGGTTGCGTACAATTTCAGTTTCCATTATCGTTATCTGATTTCGTAGAATAACGTCATTTCCATTTCCCTATAATTGACGAAGAATAATATGTACGGCAGTCGGGGCTTTTCACACGGCAACTCGTGACACGCGTATCAAAGAAATTCTTTCATCGTATCCCGTGAAAATTGTTGCTCTATGAGTCGCGTGCTTTAATATACGTGTGCATTGATTCTGAACTTTCACGACTACATAATCAATTTCTCCCTGTCACGCATGAACGAGGCAATACTGATCCTGTTGAAATATTACTTCATATTTCCAACTAATAAGATTGTCGGAATAACTAAATAGACAGGGTGTTGTAAAAATCATGAAATATACGAAATAACAGCAAAGTTTTGCGAACTAATATACAAATCCGATGTACAAGTATTGAGCTTCCCTTAACTCCTCCCCCCAATCCCACCCATGAGGAAGGGGTTGCGCGATTCCCCCTCCCCGTGGGCTTCCTCGGGTTCCGGAGGGTCGGGTGGTTGCAGGGTTCCAGGGTTCTTGGCCCTAGCCGCGGGCCGCCCCTTCCCTGGGCTACCACCTGTCCCCTACGGCGGTCCCGAGGAGACTGGCGCCTCAGCGGAGGAGGCCCCCTTTATATAGGCCTTCGGTGTAGCTCCACCCGCATACAAACGAGTACGCGGTAAAATTTGAATTAATATTTAGTTTGTTCGTATAGTAAACGGTTCTAACACACTAATATCAAGTGTTTACCTTCACTACGAATATTAAGAAGAAAAATACGACATTTTTAGTGCAGACAACATTGTTATTAACTGTATGAAATTCCCTCTGTCCATATTGCATGAAATATGTGCTTACTTTTCGAACTTACTCAAAAGGCGCTTCGAAAGATCGATATTTTTTAATATCAACCTACTCTTCATACATTTATTTTTCCTTGTTCGTACTCTTAGGATATACCGACAAAGTTTGAATAGAAAATGGCTTAGGAAAAGAGAAGAGTACGAGTGAATGAAGATGCAACAGGACGATAAAGAATAAAGTTTAAGAAAATAATATGGAGAAGAGTGAGTTAGGAGAGTATGGTAAAATAAAATGAACGAAAAGGAGCGAAAGGTACGAATCGAATAAGTAAAATTTACGAAGGAAAATTAGACGTTTGAGAATTTTAGTAAATCCAGTACTTGTTGCAGCTTTGGCTAACCAGATTTCGTGGCGTCTTGCCACAATTTTTCCACGTTAACCTGCAACGACCGATAAACCTTTACCTCCTAGCTTAACGCGACAGAATCCCATTTTGCCTTTCCGTCGCGGTGAACAACAAAACCTTTATAACGCATGCCCGCAAGATAGCCAGTGCTGTGCGTATTAACGAGTCGGTGGTAGTGTTCTTTGACATTTCAAAGTACACCTTCTTGAAACCACGTGCACGTGGAAAACACCCGAGACGAACAGCTTTTCCATTGAAAATTCATGAACCCGTGGTTTAAAGACACGCGTGGGAATTGCATGGTTTCATCCCGGAAGAAAACAACCGAACGATACGCGATGTAATATCATCATGCATCATCTTTAGCACGTCTTAAAACTCGGGAGTTTTGTATGATAAAATATCGGTAAACTTCATTGCTCGACACCTTACTTACGGACAAACTCGTTACCGTCAATTTTTATTATTTTCCTTGAAAAACTACCATTCGCAGAGGGTAGATACATTAAGAAATTAGAGAGTTACCTCTATAAAAAATGTGGGTGCTTAATGGTACATCCAGGTAGGCGGACTTGAAAGGAATTCCTCACGATTTGTTAGGTATTTAGATGTAATCGGAAATGGAAGTTGCATAGTAGTCGTGCGAACTCGGGTCATTAAATGGCTCTTAGTGACTGATAAGATTGAAGTATAATTATGTTATGTCACGGTAATGCACTTTTTCACCCATTTTCTAAAATTACCGCGGAAATGAAATTTATAGCACAGAGGGAACATTTTTAATTCGCCATCCCTTGCAATTAATTTCTAAGAAAATTGTAATTTTGTCAAAGGTACTTGAACCTGGCAAGTCCTTCCAGCATTTAAGTCCAAAATTGAAAATTACGAAAGTGCGTTTCCACAATGAACCCGCGATAATGATTTCAGCTATTGGCGCCAATTACCACCGATAATTCAATGAAACATCACCGTTGTTCACGGTAATTGCTTCTAATTTTACACATTTTTATCGGTCATCCGTTCTTTTTCTATCCGGCTAAACGGGTCAATCTCGTACGCGTCGCAAAATGATAGCATGATTTATACGAACGCATACTGCGAAACCGGCACGATTCTCGCGAGACTAATTACCGGTCTATCTGGAAAACCAGTTAGCCGATCCGTAACGCGGCTAATCTATCCGATTATTGGGGATAATAACCAGCAGTTCGATAATGTTTCCTTCCTCTGTTTAGGTACTCCCATCGAACACCATCAACAGGTATTTTACAATAAATTTATCTATCGAATCGCTTTTACTTCGAACAAATATATAACATCGTTAATGTTTCCCCATTTTAGTCTCATTAAAACTGTAACTGCAGTTCTACCACGGTCCGCATAATGTGTTACTTAAACTTGTCACGAACAGTCGTTTTGTTACGTTTCTGGTAACAAGAAGAGACGCGAGAAACTTTCAGACGATTAACTGAATCTTGGAGAAAGCATACCGTAGGCGAAGAAAATTTATTGATAAATAGAATAGTTACACGATGCTGTTTGAAAAAGTATAAACGATCCTTGAATATCATCGTGTTGAGTGTTAATCTAGCTTTGGGTAAAGCCGATCTCGATAATTTTATTAAAGCCGGTTGTCAGCAATGCTATTGTCGCGATGGAACAATCGACGATATTCAATACCCGATCCTGACCAACGTTTCCCGGATGGGAAATCGATGACGTTCGAAACTTTCGACGGGTTCCCGATTGTCGGTGATCAGCAAGATTGAAATTCGAAAGAAATTGGATTAACAGCGACCGGCGGGATGCACGTTTCCGGAAATGCAACTGATCGGTTAGATAGAAATACAGGAATTAGAAGCGTTGAAAACTTTGAATCAAGTTCGATGAAAAGTGGACAGCAATTTCGCGAGGTACTGAGATTGCTTTGGTATTCCTTTCGAAAGTCGTATCGCTTTCAAAGGGACAGGAAAAAAAATCTCCAATTTCTCCAGGGTTTTTTTTAAACTTCCAAGAATTTTTAAACTTTCCAATGACGCGATAGGGCAGAGCCAGTGCAAAAAATAAGAATCGGATTTCCAATTACGACAACCCTTTTAGCAAAACGTTTAACGAACTTTTTCATTTCACATCCCTTGCCTCGGACGGCGGACCATGGAGAGAATCCCAAGAAGGACCATTGAAAAACCCGCAATTTTAAAGTAATCCAACTTTTTTGAATTATAAATTCATTATTTTTCTGTACTACAAAAATTTACAAAAATTATCCTCATCCATTAGAACGTTCCGCTCCGTACTTTAAAAGTTAAAGGTTCTTTTGACCCCTGATTTATTTTAGCAAAAAGAAAATCTATTAAGGTAGCCCACTTTGCTCCACTTTCTACCTTGATTAATTTTTTCTTTCAAATAGAATAACAAAATAATTCGCATTTTTAGTTAAGCGTAAACGCTACAAATTTAATTTCTGTTTTATCTTCTGCAATTTATAGCTTGGTCCAACCTCCTGGTACACCCTACATGTTTCGAGACTCTGGTAGATTTGGCGAACTTCGATAAACGATCGTTCTTTCGTTATGGAGTATTAAGAGCTTCGTAAAGTTCATACAATATCCTGGCAATATTAAGTGTTGCCAAAGTGATGGGACGAGGAGATATAGATAAAGGAAGAATACGTGATGGTTGTTAAAACCTTCATGGTTTCCTTCCACCTTTGCTTTTATGATCAACAGGGAAAGCGTAAACCAGCGGTTACAGCTTCGATAAATTTCGTTATTTGATTATCTTTTGCTTGAACAAATTCACCTCAACGCGCATAACGTAATTTACATCCTGAACAATAACGAAACCACTGTATAAATCTTTTATACTGAAAGCAATGAAATTCTTTGTTCTTCTTTCGGAAAGAAATAAAAATTACTGCTGTTTTCGATGGTACTCGATGCTTTGAAAAATAAAATCATTCGGTTTGCTGAATACGTAACAAATTAAAAAGGGTGGAATGTGGTATCTACGATTGTTTCAGGCTTCAGCCATCGATCATGGGATCTCGAAATGACGTTTGAATAAGAACGACCACGAATCAAAATCGTTGAACATAAATCCGTGGTGCACGTCAATCGACGCTCCAAGTCAGGCGTATGAAAGCTTTACATAGTTTTCTAGTGCAATACGTGCAGGAATCCAATATTCTCAATACCCATGGGAATCATGCGATACGCGGTCCTATTTGGATCTAAATCCAATGGCAAAAATAAAGAAGAAATCGAAACCATTTACGATAAACGTACTTTCCTATGACTCTTTCATTTACTAAAAGAAAAATTAATATTACAAGAATTGTTTACTTTTTAAAAATTAATATCCTTCTTAAAATTTCAATTAATTATTACCAGCCTTGCAGTATTCCTTCTCAAACGCGTGCAGTGTATAACTGATTATTAATTCTTGATCTTAATTCTCAGGTAAAAAAGAGAACGTGGAACATTCCAATGTAACGTATGTATTTCTGTACGCATGATTTTTCTGTTATTATCTTTATCGTATTCGTATATTGTAAATTATGACGAAACGTAAATTGAAGTATGAGTCATCATTGTACGCAGACCCACGGTTAGAACGGTAAATTTTCGAGAATCAAAAATAATTTCGAATTCTGAGAACGGGTTGAAGAGAAACAAAAATAAAGACAACAACAATATTTTGAACCTGTTCGCTTATTTAACACTGACGGTTTAAATCCTATAATTGATTGCAATTCTTCGAAGTGTCCTTATCGTTACCAAAGGATTTAGGTTACACTATTTATAGACATTTCTCTTATTCGCGCGCTCGAAATATCACTCTACTATCTGATTAATTGTCGAATCAATCTAATCTGTCTTATCTTTCATCTTCCCGTCTCATCTGTCGTTGTAATGCAATAAAAACGTTTCAGCTATAAATTCGAACACTTTTCTATTTTCAAATTCAACAAACAAAATGGAGGCGAAGAAGTATACTAATTTTTAGCACTGCACTACTCGACAGACGATATGCACTAACTTAAAAAAAAAAAAAAAAAATAAAAAACACTAACTTTCTTCTTCGTCTAACGCGCACAATAACTACACAATATAGAAAAATTATAATATTAAAATATTATGTAAAAGAAAACTAGAGAAAGTACTGCTTTTTGGTAAAAATATTACTGACAAACAGGAAGTGAAGAAGAAATTATGCAGCACTTACTTTGAAACGATAACGATGTCGAATTGCTTCTTCGTCACTAAGAAAAGCTTCCCTTCCGATAGAGTCGCGAGGTAACTCGAAAAAAGCAATTTGTAGCGTTTAAATGGGAATGCGGTCGACGAAGAACCTTTTGCCGCTTATCGAAGCGTGATCCTGACGAAGCAACTTCCGGTCCTTTTTCAGCCCGAACCGCTTCCAACTGGTAGAGAAGTATATCGTTGGTAATTTTTAGTTGATTACGATTTTCCTATCGATGTCGAGGATAACAGAGCTGTTTCGTCCAGGGATAACAGGTGGCACGTCGGAGTTCCTCACCGTGCAGAGTATTAACGACGTGTGACGTCGACGGCTCGGTGCGAGAGGGCTTTTATAGCCAGCCGACTCGACTCGACTACGCTCGACACGACTTCCCACAGAACAGCTCTTGACCCCAGAAAACGATTTCTCCCCATAATTCCCTAACTATTGTTTCCTTTCATCGTACCACCACCGCGGATAATAGACAAAAATAAACGCTTCAAAATGTCCTAATTATATTAAAATCTTTGGTTATCGTCCTTTTATTTTAATCCTAAACCTAATAATCTATTTTACAATTTTTTTTTTTTTGTCTCATTTCTAAGTCACCATATTAACATATCTTTTTTATCATCAAATTAGAGCCATACTTTGTAATTATTTCAACGTTAACATGCTCTCTGAATCGCATTACGCATGATGAATTCATAATTTAACTATTTGCGCACTGCACCCGTTAACCAGTTGCGTTTATTATGAAAATGCAGCATCTGCGTTAGCATCAAACTTTCGGTAATGAAGTTAATCAACATTAGAACTACTACCTATTATCAAATACCATAATCGATGATGTATTAATTATATTCGATAACTGTTCTGTTTCTAATTATTATAATATTCGAATGAGTAACGATGGAAACTGGAAGGCTTTTGTTTAAATATATCAAATTCGGTTCGTGTAAACACAACTGCAGAAACAATGTCGATATTTTCATGAAAATTGCACCCCTATTAATCGGGAACGATATTAAATATAAACGAAGCAACGTTTCGAATCCTTTCAATTTTCCATTCTATCGAAGGTATTGAAAAATTTAAAACTTTGCACTTTTATTTATCCTCAATGTTTCATAGAAATTTTCTTTTCTATTATTCGTGAAACAAAGTATTATTGTTATTCTTTAATATTACAATTAACGAGATAAATAACACAGGAGGAAGTTAACTGTACGTTTCATTGAAATAAAAAGGAGAAAGAAACTATAATTTCAAGTATGTAGCTGTACTGGAACATCAATTTCAGCTATGAGATTTCTCGTTCGAACATTCAATACGTTTCTCGGCCCTTTTTTGTACCGAAATCAATCGGTTTAAAATGAAGGGATCTTCGTCTTCGTCCGAATGTGATTGCAAAAAAGGAAACCCGTGAATGGACACTCCGTTCTCGATTATAGCAAAAATACGGCAAATATTTTTATTTATATTTCATCTTTTTTTAATCGGTGCAATACTGACTCAACTCCACCGTTCGGGGGTTAAATGAAAAATCCACGATATTCGTTTGTTTGAACCACCGTCTGTACAGGACACGTTTATAATTCATTGAATAAATAATTTGAGAATTACACGGGTCATCGATACAACATCCCTTATGTCAACAATAGGGACTGCGTTTGGTATGGTATATTCTAACGAACAAAATTGACCGAAGATAAGAGTAATTATACACCATTAAGCGAGAATTCATGCCAGTGAACATAATTGAAGTGGATAAAATTTTACATAATTTAAATATAAATCTGTTTCATTAGACGGGTCCAAACAATGAAAATTCATTCGTCCTGAATGCTTCGTTTAAATTGCTTAAATGTTTTTCTTTATCAACGCTTTCTCATTATCTTTGAATTTCAAATGTTAATTACATTTAAAGCTTCTGCCTTTATTCTTTCACCGTCCCTATTCTTTTTATTTGTTTTTAATGCTTTCATTCGATTACTTTTAATATCATTGTATATTTGTAGCTGGTATTCAAAGTAAACGTGGCCTATTTTAATGTTAAAAAAAAATATTTCTGGTATTACAGTATACTTCCTCTCCGCGTGTAACGAATAAAAGCAAAGTATTATTAATATGAATATAATGATGTAATTAATCTTTCCATAAATGCATCGTTACGTTCTAAATCCAATCAAACGATAAATTGGCGGATTAACAACTCAGCTTAAGTTAAATAAAACTCTTAATCGCGTGAAGAAATAAATCATATTTTTGTATTATCTATGTTTCGTCATGATCGAGTTATAAATTCAAAATATTCCCAAAACAACGTTTTTATTATTGTAAAATTGTAAATAAAACAGGGGACCTGATCCGCTATGGATGAAAATCTTAGGTGCATCAATGAGCATACTTCGAATTACGCAATTAATTGTGCTAATTGTATAGAAAATTGAAAGCGAACGAACAGATCAATTCAGGGAAATAAGCATTTAGTGTTGAATCGACACGATAATTCGGTAGTAATCCGATGAGAGAAGACGATAAAGACCATAAACCAAGACCACTTAACACCGGTCTATCGTCCAGACCTTTGCTCGCAGATCCATCAAGAAATTCCATGCTAAAGTAATTAAACCTCTTCATCAAAATGGCATTTTGTCATCGCGCCAATGTTTATGGATTTATTGAACACCAAAGTGTTCGACAAATACCGGGACTACAGTAAAATAATTAAAACGTGCGGAAGACTAGAGTTTGGGCTGACGACTAAATTCTCACAGTGGAGTAACTATCACATTGGGCCGACGGGATCGCTTGTTGCCGTTGTATTCACTATAGCACCGTCCAACGATCAATCAGTTTCAGGAACTGGTTCATTGATCTCAACTAGACGAATATGGAATAAAATAATAGGGATTTTCATTCGGCTCTCGACTATTCTTCGATACTTGACGAAATAATTGACCGTTCCGAGAATTTTGATAGACACTGTATCGTGAAATAAAAATTCCTCTCGTGAATTCCTGGCGAAACGAGAGGAATTCCCGCGTGAAACCGTAAAACAAATCTCGATCCTGTACAGGATGGAGCCATACGTCCCGTTAAAGGTTAACGCTTTAATGGTGTCTTAGCAATTAAGAAAATGGAAAATAACGATTTCACTCGGACGTTACAATGGCTGGAATACAGTCTTGCTTCGAACGTTATTGGACGATACGGTGTAAGGAAACGTTCCTGGTTTATCAGCACCCCTATCTAAGCAACTGTGCCGTGCGTGCACGCACTTTTCAATGATTAAACTATTTCATTCATTAATTTTAGTGTAACTTTACTGTTTACTTTGGGGTTGATCTTATAAACGAGCAAGGGGGTGAGGCATGCTCTATCGTTTTTATCAGAATCAGTATTAAAAGCACCCATAAAGGAAAAAGAATACGGTTAAAACACCGTCTACAATTTCTTTAAATTGATCAACCTTCGAACAGCAGAGCCCGAGTTACTTAAAACGCATACGTTAAAAATTAAAATTCGGACTCTCTCCATGGTCCGCCGTTCATGATACTCAATCATGTACAGAACTATCTTCTTTGAGAAGTTAATACCTTTTTCTACTTTCTTTCTCTACAACCTACATACAGCCATGTATAAACGAATAATAATGATTAGTTCATCCATGGCGTTCATTTGCCGAGAAACTAAATTAATCGACAGCTTGTTCTCCGGCGTTGAAGTACCTTGTAAATAAAAAATAACGATCTTACCACTTATAGCTGCCATCCATTCTTAATCTCGACCGAGTTGATCAAACGTAATCAGCAAACGAATTCGTCTGTTGAACTATCCAGAGATTACAGCTGTTCGATATTCGACGGTTATTAACTGATCCTGTACCTTCGTTGATTCCATCCTTGGTATTAACCCTTTCGCTGCGAAGGGCGTGCACATACGTGGATGATATTTGACTGAAATGAAAGAATAAATTAATAACACTGACTGTTGATAAAAATCAATGGAAATACTTAGCACTCTCTGTCGTAGTCAACGGCGAGGGAGAAATATTTCCTCGCCTCAAAATCGAACGGGGGTAAATGATTGATCCCTTTTGTTACGAGGTTCTCGCGATAAACTTTGACGGAAGAATGTAAATAAACTATTCGACATGTGCGTACGTGACCCTTACTCGATCATACTTCGATAGTAAATTAATTTCAAAATTATTTCAATAATTATTTAGCGACGAAGATCGTAAATGAAGAATTTAATTTCCATACTTTAGCTACGACTATTCGCATCCTTGTTTTCTCGTACGATTTTTTGCTTTACACGTTTTGAAATACATGAAAATGAAAAATTATTTCATCTTGTATTACTTTGTTTTTTAAAAAAATGAAGGAGTCCTCGACAGAGGAATTTTCAACCGATAATAACGAAATGGTTCATGGTGTTCTTTCACGCGCGTTAGCTGAATATTCCAACGAAAAAAGTACACCCTATTGCCGATGATAGGCGATTTAATGTATTCAGTGGAAAACAGAAATCGCAGTTGCAGGGTCGGCGACCCCGAAAATTTGCGTAATTCTGAAAGGATCTGCCTACGATACGCAGGTTTTAGCTGGTTTTAGCTCGTAATAGGCATCTAACGCGTGGGCTCGTTGTCCTGCCGATGTTATTAGCATACTAATGCCGAATTTTCCCCGAGAATCACCGCAATCTTTAGACAAATATTACGATTATTCAACGGTTGAAATAACATTTCGTAGAACCGAGTGCTGGCTTCCAAATGGAACGAAATAAAACGAAATAAATTTTATCATTACATCCCTTACTGTTCGCGCACGCGGAAATGCTTCAACTCTTAATACCGTATGCATATGTTTTTGGTACCGAAGGCAGAATAACACAATAGAATTTAACTGGGTCAAAGTGAAATTTTTAATAATGCAAATAATTCTATTTAATTAGTCGAACACATTTCTTTGTCGGCTTTTAATATTTTATATTTTAATTTTTAATAATAAACTATTCCAATTATTACAAATTTATTATTTCTAATATCTACGTTTAAAAAAATTTGGACAAATGCTTCAGAAATTATTACGATTTCCTTGAAATTTTTCTGCTTCATTAACGTCACATCGAATAATTATACGATTTTATTCGAACGATGAAACCGAGCGTACCAAGAGATTCAAGAATAATACGATTAATTGTCCGGGTCAAAGAAATTGTAAATTAAAAGGGAATAAGAATAACACCCGTTTCGTTCCTTGCTTTTTTAACAACTCGCGTTGTTCATCAGCTAATTACTGAACAAAATAAAGACGAAAGTGTAATTGAAGCTTGCCGCTTCATCAAACGTCAATACAAGGCAGCTTGCAAAGACGTGGAGATTTTAATTAAAAGATAAATACAAGGTAAAAGAGAACTATCAATTTTTAATCAAGAATCATTGCTCTACATTCATCAATCTACTGTTTAAACATAGAAAGTCTGGCATAAAAGTGTCGGAGAATAATACTTTCAGTGTATCAATTTGTGACATTAAACTGTCAAAGAATAATGTGAATTATTAATTGTTGAAAGAAATTAATTTTTCATGATTTTGATACTCATCTGCCATCTAGTGATGGTATCTGTTACAAAAAAGTACCTGTTAACAACTGATACTATGTAGAGAACTGAAATGTTTTACAATTTACACCATAGATGGACCACGTGGTCAATAATCAGGAATTAACATCGTTTTACGAAATGCTTGAAATTGCTTGTATACTTCGAACTATCAACGATTCTTATCCAATTTCAGCAGTTACGAATTATTAATAACAATAAATGTATTGCATGTGTTACGCGTTTACATTTTTCAAAATATGGCTAAATCCAATGTGTTAGGCAACGCCAAAGAACAATCTGATTTAGAGAAAAAACAAGAATCAATCGATAGAGCACCTTTTCGTCACTTAAAAATTACTGACGCTGGAATTTTAGACACAATAGAAGGTAGAGAAACATGTAAACGTTGCTGTAGATCAAGAAAATTCTTTTGCTATTCCTGTTATTTACCAGTCATTAATGAAAAGTATTTTCCAAGAATAAAGGTACCAACAATTTATTTCATACGTTTTTTAAACTATGCAGATATGAGTACTTTTTCATGTTTTTAGCTACCAATTAAAATTGATATCATTAAACATGCACGTGAAATTGATGGAAAAAGCACTGCGATTCATGCTACTATACTTGCACCAAAAGATGTGAGAATATTTACATATCCTGATTTTCCAGAAATATCAGACAAAGAGAAGGTATAGTAACAACACAGTTGCAATCATTTGGTTGAAATTAAAATTTGGCCCTAATAATATCATCCCTTAGACTATTTTAATTTTTCCTAGCTCAACTGCAGTAACTGTAGAGTCTTTATTCATGAAGGAGGTTAAAGTCAATGATGAAATAATTGTGAACCAAGTAATAGACACATTTCCTATAAAAAGAGCTATTTTTATAGATAGCACATGGCATCAAACAAAAGCTATTTACAAAGATCAAAGATTAAGAGGTAAATATAAAGATACTTTAATAATATGTATGTTTTATGAGTAACATTGTATGTTTGTTTATAGATTTGCAATGTGTGATTTTAAAATCTAGAATATCACAATTTTGGCGTCATCAAAAGAAAAGTCCACGGTGGTATTTAGCTACAATTGAAGCAATTCATCAGTTTTTGGTAGAGTTGCACGCATGTGCATTTGGTATATTACCTGAATATGCTAATTTAAACAATTCTGAAGACGAAACACTTAATGAGGAAAATTCTATAAATGATCCTGATACAAATGAAGTATCTAAATTAGATCAAAGATACAAAGGTCAATACGATGATCTTCTATATTTTTTTAAATATATGTATGACAAGATTCATACTATGTATGATCATGACCAATTATGGGCATATAAAAGGCCATTGATGTAATTCTGTGATAATGAAACAAGTATTAATGTATTATATTAAATATAATGTTGTTAATGAAAGAAATTTGTATTAAGTGATTTAAATCTTAGTCCTAAACAGTAAATAATCAGAGCCATACAATGTATTACTGTTCACAATCTTATAACAAAGATAAGAAATATGACAGCTGTAAATAAAAACATATCTAAAGTGAGTCACAAGGTGACTCAGCAAAATATGTAAACCTGCAATAGTCAGATACAATTTTATACATTAAATAAATATAAAAATATTTTGATTTTATATTGCGATTAACATTGACAAGAACACCATATCAAAAGAATCATAATTATAATAAATGCACGTAAAAGCATTAAAATCTTCGAACAATATGTGGTGCATCAAAATAAAAAAACGATATGTACTTCATAAATAGCGGTAGATGACCTAATAGGTATTCTCGGTAAATCAACATTCAAATTATCCATTCTCTCAATACCATATCCCCGAAAAATTATAAAATACTTACACGTGTTTCATCGAGATATAAAACATGACGATGAAAATAAAGAAACGATCTTGGATGTTCGAAAATATTCTGATCGGCGTTGCAACGTTTTTTATTCGTTTATTATGTTTGAAAATAAACAATGAACAGAGGGAGTATGTACGGGAAAAAGAACGCTCCCAAACACACGGGAGGCAGCACGCTCGGTCGTGAATAGCTCGTAGCGACGTCACAGCATCTGCGTCCCTTACGTTCCGCGTCCCGCAGTGGCCGTCAACAGTCGGCGATGAGTTTAGTTTTCAAAACAAGAGTCTGGTCGCCACTCGTTGGCCGTACTCGCGTCTAAACGAAAACTTACAATATTATTGGAGACCAGTGATACAAAAGATCGTGAGGTACCCGAGTCTCGTGCGGCCTAGTTTCTTCCGGTGTTTTCGCCTTTCTCGTTAAAACGTGACGAAAAAAAATGGACACCCTTCGCGAACAGGTGATGATCAATCAGTTCGTGTTGGCTGCAGGTTGTGCCAGAGAGCAAGCGAAACAGTTGCTACAAGCGGCGCATTGGCAGTTCGAGGTAAGAGAATAACTTTCCGCATCTTTTTTCCAACAAACATTGAGAACTTCACTATACTTATGCCCGTCGCGGCTCGATACTTTCTACGTAAACAAAGGAAGCGAAAATGGCCGACCGCTTGAACGATACTATCGTTGTTTTAACCGAAAAGTACAACGTATCCGTACGGATTAAACGAAAAATAAAGTTCGTTTCGATCCGTTCGATCGGTATTCCTCCATCGGTTATCACGAATGTTTGCATTAAAATTCGATTAGCGATTACGATTCGTGACTGTTGATGACCTAGTCGACACATTTACTACCACACAGGATGAAGTATTTCATTCATAAAAATCGTACGATGTTGCTAAGAGGTTTTGTTCGTTATTGTTGTTACGTGTGGGAATGTTTGTATACAATCAAGATTCTATCGTAGTACATATACGCTATGAGAGTTGCCGTTTGTTTTCGTATAGGTATTTATAATTGTATTTAGCTACAAATCTTAGTTTTAGACTTGGCTTTTATTCACTAACGTCGGTTAAAGCGTGCATTCGTCCTGTGTAAAGTTACGCCGTCTTAAAATAGGGTCACGCGTCTATATTATAACCGATTTCTTCAAACACGCTCTGCAAACAGACTTGGCTAATAACAGTTAAGGACAATGTTGACATCGCGTGCGGCAATCGTGGACAATAATTATCTTTACGGTAGAAGGTATCCGAGTCTATCGATTAACGGAGAATCGTTCTACTAAAATCATTCTTCGTTACATGTAAATTAGATTACATTTAGCTCGTTCGACATATGGCAAAGTCGTGAGCTACTAATGATCTTATACGGGTCATTCGGCAGGGAACAGGAGCCGTGTTTCAGCATTTGATTAAAAGAAGGTTCGGTTGTTGATTAAAATTGTAAATTACGTTATAAAATAGAACAGGTCATTTATCGATTACCATACGCGATGTAAACAGATTTTGTTGATGCACGAACACGCATACCGGTGAGCGGCAAATGTTAGAAATATGCTGTAAGTTCATTTTTTCTTCCACCGCTACGCGAAATCAATGAAGTTCGTATTTCTCTGATATACAATACACGGGGAGTATCAGTATTCCGCCATTCAGCTAATATTTATTAGTATTATCCGGCTCTTCTTTTGTGAAAGGTTTACATATTTCTGACGATGGCGTATTTAAAGAGGAAATAGAGCACGGAAATACCGTTCCAATAGCTTGAATGAGAAAAGGTACAATTTTAACTCGGAGCATATATGTTTATCCAGCGACCAGCATTAAATTGATCTATAACAGCTAAATGATAGATAGCGAGATGAAATTGGCTATTATGCGCTACGTTTACTACAGGCCGTACACGATCGCAATGTGAGGTTAGAACAGGGACGGGCGGGTAGGGCAGTCTCTTGGAACAATGCGATACATTGTAATTCAAACAAATCAGGATATGGCATGCCATTTCAATTGCATCATTTAAAAAGTAAAAACCCTGCATCGTACAGTAATTGTTAAAATTGTTTCATTGTTATAAGATGTCAGAAAAGATCAACAGTTTGTAATTGTTTATAATGGAAGCCGGTTGCCGGTGACCCTCGTGGCGAGCCATCGCTGAAATTCTAACCTTAAATAAAACTCGGAATAAGGGGAGAGCCGCGTTATCACGGTTAAACTCGGAGGAGCAAAGGGAGATGAAAATTCAGTCCGTTCGTTGAATTCGGTCTGAAAACTTTCTCTGGCTCGGCTGCTAATGTGTTTAACAACAGATTACGACATAGGTTCTAATGACTACTGGCAAGTCTCTGTGTACGTTATTCCGGTACCTTTCCAGTCACTCCCTCTCCGTCTGGTGCCCCTCCACCGGTATAAATACCCAATACCAGGAGGTGCTTTCACGAGATTATCCAATGAGCGTATAACATCTCTCGATATTGCAAACTAGTTAACCCTTACCTCTTTAATCATTTTCTCATACAGTTTAACAATGAAATAATTGGAAAGTAAAAATCTTTTGTTGAAAAGAAAAAGTAACGCGACCTAATGGGATGATATGACAATATTCGATGGGAATCCATTACGTTGGGATCTAATTGCATAGTTACCAATCAAAAATAGTAACAGGAGCATTGTTATCGTTATCGTTGAGACATGCCATTGTTATCGAAGATCCTGTTCAGAGATCAACTTCCAAGCTAGAGAAGCGGCAAGATTACGACGATCCCATTGTGGTGACATCTGGCAAAGTCCATCTGTTCTGTTTTTGTCGCCGTCAGTGTTTCTCATCGTTAACAGACCAGTACCTTCGTTTCTATTCGACGAAGGTCAGCAAGAACTCTGCTGGACCACGATAATTTAGTCGACGCGTTTACGTTTCTTTCCAAGTTCCGCGAGAGCTGAACAGTTTCACGGCTGGTATCGTTACGTACGTGTAAATTTTACTTTCAATTGTTTTTTGTTATAAAACAAAGCAGCGATAAATTTTTACATCGATAGTTGGTTCGATAGACCGTTCAAATAACGCGCCGAAAGCGCTCCGCAATTGTGCACTTCTGGCGGCAATTTAGGACCAATCAGAAGCGGCGACGTTTCAGGGATGTCCGCGCAGGCCAATGGGATTGATTTTTGAAATGCAATTGTATCGCGTTGTATCAAGAAATAATTCGTATCGAATAAGGGAAAGTAATATTATTTCAAATGGTTATTTCTTATTTTAGTATTAAATTGATCTAGACCCGCGGTATGTTTTGTTTGTAAATAGCGAGACGGGAAACATAAAGGCGCGCGTTTTTAATTGATGCTTTAGGCGATCGGCGCGAAAGTTTACAGCCGCAGATCAATGACTTCGTATGCGCAACGACTTTTAACCATCGACCCAATTTCTACGAAAAATTTGCACACAATTCGTGCTCGATTCACGCGTACACGCGACATTCTTACCGAAGCTTTTTAATGTCATTTCCGAGAAAAACAATCAGGTATTCCTAGAGACTTCGATCGTGTCTCATTTAATTTTCTTCGAAACTGTTCCCCATTTCTACCAGTACGAGTTCCACATTTCAAGTATATCATCCACATTGGTTTCATTTCATTTCTAAAAAAGGTACCGAATATCGTTGATAACAAACAGTTGAAATATTTGATTATTCGATAAAACGATCACGTTTGTGTTGTGTGTGGAAGCTTTCCACGAGCACATCGGGCTCGATTGCCTTGTATTAAGACAATCAGCAAGATTCTTATCGCTATGCTTGTTATACTAATTGAACTATACGTACATTCATTGTTAAACAATGACTTAAACCCTATTCCTAATTTCACGTGTACTACACCTCGTATTACGTTTGGAACAAAATCCCTGATCGATTTAGCGTAGAATGGCCCCTCGTTAATTGGGTATCATGGCGGATAGGTAAGACAAGAATCTAGTGCATTGCAGTTGAACTGCGGTTCATATTGTAGCAACAAAGTATCGAGCCAATGCTTATGCCTGTCTGCTGCAGTTAAATATTTCAACATCGTGCTAAGAAAGTCACTAAAGTTTCTACGTGTGCTAATATCTTTAGCTACTGTCCGACACGCGAGCAACGTTCAAAGTAACATTGTTTCGCGTACAGCCTGCTATAAAAGTATTTACTGTCCTCCGCTCATAAGAAGTCTAGTGCAACTCCACAGAAGCAAGCGGGGGTACTACGCACACATCGACTGACCCCGTACTTTTATACGCGCCTAATTGGCACACGTGACCGCTTCGACCAATCACACGTCGCGACGTAAAGTACGCGTGAGCTGGAGTGGGGCGCGACCAATCGGATCGCGGTATTTTCAATGGGATTTTTTGTGATTGGTGGATATGGATTATAATTTTATATTTTATTTATGAAATTGTTTCTATTTCCGATAAAGAGTTGAATACCTTCTATTATTTGCCTCGATATTCTTCTATCAAAAGATTATAATAAAACTTCCCTTTAACCGTACACATTTAAAAATTATAAACTGTGAAAAGAATGCTAAAGCTTTGTGGAACGAGAAATAAGAGCGGATGCTTCGTGGATGATGAAGTTATTCAAGCAGATGCCCATCAACGACGTCGTACTATTTTTATCAATATTTCCATATTTATAAAGGGCGAGGCGCCTAACATGTTTCCCTCGCGTTAACTTTTAAATAATAAGTTATACTTGGTGTGAAATAACCATAACAGTTTCCGTCAGGCAAACAAATTTCGCACGTGTAACCATTGATCTACCGATCCATTGAAATTCCGATGAATTTGCATAGATTTCAGCATATTTTCAATGGTAACGATATACTATTGAATCGTGTTTCACCTTGTAACACGATCTTATGAAAGGAACACGGTCGTTAATTACTATTCATCTGTTGATAGAATGTCATAGTAGTAATTTTACGGTTCAAGTATTGATTTTTTTTTCTCAGTGTGTGGTAAAATATTTAAAATAGATCAAGTGACAAGATACAAATTGTTCCATTTGGCTTACAATTAGCTAATCCCAGTTTTTTTAATTTCCAGACTGCCCTCAGTATTTTCTTCCAAGAAGCAGCGATACCTCCTTGCGCGCAAGGACCTGGTACACATTTCGGCCAAGTAAGTCGACTTGTTACGTTTTTGCCAAAGATTATCGGTAGTTCAAATAAAGCTTATCGCAAGTCTTGAATACTGTTCGTATCGAATCGTTCTTGTATTCACACCTGCATACAGTGAGTCGCAAAAGTTACTCAAAGAAATTCATATTTCGTTAAATTTCGAAAAATAATAAATCAGTAATAAGAGAGGTAGAACTTAAGAAAAAATATACACGTAATCTAAAGTTCAATTAATTATTTTATTGAGCCATCATTTTTTTCACCGACTGTAGATGTAGCTATTTTTACCCTATGACGGACAACGTGTTAATAAATTGAGTTTATAGAAGCATATAAAATCATCCATATTATGTAAATGAAGCGTTTGGTCCGTTGATACGATCTAAACGAAAACAGCCTTTAGTGTGCTCTAGTGACATCAGAGTCAAGGTAGGAGAGAAAATCAATTCCGTTGCCTGACCTTTTACAGAATCTCCTCTCTTTTCAAACAGTTTATTATTTTTCACCTTGAGCTTCTTACGTTTAAATCTTTCAATACGTTATTTAATATTAATTACTATTTGTACTGTCCTCCGCTCGTATGTAATCTCGCGGGACGGTACAGGGGTAAGAGAGGGATACCCCTTTACTACGCACACATTGAATAACCCCTTACTTATATACGAGGCTAATTAGAACACGTGACCGCTTCGACCAATCACACGTCGCGACGTAAAGTACGCGTGTGCTGGAGTGGGGCGCGACCAATCGGTTCGCGGTATTTTCAATGGGACTTCTTGTCGGCGGAGGGCAGTACTTTGAAAACTTTTTGCGTTCACTGTAAGTAACTGTTTATCATGAATAAAAACACTCAGGCTTGGTGTGATTACGTTAACGCAGCGTGTTAGATTGAAGATTCTCTTGAAAAATCTGTGATATCGAGTTATCGGTATCAAATATACGTCAGACCGTCTAAGGTACACATTACTGCATCATCATACCCTTGTACAGATTTAAGCAAGCAGCGTTATCAATGTTGTAATGAAAAAATAAATAAATAATGTTGCACGATGATAATGTTAGGGAGTTTATGATCGTAAACGAATTTCGCAAGAACAGACGTAACGGGTTAAAATGAATCACGGTGATTCAATGATACACGGGTGATACACTTGAAGCGGGAAACCGAAAATAGTGATTTATATTTGAAACAGGATATGAAGAAAGATACCTCTACGCGAAACGTATGAATTAAGGTCAAGGTGATTTTAATATGCGACAATTCACCGTGCTTTCTGGCGTTAACTGGTTCACGCTTAATTCTTTTCCTTTCTTTACAAGACAAGTATGTCGACGCTGATTTTCGATAACGTGAAATTTTTCATTTTTCATGTTATTATTATTGCATCGACGAGGCAACAATATGTTTATCGGCAGAACGTGTTTCGTTACCAAAAGTTCGTTGAAATGTTAATTTATCCTTAATTGAAAAGATACCGCGCGAGTGAATAACAATTACTCATTCTTGTTTTTACATTGACAATGTTTGAAAATGTTTATTACTAAGTTGGAAAGATAAAAGAATGATCGCGGTGCCAAATAGTTGAGACGTCTCAGAAGTACAGATTATAAATAGAATTGTACGCGAGGCTACTGGTGTCTAAATAAACAGACTGAATGTTATTGTAAGTAATAATCTACAGACGAGAGGGA
Organism: Osmia lignaria lignaria; assembly: GCF_051020975.1. Taxonomy (NCBI): domain Eukaryota; kingdom Metazoa; phylum Arthropoda; class Insecta; order Hymenoptera; family Megachilidae; genus Osmia; species Osmia lignaria. The sequence continues at coordinate 10,353,620 of NC_135033.1, read as the reverse complement.
AGTATATATACATAGTTCGCGGATTATTTTATATACAAAATTGAAACTCACATTTCTAGTCGAATTGGAACTTGAATTTTAACCAAAAAAATAAATTTAATTAGCTGGGCTTCAAGTTCCTATTGGTCTCTAGGAAATTTTCTTAAACTTTTCCCCCCATCAAGAAAGTATAGTGCAAGGATATAGGTATCTATATAGGGAAACTTACAATTATTTTCAGAATTCTAGATATTGGTTTCACCAATGAAATAGCAAAATCTGTTAAAATGAAAATTTTTTCGATATAAATATTTCAGACTTAATACCCACCCTGTTACCTTGTACTCTAGTGATAAAATAAAAAATTACTCTGCACTCGAGCGGCTAAACAGCTATTTAATAGTTCGAGCATGAAATAACTGAATCACTTAACATATTCACGATTAAGTGGTTTCATGTAAGATTAAATATCGCTTACGGAGATTACATCATTCCAACGTAATACAGAACGTTATTAAATAGAAATTTCTCACTTGTCTTTGCTAATATACCATGCTTGGCAAAACATGTTGATCCTCGTTGCAAATGCAGACTGTGGATATAGGAACTTTATATCATCCGATGGATGACTAATAAAAACAACTAATTATGTTTCTGGCTTGATTAAACGACTGATATACATTTTAATTGCACAGTGTTGCGTACAACAGGAAATGGAGCCGAATTAAAAATTATCATCACACGTGACGATGGTGTGATCCTATCATGATATCGAAACTCCTAAAAATAAGGATAGAAAATTGAAAATATTAAAGTTGCAATTTTGATCTTATTATCAGAAAACAGGAGATATCGAGTCTGATTATCAACCTTATTTGTTCTTAAATGATTTTCTATTCAGTCGATTTTATCAAGATTCTTATAAATAAAAATTAGATTTCTATTAACACAACGTTAATTAAATTGCAATTATTTTTGTATCATTTCTGTTTCACCTTTTCCATATTCTTTATTGCCTTTCACTCTGTAAATGTCAAAAATTTCAATATTTTTATCAAAATATCATCACTCGAAATCCTATCTCTGATTTTTTTTTCCCTCGATTAATTTGAGTGGAATGTAAATACATCGTATTTTTTATATCATCGACTAAATCCTCGAATATAAACAAACTGTTTTCCTTGAAATATTTAATATATTTCGTGTCACATATGTTGGATTATTTTCAATTAACATGCAATATATTCGTCGTTGTTATTATATCGCATCGCTACATCACATCGTAATTAACCCCGATTAACCTTTCATTAAGCTCTTTATCTTTCAGCTTAAAATTTCTACCGCATACATTGAACTATTTTTAGAACAATATAGTTGTTAATTATATTGTCAATATAGAAATGAAAATTTCTTCAATAAATCACTCCTTTCACCTGATTTTGTTAACACTAAAGATAATGCAAATCACGAAATAAGTATACTGTTAGTGAAAAAAAAAAAAAAGAAAAGAAAATATTATGTTATCTATATAGGGATAGTTGTGTCAACGATCGTAAATAATGCAGGCCAGATTATGGTTACATCATTTTGAAAAATTACGAGTCAGATAGGAAAACGAGTTAGATATACGTGATAATAAAATCTTTGTTTTGTTTATTTTTGTGAAAGTGAGCTGCTTAAATTCTTAGCTTGTTCTGTAATAGAATACTGTTAAATTAACTTAAATTTAAAAATTCAAATTCAATTAATGTTCACATTGAGCATTAATACACAATTTTATTTACCGGCTAAATAAAGTTTTACTACGATCCGCGCCTTTATTATCACTTTTATGAAATACAAACTATACAGATGTGTAATTATATCGAATTGTTGTGTAAGATTTTGATAAGAATATCAGGAAGTTGATACCGTTGATTTTTAATATCTTCATCATTCGATGCTACTTCATTGATAAATTAAACAAAGTCAATTCTTCTGTAAACAATCTTTATTATTGGAGCGGTTATTTTTTAACCTTCACGACTCCATCATTCATTAAACAATTTACATAGTGATTGAATTTTATAAAATTTAATATAATTACTGATGCGCGCTGCAATATTGCGTATCAAATTTTAATTGGTTAATTTCATGCAAGCCGAGCATTAGAATCTCGATAATTTTATCGATTGTAATACTGTTGCCGTGTTACTAAACACGTATTCATTTACTAGAAATCGTATTCGCGCAGGTGCTTCATTTAACGCGATCGTCGATTCATTTACCAAAGAAGAACTGTATTAATTTCACAGTCTGTTTCCGGGCGTTTGTATAATAACGAACCGTTCGGATTAATTAAAAGGCTCGTAAAACTACGTGGCATGACCATGTTGATTCAGCAGAATGAGTTCCTTTCTTAGCTTCTGCCACTTCAGGCTCGAACACTTTTTTCATGTGTGCATATTTTTTTCTGCTGACAGTCTCAAAAGAGTTTTTTTTTTTCTCTCGTATATGATAAATTGGTTTTTGTACATTACCACGAGCAATGAAAGCGAAAGCAAATTTATGAACAGTCTATAACGATGATTAAAATTGTACAGTGGCGAGCAAAGTAGACTTCCGTACCTAGGGAGAATGGCGTCGCAAGGGAAGGAGTACTATCCTCCGCTCGCAAGAAGTCTTGTGAGACTTGTAGAGAGTACGAAGGGGTACTATGCACACATTGACCGATCCCCTGCTTTTATATCAGCCTGTTAGTCCACGTGACCGCTTCGACCAATCATATGTCACGACCGAAAGTACGCGTGAGCTGTGGTGGGGGCGCGACCAATCAGATTGCGTGATTTTCAAATTCTCATAGGACTTCTTGTTAGCCGAAGACAGTACTTTAGGTTTTATTTAACTGAAGGAAATCTACATTGTAGCCAGGTGTACATATCAGTCGATTTTATTTTCCCTGCTGATATCATGAGAATATTATTCATAAAACCAATTTTATTGACAAGTCAATGATATCTTATCTACGATCGCTGGTTGTATCTCTTTACATTGGCTGCGAGCGTTCTCTTTGGTACGTATATACACTTCAGTTAGCGAACTTGGAAACATTATGAAAGGCAGAGAACCACTGTGGACAGATAGTTGCTAGGCGTGTTACTATTCTCGGTCGGCGGCATTCCGATAAGCCGTGTGCCAAATCTCTATCCAACACTGGACTAACGACAACGTTCAGATTCGAATGTGAAATTCTGGACTTTTCAAGCCATTTTTATTTAAGGGTGCATACCTAAGGAGGGCTAAAAAAAAGCATACACCCTTAGGAATTTATTTTTACAAAAATCTTGTTTTAATAAATTGCTGAAAATTACGATATCAATTTACATAAAACACGAGCTTAACATTTGATATGTTTAATTTCTGAAGCTGGGTCAATATGACCCTCTATCTATTGTACAAGGATGAAGGATATTCTGTTTGCATTTCTCTCTGTTTATTTATGCAATCATAGTCGGCTGTCAGCACACGTGCATCTTACACATTGTTACGTTCTGTCCACCTGGTACACCGACATCGCATTCAGAACCGGAAGGTTCGACGACCTTAACAACCGACGCGAGTTCTCTTGCTCGCAGAAAGCTTACTTTTGTTCCTCTCTTTTCACCCACCTTTACCCATAGATTTCTATCGCTTCGTTACACAGCTTACGTAAAACGTTCGTTCGTTCGTTATTTTTAGCTTAACATAGGAGACCAATGTCTTGGTCTCTCCGTGTATCCGAAATACAAACAGGAAAACGGACGTAACTCTTAAGACGATAAAGTCTCTTTAATTGGTCTAGGACAGTTAACTGCTTGAATTAGATGAATGGAGCACGAACTATGGTTTGCTTTTGCCCTTACACGCCAAATCCACCGTGTAAAAGAAAATTATTTTACTTATCGATTTTTAAAGAAAGAATCTATGTTTACGAGTAGAATACAGTCATGCGCCCTAGTCACGACCTAAATAATCTCGCACGCAATGCATAGGGACGTAAACAAACAAATCTATAAGTCAAATATCTCGATGATATGTTACAAGAATTTATAAAGAATATTCTCTTTTTTCTTCTTCTAGATAACGCCGTGTAATACACCAGCCACCCCACCAAATTTTCCTGACGCGCTTTTAGCCTTCTCGAAAATGTCTGCGGGCGACAAAACTCCTTCGGGTAAGTCCCATTTTACTATCATCATTTTTATGTGAGCTGTTTTACTTGAGCCGAGTGTAAAAAGTTCTAAGTATTTAAATGTGTTTTAACGCTTGGATGCCTGTATCACGTATTCATGATTTCTGATTACTTTATTAAATACTAATAACAATTCAATGTTCTCAATTTCAAAAAGCGATTTTGTTCTATTTGATCGAATAATTTTAATGAAAATAAGAATAGAAAAATGATAATAATCACTTTCAAATATTTGATTTTTAATATTCCATTCATTAAGTATAACCGTGTCGAGTGCGCATGCGCGGCCAGAGCAATTGGTGATTGGACGCAAAGCCTTCTCCCACTCCTCCTCGCTCTTTGTTCAGGGTATATATAGCGTACAATTTTATATCCCCTTTCAGTATGTTACCTGCTGTTTTGTCACGCCAGAATGCACCTTTAACCAGTTTGAAATAAACTCTAACATTAACAATTATTATTTTTAATTGTATCAGGGACCATTTCTATCCTTATCCATGCCTCCAATTCTTCTGTACACCGTAACAATTCAGTCGTTAGCATTTATAAAATCATGCTTATTAAGCTTAACGATATCATCAATTTGGCATCAATTAGATATCGATAATCAATAAACGACACCTCCAGTTCGATGCACGAAGAAAGAAAATCACCCTTCCCTTACGCCTTCCCATGATGCAACTGTACCGCATGGATGCTTTGAAAACCACTAACGCTTGCAAAATGTTATCAAAGAAGAAGAGCAACTAGGATGTAGTTTGTCGTCGTTCGTCACAGCAGAATGAAAGAAATTCGTTGTGCTATTACAGGAATGTCGCCGAGCCAAAATGGATTGCATCAGAATTCGATGCAGACGGGGACGGCGGCGCAACACCATGGGGGACGGTGTAGCGTGACTGGGAACGCGCAACAGCAAACGCAAAGTCAACAATTAGGGCTAGGAGAGCCACAGAGATAAAAGAAACTGGTTATTCGGCGGCCCGTGCTCAAGATCCCGAGGTCGCACAAGATGCACGTAAACGGTGTTTGAAACAGGAGGCATGGTTTAAACGATCGAATTGCTCCCAGGGTTGTACACTGTGCGCCGCGACCGGTTATTATTCGATATTCGCGGGCCTCGTGTATTCTCTCATCCCTAGAAGGACGCATGGATTTTCCTGAAAAAAACGTGCGCGGAGAAAAAAAAACCCAGATTTAATTTAGCGCCCGTGTAGAAGAAGCAATCTCTGTTTAGAGATCCAATCATTAATTGAATCACACACGGTATACGTGGATCTCTAGAATAGCCGGATACGACCCTCGATTGTTTATTCTCGTTATTCTTTGATGGTATATCGATATCGAACCGAACGTCGATCATGGATCTAGCCTGTCGAACCTCTCGAATACTCTCTTCTTCCGTCGGATAATACAGGTCAGAGGTTATGCGTGAAAACGAGAGAGGGAGTGAGAGGGAGACAGCTGAGGTTATACAAAGACTATTTCTTATATTTTTTTTTTTCCTCTCCTTTATAAATGTGCTGTTGGGACGGTAGTTCCTATGATTATGAAAGACAGCGATACTCCTTAGCGCTTATAAAATTAGTATGCGTCCAGAATGCCGCTTGATGTAAATGAGTAGCGAGAAGCCTCCTCCACCGTCCCGGGTATCTTCCTTGTTGTTTCTCGATCTACAGACTCGCGGCTAAATAAGAAACGTGTGTGCGGTCCGTGAATCGCGGAAGTCAATGAGAAATTGAATATCGCTTCCACATCATAGTACAAAAAATTGCCAGCACTGGATAAGCGCTCAGCCAAGAACACTAGTTTCTCATATTTTTTTCTTTCCTCATAGCTAAATGATGAACATTATGAAATGAATTTCGATTTTAGTTGACCGCGAGTCACTTGGCTTTTTTGGGAAACGATTGAGCTTGATCGAGAAAGAGAGAGATTTACGTAGAAATTTGAGTTTGTCGGTATTGTTTTGTTGGGAAAACAAAATTTATTATTCATCCTCGAACGGAACGAGCGATGAATGAAAATATGAGGCTAATTATAATAAAAGCGGAATTACAATGAATTGTTGTGTAAAAATATGTAAAAAGAAATTTACTGATTATGCAATGTCTACATAAGTATTTATGTAATGTTATTCGAATAACTATACATTTCAAAAATCCTTTCTACAGAGAAATCACTTGCTCAGGTAATATCCAGTGTAGGTCATTTTTATCTACAGAAAAAATCAAGCAGTGGAGCTACGTTTAGATGAGCTGTTTCATTGTCAATTGAATTTACAAATAGGAATATGAATAGATACATATTTCATACTGTTTCACAAAAAAAAAAATCTTATACGGCAGCTCGTGTAATTTATCAGGACAGTATATATATATATAATAAAAATGTGTTTCATTTAATCATTCTTATAGTATAGCGATCAATAATGCATCACTAAAGTTTAGCTTCATTTTCACATAAACAATTTATTTCCTACGACAGCGTATTTAATTTTGCGATACATCTATGACTTGTAATTAGTTTAAATGGATAAAAGAAATTTCATTGTCTAAAAAGTTATATTTAAAGTTTAATTAACTAGTCACAATGTGCAGATTTCTTACTTGCAGTGGTGTTTTTTTTTCTGGGGCACCCCTGGGGAATGACGCAGATTGGACTTGCGTAAACGTGCCAGCACCAAACGCTTGTTTCCATGAAATGGCAACACTTGCGAGGAATTTGAAAATTTATTTTATAATATCTATAGCAAGGCCAAAGTGCCCCTAGTTCGGTCTTTAGTCTGTTGACAGCAGACGTAAATTTCCCCAGATTCTCGCAGACTCTTTAAGTCATAGCGAGTGTACGCGAGTGGGTCGTCGTTAATGAACTCGAACATCATCACAGTTGTCATAGAAGTCGAAGATAATTTCAATTCTGCGTGATTTTCGTAAGTAAAGTTAAAAAGCAATTTCTAATTTTGGTAGTGTTGTCATAGCGTCTGGGAATTTGAATAGGAAACGATCATCAACGACGATGGTTCCCTCCCGTATCCCTAGCGTTGCATAGACCGCTTTCCCGCGGTTCATGATTTATTGTGATAGTTGTTTTAATTATGCTGATTCGTTTGAGCTAAAAGTTTTGAGTATAGAAATTAGGAGAAGATGACAAGTACATCTTACATCACTGAGGTCAATTTCCCGTTGTTCTTTAAATATACTGGCGTCTTGCCATTGGTATCCAGGGTTATAATTCACGCGAGAATTCCGGATCCAAACAATATTCATGAAATATGGCGTTTGAAGTCTTCAATTTATTGTGAGGCCATACCTCATGAATAGACTCGAATCGATAGTTGATACGATTTGTCTCTATAAATCGTCATTTTGTTTCGGATAATTGTTTTGAAAATTAGTAAAAGATTTTTCGAAGCCACGAAGTGGTGTTTTGTATCTGGTATATAGCGATGTAGCGAGCGGTAAGATAGTCCGGGATCGGGAAAATTTCAGGATGTAACTTGTTAAGTTTAAGGACGGTTAGAATCATAATCTTGACAAATGTGAGAAACGTTATGATCGATATAATTTTTAAAGATGAAATTGTTCAGATATTTGAGTTTCGCTGCAACTTCATCATTGTGCATTCATTTGTGTAAATATGATCAGAAATAATGTCATATAAAAATCGATATGACAAAATTTTTTTTTTTTTGTAAGGTATACGCTTTAATATCATTTTTTGTTTGTAACGTATAGACCAGTGTTCCGTAATTTATTTACCGTGGAATATACTTGATACATTATACTTTGTTCTCATGATTGTAAAATTGAAAGGTAAACGACTTATTGAAATTACAATTAGCATAACTCGATATCCTGTTCTTGAATTCGAATACAAATTCCGGAACACTGATCTAAACTATCATGAAAATATTATTATGTTAAAGCTCTTATTATTATTATTATTATTATTATTGTTTATTTGACTATCAATAATAATAAATAACGTTCATGTACATAATTCTAAATAAAACATAAATAATGGTGCTTTCATAGACTTTTATATAATTTCATGTGACTCTCATTCACGCCCTTTGTACATCGAACTTGAAGAGAGACTTGCTTATGAACTTTTAATACAAACTTATTATGTACATGTAATACAATAATCGATGAGCTAATGAATACAAATACAAATGATGTAATGTAAACGTTATATAGTTACAGAAATTATGAAAAAACTAAAACTGTACAACGAGTCAATTCGTTACGATAATGGTAACTTCATTTCATCACTTCTTCTTTTGTTTCATTACAAAAATGTAACAAAGCACTAATAATTCCCTACAATATTAATACACATCACATGTTTATATGCAACATTGCTTGTTACATTTGTGTCAGTTGCATAGAAAATATATGTACAATATATTTAGTATATAATATTTGTGGAAAAAATTGAAAATCTCACTACTAAAAATCATGTCTTTCATGATGTTTCTACACCTCTACCTAAGCCAGACCATCTATCTGGTACCGGTAAGAAATATCGATGCATAGCCGCTATGAAACGTGCACGATATTCTTCCGGTGATATTATCGTTGGTAACTTTCCCTGGCCACCTAATATGCCTGATTTCTTTACCATTGTTTCTAATTTCTTATCCCAAGTGAACGTTCGTATATAGTCTGCAATTGCAATAATTCATTTGACATTCCATACTGTGAAATATATAATTCCATAACTTACCTATTATGCCTAAAACGAGCTCGTCCGAGTTTGGTTCCAAACCTACTAATAAAGAGTAATCCATCACAGAATTATCAGCCAGGAATTTTGTGTCTTGTTCGATGGCTCTGTTTAAAACTGCTTTGGAATGTGATCTGATATAGAGCGGCGAATCACAGCTCACTGGAAATGTATCTCGTGTTTAGAATGGGGGAAAATAATTTGCGCACAAATCGGCATCAATGTTGTACCTACTGTTCAATAAGTTTTCATCCAATAATACCAGTTCTCCTTCGTGACATGTATCCTCAGGATTAACAAGCCGATTTCTCACCGATCCTTTCAAATCAAACTTGTCTGTTATTGTTCTTTTATAAAATAAATTCTCCATCACTAGAACACTAGTGCGAAGCGCTGCGTTTGTCGTATTATTTTTAAAAGATACTCTGTAAACACCGACTATCTTTCCCAACAGCGTTGGCTGTTTAGTTTGTTGGCATTTTTCCATATAGGAAAAATAATTTGGTGCAAAATCAAGAAATATTTGCATTTCTAGTCGGGACATCTCCTTTATGATGAACCTGTCATCTGTCACACAAAGAGATATTTTAGCAAAGTTAACATTTAGCAGTTTGATGAGTAACGTTGATGCATATTGTAGGCGTTTAGTAGAGGGGTAGAGGGTTTCTCTCCTACAATATTCATATAATAATTTGATACCTCGACTTTTACAAAATGTGCTTCCACTTTTTCCACCCCTTGCAGCCCACTGCACGCTTCGGCTCATGCTTCTGGTAAAACCGTCCTCTCCGCATGGTAAAACGTTTTCTCTGAAAGCAGCAAATTGTGCAGCAAAATATATTCTACAGTAAAAATTTGTTGTCGCGTCATTGAATTGTACTTCAATGTAGTTCTGTTGCTTCGCCGTTTTCTTATCTTCATCGATTTCCGCAACTGTCGATGGATTTGGCATATTAGAATCCACAGTTGAAACACTTTTATCTGAATCTATAGGAGTCGCAGAATTTGGACTATTCCCACGGAAAAATGATAGAACGGACGGTCGTTTAAATTCTCCTGATTGTGTTATATCAGCAAAATTCTCCTTATTGTCCGGAAATTTTCGTTTAATCAACGGACTAGGATTTAGATCAGGCCCTTTTGTTGTACGCATCAACTCGTGCAATGCATGTTTGTAGTCGTGTGAATCAAGTGCATATGCAATTATAGATGAAGGCTCTGATTCGTATACCACTATAGGTACAACCGACCTATAAAAACATATATCCCTGTTTATTTTGATGATCTTTGGATCATCTGCTATTATTGATTAGAACATGAAAATGATATTAATCATACCCAAGTGGAAGTAAGTGGTGTTCTAAATTTCCCAATGGATTAGCTATTGGCTGAGCTACAGAAACCGATGGTAACAATTGTGATAAAATCGTTTTCTTCTTTTTCTTTTTATCCGGCACATCGTCTAACGCAACAGGTAACACATCAGAGTGTGATCTTTGATGCATCTTTGGAGATCCCTGAACAACAACAATTTCTTCAGTATTATTACTTTCTAAAACTTCATTGTCCGAGCTTTCTAAACCTTCGATTCCCTGCAAATCGTGTTGCGCTGTTGCAATAGCATCGATAGCATTGTAATCAGCTGACATAGGACTTAGATCTTCAAGTTGCGATTCCGACGCGGTGTCTTCGGTTATATACCCATCTGTATCGATTATGCTATTGCTACCAGCGGTCAAAGATCGTTCGGTAAAACGTCGTGGTCTTTCGTCCTTCTTTTTAACAGACATTTCCAATATCTTTGCGTTCCAGTTGAACACAACCTCTGATATCAGTCGTTTCAAAATCACAATTCCATCCTCTATTCTGAACATCAAAGCTTGCACCTGTTTTTCAGAGACCTTACCTTCAAGCTTTTTATTCTCCAACGTTGGAGATGTCAGTTTCAATTGAATCTCTTCAATTTTGTTCTTGAAATATTGCTGATCTTTAGTTAACTGCTGTTTCACAGCATTCAAATTATCCGCATCAATTTGTAAAGTTAACAATTTCTCTCGTATTGAGGAGAACACTTCGTCTCCTTTTAACGCTATACTCTTCATCTCTTCTATCACATCGGCGTGCTGTTTCGGATCGTACACGATATTTATCAACGGAGGCGGTAAAGAGATCTCCCATTGCGATATTCTTGTGTACTTAAATATGGCCAGCATATTTTTCTTTGTAAAATATTGATAGTGATCGTGATGAAGCGAATGTTGACAACTATCTGTACCACGTCTTGTATATGCACTACCATGGAAACGTAATTCCAGATATTTGGCAAAGGATAAAGACCAAGTGTCGTCTGACATCGGTACCACCGGTGAGACGCTTTTACATTTCATACACTTGCTCCACATTAATATTTGATTTGCGTTCTCTTGAGAAAAAGGCTCGGTGCTCATTTCGCTTAAGCTAATATGTATGCATCCACCGTCGTGGGCGAATCGCCGAACATGCTGAGCAATTTGTGCCCGACATGCCTGAGCAGGACACTTGTATTCAGAAGTCAAACAGTATCGTTCCAAAAAACGTCCCAGGGCAATGTCGTTCCTTCCATATAAATCCATATTTACTACCCATGGATTCACACAAAACGCTGGTGTATCGTTACCGGTATGGGAAAAACTGCAAAATAATACGGATAAACGTTGATGGCTCGCAGGATCCAAACAATCAGGCCATACCGGTGTTTGATCATTCATTTCAGACTGCATTATAATCTGCTGTTTGTCTGATAAAACGTTATTCGTTGGATACAATCGACTACCACATGCTCTAAAATTAGCTAATAACGCTTGTACTTCTTGACTATCAACGTCGGTAGTTAATCTCGCTTGAACAAACGGATGCTGAGGCTTTAATTTTAATTTCAATAATGGATTTTCTATTCTCGATTCTATCGACATGTTAGTCGCTTTAATCTCTTTCACTTTATCCACGAATTGGACAGAATAAAAGATTTCCCTTGGAAAGAAACTTCGCAACACGCAGTTCCTTCCTGTCTCTGTTTCCAAATACGGCACAGAAAATTTTAAATAAGGCGAAACACTTAATATGGTTCCTTCAAGTGCTTTCTTAAATTTGTTTAATAGCGGTAAATCGGCAACGCTTAAATGTTGACCGTTCGGACTAGTTTGACTGAAGACATCTTCGTCGCCTTCGTTTAAATACTGATGCAACGGATCGCTATGATCGCTTATGGATTCTCCATAGATACGTTTCTCTTCCGAGGAAGCTTTATCTTTTATCCTCAATCTTTCAAATTCTTCTTTAGCATTTTTATTTTTCTCGTTAGCTTTACTTCCAAACAATTCAATTGTACTATTTGGATCTTCGCTGCTATCTATTCCAAGTCCAGTAGTATTATTTAGACCATCGTTATTGATCGACGTGTTACTTGCTACGTTATCCTCTGTACTTTTTGTACAAATCACAGAAGTTTTCGTTTTAGGCTTAAATAATTTTAAAGTATCGTAAGGATCAGCATCTTCGGACAGTATAGAAGATATTTGTTTAACAGAATTTGAATTTAATATATTTTCAGTACAAGTCTGATCTGATACTGTATCTTTTACTGGTACACTTTCATTACCTGAAATCTCTATTTCTATACTTTGTTTACCGTTTGATATATTCTCAGAATCTTCCTGAATTTTTGTTACTTTCAAAATTTCTGTACTATCTGTATACTCTTTATGAGTCGACGATGAATCATTAACTTCGTTGCTTTTAGTATGCACTATTTTGTTGATTTTTTCAAAATCTTCGGTATCTTTGTTTAACGTTTCATCTAAGAATGAATTATCTTTAGGCGATGGTGGTCTAGCAAATTCATCCATAAGAAATGATTTTTCAAGACGCCAAGAATAAGCAGCAAAAATCATCGTCGAAGTTACGTTCTTTACTTTTTTTAATTCTGGTTGAGAACCACCTCGCAACAAGATCGTAGCTCCAAGATGTGGGTTTGCACATCCCTCAAAATACATCAAAGTTTTGATACCATCTGGAAGGTAGAAATTTAGATGGTTAAAAATTAAAAATTTAAACAAATTCAGATCTTTCGTTACTCACTTTTCTCGCTTGAAAAATTTCGTAAATAGAATTTTTTACATGTACCAAGCATGTATCTTGCACTTATATGTGCATCGATAGTGTTCACAATATTAGCACCGGTACACCGTGCAACCCTTTCGAGAACGCTAAGTTTTACATTTAAAACAAGCGTTACTCCGCATTCTCTAAGTCTATCTTGTGCTAATCTTGATACAGAGCGATGTACGAGCACAACATCTGGACCAAGTGCAGTAATTCTAGCAACTGTATGACCTAAATACTCGTTCTCCTTTAAATTAAATATTTTTTTTTTTTTTTAATGATACCGACATTTCTAATATGGGTTAAATAATTTTTATCATACTTGTAACATCACCGGCTCCAAACTTAGTAGCTTTCCTTCTACGCGTTGATACATAAGTCCACACTGAAGTAATAAAATTTTTGGATGAGCTATCATTGCGTTCATTCCCCTGTGTGCAACATTTTTCGTACAAACTACGCCAGACACAATTTCACAATCATCTCTACCTCCACCTGGACATTTTTTTATTTGGACATATTGTCGAATATCTAAATCATCGACATTATGATTTAAATCGGGTCTAACGTAATCAATAATTTGATGAGCAATAGGAAGTATCACTTCCGACCAGCTCTGCGATAAACCTTCTTTATTAAGAAGTTGTTTGATTAATGAATCTTCGTGTTGTTTGTATGCTGATCTATAATTATATATCTCGTTAATTATGACTATATATGTTATTTTATTATGTACAATACTTACGTTAAGCATTCATAAGCATGAAGTTCTCCGAATACAGTTCTCAGATTTGTTGCTTTGTGCCAACCACCTTTTTCTTTAAATTCTTGTACTTGCAATGTATCGTTTAGAAGATCATCGGCAATTTTTAAATTACATTTATGCGATTTTACTGTGATTTCTTTCTGTTCAATTACACCATCACTGCTACTATCTACGGAAATTGTCGTTAAATCTTCCGACGTGGGTCTTTTCAATGTAACAGTGGACGCTTCCAAGTTTAAATCTAAATAGAAACTTGAACTAGAAGATGGTAAACGTCCAGTGCCTTGTTGCATGGAATTTGAAGGTTTTGTTTCACTTTCAGAATCTGAAATGTTAATGCAGCAATAGATCATCTCATATATATTACAAAGTAAAGTTGTAAAATTAATGCATTGGATTATACCAGTAGTTGAATCGTGTTGCGGAATTGTCTTTACCCATGCAGGTTCTTGGGCATCACATGTATTCTGAGTTTCAGTCAACAAATCCATAGTTTGTATATGTTGCAATTTCACTGGTTTAAATACAGTCGCTGTGTCGCTAAATACATTGTCAGCAACTACTGGTTCAATGAAACCTGCTTCTAATAATGCCTGCCCAATAGCAGTAGCCTGCACACTGTAAAATATTAAGTATTAATATTTTCTTTGATAGGTGTATATTTTTTATACCAATCATTTATACCGAGTAGCTGCCTTGTTTTGTGCTATCATCCAGTTCACTAATTCATTAGCTAAAAAGCAGTTGTGATAACTTTTCAGTCTAATTCTGTGCGTCTGTAGGAGAATTGCTTGACTTGATCTAAACAGCTCTTCATAAATCATTCTCAAAGAGGCGGAATTTTGTAAAGCAATAGATCGTTCTTGGGATGTCAGATAACTAGTTGCTGACCTAAAAAGTATATTTATAAAATAATTACATATTTAAACAGTCGGATATGAAATAGGTATAAAGCAATACCGTCCAATAGCATATTTTTCTTCCATGTATCCAACACTTGGCTTCCTGCAGATTGAAGTATCATCCTCTACAGATTCATTTGCATTTTTCTGAGTTATAGGCGGTGAATCGCTTCCATATTTAACTTGGAGATCTTCTTGTAATGCTTTTAAATCTGCTGATAGGTCACTCCTCATGTCTGATGATTGTAAATAAGATAGAACTACCTTACAGCAATAGGTACAAACTCTGAGATCTCCTGTAATATAAATTTATTTAATACAACATACAGAAATGACCCATAATAAATATGCATCTATTGCTTCCATACCAGTGCATCCCATAATCTTTCCAGGTATCTGATCGCAACAACATTTTGAACAAAATATTTGACCACAAACGCGACAGTGATGCCTTCTACGAAATGTTGTAAACCGTTCGCCACATTCGTAACACTGTTTGCTCACGTTATCCGGCATCCAATAACTTCTTAACTGAGAATCTTTGTATGAACGTAAATTCTAAACATAATTGATAATATAGTTGATTTGAATAATTTACATTGTTCATATAATACGTAGGAAAAGATCTTACATTGCTTTTCAAAGCTACAATGTTACTAATGCGTTTTAAAACATTTGGTAAACTTCTGCCTTCGCGAGTATCCAATGGAAAGTTCATCATGCTTGAGCTATCATCTTCAGGTGTTTTTTCTGTACTTTCTGATTGCTTCCATGACTCAGAATCAGAGGAGCTTTGCTCCTCGTTAGTAGAAGAAATTGTAGAATCGTCAACATTTTGTGAACCTAAAGAAAAGATTTATATAGGATATTTACCATGTCTGTATACAATAATAATAATAAATGAATAACTAAAGTATTATAAATAAGTATTACAATTAAAGCACAGTGTAAGAAAAGTAATACTTACTTCTAGTGAAGCTAAAAAATTTTGAAAATAAGGAAGCTACAACTGGTTGACTTTCCTCGGGGCTTAACGGAGCAAACTCCGTAAGTTTGGATGGTGAATTCATATTCTTATTCATATTGTCCGATGCTATCTTCCTCTAAACATTTTTAACATAAAGTGTTCACAAGCTACTGTTTCTGCACCTGCGCTGACGAATACACACGAAATGTTTTTGACAGTGATGTCAGATTATCGTGTTTATTTTATTTTGATATGCTTGAGATAACTGCAGATGGCAGCGCATACACGGTACAGGTTGATGAAAATGTTTTAGGCTATGTTGGTATTTCAGATTAAACAACAATCAATAAAAAATACATATAAAATGTTTTATTAACAATTTTTGAATACAATATTTGTAATATATCACAACAGCTTTATAAAATATATTCAAAGTCTGGAGTGCATTCCACCAGCAGCTACAATAGTTTCACCAGTAACATACGAAGCATCGTCACTTGCTAAAAATGCAGCAACACCTGCTATTTCATTTGGTTCACCAAATCTTTGCATTGGTATCATTGATAAACTTGCTTCTCCTGCATCCCCTTCTACAATCTGTAAACAAGGAACATATTATATGATATATTTTATTATATATTTATATATGATTCATAAAAATATTTATAAACACTTACTGCTTGTGAGAATTTAGTTTTTATTATACCAGGTGCTATGCAATTAACACGAATTCCTTCAGATGCAAGATCAGCAGCAGCTGCTTTAGTAATTCCTAATAATGTTGTTTTACTTACAGCATATGCTCCTAGTAACTAAAGAATAATATATATATAATAATGATATTGTAAAATCAAATTTAAGAACTTACTTACACTAAATGGAGTATATGCACTTATTGAAGATACAATGATTATTGAAGGGGATTTACTCTTTCTTAAAAGTGGTAAAGATTCTTGCATTAAAAGATATGTACTTTTGACATTGACATCAAAGATTTTGTCCCATACTTCTTCTGGAGTATCAAGAACCATTGAAACACTGGGATTTGTAGCTGCATTTGATACAAGAATATCTAAACCACCATATTCTTTTTCTACCTGTAATGACATGAATGAATCATTTGTTTTATTTTGATAAAGAGCAAGATTCATAAATATTAATCTATAGATAAAGTTGATACTTGCATTTTCAAAAAGCTTTGCTCTATCTTCTTTTTTACCAACATGACATATGGTACCAGAAGCTTGTAATCCTTCAGATTTGAGTCGCTCTACTGCTTTCATCACATTTGATTCTTTACGACTGCTAATTACTACCTTGGCACCTTCTTCAGCTAGACGTTTCGCTATTGAAAAACCAATACTGAACAAAAGTAAAAGATAAATTAAGTTTAAACATTATGAATAATTTGTTGCTCTTAATTATAAATCACATTGAATACGTTATTTTACCCTTGTGTTGATGCTGTTACAATTGCTACTTTTCCTTCCAATCGTTTAAGATTCATTTTTGATAAATTCTGGCTAAATTTTCGCACACTTTGATTTAAACAACTGTATATCATAACAATATATTTAAAGTATAAAATACGGATGGAATTAGTTCGATAAATAATTCGAAACCTGCTGGAGAAGTTACATTGATAAGCAATGATGTATCCACTGAATAAAAAGATTATATATGTATACATGTACGCAGAATAATCGTGACATTGCACATTTTTATCACGTTGATAAAAATAATTTCCATAAATTAACTTATTAATTTACTTTGTTTTCTGTGCATACAATTTAATATTCATGTATGAGGTATTTTTTATTTATTAGAATTACAATGTAACGATATATTAAAGTTTAGCAATCTGTAAACAACATCCATTTTAGCATATACAAAAATCCATGGATTTTCATATTAGCATATATATATATATATATTAAATTAATAATTCTATTTATTACATAATTACAAGTAAATAAAAGTTAAATCAAGATAGGTGTTGTCCTATTTCGACCAATCAGAATCGTCGTTTTCGGCGATGTGCGCAGGTCTGCCTAATTACGTCACTTCCTCCCGTAACTTCGTTGTGAGTGCACGCGTTTATAACAAAGTGAGATTAAATCTTATTAAAATATTATATTAAATAATGTATTAAGTATCAGAAGTACGAAAAACAGAAGGCAAAGTTGAAGAGAAGTCAAGATTCATGTTTTTTAACATCAATTCCACGTGGTCTTCAGAAATGTTTAAGGTGAAATATTTTTGCTTTTGCTATGAATTC
This sequence comes from Osmia lignaria lignaria, assembly GCF_051020975.1. Taxonomy (NCBI): domain Eukaryota; kingdom Metazoa; phylum Arthropoda; class Insecta; order Hymenoptera; family Megachilidae; genus Osmia; species Osmia lignaria. Next base: position 10,335,650 of record NC_135033.1, on the reverse strand, counting down.
AGAATGAGACTTAAACAGCTGAATCTAAATTACTTTCCCTTTATATCAATAATTTCTTTAATATTATTGCATTTTTTCATGTTTTTAATACATTTTTCTCATAATTTATTGTTATAAATTGCAGTAATTGATTTTGTCATTTTTGACTATTCTGCCAATATAGATACCTACGAATTAAAGTAATATATTCCTCATTTATTCTGCTTTTATCACGATAATTTATTAAATACATTAATATCCTATTTTTTTCTACTTTCTTTCCTATATTTTCGTGTTTTAAGTTGAAAAAAAGTAATCTTGACTTTATTTCAATATGGCGTCGATAATTTTCAACGAACTTTTCCCTTATTTCGAAGCAATCTCAAATTTGTATCAATGGCTATGATTGGTCGTCTCATTATGGCGTCCTCTTATTTCGACCAATCAGATTCCTCGTTGGAGGGTAAGGTGCGTGGAGTGTGGCGTAATGCGTCATTCCTCTTCGAAGCTTCGTCCGTTCGCACGTGTCTGCAACAAGTGTTATTAAATTGTCTTCAAATATTGAATTAGATTGTGTTTCGAGTGTTAAAAGTAAAAGAAAAAGAAAGAATAGCCGAAGAGAAGTCCAGATTCCTGATTTGTGTCATTAATTCGACGTTTTCTCGAAAAATACGTGAGTTGAAAATTTTTGCTCTGGCCGTGAATTTACAATGAGATTAAAACAGCAGAATCCGAATTATTTTCCCTTGCATATCATTAATTTCCATAACATTATTGAATGTTTTTAGTACTGTTTCTCACAATTTACTGTTTTAAATTGTGAAAATTCAATAATGTTCTTCTTTTGGCATCGTAATATTATAAGATCTGTTCGTCTACCTGCTCGGTGCCGAACGATTCCGAGCAGTACCGAGCGTTACCGATCGGTTTTCGTGGGGTAGGGAGGTCTCGCCATTTTGCTCGCGATCGTCGAGCTGGTAAGACGTGTTTGGAACGTTATACCATACCGGTCGTACATAGGTACGCATAGCTTACCTATTCAAATATTTTTCATAAATTATAAAGTTCGATCGTTTGTTAATCATAATTATATTGCTGTTGTTTAAATTTTAATTACATAAATTTGTATTTCTTATTTGTTACAGATATTTGGTTGATATTGAAACATCGTCATGACACTTGATATTGGTTTACAACAATTTCATAAAGAATTGGTAACATTTTGATTTATTGTAATCAATTGTTAATATTTATTATCACTTTTTTTTGTTGAGTCGTTGTAAGCATTTTTAATAATTAATTGGTACTAAGATCAAGGAAAAGAAAATTAGAGGAATTTTTTTTTATCGATTAATACGAAAGGGATCATTAATTTTTCATTCTATTAAATAACTTCGTGCAGTAATTTAATACATGTGTTTTAAATTAGAACAAAATTGAAACAATTTGTATTTTACTACAGGCGATTGTTTCTCTTCTGCAATTATTAATTTAATTTTCATTATTTTAAACAATTTGTTTTTGTTAAATCATAGTAATTATATTATAATATACAGTTTTCGGTGCAAGTTCAAATTGAAATAGAATCACGTTAATAAATCACATGCTGTTTAAGCATAATTAATTTTCGGACTTCATTTATTGAAAAGAATTTAGATAATTTATAAATCAGGACCTAATAGAATCTTTAACAATTTTTGGTATGCTTACAACTTTAACAACGGAAATCCTCTACTTTAATAGAATAGTCTGTTATCTTTATTACAAAATGATTTTCTATCGATGTAATATTCATTGAAATATTTATCAACAGTTATTTAAAACGTTTAATTTCAATCTAGGATCAATATTCAGCTTTAACAACATTTGTGTTCGTTGAAAATATTTTACGAACACAGATATTTTCATTTACAAGTCATTAATAAACATATAACAGTATTTCCTTCACGAATGCTTAATAGAAAGAATGTTGTTTTTCTATACATATTTCCACCCATCCCCAACCTCCTGGCTAATCTTTTTTTCCAGGAATTGTTGTGGCCGCGCGCAAGGCGGTCGGTAGAGTCAGTGTTTGTACGAACCTGTTTTGATTTTGTCAAGGGTGAACTGGCCCTGAATAGTGTTGCGTTTGGACAATTAGAAATCACGCGAAAGTACAGTCAGTGTTTGCTGCGTAATATAAAATATTTCCTAGAGCATCGCGGCTCTGATTTACTTTTTTCCATCGCGAAAGTAGAGTCTACAATTGTTCGCCGAAAATTATTCACGGTCGCGTTACTAGTACTTTATATCTATATTTTTATTTTTAATTTTTTTTTTTAATTGTTCGATATATCCGGTATTAGAGTCAGTGCACCACTGAAGAGGAGTCTTGGGCGATGCTCCGCAAGGAAAGAGTGTAAGTATCTTATTACTTTATTCAATTGCTTTTAATTAAAATAGAATAATTTACAATTTCAAAACTTGATAATTGACAGTTTTTTTTAAACTGCTAATACTTTATAAAATCGAAACTTATATATAATTTTATTAGAATAAAAACTGATAATTTGCAAAATTAACCGTAATTCTTTTTTGTTTTATTACAGATGTATTTTTTGATTTTGCCGAGTTGCTGGACATCCTGATGGCTTTCTTCACGACTTCCGTCTTGGTACGTCACTTAATTGCTTTTTATTAAAATAGAATAATTTACAATTTCAAAACTTGATAATTGAGATTTCTTTTTAATTCCTAATATTTTATAAAATTCGATTTCATATATAATTTTATTAGAATAAAAATTTATAATTTTCAAAATTAACCGTAGTTCTTCTTTTTTTGTTACAGATGAATTTCTTCGCGACTTCCGTCTTCTGCTACAAGGCAGCCTCCTACCTGGTGTTGTCCATCCTCCAACTTGACTGTCGGAAGAAGAGTATATCTGCGAACGGTGAGTCGCATGTTTTATGATTCCTCCAGTGCCCATTCATGTCGTAGGACGAATGGTCCGAATCGACACGGGTTACTGGTTGTATACGTGGTTGACGAGCATAGTGACCATGGGTATGATTATACATACCCATGAGTAGTAACATTTTTATTGTGTTTCATTTCATTTAACTTAGGCTAGGTCTTCTTGCACTCCGCGTTTTAATATCATTTCAATTCCACATATTCCAATAGATATTTATGAAATATATGAATGCTCTTAAATGTTCTTAAATGTTCTTAAATGTGGAATTAGAATATTTTAATACCGAAACAATTTTATTTAGGTTGTCTGTAATAGAGAAGTCAAATACTATCTGACTTAGTTATTGCGATGGTTCTAAGCAATATAATATTGATAGTATTATGTAATATGTATACTGGATATACATATTAATGATGTTATTACATTGATTTAATTACATTTTGTATATTATAAATTTAAATATAATTTGAGAATTTTATACGAGTAGTTTAACTTATTTACACGTTCATGAAAAAATGAACAATTTATGTGCAAGAAGACAATTCGTGACGGGTAGATTTCCAAGTCAGAGTGATCTATTTCAACACATTTTGCGTATTCTTGAAAATTTACTCTGAGGAGGGAGTCGCCCGAGGATGTTTTAATTTTTTATTAATTTTCACAATATATTCTTTTTCCATTGTAAAGAACTTTTAATTAGTCATTTTGCTTTTAATAAAATATCAAATTCAATTTTGACATTAAATTCCTTTTTATTAGAGTTTTGCCTTTATTAAATTAGTGTTGCGAGAAATTTCCGACGCAAGAGTAAATATGACGATGCACTGACTAGTATTCGGTGGGAATCCTTTTGGTTTTTAATCTCAATCCTATGTATTATTTAATTAATCAAATTAGTTACAAGGATTCCGCGGCATAAGACCGTGAAACACCATCTCATGGGAGATAAACCCATGCATTACTAGGCCTTTGCAGGCGCAGCTTTAGAATACGGAACATATGAAAATATGTTACCATATTCTAAACTGTAGTCCTTTTGTCTATACTATGGGCGTCCGTCAATCTGACACCGTTGGATGCAACGTGTTGGACGGGCGGGTAGCGCTCTTAGCGAAGGGGTGCATCCTGTCCTGGCGTTACGACGTCCAGGCGGGGTGGGTGGTATGTAGCGTCTGGCGTAAGTCTAGGGGGCGTGAGACCCTTCGTTGCCAGCTGATATTAGCAGTGCACCATGTTTGCGTCATAGTTGCTCTATTATACTTTTCAGTATTTGTTCTTAAAGCTTTATATTTACAAAGTCGAGTCACTTTTATTATATTAAAATAGTGAAATATTAGCCCGTTAGATGTTTATGTACTAATCATGTTTCTAGATCAGGATTTTCAGGTTTAACCCCTTCCGTGTTTATTGCCAAAGCCCATTCACGTGCCCAGGTGCTACTTGGATGGGTAGAGGCAATGGGCATGATGACCTAGTTCATAAGAATAATAATTAATAAGCGGCTGGCATTGTGTTAGTATATCGTGCACGACGTAATCTCCACATATGGTGTGTGTGTTTTTAGGCTGTGGAATTGCGTCGGTTTAATAACTTTTTCATTTAACTTTTAATTTGAAATAATATTTTATTCAACAAGATATACGATGAACGTACAAATCAAATAGTATTTCATTACCATTACTATTACTATATTGCCATTACTATTACTATGATTATTACCATTATTATGAAATATTCTATACCAAAGTAGTTAATTAAATTTTTTAATTATCATTATACGCAATGATTGCTAGCCTTGCCAGACGATTTCAGTGAAAAATGGTACGTACCGTAGAGTGTGATGTGAGATGAAACTCGGGTGACGGAGGCGTCCCGGGACGTTCTCCCTAGTTTAGGTTTTTGCGCCCGGGTGGAGTGTATGGGGGTCGTGGTATGAATTTTTGTGAGAATGTGATTTTGCCTTTTTTAAATATAGGGTTAGGTAGGTAGGTAGTATACCTTCTGGTGTGTGTGATAGATTATAAGTAGGTAGGGCCGGGACAGGTTGTCACAGTCTCTTGGTCGGGTAGGCGCGATTTCGCGTGATCAACCTGTACCTGGAATATATTTGAAGAATTGACGATACTATCGATACGAACGGAGTATGTCGTTCGCCTTCGATTCTATCTGTACAATTTTTCAAATTTTTCGCGACTTCATAAGTCGCACAAGTTCTGCTCGAGCACGGCACGTGTGCACGAACAACGACTTATATAAAGTCCTTTTTCGTCCACGTGTCAATTAGAGTTTCGCGATTTTTCTTTTTTGTTGATTGCTTTTTTTTTTGTTTTGCGAATTTGCAAGTCTCGAGCTTTAGATATAAGTTTCAGGTGGGTGGACCGCCCGAAGAAAGAAAAGGCTATATGCCGAAGCGCCCCGACAAACTGTCTTTCAAGAGGGGAACTACTAATGATTTTGCATCCTTTTGGAAAAAAGGATGGGAAATTATTATCGTTACTACTTTGTCACTGTGCTCGCCTGTAGTTGTAGTTTTGTAATTTCAGGACAAGAGGGGGCCCGTGACCCCCATGATTTTGGGCAAATCGCGTTTTCAATTTAGTGTTGCGCATATTGACCACGGTTCAATTTAGTGTTGCGAATGAATATCGATCACGGTTCAATTTAATGTTGCGTTTGCATGATTATCGCGATTTTTATTTAGTGTTGCGAATTTTAAATATCGCGTTTCTTTCTTGCATTGCTTTAAAATAGAATTTAACTTTTCTATGTTGATTGCTTTAAGATTTTTGAGAGTTTTGCTTTTTAATTTTGATTGTTTTAGTGTTGCGAGTAAAAAATTCACGGTTTGAGAATCCCCTTTTTTTGCATTTTAATTGCATGTCTGTTAAAGATAGCGTTGCGAATGACATTAGCGCGATTGTTTCCCAGTGTTGCGACTTATAAATACGCGATTGCTTTGCATTAGTTTATAGAGTTCCCTGCTAATTAGTGTTGCGGTAATGAATATTCGCGTTTTGTATTAGAGTTGCGATATATGATGAAATGCCCAAAAACGATCCAGTGGAGTTGCCATGGTCCATAAGGCAACTATGGACCAGCTGCTGTGATACAGCCTTGGATTGGCTGTACCCCTTTTTTAGATTAGTGTTGCGTCTTACAAAATTCGGTAGATTTGAGTAGTGTTGCGTTACAGTTCGCGTTTTGTCTTTTTTTCTTTTTTTCAGCGTAGCGTTGCGTATAATGGAGCAGCCTTCACGCGTACTCTTTTATACATATTATATAATTAATGAAATTAGTGTTGCGAGTAAAAAGTTCACGGTTTGAGAATCCCCCTTTTCTGAATTTTAATTGCATGTCTATTAAAGATAGCGTTGCGAATGACATTAGCGCGATTGTTTCCCAGTGTTGCGACTTATAAATACGTGATTGCTTTGCATTAGTTTATAGAGTTCCCTGCTAATTAGTGTTGCGGTAATGAATATTCGCGTTTTGCACTAGAAATGCCCAAAAACGATCCAGTGGAGTTGCCATGGTCCATAAGGCAGCTATGGACCAGCTGCTGTGGTACAGCCTTGGATTGGCTGTGCCCCTTTTTTAGATTAGTGTTGCGTCTTACAAAATTCGGTAGATTTGAGTAGTGTTGCGTTACAGTTCGCGTTTTTTCTTGTTTTCTTTTTTTCAGCTTAGCGTTGCGCATAATGGAGCAGCCTTCACGCGTACGCTTTTGTACATATTATATAATTAATGAAATTAGTGTTGCGAATGAATTCGCGATTGTTATTAAATTTTTTACTTTTTTGCATTTATTAAATTAGTGGAAGTAACTATGACTCACATTCGGTGGGAATCCATTGCTAGTCAAGGATTCCGCGGCATAAGACCGTGAACACCATCTCTGGGAGATATACCCATGCATTACTAGGCCTTTGCAGGCGCAGTTTTAGAATACGGAACATATGAAAATATGTTACCATATTCTAAACTGCAGTCCTTTTGTCTATACTATGGGCGTCCGTCAATCTGACACCGTTGGATGCAACGTGTTGGACGGGCGGGTAGCGCTCTTAGCGAAGGGGTGCACTCTGTCCTGGCGTTACGACGTCCAGGCGGGGTGGGTGGTATGTAGCGTCTGGCGTAAGTCTAGGAGGCGTGAGACCCTTCGTTGCCAGCCGATGTTTTGTCATAGTTCAGAATGTTTGCAATTTTGAAATTAGTGTTGCGTGTGATTTCGGTTTGTTTTATAGGGTTTGCTTAGGGATTGCTCTTATGGGCAGTCAAACTTTTCTTTTCAGGTTCCCCTGTACCCTCCCTCCAACTACCAGGCCTCCATTCTTTTTTCTTCCCTTTTTTTAATTTTGAAAATTTTGAGCATTCGGTTGTTGGAAATACTGTTAAATAATATATAAATTTAATGTTTTCAGAATATTATTAATTGCCATAATAATGTTTTAAATAGAACTTTATTCAAAGTTTTATTTAAAATGAAACCTCATTTTATTTTATGATGATTGGTGGTAAAATATTTCAAGGAATATTTGTTTATTTGAAATATCTTATTAAATTTTAATTCTACTTTATTTAAACAAAAGTAGCGGATGATCGTTGTTGAAGTTGTTTAATTTTTGATCGTAATGTTTCGTTTCAAGCTTACAGAGAAGCTAATTAAAGTAGTGTTCTTTTATAAATTTTTAAATTCTTTTCCTGTAAACTGAAGTCCAATCGCGATTTTGTTTTAGTTTTACTATTTACAACAAACTTGCACTATAAAGGTGTATTGAATAATATAATGCAATAAAGTTGGGTAGAGTCATGGTTGTACGTACATTGCAATAAAATACAATTATTTCAATTTAAAAATTGCGTAGTATTTGTCGATAAATGAACGAGTATTAAGTTTGATGAAATGAAATAATTAATGTTCCTAACTCAAATCATTTATTGAATGACAGTATACGTTTCTAAATCTCTTTTTTCTTTATTTTGGTACTAAAATCCAATTGATTTTTCATCTTTTCATTGGAAATGAATTATTAACAACTATTTCAATTTTTGTAAAATTTTATTTGTACTAATGCCTCTTCTTTTCAGCCATTAAATGTTGTTTTGACTTTGTATGGATTCAATTAATAAGTTTCTGTTACAGAGAATGTACATTTATAGGAAGTGTGAATTGATAATTTGAGCTGGAAAAAATTTGGTATAAAATCTATGATCGAAAGATGGAATTCAATGAATGCAATTAATATGATGTGAAAACGATTGAAAAAGGAAAAACTGATTATTTTTGAAAATTATTGTCTAATTTTTTTTTTTTTTTTCAGGAAGTGTCTTGATAAGGATAAGGAAACCAACAAATTTGTTATAGTTATTCATTTATATTCCTTTACATTTTTATGTAGCCTGGTTGAAAATGTGTATATAATAAGTAGCCTTAAGCACTGCAGTGTTTAATTAGATTTAAGTTTTATATTTAAGTGTATTTTTAAGATGATTACGAGCGCTCGTATATTACAGATCTGTAATCAATATAAAAAAAAATGTAGTAGGATTAAAAAACACAAATGTAAGTAGAGAAGTAGTTAGGCAGGTAGTGTATAGAATAATGCTCCTTTTGCTGTTCGTTTGCACAACAATGAAGCGTTTTGCAAATGTGCATCAAGAGGATGATATAAATAATTGTAAATAAAAATTTGCATAAATGGAGGGTGGATGGGATGAGGATAGGGCGGGTCTCCGCCCGCAGCAACCTCCTCGTGGTGAGACCTGGGCAATCGTTATTATTTGGTGGATAATTAATAAATGCATCATTACTTTTATGGTGCATTCATTAATTATGTAACAAATAATGCGAGCGAATTGGCTGCGAGATTTGTCCTTTATTTTTTTATTTTATATTTGTTATATTTTTTCAGCAACTATGCCTTTGAAATTGCAAAGTATACCTCCAAGTGGTAATGGAGTTGTATAACTTATCGACACGTGTGACACAAACATCTGCGGTTCTTGTATTTGCTAATTCAGATGCCGTTTATAGATTTCTATTCTTTTGCAAGAGTTGACCACATGGTGCAGCACCAGTTCAACGTGGCAAGTAAAACCCCGGGCACGAGCACTCTCTGTTCCTTTCTGTAAAAATAAAGTTTTGAGAATTTCTGCTTCCCCTGTAATGCTCTTTTCCCTAGGGAACCCTATGTTACTCAATACAGTTCATTCATGCTTTCTCAACGTGCATGCATCTAACTACGAGAGCAGAAGAATTTCCCTAGGTTGTCTACAAGATTATTCTCTCGTTGAGTATCATTACAACGATATGTGTTACAAGCATTTTTATCTTTACCGTATAAAATTACGTAGCTATGGAAACATAATAAAATACTTTAAAAAAAAAGTTCCTTAGTTATTGTTTTTATGAAAATGTTGATGATAGTTCGTTAATAACTGCATTGAAAACTAGCTTAAACGTAAATAGGTTGGCATGTCTTATAACGTAATATATGTATACGTAAGTCGTGTAACGGGATCTGTATTTGGATTTTTGTAAGTTCGGACGCGGTTTTCTTGAATTAAAAAAATGAAAGCGAAAGTAGCATTGGCAACTGAGCTAGTATGGAACAAATTGCAGCAGTATTTCGACGGTAATGGATCGAAAATTAAAATATACGACCTCTTTCAGCAAAATCCTAAACGCTTTGAAAAATTCAAGTAAGTTTTCGTCAGTCCTTGACATATGACCTTGACTTGACCTTTTGAGGGCAATTCACTGACAACTAAAATTAAATTTCTGCAATAATGTTTCTTTAGCTATATTTATTTATAAGATTCAAATAAATAGTTCGTTTTACTGTTTTTTGAAATCCTTTTTTTTTTTTCTTAAAATAGCTTACATCATCTAACTTTATATTTTTCTTTGAGACTTGTTATTCGGTTTTTTTTTTTCATATGTTACTATGCAACACAATGTTATTGATAATATAATTTTTAATTAGTCTAGAAATTCCTACTCCTGAGGATGGTCCAATCTTACTTGATTATTCCAAAAATCGTCTTACAGAAGAAGCATTTCAGTTATTATTGGAATTGGTATATATTATAATATTATATAAGTTTTTAGATTATATTAAGTTTATACTTCTCCAATTATGTTTGAATATTATACATTTTTCATAGTGATAATTACTTCTTATAACTAATATAATTTATTAACTTAAAGGCAAAAGCACGTGAAATAGAAAATGCAAGAGATGCTATGTTCAAGGGAGAAAAGATTAATTTTACTGAAAACAGAGCAGTTTTACATGTTGCTTTACGTAACAGAAATAATAAGCCAATATTGGTTGATAACAAGGATGTAATGCCAGATGTAAATGCTGTGCTAGAGCACATGAAACAATTTACCAATGAGGTAAAAATTAATCAATGTATTTTGATTTCTCTTAATATTTTTTAAATTCTATATATTCTTAATTTATGGGATTAACTGCATATTGTTTACTCCACATAGGTTCTTTCAAAAAAGTGGAAAGGTTTTACTGGTAAACCAATTGAGGATGTTGTTAACATAGGAATAGGTGGTTCAGATTTGGTATGTAATATAAATATAATGATACATTTTTTAATAATTTGTATTTGTGTATGTGTGTGCCCGCCCGCGCGTGTATACTACATAATACACATATACTATATGTATGTAGGGACCATTGATGGTGACTGAAGCATTGAAAGCATATCATATTGGACCTCGCGTTCATTTTGTCAGTAACATAGATGGAACTCATATAGCTGAGACTCTAAAAAAATTGAATCCAGAAACAACTCTTTTCATAGTAGCATCAAAGACATTTACCACTCAGGAAACAATCACAAATGCTACTTCTGCCAAACTATGGCTTTTAAATGCTTTGAAAAACGTAAGCAAATAGTAGAAGCACATAATTTCTGTATATACATAAGTAGTGTAAGTATTTTATTGTAAAATTTATATTTCATAGGATGCAGCTGTTGCATCTCATTTTGTTGCATTATCTACCAATACGCAAAAAGTGAAAGAGTTTGGTATTGATGAGAAAAACATGTTTGGATTTTGGGATTGGGTTGGAGGACGTTATTCGTTATGGTCGGCTATCGGTTTATCAATTTGCTTAGCCATTGGATTTGCAAATTTCGAAAAGTTATTGAACGGAGCACATTTTATGGATCAGCATTTTTGTAGTGCTCCATTGGAAAAAAACGCAAGTATATCTTGAAATAAAATAAATGGGTTTATTATAATATATTTAATAGAACGTTATTTCATAGGCACCAGTTATATTAGCCTTACTTGGTATATGGTATCATAATTTCTATAAGGCTGAAACACATGCATTATTACCTTATGATCAATACTTGCATAGATTTGCTGCTTATTTCCAACAGGGAGATATGGAGAGTAATGGAAAATATGTTACACGAGCCGGGACTGTTGTAAATTATACCACAGGTATTTTAAATATTGTGTAATAGTTATAAGGAAATGCGAGCTTCAAAATTTAATACTTACAAAATTATATTAAAGGTCCAATTGTGTGGGGAGAACCAGGTACTAATGGACAACATGCATTTTATCAATTACTGCACCAAGGTACTAGACTTGTACCTGCTGACTTTATAATTCCAGTAAAATCGCATAATCAGGTATTACTGAAATTCACTGTTTTCATTATTTTTAATATCGGGACAAATAATAATGCATGGAAGTATTACAGGTTCAAGGAATTCTTCATCATAAAATATTACTTGCGAACTGTTTCGCACAAACCGAAGCTTTAATGAAAGGTAAAAATGAGAATGAAGCTAAAACTGAATTGCAGAAAGCAGGAATGAGTCCCGAACAAGTGCAATTATTATTGCCGCATAAGATGTTTGAAGGAAATAGACCATCTAACACCATTCTTGTTAAACAAATAACACCTTTCATTCTTGGAGCTTTAATAGGTAAATTTAATGCACTGTGATATACTTATACTAGAATGTTATTCAAAGAAATAATTTGATTTTTAAAGCGATGTACGAGCATAAAATCTTTGTACAAGGAATTATATGGGATATCAATTCATTTGATCAATGGGGGTAAGTAGTAATTTGATTTTTGTACACAAATTTTCTTCAAGTGAACAGTTATTAAATTTATTAAGTTTTATCTGAATAGCGTTGAATTAGGCAAGCAATTAGCAAAAGCAATTGAACCTGAATTGGAGGGTGATGGACCAGTTACAACCCATGATTCGTCGACAAACGGATTGATCTCGTTTGTCAAAGCTCATCGAAATTAAAGTATACAAGTTACTGCTGGGGTACAATTTAATAGTTATAAATTATCTCAGTTATTGAAATAAAGATCATAAAGAAAATGTTCGTATTTATGAAGGTAACTATTTAATGTTGCAGTTGGTGATTGTTCGGTATGGTTTTTGTTCATTTCGATCGTAGTTTAACTATTAAATTAGCACAAATGCATTGTAAACAATTAAATGTCATAATATATAATTATTATATGCAACGATAGCCTACTGTTTTGTGTTTCTAATGTTTATTAGTTTGTTATTTTTATAAACGTTGAATAAATATTATTATATCGATACAATCATTTATTTGTCGTGAAAAATTTAACATATGGTATCGCAACTATGAAGTGGTTATTCAATACAAATGTATTAATTTTGAAATGAGGATACATTTTGTATTGAAAAATAATAAGAATTACATAATAGAAATTAAGTCTATTGTATTTTAAGCAATTTCAGCATCTATTATGTATTGTATAATGTGTAAGAGGAAAAAGATATACAAGAGGAAATAGTGTGACCTCTCCAGTGAGTAAAGCATACTGTTCGTGTTAGAAGTGTGGGGGTGTGGTTGCTCATTTATATAGAAACGTATGTATAGTCGAACTCGATAAACAATGGAAACTTTCACAATAAAATATTTGCATCTCGAAGAAAAAATATTACAAAGCCTGAAAAATAATGGCATAGAATGTCGGTACGTTTGTTGTTATTCATATAAATTCGATGTGAATGTAACATAACGATGTGACTTAACCTCGCAATGTATCCTAATGGTTATTTTCAATAAAATGTATTAAATGATATTCAAAATATTTTCAGGGCAAAAGCTAACAGTGGATTATGGCTTGGAACCTTAGTAGGTTTAAGCGCACTTTTAACTATATTAAAGGAAGATAATAGCTATTCCGAAATTTGCCTCATTGTAGGCCTCACAGGAATTGGTCTTGTTATTAGTTCTATATGTTTATACATAAAATTATCAACAAAAATGGTTACAGTTAGAGATTTTCAAGTCATATATTTTTTACCAGCTTTAGTAACATCAATGTTATATCTTCTAATAGCAAATAAAGGTATATCAATTTATAGATTATTATTTTATGTAAATATATTTTTGAATTTATTTAATTTTCATCATATGAAAACACAGATTTACATGTCATTTTAATTAAAATTATATTTCTTCATTTATTGATAAATAAGAACAGGATTACTGGTGAGCGTGATATGGGGCTTAGGTGTAGGAAGCTTAGGTACATGGGGAGTTCTTCAATTGATGTCCATGTTTCCTCGTTGTTTCACAATTGGAGAAGCAACAGCAACTATGCATGGTTGTATCTTATTTCTAATGTCTGCTGTAACAAACTTGCCATTAAGATACCATCTACCTCCTATTCATGATGATGATATTGTTACAGTTATATTACAGGTATTTTATTAGAAGTTTGTTAGAAATCATGGAATCACATATAATTAATAATTTATTGATACATTTTTAGGTTGCAATGTTATATGCCATGGCAATTTGTTTAATATCTAGTTGCCTTCCAATGTTTCAATCAACTATAAAGTTTTACATAATGACAATCACTCTTTTATTGATTGTAGTTTTACCAGTAATGCATATTATATTGGATCAAAATCCTATAGTTTGGATATTTTATTTTATTTTTAATAAAACAAGCAAGGTACATTCTGATTATAATTTATAATATTTATAAACATAAAACTGTTTTTAATAATTACGAATATTACAGATTATTTTAATTGGATATTGGGCTGTATGTTTATTGCTAGGTGTGGCTGTTGTTGCATATCAGATATTGTTGAACAATCAAGCAACAACTACAATCAGAAAAATGTTTCACTTATTAGCAGTACTTGTATATGTACCTGGTTTAATTTATGAACATATATTACTGTATTTTGCTAGTGGAGTTGTTATGGGATTATTTCTATTTCTTGAGGTATATTAATTTTTTATTTATTTAAAATCGAACTAACAAGTATAGGTGAATTGATAATTTTTTACTTTTAGTTACTGAGATACTTAAGAATACCACCGCTTGGAAAAATATTACAGCAAGGATTCTCTGTGTTTGCTGATGAGAAAGATCATTTGATTTCTTTGACACCTTTATACTTATTCTGTGGTTTATCTTTCCCACTTTGGATGCCTACCAGTAATCTCCCTTTGTTAGTTTTGCTCAGTGGCATACTGTCAGTTGGAATAGGTGATACTGCTGCCAGTTTCATTGGTTACAAATGGGGTACTCACAAGTGGAGGAATTCAGACAAGTCTATTGAAGGCACAATTGCTTGTATTCTTAGTCAGGTTGGATTCATATGTTTATTAGCGTTTATGGGTACGTATAAATTAAATGGTAAATAATAATATCAAAGGAGATTGGTAAGAAAATGAATAATATTTTTTTTAAATAGGCTACATAGATAGTGGTTGGTTACTTTTGAGAAGCGTGTGGTCAAGCGTCGTTTTGTCATTAATTGAAGCACAAACAAATCAAGTTGACAATTTAGCATTACCTTTACTAATGTACGTGTGCCTGATGGTTTAGGTGTGTAGTAAGTACAAATGATAAAGCGCACAATAAATAGTAGTAACTGTTTTCGGAATAATATTACAATTTTGTTTATTTAATGTGATATTGAATTAAAATTGTAATATTATTACAGTAGATTCATATCTTTATTCGCTTCTGTATATTTAAAAGATCAGTATGTACTTCGTTTGATGTACATACTATGCCTTCCTCGAAATGTTGTAACAAATTAGTTTATTATGAACAAATCAGTTACTAGTCAAAAAAAAAAAAAATTAGAAAATTCTTGGCAGGTCTTGTTACTTTATTACTGTATATTTGCATATTCTTATTTTATTTAAGGATGTTATGTTTCAAATGGGAAATAGTTCTTGTTCGTGTATACCACTATTGTTAAGTGTTAAGTATATATGAATATTTATTCAAGTCTATTTAAACAACAGAATTATATGACAACATTAATGATGTCAATTTATACCTGTACACTTAAGTGTTTTGAAAAGTGTGTATATTTATATTGTTATGTCGACTTACATAACTTTGATATTCTGTAACGCCCAATTTACTCATTCCTATCAACGCATTTTTCTATTCCAATCGGAAGAATTTGTAAATGAAATTTACTTTTATTAATAAAGTATTTTTATAATTGTGTATATATTTCTTGTGTTCAGTCCCTTTTTAATTACTAATCTAATATTGAAACTTTCAATATTTTCAGAGGCAGAGGATCATCTTATGAGAGATCTGAAATATCGACGTCGTCCAAAACCTAATTTTTTGAAGCTGATTTATGGCGCACTCTATGATGATTTCAAGTACTATGCTGAGCTAAATGATCATTCACCAGGATACATACTGCCAGTAAGTACATGATAGATAAATGTAGAACACTGACATTATCCACAGTACCGACATCGATCTCCCCTATAACTGCTTCCGGCAATACATGGACGTATTGTAATTACCTCATCGGTATTGCTTTGAAATTTGTAATTATGTTTTATTGTTTAATTTTATTATACTTTTATTGCTTCGTTTTCCTTACTGCACACCATTCAAATCAACCTCCAGGATTTTCCGTGTTTACGATGCAACTGTTGCACTCGTTGCATTCCGATTAAACACAAAAGCGTATCGTCTTTTTCGAAATATCTTGCTCCCGTAAATTCTACGGTACAAAAAGTATCGTATTTCACACTGGTGGCAGTAAAGCGGAAAACAGGCAAGGGTATGAAAAAGTTCTTGCAGAGATTCGAGTCATTGGAAAATGGCGCGGCCTGTTGGAGCTGAAAGCATTACACCCTTTTGTCGTGGCGAACTTTTTTCCTTGATAATACTGATATCGGCCTTTCTATAAAGAACGACTCCTTTTAGGATATTAATCGTTACACGTGAAACAGATGTTAGCTTCATCCGGATCAATAACTGAGGAAGAAAATTGAAGGATAAAAGATAAGAAATTGATAAGATTTCTTTTAATAATTTCACTGGAAATTTAAAAAAAGAAACATGTGAGAAAGAAAATTGGCAGAGCTTAGAAACATCCTTGCGTCTAGGACTTTCGAAAATTCCCAGAAATTACATAATTGCCTTATCTGCTCTCTATTTGCGCAAATACTTCATGCTCGGAATAGGAAAAACGCACGAGGCTGAACATCATGTGACTGATGTACGTTCAAGCGAGACCGAGTTCTTTATATACATTTCCTAAAACGTACACGAAAAAGCATCGTGCACGAACGCTAGCTTTTCCTTCCTCTTATCGTTAGCAACAAACCAACTGTATACATACTTATAAATTATTCAACGTGTTACAAATTATTACGTAAAGAAACGACTATGTATAGAAATTTTCTATCAAGAATTATTATTCTATTTCGAACGTCGTTGCTAAATTATTTCACCGAAATCGGAAGCGTCGAACGATTAGCGGAGAGACGTTGCCCCCGGAATTCGAATTGAATAAATCGCCGTCACGCTCGAGGAAACCTTTTCGTACAACGTACTCGAAAGAGGTACAGAAAGGTTTCATTCTCCGTTTCCTCGTGCAATCCCCTTAACGCGAGTGGATCGAACTCGGTGCATGCTCGAGCTACTCGTGAGATCGCATCTCTTCGCGTGATATCACTATAATGTCATACGTCGTAACAATAGCGGTACAGTATGGCCCGAGACTTACCTGTCACGCTACACGTGTATCAATCCACAGGGTGTCCAGAAATAATTACTAAATCATTTTTTAAATTATTATTCGAAGTGGAATACGAATGTACCACTAAGATTCTGTAGCTCTCACAGTTCACGTGCATTAACTTTTAATCAGACAACTGGGTTGACACAACCACGAAGGAACTCGAAGGAACTCGAAGGTTGTTCTTTTTTAATACCTTGTCTCAGTGTACAAGGCATACGGTCTTTCTCAATAATTATTTTCTTGATGCTCGACGAGCGAAGCGTGTCGTAAACCTTGCAGCGGATTTTCATCATACGAGCGCATCAAGTGTGAATGTACAGTGTTGTCTAAAAGTTTCCGAGGACATGGTACATTTCCAATCGTATCAATTTTAACTTCTTCGATTATTCTACCGTGTTTATAGAAGCGTTAATTTTCTCTGTTCTTCATTTAATGAAGTCGAGCAAATTGATTTGGAAATTTTGTATTGTTGATTCGATAAATCGAATAAATTCGAGCAATGTACATTGAAGAGCAATGTACATTGTTCATGATCGTTAAATGACTTGCACTAAAATGAAATGCAACTCAGAGGCGAGTGTACAAATTAGGAGAAAATTCTTCGAGATTTCGCAACCCTAATTGCTCAATTTTGAACTTTGACGTCAGACTACCTTCGCGGCAATTGACAAGAACGCTCTGAGAGTTGACTGTCAGAGAAAAAATTTCGATATTCGAGACTCTTGGCTTTGAAATATTCACAGGCTAATCAAACTGAAAATTGGCATCGTGTTAATGAAGCTACTCATTAAGACTATGATTTATAAATAATATAATTACAAAAGACATTAGAAGAGACTGGTAGCAAAAAGTTGAGAATTAATAAAGACTTCATTAAGTAGAAATCTATTTAAATGATAAATCGATGCGTGTTTCATTAAAATGGGTAAAAAAAATGAATTAATGAAACTTAACCGCGTGTTGATAAATTGCAAGCGACAAGGAGGATGAAAGATGAGAATGAGTAAAAACTTGGTTGGTCATTGAAAAAAGAGAAAAAAGATGAATCGATGTTCAAAAATTGAGTCACAAGTATGGATTCTCAGCAAATTAACACGTAACCTACTGGTCAGAAATGAAATATGTAGATAAGCAAAATTGGCAAATATTTTTATGGCGTGTCTGTTGAGAACACGGACATTGGATCATCAGCATAATATCAATGGCAATAACGAAAGCTGATTCACGTTTAATCGACGATGTATGTACACGTGGACGAATCATTGAATTTCGTGGCACTCCTCACGTGGACCAATTCCAAGTGTTGGCTACTGATGCTAAGGAACCTGCGTCATATCGTTTGCGTAATTAGCAAAAATTCTCGAGTGCAATTTTAAATGACGCGCAAAATGCATGCGAAGGAGGAAAAGAAAGAAAAAAAAAATTGAACAGATCGAATCTCGCAAAGTTCCGTTTCGAAATTAATTCCAATCGATGAATAGATGATGTGGCACAATCGTTTGCAACGTCATTGTTTCCCCGTACCGAATAATTATAATAACAATGCCTCGTCGACAAAAGTGGCCTCCTCGTCAATGTTCCTATCCAATTTGCGGCTAATTTTATGGACAAAAGAATATTCAGAAATAGTCACGCGTGTTACACGGCGGGTTATATAAATAACCTTGTTATTGGAAGGGACGCTTTGTTTTCAATTACATAGGGGCTGAAATAAAGTAACGGGCCCAGTGATTGGACCGGTCCAGTTGCTGGACACTTTCCTCGCATCTGATTGGTCGGTCGTTAGGACTGTCCAAGCCCTTATGTACCGTTACCGAGCTCATTACCTTTCAGCGTGTACGAAGGGTTGAGGGAGACAGGGGCACTCGTGTATCCGAAAATTTAGGTCGGTCTCCGGTAGCCGTCAATTAAATATTAATTATGGATCAATTATTTCATCGAATAAGCTGATTTTTTTAATACTTTATTCGGGAACTTTGTAGATCACTTATCATTTTTTAGAAGCAGAATAATTTATGTGCTAATATTCTAAGAATACACATTGGAATAAAATTCAAAAGAAGCCATAAAAAATTCTGCTGATACACGAAACAGAAGTTCAAGCTAAATCTATTCCTGAGCTCTGTTAATTTGTTACATTTTCTTTTATATCAATTTCGATTCGCCTGAATGCTCTTTCGGTACATCGTCGGAACTTATTGAAATTACAGCGAATTAATGTGCAGATTATTCAGAAAAATCGGATCAAGGCTAATCACTTGGAGAGCTTCATTCTAAAATTGGAAAAGCACTTTTTCGCTGACGCGGACGCGTTATCTCGTCGGAGAGTTTTCTCGTTTTTCTGATAACGCAACGATACAATAAAGAAATTGAGAATAGTATTAATTTTGAAGTATGCGAACGATCAGGGGGTGGAACGCGAACGTCTCGGATTGTTGAGATGTTTCGTAGCTGATAGTTTGTTGGCAGATTTCAAGGATGGTACGAAGTCTCGAGGATCCCAGATTCAAATTCGATATTCGAAATATTCGCACGTGGCTAGGTTCTCACGCCTACGCTCCATCTTCTCTACTTTAACAGTTTCTCCGTTGTCAGAACTCGGCCAGGCTTGCCATTTATTTCGGTACCCACTTTATCCAAACTTATGTCACAATCGTGCCGAGACACGGTATTTTGGATGAAATCTACCCGACAAGAGAAATTAGGAGTGGCGACGAATCTAGTCATCTAATTATTTTTGGAATTTCAGAATTCCGAAATTCCAGACCAGGGAGAGCCTGGCTTCCCCCCAGGAACGTAGGTCGCACCCCTCGATATTCCAAAATTCCATTTCTGACTTTAAAATACCTGTTCCCCAAGTTACGACATTGTTTATTTTACATTCTGTCGACACCTGTTTATATTCCCATTGAAATAAATAATCTCTGACACAGAATGACTCAAGACAAATAAATTTGAAGAAGGATTGAATAATTATTTTCATAGATCGTTTTTTTGCCAATTCTCAGATCCTTTAAAAATGTAAGTAAATATTCAATGTTCTGAAATAAGAATGATCCATAAAATCGGGGCTTTTCAGCGATTTTTGCAAAATTTTTTAAAATAGTTTTTTCTATTTCTTTTTTTTTTTTTCTTTTTTATTATCAGTGAATGTATTATCATCTTTAATCCAGTTTTTCTGGTATCGATTGTCAAACTATGATAAAAAGTGATAGGAATAAGCATAAACATCATTTTTATCATTAATCCATGAATAAATAAATTTCAACATCCAAAGAAGTAATCCTTTTTTTATATCAAAGTTTCAATACTTATCATCGAATTGTCGAATTACTGGTAATTCTTATTGATTCTATAAAACCATCATGTATGTAGGTCACGAAGATACGCTCTATTGTAAAAGAAAATTTTCTATTAGACAATTGTTAATTCGTAGTCAAATATTTAATACATTAGCAAAACGAACTTTCTCACGGGGTTTTTTTTCAACTTTAGAAAAGAACTGGTAATCGTTTCTACTTTCCCCATTCGTTGAGTAATTATTTAGATATTCTTATCGCTTAATTATGATAATCCTTTAAATAAAAACAGTTTTACGAAATGAAGAGATCGCTTTTAAATTCTATTTACACTTTCGTTTTTCTCGTTACTTAATAACGCTTGTTAGTTGCGCAATTCCGATGAATATCTAGTACTCTAGATGAAGAAAAAATTGTTCTATAAAGAAAAGAAAAGCAGTAATCAATTCAATTTTCATAAGCTGTTTCACGATGATCTGGTGATTCTTGTCAAATCATCTTAATTATGATACGCTTCCAGCATTCCAATGCAATGGAACTACTTCTGTTTGTAGTGTAAATAAAAAAGTACCATCCGTTCTTACATAATTATTGACAAATTATTATCTGTCATTAGGTTATGATAAATATTTAGTTAGTTCCTATCGCTGGCTGATTAAGTGGATTATCATTATCGTTAGCTAACTTAATAGTAATGATAATGGTATTGGTAATGTCACTGTTAATAGTAACAGTAGTGGTAATAGTAATATTCCTCTCACCTTTCCCACCCCTATATTCTCTACCTCCAATTAATTTAGAAACGACCGATTCCTAATTAAATTTTAATCAGTTGCTTCCCACTCAACAACCTTTACCATCAACCAACAAAAGCTTCCAAGTAATCCGCCTACAGTTCCATCCAACCATCCCCAAGAAAACCAACCTTCAACCCAAAAAACTATCGTATCTTTTAACTCCAAATTACCTTCCCAAAAAAAGATGATATCTATTTCCAATACCGGAAGACGATCCATCCCAAATCATTCCTATACTTTGAAATATATTTTTTCTTCCAGCAGACGTTCGTTGGATATTGTTCCCTAAGAAACGTCCCTTGTTATTTCAGGTTGATTCCAATTCTATTTGCAGATGGCTGGCGAGAACAGAGCGGTGGCATTTCGTAAATTTCACTCGTTTAACCGTATCAGGCAGGCGTCGGCGGAGACACGGAGGGCCGAGGTGACGGAGGTGGTGGACGCGTCTTCGCGACGTTGACGCGATAAAGCGCGCCTCGAAGGAGGGCCGGGGAACCTGGTGGGACCCTGGATTGACGTCATTCGATGACGTCAAGCAGGACCGTGCCGAAAGCGAGCAGGAACCACGTTCAAAACCATGCCGAACATCCTTCCTACGTGACCTACTCCACCTACCCCGACCACGACGCAAGAAAATGATCTATTTATGCATCCCCCTGAACATTCTTATATCGTACGTCTGTCTATTGTTTCGTTAGATCGTCGATATTTTATCGGTATACAGGGAATTTTTTCTTCATTGTTTTCCATTGAATTTCTGTGTTACACGTTGCAAAAAACACTAATTAATCATTAACCCTCGGACAGATTTTATTTTTCAATTTAATCTTTCTAGGAGTATAGAAATAGCTTTCAGTCTTAGCACAGGGAAAAAAGTGGCAATAATTACAAAAGAATGGAAAGCGTGATCGTAACAAGCTGGTGAAGAGAAAAAAGATGGAACGTGTCAAAACGAAGGGAAAGTCTTCTTGTGAAACATTTATTTACCGTAAATTAGAAATCTTTGAATTGCAATTGAATCAGTGGTAAAGATTAAAGGGACAAATGAGTTTCAACAGTCATCATTAATGAATGATATCGAATGAAATTATATATGTCAGCTTTAAGTTTCCTTCACATACGTCACGAGAAAGACCAATCTCTGTAATCCTATTATATCCTGATCCTATTACTAGATGTTGTAATAATCCTAATGATTCGCCTGGTAGACTCGGACTTTCCATCGGATCTATTACGTACATATTTCCTTCTACCTTACTATCTTAAGTACATCGTTTCATATTTGCGATTCACCGTTGTGTACGATTTTTGATAACGATATCACTGATTTTTCACCTTTACCTCTGCTATTGCAGACAAGTAAACATCATTTCGCGAAGGAATCGTGAAAAAAAAGTAGGTCATGGATGAATGACAATAGCAGTGCTATAGAAATAAAGAATAAAACTTTCGAGTAGATGAAACGATGTCGATGAAAAAGATTTGAGGTTTGCATTTTTTGTTTTTTTTTGTTTTTGGTACTGTCTAAGTTGCTGACGGTGAATATCATATTCCGAAAATATAATATTCTTTATGGCTGATACTGTTCGGCGTAGTATTTCGGTACCGTTCAAAATAACTTGAAATATACATTTCCATCCAATTTTGTGAAATGACAGGAAAAAAAAAAATCAGAGATATAAGAATTCCGAATAGTTAAAGTCCCGAGCGTTTAACGTTTCTAAAGTTCAAAAATGAATATCTAATAGAAATTTTCATATTTTAATAATTTTAGCCGCGAATAAATAAATACCTACGATTCTACGTATCTCATATTCTAAGGTAAAATCAAACGTTACAAGCGAACAACAATTTATTTGTTTTACAACGTATAAAACATACCGTCAACCTTTGAAAAATCGCACAGTGAAACGCGTCTGACGCACGGAGGTGTTGCTTTCGAAAAATGAAAAAGAAAAAAAAATGAAAACAAAGAGAAAGAGGAAAATAAAAAATCTAGCGTACGCATGGGCGTCGAACGAAGAAGAGATTCTATGAGAAACAAAAACTATGTCCCGCAACTTAACCGGTCAGAACTTTCTTCCGCAATCGTCACGAGCTTTCGAGTGCATCACAACGTGTTCGGGGTTCGTCTGTTTTAATTATGACGCACTTGGAGCATATTACACGGAGGACGTCCGTGGCATGGTGCCGAAAATACGTGGACGAAAGTCCCGCGATGACGCTCGAAACCGCTCGGGGAAATGCGGGATTACGTTTCTTGTAACATGAATAAATTACATACGTGCGATGTTCAAAAAGTTCTAGGAATTTTACCTACCTCTTTATTCATTTACGTGAAATTTCTTTTTTTTTTTTTTTTTTTCACGTGCCAAATATTTAGGTTGATGTGCATTGTTAACTAAAACCATAGGGCACGTTTCAGGAATATAGTCACGAGTATAGTCAGACATAGTGAAAAGATACGAACGGTCAATTTTCCTAAGTATTTCATAAATAAATTTTTCAAATTATTGACGTAAAATAGCGAAAGAGATAAATGTAATCAGTACGCGATACTTGTACTTATTAGTATTCGAATAAATAATGCATAAACCTACGATTGTAAAAAAAGATTACTACACTGTCATCGTAATGAAAATGAGCTTGTCAATTAAGCGATTGCTTCGTCCACTTCCGGTTACAGCAATCTTAAGAAAAATTATTTGAACGGAGCATATTAATGTAGTATGATTCTACTATAACTTAATTTGAAAATATTATCTAGACGACCACTTATTAAAGTAATAACTTCGTAAATAAAGTCCAATACTACGCTACAATCCAATAAAAAAAAAAAAAATTAGCCGAACGATCGTTCGAGTGGATAAAAACGTATTCGTCGATAACACGTAAATTACCGCTCATTATTTCCATTATTCCTATTATCTACCGTCACTATCTATTGTTATCTAACGTTCCAGTCAGATTTCGCTCATCTTCGATTGTAGGCGTATCTAGCCTCGAATACATATAAATTATTACAGACGTAATAACGTTCGCAAATGTAGAATGCCACCGCGCATGTTAATTTTACAGGCATAACGCTGTTACATCCCTGCGTGGGAAGTTTCTCGTATAACCTTTGCTTAACACGCGATTCATACTATTACATATATTTCATTTTATTTGTCCAGCCATTATAACTAGAATAGTTGTAGAAGTATACATAGATAAACAAATGATATTATTATTTACGAATGCTAATCTTTCACTCGCTCTTAATTATTTTATTATTTATAAAAGAGAAAATTAGACTATGGTGATATAAAGTACATATCAAGGATAGAGAGAGAGAGAAAGACGCTGACAATTAAAATCTTCTTTTTTTGATATTTTATCAGTCCTGATAACGAACAGTTGAAGAGTAATCGTCGGAAGTAGCCCCTAACCTGCCGCAACAAACGGCGTGCCCAGAGAACGCACCCGATTGGTTGCCTTTTTTCGTTTGTATAATGGTTGCCGGCTTACGCGCCATAAAAAAAAAACGCTTGATCTTAACGTGATTCACGAAACAGATATACAGTTTGCATGCTGTTAAAAAGCGCTTACAGTAAAGAAGTCTGGTTTGACGTCAATTCTTTAAAAAAAAAGTTACCAGTATTTACCAGAATTAATTATCTACGACCGTCGATGACGGGGACGATCGTCAAACCGCTGACGACCGTCGAGAAAGAAGTTATCTATATAGGTAAGGTAAATTGAAAATAGTGTGTATTTTATGTAATCAAATGGAAAAGTATTTCTAATAACGAGGAATATAAAATACATACTATATAGAAATTGTATTGAAAATTCAGTGTATTTAAAGTGATGGTACATTGACTCCGTTGAGCAACTGTAATACGCTTTCTCCTACCCCCGAATTGCACGGTATCTCGTTAAAGCGATGAATCAAATTGTGTTTCTATGTAGTCAGCAATCTTCTGATCAACGTACATACGTACATCGTATCAACGAAAAAAAAGTGACTCGGGAAAAGACGAAAGAGGAGGAAGTCGATCGGTCAACCACGTGGTGGCATACGGGCTATTTGCCTTGCAATTACACCCAGGAACAATTAACGATGAGACGATAGTAACACGTACGTTGACGTCAATTGTTGAAGATAACGTGCCCGCGCGCGCGCGCGCGTGTACATTTTGTAACAGTGGGGGGAACACGAAGATAGTTGGTGGGGAATAATGATGAGAGGGTGGTAGTGACGGTAGTAGTGGTAGTATTCGCTAAGAATGGCTGTGATGTAGATAAGGGACGTAGAGGGAAGAGGAAGTACAGGGGCCGGCGACTCTGGCATAGCAGGGGGGTAGCAACATGGCCGTCGGTCAGTCGGTATCGAACCGTCGTATTACGCGAAGCTCCTACGACCCTTGTCGTAGGAACGTTACCGTTCCGAAACGAGATTCGGGATCTCGTAAACGTGAAGGACGACTTCTCACCGATGGCATCAGCTCCCCGACCTTACGCACCCGTCGAGGTCGACAGCGCCAACGCGTTTCTTTCGCTTCATAAACGGTTCTACCGGTTCGGAACGTGTTGTACCCGGTAATTCAGGCCCGGGATCGAATGTAAGTTCTAGCGAGTATCTGTCAGCCAGCGTTGCCCGTACACACTTTGCTATATTGCTCCTGTTAATTCTTGGAACCAGTTTAGCAGGGTTCGATGTTCTTGGACTCGGTCTTTTTTTTTTTTTGCTGCGCTCTTTTTTGTTTCTTTTATCATCTTATCGAGGACTATCGACGGGTATCGATCCTGGACCCGTCGATAGGCAAGAGGTCGTTGTCGATCCATGACGTCAGTCGAGAATACCTATTGTACTTGTTGCAGGAAGCTTTTACACTTTTGTGAGGAAGCTTCCCCTGCAAAAGTCTCTTCTGCTTTTAGTAGTTTTACGCAGAATATCTCTGACGTTTTACCTTGTACGCTGCACATATAACGCGCGAGCAGCTCTCGTCGAGAATGTCCTTTCCTAACAACACTATTTCTCAAGAAGCTTTTGAATTGATGTATATATGTATGATTTATTTGTTAATAACAGTACACGAATTCTTTGTGCAATAATTAGATTGCTTAGAAGCATTAAATATTCTAATTATTATTATTTTTTTTTTCAGTGACTTTGGATAATTGTAAGGTACAATAAGAAAAGAAACAATCATTAAAAAATTTGTTGGCAAACAAATTTATATATTCAGTAAAAATGGATTCTGGTCAAAGCAAGAAACAAATTCGTGTAGGATTTTATGACATTGAAGGAACCATTGGTAAAGGAAACTTTGCAGTGGTAAAATTAGCTAGACACCGTATTACTAAGACAGAGGTAAATATTATTCAACAACACCTGTGCTAACTTTATTTTTATTTAAAATTTAATCAAATTTTCTTTCTCCTTCCTTTTAGGTGGCTATTAAAATAATCGATAAAACTCAGTTAGATCCTACCAATCTTGAGAAAGTTTATAGAGAGGTAGAAATAATGAAGCAATTGGAACATCCGCACATTGTCAAATTATATCAAGTTATGGAAACAAAGAACATGATATACATGGTGCGTTTAAATAATTTCAAAAATGTTTCAGAGATTTAGGAAGCTGGTATAATTTTGTATTTTCTCTAGGTGTGCGAATACGCAAGCAAAGGTGAAATATTTGACTATATTGCACGGTACGGACGAATGGGCGAACCCAGAGCTCGTGCAACATTTGCTCAAATACTTTCTGCGGTTGAATACTGCCATGCAACTGGTGTAGCGCATCGTGATCTTAAAGCTGAAAATTTACTCTTAGATGCTCAGATGAACGTGAAGATTGCTGATTTTGGCTTTAGTAATAGATTTTCTCCTGGAGAAAGGCTAAGTACATGGTGCGGTAGCCCACCTTATGCTGCACCAGAAGTATTCAGAGGAAAGCATTATGCTGGTCCTGAAATTGATGTATGGGTGAGTAGATTAGTTGGCACAAAATATTTCTCATCAAGAGTTACATATATCATTATTTTATTTTTGCAGAGTTTAGGTGTTGTATTGTATGTATTAGTATGTGGAGCACTGCCCTTTGATGGATCTACTCTTCAGTCCTTAAGAGATCGCGTTTTGAGTGGAAGATTTAGAATTCCATACTTTATGAGCACAGGTATTTCCCTTTGAGGAGCTAACATTTTTATGAATCTTATTCGAAAAAATATATATTTTAAATGTTTTTGCCGCAGATTGCGAAAGTTTAATACGTAAAATGTTGGTTTTGGAACCCGCTAAGCGATATACCATTCCACAAATAAAAAGGCACCGCTGGATGGCCGGATCCGCGGACACTGTTTGTTCAATGATTATAACAAGATCATCATCGTCATCCATCCAAGAACCAAACGAGCAAATACTTCGACTTATGCATAGTTTAGGCATAGATATTACACGAACTAGAGAGGTACCTTTACGTGTATTTCTTTGTTTTATCTGGTGCTTGTAATATAGTAATAATTATTAATTCAAGATCGTTGTCTTTTGACAGTCATTGAGAAACAGCAGTTATGACCATCATGCTGCTATATATTTCTTACTGTTAGAAAGATTGAAGCAACATCGTATTAGCAGTACAGCGAATAATACCTGCTGGCCTGGTGTTGCAAGAACAAAGGAGGATAAATTCAAATCAAGGTAAATTCATATTAAATATTTACACGTTGTTAAGCGTTGCATTAATTTTTGTTTAAAAAGTGTTTTACTTGACTTCCAATCCTACCAGTCGGAAAAGCTTCTAACAAACGAAATGTTAATCATACGATTTTTATTTACAGCGATAGCTTAGTGGGACATTGATCTTAATTGATGGTGATGCATGTATTGAAGATTTAATCAGGACAGGTTGGGTTGGAAGCACTTTGCTGTGACTTTATTTTTGGTAATTGTGTTATTTTATTTTATTGCCTTCATTTCATTTTAAGTTATACCAATTTTTATTACATTATAATTTACAATTTTATATATTTGAAAAAGTAGTAACGATTGATATAGCAAATATGAGACGCAAAAATCACCTGCAGTAAAAGTCGCTACAGTAAACCGATGTCGCAGGGAACATTGTGTGTAAGATATCTCCTGTATTTTCCTTCTAGAACAAGAGAAGATGCAACTCGAGGGGGAAAAAGGTTTAGCTCGACAAGTTCTTCGACCGATGAAGGATGTTGTAGCGCGGAAGGTGATCTAGAAGAAGGTCCAAGTGGCGATGAATTAAGGGAAGCTCAAATTAAACTCGAAGAACATAGACTAGGCCTAGATCATGATATCAGTCAACGAATTGACAGTCAGATAGTCAATCGAAGATTAAGCGATTATCAACAACATTTTGATACCCCACTTATGGATTCTATTGATCCTCCCAGTCGAACAACATTATTTATCGCGGGTGGTAGTGGTAGTTCATCGTCCGAGCTTTTTGAGTCTAGTTTTGACTCTGGTTGCCCACCGGATTACTCAGGGGCAAATTCGTTCACGAGTAGCTTACCTTCTTGCACACCTCCACCGCCTATGAGTCCATCGCCGATAACCGGTCGAATATCAAGAGTTTCTCAAGGGCGTAGAGCCTCCGACGGTGGACCTAGATTGTTATTTTATCAACAAGGCGGTGGTGATAGACCAGCGAAGCAACGAAGTATTCAAGGTATTGAAAATATAAATGAAACACTCGATCGTACAAATGTTTTTACCATAAGGTATTAACAACTGTCCTGTGTTTTGTTTGTAATAGATTCGGGTAAAGCTAGAGGCCATTTAGATCTTGTTCACTTGAGACCACCGTCTACACCGCCAGAGAATCAACCACAGTTCAAAATTCGAGGAGACTCCAGTACACAATTACAATTGCTGGTACAACAACGTATGTTACAGCAAAAACGTAACTTATATCATAGACATAGAGGTGGAGGAAGTCCAACCCCGCTACCTGTATCAACAAGTACTACGAGTAGACGCGCTGAGCATGTACCTCGACAGGACAGTTACAAATTAGCTCAAAGAACACAAATCTTACCACCTTTATCTCAGGGACACGTTGATAGAGACTTTGTTGATAGAGAAAGAAAACGAGACGAAGAAAGATGGAAAAGTCTGCCATCTCGACTAGCAGCAGATTGTCAGTTGGCAGAAAGGACATTGCTGTGGAGCCAACAGGTAATTCTATAAATAGAAATTTCAAAAAATCGTTCGGATTAAACTGCCTAATAAAAAAAAAAAAAGTTATCGGGCTGGCATAAAAGAACGCAAAATAAAACTCGTTGGTATCTGTCCAATGATCATGACGTCATTGTTCTTTTTGGAACAAATTTAAGTCGTGCCAAAATTGTGAACTCAATATAGAGTATTATGTTACCGTTCCTTTTATAATGTTAACATTGTTGTGGGCGTGTATCATGTCCACAACGATGTATCGATGTACATATTATTATTAGTATTGTTTACTACATTAGCGACTAGACGTTACTTGTGATACGAGAGCACAATTATTTGTGTTTAGATGCAAATAAACAATTATTTTTCTTTAATTTGGCAATTCATTGTTCACTCTAATTTGCCTTACGTCGTGCATGTACCAATCCTCTACTGAATATGAATGTACAGTTAACAAAAAGAAAAAAAAGGATCTTTATTTTTAAGAATTGCACTGCTGTTTATACGTTGTTACATATATATATATATATATATATATATATGCGCCTGAAATAACTAAAAGAATTTGTTTTGATAACTGTGCAATGTAATTTTAAATAGTTACTTCTTTGCCTGTTAAATACACAATAGGACAATAACACCAGTTTATGCACTGATACACCAACAACAATTCCAAATAAACTCTTATCATGTATTAGCACAATTACAATATGAAAGAGCCCCCAAACAATACAATGTTAAGCTTGAAAAATGCATATGATTTGTAGCACTTTTCCGTTATTTAGCTTTCTAGATTTTATTTTTTTAATAGTTTATATAATAAAGATATATATATATTGAATAGAAAAATTATATACAAAATGTAAATAATTTAAAGAAGAAAATATATCAGGTGGGCCTTAGTGGAGGAGCATCATATTTGCCACCTGGCAGTGTAGGTGGCTTTTTATGGCCCACTGGAAGCAACCCTCACTCAACCATCTTCGAAAACGTTGGAGATCCAATGGAATGAACATCTACCTTGTTGTAATTTTAGTATTGGAGATTTTGAGTCTGAAAGACTAGATTAGATACATAAAAAAAAAATACAATAAGCAGTATTGCCTTCCTAGTCTTTCCATATCAGTATTTTTATTTATATAATTATGTATTTTATTATATGTATTTTCTAAGTATCCAATAACAATGTTGTATACATTTCTTTGTAGAACAATTTCCTCCATGGTACTCTAGCTTTCATACACAAAATCTTTGATTAAATGGAAGGTACATGTTACTAAATGCCAAAGATTTATTCCTTTTGAATAATCTTCTTTTCTTCTGAAACGTCTGCTTGAAAAACATTCATACCTTGTCATTTGTATTTATACAATCATATAACTTCATTCATAGGAAAGTTACATGTATCAAATATATACATATGTATACATAACGAAAATGTACTGTTATTAAAAAATCTTTGTCGTGTAGTAACATGTGCACCTGCCTTATTGATTGGCTGATTTTATCAGTCAAATATCCAATTATATCATAGACTGATAATTAACAAGAGGAAACACCAACCAAATTTATATTCATGAGCAAGTGGCATATGTCTTGCTTTACAATGGATATGTTTAATTGGAAGTACAACATGTATACTTGTGCATACATGAATGATAATTAATGAAGAACGTTCTTGGTGTGCTTCCTGAATACACTTCATTAAATAATAACAATGTTTTCTTCTCACATTTTCAATGTTAATTTTATTTTCATTTAAAACAAATGAGTCTTACCAAATAAAAGAATGTTGTTACAGATAGAAAAAAAAAATGGATTATCTAACTTTAAAGCACGGTATTGCAATTATAATACAAGAGATCCAAGTATGATAATCTCTGCAAGAAGAGCTGAAATGTTACTTTAAATTAGATGCAAGAACTGTGCCACTTATGCTTTTTTATGCAATTAAACGAAGAGTGGAGTTAAAAAATGAAAGAAACTACGTTAAAGTTTTTTGTTACACGTTTTTATTGGCAACTATTCCAATATTGTTGTACAAAACCAGATGTTTCATTAGACTCCACTCTTCATTATGATCGTTATAGCGAACTAAGAAATGATACAAACAATAAATAGTGATAATTAGTAGCTGCTGTTCAAAGAAATAAAAAAGTGCTGCATTCTGCAAAGATGTTTAATTAAAATTGTTGTATACATATGATCTTAAACGAGTAGTAATTGTTTGTATTAAAAATTAGATATTTTGTATAATTTTTATTTATTGCAGAAAATACAAATTATTTTAATTGTTTATAGGAAATTCTTTTATTCAAAAACTGAACGATTCTATTCCATGAAGTTCTTATACTATTAAATAGAAAAAAAGGAAAAATCAGTAATGAAAAAAATTCATAGAACTGAAAAAAAAATGTTTTTACATTTGTATACGAATACAGCACTTTTTAAAGCAAATATATATTAGATTCTGGTAGTCTAGTCAGTAGAAAGCAATACCGGCCGCGCACAACTGACAACGACTTTAATATTCAAATTTTCCGCAATTTTTTACCCAACAAAACAATCAAACTTCGCTCAAAAAATCTTTTGATAAGTGAGAAAAAAAGTAGCTGTTAAGTTAGCATAATCTTGTCTCGGCAAATTGTTCTTAAAAAGACAGTCCAATTAAAAATACCGCAGGAATTGAAAATCGGTTTTGAACACTGCTGCGCATCATCATCTATATTCTTTTTTCAATGAATGCAAAATTGCATTAAATAAACATTATTTATTAACGGGTAACATTGATTTACTTCAACGATATATACCAATAAATTTCGCGAAACTGTTTTTATTAATAACAATCATGATTTTTGTAACAATTACATGACGGAATTATTGTTGGCCATATACTGCAATGCGTGCAACTACTTTGTAAAGTAATTATTTACTATCAGATAGTGACGTGTTAAACAAATATTGTACAATAATCGGATAATACAAATAACAATAAATAAATTGCAGTTCAAATTAAAGATTTTCTACTAAATGAAACATGATCATCTCGAAGTCATGTATGATGGTAAATAATTATTATTTAAAATCGCAAAAATATCAACAACTGTATTAATTGCGCGTATGAACATATTGAATAAAATCATATGCAGACTGCAAAACTGGTGCTATCTATTGTTGCTTTACTTTATATTTCTTTCATTATAAATATTTGATACAATTCAAGGTTCTTCTTTAGTAGGTGTAAAGATATCTGTGCCAGTTTTTTCAGCTCTAAGCCTAGCTTCTTCAGGTGTTAATTGTTCATATTCACTAGGATTCAATGGTTCACCATCTTTATTTAATTGGTTATTTTTATAATCCTGTTTAATTTTTTCAGCATATACGAAATTGAATAAGTCTTTGGCAGTGAATTCGCGCTGTTTAACATCCATACAATTATAAGAAACATATGGCTTTAGATTAAAATTTTTCATAGACGGAACAACAAGCTCTGG
The DNA here is from genome assembly GCF_051020975.1 of Osmia lignaria lignaria. Taxonomy (NCBI): domain Eukaryota; kingdom Metazoa; phylum Arthropoda; class Insecta; order Hymenoptera; family Megachilidae; genus Osmia; species Osmia lignaria. Next base: position 10,302,845 of record NC_135033.1, on the reverse strand, counting down.
TATCATTTCTGGTATGTTAACCCATTCATTACCTATTCTTTTCCCTGTTAGTCTTGTCCCTCTTCCTGAAAACATTTTTCAAATAAAATATAAACTGCTGGTTACCTTTATTTCAGTGATACAATTAGAAATACTTACTATCAATTGGAATATCAGAATCTGGATTTTTAGCTTGCTCTTGTTTAAATAGTCGACTACCTCGTTTATTATATATCTGTATCATTCGAAAATTTCGTTTACCATGACGAACAGACGAGGTTGAAATTTGTCGGCTTATAATCATACATGTGGATGCCATTACAGTATCTACAAAAATAATTACATTTTATAAAAATAAAATTTGTTAGTAAGGTTATGGTATGTAACGAATATACACGATACATCTATTTTCAATTTTTGAAAATAAATTTCGCTTAATTAACATTACGTACTGATAGTTTAGAAGTATTACTATGTATCAACAATTAATTCTCAATAATTCAATTGCTTATTAAGCACATAAAGTATTACGCATCATACCTTCACAAAGGTTACCAAGCTTAAAATATTAATTAGAATATACGCTTTCAGTGTATAATAATTAATGTATTATTCAATGAATTATTATTAAAAGTTAATAAGGAACCTATAAAAACAATAACTTATTAATATCATGTAAATATTTTATTGCCTCTTAAAACCCTTATCACATGAAACAATAAGTTATTGCTATACAATTAAATTAAAAATATAAGCAACAATGCTTACTGTATTAAAGTTTTAATATTTATTTCAATTCTGTATTACAAACATAGGATAATTAAACAATTAGTTATAATATTTATTTTGAATTCTAAGTTCAAATTCCTGTCGTACAGCATCTGCTTCTGATAGTACATAATACTGTCTTAACTATCTATAATCATTGCTCTAAACCATTACTGAATAAAAAAATATAATTATTTTTTTACAGCACAGTAGATAAATTCTTATAATTTATGAAGTAACAAATATTATTTTAATTGATACAATCTTTATTTAAATGATTTTTTATTAAACTAGAATAATCAGGACTTGATTCTATTTATATGTTTTGTGAAATATATACATATTTGTACATACAAAGATTTACGAAATATAAACGTATCGAGCGTTATTCGTAGTACAATTTTATTTATCTTGCGATACATACCTCGTTTCTAAAAAAGTAATTATGTCAGGAACTGCTCCGCATACGGAAAAAGAATTAGATTTAAGTAATGCCGGCCGAGGTGTATGGCTTGTCAAAGTACCTAAGTACATAGCAAATAAATGGGAAAAAGCACCTGGCAATATAGAAGTTGGAAAATTAAAAATAACGAAGTAGGTTTCCTTCAATTTTGTGTCTGTATCAGTACTGTAATTTTATGAAAATATATATATTATAGTTTGAATATGTTATTAGAAACCCTGGCCAAAAGGCAGAAGTATCTCTTAGATTATCTGAAGCTGTATTAGCATTAAAAGAGCCAGGAGAGGAAGAAATTCCAAAACAACATAGATTAGATGTTACAACAGTGACAAAACAAATGTTGGGTGTATTTTCTCATGTTACACGTAAGTCACAATTAACTGTTGCATCAATCATTTGATTAATCAATGTTTTAAAAGTGTGATTTTTCTTTAGCATCAAGTAGTTCGGATTCTATTGTCCCTGAAACTGAGAAACTTTACATGGAAGGCAGAATTGTACAAAAATTGGAATGTAGACCATATGGTAAGGAGTTCATTATAAAACATTTAAAAATCTAACATAATATTCATATATTTGCATTATTTTTAGCTGATAATTGTTATATGAAGTTGAAACTACAGAGTATTAAGAGAGCTTCTGTGCCACAGAGACAGGTTCAACAATTAGATAGGGTAGTTCAAAATTATAAGCCTGTTTCTGATCACAAACATAATGTGAGTACTTTATTAAGAAATTGTAAAATTAAAGTACATTATTTTAACATACACTAATGTTTATGTATCTTGCAGATTGAATATGCAGAAAAGAAGAAGGCTGAGGGTAAGAAGATGAGAGAAGATAAGAACACAGTATTAGATATGTTGTTTGCTGCATTTGAGAAACACCAGTATTATAACATAAGAGATCTTGTGAAAATTACAAGACAACCCATTGTAAGTACATGTATCCACTTTTAAATATCTAATTACATACACAACTTCTAAGTTTGTTCATTTTATTAGGTGTACTTAAAAGAAATATTGAATGAGGTTTGTAATTATAATCTAAAAAATCCTCATAGAAACATGTGGGAGTTAAAACCGGAATACCGGCATTATAAAGAAGAAGAAAAATCTTCCGAAAATGCTCAGAAAAAAGATGATGAATCAGACGACGATTAATTCATGGTATTCGTATATCATTTTTATTTAGTTTTCATTTATTTAAAGTAAAGTTAAAAGTAAAATACAATATCTTAAACTTAAGGCTGTGCAACATAAACATGACTTTGACAATTTTTTAAATATTGTACATTTATGTTCTTATTAAGAAGGGAACAAGGTAATTAAATTATTCTTCTATTTTTTGACTAAACACGATTAATAATTAAATCAATTATTTCTATTATACTACAATTAAAAATTTTTTATTATGATATAAATTGCTAGATCATAAAATAAAATTGTAATCCTGTAAAGTAAATGTTTATACTCTATATATAAAAAAAAAGATGCATTGCATTATTAAAGTACAATAGTTGTTACACGAATTTTAGCTATTTCTAATCCTGTAAATAAAAGGCACTATGTGTTGTTACACACATTAAAATATTTTAAAAATTATTTTTATTCTTGTTTACTATCTTACATACAATAGAAATAAAAACAACGTTTCTAGTTTTCCATAAATAAAAATATTATGGAATGATAACTTTAAATGCTATTTAAATGGCTTAAGTTTATACGTTCTTTTGCTATGTAGTACCATAAAATGAGAATCCACGACTTAATACAATCTGTTTGCACGTATAATAATAGTTAACATAACGTGACTAGAGTTGATTGCACATTAAATTTTGTTACTGCATTGGGATGAACAATAAAATTGTGTCTTTTCTGTATCATTATAAATAATACAAATATAAAAATACATGTTTTGACACAAGAAATGCATAAGTATATTACTGTATAAGTTGGTATACCTTTCTGAATTAGGATAGTAATCTAAAGAAAGGAAAATGATCATTCTTTATAATATAAACAAATACTATTTAACATCAATAATGTTAACTGAAAGTCAAAATGCATTATAATACGTGTATGGCAGGAATTGTAATTGGTAAACACTTCCAATATAACTGAAACATGTTCGTAATTTTTATACATTCATGCATTAATATTGGAAACATGATGTATAGACACATCAACTCTACTTCCTAGTATCCGATATAAACTATGGAATGTTTCTATTCTATTAAAACGAAGAATAGTAAATAACATTTTTCAACCTTTAGTTTCAACTATAACTACTGATAAAATTCAAAGATCAAAGATTTAACAGCTTTAGCTTTAGTCTAAAAAGCATTAAAAAGTGCAATGATACTTTGTGCGTGCAATTTTACCGTTTATCACACCTTTTCTTCCGAATACTCTAAAGTTACCCTTGGAATAAATTGAATATTCCAAAGTTACCTTAAACGTTTACAAATGCTTGAAACATTAACATCGGATGACAACCGCATAAAACTTTAATTCCGATTTCTTCATTTGCAGCAATAAATATAACAGATCCCCGATAAAGAATTTTCGACGATGAAATTTCTCCTTTACCGTTTATAATGATTAAAATACTAGCTGTACTCCTCGGAATTATATTATATGAAGATCTTCCAGGAGGTATCTAAAATGTATTATCATTTTTACATTATCAATAACTAAGTTATGAAAAACATTTTAATAAGAGAACCTACTGTAATTTTGGCAACCGCAAAATCTGATACAGGAGGACGAAATACTTCGGTACATTCGTCCTCGCGAGAAGGTTGAAATTTTTTTGCAGAAATTGGTTCACAATTATATGTTAACATTTCAATTAATGTTGGCACATCTTTTAATTTTTGAGTCAACCCGGAACGCACTACGTTGTCAGAACATGCCATACATTCAATGCAATCTGTAAACATATTTTTCAAACTTATAATATAGTATATTATACATATGTGTCTTAATAAACTTACCACCAGAAAGATATGCATGTGGTTCATTTGGTCCAAGGTATATAGCCTCACCAGGCTGCATTGTTACAAAATTAAAAAAATAAATGCCAAAACATCCTACATCTGCAGGGTAATCTAAGTACAGTCTTTCTAGTAAACTGGCATGTAAAGTTTGTCTTAATGACTCATCTAAAAAGTTTTTTTTTTTAATTTAAAACATTGCATTTACTATTATTATAAATATTTATTTCTCAATATAATTTACCTAAATTAGATAATCTATCAAGTAATTTTCTAAGTTGCAGTGCTATCAAACCAGGATCACAAGTCATTAAACTATGGAAACATGTTTTCAAAGCTTTGCTAATACCAGTTTCATCTATTGTCATAAATTTAAGTACTTTATCTTCTCCTATCACAGCACGTAATTCTGGAAGAATTTTTAAAAACTCTTTTATCTCTCTAATTGGACGGAAACCACAGAGAGCCTCAAATGGTGTTAATGCTATTGCAAGCTCAGGTTTATGATTTGCATCTTTGTAAATAGTAGGATACTGTTGATGCAACTCTATTGCTTTTTCCTGTAACAATATTTAACATTGCACTGTAGAACAGAAATAGAACAAGTAAATATTTAATATACCTTATGTGGATGTGCCTGAATCGATAATGCTTTATTCACAGATAATACTTTAAAAAGGAATGGTAGTTGTTGGCTAAATATTTTTAGAGTATCACTGCCTAATACTTCACTATTTTGTTTTATATATTCCTCTAAAGATATATTTGAGTCTTTCATGAATGAAGGACCATTGGGATGTGTACCCATCCATAATTCGGCGTATGGTTTTTTTTCATCTAATACAAAATCTGAATTGGCAGATTTCATTAAAGTTGCAACTGTACTATCGATACCATGTTTTCCCCAATCATAAGTCTGTACTTTACATTTAAGTTCCATGTTATAAATATTTCTAAAACAGAATAACACTGATCATTATTAAATTCTTTAATTTTGCAAAAAATGATGAGTTTTTAAAGAAAAATCTTCTGCTTGTCAATTTTTATTTTCTAATATTATCATTACATATGTTTCCTGTGAAAACGTTTGATTTTATTATATAAAAAATAAAAACATATGCTTACAAATTTTTATAATATTACCTATAAATAACAAACGTCGGCGTTGTTAAAGAACGAACGGTTTGATAAAGTTTATATAAACAATAGAGCTGATAAAACAAAATGTATACGTACAAATATGATTATTACCAGGTGTCTTGATAACGTCAATATTTCGCTCACATCTGTTATCATATTTACAGAACAATATTCTGATTTTACTCTCTCATTTCCTTTTTTGAGCGTTTCTCATTGATCGTATTGATTTTCTAAGACATTTTTACGCTGAAACATATTTTATTCTACGCCCTTTCATTCATTTTATAAATAAGACAAATCCGACTGTTCATAATTTCCATTGTATTTCAAAATTACAAGATTTGATTACAATCATAAAGGTTGTATTCATAAAACTATAGGTAAAAAGAAGTTGAATAATGAATAAAGGATTAGGAACAATTTTATCATTCAGTTTAATAGCAAAAAATTGTATACATCCAATGATTAGATAAATCATACAGAAATCATTATTTTTTATTTGATATAATATAATAAATATATATACCGCAGTTCACCAGAGTCCATAACTGCGAAAAGACCAGTTTTCGTTCTTCGCGCATGTCCAGTACGCATCTTCGCCCTGATTGGCGATACTCCCAAACGAAGTGGAAAGCGATTAGCAGAGAGCTCGCTGCGTTCCCCCACCATCTTCCAACCTGCACATCGCAGTTATGGACTCTGGTGAACTGCGGTATAAATATGTTTCGTAGCAATCTCGAAATCGAAATCGGAATCGAATTTGAGGTCGAACTCGAACTCGAACTCGAACTGGAATAACTTCCGGTAGAAGAGCTTAACCAACCTTTCCTACATTTGCCGTGTTCGGTGGCACTAGGCTCGGTGTGAAGGTATTACAATTATATTTGAATATTTGTTACTAATTCTTTATAAAACTATAAAAATGCATTGCTAATTGTGTATAATTATTTGTTTTTGTTATAGGTTTTATTAAACAGTAAACATGGTTGCCCAAAAGAAACAGGTAAATACTTTTTCCAAAGCCACATGGTAGTCTTCATTTGAGACAATATTAAACGTAATTTTTATTTACTTTCATGTATATAATAACGTGTAAATGCCCGTGCCAATACACATTTTATTTATTTATACTTCTAAATCAAAAGAAATTGTGTTTAAAAAAGATCTTTATAGTATTTTCTTTATGGAGGTTAGACTGCTATTTGTATAAACTTAGGATTTTATTTATATGAAATCTCTTTGTTTCTTTGTTTAAACAGAAAAAGTCCCAGGAGGGTATCAACACCAGACTAGCTCTGGTTATGAAATCAGGAAAATATGTCCTAGGCTACAAGCAGACACTGAAATCCCTTCGCCAAGGAAAAGCTAAATTAGTCATCATTGCCAATAACACTCCTCCATTAAGGTGAGACTGAGATGTAGTACTCCTTCAGTACCTATAAATCAATATGAAAATTATCAATCTGTGTTAAATAAGATCAGTCAGAAAAATAAGTTTTATAATTTTCATATTGATTTACATTATTTGTAGTAGGAGTTCTACGGAGTAGTCTCACGTCTCTGCTTGTAAGTGCAGAGACAATACATATAAGAAATTGGAAACTTAAAATTCATAAATTCTTATTTTTTTCTGATAACAGGAAATCAGAGATAGAATATTATGCTATGCTGGCGAAGACTGGTGTACATCATTATGTTGGAAATAATATAGAATTGGGTACTGCTTGCGGAAAATATTTCCGAGTATGTACCCTTTCTATTACAGATCCAGGAAATTCTGATATTATCAAATCTATGCCGCTTGGTGAACAAGCATAGATATATATTTTTTATTTAATAAAGTTTTAAAGAAAAAATCGTGCATTTATCCTTATACCCTATCCTTAATTTAACTACAATGAGCGATAATAATTTCGTGATCAGTATCGTATCATGAACGAGTATGTACTGTGTAATTTGTAAAGTAGATGTCACTAGTTTCACCTGACCACTTTTAAGCGCGAGGACTCGTGGTTATGACACTCAGGATTTGTTTTCTTATTTATAATTAAAATATGTCATTAATAAATTATATATCATTTATAATTTTTTTGTGTATCGCTTATTGTGAGGAACAATATTGTCCTATCGATAATGTTGAAGGTTGCACTACTAAAAAAGAAACTAATAATTATAAAAAAGGTACTTATAAACATAATGTTCAAAAATTATGATTTTTCTAATACTGCTCTTTTTTCAGGTTCAGATGCACAATACGATAAATACCATCACATAATTGAAGAAACAAATGAAAATTATCAACCTTGCAATAATACTAACAATGCATGTTTTAAACATGTTATTATACATGATTTGAAACCTTTCAAAGAAAAAGGTATAAACAAAGATTTAATAGATGCTGCAAAAGCTAGGTATGTGTATTAATGTTAAGTATGATAAATTCTGTTAATTGAAATGTGATATAATTTTTAGAGGAACATTTTATCAAATAGTAGAGGGAAAGGTATATAGGCAGAAAGATTGTATGTTTCCATCAAGATGTGGTGGAGTAGAGCACTTTCTTTTAAAATTAGCTCCTAAATTACCAGATATGGATTTAGTCATAAATGTGAGAGATTATCCTCAATCAAACAAATATTTTGGTGGCCCACTACCTGTGTTTTCATTCAGTAAGGTAAACAATTTAAATTTGTAAAATTCTATATTTTATTCATGAAAGATTTTTGAGTATTGTAAAATATTATAGACACCACAATATTATGACATTACATATCCAGCATGGTCATTTTGGGAAGGTGGTCCTGCAATTTCTTTATATCCCCGTGGCCTTGGAAGATGGGATGAACACCGTGTATCTTTAGACAAAGCTAGTAAAAGTATACCATGGGAAAAGAAAGAGAATAAAGCATTTTTCAGAGGTTCTAGAACGAGTTCAGAGCGTGATAATTTGGTGCTATTAAGCCGCAAAAAACCTGATTTAATAGATGCTCAGTATACAAAAAATCAAGCATGGAAGTCTGATGAAGTAACAAAGCTTTAATATTTATATTTACGCTGGTTTCTCGCTTCAAAAGCGTATATGGGTATATACAGGAAGAATAATGTTATGTTTTATTACAGGACACATTGCATGTACCTCCAGCTTCAGAAGTTTCTTTGGAAGCTCACTGTAAATATAAATACTTATTCAATTACCGAGGTGTTGCAGCATCATTCAGGCACAAACATTTATTTTTGTGTAGATCTCTAGTATTTCATGTTGGGGACGAATGGACTGAATTTTATTATGAAGCAATGATACCTTGGATTCATTACATACCTGTTCCTAAAGATGCTGATCAAACAGAATTAGAGTAAGATCTTTCTCCATTTTTTTACTGTTACTTAATATATTTTATAGAGCATAGTAATTTTCATAACTTTTGATGTGTACAGAAAGTTGATACAATTTGCAGTCGATAATGACGAATTGTCAAAAAAGATTGCCGACTATGGACGGGATTTTATATGGAATAATTTGAAGATGACTGATATCATACAGTTCTGGAAAAAGCTTCTTGAAAGGTATTCTAAACTTTTAACGTATAAAGTTACCTTAGATAAAACTTTAATTAAAATTGAAAAAAAGAAACGATCTTAATAATTAGTACATTTATTTAATATAAATAATTTTATGCACTTTTTTTTTATTAAAATTCATATTTTATAATGTAAAGTATTAAGCAATAAAAATAATTTGGTAGTGATCAGATGTTTACTTAACTTTTACAATAAATGTTAATTAAAATAAACTGATGTTTTATTGATACTGTACAATGTCAGAGTATAGCAAAATGTGGCAAGTTTCAATGTGAATCATTTTAGTGCCCTGATAGAAAATGTAACACAGATAAAGAAAAAGATAAAGCCTTGTACATCACATGTTATATTTATATACTTAAAAATTTTTATCTAAGTGTTATAAATACAAAATTTTTACATGTGTTACACCTTTTTTTCCAAAAAACGATTTATTTAACAAGTATTAAAAAATTGTACAAGGCTTTTTATGCTTCATACTTAAATGCTAGGTAATTCTTAAGTACTTAACTGATTATTTATAATAAAGTTATGGAAACAGTTTTTCGAATGTAATGAAACAAATGGTAATGCGATTAGGATTTCATGAACGGATATGTACTGTTTTCAAAATGACAGCAGCTGCTCTTTTTCATGTACTACAATAAATCTCACATTTTATAACATGGTCATTAAGAATTAATACGTAACTATTATCAACATTGTTTATGACAGTATTATTTTGTATGACACAAGATGAAAAGAATGAAGAAAAATTTGGTTTAAAGGTAAAAAACATTTCATATTAAACATTTATAAGTAGAATAAGTCTAGTTATTGTTAATAAACACTAATAACAAATTTATGCAGGAAAGCTACACTTCATAATGTTTTCAGAACATTTTAAGGCATTTACCAGGAAGATAAATATCGTTTACTGGAATCATTACAATGAGTACTATAGATGCTTCTATACATTCAAGTTTTAACGTTAATAACATAAAATTCTAAAGTGCATTCTCATGCACTTTCATAACACTTTGCATTTCCTTACATTCTGACAAATATTTATATCTTATATGAGAAAAAAAACACAAAAATTCTATAATACTCATAATACTGGTCAGTCAAGAAACCAATTGACCATTCATTTTATTTCCTATTTGTCATGTAACAACATATTTCAGTTCTTAGAAAATTTACATTCTGCAATGAATACGCAAGATAAGTGCCTTCAACAATTACTATGTATACAGAAAACCATGATGTACGAATAAAGAATAAATAGGCAGTGTAAAAGGGTTTGATGACACAACGTTGCATGCGACTTAAAATATTATGTATAAACATATTTTACATGTTCTCGTGTATGTTACATATGTACAGATTGTCCTGTAAGATGCGTCGAATCTAATAACGAAACGGAAACATCGTCGACTGAAACACATCTTATAAAACATACTGTAAAACGCTTACAGACTACGAATGAAGCAACAGTTTTCAACTGTTCGCGCAACATTGCTTCGAATGGAATGATTGTTTTATGAGAAATAAGATAATAAATGAACAATCTTTAATCAGCTTGTTCATTAATATCGAAGAAAAAAAAATACAGCTCATTATCTGTGAGCATGAATTAGCCATTTTGGCACTGTTTTCCCTTCGCTGTGTTCAACATACTTAACACATTTCCCGTTTGAGAAGTCAGTTCAAATATGTTACTGGTGTACATCCTTTCATCGATGATTCCATCGCTTAATGATCGATCTCCACAAACGTTTTCTACGTGGCGGCAATGATTTTAGCGATGATCATAGTCAATAAACTGAACGGAAGATACCACCATATCGACCGTTTGAAAACGCTTCCCGCCGCGGAGTCTGCATTCTGATTGGACGACGTGACTAGCTGCTCGTCCGTTTCGCCTGTCGAATTTTATTAAAATCGTAGAAGAGGGGACACACGTAATGTTAAAAGAATTGTCGCTGATTGGATGGTTCACTGCACCAACATAGGTTCGCGCGTAAAACAACAGAAGTTGAATCGTAGGTTACGATCGCAGATCGTTGTCGTTGTTTGGAACTTAGTTATGTCTCTCGTACGACATATCCGTGAACTGTGCTTCCTGAACCCTTTTATTTAATCCCCTTGATTATTTCTTGTCCCATTTTATTGCCTTCTAACCCGAGTTTACGACTCAACGATTCCTCGAACGAACAAGTTTTCATTCTCGTCCCTTCACTTTTTCCCGAACCCGCGCGATTCGGAGTGCAGATTGTTGTCCTCTGGAAAAGCGAGTTTTTTCCGGGTTAATGGAACTGCGACTCTTCGTGGACGCGTATTATACGCAATTCCTGTGAATGTTCGTTTCGAAATTCGTCAACGTCTTAATCACGTCACGATTTTGTCAAAATTTGACAGTAGCGTTTCTGTCGGTAAGTACAACTGACAAGGTTATTCGTTTAAAATTTAAGATTTCTGTGTTTCTCGGAAACTTCGTTTCCATTAGGGGCTTTTAAGATCATTATCAGTTTGAATTAATATTGATTAAACGATCTATCTTTCGGGAATAAACAATATTGATAACGTAGGTGTTCAACACAAAAACCGAGAATGTTCATTAAAAAAAAAAAAAAAAAAAAAAAAAAGAAAAAAAAATTGAACAAAAATATTTAAGGAATAACATAACAAAATTGACATCTTCTTGTGCACAAAAATCTTGAGTAATCAAAAATCTGTAATAACTTGTCTTAGAAGATTTCTTACTTAAAGAAATAAATAAAATTATGAGTAATAGTAGCTGCTACATAAACCGTACCAAGGATTACCCGAAAATATAGTGAGTGCAAGAAGAGAACCGAGGATATAACATGCCCCGTGTAACAAAATGATTATTACTCGTGTAACGAAATCGTAAAATTAAAATACTCGTGCAAGTAAATCGTGTGTAAGAGAAGTAAACGAAAATACGTGCACGTGGAAAGTGTGTACGTGCGTAATGTATATGGGTACAAAGAAGAAAAGAAATCTTAAATAAGAAACGAAAAACAAAAGGAAAAAGAAATGGGATCGCGGAGACGAAGGTTGGTTCGGTTTACTTTTTGGTTAAGAAGCGGGAAAAGAGGGAGATTGTACTGTCCTACGATAGATCAAGTTCCAAACAACGCAACCATCCTCCGTATAGTTTTACCATGCACCGTTTATAGATTTCTTTACGTGCTATACGCGTGTATGTGTTACACATACACATTTTATTGCTCGATTCGTGCTGTGATACATCCTGATGCAAAAATTCGTGCAAAATTATTGATAAATGTATAATATGCATTACAGTGGTTTGATCTAACACAAATCTGTCAACAGGTGGAGCTCTCTGGGGTATCCAACTCGCTTGTTATCGGAAGAGTCTTATATTTATTTTAATGTCTTACAACGTATCAATCATTGAAAATGTAACAAAATTGTTTATATAAAAATTCTACAATATGAAAAGTTAAATTTACAATATGAAAAGTCAAATATGGATACTGACGAAAACAAATTTTTGTTCGCCACGTTCTGATTGGCCGTTGCTTGAATACCATGGCAACGAGACGAGAGTGGGGGAAGTGATTTGGCGCCGAGAGCTCGCGTCGACAGGTCTGATTTAATCGGTTAAGTAAAATACTATTTTGTTTGAGAAACAATTTTCAATTATTTGGTAAGTAGTTAAAAATAGTATTTATAAACGTTTGCTTCTTTCGAGCTGTTACCGAGACACCAAACGAAGAGTGTTAGTGAAAACAAGGCGTGCAAATTTGTGTCGAATGTAAATATCGATGATTCCGGAAGTGCTTGGTAGAGACGCGATAGATGAGTTCAACTGGAATTCGTTCGAAGTGGAATGAGGATTTACAGGAGAAGAATAATCAGAGAAAAGAAGAGTGAAAGGTGAGTAAGAAAAATAAAGAAAAGTAAGATGCTGGTATTAAGCAACAAAAAAGAATTAACATTGTAATATTTACTGTTTTCAGCAAACCGGGTCCGGCGACGGTGACAGACGATACTTTTAATGGTATCCATTTTTACTAATGGTAGGTAACGCGACAAATACAAGATATGATTTTTTTTTGTTCGTCTTTCTTCGAAGATGTACAAAACTTCATTTCCAGCCTGGCTAATAAATACTTCGGGCTTTGGATCGCATACGAATATAATTTTTTGAATGATTTTCTTATTGGAAAGTTTATTCAAAATTTAAGGGGATTATGGAGGGGATGTTTATTTACATACAGGAGAACTTGAATAAAAATAATTAAAATAATACTTTTGCATATTGACAGAAAATAAATCAATAATTTTTTGTTTAGAAAAATCACTTTCTTTAAATGGCTGTTAATATTTCTGCTCATATGCAATTCGACAAAACACGAATGGTAAATGAAGTAACGACGTGTTAAAGTGATTTCATGAATTCATTAGCAAAATAATCTTATTTTCAATGATGTTCAATGATTTTATGTTCGTTAATGATTCAACTTTAATATTAGTATTACCACCATGAAACACCCAAATCAAGATGATTATTACATTTTTAATTTTCATATTCACCAAAGAAGTCTGTGCAAACTAATTTACAATTTACCTTCAAATGATTGTGTATTGTGCAGTAATTGGTATGTATCATGATAATTGGAACCTTTAATAATGATTGTTGTAATTAAGAATGAAATACCTCTATTAGTCGTGTTTTAAAATTATTATCGAGTATTGTCTGAACATTGTGTATTATTAGAAAATAGTATTTAAATGAATTATTGCTTGCACAAATTTCTTCGATGATTGAAAGCCCTAGGTATATAATAGCCAGGTTTTCGAGACACCAGATACTGTATCCTCGCCTTTTTTGCTTTTATGTAATCATAGTCCACTTATTACCACTTCAAACCTCTTATATAGAAGTGTAATAAGTTTATGATTACAATTATGCACTACTGAGTGATCACAGTACTTTTGTACATCTACAGATATATACATATATTTACAATATAATCTCATTACTTGAAAATATAAATATAATTTTGGAATTAACACTTACATATTCTTGTACTCTGATCGACAAAGAAGCGAATAACAATGAATATTTCTAGGGCAAGGTAAGAATCTGGTCTGGCTCGAATGAAGCTTTCGTACCTGCGTCTAAAATGATGTCCCCGACGTCACCGTCTCTATCACCGTCATCGCTAAAGTCGCCGTCGACGGACTCCAGGATGCCGGCATGCAGAAATGAATCGTCAGGATTCTCACGCAGCCCTTGGACATTACCTAATGTTCCTTTGTTCGCTGATCTACAACCGAACCACCAGTAGGCCGTTGCCCTCGGGAACGCTGGGTCAGCAACGTCCACCTAAACATTAATCATCGTCGATCAACTAAAAGTAAGTGGCTTTTATCTTAAAAACATTGAATTTATATATTTGTATTAACCATCGAATTTCAAAGATACTCACAATTTAAATGTAAGAAAGGTACTCACAGAGAATGTCCTATCGTTGAATCTGTAATAAGCGTCTCCTTTGAAGAAATAAGTGTGACCACGATAGACAATAGAGGCGTCGAGATTGTCCGGAACGCCTTCCCAATTCGAGATCAGTTTAGGATATGTGTCCTTCACTGGTGGTTTCTGCTTGGGATCGAACCTCCAGAATTTGCTACCCTTGTAGAAATAGATCTTCCCGTTTCCGGTCCAAACGATCGCTGTATCGATATTATCAGGAATTCCTGTGAAACCTTCACTGATTTCCTTCGGGTAGTCACCGTCCATTCTCTTCCCCACGTATCTCCAATATTTTGAGCCCTGTATCAACATAATCGTTTATATTTGAACGGTAAGTTCAGCATAGGAAATTAGGTGACATTTATAAGTTCTTCTTTTTACCTTGAAGAAGTAAGTCTTCCCGTTCTTGTAAGTGAACGCAGCGTCTATGTTTCCTGGCAATCCTTTCCACGAGTGTGAAATCAGTTTAGGGTAACCGACTGCTACACCATCGGCAGTTAATCTCCAGTAACGATCGCCTGAAATTTATTTATTAATTTACAATTAAAAAATGAGTTTCTTTTTATAAAATTCTGGTACCATGAGTGTTAGAGAACAATTAGAAATAGTATTCGTACCTTTGAACACATACATGTGTCCCTCGGCAGAATTGAACATCGTGTCAATCTTTGGATCGGTACAAAGTTCCGTGTCTTCTTCACTTGGAGGTGCTACAGTGGTAGTTCCGAATCTTGGTCCGGTCGGAACACCGCTGGTACTCACCGTTTTCCTTCCGTACAGAGCCTGTAAAAAAAGGATAGAATTTCTCGTTAATTTTTCCAAGAAGCGCGTAGCGATGAGATAAGCGAGCGATGATACTTGCCTGAATACCCTGAATATCGTCGTCGTCCAACTGGAAATAGGGTTCGTAGCCGCGGTAGAAGGGTGCCATTAAGGCGGACTTAACGTCGCTATGACTCAAACCAAGGGAATGGCCAATCTCGTGGGTGGCTACTTGAAAGAGATTGGTACCGCGAAAACTGTCGATGGTCCATTGTTCGGCGTCATCGAAATGGATATCGCCGCCGTAAACGGGGAAATAAGCGTGCGCCAAAGTGCCACCAGGTCCGTCGAAAGGATCTCCGTCACCATGTTCGCCTTTCTCAAATCTAATCTCAATATGGACCTATGGAAAATTCAATTTGGAATATTTTATTTTTTTATTATTTTTAATCTTCTTACTCCCCCGCCACTTAATCGAGATAAATATTATCCATCTCACCTGGCCCAACTTCTTTTGAACGAACAAGAGATCCGTGTAATCCGACCACACTTTGAAAGCTTTGTTCAATTCGATGTCAACTTTGTGCTGCGGTAAATTTCTTGGGTACTTGCTGATCTTGTAAGACAATTTCTTCACGCGCCATCTCGAACCTGTCCCAAAATTATCACGTTAAAAAAGAAACGTCAAGAGTTGTTCATGATGCTCGTCCTTCGATGATCGTCAGCCTGGTATTTTCATAATTTATCATTTTTAAGAGGAATACCTTCTTAACTGTTTATATAACGCTTTGTACAACAATTATTGTGCAACGATTTATTATTAAACTCTGATTGAAGGAATTGTTGATCGAGCGTAGGATTTGATATTTGGAAAAATGATAGTTTTAATTACAGATGATCGTTCAAGATTGCTTCGTCATCTTCTTATAAATCTATTATCTCCAGCAAACGACAGATCCAGTAGGCAAGGTTTCACTGACCAAGGACGATCATCATTCGTGTCTCTATTATTAATTCTTTCGTTATAGCGATTTGTAACCAAAATGCATTTGTATGCGATGCACATGTAAGGTTGCAATAACAAATTTTATTATAAATAGAATCATCGGTGACTGGTGTAGTAAAATTTTTCAGCTCAGTGGTGGGCCCTTTGTGTAATTCTGTCATCTGCGATGGGAATCTCTAATGTACTTCTCTAATGGGTCAAACTTAGCCCTAGTATTACATGGAATTCCATAGGATGTACGGCTGGCTGATCCGCTGGTTCACTGAATCGGCGAGCCTTTTCGCGAGGTTCAAAGTCACGGTTAGGATCCATAGATCAAATGATTCCTTGTTGATTTCAACGAAAAATATCCCTGCCTTTTCGATGCGTCAGCTGCATCGGTGAATCAAGAGTTGATTATTTTTCTCTTCTAGGAAGAACGGGTCGATGAAAATAGAACGGTCGCCTTATAGGTTGCGATTAATTAGCGGGAATCGCTGTTATGGGAAAATTGGCGTGATTTCTCTGATCATTGTTAATTAACGGGGTCAAAGAACAATTGCGATGACTTTTCATTGACGGATTCGAGTCTGGAAGGCTATTAGTGATCCATGTTGATTGAGATTTCGGAAGTGCATTTAGAACAAATTCGATGCTTAAAAAATGCATTCAGAGCGTCCGACAAACGGCCGCGGTATAAATGTGCATGACCTGTTTAGGGTGACTGATTCTACATTGACGGTAATGAGGCAGGAAGTCAAAAGTAACACTAGTGTACTAAACAATCCTTGTACCGTGAAATATTCTATTGCTCGGATCATTTTTTCAAGTATCTATATATTTTTCTATACGATTTTTATTATAATAGTTCTTCGGATCAAATAGTTTGATCGCAAATTGTTTTGAAATTTTTTATTTCACGTGTTCCTACAGACACGAGTCGATTAGGTAATCGAATAATTGGTCGAATGTTATGTGATGGGTGCAATAGCGGAACAAGGTTTCTGAAGCCCAGAGCTATCGAAGCTTAAATCAAATTTAATTGTAAAGAAAAAGGGCGTCCCTTAGACCTACCCTTAATCCGGTGCTGGTTTCGTGAATTTCAAAAATTTCGTTAATACCATGGAAAACTAGTTACAATTTCCTACAAAATACTAGAAAATAATCAATTATCTACCTTGAAGAGCATAGCGCTTCGATCTTCCAAATCCAGGTCCAACTTTGTCCTTAACACCACACCTTGGTAGTGCCATAAATTTATACGTTTCTTCGTCGAATTCTCCTGAAAACAGATAAAATTTTCTATTTTAATACCATTCAACAATTATTTGCTTCGTTTCTTCGCTTGTTTCAATCATTACATTTTAGGGTCCCACTTTGACCCTTACCTATTTATGCATCTAATGTATCATTCGTGTATCAAATGTAGGTTGAAATCGCTATTGATCGCGTGTATGCACGTACCGTTTTCTATTCGCGATCATTCGTGCATCGTGTGTGTTTCCTTGTATCTTGGTGCATATGCATCAATGCAACGTATATGCAAATGCATTAAGCTCCCTGCACACTCGGGACGAAATATGAAAAGTATCATCATCGATTTCTGACTGATACCGATCAATCTAACCCTTCGTACGAATAATTAAAACATATTAGAAGAATTTTATACGGGTTCGCGTTCTTGATTCAGTACGAGATAGTTTTTATTCGATTCGATCGAGCAGGTGTGCGATACACTTTAATCGTCGCGTCACGTGCAAACGAGTATGCCGTGTCACGCGACTGGAAATTGCACGGTTTATTAATACACCCGCGAGTGGAAATTACGGTGTATTAACGGAATAATCGTCGGGATTGATTTGAATACGCTTACGAATGATCGACTGGTGTCGGATGCGAGTTCTGAGTAGAATGGAGGTCGAGAGGAAACTCAATCGAGTATGTCGTAGATCGTTGTCCTTACTTTCAGAAATTAACATTTTAGAAATTAATTACGCGTCACCTACTGCTTGCAAATGAAACAGATAATTAGACAGTGATTAAAAATTCAAAATTCAAACCTTTACTTTCAATTTCTTTTTAATTGAAATATTAAAATATTAATAAAAGCGAAAGGAGTAAGGTATTTGATTAGAAATTCAAAGGAGCCGAATTCAGATCCATTTTATAAGTAAAAAAATATATAATTGTATATAAACATTTTTAATTACAAGATTGAAATACAAATCACGTTTGTAATTGTCTGCACGAAGAATACAAAATAGTTAACGAAGTTTCAACCATGGAAGGTGTTCCATTTAACTATGGAAAACGAATGATAACGATGATTATGGTAATCAGAGATTAGAACACAATCGTTTTACATGTTAGTTACATGCTGATTCGTGTACCTACTCATCACGACACTGTTAATCATTATCATACCGAACACGTGCTTATGTAAATCTTTGTTGTTCCAACAATCATTATTTTTCAATCATCCTATTTCTTACACACTCCAAAGTTTCCAAAGGTTCATTGTTCTTATCGTTTAGCTTAATTTCCTTCAATATTCAGCCGAATAGAATGAAGCAACATTAGTGAAATCCTTTCTTCTGTGAAATCCCAACTTTTTTACCATTATTTTCGTAACGATCGACGAATTTTTGCGTCACTGATTGTCCGTTCTGGTCGGAGAATCCATTCTCTGGCTAGAAAAACCCGACAGATTCTTTGTCAACCGATCTGTTAGAAATTATTATGCACGTTCATCTTTTCTAGTTGAAAATTGCTGCTATTGAAATATACTTTTCTTTATGCGATTAAAAAAACGTGCCCTGACGACAAGGTTTCAGTCATCGCGTTGTGAATCATTTTTTTAGCGCCACTGACGAATCTACCTCATTTCACCGAACTCTGAGTCATTCGTTCAGAGTATCATCATTCAGAATCCGTGAGGGTCTGCCTGATCTGTCTGGCGTTATTTTCCGCCATAAAATAAAGCATTTCCGGTTTTTCATTCTTCTTTTTACCTTATTCACTCTCACGTTTGGCTACATTTTTCTATATCTATTTAATACATTTTAACTCTTTAGGGTTAGATGGGTTAAAAACTGACCCACCTTTTGCTTAGCCTTTTATGCATGGTAGGATATATTTTAACACACTTCGAAAAGTTGAAATTACTCATAGTCATGTTAAATAATTGAAATGAATGTTTTTTTTTTCACTTTTTCCAAAAAAAAATTCTCTGCAACAAGGGTTTTTATTTTCTTTAAAATCGTGTGCCTCAAAGAGTTAACTTTTGGACGACGGACCATGGAGAGAGCCCCAATTGTTAATTCTATGTTTCATATCATTTTCATTTTGAATTTTCATTAGAATTCAAGTTATCAGTGAATCGATAAAACATCCAAAACAGATTGTTATCAATCGATCGATGACAAAGTGGCTTTGTTATCAGCGTCTAGTTAGTCGGCTAGAAAATTGCTTGTCGCTGGTGATAACGGGTTATCAGTTCGGCCGGTGCCATTCCCTCGCGCCACCTTTGTATCCAACCACGGAATCCAAAGCGGAAACAATAATTTGCTTCTTTGTTCGTCCGTGTCCGGCTTGTTTGCCCAGTCGTCGGTGTGTCAAGGCTCGAGCCTTGGCAATGCTTCTCGAAAACTCTTCTTTCAATAGCCGTTCCTCGCTAAATGATCCTCTCGATACACCCAGACGATGTTTGACGTTCGTTCGTCGATTTTCCTTCCGTTTCAATTTATCCTTTTCACCTCGAAAATCGCACACGTGTTTTCAGCCGGACGAACGGTCAAACTGGTGTCCGGTCTTTCAAGGTCTAGGAACGTTTAAAATCAGCTCTTTATTCGAATCCGGTCGGGCAAGTATATTGGAAAAGTGCAAGCAGACGCGTGTGATCTTTTTCTGAATCGCAAATCGATTCGAGCCTTTTCAGGAAATTTGCTTTGTTGGAATTTCTGCTGTCGTTTTTCTTCTGTATTGAAATTAATCTTAAAAATTATTTTTCGTGCCTGAATCAAAATTCATCGAATCCTCTTTATTCTTCCCAAGATAATAAGATTTTTGTTTTCTTCATTCAAATCACTCGCGGATAATAATTGTTCTTTTCAATCAAGTATGACGTACTTTCGTTCTTTTCACGTATAGGAAACGACTCTTGGAACTGGACTCTGATACAGTGAAACGATGTTTGTCATTGCGATTTACAATTAATTTAATTACCTTCTATGTGGCAAATTTGATATTGCATCTGGCTTTAGGTGAGTCATGCATGAACGAATGCATCCGTGGGTATGATTCACGTACATAAGCACTCACGACAATCGTTAAACTCAATTTACGCTTAGATATAATACGAGAAGGTGATAAAGAGATCATCTTTTGAGTTTCTTCGTTTCCCACTTTTGATATTTTCTTATTTTCTTCCTTCGTTAATTCAATGTAACACTTACCTGTTATATTTAACCCGGCGAAAGATTGAAATTCGGCGACTGCTTTCGACAGTGTATCTTGAGATATAATTCCACCGCTCGTTGGATTAATTGGTTGCAAATAGCCGAATTGAGATAGGTAGTTCTGTAACAGATTAGGAAAATTTAATTGGCAAGTTTCTTTGATATTGATTAAAATTTTTCATCAAAAATTTCCAAGATTCAGAGACTCAACATATTCCTGATTCCAATCTTTAATGAATTCACACGTGTGTCTAATTAATTTTATACAAAGGGAAGAAAGAGCAGATTCGCACGTTGACGAACTGTAAATGGGACAAATGATGATGTCCGAGGGGATTGACCTGGCTGGTGACTGTAACGTCGTGTGATACTGTTATTTAACCGCATCGTGTAAAGGGAATTAATATTCCGGTGAATAAAAAACGTGCCTCGAGTACGTGTTTCCGTTTTCCTCGTCTATCGTTTCGATGCTGAATCACAGGAAATTTCTAACTCTTCCTCGGGTTTCTTCCTTCGTTTCATTTAGGAAATAATATAATTATAATGACTAACTTGCGATAAAAAAGTAAAATTCATTTCGAGTAAATAACGGGTGACTCATTTGTGGGTGGACTTTTTTTTGTCACCCATCGATTATCTTCTAATGGAGAAAAATTGCAATGGCACAGGAAGTTAATAAATTTAAGTTAACGTTCCGGGCGATGATGTCGATTATCGATAACGTTATCAACACTGTTATCCCTAACAGTCTAATCTTCCCGACGAGTAAAATTTATTCGTTAAAAATAATCATTGCATTATGCAGAGGTACTGTTATTATAGTTTCAATGCGTTTAATTGCACCGTGACAGTGAACGAACGAATTGAAATGCAACTGCAGCCCTGAACAGGAGAATTGCATCGTGAGTCAGACACGACGCAGCAAGTGCATAAAGGAGACATTCATTCGAACATTTAAAGTGCACGCGTTGATCCAGTGCATCCTTGCTGCACTCGAGGCAAATCCGTCGAGACGGAAGCCTTGGATAACTATGAATCACCCTTTCAATCAAACCATATAATTTTTCGAATTATTAGACCAAAGAATATAAAGTAATACAGTGGAATATTTGGAATACAAATTTTGCTCGGTATATTTTGAAATAATTATCACAGAGGTAAAATTAAATTAATAATCAATTATATTCGGAGTTGATCATATAACAAAATATGAGAAAGGTTGGTTTGGTATAAGTCCAAACATCAGGAACGTGGAGGTACCACTATTTTCAAAATTATTTTAATACTTTAATGCGTTCACTATCGCGAACCTTTTGGTTCGAATTTTTCAAGAAAAACAGTGTTTTTAACGGGTACGTTCCATTATGTACAATTTTTTGTCCTTCGAGTATTATTTTTACCGTCGAGCCACGGTACATTCCTTTCTAAACACGTAGAATTTCGAGCAGGATTCCTTGAAACGAGCGTTTCAAGTGTACGCCGCTAGTTCGAGGGAATCGTTATGTAAATCAACCTCTGATTCTGCTCTTATGGATCTTTAACTCGCGATACACCATACGGCTCCTCGAGATCGACGAAAATAAACAGGGCGATTTGCATAGAGAAAGAGAAACAATTTTGTCCTTGTTTTGAAGAATTTTTAACCGACACGTGGCCAAGTGCACGGATTAAAAATGTATTTATTTCTTTGAAAAATAAAAGTTAGCTACGTAGGATGTAGCTCGATCACGATCCTTTCGTTTCGTCGATGATTCGAAGGTTAAGGTGGTTTCGAAAATCTTTCGTAACGTATAGACTTAAGAATGTTCGTCAGAGCGCGAGTTCCAGGAACGCGGTGATTTTTATGAATGAACGTAAGTGGAGTAGCCTCGTACTCGCGCGCCGCGTGTGTCACGTGTGAATGGACACTCCTTGCACGCCCTCGTAGTAGAATAGTACAACTACTCTTTGCTCGTAGGCGCATGGAACTACCATTCTGAATCATCCACAGGTTTTTTTCCGTTCATTTTAATATTAATTCAAGAATTTCATCCGATTACCGTGTATCGAATCGCGTGGGCGAAGATACTAATGATTTAAATATTAAAATTCTGGCTCTCTCCATGGTCCGTCGTCCGAGAATTAATTATATTTTATTTCTAAAGAAGAATCTCGACGAACTCGGCTGTTAATTACCAAATTTTCTTTCTTATAAAGATAAATTCTAATTGGATAAAGTGGGTGTGAGTTGAAGCAAATTCTTGCGTGATTAGATAGACGATTCTTATTTTTTTTTCATTTCGTGACAACCTGATTATTCGAGACGACGTAACGTGACAAATCGCGGATATTATACAAGCATTCTATTGTATCATCATAATTCCTTGATATCTCTTACGTATTACAAACATCATTAATTTCCATACGTATATTGATAGTTCGAAATTAAATTTCTTTCAAGTTTCGCGTTCGTCGCGGTATCGTCAGTGGAACTTTCTTCTTCTCCTGTTTTTTTTTTTTTTTTTTTTTTTTTTTTTTTTTTTTAACCAAGCAGATAATGTAATTCTTGCAAATTTACAAATCGATAATCGTCGTCGTTGACGTAATTACCGCTGGCTAGCGATTAAGGCAAAGCACGATACGTTTTATGTTCGAGCTACCTTGAGAGCCGCCTCCGAACGAGAAACGTGCCGAGCACACGATAATACAGTTTTAAATTACAGGGTGCTCGATTGTTAGTTTCAATCCGTTAGCCTTGGACATTTTTGCAATAACTAGAAACTACGAATAACGAGAGAATCTTTAGAAGATTATGATTTTTTTGGTAATCTCGTAAATTCGACTGATTTTGACGAGTACATTGCGTTGTTTAAAATAAACACCACCGATGAGTAACTAACCACGATGATAAATAATTTGAGATGATACATCATGATTCATGCAGTCTAAACAAATAAATGGAAGATAGGAAATGTGTTGTAAGAGATACACGGTTTTGGTAATGGAATGATCTAATTTCACGCTCTATTAACACGTTGAACGGCACAGGGGTAACCGGTGACCGACTCCGCAATTTACATACGCGTGAATAATTAAAAGAAAACGATAGAGAAACATTATTTTAATTTAAGTAATATTGCTATGGTACAAATAACGTGAAATGGCAAATGGAAAGGTTGAACTTTGAAATTTGAAAATTAATAATTATTACTATTCTTAGTAATTAGGTGTTAATTAATCTTATTAATCAAGAGCGTTAAAAAGTTGAAATTCAATTATTTTGAAAACGAGAAATGTTATCCACGCGTACCACTTATTTTTACACGTATACCAGAAATGGTAACTCGCTTAACCAATCCTTCGCTCATTGTCAGTAAATTCGGTCAGATCATCGTATCACGTTTACCTGTCGAAAAGTTGACATTTTGATTGTTCGAGTTTATCGGGACTGACGTACGCCCTGTTTCCATGACCCGATTTGTAACTCGCACGGAATTCGTGCCTCTACCAAACACATCGCGGTCTCTAATAATCGCCGTTTTCTGTTTCGTAATGATTCTTATCTATCGCGCCTATCTTTCTACCTTTTCATAAGCATTGTTATGCACGTATACATATGGACGCGTAAAAGTGTTTCGATAGAATTAATCAATGTTCTTGTCCTCGTTGAAACGAATCCCTTCAGAAATTCATTATTCTTTTATAGTTTGTTTCTTTTTCTTTTTTTCGAGGTACTTGGGACGAATCGATTTTCAGGGAAATTTCTGCGTAGGCAACGCTTGATAAATTTAATGGTGGCCAGTAACGAGGTGAACCGTGTAACTGGGTCAACCGATGCATCAAGCAGCGACCTTTCGGATTGGAAGATACCGAGACACCTGAAAGGCCAAACGTGAATTCACCAAATGTAAATTCGTGTTTGTTGATCTTGAAAAAGCGTGACTTTTCCGGAATCGCTGAAAATCACGAATTTCCGAAGCTACTCGGTCTAATCGGTTAAAGATTCTTACGGTTCCTTTTTATTATGGAGTTCAATTTTAGTTCACTGTCGAAAACGCAAATAGACTCGCCGTACTTTCGTGATACAAGCTTCAAACGATAAAAATTCAGTATTGATTTTTGGTTATCGCACAATGAACGTCGCGTTGAAAGGGTTAAATTTGAGAAAGGCAGCACGTTGCTTGCATAATTCCATTTATCGCGCAATCTGCCTGATAATATAGGACATCGTGTCTCACGATAGCTACGTTTGTATACCCGCGAACCTTATCGCTTCACGTTATCAGTGATAACGAGCTTATGGAAAAGCGCGTCTTTCCAGTGAAACGTAACGAGGATTGAGAAAGAATCTCTTACGGCACAACAAACATGATTCTAGCAGTCTCAGAATCTTAATTTTCACTTGATATTAATATTAAAAGTGATTTAGAAAGAAAAATAATACAATTTTTAATAATTAAATATCATAAAATTTATTGTATAGCTGAGAAATATTAATAATATATAAGTTTCAGTTCAAATTCTCCCGCGTACAGGTGCGCGCGCAAGTGGTGGTCCGCGACGGGCCTATATAATGAGGCCCACTATCCCTGTGCCGTCATTCTCCCCGGGGATGCCGAGGGGGATAGATGGGAAGGTGGGGTGTCGCCACTTTTTCCCGGGGGAAAGAAAATTCGAATTAGGTAGTTTGAAACTTTTGATTAATAGTGTATACGACATTGAATCATAGTATCCGAACGTCCTTAAAGGGTTAACGGTGCGTCAAAGGTGCCAGATAGATCAGTTACTCGAGGAGAGTAAAGAAATGCAGAATAGGTATCGAGTAGCGACCCCGACCTTGAAGAGGTCTTTGTCGACGCGAACGACATCAGTATTCAACGCCTTCGCTTCTTCTGCCGGTCGTTTCTTGAATACAAAAGTTAGATCTCTCTGATCGTCCACCGTACCATTGTACCAACGGACAATATATTTTCGCGTTAGCGTACTCTCGCGATTGTCTTTCTACTAACATTTTTATTTTTTCCTTCGCCAACAATCGATGGCTCCTTTGTGCCGGTAATATTCCGCTTGATTCGTGATCTCACGTTTAGTATACTTGAAATTTTCGATAGAAAAGAAAGTAGGAGGGAATGATGGTAAAAATTGATTCAACCGAAGAAATTGGGATGATCGATTTTTTCGAATATTAATCGCACGGTAACAGTGTATTTATAAAGTGAGGTCAACAGACGTTCGGAAAGAATTTCCCTGTCAAATAGTGACGTAGGTAATCATGGTGAGATGGTATCTTTATTTATTGTAAATGTCGTCACGTAGCCAGGACAGGAAAACGCTGATTCGACCGATTGCATTCCGTTGCAAGGAAAATTTTGATCAAATCTTGGCTTGTATTTTGAAATATCTTGTTCTATTAATAAAAAATGTGTTATTAATTTTCTTGAATTCATTAGCCGCGTGTTTGCTAACTTTGATCAGCAAAAATTGCTCGAATCACCGGACATGTCCAGGTGTTTGACCCTAACTGACCTTACTCGACCCAGCGGGTCAGGTAAGAGGCCAATTTAAAATCTTGCGTGCACCTGTTCGTGGAATGGCTTCGAGATAACAGATTCCCGAATAACCTCGAGGCAACTTGATGCCCGTTTTCTTAATTCCTTTTTAACTGGAATTGAAATGTAACACGTAGAAGATTCTAACAAGGTTGTTTTTTTTTTAATTGCAATTAACAATACCAGCAAAAGATCATTCGTGCATCGTTTCTCATTAAAGAAACGATAATAGATTTCTAGTAAAAGAAGAACATTTTCTAAGAATAGATCTATTACTTCAAAGAAGAATTGTATCATCGCACCAAACTCAGAACACACGATTATGAATAATAATAAGTAAACATGGATTCGCTGATAGACTTTCTATAAAAGCTGAAGACTATAAAATGTATAACGTTGTTGTTTTTATTACAACGAAACAAAGAACCATTCTAATTAAAGATATTCATCGAAAACACTTAATCACCTCCTACTAAACATCATCGAACGCGATGAATTTCTAACGATGTTTAACCTTTCTCGATAACCTTTATTTGCATCCATCGTATGGTATAAAAAAAGGAAAATGGTTCGATCCGCGTTTGGATCGTTCCATTAGCAGCAACAGTCTTTGTGCGGTCAGTTGATACGAGCTTTTCCGGAACGTTGAATCACTGCAATCTTTTTTTTACAAACATAATATGAATCATTTGGTTTTATCGGCTTCTGGACGGAGTATCGAGTTGAGATTGGAAAATGTGAGGTTGTAGGTCGACAACCTCGAGATTTTCAAGTGTAAACATTGATTGGAATAGTTTTTGAGAATTTGTGGTGTAATTAACCCTTTGACAATGGCGCGTTCTAATAGAAACTTAAAAAATTTAATTATTCAAATTTTAATTTTTATTCGGTGGTATTTCTTTTGAAAATTTTCCAATTTTGTTGAATTTAAAAATTTTTCTTTGAGCTATGCCATCAGAACACCCAGTGGAGAGACGACTTGATCTTTGCCAAACTTACGCGTCGTGACGTCAGCTGACGTGGTTTGGCAGCAAGTCAGACGTTTCTTCGACGGTGAAGTAGGTTTTGCGCAACGGCGCGATTACAGTTCTCCGTTCGATTGGTTGTTCGAGGCACGTCGGGTAATGATCAACCGCGATTAGTAATTGTAATAAGACGTCGCCAAGAGCATTGTTATCTTTGCATTGGCAACTATCTTCCGCGAAGGCCCCGATAAGACACGGAAGGCGGTTTTGTGCGAGCGACAATCGTGTTTCTGAATCAATTTTTTCGCGTCACGCAATTCAAACCGGGAATCGATCTGAATTTCTCAAACAACCGACCAACTTCCTTCTATTTCGTTACATTCATTTTTAACCCTTTCATGGAATCTATGAATTTTTGCAATTCTAATTAAAAATTAAATTCCATTATTTTATAAACATCGATAAGTCAGCGATTTTATGTCACACGAAGTCTGTTAAAATTCCAACGCACGAATGAACGATGAATCAAAGGACAATCGCGTTTCCGTCCGAAAAAAGCATCGCTAATTGAACGGGAGTGATCGAATCTCGTTCGAGAGAAGAATACTCTCGGCCAAAGGCACCCGAGAGAAAGACGAATGACAAGTAGACAGCGAAGAGGTAAAGGAGCGAACGATCGCTGGATCGAGCGACGATGAGAATATCTATTGGACGATCATTAATATTCCGATGACGGATAAATCGTGCCGCGATTCCGAATCGAGGAACACGAAGGCCAACATTCGCGATCTTGCGCCTCGTGTATTTCCGTGTCGAGGCACATACATTATTTACCATTTCCTAGTATGATCCCCGTGAGAGGAAAAAGATGCGGGGCTATCGATAACTTGACATTTCGCCAACTCTCGTCAATTCTTTCCTCTCTTCCTTTCAAATTTTCGAAACTAAGAATCGCTCTTTTGCTTTCGTGTTCCATGGACTAACGATTATTATGGTAACTTGAATATGGAAATATTTATCGAATACCGATATTATAATTCGATGAATCAGTAATTGGAACCGTTTGGATAATTCATTTTCATTCGCTTTGTCGAAAGTGAGCTTTAAGTTCAGTGCATGGAACGTTGCCAGAAGCTGAAAATTAAAGTTCTCTGTTCAATTGAGGCCATTGACTGTACAGATTTCATGCTGTGTAAATTTTTGCTAGAAATAGAATTTTATTCGTCACAGTCTTTTGTCAAGCAGAAAATTTCAAAATTTTAATTATTAAATATTATAAAATTTATTATACGACTGAGAAATATTAATATAATATAATGGTGGTCTGCCATAGGTCTATATATACGATGCTCATTCTCCTGTATCGTCATTCTCCCCCGGGACGCCGACGGGGAAGGATGGGAACGCAGGACTACTAGGTATTGTGTATTTAACCACTGATCCTTGTGAACTAGTTCAAGGTTCTACTCAACCTTCGATTCAACCATAAACTTGAGTTATTCGAGCTTGAAGTAATAAAAACTTCTTCGAAGTTGTTCCATCTTAGAATTTTAATTCTTTCTTAATTAATTCATTCTATGCATAAACACCTGTCGTTTCACAAACTTTCCTATAACATATCAGGGCTATCAAACCGGTGTTCGTTTAACTTGGCACCTTGCCAGGAATATAAATTCGTGTCAATTACAAGTGATATTGTAGAACAAAGTATTACATGCTAAACCGACGCGATTACAATGTCGTAGCATTAGTCTCTAATGATCGTCGAATAAATTACAGTATCTTCTTGTATCATCGATCATCTATGTTCGATTAGAATCTTATCGATGAACATTTTGAAATGATTTTTAGAAACGAATTCGATACAAGTGCATAGCCATAGGTCTGATTGAAGTAAGTATCATTCTACTGCCTACGTTCTTGACTCTTACTACTTGCAACGAGCATTTAGCCTAGTTTCCTTCGACGCAATAATTCCAGCTTCATATTTCGTGATTTCGTTTCGATCAAACATTCGACAGATTCCTTTCGAGTTTCTGGTTTAAGAACACGTGGGTTGCTGAAACTTTCCTTCGATTCGCGATGTGTATTCGTTATAATCTCGAACAAAGAATGGACGAAACGTAATTAAGGGTGTGAGGTAGTTTGTCGTGCTTTTTCGAACCTTGAAGATAAAAGTGTTGGCGTTCGTATTTACCTGAGTAGATAATTACATCGTTATCGTGGCCTGAGATTGCTTAAGCACGAAATCCACCATTTGCAAACGCGATTTCAATGATCGTCGTTTGGTCAAGGTATTAATTATAAATCTCATATGTTATCTCTATTGATTAGCAAAAAGTTTAAACGATTTCACAGACTAACACGTTAATCAAATTTTCTACGAGTTTCTTAGTGGAAAAAGAATGGAAGTTAATTTGATCGAGTAATTAATTACAAACTTGGATAATTCTTTTTTTACGTAACACCGTTGATATGGTTGTGTAAATAGCAATCAAGTCTATCGTTATCTTTAAATTTGGATTTTCTTAGTTAATTTTGAAATAATCCTTTAGATTATTTCTAGTAATGGTAGAAATTTATCTAATCTGATCATGGTTCAAGTTCTCAAGAAATTTTGTTGAAAAAATAGAATATCAATATTGACATTTTCACGCTTTAACATTTATAGAAACACGATTCAATTCCATCAGAATTGAAGTAGGATAACCGGTTCATGATCAGACCATCTTCACTGTCCTCTATAATTAAGGTAACAGGTTATGATAATTAATTTTTCTAATTGAATTCCTCGACTTTAACGTTAATTCTCTCCCCATGGTCCGTCGTCCGAGGGTTGAAATTCGTCGCTTAACGGTATCGAATTAGGAATTTCTCGGTAAAAAAATTGCCACTACCGTAAGCAATTCTTTTCAATGAATCGAAGGTCGGGAACGAGTCAGCTGAACTTTGTTAGCGAAGGTAGCCAAGTGACGTCACATTGTCCGACCTTATGTCATTACGTTGGAAACCGGTCTCGGTTTTTTTCTTCTTTTTATTCTTTTCCAACACGTTGCATACCTGTCGAGATACGTCGAATAGACTAAATTATTTATGCAACATTCCACTCGTTCTCTATCTAGCATCACGAGCCACCGCGTTGTCGTTGCAAATGCAATTGCACAATCGTAATTACTAATAATAAAATAATGGATCAACATTGACGCTTCGGGTTCTTTCAATGCATGATCGATTAGATTGAAAAAAACTGAGCAATTCGATAAAGAAAAAAAGAAAAAAAATTGCAGAGACTAAAACCAATTAACGTTAATTTCTGAAAAGTAATTTTTCACGGACCAAAGTTCGCCGAAAAAGAGAAGGAAAGGAAAATTTATTCCATCGTTGGAAAAATTGAACTAGCAAAATAGGAAAGAAAGTGAACGACGTTCGAACGCGATCGTGAATCGTTTTCTAGATAAACCCGGTGTCCATCGTAATCTGTATATCAGTGTCACAGAGATAAACGTTTCCTCCGGAATGTTATTCGCGTGGTCGAAAGAAACACGTATGTACCTACGCTACGTATTACTCATTCACGTATGACACAGAGCGCATAAAACGCGAGATTTCCCGCGAAACAATTCTCATTCCCCGCGATTAACCACCTCTGGTCAGGTATCTTTCCTCTGCGCAGTCTCCGCGGATCGACTTGTTGCGTTCGGAACGTTTTGATTTTCCAGGAACAGCCGCGAAAATACTTACGATCGCTAACAAACCGATTGCGCAACGCTCGTTTTCATCGTTCTACCGCTTGACATTAAGCTAATTTCTTCGAAACATTACGGAACTCCAACGTTCTTCTAATTTTACAATAATAAAAACTAGATTGAACTTGAAGGAAACACTAGAGTGTACATACAAGTTTCTTTTCTTTTGTCACTGACATGACAAAGGTTTGGTAGAACAAAGATATCTTTTGTTTCGTTGAGAAAACTCTCTTTGTCAATGTGTCTGATGAGACATTGACTTTTCCTATTTTTCAAAGATTAATCACTAGTTTCCTGCATGGAGGCAGATTGATTCTCGCTAAAGAATTATAAATTTTATGTAATAAAGCTTGCAAATTAAAAATTTGCAATATCGAAACTGTCAAGATAGAAATTTCAAATACCAAGGTCCGAAATGAAAAATTTTGAATACCGAAACTTCTAAGATGAAAATTTCAATTGAAAAAGCTTCATTAAAGTCTAACTCTTGCAAGGAAATGCTATAAAACAAAAAGAAGCCCATCTCTGAGCTAAATCATCATCCTGTCGTTTAATCTGAATTAGCACTTACCATAGCCGCGGTTTGCGAGATAGTTGGAGCCTGATCGTTGGTCCTCACCCTCGCTACGGCGAATAGTATCGCGAGCAGGACACTTTCCCATCGTAAAAGACCACTCCACCTGGCCATCTTCCTCTTCTCTGTCCAACAACTCCGAACAGCTGGAAGAAGTTCAGAAAAGCTGGTCCTTTACCGTGGACGACCACCGAGTATCTGTCGTACGCGACACAATCCCAGACACTGTCCGCACAACACCCGGTCTTCCTCTTCAACGATATCGCAGGATAACGCGACGTTTCTTAGCTACACGTGTCCTTTCGATCATTCGAAGTTTGGTTCCTCCTATCGACGTGCGTGCCCGAGAAATGCTGTACTTCTACCCTGACAATATACGAATTCGAAGAAACTGCTCTGTCCAGGGTAGAAAGTTACGTGTAAGTAGTCGGAACCGTCGTTGCCACGACACTATCGATTTCGCGTGTTGTTCCCTGACGGCTGGTTAGCTGGCCACTGGTTAGTCCTCTCCGACGATTAGTACGAAACACCCGGGTTTGTCAACGGTGACAGAAGAAGGCACGCGGTATACGGATACGGCGTCTCCTTGGACTCTGACCGGCGGGACCGGGATGAAAATTTGAAAATTTTTGGGAAATCCGCGAGGAGGAACGACGAAGAAACGATGAAGAGGCACGGAGGAAAGGACGCGAACCGTACGGGCAACTGGTACCGGACTCTACTGCCACTCTGAATTACAATCAGTCTGCCACTGACTTTTATTGAGGCCTCCCACCACGCCACTCCACCGTCCCAGACGTCGCAAGCGTATAATGCTACGCCAGTGAGTAGCATGTCGGAGGCTCGTCGTCGAGCGTATTCTCCTCAGGATCATCGGTTTCTCGTTGTTTCGCCAAGTTTCACAGAAAATCTTTCATTCTCGATGATTTCTGTAGGTACTTTTGATTTTGATTAATTATTTCAGCTGTGGTGCAATATTGGATCATTTATGGGATCTTTGTTTGACGAGGTTTGAGAGACCAATTTAGGGTTCTTCATGGTTTCTAGACGTACTTGTGCTTTTCATAATTTATGCACTGTTTGAAGTGCATAGATATATTGGTTCAGTGGATTTTGGGTTAATTGTTGTTTGAAGAGGTTTGAGAAGAAATCATGACTTTTTCAAGATTTTTCAGCTGGCACTTTTGGTTTTGATACTTTAATTGAGTATGATTTCCTCTTCGTACACGTTTATCTGAATCGATCGCAGCATATCAGGACTATCATTTTCAGCATTGTTCCTTTAATTTTGTCGTGCCAGGAAGGAAAACGTATTGTCTGTCGTAGTCGTTTTTCTTTTATTTTTCATTCTTCCTGGGACGACTAATTACCTCGTGCAATCTACAGATCGTGGTAATTGACACAATACCTTCGGTTACGTGTTCATTTGAAGTGTATCAATTCTATGATAAAAAATATAAAATTGTTTTTTTATTTCAACTAGTGCATCTAGCAATTTAACGGATGCCCATTGCGTACCACAGTCATGAATAAATGATTTAACGATGTCAGAATAGTTTCTAAAAATAATTCGATGCAAACAAAATACGTTTTACATTTTTCGTTCTTCTTCTTATACGTCGTTCGCTTTCGAGGCTTTTCCAAATATTTTTCTTTTTATCCCGAATGAATTGAAGCTATGATCGCAAAAATCGCGGTGTGATACAATCGTATAAAAACGAGCCTTGTGAAACGAGGAATTGTTGTAATCTGTCGAGTGGCCACAATGGTTTCGCTTAGCCGCGCAATATCGGTGCAAAACACTGTTTCGAAAACCTGTTTTTCGATTTGTCTGTTTGCTTTTCATTTTAGAAGGAAATTGATCGGATCATTTCCTTGATTTTTGTCTCGTTGATGTTGCGTAGGAAACATAGTACTTCAATTTATTGAATAATTAAGTTTCGTGGTTCATTAGGTCTGTACAATAGGTCGTTAATGATTATATTTTTGTTTTTCTTATCAAGTAGTTGGTGCTATTTTTGAAGGATAAAATATAAGAATCTGGGGTTAATTTTGGATGAACATTGCAGTCTTCTAATTTGTATTCACTTCAGGTCCTCCAGAAAGAAGAAATTTCGTAGAAACTTAGGGTTCTTCTAATCTTCATTTTCTTTTGCATTTTAGCCGAGGGCTAGTTTTCATATTTTCTTTTTCTGTTCCTATCCCATAATTCTTTGCAATATATTTTTCTCTTTTTCCTGACCCTTCTTTCTAAAGAACTGCATAAATTATAATCTGTCATTGCAACACTCTACTTTCCTATTTCTAGAATTTTTCTAAAAAATTTTCAGATTTCTGGCAGATAATATCTCGATGATCATCATAAATGATTACCTTGAAAATGAAACTTGGAAGGTTAACACAAGGAAAAGGTAATTACAAGGAAAAGACGACAATGCTCAATTGAATGTTATTGTTCAGAGATTGGAACAATGAATGTTGACGAATCCCTGTACGAATTTTATTGGCACCGGTATCAAGGAAGCGGCCACCCTGTGGGTTCGCATGATACATTTGTGAATCATCCCAGCTAGCTTTTCGAGCCTTCTTTCCATTCTTTTCCAAGAATTCTTTTTGCTAGAGCCGACGACCGCAGGATTGATCCCTGAAACCCGATGGTTTCTTGCACGAAATCCGAATGCAGATGAACCTAACAGTGACTAATCACTAAGGAAATTCGGTGAAATTACATTTATCCTATAAGCTAACGAGGAACCGTCGATTAAACGGCAGTATGCGAATTGATACGTGTTCAGAATTCTAAAATTACAGTCAAATTAATTTGTTAAACGATAGGATTGAAAATAGGAAAAATAAGAATCGAAGTGTCGTAATATTCTCTTATGAATATTCATTGGATGATTCATTTCTAGAACGATACGAACCTAGTTTCTACATATGATTTTTCAAGCGTTATCGGTTGACCATGAGGGAAATTATCGGAAAAAATTCAGCACGATGTACTCTTTCGACCGGAATTATGAAAGCCAGCAGTATCTCATAGAACAAGGAAAAGTAAGAAAATTTCGTTCGACTGATTTTCTTCTACGACATTGTAAAGTTATTACAATTCTTTTTCACTCGAAATGATACGCATTGTTTTCTCCTATTTATCGGTACGTTTATCGTATACGTGCTTGCTGTTTTGTTTTCTCAACGCAGTTCCATGAAACAATTTGTTGTAAGCAAATTGTAGTATCGTCTTTCTGAAAATGTGGGAAAATTTATGCGATTATAGTCCCTTTTGATATTCGTTGAAATTATTGTACCTCCCCGTATCTTTCAACATTTGAAAAATTTACAAAGAAAGATTAAATATATAAAACAACGATAAAATGTTTTGGGATTTTGAACGTGAAACTTTAACATGGTTTCTACCTCAATTTTAACAAGAAGCTAGCATATGACACACACGGTGCGTCGTGAACTTTAATTTGAAGATATACAATTAGTGTTAATTTTTATAATCGTAATAGGATGTTCTACTTTGGAAAAAAAAAAAAGACAGATCCAAGCATAGACCTGGATATCTCTTATTTCTGAATGAAAGTCTTTCCAGTGGAAGTGGACGTGAGCCACATGAAACAAACTGTCCAGACCTATTTTGAATGAAAATAGGAGGAGAAAGAGAGACAAAGGGAAGAAGAAAGAGATTGGTCAGCGAGGTTTTATTCGGACCCAAAGGACGTGTTCCTCTTTTTTCTTGACCCTGGTGACCCGACGATAGCATCGTCATTTCGGAATGCATTTGCATTAATTCGGTCCTAAGCCTATTTAAATGCAGCCGAGGCAAGTTTGTAATCCTATCTGGAACGTCTTGCAGAAAGGATACGCAGAATGCCGGCGGAGGACACGGAAATTAGCAGATAAATCAATTTCTCGGAACCTGATTTCCTGCATGGTAGATCTTGAAAGAGTGAAATATCATTTGAAGAAGACTCGTTCAAAAGGGATGCTCTTTGTTTCGTTTCCCGTAGCGAGAAAGGATTTTTTCACGAGAAAATCATCAATCACCAGAAGGAATTTGTTGTTTCATTTTATCGAATTGTTGATACGGTGTCACGTGCGAGTACAGGCGCCACGACTCTGCGTTTCTAATCAGACAATTCCTGCAGATTTTCCGAATGTTTCTCGTGAAATCGCTTTACTTTCTTTCTTCTTTTGTCCGTCGAGTATTCGGAGAAAAAATACTGCGTACTAATCTTCGTACCTTTATACCTTTATATAACAAACTCAAGTGAATTAAAGCGAGATTCGCTCTAGAGCCAACCCTTTTTCGGTCATTTCCGGATAGACCGGAAGAGACCAAAAAAAAAAAAAAAAAATTCAGCCACTCGTTGAGATTTTGATCCACTAAACATAACGGCACAAGAATTTTTTCAATAACTCTTACCGTTTGGCCTGTACAAAAGTGACAGAAAATCTAAATCCTTTAACTCCCTTCTCAAGATTTTCAATCTTAGATACGGGTTGGCCAATAAAAGAAATATTTCCCAGCCAGTCTGACACTTTTGGCAGATAGTATATTTCTTTCGTCGCTATTAGACGCTGAGGAGAATCCTTCTCGAGTTAGAAGGGATTTATCAAGCTGACCCCTTGTGTTAGGATAACATTCCTCGGATGGATCATTCGTTATGGGGGGGAAAGGGTACGGGCAGGAAGTTTCTTTGGTGGGCGCGGAGAATTTGCAAGAAAAAGAACAGCTGGATCGAAGGGAACCATGAAAGACATGGTTCGGCCGCGCCTAAAAAATCATCTTCCAGCCAACCCCTGTTTCCATTCTCGTTCCCACCATACCCGACCCGTCTAATTCAAATCGTCCATCGATCCTGTCGACTCATCCTTCGTCATACCTTTTCCTTTCTTTTTCACTTGCATTTGCGACGTTTTTCTTTGGTCAAGGCTATCGCGTGACAACGACTCGTCGAAACGCGGTGGATCCCTCTTTAAGGATGATAAACGATCGACTAATTCCATTAGGAATGATAGAGATTCAGATTGGCTGGTATGCATTCATAGCCGCTTTCAAGAAAGGCTCGTTTGCCATGGAATTTTTAATCAAACCAGATCGATTTAAGTACTTACTGGTATCTGGAATATCTAGGGAATTCGAGAGTTAATAGGAAAAATAGAAAAATTTGTATCGAGGAGTTTTTCAATTTTATTTTTCATTTTAAGAAGCTACAAATTCTAATATAAAATTTCTACTTTGAATTTGAAAAAATTAGTCATTTTTCTTCCTAGAAAAGCGTACAATTTATCCAGGAATCGTTTAGGTTCACACGCGAATTGATGGTAACCCTAGATCCAAGAATCCACTTAATTTCTTCGTTCCAGTAATAAATCCCGCTCGGTCGAGCCCTCGATGAATACCATTATAGGTGGAAATTACATCGAACCCTCGTTCGATGCATAATCGAATCAAGTTAGTACTTGTTGCACGATAAAAACCAAGGGAGAGCTTCCCTGATGGATGAATCAGCGATTATAGCATCGATTCTTCCTGCTCACAAAAGGGAGCATTCGCACCTTCCTTTCCTTTCTCTTTCCGTGAAACTTGACGAACTTGACACGTTGGAAAGGGTTATCTTATTCAATACCACTCGATAGTCGATGCTGAATTTTCGATCACTTATTTCGAGTGCTTATTTCGGATCTCGTCTTTGCCAACAAACTTTTCTCTTCTTTAGTTATTCAATTTTTATCCCATGGTATTCAACGCGTTATCCATAAGATGTTCTTTTTTTTCCTTTTTTTTTTCAATTGGACCTCATTCATTTACGTAGATCGTCTTGTAATCTATGGACACGACGACCTTTCAAGATGATCCATCGTGTTGCATTTCAATCGAACGGGAAAGGGAAATACGATGCAGATGCATCCTGCGAACCTTGTGCATAATCATTCGCTCGATCCTTGCATCGGAATTATTTATTAGCAGAGCACAATTGGGTTGCATGTGATCGAGGACAGGAATGATCATTTCACGTGTAAACATGTTCAAGCAGGAATAATTGTGAAGAAGAAATTTGAAATTTCCATGGAAAAAACTGTCCTCACCTTCTGTAGAACAGACTTATGCTAAATTCACGTAACAGAGTGTAATCATTTTAATCGTCATCTGATGGAATTACGTGCAACGTGTGTGTACACGTAACACCAGAGGCGACAGCATTTATTTTCCACGGAGGAAACAAGGCAATTAACCCACGTTCAAACGAATTACTTAATTTTTCCTCCTGAACGTAGAAAGAAACATAATATCGAATACACTCGGTGCACGGTTTGGTTGGAATTTCCATGAGTAAAATGGACCGCGGAACGTCTGTCTCTGATTTCTGCCGCTCGAGCAATTATTTAATTGTAACTGATTTCCTGTCACTGCCTCCAACGCGGACTAGATTTCTCGCTAAGATAAGTAGCACGTGCGTGCAGCTCGCAATCTTCCGATGATGCTGATGGGAAATGTCTGAAACGTGATTTCTTATTAGAGAAAATTCGTGGTGGAAATTACAAGAAATTTTAGACGATTAATTTTTCATGCCGCGAGGGGACGTGGATCATTCTTAAATTATTTGATTAGAAAATTTTTTGGAGAAAAAAATAAATACTGTTGCGATGCATCGTCGAAAATGCGTCAGCTTTTAGCATCCACAGTTGCTAAACTCGCCAGGCTGAATGAATGACTCAGAATGACAGTAAGGTTTTTTCTTTTCCTCTTCTTCTCTTTTCCATGGAAGATTTTTATCCTTGCGGAATCGTTGAATAAGCAACGTTGCTCGGAGTCCCGTGAATCTGGATGCGTCGATTCTTGAGGAATCTAAAACGATCCAATCATCGATTCATCGTATCGATAAGGATCGAGGATGATCAATCATCGATCGATTTCTTTTCGAAAAGTTCCAGATTTCTGAGAGGGTATCTTAATTAGTTCCAATTAGTGTTCCTCTGATTTTGGAAAAAACTCATTTGTGAAATTTCAATTAACAATAAAATAGGGGAAGGAATAATATTTCTTATTAAATTAATTGCAAAGATATATCATTGTTGACATTATTATGTTTTATTACCATATTGATTCATATTGGACACATTGTAGTGTCATCCTGGTTTCTCGTCATTGTATTTCCGATTGATATCATGGATCATCGGTGATTCACGTATTAATAAATAAACTCCTCAG
Source organism: Osmia lignaria lignaria (assembly GCF_051020975.1). NCBI lineage: Eukaryota > Metazoa > Arthropoda > Insecta > Hymenoptera > Megachilidae > Osmia > Osmia lignaria. Next base: position 10,264,164 of record NC_135033.1, on the reverse strand, counting down.
ACGTGTCAATTATTATAAATTATCTTTTATACTTGTATGTTACACTCCGTTTCATTCAAAAAGAAAATACCATAAGATCCATGTTATAATTAAAATCTTCGTCAATTTTTCCATCAAACTATCGAATCAGAAGTAAAATATTCCAATACCTTGCGTTGCATAATCGCAGCCTTTTCAATAGATTGCAACAAGACGCTGACAATTGTTCTTCCGGCTATTTGTATTTAATCATTTTAACAGGAAACAGGGGTTTTGACTTTGGTAAGCTTTCCGGTGAGTCAGATGGATAAAACGAATCAAATATAAAATCCTCCACCCCGAAACCTTTGCAGAATCTCTGGTAATGGATCGGTTAGCAACATGCGCGAAACACGCGAGTCCCGTTGCGATTTATTAACACAAAATCGGCACGCTTCAGAATTTGAAAAGCCATGTGCAATCGGGTTTCCGCGTAGCCGATCGTTCGATAAACGCGATCACGTAGGCACGTGCCTGCCCCGACTCGTTCGGTTCACAGATTTATGCGGACGAATGGCGGAAATGGGTGAGAACGGTGCAGAAAATCGTGTAACGATCGTGTTTTCAATGTAACCGGCCACTCGAAATTCACCGCGTGAACTGGAGGGATGAATTAACGATCCCGTCACCCTGACAAATCCGTCGGTTAATTAAATACGAAATTTTGAAAATCGAGACTGAGGCCTCTCTGTACGTGCACCGACTCTGGTAAAGGAAATTACTCTGACGATTAAATCAGACGTTTCAGAAGGATTCTTGAGGATATGTTTGTTGTTTTAAAAATTGAAAAATCATCGATTTAATTATTTTTGTAATGAGGGAAGTTTGAGCGTCATGCATTATTAGATGCATTTTTTTTAATAACTGTTGAATGCAAATCTTTCGGAAATTCTCTTAGAATACTTATCAAGTATTCTCAGCTCGTTCAGATGGACGTTTACAAGGCGATCAAGTGTAAAACAGTTGCAGCGAAATCACGCTTTCTCACATCAGCGATGATGTAACTATACTTTAATTCCGAATTTCTAATCTTCACGGTCCTATTCACAGGCATTCATCGAAATGCATAAAATTTAGCAACGTTCGCTTTAAAAATTAACCCTCGATTCATTTTTACCGATGGTAAATCAGCGTCTCGTCGATACTAATCAGAGAGAAAGAAACGTAATAATGAAAAGCAATTGAAACGACGAAAACCTGATCCATCGAAGGTTTTCGATCGCACTGGCGGCATTTTGAAAAGCACGAAAGGATTCCTGTAACACGGCTATTTGACCTTGCGAGAAATCGTCTGAATAATTCAACGTTTAATTCAGAAACCGTCTATGGCATATCTAATTTTGATGCGCAAACGTTAGATACATATGTATCCGCATGGGTGTTGAAGTAAGAACCTCGTCTCTTTAACGAGAACGTAGCTCTCCTATTCCGTCTCCTTTATCGTGATAAAAATATCTAAACGATGGAAGTTTCACTGAAATCGGTTAAGTTTCTTCGCGTCTAACGATCCACGGGAAGGTTGAAAAATTCGTGATCGAATCGAAGGTTGAATATCGTGGGCGCTCTTAAAATTCCCTCCCACGCTCCCCTCGCCAAATAGCTTCGTCGCTCTATAATTTTCCATTTCTTCGTAAGGATAATCCAGAGTGAAAAGGCACGTCGTTTCATTCAAACTTGCTATTCCGCGAATTTCCAACGTGTTTCCTTAGAAACAAAGCGGTGTGGATGAAAGAAAAATGTCGACGAGCAGAGAACGGCCGTGTCGCATTCCGATTTCGCACACCCTCCGAACCCTCGATTCCGATGCATTTATGCAGTGATGCAGCCGAGACGCGCCTTCCTCAGCAACGGGCCACAGCCGTTTCTTTTTCGTCTGTCGAACACCCATCTTCTCGGTCCCCTTTTTCTCCTCACGGCACCGAGCGTCAAATACAAATTTCACCTGCCACCAGGGCGAAGTCAAAACACGGGAACGACGAAACGTGCCCGCGAAGCGTCGTAGGCTCGTTGTTTTGCAGCAGACGTGGCGCGTTGACACGACCGGCACACGCGTGTTAAGTACAACGCCTCCTTGTTTCGTGCGTTACATCGTGCAATGTAACGCTGTTTCAACACGCCGGGGGTCATTGGTGGCCAGCGACGGCTGCGTCGCGACGTCAGGTCTGGTGCGTAATCAACGCGCGACGCAACGGGTGCGTCGTCATTTCGAATACGCTGGTAATACTCGACGCAACGGGTGCGTCGTGCCTGAAATAACAAAATCCTCAAATTTCAATATCAAAATTTCCATAATATCTAAAAGCCCGATATAGTAATGGTATTGGAAAAAAATTTTAACGATCGATCGATCATCGATAAGTACCCATCACGAGTCATGAATCGGTGATTTATGCATCCTGCCGACTTATGGTCAGGACACGTCGTTGCATCGGTATGACGGCAAGGTGCAAACACCTTCCTTCTGAACTTTTCTTTTTTTTTTTTTACGAGCGTGTGTATCACGGTGAAACGAGCGTTCAATGTGTTTATATTGCGGGGTGGACATTATCGTTGGTGCACGATTCGCGAAGGGAAGCAGAGACAAACGGCGATCGGTGTTGGCCATGGGTAAGTTCAGTGATCCCGTCGTGTTCGAAACGCAGATCAGCCTCGTCCGGCAACGCGAGACACAACTAGCCCTGTTGTATGTATAGCGAGAGAGTACACGGGTCTTTGCCGGGCAACACTCGTGTCGCGAGCGAAGAAGAAAAGGAAAAAAGGAGAGAAGCGAACTCGCGCTCTTACACCGAGAACACGGCCATGACGTGAAAGCAAAAGAAGGCATGCGTTACATCCGAGGCTGGTGAATGTCAATGGCTAGGGCACTTCTTGGAATTTCGACGAAAAATCGATGATCCCGACCGGTGGATCGATCACGAAATCACCAACCTCGTCCGTTCACCTTTCCTCTTTTTAGAAACCATCGAATTCGTTAGATTCTAGCAAAGAATTCGTCCCTCTCTAAGTGTCGCGGTTCAGCCCAGATCAGCGACACTTTCAGGGGTATCGTTGTATTTCATTTAAATTGAATCAAACTTGAACTTGTGCTCAAGATACTTAGGTTCGTTTAATATTTCCGTAATGTGAATGATAGTTATGTTTTTTTAGGTCGATGCATAGGTTGGAGCTATGCATAATTATATTACCATTGTGTCCTTAAATTTATCAAGGCTTCAGCTATGCTAATGTTCTTCGTTTAAGATTAGGGCATAATTCAAGAAACATCATTCTTTTAGAGGACACGTTAAAATAACTCTTCTTTATTACAATGTAAACAATAATGATTTAAAGAGAATGATGGTAATGAGGCTATAAATGTGTTTCATTGTCGCAGCCTTGAAGTTTGAATATTTTAAACGATGCATATTTTCATATTCTTCATTTTATAGCGTATTTATACTAGTTGCTATCAAACATTTTACTTCACATTCGTATCCTTTTTTCTTCGAAATTTAATAACTGTAATCTAGCGCAAAATCGTTTCTCATTCGCACCGATACGAATAACAATCTATCACTTACGTAATCCGCTTGTCTAGTTAATATTTCATCCTGTTATTTTCTCATCACTAACGACACATCGGTTGATCGTAGACAACTAACAAATAAAATTTTCAACGTATCCGTTCGTCTGGCGCAATTAAAGGCAGAGCCAGTAATTACTGGCGATTGTAGAACGCCAGTAATTAATATCCTCTGCAATTAAACGGACACCGTTTTCCGTGAAACAGTTCCAATTCTTCGTTGGAACAACTTCAAGTGTATTTCTATTAGAAAAATTTTCATTTCTCACTATTCCCATCGTTTTCCTGTTTCTATTATTTTCCTTTTTCCGCTGCATCGAGCAACGTATTAATTAAGAATCATCCTGCATTCGCGTAGGCTAGTTATTTACGCGACCAAGGTGAAGTTCAGCAACGATCACGGGAATGTTTCGACGAAGCAAACATTGGCTGAGTGGAGGTTTTCACCGATCTCGTCTGATCGGTTCTGTATCGATCAGCTCGAGGATGGAAAAGTATGATCCTCGAATGCACTCCGGTGCATACTCCGTCTACTCGAAACGCGTGTTTGCTCTGCGTTGAGAGATCGAGAACGGCGTGTTACCGGGACAAAAAGGACCTTGAGAATCCTGCCGGTGTCACCGACATTCCCACAGGAGTCATCCTCTATTATATTTAAATTGGGCGAGCGTGCCTCGCGCCCAATATGCAGCTGCACGTGTGCGCAGTTGCACGTGAGTCAATACGCGGCCACGTAGCCGAGCACGGCCCACGTATCGTTACTTCCATTTTCTCTTTTTTCCCTTCCACCACGACAAAGGATGCACTTTCGTTTGTCATCGGCCGGGTCCCCGTTCGCCGGAAGTGCGGAATGTTAATTGAGCGATGCTGTCTGCGTTAATATTTATGCTAATCGCTCGTATAATTAGGTGACAGGGTTTCTTCAGGATCGTCTCGTTGGATTTTTCGATTCTTCTTTTTTTCCAACACCGAATGTTTGAAGTGATCGGTAGCGTTGTATTCAGTTTTGCGGTGAGATTTGAATATTTAACGAGAAGAAAGTCAACAGAGACGGAGTGTTTTTTAAATGCTTCTTCTTTTGTTACCGAGATTTTAAATAACACCGTTTGTACAGGTATTCGATGTTATCTTTTTCAGTGAAGAATTTTGCCTTTGAGCTCGATGCACTTTTCTTTTATTAGTTATCTTGATTTTTTGAATAAAAGAAAATTTGTTACCTCTCAAACCGAAGAGACTTTTTCATCGAACAACACACAGGCAGAACATTAAATTATACTTTTATTATATTCATAAAAATTAAAATGTACACACCTTATTGTTTAAGTCATACTCGTATCAGCTTCTATACAAGTATCGCAGTATGTATAATATTTAACAATAGAGGTATAGGTACTCTCGAGACGAGACCAGACTTTACGAAACGAATACATGAATTTCCAATTTCGGTTTTCCTTTTTTTTTTTTTTTGGTTGATTTTTTTGTTGGTTTGGAGGAGGAGGGTGATACGGTATTTTGTTTAGCTTACATCCGATAATTATTAATATTATTGACTGCTTACAAAATAATACTATTACACAGTAAGTCATCTCTCGGTTTACGACACAGTTCCGGTGTACTCCACAGAATAATTATATCATTTTAGTCCCGCGGATGGCCTACGAGATCGAATAAAGTTTTATTTCAGTAAGTATATTCTGTCTGCGTTTACGGCGATAAACGGTGGGGGACAAACCGCGCGATTCGCTATAAAAAAATGAAAGGTGAAATAATAAAATAATGATTAGCTTCCTTCGAAGAAGTTACATGGAATATATCACCTACCTACACTTTTAATCATATATTTTCTTAATTTTTTTTCTTTTTCATTACTTTTATCTCTCTTCACCGTCTAAGCACGTCGTGCCACTAGTGCGTACGCCTGCGATCGGATTTTTCTCTGTGCGTCTGATTAACTCTGTGTGATTAAAGGTCCGTTCACTCATTAAACATGATAGACACAACATTATTTAATAATAAAATTGTCATATTCTAAATCGAAGATCATTCAACGAAAAGAGTACTTTTATATTTCCACAAAGAATACAGGTATTTTTAATAATTATTATGCCATACATGTGAACGGACCTTAAGGCACCTGATAACTCGTTCGCTATTAGCATTCAAATATAACATTCTTTTTTTTAATTATAAAATAATATAATTTTGAACCATGTATTTTGTATTTTATATTATTTCCTTTCGATTTTACGACAGAGTTACTAATTGTAATTAATTTTCGCTCTTAGCGAAAGGGTTAATTTTAATAAAAAATGTGAGGCTGATAGCGAACGCGTTAAAAGGCGTCGCTGAAAAGTGATGCTAACTAAGAAAAGAATCATATAGGTAAAATGCATAAACCGTTAAAATGAAACTGGTCCATCAAGCAGTCGGATAAAGGGTGTCGATTAGTTACATATGTTTTGGTACGGTTTGTGTTTACACTCGAGCGAGTGAGCGATCACGTCGTTCAGTTCACAAGCGGTCTCCGGGCAACGTGCACAGTAGCAGCAGCGTGCGCGAGAAAGGTACGATGCTAATTATTATCGATCTAATTAATGGAATCTGAATTTCCGTCGACGCGACGTATTTAATCGTTCTCTTTCTCTCTCTCTCTCTCTCTCTCTCTCTCTCGCTCTCTAACGCGTAACACGAAATAAAAAGTCGCCTAAGCGCCTTTTTCTCATCTATGTATTCTTACTTTATATTACACTGCCAGCTGGATCGTCGCTGCGATCGTGATCGTAACAGTGATTTTACGATTCGTCGGAAACCAGTCATGGAATTAACGTATTTACATCGCACGATTCGCGTGGAACGATTTTTCCATGACCAGCTTCCTTGAATTCCGTGTACATACAGTCAGGTTTCGAGTGATTTGGAAAATTAGTAATTTATCGAGGGTAGAATTTTGATACTTGATTATATAGTAATTAACGATGGAATATTTGGAAAATTTTTCATTCGTGTAATAAAGTTTTCTTGCACTTTTACGATTTCGATCGGAGCAACGTATCGTTACAATTTTAGGACGGTTCAAGTTCGATTTACTTCGTGTTCTTATTTGTCAATGTTTCTTTTTAAATGAAAAAGTTACATAATTCTATATTGCAACAGTAACAAGATCTCAATCTTCATTGAATTTATTTATCTTCAGTGAAAATCATAGTCATCGTTGATTTATCTCTATTTAATAAAAAAATTAATTGCTATTGTCAGTAGTTACGTAAAAAAAAAAAGATTTGTACGTTTAATTGACAGTTCAATGAAGTAAGGAAAGGAAGAAATGATATTTATAATTAATTATGAAATTCAAGTGAAAAGACGGGATAATTTGATCACGCGAGTATAATGAAATAGCAGAACATCCCGGAAATCGTCCTTGTACCGTCCCATAGTCTTATATAAGACATCCGAATAGATATCAATTGAATGGGAACTGACTCTAAACACGTTCTCTGCCTTTAATCACGCAATGCAAAAATAGGCTTTCCTATTTCCGGTCACCTAGGTACCGGAGGGAGTGACACAGCGAATCTACGAATCTACTGAGAATTTCCAAAAAACCTTACAATCTATGTATCGATCATTTTCTTCTCGACTAATTTCTCTTGCTCTGCACATTCGAACAGATGTTATTCTACTTTATAGTAGCGCGAATTCCCGATCCATTGAATTTATATTTTAGCATCTTTAAAGCGGTAATACCGGTATTTAAGCATGTCGAAATATGGAAATACAGGTATTCGAGAGATCCCGAAACCGAAATACCGGTATTCGAGGAGTGCAGAGTATGAAATATCGGTATTTTCGAGCTCCAGAACTGGAAATATAGACGTTCGACCATCCTAAAATAAAGAATACCGGTATTATAGTACTGTAAAATATTAAATATCTCGTTTAAAAGCGTTCAGATTGAAAAAAAAAAACTCCATTAAAGTTAATTCCAAAATACGTGGTTCTTTGAATCGGGAATTCGAGAAGGTACATACAATGAACGAAAATTGCACGGTCGACAACGCTATTTGGTCGCACCAAGTTCGACGTAATGCAATGTACAATGTCAGCCTCCTTAACGTTAATACGCTAACAATAAACGAAGGGACGATGATTGGGAAAGGGAAAGGAAAGGGTTGTGTAATTGGGCCTGAAAGCTGGTGCACATCGTGTACTATAGTATTCTTACATACTGTGTCGATAAACGCCTAAGTACCAGTGTGGTTGATGGTATTTTTTTTTTCTTTGCGCACGTACGTTTTTGTCTTTTGTTATTTGCTCTTTTCATTTTTTTTTTTTCTCTCTTTACATTACATTAAAATATAACACCAATCTCGACTCGCTTACATTATACATATACATGTGTGAGTTTTTTTTTTTTTTTAAATGTATTTTAGCGATGATCGTTCGAACAGTCTCTCACCGTGAAGCGTTTAGAAGAGTTCCGAATTCAATATTAACGTGATTGCACTTTGTCGTAATTGACGACACTGGAAAATCTAGGCTCACTGTGTTAAGCATTCAAAATTTTTCATTAGAGGAAATTTTCAAAGGAATTAAATGCTTGTTTGTGAATCATTTTTGCATAAAGAAAAACAGGCCCAAAAATTATAAAATAAAATTTTTAGACAGTATAATAATTCTTATTATACTACACAAGTAATTGTACAAATATGGCACGAAACGTTTGAAAAATGATAAGTGCATATAGAAAGAGAGTGATGATTAGAGAAACGAGAAGAGTGCAGCGTAAAACAGCAAAGGATTAAGTTTCACAGCCTTTTGTTATTTAGGAGAATAATTCGTGTAGATTTTTTAATATTCGGAGAAACTGGACCCGTGCAAACCATTTGTTTTTATTTTATTATTTTGGAACTTAGACCGTGTCTGGTTGCAGCTGTGTTGGGTAATGTTAAACTCGGAAGTCTTCCAGAGACAGTTCGTAAAACCGATTGGTCGAAAATATTATTTCTAGAATCCGTTACGGGTACAAAGTACAGTTGCGAACGATTATCACATAGATAATTATAACGATAAAAATGGACATTGTCTTATCGTGGGATGGAATAGGCTGTGTAAGCTCCGTCAATGCTAGATGCTCCGCTGCAATTAAAAAATAAACAAAAAGAAAAAATAAAAAAAAATAGATATTTTATAATGTACATAGGGTCGTTCAAAGTTAAACGATCAAATTGTATACAGAATGCAGCCGCATAATTAAAAGAAAAATATTTAAAAAATTCTATTTCTTGATAGTTGCATCAACTCTTAAGTGTTTATCGTATTACATTTAAAAAGAGGAGCTTAGATTTTAGAATGTTTAGAATGAAAATTTATTCTTAATTACAAAAGTCACATAAAGAAATTTGCAAGTTTTATTCACATTGCATAAAATTGAAATAAATATACACCATTCTTTATAATAGCAATGTTTGATTATTTAATTTTTGAGTACCCTGTATGTACATATAAAACAAAAATAAAACAATTGTATAAAACATAGCGTGTAAAAGAAACGATTGCAAGTTGTCGAAACTTTCTCGTTAACCCTTTGAGTGTCAAATATGTTACTTTCATTTATAAAAAATTTTCTCTTTAATAATAAATGAATTCCAATATGTTATTATTATGTAAAAATTTCATGAAGATCACGCGTGATTGTTGAAATATTTCATCTGAAAAATAGTCTGACACTCAGAGGATTAAAATTCAACGAAACGAATAGAAAAAAAGAAACAAATGTAACGTTAAAAGAAAAACTAAAAACCTGTTGTCTGAAACGAAGAATTTTATTATATCCTATGCCAGGCAGGCATGTAGCATCACTGTGACATTTATGAGTCTTAATTTTCTTTCATCTTTAATAATCTTGAATTACCAAAAAATGGACAGAGATATTACCGTTCGATCGCGACGTTTCTTTTCTCGTACAGAGACTCTTCTTCTTTTTTTTTTCTTTTTTAATTCACGTTTGTACGCGAGAACAAGTCCCATTTTTTGTCGCAACAAAGAAACGTCACGTTACGGTGTTTTTTTTTTTAATTATTTATATTCAATAAATATTACGTACAGTAATATGTTCATTATTGATAGCGTTAGTATTGTTCTAATTGGACAGAAGAGTTATTTTCTTTTTTTTGTTCTGCGGTTGTTTCGTGTTGCTGTTGTTCACAATTTCTTTTTTTTCGAATGAATTTATTTGCGACTACACCTTAATCGTTCATTCCTTTACTTTTCTCCACTTCTTTGTTTCGTCTTTGCTTATCCTTCGTTATACTCCACACAATCTATTCCGTGAATTAAAAAAAATACGTTATAGTTATTTGATTTTTCCCTCAGGCGATACATACAGTTGTGATTACATATATTTCGAGAAGAATTCATCTTTTTTTTTTTTCTTTTTATCCTAAAGAAGGGATTACATTTTAATCGATTGAACGAGATGACGTGAATATCGTTAATTCATTTTGTTTCACTGAGCTTAAATCGCATTGAAATCTGTATCAAATATATATATGTATATTATCAGAGTTCCTCGCGATAAACGATTAGAGAAGAAATTAGAAGGGATGGTGCAACGAAGCTTATACAGGAAAAGAAAGAAATCAATATAATTACATAAACGATGAAAGTGTAATAATAAAGCAAGCTCGGTTTTCTTAGTCGTTTTCTTTTCATTGTCTACTTAGCTAAACTTACGAACCTAATATTGCGATCCTATGTAACCATGTTGCATTCGTAGAAGATTGTGTTGGCCTAAGTGTTAACGTAATTAATGTAATTAACATAATCCAAATTAGATTCTTTGCAAATTTGATGCTTTCCAAATTGGACCTTTTAAAAATTCGATGCTTTCCAAATCGAGCCCTTTGTAAATTAAATTCTTTGCAAATTGGAATTTTCTAAATCAGATTCCCTACAAATTGGATTTTTTCTAAATCATACCATTCGCAAATTACATTTTTTCCAATTTGCATTCCTTGCAAATGAAACATTTCCCGAATAGCATATTTTTCTAGAGTTAAGAATCAGAGGCTAATACAAACTTCTTTTTACCATGCAACATCCAAGTTCGACGCATCTATAAATTAACGCGTGTCATGTTCGCGTGTAATAAACGTAATATTTGCCGGGCAAAAAGGGGTATTTATGTTACAATAAAAAGGAACTTAACGGGGTCGCGCTAAAAAAATACAATATGTATATATATATATATGAAACAATTGTATACATATAAAATCTTTAAATTAATCTACACAACAGCGCGGTGATTCGCGGTCTTTATTTTTCTTTAATTCATGAATTTTGGCTGTCCCAGTTATCGATCAATTTTTCTGATTCACTTCTCCACAATTTAAATTACCGCCTGGTAATTTTGGAGAGTGTATCTATTAATTATTATGTATGTATTTGCGTGTGTATTTAAATATGCCAGATACATTCTGATTTTATTTAAATGCGATTGTTGTTTTATGGAATATTTCTCTTTTTTTTTTTTTATTTATCAAAGTCGACTCGCCATCATTCGTCTTTCTCCCTTTCTTCTTAAGAATGTACAATTAAATCGGAAATTAAACGATCACTTCCAGTTTCGTGTAAAAATTAAAATGGCTCGTCAATACCAGTCGGTGAAACGAAAATTGTGGAATGCTTACAGATCGTTCGTTCTTCTCCTTTTTTTTATATATATATATATATATATATATAATTAAACATCGTCGTCGTCGGTGACTGTCGATATATAATTAAGGGCCAACCGTGTATCGACTCCGTTCCTACGCTACTGAAAAAATGCGAAATAGATACTAAATGCTTTTTCCATCTCAACACGTACCATATTATTTTTTTTTTTTTTTTTTTTTTTTTTTAAATCGTTATCGATGGATTCCAATGCTTCGTGTGTGTGTGTGTGTGATACACATTAATGACCTAACGTTTCAAGTAATTATTTATAAGTATTAATAATCCATAGCTGCCCTAAACGTCTAAGGGACTGAAACACTGCTGCTACACATATCAATAGGCATGTAGCAATTAGGATATATTTTTTTTTCTTGTTTTGTTTTCTTTAGTGGCTTAGTAGTAGAACGAAGGTTACGATGAAGCGGTGTGTGATCCGTTTACTTGCCACGTGGAGAGGATCGTGTGCCGGTTGTTGAGAGACCTTCTCCTCGGCTTCGACTTCGGTGCAAGGAATGTAAACCCTCACCTGAAAGAAACACACCCATTTCAAACTAATTAATATTCGTATATAAGTGGTCCCGAGCATTAGCTTTATCGTTGGCATTAATTTTCCTTGAGATATCTATTCGATAGATTTTTATTTCACATACCTCTGCTGACGCTTCTGCGCATCGGTGCAGATTGAGGAAGAGTAAACGTGTAGTTTCTAAGTGCTCTGCCTCGTTTGTCTTGAATTAATTTGTCCACTTTCACGAATATTCCGCATTTTGGTCGACACGTGAAGTACCTATGGCCGTTCACAGCACCATCGTTTTTACCTGAAACATAAATCGAAAACCCCTCTTTAGAAACTCTCCCCTTTCAACTTATAAATAATTCTCATTATCTCTTCTAATATTTAACGCTGGATAAGACAATTTTTAAGCGAAGGAAATCTTACCAGTAGGAGCATCAAGTTCCACTCCTATCCACGTCCCAGACGCGAATTCTGTTGGACCAACGTAAGCTATTACACCTGAATAGCTGTAAGGACGAACCAAAACCGATTCACCAACTATCACCCAGTCTGGTAATAATGTTTCGACTCTGCTCAAGTCGTGTCTCGAACCAAATGTTGAACTCTTTTCGCTTACATCGTCTGTTAACAAAAGACAGACAAGAAATTTTTAATAGATATTCATCAAAGATAAAATAGATCTAATTTTAAAGAATAGTATGTATGTACCATCGATTCTTTCTGAGGAGCTGTTATCACCGTTTTCGTAGGGCATGCTAGGTTGCATTGATTGTTCCAGTCGTGCCGCAGCTTTGCTCTCTGAAACTTGTGGACGGACCATAGGGAATGAAGCTCTGTGCTGAGAACTCGTAGGCCTTCCTGTGTTGGCAGAAGCTTTTCTTCGTCTGACCACCTGGAAATTAGAATTGTAATTCCCAAATTGAGATTTTTCCAATTTGCATTCATTGCATTAAATCCACATAGAATAACTAATTATTCTACCAATCAATAATTACCTTTCCCGGTGGTAATTTTGTGTGCACAACCGAGCTACCCTCCAAAGGACTATCTTCACCGGAATTCGAGGTCTGACTGATTTCCATATCACTTTTCCTTCGATTGCTTAAACTTTGACTCGGTGTATCTTTCTTCTGAACAGTTGCATTCGTCGAGTTGCTATTCGCATCGCTGTCGCTTTTCGTCGACGATACAGGACTGTCCATATCCGCGTCCATGTAGGCACCCGTTTCTTCCAAGTTCTTCCTAGTTCGCTCTGAAATCAATTACACATATTTAATTGAAATATCATTTCGTGACACGAGGAATCTAAAATTTATTACACTGACCCTCGTTACAACTGCTCTCCATCACGTTCAGATTATCCAAAGCGTTCGTCACCTCTCCCATGTATTCCTCCGGCGTTTCCTCCACCAAAGAGCTGTCCATTCGTTCCGGTTTCTTCCCCTCGAGTAGATTCCGATACTCCAGATCTGGCGTTTCGTCAACGCTGATCGATTTCACGCTGATCGAATCCTCGGACGTGAGGTTCGTCGTCGACACAGCTTGGGAACCGTAACCGCTGCTGCTCATGCTTGGCGTGTTGATCTTCGTCGATTGAAGTTCGACAAGAGAATCCAGTGTGCGTGAAGAAGTTAGCGGTTTTACTGGTTTCGCCGGTGCCTGAACGTAATCGTGTGTGACTTGATTGTGACAACGATGGCATTTATTCGTGGTTATGACATGTCTTGGCGATCAACACCACGAGAAGAAACAATCTTACGCGAGATTTTCTCTGATTCTGAAGAACGGTTTCGTTAGAAATTATTTCATCTGAAATAGCTAAATTTTCGTTTATAAAATAGGCAATTTTGTTTAGAAGCTAATATTGTTTTAAAAAAAAAAAAAAAAAGAAAAAAGTTTCACGTTGAATGTTTCTTCTTTGAAAAGAAATTTTTGTTTCAATGCCTTCGAGAGTTTATCAATGGGATCATATTTGCTTTATTTAGTGTCTTTCAAGAATTTCCATGTGTAAGATTGCACGGAGATGGAGTTTTAGTCTTACGGTAAGGGCAAGTCTGACCAATGACGCGCTGTACTACTTGCCCGCGCGCTGCACCGCTTTCAGTAGTACGAGTCAACGATAACTCCCCCTATCTTCTAATACAGGGCTGAGCAAATAGCGGCTCGTTAAGAGTTTTTTGTGGCCCGCCAAGATATTCAGAAAAATCCGCCTTGAACCCAGATTTCCAATAAAACTGCCATTATTTTATTTAATTTATAGTTATTGATTTTTATTTTAAAAGGTACGGCCCTCCGCTAACCTTGGCTTCCGAGCCAAAACAATTGCCCACCCCTGTTCTAATACATAGAATACTTGAAATTTCGCTTCGAGCAAATGTAAAAGTGTACTCTTTTATTAATAATTGAAAAAATCAGTGATGATAGTGAAAATGCAAAGGATTCAAAGTATCTAACTAAAATCTATGTAATAATGATTCCAATATACCAAAGAACGTGTACTACCTGATACGATTCGTATTCCGAGTAATCAGCATCGCTCTTCTCTTCATCCTCGTCGTTGATAGGCGTCGGCAGTTGGTTTCCAACGTTCGAGGTTTCCTCGTGCAGAGTTGTCATTCGTAGGGCCAGTTTACTGCCAACCATATTTGGAGATGCTAAAACGAATATCGATAAATCAGATAGGAATACAGTGACCGATGGGAAGTTCGAATTGTGATTGATCGAATATCAGGGCCGATCTGGCCAATAAAATCAATTCCATTGTTGATTACAATTATTTCTCTTCGCTGGGTCGAACACACATTCTAATGTAATAATCGGGCTTATGAGTCGATCACACTAAGGGTGCCAGGTCGGTTCTGATATACATATTAGTGATAAATATTGAACAAAAGGAGTGTCCATGCCGTTCCTAAAAAAAAAAAATAAATAAATAAAAGGATAAAAATATATTCCACGTATTCGGTTATTTTTCTGATTATTAGGCAATCACTGGTTGATATACAGAGTGCAAGAAAACTTTCTCTTCGCTGTATCGTCCCAGTTTTCAGCTATTCTGTATTTCAATAAGTATAATTTTAAAATTTTCTTTACTTATCATATATTTTCTACATGATACATAGTTGAAGTTTCTTTAATTAGAAGAATATTTCTGTCGAGTGTTTTCCATGTGTAATGAGGTGTGAGTCCAAATCATTCGTCTCGATCGGCAGTTAACTAACAATAAGGCTCAGAAGATTAAGCACATACGTGGAATATAAGGCAGCCTGAAATAAACATAAAACAGAGGTGAAAGAGGTACCGATTATAATTCTAAGCGATATAAAACATCGAACATATACGGAACTATGCACTGCACCATTCGGTACAGTTAGGCTGCAAAGAACGACATTAACTACGAAAGTTTCGATTGAAATAATTTAAAAAAAAGAGAAACAAAGAACAGAAGACCGTGATTCTTAATTACGTATATTTATATATCTATTGTCACACTACATTAATTATTGAAATAAGGAGTAAGGAAACCAAACAGTCTACTAATCACTACTAGAATGATCGAATTGACTCTTTCAGACTTGCAAGCATTTTAGAATTTTTTTCCAAAATAATTTGACGGTAGAATTTGTTAAGAAATTTAGCTAATTTTGCTGTCCACTCAGTTCTTAAAATAAGAAAATATAATTTTCTAAAAAATATGAAATTTCTCACAAAAATAAAATAACTCTACAATGCAGCTGATCAAATATAATTTTAATTATAAAAAATTGATTCTTTTTTTCAAAATAAAAATTGAGCAAGTTTGAAAGAGTGGTCAACAGCGAGTGTCACCTACACTTGGCAGAGGTGGATTGTTGCAGACGTGTCAATGAGTTGAGATTCAGGTTGAGATTCAGGAAAGTTGGTCTCGCTGAAAGGAGATAGACGTACTGATTACACGGCACTCTTTTATATATCATTTTTCTTTCTGGTCGTTCACTAAAAAAAAACACACTACGATCTTTTTTCTCCTCTGAATGGCGAGCCTTTTAATGACAGCCTTTTTTTTCCTCTTTTTACAGGCTTGTACAGTGATCAATCGTGCCTGCAGGCTAGAAGACACTGGATAATGTGAGGCAAACCACACGAAATGTACACTTACACGTCGTTTTCTCGATGGCTGATAAACATTCATTTGCCGATACAATTACTGTACAG
Organism: Osmia lignaria lignaria; assembly: GCF_051020975.1. Lineage (NCBI taxonomy): Eukaryota > Metazoa > Arthropoda > Insecta > Hymenoptera > Megachilidae > Osmia > Osmia lignaria. Next base: position 10,248,157 of record NC_135033.1, on the reverse strand, counting down.
GTAAGTGATAACAGAAACTATAAATTTATATTTCTTAATTGTTGTTTCTTTTCTCTTTATTTTATTCTGAGGATCGAACGTTTTCAACTCGCCATTTTAAACACAAATCCAAAATGCACAAATAAAATTTCTAACATTTTTCTAATTTCTAATATTCTGCCTCTCGAGCATAATTTTCAAAGTGACCTCCTTTATGATATAAAATTAAATATGAAACTATAGGAGTCGAATAGTTAAACTTTAATTTATAAATTAATTATCCATATCTTTAATTATCCAATAATTAGAATTTTGAAGTCATATGCATTTTGAATTCGTTATGAATAAATTAACTCGTTTCGAGCCACTCATTTGAGAACATTAAATTTGAAATATTTATCCATACTAATTATTTTTGATACATTATTAATTCAATTAAAAAAAATCTCATACTTAATATTCCCTAATGAGTAACATGAGTCGAAGGGAATTCAAATGAAGAGATTAGTTTAAAGTCAGTGGTGATTGTCTCAGTGTTTTCCAATAAAGATTTGTTATTAATAATATAGTTAATAGCGTTAGACAGATTCTATACCTTCACAAAGCATGCTTGACTAATTCTTCAAACGATCATCTCATGCATTACTAATTACTGTTTAATTGTTTCCTAATTATTTCGTTGACTTTAAACTAATTCCTCTTTCAGACAAAGAAAATGGGAATCTTGCTAATCATACTTCATCATAAACTTATATATATACAAAAACAATAAAAATATAATTTGTTATATTTTTTCCCATTTTCTTATTTAATTATAAAAGCATCAGCTTTTTTTTCCTTAATTCTTCTGAAAAACAATTCAATATCTTCAACGAATAATTTCTTTAATTATCTATTTTAATATCAATGAATTCCAAATTGTTTTTCAAAAGTGAATATCCACCTAAATCATTAATCGTATAAATAAATATTTATGTATGTATATTATGTACACATATATGATACAGTTATCCTACATCTGTTTCTAAAAAGAAATTTGCTCGATAGCACATTCACAGATAGTGACAGTGAAATTAGAACAACTTTACAAGCGACTCTCTTCTCATTTCTTTTTCATTTCTTTCTCTTTTTTTTTAAGTTGGTCCACTTTGAATTCAGAATTCTTAACATACAGAAGAAAATATGATAATTCATTGAACCCGATTAAACGCATTCGTGCGCGTTCAACGAATTAACCAGATATAGAAAGAAAACTATAGAAATCATTTCTATTCTAATAGAAAAGAATTGTTTCATATATCCATGCTTTCAATTTTTAAAAGATCCGTAGATTCGGTAGATTAAATTCGTGAATACAGTGCCGGTGAAACAAAAAGAATAAATGATTTCTACGGTGTGGTGATTCTTTTCCTGATATGTTTTTAAGTTCAATCATTTGATATGATTCGATCAGCACAGATCATCGCATAAGAGAAAAATAAAATTTTTGTGAGCGAAGATACGATTCAGTGACTAGCTGGATGCTTGGTACATTGAAAAACGCATTCGCATGCAAATACGTTGATGGATAGATAGCGTTGCTCACGATTGCAAATGCACAGCATAAACATCATTATTCAGATAGAAAAACATTAACAATGTTCAGAACTGGAGTTTCGAATTTTCGCGACACTTTTCAAATACACAGAAACGCGGAAAAATATTCAAATTTAAAATAATAATTAAGAGAAATTAATTACGCCTAAAGGCAGGGAATTAATTTATTTTCAGAATAAGGTTCCAAGTTCTGAACATTATCAATGTTACAAAAGAAACATCGTCGATCAGGCTAGAAGCATACTTTTTGATAAACCTAATAAAATTAAAACAGACAAACAGACAGACAGACTCAACCACTCACGAGACATATGTATACTAAAATAAAGTCGTCACTGCCTGTAACGGCATCGATTATTAAATATCAATCAAGACTCCATTTTACCTGAGTTCAGAATGGAGCCTTGCGTGGGCCGAAATAGTTGTAGAAGTAGTAGAGACGTAGTGTTAAAACAGAGGAACAGAAGAGACAAGTTGCATACATTAATCTTGTTGACCTCAGTTATTTTTCTATAAAATTCGCTATTCTTATAACAGCTCGTTAGAAAAATGAAAGACAGTCTTAGATACCGTAATTATAAGTGGTGGAGCTTAAGTGTCGTTGCTAAAAAAACGCTAGGCGAATTCTTGGAAAGAAACCACCCTAAAGTGTCCTCAGGTTTTTAATAAAATTTTGGATATCGATAGATAAGAAAAAAATATTATGTTCAGAATACATATGAATAAATAATTTTTATTTTTTCCCACTCATTCGATAACGCGTCAGTAATAAATATCCGACCACGCGATATTGCGTGTTCAATTGCCAGTGTTTAGAGATTTTGGCACACATCGAACGGTTGGTTTCTTGGCTCTTGTAATACTAAATCAAAAAACAGTAGAAGTCACGAATCACTGGCACTAAGAATATTTAAAAGAAATAAATTCAAGAAAATTTTAAGTAGCATCAGTGTTAAATTAATTCAGTAAAGTGGCAAGTGAAAAATTTTAATTAAAAAGTGTAGTCTGCATCCAAAATAATAAAAAGAAGGATTTTATATACCATGATCTATCAACATGCAAAAGCTGATTAAAATCTGAGGGAGGTACATGGGGTGGTTTCCTTATCAGAAAGAATCAAGTTTCTTTCCTTTTTTTTTCTTTTACCATGCTCAACTCTCTTTTAGCCGCAACGATGATAATCGCGGTTTATGTATGGTACGTTTCTAAAGAAGCTGTAACAATTAAGATGGGTCCAACAGATTGTGCGAAAAAGTTGAACATAGCGTGGTGACATAACAATATGATAGAAGCTGTAAATAGAATAAATACGAGATTCCAGTGTAATGGTGTTGGCTAATTGGGAAATCGGTATTCGCTAAACATTTTGTAAGGACTGTGATCAGAATGTCTTTTGATTGTGTCTGTTCTAAGTGACTGCTGTTTCCTTGCACCCTGTCTAATTTTATTGCATTTTAATTTGAAAATTAAACTTTGCAAAAATAGATAGAAAATTCATTTTTTGGTTGCTCATAAATATTTGAGAACTCAGTTCAATTGTTATTTAATAAAAGGAAAAGAAAGTGCCATTTCTTACATAAGTACAACAGAATTGTTTTTTCAGTGACAAAAATATTAAATAAAAATTTGTCTATGTAAAAATTTAGAGACCTAATGCAAGGAAACGCAAACGATGGATGACATGAATTTTAACAACAAAAAAACCCAAAGAACCAAAAGGGAAACAGATGAAATGGTTATTCTCCAATATCCAATACAAAAGGAATACATAACAGTGGAATTTTCGAACAATCAAAACTAGGGTAAAATTGTAAAAAGTGACTAAATATATATCATGGCAAGGTGATAATATATATGTATATATATATATATATAAATATCAAAAAACACTGCATAAGCCACATTTCAAAAAATGAATTAATAGAAATCTCTTTGGTTGAATGTTATTTAAGAAAGCGAAAAATCAAGGCAACGAGAAGTGATTCAATAATCTCTCTAAGGCTAAGGTTCTTAATTAAAAAACACAGTGCCATTAAAATTCATCAAAGCGTTATTATCCATTTGATAATAATTCAATCGTGATCAAAGCAAACTAAGATGTTGCATTCATTAATAATGATGAGATCTCGCATAAGATAGTAAAAAAAAAAAGAAAAAAACAAGTTGTCAATTCTCCAACGAAAACATTGAAACGAATTTCAATAATAAATTCATGGGGGAAGGGGGTAAAAGTAGCAATCCATTTAGCGATAATAATTCTGCGTCTGATAGCAAGCTTCTCGTATAAAAAAAAAAAAATCAGCGTGATTAAATAAAAATAGTTGTCCTTTGCTATTTCATAAAACTCTTCTAACGTTTCCAACGTTCATGGCAAAAATAATGCTTGCAGAGCAACAGAACTTTCCTTGCACATAATCTTGAAATTACCTTTTTGTTGTCGTACTTTATGGTAGTACCGTTGGTTATTGTTAAAGTTATTATGAACAATAGTAAACGTGTTAATTCGATGTTACCATTTTGAAAGGATAATTAAGAGTGATGTAATAATCGTTCGTAATTGAAAATGGATTACTACAGAAAAACGAACGGTGAAACTAATACATATGAAAATGAGAAGATGAATGTATGAGTGAATTCTGTGTGAATAATAAGAGAAAGAATTTTTCGTTGATCGTTTAGTATCGTTTTATTAATAGTACCAATTAATTTCTTCATCTTCTATGATTTCTTATATCTCATAATTGTGTGCTAATCATCAACACCTTATCAACCTAATTAATTGACTAAGAATCTATGACTCAATTAAAATAAAAAGTTATTCATTTCTAAAGTTACAATGCTTATTTATTTGATTTGCAAATGGTAGGATAAGGTGTTAACAATCGTCTGGATAATTTCATTTACTCAAGAAATCATAGAATATTTATTTACTGAATTTACGTGAAAATGTATCACTATCGAATTCAATAAGTGAAAGGTGAATGCATGCTTACCGATTCCGAATGGCTTCGATGGGGTGGACACAAAGTTCTCCTCGTTCCTTGTATGACCCGTGGACGCACGTCGAGAGTGTAATAAACCGTTTAATTCGGTATTGAGATCGGTTACGCTCTCGGAACGTGTCACGTTCAAAGAATCCATCGACGTGTCGGATCTCATGATCTGCAAGCAACAGCGTGTCGTATCATTCACGTTTCTAGGTAATCTGGTTACCGTTGTTCAATGCATTCTCTAAATAAATCTAAATAAATCAATGTTGAATTTGAACGAGGAACAAATAAAATAAAATATGATCCAATAATTATTTAATCAAAAAACAAAATAAAATAAAAAAACAAATGAACTGAACTAAAGGATATAAAATCTATTTAATGTAATATAAAATTAAGAAAGAAAAAACAAATTAAACGAAAAGCATACAGTGCGTCCAAGACGGCGAAGAGGCAGTAGTACCTGCGAGAAGTTGGGTACACTTGCTGTCTTGCGCATAAGTGGTTGCCCTTGTGCTTGCAGCAGTTCTTTCACAGCAACACTTTGTCGTAATCGGTCTAAGGTCAAGATACTTTCCACCGCAGAAACACCACGTGTGTATTTTTCTAAGCAAACATCAGAAGCGTTAATTTCCGGGCTACTATTCTAAAATCACCCCTAATGACACCCCTGAGTCATATAGAATTCTTCATTAAAATTTCCCTTACCAATGTACGTTTCGCCATCGCACAAACTATTATCTTCACCGCTCGCTGCTATTTGAGCCAAACTCTCACGGTCCTCCAGTTCTTCGCTCGCCTTTGGTATGTTAGATACAACTTCGTAAGTGACGCCAGTTTGGGTCAAACAGTCTGTCCGAACAATTTTCTTGAAGATTCTGTCCGTGATGCTCTGTCTTTTGTATATGTTTAAGGCCAATCGTTTACGTAGCACCAGATCCATTGGCGCGGGATGCGACAGACGTACCGTTGTTTTTAGAATCAGGAAAACTCGCTCGTTAGCTGAAATATAATTTTTGTTGTAGAAGGAAAAAGTTTCGGATGATCGATAATTTAATGGATCATAAAATATAGCAACCCACCATCTGTAACTTTGTTCAGGTGTATGTTGTCGTGTATACTGGAGTCCCAAGCAGCAATGGCACACACGTCCTTTTCTACGTGTCGAATTATTGGTAAACTGTAAAATTTATTCCCGTGTTCCTTGGGCAAGATAGAGTTCAACCCTGTCACAGAAACCTCCTCTCCGGACTGGTGAGTGGAGAGGTCGTCAGCTGTACATATTAACATAAGGGGTGATTTATGGTAACAGAAACTTTCAATAGCTATAAAGAATGTTGAAAGTACCATTGAGATCAAGAAAGAGAACTGGAATGTGTGGTTCCATGCCTGCAGGAGGATTCCAATCAGCAGGAGCACCTGGAATTCCTGATCCTGCTGCAGGAACTAACACCGCGTTTCTTTCCTCTGTCAAACTGACCCACTGATCCACCAGGCTCTGTTCCCTTTCAATATCTTGCTCCGTTTTATCTGTACACACAAAATTTCATCAGGTTATGCAATGATTGTTTAACTAATCAGCGTATCTTTCTGATAAGCATACCCTGTTTGTTGATCAACTTCTGTATCTGTTGATCCAAGTATTGTCTCCTTCTCATCAACGCCTCGCTCCATTTCTCTCTTAATATTCTTAAGTCTTCATCTTGATAACTGTCCAACGGAATTTGCAGACGATTCCTTACAGACACACTGCCGACGGCTATGTTTAATATCGACTGACAAATTATTGGCAATGTTCCTGAGTTTTGTACTGGTTTCACGCGAACTTGTATTCGCCGTTGTTGCCCTTGCCGTAACTGATAAATACCCCCTTAAAAAAGGAACAACAGGCTTTGGTCTTCGGTTCTCAATTTAATTATTCATCTGAAACACTTACCTGTCCACATATCTTGTTTCACTACTACGTCAACTGGTGAATATTCTCCTTGTTCGTTCAATTCTTGAATCTCTACCCACAGTTCAATCTTCCTCGTTAATTCGGACCATCTATCAGCCAGTGATCTAGCTTTGGCTAATTGTTGTTCAACTTCCCAGCCAGGTTTGCTTCTCGAGAAACCGGCGCTTCGGTGTCCCCAAACTTCTATGCTTAAGGCCCCTTCTGCGATTCGAAAAATTGAATATCGTATAAATTTTGTTAGGATTTTATGATAGAATTTTCGATTCTCAGAATGGTCCCTTTACCAGAACAGTGTTCCATGAACTCTTCCGTGATGGGCACGTTAAAATCCGTCGTGTGATCAAACTTGAACACCAAAGAGTCTCTCTGTCCCATTTGACAATTGGAATTAAGCTGTTCGGTGTTATCCACCGCCGGCACCACTATTGGTTCTGGATGTCCATAAAACATATACTGACAAAACACAAAATGACTGAGGGACAACGGTAAACCGGTGGCTTGTTTGATGGTCACGCGACAGGTGATGTGACTCGATCCGGAGTAATCTTCGGGTTCCGACGAGGTACTGTCAGCCGATGATTCCGATGCAGCCTCGCAGATACGATCCTGAGGGAAATGGCCGGATATGCGACTAATCTCGACCTGGAGTCGTCCAGCGACTTCTCCCTGTTGGCTGATTATCGGGGTGTGATAGTCTAACCGTACGTCGTGAAACAGAACCTCTAAGAAAATATTCGCTACTCCGATTAGATTATGGTTCTCCTGGGACTCGTAGAAAGGATCTTGCGTTTTCCCCGGTACCTCGTCCTGTTGAAAATAGAAATGTTTATTCATTCTTTCATTTTCAATTTCACGTCAAGTCGATCAGCTTCGCTTCTGACAGCGTTATAATTGAGCTGAAAATTTACCTTCATGACAGGTGGTCGTTGACAATTGGGATCTTTTCTGTCCTCGTACATATCCCGCATGTCGACTAATTTGTTTTCTAATTTCTCCATCGTCCACACTTGGCTGCCCGTGTTCATTCTCTTCACTAGAATCGCTGGTTCGCTGACGAATGCTCCACGCTGAAAAAATACACTCTGCATGTCGGAGAGTGTGAAAAGTAAAAGAAACAGAAATAAATAAACGAACATAAAAGAACAAAATAATAGCAATGAAAATATAGAACAAAGAAAAGTATTCATAAATAATAAAAGAAAATTTGTAACATAATAGATATATGGAAACGTTTCTTCTCAGAAATCTTAATAGCAAACCATGAAAATTTCAAGAAACACCCGACAAGACTAATGATACATTAGTTTTTCTCGTATATTTTACCTTTCTATTTGGACTTAAATTATTCGGCGGAATTTGTAAAGTGACGCTAAACTTGGTCTGTTTCCCCATTTCCTCAGCCAAGAAGTTAGCCTCCTGCACCAAAGCGTTCGCCTTCAGTATGTCAGCTTTTAATTGACCTAAACTCCTCTTGAACATCTCGTCCCTCTCCTGCGCCCATTTCTCCACACGCATTTGAGTGGTCGGTGTGCAAGCGTGCATTTTACCGCTTTGACTACCCCTCAGTGGGTCGTACGGTACGTACGGCGAGTACGGTGTCGAAGGAGACAAAATATTGCGAAGCTGTTGAAACTGTCGCTCGTATTCCTGCCTCTGCTTCTCCAGTGCAACCTGAAGTTGAAACAAAAATATTTCTATATTCATTTCAGCAGATACATGGTCACAGTAGCTTGGATTAGAAATTCAGTGAATAATTTAATATTCCAAGTGATAGTTCAACATTCTTAACTAAAAACAGAAGTTGAAAAATGAATTTAACTTAAATTAACACCAGAAACATTTAACGAAGAAGTAGACCAATACCGAAGACAATAGGAATCTTGAAAAGGATTTTAAAAAGCAGAAGTTTCAAGCATACCTGCTTATCTTCCTCGTGCTGCTTTTCTAGTCTCGCGATGGCTCTTTGAATAGGATCGTTCGACAGCTCGTTAAGCATCAATTCTTCTCGGGCAAAGTTGTAATCAATATTCTGAGCGGGTGTTTGAGGCTCGCTGTTAATTGCTGCGAACGTAGACTCGATAAGAAGGCAATTTCCTTTTTTTTATTTTTTTATTCAATTAATCAGACTCGAGGAAACATTACCTGTTGCACTTCTCGGACAGTTCACCCGGAAGAAATGATGATTGCCCCATACGATCCTATCCCCGTGTAGTAAGGGTGTTTTCTCCACCACCTGGGTGCCGTTTACGAAACACCTAGCACCGTTTAATGGCGTCATGTAGAGGCCAGATTCTTCTATCGTGATGACACAGTGTTCAGGGAGGATACCTAATCCGTGTAATTGAATATCCTGCTCGGTTTTCGCCGAACGACCTCCCACCAGAGTCCTTTCCTACAAAGTACATCAGGCTTTAATTTGTTAGAAATACCATTTTCTTTTATTTCATCTGAGAACATCCAATCGTACTTTTAGGTAGTAAACCAACAACTCGTTCAAACTAGGATCGTCGTTCAGATTGACGAGGTAATACTTGTTCTTCTCCACTTGGATACCAGAAGCTTGAACGCTGATCCCCATTTTCTCCAGGGCTTGCTGCCTTTCGTGCTGCAACCTCTCCGTTTTTACCAGCTTCTCTTCCCACGTTTGAGACATCTCCTTCATTAATCGTTCCGATTCAGACAGCTTCTCCGTGATGTCTGTGCGTTGTTGGCCCACTATCGAACCTTGTCCCTTTTGTTTAAGAAAAAGAGAAGAAGAATTTTGATCAAAGTTCTGTCTTTACTCGATGATCGAGTAATAATAGTTCAATGGAAAACGGATGAAAGGTCTCTATATACAGTGGGTCTGTCTTTCAATATGCCTATAATTAAAATTTTTGAAAATTTCGGCTTTTCATCTAAGAACGTGACTAGTTATAACATACTTAAATTTACAAATGTCATATTTTAAATTTTCATTATAAACTCACATAAAAAAGTTGACAAATTATCCTTCATTATTTTTTTTTCACGATTTCGACAAACTGTAATTTTTTAAAACAACAAAATTACATATCTTAGTAAATTAATTTTTATAGCTTCTCAAAAAGCCTCAAGTCATATGGTCGAATTTTAAACGAGGTACTCTGTTTTAAATAATGTACAAATACTTTTTGAACCCACTGTATATACTACAGCGATGGTGCTAATGACCATTAGTTCGTTTGAACGCGTCTCGATGACTCACAGTCGCGTGTAACAGCATCTCCTTCAACGTTTCCACTTCCTGTCTCAATTCCCGTATGATCCTAGCGTTCGGATCCTCGTTGACCACCGCGTGATTCACGATCCTCTTCGCTCTGTCCGCGTATCGAAGAGTAGAAAGGGTTTCCTCGTAGTTATCCGCCGCTGGAGATATAGTAGCCACCATCACTGTTTTACTGTTTCCACCGAGATTATCCTGAATTTCAAATAACCCATTCAATATTTATGAATCTGAACCCGTTCACAGCCACTGACGTAATTTCTATTTGATTTCTATGGAAATTCTCTTTGCAGTCAATTTGATCGATTTCTCTTGGATTTTAGTATTATTTTATATTATATCGATACCTTTAACAGCCACGTGAGAACAGAATCCCTGTACGGCACAAATTTGTCCTTATTCTTATTACTTCCGGAATTCTGATCCGCCAGCTTTGAAATGACTAGACCCAACGTCGTTAGGGATCTGGAAATATTTTTATAATATTATATAGAAATATTATCCTCTGCTTGGAAAATATTTTATTTTCAAACAAAGGATTTTTACTTGTTTATATTGCTTCCTTCTTTAAGCCTATCGCCCACTGCCCCAGTTTTCACAGCCCTTTCGCTCCCCGCTAAATCCACCAAACTCATCCGGGATACCTTCTCCCCGCTCACCCCGCTCTTCGAATCCGTCAATGTCTGCGTAAGGATCACGGAGAAGACCGCGTGAGAACGAGAACTCTCGGAATTCATATTTGTCGCTGCCACCGTTCTCGATTTATTCCCCTCCGCCATCAGATTGTCAATGTCCTGTCGAATTAACGATCAATTTATTTACGGTTTAAAAATCGCGATGGTGTTCGATGATGAAAAATTGAAAGGAAGAAATGAAAATTATTAATCCTAGTTCACAGTCGATAGAGCAAATTGAAACATATCACGCGTTACTGGTATGTACGAAACGTGTTTGTTGCATAAAACAGCTAACCACTACCTTCGATCCATGTAAAACGACCTGATTTTACTTTCTGAAAGGATCGTGTATCATTATCTTCGTTCAGTTTAATGTTCCTACCTCGGCTGGACGATCAGTAAAAGTCAGTCGATCGATCGATCACGATCCTGACGATCCATTGTTTCCTCTTTAATTCATTCATGAATACAATTTACACGATATCGTACAATCGATGGATCATTCGAGGTGTTAATTCATCGTTAATCATTCGAAGCTATCGTCGTTCGAATATTGATAAAATAATAAGACTCTGAGATTTTGAAATCGTCGAATTTTATTTTCAATTGCCAAACTGATATTGCTGTTTGATATTTGATACTCGGTCGGAGCAGAATTGTCTTTTGCTATAGAATTCGATCACGCAGAATGTTGTATCGTTAGAGAAATTAAATTGCTGAAGCACTGCAACGACAGATATTGATCAACAACAGTTTCGCTTTGGAACTGAGCCAATTGTCGGTCAAAACAAGTGATAAAGAGACATTACGCCGTTTTGTGGAGAAAATGTACAAATGTATATCGATGATCATCGAAACAGAGATATGGTTAAATGATACCGTTCGCAGTGATCTAGGTTTCCTTGTTAATATTCATTTTGGTTTAGTCAATGGATTATCGCATACCTGAAAGGATGTGACTGCGAGTTGACTAAGTCCATCCACGTACGGTCCTAGGACATTGTGTTCCCTCACTTTGAGCGACTGTTTGTTCGGCTTTGGATCAAGCAGGTCGTGCACCTTTTCGTTGTAGATCTCCATATACGATACTTCAACCTTGTACGTGAGTTCTAAACTCTGTTGTTTCGCGATCATGTCGAATAAGTTGTCACAAAGACGTGGTATGATGCCTTTGTTCTCGCCGCTTCCCATCATCGTGTACGATTTCCCAGACCCTTGAAAGAAATCATTCCAAAATCCCATTAACACCTTCGTTACGTTACGCGAGTGACTCTTCAATTTTCATAGGATCGCAGATTACAGAAATTTATAAATTTCCAAATTTCCAGGTCCTCAAATTGCTAAGTTCTCAAATTACCAAATTTCTAAATTTCTAGGTTTCAAATTTCCAAGTTCTGGAATTACCAAATTTCTAGGTTCCCAAATTACCAAATATCTAAATTTCTAGGTTTCAAATTTCCAAGTTCCCGAATTACCAAATTTTCAGGTCCTCAAATTTCTAAGTTCTCAAATTAGGGAACTAGGTAATTTAGGAATTTGAAAGCACCAAACTCGTTCACTTTGGGATAAAATGAGTTTCTTCTACTATATCGTCATCTCCAAGAATCCTCCGCTCCTAACTCGCTCTTTGGCAATATAACGAGCGTCTACCCAAGGGAAACAGATAAAGCAAGTATTTGCAATGCCTACGAAGCAAAGTTTAACCCTCAATTGACACTACACCGTATTCTCAACCCTTAACAGGTTTCTCATTCTCAACTTCTTGCCAAGTTATCTTCGTCTTCGAGTCGATAAGTGCTTTGAGAGGATGATAAGTCGAGAGGTTAAATCCGATTCGTCGATGTCAAGCGAGCACCTAAGTGAATAAGAAAGACCCGCTAGAGCCTTTAGAAGTGTATAATCTGATTCTTTTTTTTTCTTCTCTCTTCTCTTCTCTCCTAGAATATACAAGCACGATTGTTCACGCGACAACGTTAGTCGTCGCTTCGGTCAATGTCTCTCTGTGTAAGATCAACCCACGTTTACCGTCGTTGGCCCCTCTAATTGCATTACTCGTCGCGTTCAACTATACACGAGCAGACAGTTATTGCGTCGGGGTTGGAACTCTGCTCTTATCAACAGGAATTAAATGGTACGGGGAACCTAAATGGGGATCGACGCTGAAAATCTCTTACAAAACTGTTTCAATTTCATATTTTTCCAGATAAAGATTTTTACAATTCTTCAATTTTCTAATTGATACACTATCGATTGATTTATTTCACACCACAATTACACAAATTTTTGAAGAACAGGTAATTCGTAGATCCATGAATTTAGGGCTATCTAATCATTTTTAATTACTATACAGATATAATAGTGTTAGTGTGATTTTTGGAAAAAGGGTTGATTTCGAAACTCACCGGTTTGCCCATAAGCGAAGATGCAGGCGTTGTAACCCTGGAATGCATTGTCCAAAATATCACGTCCCAGGGCGTCGAACACCACCTCCTGGCTCGCGAAATTTTCTGCACTTGGGTCCAGCGAATGGAAACAATGATCGAACGCGAACGTTTTCGGTTTGTTCCTGCAATTAGACAAATCAAGAAAATATATCATTTTCATTCATGAAATATATCGCGATCAATATGTGGCTTCAGATTTATTCCGAAAAGGGTTAGGGTTAATATGCATAAAAATTGTTAAGACAACTTGATTTTTCTAAATACTTAAAATTACTTGTTTCTTTATTCCGCCAAATATTAACACGTCAGTGATGGAATTAAAGCGTCACAGCTTTAATGCAGTCGCGATATTAATCCATATGTTTGCAATAATGGAAGTCCCAGGAGGTGCAGCGCGGAACAATCACATTGTATCAATAATTACATACATCTCACGGTATCTTTCATCAATTTATAGACGCCTGGGATTTCAGCAGCAGGAAAGCTGGGAATGTTGTCACGTAAAGGGGTTGATTACAAACCCTTTCCCTGCTAAAAGTATTTTCTCTATTAAATCCACTTTTTCTCGAGGGAGTAAAATGAAACGCTCAGATATTAATTGCAATCTTTTTATAATATTCCAATAATTATCCGCGATACAATGTACAATCTTATATTAATTACTCGTTAGATCAAATTATTATAAAGTGCCACTTATGGTATATCAATTTCCAGCTTAAAAATTAAGGAAAATTATTGCACAAAATTTTGATAAATTTTTTTATATATGAAATAATTGAAATAATGAATGGCTGATTTAATCCTTACGTAATAAAGCCAAGTGAACATTAGACGGAAGGTAAAGGTAGAAGAAATGGGATCAGATGGGAAGTGACAAAGCAATCTTATTTTTATGTCCTTGTTGAATTATTAGAAAAGTTGTCGTTTTCCATTGCACGGGAAATACGAAGGCTTGCACGCTGGAAATGAAAACGATTTCCTCTTGTCCTGGATATCAAAGAGCACGACCCTGTCTCAACGTCAAAAAGCTCGATCCCGTTGAAAACGAACGACGTTCTACGCATCGACTCCCTATTGATTTCCCGTCGTATTTTCTACCCGAGTAATCAGTTTCCATCGGCTTTTCCGATTCTCCTCGCGGAAAAAAAAAAACTGGAACGTTTAGTTCACCGGCGAATCATTACGGCTTTATTACTTAAGAAAGCTTGAAACTTGTTAGACCGAACAGGCCGAGTAATTAATGAAAGGGACCAAGAAATGGCAATTGAAAGCTGAATTTCTATCTCTACCCTTCTTCATTTTTTATTTAAAATGACGTTTGTGACTTCATATTTTATGTCGAAGAATTGTTTCAAACTTTTCAGTTACTGTTTATTATAATTAATGATCAGCCATTTTATATAGCAAAAATTAATTAAGCGTTTATGTAGTTATTTTCTTCAGTCTTTAAGCTTTAAATTGATATATCGTAAGCGCTGTTTCGTGATACTTTTATGTCATGAAATTGTCTTAGAATTTTTACGTTCTACAATGTGGTACTTGTGCGTTGCGATCCACGATCGCTCATTCCGTATTAAGAATATTAACGAAACCTTTATATAGTCATTTTCATTAGATTTTAAACTTTAAATTGATATATCGTGAGTGCCGTTTCGCGATACTTTTATGTCACGAAATTGTGTCAGACTTTATCCGATATTGTACTTCGACATTGCGAAAGATGTACAGTGAACGGTTCATCGATAATACTGAAAAATTTACCATCTCGTTGATGTACACTTTCCAACTCTGTTCTCGTCCCTTCGATGTTTTATGTAAATCCAATATTTCCAATTTTTTTACACGCTTTACTTGGACGGTACTCGTTGCAAAATCAGCGACGAAAAAACCCTTGCCGAGTTAAATGAATACGATTTCATCTGAAATAGTCGTGAAAGCCTCCCATTTCGAATCGAATGAATGCCGGGGAAAAAAAAAAAAAACGCCGGGCTTCTTTAATATGCATGGAAATTCCGAGTGGCTGTTTGATTCATTCAACCGAGCCGAATTTAAATTCAGATTACGCTTTTCTTTACATCTCTCGCTCCGTTGTTTTGTCTGTTTAAACTCTGTTCAAAACGATTAAGTTTACTGAACGAACAATTCTCTGATAGTAAAAGCAATTTTATTTTTCACCAAAAATTTGTCAACGCGGAACCTTTCCTTTTTAATTTATCATTTTCCATCAAATTACTATAAAATATTCATTATTCGTTATAACGAATCGTGCATAGATTTATTAAAAATAAAATCGAAATAACAAGAATCAAGTATTCTCCTTCTCTAAAAAAAAAAAATAAATAAAACTCGTTTTATATTTAATGATGCTCGCAATTCAAATTAGTTTGATTACTCGATCGATCGACGTTAATCGAAATTCCCCTAATGGTATCGTGTATAATAAAAGTTTCCGTTCTATCACCGAACCAGGCTATGTATTAAGAGCAAACATAATTAGTTGAGCTAGTGATGTCGCCAGCTAAAAGTTTACCCGTGACATTCTAATTGCGAACGCAGATAAACAAGGAGAAAAAGCAAACGCGTACAGTTTCTCAGCAGCGGGACAAAATTAATGGGGACAGGTGTGGGATCGATACTGATCCAGGTGTATCTAGAATTTTTTTTCTATTTTTTTTTTTTCAACACGATTCTAATACTTACCTGAATAAAAATTTCTATTTGCTAATCTTATATTATTGATGGCATTGTTTTCTGTTAATTTACTATACTTCGCTGTATTCAACGCGTTTAATAATTCATCGGTCACGCACGATATTTCCTCCCTAAACTCGGACCTTTCGTTCAACTTTGAACTTTCATTCGATTAGCAAGAAAACTAGCCAGAGGTACTCGAAAGTTTTCGGATCGGAAATTTTACGGGACACCATAGACCTCGGTAAACGATTTCGCGTAGTTTGAAATCGATTGGAAAGTTTGTTGGAAAGGACGAGTGGCAGTAAGCAACGGTCGTTTCCCTGCGTTTTCATCGGGCGATAAAACTTTCTCGATCGGCCCTGGCGAACGTGCCAACAGACGTCCTCTTGGTCGTGTCTAGCCAGAATTGTTTCGCCGATCGGCGAGGATATCAACGTTTTAATGGCGTCTTAAATCTGAGAAAACAACGGCGCCACGCGAGAACAGAGAAAAGTAGTTTGCATAATTACCGGTGGCACGCGTTTCATTGCTACGATTAAACCCTTCTCCTCCTCTAAGATAGAAAAGTTTCGGAAGAGTAACGATCCTTATATTCTTCCAGCGAATCTTACCAACTGAAAATGTTCCACTTGAACGGATAGTTTCCAGAGGAATGTGCCATTATTAGGTTGTTGCATATGAAATGGCTAATTTCGAAATAGGGAGAAATTCATGACTTAAAAGTACCGCCAAATGGCACTTGTCGTCTATCAAATTAAAGCTTAAGATTTAAGGAAAATTGCTGTATAAGAATTTCATCGATATTCTTAGCAGAAATTAGTTGAGGTTTCGTTAGAACATTAATTTTAATTAAAAAATAAATATATTCTGGCCTCTTTTAAAAACTTTTGTAACATTGCAAATTAGCTGCACCTTTTTTCACATTGATTAGACAAATATTTAACCAACTGGCAAACATCCTCCACTTCCAATATTTCCACTCTTATATCAAAAGTGTTCCAACTCGTCTGAATCATACACGTACACATCGAAAAATACCTGTCTCGCGTCCAAAGATTCCCTCGTCGATAATATCAGGGGGATGACACAGAGGGGTCGTTCACTCCCGAAACCTTCCCAGGGGTGGAGAGGAAAAAAAAAGGGCAGGGCGTAGTGGAAGAAGGCTCACGAAAACACTTGGCACACGCAAATTGGGCCGACCTCGACGGCTCCAAGAGATTCGTTTTCGCGTTTCTGGCACGATGTTTGCGAGACTTGTGTGCTAAAGTAGACGCAGGCCGCTCGATAGTCCCTGTTTTAATCGAGACCGAGTTCCTAACGGGTTGCACAGAAGGGTTGACCATCGCGTGACCGTACCCCTTCGACCTCCATTCTACCCAGTGTCCATTAAATCACTACCGTATGTTTCTGTTTTATTAATGGTGTTGTTTTCTGACTTTATCTGATGGTCAAAGAATTTTTCATAAGCCCGATGGATTTTTATGGAAATTTAATTATCTTAGGAGACCCATACATGATATTTAAAGTTACTTTCAATAGAATGAACTCACCCTTCGACCTCCATTCTACCCAGTGTCCATTAAATCACTATCGTATGTTTCTGTTTTATTAATGGTGCTGTTTTCTGACTTTATTTGATGGTCAAAGAATTTTCTCATAAGATAATTAGAGTTACTTTCAATAGAATGAATTCACCCTGTATAGCGATGATCTTTCAGAAAGGGATAGAATTTTTATTAACACCCCATGCGAATGGAAAATATAGCTTTTCTAATATAGGTGAGCTTGAACGGCCTTCGACACGCGAACCACTGCAGTGGTCAGACGATAAGTAGTAAAGGTGTACAGGTGGTCAGACGTAACCGAATTGAGTGATTCACTGCTCTAGTTCGAATCTTTACGAGCCCTTTCGTCGGCCCATATTTCTTCGCTCGTGGTATTCTTAGTACGATTCATAGAAAATGAAAAAAAGAAAAGAAATACAGTGAAACCTCTATAAGTCGTCATTTTAAAATTTACATGGTTTTTACTCCGCTTAAGTCGTCAA
Source organism: Osmia lignaria lignaria (assembly GCF_051020975.1). Classification (NCBI taxonomy): domain Eukaryota; kingdom Metazoa; phylum Arthropoda; class Insecta; order Hymenoptera; family Megachilidae; genus Osmia; species Osmia lignaria. The sequence goes on along the minus strand of NC_135033.1, from coordinate 10,230,529 downwards.
AATTTCTTGATCCCTTGAGTGACGACTTATCGAGGTTTTAAATTGAAAACGAAAAGGTTGTAAAAGAACAATTTGCAAGAATTTCAATTAGAGAGACAATAGGTGGAAGCCGACTAGTGGTAGTCGCACAATTGGCTCGACAAAACGAATTATCCATGGTGGAAGGCTAGGCTTTCGAAGGGACGGATGCAAATCGGTGAAAGCGGGGGCCGATGAAGATCGCTGCAGGCGGGTCGGAAGTGGCAGGGTGAACGGTGAATCGGGGCTTTAACGAAGGTAAACTTAATTAAGGTAGTTGTCGCTGTCGCAGCACAGGCTGCGTAGGCACAGGACCAATAAATCCGGCATTTCGTTTCAGTAATACAACAAACCTTTCGTCCAACACCTCTGGAACTTACATTTCTTATTTTTCGTTATTAAAATATTCATTTACAAAATATTAGTATCTCAGAATTTTTAAATAATTTTAACTTTCATTAATCCTCGGGCGGCGGACCATGGAGAGAGCCCCAATTTTAATTCAATTTTATATTTCATATTATTTTGGCTCTTCGAAAATTAAATCTGAAAAATCATTCTCTTTTTCTATCCCAGCTTCGAAAGTCATAGAAATAAATGATCAACTCGAAGACTTTTCACTCTTAGCACGGAATCGGTTAATACCGATCCGATAAAGCAGGACGATGTTTAATGTTTCAAACTCTTATGAATAAAGGATGAAAGGGGAAAGTTGTGCCGGTCGATGGAGGCGTTTTTTCAGGGACGCTTCTATCTTTCTGTCCATTCCAGTCGATAGATAGGTCGGTATAAAACGAAAGGAGGGGTTGAAAATCAGCCCTAGTGTCTTTGAATTTTCATCTATCCCCGTGAAAAATGTTCGAACGCGTTACACTGCGAAACTTTCTGCTCTCGTTCATTTTATTTATTTCGCTTTTTATTGGAAATAGCGATAGTCAATTCTGATGACGAATACAGGGGATTTCCACTGACGATGAGTCAGAGTTTTCACATTTTCTCTGATCGTGCGATAATTTCTGGTCGATAAACGTGGGTTGGATTTCAAATTAATTTTTTACTCGCGTGTGGCGAACAATTATCGACGTTCTTTAGATAAGTAATTTGATTGTACTATTTAGAACAATAGATTGAGATTTAGGATTCCCAAGGAACATCGGTTATTTTTAATTATTTTAACAGCTTGATCCGTTGCATCGAGTTGTCTAATAGGAAAGGAGTAACAGGTAGGTGGCGATACAGCCTTGATCGATCGTGTGAGAACGCATCAGCGTTGCACCGGAAGTGGAGTGAAGAGCATTTAGTAGGTAAATTACGTGGACTATGGGTTTCATTTGCATCGAAGGACGTCGTTCATCGTCGTGGTGAGGAAAGATTTTTATTTCGATGAAATGGGTGGTGAATTAAATAAATCTTGGAACTAATTAATCTTTGAATTCTTTATTATCAAACTATGATTACATCCTTTCTATAAAATACAATAATATTGCGTACAATTTTCTACCTTTCGGATTTAATTTAAATTTAAAATACAAGGAACTGAAGGAAAGGGATTACGTAAAGGATGAACAGAGACATTGTATTATTCATTAGCTGTTATAAATAAGCGAAATCCCGGGCAGAGAATTTCCCAACAAAATAAGGGAAATCCTATGCGGAAAATACAGTCATTTAAGGTTACCCGGTATCAGGGTGAAATGGAAAAATTCTTGATCCTTGTAAAAGAGCACGCGCTTCGTGAGGTGAATTCATTAAATCGAAATAAAGGGGTTGAAACACGTCCTCAAACTGCGGCATAATTTAAACGTGGCATTATAATTGCGCGATACTTTGACCAAAGAAATTTTTTTTTTTTATTTTACTTCGGCCTTTATGCTTCGAATCGTTCAAGGTTGTTTTTTTCTTCTTATACGCGTCGTGAAAACGATTCTGCATGCAAATTTAAAGCTTCCAGGTTAAAATGAATTCACGTTAAATATCAAATGAATTTTAAACAAGTTTAGATTAAAATACCGATAAACAGTATTTCTTCAACAATTCAGTATTCGCTTATTTATCTCTTTGACCACCGTTCAGTGGAATAAAACAGGTTTATAAAATCGGGGGTTGATCGATTCTCACCCGAGAAAATACTTCTTTAGAATGAAACAATCGAACAGAAACAACAATGATACGACCACTTTGAAAAGCCTCGCGATACAATGTCTCGTTAGCATAGATACACTTTACCAGTCTGGCAAAGCTTTGTACCCTTTCCAAAGATTCTTCTTTTTTCCTTTCCATTCTCCCTCCTCTAATTCTGCACGTCGAGGCGCCGTTTGAAAGCGTCGCAAAGCACAAGGTGTTCCTTTTTTCACTGAAGAAACTTGTGGCAAGCTCTGTGTCAAGTATCTGATCTCTTGTTCGTCGCCAAGGAGTTTTTTGGCCCTCTGCCAGCCCTCTCCTACGCTAATATCTACTCCTCTCCGTTACTCGATTCGTATGCTAACTTTCTATCCGAAAGTTGTTGTCAAATTGTTAGTGATAAATTTCAGAATTTCACGATAATGCGAATTCCATTATTAACACTATCATTTCCTGTCACGCTATTTCGTGTTTCGACTCTGATAGCTTTACCACCAAAACTGGTGGGGCCGTTATCAACGATTTTCAGATATTGATTTCAACGATTTTCAGATATTGATTTCAATCATTTTCAGATATTGGCCGTAAGGACCGCCGGCGTCAGGAGTGGGAGCTCCTCTTGCACGCAGCTCGGTATCGGCCACATCCTAGCGGGTGGAAGGGCCCGGCGGCCCACGTTAGGGAGTGGGTTTTTAGAGGGTAGTATATCACCCCTTCCGGGTGGTCCCACACTGCCTGGGCCCCCTTAGCCGAATACTGCGACAGGGCGGAGCACCCACGCGTACGTAAAAGTATTTTCCCCTCCATTATCCAACGGTGTCGGCCACATTCTTCGGTGGAGGGCTCCGGATTAATACACATAAGCTCCAGGAGTCCTTTAACCCCAGTGTTGGTCGCCGTGGGATTTTAATCAGTAGGAATAAAGGTAGCTGGCTGTGGCACCGTTATCAACCGTTCTACCTAGAGCGAAGTGAAACAGCATCAGTCTTATAGCGACCGCCGAGGGGTGCAGATCTACCTGCTAAACATAAGTACTTACATGTATCTATGTATATTTTATTTTCTACTTACATCCATTTAATTTGCTGTATTTATCTTCTTTGCTTATTGAATAAACTCATTAGGAGGACGAACGTGTTGATTTTATTACTCCCATGTGCATCCTTTACATCTCTGCTTTCCTTACATCCCTGCAACCCTTACATCTCTGCATTCCTTACACCCGTGCATTCCTTACTTCCCCGCATCCCTTACATGCCTATATCCCTTATATCACTGCATCCTTTATTCCTTATAACCCTGCATTCCACCAATCACTCTATTCCCTCCAATCTGCGGTGCCTTTCATCCCTTTATCACTTATATTCTTGAAATAACGCTTTCGGCGTTCGTAACAGCGCCCTCTAGCGGCAAAAATGTGAACTAAAATTTCGATGTTGAATCAGCGCCATCTGGTTTTGGAAAAAGGAACTAAATCAGGGTCCATTTTTGGCCCTCTAGCGGCAAAAATGTGAACTAAAGTTTCGATGTCGGATCAGCGCCATCTGGTTTTGGAAAAAGGAACTAAATCAGGGTCCATTTTTGGCCCTCTAGCGGCAAAAATGTGAACTAAAGTTTCGATGTCGGATCAGCGCCATCTGGTTTTGGAAAAAGGAACTAAATCAGGGTCCATTTCTGGCCCTCTAGCGGCAAAAATGTGAACTAAAATTTCGATGTCGGGTCAGCGCCATCTGGTTTTGGAAAAAGGAACTAAATCAGGATCTATCTCTGGCCCTCTAGCGGCAAAAATGTGAACTAAAATTTCGATGTCGGATCAGCGCCATCTGGTTTTGGAAAAAGGAACTAAATCAGGATCCATTTCTGGCCCTCTAGCGGCAAAAATGTGAACTAAAATTTCGAGGTCGGGTCAGCGCCATCTAGCGGGCAAAATTTGAACTAAATTTTGAACGATTTTTCTCTCTATGGTCCAGGAACACAAGAGATGTAGGGATGTAAGAGATATATGCAGAGATGTAAGGGATACTGAGATGTAAGGGATGCAAAGATGTAAGAGTTGCAAAGATGTAAGGGATGCAAAGATGTAAGGGTTGCAATGATGTAAGGGATGCTGAGATGTAAGGGATGCAGGGATATACGCAATGCAGGGATATGGGAGATGCAGGGAAACTAAGAATTCAGGGGTGTAAGAGATGTAGATGTGTAAGGGATGAACAGATGTAAAAGATGCAGGGATTTAAGGGATGTAAGCGATGCAGAGATACGGGGATATTGTGATTTATATGTAGACCTCGCGAGGAAAAAAATTACGTGCATTAAATAAATAATTCAGAACGGAAATTGTGTAAGTTAAACAAATAACGCGGAAAGGAAATTGGGTAATTAAATAAATAACTCAGTTGCTCTTTTAAAATGATTTACCAACTCCCATGAAGTGAATACAAGTTTGTCTTACAATTATTTTAATAATGTTTCGATCTTATACTAGTATTCATTAATTTATAAAAATTGAAGTCATACGGAGTCCAAATTGTGTCTTCAGTTGTCAGTGCGATGTGTGGTAAAACTGACACGACGATGATGCCGGCTGTGCTCTCTGCGTGTAGTCGTAACCTCATCTGGGGGTGTTTGGGACCCCATCAAATCATGACACCTCGATTTTCTTGTATCTGTGTAGTCACTGGCGTGTGTGACGATATAAACGTAGCGCCAAATTATAAATAATAACTAAATAACTAAATAACTTTAAATTTCACTAACAAAGCACTTCCACCGGAAACTGCAGCCGATGCAATTTTTCAACGTCTGAAAGACGCACGGAATATCTAATTTCTCGCGATAACGAGACGGTCTAAGGTTGTTCATGGAAATCAGCAAATTCCACATCAGTTTCGTGCATCCCAACAAAGTGCATACGAGTCGCCACGCGACAGCCATTCACTACCTTAATCCTCTACACTGTTGGCAATGATTCAAACGCGTTGCTGGATCAGCAATACGACTGGCAACAGCCATCGAATCGACGCCAAAAATCTACTCTTGTCCCAGCCTGATGAATCTTCTACCTGTTTTCCAGGAGAGTTAGGTGATTCGTCACGCCATTCTGATTTACCGTGCAACTATCTTTTTGTTCAAGCTTCCTTTTGTTTTATGCTTGTCTGACAGGTGAAATACATTCAGGGTGATTCATGAGGATCTAACACCTTGGACCATTCACATGGAAGATAATTTATTATCCGAATAATTATTAAATTTATAAAAGATTTATTAATTTTTACTATAATGGAATTAAAAAAAAGAATCAACGTTCATTTTGTAATATTCAATTAGAATTAATTCACTTACAATAATTATAGATCATTATCACCGCCACACCCTAATCTAATAATTTACTGAAACAAGTATCATTCGCTAACTGGGAGGGACAGACATCAAGTTTCACTTCCGTTCTTATCTTCATCAGCCAGCCACTCTCACGTTCCCTCGGCCCCTTCTTCTTCGATCATGATCGCGTTAATGATCGCATCGCGTTAACATCATCCCTAAATGCATCGACTGCTTCGAGCGGGTCATCTTTCACGGGACGCTGAATTCAATTAACCGTAAGACGATCGTGTCGAAGCGTCGCGTCGCTGTGAAAGCGCATGTACATAGATCGTAGATCAGAAGGGGCTGTAAATCGAGCCCCGCAATATGCCTAACCCACCCCATAAATCCATGTGCGCCAGCACACCTGACCCCTGACCTTTCCCAGGATACGATTTTATTGAATTCCAACCCTTGCCCCACCAACCCCTGGCTCCTAAACGATTTTCCACCGAATTGTTTCCGATTTAATCGAATCCTCCTATCTTCTCCAATTTTTTCCCCTACTTTAATGAAATATTTAACCTACTTTCCTATCGTCTTTCTAATAAAAAGTTGACTGCGGTTTTTCGATGACACCGGGCTGGCTAACTGATATGAAAGTTGTAAAGGGTAATTAATAAATTCTTCGAATATTACTTGCTAATTACCTATTTAATTAAAATACATTCTTCAAGATATCGTTTTAATTAGAATCTCAACTATTTCCGTAAATATAATAATAATATGTTAATAGAATACAGAAAGGAAACACAAAATGCATCTTAGAAATTAAAGTGCAGTCTTTGGATGCAGTTGGTGTGCATTTGAAAATATTTCAAACAACTGCAATTATAAATTTTCTTTTATACAGCGTTAAACTTTCGTAATAATACCAATTGTGAAATAAAAAGAATTATTTTTTATCGTTTCCAGAATCATGCAACGAGGCTGCCGTTCCAAAAGTCTAGGGAGTCGAGAGGGCGTCAGAGAACAATGCCAAACGAGTTCGTTGCACCGTTCCAAAAAAGAAGGCACTCGGTGAGAAAAGAGCACAAGCTGTTGCCCGTAGAAACAGAGGATGCCTCTCGGTGTGTGTACACGGAAGTAACGATGGACGTACGGTTGTTTGCTTTTGCATTCATCAAAGTCTCACCCCGATGCATGGATGCATCGGATTCCGATTGAATCCACAGAGAAACGGGCCGAGAAATTCGTGGTATATTTATCGCCCAGCATGCTATGCTCTTTTATGCGACAAAAGTAAACCCTACGAGATAACCTGGCTGATGTTGCTTCCCTTTCAGTTATTATACTAATGGATACCCTTTGAATTATTGTAACTCGTCTGTATTAAATTGAGAAATAAATTTACAATGTTTTTATTAAATATTATCATTGGTTTATTATTATCTCTCCCTGGTCCGTCCTCTGAAAGTTCTGTATTAAATTGAATAATAAATTTACAATATTTTTATTAAATATTATCACTGGTTTATTATTATCTCTCCCTGGTCCGTCCTCTGAAAATTCATTCCAGCAGCACTTAGGTAAATCGAAAATTGTAATTTATGAAGAATTTGTTAAATTTCTGGTTAAATTGAAGAATAAATTTAACCCTTAATCGAAGTCTGAGCGAAGGAAAGAAACCACTTATCTCCCTACCTTTTTCTCAGAGACCTAAACCTGAAACGGTCATCTCGTATCACCGAATGGAAATCCTTTAATATCACGAGATTGAGGACGGGGCTTAAACCCTGGCAAGATCGACTAGGCCGAATAAACGTGAATCGCTAACTCCCACACCGTGGACCAAGCTTCTGACTTTTATCCGGTATTAAGCTGGCTTTTTCATTAAAAGAGAGCCGTGAACAGCCGGCCTATTAAAAGCGATAGAGTTCCTCCGATACCACGCTGGAACTCGATTTTTAACCAACGATCTTTCTTGATTTAAAATGCAAAAAGTTCTGAGATTTTCATTGAAAAAAAAAAAAGAAATAAAAATATTATATATCAAAGAATTCATAGCAATTATAATTTTTCACGAATCATTTAACCAATTGAAAATCGAAGAAAATGTTTCTGATTGAAAGCCTCGTCAAGTATTTCCCGGATGAAAGAGAAAAAAAGAGAAACGTGTTTTAGAAAGTTGGTTCGATTTCGAAAAAAAAGTTTTTTTTTTTCACGGTCTATCTAGCGGAAGCCGGGAGAAGTTTGACTCGGCTCGTTCAGAGGTGAGCCGCGCGTAATTAACCCAGATTCTTAATTAGTATACGCAACTTCGTGACCCCGTGGATTTTCCAGCGTCGTTTTCCCCCTGTAAAAGAAACCCTAAAACCTCTGTCTCGTGTGAATTTAACACGTTCAGATTCTCAAAGAGCATATGTAATTATACGAAATTAAAGTCGAGTGACTTTAAAATTTATAAATCTTTCGTTTGTATTGTATACGAGAAACTGAAATAATGAAATTGCTGTTTAAACGTTCAAACGTCGTCGGACCACAATGAAAATGAACAGATTCGATTGAAATTGGCGAACTTCCAGTTGAACGTCGACTGAGATCACGTTTTCTTCGTTCATTCACTGATTTTCATTTTGCTTTTCGTATTTCGGGAAACTCGTGAGACGAATCGTTGAGCTTGTTGGCTTTTACAGGAAATTTCACCCTTTAATTTCACTCTTAACAATCGAATTCGACGTTCTATTATTTTATTTTAATAGACGGGACAAGTCCCATTAGTGTACATAAATGAATTTTACATAATTTTACAAATATTATTTTTTTTATTTATTTGTTAATAAACGGGATTAACCCTTTTGGTATAAAATTTAAGAAAAATCATTTTTAAACGAAAACCTTCGTGCCTATAAAATTATACTGTAAACTAAATGGATGAAAGTTTTGTTATTTATGCTTCTATATTTTTCACGCGTCGATCTTTTCGAAGGATCGATCGTTTCAGGAAAAAATCTGATAACACCGCTCGATGCAACACCACTATGCACCATTATTTTTGCGTAGCCCGATGCAATAGTGTGCATTACTATGCGGTTATGCGGTCATCGAAGCGTGCTGCAACCACGCTCTACGGGCATTCGTCGTGTATCGATCTCGTTTCGATGAAAATAGAACGAAATGCAAAGAAACACGCGGCTACGATGGGATTTTTCTTATTTCAATTCATAGGAACCTTTCGTCGCATTATATCGCAGATCCTATTTTTATATTTGTAAATTGGAAAATTTATTCAAAGAAATTGTCTGCGAAACGAACCTCACTGTTCAGAAATCTCTTATATAATCCCGAGGAGTGCAATCTCGAGACTTCCGTTTCCTTCGAGCAGCAGATCAAATTATCAAGGAGACAAATCGAACGCGAGGCCGGATAATTTTCGATCGTTCAGATTCAATCCGTTCGAGTGTTAGCGTGGACGGAGGAGGGTTTACGTATCGTTTTCGAGGCTCGATGGAAAGTAGAACGGCCTGGATTCGTCCAGGAAGCGGAGCAGTTCCGATAAGACTGCTTCCTCTATGTACAACCACCCCCTCTCCCTGACTAAGGAAATTTATTCGAGGAAGGGGAGGCGTCGGGGTGAGTAGTTTAAAACGATGTCGCTATGTGGGTCAACCTTCTGGAAAAGGGGCCAGGTGTATCGGTTGTTCGAGAAATGCCAGAAAAGGATTTCAACCCTGTTATACATACATTGCGTGCCACCCGACGCCATTCTTATCGCCTAACCCTTCCGCGAAACATTATACCGAGAAAGGGGGGACGAAAAATTTACATGAGAGACATCGGACTGTTTGGACGTAATTTTTGTTTCACGAAATTGATTATTGGAAAAAGAAATTTTTCATTTGGCATTATAAGAGATGGTCTGAATTGTCAAAGGTGATTAGAGATTAGTAGAATACCCTTTTATTATAATTATAATTCAATTTGGAATTAAATTGGAAATAATATGAAGTATAGAAATAAATTAGAATTGTGGCTCTCTCCATGGTCCGCCATTCGAGAGTTAAAAAACGCGTTAGATTAGGAAAAAGAATATAACTATGTAATAACTTGGCATTGGAAATTAATATTAAATTAAAATTTCTAATTAGTGTGGAATTGGCATTGGTATATTAATTACTAATAACCTCTTCTTTTTTGTTGTTTGATAATTGAGGAGAAAATACTTTTACCTAGCACTGATAATTAATAGGAACTTGAACGCGAGCTCGAAATATAATAAAAAGATAAACTTTCCAAGGAAGAGGATAAATTTTGAAAGGTAGGTCGAAATATTCATAGAAATGTCGCCTATTGCAACGGAACAGCCTATTTGTTCATCCCCCTTTCTCGCACATACACAACCCCCTGTAAGCGTGAAAAGGATCCCCGTTGAATCTCGCGAGCTTTTCAGACGATCTCCAGGAAGATTAAATGCGATCATCCTCTTTCCCTTTTCCCTGTGGTGACGCGGCGAAAACCGAGGCTCTTCCCTTCATTTTCGCGGCCCGTTTGTGCCCGTACGAGCTGACGAACTGCAATTTGCATTGTGCCGGATGAAAGTGCGCACAGGAAGCGGTGCGACGTTGCGAAGGAAATGAAACTCCGCCGATTAAGAGAGTGTTTTTCGCCTACTTCAACTATCCTCGTCCTTATTACATTTTTACTGGGTCGCAGAGATATTCAAATGAATTTTAAACCCTCTTTACCTTCGATTCTTATTATTCTTATTTCTCCGCCTAGCCATTCCCTCCATTTGGAAATTAATATTAAATTAGAATTCCTAACTAGTGTGAAATTGGCATTAGTATATTAATTACTAATAACCATTTTTTTTTTTTTCTGTTTGATAATGAAGGGGAAAATACTTTTACATACGCGTGGGTGCTCCTCCTGTCGCACTTAATTTTATTTAAACTTCCCTGCCCTCTTTTCATCCTTTATTTATCAACTTCAAGAAAGGGAAGAAAATTTAAACGTCTCTCTAGACTTTTGTCGGTACAACGGAAATTCGAAGGTTTAATCGTACTTCCGATTTAAACGGATGAGGCTGCAAATGACATAACGCGTAACTCTTTACAATTACATCGATACAAAGCGACAAAGTGATACAAACATGCTTCTTCCGGCGATTGTCCCTACCACGATCATTACACCGTACTACGTGAACAGATTTACAATCGATCCTGATCAATGGCGATCGGGTAACAAGTTTCGTTTTCAGGAAATTAACCCTTTGACAATGAGAATTTTCAGAAAATGAAAATACCTCGCTAGGATGATTCAATGTTTTTCAACGCATGGGGATTCGCAGGATTTTTTTAGAAGAGGGGGCATGATATAAAATATCACTTCTAGATTAAAAAATGTATGCTTTATATTTATACACCTCTTAGAGATACGAGATAGTTCGAAACGAAGGAGACAATAAATGCTGTATTCGACATCCGACTCTTTCTCTATTCGGGGGGGGGGGGCAAGTGCCCCGATTGTCCCCCCTTGCGGACGCTCATGTTTTAACGTCATAATTGAAGAAATTGGGACAAGAAATTGTTTGCAAGTTATTCCGAACTTTGGAATATCCAACAGGACGTATTTACCGTAATCGAGTTACATATTTCTGACCTACATTTCCCGTGAACTTTCCACGAACCGAGAAGCTCCTGACGAGGAGATACAATGGAACGAGGCAAGTTTGAATTCCCAGAAAATTGGTGGATTCAGGTCCGTGGGACAACGTCAGCCTACGGCTCTACGAGTTTCCATTTTCACTCTACCGTGAAATTAATTCAATCCCTGCCTCTTTCCCCCTCGCCGCGTTTTCCCAGTACACGACGAAAGACTCGATTAAGTGGACTTCTCTGGATGGAAAACCTATTCTTCCAGAAATCGTTCAACCTTTCTCCCCTTTAATCGTTTCTATTGTTTCTATTCATCGACGTTTATCGTTTTCATTAGACGATTGGAAAATTTTCAGAGAAAAATAGTTGCAATTCATTTTTCCTAGTATATCAGAGATTAATAATGTCGTCGAGTTGATTTTCTTCTTTTTACCTTTGTCGATGGTCAGCCGTGCGAACGCGAACGCGAACGCGTGCAAATCGAACGACAATCATCGTGGAAACTCGAGCGTGAAGTATGCGAAAACCGTGTGATTACTGTGTAATTAGATGCACGCGTGATTACCTCGATCGTTTTGTCAGCACGGTCTATGATTTAACGTTTAGTTTAACCGTGAAACGATCACGCGTCGAACGACTGGCCTGTGACTGTTTCAGAATATTCAAGAAACGAGACAAAAAGGAAAATAAATGAAACGAAAATGAGAAATATTTTTTAAGTTTTTATTATTTAGATATCGGGGAACTGTAACATTTTAAAACACCTACGCGTATGGATTTTAATATATTAATCATTTGAAAATGAATAATTATGATTAGTTTGGAAAATGAAAAATTAAAGACACCTGGAGGATAACGTATACAGTTATTGACCCTTGTATAATAATTGTCTATTTTCCTAAATTCTATTTGAAACACAAAAGTTTCGAAAATTAAAATAATATAAAGGATAGAAATAAATTAGAATTTTGGCTCTCTCCATGGTCCGCCGTCCGAGTGTTAAATAACGCGTTAAATTATATTTGTTACTCTATTAAGAAAAGGATCAATCGTTGTGCAAGGTTCAACAACTGTTACCCTATCGAGATTCTAACTAGAAGACCATTCCTTCTAACAGAGACTGTTTGATCAACTCATTCAAAGCATCAATTCTCGATAGGAAAACGACCAAGAGAAGGGGTTAACAGCTTCATGATTTTTTCGTTCACCGAACCGTACCATCGTAATTACCTTCTAACTACGACGAACACTGTGAAAGTAGAACTCGTCAACCGTTCTTCCTTTTTTCCTTCGATAATTACTTCGGACGAGTGTCGTTCGCGTTTTAACTGCATCATTTCTCCATTAGAAAGAATCATAGAAACAGTGGTAGACAGATTCGTTCGATTTACTGATATAACAGGTGTCTTTATCATGATGAAAGAATAATAATAAAAATAGTAATTTGGTTTAAATTCGAACAAACTTACGTAAAACTCTTACTCGCTGGTTCGTTCGATCACTCACCTGAAACATAAAAAGAATTCTTCTATTAGTATTAGTTATTAATTATTCATTTGTTAAAAAGAAAAATTAATCCCTAGATTACCCTAAGTTTCACCGATAAAAAATATCTCAACAGAATATTCCAGTGAACAATAAATTAAAAACATTAATTTACTAAAACATTGACATTAATGAAGTTAACGCCCACGGGTTGTATAATTAATAGATAAAAATTATCATTCCAAAGTGTTAAATGAAATGTTAAAGTCATACAAACAGAGTTCATTCGAGTTACATTCCTTCGTTTCGATAATCTCAATTAAAATTCTATTTTATTAAACGAAAGGGAGTTTCGTTTCTGTTTTATCGCGAGACGTAGCTCGTTAATCGTTCGTCGAGCTTTCTCAAATAATGTAAACAAGAGGGTGCTGTTTATCAGAATAAAGAGAAGAAGAGTTGAACGAATGGAAATGCGAAAATACACGATGGAATCAATCTGTTTCTCGCTTCATTTAAGAATTTACCAATGGAAGAGTTTCTAAGTACCGTAGATTAATAAGACATTTAATCTACACCTTGACTGAAATAGTGAAAATTTGCACGTTCACGAGTTCTGGATAAGAGAGACGATATCATTCCATAAAACCATGTTTAACCCTTCAAATGCAAATCCTTTTCGAAAAGGAAACCTCAATTCCGCGTGGCAAAAGGCGAGCTAGCGTATCCCAGCCTCTCGCCGCGCCGTCTCGATCTCTTATTTTTCCAGCTGGAAAAGATGCGATGGAAAATGCACGAGGAAGTATCCGCGATCGGGGTTCTCGAGCGTATTCGAAATTCATCGAAAGAATGTAAATTCGCTTAAGTGAAACGTGCTTTTCTGCTTTCTCTTACACTCGACTAGAATATTTATAATTAACTCATAAATATTCATCCATCGTCGATGAATTATAATAAATTAAGAAAGTCGAATCCTTTCGATAAATCGATATCAAGATTATTTGAAGAAATGGATGAAAGGAAATTAATGGGTCAAGGAAATGTACGCAACGTGTTCAAAGCGCGACAATGACTGTCTCTCTGTGTAAAAGAAACAAACGGTGGCCACCGTTACTGTCGCTTTTAATGTGCCTTTGGAACCGCGCCGGCTGTCACTGAAACTATTCCAACCATTTGTACGTATAATTAAGCCTGGCTTTCCATATCCACCGCTCGTAATGCTTTTAGTTCAGCAACGAAACCTGCTGCTTGCCCAGCTTCATCCATCTTCAAATATCCTAGCTGAAATTTTCCTCTCTCCATACATCTTTGTCTTCTTACAATTTTTCTCTGCAAATTAGTCTAAATTAATAGAGAATAGCAATAGCAGAATACAGAGACGTTGGGTTTCAAAATTGGCTCAGTGTCAAAGTGTTGAAGAATTTTTCAAGAATATTTGAAGTACCAATTTTCACCAACATTCGTACTCCTCGATAAAATATTCTATGTAGCATAGAATATGATGGAGGACGATAACGTTGGTTCGACGAACTCTTGGAGGGGAAAAAAGAAAAGTCAATAGCTGCCGTGCTCTCGTGGGCTGAAGAAAAATAATCCTTTTCTACGTGTGGGTCTGCCAGAAGATGTAGGCGGCAGACAAGTTTGTCTGGATTATTTAAAAAAAAAAAACTGTTTCCGAATTAAGTTCGTTTTAATTATCACGGGAAAAGTTTATCGATTGAACTTTTCCCAAGGGAAAGGGAAAAGATGAATCTAAGAAGAGCGACTAATTTTAGAATAAATGTATTTTTAGGTTACCGCGATAAAAAGAAAATTGAGGGAATAAAATTCGCAGAAAATTCCAATTGCTATTAAACAGAGAAAATCTAATCCTCTGCGACAATTGGCCGTTTGATTAATCCTTATTCGATAACCACTGTCATCGTTTCAACGAATTAACACGACCGGCTAATTAAGCTTCTCTCTATACGAAACAGCTGTTTTGCATTCGCTGGCTGCGAGCCATTCGTTATCGGACCGCCATGCTTCGTCTCATTATACTTTCATTCGAGCCTCGATTTTCTTTTGCACTTCGACCGATCGATTACGTTCCATCTTCATTATCGCGTCTTATTAACCAGTCGATTGATCGTCCAAATTGCGCCGGCCAAATGGAAAGAAAATTCTTTTCAAAAATTACTTCGTAGATACAGTAAACTTGGCAATTCTAAAGAACGGGGAATTATCGAGCGTCTATGATTACTTTAAATAATTAATTATTTCTTAAAACAAGTTAATAATTTTATATTAATAATAAAATGAATTATATTTTATCTATCGTATATACTATTTTTATCAAATTTTTTCATTAATAACAAACAAAAACAAATATATTTATAACAAAATATTTATAAAATAATCTAAATCTTTATTATTTTAATATTTAATGTTAATTATGAAAAAAAAATTTTTTTCACCCAAGTGGATTCGAACCTGGGAACCAAAGATTTGAAGCTCTATACATATAGAATGCATGGAAGAAAGAATTAAAAGGATTAATGAGAGAAAAGCAATCAAGACAAAGATCAATCTAAAGAGCGTGTCAAACTTTTTCTAATAACAATAGAGACACGACCTTATTTCACAATCTTTCACGCGTTCCGAATGGATCAAAGGTGGATTGAGAACGATAGAGCTGCCGCTAGGAAACCCTAGAATCGTCTCAGTCCACCGAACCTATCCTAACGTCGTTGCTCAATTTCCCAGAACAACGGAGAACCGTCGCCGAATGATGCTTTTCGTTTCGAATGGGAAACGTTGCGGCAGACATCTCGATAAATTTCTCAACCTCGAAACAGAACTGGAAATTGATTAACCAGAGAGCCCCGGGGCTAACGTTCATCGAAATTCGATAAATGCTCCTTCTCCAATCTCGAAACGATCGCTTTGTTACAAATAACCAAGTTAAATAAGTTTTCGTTATGATTTTCACCATGCAGATTATTTTCTCCTAATTAGACTTTAAAAGACGAAAAATAACATTAGCGGATTTAATGGGAAAAATTGTCATTTTATTGTTTCTGGAGTTTAGTGTGGTTTGGGGCTTTCAAGAAACTGAAAACTGGGAATTAGAAAATTAGGATTTGGAATTTTGAAAATTGTAAATTAGGCTTTGGAAAATTAGAAAAATTGAAAATTGAAAAGTTGGAAAATGGAATTTGAAAAATTGCAAATTAAAATTTTTTAAATTGAGAAGTGAAGTTTGATAAATTCCAAAATTCGAACTGAAATAGCACAAGAAGAATAAATTACTACAACCCTCGCGAATGATTCCTTTTCAAGGGACAGCCCTTAATAGCGAACAGCAGACACAAACGTGTTGCTGGCCTAAATACCAGCTGGGTTTGACGTTAATTTAACGGCACGAGGGCACATGGGTGGCAGGTGGGCGTTTCAATATGTTCAACCTAGAGAATCCTGCACCTTCGGGCTACTCGAACAAAACGCAAGGTCTTCGTGGTTCCAAATTAATGGAGAGAACAACCCCGAGGGTAATGATGCATCGATGTCTACGGAATGACGCGGAAAATGGTCCGCTGAATACTACTGCCTAATCACGAGATCTTTCAATCGATCGTCTATCAAACTCCATTTCAAAAGGAGTTCTTCTAATTTAGATATTGAAAAAGAAAATTATTTAAAAATAATCGAGGGAGGATGAAAGTTATGAAATATCATGAAACATAAGCAGGGTGATAGAACTTTCGATCGGATAACAGGGAAAGTTCGATTAAAGCGTCGAGTTTCCTTTGCTCGAACCTCCTTCGGGAGTCGGCGAAATGAGGCTCTCTTTAATGGACTTAACGCGCTGACACAATTGCCGGCTAAGGAGACAGGGCGTCGTGTGTCGTCGCGACGAGCCTGGATCCGGGATATGAAGTTCTAACAAGCACGATATATAAGAAACGAGGGGGTGAAATATCGTGTGAAACGCAAAGACACATTCCACAGCCAAATTTTCTTGCAAGTTCCACCATAAATTCTTACCATCTTTATGATGATATTCAGAATAAAATATTGAATCTAACAAATATTAAAAAATGACTCTCAAAAAATTTTACAAATTAAATCAACAATCCTTGAAAGAAAAATAGAATAAAACGAGTGTAATGAAACTTAAATTCTGTGCACGCGTGAACACTTTACATTTAAATTAAAATGAAATCTGAGATTTTAATTAAGCACGAAAGGGATGGAACAACGAACCACGGAGTACCGTGGTTGTTTTATCAAGAAAGCAACCGAATGGAAAGCAACTGGTCTCTCGAAACAGGGTTAGAAAAAACCGTAGCAAAGGCGACGGGGAAAACTCTTCAGATCCCTTCAGACTGGTCCCAGAAAGCGTATGTATACGAAACGAAAGCCGTTCTCTACCTCGAACACCCTCGCGACGTCCCTCGAAGAGGCTGACTCGGAACAAAGGGACGGGTAGCAGAGGTTGACCCGTCGCTTTGCTTCCTTTATCTTGCCAGCAGAGGGGTAAAAGTAGGAATAATGGTGGCACAGTATGCAAAGGAGAGTAGAGACAAAAGAAGAGAAGCGAATCAAAGGGAGACAGCGAGGAAAACTCGCCAGGCTAGTTCTCCTAACTACCACCTTCTTTTTTTCCCTCTTCTTCTTCTGCTCCACTTTTCGAGTTCCCATCCCCCTTCAACCCCTTCGAAGAAGGCACTTGACACGCGTGCTAAGTGTACGGAACCCTCCTTGGCCTCCCTGACCATGTCACAAACCCAGGCCCGTTACAACCCCTTCAGAATCGAGTCATCGATCCTCCTCCTTCTTCTACGTCTCGTCTGGCAGAGACTCTAATCATCATAGTCTAATGAGTCACCTCTTGATTAACATCAACGCGATCAACAGGGTAGTGTCTTCGAGTTAACGAGCACTTCTGACATACATTATTCGTGCCACCTTCGAGATTCAACCGACGCTGATGAAGGGGTTGGAGATGGAACTGGGAGATACAGAGCTGGGTAGAATTTAGAGGGAAAATATGTGTATCAAATATTTGAAATTTTTCATATTTTAATATTTCCTAATTGAAAAGATGCAAGTACCAGGCAGATTCATTTTTATTAATTTTATAGGGACTGAAAAAAAATGTTTAAAAAATTCTTTTTTAATATATAATGAAGTGTGAAATTCTAGAAAAAATGGAGCTGCCTGGTTCTTGTACCCAACCCTTCAATTCTACTTGAAAGTCATAAAATATGTAGCAAAATTTTCTGGAAATTTTATAAAGAAAAATTGTTCAAATATTTAACACGTTGATTGCTATGTATAATAGAACGCGTTAGAGCTCTAATTAATTACGAATGACCCTTCCACGATAATTAAAACGTTCAGGAAACTCTGAAAGAATTTTCCGCACTGAAATTCTTTATAAAATCGAATAAAATGAATTTTTTAAACCGAACGATCTTTCGAACATGATTTATCTGTCGCCAGTGACAATGCAGTCAGAAAGAAGTTCTAATATACCGTTTACGAAGACAAATAGCCTGGCACATATTTTAACAAGATCTCTCGCGTGACAAAAATAGCGAGGAAGCTAGAAAAAAAAAATACAACAGACAGAGAAAATTGATCGAACAAGGGGTGAAATATTGACGAGCAAAAATCGTTCTCGTAAGGGATCGTCTTTTTCCACGTATCAAATCCCCGAAAATAGCGTTCGCCGAAGCAAACGCACGGGTGTGGACTCTGAAACGTTATTCCCGCTGAAAGGGTTCGTGACTACCTTTTATTGACCCCTGGGAGAATCTTCTCCTCGAGAGCTGAATCAGGTTAGCTAGCTGAATAAATTTTCCTGGTGTACAAGATTTCGTTTCGACGACAACCAGTTTCTACCACTGATACGTTTCAGAGAGGGATGAAAATTATTCGGGAGAATTTTGCCCCTCGATAGATAGCTTACAGTAATCTCTTTCACTATATCACCAGCTCCAGCGAGTTTCCATTCACGCTAGTAACGCTTTCCTACTTAGAGACTTTGGAAGGAGCTCTTTCTATACTACCAACTTACTCTAAGAATTTTAACCAGCGATATAGCGAGCATTCGGAACACAAAGACACTCGTATCCTGGCTCCGAAATGAGCGAATTTTCGCATGAAAACTAAAGCTCTCCATTGCCAGAAACTTTAGTTTAAAACCCATTCGGGAAGTTCCCGGGATATAACATCAGCCGAAGTAACAAGCTCCGCTTCTACGGAAGGAAACGAGCCGCGACGGTAACAGAATGTTCACCCTCGTTCCGTGGAATTAGACGGGACACAAGAGTCAGGAAGTGGATGAAGGAAAAAGTGAAAAAAAAAAAAAAAAAGTATATAGGGCATCAGGGTCGTCCTTCAATTCCTACAATTTTCGTCCTCGACCCGACCGAATCCCGCATTAAACGTCCTCCCACCCGTTTCGCCCTTTTTACGCTACTGGCCTGCTTTCGTAAGCCACCGCAAAACCCTGTTCGCATCCCTTTTACCAGCGTATCTAACGAGGATGAGAAGGAAGAAAAAGGATTCGGTGAAACGGAAATCCTCGGATAATCGCTTTTGCATCAGATCGACGCATGGCGCAAAGTTCAAGAAACGGCGGACCATGGAGAGAGCCCCGATACCCTTCTATGCGTTTTGTAATTTTGGCTCGCGATTGACTCAGCCAAAGTTCTTCCACTTTTCAACCAAAAATCTTATTTTTATATGGAACACTATTCGATTCAGGAAGAAAGCAACAGTTCCCTTTTCTCTTCGCAAATGCGAACGAGAGAAGGAAGTCGTCGCGCTATAACATTCCAGCAGGCAAGAAGTTTGCCGGAAATTGAATCGCGTAACTAAGACAGAGCCAGACGCCCGTGACAATAGCAAAGGTACGCTTCTCGACCGATTCAATTTCCAAGTTGCACGTACGAAGAGAAGTTGGTTGCTCGCTTCGTGGACGACAACTTTCACCAATCATAAAGCCGTGAAAGTCTAAACTCGATACTAATATCCATACGATTCGTGTAACGGATGTACTTTGCCTACAATTTCTCTTGCGTAGACTATGATTTTCTACTTTGTTCAAATTTAACACGCGTTTATATTAGTATAACTTCATGACACACCGGGTGCGTCTTATACTTTGAACATAAATGACGCACCATATGCGTCGCTCGCTAAATAACCAACTAGATAACGAATCTCTTATCACGAATGCTTCGTACAGTCAGACATTATCTAAAATTACTCGTTCTACGTGATTCCTACGAGCTTGTCAGTCATTACCATCCACCCAACCTTTCCGCTTAATATGTACGCCCGTATGTCGTACACGACGTAAATGGGTGCAGATTCTATTTACACGACTGCTTCGCGGAAACTCTCACCCTTTCCTCGCTGAAACTAATAACGCAGTTAAACCCGGTTCTCGGTGTACAGGCGACGGTGGCGATGCCGGAACGTTTGGCACAGTTTCTTTCCGTGCGTTTATTGCCATGGAATTTTCACCGTGGAAGAAGCGGCATAGACGTTCTATACATAGTTCCAGCTAGAGTAAATACTTGTGCTCTCGCAATAAACCTTCGTGTTATTGGCAGAACTTACTATTATGCATCGGATTACTGGTTCTCTTTGGCACCATGATGCGTGGTTTATGCGTGGTGTGGGTGGATGTAGTATATGACACACGTGGTGCGTCGTCTATTTTACGGTGTATATGGCATATGACGCATAAGGTGCGTCATCGATATCAAACTCATTCTAGAAACATTACTCCTGATAAAAAATATTAATCAAGACACCAAGAGTGCCAAGTCGCTAATGTACATACTTGCGAATTTTTATCCCTTCGCGCATGAAAATATCCGCGACGGTGAAGTGGTTCTCCTGGCGCCATCGCGTTCAACGAGCTTTCCAGTTTTCGAATGTTAGTCGTTCTTTATCCGGATCCCCTTGTCCGGAACGTGGCTGCGTTTTTATTGAAGGTAGCCGTGTTTACTGGTTAAGCCGAGAGACGAGGGTGGAATACGCAACGGTCTCGCCGGTCGAGGGGGATGAAATTTGTCGGAGGTTTATGACACGGTCGCGAAAACGCGGCTATTTCTGGGTTAAGAGATTCGGTTTTTCCCCCGATGCGCTGCTACGCCCTTCTATTTGCGAGAGACTCGAGTTGCTTGTAAAGCGTCGAGTTCGCGTTGAATTACCTCGTACGATGTTGCTACCACCGTCGAATACGTGTCTCTTTTAGTTAATTTTCGAGCGTTTTCAGTTTGGATTTTATGTTCAGGAGTGTTTTCAGTTTTATTTCGTATCGTTTCAACTCTGATTTTTACGACATTTACGAAATTATTATGAATTCTATATGTTAAGTACAGGACGCACCTGGTGCGTCATTAATACTATCGCATACAGAGTACAGGACGCACGCGGTGTGTCATCGATTAATTTTAAATACACAGTACCTAAGTATCTAAAAATCTAAATACTCAAATGCCTAAATACTTAAATTTAACTTCAATTTTAATTAACTTTCAATACATTTCAACTCCTTTCAAGAAAGTATCCGATTATCCAATTGCTTGAAAATCGTGAGAAAATTCTGAATCGAGCCGATCCACGTAAATAGTAATGATCGGGATAGGTAAGAAGCGGCTAGTCGTATAGAAACAGAAAGGCGTGTTTGCATCGAACGTCAGCAGCGAATGAGTCACAATGAGCCCATACATCGGACAAGATACTATCCGGAAAGCCGCTTTACACGTCTGATGCTGTTTCACGAGGCTGTTTGCTAACAAAAATGCACCTGAACAGTGCGACGTTTTCAACAAAGACCAATTATTTATCGCTACAGGCTGAACGAACAATGAATGCTCGAAACGTTGAATCACTTGGGTGTTAGTCAGAGTTACGTGGCAACCGAAATTACTCTTCCTGTTGCCTTGTGCTTTGCTGTTTAATACAAGAAGCTGTTCGATTTTAATTGAACTTTAGTGAAGTGAAATTCTTTTTGCAGCTACCATTTACAAGGAAAACGAGCGTGCAATAATTATTTTATAATGGCAATTTACTACCACCAATTACCTCCATCAACCTGATCATCGATAATCCTTAATTGACTATTTGTTAGAAAATAATTACCAAGATAATGAACCCTACTTTCTTTAGTATTAATAATGAGCAAGCACTTAGGTTAAATGAAGAAATAAAACGTATTCTGACTAATTACAATTTTAACGTGTCATTCTGACACTGAAGATAATTAAAATTTATAAACTTCAGATTAAAGAACTCGATAATTTATTCAGAATTTCTGACGATCTAAGCTGACAGAACTTCGAGCAAACTATTTAATCCGATTAAAACCGATTTGCAATTCAGTTTCCTCTATTTATTTTATAGAGTTTGATAGTTTGGTAAAAATGATACAAACAGCTGTTCAACCACGTGACTAGATACTTAGCCATTTCTATTTCATTGTTGGACGTAATTGAAAAGCATTGTGCTCGACTTATTACATAACTCGTTTGATTACGTAAGAATTGAGTTTGGTTACGCTTTGAAGGTGAGGAAGAAAAAGGAAAAGGTATACACGTGTGCCGAGGAAATGAGTCAGAATTCGGAAATTCACGGCAATTGTTGAAGGAAGATTTCTATTCTGCATTGACGAAAGGTATTAGAATTCAGAAATAGTGGTGGGAATTATTTAACGTGGTCACTGTCAGAGTTAGGAATAGGTATTTGGGTACTTGGGTGCTTAAAAACCTAGATTCTTAGGTATTTGGATACTTGGGTGCTTTGGAACTTGAGTATGTAGTTAGGCATTTGAATACATGGAGATCTAGATATTTATGTACCTGGATACTTAAATATTTGGGTATTTCAACACCTAAATACTTAAACACATGAGCACATAAATAATCCACGAATGGGTTAAAAGAGAAAGTAACTTGATTTTCTATACGTTCTTTTCTATTTCCTCGACATTTAATGATCATAATCACAGATTCATCGTATAACTGTTATGAAAGAGATTGCGAACTAGGTGAAAAGCAAGCCTGTTTTCTTACTCGAACCTTAAACACGCTCGTTTTTCCTCGACAAATGAAAGCGCGAATGATCGCAATGTTTCATGTGAAAAGATTGCTGTAAAGTGAATTTCTAACTAGAAAATCATATTCTATTTTGCTATAATGTTGAAGTTTAATTCAACAAACAAAATCGTTAATTTTCCATTGAAGCAAACAAGAAATGATTTTCAATCGGGATATTTCGAAACAAAATTCACTGATAATTGAACGTACAATACAGTGTTAATCTGACAAATTTTCAATCAGAAAATCGTACGATCAATTAAAATGTATCACTTTCAACCAATCGTGGATTTATTAAATATAGATATACCAATATTATTTTTACCTCCACTATTTCATCCTGAATAATATATCATTTGGCTTTAATTATTGCTTGATTGTCAGCGCGTTTATTATGACACAAAGGATATTGAGAATTTTAATTGCCTAATTAAACATCTATTGCACGAAGTTATTGATAGCCCCATTTTCCCAGTGAACACTTGAAAAGGAATATTATTTATTTTTCTTGTTTTATAAAATAACTGTGGAATCTAGTATCGTGTATATTTCTAATAGTCATTTCCATTCGTATGTTTAATTTACATTAATTAAATCCAGCCTTGCGTCAGATATTCAAAATTCAAACAAAACTACACCAGCAACTTTCTCTTTATTATATTACACTGTGCTGCACCAGAATTCAAATTCACCACAATTGTTACCCATTTCAAAGAGAATGTTCCAATTCGAAGGAAGATCTGCGTGTGCTTACTAACGAATCCTACACCCCGCTGAATCTCTTCTTTTTTATTATATTACAATTAATGAAAACAAGGGTGGAGGGATATTACAAAATGGAATTGTGTAAAAAATGAATTACAGAATGCACAATTCTATTCTTGCCAATATGAAATTATTTTAACCAAAGTCGATGTAAGACTTCATATATGGGGCGCAAGGATCTTGAAAATTTCTAGACGACGTCGTTTGAAAATGTTTTACGAGAAGGAAAACAAGCGAACCGTCCATGACACGGATGGATTCATAAAAATTGCAACGGACGAGTTTAGAAACTGATCGATGCCGGGAGAAACAATCTTGCTGCTCAACTTCTTCATCTGCTCGACTCTCGATAAAACGTCCAATTGCATTTTTACAAACCGACAAGTGTCTCATATATTTTTTATTTTACGATTTTTTGAAACATCTAAGAATCTGAAAAATCATTTCAAACAGGCAAGAATAAAATGAAACATTTTTTCTTAATTCTTTCAATGTGTTAGTGGCGCGTGTCGCTTTTAACAATGAAAGGGTTAAACTCAGCTACGATTACAACGCAACGAAACCGCTATCAAGTATTGAACTTGATCCAGTCACCAGTGGCTCGTTATTCGCGATGCAAGGTCCGACTTCTAACGAGCCAACACGCGCATGAGTTAATAATTATGCGCTTTTTTTTTTTTCTAACCGTCATGCCTGTTTATCATATCTAAAGTAACGTCGAGAAATCTTACGCACGCCCACTCGCGGTTACCGCAACGCTGGTAATTAACACGTGGGATAATTAATCGTGAATAATCGGAACACGAAGGGCAGTTTCCGTAAAACGTTTCCCTAGTACTATCTTATCTTGTCTAACTTTCTTTTGCATGATTACACAGGTATAGTCCCCGGGGTTGAAAAACTTTAGTCAATTAATTTCTCACACGTGCGCTCGTGAAAATATCAAGTTTTGATTAATAAATTATTGGAAAATTTTATAAATAAAAATTTAAGTAGCTATACGAAAATTGAACAGTTAATTAGCAAGAGGTTAATTAATTAATTAACTTCCCACACGTGTACTCGTGAAAGTGTTAAATTTTGATTAATAAATTTTTGGAAAATTTTAGAAATTAAAACTGAAGTAATTGAAGGGTTAATTAACGAGTGCAGTACAAAAATAGGAAGTGGTTGAAATTTAAGGAACACAACTCGTCTATCGAATACCTAGTCTCAAATGATTCAGAACGCGGTGAATCATCGATGCAGATCGGAGAAAGCTACAAGCAGTTTATATACTTTCCGAATCGAACTATTTCAAGTTGAAGGATCCAGACCATGAAAGATAAACGATACTTCCGTTAACATTAATACACGCCAGAACTGGCAACCTGTCTAGGACTTTCTATCCTCTCGGACCTGCTATATCTCCCTCAAGATTCATGGGCTCGACGTCAGCTTCGATTCCGAGGAATCAGCGAAATAGGACGAACCGCTAGATGCCTGTTACATTTTTGCAGAATCTTTTTCATAGGCCAGTTTCATACAGAAACGTTTCGAAAAAAAATATATAAAACAGACCTACTTTGCATATCTCGTATGCTCATCTTGTATTTTGTACTTCTTTAGAATTCTGAATATTCTTTAGTACACAGAATTTTGTTTTGAAACGATGATTTAGAATCTACATGATAATCCTACATTTTTATTCTACTTATTTGTTTTTTATTATTTAAAGAATATTCAGATTTATGTTTCCGTGTAAGTTTCCAGAAATTCTTTGACAATATTTCATATTGTAATGTAAAATGAAATGGAAAAATATTTTAGAAAAAGAAATAAATAAATGTTAATTCAAATTTTCCCGCGTGAACGTTTATACGCAATTGGTCCGCCCCCGCCCTATATATATAAGGCCCCTTCGCTACACTGTCAGTATCCCCTGGAACGCCAAGGAGTAAAGATGGAAGACCGGGGCATCGCCATTTTTCCCGGGGAAGCCTGATTTGATCTCAAGTGTACAGAATAAAAAATTTGTAAATTTATCTAAGTTTAATAAAGCGTTAAATTTTCCTTTTGTCTCATAATGAAACCTTCCGACCCAGTATCCAGCTCTCGAAATTATTATTCCAAAGCGTGCATACTCGTTGAATAATTTCAACGAGCAGCCGCACAATAGTGCTATGGATCCCGTGTGAATGGCCTGACGGAGAATCGTTCAATTATGCAATAACCATTCGTCCAACTTCGACGGAGGCACGAAACAAAGCTTCTCTATTCAACTGAAATTTTCCTTTTCCAATTTTCCTCTTAACCGATCGTAATCGAACGTCGTAGATTCTGACAGGACAGATCTACGAGGTTAGATATAAAAATTCGACAGGGTAGATTTCGAAAAATCAAAGGGTTAACAAGTTCGAAACCGGGGTAACAGGTGCACCCTTACTTCTGTGATTTATCGAGGGTAGATATACCCAAAACGGACCGAGTATATTAAGATCAAATCCAAACGAATTGTATCGATCTTTCGCGTCATGTCTCTGCGAACATTGCCGGCACTCGAGGCTCTTTCGAAATGCACTTTTGTCCCGGTTGATATGGGAAATCGTTCGAGGACGTGTCATTGCAAAGTTTCGGGGAAAACAAGAGCTGACGCTATCTACGCTCACGCGTGGGAGACGGTGGCACCGTTTCGATGCTGAACAACGTATTGTTTCACGGTTTACAACGATATCAATAATCTTTGCCAGCGAGAATTTCACACAAGAAAATTATTCTATCGCTGCTATGATACGGCACGTGGAACTCTATTTATATCTTACACGACTGTTATTCAAATTCAGGTTTTCCTCGACCTTTTCTAAAAAAATATTATATCCTGATCGTTAAGTTGAACCGTGGGTAATCCCAGAGATGATGAAATGAAAATTACAAATTAAACGTCGAGGAATGAGGTGGAATTGAAAATCACTCACCGTTCGATTTTGTCCATCGTGGTGGGATGCTGCAAGACGGTTTGCTGTCCGGACATTTCGACCACGCATTGTGTACCGAGTTCCAGCTCTGAAACAAAGAAAAATACAATGTTAGTCCAATTGAAAATATAGGAACTTCACGGAATATGAAATGAAAATTTACGTATATGTACGTTCTGGCGATAAGTACCCGTATATATACGCTAATGAGACAAATGTGCAGCGTCTGTACGGATGAGACGCGATCGAACGAGAATCCTTCTAACGGCAAAGGGAAAAAAAAAAAGAAGCGATGAAGCAACGACAGACAAAAGGAGGGATGATCGAAAGAAGCAAGGTACGATACAAGGAAGCCATGCATGTAGTAACGTCTTATGACAGTCGCGAGTCATAACGCTCATAACATTCAACTCAGCGTGCATACGTAATCGTGTAAGGCAGCAAATCCATACTAAACGACCGCTCGCCTTAACTTTATTCAAACGCTCGTCCGGCCGCACAGATCGATCCGAGTAACACATGTGTTCATTCATGACTCACTGATCGCTTCGTACGAACCTTCTTACACTTTGAAATTTTCTACCAACTTCGCTTTTTACCTCCATCCATCGCTATTATCGATCCATTCCTTTACCTCGTTTAACACATTCGCTTGCCACGGTGGGACTCCCGTTCTCGTGCCATTTCATCACAGAAAATTATTACAAAATAATAATTGCGATACGTCGATTTAAAGTTTCAAGTCTCGTGTACGTCACTGTACAAACGTTTTTTCAAAATTTTCAATGTAAAACAAATGATTGTTGATTGTATCGAATGATTGACTGTCAGAAATGAAATAATAACTCTTTGCGATTTAAAGAAAAAATTCATGGCATCGTTTTTTATCGAACATTATCACGAGGAAGAAAATTAATTAGCAGAGGACCCATTGACATTTCCATCGGTGTTCATTGACTGGATGTTCACGCGCGAGCGCGTGTCGTACGCGGCGATTTATCGAGCGTGTCCACGCATAGCGAGTACCGTCTTAGAACTTCTAATTGCTTTTGTTACCGGATGTGTCACCGCTTTGATTGATTATATTAGATGATAGGGAACTTCTTATCCAAGTAATTAGCGAGTGATTGTATATTTCATCGAACGCCAGTGGACGATGGGTGAATTATGGAAAATTATTTATATGGAATTATTCCATGAGTGGACCACGAATGGAACTTGAATTATTTCAATTCTGTCTTAACCCTTCAAGAATAATGAACAATGCTCCACTGATTAAATGGTTCAAGTCTCCTCACCGAAAATAATGCAACAAAAAAAAAGAAGGAAAATTTCCTCCTTAATTTCATTCATTCCTCTTTTTGCATAAGGTTAATGCTCCAGCTCGGTGCAATTAGATATATCTTTTAATTTCGTTGTACCCTCGTAAAATGTCGGTCGACGGTACAGAGGATAAAAAAGGAAATTTTAGAGAATAAAAGGAAAGAAACTTGTTCCAAAGTCTAATTAATTGAAGGAAGCACCAGTTCCTACTCTTTTCGAGGACACAAGAAAGGTATCGAAGCAAACCGTCCAGCGACTAATGAAAATTGAAGAAAGAATTAATGGAACGTGTTAATTGGCTTCTGGAGACACAAACCACCTGTGATGATACTAAAAATGCACAGTTACTTTATTTAACGCTTCCAATATCCTGTGACCCACATAAATATACATCTAAAAGAAAAATATATTTCTGAGGCGAATAATTGCAATTTCCATGATTGCCTCTTATCGATCACCTCATCATTTTCCTTCCAAAGAATTTTCCTCTCAGATTGCTTCGAGAAGCGAACCAAGGATCTCGAGGCATCTTAAGTAAACACGGTTTTCGTTTTCTTCGAATCCATCTGCTGATCCAGGTAGACAGGTGTTTCATACTGGTTTCAGGTCCTCGTTACGCGAGGCACTCGTGGTAGAAATTCGAATATTTTTAACCCTTTGCTAGTCTCAACTGTACTAGATTCTTTATTTTTTAATATTTATATCAGGCCTCCAATGTTAGTTGATATACGTATGAAAATATATCATTCTACGTTTAGAAAGATATTTAAGTGCTCAGTTTTTGCTGTGCCACCGAGTATATACACTGGCTTTAAAAAAATATTCAGGTACAACAAGGTGTATGTACTGTACATAAGGGAAGGCAAAGTAAAGCCTCTTCTCTGGTAAAAAGTAAACGCGTACACACAGGGAAATTGCGGTTCTCTTTTTCAAAGGGTGTGTTTCCATGTCCTTTCTCTATTTCACCCGGGCTTTTTTTTTACAAGCGGTTAAATAGAGTAGCTGCTCTTTGCGAAATACGAAAAGGTATCCATAAGTTTTCATAAAAAATTTCGATCAAAATATGTTTTCTTACTGCAAAAATGAACGACTTGAGAAAAAATGAAATTGATAAATAAATGACCTTAAATAAACTGCTATTTCAAGAAACGATAACGATATCTATGAGTAACCGCAATGATACCAATGATAGAATTATGAATAATATTTGTTATAATTAGTCTGAAAGAGTAGATTTAATATTGAACTTGTGATTTTTCAAAAAATGAATTTTATAAAATGATTCTATGAACATTGAGGGTAATTTTCAACCCTTGGATGATTATATTATTTTTGGTACGTGCTAGCAAAGAATATTCTCTTCCATCTTCAGTTCAAGTGGTGTTATTTTTTAACCCCACTTGAAATGATTCTGGGTTTCAAAGAAAGAAACGCAGACATGCTTCTTGAGAAGGGCTTGAAAATTATCCTAAATTAAATTAAAATTCAGGCTTTCTCCATGGTCCGCCATCCGAGAGTTCAACAGAGTATTTGTTAACAATTCAAAATTTTTCTCTGTTTAAGGAATTTCATTGCAATACTGCTTTTGCAATACGATCGATCGAAGCCTCTTATTACTTTCTGAAGTTGTTGCAATAATTAAAGTATATAGTTGGAGTTCTTGATAACACTCGAGTTTCTTATCAACCAGTAAATTGAGCCTGAACCGCTGTCGCTGTAGCTTCAATTATTAGTAAATTTATTTTTCATTTTCCGAGTACTCTATCATGCCCAATTATTTCTCAATAATTTATCATCTAAATTATTAGGTATACCAATTCATTCGGGGTCTTTTCATTTTAATTGCAACATTTTTTTAATAACTCCTCCACAATATCTATAAATTCGGCAGTCTTTCATCATACCTCAAAGAAAATTGAAACTGAAGTACCGTTCCCGTGAAATCGTTGTTAAAATCAGTTCAGCGAAACTTCCACGAGAAATTATTCACCTGTCGCCTCGTGTATCTATCGAGATATCACGAAATCACTGATAACGGAACGCGTTTATCAGCGACGCTAAAGTATTCCACGTTTTTTCACGATAACCTTTACCTGCTCGATAGACTTAACGGATCTATTGATACGTGGCGCTAACGTGAAATATCATCGTTCTTTTTCGAAATTTCAACGCTAAATATCCGCTCATGCGATATCGCGAGCTTTTTAGAGACGGTAACCGTGTGCCGTAACATTCGATCGTCGCCTATTTACCACGCGATACCGCGTGAACGGCGTCGAACGCGTTAACGAAGGGTGAAGAGAATCGGTAGCTTTGAACCCGCGGAAACCTTCCTCGGAATCCTTGGCCCAGATATTCGCACGTGATCGAATGCCTGGTCAGCGTTTGCGCGTATATGATCGAACGAGCCGTTATAGGATGATAGATAAAATGATGACACACCGTGAAAATCACTCGTCTGTGTTCCTCGAAATGCCTGCTCGAGCTTTTCACTGATTAACGAGTTTATCAAACAAGAGGGTCCTTTAAGGTTTTGATAACCCCGGGGCCCGAGATATCCTAATCCGCTCCTATATGTAACTATAGCAGTCTTATTTTTCCCTATGAGAAAAATTGTTGTCTAGGGTGCAAATGCTTCTCTTAGTTACAATCAAGAGTAGGAAAAACCACCCTCCATTTGCACTTAATTTTAAGGGAACCGAGAGAGAGCCTAATTTAACCCATTAGCTGCCACATATATGTATAATTTATCCGGCCAAAAATTTCAAAAAAAAAAATTTTGCAGTTAATGGGTTAAAACCTATCATTTCCCCATATAATATGATAAAGAGAAATAACTTAAAGACTAAGTTCTTTTGATAATTATTCCATTATACAAGATACGAGGTATTAGTCACCGATGACCTCCCACAGTCGATGTGTTAATACTACGATGTTGACATTATTCATGTATTCATTGTACGCGCGTAAAATTCACGGGCAA
This sequence comes from Osmia lignaria lignaria, assembly GCF_051020975.1. Taxonomy (NCBI): domain Eukaryota; kingdom Metazoa; phylum Arthropoda; class Insecta; order Hymenoptera; family Megachilidae; genus Osmia; species Osmia lignaria. The sequence continues at coordinate 10,199,820 of NC_135033.1, read as the reverse complement.
TGCTAATGACGATGTTTAATGACGTACGCTCATTAACCCTTTTTCTACTAGAAACGACTGTAGTCTGTCGCGGAATGGTCACCGGCTGTGATAATTAAAAAAGAATGTTTGCAAATCAGATCTTATGTGATAGTTTGGCTAAACTTTAGAAATCCAATGGTTCAAAAGTTATAAATATGTAAATTTCGACATTTTTAATATACTTTCAAGGTTAGTTCGACGCTATATTAATCAATGATCTGTCCACTTAATGATATTGCTATCTGCAGACAGAAGCACGTGGGCGACGTTCATTTTGGCGGAATAATTCAAATGTCTATCTACGTGAATTTGCGCGGCTTAGGTTAGGTTAGTTCTTTTAACAGCGTTCTGATACTCGACTCCGCGGACCAATCATGTTACAGATAGAAAACAATATGGCGTCAGACTAACCTGTAAGATACGCTAAAAACCCTCAATTTTAGATACACCTAACTTTTAAACCGCTGAATTCTTAAAGTTAGAAAATACATTTTTGGATTCTACGCATGGCAAATAAAAAGATTAATAATTTCGTGTACCTTAAAATAAAGCTTAACCTAGAAGATAATATATTACACAAATATTGTGCAAAGTTTGCCGCAGTTATATTAACGAAAATAGAAATGGTATATCGAATGCTGGTAGCGAATGTGTTAACGATATGCTAATCACGAGACGAACATTACCGCGTTACGTCAAAACGATCGTTGATAAACGTGGAGACGCTATCTACCTGCTGGTATCTCCTACCTAGAATACGGTAAAACGAACAAAAACGAAAGCAGAAAAACTTAGCCAGCTGTCAGCTGTTTGGTAAAAGAGAAAAAAGACATGGCAACAATAAGAAGGACGCCTTATTTTTTCCTCAAACTTACAAAACTAATTCGCGATAAATCATACTCGCGTTATCGCTCTCAAACGTCACTTGAATTGTTTACCAAAGATACACAAAGCAAAGAGGAAAATTATACAAACAAAAATTATTTATTTATTGAAAATTAAATTTTAAACAATTTTTAAAATGAAGTTATCTTGGTTCAATGATTTTCTAAGCTAGCAAGTCAACAACGGTCTGAAGGAAAATCAAACATTAACGCACACCGTTTTGTTTTTATCGAGTCGCACTGATAATCTTCACTAGAGATAATGAAGTATTTCTTTTTTTTTAAAGAACTCAGCCTGTTTCTGATCGGTGAAAATTCAATGTCCGAAGGTCGTGGAGAGTAACGTCACCGCTGGCATTTTGGTCACATGTTTGTTCTTTGTCACGCGGTTTTGCCGTGCGACAGATGAACAGGTACGGTGCGAGATCGTTTTGCAGGAATGCGTGAAAACGGGTGGACAAAAGACCGTGAACGCTTGAAAATCTTCCACGGATCTCGCTTGCTGCGGTATCGGTATTAACAAGTGTACAAGCAAGGGAGAAGAAAACGTCGCGGATGTATGATCGTAGAATCTATACTTTGGACAAAGAAGCGACAAAGATTCAACTAGTAAACACTAGAGAAGTGGGTCTTTGAAGAGGAGGGTTTGCAATCTACACTTTATGCACGCTTCCTTTTCATCGGGACACGAAGCTTTAGATAAGAGGAACATTAAATGATAACGAAGCAGTTAATCGTTTAGCAGGTGTAAAAGAGCGATTCGTGTATACAGACCGGATGGGAAAACGTCATTCTGTCAAAACGTACTCCGATCGTAGAACGGTATCAAAGGTCGATTTCGAAATCGTCAATGGATAATACATTACTCAGAGCATGCACGATGATTAACGTTACGATAATGGGAGAAAGTATAGGAGAGACAGTATAATGATTTCTTTGAAAATTACATACCTCTGCGATTGAACGGCCGAACCCGAACGGCAACCTTTATTTTATCCGTAGCCATGATTTCACACCGGTAACGCACACTGTATAATTCCTCGATCACAAGGAACTAGCTCGATGCTTTTGTATACACAAATATAATATTCACACGATCTTCATAGCGCTACATTATTCTCAACCCATACCGCGAACTTTTCATATTTTCAAACGACACTACGTCTCACCGAGCCCATGACACACTTCGCCATATTGCTTGAAACTCGTCGTGCGCCAGACGACGGTCGTCCGTCCTATCGAGTGAACGTACTTTCGAGAACTGCCGCTAGGAACGCTTGCGAGCCTCGCCGCTGTGACGTCACGCCGGTGGTAGGGAGAGCGCCTAGTGGGGGAACATTGAACCGCGTTATTTGAAACGCCCATTTCAATGACGTGTATATTAAACTTTATTTATTTAATAAACCTCCCTATTATCTATAATTTATCATTTATTTTTTTGAAAGAATTTCTTTATTATTACATATGTATATAATACCTACTTTGATTCGCGTGTACAAGAATTTTATGGCTTAAAAGTAATCTAAATAATTGGAAATTAGTATTAATTTATTAAATATCGAATTTCATAATGTTTGCTTGAAATTTATAAATGACTGGAGAATATTACCTTGCGTAGGTCTTGCAAAAAACATGAAATTCGCTTATTTTATGAAAAAACTTGATTTTCTACTTACTTAATTTCACCATTTACCGTCAGATGGTGATGCTATGTTTTTAAAGCGCGCATTTGCGTTTTATTTGACGTGTACCTACGATCTTTTTATATATTTAAATGTAATTGTGATTTTTTAAAATTATTCATGTAATACTCTTACGTATTGTTTATAGTATGTAAGTTTTATTAAATTAAATGCGCCAAACTAACTTACTATTCAGTTCCCTCCAAAACTAAAACTCGATCAGTCTGCACTTATATACGTTCCCGCGTTATGATAAAACTATGAGAACAATGAATGTAATTATATGATAATGTAATTGTACTGAAATACAAATAAAACAGTAGATAAGCAATAAACATTTTGGATCAAATCTTTTCATTTGTTATTAAGGTATTACAAAAGAATGTAGGTTAAAGTTGCACTTGATATCTACTTTGTAGTGTTAAAGGCAGCATACTGAAACAATTTAATTTAGTAACACACTTATATTTTATTTTACAGATGTTGTAAATGGTGGTTCCTTCACGAGAAGACAATCAAGATCAGTAAACAATGATTATTAAACTAGTCAAAGTAATAAGTTGTTCTTCTGAACATCCATCTTACCCTGTATCAAATCTTCTTCAGCATCGTTCAAATGGGGGGTGGAGATGTGCTAAACCTGGAGAAATGCTTGCTACTGTTGTCTTTCAGTTGGCAGAACCATCGTGTATCACAGGATTAGATATTGGTAATTATCGTAGTTGTGTGATAATTGTTACTGCTTCTACATCAGCAGAACCTGACAAATGGGTCCCAATTGTAAACCATCAATTTCTGACACACGACGAAGCTGCAAATGGTAAATTCAGAGATCAAGTGCAAATATTCACAAAGAAGGAACTTAATCCAGAAACGATAAAAATAAAATTTGACCGTGTCAAAGTAACTTGTATGCAGTCTGCAAATTTAAAAGAGTTATTTGGCTTATCTTTCATTGTATTGAAAACAGAAGTTGTGGTTGATTTAGGATTGGATGTATTTGGAAGATTTAAACTGAAACAGCCAGAAGAGAACAATGCTAAATCATCTCTGAATGATTTCAAAGAGAAATACTTAAAAATGATTGATAACAAGAAAACAGATTACAAAGGAAGTTTACTTGCAAAAGTCAAAGAAACTGGGATGAGTAATTTTTCTAAGAGACAAGAAGAGGACAGGGAACCAATGAAAAGACCTTTATTAGAAAAACTGGAGGCAGGAAAAGCTGAAGAAGTGTTTGGAAAGAAAGATACAGATTCAGCTTCATTGAATAGCTCTAAAGTCAAAGATGAAAAAACTACAACTGATGAACCAGTAGTGAGAACTCCATTTGGGGATGTTGTACCTTCACCCTCATCCAAAACAAATAAAAAGGACACAAAAAATGAAAATGAAGCTCACAGTAAAAATTCTAGGAAACGTTCCTTAACTCCGGAAGAAAGTTCGTCAAAAGAAAACATAATTAAAAAGAAGCAAAATTGCCCTCAGTGCCAAGATGAATCAGAAAACAAAATTTGTAAAAATTGTGGAAAGGTGCCTCCACCCAAGCCTGTAGATAGACCAGAAAGACCTGCAAAGAAGAATGCTGTGAAGGCACAGAAACCAAAAAAACCATTTTCTAAACTTTTTGAGGATGTTTCATTTTCACTCAGTGGATATGTTAATCCACAAAGGGATGAAATAAGGAAAAAAGCTCTTCAAATGGGAGCAAGGTACATTGCTGATCCTAATACAACTAATAAAAAATGTACCCATCTGATTTGTGCCTTTAAAAATACTCCAAAGTATCAACAGTTAAAAGGCCATTCTAAAATTGTTTCACATGATTTCATTGAAGATTGTTTTAATGAAAAAATAAGGTAAAACTATTTTTATTATTCTAATCATTGAATGAAAAGCAATAAACTCATATGTACATTAAACAATATTTGTACAGATTTCCGTGGAGGCGTTATGCTTTGGATAGAAAAGCAAGAGCTGAACCTGAAAGTGAAGAAGAAATAGTAGGTAGTTCATCACCACCAAGAACATCTAATGTATTTGAAGAAGATACTGATTCGGATTCTAATTATTGAATAATCGTTCATTCATTTTGCTACATACAAAAAATAACTGCTGGCACAGAATTTTACTCAATATGTACATAATTAATTAATTTTCATGTAAAAATATTTTATTTGCGGATGAAATGTAATGAATCTGTTAATATAATCTCAATTTTTGTAAGCTTTAAAATACAAGTGAATAACTATAAAATGTATTTTAATAAAAATTGTTTCCTAACTTTTGATATTCTAATAAACATTTGAAAGCATTATGATTCAACTTCAGGGATTCGTTTGTTTTACGTCACGATCAATTGTCATTAAACAAACTAATTTTATTAACAAAATGTTGAAAAATCTAACGTAAATTAAGAATATGAAATTCGATATTAATTTTAAACTCGGCGATATGTAACTTAAATTATTCAAGTATTGCACTTGTTTCCGGAAATCAAAGCAGTCGCATGCAACTGTCAATGGCGTAAACTGGAGAACTTCAAAACTGTCCATCATACACGATCAAAATGGTTGATGAAAATAATACGTTTGGTTTTGAGCTTATGCAATCGATATATGATAATCAGATAGCGAAAAAAGAGGATGTTTTAATATTATTTGTTCACTGGTATCTGATAAAACATGGATTCAGATGCCTCGGGCTTGGTGATTCAGTAAGTTACGTTGAAAATACATTTACGCGCAATGTCGCGCAATACAAACGTTTTGTCTAATAATCTTTTATATTGTTTGTTACTATAATTAAAAAGCCAGAACTATTGTATTGTTTTATACAGAATTTGTAGTACGTCATTTGTAAAGGTTATATCGTTATTTTTGCAAATCTGTCAGACTAATAAATTGTCTTCTAAAAATGAAATTTTTAATGTAATCACCTACTGTCATTGCGTAATTTGAGCAATTTTACACTCTAATAGGCATATATAAAACCTAGAAATATGATTCTTAATGAACATATGTTTGTTTCTTTCAGAAAGCATTTAATGATTCAGAGAAAGGCTGCGAATTATTGCCAGAAGGATGGAATACACGTCCAAATTACACATTTCGTTATATAAACAATAAAAAATTATATATATTGCATGGTATAAAATCTGATGAGGATCTGCTTATAAATCTATTGGTAATTAAAAATTTGTATTTATATATTAGTATTGTTATTGATACCAGATTCTATGAATAATAATGAAAGTTATTAATATTTTACTTTACAGAAGGTTGATGATCAACATGTATCCAGTGCACAGTTTCCGATAAATCAAATTGTAAATAATCTTCATGGACCATTGGAATCTTTAATATCTTCCTATCAAAGCGTCATAAATATAATTCAAAAGGAACTTATTGATCCTGTGCTTCCTAATAACACTGCAGAAGGTTCTACTCAGACAACATCAGTATGGAGAGAACCACGCAGTACTGATTCTTACAGTACTCCTGATCCTTTAAGGGTAGGACCAGGGGGGTCACGTCCTTCATCTGTACCTGGTTTACGGTAATATTCGCATCGATTCATAGAATATGAATATGTATAATTTTTGCCTGAAAAAGGAGAATTTAAAAAATACATATCGTAATAAGGGATGACAGGGAAATGATCGAAGAATCGATGCGACTTAAATATAATAAATTAGTAAATAATACGTAAAACATCTTTACAGACCTCTCGTGATGATATAAACCTGGAAGACATTTTATCACAGTTCGAAATTTGAATTTCTGTCATCTATTTTCAAGCACAAAAAAGATCAATCCCTTATTTCTGAAAATTATTTGAATTAGAATTCTTAATTTTAGCAAGTACAGTTGATCCTACAAGTATTAAGGGTACAAAAGTTTTCATTCTCTCCATGATCTGTTTATAATGATAAATTAGCTATTATTTTTGTATAATCTTTCAAATTCTTTGATTAATAATTAATTATTAAAGTAATCACAATTTTATCTAATAAAATGTATGTTTGTTTCAAAGGGATCCTGCTACGGATCCTTTGAACGTAGGATCTGCCGATTTAAATCCATTCGCTCGTGGGGGCGGTGGCATGATCTATGATCCATTTCCACCGCTTCGTAATCCGGTTATTCCACGAAGACCGGCTTTAGGAGTTCCTGGAAGACTGCCACCGTAAGTTGGAAACCATAACAGCAATACAGTAAGCGCTTGATAATTTCCCGAATGCAGAGAATTATCAAACGCTTACTGTACGATATTTTATTATAATTTCTTTTCTTACAATATATCATAAAAATGTATTTATATTGCAGAGGAGCAGTTCCTCCTCATGCAAGGTTCGATCCTTTTGGTCCTCCTGATATTGAACAACCCAGACCACGACAGGATCCAGATAATGATCATTTACCTCCTCCCGGATACGATGACATGTTCATGTAAAACTAAAACAATGTACTGACAGGAAATATATATATATCAGTTTAACGTGTAGTTTTGTACACAACTATCGATCTTTATCTAATTTTGTATAAAAAAAAAATAGAAAACAACGATATTTAAATAAAGCATTTCTGTTGTTTGTAAAAACAATGTCATGATATAGAAATATTTTATTTCGTCAATGTAAGAAGTGACATGAAAACATGGCTTCTTCACAAAACGACTTCCATTCTTTTTTTATTTCATTACTGATGTTTTACAATATAACAAAATTCATCATTTATAATTTAATTCAATTTCATTAATACAGCGGTAGGTAGGAAATTACATTAACAAATTAAATACAATAATAATATAGTAATTCTTGTTTAAATTGCGCTAACTCGTTAAATTTATTTTTTTCCTTAATCGATTCGAAAAAGAGTGACTTGTTCTTATCCCGTTTACGTCGGTTCAAAATAGAGGATATTTTCTTTGCTACCTAAGTTGTTTCTGTTCTCAGTATTCGTATGAGTCGAAAACATTTTTATTCGAACGTAAAGTAAATGAAAAAATAATTTCCATAGTCGCCATTGTTAAAAAATATGGCAATTAAACGAAAAAGTTATATATACCCTTATATTTTTTTAATGGATCGTTCCTCTGGATAATAAAATAAAAATCTGACACAACGTTTCGATTCAATTCTTCGAGAATAAAAATACTCTGCGAGTACGGGAGATATTAAATATTCAGATCAAAATACATTCCTAAATACAATTTCACAATAAGATCTACCAATGCCCATTTGATTTGAAACAGTGAATCACACGATTCTTGTTAGTCCTGAAAAAGATTTCGAATATATTATATCATTTTCCCAGGTAGCTCGTTTCACTAAGCCCGATTCATTTAATCCTCTTCTAATTTTCAACCATTTTTTTTTTCTCGCGAAAATTGTATCACAGATAAAAAATATTCACTCATATATGTATATTTATATATATATATATACGTAATTACTTCTGACAGAGAAGTACATCTCGCTTGAAGAAGTGAATCGACGTGCAAAATTAAATTTCACATTTTTAAAAATTCGTTGGTAACTTTTCTTTCTTTTTTCTCAATGAATCCTAAGGTATACCTAATTTAAAGTATCATCATCTTACTTTAAAAGGGCTATTATTGAGAAACAAAAACAAACATTAGCAATCATGATAATTGTAAAGAGTAAACTAAATATTAATAATAATATTAAAAATAAATTGAACAAGTAAAAATTATTCGTTCAATTTCGGATCTAAGGCTTGATAAGTTTCTTTTTTCTTATAAGAATGTCCCTCGTCCCATCCTCTGGTAAAAAATATTGCAGTGTTTTTTTTTAACATTACAAAAAAGGAGCTGTACCAGGTTCAAATTTCATTCCTAGTCTGCGATCACAGTGAATGTACTTGGTTTACCTAAAAAAGAATAATTATGCACAAAAATGGCAAATCTTTGATCACTGGTGACGCAACAATCGCGCAATTAATTGATTAGTCAGTTTCGTAGAAAAATGTCATACCTTACATGCTAATCATGAAAAGAAAACTAACGATACAAACAGCTAACGACAGTTCACATCACTCTTGTACACAATTCTCTGCCAAGTACGAAAATATTAAAAACAATTCACATATCATAAATACATTGTAGAAACGTGCGTACATTCACGTTAAATCGACAGACGCATGAAATGAATCTAAGTATTATATTCATTATTTTAGGAGCGAATCTTCTTTTTTTTTCCTTCTATTTTTTTTTTGAACACAGTTTAGTGTGGCGTACAGCGTCATCGACAATTTTACCAAAATTCGTGAATTACCATTACAATAGATGCTTCACACAAAACGCGTATGCAGCCTTTTAAAATTTGTCGAATAAAAGTGGATGTTTAAAAATATTTTGGTGAAATTGTCGTTAAGCTACGATAAAAGTGATATATAACTCTGGTGTGATTTACTTCACTTTGTTTCGCAATATTTCGATATTTCAAGTTAACGCAGATTTCAAGTCCAGTAGAAGTTAAGAATACCCATCAGTTTGGCATGCCACTGGAAATGCAACGCAATATTTTTTTCTATTGTATATTGTGCTAAAATGTTTCCGAACTGATACTCAAAGATTTGATCTACCTATGAATCCATGTATTATTGATTGTATTTTGCAATATCTCCTTAACAGATGCAGCAGTAATTAAAATATACATTGTAGTTCAACGCTAATTGGTTAATTTAAATGTTGCAACTGCAACATACTGCGAAATACTTGCGAACTATTTCAAGTGAAAATAATATATTGCATAAACCACGCACTGTTAAGGAGATACGTTTTGTAATGAATACGTTACTCCGATCTTTATCTGAAAAAAATCATGTAAGTATCATGTTATAATTTCTCATTCTAGTTATATGCAAAACACCTGTAAAAAAAATCTGGTCACAGTAATCTAAAGGCAAACACATTAAATCACTTTAAAAAGTGTTGACAAGATATTTATGCATTTTTCTGTAATCAATCTTACTGGGAAAACGTAACTTTTTATTGCACTAATATCTCTAAACTACGCTTCATCATGACGGCTGTGTACACTCGCAGTACTGAAAAAACCATCCTTCTTACAAAGAAAAAAAAGAAATCATGCTAATTTCCACGTCCTTGCTTCGTTTTTAAAATATTTAACATAAATAACGTATTAACTACTGTTTACAAATTAATTAATCAATTAATTAATTAAGTATTGCATGTTTTATTATCTTGGACCAAGTAAATGCAGCCTTCTAGAATACCTATACGTAATAATGTTAAACGAGGCACCCAAAGTATTACCGTATAACGCATAAAGTTGATCCAATTTATTTTATTGTACAAATCACGATCAGATCCATTCTAATTTAATTAACTGTTCTGATCACGTGCAAGAAGGTCTCCCCGTTCGTTCTGCAACGTTAATTTAGTATAAAACATAAATACAAAAATTTTCGTAAAACGAAGAATGCAAATAAATCACTTTTCAACTGTTCGATTTAGAGAATAAGACAACGAAAGAGTATGCCTGTAAAAATTTCTTTAGTTTAAGTAGTTCGGTTGCATTTCCATTGATAGGCCTTTCAGAACAGAGTCGATACAATTATGTCTCTTGTTATCAGGCGCGAAAACCTATACAATTAGATATACCAATCAGTATGAATTAGTAACTTTTCACAGAAAAAAAAAGGAAAAAAAAAATCGTTTGATCTATTGGACACAGCAGGAGTTCTTTTGTCCATTTTTGAGCTTCAACCGAGATTTGGGACGATACTTTTCAAGATAGGCCAGCTGCTTCGAATTGATGGCGCCTCGTCTTTTACTGGAACAAACGAAGAAAATTCTCTTATAGGTATTTTTATACGCGCGACGAAGTTTCTCGGAGAAGTTGAATAATCGCGGCATCGATAACTTACTCCCTGATTAACGTGACTGCATCCTCGTACTTTAATCCAAGCTCGATAAGAGCAAGCGCAACTAAAACCGGTGCTCTACCGAGTCCTGCAACGCAATGCACCGCCACGCATGCATCAGGTGACTCGCGGAATCGATTTTTTAGCAGTTCAAACCATTCATCGATGACCTAATAATAAGAATTTATTTATTCCCATCGAAATTTATTGCATTTCCTACACTCATTTCATAGTAACGGTGTATTTACTTCGTTCGGTGGAAAAGTGCCATCGTCAAACACCAAGTCCACCACGTTGATCCCTTCAGCTTTAAGTTCCTCAACTTTGTACGTTGGTTCGCACACCCTCACTACTTCTTTTACATTGTGCTTTTTCAGTTCCTGAAACAATGATGATGTTTAATAATTTCCAATCTCGTAGATTCATTTTACAATATTAAGGAGCCTACTTGAATAAAAGTATGAATGGTCTGATCATTGGGCCGATCAGTGATGAGGAACTTCATGTTTTTGTATTCAATCTCGGCGGGCTCGGGTCTGATATCCTTCACCCTCATGTTGCTCATTTCCTCTTGGACAACAAGCGATAAATAAAAAAACTCCTACTCCTGTGTGTATTCTTCTATAATTTCTTCAAATGACTTCTTTGTACGACACTGTTTCTCTTTATTTCTGCAATGTGTGCCACACTATACCCAAGCGATAAAGGCTGAATTTGACAACTTAGCCCATAGATGTCAGTCTTATAAAGTTGTTTTTCATTTAACTAATTGAATACTTTGTTATTTTTTTACAGAGGACAGAACAATGGGTTTACATGTAGACCTCGGAAAGGGTTGGTAGGGTGCGAATTTCACTGAAAGAGTGAGGGCTACGTTACATTAGGCGTTCTTGATATGCGATTGATTCCCACTTGGGATCCTCGACTACAATTCGGAAGATTATCTGAAAAGAAAAAGATACATTTGTCAGTAATAGTTCGTGCAAATGTTTATCTTATGAAAATGTTAGTAGTATTAACTCTTACCTATTTGGCACTGGGTGCGCCTGAATCAGGTGCGCTCAGTATCTACAATTCTTGCATTTAATTATGTAAATTAACAATTGATTCTATTTAATTCTTCTATGTTTCGTATGATGACTAGCTGATGATTTTTTCTTTTTTTTGTTTTTAACTTTGAGGCAACGATCCCAATATTATCAAATTTTCCTTTGCCTGATTATGATGTTTTGTTTTTTTTTTTTCTTTTTTCCTTTAATAATACCTAGTTGATTCTAGGATGTTTGGGCGTGTCTCTCTATTTGTGTTGAGCCTGGCAGTATTCTGCGCTATCCAGCTGAAACTCCATGTATGTGAGGATGCACTCACCAGGAAACTGCAACAGAAATAGAAATGAAATATTAATTAAAGGAACCCTTTATAAGAGCGCCAAAGATTTATCAATGGCGCTAGTTGCGCCCGATCTTGGCTGAGATATTCGAAACGTTTCACCAGGCGCCGAACAAAAACGAATTTTCTTTATCTTTGGCACAAGCGTTCTGTACCTATGCCAAACGAAACAGACAGTTGAAAACGTGTAAGAGTCGAAGAAGTACTTCCGTCATTTTATGAATCTGATTTGAGGGGGTTTGCGCTGATCGCAAATAGAAATGTCTAGGTCACCATTCCGAGATCATAACGCGATGTTACCTACAGCTGATACACTCGCGAAAGTCAGAATATGTCATTAAATATTTGATTTTAATTTTATAACACTAAAGAAGAATAAAATGTTTCATGTATTGCAGGGCCGGCCCTGAGATTTAGGGGGTCCGAGATTGAGTACCTCAAATAAAATTTATAAAATTAACATTAAAGCTTGGATAACTAATTTAGATTTCTAGTTACCTTTTTCAAATTCAAATCTTCGAAAAAATATATAGATTTAAAAATACTAAACTTTGTTAACACTTTCTTCTTTCAGAAACTTTATAATCGCAATCACTTCCCATTTCCGTTTCAGTGGAGACTCGACCGCATAGTTGGATTAGCTCGATCGCGTAAGTGAAAATAAGCTCTCGACTGACAGGACGTCTCTTTACGTTTGTAAATTTGAAACGCACATCGAAATAAATATAGGCATCGATACAATCAGAGGGGAGACGAATTGCACACCGGCGTCGTTCCGTCAGGATGTCGAGACGATTTACGAAATACCCTTTTTACGTAACGAAAGCTTCTTCCGAAGCCGAAGACGGCTGTCTTCATCTTCGAACTTGCTACGACAATCGGATGACGGATAGGAAGAGAAAGTGAGAGCGCTCGAATCGACGTACCGGAATAACCCGAATAATTGGCAGCCGGTATATGATCAGTCACGAGTGCTACTCTGCACTTTACAACGATGCTTCGTTTCAAGGTCGAATCCATCTTGCCAATCTTACAATTGTCGATTATTCGATTCTCTACAACCCTTTGCTCCAAAATATCTAACACGGTATATTCCACTGGATTCGAAATCTTAAATATCGTCACGCGCCCCTAGGCCCTAGGGATTTTGATACTTCGACTGGCACGGCGGCCGTCGGTGAAAGTATTCAAAGATCAGAAAGATGTATTAAAAGCTCGCATTGTTAAAGGAAAAGGTTTTAAAAGTAATGGGGTAAAGCGTGTCAACGAATGGATGTGTGTAGAGGTCGCCACGTATCCGTCGTTTTACCGTTAGCACCTTCGGTGGAAGGCTGGTGGAAAAAAAAGATTCACTGAAATCAACCTAGAAACCTACTTCCTCGACATAGAATACGTTAGCCCCAGTGAAAACGAGTACGAACTCGTCGCAGACACCGTTTATCTTTTTTTTTTTTTTCTTTTACTCTCGAGACAAGTGAAACTTACGAGCAGCATACATTTAGTTGGTTATAGATCAACTCTAATATGTATACGCTAACAGTATGGCGTTATATGAACTCGAGCAGTTGGTGTCCGCTAACGCCATAACGAAAATTTCATTGCATCATTTTTTAGGTTATAATGAAAATAATTATTTATATCTGAATACTTAATTTTTCTACAATTTTACGAGAAATTTGTGCACCAACGTTAATGCGGCAAAATTCAAATTGAAATCGCAAAGTGAATGCAAGGTTTTCTAATTCACCATTGTTTCCATCATACAAAGAATGCGTTGCTATACCAAGCTACGTGTGAATTCAATGAATACACGAGAAATGCATACAGGTGTTCCTCATATTCAAACAAGATAAGTCGTTTGCAACGAGGGGCTGGCTCATTATGGCCGCGAGCGTGTAAATTAAGGCCGTGAAAATCTCAGGACGGCGCGTCGATATAGGAGGGAACAAGAACGACGGATACATTGAACTTTCGCGTAGCTATTTTCATCGAAGTGTAATTCAGCGAACTATAAATACGCGACACGCTGAAACACTCTACACATCACGGACAATTCCGCGATCTAGGCTGGGGACGTCGTTCACGGAACCGTGGAATTCTTTTTCAATTTGCTTATCGACACCTTCGATACGACCATTTCCGTATCGAAGGATATAGGTATATCTATCTTCTATGCGACAAATGAAATACCGAGTAGAGAAAGATTCTCTAGGTCTAATAAGAAAATCAATAAGGGTCTAAAGGCCAGTGTTCATATTCAAGGTGGCAATTTCAATGTATAAGCGGCTACAAGTGAATCAATCGTTAAGAATATCTATATCTTAATTAAAATATAATTATAACGTGTTTCTTAACCCTCGGATGGCGGACCATGGAGAGACCCCCCACCCAAGACGGCGGACCACGGAGAGAGCTACAAATCTTAATTTAATTTTGTATTTCATATTATTTTCTTTTTGTTTAACAACGATACATTTAACTGTAGTTTAATTATTGTAGTGGGAGTAACAACCTTGAGACATAAATCTTTAGTTAAAGCTATAAGACACGACACTCACTAGTGGTTTAGCCTCGTGACACTGGATGATGCAAAGCCGGCCGATTTTAACGCAACGAAATGCGTTCGATGCGCGTCAGACCGTCAGACCGGGAATTTTAATGACTGGACGGGATGGATAGTCATCAATTTACTCGCTTTTGATCGCCACTCAAGAAATAAATTTCATCGCGAAGCTAACACCGATAACCGAATATCTTTCCCTCTTTCGCGAGAACTGATAAAATTTTGCAGCTAAATATAGTTGTGCGCCAAGTTTCCCAGCGAATAATTCTTCCTCTCTCCCACTCTTTTCTTTATCATCAACGTTCTGACGATACTAATTGAAGCTACGATTTGATATAATTTCACGGATCTTTAATACCTGATGAACTAATAGAAAATATTGATTTATGTACAAGGAAAAAGATAAGATTCCTGTTTCCCTTGTGTTTTACAGTGTGCCAATAAAACAAATATTTTCTCAATCTGATAATAGAGATTATTTTAATCCCTTTCCTATTTGATTATCATTTTCCGCAAAGATTACCAAGCAGGAAAATGATTTTCTTAAAACAAAATTAGTCTGATCGAAATTTTGGGACACTCTACGTTGCATCTTTCGAAACAACGGTTAAAATAGATACTTTCTACAGGAAACTTCCACGATTCGTCACGCGTTCCGTCTCGTATTATCGTGGAAAAAAATACGGCTCATCGATGATGGATCAGCGTTGTATATTTGCTTGATCGATCAGCGAAACAATGGATTTTTAAATACAAAACTTTCCAAATTGTCGCGGAACATAGTTTGGGAAACCCTGCTTTATAGGATTCGATGCAACTGACGACGCACCGTATGCGTCATACGCTATCTGATGCAACTGATGCACCATCCGTCCAATGCATTCATACATGACTTATGCACTTGACGACGTACCACGTGTGTTCTACTCCGTCTATACAGTGCAACTGACGAGACATACGGTGCGTCCTGCTCCACCCGTTCGATGTAATCAATGACGCACCAGATGCGTCCAACTCTACACGATACAATCAATGACACACCCAATGTGTCCCGCGCTGTCCGACGCAACGGAGCGTAGAATTTTAAAGAAAATTTTTGTTGTTAATCAGAGTTATGTGGAGTGTACAGGACTGATACAAAGGTTTGCCTACGACGCTATGGGATATTTATGGTTCTTCAACGGAACCATACGCCCCGATCGTTTTTCGAAAAGGAAAAGGTCCCGTATCGCACCAGGCAATAAAGAAAGTATTGCGTTATAATAACAGGACAAGTTGTCTCCAAGCACAACAATTTTCTTCATCTAATCATCATTTTATCTCGTTTCTACAACTTTCCTCCTCCGAGATCTCGAAAGCAACAGACGAAAAGCCGTCGTTAAGCGCAATACAAATGCGTAAATTCGATGGGATAATAGTAAACAAAATTTTATCAACCGTTGAGGGTTTAAGCTGTCGGTACCCGTTGCACTTTATCTCCTTCTGTCAGCGTTTCCCTTGCCTAGATATTTTAAGCCGAACTAGCGAACTTTAAATATAGCCTCTCTCTCGCTAACGCTGTTTACCCTCGAACTTTCGTCTCGTCCGCGAGATTAATTTTTACGTCAAGTATCGACGCTTCTGTGCATTGTTTCGCGGAAGTTCGCCGGAATACTTGGTATAACAAGTAGAAAATATAATTTCGACACGTGTCGGGAAGGGAGAAATGTATGTTGTTAGCGATCCCAGAATTGGCGATGGAACAATTTGGCACGCGAAACGTGCAACACGAACCGACAGAAAAATATCTATGTTGTGTTATGTCACAAGATAATACCCTACGCGTGGTCGACATTGTTCTTTGCACATCATCGACGAACAAGGACGCTGCTTTGCGCGATACAAGCCGATTAAACGACAAAAATTTATCGCGATATTTTATTCTAAAGGAGGATCAGCTTGTTGGGATATCGTTTGAATGCTACAAATGGAAAACCTTCACACAGGCTCAAATTAAGCTTCGCGAAAGTTACAGAAACCAGTGTGATGTTAAACAAGGAAATCCATTGTTAATTATCGCGGGAAGAGAATTCACGGGTCAAGAGTCATTGCGAATTATCACCGTTGGAGAGTTTATCGGGGATACGCAAGAAAGAAAACGCCTATGATGAAAATGAAATTTTCTGCTCAATGGAGGAACATTATTTCAATTAAGGTTGGCAAAAAACTTGAGGAAATTCTACTATTAATATCCCTCTACAATCCTGCAAAAAGAATTTCGTAATTTAACCCTTGCGGGATTAAATTAAAACAGGGGCTCTCTCCAGGGTCCGCCGTCCGAGAGTGAAAGGTTTAACACGAATTTCGTTTCAAGTTACCAAATTAATTTTTCATTTCTGAGTTTATTGTTAATTAGAGGAGAGCGAGAAACAGATATACACATCAAACCTTGAAACTAATCTGATTCTGATGTCATACTCTTTATATCAGCTTCATTTTTTTCGTATTTGTATCTTCATGGTGCTTATCTAAAGAAACGAAGAAGCCGAATAACCCGTGCAAATATTTTACACCTGTCGAGAAATGATATGTACGAGTTTTTGTGAAGTGCTCGATAACAGTGATAAACTAGGTATTTGATTTATCGACGTCTTTTCACGGTCACGATCAAAATCCAATTTGAAGTCTGACGTGTTTGCTCGATGCTGAATAAAATGAAATTTAAATATAAAAGATAGTCATAACTTGTATCGCATAAAATTGTAAAAATAAAAATTGCAGAAGCCGATGACCGATGATTAACCACAGTGGCAAATGACATAATGATAGAAATTTCAATATCTAATTAAAAGTTTCTCATCGCACATTATTATGATTACTTCATCTTTTAATTAGAATGAATCATCGATACAGATTCTTGAAAATTTTACTGAACTAGGGATACACATACATCACAAATGATTCATTATGATAAACTAAAAGTTCTCTTATCCGTTCTAATTCAACTGAATTGATGCAATACTTAAAAAACAAATAGTATATAAAATTAAAGCATGAATGGATGGAAAAACTGGCACGTTTACCATGAAACGGTGCGCATGGTCCTGACATCTGCAACGTGCTCTATATTTATTCAAAAACACGTGTTTACTGAATTGACCCGTCTTCACCCTTCATCTATAAATAACTATTTCTTTTGTCATCGACCATTGTATTCACAGATCTACGGGGCAGCATATTACTTTCATCCTATAAAAGGTTACGAATTCAATGAAAATTCAACAATACATATTTGTCCGTTTTAATTATAGACCAAACATTCCAAGTCGCAGCTTTCATTGACTCGTCATCGTGGAAAATTGATTTTCCGGACAATTAACGTGTCGATATGCTGGCGCTTCTATTCCACCATGATTATGTCATCGAACGACACAGGAAGCGTAGAAGAAACGCGACGAACCAGTTTACTGCGGTAACACGAAGAATCTGAAACGGTCCCCGATCGAATGACAATATTTTCACAACGAGTTATGAAGTTTCAAGATCACGCGCCGATCGCGTATCAATGCGTCACGGGCTCAAATTACGCGTCAATAACAATATAATAAAATATTTCAAAGAAAAACTTGCTACGCGTTTTATAGAATTTATGCGATTCAATAGAGTACGCACCATATGCGTCATACGTTCAATGCAACAGATGACGCACCGGGTGTGTCATAAGTTAACCATCCCACGCAACAGACGACGCACCGCGTCAGTCTCGTGAAGCAACTACGAACAGGGTCAAATCTGACCCTAATACGATGCTTAAAGGTTAAGCGCAAACGTTAGGGGTCAGGCGCAAGTTCAATGTGCTTGAAGAAGAAGCGCGGCGATAAAAATGGCGTCCGATTACTTGGATGTACCGATCGGTAATTTAAGCCCCGATAAACAGCAAATGGATACCGTGCGGCGACCACGCACACACCCACGTGCCGATTCTACATTTAGCCAGAAACGAGCAGACGTTTCTTCGCGGAGAGAAAAATCGGTCGATCGATCACGCGTTGAACACACCAGAGAGACGGCTTTAGCGAGGACGGTATAACGCGACGAGAAAACACGTCGAGACTTGTTAAGAAAAAAAGCAGACAGAAGGAGCCGGTGGTAGGGACGGCGCTTATTTAATTTTACTTTTTGCAACGTATGTATTCGTGATAAAAGAGACTTACGTGAAAAATGAATTACCGTGGTCAGCTGATATTCAAAGTTCGAGAGAGAAAAAATGACGGTAAGGCGTTAACAGATCGTACAGTGCCACTTGAAACGCAGCCATCGAAGTTGCATCGAATCACGTTCGTTCGCGAACGCTCGTTCACCGAGGAATGCCAGATACGAAGGAAAAATGGCGCGACAAGTGGCCGGGCCTGTTGTAATCAACACTTTCGTTTAAACAATTCCCCTTAATAATCGATGCCTGTTAACGCTTATGAGGTAACGAGGTCTCGCAATGCCAAGGAATGCGTGCGACCCGTATGCACCGCGACTCATGAATGAAACCATCGGTGTACCGTTCAGGTGAAAATTCCGCCACGTGACCAACAATAGAGAGCGAAGAAAGTGTCGTAACAATGAGAAACGTACCTTAAGGTCATTTGACGACGAGCCACGCAATCAGCGTGACAAAAGGTGTACGTTTAGCCTCCGTACCCTTGCTGCACAGCGAATACGACAGGAAAATACGTTACAACACACAGAAGTGAACTCGCGCGTCACAGAGTTGTTCAAGCGTTCGAGAAACGACGTGAGGGGTAGCACACACGGTACACGCCGAGAAGTCACATCTTACGAGCAGGCACTTGCACACAGTGTGTGTCGTACACGATGAGATTTCACTTGGTCAGGAATCCCCGTAGGGTCATAAAAAAAACACGCTCTCTCTAGAGAGAGGTTTGAGAGAGAGAAAAAGAGACGGACGAACTTCCAGCAACTTCAAGAGGTCTACAACACAACAACAATCGCTCACCCGTATCTCGAGAAACTTCGTTTGAGGATTCGCGCGCACAAGACACGGTCAACGGACGGCGGCGGAAAACTTTGCACGGAATTAATGTCGATTGAAGCAGAAGGCGTACAACGAGCCGGGAGGCCCAGCAAACTCGCAGACAATTCGAATATCACGTTCACGTCGTGACGGTCGCATCGAATCTGGGCCAGCAGTAGCGCGCCGATGAAAATAGCACAGCCGACGAGACAGCTTCGCCTTCCTCGCACGCTCGCCCCTCTTTTACTGTTCTATGTCGCGCGCGCTCTTATCCCCACCACCGCCACGACCGTGACGCTTCACCTCGCCGCCGCGCCGACCAATCACGGCTCTCCGTTGCCCCAGTGACGTCATTCGTGGCGAATAGCGATCGCTTCGAACAACGTCTGAGCGCAAACAAACTCGAGAGAGTAATCTTGGTTTACCTTGCGTAATTTATGACCCGGAATCCAGCTGAACTTGACTCGAATACGCGACAACGTTCAAATATTTGAACTTGCTTGGATGCTGGGAGTTGATTTCAAAAATTCGATTGCTCTGAGTAACTAGTAACTTGCGTAATGGAATGAACTTATTACGTGATTTGTTTGAATCATGTAATAGATTTCTTTAAAATCTTAATGAGTTCGATCTTTTTTAAATTTCACGTATATGTTACCTATAATATTTCAAGTTTTCTCACGAATAATTGTGATAATCGTAGTATCGATAGGACTCAATTTGGTTCAATGAAACAAATTATGTTCCACTTGAATTTTTAGCACTTTACAACTTCGACCTCTAGATATCTCCACCGATAATTATGTAATTCCATGATATCTATATATAAAAAGTAACTTATCGCTTACGTACTTAACTAAATTATAAGAAATTAATTGATCTTTTAAATTGTTCACTTTACCTCTCTGTAGAATATTGAATATTTCAACAATGAAATAGTTAACACGAGAACCTTGTAAGATTTATTCTCACAAATAAAAGTTAATTCTTCATATTGATTTACAACAAAATAGATCCTAACTTTTCTTAATTGTTCACCCATTACGAGACATTTTTTTATAATTGCATAATGATTGATGTCTAACTTAATATTAAGATTCGGAAGATTTCAAGCATGCCCCACAATAACTTTTCTATTCATGGTGACATTAAAATTAAACAATCCGATCACTACAATAATTAATATTGATAAAGAAGTGGAAATCAGAAATCGCCTGATTTTAAGCGAAAATCAATTAAGATAGAGCGACATTACGTCGCCTAAACTTTAACCAGTCCAGACGGGTCGACATCGAAATATACGATTCCACGTGTTCCGATATAGATTATCACCGATAGTTTCCAATTCATAAATAACGTCGCATGTTTCTTCGTTAATACCCGTACGATTTTAATATGACAGTTTGCTAGCTGTAAATATTGTTACAAGATGAAGGTACTAGGAAAGTTATAAATTTACAATAAGTGCTAATTTGATGCCAAAGAAGAAACTTTGAATATTTAATGAATCGAGTTTAATTAAACCGAGGCTTTTATTTTACTCAAATTTTGAATACCAAAAACAATTAAATTTTAGGTAAAATTGATGGGTTTATTGTTAACTTATTATCTTGTCTATACAATATCGACCACCTAATTTCTCTAAGTGTATAATTTTAATTAAAATCTGATCCACGCGTGATACGCTCCATTGCTAAGAGGTAATCTTAAGTAAGGATCTCTTATCTTCCACCTTTTTATTGTCAAACAATCACACTGTAGTGCTGCAAATATGATTTTTGCTTGCATATAATATTTAACGAGCAAATATAAACAAGAAGTAGATGCCACTTAAAAAAAAATTGAAAATTGCATGTTTGTTTTATATAAAAATACCTGTAATGTATATTTATCAATAGAGAAATAATACTTCTTTTTTCTTTTCTATATAAAAGAATATCTAATAGCACTAATTCAAAAGGATGCTCAGTATATTTATAAAAAAAGCTATAGAATATACTGTCAAGTAATTATAGAATACTGACACTTTATAGAATATCAAATAATATTTTTATAACGTTTAAAAATATTCTGAACTTTCATTCCATTTGTAGCCTTATGCCTTTTTAATTACTATTTTAAACTTGAACACTTTCCCGCGCTTGTGTGTTTGAAAAGTGGTGCGACTTTTAAAAATAAATCTTCAATTAAAAGAAGAGGAATCGAATTCGATTCGATTTTTTTTTCCACGTTATGTTTTCCCAGAAGAAAAATATTATTCTTTTGGTAAAACTGTTACGATGTTTTTCAGACGAACCACGTAATATTACATTTTAAAAATTGTTAAAACATTGAAGTTTTCAAACATCAGCTTCGAGGAAACAAAAAATTATTCGAGCAAGCTGTAAGCCTGTGTGTAAAGCATGCTAGAATCTTCCGTTTGTACAAGTTTTGTAAAAGTAAATGGTTGCAGTACCAGCCTGTTTTTGTAATCTAAATATGCCATTCTCTGACGTAGCATTACGTTCCTAAAAATAAGTCAATGTCGCGAATCTTTGACGTAAATTTACGTTTGTCTGGGAACAATTTATACCCATTAAAAAATTATATTAAATTCTGAAACTTCTTAACAAGTGTTTGAATTGGTAGCATTATAAACACGGTACCTTTGCGGAACATCAACGTTATGCAAACTAAATTTAACGCCTGATTATGTGATACATTCCGACACGCTGTGTTTGTTGAACACTGACATTATGTTAATTAAATTTAACACGCGATTAACTGATCAATTCTAACACGATACCGGCTATCGATTTCTTGTTAACTAAATTTAACGCTATACCGAATTCTCCGAATCAAGTCGAGTTAATTTTAATATTATTAAAATTATATAATTTCAAAATTATATTATAAAATTATTATCGAGTGAAACTGTTTAATCTTGCTAATATGCAAAACATCCATGCAATATCAAGAAGAATAATTATGGAAAGATAAAGGAAATCGAAGGCTTTCTTTTATCGTCTACGATCAAATATACATATATCTACTCTTATCTACTTGTTACACCTAACTATTGTATCATAGAATACGAATTGATAAGCCGAAAGAATAGTGTAAAATTTAGAAAATGATAACGATAAATTAAAATTCTGGCTCTCTCCATGGTCCGCCATCCAAAGGGTTAAAACCTTTGACGATAAAGCCACCCTTCCACCATCATGGTCTACGAAAATAATACGTTTCTATCTCTCTTCCCCCCTTTATATAAGAATTTGAATGCTTGACAAATTTTCCACTCCTACAGTCTCGTCGGCGGCAATATAACGAGAGTCTACTGTATCATCATTCATAAATCATCGAATTCCAGGTACAATCTTCACCCGGTTCTAAAGTTCTCGATGCACTCTGTATAGCTTTCGAAAAAAATCCTCGGTGAATCATGATAAGTGTGTCAACGTGCACGATAGCCGTACACGGCTGACCCTTTCGAAGTTGCACGCTATTGCATGGTGTTGCATAAGATTGCATAGTTTTCTACACTGAATGTATTGCGCAGGCCTAATAAACTTCTATTATCAAGCATATTATTTCGTGGTCGTCGCAATATTTACGTGTAAGACGCACATGGTGCGTCGTCCTCTCTATGACGCACAAGGTGCGTCCCACGCTGTTTATTCAGCGCAACAGATGGCATAAGTTGCACAGATTATACGTTACGTATAATCTGATTAATAAAAGAAATATTTAGAAAAATTCTTCAACTGTATATCAACTGCGATAAGCCTAAAGAAACAGATTATCTTTCCCCATAGAAATAATGTTTATGATAAAATTAGGTGAATCCACCTTGACCATTTACGTAGTCGAGTTTAGATCAATGTCGTCCTTGAGGAAAATTCGATTCAAAAGTGACCTTCTGGTAATTGTCCGAAAGAAACAAATTTAGCTCGCGTAACAAAACCTTAGGTGAACCAAACACAAATTGTTGGTCCGTGTTGGGTAAGCCTCTATCGGATATTTATAAATAGCCTCTTCGAAGGGATTAACCGATGCGTGGAAAACAGCCACGTGAAACAACGAAATGATAAGCTTTTTCAGAGAAGAACGTAGCGAAGAAAAAAGAAAAAAAAATTGCAGAAATAAAATCTATTACTCAACCCTTTTCCGAACTACTCCTTTTCATCTTCGAAAACAATCAATCAGTATAATGATCGTTCGGAACGCCCTTTATCATCGAAAAGTATCTGGCGAAACGAAACTCCTCTCAGGCTTCAGCGAGTTTCGTGACGTCGCGGCTAGAGGGTGGCAATGGGTGCAACAGCATTCGGGGGTGGCGCGTGGGCGTAGCAGGATGACGTCGGAACTACGTCACGAACGGTTACGTCATAGTTTGGGATGGTGCGTGGGAGTTTCGATTCGAAGCGGGGACGAAAGGGGGGACGATTCGACTACCCCTACACCTTTCTCATCCCCTGTTCTCCTGTCGTTCGCGAGCCTTCCATCGCACCCTCGCCGTTCCAGACGACCAACAGGGGATTGAACGAGCGTAGGGCGACGAACCGCGGCCATTAGGCTCTGTTCACAGCGAAATCCTTTCAATTAAAATTTCATTGATCGCCCATTTGCCACTTTAAAAAGACTATCGTCAGAAATTTTCTAACGTTTCTAGATTGAAAATTTCAGCATTTCTTTCATTTATAATTTATCCTTCACAAAGGATTTATGAAATCGATTTGAAAGTATCAGAAAAATAATATACCTGTACTTGTTTCGTTGTTCTTGAAGTGTTTTATTCGCGAAAGCTTGTTTCGTTTACGAGGAAAGAAGTCACGGAACCGAGGTGATGGTTCGAATCGATATCCCAAGTAGGACACTGGGTTATTCGGTGAACGATGATAAGGGCCACCTCGAACCAAGGATCACGGCCGATAATGGTAAGAGTCATCGTAGAAAAATGTTAGAAATAACTCTGCGGGCCTAGCCCAGAATAGACGTCCGTGAGGTTGAGGTAAAACGTGGACTTTGAGAAAACGCGAGAAGGTTTCGAAGGAAACTTTTACCATTTCATCATACCCTGGTAGGAGGGTCGAATTTTTCGAATAGAATAAAGAAAATGCAGTACTTGGAAGGCTTGAATAAAATTCACGAAACAAGATTAATACGTTCAGATAAAACCACATTCGCAATTTTAATTGCAAACGATTAATACTAATTTCAGAGATATTCCAACAAAGCGTGTTTATCAGGACAGATAATCGTAACGACAAACAAAACAGGTGGTATTAAAAAATGGATAAGAATTTGATCTCATCGATTAGAACCTTTTAATCTAACAGAATGATTTGAAATAATTTAGAGCTAACGAAACCTCGATATTTGATGAAGGATTATAAAGTACTTAAAGGATTACTTTTAATAAGCTTCGAAATCTTTTGTGTGATGGCTTTAGAAAGTTAGCAGACCAAAGTTAAATCCTAATTTTACACGATTGTTAACTAAGAATTAATTAATACATAAAGGGGTGGTTAGTGAGACAGTGAAAATTCAACTCTCTGACGACGGACCATGGAGAGAGCTCCAATTCTAAGAATAATTTTACAAAGACGACTACTATTATCATCAGTTTCACTATTTAGCTTCATACTGTTGCACTACACATTCAACACTACATTACTGTGTTATATCTAAAGTGTTCTAACAAAATTTCTCTAGGGACATATCGTCGTATCGTGTAATCTTTCGTTTAAAAGTTCATGCTGAGTTCACTGAAATATTTTACTCGAAATATCGCTTCAAATCAAATATAATTTTCAATAAAAAGTATCATACAAATTTCAAAATAAAAAGCAGGCTTTCTAATAGAATAAAAAATAAATTAGTTCCCCTTAGGTGCATTTGTAATAAACTTAATATGTACTTAAGTGCACCTTGCTATCGTCAATGTAAGGTGCACAAGATCATGTTACGGATCACTGATTATGAAGCACAGGTTCTGATTGATCAACCGGTCAATTACAGATGTTCCAACATTAATTGGGATCCCGTGCAATAATAAACAAAGTGGTGTTGCAAAAATCATACAATGTTACCCTTTTCAGCTCTATTGTCCTAACATTTAGAGGCCCAAAAGCAGGGAAATAAGACATTTTAACTGAGAGAAATAGATTCTCGTACATTTACTATACTTCATCGTGTATTATACTAAACGGAACTAACCCTCCCTAAATTCGAACGTTAACAGCATTAGCATCCCCCTCTGTAATCGAAGTTGACGGGGAGCTTGCAGACACAGGCGATCGTTAAGCAAGGTCAGTGACACCGGTCATCCACCCGTCTGGCATTGAATATCCTTTTCGACTTCTATTCCTCTTTCCCAGGGTCAGAATATTCGTATTTCGCGAATAAAACGTTATGGAATAACTAGGAGTTTTTTATTACCTGACAGCGAGCGAGCTTACGTGTTCAGCATTTTTAACAGGAAAAAGCAAAAGGAGTTGGTATCTTAAAATGGGTCGATCAATATCCCAGGATTTAAGAAAGTTGTTTACCTGAAACGAGAAAAAAATAAAAATTAGTTAAGTGCCTTTAAAATTAAGCTTTCTTAAATTTTAAATTTCAATATCTTCCTGCGCTTTTGTGTATTTGAAAAATGGCCCGAAAATAGGATAACAATAACGATTGTTGAAGGATATTCTTGAAAATATAAGAATTACTGCGAAACGAATGAAATTGAGTCAGTGTGGTTGAGTAATACAGTGTATAAAGGGTTAAAAGTCGAGGACCATTCATTTTACTTCAATTCATTTCATTTATCCAGTTTCAAGTGACGTCAACTAAGGTATCGCGTCGGATCAACAAACGAGTAACAGAATTTCTGAAGAGGCTCGCCGCGACCACTTTAATTATCCCGTTTGTTCGATTCATAATCGAGACGAGACATCAGAAGGAAGCGACGAGCTCTCAGTTCCCTGTGGATGCTATTAAACCGCCACGGGCAAAAATGGAGCCGGTTAAAAATAAGAAACCCGTTCAACAGGTTTCGAAATCGTTGCCGAGATTTTTACAGACCTCCAGCTATCACAAAACGTTTCGTTCATCGGAGCAGCGCGTTATCGATTCACGGAAACGAGGCCTGGGTTAAGCATACCAGCGGTCGAATCAGACTTCCCTAGGGAAAATAGCGATATAGGGGAAACGGGAATTCTCAAGATCTTAATTTTGACGATATTAATATTAAAAATAATTTAGAAAGAAAATAATACAATTTTTAATTATTAAATATAAAATTTAATAAGTTTCAATTCAAATTTTCCCGCACAAGCTTTTATTCGCAAATGGCGGTCCGCCACAGGCCTATATATATGAGGCCCACCCACTCCATAGTCAGTCTCCCCAGGGATGCCGATGGGGAAGGATGGGAATCGGGGGCATCGCCATTTTTTTTTCATTTTTGGGAAAACAAGAATTTTTAAAATTTTCTTATTGTTAAAATAAGGAAAATATTTTATTTTCTCATTACGAAAGGTGTTCAAAGATAAATAAAAAGATAGAAAAAATATTGGCGCAATTGTGTAACGATGATAATTATCGCGTAGGTGGTAATTTTCACCATTGCGTCAATAAAACCAAACGCACGAGATCGTAATGTGCAACAGATGCTAATGAAAATGTTCTTTCGTACTTTTCCGAGACAATTTAAACGTTCCCATATTGCAGTAATGTATCAATTCACCGCGCATTCAGATTAGGTACACCAGCTGTTTCTATTGTTGCCAGACTAATTACCCGCAGTTAACAGTTTAATTGACGGGTTACGTAAGAGCAAACAATTATATACGGACATTATCGAGGAAGAATCATCGTCGGAATGATAAGTATCAAGAAACTTTGTTGATTTATTTGATTCTCAATTGTTTGTTATTCTGATAATATGCAAGAAATTGAAACGAAGAAGGAAATAAAATTAAGTTATTCTTCTGAGTTGAAAACTATGTCACGGATGTGATCCAACGCTCCCCTAATTAACCTAATTAATAAGTGAAATTCAAAAACTCTCACCTAGTTCGGATTTCAAGTAACCAGCCTTTCAATTAGCCGCGCAGTTGAAAGGTACACGCGCAAGCACTTTGTTGGCCGATGGTAAACGACGAAACAACGTATTTTTCACGAATTCAATCGCCCGTCGTTTGCTCGGCAAACAAAGCTCGTCGAGTGGGTGGAAAAACGAAGAAAATGAGGGCAAAATGTGTATAAAACTGCACGACTAGTCACCGAGACGGCACGAAAGCAACTTTTTCCTCGTTGTCTGCATCGAATGAATCTCATCAGAGGTCAGAAAATAACTGGTCGCTGACCTAACACGCTTGATTTTAGTCTGGAAACTTCAGAAAATCGCTTTCCATTTTTATCTTCTCAAGATAAAACCTTTCAACCCTTTCGAAGACACGCTAACCCTGAGATGTTCAAAAATAGACAAAAATTTAGATTTTCTGCAATTGCGAAATTTCTCATTGCTCCAAATTTAACTCTATTAATTTACATAAGTTACGGTTCCTAAAACCTTCAGACCTCTATAAATTTCAACAGTGAAACGATATTTGAAACGAAATCGCAACGTGTTCGTCGCGTACAATATACAACGTCCACTCGAAATGGTTGCCAACCCATCACTTCGGACACCCGTCTCTATCGGGTTTATTACCGTGTTTGTATAACACTACGATCTCGAATGACAAAAACAAAGGTGTTTGCACGTGAAACATCATCCACGCTTGTTGCGTCTCCGTTTAGAAAAGCAGCAAGGGTGGTCCGTCGACAGAACTCCCTTTATCGGCACCACCGAATCGTGTGTCAACAATGAAACGCTTTTGAAGTGCCGAAATTTCAACTGTTTAATCCTATTTATTTATCTTTCAGCTATTGCGGTATCGCGGTGGAAAAGATGGTAAGGAAGAAGGAAGGTTCGAGGGGAGCAACAGGCACCTCTGTCTCCGGTGAAATAGTAGCGCGAAATTGAAAAGAAGCAAAAAGGGAAGGCGACGCGTGAAAGCGAGAGTAGCTATGCGACCGTCTATTTTCGAGAGCTCTTTGTCTTTCCCTTTCGGGGCACAGGTGTGTCTCGTCGAGGGCGTTTCTTTCGCCGCGACTTTTCACCTCGTTCGACGAACGTTATCGCGTGTTTCGGGTAGATAGGACACAATGTTACCATAAATTGATTCGACGGCGACGTGGGTGGTAGCCCGACGCGGATCGCTTTACAAGTGCTCGAGCTGCACCCAGTGCAACGATCCTGTTTCCTATCAGAAATATCTGTATAATTTTCTATTATTCTAAACAAAATTGTTTGCTTTTCAATTTATAATATAGCAAACTCTTATAGACAATGATAGTGGAAGGATAGCACTAGCATGCTTTGATCCTCCGACGGCGGACCATGGAGAGAGCCCCAAGACGGAGTCTATTGTGTAATAGATTTTTAGCACAAAAAATCCTGCCTCTTTCCCTTTCACCAGAATGCTTCCAAATTTCACAGCTACCATACGACAAAGTGTTTTCGCTCCTTTCTTTCACGAACGACGGCAATAGGTTTTCCGAAGCGGAAGCTGTTAGATGCACCGACGAATCCCGAAGGTGGGCATGGATAAACCCGAATAATGCATCCCGGAGGAATGGTTTATGACCGAAGAAGCCTTGCTCTTTTCTTTCCACGCAGATCTGACACGTGTACGAAGAGAAAAGTGGCACCCAAAGGGTCCCAAGGAAATTTGTTAGAAATTTGTCTTCTAGATAAGATTAAACACCCCGGGGGAGGATGCGTTAAACGCTTTCAAAATAAAAATTTTGAAGTGAAAAATAAATTATAGACTTCCTCCAACGTTCAATCCACCTATATGTAATCTTTCTAACAATAATTTTCCTTGGAAACTAACCAACCTTTTTCCCAGAAAAAAGAAGAAGAAAAGGTCATCGCGTACGAAGAGGAGTGAAAAAGAAGTTTGAAGAATCGTAACCAAAGAAGCTTGCTCGAATGATGATGCACACGGGTAACCCGTGGACCCGTCTGCTCTTGATAGTAATTTAAATCTGACACGTGGCTGTGATAAAGGAAAGAAGAAGCGTCTTGGAGAATAATCTCGAACCGGAGGGTGGTTGGTCGCGTTCGCCAGTGGAAAAACGAGACCAAGACGAGAGATATATCAACCCTGAACACTCTTCGTGTTACGTGCACTCTGATGAACGCGCGTGTGCACACATTGTACCTATTTCGCGCTTCGTTTGCTCTTTTTTTCTGTCTAATCATTCTATTGCTGAGAAACCTTCGAGATGAAGGTGAAGGCTACGGAACGAGGCTCTTTTCTCGAAGTTGCCGGTATTATTTCTTATTTTCGCCTTATATAGAAGAAAAATTAACCCTCTGGTGTATTATCTTATAAATCTTTGCTGGATAAAATAATATCTATAATTTTGCCTTCGGAGGGCGGACCATGGGGAGAGACCCAATTTTAACTTAATTTCGTTAGAATTCTTCTTCTTTTGAACGGTTAAATTAGTAATTATCTCGAGGAACATTTGCCCGTTTGAAAGGAGGCGACATTCAACGTACATTGTTATCGATTTTGAATGGGATACGCGTTGAAACGTGCGTTTTGTCGCGTAACATACGATATTGTGGTTAATGAGGAGCAACACGGTTAGAATTCTAGTATTAGCTTCGCGTTAGCCACTCCTCGCTTCCTGTTCCGACCGTTCACCGTTATGTAATGTAACGCAATTTACATAACAGGAAACTAGGTTCTATTCAGCGAGTTGTAGGCGTTATTGAAAGCTGTTATCACGTATCGACAACGATATGTAAAGCTGAACGATCAGCCCCCAGAAGAGATTCACGCAGAAATGGAACATTTCAATTGACGCGAATAAATTTTAATTAAATCGGAATCAATCGCCAAATTGATTAACTTCAAAAAATTAAAAATTTATCGATCAATTGCTTTGGAGCTACAATTTAAAAAAATTCATAAATTGAACGACGGAGCCGGGTCGATTCTGACCCAGACCTAGAAAATATGTCACGTGGCACAATTTTATGAATGAAAATCCACCATGCTCCATTTCCTTTCATTTTCATCCATCCTGGTTGAAAATAAAATAAAATAAACCTGTACTCGTTCCCAATCGCATTCTACGTCTACTCCGACCGGTAATTAAGCTTCTACATCGTCCTTTATTTCGTATCAATCGATCGTCAACCTTGACACATTTTTCACTCATTTTATGCGTTCTGGTTTCGCAAGGTTGCCTTGAAACTAAAAGGAAGCACGTGGGACCCGTATAACAATGGCTGAACTTTACAACTCTTCCACGGATAAAAATTCGATAAGGAAACGGTTACTTCCAAAAAATGACAAATTCATACAAGCTAACCGAAAGGTACTTACGAGCGTGTAAATACGTGACACGCGTGTATTCGCAATGGTAACGAGCACCTATGTATCGGCAACAAAGAACAATAGCCCGGGAGGTGAAACAAAGGGAGCGTTTAGAAAACACTGACGAAACAATCGAGTGAATGCCGATCGATAGCCTGCGTATCTCCCAGCCCCGTTTAAACTCTGACTATTAGTTTTACCCGCGAAAATCGCCATTTGATATTCCATAGAGAAGGATAAACTAAATTGTAACAAACAATAGAAATTCGATAAAAAAATTTTTAAAAGGACCGGTATTTAATTGATATGATCGAAACCGATAATGAGATACACGGTCGACGCTGAACGCGTTGATAAGAGCAATTTTTTAGAATTGTAATTGTTCACAATACTTTCTGACGGTCAAGACAATGAGATGCAAGATTCAGTGACGTGTGCTGAATTTAATAAGCATCACATAAGTGAAATACGACCAGCCGTAATCCGATGTCCCGCGTAAACTAGATGCGCACGTGGTCTTGTAAAGTGACACGCCAAAGAGATAACAAGATTTCTATTCAGAAAAATCATGCTCTATGTTATACGACTCCGTAAGTCCTAGATGAATTCTCTGAATGTACATCTACAAGAGTTTGCAATTAGAAAAATTTCCTGGATATGCCGTTCTACAATTTTTCCCGCGGGAACTGTACGGTAACAAGCACCGTGGGCTTCTCCTGGGAGAATGACGGTGCAACAGAGATGGCCCCATATATATAGGAGACTGTGGACCAATCACGTGCGCGCAACGTTTACGGGAGATTTGATTGGATGTTTATTGCACTATTCATACTCCTTGGTTACAAATTATATTTTGTGATATTTATTCATTGAAAATTGTATGTAATAATAAAAATATCTTTAAAATTAAGATTTAGAGAATTTTTTTTAAAATAATTTTCTTAAGGAAGTTTATTTTGCTTGGTACTACACCATTTTGTTTAACTTGATTGCTGTAAACGGATGTAGAGGAAATGCAACACCGAGTTGCTAATATTTTTTATTTAAGGAACCAGATGATATTCCATGCGTAACCGCATCCTAACTTACATGGCTTTGTAACAGTTGCACGAGGCGCAAGGTGTCTTGTAATAATGCGATTCGTATTTATCGTTCCCACTGACGTCAATCGAAATACGCACAAGCATGTATGAAAATAATTTCTGCCACTGGTGTGCTTATATTTTATCAGAAAAAATGAATACAACCGTATTTCCTAATATCATGAATGCCGAATATAATACTTAACCTAACCTAGACTGAAGTCGACTATTAAATTATAAATGCTACTCCTTCTCTATAATTTTTGTGCCAGTCGGTGACATTCATTTGGTGCCACTTGTGCTCGAAATAATTGCAAATTAATGGACTGCGGAATGGTTGAAAGATGCACGCACGACCTTGCGTTTCTTGACGTCATTCGACTGGTGAAACACGTTGGGGACCATAAATGTATTCTAATTTATTAACATGGCCGTCGAGCAAGAACAAACCCGCAACGGCCTGACATTATTTTGGTTTCACGTTTTTCAAACGATTCATAGAAACCAACTGGTTCGTTCGTGACCCAAGTATCCTGCGATATATCGATCTGATATCGACAATCGATATCGATTTCGATTCCTTACGATTTTCAATAAACAGGAAATTTTATCGAAATGTAATTTCACGCGACACGCGATAGCAGTACAACGTGAATCATTTCGCAGAATGACGCAAAATCATGACATTGGTCAACCTGATAATTTCGAAGCAACCAGTATATCTATACAATATGTTTTACATTTCTCCCCGATAATCGTTCGATCAATTCTTTCCAAGTTCAAATACAACCTATACTTCGATGTATCAAACTTTGTAGTCAAAAAATAACATACACGTTGTAATAAATGTATTCATTCAATAAATACATCCACAAGCTATGACGTTAAAATCTTTGACTACTTAACCTATAAATGTAATGTGCCACGCTTGCCAGTGAACGTTAAATTTTCGTTTCAGTTCATAGTATGAAATGGATTTATAATTAACTTTAATTTATGTAACAGGAAATTGTCACTCACAGCTAGAAAGCGGAAGTCCCTTTTGTAACCAGATGCTCCAATGAACGATTGCTAACGCGAGGACAACGACCGTCTTCGTCCAGTTAAAATCGATCTCGCGATCATCGTAACGACCCATTAAACGCGAGATCACAAACTTTGCGAGAAATACACATCCACACGTTTTTCCTTCGTTTGAAACCGAACTCGCGTGATTCTGCCATCTTAATTCGCGCGTAAGGAAACAACGACGTCGAGGCTAGCTACCGTGGCAGGATATCGCGGCGGTTGAAAGCGATTCGATTTCCGCGTGAAACGGGTGTGTCCGCGCGATCGATCATCGTGGATCGTTGTAATAAGTGTCCACGATGCGATGCAAAACAGAAGCACGCGTGCCCCCGGCGTGCACTCCGCGTGTTATCCATCCGTCGTTCACCACTAGCCCCGACCGCCTGTCACTCGGTACACGGGCAACGGAACGCGTTTTTCAGCCCCCACAATCGTCTGAACGAAGGAATGAAGGACTACTCCATCATAGGTATAGCCTTTCGGCGCATGGCATGCCGTGTCGTCCGGAATCGTTCACGGAATTTGCGGCTGGTTGCCGTGAAACAATGCGGACGGTCTGGCGTGAAAGTTTTCTCGAGGGAAACAGGTCGGGGATGATCGACGAAAAGAAACGCGTCTTTTCGACGCCTACCAATGGCTAGGGATTATTTCGAAACGAAGGGAAGAACGAATGGGCTGGCTATGGTGGCGGCGGCTTTCGACGGGACGCCAGAGTTCGTCGTCCGCGCACACACGCATTTCAAAGCGTGTACAAGGCGAGGGGCCGATTCGTGTACGCAAAAGCGTGTGCGCGCGCGCGCGCACACGTACGCATGAGGTCGCAAACCGAGTAACACACGTAATGCGAATATGTATAATCTACATATATATATATATATAATACACACACACGCGCACGCACATATACAAAGAGAAGCACGCAGCCAGACGAAGGACACGCGCGTGTAACACGACGGCTGCCGCGAATGCAACGATCGACTTTTTCGTCAAACGGTCAGCCACTCGACGCGAGAACACGTTTTTGTCGGACGAATTACCTTTCTACGATACGTATTTCGTTTAAACACTCACCTGAATCGCCATACACATTGAATATGGAAGGTACGGTGGGGCGTTCGTTAGCGAAAACGCGACTCCGTAGCTGACAGAACACACTGAACACTCACGTACGTCCGCACGCTAAAGAAGCCTGTGGACAACTGACGGAAATGGCCGAACAAGGCCGCGAGGTGGCTACAGGCGTCCCGTAACGCGATTGGTCACCCGTGGCGCGCAACATTTGAACGGTCGCCTGGTGACGCACGCGATTTTGCCGACCAACAAAGTTGCGAAACGTTATCTTCGTCTGGTTTTTTTCTTATTGACCAATGGGTGACAGTTTATGCTCTCTGGCTGATCAAACGAAATTAATCGTTGCATCGTTTTCTAAGAAAGTCCTATATCGTAGATACGATGTTGTAATAATTACACCGACCTGCAACAATTTTTTTTTAGAGTTAATATACGTCGAATGCTAGTTCGATTAAATTTCGCGCCTTGCAACGCCCCGAATAATTATTATACATCGACGACACGTGCGCGAACCTGGCTATTTTTATTTGTTTGACGTAGGTCACCCGTACAAGGCGTGTCTAATGAACAGCGCACAAAGAATGTGCAAGTCTGATAGAGGGATAATTTTATAAAATAATTTTTAAAGAATATATCTCTTTAAATAGGCGTTCCTTTTTATAAGTATGATTCAATGGAATGATACGGTAATCTTTTCGAAGAAAAGTAACGTTAGTCATGCAATATTGTTCCGGTAATACTACGTCGCTTTCCAAGAAACAATTGTAATCATTAAACTTGATCAAAGCAATGACAAAAACATGAATTTACACTTTTTTAAAATAAATTTCCCTCCTTTTTAATTTAATAATATTAATAAGGTATAGGGTTTAACAGTTTTCAAAACATTTATTCATTGTAAATACATTGTTTGTGCCTTACTTCTGAGAGAGGGAAATAAAAAGTTAAGTTTCGACCAGCGGTGCGAAATAACAACCACGATCATCGTCGTCGTTATTTTCCAATCACCGGGTCGAGGGAGAAGAATGAAATAAAAATTAATTTTTCCGAATGAATCAGTGTTCGTTATCGAACCTAAGGAAGAGATTCACGTGTTCGATACGAAAACAGAGAAAATTCTCTCTAGAGAATAAAATAAAAACCACAAAACAGTGTCTTCTCGACCGCGCACGCACAACATACTTTTCTATGTAGGATTTTAAAATTATGTTAATCGAGGAAACGATAAATCAATCGACAATACGAGATTCTCTTACATCTAACATGATTTTTATAATATATATATATATATTTTTTTCTCTGCAAATTACGATCGTCCGTCACCATTGATTTTCACGCGCCACTTGTACCATCGTCAGCGTTCCTTATGAATTACGCTTCTTTTTTTTTTTAATCTTTCATTTTTTTAAGGCATATTATTTCGAGTGTTCAACAACGGGATCGATTATGATCTTTCCATCGATTCGCGTATCAAAAAAGATTGATTTCTGATGGACAAACCACACCGAACAGGTGATTTGCTCGCCGACTAAATTCAAGCGATCTCTTTTTGTAAGAATTCGTACAATATTCGAAATATAACAAAGTAACGTACAGTGTGTATGCGTGTGTATGTGTCCTTGTTCGTGTAATGAAATGGCATCGCTTTAGAAATTGCTGGAATCAAACTAAAATGCTTTCAGACTCATTCAACATAATCCTTTTCACCATTTTCAGACAAACTGTGGCCACATGGATATAAATAAAATCCTCCTTCCTAAGAATTTTAATCATTCCATATTGTTTTGAATCTTAATTGATCGTTCAAGGCTGCATTCTGCATTCTTTTATATTTTTCCCAAATTTTGTTGTTATAGAATTTGATCAAAAATTGCTATATCTACAAATTTAATTAAGAAAGGAAAATAGAATTGTAATTTTGTTATAAATGTTACTCAAATTTATAATATGGGGCCTTTTATAATTTTCTAAAATTGCAAGTCTACATTTTGTAGAATTTACAAAATGTACATCAAAGTGTTAAATTAAGAAACCATTACAGAACAATATTAATTTAAGATGATCTCCATTAATGGGCTCAGTCAGAAGCAGCCTTGGACGATAATTAACTTCAATTTTCGAGGCCCAAAGTATTTGACTCGCAGAAAAGATCGAATTCATTAAACGGGCCTCTTTCACGAATTGTACAAAGAAAATATAATCGTTTATCATTCTTAGCCGATCGTAAACACTCGACATGGTGTACCTCTAAATTTTCTTTACTGAGCTTTTATAATATATCTCTGAATTCATAATTCTCAGGACACTCATCTCGTCTCTCCTCCCATAAGCAAACGGGTATTGCTTTTTTTTTCTTTTTCACGAAACTTCGCATAGAACCATTTCTATTCATATCTTTATATCACTCTTATCAGTACCGTTCTAACACGTCTCATATTGTTCTGTTTATATATTATGGTCCCTACAAAAAATACATTACATCTATAAGCAGTTTATATTAATCATATACAATAGTCAATATCTATGTACACAACATTCTTTAATTTAATTTTCATCGTTATATTTGTTTTAGAACTTCCTACCTAATACTTTAAACGCAACCCTCTCTAAACTCTGTTATATATATATATTTTTTTTGTTATAATTTTCTTTTTCTTTTATTATTTCGCTTCTGTTCCTTTTTTTAACTGTAACTTGGGAATGTATTACGTACAATAAATCAAAATCGTACGACCGAAAAAGAAAGGAAAAAGAAACAGAAACAGATATCGTTCCTGATTAAACGTTTAATAAGCTACAAATAAACGTAATTAAACTAACTAACTAAAGATGAGTATACTAGTATAATAGATAATCAAAGCGCTGTAATAATAACAATAATTATAGAAATAATGATGGATAAATGAAATTGAGAATAGATATTTGTATGAACAAGTTCCGTGCCGCTTGAAATTGAAGATTCATGGCAAACCAGCATTCAAAAATATATAATGCTTGGTTGTAATAAAACTATAATTATACTATGAGTTTCTTTCACTTTGTTTCAATCTTCGATCATATTAACCCTGGTATCAAACCATCGGCGACGCAGGACGCATTTTAAAATATAAGAAACACGATTTTTGCACGCTCGCATGATTCGCTACAAAATATATAATACCGAGAAAATTATGTATAAAAAAAAAAAAAAAAAATTATTTAAGTAACACGATTTAAATATTGCGCGGGAGGCGATCGAATCGTTCGCACCCTCTCGACTAAAAAAATATCCTCGTAGAAACAGAACCGTGTGATTATTTGTTCGACGATCGCAGCTCCTAATTGAATCGCGTACTTTACACGTAACGCGTACTCTTTCATCCCGATTTTGCTCGATAGAAAATCGTTCTAACTACTTTTCTATGTACAGTTGCGGCGGATGACGTGAACAATTGACATCCCTCCTAATCACTCGACAAGACAATACGTGAAGGCTGATTTATATCATTTGTTTAGATAAATAGCATTTTGTAGAAAAAATAATTTTATAATATTAGCCAGGTTTCAATTTAAATAACAAGAGTGTGTAGTATAACAAGAAATTATAAAATTCCTTTGGATTTGTAAATGGTATCAATTTTCATTTTTTTATGTAATATTAGCGATTGTAAGAATACTATTTATCTGAATAAATAATATAATTCAGTGTGGAAATTGCAAATGAAATTTGATTCGACGCGCATTCCTTTCCCGCTTTCTTTCATAATTTCCTTTTCTATTATTCACAGCACATATTTCCCTTCTTTAAATCCTCTACACCCGTCCGGCAAAGCCTATCGTTCGACTTTGTTTCTATATCACAAAGTAGTTATGTATAATATAATAAGTTCTTGACAATACGCGGTTTAGGAGAGATCATCACGGCCTCTTAAAATCATTCGAACGATCGACCCTGCGGACGTTACACGATCGTGCATACATCAAAATTTTCCCTCTAAAATATATATATATATATATATATAATAGAGTAGCGTGTAACTACACATTTTGAAAAATTGACAGTGACGCGGGTCAAACAGCGTGCGAGATATATCGGTACATATGGTTAAGTGTTTAAACGTAAGTAAATGCTGTAGACAACGTCAGCATATTAGTTTATCGAGACCGTGTAAAAATTAAGACTATACTCTTTCATTTCTCTTCGCTTCATCCTAATTTAAGCATAATATGTGTGTGTATATATATATATATATTTATCTTGTAAAACGATTTCATACCCCGAAGCGACTGAGAAAAACGGTTGAAATCATGAATTTCATGCGAATAGAGTTCTCTTATTTATCAATCTGGTTAAAACGTTTTTCGTGGTAAAATTTCTTCGGTTCAACGTTATTTTGCTTAAAACAAAATTGAGCTGATAGGAGTAACATTATATTTTTTCTTAATTTTCTCTCTTAAGCTAGGATTCCTTTTTTTTTGTTTTTTTTTCTTTTTTTTTTTTTGTTTGCACTTACTCGTGTCTCTTCTCTATATATCTTTCCACTGAATCAAACGGTGCTTCTTACACCCTAT
Organism: Osmia lignaria lignaria; assembly: GCF_051020975.1. Classification (NCBI taxonomy): domain Eukaryota; kingdom Metazoa; phylum Arthropoda; class Insecta; order Hymenoptera; family Megachilidae; genus Osmia; species Osmia lignaria. The sequence goes on along the minus strand of NC_135033.1, from coordinate 10,161,177 downwards.
AGAATTTCATTTTCCTGAGTGAGTTTTCTTTTTTCTACATAGTTTCTTTCATTGTTTTGTTACATCGAAATTGATACGAGAGGCATTCAGGTACAAAACAACGAGCGGACTCTCCTTAAGAAGAAGCGAGTCCAATGGTGTAAAATCGGATTTCCTCGATTGACCCATGCGAGGCCATCGTTCGTCAACTAAACCTCGATTGTTCCTCTTACATACATCCTTTCGTTTCGTTGCTTGGAAGCATAATTCGCTCCTACGCAGAGGACACGAAGTGTATACGAGAAAACGAAAATAATGATTCGCACGCTTGCATTCGAAGTTCCGAAAGCTTCTTAACTTTGTAGTATCGCTCGATACGGATCGTTTCGGAAGGAAAGAAACGTTAGAGATCGTGTGTCGCTTCGTTAAAAAAAAAAGAAAAAAAAAAACGAAGAAAAGAAAGCGTGATTTTGTCGACGTTCCGTTTGCGAAGAATAAAAATGTACGGCTATTGCATCGTGTCAAAAAATTATCTTGTAAACGAGTTTACAATCTTACGATCGTCGTGTTAAATTCTATTTTTTTTTTTTTTGTTCTTTTTCTTATACATCGCTACACGTTAAATTGACTACTTCATTTTTTTTTCTTTTGTTTCATGAGAAAGCCTAACGCTATAGTTATAAAATAAATCGCAGCTCTCGATCTGCAATTATAATGATATTCATATTTATAGATAGTTAAATCTATCGTTCGCTTAATCAGTTATATTTTTTTTGTTTGTTTGTTAAATATACGTTTCTCTAGTCTTGTATTTCTTAAGGCAGGAATTTTTATATTTACAGTGTATCTCTTTTGTCCTTGTTGGTCATTCCTTTCCTAATTTTTCCTTTCGCTCGTTTTTCTTTTTTTTTTTTTCTTCAAACCGTGCAAGACTCTTTTCATCGAAACTCGTTTCAGGCAGCGCTTTTTTTTTTAAGTTAATTTCAAGCTGCTTTGACAGAAACGAGCTGTAGTTCACCTATTAAGTTCCTACTTATTGACATATATATCGCATCACCGTAAAAATGTACACCCTAGTGATATATATATATATATATTAGTTCCTAAAAAATAGCCAAACCATAGAAGACAAATCTGTGGCAAATCATTTCGTCCGATAAAACCAGTGTATTTCCTTTTTCACGCAAAAATATTTGTCATTCGGCGCGCTGAATGTATGCGAGAACAGACGATTCACTTAACACCTTCAACGTAATTTAAATCTGTATTTCGATAATGTACGGAACGATATGAGATAATTCTTTGTCTTTCGAACTTGTTAAAAAAGTATATTAGCACCATACGCGTGTGTGTGTGTGTGTACAAATCACTCGAGCACATTTTATTCAAAGTTATAATATTTTACCCCCTTAGAACCCTTTGCGCTTCAAACAAGTATCTCAGGTACAATGATTTAGTTTTGAACTACATTCAGAAAATTTGTACCAGTTTTAGTATTGAAATAATGAAAAATATTCGCGAACTTGTTATTTTTCATAATCTATATTTTCTGTAACGATCATTTTAAAATTAACCAGAATAAATGTACTATCCTGTTTGGAAAAATCGAAGTGCAAAGGGTTAATAATATAGGTACCTTGTACAGAGAGTTAAAAAAGTAATAATTATGACTTACAGAGGCGATTCTCCGCACCATCTATAATTTGCAAAGGAACTCAGGTCTAAAATTAATTAGGACCCTGAAACTGAAGCTCCAAGAGTAGTGTACCTCTACTCATTCCACTCTTTTAAAGATGAAAGATTCTAAAGTAACTAAGATTCTATCAGAATAAACTGCTACAGTTGTGCAGAATTTTTATGGCCTTATTTCAATTTCCTGTAATACTATAGACTTTATAGGCTTCATAGTATACACACTATAATACTCTATTCTACTCTATAAGGTAGAGCTGTAAGGGGTCATGCAATAAATAAAACCCCATTCACAAAAAACGCTACCATCACTTACCTAGATAACCTATTACGAAGGTGTCAGGTGTAAGCACGAAGAATTCTAAAATAAACAAGCATAGGTTATGTCTCAACCTTTTGCTTGATAATTTTTCACAGTGTCTGCTGCTTCTACATTTACCTATTTACTGCTCGGGTGATTGAACTGACGAAGAAAATTGATATGTAGTACTTAAATCGCCCTCAGCGATCCTAAATTCGGTACACTGTATTCAGAGGTACAATTGAAACTTAACCGTGCCATAATTGAAGTAAGGCCCTGTAATCAGGAATCAATAAGTAGAATAAATAGAGTTAAACTAAAATTGGACCTTCGATTCTAGAGGTGTCTGAAGGTTCGTCGTTTCTGTAAGCCATGATCATCATCTTCTTAACGTCTGATAGTTGACCTTAAAACAATTTGCCACAGACTCGTGTTATCACCACTTTGATATATTCAATTGCATAGCCACTAACACGAGATAAACATTAAACGTTCCGTACAAGCTTCTCCGTTTGACCAGCGGTCAATGGTTTCACCTCAGTGTCTGGCTCTTCCATAGCTAGAGGTGCTTGCCTCGTGTCGGGAACATCAACGTTCATCGAGTTCTTCGATCGATTCCCTGTCTCCGTCGAATCCTGCGTTTGATTCGACGAGCCAGTCTCCTCAAGATTCGTCGATTTCGTAGGCTCCGTTGGTGACGAGATCGATGACGGTGTAGGTACCTCCGAGTTAGGAGAAACACCGTCCACATCTCCAGTGTTGTGATGATGCGGTTTCTCTTCGAACACTGCAACATTCCGGGATAAATAATATCCAACTGCCAATTGCTACCTTACCTTACCACCTTACCAATTGGAAATAAATATTCTCTAATCAAGTGGACTTAACTAACAGCATACTCACATTTGTCAAGACTGATAATTGACCCTACAAACTCGTTAACAGTGAAAGACGGCGCTTGGTCTTCCATCTGTCTTCTCCTCCTAACCAGCCACCAATCAATAAGGAACAAAGCCAGAGCTAAAATCTTAATGCCGGCACAAAGTCCAACATATCTGAAAACATTGAAAATGATTCGAATCAGTTGATTTATCGACTCCACTTGTTTCAAAGAGCTTCATAACAAAAATACCTATATCTAAATTGCTCGATGTCGTAAAGAAGACATCGTCCACCTTTCTCTCCACAAGTGCTTTTCCAAAGTAAGCACGTAGAGTCAATTAAGTTACCGAATAAAATAGGAGCAGGTATGTAACCGAACAGTCTGAAGATTACGAATTGCATGCCCAAAGCAAACGACCTCTCTTCTTCCGAGACTGACCTATATTGAAAGAGAATGTTCAAAGTCACATATATAAAAAAAATACAGTTTTAATAACTGCGTATAACTGTACATGGATAAAATTCAAACTAACCGCAACACTATCATTAATAGAGGCATCTGAGTGATAGCAACGATAAAAGTCATAAAGAAAAGTAAGATTAAGAAAGGGAATATAGTTCTGCATGGCGAAGTGCAGGGACCAGCAGTGGCTACCGGTACCACAGTGACTTCTGCGAATTCTGGTGCTGCGGGAGGCAACAATGTTAAATTTCCATGTATACCTGAAATGAAAATAGAAAATTGAAAGTTAATACAGAGAGCTTATAAACTAAACTCTGCCGGAAGTTTTGTATCAAACTTACATGCGCAATTAGTGAAATTTGATTTCGAACTGAAGGCAGTGCAGCCTGCATGACAAGGGCTGAAATAGGTGAGACCGTTGTTTCCACAGACCGGCTCGACGTCTGTCATTCGACATTCGCAACCAAAGTTGCATGCGGCAGTGAGATTAACTTGAAAGGGCTCCGGGCCCTTCGTGCTGCTGTTGAAGTACGGAATAGTGGTCCCAGCCATCTTAACGTTGTCACAACCGAGGAAAAAGAGGAGGCCATAGCACACCAGGCATATGATGTTCGATACGAGAACGAACTGAACCGCTCCTTTCGGTCTTAATTCTAAACGTTTGAGCAAACATCCGCCAAAGAAGATTCCAATACAGGCACCCGGTATTGCTATAGAGCCGGTGAACACACTGGCTTGACTTTTTCCCAGACTGAACTGAGTCTCCAGGTATTTGGGGAGGAAAACAACGAAGCCAGAAACGATCACTAGCTCCATACATGCTCCCAAACACGTTACCACGTACACTGGATTGCACACCAGCCTCCACATACTTCTAGGAATATCTGTAAAAGAAATTTAAATTCCACTTTCGACAATTCGCTCCCAATTTTCAATCATTTCAATATCGGGATAACTAGGATTCTTTTAGAGGTTGGGGTTTCTTAGCTTTATTAACAGAATTGTGAATAAAATCGAGAAGCTTTCTGGGATTTAATGAAAGGTATACAAGATAGCACCTTTCACATCTTTCCCGTAACCACTATCATCGAGTTTCTCCTTTTTTGGTTCCTTGCATGGTTCCTTCTCCTTCTGCGACGCCGATTTAGTTTTCTCGATGATTCGTATTTTCTCCTTCTCTCGTTGCAGAGTTTTTGGAAAACTGAAGAACGGAATTGCGACCAGAATCAAGAGTAAACCGCAGAGTAAGAATCCTCCCCACCACATGCCAACCCACCTATGATCACCTGGATCTACATATAATTAATTAGTAATAAAATTCTTTTATAAAATTGGAAGTTAACTGGATATTTTTCTGATTACCTATACTAATTATTGTTCCAGAAAAGGAATCCATATGAAATGATAACAAATAAGCTCCAAGAAGGAAACCTAAAACTGGTCCAAATGCTGCCATACTGTACATACAACCTGAAACAATGAAACAAATGATTGGTGTTATTTAATATTGCACGCATCGAGTTCGTGATATTTTTTTAAATAACATACATTCTTACCAATATACAATGAAGCACTTTCTGGTCGAACATGATCATCTATGTAAGTGGTACCAAGGGTAAACAAAGGAGAACCACCACAGCCTAATAATAACTGAGCAAGTACAAATAACATAACAGGGCCAGCTGTAGATGGAGATCCTTGAATGCAATTATCACCTCTTAAATTGTTGTGCGGGGCCAAAGGTGGAGATGATAATCCAGACGATAAACGACCTATGAAAGCAGGCGAATTGTCTTTTTTTTTCATTCAATATCAAACTTATTACAGATACACTGATTAATGTTTTCATTAATTATACTCTCAAGCTAACGTAAATTGGTATTAAAAATTTACCCAATCCCATGTCCTGTTCACGTAACGAGACCCCACGACAAATATTATCAGAACTGGAATTATTCGCGGCTGTCATCAAATTGGGTTCAGCTGTGAAATGTGGCACCATAAAGATCATCGATCCCAGTCCCATTATAACAGCGCCTGAAACAGCCATCAATCTATTCAAATTTCCATAAATAAATGGAAGATGCAGCGCACTTCCAAATACTTGTTTTTCGAAAATAAACCTATCTATGACAGAGAAGTTTATTATATAATTTGATTTCCTTACCAATCGCTATCCACACAGGTATATGCCTCCGGCTACCTAGATAGCTGACGAAGATGACGGTGATGACATTTCCAATTTCGTAGGAGCTAGCAATGACGCCTGAAAGGCTGGACGGGATTTCGAACCTCTTCTCAATGGTTGTGATCACAGAATTAATGTAACCTGAACTAAGTGCTTGTTGCAGCGTTACGAGAAACGAGAGAAGGAACACAAACACCTACAACAAAAACCATACAGTTTCTTAGCAACAGTTTAAGCCTTGAACATTGTAGCCTGGGTCAATCGTGATCCAAACTTATAAAACCTATACAATGATAATTTTTAATAATTTTCAAAGGAACAGGGTAAAATTTAGAAAATGAAAATAACGTGAAATATAAAATTAAATTAAAATAGGGGCTCTCTTCGTGGTCCGCCATCCGAGAGTTAATTGCTGTGGGTGTCTATCTTTACAAATTAATTAATTTTCACGCTTTTTTAACGTGAAACGATATTGTCAATCGTTATATAATTTACCTTGTATATCTGACTACGGACAAAAACAATTTTTTTCAAATTAAATTTAATTGGGATTGTGTAGGAAGTTCGTGTTGCTTTTGAACGAGGAGTATCTATTGTACTGGAAAAATAATAGTTCGGCTGTTCGCTGAACACAGTGGACGTCAGGAAGGATCATCGTTAATGCGGGTTAATTAAACCTTGAACCACGGATGATGGAAGACACGTGTTCAGGTAAATCAAACAAGTTGTGTGATGTATTTTCACTGTGGTGTTACGAGTGTCGCAAAGTCTCTGTGTATTTCAAATACTTGTGCACACAAGTGGATTAAAAATACGTACGATAAGATTGTGAACATCTGCAATCTCCATGGAATAGGAACAGAATTGTCGTTTTTTTAAAACACGTTTCGGTACATGTGAGTGAATGTTGTCACAAGATTTTTTTTATATTCAAAGCAAAGTATTTTTTTCAGCTGCATTGGAACATCTTTTGAAAGCCTAACATTAATAGTTATTTATTGTAACCTTTGGAGGAAGGAAAGAATTTTAAATTTCAAATTTAAAAAATTTAATATTCATTTATTTTTTTCAGAAGTGAACTCAGAAATGTATTCTCGTGGATTTTTAATGAAACAAAAATGTTTCATTCATCTTGGAAGAATTCTTGAATTTCTTGTATTAAAAAAAATTTAGATTTATCATTCATTTATAAAAGCAACGTAATATTTTTGATCAACATTTTTAATTGAAAGAAGGAAAACAAATCCAGATAAAAGTCTTCCCTTCTATAATGAATTACAAAAAAACTCATTCGGTTGATAATACCGATTTTTGCTTATATCCTTGCTGCCGGATCAAACGATTAAACCCGATTAGATAAGCAGCAGGTTTATCGATTCGATACTATTGTACCCTTGAGTGCATTTTAACTAACGAAGGTAAAACGCCGCATTAACGATGATGAGAACAGGATAAAACGTTTTTCTGATAATGTTCTGCTACGCTTAATAAAACAGTGGAAACGAAAATGTTTGGAGAGTAGCGTTAGAGAACCTATCCTAGTTTGATTTTTCAGGCAAGTACAATCATTGTACTTGCATAACAAAGCGTTTGCTTTTAACAAATTAATGACACTTGGAAATTTTAGACTTTTAAAAATTTCGAATACAGTAAAACCTCGATAAGTCGTCACTCAAAGAAGCGAGAAATTTTGACGACTTAAACGGAGTAAAAACCATGTAAATTTTTTAATGACGAGAAAAGGAAAATGACGACTTATAGAGGTATAACTGTATTTACATTAACAATCGTTATCGATAACGTTAGCCCAACTTTCGATGACTTAAAATCTTCGACGGAATGTCAGCTACATTTCAATGTCGTGTATCCTTTCCAATGGTGACTCACGACACCTGGTTTGTACATCCGTGAGTACGCCGTACACGGTTAAGTCCGCTATGATACATCATCGAAACAAAAGCTATTAACAGAACTGGCCCTGAAATTTCGGGGATCCGTGGCGAGCTCCGAAAAAGGGTCCCTTCACATATACGACTTGAAAAAAAGGACCTCAAATAAAATTTATAAAATTTATAAAATTAACATTAAAGCTTGGATAACTAATTTAGATTTGCATTCAAGTAAACACTACTCTTCTTGCATTCTTAGACGCAAAATCGTCTTATGGGGGCCATGGACCTTGGGGGACCCTAGCTATTAACTGGTACATTGGAAATGGATCATTTTGCAACTAGATTCTCAAACGAACTCGTTTAATTAAAATTAGCGGGTTAAATTAATCCTACATCATTCTCGAGTTAAAAATAAAAAGATGAATTACAACTTAACGAACCTTTATTCCGGCGAATCTCTGTATAAAGGCCGGCCTGCAGCTCAGGATTCCACAGTCCTTCGAATCCGGATTAAATGGTGGAGTTTGTGGTCTCTCTTTCTCCGTTCTGAATTCGTCGCAAAAAATAGAAACTTGTTAAAGATATGTAGATAATAAAGAAGGAAATGAGAAACAGGTATGCTAATTTCATTGATCCTTTGATTGCAATAAAATTATTAATTTTTTTCTTTAATTTATAGAATCATTTGATTATTCCAGCTAAAGTTATTCAAATTAAGTTAACCAGCTGTAATTCCATCAATCCTAATTCATATCTATTTTTATTCAAACTCGAGCAAGTTACTTGGCGTTACTTCAAATCCTTATTTAAAACAAATCCTGAGCGCATCAAGTGAGATAATTCTCAAAAGGAAATCTGACTCTCAAGCTTCGTGTCCTTCTATCTTCTCAGATCGTATCTCGCAAGTATTGTGCGTAATTGTTTAAAAATAAATCACAGTCCTTGTAAAGGTAATTTATTGCAATCTAAGGATCAGAGAACATAAAATGATTGAGAGACTTAGAATCAAAGGGATGCAACAAAAATATAATGTTATAAATAATTTGATTAATTAGAGTTAGTACAAACGATACAAATTAAACATTAAATTTTTGTTCCAATCGATGCTGTTTTATCCGTTAGTTACAAAAAACGATAGGAGATTCGTGCTGTGTTTACCTGTCCACCATGGAAGCACTTGGATTCCTGCTGTGACATTTGATGATAAAATCTCTGAAAAAGTGTAAGAAGAAGATACGGGAAGCATGAATATCTCGTGCCAAATGACGCACAATGAATGCGTGCATACAATGTGTTAATTAGAAATTTTCACAAATGTTAAACGTTTAATATCTACAATAGGCCACCGGTGAGGCATGTATTAAAAATCCCAATCACAGTCGTCGAATGATTACAAAATTCTCGATTTCGCGATCAAAGAAGAAGTTTGAACGGATAGTAACAATTACAAAAGAGTTTGTAATCTATTTCGTGCACGATAAATGTGTCACGGTCGTACTTTCACTGTTTGCTATTTCAGAAGGGAATTACATTGCAATTTTCAAGGGAGACTCATTCGTACGCCATTTCTGTACGGAAATTTGGCAAGAGAACGGTGCGTGCTGCAAACATTTTTGATTTCGTAATAAAGATGATCACCGAAATATTTTTCGTCACTCGACAACAATGGCTTTCTCTTTTTCTATTTCTCTCTATTTCGTCCAAGAATGATCACGTTTTGCTCGCGTTAGTTGGTTTAACGTAACTCACAATCGTTATTTTACATAATCTACTTAGCGGATTCAGTGAGCAGAAACTGTTTAACTCTTCTCGCAGTGGAACGGAACGAATAGCTTTGTCGGAAACATTACATTTATTGATTCAACTTAAAATGTACTGCATTTTTTAAATACAAAATTTTATTAAAATTCGAAGATTTTATTTTTATTTATTCTGTATACAATAACGAATTTGATTCGAGGCAAATAAAACAGTTTCGAGCTAAACGCGTCGCCCGAGGCTGCTGCTAAATTGTGAAAGGGTTAAAAGCTCGAACGTACACTCGATGAAAGAAAATGCTTTCGAATGTGGTGGAAATATAATCACGGGCCTTTGTACTATCCTCGAATACTGAATGAAATGAGGGTACTATCGTAAATCTTTGTATGCTTTCTCGCTTTCTGCCAGGAACAAAAGGCATCGTGATCCTTTGCATTCAAACTGTTTCCAGATTAGTTCAGATTCATTAATTGTATAAAAAAGGTGGTATAAACTCGAGGAATATTTAACCAGAAATAATTACCTCTGGTTTCCCTTTCAATCGTTGAAATTTCATAAATAATAATATTATATAATAATAAGGAGGTGTGAAATATGTCGAAAGTGTGCGACAGATTCCGTACAAGTGAGAAATTAGTTCACAGAGCAAAGGAAAACCGATTACTCGAAGCAGAACAGCTGCATTTGCTAATTAATCTTCCGAAGAAACACTTTCCTTTCGTTGGTTTATTGTTTACTCTACCAAGAAGTGTAACGATAGCTTTAAATGTAATCCACTCCATTAACTGCGGTGTTAAGCTAACTATTTAAATTTTTAAATCAAATAATTATATAGTAAAAAAAAATGGAGAATAAAAAGTGTTAGCAATGAATTATTCCACCGTTTAATTTCACTCATCATCAGCTGTGTGACGCAACAACGATCATTCATGAATCACCGTGCAATTCATGCACCTCTTCAACAATGCCCGAGATTTTTGGCAATGGCGCATCGAAATGTCTCTTACCTATGATCCACGAGGCCAGAACTGGGATTTCTACTGTGACACCTGATCACAGTGTCGTGGGTCAGTCTGCTACCGGTAGCCTGTAATGGGTCCGTAGTTTCGTCAGTGGCTGTCCCCGTGCTCTCCGCGTAAAGCCCCGTCATCGCGTACATGCTTTCGTTTCTTCGATGCCCGGCATGATAATTGCTGCCAGACTCGGACCTGAAAAAAAAAAACGTGAGAACGGGAGGGTCAGTGGACAACGTTCCATTTAACCCCTTCGTTCCAAACGCCCTATACAGGATGCCTCAAAAGATGTAAACCATGAACCATAACGCACGGTACTTATCGTTAGAAATTATTCCCTCTGTCTCGAGTGGAACTTTGATTTATTTTGAAAAAGCGTTGTAACTTGAAATGAGTTTTGGAATGAAACTGAAAGAAAGAGGGTTTCATTTGCTGGAAAGTAAATTACATAGCACGGTTCTTCTATAATGGTATCAGTAAAAGGAAGATCTCTACAGCCTGACAAATGTAATTTTCAGTGCTTCTGTTAACGAATAAGGGTGAAAAGGGAAAAGAATCGTAGAAGCCTCTGAAACACGTTGAACCTCTATTTAAACATTACACGTAGACCCCTTTAAGGATCGTATTGCTTAGGAGGGTAACAGGAACCTCCCCCGTCTTACTCGAATTATCTCTCGAAAAATATCAGTGCAATGGGTACGTAAGAAAAATTCGACAATTTTTATTAATGCAATTAATTTCGAGACGTCCTGGGAATATTCTGGTAAGCGTGAAAATTGACGAGTAACGCTGCTTTCAACTTTGTTCCATTCGAAGTGGGGAACAAAGAGGAGCGGACCAAATTCCCTGGTCCGCGAAGAACAGCCTCCTCGAGTGGCGAGAAATTCTGTTCACGGTGTAAAATTCACCTTTTGTGCCCGAAACCACCGCCGCTCTCGTTCCTCTTGTGACCACTCTCGGATCGTTTGTGGCCAAAGGCACTGGATATGCTCTCGGCCCGCTTGTGACCGCTCTCGGAACGTTTGTGGCCGATGAAACCACCGCCGGACTCGGTGCGTTTGTGGGCGAACATGCTCGAACTCGAGCCGTTCCTCTTGTGCCCGCTTGTAGACGCCATCTCGTCCTTACCTACCGCTTCCTTTCCTCCCTCGGCTTCCTTTCTAACCAGTTCGCCGAATTACCGCTTCCAACACCACATTTTTCGCCTCGTGCTTCCGCTGCCTGAAAACACAAAACGTTTCATTGTTAAATAAAATTATTCAAACCCACCCCGTTAATTCACTCTAAACAGTGAGTGAAATAAAAATTTCCAGTTGGTAATCAACACTAAATAGATCCGTCAAAATAGGTATAGCATATATGGATTTTTGGAACTAAGGAGTTGGAGGGGAAGGAATTAGTATTTGTATACATTTCATAATTCTATTAAAAACCAACATATGTTTTAAAAAAAACATATATATAGCATTTTTCTATATATATAGCAATAAAATCGTAAATGAGTCGAATTGACTCGGCAATCTAACAGATTTCGGTGAAAGCGGTGGTGTAATTCGTTTCGTTCACTTCTACCGGGACGACGAAACCTGTGTACGAGCCATTGAAAAAGCGAATCCGCGTGTCGACTACGTTTGATGCAATCGTGAGATCAATTGACATCTCTATATTGAACGGTTCAACGAACCTGCTTCCGTAAGGTCAGGGCCGTTCAGCAAGGCGAGCGAGCCGCGAGTAAGTAGAAACTCTGTCATCTTCGTTAGAAAGAGTCACGGATAACTGTATCTGCTCAGTTGCGCCTGTCTAGCATGTAGTTTCCAGCTAACTCGAGGTGAATTCCATTGTAAAACAACAGGAATTGTTACAAGACAAAAGAGACGCGGTGGTCCGCCATAGGGGTATATATAGGGAGTCCCATCCGATGCATTGTCATTGCACCCGAGGATGCCAACGGGGTAGGACGATGCTAGGAAGGAAGAAATTTTTTTTGTCGCGAAAGTAACAAACATTTCGATTAAACTCGCGTAATTATCGAGGTATGTAAATGCCTCGCGACTCGGTCCTGTCGACGTCGCATCGATTAATTCGACGCCAATTAAAGTTCCTAAACCGACGAACTCCGGATCGGTCCAACTTCCGCAACTAATCGTTTTGGCCGCTCGTTTTCTGCGTTAATCGACCCTGATTTATTTTCGTGATCGACCCGCCCCGATCGCCATTTTTGGCACAATCGCGAATCTGCCACGTGTCTTTCTATATCAAGATCCATCGAAAAGTTTTTACAACGTACGCGGCTATAAAAGTACTTTTTTCAACTTCGTGCCTAGTTTTTAAAGGTTGCGAAGAGACGAAAATAGATCTAGAAATATATCTATCAGAGGGGAGGTTGATATACGTTGATGTAAAATAATAAAATTAATATAGATATCTTTCTCCAACGTCCCGTATGTTGCATCAAGGAATTTCTGGGTAAATTGGATAGAAGTATCATCTAGCTAGTAGGACACTTATGTAGTTGTTTAAAAATCAATTGGTTGCACAAGGACACTTTCTCGACAGTGAACAGCGTCACGAGTGTCTTCTTTTACAATCTCGGGAGAAATTTTAACTATTTCTCAATAAATTCGGAGAATTTACGTAATTAATGATAAATCATTTTTTTTAATGACTGAGAATCGAGGCCGAAAAAGAAATGTACAGAAATTTTAAAAGTTCGTAAAATTATCCCCCCAATAATTAACTGAATTGCGAATTAATTATTCTAATTTTCTCCATTATTTTAGGTGTGAAAGGGAATAATTTACATGAAATAACCGGGTTCTTTAAACGACGACCATCGGTTTTATCAGCCAACAAGACACGTGGAACACGTTTTTTTACAGATGATCGATCACCCGCGACCTTGATTTCGTACTAATGAAAAATTGAAGGAGGCTATGTTGCGCAGTATAGACAGCTAACGAATTCAAAGTCAGGTATAGGAAGCACAGTGGCTGCCTTGGCTGAAACTGCATCAGCTGTTGACGTTTCATCGACTTCCGGTCAGGTCTGCTGGTTAATGTTTAAAAGGCTCTATGAGAAGTGTGAAACATTGTTTCTAAACTGAAACTACAGTTTATAAATTTGAGAATAAAAATCATACTTAACGATGTTGCGTCAAATAATTACGTCATTATTTGTTGAAACTGGTAATCAGCCGTTTTATATTAACATTCTTAAGGAAATATTTATGTAATAATTATCGTGAAACTTGAAACTTCAAACTGATATATCGTAAGCGATATTTTATGATACTTTTATGTCATCAAATTGTATCAGACTGCTTATGTCTTGGACTGGTCTGATATACAACAGTCTAGTACATACGTCAATGTATGACTTGATTGTGTATATGAGTCATCGAACGAATTATCTCTAGAATATAACATTCGCCTGTTATTGGTTTGTACAGATTGCGAATAAACGTGAAAAAGAAGAAGAACAGATTGTCGAGTAAACGCGTCCGGTACAGTTATGTTGCGAATATTTGCGCTGATGAGAAAATGTATAGAAAGGAATAAAGCTGTTAACGGGAGCCATGTTCAGTCTCGTTTTAGAAACACTTTCAGCTGGCCCAGTCGGAGCACCGTTAAATTCAACAGAGATCCTTTTTTATTGTACCGTTCGATGTGTTGATTTTCGAACAGTCTCGATTCATCGTTCGCCAATTATATTGGCTCGACGAGATTCTTCTGGAAGCTTTAGACGAACCCGTGTTTCTTTCGAGAATATTTAATTATGGATACCCAGAAATATGGATTGACCTCATCAGCCTCCTAAGATTCTAAAATTGTACTGTCCTCCGCTCACGAGAAGTCATGCCGAACGGCACAGGGGAAGACGGGGTAGTACGCACACATCGAGTAACCCCCTACTTTTATACCAGCCTAATTGGTACACGCGACCGCTTCGACCAATCATACGTCGCGACCGAAAATACGCGCGGGCTGGGGTGGGGCGCGACCAATCATATTGCCTTATTTTCATAAGACTGCTTATTAGTGGTCGATACATTTTTAAAATTTTGAAATTCTAATATCCTAATATTTTAATACGTATTCTGAGATTCTAAAATTCTAATAATAAAATTCTAAGATTCTAAGATTCTAAGATTCTAAAATTCTAAGATTCTAAAATTCTAAAATTCTAATAATAAAATTCTAAGATTCTAAGAACCCCATTGCTAATGACTTAGAAACGAATGGAAGGCAACCTCTATTAAAAATAAAGCAATCACCGCAATGAACGGTTCACGGTCTTGATTGATGGAGCAAAGTGACTATGAATTAAAGGTAGAGACTCGTCGCATTTTTCCCTGTAACCCAGTTCCTGACCTTCGATCCGTTATTCCCATTGCCGGTAGGATATCGTGCGAGTGCAGGCTGGAAAAGTGTGCTCGGATTCGGCGAGAAGTTGAAATACGGCGTTGCGGTAGGATATCGTGCGGTTCGCGGCCGACCGAAAGGCTGACCTAGTGCCCAACCCATCGCTACCAACTTGAAGACCTTCCAGCACGCGAGGAACCATTCGATCTACACGTGTAACGATGAACGGTCACTGCTAGCGATGGGATTCGAACCATCTCAAGACACGTTCGATCAAACGTTATTAACCCTTTCAATGCTATCCTCAAATATAGTCACCCTCTATATCACTGAAAATACAAACGAGTTTCTATCACGAAATTTCAGAAATTTTCAAATTTTATTACTTTAAGTTACGTAACTAGACAGGTTCATTACCATACACGGGCGCCGCTTAAATTTCCATAAGAATCCATAAATTAGCATAATTTTTAATTACAGACTAAAATTTTACACTCGAGTAACGAGGCCTCCTTTCTCTAAAAAAAAAAAAAAAAGATCTGAATTTGAAATTTCATACAATTAATGTTATGTAAAAATTCTCAGCAAAAACGAATAACACGCGAACGAATCGAACAAACGTCAGTGATGATAATTGGCCGATGAAGAACAGAAAACTTGCTTAATTACGCGAATCACGAACAACGGCATAGTCTGAGAAAAGTTCGGCAAACTTTCGTCAGCTCGAGGCTAAACAATGGGTAACATCGAGAATGAGACGTGGCTCGTAACGGGACACCCGGTATATGTACATCGACCAGGCCGGAAACTTTTGGCACCGCGATAATATATCGCAATACGGTACTGCAGAAAAATGTAATGCGACGACCTGCTGGGTTCATATAGATTACCTAATGTACCTGTACGGTTGGAACTCGCTAATTCCCTGTTTGAAACACCGGAGACCCAAATAAAGGGAATTACCGAGCACCTACTCTACCTGGGTCATAAGACATTTATTGATCCTCGATAAATCATTATGATCGTATATATGCACCTTTTTGAAGGTACACAGATGCAACATTATTAATATTAATGACTAGCTATAAAACCGTCGCATAGAAATCAGTTGACCCGCAGTTGATTGCACGGTTAATTTATATTTAACCATTTGCATTATAACAGGGTTTCTCCATTGAATTTGCCCCCGTTTTATATTGTATGAAATATAATATCGTACATATGTCAATATTATATTTCAGAGCGAGAAATGCATAAATAAAAATTTTAAATCATTTACATATGGTAGGAAGATGTAAAGTAGGTTTAAACAATTTTCTTTCTTTCTATGGAATTTCATCTCGTTTCATTTGAAATTCTTCTTGTTCCAAAGAAGTGTTGCAAATTTGGTAAAATTTCAAAATTCTATAAATATACATCAAATCATTATTCTTCGTCCCGCTAAGAGAAGGTAATTTTTGCGCAAACATCAAAGGATCAAGTGAACGTAAGCGACCGTAATATAATAATTCAATTTGATGATATAACGAAGACGAGCAACGTGACATTGAATCGTGTAAGGAAGTACGAAACGTCAGCGAAAATCCGTGAGACATCGCGAACGACAATCATTTTAGTTACATAAACGTGTCAAACGAGGAACTATTTACGGGAAATAACTTTTATCCGATTCTTCTGAATACTTGGATAATCCTAGAAGATAATCTCGTTAAGACACTTTTCACGAATAGTTTCCTTTAACGCGACGACCATAATCAGGCCAACATTTAATTACGCAAGAGCGGAAAGTATAAATGGTTCTAATTGTTAATTAAATCAAATTTCTAACTTCCAAACATAATTTTTCGTACAATTATTTTCATATTCGAAAGATTATCACTTACGAATGTCTACGAAGGATTTCCATGCTACTTTTACGACTAATTAAACCACCGTCCGAGTGTTTAATGTACATGAACTGAATCGTTGTGTTCAGGAATGAGCGAACGATTCGCTCGATGCCTCTCTAAATATAAATCGTTTCCTTGAGAAACTCGTACCCGAGTGTCTCACAATTACACGGGTTACTGAAATCTCTTCATTAGCGGCTGAACAAGAACCGTTCTCGTTGCTAATGTGGATCAGCCGCGACGGATGTGAACAAGATCCAATGATTTCAATGAATCCCGACGCTTATCCTACGTCGTTCAAAGTTTTTATAGGTTTCTTTTTAAATTCCGAATATTTTTCAAAGGTATCATAGAATTTTCCAATGCTACCCCTTTAGAATATTATTAATTCCAAATTTGATAGCTATATAATTTTGCATAACTGAAAGATTCTAAAGGTAAGCTGTGAAATCTTCAGAAATCTCTCTCGCTTTTCTGGAAGGAATAGCAAGGTATTCTGGTGAATTTGCGAATCGAGCACAGGTAGGAAGACGACAAAAGAACCGTTCGACTTTTGCGAGAAAAGGCGGATCCGTTCTGTTCGGGTTGAATCTCGAGCAGTTTAAGCTGCTTAGATTGCCTTTGAACGGGAAAACAGCTATAATTCAAGTCTATTGAAATTGGATAAAGGTCTCCCTAATGTTTCCGTAACGATCGACAATTGTTGCTTGTCGAATGAAAATTTGATTACTCCAATCGCAATGTATAGCGAAACGTTTTCAATTTATAAAATTTAACCCTTAAACGGCCGAGTGTGGTCTCTCTCCATGGTCCGCCGTCCGCGAGGGTTAATTACACAGGACATTACCCTAAATAAATCAGCGATACTTCTATTATTTAGAAGTCACGAATTGCTACACGAATTGTGTACGATTGTTCTCGCTCGATGCTTTTTCACGGTCGACGACAAAACAACAGAGCTATCGAAGAAAATTACAATAGGAGCTGAACGCGAAAGAGCTGGGAAACAATCGCGTTTTTTCTTCTCTTTTTTTTTTTTACAACATATCGACAACGTGACTTGTTACAGTCGATACGAAGAGAGAGAGAGGACAAAAAAGGAGATTAATTAATGGAGCACAGAGGAAAATCTCGTTCGGTTCTTTCCACGATCGTTAGCCGTGCGATAAAAACCATGGCGCAATCAACTTCGTCCACGCATTAATCTCGTTAACTTTTACAAACTACTGATCTGGAATTAGAATAGGAACGTAGAACAGGATACGCTCCATTAATTTTTTGAATTATAAAAATTAATGATTAGTTTCATCTCATCTGTTCAACAGATGCACCTAATCAGTCACCAGTTGGACGCTGGTAAAACCTTCGGTACGTTCCATAATTTCAAGTGGTTGCTTGAAACATCGCATCCGGATACCTGATTCATAGCAAATGAATCCGGGGAACGCGTTCCTTAAGGTGAGCAACACGGACCTACCGAAATAAGCGAAGGAAATAACTGTAAAGCGATCATTGAATCGCTTTCGTCTGACACGATGACGAGGTCGATGATTCGCAGCTAGGCATAAAGGAATAAAAGAAAAAATATTTATCTCGGTCCTCGGCAAAATTCCCGTTCATAGTTCATTAGCCTCTACTTCAAATTAGCATTATAAAAAGGGAGCAGAGTGCTCTTGCGTACACTTAATAATTGTAAGTGTACCAAACCCTACCCAGCTGGAGGTTTGATAACGCGATATCAAACTTTTTATTCGGCTTCCTTCACTGGTAGGTGCACCCCATCAAGGGTTTTCGGTGCCTTTGGACCGGTGCCAAAACTCGCTCTGTACAATGCTAATTCCTGATCGCAATGTCTCGCGGTGCCAGGCGAAATTATGCGGCTCGCTCTGCCAACCTTATAATGCTTTATAGCCGGTGTTCGAACACTGCCACAACCGGCTTATCGTATCCGACGTCAATTCAACGAAAATACTGTTTTCATTTACGTAGTTGGCTACCCATCACCGGATACAAACACGATTGGCAAATAATTTTTTTTCTTTCTCCCAATTATAACATGGATCATAACGCTACTTAATTTTATTACCGAATAATTTACAGTATTATGTAAAACAGAGTTTGTAACAAAGTATTCGTTTAATAACATTTATACAAATGCTTTTGTCTTCTATCAAACACGAAAAACATGTTTTCGATACAAAGAAACAGATGTTTTTTATGTTGCCTGATAACAATTGATAACAGTTCAATAGTTTGGAATAAAAAGATAACACTTGTATTTCATTTCTTTAGAATGTACAGTACCGAGCATGATAGTCTTCTCCAAAGAAAATGGGATTGCCCCCTCCTGAGAGGTCCCATCCCTTCCCTTCGGCGGTCCCGAAGAGAATGAGGACGTAGAAAAGATATTCCCATATATATAGGTTATCGCTCCTCAGCGCATGCGTATAAGCGTTGACACGGAAAAATTTGAATTGCATCGAAGGTATTGAATAATGCAGCGTATGTAACGCCCATATAGAATAATACTTTATTTATATCGTGAATGAAAATTTCTAATTAATTCTTAAGTCGTTCGCGCTAACAGCGTAGAACTGGTATTACGTTTTCATTAGCACGAGAATCCTTAATTGACAACAACTTTCACGCCTACGAAGCTGTAACCTCGGTAAACATTTCGCGGAAAGACAAAGCTTTCGTTACTATTTTCCATGAATCGAGAAGGTTTACTTATTTCATTCCTACAGATTACGGATAAAACTTTGTTAATGAAGTTCAGTTTATCGACAGACTGAAGTAATTAACCACCGCGTGAAAGTTCATCGGGTTTTCTATAAATTACTCCGATAAAACGTAACCTCGCTCATAAGCTGATACTATTGATTTATTAGTTTGTTAACATAATTAAAACCAATTAAAATAAAATCAATAGAAAATAGAAAACTCTGATCGTTAACAGCCCTTCGATATAGCACCAATAATTTCAACCTCCCTTTGTCCTCGTTAATTACTGTAATCCATTTCTTCTATTGTAAGGAGATAAATGCCCGTTCGCGTTTGAATACAAATAAATGTCTTGTATTAAAGGCTGGTTCGTGGAAAATCGTAAACAATGAAAGCACATAAAGGCTTATCTATCGCTTCGCTAGCAGATTCATCGGAAACGATCAATATTTTACCACACCATCCGCAAACTGTTCGAATTAATCACTTTGAAACATCTCTGCCTTGCTCCAATTAACTAAAACTGTGATCTATCTACATCGAATATTAGTGATCAAGCCATGCTGTTTCGATTGAAAAATATACCTTAATGAAAAATTTAATAAAGCGGTACATTCTGTGATTACACTAGTCTAGCTTACCGAGCAACCTTAGTTTACAGGATACAGGGTGTGATTAAAGGGTTAAAAATAATGACTTTAGGAGATTGAAAAAAAGTTGCTACGTTCGAAGGAGATAGGAGGTCGTAACGATGCGTGGGTACCACGTACCTCACACGTGTGTATACAATAGAGAAGCTGAGATTCTTGTTGGTACTGTTACGTGGGAGGCCTTTTGAATCTTTTTCTTTCACGACGGCTCGACTTATTTTTAAAACGACATACCACCCTGCCGGACAAACGACATTTCTCCTTCATAGGTCGATTGAAAAAAAAAAAGAAGCTTTGATGGAATGTGATCAACCATTGCTTATTTTGACTGTGTAACCATACGTGTGCCCACGTAAATAGTCTTCCAGAGGAACGTAATGATCAATGAAAAATTTCATAAATTAAATGAATCTAATCAGTTACTTTCTATGATAACTAAATAGATGTTTCTATTAGACGTATTCTTATGTGTGCGATAATATAATTCATAACTGGGTAGATGTGAATCAGATCTCCTTAGAAACTGACGTATCACTCAAGAGTGAAGAAATGGAGATTATGCAATGAATGTTGCTTTGACCTAATTTTTATTTTTACAGAGGATTGGCAAACATGAAACATTGTATATCTTCTAGATTGAAATGCTTTGGAAAAATAATTTATTTTCATTGCTTCGATACGAAATTGTATTTTAATTGTAATTAATAGTACCATAGAATTTCCTTTTTTTTTTTTTTTTTTATTTTCAATATTCTAAGCTTCTCTATGGGTTCATCAATTTCCTTTAAATTCGCAGCAAATGCTCTTAAATTATGTCACTGTTATTCTTACCAATGGTACCGTAATATATCTCGCTTAATGACGACCACATTAGCTGTTCGTTCATTCTGAGCCCATTCCACGGTTACCAGTTACCATTTTATTGCCACCATCCCGGCAAATGTACGGAAAGTTAGCGTGTATGTATAAACGATTATGGGTTGAAAATAGGGCAAGCGACAAGCAACAGCAATTTTCCAATTCTGATTTTTCTATCATTATTTCCCTTCTGTTCTGGGCATATCGATTCTCGCATCGTTAACCTACCGAGTCTCGATAAATTATCCTCAACCTCGACCTACGTGCATTCGATTGCCAAGAGAAAACACGAGATTACGGTAACCGGTGAACTTTCACTAACAGAACTGCTGATCGACTTTAAATACCGTCATCGTGAGTTTTCTATTCGTTTACGAGGTTCTTCGCGTGGAACCGAAGTTTTTACCAAGAGATTAGCGACACGAGAAGAATACGAACCCTAATTTTAATTAATTAAGCCCTAAATCCCTACAGATCCACCGAAAGTAGATCAGGCTTTCCCAGGAAAAATGGTGATCTCCTGGGCGCCCGTCCTTCCCCTTCGGCGCCGCCGAGGAGAATGACGATGGGTGGGAGGAGGCCTCATATATATAGACCTATGGCGGACCACCACTTGCGACTAAACGCCCACGCGGGAAAATTTGAATTACTCTGTTTATTTGTACTTATCAGTTACATACTAAATTGTATAATATTTAATAATTAACTCTCATATAATAGTCGCACGATTAAAGATTAATAGATTAAAAACTGACCTGTGAAAGTGATTTCCAGCTGTTTAAATATGGATTTTGTACCATCCTCTTTGAAGACCCGATAAACGCTAAACAAAGAAGAGTATTTTTGACTGACCTTCTTTGTGTCTATCAGACTTTCTCAGAAACGATAAGGTTCTTTCTAAGAACGAGAAATCACAGAACGCTAACAGTTGTAATCAATTCAGAAGCTAATGAAATCTTTGGACGCGAACGAATGGTCGTCTGGTATGATGACGATCCGAAAGCGTCAGCTGTTACGCAAACGGTGCTGGTTTACGAAGAATCGTGAAAAGAAAATTACGGGACACTCTCCTGGATCGATTCAATAACCGATCGACCTTAGCCTCCTTTCACGATGGAATGGGGAAATCGGCAATTATGGCGAACTTGTACTTTCGCCGCGTGCGTGTTACATAGCACGCGTACATACCACCGTAACAGGTAAATACGACAGGTGGTCATGTCATTTGAACAACATTCAGTGGTAACTGTTTCGGACATCTCTTTGAGAATAATATTGCGATGACATCTGGAACAAAGGAGCTTTAAATACCAGATTCCTTTTTCAACCAGAATACACCATAGAGTTTTAATTAATTTTGAAATATTTCTCGTGTCATTTTTCAAATACAGAAGCGCGAGAAAATATTCAAATTTAAAATAGTAATTAAGAAGATTCACACCTGATCCTTATCTCGAAATAAATATTAACACTGTCTGTTCGTGTAAGAAATAATAACGAACCGATCCGAATCGTTCAAAGACACAAAAGAGAAGTTAGACCTAGTTCAGATTGTTTTCTGGTTAATCAGAACTAATTATCCGAATCGAGGCTAGGATATGAAGCTTAGGTGGATATCGTGGAGCATGATGCAACGGCTTATAATGCTTCCAGCGGATAGCTACATGCGTGGATCTGGAACAGGAATGTTTCCGTACGATTGCCGAGCAATTTATCTGGAATTTTTCCCAAGCAAAGAACACGTCGATGGATAACAATTACCGCGGGCTGACAGAAGACAAACGTTTCCTGTGTCGCGGAGAATTTTTGTTGCTTTGTTAACGGTGGAACAACTGGTGCTGCTTACAAAATAGTGTGCACATGAAATTTTCCATTAACATATTAATACCTGAATTTACCGTGCCTTCTGTTCCTACAAATTTTCTTTATCTTTTCCAAACAAAGAGAATTTTATTGTTCTTCGAATGGTTTGTTTTGCCCAACTTGGAAACACTCCATAAAATTTCTTTCCAGCCATAAAGGAAATTGTTCTAGTACTAAAACTAGGAAGGTACCAGCACACAATTCACCATCGTCGACTCGTAATAAATATTCCTTGGTGAATAACTGATTTCTTTGCCTGGCACAGCAGCGAACGACAGTGGAAGAGCATGAATAGCCCCGGTGCAATCGGGTGTTAAATATACGCCTATAGAATATTTTTAGGCGTAGCTTTGCCTGAAATCGTTTATTCTATTCTAAGGAATATAACGCGAAGTGTAGTCGTCCGTGAAGCAAGTATTCAGTACTCGATAAACATTTATTTCAATCACCAAATTCATGACTCTGATTCTTTTGTTGATAATTCTGAACTGATAGAAGAGAACCAACTCCAAATACGGTAATTTCGTATTTTGAATGCAGCGATGGGAAACTGCATCCGAGGAGTGCACCGACATGCAAATCGATTTTTGCAAACTACGATGAAATTGTTTACGATAATTGAAGCAAACTATCCGGAGGAATTATAATTAGCAAAACTGCTTTCGCGATCTGATATTCGCGGGGAAATTTCAGGTATATTACCTGGGAAATTGAGTTGCAGCTTTTCCAGTGGCAACGCTGATCAGTAAACGGATATTGAATTTTCGAAGCATTACGTCGGGATTGTGGGATGTAATCATTGATTAATTGCTAATCAGAACCAGAATTAAATCATAATTAAACTATGAAAATGGCGGCTAGTAACATCCTAGGATTCTAACATTCTATTGATTAGCAAACAACATTTCTACCGATTTTTTCCATTTTTTTTTAAGCCAGACTCAAATTACTCTATGGTTTCTTGTTGATGTTACAGGTGCAATCAGTGTCCAGCACGGAAATCACTATTTCTTAGTGGTCGATCGAAACGCGGCTTTGTGAAAGGAAAAGTTTCCCGTAAAAGAACGAAGCCCTTGAAATTCTTTCTCTATACCGACGTTGATCCCTGGCGATCGTTTTTTCACGGGAAGATGGATTATCCTGAAGGCGAGTAGGCGTTCGAACGTTTTGTGAAAGGAGGCGGACGCGTAACATACGAACGGTTATCCTGTCCTTTCAAAACGAACGTTCTAGATACAAATATTATTCGAAGTGAATCGATACCAATAATAAAATGGTTGTGTCTTTATTGGTTCTACTTTGATCAATACCGCTGGACAATTGCTCCCTCACGATTGATTGTTAGAAATTTTCATTGATTATAAAACATGATATTAATTTTAAAAATTTATCGCAACGTATAAGCATTATATTGTAACACTTTTGTGTCACGAAATCGGGTTATAATCAATGTACATGTTTCCCAATCGGCCATTTGATATGCAACAAGGCGAGATCCTGGAGGGAAGTTAACAATGAGAATTTTGAAGAAGTCAATCTCATTACTTTCTTTACATACCACGTATGACAATCTACTATCCTCAATTTTTCAACACGAGAACCAGGTCAAATTCTCGCTATCTCTGAAACACAACGAGGCCATGTTTGCATCGTCATCATACTGATACACTGATTAATTTGTATCGTTCAGCAATCGTTGAAAGCTTCGAGAAGCCATGCTTATGAAACGAGAATTATTTTTTAATAATATTGACAAAGTTTCGTTTTGTCGAGACAACTTTAGTTTTGATATTTTTTTTGATTAAATATTGCAATCAGTCAATTAACAATTGTTACTTCTGCGAAAGCGACGTCGTATGACCATCAAACTGAGCGTTAAAAAAATAAGAGCTACGTCTAATTTTCTCGAGCATAACGGCCTGTCGTGAAAGTCATCGCAAATACAATGACAATGGCGGTATTTCGAGCTTGACTCGATTAATGCTGACCACGCACCACACTGGAATTAGCTTAGTCGTTTCTTCTATTCCCTTTCATAAATACCGCGAACCTTTATACAGTATGTACAGCGCCGAGCAATGTAGCCTTCCCTTGGGAATATGGCGGAAAGAAAGAATTTTCAAAATCCTAATTCTGAAGATATTAATTTAGAAAAAGTTAACATAATTTTGTAATTTTAAATATTATAACATTTATACTTATTATTATTAGTAGGATTTTTCCCTAGGGAAGGCTACATTGCTCGGTGCTGTACAATATCAATCATAGTGTCCGTTCGTCTAGTGTATTTTGTAATTTCAAATAAATTATTGAATATTCTAAAACTTTTATCAGATGATTATGTTAATTATTTTGACGCTTTTATTACATAATTAGATTTATCCAAGTCAGTGCTTTTTCACTAAACGAACGGACACTATGATTGATATTGTACATATATCACAAAGAGAAAAATTCCCAAGTCTGCTTTATTAGCTTGGCGAAACAAGTGTCTCTGCACACTCTTTACGAAAATACATTACATAATGAAGAAATACACGACACGATAATGAAAGAATTGTTCAGGCATAGGTATACGTGACTTTCAGTTTCAATGGTGTCAGAGACGTCGAAAGTTTCGACGAGTTTGATTGCTAAATCGCAAGTCGAGGCGACGTCTTCCCACGATGCACGTACACCGTGGAATTAATAGAAGTTTCTGATAAATTTTCTCAGACCTAAAATCGCAATTTTTCTTTCTAAATTATATTTTGTTACCGACCGATTCGCGCCAATAGTAGCGACCGCTTACTATTCGCCGGAAACGGAAGAACTTGACCTTCTCCCTTTTCCGTGTTACTAGAACCATGACGGACCGTTGCGAATAAAATCTCCCTGCATTTCATCTACAGGATTCATGAGCTGACGCACCGTGAAACCTGAACCTCAACCTTGCACGTTGAACGGACACGCGTTTTTAACGACAGGTTACTGGTATCGTATCGAATGATAACAGCTGGCTGCTGAAAATTAACCTCTCGAAAAAGAACGCGACATCCTTTGTTCCTAATATCGACGATCATATGCTACCTTCCCATATGCGAAGGGGCACTGCACTTTGTCGCAGCGTGGCCGACGGAAGACGCCGTTACCCTACCGTTAATTACAAAAAATACATTGAAAAACCTCAGTAACATTGAAAATGTATAGAATATGACGCTACAACTCTTCTAATTTACAAAAACTCTTCTAATTTAATAATAACACTGGCACTGAGGATACACGTTTCCCGCGAAATTTGAATTTTGAGGTTAGGATCCGGAAATTCTAGATTATTCTATACCGATTCATACATATAGAAAAACTTGGTTTTTTCTCTATGTTTCATCTCCCTTGAATGATATTAAAAAAATTGGGATAGGTAAATTGTAAAATTGTGAAGCACGACAAAGAGAAAAGATGGCTCGCGTTTTTAACAATAGCAGGACGCAACGGTTAACCGGCCTGGTACTAGTCAACTAATTAAGCCGCCACACCGAGTTGTCAGTTCGTTAATTGGTAGACCGATTAAAAGCACCGTTGAACGCCTTGGATATCGTTTCGCATAGGGCAAGGTCAGAGTCCTAAGGACTGTACCAGACGACCGACGATACAGCCGGATTCCTCTTACCCGGTAATCCGTCGCGGTGACAGAGAACGGAGCGGATGTAAAAATAGTCTTACAGACGCCGAGGTTCAAGACCTCGATGTATAGATAACGACAGTACTACGATAATCTTATCCATGTGGAATTACGGCACAGCTGTGTTTTTGCGTGTAAACAACAGGAGAGAGGCGAACGAGATACCGTTGACGTGCGAAAACATTCGAATTTTGTGAACATAGGTCTACCTCTCTCTTGTCTCGAGGATGGCTGTGACATGGGAGAGTTTCCGTTCCCTGTGTTTACCACAAATACGTGCAAACGCACACACTGCGTAAAGAAGATATAAATCTAAGGGAGAACCGTGCGCGAGATAACAAAACGCGGTTCACTCGAGTTCGAGGGGTTTCGTATGCAGGAGGAGACAACAAAAGATAACGAACGATAAGAATCTCTTTCTCAACAGGCGATACCTGTACGGAATCTCGCAACCGGATTACGAAAAGTTTCTTCTGACCTATTTCTGAAGATGCTGCACAACACACTTCCGGGGAGTTTTTTTTTTCTTCGCTTGAAAAATATACGCCGTGTACGCGAATAGCATGAAACATTCGTCGCTCGGAGAAGCGTCTAGAGATTCGTGTTTTTCGTTTTGAATTCTGATCTTGAAAAGTAGAAGTGTAGGTAATTTCACGGACACGAAATGTAGACGTTTGTTTCAGGAGGATTCGAAAAAGGTCACTTGACTTTGCGAATAAGTTGAATGTTTTCTAACGTACACGATACGAGAGAGCGAGATGCAACGAATGCTTAAATAGATGCTGTCGTAAACTTACCGAAAGGACGCTTGAAGCACCTCACGAAACTCCTTTGTATCCAGGGCAGTGAAAAATCCTCGTGGTGACACCGCGATTAACGAGTTTTGCATACATCTAAACACACTCACTAACACTAAGAGCAGAGCACTAAACGAATTTTCGCACACGTCCGCCTTGACCTCACGATCTGACCGGTAGATCGGCAAGAATTTCACGAAAATCACATTGATAACGTTCGACCGTCAGCTTGCTTCGGAGATCATAGACCAGCTGTGTTTTTGCCCGACCATTGAGGAACTCGTGCATGCGCACTAGGCTCACCGACGCCATCTTAACTTTCTCGGGAGTAGGAAAATATACCGCGCGTAATTTGAACTGGATTGCTTAGAACAGCCGATTAGTTTATCAGTACTACTTTGTTAACATACGTTATTAATTTTTTTAAATTGATTATCCGAATTCTTAAGGACAATACTACTGTTATATTTGTATTTATTATTACGCGAGAAGGTTTTTGATATTTTTAACACATTTCATTCTGTAAACGTAATGAATGCTTTAGGTTATTAATAAATGTGTAACATTAAAATAGCATCGGGCAAATTAATACTTCAGGAACTATAAATTTAAATATCAATATTACTATGTATATGAAAGCACATTCCTTTAAAAATAATAAGCTATTTATACTTTGATTACGTATTGTCGACATTTTAGCAAATTCGTTTTGAATGAAAAAGTTGAATGAGATGAAATAGATGTAAGTAACAAAATGTTCTATATGTAATAGAAAAAATGTGAAAATGTGTTTCATAAGTAAAAAGATCGGGCCCCTCCGGGATTTGAACCCGGGACCTCCTGCACCCAAAGCAGGAATCATACCCCTAGACCAAGAGGCCTCGTTTGTAAGTGCTGTAATAGCAGTGTTGATAAAGAACAAACTCATGTACTTTTATTTATATATATAAATTATGTCTATAATCTTAATTTGAAAACCCACCTTATAATAATACTATTGTGTTGAAAATATTTATAAAAACATACGATAAATCATTAGCGTCACACATTTTTGAGTTACATATTTGAAAGTCCTCATATACGTACCTCTAATAAAATGCACATACCCATACTAGCACAAAGCTCAGTTATTTAAATTAAACACTTATACATTGAGTTTTCAACACTTAATTTTCATTTTTAAACTTAGAAATGTGCAATTTGCAAACAGTACCTGTTCCGTTATCTAACGGGGAACGGAGAAACTAACGAAACTAACGAATCAAAAAACTTCTTTTTTTCCAAGCAATTAAAAATGCTCATACGCTATTGAAATAAATAAAATATCCTACAATCTGCATATAGTTAAAATAATACCATCACACTATAATTAAAACGTTAAATTTGACAATTAGAACACGTGCACTTACCGGAAACAAGAATTCCGCAGCCATCTAGTGGCAGCCTACAGGTACTAACCATGTTGCTCACTAGTTTTTTAATTTTGTCATAAACATTACTTCCAATTTTATGGATAAAGGCATAATTGTAACAGGTATGATTAATGTACTTACATTATTTATTCTTTATGAGGGATACTTCATTAAAAATGATACAAGGATTATTAATTCGTGTATTTTTTATAAATGTATATTCACAATAATAATTAATTGATATTTTCGTGATATTAATCTTTTTGTAAGCGATAACATTATACAAGGAGTGATATAAATTTTATAAAAAGGAATTTCTTTCAGACTTATCCCTGTGGAACAACAATTTACAATTTAATTGTTGAAAGTAACAATTACACCTTACAAATAAGAGGAATACCGAGATGTGTGACCATTTTCTTTTTCTCAGACATCAACTGCTACCATCTGTGGTAAATATCTTCCCTTCGGATTTAATTGACAATCGTTAAATACCACATTTATAATTATAGGATATTGGCATAATAAAAATCACATTCAGAACAGACAATAGTATAATTGTAGACAATTTTGTAAGTCTTTTTCGATTCGCATATAACTGCTGCTATTAATTTCTATATCATATTACAAACAGCATAATGATATACATCTTAAGTTAATACTTGTCAGTACATTTTTATTGATATCAAAATCTAACGAATAATTATATCAAGTTAAGAAATACCGTTCAATAAACATCGAAAAAGGACTACAAAGTGCACTTGCCAATTGTTTCTCACACTTGGTACTTATAGTTTTCACATGTAGAACAGGATATATATTTCTTATCGAATTTCGATAATAAAAACAATTATCTGCGCTTTTTTACAATAGTTCTGGCAGTGAACAGCTCTTACAACACACCCTATATATTGCTATTTGTATAAATGTATCTGTACAATCCTAAACAGTTGTCGAACTAAATCGTCTCACTTGAGTAGCGTAGTTTAGTTCGCTACCACCATGTTTTTATATTTTAAATTTCCCGTTAATATGCAAATTTTATTTGCACTTCCCTTATAGTAAGAATAAATTAGTGTACCTGTTACAAATCCTTTATAAAATACTTACGAGTGAAATAGCGTTTTCCCCGGTAATCGTAAACGATGACTACTAAAGAATAATAATATTAAATAAATACCCGTCTACTTAATTTACATCGTACATCTGCTTACTTACACCGTAGCGAAATATAAACACAGTTATCAAACACGTTCATATGTATATACATACATTACATTGATTAGTCAATATATCCACATATGAAATTTAAGTTTTTGCTATTAAAAGTACACAGCTGCGCACTTGATTAAAAATGCATTAATTCAAATTGAAACACTTTCGCGCGTAACTCCACCCGCCCCTACGTAATCTATAAATGTGGCGCAGTTACATTGATTATAAAATGTAAATGTTTATTGAAATTATACTTTTACTGTGTATATACGCTAAACTGTTTCAAATACCGTTCCATTACGAAAATATTTATGGTATCGTCTTGGCGTCCTTGCTTAACTACATCTGAAAAAACCAGATGTCGCACCATTGACATTTATCGTTAGTGATCTCTGAGCAGTCTAGGTTGCAAACGGTGTTTCCCTCCATTTTCGAATAAGTCAAGAACAAACACGTTGTCTTGAAACAGCAGTTATTTTCTTCGGTAAGCTGTATCAATATTAAAAATCTTTCATTAATACAAGATTATTTACTATATCGAATTCAATGGAATGCGGTATTGCGTTTTACGCGTCAATTATAGGATTTATTGTCGCCGGCGTGGTCGGTGTTTCGTGTGATGTATCGTTTAACATTAACGTCGTCGTTGGTTCTTCCCTTGAATTTTGATCAGCTTGTCTGCTTCCAGGTGGAATATACGTCCACCAGGCTAAGAAAAAGAAAAGAAGGGATGCTGCCTTGCCGATAAAAGCTAACGCCAGCATGTACCTGAAAAGAAGTTCAACAATGGTAAGTGCTTTATACGTATTTGCATACAACATTTACCCTGCTTTTAAAAATCATCCGGTGCAAACCTGCTCATATATAAATTGTCATAAACGAGGCAAGCTCCTCTGCCCTCGCATGTCTCGTTCCACAAGATACAAGTATCGTCTATAAGAGCACCAAAAACCATGGGTGCTGGTATGGTGCCCAGTATCCTAACTTTAATCCACTGAATACCCAAAGCGAACGACCTTTGGTCGTCTCGAACGACCCGAAGGGTCGCCGATAGTGCTGGCATGGTGCAGAGAAATGTAATAAGCATATTGCAAAAGGCTAGGGCTATAAAGGGCCACAGATAGGAACACGACGTGTTGCAAGTTGTATTTATCGCCTCGTAGGTTATAACATCGCTTCCGGTAGTTAAGTTAATCGGTGGTGCGCGTATGCAGGCGCAGTCCGAGTATACCTGTGAAATAAAAAATTCAATTTCCTTGAATCCACCTTGATTTTTAATTTATATTCAAAGCGAGATTTCGCAACAAAATCCTCGGCAATGTTTTACCAACATAATATACGATTCCAACGAGCAAAGTGTATATTTGTATGCATACTAAATAAGATAAGGAATGTTACTGACTTCGACATCGTTTATTCGCGTTTCCTGATAACATCCTGCATGGCACGGGGAATAGTACGTGATTCCATCCACACCGCATATTGGACTAAATTCTGATCTTGAACAACCGCAGTTGTTATTGCACGCGTCATCCAACGAGAAAGATTTTCTGAAAAATTATTCGATTATTATTTAAAACCTATATTCGTATATTATGAGTTAGACGTATAAACCCTTAAGCGACGTACTTGGTCTGGCCTGAATAGGGTACCGTAACTCCAGCAAAGTTCAAATTCGGGCAATTTAAAACGAAACACAAAGTGAAAGCGATACAGGAAGCGGTGGCCAGCAGACAGAACTTCAAAATGCCCGAACAGGGCAGATTAAAGCGTTTTATGAGATAACCACCGAGAAAGGTACCCCCGCCGCCTGCAGGCACGGTCACCAAACCTAAAAACAAAAAATCAAACGCTTTCATTTACGCGACTCGCGTGCAGGAGCTTTTGAAATTTCATGGAATCGCGTTCAAATACTGCTGGATCGTAAATATCCCTGGGGATCGAGTATGCAAAAACACGTATAACACCGGTATACACTACTGCTCAAAAGCCATTCAGGATTTACAGGTATTTAATATTTAAGCTGTTTTCAAATTGTCATCAAAAGAGACAGAAAATACGAACCTTTCAATGGAATTTCTAAAGCTTCTGAGAGACAATATATGTTCGATCGATAAAAATGAAAAAACGTTTAGCTATTTAGCGTAAAATATGGTCGATCGTAGGTGTAACCAGGGGTGGGAACGATTTTGATTGATTATAACAGAAAGTTTCAATATTATTCACCCATTAGTAACGCGGCTGAGCTAGCGCTGACGTTGAATTGATTTTCGATCAGCTTCGGTAGAAACGCAGCGAAACCAGCTATAAGTAATCCTTCACTTGCACCTGCCAGGTTCAACATGAAAAAGCCCGGATTACCGAGCAGATCGGTCAGTGCTCGTGGCAGTTCGCGTATTTTTGAAAATGCCTCCCCGCTTTCGCTCGAGGGCGATTGCTTCGATTGTTTCTCGTGCGCTTCCGATACTCTTTCCTTGGCTAATTCCTCGGAACCTAGAAAAGTGAAAAGGCTAATTTTCCTAGCATTTCATCAAAATGCTCTGTTTTCAATAAAAAAAATAATGTTCCGGTACCTGGCAACGCGGGAGGAAACGCCAAGATCGGTATAGCAATGACGAAACACAAAACCGCAGCCCCTAGAAAACCTATCCACCATGCTCCGACCCACACGTTACTGTCCGGTGTTAAACCAATTCTGAAATGATCGCAGAGTTCGTTAGAAAAGAAACGCATTAGTGTAACTAGACGTTACGAAGCAAAGGGTTAAACGTTTTAAAGCGCGGCCGATATTAAGGGAAACCCGGTGAAAAAGTAGGACGCGGTGTACGTAAATAAAAGAACGGCGAAGGTTTCCCTGTGAAAAATGTAATTATCCTGAAACAGTAGCAACGGTTTCGTTCCAACGCTTGGATAGAACGGAATTACTTCTCCGGCATAGAAGTTCCGGCTTAACCGACCGATTTCCTCGCGCTTTTTTAATTGCGCCCGCTCAGAAATTCCCAACCGACCACCAGGCTTCTGCAACTTTTCCGACAAATTGCCGGTCCACGAGTATGTACAGTCGAAAGCTATTTCCTTTTTTGCACGCGTTCCTGGACCGCAACTACCCCTATCTCTCTCTGTTGCCTCGATAATTTTCCCTCCGGGTAAAAGTACGGTAATATCCGGCCGACCAGACGTTCGTGACAATCATAATCTTCGAGACTAAACGAGGATATCTCTTTTGTTCCTCGATCGCGTCAATTTTCGGCTAAATTTTTCATTAGACCCTCGTTAGATCATTTTCTTAATTACGGGGTTGAAATTGACACGAACCCATTGCTACTGACGATCACAAGAGATTCCTTGGAAATCTCGACGACAAATATAGGATACGCTATCTCGGCAAGGAAAGCGAAAAGTGAGAAGGTGGAAAACTGTGAAAAGTAGTTGGGAACGAGCTTTGAGCAAGTTGTGCTCGATGCAGCATCTGCCGTCTCAGGGAAAACTCTTTTCATTTGCCTGCGAAATTAAACGCGCCGCATATACGATCTACTCTCAGACGTAAGCTTGCACAGCCGGAAGTGGCCGTAACGCAAGCAGTTACCCTTTCCTTTTTCTTCCTCTTCGTACCATTTCGAACAGACGTCGCGTTGGAAGGAAAATGTAATTGCACTCGTCAAGAAATGCTATTAATTTTATTATCATATCAAAAGCGTTCGTTCTTTGATGCTGGAAAGGAATCGATGAGAAACGAGACGATTTATTTGCTAATTATTAAATTGCATCTCCCTCTGTTTCCAATAAAATCAATCATCTTTACTTCGAAGTTCTTCGAAACTTGGAATCTTTACGGATAATATTATTATATTTTATTATTATTTCTCGATTCATTTATGCTCTAATGTTCTACCGATAAACGAAGCAGATATTAGCTTCTTCGGATGAAAGTTGCGTTTACTTCCGACAGGCTGGACTCGTTTTTTAACAGCAAAACCCGACCCAAGAGGTGATTGATTGCCCGGAAATGGCTGACTAACCGTGCGATCATCCCTTAGCAAACTTAACCGCATTTGCTACACTGACACCAAGATCATCCTACTTTTCTATCCATAAGCTTCAAAAAAGAAAAAATAGATAAGAATAGTAGCACTTCTGATAAATTAAGCAATTTTACTTGTAATCAAGACACAAAACCGTTGTATATCCACCTCTGGAAAAAGATTCCTACCGAAATACATCCCAGTTTATCTGTAACACGGTACACAAGAGAAATGACGGAAAAAAGCATACGGGAAGCGAAATCGATAGTCGAGCCATTTTAAAGTAAGATTCGAAAGGATGGAAACCGTTGTTGGAAATACTTTACACGGTCGACAATTCGATTTACCATGGTATGCGCGACGGTGGTATACGTCTGAGCGATAAAATAGGCAAAAAATCAAATGGGGGCGGTGGAGGAAAGAAAAGAGAGAGGGAAGGATGGTGGGTACAGGAACGACGGTTAATTCGATTCTCACGTGCATCGCGGTGGTTGGAGTGACTCAACGAAAGGGCTCGGGACGTTCCGTAGGGAGCCGAGTAGACAAATGGAACTTGATTGTCCTCTAAGTGTCGGGGGATGAAGTGACAGTTTTGAAGGGTAACATCGGCGTCATCGTCAAACATTGGTTCACCGCTTGACATTTTCCCCATGGGGTGTGCGTGTACCACGGGGTTACATGCACTATTAATCGCGGCCCATTATATGCTCTAATGGGCTGCCGGGATATTTTCAACGGGGTAGATCCTCCATCTTTTAAGACGCGCCCCCCCCCAGACATTCATAATCGAACCCTTTCTATTAAGGAATTTTGGAAATTACGAAAATTTCACGGACGCCTTTCCCGGATGGTCTAACGAATTGAAACAAATTAATTGGTACTGCGAGACGCGACGATAAAGAGGGGAAAAAAGAACATCGAAACGGGCATCCTCATTATCGTCTAAAGGACAAGAATCCAGTAATTAAACGTCGCAAACACGTCTAACGATGTTTCCTCCTCGCTCCGGGGAAACGTCCTTTCAAGGCAGAGATGGATTATAAAAAAATTCGATACACACCGGGTTCTGTTTGCAGAGCGTTGCAAAAAGATTAATCAAATTTTTGAATAATTTTAGCTGATCTGAAATTGCTCTTTTTGTTCCAATTTTTTGATCACTAAAAATGTCCCGAGTCTGGTAAACCCGTCACGAGGATCAGGAACAGGATATACTTGCGTTCCACCGGATGTCAGTTATTCCATAGAGCACACACGTTTCTCGTGTAACCGGAACACGAGTGCATACCCGCACACCTATCTGTCGGACAGATCGGAGCAAACAGCCGATAAATCCTGGCGAGAATTTAATAAAGTTGCCGTGACGCGCGGCTAAACTCTCCCCTCGGAGAGGAGGGGAAAAAAAAGCGGGAAACGTGTTGAACGTGGCAACGAGAGGCGACAAATTCCGATGGTGCAACCCATTACGCGTCATTCCCTATCGGCATTCGACCGCTATGAACCCCTTTACATCGTGAAACGCATAATGAACGCGGACAACCTTCCAGTCATTGTTCGTCCGCTGTAATTCTTTTTACTTGCTCCGCGA
Source organism: Osmia lignaria lignaria (assembly GCF_051020975.1). Taxonomy (NCBI): domain Eukaryota; kingdom Metazoa; phylum Arthropoda; class Insecta; order Hymenoptera; family Megachilidae; genus Osmia; species Osmia lignaria. The sequence continues at coordinate 10,125,972 of NC_135033.1, read as the reverse complement.
AGGCGTAGCAATTAAAATTTCCTGATGACAGAGAAAATATTTAGAAGAAATATGAATTCACACTCACTCGGACGGGTCCACCGTGAGGAAATCCGTGTACAGCTTCAACAGTTCGCCTCCAATTACGTAGCCTAACGCGGGTCCTATTATGGCCATCGTGTAGAAAATTCCTAAACAGAAGACATGTTTCTTGAAAAATTCAGATCTCAATAATGTAGGCGTTTAGTGGAAGGGGAAGGCGGTGAGTCTCCCCGGGCGCCCTTAGCTTGGGTCGGCGACCGCCAGGTGGCAGCGGGATTTGGGTCCTTTCTCGCTGGCGGTCCCCCGGCATGAGTTCCAAAAAGCGGAATTATAGGCGTCCGGGGCAGGGATCGTCTGTCGTCTGGCAATTTCAATTTTTTGAGTGTTTTGGAGATCTAAAAAATTCCTTACCCACGTATACAGAGGACATTTTCTTCGACACGTTCTCGTCTATGTAGGTGACACCTAGAGTGTAAAAAGGAGCGGAACCCGCACCGTGAAGAAGTTGGGCCATTAGGAAGATAATTAAGTACAATCCACTGTACGGCTCCTGGTCTGTTTGACCCATGGATCCATTACAGGATATCTGAATAATGGGAACGCAAATACGAGTTTATGGTTTATTAATAAATTGAAAATTATTTGAGATGCTCACTGAACGGGACGAGGTGTTATTCACCCTCTGGCACATGTTTTCTGATTGCTGGCCACCTCTGTAGGGTCCGGCAAGGTAATGGGGTGACGCGAATAGCAGACTTCCTATGCCTAAGACTAGAACTCCTATACCTATATACCTGAAAAATAAATTCATCTGTAAAATTTTGTCTCGATCGGAGGGTATCGATCTCCTCGAGGGTTATCGATTATCGATTAAGGATCGAACCGTCGAGGATACACGGGCGAGGGTAGAAAGTGTCGAGGCAAAGGAACGAAATGGAGATTAACGTCGACACTGTCGGCCCGGCTGACGTTAAGATTAATATTTATGAGAACTGCCGGGTTGAACTGATATCAGTATTAATATTAATAGGCAGGACAATGGCCTGTACACGGGCATACGTATATTTCATTATATAATCAGTCCCTTGTTATTTCACCATTCTGAAATAATGTAACTTTTTAACATAATGTTTATGAGAATACTTTTTATCTATCCTGGCATTTTATAGAAAATTTTCATCAATAATTTATCATTCATTCGTTTTTGTCTTATTGTTAGTATTCTTCGTGTTTGAAGGGGTTGGTGTTGCAGATACATGTTTCAAAACTAAAGGATTTAATTATTCATATTGTAAGTGTAGAATTTCTTGGTACCTTGGTTTCGATGCTTTCGAACGTCCACCCAGATAACTAACTGGGACAAGGATCAGAAAACTAGCTATGTCGTATCCTCCTGCTATCAGACCAGTTTGCGACGACCTCAAACCGAATCTCCTCTCTATCGTGGTGATAACGACGTTTACAAAACCGTTCACCACCATTCCTGTAAAATAATATTTTGAAAAATATCAAAGCTGAGATCTGGAAAATATTCCATTTCCATGACGCAATAGAATGATCTGTTAATTATGTAATAAATTTCTTAGACACGATCAACCGGTTAGACGAGAGGAATTAATGATTATGCAATTCAGTTCTTAGACTATGAACTGAAAAATATTATTTCTAACCAGAAAATAAAGGTTAGAAATAGCTGATTTCATTTTCAATCTGTCAATCACCAACACATGGTGACTTCTTTTTGATTTATTTTATTTACTTCACAAATGAATGATCCTTTTTCAATTGATAAGAGTTCGATTTCAAATTCAAAATCAATTACTCCAAGGCTATTTTCAAATCCAGTTCAAACCATCAATTATTTAAATCTCTAATTATATTCAATCGTACACGTAAAAGTGAATACTCCAGGTCATACGTTCGCTTCATTGATTTCGTTGCAGTTCGAAAATAGCCGTTCAATCGATACTCGAGGATTTTAATAATATCCTCGATCCGTGTCCTCGTTCTCAGCCAGCGATAACGTCGGTCCAGGATAAAAGCTGTCCTCTCCCGTTTTGATCCTCTGTATTCGGCAAAGCAAATCCGCGTGCCGCGTGTAAACGAATCAGAAAGGGTAAACTAATTGAATTACGTCTCCCCTCTGCGACCCGGTATCCGCTCACCCTTCAAGAAATCGTTCTCTCGTACGTAAATCTATTAAACACTTCTTTCTCACGAATATACAGCGCTAATCGACCCCCCCTTCAACCCTCGATCGAACTCGTTCGATATAATTCGAAACTGCAAACAAACCATAGACGGGGCGTCGAATTACAAATAGAGAGGCAGGACACACGGTGTGCCATCGTATCGACTGACAAAAGCATTCATCTGTTTTTGATAAAAATCATTTTTGTTCGTGGAATTCTGCCGAAGGACCCTCGTTGTCCTTTGGAAATTTAACAATTTTAGTGATAATCTATTGCAATATTGCAAAATAATAAATTTTCTAGGGGATCAATTGATATCTTCTCAATAATGATCGATAATATCGTTAAGACGAGCGAAGCAGAATGTAACGCAACATCCGGTCCTCGTCAAGCCGGAAAATTAACCAGCTTCGTTTCCCATTGTCCGGTTAATAGGAGAATTTTAATTAAATTCGGCCCGCCGAGCAATGGACAATTTGTTTCTCCAGCTGCGCGAGCACCAGGATCTCGATACGTGTACGTGCGTGCACTTAGGCCTGGCGAACTTACAATTCTCGACTTATACAGACTATTGCCGGCTGCCTATTGTCCAGCAATTTGTTCAATCCCGTTCGTAGCAGAGAAGGCACGAACCTCCACAGGACGATTTCTTTTGTCGTGCCCCGAAGAAGGCAGAAGGGGCACGAACAAACTTGTTTAAACTAAGTACCTCTACGCTCTGCACTGTTGTTCGCCCTTTTCTTTAACTTCCCCCCCCCCCCTCCCTCCCTCCCTCCCTCTTCATCTTCACTGTAACATCACCCTACCTCGACCTTCGTTTCCTATACGAGTTCGTCTGTCTCCCTTCGGTCGACGTTCACCACCCTCGAACGTGCGTCAACCTCCTGCCAGCGTGCCGGAAAACTCGATTTCCGGTTATCGTCAGTCACCGTCGACTCGCCCTGCCATCCCTTTCGGATCTCCCCGTGAAAGCCTCGAAATTGCATTCGAATGCACGGCTATTAGTAACGCCAAACGGCGATATCGAGTCAATCAGCATACGCTTTCGATGGAGAGAGAAACCGGTTGGATTATGTGGGAAAAAATCAGCGTAGATTTGTTCCCGGTATCGGAGATATTCCGTTTGACGAATGTGACAGAGAGTTTCAGGACAGAGTGGTCTTTCGATGCGCTCGTCGTCGATGGATTTTTAATTGATCGAGATTTTAATTTATGACAGAGTGCTTCATTTTAAATAAAATTTGGATATAACGTGATACTGGAAAAAGTATTAGATATGTTTTTTTTTTTTTTTTTATGTAAATAGCCAAATTTTTTCTAAGGGGTGGAAATAGTCGTTACTTGTTTTTCATATGATTTCCTGTAATTATTAAATCAAATTTATATTTCATACCTTGTATTGCACCTGTCCAACACAGCCAGAATAACGCCCATTTCGCGGTTCGAAATTTCTGCAAGGAGATGGGCCTGAACCATAACCAGCCACACTTTGGATTATCCGTCGACCTGTCCGATTCCTTCGGCGCGTCCGGCTTTATTTCCGGTTTCCTCGGACCGTCTCCGAACTGTTCCGGAAAACTAGACAGTGTCTCGTGCATGTCCGGCACCGCCGACTGTAAATCATATTATTCAAATGATACCTTCACCGCCCAATTGTGTCGATTAATCTTGAGACTAATAAATGATTATTAAGGATAATTAATCGAAGCTTATGCGGGTAGATTCTGATATTGAATTACAAGGGAATTATTTAAATTACTAATTGATGAAAGAAATTCATTTATACCTATGTTTGCGATCGTTTTCAAACAGGTTAGAATTGCAAATACACTCGAGGTAATTAATTATTGGAAATTATCTGGAGGATAGCAAACAACTCGAACTAATGCATTCCTAGTTTCCAGTTTAATGTCTCATATTTTATCGTCGTATCTCCGACGTGAACTCGTCGGAGCTTAACACGTTGAAATGATAAAGTCATATAAATACGATGTTTAACAGGTTATATTTAGTGAATTAATCTATGACTCATTCGATATAATTAGGTCATTACAAATGAAATTAGCAATTTAACTAGAAAGTTGTCAACAAATAAGTAAATTCAAATTTTCCCGCGTAAACGTGACAGGGCCCACTCCCCTCCACAGTCAGTTCTCCCCGGGATGTCGACGGGGAAGGTTGGGAAACAGGGAGATCACTGTTTTTCCCGAGGAAAATTAATTTAATCGCAAGCGAGATAAAAAAACAACGTTATTTATGGAATGACCCGATATCTCGCCTCCTAATTTTCTAATCAGGTCATCGAACAGTTTCCAATCACGTTCCCTTCTAAAATAAACATCGATTCAATTCAGAGCACTTACGCTGAATGAAAATTTATCCCTCATGATTGTTGCTCGCTTTTCTCTCTTTAAGAACAACACGAAGAACCACCTTCTTCAATCTATCGGTCCGATCGCGACATTTTTCCCTCTCCTCTTCGACCGCTAATTAATTCTTCTTATCAAAAACGATGAAAGTCTTCTAAATGGTCCCAAAGGAAAGTTCCCTCGTGACGATCAAAAATCCATAGAGCGTGTCTCGTTTCACGAGGTTGTTTCTCATCGCGAGAGAAAGTGATCGCGTGGCGTATTGAAAACGGAACTTCCGGTCGTTGGTCACGCTCCGTTGTCCGTGAAGCTGAGAGTAACCGCGAGAAAACTCTCCATAATTATCCTCGGATCAAATGAATTCGTTTTTTCGCGAGGAGGAAAAGCTTGCTTTATCGATGCTCTGTCATTTGTCAAACTTCCTGATAGCAGACTGCATCCGTTTCCGATACAACGCGTCTTACAGCAAAAAAGGCTGGAAAAGTTACTAGGAACGATTTTTCTCTCTCATCGAGTGGCATCGTTTATAAATCCTTCGGAAAGGTAGATAAGCGAACAACCACCTACTGTTTCACCTTATCTCGCATGAAATATTCACGAGGAAAAATTTATAATTCTCCTCGGATCGCACTGAATTTTAATCTCCTCTGTTTTCTTTTTCATTGATCACAGGAACGATCTTAATTGCACCGTCACCTTCTGAGACGCTTTTCACACTTGCACTGAATTTTCTATTTTATTATCTCTGACACTAATTTTCCATTTTTATTTGCAAGTTTCACTATTCTATCATACCAATTTCAATTTTCACCCTTTAATGATTTTCTACTAGTTACCGAAACCTAATCACCGCCAGATTCATCGGCAAGTTCAACAGGCGATCGAGCACGACGTTGTTTCGTTCGAAACGGTTCGGAGTGCAATTTTGACCCGTACCGACTAAGGCCGCGTGTCGCACGCGACTGAGGATCGTGAGCTCGTGCTCTCAGAGTTTTCCTCGCGAGTTAAAACGCCGTATATGCTACTACTACCGCTACTCCGATACGACAGACACCTTCTGTCCTTCTCTTTCCTTTCCCTCTCCAACCTTTCCTATACATCTTTCTCTCTTCGATGCTATCTACCTCCTCCGTTACACTTTGTCCGTGTTTCTCCCACCTTTTCATCCCCCTCCCGATATATTTCTCTCCCTCTCACGCTTGCTCGCTCTTTTTCATCTTCATCTACCCTTCGCGCACCCTACAGACTACCTTTCCACCCCTGTTGAACCACCCCTACTAGCTGTTGCTTCGGTCAAGAAGCGAAAAAAACAGCTCGCGCGCAGCGATCTGATAAGACTCATTAATTCGCGTTAATTGCAGCGATAAGGCGACCGGGTGGTATTCTGAGAACTGTAAGTTGTTTAATCGCATGGTCGGATTTGATCTTCTTTCTTCTTTGAATAATTTTATTTTATATTTCATATTATTCAAGTAAAATTGTCAAACTGCACCAAAAATAATCAATGTAGAATGAATTGCACAACAAGTAACAGGGTGGAGGAGATTAAAACCACGGTAGAATGAAACGAAACAGATATCGTCGTTGCGTAAATTGCTTTCCTCGACTTTTGACCGCAGTAAAACGAACAATCGGTAAACGAACTAAATAGATAGGACGCAACATCGCCGTCGGATGAGACCGATAACCAGAGTTCAAACTTTACCATTACTATTTTCCTAGCTTGCCCGCGTAACGAGTCTCTTAATGTGCTGTTGTATCGAGAAACGCATTTGTCTTCCGGCGTTCCATTAACGAACCAAGCCGGTTGCTGGTCGATTTCAGACACCAGCACCGGTGAAACGAGCGAAAAGGTGAACGCGATAAGGGTCACGGGAGGACAGTAGCTACTTACACGCGGTTCGAGGAGAAGCATGAGCGAGAAAAACGGTAGAGAAGCGAAGGGAATATTTTATAGAGACTTCCGTACGCCACGAACTTTCTCATATTTCAAGACGAGGTAGGTCAGGCATGGTATCAACCTTCGGGGACGTGTTTCGAATTTATGACGGTAATAACCCAAGTATGCAGACTCGAAAAGTTCCGAATAAATCATGCCTGATAATATTGGTCATCTTCGAGGGCCACCTAGCTTTGAGATTTTGTAATTATTAGGAAAACGTAAGTCGATGGAGAATCCTGTTCCGAGTTCTTAAATGAAAGTCACTACAGTGGCTTAATTATAATTGAGCTGTCTGATAAGGTGGTGCAAAGATGATTAATCTCTGTTATAAAAAAGATTGTTTAAATTTCTTAGGAAAGGGAATTTTTTTAATAAAAATAGACGCGGCTATTCTGTGACCTCTGAATCTTGGTTGCTTTTTGTCGGATGGAATCTTCTTGTAAAAACGCGATCAGAGCCGCGTGGGCGTCAACCCGGGAAGTAGATATTTGAGAAAACACAGGGGGATAAATTACTGCTGTATAGCTGGCGCAGGAAGTGGCTCTGAGGATGACTTTAATTATGCGGCTGGAATTACCATCGTTTATATGAATAATTTTTGTTGCATTTTAAGTCGATGGTTCCATGACCCTAAGGCTCTAAATTTCCACAGTTCCAAAATTCCAAAAAGCAAAGTTTCTCCATCAAACTTTCACGAAAGCCCCTAATTTACCAACGTGCAAATAACACGAAAGAGACATTTGAAAAAGCAGCGTTCCAACGATGTTTCTGCCACGTTCCATGGAATACGGGAAATCTAAACAGCGTGATCGCCGAAGGCGACGAATCGAATATGTCGCGTTCATTAAATGGACATTCGTGGACGACTTGTTTGACCAACGGGCAGACATTAACGTGTGCTCGAAGAAAAAAACGCAATATACGAGCCGCATCGGCGTGTACCGGTTTCACAATGGGAACGGCGTGTGTCCAGATTCGTTTGCTCAACGCAAACGTGGATCGTGCGCGTTTGAAAAGCGGAGAGGGATAAATACCCTTTCGGACAGAGCAACCGGGGCACACGTTATGCCACGCGACCGTCTCGACATAAATTTCATGGATTTAATAAAGATCCATGGCTTCCGTTTTCGGGGGGGCCAGTTCACCGCCATCGTTCCGCCTCCACTGATGCAGCATTGCTGTTTCAAGCATGGAATCGACGATGCGAAAATATTATACAATTCTACTTTTCCGTTTTTTAAATTTATCATAGAATTTGAAGGATTATAATATACAAAAAAGGGAAGAAATTTCAACCCCTTGTGATATATCAATCTTGATACAATACCTGTATTCAGAAATTTTTAATTTTATTATAATATATTTTAATTAAGTTATATTAATAGCAAAAGTTAGCTTGATACATCGTATGTTTACGGCGCGTGTCACGTCTCTACACCCGTGGGTGGCCCTCAGCGTTTAAAGGAAGTTTTCAATAATTTCCTATTGAATTTATTAACGCCTACGCGTTAGGTTTCAGGGGCACGCGTTAAGTGATATGTCCCTTATATTATGTTGCTCTTCTGACAATTTACTTATTTAAAGTTTAGAAAACAAGAAACGGTAAAAGCATTTATTTCAGTTTGACAAGTTTCTTGAAATCAGGTCGATCTGTTCTGTACCCATCCGATAAATAGAATATTTTATAAGATCATGATGGATCGTAGTAGATGGTTTTTTAAAAATGGAACATTATCGATTTTACCGTGCAACAAATAATAGACGACCATTCCATTTAATCTCTAAATAAAAATCGAATGATATAAATTTCAGGAGAAAAATTCTTTTCTCCTTTCCCTAAAAACAACAAACAGCTGGTTCATTATCTCACCCTCGTTACGTTCACCAAAAAAGAATAAAAGAAACACTAGTTGCAATAAAGCGTATGTTCCCCTCCACCCATGGTTTTAATTAATCGATAGCAATACCCAAGGTACCGACACGGTTTCTCTTCTTCCCTCCGGTAACAGATAAGACCGCGAAAGAAAAAAGGGGTGCACGTTCCGGTGTAAAATATTTCTTCGTTCAAGTCGCGACGATCGTCGAGTGGCGAGCGACTCTGCGAGAGAAAAGCGGCAACGATATTCTTACACGGCTGGGTGTAATGGAATACATTTCTGCACTTCTCTGCTCTCCGTTTTCCTCCGGTTCCGCCGTTTCTCGTCCCTCGTTTCGCCGCTCTTTCGGCCGCACTCAACGGCTCGCTCGGTTCGAAATGAAAACGAGCCTCAAAAGAGCTTTGTACGCGTTTCCGTCACGTTCGATATTCGTGCGTTCTTTTACGCCGTCACGTTTCCCGTCCTGCAAGGATTTCTCGCCGCGGAGAAAGAAACAGAGAGAGCCCTGCTTTCTTTTTTTTTTTCTTCAGCAACATCTACCGACTGACGTTTGTCGCCTAAATTTCTTTTCTTCCGATCCCTTTCTCCTTTTGTCCCGGGCTTTCTTTTCGAATCGAAGCTCGCGAGGGTGGCATCGTAATTAATATTCGCCGAGAAAGCTCGCGAGTAATGAGCGACCCTTTCTGTCCTTCGTTCTCCTTGAAAAGTGGACTCCAGGGTTGCAGCCTCCCTTGATCCACCGATGGATTTTCTGAAATTTTCTAAAATATTCTGGTATGTATTTATTTAAAAAAAAAGGTTTTTAGTTTCTTGGTAGGGGAACCACTGTGCATTTTCAACCCCCTCGTTGCGCTTTCGTATTACAACACCTAGCGGAAAGTTTCCGCGGATGTTTGCCCGCGTAACGGGTGGCTGTGGCCCACACCGGTGCATTCCTAACGACTCCATTCAGAAGTAACTCGATTCGTGGGCGAGTATAAAGTGAGCACGTCAAACAGCTTGTTAATCCAGATTAAATGGCAACCGAGCGGCAAGCAGCGTTTCTCGCAAAACCCGCTGCCAATTATTTTGTCGGCCGTTTCTCTTGAATCGTTCGTTCGCCACTCTGTCCCCGGCTTTTTCCCATCCTCTGTCGTTTTCATCGACTAACGAATGCTGCAACGAGCCTCTCTCTCTTTCTCTCCCCCAGATTCTCATTTTCCATTTCACACGGGACAATGGCGCGCTCGCTACTTGTCGTTGCTCCTTTCAAAGAAAAATCCAACGTGGAAAAAAAAAGAAAAAAAAAATAGATACCCGGACGATTGATTGAAATTTTGCGGTCGATCGTGATTAATGAGCGCCACCGTGGACTTCTTCTATTTCTTCCATTCCCTTTTGATTTTCTAGTCTTCTCTGCTTTCGAGTACACAGTTTGTTTCCCGCTTTCGCGTGCACGGGACCGGTTCACCGGTGAGCCGATCAACGCGCTTGTTTCTCGGAATTCAAAGGGTTTTCGATTCGCCGCGTTGATATCGAGTGGAAAATGAAGCTTCGTTTTCCCAGAGAATTCGGTGACTTTTCCAATCGGATCGAAGAGAAAGCTCGTGCAGTGTGTTTGGTCACTTGGACTATATTGGATTGAAAGGTCGTGCTTCCCAGAAATCATTTATTCAATCGCTTTCATCCTCTAATTATTTATTTGTAAATACTACCATCAAAATTATGGAACGTTATTTTTTGGAAAAAGATCCAGAATGGAACAGGTTCGAAAGTTTAATCCGTTCTGATCCTAGCGTTCTTTGAAAACGCACCTGTGCACCCTTTGTCACGATATCGTCAATCCTAATCCTACTTTCGTAATCGTCGCCCCGTCGTTCCCACGGATTCTTTTATTTTTTTTTTTGGCCGCGGCCCATTAATTTCGACGATGCTCGTCCTCCATCCGCCCATCCAGCTTCCTTTCTAACCATTATTTTTCTCTTCGACATCTTCGTGATGGCGTACCGCTACTCCTCGTAATTGCAGCACAATCGTGGCCCGCAGGCATTAACCGCGCACGACTACTATCACGGGAACAAACGGCTCGGCGAAACCGTCTCGTTCGCCACTGATAATACCGAAGGCAACGATAACAATGGCCGAGCGATGGGAAAAAATGGCTGGGTAGAGGAGGTGACGCTGTCTAAAGTATGTGGACCGCTTGAAATTTTCGTCCTATATTCCGTCGACAGATTAGACGAACAATCGTGTTGGAAAAAATTGGAACCTTCGTCGAGCGAGAACGAATAATGTCATTTTTTTCCGGCGTTTTCGAAGTAAAATGGTTGAAAAGTTAATTTATCAGATTCTAAGAAGAGATTCCTAATTTTTGGGGAGTGCTACGTCCCTGAGGGATAAAATTATTTTAGAATTTTAGAACAATAAGGGTTCCATTTTTTTTTGGAAGGGGGTAGATTCACAAATTTTTCAAATCACCCAACACCATCGCAATTAGAATCTGGAAATTGCAGTTCGATCGAATCAGTCTCCATCAACCGCACCTCCCTCAACCACGGAAATGAACAATTACTCTGTTCATCTTCTCCCATAAAACACTCACAAATAGAACAACAACATGATTCTTTCATCAACAATTTTATCGTGAAAGAAAGGAAACATTTTCTCGTTTTTCTTTTGTGCGGGGGATGTATCGAGGACGGCGCGAACTGCTTTCACAGGCTCCTCTTAAATGAAAACTAGCATCGAGATCCCAGAGCTGAATAAAAGAGGGCTTCGTAAGCTTGGAACGAGTTTACGTTGCACCGTATTGTGCTAGCCATTCAAGCTGTTCCCTTGCAATACACGTCGCCAAAGAATTCGGCTTGACTTTTATCCGTAACCGCTTTCAGCTAAGAAATATTTTTTGGTCAAACATCCTGCTTGATTCTTCTTATCTTTTGGATTTTTCAATAGCCTCATTGTTCATTTACTGTTACCGAAATCTTGGGAAACTTGGAGAAACACGTGGTCTGTTATTTAATAAAGAAATTATGACTTTTTAATGGAGTAGCTTTACGATTCAGGGGGAGAAATTAAATAATTCATAAGGGTAACTTCTTTTTTTCAAACTCCACCATCAGGGACTTTTCAGATGATTACTTTGAAAATGATTCGAGTAAAATGTTGGCTTGGGAAACACTGTTTCGCTCTATCTCTCCAAGGTGTTTTTCGCAGATTTTTTCCCGAACAAACAAAGTTCCTCCTAATCTCGCGGTTGATAAGCCAACAGTTTTGCCAAGCTGGCGTCTTTTCACGGGATATCCCATGGGTATAAACAACTGCAATATCTTGCTACGTTTTACCTATCCCAGTGGCTTCTGGCTTCGTGAAAATTTGCATTAGACTTGCCTGAAATTTGCATAAACGCATAGACACTGTTTTCAAACTTCCCTCTATTCTCTCGTGAAAAGAAATACTAATATTTGTTTCTATTTAACTTTCCATAAGTGTTATGTCTTTCTTAAAATTTGCAATAATATTTATTCAATTAATAATCTTGCAATTTACCTGTGTTTTAGGAGCATCGTAGGCAAGATTATCGACCCCAGCCATGATTCTTCTGAAAAATAAGAAAACATCGAAGTAAGTAAATATATTTATTCGTACAATGTTCATACTGCAAAGAGAAATTCAGTGCATTCTCGAATGGTAAGACAATTGTTGAGAAGTGCGAATGAACCGTAATGGAGCCAGTAACAATCGAAGTAACAAGGTAATAGATGCTCTGGTTAAATTATTATGCAGACCATATGGAATGTCTTCGGTCAAAGTCTCGAAGGGTTTAGCTTTTCTCAAGGACGAAATTATTACTCGAAATTAACAATTAAAGTATACTTTGACCCTCGTTAGTTGTTCAGCATACGCCAAGTTTTAAATTAAATATCGGAAATTTATGCCTCATTATCTTGCTCGATGTACATAAACAAAAATATCTCTCAGGCGATCAATAGGTTGTTCTTATACTGACAACGATGCTATACGACAGTAACACACAGACGAGCAGCGTGTTTATCGAGAAACTCACTTTCCCCAAGAACATCGTGAGCAAAGCCGTATTTCCGTCTTTAGTACGTTCTCTCGTAACGGGATATAATCACGAAGGTATTGAAGAGCAGACGTTCTGTTTCTGCATTACTAACCTAATTGTTACTTCCGGATGTATAAACATTTATTTACAAATTTAGATCATCGACAGATGATCGTACAACGAAATTTTCACAGAGAGATTAATTGACATTATCAATTTTTTGAAATAAAGTAGCTAGAAATGTGGGAGTACACAAGTGGTAATATATTTCTAGTAGAATACACGAAACCATGAAAGATTAATGTTTCTTTCTCCTGCCATTTTACAATAATTAACGAGAGAGACTGGAAATTTGTAGACGTAGTATCGCATATATTCAGGGAGAATCTGCTTTATCTGTCGACATTAATTTTAAATGTTTAAACTTTACGGTTCTAAAACAAAAATTGAAGAATGGATTGCAAAAAAAAAAAAAAAAAAAAAAAAAAAAAACAGCCTTGCTTCTTCGAAGTCCAAGAGCAGACTGACTGACCTCCGCGCGATGCAAGCAGCTTTATCAGATGCATCTGGCCCATTTACCTAGAGCTGGAGTAACGAGCTCTCTGATTGGCGGAGTACGGACGAGAAGACAAGCGCAGCTATCTGATTGGTCTGAAGCGTTTATTCGGTAGCACTTGTAGGAGTAGCGTATCGTAATATGACAGGCGCGAGTTTATAATTCTACGCGGAATTTATACCATCGAAATGATTGTACATCAAAAGATATTTCCTTCCTTAATCTCGTTATACCACACAGCCATTCACCATTCTAATCCGTTGTTTCGTGCTTTTTATCATCGAAAGAAGCGTCCCAGGGATTCGTGCTTTATCGCGAAAGAGAAACTGCATTCGAATCGAGCCTTGCTGACAGCACATTTTATTTATCGCTACCCATTGCACGACCTTCTTGTTGCTTTCATTTCGTTTCGTACACAACGTGACAGGAAGACTGAAAAATATTGCACGGGTACGAAAGAATTTTCAAAGTAAACAGATAATAATGTGCACTGTAGAGAAATGAAAAATTCTAAGAAAATAACACTGTTAATAAAACTAGGGAACTTGAAATAGACTTGACTCGCCCTCAAAAAGCCCTAATTATATCAATGACTAATTAAAGGGTTAAAAATTATTTATCTCTTACCTGAGACTCGATCACCTTTTCACGATCTTCTATCAGTTTATATCAATTCCATGAATGAACACATCACGAATAAGTAAAATTACAGCACATGTATCACGATATCATGAAACAAGGTACACCGTGTTCCTTGACGATGTTTTCAGCTTGCTCGTTAAGGTGACAAGCAAATGTGACTGGAATTTCCGGGACGATGCTTAATTGTATCACACTGCTGGGACGGATCGACACGTTAATTAATTCGCGTCCGCTCGTCGCGTTTCTTCTTCTTTTTCTCGGTGATGTCGCTAATTAGCGAGCTGACAACCACCACGAAGACATGTACGTCTATTCCGACCGTTGTTCTGCTTATAGATCCAAGTTTGTTGCCCCGTGCTCTCTGATGAAAATAGATCTGCTAATCGCGGTAGCGACATTAATGTCACGGTCTACCTTCTCTTCTATCATCACTAGTTCGAATTAAATCATTGCACTTATCGTTAGGTCTCGGTCAAATCGAACTCGACACTATATTTTTAGAGTAGTAGAATCTTTTTAGAACGAACTGTTAATTTTATAACAGAGATCGCTAGTTTCGTGCCAGTTGGCTGTACATCTTGACCATGGTAAAGTAGAATCGATCTGCTACGTCCTTTTACTATTCTATAGAATTATACTAAGACAGAATTAATTTATCATCAAAAATCAATTCTTTCGCTCTCGAAAATGAAATAACTTTACTGTAGGCCTTTCAAACCTCATCAAACTCCAATAATCCTTCTCAAACTTCTTATTCAAATCACTTCATTTTAGAAAATGCACAGTGCTCTATTTCTTTATATAAAGAAGACCTTTATGGAGGTAAACAATTCTCAAGTTATTGTCGATAACTCTTCGCATTGTTTTGGATCGATGTCACACCGTCGAATCTCGTCTCGATCTTTTCTTCTTCTCACGATTTCTGTTGTGAACCGAGCACATCGACGGTGTCTTACTGACTGACTAAAGTCAGCGAAGACACGACGAGCAGGGCTGTTTGCATAAGTATACAATCGTTGAACGACACTTTCAAGGTAGCTAGAATGTGTTCCTAGATATTTAGGTTTCACCAGGCTCGATAATGACCGGTGATGATGACGAAATTCTTGCTGAATCCTCGGATTCTAATTAACATTTCTGCCTTTTCAACCATTCGCAACTATCACTTTCAGGTTCACAACTTTCTTTTCGTAGCTTTTACAATTTGGAATATTTTTCAGATTTAATTTCAACGTCGAATATTTATCTTTATTTTAATCGCATATTCATATAAGAGAACAAATTACCGCCTCTAAGAATGATTTACAAAACGTGAGACTATCTTACGTAGATACAAATGATTAATTAACGTTCGTTAAGGAGACTTCTAATTTTACAGATATCGCGGAACGTTCAAGAAGGAGGTAATTACGGTAGATTAAATTGTCGTGCAATTCTAAGCTTTCAGAGGCGAATTTTAATTAAACATTCCAGCAGATATTCACGTGTATACTGTGTCACGCTGGTGGTTGCATTTCGATGAATGCTACAGTATTTTATTAATTACAACACTCGAATGTTATTATTAACAATTTGTTTATCGCGTAGCGAATTTCGAAACGTACGATATAACATTGCTAAACGAAACTTGTTTGAAGCTTATCATATCACAAATTAGCTTACGTTATATTATTTGATAATAATTGATAATTAAAGAATCATATAATATGAACATATTTCAACATTGAATAACCAGAGATCTGATTTAACGCCAGAATGAAATTGTCTATTTAAATTTCTCCTATATTATACGTTTACGATATTCCATTATTCGTCCAAGCTTCTTTATGCATTATTCAAGCAAGTTTCACGAGCAAATTAATTGCCATCATTTTTCAGGCTTGATTTAAAGCTGATCATTTTTAAAGTAATTTCATTAAAAATTATTAAACAATGCTCTCGCGTAATTCACGTTGTACGATGATTATAACAAGTTTGTACTGTATCGTAAAGTAGGCAAAATCTAGATTCGTTTAAATGGCATAAAAATAAACAACGTAAACCACGAATAGGATAACGATTAGGAGCTAAGGGCACACCTGAAACCAATCGAGTCACCTCCAAATAGTACAAGTATTGTCCTTGCTAGCTGTGATAATGGTATCACCATTGTACGAGAATGCACAGCTGAAAACATCGTCTGTATGGCCTTCCAAGGTTTGCACGCAACGATTGTTATCTAAAGACCATAATTTCGATGTTCTATCCGAGGATGAGGTCAGCAAATGTTGCCCGTTTGGACTGAAACACACTGATTTCGAATTTTTAGATATAATCAAATGTGTATCGCATTAATTTTCTGGGATAATTATAAATTATCTTTTCATCAGTTATTGATATAATAGAAAGGGTTAAAGGGTTTTACCTTTCGAGACTTCATCGCGATGACCTTTCATGGAAGCCAATTCCTGAAAAGAAGCTACCACGTCCCAGACCCGGGACGTGGTATCACTGCTCGCAGTCGCCAGCTTTTTCCCCTTGTTATCGAAGGTCAAGTCCAGGACCTCGTCGTCGTGACCTCGGAGAGTCGCCAAGCACGAGTTCATCCTGGTATCCCAGACTTTTGCTGTTTTGTCCATAGACGAAGATGCAATTAACGAGCAGTCGAAATTGTAGATGCAATTTGATAACTCTGAACGGTGTCCTATTAGTACACTCGTTC
The DNA here is from genome assembly GCF_051020975.1 of Osmia lignaria lignaria. Lineage (NCBI taxonomy): Eukaryota > Metazoa > Arthropoda > Insecta > Hymenoptera > Megachilidae > Osmia > Osmia lignaria. The sequence goes on along the minus strand of NC_135033.1, from coordinate 10,109,624 downwards.
TCCTGAAGATATAATAAATTTCAGGACTTCGAAATTTCTAAGAATCCTTATTACACCTAGGGCAATGACCTTATAAGCGAAACTAAATTGAATCTACCTTAGAGTTCTTACGTCCCAGATGCTGACAGTACCGTCAAAAGAACCTGTTATTATTTGATTTCCGTCGTTGTTAAAGTGCAGAGCGATCACTTCCGCCGTATGACCCTTTAACGTTCCAACTTCGTCGCCTGTGAAAAATATGAAATATTAATTCTCTGCTTTCGCGGATGAAAGGAATTGTACCTGTTGCTAATTGGAAAATTTTCGACGTCATATCCAGAGATGCTGTCGCGATTTTGTTGTGGGAGGGTGAAAATTTTGCGACCACTACTTCACCCTCGTGACCCCACATTGTCGTTAAACAATGACCCGTTCGAGAGCACCAAATCCTCGCTGTTCTATCGAAAGAACCTGTTACGATTTTGTCGCTGAAAAATAAATGAAATATTTGTTTTTAACGTTGAAAACTATCGAGCCGAAACGATGAACGATCAATGAATTTTTGTCCGTCTTATTATTTAATTAAAGAAGTCAATGCCTTCTTTTATTACGAATTAAACGAAGTGTCGGAGAAAGGGTATATGTTCGTTTCCGGTCGACGATGGTACAAATGAACGGTAAGAGGAATACTTAAATTAGACGTACGAAGTCGGGTTGTTGAAGGACACGGCGTAGACCACATTCTTATGGCCTTCGAGAGTAAGAAGCTCTTTTCCACTCTCAATGTCCCAAACTTTACACGTTCTGTCGTAGCTGCCTGTCAGGCATCTGTAAAAATAAAAACGATAGTTAGTGTTTCAAAGAAATAACGATTTCCGATATTAATCTAGGAAAAAAGAATTTATTTCTAGAGATACACCGAGTAACAAAGAGGCTATCCTCTTCGTTGAAACTTCTCCGAGAATGTACAGAGTAATTCTGAAATGGATGGTCAAACTTTGGGTACTTGTTTCACTCATATTAAGGATGAAAAACGGTCCATGAAGCTAATGGTAAAAGTACTTCTTACTTTTCGAGCGGAATTCCGTGACAAATTTTTTCAAAAAGTTATCTTAGATGAATAGCGGGAAGAAACTCTTATCATTTGTAATATTTCAATTCTATAAAATTAAAATTATTGCAAAATTTGACCATTTATTTTCAAACAACCCTGTAGACGTGAGACGTATTTGAAATAGCGATAGAGAGTGTAATTAACATTTCGAGGTGGCCATTTTTATTTTTTCACAAATTCTTGTTTAAAATTTCATAATTTTACACCGTCAAGGTGTTGAAACTTTGAATCAATGCTGAAACAATGTTAACCGAGAGTACCTTTTACCTAGTTTATCGAACGCGATATTCGTAAGGGGTAGAAGATGGGTCTGCAAGGTTCTGTATTTGTAGTAGCGTTTCGCGTTTGTGTCGCAAACTTTTGCTTGTAGCTTCTGCAGGGTCTCCACTAACTGCTCCATTACACTTTCGGTTATTACGGGCTCCGTCGCTTTTATGCTCTCCGCTAATGCTCTTATGTCCGTTCTGCAAAACGACACGTATACAGCTTCCATTACTTCCCTTCCCAGTAATTATACAACAGTGATTTTATTTTTTATTTCTTGTTAAATAATTTTATGTTTAAACTCGAGGTTCTAATATAATTAAAAGTATTTAATTACTCTGTTGATAGATCCAGAAGATCGATCATCTTCGTCTTGACGTCACCGCCCTGTACGTACTCCAAGGCGAGACCTAAAACGGCACCAAGAAAGAGGAAAAACAGATTGCGATTCCAAAATTGGCGCTGTTGGATTGGTATACCTGGGGGGAAATAACGAAGCAAAAATTTCAACAGCTTCATGTGGACATCCCAATTAAGCGTCGCGTCCGGTGTTTTAGACAGCAGCAGGATTGCCACCGCCGGGTTTTAATTATAAAACGTAATCGGTATAGCGCGACTGCGAGTCGCACGAAACTGTGGAGGTTTGTTTTTTCTGCGGTTGACAGTGTAGTGATCCGCATCCGTCGGTCGCTAACTGCCGACTGCCTTTGTCCTATCAAGTAATCGCAAAAATAGACGAATTTCAGTGCTAAGCGTTGCCAAGGCACGCTTGATCGATTCTACTCCTTTATCGTGTCGGAATCTCGTGACTAATTACCAGCACGGGATCCTGAACAACGCGGGAAGTATCTGAATGATCGTATACAGTCACGATTACGATGTTAGAAATTTTGATGGATTTTTTGTTTGACAGAAGGTCGTACACTGAGTTGCATGTATCTTTTGTTTTAATGAACGTGAGAATAAGTGTTTTGTTATTGATTTGGATTTTATTTTGTGCATTTTCTAATTTTGTATCGATGCGCATTTTGAAAAGAGTACCCCTACCGCCATCGGTGGCGAGTGGCGGAACTGATAGTGCAAAATGGACATGTCGATATGTTAGCGACTGTCGGTTAATTGGATGTCTTTTAAAAATATTTTTTTATTTTCACACAGTTATTCACATTTATATAAAATAATTATTCTTATTTCGTGATTATTTGAAAAGGAATTGAAATGGAAAGAAAAACAGTATCGTATTATATAATCGTTGATTGCACATTGGTAAATTATCCTTTTAATTATAAACAGCTATACATTATATAATAGTATGTAAGTATTTTTTCTATCTTTTACCAATTTCAATTTATACATCAAGTTTCATTTATGTAATGAAATATAATGCTTCCTCGAGCGGTAGCCCCTGCTCGAGGGTTTCACAGGTTCGCAGCTGCGCAGGTGTATCGCCGGCACCTTCTCATTAACATCTTGGCCAAAAAGCCAGTCACGCCAGTAGAAGGATCTGGTACGGTCAAGTCATCCTATTGATCTTCATTCGCTAATACGTTTCGAACTTACGATAAGCTGTTTGATATCGGATACCCTTTGTAATCTGACGAACCAAGGAAGTGATCGTTGAACAGGACGATGCAATGGGCGAGGGCAAAAGCGACCGTTCCAGCAAAAGGTAACGTCTTATCCTACTTACTTACTTCGAATAGCTTCGGCGGGAAACGAATTGCAGGCTATCGAACTCCTAAGGTTTAACGAACTTCTGAGGAAGAGACTTCCTCAAAAGCTATTTATAGAACTCGCTACTCTGTCTGCTTTTATGACCTCCTTACTCTTACTCGTTCAATGAAATTTTCTGGATTTATTAAGTGATCCATGACAAGAATAATAGTATCCCTCATTTATGCCTAATTGCTTCCCAAGAATGTGAAAAATATCCTTGAAATCCAATGGACACCCTTTATTCTTATAAGCATAAAAAAAAATATTTTTCTTTGCTAATAATAATTTGATGTTACCCGAAGATTGAAGAATATTGATCCTGAGGGGAATTCGGTGAAAGTAGATGTTAAATATGGAAATTGAGGGTTTCTAGAGGTTCGCTCGAATTATCATATAAATTTATGGTGGATTCGTGTTTTCGTGGCGATCGAACAACGAAAGTAAATTCGAAATCATTTCTAATATTAGAGGATTCGTGTGGCTGACACAGATATCTTTAATCGCTATGCAAATATTTTCACGATTATTTAGGATTACTTAAATGTATCAATTGTACTGAATCGCTTAAAAAGATTTCAAACAATAGATCAAATGAATACCGATAACGAGTGTCTGTAATCTATACGTTCGAATCGAAGTTTAATTTCCTGTCCTCGGTAAAAGCATCCCCCACTTCAGCTATTCATCATTCAAATAAGCGTTAAGTGCTTCCATGAGGTCTTCAAGTTATATCACACTCTAGATGGGTGTTCAATTAACGATAAATTAAATTTTACATTTTCTAATTTTCAATTCTTTTGAGGAGGGCCTGTCCTCTTTCCTGAAAAATGAAAACTGGTCTCCAAATATTCCAAACAAGCAACAACGATGTTCGATTGTCTCAATACGATTAGCGGAAAGCTTTCTAAAGCACGTGGCCTCCTTACTTCTTTAAAGTATACTCGCGTGCAAACATTGCCAACGAAATGCATTGGGAGATCAAATCACGCAAACCGGTAAAATTACTGACCATACCAGCTGGAAGAGCTGCGTGTGCGTGTGTCAACGCGCCAGTGACTATTATTTGTCCGTTCGAGTCAGAATGAACGAAAATCGGGGTCACCGGGCCATCACGTTGGACCCCACGTCGCGTTCTCCACCCTCGTGGCTAATAATTCGGCACACGAAACGGATACCGATGTAAAGAAGATAAGTCAAATTCGGATAGTAGTTATTTCTAGAAATATAAAAAATAATAGAGGCTCAGTTGCTCGATGTTTCTTCATCGCAATGTGTCCAAAAGTAATGGCAGCGATGGGATTCGAACCCATGCCTCCGAAGAGACTGGTGCCTTAAACCAGCGCCTTAGACCGCTCGGCCACGCTACCTTTTGCCAACCCTGTTTGTTTATTGCAAATTACATATAATTAATTTTTTTTATTAAATTAAGGACGAAATTGAAATTGTTCGAAAGGAGCTGATTAAGATAAAGAACGGGTAGACGATTAAGAGAGACACGTTCAGAATTTCAGTGTAAAGCACGCTTTCGTTTAAAGTCTGGATAGAATCCAAATCCGTATCAATAATGAACAAATGTCTGGTATCGGGGCCAATTTGTAAGAGCACCGTAATTGTGTGCCAATCACGAAGGAACGTTAGTCAATTACACTCGATTCCTTATTTTGTAGGTCATGTTAGGGTATTGATTATTGAATGGGCATTTCTTTCAATTAATTACTCTCAAAAATTCTCATTTTTTTTTTTTCAATCTTATAGCATTTTAAAAAAGCACAGTAGGATGAAAGATAATAAGAAATATGTTTTGCATATTTTATCTTTTATAGATGATGCTGACTGCCCCGGAAATTAAAATAAAAATGTTTCTTATCTACAGAAACGATTACTTCTTGGAGAGTAGTCTGAAATCAAAAGCAAAAATAGCAGTAGATAAAATATTAATATTTTTATTACCCTCGATACCACCTGAAAAGTTATTTAATTTTGTTTAAATAAAATTTAATTTAGAGAATAATTTAGAATACCCCCTATGTGATAGCTGAGACTGTACTTGAATTTTGATAAGGTAGACCAATTTAATAATACTTTAGCTATCATCGATGATGTCCGGGGTAATACCTAAACGCTTCCGTGCACTTCAGTCGTTACGTTACAACGAAATTTCTTTTTCAGACCGCTCTTCGTAGATCGATGCGTCGTGTCTAGGAGGCTTGCTGTGTAAAGGCATTTAGCTTCGTACCACCCTTTTCCTGTCCCTCGTTTCACCCTCTTCGCGCAGCCCCGCCGCCCTCTTCATCATTCCACAGCTTCAGTCGAAAACCACTGAAAGATTTCAGTCCGTTCCGGGCATCCACCCGGGTCGGTGCTCCATCATTTCACGTTTACTTCGTATCAGAGTCACGACAAAACATTATTTTTACCAGCAAGTTGAAAATATGATCAGACACGATATTAAATCTATTTGGGAATTATTTTACTTAATTAGATATTTTACTTAATATCATTTTGTATTGAATTGAAATGAAACTGAAAGCAAAAAGCCGGCTCTTAAAGTCACACGTGCATACGTGCAAAGTATAAACAAGTAGAGATTATTTTTTGGATCCACGGCAAAGTCGACGTAAAATGAAATAATGCTCCAAAGGGGTGTGAAATTATTTATTTTTAATATCGTTTTTAATATCTTCCCAGGCAAAGGTCCTCCCAGAGAGCCAACAAGTCATCCTCGGACAGTGAGCTAGCGCAGGGTAAAAACAAAGGGCGGAAAAGCAAATCGAAGGAAAAATGGCCCTTACTCGAAGGGCTGACGGTCGATGAATTGGTTCGTTATCGAAGAAGACGCGTCGAAGGACAACCGAAAGACAACCTTGGAGTTTGTCCTGAAACGGAAGGCAATGATCTCGTCTCCGAATATGGTGAGGCGTTTCGTGCGAAAGGCGAGGAATCTCTAAAGGTTAGCGTTGTCCAGATATTTTTTCAAAGATGTTTGTGAAATTATCGAAAAATGAAATATGTAATCTAGTTTGGATCATTGGCGTAATTGGGTAGGGACCAAGGTGGACCATAAATGTCGACTAGCCCCCTCGCTATTCCCCAATTCCAAAGCTCCTAATTACGCCATTGATTAACGTATACAATGTACTTCTAAATTCATTAAGCAACAATTTTCCAATTCATAGATGTACCCCTTACCGTAGGAAAGTATCTGGTTGGAAAGAAGCGAACGACTCGAGGATCTTCCGTTAAAGGATTTCGAAGAAGGTGGAAACAACACGGATGAAGAAGATCTTGATGAACAAGATATAGAAAATATTGAGCTTCCAAGTGAATATAAAGAAATAGAAACTGCTGGGGTACAGAACAACGATAATACAATGGAGACTGATAATGCAAATTCTAAAATTATAAGCCATACCAATCAACCGTCTTTAACTAGAAGGTAAACTTGACATTCGTTGCTGTCTATAAGCATTAGGATACTTGCAACTGCTGTTAGTAATTTAGAATTCCTGTTATTCTATATTGGATCGATTGGATAAGATAATTGGATAAATTTAAAAATCTATAATTCTATAGTTTTAAGACTCTAAAGTTCTAGTTATGCCAATGGCCATAATACTATTCCTTCCTCTACCATGTTAGTCTCTAATAATTTCTTATATAAATTAACAGTTTAATAGGTTGAATTAATTTGAATTATAAAATAACAGGAGAGGTGCATTAAAACGAAACGGAGAACCCTACCCCGATACGGAAACGTATTCGTCGTACGTGGCTTACGAAGGTCAGCATAGACCCGAACTCGCCCGTAGACCTACCTCGTTAAAGATGGAAGGTGATATGGACACGATGACTGAAAAATGTGAAAAATTCATCGAATGGTTAAACGTCAGTCGACCGGAACTTCTGCGTGTACCGACGCACCTGAAACTCGAGGGTAACTTTGAAAGCTCCACGGAAAATCATGATAAGTATGTGCCGTTTGTAGGGGTACGAAGACCGGAATTATTGAGACGGAATACGAATTTGAAATTAGAAGGGGAATTTAATTTCGTAAAGGAGTATGCTGATGAATTCAAGAGACACGATAATAAAGGTAACTCTTGCAAATTACGCCAACGTATATGCCATAAATTTATTTTGTATTATTATTCTGTGTTACAGAACGTTTGCCACCAAAGAAATCCGATAATCACTTAAAGGCTGAAAAGAATCTTCACAAAGAGAACAATACTGATAAGATGAATAACAATTCTCGTGGTAAAGAAGTGCAATTAACCATCGAGTCGAAGAAACATATAGTAGAAGAAGAAGATAAAAAACAGAAAAAAGAAATGGAGATGGATATGTTGATTTCAAAGTTAGAAGATCTGAAGAGTGAACCGCTGGAAATTCCAGAATACAAGGACGCGTACAAGGCAAATTTACAATTTCTTTTTATGCCATATTAATTTTGCTATTAGAATTATAAAAAAATGAGAAATGTTTTACACGCAGGATTTCCCTAGAGAGAGACCTAAGATCGTAAAACCTGAAGATGAAATAGGACGAGCAGATGGCTCTAAAATATCCTCGTCTCCTACGCACAAATTTTCGGCGAAAATTGATCAGGATCCGGAATATAAATCTAAATACTTGGATTATCAAAGAGATTATCCTGTCTACCGGAAACCACCACCATCCGTGAGATCGACGCTGATTCCTACGGAACATAGCCCTCGTTTTGTTAGACAAGGATCTAGGAGACACGATTATGAGCTTACCAGCGAGGTACAATCTCAGTACGTTCCTTACGGTCGTATACCAAGAGTTGAAACTCTAAAAATGCCAGCCAACTTACGTCTAGAAGGGAATATAGACCTTGAGCCAGAATATAGAACAGCTTATTGCACAAAACGTGATTATCAGTTATGCACCGAACCGAGAATGCATCGTAGACGAGACCGTAGTTTAAGTGCTTCCAGACATAAAGAGAATTATTGGATAAATAGTAACGTAGAACAATTTGGTTATAAGAATGCAGCCCAAGATCAAAACGCGTTTCAAATAGTAAACACTCGGGTACACGAGGATACCATTTGCGAAAAACCACCGCCACCAACCAGTCGAAGGTTTGTGTATAAATCTAAATTAATTGATATAGAAATAATTGAAATAAGAATAATTGTTATATAGAGGTTCAAGATCTTCCCACAACCAAGTTCAAAGAGCAATGCAATCAGGTATGGTGGAGTGTAATACAAAAGATCGATCAACCAGCCCGACTTATCGACTTCACGTGTGTAATGTTGACGATGAACAGGGAGGTTTCCGACGCAGACGATCGCCACTTCAGTCTTCCGGAAGGATGTATAATCCTTCACCTAACCATGTACTTCAAAGTGATACTACCAGACCATATTCTCCTAGTTTTGGAAAATCCGCTAAGCAACACAGTAATGATCAATCATTTGTTATTTTGGATAATCGAATTTTCGACAGGAACAAAAATGAAATTCGTAGAAGACGAGCAGATAGGAATTATAATATCGATAGTATACTTTCTCATTCTAAAGGGAAAACTAGGACATCAACAAATTGGATGCCACCGTGGTACGATAGTACAAATACTATTTAAAGCATTATAAACAATCTTTGTTTGCAACAATTAAAGAATAAAAAATAGCATCGTAGCTTTCTTCTAGTATAGATTTTTGAGCCTCCTGTAAGTTCGACCCGATAATTATGTGTAGGCACTTCATTAATATTCTTAGTAAAAAATGGCTGAATGCCAATTACAATAAAACAATAAATATAACTTGCAATTTTCAGTCTCTTTTATGAATATTTTAAACATTTGCGATTGTAAATTGAAGAATTTGTAGTTTACTTTTATTTTAAGATTTTATTTATTTAAGGCTTAATATTTGTAAATCGTTGCTATTTTACGATTAATCCCAATTTACCCCAAAAGAGTAAATTATTAAATTATTATTAGAGGACCATTTTCCCTAAAGAGCCGCCAAATTCGTATACGAATTTCAACCTTAACTGAGCATGCGCAGATTAATTCGATTTGTATACTTTTGCCTACCTTCACGTTCCTTACCGCAAAACTATAATAAGAGTTTCGTTGGAATTGTGTGCGAGTTTTTACGACTAGAAAAACATTAAATTTCAAAGGTTTCTCAAAAATCGAATAGTTAACAACAAATACTTAAAAAAATGTCAGACCCAGAACTTGAAGCAATAAGGCAGCATCGATTAGCTCAGTTGCAATCTCAATATAAGGTAAATCAAGTATATGATTTCTGTCAAATACAGATTATTTTTAAATATTATAAATAACAAATTATATAACTATAGAGATGAATCAAAATAATAATTTATCGTATGTAAGATCATTAGAATATCAATTTGACACTCTAGTATAGTTTCAGTTCTGTGTGATTAAACTTATCTTGTTGATGTTATTTCATTAAAATTAACCTATTTATGATTGTTATTTAATTTTACTTCATTTAGCCTGGCAATGCAGAGAATAAACAAGCAATGGAAGAGAAAGTGCAACAGATGCAAGAGATGAGAAATTCAATTCTAACCCAAGTATTAGATCAGTCAGCCAGAGCAAGATGTATGTTAATATGGTATCATTTTATATATTCAGTTATATGCAATACATATTTCTGTTTTAGTAAATACATTATCTCTTGGAAAACCTGAAAAGGGTAAAATGGTAGAAGATATGTTATTAAGCATGGCACAGCGAGGTCAGTTACCTGGTAAACTTGGAGAGAAAGAACTTATTAATTTGCTTGAAAGTATAAATCAGCAAACACAACAGAGAACTGTTGTTAAGGTAGTCATGATATTTAACATATTTGCTTTGTCTTTTGGAAAGAAGTGAAATTAATGATAAAAACTAAATTTCAGTTTGACAGGAGAAGAGCAGCATTGGATTCTGATGATGAAGATTTATAACACTTATAATTGTTACGTGGTTTATGAAGCAGTGACAAAGCTTTTCTGATTTACTTTTTTGAATAACAATTGAGGTAACAATACACAACTATACGCTTAATTAGCTGTACATTTTTATTTTTTACAATATATTGAAATAAAAAGGAAAAAATTATGTATTGAATTAATGTTAATATTAATTTAGGTGTCATTTTCAATTATGTGTATTATAACTTGTTAATTATTTCCATTTATTTAATTTTGTTCGTTTTATTTGAGATTATTATTTAAAAAAAAGATTTAAAGTATCACCTTTCTTTATTTAATATAAATAAATACATATTCAAATCACACAATAGTTTTCTGTTTTTAAGAAAAATCGTTTTTAGATGCTTTAAATCGAGCATCTAAAAAAATTTATATGTGGCAACTTACATAAACATTTCGTAGTATTTCAATATATTTATACAAACAAATATACATTTTTGGTTTCAAATACAATTTCACGGAACATTATTTACCATTCATATTCTTTACATAATTTTTTAATACGTTTTATATTTCATTTACTTACAATACAAGACAAATCCTCGGAGAGATTTAAAAAAGCTTGTTTAATTGTATAATTAGTATTGTCTTGCGAAAGTTCCGTTTACCCAAGATAATTTATTTTTAATATTATTCTATCTAACGTATAGAATATTTTCACTTTGTCAACTACGTAAACAATCGATATTACAATTTTTTACACCGAAAAATAATATCAGAAATTCAGATTTTTTTATAAATTCGAACTAAATAAAATTATGAAATGTAAAAAGCTAAATAAAATATACATCCTCTTTTCTTTAAAAAATTTCTTAAGTCTAATACAACAATACAAGAACCAATTAGTTTTATTGTTAGTCTTTTTTCATATGATTTGCTCCTGGATGATCTACAAAATCACGTAATTAAGATACATGTACAATTTAAATATATGTACATACCAATTTTAAAAGAAAAAGGTTTACCTTCTTCATCATCGTCTGCATCTAAAATATCTGGACAACAGATACCATAACATATTAACGATAAAAATCCAGCTGGTAAACCAAATAAAACCATTGTCAAGATGGGATTACCCATCCACATCGCTGTAAGAGTTGTTTTTAGTTCGAACCATGATCTATAAATACGTATTAACCAACTGTTTCCGCCATATCGCTAAAAATTGAAATTTTATTATTAATCTTCTATAATAGCACTTCAGTATACAAAGATAATTCTTTATCTACCGGAGCACTTTCATTCCGAATCTGCTCTAGAAACAACTCTATCACGTGAGGTGTCAGTTTTTCTGTTTCGTCCTCTGGAATGTGATGGTGGTTTGTTGTAGTGTTAATAACAATTAAACTTGGTAATGGCAAAACCATCATTGCTATACTATTGACTAAATCAGGACTAGCTATCCAACCAAACTGAAAATGACTGTACAAAAAACGGAATTACAGTTAGTACTTGCAATGAAAATTTAATAAAAATATAACTATAATGGCACTTACTCGTGATATTTTTCTCGTTTACTTTTAATTATAGATTCTACCATATCTTTGAACTGTGTCATATGGGGAGGTACTTCTTCTAACTGATTTTCCTCTACCACTGCCAAGACCAGATTTTTATTTGTTAGAAATAATTGATTTATATTTCCTCGTGTAACTTTCGGAAATGTAGGGAAACGTTCTGCGTTTATCCATTTGTATACTGTTTCATTTAATTTTTCTATATCAACTATATCATGACCTATATCGTGAAGTCTTAAGATTAGTTAGTTGATATATATTTTGTAAATCACAAATCTTTTATATGTATTACCAGTAAAATTATAATGCAAATTTTCTTTGTAAACGAACAATGCCGGAGTCTTTTTTACAGGAGCATGCTGACTGACAACATTTGGATGAGACTGATAGAAAAATGCATGTGGCTGAAACACATCTGCGGTCTTATGGTAAAATTCCTAAACATATAAATTTTTATAATTCATATTTTATATTAATTGACTAGTGAGGTATAAATTAAATTACCCATAATAATCCAGATCTTTCTCCAACGTACAAGAAATATAAATCGCGTTCGTTTTTTATTGTTTCAAAACTTTGAGTTTTTGTTATTTCTTGAACAGGTGGACCACTTACTCTCAATGCAAATTTTACTATTTCATCTCGCGTTCTATCCCCGTGATATACAAATTCTTGCTCACCTTTTAAACTGAATATAAATAAATGAATAAATGTATATTGTTATAGATACTGAATTTATAATATAGTAATGAATTTAACTTTTCTTCTTACAACAGAATTGTTGGAAATCCTTTAACTTTAAATGCATGAGCTACACTTGTAAATCTAGTACAATCAACCCGGCCTACTCTTATAGATGTTGCATGTAAATGTTGTGCAACATGAGCCCAAATTGGTTCCAAACGTTTACAGTGTGCACACCATGGTGCATACATCTAGAAAACAATACATGAAGTTTATAAATAATAATTTTACATTTATATGTAACTTATGTGTTTATACCATTACTAGCCATTGTCCATCTTTATGGATGTCCAAGAACCTACAAGATAAAAGCTTCAGTAAGAACATCAAGGTGCTTCGCATTAATAACAGTAGTACTTTGGTACTGAGTTTTACAAAATTTTTAAAGTAGAGTTAATCATTTTGTACCTGTCACTTAACTCCAGTACACGTGATGCTGTTATCTCAGTGAAAATACCTGGAAAATTTGTTTACATTTCAATAATATAAATTATACTTCTACTATATTGGAGGTGCTGAACATTAAACAGCACTGAATTATCGATCGATCACGTTTGAAGGTTATAAAATGTACTTTATAATAAATTTTTTATCATCGAAGGGAATTGCAGTTGACAAATAGTTAATGTAAAGAAATGTATATTCACCATAGAGGGTTGCGACGAGCACGAATTTCGTTATTGTTACCATTGCAGCAACAGGACTCTTAATCGGAGAAAACCTGCTTCTTTTACCGTGTAAGGTCCAAAATATTACGTTTAAATGATTTATTTTCATATAATCATAATGATTAACATTTTTAGTTGTGTAAATTGCAACGAGAATAAAATTTAGCACATCTTTAACATGTTTTCGTTTTACAACGCCACACGATCCTCATGCCGGCTCCTTCTGAACCATCCTGAATGCTGACTTTTGTATTTTAAATCCGATGTACGAGGTCTTTATCCACGTATGAAATGCATAGAGAGGGGAATAAAAAATGCACTAATTGCAAATTTAAAATAGGTGTATACCTTTCACAGAGATTATCGAAAACTACGAAACTGAAAGGCGATCAAGTGAAGAAGCAGCCACAGAAATTTTTATCATATTTGTTTTAATATGTTATTTAAAACAATGTGGTGAAATTCAATTACAAAATATTATTAATTGAATCATTCTGCGTAATTGTGTTACCATACCAATTATTAATCTTCAGGGAATTATTCACGCTGCAAAATAAATTAATTGGTAAGTTGAATGCTAATGAAAAATGATATTTATAGAAACAGGAATTTATTTATACATTTTATAAATAAACATTGTGCACCTCGATCGAATATATGCAAATAAAATTATAAATCTTTGTCGGTTGCAAATATGAGCGTATAAAAATGTTACGAGTTATCAGATTTGATTCGTATCTTCGGTTTCCGGATTGGATTCATCATCATCAAAATCCTGAAAGATTTTTAATTTATCTCTTTCGCTAAAAATAATTGAAAGTCATATATTTTTTGTTTATAAATTTTGAACAACTCACGTATCAATTTAATCGATAATTGAACTATCAGTAAGATCGTTAAGTAACATTATTAGAAAAATATAGAACGAATGGACGATATTGAAGAAGAGCATAATGAAGAATATGTATACATAGCAAAAAAATAAGAAAGGTATGAAAATAATGGTAACACCAATAGTTGCCAATGTTGTCAATATACTACCCATATTATCTTTTCTTTCACGAAATTCAATTTTTGATTGTAACGAATTTAGTATTAGATCGAATTTTCTAACTTCTTATTTTTTACATACTTAATGGAACATATTTTGTAATCAAAAAATTGCATACCTCTTCTTCGTTTATCGTACCTATTGTATTGATATCGATCAAGTTAAATAAGAGTATAAAATAAATTGTGAGTGCTGCGTTAGCTAAATTCGTTAGGTATAAAGAATATAAATATGTTATATATAAGAATGGAAGAACAACTAATTTCAAGTAAATTATAATTATTCCTCGTAAAAAGTGTCCCATATCCGAGATGTAAAGATTCTGTGTAGACATCGGGTTATTTAACTAGCTTCACTTATTTTTCAATCGGTACCGATTCATGTTCGCCGGAAATAAAAAAATTTTTTATTTTGAAATGTATAAAAAAATATACACATAAATAGATATAAGAAATAATAAGAACACACATCTCGCAAATTATTAATTTATGTAAATATAATATACTGAATAATGTAAAGGTACTGTATATTGAATAAAATATTCAATACGAGCCGTGGTACCCAAGGTAGACTTCAAAAAATCATCGCGAACTCAGTGTTTTAATAAATTATTTTAAATCTATCTTCTTTCTAGGCTTTGGTATAGGGACTTCATTCTCTATAGTAAAAGTTGCATTGCTAGCCACTGAACTATCACTGTCAGAACGTTTTGCAACATTTGATTCATTTTCTGTATCACTTAAATCTCTATCCTCAATTATTTTTATTGATTCTTTATCGATTCTTTCTACAACATAAGTCCCAGTACTACCAGATGAATTCGAATCATCATTCTTAAAACGATTATTCTTATGAAAAACTAATGACTTAGAATTATGTTCTTTGGGTTGAATAATGAAACTGGATTCCATATTTTCATGTGGTTTAGTTTTCACACTTTCACAGTGAACTTTAGACTTCTGATAGTTTATTGCACTATCAGAGAAAGTCTTTGCATGATCGTCTTTAGATAGACCATGGCTTCCTATTTCTTTAGCGCTTTTTGATCTCTTCTTCCATTTTGTATCTTCCAACGTTTTGAGTTCTATTATTTCCTGTTTATCACTGCTCGTCGCAGTTGATTCCATATAAGAATTCTCATTATTTAAATATGCTGATTTGTTTTTTTTTGATTTAGTTCTATTATTCTCTACGTTTTCGCTCAAACTCGTTAAGGGTTTACTTATACTTGTTTCTTGAATGAGATTCCATCCAGACTCCACATCACCCGGTGATCTTGATGTATTCGATAAAATTCTATCAATCTTCTCAATGATATTATACAAACGACTAGCACTTTTACTTTTTAACGTTTGTCCAGCTTCGTTTAATCGCTGAAGTTTTATTCTTGCATTGCTGTACTTATCACCTTTCTCTGAAGAAGCACCATCAGGTGATTTATAAAGACTAGAATTGTAACTATGACTAGACTGTAAGCTTCTTTCTTTTGAAGCATTCTCTGGTATTTCATCTTTATCCTTCAATCGTGCTTGCTCTCTAGATCTTACAGAGGTATTTAAAAATCTTACTGAAATATCGTTGTTGTTTACAGTACTCTCAGTCTCTCCAAATATTTTTAAACCTACATCTTCTCCAGTGGCGTCTCTATTAAATCGTAAAACTTTCACTGGCGCAGCATTGCCAAAAGTTGAAAAGGCTAATACATGATCGTAAGGATGATAGTCCACACAAGTAACAGCTCGACAGTTTCTGTCAAAGGTATATTCAGCGAGCAAGTTTCCAGTTTCTAAATTCCATACGTTCAACGAGGAGTCTTCACCACCGCAAAGTATCAGACCGCCACAAGGAGAAATACAAGCTGTTGATTGTATCCTATAAGTAATATTTGAAATAAACACAATACAGTTTTTAATACAGACTTTAAGTAATAATTAAGAAGACGTAATGCTTAAATACCTCTGATTATTTAATTCATTGTACTTTTGTAATACTACACCAGTTGCAAGATCCAACATCCTCAATCCATTGTTTCTCGAATGAACAAGAAGCCTGGATTCTAAAGGGTGTAAAACAATGGTATTGATTATGATTCCATCAATATCTCTAACTCGTATCTTTCTTGATATGTGCCATTCTTTTCTAGACGAAATTTTCCGACTTTTCTTTACTGTCCATACTATTATTATCCCAACGCTATCTGCGGTTAATAAGTTACTGTTCTTCTGAAAGCACATAGAATTTACAAAACCCTCGTGGCCTTCTAATTCTTGGCTGAGGTGACGATTTTTTAACTTTTTATCTTGTATCCAAATACGTGCTATCTGATCGTAACATCCTGTTGCTACTATAGAAGGATTTTCAGGATCAAATTTACCACAGTACACGTACAACGGATGAGGCATCATCTAGGACAAAGGAAATCCAGTTTTAATTTAACTTCTGCTTCTTCTAAACGTGGATATTTAACCAAGTACTTGCTAACTTCTATATGTTGTACAATTTGATTTTCTACATCCCAGATACGAGCTGTTTGATCAGATGAAACAGAAAGTAGATATTTGTCGTCGTTAGACCAGTTTAGAGAATAAACGAAAGTGTTGTGTCCTGAAAATCGAACATGGATCTTCTTCGTTTCCACCTAACAACAATTATTATTATTATTGTTACAATTACAATCATAGTGTTTTGTAGCTGCATTTACCTCGTAGACAATGATAGGATAATCGTGTTCCTCGGAGAAACTACAAGCCAAATATTTACCCTCGTTGCTGAAAACAACGTAGAAACACCCATTCTCACTAGTATCGGTTTCAAAAATAGTTTCATTTGGTATTTTGCAAGATTGCGCTGCTAATCTTGTCCATTTTGGTAAATTTATTAAGTCTGAAGAACGTACGGATGTCTTTTGTGTTTCGTTTGACGCTTTTGATAAATCATGTAAAGATAACTGCTGGTAGAAAACAGGTTCTAATTTAGGTGGTTCGATGGATGCTAGAGTAATAAATAAGCTGCTGGGATATTTATCTCTGGTGTTTGATTTCCACCATGTGTACACCTGTGAACGATAAATTATTATTAGAAACTGAAATTCCAAGTCATGTAGGGCATGTTAATTTTACTTACTTCACACGTATGAAGATTTTCGAATTTTCTCAAGTTTTGTCGAGGTTTATACAGCTGTAATCGAACTTTTTTATTAATATGTAATACATTATTTCGTCCGACGGGTTTCAGAAAAGCCCATGCAACTTTGCACCAGCAACCTTCGTGTCCTATGAAAATAATTCAAATAACATTCGATTTTATACATAGAAAAGAATTTTAAAACATATAAAACCTACCAAATTTATCGTAATTAAAGCTTGCTTCGGCGAAACTCAAAAGATCAACGATTTCAAAAAGAATTACCACTTGTTCGTTGTCCACCTTCAAAAGTGCATCGAAATCATGTTCAAAGACCAGCTCCTCCTCCCACACTGGTATCATAGATTTATTCTCTTTAAAATCAAATTTACCAGTTATCATAGGCTGTAAATATGTAGCAGTACCATGTTCGCATTTCAAATATTTCCCATTCTCAGCATTTACAATGTGAACCTTTACCATAGGATGTTTTGTTATATAATCAACCTCTAACATATCCGCTCTATGGATCGTTACAGATATATACTTTGTATCAGTCTTTTTCTTCTTCTTTTTCTTTTTTGTGTCCTCCTCGACACGAATGGACGGAGTATGCGAAGAAGAAGAAACATTTTTACTAACACTTTTCTTCTTATCCTTTCTGCTTTGTGATCTAGAGTGATGCTCCCTTCTTCTCCTATTAGATTTTAATTTATTCTCATAACAAGCTTCTGTTGAACGATTCTCATCAAGATCCTCGTTTTCAGTGGAGGATATTATACATTCGCTAGAATTTCTTAGACGATCCTTATCGTATCTTAAACGATCCTTCTTAAAGTCATCCTCAGACTCAAACACCGAATGCTGTTTACGATTCCTTTTACTTTTTCCCTTTATAAATTCTTCTGAAGAATAATTATCATCAACTTCTTCCGAGCTCTGTGAACTATTTGAATTATCTGAGGCATCATTTTTATTGGAATGTTTCTTCTTATTTCTTCCAATAAAATTATTGAACCGCTTGTTATCTACTGCTACATTGTTCATGGAGTCGTTTAAATTTTCTACTTCATTTGAAGGATTTTTATTGCTAGAGGAATCTTGAGAACTTGGATTGTCAACTACAAGAAGCTCATCTTCCAACTGATCAACTTCTTTAATTTCAATCTTTGGGTCTTCGCGATTGTGATCGGTTTCTATTCTAAGAATTTCCTCGTTCTCTAAAAGAAACGCTTTA
This sequence comes from Osmia lignaria lignaria, assembly GCF_051020975.1. Taxonomy (NCBI): domain Eukaryota; kingdom Metazoa; phylum Arthropoda; class Insecta; order Hymenoptera; family Megachilidae; genus Osmia; species Osmia lignaria. Next base: position 10,091,227 of record NC_135033.1, on the reverse strand, counting down.
TTATCGTAAACGGAGAATGATTTTTGAGTCGATGGTTGTCGTATCGCTGGCAATGATCTCTTTCTTCTGTTCCAGGGAACATTTCTCGCTTCCGGTAAACGGATCACACTGTTGTCTTTCGACCAACGCTTTCTTGCCGGCTTCTTCAACTCCTCCACAGGACTTTTTATCGTAGCCCATTGCTTTCTGCTATAAGATTTTTCCTCAACGTTTTGTTTATCCTTTTTATAAGTTGAAGACTCTTGAAATTCTTCGATTATATCTAACGAATCGATAATTTTTATATCATCCTGTTCTTCTTCAAAGCTTTCACGTTTAGACGGACTAATATTTGATCTTCTATTTCTTTTATTCGTTTTGGAAAATAATTTTAAATTATTCAAAGATATGTCTGCAGCTTTTTTATGTGACTCAATATTTTCAATATGTCTCTCTTCTTTATATTCTCTATGAATATCTACAATAATATCCACTGACTTTGATGCCAGTTTTGATAAATCTGAAGAATCCGCATTACTTAATTTCTTTGTTTTATTTGTGTTGAATTTTTGCATTTCATGATTGGATTTGTTTATAAATGATGTTAAATTCATGTTGTCTAAATGCTGCTTTATCTTCTCCTACTTTACTCCAAAGTGAATCTTGTAAGTCAAGTTGCCATGATAAGTTGTTTTCTTGAGATAAGAAGAAAGTTCTAAGGAATCATTATATCGTGTACAGAATCTGCTTCCACTGTTAAAGGAAAATAAACATGAATTTACAAATAATTTATATTTTATTGCATTTTTTGAAAAGCACATTTACAACATAAAGATTTTGTATGATACAAAAGAAATTGAAGCAACTGAAATACCGCTTACTTGTTTTTCCTTTATCCAAGTAGTACAGTAATAGAAATTAATTCAACATCTTCTTTTCTGCTAGTACTTACATTGAAATTATTTTATTGATACATAGTTTCCCAGTCAATACTGAGTTTTATATACAGAGGTATTGTAATTATCTGTCTTCATTTTCGTGAAAATTCCTTCTGCTGATACATAAATTAATATGATTGATTAGCTCTTTTACATCAATAAGCTTCATCATTTAAAGTTGCTGCCATACCTAAAATAATAACTACAGATAAGTAGTAGAAGACTGTGCCAGGGACCCCGAAGTACCAGTGACCATCTCTGCATACCGACCTGATATCATATTGGGGTATTAAGGACCCCACAACGCCGATAAGTATCTTTGCATACCAATAATATAGCATCCGGGGTGCCAGGGACCCCGGAGTACCAGTGACCATCTCTGCATACCGACCTGATATCATATTGGGGCATCAAGAACCCCAAAACGCCGGTAAATATCTTTGCATACCAATAATATAGCATCCGGGGTGCCAGGGACCCCGAAGTACCAGTGACCATCTCTGCATACCGACCTGATATCATATTGGGGTATTAAGGACCCCATAACGCCGGTAAGTATCTTTGCATATCAATAATATAGCATGCGGGGTGCCAGGGACCCCGAAGCACCGGTGACTATCTCTGCATACCGACATGATATCATCTTGGGGTGTCAGAAACCCCGAAGCACCAGTGACACTCTTTGCTTACCGACCCTAGGCATTCGGGGTATCTGAGACCCCGAGGTACCTGGTAACGCTGCATACTGATAATATGCCACCGGGGTGTCAGGGACCCCGAAGCAAGTAGCGAAATATAAGACCTAAAAACGAACAAATCGTGAAACTCGCTTGTTCGGGATAGTGATGGGTACGACCGGATCTAGCGAAATATAAGACCTAAAATCGAACAAATCGTGAAACTCTCTTGTTCGAAATAGTGATGGGTACGACCGGATCTGTAGCGCATGCGCACTACAATTATTTATTATAAAACAAACTTGGAAATAATTAGGAAATTATTCACTCACAAACAATTATAGATATATATACATATTTATTTACAGTTCAATATTATTACATTCAAAATTAGTTTTGGACAAAGCTTTATGTTTAATTTATCAATATAAATCTATTTAAAGGCGTCATGATCAGTGATAATTTGATACTATAATTATAATTACAAAACAAATCATTTATAACAGTTTTTTAACTGATTACTTCATTTGTTTCTTCTTTTAGCATTTCCTAATAAAGAATAATAAATTTGTTAATCAAAATAAGGTCTTAATACTTGATTTGATGTAAAACTATATGTTTTAATGGCAATTTATTTATACTTACTGCTTTAATAGCTGTTTCATAGTCTTCTTCACAATGCTTTAATATATTATTTACATTTGAATTAAGGCATTGGGAACTTACTTTTTCTTCTGTTCTTGTATTTATTGTTGAAGAATCAATTTCAACATTGGCATTTCGAAGGGATTTCATTTTTAATCTTAATTCTCTGTTCTTAGCTTCTATTACTTTTTCCCTGCGTGTCTCTCTGTCGAGAAGCTATAAATTTTAATAAGATTAGTTTTATAATAGTAGTATTTAGTACAGCACTACAATTTTGACGACACTTACTGCTGTAAATAGAAGCTTATCATTTTTTTGATTAGTTGTCAATGCTTCTGAGAATTCGAGTAAAAATACTGTTCCTTTTTTATTAGCAACTGCAGCTAATTGTCCTTCTTCGTGCGGTTTTATGTAAGTTAAAACTTCATCACAAACCTAATATGTATTATTTTAAAGATATTAATAACGAATATAAATAGTAATTAAAGAAACATACTTTCATGCTAAGAATTGGAGAATCTTGTTGAATCAGTAGATCCCATACATCCAGAGTTCCATCCATTTTTATTAAAAAAAATACAGAAAATCGGGTTACACTCCATGCTCCACCTGTTAAGAAATCTCTGTGACCACTAAAAAATAATTTTAATAACGTTTTAATAGATAGTTTTCATGAACGTTAATAAGACAAAATAAAAAATTTTAAACACATTTACGATGTCCAAGCAATACAAGATTCCTTGCAATCTTCAGACCATATTCTCGTTGTCCAATCGCCAACAGTCAGAAAATTTTTAACAAAAGTTGGATTTCTTTCTAGACTTATTACAGGTCCATATTGTGCTTTGAATTTAGTTGCAATTTTCTCAGCTGGAGTTTTACCTTTACGATTTCCTGATATTACTATTCCTAAAAATATAAAATATTTTTATATGCAACAAACTTGAAAATACTAAATTAGACTTAAAATTATTTTACCATTTTCAAGACCACACATAAAACGTGTACCCATAGATGGTTCGAACTGCAATGCTGAAATTCCAATTGCTTTATCAACATTTTGATTATCAGGCTTGCATAAATCTATTACCAATGTTTCTGTAGGTGCTTGTAATTTTCTTATATCCCACCACATTATCTAAAATTCATACTCACTGTTATATACTTATAATATTGTATATTTCTTTTAAGTACTTTATTTTACCTGTCCATCTTTTGAAGCACTAAAAAATTCAGTATTAGTTTTAGAATTTATCCATAGGACTTCATTACACACATCTCTGTGACTAGACTGAATTAAACTTGTTTCAACTGGTTCTGATCCTTTCCTGATATCCCAACAAGCTACTTGTCCAGTCGTTAATCCGCTGATCAATAGATTGCTATCTTTGGGATTGTATTCAACTGTTAAACTTGGACAACATGATTTCAGTACTATATAAGGTGTATTTGGATTTTCTACAAATTCAGGATATAGTCATTTGAGCTCTTTGATTCACGTATTTTCAAAGTATCTAACTTACCCACATCCCAAATGTATGATAAGGGTTTGTCATTAACTCCAGTTCTAAAATTATCAGTACAATAACTAGCTGCAAAACGATTTCCTTGATCTGGTGACCAGGAAAGATGTGTTACTCGTCTCTTTATTGGTAACACATCACGATATACATTAACTGTCCGTGAGTATGCTCTTTGTACTAAGGAAGTTGGTTTCATATAACTAAAATACTGTTCATAGATGTTACAAGCATTATTTTGTAATACACATTGTTCCATTGGCTAGAACGAATATATTATTAGTATTAAGCTGTAATAAAGTATTAAATATAATGGAAAATGTAATTACAGGTAACAATTGAAGCATTGTGTGAATGTACAATTCATCTTTTTCTATTTTACGCTTATATCTCACTGTCTGTTCTGTATCCTTCACATTTAAATCCTTTGGCCAGCCACCTTCAGAATGATACATTCCACTAGATTTAAATTTTGCAGTATTTGTGTTTACCTAAAAAATATTAATGACAATAGAATTATGTGACATAATAGCATCTATACATATACATATATCATATAACTTTAATCTGTACCTCATGAAGAGAATATATTTTGCCATATTGAGTTCCTTGCGTTGAGGGATCTACTCGAATATAATTATTCATGTACTCCGAATGTGGTTTGATATCAGCTTCTACTTTCTGATAATTTGAAAAGTTACATTGCTTTCCAAACTGCTGTCGCTTTTTTGTATAAGTATAATTTACATTCATGTTCTTATATTTTAATATAATAAATGCGAGGTTTTAATAATTTATTACAAAACACTTTATTGAAATTAACTGTATTTCTTTTTTTTTTTTTCAAAAGCTTTGATATAATTTTTAACTTAATATCATAATTATGTTACTTATTTAATATTAAAGAATTACACTGACTGAGATACTGTATTAAAAATCTGCATATAATATCTATTAAAACTTGTGTGATTGAGACCAATACACTCAATGACTGTATATATCTATGCTTCTTAGTTACTATAGTAACGTCTAGATTAATTTATAGACTTCTCAATTAAATTTCTTGAAATCTTTATTTATTTGTGCTTACTAATACTGGAATTTTTGGATTTAAACCCTGATACAGAATATAAATCATTTTATACATTTTAATATATTCTGATTGTGTAGAATCAGAAAACATTTTCATATTAGGAAGTACTTCTTTTAAAAGCATGTCAATTAAACTTTTAGAATAATGTATATGTTGTAACTGTTGTAGTAATTCAAAGAAAGATAATAAGTAATTTTTATTTGTATAACATATACAACACATCATTGACAATCCTAAAAGAAAATAACGGAATGTATATAATATTTACACTTAAAAAGAAAAAAGAAACTATACCTTTAAAATTTCTAATGTAGGAAAGATCCCATATTCCATTTGACATCCATTCTTTTAAATTAAGAACAGGACATAGTGGTATTTTTTGCACATTTGATTTCAAAATATGAGCATTATCAAACTCTTTCATTCCAAACGTTTTCCATGTAGATTGTAATTCAGTATGAATTTTTTTAATAGCACTAGAGTTTAATATTTCTTCTCCGTCTTTGGAAAAAAGAATTTGAAAGAAAGACATGTATTTAGTAAGTAAAATTATATCATGAGATTTTTGTACTGAAGTTTTTTGTATAACTTTGTCCTGCAACAAACATATATGTACACATATCTATATACGTCGATATATAAATTTTATTTTTATAATAGTATGGAATTCGTCGCTTACCGTTTCATTAAATTTCATTAAAAATTTATTGACCATCTTTTGGCGTTTTTCATTATTAACTGACTTTTTTGAAAATTCAGTGTTTAAGTATGTATGATAAATTTTTAACGGTTTAATTATTTCTCCGGGAATATTAGATGCATTAATACTGTCTACAACATCAACAGTTACAAAATTTCGTTCATATTTAGATTGTGAAATTACATCTTCATGTGATGGACATTTTGTACTATGCATATCAGAAAATGAATTATTAGAGTTAGATGAAACTTTTTGTATTAAATATTTCAATTCACTGGTTGATGTTGCAGAAAATCTATCATCAGATTTAGTACATCTTAACTGCACAGAGAAAATCACATATTCCAAAATTATTAATTAGGAATATACAATATACTGATATAGGAAGCAATTCATGTATGTTCATCCATAAAATTACCTTTGACATGGAATTAATGGATTTAGTATTCTCTCCCACCTTACAATTATTATTATTATGCTTGTTTATTTCACTCTTATTTTTAATATTGCTTTTGTTTATTACAAGAAAGTTTTTAGTTGACATTAATTTTCCTGAGCGAGCTATCAATTGTTTATCATAACTTTTTATCTCCTCACTATTTTTTATATCTTCCCTTGCTACTTTACTTATTGATCCTTTACTTAAATTTATTTTTAGGGTATCTTGCTTCACAGCATTAGTATCTTTGTTAAAAAGTAATTTTTTATTGGTAGTGTTTAAAGTTTTTTTTCGTTTTTGTTCTCTGTTATCTAAATTGAGCAACAGATATAATAATTAATCTTCTATTTAATGAGAGCAATGTTTAAAAAAATGTTACCAGCTGTTTGGGGATTATAAATTTTAGACACACTAAGACATTTCGAATTTTTTCCTTTTGTTACATTAAAATATAGTTTTTCTCGTAATTCCTGTGTTTGTAGTAATGTTCTACTAATTCCTGCAGCTATTTCTTCAACTTCAGTTTCAGCCTTTTATATAAAAATAAAATTAGTAGATATAATTTTATAATAATGGATCACATAAAATAATTATTTATGATAGTCTTACGTTAGAACAAGTGCAAATGTTTTTACTAAGCTCTTGTTGATTATTAACTTCCTTGCGCCATGGTTTTAAAACGAAGATAGCTTCATTACAGTTTGACTTTAACACATGTTTTACATCTTCTGTAAATACAAATGCTTGATGCAAGAATCCAATTAATTCTGAAAGGTCGAATGTTTGTTTCGTTTTCATCGTCAAATCTTCTTGTTCCTAATGAAGAAAAAAAAAATGAGTAAAGAAGAGATAATTAATCATTTAATAATATACAGTAAATTATCATTAAAACATTGCATATCGCTCAAAGTGTTAACTGCACTCCTTTTACTATCGTACTACATATAATATTATATATATATATATATATATATATATATATATATATATGAGTACAAAGTATTTATATTTTACGGTTTCTCTTAATATATATGTTAAATTGTTAACCATTAAATTATTATCAACTGAACTATGTATTATTTATTGAAATCTGTTTATGGGAATGGTATAACTATAAATATCGTACATATTTATATATTAATAAAATTTCTTTTACAAAATTTTTACTTATTTGAACTAAAGAAACCATCAAAATCGCTTCTATTTTAAATGTTTACAAAATTATGAAATGGTAGAGAATTTTAAATGCTGTAAATGGAAATGTATTTGTGAATCATAAATTTTAGTAAAACAACTCTTTAGAGTTCCTACTTTATCATAATCGAGACAATAATTTTTATTATATATATGTTGTATGAGCGCATACGTGTATATATTTAATAAAAAACGAAATTTTCTTATAAAAATAAAATACGATTCACAACTTTACAAGAATCTTAGCTTAATAATTTTTCACGAGTTCACCTTCATACATTCAACATCACAAGATACAGATATTGTATCCGATATTAGATTCCAAAAAGTAAAAATAAAAATTCACACAAAAGAAAGATAAGAATGATACGAGTGGCACAATCGCCTTACTCCTAAATTGTATTTTGATATAGACGTTACGTTTGTATTACATGTATATGTAAAATACATTTGAAGTATAACACATATAAAATAAATTGTTTTATCCAACTATGTGCAATTTATCACATCAGATACTCAGTCATATGGAGCACACATCGGAATAGAATTTGCCAATCGTATGCACATTTGTTCTCATATACATGTATATATATTTCATACATACATACATACAAGATGATTTTAATAGCAAGTCATGCTCTGGTGAAAGTGAAAACAGAAAAAAAGATTGTTTTTTCTACCATCACTTTAACAGAGTTATAGCTCAGCCAAATTATTAAAATCATCCTATACCAACAAACCGTATGTAAAACTGCAAAGAAATACTTAATAAGTACTTGTACACTGAATAACCAATCAACTGAAGTCTGAAATAACAAAATGATGATGAATGATTAAAAAGTTTCCTATAAATTAATATCTTTCAAGCAGAAATACAAAGTTTATAAACAGCAAGTACAAGTTAAGTCTCTTTATGATGATGTATGTTTTATAATTCATCTTTTCTTGGCACATCATCATCTTCATCTTCCTCTTGAGCCTGCAAAAAACAAATGTTACAATTTTGTAATAAATATAAAAACTGGATTGATATTGATTAAATGCGTATACGAACTTCTTCAGCAGCCTGACCGTAAGTTCCGCCAGATTCAATAAACTTAGAAAGTCCTTCAAGTGTTCTCTCACCATTGTATTCTACAGCCTATAAGTTAATATTATTTGTAATCATATTCATATCGCTAAAAGTTGATGAAAAAGAAAGCAAAATCCTTACTTCATTAGTTTCCTTTTTGAAGAGAGTAATCGTAGGGTAATTAATAATCGTTATATTTTCTAATTCATTTTCAGTAGCATCCATTTTTGCTATGACTAAATCTTCACTATCTTTGTATTTTTCTCCAAGCTAAAAATATATTAAACTTATTCCTTTTGAAGATTTCTATTTACTATGAAAATAAAATATATTGTAGTATAACATACTGCTTCATATATAGGAGCTAATTGCTGGCAGTGTCCACACCATGGAGCATAAAATTCAACTAAAACGTCCTTGTTTTTATCAAATGCAACTTCGTGGAAGTTAGTACTAACAAGAACTTTTACGGGGTTCTTATCCCAATCCTCAGGTAATTGTTGTGTAAGCAAATCTCTTGTTAATTTATCCTCAACAAAATCAGTTACAAATTGCATAACACTTTCACTAGTTAATTCAGGTTTCTCAGGTTTATACTTGATCATATCTCTTTCCAGTTTGATGATCCTCATGGTGGGTGCTGCATCTTTCTTCATACCAAAGAATTCCAAGATCCTCGAGTGATCATCCTCATCAGTATTAATTGTTACAAACAAAACCTGGATAGATGTATTTCAATAACGTATTAATATTACCGTTATCAATATATGTTAAATTTTCACGTATTTACCTCTCCACGGAATTTCTTAGCTGGTTCCTTAACATGTTCTATGTATTCTTCAAAATGACCAGCTTCTTTACTAAGGAAGAGAAGACAGTGACTCTTGACATCACCATTGAATATTTTTTGTGCAGTCTCTTGATTAAAATCAACAACTATAGGCAATGAATGTACAGAAATAAAGCTTTGTAATTTTTTAACATCAAGTTCGTCGTTGTACTCATCTCTGCCCTCATCAAACTGAAATTCATATTAATGAAATAGAATACTAAGTTACTGGATAATTAATAATAATTATAGTTAATTACCTTCTTGAACAATATAACTTTGCCATCTTCTACTTCATATTCCTTGAAAACTTCCTCATTACTACTTATACCAAATGCATGATCATGAACAGCATTAGCAACTTCTAAAAACACCTTTGCTCCTTCAGATTCTGTATCCTAATTCATGCAATGAAAAATCAGTATTCATGTTAATATTTTATAACATAATTATATTATTTTAAATAGAATATAAATAAGATTAAAACCTTGAAAAATCCAACAATTGCAACATTATTTGCTTCAATAAATGATTTAACATCTTCAACTGTTGGTAAATCTTTAGCAGCTGGACCAGCTTTCTTTGTTACCCAATTTATAATATCATCTGCTTTACGACCACCACTATAATCAATGACATGGCCTTTACGATAAAACTTAAGGGTGGGATAACCACGAAGTCCGTGTTTCTCAGCTAATTGTGTCTCTACAGTTGCATCAACTTTAGCTAATTTTATAGGAGAATCAGTTTCTTGCAATTTCTTTGCTGCCTTGGCATATTCAGGTGCCAAAGCTTTGCAATGTCCACACCATGGAGCATCTATAATATGAAAAATTAACAATTAACAAATAAATTAAATTGACAAATATAATTGGATATATATTAGTAAGTTTCCTTATTTTTCTAATTACTATGCTACTACAGATAATCAATTATAAATTGTAGCACACTGTTTTCATAAAATTATTCTAATAAAAGAGGAATACCGTAAATATAAATAAATAATTCATATGTAAATTCTGAATTCAAAATTCATTGATTCATATATCAATCATATCAAGTAAGAAATTTTAATATTGTCAACAAGTGTAATCAATCTTAAGAACCGGCATCTAAATGGTGACGTGTAAGCGTTTAGCATCTGGATCAACTTCAATCATATTTTGAACATGTATATAAAAGGAACGAATAAAATAACGATTCTATTGAAGTTTAAATGCAACTGAAACTGTTTGAAACGATCGATTATTACTTACAAAATTCAATAAGTATGTAATCATTTTGTTCGATAGCCTCCTCAATATTGTCTTTCGTCAGCACTAAAACCTCATCTTCGGTTTCAATTTTAGCAAGAGTAGCAACAAAGAATGATATTACAGTGAACGTTAACACAAAGAACTTCATGTTTAAATGAAGATAAATATTATTTGTAGATGATTAACTCTGCGGCAAGTAACAAAGACTTGTCGTTCTTATTAAAAAACTGAATTTGCCGTTATAATATTGAAATTATAGACACCAACACCATTCGTTGAGGAATACGAATAAAGTGATCAACTACAGTGATGTTGAGAACTATACAGTCAGTAGATCGTGGTTAATGCGTGGCATCACCATTCATCGTGGGAGTTGCTGATTGGCTAACATTACATTTCAGAATCTGGTAGGATGTTAACGCGAGATTACTATAGAACGTTTGATTCATCATCTCGTTCTCTATTAATGATATGAGTTTCTTATTTTATAGGAGAGATAAACATATTTTGTATTTTTTATATGGATCCAAGTTCACGATAATATTTGTTTATTACTATATATATTTATGTTATCATGGTCACATGTGTGCAACGAAAAAGAAAACAAATGATACTAATCTGCACTATTTAAAAAAAATAATAGGTTGTAATGGCTAACTGATTTTGTTACTTTACAATGATTACTTAGTAATTAATAAAAAAAAGTATATAAGAACTATTTTTTTGTTTTATACTCTCTCTATATATATAATTGAACATTTTGTCACTGTAAAATTTAATAAGTAAAAAGAAATTTAAAACTATGTACAGCACATTTTATTCAAATTTGATTTTGAAGAAAATTATTCAATTTTTATAGAAATGTTACTACATTTATATATATATATGTGATATATGTATGTACATACATACAATATGTATATATCAGTTCTAGTTTAGTTACTTCTTTTATAGTTAGTTTATTTGACTTAGGTTGAGATAATGCAAAACTTTTTCTTTTTTTGACTTTTCAAATTTTTTAAAATTGTATATAAATAATTTTAATGTTTGTCACATGTATTTTACATTTTAAATGTTGTTAATCTTATGAATTAAAATTTCATTAGTTTAGAAGACAAAATAATGCACTTATATGTATGTAATATGTGAAAACATTTTTCAAAATCAAAAATAATTTTGAAAATATGTATTTGTATGCAATAATGCATTATATAACTGCAATTAAAATATATAACTGTCTAAATGAATAGAATAAAGTCACAGTTTAGTTGTTTGCAGATAGTGGAGCTGTCTTGCATTATCTTTAAAATAAGGAAATTGATCTGAATTTGTTGGCAAAGATGACATCGTATACAGTAACATCTGAAATATTTACAGAAAATAACAATTCTTCTATAAAAATAAAAAATAATTGTAAGTTCATTGTTCACCATTATTTTTCTTATTATTTTTGTGTTCTTATAAATACATATATTGTAACACATATATATAACATGTTTCTAGGTGCAATAACTAACTTTATTTTTAAGTATCCATCTTATATGATAAAACCAAAATATATCAATGAAGGTATAATTTATGACAAAGATGATGACATAGATGTAAATAGGCAACAAAAAGGAAAATTAGGAATAGGTATAGTATTGATTTCTATAATTGACTGTATGCCTTAAAATTGCTTAACTGCTCAATACATGAAATCATATGTTTAATATTTATAGAACACTACATATCTACAGAATTGCAACATGTTGGATTACAAGTATGGCGAGGTGCCCTGTTATTAGCTGATTATGTTTTATCCAATCCTGATTTGTTTAAAGATAAAGTAGTTTTAGAATTAGGTGCTGGAGTTGGCTTAACTAGCATAGTAGCCAGTTTTCTGGCTAAAGAAGTAATTTGTACAGGTAATAAAAATAGTAATCCTGTTCTATTAAAATTAAACATTAACATAAAAATATTAAACATTATTTTTATATTTTAGATGTTGATATCAAAGGGATATTGAAATTAATACGTAGAAATTTTATACGAAATAATACTTATGTTAAATCTAAACTTTATATTAAAGAATTAGATTTTTTAAATTTAAAATGGCCAACATTTTATGAAGAAAGAATAAATGAAGCAACCATTATTTTAGCTGCAGATGGTGAGTAATGAACTTACAGATTTAGAATAAAAATATAAATAAATTATTGATAAAATCTTATATTTACAGTAATTTATGATGAAAATATAACAAACGGATTCGTCCAAACATTAGCAAAACTTCTGAATTCAGAAACATCAAAAACTGTCTACATTTCTTTGGAGAAAAGATACGTATTTACTACAGCTAACATGGATACTAGTGCACCAATGTTTGAAGAATTTCTAAACTGTATTGAAAAACAGCAATTCAATTGGCATATTGAATATATTAAAATAGATTTTCCACAATACTTTAAATATGATAGAGTAAAACAAATGATTCTTATAAAAATAGAAAACAAATAAGTGAAATAACTTAATATATGATAGTAATATGCATGTACATATATGAACTATAATTTCAAACAGTATTAAATAAAAGGTTTAAGAAAATGTACGTGATCTAGGATATAGCTAATGGCAATAAGAAAATAATTTACATTTTCATTCATTTGTTTAATCATGATAAAAGTATATGCAATTTTATAAAAGGATGTATATATTTTTAAAATAATAAATACTTATATTTTTATGTATGTATTAAAATCATTATTATTTATAATCGTAATAATGTTAAAACATATGATACCTTAATTAACTGTAAATTGATTTCTGTATAGATGTAAGAATTCAACTGTCAAAGGAAGTTATTTAATTACCAATAGCACTGTGTAATTTATTATTACGTTTAGAAGAATAAAGAAAGAATTTTGACGATTTCAAATAAAAATGTAAATATTTTAAGTTATTAGGTTTCCATATTTATTGTATTTTTTTTGTATTTACAGCCTAGAATAAGTAGTAATATTAATGGACAGTGATTAAAGTCGTTCGAAGAGAACGAGATTTACTAAAAATCAATACTTGCTATGTACTTAAACAAGATCAAAAACTTCAGCTAATTAAATTACAAAGAAACGTCACGTACTTCGTACGGGAATGTAAACGTTTCTTCGAACGATTATCGGCAGTAAAGTTGCGTATATTACACTTAGGATAAGTTAATTGTAATATACTAAATTTCATCCACAAGTTTGTCTGAGAGAACGACAATCGGCAAACGAATTATGTTAACTAAAATTTTTTCAACGCATAAGTGAGTACAAATACTCAGTTGAAAAAAAATAAAACACTAATTGGCGATAGTCACTCTCACATTCAGATTTTTCTTGCTTCATAAAGGCACTTTTATATAACACTTCATTCCTCATTTTTTGGGTAAAACTTATAATTTACAGCCTCAGTTTTATATGGAATTAAATTTACAAGGTATATCTGAAGTAATTGTACCAAGGTCCCATCTTTCAAGAGATTATGTACTAGCTTTTCTAATTTCGTATTAACTTTAGACATTAAATTCATCTATCAAATAATTTAAATGAACATTACACAAGAACTACAATTGTTTTATCGTATAAAAGAATAAGCTATCATATCTAAGTATGAATTCAGTGCCCTTGTTTTCTGTAATTCTGTTTTTAAAATTGTAAGTATACGAGGCAATACAATTTTATTTAAGCAAATAAAAAGCTTTAGAAAATTGGAAACATAAAAAGCATTATTGACTAGACCAAGAAAGAACGGGTATATTATATTTTTATGAAATTAGGTTTTCGATTACGTATGTTCAAAAAAATAAATTTTTTTTTTTGTATCCACATTCAATTATTTCCAAATTTTAGTTAAAACTATGGGAATTGTTTACATTATTTTTTCCTTTCTTTTAAAATTTGTTGCATACTTCATTTTTACAATTACAATTTTCAAATTCATAGAAAATTCATCTAATGGCTAGAGCAATGATTATCAAATATTAGCTAAATGTCAATCATCCTAATTATAATTATATTCTTTGCAACAAATACCGTACAAACGCGTGCGCAATTAGGTTTCTCTCGGTTAAGGACAAGTGTAGGAGAAGGAAGATGCTTCCCATCGGACTCACCGTTATTTTTTATGTGCAGAATAGGTAACTTCCTATCATCGTCTCCCACGCTTCTTAAACCACTAAATGGCTTCTTCCCCTACACTTCTCTTACATCTTCATTTAGCCGACAAAAGCCTTCGTTGCACGCGGCTGTACAAAAATGTACAATTAGTAGCGTATGCATACTGATTACTAATAGCTACTTCCACTTTGGGGTGGTTTTTGGTTAGCATTACCACTATTTGATACTGGATCCAAAATCAATTTTCTTCTATGATACTCGGTAGTCGCATTTTCACTGGCCATTGACTTTCGACGTAAAAGTGTCGTATTCTCTGAAATCTGAATTATCGAATTTGTACTTTTACGCCGAGTTGGTATATCACTCGCTTGTCTTCGTCCTATTTCATTTTGATTGGATATCCCATTAGTGATTGACACTGTTGTAGAACTTTTACTATTAGTAGTATTCGTTATACAAACTGTAGAAGCAGTTTTATTCGCACCGCTTTGCATTGATGTAAATGTATTAGCATTTTTATTAATAGAGTTTTGTATTGTACTATTATGATTTACAGTCTTATTCGATGTTGTCGACATCATGTTAGCATGTTTAGTAATAGTATTGTGGATAGATACCGTTGTTTTCACGGATTGCGAATTTGGTGAACCAAGAGGTAAAGAGGTTTTACGTCTTGCATTAGAATTTGATACGTCACTATTAAAATTTACTTTAGCAGTTGTACTATTTTGTTTAGTATCTAAAGATGCATGAAAACCTGAACTAAGCCATTTTTCAACTTGAGCTTCGTGCGATTTTTGTAAAACTTTTCGAATATCACTATTTTCACCTCCTTCCTTCATTATCTCTTGTAATTTTTGAATTGTTTGATATAAAACCACAGGGCTAATTAAGCCAAAATCAAACAAACTACACATATGTAGAACAAAATTACGATACAAATTTTTCATGAGCAATTCCTTTCCTTTAGTTTCTAGAAACATTTGGCAAGCCAATGGTATTTGACAGTCTCCTACATAGCCATATTTCATAACGTGTAAATTCCACATTTTCATAAGTTCTTTTTCTCCTTCGTTTACGTCTGTAAAATCATCGATCATCATCATCGTTTTAGTTTGCAACCATTTTGGATCGTTTTCTCCTTCAGAATCAATATCCATTTCTTTTGGATATATAGGCAAACATGTGACAGTATGATGATATAATCTAAAAAAAATTTGCATGTTATATTTCTTTGATTGTATAATAATTGGTAAAAGATATATTTATTATTTCTACCTATTATGTCCTGTAATGTAAGGTCTTTGGCTTTCGTACTCATTTTCATCAAGCTCCAGAAATTCTGAAAGACTTGGTTTAGTTCTTTTTGGGCGACATACTAAAATATTTGTTACACTTGTACGTCTTGTTGGCCCTGTTCTGGAAAAAGCTACGCTAGAAGGTTGTGATATCAATTCATGAGGGCTTCCTGCATAGGAGCCATCATAGCATTCGTTTATTGCTACATCTATACGAGCACCTTGTGGAATTGGCTATTAAAATAAATATGATTTATTTTACAATAGTTTTGTAAAATTAAATATGACATGTACTGTAATGGACACCTACCACATATGTGAATGTAAATCGTGAATGACATAGTTTTAAGTGTTTTAACAACGAATAGAGCTTTCCACAATCTAACGAACACCAAGGGCAATGTAAATCTTCGCAAGCTTCTGTTTGTTGACGACTATTATTATTGTACAGGAACTGGTAAACTATTTGCTGAGTACCCGTAGAAGTGTCCAACTTTTCACTGGGTGTTGTCATTCTTGAAGAGTTAAGAGGACTAGGTGTTGGCAGTGTAGAATTGTTATTATTGTTAATACTACTATTATTATTTGTGGAAGAACGTTCTAGACCAGCTAAAACAAGGATATGAAATATAAGTTATATTTTTCATCTCGGATTTACTTTCATACGACGTAGAAATAACTTACTATTTACTGATCGATTTTCTTTATTATCACCGTTTGGTGCTGTATGTATCGGAGATGGTCTATCAACTAAACCAGTACTCGGTTCAGTCGTCCAATTAAGTCGAAACTTTAATGTTGGTCCTTTGCTAAATACTTCAAAAGGACCGCATTCTTTGATGTCAGGTACAGACTCCCAAGAGCTGTGCTTCTTTGGGCTAGATCGAATATTGGTTTGTACTTCTTGTAAACCTAATTCATAATCGCCATCGGTCAACAAACATCTATTATGTTTATCATATACTATCAGTTCAGAACCATACAATTTTACTTCTTCTCCTGAAGTTTTAATTGAACCAGTAGAAGACTTACGACGTTTTTGAGCCGGTTCTGAAAAATCAAAACAAATACTGTGAAACTATATTATGTAAATTAATATATGATAAGGTTTTACCTACCATCTAAATCACAGTTATGCATAAGGCAGCCAGTATTTGATGTACAATAAACTCTAAGTAAAAGCATATAGGTCTTTGCTACATGACCATTATTTAAACTGAAGCTCTCATTAGGTATAGATATAGTAGGTACTTTTGGAGGTGGTTGATTTTCACAAGGATTTATTGGAACTTCGCTTGTACCAACAGAAACCTGAAATAAAAAATAATTAAAACACTTGTAGCAATAATTATTAGTTTTACTTATTTTGGTTTTTATTAATTACTAAGTTTAAGAAATCATACTTGCCTGCATAATTGGTGAACTCACATCTTTTCGTTTTTTGTGACATATTTTCAACAACAATGTTTCTACTTTTACTGGATCTTGAGGTATTTCAACTAAATATCATTGCATTATCGTAAAATAAAATTTAATTAATGGAATTGAAACTTACATATAATTAATATAAAAATTTTAACCAATTTTGATACATGTTTACCTTTCTTATCATAAAAACCTAAAAAAGTAAGAGTCATATATCCACGAACACCTGGGTTTTCCTCTTGTTTGTTTTTTGACATTAATTTTTCCAATATCATGTCAGTTTTAAATCCTCTTCGAGACTTATGACTTCTGGACATACGTTGCTTCATGTAAGTTAAATTTCTATATAGAAATATTGGCTAAAAAAATTACATAAGGTATTTAAATATAAGCATATAAAAATGTGAGACAGAAAACAATCAGTAACTTCAAAAATCTATAATTTATTAAACTGAATTTAAGTTAAATTATAAAATAATAAATCTGTATACCTACCATGTACAATTATTAAAAACAAGTACATAGAAAGTATCAAAATATTTGAATAACTATAATTGCAATGTATTGAAACCATAAAAAAATAGTTCACTAAACTGTTGGTACAAAAACCTGCACCCAATACATGTTTTCGTTCGCTTCTTGTAATTATAAATAAATATTTATCATTTTACTTTTTATCTGGGATGTACATTATATTAAAACGTTAGAATATTCAGTTAACACTTTGAGGATAAAATAAACTATAAATAATTATAAATTAACATATAATATAAAATATAAATTAATTGATTTTTACTCACTGAAATTTGGTTTCTTGTGCGTAAAAATCGATAAATCTGGGTTGGCTCTGAAAAATAATATAAATACATTATAAAATAAAAAATTAATAATACAGATTAAATATACATTTAACTATACATAATATATAAATTTAAATATTATCTTTATGAACATAGTTATATTTTATTGCATAATAAAGTGGATAGTGTAATTAAGTTCCGCTAGGTGGCCCGTAGGTTAACGTCGTTCTCGAAAGTGAAAGGATTAATGGAGAAGCTTAAAAAGCCGAATAGAGAAATGTACAGCCGATCCTTCAGTAGGTTAAACAGGGAGGTGATGACACGGTTTTTCTTGTTTTCATACGAGAAGCCTGCATGTTTTACGACGAAGCAGGTTAAACCTTTCTGATCCCTTAATTTTCAAATCGCATGATATTAAATCAACAAAACATTTTTAATATTATATAAAAACTTAAAAAAATATTATGGATTAGTTACATTCTATAGCTGCATATTTTATGAAAGTGAAAATTATTGTGTGAATTTTAATTATAAATGTAATATATGGAAACAACGTACGAACGCTAGCAGAATTTACCAGTATTCAAATTTAAATTACAAATGCATTAAAGGGAATTGTGAAAACTTACATATCGGAAGCCTCGAATACATGACACACCGACCATTAAAGTGTTAATAAAAATTATAAATAAAAGAATAAATGTACAACTTAAATGCAATCATCCATTAATGTAAAAATATTAACCTAAAACTTTGCAACCAAGAGTTTTAGCTGACATTTTAATACAAGAAATATTTAACATAGATCTTAGATGTTTAATTTTTATTTAACTGTAGCTTGACAATTATTGAATTGGCTGGTTTACAATTTTTTCTGTTTATTGCTACAATTCAATTTAACACTTATATTATGTTCATCCTTTTTCTTTACTTATAACAATTTTTATAAAAGATATTACACTATAAAGAGTGGACGAAAAGTCGCTTTACCCATCATAACTAATACAATATAAGAAAAGTAAAAACTTATAAATTCTCAATAGAGTGAAGCGATTTTTTTGGCCACCCTGTAAGAATTTATGTCAACTTTAATTAATATTCTTGAAATATATATTTTTATATTTCAAATAATATTAGTTTATGTGATTTTTGTAACAATTTAAAAAACGTGTAGTCTTATCAATATCAAAACAGTATTACACGTAAAAAGATTGATAATATTGAAAAAAAATTAATGTAATAATATATACAATCCTCTCGTGTATATTAAATATATTTCATTCAATCCAGGTTTATCTAACTAAAAAACTATAAACATGATAAAAGAATGACAGGTGTCGGTATGAATTGACGTAAAAGGAGGGAACGAAAAGTAGCGACGCGAGAATCGGCGCTTGGTACATTCTAAGCAAATGGGGTTATGTACGATTACAGTTAACATTGATAATAAATATTCACAAGAAAAGCAATTGTTAGCCGTTCAATCGTTAAATTTCTTGATATTAACTGATATTAAATCACGACAAAACATGGAAAAGGAAAATTATATCTGTAAATTCTTACTTTCGAAGGCCTGCAGGAATAGCTCATGATCTGCTTGTATTTGATCCATTCGAGGACCTCTTTGTCCATCCACTTCTTTCTCCCGCTTTTTCGGCGGCATTTTCACGTGATTTGTTATTAAATATCCTAAGAAAACTTATTTTGTCACGTGAAAATACAATGACAATACCCGCCCCGCGCGAAATCTGCGGCGCTCAGCCTGCAACTAAAGCGCACTCTTATATCACTATTAATTACTAACACGACCAATCATTTGTTTATCAGCGCCAAATGTAAATGCCTTATTGTAACAAACGTATATTATAAATATATCCTGCTATTATTATATTATTTATTGATATTAATAGTATAAAGACAAAAAAAAATTAGTATAACTTTTATATCATTTTAAGCATTCTTCTTAACCGATGTTTATGATATATATTCTGACAGGTGTCATAACAAAAATGTATACATATGTTATAATCTATAATTTAAAATATTCTTTATTATATAAAGAATAATTAATAATTTTATGCAGAACATATTTACTTCGTTTTAGGATTATTAAAATTTTCTAAAATTTCTTCTTTTATTTTTATGTCATTTCATTTATTAATTAAATTTGTGTTTATTTTATCTACAAAATATGTGAAACTTTAGTATATAAGATAATATGATTAAATATAAAAACTATAAATGCAATTAAAGTATTGGAAAATATGATACAACTGTATATATATCTATACAGAAGAATACAATATGTATTTGCATTATATACATTATGTGCATATTTATACACATAACTTTAAACAACATTTTATTAATATAAAGATTAGTGAAATTCTTTTTTAATACTTTTTTTGAATTGATGAAACATGGAACATGTATCAAAAATAAAAATACTGGTTATTCATCCATCGAACGTAAGCGAAAGCGCAAATGAATTATACGCTTTCAATAACCTATTCCCGTACATTTTCGTGTTACAAGTAAATAGTGACCTTAAAAATTAGATTACTTTTTGTTGATGCATTTCTTGAAGTTATATTTTACATTTCCGTACTGTAATTTAAACTAGGATAATTTTTTACTACACTTAATGATATTTACAATAAAATTTTAATTTGTTTTATATTATAAAAACATGAAATATAACATATTTCGTATTACAAATGTACAATTTGTGCAGAAACGGTTTTTTAAAAAACTTCAAGTAAGAGTTAGATTTGCACCTAGTCCAACTGGTATGTAAAGTGGTTATTTAACTTATGTCTTTTAACAATTTACTGTAAAATAAATTTGGAGCTGTATTAATTTTTATTCTATTATTATAAGGGACCTTGTTTTTTTATAAACAATTTATTGCCAATGTATATGAAATATTATATTTTATTTCTAGGTTTGTTACATATAGGAAGTTTACGAACTGCATTGTATAACTATTTATTTGCTCGTTCTAATAATGGCTCATTTATCTTGCGGATCGAAGATACAGATCAAGCTAGATCTGTACCTGGAGCAATAGAAAAAATTGAAAATGATTTATTGTGGGCTGGGATTATACCTGATGAGGATCCAATAAGAGGTGGACCTGTTGGGCCTTATATACAATCAAAACGACTTGAAATATATAAGTATGTTGTCTAAATGTAATGTTTTTTTTATATATAAGCAGAAGTTGGAAAGATTATCTTTAAGAACTGTGAAGAGGTAAGGAATATTGCTTCCCATTTTTGCTTCTAACACATACATTTATTGCTACTACTATGTTAAAATAAAATAAAATGATCACTTATCACTTTGTTCTTAGAGATAATGCTACAGTAATGCACTAACCCAGTCACTGTTGTATTTCTATTAAAAGTAATGCAGTATTAAATGAAGGATGGTATTTGAAACTTGCTTTTATGCTGCTAAATATTTTTTAGCTTATTTAAGATTAATCTTCAAATTGTCTTTAATATATTATTTAAATTATTTACATTCTTAATATCCAATTAAAACTTTAATGCACAACTCATTAAATTATAGGGAAGAAGTGCTTAAACTAATAAATAATCAATCTGCATATTACTGTTTCTGCACAAAAGACAGATTGCAGTTATTGAGAAGAGAAGCTATAAAATGTGGACAAGTGCCTAGATATGATAATAGATGTCGACATTTAAGTCAGGATGAAGTAAAACAAAAACTCAATAAGGGAGATCCTTATTGTATTAGATTTAAAGTACAGTAAAATACTATTAAATAATATTATCTTACTTAACTGTAATTTCATAGGGTCATTCTTGTACATCATTGCAGTTATCTTCTGGGACAGAAAGTTTTGATGATATAATATATGGTAAAATAGAACATGATATTGCAAGCAGGGAAGGGGATCCAATTATTATTAAAGCAGATGGTTATCCAACTTATCATTTTGCAAATGTTGTTGATGATCATCTGATGGGAATATCCCATGTGCTACGAGGAATTGAGTGGCAAGTATCCACTCCCAAACATATAATGATGTACAAGTAAGTATAATGATTACTCTATATTCACATCTCCTAAATTTCTAAGTTTCTAAAAGTTTTGAACATTATTTACTATTTATTTTAATAAAATTTATGATAAAATTCTATTTTTATAGAGCATTTAATTGGACCCCTCCAGTATATGGACATTTACCATTAATACTAAATCCCGATGGAACAAAGCTATCAAAAAGACAAAACGATATAGACATTGCATATTTTAGAAAAGAAGGGATTTTTCCATTAGCAGTTCTAAATTTCGTTATTCATGCAGGTGGTGG
This sequence comes from Osmia lignaria lignaria, assembly GCF_051020975.1. Taxonomy (NCBI): domain Eukaryota; kingdom Metazoa; phylum Arthropoda; class Insecta; order Hymenoptera; family Megachilidae; genus Osmia; species Osmia lignaria. The sequence goes on along the minus strand of NC_135033.1, from coordinate 10,068,875 downwards.
TTTTGATAACAAAGGTGGAGCTTATTATATTGATAGTTATGAAGAACTTATTAAACAAGTATGGTTTTATATTAAAGTTTTAAAATATTTAAAATTAAACATTAGAAAAAGTTTAATAAATCATCTTATTTTATTCTATTTTTGGATTGTTTCAGTTTGATATTTCCAAAATAAAAGTGGCTTCTAATAAGCTTTTATCTGAAAAGTTATTAGAATTTAATAAGTTAGAAATATCGAAACTATTAGCAAATGAGAAAAATAATAAATTTTTAGTTGAAAGAATTAAGAACCTAGTCATGGAAGCATTTCCGGAAAAGTATGGAATTATTTTTGCACATACTTTTTGTTATTATTATTATTTAATGCTTATCAAATATTTGAAAACATCGTTACAGAAAAATTGATGAAACTTTGCATTTAAATGATCATCATGTAATTAAAACATTGAAATGGGCACAGAATAGAATATCTAAGTTAAGTGATCTAGTATCTCCACATCTGGCCTTTATATGGATACTTCCAACCACATCTGTAGATAAAATTCATTCAGAATATTCAGGTATAATTTTTATTTTTTGGACTTCATTATATAATAAAACTTACTATTTTTCGTTACAGACGTACTTAAAATATTAAAGGACAAATTGCTTGAAACTGATGCTGAACATTTTAACAAAACATGGATAAATAGTTACTTAAAAGAATTTGCTAATGAGCATGGAGTTCCATTTCCAACATTGATGAAACATCTACGTCTTATTGTTAGCGGTTTAAAGGTAAATATTAAATATTGCAATTATTAATTTCAAATTATTTTATACAGCAAGAATTTTTATATTTTTAGGAGGGTCCGCCAGTTGGTGAAATGATGGAAATTTTAGGAAAAGATACTATATTATTTAGAATAAATCGCTATATTTCCTGAAATTAAACATACCGTTAATAAATTTTTCCATGAGCAATATAATGAAATTTTATAGATATAACATCGAATAGAAAATGTTTAAATAGAATAAAAAGCTTAAATATCTAGTCACTTTTTTTAATGAAGTTTATGGAACACCAATCTTTTTTGTGTATGTTGAAAACCATCAAACCATTATGTATATATAAAATAGACCACTCTAAGTGCCATCAATTTGTCTTTAAAGTTATTAAATATATACGTTTTTTTTATTATTGCAATAATATTTCTATATTAGTTTGATTCATTTTAACACAAAATGTACAGTTTTCACGATGTACATTAATTACAGTTGTAAATATGACGAATATACGTTTAAATAATCTCAGACAATAATTACAGACAAAATATTAATTCAAATATTGAGTATTGGACAAGGATTAAAACGCGTGCATAACTGTAATATTATTTATTTTTTTTAAGTATATTGAAAGATGTTGGATATACATAGAAGTACATAACAATCAAATATTTAACATTATATAATACTGTAATATTGTTACCTGAATATAACTTTGAATTTCGGCTATAAGTAGTCTTAAATGAATATCACATGCAAGTTACTTTTCTGATTGACTATTATTTACAATATCAGATACACAGTTTGGAATGCATAATACAATTTTGTTGTGCATTATAACATCATGTCAGTTAATGAAATACATTCAAGATTAGAAAATTTAAGAATAGGCACTTTTGTCTTTGCAGTTTTATATTGAAATTAATTAATTCTTTTATATATATATACATCCATACATACATATACACGCATTTACATAAAAGAGTTAATTAATTTTTGGGATTTGAATTGAGCATATATAATAAGATTCAAAAAGACAAGATTACAAAGTACTACATCAAATTATATAGTTTGGAAAAATTTGTTGTTATATTGCCAACATTATTACTTTATAGTTTTTATTCTAAAAAGAATGGCTAACACTAAATTAATATCAATTAGATGGTTTCAAAAAATTAAAAAATATGATATACCATATGCTGCTATGTTGAGTTATTGATTTCTTTCTTAATATACTTTTAATATTTTTAGTTTATTGATTAATAAAGTTCAATATGTTTCGTAAATTATTTGTACTACTAATCAAAATGATAAATGATAGGTATTGCTAAGCTGGATAAGCTTCAATAAGATTACTGATATTTAGTAAGAAGAATTTTTTTAATTTCATTGTTGCACAGCTGTAAAATTACATCACAAAGGAGGAACTATATAAAAACATCTGCTTTTGTTTTATATGTAAATACATTACCTAGTGATATACAATAATGTAAGATAACAGTAAAAAAGAAAAAATAATTGTAACTTTGTTACTTGTAAATTTTAAAAAACCACACTTTTTTTGTAGAGATATAGAATTTTTATAAAAAAGAGTAAACTCATACATTTTTTTGCTTAATTCTGGTTACACAATCATAATTTATAAATCAATAAGAAATTAAACCGTTTTTAACATGGAGATTATGCAGATGTTATTACATAGCTTAATATTTGGATATTTAATGACTAGTAAAAGTTATGAAAATTAAATAAATATATATATATATATACACAAGTAGGATTTAAACACTGTAATATATAGTGTACAGATAATTAAGAAGTAATAGATTCTGATGCCATTTCTGCTCTAATGATTCAGACAATAATAATACATCTTTGAAAGATAACAATTGTCTATTTGTGTCTATAAATTAGTAGTAATAAAAGTACTGGCAATAGCCATTAGGTAGTGCAATACTATTAGTTTTATGTGCTTATTTATAAGAAATTATCTTCTACTTAATAAATGTACTATTTAGAAGAATTTCATATATTTAAATTTTGTCAATCGCGCCTTCCTACTTTGCCTTTATACTAATGGCATCCTCTTCAAACATACTTACATCTTAAAAATTTGTTTTCTCTTTCTTTTCCAGTAAATTTGTACATGATATTTTTATTGCCATTGGCGGGTGTTTTACACACGTTCTTTTTACTTTATCATTGTCAATGTCATTATTATCATTATCATGATTGTTAATTTATTTTTTCAATTGTTATACAGAGCGGTGCACGTAACAGTTACAAGTAATAACTACTTTTGAAGTGTAATTAGAAAAAAAAATGTTGCAGGAAGAAGGTGAATAGTTCAAAATGTAAATATGTACATATATAGTTCTATTTAAAAAAATAATGCAATCGTTAAAATGCAAAAAATGTATGATCCTACAAATGTAATACTATTTGAACCATTCATCTGGTTTTTTTTTAACGTTGTTTTCTAATTATACCACAAAAAAGCTATGATTTGCAACGGTTACATAGTTTACCCTGATCATACTGATTAAATCTCACTTTCATTAGATATTGTTATGTATTAAAAATGTTTCTTTGAGTATAATTCAAATGTGATAAAATACTGTAAGTACGAAGTATTGAACATAAAAAAAAATTTCAGAACATTTTACACGTATACAGTGGGATATATATTGTAAATATATGTATGATTAATTTTGTATGATTAAGCACATGTGCACATATATGTATATGTGTATATACTTTATATAATATAGTTTAATATAGATTATGTGAAATTTTAAATATAAACATAATAACAATTGATTTTAGTTTACTGTTAACATTTTATGCACACAGTTGTATTAAATTTAAATATAGTTTTATTTTAAAAGTATCTTGTGTATATATTGTGTATATATATACATACATACAGTACATACACATTTATACTTTTACGTAAAAAATTAAAGTCACATCAAATTAATGTAAATTGCAAATAGATTGTACTTATATAAATTATATAATTGACAATACTTATTTCATACCTAATATTTAGAATGTAATTTTTAAATATATTAATACTGTTTTAAGTAAACTTAACATAATATATTCCGAAATTCTAAATATTTATCAAATTTATCATTATTTATCAAATGTAAAAATTGTCAAATAAAATGCATAAACACGTATTTCTAAACTTATATATGATTTACATTAATACGTAATTTTTAAAGTCTTTAATTTTTGTACAATATACAAAGGAATAAATATAAATGATACTGTTAATTAAATTACTTTTTAATAAATTATTATACTATTAAAATTTTACTCATTTTATAAATGCATAATGAATAATTACGTTTGTGTTGTCATTGCATTTAAAGGTATTGTATTAAGTATGGATATAGCATGCTTAACATGAAGTCAATTTAACAATTTGGCACTAATAACATTATTTTGTCACGGAGCAGTGTAGAAAATAATTTTTTTTTTTTTATAACACCGTTACGTCACAGTAAGTGTCCCTTTTTATCAGAATATCTACATTTTGTTTATATTGCATATTTAGTATTACATAATGTTTGCGATAACAGCGTAAATACCCACTTATTTTTCTACTTTCAAATGATTTCTGTGCACCAAAAAAATGTAGTATCATTAATGTATCTCCGTAATTCTGTATTTTCAGATAATTATTAACTAATATAATATATTATCTATTGATTGTATGATTTATACTTTGAAATATTGAATTAAGTGTCATATAACTAATTATTTAGATCATTAATAGCTTGCAAGATTCTTTTAACGTGTCCTACTTTAGTAATACCAAGTTCTTTGAGATCTCTACGGGCTAATGATAATAATTCCCTACCTCGTATATCATGAGACACGAATTTATCAGTATATTCAACCAACTGTAGACTTTCTAGCCAAGTGCAAACTTCTTGTACTCCCCATGTAGTAACTTGTTCCCGAACAGGGTGTGCACCAGAATTACCTCCTGAACGTCGGAATTTTAACCAAAACAAACCTTTGTGTCGATTCTTTTTATCTCCCTTTTAAAAAATAAAAAAACATTGATAAATTCATATTACGTCGATTTCAGTACATATTGTACATATTATATCAAATACTAGTAATCAAATAAATTTACAAATTTAAAAACATATACCTGTTCATCTGATGGTAAATTTTGTAAGTATACTAATCCTGTACCACCTTCATCAAATGTACATTTTTTTAATTCTTGTTCCATACTGGCCAGTGAAAAAGATAAGTTATTCTCCAAACCTTCTCGTAATTTCTGTGTTATATAAATTGAAATATTAGTAAACTTTCGCAAAAATATAAAACTATAAAATATTTACCAAATTATGTGCTTTATCCCTAAGTAATTCGCACGAATCTTCGTAAAGTTGTCTTGCGCTTGATACCAATTCTGTTACAACCGGCCTTAAATTGTTCTGTTAAATAATATTTGATGCAATTGATTTGTATTTATATTTAAAAAATATTAAAAATTTAATTATAACAAAACTACTAACTCCCTGTAATATTTTTCCATCTGGATGAACTTGTTCAAGTGCCTGGGCTGTTCTTGCTGCGACTTGATACAAATCAGCTTCCAAGCTTGGATGTGATATAATAAGAAGCTTCACCCATTTAACTAAAGTTGTAACAACTTCAATAAAACCCAGTAAAATATACATTTCTTCTTCGTTCAAATGTGATGGTTTACCGATTACTGGTAAATGAGACTTTGATTGTGATTGCAATTGTAATTGTGCACTGTTTATGGTAGACACTGAATGGGATATTGCATTAAGTGTATTGCGTTGTTTTTCCTCCCATGTTTTTAAAGATGTTTCCAATGCCTGCATTTTAAAGTCTATATTGTAATTACTTTTAAACATGCATACACCTAACGGTATCATCAATCAATGTTACTTACTCGATTTCGGTAAAGCATTTGCATACGATTTTTATGTATAATGCGTATAATACCGGGCCTCTGAATCCATGCCTCACCATCAACTTGTATGGGTACTCCTTCCTCTCCCAAAATATTAATTTGAACCGTTTGACACTGTGCAATTCTATGATGCTGCAAATTAATAAGTCGTGATGCAGCCATTTGAACAGAACCAAACACAGCCACAACTTCTAATATGCGATCGTCAAACGAAGGCGCTAGAAACAGGTCTCCTTCTTTCGTGCCTCCCCAAAAATTTGTGCCACCCATAAAACTATAATAGAATATGATTTAGTAAAGTATAAATATATATAATTGTTTCTGTATTTATACCTTGGAATGTTTAATACAACGATTCCTTGTAAAGACGGTAATGGTATACGTTGACCATCACATTCTAATTGTACTCTTTGTTCAAGATTTTTATATGTTTTTTGTAACAATTGTTTGGATCCTAACACACCATACCACATATAGTTCTTTGCCCGTGATCGGCATTTCTCAGGATGTTCTTCTCTTTTATGATGAAAATCAAGACTAATTTTTGCATCTATACCAATTCCAAAATAGTTGTTCATAACACAACGTTCAAAGTAACCTTCCCTGTATTAATTAAAGAAACAATTAATTCTATATATGATATAGACATAATAGATTTAGTTAGTTTCAATGTAACTCACATCAAAGTTTCATCAGGATCCATTAATGGTGACACTGCTGCACAAAGTGCATCTGCATTTGCAAGCAATGCTTGACTAATGAGACCTGTTCCTCCACTGACATCTGCAATTGGATAATTTTCATTAAAAAAAAAATATCTAAAGCATGTTAAATACGTATTAAATAATTTAACAAATATCTATAAAAATGTTTAAGTTGACTATTTCGCATGATTCTAATTACAATACATATACAGAAAGATATATACTGCAAAAAAGCGAAACGTTTACTTACTTGGCCACATAGGTAACTGAACTAAAGGATTAATAATTGGAAGTTTTTTAACATCTTCAGTTTTGTCAACAGATTTTACTCTTTCATGGCGTAAACTTGCATTGGAACCATCAAATCTTGCAGCTGTAGCAGCTAAAGATACTACTTCTGATGCTTTTATCAAACTTCCACTGCTAATTCGTCGAGTTGCTTGCGGAGAAAAACCTGATTCTGGTAGCTCTACACTTACTAATTATTTATGAAACCGATTAATAAACACATAATAAATAATTTATACACTAAAATAAAAATCCTCAACAATAAGAAATACAACTACAATGAAAAAATCGGGGATGGAAATGCAGAGTATTTTATACAAAAAAGGATATGTATAAGTTATAAAGTTATTGCTTATTTAATATTAAGCAACTAGGAAGCATTTTCGAAAAGATTACTGGTCTATGAATTAATGTATGAAATGTTCGTTTCCTCACATTTTTCCATGCTTTCATCATTATATCGTCTTAAATACGGACTCATTTTATATCCTCCGTCTGAATCATGTTGACTTTCAATTGATGCCGATGGACTAGGAGGATTAATTATAACACTTATCGATGGTGGAAAATTATTAGGTTTTTCATTTGTTGTAGTAGTATCTGAAGAAACATTAAAGCAACATACAGGACTTAATAAATCAGACGTTTTGCCATCTCGAGAATCTTTTAATTGGTTAATATCATTACTGTTCTGTCCAGATGATCCTATGTTATGCTTGCTTTTATTCTAATGGAAATTAATATAAGATTTAAGTTATATCTGTGCACATTTAAAATAAAAACTATATAAATGAAAAAAAATATATATATCTAAGTAAACAATTTACCTCAGTTTCTATAACAGAGTTCTTTGTTGTTTGCTTTCTAAATGATCGTTTAGCGATATCATTGCCTTCAACGAACTGAGCTATGCTACAATATTTCTGTGGTTTTTCCATTTGCTCTGGCTCAAGACCCTCTCTTACAGAGTCATATTTTTCTCCAATATTTGTGCTATTCACATCTTGTCCAAGAGAACTTAAATCATCGTTTAAACTTTCAGAATTTTGTACGTCGCTAGGAAGTATGTCTGAATTATCAGGAGAATCAATGTGCCCGATATCAGAACTATCAGACCTTTTTGTAGAATCAAATATGTCGCTATTTATACGAGCTAAAATAAATACATCAGAAAATTTACAAATTTTTTTTTATAATTATCTAAACTTTTATTGATACACTTACCAATTTCACTTTCACTATTTCGTATCATATAATTCTTAAAATCCAAAGTATCAGAAATTGTACTATCTGTACTAATGATACTATTACTACAGCTACCTCTATTTGTATCAGTTTTAATTCTATTTTCAAATTTCTGAGTATGTTCTGGGGATATATGTCTAGATTGAAATGACTCTGTGTCAGGAGAAATGATAGTATCTTGCATAGTAGCATCATCTGAAGGCGAGCTCGTATCAAAGGTAGTTCTTGTAACACTAACTTGAAAATCTGAAGAAATTTCTATGTTATTAGATTCAGATAATTGTTGATCATTAGACACAAAATTTTCTATTTCTTGCTGATTGTTCATAGACTGAACTGTAGGCATATCGAAATCAAGAGAACTGAAAGCATAAGTCAATAAAAATAATTTTCATTTTCTGTTATTAATTTATATATGATGTCAAAATTAAGGTACCTACGCTTGTGGTAAATTTTCACTGTTTCGTCTACTATCAGCAAAACCATCGGGAGCGGGTAATGTTAATAGCTCTTCAGGTTGAGAATCTCTCCTAAGATCAGGTATCGGACTTAAAAAAGCTACATTAGGAGTAGGGCTATTACATGTTAAGTTATCTATATTTTGTATAGAATCTATTAATGGTTCAATAGATAAATTATCAACATGGTCCACTTTTAAACCAGGAATATCCAGTTGTTTTTTACCTATAATATATATTTTTTTATTTATAAAACCCAACAATAAATGATCAAAAGGATTATCGTTATATAAACTTACTTGATATTGAATTTAACACAGTACTATCATCTAATGAAATACTTGTATTTGGTATCTTAGTAGTATGTTTTGTGTCTGTATTAATTTGATCATCCATAGCCACTTGGGCATACTCCACTAGATGTCTTATTATCCGTTTCAAACTATTTGCTCTACAATTCAATAAAGATGACTAAACATTTTATTCAGTGTCCCAAGATAAGTACCATTTGAAATAGCACTTAAGCTACTGATTCTAATAATAGAAATATACCAGACAACGTAATATTTAGATAAAGCATCAATTTCAAATGTTTATGCTTCTAATCAAAAAATAAATTAAATACTAATGAATCAATCAAGGTGTAATGTACCTTGATATTACACTTTCTTTTTCCGTAAGTTGCCTTGTTCTTTGAAGTCTTTTTAAATTTGTTATGTCTTTTTCTGGCTTTTCTAGCACTCCTTTCTCATAGCTATCAGGTGAGACAGAAATGTCAGTATTTAAAGTAATATTAACGACGTCTTCTAAATGTTCAGTTAAGTAACGTTCTTCTTTACATAATGTTTGTAACAATAAATCAAGCTTGTTTTGAAGTATTTTACATTTATCATCCATTTGTTGGTCCTCGGAGTTTACATTCTCCCTTATATATGTTGCAAAATCTTTTACTGTGTCGCACAGAATTCTGTAAATAAAATTTTTCATCTCATTATTTACCACGTCATATTTAATATACTACAATAGTGTATCCTTTGTAAAACACTTACCTAATACTAGACATAACTACGTTTTCCTGATCTGACTCCAAAATGCTTGTTAGGTGAGTAATAACATTATTCTCATATTGATGAGCAATGTTTGACTTTAACATCGTATTAGATGGACTTAACTCATTTTTTGGGCATGGTAAAGATATGCTACGTTCAAAAGTCATGATACTCCATCGATCAAGCATTTTTGTGCCCGCCTTTTCATATTTTTCTAACAATTGGGGTAAATGAGCATCATCATCACAAGAGGACCCCCAACCCAATACACGTGCCAAATCATTTCCTGTTCCCAAAGGTAGCACTCCAACTTGACACTGCTTCTATTTTAAATTTTTATGTGAAAAAAAAAAAAAAAATAATTATATTAAAAAATTTACGAAAACATACATTAAAAAGTAGATAACAATTATACATGTGTATAAAAATCCCAAAGTTTATGTAACAATTTATTACTGCCATGTAAATAATTATTTGATACGTATTTACGTATTTAGAAGGCAAAAATTATAAATACGAATAAATTACATAAGCTTTAAGAAATAATTTCTATTACTGAGTATGAAAACTTTTATTTCTTATACAACATACATTGCAAATAAGCAAAGCAATAATGAAACATTCAGAAAGAGATTTTTGGAAAAGAATATATTGTATAAGTTTACCAAATGCTTTTCAACATAATCACCATTTACTGCAATACATTTTTCCAACTGCTCAATCCACTTTTGAATGCCATTAAAACAGAATTTCCTGAGTATCCAGAGTACCAGAACTTTATGCTTACCGAAATAAAGATAGAAGTTTCAATTGAAATAAACCTTGTGGTAGAATGTCTCCGTGTAGTGTACAGGGAATTCCAATATAACTTCTTTAAAAATTTGAAAAGAAAAAAGACTTTCAACTTAACTTTATTCTCTGACTCAAAAATTGATGAAGGTAATAAAAAAACTTCATTGATTTCCAATATTTGTTGGTTAAAAAATGTAATTTGGAGAAGGATAAATGTTTCTGAACAATAAACATATTTCTTAAATTACAAATAAAGAATATATAAAAAAAAAATCATAATAGTAACATTTCATCTTATAATAATAAATATTCATACTATTTATTTAAAACATTCAAGAATTCTAAAGAAATGCGTGCTTGTTTTACACTTACCATCTACAAATAAAGTTAATGAAGCTTCACGCATACAAAGAATCCTAATACCAAACACCAGTATCATCTGAAATAAAATTATAAAAGAGACACGCCATGCTGTGGAAAATATTAAAGCTTTCTATTATTGTTCACTTAATCCTTCTGTGATACATAAATAATCTGTCTGATTATTTATAAACAATAAACATGAAACCTTAATTAAAAGGAAAGTAATAGGTGCAAAATATATAGAACTCTTTAGAACCTATCTTTTTTTTATTAAAACTTTGAAAAACATACAAAATATATACAATAATCCCAAACATATCAAAATAACTTTTTAAAACAAAATAATATCCTTCATTTCCTCGACCACTTCAAACACTGAATGCTAATCCATTAGAGTATCTGTGGGAAAAATTAAATTGGCAAATACTATAACACCAGTAATATACAAATTTAATTTTTACAACTGTATTAAAACAGAAGCATAGTAAAATTTCTATAACTATGTTAGAAATAAATAAAAAATGAGTGACATGGATACTATAATTACTTATTAAAGGACCAAATGTTTCGTTAGTTTTAAATGTATATTGCATTTTGTATTAGCAACAAAACATTAAGTTAAATTTTAGTAAAAGTAAACTGTAAATTATTTATTAATTGTAACAAGTAGAATATTTAATTATTTATATATTGACTAATTAACATAAGTCACACCTATTTCACATGATTCTGAATTGTACTGAATAGTAATTGAATCTGCACAAAAGGATTAAGCAAACTACAGTATAAAAATATATGAAAGGATATTATAACATTCTAAACAATCATAATAAAATGTTCATGCTGATGTATGTGCACATGAACAAATTTCAGTATAAATTCTAGAGAGCATTACAACCCCTACATAGCATAACCATATTTAATATAAATCTCTCTATATATATACAGAACGTGATTAAAATTGAAATTCATGCAATTAGTTAATATTTACAAAACCAAAAAATCATGTAATTTCCTACTTACATGCATCCCTAAACGGTCAATTTCCGAAAGAACCCAACCAACAGATCCATCCCCGCTGCATACCAAAATCCGAAATGGATCGAAATGACGAAATAATCTCAACCTATTTTATAAAAAGTTATTAATACATAAAAGTTAATTAATATGAAATTACCAAATAATTTACAACAAACCTTACCCTGGTCCTGGTCCTCCTTTTATAAGATCAAATACTTGTGCTGGATTTAATAATTGTTTGAATCTTCTAAGAAATTTAACACCTTGATTGTCACCAGATTTACTATTTACAAATACTAAAAGTGGACTGCATCCAATAGGTCTAGTAGCTTCCCAAGCTTCATCGCTACCTATTGAATATCAATGTACACCATTTAAAATTAATCTAAAATATGTTTATTACTTTCCACAGTAATGAATAATACTGTATTTCGAATGATTGTCAGCTTGAAACCTAATCGCAACTACTAAACAATTTTGAAAAAACAATACAACAATAAAAGTGTGGAGTTCAGGAAAATTCCCGGCAAGCCGAGGGGTTTTGGGATCGTATTTCCCAGTAAAAGTTTAAGTTTCACTTTGCTCCTATTAGATGTATTATCACAATTTTATGAATAATGTTACCTATACTATGCAATGCTGTCGGAGGAACTACACTCAATTTAGCTGGTCCTAATGGACATTTAACACCTATGACAGGTCTACATGCTGTATGTACTGTAGCTCTACACCATAAACATCTCCAATCTTGAAGTCTAAATAAATGAAGTAAGAAATGAATAAAAACTTTATAAACTAATTAATACACGATTGCTATAACAAGAATTTATACCTGAGTACAGAGCCACAAGTTTTCTCACATACTGAACATTTTGAGGACACAGGTAAATTGCCTTCCATCCACTGATGAGGCATAGTAATGTTCTAAATAAAAAAAAAAAATTGAATTTTACTTACATATTATTATTTGCACTTGTTTGTTTCTATAAGTTGAATTATATATTTTATACATACCCCATCTTGGTCCTCAATAATGTCCTTACCAATGGATGCCAATGTGGTCCACTTGCAATTATTTATTGCTTTTATACTACATCGTTTGTGAACCTTATATTTGCATATTTCACAACTCAAACCATGAGATGTAACACCTATGATACACGAATTAATACTTACGTATTATTTCTAATATTAATATCTAGAAAGTAGAAATTAATAATAAAATAAAAATTAATTGAAATAAATTAATTTATACAATTTAATAATTATTTCTTTGATGTTTCTGAATGTTACAAGCTGATACTTAACATAAAAGTTGCACATTTATTTGAAAAATAAATTTGATTTGTTGTAACCAATTTTAGGAAATTGAAATAATTAAAATAATAAAAAATTATAAATGAATGAATCAATATTTATATTTACCATAAAGAGCATCTCTGCAAACATTACAGTATGTTGGTCTTGCATGACTTGTTGCATACCAATGATGATTACCATTTAGCATTTCGGCAATATCAGAATCTGTTTGAGGACGATTCTCTGTTACTGTTCTTATTGCATTCAACCAATCTTCCATTTCTTGTCTACTTTCACCACAGAGAACCAATGATCGAAATGGAGTTATCACCTAACAATGAATATATAATTTGTTATTACAATGCAAACATTATAACTAAAATGATTAAACTAAATTTACACTTTATTCGATAACTTTTTACTGCTATAATTAAATGCATGTATTTCAAATTACTATCTTCAACAAAATATTTATGAAACAAGTGTTACATTATTATATGATAAAAATAAGGATAAGATGCATTGTTCTCCAATGCACAAAGAATTAATTGCCTATAACATGATTTATTATGAAATACTATACAGATATAACAAATACAATAATAAGTGAAATATTTAGACTGAAACATTAACCATCACATAAATCTATCAAATTAACCTCGCACACGTATTTTTTGTCGTAAAATGAAATATTACCTTGAATCGAGAACGAGTTCTCTGTTGCTTTGGTGACATTTGAATTGTAATTTCAGACACAACATTTGAATGCGTATGATTTGTACGTATCTTGAACAATTACAAACATTACATTTAAATAACAAAAAACGACTTTTGAACATACGAAAAGTATTATAGGAAAATGCATAGACCATCGGAACAACCAAAGCAATAGTTGTATGCGCGATGCTCTTTTCTTCTTCTTCAAGCCATTGCTGTGTCCTATTTTCCATGGCGCATGTCATGTCACCTCGTTTATAAATAAACATCTAAACGAAAACGACATACATTATCGTAGCCTTATTATAAACATAATTTCTTTCAACAGCATTTTTTTCTTAAAAGCCATTTAGTGGAAGAAAGTAATTCAGAAAACGCAGAAAAAGAGAAGGAAATACCTATTCAATGTTTAAGGGTCGAGCATTCAAAAAGGGGTTCAATAGTACCAATATAAATATACATATATTTTACTTTCAGATATTGATTATATAATTAATCTCAATTTCGAAAAAGGTAGTGTTTAAAAACTTACGGAATTTATTAAAATCAATAAGAAACGCATTTATAATTAAACGTAAAAGAAATTGGATTGATTATATCTAATACACACAGTTTATGATATTTATTTATAATACAATAAAAATACTATATTTTACAAATTTATTTAAAGAATTAATGGAACATTTGTATTAACATTAAGTAAATTGCACTAAAATGTATAAGGTTTCTTATGCTTGTTATATATTCATTTTATATGCAATATAAAATAATATATAAATATAATTATACATGAAACAACTTATACATTATATTCTTCAATATCAAAACTTTAAGCAGGAGAATAAAGTGATTAAAAAATTACAATTAAATAAACACTTCAGGGAAGAATAGAATCCCGCCGTGACGGCTTACGTCGATCGAGCGCTCTTTTTAATACATTTTCAATCCGTTAGTGGCGCAAATATCACATTTTTCTGATGATAAACTACTTGCTGATTAGTTCTCGCATGTTTCCGATAGATGGCGTTCCCTTGTTTCGAAAAATCGATCGGTAAGTTGTCGAGTAGTTTGAGCCATTTTCGCATAGATGGCGCTAGGATCGAATTTTAAATATTTTAATTTATGGCGGTCTTTTTAAATCACGAGTTTGTGAATATAAGTTTGTCAAACAATTATTTAAATAATTTTCTGATCTTGTGCTGATTTTAACTGATTTCTAAAAAATAGAATCAAAGGCAGTCAAAACTGTTTTCAGTTAGGAGTGCCAGGTATAGAAGAAGAGGAATTGGTAAAACGTGCACGACTATAATACTAACTGTGCTCTGTATGTATGTACATACAAACCTATCCTCACCTCGGGGTGTCTGAGACCCTAAAAATCATGACCTATCAAAAAGAAAAGGCATGTTCAGTCTTTTTGTATCTGTAGTCACTGCTTTCAGAGAAAAGATTAGAAATTAGTCAGTATCGTGTATATGGTTATACTCTTGAATAGATTGGCATTTGGTGGATTGTAACGTTACAATTAATTAATACAATATATAATAATGATCTTGTTAGAGATACATAACAGAATACTAGAGGAAACATTAACTAATAAAATAAAAAATGCTTTGTCAGGGTAAGTAAAATGTTTCCTTTTTTAAGTTTCAGATGTTTTACATATTTCTAAGATAAAAGTTAGAGATTACAAAGTTTGGGCGGTGTCCGTTTTAAATATTAATAATTTTTGTTTATTATAATATGAGGAAATTTGTTCCAGTTAAGCAGGTATAAGTCTCTGTTCAAGTTAAGGCAAAGGTTTTAAACTCAACAATATTTATTTGTATTATGTCAAACAATTTTTATAACATCTATTATGCTTGATTCTTTAACTATTAATAAGAATATTTTGATAGCAAATATATGCTTTTTACTTAATATAATTGTTGTTTTTTTTCAGTCACAAGCCAGAATCTACAGACGTTGTTATAGCAGATTTTGATGGAGTTTTATTTCATATTTCTAACTTGAGTGGTGATAAGTCAAAAATTAGAGTAAGTACAAATAGAGTATGAATAATTTTCTTTACATAATAAGTTATTTGTAGTACAATCAGCTGTGTAATATATTTGATTATATTTTGTTAATGTATTTAATTTTTAATAGATAAGTATTTTACTTAAATTTTATAAACAATTACAAGAACATGGAGCTGATGAATTACTTAAACGTGAATATGGCTCTTATCTGATAGCTCCTGAAAGTGGTAAGTAATTCAACTGGGAAACCATCAGATATGTATAATTATTCTATATGTAGCTATCTAAATAAATTTGTTATTTCTCTTCTTAGGCTACAATGTTTCTGTATTAATAGATTTGGAAAATTTGCCAGATGATTGGGAATCATTGGTTAAGAAAATTGCACTTTTAAAAAGACATTGTTTTGCTAGTGTTTTTGAAAAGTATTTTGACTTCCAAGAAGAGTATTATGATTCACCAGGTACACAGTTACAGAAGAGGGCAGTCATTCAATATAGAGATAAAGAAACAATGTAAGAGCATTCTTTTATTCTATAATGAAGCATAGTATAAGTAAAAAATAAAAACATATATTTCATATTAAGGTATGTTGAAGCTAAAAGTGATAGAGTAACAGTGGTATTTAGCACAATATTTAAAGACGAAGATGATATGGTTATTGGAAAGTTATTTATGCAAGAGTTGAAAGAAGGAAGGCGTGCAAGTCACACGGCTCCACAAGTTCTATTTAATCATCGCGAACCACCGCTCGAATTACAAGACTCTGAAGCAGCAGTTGGAGATTGCATTGGATACATTACATTTGGTAAATATTTTAATCTGTAAGAATAAATAGAGTTGTACAAGAAATATATTAAAATCATATGTTTATCTCTTACTTTTATCCTTTCTATTTTTATAGTATTATTTCCAAGACATACAAACAGGGAAGCTCGTAATAATACCATTGACTTAATACACATGTTTAGAAATTACTTGCACTATCATATTAAATGTAGTAAAGTATACATTCATTCAAGAATGCGCACCAAAACCACAGACTTTTTAAAGGTATTAAATCGAGCGAGGTCTCAGTCGAAAAATACTGAAAAGAAGACAATTACGTAAGTATATATTTCAAAACTATTTATTCGTTGGAATTTCGTGAATATGCTACGTTTCCTGTGAACATTTTTATATTTAAAAATGTTATATTTTACAGGGGTCGAACGTTCATTAGAAAGGAATGAGTGCAAACGTAAAGTTACATTCCTAATATTGTTTTACTAAAGGATAAATGACAGAAGATTCATTTATCTTTATAGATTTGCTAGAATCTCATTGATTTTCTGGCAAAACATATTGTTTGTAATGGAAGGTTTTAACCCATAAAATTAATGAGTTAGAAACTTCTGGTATTTGAGTTTTATCACTCATTGTCTCTAAACAGTACAATGTTCTGTAGAGAAGACTATATTGCTGTAAACATACTCGAATTGTTATATATGCAGCAACGAATGCATGATTAAAAAGTCATTTTATATTGAAATTCTTAAAGTAATGCTACAAGAATACACATAAAGTCTTCAGAGAAATCAGGGAATATACTATAAACGAAGTTAAGAGTTTATCTTCTGTTCCACTATTTCTGTACGTGAAAAGTACTGTTAACTTCAGAATATGTACAATTGCATGTTCTGTTTCTTTTTAAAGCATAAATGTATTTTGTGTTTATTCATTTTACGGAAATTATTTTCTATTTAGGTCCACGTATAACGAAAAATAAAAGTAAAAAAAAACGCGTGGATGTTATAAACTAATACATTGATATATCATTTGTATGTTTAACATAGCACTGTGTTTTTGGATAAATTATTTTTATTGTCCATACTCTTATTAACGTATAATTATTGTAAAATAATAAAAGTATTAATTCTGTACAATAGGTAAAATAATTATGAAACCTATGTTCATATTAATTGAGGAATACTTATCTAGCTTTATTACGAGAATAATTAACGTTATTGATTTGTAAATCGTAAATGATTGTAAGGGTTGGATTAGGACGCAAACAAGGGTGTGCCAAATGACTGGTATTCATTAATAACCACACCCTTTTATTTAACACTGCCGCGAAAGCTACAGTATGTGTCTCTTACAGTTTCAGTGAGAAGTGTTCTTTTAGATAGAGTATACTGCAATATCTTTTCCAAAACTTTGTTATAATAATTGTTTTTATACTTTATAATTAAATGAATTTGAACTTTTCAATGTTAGTACAAATTTTGTATTATTCAGACTAATGTGTATTATAAATTGCCATCGAATTTTTATCATAATTAAAAGTATACACTCTTTATGATGTGTTGTTAATACAGTATTTTAAGTAAAGCATATCGTTAATCATACTTAAAGGTACAATTATATATTATTTTAAATATCTTTTTTTTTTACTACTTCATCAAATTTATTTGAAACAAATAAAACTTATTAAACAACTAAAATTTTTCAGTTATTATGAAGAAAATGGATGAGGCAACTATCACATCGATTTTGTCTTCCTCATCTTTTTCACCATGTTCGCCTAATGAAATAGCTATACGTCCAGGAGACTGTGTCGAAGGTGGTGTTGAAGAATGGTTAGAAGATGAAGCATTACCAGGGTTTCGTGTTTGGCAACTTGCTGGCATTATTCTTTCTATCTTACTTAGCGTACTCATTGGACTTTGTTGTTGCTTTCGATTCAGAGTACCACGAACTAAGCAAGAAATAGAAGCTGATTATGTTAGAAAGAAGATAACAAAAAGCTTTAGACATGAATTATCCAAAATTAGTAATACAGAAATGGACGATATGGATTTGAAGAAAGGTAAAGAAACACTGCTTAAAAAGTGATATCAGTATACAGAAATGTTAATTACTCTTAATAAATATACTTTTTTTATCTATTATTAGCGTTATGTAAAATCCAAAATAAGTTTGAGATGGAAAATCATGAAGTTCAGAGGGATCAAGAAACAACTTATGAAAGTATACATGGATTAAGATCAAGATTCAGTGCAATGTTTAACAGGATTCACTTCACTAAAGAAGAACATATTAATACTGATACTATAATTTAGTTAATTTACAGGGATAAAATTAACTACTATATGTATTTAATTTCAAATAATTAAGTTCTGTTGAATGTAATAGAATTGAAGAAACAATATATAAGTAAATTCTATACAATATTAAGTGACTAAATATAATCTTTATTTCATGATTAAAATACAGAAATCAAGTCACCTTACATGCAACAATAATCTATAGCAAAAGATAATACACTTTGGAAAGCACTTAATGGGACTATGATGTATATTACCTACCACATTATGCTTTATTCGTTTATATAATTAGCCGGTTAGTACTGTTAAAAGTGCAGATTTTTTGTTACTATCATTAAATCAAATAACTTTTTATAAATTATATGCAATGTAAGTGAAAAGAAGAGACAATTATAGTACAAACTTTATACGATCGTTAATGACTAAAGATAATTGTTATATATTTTTTAATGATATTGTTAACATTATTCTTGCGCTTATGCAGTCAAACATTATTTACATAAGAACCAAAGTCATTTAGATGAGCTACAATTCTTATTGTCTCTCTCTCTCTCTATCTTTCTTTCTCTTTACCTCCTTTTTGAAAAATCAAATATTCTTATACTTTACTGCATATTCTGATAATTATAAAATTGTTCTTTATAACAATGATAAAATAACAAGTTCTGGAAATATAAAATAAAACATAATGGAATGTACGTACTCATAAAAAAACATTTATTGTTCAATAAATATAAAATTAATAGTATAACTGCAAAACTAAATCAAACATACATTTGTAGAGAGTATCACGGACAAGAATAAACTAGCAAAAAAGAGATAACAAAATGTCAATGTTATTGATAAAAATCTGAAAACTCAAGAATATAAATTAAGAAGAAAAAAAAAAGTAAAACTCATCTAATCCTTCTTTTTAATATGAATTTGTTTGCAAATATAAATTATATTTCTCACAGAGAAATAAAATTTTGTAGAAGAAACATGACGTCATATACACATCGCTCACACAACGCTATACACGCACGCATATAGGAATGATTTGATTAATCATAGTACCTTAACTACTTTAATGCTTCTTCCATTTCAGAAAATGAATCTAAATCAATTTAATAAAGAAATCTAGATTCTTAATCTATATTTTTTTACGTTGTACAACACCAACTGGTGTATTATTTTCATATTTTTAATAATATCACATATAGTAGTTATTCACATGGAATATTTTAATTATATTTTAATGTACGCATTAAAAAGTCTAATATTTTCAGAAACTCGTATGGACCAATAAGATTTTTCTTTTATAAATAACATCCAATTAAGAACATTATGGATGTTTAATATTTAAAAACCAGAGGAAATATATTTAACTAATTAATGAGTTTTCCATTTTAAAAAAATGTTTCTTTTTAATCTGCTTGTATATATCTACTTCTTTAAAAGAAGTAATTTAACATAAGTTTTTTAATTGCTATTGTTTCTCATTAGATCCATACTGTAACTTAATTTTTGATTTTAGTATAATAAATTTCTATAAGTAATACCGCTATAAGGGGCGAGATTGTAATAGAATTGTTCATTTGGAGCAAAAGGTGTGTGGTTTCATTCTACTTATAAATTAGCAAACAGTAGGAAAAAGCTTCATGGACTAGAGGATCCAATAAAATCATAATATACAATATACACATTATTCAAAAAGAATTTCAAATGATTGTATATTGTGCAAAAAGATTTTCATAAAGTGAAAGAACTACTTATGCTTTTTTTAAATCTACCTGCATGCGTTCTTTCGGTACATTCCTATTTATAGTAACAAAGAGGTACAGACTGATTGACATATAAGTGTAACAATGACAGGATACCTCTAATTGATGAAGATTGGGAACTCACTACGAGGTAAGAGGTTTTCAATAGAATTTTAGCATTTAATTGCGCTACAAGACCACTAGCAACGATAATGCTAAATGGTCATTTAAGCGTACCTTCACGAGATTTTATTTCTCCACCATGAGAATTTCATTTTCGGGCTTAAGTACTGAAAGCTGATCACCGTTTGCGGAATCAACGACAATATTGGTAAGAAGTTTCCACAAGTACGACTTTTTGGTTCATCGTCTAGCGATTCTGTTACAGGCTCGCTCATAATATTATGATGAGGCGTGGAATACGGATACGGTGTTGAAAGTGGATTACAAGTAATATGTACCTCCCCCATGTTCCATTTATTTTTAGTATCACTCGAGTCGTTTCCTTGAGTTGTTTCCAAAAGACATGAGAAAGGTACCTTTTTATCTGTGGAGGTGATGGAACAATTAGAAATATTAATTATACGATTTTCTGATGCTGAAACATTAGTTTTACGATGATTAAGCGCTGAATGATCTAATACAAAGTTTGATAAGTTCATAGATTTTAAAGATGCTTTTCTATAGACTTTTGATCGTGTGAGGGGTTTGATCGTTAATTGTGGTGACGATACTGATCGTACAGAGTAAGGATTAGTACCTCTATTAACATCCATATGGTTCTGCGTAAGGTGCGAATCACTACTATTTGTATTTAAGCACTTATTTTTTATAGATACATCGGGATTAATGGATTCGGGTGTGGATGTAATTACTGGATTCGTGGGTTGTGTAATATTTGACACAATATTTCCTTGGGTAATTACAGAATTTTGTATAGTGCACTCGTTAGATTTTCTTTCATTATTATCTTTTATATATTGAGTAGATACAAGATCATGGTTTTTGTAAATACTTGCAGGTTTTAATATACGTATTATAGATTGATTATTATATTTCTTTGCTTCGTTTATGGAATTGGATAAAGATAAAGAGGTTTGAGAAAGTTTTGTGCGCGCTTCATTTGTTCCTAACTGATTAGGATCGAATGAAGCGTCCATGAACCCTCAGCTTGGAAATCTTGAGTAAAATGCACAGGTCAAATCATAATTCTTGAAGCGGCAATATTGAACATCTGTACGCAACCAATCGCCAGAACATTTGAGATAATCAGTTTGCTCCAAATCACGTGGACAACTAGCAGCTATTGATTCTTTGTTAGCAAAGATAGTAACAACGAATTTTTGTGGTTTAAAAGTATTCAGCACACGTCGTATTATTTCCTCGTACGATGTTTCTGGAATGTTACTCTCAAATGAAACATAGGAAAATTCTGGTTCTGGTGTAATGTGAATAGTCATGTAATTTCCCTGTAAAATATTATTATTTGTACATGGGACACACTAATTGGAATTAATAAAGATGCAAATTAGCCAATTTTTAACAGAAGTACTTACATTTTTAGATACTCCGTTCATTGAATATCCACACGGTTCAAACAAAAAATCGTCTATAATCATATTTGGAATAAGTTTATCAATTCCTGACTTCTGAGTTGCTTCATCTGCTGAAGAGCATACTTCTCTAGTGAAAAGAGCCATTACTTCTGGGTCCAAATGAGTCATGAGGATTTCTAAAGTTTGATCTGGTTCTGAAGGTTCATCTACTGATTTTTCTCTGTTTAAAGTATATAAGTACCAACAATCTGAATCTACAGAGCCCAGACAATAGGCTTCCCCATCTAAAAGAAAGAAAATGTGTCAATTAAATTTTATTTGACAATTTTTCTTTGTAATAATCATATCCATTACAGTGAAACTTAGATGTATGTAATATGAAGAAACATAATTACCAGGAAAGAATGTATCTAGCAAAGCAACTTCTTCTTCAAATGCTTGATGCGGGGATATCTGTAACTCCGGTTTTTTATAATTTTTTCGTGAATAAAATACATTCTGAAACAATTATGTCAATATAGTATAAATTTCTTCTGGTTTCATTTCTATTTTTTTTCTTTTTACCAAAGAAATGAATGGTTTAATCATGGAATAGTTAAAATAAAAGTAACTGGAACATATACAAATAAAATAACATAGGAGATACTAAATTTGAAATGATTTTGGACAAATGTATTTCATGTATAGTATCATGGGTAAGAGAGATCAATAAACCAAGAGGTAGAGATGTATCCTGTATACTAGAGGTTTCCTATATATAGACATCACTTATCCATGCACTAGGTCAAGTTATATAGCTAAGTACTTTCAACTTCAATTGGTTTACAGTAAGTGATAATTGTTGTAAGCAACAATTATAAATATTATATACATATATGTATATTTACACTGTACTGTTCTTGAATAGAAAAATAAGTGTTACCAAAATTGATATTTTTAACCAACTGATGTTTTAACATAAAAATATTAACTGGCTGCTCAACTGAAAGAAAATCTTACCTAAAAGGATTACTTAATACAATTGAATCAATAACAAAGCAATTAATAATACAAAGTAAACAATAATAAGACAAACTGTATACCTCCACTTCTTCATATCCAGTATATTCTTTGACAAGCTCTAAAAGGGGTTCCAAGCATTGAAGTGGTGTAGTTGTACCACATGTTTTCAATATAAGTCTGCGCTTTGATAGGAACATACTGCTCTCACTGTAAAATAATAATTTATATTTATATAATATTTAACTAACATAAGTCAATATTGGTTTTTCTTATATAATATTGTAATATTTTGTATAATTTATATTATAAATATATAAGCAAATAAAAAGTATGCAAAAATCTGAATGAATTTAAATGAATATTAAATTATGTTAATTTCTATGCACATAATCTATTAACATATTTATTTAAATTTAAATATAAAAACTTCCTGCTTATTTTCATTATTAAAAGCTATTAAATGTTAGAAGGAATTTTAAACAATTTTAACGAATCTTTATTTACATAGGCCAATGTTTCAAATTCAGCTAAAAAGTTTACGTTATTACGTCTTCTCGTATGACATCATCGTTAATCAATATTTCAGAATAATGACGGATAAAATACAAGTTTAGTTTCTAAAATCTACAATTTATTATGTCTTCCCTACCGAATATATTGCTCTCAAGGCTAGTGATAAAGAATTACAAAAAAAGCATGAACATAGTTTTAATAAAGATAAGTTGAAAGAAACTATGGTTGAAAAAAAAATTTCAAGCATTTTATTAAAAATCATTTTGATCCTTTCACACATGTTTTTGGTGCAAATAATGGATCGAAGGTTATCAAAGAATGAAGGATATTAAAAGACATTTATTTGGCTTCTACTGTAAAATTATTTTTAGCTCGAGATTTAGATGGTATTACGCGTGGATACAGGGAAGTGAAAATTTTGCAAATGTATCTAACATTGTAAATATTAAATAAAAAATACGATTTTATAGTTACATTAATGTACAAAGAAAGGAAAAATTCAATTGCAATTGTCAAATCACCATCCTTTGATTTTTATTTTCATCAACACGTGACTTCTTAATCAATTTAAAATCTTTCCGCATTTTAAATCGAAAGTATGCAAATATCGTGATTTTTTTCTAGAATATATTAAATACCCCATCGGGTTATCGGCAATATTTCGTATAAACATTGACCCTAGATTTTCTCCCTACAAATGCAAGATAAATGAAATACACGAAGCGGATTTATTAGTCGGAACGAAACGTGGTGATAAGCGGCAGACAGATAAAACGGTAAAGTACAGTGACCATAGGCAAGATAATTGTGATACTGATTGGAAACGATAAAATGCAAACATTAACGGATAAAATACTGACTTTTTCCTTAATTACAAAGCTGAGTAATCAGCTTCAACGTTTCATTTCTTTTACATTTCCTGCAAAACAACAAATTTATTTTTTCAAAGTAAGAAACTTTCACCGTTTGAACATAGAATTTCTTCGAACACTCTTTAGGGTACCTCGAATACGGCAATGTTAACTTTGTTACAAAATTATTTTCTATTCTCTCTTATTACTACATTACTTAAATATAACTTTCAATCTTTTGTTTTAGAATATCGAGTCACGCTAGACACATTTGCAGCATTTAATTTTCGTTCTAATTATAATTTGTAAATCTGAAGATTGCCAAGGACAAGTTACGACTTTATGCATCCAATCAGTAAATAGCTAATTAAAAAGTATACAATTATTAAAAACAGGTATAATATACATATTACCTTCGTACAAAAAAAATTTCTTTTACAAAGAACATACATCCTATCTCGAACACATGATTTGTTAAGAAATGTATGATTAAATTATTCACGCTAGACTAATGATGCATAGATTGATTTAACATATACAGCAGAGTTTAAGTCAATGATTCTTAACTTATTTTGGTCATCATACGTTAGAATGTTATTTTCTCATTTAAGTCTGCAGGTAATGTTAAAAATCTTTAAAGATTAAATGAAGCCAAAAGAATAACAGAATCGCATAAGAGAGAAGCATAAAAGAAAGCGAGCATCAAGATACGAATAACTATTATGAACAATTTCAACAGATTCGAAATCCTCGCTGGTTGAAAACTAACGGGCTTAATTAAATATTTATATAATATTATTACCTGAGGACGTAAGCGTCCACTTGCTCGGTTCGGCAAATACTGATTATCTCACAACGAACGATCTTTAGTAACGACTGCCATTTCCATCTAAAAAAAGAAAACAATTCATGTTTACTAATCCTACGTTTCCATCAATTCAAGCCCACTCTATTTACTTAAAACTGTGGTGCAAAATTGAGTCTATTATAAAATCGTATATCTCTGATATGTACTATGAAATATAAAGAATAAAATAAAAATAAAATATAGAGATAGAGAAAAAGTAATTAAAATTCAATACAATGATAAACGTTGACTCAATTCTGCTCCGTACGGTATGTGAACATATTATGTATGTATAAATGTTTAAGACTATTGAAGGAGACGAAGAAAGTAATATGAGCTACACTGAAACGTAAATCGTCACCGATGAAAATTTGTAACACCGATAACAGTCCGGCTGGGCTAGCCAAAATAAACAGAACGAATCTACAAACGAGTCAGCACTTACCAATGTTAGAAAGAAGAGATTATTGTGGTTCCCGTGTATGAAGAATTGATAAGAAGAATTCCTTAAGTTATCCTTCTCAGATTTTAATAAACATTCGCGTGTTTATATAGATCCTGTTACGTGCTACGATGCTTTATTTCAATCTATCCACACAATAAGCTACTGAACACTATTCCAGTAATTATGCGATATTAAATTAAATTAAAATTATGCAAAGTTATCGCATGAATTGTAGTCTACATCTTCAATGAAGACTATTCGAGTGACCTACTTATCAGTGGGTCAAATGTGGGTACAACGTGTCACAGAAGAGCGTGTATTCAAATTTCTACAGACAAAGAACTTGAACTTTTGGGAAATTTAAAGAAGACAGAGGTTCAGATTAGCCTTCGAAGATGCAGCCACGCAAGGCATAAAGTTCATTGCATGAAAGCTAGCATATATGATTAGCGATAAGACAAAAGAAATCATGATTTAACTGAAAAACACAAGCCGTTGAACTTCAAACGGGCTTTTCGAAAAGGTGTGCATTGACGTGTCAGGCTTAAATTGTCGGATTACCTTGAAATTTAAAATGAACATTGAGAAAAATGTTCGCGTACAAAGAAACAGTTTTTTTCTAATTTACGTAATTCACAAATTTGTATACAATGAACTCTTCTTTTTATTCATTCAAAGCGACTCGACACTTATCATCTCTTTTCGATGATTTTAGCTTTGAGTCCCAAACTAATCTCAAATTATAAAATACCATTTTCCCGAGCATAATATTTATCTACAGATTACAATAGAATACAAGGGCTGCACGTGTTTTAATCGTTACATATCAATTATTTTTATGACACTCGAAATAGCTATAGATAAGTAATCAGATATTGCATCAATTTATTTACGGGTTAAATTTGATCCCTTAAGACGGATCCTTTGATACAGGGTAAATTTGGCCTGTAATGATGTTATTATAATTGTATAGAGAATTTAAAATGTATACAGATACAGTGTCAATCATGGTAGGGGTCTCCAGGGAGAATGATGATGAAGGGAAACTGCCCCTCAGTATACAGAAGTCTGTGGCTCTACTAAATTTTATAATATTTAATCACTGAAAATTATATTCATTGTACAAAGGTTAATCAGTTGTTTAGAAACTTTCGGTGGATAAAGACTTGTGCTCCAAAAAAAAATTATAAGAAGAGAGTGTATGGGAGTCTGATATCGGTAATAATCAAAGAACACGTTGAGATATGAAGCATGAATTCTAAGAATATTTTAAATTACACAACTTCGTCGTCGTATTAACCAGGAAATCGGTTCCGACAAGCTAATGAAGTAAATGAAAAAAATATTTAGATAAGCAATTCAATGAAGTGATGACTAGTTGAACACGTTAACACGTTTTGATAGTTTCTTACCGAATTATCTACAACTGCTGACTATACATTGTTTAATAATACAGAATTCATATAATCTAACTGTTTATTCTATTTCAGGAAAATGAAGAAAATGAGCGAAAACGATTATTCATTCTGAGGATATTATGATTAATACATTCCACGCATTTACGTTTAGATAAGATATTCTTGTTATTTGTATCAATTTTGCAAAATTTTAGCATTTTTTATATACATTCAATAATGGATAATTATAGCACTACATATAAAATAATATTTTTGTATTGTAATACTATTTCTATTATAGTTAAATTTGTGTGATAAATACCAAAGAGATATGTAAGGATCACGTGTCAAAGAAGATAAAATGACGAAACGATCTACGTGTGTGAAAAAGAAAATGAAATCCAAATGTCAAATCTTAAAAATAAAATTTGTTTCTTCGTGGTGTCGAATTTGATTTGTTTTCTGTGAAAACGGAAACCGATATTTATTTTACGCGCGCGATGTGTAAATATTGTATTTTATTTGTGTATAATAATTTACGCACTGCGTTTTAAAGATAGAATAACAAAACGTGTTAAAAGTAACAATAATGTATTAAATGTTTAATACTGATAATGTGAAATAGTGTATGTGTATTTACACGTGTTACGATCCGGTTTAAATTACGCGCCTGGAAGTTCGGCCATCTTTAATTGCTCATATCTTGAATACGTAGCCGCAGATTAACAAAATGATCCCATTTCTTCTAGTATCTTTTTAGCTGAGTAATGAAATAACTGATTATATAAAATAAAAAATTATTTTCTATATGAACTAATAATTTTATATGAAATATTAAAATAGCGGTTTATTTCAGACAATTCTTATTTCTCTCAATTGGTTTTTGTAAAAATTATAATTGTCTAAAGCGTTTAAATAATATGTAATTATTTTTCTTTTCTCGTTGAAGGGAATGGAAATAAAATAATTACCCTGACTATTTTCTTTGTTCATAAAATATTTTCAAAGAATTTCTGTATATGATTTGATATGTGTAAATTGTACAAATATATTTTAAACAACTAGCGCTATGCGTTTCTCGAAAGTACTACGCTAAGTAATAATATGTAAAATTTGATAATAAAACACTAGGGAATTTTAATTAGATGTTGCGACTAAAAATAGCAAGAGATATTTATAAAATATTATAAGCTTTCAGAGGTAAGTTTAATTTATTTGCTCGTGAGAAAGTAATCGACGCGATGAGAACTGCCATTGGCGTTTATACTATCTACAACTTCCATGGTTTCGAATTTATCTATGAATTACATTATTTCGTTAAATAGACCTCTAATACATAATATATTCTGGAAGAATATTACTAATATCAGAATGATACCATGGACAAAAGCATCGTTTCACTTTGTGTATATGATATCATTCATTATCCTAATATCAAACATTAACTACAGCCTACTATTATACAATTCTCATTTAACAGCATATTAAAACTATAATTCAATGATCTCGTAATGGAATTGACTAAAACCAACGTGTTCTGCGAAAAATATAATAGTTGGTCATATTCAATTACAAGAAAAGGAAAAGAGTATAAAGTATGTGTATTTGTAACACTGGTCATTCTTGAATCAATGTTTATTCCAAATGCTACTAAAATCCTAGAAAAAAAGGATAGCATCGGCGTTTATATCTATTTATATTCAATTTAAAATAAGGAGAAAAGTGATGTATATACACATCACAGTCACGTAGCCTCACTTTAAGCGCTCGGTATTACTGGAACAAGAAGGTGGGCGCATCGATCTTCGCCAAAAAACGCGACATATACACGCTACTGTACAATTCAATGTATTCAATATTAGCATGTCGTCGGATTACACCTTATTAACTAAATAATGGTTTTCTTTTTAACTAAACATTTGATAGAATGTTCAAGGATCGAATGAAAAGAAAATCACAATGACTTTCATAAAATATTAGAATTTCATAGTTGTTCCTTCCAAAAATTGACACACGTGAGAAACTAATTTTCAAGCAAGTGTTAGGTTAAGCACACTAATGATTATCCGAACATATCGCGAGGTACCGGCGATATACGATCATGGTTGCCAGGCCGGTTTTATTTGATCAAAACATTTATTTCAATTAAAGTACGTGTCATTAATAAATTGTTAAGATTTACGATACTTCGAATTATATTACGTTTTAGTAAATTAAATGCAATTTAAATAAAACTGAAAATCACGAAATTTTGACTAATT
Source organism: Osmia lignaria lignaria (assembly GCF_051020975.1). Lineage (NCBI taxonomy): Eukaryota > Metazoa > Arthropoda > Insecta > Hymenoptera > Megachilidae > Osmia > Osmia lignaria. The sequence continues at coordinate 10,039,480 of NC_135033.1, read as the reverse complement.
CCTCCATAGGGATACTATTATACGAAAATGAAAAATTATTCTAACATCCTATATGAATAGAGAATTTTTAATGAAAATATGGAATTGGATGGATAGCTAAATAGATTTTAGGAATTGAATGTTTTAACTTACTGTGGAATTTGCCTGAGATCGCCCTGCTTTCTGTTTATGCTATTGCTGCTTGTGAACCAAATCTCGAGCAGTTTCTCCACGCCTTCGAAGAATTGTACACTGTCGGCGGGGTCGTCTTTGGTAGTTGCCATCTTTTAGAGGCACTAAATTTGATTCACAATTACGATATATGTGAAAACAAGCAGAAATTGTTTCGTTGAGTTTGTGTTTCGCTCCAAATGTATGATGAACCACTCCTCTCAACGAACTTTGCTTTACTACTGAGAACAAGTGAACGAGCAATCATATTGGCGGTGATCTCTATCTTTCTCCCTCTATTTCGCGTGCGCAGTATAGTGACTTCTATCCTTCTATCTCTTTCTCTTTCGTATGGCGTCCTTTTCTAATTGGACCACTAGCTAGACCAATCACATATCACATTTAACGCAGGCGCGGTCATATCATTATATTTCAAATAATACATATTTCAAGAATATGCTAAAAATGAAAAACTTTATCTTTTTAATATAAATTATAGAAAATTATAGAGTATATCTTTTAACGAATTCAAATATTAATTAAATGAATACCTAACCAACAAATATACGCTTCTATATTCGTTGACCTATGAATACCTAACATATTGTTATAAATATTTCATAAAAGCAATAATAACCAACAAGTATTAAATAAAAAATGTTTAGATGAAGTAATAAAATCTATTGCATGTTGATAAAAAGTACATTTCAGAATCAAATTTAAATGTTATTCGTTCAAAATTAATTGTTACACAATTACTGTATGATATAAATTTATCTATTTTATTTTTTTCTTTTTCTTAGGAATAAATTTTTGTTTCTGGTTTCCTTGTTTTTTAATTAATACATCATCACTCATTGGTTCGATAATTTTTCCCAGGGTAGTTTTAACAGGAGGTTTGATTAATTTCTGAAATGAATTTTCTGGTACAAAGTTTCTACCAATTGGCATTCTCAGACTAGCTTCATAATCTTGAACAGTTGTAAACGGATGCGGCAACTCGTTAACCAAATGTTCCTTTATTTTAGACTTCTCTTCTTCAAATATTATTACATCACCTTTATTCTCATCCTTACGAGGTATATCTTTTGGTACTTTTATAATAAGGCGTTTTCTTTTACGTCTTGATGCCTTTACATTCTTTCCACCCCAATTACCCCAACCTGGTAGAGTTAAGTCAATGTCTTTCGGTCGAGACTGTTCTACCTAAATATAAAATTTATACGTTTTAAAAACAATTAATAAACAACTAATGTATAATAAAAACGTACCTCTTGTTCTTTTTCTTTTCTAAATTCTTCTACAACATCATCGTCCGCAAACGCTTCACTTATTACATTATACCTTTCTTCTTCATCTTCAACATCATCCAAAGCGTCATTACCTTCTAAAATATCAGCTGGGATATCTGTCTTTAATTGCTTAGGTTTTACATTTATGTACTTATTTGGATCTATTTCTACTTCAGACGTGTTTGATTTATTTACAGATAATACATTATCGTATTTAATATTTTTAGAATTCTGTAATTCAGTATCTAATTCTAAACTTCCGTTAGTGATACTTTCGATTAAAGATGAATCTATGATAGGTCTCCGATTTTTAGCTTGAATTTCAAGTCCATCAAAATGATCTTTTTCGTCCTCGATAATATTCTTAAACTTACTCTTTCTTTTAGCTGTGATATATTTTTGAGTAACCTGTTGCAATTTCAATTCAATCTGATCATTCATTTTGTCTTCCATAACATCAAACATTTTATTTATTTTTTCAGTGTTCGAGTGACCAGATGTTAAAGAATTAGATACATTCGGTGCATGATTATTTTCTAAGAATTCCACATTCCAAGCGGAAGTAGCTGTAATATTATTTGATGCGTGTAAATTAGCTTTTTTATCCATTTTCTTATTGTTGTTAGATAATTTCCTCTTTATAGTGATATTAGATGAACTATGTTTTATAGTTTCAGCATTAAAAGCCAATATTTTTTCATTCTTCTTATGGTTTTGTTTTTTAAATGACTCCACATTACAAGTACTATTTTGATCTGTAATTTAATAATGAAGTTTATTTACCTTAAAATGTAAATATCTTTTTCACTAAACAAGGTGCCCCACTTAACTTGAACATGTTAAATATCTCTGTAGTTGATAATGTAAAAAATTATTTAAAAGTAAACATTAACAATGTTATACAAAACCCAAAGAACCATACATTTCGAAAATTGTTCCGGGCTCAAATTAAGCAGAACACTATTTATATATTTTTAATTCTTTAAACATGCCTTGAAAAGTAGAAGTCTTTAAATGGTCTAATGGAGTTATTTGATTATTTGATTTCTGTTTTGGTATTTCTTGAACGTGTTGAATTTTTGGAGATTCTGTTTTAGACACAGTGTTGTAATGTAATGTAATGTTGGAAATATTAGAATCTTTTAAATTTTTTGAAGAAATTTCTGTTTGTTTATTTTCAATTTCAATTTTGTTTTTATTAATGGTATCTGACTGTTGATTTTTGAATTGGCTCTTTTGATCATCCCAATATTTACGATAACTGCTAATAAATTGATCGATTTCTGATTCACTTTTAGTGTTATTAATCCATGGATTTTCTTTGTCATTGGATGATCGCAAATATGCAGTGTAATTTATACTCTCGTCCTCTTCTTCATCATCTTCTTCTCTATCAGTCGATTTTTTTAACTTTTGTGTTAATTCTCGGCTAATTGATAATTGTTGTGCAAGTTCTTGTCTGGTCTAGTAGTAAAAAAATGGAAGTATTATCAAATAATATTTCAAAATGTTTTTTATATGTACTTACTTCTTTATCATACTTTGCCATAATTAGCTTTGATTTAGCCCATTTCCCTGTATTTTTATGTCTTAGTGACATTCGTTCTTCTGCTCTAGTTTTATCTAACTGCTCAAGCTTTTCCAATGCAGCTTCTGGATTAGTTTTTTGTAACTGCTCAAATTCTTTTAATTGTAGTTTTATTTTCTCTTTCTTTTGAACACGGTGAAATTTTTTACTTTTAATTTTGTTTTGACGACGAGCCCTTGCTTCTTTATAAGACTAAAAACGGATAATATTAAATTTTAGAATAGAACTATTTTGACAATAATTTAAATTACTGTAATATAAATATCCAAACCTGTTGTGCCCTAATTCTGGCTGCTTCTTTTCTTCTCATAATAACTTCGTTTAATGTCAATTTTAATGTATCCTCTTTCTGTTCAATATTTTCCTTTTGTGGTTCCAATAAAGCAAGCTCTTTTTCTAAGTCTGACTGTATCCTAAATCTTTTAACAAATTCTTTAGATGGTTCTAATTTCATTGATGGTTGGTTTAAAGGAAAGTGAAGGGTTTCTGCTGTTCTGTTTTTTGTTATTATAGCATTCCATTTCTTTAATTCTTTCTTTGCATTTTCAAAACCAACTATGCGTTTTATCTAAAGATAAATTAAAAACATTTGTATAATTTTGTCTCTTTATAGCAACATTTTAAAATACTGAATATAATAATATTTTATTATACAGTCAATGCTTATTATACTGCTTCTTTTACAGCCCTATAGCCAGCAATATAGCAATAATTTATTGCAGTTGGATAAGGTACAATAAGACAAAATATTCTTACTCTTTCTGCAGCAGGTTTTTCCAAGGGTTTCTGCAGAACACGGATCTTTCTTTTCGCAGATTCTAGGCTTTTAGTAACATCAAGATGATGACCCTTTTTACCTAACACCTTAGCTAAATCATGTACTCGAACAGTATCTAAATCAGATACTCCACTTTTTACCAAATGAAATTCTGATACTTCTAATGTAGGTTCACTTCTTTCTGCCTTTTTAACCCTAACAAAGATTTAAAAGACATAATTATTTTATTTTTATTATGGGTTACTATAGGTTAAGTATCAGTTATTGTTATTTACCTTTGTCCTTTATCAAGCTGCGATACCGCATCAAGTAATTTAGAATGAAATTTTGATACATCTTGCTCTGTATCGTCTAAAAATTCTAAATCACTCATTTTTCTATTTTTCTGTATCAAAATTCAAAAACACATGCTTCCGTCCCGGAAGCAGAATAAACCTATAGTCATGAAAGAATTAACACGTTGAATCCGAAGGCGCTCCCTACTCACAAAATAAGAAAAATGTGGAAATTTTTCAATATATAATTAATTCCCTAGTATTTATTTATGAATGTAGGAATATTACAATTAATATTGTTGGTATATATATTTTTGAACATTATAACCTTTAAACCGCTTTGTGAGTTGACATTAAAGAGCAACTTTTTAATTAAGGTTATATTTTGATTATTATTTATTAAAAGATATTATGAAATGTGAACTTTTTCTTATCATATATATAAAATGAATTTACTTATAATATCAACTGTAAGTTGTGTGTTAGAATATGTTATTCCAGCTTTAATTAAATACGTAAGTATTAAAATATAGGTGATTTTATATTCTTAATCATATTCTTTTATTAATTGTTAGTTTTATTGCAGATTACGTCCCGTTTTTATACAATGAATAAACAAGATATAGAATTACGAAATGAGTTAATTAACTTGAAACAGGAAATGACTGGGATATCTATTGTAGATGAATTTTCAAAGTATGCAAAACTTCAACGTAGATATAATAAATTAGAAAGTACCGTAAAAGAACAAGGTAAAATAATTGCATTATATATAAAATATTAATAAATAATTGTCAAATTCATATGTTCATTATAGCAAGTAATATTTTTCAGTAAATGAGCGACTGTCTTCCAGAAAAAAAGTACAAATGTATTTGACATATGGTTTCCGCTTATTAAATGTAAGTACCACTTTTTTATTTGTTTTATATGACTTTAGTATATGTAAAAAGTTATCATTTAATTTTACAGGGTTTATTCATGATAATTTTACTATATCAGCATAAAAATAAACCTGTAATAACTTTACCAAAAGGTACATTATGGCCAATACAAAGTTTATTAAGTTGGCCATCTTATCAAGAAGATTCAATTTCTTTGTTTATGTGGCTAATAATTGCTAAATTAGTTATATCTACATGTAAAAAAATTGATGTAACATAATATTAAAATTTCAGGAAATTAAATTGTTTATACACAATAGAATAAAGATTTTTCAATATATGCATGTATGTACATGAATTTACCAAAATATTTAATCAAATATAAATCAGTGTTTTAAACAAGGATAATAAGTTTTACAAATGTAATAGCAAAAAAGTGACTGTATTTCGTAAAAGCTTGAGTAAAGTACATAATATATAATAATGAAATATATTTGCATAATTACTGATAAGTAATAATTCTAAATTTTAACCTAGATTTTAACAAAATTTCTGTATGTATGACAATTAATACATTTATATTTCATATAACGTAGCAAACAATATATTATTTATCTATTTTTTAGAGTATTTATGAAACATCTATTTCATAGAACCCATAAAAGAATTTATAGTTTCTTCCGTTAATTGTTTTAGGGAAATATTTATTATTTCATCAATATCCTTACTGTTTTAATTTAGCTTTCATGTTTCATTAATTTTTATTCTTTTTAGTGACATTATGCTTTAACATTGTGACACATATCTAAATGTTATATATATAAATTGGTATCATGGGAAATTTCAATAATGCAAAAATTTAATTTTCTTTATAACTTAAATGTTGAATTACTAAATAAGGAATAAACACGTTGTCCACAAAATATTTTTTAATAACAAATTGAATCATCTCACGATTTTAATAGTTTTAAGCACCAATAGTAACTAATAAATGTTCGAATTGTTATATTATTACAGCACAATTTTGTGCTTATTTTATCACATTCAGATAAACATTGATTGAAAATATTTTATACATGACATATGTTATAAGACAGTTAATGAAATTGTAAATAAAAAAAAAAAACATATTAACTTAATTTTTAAACAAAACATTTTCAAAAACCAGTAAAATCAAACAAGCAATATGCATATCACATAGTGGTATGTTCAACAAGTCAAGTTAAACAAATACGATGCTTGTAACATTGATAATATAAACAGAAAGGTATTTGAAACATTTCAAAGAGAATATTACAGATATCAATTATCTTCTCAAACGTTTTAACATATCCATAAGTAAATGCAATAATGTGTCATGTAAATGTTATCTTCAATGTAGTATTAATTTCAAACATAGTTTGTGTAAGTTAATATGTAAAATACTGAAGTTATGTGATTGTATGTAAAAAAAAAAAATTAAATCAACAGCATTTAACAATGTTGTAATATAACGAACATTCTATGAAAAATTTATAATAATTTAGGATAGCTTAATGTTTTTATTTCATTTTCCGTTGACAGTTCTTTTTTAACCACAGTTGCGTATTTATCTTCAAGGCATATTAATTTTTTAATTAATTCTCGCTCTCCTAATTTCGTTATAAACATTATTTATACAAAATTATTATGTTTTCGTATTATGCTATATAGTTCTGTTTCAAGAATTAACATTAAAACAAAAAGAAAATATTTAAATTTAAATAAGTTACATAGTAACCATTATAAAAATATGTTTTCTTACCACCTAAGTACTTAAATTAACGATAAACTTTTTTCGTACTATATTTAAACATCGAAAAAAAAAATGCATTAAGGTTGTCATAACAACAATGAAGTATAAAGGAAATTAGAAGAGCGAGATTATAATAATATCTCTCCCTTCCTTAACTTTTATTTTGTTAGATTATTTTAAAGCAGATCAAATATTTATAAGTGATTATTTACTTTTTTTCGTAAATACTGCTTTGTATCATGTTACGAGAAATATTTAAGCGATTTGATATGAAGTACAGAGCAATTTATAGCATATTCATTTTTTTATGGATATTTTTATAATTAACATATATGCACTGTACTATGAATGTAAAACAATTAAAATGTTAAAAACTGAAATTCATTCTAAAATAACTTTTGATGATGTTATACAATCACATAGTACAAATGCATCAACAAAAGTGTTATTTTATACGAATACATGATGAAATATTTATGATAAGAGAAATTCAACTGACTTATGTTTTAGTAATATCCATTGGTGAGCCGCCAGTTGCATTTGTAGTTGCGTTTGCAGCGATTGGTGGACCAGTTGGACTTACAATTGTTGGTGGAATTGCAGGTTTAACAAATCTATCTGATGTGCGTCTATTAGACATTACCACATGGGCCTGTTTGTCAATAATGAAATATTAAAAGTTAATATGAACTTACAATATTTTACGTTTTGAATTTGTTATTTATATTATTAATAATACTACTGACATTTTATTTGATGGATTATTTGACTATAATTAAATATAACTCACAGTGGAAGGAGGCGATGAACTTGCAAATGGAACTGTAGTATGCTGACCACAAGCATAACATCGATTTGTATTAAATCCTTCTCTGGTCGCTGAACCTATTAAAATAACATAAAAGTATTTAAATTTTTGTATAAAATAATTACAATAATATTTGGAGAATAGTAAATTGTTATAGTTACCTGGACTTAATGGTCTAGAGGAACTAGGTGAAGGATTATACGGTACAGGGCTAGAAACAGTACGATTTCTTATGTTTACACCAGACATCACGATTTCATTATAGTGCCGTTCTTCTTCCATTTCCAAACTAATAAACAGGTAAAGTTTCAGATTAAAATAAAACACTTTTACAATTTTTATAATGCAATTATTTACCTAGATTCTGATTCTGAAAGATGTCTACATAAAGCTTCGCGACGTTCTACTTCCAACTGCAATTTTCTTTGAAGTCTCAAGTTTTCTTCACGAATTTGTTTCTCTTCGTTCACATATCGTTGCATTTTCTCTGTATCTAATTTGAAAAATAACATACATTAGACAATATATAAACCATATTTGTTATTAGTTCAATTGAATTCATATTTCTGTATGATAAAATTTCTTACGTTCTTGTTGCGAGATGAGCAATGTATGTCTTAGTCGGGCTACTTCGCTTCTTAAAGTTTGAATATGTGTACTTAGACTAGTAGCAGTATCACCATTATTAATTTCTCTCGGTGAAGCGGGATCCGATACAGGTTGATCTAATTTTATTTGAAGCATTCGTTTCTCTGCCTCTAATTTATCCATTCTTTTCCACAATTTGTTTACTAATGCTTCTTGCTCTTGCTCAAGTGTATTTTCAAGTTCAACTTTCTCTCTGCGTAATTGCTCTAAATTGCTTTGTTTAGCAAGTGTTTCAGCTTCAAGCTTTTCTATTTTTCTCATTAGTTTATTTACAAGACATTCTTGCTCTTGTTCTAAGGTTTGTTCCAAACGACATTTCTCTTGACGCAATTGATTTAACTTTCTTGACAGATCATTTGTTAAGCATTCTTCTTCTTGTTCATAATGATGTGCTAATGTTTCCTTTTCTTTCTTAAGTGCCTGAATTTTCTTTAATAATGTATTACTTATAAATTCTTCTTCCTGTTCAGCTTTAGCTTGCTATAATATAATCCAATAAACAAAACAATAATATTACTACAATATATATATGAACAAATTAGTGTTAAATGTAATTTTTTAAATTATTTTTAAATTACAAAGTACATTTATAATACAATATGGAAATTAACATAATAGGAAATGTGCATGTATATGTATATTAATATTACAGAAATTTTTTATTACAAGTTAACAGAATAACATTTATATTCAAATCTACAGATTAATAAACTTTTCAATACAATTATTTCATCATTTCAAATTAATGAAAAATAAATCTAATTTGTATATTGAACAATATTATGCAAAATAACATTCATTACATAAATTGAAACTGTATGTCATTGATTCGTACTTCATGTGTCAATACAGAAACCATAACTGAATGAAAAATTAAAATCTAATTGTAATAAATCTGAGAAACAATAAAATCAAAAAAATAAATCTTTCTTCCAAAACATTCTGTTTCATATTAAATAAATGACTATAATTTCGAATGAAATTATTAACTACTTATATATAACAACAGAAAATATTGAATATGAAATAGTATATGTAATCAATAACTGTGTCGATATATTACGAATTGAAATACTAAAAATACAAAAGCAACTTACTATGATGACAGAGGCTTGACGAAGACCACGATTCTCCTCCTGCAACGCCTTTACTCTTAATTTATACGTTTCAAGCTCAACTTTAAGAACTCGATTATGCTGTTGCAATGATTCAATTCTTTTTTGAAGTTGTTCTCTAGTTACAGGAGACGGTGGCATCATTATCGGTCCTCCGTCAATTGAGCTTGAGTCGCTTTCAGATGCGCTATCACGGTCAGCCATTTTTCTTAGACAAAAATTTCTTAAAAAAGAACTTACTATTCTTTCCTTTTCATTGCACGCTCAAGTGAACACGTACAATACGTTTTCTTTAACACGTAAATATGCAGTTTTTCGTTAGAACTTCATTACTTTATGAGAAAAAAGCGTTATATTACTGCATACTACCGCACAACATGTGCTCTACCATAGAACGAATCAGCTGTTTGATTCTCCATGAATTACTTGAAAAGAAGATGTCAAATTGTACTTTGAAACTGTAATTCCCTAGAGTTTAGATGACTTTTTATGAAAAATATGTTTTAAATAATGATTAAAGCAAATTACAAATTAAATTCATTACGATATCTTCATTATTTCAAACATTAATCAAGTGTTTCTAAAGAAATTTATAAAAATTGCAAACAGGGCGGAACACATATTACTCTGCAACTTCAAGCTCCATAAACAAAGAAATAAGAAAGTTGTTTTGTGATGGACGGTTTGTAAGAAATTTGTTTATTTATTATTGAGGTTATAATTTTTTTAAATAAACATGGATGCAGATTTTGAAGAATTATCAAATGATACAAATCTCATTGCAAGAGTTACACAATTTCATGATGCAGCGATGAGAATCGAAGATACAATTAAAATGGCTACAGATCCAGAAATATATGAAAAACTCTCTGATGAAGATAAAATTCAGTATGATCTATTGATGTCTTATTGTTTAAATAGTACGTTTTGGATGTACTTGCGTGCAGAAGGTAGAATGTATTTTTTGTTTTTATATTGATAATTTATCTATTTTTTATTTATATTTTATATTCGTTTAATTAGGAGTGGACCCAGCAAAACATCAAATAAGATCTGAAAATGAACGATTGAAAAAGTCTATGGCACGTGCAAAACAGATCAGTGATAGAAATAGTCTTATGCCTAGAGTGAATAAAGATGTTGCAAAAAGATTTGTAAGAAATTCATTATGGGAAATAAATAAGAAAAAATGACATGAATGCATTTGAACTTGGATCATAAATTAAAGTGGTTTAAATTGTTTAATGCAAAATACTTAAAATATCATATATGTTCTATTATGTACATATTTTTGTATTTAAAGAAAGAAACAATTTCATGTATTGTATAATGTACTAGGCTCTACACAAACTCTATATTATACACTGGACATGTCATAAGTATATATAAGACACTTTTTACATTTGTTTACCATTGTAACCTTGATAAACTTTGCGATCTCGTACAAGTCAAAAATACTTCGAAATGAGAATGATTGTAACAGTAAAGTACATGAAAAATATATTTTTGCTTTGATACAAAATTTTTCATACACTTTTTTCTTTTTTATTAAACAAAGAAGATACAATAATATAAGAAAAGTTGAGTCATATTTGTTTTCATAAAACAGTGAACATAGTTTAAATATATTATCATTTCAAGTAAAGGATAAAAATTCTGAAAGAATTTTACATTTCACAACAATGGATCAGTAAGTAATTTATTAATCATGCGCATGGTTATATGTATGGTTATAATTTCATGTTTTAAGGATAAATAAATGCTTGGAAGAATTAAGAATACAATCTTCAGGACAGCATAATGAAAAACAAGAGAACTATGTGGCTGGAAAAATTAATAATGTTATTAAAACATTAGACATAGTAATTGTAAAACCATATTCTTCTAAATATCTTTTATATTTTGGAAGTCCTTTGTTTTTGAGCTGTTTAAATTATTCAGATTGTAAATCAGACTATGCATTGTTAGGCTACATAGATGATATTTTTGGATCTATTGCAGAACCTATGTATTCTGTAAGTGTAAAATGTGATCTAACAAAGATTTTGGATGTTGAGGCTTCAGTATATTATTTTCCTAATAATTCAAGTACAACACATATGTATGTGGAGTATATGCTAGATGAAACTATAAATAAAGAAAAATATAATATTAGAATGTTATCATCAATTTGATGTAGAAGACACTTTCTTTTACATTTTTTGTACCATTACTTATATACATTCTATTGAAATTTTTCAGTTATAGAACTTGTTTTGTATAGAGATTGTAGAAGATTAAAACTAAATTGCCATCAAATGGTTTATTTTTTTTAATGATTTGTGATCATTTCGTCATGATAATAAACATAGTACGAAATAATAATTGCTTTTATTTTTTAATATAATTCACCTATCAGACTATTTAACTCTTCAACCTATAATTTAGATCAATTTTCAATTTATATACCCATATATACATACATGATATAATTATAGATTGTGTAATTATATAAAGATGTGTTCTATAGAATACATATTTCTAAAATATAACATATTTTAAAAATCATCTGGCACGTATTATACAGTTATTAACTATATAACATGTCATCTGTTAAAGCGCTAGTGTCTACAATTGGTTCACAGTACCGTTAAAGCGTGCTTCGCAGTGCTTTGCAGCCGCTACTGCTTGGGAAGTTCCCGTCGTTCTTTATAACGTATTGTTTATTATAATTTTAAACATTAATGACAACTTTTAGAAAGTTCATACACGCCATAATAAAATTTGAATCTGTATTTTTATGTTTAGTAAGTTCTTTTCCATTTAAATACGTAACACATTAAATTTTCATTCTGTTTGACTAACTGCCACGTATATACATAAATGTACATATAAATATACAAAAGCAAAAATTATGTCAAACGAAACTTCTGAAATCCCAAATAAACGAATAATGACGGTATGTATCGACTAAACAAGTTCTACATATATTTAAATATATTTTATGTCATAGTATATTGTTAATTTTTGTTTTAATAAATGTATTTTTTTTTATATAAGTAAATGCATTTATGTTTATGTGTAAAAGAATAAATAAAGATATTTAAATAGTTAGAAATTTTTAAAAATAATTTTTTTAAGTTTCTTGTTTAATATCTTATGTTATAAAGAATTCCTTTTTTTAGACTTGTTCTAACGTATCAGAGCAAGCACATCATGTATCAAGAGCAAAAAGAGGCCAAGCAATAGGAAGCGTAAGAGGCTTTCGAGGATGCACAGTTTGGTTAACAGGGCTTTCTGGTGCTGGAAAAACTTCTATAGCTTTCCAAGTTGAAGCTATTTTAGTTAATCATGGAATTGCTGCTTATGGCCTTGATGGAGATAACGTAAGGAGTGGTTTAAACTGCAACCTTGGTTTCAGCAAAGAAGATAGGAAAGAGAACATAAGGAGAGTTGCAGAAGTAGCTAAATTATTTGCTGATAGCGGTCAAATTTGTTTATGTAGTTTTGTATCACCGTTCGAAGAAGACAGGCAAATGGCAAGACAAATTCATAAAATGTCTGATCTTCCATTTTTCGAGATCTTCGTCGATACGCCCCTTAATGTATGCGAAGCTAGGGACACGAAAGGATTATATAAAAAGGCGCGTCAAGGAGCTATTAAAGGCTTTACTGGAATAGATCAAATGTATGAGAGACCAGTAAACCCTGATTTAGTGGTAACCACTGAAAACTGTACTCCAGAAGAATCAGCTGCAACAGTTATAGATCTTCTGGAGAAACAGTGTATTATACCAGTGCTTCAAAAACCAACAATACCGATACGGGAGTTATTCGTTCCAGAATCACGAATATCTTCTGGCAAAGCAGAAGCAACTACTCTTCAGAGCTTAGAAATTAGTGAAATAGATGTACAATGGCTACAGGTTTTAGCAGAAGGTTGGGCTGCTCCTCTCACTGGTTTCATGCGGGAAGATCAATATTTACAGGTATGAATTTTTCTAATGATGAAATATAAAATTATAATAAAAACATAAAATACTTAAACAATATTTTTAGACCCAACATTTAAAATGTCTCCTTGATGGAGATAAGGAAGTTAATCAATCTGTTCCCATAGTTCTTGCGATACACACGGAAGATAAGGAGCGTTTGGATGGGCTTTCGGCTTTCACGCTAAAGTACAAAAATAAAGCACTTGCAATATTACGTAGGCCGGAATTTTATTTCCATAGGAAAGAAGAAAGATGTGGATGGCAATTTGGTACTAATAATTTGGGCCATCCGTATGTAAAAATGATTCATGATTCTGGAGATTGGTTAGTAGGTGGTGATATTGAAGTTTTTAAAAGAATTAGATGGCATGATGGTCTGGATAAATATAGACTTACACCGAATGAAATCAGAACGAAATGTAAAAAAATGAAAGCTGATGCTGTATTTGCATTTCAACTTAGAAATCCTATACATAATGGTCATGCATTATTGATGCAAGTATGTTGATTTATTATTTACATATATATTTTATATAATAAATCTTTCCATTTTTTTCTACTTTTCTATAGGATACTAAAAAGCATTTATTAGAAGAAAGAGGATTTAAAAATCCTGTACTACTTTTACATCCTTTGGGTGGTTGGACAAAAGATGATGATGTACCGTTACATACTAGAATTCTTCAACATGAGGCAGTACTAAGTGAAGGTGTTCTAGATAGTAATTCTACTTTATTAGCAATTTTTCCAAGTCCAATGATGTATGCTGGACCAGTTGAGGTATGAGTTATACGTATATAACTACAGTACTTTTCTCCGATTTATAATTTTCTGTTTATTATTAGGTACAGTGGCATGCAAAAGCTAGAATGAATGCAGGTGCTAATTTTTACATTGTTGGAAGAGACCCAGCTGGTATACCACATCCTAACAAAACTGTAACCTTAGATGGAAATCTTTATGATCCTACTCATGGAGCTCGAGTTCTGTCAATAGCTCGAGGTTTGCAAGATCTGGAGATCATTCCATTTAAAGTTGCAGCGTATGATAAAAGGCATAAAAAAATGTCCTTTTTTGATACAGAACGGAAAGGAGATTTCGAATTTATATCAGGAACAAAAATGCGTAGTATGTATTTTACATATATATATCTAAAATGTAATAGAATTTCAAAGAATAATATTTATAATATTCTTTTACAGCTTTAGCAAAAGTAGGTGAAAATCCACCAAGTGGTTTTATGTCGCCTAAAGCATGGAGTGTTCTTGCACAATACTATCAAAATTTAGAAAAGTAAAAATTATAATTGGTTATAATAGAACAATATTGGTACTTTAATTGTTAAGGATAATAAGTACAATAACGTTTTCTTTTATCGAAACGTTCATTAAGATTTAGTTTTTGAATTATTAACAAAAAACGTCAACCAATTAGAGCGCGCATAAGGCGCATGCTCACGCGCAGGAGTATCGAGTGTCGGTTACGAACCGACGCGGTTTCCGAGTAGTTTGTTTCCGACCATGGTCGAGGCCGGTTGTCATTGCGAATATTCCCGCGGCTGATGCCGCTCTGATTAGTCAGTGTTTTTAATTAATAATTTAAATACTAAGCTTTAGCCAGCATTTTGGTAAAGGAAACAGTTGTTCAGAATCACCCCAACTACCACCCCCTGAAAGGATGTTCAACCATAGCCGGACACCCTGTACATTTGTATGTATATTTGTACATTTTTCTTGTATAGTACAAGGATTTTAATATTTACCTCTGCATCAAATAAGTTAATACTTATTTGCATTTATTTTTAACGTAACATATATATGTTTTTATTTTGTATAAAATACAAAATGTAATACACACTTTATTTGAATATACATAAAGTGTTTATATTTATTAAAAGAATTGTATATTGTCAACTTCAAATTATACATAATTGGAATATAAATTTATTATACGTATGCAGTAAAAATTTTTTAAATGCAACATCAAATAGAAAAATATTTGATATTCAAATTCTTTTATTGCTACAATAAAATACAGATAAGATTGATGGACAAAAAGATGAATAATGTAAGAAAATAAATATAGAAATTAAAATGTGCAATTTCGTTACAATTAGGAAGAAAACAAATTTGCTAATGTATAAACTTATAGTAATGTGTGTAGTTGGAAGATGAAAAGTATTCTTGTCATTATAATTCAATTAATCATGCAGTATTTCATAATAGATTTAGTAAATATTAAATTTTCTAATGTAGCACGTAGAAATAACAAATTTAATGGCAATTTTGCAACAATAAGAAAATGAAGATTTTTAGTAGCAAAAAATCTTCTAATTCATAATAATATAAAAATGAAATATCATTATAAAGTAATGCAAATGGTTTATTAACTAATTATACTTAATTACACCTAAGTGATGTTTAAACTAATGAGCGTTAATTTTGTAATGTATAAAATTTTTGTCTTAAACGTACAAAGTTATATTTGAAATATATATTATATGAACGTATATTACATATTGGACGATTTTCCTATGCAATCAAAAAAAGAAACCAAAAGTATTTGAGAAAATATTGGATCCTTTTTTTCACTTTGCTATATTTATAAAATGCATGAATAATGGGTAAAAATAGTTATCACCCATAGTTCATAAATTAGGGAATGAAAAACACTAATGAAAAAGCTTATGTAATTAGTAAATGTGACAAACTAAAGAAATTTCAATCGTATAGTTCACAAATAGGCATATGGTTATGAATAATGTCAATTTTATTAATATCGTGAAATTTATATTTGTATTATTAAGTAAAATACTTGTTTATCTTTTATAGATTTGTACAAAATACTTTATATCCATACTACAGATATTTTTATTCATTATTTATAATGAAACAAAAAATTTTGTATTGAAAGCATTACGAGGATAAAATCTGTTGTATCATTATTTTTTACAATCTTAGCGTGATTTTACTAAGTATCTTCATACAGTAAAATAATCTTACAAAACTGCAACCTTAATAGCAAAATGTTATTTTGACCTTTGGGTGTATAGTTAATATCCTAAAAAGTTTGAAATCTATATATGTTTCAAGGAAATATACATTTTTAGAATATGCTGTATTTGGGAATGTGATTTACTTCCTACAATTTATCCCAAATAAACAGTTTTTTAAGTGTATAATTAACCACAATAAAGTTGATTATTTTTTCTTTACAAAGAATATCGTATATATAGAATACGATACTAAATTCAATTATTATACATAATAGATGCTGTAGCTAAATTGACCTCTGTATTTGCATCAGACAGATCAGGTAAAGACAGCATAACTGGGATCACTTGGATTTTTCCTGAATCATCTTCTTGCTGCAAATGAACTACAGCACCTGATTGTAATATTTCATTTGTCATCATTTCATCTGTTATTATTTCTGCCGGTTCAATATTGTCCGCCGTTACTTCTTCAGTATAGACAGTGGTATCTTCCATGTTCATTATAACTTCCGCTGCATCCGAAGCTTCTCTAGACGTTTCTTCATATTCCTATTAAAAAGATGGGTGCATTATTAAAATTTTAATTAAAATATTAAATACTGAATATAAAATATAAAATTATGATTATAAATAATTAATACCTGTTCATATACTTGTTCATATTCTTCAGTTATTTCTTGTTCTTCAAACTTTACTATTTCCTGTTCTTCAAACTTAACTATCTGTTCTTCCTCGTACTGTTGATCTGTTTGCTCTTCGTATTCGCCCTCGACAATCTGATGTTCTGCATTAGTTAAACTTTCTTGTTCGTGTTCAGAACAGGAAGAATCTTCCTGGACTTTAGGTTTAATATTTCTCCCAGGTACTATTCTTTTGAATCCAGATCCTCCTAAACTTTCGTGTCTTCTCTCATGTTTGTTTTTGTCACCTAAATATTTAAAACGTTGCCTACACACACTACAAGAGTATGGTCGTTCATTAGTATGAGTCCTTTCATGACATACAAGAGCACTAACTTGTTTACATCTCCAAGGACAATATCTACATTGCAACGGTCTTTCATCACTGTGTCTATTCTGGTGATGTTTAATCAATTGTATTTTCGTTTTCAAGTTAAATCCACAAATTTCACACGTATATGGTCTCTCTTCAGAATGAGATATCATATGTGTCTTCAACCTGAGCTGATTCACAAATCTCTTGGGACAATGTGGACACGGTAATGTTCCTTCTAATCTGTTATGAGTCACCATCATATGGTGTCTTAATCTTACTTCAGAAGTGAATGTTAATTCACAATCTAAACACTTCATTGGATCTTTCTCCATATGAGTGTTTTTAATATGCGTTCTTAAAATCATTTCTGTTTTAAATGTTTTATTACAGTGATAACACGACACTCTTTTCTTTTCCGGTGCTCCATCCGTGTCTTCTTTTACAACACCAGGAAGAGACTCATTGTGTATATGAGACATGTGCCATTCCAATGATCTAGTCGAGATCATTGATCTGTTACATATGTGACATGTATACTGTCTACCATCCTTGTGAACTCGATTTCTATGTATAACAAGTGTCGAGTGGTTTGGAAACTTTTCACCACATACTTGACATGAACATTCTTTTAATCCTCTACTATCAGTTTTCTCGTGTACTCTCATATGCAATCTTAAGCCATCTCGCCTATTGAATCCAACACCACAAGTGTCACAACGGTACTGACGTTGATCTTCATGAATTCTTACATGTTGTTTCAAAGTTGAGCTATTCTTAAACATTTTGTCACAGTGTGGACATTGAATGGTATACGCTTTATGAGTATGCATATGCTTAGAAAGACTATAAAATGGAACTAATTTATGACAAACTGGGCATTCTCTTTTATTGCCAACCGGTTGATGTTTACGTATTCTATGATGTCTAAGACTCGCAGGATTTTTAAAGTCTGCTCCGCAATCCTCGCATAAATAGGCCCTTAATGTTGTATGTACTGACTTTAAATGAAAGCTCAGCTTCTGTTTGAATGCAAATTTTTTCGGACACTTTGGGCATTGATATATTTTCTCCCAGCTCATGTGTTGGGTTTTTACATGCTGATCTAGAGTTCCTTGATGTTTAAACTTTTCACCGCATACATCGCATAATTGTCCATACATATTATCGCAATGTTTCTGCTCATGCTGGCGTTTCTTTCCCTTTGAATCTAACATCACTTCACAGTATTTACATAATAACTTTTTTATGCAAACTACGCTGTGATTTCGTTTTGCCTTATTAGTTGGAAATTCTTCCATACAATCTTCGCAAAAATGCATAATTTTATAATCGTGCATCTTTAAATGCTCCTCGAGAATATCTTTAGAAGCAAATGTTTCTGGACAATAATCACATTCCAGATAATTTTCTTCTGGAATGTAATCTGCTGGTTGACTTTCGTCTATTAAATCAGGCAAATTGTTTTTAAGCACTGCATTATTTCTATCCTCATAAAGGGAAATAATGTCTTCGTCTTTTAATCTTGTAATTACGATTTTACGTTGCTTTAAATAATCTTGAAAATCCTGTAAATTTTTTTCTTTCTCCCCTAAAATTCTTGCCAATTTTTCAATATTTCCTTCTGTATAAGATTCGTCAAGTTCTTTCTGCAAAGATTCTTTTTTCTTCTTTGCTTCCTCCCATTTTAGTTTAAGCTTTGCTAAACGTGATAAATACTCCTCGGTATTTACATATGATTTTTCATTAACGGATTTTTCTTTTTCTGGTTCCGCCGCAGTATCCGTAATATCATTTTCAATTTTTGGAGTACAATCATCTTCATCTTTAATAAATTGTACGTTTACAGTTGATTCGTTTTCCGCATGCGGAGTAGGTTTCTGGCTATCTTGACTTTCGTTACGTTTGAAGTAACGAGTTTGAGGTT
The DNA here is from genome assembly GCF_051020975.1 of Osmia lignaria lignaria. NCBI lineage: Eukaryota > Metazoa > Arthropoda > Insecta > Hymenoptera > Megachilidae > Osmia > Osmia lignaria. The sequence continues at coordinate 10,020,279 of NC_135033.1, read as the reverse complement.
CTTCGGTCTTTATAGGGAGCGAAATACTAGCATGCCCACCTAATACCTTCTCCCGTTTTTTCTTATATTCTTCTATTTGTTCTTCTATGATCTGTTCTCTTATTTCAGACTTTTTTGTCCGTTCTGGAAACAAATCCTTTTCTTTTGTAACAAGTGTTTCGTACCGTTTAAAAATTTTATCCATCGGTTTAATTTCAAAAGGCTTTTTTCCCAAACATTTGTCATCTTTTTTCTCTAACGGTTTATCCATTTTTTTTACTTTCACTAATAATATTTCATTCGGTTTAGATCCCTTTACTGTAACATACATGATTCCATCTTCCTGGGTACTATTAATGTTCAAAGAATTATTTACATCTAACTTTTGTACTTTAAAATCTTTATGACCACCATTTTTATCAGAAACACCAGACTGATTTTCATCTGTTTCTTCAGACAAGTCTTTTCTAGTTTGTAATAAAAGTCTTCGTTTTAATATGTTCGGTTGTTTCGTGGATTCTTTTGTACTTTCAGCATTACATGCGGTCTCAGTTCTAATTATATTTTGTGGTTCACAAGAATGATTATTACCTTCTGTATCTTCTATTTTAATGTATGCTTTTAGAGATGAATCATACTTATATGTTGTTTGATTACAATCAGTACTTTCATTATCTGGAGCTGAGTTATAATCGCAAAGAAACATTGATGGAGGATATTGTCTTGGAATATTTTCTTTCTGAATATTTCGTCTTTTTACAGCTGGTGTTTGTACAACTACTTCATCATCAGATTCTGCTGCATCAGAACTATCAGGTTGAAAAGGAGGATCATCCGGATCAAACTCTTCTATAGATTCATTATCACTGTTTTCTTCAATTATCATTTCTTCAAAAACTTCAACTTCAGGCTTTTCTAACTCTTCAACATTCACTTTTCCTATTTTTATACAGTGTAAATTATCTTTCACTGGAATATCCTCAGGTACTTTTTGTACAAGTACCTCTTCATTATGTTCCTTACTTGTAGATGGATTGAGGAAATTATCTTCCACAATATTCTCTACATGTTTCTCAATACGTTCTACAGATTGCATCTTCTTTGCTTCTAGATTTCTTGTTGCTGTCTCAGTCAGAGTAAAATGAATGGACTTTAATTTAACTTCTGCTTTCTTAATTTGCATAAAAAATTTATAACTCATTTTCAAATCACAAATACAGTCCATACACATTTGAGTGGATAAACTGTCATATGAATTTATTTCTTCCAAGTGTTTAATCTGTTGACTTAATCTCATCTGAATACCTTTCTCACTAAAAATATCAACTAATGGAAACTTTAAACCAGCACAAGTCCTACAATATTTTTTCAATTCTTGTTTAGTTTGCTCCAATATAGATAATTTTTTTTGTGCAGATATTTTGTTGTGCAACGAAATTTTAGTTAACTCATTCAAACTATTAGCATCGTGAGTCAATAATTTCACACGTGGTGTTATCTTCTTTAATTCATTTATGTCTTTAACTTGTCCAAATGTTTCTTTAGTGGATTTACACAGGGGTTTAATATCACTGTCATATGCATTTTGACTGTTACTATCACTAGATTCAAAATTATCTGGTTTTACTTCGCTATAATTATGATCCTTGTTATTAATTTCAATGCGCTGCATCTTTGATCCACTTATTTAAATTTTTTTCATTGTACATATATATGTCCTAAATATGTATGCGCAGAAATTTTATGACCTGAATAAAGAAATACAAAATATAATTTTAATTCATACTTTAAGAATTTTATATAACATGACATTATAAATAAAAATATCTGGCTTACCGTTTTATCATGCTGTTTATGCATGTTGTATGTTAACTACTGTATATATTGTATATCATTATTACAAACTCATTGATTCATACAAAATTGATAAAAATATGTTCAAACAACTTAATATATATTATCGTTACTTAAGAGCTGTAGTAGTTATCGATATTTCCAAAGTTCTAAATTCTACACTGTTATTTGTAAAATTGATAATATTTTGAATCTGTTCTCTTAAAAATGATTTAATATCTTTATTATCAGCATACGACAAATACGAAATTACATTTTCATAATCGCAGGTATTCATTTTTCATTTAAAATTGAGGTTAAGTAAATATAATCATAAGGAGTGTGTACTCCTGCACATAAACATAATGAAAACGTGATCGGTGTATGTTACACCGATTTTTAAATTTCTTAAATTTTACCTTACAATACTCGTCGTACGGAAGAGTAATAACGTTATTCAAAAGTTTTTCCAAACTCTCGCTAATATAATTTCTTTGTAATGTTATCCAGATGGCGCCGTTTAATGGCGCCTATGGCGTATGTTATTTTCGACCTACGCAACGGACATTCTACAGTTCCGAAATTCATGACTAGTTTTCAATAGTCATAGAGTATTTTTGTATACAATTATAACGCATTACAAAGATTCATCATAGAGTAGAATTCGAGTAATATAACTTTCGTGAATAAAAACGATTAATCTACGCGCACTAGGGAACGAGAATTCGTGCCACGTTCAACTATCGTGTTCTGAAATTCCTTTACTGATGCTATGACGTTGTTAAATTCGTAATGGCCGCGATTCTATCTTTCGTATTAAAAATACAAATGATAAAAAATTTAATTTAACTGTCATAGCACCCGTATATAGAACGATAAAATATGATTTTAATAAAGAAACAAAATTTATGTTTTCTTTATTTATTTTATTAACAGATTCAGATGTTTATCGCATGCTCGTGTAAGCAGCCGCGAAATGATGATATTTGAAAGGCTGAAATTGAAAATTTAGTAGCTTTAATTGTTTTAAATAGAACGGCAAAAATAACAGTAAAATACTTATAAGAAAATAAATAGAAAATAAATAACATAATAAAATGTGCAGGTATTGGCTCAAATTTTTAGGTTTCTTTTAATTATTATTCGTTCAACGAGATCATACTTGTTATACGACGAGTTTCGTTCGTTCTGCGCATGTTAGCTCTGATTGGCTTAAGCATGCCTCGTCTGCGCAAGCGCCCCGGGATATTGCGCATATACCCAGCGATCTTATATTCAGTATACTCTTCGACCTTTGACGTTGTTAGTTCTTTGTTCCTTGTATTCAAATATTTTTGTGCACCATGTATACGACCACGAAGTTAGAGGCAAGAGTGGAGGGCCTTCCTGAGCTGCGTGAACAGGTATGGTCTTTCGTTAAATGAATAACAAAATTTGTGTTAAAGTGTACTACAACTCTGTATTTTCTTTAGCATTTATTTAAGATATTTTATTTATAAACACATAACATGTATTTAAACAATAAGGGTATTTTAAAATAGAAGTATTGAAATTGTTTCACAATATTTCAATGATCACAAACTTTTATGCAGCGAGGTCGAATATTATTCTAAACTTAAAAAGACAAGGAACGGTACAGTCGAACTGCATGAATTATTTAACTGAAACTACGTTATTTCTTATATAAAATTGGTCCTCCATCTTCATTTCTAATATAGTGATTTTTTATTAATAAAAGAAATAGCAACATCGGTAAAAATATAGATTTAGATTGTTACTTTTTAAAATATATATCACAATTGTATATTACAAAAGATTATGAAACCTAATAATATACTCAACATTATCACATATTAAATTTGGTAATTTACAAATCGAATCTATGATTTGTAAATTGAAATGAAAAGAGTTTCATAATGTTTGTCATTAATCAACAGTAATCGCTGTAAATTAATGATATCTATAGTTTTCATATCTTGAAAATATGTTTCTCAAACACAAATTTCATTTTGCAAGAGTAGTGAACATTCAGGAATACTAAATTTTCACTGTATTTTTTTTTTAAATGTTCCGTGATAATACTGTTTGTTCCTTTTTTTGTTTGCAAGCAGTAATACCCTTACTCTTAAAAATGTAATTCTTTTTGTTCAACTTCCACTTACTTTCCAAAATTCACTTTGTGCTCGAGCAACATGTTATTTTCCGGAGGCAACGCAAGGCATGCTCTTAACATATTTTCAATCGCAGCTCGTTGTCTAAATAATGCATTTACTACTGGTGTTCCTGGGGGTACTAATGGTGCTTTGCATAGATATGATAGTATGGAAAGTACACTGTGAAATCCAACAAATTCGTCCTCCGTATCCGCTTCTTTAAAGGTCATGCGTGAGCAAAGTTCCGCCAAAAGAACCAAGTCTAAAATGATTGGACTAGCTAACAAAGAGTCCTCACACGTGTTGTGTATTACAATTGTGTTCTGTCCTCCAAGTAAGATTTCTGATGTGTACTCATCCATTGCCCGTTTACTATCACCTACCAAAAGACGAACTAATTAGTCTCATATTTCATCTCATATCTCTGAATGACATGGTAGTCAGCATATTAATACATATGCATATTTTACCATACATACCAACATATGGAACATATTTAATAACAACACAATGATCTGGCTTCTCTCCAGGTTTGTAGAGAATTCTATTTGATTGTACCATGTCATCTACGACATTACTTTTTGAAATCTGAAAAAAGATTAGATTCCATTGTTAATATAAATTACATTTAAGTTGAGCTTAGTAAATAAATTACCTCTTTTGATCGAAATTGTTGAGGGGCAGATAAATTATATCCATCATTATTTCCAAGGTGGTTGTAACTAACGATTGATACTGGTTTAATACCAGCAGACACTAGAAAATCTACAAGCACAGATTTCAGTTTTGTCTGGCCAGATTTAAAGTCATCACCACTAATAAATGTTTTATGTTTTTCTGCTAATTCCAAGGCTCCTGGCACAAAAGTGTTCTGAGGAGAGCCATTGATATATGTACACTGGAAAAACACGAAGTATATTTTAATATATATTACTGACAACACAGTTGTTAATAGAAAAGAAAAAAATGAACAGTTCTCTTACTCCTTCCAAAGCTGCTGCAACAGCAAAAACAGTACTGGGACTAATTTCTGGGTGGTTTTCTTTTATAGCTTTTAATAAATTTTCTGCTGTATCATTTATACCTGGAATGATCTCCGAAAATCGTTCAGTATTAGCAGTCCACAGTATAATTACTTGATCTAATTTCTTAGCTGCTTTAAAGTCTGCAATGTCTTTTCTAATCTGTTCTAAGTGTTCAAATTTTGTACCAGAAATTAAATTATTTGCTCTTTTCTCCTGGAAATATAAAAGCCATTTAAAAATTTAAATTTGCTTGTAATTAATATATCAATAAATATTCATATAGATTAAATAGTAACACAGAACAAAATAAACTAAGAACACTTTACCTGATTAGAGGCAATAAAATCAGGATAATATGTACTTTTTCTTGGTTTCATATGCATCATGTGTGGTATTAATTGCTTTTGTAAGTTAATGTCTAAGACCTTTGCACGTTGCATAGCATCAGCTAAATTCATGCTTGAAATATCCCAGCCATCAAGTTCAATATCATCTGGGTTAACCATTGGAAGCATCCAAGACATTGGAACAAAGACATCTTCTTTGTTTCTTTTTCCCAATCTGACAGTAGATGCTTGAACTAACGATCCGTACCTAGATATTTAAATAAAAAGCATACATAAATGTGTTATTTTATTTAAATATAAAATAATATTACAGTTAGAATGATAAATACCAATTTGCTTTTTGAATGCCATTCTTTGTTTCCCATGTCAAGTTAAGTTTATTTGCTAATAATGCTGCAGTAATAGTTGTACCATTATTTCCACCCCATCCTACTAACATTAATCCAAGTTTTGGAACTTTCAGTTGCGTTCTAATCAGCAACTTTGTTGACACAGGTGTCACCTATTATAATAAATACATGTTTATATTCTGTAATATATTAGTTTCAAGCGTTTAAAATAAATAATATTACGCGTAGTAATTGTTAGTATTTGTATCCAAGCATTTTTCTGCTAGTACACAGTGGTGTACAACACAGCATTTTCAAAAAGTGAAAAATTCATTTCCAAAATTAAAATCATAGCGTTTGAGCAGCTGTTCATTTTTTTATTATATTTGTTCCTTTTCCCTAAAAAAGAATTTTTCAATACAAAACCTGTAAGTTTGATATTTATACAATTTTTTTTTTTTTTTTTTCGAAAAAACCTTCCAACCTTCAAAATATTTATTAAAGTATTAGCATCTTTTCTTGATTAAATGTATTTAATATAGAAATTGATTCAGTTATAAATTTAAATTTCTGTTACTCATTGGACAAGACGAATTAATCATTATAATTTATTAAGGTTTTATCGCATATGCGTAAAGCAAAGCCGATACATTGGAAATGCAGAAAACTGTAAACTACTAGAAGCGGTTATTTTAAAGATTTTTCTTAGTACTGTTATTATTGCAAATAGTGCAGCTTTATGTTCTATCTTAATATTATTCTTCCAAAATGTTGCGAAAATGAATTTTCGCAGTGAAGAATCGTTCTACGCAAAAATATGTTTCCCTACAAGAAAAGAAATAACATTTGCTTAGAATCACAATCCATCTAGTGGAAACTCGCTAAATTATTATTGGTCAGGTTTACCGCTAAATGTAATTACTCGATGACAATTTCAAAATGTAATGAAACCTGTTGTTACACCCATAAAAATAATTGCAGCTAAAAAGAAACATAGTTGTAGAAGAAACGTTTTTATATGCTTACCGTATATTTCATATCGTCGTCTTCCTTAACATTCGTTGTTTGATACTCGTACTGTGCCTCCATATAATCTTCTGTGTACTTCACCTTCGGCGAATCGACGCGAATTTTCAAAGCCATTTTGTATGATATTAAATTTAAACACTGACCGTAAGAGTTATGAATTAGATTTTCGAAAAATTTCTTTGGAAAATATGTGTTTCTTTAGGAATATCGAGTTCAAGGATTATAGATCGATTGGAATGAAACTGACGGTAGTGAATTGATGTATATACCAACGGTAAAGCTAAGGTACCGATCAGTACAATTGCTTTTTATAAAATAATTGTTTTTCGACAACTTATACGTGATATTTGCAATGCAAAGAATAAAGGAAGAATTCGTAGTCAAAACGAACGTAAATAACACTCGAAGGTGAATATCCAAAACGTCGTGTTCGTAGCTGAAACGTAAATGTCGGGAGAACGAACAAGCATGCGCTTTAAAAGAAATGGCGCGGCAGCCCCCTTCCACCCCCAGTTTAACTGGAACCTATTATATTTGGTTACTGCTGGCTTTTTATCAAGCTAACTGATCTAACATAAACTAAACATATGCTTCGTTTGCAACTTCTTCGTCTTCTTTCTTATATTTTTTTCTCCTATCATCTTATAGTCACATCCTGTTTTTACTTTATCTTCTAAATGTGTGTTAGTTGAATATTTTGACGCTTTCAATCGTTTCTCATACGTATGTGTACGTATTTCTCCAACGTTCTTTCGTTTTCCTTTTTTATCGAATCTTATTTTAAATTCCACCTTCAACCGTGTTTATACCGTTTCTGCGTTACAAATTATTCATAAATGTTATTTTAGGTAAATTAATTATCTTATCATGCAGGGAACGTATAATATTCATTTCTCTTCCGCGTTTTGTAATTGTTATAGGATACACAGAAGATCTCGAATATTTGTAACATTTTAACGTGTCATTTTATTTATAATTTTTTTTCTTATATTATATGTATATTATACATTATAGTACATTTTTTAAAACTGCATCCATAAGTTTATTTTAATATAAATAATAAAACTATTTTAAACAGTTCCATTATCAGAAACGATATCTCCTTGTTGCCGTACAACTTCCGGAATACAAACAGATGTTATATCCTCCAATGATTTTTGTTCTGATAATCGATTAGTTATCAGTTTAATTCACCTTAAATAATGCATAAATACGTTTTGTATTTTAAACGATCATTGTTGGCCGGTCTGTGAACTGTTCAATTACATCACGTGTAGCTGGAATGCATAGATTGTTTCAATCAATTGGCACTCGGTGCCTCTGGAACTTTCATAATGGGAGAATTATGTTGCCAGGCCATTCGTAAGACGACCCTCGACAAACGATTATGAACTATAATCTGTTTACAAAGGCTGATTTTATCCAACTCAACGCTACCATTCGAGCCGTTTCGTTTTCATCCCAAGAAACAAGCATCATTACCTATATAATGTACATAACAAGCGTCGTCGTATGGCTGGAAGTGTTCCGGATCGATCAGTATTCGAAATATAATACTGATAACAATCTGCTGATATCGACACGTCCGTTACGACAGTAGAAACGTTCTCCAGTTAACCAGAAACACTATTTTCCCTATAAATATCTGAAAATGGATCAATAAGTTAACACGTTCAACTTGGCAAATGATAATCAGAAATTCTATTTCTCATATATTCAAATAATCATCCAAGAATTTTAATCCGTAAGATTTTAAAATTACGTAAATTTCAAGTAATTCATCTGTAATAAAAAAAGAAGTTTAATCCTATCTTGTGCAATTAAAAAGAAAACAAAGAATTCTTTGAAACAGCCAAGTTTATTTCATAAGGCATCATTGAGGAAATAACATAATGCCTTATTTCAGATAGTCTGTCCTTTCATATGGTAAAATGTTCATCTTTCATTTAATAATCGTAAAGGGTTACGTAATTTGAATGATATAAAAATTAATTCTACTTTATCTTGTTATGTATTTCAATTTTACTTTAAATATTTACTTTTAAAAATAAATTGAAGTATTGGAATAAATTGGTACCAATTGATATGAAGATGGTGTCTCACCATCTTTAATGATTGTTCCGATATATGTATTTAAATGTTTATAATGAATTAGAAATTTATATCGGTATATTCAGGAGTATCTTCTTTCTTTTAAATCAATTTTCTTAAATATTGAGGGTGACGGAGAAAAACATTTTGCAGATACGTAATCAGTGCATAAGTCTAGAAAGAACAGATACCTACTAGACAATATTATTAAATTGTACTTAATTAATTTATTTACTTTACAAATGAGATTACGTAAACCTGTCTTAAATATTAAATGGAATTTAACCGACAGTTCAGTCCATCATTCGTGAAGGGTGATAGTTGAACTCTGTCCAATACTTAAAGTAAATTGAAGTAGAATTGGACTGTGGGAACGACCATCATCATACATGTACCAACATAATAGTCATCAACAACTACCTTCAAGTTCCGTATCCCTTCAATTTGAAATTTATGAATACTAAAATGTTTTTATATATGAAAAGTTTCATAAGATTCGCAATATTTTAATGATTTCAATATAAGAATTTATTTAAAAAAAACAAAATGTTTCCAATTGAGATTGTTTCATTTTTCTTTTATTACTTTAATTTTCTTCTATTCATAATTATAAGTAACATTATGCTTAGATATTATGTAGTACGTATTTAAATATTTATGTATTAAAATCAATCAAAAAATGTATTTATTGATAATCGTTTTATGTATATAAATATATAGTATACAAAAGAATAGTTTAATATAATTTTATAACAATTAATCTTCTTCAATATGCAATAAACAATTTCATGTTTATATACTCTTATGTATACAGGTAAAAAAAAGAGAAACATTTTTGTTAGGTTAGAATATTATTTGCAATCGTGTTTTGACAATGTTATTAGTAACAATCCATTTAGCTATGATAATATCTCATGACAATTTACATATAATAAATGAAACAAAAACTATTGTATACATATTTGTATATTTTTCTTAAGATTATTTTATATAAATGTATAATAATGTATAACATGGCCACAAAAAGATGTCAAACTTAGTAATATTTTAGACGATTACAATAATTGGTTTCAACATTTCAATGAATGTATCACTACAATATATTTATTTATATCGAATTAAAAGATGTAAATGCAGAAAATGATAAAAAGTCAAAATTAATTTCACTTTCAATGCATAACACAGCTAGGATCTCACAACGTCATTACTCTTAATTTTACAAATTTACAATCTATTATACTTCTACTTAACATCTCTTTATCTTCAGTTTATTATTACTAAATACATCGCAAGCAAAATGAATTCATTAGTACATATTAAATAAAATTGTCACAGAAATTCATATCTTGCTTATTTCAATAATGCGTTACATTGTATAAACATATTTAAACGTTCAAAATCGTTTTAAAAATTAGTATCGTATATATTCAATTTTTATACATTTAAATAAAGATTGAAATTTCAATTCATTACATATAATGTAAAATGTAAAAGAATAACTACGTGTTGCGTTTTGTAAGTTCAGTATGTTACCATTTTTTCATGCAAATATTTTTCAATAATTTAATCTTGAACATATACGATACATACATTTGAATATCTCAATTTTATATACTCTGCATAAAGAGTCTTTGGTTATAAATTTTTGTTCTCAGAGCAAGGGAGACTCTTATAAAACATCTTGTATTTAAGCACCATCTTTCACACAAGATGCAAATTTTTTATATTTTTATAATGCAAATTCAGTTTCTAGTTAACCATGAAAAAGCTTTAAGAATTAAGTACGTCAATGTTAATGCATATAAAATTTTGTCTCTTTGTTGACGTTGTAACATATCAAGTTCAATAGCCATTACACGTCGATTTAATTTTCCTACTTGTCGACGTAAATGCTGTATCTCTTCACTAGGTGGCAGAGACACATCGAGTGCGCTATATGAGGGAGTTTGTTCTCTGAAAAGCAATAGTTCATATCAATTTTTGAAAAGAAAAATAGGTGTAGTTCTGTAGACAAATAAATAAATTTATACCTGACATGCCTAACTATTTGTGTTTCTGTAGGATATTGTCCATGAGATCTAGAGGATACTGAATCCTTAGCCTCTGTTAAATATGAGTTTGGATCTTCTTCATCAACAGCAGGGAAATAGTGATTATCCAATGTCAAGATTCTTGGAGGAGTCTATTGATAACATACAAAATTATATATTGCTTTATAACATATGATCTGTTAAAAGATTTTATTTGCATTTAAAAATATTTACCTGTACTCTAACTAAGCCTGGTTCAGGTGGTAATACTGCATTCTCTAATGTAATTTCTCTAGGAGGTGCTTTTGTTCCTACATGTTGCTCTTGTCCTATGTTACAAATTAATTATATCTTGTATTATTTTAATAAGATTATTGTTATTTAATTATTTAATTATTGATATACCCATATCAATGGGTATTAAAAAATATTGTTCTTCATATTTACCAACAACTAAAATTCTATCTGGAACATGCATCTCAAATTTTTCTGCTGCGACCATCTGATTCCAGCTAGAGCCATTTGTACCAGCTACTTCTTCATCCGTGTAATCACCGCTCACACGAATACTCTTTGGCACACGCATCTTCTTATTAATGTCCAAAGTAAAATTTGGGTCATAAAAATTGTCAGCTTCTCCATTAAAAATAGGACTATGTGCTTTTGACATTTTACTAAAAAATAAAAAACAAAACTTCAACTTAATCTTAAGTGTTATCAAAACATAAGAATCAATATGGTTAAACAATATAACAAAATCAAATTAACTGCATATTATTATTTGGAAAAATAAATGTAAGATGCTTGAAAGAAACAATGAAACATTTGTCAAGCATAATAAACCATATTTCATCAAGTGAAATACAGATTTACATATATATTTTTTTATTACTAGTGAACTAGATAACTAAATAATAAAGTAAATTATATCTGATTAGCTCTTTAACAGTATAATTATAGTAAAAGAATGCGATGACGACACAAAAGAACATTTACTTTAACCGTTGTGTAATAACAACACAACCCAAAAAGCTGTGCCATACATAAAATTTGTTAATAATAATTAACAGCAAACAGATATAAATATTGGAAACATTAATCTTACAGGTAGCTTACCTTTCAAAGCTTAACTTTTTATACTTTCTCAATCGGTGAACACAAATTCTTAGGTGAAGTTAGCCGTATAATCACAGTGTATAATGTCGTATGCTAAATCAGTGCCGTTCACAAGACCCTTTAGGGAGCTTTTGCAAAGCAAGGTGATCCTCATATGCATGTGTGTCCACATATATTTATTACCCAATCTCACGTAGAGATTAGATATGTATTTGTTTGAAGTAGATTGAGAGAACCACATAATTGAGAAATTGTTAGTCTGTGTTAGAAAGACTGAAAAGAAAGGAGAATTTTGGGAACCATAGGGGCTCTCCTATGTACAGCACTGTTGAGAACTGTAGCAATATAATAATCGATTTCAATCAAACTCCCGCCAAAATGACTAAAAGCACCTGCCATTGAAACCTCTAATAGTTGTTTTCATTTTCTTCTTTTTGTATATAAAATAAGAATCTTTATAACTTTTAATAGTTATTATTTGTAATACTTTCTGGCACTCTAATTCTGCGAGAAACATGAGTGATGCACAATGTAAGTGTTTAAAAACTGGTTGCATTAATACCGCTTTTTCATTAAACATTAACATTTAATAAAATATATTACAAATTTGTTTAGCACCCTCAGCAAGCAGAAGTAAACGTCAAAAGATTGATAAAACTGGAAGGCTATCAGCTTTAGAAAAATTAAGACAATTGAAAGGTAGTAAACATAAATATGAGGTTGATGAATTGGAAAATGTTTATGAAGAAGTTGATGAGAAAGAATATACTAAAACTGTAATAGAAAGACAACATGATGATTGGATTATTGATGATGGTAATAACTTTAATATGTTTATAATTGTATGACAAATAACAAGGTTAATGATTATTAAATTATTCTTTGTTTTAAAAGGAAACAGTGGTTATGTAGAGGATGGTAGAGAAATTTTTGATGATGATTTAGATGATGAAAGCATACAAGAAGCAAGAAAGCATAAGGTCACAGGACCTAAAAAAGCTAAAAAGGATAATGAGAAGAAAAGGAAAGGAAATATTCAAAGTATGATAATGAACATGTCTTCTAAAAAGAAACATGATGTTGGACTGGATCATGATAATATCTTAGGAGATTTAATGTCTGAATTGAAAAAGAATGATACTCCAAAGAAACCAGAATCAAGAACTGTCAAAAATAAATTCTGTGTTAACACTCAGTCAAATAAAACGTAATCAATTTTGTTTTATATATTTAATAGAAAGTTATATTTTAATATATATGATGTTAAAATGAATTGTGATTTTAGAAATACTTGTCCAGAACAAAAACTACAGTCAATTTTGGAATCTGATAAAATACAATATCATAATCAGACTGATGATGATTTAATAATGTTTGATAAACCAAGGAAGACAAATGTATTTAAACAAACAGAATCAATTTGTCAAATACAAAGTACTTCAAATCAATCTAGCAGTCAGATAATTACAGATGATGATGAAATTATTGATAATTTAAACACAACAGTATCAGATGTAAATTCAAAAGAGAATGCTAAAAATACAAGTAGTAGTCAAGTAATTGAAAGTGAAAGTGAAGATCTTAGTCAATTTATTAGTGATGTAAGTTCTCTTCATGTTCTATTATGGATTTTAAAATAAACAATTAATGTCATACTTGTTGCAGTTCAATACAGATTTTGAAAGTAAACATGTTGATCATGTTGAGAAGTCAGTACCATCTGTCATTCAAAAAAACGAAAAAAATAAAATGCTTAATCAACCGGAATGTAAGAAAGACATTGAAACAGAAATATTTGATTCCGAAAGTTTTAGTAAGATGTTAGATAGTGACTTTGAAATACAAACTCCAAATATTGAAGTATCTACAAATACTACCGAAGTGCCTTTACCACTTGTAACTAATGCAAATAAAGAAGAAGTATTTAGATTCTATTGGTGGGATGCATATGAAGATCCATACAAACAGCCTGGAATTGTGTACTTGTTTGGAAAAGTTTTTGTACCATCTATAAAAGAATATCGTTCTTGCTGTATAACAGTAAAAAATATTCCGCGAAGAATTTATCTTCTTCCTAGAGCATATGTATGTATGAACATATTTTCTGTTACAATTTAAATTTAATAATAATGATACAAATTTCAGATAAAAACTTCTTCAGAGGAAAATAATGAAGAACAAGCAAATACGATAGAAAATGTATATAAAGAATTTAATCAATTTGCAAATAAAGTAGGAATAAAAGAATTTCGTTGCAGTAAAGTTCTAAAAAATTATGCTTTTGAGCAGGAAGGCACTCCAGCAAAGTCTGAGTACTTAGAAGTAAGATACTCTGCTCATTATCCAGTCATGCCTTCTGATTATTCTGGATTATCGATAGAACGTGTTTTTGGAACAACTGTAAATGCTTTAGAATTATTTCTGATAGAAAGAAATATAAAAGGTCCATGTTGGTTAGATATTAAGTGTCCATTGCCTACTGGTGTACAGACCAGCTGGTGCAACGTAAAGGTATAATTTAATTTTTTTTTATACAAATTGGTGAAATATTATATATTGACGATGTATTGCGCAATATAATAGGTAAATTGTATGAAAATGGAAAACATATCTGTTTTCTCCGAGTGTCAAACATTACCACCGTTAATAATGATGACTTTGAATGTACGAACTTGTTTGAATGCTAAATCACAACAAAATGAGGTAGTTATGGTTGCTATACTCATACATTATAAATATCATATTGATAAAGAACCACCAAAACCACCGTTTCAACAACATATTTGCCGTACGTCAATTATTTTAATTTAACATTATAAATATGTGTCTTTCATGTGTAATAAATACATTGTTTCAAATAGTAATTACACATCCGCGCGACATTCCTTGGCCAAGACAAGCGCGAGAAATATTGTCAAATATTTCATATACTAAAGTAATGAAATTTGAAACAGAAACAGATTTACTTGAAGAATTATTAAAAATAATTAATACAACAGATTCGGACTGTTTAATTGGATATGATTGTGGCTTTCAATTTGATATATTAATGCATAGAATGATAACATTAAAAGTTTCAAATTGGAGTAGACTTGGAAGACTAAGACGTTCGGCACCTCCTTTTATCAAGGTATAATACTGAAACATCTTTACAATGAGTTGTATAGAAAAATAAATAAAAAACTATTTTCAGGGAAAGATAAACTTAAATCAAGTGATAGCTGGGCGTCCTACTTGTGACATACAAGTTTCAGCTAAAGAATTGAATCTCAAAGTTAGAAGTTATGATTTGCCATCTCTTTGTACTGCGGTATATATTTAACAATTTTTGAATGTTATATAAATCTTTACTAATATTTATTTGAATGAAATAATTATTTTCGTAGGTATTAAAAAAGAAAGAAAATGAATGTAAAGAAATAAAACCAGGCGAATGTGCATCATTTTACAATACAACAAATAAAATAGACAATTTAATTAAGATAACATTAACAGAAGCATTGTATATTTTGTCCATAGTTTTTGAACTCAATGTTCTTCCACTTGCATTGCAAATTACGTGTATTGCCGGTAGATATAGTGCACCGATGACAAGATGTTCCATGAGACAAATGCAAATGCGTGCTTCTCATGGGACATCTTGTCATCGGTGCACAGTACATGTACATGTTTCAAACAGTGAAGTTCTATATACAGCAGATTTGTTATAAAAATAATATTTATTTAGGAAATATTATATCAAGAACGCTAACAGCAGGACGTGCCGAGAGGAATGAATATTTATTGTTACATGCTTTTCATTTAAAACAATACATAACACCTGATAAACGAATTACAAAAAAAGTAAAAGGTGATGAAGGTATGTATTCAATTTTTAAACATTTGTTTATGATATAGTTATAAGTAATTAATACTATTTATCCAGAACATACGGGTAGAAAGAAAGCCGCTTATGCTGGTGGCTTAGTTCTTGAACCAAAAAAAGGATTTTATGATAAACTTATTTTATTAATGGATTTTAACTCTTTGTATCCCAGTATAATTCAGGAATATAATTTATGTTTTACTACTGTACCTGGAGCTGCATATGCTGATAGTGCGGTAAATTTATTTATTTATTACTGATCGGATACGTAATATGCTTTCATTTATAATCATATATATGCAGGACTTATCTATACCTGAGTCAGGTTTGGAACCAGGAATAATTCCAACCGAAATTCGAAAATTAGTTGAAAGTAGAGGAGAGGTGAAGAAATTAATGAAAACGCCAAATATTTCACCCGAATTAAAAATGCAATATAATATTAGACAACTGGCTTTGAAACTTACAGCTAATTCTATGTACGGTTGCTTGGGTGCAACTCATTGTAGATTTTATGCCAAAGGACTTGCTGCTTTAGTAACAGGTAGAACATAGAATAAAATTTTATACTTATTTTATACTTATATATACAGATTTTATACTTATCTTTTAAATATTATTCTAGCAAAAGGACGAGAAATTCTACAACATACAAAAAGTCTAGTTGAAAAATTGAATTATGAAGTCATATATGGAGATACCGATTCCATAATGATAAACACAAATATATTAGATTATGAAGAAGTTGTTGTTGTTGGAAGAAAGGTACTATATTGTTAACATAAATATTTAATTCGCTTAATATTAATCAAACTTATATTTAGATTAAGCAAGAGGTCAACAAGTTGTATAAACGGGTAGAGTTAGATATTGATGGCGTTTTTCGATATTTATTACTTCTACAAAAGAAAAAATATGCTGCGGTTACAATGACAAAATTGCCTAATGGGCAAATAGAATTATCCCAAGAACATAAAGGTTTAGATATTGTACGAAGAGATTGGTGTCAGTTAGCTTGTGATGTTGGGAGGTAAGTAAAACCTTTTAATAATTTAATAAAATAAAAAATTAAATAACTATATTTAATGATTGTTAGAAAAATTTTGGATCAACTTCTTTCTGATCAATCAAATGAAAATCGATTGGAACAAATTTTCCACTTGTTACAAAATGTTGCCAAAAATGTTCGAGAAAATCAAGTTTCATTATCATCGTTAGTTATAACAAAACAATTATCAAAAAATCCACATGAATATCCAGATGCTAAACAAGCTCACGTACAAGTTGCTTTAAGATTAAACAAAGAAGGAGGTAGGATGTGGAAAGTTGGCGATACTGTTCCATATATTATATGTGACGTATGTGTTTATTAACGTTATTAACGTTTAAATTTATTAGTATCTATATTAAACATATAAGCATTTTACTAGGATGGAACAGATAAGTCTGCAACTGAAAGAGCATATCATATTGATGAATATAAGAAGAGTGATACTTTAAAAATAGATGTCAATTATTATTTGCTAAGTCAAGTTTTTCCTATTGCTCTGCGAATTTGTGAACCAATCGAAGGAATTGATGATGTTTTGCTAGCTGAAAATTTGGGTAAATTTTCATCATCTTATATAAATTATTACACATATACTATAAATAAAAACTTTCACACCAGGTTTGGAAAAAATTTATAAATCTAAAAGAATAATACACGAAGAAGAAAACAATGATATACCGTTATTGGTAAATGATGACAGATTTAAGTATTGTCTTCCTCTGAAATTCAATTGTACAAATGAAAAATGTCAATCAGAAATTATAATTAAGGATATTCTAACTAAAATAGTGAGAAATTATCAATTTTTATTCATATATTTTGTATTTTATAAATAAATATTTTACACAGTTTTTAATTATAGACATTTTACAGCCTACTGGTAATCAGTTATCACTTGCTTCCTGTTCAAACCCGGACTGTAGAGTACAACCGTGGACATATGTTAATGCTATACAAAATGCGATGACACTCGCTGTACGAGAAGCAATTTCTGAATATTATGTGGGCTTGTTAGAGTGTGAAAATCCATTGTGTGGTGAACAGACACAAATACTCCCGTTAGGTTTTTGTAAAAAATATCCGACTTGTAGAAAATGTGCAGATGCTGATTTACATAGGGTGGTAAGATAAAAAGTTAATTATTGCTCTTAAGTTCTTCAAATATATCAGAAAATAAAATATTACTTCCTAAAGTTTTCAGAAACAAAACTTTATAATCAAATGTGCTTTTATCTTCATCTTTTTGATGTAAGTCAGCCAAAGTACAAAAGTGAGTATTTGTAGTTTTTTGATAAAGAACAAACGCATAACAAAAAATAATAAATACATACGTTTGTAGATTTATTGTCTCAGCGTCCACAGGGTATGAGAGAAGCATATGATTCTTTGAAGGAAGCAATGGAAAAAATACTTAGGCGAAATGGATTTTCTGTTGTATGTTTGGATACAATATTTTCATGTACTAATTCACAACAAAAAACACCAAGTTTACATAGAAGTACTTTAGATATATCAGATGGATCAGATGATGAAATGGTAAGTAAACAATAAATAATAAATTTTCAGTATAAATAAAAAAATTAATTATAAAATTAATTTCTTTTATTTCAGTGAAAATAATCTGTTATATGATCCAACCTATATTTATTATAAAAACAAAGGCTTCTTCTTTTAAACATCTTATAATTAACTTTGCATTGTTATATTTGAATGTTACTTTTTTAAATACTTATAACTGAAATATAAATATCTTTTTACATATTTTTAATATTATAAGGAATAAATCAAGTTTTAAAAGTTCGCTGTATATTTATACTTTCTAACAAGTTTTAATAATGATATCAGGTATACTTTATTTGCGTGTATTTAGACGTAAAAAGAAAAGTACTTCAGAATTATCTAGTTTTGTATATTTATCTTAAAATAAATAATATATCAAGATAAATTTACAACATTATTTAATATTTTTAACGAATTTTTATATCAATAAATACATCAATATTTTGATATTGATTTTGCTCTTATAATATCAAGATATTCTGTTAGCTAACCAGAAACATATTTCAAGTTTATTATTTACTATATGGTGGTAAACCAAACACTTCAGGTTGAAATTCTTCAAGACTATTTATTATTAATGTTGGATTTTCAATATAATGTTTTGGTAACCTTGGATCTGGAACCATGATAACTTGCATTCCAGCACTAAGTGCAGCCTTTACACCATTTGGAGCATCTTCAAATACAAGGCACTGAAAGAATAATTGTTGGTTTAATGATAATAGTAAAATAAAATCTATAAAGGTATAAACATGAATTATATCAAACCATTGAAGGATCAGGATTATCAGGAAAACGTTTGGCAGCAACCAAAAAGATATCTGGTGCTGGTTTACCCTGAACAACATCAGGATCAGAACCTCCAAGAACTTTATGATCAAACAAATCAAACAACTCTGTCCATCTTTGAGTTTTTAATTTAAAGTTCTCTTTGTTTGAACTGGTAGCTAATGCAATTGGAACATTATTTTCTTTTAAATGTCTTAACAATCGTTCAGCACCTATATTCAGGTAAATTTTAACATAATAATTTATTGCAATTCTATTAATGTAACTTATTTTTATAACTTACCAGGCATAAGATTAGCAGAGGGAAACAATTCATGATATATTTGTACTATCTCAGTTTCAAACTCTTCTACTGTCATAGGTAAATCTAACATTTCAATTGTAACTTGGGCAATAGCTTTAGTTTTAAAGCCCATAATTTTTGCTTTGTGCTCCCATGTAAATTCTTTTCCATAGCGATTTACAATATGATTAAAGGCTTCAGAGTAAAGTGTTTCTGTATCTATTGACATTTTAATAAGAGATTACATCATTAATACATGTACTATATACAAATCATTTAATTCGCTTATAATTTATAATTTATATATTAATTTGTAGAAACTGTGTTGAAGGTAGTTTTAAAATTTGATTTTTCTTTAACAAAAATTATATGCATATCTTTTTATATACAAGGGTGTATGTACAAATTCTAACACAGCTTCTCAAAGTTAGGAGTAAAGCACGTACAAACTCACGCATGATGAGTGCTTTTTTAACCCTTTCATTGACAGTAGAATCCGCTCATACAGATGCATGGTGCATTTTAATTTATATTCCTCATATTTCTTAATAATTGCCATTGACATTTTATTCATTACTACACGTGCATAGACAAAACAAAATTACTATATTCGCATAAATATAACATTCATATACAGGTTAATTTCTGATATACAAATTATTATATGATCAATTTTGCAATACACATGTTCAAAACATTTTTTCTGATATGATCTGTACATTATTTGTGTTAAACAGAAATTATCTTTAACGAATAATTGAATTATTATAACAAAGTTCACGTAACTTCATAAAGTACAAACCGCTTACCAAGTAACAATCCGTCCATATCAAAAATACAATGTGTAACATTTTTATACTGATTTCCCGACATTTTTCAATTGATTTTATATAATTATTAGAACTTTATATTGTTGAACAATTTTACTGTTAAACCAATGAAACTTATACAATTTATGTGATAATTATTAACGCTACTCGCGCCGTGCCGAATTTGGAGTGAATTATGTAATACATATAGTATATGATATAATTCCAACAATTTGATTGGTTTCACAATTATTTTATATCATTTTCTTTGTTTGCATAATAGAATATATGTATTACATTCTCCTATAATCAGGATTATATTTACACATGTTACATATAATATACATATAATAAAATCTTTATTTACAACTAAACAACGATAACAATATTAATACAAATATTTCTCAACCATATCATTACTAACTATATTATATTTATTTATAAATAATGTATTTTTTATTATCGTACATTTTTCATAATATCTTAGACAATATAATTACTCTATAACTGTTAGGAATATGAAAATCGATGAAAATGGTTTATACTCTGATGATTCTTGCTAAAACTTTCAAGTTCTGCTTAGAATGACGATTTTTGGTAATGTTGTTTCCTTGTCGATCAACGGATGACTGTTGATTACAGAGAACCAATCAGAACGATCCACGAAAAGTTATATGGTTATAAAGAGTGAAGTAGAGAATAGAGCGATTGAACTTTATAAGAGGAGGTTGTATACGTTTTAATCATATATCTGACAGATTTATCCAGTGAATAGTTTTACAGAAGAAACTGTAAATATATGATTACTTTACTAAGAAACATGCAAGCATTTTTAGGTACGTTTTCTAACTCAATATACATACTCGTATATACTATTATCTTTTATAACTGTATCGTTAGGTTTTAACCGGTAGATGTTTATTTATCCACGTCAAATATTTATTTTTATTCGACTTTATGCAATATTTCAATACTTTTCCTTACGCTATTTCCGTTCAAATTAATCATTTTTATGCTTCTGTTACTTATAGGTATCCTAATATTAATTACTGGAGCTCATTCTCTGTACTCCTCCAATTCCCATGTTATAGATCTAAAACCAAACAATTTTGATAATTTGGTATTAAACAGTGATAATGTATGGATAGTGGAATTTTATGCCCCATGGTGTGGACATTGTCAACAGTTAACACCTGAATATGATAAAGCTGCCACTGCTTTAAAAGTAAGTTTTATTCTTGCAATTTATGTTTGTTTTATTGATTCTTTATTGATATGATGTTTTGTAAATGTGTATGATGAATAGGGTATTGTAAAAGTTGGTGCAGTAAATGCGGATGAGCATAAATCTCTTGGGTCAAAATATGGAATTCAAGGTTTTCCAACAATTAAGATTTTCAGTGTTGATAGTAAACCAGAAGACTATAATGGGCCAAGAACTGCAGCTGGAATTGTTGATGCTGCTTTGAATGCAGTTAGTCAGAAAGCACGTAGAGCTTTAGGTGGGAAAAGAAATGGTGGAGATTCTAAGGTAAATCTAGGTAATATATAATGAAAATGGAAAAAATAGTTAATAAATATTAACAGGTCTTCTATTTTTCTTATAGTCTAAAGATTCCAAAGATGTAATCGAATTAACAGATGATAATTTTGATAAAATGGTGATGAATTCAGAAGACATGTGGTTAGTTGAGTTTTATGCACCATGGTGTGGTCACTGCAAACATTTAGCTCCCACCTGGGCATCTGCAGCTACAGAGCTGAAAGGAAAAGTGAAATTGGGTGCTATTGATGCTACTGTAAACAGAGTTAAAGTTAGTAATTTATCTTAAGATTAATCTTACTTAAAATTATATGTTATTTTACATATGAAATATTAATATTACAGGCTAGTCAATATGAAATAAAAGGATATCCTACTATCAAATACTTTGCACCTGGTAAAAAGTCGTTTGATTCTGTACAAGAATATGATGGTGGCCGTACAGGTAGCGACATTGTAAATTGGGCACTAGAGAAATTGGCCGAAAATGTCCCAGCGCCAGAAGTAGTTCAAATTGTAAATGAAAAAAGTTTAAGAGACGCATGCGAAGACAAACCATTGTGTGTTGTTTCAGTTTTACCACATATCTTAGATTGTCAGTCAGAATGTAGAAATCAATATTTAAAGATTTTGAATAATCTTGGAGAAAAATATAAACAAAAGATGTGGGGGTATGGATAAAACCTTTCAATATTTACTAAATGGAGAAATTTATATCTCATAAAAATATATTTTTCTTAATAGGTGGGTTTGGGCTGAAGCCGGTGCTCAGCCTTATATTGAAGAAGCATTAGAAATTGGAGGTTTTGGTTATCCAGCATTAGCTGCTGTAAATATAAAGAAAATGAAATATTCATTACTGAAAGGTAGTTTTTCGTATGATGGTATAAATGAATTCTTGCGAGATCTAAGTTATGGACGAGGTGGTACAGCTCCTTTAAAAGGAGCTCAGTTACCTAAAATTCTGGAAACAACACCGTGGGATGGTAAAGATGCTGAACCTCCCCAAGAAGAAGACATTGATCTCAGTGATGTAGATCTTGACGAGAAGGACGAACTGTAATTACAAAATCCGGTTTTTCTCAGAAACGTGTGCACCATCATATAAATGTGTTAGTAAAAATAATTCGATACTTATTTTTATATAACATCATTATTCTGAGTTAATACAACTGCATATTAATGTACAATAATGTAGCATCATTTCTATGATATCAGGAATATTCTTTCCATCTAAAACATTATATTATCATCCTGTTAGTCACGTATCAGTCCTCAGGAACCTTACATGTATTACATTAAGCGCTTAGATCAATTCTTCCACCGAAGCTAATTTGAAAAAACTTTAGTCTGTTCATTCCGGTAAAACTGAATATAACCTGTTTTAAAATGAAATTAAACTGATACTTCGTTTTTATTGTGTAGGAAACATGCATTATTAGGAATGCGTCCGAATATTTTTAAGCAATTATTTGTACATTTTTTAAATGGTAGATTATACGAAGTTGTAAGACTTCATATTAAAAGAAAAACATGTATTTGTCCTCTAATTGTATTTAAACTAAAACTTTTTTATGAAAATGTTGTAAACGTAAAATAACAATACATAAAATATTAATGTGCATTCCATAAGATACTTTAGTTCTCCCTACAATGGGACCAAAGTAATTACTCTCATTATATACACAGTACTAATTTTTAGGTTTATTGAGATCTCATTATTTGACTGAGTTATGTCACGTCTTCCATCGTGATTATAGCAACAAACTTTATACCGTTACTTAAATTTATAACATAAAATGTGTTTATACTTTTCGAGAATTTAATCATTTTCTAATTGTAATCCTAGTTTAAGTTTTTATTAAATAAATTTCACTATAAACTTGTAATACATTTTATTGCTCTTTTGTGTAATTTAGTTTTTTATATGTTGATTCTAGTTTTTAGAAATCAGTTAAAATCTGCACAAGACCAAAAAATTATTAAAATAATTGTTTGATGAACTTATATTTTAAAAAGACCGCCATAAATTAAATTTTTTAAATTCGATCCCACCGCCATCTATACAAAAACGTCGGAAACTACTCGACAGTTTACCGATCCAGTTCCCGCAACAAAGGAACGCTAGCGCCACCTATTAAAAAACATCGGAAACTATTTGTAGACTAGTTTCCACTGTTTTTTAATAGGTGGCGCTAGCGTTCGTTTGTTGCGGGAACTGGATCGGTAAACTGTCGAGTAGTTTCCGACGTTTTTGTATAGATGGCGGTGGGATCGAATTTAAAAATTTTAATTTATGGCGGTCTTTTTAAAATATAAGTTTGTCAAATAATTATGTTAAGGGTGTTAAAATTGTTAAAGGGAACCAAAATTGTGTATTTTCAGTTGTAAATGCAAGGCACGATAGAAGAAGAACTGGTAAAACTGGTACGACCGTCACAGTACATGTAGACTTAAGCTTGCCTGAGGGTTCCTAGGAACCCCATAATCAGTCTTTGTATCTGCGGTTACTGCTCGATAGGATCTGTAGTCACTGCAAAATGCTATTTTCAAAAGGTTAAGATCTTTAAATAATGATTAACTTTTGTATTCACTTGCATTGTAAGTTTGTAATGTCATATCAAGCGTTCTGATTTACTGCTACTAAGTTTTGTAATAAAAATGGGCACAAAAACATTAAATGACATTCACAATGATATCAAGCAATTAATAACAACAATAACTTCTTTTGAGGTAAAGTTTATTTTAAATAATCTATTTTAAATTAAGATTATGAACACGATTTTACGAATAATCATAAAAAATAATATATTTTTATTAATCCTGTTATATTTTTAGGAAAATGAAGAAGGATTTAAAATTTGTGAAAGGTTTTGTATGGTAAATATTAAACATCATCGATACCTATCTGTTAATAGCACTACTACAAAAGAAGCAATTAAAGCTCTGATCACAAAGTTTTCAATTCATGGAAAATATGATGTAGCAAAAAAATTCAAGGAACTTGTTGATATATTTTTATCTAGTTTTGATTTTGAACAACATCCACAATATGATTTGCAATGGTGTTTATTAACTCTACTATTGGAATTAGCTAAAGAAACTCATAAATCAGATTTAGAATGTTTAACATTAATACGTGGAGAATTTACTTTCAATGTAACAAGTGAAAATGAAAAGGAAGTTCCAGATGAGATTGATTGGGCTGAATATTTAAAAGAAGGTCATGAAAATTTTTTTGATGACTATAAAAGTGATACAGAAAGTGTAAATATTTTTCATTGGATACACTGAAAATATACTATGCGATATACCATGTTTGTATAAAATGTTTTTAACAGGAATGGTCAGAAGATGAAGAAGATACTGACAATTTGAGTACAAATTTTGAAAGATCTACAGGTGTTACAAATACAGATAAAACAATATGCATACCAAATACTGAGAAAGAAATAAATAAATTATCATTAGCATTAAATGAGGAGCTTAAATCTAAAAACTGGTTACTATCAAATGTTCAAAATACATGGTGGAATGAATTACAGTGGAGGAAATATCCAGTTAAAAGTAGAGTCTGTGATGCTCATCTTTGTGAAATTTGGTACTTATTTTATTTAATTTTGCTTTAACAATGTATTCAAATATTTTTCATTTACAATTAGTAATGTTAAATAGGCATAAAGCAATAGAAGGAGATTTTTACTCAATTGGAACACTTAGTGAATATTCAGTGTGTAGAGAATTGTTGTGGATGTTTCATGCTCCAATGCATATGGTAGTGTTTCAAAAAAGTGGAGAAGCAAAATTTTCCATCCATTCCAATATATCTATACCCAGTTTAACAACTGTAAGTATATAAAAGTAATTTATCAAAATCTGTTTAATAAAAATATAAATTCTGATTACTCAAAAATGTTAGTCCTAACAAATTTTAGGTTGCTTTTAACAGTATTCTCTTACCATTTTGTGAACATTTTTCAATAATATATGATATAGAAAAATTTGGAACCGATTTATATGTAGAACAGGATGGTTTAAATAAAAAACCACCTTTGACTTATGAAACATACAATTCAATTCTTAAACAACACATAATGAAATTTAAATCTGAAATAATTGATATAGAAAAAGAACTTATGAAACAAGGTATAGTCAAAACTTTTATAAATATAAAAAGTTTCTAAAATTTGTGATGCTAATTACACTGATTTTTAGATAAAACCTATACACTTTTATCTTTATCATCAGTCTTGAAAAAAAATTTATACAATTTAAAAATTTTACATCAAGTTCACAAAAAGGCTGTATGTAATTGGAGGATTTATCCGAATTGGAAATGCGCATCAAAATTATTGTCGTCTTTGTATTTCGAAATACAGAAATCACATAATCAAGAAAGAACAAATATTTGTATCAGTTTATATTTATCTAGTCTTACTGTATATTTAAATATAATTGACACGTGGTTAAGCGAAGGACGATTTGAAGATTGGAGGGAGGAATTTATAATTGTCAGGTAAGAATGTTAAATATAAAAAGAAATTAAGAATAATAAATCGTAATTGTGTTTTCATTTTAGAGTATTGAATGATATAGCGTTAGAAAACACTGAGCAATATGAAACATTTTCTTTGAGACCTTTGGATGGCATATGTTTATCAGATCCTATAATGCGATTTTTAATAAGAAAAGTACAACATATTGGTCAAAGTATTGAGTTATTAGTATCTCTAGATCGTATTTCAGATATATGGAAAATTAATATTGGAAATGATGGTATAGAATACTTTTTATTTTACTGTTCATATAATAATAATTACTACAATACTTAATATTTTTGATAGGAACAAAACCATCCCTAGTTGAAGAATTTTATACTAAATTAGATGTGGAAATTTCTAAGTATAGTAAATGTAAACCACATAAAGAAATACCTTCAATTAATGAAGATGAAGTGAAAGAAGATAAGCATAATGAAGACATAGATAAAAATATCATACAACAATTAACTGAATTTAACAATCCATTTTTATTAAAAGCTTTAGAAGATTATCTACCTTCTGAATTATTAAACAAAAGTAGCACTGATACTTTTATAGCTAAATGTCAAAGTAACAAAGTAAAGAGTAACAATATATTTAAAAGGTATTTTTGTAAGTTTAAGAAGCATTTTACTGGAGATGTTTTATTTTAAATATAAAATATAATCTTTTAGACTTGAAGAAGTATCAGATTATATATTGCCATTCCGAAAAATATTAGAAAATATTTTAGCAGAGATTTTAGTTTCACGTTATAATGGTGCCAGTAGATTAGTGAAACAGATGATGTCAGAAGAATATAAATTGGAATCACATTTAACATTAATGAGATCTGTTTACATGATGGAAGCTGGTCATATCATGAACAAATTTTATCAAAAATTATTTCACGAGGTACAAATAATACATCTGTTTTTTATTCAACTTTTATTATGTATGTTTCATATTAAATTTTATTTAGATTGAAACCAACCAAATGTGGAATAACTCGTATTTTCTATCGTGTATACTTGAAGAAATCCTTTCTCAATGGTGGCCGAATTCAAGTTCGCGTTGGTCTATTACAGTTTCTAATACACCTACAAATCAAGTATTAACGGCTGTAGATAACATAACATTACATTATACTATAGGCTGGCCTATGAATATTATTTTAAATGAAAAAACTTTTATTAAGTATAATGAGATATTTAGGTTTCAGTTAAAATTAAAGTGGGCTTTATGGACGTTAAATAATTTAAGATTTAGCGGTAAGATTTGATAGGAAACATTTATTTCATGCTTTGCAAATAGCATAGTGAATTTTGATATGTTTTTAGATTTAGAAGGATCAAAATCAATGTATAAAAAGAATAAATTAGAACAATTTCATATAAGACGAATTGAAAGTTTGCGATTTTGTTTATTACATGCAATTAGCTCAATACATACGTATTTATCAGGTCAAGTGCTACAAAATTTAAGTATCATATTAGAGAAATCTTTAATGCAAACTGATAGCCTTGATGCAATTGTATCAGGTAAATTAATCTACAAGTTCTTAAATTTATTGATATTTAAATACATATTTCAAGGATATATTCTAATTGCAGTTCATAATGAATATTTGAAAAAAGTTCATGAACATTGTTTGCTAACAACGGAATATGAAGATTTGATGGCTACTATAAATAATGTATGTACATACCGTTTTGTCATTTGAAATTGTATGTAATTCATTCTTATTAATTTGTATGTTTATTTCAGTTAATTGAAATGTGTAGTCATGTTCGATCTCGATGGAATTATAAAAAGTTAATGTTTATCAGTGAAGAATTAGATGTATTGGAAAGTAGCTATAATAAATATCACACGTATCTTGCTTTAGCTCTACACAATGCGATACAGAATAAAGATGCGAGTTACTGTAAGTATAAAGCTATTTTAATAGTTTCATACAATACATAAATCGTGAAATTAGATATTTGGTAATTACAAAAATGTATGTTAATTGAAATCATTAAATTTTTTAAATTACTTTATTTTCAGTGACTGGTTTAAGCTCGGCATTTAACTGCAATATGTCACGTGTTTAACGCTAATACGCTTACATATTAAGTTTTCATAATTCTTTAGCATTGTGTCTATAAAGAAAAAGTAATGCCGTAGTAAACATATATTACCATTAGAAATTTTTTAATTATTTTTTATATTAATTAATAATATGTATTTATTGTTATCTTTACTAATGTTATAGAATGTGTTCATTCCTTGTATATTTCTACAAATTTTGATATTTATAATTTATATAGTATAATCAGTATGATTATAAATATCGTATTAAATAATTTACAAATCTTTTGTAAAGTAAAAATAAATTTTATTTAAATTTTTTTTTAAACTCATTACCTCCCTTCCAGAATCCAACCCAATTCCTGTAAATTCGTTTTCAGATGATTTAATGCTACAGTATCACATTAGCACAAAAGATGAATCGATAGAAAATGATAATCTTGTTTATCCATTTAATAATTTTAATCAGAGTTTATTAATTGAAATAGCCTATCAACATTTACCTCCATCAGGGCTATCTATTCCAATTCCAAGAATAATTCATAAAACAAACTGGAATAGAAACAGGTAAAGATAAGAACAAAGAACTAACAGTAAAATATATAAATATTTAAAGGTTTAAAATTTAAATGTTTCAGCTTCAATTCTGAACATTCCTTACCTAATGATATTAGTCTAAATGAATATGAACAAACGTTTTCGTACATACGGTGGTATCAATTAGAAGAAAGTATGGTTACATTTGATCTGTTGTCCACGCAAACTTTATATGAAGAAATGAAGGATCTTATTGATGATGATAATTCAGAAACTACGTGATAATAAATTGAAACAATTAATTTAGTAAATAATAATTTATTTTAATAGATATTAATGGCGTATATATATACATTTACGTGATTTGTTTAATGCAATTTCATTAAAAAAGTTGATAAGAAATAATAAAGTAATTACATCTTTTATTAAGTAAATACCTATGAAATTAAGGTATAGATAACAAGATCGTGACTTATTCGCAGCATGTAAAATAAAATGGAAAATTGATATGAACAATCTTCGTTTTTGTTTAAAAATTTAGATAAAATATTTTGTATACAAAAATTAACTCTGTGCAATTACAACAGTACCATTTTGTCCCATTGTTCCACTTTGTGATACTGTAGGTGCATTTGAGGTCTCATTAATAGGTGGTGTTGAATGATTATTTACATTTGTGGCTGTTATAGTTTTATTACGCAATTCAAAGACTTGCTGTATAGCTTTTCGAAAACAGAGAAAGTTATAATCAATTACACCTGCAAATTTAAAGAAAAATTATTAAAAATTTTTAATAATTCATATTTTTACGTTATTCAGGAATAATGTATTATTATAATTACATTACCTTGCCTATCGAAATTATCTTCGCGTAAAATACAAACTAGGGCCAAGAATTTATTAACTTCTCTTAGATACAAAATTGTTCCATTGTTTAGTTTAATTAGGCTAGAACTCTGATTATCAAATGCTGCAGCCTCTAAATCTTCTCTTAAACTAAAATTAATATAAAGTCAATCACATGATATATATATATATAGATATAATGGTTTCATATAAAAATTATTAAGGCATACCCATATATACAAGATACATCAATAACAACATCAATCATATCACAGCAAAGCTCATAACTTTGCATGTCTACAGGAGAGCTATCAGTAGCAATATAAATTTTAGATACTACATCAAATAAAAATGCCTTTTCAATTGCAGAATTCTGTAAAAAAATGGTGTATGATTTTGTCAAGAAATAGAATAAAAGGAGTTATAATTATTTTTCTTACTGATATGAGTATGTTAAGTAAATTTTCTAGAGTTGGTAACTGTGGTATCAGCTTTTGAACAACTTTACTAAATGCTTCAAATATACTATGATCATATATAGATGTCAAATGAAAGCTCAAATGTATCTGATCGCATCCTGAAATATATGAAAATTTTCATATGTTGTTAATGAAATAAAAATGATTTTTTAGCTGCTTTTGTTTACCAGAATCTGCAAGGTCATCATTTGCTCTAGTATGTATGTCTCTTTGTGTTTCCATTTTGCAATCATCAGACAAACCATCAACTTTGTGTATGAACACCTCAAATTTTATTGCCTGATTAACTTTGTATGCTTTTGTGACTGTTAAATGAAGTTTATTAAGTGCTTCCATGTAATCATCTTGAGCATCAATTACAAAAACCAATGCTCCACAACCACCAAATATCATATCACTGTCAAAAGTAGGATCAAAGAAGTCAATTTGTCCTGGAAAGTCCCAAATTTGAAATTGAACAAAACTAGAGTTACTTATATCATCCTTAATAATCTTATTTGTGCTTTCCAAGAATAATGTTTCATTTGGTGACATTTTATGAAAGACTACTTTTTGTATTGATGATTTTCCACTTCTAAAATAATCATTCATTTCATTTAATCAATAATTGATGAAATAATATTGCAATTTTTAAATATGGTTAAAATCTAAATACCTTCTAAGTCCCATTAAAAGTATTCTAGGTTTTTGTTCCCCTGCCAAGGGATCCATTGATTCTTCTGTTTCTCCATCGAATGGAGCATATCCAAAATCTTTAGGGAAAGAACCTACATCATAACCTGCTTGATATTGATCATCATCATCCTATAATAATAATATTATTTTAAAAATTATAACAAGTATTGAGTAATTATAATATTTTTAATATAGATTGTTTGCACACTATAAGAACTACTAAACATTGAACAAATAACTTGAAAGTTATTTAAATGGTACTCAGATAATAAAGAAAAATAGTGTTAAGTAAAAATAATTTTATCAATAAATGAAATGAACTACTTACCATATTCTTACTTTATGTATTTTAAATTATCTTTGTATCAAGGCAGACTACTATTTCCAGAAATTCTCACAATACTACAAATATATTGTGTGTTAATAACAATTAAAAATCAGTACAAATTAGACATATATTTGCAAGTGCGTGGAACCATACTAAATTATATACAGTAATTATTTGATACAATATCAATACACATATCAGTATGACACATCCATACACAAAAATAAATATTCATTTTCAATCATTTAACTAATTGTAAATGAAGTTTGTCATTCATTAGAATAACATTGATCATACTTTGTATTAATTGATTACAATGATCATCTTCATAGTAAGTACATGATTAAAGGAGTACAAATTACAAAATATAAGAATGTATTATAATAACTTTATTATTATACGTGATTACAGTACTGAATAAACGGTGTAATGAAAATAGACACGAATACAAATTACCAATCGTGCAACTACATATTTCTCTAACTATATCACCATTTTTCTAACAGTACTTGTAACTTACTTCACGTATCTCATGTGTTTCTGTTTGCGCGAAAAACGTGTAAAACGGAATGAAATAAACGTGAAGAGCAACGAAATTTTACGAAGACACAATTGCATAAAATATTATAGTAAAACATGAAAGTGATTGTCGCAACTGTGTAGTTATATTTTATAAGCTAAAAAGCTAGGAAATGGCAGAAATTTCGAATTCCACTGTGTTTACAAACGATGCATCCTCTACTGGTGCTTCCGATCTTCTTCAACAAGCGTTCCAACAAGTTGTTGATGATGATGATCAGAACAATGAATTCGTCGCATTTTTACAAAATGACGACAATGATTCTCAAACCATTCACTTGACTCCGGAACAGGCAGCGGCCTTAGGGTTAACTTTCGAGGTAAATTCGGGTGAGGAGGTTATGTATCAACAGGATCAAGATAATACCATTTCAACTCTACAACAGAATGTTTCAACAAAGAATAACATTAATATACAGGACCAAAATTCATTATCTTCTCAAGATTCTATGCCAATTGATCAGTTAAATTATCAACCAGAAGAAGTACACAAGTCTAATGTTAATGAATTGATTAAAACAGAATGTATTGATTTCCAAGAATGGCATATGCAAAAAGTGTCCGATAATGAACATCTTCAAGTTCAAAAATTTGATAATGATTTATCATTAGAAGAAGTAAGCTTACATGATCAAAATCATGAAACTCAATTGATTGAACATCAAAATAATATGATTCAACAGAATTCAGGTACACAGACAATAGTTTTAGAACAATCTAAGGTACATGCAGTAAAGACAGATGTTGCACATATTAAAAATATTCATGAGAATGATTTACAATATACTATTGAAGATAGCATAGCACAAAATCAACTTAATACAATACCTAATTCTCAGGCACAAATCTTACAGAAACTGCCTGTGATTTTACCATCTTCACAATTTATTATAAAACCTGCACAAACTATACTCAAGCCAGCTAAAAATATTAGATTATTTCAAGGTTCAAACAAACTTACTAATGCCACTGTTAATCCTATTAGTACTGTACATTCGCTTAATGCCAATTCTAATCCTAATTCTGTATTACTTTCAAAGGCAACTATATTAAATAACTTGTCCCCACAAATAATAAAAGCCACTCCCATAACAGCTCAGTTATTAAATACCAGTGGTATATCTGCACAGCTTTTGAACACTTCTCAGATAATAACGGGTACTTGTGAAATACAGAATCAGTCTGTCAGTACACCGCATATTACTAATACTATAGTAAATTCAATGTCTGGAACAACACAGAATCTTGTTACTTCGCAAATACGTTTATCGCCGATTGTAAAAACATCTCAACCTCTTCAGAGAGGAAATGTTCAACAATTTTTAACTCCGGTGCTAAAAGGTACATCAAATGTGCTTCCAAAGACTAACCAAATTATAAACAATACAAGTGTAGCAACAGCTATTCCTGCACAATTTTTGAAGTCAGTACAAATTCAGCCCCAATTAATTAAAACAAAAGCCACGATTAGTAAGAAAACTGCTATAGCAACTGGAATGCCAAAAGCTACAGTTAATTCAAGCGCACCGGTTGTGCTTCGTGCTGCATCAATCGTTAAAAGTCAAGATTTGAAAACCGCAACGACAAGTTCTACATCTATTTTAAAACCAACTCAAATTTCTTCAACACCAATATCTATCTTGAAACCTCAAGCAAAAATTGCATTTAATAATTCAACCAAGCAAAATGTAACTGTGACTACTCAAAATGATACTAACATTTCAAACAACTCTGTAAATGTTTCACCAAAATCATCTATTGTACAACAAGCTGGTGTACTCGAATCTGGTAAACCACTGCAGAATGAGGCTATTAAACATAAACTTAATCTCATAGTAAATGGCACAAATCTTAAAATGAATAAAAAAATTAAAACTACTCCAATTAAATCAACAGTACTAAGTGAATCTTCGGACGCATCTAAACCACTTGGCTCTAGTGAGAATCCAATACAAATAGTTCAACAAGGACAAACATTTCATAGGTATTTAAATAATTCATGTATAATACGTTTTTAGTTCTTTTTTAATGACACTGTTTATATTTATTTCAGTATGCAACGTTTGACACCAACACAGTTGAAACAAATAGCACATGTATTGCAACAACGCAGTCAAGAAGCAGCTGCTTCAAATGAAAGAGTTGTATATAGGTTAGTACATACATATATAATGTATTAACCTTTATAACTAAACAATTAATATGTCTTCAGAGTTGTATTTCCTGAAGAACTGGATTTGCGAATTAGAAATCCTAATAACTTATTAAAAAGCCGTGGTGGAAAAAGAGGCAGACCAAAAAAAAGTGCTGTTAGACCTTCTTCCTTGCTACCACCTAAGCCACCACCGATTCCTGATGAAGAACAAGAAGAAATAAAAGTATAAACGATTTACGCCTTTCATAAATAAAAATGATTCTGCGATTTTAATGTAATAATATTTTCTTTAGGATGAAAGAAAAAAGGTTGTAGCCAGAACACGATCTGGCAGACTTTCTCGGCCTCCAAGGCACATGGTACGAGATTACAAACATTTACATCATTTAGATTTCCTGCAACCTGATTTAGACGATTCAGACGGTGGTTACAGTGATTATAATACTAATAACGATAAACTTGAAGAAGAAGAATCTCCTAAGGAATTATTAACAGGCTTAGAAGTACCAAAACGTAAAATATCAGATCATTTTAGATGTCCTACGTGTAATAAAATATATTTAGGACGCACTCGTATGGCGAGGCACTTTGAAATGCATCCTGATCATGGTAGTCCCGAACAACTACCTCCCCCAACGCCTGAACCTGAATTAAAACAAAGCGGAGGGCAAGATCCTTTGAAACGTAAGGGAAAGAAGCGGGGCCCTTGGGCATACGTTACACCGGAAGCTAAGTCAGAAAGACGTCAGATAAAGTTAAGAGAAGCTATTTCTGTATGCGAAGATCTTGAGATAATAAAGATAGCAGCAAAGCCAGTACTTAATGCACAATCACTGTTTGATCTGTTAGTACTGAAATCAGAAAATAATGTAAGAAATTTTTTGGATGAATTAAAACAATTAATGGATAAGATACGGGAAAAGGCTGGAACAATGTTAACAAGTACGAATAGCGACGAAGAATCAAATAAGGATTTGATTGACATCAGTGAAGAATCTCTTTGTGATGCTTTGGGTCTTAATCCTGGTTTATATAAAATTAATAACGAAGCTCTGAAGAAGGTTGAGACTCCTATTTGTAGTACATATGATAGCCGGGAACCTCCGCACAAGTTACAAAAAATAGACAATTCTGAGGATGGTAAAGAAAATTTGGAAGAACGAATGTCTAGTGGATTTTCTGAAAGTTCAGATCTCAGTGTCTCAGACTTTCTGACTGATAGAAGAAGCGAGGCTGTAACAAATCCTACTTGTCCAGAGGTACTCTCTGCTTTAACTTTGATGAGAAGAAATCCAAGTCCTGTAAATAGTACAGAGAATAATAAATCTAACAACATCTCGAAACTTTTAATCTCAAATCCAGAGATTCAGAATCAAATATCAGATAATCCCGGTTTTCAAAAGGTCGATATCAGTTCG
Source organism: Osmia lignaria lignaria (assembly GCF_051020975.1). Lineage (NCBI taxonomy): Eukaryota > Metazoa > Arthropoda > Insecta > Hymenoptera > Megachilidae > Osmia > Osmia lignaria. The sequence continues at coordinate 9,984,837 of NC_135033.1, read as the reverse complement.
TCAAAAATTTCGAACTATCAAAAATCAGAAATTCGTAAAGAAAGTTTTACGAAATTAGGGAACAGTTTAGGATCAACAGACTTCTGTAAAGTTGATGGTAATTATGAACAATCTAAGTTAGAGCATATAGAGCAAACTTTCATTAAATTAGAACCGCCAGAACAGGGTTTTGTTAAGTTAGAAAATGGTGCTATGGAAACTTATCCAAAACAAGAAACTGCACATTTTGAGAACAGTATAGAAAATAGCACTCAGAACTTGGCTAAAGGGTTTCAAAAGTTAGTCTCGAAAATAATTCCTATGACTTCGTCGGATATGAATTGCATTAAAACTGTATCATCTGATACAAGTTCTAAAGTAATGCCTGCTACATCTAGTTGCAAAATTTCAGACAACCTAACTATGCTTCAAGATACGGTACCAATAATTTCCAATAATTGTGATACTAATATATTTGGTAGTTCAGAAAATTTGGATATGTCAAAAATAACTCAGTACGACCATATTGCACACTTAGATATTTTAAGTACAAGTGGAGTGATAGACAAAAATCTATTAATCGATGAAAAATTAGTTGAACAACTGCATCTAGTAGATCAATCAAATTTAGTCGATGAATTAGTATCGGAACGACTAAAAAATATTATGCCAGATAATATATTAGAAAATAATTTGATACCAAATAATTCAAATTTAGACGCGGATCTTGATTTCGAAGCGTTAAGCGAAGAATTTAATAGGAATACCAGAAGTTGATTCTTGGATAATTTCCAGCAAGATGTTCCTAAAGAAATTGAATTAATATGTATAGTGTATAATAATGTTAAACTTATTATACAATTGAAATTGTATAATATGTATGCATATAATTACACAATGGTGTAGATATTTTTTTATAGAATTTCTGACAGTATAACAATAACACTGTAACTTCCATAATTGAACAGAGAATATCAAATATTAAAGTAATATAATACATTATTCTCATATGTGTATGTAAATAAGACTGTTTCTGTTATATTTATTGTGGATAATGTATATGTCGTATTCAGAAATGACATTAAAAAAGTATTCATAGCATATAAAGAAACTTTACTATGTTGTATATTTTTTCAGTGTAAACGAATTTTTATTATTACACATAAATATTTTTTTTTATTTTTCGGTGAACGGTCTTTATAATCATACACATAATGCAGTGAATATTTTCAGTTTAAGATTAGTTTGTAAAAAGACTCGTATGTAATTGAATCAAGAAGTAAGGAACTAAATCTACTAGAATGATGAATTGCATATTATAAAACACGCATGCACTCATTCATACAACTCCCACTCCCACATTCAGACATACGTGTATATATATATATTTTCTGTAAATATAATTTTTCGTAGTTATTAGTTATACAATCAGATGAAAATATATTATCATAATTTTTTTTAGTTACAGTACTATTAAAATGATCATGCACAAATTATTTTCTGAATCAATTTTAGCTTTCTGCACCTATGATTGCATTAATTTTTTAATGATATTTAACAATATTTACTACTTTCAGTGACTATGTAAATTGATAAATAAAATAAATTATATTTATACTGTATTAATAATTTTATTACGTTGAAAAGATAAACAAATAATAACATTGAAAATTACAAATAACTATTAATGAATTACACTGAATTGTCTACAGCTTTCGTATAAAATATTATACAACTAAAAATACTTTAAACATCAAGAAAATAATTCCATCCACATTGTTATAGCATTTATGTATAGCAGAAATGATTAATTTTGTATCTATCTGTAAATATGTATTATACATATATAAACAATGTATTGATACAATTAAAGGTTAATGGTACTAGTAGCATTAGATTAATGACAAACTATAATCAATTGCAATTTATCATAAACTACATAATTTTAGTTCCTTGTGTTGAAGATACAATTTGTCTACATATGTAAACCAATGTATACCACATTCATACTACTTTTTTGTGATCTCAGATACCAATTACAAATAAAATTTCACAACTTGATCAGAATTTTAACTATACATTTCAATTACATACTTCTTTTTTTGTAAAATTATATAAATGGTGTTTGAAAAGCCACAAATAAATGATCATTCTGTTAATCTTTGTTTTATTTCAATAGTTATAAGTTATTATATAAATACAAAAAAAAATAATTATAAACATGGAATCGTTTTTAAAATAAGAAGATACTTACCCAAATAAATACCAACAATAATTATCTATGCCCAGTTTCTATCAATAATGATTCCAAAGATATTGTCAAATTTTCTGGTATTAATGATTGATGCACCCAGGTAGCAAGAAACAACATTTTCCAGGATTCTGTGTAATAATGAGCTACATCTTCCAGAATTTTACGTTTTATCTTTGCTTCTTGAAAGTATGTGTTGTATATTAATTCTGCTACTTGTTCTAAAAAACAGATACATAAATTACCATTTTATACCACATATGTTTATGAAATAATTTTATATTTATTTGAAAGATAGCATATAGCTCTTTATTAATGGAACATGATCATATATACCAAATTTTATATTTGGCCATGTTACAAATAGCTTATCCTTGTGTGTTTCTAAAGATGCTGTTACTTTTATTTGATACGCAATATCACCTAGACTCTTCACAGTATTATCCTGTGGAAAAAAGTCTGCTTAAATTGTTTCTCTTTTAATACAAAGATGTATATTTAAAACATGTTTTACCAGTGCATCACAAACATCTTCCAATTTATCGCATAATTCTTGTAGAGTTTGAGAATACGATTCATCTTGTTTTAGCTGAGATATGTTTTTTAATAATGTTACTCCTTGTAAATGAAATGTATTCCAGTTTTGTATATTTCCATGAATATCTGCAGCTAAATCTCGTATATGACGAACAGAACCTGTTAAGTTTCTTCCTTGTGTTGATTTTGGAGATGAAATTTCTGTAAGTTTAATTGAAAAAAGGTTTTTATATTCGTTCCTAAATTACATATAATTTTTAATACAAATTGTTTGTGCTTATTTACGTAAGAATTATTTGAAAGAATAATTAATTACTTACTACTGACAGGTGAAAATTGTTCTTTGTTCATTATGCCTGTACAAGCCTCTTTCTTATTAATATCACCTGTTGTGATAAAATTGAATTATTGTTTGCAAATACAAAATTAATGAAATAAAAGAAACAATAATTCATATATAATACTTATGTAATCAAAAATAAAATATAACAAGAAGAAAGTTTCTTGTAGTAATTATTACATATGTAAAATATTGTGTGATGATACAAAATACGAGTATATGATTACTATCGATATTACATACTAATAAATCGTAAAAATTAGAGATTAAGTTTTCTATTTACAATAATATATTTACAAAAGGTTCGAAATACCATCTTACTGGTTATTTATTATGAAATAAAGTATTATGGAGAAGCAACCAATGACAATAGTGCTTCTAAACAATCTGCTTATGAAGATATTAATTATAAGAATAACACAAAATATTACAACATTTTAAATATAATCTAATTGTGTTAGACATGTAAAATATACAATCGATCGTGTTTTCTTTTAAATTTTTACAATAATTGTAGAGAATTTGCCTTGTATTTAAAAAATGTTGAAAGTATATCATGCAGATGGCGCAATGATACACTTATGCGGTAAAATTGAATTTAAAATTAGATGCGCGCAATTTAAAAGCAACGGACAAGCATGCGAAATATTAATATACAAAAAAGTGACTGTCCTTTCATACAAAATTAGATTTTAAATAAATTGTACACTAAATAAGGTACAATGTATTCTTAACTTTAACATTTTTCAAGATATACATTTTCTTTCAATATATTAAATATAAAGAAATTTTAATTAACAATGATACATATAATGTCATGAGAAAATCAAATGAGAATTAAACTGCGTATAATTGTCCCCGTCGTCGTTCCTGGAAATATGACATTGACAATATAACTTAAAAATAAATGCAGCATAATGCATGCCGATTGTTTCCAGTTTGATCAGTAACCAAATTAAGAATCTTAAATATCTTGGTTAAAGTTCAAAGTACGAAAGGAATGTTACACACGTGATAAGACAAAAGTCAGGAACGTCTGTTCGATGCATCGTGTTGGCTCTGTTACTTTTGTTCGAGGAACGGCCGGGGAACAAGGTCACGCAGGTAAAATGGCAGTCGCCGAGCGAACTACGACCGCGTCTCGATCGTAACTCCGTGACTTGATAAACGAAGAAGAATGAACGTGTTTCTTGTATTTCGAGAATTTGTTTCGAAACCGGCCTCTCGTTCACGGGCCACGCAATAACGTACCGGCATCTCTTGGCCGTGGTTTCTCGAGGCTCGACCAATCTGGTTAGGCGTATTCCAAACGAGTCGCTGCGAACACGATTCAGGTTCTCCCGTGTTCGTGCAAATCTACCGGTGTAAGATCGGAATCGATCAAGCCACAACGAAGCTTTCGAGTCGCGGAAGGAAGTGGAAAGTTTCATACTTGTGAGACGTGTCCGTCGTCGAAACCGGATTCGTTTGGTTAGCAGTCGGAAGAGGCTGGATGGTGCTCGACTTTTTTCGGTGATTCGAATTTGGAACAGTTCTTTTTCGAACAGGTGCGAAAGAAAAGAGTTCCGACCGGTGACGTAACTACGCGGAATGATAATAGATACAGAGGTTAACCGCTTGCGTTCACGATCAGATAAACAGATCGAAATCGTGCTTCGTGTTCGACAACTCGTATCAAAAGGTGCGCCCAATAAAAGGTTTCGCTGGTGTTCGGTACTCTGTGCGAGATCTTCACTGTTACAACAATGAAAATGGAGGTAAGTGTCCTGGATGGATTGTCTTTGATATACTATAAAACGATTATTTCCAATCAACAATATATATCATATGAATTAACTTCCTTTTTAAAGCGCGCAACACCTGACCGACGCTCAGGTGTCACTGTATTCAATATTTATGTCTAACGTTAGGTACCGTTTGAATTGATCGGTTGGTAGAGCGGTACTTTTCGATGCTAATGAAACGAAGAAACGATATTAGAATTGGTAATTTCTCTGACGAATTTTTAAGAAGATAACTTCGAACAGACGTCGCGTATCATTTGTCTAAACAGAATTCAAAGATGCAGGGAATTCAGTCGTTCGCGAACGACTGGTCGGACGGCTATTCAAATCAGTTTGTACGCTAGTTTAGAATGAGAGCATTTATTTTCAGAAAAACGGTGACGATGATAATAATAATATCGAGTCTGATGGAAATTTGATCATATACCGGAAAAGGAGGGTTCAGATGAAAAATGCTAATTAACGGTAGCGATAAGTTTACAGTTTGTGGACAAAATTTATCCATACGCAAACTTATCGTTAACCTCGTGATTGCACTTGTACGCGTTGAGAAAAGAACCGGTATTGTACAGCTCCTCGACATAACGTAACAGAGCAATTTTTTACACGCGACGAATTATGTAGCTCGTGATAGGACGCAAGACCTGAGGTGTTTCACACCGTACTCGCAAATTGGTACCGTTTGAATATTTATTAAATTCCGCGGGCTTAATTGCTGCAACTTGAAGAGTTGCGTTTCACGGCTACATTCGATGCTGGTTTAATTTAATTACATATAAGGTATGTGGGTCGTCGTCGTCGACTGTAAACGTGGTTAGTCCCGTTTCTAAAAGCAGTTCGACAGATGTTTCGATGATAAAGGTAGAAGAAATTAAAACAGCTGTTGCGCTCCCGTTTTCTTAACGACGATGACAGTGTTTGAGGAAACAGGCCCATATACACTACCGTCAAAAAGTTTGGATACACTCTTCAAAATAAATATCTCATTTAAAATTGGACCAAATGACTTGAGATTTTTTGAGAAGTTATACAAATTAATTTACTAACAATAAGATATACGCTTTTGTCGTTTTAAAAAATTACAATTTATCAAAATCGGGAAAGAAATAGTAAAAGGCAATTTTTTAACTTTCTTGACTCACATAAAAAAGTTAAAAAATTGCCTTTTACTATTTCTTTCCCGATTTTGATAAATTGTAATTTTTTAAAACGACAAAACTACATATCTTAGCAAATTAACTTGGATAGATTCTCGAGAAACCTCAAGTCATTTGGTCCAATTTTAAACGAAGCATTCTGTTTTAAACAGTGTGCGAATACTTCTGCGTATAGCTGTATATTTCTTTCTTAACAAATCAGCAGTGGTTCCCAATTTTGAAAGAAGCTAGTTTCATCTACAGACGAATATTGTTTTATTATATTTATAATAAAAAAATATCTCGATCAATCCCTTCAGAACAGTTATTCCTAATTCAATTAATTACATATCTTGATCATTTTTACCGGGTGAATCTTTGAAACTAAAGATTGTAAGATTGTACTTATAATCCTTCGTTGAAATCGAGCGTGTATCATCGAACAGGAATTTTAAGTCGGTCATCGATACAGATAAAAACGGGGGATTCTATCGAAAGAAGACTCGTGGCTCATTTTTCTCTTCCCATTTTTCTTGTTTCTTTTTTTTTTTTTTAGAAAGGAAACAGACACGAGTTACAGTTAAGCAGTCGTACTAGTCGGTGTTCAGTTTTCAATGAGCAGCATTCCTAACTGCTCGAGTACAGCTGCTCACCTGGAAACCCTTCAAGAACTCGTTTCAGTAATATTCGGTTCCTACGCGGAAGCGCGGGTGAAACACCTGAGTGAACTTGTTTCCTACCTGTGAACCACAAAACCACCGGTTTCTTTCTTTCGGACACATATTCTGATAAATATTCATTTAATCGTCGCGATGGGAATGGTACAAGTGAAATGATTCGATGATACCGTAAAACTGTGATGAAATCGTGTTCGAAGTTTCTAAGGTAATTGTCATAGAGATGATCCGTTTCACTGCGCTTCTAATTATTCATGCCTAACGCATCTTACGATTTGCATTGAATGAGATCGTTCTCTTCGCGTGAGAACTCTTGCTAAACCGATAAAAAAACGTTCGAATCGCCTTTTCTGTATAACGCAGGGGAACGAACTGAATTTCATGGATGAAAGAAATACCGCGGTTAAAGTACAGTAATTGTTCTACTTAACGTCTAATTTATGAACAACACTAGGACTTTTAATCTATTACATCGGTGAAATATTTTATTCAGTAAAAATGCGAAGTAATGTCAATAAAAAATATTTATCTTAAATTGTAGAAAAGAAGATATTTCGAATCAGAATCTTATCGTTATTTATTGTCTAGTGAGTCACCTGAGAGGCTCGTTGAAACGAAATTCGCCATGCGATCATCTGTCGATCGGTAATAAAATTGACCTTGATTTTCATACACGTTTCCTCGTTTCAAAGCGTTAAATGAAAAATATCAATTGGGTGATATTCTTTATTAATGTCTCTCTTCAACCAGTCAGTGAAAATCAAACAACAGTCATCGATTGCGATATCAATTGATAAAACTAGATTAAGAACGGTCAGCGTAGATAAAGCGTAAACTAACAGTTCGATTGTTCGTTGAAACAAAGTCCGACAAGACACGGATTCGTGTTACCCGTTCGGTAAGTTGGAAAAACAATTTCTCATTCGGTTCTCGTTTTAAACGGTCAACAACAAACATACAATAGAAGGTGTGCATCTTATTTATTCTTCCGAAAAGTGAAGTAATAATTAAGATAGTTCTTAGCCAATGCATTGGATTTCTTGTATAATGCAAAGATTTTCAAATATCCATTATTAATTAAGATGGATCCCTTAAAGAATAATCTTAAATCATGTAAACAAGCCACGTTTATGATAGACGTTCGTTATCGATCAAAAAATCTAATTATCCTGGTTGCGATAAAAGTTTTGATGGATCGCAATCGGTGAACACGAACGCCGTGACAGGTTTAATCGCACGGCGGTTTTGTTCGGCTAGTTTTCTGGAATTTGCTTCCCGTTAGCGGGACGCAAAGGTAGCCTGGAATTTGATTCGTCTCGTGGTTTCTATTTTTTTTTTCTCTCTGTATCTCTCCCTACGGACAAGTCTCGCCAAGGATCCAGGGACCCTCTAGTACCGCATTGAAAATCCCTCGACCGCGAAGGTGTACGGAAAGCGACGTTTAGACCCGGTCGCACGGTTCACGTTGAAATTAGAATGAAGGTCCAGAGGGTCAGATTGCGTAGCCGTTAATCCGACTTGAAACACTGACTTCTGTAATTACGAGGATCATCACGAATCGCAATCATCCGACGTGCGGTTGAACGAACCCTTGCATCTGCTAAGATGCAAGGTAATTTTTCATAGGAATATGATGTAATCACTGTTATTAGCGTAACTAGGGATCCAGGCTGAAAATGTGGATTTCTTCTGGTTAATCGAATTCCATTTGGTTGCATACGCAGGCGGAGCATAGGTTGGAGCAGCTGAAGAAGGCGACTGACAGAATACAGAAAGAGATCGAAGAGGTCACGGAGAGGGAGCACGAGCTGAGGAACGTGGGCAGCATTAAAACCACATCCCACGAGACGGTTGATTCCAAGGTACGCCGCGACGTACACTCAGGTGCAACGCGGGCTTCTCTTGGTTAAGGGATGGGAAAAGCCTCCCATCATATGCTTTTGATCTTGGGAGAATCCTGTATTTGCTAAGGTTCTTTTAAGTTCTTCCAGAGTCCTCCTGATACCTTCTCCGTTAACTACGAGAAGCCTACATTTCCCCTGAACGTAAACCTCGATTATGAGTAAGTATAGAGGAAGGAGCTTCCCACCACTTGCCGTCATTAACATAGAACCTCCTATCTTTACAGATAAAGAATATGGACAAATAAGGCGAGTGATGGATTCTTCCTTCCCCTACACTTCCCTTAACTAAGAAAAGCCTTAGTTTCACGATACTGTACATACGTATATTCTTGCTCAAGGTCGTTGAATGAAAGAGAGAAAAAGTATACGGCTGATGGTATCCTTATAGGGACGAAATGCATCAGATCATCGTATAGGAGATGTCCGTGAACGACAAGGACGATTATATACGCTCGGTTACCGATTTAATGATTCACGATCCGTACAGTATTTCAATCTTGTTAGCCGCGTGACCGGAATAATTTTCATCTTTCGTCTTTAAAATATTTCTTCTCCTAACGAGTATCGCGATATCTCACGCAGAGTTCTTCTTTTTAAATATTTCTTTAATATAGTTTGAAAGCAAAGGACAGAAAACGAATCTGTTGTTAAACTATAGTAAATTTTGTTATTGCTTTAGCAATACAACGAATCTATTTTATTATTATGTTTATAATCGCAGTGAAATTGCAATACATAAATGCGTACATTTATTTTCGTAACACTGTTGGATTTTGATGGACGTATCTTATCTGCTGATACGTTAAAGTGTATGTAATGCCGTTTACCGTAGAACTGTCTTTTTCGTACATGACGCGGCTATTGTCGCCGATAATAATGATTAAAAATGCAGTTTTCCTATCTATGCTCGCGAAGAGTCTACCGTAAGTTACAAAGGTTGTTTTATTTAGTACGCGTTACGCTTTCTCGCACGCTCTATTTAAAATAACTGAAAATAATAGATAACAAATTCGGGCGTTACAGGTACGACGAATGCCGCAAGCTTTAACTTCAGGAAAGTTAAAGAGGACAACGTCCACCCCGCAAATTCTGGAAGCAGTTAGTTTAACTCCATCGACACCACCTTTAACACCAAAGATGACGAACGGAGTGATATCCAGTCGCACAACACCGACACCTTTACGTTTCGCGACAGCGCCCAGCCAAAAAGGGTTGATGCATAGGTATACATTTACTCGTTAATTCTATCGATATTCTACTCGGCACGTTCAAATCAGAAGCATCCAATATTTACTTGTGCCAATTTCATAGGTTTCTGGCTACCCGAGGGAAAATTTACAAACCGAAATCCACTGTTAACGACACACTGACACCACCTACCACACCTACTATCACACTGAATCCATTGAGTATTAAAGCTTTCAACAAGAGTCTGGAAATTCAATTTGAACCGGACGACGAACCTAAGAAGCCGCCGGTCAGGAAAGGATACGTTCCGGTGGAAGAAAAAATTCAGAAAGAATTGCATGAAATGAAAGAGCGAGAAAATGAGCTCAGGTACCGATCTGTTTTGTTAACGCGTTAAATACCGTAGAGGTATTCATTACAGGAAGAAAAGAAACATAAGTGTATCGTTGTCTTTAGATTTTTTTTGTACTTTAGGAGTATTAATACATTATATTTACAATATCATTTTTCTTACAATTATGCGTTATCGGATCTAATGTATCATTGAGGTAAATTATGAGGTGATGCTTATATACAGTACCTTCGTTTATTCAGAAAATCATAAAGTACGTGTACGTATTTTTAGATTAATGCGGTCGCAGATGCTGGCGAAATCTCAACCAAATTTATTAGATATTGGTAATGACAATGATTCGGACATATATGATGGTTCGAGCTCTTTAAGAAGTGGCACCTCGTCTAACACTTTAAATGAGGATGAAGTAGAAAAGGAAGCTAAAGGAAAGCACAAGGTATACAAATATTTATTTTTATAACGTGTCAAATACGTATTTCTCATACGTTAAAATGTTTTAACTGATATGTATATTCAATAATTCATTAGCCTAATCCACGACGCCGAAGCACCCTCATCGCGCAATGGGAAAATTTGATAGCTGCAAAAAAGGAATCGAACGATAAGAACAATGAGAACGATTTAAATTTCTAAAAAGTTTCTACGCATTGTAAAAACTAAACAATCAATTTTTATCATCGTTCTTTGAAAGTCGCTAACGGGTATGGTAAGATCAGCTGAAACATTTCCATTACCCTCAGCATTCGAACCTAACACAGTACCACCCTTACCATACTGATATTTATCAGTCTGATAAAACAACCTTTTTCATATCAGTATGTAACTCACCATAAGTATAATACGATAAGCATATAATGTTTTATTCTTAAAATAATTATACGCATCATGCATTTTCGGGCGACGCAACAATGCATGTCACGATTTATAAAAATACTTAACAACAGGCACACCAATACACGTATTAAGCGAAAACTTATCATAATGACGATCGATGTATCTACCGCAGTGTTGTTGTCGGTGTCCATATCAGTTCCAGTAAAATCCATAATTTAATCAAAATTTTTACTATATTTTCTTGTTGGTCTTTTTTTAATTTTTTTGATCCACTTGGTTTTGATCTGTTGTATTTTTTTCTTCATCAGAGAGTTCGAATTATATGTATTTACCTTTAGTTGGGTATTGTCTCTGGAGCTGTGTGGAGAAGACTGATATGAAGCTAAACATTTAAGTTATATTTATACTACCTGCTGCTGCCGCCGCATGTCCTTCTCCACGTAGATTTTTATAGCTTACAAATGCGCGCGTGCGACAATGGGTTTTCATTTTTAAAGTATGTTTTATGCCAATATTATTGGTTTTGTTCATCTGTTCAACTTGCGTACTAATTTATTTAAGAATACGATAAATATTTATTCAAAAGTGAAAAATTTACCTGATTAATTATATATTATATTTAATGTTTTCTTTTTTTAGAAGCTTTCAGTATTAAAGAATAAGCTACACTAAAAGTAAAATTATCCCTATTATTTTTAAGTATTACAAGCATATATATCTCATATATTTGCTTGTTAATTGTAATATATCTATTACTATACATATTATATGTATTTTTAACTATGTATTATGTACTTAATCAGTTGTAAGGAATAATTACATATATGTATGTTTGATTTATTTGCATATGTGATAGTATAATTCTAATTACATATAAGGATAAACGATTAGTTTGTGCAATCATTCTTGAGTTAATAAGATGTGTATGTTAAACTTTGTTTCCTTTCTTTTCTCCTAAATATATTAAAGATAAGTACAAAATAAATCCTTTGTACTTGTTCCATTTTTACCACACCTCGCACTGGTAAATAAAAAGACACAATTTTGACTCCCTTTGATTCTATTTTTTTAGAAATCAGTCAAAATCAACACAAAATCGATAAATTATTCAAATAATTGTTTGACGAACTTTTATTTTAAAAAGACCGCCATAGATTAAATTTTTAAAAATTCGACCATAGCGCCATCTATACGAAAATGGCTCAAGCTACTCGACAACTTACCGATCGACTTTCCGAAAGGTCGGGGTCGGTAATGTTGCCGACTAGTTTCCGCAAGTTCTCGATAGATGGCGTCAGTATTCCCGTTTCCACACTCCAAGCAGCCATTAACACGAATTATTTTAGTGTGGGACTAATATTGACGTCTGTGCACGTGTTTTGAAGCGACAGATAAGAGCTATGGATATTTCAAATAAAAAGAAAATGACAGATGACGAGATTGCAATTTCTTTACTAACAAATGTTATTGAAGATGAAAGTAAATATAAAATTAAGAATATGCCATTTATGTATGAAATTAGGTTATATTTTATCATTTATGTATATTAATTAAGTCACTTTACTTTCTCTGTTTCAGCTGTTGAAATATCACACTACATAAAAAGCATATTAAATGGACAATATGAACATGTTATTAATGATGAATTACCTTCAAGACTGTGTACAATATTATCTGATACTGATAATTTTGATAAAATAGTGAATGAGAGTATAAAGAAAGAAGACACGCATAATTTATGGCTAAGCATTGGAGTAGCTTCATTATTATACTTTGTTCAATGCAATTGGACAGGCCCTCAAGTAACTGGGGACATTGAATGGTTAAAAGTTAAAAGAAAGGATGTACTTAAAGATTTATCTTTGCATGATGAATGCAATGCAAATGTTAAAATGCCAGAACTCCTTTATTTTTCTAAGATAATATTCTCTAATAAATTGTTACAAAATACTCATAAAAGCTGTATTTGGTGGCTGTTGAGAGTGAAACTTTTGCATCAATTTATATTAAATGAAAATTCTGGTGTACTATATGAGGAGGCAGAAGAGTTAATTATTCAGATTAATAATTTGCCATTATTGAAACATGTCTATTGTAAAACCTTGTTTTATATTGAGGCTGCACAGTTCTATTTCTATTATAGAAGAATACAACAATCAGAAAAATATCTTGAACTTGCTATAGAAGCAGCTAAATTAAATTTAAAGCTAGAAGGTGTATTGGGTAAACGTACAAAGTATCAACAAGAAGACAAGGCTCAACTATTTTTAAAAGTAGATACAGGAGATAATCAGTTTCCTTCTAGAGATTGTAAAGATTTACCAAAATCTTTGGAATTAAATGATGATGTCAGATTGGAACATATTAAGTTTGCAGAAAATATAAAAAATGTACAATTAGGAACAATTGAAGAAGCAATAATATTAGCTAAATAGTAAGTATATATTTTATATTTTATTAAAACATTAATAAGAATAAGTGTATTTAATTACAAATTTTGTTTTTAATAGTACTCAGTTGCAACTATCACAACCAAAGGATAAATTAACAGATGAAGAATTGAAACCTTATTTAACCGTGAGTATGTTTATCTTTATTATATTTAAATTAATTACTGAAAAAGATTATTTTATAGGCAGTAATAGATAGTACAAAGAATTGGTCCTTAAAAATGGCTGCTCTTTATTATCGGTGTGTATTAGAATTCACTGATAAAAGAGCCATTGAACGATCGATGATGCAAATGGAGTATTTGATACACGAATTGAAAAATTCAAAAGTTTCCGTTACAAATAGGATAGATATGTTTTTTGCAAGTGGAGTGAAACCAATTTGGCACTTGGAACAGATGTGGGCACAATTAATGTTAAGTCTTGGATTAGTAAAAGGAGCTTTAGATGTGTTTTTGAAGCTAGAGTTATGGGAAGAAGTTGTTACTTGTTATAATCTGTTGGAATTGAAACATAAAGTACATTTCCTTAATTTATATAAAACATTTATATATATATATATATATATATGCAATGAACAAATGCACACTTTGTTAATAATTCTAGGCAGAAGAAATTATTCGCCAAGAAATATGCAAAAAGCCAACACCTAAGTTATGGTGTTTACTAGGTGATACAACTCAAGATCCCAGTTTTTATGAAATAGCATGGAAGCTGTCTAATGAAAGAAGTAGTCGAGCTCAAAAACATTGGGGATTTTTCTATTTTACAAAGAAAAATGTTAGTATATAATTATTGTAAAATCATGTATATATATTAAATTCTACTGTTTAATCATTTAAATAAGTGCATTCTATTGTTTTATTTTCCAGTATAAAGAAGCTATACCACATTTAAAATTATCAGTTGAATTAAATAATATTCAGGAGGACGTTTGGATAAGACTTGGCTTTGCTGCTTTGGAAACAGAAGATTGGAAATTAGCAGTAACAGCATATAAACGTTACTGTGCTTTAGAACAAACGGTGTGTATGGTTCCTTAGAAACACTTATTCAATATCAAATATTCAAGAATAAAAAATTTTATAAATTAATTATAGACATTTGAGGCATGGAATAACTTGGCAAAAGCTTATATAAAACTTGGTGATAAACCAAAAGCTTGGAAATCTCTTCAAGATGCTATCAAGTGTAATTACGATCGTTGGCAAATTTGGGATAATTTAATGATCGTTAGCATTGATTTAGGACATTTCTCAGAAGTAAGAATAGATATTACTTTTAAGAATAAAATAATTAAACCTTTTCTATTAAAAGTTAACAATTTTTTAATATTTTTGTAGGTAATTCGATGTTATCATCGTATTTTGGACCTCAAAAATCATCATTTAGACGTTCAAATTCTTGATATACTAACCAATGCTATACTAAATAATATAAATGATTCAGAGGGAAACCCAGCGCAGAGATTGCTTCCCAAAGTTTTAGAATTATTTGGAAGAATTAGTTCCTTCGTACATAATAATTCAGATGTATGGAGAATGTACGGAAACCTTACCGCACTTAAAAATGCAGATACCGATGATGAAAAAGCGGTGCAGTATTTGCAACAAGCGCATCGAGCTGCCGTTTCAGATCTTAAATGGTTTCAGAAGGAAGAATCAACTACAAAAATATTGCAATTATGTTGTACATTAGCAGAAATGTATTTGCAGTGTGCTTCCAAATGCGAGGATAAGAAAAGGAGAACACTATTAGGAAGTGCAAAACTATCTCTTCAAAGTGTCGTAAAAAAAGTTAAAGATCAACAGTGGGACAATGACAAAATTTCTACATCCTTACAGAAAGTCGAAGAATACTTAAATACTGTAATAATTGAGTTAGAAAAAATGAAATTGAACAATTTATAGACATTAAATACTATATATGCGTTTATATATTTTATGTTTTATTTTATAATATTACAAAATTACAAATATGTATTTTATATAATAATTTTATGTAGATACTATACTCATTGTCCCCTTGGTGCCAATCAAAAATTCGACTCCTCCATCTATGTAATAACGGCAGAAACTACTCGGCAATTTACCGACTGCAGGATGGTCGATCGATAAGCCAGCAAGTTATCGACTTGCGGAGTAAGTTGTTGAATAGTTTGGACCGTTTTTGCATAGATGGCGCTAGGATCAAATTTCAGGTCTTCTGATTATCTTCTACTATCTATAGTCGCTGTTTGCTACAACCTGTTTGAGGAGAAAGGATACGGAGTGAATATAAACCCGACATTCTGTTGGATGGAATTATTTTTTCGTCGAAGCTCACATAAATCTCAACAACTCGGATTATCAAATATATTTAAATTTATTTTTATTCTTGAAAATACGATAGTTGACCTTGCGCAAAGGTACTTTAACTATTTCTTATATTTTATTTTAAAAAATAGAGTAACAGACATTTTGCAAATTGTGATTTGTTTATAATAAAACATTTATAATCAAATAATTTCTAATTCCAATTAATGTTCTTTTTAGATGGCATTTACAGGAAAAGTTGTGCTAATAACTGGAGCTAGTTCTGGAATTGGAGCAGCAACTGCAATACATTTTGCTCAACTTGGAGCAGAACTAGCATTATCAGGACGTAATGCACAAAACTTGAATGCAGTTAGTGAAAAATGTAAACCTAACAAAACATTTATGGTAACTGGTGAACTAACTAATGAGGCTGATGTTAAAAATATTGTTGAATCTGTTGTCAAACATTATGGTAAATTAGATATTTTAGTTAATAATGCTGGTGTATTAGAAAATGGATCAATAGAAAATCTTTCATTAGAACAACATGATAGGTATAAATTTATTTTTGAAAATTAAATTTCATGAAAGGAACATGAAAACAATATACATTTTGCAGAATATTTAATGTGAATGTACGCTCATTGATGCACATGACAATGTTGGCTGTTCCACATATAACAAAAACTAAAGGTAATATTGTAAATGTATCAAGTGTGGCTGGACTAAGAGCATTCCCAGGTATTTTATCATATTGTATGAGTAAAGCAGCAGTTGATCAATTTACCAGATGTGTCGCCCTTGAACTTGCACCAAAACAAGTATGTATTATAATTTTAAATTATTATCTTTAATACAAATTTATATTTATACAAATTTACTATTTGATTTATAGGTACGAGTAAATGCTGTAAATCCAGGTGTTGTAATAACTAATCTGCATAAAAGTAGTGGTATGACAGATGAACAACTAAAGACATTCTTTGAGGGTTCTAAACAAACCCATGCACTAGGCAGACCAGGCAATACTTCTGAGATTGCAAAAGCAATTGCATATTTAGCTAGTGATGATGCTAGCTTTGTTACAGGTGTAACATTATCTGTAGATGGAGGAAGACATGTTATGTGTCCTCGTTAAGAATATTGCATTATTTAAAAGTGTTATATTCATACATTTTATAAAACTGTTTAATATGTAAGAACTTAATGTTCCTAATGAATGTAATAAATTATGAGTTATGAATTACCTAAATTATTATTTTATAATCATTTAGTTTTTACAGTGTATTGTATAATTGGTAAATAACAATTATTTTTAGATTTTAGATTTCTTTTTAAATTTAAGTGAAAAACATACTAATATAATTTTCTGAGAAGTCATACTGTCGTTTCATAATACATCAATTAAATATAATTCTTGCATGGACTGAAGTTTTTATTACTAACTCAGATATCAATTATCAACGAAACGTACATAAAAAATATTCACTGATAACCCGTACCATATGTTCGATATTTGTTCATGAAACGAGGAGCTGAGGATAAAATTTTATATAGGTATATTACAAACAATTAACTTTCATTTTATAAAACCGAAGAATATGCTGTGTTATATATTAGTTATTTTAAAGGAAATTCTTATACAGTTATGAAACAAATTTACATTAACTGATATGCAAACTACGTCACCTAACCAATTCTTTATCTTCTGTTAAGAACACTTAAGACTATATATATAGTATGAAGCATTAAACGTATGACAATAGTAACAAGTTAAACGCGGCATTAATTGTAAAATACATATATTATGTGTACCGAAAACTTACCGTATTTTTTATCTGGATTGGTGGTCAAAGGTTTCGGCCGAGGTTCCAAATCTTTAGGAATACCAACAGGTAAAGCCTGAAATCGGAATTTTAATTAATGAATTACACAATTTATCAATTAACAGAAAACAATAATTATTTTAACATTGTACAAGGTAGTCTAGAATCTTGCATGTGATCAATTTCTAACGAAAACGCCAAGTATTTGTTCTACGCATACCTATTGGCGGGAACATATAAAAGATGGAAAATCGATCTATAATACACAATTTTGTTTTTTGCATAATGTTTTTTCATAGCAAATATTGAAGATAAAGTAGTTGAAGCTTTACCTGATGATTTTAATACTGGAGTTTATTATGGATGGGCTTCTATAGACGGAAATGTTTATAAAATGGTTGCAAGTATTGGTTGGAACCCATTCTATAAAAATGAAAAGAAGACAGTAGTATGAATTTGAATACATTTTATATATTATTCAACATTTAATATTTAAAAATTTCAAATGATTAGAAAATATTATTATTTTAGGAAGTACATTTTCTTCACAAATTTGAAAATGATTTTTATGGAAAGCTAATTAAAGTAACTTTCCTGGGTTATATACGACCCCAACAAGATTATACTTCCGTTGGTAAGTATATAATTACGTAACAACCGTTTAAAAAAATTAAATGATATATTTTGTTCTTTTAGGGGAATTAATTAAAGCAATAGAAAATGATATTACAATTGCTGAACAACAACTGGAGCAGCCACAAAATAAGGCTTATAAAAATAACAAATTTTTTACAGAATAACATATTCGTATTTGTTGATATTAATGCATAAAAACGTACTTTTATAGAATTGACGATATTTTCTTATTTTAAACATAGTTTAAAATAAATTTGTTAGACAATATGTGGCAGTATTAAAATATGTAAACTTTATGAAAGTAAATTCACCATAAAAAAATATTAATCAGTAAATCGAATGATTTAATAATTTATACATATAATTATTTGTATTTTATTCATTGAATAATATTTGTACATTTATCTATATAGTACAAGATAAATAAAAGTACAAAATTATTTTTATATACGTACTTTTACAAAATAAATTGTAACAATATGAATATTTAATTCATATCTTGTGTTGTTGTTGGTGGAGGAGGTGGTGGCGGTGGTGGTGGTAAAGGTACCCATGGCATTCTCATTCTCATAGGAATCTGAGACTGCCAAGGCATATTTGAATTTTGAAATCTTACATTTGAAGATGAATTTGGACGATTTTGAAATGATAAATATCCTGGAGAAATTCTTGGAGGTACATTAAAAGGTATTCTAGGATTTAAAGGTGCCGTTGTATCGTCTTCGTTATAATAATTATGCGAACTATAAAAGTTTTGATTCATGCTATTCACATATTGCATTGATTGCATCGAAGATGTTCCATATCCATACTGTTCGTTATTCTCTGAATGTACATTTTGTGGCCAATTCTGATAATGTGACCACAGATTTTGAGACTGATTTGCAGCATGAGGAAAAGGAAATTGTTGGCACTCTCCTCGTGGGTAATATCCTTTTCTATTTTTTTGTGTATTTCTGCTCCATGGATGATTTGATTGCCACCCAGTAGTAGGATCTAAAAATATAAATATTATGTAAATTTGTAATTAAATATATGTGCTGCTACACAGGCAACTTACTTGAAGTACGTTTACGTTTAAGTGGAATATCAGTTTCATTCGAATTATTCGTTTGTTTTGCCTTTAATTTTTCATAATACGCTCGTTCTTCTTCATCATCTGAAAATTCTGGCGGTTCATCTGCATTTGCATCAATACCTTTAATTCTGTAATGATTATATGTCATAAAGTCCATTCGGTTTATTATATGTTAAAATAAAAAGAAGATCGTTATTTAGACTTACTTCATTATTTCATGCAAAAATACCAAAGAAGTATATTCGGTATTAGGACAATAATAAACAGTCATTCCCACTTTAATATCACATTTTTCTATGTGTTCAGAATTATTGAACCGCACACAATAATGAGGCTCGCTCACTTGTCCAAAAACATCAAATATTTTACCTAAAGCTCTTTGCCCCCTTTCAACAAATAAGACTGTGTCTAAATTTAATGTTGGTTTACCAGCTTTTGGTTTTACAACTACTAACTGTTCAACCATCCATGCAACCTGAAATTTTTATTTGTTTTACTACATTAATTTATTTGTTTGTTAATTTATAATTAATAAATACCTCGCCTAATGGATCGCATAATACTTCAGGTACACTAATTTGTAATTCTTCAATTGGTGGTAAATCATCAAATTCACTCTTCATTTCATTACTCTTCTGTCCTTTTGTTTTATTTTTTTCACCTTTTCTACGAATTTTAAGAAGTTACTCCTTGGTTTCATTACATAAAAAATTATAAGGTAACTTACTTATTTGTATTGTCATCACTGTCTGATTCATCTAATTGAATTGATATTGAAGAACTACTGCTACTAGTAGAATCATCTTCATAATCACTGTTTTCACTAAACAAAATTTCTTTGTTTTGTCTGTAAGTTTGCATCTGTGTCCCTTTTAAGGACACATTTTGATTATTTTCATGTGTATCAGAAATATCTTCTATTTCTGAATCTGAATTATTATATTCCACAGCAATACTATTAAGAGAAGATACCTTATCATTTGCTGTTAAAAATATAATGTATTTTAATTAAAAATTACAGTTCTAAATGATATAAGAAAATACATTTTATACACTTACTTTTGACTGCATTGTTTTCATACACAATGCAAACATCGTTGTCTTTGATACTTGGACTTTTCAGTAAAGGATAATTCTTATTCTGAACATGTTTTTCACTTTGAGTTACATTTAAGAGTTCAATGATTTCTTGTTGTTTATTTGTATCACTTTTTTCATTACTATTTTGTTTACTTACAACATTTTCATCAAGTAAAACTACTTCACAATTACTTGTGATTTGACTTATTTCAGAAACACAATTTTCAATGTTTACTTGTTCTGCTGATGAGAGTGTTTCAGTAACATTTGATGTACTATTACCTTTTTCAATGTTTAATATTTCCTTAGATGATTTGTCACTTAAACTTTTATTATTTATTATTTTCTCAACTATAACCTCATCTAGATCCATTGTAATTCTATATAATTTTCGTTTAATTTCAAGTATTAAATTCAATAATAACAATTTGTAAAAAGAAATTTCATACTAAAACATAATGATATTAGAAACTCTACAGAACAATGTATTTCTCCTAAGTAAACTTATAAACCTTACAGAAACACATTCATTAGAAGCAACCACGTGTATACATACCTATTCGAATACGACTTCATGTCGCTGACTGAAGCGTTCCATTTATTTTGAGAAACTATTTTTAAATATTAAACATAAACTATATTTAAATATTATAACAAAATAGTAAATATTTTGATTTTCTAATTCATTATTCTCTTTTTAATTCATCTAATTAAATTATATGAAATGTGTATCTAATTGTGTAATAATTTTGTAGAAGAAATACTTTTGTATAGTAAAAACTATATAGATTCATATATTTATTTAAGTTTATACTTAGAAATTTGTTTATATTGTCTAATAATTTTAATTATACTGTACACTTACTTCTGCAGAATAATACCATAATCACAACATTTTTTTTATAAGCACATAATTAGTATTAAATACATTTATAATATATTACATTCTATTCTCTTGTTATTACATTAACAATTGTCTGTATAATTTTTTTTCCATTTTGATAATTTAAAAGATTTAAAAGAGGATCTTTCATCTTTTGTTCCAATAATTTAGACAATTCCATTCTTACTCTTTGTAAAAGTTGGGCCACCTGAATAAGATAAAAATAATATTTGAAATGTAAATAAAATATTTCATTTGCATTTTTGTTTAATATTAATATTCTTACCCTATGTGATTCAACGCTGAGTAAAATCCAACCATCTTCTAATGACACAATAAATATTCCATTATGTAGCTCTACATTTAACTCATAGCCAGAAAATAAAATTAATGGTAAAAGTGGTACCATTGAAACTTCTTTAATAAATACTTTGCTTGTCTTCATTTTTTCTTGAAATACTAGATATGGACTAGGGAAATGACCAACATGGAAGTTGACAGAAGATGGATGAATATTGACAAAACCATCATTTTTAGTTTGGAATCTAAGTTCCTTAGGCTTTGGCTGCATTGGTACTGCTCCAACAGATTGTACTTGAAAGGATTTTTCCGGAGTAAAAACTTTAACTACATTAGGATAAAGAGCTGCACAAAGTAAACCTTGTAGAAGTTTATAATTGTCATTGTTGACATTAAGTTCATATCCAGTAATTTCCAAAATTTTATCGATGTTCGGCTGCCGTTTAGGTAAATCAATAGGAATAAATCCAAGCGAAACTAATAATTCTAAGAATTGATACTTCATATCTGCCAAAGTATGCAATGTACGCACAGATAAATAATTTTCATTAGCAAAAACTTGTCCTGCATTATTACTGCGTGAACATGATTCCAACCATTTCTGTTAAATGAATAGGATAAATATAAATATCTTTTCCATGTTATAATAAATATTTACACATATATGTTTACCTTATAAGCCTTAAGAATAGTTAATTGATCAGAATTAGCTGTAATAAATTCTTCTTTAATTTCAATTTTGTGTCTTTTATCAAATGGTATATTAAATGGATTTTTATAAGATAAATAAGCTGCAATAGTAAGTGCAGAATCTAGGCAACAAAATATTGCTCCAAATAATATTAATTTCCCAATCCGTATATTTACAGGCAGCATCGCAAGGTGATGGCCTAATGGTGTCAATGTATATTCAGAATTAAATGCACCAACATCTTGTAAACGTTTGATTGCATTAGAAATACTTTCAGTTGTTAATGGCTCTATCATTTTACCTGCAAATACAATAATAATGATAATTAAACTGTATATAAAAGCATAAAAAAATGAAATAATTATCGTTATTACCTAAAATTTTGTGAAAGTCTACTTTTTTCCCTTTATGTAAAAGTTGGATACGTAGTAATAAAGGTTCTAACGGAATCCTTAATATTTCAGGTACTGATTGGGCTGTAAACTGGTACTTAAATCTGGTAAAATAAAACATTTTTAATAGAACACTTACTTGTTTATTACCACAGAATGTAATGCATTCAGTAATACCTGTACGAAGTATATAAATGAATACAAATTCCGGGCATTACACGGCCAGCACGACCTTTTCTTTGTACTGCATTTGCTCGCGATACCCAGCATGTTTCTAAACTTTCTATGTTTTGATTTGAATTGAATCTAGTCTCCTTCATTTTCCCACTATCAATTACAAATACACAATCATCTATAGTAATAGATGTCTCAGCTAAATTAGTGCTTAGCACAATTTTTCTAACATTTCCAGTTTTTTTAAAAACTAAATTTTGCTCCTCATTTGACAAAGATGAATGTAATGGTATAACAATAAATTTTCCAGTTTTTGGTGAAAGTTGCTGATTCTCGTTCAACAAATCTTTTAATGAAATAATTTCAGCAAATCCAGGTAAAAATACCTAAAATTATAATAGTTCATATAACAGATGTACATATAATTTGTATACTTAGGAAAGTATACTTACTAAAATGGAACCTGTTTTTGGATAATTATGGTCTCCAAAAATAATCCATTCTAATGTTGCCTCTATAAGTTCAAAATTTATTCTATCATGATCCATAACATATAAATTTTTATGCGTTTGTTTGTTGTAATCATAATATCTAGAGACAATCTGTATTAATGATAAACTTTCATCCTGAACGAATTCTCTGGGTGCAGGAGCAGTAGGACCTTCAATTTCTGCAATTTCTAAATCTGTTTGCAGTTGCATCCAGTCACCTCTAATTTTACGTGTAAATTTTGAATTTTCCTCAAGTATATAATTTATTTTTTCAAATACATCTTCCAAAAAAATTTGCTCTACAGGAAATGTTTTTCCTGGAATGTGTAAAATAGGAGCTTCTTTGAAGTATGAAGAAAAGATCTCTGGTTTAAGCGTTGCACTCATGAGTATTACTTTTAAATTCGAATTTTTAGATAATAATTCCTTTAGAAGCATCAGTAGGAAGTCACTAGATAAAAAATAATAATATTTGAGTAAAGAATAAATGAAGTGGTATAATAAATAACTTACCTTTCTGCACTTCTTTCATGAACTTCGTCTACAATAATATGTGTCACATCGGATAATTCTGGATTAACAGATAATCTTTGTAACAAAATTCCAATTGTACAAAATGTTAATCTCGTTTTGCTGGAAATTTTGCTCTCTAATCGAATTTGATATCCTATCGTGTCACCTATTTGTTCATCTCTTTCTGATGCAACTCTTTCAGCAACTCCTACTGCGCTTATTCTTCGAGGTTGTGTACATATTATATTAATATGTTCTTTAGACTTCGATCTATTAAGAATCCAATTGTCTAATAAAAATTGTGGTACCTAAAAAATTATACAATGTAAGTTCAATACAAGATTAATTAAATTCATAATATCCTGATTACCTGTGTACTTTTACCACATCCTGTTTCACCTGAAATTATAGTAACCTGATTTTTATATATCACTTCTAAAATGTTATCCATTTTAGACCAAGCAGGCAGTGTTTTTCGGATTTCTTGCATTTTTTTGTATCTGTGGTTTGTTTGTCTTTCTTTAAAACTTTCTTGGATAATATCATCTTTTTTTAATGTCTCTTCCCATGTAATGTTATCTCTATTTTTTCTACTAATAGAACCTAATTCATGGTGTGTAACCTCATGTACAATATTTTCATTTTCCAATTGCTTTGGAAACAGTAATTCGCTTTGATCTAGAAACTGTTCTTTATTTTCTTCTAAATATTCTTTTATTTCGTATTCATTCTCCAGAAGAGATATTACTGAAAAGATAGAAGGAGTTCCATCTGCGGATAACGATAATGCTTCGTCGTACAATCTTCTTGCTATTCTTAAGCATTTTATACTAGGAAATGTACCAATCTCTTTATAAAAATAGAAATATGGTGGTTCATATGGATATTTACAACCTATTAACATATTAATAACAGTATTTTGTAAAATAAAATATTTAAAGTATTGTAATTAATTGATTTAAGTGATTTATACCTTCAGGAAATCTTATTTCCAAAGTAAAATATGGATGTTCCTTTTCCATTTTTAATGCTTGTGGTTGCTGATGCGAAAATCTACATTTATTACCAAATCTGCATGTCTTACGAAGAAAAAATTTACAAACTTCTTTCTCTTTTTCTTTCTTTGGTTGTTGTTTGACCGTTCTGATTTCCTTTTCTATTTCATCATTTCTCACTAAATAGTCCAATTCAACATTTACTATCCAAATCTGATTTCTTATTACTTCAATAAACATATCTCCATAAATAGATTCAAGTGCTTCTTTTTCTTCCTGTTGCTTTTCTAATAAATCTGTGACATCAATATCATCAAGTATCTTATTCTTTGGAATATTTTCAAGCCCATAATATTTATAAAATAAAATCTCTAAAGATTTTCCCACATCATCTTCTGCATGCATTAATGCTTCAACACAATGTGACTGATGAAAACTAAAAATAAAATAACAATATTTATAATGTACATTATAATTATTAAGAACTTATTTTTATTATTTACTACTTACCCATAACTTGTAAGTTTAGATGTAGCAAATTGTCTAACGATTTGTTTTTGAGTATTAGGTTTATCATCCTTAGAAGAATAATCAACTATTTCTTTAATAACTAAGTTACCTCTTTCCATCCAATATTGTTTGCTTAAGTTTGATTTCTTATCTTCAAATTCTGACGCATTGGAAAGTTTAAAACTCTATTCAAAAGTTATATTGTTTTCCCATAATATGTTTTACAGAAAAATACATAGAAATACATTTAAAAGAATTATGCAATGTACATACCGAACCATAAATATGTTTCAAAGTATCAAAAAGTTGTCGCTCAGATTCTTCTGACATTCTTAAAGTTTGCATTTCAACTTTAAATTTATCTGAACCATGGAAATTATTACTTTTTTCTTTATTTCTTCCTGATCTGTTAAATGCACATAGATTTGATTAATATCAATTTTTATTATAAACTAATTGGAACATATAGGATACTTCATTGATGAACAATTCTAGACTCACGTGACATCTTTCTCCAAATTTCCTTCTAATGTAATATCTTCCATTAATTGAATAGTAGTATGATCCATTTTTTAATATTCAATATAAACTTACTGTATATAAATAAATGTAAGAATAGTTTTATACACTTCCTCTGTTATTTATAAAACGTCGAGGTTAAGAAATGTTAAATGTGTAACAATGACAGATAGAAATAATTGAAAGAATCCGTTTCTGTTTATTAAATTCCTAATTACACATAAAATAACTAGTTGATTAAGGTGTCAAAATCTAATTATTTATATATGTTTTGCTATTTCAAGAAATAATATTAAATGTTGAAAAAATAAATAGAAATTTATTTATATAGTTTTTAATTTATTTCTATATATTATATTATCTTAAATGATTCATGATTTGTTTTCAATCTGATGAATAACTGCTTTGTTATAACCACAAAGTAGCAAAACATTTCCTTCTGGGTGCCATCGAGCATCTAACGCTATAATATTTCGCGGAGTTGGTATGCACCTTGCACTACTTGGTGTCCATTCAAACATGTGCGCGCATTCGCAAAATATTAACATATGAGCACGTGTGGGATTCCACTTCACAGCTAAGAAAACAAATTCATTATAATATGAACAATATTTTTACAATAAAAATGAACAAGATACATACACGTAATGTTATTTTCAAGAAGCAAATAATCAAGATAATCCTCGTTAATATTCCAAACCCATAATGTTGTAGGGTAAAGTTGGTGTTTTATAGCCAAATATTGGCCGCAAAAACTAAATACTAAAATATCAAATTTAGCAACTGAAAGCCTGTCGATATTATCCTTTTTACCAATTTTTATATTTATTGGTCTTTCCGATTTCTCTTCCACTATAATTATTTTTTCATTAACGTTAGCGATAGTTATAAAAAGTTTTATATCTATAATGATGTTACTTACGGATATGTTTATCATAAAAGCTAATATTTTTATTTGTCTGTACTATAACATCTTTGTATACTTTGTTCAAATAATTTTCTTTAATTACTGGGTCAAGATGTAACTGTAAAAGTGGTTTCCATGTTACGTGATTTAATAATACGACCTGCACAAAAATTGATGTTATTTATTAACTACGCATTTATAAATAAATAAAAATGCATACCATTTCATTAAATCCTGCTACAGCTAATAACTGTCCATTGGGCATCCACGTTACATTTTCAATTCCTTTTAATTCTTTTTCATAGGTGTATTCTATTTCAGATGAATTTGAAATTTGCGCAGGACAAAATACCGCGATATCTCTTTCTAATTTATTTGAATAAATAATTAACTTTGCTTCATCGCTAAAGGAACACCATATACATAACAATTCGCTATTTGGCGACCAGCATATTCCATCGATACTATTCAAACGTCCACATATTAATTTCTAAAATTAAAAAATTCGAAATAATATATTTGAAAAATTTACAGAAGAAATTTTCTTTTATGTCTAGGAATTTTCGCGTTAAAAAGGTATCATCTTTTAAAATGAATAAAAACAGCGGCGTGCATGGCGTATTGTTAGTTCTCTAAGGTTAGATTATATGTTCACAATCACTTTATGTATTAATTAAAAATAAAAAAGATAATGACAGCATCTTATATATCATGTGCCTGTAATCGGGTCCCACATTCTACTGATTGGGGCAAAAATGGACTTATTTGTTATGCAGCATGTCATGCAGTTGCAATTTATGATCCATTTGTTTCAAAAATTGGCAAAGTAACAAATACACTTTACCGACATAAAGAGCGTATTAATACTTTACGATGGATTAAGCATAGAAACTTACAAGCTGAATTTGAAATATTATCCAGTTCAGTAGATGGAACAGCTATTATATGGAGCAAAATTGATGAACATTACAGACATACGTCTATTATAGAACATGGTGACATTCTGACATTTAGTAATTCACTGTACCTTTCTGATGATAATTTTCACATTAATGAAAGCTTTCCAAAACTGTTGATATGTACTGGATCAGTAAAAGGAGATTTAAAATTATGGTTGAGAAAGACATGTGGCACTGTAGAATGCTTTCAAACACTTACATTTGGAACAAAGCTTCCAATAGAAGCTTGTTTTTATCATCTACCAACAACAAATTTACCATTTTTAGCTGTTGCAATTGAAAATTCAACAATTGAATTATATGTACCTACTTACAATGTTCCAAAAGATAGTAATTTCATAAAAGTACAAGTTCTAATTGGACATGAAGATTGGGTAAGATGTATGGATTTTAGTTGGGATACAGAAAATAGTATTTTGTTGGCAAGTGGATCTCAAGATGCTATGATACGTTTATGGAAAATATCTGTAAACAAAACAGAATTATTAAATGATGAGTTAAGTCAAAAAGAACAAATATTTGTAGTTAATGATAGAAAGTACAACATCACTTTGGAGTCTGTATTATGTGGCCATGATGGCTGGATTTATGGCGTACATTGGTATCCACAGCAGTCAAATAAGAATAATTTAAAATTATTGTCTTGCTCGTTAGATAAATCTATGATTATATGGGAATTAGATGAAGTAACTGGAATTTGGTCTGAAAAAGTAAGAGTCGGTGAAGTTGGTGGTAATTTAATGGGTTTTTATGGATGTAAATTTAGTGGGAATGGATTGAATATATTGGCACACGGTTATCAAGGATCTTTTCATATTTGGGAATATTCAGATGATGCAAAAAATTGGATCCCAAGGTCGGTACCAAGTGGTCATTTTGCAGAAGTAGTTGACCTTAGCTGGGAACCAAATGGAAGGTACATATATCTAAAATTAAGATCAGATAAACTTGGTAATATTTAATTTTATGTTACAGGTTTCTTGTAACTGCAAGTACAGATCAAACAACAAGAATCTATGCACCTTGGCAAAATGAAAAAACAGAATTTTGGCACGAAATTGGACGCCCACAAATTCATGGATATGACATGTCCTGTTTAGTCATGTTAACTCCCTGCATGTATGCTTCAGGGGCAGAAGAAAAGGTTGTGCGTATATTTACAGCTTCAGCAGCATTCAAGAACTGTTTAATGAAAATTGCCAATGTTGATGATTTTAAAAATATGGTAGCTGATAGTGCATCAGTACCTGCTCTTGGATTAACCAACAAAGCAACATTCGATGATAATAATAAAATAAAGACTGCAAATCATGATTTGAAAAATGAAAATTATATTCCTCCAACAGAAGAAGAGTTAATGCAAAATACATTATGGCCAGAGGTACAAAAACTATATGGTCATGGATATGAAATATTTTCTATAGCTGCTAGACACGATGGATCATTATTAGCAACTGCATGTAAATCAACATCATTCGAATATTCTGCAATATTATTATGGAACACAAATACATGGACACAAACTCAAAAACTCGTGTCTCACCAGCTAACAGTAACACAAATGGAATTTTCACCAAATGATATATATTTAGTATCTGTATCTAGAGACAGAAGGTGGTCGTTATTTAAATTCGACGATAATATGTATACCTTAATTGCAGCCAGTTCAAAGAAAGATAATCTTCATAGTCGTATAATATGGTGTTGTTCATGGACATATGATTCATCTTTCTTTGCGACTGGTTCTAGAGACGGAAAAATCGGAATTTGGAATCCAAATTTTAGAGATAATAAGATTATTCCAACTACAAGTTTAGATTTGAAAAGTTCTGTAACAGCACTTGCTTTCTCTTTACAAAATATTTCAGAAAATTCTCACGTTTTAGCAATAGGATTCGAAACAGGGTACATAGAAATACAAAAGATAAAAAGATCTTTTGATAATTGTGTATGGGAAAAATATATTGTACTTGATTCATCTCAAGCACATCATTTAACTGTAAAAAGGCTTAAATTTCGACCACAAAAGGAACATTTAAATACCTTACAACTAGCAAGCTGTGGATCTGATCATACTGTTAAAATATACAATATAAATATTTCAAAATTAAAAGATTTATAAAATAATTGCATTTTTATATAATAAAGTAAACAATTTTAATTATATTTAACTACTTACTTTATCTAATTTCCATCTATCAGTCTTGTAAATTTCTATTTGATCTTCACCTTCATTTGAAATTACTACTGCTAATTTCTTACCATTTGGACTTATATATAATTTTTTATAAGAAGACTTTACATTTTGTATGTGAGTTACGCTCAAATTTTCCAAGGACCATATTGATATCTGAATCTAATCCAATAATTTTAATGATTATATATATTAATATTAAAATTATGTATTTACTTACATTGAAATCTGAGAATGTTAGAATGTGTCTATTATCAGGAGACCAGTTAACGCTTTCTAAACCATCACTGCCTTCTGTAAGCTTAAATCTCCATTCAGGGTAATAAATAGAATACACCTGAATAATAGCTTTTTTAATATTTGCACATACAATGTACTCACTATTTTTGGACCACTCCAAATACTGTGATAGAACAGAAGACAATTGTCTTGTTATAAAGTATTTTATTCCTTATAATAGTACTAAATATTTACAAATATAAAATATTAATGTATAAATTTGTCAAACATTAGATCATTTGAATTCCTACTTCCTCTACATCGTCATTTTCCCTAAAAAAGTCTATTTTGCTCAATACTGTTTGTTTAATTTCATATGCACTAACCTCAATTATACTTGGAAATATGAACGAATGAACAGTAGCTGCGGTTTTGCTACTTTTAATGATTAAATTCGCTTGATATGCAACTGCGAAAAATTGTCCATCTATAGAAAAATAACATAACTGATTATTCACCCGTATAAAACCATTTTCTGCTTCTGATGACATTGCGGCTTCCTTAAATAAAATTTATACAATACAAATACATCCCAAACCAATTCCACCATCCCACCATTGTGAGACACGATGATGATGATGATGAAGTGGATAACGATTCTAGCATATCTGCAATAAGTACGTTTTTTAATATGAAAATAGTAATTTTAATATTATATATAACTGATATAAAATTATTTTAGCAAAATGTAAGAAAAAAGAAAAATCGCATGAACTTAAATCAAGTTCTGGTTTTGATGAATCAATCTAATCTCAAAGACGATGTATGTATTCCGATTTCTGTAAACAAACAATTACTTTTTTATGTATGATTGTTACTATTTTTATTAGCTACTGTAAATCTACCTATGTCAAGTGTAAGATCAATCCGAAATAAGGGTATCGATTTAGCATTGCCGCGTCCGAAGAAAAATAAACAGGCTGTAACACCAGTATGTTCTCCAAAAATATCTTCAGTTATCTCAGTTTAACTAAGGCTAAAAAGGAAAGTATAATAAATAAGTACATGCAAATCGATTTTTTAATTATTTTAATAAAAATAATGATAAAATACCTTTTGCAGTGTATCTATTTTCTTAACCGTACCAAATGGTAAAGACAGTAAAAAAATGGACTTTATTAGAATTTTAATTTAATTTGACTTACTTAATTATTTTTGACCCTAAGTTTTTATCTCACAGTATTATCGTGTTCATTGATAATTAGTTTTAAAAAATATTTATTTAGATGAAAATTATAAATACGTAAAGTAACAGTTAGATGGTTGATGGTACTATATTACAACATAGTATCTTTATATATATATATCACATTTAAAAGATTAAACAGAAATTAATGTAATTAATTACATTAAAATGTTTTACAGTTTTCTCCTATTACTGTAAAATAAGTTCATACATTTATGTATGCTAGCTGAACTATAATGGTAATTAGGACACTGTATTTTATTATGCATTTGTATACAACAGATACACTGTATGACACTATTACTCTGTGAGAAAGACTAGTGTAAAAATCTTGTATATTAACAGATGTTTGACACGTGTATCACTAATATCGAAACAGATTTGTAAAATTTAGTTATCGTTATACCAAATCACGACTAATGCTACGTTTAAACGTCATAGAACGTACTTCAGTTCCAGGCTTTCCTGATTTACAAGAATTAGAAGCATTAGGATTAGGAGTAGGACTTTGAGAAAGAGATGCTCGTTCATCGTTAGTACTAGATTTTTCTCGTTCTAATCTTTGTTTACTAAATTTTCCCATTCCTGGGCGATAAATTTCCATGGCAGGACGATCCTGTTAACATTTCTTTTTTTTATTAAAAATATTCTAGAAATGAAATTTTTGTAATACGGTAATAATAATAAAAATATACCTTATTTCGAATCCTACGTTCTAATCGAGGATCTTTCTTGTCTTTTTCTTTTTCTTCGATTTCAGTCTTTTGTAAATTATTTTGATCCCCGCCATCTAAAGACTTGTGTCGCCTTAAATAATTCCCATCTCCTGTACCACCTTCTCCCCCACTTTCAAGTGAACTACGCCTCTTTGTAACTTTCGAATCTTTCTTTTCCTGAGAATCATCATTCTCGTTACTATCTTTATTAATATTTTCATTAGATTTTGATTTTTCAATATCTTTATTACTTTCATCTATCGTTGATGTAGTTTCTGTAAATAATTTAATAAACATTATTATAAAGAGTCGACAAATAATTATCAATATCTCTGTTTGATACCTGTTTTCTTCTGCTCTTTCATTTGTTCAATATCTTGGATAGAATTTTCTAGTAAAAGCTTGTTTTCATTATTTTCCTGTTTCTCTCTGATTTTAGTGACTTCAGTATCACTTACGGATCCCCCTCTGTCTTTATTTTCATGTAAATCAACTTGGGACTCTTTTCTTGGAAAATCTTCGTCTTCAATTCTTGACTTTATGCTACTTTCCATATCAACATTAAACTCTACATTTTGTTTTTTGGTTTCTGCAAGTCTTTTCTTCTCTTGTCGCATTTTCTCGTAGCTTTTACCCCTTTTTTCCTCGATTTTTCGATCCCTGAAATCTTTAATATCCTCTTTGAAATCATATTTTCTATCATTGCCATCAATTCTTCTATCATCCTTTATTCCATCTCTCTCATCGCGCCTTCCGTATAGTTTTTTGTCCTCATGACGTCTTTGATGTTTTATTTCTCTATCCTTATTTCTATCCTCAATTCTTTCTCTATATCCTTTTGTTATTGACTTCGAATCACGATCACGCGGTATTTTTTCACGTAATTTATCTTCTTTCTTAATACGATTTTTCAAATCTTTCGGTGAAAGCTTATCTCTTTCCTCTTTATTCTCTTTATTATCTTTACACATTTCCTTATCGAGATCTGGATTTTTCAATACCTACAACAAAATGAAATTTTTATTTTAAATAATGTATCTTTTTATTTAAATTTGTATATCAGTGAAACTTTGTGACATATCAATCTATGTAATGAATTACAGTAAAGAAACAAAGACCTTTAATATTTTTTTCTAAAAACAATTTCTCTTACAAAATTTAATGTATACAAACTAAACAATAACAAATCAATTACATTATAATAAATCCATATAAATTTGACATACAATAGTAAACAGAAACAATAATAGCATTGAACTAAATCGCACAAATAGCAAATAATTCATTTCCCCTCGTGACTTTTTAACGTACAGTAAATAAATACATAACGTAAATTTCCCTGCTAATGATTTGCAGTTCCCGTTTCATGAATTTTTACGATACGCTGGCAATCTTGATTCACAAATTACTTTGAAAGGATAAAGTTTCTGATAATCGAACATAGCACTGCAACTTCTCGACTTTGATACTTCTGCCGGTATTTGCATTTTCCATGTTTTATGCAGATTAGTGAATTGAGATTTTGATAATGCAGAAAAATAATTTTTATTGTTAACGTAATGAGATGCATATTTAGTATTATTATAAATATAATTATTTGTAATGTTATTCCAATGATTATAATTATTCTTCCTATAATTAGCATCTTTATCTTTATAATTTTTCTCATAAATGTAAAATAATCTCGGCTGTTTATTAGTATAATGCCAGCGCTCATTAACACGAGTCATACTTCTAACACAGTTTATGTATACTTCTGTATTTTCGTTTCTGTAAAATTGTTGTTGCACGTTTAATGAACTTTTGCTCGCTTGTGTTATGTTCTCTGTTCCATTAGTAGAAATTTCTTCTTTTTGTTCACGAGTTATACTTTTAGTAGAATATTCAAAAAATACATCTTCTACCTTGCCAGTTGGAGAAGTAGAAAGGAAGGAATACTTGCTCTGGTTATCTTCAATATTATATACGGACTGTAGGGTGAAAAGATTAGTATCAGCAAATACAGTAGAGAATATAATACTTAAAATTTATGATTAAACCTTTCATCATATATTTCTTTAATTGCTGTTTCATTCTATACTGTATTTGTCATATTTAGAATTAGTTCAATCTGGATCAGGCAATGATAAATGAAGATAACACAAGATATATCACCTTAGATATAATAGGATCTTCTTTCGTCCGTCTTCTTTCTAAATCTCTTCGTCGTCTTTCTTCGCGTTTTTCATCTC
Organism: Osmia lignaria lignaria; assembly: GCF_051020975.1. Classification (NCBI taxonomy): domain Eukaryota; kingdom Metazoa; phylum Arthropoda; class Insecta; order Hymenoptera; family Megachilidae; genus Osmia; species Osmia lignaria. Next base: position 9,950,545 of record NC_135033.1, on the reverse strand, counting down.
TTAGACGCTGCTTTTCTTGCTTACGTTGTTTTAGATATTCCAAAAGAGGTGTAGTTGTAACTTTTTTTGGTGTATCTATTTGTGACAAATATTAATTTATAAGAATTCGTTTTACACCATAATGTTGTTTGATCATATTTAAATAACTTACTATCAGGTGGTTGATATGAGTACTCTGTTTTTGGTTGTGCTACATTAGATTCAGCTTCTTGATTTTTAAGACTTTCTAAGAAGCTTATATAATAAGGATCAGATTCTATTGTACCACATTTTAAATCTTTCTTTTTCCCTACTCTTTTCTTTGGTAACCTTTGAAATGGTGCAAATTCTACTACTGCTGGATATTCTGTGCCTTTTGAGTCGACGAATACATAATTATCAAATTTTTCTCTGAACATAAAGATGTCTTGTTGTTCAATAAAATTGATATATGCACGTGAAAATGAAAATTGTCCCATGTCAGCTTTGACAAAATAAAGGTAATCATGTTCTGGTAATGGAGAAACTTGCTCCAGGAATTGATCCTGAGTCATAGTTGGAGGTAATCTTCTTATTACTACCTATAAATATATATCATTGTTTTTCATTCTTAGCTAATATATAAGAAATTATTTCTAACAATAATTACAAAGACATTTATGAATGACCACCATCGCATAAGTATTTCTTATTTTTTAATTCAAAAAGTGGGACAACTATATAACTTGTTAAATTTGTTTTCATTTTAATAATATTATCATAATTGTCCATATCCAAAATATAAATTATTTTATAAAATCTGATAAAGTATTTTACACAAGATTCATACATAAATAATACTTTTTTACAAAATTATGTTATAAATCGAACATAAGATTTCGATTTTCAATCTGCTGAATACAAGACATTACATGTAGTCAAAACATATTTTATGTTTGTAATAAAAGGGCTGATAAATTTCTAGTGTCATTTTAATTGAATATACCTTTGTCATAGGCCGGCATTTCTCTTTTTTATTATCTTTAATTTTTCCAACATCTGGAGAACTAGTTTGTGCTTCATTTTGTGCGGCTGACTCAGATTGTTGTGTTTCCTCGGTCATTGTCATCTACATTTATTTAATTTCTTGATAACTAAGATCTATTCAGTGTCAGTTCAATTCACTCTGGTTTAAAATAATATTCAAAGCATGCAATTTTCTTTGAAATATCAAAATAAACGTTTCCGTTTACAAAGTTTTCGCGGCCATCTTGATTCACTTAACCATAAAGGAAGAAAACTATTGGTTAGAGAAAAAAAACTTTCATTTAATGGGGAATTTTTTAAATATACGTCTAGGGAATTATTAATTAAAACCTAAGATAAAACAGTTGTTGAAATCTACAATTTTTATAAAACAATTTATTGTCTAACTTTTAAATATTTAGATTAATTTATGATACATGTCATAATTTACATCATAAATAATACTTGGCAATATGCATTGAGATAATGTTTTCTTAGACCATTATAAAATAAACATAGAAGTATAAAAAGAAATTTCATAGGTTCATATATTTACACGCAAATAAAATTTACAGTCTTCTATAATTATCACGCTGTTGCGATTGAGATCCTGATGTTAAAGTTGAATAAATAAACGGTAAAATTGATGCTAACGCTAGACAAAGACCTATTACTGGTCGATACCACACCCAAGCAAAACCAATTACTAGTAAACTAATAGACATAGATACCGACATTGTTAAAGATTCAACTGCAATAATTCCACATAAGAACGTCGAATTTAAAATTACTGTTCTCAATATATTTGCTAAACACGTTGCTGCTAAAAATAAAACCAGCCAGCCAAGTCCTCTGAAATAGTAATTCATTATTTAATCACCTAAATTCAAGAAAATGACGGAATGTTTAAACATATTCAGATTACAAACAAGGGTTACCTAATACTCCATGTACGCCAATAATTGTGTACATGTTCTAGATGAAACATTTGATCTACTGACATTTTATGCTTCCTTTGGAGTAAAATTTCTTCTCCATGTGATGCAACATACGGTACAATAGTTCCCTTTTGTAACATACCAACTATAGAATATAAATCTCCCCCTTTCCCTGCATACGAAAATTGTATGCGTATATCCCCTACCTATAAATAAAAGTATAACATTTAAATCTACAGAAGATTTAACATTGCATGAGAATTGCAATAACAAAAATTATACCTGTGGGTTCCATAAATCAGCACTGTGATAGTACAAACCAGAATGCATTTTAATATCTTTACGTTCTGGTCTCTCATCACTAGTAACTTCTACAAAATCATTGAATCTTTTTTTTAACTCAGTTCCCAGAGTAAAGGCTCCAATTTTAACTTCATCTGCAATTTGCACCTGACTTTTAATAGGCATTTCTTTTGGATTATGATGACCAGTTCGGATGTAAAAATGATCAGAATCAACAAGTTTATCCTTCCATTCAGTTGTATAATAATAATGTTTCTCTTCCTCTGTCACTCCACCAAAACTGATGTACAAACATTACTATGACACAGATGAAGTAATAAATAGGTTTATAGATTTAGTTGTAGAAATTACCTTCTTTCTTCTTCTATCTCAACCCACTGATACATTTGAACTCTGCGTTTTAATTTCACACTTGATACAATTACTCCATAATCAGGTTCAGTTAATGGTTCTGATATTTTTAAAGCTCCTGATAAATATATCAAACGTCCTTCATATTCAGGTAATACTTTCATTGAATTTGGAAGTACTGCTACATTACGCAAAGCTTCATCTAAAGAATGTGCTACTTTCACTGCTCTTCCCTATAATTTTATAAGCATATTCTTGTTGTTCACATTTATTCATTTGCTAAGATACACAAATATTCACAAACCTCATTCCAAAATAAAAGGCACATGCCAGTTGCAAACATAATAAGTCCAATGATAGCAGTGAGCCATGACTCTCTAAATTGCTCAGAGACTGTCATTGGAACATTTATTTGGGGAGGCTGTCTTCCATTAACTCGATTTTGATGAATGGGTTCGGTGTTTGCCCTTTGAGGTTGCCCATTTTGCTAAAATTATATTTTTTATATTTAAACTATATTATTCTATATGAATTGTATATAATATATACAAATATTTATGTGGATTGAATATTACATACTACACGCAATAGGTGTTATTGCATTAATAAATATACACATATATAGATAAATGTTAAGTTAAATAACTGTTTAAAATTTTGACACGTGCTTTTTATGCTTACATTTGCGCGATACATTTTAATAGATTACATTACGTGACAATTACAATATTCAACTTGTTTATTAAAACTGATAGTTACAATATTTTGAATGGAGTTCTAAATAAATGTTTAACGTGCATACATTGATGTCCCATTTATTCACGAATTGGTACATCCAAAATTACACCATAAATATTACTATTACATCGTGTATATATATTAAATATAAATGTATGCAATTACACAATTTTGCTGCAATTTCGATGATGCTATGAATCACGTGCAAATCACTGCAAATGCATTGCAGTGACTACAAATGCAACAAACTGGACATGTTTTTATTCTCAAGGATCATGATTTTGGGGTCCTAGACACCCCTAGTTGAGATTAACGATAAGTGTGCATTTACAGAGCATAGTTGGTATGACAGTCGCTCTTCTACCACATCTCACATTAACAACTAAAAAAACACAGTTTTAATTCTATTTTTTAGAAACCAGTTAAAATCTGCAAAAAACCAAAAATTATTAAAGTAATTGTATTTTTAAAAGACCGCCATAAATTATTATCAAAATTCGATGCCAGCGCACTCTATACCGAAATGGCTGAAACTGCTCGACAACTTATCGACCGGTAAGCGAGTGTCAGGAAACTGGTCGGTAAGTTGTTGAGTAGTTTCAGCCGTTTTGGTATAGATGGCGCTGGAATCAAAATGTAAAAATACTTAATTGATGGCGGTCTTTTTAAAATACAAACTTTTGACTGATTTCTAAAAAATAGAGTCAGAGAAGGTCAGAATTGTATCATTGTATCTTTCCATTTACAATTTACTTTTGTAATTAATTTATAATTAACGCGTGACACCATCAATGGCTTTATAATGAACTTGCGTTAACTTGCGTTAGTCTGTTGCAATGCGAAATGTTTCACGTTTTTATACTAAAATAAAGCAGATAGCGCTCGTTTTCAAGGCATAGATTCAAGATCCGTATAAAAACGCATGTCCAGCCTTGTGTCACCTACGAAGCATATTCGTTCCGGGTTCCGGTGTTAGTTGTCCGACGTGGTTCGATGTTACTTAAGTTTGTATAAGCTTAAAATATTAGAATAGAATATGCCTATAATATGAAGTGGATAGTAATTTCGTGTATTTTATGTATATTTGGATGTTTCAAAGAGTTTAGACCTTCAGAATCTTTCGTTACCGATTATTTAACAGGACCATGGAAAAATTTTACAAATGTTCAAGTAAATATCGAGTTTTTTTGTATATAGTAGTTATATGTAATTACAGAAATTGTTACTTCAAAAAATAAATTTATTTATTTAAAAATAAATGATGAATTTCTGTTATTAAATTCTTTATTTTTAATTATCATTCATTTTTTTTATATATTACATAGTAATTACAGGATCATCATTATTTTTCAGGTAAATCAAGAAATTTTTCCTGTTGCAACATATTCTTATTTTGCAACATTAGTTGTTACATTTTTAGTAACAGATTTTGTACGATATAAGCCTATCATTATTTTGTGTGGTTTCTCTGGTGCTATCACATTTCTTTTGATAATGCTTGGAAAAGATATATTAACTATACAAATTGTGGAGTTCTTTTATGGCTTGTTTTTGTCTACAGAAGTGGCTTACTATACATATATTTATGCTAAAGTTGATAGGAAACATTATCAGGAAGTAACTAGTCATACAAAAGCAGCATCTCTTTTTGGTCGTTGTATGTCTGGTATTGTTGCACAATTGACAGTCTCTTTTGATATATTAGATTATCATCAGTTGAATTATATTACAGTATCAGGTATTTATTAAAGTAATAATTTTTAGACTGATGTGAAATAGTTCATTTTTATCCTAATAACTTAAATATTAAGAAAGAAATTTATGAATTAAAAATATTCAAAAGCTATGTAAATTATAGATATTTACAATATCTTTTTATGAAAAATGTAAAATTTATTTTCTAGCTACTTCATTTGCAACAATATGGGCATGTTTTTTACCTTCTGTTGGTCAGTCCATTTATTTTCATAAAGAAAATGAAAATTATGAAAATCATGATTCTTTAAGTAATAATGAAACAGTATCACAATCATACAGTTTAAGTGAAGTATTACATAGACCAGAACAGCACAATAACAACAATTCTCCCAGTACAAATATTTCATTGATACGTAAAATAAAACAAGCTTATATTTTATTATGGAAAGATTTTTTGCAAGCATATTCAAATAATCATGTTGTAAAATGGTCAATATGGTGGTCATTTTCTACTTGTGGATATTTACAAATTATCAGTTATATACAATTACTTTGGCAAACTGGTGTATCACATGGAGATAGGATTTATAATGGAGCTGTAGATTCTTTATACACTATCATAGGTGAGCAAATATCCTGTATGCTTTACACTCAATATAGTTTTTTAGATACATAACATGTAACTTTAGATGCTTAGAACAATGTAAACACTATAAACAATATTCAGTTCAATTAGAATTATTTAAATCTTTTTTCATTGAACTTTCATATTTTTATATCGCAATTTAAATTAAAAAAAGAAGTAATATCCTTGTTTTTATTACTAGGTACAGCTACTGTTTTTTTCATTGGAAAGATACCATTTAATTGGTCTCTGATAGGAGATGTAGTAGTATCATTCATGTCATTTGTGGAAGGTACTTTATTATTAATTTCATCATATAGTTACAATATTTGGTTATTGTATGGTGCTTATATAATATTTGGAATTATTTACCATACAATGGCTACTGTTGCAAGGTATAATCTTAATGAAATTTAATTAAAAAAGGTGCAGTATTTCAATAAAAAGAAAATAGTATCCTAATTTATCATGTAATTTTATCATTTACAGCTTTGAAATTGCAAAATGTATATCAGAAGATAGTTATGGTTTAATATTTGGTGTAAATACCTTTATTTCGCTATTATTACAAACTATATTAACCCTTATTGTAGTAACTGGAAATTTAAATTTAAATATAAGATCTCAGGTAAGATTGGAAGTGAAATTTTTTAAAATTTTTTGTTTAATATGTAGTATATTAAATTAGTGTATCTATTATTTGTTTTATCATGGTATTAGTTACATGTATATCTGTAGTGTTAAAACCTATATTGTATCTTCTTTCAGTACTTTGTTTATGGTGGTTACTTTATTGTGATAGCAATACTATATACAATAATAGGCATTTTTAATATTGTAAAACACTGTAGAAGAGGTACAGAATTCAATATTTGGGTAAATAATGAGAATACCACAGTAGAAGTACGTCCGTAAGAAGAAGTAAAATCATCCAAATTTTACAGCTCTGGTTGATACTGTAATTATTTATAAATTTTAAATATATTGCTCCTTTTACAGGTGCAATATTTACTTAGATAATAATAGAAAATGTAGTATTATTTATATTTAATAGATAATCGTTCAAAAACAGTACAAATTTTTATTGTTATACTGTTCATTTTGAAGTATAGATGAATGAACTTTTACCTGTTAAATGTATTTCCTAAAAACACTTAATTATTATGTACTTATAGATGCATATCTTTATTGATAAGATATGCCCAATTTATAGTATTAAATATAATATTTTTTCACAGATTAAAAAAGAATGTAGTATAAATTACATAAATGTTACTATTAAATTATTTAATTAGAAAATGTGCAGTGTATATAGATGAAATATACAAAACATCGATATTGTTAAATTTTCGAAGGAAAATCATTTAAAAATATTATACTTTATTAATTGTTATGTTTAAAGAATATACTGAAATTTATTTTTATAGAGAACATGGTTTTTTTAAAAGAAAAATACATTTCCTACTTTAAAGTGATCCTATTTTTCTTTAAATATCTTTATTTACTCTTAATTTTCTTTTACAGAAAGTAAAAGTAATTTTATTGTATTTAAAACGTCTTCTCTGCACTTCTAGGAAATAAAATATTTTGTAACAATTTTTTTGAACAATGTTATTGTTATTCTTAATTGAGAAACACACTTACAGATGAGAATGTTTGAAATAAACATTTACCCAATTCACGACGAGGATTTGAATTTTTATCAAAGTGTTTAAACAATTTCCACCAAACTATACAATCCTGTATGCTTTGTTCAAAATCTCGATCAATGCGATCGGTTGTTTCGTTTCGTACAATAGATACAACAGAATTCATTGATTCGTCTTGAATTAATTTTGAAAACATACAAGGATAGTCATCGCAATCATTTTTATTAGAATGCAATTTATCTAGTAATGAACTGTCTTTTAAGCATATTTGCAATATCTGTAACAATTTATATTAAAGGTCGAATTTTTAGATATTTAAAAAAAAAAAATTATGTACGAGTGTTTACCCGGTCTTGGGGGACAATAACGGGATACGCTTCGAACAAACTCGTATCTAACTTATCAAAATCTCTATTTGTGTCAATGTTTGATGTTTTAGAAATACGACCATCATTTACTGATAACATTAATCCTGTCCCTAATCAAGAGTACGTAAAAACTGTGATAAATTACTGAATGATATATAGATAACATCTAAGGTTAATTATGAAATCAAATCGTTTACCACGATAGTGTAAGATCATTATGTATACTATCACTATTATCATTATAAAAATATGTTGCTATTAAATGAAAAAAGAAATTTAAAATTATATGCGAATTTGATGCAAATTTATCGGTTTGTTAAATATTTTCTTTGCAATATAAGAATTTAAAAAGAAAACTATCGGGGTAATATACTTCGAGTTCGTTTTAATTGTAACACGAAAATAGGAAGTGTTAGAATCGTTTTAGTACATGTCTATACAATTTTAATTATTTTTATTTACAATAAATAAACAAGAAAACGTAAAATTTTCAGATTTAAGGTTCATCGTATGTATGAAGTATGAAGTATTTATCGAATTATGTGTTTAAAAAATTTTCAAACTTAAGAGAATACATACATACGCGCCTTTGTTATTTACCCCTTCTGTATAATATTTCAATAAAATGATTGTTCAAAATTATTCAAACATACAAGATGGTGTACACGTGGTAAGCACCAGGATGAATATGCTGGCAAACATCCCGACACGTTACGGTAAGTTTTCGGATGTAGATAGGATGAAAGTTAATTCAACAAAGTAATTTTGAACATATTGGTTAGGACTTAATCGATGTATTGTGGTATTTATTTAATGAATAATATTGTATTTTTTGTTATTATAGCATAATGAGCAGCAAGGTAAATGCTGGCTGCAAAACTGTTGTTGCACGAACTAATAAAAATATATTGGAAAATAAGCAACATTTGGTAATTCAAAGTTTTTAATGTAAACATTTTTAGGGTTATAATTGTATTTTGTTATACTGATAATACTTGTGTATTGTATTTGTAGCCCACATCTGAAACATCTCAAGAAGGTCTTATATTATATGATAATTGTAATACTTTAATAGAAGTTTGCGTTAAAACTAAGGGTCGTAAACGTACATCAACCATGGTTAGCAGCAGTTCACCTAGTCATAAAGGAATAGAGGCAAAAAAACGACCTAGTAGTAGTGGTGATTCTCACCAAAGCTGGGGTGGAATTTTGAGAGAACAAAATCGGGCAGCTCTAAAGCAAGGTTTGCAACAATTAACCAAAAGAGCATCAGGTTCAAAGTCATCAAAATGTGGAAGTGAATCTAGAGAAACTAAAAAGCATTCCTTAAATCATCAGAAGCATGAAGTCAGCATTTATTTAAATATTTAATAATATACTTACATAAAGACATTAAAAAATTAATTTGAAAATATTAATTTTTTTACTATAGCATAAACACTTGGATGAAATTCCTGTAAAACAATCAGTTTCTCAAAAGAGAATTGAAGATCATATGAAATCCACACCATGTACTACAGTTCCATCAAGTACCTCTATACCAAGTACTATGCAAGCTATAATGGTTTGTGACAAAGGTGTGCAGTGTGGTGGAATACTAGATTATTCTGATGAGAAATATGGTGTATTAAATCCAGTTCGTACATTAAACTTTCTGATGACAGAATTGAAACATTTAGTAAAAGATGAGAGAGCTAATAAAATTTTAAATGATATGGAACAAATACTCTTTAGAATTCCAATAGAACCAGGAAAACCATTTCCTGTGGTAAGATTAATAAATAAAAAAATAAAAAACATTAATTATCTATTTAATATACTAAGAACGGGTAATTTGTAATAGGATCCAGAAGCTAAGGCACTTTGTACAAAATTAGAAGCTACTACAATTCAGTTGGAGGAGACAAGTAGAAAAATGAATGCAATGTGCGAATCATTACGCGAGGAAAGAGATTCATTGCAAAGGTATAAGTTTTTTATAAATACTTACATTCCGAATTATTATACTTACATAATTTTGTTTATACTAGGCAAGTTCATAAACAAGTATTACTGTTAAACGAATCTCGCGAAAGACAGTTAGATTTGGAGAGCACTATGAAAACGTTGAAACAAGAACTAGAAGAAGCAATAAAAATAGCCCAAACTAGAGATAAAACGATAAGTGAATTAAAAAAAGAGATAAAGGGATATGAATTTTCGCAAAATGTCGTAGCAGATTTGAGGATTAATCTAGCCGAACAAACGGAACTTGCAAGACAAAGGCATTTAGAAGTGCAATATTTAACTCTTGAGAAAGACAAATTTTTTGCCTTATCTTCATATAAAGATTCTTTATTGATCGAACTTCGTAATGCTATCAAGTTAGTTGTATCATCATTAAGCTTTAATTAATCCTGTTGGCTTTATAAAATAATTATTTTAATTTTATATCACAGAGAGTTGCAAAATCACATCGCGGATCAATTAAGTGGTTTAAAGAATATCTGTATTCCCGCAGAAGATGCCAATCTACATATTTCATTGGTTCACGGAGGTCTTGCATGTTCATCGCCTACATCTATGTCTTCACAAGATTCTAATGCACCTACTTCTTGGCACGATATGTCAGACGTTTCTTTGTCTACAGTGGATCATAATCCGCCTAAAAATGGGAATGTACAAAGATTTACACAAAAAACGAACAAAGCATTAACTGTTTCGGAAAGTCAAATGAAAAATTCGGATAAGAAACGAACGAAGAATGTTAGGGAATCACAGACTAAAGATTCTGTCAATTTAGAGTTTATTAGCTTACCCGGAGGAGAATCTTCTCACACACTTTTACCTTCTTACAAGGATCTTGGTTATACAGAAATTAGCCAATCTGGTAAGTACATTCGATATGTAGATATTAAAAATACTGTCGTAAATTAAGAGTATAATATTTCTTTCAGTTAACAAGGGGAAGGAAGACGTAGTAACAACGATTGGTAATGAGAAAAATGATGGTTTACGGAACTCTAAGAGTATCGGTAAAATATCATCGTCGGAACATTCAAATTTGTCTCCCGAGAAAGAAATTCGTGTAAAAGATCCACCTAAATCTCAACAATCTTTGGAGCTAAATAAAAAACAAAGTTCCGGGAAAAAGTTGCATTCAGCAGAGGATGTTGCTAACACTTTAAAAAACAATTTACCTCACAATTTAATAGGTTCTAGTATAACGGAACAGTTTCAAAATATGTTCCATGACATTAGGGTTCAAAGTAGAATGCCAGTTAATGTACCAAGTCCACCAAGGAATTATCCCCATCCTGATTGGAGCGATAGTACTTTACCTAGTATTAGTACCGCTTCAGAATTAAATGTGATACAATTGAATGACACTTAAGATTATATTAACTTTTTCAGCAAAGTAATATCAAACATCGTTACGCAATTAAATTATTCTTTATCTAAAAACAAAGTTTTAACAAACATATAAATCGAATTATATTTTTGTGACCTCGACAATTTTACAGTATATTTTTAAATAATAATTTACAAGAGATACATATAGTATAAACTGTATCAATTTTTGGCTCAAAATGTATTTTCCTACTAATATATGGTGTGTATATATATATATATGTATGTGTTTATTTTTGATTTTGATTTATAAGTAAAATTTGTACACAATAATATATATATATATGATTTAAAAAAATATTGTTTATAGGTACAAGTTACATTATTGATTAAAAAAGATGATACAAGAGGTGTAAGAAGTTACATGTAACATAAATGTTACAGTTATATTAATTGTACATAAGCGAAGGAAACCCTTCGGGGTAACACATTGGTGTTAATACCAAAGCACATAGTGTGGTATTGTTATTTATATAATGTGAAATTAAATTTGTATTTTGTTTATAAACATGATGATGCATTTCATTGACAATGCATGAAAGATAGCATAAGACTGCACATTTCTAAGAAATTATTGATAATTTAATTGATATTTTGATAAATAAAAAGAGATGCGTTCGGTTGTAACAAACAGTTATTCTTCATATTCTCAATCTACAGTCGGCAAATTCTTGCTAAGAAACCAGAAGGACATAATATAAATATGGCATGAAAACCCAGATGTATATATATATATATATATATATATTTTATCACATATGTATATATACAAGTAAAGTATAATACTTATATTTTGTAAGTCTTTATAGGATTAAAAGGGAACATTTTAGTACACGTAAAACATTCATCAATTTTGCATAAAGACGTCTTTAAGTACATATACATGTTTCCCAGTAAGCGTGTACATGTATACTCTCTTTTCTCCACGAAAAATTCGATCATTCTTTTTATTTATTTATTTTTTTTCTTTCTAGAGACCGAGAAACGTTCATTTACTAACAACTATCATAATACAAATACAGTCCTAACATTCGATACGTGTAAAATAAGTAATGTTAATCTCGAAACGATAAGGACTGTCTCTGTATTTGAACGACTTCGATGAAGATTGCGATAAAACGTGAAATATTAAAAATGTTTATTTATACGCGTTCGATTTCACGAACGAACCTTCCTCGATTAAATTTCAAACAGACTTCCACTCTATTCTCAATATGTTTTTTATTTTTTCTTTAAATCCATGGAAAATTACAAATACGAATTCTCACGACATTTTTTTCATTCTTTCATCGAATTGAAAAAAAAAATCACATTGCATTCGAAAACGATGCGAAACACTTGCACTCTCGAAGAAAATTCCTTCGTATTCGCGAAAGATTAAAGTTCCCTTGTCGGATACGTATACTTTCACGTACAGGTCAGTACGATTTTTCTTACGGCATACTCGAGGTGTCTTAAAAACATAAACTATTCAATTTATTACTGTTTCCCGATGGTCATCGTGATTAACCTTAGAAACAGTTATTCTTAACTCATGATATAAAAGTTTTCTTACCCTAAGAAGAATGTAGAAATCGAAGATCGCAATTACATAGTAACAATTTTTTGAATTGAAACTCCCGCGATAACTCGAAACCCTTATCGATCGATATTTCGATAAATTCTTTCTTCTTTACAGTGGAGGAAATGTACAGAGCAGACGCGTCCTCGTGGTTGCCGTGAATTCGAAAAATCTTTCGTCAAAGTACATAAATACTTGGGTTCGTATATTATTTCATTATTTGTCGTACGAAATTACCAACCTTTCGGTAATAATCTACGATTAAATCACGAATCACAAACGTTTCGTTATTTTTTTATGTATTGTTATCGTAATGACTCTGAGGTAATTACGTATGTTCGTAATTTAAGAAAAAAATCAGCATTCATTCAACATTATTCTGAATTCTTTTCGGGAAATATATCTTCAAATCTTATTTCGTATTGTAAAATGAAATTTTCGTATAATCCCACTTTGTATCGATCATCCCATCGGGGATCGTGAGGTTAATTAACATCGATTACCATTTGGACAAGCGTTTGGCAGTTACAGAAGAATAAAAATTTTGAAACTGCTTTGCGCTTGTCTTGTTGATCATCAATGTTATGTATAGAAGGTAGTCGCACGTGCTGTTTACATTTGAATCTAGACGCGAGGCGGTCGGCTCATTGTAAAGCGGGTCAAAACAAAATGGCTTTACGAACACGCAGTTGGCTACGGCGCGTGTTTGGATACGAATCGTTCGAGTCGAATAGCGTACGAAATTGCGTTTAATTGTGTCAAATCGGTAGTACTTTCGCGACCAGGTTACTTAAAAGTGTTGAAATAGTATATTTATAAATCGCGAACGTGTTTTTCGCGTGTGTAAAGTTTGTGAACAAGGAAAACCGAGGATAGATGAACCGACCACACAGCCATGGTTACTTCCGGCATATCCTTCGAGGGGCCACAGACATCGAAGGGTAAGTAAAGGCAAAATTACTTAACAATTAAATAGATTGCAACTAACAGCACATTGAAAACCTTCACGTATTACGTAAATATGTATATTTGTGTCTATGTATGGTGTGTATGCGTGTGTTTGGATATAGCTACCTTAAACACATACGTTACAATGTTTTCATTTTTTTCATTTTGCTGATCGATTTTCGCTTTTGATTTTCATTTAGTCCCATGAATTATAACGAAAGTATACAATAGGTGAAACGTATTATATTGGAACAAATGATTTTGAAGCGTTTTTTAGACGCTTCGGTTTGATTTACTTTTCGTCGTCATTTTCGCCGCCATATCCGCCATCTTGCTTAAATCGAATTTCATCGGACAATGTTCCTTTTTGGTTCATACGCTGTTTTTGTATTTTCTCATGATCTAAGAAAAGAATAATAGGAAAAATGTTGCGCACAGTATGATCACATAAAGATTGTGTTCTGTATATGTGTGAAACGATCGACGTTTATACAATAATAATATCACTAGCGTAGACTGCATCTGTTGTGTCGTTCATACAACTGCGTATATTACAATAAACGATCGTCGAGTAGAAATCGTAAAATCTTGAGTGTGTCGATTAAAAATGAATCCTAGCCGACTTTGTTCAATATCCTACTTAAATAGTTTCAACTATGAAATATGCTTGAATATAGCTCAGATATCGGAAGTGATATAGTGGGCTGTTGTAAAAATAAAAATTTAACATTTGTCATCTTGAGGTTGCATATGGAAGGACATGTTTTATTGTTTATTGTACGTTATATACTGCTTTGTTCGGTGTAAAAATATAAAGCATTTCGATTACAGACTTCGTATGTACGGGCGTTGCCATTGTTACCAAGTAATCGGCAGTTATTTACGATAATCTCTTTTTCCTTGATGCAGAGTTGCACTTATTTCAATCAAACCAATAAACTGATCTTTTAAATCTATTCAGGTTAGGTTAACCTAATATTCTTCATAGGGAAGAATTTTCGTAAATTGACGTTTCAATAAAATTCCATTACTAGTGACATCACTTATCGAATTCGTAAAGTAATCTATAACAGTGTTACCGATCGATAATTTTTTCTATAAAAAATTTTTTTTCATAAAACAAAATTTAACCAGTCAAAGGGCCTTGCTACTAGGAAAATGTAGAAATACAAAAGCAACATTTCTGTTGTTGTATAGGCAAGTTTGAAAAAATTTGAAAGAAAACAGGTTAATTAATCGATTAAACTATGAGGGAAGTCTATCAAAAATGTATCCTCAGTGCAACCCAGTTTCAAGAAATAGTCTCTAACTCTCTCTCTCTCTCTTTCTCTCTCTCTCACTTTCGTTCATCTAACAATGGCCCAGGCTATGGAGTTTAATAATTGCTTTTACGTGGCAATGATAACAATATGCGTGTATAACAAATGTACTTAGAAACGGTTTCACTTGTGCTATTACTGCTCTCTGGCGATAAAAATCAGATATCATTGTTCAACTGTTGGCTCGTAACAAGGGGCTGAGGGGGTAGAGTTTGTTGCTCTTTTACTGCGAGTTTATAAACACTATACACTTCCTGATTGTGCGCCCAAAACATGGCGTACGGACCCGTGAACAACGACGACTGGTCACAGTCCGTCAGGCGCGCAACAAGACACGCATTCAACTTAATGTAGATTACTTATAGTTAAATGTGTTGATTCAATAAATGTTTATGTATCAAAGGTGGCCAAACTACGGCTTTTTAATAGCCTTACTATTACGCATTTATTTATGCATTTATGAAATATAAAAGTAAACAAAACAAGAAATTAATGAGCAACTTCAATAAGAAATTAGTAAAAACTGTATTTACTTTATTAAAATATATGCTTTCTCATGGAAAGATTTGACCACTATTAGTACATACATTTATTAGACAATGTATCCACATATTAATAAAAGCATATTTTGCTAACAAACTTGTATACCAATCTGTGATCTTTAATGTGGATACATTGACTAATAAATGATTTGCTGAACCAACACTTTTACTGTGATATATTCACTATTCTTTGTTCTCCTCCAGTTTGTTCTTTTTCTTCCCTTAAATCCGAAGAACGTTCGTGTTTCTCGTATTGTAAAATTAACGAACCTGTGGTCCTATATATTAATGATTCCCATTTTTTTTTTTTTTTTTTAATTCTTTAAACTGTTTCCTTTTTGGGTTTCTGCGTATACCAAGAGAGATTCGCGCAATATAGTATCGTGATTAACATCGACGCATAAATAAAGTTTTCGTATTTTTTTCTTTTTTACATTTACTTACCAAAAACACTAATTCCCACGCTCGCAAGTCTCGATAGCTTGGTCTCCGTGTCGTATTGTTCTCGGTCTTTTGTATACCGGGTATCCCGAAACGAATCTTACCCGAGATATCTTTTAAACGGTAACGAACACAGAGAAACAAATTTTCTCAGTTTTTTTTTTTCGCGATCGTTTAATTAAAATATCAGGGCACATTTATTTCGCGACACCCTGTACGTCGTATACATATATATATATATATTATAATATATTCTTTAATTCGCCTTTTCTACCAGCGAAAATGGACATTGAAAATTTCGTAAATTCTTTTTCTTCGTTTCTCGATCGATGTATCCCAATACTTTATTGCTGTACAGCGCGTATATATACATATGTATATATATATACGTATAGAAATATTTTTCTCGTGCATTCTAAAAATGATTAATCGTATCGAAACCGTGAAGACTTGAGATCGAAAAATCGATAAAGCTCGAGGAATTAAACTGAAAGGAAATGTTGACTGTACGTGTATACTGTGTGTAGGTGTGGAAAAATTTCGTTGAATGGACGGCCAAACGAAAATTAGCAATGTCTTTGTGAACACGTGTTCGGAAACAAGCGTACCTTATTAATAATAATAACGAATACAGTCTCTAGTTCTAGTTGAGAGAATAAAAAATCGCCGCTAATCTTCGTTCCAGCGATCCACCCTTAACGATAATCAGTCGATGTGTGTTTTAACCCTTGGACAGTGGATAGAGCGATGCCAGCTCAAATATGATCCGACGAAATTTTATAATAATCAAAAGAAAATATATATTTCTTCATAGTTTCTGATACTTCGATATACTAATTAATTTCTAATGTTTACTTTCGAATAATCGTAGCGTTATGTACTGGATCTCGAGCGAGCCAACATTCGTCGTCCAAGGGTTAATTTAAATAACGCGCATTCGCCTCCCTTCTTTCCTTAACCCTACTATTATTACACGATAACATTTTGATTAAATGACACGTGTCGCGACGCGTGCAATCTCACGAGGGAAACCGTCTTAATTATCGAATAAAATAAAAAGAAACAGAGATGATGAACATCGTGGCGCGTGGAAAAGTTGAACAATCCTCTTGCAAGACAGATTTCAGGCCAGCACAGAAACAGCATTTCGATTGTTACGGCGTATACTGTGATTTTCGAAAATGTGTACAGGACGATTAAAAAACAATTTAAAAAAAAGGAACAGCACTTTGATTGATTTTCACAGAAACCAAAATTAAAGTTGCAAAGATACGATAAAATTTTCCAATATTATACTTTTATAATTATTATTATTTAAAATTGCGATAAGTACGTCTATCAAAAATATAAATGAAAAAAGAAAAAAAAAAAAAGAAAAGAACTGTGAGGGGTAGAAAGGATAGAAAATTAAATCAATGACCCTGAAGTTTTTCAATCATCCTGTACAATAAAATGTCGCTATTCTCAGGTGAAGCCTGACTATTGTTGATCGTTCAAAGGTGATGGTATCGAATGATTAGCATAAAAAGAATGATTGTGCGTGTCGCGAGCAATCGAGTCCGTCAGATTCCTCGCCTGTCCGTTATCGGTAGAATATAATGCAACGTATCAAAAATATGCTGAGAATCTTTGAACCGAGGTGTTTCACTTTGTAATTAGTTACGCGACGGCAAACCGTGGCAACGGTTTAGTCTAATTAAGAATGGAAGCATGCTGAACGAAACCGTTTCCGTCTCGCTCAAAAATCTTCTCTTCTCTCAGGATTGTCACTTTCTCGCGTTCTCTTATCGATACATTGTCGGAACGAGCATTGAAAACAGTCATTTAAATCCTACGTATTATTCATTACTCTGTATATCACACACATCCATTCTTTCTTCTATCTTACACCTCTTTTCGCATAAGTCACACTGAATTACGTATTCTTCGGTAGAGCGTGGAAGATGCTTGCAAAGTTCGGAGCACCTGCGCGATATTACTATGTACACAACGCTGTGGTAACAAAATGTTAACGAAAAGTCATTCATACCTCCTCTTTTTCGTTTACAATACGATCCATAAGTATTTGGATACGTTTTCACCAGAGTTACTGTTATAATAATTATATAGAATAATAAATTGAAAGCTTGGTTTTTGGGAAATTTAAAATGTTGAACAATTCCCGGCCATTTGTTGGTAAGACTTGTAACATAAAATTCGTGTCTATAATGTTAATTGATATAAATTCATTTAGGGAGGATTTCATTAGAATAACAATCGAGTCAGCTTTCAGCAAATACTTATGGACGATAATGTACATCATTTTCTTTGATTCTTTTCATTTTGTTCGCGCCTCGCTACGACCCTTACATTATTAATACGTATAATTTGATTTAGCGCGTTTGTTGCTTCCTCGCAACAATCGACGTCGTATCGCCTTATAAAAATTGGACCTGTTTCATTTCATTTTTTTTTTTTTTTATTTTTATCGTCTACGATCCGCTAATTCCTCCTCGATTCTCGCGGAAATCTTTTCTATATCTTACGATTCATTGACGATTTTGCGGTTCGTACCAATCACAACGTTCCTTTAATTCTATAACAACGAAACAACGTTAGAAACGGATTTAAGAGGAAACAGACGGTAGCCTTCCGACCGATAAGACTTTTGCTTGGTATATTATTAGACTACAGTTAACAATGCGATTGTAAGCTATGAGATCTATGGTAAATGATTGCCATTCATCCTTTCGTTACATACAAAGGGTGATCAGAAATAATATTCTGAAGAATTTAATTTAAGTCATAATGAAATGGACTACAACTTTTCTGTTAAAATAGCCGATAAAAATAGATAGTAAATCACACGATAGATTCTGCAACGAAAGAATCAATGGAACAAACAGTTTTTGTTCAACAGACGAGACAGTTTTACGGATAAACGATAAATGTATGTAGATGTTATCGGTCGAAAGGTTCGAATGTTTCTTAAAGAATTGGTCTAGCCTACGGACGAGAAAACAATTTTTACGGCTAAGAGAATTAACAATGGTGTTTCTTGGTATCGTATCGGCAAGCCCGTTTTATACGAGGAATATCTCTCAACGATGAATCAGTGGATACGAATAAATGGAAACTTTTCTTCTCGTATGAAAACTCTGGAATAATAGAAAACGAAAAGAGGAAAAGAAAGAATGCATCGATATAAAACGGGCCTGGTGTTCGTTAAAATTCTATTCATTTACAATACGTGTCCGCGTTCCACCCTTTGCGAGCATTTTATGGTTTACCTTCAATAACTACGCTTTCACACAATTATCGTATTTCTTATCTTTTAAATACGAGACTCTGCCGCGACGATTTTAATCGACAACGCGGCCGACGCGACGCGACGCGACGCGACGCGACGCGTTATCAGCTGTTTGAACATCTTGATTGCGGATTTGAAGTTACCCTTTCATGTCCGTCCGCATCCGTATGCCTTTTCTATCATTTTCAGAATTTTTCTCACTTTTCTTAACGGTAAACTTATTTGAAAGCAACGTTTGGAGTTGCTTTTTTTTCCTCTATTATTTTAATCACAGAACTATCGCATTTAAATTTAAGTATTTGTCCGTCCTCTAAAGAATAAATCACCGTATATGTTGTATGCCGGTGGCTGATTTTCCCCTCTCTACGTGTCCGTTCCACGTTACTTCCATTTAGATACGCGCGTATTTCGAGCGTACAATTTCGAGCGCGCAGCTTGAGTTCTCCGACTCGTGGCTACACGGCTCGGAGTAGAAAAACGTTGAGAGTTCGATTCGAAGGTCGGCAGGAGTTTCATTGGCAGGTAGCCGGGGTATGCAAGGCGAAAAACCGACCGGTACATAAACAGTTTGACAGACTGGGAGGGACAAACGCTCGGCACCGTGACCCTGCGAAAACAAAGCGTATCGATCACCGAGTCAGCCTGATTGACTCGTACGTCGCACCAGCCTGGCTAATGATCCACCAAGGACAACCCTAGTCGCAAAAGATCGCGTTCCTGATCGTTGCTCGCTGAACAAAGCGTGCGTTTCGTTATTCCACCTTGTTCGTTTACACTTTGGAACTTTAGGGAACGACCCTTAGCCTTTATTTTCATTTCAATTGTTCATTCATTAATGTTTTTCGACATCGGACGAAAGAATTCTCGATGATTCCCATGAAATATGTCGATCGACAAACGAGACGACGAGAGATTAAACATTAACGGTCTGTTTTCGTGGCTGATTAACCTGTTGCTCGCAGGTTGTTTGTCGCTGGTTGAATACGAATAGATTTAATCGGACTAGCAAAATCAGAGGGATATTATGCGAAACTTTTGCGTAACAAGTTGGAGAGCAAGAAGCGTCCCTTCGCGGTACACGTGTTATCCGAACTACCCTTTATCATCGCCTAGGGTTGCGACGATTACGCTGGAATTATGCATGGGATTTCATTAAGCGCGTTCCCTCGTGCAAATGATGATTGTAATTAAAGTTACGACGAATTTGCTATCAAAACTGGTCGATCAGATTTTTCTTTCTCAAGAGTGGTAGAAAGAAAAGGAATTTTACTCTGGAACAGTGATAATTAAAATGACACAAATTTCCAAATAATTATTAGAAAGAGATGCGACGAAGATAAATTAGATTCATTTGGATATCGGAAGGATCCTTGAGCGCGGATGCTGTCGGTAACGCTTTCTAGTTGAGCAACACGCTTAGAAAGCTCGTTGGTACACGTGTAAAAAAAAAAACCAACGATGTCCCTGGTTTAACTAGTTCGAATTTTGTGGCGTGGTTAATTTATGCAATTGGAACGATCGCGTTTCCGAACGAACGACCGATCATTTTCAAGCCTATTAAAGAGAGGAGATACTTGTTGGAACGGCGCCATCTCTAGCGCGCCACTTTCAAACGGAGAGCGAGACGGGGAAAGGGAATAAAAAGGCGGAAAAAGCAAAGAAGATAGCGAAAGGACGAAAGGAATGACGCGAATAGATTTCGCACGATGCCGATCCATGGTTTTCGTGGTCGTTTCGTGTGTTTAGATTTCTCCGTTATGCGTTGCATAATCCCGTGGCCGGGACCCCTGGTCGAGCAACAACAAGAAAGGGAAAGAAAGAAAGGAAAGAAAGAAAGAAAGAAAGAAAGAAAGGAAGGAAGAAGTCGGGAATGGAAGACGGGGGCGAGGGAGAAGAAAGAAAAACAAAGTTGGAGCAGGAAGTGGCTGGCGTAAAAAGAAAAGCCCCGGTAGCTGGTCCGTGGCGAGCAAGCGAGTGGAGTGGAGTAGTAGGCCAAGTGGAAGTTCCTCCGAGTTGCTCTCCTCTCTTCCGACAGAGAGAGAGAGAGAGAGAGAGAGAGAGAGAGAGAGAGAAGGATGCCGACCTTTTATTTCGTTCAAGAGAGTAACTGTCAGCCGGGTATTTCGCGTGGAGGCAAAATAAAGTATAAAGGGTGTTTGCTGCGTCGTATATACGCGAATCCAAGTATGGACCAACTTCTCCCACTCTGACCTCAGGATCGTCTCGACCACCTTTCGTCCTCTCTTCACCCAGACCTTTCTTCTCAGTCTCTCTTATTATTCCATCCTCCTCTCTCTATTCGCGTCTGGCATCTTTCTTCGTCTACTCTCCCGTTGCCACTCCTTTTTTATTCTGAACACTCTCCGGGTTCCTTTAGCCTTGCAGACGCTTCTGGCAGACGAGGCGCGTTTTGTTCTCAACTTCCTTAATTTCACCTTCCGGGGGCCCCACGGAACATCACTTCGTCCCTTCTTTTTTTCCCCCCCTCGCTCGGTCGTTTGGTTATCGATAGAGACAAGGCCGATCGAGAGGAGTAATCGCGGTAGGCTTCGAGTGAGTTTTGCTTTCAACTCGTGCTGAGAACTCTGATGACTGTAATTAGCCGCGCGACTAGGCCTCCATCCGTACACGTTGCCTCGTTTCGTATAATCACTCGAAATGACGGGGATGATCCTCTTCCGTGGAAAACCCTATTTCTGCTCCCAGTTGCGTTCGCCCTAATCGAATTTATCCCTTCGAACAGGGACTACTTGGAACGCAATTGTTTTACGGTGCCGCGTCCTGGCAGAATATAGAATATCCTGGTGACGCGTTAGAGGACTATTCTCCATCGCGTTCCATCGAGGAGGGTCGTAACCCGATTATCACCAGTGTCGCCGATGCACCGGTTTACCTACCGGTAGATGCAATCAGAGGATCGGAATGTTTTTTCACGGGGACGAGCAGCAGCGGGCAAGGAGATGGTTCTTTCTCGCGGGGCTGCTGTTGCGCCGAAAAGGAATTTTGCTCACGTGACCAGGGGAGGACGAGTACGCGGCGAGTTGCGAGCCGTCGCGACGATCGTCGTGGCAAGTTCACGAACCTTGAACCCTTCTTTAGCCCGTCGACTCGTTTCGAGAGGGCCGCGTGACTGGCGATCTCCGGATGATTAGCTTTCCGTACGGGACCAGTCTTCTTCCGTGCCTTTTTTCCCCGTCTCCATTTCATTCCATCCGTGTCTCTTTTTACCACCGATACCCCTCGAGCAACTCGATGCTGCTGAAAAATCATGGATCCATTTTCAAGGCGCAAGATGGTACAATTATGGGATTAAATGTCGATGCGTAGGGAGACAGACGGACAGACACCGGTGACTCATGGAGTCGCAGGAAAACAGAGATCTCCGGTGCGTTCACGATCGATCCCCCATCTGCACGCTGCGGCAGCGAAAGAGGAGAAAGGGAAAACGACGTGACCGCGAAAACACGAATACCATAGGAATGTCACGAAAACAATGTCGGCCACCTGACCCGCGGCCCCCAAGCGCATCTGTCTCCTTCTCTTGCGTCGATTACAAGTTTTCTTGGCCGCCACGCCGCGAGGAACGTCACGAATCGCCAGACCCCCGACGAGACTGCGAGATTGAGAAACGCTGTCGAAGAACGAGACGGGCCGACTCAAGGCCGAACCATGGTCCCACTCCCCCGCCAACCCAAGAGTCCGAGTCAAGGGCGTTCCCCCCCCCCCCCCCCCCACCTACCCGCCCAGTTATGAGTCGGGAGACCCAGCAGAGTCTCCCTGCTTCTCCCTCTCGTCTCTTCGTCGGGGCCCCTTCTCTCTTCGTGGCTAGCCAGACTCTTTCTCCGGGTTACTCTTGTCCCTCTACGATTATCCACTCTCTCCTCTGTTTATCGTGTAATTTTTTTCTTCAACCATCTCCATCGTACCCTCCACTCGTTGCTGTTTTCTTTGCAGATAAGGAGTGAATGGGAACTCGAGGATTAGTCATTTTGATGATCAGTTTGGAAAGTGTTTCCACCTAGGGGTGAATCTTCCTCGTCGCATCAGCTGCGATTTTCACGTTTATTCCGCGCTCTTCTCGGAAGAGGCTCCTTGTTTGGGGCCGTTTCTGCGTCTCTCCTCCCGTTCTCCCTGTGTTCGTGGTGTCCCGCGTGAAACGACGCCTTCCTTTTTTCTGCGTCGCTTTTTGGCCCGTCTCGGGTTCATCGTAACGCCCTGCTCCGTCGTAATTGTAATCACTTTGTCCCGAGATCGTTACACTGTTCGATTCGCGTTTCGAGCTGGGTTCACCGATTGCCGATATCGTTGCGAGCGTTGCCTCTCTCGTCGGCTGGATTCTTCCCTTCCCCGGTCAACATTCTTCATCCGCGTGCAGTCCCGACGGGTTTTCGGGCGTGCACGATGATCCATCATTCTTCGCGCCGTTCAAATGCCCCTCTCGTTCGCTCTTGTCCTTCGACTTACGTTTCGCGCAGCACCGAGTCCTGGATTAGTTCTCTTTGCCTCAGTACGATCCTTTTTTTATTTCACACTGTTAATTATACTAATTTTTCTCGCGACTCAAACGCTTTGATCGATCCAAAATGACGGTCATTGTCTCCATTTTTGCACTTTTTGCGATTTTTTTTATCACCAAAGATGGTCCGCTCCATAATACCGTGTATTTTTTGGATGTTCGGTAAATAGACTGCCGCTCGGATGAGAAACGGAACCGGTTCCTTGGTACCACACGAATAAATCATGCATCGATTAGAAGACTTGCTAGTAGAAAGAAGTTGCCCTCGGGTGTGATTGAACTTTCCATCGTTCCGAAATTTGTTAACATTATCGATCGATTAAATTCCTTGATGAGACAACACCGTTTCTTATTATTTATATAATTCGTTGCTTTTAACTTTTGCCGTCAACGACCCAGATCGTTGACGAAAGGTTAAAATCCAACGGTGATAGTTGATCTTGAATCGATGTAAATCGTGCAGGTGAACGGACAGAGCAATGAAATCGGCAAGGACCGGGTAATTACCAGCCGATACGTATATACTCGTCGTTTCATTCGTTTTCTTTCTTGGTTAAAATTTCGCTGCACTCATTCTTGCATCACCTTGCCGGCCACGGCTGGCCACGGCGGGCCCCGCTGGGCCCAGGACTCCATTCAAGGACACAATATTCAGAAACCGAAAGTGCGATCACGCGAAAATCTAACGTCCCGCCGAACCGGTCTAACCGGATTCGGTTCTGCGGCTGGTTAAGATGGTACGGCGATCGGTGGAGCCGCGTAAACTCGTTCCTCCGTCATTTTCGGCAATAACAACATTAACGCACCCGCTCGCCGGATTACGCTCGTGAGAATTCGACACGGAGTCTTATCGTTCCTCGATTACCACCGCGGTCCGTGTCAAAGGTCGATCCTCGGTATCGACCGTGACCGTCGTCGATCGTTATCGTACCTTATCGTTCACAGACTTCTTCTTTTTGCTATTCTCCATAATTTACATACGTATAATTTCATACGATCATCAAGCTGAATCTTTTTCAATAAATTGATCAATTTCAGTGGTCTTCGTAGAATCGCTTTTAAAACGGTTCTCCACATCTGTCCAAAATAATGAATAACGTCGTTCCTTAAAAAATCCCAAGATCCTCAGATCGGATTTTCCCTCTGGATCGGCAGAGGTCGAAGAGAGGTAAAGAAGATGCTTGAACGCATCGAAAGGTCGGATCGATCGAGAAGTTGGGAAGAGCGATTGAAGAAGGTGCGCGGGCCAGACATAACGAGTTTGAGAAACTCTGCCGTCTGCGAGGAGGTGCACGACTGCACTTGACTTTCCAACTTCACCAGCGGCATGCACGGGCTACGAAAGTCAGCCGTCTCTCCCTGCGAGATTCCTTGTAACGCCACGGGAAAGGGGTCGAAATTGAAACGGGCGAGGGATCGAACGGATAGAAGATCGAATCGAAAAGGGTCTCGAAGATTAACCCTTCAAGTGTTACAATGGACGTGTAAACACGTCCGACAATTGAACCGATGCTAACATTGTGGAGCAGTTGATACGGAGTCGTTATACCGATTACTCTCTGCCGGCGATTTAATTGCCTGCCCTTCGATTCTTGAACGGAAACTTTTCGAAATAAATTCCTAAATCCTTTGACTCGGTCCGAACTTACGGCGATGAGTAAGAAGCAAGGGGTTAAGGTCAATCGCGAACGTTTTTCCGACATTTTCCAAGGAAGGCAAATGGTTTCTGTGCCCGCAACAGATTTGAACGCACCATTCCGCGTAATGAAGTTTAACGTCTTCTTTCGAGCTGCGCGGCTGTATTTAGCCGGTAAGTAAGAGGAACGCGTTTGTATGAGTGTGTAAGCAAGCCACGGTGCAAATAATCCAAATCAAGAGCGAACCCGCGTTCTGACAAGTGGCTGTTCTGACGTGGCCGTGCAAAACTGGTTGCACCAGCGATGGAACTGTTTCCGAGCCCGCTTTGCCGCTCGTTCCCAGGATTTACGACGCGCCGAATTTATTCCCGGCGAATTCGATTCGACGCGGACGAACGTTCAATTATTCCTCGCCTGTCTCCCTTGGATTTCGTACGACTCGACGCTTAAAATGCGTCTCTCCTCCTTTGTTTCTTGAATAATTATTAGAAAAAATACCGAAGGTAAACGTAGAGTACCTTTTTTTAAAAATGAAAGTTCAGATCTCAGAATTCTAGACGGAATACTCTCGGTGGGATAGCTTCGACTTGGCTCCCAGTCGTTCGTTCTGTTAATTATAATTCGAATGGCGTACGATGTATCATCGAAGTAGGATAGCTTTAGATTGGTTACACTAGTAGGATTAGATGGATCGAGCAGGGACGAAAAGAGATAGGGAACAGGAATTTTGATCGGTATCTTTGAGTGTTTGTCGAGTTCGAAGCGAATCGGATCCGTGCCATCGCGAAGACACTCGTCAGTCACAAAATATTAAGTACCCGGTTCCATTGTAATTTTGCATGTGACTTGAACAGCAACGAGAACTGTACCTAGACTCAACCAAACTAAGGAAAAGATTATTAAAAAAAAAAAAAAAAGAAATGAAATTATATTTTTTGTCGCTTACGCGTTGTTACCGTTAACGCCTTACCAACTGAAAGCTCATTAAGAGCTTTCGTCAATTAACAAACCTTTGATCGTTAAAGATTCTTCTCTAAATCAATGGAAATAATGAAATTGCTACAATTAACGCGTTAACTGATACAGTGGAAATGGCCGTGTGTAGTGCGTCACGGTATAATTGCAATTATTCAGAATACGATCGTTTTGTTTTTCGATTTGAAAAAAAACTGCTGTACACCGCTGCGATCGGCGAAATTTTTTAAAATTAATCAAATGGTAGGTAAGGTGTTGAACGGTGTATAAAAAGAAACTCTCGAGCTGGATAATAATCGAATGAAAAGCAGAAAAGAAAGAAGCGCAATGAAGATTAAAATACATAAGAAAATAGATTTTATTCAGAATTTATTGAGTGATTTTGCGAGGAGTTTTCTTCTGTATGTTTTTTCACTGATTTTTTTTTTTTTTTTTTATTTAAAAAAAAGGAAAGATATACTTTGTTATATCGTTTTCGTTCTCTCTCTCTCTCTCTCACACACTCTCTCTCCCTATCTTTCTCTCTGTTTCGTTAAAATACGTTACAAAAAAAAACAGTGGCTGATTCGCGATGATTCGAAGAGAGATCGAATAGAGAAAAATACAACGGGATGAAACGAAATTTTGAGCTAAAAAAAGAAACAAATATTAAGGAAAACAAAACACAAAGAGGTCAGTCTTGGCTCAGTGGTTCGCTGCTCTCGTTGTAAAATATCGTATAAAATCGTACATACAAAAAAAAAAAAAAAAAAACACGACACAATACATCACCGGCGCCACACGCGTCCGCTCGGTGATCCCTTGTCTATCTTTTCACTTCCTCCTTTCTTCCCTATTATTTTTACTGTTTTTCTGTATTTTTCTTTTTTTTCCATTTTAACTCTTTACATTTACGATCGTGCGAGTTCCTTGTGTATACATATAAAAAAATCTATATATATATATTTATATCTTATTTATACGTACACGTACATAAATAAGAGACGAGTTACGCGTGCGTTGAAACACTAAGTACACGCGAAACAAATCTGATGATCACAGGAGCGACGGGAAGGAAACGGATGGACGAAATGCACGCGACGAAAAAAGAAGAAAAAAAAAAAAAAAAAAAAAGAAAAAAAATGCAGAGAGACAGGAATTTTCGGTTTTGTCGAGCTTACAAAAACGCGCGAACGGTTTATCGTCGCGTTATAAAGGTGGAAAAACACCGATAACGTATCGATTATTATCGACAGTTTTCATTATCCACCTTTATTAGAACATTCGACGAATTAACAGAAATGAATAGCAAATGTTTTCCAACTTGGACGCGAAATTTCTTTTTACCTCTTCCCCGTTCCCTCGTTATTTTCGTTTCGCTTTTCAATATAAAACTCGTATAATAGTTTTCAACGCATCGCGACACGATCCTAAAGTGTGTACGTACGCACATCCGTAACGTATTGCACCTGCATCGGCGTCCGCATCGAAGGTTTTTAAAGCTAAATTTTGAAAACGAGATCTCGCGGTGTGGTGGCGACGTTATTGTTACGTCGCCGCTTATAAATCAACCCTTTCGCTGTTAATTGCGAAAGGATTAACGATACAACTCGTGTATAAGACGGTCGTGAACGGTGTGTTGGTGAAATGAAAAACAAAAGAAGAGAACGAACGCGAGCAGAACGTAACTAGAATATAAAAGAGAGGAATCGACAAGAGAAAAAGAGAGATGCGTGTCACGGGTCGTGTCATCCTGTCGCGAGGCTTGGTTCTACGGAACCGTAGCCCTGAGTCTTATCAAAGGGGGGTAGGGAGGATGGAAAAAGAAAAACAATAATTTACATAATCGTTATAGGTAAATATATAAAGCTTATAACCTAATCTATGTTGAGCATTCAGTGGACGACGAGGATGACACGAGCCAACAACGGTTACACTCTCCAAGTTTCGATAGCACACAACCGAAAATCTAGCTGGATGAGACAAGAGAAAACAAAATTACAAAAAATTACAATAATAATAGTAATAATAATAATAATAATAATAATAATAATAAAGGGGATAAAAACAAAATTCGAGAAACACTGATCGCCTTGTTCTTCCCTTCTGGTTTACGTATACAGACGTATATGTGGTTGTACGTGTATGCACGTGACGTTTCCGGTCGTCGGAAAACGTTGCGATCCATTTCCTTTCAGGAAAATTATTGAAATAATTTAAAAAATAAAAGATACATCCTAATTCTGCCAACGTGCCTAACGTTTATAAATAGTTGAACGACGTCTACTATCGCGAAATAGTTATTCGATCGACGCCGGGACGACAATTTTCCCTCCCCGTACAGCGTCGTACAAAGAGGCCAGGACAAGAACGTTTCGTCGAGGCCGGATAATCCACGATTACTCGTCGTGCCATACTGTACACATTACAATAGAGAAGTCGCTTATAAATAAACATTAGAGCAATAACATCGTATACGTGTCGACGATAACAATCTCGTGGATCATCCGATCGGCCGCTACCCTTATCTTGACTTTTCTTCTCAAAGTCTTATCTTCTTCTTTTCTCTTATTATCGCTATAGTGAATCGATATCACAGTACCTGTATTGCCACCCACCCACAAATTTTTTTTTCTTTTTCTTTTTCTTCCCCTTTTGATTCGACAACGACGGTCGAACGAACGTGTTTCGTCGATCGAAATGGCACCACACAAGCTTCTGACGTCGTCCAACCAGTTTCGAGTCGGTTCGCAACGAGTTCTGGCGACCCGCATGTGTACGTGTGTGAGAACTTAAAAATAAAAAATAACGTGTCCCTGTGGTCGGTGCCAGGATCAGCTGGCTATCGCGCGTTTTGCAAAGTACGGTTCGCGACTTGTATAAAATATTTATATTTATATATATATATATATATATATATATATTTATGTATATAAAGATTAAACAGTTTAAAACCAATCCGACAACGTTTTCTTTCGCGACACACTATAAATAAATATATAGTATGTATATCACACGACCGATTTTGTGACTGCGAGATTAAGAGTATAATTAAGCATAAGCACTAGTAGTCGATTAACAAAATTAAAAAGAAAGGGGGCAGAACGAAACGAGAGGCACGAAACAATCTCTAACAAAGGGTACGATGAAAATGTGTGTTTGCGTGGGTGGAAACGATGGTGGAAAAGTAAAAAAACTCTATAAAAAAAAAAAAAAAAAGAAATAGGGAAAGAACGATACCAACCACTGCACCGTATGCAAAATCTCTCGCGAAAGAAACTTAATAATAATTAATAATTAATAGCGGTAATAATAATAAGATATGAGATGATATATCGCTACATCGAGTACGACGAGTTAGAACAAATAATAATAATAATATATATATAAAAAAAACAAGGATTCATTCGTATCTACAATTTGTTTACAACAATTAGTCGTTTTTCTCTTTTCCCCTTCTCGTCCCTTGGCAACCGAGGGTCGCAAATACTCAAAAGAAATTTATAAAAAATTTATAACAGTAAACGCAAGTAAATGCAAATGCAAATTAAAAACAAAATTCTAGCTGAGGGATTGTAAAATTGGTGGCAAATGTCTGACTACACACAGCTATTTCTACTGCGACCGTCAACCCGTACAAAACACGAACAAAAGAATAACAAAATTTGCTGTCACGAATTTTAAAACGGGACAGAAGACCAACCAGCCACGTTAATGAAGATGTTTACACGCTCGTGTTCGATTAATGAACGTTTTCAATGAATGATTGTCTTTTCGATAGAGCACGGCAATGTTTACTCGTCCGCCGACAAACACCTAATAAACCAATTATTATTTCGTCGACGAATTATATTTTCGCACGTTTCACGGGAAAATCGTTCTGTCACCGGGCTTGGAAAGATTGAATTATTGTTTCCACACGTGGCACGTATTTTTCGACGGACCAACAAAAAAAAAAGTGAAAAAAAAAAAAAGAGAGAGAGGAAACACAATTCGTGGATGACCGAAAGTTTTTCACGAGCGATCATTAGCCGTTCGTTTCTTTTTTAGTGGTGTCGATTGACTACAGTCGAAAAGGATGATCTGGAAATTATGAGGATACTCGTAAAATTTAATAACCTCGTGAAAAGGCATACGGATATCGACGATCGACGCGGTTTTCCGTCGAATTAAACCACAGTAGAAGTCGATGATTCGAAAACATGTAACGAGGAGGGTCGTAAAAATCTGCGAGAGTTGATTTAAAAGAATACCGTAACGATAATACCCGCGAATCACGAGAAAACATCGCTTCTTTATCTTAAGAAGATGAAACCTTTCCTCTTGATCCACCTTCGGTGTTTTGATTTTTATGCGCGTTCCCGGTTAACGAGATAAAAGAAAGAAAAAAGAGAACAACGAGTACAATAAAAAAGAAAAAACAACGGTTAAAAAACGCTTATTAAACGAACGATCACATCGTCGTCGTATCTTCCCCCCAGCTTTTTGGCGCCCCTGTTCATCTTGTTTTTTTGCATTTTTTGTTTTCTTCAACTTATAATATATATAAGTAGATTCTCTAATAATTTAATGAGTCGATTAACGTGGCGCCTGACGACACGATCTTCATTCATTCATTCTTCTTCTTTTTTTTCCACGATTTCTTATTTCTTCTTCGTCTTCTTTTGCATCATTCTTATTTCATCTCTAATCCGCTCACTTTCCTTTGTTCTTTTCTTTTCTTCATCTTATTCCACTTCTTTTTAGTACTGTATCAGAGTATCGATAATTGCAGTTCTCAATATAATTAATTAATTAATATACCATCCTAAAATACGGTCAAATCACTGCCGCGAGCAGCAATTCCGAGGCACTACGAACAGGCCACAGAGAATATGGCCGCACAATTATTCATCTTCAGATCATCTCTGTGTCTAAATGATAAAAGACTAACTGTAGAACGCCTAATATACGTATAATCGTAATTATATACTTATGCATCTCGTCATCTATAGTTTATAGATCATATATATATATATTTATATATATATAATGTACAATAATTAGAGAGATCACACGTCTTAATATAGAAATTTAAAAGACTATTCTCTAGTACGTTGAAATTTTCTTCAATATTTTGTGTGTGTTTGTGTTCGTGTGTGTTCCTTACTTTTCTTCATCATTTTCTTTCATTTTTTTATTTTTTTTATCATAATATTGCCACGAAATATTTATTCATTTCTTCCTTCTTTTTTTTACCGGTTGATGTGATGATAAATTGCGTTATTATTATTATTACTATTATCATTATTATTAAGTTTCAGATGAGCGGACTCTTGTGAAAGTCTTTTCTTCGTTTTCTTCATTTTCTTCTTTTCCTCCTTCTATTCTCGACTGTTTCATTTTTTTTTTTTTTATCTCGAGCTATACTCTCTATCGACTAAACCCTACTTACGCTACTCTACGGTGTCTCAGCCTTCTTCCACGTTCCCTCCTCTTTCGTTTTTTTTTTCTTGTTTTCATTGTCGCTTACCTAGTGTTATAATTCAGCACCAATCTGATTTTAAAACCGATTCAAAATATCATCATTATAGTTAATAGAATAATATAACCTGTCGTATAAATATACATTCAAATATTACTATAGTATACAAGAGTCGTACCCTCCCCTTTTTGCACAACTAGCGTCGTCGTCAAAAACTTGTCGTACCTCGAAGAGAGAAAAAAAAGCAAAAAAAAAAAAAAAATTATGGCTCAGCACACTGGGGGGATACACCGTCCTCGTAAATCCTGCCTAATCTCTCTTCTTCTTCTTCTTCTTCTTCTTCATCCTTTTGCACATTTTTCTCCCACACTCTTTCTTTCTTTTTTTCCTTTACCTTCTTTTATTTCTTTGCTGTTACTTCTTCAATTTTTGCCTTCTTTTTTCTTGTGTATCTCTTCAACGATCCTTTACCCACTCTCGTATCCTCTTCGTCCTTCTTCCACCCCCGCGTTCGAGCATCTCTTTCTCTCCTTCTTTCACACACGTAAAGCATTCACGCACTCACGCACTTCTTTTTCGCGCCATTTCAACGTGCTCTTCTTCTTCCTTTTTTTTTTTTTTTTACCTTTCCCCGTTTTATTTGTTCGTCGAAGTGAACGGCTTTACATATTTACAGGCATTCCTCTCGTGGTCTTGTATTCACCTTCCTCTATCGAGGCAAACGTATCTCACATTTTGCTGCTTCTTCTTTCGCATTCTGTTGCTTTCCATTTCTTTGTCTCTTTAAAGATAGGCAAGTTAAATATCGTATCACAATCGTTTAGATTTTTCTTTTTGTTTCATTCGGGCAATGTTCTGATCGAGATGGAACATTAATATTAACACCCCCCCCCCCATGTGTCTTTACGAAACACGGCGTATACGAGTATGCGTGTTTTCGTGTGTCTGTAGTGATGTGTATTTATGAGCGGTGCGACGAACGACACCTCGGACGGCCTGCCTGCGCGCTGAACCACCGAACTCTCTCAAGCTATTCGCGTATCCACGAAAAAAACGCGACAAGGTACGTCGTTAATTCATTTAATATATATAAAAAATACGTATCGGGGGGGAGGTTTAGGGGAATAGACGAGATTCTTCGTTGGTTGATTCACTCAATCGACGCCGGTGATGTGCTCGACGGTGAACGACGAGAAAGGCTTGCCGCACCAAGCATGCCCTCCTCTTTCCCTCTCGAATCCTTCGACAGTCGCGTAGCTCGTTGGATATATCCCACTGGATTTACTTTCTATCTTGCTTAAACTATCTATAGTCATTGTGTTACGCCGTGGTAGAACACGGTCTCGGTTGGCTGCGTCCGGTGAAGCAGAGTATTCGTCAGGTAACGATGATCGGTGATCAGAGAACAGTTGCTTATCGTAAGTGTACTATGGCGATCTCCGCGACTGTTGGTCTACGTTCGTCGAAGGAAAGGTGATCGGGCGCGTTAGAAGTGGGGTAGCATCGTTGATGGAAAGAATGGCAAACCGGTCGATCACCGTCGAGCTCAGGACTAGCTGGCCGTGAGGGGTCCCGAGGCTGCGCGAAGCAATGGAACGAGGAAAGTAAGCGAATCGCGAAACGAAAAGAAAGAGCCTAGTAAATGCACGATAAATGTCACGGGTAGTGTTGCTGGATCGGCTGCTGGCTGCATCGGTGCGGCGCGACACTGGACGTGGTTGCTGCTGCTGCTGCTGCTGCTGCGACTGCTGCCGCTGTCGCGTCGCTCTGTAACGCGTGACCGAAGCATCGCTGAAACCTCAGCGGTATTCCTGCTTGCTAGTAGGCGGCAGGATGGACGGTTAGTCACTGCGGCGGCAGACCAGTCGGTGGTTTGAACTCGCCGGCAACGGATACACCGTTCGCCTGAGCCGGGAACTGCGCCGTCGACACTGGCGGTTGATGATTGAACGCGGGCGCGTAACATTGCGGGAAATAGAGCTCCGGCTTGACGACCGTAGGCGTGAGACCTCGGGGCACCGGTACTGGACCTAAACCGGCCGGTGTACCGGGTGGTTTCGAATCGCTGCTCGAGTTCCTACGCACCTTGGCCGCGTGCGGGTTCATATGGTTGTCGATGTGCTTCTTGACCTCGGGTTCGGTGGCGAAACGCCGCCTACAGTTCGGCATCGGACAGCAGAACGGTCGGTCACCCTGATGGGTGCGCGTATGCTGGTCCAGTATCGCCTTCTGACGAAAATCTTTGCCGCACTGTTGACACTTGTACGGTTTCTCGCCGGTATGGATACGTAAATGTTGATTCAAGATGGTGCGTTGACGGAAATTACGTCCGCAGTAGACGCACCCGTACGGCTTTTCGTTCGTGTGTATGCGAAGGTGTTGGGTCAGGTGGGACTGTTGCCTGAACCTCTTACCACACTCCGGGCAGGGATACGGTCTCGACTCGATGTGTATGCAACCGTGCTGCAGCAACGTGGACTTTTGCTTGAACTCCTTCTGACAGATCGGACATCGTACGTACAACGGCATCCCCGCGGAGCGACCGTGTTGTATCACGTCCGGTAAACAGCTCTTGGTGCCGCCCTGTTGCTTGATATACTGGAGAGCACCGAAGCTGCCGGTGCCAGCGGGACCGAAGACCGCGTGATTGCCACCCTTCGGGTCCTTGAAGTAGGCGGGATATTGGATGGAATTCGCGTCCGGCGCCGGGCTGAACGCTCCCGACTGGGTGTCCGTGTCACCGAACGTCGATGCAACTTCCTCTTTGCCCTCCTCAGGCGGGAACGGCACGTCCTGCGGCCAGAGCGTCGGCGTCATCCCGTTCTTGAAGATCAGATGCGGGCTCACGTCTGCAACAAACATACGAATCTGTTCATCCTCGGCCTACCAGGCGGACTCTGGTAGCGGAGGAATATTTTTGTTAGTTGCCCGGACTACGGTACTACGCGCGGCCACTAAACATACTAACTACAACGCCCCACGGTTGGAAGAATCAGGAATCGCGACGAATGCACCAAAAGTACCCAACAAGCTTTTTTGCCCTTTCGTTTTCGTTTTCGTTTCTCTTTTTATCTTTTTATCTTTTTATCTTTTTATCTTTTATCATTCTTCAGATACGAATAGAGTAGTCGCGATCTAGGGAAGTTAATGAAGCAACGCGAGACTTACGGTCGTTGACCGATTAGGGATAACCAGGTCCGAGATCCACCTCCTCCACCTTCGCGATAGGATGCGTTTAGTAGGGAAGTTAGCTGGAAGTGAGGTGGCGTTAAAAGTAGATGCGATAATTATAGTTGCGTTAAGTATCGTGGTCGAATCGAACGATATAGAGGGCGGTAGAATTAGATGGATCAGATTAGACTGAGGATGCGGGAGATCGGAGAGGGAGGCTGCTATATCTCACAGCTCACCAGCACTCTTGCGTCCATCGGCCGACGCGACGTGGCCGATGTTTCGATCGATTTTCAACGAATTCGCGCGTTCGATCGTGTGATTGATTCGTTTCGAAACGAACAAACACCCGCGAATCGCGTCTGTCCGCTGGGAACCGACAATGGGTACCAGGAGGGGAAGGGGGATAGGGAATACGATAAGCAGATAAAAACTAGCTGGATGAAAGAACGCAAAAACAAAAGGGGGATGATTGGTTAGTTAGCTGAAAGATGATCGTCGAACGAAACGAATGGCGAATGGATGAAATACGATGATGCGACAAGTATCGAACGGTATTATATTCTATTTTCTCAAATGATGACGATGAGAGAGATGACGATGGTGTGGCGGCGATAGTAACAGTAAAGAACCGGTGAATGGGTCATGTGTGGTTGTGGTGGACGCCCTCTGGGAGTCTGGGAGGCAGAGAGAAATGCTCGCCTTGGTGTGTGCGGACGTGCTGATTCAGGATCGCCTTCTGACGGAAGTGTTTTCCGCACTCCGGACATTGGTATGGCTTCTCACCCGAGTGGATGCGCAGATGCTGGTTGAGGATCGCACGCTGCCGGAACGTACGCTCGCAGTAAACGCAAGCGTACGGCTTCTCGTTCGCGTGTATGCGAAGGTGCTGCGTTAGATGCGATTGTTGCCTGAACCGCTTCCCGCACTCTGGACACCCGTATGGCCGACTGTCCGTATGGATCCGCTCGTGTTGTAGTAGCGTCGACTTCTGTTTAAAATCTTTCCCGCAAGTCAGACACTTGAACAAACGTAGATCGCTGTTCGCTCCTTTTCCCGACTTGCCGCTCTGTTGGACGATGTCCGGCAAACCGGTGCTCATGTTCGGTGCCCCGGGGCTCGCGTATTGATGAGGATCCAATGTGGGCCCACCGTCTCCTTGGCCGAGGGACGTAAGCATTACGCCAGGTTGTTTTAAATAATGTAACGCGGAGAAACCACTCGGTGTGAGCATGTGTGGGGGTACGGATGGCGATGGATGGGGCCTGGTCTCTTTGAAATAGTGCTGTGGATACTGCTGCAGCTCTCCAGCGCCAGGAAAACAGTCGGTACGGTCCACTTCGTGCGGCGTTAGTTGTTGTTGAGGCGAATGATCTTGTTGTTGAGTCTGTTGTTGTTGCTGTTGCTGCTGCTGCTGCTGCTGTTGCTGTTGAACTTGCTGCTGCTGCTGCTGTTGTTGTTGCTGCTGCTGCTGCTGTTGTTGCACTTGCTGTTGCGTTTGTTGCTGCTGCTGCTGCTGCTGTTGTTGTTGCTGTTGCTGCTGTTGTTGAGAGGTGGCTTGACTCGATTGTATGTCGTCGTCGGGTGGGGTTAAGGCTTGAGGCTCAGGCGGTGCCGAGGGGTACGGTGAGGGCACGGGAGAGGCCAACGAAGGCGGGGGACCGCTTTCTCCTTCGACAGGAGGACCACAGGCCTGCTGTGGACTGCCGGACGAGGAGGAGCCCTGCTGTTGCTGTTGTTGCTGTTGCTGCGGATACAGTCCCCCGTCCTGGAGAGATCCCGGCCCCGGGCCCCATTGCCCCTGGGGTCTCTCCATGTTGTCCTTGTACAATACGTAGGGCGCGCCAGTATCTGCAATCAGACAAGTCGAACGAACCTTTATCGATGCGTGCTCGTGAAAAGTAACAAGCGTCCGGTTTTATTCTTTGTTCGCTAACGGGAATCGTTCGGCATCCGATCGACCGGATTCGTCGTTAGGCTCGAACCTACTATGTATCTACGCCTTTGTACCGAAATTTTTCATCGATTATCTAATCTGTCTTCGAGGTTTTAGCAAAGGTTCCTTTGGGTTAATTCTTTCGAAAGTGGGAGAACTGCACGGAAACGCAGGTCTTGCTTCGTCAAGTTTCAGCCTGATTTGGTTGATTCGATTCGCAAAACGAAAAAAGAGGGAATCAGGGGTTGTCATGTGTCTTCTTGTCGAGGCGACGAACGATCGTTCGAAGCCCGATCGTATCGCGTTTAATCTACGGCCAGCTAATCGCGTTTCTTTCGCGGCCAAAGTAACATTCGCGCGGTTTGAAACATTGTGTCGGATCGGTTCACCGGGCGTACGCTTTCTACCACGTTGAATCGACCACGTTCCTGGTCACGCATGGTCAGATACGTCCGGTTCGAGCTTCGCAAGTTCAACGGCTGTTATGCAGGTCGGATGAACGCAGGGATACACGTCCCTGCGAATGATTTATGAAGTGTTCCTCTGTGTATCTGCGATGTCGAATCTCCCTGCCCTTCTGTCCGCGTCAAAAAAAGTCCGCTTTCTATCTCTTTCCTTCGTCTTACCTTCCCCCGCCATCTTCTCGTCTCCCTTCGTTCTCTTTGAATACGAAAGAAGTCTAAATGATTCCAGCGACTCTATTCAACAGGTTCGGATCCTGTATTTAGAATCACAGAAAGTTGGATAACCAGATAGTCATTCGAATTACTGTATCAATGAAAAGCCGAGCTTGATTCACGCACCTGATAGAAAACAGTACCGAGAAGTCAAGTGTCCATTGGCAGGACCTGGATAAAATCTCTCCGCGGTATCACCGCCACAAAACCACAAAGACACTTGCTTTACTTAGAGAGTTTCTATCCGAGGTGAGCAAACTCGAGAAGAAAGAAATCGAAGCGAAGGATGAAGTTCAAGTTCAACAGCTTCTCTCTTAGCTAGACCAGCAAGAAATCGAAGAAGTCTTGAAAGTATAAAACGAATCGGGATGGAAATAATTGCAAACATAATGCAGAAGCATAATTAAGAGGCTCGTGGACGACACGCGGTCACCGCTATCACGTCCAGCTGCGTTACGATGAAAACAACGAACGGCGGCGCATCTCGTGATTACGGAATTCGCGTTATGCAACGTTACAACAAAGTGTTTCTCCGTTTTATCGGATTAATTACCTCGCTCTTTATACTCCAACTCTTTCGTTTATCCGCGGTCGGTCAACGCTTGCCGGTATATATACGCCGGTCCGTTCGCGAGTGCCTCTTTCAGGCTGTCTTTTGTTTTTTTCCCTCGGTGCACTGACGCATCGACGGATTATCTTAGCCCGTTCGTTTATTAATATGTCGGAGCCCGCGCTTTCTTTAATATCTCTTTCTTTCGAGCCTTGTATTCCGCTGTTTGCCAACCGAAGGGAAAGAGCACGTATCTATTCGCGGCGGTAGACACGCTCGCTTTTGTTGCTCGTCCACGGACGATACGGTTTCAGCGGTGACAAGTGTTATTGAACCTACAGGCGGAAAAAAGATACGACAGCCACGCGGACAGTTCGACCGCGAGCGTTAATTGTTGCAATAACGACGGTGAACGATCGGCGAGCCGCGAAACCAGCACGCGACTAAGCAAGTTGTAGAAAAAGATCGCTGGCAGGGCGCGTAAAACAGAAAAACCATGTGCTCTGATTAAAAATTTCATTACTTTAGAAACGTTAGACGCATCTTCTTGATTACACCGGGGGCTCTTTCAAGATCATTTAATTAATCTTCTCGTCTTTGGTAATTAAACGAAGCAGCGGTATTAAAGCTTCGTTTGAACTTGCATAAATCAGATAAATCGTGGAACGTGCATCAGTTCGTCGAGCAGACGGTATCAAAAGACATGTGTAACAATCGAACGGCATCGGATTGATTCCTTTCGTTCGCGTTCAGAGATAGAGAAGGAAAGAAAGATGGCATGCGAGGGTTCGGATTAATCGCGAATCGATCGCAGAATCGCAGCCGATTTGACATTAATGGTCGTCGCGTGTTCCATCTTCCTCGACGGAACGTTTAAACGTTCGTCAAACATTTCTTTTTCCATTTTTTCTTCTTTCTTTTTTTAACCTATTCTGGCGGAGAAAAGTGGTAACACTTTTTTCAAACACGATCCTAGATTCATATTCAGAAATTTTGGATGTTTTTTCGTGGTGGAGCACACGACTGCGATTCATTTTTTTTTTACCCGCTACCACGTTTTTATTTCCTTATCGCGCGACGTCAGGATTGATCGCTTGCATCTACATAACATTATCGCTTATTTATTCCGCCGGCTGTTACTGAAACGGTCTCTCGTATCATTAATTACGTTAATGAGTTTGCACGAACGTGCACGTACTTGCGTGTTACGTCTGTACGCGTGCGGAAGTAAACGTGTGTGCGTGTATTCGCACTCGCGACCCGTAATCAATAAACAAGTCGTATGATTCGTATTAAGGAGACTCGCCAGTCGAACCCAGCTTCTTTTTTTTTTCTTTTCTACTTTCGATGCGTTTCGGAAATCGCGACAGGATGCAATTTCACCCCATCGTTAGGGAAAGATATCTCAATTTGTTTGAAAATAATTTTCCGTGAAAATGGAATGAAATTTGTCATCTGAAATCACAAGAAAAATCGGAAGAAAAATGAAATTTTGTGTAAGCAAGTTGTTAATGAAACAGGTTACACGGATGCGTTCAAACGTTTCGAATTATTCGGAGAATAACCGAGAAGGAAAACTTTGTTATATTTTTTATGCAAATTCCGCGGTCAGATTCAAGCATTTTTATTGCATCGTATGGAAATATACGATAAAAACAAACGCGCCAATTGATTTTGTATACCGATAGTTTTTCCAGTTCGCAAACTACTAATATTTTTCTTGGAATTGCTACCGTTTTTTTAACGAAGAGTGAATCGATCAATCCGATCGAAATGAGGAAAAATATTGTTTGCATAATTTTTCTGGTTATTTTCGACGATTATCCTATTGCAACACGGGGAAATATACGAAAAGGATAAATACGGATGACGATCTTGATCTCTCATTAGTCTTGTTTGAAATTTTTATGCACAAAGAACGAAACTAAATTCTGAATGTAAAACACATCGATTATTTATTTACGAAGCGATATTATGTTTCCATTGGTGAAAAATTTTCTGCCTTCGTTAAAAAGCTTTTATCGAAACGGAATGTGTTACATCGGTTTACATAACTAGTCCGGTATGCTTCGATATCTCGTTCCAAAAATATTATGTTCTCTAGAAAGCGATAATCTGTACAATGCGTGTTCGTTTATCAAACATTTCATTAGGGGGAGAGATTTTATTTTTTGAATTTTTAGCTAAGCGAAACAAGTTGAAGCGAGTTAGAGGAAACGTAGTAGCGAAGTTTAATCTGCTTTTCAAGGCATTACAGGCCGAATGCGGCGGTGCAATTTTAAACGAGTGCACACTCCCGCCAATTCGAGTCGGCCGCGTCGAAGGTTGATATACAGATTTCGCGGTGAAGGTCGGTTTACAATATCCGGTATCCGAGGCTCGGTATTCCGCGAGGTATCTATCTTGCTTTCTCTTCGACGCTCGCTGGTCTCGACGATGCACCAGACTGCGCAAAAATAATTCTCCTCCTCTTACGAAAGGTACCAACGAGGCTTTTCATCAAACGATATGGAAAAATTATATAACGTTAGTAGATTATGAAATAATTTCGTGGTAACATTACGAACAGGCTTAATCAATTGTTATTAATTCGTAATAAGCTGAACAGATTACGACGTTGTAATATTTGTTTCGTTCGGTCAGCGGTTCGATTATTTCGAGAAACGTATTTTGAAGCGGTACCGTAACACGATTCCGAGGTTAATCAATTGTCGTTAATTTGTATAATGTAAACAGATTATTGGACGGGAATTAATCGG
The DNA here is from genome assembly GCF_051020975.1 of Osmia lignaria lignaria. Lineage (NCBI taxonomy): Eukaryota > Metazoa > Arthropoda > Insecta > Hymenoptera > Megachilidae > Osmia > Osmia lignaria. Next base: position 9,909,737 of record NC_135033.1, on the reverse strand, counting down.
TTCGTTCGAGAGTACAGGTGATTGTATAATTATCTTGAAAGGTTTATTTCGGTGCCACTTTACGGTTTCAGGATAATCAATCGTTGTTGCTTCAGCAACCCTTATTTTTATAACAAAGATAACGTATCGTGTATCGCCATAATTTATTCTCTTATGAATATAGCTGTAAAGTTATTAGAATATTCTTAAACGAACGCTCGTTCATCGGGACGAATCTCTTTTAATTCTCAAAGAGTTTTCAATTGGAATTCATTGAGACGCTAACGTCTAACTATATTTACGAACAGCCGATACGTTCATTTATTTATTCATTCGATGATGTAGAAAGTTGTCTAATTTATTGGCGAAACAACGGAAGACAGGTAATATTTTTATCGAGGACGTTTAATTTCATAGAGATTCCTTGGCTGCCCGGTGAAACCGGTTGCACGCCAAAACCTTTTATTCACGCACACGCCGTATTTGTTCGTATTTTCTTTCCATCGGGATAGCTTGCAAAAACGCGGTTCCTCGTACAACAGGTACTGTTCCACGATTGTCCCATCGGTACTCTTCGACAGCGAGGACGATTCAGGTGAGAGGAATGCGTCGCGAAGTGACCTTTGAATGAAGTTGCAGAAAATATGGATGAAAACAACGTTAAAAGGAAACGTTATTCGATGTCCGGACAGGGAATCCTGTTTTTCGTTTGGACACGTGGAAAATAATTGCCGATCCTTTCTCGCGATTCAATTTATAAGACGGATATTTATTTTATGATTTCACTCATTTTTTATTTTGGATGCCGGAACCGCGAGCAGAAAGTAATTGAACCGGTCGTTAGCGTTTCGCGCGTAGACAAAACAACGCGGTCTGCTGATTTTGTTGTCGGGAAAAGCGGGTTACACGCCATTAGTCTCCTCGTAAAGAACGACTCATTTTCTATTTCATTTACAAAAGTTTCGATAAGTTTGATTTTGATAAACTTTGCCGCAGAAACGCAATTCTCCGTTTCGCACGAGAAAATATAACCGAAAGAGCCGTGTCAATTGAAGACGTTAAGTTAAAGTATCTGATGGGACGGGTTCTTTCTCGTCCAATTAAATTTTCAGATGCTGTTGATCGCGGCTTGTTTGCTCATCGAGAGTCAATAGTTCGCATCAGGAGCCTCTGAACACGCGTTATCCGGCTGCCACGAAATAAAACGATTATTTGTCTCCACACCATCGACCCATTATCCCGATGCTTTCTACGCGAAAATCATCCCCCTTTCGCCCAGCACGATTCCCCGAAACCGATTATTACCAGTCGCGCGACCAACGCGAACCAAATGATTCTTTAACGAGATTTCGATCGCGAATCGCGACAACGCTCGCGGTGCATTAATATTTCGCCACGTTTCATTGATTTTGCAAATTGCACCTCCCTCCGAACCGATCGAACAAAGCCAGGAAAATGAGAGAAAAAGGAGACACATTACGTTGATTTCCATTTTTCTGTCTAATGAATCGTTGTTTCCCTACCCTTTTAACCCTTTATATTCGACCATCAGTCCGTTTCATTCGATTTTTCGTCGAATTACATGAAATTCGTAATTGTAAATAAAAATTTCCCACTATGGGACGTGGAAAATGTACGGTGTATTGTTTCAAAATTGCACCGATACATGGAAGGTTAACGATAAAAAGCAGAAGGGGCTGGTAAGGCGAAGGGGCTGCTGGAATCGAGCGTTAATAACGCGAGAGCAACGAATCGACACAAATTTGATAGAATTTTTTCCGCTCTGTTGCCGGTCATCGAATTATCGAGTAGCAATTGTCGCGTGTTATAAATTCGAAATCGTCGCTAATGAAGCGACCCGTTCCCTCGGGATTTCATTCCCGTGTAAAAACGAGAAGTACCGAGCGAGGATCGGGTTGAAGGAGGTGTCGAGGCCGATTTCTCGAAGGTCGTGCATCCGAGTTGGCCGCGATCTTTCGGCGAATAGAAGCGACTCGGTTTAACGAGGATGAATTGGACAAACGAGGCGAACCAGCTTCACAGAACCATCGCGCAAGAAGCGACCGAATTGCTGGAAATCTACCGCAAAAATCACCTTCTCCACGCATCCGGAGAACACTTTCGCGATATTCCTTTCGAGTTGCACGCGTTTATACGCTCTCGCCGAATCGATTGCTTTTTCCTCAACGAGATTGTTGAAGCTTTTGTGCTGAAAACTTCTCTTACCGCCTGTAAGCGTGAAAATATGAAGACTGTTATTGGATGTTCCATTGGAGAATCCATCTTTACCGTTCCGTTCGTAATCTTTCGACACTATTTGTCACGCGAATACAAACTTTAAACGTTCCTGTGATTTATTATGGTTTCGATCAAATCGTTGCTTGCCAATGATAGTGGCATAACTCAAAAAATTTCTAATTTTCCTTTATCGCATTCTTCTAAAGGTTATATCTCTTGTTTTCTTTTACGTTGCTTTTTATATAATTTTGAATAATTGCATTTGCAAATTACAACTACGGAAGTGCAACATTTTCATCTACGACTTTTTTTTTCTAACTTGAAACAGAGGCACAGCCTGACCCAGTTGCCAGGATCACCCTGAATATTTATCAGTGAAACGTTGATGAAACTTTCAAGCGAACTTCAAAAAATCTTCACTAGCTTCGTTAGCGATTTTCTTGCCAAGATTCTTCCTGTTCTTCCTGTTCAATCTTTCTGTGTAACACTAACTGATAACGCTATCAAAGTTGCTTGTGTTTACGATTCTCTATCGTCGATTCAGCAATCAACGATGCTTTTCTTCTTATTTCTCTTATTCCTTAATTCTAATCGCTTATCTCGCAAGATTTTCACGAAGTCCCCTCGCAAAATGTATTTCCTCAACAAAAAAAAAAAGTTTCAAAAACACTGCTCCATTTTTCTAATTGAAATACCTTTACTTTTGGTAATTAATACACTAGTCGAAATTCTTCTTTAATTCTTTAGAAAATTGTATAATTGACGGATTCTCGTTTCGTTCACACCGGATGCTTTGACAATAGACAGAGGAGTCGAGGAACAGTTGAACAGACACTTGTGTCAACAGATTTGCACGGATCGCGAAGAAATCTTGGCGACAGAAACGGAATGGCTAATTGCAAGAAAGCCGCGTTCAAAGATTTCCTTTGCATTCACGGGACGTGAATTTTTCATCTGCACTCTTTTTCATTTTTTTTTTTTTCTTTCTTTATTTTTTCTGGCCAAGCACGAACGCTGTCTTCTTTCGTTCCTCTTTGCTGTTCGTTTTTCTTTCATAATGGAACGACAGAGTTTCTTTTTTTTCGAAGACGTTCCTTCAGGATAATTCAAGACGAACACGAACGTGAGAATTCTTTTACCATTTCTTTTTTATTTTCTTCGGTAGATGCTTTTACTCGTAGGTCGAAGTACCGAGTACCCGGGTCCAGACTCGATAGCCCTAGCTTAGAAGAATCGGCTTATGAATAATTCGCGATATAATTACACGGATGTTGGACGCGGCTACCAGCTGCATCCGATTGAACGTGACCCTTTTCGATCCTCGATGCCCTTTTCGCTAGGAACAACGGTTACGTTAGCCAAGTTCATTGAATGCTAAAGGCTAGAGGCGCGATAATTGCCATCCGGAGACAAAGTGGACTTTGACGAGGAACTGCACGCGGCTGGCCGATTAGAAAGCACTACGTTACGAGCGAGATTATTGAGAAACTGTTGGAGAAAAATATGCAAGCTTTTGTGTCGATGAAATTTCGAGAGGAACCGAGGACCAAAAAAGTAGCGATCCTCTGAAAAGATTCAAACGATTTTCTTCGACGAGCAAACCAGTTGTCAATGAGGATAGAAAAAAAAAAAAAAGAAGAGGAAAGAAGTATCGATGAAAATTCACTGAACACACAATTCGATGCACGAGGGGTGAGATTCCACCGAAGATTCGATAGAAAAGTTTCCCGTAAGGAAGTTCCGGTTAACTTACGCGAAACAACGAATCGAGGATGCATTTTCCATCCCCCTGGAAACGGTTCTCTCGATTATCAACAACGAAATTTCATTGCTAGCATCTTCTAAATAAAAGATTCCGTACGCTTTTGGGATGGTATAAAAGTAGACGAATTTTCCCGCCAAAACAGCGAGTATATATTTCAATGATACTTTCGTGAAAATTTCTCCTGTATTTACTTGGCACAATTTTAAGAAAACGATGTTGAATCGACTTATCCACTTGGGCGATATCGTTGAACCCCTTTAAGAGAAGAACACGTCCCGTAGCCTTACAAAGGGATGCGAGCGGAAGTTGAAGAGGAAAAAAGGAAAGATCAGAGAGGAGAGGAGAAGAAGTGATCTTCGAATTCGATTTGACGCCGTGTAAAAGAAATTTTCCTAGCATCCTAACGGAGGATATTCGTTCGATGCTTTGCCGTGCTCGAACAAACGAGTGTCATTGATTTTTCGGAAATGACTGGACGATTACGCGGTCGGAGACGACGTCTTTACGATTTGTTTTGGCGGCGTGGAACGCGCGAAGAGAAACGAGAGAGGGTTGGAAAGGAAAACGGCAACGAACAGAGAAGAGGGGTTGGAAAAGGGAACGAACGAGGGGGTAACAAAGTGAAACGAAGAGAGAACGAGAGAGCGAAGGAAAGAGGTAGGGTGGGACAGGTGGATAGAAGGAGAAAGATCGAAAGAGAAAGAGAGAGAGAGAGAGAGTAGGAAATGGCTCGTGGTTACGCATGCGCGCTTTTTTCGTCAGACAGCATTTTTAAAGATTTTTCCTCCCGTAGCAGCTTGCAGATTTAAGTCGCCAGGTCGATCCCGTCGATTCTCGAATGCCCCGAACGCTGCCTGCACTTCGTTACACCACGCGTCCGCCCATTGCGACTCGATGGAATATTTTTTCCCCCTTTTTTCATTATTATACCGTCATTCTTTTATTCTTCCTACGGAAAAAAGTTCGTATGGACGAACAGCAAGGATTTTGGACGACGCGACTGTGGGAATTTTCACGATTTTCAACTTTTTCTTCGTTCGATCGTTAAATCATGGCAAATTTTATCATAAAAATTTCAGAATTTTATTTTACGTTATCATTGTTTCATTCTTGAGTTCAATTTTGTGTGCAGCAAAGAGGACTTTGAAAAATTTCAAAATTCTGCTTCAATCATTACAGGAATATCTGGATTTAATTTCTGAAATTGTGAATCAGAATACTAATTTATTCGTTTATAATCATTTCATCGAATTCATTTTCTGGTAGCAGTGACGAGTTACTACACGGACAGTTTGTGTGTTAATATTCTGTGCTGCAGCTTCTGATCAATATGACACTTGAAATTCTCCTTTAGTGTGTTCTACGATCGTCTTTGAATATTCATAAGTTTCGATGTGACGAGTGGTTATGGTCAATTTTAGAATGTCTACAATTACTCACACCCTTGATATTCGAAATTCATTATTGGAAGGGTAGTTAATATATCGAAAGGATATTTGATTTTCAAGTATTTCGACATTTTTTTCAAGCAACGACTATAGAGGACAGGATGCTCGGCGAAGAAGGCGTGGAATTCCGCCACTTTTGCCGTTGCTTCTGATCAATATGACACTCGAAATTCTCTTGTAACCCTTCATAATATTCTATAGCGATCCTTTAATCAGTGTGAAATTCTCCTTGGTACAAGTTCTATTATACCTACTCAAAACATTGAAAATATGTTATTTTCAATTATACCATCGAACAGATCATTTTGATTTAGCAAAGATATTAAAAACAGAGAGCCTTAGGCATTCCTCTTTCATTGAAAATTAATGTCAATCCTGCAGGCAGTCAAAAATCGCCGTGCAAACAAATGTTAGCGAATATACATGCAATTTGTAGCGTTTGATCGAATTGAATAAAGTTGTATTTGAACAGTTGTTCAAGATGATGCAGCTGTTAAACTGGTGAACGATGTCAGTGATCAAATAGCAATCAGTAGACACTTTGTTTTCTTATCTCGGCGATTTCATCGAAATGATTTTCGTTCGTTCGATACGAAAATAAAATAATTCTGTTAGGTAACGGAGAATAAAAATAATTTAGTTTCGGATAGATTGAAACTGAACAGCAAGGTTAAACGTTTCCCTCTTGTGCGTACCACTTGAACCAGTTACAACTTTCGACGGACGCATTATTCGGAATAAATTGTTCGGTTTTACGCGGGATTTCATGCTGTTCCCTCATTGAAATTTTTCTCGGTAATTTTCGTCGCTTTGCCGCAGAATCGTGCTCGATTACACCGGTCCCGTTTTGCCACAATTTAATTACTGTCTGTAATCTTTCGCGTTTCACTTTCACCACCTCTCATTCTGCCTTTATTAAAATTCAATTTTAATCTCGATTTTGTACTCGCAGAAACAAGAGTTTCATTCATCGCCGACGTGTTTCATTTACCGTTTCAAATCGCGAACAGTTTAAGAAAGAAAAAACGAGTAAAGTTGCACGAGAAAGTAGCAGAACTTTTTTTTTCTTTTCTTCATAGTATCTTGTTCAATTATAATCTTTGAAAAATATATAAATTATTCCGGATAAACGTTCTAAGGAAACTTTCCCTCTTTTCGGTCGATTTCAACTTTCAAATTGTGCTTCTTTTGTATACTCTAATTATCTGCTTTCGATCAAAATTCAAGTTATTCACTTTTTGGATGATTTCATTAGCTTGGCAATTAAATTCGCAAATACTATAATACCTAACAGAAACGATCGTATCTCTAATAATTAGTGCCAGTTAAATAGTTTCATCGGAAAAAAATCTGACCATCATAGAAATTAGTTGGTAATTTAACTAGAAACGTTAATTAACCGTTTTCGATGAATTACCTCGAAGATTGTGGCTATAATTCTTCTCTATGAAACTATATAATACGATTCAATCTTTCTGCTACTAAATCGGGTAGAAGTCTTAAATCTGGCTATCCTTTCGATAATTGGGGTGTCTCATCTCTCGAGTCTTAACGAGGATCCAATTAAATCCAAGACGCGTAGGTACACGAAGAAGAAGAAGAAGAAGAAGAAGAAGAAGAAGAAGAAGAAGAAGAGGAGGAGGAAGACTCATGACAAAATTTACGAGGGACTTTGTCCAGCTGGTGATCGCAAAATCGCCAGCAACTAGAGTTCTGTTTGCTCTCGAAAGTGCTCGGTTAATTGAGCGAGTGAAAGCTGGTTCGCGGGCTCAAAAGTGAAGGCGCTGTCTCGATATGCGTACAATAAAAGAAAAATATATATCGGATGTTGCGACCGAGGGAAAATCTAGTCCACGCATCCTGGATCGTCGAAGGATTATCATCGAACGCCACTCCTGAATCGTGAAAACGTTGATCCATCATCTTCTTCTCGATTCATAAATTACAATCAATTATCTACAATGTAATATAGTCGCTAATTTGTAGCTACTTTGATTAGTAGAAAAATATGAAGGCAAGACAAGATCTACGATCGATACTAAGCGTATGCATCGAGCACGTCTCGGCTATCCGATTACGTTCGACGGACCACGTGCGTGAAACGTGCCTGACGTCTTCAGCGCGTGAAAAGTACTTGCTATTCCAACTTGGGAACTATAGACGGAAAATTTTACGACTGTCTTTTCCTATGGTCCACGAAATAGGAGAGAAAAATGTTGATGGTTAAATGGAATCATTCAGAATTTTCTCTATTTTTTATTTCTTGGAGTTACATAATAGATTCGGTTAATTGGCGGCTCGATAAGTTATCATCGAACAGATGACTCGTTTCTGTTCCTATTCTCATTCAAGTTCCTCATCGACGTAGGTTCGGTCGTTTCGTCCGCGTCCTTGCAGTGTCGTCGCCGACTGGTCGGAGTATCGGTCGTTTAAGATTCTCCGTGAACGCGGCTGATTTAATCGTGCGCGGATAACAATACCCGCGGCTGCACGCGACTCGGCATATTGAACTTTCGCGTCGTGAGGAGAAACAGAAATGGTCGTTTACCGGCGATAACCGCCTATTGGCGAGGCCCGTGCAGGCGCTAGAACTCCAGACGACCGACGAGACTGAACGCGAATCGTTTAGAAATCACTTTGTTCCTTAAATTCGACGATTACCATCGGTTTTTCTTTTCTTTTTTTTTTTTTTTTTTTTTTTCTATCCTACGAAGGCGTACGGTCGCGTTGGTCGAAGAGCGCGAGGAAAGGATGCAAAGGCGATCGATGGATATCCTGTGTGGGATTAGACGGAATGGAAGGGGTAGGATTTTGTTATTCGACGGGGATGATGGGGGCGACGAAGAGAAACGGAGAACACGCGCGACGGGTAGAAACGGTTGTATCGGCAGGAGGCGCACTCAGGAGTTAAAATCACTCGTCGCTCGCGGAAAACATTCATTTGCAAGAGCAAACATTCCTCGCTATTTATCGAGTGTCAGAGGGAATACCTGCGGCCCATTTTCGTATCGAGCGTCGAAGGGACCCGATGAGAGGAGAGCGAGAGAGGAGCACGGTGGACGCGAGGGTTGGGTTGGGCTGCGGGGGGGGGAGGGGGAGGAAAAGAGAGGGAAAAAAACAGGAATCGAGCGCAACAAAAACATAACTTTTCCGCGATGGCGGCGCGAAGGGTGCTCGAGAAACGAGTGGTCCTTCTCTAGTATTCCATTGGTGTTATATAGCTCGTCAGATCGAATGTTTGTTTTCAGAAAAATAGACAGAAACGAGAGGAGAGAGCGAGCACCGGCGATGTTAACACCGTTCGACCCCTCGCGCGCCCACCGGCCTCCTCTTCTAGTACGCATTCACGAAGCCCAAAACGTCGCGTGCTTTTTTTCCCCGCTTTGTCCCGCGTCTTTTGTTATTCCCCACCGGTCGAGGCTTCGTTTTTTAACACTTTGCTAGATCGAGCCTACCTTCCCTGTCAACGATCCACCGATGATCAACCCCGAAACAACCCCGAACGCGCGATACACGCTAGGCGTTGAAAATTTATGAAAATCCGGTAGCGAGACGATGTTTCTCATCGGTGAAAGGTCTTCCGATAGAAAGGATTCGCCGCCGACTTTATTCCGTTCGATCGAATCCTCTCGTTTCGTAAGACGCGCGGTTGTTCCGCTAGAAACGGAGCCAAGAATCGCCCTTGTATCCGAAGGAATAAGAGCACAGCTTATCGGTACGCTTAGAGACGTACGAAAACGAAAACACGAGCGGAGCCTGCTGATTGCTGGTACAGTCGTTTCTGGCGTCGATTCGAGGCAAGGTTAAGCGAGATCGTGGAAATCGATAGAGATCCACGACGCGCGGCTTCTCCTCGTACCGTGCCTGATAAATCAACGATTTATTCCCATCGAAGATACCGAGCCGTTCTCTGAACCATCGTTCATCCTCCGACGAAATACAGAGCGGAGATCAGTTGCGCGATCGAAACGAGCGCAGATTTTCTGCTCGAAACAGAAAGCAGTCGTTCCCGCGCCCGCCTCTTCGTTGATACGAAGCAACGCTCTCCGCTTCTCTTATCGTCAGAAGTCACACGATAAACCCGTCGACGTTTATTCTCCAAATATACTCGCGTCTCTGTTTCTCTCCTCGCGAATCTCTCGCCGAGAGATCGATGCTAATTGCGTGGCCTATTCAACAGGGAGGGCCTTGTTTCAATAACGAGAAATTTCAGAAAAATTCTCAATTCGATCGGGATTAAGGTTCTTTTACTCGCTGCACTTCTATACCTGTAGAATTTGGATTTTTTCAATATTCCAAGGATTTGATTTTTAAATTTTACAGGATGCGCATGCATCGATCGTATCGCTGTTAATGAGCTACCGATTACAACCAATGCCGTGGAGATAAATACTTTCGATAACGAATCGCATCTGATCCAGTTGCAATTTCGAATTCAGAGCCGTCGTTTTCGTGAATGTTAATTGCATAGTATTCCAGGTGGCTGTTTCATTTGAAATGTGCCGTATGCATTAACACGTTCGCTGCGAACCGAGGGGCTGCGGACGTTCGCCGGGTGAATGAAATAAATATTAATATTAATATCATTAGTATTAATGTTGATAGTATTAATTGAGTGTGACGCGGATACGCGTCGGACACAGGCGGCCGCGATCCCTTTTTACATTATTATTCTTAGCCGAATTAACGATGCGAATTATACATTGAAAAATGAACATCCCGTGATATACGAAATCAAAGTGTTATTCGAATTAATCATCGATCATCGATGACACCCATAGCGATGAACGCTGAGCCCAAAAAACGGTCAGTTTTTTTCAACATCCTTCTCGATACGTTGTTTTGTTTGTTTGAAACGGTGGATCGTATAGTGTGCGATTATTATTCTCGCGTAGGGTTCGTCGGTTATCGGTCGTTTAATGATCGTACGCAAATCGGAGCGCGAGTCGATGCTGTGTGTTCGAGGCGAGTTTGATGATAAGCGACGCGTTTCTCGGATACAACGGCGAGGGAAAAAAGTATGAATTCAGACGAAGGGAAAGAAAGAAAAGGATTATAAAAAGAAAGAAAGAAAGCAAGTGTGTTGGTAAGAAATCGATTGAGAAAAGTTGAAGGTGACAAGTACCTCTGAAATAAGCAAAGTTCCACAGACCGATCATTTGGAGTTATGCTGGTCCAAGTTGGGAAGCCAGGTTAGCGTGGCTAAACGAGAATCGATCGTTTTATTCGTCGCGATTGACTTTATACCGTCCAATAACGATCCAAGATCACCGATCGATGCCGATATCCTCGTCATGTCAAACGACGAAAATGATCCTGTTTCCGATGATGACGACGATGACGACGACCGATGACGACGACGACGACGACGACGACGGCAAAGTGGAATATCACGATAAACCTACAGCAGAGATAACGTTCACTCTTGCCAGTCTGATAGCTTTCTTCTCTCTCTCTCCATCTCTCTTTTTCTCCTTCGTTTTTCCCCCTTTTTTCCTTTTCCTTTTATTTCTACACGAAACTAGATTATAAATCGACGCTTTCGTGGAACGAAAACAAGTGAATCACTTTACTTTCGCCGCGAACAGATTCCTTTGCACAGGTGCGCGACGCGCTCCTCCTTCAGACACTTTGAAAACGTTCAAAATCTTCTTCTCGTCGTTCACTCGGCGTTTAGGTACAATGAATAAATCAGTTTCACGGTTTGTTTTACAACGATCCTATGAAAAGACTTTGGGAGCCGGGCGCGAATCGCCCGAAAGGAATACACTAACGAGATGAAAACAATCTCCGCGAGGTTCCGTAGAGTCGGCGACGCTTATAAATTTAAACGAGAACCGCGCTTCGCGGATATATTTGAATGGAACGACACTCGGGCACCGTTCGCGAGGATCGAAACTCGTTCTCGGAGCGAATTCGGTTTCAGCCTTGAAGGTTCCGCGGAGTCGGCGACGCACGGCGCGGCGTGCGCGTATTCGAACGGACCGCGGATTTTCGTCGATCGAAAACACTCGGGTAACTGGTTGTTCGCGAGGAAATCTCGATTCGGGCACGAGCAGTAACGTTCGTATCCTCTTTATTGGCACACGATCGAGCCGTCGAAGCAACTGGTCACTGATTCGGTTCGCGTCTCGCGTGGTCGACACGAATGCACTCCGTTGCGATCAAACGCATCGTCGCTGAACCGGTGATTCACGTGCACCACGATCGGCGATCACAGCCGGCCGATCATCGTTGCTAGCTGCCGCCAGCCAGCCAACGTCTCACGAGGGCCGTTCTCTCTGTCGGTCACGAACAGCACGATCATCGCACGAGTCCTTCTCTCCCGTCAGCAACGTTCACCTTGACCAGACGACGACGGGATAGCGATCAGCGCTGGCTGACAGAAACCGACTCTTAGCGCACGGGATTCGAAACCGATCGGAAACGAAAGAAATTTAAAATACCATTCGACTTTAAAACGACTAATCCGAGAAACGCGAGGCGCGAGATCTCGTCGAAAAAATCATCGAGTAACCCTCGAAAAACTGATTTGCTCTCAGAGCCGAGAGAGAGAAGAGCGTGTTTCGTCACTCGGCGCTGGCCAGACGATAATTTCAGAGGCGATTAGATGACCCAACGGCGACGATAGTGTAACGAGACCGTATTTTGCGGATCAGTATGATCTCTCTCTTTCTCTTTTTACTCGCACGTTTGCTCTTTCGCTCTCTGTCTCCCTTCCACTTTATCTCTCTCTCTCTCTTTCCCTTATCCCTCCTACCACCTATCCCCTCCCCGTCTCTCTTTCTCTCACTTTTTCCTTTCTCGCGTTTTGCAAATCGCCGGAGCAGACGATCGCATCGTCGGATACCGAGATTCTTCACGGTCCTTCTCCTTCTTTCTTTTCCTTTCTTTCGTTCCTTAGCGATCCCCCTTTCTCTACCTAACTCGAATCTAACAACACGTTTTCGAACACTCTCTTGTTTTGCACGAGACGATCGTCGTGACGACGTGACGCGACGCGAGGCGGCGCGAAGCAGCGTGGTTCAAGCAAAGAGCACACACTAGTTTAGAGTAGCAGGCACGTGTCTAGCCAGCGGCGTGTTTTAATCGGCGTTGGAGGAGCACTTCTCCGCTAGTAGGTGCCGGCCGGGGTAGCCTCTGTCTGTCGCGTGTACCCTACACGCGCTGCTACATGTGTGCACGCGTGTATACATTGTGGGGGAGACGGTGGATCAGGAGGGAGCACAGACAGAGAGACCGAGAGAGAGAATAGCAGAGTAATGTGTATGTGCACGGAGGAGCGTAACGCGCGCGTGTAAGAGAGAGCCGTAGAGCGAGGAAAAGGAGGGAGGGCGGGAAGATTCGAAACCGCGCGTAGATCGCGGCGCGCGCTCGCGATGACGTCGTCGTTTTGGCAAAACGTGGACGACGCACAGGTGGGCAAAACGGTCGCGTCTGCATGATTTTCTACCGATGCACACGTTCGAGCATGGGTAAAGAACGGAGACACGACGATGCGTGTTAGCTGGTACTCACCGGAGTTGTAATATTCCTTAAAGTAGCGTGTCGCCGCACGTTGGACGATCGAGTAATACAAGTTCACGTATGACGTCGACTGGTTCTGTGCCGAGAGCGCCATTTACACTGTTTATTCGTCGCGCGTTTCTTCACAATATACCTTTTTCTCTATTCTTTCTATCAAACTCTTCTCGCCGGTTTTCGTTCCGGGACAGAGCGACGTTACGTGGATGCGTGTTACCGCGCCGTTCGTCTATACATGTATGTATACGTGGGTGGCAAAGTGTCGTAGAAAAGCGTATATAACGTAGATCCGAAGCGCGCACGTTCGCGTGATCACGGCGGGCAAGATGTGACGTGACGAACGACAAACGCGCGAAACGTGTGTCTTGCTCGTTCGGCTCTCGGTATTTCTTCTCTCTTCAGCTCCTTTCGCGCGTTCCTTCTTTTCCTCTTTGCCGATTCTTTATTACGTCGCGATCCCTCCGTGTAAACGAGATCGTTTCGAATCACGAGCGTAAAAAAAAACTCCGCCGGAAAATAAAATAAAATAAAAAAAAATTAAAAAAAAAAAAAAAACAAAAACGAAGAACAACTTTTCTTCTTCTCCTCCTCCTCCTCCTACTACTCCACCTCGACCGGTCCTCCCTTTCGATCACGTTTTTCCGGTACGGCCTTCAAGCAGCGAGACGGTCTCGCATGCCGGCTAGAGGCCCGCGACTTTGATCCTCGGCACACTCGCTTTCGGGTTACCCGCGCCGGTAGACACAAACTCGGTAGACTCGGCCTGAGCCCCCCCGAGTAACTCGCCAAGACCGAGACACTGGCGAGCTGCAGCGTTGCCACACTTCCGTCGCCGCGGTGCGCGTCCACGGAGTGGGGATTTCTGGACTGGTTCGGCTTTGGGATGGTAGACAGCGTCGTCGGGTGGAGGACGAGCGGAGAAGGTGCCGGCGTTGAACGAGAGTGGTGATGGTGGCAGGGGCGGATTCACGCGAGTCCGGTTCCTCTCCGTGAACCGAGATCCTTGATCGTGGCCACGGGACGAAAACCCCTCTAGGAACCCCCCTTTTTCACCGTCGCTACTGCACCAGTCCTAACCGGCACGGCAAATTGGGGTAGCGTGACGGGCAAAATTTCGATCGTTCGCATGCAGACGATTGCCGGTCAACGAGTTCCTCTTGATTTTCTGGTTAATTGGATGCCAGAGAGTTTATACTTTGTTCGCGGCTTAATTACAGATCCGTCAGACTCCTGGTGCGTTCTGGTCCCTCGGTGGGCAGGGTCGCGCTCCGGGGATCGGTTTAAGTAATTTTCGAAAATTACCAGCTCCCGTGTGCACGCCTCGGGAAAAGGATCTCTATCGCCGATTTGTATCGCGTCTCGGCTAAGGAAAAGTTTGAAAGTTAGGATGATTATATTTTTGGAGGAGGTCATTTATGGAATAAAATGGTATCTCTGTTTGGTACCGATCGAGGACGATCGGCCGAGAAATCGGCGCGAGAATCCAAGGGCGGCAAAACTCGAAGCTCGCCCCTGGCGGATGGAACGGAGGGTGGTGGCGACGGCGGTGGTGGTGGCGTCGGCGGCGGTGACCGCGTCAGAGGAGAGTGGGCCACGGAGGAGAGGAGGCGCCGTGAGCCAGAGAAAGGGAGACGGACCGAGAGAGGATCGAAAGGAGTCGGAGAGAGACAGTTATGTCCGTTGCACGAACGTAGAAGGGGGTTTGATAGCGCGTCGGGTGGGGGCAGCCAGTCGGTTGGTGGGGGTGTTTCGGCGGAGAAGAGTGTCCTCGGTGGGAGATCCTCCAGTCTTTTTCCCTCTTCCCTCCGCGGTTGCCCTCCCTTCTTCGTCTCTCGCTCCCTGGCCGATGTAGTACCCCTGGTTGCGCGGTGCGCCGTGATGCATCGCGCTGCCGGCCGCCTCTGCGAGTCACAAGGTATGCTCGTGCCACGAATACGAACTGCCTCTCCCAAATCAATATCAGTCGTCGAAAAAAAACGCGACTCGGCACCTATAATTGCCGAACTTCCGCGATAACCGTCTCTTCTCTCTGTCGGCCGTCTCTGGCCGCCGCCTCACCGCCTCGCCGTCACGGGGGCGACACAACCGCCCCTAACGGCTACGTTAGGTTAGGTTCACGCGCTAGCTTGATTAGGGCCTCCCTCCGTGCACCCGTAACACGCACGTTTCCCGCCACCCAATGTCCGCGCACGATGATTTCACTGACTATGCTGGAGGCTGCTCGTGTAGCCACGTGCACCCAACGCGACACGTTCGCGCTTCGTCGTTCGAAGGTTATGCCTGATGCTGCTGCTGCTGCTGCTGCTGCTGCAGGGAAAACAAAGCGGCTGCTGGCGCTTTCGCTCGCACAAAGCCGCGTTATCCTCTTGTCGTTGTTTCGCAGCTCAGTTTCCCAAACTGATCTCATCGAGCACGTTACGATCCCAGTTTCGTTTGGTAAAGATTCTTGCCGCATCCCGGATGTTTTTTCGACGGCGTGGCATTCGGGCAAACATCGCGGAATAAACCATTATTGTGATGCTCGCGGGCAAGCTTGACAATGCACCGTTGTGCCGAGCCGATTGTGAGTTATCGCCCGCTGTAACGGCGGTGTACGATAACAACGCTATTCGAACGAGCTTTTACCCAGGGACGTCCGAAGCGTAGGAATCGAGTTTTCCCTCTGCACTTGCAGGATGCAAATGCTAGGTCCACGCGCGTTCTGATCGTTCTCAAAGTGTCTGACGTTTTTAAATCGCAACGAAAGACACCAGAGAAGAAAGGGAAAAGCTCGTAGAAAGCGAAGAGAAGAAGAAGAAGAAGAAGAAGAAGAAGAGGACGAAGAAGAATGGAAAGCAGCGGAGCAACGTACCGGCCGAAGTTCTCGGCCACGAAACGAATTTAACGATCGCTCTGGCACATGGAAAGAGAGAGCCCGCAGGAGGAATGCCGTCGGTGGCTAGATGGCTGCGCTGCCGTCCCGAAAGACGCGACCAGCAGAGGAAGAAAAGTGCGCTTTAGCAGCAGCAGCAGCAGCAGCAGCAGCAGCATCACGGCTCTGCAGCCGTGGGCCGCCTATATTTATCCGAGGATGCAATATTTGGCTGCGTCTTCTAGAGACTCGACCGGCCACATTCGTCCCAACTTCGAACGCGCGGATGGGCGCATGAACGAACGCAGCCTCGGAGCATCAGCCTACACCTATCTCTTTCTTTCCTTCTCATTCTCTCGCTTTTTCCCCTTTCTCTCCTTTCTCTCTCTTTCTCTCCTCCCTCCTCCCTCCTCTCACGATCTTTCTTTCTCTCTTTTTTTTTTTTCCTCCTCTTTCCTCGTGTCCTTCTTCATCCGCCTCCTCTCTTCTCTGCTCCTTCTTCAGCTTTATCACAATGAGCGACCGCGTGTGCGTGTCCGTGTCGTTAGGCAGTAGCTGTCGGTGCAGGCGTGGTTGGTTCCTTGCCCTCTGTCGCGTATTTATATCTAGCGAGTAGAGCGAATGCATTGCGGCTCGCTTCTTGTTTGCCGGCTCCGCTCGCTTCTCTCTTTCTTCGTTTCGACGACGATGCTCGCGGTCGACTCGCTGCGCTGGTCCACTCGCCGTCTCGCTTACACGCCGCCGCGGCCCTCGTCAAACCTGCTCCGAGCAACGTTAACGCCTAGCGCCGGCTAATCACCGGGATACGCCGATTTTTCTTTCTCTCTACGATCTACTTACCCGTTCCTACCGATATTTCCCCCATTTTCTTCTACCCTTAATCGTTTTTCAAACGAACCTATTCGAAATGAAAATATTTGTAGAAAATGACTCCTGGTTCGATAGGGGTTTCATTTGCAAACGTTCCGCAACGATCGTCTTTAGGAGAAACGAAGAGAGCCGGTCGGAAACGAATGGAGAACGCGTACGCTGCAAAAAGTGGACCACGAGAACGGTCTTATTGGTCTTTGGTTCCATTATAACATCCTTGGTCGCGTATTACCATTCACTTTTTGTTCTAGCCGGTCCTATGGTGCCCCGTTAAATCCGCTCTAGAACGAGCACGTCTCGCTTAGCGGTTCGCGTGACGAGTTATAATTTCCAACAGTGTTGCGAAGAAGCAGCCCAGAATGTCTCGATTTGAAAGGCATCCATAATTTTACGACATCCGGCGTCGCACGGTTGACGCGTCCATCAGCATCGCAACCGTGGGTATTAAAAGAACGTGTAATCGTGAGATTACCCGGTTATCCAACTGCTTCTGCTCGCTTCTTCTATCATCCGTTTCGATTCCCCGATTCGAGGAAACCATAGATTAATTATGTTTTTTCCCCGTCTAGAAGTATCCCATCGCGGCGTTTCGTTGAACCGCTCTGGAAATGTATGCTCCTTATACAGGGTCACCGTAAACTCTACCTTGTACCGCGAAATTACAGTGATCGGTAAGCTGGAGCGCGAAATAAGAATAGAATGTTTCGTGGATGGGGCTCGTAAGCAACGGAAATTCGAAACGATTATCTGTGTACTTTGGCTCGATGTTATAGTATAGTAGAACCATCAATGGATCAAAGTAGTTGGCGTTTGTGAAAATGGAACGGCGAAATAGATACATAGAGCGTTCTTCTTCTTCGATATTCAAATTATTATTAATATTTGGATCAAGATACAGTTATCTCTAAAATCAATAACCCTCGTCGAATCATCCGTGTCCGTCATCGAATTTCGTGTCACCGATGGTACTTTTCCAAAGCGCGCCGTTTCTCGCTAATGAGCCAGTCGATTTATTTTTCACCTCAGACAGGCTATTTAGCACTGAAAACTCTGGTTTTCTTGCCTCGGTCGTGGAACGGATTTCTCCCAGCAATCGACGCGTTCGATTATTGGTAATTAAGCAGTCGCGTTTACCGCGAGATAAACGAAGGGGCAATGGCTCGTAGTCCCGGCCGATCGTATAAACATTCATTGCGTTTCCGATCTCGTCTACGCGCAGCGACGAGGAAAGTTTGTCTCTCGCCTCGTCTGCCCGCGATCCGCCTGATCTACTGAAAACGAGCACGATACCCTTTCCGAGGAAATCAGACGGGAGAAAGAAAGATGCACACGCATTTCTTACACGTGTTTCTTCCTTCGTTTATTGCAACTTAAAGCTTAATCCATAACACGTATCCCGAAGAAAGGAGAAAAAGATAGGGGATAGGGTGAAAGACTGTTAGAAAAAAAAAAAAATGACAAGTTGTCGTGGCTGTAAGGAAAGAACGACGGAAGGAATCGTGCCTCTTTAAAGTATCGGGAGCAATCTCCCCCCGGTTGCCACTGTTACAATTTCAAACAGTCCTGGGTTTCATTTATTTTTTATCGGGGAGAAGTTTGTTGACCTTGCAGTGCGAAACGCCAGGAATACATTGGAGCAGGCAGGAAAGTGGGGTAGAGTAGACGAGGAGGATGGCGGTGGTGGTGATAGTGGTGGTGGCGATGCTGGCGAATACCGACGGAGGGGGTAAGGGACGTCAGGGTTGCGAGCCAACGATGGTGAGGGTTGTTAGAGAAAGAGTGGGATGAATCGGACGGTGAGCAAGTTATTTCGCGCGAAATGTACATTGGCCGAATTTGGCTCGCTGATTTTTCTTTTCTCCTCGCCTCTTTCTTCCCATGCGTTCGCTAAATTTCTCTTACTACGCGTTTCTAGTACGCCTCCTTGTAATATCGGTTATCAAGGATAATAATTTTCTAATCCGATATTTAAATCTGTCATTTCCAATTATATACTAACATAAATTTGATTTATCTTTTCAGAACTGGGGCAGCGGATATCGAAGATCTTCATCGGTAAGCGAATGCACTTATAAAACAAGTAATCATTTTTCAAAGTCACTTTAAGAAAGTAAGTACTCGCGTTGAAGTGTGCAAGATTAAGATAGAAGAAGTTTATCATCGACGATTACCGGGACAATGATAACGCGACGATGAAGGATAATGATACCCGAGATGTTATTACGCGTACAAATAATGGCGGATTTGATACACCGTCGTAATTATCGTGATTCCCTGTAATATCCGCAATGTCTCCCCGATGTCTCGCTTATTAATCACGGCGTTACAATGTTGCACGACATTATGTATCTCGCAGAAACGATCGCGTCCCGTTCGTGAAACACGGCCACTAAATTAAAACCGTCCTTGGCGAGGGAACGTGTTTTTCGCGGGACGATCCGGCGACTAGCGATGAATCAAACTAATTAAATCGTTCTCCCACGCGGTACGATTATTCTCTTTGAAATCGCGACCAGCCTGTATAGCTGGGATTCATTCTTCGACAACGCGCTCGTAAGCGTTGCTCGTTTTTCGATGCTGGTCCCAAGAGCCTCGAGTAATCGAAGGACGTAACCCAGTTTCGTTGGGATAATCGTAATCGTAATAAACACGTTCTGCGCAAAAATACGCAACTGGTTCGAATACGAAAACAGCCAGAAGCATTGTTCGTCTGGTTCGCTGGATGAGCCAGTGAATTTTCGACAGTTTTTGGGTCACTCGGCGAACCGATGGCTAAAATTGAAAGTACAGGGGGCTTAAAAGCGAGCCTAACCACGGGTTAGGTTAGTCGTTTGGTGTTCGCGTGTCTGTGTCCGGTCTGGCCCCACGCGTATCTTAAGCTCCGCTCGTTCGGCTCTTTCGCGAGTTTTTTGACTACACGAACGAATCTCCGGGGAACTCTTTTGGCCGGCACGCCGGTTGAAACCGAATTTAGAGCGTGTAGTGGTAGTGAAAAGGAGTAGCCGTCTGAAGAGAAGGGCAAGGAAGAAAAAGAGAGGATCTCTCTTGCTCGTAGCCGCAAACTCGCGGCTGAACGGGCAGCATAGGAGATTCGTTATACGGCGGCGTGCAGGATGAAAGATACGGCCGTACGACGAAACGAAGGAAAATTATGAGCGGGTGCTAACGCGAAGTAATATTTAATGCGGCAGAAAATTTTGCCCCGTGCGGACCAACGTTGCGAAATACTCGTGATTTTTCTCCTTTCTTTTTTATTCCCTCTCATCCACCGTCTGTTCTTTATTTATTTTATTATTCTTTTTCTCGTTTTCGTACACGTCGTTGGTGGTGCCTCGAAGTGCCGTGCCGGTAATTAATGGCGTTAATATGTTTAACAAAGGCAATTAATATCCAGGATTGGCAAACAAACGAGGGAAGCGGAAAACGCGGGACGCGTTGGTCGGAAACGAAACAGCCCACGGTTTTAAGCTGTAAATTTATGACGAACCAGACGATTGACGTGTTCTGATAATTAACACGTAATAGCATACCGTTAATATTTCTTCTACAATTGCATATCCTGCAATATTCATGCGTTCCTCTTTTTTCTTTTTTTTTTTTTTTTCGCCGTTCCACTACTGGTTGCATAATAACCCGCTCATTAACTTTGCAATCAGATCGAACCGTGTGTTGGCGATCTTACGTGAATAACCGCGCTTCTTTTATTATTCCTACATTGTGTCTATTCTTCTAAACGTATTCATAACGCAACTAGCGCGCGCTTTAGCACCGATTACAGCGATGGCCGTCGGGATTCGCTCGATTTTTGCCGCTCGAAATTTTCGCTTCGCGGAGTTTGCCTACTGCTCGCAGAGTAGTAGGGTAAAGTCATGCAAACACTTAATCATTTTCGTAGTCAAACAAATCAACACCTAATCAGTTCCGCTAGGGGTGAGATTTACGGTACCACTTTCCAGGATCAAAATGAAATCTTAGGCGTGTGACAAATTACGTTCCTCTTCTTTCGTTCCACTGTTATGCTATAAAGAAAAGTAATCCAATGGTACAATAATTAAATCGCATCGCAGTAAACGATCAAGTGGTCGTCCGGGGAAGGCAACATTGAAGAAGAAGGAGAAGAAGAAGAAGAAGAAGACTGAACGGGGCCGAAGTGAAGGGAGTAGTAAAAGAAAGAAGGAAAGAGAGAGAGAGAGAGAGAGAAAGAGGGAGGAAAAAAAGGAGAGAGGTAGCTATGGTGGCTTCGTGTGCATAATTGTCGTGATTATGGGTGTGTGTGTCGGTTCGGCCCGTCTAGGTGCATACACGCATTCGGTTCTCTAGATGCAGCTGATCCTTGGTGCGTGTGTAACGGCGCAGCATCAGCGATGCAACGGAAGCGTTGGCAACCGCGCAACGGCGCAGACCGATGCGCAGCATCATTATCTGGAGCGCTGCTTAGCGAAGAGCATCATCCATGTTGCTCGTTAACTCGCGTGCATCTCATATGAATAAACTTCTTTAATTATCGCGAGTCGACCGTCGCGGTCGGGGGAAGCAACGCTCGTCTTGCCTTGCCTTGCCTTGCCTTGCCTTGCCTTGCCTTGCCTCGCCTCGCCAAGCCACGCCATGTCGTTTCAACGAATTCCTTTCTAGTCTCCGCCGCGGCCTCCTCGAAACCGCCTTCGCCATTGGCACACTTTGCCTTTCGTTCGGGGATTGTACCGGCCTTTTTTCGCCTGCTTTACAGCCACCAGAGTCTTACGCTTTCGTATCGGCCCCGGCACGCGTCTCGGTTGCGCGCTATCCAGCGCGCGCATCCGCTGCCGCGAAACCGGGCGACGCGGGAAAAATTTGAAATTCAAACGCCCTTCCGTGCGTTGGTTATTAGATTGGAAGGAAAGCGGTGTGCAGATAGTATTTTGGGGTAAAATTTGTGTTCGAATCCGTCGCGTTGTTTCAATTTCCACGGGCGAGTGGCGCAGTTTTGCTGCAGTCCACCGAGAGGATCAATGTAACGCGTTTACGTGTTTTCCTCTTGATAACGCGCCGAAATCGATGCCGGTAATTACGTAGAAAACTCTGCGTGTCGTCGATAGAGAGCTACTTTGCCGGGATTATTTTGCGTGGAAACGGGCCGGCACGCATGATTGCCAGACATTTTCTTCCTTAATGATCGACCGTGCTAGTTACGTCGCGAGCACCTTCGAGGAACTTGCGTAACTTTGGTAATTACAAATCTTCTATCGTTGTTATTATTATCATTACCCCGCTGGGTTCTTTCCTAGACGCGTAACAGGCCACGCGAACACCACTTATCTCCTATCGATCATCGTACTTTCACATTTTTCACGAAACTCTTGTAACAGCTTCGGGTGAAACGAATGTTTAATCAGATTTATTGGTATTCTTCTTTTTTCTTTTATTATTGATTTCAAAATCTAAACAGCGTTCGAATGCAATTTGAAATCAGGAAATGAAAAGGAAAGAGCGCAGTGATCCAGGCGAAAAACTTGGCTTGTACAACGGTACAGGATTTTTCGTTAGCCAATATTTTAATTAGTGGTGGATCGGTCGGTTCCACGGTGTCTGGGGAGGGTAGAGGTGGAAAAGGCCGTTCCATCGAACGTCCAAAAAATCGAGGATTAAAATTCATTTAGCATTAACAACGACTCCCGTCGAACGCACTCCGTGTAAAGGCTGCTCCCTGAATCTATATTCAGCACCGGTTCCACCTCTCGGTTACCATAGCTAGCCGGAGAGCTAACGGCTTCTCGATTTTTGTGGGATTTTATCAGGCAACGGGCAGCAGAGCTACGCCCGCCGATGCGTATATGCACGAGCTTGCGCGCAAAGAGGAGCAACACGAGGAAAAATAATAATAAAAGAGAGTGAGAGAGAGAGAGAGAGAGAGAGAGAGAGAGGGGGCAAAAAAGAGAGCAAAGGGAAAGAGGAAAGCATAAGCTATGCGATAAAAAAAAGGGACAGTTAGAGGAGAAAGGAGGAACGAAGAAGAGGAGATGGAGACGAAGAGAGAGGAAAAAATGGAGAAGCAACGTGAAAACAAGAATCCATGCGGCTATTGCGGCTTCCGTTACGCCGCGACGCGGCGTAGAGATGCTGTTGCTGGTTCGTTCGATCTCTGCGAGTCCAGAAACGAAGCCAGGACGATGCTTCGAACCGGTTTCCAACTCTCGATCGCGTAAACGAAGTGACAGCCTTTTCGAAACAGGCTTTCCCGCCCTTCGATCGTTCGCGAAACGGTGCAGGAACCCGTAACGATTTATCTTTTACACGTGTTCGCCATTTCAATTGCAAGGGTTTCTATAGTTTCATCTAAAACTCCCATGACCGAGGGAAAGTATTCGTATTTCTTTTCTCGTAAGGGAAGTATCCCACCATTTGCCTTCAATCTTGGGAGAAGCCGATTCATTCATAAACATTCATTTTAATCAATACGAGCAATTATTTTCGATGAGGAGGAGCAAAGAAACTCGAATCACAGGATGCACGTCCTCGATTAATCGGTTCGAAATCAAACTTTTCCATGCGAATTATTCTCGAGATAAACACGGGTTTAGTCGATTTCCTAGCGAATAATCGATCTCTCCAGTGATTAATCCAGTTTTCTTGCAGGCTCGATCGTTCGATTGGCCACGGCTCGTCTCGATTGACACGCCGATCGCTCGTTAACTCCGTTATTGCTAATCGATCGATCAGATCGACGTGTACGAAGCACGTAGCGAATCACGGAGGGAAGGGAAGATAAAGAATAAGCAATCATACGCAGAAGTTATCCTCGATCATCGTTTTTACGATTTCGTACACAGAACGCAAGGTTCGAGGGTAATTTAGATCGACTGCCGATCGAGTTATTCTCATTCTTGAATTAATCTCAACTTCAGTAATTACTCGGGACAGGATGTTTCGGCTGGAAGATAACGCGGTTCAACTTTCTAATCGTAAACGCGGACAGGGCTGGCCTGGAGCCGCGGAAACTGTTTACGCTTCGATACATGCCTTTTTGCCTTATCATTCTACACTTTATGCTCTTTTGTATAACTTACTATGGTAGTTGCACGCGTTACGACCCATCTAAGCTTTCATTGTGCCGGATTTTTCTAGGAAATGATTAAATTCTCAGGTAGAGAGAGTAATTAACCGTGTGATAGGTTGACAATTCGACCAGTTATCCGTGATTCTTTGTTGCGATTTGACTGACCGAATAAGAAAGAGGCGTCGGATAAAATTCCTCAACAACCGGCACAACGGATTACGTTATATTATAGTTGTATAACAAGCAGCGCGTAACACTCTTAATTTTCTCCAGTTTGTACGGTAATGATATACGTACGGGCGATTTGACGTAGCCGAAAAAGAAGCAACGAGATTTCGTTTCCTGCGAGCGCCATTGCATCGCATCGCATCGCATCGCATCGTCTCGAGGTTTGCTTTCTTCTTTTTTTTCCCTTTGCAACGCGTCAATCTCATTCGCGTAAATTTCGCCGCTTGCACACGATGTTCCTGCTGCTTCTGGTCTGCCGTTCGAGCAACAACTTCGACATGGCAACGAGAGAGAAATGCGTAAACACGAACCAACCAGCAACGTTGTTCCGTGAAACGAAGAAGAAGAAGAAGAAGAAGAAGAAGAAGAAGAAGAAGAAGAAGAAGAAGAAGAAGAAGAAGAAGCTGCCAATAGTTGTTGCGCCGGTGCATTCCCGTTCTACAAAGTTAATTACGTGGCTGACGCTCGTTAGCGAAAAAAATCCAAAGGCGATAAATCATAGTGATAACTGAAATACATTTCTGCTCTGCTAAGCGTAAGTGGCGTATCTCTGAAATGTTCTGCTCTGCTCTTCGTTTTCAAGACATTAACGGGTCTATCTTTCTCTCTCTTTTTCCCCCTTGTCTCGCGAAATCCTTGTTACGGTGTTGTTTCGAGTGGCGCCTAGGATGTTTGATTAAAAAAAGAAATATTCATCGGCACTGCCAATTACTTTCCAACCGTCTCGATAATATCGTCACGCTAACACTCGATACTCGCGTCTCGTTTAATATTCTAAACGCAAGCTCTACGCTTATCAGCTTGTAACTCGGTTCATTCCACGCGGATCTGCCTCGAAACACGTTCGCAAGCATGAATTACCCGCATTACCACCGGAAAGCCCTCCAGTTATAACAGTTTACTCGCGACCGAACCAATGATGTCGCGAATTTTTCCTCGAGACTATCAATTTGAATGGCCTCGTAGATGAAACTATGCTTTGAGGATCACCAATACCGTTATATCTGCTTCGAATCTAGGATTTAGGATCCAAGAGACTCGGTATCTGTAGGAAAGCATGGTGTTAGGAATAAGTTGACAAAGGGCCTTGACTTACAGAGCCTACAGCTCAAGTACCGTGCGTCGCCGACCTTCTGAACGGAGCATAGTGCTAGGCTTAGACGAAATCTTAAGTCTCAGAGCCTTAAATTACATCGATCCGTTACAAATGACGAGCAAAACAACACTCTGAACGTACAATTTGCGGCGATATCGAACGCGGTTGTTCGATAGACGTCGAAAGTCTTGCGCAGGAACGCGTGCAAGCATATAATTACGCGCACGGGCGAGGGGACAGGCTAACGAAGTCTGCATCGTGGATACGCCGAACGACACGATACGAAAACTGCTCTGACGCGGAGGGTTAAGGGAGGAAAGCGGCCATGAAGCGAGAGACGAAGACTAGAGGTGACAGAGGAGAAACTAGTCGGAAGAAAAAAGATAGGAACGTTCTGTGAGATAGGAGGCGGGTGAGAAGAGGGTGGAAACGGAGAAGATATTCTTGGCAACGACTGCGATGCAACAACTGTCCCCATCCGTCATCTACCAGGCAGTGCAAGAGGCCCACGGGAACACGCTGCCCGTCCCTCTTCTTAGTTCCCGAACCAGAAGAGGGGAAACGACTGTAATCATCGAGATCTCGGCTAATGACACTACGCTACCGACTCTCATTACGACGTTGTCGTCGCACGAATTTCCGAGATTAGTCGGGAAAACGGCCTGTCTACATCAAAGTCTCGAAGGAGATGCTCGAAGAAGCGTCTTTGGATGTTCGAGAAAGTGGATGCTAGATTTACAAGCTCCAACCGTTACACCTGTTTCTGGATGAAAATTATTATCGTCCAGTAGCAGTACTCGGTAGAATAGCCGTCCAGAGGGAGATTTCCATCGAGTTTCCATCATCCTCGATGACTAGATGAAAATTTGGATAAAATTCTTACGTGTATTCCGGTCGTTCGAGTTCCAATCATGATCGCGCTTCCATCGGCTACCATTTATCATCCCTGTATCGGTAGATAACACTCTCGATATCCATCGATACGTCCAGTAGAAGCAGACCGATAGAAAGAGAAGACAAGTGGAGAACAGCTCGGCAATGTCAAGTTCATCGGTTCTAAATCGACATTCCAATCCCTGCTCCATCATACGAGACGGATCAGGCATAGTCAAACATCATCTTCGCTCTTATCCGTCTCTGATTCTGATAGTCAACCGAACATACGCACACGTTGATTGACCGATCAGAAATCAGGAAAAAATATCCTCTTTCTTGCTTGTCACGAAGAAAATCTTCAGACGAAGAAGATAAAAAAGAAGACTAGAGAAAATGATTCGCGGATCTGAACCTACGGCAATCGTGTCGCGACTCTAAATCCGTCCTCTGCGCACGATCTTATTTTAGCGAGGCGTCGGCTGGTCAGAATTCACCCCTAGAAACGGTCCGAATGGAATTCTATTCCAGTTCGACGAACTCTCGTCGGTCGTCGGCGACGCAACCCGTGCACGCGTCAAACTCTCCGCGTCCAGTGTTAAGGACAGCCAGAAGAAGCTTATTCACCGTCGCTTCTCTCTATTTTCCAATTGAAAATAATTCTCTCCTACTTTACGTCCGATGAAACTTAACGAATTCATCTAAATTAATTACCCTTTCCGGCATCAATTTCGTCGGTGTATAATTACCAGCTCGGCGAGTTAATAAATCAACGAGGAATAATTCAAATGCCATCGCGCGGCACTGACCTTCTTCATTCGAAGTGACTTATCAAACATGCTGGAAAAGTTGTTCGATTAACAGCTAGGATATCTTGCGATAAAATTGTTAGTTTGTATGGCTCGATTATCCGTCGCTGAACGTTGGGTCGACTGTGGTGGATCCCTGGCCATTCGATCATCTACGCTCGATGCGTGTGGAACGAGTCTAGGCGTTCTAGTAATGGGTTCGGGCGGGTGTGTCGATCCGCTCGGGCTAAGGTAAGCCGGTTAAGAGAGCGTTCGAAAAGAAAGAAGCCGACGATCGGTCATCCCGATGCATATACGCGTTCCTGATGCGAACACACCGGACGCATGGACGTTCAAAGAGAGTGTAATGGTGAAGGTGTATACCTCACGCACACGCGCTTCTCCTTTTTTTATGTGAAATCGCTGAACCGCTCCACTAGGTCTCGGAAATTGAAATAGCGTTATCCGACGACGAGTAACCGTATCTGGCTAAATAATTAATCGCCTGCCTTAGAGACCCCTGAACGCAAAAGTCCATTGTAATCGATAAGTCGAAGAAATTGAATGGTAAAAAGATGGAAAACTGGCGAACAGGAAAGCATCCATAGAGAAAAGTCGATCGAAATTGTACGATCGATAGAGACGCGAACGATCGTACAGCGAACATTTTGCATCGTCCGATATGTTATTAAGTAATTATCCTTGAATTATGATCAAGACGAAGTAGTTTCGAAGTAAATTGGACATCGTCCGGCTGCCGTCGGCGTGGATCTTAGAAAAATGATTTTTAATCGAACGCTGATATTAAGCTCAGCACGGTGCTGTAATAAATCCGCGACTATCCTCGATACCGCGGAATCTCTGGCGAAATTACGACCGACTGGCCATGGGATTAATTGCGTTCTCGGTACCTTTTAAGCCGCACCGCCACCATCCCTCCTCCTCGCCATTTAATTTCTATAAAAGTGTTCAGAGAATTATATGTCATCGATTCGATACTTTTTTTATGTACCTTTAATTACATTATTAAACACCAACCATGAAGGAGGTTCCTTCGTTCCATAAATTAGAATATTATTAAAAATATTATTCCGAGTTGGAATTTTTTTTTTTTTTTTTTTTTTTTCCTTTTAACTACGGTTCGGCATCGTTATTGCAATTAAAGCGTTGATAAGGGTTGATAAGGATGTTATAATAATAAAAGTGACGAGCAGAGTGAACGCAAAGGAAGACGGCGAAAGGGATGATTTATCGTCGAGGATATGGCGCATATATAGCGGAAATTTAACCGGTATACCGAGCCGAATCTAGCGCATTGTCACACTTAACCGTAGCCTTTCGAGACCGACACGCCTAGCCGAGTTTAATGAACTTCTACGATCGTCCGGCGATGGCTGTTCGCGCTCGAACTAGCCGCGGGAATAAGCCGTTATCCGAAGGCCTGACCTACGCCGAAGATTTCGAGCAACGTAACTCATCATTATCTAGATAATACGCGGGGCACCGTGTATGTACTCTGCTGCTGTTGCAAGATGAATCACATCCACGCCCGATGGGATGCACTCGCGGACTCTCCACGCGAGTGCTTTCACGTTCGCGGCACGCTTTCCATCCTATGCTGAATTCTTCGCCCAACTATCGGTCACTCGGTACATCAGCTGCACAGACTTTCTACGTTTTCTTTTCGATCCTGACTAGATGACAAAAATCATTTAAAAATGTTTTTTAACATCAAACTCGAGGATTTCTATATCCGCTGATATCGGAGCAGTGATAGTCAGTCAGGCAAGGCAACAGTGGATGTTCAACGTGTCCTGGTAAGACAGGAGA
This sequence comes from Osmia lignaria lignaria, assembly GCF_051020975.1. NCBI lineage: Eukaryota > Metazoa > Arthropoda > Insecta > Hymenoptera > Megachilidae > Osmia > Osmia lignaria. The sequence goes on along the minus strand of NC_135033.1, from coordinate 9,881,214 downwards.
AGAAAAAGAAGAAGAAGAAGAAGAAGAAGAAGAAGAAGAGGAAGAACTAAACGCACACATAGAACAGTGTCTCTACATTGAAAGTTCTCTATAATCCAGCGACTGATTACTCGGTCGTGTCGTGCCCGCCCATTCTCCGGCTGAATTTTTCCTGCTCCCTTTCCTCTCACCCTCCATCGCGATTCTCCTCCTTCCAGATCTTTTTCTCTTCGCCAACTGCAGGCGTGTAACCGTTGTAATTAGTAACTATCCCCGTTTAAACGTTTCTAAACCATGTATGCATATACACGCATAGAAAAGAGAAAGAGATAGAGAGAGAAAAGTGTGCCTCCGATAGTAGCGGATCGACGGACGGATCCAGAGGAAAGGGGATGGTGGTCGATGGAAAAAGGGGATGGCAGGAGAGAACGGTCGATCATACGAGTGAAAAGGTATCAGAGAAAGATGGTATACCCGGAGAGAGGAAAAGTAGAGAGAAGAAGGGTGGTGGATATGGTGGTGGTGGTTGGTGGTGGTGGTGGTGGTGGTGGTGAGCAAACCACACGGCGTCGTAGCTGCATAACTACGCGCTTATTGCACTATTTTCACCATGAACCGATACACGTGTGCTGGAATACCCCCTCCAACGATGGCTACCGCGCATTTGCCTGCTGCAGGATCAAATAGGAGGGCACGGAAGATCGACGCGCGCGCGATCAGAGAGGGGGATGAAAAGGAGCAAGACTCGTGTACCGAGCGAACCGTGGAGGAGGGGGCAGAGGTAAAGTTAAACGCCTCGTCCTGTCGAAGGATCAACAGGCGTCGAGGACGTATGTTCGATTTGGAAAATGCTGAGAGAAAGGAGCGACGAGGGTAGCCGAGGAGAGGGCTGGCTTCGCCGGAAGACGTAAGACTGGTTGATGTTGGAACGCTGATTTGCTTTTCCTCTTTTACTCTTTTCCACCTTTTTTATCCGCGACACGCCGATCCGCTCTCCTTCTAACGGGAATATCCTCACCTCGAACAGGGACACTTCAATTATGCAAACTTCTCGCTACGATACGGATACACGCTACGACAAGAACTGTTGGTAGTTTTAGGGTTATTGATTCGAATCTGAGGATAGGAACTTATCAGAGAGAAAAAAGAAAGCGAATCTTTTTCTTATCTTCCACTTCTTCACCCTCTTAACCCGGTGCGCTCTTCTTGTTTCGCCAAAGGTTCTCGTCTTTCTCTCGTGGCAGCTTCGTTCGCATGCTTCGTCTTCTTCTTTTGCCAGGGCAGTTCTGTTTCTGGCCTGGGTTTTTTGCTCGTTCCCAACCGGGGACAGATCGGTTTCTTGCGGTGTTCCCGAGCCGATTGCGTGCGTAAGTATCGGGCCAGTCGCGATGGTTAATGAACTTACCTTAGCCAGAGCCTCGTGTTTCAAGCGACGCGTCGCGACGTGCGCCCAACAGGGTCGCCCCGTGTCCTTGCTCAGCATCCTTTTCTCAAATCAAATCGGATAGGAGCGTATAAAGTTTTATAAGTTCGAGTCGATCCATCGAACCTGTTATTTCCGTCGCCAAGACGAATCGATTCGAAGCAGGAGAGGCATCGTTGTCGCGTTCGAAAGGATCGAATCGGTTTCCTAGCTGACGAGCGTGGTTAATCGTCGATCGGGATCGTTGACGCGGCTTCGGCGACCCGTTCCATTTCTTTCTAGTAAATCGAAAGATTTCGTTTCCGTTTTTAAGGAAATTCTCTCCGTTAACACTAGTGAAATTGCTTCCGAGTTAATAATTACGATAGGAGAGCGAAATATCCGTTGATTTCTAAACCGAGAACACGCGTGTTTCGTTCTTTCGCGACGCTCGATAAAAAGCATCGGTGGAGATCCACTTTCACGTCCGCGGCGAGATGCTCACACCCGTCGATCATTTGTAAGCCCGGGGAACGTACAAATCACCGGTGAGACGAGTCGTCGAGAAACGAAAGAAACCCGAAACATCGTCGGATCATTACGCACCACGCAAGAACAGAGCCACTTCTACTTGCTGCAGATAGTAAGAAACTAGGAATACTACTAGGCTCGATCCTCGTTCGAAGAAGATTCTTAGATCATCGGGCAACTCGGAGGGATACGCGAAGGGACCGAAGGACTTCATTGTGGAGTGAAAGACGGTCAGACAGTCGCGTTGTCCGAGCCGTGCGATCGGCGAAACGGATGTCGATCGGTGGAAGTGGATCGTTTGCAACGGAGTAAATCTGAATAGTCATACGAGTGGAATGGTAGAAGCGGGCAATGGTTCAGAAGCTGAACGCTTCCGTGTGCCAGCAACGACGCCGTGGGCGATGCGGTCCGTACGACTCTTCTCGACGAGATGCTGTCCGTCGCGGTTCTTCACCTTGAGCACACGCTGCTCTCGTCGAGCGTATCCAACTGGAACACCTGCAGCGCGAAAATTTTTGGCGTGGTTTCCCGCGACCTATTCGACGATTCCATCGACGTGTTAGTCGAATTCCGTACGAATAATTAATTTCATAACTTTTTTTTTTTTTTCTTTTTTTTTATTCTTTCGTTGTTGCATTGGAAATCGACTCGTCGCGTCGACTTAAAAAGCGTCTAAGCCCTCGCTCTCTCGGATCCAAACATTTTTAATCCCGCGTTGATCGATAACGCCATTAAGCCAGCCTCTTCAGCGCAATTCAAAGTCTACGGTTTTACGTCGAGCCGGGTGTTCCGCGAACCGAATTACCAGCACGTCCGAAGGAATGCGCGTGGAAGAGTGATTTCGATCACCGGGCGACGAGTGGCCGCAAAATCGAGCACCATCTAATATCCCCCCGAGCACCGTTAATAAAACAGTAATATGGAAAGGCGTGCATAGGTGCGTGTGCAACGGAAACGGTGCTCCTTCTTTCCCTAGGCTTACTCTCGCGATATTACGTTAATATCGTAAGTACGAGAACCGATAGGAGAGCTAATACCGTGGAGAGATTACGCGGCAGCAAGTTAGCCTGTAGCTATACTCCGGTAAATACAAGGTGTCGAATATTAGCGAAATTCTCCTTGGGAAATATTATATTCGCGACGTTAAAGCTTTGCGCTCGATGATCATTTCGCAACGACTAATGACAGTCAATCACCCTTTAATCAAAAAGGTTAATCACCCTTGGTAAGATAATTTTCCGTGACACCCTGTATAATGGTACTGGGATCGCGCGGATGAACGCGAGAGAGTAGAAGTGTAGGTTGGGCAAAAAGCAAGCAGGCAAGTGAGCAAGCAAACGGCCAAGCAAGGAGGAAGGGCGTCGGCCGGCCTCGCGAAGCGCCACTCGGTCAAGCTCACTGCCATCATCTAGAATCTAGATAGCCAACAGCCGCCGCCACACAACCAGTCTCTGTCTATACTATACGTACGCGTTAACCGTGTACCAGCTTCTAGGACTGCCGGTCAACCTTGCCTTGCCTTACCTTGCCTTGCCTTGCCTTGCCTTGCCTTGCCTTACCTTGCCTTTCTTTTCGTTCGAGGGACGTCGAGAGAGAAAGAGAGAGGAGAAGGAGGACCCTATTTACATCTTTGTTTCTCCCCTTGAACTCTTTCTCTCGGTTGGCGGCAACTCGTCGCCACGGTATGCAGAAACCTCGACGTCCGTCGAGAACGGCGACGGTTTCTGAACCGATGCCCAGGGAAAACGTATATGTAGCTTTCTGGCGCTCGATCCTTGTCCCTGTGTACCGGGGACCTGTTTTCTTGTTGCTCGGTATTAATCATAGCTCAGCGAACAGAAACCTTCCCCCTGGTTATTGATGAACGAATCTCGCTGCCTCTTGTGAGTTTTTTATTAACTGCTACCTGAAGATTGCTTGTTTTTAACCATTCTTACGTAGACAATGTTCGTTTGGATAATTTGAGGACGTTTTGATTGGTTATTGAAGAACTTAATCCTTGAGTCGTTGGTCATCTCTAAGTTTTTCAATTATTATTCCTGTAATTGCTAAAATTTCTATTTGGTAGAGTACCCAAATACCCATTTCTATATTTTCCTAATTAATTTCCCAGATCTTTGTGAAAATATTAGAAAATCGCTTAGAATGCGTAGATTATCAGAGTCAGAGCTCATCCGGCTTCTAAACTTCTTTCCTATCCCCGTGTTATCAACGGTACTTCTGTTATCGTATTCACGTATCGGGAACGATCCGCAGCAGGATCGCAGCTTTTCATCGTTTGATATTTAGCTAATATCGATGCCTGGTAACCGGCCCGTTTGTCACGGTGCAATGAGTTTCGCGGTCTGCACGCGTGTTCGAGCCGGAGTAGCTGCAGCCTCGCCCAGATCCCGTGGAATTTTCATTCGACCGACAGCAGGCTTTTTAAGCCGGTCAGATCCGGAGGGGCAAAGGAAAGAAAGAAAAAAGAAAAAACGGTCGCAGCGAGTGTAAAAAGAAGATTCACGATTAAAAGGTTCTCGGGTAGACGTCGTTGATCTTGACGGCGCGAAGAACGCTCGCGTAAATATATTTTATTAAGGCTGCAATAATATCAATTATCGCGGTGGATGGCTGGCCGGCAAAAACATGATTTATCGTAATAACATCCCTCGACCGCTCGACGTATTTATAAGAGGCGGCCATCGCGCGACGATGAAGTTTTCCTTGGATAGAAACAAATTGAACTGATTTTTCTATCCTCTACTGTCCGGCTTGCTTAAAATGCGCGGTGCACTAACGACGATGCGATTATCAAGATTATCTTGGAAATTATCAAGCCAAGACCATAGTTTGATTGAGAAGTTGCACAGCCATGCTTCCATCGTATTTCGACGGAAGTTCGATAGCTGGGTAGCCGCTTTCTCGTTTTCCTTTCGAGACACTTACCAACTCTCTCTCTCTTAATATTTCCAATAACTTAACAGAGGATCGATATAGTCAACCCTATATATTTTTAACAATTTTTATTTTTACCCTAAACCCGAGAGAAAATGAATTCTCTTGTTCAGAGAGAGTTGGGGTAGATCGTAACACGATCGGCGTAGTTGAAAACTGATATAAATTAGTCTGACGACCAACCGGGGGCATTTATGATAATGAGTCTCATTAATATCGCATGAGCCAGATAATGCCGACTTGTTGTATACCGTATTTTTTCATGTCGCCCCCTCCCCCCGCGACCCCCTTGGACCTTCCGTTGTTTGCGCTCAAAGCACAATTATGCGGCATTAGGTTTCCACGAGAGAGGCGAACCTTGATTTGGGGCAACAGGTGCACACAATACGCATGCATAATGCACACCCAGCACATGTAAACTGTCCTGCACGAGGCGGTGCACCCACACCAAATTGGCGTTATTAAATTTACATATACGAGGGAGGTGCTCGCGCGTTCCGACGCGAATTAAGCGATTCTTTCTTCCGTTTTCTTTTTCACCTCTCTTCCTGTCTCTTCTACCGTCTCTTCTGACGGTGACCCGTTATCCGGACACCTACCACCTCGAGGACGTCGGTAATTAAAGCGTTTAACCGTGATTTATGATTCGATCGATAGATCCTCGTTAAGTTCAACACGGAAATCCATGAAATCTTAACGACGGGAGCTTGGCACAGGTGTCATCGAAGAAACACGACCATGATCGCAGCCGCGGACGCGTTTCCAATCGGTTCGATGTATATTTAGCGCGTGTCGCGTCTAATTCGGCATTCGGTTCGTCGAGGAATGACTAATTCGACGATTTCGTAGACGCGAACGTTGCTCGACGCGACGCGACGTTTCAAAGGGATTTTCGCGTGGCGTGTCGAGGGAAGGGTAGGAATTTGACCCGTTGAACTGGATAGTGGTCACGAGCAGAAAGAGTAGCGTGAGTATCGGAAGCTTTGGCAGTGGCTCATGGTCAAACGGATCGGAAAAAGTTGTCTCGTGGCCAGTTGCCAAAATTACTTTCCCACTGTTCGATTAATTTTCAAGTTAACGCGTTGCGTGGCTGGCTCGTTTCTAAAGAAAACTCGCTTCTCTTCTAACTTGAAATATTCTAATCCCATAACCAGAATATGCAATTCAGTAAATGCCTCTTGCCGAGGATTAGACTTCCCTGACTCGTTTCCCATTGAATTTGCATCGAAACTCTCATTACGAATAACCGTGCAGACTTAATAGCGAGCTTAATCAAACATAACACCATGATTACTAGTTAGATGCGTTTATTTCTCGAGCCAAGTACACTAAAAAATGTAATACAAATGCGTATATATATATTTAATAATGCATAAGATGAAAAGTTGAGGTTCGGATAGAAAATCTGTGTTCACTTTTGAGGCGAAGCTCGATGGCGGAGTACCGTCGAGGAGTTCGTCTTGATTTAAATGCGTGCGAGGACTATGGTGGCGTTGCGTGGCGTGCACTTGTATGCGTGCTACTAGAATAGCAATGCCGAGTTATTTTCAGGTGACACTTCGGAGCGAAGAGGATTCGTGCGAGTAATGTCACTCATAGGCTTTTTCAACTCGTTTAAAACATCTCCGCTTGTATTGCTCGCGCTGATCGATGCGTGGATTCTCTTCAACGTCCGATCGATCCTTTTCTTTCTCTTCTTCTTCTTCTTCTTCTTCTTCTTCTTCTTCTTCTTCTTCTTCTTATTCTTATTCTTCTTGGAAATTCGATCCAACCGCTCGAACGAAGTTTCTGAAATTCATTTGTATCGATCACGAAACAAAATAAAATTACACCCATAGGTTGAATCGCAAAAAGTAGATATTCTTCGTATAAAATTCCGCCCTTTAGTGCCGCGATTACGAACACGAAATTATCGTTGACCGTGGAAACAGTTGCTCGGCAAATAATAAACAGCGATTAAAGTAAAAGCGTGTCCGTATGATACGTGAAAAGGGGCGACCGGTAATTAATCTGCCGCGGCTAATCCGCCGCGGACGCGGCCGCGCGCGCTGGAAACAAGAGAAAGCATTCCTGGAGAACGCGGTGTATGGCAGGTCGAATCGCGTTGTAAAGTGAATGCACGCACGGTCGCATACATAAATGCAAATAACACACGTGTGATGGCAAAGCGGAGCGTGCAAGTATCACGACTAACCTGTTGCGCGTCATTCATTTTGGTACTGATCCAGTCAACGTTTGTTTGAAAATCAATCCCGCCCGTCTGTCGGCCAGCTGATGAAACCGACCAATATTTTGTAAAGCCCCCCAATCGGCTCGGTATCACCGTCAAACGGCTGTTATCCTTCGAACCGACAAATTTTCTGATCAAATCATTTCTATCACCGCGATCAATAAAATTAATGTACCTTTTTTACGGCCGGCGAATGTTCAATTTGCATAAATATGCGAGATGAAACGATTATTAAAACATCTATAAATTATTTAGCGTCCAGATAGGCGCCAATAGCGATAAAAAGATGAACGCAGGTTCATCCCGTTAAGGTGATCACCGTTAGAAAAAGTTGCGAATCGAGCGGAAAAATGGGAACAGATGATCCCTTTCTCTAATCGTTTCTTGCGCAACGATCCTCGAGTAATCGATGGCAAGAAACTTATTTATCGCATCAGAAGCGTACCGGTTCCTACTTTCGATCCCATTAAAACGCAATTGGCATACGATGACCGTCTATTCTGTCCTGCCGATGGAAACGTTATCGCGTTTAACATCGAGGTAATTCGATAAAAAAAAAAAAATAATGCAAGGACGTCGCGCCGCTATTTGCACCGCGAGATACAAAAGTCCGCTCGAAAGAGAAGTGGTCTCGTTACCGTTGACTCACGCTCTGTAAGTCTAAAAATACGCGACGAGCGTCGTGGAAAAGCGTCGAATAAAAAGTGGAAGCGTCGCTTCTGGTATTGGAGTAATCGTAATCCGCTGGTTAATCGCGTTTGCGTCGCGGCGCTAATCGTCCACGAAAGACGGTACTCCATTTTTAAAGTGCACCGTACTTTGATGTTCACCGAATCGATGCCTCTTATAATTATCTATTCCCTTTCATATCGGAAAAGGGATTAATGACCATTTTTCAAATTCTAATTAATAGAAAATAACTGCCGGTATAAAAAGAGAGTGGTAGTTGAAATTTCTACGAGCTCGTGATAGCGGTGGATTCGCGAACGCGTCTGAAAGGAAGGTAACGATGACGGTCAGCTCGCGTGCAGGAAAAAGCGGAAACGAGATTAATAATGCAGATGAAACGTCGAACAATTGTATCCTTTGTGTCGGTCGCGTTCGCGCTCGATTTACCTCGCCCGATAGAATCACTCGGTTCTTCGTGCGGAGAGAACGTTCGAAAGAAAGGTCCATTCGTGTTTTCTAAAAAAGAAAATTAGAAGAATTTGAATTTCTCTAATGTTAGATATTTTACGAACGAAAAACACAAAGGTGACACGAGGGTCTTTGTCCAAGAAACTGATCGTTATTCCATGCCTGTGCTTACGTCGTTCGTTACGTTTACCTACTTCCGGAGTTTGTCGGTCGAAAGATAAGCGAAAGTTCGGAAAGTTCGGTGGCGCGGAAGGAAAACGGGAGGAAAATCGGCCGAGTCGAGTGAGAAATTATCGTAGACGGAAAAGAGGAGAGGGATCGGTTATCGGTAATTGCGATCGTCACCTCAACAGACGTCAAGAGACGTTTCCTTCCTCTTTTCCGGTATGCCAACTTCCTTCCCGCCTCGGTCCAAGAAACCACGCCATCGATACGATACGAGCAGCCAGGATTTCTAGAAGTCCCCTTGGATGCAACTCCGCTTGTCGCCTCGAGCATCGACCCACACAGATCGCAATCTCTCTCTCTTTTTCCGCGAAATATCGACGCGTTCGGTTTCGATACCAGACGCTTTTCGAAATTTGCCCGATCTTTCGAGGCGACGATTTTTCTTACTCCCCGGATTGCCCGCCAAATTGAAGTCCCATGGAAACTCGGAGCAAAGAAACGTTTGAATGAAATGGATTTTCAAATGGAAAATGGAAAATTGAGAGGGGAATGAAAGATACAAACGTAGAGAAGCAATGTTTCTGTTTCGAATTAAGAATATAAAGATGCAAATATTCGTTCAGAATTGGATAATATTATCTTATTAACCCATCGACGATATTTACGTATTCGCGAATGTTAATCATAGTTAGTTGTAGAGAACGATTAACAGGCGGGTAAGGAAAGTTCCCTTAAGTCGATATAACTTCTAGCTTCGCAGCGCTTTCATGAAACTATTTAGCCACTTCCATCGACGACCAAGAAAGTGATTGGATAACTTCGTCGCTAAACGAGGAACACAATTAAAGTTACAATTAAGATACTAATCGAACCGGTCCCTCTCGCGTCATTCACTCGTCGCGATTTTCAAAGAACGACCTGTCGTTTGGCTCGTTCTTCCAAGGAAACTCGTCAAATCGTCCGAATAAATTCGTTTAAATTATACTAAACAATTTTTATTCAACATTTTTTGCTACTTTTCTTATTGCTTATAGCTAACTGGATTATCGTTATGGTATTCGTCGAATGACGCGTGCCAATCGATCGCTACTAAATAATTCATTTATTATTCTTTCAATGCTTTCAAGATTAATTTATATTCCACTGTATTTCGATATTAATTCTCTGATAAAATCTGAGAATTGAGAATTTCCAAAGGTGCCGACGGCTATCTAACTTGCGAAAGAATACTCTACTGCGTATTGACGAATAGGGATGAAATCAAGAATAGATTCCCAAACATATTTTTGCGATATTCTTGGATCCCGTTTCTAGCGGTCACTCTACTTTTCTGCGTAATTACTTCGAACACGGAAGTTAACCCGCGTCAGCGTGTATAATTTTCGTATCACCTCGGCGTGATACAACCGTTTCTCGATTTCTCTCTACGTAACGAGCTATGATCTCCTTAAAATGACAGATGACATAACGAGACAGTTTTTTTCCCACGAAAACGGGACGCGCGACACCGGCTCGAAACGAGACGAAAATTCTCACCGCTAGCTTTCAAATATTAAGAGCGAACGGAGATATCTGTGCGGCAGCGAAACGCAATCAGAATAGTAATTAAGGATTCGGTTAACGCTCGAAGCGCGAGCGTAGAACGCAACCCAATTTAAACACACAAAAGTGCACGCTGTGCTAGCGAGGGGAGTAGAAGGAAAAAGAGGACGGGTGGAACGAGGAGATGCAACGGCAGGGTGGAAAAGGGAGGACCCGTTTCTTCGTGTCGTACGGGTGCGCGCGTGTGTGCAGACGACGCGAGATTCGGTCGCGTTCCCGCGCGAAATCGAGTCGCGAGCGCGCGCGTGTTAGAGGCAGCCGCTGCCAAAATCTCCTTTCTTCAGCGAAGCAAATTTATTTCCCCGTTTCATTACTATTCGAGGCTACTATTTTTTTCTTTTTGTTTTTACAACGAACGCGTTGCAAATTCGAGCAAAAACTGGAAACGGATTTTCACGAGTCATCGGTCCTCTTAATTGGTTTCCGAGTGCGATGATGTCAGGCTTGCAAAAAAATTCGACGCAACTCGAACCCGTTGGAACGTCGCGACGCGGCGAGGTTAGGGCGCGAGCACGCGCCCGCGCCCGCGCCCGCGTCCGGCTGCGCACGCACACTCGGCCGCTTTTTTTCACGAGGTCCTTGCACATTGTCAGGCGTACGCAAAACCCGACTCCCTCTCTGGGGTGCCCTCTCTTATACGTGCATTCTTTCGATCACGCGTGTACGTGTCGTGTATGCACACGCGTGCACACAGCTATCGGGGGGGACGCGTGTGCGCGTTCGTGTCGGAGACGATGCATCGCGCCACGCCGCGAACTCGGCTCTGAAAAGTAGGGGAAGAGGGAGAATTCCTGCGCCCTCCTCCCTCTCTCTCTCTCTCTCCTTGGTCCTCCGTTGCTGTCGTCTCTGCTTGCCCCTCTGGCTACTCTTCCTGTCCTCCCCTCGGTCCTCGGTCGCTCTCCTCTCTACCTACACCCTCCGTCGTCGCTGCTGGTCGACGAGGTGGACGGTGGCGCGCGCGAGACGCGCTTACACCATCAGGCCGTGGGGCCGTTTCGAGAGAGTAGCAGCAGGTGGACCAAAGGGGTCGGCGAGGGACAGGGAAGGAGGAGGACTAGGGTAGCAGGAGGAAAGCAAGAGGGAATCAAGTGGAAGAAGGAGAGAGGGAGAAAGATCCGGCGGTGGCCAATGGGACGGAGGCTGGGAACCCCGAGCGGGAAGATCCGACAACGTCGCCGTGCAGTTTTTGTTTACCGCGCGCGCTCCGAGGAGAGCGCGTAAGCTGCTCCTGCAGCAGCAGCACCACTAGCAATGCTTGCACCAGCAACGATAGTAGCGACGGGGAGAAGCCAGCAACCAGAAGCACGCCACGTCTCTCCCCGTCCTTTTCCATCCTTCTTCCCTTCTTTCCTCTTTATCCATCTCGCGCTTCCGTTCCTCTCTCTCCTCTCTCGCGCTCTTCCTGCCCGTTGCTCTTGCTACGGTTCGACTCCTCCCGTCGGACACCGTGACCACAGATATAGGGTAGCAGGCTGTCTCCACGGACACACGGGTCGGAAAGAGAACGAGAAACGGTGGAAATGGTGGCCACGATTTTGATGTTAGTCGATAAAATTATCCCCGTTTCTTTCGTTCGCGATGCTCATCCTCCTTTCGCGTCGTCCCGGACGCCGCGACGCGAGTCCTGTCCACGCGTCTAGCCTCGTCCCATCGAATTATCGTCTCGCGGATGGAACACCGCGAGATCCCGTTCGAGATTTTGCTCCAGCTCCGGCGCGACCTCCAGCGTTTTAATTAAAATAATTAAATCGCGAGGGTTGCCGCGCGGGCGCAGACCGATGGCCGAGCGTCGCGGAAGGAAAAGTAATTAAAAGGAACGCCGTCGGCTTTTCCAGCAAGTTACGCGGCCGTTTCCCGATTTCAGGTACCCTCGATGATGTATGACCGCCGCTTCGGGTACCGGTTTTCCCTCGCCGCTAGCCGCGACGCATCGCTTCGTAAAAACTTGATTGATAGTACTGTTGCCGTGCTAAGTTTCCTCCGCGATATTAGAATCATTCGTACCGTGAACTCGTATCGTTTTTCGGAGTTAACGAGCGAAATCGTCGCTTCTTTGCGCATAAGCGGTGAACCTGATGAATGGCGCTTTGCACTTTCCTCTATCTCTATCCCGATGACTTTGTAGCTTTAGATTATTTCATAACGATTACTTGTGGTTTGCTACTGTGATTCGCGATGAATTCACTATTCATTTTAGGATGATCCTTTGCGGAGCTGTAAATCCTAGTCGTAACGTTAAGCAAGCAGTTGGCCAAAGGCTAATTCGTTTCAACAAGCCTCTCCCGATGATGAAATTTATGATATCACTCGAAATTTAGGGCAGAGACGCGTCTTAGCTGGCTTATCGCAGCGGCGCCTTTTGCTGACGAGAGATCCGCGAGCGTGGTTAACGATTTTCGACTGCACCCGGTCGAGATCGAAAGATTGCGCGGGTACCTTCTTAATTTATGGTCGAAGCGGGTAACATTTCTCAGCCACCCTCGCCGGGACCTGGCCATAACTCCAAGATCGGCGCCAGATTCAACGTGGAACGAAGGGAATTTTGCCAAACCTGATGCAGATTGATGGGATCTTTTAGCCGATGAACCGCGGAAACCGTGTCCTCTCGCGGATTCTGGAAACATAGCTTCTAATCATTTCTTTACTAATTTTCTACTTAAATGATTTAGAAAAGAAAAATATCGAGAACTTACCTCATTTTCTTCTCTTCTCCTCCTTCGGTTTTCTTTCAATTTCTTTTCACTGTTCGGATTCCTTAAACGCTTTTCTTCTTGCGTTTAATCCTCTTAAACGTGTCGCTCTTTAAGTTTCAGTTACTTTAAATGTTTCTGTCTTCTTGAATTCCTTTTTTGAGAACAGAAAGGAATTCCTGGTCCGTTTTTTTAGATTTCTTCCTTCTTAGAAAAATGTGGAAGTCCTTGTGTTTGAAGAACACATTCTTCGATCATTAAATCATTTACAAAGTGGGAAAAGTTTCACCAAAAAATATAACGATTGTGAATAATCCCATAGTCACGATGTTTCCTACGGCCTACGCACATTCGTTTTTACTGCGTCATTCACCGCGTTATTAATCGAAATGTCAGTTTTTAATTCTAACTAAAAGCCAATTGACTATATTTTCCAAATACCCGTGAAACTGACGAATATCAAACACTAAATACTGAATTTCAATATCAACATTTTTCCAATCGAATCACGTAAATCTTTCAATAAACAAGAGGGTGATTGTTTTTTTTTCTTTATTTCGGATCGCTTTAACTTCATCCCTCGAAGTTGAAGTGTTCTTCATCGATCGAACGTTTAGGAAGCTCCGACTGAAGTTTCATTTTCCAATCGAACTCGAAACAAAGCCGAATGACGATTGTCGAGACGGATCAGGAAAGTTTTCGGACAATCTTTTTACAAGCGAACAAAAAAGGTATCTCGAAGAAGAGTAAATTTAGCCGGTGTAATATTTTACTAGGACAGTGAAGCAGTGGCGAGTGAACTGCTCGTTTTACAATCTTCCGGAGTGTTCTTCCTTTCGTCGTTTGCACCCTTCCCCGTTGGCCAGTTCTTCGAACCAACTTTTTGAATGTAAAATGCCACACTTCCTTAAGTAAAGCCATTTTACGTTGCGATGAATTCACCAACGACATTTTCAGCCGGCATGAATCGTTGCTATTCATGAATTATTTCGTCGACATTTGGCAAGACGAGGTAAGAAGCGGAAGGAGGAGGAAGAAGAGAAAAAGAGATACAAGAAGGCGGGCTGGTTGACGAAAATTTTTTTTCAAAAACAACCCGCCTCCAAAGTGTCGTCGTCCCGTAATGATATATTTTCTTTAACAACGCGCGTGTAAAGCGGAGGAGTTAACAAGGTTGAAAATGAATAGAATCATTCGTAGATGAAGCACCTGGACCCGCGCGTCCATACAATTTCGCTGTGAAAACTTCTTTAGAAAGCCGACAAAAAAATTGGGAAGCTCTTCCGTAGAAGATAACGGAAGCATCTCTTGCCGAGAAAAAAGAAGGCAATAAATTAAATAGCAATTGCTTTTCATCCGCGGATAGATGCTGGAAATGAAGGAATTCATGAAAGGATAAAAAAGTCTTTCGACGAAACGGAAGATTACTATGCGTAGAATTTCCAAATGAAAGCTATTGCTAGAAAATCTGATTGCAGGAAAAAATGGAGAAAAATCGGGCAAGCGAAATGTCGAGATGGCAAAAGAGGCGCGTAAGTTGGCGTCGCGCGAGCCGCAAAGTCGCCGGAACGTTTCGCAGCTGCGGGTGGTAGAACGTTGCTATAAATTACCGGTGCACCTCGAATAGACTCCTCGTGTGGCGAAAATCTCGTATTCCTGTGTCTGCCGTTGCTTCTCGCGTTCTTGCTGGCCCTGTTTGTCGTGTCAGGGCCGATTGAGCCTCGACGTTCCAGAGAAAGTAGCCAAGGGACCAATTGTCTAACTTCACCGAAATTTCTAATTAAAATTTCGATGCATTCTACGTACGAGTTCATCGCGATTACCGTGACATTCATACGCGGATGCCACCTAAATTTCTAATTTCATTTCATGAGAAAGGGCAAGATTTTCGTAGACGGCTAATTTTCGAGTAAATCGAATGGCGGTAAGAATTGTGGTTTCGTTCGCTTGAACGTTTACGGGTTTTTTCTTTTTTTGTACGTTCAACCGTTACTTTTCGTTACTTTACACAGCTGTTCAGGTAGGAAATGCGATTCGCGCTCGGTGCAAAGTCGAGATAATCGTTCTCGATGACACGCATCGCCGGCCACCGATGATCGGGAACCGCTTTCGCGTTTCCTGTGCGTCTCTATTCACCGCTCGATTATGCTCATTTCAAGCCGTCGAGGTGTGTTTATGACGCATTGTTGCTTTTCCCGTGGGGGGAAAGCTTGTGTCCGATCGTTTCAAAATTGAATTGTTGGACAATCCAGATCGTAGGGAATAACAACTTATACTCGACGGCTGTAAATCTTCTCCATCTCCTACTTATTATTTCTATAGATAAGTGTTCAAATAACCTGTACATCCGCCTATCATTTTAAGAACTTCTCTTTAACAACATTACCATTAGAGATCATTCTGCAAAAAATGAACCGAACAACATTCGGTCGAATAATCGCATGCAGAGCAATTAACACGTTAAACGAAAGAACATCAGAAAAGCTCGTCCCATGGCGAGTTAAATTTAACGATCCAAGCTCCCTCCTCTTCATCAGTTAGGTGGTATCTGGTGGAAAATAAAACACGACGCCGCGGAAATTCGGCCTAATTGTGGAAACACTGCGCAATTAGCCGGAAAAGGGAGCGGCGGCGAACTTCTCCACCGCTAGTAATAATCTCTCTCTTTGACTCCTCTTTCTCTCTCCCTCTCTCCCTCTCTCTCTCTCTCTCTCTCTCTCTCTTTGTCAGTGGAAGTTGCGATGCTCGAAACAAATTTAAAGGAGGCCTGCCGCGAACCTACGAATCATCGTTTGTACGCTTTCGACTTTCGAAGACGGGACGAGGACGGAAAGTAAGGTAGGCGAACGAAGAAGAAGAAGAAGAAGAAGAAGAAGAAGAAGAAGAAGAAGAAGAAGAAGAGGGAGAGGAAAGATGTCATCAACCTCGGAAGGCTCGCCGTGGACGGTGACTAACTGTGCAAAGTTTAACCCTTCTCCCTAGAACCTCCCCGACGCGGACAGAGAAATGTCGCGTATGCAAATCGTTGCCGAGGAGGTGAATGGTCAGCTGGAAAAGGAGAAGGCAATCGAATGTTTTTTGGCCGAAAGGAAACTGGAACGCGCGTACCAGGCGAATACGTTTCTATCCCATTGAAATTTCTTTGGATAGCGGAATGAGTGGAGCATAAATTGTTGATTGTGTTTCGTTGGCAGCATTATCGAAGGAATAGTAAATCTATTATTTCGAAACGAAATAAATTAGCGAGGACATCCTATATACGTTATTCAAGAGGATGCATTTATACCAACTCCCTTATAACGACGACCAATACAAAGTGCGCATCATTATCGCGCGACGAATGGTGTTTTGAGAAAAAAGAAATTTTTTTCAAAGAGAGCCGCATTTTCGGGGCGAGGCTGCCTTAATTGCTCGCTTTCGACGAGAACGCCCCGCGAATCTCGCCGGTCCGACGATAGCTCGAGGTTCGTCGGCACGACGCGACGCGACGGGGTGCGGATCGATAGAAAAATGCGCGACTTTTCGGCAAGTCGACGCAACTAGTTTCGGCAAGTTAACGCCGGAACGAACGAGACGGGGTGAGCGTATGTAAATTAGAACGACGCTCCTCGAACTTTTCCGAATTTCCAAAGTTTCACGCTATTCTCTGCCGCACGAAAGTTCACGCACAATCCAACACGTTCGTCCATTCGCTTCTTTTTTATCCTTCCTCGCGTACGTTGACTGACGTTCATGAAAAAAAAGGGGCTCGTAAAGTTTGTTTCACGAAGAACTCGCTGAAACATGTAAAAAGAGAACAGAGCTTTAAATTTTCAAGTTTCTTTAAATGACTCGAACGAGCACAACCACCCTCGATAAGGTAAATAAAGCAATTAAGCAACTTGAAGATATTTCGATCGCCATAAAAAATGTCTAACATTTTGCTATTCAGACATCTCTGTACTCCGCTAAATAAAATGTATTTTCCCGGAGATTGTCTCGAATCTCGAGTGAAAAAAAGAAACGCGTACAACAACAAAGGAAACAAACACAGGCGAGTTCTGGAGAAGAAAGCTCTTGCTCGAATGCAAGCTACCGTTTTTCCCTGGCGATTCCGTGGATCCGAATGGCTCAAGAGGCTGAATAACCGAACGGCGATACAGCAGCCTTGATAAAGAGACAATATAACGCAGAGCAACAGTTCCGTCGTCGCTTTGCTAACCTTCTCCCCGTCTACGGGACAAGTATAAAGGAATTTTTCCCTTAAGGAAATCGTACAGGGGCTGCTTGTTACAACGAGACGATGCTTTTGAATAAAAAAAAAAAAAAAAAAAACCTCGAACGCTTTTGCCTGCCGGCCAACGAACCGGTCACGATGCACTCGGAAGCTACGGTTTTTCATCTACCGCCATCGAAAAGTATACTACATTCGACTTTCCCCGTTAAAACAAAAGGTACGTTCGGTTGCTTTTGTGCGAAAACAAGAAAAAAGGTAAACATCTCTGGGTTAGGGAAAAACAAAAAAAGAAATAAAAAAAAGGAAAGGAGAGAGAACCGATTTTTCCTCTCGCGGGGCTTTTCGCTACTCTTTCCATCCGTTTTCCTCCGAGTCGGTTTCGAGTAGAGGGCTGGTGTCATGAATAAAAGCGGCCACGATCAACGGCTGCCTCGAGACGAAAGGTATTACCCTTCTTTCTCCGTAAACAATGCCGCTCGTTTTTCCATTTAACAGGGGCGGGAGAAGTTATTCATAAGCCCTTCAAAAGAATCGTCGACGAGCCAAGCGGAAGGGTTGAAAAGGGTTAAGAGGGTCAGAGAAAGATCGGACAACGACGGAGGGAAAGGAGTCAGGGAGTACTCGAGCGAAGTTGGTCAGCAGGATGAACCAAGGAACACAGACTACGACTACGACGACGGCGACGCCGACGACGCCGACGACGACGACGAGGAGGAGTGAGCCAGCAGGGAGAGACAGTAGTCCATCTTGCTCTTCCTCTATCTCCCTTGCTCTTTTCTATCTCTCTCTTATCGCCCTGTTCCCGTCCACGTCCCTCCTTTTTCTCTCCCCTGTTGACTGTGCGAACAATGCGCGGAAAAGTGTGCGATAAGAGAAAAAAATGGACCGCTGCCATTATGGAGTTCAGGGCCACTCGAGTTGTTTTGCTTCCACCTCCGCAAAGGAGCCTCGTACAGAGGCAACTGTGCTGAATGAATCAGTGAGCGAGAGGGAAGGATGTTGAAGGAGGAGCAGCCTGGAGAAGGGAGCCAAGGCCTGGAGGATGAGAAAGGGAAAGGGAAAGGAAAAAGGAGGAGGAGGAGGAGGGTGCTTTCACCACTAGTGGCCTAGACTTCTTCTTCTTCTTCTTCGTCTTCTTCCGTCTCCTTCTTACGGTCCCGTTGCCGTTTCTTCGTGTCTACCACCGAGTTTTCTATGCATTTGCAAACTGCCACAATTGTTTCTCTTCCACCCTTCTTTCTCTTTCTCTTTCTCTTTCTCGGTTTCATGGTTACTCGAATACCACAGCAACCCCCTCGGATACCCAGCGTCTTTGTTTCCCGCCTACTTTCTAACCTCCCCCGCTTTTACCTCCAACTCGTGTGTATTCATCGTTCGCAGCATGCTTTTCTTCGTAGCCGCACCGTGCGGTCTGTAACTTGGAAACTGCTCGAGAGCCCCCGGGGATGAGATGATTTACGCGGGGTGATACTTCTTGATTAGAGGTCGCTGTGTTATACTTTCGCGCCGCTTACCGGATCTCGTTGCCTCCGTTCCGACTCGGGAATTATCGCGATACCAGACCGCCTTTCTTACTCTTATTCTTTAGAACGAGAACACGGCGAGCACTTGTACGCGTCGTTGGGAAATACGTCGAACTGTTAGCCGAACTATCGCGGAAGAAATTCCGAACTTTAAGACCGTCCATTCTTTTCAATGAAATCTAGCAAGTAGTGGGTATAAATTGGTATGAGAAAATATTTTATGCGCTAATAGAGCTATTTGAATCGTTCATAGATTCTTGCTGTGCTTAATTAAACCAAGGAAATCTGGAACTTAATTTACGGTTCGTGCCCCTGTAGCGATGCAACGGAGCGCGTATGCAACGGAGTAAAGTGGGTTGCGGCTTTTCAGGCGCTGATTCGTATCGTGTTGCAATATGAAATTCAATCCTTTTTAAAATTATTAATTAATCTGCAAATAGAAATTATTTAGAAAATCCTTATCCACG
Organism: Osmia lignaria lignaria; assembly: GCF_051020975.1. Taxonomy (NCBI): domain Eukaryota; kingdom Metazoa; phylum Arthropoda; class Insecta; order Hymenoptera; family Megachilidae; genus Osmia; species Osmia lignaria. The sequence continues at coordinate 9,862,332 of NC_135033.1, read as the reverse complement.
ATTTTTTTCGAAGTAAAAGAATACACTAAAGAAGTGTAACATCGTTTTGGTCTACAAAGAGACATGGACGGGGGTGTATGAAGTGGCGGCCGCGGAGGCGCAGGAATTACCATAATCCTCAACGTTAGCGTTGCGCGCGCGTGTTGGATAAAAAAAAATGCATCGTCCAGCGGTCGTTATTGGGGAATACAGGGTTCTGGTTAGGTTCAGGAGAGCCGGTTACATCGGCCGCCGGACAAAAGGGCTTTGTCGAGTAGAGACAGTGACAGTGATCAGACCGTGATGAGTGACAATGACGTCGGTCGGCTGTGCTGCAGCCCATTATTCCACCTGGCAGAAAGCTTTCCAGTTTGGCACACATCGAGTATCCAAGCGATCACTTATTATAATCATGCCGACCGTGTTGTTGCCGTTGCCGTTGCCGTTGTGTTGTTGTTGTTGTTGTTGTAGTTGTTGGCCATGGTTGACATCAGTGCTAAAAGAGGGTGTGGAGGATGACGAGGGGGTTGGAACGGGATGATCACTATTGGCTGATCAGCTTCGTCTCTCTCTCTTTCTCTCTTCCTCTTCTCGATCAACTGCTCTGATTAGTGATTAGCGCGAAATCGCGGCAGCTCGTTCGTACATCGCCCGGATGGTTGCCAGTCTCGGTTCACTGGCTTCATTCTTCTCTCCTAAGCTATTTAATTAATGCTGAATTCTAAAAATACCGACCGTCGTTCCTGCCGCCCCTTTTGCCCGCTGGACAACCGAGTAACGAACGTTGTTCGCTGCACAGGGAAAAAAAAACGTTTATTCGATGCTAGAATAACCCTTTCGACAGACATCGACATGCTACCCCTGCCTTTTGTAATCGCAGAGATCGTGTCGCCTCGGTTGCCTTCTAACGCTCTTTCCCGACGTTTCTTTGAACTAAAACAAAGCTAAGTTGCACCTGAAACACACACGGTGTTCGTGTACTCGTAGGTAGTACTATTGCAGCTCCTAAGTATAGCTCTTATGTTCGAACGAGCAGCTAAGTAGACGCGTTAACACGGTATTAACCTTTCAGCCAGGTGAGTCACTCGAACGCGGTCGGATTCGCTTTTCGCGTGTTATTAAGCGGAGAGCTGAAACGCGTGCTGCATCCCTAATCTGGTACGCTCGCAGCCGCACCAAATGATCGGGAAACGCGCCGCGCCGTTTGTCCGTAACCACCTCGTTAAGTCTAACAGTCATTGTTTGAGAAAATTGATGTTCGCTTCGAAGTAACGTCAGAATGAAACGCTTCCGAGGCGTATAGTTTGCTTAAGATTGCACAAGCATTAATTTCAACGTTAGAATTCCCCATCAAATCACGTCCACTTACGACGAGGAAAGGAAATAAAATACAACGAATAACGATCGGAGATCTCTATTAGTCAACGGTCCCTTTCAAACCTCTCGCGTATCTCTTACCGATTGATTTTTCTATTCAACGAGACACGAACCTTCGAGCAGTTCAAAGGATAATCGTACCAATTACGATATGCCGCGTTTCACGATCGATCCACTTGCAGCGATCCCAATTACGACCGGGGGATCCCTTGAACGCGACGAAAATCCGCTCAAAGGAGCCTAAAACCCACCCCGTTGAAAATACATCAACCTGTCCCTCTCTCTCTCTCTCTCTCTCTCTCTCTCTGTCTCTGTATCCACCCTTCGAATCTCTCGCATCCCCGTGAGTAATTGAATCCTCAAAAATTCCAACACCGAGGCGACCCGCAGGTCATCGACTTTGCTTCTCTGAATAGCGCCACGTAACCCAAAGGACGCGTCCCTCGAAGAAGGCTCGTGGGACGTACCGGATTTATTGCATAACAACCCCTGAGTCGGCTGGTGAACCCTTGGAAGTTGCGTAGGTCCGACGGTAGAGGGTGCTGGATAGGCTCGATGATCTACTTGTTGAATGGCGAGGAGAGGAGGCAGGATATTTCTGAATGAACGAACGACTGAATGGGCCGCCGCACATGGCATAGGGTGCCTACTTGACACCGATCCGTAACCTCAACAATCGAGACCGCCTGTCTTCGACTGCTACTGCTGACCTCCTCCCTCCACGTTCTTCCGTTTCTTACAAATACGCCGGCGTATCGGACAATTATCGGTACGCGACCCTTTTCTTTCGTCGCACCTTTTATAGAACAAGATAAACAGATTGTTGAATATGCATTGTGTGTTTACGCAATTAGCTCAACGTCGCGATGAAAAACAGGAAATCCCTGCGACTTGTTAGTCAGTCGTAGGTTAACAAACAAGGAAACTGTTTCTTCGTTATGATGTAAAAGGATAATTGGTCATTTTCAGATTGGCAATCGATACAAACGAAATGGGTCTCGGAAAGAGATATCGTCGCTGTTATCATGGAAACTGAAAAGTTAACCCCGAGAAGCTTCCTCTCATCTTATCGTACCCGGTCATAATAGTTGGTAAGTAGTTTAAGTCGTTTATCGGTTCCTACCAGCATACCAATTATCTCCAGCCAGATGTTGAGAATTTTGAGGCTTGCTAAAACTTTTCGATCGCGTTACTACGGAAAGTCCAAGACAATGTGTCCCTTGATACCTCCTCACAAGATTACCCATCAAAGTTAATCGATGCCACTTTCGATTCGAATAACTTTCCAAGGGAGCATTATCATTTGGAAAGCGCCATTTATAGAAATCGAAATTAATCGGCCAACGAACTTTATTCTCCTTTCTACTAAATTTATGTTTTTCTCTTTTTAAACAAATGAGAAGAACAAAGTAACGGAAGAAAAACAGATTTGTTAGTTCAAACAAGATTGTCCTCGGTTGCGGTTTAAGCGGTCGTAAAAAAGGCAAGAATAGAAGACGATTTAGCGCGAGAACGTAACGCGTAAACGCGAAATCAATTGGAGAAATAAAAATCTCGAGACGTCTGAAACGACGCGACGGTCACGGTGCGTTGACACGCGTTTACGACCGCCCTTATCCACGAGGAAATCCACTTATCCTTTTAACGTGTCCCGACAACTCGGCAACGATCGTCGTTAAAATCCGTTTAACCCTCGCGCGACGAATTAAGCATCGACCTCGTTAACTCGAAATTAAATCGCCCCCGTGATCGTGCGACGAAATTAAAAACAAAATCGAGAACAGCGTATAACAACAAACTAAAAGAAGAAAATAAAAACGACCCGATAAGCGTTCGAAGATCGCTTATCGCTGTTCATCTAACCCCAAATAAAAATGAAAAAAAAAAAAAAATAAAAAAACCGAAGTGGAAATCGAAGAAATCCGAACAGACGTGCTCGTCGATGCCACTTAAACGGGGTTAAATCGTTTCCGGATGAACCCTTCTCTTCGAACATCTTCAACGAAAGGAAGGGGGGTGGCATCGCGACGCGAGCCGGAAGGCAAGCGTCGAGGGTAAAAGATCGTCATGCACCATCATCCGAAACTCTTTTGAATATTTTCGTAGAATAAAAAAAAAAAAAAAAAAAAAAAAAACAGAAGAGATAAAACGTGGAGGACGAACCGAAGGTAGGATGAGAAGAGAGAGAGAGAGAGAGAGAGAGAGAGAGAGAGAGAGAGAGAGAGGAGGAATGAAGAGGGTTGGAAGGTAGCGATGGTGTGGGATAAATGTGGGTGGTGAAGGGGGTGTTAGCCGGGGCGGAGACGGTGCATTACGACCGGGACAGGGCATGGCATGGCTAGCTCAGGAAAGTACAGGATGTGAGAGGAGGGGTAGTTGATGCAGGAGGGCGGTTGCCCCAGTAAAAATCGATCCTCCCCACTCTTTTCCTACTTTTTCCCCTAGAGAGGTTCGCAACCATGAGAGGATGGGGCTACGAGGGTGGTAGTCAGGGGGTGGACCACCAGGGGTGGTCGTGGTGGAACGAAGGGGGGTGGAGGGCTTGCAGGGTTACCTACAGTGGCTCACGAAAGTATTCGAACGCATGCAGTTAAAAAGTTTTTCAACAAGAAAAACATACATTTAGACTTTAGTTTTCAACGTAATGTTAGAAATGATATAAGACACACGTGGTAGGATTACAGAAGATCTCTCACCTAAGATCTTATTTATTTTTAACATGGAAAAATTCGAGTCTATTACGATATTATTAATTATAATTTTTTAATTTTTTTTAAATGAAGAATATTTTGAAAATTTTTCTAGATAAAAAAAGTAATACATCCTCGATGTTTTCTAACTGATGAGGTCGAGAAGCCTTCCCCTTAACCTTTCTAGGGGTAAGGTGCACTATACAGAACCAACTGCACCCTTCTTCATAGAATCACCCTAATACTTGCGCAAACGTCCATCCTATTTGTGTGTTGATCCACGTGGTTACCACTGAGAAGCGTATACGTATGCGTGCACAGCATACCTCATTGACGACTGCAAACGCCTCGAACTTTTGCAGCGTCTTCACTTTCGTGATGTTTATGACGGCGAAACGGTGTCAAAGCGTCGAGACTCGTGGGAATGAAACAACGAAAGCGAGACTCCCTGTGACGTTACTTTGACGGCTGTTTTCAGTTCTGACGGGATTTCTAGTAGATCCTCCCCTATCAGGAACACCCTTAGCAAAGATCCCCGTCGTGTTAACACGTCTATACGTATCACTTGTTGGAGAAATTCAGATGGCGAAGTTATTATCGTTTGTATCCCTTGTTAGAACATTTCGATGGATTAAATTACCTGTAACATTCCATGAATTTTATAAGGGGATGAAATTTAGTATATACTCGTGAATCCTAGTCGGTTTCGATAGAAAAGTTTCAGGGTTAATGGAATCAATTCGCGAGGCAAAAGTTTGAAAATATTTGAATGAATCGAATTAAAAAAGTATCCAAAGTTGGCCGGGTATTCTGAAGCTCCCCGATCGTAAAGCAGCGTTTCAGCGAGACACGGAAAGACGGACGAAACAAAGGAACAATCCGAAAGTTAAACACAAAGTTAATTACCATTAAAGCAACATCAACAATCGCGAGAAGCAAAATGCAAATAGTCATGAAAGTTTGAAAAAATATGAGCAACACCGTTCGAATCGGTTTCCTCGTGGCGGCAGGGGATTAATATTCCTTATCGAGTTGAAAGTTGCGATCTAGCTACGCGTTCGCGGTCCGCGACCTCACAGGGGGGGTGGTAGATAAACGATAATTACACTTAACTGCACGTGAGCCAACGGTAACCGTCATTTACTTGGTCAACGATTTTCATCGATGAATTAAAAACAAAGGGGGAAAAGAAAGAAAGAAAGAAGGTAGCGACGACGATCAAGAGACGATTTGAAAAGGTTGGCCCATTTGTTGCTCTCTTGTAGAAAACTACCCTTTACAGGATTTCCAAAGATAAAAAGGTGCTCGACTCGGTTCGTAGTTCAAGATCAGAACGAGACGATGAAAAGAAAACTTTGCTTCGCGGCAATGACAAACACCTTAACCAGATTTCATCCCCCCCCCCCCCCCCCCCCCCCCCCCCCCCTCCTTTGGTATGCTACCCTTTGCAAACAGAAAGAGATCATAAACTCTATCCCATTCACGGAACAACACAGTGAAAAGTCGCACCGATTCCGTGGAGAAACATTGCGATTCAGTGGCCTAGAACTTCTCCGAGGAACCGAGAAACTCTACGCGACCCCAAAAAGAAAACGCATAAACCTAGCCTCGCTCGTATATTTCTTGGCGAGCCAAAAATTTTCCTGATCCCCCGACGATATCCAACAACCGTGTGCCACTGTACCCGGTGCAAACTTGTGTCGGTGTATCTGTGTGCTTCTAACCCCGTGTCTGTGCGGGTGCACACGCGATAGTCGTGTGGTTCCACGTTGAAGAGGGTGAACGGTTCGCGCGCACCACCCTCCGTGTAGGTGCACAAGCTGGCACGAGGGGTGGACGCGTGTGAGTGTCGGGTTGCAGTTGTATGCGGAAGCGCCGCCTCCGCCGTCGCGGCGCTTCTGTCGTCCGCTGCAACGATGAAAAATTACCCAGAAGCAGGGTTGAAAGAGGGAAAAAGAGGAAGAGACATGGAAAGGTGGGACATGGTTGAAAGAGAGAAGAAGAAGAGGAAGCGCGATGGAGGGAGGGGGAGTGAGAGTGAGAGAGGGAGATAGAGACGGGGGCAGAAAGAAAGAGGCTGCTGGTGAACAGAGGACCGGCGGAAAAGAGGGAAAGAGAAGAGGATAGACGAAGCGGTTTTTTCTCTAGACCCCGAGCCCGAGTCGTCTAGCGCTGAGTTCGCGAGCCTGACAGACAGCTGCAGCGGAGCCCTGATATATCGACCGGGCCACCTAACCAACTACCCGCACTCACTATTATACACCTGGCCACACACACATGTACACTGGGGGCGAGGGGGAGGGGTAGGGGGCCAGGCCACGCGGGTAGACATGCTGGCGTGTACGAAAAAAAGCCGGCACACAACCACCAGCCTCTCTTCCCTAGGTGGGAGCCACTCTTTACGCTCTTATACACTCAAACACGTACACACCGAATTTTCTCTCTCCTCTCTTCCTTCCTCTCTTTTTCTTTTTTTTTTCTTTTTTTTTTTTTTCATCCACCGCGTTCTCTTCACCCTGTTCTCTCTGTCTCCGAACAACCCTTCCTCTTTCTCTCTCTTTCTTTCTCTTCTTCGGTTAGCCCCATCCTACCGGTCTACTGTCTTCATCCCACACCAACACCCTTGCCAACGGTATATATACCCAGTCTCTCTATCTTTCTTTCGCTTGCTCGTTGCCGCTTCTATCGTGGAAAAAGGGTGGTTGCTAGAGCGAAAAAGGGTGGCCTCCGGTGGGATGGCTGGGGTGAGTAGAACAGGCCGGAGGATCAGCCAGCTAGGAAGGGGAGAGAGACCGGTACCAAACCGGGGGTGGACAAGACGAGCGGTGGGTGCAGCGAACGGAGCCCAGTCAGCTCCAGGATAATTAGATCCTTTACAGGTTACCAATGATTGATAGTCTTCGAAATACGTACCTACCACCCTCGCTCTCACCCCCGTTGCCTTTTTCTTGCACGAGTACGTGGTCGTCGACGTGCACGTGCACTTATACAACCGAACGAAAAATGTACAGGTGTGTATATACGTATGGTGTGTACACACGTGTGTATACGGACATAGGGAGCATGTACGGTTTCGTAGCTCGTACGTCGAACTGTGCGAGAGACCATCGGGAGAGGGTGGATGTGTACGATAAATGCGAAATCCCCTTCAGGGACGATTACGTCCTACTGAGCTTCGGCTGGGTCATGACCGACCCTCCACCTACACCCCCCTTTTCTCTTAGCTATATCGCCTTGTCTGAGGGAAAAAAGAGCTACGGAATTGTTGGACTTCGCCACTTGGCTGCACCAACGACGACGACGACGACGACGACGACGACGACGTCGACGATCGGCAAACACCATAGAATTCGATCGATTCTTTTCACCGAGACATCGTTCCGAAGGAATCGTCTTAAACGATCATTCCCGTGCCACGCTTACGAACAAGCATCCGGCTGGTTTTAGGACGAGCCAACGGTACCGGCAGAACCTTCTGTATTGAAGTTTCTACTCCGGATGAATGGGCTACTTCTGTTTTTCTTCTTCCTTTGCGTGGCTGTTTCTTTAACGTTCTACTCTTACAAGGCCGGTTATTCGATCGTTCTCTCCTCATTCTGATTCTTCTCTTCGAGAGTTTTTACTCTCAATGAATCGAGTGCTTTTACTTTTTTCTTTTTTTGTTTCATTTTCACCACTCTTTCTTCAACGTTCTATCTTTAGAGGGATGCTTGTCGGACAATTGGTACTGTTGCGAAATAATGAGAGTAAAAATAAAGAGATTGAAGGGGTTCCTGTGTAGGAACGAACAAGTTGAAGAGGAGAAAGTTACCACGCGACCAAGTTACGCGTCTCATACATATTTATCATTTCACTTGTTCATCCACTTTTTCATCAACGATAAAAAGAGAAAAGAGAAACGATATCCCGCGTGTGTAGGACCCGTTTGTTCTAATAGTTTTTATTTGCCGCACGGGCCCGCTTCAATACCGGTTGAATGGGCGCGCAAATACCATAAACTTCATCAAATCACGGTTTTCGATATTAAATTTATCATCGGCATTGATTGCTTACAATGCACCGGTGTCAACCGGTTTTCAATAGATCCGAGACAAACGAGATCCCGATGAAACGCGGGAGTACCGCTTAATTCTTCGTGTTTTTATCCGGCTAAATAGTTAAGTGATCGCTGGCACGCGCGTTTCTCTTATTCTGGACGAGGATAAGAGCGTTCTATTATCACGAGCATTCGATTGCTTGCGCGGTTGCTCGTTAATCCTTGATTCACGTGAAACCGATCGATGACGTCAAGTATGAATAGCTGAAAGAAAGGAAAGGAAAAAAGAAGCAACGGGACACATTTTACCCTAAATCGACGAGTAAAGCGTATGCTCCTTGACGTCAAAGAGAAAACGCGTCGCCATTGGTATCTGATTAGCCGATCAACGCGTATCCGTTGACGTCAACCGGTCGGTTGATTTCGCGGTATAAACTCGTCGTATTTTGAAAATCAAAGGACGAAATAGATGGACGCGTAACAATGCGTGAGTGAATCGATATCTCAATACTGAATAGAGAAAGTTGTCGATAAATGAGCGAATTCTGTTATTTTCTATATCTTACGTCGAAACAATCCAAAGATAATTATCATTGCTTATCGAATTAATTTGAATATGATTAACCCTTTGAGGTCGGCAGATTTCTCTGCTGGGAGTACCCCACAGCTAGTCGGGGAATATTTAGTTTTCCAGAATCATTTTATATTGCACTGAATCAATAATATATTGCGCGATAGTGAAATAACGCGTGGGATATGCGAAATGTCTCAATTGCTCTTTCGAGACGTGTCGGACGATCATGAATAATAAAATCATGATAAATCTTCTGTGGGTCATTTCATGCGAAATCAGATACCTTTTGGAGCACCATGTGGGATTTTGCCCAAATTGAAATATGTTGTAGGTTTTAGTGATATATAAACGTGTCTCGACGGATTTTAATTATTTTAAGGATTTTAATTATTTTAATTGAAAAATTTTTATTAGGTATTCCCATATCTCCACTGTAAGTTTCTAAACGCTCACTTTTATCAGTTTGTTGAAATATGTTGTATAATTTATTGAAAAAATGTGAGTACTATATTTCAAACAGCTGTAAAAATTTTTTAAAATCCTTCGAGATACGTTTATACATTACTAGAAACTACAAGAAATCTAAATTTGAGCAATATCCGACATGATGCTCCAAAAGGTGTCCGATTTCGCATGGAATGCCCCTATGACATTTGCGAAGTGTCATCTCTGTAGTGACACCGACCACAAAAAGTTAAAAAACAGGCTGAAAGAGGTATGTAAGTGGATATACTACTAAGCGACTGTCATCAAAACTTTCTCTGAATCACTATTTCAAAGATGACAAACATGTTAATAGTGACTAATTTGCTATAAATTTCAATGGTATGTTCTATTTAGACTTTCATAATATATAGAATATATAGAGTTATGCAAATTCATCGCCGGAAACCCCGAAACCGGTATAATGGTCGACCATCTCGCGAGCCAAGTATCGCACCCATCGTTGGTTAATTACTAAATCTAATGGGATTGTTCGCATAATGAGTGTCGTCGGTGGCGAGCCGACGCGACGATGTCCATCAAACAGGCCGGACGAGCAACTTTTTCAACCGGTCGGAAATTAAAGTAGCTCGTCGAGACGTTTTACGGCACCCCTTCCGTTTCCCTTTTTCTCCCTCTACGATCGTTCTGTTCGTTTTGTCAATTACCTCGATCGTCCACACCCCATCCTCCTGCTGTTGTAAGGTGCTCGTTACCAACGTTCAAATGAGTCCAGGACGAGTGCGTCAAGTATTTGGTTTTTCCTTCTTTCCTAACTTCGATTTTACAGTTTTCTTGACGCACTCGTCGATCGACATATCGCACACGGTAACTCGTTCCTAGTTAATGGTACGTTGATCCTTGATGGATGAGTAATAATTTATTTATAGTAAAATCGCCAGAATATCATCCGCATATTTTAGAAGAATTAAGTAAAAACATTGAAACATTTTCGTTTCTGCTAATATTTACTGTTTGTAAACGGAATAGTTGTTCGATGAGTTTCCTTTGTTCAAGGAAATTATAATAAACGATATTTCAGGAGTTTTAATTGAAGCTTGTACCTACCAAGGGTGAAGCTCTCCAGAGAAGCAAACAACAGTAACAAAATAGAAAAAAGATAAAAATATGAAAGTTTCGCGTTCCTATTTGCACCGGGGAAAAATATAAAATTTCAGTGTACCGAGCCGCAAAAGAAGCGGGAAATACGCCGTTCGTGTTTCCGCTCGTTATGAACCCTTTAACGGCCGTTATTCTTTCGAAATCCGATACCAGAAAAACTGTTTCCCCTCCCTCGCCCTTCCTTCCTATCGATACCTTCGCCTCTCTGCGCCGTTAATTGAAAATATTTTTCACCGGCCAGCGACAATGTGGAATAAAATCGATGGAAATTTCCTCGTAAGACGGTCTCCATTTATAACGACTGCACAGACTTTGTATTTATTCGTGTTTTTATTTCATTAAAATATCATTTGCAAAGAATAATTTTCAAAATATTGCGCTAAATAAGATTTTCAAGGGAACTTATTTTCTCCATTAAGAATATCGATAAAACGTTCATACAGTCATTTTTATTAAACTTTAAACTTTAAATTGATATATCACAAATGTCATTTATGCGTTAGACTTTCTACCGTTTGAAGCCATTATTAATATCTGTACGCGCATTGAACTTTAATCCTCCAGTAATCAATGATTAACACAAGAAAGCAATCGAATTTTATTCACCTTTCTGTGGTAACAAAGAAACGAAAGAAATAGGGTGCTGCGTAAACAGTAAAAGGAGTTGCATGAAGGTGGTAACACGATTATCCATCATCGACGGCGCGGCATCCCCGTGAGGAATTGCGGCTAGGCTAGCAAGGATAAAACGCCTTTCCCGTGTTCCTCGCTTTCCTGTTTTCCGCGAATACACACCGATGACGTTTCGGCCATTTCTCTTTCTCCGTAACCTCCGTGAATTGTCGCTGAAGTTCAATCAGGATGATACTGTTAAATTATATACAATTTAAGAATACGTACAGACATCTGAAGACAGGAGGAAATGAGTTACCGGTGACGTCAAACCTAAGGTGAACATAAGAAAGGTAGAAGGGGGTACAGATGCGGTGGCATCAACCTACGCGCAATGATCATCAAAAATCCCATGATGGGGAGAGGAAGAGTTCACTTTTACTTAAAACTATAAAAGCCAGGACGCTTTGCATTCATCCTCAAACAATCATCGAAGTTTGACCAAACCTCATCTAGTCCGTCCATTCCGGTCTAACATAATATAATAATAGACAATTGTGCGCCAACATCAAATTAAGGTACAAAACGCTTGTGCAAATATCGAAGAAGCAATCTGAAGATGTGTTCCAACCAAAGCCTGTCGCTTATCAAAGGAGCCTTCCTGTGCGTGTTGCTGATCTCTTTCATGGAGAAACAACTGAACTCAGAAGCCAAACCATCAGAGAAACAGAACCTAACAATGAATGAATTCAAGAATAATCAACATACCTATAAGGTGGAAGACTTGCAGGAGACGTCAAGTTGCACTTACGTCGTCGAACCTGTCAGTAAACGTAATTATCGATTTGCCGAAATGGAAGAATTGTACGACATCAAGTGCAGGAATCTCAGTCGACCTTGCTCAGATACGAAACGGCCGCAGTACATGTGCTTGCAAACTTCCAAGATAATATACAAAAAGAATTCGAAGGAAGGCATGGAGATCTTCACTGGTTGTGTCTGCGCTTACAATCGCAATGGCAGCAATAAAACCAGTATTAATAATATTAATTCGTAATTCCGCTATGCGTGTTATTTATATTTAGTACTTATTGATTAACATTCCAGATTAGTATTATAGTTGGCTAATAACTCCAAACTCAAAACCCTCGATTCGATTTAAAATTAGACATTTGTTAAGTTAAGGATTAGATTAGGTTTTATTCGATCCTTGACAGTTTCAATTTAATTTCTTATTTTTCAAGTCTTTCATTTGACAAATGTTAAGGGTTAAGCGCGTTAAGTACCATATTGTTTCCTCTGTAGTCGTAAGTCACCACCGTTTTTGTTCCTAAATCTGTTACAGTAATGTTTCACTTACAAGATATTTGTTCCAACGATACCTATAGTCGTAATACCATGTTATAACACAGTTGCAAGACAATCACCATTATAAGTTAGTGAACGAGTGAAAAATACTCAGTGACGTACTATTACAGCGGGGAAAATCTTGTTTTGCTCAATACTCGATACTCCACGGACAAATATACCCGTGCAATATGTATTATATAATTAACGATAATTATGAAAATAATGTTTATGCGCTTTATCGGCGAAGCAATGTATCAAACATAATATTTATTTATTTATTTATTTATTTATTTATTTATTTATTTATTTATTTATTTATTTATTTATTTATATATATATTTCTGTGAATCTCTTCCATGACTATAAATGTGATAAAGGTATATTTTTTGTACTCTTACCAATCATCTTTCAATGGTGAAATTAATATACAACTGATCGATTGATATTTACTTGCTTTTTATACATTTATTTAATAAAATACAATATCTTTTTGCTCAAAAACCTGTACTATTTCTTTCATATAGAACCACATGTTATCGACTTAATAAGTGGAAATTTGCGTCCCTATAATTCAAATAAAGATTAATACAAGTATAATAAAATGAATAATATATTAATTGTTAACGTCGTTTGTAGATGTTAAGTAATTTATTCATCTCAGCGCAATCCACAACCTGATGGAACTTCTTGCTCGATGTTCAAGCTATCTTTTTCCTTAATTTATTTAATTGACAGCTGATAGTACTCACTTTACATTTCTTCATTTATATTTGTACGTCACACTACGTTACACGTTATACGTTACTCTTCTACATAGTTATAACAGTTTTGTGTACGCGCACTAACGACATATCATTATGACCCTGATTGATACTTCTAATTTGTGAAATTATTCCATCGTAACGCAAAGTAGATTTCCTTCTAGCTTATTTTTTAAAACTCAACAAACTGGTTCTCGCCAAAAATATCCACCATTTCGGAATCAAATTCGAATTGAACTTTATTGACAAGGAATCCGTACGTTCGTCAGGTGTGATTGTTGGAGATACCGTTCGTTTGTTTCTGTGCAGTTACAACGGTATTAAACGCGTAATTCGATTTCAACGAATTAACCCTTTGACTATACGCTAAAAATCCGATTCGTTTGGTAGTGGAAAGCGTATGTCATTCGAGAATACGCAACGAAACAAAATTCCATTTTATTATATGCTACCATAGGAGTGGAGTTCAATTATTACATTTCATAGATTGCAAATATTCTCTATATTCTTTTATCCATAGAATTATTTATTACGATTGAACAAATATCCGAGGATCGCGCGGCGTCCGCGTTGATCGTGATTGATCTACCACGGATCCGCCGGTGATTCATTCGCCGAGTTCGAATATCGATCGATAACAATCATCGAACGAAATAGTCGGAATCTGTTATGATACAGAGGAAAATTGTAATTATTTAATTCGAACGACCTGTTTCCTGTACCGTCGAAGAGCGAGTAACTTTCATGGTGAAAACGAGATAAGTTGCAACACACGCACTGTGCGGGCGCAACTCGCGTGCTGCTTCAGGGAATTCCCTGGGAACACGCGTCCACTCCCACTCGCGACTGTATCAGCTTGTAACGGCACGGGGTCGACTGCGTCACACTCGTGTGGCAAGTGGATGTCGCACGAGGAAGATTCCCACCTTAGCCATTCTAAGGAAAGAATCATTTCGGTAGAAAAGAACAGTTTACATATTCATTAATCTTGCATACTTTTCGTCTTCTCAAATCGATAAAATTTTTGCAAAAAAACACATAACACAGATCACCTCACGATCGTTTCATTGAATCCGAGGATAGGGAAACAATGTTGCGTTCGTGACATGATTCTTAGAATATCCTTGATCAACCAAATTCACTTTCCATTTTGTTTTTCTACCGGCGCACCTCGTATCGCGATAAATATACTTACGTATGTACAAGGAGAACTTTTGCATATTAATAGATCATGCTAGTACGAATCATTCTATATTTAGTTTTCAAATTAAACGACTGAGATTAGCAAGATTACTTTTAATTGAACCTCACAATGAAACCTTCGATCCTTGAATGTATCATATTCTGTTGGCTGAACTTCCGAATAGTTCCCATACCCGATTTTCTTGACATCCTCCTGAGTAACATTCAAAATGTTTAAGTCAGCGATTATTGTTTATTCAAAAGTTATTAACAAAGAAAGATCGATATACATATGCACCGCAATTTGGGAAAAGCCCCCACACCCGATCACCTTGACCTTGATATATGTTATGGAGACAAGGTGATTGGGTGCGGGGACTTTTTCCATATTGCCACGCATATATCGATCTTATTTTGTTAATAACTTTTGAATAAACAATAATCGCCGACTTAAACCTATTGAATGTTACTCAGGAGTCATATTGAATATATATCAAAGTCAAGAAAATCGGGTGTGGGAGCTATTCGGAAGTTTATTCATTCTGTTAAACGAGCAACTTCGTAAACCGGTTATCAATATCTTCTCACGTATACTTTCATTTCACTTTCACGCTTATATTAAAATGAAATTAGGATTCTTCTTTCTCAAAAAACAATCTATTTTATTCAATAAATATTTCATCGAATGATTAACAAGGGGAATAATTTGAACGGAACATTGTAATAAGAACAGAGAAACAATAAACAAACGTAAGTTTGATTCATTCGACGAACAAATCTGGCGACAAATCGCTCCTGGTCGGAAAGCTTGCGTGTGTACCGCTTTTCAGCACAGATTCCGTAGCGACCATGCAAGCTCTTCGGATACATTCGTTCATCGAAAGGTTTGGGTGATAAGCTTTGAAGTATGCAAAAGCACCCAGAAATGCATCTCCGGCTCCCTAGGAAACAATTTTGATCATGTTTCGGATGACAATTTCATTATTTAAACAGAGCAAGAATCAACGAGTATACTGTTGTGTCTACTGGCTGAACACGCGTGGTAGGGACCAATTTAACGCTTCTGTCGTCCTGGGATGCATACGCTGCTCCTTGCTCTCCAAGAGTAAGTATTACCGTATTGCAACCTTTATCTAACAATATGTTGATTGCCTGTTCCATGCTCGAAGATCCCACAAGCTCCACTCCGGTCATAGCCTCTGCCTAGAAATGCAAGCATTAATGTATGTACCGATCGAGATCAATCCTGGGCCGATTCTAATTAATTAAAAAAAATATTCTGTTATCATTGTGAAGTGTTTGCTTTCTCAAACAGTTACGTGACGCTAACTTGCAGCGGTATCATATGAGCCGATTCACGAATACCTCAGTTTCGTTAACACAGAATACATCGCAAAGTTTCAACAATTCCGGATCAATTTTTTTTGTAACAGGAGCTCCATTCACTATCGACAGACCTGTTGAATTACATTACGTGTAGTTATTAACGTGATTTCTTGAGAGAACAACGATCATTTCGAGATGCGACCAACCATGGTACTTAAAAAGCCTTAAAGCGTGTAATGTAGTTTCTATAGGTGTCTCGAATTGGCATAGTAAAACGTTGGCGCCCTTAATAACGTCAACTGCAGAGTCCACGTGTTCCGGACTTAAAGCAGCGTTTGATCCTAATACAGCTACTATGCAATTCTCACCTGAAATTCAATTTCATGAGAACGATTTTATTTAAAAAGTTGTTAAAGGTATAGAGACAGTTTCTAAATGCAGTTTATTGCTTACCATTGTCAGCAACAGTTATATGTGCTATTCCACTGTGTTGATTTGGTTGTATTTGGACATGAGAAGCATTTATGTTTTCCTTCTTAAATATCTTTAAATATTCTTGAGCATATATGTCACAACCTAACTGTATGAAAAATGTATTAGAATAAGATTTGCTCGAGTTAATTGTTTAAAAAATGGAATGTTTATTAGAATCATACAGAAGCAACAATTGCTGTCGAAGCACCAAGTTTGTTAGCTACTATACATTGGTTGGCACCTTTACCTCCATACTTTATCTCATAATTATGACCAATTAATGTTTCACCAGGTTTCGGTAAACTTGGAGAAAAGCTGCAACAGATAAACCAGTTAAACTCAACAAATTACTGAATTAAAATGAGTAAGTGATTCTGTACGAACCATTAAAAGATTATATACTTATGATATTATTATTACTTACCAAGTAAAATCAATCATACATGAACCCACGACAACAATTCTTGGAGACATTTTTAATAATTGATTTGATCAGTGAATTGTGTTTCTACGCAGAAAACTCTTTAAAGGTTATGTAAGTACAGACTTTCGTTCAGAAAGTACTATTCTTAATAAGAAAACGAAAAATATTCTTATGAAAGATTAAAAGTCGCTATCTGCTTTTATCGCAATTATCGCATAAACCAACAAAGACATTGAAACGATAAACAATTTGTTTCGACACATACATAACCTAATTTCTGTATAAATATATTTCATAAAAACAATAAATTCAGTTTTCAGTAAAATTAGTTTAACAATAATATATAAATACAATTGTATTATTAAAAATTTAAAGTTTATTAATCATAATATTTCCAAAATACATACATACATATTTCACTAAACCTTAAAACTACATATGACCCTTATCAATTTATATATTATATACATACATATATGTACATATCGGGATTGATATAATTAACTTTCACAGTCTAAAATTTATTATCATAATCAGTCATGGAAAATAACAAGAGTTCACTAAAAAAAAAGTAATAAAATGACGACTGATACACATTTTCCTTAAATTATGTAAACATACATAACACATTTCAGAACACTGTTCTATTGCCATCTATCAATATATAAATGAACTTTTTAGTTGAGACAACCGATTATTTTCCATCAGTAAAACGATTTTCTAAACAAAATGTTTATCTAAACAAAATGCAAAAAAATTTGAGGGACGTGTTCAGGAGGCTCTAAAGAATATTAGTCTGATCCTTATATTATCCAAATCGTTAAAAAGTTATAAAATATTGAAATTGCTGTCTGTCAACGGTCAAGAAAATGGCGGATCGGACTCATCTATATTGATTTATTCGTAATATAAACATTTCTGCCAATAGTTTGTCCAAATAGGCACCAGACTAATATTCTTTGTGTCGGATAAAATAAAACGAGCACCCAACACGATTTCGTTGATTGTTCACACGCGAAAGACGTCAGCAAGGTAAAACAGACCAGAAATTTAGTTTCTAGTCCATTCTGTAGGGCGCAGTTCGTTCGTTTGATTAATAAATAATTGTAAAATTAAAAATAATAATTAAATAATTTTTAATAAAATAATTAAACAAAATTTTGCAATATACCCACGCGGAAATGTAAAGAAATAAACAATTTAAATAGATATAACAATAATTTGATTAATAAACAATTGTAAAATATAAAATATAAAATAATAATTAAACAAATATTAACAAATATTAACAAATATCAGATAGAAATAGTTAAATCTGCGGAACCGGTGAAGCGGAACGTCACGCTTGATTGCGCGCGCCGCGCGCCGGTACATGCGCGACCCGTACAGAGGTCAAATCTAATCAGTCTTATCGCGACCGCTGAAGGATACGGATATCTGTCAAACATATACCGGTACGGGTTCATACCATGGATATTCGTGCATGGATTTATCAGTGTATTATCACAAGTGTTACTGTGTTTGCCTATAGTGTTTCCTATAGTGTTTCCCATGTGCTTTGGAATATTTATACGGATATATTAGTTCGTTTTATGGAGTGGTACCCTATGTGTTTTACTACAATTTTGCAAATATTTTATGGTGTTCTATGGTTTTGATCCTCATGTGTTTTGGGATGTATTTATTTGCATGTGTTTTACCGTATTTTATGATGTGGTTATTCCCATATAGTTTTGCATGCATATTTTTAAATTATAGTATATATTAGCATATTAACTACAACAAATTGAGAGAAAACATATATCATTCAAGAATCGTGATTTTTATGCTTTCAGATGAGTGCTTTGGCCAGTGGGGATACCGTTTCTTTTACGAGCCAACAGACGAGCTAATAAGATGCGTGGCGAGAGCAGTGGTACAAGTCAACGATCGGTGAGTCGCATGCTTTAAAGTTCCTCCGGTTCCCATCATGTCGTAGGACGAATGGTCCGTAGCGACACGGGAATTGGTTGTAATTATTATTTTTTGAGCGAGCATAGTGACACACGAATATCACTGTATCATTTTATACAATGATAATCGTGCAAATTGCTTTTTTGTGTATTTTATGCCTTAGCTCAGGATAGGGTTTTCTTGTACATATTTACATATATAGATTTCGAGTTTAAAAATGTACAGAAGTCGGATGACCCTCCGACTTCACAATACACTTTCTTTTTTATATGTACAAGAATTTATTTCGCGATGAGCGGATTTCAATATCAAAGTAATAAGCATGAATACTATTAATTATTGTAACTACTTACTTTGATAACGAAATCGCTCTTGAAATTGAAACGTTTATCCGATTTTACTCGTGATATTGGCATCAGTTTAGTATATGGGCTGGCCCCCAGGGGGGTCGGTATTTGCTCTTCAAGCATTGTATAAAGTTCCCCTTTCGTATTTGAAATTCATTCTGTCACGTTCACAATTCTCGACCCTAAACACTCATCATTCGCACTTCAGCCTCACGAACTCTATCACATAATCATTTATCCACCCGCATACCGTTGTGTAGTGAAATATTACCCCGTTAGGATTTTTAAGTTAAAGTAGTGTTGCGAAAAATTTTCAACGCGAGAGTAAATATTACCCCGTTCGAATTTTCAAGTTTAAGTAGTGTTGCGAAAAATTTTCAACGCGAGAGTAAATATTACCCCGTTAGTTCTGTTCTGTTTTAGGGTGGGTCACTAACGTAGCCACCTCCACGTGGTGTGACCTGGTAATTGATATCGTTTTCTAAAGATAACTTTTAGAAAGCAATATCAAGCTAAGAGCTACGATATCTTATATCACTACATTCCCTATATTCCTGCATCTCGTATATGCCGGCATTCCTTATACCTTGGCATCCCTTACATTTTTGCATCCCATACGTCTGTACCCTTTATATCTCTGTATCCCTTACACCCCTGAATTCTCCCTGCATCTCCTGTATCCTTTCAACCCTTATAAATAAATATATTATAAATAATATACTTATGGCCACTGGTTCGAGTAAATTTAAGTAAAGGTAAGTAAAGGTAAGTAAAGTCTCGCGAAAAATAATTTAAAATCTAAATTTTTTCAAAATTAAGTTTCTTCTTTTACCACCAGAGGGCGCTGATTCCACATCGAAATTTTAGTTCACATTTTTGCCGCCAGAGGACCAAAAAGGGAGCATGATTTAGTTCCTTTTTTCGCCACCAGATGGCGCTGATTCGACATCGAGATTTTAGTTCACATTTTTGCCGCCAGAGGGCCAGAAATGGAGCGCGATTTAGTCCCTTTTTTCGCCACCAGATGGCGCTGATTCGACATCGAGATTTTAGTTCACATTCTTGCCGCCAGAGGGCCAGAAATGGAGCATGATTTAGTTCCCTTTTTCGCCTCCAGATGGCGCTGATTCGACATCGAAATTTTAGTTCACATTTTTGCCGCCAGAGGGCCAGAAATGGAGCATGATTTAGTTCCTTTTTTCGCAACCAGAGAGCGCTGATTCGACATCGAGATTTTAGTTCGAATTTTTGCCGCTAGGGGGCGCTGTGGTGGCGAAAAAAGGAACCTACCTACCTTTACTTACCTTTACTTGAAGCAGTCTTTATAATATATTTATTATAAGGGATGCAGAGATGTAAAGAATGCAGGGATGAAAACAATGTAGGGATGAAACGAGTGTAGGGATGAAAAGAGTGTAGGGATGAAAAGAATGTAGGGATGAAAGGAATGTAGGGATGGAAAGAATGTAGGGATGATAAGAATGTAGGGATTTAAGGGATGAAGAGATGTAAGGAATGTAGGGATGAAAAGAATGTAGGGATGATAATAATGCTGGGATTTAAGTGATGATAAGAATGTAGGGATTTGAGGGATGAAGAGATGTAAGGAATGTAGGATTGAAAAGTACTTAGGGATTTAAGGGATGTAGCGATGTAAGGAATGCAGGGATGTAAGGGTTACTGAGATGGCCTTGGCCTATAATGAGGGATGAAATTATATAAATAACTGGAAAAAGTAAAATAAATGGGGTCCTCAGCTGAGACCCACAAGAGGGATATAATCATAAATGTTATTCCCCTTCGATGAGCTTACTTAATAAGCAAAAAAAATTAAATGATGTAAATTAAATAAATTCTGGAAAAAAATTATACTGGTGTGCCCTCTTCATACGGACCTGATATTATCCAGGGGTGTTAGAGACCCCTCTGCGCCAATTACGCCCTGTGCGTAACGATCTGATATCGTATTGTGGGATTAAGGACCCCAAAACGCCGGTAAGTATCTTTGCATACCAATAATACAGCATCCGGGGTCCCAGGGACCCCGAAGTACCAGTGACCATCTCTGCATACCGACCTGATATCATATTGGGGTATTAAAGACCCCAAAACGCCGGTAAGTATGTTTGCATACCAATAATATAACATCCGGGGTGCCAGGGACCCCGAAGTACCAGTGACCATCTCTGCATACCGACCTGATATCATATTGGGGTATTAAGGACCCCAAAACGCCGGTAAGTATCTTTGTATATCAATAATATAGCATCCGGGGTGCCAGGGACCCCGAAGCACCAGTGACTATCTCTCTATACCGACATGATATGATTTTGGGGTGTCAGGAACCCCGCAGCACCGGTGACTCTGTTTGCATACCGACATTTTGGAATCCGGGGTGTCAGGGACCCCGAAGCATCGATGATACTGCTTACCGACACTACGGCATTCGGGGTATCTGAGACCCCGTCGTACCAGTGACGCTACATACTGATATTATGCCACCGGGGTGTCAGGGACCCCGAAGCAACTAGCGAAATATAAGAACGAAAAACGAACACGTCATGAAACTCACTTGTTCGGAATAGTGATGGGTTTGACCGGATCTAGCGAAATATAAGAACGGAAAACGAACAAATCGTGAAACTCACTTGTTTGGGATAGTGATGGGTTTGACCGAATCTAGCGAAATATAAGACCTAAAAACGAACAAATCGTGAAACTCACTTGTTCGAGGTAGTGATGGGTGCGACCGGATCTGTAGCGCATGCGCACTACCATTATTGATTATAAAACAAACTTATAAATAATTAAGAAAGTATTCACTTACAAACAATGAAAATGATATATTTATAAATCACAAGCGATTTCCAATCAATTACAGTTATCAGTTATCACAAAATCTGTTTATTGTAAAAAATTACTAAAAAGTTTCGGTTTATTTCATGAAATAAAATTGCTAATTACAAAAGAACGATTTACAAACGAAATAGACTAAGAAAAATTAAAAATAATCATATTTTATTACTCCTTCCGGCTAGCTTCATGTAGGTCCCTCTGGATACCTGCCTGATATCACCTTGGGGTGTCAAAGGACCCCGAAGCATCGTCGACACTTTTTGCATACCGACATTATGGTACACGGGGTGTCAAGGACCCCGAAGCGCCGGTAACGCTCTGTAGTTACCGGCATGATATCATCCTGGGATGTTAGGGACCCCTAAGCATCGGTAACACTTTTTGCATATCGACATTTTGGCATACGGGGTGTCAGGGACCCCGTCGCATGAATATCCCTCCCTGCATTACCGACCTGATATCATCTTGGGGTGTCAGGGACCCCGTAGCACCGATACTGTATATCAACATATCATCTTGGGATATCAGGGACCCCGGTGCTTACCTGACGCCAGTACCGTAACGAGAGTATGGAACGCCTGTGGCAAGTACCTAACTTACGCCACCCCGTAACGCAATAATGACAAAAAAATTAAAAATTGTAATGCAACAAGTTAAATTTTACTAAATGCTGTATATATACCGGTAATTAATTTAAATGATTGTTGAATAATAATGTTGAAATCATTGTGTTATTCAATTTATAGAATTAAATCAAGAAAAGTAAGTAGTATATGTGTATTCATCTTTTCTTGTCTTCATAACCTTTTTCTACATAAAAATCTATTTCAACAATACAATATATATATTTAAATGCTTTTATCAGTTAGTGATATGATGCAATATACATAATGATTTATTGTATTAGAGTTTGTGGATTCAGCAGTTGAAACTATGTTCAACACTAGCAAAAGAAAATATAGAAAAGAACAATGAAAGCACCGATCAATTGTTAGAAAAAGAAAATGAAATTTTAAAAGTAATAAATAAAAGTAAATTAACACAATTGAAAAGGTTAGTATACATTATATTATTTAATTTCTAATCAATAAGTATTGTATAATTACAATTTGTAGTTTGTTTATTATATTGCTGTATTATTTTCACAGACACATTGAACTTCCCTATGCTGAGATGATAATATCATGTCGTGACACAAATGGATCCTATAAATCATTAAATGATTTACTATTAAGGAATAAATTAGAGTCTGATATATTGAATACATTTTGTCATTCAATTTTGAATTACAATTCTAAGCTGAATAAATACAAGAAATATAAAGTAACTCCTGAAATAAAAAATATACAGGTGCAAATATACTAGAATAAAAAGTAATAAGATACTATTTTGATTTAATATTAATTTATTTTAATATTACTTCTTGACAATAAAGTAACTATATATATTAATATGATTTTCAAAATTGTTTTAGATACCAAAAACTACATTGGGTATACATGTAGGGCATACTTTATTAAGCTGGGCATTAGTAACCAACACTTTTGAAGTGTTAGAGTGGGATTGCATTCCTTGGTTTGAGAAGGATCCTCGAAGCAATTGTTATGACATTATCAAATTAGTAAATGTCTTAAAGTTGATATGTAAAAATGTAATTGAATGTTTTCTTTAAGTATCATCTGTATTTTAGATAGGATCTATTATTCCAAAATTACCCACATGCGATAGCTATGTAACCGAAGATGTTCGTCTGTGGCACATAACAAATAAAAATATGGTGTACTGTCAAAAACAGTTAACTATTGCAATCATGGCTTGTCTAAAAGTAATAGAAAATCAGAGTATGTTAATAGTATTAATGATATTTAAAAAATTATGAACGATATTTTATATTTACTATAACATTAATTTTATAAAATGAACTTTCTAGAATTAGGTGCTTCATCGGCACCAGTAAACAGCGTATATGTATTACCACCTCGTGGATCAGCAATATTTTATAATCTTATTGTTGGTTTTGAAGTAGTATCTCCAGATTATGTTATAAGAAAGTTTATAAATAATGATAAGAAGGCAAATAATGATGAATTCACAGAGGTATACTTAAACGATGCATTGAAAAATAAATACTTAACAGCGATCGCAGATCAACGAGAACAAATGAGTTGGTCTCTTTTAAAGGCTGCAATGTTTGTACAATTAGTTAAACAGTCTACATCAGTTTAATAAAGAGAGAATGAAAGTAATAATAAAGTCTATTATGTTTCAAAACCTTGTCACCTTATGTTAAAAAAAAAGAAAGAATCAGGGAACTTTGTATAAAGTAACAAAATGAACGTGTACAGGTCCATTCATTTATTATATATTAATTTTCATTATACTATCTATTCATAGTACACCGTACGTCTAATATTTCTCGCTTCTCGAATACAAACTCATCTCGAACAAATAAACAGACAAGTAAACGATTCGTCAGAATGGTAGCAGTAAAGAGTTCCATTTACCGAAGCACCCGTACCATTATGAGCGATGAGTAAGCATACGAGAGCAAGCGATGACTGTTTTGTGAACATAGTCAACAAATTTATACGGTCAACTAAAAATATACAGGTTTGAACAATATTTTTGTGCTCAAATTTACAACGTCAAATTAGGTACGTTCGTTCGATAAAAAAAAAAAAAAAAGAAAAAGAGAAACACCGCTACTAAATCCGGCAGTGATGCTGTAGAAGAAGCATGTAGCTACGTATCATCGTCTAATCGAGTATGGGTAAAGCGCACCACGGTTCTCCACTTGCATGTATCCGAAACGATAATTTTTCGGGTACAATTCACATAATGGTGTTTCCGTAGAACAATAATTTGAAGTAACAACAATTGATTTAACGCAAACATTAGATCTCATGCACCTTTGGTAGGACATTGAATCCAATCGCGTGTGCTAATGCGTCTTGTATACATATTTCCCTTAAATTAAACCGAATCCCTTCAGATAAATAACAATACATACGAAGGAATTAGCAGAGTATCTGATTATTCTTATATTTCCTTAGATATCGATATCTGATGATTGGGATTTACACGTTGCAACGAATTAACGAGATTTTCATTATAACGCCAATTTTTCACGGTGGATATCATTTATGTTTACAAACGATGCTTACTTACCCGAGTTTTTCGATCGCACATATACAATTATTATATCTATGAATCGAATAATCAGAAGTATCAACCAGTTATCTCCTTATTCACTTTCATCGTCGATGGACTACTATTCTTTACCCTTCCAATTCACTAGGGCTGTCGTCGAAGCACGACGATAGAGATACAATACGCTATTATAATTATCCTATGTGATTGCACGCACCTCTTTCAAGTGTTTTTACTCGCAATCGCATCGCTGCCAGGTTAACGCAATTATAATCGTTAAAGTAATACCCGATCAGACCAGCTGGAAACGAGTCTCGACATATATATTATATATATATATATGTAGATTGACATATCTAATATATATAATTCTGTGTATATAATATATCTATATGTATATAATACGTATGTGCACGTCTGTTACGTTATAACACATCGTGAAACGAAAAACCGTTAAGTACGTTAATAATAATTACTATTCCTTTGTTTGTTTGTTTTTTTTTTTTATAGTTTACAACGCTTTCTTTTTCGTTTTTTAAATCTTCTTTTCTCTCTCTCTCTCTCTCTCTCTCTCTCTCTCTCTCTCTTCTTTCTCTCGCATAACCGGAGATGATCTTACGCAAGCGTATACGTGTATAAAATCTAAATCCAGCTTAAAACGTACACATCTCTCGTGGACCGCGCATCGGAAGCGATATACAATTGGCTCGCCTCGAATATGCAAAACAATCACGGTTTGAGCATCAAAAAATATAACAGGGAGGGCAGAAGTGTGTATGTGTGTGCATGTGGATCACGAAAAGTAACTACCACTAAAATTATGCTAACTTAAAACAGCAAATAGTACGATCAATTTATTTAGCATATCATCGAATATCGTGATCTTTTTACTAGTAGACATTTTCTTTCTTTCTCTCTCTCTCTCTCTCTCTCTCTCCTCAATAAATACCAAGTGCAATTGCAGTGACATCATTTTCACGCATACAAAAATCAACATATACTTCAACGAAAGCACCTTAATAATTTCTACAATTAAAAATAAAATATTTCATTCGGTTGTTATGCACCCAGGTGCAACGTAGGCTTCTCGATCCTTGGAGAACCTGAGGAGCGCCTTACATGGAACCTCCTGTCTTTGCAGACAAAGAATATGAACAAATTCCTTCTTTTACGCTTTTCTTTAAAGCAAACCTAAGTTGCACGAAACTATACAGACAATTGTGTTCATCAAGAGAGTTACTTGACGATGATAGAGGACGATTGTCGATACGCAATCGAGTCGAATTACTCGTATTGCTTTTAGTGTATTCACCGGTCAAGAGTTCGAAGATTTTTGACTGATGCAAACGTTAAGGCTATTATATTTGATAGGAAGTTCTTGCACGGACAATGGGGTCGCGTGGGTGGCGACAACGAGACGGTGAAATTTACATCTTTAACTTATTATTTTATACACACACATACACATACGCACAGACGATCGTGAGCACGTTTGATACGCGTGGAATCACCGCGTGTAGTAAGGCGAATGATTTTTCAAAAAAATTTTTTTTTTCCCCCACAGAACTAGAGATAACACGAGAAGGATTCGTATGAGAAAGGGAGAGAAAAGCGCTAGGAAAATAGTCACGAGCTTCCTTTTTTCATTTTTTTTTTCTTCTAAAGATACTTGGTCCAACGCCAAGAGACTGTTACACTTAGATACGTGCAAGAATGAGTTTATCTGGAACGGATGTTCGATAGTAATACACCTGGAAATTGTACGCGAGGGGAATGGTGTTCTACTCGTGATGCGATTTCGACTAGACTGGTGACGATAGATATGGAATCGCGTCGATTTGAAGCAACCTGGCACGCTTCAAACGAGCATAACACGAATAAAGGAACCGATGGCACACACTTGAAGTGTACCTATTACAAATTATGTAACATTCATTCGCAACGCGCTTTTGGATCAGTTGTTACATCTACCGCTCGATTACCTTCAATGACAACGACACGAAACAGGACGACGGTTCATGCAAATCAAGTATAATAAATTACTGGCTCGGTCGTCGCATACACACATACACGCACACAAGAGCGACACATAGGAGAGAGACAGACCACACTATTAGATACACACATAGTAAAGTTGAATCGGGCCGACTCTAATTAAGCGTTTATACATTTAATTCATTGAATCTGTCGCCTCCGCACAGATAAGTACTTTTGTTTAAATGTACAGGGTGTTTTGTACCAGCTGCGACCCATTTCAATGGTGTACAACAAATCATATTTTATTATTTCTTTTTTTTTTTTTTTTTTTTTAATTTTTTTTTTGTCCCATGTGTTACAAAATACCCTGTACACTTTTCAATTCAGTGTGCAATATACATGTATGTTTTTCTTGATAATTGCCCGATTATTTTTTCCTATCTACTCGACACGTTAACGCGATCGGAACTTCTAATCACCTTTCATTAACGATGCAATCAACGATCGACCCTCGAGTGGCGGAGCCGGATCAATTGTGACCCAGACCTCGGGACCCATGGGCAAGGGTACCCCCGAATAGAATTAGAGGAGATTTTTAAACAAAGGCGATTTAAAATTTAGAATTATGTTAAATTAAACTTTCATTCGCCACCGTCCGAGGGTTGAAGTTTGGTCGAGATAATTCCTGAATACGACGATACAATTTTTCTAAATTCTCTTTTTATTTCTCTCTTCCTTCTAATCTGCTGTTTCTGTTCGTTTGGAAGCTGCCGCGACGAGAGGAGACGTCTTTTCAGCGCAAATATAGACTTAAGATGAAAGGAATGAGATACACCGCCGAAAATAATATCACAGCCTGGAGACACGGTGGAAGACTAAGAAACACGGTTAAAGGGTTCGTTAAACTCGAGAGAAATTTAACAGAATGGCACGTACGTTCGATAGAATATTACTCAACGAGGTTGCAACGATATAATCTTAAATAATACATTCGTTGACAAAAGAAAAGGAACTGGAACATATAATCGTTCAAAAACAATGGCTCGACGACGCGGAATACGTTCGCTCTCTTTGCTTTCGATACGCTAGTCTTCTCCTCCTTCTCTCCTGTGATTGTGATATTATTTGGAAAGTTGACCACTTATATAAGTGAGTTTCAGTCGCACGATGAATACATAGCATATATATTTTTTTCTTTTCTTTCTTTCTTTCGTAGTTAATAATAAAAATTACACGTACGACCGTATCGCGAGAAGAAAACACGACGGTCGTTAAAAAAGTGACTAGCAACACGCACTTGTTCGCACAACGTTTAAATTAGTTTGAAACTGCTTTTTATCACGATGCCAGACGTATATTATACATGTATAACGTGTACCATAGACGCGTAACAAAAATAGGTTCATAGGTTTCTTTTTGGTCGATATTCGTTAACAGGATTCACCAATAAGACACACATGAACAGGTTGAAGACCAGAATGCTCACCCATCTCTTTTACACTGTCGTATAATGTGCTTTTTTTCTCTCCTTTTAATTAGTATACAGCGAGTATAAAGATCTTGATAGATAAAAATACGACGGAATTAGAAAAAACGTGGTTCTTATTTGTTTGTTTCGTTTAGCACCTTGCGATCGATCGCAACACCAGGTGTCTATTATAATTGTACAATATAATCACGTGAAAACATATGGTTGCGCATTCGAGTCTACAATGAGAAGATAGCTGGTTCAATTAATTAGTGTTTCTTTATACTTTTTTGCTTTCCGCGATAATGGGACAAAAATTTGGAAAATAAACCAATTCGTTCACGCAAATTACGTAACTGCGAATGTTGTAAACGATAAGTAAAGCGTGTTATCGATGATATGATTGGCATTTTTTTTTTCTATTGAAAATGAAAAAAAGAAAGAAAATAAGTATAATATATAGTTTCGCGATTGAAAAAATACGACGATGTGCGCTACACAGCAAGCATTCTATTTCGAATCGTAACAAACGATAGTAAGCGATAACAAATATAGATAATATACGCACAGATAGATATTATAATGATGCGCGTATACATCTATATATATATATATATATATATATACATATATGAACAATTAAATAAATCTTTGTTGTATTGTGCGCCACACACGACTGATGCATGTCTCGTAATACTTTCTTTTTTTCTCTGATCGATGCAAAGAGCAAAAACTGATTAAACTAGGAACATGGGAATTAGGAAAATCGTTCTGTTAAATGTAATGACAGAGAGATACTTTCAACCGAGAAATTGTTACACGGAAATATCGAAAGTGTTTTCAAACGATATCCTCCTTTCCCTCCACCACCTTTCTCACCGAAGGATGAACATAAATGCTTGTACGTTCTTTATAGAAAATAATTACTGTTTCCCACGTTTAAAAAATTGCAGTATCATAGGTACTAAGTAATTGCTCTAACTTGCCTGTTGTGCTCTTTGCCTTTTTTTGTTAAATATTTCAATCTTTCTAGCACAGCTTTATAGCTGTGATTCGTGGAAATACACCGGTGACCAAGAATTATTACTATTATTTTTTTTGTTTATCCAGTGTATTTCCATGTTAACATTTCTTTTTTTTCATAACTAAGCTAATAGTTCGACGATAAGCTATCAATAAAAATTCTCCTTCTACTTGGTGAAGAGAATGTAACGCAAGACACTTGAGCAGTATCTTGATCATCTTCGATGGGATCGTGAACGATCGTCGAAGCGATTATCGAAATAATTATAATCAATCCGATCCTTAAGATTGAAACAACAGCTCCCAAGAGGTGTCAAGTATAAGAATAAAGAATGACGTTGAAAGGTACATCGTCTGAGAACTGTGTGCGAGGAATCTGGTGATACGTTGCCATCACTTCGAGTATTTCCATTCTCTGTTCTTCGTTTTTTATATCTTTCATTTTCTATGATTCAATGAAAATCTTACTTAATACTCAGACTTCTATCTTGTTAACGTTTCGAGCACACGACAAGATAAGCTAATACTTCTTGATCCGATGCAGTCTTAAGAGAGTTCACTTCAGTACTGTGATGCAGACACGAACAATCGAGATGCCTACAGTTTTGTTTCTTTTTCGAGCTTTTTTTTTTTTCGTGTGTTTGTGTTTTGTTTGTGTATTTATGTATGTGTGTGTGTATGTGTGTGTGTGTGTGTGTGTGTGTGTGTTATAGGTACAAACTTGGTAACTATTAACGACGATTCTTACTGGTACACGTCTAAGTGAACAGTCATTACGAAAGTCGACTCGAGATGATGCTTGAAAACATGCGGATGAGATTCATAAAGTGGGTGGTACAAGTTTGTGCTCATTTTACATGACTGTACGAAAGATTGTTGTCTACCTTTAGTACAGCAGTGCAACGTATCACTGTCGGCTAACAGTTCATCGGATATCGGTAATATTAGCCTTGCTGCCAAAGATTTTGACTAGCTGATCCTCGTAATCGTCGAAATTACGCTTCATAAGCTCCATGCAAGGCCCAAGTAGGCGTTCGAAAGCTTCAACGTCCAAAACTGAAAAAGTTATTTTAGAAAAATCATGTGTCTCGTGACCTGATAATCAATTGCCTCGCGTATCTCTAACGATCTATTCAGTAGAGAAATTTCTAACGTTTCAACGTTGATTGTATTACAAAATATAGAGACAAATTGATAGTATCAAGTTACCGCAGAAATTCAATCTATAAAGGTCTTCTAAATCCAAACCACGTAGGGGTCCTCGACCAATTTTTCGCCCACGCTAGCTCAAAGTTCAACAAAAGGTAATTTCGTTGGCATTTAGAATATTGGAGATACGTTTACCAATGTATAGAACTTCTGCGGTAATTCGTCTAAATTTGGCTACTTCTTGTCTTAATATTTCTTTAAGCTTACGCTCGAGCGAGGGTGGAGATAAGGAAAAAACTTACAGGCCAGCTTTATGTCGCCCACAGCGTAGGCCGAAGCAGCGCGAGGTTTGTGTGTCACGAGCGCTAATTCGCCCAAATAACCACCAGCGGGAACTCTGTTAATCTGCGGCATCAAATAGAATACCAAATGACATCTATACAATTGACAATGTAATTAAAGTGCTAGTCTCCTGGCAGCCATCGTACCAGTCTCACCGTACCGAGCTATGTAGGTCGATTATCGTCGCAATTACATTACGCGATGGAAAATGAAAAACGAATAAGTTAACGTACCTCGATCTCGCGACCGAAATCACCGAGTATGGTGATCCTGACGACGCCGTCTTCGACGAAGTACATCCCATCGGCCGTGTCACCCTGTTTAATTATTTGTTCACCGTCTGAGTACTGTTTCGGTAGCAGAGCATCCGCCAGATTCATGCGTTCGTACGACTGATGATAAAAGAAAATCCGAAAATCAATACCATCAAAGTTACAGTTTAAACAAAAGCAATTCATTCTGTTGGGTTTATTTGCAAAAAACTTGCCTCGAGGGATTTAAGCATCGGGACCTTGTTGATAAGATCCTCGTACATCTTACGCTTCTTGTAGGCTGACTTGAGAAGAATACGCCGGAAGGTGTGTCTGTCCATAGCCCATAATGTACCGGACGTGATGGCCTTGATACTAGCTGCTCTTGGCATATTGTAGAGAAGTGCCAGTTCACCAAAAGCACCACGATCATCGTACGTGTGTATCATGGATTTTGCGCCCGATTGATCCTTAACGTACACCTCGAACTTTCCTCTGAAACCAACAACGACGACCATTGAATCATCCCAATTGTTTCCCATGAGCGAGTTTCATCGCTTTGTTCTCCCGTCTCTCGCTTTGTTCAATGAAATTAATTGATACTTCGAATGCCGTGGGAATTATTGGTTACCATTGGACGTTATATCGATAATACGAGAGGATAAATTAACAAATTAAATTGAAGAACTGCATCTCCAATTAATAATTTTTTATTATACCGCGTAATCAAGACACCGAGGTCTAATTCGCCGCTGCGTTCAACGCGTCCGATGGAAATTAAACGACCAACCAGGAATATTTTACCTTTCGATGACGTAGAAGTTGTCACCGTCATCACCTTGCCGGATAATGTATTCTCCCGGCTGTACGCTCTTCTCGAACATCGCGTCCAGCACGTCCGCCATTTGTTCCTGCAAAAGAATTCGCGCGATGCGTGTGTATGCGTGACTTGAATATTTCATGACTAGCAAACTTCTATTCTGTTTTCTAATATTAGAGAACAACGACGATAATTGTCCCGTAATTTTCAACTCGCTTGATATTCACCGTTCTCGGCTTCGAGTCGTATCTTAACTCATATCCGGTCAAGGTGAGTCCAATGGACTCGTAACATTTTTTTATTTTTTTTTTTTTCCTTTTAAATTATACATGTGCATTATATCGTAATCTTTATCTCAAAACTATGAATGCGTAAATCTTCATTTTTTTAGTTAAGCATTGGAATAAATGTATTCCTTTTCTAATTATCGCATAGATAAAATACATTGTATAACCAGGACAAAAGTATCCAAGGATACGATACATTAAAAATACCTTTTAAAGCGAACATTTGAAAAGCGCAGCATAGAAATGCAAAGAATCTAAGGCCGTTTGCCTCGTGACGTTCTTTTCTATTTCTAATCGTTTCAAAGCTACAGCCAGCGTCCCAGTTAGACACGGGATATCCTGGTATATGATTTAAAAGCGGTAAACGTTCCATACCCCGCGATAGTTAACGAGGAATTGAACGATCTCCAAGAGAAATTAAAAGTAACCGCCGCCGGGAAGAGTGACACCATCGTTACAGGTTTATATTTGTCCTCGGTGTAACTTGGCCTCCTCTTCCCAAGCATCTGAACTAGCGACGGGATGCAGTCCAATATGTAAATAGTTAGAAATTCAAATGAATCTCAATACCCATGTTTCACTTGATAGAGTTCAAAGCACTCGTAAAAGGTTTTAATCTATCGCGTTTAAATTTGGGTCTACTTAAACGTACGGCTTTTCTCAAAATATTTATAGAGTGCGAATGTCTGAATCTACTTGTAAGACACTTGAGACGATCGCTAGTTTAGATCTCAGGTTGAGCAGATTACACGTATTGGCATTTCCACGAGTTGGCGCGAACCCTGGTCGCACTGTATTCCTATTTTGATTACGCACGAACATCTGTACGTAGGTGCACGAGTGCGTACTATGTTTAACTTACCTCGTCTAGGGCCCGAAACAGAAGAATATTCTTGACACTCTCGCTGAGCCTCTGTCGTTGCTCGTCGCTCTTCGGATGCACCATCTGCAACCAATGAATCGTCGTTAGTCATACAAAACGGGATCAAAGTTTTATGTATTTATGTAACAGAAATATTTCGAGTGTAACTGTTCTAATAAAACTCTCACCAATTCATTGTTTATCGTCTAATTAATACGCATGTACCGTCTTGGTCTTTTCCCTTTTTCCAATTACCGACTAACAAACGGGGAATAATTGAGTGTATAAACACGCTCGCTCAAAGTGGCCGCGTGGATTGTTCAGAAATTACGATCGTCACACGGCACGCATCGATATTATAACTTAATTGCAGCATGATCGATCGATAACGCTAGGCCTGAATATACGTGTCCGTTATAAAAAGAAAGGGTTTTCCATTAGATACGCGTGGGTAAATTGCACAGTACGGTAAGTTTAAAAAAAAAAAAAAAGGAAGAAAAATCGAGCTCTAACGATCTTACGTTTCGTTTACCAGCAGCCGATACGACAGTGAGAAAAATAAAATGTGACGACTCCCCGTTGAATTATTATGGTGGTACGAGTTTAGATTATCTTCTAGCTTGAAGGGTACTATCGATGTTCATAGGAAACGATACGTCGAAGGTTACTATTATTGCTCGGCCACAGATGTTCTGCATCCTCGATCGGCTTTTTTTAGAAATTCAAACCGAGGATAAACAAATCTAAATCGTGTTTCGTTTCGTGTTCTCTGACCTTTTCATTCGGACGGCGGCGCTGGCCAGTTTTAAAAAACGTCAATCGATCTTTCATTGTTTTTATCGTAGCTCTGTTTTTCCTTTTTTCCTTTATCTCTAGAAGAGGCTTCGGGTTTCAACCATTAGCTTGCTTTGTTTGCCTCGTCGAACACCTGTTACTATGTATTGCAAAAGTAACGAGTTCTTTGCTGATCTACAACACGGCTGTTACGTGTTCTCCTAGTAAGAAGTAGCGCTTCAATTGATTCATCTGCATCCTAATAGCGAGATAATGTTGAACGCCAGTTTGAACGCGTGCAATTAACGATTTCACAAAGTTTCTCGGTGTATCTAGTTTGCAAAATCACAGCGTAGAGAGTTAAAGTTTTGTTGAAGATGAAACGACAAACTTAAAACACAGACCCTGCTCCGAGTGTTGGGTGACGTTATCTAATTACTCAGATTGAAACAGGATGGAAATTGAAAACCTTAGCAGAAGTAGATTTTCGAGCTGGGTCATCAAACGGAACAAGATAAACGTTACAACTAAACGTCCACTAAAAACAGAATGGTCAATTATGAATAATGAAAACGAAAATATGTAACTTACTCTAGCAGGAATTTGCTATCGATAAATCAAACGCTATGACTAGAAAGAAAAATGATGAATTTAACGTTTCTCGCATGATGGAACTTTTGTTGTACCTTGTTGAGCAATTAAGTCGTTCGAGTAAATGACCCTCTAACTATTTTAAGCTGCGTATCACGTTTTTACACAAGGAATAATCAAATCGGCTACCTTCTACGTATGCGTGTGCATCTACGCGTACAGAGGAACATATTGCGTGATTCTGCTTGAAAGAACGTCTATATACGACTCTCTTGCATATCATTTTCCCCGGTTTCCGTTGGATCACCCGGTACGTTCGGATGCTTCTTCGATCAATTTGAACAGCCTCAGGTTCCCGATAATCGAGATCCAACGCTGCCTTTTGAAATGCTTTCGAGCAGTACGATCCCGATCTGACGGCCTTACCCGTCTCCCTCTTTCTTGCCGTCTCTCACCATTTACGAACACACGTTCACGTGTACGTACGTATATGAGATACATATGTAAGTCACGTCGGTACCAGGTTATCGAACACGCGCTCTGACGTCACAAAGGTACATCGCTCGCATCGCCGAGCAAAGTAAATCATCTCGTTTCGTCACCCGCACAGCCTGAGTACGGTGTTTCGATGGGAAAAAAAAAAAGAAAAAGTTACATTCTATATTTCAGGAACGATATATACGGTGATCGTCACGGGTATATTCAGAGGATATAAAATACTGGCCTCAGTCGAAACGGTAACGTCTTCTGGGAACCACGTGCGGTTTCTTTCTCGAGCGATCCATCCACTCGTTCTGTTATTATTCGAACGAGTCATAAAGCATCCATATTTAGCTTTTATACGCTCCGTCCACGTGTCTGTCCTGTGTACGTATACATGTGTGTACAGATGGATAGAATCATACGTGAAACCCGTTTAGTTAAACCCTATCCCTTGTACTGTTCCGATATACCGGAGTAAAGGGATTTTTTCGATCCCTCCAATACTCGAACGTATTTAACTCTGAAAGACCCTAAAGCAAGCGCTCTTTGAATCGTCCTCCGCATCGTGGTCGATTCTTGCCGTGTGGTCCGATTAAAACTGAATCAATCGATTATCGATTCGATATGGCACGAGGATATACTATCGACAACACGGTTCCTTGCGTAATGTGCCGAAAAAGTATAATAAGGAATGTAGGGGAATGAAAAACGAATGTCACTGAAAACAATGAAGAAACAAACAACAGGAATTTAGAAAGGAAGAAATTAACGCACCTTGACTCCATCGTCTTCTTCGTCTTCTTCAGGATTGTAAGCTTCGGCGAACACACTCTTCCTTCTGGTCGCGAACCTTCCGATCGGCGGTTCTGTAAGGAACGAAATAAATTTCAGTGTATAATTGTAAAATGTAAAACTGGACGGGCTGTTTTTTCTTTTTTTTTTTCTTTTTTTTTTTTTTTTTTTTTTATCTTCAAGGTACAAGTTCTAAAAATATTCCAACGAATCATAGATTACACGCGACAGTAATTGGAAAGAAAATAAATTTGAAATTTTTAAATTTGAAATTCGATAGAAAAACTTTGATCCAACACGGTTTCAACGCATACCGGTTTCCATTTGATATAATGCGTATGCAAATTTTTCACAAAGTCACACAAGAATCACTGAACACACCGCTGATATTTCTGACACAAAAGTTGTAGTAAAGTTTCGGAAGTTGATAGATTGTCGCTAAAGCGCGGTAAAAATCATAAAACGTAAGGTATATCGCACGGGTACCAGAGGAATACTGGACGCGATGGGAAGTCGCATCCCGAATGAAAATTCGCTGGCTTACCTTCATCGACGGACTCGTCCGGCGTAGAAGAGCAGGTCTGCGCAGGGGCCGGAATTATCTGAGTTTGACGGCTTTCCCGAAGTTGCGTGAAAAAACCTACGGCATAGTCGATAATATCCACTGGTTGCTCCAACAGATAGCTAATCGTGAACTCCAACAGAATGTCCCGTAGCTCGTCTGGCACTGTAATCTTGCCAGCGTTACGTTGACAACTCATTTTTTTCTTATACACCGACGAAAAAAAAATTGTTCAAACACCGCACACTACAATGGCATACACGCCGGTAACAGGCTTGGCAATGAATTCGAAACTAAAGTCTAATTGTATCGCCGCGGGTACGACGTTAGATACGATTCGATGTGTCACTTGTCAAATACCGAAATTTCTATCACGTACCGTAGCGAGAGGCCAAGAGAACGTAAGCCCCACGCGTTCCACCCACTTTCGCGCTGGGCTACACTCTCGGCACAGCTTAAACGCTTATCCGGTTTTGCCGAATCGTTTTGCCCCCTTTCGTCATCAACTTTCAACGATTTTTTTCTCCGACACTACATAAAGCTGCGCGTAACATACGACGGGCCAAATTCAGGGATGCGACCCAGTCGCAAAGATGGCGACTATTTCAAGGCGCGGGTCTTAACGTTAGCAGAAGGATCACGATAGATGTTTCATTGCTAAGCCCCAGGCAAATTTCATATTATTGCAACGAATGCAATTACATGAATTCTTGATCAATATTCGATTCTATGTCGCGATTATACGATTGTACGACTTTTAAAAATTATATTTATATACAGAATTCATTTAACCAATGAAACTTTTACTATTTGATATATCGCTCTGTGCAACAGTTCTCTTATTGGGTAACGAACATTTCGATTGTAACACAGTTGAACGCGTGTTGTGTATACGGTTTGACGAGTAATTATTTCTATTTCCTTGTCCTTAAGTCTAATTCTCATTGTTGCGCAACGCCCCCTACAGATATTTGTACGAACCAATTTCTGCTAAATTTGGATTTCGTAAGCGATTCTGTGTTCAAAGAGAGATATTTTTAGCCATGCTTCTAGTTAACACGTGCAACTTTCTGCGTGAAAAATAGAAGTAGTGTTAAATAACGTAGAGTTTATTTGTAACGATTATTTCGGTACTCACTGCAGATAATCCTCGATAGTATTTTAATGTCAATCTGATATATTGACGTTTATTCCTTGGGAACAATAGGTTCACGAATATTTGGTTAACTCAGTGTAAACAAAGATAAACGCTCAATACAAAAAATGGCGGGAAAAGAGCAATTCGATGAATTTTTAGGTGGTTCTGAAAAACTACCAACTCAGGTACACATTATGAAACTCGTTTCCTCCAGAGCTAGTGAAATCGCCGCAATGACATATTCTATAGGTATGTCGCGTGATATTGTTATTAAAACGTAAACTAATTTCAAGAATTTCTACCATTAGTTGTCAATTACCATACGTTCGAGTATATACCGTCGAATTAAAATTATTTATTTGCAGAAAATCCTCAACAAACGAAACTGGTTTTTCAAAAGCTTCCCGTCTACATGCGCAGGCGCATTATGTCTCATAACGTAAAACGGTTACCGCGCAGATTAAGGGAGGCACATTTGAATCAAATGATTAAATCCGGATTGCCGCCCAAAATTAAAAGGCCGTCGCGTAAATATCGTAGACGACCTCGCAACTTATTATCGGAGTACAATCGAAGACAACGAAGCAAAATTTGGCTGGAGACTCACATTTGGCATGCCAAACGTTTTCATATGACAGAAAAATGGGGCTACAGAATCGCGAGCTATGCAAATGATAAATGTTTTAAGGCCAATTACCGTGCTGTTGCTAAGCACTGCTTGATGCAAGATATTTCTTATTATACGTGTATTGAAATAAATGGTCCAGAGGAAATGTTAAAGGATACCTTAAGAAGTCATTGCAACCCGTACGAATTAACATTTGCCGCGAAAATTTTTATCACTGGTGTTCGAGAAGGCACTGTAATGTTTTTTAAAAAAAATGGTTATCCTAGATTTCCAATTGGTCATGTACACTTTTTATGGAGATCGAATCAATCTAATTCGAGAACAATTTGGATCTGGGTCCATCCGTCTTTTCTTGATGATTTTGTTGCCGAAATTATATGCAGTTTCGAATTTAAATCAAACGAAACTGAAAATGATTATTTTAACGAGCAGAATTGTAATATGAGTATTCATAAAAATACTTTAAATCGATTTCGATTTTACGGTCCGCTGACGATCAGCGTTCTAACAAATGCTCTTCATTTACCGAGATTCGATAAAGGTTTATTTTCTGCAAAAAATTATGAAAATGTGATAGAAACTGAGAAAGACCAAATGGATTATGAAGAAGAAATTCAAGAACCTAATAAGTCATGGCACATTGAATATTATGAAAATCAAGAAAATATCGAGTATTTAAAAATTCAAAGACAATTATGGGATGTATTGAAAACATTACAGTCTCCTAGTCAGTTGCCACCAAATATTGTTCTTGGTTTTACAGTCTTAGATCCAAGATTTCACCTGCCTCAGAAAAGAATTAAAGTGCAGAGAGATGTACAGGCAATTGAAATGATGCCAGTGCCTCCTACAAATGCAAATTCAAGCCCAATTTGGGAGAAAGAGATACGAAAAAAAGTTAGTAAAGGTTGTGTAACAACAAGTGCAATCAATAAGTTAAGAAGCAAGTGTTTAGTACCAGGTGTAGATAATGATAAATACTTTGACGAAGGAATCATGGCAAAGATCCCTATACTTATAATTCAGAAACCTGGAATTGGTAATACAGGTAATCTTTGGTAGCATTTTAATTTCAGCATAAATATATTTCAGACTAATGAACATGTTATTTTTATAGGCTTAAGTTCCAGTATAGATATTGTACTACCAGCTAATTGGGCAATGCCATTTTGGCTTTCATGTATATTTCGTTGTGTAAGAGTTGGTGCACTCAGAGAATCACAATCTATAGCATTTGAATATGGAAAGATGCAGTCATCAGATATCAATGACCCAGACACACCTGCTTATGCACGAGAAGCATTAAGTACCAAGTTGGAATTAAGAGAAAAATATTTTCGTTATCCACCGAACAGGCGCGTAAATTTTATTAAACTTGGAATTTCTAGTCCTTTCTTTTGCGAATGGAAACTCTTAATGAAAGAATGGGCAGATACAGAAGAATTTTTTGTACTAAGAAATCGTAAATTATTAAATTTGTTACAAAAAAGTTTACCAGTTAAAGAAACTAATAGAAGAAAGTATAATAAATCGAGTAGCCGTATAACAGATCTTACCGTACACGATGCATTTATAGATAAAAATTGTCTGGTTCGTGTTAAAATATCTATTTTACAAAAAGGATGCCCTAAAAGATTTGCAATGATATGTATGCCAACAGTAGAGGACGTAAACAAGTTTCAACAAAATAGAAAATGGTCAGGTCCAGTTGAAAAATTGAATAATGATCCGAATGAAACTGTTCGAAAAAATTTACGAAAAACTCACTTAACTTGTTTGAAACGTTTGAAAAGACAAAGGATACGTTGTAGAAAGACATTAACTAATAACTTGAGCAAGATGTTAAGTAAAAGCTTCCTAGCTATCGATTACGAAAATAAAATCAAAAATTTATTAAAAATAAGTCACACAATGGTGTGTAAGAACTACGAAAAGATGTCACAGTTGTATCTTCCAGACTGTACGAATGTACGGCATTCCTGTGATAGAGAAATTATGGGCTATCTAACTATGGGCGATTTCTCCTTTGCAGAAGCAAAAGGCATAGGTTTTGGATATGTAACATTAAATTCCTTAATTGATCTGATTAACAAAAAATACAATTTCGTTCTTGTCAGAAACATTCAAACAAGGCAGTATAGAATTGCTAGCTTAGATATAATAAGTTAACAAATGTAAACGAGTTATTATTAATGAGAATGTAATATGAAATGTAATGAAACATAATGAACGGCGCACTGTTTTTAAGATTTGTTTTTTGAAATGTATATATGTACATAGTTCTTATCTTAATAAAAAATGTTCACTACCGAGAGAAGTTATAACCATTGCTATTACTGATAACGTAGATAAACAGTAAGAGATTAGATACAATACATGTGTGTATTTATCATTAAGTCTGATAAGGAGTTGTAGAAAGTCTATTAGAAAGGTTGGCATTATTGAGGTATTATTTGATTATAACCTGGTTAGAACATTATTTACATTTGGTCAAATAAGCTTTTGCAAAGATCGCATAAAAATGACACGGGTAGCTGTGGTAAGTATATACATCATAATTTATATAGTCTAAAAATCATATACAAATATTAAATCATTTTTATAACCATATGCATTGCTCATTATTTCGACCTTTTAGGTAACTGGAGGAAATAAAGGCATTGGATTTGCCATTGTAAAAGCGCTTTGTAAACGATTTGATGGAGACGTATATTTAACTGCACGTAATATTACTCTTGGGCAAAATGCTGTTAAAGAATTAGAGGGGCAGGGTTTAACACCAAAGTTCCATCAACTTGATGTTACAGATGAAAATAGTATTTCTGTTTTGCGTGATTATTTACAGAAAACATACGGAGGACTTGATGTTTTGGTCAACAATGCTGCAATTGCATTTAAAGTAATTATTCGTTAATTTACTATATGGTTTTTTTTTTTGTAAATATGTATATACATTTTGTTTTGTGTATAGACGAAGGCTACAGAACCCTTTTCTCTGCAAGCTGAAGAAACAATAAGAGTAAATTATTTTGGCTTAAGAAAAGTTTGTAGCATACTTTATCCACTCTTGAAACCACACGCACGTGTAGTGCATTTATCGAGTTCTGCTGGCCGTTTATCATTAATTCCTGATGAATCATTGCGTAAACGATTTTCTGATCCAACTCTTACTGAAGAGGAATTAGATAACATCATGCGTGAATTTGTTAAGTATGTTGAATTATAAAATTAATTAATTAATATGTTGTCATAGGTTATACATTCTAACATTATGGTCAAAATGTCCTTTCAGTGCTGCTAAAGCAAATACACATTTGGAAAATGGTTGGGCAAATTCTGCATATGTAGCAAGCAAAGTGGGAGTGTCTGCTTTAGCTAGAGTTCATCAAAGGATGTTTGATTCAGATTCTAGAGAAGATCTTGTAGTAAATTCTGTACATCCTGGTTATGTAGACACTGACATGACTAGCCACAAGGGAACTTTAGCACCTGATCAAGGTGCTGAAGCTCCCGTATTCTGTGCATTACTGCCAGAAAATACAGATATAAAAGGTAAATATATTTGGTATGACAAATCATTGGTAGATTGGACAAAAGATGCATAAATTCAAAATAATTTGATTTGGCATTATATACATTTATATACTTGTTATCTGTATCAAAACATTAATAAATATTCTATCACATTATTTTATATTTCTAAATGTTTCTGCATTTTAGTCACATCTATATGATTTAACATTCCTGTTCTTCATACAGCATAGCATTCACAATGAAAAATCAAATTTCTTAATACTACATATAAATTCACATAAAATTATAACTTGTACGCTTATGTATTATTGTTGACTTCAGTAATATAAAATAAATGATTTTTAATTCTATTAACACTATGAACTATCTTGCTTGAACTGCCGCTTCTTTCCGTGCAGCATCTTGTAATAATTGGGTATCCACCTCATCTCCTGGTAATTGTACATATCGTACTACCGATCCACGAATAAAACAGTTTTTTACGGACAACTAAAATATAATTTCAGTTCGTATCATAACCTTTTCCATACTAAGCTTAAAATAAAGATTATGGAAGTTACAAACCATGTGAGGGTATTTATCCGGGTCTGTTACACTTATATCAGTTAATTTTATGTTAAGATACTGATCTACGGAATGCAGAGTGCCGCAAATACTGGAAACAAAGACTATTAGATTATATTTTTCAACATTGTTAGACAATTTTTTTCTGCTGAACTCACCTGAGGTCATTTTTTAATTCTACAACCACGTCCTTTCCAATTAAGGACTTAAAGAATGAATAGAATAACTATAAAATATAATGAAATAAAGTGGCATGATATTGTTAAAAAATAGATAAAGGTTAACCCGCCAAACGGCAAACCATAAACTTACCATCTTGAACCAGTAAAAAAAATATTTAATTGCTGTTTTTCGACTGTACTATTTAATTAACATAATGCAAAAATGATTATTATTTAAATCGAAGATTAAGTACGATTCTATTACTAACAAAGTTTTTATAACGACTCCGTATACGTTAGGAGTTTGGAATCGTTTCGTTGTATACCGGTTCCAATGTTTTTCTTAACCGGTGATTTTAATAAAAAATAGTAATCTTTATTTTAACTTATGAGTAAACTATATATACTTATTGATAAAATTTTAGATAAAAGATAAAAGTTAAAATGTTATTCGATAACATTATACCGGTGACTGATTGTATTTACTATATAAAACATTTCAACTGTATCCTACATTTCATTTGCTCATGTTATACTTGCTGATTGGAGTTCTCTTATATTACCTACACCTCAACCAATCGTTCTTTGTACAATAGACTTAAGGAATTTCGTCAATAACGTTTTGTCAAAATACATTTTAGCATACGTTGTTGTGCTTGTGTGGGTGGTTTAAATATAATCTGAATTATTTGTTGGTGAACTGATTTATAAAAATATGTTACCTACACAGTAAGATCACCGTTTTGCGGTTGGTAACAGAAGGGCGTTGACATTTAATCAAAAAGGCAAAACGCGAAGATGCGTCTGTGACATTAATTCGCTAGTAACGATTACATTTTATTCTTACAGTCGATTTTAGATTAATTAATTGAGAAACATGTCAATTAATTTAACAAAAAATAAAGACGCTTTGGTGGGTGCTTGGCAGAACGTAGTCGACGATAAATCGTCTACTAACTGGTAGGCTTGCACTTTCTTCCTTTTATGCTATTTCATCGTCCCGGCTATGCCCATTCACACGAGTCATAGAAAGAACACAAATGTTCAATTAAAT
Source organism: Osmia lignaria lignaria (assembly GCF_051020975.1). Classification (NCBI taxonomy): domain Eukaryota; kingdom Metazoa; phylum Arthropoda; class Insecta; order Hymenoptera; family Megachilidae; genus Osmia; species Osmia lignaria. The sequence continues at coordinate 9,819,176 of NC_135033.1, read as the reverse complement.
TTATCAATAAATAGTTTTCCTATGTTTCATAAATCCTATTTTCACCTTTATCGATCGATATAAGTAGCGTAAGGCACGCGATTAGTGCTTACAGTAGCGAAATATGTATTCTATAATGTTCGTAGATGCATGCATTAAAGAACTGTATTTAAATTTTTTTAAATGAAATAGAAACATTTCTTTGTAAGGAAGATCAATAATACTTTGAAAATTTTACAAACATTATAAAGTACATTAATCAGGTAAATGTTATTCATAGGGCTGTATTTGGATATGAAGGACAAACTAACAACTTAAAAGTTGTTGGTACAGGCAATGGTGGTTTAGAAGAAATGATTGACCGTTTAGATAGTAGTCATATCATGTATGCCTTTTGCCGAGTAATAGATACTAAAACCAGTTTGCCAAAATGTCTTTTAATAAATTGGGTAAGAATATGAAAATGAGGGGCTTTTTAAATTGTACTTGAAGTAATAATAATACCACAACATTAATTCTATATTGTAATATATATTTCAGCAAGGGGAAGGAGCACCAATTGTTAGAAAGGGTACATGTGCAAATCATATTAGAGATGTAGAAAAATTATTGAAAGGTGCGCATATAACGCTTACTGCTCGTTCTGAAGATGATGTTGAAGTAGATTCCATTATGGAAAAACTTGCTAGAGCAACAGCTTCTGCTTATAAATTTAATGAGCCTCGTGGTGAAAATGAGGGTAATACAGCCCCAGTTGGTACCACATATCGCAGGTACATATCTATGCTGTGTTGTATATAATTATATTAGAACTCTGGATTAGAAGAAAATGTATATTGCAGAGTAATTCCTGAACAAGAAATAAATGCAAGCGAACGTGATCAATTTTGGCAAAGAGAAGAAATGGAGGAGAAAAAAAGACTAGAACAGGAGCGTCTTAAATGCGAAAAAGAACGTCAAAGACTTGAAGAAGAAATAAAATCTAGAGAGGAAAAGGAAGCGTTGCTCAGAGAACAGAAGGTAAATAAATGTATTTACAATGTTGTATTGCATTTAAAAAATATCGATGTTTTTATAGGTCACTGCTAAGGAAAATTCAATAGCACGACAAAAATTGGCTGAGCAACGTGCCGAAGCGGCAAACAATTTTCGTAATCAACTAGCAGCAAGTCAACATTATAGCAATGATACCGATGATGATCATAAATCACGAAGCGAAGAATTGCGACGGCAAAGGAGTAAAGAGACGCAGCAACTGATATCTCAAAGAACGATAAATGCGCGAGCCATTTTTGAACAAAATTCAGCGGCTGGTCAGATGAAGTCATCTTCGGCACAACAACAATACGTACCGAAGAACAGTCACGTAGAAGCGGCGAAAAGGGCATTTGAGGAAAATCAACAACAGGAATTATCTCATACAATGGTACAAGAGGAAGTAAAAACGGAACCGAATAAAACGCATAATGTAGATACAGTAGTTAATGCTGCCTCGAATATATCTTTAATTCAAACACAGTCTCAAGAAACGAAAGTAGCAGAGACACAACAGGAACCTGAGCAGGCATCATTGATGAAAGAAGTAGTTACTGAAAATGAATTATATAGCCAAATGGATGGCCAGTACTTATATTTTGATCCAAATAATGAAGGAATGAAAGCAAGAGCCTTATATGATTATCAGGCAGCTGATGATACAGAAATTACTTTCGATCCCGGAGATATTATTACGCACATAGATGCTATTGACGAAGGGTGGTGGCAAGGTCTTGGACCTGATGGAACCTATGGACTTTTTCCTGCTAATTATGTTGAAGTTATCGAATATAACACAACATGATAAGAAATGTACTTGTGAAAATAGATTGTCCCCTTTTCTAATTGAAAAGACACTATATTTGCTTTTTGCATATAACAAGTGATATTCAGTATTTTTGTGGTTCTGGTGACTGCACTTCTTTTTTTCGATAAAAACGTTGGACGTTATTTATGTAGGCACGACGTATCCCGAGGAATGTAAGAGAATGAATTATGTTTTAAGTATTTAATGCACATTCAGTAACGAAGGAATTTAATATTTCTAATAACGAGCACGCGAAAAACGAATATTGTTGATATTTTAGCGGACAAGTTATTAAAAGTGAATAGTCTCACAATGCCAGCTCATAAATAAATGGCGAAGTACGTCTTCCCATATTCAACGTCACAAATTAAATAAATTAGTGGCAAACAATATATCTTTTTATAACGTTCTACGTCGAAAATCGATGCGCTCATAAAAATAGCGTGTTTAACAATTTAGCAAATACCCTTAAACATATTAAACTTATTTAGGAATATGTTTAATTCTTTAAATAATAAATTAAATTTGTTATAGTATACATTTGACGATATTTTAGCCTGAAATACCTTTTCATTTCATCAATTTTGCATCATATAACAAAATACGAATTTTCATTTCATACGGACACGTTGGAATTAAGAATCAATATTAAATCGATTGTATTAAACTTATTTTACTATATGACATAGAAATTTTTACAGGTGAGTGATTTTATCGAGTTAAAATAGAATCACAATATCGATCTTACATAAATAAAATAAGTAAAATCATCTGCGATAATTTTGATTTTGAGTTCCACTTCCACTACCCCCAGCATGACTTAAAAATGCTAAATGTCCCTTTGGACATTTATTTGCATAATGACCTTTAGTTCCACACTTGTAACAAGTTACTTCCTCGAGCGGTTTTTGAGGACCCCGCGGAGGAGGTCCATTGTGCATATTCATATGATGTGCTGCATGAGAATTACCTTCTATTTCTTGTCTAACTTGAGCTTCACGCACATCAGGTGGCATTTTATTACAATAAATAGCTTTGTGCCCACCCTCTCCACAAAAATGACAAGTAATCATTACCTTTTTACCCTCTTTAGGCTGCATATCTTGTACCGCTGGTAATTCAAATCTTGGGCTATAATAGAAATCATTATAGTATACCTTAAATCTAATAGAAATTCAAATAAAAAGTTAAACTTGTGATGAACTTACTGCATGAATTTACAATTTGGACCATCAGGACAAAACCCAGCTAAATATGCCATACATAAAACACGACGCACGTGTCGATGTCTGCATAGTGGTCCATGTCTACAGAATCCTCTATCGTACCAAGGACAATCTCTAACTTTTGTTTCTGGATCGATGTGTAAGAATGGGCATTCCTTATTGTGACAAGCATCTAACAATTCATAACTGATTTTAACATACCTATACTGGGGGAACTTAATAATACCATTAAAAGGAAAAAGTATTAAAAAAATATAGGAAAGAGCTTATTTACAGGCTTATGATAAATGTATACTTAAATGGTAAATAAATTTTATCATGTTTCAACTATACTTACTGAACCTAGAATAAAAGTAACATTCTGGCATTTTTGTCATATCATATTCATGTAAAAATTCACATTGATCACCCTTCTTACAAAGGCCTCTTAACCAATGTTTGCATACAATTGTACGATCTCCTCTTACATGCCGAAATGGACAAGAGGCTCCTTTAACACAAGTTCCTCTTGGATAAAATTGGCATACTGCAGCAGTAGATTCTAAAAAATAAAACATTTTGAAAGCTGATATTAAATAAATTAACAGTAACTAAATGTAATGTAAATATAAATAAAAAGCAATAATATTGTATAAAAAATTATTAATGAAATACACAGTTTTTATTTAATACACAAACAACAGTGATATTCATTATTTTTAATTAAACTATTTCGATATATTTATACTGTTAGCTTTCTTTACATTCATGGCATAACCTAGGTAAGTGTGTTAACAATACACATAATTATTACGTACTGTCCATTCCTGTAAAAGGTAAAGGAAGAGCTCCATACTGTTCATCGAGAGCAACTTCAATATCAAATCGCATATTATCTACGTTTGCCACTATACACTCCATTATTATTTCAAGTTTTCCAACAGTCACAGTCAAATCAATCGTTTTCTGAATACACAACAGTCATTTCCATTTGTAAGATACTCTATAGTTTAATATTCATTTTCGGTTAGTTATGTGTATTTTAAAATTAGTTTTTTATCATTTCTCATTGAAAAATAATCGCGATTTGCACTATTTGTCATATAAAGAAAATTTTATAAGCATCACGTCTTGTTCTATGCAGAGAAACATCATTCCACACGTGTGTTGATAATAATCAGTGACTAACTGAAAGCGTCATCGCAGTTAAACGTTAGCGCTCTCTGTAAATTCTCGTCTACTATTATCTACTAAACGTTCTCGAAATAGAAATTCTCAATTTTTATCTAGTTTACGTTAATTACCTTTTTATTGTTAATTTACTGAAAAGGCTCATAAAGAGAATGAAACTTTAAAAAGACTGCCACAAATTAAAATTTTTAAAAATTCGATCCTGACGCCATCTATACAAAAACGTCGCAAACTACTCGACAACTTACCGATTGATCTGAGGGAAACACTAGCACCACCTATCAAAAAGTAGCGGAACCTTCCTGTCGAGTAGTTTGCGACGTTTTTGTATAGATGGCGCAGGGATCGAATTTAAAAAGTTTATGGCGGTTTTTTTAAAATACAAGTTTGTGAATACAAGTTTTTCAAGCAATTATTTTAATGATTTATCGGTCTTTTGCTGATTTTACTGATTTCTAAAAATAATAGAATCAAATGGAGTCAAAATTGTGTATTTTCATTTGTGATTGCGACTGTGCTCTATACATCCTGACTAAACCTCACTTGGGGTTGTCTGGGACCCCCAAAATAATGATTCCTCAAGAACCAAGGAATGTTCAGTCTTTTTGTATCTGTAATCACGGCGTTACATCATGTAACACCGTAGTTTGGAGGGGGGGCGTTGCCAACTACTTCCGGAATGAAGAACCGTCCACTTTTTGGTACACGCGCAATGGAGAAAGAGCCATTTTGTTCGAAGAAACAACGTGGCAGCCGGTGTACCCGGTATTCTTGTAACCATGAATATTCGTAAGTATTATCTAACTTTATACTATTTTAAAAGTTTTTCCTAATGTATGTGAAAACGCGAACAAAACTATAGTATTCATACATCTTAAATGTATCATCTTACGAACCTACTGACCACGTTTTTCTAACGTGAATGCAATTGATTGTTTGAATAATTAGCACAACTTGACTATAACTTCTACTGGTTTAAAAGTATAAAATAACATCCACGCTTTAATACAAATTTGTAAATACTTAGTAGAAATGAAATTATTATATTCGACGCTACGCGGTAACTAAGCGAGTGCATGGATCCATTTCGATCCGTATGATACGCATAACTTGGTAATTCCACAAAACGTTGATCATAAGAAGATAAAATTATAAACAGTTTATTCCCTTCTTTTTCAGGCCTACTGTTATTAATTACCGTCACGTATGTAACTGTCTGCCTCTCAGCGGTAGAATTACTACAGTCAACAAATTCTTACCTAACAAAGGCTGATAGTGCACATTTAAAGAAAATTCTTGAACCAGGTTTAACATCAAATGATTTATCATTTGTATACTATGCTGTCCATGGTTATGGATTTCTTGGAGAAGCTTTACCAAACAAGCAGGTTAGATAAGTGCACGAGTATAAGCATGTACATAGATATGTATGTAACTGTAAACTTGCCAATTTATGATGAAGAAATGCAGTAATTGACATATAATGATGTTTAGATTAGTCTTACTGACAAACTTTCTATATTAATATGCTCAAAGGATTAATTTGATGAAAACTTTATAAGATGAATATGTTTCAGGCTATCTGTGATTATCTAACAAAAGTTACAGAAGGTGACAATCTTACAACTGAGAATGCATTTTACATTGCATCTATATGGAAAACTATTGGAAGTTGTAAACAAAAACCTGCATCATCTATTGTAAAGGTATATACTTTTCTTCCTTACCTTTGTCTCTCTCTCCCTCTCTACCTCACTTTCAAACATAATGATGTTTTAAAAACTTTCGTTCTACTGCAATTATACATTGAAGAAAACTATTTTTACTGAATAAAAATAATAATATAAATTTTGTATCCTTTTCTTTACATTACAAATATCAAAGAGAAAATTCTTATTTGTTTAACCAGGTACTTATGAGTACAATAGAAAAAGATACTTCCAGTATTATGGAATTATATTATGCAGTAGATGGACTGACTGCTTTATCCGAGAAATTGCCGCGCGACAAGGTTGACAAAGTAATCAAAGCAGTACAAAGTACCCTCCAAAAAGATGACAATTTATGGAAGTACGATTTATATTATTAATATGCTCAGTCTCTTAGTATTATAGGTTTTTTCAAATGAGTATTTTACGAACAGCCTAGGTTACACTTTTCACATCGCCTCGGATCTAGGAACAAGTGGTTCGTTCGCGTTGAATCGTATCGAAGATGCAATTATACAGGCTGACGAAGTAGATGGAAAATATTTACAATTTGAGGGTGGTCTTTCTGTGACTAGTAAGTATCTGATCCACTGCAGTTAATATTTTGTAGATACGTGATTGATTTTTTCTCGTAATAAATTATTTATTTATTAGGTTTCTTAGTAAATGGTATATTTAAACTTTCCAACACATTGAAGAAGAAACCACCATTAACATCTCAGCAAACTGTTAAACTGGCTAATTATCTTCTGTCACGTCGTTCCGTACAGACACCCAGAGGTGTTACCAATTTACTCTCAGCGTTAACGACTTTATCAAACAATGATTACGAAAAGCCAATCTGCGTAACACTAGCCAACGAAGGAATTAGCATTTCTACTCAGCAGCCTTCGGTCACTGTGAAAGTTTGCGACCTTCTTGGCAATCCGCTTGTCAGCGCACCGAAAGTGGTCGCGAACTCGGCAACGAGAGTCGGTGACGACGTTGCCATTTTGAGTAAAGAAAATTTCCAGCCCTCACCAAGCGACAAGTAATTATCAACGCTTTCTCTAATCTTCCCCAATACTTTACCGACTTTGTTTCATATTTATTTCAAAGTTGGTTATACCTTGGGGTATAATAATTGTTGATTCTACCCTTTGACCTTTTTTCATTCAAATTATGGAAAGGTCAAGAAAGTTAACGAACAAGTATAACTTTATCTTATAAACGGAAATCATTTGAAACATCGTTTCATAAATGTATTGAATCTTAGAACGTTGTTTGCGCTGAATTTGATGGAGAAAAAACCGGAACGTGGATTTTATAAAATATCCGTCGCGGCAGGATCTGTGACGAATACTGTCACGGTAAAAGTTCTTTGCGAAGTGGTAGTTGATTACTTGGAAATCGGTACTGCCGACGCCGATCAAACTACTCAGCCAAAGCTTACACGGTAATTTATATTCATCGAATAATCAGCTTACTATCGTTGCTTTCTTAAAAATTCAAAGCACATTGTACATTTTATGCTTAATTAATTTCAGAGCGACATATCCAAAGAAATTGTCTGAAAAAATAGAGGCCGATTCTCAACAGAAGTTGGTAATGCGATTTTTGTTCAAAGATGGTACTACTAAGAAACCTATGCGCACCCATCAGACCTTTGTGCGACTTTCTTCGGTGCCTGATTCGAACAACGATAAGAAGGAACGTGAAATTCTGTTAGTTGCCGAACCAGATGCATCGCATCTTTATAAATTCGATATGGTAATTGCGCACTTGTTTCTTTTATCGTTATATTTGATTTCTACCGAAATTCTTCAAGAAATACTATTTCCCTATCCGAAACGTTTCAGCCAGTAGGAAGTATGGCAGCAAATTTTGATTATCAAAGCGGGGATTACAATGTGGAGTTGATCGTTGGCGATGCAGTATTAAGTAATCCTTTCCAGTGGAAAATTGCAACGGTCAGTTTAAAATTCCCTGAACCGACTTCGATCGAACGAGCAGACAAGAGTGTCTCTAAATACAAGTCCAATATTTACGAGACTAAACCGGAGATAAAGGTACGAAACGTACTTTTATTATTTCACTGAAGATAAAAACAAAGGTAGAAACCAATGCTCGTTAGTGACAGCATTTCGTCTGCGATTCTGTCACCTCCTTATCATTGGGATAGAAAACGTTATCGTCAGATACGTATTACATTTAACGTTCAGTACTTTGAACGTTAATCGTTGGTCTGTTCTGACGAACATTTTTTAAGAGGATCAATATTAAATTAGCAATAAGTTAGCAGTACATAGAGAAGCGTCAGATTAATTTTCATTTTTGTATGTTGTTTCAGCACATGTTCCGCGAGCGCGAAAAGAGACCTCCTGCATTTGTGTCCAATTTATTCAGCGGTTTGTGCTTAGCTCCGGTTCTTTTGTTACTGATTTTGTGGGCCAAACTTGGAGTGAACATATCAAATTTCCCAATTTCGGTTAGCGCGCTTACATTCCACCTTGGACTGGGCAGTGAGTATTATTAGACACACATCATCGCGAAGCGATTTTTGCCTAGGATATAAGCAAATTAACGCTTATTAATTAATTTGTTTTCTACTAGGCATAAAGTAAAAGATGAATTTTTCGCAAATGTAACTATGTTTTAGGTTGCATTTGTAGCCCAATATTCACGACATTGTTATCTTTTTAAGTGGGCTTAAATCGTGGAGCGATTGCAAGTTGTCGTTGAGCAGTCTATCAATAACTTTGATCTGTTACAGGTATTTTCGTGCTTTTCGGAATATTTTGGTTGAAGCTGAACATGTTCGTCACTCTTCGATATCTTCTTGGCCTTGGTGTCGTTACCTTCCTCGCAGGCAACAAAATGTTATCGCGTATAGCACATAGACACAAATTACGTTAAAATGTGTTACAGGGCGCAATAAAATGTTTGCCTATTTTAATGAAATCATTCATCGAACGGAGAGAAGAAATCGGGGGAATAACGTAATCGGATCGATTACGATGCAACATTAATTTTATAACACAAGATCATCGACTGTGCGATAGAGCGATGATATTTTCTATCGCAGTTAGGCGTAAGCAAGATAGTTTTTAAAATAATTTCTGTAGCGATTCTCGGTGTTATCGAGCAAGATTAAACATATTCAGTGCGCACCTACCATTCCATTGCTCTTGTTATCCGTTAACCGTTGATGTATGTGTGGTCTTCAAGAGTATGTGTAAAAAACAACTTGAACAAAATATACAAATTCTTTACATTTCGTCGTACGATTCCTTATTTTTAAAACCATCATCCACGAAGGTGTTGCATTTTTGATATAAAAACAGTCACATAGCTGTTGGTTTTAGCAAGTAGAGATAGTGCTTAATCGATTTCCGTAGATCCCTCGCTTCCGTCAATAATTGATCTCTTTCGACGTGTAATTGTGTGGCGATTAATTGCGCGAGACCTAGACGATGCCAAAATTTGATCGTATTTTCATAGTCTTCCAAAGCCTAGAAATGTTACTATTTACTTTAGTACGTGTACGGATCATAGATATGTAATAAAATGAATCGGTTTCTAACCATTTGAAGCGAAAAACCTTTGATTTGCGGCAAAGGGGTTTGTTGAATTTCATCGATAACATAATTACTCATGGTTTGAATGATTTTTTCGTCTTGAGTTTCGTATCTCCGACATATCTGTAAGTACGTGAGCATACGTTCGGCCTTGTTTATCAATTTATTAAATCGTTCTAAAGTTGCATCGTATTCCCTGGACATCACCGTTGCTTTACGTTTATCTTCCTCCCTTCCTGTTAAATTATTCAGGGAGCATGTAAAGTTTTTTCTTATTTAGATTTTAAAGATAAAATTATTCGCATACCGAGGACAAAATGCTTATTTTTCTTTCGATAGGTAGCGTGAAAGAAATCCGACTGCTGGATGACTTCTTGTAGTTCCGTTGTAGCGTCGACCTTGTAAGAATGGATATTATCTCGAAATTTTGCGATCTCATCGAGAAGAAATGCGGTACGCTGCCACTGCCGAATTATTTCCTGTCGATCGGACTCGTCCTTCCTTCGAATCGCTTCGTAAGCTTTCCGTCGATCCACGGTACCTATACCCGGGGGGTGGGCGAGACGCGTACGATCAATCGAAAGGGGTTCGTTTAATAAAAGTCTCCTTAACAATCACGTACTTTTGCGATAGTCGGTGAAAATGTTTCGTAAATCATTCCAATGATCTTCGAGCTGTTTTTGAAGCAGACCGCTGATTATTCTTCTTTCGTTTTGTCCATCCTCCGTAAAGGTATCGATCTTACCTTAGCCATTTCAAGGTCATTCGAAATGTGTAATAAGAGAGGGGAACAGCCGTGTATCACAAGTAGATAGATAATTAATAAATCTCACCTACCGATCGCAACACTTTTAGCAATATTTGCCGCATTTTCGTCTCGACGATTTACACGCCATACGGTTTTATGTAAACCATTTTCATATGCGTTCCGAGAGTGATCGATTCTTTCGAATTCACGGTTTTTTGCTGCCAACGCTTCCTCGATATTTCGATGAAATATGTCATCGATGCCTTTCAACCGGGCCTCGTGTATCTGGAGAGATCGATCGAACGTTTCCACGCGTGCACCGTTCGCACGACGACGCTGGTCCTCGAGTTCTTGTAAGCTGTCCAGCAGTAAACTAATACTATAAAAAAGCATAAGGAATTTCCGTGATTAATTAATTTTTTTCCCCGCTTTTTTGCGCTCCCGCAGTCTCTGAGATTGCAAATGTACCTGTAGTCCTTGAGATCGAACGTACGCTCCACCGTTTGCCAAGCTATTTCCACGTTCCTTCCGATGTCTGGCAGCTTAATCTGCGTAAGCGTCTCTCGCCAAAGGCGGCGGTAACGTTCCGTATTCAAAATTCCAAGCTTCATCTCGTGCAGAAGCATTTCTTGTTTGGGATCCCGTACGATTTCCTCATCTTTCTTTGCTTTCTTTTTCTTCTGTGCCTTTCGCTTCCGTTTTACAGGCATTTTGATTCGCCTGTCTCATAAACTGTTCTTCCCTCGATACACAAGTGTATTATACAATAAAAACACAGAAGAATAATGTAAGGAACACGGTCGAACAGATGATGGACAAGTTTTGCAATGCTGCAGCATTCGCGAAAGAATCATTGGTCCAAAGAAGGCATGCTAATTGACACTTGCCCACCGAAGTTTGCTTCAACTTAAAGCCTGAACGTTAGTGAATCGAGCTGGAGAGGGATAGAGAGACTCGTGGCATGTTCAAGGTCGTCAAAAGCAAAGAGAATCGATCAACACAGCATCGACCAGTGAAAGCTGATGGTCAGTAACGCATCCGTCTCTCTTTTCTCCAGTTTTCAACGGATAAATCACATCGTTCTTTACGCGATTCAAGAATGAACGGATCCTGATTTACGAAGCGAACCACGGCAACGGCCGTTAATTAACCACGGCGTCGTAATAAATAAACAAGCGATTTAATGAGAGGTTAATGATCCCGTTCATCCACGATCATCCTTGTTTTTTCTTCAAAGGTTTCAACCGGTTGGGAGGCGAGTCCAACTACGAAGGATCAAAAGTAGGGGGAAATGGTTAAGCAAAGACGATGCTTGATAAGTCCGAAGAGGAGGAGATCCGCGAAATCCGGTTTTAAAATTAGAATGATCCTAGTAGAAGGGATAAAATCTGGACTTCCCGCGTATAAAAGTCTTCCGCTTTAAAGCCCGCGAACATTTTCCTCGTAAAATCAATTCCGACGAAGTTAGTGTTTCTTCTTCCATTCTTTCGCAAATACATTCTATGTAAAACATTAATTTCACTTGTAACTTTCTCAGATGAATCCGCGTTACGTTCTCGTGCTGGTGGTGATGTTGCTGATCGAGTGTTTGCATGCTCGATCATTGATCGCGCCGGAAGAGGATCCGTCGATCAGGCGAGAGGATCAAGCAGAGGAGACGGCGGTTTATCGAGTGAAAAGAGCTCCAATCGGTAAACTTGCTTTGCTAGGAGGAGCAGCCCTCCTTGGAAAGAAGGCTCTTTTACTCGGCGGTGCTGCGGTAGGAGCTAAAGCCGTGGTTGGGGCAGGACTTCTCGGAGCAGGCTTGTACAAAGCTAAACAGTGAGTAGAATCATTGTTCGCAATGCTTTTCAAATTACACGCATTGCTTTCGTTGTTTCTTGTAGCTTCGCGGGTGGTTACTCTGGCGGGTACAGCGGTGGTTATTCTGGCGGCTACGGCGGTGGTTATGAAAGCGTCTATACGAGCGGATACGGGCATTACAACCATGGGCCTTCTGTTTACGTAGAAGAATCAGCTTGGTATTAATAATGACCGATAGTGTTCATGGATGTTTGTTTGGGTTTATACAGAGAAGAAATTCTATGCAATAGTCAGACGCAACCACCTGAAAAGGGAAACGCAAAGTTAGATCTCAAGTTTCTTTTTGCAATCTGAAATAGAATTGAACATTAACATTCAAATTTTGTTATTATTATCATTTCCGAGTTTTCCTAAATAAAAGGAACAGTCTACGAATATACCCACGCATAGTTCTTGATCTCTTCACTTCAAACGTTCAAAGTGTATGTAACCGCTAACGTTTACGTTCAAAGAATACCACTGTACGTGGCGAATTTCACCCGTGACGTGTTGTAACGTGTTGTAATTGACGGTAGTCAATTTCGACGAGCGACGATTCGGTAAAAACCGTCGGCGTGAGTTTGAAAACTCGAGTATGGTGAGAATTGGGTAACCCGTTCGTTGGGAGGTAAGACACGCGGTCAAAAATATTGCGTGATGGATTTCCATTGACGAATACGCAATGACTCGAAACGATGCAAGAGTACGAAATCGAAATCGAAATTGAAATTGAAATGGAAATCCGAATGGCAATCGGAACGTAACTACTTCAAAGTATTAGGGAATCTATCCGTAGCTATCGACATTATCCATTCATGGTCGCACTCTTTGCTATTTGTCCTGCGATTCGATAAGTTTCTATGATTTTTTTTTTAACGAAAGAAGCGGGGTGGGAGACCCGGATTAGATTGGTCAACGGAATACGATAGGATAAAAGACGATTCATTATTATTCAATGATCGTTTGTCGAGTTCGTGGTACGAGTGAACACATAGCCGCAACCAGCAGTCACGTACGTACGTACATACTTTAATTTACTTACGTCGAATGTAATGGGTTTGGAACGCGGATCATCGATCTCATTTCCCCGGCTCTCATAAATGGTCACGTACTGGATTACGTTTTACTATTGTTACGTATCGATTCATTGTCATTGTTCTAATCCATCCTTTTCCTCTATGCAGCAGGCTAATGAAACGTTTAGAGCTGTTTGAGAAAAAAAAAAAAAAAAAAAAAAAAAAATGAAAACGATAAAACAGGGTAGAATAGTACCATTATCGTGATAATAATTTAAAATAGAAAATTGAAAGATTATATTAAAAAAATAATTATCAATATCTCTACCAGGGTACCATGTTAAATACCACTATTTTTATTGTGCCAGTCTATTACAGGACAGCATAAAACAAAATGAACCTGATTTCTTTGTAAATTTTCCAATTTGATATCAGGATGAGAAAGTTATCGGCAAATTTTCATTGTTGCCGCAAAGGAATGCTAATCTTCAAATTGGCAATATCTATACCCGAATCGTATAACGAACTTGTTGCAATTGGTTCACCTCCAATATCGAACATCGGAGGAACGCGGATAGAATCGTATTGATAGGTGGGAGAATTGGGTGGTCGAAGGTAGGCGCGTCTCTATAAAATCAAAGGGGGCTATCGAAATGGTATCACACGAGACAACGCTCTCTTTACGTTCCTGATCATCGCTAACCCGTTCGATAAACCCAGAAGACACAATGGTAAGACAAACCAACGAACATTACATTGGACGTAAGTAAAAAATTGTAAGTGCGTATGCAATTAAATTGTTCCACTCGACAGGTGCATCTATCCAGCGTTGCAATTCTTGCAATTACGTGCTGTTGTTTGGTGATGTTCACCAAAGCCGAAGACGACAGCTCGTTGTCGGAACAGAGTCAATCAACGCTGTTAAATTACGATGCTGGTGAAATAAGGGGAAGCGATGAAGGGGATGCAACAGCCCCTTTAAACAGGCAAAAAAGAACGCTTTTCTTGAAAAAGAAATTGATCGGTGCTGGTCTCCTAGGATTCGGTTTGGGCATCGCGAAAGGGTAAGCGATTTTTCTCTACATACATACCACCAGTAATTCCTGTTGGAAATGTTTTAAACGTCTTCTCATTTGTACATCTGATTTCAGGTACAAAGCAGGATATTATTCGGCACCGGAAGTACGCCACGTGTATCTGTCGCCACCCCCGGCGTCCACGAAATACGTTGAATACGTTGAGAAGCCTGTTTACATTGAAAGAATAATCGAAAGGCCTGCTCCAGTTTATAAACCTGTACACGTTGAATACAGAGAGTCTTCTCCTTACGGGTGAGCATCGTTTATCATGGACTGTCTCTTCTATTAGAGGAGTATGAACAAAATTGTAATTTTAATTTTGTCACCTCTGTTTCAAGGAGCTGGTAACATGAAAAGCGCATGTTGATTATGATGGATATTTGGGACGATTGCTGTGGAGTTAAAGATAAGAGAGCGTATAATATATTGTAAATACAAAGAGCGAATAATATACGTATGTTTGTATTTCTGTTGAAATTTTGTCTTTTCTCTTTTTTTTTCCCTCTTTCTAACACATATCTCTATAATTTAAATTCATACAATCCGAGCAAAATGTTGCTCAAACTCGTTGTTGAAAAACAACGTTACTTTAGAAAGATAAAAAGTTCTCTAAACATTCATTTTATATTTCATCCTCGATAGTATCATCGTAGAAGATAAAGAACACGGACATATATAGCACATTAATTTCCCTAAAGGCATTCAAAAAAACATACTTGCATTTACTTGCATTTTACACCTTATACCGATCAAGTATTCTTCTCTTTCTTTTTTTTTTTTCTCATTTATTTTCACGGTAAGAAGCTTTGTCAATGTCGGTATAATTTATTAACAGGACGTTCAATTTAATACCATGATCTCGTCACAAACAAACGAACTTATTGAAAATTTTCCCACACAAATTTGTCCATTCGTGTACATATTCCGTGATTATATACACTTATTCATATATAATTAACATAAATTATTGCATGATCACACGAGACACGTTCGCGTGTGCCCTGTTGGAATTCATTTGCCATATATTTTATGCATGGTATGCGATATCAACTAATATTCTTATCATTAATTTCGATATATTCGTAGAATTCGCGTAATTGTAGGACGAGGGGAAACGCGGAAAAAACCAAGAAAATCGTGTTCCCCTTCATGATGAGATATCGAATTATTGTCTACGATTCGAACGTGATGGTATGGTTGTACCAATAAGAAAAACTAAGTAAAAGAAACAAGAAAAAAAAGAGAGAAAGACATAACTTAAAATCATAGATGTATCAAAAATTCCTTTCACAGCAGATTTGTATAGAAATAAACATAAGAGTAATTATTCGAGTCGTTTGAATAATAAGAAATAAAGAATTGAAATAATAAAAAAATTGATATACCCACAAACGTTTGTACGTAATAGAGATTGTCATCCGCGATAACGAGTGTAAACTTTTTCCCTCTGAATTTTCATTTTGTCCAATTGTCGATCCACGACTGAAAAATTGTAGAGAAACGGTGATGGACAGACGAAAAATAAACATACATATCGTTTTCGCATCGATGGATTTTTGCAACGAGTTCCTGCTCGTCTTGCAAAACAGGGCGATTCGATGCTTGTCACGAAATGTTCACGATTTTTCGATACATGACGATTGTCTTGTTTCAGCGACATTGAATCTTAATGGTGATCGATCTGAATGCTCTTAACGTAACGTCAAAGATTCTACAGAGAGGGATACCGAAGCTGCCTGTCTATAATGTTGCAAGAGAGGAGCCGGGGTTGAAGGAACTTCTTCGATGCGTTCCAAATCGTTTGCCGCGCCAGCGCTGTTTTGTTTATACAGTCTAGGTGTGTTCAGATTTTGTTGCTGCTGTTGTCGTTGTTGCTGATGGTAACTGGTTTGCTCGATGAAGCTAGCGCAAACAGCATCATCAGGCCGATCCAAACTGAACTGTCTTTTCAAGAAACGACACCCTGTACTTCTCCCTAGGGTAGACAAGAAACGGGGGAAGACAAAGAAAAGTTACACCACCTGGTAGAGTATGAAGGAAAGAAAAATAAAGTATAAAAACGATGAGATTTACCATACTGTTCGTTGGGAGAAAGGCATCTGTAATGATTATACGGGGTGCTTAAGTCATTCTCGTCGATGTAGCCAGTTATTCTTCGATGTCTCGGAGGTGCTGGCCTGTAGGGGTTCGTGGCTGAGCTTGAAATCGATGCGAGGGAAGTGGTAGACGCGCCAAGAACCGTCGTGTCCGTATAAAATATGCTGGATGCTCCAAGAGACGCTTGATTATCGCCGGAGGTGTTTTTCGTTACGTTACTCGAATCCACGTTACCGGTTCCTCTTTCGTTCGACTTATCTTTCAACGAAACGGTGGAGATATTTGTCGGTGATTTTCCAGAAGAATTCGGACCGCTAGCTTTATCATCCTCGATGGATACTGCAACGTTACGCGTTCTCGTGTCATCCTCGTTATTCTTGTTCGCGTTAGCACCTATCTCACCACTGTCCGATTTCCCGTCGATTCTTTCCTTCGCCTCTGCCTGTGGCGCGCTCGTTTCATCATTAGTGGTCAGATCCTCCAATATCAGACTCTCGTTTAGCCTTTCGTTGAAACAGATCGAAACTAGTTAAGCAGTGGGTTTTGATGAAAGAATACATTTGGACATTATACATGTGTCAGGCTATCATGCACACATATATTTCTATCATTCACCCTGCTGTTTGTTAACGTTCACTTACCTATTGTTTTCCCTGAAGATGGCGGCAGTATGGCAACAGATAAAAGCATTAAAAATCTGAAAAGCAAACATCTCGAATAAAGATCTACCAAAACATCTATATGCAAATGCAATGAACGTTACCGGGGTTGTTAATGTTGAAGAATGTTCGAATCTACTTTTGTTTACTCACTCACCTCATAGTCGCAGGGTTTTACAAAATATTCAGGAGGATTGAAAAAAAATTGAACGAAATTGAACCGACCCGAACTGAACTGAATGAAGTGAACCGAACACACACAAACGTGCATCAGCGAAAAGACTTACCCGAAAATTGGCGGCGTTGGAAGTTCCTTATCGAAACCTTGCTTTCCTAGCAACCAATAAGTAGGCATCCTTCCTTTGCCTTTCACTTCCGTTGAGCCACGATATTCAATGTGATATCCGCCCACCTGAGTGAGTCGATCTCTGGTCGCTTGACTCAAGTGTATACGCCAGGGTGCACCGGTTGATTCCATTCTGGACGCGGTGTTCACGGTATCACCGAACAAGCAATATCTTGGCATCGTTAAGCCAACCACACCGGCACAACACGGACCTACACGTTTAGGAAAGGATTAATTAGGACTAAATTGATTAGTTTATAATCAGTTTCCAACCGTAACGACACTTAACCGGTGTGAAGGCCAATTCGGAGTCTCAGTTGAGTATTTGGCAGGTGTTTCACTTTGAACTTTCCACTCTGATGAAGTAAATCGAGCGCCATCGTAGCTATCTGTGCAGCATGGTCAGGTATTCTTACCGGACAGCCACCTACGACCATGTAAGCGTCTCCAATAGTTTCGACCTGTAACGTTAGAAAAAGTTGTTAAAGTACTTAATATTTAAATATATTAATTTCAATCACCTTATACACAGTGTACGCGTTAATGGTTGCATCGAAACAGGTATAAAGATCGTTTAGAAGATCGACCACTTGAAACGGGGTGGAATGCGCGGAAATGGTGGTGAAACCAACAATGTCCGAAAAATAAATTGTCACTTCTCGAAATTCCTCAGGATCGACAGGCATGCCCAGTTTCAATTTTTCAGCAACGGAACTGTAATAAAATTCCAGGAATCTTAGCAAACAAATCATCGGCATTCGAACCGATACGTGTAGAATAGTGCACCTCGGTAACATTCGATTCAATAACTGTTCCGTTTTCTTCTTTTCCATGTCCAACTGTTCCGTACGTTCGCGTATAAGTTCCTCCAGATTGTTCGAGTACTTCTCCAACATTTGAAACATCGTATCGACAAAATTGACTTTTCTGAAAATGATAATTATAATAGGGACAATTGTCTTTGGGAAAACGAGGAAATTTTACCTTCCATGGTTGAGTTTCTTGAAAAGATCGTGAACGTCGTCGAAATCGGGTCTCATATCGGCCGCTTCTGCCCAACATTGACGCATAATATGTATCGCTTCGGGAGGCGCGGCGCCTTTGCTTACCGAAGGTCTGATCAACGGTGGTGGTTTCATTACTTTTTCGATTATCTCTGTGGCAACGCATAAAAACACTACGCGTTAAAAAACCTCCTTTGAACTACCTTTCCCTTTTGTTATTATCATAAACTTTAAGTATTCATTTCTTATCGGTTACCTTCCGGGGAGAGAGAAAGCATGCAGAACGGTTCTCCACGAACTACCACTTCCTGCATGATAATGCCAAAACTGTAAACATCTCCAGGTTGAGTTCCCCTTTTTCGTACATTCGGTTGCCTTAACAACTCGGGTGCCGTCCATAACAGATCTGCCAGCAAAGATATAAAATCATCGATTCATAAAGGACAAAATGGTACAACAAATATCGCACCTCGAGCGGTTTTTGCCGGAGGAACAATGTTCTGCGCTTCGTAGAAAGCGGGTAATCCGTAATCGGTCACTTTGAGAACCCAACGAGCGTCGATCACACAGTTTCGCGAAGTTAAATAACCGTGTACTCGCACTGGCGTTCCATGAAGATATCTCATACCCTTTTGAACAGAAATCGTCAATTAAGAAAATGAGCGAGATGGTAGCTGCCTCTGTGTTGATTAAATATTTCGAAACGATTATTTACTCGCACAAGATCGGTGAGTAAGGACAATCTGAAAGACCAATCGAGCTTGATCTCATCCTGCACCAACACATCTTCCAATGATCCCCTCGAACAGTACTCGTAGACGAGACAAGGCCTCGTCGGCTCGTTCAAACATCCTATCAGGGGATTCAGATTTTCGTGACGCAATCCGTGGATCTAAGAAACACGATGTGTCGTAAAACGTGGAATGTTGTAACCTTTAACTTGACTCGAAAGATATCCTTACCATCACCAGCACGTCCATAGCTTTGCTCTTTAATTCAAACGTTCCCTGACCTGGCAGTTCTTTTAGTTGTACCAAATCACCCTGACGAATCGTAAGACATATAAGTATTAATCGTAAACGTATAAACACTGGAATCGGTTCGCGTATGCTCACGTTGTATCTGGCACGCGGGTCTTTGAAGAAACCGTGACGACTGAGGTTCCCGGTGCTTGTCTTCAAGCATGGTTTCAACGAGGACACGCTTCCCAATTGGAGTAGATCCGGCTTCTCCACGTCGGGACCACCGAATTCTTGAAGTTGTTGCAACCAACAGCACAGCATCGTTTCGATGCTCTCGTCCACCTGTAATATTGTTTTATCGGACGGTATCGTCGACAACGTCTTCGTGTACATACATACAACCAGTCGAGCATTCTTTGTCCTCTTATGCCGTAAACGGTCCTCCGCGACTCACCCTTCTAGCATCCAGCTGAGGAGCCACTTGAGGAAATACGAAATCCGACGTGGTTAATATGATCTTGTACGGCCCTTTCGACATCCGTCTCGTAACCAGCCTTTTCCTACAATTTAAACGTTTCAACTGCAATTACCATACGATATATGATAAAATTTAGTAAAATGTCTCGTACCTAATTAGAAGAGCTGCCAATATCGCGACCACGGTAAGCAACATCGATCCCAGAACGATGCTCACGATGTGCGCGATACGAAAGGCTGATTCGTCCGAAGTATCCTCTGAAAGAAAATATCTTGATGTATCAATAAAACTCAATACGACGATATTTCATTTATTTCCTGAATCCTTTACCCGTGCAATCGAAAATGGCGTACACATTGCCGTCTACGTTACACTTGAAAAGATCGGTATCCGTCGTATCGCGAAACGCTACGGCGTTAGTAGATAATCTCCTGACGGATAACTTTTCTCGTCTCTCGATAGTGATCATGATGGGCTTCCAAACATCGTTGCGCCAATCCAGCAAAACATACGTATAAATTTTGTTATTGAAGGCATTTATACTGGAATTGTCGTCGTATAGTAAGATGTTGAGAGTTTCGTTCAGACGGTCCATCAGCGTCGGTACCATGTACTCTTGTACGCCCTCGTACAATTTCTCTACATCGTATCTGTGGACAAAAGCGTCTTTTCAATTTTCACCTTGTTTCAACTACCCCTGATAAATTGGACAACGATAATATACCTATAATCGAGTGGCGTGATTGTCAGTAATCTTTCTAGGAAAGCAGAGCTTAAATTCTTTGGCGGAAAGAATCGACGTTCATCGTTTTGTTCGTTCTCCGAAGTTTGTAATTTCTGCTGTAACAGTCGTCGTCGCCTCCTTCGACGTCGTCGTCTTCGTCGTTGCGGTTGTTGTTGATGTTCCTGTTCCTCTTCTTCCTCTTCTTCCTCCTCTCCTCTTTCTTCTTTATATTCTTCTTCCTCGTCATCTTGTTGCTTCTCTTGTTCACCCACTTGCTCGCGACTATCAACGCTCAATTGTTCGTGCGACGCGTTCAATGTTGAAAAATTCCAGGATAATAAGTCGGAAAACGTAACGGACGTGGTGGAATCGAGGCTGTAAGCCGACGAATTAGTGTTCGGTAGAAAGAGATCATCGTCGACGGTGTGTACGATCATGATCATGGAGTTCCATACGGAATTGGAAGACTGCTGCGCGATGTCCAGCTCGATGAGAACACGAGACGTCAGATCGTTCTCCTCAGACGTGGGAAGGCATAATATGGTAACTGTGGAGAATCGGATACGAAGAGAAGTTTGAAGAACTTCAAAGTGGAGCTTGTAGGGAGAAACGAACTCACCTCTACGAGAGATGTTGTAAGCAGGACGAAGAATTTGCCGAATCTCTTGAAACGATGCTCTGTATGGTATTATTGCGCGATACCGCAATACACTTCCTATGCTTCGAAGAGAATTCAAGAGAACTCTCTCTAGACTTAACCATGGTTCGCGATCTGTAATTGGAATTTGCAAACGATCCATCCAAATTCAAACAATTTTTCTAATTGCAAGCAGCAAATTTACCTGTTCCTATTACCATTACACTCTTCCATTGTAAATGAATCAGCATCTCTGCTAAGGCTTTCGCTATCATTGGTAAGGAGGGAGATAATCTGACGACGGACGAGAATTCTCTTTCTTCCAAATCTGTCTGAAACAAACATTGACCAAGTCATTGTGGGTACATGAGATGTAAGCTCCGGGTATTCCCTCAATCGAGGGATGTCTAAGACTTCAACATTTATTCATCCATCGCAGAGTTATTGTTTAATTGCTTACTAAGGGACAGGTCCATGTGAAAAGTGGTATGTTCCAGAGGCGTGCAAGTTTAACAGTAACTTCGCACATTGGCGAATCAAGCGCGGCTACCAAAGCTTTCACCCTTCTTTGTCCAAGTACTCGTAACAAGGCATCGAGACCCCAGGTTCTTGTTTCGCAGGATTCTACAATTTTGGAAACTCAATTACGCCGTTTAGTTACTACGACAGGAAAGTATAATAGAAAAATAAAAAAACATACGAGAGGAGGGTATAATGGTAATTTGTACGTCGAAGTTAGATCGATCCAAGTAATCTTGGATATCCGTCGAATTCGTCTCAATGTCGTCGCAGTATTCTCTCAAAAACACCATTATTTCCGTTTGAAATTGATCATCGTTGGCTTCGGTTGTAGTCGGTACGTAAGAAACGCATGGAATTTGTTCGCTATTCAAAGGAAGCAAATAGCCGGGCAGGATCACCATTGAGATCCACGACCAGAGCCAGCGGAAAGAGTTTCCGGCCATGTGCCTGCAACCCTATTTACCGCTCGCCCACGCTTATCCTCCTTTGATAGTCTATTGACCCGTATCTATTTGTCTCCGTATTCGTCTTCTGCTACTATCCTTGCTGCGTACGAAAAGAAAAAAAAAACACAAGATCATTTGTAAAATCGACGGAGATCCTTCGTATCCGGTCATTTTTTATTATTCGAAAGAAAAACTTTTCAATACTCGCTACGTTATTGACGTAGAACGATCATTGATTCCTTCAAATATACATATATATACATTCTACCGCAGTCAAATAATTTTTCCGCGCTGTACAGATTTTATTTATGGCGAGATCGATTTAACAAGCGCGGAAGTCCGGAACGACGCAGGATAAACCGAGTTACTAGAGCATGCACGATCTTTTCGTACAAAAAGGTCTACATAATCTCATTACGGTAAATTAATTCGCTGTAAACATTTTCCACCGCATTTAATATTCACCGTTACTAAAAATATTTTTCAACGATCTTTCGCAGCTGCTGTTGCCCTGGCTGTTCATAATAAAAACACTTTGCCGTTGTAACTTAATGGATCTAAATAATTAAAAATGCTTGAAATTTTTATCGGACAGAGATAGATAACGAATGGATGAATGATGTACGAAAACGAAGAGGAAAGAATTCTCTGTTCGATTGATAAATTGCATCGGTACCGATCGCGATCAATGTAGCTCAATAGCTAGCAGTGATAAAGAATCTACGAATAGACTCTTCGGATAACGTTGAATACTGGGCGAAGTTAATAAACTGGAATAAAGGAATGCAAAAGTTGTACATCTTTTAGAAGTACCATTTGATATGTAGCATTGTCGATTGTCGCTTTTCGATTATTTCTATTAAAATAATGAAAGAATTATCAAGGAAGTATTGGTCTCGCAGTTATGCAAATCGGTCAGTCCAATGTTACTTCGATGCCTGATTAAAAAACACGACGGTAGAAAAATATTGTTTAAGTAATTTTGATTGAAAACGTTGGAAATACTAGCATTTAGACGAAAAGAATTAATCGGTTCGTTATAAGATTCGAATCACTCAGGTTTCAGTTAAGGCTGATGTACCGTGAAAAGTTTACGGCGGGACAAAGCAAGTACAAGTAGGTAATTAAAAGTTTACGCTCATTGTCAGCTCGACGATTCGTCTTACCGTTTGTCTGTTCGCGAGAAAGAACAACGATGAAATAGTTCCCTCTTCTTTTGCTTGCGTATGTACCAGAAGGGGATGCGTGATGTCAAAGACGTTTTGAAAATACGCATATCGTGACTAACCGACAACAAAGTTACGTTTTCGTATTTCGAACGTCCTCGATTTCTAATGTAAAACGAATAAAATACGCGTGTCAAAGCGGAAAAGATCGAAATGAAAAGAACACAAACGTTTTGGACAATCCGAACGCCACGGCGTTCGGTATCGAACTAACGTCGCGAATGCTACCCCTCTACTACACATGCTCCGCGTGACGTTATCACGAGGGAGCAAACGGTTGCTCGCGTCCCGGGGAGCCGAGGACGAACACCATCACGCAGATCCGCCCGCACCCGTTTCGTTTCTCGTTGCTATTACACCCTTCTCCAGCTTCCTATTATTCACCATTCCACCCTCTAAACTATCCTTTACCTCGTCCCTCCTTTTTCCTCTTAATAATCTTATCGAAATGTTACTTTCTATTTGGCCAAATCTGAAAGAAGTCTAGCTATATCTAACAGTTTATACATACATATACATAGTAAAGGATATGCTTTGAAAATTACCTAAAATTTACATTTTGAAACGAAAAATATTGATATAAAATTATGTTAATAGACACTGATTCATCCGGATTATAGAGGTTCGCCCTTCTTCCTCTTAAGGTGTTGACGGCTCCTCCTCTATAGGCCTCTTATAAAATATTTATTCATATACTCTTTAACAACAAATGGGAACCTATTATCTGCTGTGTAATGGTAGGAAACCTGTTATCTGTCGAGTAATAGGTACCTATCTTTGCATAACGTTAAAATTATGTTATTACTGCACTGTTAATCAAAGGAAGGAAATAATTGAATAATTTGTGTAGTAATAAAATAGATAACATTTAATATGTGTATTTTATATAATTTTACTTGCATGTCAAATAATACATAATTCCCAAAGTGTCTTTTAAATGATATTAATTCAGATTTTCTTTTCAAAGGATGTTTAAAGAACAATGCAAGTATGGGAGTTAGAAACATAATGTATGTAGCTGTATGTATAGCCTGTTATAATTGGAATAACAATCATGCAATGATGTTATATTTGTGTATATACCTATGTGCATTTTATATGTTTACCTTAGATGTAGAAAGCATATATAGCGTACTTTATTTCAAATATGAAAACAATACAATAGGGATATTTTATTGGTCCTGTGCTTGTATATAAAAGTGCAGAGGAGCAATTCTTTATGTTTAAAATGGGCACCCCATCATTTTTTAGTAATTCTAGATATATTACCTTACATGAGAAAGTGTCATATATCAGATACACGTTTTCTTTGTCCATACATGTAAGTATATCTGCATATGCATACGTAAAGAGGGTTTGCTTAATATTAACAATACAAACTTGCATATGCATTCATAAGAATGTATACATCTACCAAGTATTGTCCAAAATGGACTTGTATGTCATATTGTTACTATAAACATTTGATCTAAATATATTATTATACGACATAGATGTTAGAGGAATCGATTTTAAAATATTACCAATTGATTGTCATTCAGGGGACTACATGGGACCTTCTATCATACTAATTTTCATTGTACAATAATAAATGCTGCGTCCCAAGCACAAAAGTGCCAGTAGAAATGCACCTAGAGAAAAGACTAGAATTATAACAATAAAAATTGTGTACTTATTACGATAATTAATGCTTATATCGAGAAAATAGATCAGATAAAGATCATTTCTTATACTTACCAACATAAGCTACATAAATTCCACCGCTAGTTTTCACATATGTATGTGTACCAACCTGTAAACGAACATAATATTAGGATTAACGACCTCTCGTTAGGAAAAGTATGAATGAAAATAATAAAATAAAGTCCATTTCTGACAGTTCCTTATGAGCTATATAAAATATTTATTGAATAATTTTATAAAAATATATTATGATAATACTTACAGTCACAGCTATTGCAATTACTAGGACTATTATTCCAACAATAATGAATGCAATACCTCGACCTCTAGCAAAATCTGGACCAACAGAAGATATTTTTCGACAATGTGGACATCGAGCCAAAGCATTATTCAAAGTATTAAACTAAGGGATATAAAATGGTGCATGTTAATTAAAATGTACTCCTGTATGAAGAATATATTCCCATTTGATTCTTACCAAAAATGTGTCATGACAGTGAGCACAGCATACCCTACACATTCCAGGCATGGAAAGAACAGGTGGTGTAATTGGACTTGGAGCAAGATTAATAATACGTTTACAATTTGGCCTTGGACAAGCGATACGTTGTGAAGAGCTCTTACAAATTAGTAAACAATTACAGGGACAACGAACATACTTCTTTCCTGGTGGTGCATTTCGTATGGGCTAGAAAAATAATAAATACTTTTATTATCAATTCATTGTTGTTCACTACAGTGAATTTGTTTATGAACATACTGTAGCTTCATTGCATTGACCACATTTGACAACATGTTGGTCCTTTTTACCAGATATATCTATCATAGCCTGACAAACTCTACAAGTAACCATAGGCATACCACCTGATTGAGTGCATGATTCATATGGAGGTGGTAACTCATCAGGACCTATTGCAGGTACTACTGCACTGACCGTCAACTGCGTCTCATCTAATGTTAAATATAATGGATAAATCAAGGAACTGGATTAAACAAATTTAATCCTTGCACAACTGAGATCAAATATTATTTACCCAAATCACTCGCTTGTGAATTGTAAATGACATTATCGTTATTTAACAACGGCTGCCGTTCACCATTCCTCCCGTCACCCATGTCGGTCTATTAATTTACCCTTAACGACAACAATTTATTTCGAGTATTGTTTGACAGTACTCCCGGTACTCCGATGACAAGGATGACAAAATACAAATTTTTCTAACACCTTCCGTGGTTCTGCCTGTTTGTAGAACAGAAACCGTTCTCTACAATGGATATGTCCCGTACTAATACATTGTCGATCATTAATAGATTGGTTTAGGAATTCGACGAGCACTTTGACATTTTTCCACGTTGGCTGCCCTGTTACTCAATAAATAGTGATGTTTTCGATGTGGTTAAGGTTATTCCGTTCTGTTTTTTTTAATAATAACAAAGATCACTATTAGTTAAATAACGCTATCATGAGAGTCGAAGATTCTTCCGAGAACTAATGTAATCTGCTTATGAAGCATAATACTACGTTTATCAAACGTTATACTGACACACTTTAACCATATAATACGATCACTTCTTGTCCGCAACTGCATTCCCCAACGTTTACACGGCTTTTCAAAAGTTTGATTGCTATTATATATCGTTAAAGCGGAAGTATTCGATCATTGGAGATGTATTATCTATATATATACGTATTATCTATACATTTATGTAAGCATTCGTGATACACATAAGCAGCATGTGTAACATCTTTTAACTTTTTTTGTTTTGTATAAACATAAACAAGTGATATGGAAAAAGTAACTCATTTATGGAACATAAATCAGTTCATAACAAAATTGAATTGTTCGCAAAGTAAAAAGTTGCAAACATTTTACATGTAAGTTATAGATGATTTTTGTAATCTTAGGTTTAATATGTACATGTATTAAACAATTTTATTGTATTTCAGAGAGAAATGTAAAAGAATAAGCAAAGGAATACTATTACCATCTCAAAATTTTAGTCCCTCTGTGATGTGTCCATATTGTGGATCACTTTGGAATACAGTAAAACATAGTATTCG
Source organism: Osmia lignaria lignaria (assembly GCF_051020975.1). NCBI lineage: Eukaryota > Metazoa > Arthropoda > Insecta > Hymenoptera > Megachilidae > Osmia > Osmia lignaria. The sequence goes on along the minus strand of NC_135033.1, from coordinate 9,792,161 downwards.
ATTACTACAAGGTAAACCACTTTCTAAATCTGTTAAGAAGATTATACATTCTATGAACAATAATGAAAAAAGAATACCTAAAGTTCAAAGAAATCTGGTAGAAAAATGCTTAAAAAATAAAAGAAATAAGTTGCTACTGAAATGTTCAGTTTGCTTAGAAAGTACAAAACTACCTTTTGATAAGCCACAGAGGATAAGAATACAGAAACCTAGTTTAGAAATTGATAAAAGTGTGCAAAAACGAAGAAAGAAAAGAACCAAAGATAAAACTGCTGGTTTAAATATTTCTGGAATTTCGAATTTGAGTACAGACAGAATTGAGGAAGAATTAAAAGAAACAAACACAAGAAAAGTAGGAGGTACTACAAACTTTATTACACCAACTCCAAAGTTAAAGAAACTAAACATAAATAGATTAAAAGATATTGTGAATCAAGGTGCAACACCTCCAAAGAGAAAGAGTCTACATAGTTTCTTAACAGAACTCTGTTAGAAATTAATTTATTATCAAAGTATTTTATAAAAGTTCTATTACTTATTATATAAGGAATATTTGACACATTTTTTTATTAAAAAAAAAAGAAAAGAAAAAATTATCATTCTTGTATTGTAATTCAAAAATTTCTATCCTCAATTGACAAAATCGACTCTTGTACGTGCATGAATCATTAAATAATTGTCAATTTTTATTTCCTGTAATTGTAAACTGTTCTCTACAGCATTATCCATATAATAAAATAAATACACTATACATCATGCATCAAGAGTGAATCATACAAAGTCGCGCGTTAATTGTTCTTCTATTTACTCCAGTGGAATCTCTTTTCGTACAACCTGTAAGATAATCAAACGTTATATTCTCTTTAATTAACCATAAAAAATTATATCTTATTAACGATGTAATTCATCCACAGAGCGGTTGTTTGATGTAAGGTAATGAAAACAAAAAGGAATAGGAGGTGAAAACTGAATACTGACTTAACAATTCCCGACCGTTTTCAGCGGTATTACACGTATGCACGTTTTTCGACTGTGAAAGTCATGCGCGAAGGTCTACTTTCATGCATTTCGTGTTAATTCGGTCAGTGTGTCGAGGTAGAAGAAGAGAGGAGAGGAGTTGTTAGTCACCTGAATGCACGCCTCGAGATAATCCCGCTCGGACATTTCCTGGTCCTTCGCAGGGGGAACTTTTCCCCGACGGCGCAGTTCTTGCTTGGCGTCGTTCAAGTCAAAGATCGCCACGGGATCCAGTTTGCCCTTCAGTACCAGGCCCGCCAAGTATTCAATGTAGTGCTGCCTGCGGGGAAAAGTACCCAGAATTTAGTCGTGCCACGCACGATTCTTTTTCGTTTACCTCGATCAAGTCCATCCTGTAATGTTCTGGATCACGACCATACCAGTTTGATGGCAACTTTATCCCTGCGCGTCTGACACAAGTCTCAAGATCGTCTATATTTAGCAACGAAAGTGGTTCCAGTTGGGTTTGCCGGATCAATCGGACTAGATACTCGATATAGTGAATCCTGAATATCGAAGGACACGTTAAGAGGAGACTATGATAGGAAATCATTTCTTTCTTTTAACATCTCCAAGTATTCTCTTTGTTGTCATGTCTATTGTTTTAATGAGGAAGAAAAGAAAGGTCGCCTTGAAGATGCTAAAAGAATTGTCCCATGCAGTAAGTTCCGGAAACGGAGTTGGTCTTTGATGTTCCTTGTAGCAATCAAATGGCTGTTCAAGGTCATTATAAAGTACACTCGTCTTATTAATTACTGTATCATTAGTTATTCAGCCTTTGTGTTCTCCTTCACAAAGCAGCTGAATCACGCTGCGAGAGTACGAAAGAAATTACGTCATCGTCACAATGGAAAAAGTAATCTTTTAAGTAGCCAATTCATTTTTTGGTACAGCATCAAATTAATACCAGACTTAATGCATATTCATTAATACCTAACGAAGAAGGGTGTATAAGATGATCAAAAAGGTGTTGCTAATAACCCATGCAAAAGTTTGACAGAATTACCTGCAGAGACCAGCGTGTCCCTCGACCACGTCCGAGTTGCATATCGCGTCCACGACACCGGTGGGAGTTTCTTTCTGCAACTGCACTTTGCACTTGCGTTCCCCGGCCGGACCGTCTGTATCGTACTCGATTCCATTATCTTTTAACAGCTGTTGCAACTGCGCCGGCTCCTTGTCGCGAAGATAAAAGAGACAGTTTCGCGGATGATGAGCGTGAAGGCCCAGTTTCGCGCAATAAGGACTGACCGAGCATTTCGCTCCCATCATGAATGCCTTGCCACAACCGCAGCAAAACTCGTATTTGCATTGACTGCACGTGAAGTGCATGCAACCTGCAGGGGGAATTTGTGATCCAATAATTATGTTAAACATGGTCCACTTAAAGACACCGACGAAGAAGATCCTATTCAACGTAAGGATAATGGTATTTTGTTAAATCCACTCACCTCCTCGTGACAAAGAATAACGAAATTTACATTTAGGACAATCTATCCCATTATCAGCCAGGTGTTTGGCTAAGCCTGCGGCTTGATTATCCGGGTCGTTCTGGTCTTTCCAAGCGGCGAATTGCTCGCACGTAATTCCTTGGTGCTGTTTCTCCCACTGAAAGTGAAATTGATCATTCCGGAGGATGTAATTTCCGTTTACCCCTTTCGCTTCGCCGCGTTTACTCTTAAATTTCCTAAGATACGTACCGGTCTTCGACATTGCGCGCAGGTGACCGATCGACAATCGGGACAAATTAATCGTTTCTGATCCGGATCCGCGTAAAATCCGCTCGAGCACTAAAAGCAACATACATCAGATTACTCGAGGTGCTGAAGGATAGAGAGGTTCGAATATCCTGCACAAAGGGAACACCTGAATGCACCACTTGAAATTGGGATCCTGCATCAGCGTTCTATCCCTCAGTTTCCTCTGGAAGAGTTCGTGAATAGGAGGATCTAAAAGTGTCTTCAGCTGTATGTCCAGATTACTGAAGTACTCGAGCACCTCGTCCTCGTTCGCGTCCTTCAGATTAGGTTCCTTGCAGAACGGGCAAACCGCGTCGGTGATGTTCCTGTCGCTGATCTGAATGGTGAAGTAATTCTTCGCGCACTCGTTGCAGCATCGATGCACGCACTTCAGCATCGACACCATCTGAAACGATACAAGTTCATTAGAAGCCGCTCTTCAGGGATTAAACTTGATACAATTACCTGACTCATCGCAAAACGACCGGTGCAGAGCTCGCATTCTTGTTGCAAGAAAGCCAACGCCGATTCCACGCTGGAGCATTCTTTGGCCGCTTGAAGAGCCTCGACGTCTCCGAATTTCAGGGCCAGCAAACTGGCGGCCACTTCCGCTTCGTCGTAATTCGACGCTTTACCTTCGGCCAACAGACGACGCGCTATTCTCTGCAAACGCAAACGGAACCTTTCGAACTTGAACGTAAAAGGGTCGAATAAATGATTCGAGCGCCCTGAAACGGATAGATGGACAATGGTACACGCGAATAGAGGACATGCAAAACGACGAAGAGACTAACACCAACGTCTAGAAACGAGCTCTCGACGCGTTAACGATGACATCGTGATCGAAATGTTAATATCGTGCTTACTCGTTAACGTGCGAGCCGCAGGAAGTATTAAGGAACGTTAATGCGTTAATGGGACGCACAGCGAGGAATGCAAAACGAATTTTCCGTCGAGTCTTCTTCGTTTCGACGGTCAGCTAACTGGATGATGGAAAAATTGTGTCTTGCGATATTAAATTAAACTCCAGTCGCGGTTTCCTCGTGAACGGTACAAACCTCGAATTCTAATCTATTCAAGCAATTATTCTTTTTTTTTTTGCTGAAGCAATAAGCAAATCATTAGTCAAAACAAAAAAAAATCAAAATAGGAGCACTTACCTTACGGACAGTTTCTAGTTAAAAAAAGAAAAAAAATCAGCTTAAGATTACAGTCAAAACAGGGTTATCAAATTGTAAAGGGTTGCTTTTTGCTCTTCGTTTTTTGTTTTTCGGTCACTTGATACGTTTCGAGCTGTTTGTAGACATTGGCCGACAATTGATTCTGACAACTGACGTCTACTGACCTCCCGTTCCGTTTTGGGAGATACCCCTGTCGTCGAGTTGCCGCTTCTACTTTCCACGTACTCCCTTTCTGATTTCTCTTCGCCCTCGAACCGATGAATACAACTGGCTACCAGGGAGAATCGTTTCTTCGACGTTTCTCCCTGATCCAACCCCCTATCGCAGCCTGTACTCGCTCTACGATTCCCTTTCGTTCGTTTCTCATTCATCCCTTTCGATATTTTCACCTCACCCTTCGAAACAATCTTCTTCCGCACCTCCCCCATACAATTATTACTTCTTTCAAGCTTCTTTTTATTGTTAGTCTTAGCAGATTTCTTTTTAACAGTGTCACTCGAAGAGGTACCATTTTTTGGTACCTCAAGGGTGATTTTATCTAATTTGTAAGTCTTCTGTTCGTCGGCTTTCAAAGTTTCATCCTCGGATGTTTCGTCATTAAAACTTCGTTCTTCATCCTCCTGTAATTCCTCTTCTTCGTCGAGCGACCAGTCTTTCACGTCCGCGTAAGTTTCGCTGGAATTAGAGGTGTCCCGAGCCTCGATATCGCTGACGGACTCGTTCTCGGATCCCTCGAACTCCGAGTCGGATATCTTAGCCTTGATCGCGTTGATGGTCTCTTGGAGGAGGATCTCGGCGTCGGTTAATTCCTCCATGCTGTCCAAAGCGTTGTCGGAAAATTGTTTTTCCGTGCTGGATATGTCGGATTCGGCGGCGCTTTCGAATTCGGACGTGGCATTGTCCGAGGTCTCGTCCACCGAGTATTCTTCGCTCGATTCGCTGTTACTCGAGTCCAAATCATCGGATAACACCGGATCTTCCTTAGACACGATTACCTCAGCGTTGCTCTTCGAGTCTACCTGGGATTTCTTTTCATTTCCAGGTTCTTTGCCCGCAGGAATCTGGATGGTAGGATTTTTTACAGCTTCCATCTTCTTATTCTCGGAATCATCATTGATTTTCACCGCTGTGACTTGTAGTCGAGATCCAATCTTCGAAACGCTCTCCGGAGCAATTTTTCTTCCGGTCTTCTGACTGGACGCCACGGTGTTGTTTAAACTACCGGTACATACTCTATTGGAAATTTGCTGTGGACTCTTGGAAGTCGGTTGCCGAAGATGACGTCTCGCAGTGAACACAGGTATCCTCGAGAGGAAAGATTTTGGTTTCGAATTCTCTTTCACCCTCGGCGGTTCGTTAGATTTCCTGTCGTTGGACTGCATAATTGATTTCTTAATCTGCTCGCAACCCTTCGACAACGTCCTCAGGATCGTCGATCTCTTTTCAGGCGTTTTCAAGGTAGAACTCTTTGGAATTTGCTTTTGTTTCGTCCACGAAGCTTTCGCTTTGCTCGCGACATTTTCGACGAGGACCTTCGAGCTGCCCTTTACCGGGCTCTCCTTTGGGCTCCGCCTGAACAGGGTCGGTCTGCGGGTTACTTCGCTGACCTCTTTCACTTTTGCGGCCGTTCTGCATCGCGGGCTAATTTTTCCGAAATTTCGTCGCGGTATACCGGTCGGTTTTTTCACCACTTTCACGGGAGACCTCCTTCTGGCGACCTTCTTCGCCGGAGATTTGGATCTCTCCTTCGTCGGCACCTTTTTCTCAACTTCGTTCGCATCGACTTCATTATTATTACCAATGTTAATTTCGCTTTCTCTTGTAATCGTAACAACTTCCTCGATTACGCTCTCCGTTTGTGACTTCATCGATTCCTCGTCAGCCGAACTGATTTTATTCTCCGGAACGTTGATTGGCGCACAATCGTTCACCGCAATCATCGGGGATTCTGTTATTTTGATCTCTATGATTTCAGCTACTCCGGGGGGCACGTCGTTAACATGGATCTCATCGAGAAGACCGTTCTCTGTTTCATTTTCGTTAGAAAGAGGAAGAGGTAACGATTGGGACGTATTATTATTCGAATCTTTTGCAATACTTTCATCTTCGCAGGAAGGTTTGCCAAGATTTTCACACAGTTTGGGATCTGAACGAAGGGGTTCGATTTTTCTGCTCGAGTTCGATTCGTTAGAGGATGTATCGGTTAGGTTATTAGGAGCAACCGGGCTTGCTGGAATTTTGTTAGTATTCGTAGAATTCGGCTTGTTAACGACCGATTCGGCGGCCGAAGTATGCGAGTTTGACGAGGGACCGGTAATACGAGGGCCACTTGAAATAGTTAAAATTGTCGTTCCGGTATTCGCGAGTGCTTTCCAAGCTTTATTTGCATCGAGGCTGTTTGATATCGAGCAAGGTACCGAGGACAGAACCACCGTCTTTGAATCGTTCGTTTCAATTATTTCCTTCGAATCCTGCTCCGGAATTGTTGAAGCATCGTTATTGGCTTCATTGGAAGATGGGTTTTTTCTTAGTTCATCGATTTTCTCGCTGGACGTTGATGTTGATTGATCATTCCGTTCTGTTTTTGACTGAACATTAATTTGCTGAAGGTTTTCTTCAGAATCGAGGGACTTGATTCCAGAAGTTATTGGACGAGTATCGATTTTATCCTTGGGGATATGATACGCGACAGAGATAGGCTGTTCCACTTTTTCGGATACGTGCAACGGAGTTTTTAATATTTCTTGGACAATTAGTTTAGGTTTGTTGGAAATTTCAAGCTTTTTGGATTCTCTCGAGTGCTCGAGAGTATTTTCATTGGGTTTGGAGGAAATTTCGTGTGGAATACTTTCAGAATCCTTTGAAGTTTCAGAGGCTACTGTTTTCAGATCGGTAGAAACTTCTTCAGTAACGTTTTTCGAATCCTCTGAAATTTCAGGATTTACAGAAACTTCAACAAGGATTTCAGAATCCTTTGAAATTTCTTGCTCGACATTTTTAAAATCCTCTGAAATTTCAAAATCCTGAAGATCCTTTTCGATACCCATTTTCAGATTCTCAGAAAATTCCCGCTCGTCTAATTTCTTTTCAACGTTAGAAGGCTCGATAGTGATAGTTAAACACGTTACAGGCAAATTAGTCGTATTACTTTGAAGCAATTTGTGCTCTGAATTAACCAGAGAGCGTTCGTTATCAGCAACCAAACTGGCATCAATTAATTTCATACGCTTATCATCGGCGACCCTAGTTCCTATGTTAGATGATTCACCGACACACGACGATGACGTTTCGCTAGATAATGATTGCGCGCCAATGGTCTCGTTGTGTCTCATTACGTTATCAGTCGTGAATGATTGGTCGTTCAAAGATGCATTGTTAGCTCGAGAATCTTTGATGTCGTTCACGGAAGAGCTGTCTACTTCCTTTGACGATGACGATGGATCATGAATTTCAGAACTTCCGTCGAGACGATCACGACCGGATGAATCGTTCTCGATCGACGATACCATACCTCGTCGAACGTTCGACACCATGTCTTCTTTAACTTCCGGAGAACTTACTTTGTACACCGCGGCTTCTTTTATTTCTTCCCGCGATTGCGTTACTTTCGCGTCGTCATTTGGAATCCGACTATTGTCAAATGTCTCCGCTATCGTTTCTTCTTCTACCCTACTAGAACCGCTATTGTCTTTCTCTTGTGTACCTACCCTTTCAAGATCGCGTAGTCTCTCGATGTCTTCAGCAGTCGTCGCAGGCTCCACCGTGATTTCAGCCCCCCCTTCTTTCGTTACAATTTCTTTTTCTTCAATTTTATTTTCCACCGTTTCGGTGGAAATTTGAACAGGCTCGATATTCAATCTTTTCGGTGAAAGCATCTGCATTGCTGATATAAATGGACCCAACAGTTGCTCTGGCAATGATTTCACAGCGGATATCAGTGCTTCTACAGTGGCCACTTGTGTTTCGCTGCTCTTCTGCGAACTCTCTTCATTAGCATTATCAATAATTAATTGTTCAGAATTTTGTTGCATCACAGGATCATTTTCTACTTTATTTGATTTATTCGTTGATTCGTCAACATTTGGAGTTTCAGAAGAGGATTTGGGTACATTAATTATGTTCTGCTGGGATTTATCTTGTTGGTTTGTTAAATCAGATTGCTGATTTTCCGACGAATTTTCTGCCACGTTAGATTGCAAGGGAATGCTCGATGAAGAGGAATCTTTATCCGCGTCCAGTGTCCTTTGTTGAGGATCTGAAACCTTTTGGGACGTTTCGCCTTCTTTCGAGCGTGAAGGAGCAGCTTTATCTACTTGCACGCTGCTTTCCAGAGGATCTGAACTCTTTTGGGATATCGTTTCGTTTTCTTTAACGCGCGAATCAAGCGATTCTTTGTCTTTTCTTTCGTCTACTTCTACATCCACACTTTCTACGCTTACTTTCGAAACTACATCGTTTGCTTTGAATTCTACATTTGACTTATCTTTTCTCACACTTGAGCCGGAGACGGGTTTTTCTTCTGAATTTTCCTTCTCCTCAAGATTTTCTGTTTCTTTTCTCTCATTATTTGTGACTGAATTTACCTTCGCTGTTTCATCGTTCGAATTTTCTTGCAGCAAATTTTCTGCAACACTCTTTTGTACATTTATTTCCTCAACTATCGTTTCATTTTCTACTTCTTTCTGTTTGTCAGAAACTAGAATTATATCCACCGTTTCCTTTTCATTTAAATTTCTCAGGGAATCGTTATTTTGAATAATTTGATCAGCTTTTTTAACAACTGAAGTTTCATTTTTTATTAGTGGATCATTTTTACCCTTATCGGAAATAAAAATTTCTATTTTCTCTTTTCCTTTTAAATGATCATTTTGAATACTGTCTTTGATCTCGATAGGTTCGTTCGCTTTCTCAACCATAACATCATTATTAATCATCGGTGTTTCGATTTCATTTTCGAGGGGTCTCTTCGACTGCTCGTTCTCCAATGTCTGAACGTGAACAGTGTCGGCTAGATCGAGGTGTTGTGCGGCCCTTGGGACCAGATTTGGATTAATTAGAATTCGATGGTCAGCGTTACTTTCATACAGATTATCAGGCTTATTACCGAGCGTGTTCAGGGGGTCTTTGTCAAGTTGCCAGTTATCGGTCAGTTGTCTGAGGGCTGCCAGTTGCTTTTGAAAGTCGGCCTGCAACGCGACGAAATTTTCAACGATTGGTGATATTACCTGCTTCCTGGCTTCCGAGTCCGACACGTTGGAAACCTGTTCGGAAACACCCTCTCCACCACCGACCGCACCTGCCGCATCTATAACAATCAACATTTCCTGATTACTTTTGGACAATCGGAGAAAGCAGAACGGCAATGTTCGCCGAACCTTCCCGCGGTGCAGCCTCGTCGTTTTCCACCCCGACCGGAGGACCCCAGATCCTCATCAAGAAAGGCTTCAATTGATTCTTTTGCAGCTCGAACAAAGCCGCGTCCTCGGCACCGGCGTTGTTCTCCAACGCTTTCACCACTTCCGGCATAACGAAGTTGCCTTTCTTCATGATTTCCTCGCACTGTCAAAAGTTATTTCAATTTCTCGTCAACGCGTCTCTCAGAAACATCCCTTAAATCCTTTACCTTTAACTGTCTACGTTGAATCGCCATCGCGACAGCGTTCCAAACGTCTCCTTTCGTCAGTCTTAAAGCTTCTTTCGCTTCTGCGGCCGAAAGCATCCCTACATTGTTCTCTTTCAGTTCTTTTCCTTGAGTGGTCGCCAGAACCTGCACCGTTTCCACTAGATGAGGCCATTGCGTCTTCAGCCAGTCGATAGGGTTGCTGGAACCCTGCGACAAAGCCACCTGAACGTCATCCGTCGAGTATCCGTGTCTCTCGGCCTCTCGCAGAAGCTCCACGATCTCCAGACCTTGACGGGTCAGCGTTGAAACGGTCTGCGAACTGGGGCCAGCCTCCAGGAATCTCGGCTGACTGGATTCCTGAAACACCAGCGAAATTCGTCTGTCGATAATCGAAACGATTAAACGACGAAGAAGCGCAATGAAAGATACGATGCAGGATCGATGAACAAGAAGGATTCGATCGTCGTAAGATGTACCTTCTGTTACAGGCTTAAGACTATATTAAGACTATTCTATAATAAATCACACATTGTGTATTTCAGGGATGATCGTTGGAAGTACAGGTGAATATCAGTGAATGTATCCTGTCTACGTTCACACCGAGGCTACGGAATTTTTCATTAACGAATAGTGTTAAATCGTGGCGAGGATTAGCTCGGATTGAAAACCAATGATTCTCGAGGGATAGCTGACAAGTTTACCCTGGAACGATAATAAAGGTGGGTCGAGTCGATGGAGTTTCGTCGCGTGCGGTCCCTGCTAGGAGCGGCGATCAGTTGCTGAAGATATTGTTCCTGGATCGTGTGAGGATAGAGCTCTGGACTGTTCGCGAATCTGCTTTGTTCCTGGAACAGACGCTCCGTATCGTTCTTTTTATTAAATCATTGAAATATTAATAAACGACAGTGTCTCTCCCTTTTGTATCATTGAAATTTTTCTTCCAATCTCTAAGCGATCAAAGAAACATTCAAGTTTGAAAACTTTAGCTTTAGATGAAAGGAAGTTCACGAATCTACGTATTGATTTTTCGTTTTACCTCTGCGTCGCTGTCCTCATAATACAATAATCCCTTCGAGGCGGATGCAGCTCTTACGAAAGCTGCGCTTCCTCTCACTGGAAGATAGTCGTACGTCTGGAAAAGTATATTCCCAGTCCAATAACATTCAAGTTCCTTCTTTTCTTTACTCGAAACGACAGTTTCTATTTTTTTCCTTACGAAATAAAATACACCCGTCTTACTTGAGTGGAGATGCTCTGAGGCGGCGGCGAGGTTCCGGTGGAAACCGAATGGGTTTTGGAAATTTTTTCGAGCATCGGTCGTTTCGTTGCTTCCTGACTTGTTCTTCTATCGTTCGCAATATCAACGTTATCGGCAGACTCTGGTACACTGTTCGTTCCTACTGTGGACTCATTTTTCGTTACCGAAGAGTATTCAACGGGAGGATTTTCTTGCGTATCTGTAAATTTAATCAGATCATTCTTTTGGAAACATATGTTTTTAACACAGGTAGGTTTGGACTAGGCTTAGAAATTTTTCAAGGATACAGCTAATGGTTCATTAAAACAGATTTTCAAAATTACCTTTACGACGAAAGGGTTAAACTTCAATCCAGAGAGGATTCAAAGGAACTTGCACGAGGAACTCGATCAACTGATTTTGGATATGGAAAGAACAGTAGCCAAATGCACGCTCGTGCTTGAAACTAGCTCCTCTTGAATGAATAATAAGTACGTCAGACATGGATCGAACACTGGATGAGAATAAAAAAAATGAGAGAGAGTGGCTTCATTTCAAATACGACTATGCATTTGGTTTCCACCGGGCGTGTACGAAACAGTTTGCACGTCTCTTTATTATTCATCCAAGGGTATACATCGACAAAGGACAATCTATTCGTTCTTGACTTTCGTAAAAAAAAAAAAAAAAAAAAAGAAGAAGGTGGACCAGGAGAAGGAGAAACATTCAAGAGAACAGGTACAAATAATCGTGATCACTTATTCGATTTGGTACCAAAGGAAAAGCTGATTTTGCGTCTTGCTCTACCTTTGTTCTTTGCAGAACCGCTATCTCCACTTTCCTCGCTGTTCGAAATTTTTAGCAAGCTCGTTCGTTTTTCCAAATCGGAACTCGGATTGCTCACGTTGCTCGACGTGGTCGCTGACTCGCTTTTAGAAGGTTCGCTGATTGCGCTTGGGACATCCTCGGAATTTTCAGGGTTACTCGGCGGTAACGCACTGCTCTTAGTTTTGCAACAAACCACGCAAACGCGATCGTTCACGTCGTTTATGAAGGTGCAATGCTCGCAGGCCCATTCCTCTTTCGGTATCTCCATCGCGATCCTCTCGCTGACATTTTTCGGTGACTTCGAACGATCCTCTATCGTTTCGCGTTTCCCTTCTTTTCTCCGAATCTCTTCTTGATTCCTGCTACCGGGTCTCGACGTCTGTTTATCATCGCTCTGAGGAATTCTCCTAGGGACAGACTCGCGAGACGGTGTTTTCCTGCTGCTCTGATTATCAGAAGCTCGTTTGGCGGGAGATTGATCAATTTCATCGACGGAAACGTCTCTTTTCGAAGGTGTCTCCCGATCTCGGGACGGATCGCGGCTTCTTTGATTTCTCGAGGAAGGACGAGGCACGAGCTCGTCATTATTTTCTGCTTCCCGGTTTCTTCTGGAGGACACGTCTCGCGAGGTAGTCTTCCTGGGTGTTTGCGTGTCGCTGTCGATGGAGGATCTTCGGGAATCTCGGCGAGAGGATCTCTCAAAGTCGTCCAATCTTACGTCCCTTCGTACTGAGGAGGCTCTTTTCACCGGAACATCGTCTTCTTTCCGTCTAGCTGATATTTCTGCCTTCTCGAAATGATCGTCGGAGGAGCTGGTGACCCTGGACGATCGAGCTGGTAAGGTGGACCTTCGATCCGACGATTCCTCGTCGGTGCTTCGTCTTCGACGATAGCTACCGTTTGGAACGCGATCCAATCGCGAATCTAGTTTCGAGAGTCTGCGTTCGTCTTGGTCGTAACGTCGACGAGAATTGGTGGTGTTTTGCAGCGGCGGGTACTGTTTGCTAGAGTGACCCTCGGACCATTGATCCTCGGTGCTCGTCATCCTCTCTTCCGACATTAAGCGCCTGAGAGCAATATTATTAATAATATTAATAAAAATTGCCAAAATTACTGTCGCGAATTTCAACTTACTCGCGACGGCTCCTGGGTAACAAATTCCTATCGTCCTCGTGATAGCTCCTCTGTCTGGCGCTCCTGGACACGCTTCCCCGTCTGCTTCTCGAGCTGCGCGAAAGCCTGTCGTCAAAGTCCGATTCGCCGGAATCCTCGGAGCTCGCGTCGGACGGCGATCCTTGCGATCTTCTGGATCGCGATCTCGAGGCTAACGATTTCCTGGATTTCATACTGGGCGAGGGCGAGGCAGCCCTGGATCTTCTGCTCGATTTTAAGCTTCTCGCGGGACTGTGCGCTCTCGACAGAGAGCCTGGATAATGCGGTGGAAGCATTTGCGACGGAGGATATCCCATGGGATATGCCCACATTGCTGGGTGGTTCAAACTCATCGTCGAACCACCCATGGTCATGTCCCATGGGGGATTCGGTGGGTACCACATTAGGGGCACGCCTCCTGGGCCCAGATGAGCCATCGATTGTGTCTGAAGAATAAAATAATCGGCCACGGTTAGATGTTCTTGCGAAATTCGAGGTGTAAATTCAAATTACCTGATGCATTCCAGGATTCCACATTTGAGGCGAGGATAAATCGCAAACGCTGGTCGACTGCATCATAGATCTAGGCGGGGGCGGAGGTGGAACCGGAGGCGGCAGTTTCGGGCTGCCTAAGCTAACTGGCCTTGCGTTCAACGCGTCTCTCGAAATGTCGGAGGAAGTGTGTCTTCTTCTGTTCGCGTCCTGAGCTCTCATCGCTTCTTGGTATTTTCTGTACCTCTCCTGAACATTCGCAGAAGGATTTCATGTTTCGTACTCCAATTTCGAGGAGTTCCCTCCTCGTTAGAGAAGCTCACCTGAAGAGTAGACATCTTGTCGGTGCCTGTTCCCGATGTAGATCCATCGATAGAGGGTGAGTTGACGGCGTGCATGGATTTCGATACGGTTTTCGCGTCTAAGGTAGCCGAGAGTGGCCGGCCGGTATTCGGTAGATTTCGCTTCAAGCTGCCGACCCTCTCGATCAAGGAGAGATTCGTGGATCCCTGGTTTTGCGTCGATTTAGCCTAAGCGCGAAACCTGAACTTTATTACACGATCGGGACTGTAACCGTAGTCGTCACGTGTCGTCGTATTTCTCATCTTTGAAAATTCTTTGTTCTCTTTCGTTTCTCTTTTTTTGTTTTTTGTTTTTGTTTTTGTTTTTTTTTTTTTTTTTTTAACAGGACGGCGACGAGAGGAAGGTATTCGAATGAAAAAGGGTTGGCGCGTCTTCACGGCTGAAGGTAGCTCGAGCAGGGCTAAAATTAAATTGCGTCGACAGGCGAGGCTAAATCGATGATAAACAAAGCGTTAGTAGACAAAGTTAAATGAAATAAAACGACAGTGTTCCTGATGCTGAATCAAGACCACTTGCAACTTAAATAATACAAATTATAAATAAACATTGGGTTAATTTGTGCGATGCTGTAAGCTGAAACTAATGTACATCGTGTGCATGTTAAATGAACAGTGAAAAAAAAAAAGAAATAAATAAAAGTAAGGCGCATCGAAACACCCTGTTCACCGTAATCATTCGTCCTGCCATATTCACCGTGGTGTTAATTGTTTTAATCAAAGCTCACATATGATGTACGAAAGGCAGGAAGCTCAAAATTGTTTAATATCTCGTCTTTTGCAGCCATTGATCGTCGAATCGACAGTGTGAAAGAGTGAACAGGTTCAGTGAATACGGCAGTAGTGTTTTGCGGTAACGTGGTGTATTAAAAAGAAACAACGACAATATACAATAAAATCTGTCAGTATCTTGAGAAACAACTTAAACATCTATATAAAAATTCCTTCACGCGACTAACGGTTGCGCTAAATAACAATCATCGTTGCCTCGGTGTGACGTGTTCCCTTTTCCCTCTAGAAACAAATCGGCCGTCGTTCGAGAAGTCTAAGTACATGATATAAACAACTAACAACAATTAACAAATAACATCTCCAAGTAGATTTCGTCGAGGACGATACGAATCACCGGAGACAAAGTTGCGACTGATGGTTGTTCATTAGTCAGGTTAACAGAACAAAGGGTAAATGCATGAAATTTTAAAGGGATGGGCGTCTACCGCGGGCGAGTGACATCGGATGAGAAAATTTAGGAATCGGTAATGCCCGCCTTACTACTCGCTGCTTTAAGAAGATAAAAAAATATGATTCGCGACTCTCGCAACCTGGTTTCCGCTGATCTCGAACGAATTTCGTAGCGAGCCCCTGATTCGACTCGGTATCGCCTTGAGGTCGACGAGGCGAGGTGAGCCTGAAAGAAAATTCACGAAAAGGGATGAAAGCGTCAGGCCAGGTTGCATCCTACCTGAGCGTTCTTGCGATTTCGTCTGGGCGGAGGGATCGGTGGTGGACTCGACAGGTTCTCCCCTTTCGGTGGCAAAGGCGGTCGCGTTTTCGTCGCGAATTCCGTCAGGATTCTTCTTCGTACGTGGCCTTTTCTCTTCGGGTGCTTATGGTTCATGTCGTCGCAGGCCTCGCAGTAATTGCCGTTGCAGATGTCGCAACGTGCGAACACGTTCTCCGTGCCGCATAATGCACACTTGCCGACGTTCGGTGTCGAGGACTTTAGAGGTTGCGGTCGGGTGGGAAATTCGATGATCTCGTAGTCCGGGTCACCACAGTCTCCGGAGAGCGAGGGTGGAGGTATCTTCGGTGGGGTCGGTGGTCGTCGTTGCTGATGTTGTTCCGTTTCCTTCTGCTGCTGCGCCTTTCGGTAACCGAAACGTTTTCTAGTTATTCTACTCGATGGGACGAGGGAGGGAAAAATGTTGAAGTTAGGGTGTGTTCGTACGCACCATTACCCAGTGGGGCATGGACCTTGCCATGCGCAAACGGGTCGATGGGTTCGAGATGGCCATCGGGCGCCATTTTTCAGCTCCCGGGTTCTGGAACAGATTTCAACCTTTGGAGAAACGTTTCGCACGCGGATCACGACAGATTTTTTTACATGCAATTTCGAATTGGGCTGACAAGCTGGCAGCGTCGATGACTCGTGTTCGGCTGCCAAGCAATGCCAACCGTGAATTCATGTCATCGCACCTTGGACGAACCGTCGGTGAATGCGATTTCGCAGACGCACAATCGAGATTTTTCGAGTGGATCATCGAGAAAGCGTGACGTCACTGGGCCGGAAGCGGCCAAAATCGAATCTATTTCTGGGGATAAAAAAATCCTGTTCCGCGTCTAGAAATAAAACCGAGCCGAATGGCACGCGACACCGGTTCGTACGAATGCACAGAAATTCGCAAGCGAATGATCGATCGTTCGCTCAAACGTATCAAGGATAATGTTCGTGTTTGTTTGAACAAGTTAACTCGATACGAATGAAATTTTATTTATTTATAAAAAGCAGGAAAGGAATAAATCGATCGTTCATCGTTCGGTTGCGATGAGACTATTCCCTGGGTGGAAGAAAAAATAATTTCACGATTCCAGTCCAGTTGAGTTCCACATGCATGAATTAGAATCTCGAATTAGAGCCATACGTATCTTTAGAACGTTCGCCCCTTCTGTTCTTCCCGACGGTTCACACTCTTTTGTTCTATGCTGCTGTCCGATCTACTATGCGAGCAACAAACCGTCTAATTTCCAAGAATTACAAAATTAGATCGCGCCACGATAGCTACAAACCTTCTTCACTATCCACAGATACAGCTAGAGAAATGAATTCTAACAAGAGTAAATTTTAACAATTTCTTCGCCTGTCATAATCATAACAAGTTTACTCGAAAACGAAGAGCCTTTTGATACAAAAGAATCTATTTACTCTATCAGACGCTATTTTTTGATGAAATTGCAAAAGTCTAGAAAAGTTGGAAACGTTCCAAACTCTAGCCCCTGCCCACCAGACATCTTCTATAAACAATTTTTTCAACCACGTAATAATATCTCCTTGGAAACTTCATCATCTTTCGGTTAATGATCCTACAAACTTCAATTTAAATTCAATCTTGAAGGCGTTTAAAATCTAAAGACTCGTTTAATAGCTGGTGATCGAACATGTTTTGTTGACACGTGTCACGAATCGCGTATCCCTGCGGAAGTAGGCGAAGTTGAATCCCAATCAACTAAATTAAGTTTCTAAGCTCGTTTCCCTCACAGTTTAGCGCAAGTAGAATGAGATCCAGATGCTTTCGCCGCGATAACAGTCATCATAATCCCGTGTCTTTATAAACAAACTTCGTTTCAGCTATGAAATTCGTCACTTTTTCTCGATACGATAGTAACGATAATACGAGGATTGCCTTATTTTTTAACTGTATTCGCAAAATTATGAATTACGAAGGTTTACAAATAGGGATTCGAAGGCGTCACATTTATAACTCCAGTAGTTCGCTACTCGTGTTAACGCGACGAGTGAAGGGTTTAAGAGTGTTACACTCTAAGGGTGGTAATGGAATTGTTAAAGGATAAGCTAGCAATATTTATCCCTAAGATAACAAACTTATTTAGAAGGTCTTAATGAATTTCGCGAGAACGAAACGCGTTTCGAACTATCGAGGAAATGGAGGATGTCCACGCGGTGGAGAGCGGTTCCAGGCCGATGCACCATGTTATCGAGAACAGCACTAAGAAAACAAAGGACGCACTGTGGCACGTATCGTATCGTATCGTATCGTATCGTATCGTATCGTATCGTTACGTACGGCCATGATGCGACGGATAATGCACTCGTGAAAGGAAGATCGCACTCACATTCATGTGGGACCACACGAAGGCGATTTCTCCGATTTTCCTCGGCAACTGGTCGTCACGGTACTGGCTGCTTCCGAGCGTTCGGCAACGTTCGCCTAGAAGGAGAGCTGGTTGCATCGCCACCAGCCGAAATCTATTTCCGTAACGTGGCTGCTGGACCGATGCCACCGTTTTACCCAAGTCTCCCCGTTCGCGTAAATATATCAGGAGACGACGGCACGCAACTTCTCTAGACCGACTTCTCTTCAGGGTATACGAAACCCGGTCGCGCCTCTTTTGAACGGCGCTCTACAGGGATCTTGATCTTGTTTTTCGTTCGCTCGAATTCCACGGGCAACGTCGGCGAAATTGGGACGTTCGCGATATTCGTGGCACACGTCGGGCTACGGTTAGGTTTAACGAACCTTTTTCTCCCTCGATTTTCCACGGAAAAACGACATGTTTTTGATTTTGTAAAGCGAACGCGAAACCTGTTAAAATACTCGCGATGCTTCTCTCGCGGAGAAGAAAGAAACGTTCGATAAAGGTACAAATTATCGGCATTCCATTCACGGTAATTCATTGGTCGGCCAAGGAAGAGGGGAAGAAAAAGTATAAGGAATGCTCGAAAGGCGGAACGTACGAGCTGGAAGTCGTAAAACTAAATGCAGTCAAGTGTAATTACATGCTAACTGTGCTCCTTCTTATATTTGCATCTGTATTATATCGAGGTTGCATCATCGCTTACAACTCGCTTCCCACGTGCGTAGAAACGCTCGCACTCGCGTGGGCATCAAATGCCGGATTACGTTAGAACTTTGACTTCTTTCCTTCTCCTTTCAAAACACGAGAAACGGCACGAAAACCGCCGACAATTTATCGACTCGAGATCGTTATCTTAACAATTCATTTCAATAATTTATCTACCTGTTTTCCATTGAAACGAGGAAAGGTTTGCACACCTACGGTATATCCACCTTTTAGATGATCTCATTTCAGATATCTTTATTTTCTTTTATCATAATAATTCTTTTGCTACACTTGCCTTCTTTTCCTCCAAAAAAACAGTCGAATACTATTATGAAATCATTTAGATTTTCGAAGACAGTAGCCGACTTTCTCGATGAACGTACGGTTCATCGTCTGGCTAAAAAGTCCACGCACATTCCACCGAATTGTGTTCCCAATGCGTAAGTGAAAGTTGCGGAGATAAAAGAAGTAGGCGAAAAAACGATGCCAAAGCAAACAGAAAGTCACGCTCTTCCATCGTTTACAATTAACCGTAGAAAATTGCAATAAATCGAACAAGTTGTATCGGTGTACGGAATATCGTGTATCGCGTGGCATGGTTCACGGGAGGATTTCAAAGTGATCGCGTCGAGCATATCCTAAAACGGCGCCCACCAATCTCGCCGAGCATACCCACCACTCGTTCTCAGCTTTCTTTTTTCCCATCGGGTATCGATCAGCCGTTCGAATGAAAGTAGTGAATCGAGACCGCGTTCCAGCAACCTCGAGAAATTACTAGGGCCTGAAATAATCATCCATTATTAACCCTAGAGTGGGCGCGTACAGTATATCCGACTGACGCGATGATTAATGTTAAATATTACAGTCATTATCGAACCTGCAGAGATCAATAAGGCTTTAGTTGATTATTTTCACTTGGGAAATAATATTTCTTATCTATTAGCCGATGATACCAGGGTATTTAGATTACAAGATCGATTCAATGAAAAATAGCAAGTTTTGCCTTTGAAATTTCATTCGATCCCTCGGATCGATGATCTTCGTGTTTACTCCTGACACTATCCGCCTAAATTAGGTCTTAAAAAGGAAGCCGTAAGAGGCAGTAAAGAAGAAAAGAAAGCAAATTCGTTCGCAACAAAACGTTTCCCAAGGAACATGTGCGAGTATCGGTACAGGTGAGAGAGAAAGAGAGAGAGACAGAGTATCGCCAGGTGAGCTCACGTAAAACAGTGATACCTACACACCGGTTCAGGCCACGGTTCTCCAACGATAGCGCCACCTGAGAGCCAGAACGGTCCCTCAAAATGGCCGTCCCTCTCACCTCAGATCTTCCTGGAACGTCGAAGGAAGCAGGTGGCGATATTCAGGTTCGAGCTCTCGCGTGGCCGCCTCGCTTGGTGGCGAGACCTCATTTTCCAGGTGGCGGACACACGAAAACCGTGGCAGAAAACGTTCTTACGCGTGGTAGCGAAGGTCGAGAAGCAACCGGAACAGCCGTGTGTAACCGTGAACCAACAACGATCCGAACCATCAACGAAACTACCATCGTAGTTTCAGCCTTGCCTCTCGACTAATTTGTCGGCAGGTGAATCTATTCCTGGAATCTTCCTACGTCCTTCTGTGCGACTATTCGACAAGGTGCGCGCGAGCGCACGCGCGCAAAACACGAGGTCCTCTTCGGCACCTGGTGACTTCAATGCCTGGCGCGGCGGTAACCGGAACAGGAAAACTCGCCCGTGGATATTGTGTACGATTTTTTCGCAGTGTCGTGCTTCCTGCTAGGTGAACACGCCTCTTCGGATATCGAGTAAATCGTGCCCGATCGAGGAACACGGAAGAAACAATAAAGAAACTCGCGAAGAGATGGTCGAGCCACACCGGGAGCAGCGTCGAGGTTTCTCGTGGAGCACGCTCGCGGATATGGAAGCATGAGAACGTGAGTATCGTTGCTACCAACTGGGAAAGAAGGGAATCTGGCCTTGCCTCAGCATTTTTCCATCCAGCTACAATTGTTTGCTCCCAACAATGACTGCTTCGATATTTGCCTGGAGAACATTCCTGCCCAGAGACACGATCTTTCATAGCGTTCCCCCGAGCTGAATTTCTTTCCATTCACTTAATTCGCGTACCACGGTGATCGGTACACGTGTTTGACAAATCTGATGCGTCCCGAACTGGTTCTCGTTGGTTCATCAGAATTGCAATTCGCTTCTTGGCATCGATAATGGCATTAGTCAAAAATAATTGAAATGTCTATTCAGTAGAGAATCATGGATTGATTGTTTCATTGTAGTTGAATATTGACCAGGTAACTTTGCTCAAATTGACCCAGATATATCGGAGAAGGAATTAGTTTTGAAGGAAAAAGTGCGGAAGATTGGCAAGAGGCGAATTCAAATTTAAGGATGACGGCGAGTCGTGCAACTTGTACCAGGCACGTTCGATGTGCCCGTTCAATGGAATGCCTGTTATTCACCGGTACTTTCGCGCGTTAAGTAACCAGACAAACTGTCGCAAACACGGGAACACGCCTTTTTTCCAGGGGGACAAGGATGCCGTTAACTCCGTCAGCTCGCGTCCACCTATCTACGTATTCTCTTCGATTCACCTGGATAAAGTTTCTCGTTTCTTTGACTCTCGATACACGCCAGTTCCTTTTTCTTCTTTTTTTTCTTTCTTTTTATTCCCTCGGTCGCGCGTGCGTGTCGGTGTGCGCGCACGCGAGTGCATGCATAGGTGTGTATACACGCGTGGAGCGTAAATACCTAGGAGAAGGTGGGTCAAAATGGGGACACACCGGTGTTCGAGCCGAGCGTTATCCGAGTGATAAACGAGGCGAGGAATGCGATAAATAATTTTCACGCGCGTGACGTCGCGAATTTTCGACGGATCGTGTCATCGGGCCGAGATGCATATCATTTTCAACGGACGGGAATGAAAAGGGGAACGGAAGCGGGAACGACGCGAGGGGTCGTTCCGAAACGTAGAAAACATCGATATTGCGTCGACGAAATCGTTCGAGCCTGGCGAGCCGTTCGATGAATGAAAAGCGACGGACCTCCGTAATTGGAAGCGTCGCGTTTTACGGCGATCGTTACGATTTCCTCTTGCCAGGAGATTGCGTAACGCGGCGCGATTGAAATGCACGCAACGAGTTGCTGATTTATTCGCGTGCCACGGGAAAAATACGATCTCTGTGGATGGAGAAAAATGAAGGGAAATGGAGCGACCGATGACGAGGGGGAAATTTATGAGCATACCGGTACGTCGACGGACACAAATCGATCCTGCCCGTTTCTTCGTTAACCCGACGATACGAATGAACCTAATTATCACCCGTATGAAGATTCTTAATACTTCCGCGTTCGTTACGTTTCTAGTTCACGAGCTTTCGCAGGTAAACGAAATCATAAAGAGACACTTGCCCTAAAGAAAGCTACCGCGCGTCTGTCGCGAAACGAAATGCTTTCTCCGGATAAGACACTCGTGCGCGTTCTCCGGAAGAAGAGTCATCCAGCGCGTTTCCTTGCCACGGATTTACTCGCGGGCTGAAAATCATCGGGATCGAGGGGCAGCGGTTGAAAAAAAGAATCAGTGCGTGTCGTTGCGAGCGGAAAAGCAGGATTCGTTGATGCGTGAGAGGAACTATCCTGCGTTTATTACGGTATTGTTGTGTGCACGCTCGCTAACGTTGTGACGTAATCGCCATTGTGGTCGTGCAACGGTGCAGAATTCGTGGAACCGTCGGAAGAAGAGAAGAAAAGAGAAAAAAAAAAGGGAAAACCTCGATCGTTTTATGTAACAGGATCGATTAGGCGAATCGGTGATACCGGGGCTAATAATTTTCGAAAAATTAGCCACGGTTCATTTAGAAAGTTTTCGCGTCCGACCACGCTCGGACTTTCGTCTCCGCGCGGATACGCTTTTCTCCTCGATCGCTTCGATGATGTAATTTCAAAGTTGAAGGAGATCGAAGAGGCGTGCGTGAACGTAGGTAAGACGGGAAACGAGCATGAATGAAATACGCTTTTTTTCTTTTTTTAAACGGAGGTCATCGTGGATACGAGAGAACAGTATGGAAGAGTTAACGAGGACGCGCGGTTCGTTCACACGGGCGAAAATTTCGATGACGTTATGTGTATACCGATGGAATGAACCTATCGCCAGTTACATGGCCAGGACGCGTGCAAGGAGATCGCGAAATCTGTTGTAATTATCCGTTCGTTAGGTCGCCCACTATGAAAAGTATTGGCAACGATTCGTTGCAAAAGCAGGAAAGTGTTGGCGGCACGATTATTTTTTTTTCTTTTTTTTCATTTTTTTGCCAACGTCGATGCGTTTAGTTGATCCTTTAATCGCTCACGATCGTGATGCTATCGCCAGCTGGATTTTCTACCACAACTTATCTGTGTTTCTTTCTCTTTCTTGGACATCCTGGCAAACGTAATTATCGAGAGTTGGGAAACAGCCTCGGTCTGATTCGCGCGAGACTTTTGCATTACGGTAATTACCTCCAATTAAGGCACGCGTTTTGCCAGTATCGTTGAATTTATGAAACGTTCCTGCACTTTGTAAAAGGAGAAGATCGAGCTGACACGTTTTCTAGTTTCATCTGATATCGGATCAATGTTATTCAAGTTAGAAACGAGCCGGTCTAGTCGAATCGTGACGCGTTTGTTTAACAAAATTACCGACTCGTGTTTCTTCGAGTAAGATTGTATAATTGTTCGCTGCACGCGATTCATTGCCCACTTTTTCTTTGCGAACGAATCAAATTACCCAACCTGATGTCTTCATTTCTACGAGTATATGAAATATTAAATTGTAGAAATTGGGACATTTGCTTTGAACGGTACGCGATAGGAGCATTTTATTTTCCAGTGCTCCGGCGTTAAAGATTTAACTATTGACCCCGAATCCGAGCGGCAGAAAAACTGAACGGTGCTGTTCGAAAACGGACAGAGCCTTTCAGTCACGAGTAGTCGCGGCTCGCAACGATTCGCCCGACCGCGTTGAAAATTTGCGATCCGGTCGATCGGGTCCGCGTCTATTACCGATCTCGCTCGCTTTTTCCCCGATATTCTCGCCTATCTCGCTGACTCGAAGTCGTTTTACTTGCCAAGGTCGCACGTGCTGGCTTCCAGAGCGGATTGAAGGCAGCAGATCGATCGGGTTCTATCTAGATCAGTAGCTGAACAAGAGGATACCTCGTTCCGAGACGATGTATCGGCCGAATTTCTACGAGAGCACGTGTCTGAGATGCGCTCAGACCGTGTACCAGGTGGACAGAGTTGGTCCGCTGAAGGATTTCACCTTCTTTCACGCGGGTTGCTTCAAATGTGCGATCTGCGGTACCAAGTTGACCCTGAAGACCTATTACAACAACCAGCACACGATCAACGACAAAGAGGTGTACTGCAGCAGTCACGTACCGAAACCGGGTCCGGGAACCTTGGACGGATCCTGCGTGGGCATCAGGAGCGCCCTGAACGTGCCCAGGAGCGGTTACGTCAACGAGCAGATCAGAGCTGGCGGCGCGTCACCCCGAGGGGTTTATCCGCCTTGGTGAGAAATCATTCCTTCTTCTTTTTTTTTTTTTGTTTTTCATTTTCTTTTTTACATTTAATTATGTTCCTTTGTCACTGTTCTATCTCGTTATCGTAGCTGCATCACGAACGGAAGAAAAAATACCGATCGGTATTCGTGTCGCATTCCAGTCCACTGGAATTGTTCAGCCTTTTGTCGAGCAAAGGCGGCTCGATGAAATAACAGTAACCATAATAAGGAAATTAGTAACACGTAACGCGAAGGGGCAGCTAGTTGCAATGGAAACGAGGCCGGTTATTTGCATTCTCTCCTTTGTACGTACCGCTTACTACCGGAAGTAATAGGCGCTTCGACGTCGAGGCTCGCGTATCAGGAAAAGTGTCGTGTCCTCTCGTGACACGTCGCGGGAACGTGTAATTTTCGAACGAGCGCAACGTGATCAGCGCTTAATTAAACCTTCTTAAATCGCGTTTGACGATTCCAAGGACGTGGCTGGTCGTACGTAACCGGTATCGTTATTCCAAAAGTTACAGGTTGAATTACGATGATGCTAACGCAACAGTGAATCACCATAGTAACCTCTGATAACGAAAGGGTTAAAGTTCATGCTTCTTTTTCCTTTTAGAAGAATTACAAAACGGTTGCGATCAGGAGAAAATGAACGGTTCTTTTACGTTTCCTGTGTTTTAATGGGATACTCCGGAAAGTCGATCGACTTGCCTCGCGTTCGGTTTCACCACTTTCCCTTTGGTGTTAAATCGAGATCCTCGTTTAAATGGAGTATCGAAGGTATTCTTTTTTTTTGAAGAATTTCAAGATGGTATTTAGTCTACTGTGGCGGTCAAAGTAGCAGAGAAATTGCAGAGAAGCTTCTTCGAAAGTTACCATTTTACGTTCTACTTTAGTTAGAAAGGAGTGTGATGAAAATTAATCCTCCCCTTTCTAGTATGGAAATTAACAAATCGCTCACGTATCTCGGACACTTTTCAACAAGTTCACGAGTCGTGCTGAATTTTTCTCACGAACCACGACGCGACAATTATTTCCTACAAACACACTTTGCTCCCCGGTGATCCTCGAGTTCCATATACATAGGCGACGGTCGACTCGGTTGGTTCATCTTCGTTACATAACGCATCGCCACATTGGCCTTAATCCGAGCGAGCAAAGTCAGAAACCGCGATTCCTCGCAAGAAGTGCACTTGCTCTTCGACCGGAATGTCAATGGCTGACCCGATTTCCTGGAAATAACTAGCCTCTTCTCTTGAGATTCTTCGTTGACCATGCGTTCAATCTTCGATCGATAAAGAAAGATATCTTTTTCTCTTTTAAATTACACCGACTTCCTTGGCTTGGAATTCCGAATAATAAATAACAGAAGGGAGAAAAGCTTAAACTTGACGGTACCAAGCGAAGGACCCGAGCGATGGCAATTTAGCGAAACACCTTTAATCCAGATTAATCGAGGATAGAGATTCGAATCGAATTAAAATTGCTATGAAATTACTAAACCACAATCGTCCGTTCGGTTAATTCCACGACGAAGACTCCGTATTAACCAGCTTTTACCGTAATTACGGCTGGCGGCTTTAAAAAACGAGCCAACCAACCAACGACCTGTTGCGGCGTTCGGGAAATCAGGCAGCAAACGACGCGCAGGAAGAAGAAGCGCGATTCTATCCTTGCTGATTTCTCGAATCAATTATTTCTTGACTAATCGATTTCTTAATCACCTGATCGAAGAATCCAAGAAATCACGTAACAGTCGCATCGGTTATGTGAAAATCCAGCGTCGATCGGTTAAATGAATGTGTTACACCTCTGGCTCGTTCTCTCCTCCGGGGTTCATTCACTCCCGACGATGCTTCTCCTCCTCCTCTCTGTCTCGCGTGAACGCGCGCTCCTTATGTAAGCCGGAGGCAGCTCACGAAACGCGGCTACGAGAAATTCTTCGAGATTTCTTGCGCGTTGCACGACGACGGAGAAAACGATCCGGACGATAAATCAACGCGTCGAGATTTCGGCAGCTCGTGCACAAACGACTTTCGAAAACCGTCAGTCGAGCAGGGAATTTGCAATCCTCTCATTTCTTCGTCCTCGAATATCCGGTCCATTTGTATCATCAGTTACGTCGTTATACCCCTTTACACGATATCGATCTTTAATCGATCAGCTTAGAGAATAGAAACCGCGAGAAAGGCCGGAAACTCTAATTCTTGAAGATGCTAACCTACTTTTTTCCTCCACGATTTGCGTAGAATCGTGGCATTTGCATGGTAAACACCGGAAGTGGTAATAACTATGCGAAGGAATCACGGTTAGCAGAGGTTCTTCTAGGAAAGAGTAGCAAGTCGAAGAGTAGACGACCGACTTTTGATCGATTCTTTTCTATTTGTCGCGAGGAGAAGCTAGTTTCGTCGTTACTTGGACGATCCCTAGCCCCCTTGAAGACCCGTTGCATCATTTTGTTGCAGCTACGATAATGTAGACTCGCCTAATTGTGCCAGGCACCTGAACGGACACGGTTCACCACCAGCCACGAATTCCTCGCAACGGGACGTCCACGGGAACTCGGCAGGAGGAGGAGGAGGTGGATCCTCGCCGTACAACCATAATTATTCCGGGGACGGAAGCTACCAGTATGGCAGATTCGATGCGAGCGCCCTTCACATCGCCCATGCCCTTAAGCAGACCGAGCTACAAAAGGGTTACAGCAAGGCACGCGAGAAACCCATCGATTATTATCTGGTGAGTCATTCTCATAGTTGGTGAAATCATTCGTCACGGTCAACGCCATATTAGGTGCGAGTTACCTATTCCGTTCGCGAATCCGCGCCAATTAAAAGGCATCGGGTTAATTACCGCCACGCTCGGCATCGTTTTATCGAAATTATTACTAGCTCGCTGCTTTGCTCTCGTAAAACGCGTTCCCACTCTACGGATCGGATACAAAGTGTGTTGCAGAGTTACCCCGAATTTCATTCGATCGTTTCGTAAAAGCTCATGAATACTTCGGAAAAGAGAATAAAGTCTCTTCAGTGGAAACGATCCAATTGTAAAATGCTGGAATTTTAATTGTTTCAACATTCTTTCGAAGCACGGAGGATGTTATTTGAATTACAACATTTCTGGACTACTTAGCTTCAATTACTCTCCGCTAATTAGGATTACGAACATTCCATCACCATTGAATTCGTTCACAGGTGTTTTCCTCGAGTCGTACGTAGGCGATTATCGAATTCCATTATGATTAATCGTGAAAATTCGTCGATGCTGCTGATAATATGTCCACATCTTTGCGCAGCTAATTAAACCACATTCGAATGAACGTTAACCGTAAGCGAGGCGGTAGAGATCGCGCGCAAGATGCAGTCAAATATCCGGTTCAGCTCGTTCTCTCGCGTGGCACAATAAAATCAGGTATTTCGAGGGTGTTCAACGACGCGTAGAAGATCGGCGATCGGTGATTAACCAGGGCGAGAGACGGCAAGCGGGTGAATGGATTTTAATGGAAAATCCTCGTTTAGCCGAATTTCCGAGGCGTACAGGTAGGAATGCGAGGGCGATGCATTCCGTGTCAGCTTCGGTGACTTTCGTGGCGGTGCGCGCGAAATCGGCTTGACAAGCGAGGAATGCGTACCGCGGCGAAAACGGACTCTACATGAAAATGAGATTGTCGTTGCTTTTCCCATCGGGCCGACATAATATAAGAAGGTCGAGCCGCTAGTCGCTCCACTATCCGTGCGCGTTTTCTCCTCAATCCGCTTTCGCGGATCCCGCGGATCCGACACGAAACCTCTCCCACTGTTAGCTATTATAATAATACGCGTCAAAAATTCTCGCTTCTATTTTCTAGACGAAAAGAAAAGAAAGAAAAAAAAAAAAAAAAAAAAATTGGAAATTTGCTCGTAAAGCATCGATCGGTGATTTTCTTCTCTCCGCAAGAACGCTCGCCGATTTCTACGATTCGCGGAACGATGGTTTCCTCGAGGATCGGTTCGACTCGTTCGAGCGGACAATTTCGTCTTCCCCGGACGACTATTCGATCGCAAGAAACTCGGCGTCGTAGCCCCGTGAAGCGTAAACGATCGCAAAAATTACTCTCCCCAAGAAGTCAACCGCTTCTGTCGATCCTTCGTTTTCGCGTTCCTTCCTCGCGTATTCCGTCAACGTTTCACGCGACTGATAGACTTTCTTACACGCTTCCAAGGTATCCGAGAACAATAACGATTGAACGTTCTCGTGAACGTAGCTCGTACTGTTACTACGGAAGAAAGCGTGTTCCGTCTTCTTTTCTCTGGGTTGGCCTCTACACGCGAAGAAAAGCCCGCAGAATCGTTTCCGCTTGCGGTACTCTACTGCGCTTGATAGTTAATTAGAGAATCGTAGCTGGCCTGCGGAAAGCGTTTCCACCAGAGAAACAGAGAGAGTGAGAGAGACGGAAGGATTTTTACCGTGCGCGTATCCTGTTAAGGAACAATTGTGGCTTACCTCTCACGCGTCTTTGCGAACAAACAACCCATACATGCTAATTGCAATCACTGTCGCGGTCAATGGTATACGAGACTCGATCGATTTTATTGTTACTTTCTTCTGCACTTTTTCGCTGCTACTTCGAATCGAGCGGTTTCCAGCTCGAAATGGAATGTTGCATGGAAACGAGATTAGAGTCGTTTGATAATGGAATTATATCGGGCGCAAAATATCATTTTCGGCATCTCAATTTGAAGTTTAAGCTTTTCTAAAACTAACCGATCTAAAACTTCACCGAAAGTGGAAAATACATTTTCCCTCGTGTACAGAGATGTAGATAAAGCTTCTCCATTTATTTGTTTGCTTTAAATTTTAATTTACCACTCCATACCGCCCTGCTAATCATCATTAGTTTTAATAAGAACGTTCCTTGTGGGTGGTAGAAAAATTTTCTTATCTCGCGGTTGAAAACAGGAAGCGGATAATCTTGTGAAACAATGTTTGAGTTTAATTAAGAATAAGTGTGATAAAAATCTGGTGTTTGCAAGCGAATAGAAGGAATTAACAGGGAGGGAGAGATTTTCTTGAATATCGATCAGATGGAACAAGCTTTTATCGAGAGTAGTCATTATCGATACGCGTCGAGGAGTTTGAATCGACGGGCAATTTTCGTCTTAGAAGGTAAACATTTTTTATTTGAGGGGAAAAAGCAAACAGAAGCAAGAGGATTCGCGATGAAATCGCGCGAGGGAGCATCGAAGAAAATTAGTCGATTACTCGAATTAATCTCATTAGCAGAGTTTTTTAATAACTCGTCAAAGTACAAATGAGCATATTTTTATCTGTCCCAAGAAACGTTCCTCTAAACAGGAACTATTAGAATTCTGTCGAGTGGAATGTTGATTAACCAGTCGGTGATGGGGGAAAAAGTTAAAGGAAATTACTTCTTCAATGACACGAGTAAACAGATTGACCGAATTAATCCTTTTAACGTGCTTTCTCGTCGTCTCGAGGGCAAACAAGACTTTTACCAGACCTGTTCGAGCATTAGCAACAAACGAACGACGATCACTGATTTCAAAATAGAAACTTCTCAATTGTTGCGAGGAATCCGGTCTCGGAAAAGAAAAGAAAAAGAAAGAAAGAGTAATTGCACCTGTCGCTGCAACGGACTGACGCTCGTCAAAGCAATTTTAGCAAATTCAACCGCAACCTTCTGTATAAGGTGTTTCAATAAACAACATCGAATTTTCTGTGTTTGAAATGTCAATGGACTCCAAGATTGTCCTTATTTATGGTTATTCCACGCAACAACCTGTAATGTCGTGTCGTAACCGTAACGCAAGCTTAGATTAGAGAAAATCGCTTGAGCAATGCCAGACCAAACTCGAAGAAGCTCTTTTTAGCGCGGATTCGCTTCGTTTCGTCATTTCTACGAGACGAGATCGTGGGAACGAATCGACGAACGGTAGATGTCCACGTTGGGATCGTCCCGTGGATCGTGGAACGCGCGTGGTTTCCGGCGCGACTGCCGTCGGAACGAAAGCAGAAACGCGGCGTGAAAGTAAACCGTACAAAAACTGGACGAACACCGGCTATGGGACGTTTAGGAACGGCCTCGACCTTTTGATAAACGAACGCGTTTCGTTTTAATTCCACCTACATCTGAATGAAACCCGTTCGAATTCAAAATTATTGTAATTCGTAATTTTCTAATTACCAGGATCGGGATGAGCAAACGCGTTTGGAGATGAAACATCGCAAAGAAGAGGACGATTTGTATCGGAAGTTTGCTCATCATCGCGAGGAGGAGGACAGACGGATTCGAGAAGAATTCAGGGTACGTAGTTTCGATTATTTGATCCGATTCGAGATTAAAATGTCGCGTTTCTCTATTGATCAGGACGAATGGGAGAAGGAATTGGAACAGCTATCGGCAAGATGGGAACGCGAAAAAGGCGGAAGAGTTCGAACCCAACAGTTCCAGCAAGAGAAGGAGGACTTGGAGAAGAACATGACTCTCCGCAGGGACAAGAAGAAGGAAAGTCTGACGCGCAAAATGTTGGAGCACGAACGGTACTCATTACCTAATTAAACTGATTCTATTCTGCGCTACTTGAAGTACATCGAGGGTTTAAGATGGGGTCAATGTTGTTGCATCAATCGACCTACCTTAACTTAATGTTTGTTTTAGGAAAAGTGCCATTTTTGTTTAATTTTTGGTATCGTAGAAAATATTTTTAATAGAACAGAGCCTTTGAATGTAGAGGAGAGATGATGACTAAAGTTTAAGGGCCAGAATGAGTCACCTATATTGGGATTTCAAATATCTTTTTTATTTCTGATGATACGACTTCATTAAAAGTGAATTACGTACATAAAATCTAGAGTCTGACCCCTCTAATCAATATCCTTCTCAGTCACTTCGTCGTATCATGCAGAACAATAGAAATATTTTAAATTCCCGTCGAGGCAAGAAATCAATGTCCCATGCGTCGATGGGAAGCCAGACGCAGGATCGTTACAAATTAAAGCATTTTCGGTGTACTTTGTCTCCCTGTCGCGAATCGAACACAATTGGCACAATTAGAAATTCCTCGTTAATACCATCGGCGAAGTTCTCGCAATCTGACCCGCGGCTATTTATTTAAATTCGTATCCCGAATTGCCAGCTTTGTTCTGAAATTTCCAGAAGAGACGGAAACCTCGACAATTCTCGTTCGTACAAGTTCTGATGAATTTCTAGGGCCGCGACCGCGGCGTTGGTGGAGAAACAAAGCTCGGAGATGTTGGAGCTGATCAACGAGGCGAGAAGCGAATATATGCGTCAGGAGAGCCTGTATCTCGACGAAGGGGATGGTTATACCCAGGAAGCACCGCCTATGCCTTATCCGTCGCGAGCACCACCCCCGCAACCTCCAGCCCTAGCCAAGTATCACATCTACAATGATCCTCTGGAGTTTGCTGACATGGATCAGATAGCTATTTCGGTAAGCCAGCTGATCTCCCTTTCAGCCTTGAATCCTGCTGTAAATGTAATATCGACGAGCCTAACCACGCTTACAACCTCGGAATTTTAAACGATCCTTCGTATCCGCCGCCATATTTTCATATATTCCCTGCCTTTATCCGATCTGCGTGCACGACCAGTCCATCGGTAATCGATTTACGATCATTCTTTCATTCAACCCCTAACTTTACCTACGACTTTCAGTGGTGGCCATTTTTACGATCGAGGATAGAGCTGGTTAAGGGGTGACTCGTGAAATTACACACTGTTAAAGTTTAAGGACACTTTGGATAATTCTAACGTATCAAGGGTTGTTCGGCTACCTTTAACCCTTCTGTTTTCCTTCCAATAAATCAGGTAGCTCAAGAAGACCAGAAAACGTTCACGGATTTAGTGCGACAGTTGGTGAGCAGATGCGGATCGGATATAGAAAAAGCTAGGACAATATTCCGATGGATCACCGTGAAGAATTTGAACACCATGCAGTTCGACGAGAATCTGCGAGGAGACACGCCTATGGGTTTGCTCCGGGGGATCAAACACGGGACGGAAAGTTACCATGTTCTGTTCAAACGACTGTGCAGGTACGGTTTCGATCCTTACTTAATTATAAAAACTTGCAAACAGTTGTTCGGCAGGGTTTCTTTTGATTTCACAGCTACGCAGGTTTGCATTGCGTGGTGATAAAGGGTTACAGCAAGTCGGCCGGGTATCAGCCAGGGGTTTGTTTCGAAGACAATAGATTCCGTAACAGTTGGAACGCGGTTTACGTAGCTGGTGCGTGGAGATTCGTTCAGTGTAACTGGGGGGCACGACATCTCGTCAATGCCAAAGAAGTTCCTCGTCCTGGTCAACCGAAGGCCAAGAACGATAGTCTCAGGTGAATCTTTTTAAAACAATATTTGTCTATTCAAACTAAATAATTACTCAATCTATAATAATGATCCACAGATACGAATACGACGATCATTACTTCCTGACCGATCCACGCGAATTCATATACGAGTTCTTCCCTCTTCAAGAGGAATGGCAATTGCTGAAGCAACCGATTTCTCTCAAAGACTTCGAAGAATTGCCTTTCGTCCGATCGTTGTTCTTCAGGTAAACTGAACAATTATTTAAATTATGTAACCGGTCGGTTTGATCTGCAAATGTTTGTCTAGTTAATTTCTCCTTGCACGTTCCGTTCGTGCACCATCCAGAGGAAAAAAGAGACGATTTATGTAAATTTCGACAGGTACGGTCTTTACTTTCCGGATACGAACACGAATGCCGTTATGTACACGGATTCAACGGGTGCTGCGACCGTCAGGATAGCCATGCCGGCACACATGCAGTCGTCCCTGATTTTCCACTACAATTTGAAATTTTACGACAACGACGGCGACGGATACGACGGTGTGTCGTTGAAGCGATTCGTCATGCAGGTAATTCGCGGCCAACAACTTCTTCGGGGGGGTCAAACGAAAAAAACACTTTTTTTTTCCCACGACATTTCTACGGTTAATTACACGGACAACATCATATTGGTGTTAAACTAATTAGGGAAATACGTTGAAAGGAGGAGATCCTTGATGAGAGAGTTTTAAGAGTGAAAGCTACTAATTAATTGCTTGAAATTGAAATTAATTGACCAACGGGAGGAACTTGCGATACCGCTCACCGATTATTGACGTTTGATATTTGCAATAATAATAATAATGTTTGCCAATATCGAACCCTATTTGAAGAGTTCAAGTTGGGCTGAAATATATTTCTGAAGTTTTCTGAAAATCGATGGATGTAACGGTTAAAAAATGTCTGTTCACAGTCTGTCGTTGGGAATATAGTCGCGTTCCGGGTGCACGCCCCATGTTCGGGGGCTTTTCTTCTCGATATATTCGCAAACGCTGTAACGCCCAAAGAATACTTAACCGGCGAGCCCATGAAGTTCAAGAGCGTGTGCAAATTTAAGATCGCCTGCGAGGAATTGCAAACAGTTATGGTGCCATTACCAGACTGTGCGAGCGGGGAATGGGGTCCCACGAAAGCCACCAGACTGTTTGGCCTCATACCGATTACTCATCAGGTACGTACGAATCACCTGCCATTCAAATTCACTTATATAAAGTTAATTGTTATTTTTTTTTTTTAAATATAAACACAGGAAGCTTTGGTGTTTGCTGGTCGCGAATTAGAGATTCAATTCCGAATGTCGAGACCCTTGACCGATTTCATGGCGACGTTGCATAAAAATGGAATCGAAGAGAAACGATTATCCAAATACGTGGCGCATTCGATCGCCGACGACGACATGGTAACTTTCTTCATCAACTTCCCAGAAGAGGGTCAATACGGTCTGGACATTTACACCAGGGAATCGACCAGCCCCGCCAATGTACCTCACGACATCACCGGTGAAAAACATTTACTCACGCATTGCTGCAAATATCTGATCAATTCCAGTAACAGGAATTAACAAGTATCATCTTGGAAGATCATCTCACGTGATTATGGACTAAAAGGTGCTGCAAGTTCTTTTCTCGAGTGACGTGTAAGAACTAATTCGCGAGATTAGCCTTTGCTTGCCAGTTAAAGTACACTTAAAGGTGACGAGCATAAAAGGTGGTGTTGAAGAAAGCAAAGAAACGGTACAATTGCTTCTTTCTTTTTTTTTTTTTTTCATTTTGAAAGGTGCAAAGAACTTTGAAAGACGTAAGAACAATTCCGAGCCGACGCGCTACCTCCACGTTCTTTGTAGTTTAATAACGATAAGCCTGTTGTGCGAGTCTGGGTCGCGATCGACCCTGCTAGCATCGTTCGAGGGTTAATCGTTCGTCGATTTTTCCACGATCGTTTTGTATCGTTTGTGTTTGTTCTCGCGGGAAAGTTGGCAATTAAAAGTTAACCAGCTTTGCGGCTCCCTCTGACCGAATTAATCAAACTTTCTCGCCTGGGCTCGAAGCATTAATCCCAATTATCCCGAGCTCGTTTTAATTCAATCCCGGGGATCCCGTTTTGTCCCGTTCGTTCGAGTGGTTGCACGGAAATCGGATCAACAATTTATTTGATCGCACGAGGTGCTTTGTGTATATAAAGTATGCACACGATCGTTTCAATTTTTTCTTATTTTAATAAAGTCGACATTCTCCTTTCGGTGAATACGCGTGCTTTTATACTATTTAACGATGATTCACGTGTAGCATTCCTTTCTCTTTTGTTGCAAACGATCGTTACCGCAAAATTATGCTTGTTCTCGATGATGAGGACGATATCATGGGAATACGCGATCTTTCAGGGATCGTTTTAGGTGTAAAAGGCTTTTAAAAATGTACAATTTTGCGGCCACGGTGGTTTTTCAAGTTCAGGTGCTATATATTGCTAGCTGCACGATTCTAGTTATTCCTTGTTTACGAAAAAAGCGTGGAAATGCTAAATTTTTTATATATACTTTTATGAAAAATTTTTTTTGTTGAAGTAATTTGTTCGAACGCTTTGAAATTTCCACGTTTTTGATAGTGTAAGAATCACAAGTTACGTCGAGACCCAAGGAAAATTGTTTCTATCATTAATAGGCTATATAATTGTTAATTTTTGTAATATTAATATTATTTTTCTTTGTCTTTGTTGTTATTTGAAATTATAACGACGCTTGCGTAAGAATGCTTTCTCGATTCGCGTGGAATAAAGTATAACTCGAGCTTAATATTATCTCATTGTTTCTATGTAACGAGCATGTAAATTAATTTTTATACATATTACAGATGTGTAATAACTCGTGTTATTGTAAAAAAGCAATTAATAAAATCTAATTTTGTGGAAATTCAGTAATATTTCTTTAAACAATTTACTTAACTAAAAAGAAATAATGGAAATATAATTCTTACCTTTTCTACTGACGATTGTAGCGCATTCAAAATTTCCCGCTATTAGTTCATCGCGTCCCTGCCAGGCGGCAGCAGTTCCCACAGTTCTTTTTCCGCGCCAAAACGTAGTCGGTGCCTGCGCAGTAAAACGTATTAATTAAAACATTAATTCGTCGCAAAGTACTTAAAAACGTATCGATTTATGAACAAACGCGAAGTTTTATTCGTTCGAATGTAAATTCAGTGCCCTGGTCAACTATTTGCTGCGAATTCAGATGAAAGGTTAATCACGCCCCATGAACGACAACGAGACCGGTGAGTTTGCCAACTTTTTACGTCATAACTTTAAAATTACACTTTGATAGAACGAAATATGGTCATAAAAGTTGAACATCATTACCAATGATTACTATTCGATCAAAGAAACAACGAATACCGATTCATACTTTTCGAATTCCAAAATATATTAACTTACGTATTCCCGTACTTCTTCCGTCCGCCATTGCACTTTGATCTCACGTGGTCGCGCTTGAAATACACTCGTAACTGAAATTCCGTTCATAGCTGACCGCATTACGATGTTCTCTTATAATTATGAAAAATTTCACGACCGTACGTTTATTAAATGTCGTTTCCGGTTTGTCGTGTTTCGTATGTGCATACACGGTCCGACGACACGGGCATATCGTAGATATACACGTTCTCGCTGATGCTTGCACACAGTGTGTAGGGCTTTGGAAAATCAATTTCCAACATTTACGAGCAATTAATAGAGTCGAGAGCGGCCAGACGGTTATCGATTTTCCTGATATCTGATATTAGAGGAACGTGTTTGAAAGTTAAACGTCCACGGCGTCACGTGACGTCGTGGCGCCGCGACGCCGTTATACGATGCATACGAGACAGCGCGCTCTGTCGGTATATGCGATAAAATTATACTTTATAAAACACTGCCCTCTGCACCGAAAAACCGACTGCCCTCTTGCACTATATGTATAGAATTCTACTCTCTCTCTGTATGGATTTACGGATACATATTTATCAGCAACCTGAACGATTTATTCGCTGAACCGTGCGACTAGCACGATTGCATACCGTGATCAGTATCTAGAAGAAAATTCGTCCAGAATATAGGTTACTTTAACTTTCTCAAGTTTAGGTGTTGAAAAACTATAATTTAAAATAAATCTTTTATTTTTTAACGATCCATTTTGCATAAGTACTTACTATTCGTCCAAACGACAAGTTCGGAAGCGAAAAGAGGGGGGATAGCTAAAACTTATCTTCTTTCGAAGCCGCTAATTAAATAGCCACCAATTCTGGCTGTCCCTTTAGCGGCAACTTCCGGAATACGTCCAGCCGGAATTGGACGGGGACGGGAAAAAAGTTTTTCTATCTCGAGCGCCACTTCGTGATTTATAGCCGGCTAAATGGGCCATTGTAATTGCAGATGAGGCTATTTACTATTGTCGTTTGTATTATTGTAAATGACAGCGAAGACGGTACACGAGAATGGTATCGCTGTTAACTGAAACAATGGCTTTTCGTCATCGGAATGTCTCGTACTAATAATTTCAGCAGACGAGTTAGGAAATATTAATGAATTTTTTCTGAATTTAAGATTGATTTATGTTAACGACCAACTTCGTACTTTTTTGTCAATCTTTGGAATCGTTACACGTAGATTTCGCCCCACGTTTTAATTTACTTGTCGCACGTTCTTGGTCATGAGAATGTCCTTGCCAGCGCAAATGTTTGCTCTTCAGCGAGCAAACTATAGTTTTGCAAGATAAATATTTTTCGACACACTTTCACCAAACAGGCGTTCGAGAAATTCGTTTACTCTTTCCTACAGGCGTGTTTAAATTTTTTAAGTGCAATTTGCATTTTTTGCAAATTTGCAATTTGCAGTTCGGTTCTCATCGTCGGATTAGGGAAGGCAGAGGTGGTGGGCGGGTGGCGGGCAAAAATGGTGCTCTCTCGAAAAGGCAATAGCTTTTACGCGAGCGTGCGAGCGTGTATTTCAAGCGGACGGTGTCGTCCACGAACGACGGCCACACCTCCGGTCGGGCCTCCGCGAAATTTTAATGCGCTCGCGAAGAAAAAGTTGCCAGAGACGTGAACGCGAGCCTCTGATCCCAGCACGGCAACAATCGACGATAAATAAACCTTTGTACAAGATGGGGGACCAGGTTCGCAATTATTCGGAGGTGTGCCGGGGATGAAGGGCACGGGGATGCGTCAACTTTCGCGAGAATCATACTATATGACCGAGGTTGTTACCGCGGATGCTTGATGGGAGATTGAATGTAACGTTAACCGGGACCACTTCCTGTGGGGGTGGAAGAGTATCTCTTGCTTGGTATAATTCACGGGTTGAATGTTAAATGGCCTCTGTGCCCGGGGATTTGGAAACTTCTTCGAACATCCAATTTTTAATTATTCAGATTTCAAAAACGGTTCCACTGATTGCAAAATGCAACAAAACATTTCTAATCCGCGTTTCGAGATATGCCGTATAATACGAGGGCAACCCCCCTCGCGCCTTGCCGAGATAGCGAAAGAGCAAAGGGAAAACGTCGTTCGGAGGGTTGTGCGCGTCGGAATATCGGGCATCGAAGTGGCGCGATGTTTTCGAGGGTGGCGTGACCACGGTACCGTGAGTCACGCGCGAAACGACTTTAACCCCCGCCGCGATCCTCGCGAATCCGACGCCGACGTCGGCGTCGTTTATTTGTAATACCCACGGCACGATACGACCGCGTTCACCCTCCTCGTCCTAGATAAGACCGCGTTTTCACGCTCCGCCATAGACATAGATATTTGACGTTGCATACCCACGGACGGTTCATTCTTTTTCTCCCCCTTTTTATTCGTCTGCAACGATTCTGACAGTCGGTGAGTAGACGAAATCGAACGGTGCATTATTTATGGGAAGTGGAAGTAATCTGGCACGTTTACGAGTTTCGAGATAGGGGATGATAATTAGCGTTGGGTAGACGTGCCTGCTTTGGGGGGTTACACTCTGCTTATTTTTTCATTCGAAATATTCGTTTAAAACGTAGAGATGTGTTTTTCAAATGATACAACATTTTTGTATCGTGGCTTGAAATTTGATTATCAAAAGAACTTTGTTCTGTTGCATAAAAATTCAAAGATCGAGTTTTATAATTAAGCTTGATTCGTGATATTTTAGATGGCACGGATTTTTCGTGCTTCTAAATAGACGTGTATCATCAGGTTTGCTTTCAAACTGGCTTGCAGCTAGCATAAACAGATTGAAAAATAAATATTGCTTTATCTGATGTACGCAATGTGTACGTTTGCTCGCTGTTTTATTTCGATGTATGAAGTTTAAGGGGAAAAACAGGCGAATTAAATATTGGCCTGATTCGTGAGGAACTAAAAATTGTAGTTAAATATTTCGACGCTTTCGAGAAGTATTTTCTCCAAGTTCCACGCATTTGTCGAGTATAGGAAAACGAGATAAAGATTCCATTTCCCTTTTAACCTGAAATACGGCTCCCTTATATCTTCACGATTATTTATGTTTCGATGCATAAACCGAGCTCAAAGCTCGGTTACTTAATAAATAATCGTTTCATATAGGATTTCCGCCAAGTCGCATCCCCTTAAATCATCATTAAAAATAAACGCGGGTCATAGAGATCCATGCTTGAGCTTGCGGAAAAGAGATTCTTCAAATTAAGTAAACCGAAGGAAGAATCTCGTAGCGTAAAATACACAGGTGGATAAATAAATGAAATCTCTGCTCTCCTCTCTTTCCGTTTTCTCTCGACTGAAGAAACAAAATCATAAAATTCAGTTTTTATCTCCCTCTAGTAAATCGATGATTAAAAACAGTTTTTGCGGGCAGTTATGTTTGAATAACAAATACCTCCTCGTTTTTAATTAATAGCATTCGGATCGAACAGAAATTTATTCGTAAAATATTTTGGTGGGTAAATAAACGTATATCCGCCGGTGGGTTTACCGAAATTTCTGCTATGTATCATTTCTATCTTTTATTTGTGAAATTTGTTGCCTTTAATAGTTATTCAGCTTTCACTTTTTGGAAAATTCGTCGATTCAAGCTATTTATCGTCCCACGTAATTTTTCATCGGCTCTATTCACGATCGAAAGGGGTGAGAAGCTCTCTCGATTCTCCTATCCACGCAGAAAACCGCCCCTGTTATCTTTGACCGGTTCGAGTATCGGCTGCACCCGATCGCGAACGAATCCCAGATCGATCCGATCGATTGACCGCGGATTCTCTCGATTCGTACGACGATAACGCATCCGTTTCCTCGTCGTGGCCACGAATTTTCTTTCGAGTCGTGTCAGAATACTGCCGAGCATCGTTTCCCGTCGGCTGGAGCTTAGAAAAAGCTGCGACCGCGATTGGACCGCAAGATTGCACCCTGCCGAAACGAAGCGTGCGTGTCTCGGATCGCACGGACCTTTTCCTCTCCCTCGGCAATCTTTCCTCACTTTCTTTTCATCCAGCTCGTCCGGACTGTTCTTGGCAGCGGCGGCAGATGCTGCCGGAATTTCAGCGATCGCTGCTGATAAGCTGGCGAGAGGAAATAGAAAACAAGAAGGCTCGCTCCTTTGTGTGGTAAAGCAGATGCGCCCCGCCGCTTAGATAGCGACAAAGAGGATTTCATTTTACGCTATCTAAAATGTTAAACATCCAAGAACTACCATCGTCCACGAAAAAATAACACTCGAACAATTATGGCGCAAAGGGTATAGAACGTACGAAGGAGAGAGCAGGAAGAATATTAAATTAATGAACACGTTCGTTGATGCCGCGTGACGGGGCTGTTAAAAATTCTAAGACGCTCGTTGGTTGGCTACGTGGCTCGGATGAAGTCCATTTGGCCGGTCGTCACGACGGCATTATGCAAAAACGAATCTTATTTTCCGGCTAATAGCGAGCCACGGGGAAAAACGGGGCACGCCTTCCTGGTCACTATTATGGCGATATAATGTACTGAGACGGCTGAGACTTTTTATGGCGGTGCGTGCGAAATTTATGTGCAATATGTGGCTCATCGTTTCAACGAAAGCCGAGGATAAGGTGGAGCAACGCGAGGAGAGAGAGAGAGAGAGAGAAAGATATAAAAAGGAACAAAGGGATAGGAAGTCACGAAACACACGGTGCATAATGTCGACGACAAGAACATTCCGAAAAAACGACTGAAATATTACAACTGTCGAGATTTATGAGACGGTAAATACATTCTCGGTGTATATTTAATTGGATCTCTCCCCGGTTCGCCTCGTTTCACCCTCAACCACTGCTACGAGGGGGACCAGGTCGGAATAGTTCGAACGTTTCTCGATTGCCTCGCGAATTTCCATAATCGTTCGTATTTATCGCAAAAATTCGACCGTCTCGCTCGTTTTCACGGAACTGTCTCGGCAAGGTCAACAATCTGCATCGTTAAAATGCAGGGAACGAGGGAAACCCGGCGAAATTTCGTTTCATCCAGCCGCATGCTAAGCACGGAATTTTTGTAAGACTTTATTACCGGTAACAACGTTTGTAGAAAGTTCCGTTGGGGGAGAGAAAAGAAACCTGGTTGACGTTCGTTTCGCGTTAACGATACCGTTCGTTCAAATACAATCGTGAAATTCAATTTTGTTTCATCGTTCGTACAAATTTTAGCGAGAAGCTTTCATCGATATTGATTATTTATCGATGGAATTTTAATTGCATAATTTTGTATCTTAAATAAGGGTTAAGAATACGTGCATTGGAAAGCAAGATACGTAAGAGTTTCCTCGAAAAATTCTTCTGGAAATAGCGTGTGCGTCGAGACGACTATTTTGTACATGCAACGATATTCCATGCGATTTAGCTATCACGAAATGTCCTTATGTAAGTTTGCTAGCCAGGCTGACTCGAAGTGCATTGTTTTCCAAAGTATTCCTCGGGTATGCGAAACGATTCGAAGCATCCGATTATTTAACTAAAATGTGGTCGAATAAGATGCAAAAAAATTCTTCAGAAAAGCACATTACCTCTTACAACATTCCCAGCTATCATTTCTCATTTCTTAATTAAAGAAACTGATTAGCCACAGATGGCTAACATGATTTCCCAGTGAAAATACATACTGGGATTATACGAATTTCGATATCCCCTTTGTTGCATCTTCAATCAGAATTTCTTCTTATTCGTTCCAAAACGTCCCTTTAAATTTGCTACACCGATCTCGTACGCAATCAGCTAGAGAACTGGTTGATTTATATTAAAGCGAACGGAGGAAAGAAACTATCAACGCGCTGATCGAGTACAAGAATCTTTGGTTAATGTTTTATCCGGTCCGCAACGAGATTTTTATGAAAACGGAATAATTGCTATCCATCTGGTCCGCGCTTCGGGCCGACGTTTACCATAATATCCAGGACATCCGATTTAAATTCGCCGAAGTATGCGAGCACGAACGAGGGAAGTTAGGTTTTTAGAAGAGCACAAAGGACCGATTGGTAAAAACTTTCAGACGACCAGGAATTTCGTCCGAACACGTAGGGGATAATCGGGTAAACACTCGAAGGATCGGAGAGAAAAGATATTTATACGCGAAACGCGTGGATTTTTCTGATTTCATCGATGCGCATTGAAAATAAAATTAAAATTCGTTAATCGTAGGCCATCAGTGTCGACATAAATGTTCTTGTTCGTCAGTCGGATGGTCATGCAAAAATAATGCGGAAAGTTTCGTGGTTCGCTTTAATTAGATACGCGATGAGTCAACGTCAGTTATCCGTCAACGTTACTTGCATAATAATATCCTTCGAATATTTGTCCTACTTCGTTTGAAGTCTGCTGATCACTCGCGAAATTATTCGCCCTCTATCGATCAGATTCCTCGACGTCACCCTGTGCTATAAAGTTTCAGGGAAAGGAAGGAGAATTCTTTTGCTTCTCCTATGAAACATTTAACAGTCTCTCATATATTTTGCATATGCATCGAAAAATGTGTCCGGACGCTTGCATTTCGGAATCGTGTCACCGGTGACTAAAAAGAAAAAAAAGGAAGAATAATTTTGCGAGTTTCAAAAATCCGAGGAAACATTAAAATGGTCGCTTAAAGTTTCACCATTTTTACAACGTCGGCTCGGGATCCCTTTTTACTTTCTTCTCTAATTAAGAAGCCGCAAATAAAAATATTCTATAGTAACCGAGGAGCAAGGAACCAGAAATGGAAACGCGCTTTTTTAACGAGTCCTGCTTGAAATTGTAGTTCTTGACGAGCTGTTGAAAAAAGAAACGCCCGTTTCCGAGATAAATAAAGTTAGAGATCGAGATTCCGAGATGTTCGGATCGATAAGAGAGGCTGGAATCGACACGGTATCGCGGCGAAAAGTATTAATAAAATTTACATTTATTTCGGTAAGCGGTTGGCAAAATTTTCGAGCCGGTCTTCTTATTTTATCTTCTCTCGAATCACCCATCGCGGAATACTAAAATATCAAGGATTTGAGATCGAACCGTATCTTGTTTTTACCTTTCGTCTGGGTCACCCTGTATACGTTTACCGAAGCGTGTCCATCAAAGCCGGAAGCACCCCTCCGACCCGTTCATTTGCATATTAAAAAGAGAAACGCCCAGTGTTTCGGGCGCAGCACGCCCCCTCGCAAGCGAAAAATATCAATCAGTCCGGTACGAAAGGTCGAACCGTGGGTCATCGTTGACCCACGCGGCCCGTTAACCGTCAAACGATCCACGAGATTAACGATTTAACGCCGATCGAGGACGCGTTGGCCAGGGAAATAAATCGGCAAATAGTAAGCAAGTAAATATTCCGCTGGCTGGAAAATTAACCATCGGTGAATGAATTTAGGGGAGGTCATGACGGACGTCAGGGATGTTTGTTCTGCCTGGGAAATGACAGCTGACCCGCAATCCCGGGTGCTTCGAATCGCTTTGCCGAGAGGGACAGAGAGGGCTCGCGAGTGACAGAGACGGATAGCTGAGGGTGAATCCTTTCTGAACGATATAATGGCTCCAAGTGCCATCGACGGAAATGAATCTTTCGCTCGCGAACAGAGTAATGCACTCTTCATTATCTAATGCCGACCCGATCCCGATCGGCACTTTAAGGATTATTTGGAAAATCCTAAATCGTTGAAATCGTTTTGCACCCTTTTCCCAAAAATCGCAACCAGACTGCGAAATATATCTAAAATTATATTAAAGTTCGCTCCACGCAAAAATTCTAGTTATTCCAATGCAGACGAGTTAAATATAAAAATTTCTTCGATATAAAAAGGTACATCAAGAAACGTGATTTCCTCGTACAGTATTCACCGTAAATTCCATCGGGCCATCGGGCGCATAATCAATCTTCTTTCGATCGATGTTAATATAATGCCCAAGCACTGCATCTTATTACGTGTCCATCGGTATCGAGACGCGACAAAAAGGAAAAGTGGATATTCCTCAGCGGGTAGTCGTTTACGATAATAAAAATTTCGACAGTCCATCGTGCGCGTGGCGTCTCATTAGACGGTATAAAGACTTAATATGATCTCATTATGGGATAACGTAAGAGCCATCAAAATCTATCTAATCCGTCGAAGAGCGTCGCTTGAAATAAACGGAAATTAGCGCTCGCGTTAAATAGCCAGCTGGACGATAATTTACACCTTTGAACGTTTTATGTTACTCGCCTGGTCGCGAGTTGCGCGCAAAGATGTCGGCGGGACGGACACACGAATAAATTAGACGTTTGAAAATTAACAAGCCCTCGATAACCTTTCGGCTGTATCGAGGAAAAAGAGAGAGAGAGAGAGAGAGAGAGAGAGAGAGAGAGAGAGAAAGAAAAGAAAGATGGAAATATTTATGAGCAGTGGAAGACCTTTCGAAAATTGTCGATGTCCTAAACAGGTTTGAACGTGGCGTCAGATCAGGCGCGAGATAAAACAGCGTCGGTCATCGGTTGATTCGCTTTCTGCCGATCAACATCTCGGCGAGTCATTTCGGGTTGGCCACCGATGGGAACACGGTGAATAGTTTGATTCGCGCCGGAAACCGGTTTTTATCGAACCGTATCCGCCTACTCCACCATCTTTTTTCGTCCGACAATTTGCCTGCACGTCGATGCTTTTCGCGCCGATTGATTTGCCCGGACGTGTGGCCAAAGGGTTTTTCAATTTTCACACCTACCCGTCCGATAATTGACCGTTTCTCTTTCGTTCCTTCCTTCTTCCTTTTCTCGTGGGTGTTCCGAGTCTCCTAGTCTCTTCTTACGTTATTGTAACAGAAATTCAATTAAAAATTACTATCTGCTATTCGAATAATAAATCGATCGTAGAGTGCAATAGTGAGAAACATTGATTTGTTTGCCAACGTCTTGTCGCGATACAGATTCAACTATTCTTC
Source organism: Osmia lignaria lignaria (assembly GCF_051020975.1). NCBI lineage: Eukaryota > Metazoa > Arthropoda > Insecta > Hymenoptera > Megachilidae > Osmia > Osmia lignaria. Next base: position 9,747,679 of record NC_135033.1, on the reverse strand, counting down.
TTCTGAAAGAAAAAGATTTGATCATGCTTGTTACCTTTCAATACTTTCCTTTTGTCATATCGGGGTAGATGCAAATTGATCGGGGAACAGAGTGCACGTTCAAGATAGTATCGTCGATAAAACAGTGGAAAAAGAAGAAAGAAAAATGAAAGAAATACAAGTCGAAGGAATGTCGAAGGAAGGAAAAATTGACAGGTACACGGTGTTCGCTACAAAGCGTATTGTTCCCCTGTACGTTGCATCTGCTGACTTCTTTCTTAATATAAATCAACGGCCACCAAAGTTCTTCCGATTCGTGCCATTTTTCCGTGCGCGCGTGAAACAAACTTGATCTCTTTGTTGTTTCGTATTTTTATTTTAACGCCGGAACGTATTCGTCGTATAATATTTGTCTCGCTCGGCAAACAGGAATACGTGATCCGTGCAATTCGTAATGATTACGGAAAAATATGATTTATAATATTCATTGTCGAAGAAAAATATTCGCCAATGTTTTGCGCCATCGGCGAGTAATGGGAGGAAAACAAAAAGTCACGTAGCTATATCAGAGAATCCAAGGATGAGATTCACTCGAATGGACAATTCGTTTTTTTTTTTTTTTTTTTTTCTTTCAAAGCACACCTCGCTTCCTGGTGACCGTGGCTTAAGTAACAAGCTTCTGGTAACCATAGACCTCCGTCGGAGAGACGACTTCGCGTTTATGGTTTACGGGTGCTATAGGCAGTTCGGGCCCCTTGGGTGGGCCCACAGATGCGTGAAGAGAAGAAAGGAAAGGGAAACATTGTGCGTCACAACAAACTCCATCGGTGTTTCTATACAACCCCGAAAAGTCCCCGAGATTTTCGAACGGAGAATAAATATTTCTGCTGGTTATGGGAGGAGTCGGAGTTTGTGGATTTGAGGGATCGCGAAACGACTTTAAACGGTTTCGAGGGATGACACTTCCGGTTTGCTGATGGAATTAACCTACTCGAAACGAATGAAAGGATAAATAACAGAGAATATTACATATTTTTTCAAAAATTCGACGAATGAAAGGTTACAACAGATGGTTGTTCTTGTTGACTCACCCCCCATTGATTTCGAGGGATTCTTTTAGTAAAATATTTCTTGTCGAGGCTACCAGATGTAAACAGTTCCTTTCTCAAGGCTGCAAAGTTTCGCCAACATTGCAGGTAGCTGCACCAGGTTCTAGGATGACACTGATACTCAATACTACCTTAAGAAACGTTCTGACACCGACAGTGGCCTTGAAAGTTTGAAATATTGAACGACTAAGCTACCCTTAGGTTCTCAGACAAACGCGAGATACTGTGACACGATCTGGGAACGCGTTTCTCTATTCCCTTTTTACCCTTCTTCCGAAATTCTCTTTCGTGAATGCGTCGCGACGCGAAGCTGCGACTGGAGTAAAAAGAAAATCGTCTTGTAGGATAATGTTACTTGAAGTTTCAAAATTTCAGAGATTATTTCTCTTCTCCCCTTATTTTTTTCATTTCTAACGAAGATGAAAGTAGCGTTCCATTCATTACGCTCTAATTTGACCGCGATCAGGGTTGCCTTTCATATTGTCCTGGATCCCCCTGGAACTCGTTCGTGTTTCTCGTAACTCAGTGGGTGCTCCCTATACACGCGATCGTCTAATAGGAAACATAACCGTTTCCTCTCTGGAACATCCAGGACTCGGAGATAAACGATTCGTCTCGGACACGGTGCTTCCTTTCAGGACGTTGCGTTTCAACGACGGAAGAAGGGTTACACACCTCTTTTTCTTACGTCTACCTCATCCTTTTTTTTCCCTTCTCCTTCGCTCGTTCTACTTCTCTTTTTTTATTTACCTCGAGGGCATTTCCATCGCAGTGGGGGTGTCCAGTCTCGAAGTTGCTCACAATGAGAGCTAAATTCGAGGTTCTCTCTCTCTCTCTCTCTCTCTCTTTCTCTCTCGGAGACCTTAACCAAAGAGAAGATAGTCAGATAGGGGGCATATAAAGGAGAAAGAATCTGCAACAATGAGGCAACAATGAACCGACGTGCACCCTGCTGCCTGTCAACCGGTGGACTTGTGCATTTTGTGGGAAGCCCATTTATATATTTTCCTAACATACCTGACCACCGTGGACAGAGTTTCTCAAGCTTTCTTGCCCGTCGAACCGTGACAAAAATCTATAATTTAATAGCCAGACCAGCGCGAGGATCGTTATTAACGCGTGAACGAGCATCCTTCGAAACGTAATTACATAGGTGAGCTGAAAAATTCGATTGGACCGTGCTAGACGATAAATTCGCTACGTTTCCTTGTTTTCTCTAGTATCAGTTTACTTCCCTCCTCGGTAAAATTGTTAAAACATAGGAAATAACGTTATTTAATAACGCGAGGGTGAATTCAAAATTGCTTAGTTAGTATAGACTAGTATAATTCTACGTTTCGTGCTTTGAATGTAAAACATGGTCTTAATTACTCAGAAACTTTCAGTCAGAGAAGATTAAAGTTGAACTAAAGCGGCAAAAGGAAGCGTGGTTACCTAATCCGAGAAGCTCCTTTCGGTTTTCAAGCTTCTAATAATTATTTAAATATCCTTCTAAACCCATTCAAAATTCATTTCGAATATGATCAGGAAAAATCACGAGATCGTTTCACGACAGGGGTTTGCATTCTTGTACAGTTTTTCGAATGACTTTGGTAATTTTGAAAAATTCTCCAGTTGAGTATCGCTGGTTTCGTTTGTTAAAAGGCACGATATGGAATAATAGGATTACATAAACAACGGCAACAAGGTATTGTGGCGGGAAGGTAGGCAGGCAAGGAAGGCAAGGAGGAGGTAGAGCATGGAAGATGGTACAGTTGGCCAGGGAGAGACATTCGCCAGATTGCGTTCGGTATTGAGCCGGATACTTTGTGGATTTCGGACAATAAAACCACCACCACCACATCTGACCGGCAACGACATCGGGTGTCGTCGTCGCTTTTAGTCAGCTACCCTTCGACCGCGTACTTTTATTCAAGTAGCGACACGCCGGTGCTTTCTATAAGGGCGCCACCGCAGCGTCACCATCACCACCCCACAGGGGACTTTTCCATGGTTAGATGCATCCTCTCCACCCTAGTGTCGTCGATGGCCGGTGCATTGTCAAAATATTGGCGTCGATCGGATCGCGGTAGCTTTTGTGCCTTCGTCTCATGCCCCGACCTGACTTTTTCCAACGTTTCCCTCCCTTTCCCCAATTTTCTCAAAGACCCGATCCCTTCCACCCTTCTTCTCTACGATTCTCTACCTTTTCTCTCGCGTACGCGTGTCTCCTCGCTCTTTTCCATTGGATTTTTCCCGCAGACTCGCGCCATTCCACACACCTTTGTCCCGGAACGGCGATCGACACGAGGTGCTTCAAGATCCACGTAGATCTATCGGTTCCTCGAGCTACGAATTTGTGATCTCACGGGGAAGCATTGTCGGTTTGCATGAATCGCGCGAAGAAGATAAATGGTGGATCTTCCTATTGTTGCTATTCTCTTTCAACGAAATTTCCGAAAGTTGACGTAGGAACAAATTTCCAAGTATCCGTATTCCGTCGTTCGATAGTTATTAACATTCATCGTATATTTCCGTGTAATTTTCTCGTTTCGTTTGAAATAATCGATCGAAGCTGTAGCCAGTGGCCTAGGAACTCGGATACGCGTATCGTATTCACCCATTGTTTCTAATACACTTGACGAAGCAGGAACATTGCGTACCAACACTACGATTTTGTTGTTACACATGTGCGGTGTACCAATAATTTTCAGTACATTAGCTGGCTGTACTGATAACGGCTTAATGATTGTCGTCTTCTTACGAACAGACGTTGTCAGAGAATGCGAAAATAATTATTACCTACTGAAATAGATTCTTGAAACGCTTCTTTCTTTTCCTCGCTAACGACACTGTTCTCAGATTTGTCGTTTATAAACTACCGTATACTATTTAAAAGCGTTGTTAGAGGAAAGATAAACAGCGACGATATTCAAAGAGAGAGAATAAGAACAATTAATTTTACCGAGTAAACGGGCGAACGGGAAAAGTCGCAACCGGAGGCAATAAGACGCTTATCGCGTGCGTTTTTTTTTTTTTCTTCTCTTTTCTTTTTCTCACCCGCGTTCCATCGTCTCCTAGAAATTCAAAGAGACGAGAACGACGCTAAAAAGGGGCTCCATAGAAATCGCTTATCGTTCATCGTTTACAAACGTCCCTCGGCAGACCGCAAACTGCCGGCCATAACCGCGTCGCGGTCGAAACAGTTTCACCAAACGTACACGCGAAAGCCTGTGTATGTACACCAGCTAGCGTTGACGTTTCTTACGTCATGTGGGGAACAACAAATATCAATTACCAGGACGAGCATCTTCTGCTTGTTCGGAGAGTTTCTGTGGTGAACACCGACGTGTCTTCATCTCGCTTGCCAGAGGTGTTTGTCGAGTTCCTTTAGAAACGTCTTTTCTTTTTTTTTCTCTCTTGAAAATTACTTTCGTAATTGCTGCCGCTACGGTGGAAGGAAACAATTCGTGTGGCACATGGCTAGGATAATGCTTCCTACTGTTAGGGATTTTATTTTTTCTCCGTTTCAAACATTAAGCTTCGCAAACACGTAAATTTACATCACCTCGCTCGTTCTACGACAATTGTACGTAAGATCCATTGTCTTTTCTAAGGTGTGCCAGAGTCTCATAATCGTTGCATCGAATAGAAACCGATCGAATCGTATGTATTCTTGGCACGACGAACCCCTTTGTTGAAATGATCGCACAATCTTTACCCGACGATTATAATTATAATTGATACACTGCACGCGACGCGTACACGCTTCGATGACTATTAATAAGCGACGGAGCGTCTAATTGGCTTGGTAAGCGAGCACAAGTATCGTCCATACCGTGGCATTCCCCTTTCTCGATGAAACCTCTTTAGGGCAATCATGAACTGGTCCCCGCCATAAGCGGCTTCGCTAAACGATTCACGCTGTTTGCCGCCGGTATTAGCCGCATTAAACACCGCCTCGCACGGTCTCATCTGCATGAACCATCTGACATACGGCCGATTGAAACGATTCCCGCCCCATCTGCCGCCCTTTTTCACCCCGTTCCTTCTACTCCCTACGGCCCTTGGCGAGCCGATGAAAGCGAGATCAGGGCCGTAGAACGCGAGCCGATTCGCATTCCAAAATTCCACTCGCATCGGATTTCATTCGCCCTCGCTTCCGCCCACAGAAACGATATTTAACCAGGCACAAGCGTTATGAGACAATCTGGACGCCGATCGAGGCACGTGCGAATTTTTTTCTCTAATTAGAGCGTTCTCGCGCAAATCGGTTTTCTTCGTTCTTGAAATTCTTTCGGTTCACCTGATCGTTATTCGTACAATTACGAGGTGTCACGAAAATTCGTAGAAACCTGCGCTAACAATGAGTCACAGAAGATCCCGACTTCCTAATGTACCCTCGTTTATCGTTAATTTGAAACGTATACACACTGCAATAGAATGTCTAAGAGATGACTATCTTCAAACATCATTAACATTTCCCTCGAAGCGGAATCGATCGTTCGATTCTTAAAATATGACTGACGTAGAAAAGTGGAGAAAGAAAGAATGGTAGAACTAAGGGATGACGTTAGAAGAAACATTTCGTAACGCCACATTCTTCATCGACCGTTTAAGAAGGTTTCCCACGTGAAGCGTTCGAAGCGGTTAATCCGTCATTTCCATAGGGGTTCGTAAGAGAAAGGCAAAGAATATTCGAGGAAGGAAATATCGTGGTAGAAATGGGTTAAAATATTAGCCGCGACAAGGTTGCTCATCGAGCGAAGAGAATACCCGTGGCCTTTTCATCATTTTGTTTCTTTGGCCCGTTGAAGGGACCAGCTTCGGCGTATACGGTGTGACGGATGCCAGAGTATTTCTTTGGTAAACGTCTCGCGTTCTTCTTGTACCGGCCGGTGGCGTATTCCTTCCTTTGTTCCGCCCGGTATACGTACGAACCGTGACAAAACGCGACGGACTTAAGAAAGTCCCCGCGTTTTGTCACGCGGCAACATTTGGACGACATTCGTGGCAAACGAGTCGTGACGACACCGGGGCCAATTCCTCGGCTGAAAAGAATATTCACAATGCCCGTTCCGCGGCTCATCCTTTATTTTTAACGTGTTCTATCCACGACGGATACCATCGCCTGCTTAACGCGCACCTTCAACCACGCCGCGTGATAATGAATAACCACCGAACGAACGAACGCTTTCGTCGCATGAAACCAGCATCCTTTTCTCTTATTTCTAATTCTTACCTTTTGTACACGCGTTTGAAATTCTAAGGATTTCATTCGAACGTTTCTTACAATCGTAGGATTATTATTGGTGTTAAAACGATGAGAGGTTTTCGTGGATGAATGGTTCAAGAGAACCAATTTGGCCTTCAGGTTTTAATTGATTTAGGACTAATTATGATTATATTTCTATTGAAAGGTACGTGATTACCTGTTAGCTTCGAGACGTACAGAGGGAGATAGGTGTTGCAACAACTGATGAGATTGTAGGGTTTCCAAAAAATGTCAATCGAATTTGCTTGCGATAATAATTGCCGATATTCGTTTTGGAAAACTTTCGTACGCGTATTGACTCGAGGAAGGCCCAAGAACGAATAAATACGATCCCGCTTCGACTTGGTTTTCGCCGCGTGCCGATAAACCGAGTGTTTATGCAAAGGGATTATCCCTTCCTCGAGCATCCAGGCGTAGCAAATTTCAGCCAAACGATTACCTATAGATTTTCAAATAGTATTACGCGACAATTAGTAATGTCACTGATGTAAATAACTATTACATTTGATTCGGACGCGTAACAGTAATGTCGTTAATTAGTACATGCTTATCAGGGGGCGATGCCTTTATCGCGTCGTGAGTCATCGGTGACCCACGGAGAACTTGTTTCAAGCTAATTGATATATTCTCTGTTACGAAACGTTTCGTAATATCCTTAAGTGATATATAATTATCATATAGAATGCGCTTGTCATGATTTAGTGCAACGATAACTTTTTGTCACCATCGAACATTTTCAGAATTTTCCACTCGATGTTAAATTTAAGATTCTTTAGGGTATCGTGTATCAAGAGTACATAGAAAAAAAAAGGATTATTGTCGGTGGAGCGTGGCGGTTTAAGAGATAATAATTGTCCCTAATGATCGAAGCGGTAGCACGATACGCTCCTGGGTCTCAAGCAGGGCACACAAATGTTAAACAAGTAACAACCCTTCGCGATGAAGCGCGCCCCACTGTGGTCCCTTTTTTTCTCTTCCTCCTCGACCCTTCAATTTAATCAGCCTCATTCAGTGTACCGCGAAACAACCTGCCACATGGTGGCCATTGTAGTACGTTGGATATTATTAACGACACACACTCAGCACGAATCGTTTCGTCAATCTCCTGCTCCGCGTCTTCCTCTTCACCTCTCTTCCATTTCTTTTTTCTTTATTCTCGTTCCGCCTCTACGTAGATATACTATCACCACCGTGAATAAACATCGAAACCACCATATGCACTCTTGTGCCTTCTTTGTTGTTGCATTAGTGTCATTTATCCACCCTATGCGGTCGCGTGACTAAAATTTCCCGCAATAACGACCACCACTTTCAACCCCATCGGGACACGCGTCCTCCTCGAAAACCCGCAATGTTTATTTTATTTATTCTTTATTCGGGTATCGATATAGGTACAGTAGCGGGGTTGTAATTCGTCGAAAACGGTGGTCAAGGTGTTGTTCGGTTATTGCAATTAATATTCCATGTTTGTTACGTTCATTTTAATAACACAAACACCATGGCTCGGTGTATATTGATTCCGCGATCGTATTTTATCGAAACTAGCGGATTTTCGTTATTATAACAGGGGGATATGTTTTTGTTTATTCAAAGGGTCAATCGAAAGCTATTGAATGCAATTATTCTGAGGCTTTTGTTTATTCAACCCAGTCTATTGGGAAATGCTTCTGTTTATTTGAACATTAGATAAATTATTTGCAATTTCGAAATACTATCAATTTCAATCATAAAATCGTGATTCCCCAAGGATTCATTTACGTAAGATGTAAACGTTTCATGGACACGTTAGAATCATTCGTTACGTCAGAAAATACAAGCTCGCGTTTTTGTTCAGGATATATTTGGTCACCGTTAGAGTTACAAAGAATCTTCAATCCTTTAAAGACTTCGACTTGGATCTAGCGTGGCCGGCATTCCGGAACTGTGTCCCATCAAATTTAATGGCCGCAATAGAGGACACGGCACTTGTAAAATAAATTACGCTGTTTTCTTTTTTCTTCTTCTTCGTCGTCGTCGTTTTTTAACGACCGTCGCGTCTTAATGTTACAATAAACGTCCACGGGGTGACTGATTGATACTCACAATAGAAACTGGCTGCTAGTCGAAATGATCGATATCATCTTGCGCGGACAATATGAGCACGGTTTACAACCGATGCCAGCATGAGAGTCATTTTTTAAACGGCTAGTTTCTCGCCCGTATCGGCTGTAGATCGATGGGAAATCATATGGATTCCAGATATTTTACGAGTCGAGTCGTATTCAGTGGATGGAAGAAATCAATCATCAATTCTTTGAAAATTAATGAACTTTTGTTTAATTATTGATTTGTCATAGGATTAATAGGCATTCGTGATTATGGTGCTTGAATTTTTGATACATATATCATAACATAATTGCTCGAAATAGAGTACGATACAATGAAGTCTGAACATTACCCTAAATAGTTTTTAACGACCGAGTCATCGATCAGGATCAAGTTAGGGGCCGATTCTTTGACGAAAACTCGTCGATTGTCGTAGTAAATTCATTAGACAGGTGGGAAAGTGGTGAAACGATTAAAGGATAGTTTACTGGATGCTGGTACGAAGACAAATCGAACGGAATCGAATGTCAGACCGCGATCGTTAATCATCCCAAGTGCCACAGTCATCTTCGTCATTATCATAATTGTTGGCTGCCACGGCGCGGAGCCGATTGATTCGTCGATTTTCACCGATGCATTCTATCGCATTCAATATTCAATCGAGAATTAAATCGATTTTATAATCGTGCTCGTTAGAGAGATCCATGCTGTTGCATGGATCGTTATTGAACGATCACAGTGATTGTATTTTCCCTTTCGATTATTTTCAATTTCGCGTGTCGGTGGATGTATCGATCACTGTTGCAAAATATTTTTTTAAACTCGTGAGAATAATATTATGAAAATAATAGATGAGGGTATTCGTTTGACACGCATCCGCGGATAAAATAACGCTCTTCCAGGTAGTCGGGTTGAAAAGGGGGCACAGGGTGGGTCCTTAAACCCTTTGTCAGGGTTGGCTAACAGGATGAGAGCAACGGTGCTTGTTCTATAACTACTTTGACACGTTCCCCGTCGTTGTTGTCAGTGAGTTTCGCCTTAAAGAACGGCGGGATGTCGTGTACCTCTCAGCGGTACATCGGCGTCCCGTGGTTCCTTAGCACGAAACGCTTGAAAACGCTCGAAAACCAGCGAGATATCGAGCCGATGTCGCTCACCTGACCCACTGATGGATCGGATTTATGCGAATAACAAAAATCTGATGGCTCCTTCAGACACAATCGGCGATCGATCAATGTAAAAATAACATTGGAAGGATACCCACTTATTTCGTGACTTCGTTTCGATATTCAGAGCTTTTGATGTTTGAAAATATTTGGAGTTCTCTAATAATCATTTGAAAATTTAATTAAGACGGATTTGATCTTCGAGCCGAATTGCAAAGAAGCGCATTCAAAGATGCACCGTGGCTTTCTCCTCGGTGAGGCGCATTTTTGTTCCCACGCAATATCGGAAACGATTTCACGAGGATAAAGTAATTAGCGATGATATCGCGAGATTGAACCGTTGGAAACACGTGCATCGCCCGTAGAACGATGAATTTACTTTATTACGCGGGTCAGATAAACCATACTGGGAAATATTACATGGGTACATCGGATTTTCGGTGTAATCAAGTTCGGAACAGTTTTATCGTTCATTATACGCAATGGGCTGTCGATGAGTAGATTATCGGAGTCGTTTAATGAATTTCATCGATATCGCGTTCGGTTGTTATCGTCGTAGCTAATGCGATTCCTTGTCACTCGTTAACTGACCGTTTAATTATTTTATACGTAACGTTTGTACCCGATAATGCACCGACCCTCGGATGATGTTTCACGAGTTGTCGAAAAATGGTAAAATTTGTGTGATGAGTGAAGAACCAGAAAGCCTTAAATCTTCTCTCCGAGGTAGATTTGTATGTACACGCGCGCGGATTTACGTTGAACCATTTATAGGGGTGCAGCAACACCGGGATCGTTGTCCGCGAATCAAAACGGAGCATTTGCGAGTCGATATTTCGGGGGCGCTGACATTGTTGCACCCCGTCGAGATGCCATTAATCCGACACTCTCCGCGGCGGCATCTCGCAATCTGTGTCATCCACGGGGATGCAACATCACCGATTCGTATCTTGGTTATACGTACCAGGGACTAGGGTGCTTTTCATTGCAAAAATATCTCCAGCCATCCTTCGAAAAGTTATTTCAAGATAGCAATTGGGGAGAAGATAACTGTCGTGATGGAAGAGGGTGTATCTATTGCAGTGACGTGTTTCTTGCTCCAAATTGATTTCAACAAAATAAGTTTCGGTTAAGGTAGAATCTTTTCGAGTGTCATTAATGGAACGAAGGAGTCGAGGACGTCTTCGATAAACCTTTCGGAGAAGTTAGGTTTCTCGGTGTACCCGATCGGGGGTTGGTACGTTCGTTGTCGGGCAACTTGTGCATCGAATAGCTTCGAAATAGCCGATAGATATTTACCTCCGGGCGTGCCAAGTATTCTCGAAATTACATGAAACTCCCCGGATATCCGGGGCCTCGCGTGATCCGTGAACGACGCCGGGAATTCGAGTAGCTCGCCGCCAGGGAAGCTCTCAGACCTTCCGCGCGGATTCATCGGTATCTTCGACGCGTCTCGATCCTCTATCTAACATAGCAAGTATTACCCTTTAAATATTCATCCTTTTGTAATCTTAGAGTGATTGCGATCCATTCGGAGGTGTCGTCAGGTTATTCGATCGGTTTAGACGAGCCATCTGGCAAGCAGCGACCGATTGCCGAAAATTAACGGCTGCACCAGGTAGATACGTCGAAGAGGCACGCGTGTGCACTCGCGTGCATCCTGGTGCACGCAACGTTGACGGGGCGATGAAACGATGCATACAGGGGCGGTCTTGCAGGCGGTCTTTCCACCAGCAAAGCTCCGCCTGCGAACATTGCTACAGTGCATGCACGAGAAACGTCACGGTGTCGGTCACGGTGCATCTGCCGACACGTTTCAGGTATCCGAGGATGCAACTTGCCACGTGTCGCGACCCAGTCGTTGGTATGCAACGAACGACCGATCGTAAGGCGCGCGAGAATTTCATAAGCGCGTCGATCATACGATTCCACCTACAAGTTATCAACAATGTTAATATTTTCATCATCCCTCTTCCAATCTACAACCCATTTACAATAGCCTTTCTCTGATACAATAAGATCATAATCGAATCTCGTTCACGGTGCTCCGGCAACGAGCAAACAATCGGCACTGAAGGTGAAAGTAGAAATTCACTCTCCAGTCACGTTCTCCACAAATCAGATCAGTTACTTGTACAATTTTCAACGCGATACACAATTGCGATGTCTTAGCAGAATTATTCCTTGGAAACAATAATCTAGAGAAGAAGAAAGAGAGAACAATAACGTGTCCACCCGGTTTGCTCGCAGAGGGTTGAATGTATTTTCAATTCCGTTCTCGTTTCGAACTCAAAGTAATCATAATAATTCGATTAGATAAAAATACGATTGTACAGTTGGTGACTTCTATTGAAACTTTCTACCGGATAGCATTCAGGTGTCCTGTATGCTAATGTTCCGGTGCATCATGACACGATGCAGTTTTCCTCGTTGAACCAGCCCAGATGAGCCACGAGTGAAAGTGCACCGCGTTCGGTCGCCTGCTGGTCGTCAGTTGGATCGATCGATTCTACACGGAAATCCTTAGGTCCCGTGGAATGGCCGATAGACGACTTCCGTCGACCGATCGGATATACACGTATAGCTGGCCGTTTGCTGCCCTATCTACGGAGATTCTCGCTAACCTTGCCTCGCTAAAGAGGATTTCACGGCGAACCGTTTCGCGCTACTTCCACGGGATTTGCCCTGCCAAGCAAAGGATTAGATTTTCCGGAGAAAATTCTGGTGTTTGAGGTAGACGCGAGAGCAGGATATTAAAGAGGATATATCAAGCGTTATTGCGCCAGTTCACCGTGGTTATTCGAATAAATTTTCTCGATGAAACGTTGCGGAAAAGGTTTCAGGTTGTTGCCACGAAATATCTCGGCCATATTCGAGCTTGTATACCGTTGCTGTTGTTAGTTTACAAGTTTCCATAGGGAAATAGAATTTCAGTCTCTTTCTGCAAACAATTTCAATTTTCTTCCACGGTAGAATACATTAGGAAGACGGATATCTGATTTCTTCTTTTAAATTATGTACAAAAGTTGACTGGAAAGTCCTCGACGAAAAGTCCTCAAATCAACATAAAGAATTGAATTTCTTTCGGAAATCTTTGTTGTAAGTAAATTATTGCAAGCACTTTAGAAACATCGTACGGATACCTTCTTTATTATTTAAAATCGATTTATCGTCCATTGTGGGAGCGTCCAATAAAAACGAACGAATCTTCAAAGGGACGTAGAATTTATTTCTCGAGTTATTATATTAGCTGTCCGGTTCGTTGTTAGCAACGAAATTGAAAGCTGGCAAGTATCGCATCCTCGAATACACCGGGTCGTAACGAGGAACGATTTATGCCTCAATATATTCTCCATGTACGGTCAAGCTACTTTTTTCACGTCGCTTCGAAAACGCTTTATTGTTACACGATCGAAGAATAGAGCCGGTGTAACGAGGCAGGTTAGAAATCGTGAACCGTTCGAGGAAGAAAGTGTGCCACGAAACCGCCTCTTCGTTCCTTGTAAATCTAATGAAACTGTAAACTTCACTGGACCACCTGTAACCCGTCTGCTTGCGGCACGTTGATGAAATCGACCTGTTAAGCGATAAAGTCAACGACCAAACTAAAGTAATGCTCCTTCTTTCGTCCGACGCGACGCTCGGAGTTTCGTGGAATTTTTCTAATTCCATTTGTTATTTCGAGTTACTCGTATGTCATCGAATGGCGAACTTTCTAACGTTTCGAAAACGTTATCGTTCATTCGTCTGATCGGTGTATTTTGGAATTCAAATGTTCAACGGAGACGTAGCAAACACCTAAGCCATTGTTATCTCGAACTGGTTATCTTCTCTGTTAGTCCAAGCAATTCTCGTTAATGCGTTCCCGATCCTCCGCGATTAGCTTAAGCAGCCGAATAACGGCGAGTACTTACGTCACCGACGCGTTTGAAATTTTCCTCGAGTACCTCTTCGGGTACTTCGAGAAACGCGATACGCGCCGAATTGTCAGGGTAGTTTTGAAAAATTCAATGGTTACGTAAGCTATTACGAGGGTTGTATCGGATTTAAAATGATTTTCAACGATTTCAACGACGCTGAACGGTGAAAGAAAATAGAAACAACTTGATTAAGCGATTTCAAGTTTCACCGGTCCGAAAGCGAGTTTGACCGAGTTGATCAAGGATTCCAATTGGCACGCGAGTCGGTTAATCTTTGACCGGGATCACCAGGAAGTGATATCACCTTGACAACCCGTAAATACGTAATGAAGTGTGGAAACGCGGCGTGCTCGGCTCCGTGAACGCCTCCATTCGTCATTGTGCGCGCCATGCCGTGCCTTCGAATTTATAATCCCACGTCCTCGTCCGGCACACTTCTGCTCTGATTCATCGTCTTACCTGTGCTCTTATATCTCTTACTTTATACATACTTTCTTTCGTACGAATGTAAGAAGAATAATGATGTTGATAAAGTTTGCCGGTTGAGATCGGATCATATTACACGTCAAAGTGAATAAATGAAAAAAATCGCTTGTGTAATATTTATCGAACTTCTATCTTGTACTTTCAAAGTTTGAAAAATTTCTAATTTTTCCGGGGATTCCTGGCATAGTTTGAGGACCGCAGAATAGATGGCGCCACGTACCTGGCTAATGTAATTCCTCGAAACTACCCCTAACGTGAAAAGAACGTTTCGATTTTAAAAAAGGAACTTTTTCGGTACGGTATTTTCAATTCATTCGCGTTAGGATGAGTATTGATACCTGTTTACATTTGTAAAGCTGGAAGTTGCGTTTCTGGATCACACGGAGGGGAAACGAAGAGGTGTTAATCTTTCTGGATCGCATTGAATGGGAGACGGTAATGGGTGTTAACACGTTCGGTCAGCATCCCTGGCAGACTTTTAAGTATTATCGCTCACGAAACTTGTCTAACGTACAAATACCGTGTTACTACTAAGTGTGTACTCGTTTTTATCAAATTGGAGTGATAATAGGAAACTCTTTTTCTTTCGAGGGTTGAAAGAAATATTATAAAATAGAATAGATTTTTAACTTTTCCGTGCTCGTGCATTATCCCGATGAATCTTCCTTTGTCGTTCATTAAAATTCTTGATGATAACAGATTACGACCTCACAGAATCTTATCCCCCTAATGATCTCTGAATCCTCGCGATGGGAAATTAGGCAATTAAGCGAATAGTTTAGTGAAACGCATCCTTCGAATTCTCAGTGTTTCATATTTCTTCCCTTACGCATACTTTCTTCGCCGTTCATTCATAACGCTCGTTCGAGCTAGCACGTTCGATTAATTATACCTTATCCAAGCGTAGCAGCGATTCCCGTTCGCGCAATTACAAAGTACCATTAAGCTTTCTTTTCAAATAGAAAACCGTATTTTTCTTTCCAACGATCTGAACACGGTTTCTCGTTCGCTCTGAAAGAAACCTAAAAACTTTCAACTTCGACCATCCCTCCGTTGAACTCTGCCACTCGCGAGGCGGTAACCCGAACAACAAGGTGTGTTTCATCGTTCGATCGTGAAAAAACTTGTTAGAAAAGTCCTGCCTCTGTTCCCCCACTCTGGCTAACCGGAAGTGTCAAAGTACAAATGATGGTTGAAAAGAAAGGCGGTGGGGCGAGATACAACAAATCACGAGGGTTGTCCGTTCGAAAGCGTAAGAGGACGAGGAAACGGCGAGGAGACAACCCCGTTGAAGAGTTGTTCTCGAGTGAAGAAGCCCGAGGGAAAGGGGAGGGAAGCCTGGAAGACGGGGAGAGGCGCGCCGCCGGTTGATAAATGCGCGTCCGTACTCCTAGGAACCAGTTTGGTGTTTACCTAGTAAGTAGTGTTGTCAGTCAGCTGGTTTGTTGCATCTTCGCCGAGGAAGTCTCTTTCGCTCTTCACCGTTTCGACTGACGGTGGCTGGTTGTGTGCGCGCGTTTACGGAGCGGAGCCGAGTCGGACCGGGCCGGGTATTTACTATAGCGGCGCGGTGTAGCGTATTCAACGGGAGGGAATTGAGTCGGGGAGAGCGTTGGAGGGATAGATGGTCCGGGTGGTGGAGGTAAAATTGGCCCATGGTGGGGTGAAGAGTGGGGGGTTGGTGCACGCCGCTAGTCATACAGGGTGCGTGAGCGTCGTTGGAATAGGGATTCGGCGTCGGAGTCAGTTGCCGTCCGACGTTCTTGGTGGAATGTCGACGTCGCGTTTGGATCCAAGTCCGTACAAGTCGCGCACGTACTTTCTCACGAGGAGCAACGCGCGCTCTTAACGAGTTTTTACACGCGATACGAACCGTCCTCGCGATCTCGTGGTTATGACAGATCGGTGTTCGCGTTCCTCGTTCGAGCACCAACACCGTCGTCGGACTAGTTCGACTAGCGTTCTCGATTATTAGTGTATCGGTCAGTGTGAGATCGTATCCCTGCCGACGGCGGAGGACATCCAAGTTACGCTCTGATTTTTCTTCCGTCGTTCGCGCGTTTGGAAACCGATCGAACGAAGTGGTGTTGTGTCGAGTGACTATGAGTGCGTGACGACGGTACGAGGTTGTTAACCGATCGCAAAGCAAGTCCAGTTGTTTCGAAGAAGACGACGAGAATGGAATCGACGCAGCGGCGTCCGTTGGCCCTGTTGGGGATCGTCTGGTGTCTGTTGGCCAGCAGTGGTCCGATCCACGGACGAAGCATCACAAGCCTAGAGGCACCGAGCGGCTGCGAGTGGAAAAAGGACGGAGACGAGGGAGAGAAAGAGCTCGGGTGTAGGGTCAGGACTATCGCAAACGTGCCCGGTCTAATTGGCAATCTCTCTACTATTCAAGTGGACTCGATCAGCTCTTTGGCGTTGGAATGCAGCGACGTGTTGTTCTTCGAGAGTCAAATAGACGGCCCCCGCGGTTTCTTCTCGCCGCTGCCACGGTTGCAGAAGCTTCGCGTGGATTACTGCAAGATCCGCAACCTGCCGGCCGGTGTATTCTCCTCGGCGCACAATTTGAGAAGTTTATCCGTGAGAACGCACAACGGCGACTGGTCGGCCATGACTTTGGAGCTACACCGTGACTCGCTTCGCGGTCTCACCAGCTTGCAGCATCTCGATCTCTCGGACAATAATCTCTGGACCCTGCCGTCCGAATTGTTCTGCCCGGTCCAGAGTCTGGCCACTCTGAACTTGACGCGCAACAAGTTACAGGACATGGAATCGCTCGGCTTCGCCGACTGGGTGGAATCGTGCACGCCTAGCCTGGAGGTGTTGGATCTGAGCAACAACGACCTCGCCGCGTTACCGGATCGAGTTCTGAGCAATTTGCGAAGCCTAACGGTGCTGAGGTTACAGGAGAACGCGATCGACGCGGTGGATGATCACGCGCTCGCCGGTCTGACCGCGCTTCGTTCGTTAAACATGTCCAGCAACAAATTGGTCGCTTTGCCGCCGGAATTGTTTTCGAAGACCAGAGAATTGAGAGAACTGATCTTGAGCAACAATTCGTTGACGGTGTTGGCACCGGGACTCTTGGACAATCTCGCCGAACTGCAAGTACTGGATTTGAGCAGCAACGAATTGACGAATCACTGGGTGAATCGAGACACATTCTCGCGATTGGTACGACTCGTGATTCTCGATCTGTCTTTCAACGGGCTGTCTAGAATCGACGGCCACGTGTTCAAGGGCCTGTACAGCCTTCAGATTCTGAAGCTCGAGCACAACGACGTCGAGATCCTGATAGACGGATGCTTCGGTTCATTGACCAATCTACACTCTCTGACCCTGTCGCACAATCGGATCGCCAGGTTCGATCCAGGACACACGATCGGGCTGAACACTCTCGGCCAACTATTCCTGGACACGAACAAACTGAGGACGTTGCATCGTCACGTGTTCGACAACCTGACCGGCTTGCAAGATCTCTCGCTGAGCGGCAATTACCTCACGGAGATCCCGTACGCGGTTCGCGTGCTACGTTCGCTCAAGACCCTCGACCTTGGCAACAACCACGTGTCCAGAATCGACAACGACTCGTTCGCCGGTCTCAGCGAACTGTACGGTCTACGATTGGTGGACAACAAGCTGGAGAACGTGTCGCGTGACGCGTTTTCCGCGTTACCGGCTCTTCAAGTGTTGAATCTAGCGAACAATTATATCCGTCACGTGGAGCAGAGCGCGTTCGCGAGCAACACGGTGTTGCGCGCCATCAGGCTGGACGGGAATCAGCTAACGGAGATCCGCGGTGCGTTCACCAGCCTCTCCACCCTGGTCTGGCTGAACGTCTCGGACAATAAGTTGCTCTGGTTCGACTACAGTCATTTGCCGACCAGCATAGAGTGGCTCGACATACACGCGAATCAGATAAGCGAGCTGGGAAATTATTACACGGTGCGGAACACGTTGCGTATAAAGATGCTGGACGCGAGCTACAACCAAATCAGCGAGATAGCCGAGTCGAACGTGCCGGACAGCGTGGAAACGTTGTTCCTGAACAACAACAAAATACGCACGGTCGCCTCCGGTACGTTCCAACAGAAGAGGAGCCTCCAGAAAGTGGTGTTGTACGGTAACGAGATAAGGAATCTCGATGTGACCGGTCTGGCGTTGCAAACGGTACCGGACGACGTTGAACTGCCTGAATTTTACATCGGTAACAATCCGATCTTGTGCGACTGCACGATGGAGTGGTTGCCGCGGATCAACGAGATGGCCCGTCTTCGGCAATATCCTCGCGTGATGGATCTCGATTCGGTCACCTGCGATATGGTTCACGCTCGCGCCACTCCGCGACGACCTCTGCGATCGTTGAAACCTAAGGACTTTCTCTGCCGATACGACGCGCATTGTTTCGCCCTCTGCCATTGTTGCGACTTCGACGCGTGCGACTGCGAGATGACGTGCCCGGACAATTGTTCGTGTTATCACGACCACAGCTGGTCGAGCAACGTGGTGGACTGTTCGAACGCCGGTTACAAACACGTGCCGGAACGGATACCGATGGACGCTACGGAGATCTATCTGGACGGGAACGAGCTTGGCGATCTGGGCAGCCACGTGTTCATCGGTAAGCGTCGCTTGGAGGTGTTGTACTTGAACAACAGCGGGATCGCGGCGCTTCACAATTTCACGTTCAACGGTGTGGGCGCGTTGCGCGTCCTTCACCTCGAGGACAATGCCCTCCGCGAGTTGCGCGGCTTCGAGTTCGATCAGCTGGAACGAATGTCCGAATTGTATCTGGATCACAACGCGATCGCGACCGTCGGCAACACGACCTTTCGAAAAATGAAGAATCTCGAGGTGTTGAGGTTGGACAGCAATCGTATCGTCGACTTTCGACCGTGGGAAGCGTTGCCGAGCGTCGGTGACAGAGCGAAAGTCGCTCTCGAAGGAAACGCGTGGAGCTGCGAGTGCAGCAACGCGGCTAAATTGCGCGGTTGGTTGGCCGAGCATCGCGGCGATCCGGAGAAGATGTACTGCCGCGACGGCGTCGAGACTCTCGCTCAGGCTATGAAGCGTTGCGGCGATCCGTCAACCGAGGCTGTCAGCCGTGGAATTCAGGAGATCCCTCTGCTAGGTGGTAACTTTGTCCCGCTTTTAGCCGGCGCCTTAGTGGCTGTGATCGCGATTTGCCTCTTCGTCGCGCTCGCGTTCGCGTTTCGCCAAGACGTTCGTCTCTGGGCTCACGCGCGATACGGTCTACGACTTGGGAAAATGACCACGCCGCCGGACGAGGAGCGGGATCGTCTCTACGACGGATACATCGTCTACAGCGAACGCGACGAGGACTTTGTCTCCAGGTTCCTGGCTGCCGAACTGGAGCAATCGGGATTGGCACTCTGCCTTCACTGGCGTGATTTGCCACCGGCGAGACCGCAGGAAGCGGTGCCACCGGCAGCGGCAGCCGCCAGACGCATCGTCATCATCTTCTCCCCTGTCTTCCTCGCGAACGAGTGGCAACACGCGGAATTTCGAGCCGCCCTGAGGACCGCGCTCGAGAACATCAGACCAAGTTCGAGGAAGAGGCGCGTGCTCGTGTTGCTGGCCACCGATGCGCCCGCCCGTGATCCGGAACTCCAGCTGTTGCTACAGACCTGCACCGTCGTCATGTGGGGCGAGAAAAGGTTCTGGGAGAAGCTTCGTTTCGCCATGCCCGATTCCGTTGGCAAACGGCGGGACAGCAAGAAGGTGAACGATCGAAATCGCAAACCGACTCGGTACACCGCCGCCCCGTCAGCCGGCGACGTCTGGAGCAAGCCTAATGGCGTTTTGGTCGCGCCGGTGCACGCACCCACGCCCACGCCCACCCAGTCCACCTATGTCAGCTCCGCGTCCAGCAGGACCGAGGACGAGGACAGCGGCGCGGAACATCAACACCAGCTTCAGCATCAACTCCAACACGGTGGTTATAGCGCGTTGCACACAGGAAACGCGCGGCCAGCTAGCCTCTCGTCCAGGGGCAGCCATCTATACAGTACCATACCGGAACCACCGGTACCAACGGCACCTCCTGGCGAGGTCTTGACGCATCCGGCCAATCCTCGTACTTATTTCGTCTAGTACAAACGATCCGCTTCCATCGTCCATCGTCGACTGATCGAGGCTGCGATTGTAAAAAGTTCGTTGTAGACCTGCGAGCGAGGAAACGGTGAGACGATGGCAATGATGATGATGATGATGTTGTAGGTATTTGTACAGTGTCGTTCGTTGCTCGCGATGGATCGACCAACGTTTACGCGAATCGTGTCGATCCGTTTGCTCTTCCACTAGAAAATCGGTCGCGAAATCTTGTTCGCGCTCAACGAAACGAGAGACTTTATCGCGACGAGGGTATCGCCTCGCGAGAAAATTACGCCAATAGACGCGAGGCTTTCGCTCTTTCGTTTACCTCGACGTACGTAAAGGTGTTTGACGATCGACGAACAGATAGATTTATTTAACTCTGCTGATCTGATTTGCACTGCTCGATTTCTGGCATACGTTTTCTTTATCCGGACTAGTCAACCTTGTTTCAAAGTTACGAATTCTTCTCTTGATATGAATAAAAGCTAAGAGAACTGCAGGGTTAAATATTTACTCCTTTGTAAAATATAGGACACCGTGATCGAGTCATTTATTTTTACCTACCAGCCGAGAGGAGAGATCATTTCCTTGCGCAAAGATCTATACTTCTACGAATAATAAATAATGTATATGTGTACGTACACAGTGATACGCGAAGAGAGTAAGCTTTAGGTGATACATAATGGCAGTCAATGAGGACATAGATTGTAATTATTATTCTCGTCGGTGATTAGAGCCTAACACGGACGTACGCAACCCCGGTTCGAAGTAGATTGTTATAGTTCTTCTTCGTTGTTGTTGTTGTTGCACGATTAATGGTCCAGGACACGTGTTCGCGCTGTATATTTTCCGATTCGAACGATACAGAGAAAGATCGTGGAGAAAAGTGAGTGGGAAAGGCTCGAATTCGAAATTTTCAACGTTGTCGAAAGTTTCTCGCGCGAAACGAGGAGGATTTCGATCAGCGGTTTGAAAAATAGCTGTTTCTCGTTTCGTCAGTTTCACCCGCGACCGCACATCTCGATCGATCGATCGCCAATGCGACGCACCAGCTGTTTCGCTTTCTCATCGACCATCTCGTTATTTATTTTACGTTCGACGAGAATTTTCCTCGATTACTCGTGATTTCGTTTTTCTTTCACAAACTTTGACTATCGATACCCGTTTAACGCGTTGGTTCACTTTACTTTCGTTCTTTATTCTTTCGTTACCCATTATTATACATTATTCTTTCTGATTTAAGCACCTTGCTCGAAGTAATCGAAACGTCGTCGACTTTAGTTGAAAAATTCTTTTATTTATAGACTTGGAAACCAATGTCTCCGAATTGTTTCGAGCAGAGTTGTTAAACGTTCGCAAGCCCGTGTTCAAACATTGAATTCTATCGTTTTTTAAAGTTATATAAACGGTTAAGAACTCGGTATTCCTTACGTTTCGTTTTCTTGAAAGATGTTACACAAACCCCAAGTTTTCGATTGTTCGCTGGGAAAACGCGGAAGCTCGTGTTTCAGAAATTTTCCGAGGGAATCTGTATTTATGTTTCCAGGTTCATTTTATTTCCAAGACGATCGAATGCGTTTCAATTTCTGATTCCGAGTATACTTTTTTTAAACACTCCAAGGGTACAGCTGAACGTTACATATAATAATATTTAAAATTCTCTTCAAGTTCTTTCGTACGAAATTCGCGGTGTCGGTCACTGGTGATCATCGATAATAATTAGCGCGTCGATGGAAAGAGAAAAAGAAATAAGACGAGAATGATACGTCGTCGCGTGTGCTCCAAATTCTCGGGACGACTTGTTCTTCGTACTAATCGTATATATATATATATATATATATATATATTTTTCTTTCTTCCCTCGAGAAACGGAGCAATCGCGATCCTAGTTCTCATTCCTGTCGCTCGTTCGTCAATTCATTAGTTAGCGAATGGAGGGATATGATAATCGATATGAATCGTGTTTGATTAATTCGAGAGAAAAGACGTCTAGCGAGACAAAGCACACCTCGTTCCTAAGATTCACGACTGTCTTGGAGAAAGCAACGGTCGCCAAACGCTTATTAGTTTGTAAGTGGATCCTCCTGTAAATAATTGTGTATATCTAATGAAAAACATTGTAAATAATTCACGCGCACACTTGTCGAGCACATCAAGGTGGCCAGGCACTTGTACCTACAAAAATATAGGGCTGGTCTCGTACGAGGGCCGTGTCACGACTAATTCGAACAATTTGCGAATTCTGTACTCTATTGTTGTAAATACGCTCATCGGATCACGCATATACTATATATAAATATTGTATTCACGATCTGTTACGTGATTATTAAATTAATTGCCACTTTCCATTTCAGCAAAGAACCATGAGAAAATAAACACGTTTGTTTTGTAAAAAAAATAAAAAGAGAGATTTAAATATTCTTTGATTCCTTGGTCAGTTCCCTTTGAAAAATTAGAAATTCTCCGAGATAAGGGTAGTTTTTTGAGAATACAGCGAACCGACAGCTCGTCGAAAACTTTCCATCGAGAAAATTGAAATTCCGACGTGGTTTTAATTCACCACGACGTTAATAGCTTCCTCCTCAACCTGTTTCGATCTTGATTTCGATCGTCCAGAATGCGTCCGCGTTAATCCAAACCGTCCCTAAGTTTTCCCACGCGCGCGTTAAATAAACGCGGACGTTAAGCGAGCCAGACGGCTTGGAAAAAGAAAGGAAGGTATGGAAAGACGAGGAGGAAGAAACGAACGAAAGAGCGCGGTCGGGAAAGGGGTGGTGGTGGCTCGAAGATAAGCAGTACGCGGAATAATTTATCGCATTACTCGTATCGCGGAAAACTGCGACGCTTCTGGAAATAAAATGTTAAATACGGCGGTTACATGTACCGTCGCCAAGAACACCTTTATCACCACGGTCCACCGAGCAAAATAGACCTTTCCACGAGGCTAGCCGTGATAACACCGGAAACAACCCCATCTCCTCCCCAAAAAGAATTACGGTGCCGCGATTCTCGACGCCGCAACTGCGAAAATATTAACCCTTTACTTACCCTCTGTCCTAGTCGTCTGGCAATGTTTTACGTTTCTTCCCTTTTTCGCTCTTTTCCTTTTCGTAGAGAAATTAGATCTTGATTAAAGTTTTTTATCGATCTAGTTAGTCTGAAACGACGAGCAACGGAGACGCGAATCAATCGACACTGATCGCGATTGGCTGCAACCCCTTAGGTTTGCCGTTTCGAACGTGGCCAAGAGGGCAACGAACACTCCGACTCGAGGAATTTCGCGTTACACGGTCAGGTCACGTTCCCGAGCGAGATTCGAGGGCATAACTTACGGTTCGCCCGTAAGAGGATGCCGTGGATCGGCTTTTTAGAGGGTCGTCCTCCGTGGACCCTGGCAAAGTAATAGTTTTATCGTGGAGCAAGCACGAACCAGAGAAATCCCAAAACGCTGCGACTAATTTATTTTTTATATTCACTCTAAAAGCGATTCGAATGAAATTGACAAATTAGGGTGGAATTTTTCAATCTCTCCGAAAGACGAAAAGCATTAAATTATCGATCCGATTAACACACGGACGACGGTTCGCTTTGACTGTTAAACGCGTCCACACGAGCCACTATTCCGCTCGATATCAGGCTGCTCTTATTATTATTCCATTTGCTCGCGGCACAGCACGGCCGGCAAATGTAATTTGCTCGAGAGCATCCCACCGAAGTCGTAATCTCATTAACCATGCTAGGCGACCCGCCACTTTTCTAGCATTCGTGGCCGGTGGTCATTCAAATATTTCACTAGCAACCACCTTTCTGCACGCTTAACCCTTTCTTCGCGTAACCACCGCTTACGCGATGATCGAGATACAGTCACGGAAAAATATATATATTTTTAATCGTTTCTACGAATCGAACGTTAAAATAACCTTTATTCCCTTTATTTAAAGATCCTCGAAACGTTCGTGGATAGATTCGATACAAGAATGATGAGATGGAAATTTCCCGGTGCCATGCCGTGTTTAAGAGCAATATTCCGTACAACGATGATTTCGACGTGATTTTAGCAGTGTTTCGAGCTTCTAAATTAATCAAGAGTACAATGGCAGAGATTTCAATCGTTTACACACGAGTTTAATGAAAAATCGACCGTTCTCCTTTCCGTTCGGTCGTACACGCTCGACGGAACGCTAGAACAAATTGAACGGCTGTAATTGGAAACTGATACCGTCCCTCATTATACTCTCCTTATCGGTTTTAATATACTCTCATTGTTTCCGGGTTGCTTTAATCATCTTCCGTGAAATGCGCGAAGAAACTTGATGCAACAACATTCTCGTTCCGGACTCCGGTTGCCCATGGGATTCGTTCGACGTCGAGGACGTCCATGGTCGGCAGATAAACGCGTTCGAAAGAGGGAAAGGAAGCGAGTCCCGGGTCTGAAGGAGCTGATAGCCTCGTTGTCCGTGATAGCCAGAGGTACAGGTCGGTGTTATCGCGAACACCGGTACCCTGTACGCCACAATTTCGAGGCTCATTTATTTACCGCCTGGTTCACGGTCGCCTCCACCTACCGAAAGACCCTTCCTCAGTCAACATCGCAGTTCGTTTCATTTTTATTTCGATCGTTTCCGCGACCGATGGAATAAGCGGAGGCGCCGCTGCATCAATCAACTGTCGAACGAGAGGCCGCTAATTGCACCGGCCACAATATCTTGATCAATCGAGCGTGGGGCGTTGGAATTAATTCGAACGATGACGTGCTCGCCGGAACGATGTCGGCTAATGTAGTCCGAGGACGAAGAGAGTAGAGTGGCCGGTCAGATAGGCTATCTTAAACGACCAGTTTTCTCTTGCTCTTCGCCAACGGAAATAAGAAACGTTTCTCCCATCCCTGGATAAAACGAACAAATTGCACCCCCCGCCGCGAGTTTGGCGCCTGCCCCGACTACCCTGCTGTTAATACGATTCCGAGATAAATTTGCAACGCGTCTCCGCGCGACGATAAGCAATTTTATCGGTTCTGATGGATTCTATTAGCCAGGCCACGGGGAACTTTCGTCCTCGTCTACCTTCTGTCGCCTGCATCGATCACCCGAAAGGATTATTTCTTATTTTCCGAGTTTCTTTGTTTCGCGGATTAAACAATTTCATTATTTCACCTTCGATGTAATAATTGTTTGCATATTGCAATTTGATACCGTATAAATTGTATCGGCGATGTGTAAATTCAATTCGTTTGGAAGATAGAACGTATTATTCACCGATACGTAAATGGTAATTACAAGGGTGTAATTAACATATATCAGCTACACGAACACCGACATCATATCTGTACCTTTACATTTTAATCAATATTATTAACGCAGAATTTAATTGAAAATTGCTCGTTACGCGATCATAGTGAAACGAAAGAAGTACACGAAAAATAAAAAAGGAAAAATTCTCTGTGTAATGTTTACGAGCGTGCTCTACCTGAACCAGAGGCTTCTCGAGTCGTCAACAATAACACTCGAGCATCGCGTTTATTTTGACCTAGGCGTTCTCGAGGAGCGACCAACATCGACATTCGTAATTGTATCGTGGCGTGCGTTGTCAGTTTGTCGCGGAACGTCGTGTACGACGGTACGGGGTGTAAGGTTTTCGAAAGTCATCGTCGCACCACGGGTTCAGACCACGATTACCAAGTTATTCTGTATTAAGTGGCCATTCTATCGCCCTCCTCCGGCATACCTTATTAGGACTGATTACGCCATAACGGCCGTCAACTCAATTCCCCGGCTCTCGGTCGTCGTCGTCACGTGTACAACGTTGACGAGTCGAAAAACTGCATCGTAACAGCCGTGTTGGAGAGCTAACGCCGTCTTATCGTGTTTTTTTCCATGTGAAAGGTGTGAAATGGCTGCCTGCTCGAGCCCTGGGTGTCACTCGTCCTCCAATCGGTGTACACTGGAAGCCGGATTATCGGGACACTCCGTTTAACCGATCATCCTTATATCTCGTACACGCATCTGGACGCTGAGGAAACTTGCTTGAAGGTGAAGACGCGGTGCTGTATCGTCAAGGTAAGTCTTTCTTTTTAAATATTTTGCATGCGCCTATGTACGATAACGAATTTATAACGTATGATTTCGAGCGAAGATAAACGAAGAATTTTCATTTCGAAATCTTCCATCGGGTTTAGCTCCACCGAGAGCGCATTCATTCTCGGCGAACAACAATGTTTTGCGGCTTAAAAGCAACAATTCCCGTGGTAAAAAGAAAGTCGAGGAGGAAAAATTTGCTATCGTTTGCGAGCGATTCGATCGGCAACGAACGGCCGACTCTTCGAATAAGGTGCGAGAAAACGGTTGCAAGGAGGAACGATAAAGGGTCTAGGCGAAACGATAACAACGAAAACGTTGGATCGTATTTAATTTAGGAAAAGCATTTTCATGGTGCCCGCAAGCGTTTGCACCGTGAAATATTATAAGTGTCAGCTAGCAGACACAATGGACCCGAAAGCTTACCATAAAAATGCGACTCCGGTATAACCCTCTGCCACTATGGCCTGTGTTCCCCTGTCGACTCGGCTAAACGACCGGCAAAATCAATATCGAATATAAACAAGCAACACGTTCGAATCGAAGCAATTCTAATAAGGCAATTTTAATAATAACCCAGCCCACCCTTCGCGTGCCCATTCATTACTTTCGTATGAACGAATTCGATCAGCCAAACGATCCGGTTTACCGTTAACTTTGTAGACCTCGATTAGACATCTGTTGCTATCATTTCGGTTCACTGACTAGCAGAATTTTAATGAAATTTTCCACTTGCTGTTTTGCATAATTAACGCGGTATTAATATTATTCGGTAGAATTTTCTTCTCTCTATAGAATAGAAGCATTATTATTCGAAAAGATTTCGTTAGCGGGCATAGAAGCGGTGAAACAATTCGTTTCATCGACACTCTAATTGCTTTCCGTCAGACTGAACAGGGTCGAGCAAAGAACTCGTTTCAAATGGTCGGGTAAAGCGGGAGAGAAGCTACGACCGTGTCGTAACTTACCTTAAGGCTCTCAAAGTAATTTCGATGCAGTGGCAAGTGTCGCAGAGATGCACCCCTACGGCTAAATCCTCGCGACATTTCGGCGCTCTCGATTAACGTAACGTTGAACACCAGCAACATCGGCTACCTTGCCTGCTAATATTAATTAAACGAGCTCGGTCATCTTTATTAACGCGTTCCATGCTCGTTTCGCCACGTTCTACCTTCTACGCAGCTAAAATCGTGACAATAGCTTTGGGAAGTATTAACAATTCGTAATTTTCAACTATATCCGGCTAACAAACGGGTCATTTGCGAAGCGACCTAGAGTTGTTAACGTTCGAGCGAATAGCAGGAGGGTAATTACGATTAATACGGGTTGGAAAGGAATATTTTAACGGAATTAATTTCTTGAAATAAATAATATAACAAATTGATCGATCGCGAAAACGATTAAAAAGAATAAAGGAGGATTGAAAAGAAAGAAGAGGTAGAGTAAAGAATAGCCGGAGGAAAAACGGTGACGATGCTTAATTCGCAGAAAGGCCACTTATTAGCCCTAGACGCCTTCTATCCCGAAGAGCACTCGTGAACGTCGCGACTATCGCTTCAATTGTCGAAGACAAAAGGGCCGGCTGCGAAGGTAAAGGGCGTTCGCTCTCGTTGGATGCTCTTCGAATAAAACGGACCATTTGGCAAGGGCCGGGATAAGGGTGAGAGAACGAAGGGTAAATATGCAAGAGCACCCCACGTTGGTCGCTTTCTTCCTTCGAGGAAAGAGGACGGATAGAGTTTGAAACTTTACTTCGAAACGCTTTACTCTCGGTAGTTGTGTTATTACAGGCAACCCCCGTAACTTCTCTTTCTCTTTCTCTTTCTCTTTCTCTTTCTCTCTCTTAAACGACGAAATATCAGCGTCAGCGTGTAGATTCTTCGAAATTACCGCACGACGCGTTTCCGAGCGCGACATTAGGAGAAAACCGGTGTGAAAATTCCACAGCCAGCAGCAGGAAATTTCCTTTTCCTTCGATTATCCCTTAGCGAAAGTCGACGCTGGTTAATTTATTATCGGCGGATCGCGCGCGCAACCGGGCTCCAATTATATGTTTCGACGGTCGTGAGGAAAACGTGGAAACCCTTATAAATAGGAAATTTCCAACGTGGGGTAGACGGGAGGACAAAGTTACGTCGTCGACGGTATTTCGCGAAAATTCCAGCTTAAAATTATCCTGAACCGAGAATTTCACTTGGTAAGGCCAGCTGATGTAAATATGGTGCAGCCTGGAACTAGGGGAGAGAGAGGAAATTCTTAACGTGCCGTCGTAAGACACGTATCGTTTCAATATAGCGAATTCGTCCACCGTCTTTCCGTTCGTACCTTCCTCGATTCTCGGCGAACAATAACGTTCGTCGATAATTAAATTTTCTTTCGATTATCCGCAGCATCGGAAACTCCGCGGAGATCCGATAAAACCTTGCGAGGAATAAATTACCCTCCGGCTAGAGGAAAAATATGTAGATTCGTAAAGGAAAAAAAAAAAAAAGAAATGTCGATCAACTTTCGAGATGTTTAATATTTCATAAAAGATTGCGTTGAACGACAGACGTTTAATTACAAAGTGTTCTTTTATTGCGGACCAGCTAGAAGTTTTCAAACTAGCGTTTCCGTTCGAAATCCGCGGGAAAGGAGGAGAACTCGAAAGACCATACGTCATAATTAAACAGAGTCGTGGGACAGGACCACCCGGATCGTGGGCCACCCCTATCCATTAGGCTCTATTAAATCAAAACGAACGACCAGCGAATAGCTACGGTCGGGCGTGTTCGTGAAATCGACCGTTTCGGATCGTGAATTGGCTGCCGATCTATCCACTCGATCGAAACGTTGCTCGCTGAAATAATTGGAAGTTGCATACTCCCTTGTTTTCTTCTCACCAACTGATTTATAGTTTGTTACACCGCGAGGGGTAGATAAAAGTTTCCTTTGTATCGCTTCATTGATTTCGTTGAAATTTTACACGCGTCACAATAGTAGAAAATCCCCTTAACAATGAGATCGTATGCTAATGTCTCGGAGGTTAACCGAGTGTTGATTGTAAGGTGATTTTATTGGGGGGAAAATGAATCAGCAGATTTTGAGTAATTGCTCGAGATTTGAAGCTCGTTTGCACGGGAAACGTGTTGCGTGCCGAAGTTAGATGGTTTGCAAATGAAGTTTGTAAAAATCGTGAAGCGAATGGTAAAGTTACTTCATTGAATATCTCAATGAAACCTCGATGAAAATAGAATTGAATGTTATATTGATTAAGTTACACCGAATGTTTTATTAAATTATGCTAACGAAATGGGAATTTACGAGTTTCTGAAAGTTAATTAGATCGCTTGATTAACGGCTTGAGAAAGTAATCAACGTTTTATCGCGCATGTATGACAAGCGGAAACATAGCTCAAGATTTATAGGCTTTCTAAAATTAACATTTCAAAGTGTTCCCTATATTCGTTAGTGTAATGAAAATTGGAAACCCGTTACAATTGACAAAATCAATTGCTCTTATAAATTTGAAATGAAAAACAAAGCAACCTCGTGTACAAATGCAAGATGTTCATAGAAAAGACCATGTGTCAGGGAAACGTGTTTCAAATTTTCACCTAGGACGTAACAATAAGTGGAAGGTGGAAAAAACGTCTGTTTCTCAGCGAATTATTCAGCGTGTCGGGTCGAAGTACAGATTTCAATGCGTCACCGTGTTGCCTGGTGGATCCGTCAGGGCCGGCGAAACGTTGTCACGGTAGCCGAATTTCGAAGCGATTTCCTCCTCCACAGATCTCGCCGACAATGATCCCAGATGCACGCGTGCAACTGACGTCCCGTTCCTTTCCTTTCGCTACCAGCCAAGGTAGAGGGTGGTTCATAGAAGCGAGCCTCGTGGTATCCGGTTAAATTGGTCACGGACCGGAACACGTGTTCCCTGCGATCCCTGACGAATCGTAGCTGCGTTTTTCCCACAGAAAGAAGAGCGTGTTCCTGCAACCTCGTACAGTTTGCTCGAGAAAAATTTTATTATTAATATAGTATATATATTTTTTAACAAGTTTCGTGCTCCCTGCTCGAAGTACAATGGGGATCTTGACTATCTGGTCACAAAGCGGACTCGAGACGGGCAAATATTGCTCGAGTGTCACCGTAAGATGGCAAATATTTTCTTTCTCGTCGCTTGGGAAACACGATGTTACGCCACTTCGCTTCGCGAGACTGTATACATCGGGTGTCGCGCCAAACAGGGGATGTTGGAAGCGTTTGCTGTTTGCTCTAGGCTACTTCTCGCGAGATCATTTTTTCCCTTCCTATCTTGAACGTTTCTATACTGAAGAAAGAATAATTTCGTTTCGCAACAATTTTCTGTAGAAGAAAAATAAAGGTGGCAACTGATGTAATTACGAGGTCAAAGGGTTAATTATTCGATGGGAACGAGGACACGTGTCAAGCGTTAACGAGATGACCCGATAACGCAAATTAAATGGCACACCGAATCGCTTGTTAAAGGACAAACTTATTAGAAAGCTCGTCAGTTTTCTTCGCGGTTTTTCTTTCTTTTCTTTCATCGAGACGCGGATAGGAAACGTGCTGCGGAATACATTTTTCCGAGACTTTCGTGGAGATGGGAAAACGACTTTTCAGAAAATTCGCAAGGAATTCCTAATTTTCCAATAAGGAGTTAACAATCGCTTTGTTTGTCAAATCGTTTTAATGAATAAAAATTAAAAACGTCCATAAATTGTATGAGAAGAAGGGAAGAGAAGAGAGGAAGTTTCGAAAAATCGTTTTCTAACGAAATACGAGTCGAATAGGTGGCTCGAAAGGGCAGCTGTTCGATCGTGAACCGACCGTTCCGTGCAGATCCTGAAGGAAAGCCTCGGTTCCGATGGCGAAAGCCAAGTCCTGATGGAAACTGACTGTGGCAGCGATCTGCCAGTGACTGGAATCTCTCGGACGTTGGAATGAACAGGCAAAAGGACAAACTTCATGGGAGATGCCCCGTGAGCGGGCGAGACGAACTCGGATTAGACATGGGTTATGGGGGTCTCTGCGCCACCCGGCTTTTCGGCTTCCATTCACTTCAGGATCCCTCTCGAGTGGATACACCGACTGCCTCCGTCCAATGCCTTTTTCTCGACAAAATTCACGGGAAAACGAGGAATTTCCTCCTGATCTCCTTACAATTCCTTAACTTTTTACTGGATCAGTCAATGTTAACACTTGGAATTTTGTTTCATAGAAAATCACGTTCTTCGTTTAACTTTGTAAGACTTTTTTAGCATTTCATACTTGTAGAATGATATCAGCGTTTGAAATAGACAATGGCTCGTTCTGAAGCAGGAAGCAGAGGAAAATCCATGCAAGAGAGAACGTGCCAGGTTTACCTGACGCACCTGATTACGAGTGAACGACCCTGTTTATACATACAAAACGGTAGCTGAAACGTTGATCGGTTTCTAAAAGAGCAACGCCGAGTTGCGGGTAAAATTAGCGTGAACAGCCTCTTACCACGCTTCAGCCAGCTTTCGCTCTGCTTAGATACCGATAAGTTCGGGTTAAACACACCCTCTGTAAACCTTTCATTCACCTTTTCATTTCTCTCCATTGATTCCGTTAACAACGTGAAATCAGCCTTTTCTTATAGAAACTATTCGAAAAAAAGTACCTATAATTGATTCGGTCGATTCAATTTCCTTTTCCTTTGACAAAAAATTTGGTGCAACGTTTCCTCGGGTTTAATAGAGTTTATTTGGAAAGTTCCTGGTTTTTCTATAATCGTATCGCGATATTTTATTCTCGAAACAAGTTCAACTCGAAAATTTTCGAGTACTTTAACTATAACGATTGTACGCTGCTCTCGTGACGATGCAGGCTTTCGATCAATCCCAATTTCCCGGAAGGAAACAAGGTAAATGGCACTGCATCGAATGAGAGAGCAGGCTGCACCAGTCCGAGTGAATTAGGGAGTCAGACCCACTATTGTGGGAATCGAGCAAATGATAGATGAACCGTCACCTGAGAACCGAGACAGTGATCGTTTGGATCATGAGAAAGAACCGTAGAATAGATCGTGGTGTTCGACAACGAAGGGTAAAAGGTACCAATGGAAGACCAGAGGAGCTAATGTTCTTCAGAATGTTGAACGTTTAAAGTACCTATTAGCAGAAGTAGCATATAAAAGCTTTCCAATTAATGAAAATCCTCTTAGTTGGAAGAAAGAAAAATAATTGCATCGACACCCTTCCAAAGGGTACCAGAAACGGAGGCGATCCGCGCGTTTAATTGCAAGGAAAGGATCGTCATTCGTAGGAGGGAAAACGCGCGAAAGGTGAACGCCAGTAAATCACAGGATCAAGCAGCCGGGTTTCCGCGGTCGCCGCTATTATCCCTTTCTGAGAAATGTTTAACTGAATTGCCGTCGGTAAATCGATGCTGCAGTTAGGCATTCCATCCGTCAGCCCGTTCGTTTCGCGTTGGGAACGCGAGTTGCCCTGTCAAATAAAAGGCTATATTTCGAAGCGGCTCGCGTTTCCCGGATCGGACGATCCATTTTCGCGAAGCAATTACTCGGTCGCCGTGAGGCCAGAGCTGGCTCGTCGTTAACTTTCGACGCTCGTCGATTCTCCGCCTCTGCTTCTGCCGTGTTGAAAACGTTTCACGATCCCGTTGCCGCAACCGACGCGAACGGAGAGAAAAGAAGAAGAGAAAACTGGCAAGCTGAAAAACTCGAAGGTCGGCTAACGGCGGATAAGCGAGACAAATCGTGGTCCGGCCACGAAGAGCCTGGAAAGCGTGACGATTAACGCCGTGGCTACGCGACACAATCGAATCCGAGCTCGAGCTTTCCGGCTAAACACGCGTGAAGTCCCTCGAATCCGCGGCGAAACGACAAAGGAACCTCCTAGCCCCAGGTCTCTTCTGACCTACGAAAAGTTTCGGACCTGACGTCTAACTACGAAATGACTCCTCAATTTTCGCTTCCCTTCAAACTCTGAAGGAT
Source organism: Osmia lignaria lignaria (assembly GCF_051020975.1). Lineage (NCBI taxonomy): Eukaryota > Metazoa > Arthropoda > Insecta > Hymenoptera > Megachilidae > Osmia > Osmia lignaria. The sequence goes on along the minus strand of NC_135033.1, from coordinate 9,714,501 downwards.
ATTAGAGAATATCTTCGGGGATCGATAGTGGATCGTTCTTGTAGCTCTGTTAAATCATTTTTAATATCTACCTTGATCGTCGTAGTTTGATAGAAAATCAAATATTCTTATTGTAGGGGGGAGAGAAAAATGGTGTCATATAATTTTACACGCCACGATAAATCATCGATTTTAAATCATCGAGCCGTGATTAATGATGGTGACCGGTTAAACGTGATTTATGCTCGGTTATTCTCACATTCACAGACAATACCTACAACCGCGTTATGTATGATAATTGAATAGGTTAAACGCGTTAAACTGAAAGTTGGAATTTTCGTTGAAAGTCTGCCAGAGTTTCCTGAAAATCGTAGGAAAATTCTTTGGTGACCCGAATTTTCGTGGTAACTAAAACGATCCAGCCGAATTTCCAGACGTTTCGATTGCATGGAACCCTCTGCCTGTTGGTAGTTTCCGTTTCCGGTTCGTCGCGAACGTTTGCCCGCACAAAGCGTTTCCCCGAGATCCAATCTAATTTCTCTGGAAAACGTTTAACAGGTTCCTCAAACGTAGCGAGCTGCGGCGTCGCGACGTCTTAATGGAACGTCAGGTTTATTCTGCGCGCTGGGAATGCTCGTTGCACCGGAAGTGGCATGGAAGTTCGCCTTCTTAATGGGTTGCTCGACGACCCGACCCGGTTTATCGCGTTCGATTTTTCGCGCCTGGTCGAACGCGACAAAAACTCGTCGGATCAAAGAAACACAGAGAAGGAGGAGAAGGGACACGATGGAATAAGAAAGGAGGAAAGAAATAAAGAAAGCGACGAGCGGCGAACAAAATGAAATTGATGGCGTAGACGTCGCGTTTCCGGTCCGCCTTTTCGATCGAGACGCGCGCGACCACGCGACCAAAGAAGATGGAAGACGATGGCTTTTTCGGACGATCGTCCAAAGAATTGGAACACGCGCACACCGCCACAGAAAGTGTCTCGAAACATTCGTTTCAATTTAATCCGTGAATCGGATCAGACGAGTTTTAAATGATTCTTCGTTTAAGCATGACGAATTAATTTCGAGCAAAAATATCGATCCCAGTGATTTCTTGCAGACCGATCCTTCGAGTTCGAACGAAACACTGAACTGGATTACTCTAGATTTTTAGTTTATTTTCTTGGAATTATTTCTCTGCGAGACTTTCTTAATTATACGTCTGATATTATTTCTCTGGTGTACATACCATTCGTAAATCCTGCGAGAACGCGCAAAAATAAACGATACTCCAACTTAAGGAAAACAAAGAGACCCCGGACCCTCGTATAATTTAATTAGTAAGTTCGCGGTTAAATCATTCGCGCAGGTGTATCGCGAACTCTGCTTATTTACTTGCCAAGAAATCTGAAAGGAAAGCGTGAAAGAAAGCTCGTAGAAAATGAAAGCAGATTACTCGGCAAAAACGAAAGGTATCCTCGATGGTTAATTGATTTGACAGGGAGCCATGGCGAAAGCGTAATCGCGCAAAGTTCCGCGAAAAGAGGATCGAAAGGAAACAAGGGAGTCCCATTGACCGCGATTAACGCATATCGAGTTTCTTGCGTGGAGTTGATCGCGGTTTAAAAATCGAGGAAATCGGCGAAGAAAGCATCCTAAGAATCAAGTAAAAACGCGTCACGTCCCTGCGATCTTACCTATGCCGCAGGGGACCACCCGCGCGCAACCTGCGTCAATTTCTTTTCTTTACATCCCACCTACTCCGCCCCTTTCTTCCTTCTTATTCTTTTTCTTCTTCTTCTTCTTCTTCTTCTTCTTCTTATTCGTCGATCGTTCTCCGCCCGTTCGACGATTTCTCTTCACCTCGATATTTGAAGAACCTAGGGAGATCTTGAAGAATTTTAGCACCCTAAAGAGACGCGCTAAAATTCGAAATTATCCGATTTAAAAATACCTAGCATTCGAATTCCACGAACTGAACGCATTTGTTTTGAAATTGACTCGGATTTTCTACAAATCTTCATCTCCTCCGCCCTTCTTCTTGACTCGTCCCCTTCGGTTTCGTCCCCTTTGCCGATTTACGAGTCGGGTAGAAAGTAGAAATGGACAGCCGGCTCCTTTTCTGGGGCAACGTGTCGCACGTGGTTCCTGTGTCGGAGTCGTCTTTCGATGCTGACCGTGTTCGACGCCACCCGCGCCGACGCAACGTCCGACGAGATAATAGAAAATGGTAATAATATATTGCATCGTAAAGCAGGATGAAATATAACGGGCCCTGTGTCTTTCTTTTTCTCCTCTTCTTCTTTTTCGGATGTCCGCTCGATACATGGGAGACGGTAGACGGTTCGCGAGCTCGGGGTGCCTCGTATATTCCGCCCTGTAATCCGGCCGTTCGATGGAAACAGTTTTGACTTTTCTGTGCTTCACTTTACCGGCTGCTTCGAAATGATTTTTAACCCGGGTATAAATTATATTCGGATTTCAGACACGCGCTGATTGGTTAGGTTCGAAAGGATTTATGGGGATAATTATTGTTTCAACGATAAGACTGTTGTTATGTTTCTTTTTAATTTACGCAGAAATAGAAGGAAACTCGTGTTGTTTTTCATCGTATTTTTCAGCGAGAAACTGGAAAACAAGATAACTCAGGGTAAAAGAGAATAGTAGAAAATATTTTCGATGGCAATTTCGATCATTCGCCGGCGGCCGGGTTATAATTCCGTGGACTTTCATTTCACGCCCGGCCAACAAATGTCCCGTGGCACAGCTGTTTTTGACAAATCCAGTAATCATATTTCATTCCCCGCCGGCGAAAGTTCACCGGCTAGCATCGACTGGCCGTATTCAACGATTTTCAACAATCGACCACGCGTTATCGCACGGGCAAGTTTGCGCGATTTTCATCCTCGCCGAAGAGAAAACGAAATAAAATCGACGAGAGAAAACGCTTCGCACCGAAAGTTCCTTTTTTTTTTTTTTTTTTTTTTTTTTTTAATTTTCAAACGAAAGAATTTCGCGTCCTTTCGTCGACGTATCCTCAACATTTTCATTCCACTAGCTTCGCCGATATTCTTGAAACGAGAACGAAAGTTCCTCCTTTGTTAAGATTAACTCGGGGATCGTCCGCGTGATAAATTTCGATTACGTGGTCGCGGCAAGCCTTGGAAGGAAAAGGGTTGCGTCTCGGCATAGGAGGTGGTCGGTGACCGGAATAATTAGGATCAACGGAAAAGAGAATATCTAAGCGTGTCACGTAAGCCGAGAGGGTTTCCAAAGGAGCCAACCCTGGCACAAATGTATTCACAGCGGGGTGGTCCAAGCGTGCGGTAAGAGTCAAAAGACATTACCACAAAAGGCCGCGGAAACGGCCCCTCAAAAAGGGGCAGTACCGTTCTTCCGCTGACAATTAGGAAGCCGGATTAGTATAACGAGTTTTCCTGCCGTTTACGTACGAGATGCGTCGCGTTAAGACTTCTAAATGTCGACTGGAGAACCGCGTTACATTGCCACGAGGATCCGGGGGAGAAACACCCTTTTCTTTCAGTTAGCTTGAATATCAAACTCACCGAAGGAAGTGCAAAATGAAAATTTAAACAATCTCTTTTGCGTTCTCGAGTAGAATTATTTTTTGCCCGAGTATGTTATTCGAGCCATCTCGAAACGGGTGGAACACGGATTGGTTGGCAAAGTTGGTCACACTCGATTCTCGTCGCGCATCGATACGATCGAACAGGACGCAATTCTCTTTGTCGTCGAGATATTGCTTCTCGAAGCGATTGCAGGACGCTCGGATCGAGCAATCGCGAGATTGCCGCGGTTTTTCCGACTCGTCGATACGCGTCGATGAGTCGGCCGCTTCCGCGACTCTTTACCTTATTCACGGCCGCGTTTTCATACAACCATCCTCTCCTACGGCTCGTACCACGGCCAGAGGGATCGCCGTGGTTGGTCTTTGCGAGAGAAGAAGAAGAAGAAGAAGAGAAAAAAAGGGAAAAGAACCCATAGTGGAAATTGCTGTTACGGCTGCTCGACTGAAAGCCGGTGCACGCTTCTTCTGCGAACGGCAGAAAGAGAGAAGAGCGATCAGCATCTTCCCTCGCAGCGTACTACTCGTACCCCTGACCATTATCCCGGCCCATGGATCTAGCATGCTACTCGAGTGACGTTGTCAGCCGAAGAATTCGAAAATGAAAGTCCCATGTTTCGCGGAATCGAATGAAATCCGTGGAAAGAAACGGCAGACAATCTTGTCGCTTCGTACGATTGTGCATGAAATTCTGTTTGAAAGCTTTGCAATTGAGCAGAGGAGTTATTGAAAATTGATACCCGCGGCGACAATGGACCCTAATCTCGTTAAGTAGCGTTTGTTTCGACACGGCTTACGGATCTGACGAGAGTACCGTTCAGGAAGATCGAAGAACAGGCAGGTCGTGACGAGGGAACGAAGGTACTTTGGCAAAAATTGCCAAGAAAAATGGTACCTGGGTTGACCTTTTAATCTTCACGGACATCGTACGGTCCGTTCGTTAGCTCCGCGATACGAGTTTCGGATGTAATAAACGTTATTGATAGAGATTCACGAGGCAGATGATTACGAGTAACAGACACCTGTCAATTCGACGTTCCTTTAAAAGCGTTGCCCATCGTCGTCCAGCACCGATGAATCACTGAACCAGCTGATTTCCAAAAATGGCCAACGTTGTATATAATTATTTCGAGATACGATACGTACTTGGCGACAAGCGTACCCTCGCGTACGAATCTTCCTACGTAAAATCAAGATAAATGATAAATCAACTTTTCGACACTGAAAAATTCAAGATTATCGCGATCTTCTTTTTTTTTCTGTTTTTCATTTTTACACACCACGAGTTATAAGCTTTGCAAATCTTAAATACAAAAGTTTGACTCGCTCGAACGGCGCGATAATGAGGGAAAATTTATATTATTGGGAAACTTACGTTACAACTTTCTCGATAAGTTTGCTAACGGTACAAAGTTTGGCATCATTATTACGCGATAAGCGATCAAAATCGACGTACGATCATCGAACGAGCTAAATCGAGGGTAAACAAAAAGGATAAAGAAAAGCGGAGCAACGAAAGGTTCGAAGAGAGAAGGATCAGTGGGCACGGACCACGGACGCCTGTTAAAAATGGCCGGCGTAAAGTGCACGGAGCGTGCAATGGTAACCGGGTGGAGGATCGGAAATACGAAAGAGGGGCCTTGGTAAAACGGCGAACGCACGAAGAGGAGGGCAGAGAGTCGTTAGCTGCCCCGGGCCATGGCCGCCATATTTTATTACTTAAACGGCATGCCGGGTAGGTTGTTTGTTGGTTAAACAAGGAATTAATGCCGCGGTAATCTGTCATTACGGATACTCGTGTAGAAGGATCCGTGGTTGCATGCCGTTCTCTCTTCTACATTTTTCTCTCCTTTCTTTTCACTCGAAACGCATCTCTTTCTACTCGATCCTCGCTGTTTCTCCCGTGCCCCGCATAATTCCCGATTAGTTGCTTACAAAAATAGACCCCGTTACAAAAAATTGTCCCCTTTCTCGTCGCTTGATACGCACCGAGTGCGCGACGAATCTTTCTTTTACACCGTATATTTTCAAACAATCGACTTTTTAAAATCAAATACTATGCATGTAAAAGGGAAATTTCCGGTGGATCTTAAACATCAGGATGGAAAGGCTGAACGCTGCGGCCGGAACGCTGGTATTTGTCGAAAGCAGTGTTAACGCGGTGATTACGCCTCCTCCTGCCAATTACCAGACTCTTGCTCGGTTGCTATACCGTGATAATAATCGACTATCCGTCCAGTATAGCCGAGCCTCTTCGTGTTATTCAATCGCTACGTTCAACACGCGAACTCGTGTATTCGAATCGACCACTCTGCTTAGAAAGACCAAGTCTTCCCGATAATCTTACACCCGGCTATTAGCTGAATTTCGATGGAACGCGATTGAGTCGTTTTCGTTTACCATCCGTTTCGATATTCTGGAACTAGGATTTTTCTCCGTTTCTGCCGCGGTGACAAAGTTTTCAACGATACGGTGTCTCGATATGGGATATCTGTTAGGTAAATTGGTTGAAACTAGGCTATCTCATTTCCACGTGTCGCGGAGGCGAGAAAATTCTTTAAGTGCCCGTCGGGAGTTAGAATGTTTAGAAAGTAAAAAGTCGGCGTGGATGTGTATACACGTGTCGGAATGGCTTAGTGGCTGTTTGTAAGTGTGTTTACGTGTACACGAGGGTGAGTCTTCTTAAGGGCTAACGATGCGTGGTAAGTGAGAGATTTAGGGCGAAGCCGTTGCAGGGCAGCCAGAGACTTTCGAAAGAGCATTAACGTGAGTGCTTAGAAGGAGCACATTTTCTTGCTAGATTTATCGCTGTTATTTAATCCTCCCGTTTTACCTACCATTGTTTCTCACGATACCAAACAACTTATTCAGCTTGCCGTATATCAAATTCCGTAAAAGGTCCAACACGATTCGATGACTAATAGTGTTTGCTTTGACTGAAAATTGTCGTTCGTTAAATTCTGATAAATAATTCTATGAAAAAAAAAAAGAGGAAAAAGAAAATAAAGGTTCAAGCCAACACGATATCCTTCATCCGTTTGACATTAACAACGACACGTGGCTGTTAGAGGAGGAAAATCTGTCAATTTTCGGGATCGACGTATCGAAATTGATTAAGAGGCTCGTTAACGAGTCTCGGGGCAATGTTTAGAAACGTTTCGACACAGTGTTGATCGAGGTAGAAGAGGATGTGCCTGGTTGAAAACGTCACCAGAAATAATCGACGTCTAGCCCCGAAGGCGATACCGATCGTATTGGGAACGAGCAGCTAATTGTAGCGAACAAGCGGCGCACGCTGCTCGACTGGGCTCTAAATGCAGGAAATAATGCATTTCGTGAGCCAGTCAATCGGTCATCTTATTATGGGGACTCATCGAACGATGAGTAGGTATGACTTTGCTGGCCGGATCATCGGCTACGGACAATTTAATTGTTCGAACTCTGAGTGGATAGCAGCTGCTTTCTCTTCACCTAACAAGCCGGTAATAACCCGTCTCCTCCACCTATTCTTCTTTTTCTCTAACGTTCTTCCGTTCTTCCTTTGCCACGCTATAATATCCTGCTCTCGAACATTCTTAGATACTTAACGTCGTTTATCTACTTTTATGATCTAATTGGTACCGTTAACGCGAAAGAAATTTAACGTTAGATTAGGGATAATAAAAAATTGGAAACTTTATTAGGATGACAGTATGGAAAAGTAACCTTGAGTGGCAACAATTGTTTGCTATAGACAGTAAGAATGAAGTTAAAAGGGGCATAAGCGTGAAGCTGGGATTTACAAACGATCGCCGGGCTGTCCGTGAAACAGCAGGTGCTCTCGTCAAAGAAATCGAACAAAATAACGCTCTCCAGCCACGTTCCTCTCTTCCTAATTCCATCTTAATCAGCAGGATCGTTCGCTTTGATCCGACTGAGACTGAAGAGACTGAAGAGACGTGGGTCCGTTCTCCGCGTCAGGAATCGGTCGTTCACGCGTATAAAAGCCGAAAGAGAGAAGATAATCCTCTTGGATACCTTTGGACGCGTCGTTTCGTTGGCAACGGGAAAAGAGGTAGAAAATTTTACTCTCGGCAATCGAGTTGATTTGCCAGCCTTCGTCGAGTACCATTAACTTTATTGATATTTATACTTCTAAAGTTCTACCGAATCATATTCCAGGAATCCTGTTCGTATCAAAGTTATATTTAAACTATTCCTAATCAAACTGCGTAACTTATTTGCGCGTCTTATCGTTCTTTGTTTAAATAAACACATCCTGAAGACTCGGTATGACCTCGATACCGGTTACTCGTATTTCGACGAATTGTAAGGGAACGAATATAAGTTCCGGCTGATTGGCTATCCTAATAAATTTCATAGCGAGTGTAATTACCTCTCGTGTAGCTCTATCTGATCGATAATCGTTAACGATCGGCCGAAAGGGTCGCTGAAAGAAATGCAGGAACCGAGGCCAAAGCCCGGCACGGGTTCTCCTCTCTGGAAAGTGCATCAGAGCTCGCGATACCTTTCCGCGGAATAATGCGAATTATAGGGGCACCGAAGCAGCCGGGGCAGCGATACATCGGTCCGGGAATAATGTAAAATAAGTTTGCGAACAGGTAATGGCCCTTTACTTTACTTTGCCATCCTTTGAGATAAGAATCTCCTGCGGCGAATCGCGTTCCGTTGCACTCCGAAAGCTCGCGTCGAAGAAGCCCGCAATTATCCGACAGAGAGATCGATGCATGTTCCTTGTGTTTCTCTTGCCCCCCTTTGCTCACCTTTACCATCCCAAAAAAGGATCCTCTCGTTGTTTCCTGTCGAAGTACACGGCTTTATGATTCCGATAACGCCGCGTACTGGGTCGGAATTCCGAGGAATAGAAAGGAAAAGTATTTTTAAACCAAACAGGGCTTAAGAAAATTAATTCATCTTTTCGAAATTCGATGCGTTCGTTTTGGCTGGAATTTTCAGAGACACGCGCGACAAAAATGAAAGTGAACTGGATAGGAGGAAAAGAGAAAGAGAAAGATAGAGGCTCGTATATAATAATACAGGTCGTGATCGTTTCCCTGGGCAACATTAATAGTACTTATCTTCCGTACAGCGTACACTATACGTGGTAATTACCGTCCAATCTTGGAAGGACCACCGGGTCTCTACGATATAACTCTTGCCAGTTTGCTACTTGAAGCCGTGCGTGTTCGTTTTTCGACGAATCCCTTTTTGTACCATCTTCTTTATTTTTCTTCTTCCTTTCCTTCGTTCTGCTATCTTCTATCTTCGTTCCACGAGTCCTATGAGAGGGGCTCGAAACGAGCCTGGATTTAAATTTAATTCAACGCTTTCACGTACCGTCACGATAACGAGCCACTGACAGCCGATTATAATAATCATCGTAGGAGAAAAGTATCTCGTGGGGATGCGTTTCAGGGCCGAACAGAGCTGTAAAGTCGACAGATTAACCCGTCAACCCGGTGTCCAATTCGTTTCAACTTGCTGCGTTTCTACATCGAATCGCTGGCCCCTCGAATCGAAGAATAATTAAATATTCATCGGGGTAATTGATATTTCGTGATATTTCATGGTATTTGGACAATTTCTTATTAACCTTTTCGTAACTATCCAATATACCATTCGATACACCCCTAAAATTATGAACAAAAAATTTAGAAAAAGTGTCCTTCTACTCGTAATAACGTTTCTGCGTTGCCTTTCAACCTTGAATATCTCGTTTCTAAGGTCCCATACAGCTTTTACAGCGAGATAATTGCCTGATTACGATTTCTAACAGCGTCCCAAGCCTCAAAGCTGTTCAGAGCGAACAAATGAAAGGAAGAAAAGGGGTTCGAGGGAAAACAATATTTGAGATCCTTTCGCCAAACAACTGGCAACTCGTAGGGAAGGTTACAGGTATTTATACACGAGGAAAAAATTAGGAGGCCCGTAAACTTTCTTCGTGACGAGCTTGTCGAGTGTTCGAAGTCAGATCGGTGGAAGTAACAGGCAACAATAAAAGTTACAACTTAGCCGTAAGGTTAGGGTTAGAATAACGGTGGACGAGCTCTGGTTGCTTGTTTAGGACGGAAGTCTAGTGGCGGCGTTTCCTTAAAATCGTCGGAAATTACTGACCAATCGTTTGTTTGGACGGTGCAAGGCGTAAACGGGACCGTTAACGAAAAGCGTTCACCTCCATAAAACGGCATAATGATGGACGTTAAAACGATTTTCTTGCCAGGTCCGGTCAAAATGTCCTATTTAACAATGAAATACGACCGTCCGTGGCAGATGCAACGTAATAAAATTGTAATAAGTGACTTCGGACACGTGCGTGGTAAACATTTCGAAAGCCATAAATAATAGCAATTTAAATTTTCAACTTTGAAGCAAAAATGAAAACGAACGCTTTCCCATAGAAAGGATGATGCGAACACGTTAATGGTGAGAAGAAATGTAGAGCGAGGGAAGCGAAGGGAGTGTTGGGGTGCGATAGCTTCTATCAGCGACTTCTTGCTCGAGAGGTTCGTTAACGGCCGCGTGAAACACACAACATTCCAAGTATTTATCGGCTTCCCATTAATAGTCGAGCCATGGTGTGTCGCACAGTTGCTCCTCGCTCGAGTGGAGACCACTTAAGGGGCTGAGAGAAGTAGAGTAGCTAGCAAGGTGCAAGGATACACGAAAGACGATGATCGCCGCCAGCTGTTGTCTCTTCTCTGGATCCAACGTGAACGGAAGCGTTAACAACGAGCTATATCTACAAAGGAGCATGGTGTCGAGAAAGACCCCGAAGGCGAAGAATAAAGTTCTCATCTAATGATATTTGAGGCGAAAATTCGAAGTTTCGCCGACCTTCCGGAGCATCGCGTTATCTCGGTAGCAGCTAAAACACAACCCGGATCCACTCGAAAACTTTCAGTCTGTTCGACGAAAGGTTGATCTTGTTAAATATGAATACCGGAAGGCAACGTGTAGCTCGATCCTGTTGCTGTCTAACAAACGTCGACGAACAGGAAGCGGAAGAGGGACACTTTTTCCTCGCGAACAGTGTTTATTGATTGTAATGGCGGTCTAAGTAGTCTCGCGAGACGTGGATTCTTGGAATATTGATTTTCTTCCATCGAACTTGTTTCGAATTTCCCGAGGAAATTGTTTTATCAACCTACATCCATAAGTTTCTTAACTTACTCGGTCGATCATTAAAATCATCGAGATTCAATTCACTTTCCACTCGAAGCTTCCATACCCAATTTCGTACGATCGATAGGGAAAGATCAAACGCAACGACAAGCTTGTTTTCAACAACAAATTATACGCTAGACGGGATAGAGGATCGAGAGAGGTGCGAAGAAAGAAAAAAAAAAAAAACAAAGAAGAGAATGCTCAGGAGGGTGGATGGATGAAAAGGAAACAAAAGATCGACCAGTTTTCCAGCATCATCCGTGGGGTTCTCTGTTTTAATGGCAGTCGAACCACTCCCATGGCCCGCGAGTACCTGAAATATCGATCTAGACAGGAACATCTTGAATTCTGGTGGCCAGGTAAGAGGCAACGGTGTACACCGATTGCTCGCAAGGAAACGATAAGGCTCCCTCCATCCTCCTCCCTCTATCTTCCCTCTTCCAGGCTATTCTCAAGTGGGCCAATGTGAACGGGCCTTTGTGATGGCATAACGAGCGTGGAGAGCCTCTCCCATGCCCCGTGTAATCTGGTCTTGGGGTAATTGTACGTTATACCGTCCGGAGAGGCTAGCGAGAGAGCTTGCGAAAAATCACGGCTCATTCGGAAACCTGGGTGCAAGCCTCTCTTCTCGTGCTGCTCGACGAACACGAAGAAGCTGAGAAAGACTGGAGGAAGGAGTAGAAGAGGAGGAAGAAAATGATGGGTAAAGGAAGGACGAAAGAGAAGATAAGTGGAAGCGGGAAGAACACAAAGACACAGGAGGAGGAAGAAGGGAGAGAAGGTAAAGAGTAGATGGGAAGAAAGAGAATATGGCGAAAGCGGGAAGGAGATAGGAAGTGTGTGTGTGAGAATGCTATCAGCGGACTCTTCTCGACCCAAGGACCACACCGCGAGACCACCGTGCGTGCCTTCTCTTCTCTTCGCCAATATATCCGCGATCAAACATCCAAGCGAGTGGGTAAATACGTGAGTTGCTATGATCGAACCAATTTCCTTACTGTCCCGCCAAATTGGAACAGTTACGCTGAACGTCACGTCCTCCTCCTCCTCCACGAATCGTAGACGCGAAACGCGAAGGGACCCGGACCCGGACCCGGCCGACGACGAATCGATAACGTTGCGAACGAGATCAACTACGGAGGACAATTTTCAACGGATGAGCAATCGATTATTTGAACCGGCGCGTGGGCGTTATACGTGTCTCGAAGTTCACTTGTGAGTTTAGAAATGCCCTGGGCAAGACAATCGTGCTGACAGATAGACAGTTTGCGGATACCGAGATAGAGACAAAGAGCTTGCGGTTTCCTTCCACCAGATATGCACCGTTTCTTCTGAGTAACTTATCTGCATTTTTTCTCGCTACTTTCTCTTATCTCATTTTTCCTATCACCGGATTATTTGCGTTTAGTTTCACCGTAAAGTTACATACTTTTGTGGAATATTTCTTATTTCCAATGGAGTTGATAGATCGCTTTCTCCGATACTTGGGGGATGAATTTTTGGAAACACGATTCTTGTACCATAAACGTGATGCATCATTGTATTTGATATGTAATTATAGGATCACTTATCCAGACTTTGTTGGCTAGAAAGGTGTCTTTTACTTTAGAAGCCTTCAGTCTGCAACGCGAGCTAAACGTATCCGATGCTTGGCTCATTTTCTTGAATTATCTAGAAACACGAACCCCTTATTGCCGTGAATACAGTGTAGCATGGCATAGCGTTCGGCTAACATTGCAAAGTCATAAAGCTCGTGTGAAATTCAGAGAAAAAAATTACTCCCTGCTTTTTTAAATAAATTTTTTATCTATCGTTGATCTATTTACGAATCAAACGCGATAAATAAATTAAATAATTCAAAGAACTTTGGATAGTTTATTTTCGTAATTCCAAGTAATCCAAGTAGTTTCATTGCTTGAATAATTTAAAGAGCAAAAAATATCAAACCGTCTACGAGATAAATTATTCGAGTAATCTTAAAATTCAATAAATAATTAAAGATATTCCAGTTGCTTCGTAATTCTTGTCTCCTAAATAGCGACTGCTATTCGACAACCCCTTTTGAAGGTGGTAAATGTCGACGAGAGTAGGACTCGTTAAGATAGTGGAGGCAATCGATCGGGCACGGTTGCGCGAGAAGCGAATACGAAGAGACAAGAAAGGGATGAGTCTCGCTAATAAATACACCGTCAGGAGAAAACATAAACGTCCTTATCCTCGTAGACGGCTAGCGACAACGTAATAAGCGAAGACGAACGCGAACGCGAGTCAGCCCGAGGGGCTGGTGGCCGGATGCTAGCTCGCCGGACACTCTCGTTTCCACGACGAGGACCGCTCGTCCAATTACTGATTAACGATCTCGCCTCCGTAGAAAATAATTATAAAAGTTCGAAGAATGCCACTTAACCCCGGGGGCGCATAGCGCGACACCGATAGAAGAGGAGCAAGAACCAGCTAGTCTCCTTTCCGCTTGCTCCCCACGATAATCCCGACCTACGACCCTCCGGCAAAAGGTACATCGCTTTCGATCGAGCAACCACCTATAAAGCGATAAATCGCGGCAAAGCCACGTTCTGACCCGTCCCTTTTGATGGTTCTGTTCCTCTCCTCCTCGGCTGCACGCCGCGGCTCGTTTTAATGATGCGACCAGAAGAGCGTCGCATCGGAAACGTGTCCTCCGGTTAACCGAATGCATCGATACCCTTCCTGATTTCCGGGTTACACCGACGTACAGGATTCTCGGTAGATGATAAATTATTTGAAAAATCAAATTTGCTTTACACTCGAGTTAATGAAAGATACCCCTAGTCGTACTTTGATCCCACTGATTCGTCACGGCTCGTTTCTTCATCGAGTTTCGCGAGAAGCTTTGAAAGAAAGGGACAACATCTTAACGTAATGTTGCTGTAGTTAATCTCTGGAGTTACGGCTGTTTTTCTTGCTCTTTGTTGCCGTAAAGTTCGCAGATAAAGAGATCGGGAAGACAAACGGTACCGATAGCAACGCGAAGACAAAGTATCACCCTTATCTATGATTTGTGTGTATATAGGATAAAAGACATAACCGTGGGTTAGAATAGTTAGACTTTTCATCGTTTCAAAGTTAATAAAAATTGCGAGGTTGAGGTGTTTGATATGCCAGCCGATTCGTTCGTGTAATTGTTTTGTAACTTCCATGCAGCCCGCGAACTTGCACGCGTGCATATTTTTAATTCGATTCAATTTGCTTGTTTAAATTCTGAGACGAGATATCGTGTCGATGAAACGACCGGAGAATCGCTTAACGCATCCTGGGGGCTATCGCCGCGAATTTCATTCGTTCTTAGGAAATGTCGAGCGATAGGCTTCTCTAATCTCTTCCAGCAACACAGGATACTATATGATTTTAATAATTTCCCAGATAATTGATAAATTTGTCTCTCGTACGAATACAAGCGACCATTGTTCGACCCTCTATGAAACAACTGCTCATTATTCCTCCGTAGAAATTACTCTGCCATTGAAAGTTTTTCTATTTTTCTTAATTGCTCTGAAATATAGAATCGCGATGATCAGCTTCTTCTTAGGATCTTTTTACCTTTTCCAAGAATTTTGCCAAAGTCGAAAGCAAACTGTTGGGAAACTCGAGCCTCCAGGTTTTCCGTTAACCAAGAAAAGGGCCACGTTGCAATCCGAGCGTACACGAGCCATCGAATTCGATTGCTGGCCTCGCACGTACGATTGCAAATCAACGAGAATCCGACCCAGGTGTTTTCCGTGCACGTACAACACGCGTTTCCTTTTACGTGGCTCGCACCATCCACGCACACAATCGCGAAACCGTGTATACTCTTGCGCCAATCTTAATACCGTCATTTTTCGGACTCGCCGATAATTCCGACTAGAGATAGTCTCACGAAGATAAGCTGTGTGTACCTCCTTCGACGCAGGTGCCTCGCGGGCCGATTCACGCGAAAGGGGTTGAGGCCGATGGAACGGCACAAAAGAGAGAGAGAAAGAGAGTATAGGGGTATCCGTATAGGTAGAGAAGACAACAAGCGGCCAACGTAGTCCGTATCCCTTTGTTCGACGCGTGGCAAGATAAATTCAGCTAATAAATGACCGGGGGCTATTTACCGTGGCGGTAGCGCCTCGTTATCCGGCTCAGGGCCGTATATATACACTCGCACACAGTCGCACGGTGTTTTGCAGCATTTTGAGCACGACTCAGTATCGGTAAGAGGCCGATAAATCTTGAGCCTCTCCGCTCCTCCGGGCTCCAGAGTCATCCTGCTCTCCGTGAGATGCTCCGCTCTGTCCTCCCTTTTATCTTTTCCCTCCTTCTTTCTCCGTTCCTCTCAACTGACTGAGAGGAAGCGGGCTATAATGGAGAGTATCGGTGCACGGAGCTTGGTACACGGCTGGAAATCCTTCGCTATACTAGTGGTCATCGAAGCTATAGACGTTCGTGTGCGAGGGTTGTACTTGTGTATGTACGTAGAGAGAGAGAGAGAGAGAGAGAGTACAGTTATGTCCGATACTTAGGAGGGCGGGTGGGTGCTGGTCGTGAGGACGCTGGCCGCTATCGCGAAATCAGCGTCCGTCTTAATTATCGCCCTTAGTGTCCTCTACCCTCTCCCTTTCTCTCCTCTCGACTTTTCAGCTTCCTCTCTGCACCTTCTTCCCAGATGCCCCCTGCCTCTTTCTCTTTCCCTCTCGCCCGCTTGCCGGCGATCTCACGGTCTTCTTCTCTACCGCGAACACCTTTAGCAGTAGGACAATATCTGCAACGGCGAGCCGCGATACATCAGCTTGTTGCGGAGCGTGATAGGGCGAGGCGGATGGAATTCGCAAAAATCCGTGAAACATCCGGAGGGAGAGGTGATTCCGAGGCGGTGTCATGTCGCCTTGTAGTGGATTTTAGATAACGTCCAGAACTATGCTACGAGAGACTGCCTCGCGAGGGCTTACCTCCAAACAAGGCAAGTCCCCTATCTTTTTCAGCTCATCTGTTTTTCTCCGCTTGATAAAAGGTACGCGCCCCGTACCGCAATAGAGAGCCACGAAACGGTGCGTTTTTCGCTTTCCGCAAATTTGTTTAACGATAAGTTGACTCGAGGGGAATCGATCGCAGAGATTGTTCTATTTGGAATTTCAACGGTTCTTGAAATAGTAAAATGGAACAGCGTAACACCTGGCCATTAACCAAATCCGAATTCCTCCATTTAGGTAATTCGAGGCTCGAAACGAAGTCTGCGGGTTAAATATCCTCTGTCAGAGCAGTTTGAACCGGGCATCGGCGGGACCGTGAATGGCCGCAAGTATTTATCGAAATTACACGAGAAGCTTCGAGGAATGCGGCCCGAAAACGTTCCCTTTTTTCGATCGACTCTATCGACGCGACGCGATGGCCAGGGAAAGGGGTCGTTTTAATAATTCACCGGTGGAACCGATAGCAGTCGCGGAAAATAAAGATGTAGGCCCGGGACGGCCATTTTTCCTCGTTAATTGAAGGAAGCAAGCCCTTTTGCTTGGTAGATCACGATAAGCTTCGAGATCCACCAACCAAACAACAGCAACACACCGAGGGGAGCACGGTTTCTGCAAGAGAGGAGCGGCTTCTTCGTTCACCTTCCTTTACCGTGTACAGCCTGCTTCCTGTCTGCTAACCATTTCTCTTTCCACCGTGTACGAATACATCCTTGTGCATTGTGCCCACGATAATGACGAAGAACGAGGGAAGAAAATTATCTATTATCCCTGAAGGAGAAGGAGAAGGAGAAGGAGGAGGTTGATCTTCGACCGGCTGAATCTTGCAACGGAGCACCACCGTTCTCCTATCCTCCTATCGTGAATTTCAAATCTTCTTAAGGGAATTGCATGCCTTTTCTATCCTAACATATTCAAACATTACCGCTTTATTTACACTCGGCTGCAACATAGATTTTCTCAGGCTTTAGACGAAAAATAAGCGTACGTATTTTCGAGAATTCAAAGAGATTCTAAATTATAAAGAGTACTTTGCAAGTAAATAAATCGCGTTTACAACGCGATACCGCGGTGACACGCAAGATGGTAGGAACAGACAGATGTGTTCTAGTAGACTAAAAGCAACTCCTTTGATCGATATAATCCACAATTCGTACGTTGCGCAGCATACTTTCGAGGGATTAAATGCACGGTACAGCCACGTGCAGCCGGTCATCACCGATGACAAAAGTTCCGTTGCAAATCGAACGTTCACCCTCGATACCTTCGACACGTGAGAAGCGTCTAATTAACCGGCCCGACCGTTCGCCGGCCTCAATTAGGCCAATTAATTCGTCTCGTTACGGTGCCGCGCGCATTTGCATCCCCCGCGTTTTTCACCAGCTCAGGCCACTCCGTTTCTGTTCTTCTATTTAATTGCTCTAGAAATTTTCTTCGAACCTTCGTCACGACGTACCGATTTTTTCGTACCATAATTCCTAAAGGTTTCAGGTATCCCCGTGAGAATCCTTTTTTGAGCCAGCCTGTATAGAAAGATTTTCCGCAGCAATTGGAACTTTTGTCGTGGCACGTTCATCAACGGATTTCTTTGAACGTGCTCGCAGGGGGCACGTAGCGACGGGAACTTTAATTCAATCAGAAAGGATCGGGGAGCGTGTGCGCGAAATCGCGTACCATAATTCCCATCCTGGCCGGGCTATCGGCTTTGCTGAAAACTGTCTCGAACTCGTCTCCGCCGATTCCCGACAGTCTGGAAAGTTCCGGCATTACGGCCAGCATTTTTCCTTTTAGCCTGTGAGATCCCCCCCTACCGTTCCGGATTAAAACCCGACGAATGACCAGCGAAAATAGCAAAACTGTCTGCGCTTGCTTTGTATCCCGAAAGAGCCGGTCGCTTGCTTGGATTATCCTCTCTTACTTTTTTTCTTCGGGATACTAATTCCTTTGTTGATTTCGAAAAACCGATTAAACGAACTTTGATACGGTTTCGAGTTAATTACGCGCGTTAACGAATTCTTCTCGGTATTTTATAAAATATGGAAAATCTCGAGCTGCCCCGTGGGATTCAAGTAGGGCGCGCACCCTATTCGAGAAGGTTTAGCTTTTTTATAGGGCCGAATTACATACACGATTCACGAATATGTCGCTGGAAAACGGAAATCCCTTGTCGTCGCGAGCCGTTCGATGAAAGGCGTACGATATCGAATAACTCGAATTTTCCCAGACGGAATACGTTTTATGATTCATACTGTACCGTGTTATTTGCGAGGGGGATCCTTTTTCCAGAAGATTTCTCGAAAGATTATGCGAACGTTTACCGTAGCGCAGATCAAACATGCTCGCGTAAATTCGATACGGAAAATCATTTATTAAACATCGGGAGCCTTCTGTTCCGGTAAAATATCCTTGCTGAAATACGAAATATTCTGCACGGTTTTAATTACAATATTGTACGATGAAATTCAGTGACGAGGTGTGTACAGAATTGAACGAGGTAACTCGACGATGCAGTTGTTCGCGTAATAATTACCAGCATATTACATTCTCTACGTATAAATCGATTTTCCTATTGTCGTTATTGCTTTAAGCTGGCTCGCACGGTTGACTGTGCACTTTTAATTACTCTCGTTTAATGTACCTGTATCATAGTGTAGGTTACTTAATCTCGGTAACCTGGTTTCTTTTCCTCTAAATTAATGAATTAAGATTAACGAGAGGAACGTGGAAAGCTTTCGAAGTTGGCACACTTCCACTCGTTACCTTAGAAATGAATAATTTCTGGTGTCATGTCGGTTATCGATGGCCCATGCTCGGGGTTCGCAAGTTTATTAACTTTCTTCGTTGCCAGTTATCTCGGTGACTCGCCTCAGATTAATAATTTATAAATAAATAGGGAATCGACGAGATAACGCGACCGACTGCAGTACGAAGCGAATACCCTCGGACGCGAAATGATATTCGATGTGTAATAATAAAACTGCTCGAGGTGGCCGTGTACGCTTCCGTCACGGATCACGAAAAAAATGCTAATTCCATTCTGGCGAACGATTCGACGAGTTTAACACGCGATCGCTAATTTCTTTTAGCCCGCTGACACGTCGCGACGCCTTTAACGAGCGTAATATGCTAATTCCTCGAGAGACCGTTCGTATTGTATTTTGTTAATTCACCGTACACTGTTAACCCTTTAACGTGACTTTGGTACACAGACGAATTTCATTTCAGAATTTATCGATAGCTTTTTATAATCTCAAGAGAATTATAAAGACAGCCGTCGCTGTAAAAAATACAAAAGATATATTTCCCTTTTATCTGAACCCAGTAAATAGTCTCTGATGAATTATCCAAATGTAACCATCGGAGCATCTCGGTAGAAGAAAAAGAAGAAAAAGAAGAAAAAGAAGAAAAGTATATTTCCCGATTCTTTCGAACGCGACAAAGGAAGAAAAGTGCCGGGCACGAGTTCGATCGTCGCCAGGAATCGAAACCCATCGATCCCTACCTGTTTCCCCGTTGGAAAGATCGAATCTCTTGGAAGACAGAACGGTCAGCCGAAGAGGTTTCACAATATTGTCGATGCCAAGGGCTGCGATTCGAGGGGGTTGGTACAGAGGGGGCAACCCTCGTCACCGCAAAACTCGAGTGAAAATCGAATTCTCAGGGCATCGAATGACAATTTGGCCCTTCGAACGGATAAACCCAACTAGCCTGAGCGAGATAGAAAGCGACGACAGGAGAAGGGAAAAAAAGAGATAACGACGACGGGGAGGAAGGTGGTTGAAGGAAAAGAGAAACGATGTCGTCTAACGTTGTCGAAGAGATGTTATCATCGCGGAGGAGGTTACAGCACGACAGGGGCGTAAGCGATGAAAAGGTGCCCGGTACTAAGCACAGTCTAACAATCGTGTCGCGCATTCTTCTCTCTCTTTCTCTCATTCGACGATCCGCTCGGTCCGATAGTTTCGACAGAGTTGCAATTTGCTCGATGCGCTCTGAACGCCCTTTCTCCTCCTCTTAAAGGATCCTCCACAACGGCTCGCCACGACAATGAGATTCTTATCGGGATCAGAAACGTTTCCTACAGACCTTCTCTCGCTCGTCTCCTTATGCAGCTGTATCCACGACAATTGTATTTCCACCGTACGTGTACGGTCTTACCTTGTTACGCTTCTGTCTTTTCCTCTATGGCGAAACTTTTAGATAAAGCTCCGATCGATTCGGGTAAAAATGCAATTTTCAATGGGCTCGCGCTACTGCTGCCGCGTTCTTCCGGGTAAATCGAGGGAATTGGATGGAAACATCGAAACGTGTGGTGGTTTGTTCGATAGGAAAGGTACAGGAATTGTAGCGATTTCTTATGATAAGATCTGGCAAAGGTCGTTTAATCGCCAAACTATTTATTTGCAATGGTCGTTGATTTCGTTTAAATAACACATCTTGATTATAGTTGTGCATCTATGTATACGTTGGACGTATCAGAGAACAGGAGCACGTATGCAATTTAGGTCAACGAATATAATTCAAAGTGTTGGAAATTACAACAATAGACTCCCCAAACTAGCGCGCCTTCGTTTCACGGGCTGACACGAATAACGGCGCGCTCGTATCTTTACAATTTTCCATTATTATCCGGCAGTCGCGTTAAAAATAACACTGTTAATCCTTCATTTACCTCGAAACATTCTCGTTCGCTCTCGATAATTTCCTACCTGTGAACGTTTCATTCGAGCGTAAGGGAAATGAAATGAAAAGCGTATCGACGAGTGGGTAGAAATCGCGTCGCGTTCTCTGTATTTCGTTGCTGAAATACGAGCTATTCCGAGTCGGATCGTTTCGCGGGGAATAAATTGTTGGCCGATCGTATCCTCCGCGGTGGCGAGGCACGCGATACTTTTCCCCGGTTGTTCGCAAAAAGAAGTGAAAAAGGAAAAAGGAAAGACGGGGAAGAGAATCGTATAGAGCACCGACGGTCTCGCCAAAAGCGTCTTCAACTTCTCGTTTCTCCGGCTGGTTTCACCGAGCCAAAAGAAACGCTTTACAATGGGGCCGGGGTTGTCTCCTCACCGGCGACTCGGCCCATTATTTATTAAAGATCCATTCTTTTTATCAGCGGGGGATAGTTTCTCTGCTCCTGTCTTTCACGGACAGCCCACCGCCCTGCAACGCTTGGAAAACTTTTACAGCGTGGAAAAGAGATTGGTTACAACGTACCGAATACCTATACAACCCTCTTCCTCTTCTTTCTTTCCTCTGATGGACTTTACAGAAGATTCAGCGGAGACTTTGGTCTGATCGATAGCGATCTTATTAATTTTACCATTTCGTGAAAAATTTCTTAAAAGCATAAGAAAGGCTGGAATTCATTAACAGCGAGGTTCGAGAAGAAACGTGTCTATCATCGGCCACGTGTACCCACTTTTACAAATTGAATAGGCTAATAAAATTTTCTGATCTACTTTCAAGATTCTAGTGGAAAGTTGAACATGTTCATCGAAGTAGAAAACTTTTCGATAACAACGTTTAACGCTTAAATTATTCCCCATTATGTATTCGATCCTGCTTAACCGGCGACGTGTCATTTCGATGGCCAACGAAAGTAATGAAAAATATACCGTGTAAATGTTTGCTCCGTTCGCCGAGTCACTGTTGTTTTTGCGACTGAATGATTGCCGGGTGAAAATCAAGCCGTGTAATTAAATCCGTTCGGATATTTGCTGCGAACACATTCGCGTATCGTGTATGATTTTAATGACAGTTTATAAACATCGTGTAAAGTATCGGGCAGGTGAAAATTTACTTCGATCCGTATCGTTCCCTTCCCTTGTAAAGGCAAATTTTTCTTTCGATAAACAATGCAGTGTATCTATCGCTGTCGACGTTTTCGCGCAAGTTTTTCACGAGTGTTCGCTGAAAAGTCGGAAGCGAGTGTACACTTCCGGAGAACGTCCATAGCGACGGGGGGTGAAAAAAAAAAGTTGGCCGATGCTTTCATCGAGCCTCGCCTAAGTGCACCGTAACATCCTCGCTCATTAACCTCTGAATGATTATCCCATAACGCTTTACCTATTGGCTGAAGCTCGCCAGGCTAATGCCAGGGATAGGGCGGATCGATATTGCGACTAAATTAAACGTCGAGTCCGAGTAAACTTCTCGAGAACGCAATGTGCCACGGTAATTTCATTCGAGAATACTCGCTTTTTATTATCATCCCCTGGATAAACTGCTTCGATTATCCCGTCACGCGATTACCTCGAACGTTCAATGAACAAGGCAAAGTATTGTAGACGTCTTACAATAGGAAAATTAAATTGGATAATTAGTAGAATAGCTAACGAAGAGAAGTTGTTAAAAAAAATAATATTCAGAATCGAAACGTTTGAAATGTTAACGAAAGTCTCGAAGGTTTGCCACGCGAAAGGGTTAATTGTACGAAACGAAAGGAGGCACGTAAATAATTTTTCGAGAAACATTGCTATCCTCGTTAACCTTGCAATCCCTGATACTTAGTTCTCTGGTTACTGGCCCGGTGAAACCGACTGTTCGCTCTTTACGAGCCCGAGTGTAGTAATGAAACATTCCTTTCTTTGCGAGTCAACAACGCTGAGCAGTTAATGCCAGTGTAATCGTTTATTTGAAAGAACTTATTTGAAATTTAAAACACCGGCTGCAACGTGTACAATTAACAGTTAAAGTTATTCAATTTTCCTCGCTAACTGCACCACCACAATCATTTAGCGTCATTGATGTTTAGATTGTTCGAATGTTGAACGGTAATGCTACCGGTGTAATATTAATAGTACCGACGGTCAATGTAAATGACGTTGCTGATACCGTAGGTATTAATATTATTTCAGGTCTGACTTACGCGAAGCCCGTATTAATGTACTGTAATGTAACTTCTGTTGCCTTGCAACTGATGTATGCGCGTAATAAATCATCGTGAATCTTATTTGGACGAGCAGACACTGGCTCGTTCAACAGGTCTAATTTGCGAACCATCGTCCCACGATAACTTCACGTGGAGAACCTTCCTGGTCAGGGTTTATTATTTATTTTACTCGACGCTAGATACACCCCGGTCTCATTTTCAAAAGCCAACCCAACCTCTGTCTAATTACATTTAATCACGAGACCTCGAGTACTCGCGTTCGCAAGGTTCGACGATTTTGAATTTTATTTCATTATACCGCGCTATTGATACAATATAAGTTTAAGTACACGACCGCCTGTTTAACGAGAGTGCCAGCCGGATTGGCTGGCGGTTAAATACATTTTTTATCTTTATGGAGTGGTACAGCCTTTTAATGTCTTCTTCGAGTGGCCGGCGCGTTTTAACGAGGCAATGAAAACGCGTTGCCAAAAAGATAAAAGAACTATTACACGCGATTCGTTGTTAAACTCTTGTTACCAGTCACTGGAACTGCTACCGTCGCTTGCACCCTGCGTTTTTCACCGATTAAATCGTTCTATGAATTGCTTGCCAGAGAACACTCGTAAATCGGTCGGACGGACAAGGATCTTAATCGAGGATCGTTTAATAAATATACAAATTATTCCTTTTTTTTTTCTTTTTTATTGAGAAACGAATATAAGTTTCGAGCGAAAGATTGAGCAAAAAATATTAGCGGAGGAACAAATCCGTACGGACGTATCTAAGCGAGAACACAACGATTCATGGATCGCGATCGCGATCGTTCCCATTCATCCGCGTGATTCGTGTTTCCCCTTTGATATCTCTTTGGCATTCACGGCTGCTCGTGTTCAATGGCGAAGATAAATCGAATCCTTTAAGAAAAATTGCCCCCCGGTCCTTGGAACGAATTTTATCTAGCTGCTAAGCCATCGATACCGATCCACCTATCTCTCTTTACGTACATTAATAACCCCGCGACTTCGTTAGCGGCTACCCTTTTTATCTGTCGCGATAACAAGTTGGACCGAACTTTTGGTCAATAGGAAGTTGGAAAATAACTTTCCCGAACGAAAGGAACCCTCGAAAATCTCGTGGAATCTTTGATGAATTTGTAACGCAAAGTTTCTTGCTAATTAATTATTGATATCACTTTCCTTTGAGTTCCAAGGCATCCGTCAAAGTATTAAGAAAATGAATGAAAACTTCGTAAGAAGTAAATCAATTATATTTCACGCTACGATACTTGGATTCAGCGAAAGGCTCAATGTTGCGCACGAATCGACGTGCAACGATAAATATACAGGTATTTTCATTATCGAACGCCGACAGCCAGCCGCTCGTAAAGTCTTCGCGAAACGAGCCACGATGATTTACTATGTTTTTTCTTTTTCTTTTTCCTGTCTATCCCTGCGTTCGCCTCGCTCTAGCTTCCTCGTCTACACCGCTTGTTTCTTTGCCGTCGAACAAGGATCTTATAAATTTGCCTAACAATACGAGAACGTCTATATTCGTGTAGATTCCCCTAAAAGTCCTAGAAAAAGAAATATATGGTGGAGGCGGTGCCACGCCTCGTTTATTCTTCCTGAAACCGCTGTCATTCCTCCAGCTGGCTCGGACCTTCGATGCCTTCTCCACTTCTCCACCCATTCTGGCCTGTATTTCTAATTACAGGCCGCCGCGTTTTTCTTCGACCTCGAGATGCAACGGTCAGAGTTTGAGAACAGCCTTCTAAATAGCATTAGAAAGAAAAATTAGAGATTTTATTCTCGTATGCTTCAGCCGGCGCCAATTAGCAACTTGTCCCTCCGCTTGATCGAACGTTTCTACTTCGCTGAAAAAGATATTAATTTTTAGTGTTACATCAACTACACCTTGGGAACGTTACAATTGTCGGTATTATAAATTGTCAAGTACGATTCAATGGTTTCGAAAAAGTTTTGATGGACGGAGCCGAATGAAATTCAACGAGAGCGGCTCTGAAGCTCGTTTGCATGACTTTATTGCACGAATCGCTGGCAATATTAAATCGCATGAATATTTAAAGATACGTCTACGTTTGTCAGGCAAACTTCCCTTATATTATTACCCTCTTTTTTAGCTCCATTAAACGCGCTTTTAATCGACCCGCTAAGCTGTCGCAACTTCGCCTGCCTCGGCTTTTAAACGGACCGCCTCGATTTCTTCGTCTTCGTTGAAAACTTTTCTGCAACAAAGTTTCGCCTTAATTATTCATCGATTTCGATGCCCCACGCCCTCCACTTGTATCCGATAATTCGATCGCGCAATCGTTTCACGTTCGAACGAGTTATTATATTCTCCTGGTATGAAACTTGTCGGTTCGCTTGTTCGTACCTCGACTCGCAACTGAAGAGGTAATCATTACGAGGTAATTGCATAATTACGTACAGATCGAGCGTTTATACGTAATTAAATGATTTCCAGCGTCTTTTTGTCAACTTGAAAACCGTGTGAACGAAATAACAACGAGTCACCGTGATAGAAAGCATCCTAACAAGATGCATAAAAGGAGATTGACGTATTAAATCGCGTTTTAGTCTTCGATCGAGGTACGCGTTAACAGTGTCAGAGCGAATATTAAAAAACTCGGACAGAAAGCGTGGAGCAATTATACGGAGAATTAATGAGCGGCTACGTTTTGCTTCGCGTCCGTCGCGTTGTTTATGTTGCAACGCGAACAAAGTCCTGGCAGGTATCCGAGACGAGAACGTTCGAAAAGCACTTAAAAATATTGTTCTTGCCCCGCCTAGAGAGTGGCGAGGTTGCTTTAAACATTTTGCCTTGAATTCGGCCCTCGTTCGAACTACGTTTAAGGGCGTGGACTAAGTAGCCCGTCGACCCGTCGTTTATTCCCTGTTTAGTATCCCTCTTTTTCTCCTTTCATTCTTTCCTTCCTTCCTCCTTTTGTTTTTTCGTTAATTGCAGCTCCGAAGCAACGTACCAGGGGAGCACGCTTCTCACCTGTTGCAAACGTATAAATATTACAAGGCCGGCGCACCGGTTCTTGTCTACGATTCGCCTAGTTCCATAAACCAACGAGATAATCATCGCGTCTGTCGCGAACGGGGACGCAAATTCAAATGACCCCGGTCGTTTGTTTTCCTCGTTAAACGGGAGAAGCGTTCGAGCCGGAAATTAATACGCCCCCGTACGAAAGGGTTTTATAATCGGCGAAAAGGGGGGGAGTCTCTCTACCTGCACGGATATCGGCTGTTTCGAGCGTAGGAACGCGGCGAAAAGAAAAGGAGAATCGATTATCCATCGGTGAATTATGATAATTGCACGTTTAATTCGTGGTAGTTTTATTCGGGGGGACGGTGGAGAACGGTTGGCGCGTGGTAGAGAAACGAACCTTGGCTTCTCGAAAGAGGAAGCTCTTTGCACGCGACCGTGTTAATTTTAAAACCATCCAGGCTAGAAACATTTTCAGACGAACGAAGGTGGAATTGTTTATGATTTGTGTTTACGTCAAACCTGCCTACGATTTTCCTAAATTAATTGAGCCTGCACATTCGTCGCCTGCGTCTAAAAAGGGGCAACCCGATAAGGTGTTCAATTATTCGAAAACTGATTACAATCTAAAACGGTACATCAATCAGCTGATAAAATTGTATGTTCTTCAGACGGAAATAATAAGGAAATTACGTCAATCGCTCTAAAACTGAAATAGCAACGATACAGTTAAAGAATAGATACATCAATAAAATAGTTTGATTTGTTTCTACAAACGGCATAGAGCTCTTTCCGGCGTCGACGTTTGTAACGTGATTCCCGAGTGAAACACTGACGTCAACACCGGACAATTGACGTACCTATCGGCCACGATATCAATTTAGAGATAGATCGGAAATGGAGGCAATTAAACTTTCAGGATAGGGCCAGGTATCCCCCAAATCGTTTCTAATCTTTCGATCTCCGCATTGTCCTAGGCCAACCCTGTTTGGTATACCTCTTCCTTTCTCTATTTTATGTCCTTCTATTTATTCTGTCTTAGGTTAGATTTTTCCTAAGAATGAAAAATCCTTAACACCACTACCCTTCGTCAAATTAGGGTGAAATATTTCTCGACACCTGCGTTAATTCTTCTCCGATCACCTAGAGGGTTAATCTTTCGATCTCCACAACCCTTGGAATTCCTTCTCTGTTGGCGCACAGGATCTCTTCGTCTCTCTTCCTGTCCATTTATTTCCTCTGTCTGTGCAGCGAGCGTTGGCTCGGTCGTCAGGATCGGTGTATCAGATTTCCGATGACCGTGGCATACGTACTCGGCCGAAGGTAGATTAGATTTTAATAATGCAATTTGGGTTTACGGCGGTACGTAGTCGAATGAAGGAAGGAAGGAAGGAAGGAAGGAAGGAAGGAAGGAAGGAAGGAAAGGGGGTTGGTGCGAAAGAGAAACGTAGAGGATTGAAGCGCAGGGTTTGCGCTGGTTGGTCCGACTGTAAAACGAGCCGGTTTTCGCCCCGAGGAAGCAAACCAGAACGGGACTACGGGCTCTGGTAATTGTTAGAATTTGATTGGGCCTCGACGTAGCAGCGAGCAACTGCCGCAAACGTGTGCGGTTCGCCTCTGTTGGCATCGGCTATGAGTTCCAATGTCCCCGGGCTGTTCGCGTAGCTGCGTGCGAATGCGAATTTCAAGCCTTTCCTGGGAAATTGATAATAGAGCTAGGCTGCAGGGTAAGGGGCTGCAAGTACGATAAGGGATGGATAGGAAATCGTTGCGAGAATCGCGGTTGTACTCGCAGACATTCAGGATACGTATGGTGAAATCGGTCAGGACCTAAAGCGACGCGAAATTTAATCGTGGAAACAACAGTTTAGGGGAAGATAAGGAGCTTCCTTGAAACGGCATTAAACGTTAAAATTGGGGCTGCCATTGCGAGCAGTTGGATAAGGATGATGCTATCGGGGGGTGAAATTTCTGTTCGCGAACGCAGAAACCATTTTTAATTCTCGATCCTGCTTTCAGTTTCATACACGCTCTGTTTCTTCCGCGAGGTACCTTTTGTTTCTCTGATTCTCGAATATTTCCAGCCGCGTTCCATATTTTAATTTGCATGAAGATTCGTTCAGAGAGGGGACATCGAAACTTTGGAAAAATATTTGTCCTGATCGTTAATTGGTAGTATCAGTGATGCATCTGCTAACGAGGCGTATAATGCAATCGTCTGCTAGCGAATGATTAAAACATCATCGTTTATTGAAATAATGTGAACCGATAGTAGTGGCGCGTTGGTAACGATGATTTTAAACGGGTCGTCGAGGGTATATTAACATGGTTCGAAGTCGGAATGAAATTGCGAATTTAGTCACGCGCGTTGCACAATCTACCTGGTGAACTTGATCTCGTTATTATGAACCGTCCCCGCGTAATATGATCGACGGCCAACGGAATCACGGCTCGCTTCCGGCGACGGGTGTTTGATTTATGCGAGCCAGGTACGAAATTTCAAATCCCGAGTTACACTCTCTGGCGAAAACCCGATCGGCGCAGTTTACGATGATCGCGTGCGTACTTGGTGTTTTGCATTTCGTACATCTCCGCTTCCATTTACTTGATTCGGCCCGGTGCACCGCCCTTAACGACCCGGTCCCCCGTTAAATTACGCTAAATTATTAAAATATGATAATCTGCGGGCAAATTGCGCGCGGCCAGATGAAATCTTCGCCCTTCGTTAAAAACGTCATCGGGCTCGTTAAGGTCGATATTGATGTAGCGTTGATCGAGAACGGCTAACGATACAGCTTACCCACCGCCCCCTACGAAAATGTTCAATTCGACGCAATCGTTCGAGTCACTTTTCACGAATAAATATTACTTTTGCTCGTTGACAATTTTATTCGATAAAAATATTACGTATAACTCTAATCTCGACGACTTCTCCGAAGTGGATGCCAATTAAAAAAATTCGTTCCAAATATATTATATTAATTTAATTTACCGTAACTCTGCTGATTCATGTGCATCTACCAAGTTTCTACGACGAAAAAATTGTACTTTCCTATAATAATGAGGATTACGTAGCAAAATCGAAGCGTGGCGCTCATTAAAAGGTAATTAAGGTCATCCAGGTAAGGATGATCAGAGAATTATCTCGAGAGATATTATCTCGAGAAAACCTGCCCCATACGAATTATTTCGGTTTAATCAATCGACGCAGCTCGAAAAACGTGCAAGTTCTAGGTTAACCTGAGAAACATGTTCCATATTAGATATTTTTACACAAATTCACAAAGAAGAAACCACCTTGACCGTTTCTCCTCGACCGTCACTGTTTCTCGCGTTCCAACTGCAAATAGATTCACAGGCTATCGATTACCAATCGAAGTGAAAATAAATTTTAAGAAACGAAAACCCTTCTAGAATCCAATATCGGATAATACCGATATAAGCTCGTTCCTTATTACTTAATAACGTTTACCTGCTCGTTTCCAATCCAATTAGCGACATAGTAAATGAGTCAAATTTGATTACGAATCAAACCAACTCTTGGTAGCTATACAAATTAGCCAACATCTCAACGAAATAAGTCGAATGCAATCGAGCGATAGAATCGAAGAATGGTAGGAGGACCATTTTCGTGCATCCTGGTCGAATGTTGGTGGGCGAATTGAAAGAAGAGGCAGGATACTCTGTGGTGGCTCGGCGAAAGGGCAAGGAGGAGAGAAAAAGAAAAGCGAGGATTAAAAAAATAAGACGAAGAAGAAGAAGAAGAAGCGACGAGGAAGGGTAGAAGGATGGAACGGGGTGCAGGATAAGGAGAAAGAGATAGAGAGGCGCAAGTGCGGTAGCAGGAACGGTCGGATAATTTATTATGGCATTACTCAGTGGCGGACACCTGAATGGCCAATGGGGAGGGCCACGTATGTGTGGCTGGCCGGTGTGTCCGGTGCCTGGTGCTCGCATAGTTGATATTATTTAGCCGGAACGGGCGCGAACGAGGGAGATAGAAGGAACGGGAGGTGGGAGAGAATGCACCTTAGCCGTGGCCTAAGGTCCCGCAACGCATAGATCATCCGGAGGCCGGGTATACCGGTTTCGTGTCACGTGCATCCACCATTCGACTCTGTGAATTTGCGGACACGACCGACAGAGAGAGAAAGAGAGAGAGAGAGAGAGAGAGAGAGAGAAGTAACTGCACACGTTCGTGGAAGACCGCCACGTCGAGGGCTGTGAACACCAGCGGGGATTTCGTTGCTCATTGATATGGACGAAGACCTGGCTCGACTGAGATTAACCGACACGCGTGTTGCGCAATACGTCTTGTTAGCGGTGCACGCTGTTGCTTGCATATCCGCTCTGCACCGGCTAAATTAACGCGTCTTCCAGGGACCGGTTAAACGTGCCGTCAGGAGAACCATCAGAGCTGATTTTTCACGCGATTCCGGATGAACCTCTTAAAAAGAAAACCGGGATGGATGATAAATAAATTCCAATTAAATTATATTCAAACGCAACCCTTCCAACCGCAAATAAATAAAAAAAAAAAGTAGAAATCCATATCCTGACGAAGGATGTCGTGAATAGCGTGGGTGAGCAGGGTGGGTTTCGAAGAAAACTTTACGATCAACCGGGCGGTTTTCTATTTGTTTTAAAAAGGGACTCGTAAAAGGTTGGCCGGTTGCTCGGTCGGCTGGCATAAAATGGCCCAGTGGGTGTGAAGGGCTGACAGGCCGGGGTTATACGGACCATCAAGGTTGCACAATCTGTCATAGAGGGTTTGGTGGGGCGGCAACCTGTTGCTTCATTGTTACTCCGAGAGAAGGTGCATGGTAGCCCGTGCGTATATAAACTGCCTTTTCTCCTAACGGTTGCACACAAGAGCCGACCATAACGTGTCGCGGTGTGTCGCACATCCGAACCGACTCATTTTCGCCGACGCTCGCGCCACCAGAAGCTGTTTGTCATTCTCCTGAAAACGTCGCTTAATCCCGCGCCTTTCTTCGCCACCTTCAACGAGTCGCGGGAAATGAAACACCCTTGGAGAGAAAAAGATAGACAATACTAGACACGAGTAATTATCACCCCCTTCAACGTGATCGCCATTTCACGATTCAGGGTACCGTCGTAATTTTTTACATTCAATTTTTATTCCCGCGATGCACTCACGAAAGTAAGGAAAGGAAGAATTGGTTTCTGCGAATGAGCCAAGGGTTCCAGCGATCAGCGATGAAATTGCATAAAGGCGATAATTGCATCGTAAAGGAAAAAAAGGGGGGGCTCCGTCTGGTAGGAGCAAGTAATTGGCTTTTCGTCGCGTGTTTGCCGAAGCACGACGTCCTGTTTCATTAAACTGTTCGACCCGAGCTGCTGGGAGCCGATTCGGTAAGGATTCACGGTTCGATGATCACAACGTCACCGTGGATCAAAAGCTCCACTCTGAATATATCACGTCTGTCGGGAAAGTTCGTCGATTTTTGCTCGCCACCTTCATTTCGCCAGCTTTCAGAGAATTTCTTCTCTCTGTCTACCCCGTCCGTCTGTTCAACCACTCCCTCGAAATTCAACAGAGGCTTTTATTAAAATTATAATCGTCCTATCGGTACGTTGCTCCGCGAAATCGTTTAGGGAGGAAACGAATGCACTTGAAATGCAGTCGCACCGACACTGTGTTGCATTTCGCGGCCATGACAGACACGCATTCCGTGTCTTTATTGGGTTCACTGCACCATGAAATTGGCTACTTTCACCTTCGCTTGTATATATAATGTTTAATCGAATCCTAGTTCGAATCATCGGAATTTCCTCTTAGACACCGGCTTGCACGACGTCGCAGCGCTTTAGTCACGCATCGGGGCACTTTAATATGGGACACTGATTATATGTACGTGTATCGCGTTCAGAACCGTTCAGCCTTATCGTAGAATTACCGTCGAAGATTGCTTTCGAGGTGTTTGAAAAAAGAAATAACAGGATGACGTTATTTACGTTTCTATTTTTTCCCCTTTCAAACGTCACGAGGCGTTGCTTTTTCCTTTTCCTTCGGTGTATCAAAGAATTTAATAAGCGACACGGATTTCAACTGGTCAAGCTTATTGTCCACGTAGACTCGTTTCTCTGAAAACGACAAACTTCCAAGATCCTCCCCCGTTAACACACGCTTGGAAAGTTTGCACTTTCTGGATGAAACTTGGAAATATTTTTTGTAACCTAAGGTGTTGAAAGCCAGCAACGTGTTTGATTATTGACTCACGTCCGTTCGCATTTTATTCTTTCCTCTGTTTATTTTTAATTACATACTTCGTTATCTCAGTTCTCACATATTCAAACGTTGTCTCCTTTGTTTCGTGTCCCGTATCTTTTCTTTGTTGTACAACGATCTTACATAATGTTTACAACAGGATAAAAAAAATACAATGGCTCTTAAATTTTGTGGTGTAAAGAACAAATTGACCAAGTTCTACTTTCACGAAGTAACACTATGAATTAAAATCTGATAGATTGACAAACTGATTGTTAACGATAAAAGAAGAAAGAAGCACGAGGACAAGTGGTTGTGTTGTTGCACAAGCGGCAAACTATTATCACAAACAATTATCCTATCCGTCCCACTTCAATCCATAAATAGCTACTTCCTCGAAAAACACGGGAAACGAAGAGACGTGTTATTAAACAGTCATTAAGAGTCTGGAGATGAACCGGATAAGGATATCGTTGACGAAACCACCCAGAGTGACAAAATTACAAGGCGAAATATTGAAAGTCTTCGTAACAGATTTTCAACCCTTGGTAGTTTGAAACTAAGATAAAAAATATAGTTAAATTTCTCGTGTAAGAAAGGTGGAATATTTTGCAAAATATCTTAAGCTATATTGTCAAAGTGGGAAGAGCGTGGTATCTGTAAGTCCGAAGGGATTCGCTAGCGCTTGCACCCCCCTGATACGTACCGGTTACCGTCGAACCGGGCCAGAATAGCGCTTATCAAAAGCACAGCTTCCGGCCGGAAACGCTCGAAACTTCTCCCTCGACGCACTTAAGAATCTAATAAACGGTATCGCGACCGGTCCGCAGCCGACCGCATGCGTTAAGACTTCTCGCTTATTTGCCCATGCATTCTCGTTTCCAGCGCCGCTGGATGACGGAGTTCAACGAGTTTCCCCGTTAATTCGTAGTTGAAGGGTTTTCCGAGGGCATACGCAGGTCCAAGGGAAAAGGCCGAGATACCATCTGAACCGTGGTGGTTCTTGCCTTTCCTATGAAAGCAGCATTCCATCTTTCCTTTTTTATTTTTCATTAACTTCAGTAGCAATTTCCACTCTTTTAATTTGTAGATTGCAAACCCTCGGTAACCGTGGTACTTAGGTACTTCCAAAATTTTTCTTAATAAGGACTAACCAAACAGACGTTTTGTGTTTCAGATTAACTGGATGTAAACTGGGCATTCTTCCAAACGCTTATCGATCACAGACGACACGTGCCTCTACAAACTGGGTAAGTCATGAAATCTTCAAGAATACCAGTCTCTCTTCGAAGTAATTTAACGCGGTACAGAAGCAGTAACCCAAGCTGTGCCCAACCGTAGGGTTTATAACCCTGCTATTCCGTCTATATCGCGAACCTCTTGTTTGACTTTGCAATTGCACCGCGCCGTCCGGCGAAATGCAACTCCTTCAAACGTGTTTCACCAGGCAATACGGTGAAAAAGACCGGCCGGCTAACTTTTTTCCTAACGAAAATTTCAAAGCAGCTTTTCCGGCTGGCTACCCCAAAAGAGACCGGTTTTTAAGTAATCCCCGGAAAAAAGGGGTTTGTTTGCGCGAAAGGTACAGAGGCTCGAAACAGATTAAACACCGGTGATTTTTCTGAACAATATTCTGCTTGATGCTTAGAGAAGCGTTAATTATAAAGACACTCGACCCAGAAGGTAGCCGAGGGGGGGCGCGTTTCCGTTTCAGCTGGCAGGAAGTAACCGCAATGAAAATCGCGAGTCGACGGCGACGAAACGGCAACGGTCGGATGATAAAAACTTTGTAAACGCGGTAGCAAGGCAAAAAGGTCAGTAACGTGGCGGGGGAGAGAGAGTATTGATCCGGCTGGCCGCGGCCCAATTACAATATTTTATTGAACTATAACCGTGCTCGGTTGTCGAACGCAGAAAACTGTAACGCCGTTTATCGCCTCGTTGCAACAGATTCGAAAAGGAAATCGCAAGGTTCGTTGTCGATCTCGTATGAAACCGATCGACGATCGAGTCTAACTTTCAGGGGTTGAAGGGGTGTTGAAAATAGAAAAAATGTAGACAAAGAATTTTTCAAAGTTCAAATTTCCAACACTTCTGCGACTAACTGGGGTTTCAAAGGGTTAAGAAACAGAGTTATCAGCCAAAGGTACGTCGCTATGGCCATAAATTAGGTATAGACGTGAATTAAAGAGGATGTAAACGGAGCAAGGACCGGCAGATGGACTTTTAAAGCGGCTCACGTTCGGAGAACCGGTTAGATCATGATGCCGGTGGTGGTGGCGGTGGAGATCCGCTTTGGATGCTCTCTTTTCGGCTGGAAAGGGGCTGAAGTATGCCTGGCCATTATCATCGATGTTGCAGTTCAATTTTGCCAGTCGGTGGGGGCAAGTCTGTGCAACGTAAGTGAGACGGCTACCCTGTGGTTAGGGTGTGACGAACGAGTGTACGTGTCAGCACTGCAAACCACCCTCATTTAATTTGCTGAGAGCCACTGTATATCAGCCAGGTTCCTCCGTTTGCTTTCGGATGGAAAGGGGGCGGAAAACTTTGCTGCGAGCCTCGTTTATCTCTTCGTCGCTCGATTACAATAAAGACTTCGGTTCTCTTTCTTCTCTGTACGGATACGCGGACAATTTGCGCGTAATCGCGTCACGATACACCTCTTCGCGAACCATTGCGATGGTTTATCGATGAAAAGTTTCGAAAAGAACAAGCTGGTATTACTAGGTTAAGGAATTGGTTATTATTGAAATTGTTGCGATTAAAAGTATCCGGCTCAAGAATTTTTATATTCAGATTGAAAATTTGATCAGTGCCGACAGGTATAAATGAAGTTATTTAAGACATTCGTTATTTAGTAGGTATTAATTATTAACGTTCGTCAAAGTCACCTGCTGATTAAAGAATATTTCGTTATCCGAAAGATTGAAATGATTGTTTTTGCATGGAGAAGCGAGAAATCTGTTTCAATTCTCGAATATTTTAAAAATGTTTTATTAATTTTTTGCGCGGTTCCTCGTTATTTTAACAATTTTTCATATTCATCCCGGAAATTTTAAGAGCGTTCACTGTGACGAATGAAACCATCCGCTTAATTTACTTCCAAGCCAAATCGAAGCTATTCGTTAGTAATAATGTATCAAATATTAATTATAGGTAACGTCTATCAGTTCAAAAGAATTAATTATCTAATTATCCATGTTAAGCGCTTTGCGTCATAGAAATTCCATAATTTTGACGCGCGTTGTTACCGGATATCTCTTTGTCCTTTCGTTTAATGCGCCATGCAAAACGATATTCGTTTTTCGTTCTCGTATTAATTAACGCGGATTGGATAATCGCGATTCCCGCTGTAATTCCGCTAAAATCGCGGACGATGGTTGCGAACGCGAGGAAAAACGGGGACGACCGTGTAACATCTGATAGAAACGTTTCCCGCGGCAAATTTCATTTCGGCCGAATATCATTTAACGCGAAAGTCGCAAACTCTGGATTAAATTTCCGCCACCGTTCTCTTTCCCTTCGTCCCCTACGCTTCTCTCTTTCTATCCCAGCCGGATATCGCCAACCGCACGCGGTAAATCCGAGAAGCGTGCCAAACAGGCAAACTTATAAAACGCGTTTACCCGCCGCGACATTTTAATCTATTAACGCGATCGAATCGCGCAGTGATGATTCGAGAAATTAAAACGGCAAGTTCCACGCGTTTTGCGTTCAATTTCGAAAATTGAGATAGGCCACATTTCGGCCGGCACCGTTCTTCAACTCATCGATACAATTATAATTCGTCTGTCGAAAGTTTGCCCCGCTCGAATTTCGTTCGCCCGTGACAAAAGAGAACTACGCTGCGGGCGACGATTCTCGAAATTGAATCTGAAAAGTAAATCGAATCGAGAGGATGACAGCCGCGATATATTGAATTAAATAACTCGGTTATCGTCGAATAAAAAAAAAAAGAAAAAACGATTAAAAAAAAGTGAAAATGTTATTGCGCACATTTCGCGTGCATTTTTGACGAATTTCTAGCTGGTTAGAGGTTTCGTAATTTGAATTCGCCGGCGCGCTTTTCCGCATAATTTTTACTTGAAATTACACCGACCAGCAAGCTCGCGGGACCATTCTAATTAAATTTGCGGTGCCGTTTATCAATCCGAATAAAGTACGGTTTTCAGGCCGGTGCGTGCCGTGAATTTTCACCGTTTCGTACCGGCTGCTTGCACGATTTCCCGAATTTTCATCGGTTCGATAGATTTTTTAACGACGCCACCGGCCGCCGCGCGATAACAACGTTAAGGTGAACAAAATCGAAAGAGATTTCGATCGATGTAAGCGTTTGTTCTCCTTCCGGCAGGAAATTCGTTCGAACCGATACGAGCTTTCGGCGATTCTTTTTTTTTTTTTCTCTCCCTCCTCATGCTGTTTGTGATTTATTTGACATCAAAATTGAATTTCCAGGACAATCTCGCGTCTCGCCTTCTTTTCACCTGCTACGATCGAAATCAACGAATAACGCAAAAGGTTTTTACCTTGTAAATTGGCGGGATATTTCAGAGAGTTCGCCCTCTTCTAAAATATTAAATTAAGGAGAAGTTGAAAGGACGTTCTCAAATTCGATCGATTCGAGGAGGAAAACGTAGCAATTAGCGGGAATAAGAACAATCGCTTCTTGAATACTGTTTGAAAGCATCGCTTTAATAATTTTCAATTGGAACACAGTCGGATGGGAAAGGTTCGTTCAGCATCCGCAGCTGATAATATTAAGATGTACGTCGGATTAATGGGATATTAAATCGGTGATGAAATTAATCGCGATGTTGATCAAACGTCGAAACAGCAGTAAAAAGGACGCAGGGTACACGGTGAGGCCACGTTAATTCGCCAATTACTCGGCCGGGAAATGGACTTTTATTAAACGTAGAACAAATTAAGCTGCTTTACAGCGAATTACGAAAGTTAATTGAATATCCTTTCGCTATAATGATAATTCCTTTGGCTGTAATGCTACAAAAGCCCGTTGAAAGAACCGGTAGGATGAGTTTCCCTAGCGTCGAGAGCTAACCGGCGAGTTTTCAAATCCCACTTTATTTTTCAATATCAAATATTTAATGCTCTTCCCTCGTTTACGACGTTCAATAAACATTCTCAATTATTAATAACGACAACAAAGTGCACAATTACCTAGCTTCAATGCATCACCGTCGGAGACAATGAGGCTATGTTTTGCCTTGACCACTTTGTTCGCAACGATCCCGCAGCTCCCATTTCGCGCAAATTGAATTTTTCAATAATTTATACTTCGAAAACCAGGCAATCGGTTCTTAAAGCAATACTAAACGTACACTTTATGAACGGAAGCGAAGATAACTTGTTGAAATTCTCCATCTAAATCGGTCATAATTGTATCGGTTATTCTTAAACAGCGAAATGAGGTATAATAAGTTTAAACGAAATCGTTTCGAAACGATGGCTCGTTAGGGGAGAGGGTGCACGAGATTCGAATTGACGCGAATTCGCATGCGATTCTAATTTTCCTAATTGCCTGACGAGCGGTGCCTTTCGTACGGCTGAAAATAAAGTCGTCACCGTTCATTTTTAATCGTTTCAACTTTATCGCGAAGCTACGAGGGGGATACGTGGTCTCGGGTTACGTGGTCGTTGGCGTTATAAACGTGCCGGGAGCGAGCAATTTCGCGAAATTATGGCGATCCGGCTGCCCGGTTACGTCGCACTCGTGGAAACGGCCATTAATATCGAGCGTGCTACCTTTAAAGTATGTAGCTGCTTTCTCGTCTTTCTACCCTCTCTAACCAGCCGCGCGGATATCAAGCTATCAGTTTTAAGTTGACCGAACAAACCGTTCGCACACGAACACCCCTGCGTTTCGCCGTCTTTCGGATCGCGAGCTTCAAACGTCCCGTTCTTTCCCACCTTTCCCTCGTTTCTCTTTCTTTATTTTCTTTTTTCTTCTTCGTTTTTATCCGATCGCTGGCAAACGAAAGCAACGCGCGAGAAGAGGAAGAAAAGAAACGTCGAAGCTCGATCAAAGAAGAATTAAAGCTTTTTAATTCACGGTACATCGGGAGCCGTTCGATCGGAAGCAATATCGGTGATTTAGTTACGTTCGCACGTGAATCCGCGAGAACGATTCCAAAGAACCGACTTTATCGCTGTTAATCATCCTGGAAATTGATGAATTTACCGAGTTTACCTGCTATACATATAATTCGATCTCTCTCTTTTAATTCATCGCTCGGCCACGTAACGTCTATAAAAATGTGAAATTTATAGAATTTCAGGGTAATTTTTCTATAGATTCTCCGAAAGAATCCTCGCCCTTCTTTTTCCACTTTCCGACAATAGTCCCTCCCTGACAGGTAAAACATTCGATGTCATAATTAAAACGACGTTCTTTTTTCCCCCCAGATCTGGGTTAAAGCTTGAAAACCGTATTCACCAGTCCCAAAAGTGTGACTTTTAATCAGTTCTCTCGGTAGACAGTTCTACTTCGGAATGAAAGGAGATTTCGGTGTAACGAGGGAAACGTTACATTAAAAAATCAATATACCAGCAGGTGTCGATCTTGGCTGATAATTTCGCAGGTAATATCGCGAGGAAATGTTGCATTCGTGAACTTTGGAAGTTGGTAATCGAAGTTCCTCCCGGTCTCTTCCTCGACGCGTTAGGAACAGCCTGCCGAGTGTTTTGAAAACTTTTCCACCCTGCAACGTTTCGATAAAACTTGAAACAGTTCTACGCGTAGATACAGTCGCGCGAACGTGTTACGGAATTCCGTTTCGTTTCCAGCACGACGAGCCGTTACGAATTTCATTATCCACCAGAGTCCACGCTCGTCCATCCCTTCGATATTCCCTTCTGTTATTTTATTTTCTCCGCCAACGCAACGTATCTAGGCGTTGACAATTTTCACCTACTTTCACGAACAACGCTGGCCTTTGTTTCTTATTTACATCGCGCCCTTTTAAACGGGATCTATTCTCATCTCGACACACGGTGCAAGCAGCACGTGTCGTTCGTTGTCGGGCATATCGCGCGACACTCATTCAGATTCAACGAAACGAGGATAAGTTTTTACGTAAAGGATGAATGAAGTCATTACGCGTAACGTTAGCAAGGTCTCGTTTATAATGCGCATCAATTATCCGCACCCTTATACGCTCTAACGAGTTGGAGTACAACATAAATTCCATAACAGGCAGCGTCTTAGAAGTTCGCGAAGCGTGGAAAATCGACGCGTACCTTCTCGTTTTCGTTCTTTCAACGTTGTTCGGTAAGTTGCCAGCCTCGCTACGATTCGTAGGGAAGTATTTTTTAAATTCTATCGAGCATCAACCGTGGAGCGATATTAATGTAGAAAAGTGTAATTGGCGAAGGGAATATTCTTCCTTTGGATGAAAAGAAAAAGAAGGAAAGCTTTTTCGTCGCAACAAAGTTAGCCGTAGCGGAGTAATAAGATTATTCGTAGGCAAAGATTAATGGTTCGAGCTTTGGCAAAAAATATGATGATTTTAAGTTAGCCTTCGGGGCCGGTTGTAGTCGAAACTCTCTTTTAGTACCTCTCTTAACTTTCTAATGCTTTTTACGTGGCCTGTACCAGCCACTATCAGCGCTAACAGCAAGTTATGAATACAGAGCTAGGTTTCTAAGTGCATTAAATATGCAGCTCTGATAACGGGAAAAGAGATTAAGGAAGGTATATAGGGTGGCCAGCGTACAGGTATGCGGTGGCGCGTTTTATGGCTCGACACTAACGACTTCAAATGAAGGGAAATACAGTGAGACTGCGTAGAAATAACAAGCTTTGCGAACTTCCCGCGATATTGTCTTTTACAACCACCTTGCGCAACACTCGCGTTAAATAACACCGAACGTTTACGCAACATCGTTTTACATCGACGATCCTCTTTAATCGACGAGCGATACCCTTTTTATTAAATTATCCTCGGCTAATATCGACGGCTACGTTTTTCTTTCTTCAATTATCAGGCATTGTTCTTTCAATTTAAGATAGCTGTTTTTAAATAGAATTAACACGATTTTTTACCCTTTTTCTAACTCTCCCTTATCTACCTTTCCGATACGCTTCACGCGTCTCCTCGCTCGGAACAACGTCTCCGGACGTTATCTCCCTGTTTCTTCGTTGAAACGACGAGCCGATAGCACGCTGGCGATGACAATGTCAATTACCGACAGCTCGTACGCCGGTGCTACGTCGATCCGCGTAAAAACAGTCGTCGTTCCCTGTAATTCACGCGGAACATCCTTTATTCCCGTCACGCGCCGCGAAAGCGACACCGACAAAATGCTAATTCGCGTCGAATTGAATCCTCCGTCAGTTTCCTTTCGAAAGAGAAACTCTCGTTCCGCGGATAAGCCTGGAAAACTCGCCGGTTAGTCATCGTTCTGGATACATGAAGCGATCGAACAACGGATTCGAAGAAGCTACCCGTTAAATTGCTTCCCGAAATTCGTTCGCCAATGACAAGTAACTTTCTATCGCGAAGGAAGTTGGATAAGAAGAACAAACAGGGGACAAGAAGTCTTCGCGATTCGCCATCAATCATCCTCATGCCATTCGGACCAATAGACGCCGTCGTGCTTCTCGCTTCTAACGATCAAAGAAGACGAAGAGTTGAAGGTTGTAGAGGAGACTTTGTCAGTTCCGTAAATCGGTCATCGGCTATGCACACTCTACTGTAATAGAGGAAGCTTTGTTAAAGACAAAGGGAATTTTACGACAAAAGCTGCCAGTCGCAGATTATTCCTGACCGAGACGTTTCGAATCAGTGTACTCGCTTAAAACAAAGTGTGTGACACGCTTCTTTTTCTTAAATTATGTATCATCGAACGGTTAATTAAACGCGAACGATTTGACGAGGTCGACTAATGTCTCGTTAAATATTCAAAGGAAGAAAAAGCGAGGAGGAAGCGAATGAACAAATTACGAAAGCAGCTCGTTATTCGTATTCGTGAACAGGCTAAATTCAATTTGATAATGTTGCCCGGCGATGCAATAACTTTCAACGAAGTCCCCGAGGGAAAGTTGCAGCGCGTGCACTCGCCTTCAATCTGCTCGTTGGTGAAATTGCGAAAGCCACCAGTTTCCTTCCTCTCCCTTGATTTTCGATCGCCAACCGATGAGGAGCGAGACGGAAAAGCAAAAGGACCAGCTAGTGTTTTACGTGCCCAGGGAAAACTTTCCATTAGGAAGTCTCGCGACGGTACAATTCTTGATAATATAACGCAACCAATATGTAAAGTTACCAAGTGCAAACGAAAGAAAGGAGATACAGAACGGCATAATCGTCGATTCGATCAGCTTCGAGAGCTTCGAAGTCTATTGATTTATTTTACGATGATCGTAAACTCGATCGGATCGGATCGGTTCGGTTCTCGCGTTCCTCGCGTTCCGGCGTGTAAGTCATCGCGCGATCGGCTCCGCGAAAGAGACAAGACAAGCGGATAGGAAATAAAAGAAAATCGAGAGAAAAGGAAGTCTCGGTTCGAAAAGCGCGCTTGCCCTCTCGCGACAAGTCCGAAAGATATATCGTCGCGCGTATATTTACGAGGAGCCGGAGTTATAAATCACGGGTTCGTCTGCTTACCAGAACGCCGATGGAAATGGTAGCATCTTTCTCTAACCCGGGTGCATCAGCTTCGAACCATCTCGCTCGTACGAGCCACCCCGTCACCGGCCAATGCCGGCCTAATGGTTTTTCGATAATTGTGTAACTGTTTCACATTGCTGGCCGGTGAAACACAGCCACTGTAAACGCTTTAGCCCGTTTAACGAGCCTGCTCTGACACGATCCCCTGGCCCTCTCGTCTACCTTCTACCTGCGATATACCTCCGCGTTCTCCATCCATTTCCATTCCGTCTCTCTTCTGACGCATACGCGAAACCCGGGACGGAATGAGAATCACCTTGGCACGCTTACCGTCACGCCCCTTGTTTCCCTCGCATTTTCCTCCGCCGATTATCGCCGATACGATCGCCCTGCTTTTCGTTTCCTCTCGCCGATTCGAGGAACTTGCCTCAACTTTTCGCTCTAACAAGCTAATCGAGCGAGATGTTGAAGAGAAGTCGAAGGGGATGAAAATTATCGTGTATACTGTAGAAAAATTCACTTCCAACGAGGTTATTGCTTTTCGGATATAAATTGGTGGCTATAAAAGATCGAGGAGGGATGAAAAAGTTCGATATTAACAAAAGTGCGTCGAAGTGATTGCCCGTGAAGAAGTTGCAGGATTCTGCAAGGGAGAAAAGCGTGCGTTATGGTCGACGGGTGGCATAATAGTTAGCGAAATCTCTCGAGCTCGTCAGAAGGTATAGTTGGGGAGGAATTATCGTGGCGAACGGCCGTAAATCGTGGCGCGTTTGCAACTTGGCGCTGCCACAGAGTAAATAAAACCGTTTTCTCCCCGTTGTGTAACTCTTTTCCCCACCGATAAATATTTACGACCGCGACGGGCAAACGAGCTTTATTATGTTCCGAGCAAGTCGAATGGGATCTCTCCTTAAAATTCTTGTCAGCCTAGTTGAAGCGCGTGTTCGAAAGGGAGACCGAAACAGCTACAATGGTTATACGGTTCGTTGTAAATCTTAATTCCTCCCCGCTTGCATTTCTCAAACATACATCATCGACCGGGTTCTCGGCTTATCTTTAGTGGCCCGGTGTAAAGTCCCACTTATAAAGGTGTTTCCGACAACCTTCGAGGACCGAACTATGCCCCTTTTTGTCCTCTCTTCATTTTATCTGCGTCTACATACAAGCTTTCGACGTTTCTTTCCTTCTTTTACGGCGACACAGTTTAACCGCATCGATGATTCTAGCGAAGACGCGAGCGTCGTTGCGGTATTAATTTAATTAAAAAATTCTGTTATCGTCGAATAGATTGGTAAAGAAATCGAATTGGCAGGAGGATTGACGTAAGTAGCAGGCAACGGATCGCACGCGAGGAGCGCTTTCCATCGCGAATATCACAATTCATGTTCGGCAAGCGGATCGGGAGGAACATTTCTGCCGGATCCGCGTTGTATCCGCCTTGGGTTACGGGCTGCCAATAATTTATAATGAAACGCCATATCTTTTGTTGGCCCGAGAAATTGATTATTGCCTGTTGTTTCCTCGCCAGCGAATCAAATTTCACGCTTGTAAATCATGTGGGTTTAATATCGGCTCGGTGGTGT
The DNA here is from genome assembly GCF_051020975.1 of Osmia lignaria lignaria. Taxonomy (NCBI): domain Eukaryota; kingdom Metazoa; phylum Arthropoda; class Insecta; order Hymenoptera; family Megachilidae; genus Osmia; species Osmia lignaria. The sequence continues at coordinate 9,671,494 of NC_135033.1, read as the reverse complement.
TGCACCGGCATCCAGCAAATAACCCTCTTTCCTTTTTTTTTTCCCTCCCACCTATCTTGACCGAACGCTCTCATCCTTCGCTTTAGTTTGACGTAGCGCACCCTCGCCATCCTTGCTCCACCCTTCCCATTCGTACAACGCTTTTTTCCATCATCCTCCTTTCTCGATCGCTATTATACCGTTTCGCGAGCTTTCTTGCTATCGACGAGTGTTTGCGCCGTTCCGACCTTGCCCACTAATGGTCCCGGCGAGAAGTATCGCGTTGTCGATATAAACGTCCCCTCGACCCCCTGGTCGCGATAAACACTTTTTGTCGTTGGCGATTTCCCAACATCCACCTGTCCATTCTTGCCGGACCGATTAAGTCCTCCGATCTATCGGGTTACCTTGGACGTTTTTATCGACGGATAAATGGAGTCGCGAGCAAATCGAGACGAATCGAATCTGTTGGAATTTAAAAAGTCGCTCGTTTCGATAGAGATACACGCGTGAACTATAAGAAGCCAGTGCGCCAGTCGGAAATGAACGCGAGGAAAAAAATGTCAAATGCAATGTCATCGAACGAGAAGGATGGAAGGAAAATGGGTTAATGCGGGGTAATGGAGGTCCTATTGTACTCGAAGCGGTATTGGAAATTGCAAGAGCCCCATATTCGTTGAAATATCTTGATGAGCGATAAAATAGTGTGCAGGTCCTTTTTTTTATATTTTAGTTAAAGCTCATTTGAAAAGAGACTGAAAGAAATTCTTTAGTCGTTTCGAGTCTCGAATAGCTGCATAGTAATGCTTATATTCTCTAACTGGCTGTAATTGGCGTAGAAAAATTCTGAAAGTAGGTTCAATGCTTCAATTTCCTGAACACCTGACGATATCGTTTCTAACGAGGCAGAATTATGCAACACGATTCCGTAATTTCACCTCTGGCAAACGTTTCATTTCAAATTACCCGAGCCATTTAACTGTCCGACAAGCAAAACCGTTTCGCTCGGTTCTCGTTCTACCGATCGTGGACGCAATTACACCGAGATTACTCCGAAAAATCGGTGCAACAACGAAACGATTTGTTCCCCTCTACACTTTCATCGTCGAAATGATATTTCCTTCTTCTTTATCCTACGTTCCTCGCTACCGAACGCGACAAAGACGACGCGACGTTCAGTGAACCGCAAAGTGTCCCGAGCCACGATCCTTTCGATCCTTCATCTACGACCAACCGGTAAGCCCATTGTTCTCGACAATGAACGGGCAACGTTATAAATACGAATAAAGCGGAACATGCAAGTGCAGAAATCGTGCGATCGATCTATCCACCGCTTATCGCTCTCCAACCATCGAGCCTCTTAATTGACGCTTGCGCAACGTCACCTCTCTACGCTTTGCTAACTAATGTCGCAGCGAATACCGGGCAAAAACAGGGCCACTGTATAAATCATAACGCGTGTTCTCTGTTGGCCAAGCGGTTAACAAAGTTCAAAGGAAATTTCATTAGCGACTTTATCGAAAACCGGTTCGCCATCGACTGTCAATCAAACGCGACTAATCGTGTTCCGGTCTGAATTCGAGCCACGTTATCGTCCTTTTCGATCGCGATCGCGGTTTTCTATATATATATATATATTTTTTTTTTTTTTTTCAAACAGAGGAACGAAACGGTATGTCAGAAATTTAGCGGGGAGTCGGTCAAATTCCGCATACCAGATTTCCTACAAATTGCATTTAATCCTCGGAGCATGGAGCGGAATACAACTCGACGCTCCTGTGCCCGAGTCACCTGAATTCCGTAAAATGATCTTTGAAACGAGCACCTACGACGATTCTAAAGGTGTAGTACCAGCGAATTGTGAACGGGCTCGGAATGAATCGACGCGTTAAAGAATGGCCTCGACGCTCAATGAACGGTTGACGATTTTCAACGGAGAATCATAGTGACTGTGCGTTTGATACGATGAATGCGATCGTTGTTGCCTTCCTTTGGCGAAAACACGATTCGCGGAATCGATGACGAGGGACCGCAATTTCAAGTTAAAGATAAACTTTATTCGCTGCCTTGGAAAAGGGAATTCTTCTAATCGTCGCGAAATAGAATGTCGCAGCGAAAGAGAACTCTTTCGTGGCTCGACCTTGACCCGGTGTCGTTCGATAGGTTTGACCTGGAACAAAGTGAAATCAGGGCAAAAGAGGATCGAATCCGGGGAACAGAGCCAGAAATGATGCATAATCCTCTGCATGGCGGTTTTAAACTCTCGCTACGTGTACGCAGCCGATTAGCGCGGATGGCGTTCTGTCGACGATAATCCGAGATTATTGTTATCGACGTGGATCACGCGGCAACACACTCGACGCTCGCGCTAATGCTACCAATTTATCGTTAATTGATAAACGAGTTAATCAAGAATGTTTCTTCTCGAGGGAAAATCATTGTGAAAACGTTTTTCAAAGAATATCGCGTAGCGAGCTAACTTCTCTGGAACGTGTGGAACAATTGAGAAGGGATCAAAGTAGGACACGGGTAGCCGAAATGAAATTCTTGAGATGGGTTAAAGGATACTCGACACTCCGAGAGCAGGTGAAAAATTTAAGATTTTCTTTCGTGAAAGGTCGAAAAGACATCGATATGTTTTTTAAATGAGGGACGAACGGTCGGTGAAACTAACTTTTCCCTATAAATCTACTGGAAATAGATACATTGGATATTTCAGAAGATCGATCGGTGGATTAGATGAACCTAAAAAAAAAGAAATGAATTTTCATAAGTTTGTATACGAAAAGAAATTTAACTTTTCACGGACAAACAGATACAGCTGAATTCTCGGCCCGGTAGTTCGCGGGAAACGCAACTTTACGCGAGAACAAATGACCCAGCAAACGTTACAGCGGCAAACAAATTCTGCTCGAAATGAATTTTACAGGCCGTTAAAAAAGAATGTTGTTTCATCGCGTTCCGGTTAAGCGAACAGCATCGTTTTTGATCGTGCCCCGGCAAAAACGAACCGCGAAACGGAAATTATTACGCACGATCCACGGGTACGCTTGCTCGATTAGCATAGATCCCGTTTCGTCAGCGGTAATCGAAGCTTATTGTTATTCGCTCGGATAGCTCGAAGGCCAGTTATATTTACTCGAGACTCTGCTTGATCACCGATTGTCCGCGCGAATCGTATGCTAAGATAACGACGATCGCAACCACGGCGCGCCTTCGACCTCCCGCGAAAATGGAACGAACGATTTTTATGCATGGAAAATCGGTATCGATCAATGGAGCGACATACCTGTTCCCTGAATGCAATAAATCACCTTAAGACACTGGATTGTTTTTCACGCGAATAAGATCGTTGTTATTGCGGCTGCGATCGTTCGATCGCACCCTCGTGTTCTCGAGGGCGTAGAAAACGCTCGGTGGGTGACAATAAGCGCCCAGTCATCGCGAAAGTATTAATATCGCGCCGTAAACGACGTCACTATTAACCCTTTACACTCGAGGGTGATTCACGCTCGCTCGTCAGTTCGTCGCGCGACAATTAACAAAATTATTAGCTGCAACGTAAATAAGTATCTCTTCTGTCGGCAACGATATTTTCGCGAATAATACGAATGGTTCACGGTCCACTTTGCGATGTACGAGGAATACAAAACGATCGACATCGAACACACACACACACCCACCCCTGTCTCCCTTTTATTTTACGAGTGTATTTGTATTCGACTCGATTTGTTTCCCGTCCTGCGTTTCACGCGTGACGCAGAAGGCCAATATGACATATTCAGTTTCCGGATCGTTAATAGCTCGGATATGAATTTTTCAGTTGACCGGATTTCGAATTGGATGTTGAACGGTTACCGGTCCGACTGAATCTGTCGGATGCATAGAGAACGTCCTCGCAACGTCGCGTCCTTTTGATTTACCGTTCTTTAACCGCTTTACTTCTTTCTAATGAAATTGTCGATAATATTACGTTAATTACGATCGATTCGATCCACGAATCACCAGTTCTGTAGATATTCAATTGTTAATAAACGAGAGTCACTCGATATCTAAATTTCATGGATAAAATTGGTTAGGCAAAGTACAGCGAACGGACGATCCAGTTGCCTGGACAATTTGATTTCGACCGGTCGCGATAGGGGTAGTTTTCGACGAAAGGTTGGATCGTGGACGAAGTTAACTGGAAGACAAAGTTGGCAAACTGAGTTTCCGTATTGTTGGCCGGGCACAGTTGCAATTTCTGCCATACCAGCCGAAGAAGGCGACGAAGCTATTGTTTGCAAAACGTGCGCACGATAGCTTTTATCGTCGCCGCGTTCAGCCTCGTGTTCGTTATGCAAGCGGATAACGCGAGTCCCGGCTCGTTTATTCGTATTTATTCCAGGGTGCGTCGGTTCCTTGGCCAAAATCGGTTCGACAATCGGGGCCCAAGTTAAACCCGCTGAATCCTTGACTCGAATCTCGTGGGATTGTAAACTCGAGGCCCAAAGCTTTTGTTCGAACTCCGTATATTCGGTAAATGTAAAAGGATCATTATAAAATATTTTATTAATCGATAAACATCGATGAATGTGCGATGGTAGGAGCGTAAGAAAACAGTGCCCGTTTGGTAACAATCGGAGGATCGAGCAATCGGGTCGGTTAATTGGGCACAAATTGGCCCTTTTACGATCGATCGATCGGTCCCGATAATCGGTCAGCATCCAGCCCGTAAAACGTCGCTTTTACGACGGCGATAAATCGCGAATGGTAATTGATAGCGGCGCTTACAATGCGCGGTTAACAATGCTTTACGGAACGGTGGAAAGACCGTCGCCGAGGGTACCCGGGGCCAGGAAGTTGGTATTGGCGCAAGGACGTGGAAACAAGGACACGGTTTCAGGTGGACGCGAACTGCCCTGCATCCAACAATGGCCCGGCTACAGGAGCAGCAACAATGCCTCCCTCCACCCCGCCCCGGTAGCTGAGGCCACTTTGGTTAATTAATTGCCGGCCTCTTTGTTGACGAACGTGATTGCTCCGACACCGATCCCCATATTCCCCTGCTTTCTGCCTGAATTAATTAACAACAATTCGCCTGCCGCGCTAAAAGTGGTTAATTTCGAGTCTGGCCTGACCCAGAGAAGGTAGCGAGAAACGCAAGCTTCGTGTAATTTTCCACCTAGAGATATTCGCCGGAGGAAAGAGAAAAGTAATTACGTTCGTTTGTGTGACCGGGATCGCTATTAATTCGTGATTCCTCCTAGAGAATACCCACCGCGGCCGCGTAGCAATTCCACGTGATAATTGGAATCAAAGGGAAGCCGAAAGAGCTGAGAATTTCCTCTCGACTCCTCTTGTATTAAGGATCAATTAGACCGGTAACGATGTAATAGAGTTGGACTTCATTTTTTCTTAATCAGCGATTGTATCAGCTTTACTCTTTAACTTGTTAGGCATGGTTATTTATATTTTCAATTTAAATATTCTCAAAGCTGTATCTATAAAACTACTCGAGATTCCTCTAATTGAGAACTAGTACAAACTAGTCCAATAGCCGCGCGTCATCAAAGCCGAGGTAATTACGAGTCTCGCGACGATGAAATGTAAACGATCGTAAAACAGAAGGAAAGGTATTTCCATCGATTTCCATTTCTTCCTGTCTCATCGAAAGGACCCGACATGACGCGAAACGTGCGACGAGGAGAAAGGGTGGAGAAACAACGTCTGAAAAACGAAAGGGGAAAAAAAATGTAATTACAACGGGGAATGATAATGAAGTTTACATTTTAATAACCCGCCGTGTCGCCAGATGGTCTCGAATGCAATATTAATACATTCCCCTCGCTGCGTTTGCAGCTACCGTGCGAAAAGCTCGTGTGTGTGTCTGTGTGTGCGCTCACCCCCTGAACATCCCTGTAGAACGCGAACACAAATAAACAAAGAGAAAGAGAGAGCATCCGTAGAGGAAGAATAAGGCGAAGAGAATGTACGTGAGGCGAGGTGTTATTGCATTTCGCAAAGAATGCAGTCCACGGCGTCATAATATATTTGCACGGACCGGAGCGACCCGGGGCTACACGGGGACGCGTCAACGCGAGGCTTCCCGACGCCGACGACGACGACGACGACGACACGAATCTAATTTATAAGTTATGAGTCTGTCCTCTGCCGACGATCGTCCCGTGGCATTTTTTTCGCAGATGCCTGGCCCACGGCCGACTTTCAATTTGCAACTGTATACCATCTCGCCAAGCGAAACAGCGACGGCTCGTAACGAGGCAGATTTACCGAGCATGTTCCTATCTCGTTGTCTGGCAGATTTGTACGCGTGTGCAACGGACGCGCAATATCGTCACTTGCTCGTTTCGGAGGAAAAAAACACGGGGGGGTAGTTTTATTTAGAGAAGAAACGTCCGCCGCGATGTTCTTTTTATCCTCTCGGTAGAATTTGAACGTCGGAAGAGATTCGAATTTTTGCTCGATACCACGCAGACTGGGAACGATGGGAAAATTATCTGGCAACGAGGAGTTTCGAATATCAAGCGGGTACACTAATAATGCCGCAACATCTTTGAGATCTGCCTTTGAAAATCATTTAACGAGCGACGTGACGATAGCCGAGTTTCCCAGGATCCGAGGCAGGGATCGTGATGGTATTCGACGATACCCAGCCGTAACGTTTCTAAACCGTGCAACCATTAATGAGGATGGGTAGACTGTCTTTCGTACTATGTAGCACCGTTTCGAGCTATCGGCTGTATCTAAGAATACCGAAGGAAAAGATAGAGAAAAAGAAAGAGAAAGAGGAACGGCACGCGATCAGCCCTCTAACTAGGATCCACGTAGGCGTTCCGACAAGATTTTCCTGTAATTATCGAATCTCGTCTCGGGAGGAGAGAGAAAAAAAAGGAAGGAGGAAGAAGAAGAACAAGAAGCGGCAGTTGCGAAAGTAAATGGCTGACGGCAAGAAGTAAGTGGCTGGAATGATTAGAGAGCAGCAGCGGAAGATACCGTTCATTAAGTCATTTTGCACAGTCGAACCTCCGCCCACTGGAGGAGGGTTAGCCGGCCGAGGCGGGCGTGCAAAAGCAAACTGGCTGCCAACTTGCTTTTGTAAAAAAGTAACATTAGCTACAGCGAAGCCTAGGGCAGGCTAAATCTCCATCTTCTTCATCGGGCCTTCGTCTCGGATCATCCTCACCCTCTCGCTACCTCGGCCCACCGTGCTTTTCCCTCCTTCGTTCATTCGCTTATACTGTGTCCCAACGCCGCCTTTCACCCGCCTCCCCTCTCTTTACGCGTCAACTCGTACCAACCTATTTAGGGCTGCGCTCGTCGCCTCGATGCTAATTAACCTCCTCTCCGACAGTTTACCGAACTCCGCGAACGTTCGTTGCGATTTTCTGATCCTGTTCGATCCCTCATCGAGTATTTAGCATCCTTGTAACTCGCTTGAAAAGAGTAATTTGCCGCTTGTCGAAGGTAAACGCGCGAGGATCGAGAGGGCGGAGAGGAGGGGGTCGCGCGAATAGCGTCGGGCAATTGCGGCCGACCTGATGGCCATTATCATATTCCTCGCGTATCATATCGAATTTATGGCTAATAAAGGCCGATCGAATAACAGGCTTGCCGGGTCTCGAAAGATTCGAGGGAGTACGGAGGTGGTAGAAGCCAGCCAGGTCCCCAGGTTCTTCCTTTTCTCCCGCCTCGATTCGTTCGCCACCATCCGACCAGTTGGCTCGCTTTATAGTCATGCCAGTTGGCAATGGTGGCAATTGATATGCACGCCATTGATATATGGGTGCATATTTCACAAGGTTGGCAGAGCCACGAGTTCTCTCCGGTTTGTTATCTCGCCCGTTTCTATCCGGACCTTCTCTGTTTCGCTTCTCTCCTTTTTTTTTTTCTTTCCCTTCCCACTTCTTTGAACCCTTTGCTTGGCCAAGCCGGAGCCAAATCGGCTACCAATACGCGCAATGAATTATAACCGGTCCTTTGTTAAGCTGCTTGACGCGTCTTTGATTGGAAGCCCGTTGCTTTCACGAAAAAAAAAAATGAACGGTCAGTCGAGCTTACGCGAAACATACGACAGACCTTTCACCCCCGACCAAAGACCTCTCCAATAATAATTTGTCCATGGACGAACGAAATTTACCTACCTTCTACCCTGGATCCCTGTAGAAAGTCGTCACTTTTCTTTGTCAAAGACTGGAAAATCTGAACTCCGCGTATGCATATTTGTCCCTTAAATACCGGATGATATAAATCGCGATACGTTCCTGGAAACGAGTTGGTACATAGCCGCGACGTGTTTCCGCATTGTTTCGAACAGATCGGAGGGGTAGAAACGGCGACGAAATAAAACGCGTCGCCATCTATGATGGCCAACTTATAAAGCGGATTATCGGAGCGAGTTCTCTATTGAATAAATTCATGAGCACCGCGTCGCTACGGTACAATCGGCTATAAATTACGCCTGGGCCATTTTTGTCAATATTCATAACGCGCGTAGTCGCGTGACGTTCGCACTCGATACAACTTGCCGAGATTCCTGCCGACTTAGAAAGCAAACGCGAACGACGATCTTATCGATCGAATTCGGTGCTGGTTTAGAGATCGGTTTCCAGTTAGAGAATTCAGTAACATTCTCGGGCAATAAATTCTCGGGAAACGTAAGAATGGCCTTTTCGTTTGACGTGGCACGTACGAGGGCAGGTTCGTGAGTACAGAAAAATGTCACCAACGTTATCAGGAGTCACGCATTCCCAGAAGGCTTATCATCGGCTACCGACCTAATTATAATTGCCGTTCTGTGTTCCTCAGGCTCGTAATGATAATAAATACGTTTCACTGTATTTTTTACATTATACACGCGGCGGAGTCGATGAATACCTGGAAGACGCGAATATGTACTCTGCGGGGGTGTTTCACGAAGGCACATATAGAAAAAAGAAAAAAGGAATCTGTAATGCGGAGCGGCGTAACGCGAGATACATAATTTCCAGGGAACACGTATAGCTTAATCTTTGGTTAAAAAGACGAGGGCAAGAGGGAAAAAGAAAATCTTCGAAGAAAAAGAAAAATCAGAGCGTATATCGTTCCACGGCGAACTCTACTATCTAACGTTGCACGCGATACACTGCTTTATTTTAAGCCGGTCGTTTAACCTTTAGACAGCTTTTTAATTTCCCGTCAACTGAAAGGTCTCTGCTTGTCCATTATTGCATTCGCGATAATTAGATTGCATTCACTCAAATTATGATCGACCAGGGACGAGAGTTTCGCGATATTTTGACAAGGTCCGTGGAAATGCGTTTTACGGTAAAAGAGATGCTGCATTCCGAGGTAGTCCTCGAGGAACGATAACGATCGTAGAAAGGTCGTTTATCGAGGGAAGCTTGTTCTGAAAGTAGAAAGCAAGAAGAAGAAGTCGAGCAGCAGGGTGCGGTTTGATGTGGTGTTTAACCGCGGCTGAAGGTACACCCATTAAATCAATGGCAAACCTTCTGGCCTGCTTTCCGGCAAGAAAACTTCAAAAGACGTTTCTGCCAGGGAATACGTGTGCCAGGCAGAAAGGATACGGTACACATCGGGTTCGCATTTTATGAACCGGTAGGAAGATAGGATTTCCGTACCGCTGATTTGGTTTCTACTTCCAGATTTTACTTTTTTCCTTTCTTTTTTGATTTACAAACGCAAAAGGCTAAGAAGACGACTTATCCGCGGAACGGGCACCGTGATCCGTGAAAATAAGTCAGATAAGTCTGAAAAGAAGAGAAAGAGACGGCAAAGGAAATGGTAGAGAGGATATCAAAGACCGGGACTGACGCAAGAATACTTCCTGCCGATGTCTAAGGCTATCGATTTTTGAAGACCGTGCTTCGCTTTCGTTATAGATCCAGCCCCGAGACAACCGGAATAAACCGAAGGGAACGTGTCCCTCAACGACAAAGGGAATCCTTTGATCGAAAGAATCAACCGGCAAGACAACTCTAAACGAATTATTATTGGAACCTCCGTGTCAGTGTGCGTAGTCGTAGACGTCAGACGATTTCGTATGCCGACAATTTCAGTAAATTCCTAACCGCTTCTAATATCAAACGTTCCCCGTTCGTCTGAAGGAAAAGCATGCCCAGCTAAGCGTTGCTGATGAATCTAATTAGCAGGTCGCAAACGAAACACGCAACTTCTCTTTTCCTTCAAGTTTATGCTCCTCGAAAGCGTTTACGAGTCTCGGAGAATTCAATCTTCCATACGTAGGAACACTTTAGCTCGTTCGACTCTTGAGTGAATCAAACGTTAACAGAAACGGGATCAAGTTCAGTGAACACTCGAAAAAATATTTCTATGATACATAAGTTACTTTCGAGAATCTTAGATACTTTGAAACGTTTCGAAATCTTAATAAGAGTTTCAATCTCTTATAATACACTTCAACTTTCTTTCCCGCAAAACGTTTCCTCGAAACACTGCTCGGAGTCTGTCCAACAACTTCTGTCCCAACATTCTTCAAGGATATCCTTAAAGAAACAGCAGACGCGCTTGTACGCGAAGAGCGAGCGGAATCGTAGGAGAGGAAGAGGGTAGGGCAATCTAATTAAAATATCATTCGCTTGTACGATTGAAGCTCCGAAAGCCGGCTCGTGCACCAACAACTCCACGTTTTTCTCGTCCGCGTTTAATCCGCGTGAGTGCACGACAGAGAGAGCACAGCTGCGAGCGAACGCAGGCTAAAGAATCCGTGCCCGACGCGATGCGAACCGCGTCTCCTCGAACATCCGTGGGATTAGCGTGGCGACGTTGTTCTAAGTTCGGGACATGTTTGGAGAACGCTGCGGAGGGCTGTGCGTGGGCGTATGGCGAAAAGCCAACGCCAGACAGCCACTCCGTTTCCTCCGAGTCGTCCAGACAAATCGTTCTGTCTACAGGTTGGCTCAAAAAATATGTAGATAGAATCGAAAAAGGGGTAGCAGTGATATTAATTAAAAAATTGAAAATCTGGTACGCGAATAGTGCTATAGTTAATTCTTCCCCAATGCTCTCGTTTAATTAAATTTTAATTAAATTATTAAGGAAAAACATAGTTCCACCTGCTATGAATCACCCAGTATAAACGGTGTCCACGTAACGTTCGTATGGGTGCACGGTTCGTGAACATAGACCGTGGTATCCGCACGTGTCGTCGTCAACACGGCCACCGGATGGCCGGCATTCGAGGGATATGTAAGATTCCAACCGCCCACATGACGACAAATTGTTGCTCAGCTGATCGAGCCGACCCTCGGCTCGTTCAAACTTTAAATCTTTTTCCGACGGTTTCTGTACGAGCCAGCCCCCTCGATACACATTCGTATCGCGTGTGTGATTCATGCCACACACCGTTCCCCGTAATGACAGTACGCTGGCAAATTGCTGGCTCCGGCACGGTTCCCGATGATTTATCAACCATCGCCATCCGTGCGTCGCCGCGATTCTTCAACTTGCGATAACGCCGATCCAATTCTTTGATTTCCGATCAAATTGCTTGATCGAAGATTTAATTGGAAAATAACCATCCTTGTGTACTCTAATTTCTCGGTGATGCGCACATGGGTTAAAGAAAGTTTTGAAAACATTAAATCAGAAAAAGGGTTTCGTAAGAGAAGCATGAGAATCATATGTCGCATCGATGAGAAAAAAAGAGGAAAATTAATCGTAGTTAAGTCAGCATCGCGGAGGCACACTTTTTCATAGTAGAAGTGACGCGTGGGTGCTCGGAGCATAGACTGTTCGTCTATCTATGTGTGTATGTTGGAACACCGCCACGTCCGCATAACGTTCACACGATGCAATATTTCAGAAGGAGGATCCTATTAGGCAAGCAAGTGGTTTCACATCCTTCCATGCGGTTCCCTGTAATCACTGGGCACACGTGATAAGCCAACCAGCAAAGCTTGCTTTCAGCGCATAATTACGCGTGCTGGTTCAACGGTGACTCGTAATAATCAACTCGATATAATTTAATTAGCAAACCGTTTAATCGTGATCGAGATGCCTCGCTCTAACTATTATATTATTTTCTATACGCATGAACCGTCGTTAAACGATCGCGATGTAAATCATGATTTTGTATCGCGTTCTAAATGAAGCGTAATTAATTATTATTTTCAAACGAATGCAATGTAATTTTAGGAAAACTACGATAAGGATATCGCTCTAATCACGGGTATCACTGTTAATGCGTTCGATAACGGATACGCGATGGGGGAGTGAATAAAAAGTTTTCGAAAGAAAGAGGAACGTCGCGGCGTTAATCCCTGGATCTTTGAACGAGGACGGGGCTAAGAAATAATTCTCTCGGTTTTTGCGCGTGTAGTTACGAGGGAATTAGGGGACACTAATTTATACCGTAGACAGAGGAGAAAAAGCCGCGAATGTACTCGGGAAGCAAGCGTACTTTAACCAGCCGAGAGATAATCCAGAGTCTTACGGAGCCGAGGACGGATGACGAGATACGCTTTACGACTTCTCCGTCAAACTTTGACGGGAACAGAACGAACGATCTGTACACGGCTCTTACCCACCACGCCGCGCCATCAACATTTTATTCTTGGCTGGTGTCTTATAAATAAATACGGCGCGTTTGCAACGCGAGGCCCTAAATCAACCGAGCGAACGATCGAACCGCTCGTCAGTTCCCTTTTGTTTTTTCCGAACGGCTCTGCCCAGAAACGGGGGAATAAAAATATCCAGCACGAATATTAGGCTGTAAAATGACTGTGTCTCTCGCTTTATGGGCCACCTTGAAGACTGTGAATGGAAAGCGACACAATCCTTCGTCACGAGTCTTCCCATATTTGATCGTTAATTAGAGATTAGAAATTATCAACGCGTGATTAACATTTATCCACCGTAAAATGATAATTTAATCACGGTTTTACGGCACCATTAAACTCTATGCCATTTATCTGGATACTAAATAAAGCACTCGAATCGGTAATAAAGATACGCGAATCTGATCCGTGACTAATACCTGTGATTTTTATAACTGAGAAACAAAGGTAGAATTTTTATGAAGATTCGATAGAACAAAAGACTTTTAATCCATCAAAATTTGTTAATTAGAAAAGATCTCCTTTACAGAGGAGAAATGCCTGCAGGACACAAAGTTTCCACCCCCTGCTACCTCGAAAGAATGAAAATTAGGTCACGCGTCTGATGAGTCTAATTTCTACAAAGTTCTATTAAAATCAGAACCAGCCATTCTGATAGGTTTCCACGATAGTTTGCAAGCTTTTAAGGGACGAAGGGATCGATCGATCGGTAATCCCTTTCACCGGTCACGATAATAGCTCTGTTATGGCTGTGGTCATTAGACTACCGGATACCTACACCGTATATTCATAAAAGAGTCCTTAGGATCGCGTGCAAGATTGAGCGGCAGTCGAGCACGAAAATATGATTCGAGTGGAAGGGTAGGCGCGCATTTTATCAAGGACCGTTTCTATCTCGTCGAGAGATCGTGACGTATCGATGCGGCCCTATCGACGCGATCGTTCACTGTCACCGCTCGCGTGATCCTCTTATTTTTTTATTTTTCCCTTTCGAATTCGTGCATGATGCTTCGTTGGTCCCCTTCTCGAACCCCTTGAAACGGTACCGAGTATAGGTGTATCCCATCAGAATTTCTCTCTTCTTTTCTTTCATTAATTACTCGCCTTAAAAAGGCCAGGATAGTAGCGAAAGGTTAAACCCACTGACTTCTGCTGATCATCCGACTTTTAACGAGGCGCTGACGGATCCTGAAGGGGTTGTAATTCACGGGGTGCGAACCGATGGGTCGGGCGAACCAGACACCCCCCGGTGAAAGTACGCGGACTTTTGTGCACTCGCTCGCGGTATGCTTTTGAAGTAGACTCCCCGCCTACTGTTTTAACAGCTCCGACCCATTTTATACCTGGGTGTCAGGAACCACGGCCTGATATTACGTACGAGGGGGAGGGAATTGCGTCTTTGATGTCGCGACGCGCTCGTATTTCGCGCTGCTAGTCATTTCGCTAATTCTTCGTCGTCAGCTACCAACCGTCTGCTAATTGAGTCTTCGACCCTGTTAATTCGGTCGCGAACTCCTCGAGAAACCTTTGTCGCGATCGAGGAGGGAAGAATCGAAGAACGCGTAAGGAAAAAGGCACGATCCTTTGATTCGAAACAAAAGAATCATCCGGGCTCGAAATAACGTCGTCATCAATCATCGAACACGTAACAAAGCTCGCGGCAAGCTGACGCGCTATAACGTTGAACCGTCTCACAGTCCCGACGGCGCTGCATCTCGTAATGATCCGTAAAATCCGACCGTTCTCGCATAAATTTCCATATTTCCGTCCGTCGAGTATCACGCTTTCTCCTCGTATCCAGCCTGCCGTGCTGCAATACACCGAGTACCCTCTTCTCTTAGTAGTTCTGTGTGTGTGTGTGCGCGCATACACCATCGTGACGCAACAACAACAACAACAACAACAACAACAACACTCTGTAAAGAGGATCGTAGCTTAGTACTCCCAGGCCCAAGACCTGCTCGCGAACGATGCACAGACGGAACAATGCAAATAAGCCAATTACGTCAATCCTGAGAAATCGTCGAGCAAAGAATGAGCAAAGGGAAGTGGAATAAAAGGAAATCAAAGGCAAGGTAGAGAGATCGCGAAGGGCCACGCCAGCACCAATACAAGCAGAAAATGCAACAGAATGCATGCGCGATGCATTAGGTAATGATATCGGCATTATGGCCGGAGCGTGGAACGAACGATATGACGAACGGGCCGAGGGATTGGATGAGGGACCCATCGGGCCCCATCGAGCCCCATCGAGCCCCATCGAGCCCCATCGAAGGAGGGCCAAGGGGTAATTATACAAGCAAACAAGGGGCGGTCCCAGCAAGATTATAGGGTTCCTCGTAGCTGCCCCTTCGCCCTGTCCCTTCTGGCCCCGACGTTTGCCCGTAATTACAGGGCCAAACTGCTCTCCCTGCTCGTTCTCCCCTCTCTCCCTCGAATCTCTCCTCCAGAGATGCCACCCGCTAGTCTTCTTCCTCTTACACCTCTTGTTTCTCATTTTTCCACGTCTATCGATATCGGTGATTAGCGATGGGATAGGGATTCGGTTCGATATGCATTCAAGAATCTCATTGTCAATCAATTCCGATAGAAATTGCTTTCAAAACTACAGAATAATTAATTAATGGAATTTTCTTTTATTTTCCTGTTTCGTTTCATTCGATTATACTGAATTAGCGATACCGATCATCGATCGAGCAAGCAACAGTGCTTGTTGCGTTGATCGTTTCCAGTCGAGTTGAAGTTAATTCGAGAAGGAGGACGAATGATTTCGGACGGTCAGGTTGTTCGAGTCTGCCAAGGTAGATTGCACCGAGCGCGGGTTTATTTTGAAGAGACCGAATGCACGAGTGTATGTACGTACAGGAATTCAATTTGTTCCTTCGTCGCAATTACAGAGCCAAATTGTTCTTCGTGGCATCCCGAGCCGTACGTCTTTCGCCAATCCTTGGAAATACCGGCGGGGCTAATCTCGCCTTTTTCCTTCCATCTCGTCTTTCTTCCACGCGTCCTCGTCAAGCGGTTAGAAACTTTTGTCAAACTAACCGACGATTTTCGCGAAGGTTCTCGCTAATGAAATCTACGTTCATCCATTATTTTCTGTTTTTAAGCGGTTGTAATTAAAGTGGTCGGGGATTTATTTTTCAAAGTAGGTATACCTATTAATTTCTGGAGTAAAACGAGAGACACTCTGTGTAATTTGAACGAAACGAGCATCGCACAACGAAGCCAGACAATCTTTCATTATTTCGAAAGGCATTTTCACGCATCCCCCGCTGCGAAATGTATTTTCGGCCGAGCTTTCCATTCACTTTTGTTTCGCCGATGCTGCAGTATTTTTTAGAACGGATACCCGCCGAGATTTTATCTCGGGCTGCAACGTTGATCATCTCCGGAATTGTTTTTATTACCGATGCATAAAGAACGCGTTCATTTATCAAATGAAACAAGCTTTGCATCAGTTGTTTTACTTTGGAGAAATAACGGTGACGATGAAGCCTGGAGGAATGGACGAGTAAACACGGTTGTATTACAGGAAAGTTGCACTCTGTAATCAGTGGCTGGTTTAATTACCTTTAATTTGCCAACGAAATTTATGCAATTCCATCGGCCACCCCGGCGTGTACCGCGTTGTCGATGTATTAATTTTAAATCGCACCGCGTAACAACTTTACGATCATTGCATAATGGATCGAACGATAAACGAAACGTGATTTACAGCCGCGTAATAAAATGCATTTTATAGTTGGCGCGACGACGACAGCTGCAACGGGGCTGCTATATGCATTTCGGTGAACCGGACCGAGAGACCGATGACGAACAAAGAGGGAAGCGGTTTTTACCGCTTGTAGTTTCGTGATAAAAACCGCTAGCACCGTGTCTTTCGATGTTTCGATTAAATATTCATTCTCATTCAAGCGAGACACTTGTTGCTTACAAATAGAAACCATTCGCTGTGTACCATTTTCAACCGGTAAACAACGAGTCAATGAATGCAACGAACTGCAACCAGTTCGATCGATGCAACTCG
This sequence comes from Osmia lignaria lignaria, assembly GCF_051020975.1. Taxonomy (NCBI): domain Eukaryota; kingdom Metazoa; phylum Arthropoda; class Insecta; order Hymenoptera; family Megachilidae; genus Osmia; species Osmia lignaria. The sequence goes on along the minus strand of NC_135033.1, from coordinate 9,654,907 downwards.
AGATGCAATGAAATAAAGTAAAAAAAAAATTCATAGAGTAACCGAGACAGATTCGTGTTTCTCCGATTGAATAATAAGTGCAAAGAATATTCTATCGTTAATTTCTTTTCGAATAATCGACCGCGACGGATGAGAAAGTAGAGACAATAAATAAATTGAAAAAATACAGACGCGTACAGGTTTTCGCGTTAAAGGTAAGAACTGGTGCGCGAATCCGTAAAAGCGTGCAACCATTTCCGCTGACTTGTTAGCATGTAAGACACTCAATGAAGTAAAAAGCGTACATTTACGTCAAAGTGCAGGCTCGCAGTAGAAAGGAGACTGATAATGCTTTATTCATACCCCGCATTTGACTTCTTATCCTTTTTCAACCTCGAGTGCCTTCCCCTTATGAAATACAACCTCTTTTTTCCGTGCCATAGAAAACAATATATGGCTTGTAGCTGTGCTTAGAGAATTCTCTTACAATTCAAACCTCCGTGAATAGCTACTGTAACTACCGATGAATTAACTACTCGACGGAGCTGAAGTTTCATTCATAAGAAAATGAAACTAATTAAGGCGTTATCCGCGTTACGGTTCTGATTATTTTTCTTTTATTCCCAGTTATTTGGAAACAACAAAATTTTAAATAGAAAATTTTAATACTCGTACCTTGGAAAATTGACTCGGAACGCTACTCCCCTCGAATTTCCTCTGATATCGTGCAACAACCGTGAAATCTGGTTTTGTATTTACCACGTCAGCTCGCGTTTCCGTGAAAATTGATGACGGAACATGCGGGCATTTCGGCAGGAGGCATCGGTATTGGCAATACCAATACCGTCTGCATCTGAAGTTCAACTTAACAAGCGGGGGAGACAAACTTCCACGGAATCCTGCATCGCGTTGACGGTTTCTGTTCAGACTAGCTCGTTCACTTCGCCGTCTAACTTCGACCTACTTTTCCTCTCGGTTTCAACTCTATCGGGAGCGTGGCAGTCACGAAACCGGCAGCGCAATTTAAATATTTTATATGCAAGGCAAACATATTTTAAAAAGTGCGTTGATTCAGTTAATTAGCCCGACCGACATCCTGAAAATTGTACAACCAACTGCTGTTTTATCTTTGATAAACTTGTTTTCGTTTTTCCTTTTTCCTTTAATCGGTCGACGTTCTCAAAATTTACCTCTTTAATTTTATTTTCATTAATTTTCTTTTTTTTTAAATTCTACTGAAACAACAAAATAATTAGAAACAAAGCAACGCGCGTTTTATGGTGAACGATAAATATTCCGGATGGTTCCGTAGGAATATTCGTCTTGGCACGGTTATCTGGCAAGCAACGAATCCAGGGGACGTTTATTTTTGCACTCGATAGACCGATAATTCATAGCTACCGTAGAGATTACGTTGCATCGCCATTGAAATCGCGGATCGATCTCCGTTAGAGATCCATTAGAAGTTCCATTAGAAAATTCCTGTACACCGAATATCGCGAATAACGAGGCGGGGGGGTTGGTTAATCTAAATCGGCTGGCGTGGTTGCATTTGCAGATTGCGTCGCCGAGAAAACGGGATAAAACATTTACGCAGAGCCGGGGAAAAAAGTTGCGTGTAAAGTAGGAAAAATATGGGACAGGGATAAAGCGAGCGACGTCGAGACAAGCTTTTCGAGGGTAGGGCTCGTCTCGGTGCGGCTGAAAAGGGCGAGCGTAGACGAGAAGAGGAAGACGAGAATGGAAGTGGAATTCTCGGATGAAATTTCTTGGCGCATAACACGAACGTACCAGCATCGTTCGGCTACATGCTCTATGTATGTGCAAGCCGAATTACGGTCTCTCTCTTTCTCTCTTCTCTCATTTGAATAAACGTAGCCGAACGACACAGAGCGTACTCGTCTTTGTTTTACGAGCGGACGAAACGGTGACAAGGGAAACGGTCCGGCTAACATCCGAAAGAGGCGTTAGACGTTGTGAAACGTGAAATATAAATAAGAAAAAAAAGGCAGGGAAGAGCGAGGGGTTAGGGCACGAGACAGGCGGAGCAACGACCACGATCCCGGGTCCCAGAACAACAAAGTATCTCTGTCAGGATAACGCGAAACGTGGGTGGATCATTTTGTGTATACGCGTCACGCGACTCTCTCCGTTCCTACCTCTGCTAGGACTGGGGAATGTGGGTTCAAAAACCGCATATCGGGAATACGATTCACCTTGTATTCCCTGATCGAGTGATACGAAGAGGGAACCGAAGAAGGACGCGGCGGATCCTGGCTGATTTGAAGAAAGCACCGGATACACTGGCTGAGGGAAACGAAGCCTGATACGTCGCGTCGAGAGAATACCCTTTCAAAGGATCCTCCGCGTCTATACTTTTCACGATATCTCTCGATTTCAGCTCGAGATTAAAAATATCATCGAGACTCTGCGAATGTTGTTTAATTATTCCCGTTTGAACGAACCTTGATTCTTGATTCGCGAAGAATAAAATCAGCGACCAGCTACGATATTTACCTGATACAAAATTTAACCCCAGAGAACTGGCTTACTCCTTTCGACGCAGTAGTTGTTTCTCAACTACCTACCACTGAGAATTTTCAATTTAGAGTTCTGGTTTCGGAATAATCCGATGCGAATGGTAGAAAAGATTTTATTTTCATTTTGCAAAATTCGAACGGCGAATTTTAATGAAAGTTCCATTGAATTACGACGAGTCTGTCTCCTCGGCTGGGAAAGTAAGAAGAGAAATTTACTGGAATCATAATTGTGTTGGGCAAAGATTGCCTGCAAGCCAGGCCAGGATATCGTACATAAAATTCTTTTTTACGCGGTTGCGGGACGATCGCAGGCCTACACCGTCGTGAATCGTGTACAATATTAAACAGACAAGCAGGAATATTACAGGAGCGGCGTGGGGTAAATTCGCATGGTTATTTTATGCGCTGCGGACACGGCGTTTCACTGGCCCCGAACGAACGTGTGTCTGTCCCGGCCGACTCGACAACTCCATCCACCTTTCCATTATCGCGTCTCCTCGTGATCTATCAATCTTCAGCCGCCGCCGTCGTAATAACAACTGGGCCAATTTGCATGCGAACCTCCGCATTAAGGGCCCCGCACCGGTGTATCGCAACTATGCTCGTAAGAAACGAAAGCGTCGATTGGAATTCATCGGCGTTACAGCGATCCTCTTTGCTAATTTTCACCGACTCGATTCCCTCGGTTAGACGAATTCCAAGGAGAAACCGACAAGCGATCGTCGTTTCTTACCGATCTCTTCTTCTTTTCCCTCTGGCCGAATAACGCGGAGGAAGCATGCCGCGGAACACGGCAATTTCTTCGACGGGGAAAGCGCGTTGGAATCGCGGCGGTGTTGGAATTTTACGAGGTTACCAGGCGCAGAAAAGCATTTATTATTTGCGGTCTTAGAAGCGATCCTCGTTATCCTCGTTACCAAAGGCGAGCGCCTCGACAAGAAGCCTTGGCCAACAGAAGAAGAAGAAGAAGTCGAAAAGCGGTCTCTCTGGCTCCGAGAGGGGAAAAAGGAGAGGCTGCGAAGCTGAGGAACGAGCCAGAGGAACGTAGAACGGAGAGGAAGAGAAAACAATAAGACGAAAAGAGGTGGCTGAGGAGGTTGAGGAGGGTTGAAGAGGAAGAAGAGGAAAGAGTAGATAGGTACTGGCGGCGGAGTAATAACGGACTGCTCACCATGATTATAGAGCACGAGGCAGCCGGTACGTTGCTTAAATCAACAGAGAACAGAGCCGGAGGTTTCACCTGCCGAATCAATTTTTACCTCGTTTCGTGTCTACCCCTCCTGTTCTCTCGCTCCGTCCTTCTCCTTCTAACCTACCCGTTATGCAGACGCTCTTCACCCTGCATTATACCGAGCGTGACCGGTTTTCCTGCTTACCGATTGCTTTTTCACCGGATAGCAGAACTGAAATCCTCCAACCCTTTCGCATCGCGTCCACGGACCTTGCTTTTTTCTCTCGACCTCGACGGAGATGAAATTGCTCGCGGATAGGTCGGACGACTTTTCAAGGACGATATTAATATTCCTCACGAACGCGTTTATTTGTCATCATCGAACGGACAAGGAAATTATCGACTCGTTCGTTGATTATCAAACGAGCCGCGAAACCCTCGGACGGCGGACCAGGGAGAGAGCCACGTATCGATACAAATATTCTTTCGAATGGAAATTCAATTTTCCTTTCGTTCGTGTAGAAGGTGTTTCATAAACAGTCTGGCAAAGAACGTGGCTACGTGTATTGGTTAATTTATAATGGCTTCGTTTTAGCGTGTACAACACATTCGCGATTTCTGTGGACTTTGTTAGTCGAGTGTGCTACGGATAAGCTGCTGACAAGCAACCTTAACGATCACCCAGTTTCTAAGTTTACTTAGAAGCTGCTCGAAGTAATTCGTTCCGTAGTCTTGCAACGAGTACACCGAGGGAAGGAAAATTTCGCAAATGTACATCTTGTTAAGTAACACTCGCCGGTGATATTTAACTTCTAATAGCGTCCTATACCCGGCTCGGAAGCGATGGAAGATAATCGAAGTTTCTTTTTCAAATCCTAATTAAATAAATAAGAAATCCTGTATTTTTTCCAACGACTAACCCTACAGCACCGTTTCTTTGAATCTTCCTGTACGCGTACGCCCCCGACGAACAGGATATACATCCTTTTAATTCAATTAGCTTCTGTTTCTTTGACAGCGTCCCTTTTATATCAAACGCATCTAACCGCCCATCCCCTTCAGTGCCGGGCTATCCAGCTACTTCGACTGCATTACGTTTCATTTTCATTAAAACGCAGAAAAGTTGTTTGTTTGACGTGAAGCAAAACGAAAGGGAAAAAGGAACACGCATCTAAAGGTAGCAACAACAACAACGCGAACCGTAGAAACGAGGAAGCACTGTTGAAAGTTATCGGTCGAGGCAGAAAGGATCGACGCAACAACACCATCTTCTTTCGAGCAAGGTTTAAAAGCTTCCCGCGACATTATCCGGCAAAACTTTCCGACGGTCCAACGAACATTTCGAAATTTACGAATGCCGGCTACATTATTCAGGGGCGCGAGAAGGGGGGGCACAATACGGTTTCCTTATTTCCTGTCGAGGAAGAGAGATCCGTACTCGGACTACCTTTCTTTGCGTCGTCGTCTAAGACGAGACAACACGGTCAGGTTTATGCGAGGACATGAAACCAGCCGTGGGCAGGATATCGACGACTACCCTTTCCCTTTTCTCCCCCTCTCGCAGTCATGAATTTTCTCTATTCGCGGTTTATGACCTCTTTTCGTTCCGGGAACAACGACGCTTTTCACGTCCTCCAGCGGCCAAAGTATTCGCAGACTGGCCGTCTTCAAGCACGTACTTGACTTCGGTCTGCGGCTTCGTCGTTAGACGAGGATACGACCGCGATACCCACGCGAATAGTCCTCTTCGACCGCTCTATACATCTGTCCGCCGGCGAATTGATTCCCCTCGAATCGGTGATTTCGAAAAAGTCGTCTCGTTCGATCGTAAATTACCGAACGACAGCTGGTTGACGCTAGAACGATCGATTTTCGATGAATTCATTTTCATATTCGTTAGAAGAATAAATCAATAAATGGGACGAAGGAGAGGATCTTTTCATCCGAATTTCATCTGAGGAATTATCTCGTGGTGCCAGCTTATGCAGCATCGGTCGAAACGGGCACTCGTTATCGCGCTTTCGGAATTGTACCGATAACGAAAGCTATTCGAACGGGAGAGCCATCCCGAAGGATATTCGGCCCGCGAATTAGCGATAGTTCGATGGTAGGAAATTTTATTCGCTGCTATTATCGTCGAAGGGGATTCGGTTCGGCGAGCCTCGGTTTCGAATACAGCTGGGGAAATTTCATCGGCTAATGTTATTATCACGGCCGTGACGAGTCGGAATCGATTATTAATAACGCGTTAACGCGTGCAACGGAACGTCGAGCGTCGCTTTCCGCTCGCGCGCCGCGAGATCTGACCGGAAGTGAAAACTCACGGCGCGAAATAACGCGAGATCCGTTCGACCTGCCGGTTATCAGACGCGACGAGCCGATGGAGATGCATTAAGCGAACATTAGCTTTTCGGTAACCTCCCTTTCCGTCCCCTCCGCCGTACACCCACACACGATAACAAACCGGAGAGAAATCGGTGTGTACACAGAGCGCGAGCGACTTCGATCCGCTCGCAGCTGCCGATTCGCTCGAATCGCACGTGCGCCGGACAGCTTAAGTAAATTGGAGCGCGAGTTGCAAATTTACTCGTGCTAGCCGCGCCATTTCATACGCGGCACTGCTAGAGATTCGAAAGCACGGAATAGTCCAACAGCTGCCTCGACAAGGCTTTCGATTAATCGAACGAGATCAAGACCCCGGCGAAATTGTCCATTTAGATTTTTCGATCGTTTATCAATCAACTCTGCTGAGTTTCCCTATAATGGATCTTGAATTATCGAATTCGTTCTATATTATAGAAATAAATAACTGAGAATCCTATCAATTTCCTGATTAAAAGCAATGAAAAAAGACGAGACTGAATAAGGGAGGGAAAGGAGGAAGGAACTCAATAAAAAGGTGTTTCCCGGGTAGACGGGTCAGGCTGAAAGGTGCTTTGGGGTTTCCGAAGGGGAGATATGATAGCCAGCTCATGACGGTCCCCGACGAGATCCTCGTTGCGGCTCCGTCGTCTCCAGTCTACCGTGAAATGCATTACGTATGCATCGCGCTATCACGCTAGGAATCCCGAGGCCAGACATTCGCTAATTCACGCGCGCGCACCATCACTCGGGATTTCCTCGAGCGGAAACTGGTCCACGCCGGAAGACGTATAAGTCGAGCATTATGAATTCTCGCTCGTGCTCCGGCCACTTTGTTCGCGCTTTTTCATCCCTTTTCTTTATTGAAATCGACCATCCCGCTACGAGGGAAGAGAAATTAATCGCGAATGCCACGCGGATACGACGGAACGAGATAGATCGATCCCAACGCCCTGTACGGCTTCCTAATTAGTTGGCCGATCTAGAACGATCTGACGTGGAAAATTTCATTCGTTTCAGGAAATCGTTTCGATCTTCCATCGGTGCGCTTTGTCATAGTTGAACCGAAGAAACAGGGATTTGGATAGTTTTCGGATTCGTCCGGAAAATCTCGTTAAACTAACAAACGTGTATCTTTTTGCGGTTCGAAGTGATTCTTCTTCCATCATTATCAGATTATTACCGTTATGTTTGCGCTTTTCAGTATAATTGTAGGTCAAATGTTCGTCGCGGATGAAGCTGTTCTGACTGCAAAGTCCTATAAATCAAGATCAAAGGGAGATCGTCCATAGATTTCTGCAAGTAACCCAGTCGGCAGCTAGCCGGACAGTGGCTAATAATTAATCAGATTAGGACCTATTATGCCTATGTGCATGCACGTCCATTTCGAGTGTAATCAGAGCGCGCAGGGTCAATACGACAAGGCTCCGGAACGGTGACGGTGAATTCAGATTCATTATTCACCGGTGTTTGATCACTTTAACCCGTTTCTTAATAAACCACGATCAACTCGAGACAGAGATACTCTTACTTCGGTTTTCAATATTTTTCTTTCATTTCGAGGAAGTTACTCGCGAAACTTCTGTTTCCAAATATCATTCTGGCTGACTCGAGTTTAAAAGTGACCTGTAGTTGAAAAGTTCATCGTCGCAATTTTCATTTTCTTCCTAACAAAATTATATCATTTTTTCGTCCCTTTCATCGTTTCTACAGTGTACAACTGAAATTGTACAAATTTCAAGTAATTCGATTCGCACAATAGAGAATACATAAATGATGGGCAAACATAAGAGTATAATGTTCCTGCGGAGAACTTGAAATGGTAACGGTACAATGGAACACGAGGAGAAAGTAATCGTACAATGGGAAAATAGGCGTACACCGTGGTCGCGATCGATCCCATTACATTTATAATTGTTCAACGATAGCCGATCACCGCTATTATGGTCGTGCTGAAAATGTGTCTGTAGGTTAGTCGGAAATCTGGATCGACCTCGGGATGACGTCGGTTTAAATCAAATTAATTGTGGTTTAGCCAGCATTGCTCGATGATAGAAAGCTCGATTGTAATCGCGCGCGAAATTAAATATGCAATTGCGAACGGTGCCAAATGGTGTGGCGTGTTTCAACATTTATTGACTTACCAATATTAATAGATAATTGAGGCTGGGATACACCGTGTGCTCCGTAATTAGCGGATCCATCTTACCTTTTACTTAAAAAGACAATATCAAAATTTCAAGGTACTAAAACAAACTGTCGAGATGTTTTCACCATCTTCGTGCCACCCTTTTATTTCATACTTTTGATAAATCTCTATTTTTCCTTCCGTGCTTTTTTCTTTCTTTCTTTCTTCCGCCTCCTACAACCTTCTTTTCTTTTTTTTTTAATAAAAACGACACTTGCTTGCCGGTCCGTTAGGTCACGAACATCCCCTTCGCGGGCGATATTTATGCCCTTACGTCACGAGAGAAATATCGTACGACGAGAATCTTGCGAGAACGCGCGGGTGCAGAAAGCGTGTGTACATACGTACAAGTATGCATTCAACCAAGTGTAAGAACACATAGACGTGGAACGGTTACAGGCAACTGTGTGCCGCGTGTTTTTGTCCGTGCGTTAATTAAACTCGAACTTCAGCAACCGAGTGCACACCGAGAGAGCCAGACGTAATTTTCCGCTGCGTGACCATTCCGCTTTGATCCTCGGCTTGAACCTATTCCGGTCACTTTTCAGGCCAACCCGAAAATGTTTTGCACCCCAAGTTTCGGAAGTTCGCTCGTTACTTTGCCCTGGAAACGCATCGCGATCGAGGTTAACTCGATCACCCGTGTATTTTCACCGATAACCCGGCTATCGTTCCGTCGAAAAGATCGATCCATTATTTGCATGATTCGGTAATTCATCGATTTATTCTGATAGAGAAAAAAAAATCGATGATTTTTGTGGAACCTTTCGAGGCACCTTGTATATGGTGTAACGGAGCACCTTGTTCGGAGCGCACGGTCGCGCCGTATTTCACTGAAATAAAGGGAGGCCATAATCGATCAGTTGGATGTTGAAAAGCGGCCCGAGCAATTTCGCGCGGTGATATATACAGTTCGACCTGTGTTACCTCGGCGAAGAGGCCAACTTGCACCATCGAACGTCAGGTCAAATGCAAAGAAGCCGTTACAACACTTTGCATCTCGAGCAACTTTCTAATTTCTCAATCACCCCGAAAAATATCGGTCTATATGTATCCGGAAAGTTTCCCTCTCTTTCCCCTCGTTATGAAACCGTTTGAACGCTCTGTTCCTTCGGACCGAAGAACTTGTTTCGCGTCGAAGGCTGGTGAAAACAAATTCGTGTGTCCGGCATCGATAAAACGAGGAGAAAAAATCGCCGCTGTCCGGGCCGGTCAAAGGAACGACCTGTAAGAAGAGTTAACAGGCAACATTTCTCATGGCGAACCGTGCCATAATCAATCCGTTGGATGTTGAAAAGAAGCCCGAGCTATCTCGCCTAAGGATCCGAAAGCAGCTTTCGCGTATTCCTCGTTAACGAACGCGCGAAAATTTCCGCGACTTCGAACTGTTTTTATTCGTCGAAATGGTATGAAATTAACGATCGTTTTTATTCGTCAAACTGTCTCGTGGAAAGCTTGAAACGCGTATATCGGAATGAAAGGATGACGTTTGGTTGGCGTGCACGAGCCGCGAGATTGGAAAAATGTACATTCCACGAACCGCGATATTTTTCCGCGATACGACCAACGGGATCGATGGAATAATAAAAATAGCCGTTTTTATTTATTCGCGAAATTGTAATAGTTTCCCTGTTTGTACACCGCGATCGGTTTCTATGTTTCTATGTTCATTCCCCCAAAAAGACAAAAGATTTAATTGGCAATGGAAAGATCAACGTCCATCGCTCGCGGAGCTAATTGTACCGATAACAAAAAGGGAAACGCGATTGTTCAAGAGCGGGGAAAAAAAGAGGAAAGTCAAGCGATCACGGCTTTATCGTGGATCGCGTTAGAAGGAAAATCCGATCGAGGGATATAAAATCCTTGCTATTTCCATCCAATTAGCACGCGTAATCCCTTTCTATCAGGGAAAAGTTCGATGTAGCGTCCGGTAGGATCGATCGAATCGTTGACGGAAGGAAGAAACTGGCTGGGTGAATCCCCGTTCGGACGAGGAGAAGTGTGAGAAATGACTTTCGGAAGAGACGGGAACACGTATACGGAGAGAAAAGAAGGAACCATAATCGATCCGGCGTGCGCTGAAAGAAAGGAGGCGCGAGCTATCTCGCGTTCTCGTCGCTGGAAGAGAAGAAGGAGCAACGATGTGTCCAAGACTTCAGGGATGGTGTTGCGGCCTCTCTCGCAGCGGGAAGTCGAAAGTTCGTGCAGAAGGGACTACGTCGGCGTGGTTGCCGGTTAACTAGATGCCAGCCGAGATTCCACGGTGAAGGGTTGGACGGACGGTGCTGGCGGAGGTAATCATAAAGCTACGAGACGGGGCCAGAACGTCGAGGAAGAAGAGGAACGGGAAGAGAAAGAAGGTCGAAGAAAATAAGGAGAAAGAGTTGGAAGAGGAAGAGGAGAGGATGGCCCGAGGGCTGCCAGTGCGGCCTGGAAGCGTGTCAGTAAATTTAACTTAACCGAATGCCAGGGCATAAACCCTTTCTTTTCTCTTTTTTTTTTTTTCAACTCCCCTCTTGACCGCTTCTTCTGCATCTTCTGCATCTTTCAAATAAGTTCTGCCGCTCGTCGGTACGCGTCGATCGGCGAAACCTTCCTCGTTACGGAGCCGAAAGGAAATTTTCTATAAACAGACTACAGGGAAAGGGTTGGAAGCGTTGGGTACTTTTTGTAATAAAATCTAATAGGAACGATGGGAAAAAGAAGAAAATCGAGCGACACTGTTTCGTGGAAGATTTATTGACTGAACAATTTAACAAAGGTCCATTGTTAATTCATTGCTCGGTGTTAGACTCGGTGGGTCTGGTTCAGGCTTCGGTCGAAGGATAATTTATTCAGGCAATCGGAATTCAACCGAAACAGAAGAATCTACGCATACTGCAGCGACTACATACCGTCTCGACGCATACCACCTTCGTCTCTTTAACTGCCTTCCTTCCTGTTACTTTAACTGGCCACTCCACGAGTCTACCACGAACCATCTCCGCCTATCCCCCTAAACTGTTCCTCATCGTTCAGCCTTTTCGAACCGGGTCGGGTCCTGAGCAACCCGAATTACACACCGCCACGATCACCAGGATGCTTGCTTCGTTCTCACTTTGGAGATGGTTATCGCCTCATCGACGACCTACGACGAAGGAGGAGCACGTCGCGTCGCTCCACGAAGGTCGGAGGTTGAACGTTGCTCGATCGACAGCTGCCACGAACTCGCCTCCACCTCCTACGTGGCTGAGATTCCACGGCAAGTCACTCGATGCTTTTTCTGTTGCTCGATCTTGCTCGATCTTGCTCGATCTTGCTCGACGAGAAAACGCATCCTCCGTCCCGTCTTAGCCGCAAGATTTTAAGTCGATCGAGAAGGCGACGAAGAGAACGGAAATAATTACGAAACGATCCGACGATGCGAATATCAACAATGGGAAGATCGAGAGATTCCGATGGGCTGGCCAGAAATTTCGCGCTCTTTTAATTACTTCCCGTGAGAGCTGGAAAAAGGCCTATCGATTTCCGTCCCACCGTAATTGAGCTCTGGCTATCTTTCTCCGCTTCGCCGTTTTTTAATCCCTTTAAACCGCCCGAAGAAATAGGGTTTGCGGTTTGGCGTGTTTGCTAAATAAACGGGACGCTCCCGCCTCTTTTCATGCTCCCCGCAGAAAGACAGCACACATTCGTGCTTCGTACATCGCGGTCCATTAAGCGGCTAATAAGTGGACAGAGGCTGGCTTACCGGCTAACACGCGCTCCACCTTCTCTTCCTCCCTTTTCCTTTTCTCACCACCATCGTCATTCCGCTTTTTTATACTTTTTTTTACATACTTTCTTCCATTCTCTTCCATGGCGCTTGTACATTTCTCGTCTTTCTCCCAAACCGTGATCGTTGTTTATCCCTGATTTCAAACCCTCCCTTTCTTTGTCCCACGCGACCATTCGACCTTAACTCCCTTCCGTCTCTGTCATTTCTCACGAATAGCCGCGGCAAGCTGCGTTATTTGTACTGCGATAGCACACTCTCGCTCGGGTAGATTAGGGAGAACGAAGAAGAACAGAGAGTGTAAAGAGAAAGGGAGAGGAGAATGGTGCGGGATCGGTGAGACGGTGTGTTCGAAGGGACCCATGGTCCCTACCGAAGTTTGTTACTCCTTTTGCATCCAATTAAGTCTCGCGCAATAACTTAGCTTACACGAGACGCCGATACCGAACGAACTACCCTCGCCTTCCTTCCCGTCACCGCAGCTGGATACGGAACAATGTATATTCCGATTCTGAATTTCGGCACAATGGAAGTTCATGGAACTGCGTATATTTCAATTGAAACTTCCGGTAGGCCGTGCGCCGCGTCCTCGTATTAATCGAGGCCGATTTGTAGCGACCACGCTCGAACCCCCTCGAAGATTCTTCGTCTCGAAGGAACCGACCGATTCGAAGCAATTAAGGGATCGTTTTTCAAGAATTTCAGGAAATTCATTTAAGGAAACTTTGAAAGGTTTAAAGCGTTTGTATCGCTTTCGAAAAATCAAAAGTTCGCCAGTGGTAATTATTATTTTGCCGATAGGAAGTGACCGATATCAGTGGAAAACGGTGGCCTCGCTTCGGACAGTGGAGAGAATACGTATCAGTTTCGAAAGCCGATACACAATATCGCAAGAAAGTTAGCGGGTCAGTTATTGACAGTAGCGGACCGCCGACCATTATTACCAGCATCCAGTCCGAAATTCATAAACGTTTCGCAAGCTTGTCGTCCAAGGGTGCAGAAGTTTTAATGCAAACAACGAAAGCAAGCGAAACTATTCGCAGCCGAGCGCATCATCGCTTTAAGATTCGAGTATACGGCAAGTTCATCCAACAGGCCGGAAGTAGAAGATAGTAGGTCAGTTATCGGCACCTCTGGACCGTTGTTACAACGAGCTACGAGCATAGTTGCGAGAAACCTCTTGTGCACCAGTCTCGTGCAATAATTTAGGAGTAGCCGGATACCGATATTGCAGGGACTAACTGCCTCTCTCTCTCTCTCTCTCTCTCTCTCTCTCTCGCTCTGTTTAGCTCCTTGGTACCAGGAACAATATGCGCTAACCGCTTCGAATCTTATCCTTAATGCCTCGGCTTAATGTACGCCCGTATACATATATCGATCTCGTTGATCGAGCTGGCTGGTATGCACTAACAATTTCGTAAATTCGTGAGAAAGTTAATTAAACAAGTCTCGGACTACCGTGGCCGGATGTAAACGTACCAAGTCATTCGGTTGTACGAAAGATTAATTAGGTGAAGAAGGGATACTTCATTTTTCTACTTGGAAATTTGGAAATTTGGAAATTTTCTTACGACTACCGTCGCCGGATTTTCGGTTTTACGAAAGACTAATTAGGCGAAAAAGCGATACTTAATTTTTCTCCTCAGGAATTTTAGAATTTGGGAATTTTCTTTAAGGAAAAGAAGAAAACAATCGCTTAATGGATTTACAGATTTATTTGTCGCGGTGGTCGCTATTTCGTTAAATCTCGATTGGTTCGTACCCGTTGACTTTTAATTATCAGCAGGCACGAGTCGAAGCGAAGGAAAGTAAAGCACGCGATGTAACGATGTTTGAACGCATTGCGAGGTGGAATTCGTACGGGCAATAGGAATGGTTATTAAAGCTGATGAACGGGCAACGGCATAGCCCCGATTCTTTTTTGCTGTCAATAAAGTTGGCCGGCTGACAATGAGAAGCAACGAGCCCATATAAGCTGGTAACTGACCGCGAAATTAACCTCACTTTAGAGAGGTATGCGTGCTCGCTCGATCCTGCCACTTCGTGTTATTTATTAACTGCAACAGCGTCCAACGAAAGTTGTTTAAATTGGGACAGATTGGCGTGACGTTCCTTGGAAAGGCGAATAAAACGCTTCGTGATAACGTCCCTAACTCATGAATATGTCGCGTCGTTCTCTGGGTTTTCTTTTTTTTTTTTTTTTTTTTTTTTCATTTTTTTTGACCCGTCCAGCATCAACCCTTTCGAGTTATTTAATAATTACAAGAAGAACGATCTGAGAAGTTTAAAATAAAGGAAAAATAGCGTTTTCGTCGACCTCGTTATAAAACTAACATAATTTCCGACTAAAAACATCACGCCAAGCGGTGGAATCAGAAAAAATGTAGCAAGGTATTATTCAAATAAGAACAAATTTGCGTACTCGACCACTTACCTTTATTACATTTTAAAAAAATACCAGAGAACAATGTGGAGAAATCAGAAATGCAAAAAATGAGCTCGAATAAAAAGCATTAAAATAAGAAATTCGTGTTATAAATATTTAACGCGTGGACATTAAATTGAAAGTATGACACGGACGGTTTTACGGAAATTACCCCATAAGGGTATAAGAAACGGGGAACGTAAGTCATTAAGGTACCGTCGAACAATCTAATTGACAACGAAATTAATGCAGTCAGGGCCAATTTATTTATCGCTTACTTCTGAAAGCTCCTGCTGACACTGACCGGTTGCATTCGTTATTAGAGGCAAATACGATAATGATTAATGTGAAAACCGGTTCGACGATGCAACAACTTAGAAAAAGCGACCGAATATGGTCGCTGTTATAGCCGGCACACGAGAAAGTAATTCAAATTACTCGCGCCTCGGCACGGATGAACCCTTTCGGGTGGTATCGTTTCGTGTCCTTCTTTAACGATGAATTTTGCAGGCTAGTTAATTACACTGGCGAGAATACGGCTAACTAGATTTCAGATCGAGCTTTCTGATCCCCGACAAATCCAGGATGTTCACCTCTGATGCCGCGCCGGAGGCTAATTAAAATTAATAACAGCTAATTTTTCCTTGTTAATCGAGAATGCTCGACGGCTAAATTCGAAACGCAAACATAATCCAGCGTTATAATTCAATAATCGAGTTTCGTACGGCTGACCCAAACCTAAGACACAACGGACAGTTTCCGTGTTAATTAGAAAGGCAATTCTCCGCAGGGCTCTTAACGATTGTAATGCATAGCATCAGAGATAGAAACGTCAGATGCAGGACGTCGAGCAATCCATCACCGAGCCATTTCCTGCCCGCCTGTCTGTACAATGTAGTCGAGCAGGCTGGAAATTCATCGAAAAACCACGATCCATTTCTTCGTCGCTTAATCGAACGGCGTGTCACAAGCGTTAGCCTTCGAGCCGTGAACGTTAGGGTCATTTTCACCGAGTATCTATTTTATACGTCAGAAACTTAGTCGACGCGACTCCGTATCATTCATCTTTCAAGAATGAACCGGCAAAGGTCGTCCGGTTAAACGGAGACAAAACAGAGCAACGAACCTCTTAAGGCATCGCTGCTTTGCATCGAAATTGTTCTACAAGTTCGTGCTTACCGACCCTCCGCTCTCTTATTAGCCGAAGCAAAATAGCAGGGAATAGTTCCCTCGCCCACCCCCGTTTTTCTCCGATTTCATTCGTGTTAATCGAAACGCGGAAACTTGGTAGGAAGCGTGCTTAAAAATTTCTGAACGTACGCGACGATAGCGCAGCGCGATAACGCGCTCCACCTCGGAAAGAGAATTCCTAATGCGACACGGATAAACCACTTGGCAGATAGTTTCGCAATCTCGAACCGAGCGGAGTCGACAATTCAAGATAGACTCCTCTGTCTTGTCTGTCGCGCGGTTCGAACTTACCCGCGAAGCGTAAACAGATCAAAAGAAAGAAGGAGGAAGTTGTTTCGCGTAAACAAGAAGATTCATTCGCGGCTGCACTCGAATTTATTCCAAATTAATATTTCCCTAATGCGATCTTTGTTTTTCATCGAATTGCATTCAATTCGCGGTCAGCACCGCCTGCAATTAATTCCCTGTTAGATATTGGACTCGCGTGACAGCAACGCGATTAAATTTCGCAAAGAGGTGTCTCTTCACAAATTTCCTTGTCGATCTCTCATCCCTTCTCAAGGATCTTCGCCTGCAAACAGCAATGCATTTTGATAGCCCATTGTTAGAGGAATGGGAAGGGTGGAGGGAAGGGAGCAGAGAGCATCGAAAAGTTTCGAGAGGGCGTTTCGGAATGGACACATAACGGCGGAGTTTGCCTTATTCATGAGTTCCATGGTATTCCAAGCCTGGTATAACTGATGGAAGACGGGGTTGTAAGGCCACGATGGCCATGTACCAAAGTTGTATCAACGAACGGGCTCAGTCCTCACCGCGTAACGATGATAATATGCTACGTGCCTCGTGTCTGAAACGACAACTATCCGAACTGAATACAACCTCTCCCTGTAATCGTACATCCCTCCCGCCTCCACCCACCCGAAGCTTGTTTGTCTGCTCGTACCACCCAGTAGATGCTTCGACACCCACTGTTCCTATATACGAGGCTCCATCGAATATAAACTAGAATTTATATTCTTCTTTTTGCTAAATTAAAAGGTCATAAATATGTTTCGAAATATTTTCGAGGGGCACACTGTCCTTTTTTTCTCGGTGCTTTGTAACAGAAACTCGTTGGTTCGTAGTGGAGAGGCAGGATCGATCGACGTCGATTAGACCGAGAAATTGCTCTCGCCGATACGAGCAATTCTTTTCCTCTGAATTCGTAGCCGACCTCTCGCCTCCCTGCTGCAATTACACGCGCCTGCCTTTAATGAATCGAACCATTGTACGGGGAATCGATGAATTCTTACGAATATCGTATCGATATACGCGACGCTTCCACCCGTCAAATTTATTAAATAATTATTCGACGATATTCGGTTGTGACAACGTTCGAATTTATCTAGAAAATATCCTCGGCAAAGCAAACGCAAACCCGATTCCCTCCGAAAGATTAATTGCGATCGTTTCGTCGAGAAAGGCGAGCATTCAATAATAAACGGATTTCTTGGGGATGCAAATGAAGTATGCATGCGAGGCACGTTTGAATATTCGGAAAGGCGGAGGACCGTATCGGTGCGCCTTTGATATCGCATGAATTTTTCCAGACCCCCTGAGAAAAATCACGTTGGCCGAGGCTCGCCGAGAGGCGGATAACTCAGAAAGAATAACATAACGTTCGCTGATTCGTATGCCGGTGCTGTCTAAGGATTTTTAGGACACTCGGCGCGGCGGTTCGTTCTTAGTCACACGTCGGTAAGGGAATCGGTACGTGACATTAAGCAGTAATGCCACGTGGC
This sequence comes from Osmia lignaria lignaria, assembly GCF_051020975.1. Classification (NCBI taxonomy): domain Eukaryota; kingdom Metazoa; phylum Arthropoda; class Insecta; order Hymenoptera; family Megachilidae; genus Osmia; species Osmia lignaria. Next base: position 9,637,520 of record NC_135033.1, on the reverse strand, counting down.
ACGACCGTCCACACGGCACGGAACAACTTGAAATAGTATTACGGTTGCTCCCATGTCACGCCACTACCACTTCTGTACGGTTTGTCCACCTTCAAACAGCCTCATCCCGAATGTACAGTATAATATGTCACGGGCCGCTTGACAAAGAACCAAAAGGAACCACCGGAAAGGGAATAAAATTCCTTTGCGTGAATTTTAATTGTCCGTTTCAGTAAAAAAATAAAAAAGAAAGAGGAAACAACAACAAGTACGACCACCACGGTCGACGAACAAACTGTCGGTACTGCTCGATATCCTACTCGACAATATTTTTCTCCGCGCTCTTTTTTTCCTCTCTTTTTTTTTTTATTTCACAGTTTAATTTATAGAGTGGATAACTGGAGCCTCTCTCTGACACACAATGACAAGTCCGAAACGCTCGAAAAACGGAGTGGAAGTTGTTTACTATAAAACGGGTTGACCAACCTGTGTTTACCTTCGACGAGGGGAAAAAAAAAAATAAAAAATGAGAAATGGTTTTTCCAATATCGTCGAATGATCGCGCGCCGGCAACGCGTGAAATTTATCTAGCCCACGGCAGCGGCCTCGATAAATAGATCTCTCGATATTCACTCGATTTTAAATGTAAATAGACCAGAAATCACGAACGATGTTCAGCTGGATCGTTCTTTGCGAAACGAAAAATATACAATCGAGTGCAGGCATCCCTTATACGGAGAACTACCCAAGTGTTACAGTCACTTATTAATGAAACTTTGCCAGCTTGTTGAGCTCGTAGAGCTGAACACGCCTATACCCCGTTTGGTCGGCACACATACAAATGGTTAACTCTGTAGTTATTCAAAATAGATTATAGAATTTTAGTTTAGAATTATATAGAATTTTAATTATTCAAGAAGAGACAAATTATCATTGAAAAAAAAAAAAAAAAAAATTGTTGGGAACCAAGGATTTGAACCGAGGACCTTCAGATTGCGAGTCATGTGTTTAACCACGGAGCGGATCCATGACTCGCAATCTGAAGGTCCTCGGTTCAAATCCTTGGTTCCCAACAATTTTTTTTTTTTTTTTTTATGATAATTTTTATGTAATAGTTATTCAAAAAGAGACAAATTATCATTAAAAAAAAAAAAAAAAATGTTGGGAACCAAGGATTTGAACCGTGGATCTCTAGATTGCGAGTTGTATGTGTGAGTTTGTCTCAAAAGGGGGTATAGGCGTGATCAACTCGACGAGCTTTACAAGCTGGCAAAGTTTGTTAGAAATTTTAAGGGAAAGAATTTGTATGTTTTCATTTCCCTCGTTTCACCCACGTAAATCACGTTGCACCCAAGTGTACACGCGACCTAAATAACATCGACGACCCTGTTTGGCAGCCACGTGTACCTTGCCTAATTCCCTCGCTACGTGTAAATATGTGCTTCCAATTATCATCGATATTAATTACGCGTTTGCCCTAGCGAATGATTTTATTAACGAGACGCGGTTGAAAGCGAAGTTGAATTTCTGCGTGACCGAAAATAAGGAAGAAATTCATAGAGCGAGAGAAGAGTCTTTAGCCGATTAATCTCGAATTGGTTGCGCGTATTGTACAGAGTGGAACGTATACACTCGTCTTTCTATTCTTCTACAAATGAAAGCACGCAGGCAGCAATGCCGTTCCCAGGGATTTGCCAGAAATTCATTTCATTTTTTTTCTCTCTCAAAGAGACACGAACGTGCTGGAAAGATTAAACTTCCCTTCTTTTTTTGAAAAAATAAAAACACCTCGGTCACGGAAATTGCGTGCACCGATGAGACGAGAAGATAACGATATAACATTTCAGTGAACGATAAATAAAAAATATAAATTTAGGTAAACTTCTATAAATTTTTTAGCTAAAATACCTTCCTGTACAGAGGGTTAACAATGTCCTGGGCGAATTACGAACCTGGTTACCTTAACTTACAATCGGTAACGGCTTTGAAGTAGACCGCATCCTTATCGCTTTGATTGACGTCCCCTTTTCGTGGTGCTAGAGGCATATTTACATGAAAATAAATGCACCTTGCCAGAACTAACCAGGAACACGTACAACGGGGGTGAAACGGAAAGGACGATGGATTCGATTCGACTCGTGAAATCAAGCCAGCCCGAACGGCTGGTAAAATAATTCTACAGGTCGTTTGGAAATGAAAAACGAGTGGGAAGAAATACGAGAATAATCATGATCGAGAGATAGCCGGTGCAATATTTTTCCTTCTTCCAACAAGAGCGAAGCTCGTCTAACTCGAAGAGAGACATTACGCTAGTTTCCGATGTATAAACCTTGTTGTTTCGATGCACAAAGGGTTATTATGATCGCGGTAGGTTCGGTCCGGATAAATAGCGGCAAACAAACTTATCGCGAAATCGTGATTCGCGATCGCGTTTTGCACATAATAGCCGTCATAGCGTACGACAGTGGAAATAACGCGGAAAAGCCGTGCGCGGAACGGCTTACGGCCGTATTGTCTGACAAATATAGTCGGGAGTGCATAGGACGTTGCGTTTCTAGATTTACATATCATGAGCCTCGATCGCATTGTACGATACGAAAGAGCCACGATGTTTCGATGTTAATTTATAACCGTTGATTTTATGATCGAACTCGTTCAGCTCGTACGAAAGAATTCGCGCAACGTAGGACAGATTTACAGAGTATCGCTGCGTCATAAATCGAGGGAGGAAGCGCTATTAGCCGAACGTGTCGTTCGTTAAGCGTACCGGGGTGTGGAATTTTAATTATTTCAAACGATCGGCACTCGTATTGTATCGAAGATGGAAATTATCGAGCGGAATCGGTAGACCGGTTCGCACGATCAATTTTTCCCCTTCGACAAACGTAACAGCCATCACCTTCGAACAGAAATTTAATTGAAATCGGCTGGCGAGGCAAGGAGGCGAGCTGACCGTCTAATGGGATCGTGGCTGAATTTATCAATCGAAAAATCGGACGCATCGAATTAAAGAAGGGATCGAAAGCACGTGAAACGCGATGACACAGCCGTTAGTCACGGCCCTTCCGAGAGGCATTAGCTCTCCGATCCGCTCGGCTACATGCTCGAGCGCGATTTTCGAAAAGGTTCGACCGGTTCCGTGAGCGAAACCTACGTAATCTCGCCAGTCGTGACAGAGCCGCGTTAAGGTGCGCATCCATCGGCGCGTGTCGTCGGGGGGATAACAATAGAGGACATTTGGCGAACCGTTCGCTGGGATACCGGTGTTAGACACACCTTAAGAACGTATCCGGTGTGTTTGTGTGGGTGTACACGTGCTGACAACACGTTTAACCACGCGTGCACGTATCGCGCGCGTATGTGTGTGTGTGTGTAGGAAGGTGAGCAGAGCTATCTAGGCTGAACCTTTCGAGGTTGACTTCTTGAGACAGTGGAGCGGAAACAGGAGACGTATAGCATGGGCTCCGCGAGGCGAGTTAATCCCTTGAGACAACTGGGAGCCATGGCGTGGAATGGGAATGCCGAGGGAAAGCCGCTGGTGTATTCTCACTCGCTACTCGACAATGTTATTATTACGCTCCCTCCGTCCGCATTACGCGGCATAATTTATGTTGCTCTTTACGTATAGCGTAACGCGAGCAACTTGTCCTTTTCACGTGTACACACGCCGTAATAAATGCATATAATACACTCTATGACCGTAATCATTCACTCGTGTGATAAACACCGGGACACTACGTTCGAGGATCCAAGCTTCCCCGGCAAAAGCTGCTTTTTGCCACCCCCGTTCGCGTCTTGTCGTCGGGAGAACAACTAGGACACGAGTACGTCCCGTTAATTTTTAATCGTACGCGTAAGTACATCCTTCAGCAGTAGAAAGTGTCATTTCTCCTTGGATAAAGCGAATAAATTAATCTTATCGTTGGACTATGATACTCGAAATTCGAAATGGTTATTCGTGAAGATAATTAGAATTCCCCGAGTGCGATTCACCCCTGAAAGCATCTTTTTTCCACCTTTCCCTCGTATCCGTCCCTTTGATCTACTTCGCAGCAGCAAATCTACTCGGCTCGCCAGTACACGCACACACGTGCTGTCTATTTGCGGCCAGCGTAATAATTCTTATCCGCGAAACAGTCGGGCTGGCACCACGCGATATTATTTCATGTGCTTAGGCGTCAACAGGATCGTAAATAGCAACGTCAGACGCCGACGCCCGCCCCCGTGGTTTCCAGTGACCGACGCGTCGCGTCACCAGTCGCACCATCAGAATCGAGATGTTCCTTCCAATCACGAAAATGATCACGAATAGCCAAAGAAGAGGAAAAAAGAATAATCTAAATAGAAATTGTCAATTCGCGTTTGATCGCAGAAGGGTAGATCGAGGGGGGAAATCGTCATGAAAAGTCCGTCTGCTTTCTGGCCGATCGTTTGGCTGACAAGAAGTAGCCGAGTTTAACCGGTGCTTTTCGTAGCCGTATAATTTCTCCGTGTTGAATGTAAATTCATCCTCCTTCACCCTCCTCTCCCGGAGGGTACACCGTCCTCGAGTACGTCCCTGTGCTCGCGTGACTATGACCGCGACCACGAGCGAATTTATACCGAAACCACCAAAACGTGACAACGAGCAGGAACGTTGCTGACGACCGGCAAGTAGAGGGAAGTAGAGAGAGTAGCAGAGGGACGGGACGAGTCTTAAATTCACATTAAACATTCATCGGGATAGAGGTTGCTGACAGCAGGCCGATGGAACGGAGATACGGGCATTCCTGATCGAGCTAATGCGATACTGAAAACTGGTCGAGGTCTTTCGCTGTCGACTTTTTCTTTTGTTCGGCTTCCCTCTAAGTCCCGGCTAACGTTCGTTTCTACGAGCTTCCATCAAAAATTCCTCCGCTACTTTGCGGACAAAAACATCCCCCTTGTTAAAAATATATTTATACGATGGTTCCTTTCTCAACCCGCTCGAATCCGATTCCCTGCTGCTGAAATTTCTTTTCCCTTTAAATCGCAACTAAACGTTTTGAAAGAAACGTATCTATAACAAAATACCCACGCATCGATGCATCCACTTGGCTAAGTAAAAACACCGACTCTCCAGCGAGTTGCAAACGTATCTTCTGCAAAAAGCACGGAATAAACGCGTTTCCACGGCATCGAAGCGATCTTGAAATTAAACCGCGACGCTGATAGCGGGCACAGAGCGATTAGATCTCGGCGCAACAACGGCGTCTTGGAAGAAAGTAATTCACGAGCCGAGCGGAGCGGATAAGAAACCGAGAAAAGTACATATATTTATTCCGTTTCTCGCGGTCGGCTAACGCGAACGTTAGCGTTACGACGACTGAACCGTGTAATAACGAGATGCGAGCTATCACGGCAGTGTAATACGAAGACGGGATAGGTGGCGACAAATATCAGCATCAGAACGGGCACAAAGAACGGGCAAAAGACGCGTAGAGAAGCTGAACCGAGCCGAGAAGCAGATGGATAAACTCGTTGCACAGATCGTTTAGCCATCGCCCGCGGCTTTTTCTGATTGCTTCTCTCTCTGCCTTCTTTAGCCCGTGATATTATACCGAGCAATTGAATTTCTTACACCCCGCTAAGTGCTTCCCGCTACCATCGTTTCCGTCCCCCTTTCGCTCCGCGTTCATCTCGACTTCCAACTCGTTACATCCACCGAAATTTAATCAATCGACATTTTAAACCCGCTATCGATAGACCCGCCGCGCAAACGAGAATTCAGAGTAATTCTCTGCCAACCTACCGTGAGGAAATAAAGGTCGCGATTTAACCCCGGTCTAAAGCAGACCGATTCCATTATCCAATTTCTCTCCGCGATCTCGTTATCCCGCTTGAAAAACGAACCGTACGCGACAACCGATCGCACTCCTATACCTTGCATTATTAACTGGAATTAATTATTCGATGATACAAAAATTCGTTCTGAAGGGGGTTCCAGATGATTTTCCAGGAGCACGTGCGTCACTTCCCTTACGGCTTTTTAATTACTCTTTTCCCCGAAGCGAACGACTATCGAAAGCCAGGAATACGTAGAAAATCGTCTTGGACTATTTTTAAGATCCACCCCTACGCGCAAGATGGCGCCTATTTATTTTCCCGCTAAAAGTAGTCGCCTTTCTCTACGCGCCATCGCATCCGTCATTTCTCCTCTTCTCTCCTCGTTTCTCCTATAAGTTCAAGGTAATCGAACTCTCTTGTTTATTTACGCCTGTCCTCGAATATAATTCATCGGTGCCCTCGTCGGTTCTTATTTGTAAACGGGAGCTCTTGCTGCGAGGTTGTACGCCAAACGCGGTCGTTGCGAATTTATACAAAGGATCTTTTAATACCTGTCACTTTAAGATAACAGACTAGGATTTATTAATTGCTGGTGTATTTTCATTCTTCCAACATTCCTGGGTGTCTATATTTTTAATTTGCATTCGCGCCTTATTATTAGATACCTGTTGAACCGCTAACGAGCGACAATTAAGAAGCGTTTCCGCGAGGCTGGAGAGGAGAAGGATTAAAAGGGGACGAGGGCGAGGATAGTGGGATATTTTTGGTGGAGCCCTAAATTTCGAAGCGACCGCTACTCGCGCGATTAACAACACGTTGCGAGCGATTTGTCGGCGTTCCAGCACGAAGAAGCATCGCCACGGTCCCCGACGAAAACGAGCGCTACTATTTTTGTGCCTTCTTCCATGAGATACGCTCGTCGAGACGCGATTAGTGCTTCCAGAGACGGCCGGGACCATCTCCGCTGGTGATGTATTTAAAGGATCAATTTTACAACGGGCTATTATGCTGTACGTGTCGCGTTCGAACAGTTGTTCTTTCAGCTCGGTGAAAATAGCGACACCCGAGGGTAGAATCGTGTTGAAACTGTTTTTTCAATTTGTTCGATCATATCGTGATCAACCTTTCATTATTTTCGAAAGCTATCGTAAACGATCGCCGTAAGAAATACGGTTATCAGGTGTAGAATCCAAGAGTGAAATTAATATATCATTCGTGGAACAAGGCGTGTTACGTACGCTCAGGGTACAACACACATGGCTTCGATAAACTTCCACGAAACGACGCAGCTTCTTGAAACGAGCCGAGTTTCGCACATTTCCTGCACGTATGCATACGTAGACCGAAAGCCACCCTCGCAGACGAAGGGAAGTTTGAACGCGAACAGCTGCTCGACTCGAACGCGTATCAGAAATTCATTTGTCCCGGCTGAAGTTGAGGATATAATTACTTTCAATTAAAGTGCTACGAGCTTGTAATATTTATCTCCGCCCCGATTCAATTAGTTCCTCGTTTAAACTGTCCACCAATTTTCCTTGTTATCGTATCATTTAATTGAAACTACATCGAGACACCCTTTCGACGAATAGGTCTTCCTTAAATTACGTACGATTTCGATCGATGAAAAAACAATGAGAAATATTGATTGAGATTATTTTTAAAACGCGTCATCGGGACTTTGAACGCGTCGATGTTGCATGAAAGTTTCAGCAGCGTCGAGGAAGCCCCGCGACGTTCAACCCTGTACGTTCTGATCGGCTTAGCTCGCGTGTTACAAGGACGCCTGTATAATCGAAGACGAGCGGAGAAAGTTTCGGTGCAATGTGGCTTTCATCACCGCAGGGAAAGACCGTTGCTCGAGAAATGAGACCCGGTGACGTAGCAGCACGCTGCGAACACGTTAATTGGACAGGTATTATTAACAAGACCCCCTAATTATCCTCTAGTTTTTATTCCATAACCGATAGACGAAGATTAGCGATCGATCTACCGAAAGTCACGGTAAATTTCTTATAAAGATAGTTAGAAATATTGCGAGGAGAGGGGAAAATGAAGCAATTAATATTGCAGAATCAATAGAGGTAGCACGCTTCGCGACAAAGACGTCGGCCCAGTATGAAAACGATCGGTGAAAGTTTGATGAAAGGCTTAGCAAGGGTTACCCTAAAGCTCCCCTTTCGCTGTTCCTCCTCGTTGACCAACAGAAATATGCCCGAAGAATTTTCGCGATTGCCAGAACAACGAAGGATCTGGCATTCGGTCATGCCTAATAAACGTTTCGTCCTTCTCCGTCCCGTGTTCCCGGAATTCCAGTCGAAGGGATTCCCGAATTCCATGTATTCCCATCCACGAAGTCGTAACGATTCCTGGAGAACCGAGGGAGACATCCAGCCAAGAAAAAAGAGAAAGAAAATACGAAACGACTGGGTGCACCCTTTGGTTAGCGAGGAACAGGGAAACCACGGGAACAAAAATCGTCTGAAGTCCACCGACCAAGAGCGACTGATTCGTGTCGCTCATTTCGGGCGTGAAAGAAAAGATAACACCTTCCCTGACTCTGGCCCGTGATCGTAAATTTTTACAACGACTACTCGGTGTCGACGTCTCACGAAATTCCCGAATCACCGGCGAAAAATCGAGAGGACCATCTCGAACGCTTCCGACCTGATGCTTATCGGAGAACCCTCGATTGTCTCGTTTATTATGCGAAAGGTGGGTCTAATTTGGCCGAGCCTGGTCATCTTTAATCGCCAATTAATCGATGTTAATCGGAGAAAAAATAATTTTTGAAACGTCTAAAAGACACTTTGACGCTTTGATGGAGACGTTAAAAGGGAAGCGTCGACGTCGTGTCCGATCCCGGTGAAAATCTCATTTTCGACCTTTGTACCTTTTCTCCTTGACGGCCGGGTTGCCGGTAGATTTTGGTCGAGGGATTGGACCATCTCCACGGTGGAAATATCAAGAGCAGCCGGTATTATTGGGCAAGATGAAGTTATTTGGGTTAGGTCGGGTCGGGTTGCGTTATTGTCTGTCCGGCTTCGAACTAGCTCGCGTAATCATAGAGCAAAGCTCCTGATCCTCCTACTCGCTTGTGTATATGTCTCCACTATATTTTATATATCTATACATACAGGTAAGACGCAAAATGTTACGTTTCCTTCCCGTTCCCGGCTTTTCCTTCCACGACCGGCTGAAATTGAAAAATGAAATTGATTCCGGCCCGGCCTTTGCAGCCTCGTGCACGCTCTTATTAGATCTATTTTCTTCGGCCACGGCTATGGTCGTAAAGTTAAAGCGATTAAAGAGCACGCGGTAAAGGTTCTTCTATTTTTTTTCTTCTTTATCACCTACATACTATACTCGCAGGATCGGCCGTAATTATTTTACGACGGTGAATATTAACGTTTAATTTGAAAGAGTATGAAACGAGCAACGAATTAAGGGGATAAAAATGTATACCGAAATTACAGATCTCATTCGGATGAAATTTACTCTTCAGATTTTTCTATAATCCAGTGGAAAAATTATGTAATGGTAGGGGTATAAAATAAAGAACATAAAATCGAAGAGAAAACGCGACAGATAATTGGTGGTCGATCAATCGAGCCGGAAAATTCGAAGGTAATAAAAGGCGGTCAGCGAGGCAAGAACTAACGGAGAGGGTGAAACTGGACGGTCTTGGTGAGGTGTAAAAAAATCAAAAACGACCGGGACACGCCGCGTCCTGGTCCCCCTCTGATCGAGCGCGTAAAAAAGCGAAAACATCGATGGGAGTAAAAAACAATACCCTTGGCGAAACAAAACTCGAAAGCTGGCGTCGCGACCGACACGGGTATCGCTTAAAAAAGAAGGAATCATCCTGCCGGTGAACATGGCAACAATTTATTAAGGTATCCTTTTCCAGCGGGGCTGACAAGTGCCGGACAAATTGAGCGTGCGTTAACTCGATGGATGAATACATTCCGGTTGATGCGAATGGTAGGACTTCAGTGACTCTCAGTCGGCATTAATATTCTCCGTTATCTCCCTGAAATTACAGCTATCAGACACGGAAATTAGCGATAAGAATCATGATCTCGTTTCTGCGATAGCTGAAACGAGCGATGGAGCTCGATAGCGCCAGTCAATCGTCAGAAGGAAGTTTACTAGGAATTATTTTACCAAGATGAAAGCCTAAGGGAAAGCGGAGAACAGGCGGTAGAAAAGTCGATTTCTTCTCGACATGTGGCCCGATGAAGCTCGATCGGTGAAAACATCTGTTGAACGAGAAAAATCCGAGACATCGTTCGAGCGCAACGGGCATATTTATTTCGGTGATTCCCTTTCGACGAGGAGGCTAAAAATTGAATGCCTCCATAAATCATCGCCGATAAGAGAACGTGTTCTTAATGTGAGGACATCACCGCTACCAGGACCCAAAGTTTCACCCTGTCCTTGTATCCTTACCCTACCCTCCCCCCTTTTTCTTTCTAACCCCTTTTCTGGACCACCTCGCGTCCCCGGTTTCACCTTTCCTCTTTCTCTGTCCCATCGAGTGTATCGTTGTACAGGATCTACCACACCAGCCACGCACGCGGCACCGCGGCGGGTTTCTGTTTCTTCTCTGTGTGTATCCTTCGCCGCGGGATCAGATAAAAAGCGGAAGATGGGAAAGCGAGTAGTGGAAGGAACTCGGTTTAGTTTGTCACGATCGTTTAAAGGACGGCCGGCCATGGGGAAGAAGGAACGTGGCCGACGAAGGAAGAGGCGAGGATTTATTGGACTTGTCGCGGAGAAGAATCAAGACTCGTTGTGCTTGCCACGAGACCAGTCCTCTACCAGAAAGCCAATTAAATCGGTCGACAGTCCCAAAAGAGATTCTCACTCCCGTCCAGCTCCTAAGTCTCTCTTTCTTTCTTATACTCTTCTTCCCCTTCGCCCCGCTGTGACCTTTAATCCTTCTCGCGCGAATTTAAATCGCGCGTCCTATCTGCCGACCCGATACGACATGCCTCGCGACTAATGTCCAGCCAGCCGAGAGAAGGTTGGACGACTGTCCGTATTTTCGAGAGATTGATCGGTGCTTCGCTAAAAACACGATCTCTCTTCTCGGCGAGACTTCACTGGAACCGGTGCATTTCGAACTCCTTCCCGCGCTCGCAGCTTCGTTCATCGACGGGTCAAAGGCAATAAGGTAAATTACCCCTCGAACAGTCGTTGTTCAAGAGAAACGGACTGAACAACGGGACAGGCTAGAGTCGGTTGAATTATTCGCGATACTTGGTCAACGAGATCGTTTCTAACTGTTAGCGGTTTTCGAGACGAGGATAACGGTGCCTCGCTACCACAAATCGCTCTGTCCACTGAACGTCTAACGTGTATTCAAATACGATCCATCGATTTTATGATTCTCGTTGCTGGAATCAAGCCATTCCCGGTCTGATCGAAAGTGTCAGAAAAAAAAATTCATTCGTTGAGATTTTGACCCACTAAACGTGTGGCCTGTACGAAAGTGATAGAAAGTCTAAACGCTAACGATTTTCAATCTTAGAAACGGGTTGGTTAATAAAGAGAATAGAAATCTGCGTAAAGTCGTCAGGGGTGAAGGAAAGTTTAAGCGTAGCTTATCTTTCGAAATCCGTTTCACAAAGGTGTTAGTGAATTTTTCATCGGGAAAGCGTCGCCTCAAAGGAGGCAGCCTCTTTTCACCGAGAGAGGAGCAGACACTTTGCAGAAAGGTGCGTAGATTTTTTTTCGCTAGCTCGTTTCGGCGCATTCCTTTGCGTAGCGAGGGGGCGAAAGGAGCGGGAGATATCGGGGGTCTTTGAATGCGAGACCGCGGAATAATTTATATGGAAAGTGAGAGAGAGAGAGAGAGTGAGACGCTTCTTGAGGAAGCATTGTGCTTCGACTTGAATTAAACATCACCCCGTTGACTGTGAGGTTCTGGCTGTGCCTCTTGGCGATGTCGTGACTAGAAGCTCCGGGATAAAGGGGAATCAATAGGGGCGGCAGGAAGTAGGGCTGCTACTATACAAACAGCCAAGGTATTCCGTATCCCGTGGGCCGTACCTGCGTAACGAGACAGAAACGACCACTTGCTCTCCTATCGGTACCGATTTATTAATATTACCCGGATCCCTTACAAATTTCGATGTTCCCAAAAAGTCCTAGTCTGTATCGAAATTCCTTAATTGTAACAATCAATACCTTTTCGTTAGCAGAAACAGTTCAAAGATTATATTGAAACGAACTCCTTGCTCGGGAGTGCAATTTATTCGATTCCCTTGTCAAGTACCAATTCAGTGTACAAATTAACAAACAGGTTGGCTGATTTGTAGAACACAGATAGTCAGTTGAAAGGAGCGAAATCGAGTATTTCCCCCAGCGGTCGTAACAGACCGGTGAAAAAAGGTTCGCTTTATTGGAAGAACAAAAGTCGCAAATTAAAAAGCAGCGCCGAAAGATTTACGTCTTTGACTTGTATTACGTCGGAACGAGGGAACGTCGGGTAAATACGATAAAACGGCAAGAAATTTTCTCTGTTCGTTTCTTTCTCTTTCTCGTGGAATGAACGTTGCATGAAATAAATGCGCTTGATGAACCGGCACAATGCACCGCACGAGAGATGCATTTTTCAGCCGTTAATAAGAGATAACTCGCGGAGCGCACGTGTTTGATTTGCATTTTACTTTGCACGTCGAAAAGTCCTTATCAATTTCAAACGTTCACCACATCGAACGAACCAGCGAGCCGGTTACCAGCTGGACACTTATCGTTGACCTAAATAACTACGGATTTACGTTCTATGCCCGCTCGTAATAATGCTATACCGTTGGGACACGATTTTCTTTCGAAGCTTAACCCTCGAGCCGGGTCAATCGTGACCCAGACCTACGAAAATTTACAACGATTCGTATTCTTTCGAATTAATAAAGTTGGCAATTTTTGCTGCCTCAGAGGGCAGATGATTCGAAATGGCACGTGGCGATGCGAGAAAAATCTGCCATCGAGTTAACAAGTTGCGATACGAAACGTGGTGCGTTCCGTTCACCGATCGAACCATGAGCAACCATCTGCCCCGGGTGAAAAAAGGGCACAGCTTGGTCGACTCTTAAGTTTCACGTGGCTCTCCTGGAAGCTCGTGAAAGATAAAGTTGACTGATGTGCCAGCTCGTGTCGTTGGATCTGATTTTTTTATTTCCACACTTGGAAAGCGACACCACCCTTATCTGAAACGTCTGCCGTCGACCAGACGTTGAAAAGGCGACGATAGCCGACTGACGAGGAAACGTATCGACGCGTCCGTCTCCCGTTTGATAGAAGAACCATAGAAAATTTCGGCACGTCTAATAGGTCTAACGAAATACCAACAAGCCTCCTATTCTCCAGGCTACGAGGATATCGTGAGAGAGTATTTTCCTAACCTCGGGCGAAATTCTTCTTTTCGACGGTCGGTCGCGATCGGGAACCTGTTCAAATACGTCCGGGAAAGAAAGTTGACGCGTCCTTGCGATTCCATGGAAACTAATCCCAGTGTTTGAGCGGGTGAAAAGCGTGGAGGAACCGGGACCAAGTTTTTCCACCGGTCTATTCCTACCCAAGTGCTTCCGCGGAGTAAAGAAAGAGCATCCTGAAATAATATTTGAGCGATTTCGTTGTTCGGGAATCTGGTCGAGACGCGCAGGAACAAATGAGCAACAAATATGTATACAAGTCACTCGACGAACGAGAGGCAGACCGCAGCTGCCTGCACGCCGAAGAGGATCCCTCCTTCATTTGCATCCAGCTTGTCCGCGGTTTCACGTTGCGTATTCGTACCGTTCGGCGAATTGCTCAGGTGCGACAGAATGAAAATAATAACGAGCAGGTGCGGCTGGCCTAATTAAATTTCCCGCCTAACGCGCGCCGCTTCGCGATCGTACGTTACCGGCAATCTCGAAAAAAATTTTTTTCCCTCGGTTTCTTTCTTTTTCGAGACCATATGTCTCGGCACGCGATATTTTACCGTCGCATCGTGTTACCATTTTTTTCCAGCTACGCCCTTACCCCCTTGTTTTTAAACGACAGATTGAAACGAAAGCGGTGGATCGAAGCTCGCGTGAAAGCCGTCCACTTTCTTTAACTGTTTTCCATCGTTCGACTTGGCTGTAATTTTGATGTTTAACTAGGAGCTTAGCTTTGTCTACCCTCGGATTAAAAATCAGCCAGTCATCACCAAGTCCCGCGTAAGGAATATAAATTTATGGATGATAAAGTTTGACGAGGACGATGGGAAAGGAGCACGTCCTGCAATGGTTTCAATGCGCCCGGAGGCGTTTTACTTTTCGAAGAACTTTGTTTTCTCACCGAAATTCCGGCTGGCAGCTGCAACAACAGCATCGAGGCTATGCCTATCCTTTCACTGCAACTTTACCTTTATAAACCGAGTGGAAGTTCGGGGACAAAGTACGGCCGCGGAATAACAGGAAGATACGGAATCCTGTTCGCAGTTCGCAGCCGTACCTATATCATTTTTTTTCTTCTTCTTCCCTTTTTTCTCTTTCCCGAGTTAAGTACGAGCAACCTTGGTCGAGGAAATTTCGAAAGTTTACTTTCGTTGAGCCGCGCCACCGGCGATATTGAAACGCGCCGCAGAGAAAAGCGTCGACGATCGAGCATCTCAAGTCCGAAGGGACGAACAATACCGAAGAATTTAACCCCTTTCTTACTCGTAACGATTCCCTTGAAACGTGATCAATTTAATTATCAAAGGATTAAATGCGAACGCGTGCCCTTCGAAAGGGTTCCATTTAAAAAAAATACGATAAACGTGAAATTTCATGAACGTTACTCTCGTCCGATTCTCGCTCGATACATAAAATTATTATTTGAAAAGCTCTTCTCATAATGTCGAGAACATTTGCTTTCCCGACTAAATATTTGCTCCGCTAGCCGCGGGACGATTTTAACATCTCAAAACACACACGCGTATACACCCATCGGTCCGCTATGACGAACCGTATTTTTTTTTTTTTTTTTATTTTTTTTATTTGAAAAACCTTGTATTCCATTGTGTACTCAAGAATGGTCTCCACGCACGCGGCTCGTGTACAATGCATAGAGAACCAACGAGAGTCCATTGTTTCTATTGTTTGTCTACGCGTTGCTCCGCGTTGTCTACGAATCTTTCGTTTAAAACACGAATTTCCATACGGTTTTCGTGGTTCCTGCTGAGACTGTTTATCTTTTCTTCACCGTTCTCCCTCCGTTCCCCTTTCGTCCCGTACAAATGATCGTCCGTTCCCTAAACGGAATTCAACCATTTACCGTATCGTTAAACACCCATTCTCCCCCGTGTCTATGGGCGACAATCAGACCGGCAATTCCTAAACCAGCCGTTAACCAGAATCTCTATCGTCGATACACACCACGTGGCCGACAGACAACACCGAACGCGGCAACAAAGCCTCGTCTCGGGAGAAGATTCGTGGAAATCGGCAACGAACAATCGGCACAATCAACGAGCAACCCTCTGCGCGTAGCTTCCGCGACGATTCGCGTCCCCTGCCTCTACCCGGCCAGACCATCGTCTCCCCCGAAAAGATGCCGTGAAAAGTGCGAAAAGTTCGCTTTCTGCTCGACCAGCATCCGACGATTATCGCCCCGGGGGTTGTGTCCACGTTCTCCCTGCTTGTAACACGCTCGTACACACACAGATGGTTCCTGCGGATGAACGATGAAAAGAGGAGGCAGGAAAACGTGAAGAAGAGGGAGGCGCGAGCGTACAGATCATAAATTATCGGGCGACAACAATGGGAAGAGGAATCCTCCGTATCTGCATGGCGACACCAGAGCCGAAAGGGCAAATATTTACACTGGCCGGTGGCAAAACTCGAAAGTAATAGATTCGAGATGACTTTTCATTTAAACGAGCACAAAAGGTAGCGTAGCCTCCTCGCAGCCACCCGCTGGCTTGCGGCCTGCCAGGACACAATGTCCTTTCTCTCCTGCCGGCCGGTCTGCCGCAACTCCACGGCACCCTGAACCATTTCCATGCAACGCATCCGGCCTGGGGGCTACGAAATGTCGCTTTGTAGGCCAGCCGTTTGTCAAACGAACGGACGCTAATTGTTATTGCTCGCTAATTTCCTGGATACGGATCCCAAACTTTCCTCGATGTTCGTGCGGAAAATACACGCGCCCTATTCGAGACGCGTCACCCAACGTTAGCCTGTATTAATATTCATTTTGTCACGGTGTTTGTTAACTCGGCCCTTTTCACGATCCCTCGAGTTTCGATATTCGAGAAGATACAGAGTACTTAAAGGGTCCATTATTAGAAGGATAAATGAACTCTATAAAATAAATTGCGAAACGGAGAAAACGAACGGCAATTGCCGATACGTGTCCGGGTTACGTTCGATAGGAAAACATTTTACGGGAAAGCTGTTTGTCGCTGGCAGATAATTGTTATCGCTTACCGATTTTCCAGATGTCACCGGCTTTGAAATCTGAAAAGGGAAATATCTGTCCCCGATACGTTCCGAGAGATTTATCGAGGAAAGGGAAACGGAGTTCGATTAAAAGTCACCTTTTCATTTCAATAACATTAACACGAGCAACTGGTTTACAGGTGGAGCTGATTTCCAAGGCGGTAACGAACGCGTTCACAAGCTACTGTCCCGCCTACAAACACGAAGGATCAAAGGATCGTTGCAAAGGATGACAGAACTTGCACGATCTTTGCGGAACCACCAACGTTACCGACAAAGACGCTTTGTCGACCAGCCTCGTTTACGCGCAAGGTAAACGCTAATTATTATCTCTCGCTAATTTCACAGGTGTCGCGAACATTGAGGAATAATTGTGAAAGGCAACCGCAACGAGAAATGTTTTTGAAAAAGCGATTTAATTACCGAGTCGTTAAGTGTAATTAATCAAATTCTGTTTCATAACTATTACCAACGAAAGTATAGAACACGTTTCGGCATTAATCGTCGTGAAACAGTCTGTTCCTCGTCGAAGTTACACGCCACCCCCCCCGATACATTACGACTTCCTGAAAGGTGATCAACACCCTGACACGTAACACACGAGAACGTGTGTAAGGTCCTCGAGTACGCGCGAAGAGGGGAAAAAAAAAGGAGCTGAGAAATCGTTATTACTGTTTCAGAGACGGCAGAGACAGCGGAACAGCTGTCCTTGACATTGAACATACTGCGGTATGCGTCCACGCTTCCGGTCGAACGTGATCGCGGAGGTGTGAGAGCAGCTGTGACTTTTAACGAAGAACATCCAACTTCTGACCTCGTCGTCATCGATACTTTTTGCACCGTGACCTCCTATAGAAGAAGAAACATCCTCGACGACGTCCTGACATTTCCCAGCCCATCGATTTTGTCCCTTTGTGAATTTATAGAGCCTGCTCTCCGGAACTTACTTTCTCGCCTGGCTTTCTATCCTCCTTATTCTCACTCGATAACCACTCTCGACAATGCTAATTAAGTAGGGAATTTTGCATTTAATATGATTCGAAAAAAAAGAATTCTCAAAGAGCCGAGCTTTATGATTACTTATAAAAATTCATGTTTCAGCCGCATATGAATGACACGAGCAAAGTGTTGAAACGGACTCTGAAAACCCTTGGAAAATAAGCTCTATCCGTTCTCCTTTCGATCCTTCATATCTTCAAAGGTTATTCAAAGCATCGCTATCGCGGCGATGTCGAAGAGAATTTTCGGTCTATTTTCTATAGCGAGATGGTACATCGTTTGACGCATCGACGAAAGTGTCCGGATGGTAAGGGAAGAAAATGCAGGATACCACGAGGTATGTACTTACTTTATCCTATGTCTCGGAACAAGGAGAAAGATGCCAACGGACGGATCAAATTCCTTGAGGAGGAAGTGTTTGAAGAGGACGGGCCTGTACAGAGCCGGTCGGTTGCTAATGGCTCTGCACACTGTGGCTCGAAAACATGCGACGCGCCACGTAATGTTCGCATACAGATACCTTAGACCGAGTATTAATGCGATAACTAACAATAACAAGGTTCAACCCTCTCTGGTGGGCCTTGGAACGGTACGAAACCCTGTGAAACCTCCGTCTATGTGTTTTCGTGATTCCGGTGCGGCTAGCCTCCGGCAGAGACCTAGGCTCCCTTTATAGGTCGGGACACGACACACACGGACAACTTTGATCGTCGTGTTACACTGTGGCGAACCAGCGATACAGTCGACGCTGGATAATCCCTTTTCGAGTAGGGACCGAAGGGTACTTTACCTCCGGCCAGGTTTGCCCTCGTTCAACAATCCCTCCTCGACGTTCTTTCTCGCCTTAGGACACCGAAAACACCCACTCTCCACGCCGAGATTTCCCTTCTCATTATTATAATAGATGGAACGCGTCGTTTCAAACCGCGAGAAACCCCTGACGCTTCTATCGTTCAACGACAAAATTTCCTTCCTCCTCTCGATTAGCTTTCGGACAAGATCATTGGTACCTAATTAGGATTCTTCATTTTTACTTATTCGTTTTTAAGTGGACACGTGTTTCTAGGAGTTTCTAATATATGCAAATGTTGGATTAATCGCGTTAATCGGTACCGATGTAATTACAAGTCTCCCTCGTTTGACAATCCCTCCGTCCTGACGATCTCACTCGCCTTAGGGTATCCAGAGTAAGATTTCATTCCAGGATTACGCTTTCTCATTATCATTATTAACGAAACTCGCGTTTCTTTGCTCGCAGAAAATTGAGCTTTAATTATCTTCGCACAAATGCACCGTGTTTCGGTGCATTTTTACAAATTCCAGATTTGTAACAAACCTGCGCGAAGGTCAACGCGGCTCCGGGTTGAAATGGGGGTGAAAAGTTTGCCGCCATCGTGTGCGATTTCGTAGACCGATAAGGGAGAAGTTTTTTCCTCCAAGAATTCATAATTTTATTAGGAAAAAATCTGCCTCCATTCCGAGGGTCGTTCCCGTCTCGTGAAAGTTTGACACGCTCGCTATCGCTCGCAACTTTCGGCGCGATAAAGCTCGCTAAATTCGAAATTACCTCGAAGAAAGCTCGCTCCTTCCTTTCCGAGTTTCTGGCAATTAGACTTCTTTTCGTTCGGTCGCAAGAGCGAAAGTTTCTTATACTGGGAAGATTGAAAAATCAGCCGCGAGGAATCTTTCTTTTTCTGGTCTCGAACGAGCCGGAGGAAATGTTTGATCGTCGCGTTACAGTTTGGTTAACCGGCACGACCGATACGAAGGGAGAGGATAATCTCTTTTCTGAAGAGAGATTCCGAATCCCTGTAGTAGTAGTCTCACCTCGAGGCAGGCAGGTGCTCGACCACGTATACACAGAGCACCCTTTTTTAACATTCTTCTGGTCCCGGCTGAAGACGGTTCTCGGTGACATTGTTGACCCTCTGCCACATGGCGTTTCGCATATGGCGCACGTTCTACGTGTCGGTTATTTTTTATACACATCTCGTAGATGAAATTCAGCACGCGGCAAGGTGGATAGAAGAGGCCGACAGATTGGAGGCTGGCGTCGCGAATTTAATCGAACGAATTCACTGACTTCGGTTAATTTCGTCGAAAATTTCAGGAAAGACAAGACACGAGACACGTGCAACGCTCAGAATTGGAATATAAAAAATAAAATGTATGAAGTATGAAATATCGAAATATGATCCCGGTAAATGGGAATCGCGTCTCGGGGTAAATGAAAAAATACGGTTATCTGGTTGTAGCCGATAAAAGTAGGAAACTTCAACCCCATTACGTATGCCGGCTACGATTCCCTTCGATGCATCCGCTCTAAGGTTTCTTACTTGTTCCGTAAGTAGAGCCGGAAAAGGATTAATATAAGCACGGAAGAGGGTAAAGTCAATCGTGTGAAGTCTCGCGTAAAGTGGTGTTCGTCCATGGAAATCGTGGTAGTTTAATCAGAAAACTGCAGGGAACGGGGCTAACGTAAGTACCCTCCATCGGTGGAATGTAGGGGCATTTAAGTAGATGGAGGGTATAGACCCCTGTCTACTCAATTTGCTTTCAACCCGAGGGACCTCCCCGATATATATCCCAATATTCCCGGTAACAATGATGAATCACTGCAGAGCAGCTCTTGCACAAGAAGTTGCACATCCACTGCGCTTGTAACGTCTCTCTGCACACACACTCTCTCTCTCTCCCTTGTCCCCTTGAATACTCACGGACTTGGTTTAACCGTAATAATGCGTTCCAGTACTTGGTACAGTTACGTAAAGACAGGACTGACGTAACCAGTCGGATAAATAAGTGCATCTCGTAGCATTAATGCTTACTCTGAAAACTTTCCGAGTATTTGCTTTCGCAATATGAAAAGAACCGGTGCGGCGAAAAAACGAGAGATCTCTTATCCCGCGTTCGTGCTAGCGTTAGGGGTTGCTCGCGTAGACGTCGAGTAATTTTAATTAAGATCTCTAGTTAAAAAGTAGAATTTATATATTTCAACTCGGATGTATATACGCGTTTCGCATCGATTTCGAAATTGGCGATCATCCATAAAACGATACGGTATCGGTGCTTTTAATCTCTCCGGCTCGCCACATAAAATACAGGGGACATGTATAATGCATGACAAATCATTCTTCCCTTGTTTGCCGACCGCGTAATCGCGTGTATGCAGCCAGCCGATCGTTATATTTCTTTCGCGAAAGCCCGTTCCCTGTCCAACTCGAACCTTTCTCTCAGCATTTCGTTAAATCTTCATTTACAGTCGCGACGTTTCATCTCGCGACAAGCAGGGAGCCGCGAAAGGGAAGCGTCGAAGAAGAAGAAGAAAAGAGACGAACGCGACTATTTATTGGCACGATAAATCAAGAGCCGAGGCCGCGTACGCGGCGACCAATTAGCGTTGGATGTTAAGATCGTTGGGTCAGAGCCCATGTAATAATGACGAATCAGTTCGGAGCCGGTCCGCTGGCATAGCTGACTGCCTCTCTTATTAATAAATTCGCTTCCCATGCGACGTCCTATGAATCATTCGATAGGCAACAGGGGAGATTCTATTAGACTGATTGCTTTATGCTTCCATGCTTCAACTCGCGCCTATTCGTCTTCCTTCCTTAGGACCAACAAATTCGTTATCCCTAAACCAGCCCATTTTTATTCTATCCGACCGAGTAACCGGTAAGATATTCGAATCAAAGAGGGTACACGCGCTAAGAGATTGAAAAATTTTCAATTTCTCTGATGAGTTTTTATCCTGAATAGCGTGAATTTTAATCGTGATACGATTGTGCAGCGTGTTAATTGAGAGAGGAAATATTTAATTAAAAATCGTCAAACGAATTCACGCGTGACACTCGATGCCCCTTGATGCGACGCATCGTTTCATCCCTGTTCGACCTAGTTTTAAACTTGATCGTGTTCATTTTGAAAACCACCGAGTGGATCGCGAGCGGAACACGGGCGGACCGCGAACGGATCGTGATTTAACTTCCCTTATCCCCGAAAACTCGTACCGCTCGCACCGAGATGGTAGTTATCTTCCGTTAAATCATACCTCATCCTTGGCTGGGATTAACTCCCCTAATTTATTGACTCGCTTTCAAACAGGGGCCCTTCAAATCCCCGTGACTCGAGGTTAACATTGTTTTGCAGGGGCGAACCTCGTACAAGGATATGCTAAGTCATCGTACAGTCAAGCACCGGTACTAATATACATACCACATGTTTGTAATCGTTGCTGACAAGATACTTTATGCATATTCGTTACGGGCAGAATAATTGACGAATCGTCGTACCGATAAGAGGTAATTAGAAACACCGAATACATTATGCTACGTTCGAGTTTGAATTAGACCTTATTGATCAAAATCGAGTAACTTATAAATTTTCTGTTTTTGCTTTCGAACGATTGCACGATTCAACCCCCATAAACTATAGTTGACGAGTAATTATTGAAAAGTAAATTTGAATACTTTCATTTCACCAGTATTCACGGTAAGAATAGGTGATATTTTTAAAATAATCGTTCATTAATTAACGCGTACGTTCAATCCCTGGTGTTATTCGCGCGCAGTAGCCACTAGCGCTACCTGTCGAGAAATCACGCAACTATTTTACCCGCAATATCATCTTCAAATTTTCGCGCTATAAAACGAATCGTGCATAAATCAATAAAACCCTGAAAAATTAATAATTACAGACATGGTAAAATGAAAAGGCAGGTTAAATATTCTGAGATGTAGTTTTATTCGTATGCGAACAAAAATGATCCATTAAGATATGTCGCTGGCATCGTTTAAAGTATAACATACACGCACGTTTACATAATTTCATTGTCGTCCCATTACATGATATAAAAATTGTTGTTACATCATCGCGATAAATAGAGTTGAGGTTTTACATTCGACCCTTTAAACTTCGAAGCGAGCACATCCTTATATACAAAATATTCTTCATATTATTTATTACTATAAGTATGTTCGAGTAGAGATATGAGTATGAAAATTTCAAGTAAAATTGATCGCGAAAATTTTTTCGTCTCTTCTTTTTTTTTTAAATACGCGTTTAACACTTTCTCGTTGCCGGCAGCAGCTCAAAATTCCCGCAAACGTTTCGCAAAATTTATTATCATAGTCTTACGTGTAAAAATTTCGTGACAACCCTTCCCCGTCTTTTTAAGCACCAGATACCTCATAAGGTTTTATATCTTCACCGATCTGCACGATTTCACAAAATAAATACTGGGCTCGATTCCTTACAAAATATATGTATCAGAATATTACACTTAATGTAAATGTACATGATAAAACGCGTAAAAAATATACCATGAGTTCCTCTATCGAGAGGCACTAACGACAAGGAACACAGAAGTGTTACATAGATCATGCAATGTTCATACATTATCATATATTCAATTTTGCACTTGTTAGAAGATTCGTTTGTCATTCGATACCTGACAAACATTTTAGTCTTAATTTTCCACTCGAGAATTAATCCCCTAAGATACGTGTAGGTATAACCGGGAAACATCTGATGCAGATGAAATCATGTAATAAACATTAAAATCGTTTTGCGATAAATCAACATATCGTAAATATTTATGCGATGATTAATTTTAACAAGAATAAAAAGAAAATTTGCTACCTTCATTTTTAGCCGACTCTCAACAGAATGTAAAATATTAAAAACGTGATTATTTTAAATCAAAATTTCGTATATACAGATTGCAGATACGCCTACACGTATCTTAATATATCTCGCAGAATTTTCAAACACATTTACACACACGATACGCATACGTACGATTTGTGTTTGTGCGGATTCAATTAATTATCCCTACAATTATAGTTACAGGCAGAAACTATACTAAATCAGTTGGGGATTGCTAACGAAATACAATCTAATACTCGCTTAAAACTATTACGTTAATTAAAAGAAAAAAAGGTCGCGTCGTACTGTAAAATGTACGCGGAGATACTTTTGCCTTTAATTGGTACAACCATTAAACGGTTGGCACGTTGTCATCGAATGAGAGTAGAAATAGAAATTACACGTCTACGTATGACTTCTTTTATAGAATTTTGAAATAATCATTTTCTCTACGATGACCGATTAAAATGTAAAAAAGTTGCTTGACGTTGTCCTTTTAGCAGCACACTTTATTGATATAAAAATTCATTACGTGCCGCACCTGTGCCCAATTGATCTTATACGTACACACGAAAAGCAGATCATTGCAATGTGATTTAAATCATTTAAATATACATATATATCGTTCCTTTTTTTCTTTTTATTTATTTATTTTTTTTTTTTGTTTAAATTTCTCATTTGCGAGTACGTGCTCGTATTTACATTCAGTATTGTAGGTATTAACAATCGCTAAATAGTCGAGTAGTTAATTAATTCGAATAGTGGATGGAATGAGAGTATTGTCAATTAAAAATTAGGATATCACGGATCCTCGTGGGATTCCGAGTTTAATGATTCCACTATTCTTTAAAAAGTAAAGCGTTCGAATGATATATACTTTACATTCACGGTATACACAAATTACCAACTATAATATTTGCACGTTTACAGTGTTTTAAACACATATACTTTGTTATAATTAAACATATAATAATCCCGTGTAACTATTCGCTGCAATCGCTCTGTTAAAAGCAAAGAGGAGTAACTTAATAGAATTATGCATTCTTATAACATTTCATGTTATCATCAGCTCCTATTTATACTTTACAACACGTCTATTTAGATGTAATTAAACATTTTTTTTTTAGATAATTAGTGTGTGTGTAACATTAAGCCATGCTATAAGCAAAGTTATTGCGATGTGCTTGTATTTAGAAATAGCTATTCATTACAATTTAATTATTCATTTAACACTATACATATACACATCTTTTTATATATATGTATATGTATATATATTGTACTTTGCATGCTATTTTAATATTTCAAATAATGCAAGTATAAAATTATTAAACATGAACACTGATTCTTAATAAAGGAAATGCCACTCAACAAGCACATACAATAAGCTCACGATAGCTAAATTATTCTCAATAGTAAGTTGTTCTTAAATTTGAGTATATTTTCTTTTCTTTGTTGCAAAGGTCACTTAAAGTACAGGACATTGGATTTTTTTTTTTTTTTCATATTTACAACCTAATATTTCTAAATCATATTTATCGTAAATAAGGTACAACATAATATTATGTGCCAAGAAAATCTTTTTTTGTTCACATTAATGCACAAAACAACTATTTTTTAATTAGCTTCCAAGCAGTTATTTATAGGTAGATAAGGTCTTGGTATAATTTTATATTATTTGTATATATTTCGAGATATTTTTTCATTTACAATGTAGCTTGTATTATTCAAAATTAGCTTTGTTCCTTAGATGTTGTTCGTTTAATTTACTTTTTTATTATCAAAGTATAGTAGAGTTAAATCCTTTATTTCATATATGACAGATATTTTTTTTTTTTTTTTGTTTCATATTCAGTACTATTGAAGCTTAGAAAGTGCATTGATAATATTATGTATTAAATAATATATTTAAATTATTTGTTTTTCATCAGCTATATTTTCACCAGTCAGTTTCGAAATTCGCTGCACTCTGATACAGATATAATGTGTATATTGTGGCACATAATTTTATATTGGTATTATATTTATTAATGTATTTATTATTAATATCGAAGCTTTCCAAGACGATATAACTTTCCGTTTATTTGTGATAGAATAAAAGTACATTATATTTTACTTGGACATAGTAATCTGAGCACATATCTGAGTATTTCTCAAAATGTTCATTACAGTAAAGATCTATCATATGAAAGATACTTGAAAGTACACTAGTTATAGTGTAATAATATATATATTGGAGTATACAACTTGACTGCTTAATCTTGAACCCCGGTAGGGTTTCAAGATTAAGTGTTATAGCTGTATTTGTAAAGAAACAATAAAATATATGTAAATTTAATATTGCGTGACCTCAAAATCAAAATATTTTATTATTTTCAACTTTCGCACAATTAACTCATTAAAATATGCTTACAATTTTACAGGAAGCTCTTACATTTTTCTTCATTTTCAGTATGTTAAACGTTAAATATGTTATAAATCAATTTTCACGAGGAAAGACTTTCAGTATCAATTTGAAGAATGTAATGATTTATTCTTAAATTATGCGAAATTCATGCATGAATTTTATTGTTTCAAACATTTCTAAATAATATTTAAATTTTTAGCATAAAAATATCTTTTATCGATCACAATACGAAAAATAGTATTTGAGATTCTTTTTTTTTCTAAATATGACTACATTTGCATATTCTTCACTATAATTCGTAAAATTACAATGAAGAAAATTGAGCTAACATTTGTTGGAACGTTGTTGTTCCAACAGTAGTAGACATTTGACTAATACTGTTGAATAAAGCATCTGCCTGCAAATTTTCTGGCAACCTAGTAAGAAACTGTGCTCCATGTACAAAATCCATCTTTAATAATTCTTCTTGATACAGGTGTAACACACCAAGTGCTGTTCTAAAGAGGAACTCATCCCCATCTCTGAGAAAAACATCCCAGATTCTACATGCAACATCCAGAGGCATCGCTTTGGCATATACAGTATATAGCCAATCCAACAAATATAAATCTGGGCTAAGACCAGCTACTGTAAAATGAGAAAAAATTTTTGGCAATTTATGTGCAAGTGCACTAGAATACACCTTGTAGTAAATATCCATTTGCTTTTGATCCAGTGTGAAAGCAGCTCTGTGGCAAGGATGATTTAATAAATTAGCAAAGCAAGTAAAGGCATCTGGAGGTTCCATGTTTAATGATAATACAGCACCTATAAAACTCATACCTTGCACGTAACCTACATCAGGTCTATAAACTGCATAGGCTGCCAAAATACCTTGAAGACTATGAGATAGTGGTCCACCTTCTTGAAAGACACATAAGCTGGGAAACGTACGAGACACGTCTAATTTGATTGCAGCTAATGGTTCACTTATAGAATTTGACATTGCTCTGTCTAAACATATGTTATAAAGGTGTGCTGTTATATTTAAATTATTTGGAATAGCTAATTTCCATACTTTGCCACGAATACTCGGTGGAAGACCACGCCACCATAATTCGCGTACTTTCTTGGAATTTTTAACACTTTCGAATTTAGGAAGAATATGTACATTCCAAGTATTAGAGTCTTCTGCTAATCGTTCTTCTTCTTTAAGCTGTAATTCTCTTTGGTGTTTACGCTCTTTCTCTTCTCTTAATTCCCTCTTTCTTATGGCTTCTAAAATAGCATTATATTGCTTACGATGACGTTCTTCCTCTGTTGCATTCTTAGCTGGTAAGTTTGCTGGTCTAGGCTGTTGAATTAAGGCTAAACTTCCTCCTACTTTATCTATATTTCTTGATGGGCTACTTGTAGGTGTGGATTGTTGAGAATCTTTGTTTTTCCATAAGAAAACATTTTTTGAGAAGAGCGTATTCAATCCCCAACGCTTAGACTTTTCAGCCTTTTCACCAGTTTGCTGATCATCAGAACTCAGAAAACTGCCAGAAGGAGACACTTCACTAAGGGAAGACACAGTACTGCTACAAGATCTTGGTAAACTGTTTCTAGGACTACTACTTGCACTACCACATTCCAATTTGTTATATTTATCTTCTTCAACTTTAAAATTTTCATTTAATGATTCTTCCTTATAATCACATGGAGAATCCAAATACTGTGATTTATAATCAAGTTGTGGTTCATTAGATTCTTCCAAAGAATATATTTGTTTTGTAGTAGGATTGTAAGCTAGAGACATGCTCTCCAATGCATGGCTCAAACTAGTTCCAGCAACTCCTACAGATACTATATTACCAGCATCATACCATTTATTTTCTCGTATATGGACACATAATGCTTTTGTTTTAACAACAGGCACAGAAGCCACATCGCATGCCAAAGCTTCATTAACATTCACACTGTTACAAGATATGGAATTTCCATTCAATGACACCAACTGTTGTTTACCAATCTTTGGAACAATATTATTTGCAACATAACAATTGGAATCGCGTCCAGCTACTTTCAGTACTTGGTAATTGTTTGACATATTGCCACAATGAGATACAATACACGGAGAAACATTCTGCGATGTAATAGGATAATTATTTCCATTTATATGTTGAGATGCAGGATTCTTCATGATTGGTGCCCCTTTCTTAATCTTATTAATACATTAAATGTTTCTGTACTAAGGGCAAACCAACAAAAAATCAGATTTGCATACAGGATGTCTATAAACTTGTATTTATGCATATTTTCTCATTGCTTTTGAATAATGTGATTGAACATATATCACTGATATTTATAAGAATAACAATTAACTTTGACATTCTTATTGCGTTATAGTAATTCTTCTTATAAAATCGTCTCAGATAACCATTACATCATGAAATTTGCTCCTTCATTGATAACGATGAAAAACAAATTCTGACCTTAAATTTTTCAATCAAATTGATTATCCATTGTAAAGAATGGTCCTTTCTTCAACTTTTATGTTCGCACAATTTTCGTTGTGTTCAATAGGTTAAGATGCATTCAGACAAAATACTTTTGCTTCATAAGCAAAAACAGTGACACACGTAAGTGTGGTATAATTCCATTGATAAATATTTAATATAATGATACTTGTGTAGTGCGAGAGAAACTGGACCCTTGATTAGACTGACAAACAATATATGTATGTGTATGCATCAGTATGCATACAACACACAGAAAAGAAATGTTACATTTCTTATTTCTAATTGTAACAAACGCGTTCAATAAACTTTGAACTGATATTTTAATTAGAATCAAATTATTCTAATTTTTGACAATGCAGTAAGCCACGACGGAAACTTGAAACGCGTGGTCACTGATCTTTACTACCGTGACTTTAATGAAGTCACGTGATCCGATACCATTTCCCATCATTACATTGACATTTGCAACCTTTTTACTTATAAATAATTATTTATTAAAGAACAATAATGATAAAAAAGTAAAAAATTCAATGTAAAAAATAAAGACATATTGTTCTTTTAAGATCATTCTTTATTTCATTGAGGCTGATCTTTTTGTTATGAATGCATATTAACTATTTATAGACAATTTGACATTTTATACATTGAAGACAATTAAACAATTATAAATAAGACAATTAAATTTAGTAACTTTACAACGCAACGAATGTTGAAAGATGTTGAATGACAACTTTTTTATAGTTGAAGACTGCACTTTAACTTATAATAAAAGTCCCTAGGAGAACTGTCTCAAAACAGCTGATTGTAGAAATTGATGAAAACGAAAAATTGTATTAATTGAAACGCTATTAAAAAGTAGGTTAAAAAAGGTCAAATATCAGTCGCGTCATTGTCAAGTCTCAATAAACAGTTGTGATTATTTTAGTGAAATATAATTGTTAAGTGTGAATTTTTTTAACATAACAGATGTTTATTGTAAGAAATGTCACAAATTGATATCCAGGATTTATTTGATAAAAGCAGGTAAAATAACTATTTATATGCAACAAATATAAATAATATTATATTAATAATAGTAATGATCTGTCATATTTTTAATAATAAATAATATTGTAAAGGTTCAGTAGTATATGTAATCAACTTTCTAAAATAAT
The DNA here is from genome assembly GCF_051020975.1 of Osmia lignaria lignaria. Taxonomy (NCBI): domain Eukaryota; kingdom Metazoa; phylum Arthropoda; class Insecta; order Hymenoptera; family Megachilidae; genus Osmia; species Osmia lignaria. The sequence continues at coordinate 9,608,590 of NC_135033.1, read as the reverse complement.
GAATTTCATCATCATATGGATACTTTTTAATTGAATAAGTATAATATTGGAAATATAACTATATTAATACTAATGTATAAAATTGCAAATTATGTATGAAAAATGTTATTTATAACAAATTGCATTGCATAAGAATAGTTTGAAAATATATTCCTGTTATATATATATATATATATATATATTACTTATTTTGCAATAGCATAAATATAACAGGAACAGTTGTTTTATTTATAGAGATGAAAATATTCATGAAAAATGTGTTCAGATTTTGATGAGTATCAAGTAAAATATATTTCATATTATTCTCATCTTACTAGTAATTTAATTAATAGCAATTTAAACATTATAATATTTAAATAAAATACATTATTTAGGTTTCCCAGTGGTTGGCATCTTGTGACTATATTTTTGTATACCCCAGTGGGTCTTTTACTTGTATTACTAAGATTATTAACTGCTTTACAACTTTGGCTCCTTGCAACTCTATTACCTGACTGTAATAATCTAAGAAATTTTTTAAGTCATGGATTTAGTTTTGCTTTTGGAATTGTGGTGAAGATTCCTGAAGGTGAAGTTAAAAACAAGCAATCGAGAATTATAATTGCTAATAATGTCTCTGTCTTGGATCACTTTGTACTATACAAAGCTACGCAAGCGCTAAGTCCCAGTATATGGGAATTACCACCAATGCTTAGCAAGACACTGGGTCTACAAATGATGGATATGACTAATAAAGAAACTTTAATTGCCAATATAAAACAGTTTCTTTCAACATCAAAGTGCAACATTGCATTGCAACCTGAATTTGGTACAACCAATAGTCGTGTTGCCTTGCTAAAATTCAATTCTTGGCCATTTACCATAGAAACATCTGTTCAACCAGTTGCAATCAAAGCATGGAGGCCAGAATTTACATCTATTCGTTTTTCTTCATTGGCATCGACATGGTGGACTGATGTCTTTTGGTTTATGTTTGTTCCTTATACAGTCTTCACAATTAAGTACCTGAAAATCAAACAAAATGCAGATCCTGAAGTACTAGTAAGGGAAATAGAAAAAGATATAGCAACTAGTCTTGGACTTAAGACAAGTTCTCATACCGTATCAGATAAAGCAGAATTTGAAAAACGCTGCATTATAGAAAAAACACAAAATAGAAGACTTAATAGAAGTTCTCCAAATTCACAAATCATACATAGTATTGAGATACAGAGAATGGTACAGCAAGTCAGTGAAGTGCTTCCATTGGTCCCTCATAATGTGATTCTTAGAGACCTTTGTATGTAAACAAATAATTATTTTAATTGTAATTATTAACATATCGTGTTAATCGTTTTTAAATCTAAAAATATTAACTTATTACTTTTACAGTAAAAACACGTAATGTTGATATTACAATTGCCAATATACTAGATGGCATAGTTACTTATACTCCAGATTCAACTCAAGCAACAGCTACACCATCAGTATCATTGAATCAATTACAAATAAGTACAGTTAAGGATAACAGTAATGTAGGATCTTCTTCCTTCCAGGAAAGAAAAGCTAAAATGATCAGAGAAGCTAGAGAAAGGTATATTCAGAAACATGGACTTAAAAATTGCTGACATTCTTATTGCAGTTATGTTCTGGTTATTGTATCTTTATTAAAAACAACTATATATTGTTTTTGTCATATGTGTATTTACTATTACATAATGTGAATATAATTTTATTTCTAAAATATAATAATACATTTTATAATTACCTACCCTTTTATATACACATATTATAATACTATTATTATCAGCAATTTCTGGAAGACATGTTTTTATTTCATATATGTTTAACTGTTATTGATATTAATTATGTAAGTAAAATAAAGCTTGTTTATATATGTGCTTTACACAAAAATTAATAAAAATGTATAAGAAAAATAGAAAGAAGAATGCATAAATAATTATACTATATTATTTGTAACATTATTATAGCTTATAAACTATGGAAGACATTCAGTTTCACAAACAGTACATTGTGCTAAAACAACATACTATTATTACTTAATTATTCCTGATTACCAAAAATTACTTAGCAAAAATAAAGAAAAATTAAAAAAAAAATTACTTAATACTTTTTGATCTAGTTTATAAAACTAGATCAGAAGTATCAATGCCACCCATATATTTATACGAAAACCCGATATATTGGCTCTAGAGTATTAAAAGGAGTAACAAAATATATTAACGATTAATATTTCCAATACATACATATTTCAAATCAAGGAAATCATCAACACCATGTTTAGAACCTTCTCTTCCTAAACCTGATTCTTTTACTCCTCCAAAAGCAGCTTCAGCACAAGAAATTAATCCTTCATTCACACCAACCATTCCAACTTCTAATTTTCTTGCTACTCGAAATATTTGTGATATATCTTGTGAATAAAAGTAACCTGCTAAACCAACAGGTGTATCATTAGCTTTTTGTATAACTTCCTCTTCAGTTTCAAATTTATTAATGACAGCTACTGGTCCGAAAATTTCTTTGTTATATATTTCCATATCGTTAGATACATTTGTTATAAGTGTAGGGGCATAGAACAATGGTCCTAATTCAGGTAGTGGCTTACCACCACAATGTACTTTTGCTCCCTTTTGCACTGCATCAGTAACTAGTCTGTGTACCATATTCAATTGGCTCTCTTTAATGAGAGGACCATGTGTAACTTCTTTTTTACTACCATCACCCATTTTAATGTCACTTTCAATTTTTGATAGAAACATTTCAATAAATTTATCAAATTGACTAGCTTGTACAAAAAATCTGTTTGCAGAAACACATGTCTGGCCGGCATTACGAAATTTACTTGCCATAGCACCTGATACAGCTACATCCAAATTAGCAGTATCAAAAATAATAAATGGTGCATTACCTCCTAATTCAAGGCTAAGTCGTTTCATAGTTGAAGCACACTGTTGATACAATAGTTTTCCTACAGCTGTTGAACCAGTGAATGATAAAACTCTTACTTTTGGATTCTCACATAATTCTTTACCAACAGCAACAGAATTCTGTAGGCTTGTTGTAAGTACATTTAAAGTTCCATCAGGAATACCTGCTTTTTCAGCAAGATCAGCTAATGCTAAAGCAGTAAGTGGTGTATCTTCGGATGGTTTAATTACACATGTACATCCAGCAGCAAGAGCAGCAGCTGCTTTACGGGTGATCATAGCATGTGGAAAATTCCATGGTGTGATCAAAGCAGCTACTCCAACTGGTTGCTTTAACAAAAAAAGTTCTCTAGTAGGTACTGGTGGTTGCAATTCTTCTCCAGTAATTCGTCTACATTCTTCTGAAAACCATTCCACAAATGAATTTCCATATTTAATTTCTGCTTTAGATTCATTAAGAGACTTTCCATTTTCTTTAGTCAAAATTTGTGCCAAATCATCAGCATGTTTCACCATTAGATTATACCAATTTCTAAGTAAATCACTTCTTTCTTTTGCAGTTGTTTTACTGAATGTTTTAAAAGCTGCAGATGCTGCATTGATTGCTACTCGAGTATCCTCAACATTCATATCAGGAACATTATTAATAACAGATTTATCAACCGGATTATAAATGGGGAATGTATTTTTACTTATTGCACTTATCCATTTTCCATTTACATATGCTAAATCTCTTAGCAAATTCAGTGAAATACGATTAGCATTATGAATCATTATGATGGTAATCTGAAATCATATACTTAGTTCAAGACATGGCATCAAATAAATTAATATTAAACAAAATGTTGTAACATTGTTGTTACAATATGATTATTAAAATACTGTTATTTATAGATCAACAATCTATAAATTATATATGTATTTATAAATTTATATACACGTATGAAATACTAATACAGTTTAACACTTACCTTTGAACAAAAGAAGGAAAACAACTTATATTTTCGATCTAATATGAAATTCGTTTATGAGCGGTTATTTTCAAGTGATATTATCAATGCATGTTATCAATTTCATCTGCAAATTGTCCTTATATAACTTGTCGCTACTTTACTCTGATTAAGGGTGTTATATACGTTTCAGTGTATTCTTTGATATGCCATATACATAGCCGGCGCACCGGCGTCCCTCAGTCAATAAAAGTGTTATCGGGTTTAATATTTTTACAGCAAGATCACATTCAAAAAAGTAAGAAATATATAAGTATTTTGTACATTATGAGTACAAATACGAAAAGAACTATTTATGTAGGTAGGGAACTATTTACTAAACTTACTTTTATCAATGTAACCTATTTTAACCTGTATAATACATGTTGGAATTTATACTACATATTTTATTCATTATTTTAGGGGGCCTAGCTGAGGAAGTTGACGAAAAAATATTACATGCGGCATTTATACCTTTTGGTGAAATAGTTGATGTACAAATACCATTAGACTATGAATCAGAAAAGCATAGAGGATTTGCTTTCATTGAATTTGAAAGTGCAGAGGATGCAGCAACAGCAATTGATAATATGGTACATGTTTAAAACAGCATACATATCTGTGTGAGTTATTTAATAACATAGTTTTGCATAAAAAATAATGCATATTGCATTTTCATTCATTGTTATAAGATCTATAGATACATGAAGTAAATATTGATTCCATTTATCTAATCATTGTTGTATTGATTATATTGATTATATATTAAAATCACTTAATCCATACATCTGTCAAACTTTATCTTTAACAAACAGAATGATTCTGAGCTGTTTGGACGAACAATAAGGGTAAACATTGCAAAACCACAAAAAATAAAAGAAGGTTCATCAAAACCTGTTTGGGCTGATGATGCATGGTTACAAGAACATGCAGGTGAAACACTTAAAAGTGATGATAATGCAAATTCAGCAGATGCAGTTCAATGCAAAAAAGGAAAACAAAATCCTCAAGTCTATTTTGATATTACTATTGGAAAACAAGAAGTAGGTAGAATTATTATGATGCTGAGAGCTGATGTAGTACCAAAAACTGCTGAAAATTTTCGTGCTCTTTGTACACATGAAAAAGGATATGGATACCAAGGAAGCATATTTCATAGAATTATTCCGGAATTTGTATCCTTTATTTATTCTCATTCCTTTTTTTTTTATAAAATAAAATTACAAAAATATCCTTATATAAAATGTAGATGTGTCAAGGAGGAGATTTTACAAATCATAATGGAACAGGAGGTAAATCAATCTATGGAAATAAATTTGATGACGAAAATTTTGAATTAAAACATACTGGACCTGGTACTTTATCAATGGCAAATTCTGGTCCAAATACAAATGGATCTCAATTCTTCATATGTGCTGCACGTACAGATTGGCTAGATGGAAAACATGTAGTATTTGGGCATGTTCTGAGTGGCTTAGATGTTCTAAAGAAAATGGAAAAATGTGGAACTAAATCAGGCACTCCTACTCAAAAAATTGTTATAACAGCTTGTGGAGAATTAACTTAAACCATTTTTAAAATTTATCATTTCGTAATAATTGTAACATAAATCTTATGTGAATTAAAAAATTCAAATATTTTAATAAATCCAAAGCATGGTTTAGTATTTCTTGTAACTATTATGCTTTTGATGGTACAAGGAGTCTATGCCCGTAATAATTAAAACTAACAATAAGTTGTGGTTAAAGAGGGATTCGTAAAGGTAAAATAATCTCATTTAGGGGTATTTAGGACCCCAAAAAATCATACCCCTCGAGAACAAAGACATTGTCTAGTCTTTCTTTATCTGTAGTCACTGTCTGTATTCGACAGATTTTTTTATTATTATTATTGTTTTAATTAACAAATTGTTATTACAGAATTCATGTACCATATCTTTTATACCAGTTTTAAAACGTTACATATTATTACAGGTTAATTTGAAAATTTATAATATATTTTGAATACATGAAATATATAAAATTGAACCGCTGCTTATATGAATACAGGAACGGAGGAACGAATACAGTGTGTTCATGTGTTCTAAGTTATCGTGTGGTATCATCGAAAACTCTAGAGTCTCTAAATTTTCACGCTTTTACAAGAAAAATTTGATCCTGTGATCTATTATTATATCGTGCTACTACAAACAAACTACTTAATAAAACTTTCGAAAGGAAGCGAACTCCACTAATTCAGTGGATTGTTCTCAAAACGGGAGTAAGAAATGGTAATTCACCTTTTGTTTTGATATTTGTTTACTCGTAATCGACTTCTCATTCTTTTATAATTAAATTTTCTTACTGTTTCTCTTTTATATTAACAATTAAAAGTTTGTTTCCGACCGAATTTAAACCTGTGAAAGAATTTATATACTTGGTTTTAGATTTGACAGTATTTTTCTGTATTTTGTATTCATTTCATGCCGGTTACAGAAATGAAAAACATTTATTTTCAGAATAATGCATTATTATTATTATTATTATTATAAATTAAAATCCTTAATCAGTGTGTATTTCTTGATCATTATTTTTGCTTTCAAAATACACATAACCAATAAAATTTGGTGTAAATAATATGTTATTTGTTTTATTAGTAACTCAGTTGTGTTTCTTTAAAGTAACAAATTAGTAAATACATAGTTTAAATAGAATTATGTTGATGTTTACAGGTACAAAACAAAATATAATACATATTTTTATTTTCAGTCTCACACAATATTACTCGTACAACCAGGCAATAGACCTGAAACAAGAACTTATTCTGATTATGAAAGCGTCAATGAATGTATGGAAGGTAACAATATTTTTTAGTATATTATTCTATTAACATCATACATCATACAAGTAAATTAAATAATTATTGAATCTTTACATTTAAATATAATAAAATAAAAGTATGGTACAATAGATACAAATCAAAGAATACAAATTATATTTTTTTTTAATACAGGGGTGTGTAAAATTTATGAAGAGCATTTAAAAAGGCGGAATCCAAATACACCAACCATAACATACGACATCAGCCAGCTATTTGACTTTGTTGACCAACTTACAGATTTATCATGTCTTGTTTATCAAAAATCTACAAACACATATGCTCCCTACAACAAGGACTGGATTAAAGAGAAAATATATGCTTTACTACGTCGAGCTGCTGGACATAGCGAATAATTAATGAATAAAAAATAGATATATGCTTTTTATGTATAAGATAACTTAAGTTTAAGTAAAGATCTATATTACCGTTTGTAATAATAAATATATAATCTAAAAATATTTTAAACTTTGAACTATTTACAGTGAATTCATCAAACTGCGGTGATAAATTCTTGATCATAGTTCAAAACTTCGTCATTAGATGGCTATGATCGCGTTGTCTGACGGTTTCTAAAATTACCATTCTTAGGGGTAGAGTGCGCAACGAAACACTGACACAGACCAGGAGCGGATTTAGAAACTTTGCTTAAGAGGGAGAAATAATGGTATATAAGTTTTTTGTACACGATTTCAATCTTATTTATATTTTATTTATCAACATTTTTATCGAATAGTAACTTAATCAAATTCATATTATCATTCCCCATAGCCCCGCTCTGGATTCGCTACTGAGCGACATCGGTATTTCAAATCACGAGACAAGTCAAATTCCCATAAGATGATTAGTGTATTCTATATATACTTCCTCTGTGACGATAATAATTGTCAACCACACAGCTATATAATAAAAGTACAACAAAAATGAAGTATATTAAATTTTAGAAGAACATATTTTATACGAAACATATTAAACATTATATTTATATTGATATTATTTGCATAAAAAGATACTTTTATGCAGAATATGATTACATTAAAGTATATTTTCTGCAAGTAATTTTGATGTGATTTATGTATGTATATTAGCAGTAGACACAATGTTCAATCACCTATTGATACATGCGCTTACGCAGATATTGCATATATATACATACATAAATATCTACATTGAACATAGTAATATAAAAGAAGGTAAATTGTACATATCGCACACTGTTTTACGCATTGCGTTTGTGCATGTTTGTGCACCAGTGTCTATCGTTAAATGCAGCAGTTTTACCAAGACAGAAAAAAGCTAAAGTTATATAAGATAACGGGCAGTGAACGAACATGTTTGATAAAGGAAGAGCTCTGCATCAATTTTAGATAACGTTGAACTACTGCAGAAAAACGATTGCTTCACTTGTCAGTCACTTCTGAACGTTGCATTGAATTGCATATATAAAGCAATATCTTTTATTTAAATTAATAACGTTATCTAAATTACTGTTTGCAAATAACAAATTTACAAATAATTTAATATTTTCTGTTGATAAGTTGTTACTGTGTTATAATATTAAGTTTTTTCAATGGAAACTATTCGATAGTATTTAACAGCGGAAATCATTGTATTTCGTACACTTTAAATGTTATTAGATATCTATATACGTGTAAAATATCTGAGATTTTCATAATTACACAGGTTGAAAAAAATTTTACAATAAATACGAGACCGGCAGGATGTCTAATAGCAGGAGTGAAGTTGATCCTTTCAGCGAGATACCGATGGAATTCCAAAGTTGCGAAGGTAAATTTATAAATATTCTTTTTAATTATCTCTACAAATATTATTATTGTATAAATGCGAAAAACATGAAATGTACTTCTTTATTTATAGTGAATGTCATCTATGTGAAATTAATTTGTATGCGCAAAATATTTGCAACTCTTTGTCTATATACAAAATTCAGTTAGAACGTGTAGTGATTGCGCAAAAGTGCTGCAGATAAAATTCTTTTTAATGTTTGTCTATATTATTTGATTAATATGTAATAAAATTTAATCGAATTCATATGAATTTGAATGTCTTATAAGGTTTATAAGGAAAATTAATTAAAACGAAAAAACATATGTATTTTTGGAAAGATGGTTTCAATATGGTTTCCTTAATATTTATGTAAATTATTATATTTGATTATTTTTTATCACATATTTTTAAATTAATAAAATATAAAAATAGGAATTCTAAAGTAATAACATAATTTTTAAATAAGAATTAATAACAGAAGTTAAACATTATATTAATTATAAACTTTAATATTTAAAGGAGTTACACAGGTTCCTACAGAATCACAATCAAAAACTGAAACAGGGAATGTAACAAATGAACCAATATATGCAGAACCTTTAACGCCAGAACAAGTACGATGGTTTTATAGAGATGGTATTGATAAAAGATGGGTAAAATTCTGTGGATATGACAGTTTAAGAATTGAAAATGCTTGGAGAAATTATCAAAATTTGCTTAGCAAATGTGATAATACAATTCAGAATACTCTTCCTGTTGAAAAAATTGTAGTTAAAGGAGGAATGTATGATGTGGAACTTGATAAAATGAAATGTGTTTCTATCTACTGCCCAGGTACGTATTTTATTTTATTGAATCACTGTAATATGAGACAATTTAAAAATTAAAATTTGTGAGAAATGTATTACAATAATTCAGCAAATAAGGTATTATTTTATGTTACTTCTTCATCATGTAATGAATAGACTTTGCGCTGCACTTATTTTTTTGACTCAAGCAGCATATGTGTTATCTGTATTATATAGATTGCTTTGTCCTTGAGTTTATTAAGATAAATTATATTTCACCATGATCAGTTAAAGCATAATACAATATAAATATAATTAACATTCACTAATTTTATTTACAGGTGAAGAATGGGAAATTATGAGAGGTACTTGGTATTATGATGGTAGTTGGATACCTCTAGAATTAGAACAATCTAAAATTATAGAAGAAGTACATCTTAATCTCTTTCAAAAGCAACCTCCAGGTCAATTTAGTTCAGAATGTGATACTTCTTCTCAATCTTACAAAAGTATGTTTTTAATTATTTAGTTGAATATTTATGTCGATATAATGTAATTCTAATTAACATATTTTCTAATTCAGTATTACACACAGAACATTTCCCTGAGTTCCATGTTGATTGGCATAGCATAAATGATGTGACATTGTACAGTGAATATACACACAGTAAATTAATGCGTAGCGTTACATCAAAGCTGGGCTTTGCAAAAAGTAAGTATCTTCTCACAATTTATTCATAATGTAGTAAAGGTGTCGTCTAATATTTGTAAATGATAATTACAGCAACAGGTTATCAGCTAAGAAGGGGCTATAAAGTTGGTGCAGTAATGGAAGATAAACCTAATGATATTAATCATCTAGTATTTGTAGTCCATGGAATTGGTCAGAAAAGAGATACTGGAAAAATTATACGTAATACGACATCGTATGTAAATTATAATTTGTTGCGTATATTTATAATAAGGTTTTCAAAAAATTAATTACATTTAATATTGAAACAGGTTTAGAGATTGTGTAGATTGGTTAAAACAAAAATATTTTCCTAATTCTAATAATAGAGTAGAATTTTTCCCCGTTGAATGGCGATCTTCATTAAAGCTTGATGGTGGTAAGGGAGTAATCTATAAGTTTTTTTGTAGCTATATATTTTTTTTTGCAATATATTTCATATTTTATAAATATTCTTTCAGATATAGTAGATGCTATTACGCCATATAGCGTATTAAGTATACGACATTTACTAAATACATCGGCGATGGATATTCTTTATTATACAAGTCCTCTTTATGGCGGAGAAGTAAGAGCTGGTTTACAAAGAGAGTTAAATAGGTTGTACTTTATGTTTGCAAGTCGACATCCTGGGTGGAAGGGAAAAGTGTCAATTTTAGCACATTCCTTAGGATGTGTGATTGTTTATGATATTGTCACAGGTTGGATGGGTCCAGATACCAGACCTCCATCTCCGGAAACCCAAGAAATTTTAATACAACGATTACAGTTTCCTGTAAGCATTCATTTCTAATAATGTATTATCTTACAAAGAAGTATAAAAAAAAACCTGAGACTAAACCTTTTTGATAATTGCAGATTGAAAATTTGTTTTGTTTGGGTTCCCCGTTATCTGTATTTCTTGCGCTACGTACCCGTACGCCGTCTAATAAAACGGATGTAATGCCACAAGGTTTATGTAAAAGATTTTACAATATATTTCATTGGTCCGATCCTGTAGCTTATAGAATGGAACCTCTTCTAGAAAGAGGTTACAGCAAAATTGAACCTGTTCTTATTCCACCGTATGGAGGAGTTGAGCGTCAACAAACGGAACAGGCACCTCCAACAATGAGTAGTGCTGAAGACAATTTTTCTCCTACAGGTATATTCACTGTTTTCAGAATAATAATTTTTTAAGAATTTTATATATCTAAATTGATATGACAGAAACCGATGAAAGAGAAGAAGTTCCAGTAGATATATCTAATCGCGCTGTAGATAAGGGTTGGAGTCTTTGGGGTTTAGTGCGAGCTGGTTGGAATGCCAAAGAGGGTGTTTCTTCACCAATTCAACCAGGTCAAGGTAAAAATACCAGTTTTAATCAACGTTACAAATTGTATAATAAATATTTTATTTAAGTATTGTTTTAATATTTATTAGAATTAACGCAGCGATTGGATTACGTACTTCGAGCAAGTTTAGGAAGAAATTATTTATATACAGTAGCAGCGCATACAACATACTGGAGTAATTACGACGTAGCTTACTTTGTGTTGACAAAACTTTTCCCAACGTTAGAAACATGATGTTGGTTTGTATATTTAGTATGGAATTTTATTAGGTTCTATTGAAGTTTACTAGTCGGATGTAGGCCTTCAAAATCGAATGTTAAAAACAGGCCTACCATCAAAACAATCTGTGATAATAAAAAAAAAAACGATACAATAATGTAATAGATTCTATGTAATCGTTTTATATTGCTCGCATAATTTAAGATTAATGTGGTCGAGTTTCACAGTTTAAAAATTTACATATTTTTATATATTTTATGAGATAACTTGTTTACATTTAGTGTGTTAATATAACTACAGAAGTAATCTCATCTTTACTTACTAATTTTTGTTGAAAAGAATAAATTTTGCATTTTATATTGAATATGATAACATTTGTCTAGAATCTTACATTGAAAAATTGTAATTTATTTTTCTTAGTTATAATATTAATTTCGCGTTGTCAACAATAAGTATAATGCTGTAATATAAATATCTTATTACAGTATACAACATATTAAAATTATGATCGCGTTATATATAAAGATTACTAAAAAAAATAATTAATAATAATTGATAATTTAGAGTAACCAATTTGTGCCGTAATAAAATTAGAAAATGTCTTTTTGTATTACGCGGCGCAAATTTTTTTTGCAAAAAGTTGTTGATATACAGCTGTAATATATGTATGTTTTATTACATACATATGTTGTTAAACAGATTTTATTTTGTTACAAATATTTATATATTTTATTAATATCAGTATAGTATATGTATGTACATGTATATAGGAAAGATAGGAAAAAAAGATACATAAAATTAATTTGATTTGTTCGAAACTAAAATTCATATTCACCAAATGTTTCTTTTATTTAACATACTAATATTCCATTTTATTATAAAAAGTGAAACTCGTCCTCCATCCTGAAAGTTTACTGGAAATACGGTAAAGAACAACTTAATTATATCGACCAAGAGCAGTGCGCAAATCAAATAAAATATCGATATTTGTCTTGTGCAGTTATCTTTGAATCTATTAAATGACAAAGTTTTCCATTAAAGTTATTTTATAGATATATTTTGTCAATGCTAATTGTAACAGTATTGTTATCGTTATTAGTTTTAGCAACAATTTTTGATATGTACAAACTTCTGTTATAACTAATTGTAATTTTTGTGTTATCAACTTTCACAAGATTCTGTTTTCATGTACTGCTTTATAACATTTTTTTAAATTTTCTATTTGACAAAAATGTTTCTTCTATTAATTTTTTACTTAGCTACAAAATTATAAACAGTGTAATACAGCAAGTATATGTATATTACTTTGTAATATTTAGTTCGAAATAACATATTAATGTAGTATATACATTGGTAGGTGCTAAGAATTTGTTGAACTATTTATAAATTGAAAAATCCGTCAATATATTCAAATTTTGATGGTTTTATCATATTTATAGAAACGACTAAATTGGTGCTGTCCATAACTAGATTCTTTTCATGGTTTTATCTACTCTTATGCGCTATTAGTAGAAACAGAAAACATATCATTGCTGAAAATAGTTATGTTTAGTATAATAATACATATTTCTCACGGATGAAGTGATATCTGCCAGTTATAATATACTACAGTAACAGCTACAAAAGAGTAGAAGAAGTAGTTTATTGTGTTTCATAACTAATAATAAGTTGGGCAGCACAGTATTAAATAGTACTTTAGAAAACTTGTATACAAATGTGTTCACATTACAATGTTACAAATTGAAACGATCAGTTTATAGAAAATTTAATAACAATGCACTTCTTAATGATTATTATATAAAATAAGGAGCTTTGTCCATAATATACAATTTGGTAGTATGACAATAATACTAAAGAATTTCTCAAATTACAATTATATCGAATTTTAAAAACAGAGCACGTAATAATACGCGTGTAGGAAACATTTTTTGAATTACTAGCGCAAAAGACGTGTAAATTGAAACTAAAATATTACTAATAAAGTATATACATTGTTATATTAATAAAGTCTCAAGTTTAATGTTTTAATAAGATATTTAATAATAACTTTAAATTCATATGAAACCAGAGTTATTAGAATATTTCATTAAAACTTATTTAACTTTAGGAATTCATTCAACAGAATTCTCAACAGACTTTCTTAAATTCAAAATTTAGTACCATATACATCTTATATGAATATATTATAATATGAATATGTATGTTAATCACAACTTTTACCTTAATAAAAGAGACATTGTATGCATTCCTACATACTTAAATGTTATTATGTTACCTACAAACGTTTCTTTTTTATGCAGTATGCAAATTGTATGCACATACATAAGTAATTTTCTTGCATTTGTTGACTTTGGCATCGTTTTAGGTACTCAATATGCATAATTATGTATAATTAGAATCTATTATTAGTACCCTTGCGCAATAATAATTAAAAAAGTTTAAACTTTTCAAGTAGGGAATGGATGCATATGTAACTCGTTATCAAATAAATTTATTTTGAAACGATATAATGTATAAATATAGATTTTAACTTTTCATTATGGCTAATCTAAATTTCCAGATTTTCACGAACGAAGTAAATTGATTTATATAGAATGAAAATATTAAATTCAAGCGGGCATCAGGAGTTGCCTATTTACAGGGGAAATAAGGAGAAGGAATCTCCCACCACTTGCTTAACTCGCTTTTGTTTTTTACTTGGGAAAGTGAAATAGAAGCAGCAGTAGAAATCAGCCATCCTCTTCTCACACATAGAAAACGAGCGAGTCGGGTGAGTAGTGGGAGATTCCTTCTCCTCCTTTCCCATATAATTGAGCGAATCCTAGGGCTTGTAACTGCAACTTGCACCTCCGTATTTATGCGCATTCCAAGAAAAAATTATTCAGTATTTTATTTTTAAGTGATCTTGCACTTTGAACTGTAAAAAAAGGTGTTATATAATTGATAAATATAGTTGAATAATAAAATTTGACTATACTTCGTAACAGAAATTGTATTCATATGCCGGACAATACCTATTCCAATTGCCGGTGTTCACGATGTGATTTGTATAATGTACAAATAACGTTTTTTTAATCAAAAAAAGTAGATTTTATATTCACAATTTCTAAAAGTCATGTTTTTTTTGTAAAACTGACGAACTGGTTGTACTGTGCATATATAGATGTTATGACATTAACGTATGATAAACGTGAAAGATTCATATGATTTGGAATACTTCATATGAGAAAACACAAGAAATAACGGTATTTTATTAAATATATTTATATAAATTAGTTGTGTAACTTTAATATAAGTGTTTTTGAGTGTGTTTATGCAAAATTTGTTTAACAAACGTATAATTATGTACAAGTATATTGTGTGACATATTTATTAACATATATATTATATTTACAGCATAATGAACCATATACAAAATAGTAATTTAATTGCTGCTGCCATCGGTGTGACCGTTGGTGTTATAAGTGCAGCTGGTATTTTTATTTATCATAAAATTTTGGAAAACCAACAGCATACCAGTACAGTTGGTAATTTAGATGCTGCTAATAAAAAGATTGTTGAATTGCAAAAAGAGTTGGAAGCATTAAGGTATATTTTTAAATATAAATACTTATTATTTAATACTTATTAAGTGTTACTTAAACTTAATACATATCACTACTTTCTTTTACTCAAGGTTACAGCAAAGTCAACAAAAGAAGAAACGAAAAATTTCACGAAAATTTACCTCAAATGACAGCACTTATACAGTAACAGATAATGACACAGATATCGATGCCTTTTCCACAGCAGACACAGATATTGGTGATGATGAATTCTATGACTGCTCTGATAGCGAAAGTGTTATTGGTGATAATGATATGAGGTTAGTTTAGTAGTACAATTACGTATAATATAAATCAGTTGAAGTTATATGAATAGCACGTACGAGAATCTGTAATTTATTCTAGTAAAAATGTGAATCCACTTCCTGAAGAAAAAACATCTTAAGAATATTCCAATTGTAATGTTTCATTCATGATTTAAAGCATGATTACTTGTACTAATTTGGAAAGTTAGAATTTGATCGTTTTGGCAAGTAAAATTTATTTTAAAAATGTAGAAGGAAGAGATTATATGTTCAAAATATAGGATCTCAGAAGAACTGAACCAGCTGGATGTAATTCTGAAGGAGATCGACGAAGATGTGAGTGAACAGTTTAATATCAATGTATACTATAAGCTACAGACACTGGTAAAATCTCATGAAGATAATGTAGAAGTAGTATGGAGATTCGCGAGAGCTTGTTACGATCATGCAGAGGCCGTAAACGATACAAATATTAAAAGAACACTACTCCTTGAAGGTGAATATAAAATATAATTTCATCCTATAATACAATAAAACTAATAATTTATTATTACAGGAATTGAACACTGTGAGAAAGTTATTGAAGTTCAAAATCCTCATTTATTCAAGTGGTATGCTATACTTGTAGGATTAAATGGAGATTATTTATCAACAGCTGAAAAGATAAAGAATGGTGTTCGGTTTAAAAATTATGTAGAAATGGCCTTAGACATGCGGCCAAATGATTCTGAATTGCATTACCTTTTAGGAAGATTTAAATACGAAATAGCCAATTTAAGTTGGCTTGAGAAAAAGGTTTATTTTCTGATCTTAAATATTAAATAATATTGAATGTTTGTTCGGAAATTTTCAGTAATCTTTTCATTTTTGTGTAGGTAGCGGCAACATTATTTTCCGAAGTTCCAAGTGCTTCTTATGAAGAGGCACTTGATCGTTTTGAAACGGCAGCAAAGCTTGGACATAAAACCCCACAATCGCAATTATATATTAGCAAGTGTTATATTGCATTAAAGCAATATTCACGTGCAGTTGATTGTTTAAAAGAAATTTTAGATCAACCCTCATTAATAACTGAGGATGAAAAAGTACACGCTGAAGCGAGTAAACTTTATAACAAATATTTTGGATATTGTTCATAGCAACAAAAAATGTATCTGTACATCCCATTTGCATTTAGTAGTCGTGCTACCCTTTCTATCTTTCTCGCATACGCGCGCACGTACACGAAAAAAGAAATAACAAAATATAGCCTATTCTAAACAGTAACATTAAATAGCTTGTAACAAATGATTATATGAAACACAAGTACTATAAAACTTTGGAAAACATTTTATCTACTATAGCAGATATTACAAACATTTTATTTAAAGTTTTGTGAAAAAAATGTAATTTGTAAACATTTGTATAAGAAAGTACATATTAGTGGTGGAAAATTTTGTAAATGGTTAGCGATATGTACCTTATTTGTATAAGTTAGTAAATAACATTTTATATACATATACATATTGATTGAGGCTACTGGATTTAGTTATTTTCTTAAAAACGGTTTGTAGAATTTATTACTGTTGATATTTATTATATAAATTTTCTAAATAATACTTATATATGATAAGAGTAATGACACATTTTTATATAGTTAAATTGCAGTAACTTTTCTGAATATTTTTTATTGAACATTCCATTAAAAATATTTCATTAAAATTATAATTGAAATCAATTTTTGTTAATGTTTATATAATCTATGCAATGCGTAGTAGCTGGTGTGATGTTAATTAAAAATTCTTATGTTGTGCTTAAAATATTCAAGGAAGATATTGATAAATAATACGTTTGATTATATAAATATGAAACAATCGTTTTTAAGATACTTTACAATGTTTTCATTAATGCAATTGAAATTCTGTATTAGAAAAATTTAAATATAAAACTGGTATTAAAAATTTTTAATATAATCAACTACAACCACTATGTACAATGACTAACTTTACTTCTTTAACATAATAATTTAAAGGAAAAATTTATAGGGGAAAAGCTAAAGTTTTATAGAGAATTATGAACATTTCCCTTGTTTTAGCAGATCAATAATGGTCCAACACAGCATCCCAGAGCTCAGTAGGCATTGGGTGGAGAATGGGGTGAAAGGGGTAAAGTATAGAGAAGCCCCTCTAGTAAGATAGAAGAGAAGCCAGAGAAAACATTTGAGAAAGAGTTAGTGGACACTGAATGCTTGAAAAAAGTGGTTCATTCAGAATATACACATGATCAAGTAAGTTCTATTATTTAAATCATAATTATATTTTAATCTGTGTAATGTATTTTATTTCCATCCTTTGTTAAGTGTCAATTTATAAATATAATTCTAAAAATCTATTTATAAATTCATAGGTATTTTATTATTAATAAAACATTATTTCTTTTAGTTTTTACATTGTAATTCAATAATATGATATAGATCTCTGCTAAAGACATTTGAATAAAAACCTAATTTCAATTTTCATAAGTACTCTTATACATGACATATATAAACAAGTATTTTGTTATGTTTTCTTTTAGATATATAAGACACAGTTTAAGATGCGTGGACTTATACGTGGAACTTTATACTGTGCACTATGGTATGGCAGTGTAGTAGCTGGTTTTTTATTTATTGCTTGCCCTATGTTACCACTGTTATTCTTTAGTCCTCCGAAATTTCGGAAATGCGGTGATCGTTTGTTTTCCTGTTGGGAACTTTATTCTACAGTTAGTAAAAATATAGTACAATAAAATAACTTATCCTAATTTCTTACTTCTTTAAGTTTAAACGTATACTATATAAATAAACCAATGTTTTTTAAAATATTTTAGGCTCTTTTAAAAGTATTCGGTGTAAAAATTTTGGTGTCAGGAGATCACATATCCCCAAATGAATCAGCTATACTTGTTATGAATCACAGGACACGAGTAGATTGGAATTTTTTATGGGCTGCAATGTATCAGGCCTGTTTGCCTAGTATAGCAACCCATAGATTGAAATTTGTTTTAAAGGATCCTATACGACATATTCCAGGCCCAGGTAAAGTGATGATAATAATAACAAAATACTAATCCTATAAAACAATGCATAGCATTTTATAGAATTATTGTATAACAGGATGGATAATGCAGATGAATGGTTTCCTTTATATAACTCGTCACTGGGAAGAAGATCAAAGCCGACTATCACGTACCTTGGATTACTTAGTGGCCCTAGATAGACGTTCTCAATTACTTATATTTCCAGAGGGAACTGATTTGACTAAAACTAGCAAAGAAAAATCAGACAGATACGCTTTGCAACATGACCTACCAAAATATTCTTTTACGCTTCACCCGAAAACGACAGGATTTAGTTATCTAGTACAGCACCTTCAACAAGCAGACTACCTTGACGCTATATATGATTTAACTATCGCATATCCAGATTATATTCCGCAATCTGAATTAGATTTACTCAGAGGTAAACTGCCGAGTGAGGTACATTTTAATATTAAACGAATACCATCATCTGATATGCCAACACAAGAGTTGACACTAAGACAATGGTTAGAAGAAAGGTGGTCCAATAAGGAGGAAGTCTTGAAACAATTTTATGAAGAAAAGACTTTTCCTTCTGAAATTTGGCCATTAACAAGACTGCTTCCTTTACAAGTTGCATTTGGTTTCTGGAGTATTTTAACAGGTATCATTTTTTATTAATCGTTACAAATCCATAGTAATAATTTATAGGAATTCATGGTATTATTTCTGTTTCAGGTGCTGCAGTAATTTTACTTGTCATTTCACCATTGTTTCAATTATGGGCATTGATTCATTCAACTTTCTTTGTTGCTCTATCATTCTTCACTACTGGTTTTAGCCAACTTGAAATTGGATGGTACTGGCGTTGGAAAACGCATTTATTAACAAAAATGTGTAGTTATTAAAATTCAAAGAGCGATATTTAATGTGAGTACACTTCGTTATTAAATTAAAGTGTTCATTTTTTTTCGTGACATTGCAGTAATTGCTATATTATATGGTATATGTAGAAACACGTATTTGATAAAAGCGAATCTAAGTGGATTAATATAAAAACAGATTGCTTTTTAATACTGACTGAAATACTTACATTCTGTGCAACAATAATCATATTATTCTAAAATTATAAAACGAAGGTATTAATATAACGTACAAACTGAAAAATGATGCAACTGGTAAAGTTACAATAAATTTATTGAAATGTTATAATCGAACTTAGCCCTCTGTAGATTATTTGATTAAAAAATAAGTAGTATATGTATTATACATTTTGAAATTCTAGACGGACAAAAAGTTATTAAAATAATTTTGTGATTTCCTACTTTGTGATATTTCTTGACAATATCGATCAATTACATCTTTTTTTTGAGAATACAGTTTAATTTATATATTAGTATAATACAATATTGTGAACTATAGAGGGTTGAAATCAGTTGACAAATTTTTTAAACAAAAATATTTTAACACACATACAATGGAATAACGTATGTATTCAGTATTAATATATATGTGATGCAGTTTCAAATTACAGAAACATTTTTTCAGAATCACTGTCAAATTTTTCTGTAACTTGGAAATACCTGATGTTTATGCATGGAATTATGTGTAAAAAATAATTAGTACATAAATAGTAGATATAAATAGTCGAGATTCTAGATATCGTGATTGATTCAAAAACGTTGATTTAATACTAACAACAATCAGTTTTGAATTAAATATATTTTTACAGTCATTTTTAAACTTTATAAATATAACTGTACCAAAATATTGAATGGCTTTTTGTTGAAACTTTTATGAAGTGGAGTGGACTCCAATAAATTTTTGAGGAGACAGATTTTCTTTGCTATTAGTAATCTGTATAGTAGCTTTTAAATGAAGTTAGTTTTTGACATCTACAATTTTATGAAAATCTTTGATATGTCTCTATAATAATTTCAACATTATAGATGAATATTCTTTTGAATATTCCTTCTGAATTAAAAAAAAAGAATATTAAAATCAACCTAGCTAACAATGAATACAGTGCCTCATTATCTCATATTCCAGAGCACAAATGTAAATATGTGTCTTAAAAAAATTACTAATGGGAAAAATTCCTAAATATTAAAAAGTTTTAAAATTCGAGGTATGAGATAGTTATGCACTTTCTTAAATAATTATTCTTCAAATGCATTTTAATAATATATGGTTTTTAGTTTATTTGCTAAATGAAACAACATAATAAATTTTATTATGTATTCATTTAATAAAATTAATCGTAAAATAAAAATATGTAATTAATGTAAGTATTTGAATGAAATGTATAGTACAGGATAAAAATGTTAAATGTATAACTGTAATAGCAGGTGAAACTCTATTTTTCTATAGCAGTATGGAAGTTCTAAATATAAGTAAAAGTGAATTCATGTGCCAAAACAAATACGTGTATTAATCTACCTTTATGAATGTTATTCAGAAATAATAGAGAAATAGTAATTTCGAAGGCGTATTTTAAGGGATGTTTATTCAAAACATTGTCAGTTTTTAATTATCAAATTGATATTAATGTAAGTTTTATTTGCACTATTCAGTAGAATAGTACAAAGAATTTTGATGTTATCAGATTGTTCACAAATTGTACTCTATGTTTATTGTATAGTGTAAAAAATTGTTCTAGTCAATGAAATTAAAAATTTAGATTTACTGTATATCCTTATAAAAATTAACAGAATCAAAATAATATAAGTTTCTCACTGTATTTCGTATAGTGACAAATATAAAGTTTTATTGTTGTATAAATGTGTACGAAATTAGTATAGAATTGTGTAAATAAATAAGACATATATATATATAATGTACTCTTGTATCATCATTTAGGTTCAGCATTTATTTGCAACAAGACCGAAAAATTATTAGAATAATTATTTGACAAACTTATATGTTGAAAAGACCGCCTAGAATGAAGTATTTTTAAAGTTCGACAATTGCGCCATCTATACAAAAGCGGCAGAAACTACTCAACAAATTATCGACTGAACTTCCGACAGTCGGTAATCATCCCTTCGGCAGTCGGTAGGTTAACGAATAGTTTGCGCCGCTTTTATATAGATGGCGCAATGGCCGACGGGTTGGGGTGTTAAGGACCCCGAAGCACAGATGATGCTCTACATATCGACATTATGGCATCCGGGGTATCAGGGACCCCGATGCATCGATGGAGCTTTCTGCATACCGCTCTTATATTATCTTGGGGTGTCAGGGACCCCAGATGATTCGATCTGTATACCGACATATCATCCTGGGGTGTCAGAGACCCCGATGACTGCATACCGATATATCATCCGGGGTGTTAAGGACCCCGACGCATCGAAGGCGCTCTCTGCATACCGCCCTGATATCATCTTGGGGTGTCAGGGACCCCGAAGCACAGTCGACACTACATATGTACCAACATTATGGCACCCGGGGTATCGGGGACCCCGATGCATCGATGGCGCTTTCTGCATACCGCTCTTATATTATCTTGGGGTGTCAGGGACCCCAGATGATTCGATCTGTATACCGACATATCATCCTGGGGTGTCAGAGACCCCGATGACTGCATACCGATATATCATCCGGGGTGTTAAGGACCCCGACGCATCGAAGGCGCTCTCTGCATACCGCCCTGATATCATCTTGGGGTGTCAGGGACCCCGAAGCACAGTCGACACTCTACATATGTACCAACATTATGGCATCCGGGGTATCAAGGACCCCGAAGCCAAATTTATGTAAGATTGTACAAACACCTAACATCGGAAATCGGAATAAACAAAAGCAGGTTCATTAAAGAGAATAAGAAAATGCAATAACTGTTTTGGAATTCATCTATTTATTTGCTTCATTAACAGATAATCATATATTTTTATGACTAAATCAAATATCTTAAATAATCTTTCTTTTATAAAATGGATTTATAGGGCTTGGTATAGGACTTGCTTTTAGAACGCCTGCACTTGGTTTTCTGTTTGCATCAAACGGTATACCTGGACTTTTTTGAATCTGTAAAATATATTCAGATGTATGTTGAGCTGTATTACGTTGAAGAGCAATTTTCACTCGTTTTTTAGGGTTTGAATCAGCACTTATTTTATGTCGCATTTTCGCGCTTGTTGTTCTCTGTAATGTAAAAAAATATTAAGAAATAAATACGATAATTTAAATTAAGTTAATTAAATAATACAGGATGTAAGTTAAATAAATAACATTCAACTTACACTCTTTTCATTTTCTAATTTTTTTAATACGGGTACTAACCACGTTGGTTGTTTGGTCAATATATTATTTTTTTCACTATTCGAATCACTTCCATTACTTAGTGATAACGATGAAGATGAATCTATATTATCAGAAACATCCCATTTGTCAGAAATTGTAAGCATCGTTGACTTCTTCCTTTTGACCGGTGAAATATTTAAAATACTTGCACTCGTAGTTTTATTTCCTTTTAATTTTAACTTTTTACATTTCTTAACTAAAGGTGGTGATTCTTTTTTAAATTTAAAATTACTATTCTTTCGAATCATTTCTGCTGTATTGCATTTTTTATTCTTCAAATCAATCGTGTCTTCATTTGATTCTTCTGAATTTATTAAATTATCGGTATCACTCATTTTAGATTGTACCTTCTTTTTCTTTTTTACAATTTTTTCATTTACTTTTGTAGTACTATTTTCAGCATTAACATTTTCCAACCCTTCTTCGGTGGATTCATCTTTCTCGTCTTGTATCAGTTGTTCATTTTGTTTCCTTTTAAGTTTTTGTGGCTTATCGGAATACAGTTCTTCTTGAAATTCTAAAAACCGCTTTGCAGCTAACTTTGTATTCGTATCTCTTTTCCGCATTTCCGGAATTACTACTTCCTTCACACCCACTGGCATTTTACCTTGTGATAATTCTTCAAATCTATAAAACGTATATTATTAAAAAATGTAATACCCTCCTGTTTTTTTATACAAATAATACCTACTCATTAATCAGACGTCGTAGTTGTCTACGCGACCTTGCTGTCGACGAAGGATGAAACTTATACTGAGATAATAATTCAGCAATCTTTTTGGGATTGAAAAGTATCTGTGGTAATTCAACGTCTACTCTACCAGCTCTTGGATCTAATGGTTTGTTTATGTGACACTGATTTTGAAAAGAATTCTCTTCTTCTACTTCATCATTACCTTCTATTTCCTCATCAGATACTTCAATTTTATCCATGACATCAATAGAACCAGTAGGAAATCCTGCCTATATAAGAATAATGATACATAGTTATGAAGCAACTATCAGTCTTAATAATTTCGATTTTTCAATACTCACAGCTCTCCAAGCTTTAAATTTGTCCATATAATCCATGCCAATATCTGACTGAAAGATTAAATATCTAAAAATATGTTTCATAACATGCCCAATTCGTCTTCCATCATCCATCCTTATAAAATATGTAACAAACGGTTTTATAAGTACTGTAACCACATCTTCTGATATGTTTCCTTCACTGATCTATAAAATTATATATTTTCAGTTAGATATTTATTACATTTAATATTTAATAACTTTACTTTTTAAAACTATATACCTTTGCAAGTTCTTCTAAGAACACCTCTGTTAAATGCATGTTAAATCCAATACATACTTGTGGATTGATCAAACAATTTTCAATTATTTCAGAGATATCTTTTATCCATTCCATATCCCAATTTTGGTTTTTACACATTTGAAATGTTTGCCTAATTACCCTCCTAGCCAGCTATAGGAATAAAGAATATTTCAACATACGATGACATTAAAAGTTTATCAAATAAAATATATATTGTAATATTTACCATGGAAAATTTATCTAACCTATACTGATCTATACCAATCCATTCTATACCTAATGTTTCTAGAGCACATGTAGTATATAACAATACTACATCCTTAGAATTGAAACAGTGCACCAATTTACTAAGAGATTCTGCTAATTCTTCTTGAATCAGTGGTTTATCCGACATCCACATACAATAGAATAAGCCTTTCCATAATCGCATAAAATCTAATTTTGTAAATGCTAAGAAAGAAACAATATTAATGACAATGATATCAATTTAATACATTTTCAATTTCAATCAATACTAAAAATTAACTTACCGAAAGAACTTACAGATCGAACTGTCAACCATTTTCTTAAATTTTTCAGTACTCTCTCTCGGACTCTTTTATCATTACTTGATAATAAACGAACAAATTTAATTTCTTGAACAATAACAACTACCTTTTTATCTTTTACATCAGTTGGAGTTACTTGTTTTTTCTCCTTCTGTTGTACTTGTTGCACTGCTTTTCGTAATGATGCACGTGCATTCCGCTGCACCTTTTTAACCGCCATTCGTAAAAGTAACAAATCTTTTTTAATATACAATTATTTTTAGTTTACAATTGTTTATTTATAGCCTATATTTATGTTTATACATAACTGTGGGACACAGTACGAGACACTCGAAATTGCATTGCTTTTATCAATAACATAAACCGAACGTCCATCGTGAGTTCAGGTTCAAGTCCTCTAAACTAACGTATTTCGTGCCTAACCTGGTCACCACAAATAAAAAAGACTGGTTATGATTTTAGGGATCCTAGACACCCCGAGTGTGTTGAGGAGGCTGATGGCGCATGCGCAGCGATATATAAATTAATCTTGTGTATCCCTTGCAATCCTTGTACTTACATACATTCCTTGCATGCTTTGCTTATCTGCTGCACGGTTTGCATCCTTTGCAACCTTTACATCCCTTGCATGCTTTGCTTATCCGTTGCACGGTTTGCATCCTTGGCATCCTTTACATCCCTTGCATCCTTTACATCCCTTGCATCCTTAACATCCCTTGCGTGCTTTGCTTATCCGTTGCACGGTTTGCACCATTTGCATCCTTTACAATCATTGCATCCTTTACATCCCTTGCATGCTTTGCTTACCCGTTGCACGGTTTGCATCCTTTGCATCCTTTGCATATTCGTTGCGTATCCATTGCATCCCTTGCATCCCTTGCATATCCTTTGCATCCTTTGCATATCCTTCGATCTAAATTTTTTCGAAAAATAGCGCCCTCTAGCGGCAAAAATGCGAACTAAAATCTCGACCTCGAATCAGCGCCATCTGATGTCGAAAAAAGGAACTAAAGCATGCTCGATTTTGGCCCCCCTAGCGGCAAAAATGCGAACTAAAATTTCGATGTCGAATCAGCGCCCTCTGGTGGCGAAAAAAGGAACTAAAGCATGCTCGATTTTTGGCCCTCTAGCGGCAAAAATGCGAACTAAAATCTCGACGTCGAATCAGCGCCCTCTGGTGGCGAAAAAAGGAACTAAAGCATGCTCGATTTTTGGCCCTCTAGCGGCAAAAATGTGAACTAAAATTTCGATGTCGAATCAGCGCCCTCTGGTGGCGAAAAAAGGAACCAAATCATGCTCCATTTTTGGCCCTCTAGCGGCAAAAATGCGAACTAAAATCTCGACGTCGAATCAGCGCCATCTGGTGGCGAAAAAAGGAACTAAAGCATGCTCGATTTTTGGCCCTCTAGCGGCAAAAATGTGAACTAAAATTTCGATGTCGAATCAGCGCCCTCTGGTGGCGAAAAAAGGAACTAAATCATGCTCCATTTTTGGCCCTCTAGTGGCAAAAATGCGAACTAAAATCTCGACGTCGAACCAGCGCCATCTGGTGGCGAAAGAAGGAACTACTTACCTTTACTTACCTTTACTTACCTTTACTTATCTTTACTCGAATCAGTCTTTATAATATATTTATTATATGGGATGCAGAGATGTAAGGAATGTAGGGATGAAAGGAATGTTGGGATGAAAAGAATGTAGGGATGAAAAGAGTGTAGGGATGAAAAGGGATGCGCATTTCAGTTTAAAGATGGATGCAAAGGATGCAAAGGATGCCAAGGGTATGCAAAGGATGCAAGAAGTGCAAGGAGTGCAAGGAGTGCAAGGAATGCAAGGAATGCAAAGGATGCAAAGGATACGGAGATGAAAGGAAGGCAGTGATGTAAGGATACAGGGATACAGTGATTTAATGGTAGTCACCGCGAGGCTCATAAAAAGAATGAAGAAATAAATATCTGTGAAGGGAGGCCTTGGTCCATAAAGAGGTGTAGGATAATAAGTAGTTAGGGAGCGTGGGTCTTGGCCCATAAAGAAGGATAAAATAATTAATAACTGGAAAAAATGAAATAAAAGGAATGGTCGGCCGAAACCCAAAAATGGGATAAAATCATAAATACCCCTTTGATGAGCTTATTTAATAAGCAAAGAAAATAAATAAGGTAAATTAAATAAACTCCGAGAGGAAATTAGAGGTATATGTATGTTTGACAAGTTGATCCGCATCCCTCGGCTGTCGGTATAGAACTAAGGAGGTCTTTCTGATATTGAGAAGTAATTACTCAAGTAAATAAATAAATAAATAACTGAGAAGAGAAATTACGGAGATTAGATAAATAACTTAGAAATTAAATTTAGAATCAAAGGGAGTGAAAATTGGATCTTTTGAGATGTCAGTCTGAGGCGCGGTAAAAAAGGGACTAGTAAAACACATACGATTATCATACTGGCTGTGCTCTCTACGTGCAGATATAATTTCATCTTGCGGTGTCTGGAACCCCATAAATCATGACCTTTCGAAAACAGAGGCATGCTAGTCTTGTTGGATCTACAGTCACTGGTTACAGCACGAAATACGGTAGTTTGGAGTACGTGCATGGGTTACAAAACTTAACGTAGAGCGCTTTCAGTTCTACCAATAGTAATCGTTATAAATTTTATTAGATTTTTAATTGAAAATACTAACTTTCTTTTAAATTAGGAACAGAATGTTGCACATAAATAGTTTTCCAATTATTCTATACAATTACACAATTCATTGAAAATTGTTTACTTGATTCTATATGTGTGTATTTTTAATCAACTAGAAACTGGACTTAATAATCTCTTCAGCATTTTGGCGAAATATCTAAATGCAAGAAATTAATGCACCTGACGCGCAACTTTTTTCCTCAGAATGAAAGATTATATTAATATTCTGTAAACAATATCGTTGTACGTTTATGTTCAATAAATCAAACAACGATGAATAAGGTACAATTTTGTTTTCGATCATTGGAAAAGAAATTAACAATTTTGATAATTTACAAAGAACAATTTTCAGAATTTCATTATTATTTTTTTAAGTATTTCTAAATATTTCATTGTATATTATGAACGCATGTTTATTTAACATAAGCTGATTAAGTTAGAATCCTTATAATTATATAAAAAACGTAAATTTATTTTGACATATAAATTAAAGAATCATTAAAAATGTTTGTGTACATTCGTGATATTTAAACATATTCTTTTTAGATGCCACGATATCCATCAGATTGTAAAGTCTATGTAGGAGATTTAGGAAGTAGCGCAACAAAAGAAGAATTAGAAGATGCATTTTCTTATTATGGATCATTAAGAAATGTATGGGTAGCCAGAAATCCACCTGGATTTGCTTTTGTTGAATTTGAAGATGCCAGAGATGCAGAAGATGCGATAAGAGGACTGGACGGAAGAACTATATGTGGAAGACGAGCCCGTGTAGAACCATCCAATGGTAGAAGATTAAGAGACAGAGGATATTTCAGAAGAGGTATCGGAAGATTATTTCATCCTGAAGACAGATGTTATGAATGTGGCGAAAAAGGTCACTATGCTAGAAATTGTCAACGTCTTAGAAATATTCGTAAAAAGAGGTAAGTATTAAAAATAATTGTTTGAAGTAAATCTTTATGGCATGCAAAAAAATATCAGACAAGTAAGCAAGAAATATATATGATACATAATTTTGTTTAAGAATGCTTAAATGTACAATGAGATTAATTCAAAGTAATAATATTTCTGTAAAGTTCAGATTTGAATATCCTCGATGCAAGTATTTAACAGTACTTAAAAATATGTTTGTAACATGTAATAGTACTTTGTAATAACAGATAGTACAAGTTATACAGTATCAAGAATGATACTGATGTAATACTGCCCATTTTTATAGGAGATGCAGCTGAACAGGCATACACATGAGAAATGTGTTGCTACTGAGATTCTCGTGAGATTCGCCTTGGGTTCGCTTTGTGACGCTACGTAGTTACAGCGTAGAATTCTACGAGCAACAGGGGGAAACTTGGCCGATGGAGTGGCTAGTTCTGCAAACTACAATTCTAATTAACATCACCTTAAACTGAAAGCTTTTGAACATCAGTGTTAACGGTATCTCTGGTGTATTTTTTTTTTTTTTGTAGCGTCACTGTTTCTACCGAATTATTATGATAGATCTAGTGGTCACTGAGAAACTAACTTTGAACCATCTCATCTAGCCACTCTTCGTCCATACATCTGATATTAATGTACTTTCATCTGCATAACTGCTCATCTGTTCCTCTTTCCTGGTATTATCATTACATATTATACACTTATTTGCAAAGAGAGTACATAAATAATATTAGAAAGGAATAAGCATTATCGATTCTTTATATTGTTATACAAATTGTAAAAAGTTTACAAGATATTGACATTTAAGCAATTGAAGACTGGAAATCAGTATAGCTGGATAATGAAGACTGACTAAAAGAAAGAAATTATTATATACATAAATTTTCACGTTTACTATTTTTATGTGAACATGAAATAAATTGTATATTTACATTTTTCCTGAGTACTTGTCATAATTTTTGCAAGCCCAATAATTTGCTAAATCGTATCAAATATATTTTATATTATGTTTATGGTAGAAATACAAGATAATTAAATTCAGAAAAAATTTATAACATTGCAGACCGTTGTGATACAATTATTATTTTAATAAAACATTTATTTTAGATCTTACTCGAGGTCTTATTCACGGTCAAAATCACAATCAAGATCACGGTCTCGTTCACGTTCTCGTTCAAGATCAAGAAGTAAGCATTCAAGATCTTCGTCCCGTAGCCGTTCTCATAGTAGAAGCGACTATGTCAAAGAAAAACGTCGTAATAAACGGAAATCCGATTCCAAAGATAATAGTCCGCGCAGAAGTAGATCTAAATCTGTTTCTAGATCTCGCAGCAAATAATATGGTGTGTATTCTTTTAAAAAAAAAGTCGTTTTTATGTTGGTAATTATTCGTTCTCTCAATTACAATGTTTTAAACATAATTTCGTTTAATCCTTTGAAACGTATATGCATTTAAAATATGTCATTTATGTACTCGTATTATTGTTAACAATTACTAAAACAAATTAAAGTATTAATACACACCTTAAGCATTTATAAAGTATTTATCAAGCATTTACTTTCATTTTTATTCTTGCTAGAAGTATTTACAATGATAGTAGTAGAAATTACTTTTTTTAAATACGTTCTGTATTAATCATTCTTTCTATATTAGAAAGATCTGATTTTTTAATTCTAAAAATATATAATTTTTATCATAATAATATTAAAGAATTCATGACTATCAAATGTAATGCACATCGCTTCTGAAACTAATATAAATGATACCGTCTACGAGGATACGTTGCATACGTAAGGAATGTTTAAATTCCCAAGAAGCAATACCTATATGTTACGTCGGATCGTAGAGAGGTAAGGAAAATCAGAAAGTGGGGTAAAGAGTGAAAAAAGAAAAGAATACGTAGCGATGTATGTAATTTCTTGTTCATACGATCTTTTGTAGCGAGTCGAGAAGCCTTGTAAGTTATTTAAAATATCTTCATACGTACGAACTATGTTTTAAAAAACTCATACTTTTATTTTTCAGTATACGTTATTTACCTCAACTATTAAAAAATTCAACATACAGTAATATAACATTTTAATCTTGTTCTCTATTTCTTAATTAACAGTTTGCATGAAATATGGTTCCAGTATTTCGTTTAATTTATTCCAAACAGTGTGAAATTAACTACACTTGATTTTGAATGTGACTTGTCAATCTTTTAAAATATATTATAATTACCATTTTTATAGAAAGATAAGTTGTATCTAAATGATAGGTAAGGTTTTACTATGTTTTACAAGGCATGTGAGTGCAATAATTTAAAAAATTATTTTAATAGTACATTCTGCATGTTAAGCGGGTAACATTTTTGTTTTATATTTTAATACCGCTAAACTTTGGATTAAAAATATAACAGAAAAAGGATTTCTTTTTTCTAGAAGAGTACAATTTATAAAATAGTGGAATGAAAAGGTAAATATGTTCTTTCTGAAAGTCATAAAAATTTAAAAGAACAAATAAAAATATGTATTATATAAATTAATGTATTTAAATAAAAATAACACTTGAAATTCACTTTCTAGGGTATCAGATATATAGAAAATTCCTTGGATCCACCGCTGGAGGGTTTTAAGAAGTGGGGTAAGGTGTAAGGGTGGGGAAACTTAAGAAGAAGGAGAGGGGAAGCATAGAGATCTGTAGCGACGCTTCGTAAGCACTCATTTGGTTTTCAGTCACGTATTTGTGATTCAACGGTCTGTTTTATGAGTCGTTTTTACGCTTATATATTTATACAACATTTATAATTTGCACATCTTGATCGTATGCTTGATAGTACATCAAAGAAAGCAATGAAAAGAACAGGAATATTGAAATACAAAAAAAAAGTAGTAGCAATGATTTTAGTAAAGTAGATCACGGTGTGAAGCTATCCTGTTAAAAAGCGTCGAGCCAATTACCCGAGAATCAGGTTCAATTAAAAGGCGAGCGACAATCGTCACGATGACTGCTGCATACACGAACAATTCTACCAGCCAGGAACAAAACGTAGAGACAGCCGGTATAATTAATAAAACATTGAACGGCAAGAAAGAGCAAGTGACGCCTGAGGAAAACACTGAAATTACTTCAGCAGAAATGATAAAGGTTGCAACAGGTGGCCAGGATCAACAAGAAATCCCTGTTAATCAGGAGAGATCTTCGCTTTGCGTAGAAGAATTAAACGAACAGAAAGATGAAGACAGCGGGGAATATAAGAAATCTATTGAAAATCGCGAATATCTCGACGATACCGACGCAAACGAAGATGTGATTTCTAATACGAATGAAATGAAAAATGAAGTGTCGAAAGATTGTGAGCCGAGTGCTTCGAAATCGCTCTCTAATTTGAAAGTCGAGGCTTTTCTCATCGAGTGTGACTCTCAAGACGCGATGTCGAGAACACGTGGAAACGATTTCTATCCGAAGGATAGTTTCAAATTACAAGAACTGCAGACCTCGGTGGAGAATATTATTACAGAGACAAGCGATATTTCGAATAATCCTGAAAGTTATAACGGATCGTTCGAGGATATTGATATTTTTAACGATCCCGACGAGACATACGATCCGGAAAGTGAACTGAATTTTCACGAAGCCGTACGTGCAGGGAACGCCAAGTGCATCGCGGCGCTTCTTGCAAGTGACTCGGTACAAAACCTGGACGAACCGGATTGGAATGTTTCAGGTGATCCACCTCTGCTAGTGGCTGCTACAAATCATTGTTTGCCCGTTCTTAGGTAAGAAATTTTACCCGATAAGTTAAATATTCCTCAAATTTTTCACTCTTCTAATATTTTTTTCTGCAGGATTTTTGTAATATTATATTTTGATTGAATTCGAAAAAAAAAAAAATTCTGATAATATAAAAGACAAAAATTATTGTTCTTGTTTCACAATGTATTAAATAAAAATTCAAATATTTTACAGGGATAAGTTGAACGATCTAATTTTATCGATTTTACCGAATTCTAATTTTGTCCTTTCGATTCTACCGGGGAATCTGCTGACGTCGTAAAAAAATATCCGAACATCGAAATCATTTCGCGTAGTTTTACTCGTGAATCATTCTTAAGAATTTTTACCGTGGAAGTTGCTGAATATTCGTGAAAAGGTTTTTGCTTACACGCCACACTATACCTTTCTTGCCCCATACTGTTACCAGATGTTCGAAACTGTTCTGTTCCCGAAAGAGTTTTCGAATCTAATTTCACAGATACGCGAAGAAAAAAGAATTTTTCACAAGAACAATATAAAATCATAATTTTGTAATCTATATAAAATATCGTTTCAATAATTTAATAAATAATTTAAATAAAACCTATTTTCCAAATAAAAATATATTACAATTTGAATTTGATAAAATGAAGAGTAAATAAAAATTAATAATAAAATGTTTAATTCATAGTTTACTACTTGCGAACGGATGTGATCCAGCTGTGCGTTCCCCTCGAGGTGAAACAGCGCTTCATCGAGTGATCTTAAATGGAGGACCAGGAAACGTATTACAATTCGTGGGAGAACTTCTGAAACATGGTTGTCCGTCAGGCGTTAAAGAAGCTGGAGGTGGTCTGACTGCGTTGCACGTATTAACTAGACAATTAGCTCATGCTCAAGGATCGAAGAGTTTACATCATAACTTCGAAGCAGCTCTGAAGACCCTTGATTTATTAGCACGCGCTGGCCCGGTAAACGCGAAGGATCACCAAGGCCGTAGCGCCCTCCATATTTTAGCTTCCTCCACTATCTTCGGTACCAATAATCCTATATTAGAAATCTATAGCTACAATGCTGAAATATTATTTTATTTAACCCTGCTGCCTCCCTTTGAGCTTATACGACCCCTAATGAAAATTACATTTTCATATTACCTTTTATAATCCTTAACAGCAGGGTTAAAGTAGACACGTTGAATTGCAGAAAATAATATTTCTCATTTTCATTTCTGTACTTTGTCCAACTGATACACATCTGTTCACTTACAGACAACAACCACAGAACAGAAATTGAAGCGTTAATTGAAACATTGTTGGCTGCTGGCGCCGATCCCTCATTGAAGAACGACCGTGGAGAAACTCCTTTACACGAGTGCCTTGAGTGCGGTGCTTTAAACATCGCGTTTTTACTTATATCGCATACACCGGCCGGTATAATGTCACGTTATGGCGAAACTCCGTTGCACATTGCCTCTAGAAAAAATTATGTCGACATGGTTGCAAAATTGTTGGAACACGGAGAGGATCCTAGTGTACAAGATGCCGGTGGTAATACACCGTTGCATCTAGCTTCTGCGAGAGGTTTTCATCAAACTGTTTCTCTGTTAGTTACGTCGCCACTTGCACAACTAGAGAAACTCAATACCGAAGGGTTGACTGCCCTTCAAGTAGCCGCTGAAAGTGGTTTCGTTAATGCAGTAAGATTATTGTTAAAAGCGGGCGCTGATCCGAGCCAAACGGTTCATTATTCCACGACGATTCTTCATCGTCATCCTGATATCTCGATTTTAATAGATCATGAAATGAGTAGACGTCGTCAACTCGCAGCTTGATTTCATAACAAATCCAATCAGATATTCTACTGAATTGAATTTTGTTTTTTAACAGGATTTGGGACTTAGTTAAATTGATCGCAAAATCGATTATTCTAATAATCATATTATTAATATTCACTGTGTTACATGAAACAGACATTGATAAATTTTCAATCATTGTTGATATTGACCTTTTTATGGTGCTTACTTTTATAGCAGTGAATAAAATATCTACTTTAAATTTGTTATTGTTTCACACAATTAGAAATATCTTATCAATAATTTAAATAGTACTACAATAGAAAAATGTGTAGCCTGTCTTTAATAAGTTTCGTTAATCTTTTTATAGGACACAAAATTCAATAACTATATTTTTAGATAGGAATTTGCTGAAAAATATTAAAATTAGATAATCATTTTGAAGTATTTTTAAAAAAGTACAATTTGTGTTTATATATATAAACTTATTATAAATCATTGTAATTCATATGTATATATACTTTCTTGTTATCGAATTATAAGTAATAGTATTTTTTTATTGCTCAATACTGTCTAGTATTCAAATATTTCAAACTAGAACAGGAATAATTAAAATTAGATTAATGCCATGATTTTTGGCTGTGGATGAAAGTGCCTTTTAAAGACTGTGTGATATCGAAATATACGATTAAAATAAAAATGATTATTATCAACTCAAATATTGTCTTATTAATCATACCTGAAAACTTCTTATCATCACAAACTAGAAAACGGAAATTCGTGCAAGAATTTCTTAGTATTCACGAAATTGATATTAAATGCTTCAGTAACTAATATTAAATAACTGATGTTACTTATTACATACTTGAGTATCTAATAGTAATTAATACTCACTTATTACATTCATATTCTATAATTAAAAGTTTAAATCAATGATCCCATTCTTTTACTTCGAGATCTTTTAACTCTAGCCGGAGCTGAAATAAAATTGTACAAATATAATATCCATAGATTTAACATAAAAAAGAAATAAAAATAGTTACGTTTTTCTGAAATTTCCCACGATGTAAGATATGGGCTTGTACTTATTTTCTCTTTATTATTCTTCGCTCTACTTCGTCTAACGTGGGGAGTCATCGGAAGTGTTGATTTATTTAAAACAGAATCATTATTAACCTTCTCTGTAACAAATCACGTATGTTAAAAAATACAGTTATAGAAAATAAAGTATTGTTAAAAATTGCCCATACCAGAAAATTTTACACTTCGACGAGATCTTCGACGAGATGGCTTATCGCCGTTTACATTTAGGGAATTCTGTAAATCCTCTTTTCCCTTATTTTCAGCAGTAATTTTAGCAGAACTCCTTCTTGTTTTCACTGATGGAGTTTTATTTTTGTTATATTCTGATTCAAATACATCGATAGACATTTTTCTGGAAGATTTACTGGGTGTAGGTGTGTTTGCCGAAGTAATAATTCTATTCCTTAAAACTCTTATGCTTTCATTGTATTCACTTCTCTCTTTATTATACATAGACATGCGTTCATTTAAGACTATATTTTCTATATCTTCTGGACTTTTGTCCACAGCATTTTGTCTTCTTAAATTTCTTTGTGAGGATGGTGTATTGATATTTTTGTTCAATGAAGTTGTAAATGGTTCTTCCATTTTTAATATTTTTACAAAGGGTGATATAAATCCACTTATTCTGGTAGGTGACATACTTTGTAGAGCTACTCTGCCAAATAATAACATATGAGGCAATCCTGCTGGAGGTTTGAATTTGTAATCTGCAGGTGCAAAAGATTCTGGTCTCTTTTGTTTTTTATTTACAGACTTTTTATTTTTAGGGGAACGGTTTGTTGCTTTTTTTGTAAGAGCTTTATTCATTAATCTTTTCTCAGTTGCTCTTGTTACTCTTTTTGGTGGAGATGCAGGAGGTTCAGTCTGATTACGTACCATTTTACGAGTTACAGGCTGTAGAGCAGATTGATTACTTATTGGAGAATGTATTTTATGACGAACCACTCCAACTACAAAAGGTGGTTTCTTTTTCATTTGTTCAAGCTTTCTGCGTCTCTCGCGTTCAGCTTTCCATTTCATTAATCTAATGAGACGATTGTTGACTGCAGGAACCATTTGTGTTTCTGAAAGTAAATTACAGTTAGATTATAAACAATGACGATAAATTTTGAAAATACCAAGAATCTCTGTACAAACTTTTATTCCTTGGACTATTAGGCATAGAAATGGAAATGTTTCTGTTTGCATTAAAAGTCTTTGCTCTCCGATTCTTACGCGATTCTTCGCGATTCTCAGCCCGAAGAAATCGGCCTTCCTCTGTGTTTCCCAAACCAAATTTCCTCGCTTTATACTGTTGTTTTAAAGTTGACATTTTATTTAATACGTAAACACTTCAGATTACAATTAAAATACTTTATTACTCCAACAACAGATCTTAACCAAATTTAACTGAAAGCAATTTGAATTACCACACGACGCGATCAGACGCGATGTTATACCAGTGTTACCAACCATGTAATACTAAATTGTAAATTTCTGAACCGGATCCGGATATCACGTGGCTAAGAAACTAATGGCGTTAGGCGGCAGTTTATTGGAATTTGACTTTCAATAATATTTCCAATCGTTTGATAAATATTTCGAAATTATCTATTTTTCCTATAATCATTATAATGCATCCAATAAAGAACAAGAGTACCTATCAAAAATTAATGCTACAAATAGCTAGCTTTCTGCCACAAAAATTGCGTCCTGTCTTTTTACATCCTACAGGTTGAATTTTACCAAGCAAGTTTTATTAAAAGACTTCATATAATATTGATAATCCTTTAATTAATAGGACCTACCACGGTATTTTTTTGGGGACCAACTTTTAAGTGGTGTTTAGTAATTGCAGGAATAGGAGATATTAATAGACCTCCAAATACGATTTCTTTGTATCAAACTGCAAGTCTTATGCTCACAGGTGCTATATGGTCCAGGTATCTTGTTTTCAATAATTATAAATTTTATATAAATAATTTACGTCAATTAGTAGTTATTTATCTGTTAGATATTCATTGGTAATTATCCCAAAGAACTATAATCTATTAAGTGTAAACGCGTTTACCAGCATGACCGGAATGTATAATTTTATACGAGGACTTTTGTATCAATTGAAGCATAGAGCCGAATAATAAATAATGTACATACAAATATATATTATAAAAAAGATTTACAAACGTTCATGGTTTTATTTATTTATTTCACGGTTACGCTGACTATTCGTATATCGTCATAAGGTTTATCAGTTTTTGGATTTGTTTTTACTTGACTAATGTTCTGTACAACTTCCATCCCCTTTACTACTCTGCCAAATACAGTATGTTTGTTGTCCAACCATGGCTAAAAAGTTATAAAAATGTTATGTCAGCCGATATACAGGATATAATAAAAATGTTACACTAAGCTCTCCCCTAACTTACAGTTGGTGTCAAAGTAATGAAAAACTGGCTGCCATTTGTATTTGGTCCAGCATTGGCCATACTTAAAGTGTACGGTCTATCATGTTTTAAGTGTGGCCTAAATTCATCCTCAAATTCACCTCCCCATATACTTTCTCCACCAGTACCAGTACCAGTAGGATCACCAGTCTGAATCATGAATCCCTTAATTACTCTATGAAATATGTGTCCATTGAAATAACCATTCTTTGCATGGACACAGAAATTCTCCACCGTTTTCGGAACGTCTTTCCCGAAAAGATTCAGGTGAATATCTCCAAAAGCTGTATGAACAATAGCAGTATCGTATATCTTTTGTACATTAGTAGTTTCTGTAGATGAAATAATGTCTTCTTTCGATGGTCTTTCATTGAAAACATCTCTATCACATTCTTGACTTTTAGTATCTTCTGGTTCTCTTCTTGTAAACATATAAAACCTATTCTTTTTGTAAGCTGTACAAAAGAGAGTTGGATCTGGACGATTCATTTCTAATGTGGGATTCTCTGAAGCTTCCATTTCTACAGTTACAGCAGCGGATTTTCTAGTTTTTCCCTGTGAATATTTCAATCATAATAAATAAAAAATGAAACACGAATTAGAACGTGTTAAAGATATAGAAATACATAAGTACCTGAAATAAAGCGAGTTGCATAGGACGAATATTTTCAGGTTTTCCCATAATTTTGATACATCGATTTGTGTATAAATTTACAAGTTTTACACCTAACATCGTACTATATAAAATCATATAACCAGATTCATCAAAAACTATATTTCCTAAATTTGTTTCTGTCTTGTCTAATTCTCTTTCTACTGCCATTCTGAAAATCATAATAGTAGTTTAGTCGTTTTAGTTATTTAATATATATATTTAAATAACATTACCTTCGTCCAAACTCCATATTTGGTAGTTGTTGTGTCGTTTGTTGCAATTCAGTAAATCTTTGTAACGTTTCGTCAAATACTCTATACAATTTTCCAGTACGAAAATTAAAGACTCTAACTTTTCTGTCTCCACTGAGAGAAGCAAATTTTTTGCCATCCGGCGATACCGCTAAACCACACGGGTAGGTTTTATTTTTTGCAAATTCAAACAGATCAGTATCCAGTTTGGAATCAAATGACACACATTTAGGAAATTTATATTCCATTTTCGGTCCTGTCCAGTATTCTAAAATGCCTGCTTTGTCCACAGAAATACATGTTTCATATACAGGATTGTACTGTCAACAATTAACATTTATATAGAAACAAATTTATATAAAAGAACTGATAAAACTATAATAGTAATATTAATTTTTCTTACTTTCATAGCAACAACAGGTTTAGTGTGTAGTTTTTCAAACACATGTAATGGTATACTAGTTCCCTGTCCATCATAAATAAAGATTTTATTTGATTCTTGAGCAGAAACTGCTATAGCAGGTATTGCATCACCAGGGGAATATACCCACTCGCAGCAAAGTGGTACAAAATTTAGCTTTATCATATTGATCATATCTTAAATAAAATTATTCTGATTAATATACAGATCAATTTAAAATAGATTCATCAAGAAAATACTTACCAAAATTAATGACGTCAAAAATTTTCATTGTTTTATCTAAACTGACTGTACATGCATGAACTCCATTACAACTAGCTGCCATAGATTGTATAGTCGTTAAATGTGCACGAAAATGTTTGACAAATTCTATAAGCTCTTCTTGTTTTTTCCAAAATTTAACATGGCCATCACAACTAGCAGTTAATACAAAATTTGATCTGTAATGATAA
This sequence comes from Osmia lignaria lignaria, assembly GCF_051020975.1. NCBI lineage: Eukaryota > Metazoa > Arthropoda > Insecta > Hymenoptera > Megachilidae > Osmia > Osmia lignaria. Next base: position 9,569,459 of record NC_135033.1, on the reverse strand, counting down.
AAACCAAAGATTATTTTAAGATTACTTTTATCTTGAAGTATTAAAGTTTATTACAAATGTTAATAAATACTAACTTTGTTACCACAATATGAGTAATTACATCTCTATGCATGTATGATTTCTCATAACACTCGCAACATGGTAAATTGTCTGTGTATACTTGTTCATATTCCAAAACTGAAACAAAAAATTTAAAGTTAGTTCATATCCTTTCCATAACAATGTTAAAATTCTATACCCTACAGGAGAATAATACTTGAATAACATTCAAATGTTAAGAAAAATTTGGAGGAATGAACCTTTGTGCTTTTTTTGAGGTGCAGCTTCTGAAGGTAATGGACCTACCCAATCTTCATCATTGTCACTTTCATGCTCTCTTTTAATATTTGACATTGTTATAAAAACAGAAAAAAGTTTACCAAATTATATTACAGACGTGTTTTGAATACAATTTGTATGTACATACATATAACCAACGTGATTTTTCTACTTCATCTTTCTGTGGCGCTTCGGTAGTTGATAATATGTGTGAAGTTAACTGCTAGCAGATTATAATTATATGGCAAAAAAGTAAAGAATAATCATAATTTCTGTATCACAAGCAATCACAAGACTGTTTACTGTTGAAAGAGTCATCATTTACATTAAAACCAACTGATACTCTTGTATGCACCAAAACATTTCTAACATGTATCTGATACTGTTTAATAATCGATGAATAGGTTATTGTATTTCACTTACATTCCCTATATAAAGTTGTATTATGTTTATGATTCATCAAATGCTGTAGAATAACCTCGATATGAAATTTGACATTTGACCACGTACTCGACGTATGTGAATGATATACTGCTATCACAAAAGCAGTGGAAGTCATTTGATTACATGACTATATTATACTATTTAATGGTTTGTTATAGGACAGATCATCTACTCTACCAATAATTTGTAACAAGTTAAAGAAATAATTATTTAAATTAATTTTACATCAATTTTAAGTTTAATATTCTCAAGTCAAAATGAAGAAGAAGGTATGTAGATTTTTGTATTTATATAACATTTTACTTTCTTATATCAAATCATCTGTTTTACTTACTGATGTAATATTAATATAAATGATATTTTAGGTGCTGTTAATGGGTAAAAGTGGCTCAGGGAAAACAAGTATGCGTAGCATAATATTTGCCAATTACATTGCTCGTGATACTCGTCGTCTTGGAGCAACAAGTTAATATTAGTTTCATTATTTCATTGAATATTATTGTTAAAATTAAATACTTATTCAATGGTATCTCTTACAGTTGATGTAGAACACAGTCATGTTCGATTTCTTGGTAACTTGGTGCTGAATCTTTGGGATTGTGGTGGTCAAGAAGCATTTATGGAAAATTATTTTGCATCACAGCGTGACAATATATTTAGAAATGTAGAAGTTTTGATATATGTTTTTGATGTTGAATCAAGAGAATTGGATAAAGATATGCATTACTATCAAAGTTGCTTAGAGGCAATATTGCAAAATAGTCCAGAAGCAAAAATATTCTGTTTAGTACATAAAATGGATTTAGTACAAGAAGATCAACGAGATATAATATTTAGAGAGAGAGAAGAAGATTTGAAAAGACTTAGTAAGCCACTTGAATGTACTTGTTTTAGAACCAGTATATGGGATGAAACATTATACCGGTATGCTATTATTAATATATGATAATTTCAGTTCATATTATTTCAAGGTTTCACATAAATTATTATATTTAGGGCCTGGTCTTCAATTGTATACATGTTGATCCCTAATGTAAAAGAGCTTGAACAAAGTTTGCAACAATTTACAAACATTATTGATGCAGATGAAGTACTCTTGTTTGAAAGAGCAACGTTTTTAGTAATTAGTTATTGTCAAAGGCAACATCATAGGGATGTGCATCGATTTGAAAAAGTGTCGAATATAATAAAACAGTTTAAATTAAGTTGCAGGTAAATTTTAAGAAAAGTACTAATTATAATTTAGATCAATTATAATTTGCAAATATATTTACAAATCATACTTTCAGCAAATTAGCAGCTCAGTTTCAAAGCATGGAAGTTAGAAATACAAATTTCGCAGCCTTTATCGATGTATTTACGTCAAATACATACGTAATGGTTATTATGTCGGATCCCGCTATTCGTAAGTGTTTGTAACTTAAATCTTTCTTTTTAAAAGCACTGACATTTTTTTCATATTGTTTCAGCATCAGCAGCAACGTTAATTAATATCCGTAATGCACGAAAACATTTCGAGAAACTGGAGCGTGCTAGTCAAAGCTCAGCATTAAGTAGATAGAAATCAGCTCGACCCAGGCGCGTTGTCACCCGGGTCCAAACTATTAATCATTATTAAATTAAATAATTTCTCTTCAGAAGGAAGCCAGCAGATTGAAAATGCAGTTGCATGAGAACTTTCGTTTTCTACTAATCAAACTGAATTAATTTTTGTTAATGAAGTAATAATTTCAGTATACAATTTTTAACATACCATTATTAATAGTACAAGATCCTTAAGATAACTCGTATTATTTTCCAGAAGAAAAATTTCAATTCCTTCTAATTTTCTTAATACAAAACCTCAACGAATACATACGTAAAATTATTGATAAGTATGTACGCTAATGGTGAATGACAGAAATAAATTCCCGCTGACTTGAAATTGTGCGCTATTGATATTGTACTGGGTGAACATATATTATTGTTTATTCATGGTAAATACTCTTTTGGTTATTAGATAACATATGGTTTCTTTTCCTGATTCTACATACGTTATTATGTCTTGTTTCTGTATAGCAATTATTCTAATCTGTTATAAAAAGATCTATTTTCCTACATTACATTCATATAATAATAATAACAATAATAATAATGTATTTTATAATATATATGTTGTATCATAATACTTAGATTCTCTTGCAACATCAATAAAATAAATTGATCGTGATTATTTTCTTGAATTGCGATGGTATTCATATTGGATTATATACTATAACTTGTACAAAGTTTTGATTCTATGGAACCTTTTACGCAAAAAAGACAGATATTAAATTTATATAAGTTTATTTAGTCTTATTTACTAAGAAAAAATGAAAGAAAAAAGATATTGAATAATAATTGCTTAAATATGTATCGGTAATTTGTATTTTTTATCTGTACAAATAAACATGAAACAAAATTATAGAAAAAAAAATTTTTTTATATAGTGTTTCAATAAAGAGATACGATAATTATGTAATATCTACTTAATCTGTTCTTGTAAGATAAATGAATTTCAAATTGCCGCCTTAATAATGGCGGTCGTGTATTGTCATCATTGCAGGTGATAAAGCCTAGTCAAAGTGTCTATAAACACAATTATGGATAGAATAATCAAAGGAATAATACAGTATAGAAAATGGCATAGGGAAGGGATGGTGAAACAATTTCAAAAAGTTCGAGATCATCCCGAGGTATGTTAAACTTATTTTCCTAAGTTCTTTCTTATCAGCTTATAGACATTTTTTGTGGCACTTTCACGTGTTAATATATATTAATAATTTATGTATATCAAGTGGAAAACTATTTGTAACAGTATTTTGTATATTAATTATAATAAAGTATAGTTAAATTCAATCAAAAATATTCTTTTTATATGTTGCATTAATATTTACTGTAAAAAAGGACACTTCTTTTTTTTCTATGATCTTACCACGTCCTTGAACTAAAGTGTCGCTAATAAGAAAAATGGAATGCACACGTGTATTTTATAGCGCGAAATGCAAATAAATTTAAGAATTCTTTCATCGATTAAATCAATTTAATTATTTATTTTATATGTATTTGAATTTATATTGCATATCTATATGTATATGTATGTATATATTGAATATTACTAACTTATAATAAAATGATATTTACTTCAAATCTGTATTAATTATTACATTAACACTTACAAACTTAATTAATTTGTATTTTTATTTTTATCACAGCCGAAAGCAGTATTTTTTACATGCATGGATTCTCGGATGATTCCAACTAGGTTTACGGAAACAAACGTTGGAGACATGTTTGTCGGTATGTTTAAATATTTCATTTGCTCAATTTTTTTCTTTTTTATCGTGAAATTTATATTTTTCAGTCAGAAATGCCGGTAACATTATTCCTCATCCTCAACATTTTGTAGACGAATTAACAATGTGCGAACCAGCGGCTTTAGAACTTGGTTGTGTGGTAAACGACATAAGGCATATTATAGTATGCGGGCATAGCGATTGCAAAGCTATGAATTTATTGTACGCGTTACGAGACGAAGAATTCGCATCCAAAGTATGCATTTGATAGTATCGTATGACTTTATTTTTCATTTTTTCAATCTATTTATGGTAATTGTGATGTGTAGGTGAACAGGAGGATATCGCCATTAAGAGCATGGCTATGCGCGCACGCTAGTAGCAGTTTAGCGAAGTTTCAACAACTCGAAATCAGTGGCTTCGATCAGCCGATACTTTTTCAAGCTGAAACGCCATTACGGAAGTTCGTGGCCTATATCGATCCCGAAAATAAGTTCGCCATAGAGGATAAATTATCTCAAGTTAGTCAAAGTATAATTAGCAAATGTAAAAGACGAACTTATTTGAAAACGTATAAACATACATAATGTCTGTTTCAATTTCAGGTAAATACTTTGCAGCAATTGCAAAACATAGCTTCTTATGGGTTTTTGAAGAAGCGCCTGGAGAGGCACGATTTACACATTCACGCTCTGTGGTTCGATATTTATACCGGTGATATTTATTACTTTAGTCGGGCTAATAAAAGATTCGTTGAAATAAACGAATTAACCGAAACGCCTTTACTTGGAGAAATTAAGAAATACTATTCATAAATTATTTTATGCTTAACACGTTCGTCATCAGTATTTTATTTTATATGGGAAGTCGACGTCGTTATACATACGCGAGGCTGGTAGCGAACGAGTTAAGCAGTAGTTTTCATCAAGGAGGAATTTCAACATTTCGTGGATTAAGACTGAATAACGTCTGAGGACGTTTGATCGTAGAATAATTAGATTCTCGTTCAGTCGAAGATCTTTATAATGTACCTGGATACGAAAGCAACAAACTCTCGCCTTCTTTTTCTATTGAGATTCATGACCATGAATAAAGGAAGATTATTGTTATATTATTGATAAATATTTATACTTCACGTCGATATATAGATGGTTTAAAACACATTATTATTTATATAGAAATTCGCACATAGCATGTGTTCATATAAAGATATAAGGATGCCTGGATAAAATGATTTTTTTCGATGAATATATTATAATGGTAAAATATTTTTTATATCGTTATATGTTACGTACGATTTTCATGTATGTATATGTATATTTTTTTAACATTTTATAAAAATTGTGTATATACTGAAAGTAACTTATATGTACTTACTACGGTAATAGTAAAAAATACATATTTCTTGTTATTGGGATGTTCGCTTTGATTCATTTAACGATCCACTTGGTTTCTCAGCGATCTGGTTCGGTATACTTTTACGCTTGAATCGCGCAAAGTTTGAAGTCGAGGTATAAGGAGTCGGAGGACGTACCGTACTGACGAATGGATGCTTTCGTGGCCAGGCGAACTAGAGCGTGCCACTCCCGAAAGAGAAAGCAAAACAACGAACTAAGGTGCAGAATTAGGATGATGGTAAATATGGTATCGGACGTTCAAGTCGATACGTTCAGACACAGTACGATTCAAACAATGCGAATGTAACTTATGCTATTTGCGATTGGAATTCTTTTCTAGTATCCTTCCTATCTACTCTTGAATTCTTATAAAACATATATGTCTGAAAATGTCACAATGGTAAAAGAAAACAGTTCCTAATTAAGGAATATAAAACGTCCAGGTAGTTTGGTAACTCAGGGAACTGAATGCAAATTTGCAATTTCTCCTTTTAGTTCCATAATTCAATATATACATAAAACTTGCATAAATCGTTCGGAGAAGTATGTCTTCTATAATTTACGAGTAACATCGCATCCACAAGCGTGTTACGAGTCACGAATACAATTCGTGAATGCCTGTAAGTTAGACGCGAAAAATGGCTCGAGTTGCTCACGCTTTTCAGTATGTTTCACGGTAAAAGTGAAGAGGATTTTGCTTCTGTGTCTAGGGGAATCGTCGAGTTGGTCCGGTTAGGCCGGTCTACCGAGTGTGACGAGCACCTATACCGCGGTTTGCCGAGCAACCGGAAGGTGGGGAGATCCAAGAATTTCCTTGGTCTCACAGGAGACACCGCGTCTCTTTCCATCGATGTGTCTCGCACCCCACGAATCACCGTTGGCACACTGGCCTGAATCACACCGGGGTATCTATGACAGTGGCAACAGGTGTGCGTACGTGTATTAAAAAGTAAAATCATCCTGCATTTTATTCTTCTCATCGTAAGTGAGATTTAGAGCGAGACATATTTTATGCGACCAGCGTTTTGTTCATCTACGAGCGAGTGATTATTTAATATCGTATTCATAGATAACCGTAACGTTCAATCGAACTGCTGTTACAGACGATGCAAAGGGGATGGCGCAATAGCGGGCATAAGGCATTCGGCAGATTTCCTTTTGAAAACCTGTCGAGACACAATGACGGTATCGCAACAAACGTTTTAAACCGTGCACAGCGGCGAGTTTCCGCGGAGAATGCCGCATTCGAATTGGATTCGGTTACGAAATTCAGGTGCACGGTAGTCTTCCGGACCGTTTACCTGGATGGATGAACAATGTTGTTTACAGCTGAGGATTGCGTAGTTTTGCGGGCCAAGGGTCGAATTACCGAGTTTACCGAAGCCGCGGGGGTCGAAGCAGGAAGTCAAAGGCGAGAATCGACAGCTTTTCAACCCTCCGTTCACCGCAATTCTACCGCGCACCTCGCTTCCGCCTTCCTGTCTACTCTACGTTAAGTGCCGGAACGGGGTTCATTGAAAATTTCGGTGAAATATTGCTCGGCAACTTTGTTTTTAAATATTTTCTATAAATCCATTTCGATAACGTAGAGCGTACGAATTTCGGCTCGGCTGGATAATTAATTACACGGATACGACTTAGTTAATTTTTCTATGGTCAACGAGCGTTCCTTGCCACGAAACAGTGCTCGTATAAGAATAAGGTTTCGGAAAAATATACGACCGTAACGAAGTAGTAATGCCACCGGGGGCTGTAGCGTGTTATGCTTCGGCACACACCACTGGCCACGCACTCTTTTTCTTCGATCGGTCTAAAACGAAAGAACAAAAAGAAAAGAGAGGAAAAAAGGAAGCAGAGATCGGTGCGAAATCGTGACATCGTCACCATCTCTCATTACACTTCGATTGATAGATCCGTTTGAAAATTTCGCGAAAAGCATTTTTTTTTTTTTTGAAGTCAACGATTCGCCTTTCTCAATAATCGCAATCGCATTCCTTCTTTTTTTTTCTTTCTTCCTTTTTCTCAGCTGAGTCATTGATTATCCAGCCTTTCGATGTATACGCTGATATTGCGTAAACGCCTTAATTTATTTCCTTTATTAAGTATACTAGATTTTGAGTTTCTGCTAAAAGATTAGCGAAGTGAAGTTTTGCAAGTTCGACGTTGCTAAATACCCTATCCTGTTCTTTTTATTCTATGTTCCGTAAAATATGCAAAAATTGTTGAATTTGTATAAATGAAAATTTCAAGCATGATAATGTTACGTTAAAAAAGGAACAGCGTGTTTCTTCGTTATTCGACCCATTTATCTTTCTTGCTTGTACGTTTCGAAAGGTGTTCGATTAATCAATCAAAGAACACTGTGTTAAGAAATCAATCATCCATTTAAATATCCTAAGATTCACAATAATGTATAATATCAGAAAATGCAATAATAAACGAGTTATTTTCAAACCGTTCGACTTAATTTGTTTAAATCCCTGAACCAAGCGTGTCAAAATCAAAATCAAGATTATAAACCATAAATTTTCACGACGGTTTACGCATCCTATTACTTTAATTGGTCTCAAGAAATCGGATAGAAGGAGAAGATTCTTTTCTCGGTGGCTGGTCGAGCCAGAATCCTTACGTGTCCGTGTTCCCGTTTCGAAGCCTTGTGTTTCGTGCTCGAGTAAAAGTGAGTCCCAGATAAACGGTATGTAATGCCGTAAATATATCTCGTAACACACGAAAAAAAAAAAAAAAAAAAAAAGAAAAGAAAAAACGTGGTTCCGTGAATTGTTCGTGACGAACCGAAGGGGTGAAAAACGAGAAAAAGAATATCTAATTAGGTGGAGTACAGGATGAGCCTGGTCCTTTTGCCAAAAATGATTAAACTAGAAATAGATATTTAAATGAAAATGCAATATGCAATTTAATTAATTATTTTTTCTATCTGGCTCATCCTGGACAAAATTTTAACTACGCCAATGGGTATGAACTATCGTTTGCTCTTTTCTTCCTCCTTCGGATACTATTAATGCGCATCGTTGGATTTAGGTCGAGGAAGTCACGAGTGGTGCGAGTTTGACACAATTTTCTCTGCTCGTCCGGTCGAATGTCAAGGTGTAGGTCTTCGTCATCGGGTCTCGCGTGTGTGTCCTATTCGCCGTCTCGAAATGCCCGAAATTCTAAGCACGACCGTTAGGCTAACGTTTAACTGTATAATCGTGGCGCAACTTGTACGAAAAAGAAACTTCTATCTTTCTTCGTCTGTTCCTCTAGCGATCTCGCTTCGCCCTTCGGCGAATTAATGAGCTCAACATCGTGGATACCCGTGTCAGAAATCGTTTCACGACTCCTCAGTAGAGTAGTAGGTCCCTTCTGTTAACCCTTTCGTGACCGAATTAATTATTTAAGAAATTCTGACACGAATCGACGACACCGCGATGTAATAATATATTTACCGCGGATACGGGTGTTCCTATTGTACATAGAATATTTTATATCGTCGAAGCATGATGCGTAAGTAACTCGATATTGCATCAACGAAATCACTCGGCAAAGGGGAAAATAGAAGCGGTGATTTTGAGAAAAAAGGCGAACGAAAGGAACGATCGTGACCAATCGTCCAGGTCGGTGCCCAATTCCTCGGTAGCGTAGATAAGTAGGTATCCTCGAGTGCTCTCAGCAACTCTAGAACCAGGTTTTTCTAAGCGTTTAAGTAAGATTTTTGCGCTCCGATTTTATATAACGTCGTTCCCTTGTAACCGCCACACGTTGCGCCACGGTATCGCGTAAAATATGCTCGTTCGCTTTGCTATCCGCGACCATATCCACCTTGGCTACCTTACATTTACGGACCGATTCGAATAAAAATCGTTGCGAATATACTGGATGGTTGTTACTCTATCGTCGTTGATGTCCTCTCGCGTGTTAGCTAAGCGTGCAAGTGAAAGCACAAGTTAGAAGAATTACGGGGACGGCACGAAATCGACGAAAGGATTAACGCCGTTTCCTTGAATGATCAAACTTGACATCGTTTTACACTTCGACTGGCGCGTTATCTTATTTTTAATTACCCTTCGATTACCCTCCTTTTTTTTTTTTTCAGCAACCGTAACCCTTTGGCGAAACACGTTCGAAAGATGTTTCATAACAATCGGACTGTTCACCGGTAGAGTCATGGCACGGCACATTCGTGGGTTCGTTGCACTGTCTGTTGTTGCAACATTTTATAATTAGGCCGTAGCTACGCCGCCGTTACGTTCTGCGAGTGCCGGGCAAAAATAGACGATATCATTGGGGGACATTCGACACACCGCGCCGCCGTGAATTGGCCAATTGCCGATCTACAACAAATACGATCATTTTTCCTTGCCGGGAACCGAAGCGAAACGATCAGCGGAGTCCTTCGTTAGTTCGCAACGTTCCATACCGCAAGGACTTATCAAGGACGTTCTACATATTTAGAAAGAAAAAAGCAAAAAAAAATGAAAAAATAAAAGTTCACTTAAATTACCATTCTATTCCATCTCCGTTGCGTTAGCTGAAAAATAATCATCTTCTTTTGTTAAGACATCGATACGCGATCATGATCGTAGAGATCATAGAGAAATCAACTTCCGATCGATCTAATCTCTTCTCCTCCCCTTGACTGATAAAGGGACACGAACCGGTAGACGCGTGTACCGGTGCGTAGGTCGTCGCTGCGTGAGCGTACAAGTTCAAGAACAATGGCACTTCACGATCTGTATAATGTAGGTACAATTTTGCCAGCCTACAGTGGCGGCTTATTGTGGCGGCGGCGGTGGTAGTGGGCAGCTCTCGTACCACTGACCTACAAACACACTTACCTATGTTATACTATGCTGCTATATACACTGCTGTTCAAAAGTATCGAGCATATAATAGTTACAAATTAGACATGATTTTCAATAGAATTATTCGAATCTCCGTTTCAAAATACATTGACGGTATGTTTCTAACGAAACCATAGTAAGCATTATTAAAGAGGTCTGATTAATTGAAAAACAAGAGGAGTATTCGAAACTTTTGAACAACATTGTACGGTAATGTCGTTATACCTTTAATGCCGGTACACACGCGTTTCCGCTTGGTAAGGCGCTTGTATACGTCGTCCTTGGAAGATTTACTCGCGGACCTGATCGCACTCCTGATGGGGCTTCGCGAATTTTTCATTCGGACCTGTGGACCGAAAGTAGTCTTACATCAGTAGGGAGATTTATAATAATTAAATGGAAAATTTGGAAAAATATTTACAGAGTATCTATAAAGAACAATAGGAGCTTATAATGGTATAGGATAAACGGAAATTCATATTTCAGTAAACTAGCGCGAAGAAACACGAATCCGTGAAGATAAATTACCGCGTAACTGTTCCAACAGAAAATGGACGCGTTCTATACTCCCGCGTTTTACTCTCAATCTCGATTGACCCACTTGGTAAACAGGACAAACTGGAAGAGCAAGGCTGGGGTCCTGCATAACACGAAGAAAGAGAAGGCCGATTCGACTCGACGCTTTTTTTTCTTCTTTTTTTTTTTTTACTATCGTCGCGAATCGCCAAGACGAGGATGAGGCAGGAGACAGGAAGCAACGAGACGGAAGAGGAAACTCGTGTTTAAAATCTTAGCCAATTCGTTATCGCAGCCACGGGTTTGGATACCGCGACCCACTCTTGGTTTCTGATGCCAAACAAACTGGAAACAATCTCCTTCCTTTCCGTCTTCTCTTCTTCCCGAACGTTCAGTTTGTGCTCCAATTGACCCGGCTACCGAGAACAAAAGCTTAGTCTATCCTGATAAATCGCCAACCGGATATAATCGCGCGCGACGTGGCTGAGCACGGAGAGAATTAAAAAGACGGCACGAGAGATCGGTAGTCGTGTACATACGCAATTATGCCAGTGTACAAGTTTCGAAATAAATTGTTAATTTTCGATGAATTTTACGTACAATAATTAGTCGCCTCCGACGAGACACTTTGTTCTCGTTTCCTTTCGCAATGCCGTTCGTTCTACATCGAGTTAACGTGATAATTAATAAAAAGCGAAAAAAAAAAAAAAAGAAAAACCTACGCTCGATCCTCTGCTTCTTTTATCGTGGAATTTAGGACACTTTTTTGCCGACGATACTTGATAAAAAGACTTTACGATACAAACTTATTTTTACGATCCAGCAACTGTACATACCAGAATCAAACTAGTCGTCCTTGTTCCGTCTTTCTTCATTTATTTTATGAACTCAGTCATCCCAGGACCATGCCTTTTTAAACAGCTCTATTTTTGAATAAACACAAGGTGAAATTTAATACCGCCTAGATTCATGAACCCTTACCTAGTTAATTTTGGAAATTTTCGAAATCGGGATGGTGGTCGACTCGATTGCGTGTAACACACCGTTGTGCCCAAATTTCTCCCCCCCCCCCCCCCCCCCCCCCCCCCCCTCCCTTCTGTATACCGAAATCCGGAACCTCGTTTTGGTGTACGGGGGCCGCTACACTCCACGGAATGTCCTCATTTTTTTCGGGGGGCCTCGGGGCTTCGAGGGCCGCGTGACTTCCTCAACGTAAGAACCGGGAAGCAAGATGTATCTACGCGTCTCGTCCCTTCCGAAATTTTGTCTACGTGTTCTGCCACTACTATTTTATTTTTCCCGTTCGCTGCCGAACCTGATCGAACCATCAGGTGTCGCTAAAGAACGGCTGTTAGACAGGTGTTACAATCCCATTACTCAAAGGATACAATTTTTCTTAATCCGATTACCATTTCAAATTTGCACGCGATAAGTCGATCCGGCACGCGGTACCGAATGAGCGGTCATACATCTTCGAGAAGTAACGACGAAAGGAATTGTTGAAAATAAAAAAGGAAGCAATACGCTTCGCGCATATTTATGTAACGATAGCAATGGCTCTGTACCGAGGCAGCGTGTAACGGCAATGCGAGTAAGTTTCCTCGTAAGTTCGTGTAACATCCGTGTCGTTCGCCACCCAGGTTACTATCTATCCCCTCTGCCTCTTCTTCTTCTTCTTCTTCTTCTTACTATCATCACGCATGTACACTATCACGTACACCTGGCTACGTGTAGCCACGTGTGCGTCACACTTAACGCCTATCTCTAGTGATGGACGAATGTGGTAAGGATAGAGCTCGATGTGTTCGACGCGTATACCACGAAGAAGTTTCACTCGGTTGTTCGCTTCGACTCCGATTTCTCGGTGTATCGTGTACTTACGTATATACGAGCAGCTGTTTTAATCGGAGAACGGCCAGCCAAGTCCTTGGCAAGGCCGATCAAGACATCATCGCCTTTTTCCAATTAGCACACTTCTGGTAATCGGTTCCTACGAACGGACAAACGAATAGCTGTCATTTAACTAAAATTAGTTCTTCTTTCCCTTCGTGAAATTCGGATGGAACTTACGCGATATTGTTTATTACGCTGTGGAATAGGAGTTTGAAAATACCGCAGACTGTGAAAGGGAAGAGCGGTTTCGATTTTGGAAATTTATGACACCTGGGACCTGGGCGCACCTTGTATTAGCAGGCACTGGTCAAAATTCAATTGGCTACGTGCACAGCTTCCTGGCTGTCGTAAAATCCGATGAAAGGATGCTCGGTGGCCACATCTAGGCCCACAGACAGTTTTCAGCCGATTTACTACGGTCAAGTTTTACAACGGTACCCTGCCGTTTCTCGCCCCCGCGTAATAGGTACAATCTTTTTGCATTGTTTAAATGAAAAATCAGCGAATCTAAATTTAAAAATGAAAATAATAAAAATTACTCCGCGCGCGATAAATGATCTTATGAAAAAATTGATAGCTTCAAATTTTACCCAAAAAATTGTTCCCAGGAAATTGGGGGTATCTGCGATAGTAATCTGCGAAGTACGCAAAAGTGTACTTTTTACGACGTTTTATGACATTATTCGAAGAAGCACATTATCCCCTGGTCAAGGTCTCGAGATGCATTCTGTCAGGTGTAGGTACCGGGCAGTTAATGGTTGTCCAGTGGCCACATCGAGGGCCACAAAACCGTTCATCCTCGCAAAACCACCGTAAATTTTCAGTCGCGTTTACTCTGGAAAACCGAAATCTTCTTCTGTCCTGTCGGCCAAGAATCGTCGCAAGATTTAAGTGTCATCGAGATCCGTGGAATTATTTACAACCAGATGTTTCAAACTACCTGAACGAAATTCATCTGAAACGGAAGTTGGACCATTTTATTCGAACTTCCTCGAACGTTACAGTTTCTAACAAAAGACGCCTGTTCAATTCCTCCGAGAAATGAAAATCTTCGCCTAGCTCATAGAATACAATTACTTAAAGCACCGTTCACACATGATCGTTTCGCAGACGTCGGTCTACGTGTGCGAACCTACTTTCTTAGCGTAATAAATTTTTGATATCTCCTCGTAACGATCGATGGTCCATCGGTGTCGACTTTCTTCCACGCATAAGTGCCGCGATTAAATGACGATGCGTGTTTCTTGAAAACAAAATCTAGTGTCAACGAAGAATTTATATACGGTTCAGATCTTTGTCCGCCAAGTCTGAGGGTTGGTCCACTTTCGTAGGAGAAGCACAATTGAGATGGCAGTGCTAGACGTCCACGGTGGCATCGCGAATTCGTGTTTGGTGTTTCGAAAGAATTGAAAAGACCGTGCCGAATGTCGCATGGCAAAATATTTTAGGTCGCGTAGCATGGAAACTGTGACCGTAAGAAATCGCGTCTCGCAATATTTAGACTCGTACTACTTGCAACGGGCGGCCGAGCGACGCGACGCCGACGGCCGATTATTCACGCACCTTTTCTTCCCGCCATTTTTCGGCCTGCACCCGGAAGAGGATTCCTTTCGGGTCGTTGGACCAACAATAAAGGAAGTCTTGCTGAGTTTCACAGTTCAACATTTTCCTTGTCCTCTCCTTGTCTACGTGGAAAACTTCCGGGTGGTCTGGAAACGCATTTTCCTTCCAATTATAATTCGCGATCTCGCGATCTTTACATTTCAAGTCATCTAATTGCGAGCTTCTTTTTGCAAATCAAGAAACAACGTTGATTTGTTCGACCTCTGCGAGTTTTATTACCTTCCACCTTGAAGTGCGTGCGAAGTGTCGGTTGAATCGTTTTAAACGACCACCCGAGTCGCCTCGATTTCTGTAATTGTTTCCTTATGGGGTCCTTGTTACGAGCAATGACACGAGGCCGACTGAATTGTTCAAATTAAAAACTATCCTTCGTGGATTTTTACAGAAGATAATAATCTATGTTCAACATACATTTTTTATCTGGAAGTTGGAACGCGATGACCCAGAAATAGGAAGACTGTTGGATCTAATTCCTCTTCTTTTAGGGAAGTTCATAAAATATGGCACGCTTCCTTCACTATTTAAACAAGGGTCGTTACGGGAAAACACGAAGAATTGCGTTAACACCTCGTAACATGTGGAGGAGCAATATTTTGAGAGACCTTTCCAAAGAACGAGACAAAATGAAGGTAAATATTTGGAGGCAGCCGGTCACGCGTGCCATTCTCGACGCGTGACCATTGTAAATTATGAAAGATTCGTAATAAATCTTTGACACACGTGTTTCTTCTCGGTGCCTGCCACGTTCCGGGTCATATTGCTCACGTGTCCATCCATTGCCACTTTGTACCCAAATTCGTCCTCTCATCAACGACCAACGTTGCAGGTAAGCATCGAAGAAACAGCTGTTTTAGTCGCGTGAAAAATAATTACTGAACAGCAGAATTTTTATTATATCATTCTGGACACGGTTTCTAATTATGAATAGAAAATTTAATTAATAATTCACATCTTCGTATATTAAAAATAAGATTAATTAATAGGATTTTGGTATTTATACGTGTTCGTTCATTGAATTGTCGAGAAAGGTTGGCGTACTGCTGGGACGCCCCCAGAACGTAAGGGTGGCAAAATATTTTGACAGCGCCACCTCGAGACACCCCGAGCGTAGAAAATTTATGGCACCGGGGGTTAAGGTTGCCTGAGATCGGTACAACCTTCCGAGCATCATTTCGTACCGTTAGAATTTGCGATTTTATTGCTACCAATAAATACGTCCTTGCGCTGCCGTTTTCCTGACTTTTACAGACAATCACGAGTGATCCTTACTTATGCCCTCTTTTCAGAGACAATTCTTGCGTCGATCCTTTAAGCAGGACCTTGAAGAGAACCTTCTTCCTTGCCATTAGAATAAATCAAAACGCACAACAATTTCGTATTTCGCGATTGAAATTCATCATTCGGAATCTTTTAATCGTAAGATCAATATAATCGATAACCGATCGCTCCCAAGGCGTTAATGAAAATCTCCTCGATGGATAGAAAACGTCGGCTCCCATTGTAATTTCAATCGGTACTGAATCTTCGGATAAGTCTCTCACGGTTCACATACTTTAAAATAAACTTGCAAACAATTAGGTCGATCTGGTTAGCGATCTTCGCTAAGGAGGAACGCGGTCGAGTGGTACCACTAGTCGCAACAACGAAAGTGTAACCGACTTGTGCCACGAAGTGGGGCCTTAGAATCGAGGGAAAAAGAGGGGCCCCCGATGTAACGAGCATCGTAGCTGGTTACATTGCGTCAAAGAAAAATGCCCTCACCGACGGTTGCCAACCGTTTGGGGGGCGGCGACGGACCGCTTCGACGCCTAATTAATCGAAAGTTATACAACAATTATTATGACGCAAATCGCTGCGATCCGTGGCGAGTGCGACTGTTATGCGGTGCCTCGGCCGTATTGCAATCACCGTGGCTAATTAAAAGTTCGATTCGAGGAGGATCATGGCAACGGAGAATCGCGAATGCGTTAACAGGGATACTTTCAAAAATGTACGCATATTTTTGGGCAACCGACCGTCGCGTCGTAAAGTAACGAATTGTACCGGGTAAACGGCGGGATTAGGTTTTAACTTCGGGAGAAAAAAATTTGTTGACCCAAGATCCTTTCGTCACCTGGAGTTCTATCGTCGAGGACCGTGTCGATAGGTCGGTTTACTGTATTTTGCAAACTAGCGGTAACCTGTATTTTTTCTTCAACATTCCCGAAAGTCCCGTTTTTCATCTGCCCGAAAACGGACACGATTGTCACGGATTTGTAGGGTAACTGTAAAAGGGTTTCCCGTTCAAGGGTTACATTTTTTTTTTTTACACAATCGACATTCGCATACCTGGTTGTACATTTTACTGCCTTTAAGAAACGGATGGACTTTGGCGTAATTTCGAGTTGCGTGTAAAAAATTTTTCCTTCCCCTGTAATCCGAATTTCTGATGTAATTTTTAACTCGAAATAAAAATATATCGTCCTAACTGAAGAAGCGTACGAAAGGGTACGCGTGCATGCGCTTTTACTTGTTTCCCTGCCCGTTCGCTTGCGGGCAGTTGCGTGTGTGTTTCTCTGTGGATGTGCCCAGGTGAAGGTAAAAAAAAAAAAATTACAAAATTCGGGTCTCCAATTAAATTCAAAACTCGTGCACCGACGAGCCGTAGTAAACGCGAATTCCTCGTTGACCAATTCACGTTAAACCCTCATCTCTATCTCTGTTTAAATCTTGATAGTATTTCTATAATGCAACAAGTTCGTTAAACGCGTCTACTTTACATTCATTAATCATAACCCGAGTCTTAATATCGAAAGAATCGTAATTGAATTTGGCACCACCACCGGTTACGGTTCGGCCAATATAATGCCGGGTCAAAATTGACCCGATGCTGGTTGGTGGAGGGTTAATAACCGTCGATAGAGGATCCACGAAATATCGTGCAGGTGATGGAAGAAGAGCAGTGAGAGGAAAAAGAGGTGGAGGAGGAGGTGGAGGAGGAGGAGGAGAATGAGAATCTGGGGGTAGGAGTTAGTTGAAGGTGGGGGGTCCACGGTACCCCCGGCTCGGTACGCAAGGAGGCCTGTCGAAGTAGGGGCCCCTGTCGGTCGGTACCGCGTAAGACCCCTCGCAGTAAGGGCCCACAGGCCATCCAGTTCGTTTCTTCCTCGCCTACTTTTAGGAATTAGTCGCATCTCGTCCGGCGCCAGGCGAGCGAGGCCTCTCTCTTATTCCTACGATCGACAAGGCCTCCCTCCTCTCTTTCTTTCTCTCTTTCTCTCTCTTCCTCTCTCTGTCTCTCTACCTCCCCGTCTCACTCCCTCTCTCTCCCTTCTTTCACTCTCCTTTACCTATCTCTCTCTCTTTCTCTCTCTTTGTCTATCATTCTTTCTTCCTATCCGTCCACACGACTTCGACCTTATCAACCGGAACGTCTACGAACAAGTCTACGAAGAGTGGTGTTCGGAACCGGAAGAAGCGTTCGACGTCCTCGTTGGACGAAATTTTCTCGCGACAAGTGATCGTGACCGGCGGAAAGCGTCGGTGAGCCAACACTGTGTACACACGATATTGCTCACGATTCGGCTAGCGGACGAGATCGTAAAATAAAAAAAAAAAAAAAAAAAAAAAAAAAAAAATAAGTAAGGAAAGGTGGACAGGAGTAGCCGATGAAGTGTACCGGGAGGCTGATGAACGATCGACAGTGTTCGCGGTGGCAACGGAGGACACTGGGGACAAGGTCAAGGACCCTGTTCCACGGCAATTCCACTTCCTGATCGACGCTGAAATTCGTCCGTCGCGACGCGAGATCGGTCGTGGAAGGACGCCAGGGCCGGAAGCGAGGCAGAACGCGCTCGGATACTCGAGAAACAGAAGAAAAGGAAGACCGCAGTGAAAGTTTCGTGGTCCTATCTTGGCTTCCGGTTTTCTCGATCGATCTATCAGTGCGTGTATCGATAGACAGAACTTATTCGGTGATCTTGTGACCCCTCCACCTTTCGTCGTTTCCTTTTTTTTTTTTTCTTCCTATTTTTCAAAAGGAATACATTTTTCTTCGGCTCTTTTACACCATTCCCTCGGTGTTCCGCCGTGAGAGGTGAATCTTGTACAAAGTGATCTTGTAATAATCGACGAGAAGGAAACGGATCCACGGGTGAACAGTGTCTCGTTCTGTGAATAGATTTATAAGAGGAGGTCCTGAGGACATCAACAATTCCACTCTGGATACCACGCTGCTCATATGTAAGTCCCGTTTCCTTTTCTATTCCCTTTTATACCCCTTCACGTCATAGTATAAATAATACAAAAAAAAAAGGCAAAGAATCATTTCGAATGGAGCTAGGCTAGGCTAGACATCGTTGCATTTTTAGCGAATCGATTCACTGTACAGAATTTCTTGTACCACATACGTCACTCGAGTTACCACGCTTTCTAACGATAGAACCCGTGTCTCGTATTCGCGATCGAAGTTGCTAATACCGGCCGACTTTATTCTTTTTTTTTTTTTTTCTACCATCATTTTAGAAAGAAATTCACCAAGTCTGACGAGCATCGTCGTGTGAAAGAGGATTAAATAAGTCGACGTGGCTAGTTATCCTTGGCCTTTCTTTCGCAATTCTCGTAAGGAAGGTCAGGTCTACTCGTTTGAACCGAGCGGAATTCCGTTCGGAAATTCTTTCCAGTGTCACTGCCCCTGCGACCCAGTAACTCGCTCGAAATCTCAACGACCCCATCGACGGATTTTCCTTCGTTACCGCGAGCATTTCGCGTACGGTTGAAAAAGAAATTCCCAAACACGATGGAAATATCGTTATCCTTTGGTTCGCTTTCGAGAGGCCGCTTCGCAACGTGTCAGTGGGAGCTGGCACTAAAACCTAACAGTAACGGGTACTGGTAACCGTGTCATAAAGGAGGATCCTCGCCAGCACGAAAGCATTTCGGTATTTCGGACCGCGTGCACCCAAAGTAATTCGACGATCGAAATTTCACGGTGAAATAATTTTCGATCGCAGCACGCGAATCTCTGTACGTTCTGTTAGGAGTCGGAAAAAAAAAAAAAAAACGTACGAAGACTATCATCGTCCACGAGATTGCATCATGAATGAAATCATATATTCAGTTAGGAAATTCAGTGGAACAGGTGAAGGGTGTCAAAATTCTAACCCGTTGAATAATAACGAGGTGTAAAACCGTTTCTGGAAGAAATTTATTTAACCAGGTATCACGGTTCGCGATCTGCCGCGTGTCGCAATGGCCGCTAGACGTTTCGAGTTTCTCGCTGTTTCCAGAACAACAAATCACACCAGTGTCCGGGGTACGATCTGGACCACTTTGTATCGAATAAATTCTGCTCTTCTGTCATAGAGGTATTCTAGATTCCAATTTCATCGAGAATCAGAGGTGGAGAATCGCCCTTGACCAAACACGGTCGACGATTAGTCGTAATTAACGCGTACGTTCCTTGTCGGTGATCATTTGACATTTCGAAGCCGACACGGTTCTTAGGGGGGGCATAGGACTACGGAAAATCGACGAAGACGAAGGAGGCTGCTGCTTTGCGGTGAAATTTCACCGAAGTGGCTTCCTTGCCTCTCGCGAATACCGCAGGTTGTAGATATCTCGCTAAGGAGTTACTCACGATTGGCTCGAGCCCAGTGTCAGTGTCAACTCGTGCTCGGAACTCGTTGATTTTCAATTCTAAAGTTTTTGGGAAATCGAATGGAAAATTGGTAGGAAGAAAGAGAAGGAGCAGACTCTATTTTTACGAAACGATGAAACCAGAATAAGAACAGATTATTCGTGGCAAGATGGGGAAGGAGACGCGAGTCTCTCCCCGTAAGGAGAGGGAGATTCAAGTCTCTCGTTGTAAGAGAGAAAATAAAAGAAGGATCGGAGAAAAGAGAGAGAATTACGAGAGGAGAAGAAAGGGAACGCAAGAGGGAGAAGAGAGAAAGAAGAATCGAGGAGAGAAGGACGAGAGAATAACAGTGTAGTGGGGTTCTGTTCCTAGTGGTATCGCGGTGGCTGGAGAGTAGGTCAGTGTACCACATTAACCGGTATTCCCAGCAGAGAAGGGGGGCTTCCGACTCGTCAGTTCCGCAAGCGTTTATAGATACTCGCAGTTATACGTCCACGCTCGCTTCGCTTTTGATCCATCAATTTTATCGCTTTTTCAACGATATACGAGTACCGATACCTTGCAGGGTTTCCGACCATCGTCCATCCCACCATCGAAGAAGAAAACTTGTCTTACCGTGTAATTCGGTATTCTGTCTCCCGCCTCGTCGCTTCAGAGTTCTTATTTTTTTTTTTGTAAAAAGAATAAAAATTTCGTTCCATCGACGACCCAGATTGTCCGCGGAGGGTTAACCTTTACCTTAATGGTTGCCGCACTTTCTCCGTTGGCAGCGCGGTACCAGGTTCGTCGGTACGCACCTATGAGCTACGATGCATTTTGATGTCGACACTCGGTCGAATACCGGAGCAATTTCCCTGCTGGGAATCACTTTTCGTTGATAATTTCACGATTTTTCATGGTACCTTTGCCAACTGTCTTAAGACAGCTAAAGTTCTTTCTCTCACGTTCGATCAATTCTTTTCTTTTATTGGTAATTGCATGGAAATCATGATCGTCGATCGAAAATCGTCACGTACGATCGGCAAAGTACGTTTTACAGAATATTAACGAGTCATTACGAGATTCATGGACTGAAAGATAAGGTAGTTTACCGTAGGAATGCGAAGCATTACAAGCGGCGCACGTTTTTGCCGGCATTCTAATCTCCGATTTCCATACGTCGCAACCGAGTTTCCGCTTTATTTTTCGATCGATCTTCGAAGGAAAGTCGATCGGTTATCGCCTGGTTTTCTTCCGATTAACCAACGAAACCCACATAATTGACGCTAATCGTACAACGAGTACTAATGAACGCGTTAAATATAACCGCGATTCGAATATACCGCTATAACAGATAACAGATAATACCCTCATTTAACGTATCTGCCTTTGAAACGTATTAATGCGAAAGCTGCCGGCAACGCTGATCGTT
This sequence comes from Osmia lignaria lignaria, assembly GCF_051020975.1. NCBI lineage: Eukaryota > Metazoa > Arthropoda > Insecta > Hymenoptera > Megachilidae > Osmia > Osmia lignaria. The sequence goes on along the minus strand of NC_135033.1, from coordinate 9,548,085 downwards.
CTACACCGTCCTGCATTCCTCGACTCTGTACGATCCCTCGACCTAACTTCTAAATCGACTTCCGTCGTTAAGAAAGAAATATTACTCAAGAGACTAGAATTTCTTTCGAGGCTACTCGAGAAGGGACGAGGAATGAAAGTTGGTCCCGCGATCGTCGCGATATTTCGTACATTTTAAAAAGCGAAATAACCAGGTCGATCTCGTAAATTTATCGTTCAAACCGGACGACGGAAGAAGGATGGAAGCGTCTCCGTACGCGGGGACGATCGACGAGGCATTACCGGTGGTGCTACCACCGCGAGATGCAGAGGGTATGACTCGTTTCCTCTATGTGGGTCATCTGCGTGGGGAAGCGCGATTCGCACGCGCCATTTTTCGCAACGAAAAGGAAAGCCATGGCTCACGCAGCTAGCAAAATCCGACTGGTTTTGCGTAGGCCTCCTCTCCGTCGAGGCGCAACGCTTAACGGTGCTTCGACCTACTTCCGTTCCCCACTGTAACCTCCCGCGATCGGATATAGTTTAACCGGCGTATAGTGGCGCGAACAAGTGCCATCGTCACGTGACCGGACGCCATCTTCTTTTTCGAGTCTTTCCGAAATCCTGGACTCGATCCTGGAATGCCTTTATTCCACCTAATAATCCCTAAGGTTACGATCGCAGATATACACCGAATAAAGATAAGAATGGCATTTAGTTATTAAACGCTGGAGGGATCGTGTTTGATTAGCCTTCGAAAGATAACGAGGGTATTTCATGGTTTTCCGGAATGCCGTTACCTATCGAGTGTCTTTCGATGTCGAAGAAGACAATTGTTCTGAGATAGGGGATATCGTTGACGGGACGGGTCGGGTCAAAAGTGGGCCAGGACGTAAACCGCAGCTCGCACGCGCCATTTTTCACAACGAAAAGGAAAGCCATCCGGACAAAATCTAGCCGATTTGCGTAGGATTCGACCGTGCAGTGGGCTGTAACGGTGCTCCGGCCTACTTTGGTCCCCCACTATACGTGAGCGCGAACGCGATCGCGGTATAGTTTCGTCGTATAGTCACGGATACAAGTGTCCGTGATGGTACGTGTACGGACCAACGATGCAGGTTCTCCTTCGTTCGCGTACTAAACGTATGCATCGATGGCCATTTCGTTTCAACCGGTTCCCATATTTCTATGATACATCAAATTAATACCGATAAATTGATCCTATCCTCGGTTGACGATCTTCTCCATCACCGTGAGATTCTAACAGATACGGCGGCTACCGTTTCCGTCAATGGTAATAATTTAACGAACAGCCATAAGCGGATACGCGGATCGACGATACGGTTGCCCGCAAATCGATGCAGCCGAATTGGTCTTTGGCACGGCGTGCGGATACCCGGTGATCCCATTGATAAGTGGTTCACCGAGACATTGTCGTAGGCCCGAAAAAGTGGGACCTTCGGCGAGCCACGAGCAGCCGGTTTCCACGAACGCTGGTGGTGGCTGTTGGGTCTGACGGTCGAGGCCTCACGAGCATCGAATCCACGCCATTGGATAACGGTACCCCGGTGAACACGTCACGGGCCGAGCAGAGTGTTCCCTTCTCCTGCCGCGGTGCCTGAGTGTGCCTGAGTGTACCTGGGGCCCCAGAAGTGGGGCCCTCCAACGCCGTCTACCCATCCACTGGCACAATCGACAAGGACGGCGTCTAAACCGACGACAAGGACGGACACGGCACCGGCGTGTTCGGCGAGAAACACGCTCGGTGGGGCAGAAAAAGAATGGCAGGACAAGGTGGAGGGAAAAAGAAGGAACCTCGTGGTGGGCATAGCCGGACCATACGTACGTGCCGACCATTTGCATGATTCCCATGACGTGCTCTTACGGCCACGCGGATGTGTCAATCGGAACGGGGAAAGAGAAAGAGCCGATTCGCGTTTTTCGTCCCAGCATGCGCGGGGATCGTCGTTACCTTCGTTAGAATGCAAACAAACGTCCTTTTGTGCGCTCCTCGTCGAGAGATACCATCGTCGTTGCCGAGTATACTAAACGTTACCGTAATTTTACCAAAAATTCTTTACCTTTGCTCCGTTATCGTAACGTCCATATTACCAGAACGACGCTCGAGGCTGTTTCGATCTGTACAGGGTAGCCTGAACTTTCTATCGAGAAGATGGTCGCGCATACCTCGGCCTTGTCTTTCCTTGAATGAATATCTTCTTTTTCCATTTTTTTTTCCCCCTGCTTCTTTCTTCTTTTCATTCCACGACTGTCGATAGTGGACAGGAGGCTATTTACAACACGAAAATGTATTTTTAAACGCGGCAATTTGGTTGGTCGTGTGTACCCAGCCGTGGCTGGCTAGCGTGCCACTAACCTAGTTAGCGAGAGCAAGTCTTTCTTCTCAAGAGAAGTGGTATCTGCCTACTTAACTTTACGATGCATTACCGGTGTACATGTGTGCTTGTACCTGCGTAAAATTATTGTTTATAAAGTATAGAACAGTTGATTCACTAGTCTTAATTAACGTACCTATTTATTACTATTGTCACTGGTTAGAATTTCATGTAGTAAAAGCGTGACTTACGTGACTTAACCCTTTGAAAAGATTGCCAGCATTCCTATGGAAAATCGAAATTCATGTTACAGGTCCCCGCGGGGCCGTTGGCGGTTGCAGCACCCCCGGCAGTAGAGTGGATCCCTGGTGGAATCCTGGTTCCCTCTTCCCCTCGACCCCTGGGCCCCCAAGGATCGACGAGGGGGCACCGGATAACGGTAGCGGTGGTTTTCAATTCTGTAGTCCACCGAATCGTAACGCGAATAGTCCATCATCGCACCAGTCTCAACAACAGCACCAGCAGCAACATCATCATCATCATCATCATCACCATCGTTCGAATCAACGCCATCATCAGAATCAATCGAACGCGAACAGGAACGTCTGTCCGAGCTACAGCATCGGGCCGGGTTGCTCGTCTTCGTGCTCGTCGTCGAGCCTCGGTCGTCAGGTGGATACGGTAGGGCGAGGTACTGATGCCGTAGGTTCGCCAAACAGCGTATACGGCATCGGCTCGTCGTCACCGGAACCCTGTTCGGCAAGCAACCTAATACTTTCGGCGCTCTTGACCACCACGTCGTCGACGGAGGGCCGTAATCAAGCGTCGCGTGCTGGTCCGGTGACCAGCAGCGGGCACAGCGGCGCGTTACCAGCCGTCTCGACCACGTCGCTAACATCCACCAGCACCGGTCGTAACATAGGCGCCGTTGGCGTCACCTCGCCAGATTCCTTAAACGGAATCCTATCGTCTCTAAACGTTCGGATCAAGACGGAGGAGTATTCGAAAATCCGTTCGGAGGAGCGAAGAACGACAAGCGCTATATTTTCATCAGCGTCAACGTCGTTGTCTTCGTCCTCGACGTCCACCTTCAACGCTTCTCTGTTAAGCTCGTTGCTGTCGACATCGCGGATCTCGACGGCCCCCTGCAGGAACGACAACGACGAGGACATTCTGCCGCGATCGTGCATCAAACTCGAGTATCCGTCCGCGGATACGCAACGGAATCAGGAACAGCAAGAGGAACAGAACCCGGTGCGCAACATCAAGGTAGAATACCCTCTAAGTCAATCGTCGCAGGACGTTCTGGATACCGGCGAGGAGGAAGAATTAACCGCCACGTCGCCGTACGACATAATCGCCGGCCAAGCCAGGTGCCTGTCGAAACATACCGGCGGCAAGAGTCAAACAAGTTCCTTGGTCAAAGACGTGATCGTACCACCCTGTACCGGCGGAGTTTCACCAAACTCCGACATCGTGATCGAGATGAAGTACGAGACTCAATCGGGTCCACCGGCAGCGCCGCCGCATCTCACGTCCACCGGGGTCGAGCCGCCTCACAGTAGCCAGGGAACTGGGATCGTGGTCGGTGGATCACCTGCCGAAGTGGTCGGCGTGGACAGTCTACTTTTGTCGCCGTGGGGAGCGACTGGACCGGATTTCCTGGAACCTCCCGATGTCAAGCAAACGGCAGCTGGTCTGCAGGATGCGTGGGACACTCTTCTCCTCGGTTCATCGGTCGGCGTAGCATCGGCCCAGTCGTTGGCCGAGTTAAAACCTCTTCCACCCTTCACGGGTTACACGGGACACCTGAGCATCAATGGAATACCCGGTCATCATTATCACACGATAGCCTCGTCCGCGCAGAGGCCCTCCTTACCTTCCTCTTCACCGACATCTTCCTCGAATCAGGAATACTACGAGTCTCCCGTCGTATCATCCAGCACGCCGTGCCCTCAGGGTAGTCAAAAGCAACAACAACAGCAGCATCACCAACACCAGCAGCAGCAGCAACAGCAACAACAGCAGCAGCAGCAGCAGCAGCAGCAGCAGCAACAACAACAGCACCATCATCATCACCAACAGCAACAGCTGCCGCAATCCACTCAGCAAGTAGATTACGACATCGAGGACATAGCGGAGATCATCGGTTCCGCGATCGCCGACACGACGGTTCCTGGTGGTGGAAATGGGCCAGGCTCGGAGCACGATCCGGACGCGTCGCGCGACTGGATCGACATCGCCGAGTGGATCGACACCGCATGCTCGCCCAAGGCCCAAGAAACAACCTCGCCCAGCCCTTACTCGCAGATATACGCGACGGCGACGCCATCCACCCAGAGCCAACAACACGGTTCGACATTGCAGAGTCTGCTGACGCACGGTTACGCGCCTCTGCTCAACGCCAGGCTACAATCCGCGAGTGCCGGTCTTCAAAATGCCTCCTGCGGTGAAACCCCCTCATCGACCAGTCCCTATCCACCTGTCAGTCCACCCGGCAGAGTCTCTACCTCGTGTAGTCCGGATCACTTGTTGCACTCTTCGTTCGCCGCACCCTCGCATCCGAGAAAAAGGTCGCGACCCACACCGGGCTCCCAGAATCCCTCGAAGAAGAGTCCTGGGACAGGCGCGACCGCGCTACCCTACGGCACCGAGTCCGGCTTGATCGGCGGCAAGGAGAAACCCGTCCACAGGTGCTCCATCTGCAACAGAGGATTCCTGAATAAGAGCAACATCAAGGTACACCTGAGAACGCACACGGGCGAGAAACCGTTCAGGTGCGAGGTGTGCGGCAAAGCGTTCCGACAAAAGGCGCATCTGATCAAGCATCAACAAATACACAAGAGGATCGGCAGGGATTAGATTCGCGCAGCTTCTTTTTCTCAGAGAATGCTTTGAGTGTACCTAACATATTACTGTAAGTACCTAAATGGCAATGTGGATCGGAAGTGAGCCTGATCGGGAAGAAACGTTCACGATTCGAGGACGCTTGAAACTTTTGCATTATCGAGGAACGCCGCAGGGCCCGACTTTAACCGGATGTTCAACGTGGTAACACGAGGAAGACGACAAGAGTGCAAAGTTCTGCAGGTGCAATAATCGATGACGATCGGGACACTGGTAGATGGGTATGAAGCCCTTTTTATCGAAACTCGAGCAACGCGACGGTTCTCTTTCGCGGGGCCACGTTATGTTACGAGGAATACGATCAAACGGAAGTGAGATGATCTCTCGTGCTGTGTTAATATTGACGACGTTATAAGTGAGTGAAACCCACTGTAACACCGTGTGTAAATATCGCTAAATAGGGCACACGCGTATGCGGGTACGTGCGTATATGTACACGTAGAAGAAGAAATATGCCGAACGTTCGAACATAGAGAGTATATATATACATATGCATATAGATAGTTAGATTGTAACATATATAAAATATTAGACGTAGGAAGGAAGTGACGAAAACTACGAGAGGCGGGGCCAAGCGTATGGACCTCGCTTAGGATGTACCTAAGCTCTTCCAAATACGTTACTCTTTATTTTTATTTTATTACTTTTTTTTCCTTTTTTTTTTTTTCAGAATAGATTCTATCGCTTGTTCTCTTATTTATAATGCTTTTATATTATATGTATACTTTCACGGTCTCATTATCCGCAGTCCTTTCTCTCTTTCTATTGTTATTTATTTTCATCCGATCCCCACCCCCATCCAACTTCCCCTACTTTCTGTCGGTTTTTTTACCTTTGTAAGATAGTCGATTGTTATTTAAGTTTTTCATCCCTCACTTATCCCCCTATTTTTAGCTTTTCTTCTTCATCTTGACGCACCGTATGTAACATGTACGACGACATTCATTTTCGAAGATACGACTCGACGTTCTTCCCCTGTATTCAATGGTCGTGTCTGTCGAGGCTTGTTTACGGGTTCTTTCTTTTTCTTTTTTTTAAATTTAATTGCAATCGAAAGAATGATGTATTTAGTTTTACCGTTACATTCGAATCGTCGTCAAGGACGAATTAAGAGCCTTCGATGGATCGACCGACGGAGGGTGACACCCGTTATGCTTTCTAAACCGCAATTACTTTCAAAGAAATACTCATTAGCTTTTGTTCGATAGGCCGATAACCCTCTAACGTTAATTTATAATTCGAGATCGTCCTTCCTTACTCGATCCACGAATTCTCGTTGGCATTTGTTTGTCTCCTGTGTTGTCGGTGGCTGCGGAATTTGTAATTTGTATAAAGTCAGAAGATGTGGATTATTTATAAAAGAAATGTTCGATTAAATGATTGTTACCGTAATACGAAACTGAGAATTTCTTTCTAAACAAAAACATCCCCTCGTATCCTTCTAACGGAATTCTAACGATCCCCCTCAGAAATAAAAAATTACCATCCCCTGTGTTTTCTTTCCTAATCGACTGACAACGTTAATTTTCCCAGGGATGAATTTCACTACCCTTGGAGGAAATTTTTTTAAAATTCCATTGCACTGCCGTTCGAGGGGTAAGAAAAGAGGATTTCCCTGAAGGGGTTAACGCGCGATCGCTCGTATTTACCTTATCGCGGGTAATGACCATTCGCGAGGATAAAAGTTAGCCATTTCGTGGAAGCTTAATCGAAGCGGAACGCATACGACATTGGCAAGGTGAAAGTTAGCAAGTTTTCGGTCCGAAATATGCAGGCGAGTGTAATACTTGACGAAACGAACCCTCGGTGTATTTATGGGACTAGCCAATCGGGAAGCGGGCAAAGATGTTGGCTCCTCCGTTGCGTGTTCCGCGTATCCGGATCTCCTCTCACGCGTACGTGCTCCTTTTCTTACTTTTATTTCACTTTAAGTATGGCAGCGTCTCGAAGAGACCCACGGCCGGATTCTGCGTACACCTCACGTGCCATCGTTCGTATCGCGTGTCTCGATTTCTCGAAAACAGACTTCTTTTGATCATCCTTTAATTACTGTCATTGTCCGTAAATAATTTCAGAATCTAGAAAGTCTTTAACGAGAGTTGATCGTCGAGGATCGCTGGTAACCTGCGAACGAATAAAAAAAAAAAAATGTGAGCTTAAATTTTTCTCGAATCCCATGAAACTTCCTTTTCTCTGTCGCGCGGAATCGTACTACCCATAAGGGTCAGAGAATAATCTGCGTACACCCACACGGAGGCTGCGAGGACGCGTCAAATTACACGAGACGAGGAGAAGAATCAGCTTCGAACAAAGGACTCGAGACAGCTTCCGTAACGAATTATACGAACGGTGCATCGGTTAGAATAAAGACTACGACCTCCATTGTTAAATGTAATAATATAACGGGGTTACGGTCCTAAAGGTTATGCCCGGAATACTATGGGGCACCGGAAATAAGAGAAGAAGAAACTATCGGTAGAGTAATACGCTACCGTTGTGATCATTTCCCAAGGAGAGAAATCCTCGCCCTTGGTACCGGAAGGGTTTCTGTACACACTTTTGGTTTCCGGTATTCGTTTATTTCGAAAAGAAATGAAAACGATGATTGGAAGCGGTTCCGTCACGCAGAGTAGTTGAGGAAGGTAGGCATTTTCGAGGATGGAAGATCGAGGCTCGATTATAGCCTGGTCAGCAGAGACAATGGACATCCTCTTGTACGCGAGGAGTTGCATCGTCCAGTAAACGCGGTAGATGATATACCGTGTTGGAAGTCAGTGTAGAACCTCCTTAAAGAAAGTCTTTCACCGTGTACACGGACACGGTAAAAGGGGGAGTGCCTTGTCAGGAGGGGAAGGAGGAGACTTTAGGTGGTGGAAGGACAAAGAGAAACGACGAAGGAGGAGCACGATGTTACACTACGTTGGTATACTTGGTCGTCGGTGCCAGGCAGCGATGTTCCACTTACACGGCACACTTAGCAACCCGACTCGGTTCAGGATCCTGAAGAGTGGCTCTATTCTACGGCTCCGATCGGCGTCGTTTTACTACTCAGCCGTGTATCATCGGGCTTGGAAATTTTTTTTCTATCTATTTTCAATCTACATCGAGGGGGACATGAAAATTTGGAAAATTTCATGGAATATTATATAACGAATTTCTTAATAACCTTCTGTTTCAGATAATGTTTCTATCGTCTAACCGAGGAAGAGATTCTCGATCGTTTGAATGCAAAATACAGAGGAGAAATTATTTTGTTACCAGCTGAACGTAATCTACGAACCACTTCTCACAGCTTGGAGGTTCTAGGGCAACGGATTGTTTCGATAGATGAAACGTGCGAAATGATTAACATAACAATTGCGTGTCGCTGAATGACGGCAATACGTTTACTGATCCAGTGGGTTGCGTTTTTCTACCCGCGATCTTTCGACACGTTAATTTATAATTACACCGCGAATCTTTATCTTTTGTGTGTTTTTTTTTTTTTGTTTCTTTCTTGAAAAATTTCGAAATAAAATTGCAAGTCATCGAACCGACGACGATGGAATCGACGAGGCTCGGTGTCGAAGAATTATGCAGGAACTGGGCCAAGTCGAAATTTGACACACTTCTGGTCGCGTGTACGAATTCGAACTGGTCCCTTGTTCTTCGGGCTAACGACACCGCACGATTCGTATTGACGCCTTCCTGTGAACGTACCAAGGTGTTTGACAAAGTCGCGTCGCGCGATGAAACAGCAAGATATTTCGAATTCCCGCTGAGAAATCGAAATTACGTCGAATCCGCTCGTTACAAGTTCGACACGCTTTCGACCATTTAAAGAAAGTTCCGACGCGAAAAATTCAGCCAGACACTCGAAATCCGTCAGACCTTTCCAACAAAATCTCCGTCGTTTCGTTTCGAATGGGAATAAGTGAAATTTCATCGGTAAACTAGATAGCAAATGAAATATTTGCAATTATAAAGAATAACACGTTGGTTTGTTTTTACTCGACGAACCAATCGCACCGGCGAGATCGGGAAAATGAATTTCGCAAATGGACGAATAATTAAAGACGATTTGGATCATGTGAGTGGTACGGTTCACACAATTACGTGTTTTGAACTCCTTCTCAATGGACGTCACTAGGTATATGTGTTAGACAAAAAGATGCTCTGCGACAGACGCGTGTACACAGACGAGGGAGCATCATACTTCTGACTCCGTAATAGGATTCTCTATTCCCGTGGTAAAGTTCCCATCGTCTGGTCTATCGTTCCTCGCTCTTTTCAGCGCAACTTCACCTGGAGATCGTGTCAAAAGATTCGCGACACATTAGGTCGCGGTCGGATGAAAATGAAAAAGAAGAACAACACCTACTGGTTTTTATTCCATCGAAAAATTTACCTCCTCCTCGTTTATCATTGAAAATAATAGACCTACTTCGAGAATCCCGAAATAAGAAAATTTGTCGATGCAATTGAGCCAGCTCGTAATATTAACGTCGTACGTGAAACAATTCGTAATGTACTGGAAGAAAAAGAAAAAAGCAGGCTATAATGGCGGTGTTGCGAGGAGAAAGCCTTTCATCGGTCGTACCAAGCTTGCACGAGGTGTGCAAAGATTTTTTTTTAACCGAAAACGAAGATAGTTTTATCTACTTCTGAGAAAAAGAAATTCAACGTGACAAATAACCCGCGAGACTCACGCCAGTTCCTAATTAAGGGGTCATTAAGCGCAAGCTTACGAGTTACTGTTCGAGGATATGCCTTTCTGAAAATTAGAAAGAAATGGTGAGGCGAACCGAAATGAAATACAGTTAAGAATTCGTGGTACGTGGAATGGCTATATCTAGCTGTTCTTGCCCTTATCTGATGCTCTATTTCAAGAAGAATTCCTAATTACTAAGATGAACAGTGATATCAGCATGGTTTCAACCCTTTTGTAACGAGGAGGACGTCTCATTAGACTATCAGAAATTAAAAAATACAATCAGCCAACGATTCCGAATAATTAGCGATAGTTTGAAGATAGAGGCTTGAAGATATCTTAATTGATCTAATGCTAACGAGGTAAACGATTACAGCCTATCGGAATATGTTTGAATTTCCAAAATAGAATTACTATCCAGGTGTACCATCATTTTAGGATCCGACTCCTCGAGACGGTAATTCATTTCGATGGCACAGGTAATAATTAATTTAGATGAATACACACATCGGTTGTTTTCGGCTTGTGTACTTACACGCAGCGCGCAAAGAAGCTCGAACGCGGCTAATGGGCCGAGCTCATGTCGCGGCTCGCTTAACGATCAAGTTCGATTTCTCTTGGCATCGTGGTTACCGTGCGTGCACACGCACGGTGAAAACTGTATGTACACGGGGTACCGTCGAAAATTATCGTCGTTTAGCTGAATACGTGAACGGACCACCTTCCGCGATTAGTAGCTTCTTAGGTGACGATCGCTGATACCGATTGAATTCAAATCTTTCCCCGTTCACCATCAACTTTGAACGTGGAAGACATATTTCTATTAAAACGTGTTATTTTGTACTCTAGATTTTGCGCCTATTGTATAATGTACACTCTCGAGCAACATAGACGATTTTTAGTTGAGAAGAAGAAGGGGAAGGATTCCTCCCCCTACTTATTCTAACTTCACACCTGAATTATAATACTTTGATATATTAATAAAATGATGTTTCTTTTGTTTTCATAAAATTATTAGCTATTGTGTTGGTACAGGTAAACGCGTGAGAGCGCAGCGTTACACGTGTGTGGGTCGTCTATGGAGGTACAGCAAGCAGGGGGCTCGAGTTGAGCGTGCTGTGTTCTCTCGTGCTCCTCGTGCTGGTGGGACCTTGTTTCATGACCCACATAAAGCAAGGCCGTTAACACTATTCACGGCTCGCGTACGTATGGGTGCGGGCCCCACGTGCCCTCTCCCCTCCACTCGCCACCCTAATCTTCCAGCTAAACTATCGGAGGGGCATGACACGTCTCTTCGATACGCTACCTGTATGTACACTGTTCTCCATAAGTATTGGGATAATAGTAACTTTTATTGATTATGTAATTATTTACTTGAACTACTGAATTTTTGATATTTTATATGAGATAATATCTAAGGACGCCTGATGTGTTTAAAAAAAACTTATGATTTATTAAATATTCCTAGGATATATCTGATGCTAGGGATCCCTAGATGCTATTAAGTATAAGTGCAGGATCAATTTTAATTTCAAATCATTGTATAATAAATTGAAATGTAATTTTGAAATGTAAAAATAATATGAATGAAAAAGGAAAAAATGATACTACTGAAATGATAACGTTACTATTAAAATAGTAATCGAAGGTAAACCGAAAGTTAAGCGCAGCCCTGATAAAAAGTCGCCTCCTGCGTCCTGCTCATGCACTTATGTGGCACTAACAACGTGTGTGAGTGCCTGGACAAGTTAGTAGGTCACACAGATGCGAGTCGAGCTCAAGTATAATTGTGTGCGACGCACACGAGAACCTGAAGCAGCACATTATCATACCCATGGAGAACCGTGACTCCAAACGAGGCTTCACGAGGCACCTTGATCTTGACTGGATGCAAGGTCCATTTCGCTGTCGTCGCACATTCAATATGGCATTACTGCTATCTGCTTTCGTCTTATTCACATTACTCACGTTAAACAAATGTTACGCGTACAACGACATAAATAGAAAAGAAATTTTCTAACATAACGTACTGTGAACATCAATTTCGAACTCGAAATTAATCTCATATTATATTCTAATAGGGATAGTATAGTATTTTATATTATTATTAATTTTTTTTAATTAGGACAGGATTTTTGTGGATCCTAACTTTTTCTTTTCTACAGAATCATAATTAATCGAAGAAGACTTAAAGATTTATTAGATATCCCTAGTGAACGCTTAATTCTAGGTATCCCTAGATATTCTTAGATATAAATATAAGATTAATTTTACATTATAAATCGACATATAATAAATTGAAATACGATTTTTATTCGAGATTTATTATTCAATTTACCAATGGTTTTCCTATGTACCATTTTTTGAATATCCACTTAACGTTTCAAGTACTACTGCTGCCATCTGAGGGGAACGCTCTTTACTAAATGGTAATCCTGAGGAACTCCGGAAACGATGTGCTAAATTTGCATTATTCTTACGTCCGGCTTTTGCATTTCTGCAGATGGTATCGAGAAAGTCAAAATTTGAATAATCGATTCTCCGTGTTAAAACATACTCTGAAATTTTACCATCCTTCAACGAACGTTACGTATAAATGGGCTTTTCGTTCAATGAAAGACATTAGCATTACATGATGAATAAAAAATCTAAGATTATTTTTCCCTATCTTTTCAAAATAAAATCTATCCTACCAAATAGTAAAACAAAACGATATTTTTGGAAAATTGGAAAACTTGTTATTTGGGAGACAACCCTTTAACCCTTTGGGAAAACGGGGCAGGGTAGATAGTCGTGGAGAAGTTCCTATTTTATTGATTGACCTGAATTCACAGGAAGAGCTGTGTATACCCTAGAAATTCCTACTTTCTGCCACTATTGCACGCGATCTGTAATTATTGACCAATTCCTGGCACGAGACCTGTCCGAATAACAAAGTTCCAAAAGTTGCATTACAGTATGTAGGTCATGATACGAAAAGTAAGAACGAATCCTAAGTTTCGAAGGGATTCCCTTTATTGTTCCTCGAACCCTTCTCGTACAATAATTCTCACAATTTCAATTTTTCTATGAGACATTTATCACGATAATAGGTCACTAAATATCAAAGTACTTTAGTCCTGATTACTCGTCGACACGTATACAAATATATGTATATTTTTCTGCTAAATTTTTGATACGTAGAATAGAAATGGTAATAAAAGTACGAAGATACATTTCGTATCGGTATGGCACGTTCTTGATATAAGAATCGTGTTCAATCTTTCGAATGTGTAACCATTCAAATTCATCGAATATTTTTCGCGATTGAATTATCAATGACCAACACAAAATACCACAGGGACCATTTACACACACCCTAAGTTTTGCACCATTTGCAGAATGATTTCGACAGGAAGCAGAAGAAGGTTTTTTTTATAAAACGTAATGTTATGAAACCGTTTTATTGACATTATTTGTTTTTAAATATTCGACGTGGAACTCTTTAACGATACTTTATTCCTATTACCTTTCGGTGTTTGTTAAATGTATTTACAAAATATGCCGGTTTCTAAATTTGTGCGAATCTGGAACAATTAACTTCGCAAAGATGTTCGTTCGATTTCATTAATCGGACGACATTACCTTATTCTCGAATTAACTTTGTAAGTACACACACTCTCAAACTGGTATTAGATTTTGGAAAGGAAAAAAGAATTATCGAGGAATTGTTAAATGATGTAACAGATGTTAACAACACGTTGGCTGCCATTGGAATTCACTGGGGGCTTGAAATGCAATGCAACTAAATAATTAAAATAAAAAACGAGATGAAACGTTTTCAATACCATCATTAAATTGAAAGCTTCAATCTGGAAATTGAAATTAGCTAATTTATAAACGTTTCTACGAGGTCCTTCGTAAGAAAATGACCATCATATTAATGACCAATTAATTGAATAATTATTACTGCACACTTGTCCATCTTCACTGGGGCAGTCAACGTGTAAACCTTCACTTCAAATTCCTAATTACTAGACACACCTATTAAATTACCATCCACTATTTGTATAAAATACAAAACCGTTTGATTCTAAACAATTCGACGAAACAATACACGTTCTCTCAAAACCACGATGCGTTTCATTCTATGGAATCAATAAACACAGATACAACAGCGTACCAAGGACTCTCCTTATTGATCAAACAAAACGAACATCATAGGAATCGATTATCATCCCTCATTATAAAGCTTCCTAACTCGAAGAAAATTGTCTAACGATGACGACAACATGACGAGTGAACAACAAACTATCTACATTGTCGTTAGTCAATACCAAAGAACCATCCAACTTTCGTGAACATTTGGAAGGAGCTTTTTTTCAAACGATAACACCCTGTTGAGCCAACAGTTGTTTCCGTTGATGAAGACTCGGTGATTCGCCATCGATCTCGATGGTTTTAACACCGTCGAAGGACTTGGATGTTTTTAAATTATTCAGAGCTTTCAGACAATTGTTTGTAGTCATCTCTAAGGACTTGGAACTCTTTAGGGACGCGTTCGCTAGTTTCTTGATAGTCTCTGAGATGGGACACTTGATGAAGTCTGCTTTTTCCTTTTCTTTCACCTCCTTCGATTCCATTTCTTCTTCTTTCTTTTCTTCCTGTTTAGCATCTTTGGAACCTTCGTGTTTCGATCCTCTGAGGACATCCTGCGATTCTGTTTGCCCTTGATTTAACTCAACTTTCTTATTGTTGTTATTGCGTTCCTCCTCGTCCTCTTTACGATCATCTTGAGTCAAAAAAGACTTTGGTGGTGCTTCGACGTAGCCACTCTCGTCGCTATCGACTTCCTCGTCGAGAGAATCTAAAGTTAGAAAGGGAGATTCGTCGTTTGGCAACAACTCTTCGCTCATCCTGCCAGGGTACTTTTCCATGGTCCGTCTCTCCCTCTCCTGAGGATCCTCCAACCTACGCAATATCTCACCCCTTGGCCTGTAATCGACTACGTCATCGAAATCCTCGGCATCCTCGAAATCGAACACGTGGGAGGCTGGTTCTTCTATCTCTTCGTCTTCCTCCATCGATTCGTCCTCTTCGTGACGAGACGGAAACCTCTTGCGACCGATCATCACATTGCGACGGTGGAAACGGGGACTTCCGGCGCAGGTCATGAAATTTGGTGAACCCTCAGAGTTTCTCCGAGGTCCTGCACCGCGACCGATACTCTCGTCGCTGAACATCACTCTTCTGTCCGTTCGTGGCTCCGTTCCGTCACCTTTAATTAAAAATTAAAACATTTTG
This sequence comes from Osmia lignaria lignaria, assembly GCF_051020975.1. Lineage (NCBI taxonomy): Eukaryota > Metazoa > Arthropoda > Insecta > Hymenoptera > Megachilidae > Osmia > Osmia lignaria. Next base: position 9,532,891 of record NC_135033.1, on the reverse strand, counting down.
TCAGATGATTACTTACTGAAAAACACTCTTAAATGTTCGATGAAGCTAAGTCCACTTGGAATAAAAATTCCAACGTAAAATAATGACCTGCAGCGTGATGATCCTCCGCACCCGGGGCTCTTTCTTCGCTGGTCGCGGTGCTCGCTGTCTCACATCCGCTGGATATACTTCCATTCTCATCGGAGGACTCGCGATGCAAAGCATCGAGCAAACGAGCGAGTCTCCAGCTGTCTTGATCTTGCCAGCTGCGTGCCACGTTCTCCAAGCTCCTCAATTCCTCGAGGATTCTTTGTTGCTCTATCTCTTCGGCAACGATGTCCTCTTCGATCGCTGATAATTTCGGCGCGCTCTTCGACCTCTCCAGAGGAGGTCGATAATTCTGACCTCCGGTACTGAGAAGCAACTTTCGTCGTGGTAAGGAAGGGTTCTCGTACAGAGCACTTGCTAGGGATAATCTAAACAGAAAAATAAAAAAAAAAAGAACTAGATCAACCCTACTACTCGTCACTGCATACGATGCATTTGAAAAATCCTTCGACCCCGCACGACTTTAGATTCAACCTGAATCACGACTCGATCACGTACATCGTGATTTATGAATGCGACCTAAATTGTTTCATCGTGAAGAGGTCGCGGCCTTACGGTAGTAGCTGCTGTTTACTGGCACACAGACCGGCGCGGTGCCCGATTTCTCTGCTAATCGAATCGATCCAAGAATCTAGTATCCAACGTTTTCTTATTGTAAGAATGATTAAACGTTTCCTGCCGCTCACGGCTATAATTTATGCAGTGAAAGCATATTTATCAATTGACGGCGTTGACGACGATCGATCCTGCTACCGGTCTTAATTAACTTTCAACATTCTCTATTACCAGTTCTCGATTTTCATATTGAAAATTAATCATCTCACCGTAATCTCCGATCGAATTTACTTGCCTAGCATTTTGTCTGGAGACCTTGTCCCGCCGGAATTCTAGAAGAGCTTGCTGTAGCCTGGTGTTCAAAGTCGAGGCCAGCCTTCTGGCGGTGGATTCCTTGTTGCATAAGGCCGCGTGGCACCTGAGCTCCGGCCTCAACCTGCGACCCTCGTGCCGATACACCCAGACGAAGAGCCGCGGGTGGGAAGCTGGTGCCGTGCAATAGGTCACCCTATGAGCCCAGTACTCCGTAAGACCGTGATCCTTGGTCGTCGCGGTCAAACCGCCGTTCGTGACCGTCAACCTCATCGACACGTCCGGTCGGCTGCTGCTAACGTAATTGCGCCATAAGGTCGACACCGGTTTCTCCACGCAGCCCTCACCTACGATTTCGATCAATCATTCTTATCAAACCGTACCAATGTCGTTTCTCTTATATTTCTTCCGGGGTAATCGCTCGGAACAATTATCAGCTTTTCATTTTTATGTATACAACTTCGGTGTCGCTAATAATTGCAGCCTTCAATAATAACAATGCTATTTACCTCGTAACAGCTGTTACGTCTTCTAAGATAGTACTTATATTATTGTTACGGCATATCGTTATTATTCAATGTTACCATTCTACTGTTATTAAGAAAGGCATCAGCGAGTAACAGTAATCGAGAAACAAAAGCTGTCTTCTGCGCTAGTTTTACCGTCCGTTTTCAGCGTACAATTACGCGTAATACAATTGCACGGTGCATAATACCTATTACTTGTATTGCAACCGTGAAAATAAAATGTTTCCCTCGGGTTAAAACTCGGGATGGATTCTAAAAATGAGGCTGTTTTGTTCTTGGTAAATACATGAATTATTTTAACGCGACTCCACTGGCGCAGTGAAAATGTCCATGTATGGTTAGACGCTTTATAATTGAGCTTTCCATTAACTACTTTTTCGACGTTCTAACAATAAATTCTAGTATCCTGACCTTCGGTACAGTTCGATTCGCCGTTCTCCGTTCAACGTTGGATCGCGTTACCAATTTAGAGATACAGGAAACGATGGTACAGTTACTTAAAGACTGTTAGAAAGCGATGAAAGGATAAGAAAGAGAGGGAGTTAATCGGGAAGAAAAGAAGACGCTCAGGGTGTTGTTTGTACCGAGAAACAGGTGAACCTTAGTAAATGCGCGCAGAGGGTTAAGCATTAGTGAAATAAAAATAGATAGGTAAATCATTGTAATCGTTACAATTTTACAACTGTCCTTGGCAACGTTCTCGTACGCTTTACCCTTGAGGCAAGACATCAACATGTTTATAAGGTATAAAAATTAGAATAATTTTTTTCTATCTATTAGAAACTTCAAATGTCGATTGCCGTGTGCATAACTAATGTCAAGTGATAAATGAGAATATTAATTTGTTTACAAATGATAGGAATCATGTGACAATTTTACATAATCTTGCTTTACACAGAAGTGGTAATGCCATTTTTCTTAAGGAAAGCTAGAATCTTGAGTTACAGTTGATTTAATTTAATTCAATTCCCATAGAAATGCGCTAACCGTAAATGTACCAACGTGGAATCACAAATTCGGTCAGAAGTGTCGAGAGATAACGGGTTTGAATTTGAAGATAATCAAGATACGTAACGTTGGAAATCGCGGTGGATTATAAAGTAATATACCAGCGTTAACTTGAATACAATCGATAAAAGTGAACCGTGTGAAAAAATCATGAAACTTGAAATCATTAGTCGGGGGCCTGTTCTCACAATCAGATTAGCGGGACGGGTAAAGTTTAGCGTTCTTGCGCTTTTTGTTTTTTAACCAGCTCGGTATTTTTCCACACATTTTCCACTCGAAGTCTCGTAACGATAACATTCGTTTGTTTACGAGCAATTCGACTAGAAGGCAATGTTATTATTTTCAAGTGGAAATTTTTATTTACTCGAGTGTCGTCGGCTACTTTTTTTAAAGTTAGACTCTTGATATTTGAAAATCGATATCGCGGCAATAAATTTTCGAGAGAAAGCGACGACCGATCCGTTTGACAATGATCGTCACGATCGAGCGACGTGAATGTTCCCGTAGCGGAAAAACGTACGATCTGGAACGACACGGAACAGGAAGCTACGGAAAGGCAGGGCGAGTGTGGAGAACGACCGCTACACCGTAATACCCTGTTCGGTATTATCCAATTAAAGGTAATGCTGGTAGCCCGTTCATTTTTCTTCCGTTACCTCGGACACTTCTGTTGGCCCTGTTCACCGAGTTGATCGCGTTTTCCAGAAAATTGCATTCTCGCGTTTGGCATCGTTCGAACTCGTCGAAAAGAACAGAACTAATCATTTCCCAAGTTTTCCCAGGGAAAGTGGTAATACCCCTAAGTACCACCCTTCCCCTCGGGCATCCCCGGGAGGAATGACGATGCACCGCAGGGGGCCCCTTATATATAGACCTGCGGCGCGCCTCCACCTGCGCAGACGCTTCTGCGCAGCTCCACTTGCATAGAGACTTCTGCGCGCGGACATTTGAATTGATATTTACTTCGCTGTTCGTACTTTACACTTGTATACTAAATTGTATATTTAATAATTAATAAAAATGATATTATTCTGTTTCTAAATCACTCTTACTTCCCCTAGTTGACTTATTCAGTAATTAGTAGAATAGGTGATAGAGACTCGTTTGTCAAATAACTAGCCTAGTTTATCTAAATACGTAACAGTAGATACCTTGACTATGGTATAATGTTTTTTTACCTCGACGAAGAGATATAAATAATTCATCGCGGACAACGTAACATAAATTCCATGGATACGTTGGACGAAAAATTTGAAAATATCAATGATCGTCAGGATTAATGATATATCGCGTATACGTCACAGCCGTAAATATTACAAGGGATACTTGTTTCTGATTTATTTTGATTGATGAAACCTGATAAAAAATGCAAATCGAAACTATGACGTCGGCTGGTATGCATACAAGTAACGCATATTAAAGTCTCCGACATTTAAATTTGAAATTTCATGTTGCAATTGTGTTGCAAGTATTTAGAAAAAATGTCAGCGGTACCGAAACGACGGATCGTTTCAACAGACCAGCTCTTTGAAGACATTATATTTCTTCTAGGAAATAAAGGAAATCCAGCTAAGCATAAAAAAAAACGCAATAAAGAAGCAAATGGAATTTTCTCATAATCAGTAGGAAAAATCGTTTCATCAATCACGTAGATGAATTATCATTTACATGTAATAAGATTGCCATCGTTTAACTCCCGACATTTATTTTAGCTGGCTATGTGCGCGTTTCTTCAGAAATCTACGTACCTATCAGTTTCAATTATGAAGAAACAATATTGCCGACGATAACAGCGTTTCATTTTGCGTAACTGATCTTCCTTTCTGACAAAGTTCTTTGTTTCAGTATTTCGTACGAATTTTTATTTATAGAAAGTGTTTTAATCATTCTTGGGCAAACCGGGCTGTTTATTTATCTTTCCCAATTAATCCTTGAAACATTTGACTCTCGGAACGATTATGTATTAAAGTAGAGCCCTCGATAAGCATCCCAGGTTGCCCAAGAAAATTGCAAACACTAGGAGGTTAAAATCAACTATCGGTGGAAGAATAATTCAACCTTGTTGAAAACCACACTTCTAGTATCCAACAGAGTAAAAAGCGATTGAATGGATGGCATAAGTAAGCGATGATGTGTATATTTTTGAACAGCGTTAAGCACCTATCTGTATCATGACCATCTGTGTTCTACGAAATGAAAATATCCTAACTCGACGTGCTTTTATTATTATCAAAGAAAATCTACGGTAGTTAATGGAAATATACAGGGTGCATTGATCACTCAGTATGGATATCACGTTTCAAAGAGCATTACTTTGTTCATAAAATTCATATCATGAGATACAATGATTGTCAAATTTTGTCACATTTTCTGGTTTGTCCCCAAACTTTTCCTCTTACTCCAACGAATAAATTCCACGAACTTGTGCCGTATGTTCTGAACGGTTACACTGTTTGTAGAATAAAATTGCAGGGTTTTTACATGCGGTCCACGTACGAAAGTTAGAGGATTTCAGATTTTTAAGCAGCGACCTACGTGACCATCGTCTCGTTTCTTTTTTTCCTCCTCGTTTCACTGCCAGGTCTATGTATTTTCGTTTGTAACAAACTCCGCAAAAGCGTTCGATCATTTCGCGAATGATTATTTGGAAGATCGTTACCGAGAGAAATTCTCGAAAACCATCAAATTAAATTTAAACTCTGCAATTTTTCAAACAACCAAAGGTTAAATCCACACATTATGATCGACCCTGTATCATTGTCTACTTAATTAGCCTGTTTCTACCGTGACAGGGAACGCGTTGCCAGTCTATATTACCAGACGTTTCGATTGAGAGGAAAGGATATCTAAATTTTGAGTTCGTAGCAAGGTATTCGTGGCATTGGCCACTCGTCCAATTCGCATTAACAGTTTCCAGTTTTGCTTCGAACTCGTTCTCGTTCACCTTCGCGCCACTTTGGAGAAGAATGCAAATAGATCCGACCAAATATCGTGGTATTCTATGTGTTAATAAAAAAAAAAAAGCCGATAGAACCACCCTTGGCAAACTTTCCTCTTCAAATAAATTCTATTTGAATAAAAATTACAAGAATCATCGATTTCATTCGATCGCATCGAGTCGACGTTATTTCTCTTTTTATTTCCCCGCGTTCCCAAGAAAGTCGGCGCATCGGCGGTGGTCGGTTTCGCGGAAAGTAAAACGCTTCGTGTCTGTTCGATTCTCGAAAGTCCGCTCTTCCGTTCGAAGGGAAAACTGAGAACGTCTGGCCACCGGAGACAGGCAGGAATTAATCGCGACAAAATAGGCGGTTGCGAATAAACGTACCGTAATAATGGCGTTCCCGATGATTAAGGCCGACCCAGTCCAAGACAAAGGTATGCAGAGAAAGTAGGAGTCCCCTCCGTGTACGCCTATGGCCGGTCGTTGCACCGTACGCTTCTTTTTTAATTTTTATTTTTTAACCCATTCATTCCCGGAGATCCCGCGATATATATTTTAAATATATTATTATATTAAAGAAAAGTAATAGTTAAATATCCGCCCACGCGATTTCGCGGGCTGAATTCACGAATTGGTTACAGAGTGGGGCACACAACGACCGACCCGGTAAGCATTCTAAAGGAAATAATGGAAGTAGGAAAGCATGAATCCGAAGAAGGGGTTAAGTGGTGTTAGCGAGTGATCGCTCGAGGGGATCAAATAATTGCCTTAAGGGTATGCGAGTCACCCGGGTCTGTTTTATTAGTACGTGCGGTGGTTTCTTTTTTAAGACAGCCGTTACTGGCACCACTAATGGATCGAACGTATGATTGCGCTAGTTAGACGCGTTGACCTTGCTCGTCGGCTAACTGCAAGAAATATTGCGCACTTCCGGCTGGTCATTCATGTCTATTCGCTTTGCGATTCAGAATGCGAACTGTAGGTAGACGCGGTTGTCTCTACAAGTCTTGGTTAATTGCTGTTTGCCAGAGGAGTTTAATTAACCGGTCGCGTGCTAGGGGGCTAACCGAACTACGTAATAATTAAGGAGCCAGAAAAGGTCCGTCGATAATTAACGGGACTGGTCCCTCCAAAAATTCACACATACCTAAGAGCTTTCTTTCCTTTCTCTAATTAACATTCCTAATCTAACGCCCGAGGCTCTGAAGTATTTAAAGATACGTAAAAGATTGAGGGGACCAAATTAAAATCTTCCAAATGCGAAAGACAATTGCGAAAAGTTGTATTGTTCCGAGCGTATGGTGAGCGAGAAGATTAATCAAGGTGGCTCGCAGGGGAACGCGTTAAGCCTTAATGACCAGTCAGCGCGACTTAAAGACAAAGAGAATCAGATAAAAGACCGATTCGCTTACCCTTGGCCCATCCAGTGAGAACGTTCCCAAGATAAGCGACCTTATAACAAGGGTCGTACTCGGTGATCGAGGCATTACCCCTGTGCCTTCTCCAGAGTCTACCAAGTCCTCTCTTCAACGACCTCAAAGTCTTCTGACCAAATTCTTTACCGGTAATCGGGTTCTGACCCGACCCGGTGCTGTCGTTCTCTTCGTCCACAGGATCAGCGACCACGTCGCCCATCGTCTTCATGGTTCTTTCTATCTACACTTTGTATGTACAATTATTTCGAATAGTCTTTCTACGTCTATCTATCAAGATTCACTTTCAGTTGGATAATTCTTCGATTCGTCGACCAACTACATGGTGCGTTGCAATTTCCCTGGTAGCTGAAGAGCAAAAGCAACTCGACCTTTCCAGGGTGCTGCTGGCTTGCCCGAGCTAAGATAGCCGACCAGGTGGATGAGCTCTATCGAGGTCACGACCGGTGCCGCTGATCGAGAGAGGTTGTGAAACTCGAATAAATCTCTCTCGATGCCGAGTTGCTTGCTCGACCACTGGCTGTACGCGTTACTTCTTCCACACCTTCAAGGACGACCTCTCGTTGCTGTTCTCACGTACGAAGGAAGGTCGCTGGTTCTCACGAAAAGCCGGAGATATCTTCCGGTACCTCCTTCCGTTCCTTCTAGCCAGTAACTGCGACCACGGTTCTTCGGCTTCTGAAACATAAACGCAACCCCCTGAACGTTAGTCTATCATTCGATTACCAGGCACGCAGCAGCCTCGCGAGTTGTATAAAATATGATATTCCCTTAACGAAACCCATCCTCTATTTTCTGAACTATGATAATTATATAAAATATAAATGATGGATATTATAGGAGAACGAGAGTGCGCCAAGTTCGATAAATAAAGTGATGTAATGGTATCGTTGACAAGAATTATTCGCGGATTTGATAAAAATCGTCTGCTGCGAAATTTAAAGGCTAAAATGCAATGCGAACGATAACGGTAATTATATCGAAGGTAGTATTTTACAGTTTTCGTTGAATACGGCAGCGAGCCGTACATAAATACTCAGGTACGACGTGTTAGGCGAACAGGTGCGAAACCGGTATACATACGTTCAGAAAATACAGTGATAGTATATTAGGAAGTAAACAGTGGACGCGAGTTACGTTAAATGTAATTCCCTTGTCCCATAATTTCGAATACGGTCTAACAAACGGGACACGCATCCGTGATTTGTAACTTATTCTCTCGTGGATGAGCTTTTTATTTTACAGTTACACAGCTGGATGTTCTTTTCTTTTTTTCCACCATTAAATCTGAAAATATTTATTCATCCGTCGAGATAATAATTTAAATTCATATTACTGAATTATATTGCCAAGTTAATAACTTTCAAAAAAATGAAGCTTTCAGACGGGACAACCGCATCAGCGCTATTTTTGTAAAATCGGCAAAAAATGAAGATACGAGCTGTACAAATTTAGACATAAAAATAACGCCAAGTTCTTAACATTTCTCGGATACAACCGTGCAATTTACACGTTCAACTGAACTTTTAGCGCGTTTCCTTCGATAAAATAAAATTCTATTTAAAATACAAATATCAATATTGATTTAATTCATTCTTAACTCGTATCGACGTTCATCCTTCAGACATTTCTGAACGGTTAAAAAGGTATGCATACAGATTTCACTCAACAATTTTGAATGAATATTTATCATACTAATTGCAAGCAGAACGATTGGAAAGTTAAAGAACACCGATATGTCAATAAGTAATTTACACCTCAGAGTTGGCAATTTTGATGGCCGCCCGCGGAGACAGGTGTTCAATATTCAACCTTGAAACATTTTCAAAAACATCAAAATTATTCGGGTCAAATCGCTTAATAAACTTTTGCTTTCGAAAAGGAAATAAATGGGATTTTTTCTAGGGGAACCTACCATGCTCGGCACTGTTCATAAATTCGTATCGATTAACGAAATAATCCAAGTTTCTTACGATTACCGTATCCATTCATTTAATAGACAAAGAGGATACTTTCCGGTTTAATGAAGACTCCTACGTACAATATGCTCGTCTACTGTCAATAACACGCGCGAGCATATAGCAACAGGACAAAAGCGTAATGTAATTTTCCGAACGACCTTCCATATAGGTTTTGCGTCGAACTGACATTAACCACGTTGGACCGATTTTCAAGCACACGACACGCGAACGATAAGCACGTGACAAACGTACAGTGTATTGTATGTATTTTCAAATAAATACCACCATCTTCGTTCAAGGAAATTGAAGAATTAGTTGCTAGGAACGTGAAGGAAAATTTTCCTCGTACAAACCAATTTGCTACGACCATTTTCATAATTATGTTAAAAATATTTCATAGTTTAAGCGAAATTGGGCAATTCTACTGATCTCGGACAACAGTTCTAATTACGCCAATGGCTGTGACTTCATTGAGTTAAACATAGTAGCGATCGATCGTCGGAGCTTGATAAATAATTGATTTATTATTGACTGTGCTATTCTCAAGGAGACAATGCATTATAGACACTGACCTCGTTAGGTTGTTAGACTGTCGCGTTTGGAGAATTCTAGGGAACCCTAGGAGAGCCCAAGGCAGGCTTCCCTAGGGAAATAACGCTACAAGGGAAAAAGAAGTCCTACCAGTGAAATGCGGGTTGCAAAGGGTTAATTACAACGTGCTAAATGGGTCTTATAAGTTAATAAACGTTCACTTAACTGTGGGATGCGTTAAACAAAAGGATTACGAGAACAGAGGCGAGTAAACGTAAAAGTTGGTACACGGTTTGATGAATTTCCAGCCCAAGGCTTTCTCACTTGCACTTTGGTATTAGACCGAACCGTACAAATCGGCTACGTTAACTTATCTTACCGGAAATTACGGTTTTCAACGGAAGTCTTGCGGTCAGTCTACTACGAAATGTTGCTTAATACTCGTAAGAATCGTGCTACGATGTTTGGAAAGAGTCTGAACCATCCCTATCGCCATCCTTCAAATGTTATGCTTTATCGTTCACAAGCATTATAATTAATTATTGTCAGAATTTTTACGGCGCATTATCGCCACGTCCAAAAATCTCATGGAACCTTGAAACATCGACGCAGTGTATAATAAACCAAGGCACGTAGATATACTAGTGCCATTTTTCACCTACGCTACTCGTTCAAAAAAAGACATTCCAACATCGTTTAAACGACACGTGTATGTACATACGTCCCTGAAGCAATGATAACAGAATATAGAAAAAATTCATGTTTCTTTCTGCAAAAATGATATTTAATAATGCTAAGTGAAAAAAGTCACATAAAACAGTGATGTGATCAAGTTGAACTTGGGACGTGTGCATTTATCTCCACATTTCTTTTAGTTTCTACCATCTGATTGACAGTGGAAACAAAAAACTGTTGACAACTATGTATAGTAATTGCCATAGCCACGCTATGTTCAAGTTTTTTGAACTGGTTAGTTAACGTTTGAATGAGGCATTCAAATATCATTGAATAGCTGTGAGAAAAAAAATTGAAGAGAATTTTCAAATAAAGAGTTTAAATTTACAAATCGAATCTTAAGTTTTGCAATTATTTTATAATATGAGAACAATTTACTGACCTTTGATAGCGCAGTGTAAGTGTTTTATTGCACCTAACACGTCACTACTAATTGCTAATAATTGATTATCTTATCGTTAATCACGTGATGTAAAAACTACAATATTAAAAGTTGTTGTAAAAATGATTGGTTATCTGTATCCAGATGTTACACGATTTTAATCAGACCTCTATCTTTCATTGTACATAAGTACATTTTATTTTAAACATAGAAATGTAATTTCAAAAATATTCCATTCAATTCAAAGTGCACGTAAAATGAAGATATGCAGAAAATAGTTCGATTTCGTGACTATTAAGTGTCTCTAACGACTTACTTGGCCTTTGAAATTATTACTCATCAAAGATAACAAAAACAAATTCAAATTTGAATTAAAATACTTATGTTTTATCGAATACACATTTGAAATAAACGTTCCTCGGAACGAGTTATACGAAATACTTTTTTCTATTAATCAAGGAAACTGTTGGATAACTTCTGTTAATTACAGGTCATTTAATTGGAGATTTGCAAAGATGTTCTCGATCGAAGCAACACGAATGCAGTGCAATTACCGGGTATCATTAAATCGCAAAGTATCGGTCGACGATTCGATCTGTCGATGATCGTACGCGTTACCAATGAATAATGATATAATCGACGATTATATTTGACCCTGTCGTCGTTATAAATGACATTTTTTCTTATTCTTCGCGGTCTTTGGTAATCCTTGGTCAAGGATCTGCATACTGTTTGCAACGTGAATCAACTGTCACGATTTTATCAAAGGAGGCGTATTCTTATCACGATAATCAACGATTGATATACCGATTGTCAAGATCAAGTATAAAAACACTAGGACACAGTGACCTCCAGTTTTTCCATGAAACAACGAGACTTGGGTTCTCAAAATTTAGGTGACCTCGAACGTGTACGGGATCGGTAAACTCGCTTGACATTGCAAGAAGAGAATTTGATTTTTAACTCTACCTTTCAAATGGAAAATAATTTCTTTTGCAAGTAGTCACTAGTTATCATTCTAAACAGAAAATATGGAAGAATGCGTGACGAATAAAGCAGGGAATACTTAACCAAGATCTCGTAAATAGTGAAAGGATTAAATGAATTTAATGACCTAAGATTGAACAGAAAAAAATGATTGCTCCTGGTGCTTACTTTCTCCGTCTAAATCGCTTGATAATGCAAAAACTTTCGCGTTAATATTTAAGGTTTCTTAATCATACAAAATATTTCAAGAAAGAGATATCAGTTTTATCAAATGGTTTAATTAATTAATCCTTCAAATCTTTACGTCATATTAACTTTCGATTAGGCTATTTATAGAACTTGATCGATACCGATCGATTATCAATGAAATTTACAACGATCATACGATGCTTGTAAACAAAATTTTTGGAAAATTACTAATCCTTTTATAAATTAAATTAAATTTTATCTGAATCATACGTTTATGAAAATCATTGATGTCTTAATTCAAGGGGCTGTTTTCTTGATAAATCCACTATTTCGCGTGGCTAATACACACCAGAATTTATCTACCTCTCTCTGAAGAATTTAAATATGCAGAAGATAGATAAACAGGTAGTTATGCTAATTCCCTGACTGTGTTTGAAACTCTGCCAAATCCTACCTCCTGTAAATTATGCAAAAATGTTTTTGTGTCCGATCACCGATTGTTGACGAATTAAAAGATATTAAACTCATTTTTATTCGCCTTCTTAATTCCTAATTCGACTTTTATGAAAATTGTATTAAACTGCCGATTAACATCGCGACCTTTTCAGGCGTTTTGATTAAAAACTGGCAAAATGAAAAATTCGGAAACGATATCTTGCGATTAGTACCAGCAGGATATTCTCGGACATGGAAGCCGATTTTTCAGCGTTTTCGCAATCGTTGTTTTAGCATACAATCGTGGGAGGTTCCGGTACAGGGGGTATGCTCCATTTCCCTTCGTCTCATCTTCCATCATTCCCGCTTTTCTCTTCCATGTTTCCAACCACCGCGATAATTACCGTGAGGAAAATACTGCCGCTATTTGTTGCTTTTTTTTTCCCCTGTCCTTCCACGCTTTTCTCGTTTCTTTGTTTCCCTTCGAGCCGCTTTCGCGAGAAAAGAGGGTACCAATGGAAACGCGCTGGTACCGTTGGAAATTTTCCTTCTCATCGTGAAACTTTGTCGGCACATGGCCAGACTAATCAAAGTCCGAGGAAAATGCTTCTCGTCGAACGAGAAAAAAGTGCTCTAGGTAAACATTTCTTTCGAGAAGACAGAAAATGTTTTATTTCGAATAGGTAGAAGCTTTGAAACTACTACTCCAGTGGACAGAATGTTTCCTCTGAAAATTCAAACGCCTAACTCTCGAACGGAAGTGTCCGACCATTTCTTCGAATGTTACGTACATTTTTCATTACACAAGGAACAACAAAATTAACAAGCAGATACACTGGTATAACGAGCCACGTCGTGCTCACTCGAAGGCCGTTGACTCTGCGAAACTTTCGCCTAGCACTTTCATGTGGAGCATGAAGACTTGTCTCGGACATATCCAGACAAAAAACGAAGACATTTAATCGAATATTAAAATTCATTACGTTCGTCACTGGCCTTTTATCATTTCCAAATATCATCTATCGCGAATTGAATATTCCTAAAGCTATAAACTTCATTTTATAGACTTAATACTTTGAATATTGATTAATCATTTATGTAATCAATTTCAATGAAGCTTGAGCTTTAAATATGGATTCCTCGTTTGAAATATAAACACCTATCGAAATATCGTAGCCATTTTTAGTATCCAATGGTGATTATAGCCACCCTTAAGTCAGGGTGAAGAAGAAATAACACAGCAAGGAACTGTTTGATTGTAAGAGTTAAAATGAATCAAGCCCCTCCCTATTGGTTCCCTATCGAGCCTCGAATTGACGATCGCGTTAGGAAATAAACTCTGACCCCGTGGCAATCAATTAAACAGGGAAGAAGAATTCCTCGAAGAGAGCGGGCGAATCTTCTCAAGGAAGGAAGTAAAGGAAACCGAGCTTCGTGCCGAGACTTTCTCACGAAGGAGGCATCTGCTATCGCGAATCTCTTTCGCTGGATCCTAATTGCGATCTCTTACGAGGCTGCCGCCTACGAGTCAACCGCAGTCATTTAAATTTGTGTCATTACGCGTCGGGCTATTCTTCTTGGACGTGAGACGAGAACCGCGTTAAAGTCTCCTCGGTTCTTTGATTCTCACAATCTCGTCACGCGTCATCGTGCTTTATACTTTCGTCGAATGATTCTTCGTTAAGCAACAACCGACGCGCTTCTTCGCTTTGCGTAATAGAGAAGAGCATTGTTTCAAGATCGTTGGTAGGTAACTCGGTTATTAGACGAATTATGAAATTCCCTCGATTCCTTTACGATATCTCGTATATATCTCGTAAGTTCTCTAGACACTGGCGCGGCGTCGAAATCGATCACAGTGATCGGATGTCCTCGATTGAAAAATCGTACGACAAACGAGCACCGTATAAAGGAGTCGCGCTTGTGCCCGGCTAACAAAAATCAAGACCACTTTCTACACCCGTTCGATCCAGTTACAATATACCTTTCTGGTGCGGTTATAAAGAGATCCAGTCGCAACATCATCCTTCGTACGCATCTTCGTGTCTTCCATTGTCTTTTATCTTAACCTTGGTACCAACAGATCATTGGTACCTTGGATACCTTCGAAACGGTGCATGGATTATATTCGAAGAAATGGTAAGAAATTTTGCGAAGGAACTTAAAGTCAGACGTTGAGGAAGAGACTCGGTTAAAACGAATTTATCTTAGACAATTTATCAGAAAAATGAACACTACTAGGATGGTACGAAGGATGTTAAGTTTTGCTCGAATCTGTCGCTGGCTAGCAATTTGCTTTGAAAAAATGATTGCGGTGAACGTGGTGACCTCGAAGCAAGAGTCAAGATCATTTCCTGCAGAATTTCTTTCTGTATATATATATATATATATATTTCGTATCTCGACAAGGTTACGGAAAGATCGTCCACGCGAGGTCGTCGTCCCCAAACTCGTTTATAGAATTTTACCACAACGAGGACAACGCAGAGTTTAGTGTCTTTTTTAGATCGTGTCTTTTAGATTAGTGTCTATTTTAGTCATCGAAGACTAAAGCGAACCGTGGATGTAACTTTGTAAAAATGGTACTTTAGAAGGACCATCGGAGGTTATTCTTTGCGTATCGCGTTAATTCGACAGTCAAGGTCTTTGATTCCACGGATCAAAGTTCTGCAGGGGAGCTGACCTTTTGGTTCACGACACTGCGTTGGATATTTAGCTAATTTTACCGTCGAGCTGTAACGCGCGAAGAGGAGGGTCCTTTGAACGAACGTATTAGCGTCAATAAAAGCTGATGCTCGCGTGAGCGTGCTAAGAGACGACCGCGATGGCATAGTTGAAGATGGGATTAATAAAACGCTTCTGAAGAATGTCTTCACCGATTGCTAGACAATCGTACGCCGATAAAGCGAATAAACGTTTTACTTGCGTGTCACACACTTGACAGCTCTTACCTTTCGCGATTCTTTCGTTACGGAACACTGGCTGCACCCACCTGTTCCTGCATGGCGAGAGTTCAAGGCTAGGGGCACGAGGCCTCGAATGGGGGACAAATTTCCTCTTGTTTTTCACCGTCCATTAGAGACAACGCGGACATTCCACGTCGAATCGTACGCAATTTGCCCGCCATGTTCAATCTCATCAGATTCGCACCACTTCTAACATTTTTACCTTCGAATATCAACATTTTTCTTAGATTTCGTAGAACTAACGTTTCGAAAGCATAAGCTACAAATCGTGTATCTTCCGCGTCGTTTGCAACGGTGCGGTCGTTAAGCGAACCGATTAGTCGTTAGTTCCGCCTACGAGGATACGATACACCGTCGATCCTGTATACGTTCGCGTTGAGATCTTCACGGATGAAAATGATAAACATCTCGTTGGATTTGAGTTAGATCCCGGAAAATATTCCCACGAATTTTTATCGGTTAACCCAGTTCGCCTCTCGTTCACCACGGGCGTCTTTTATGTAGCCCCATGAAATCCAAATTAGCTCGATGAAAATCGACGGAGGAATTCGAGCCGGCACAGTTACCACCGGCAATAAGCGAAATAGAATTTTCAAACCGGATCGAAATCCGTTGTAACTGGAAGGTACCCGGTTCACTCGGTGGAACGAATGAAAAATACCCGTTATTTTGTGAAAAGATTACTCGCTACCCTGCTGTGCGATACCTTCCGACCCATTCGGTTTCAATTGCCGAACGAAGGTGTGTTATCGCTTCGATTGTTTTTCTTTAACGCTTTGGCGGTGGGTGTGGTCCCTTGTTTGTGACTTTGATACGCGTTTTTTTACCAAAATTATATTTTATAAAAGGGTAGATTGATAATAGGATCACTGCTACTTTAAATCTAACCCTCCGAGCGCGGACCACGGAGAGAGCGACGAATGAAATTCCTTCTGTTGATTACGAACTCGAACATATTAATCTATAATTTTTCTTTAACAAGCCTAAGTAATTCTTTCTTTCGATCGATACGATTATGCCCCCCGATAAAGATCGCACGATTTTTCTCGATCGGTTTGTTTGCCCGTTCTTCTTCCTACTTATCGTATATCTTCGTACCTGGAGGCTGTTCATGCTAACGGAATCGATCGGTAAGAATTTTTATGATCCCCCATACAATTTGCATGAGGAGCGTTTAAGAGAAAAGGAGAGGTAAAAGCAGATGTTTAGCGGCCGAGAACAAGGGAAGAGGAGAGAGAAAAGTATAATAACCGTGCGGGAAACATAACAGGTAGAGGGAAGGAAAAAATATGGGAGCCAAGAAAAAGAGGTGGAAGAATGGAACGATCAAAGATTAACGCCAAAGTGGGAAGGTTCGGATGATTGTTGGTAAAGAGAAAATAGGCCACCGATTACATACTCTCTTGATGAATGTCCCAATAAGAACGGACAAGTGTAAGAAAATTTGTATTTTCCTCGAGCTAACTACAACAGGCAAATGTAATTACTATTTATTTCATGGTCTAATGTTCGCCCGATTTTTTTTAAAACAATTAATTAACTCTTCCTTGTACGACGAAAAAGTCTGAAAGTCTGAAGATCCTCTGCATTGTTTCTTCGACTAAACGCCTTTCGAACGTCGCAAAAACGAATCACGCGATCGTTACGGTTTTATTAAGAACTTTTAATTCACGCGATTAACTTTCTAATACCGCGTACCTTTTCCACCGGCAATGAAAGCGTTTAACTAATGAAATATTTAAATAAAAAAAAATTAAGAAAACAAATACAAAACTTCCGACTTGTTACACAGTGAATACCGAGTGATCGAAGCTCAGGTGACAGAATTTTCAATAGAAACACGTGTAAGAAAGGAACAAAGTTTCCTGCAGCTGCAGTTCCCTACCGGAAGAAGATTAAGAAAGTTTAGTCACGCGGTTTGTATCCTATGCAATTTCCAATGCGCTTTGCTGTCGCTTGCGATTGAAATGATCGAAGGCACGCATTTGTTATTAGAGAAAGTCACGTTGATGGCGAAAAGGAAACTCATTTTACATTCGCCTCTCGGCATACCAACGCGATAATTGCCAAGAGCTAAGATAAACCTGGTTTTTCAGAAAGAAATCTCTTCGTAAATAGCCTGGTATTTCGTGTAATAACGCGGTGGTTACTTTTGATACAATGTAGCCGCGCGAATCGCTAGCACTTTGGTAGGAAAAGAGGAAAGAAAAAAGTAGAATACATAATTCAGTAGCGACGAACGCTTAGCAATTTCAATTTACATCGAGACGTTCATGGATCCTAAGAAGGGTGGGATGGAAATTGTTATCACCGGTACGAGACTAACATCGGAATAAATTAACGCGTACGAGGCCGACGGTGAACAGCTTCATCGTGTGTAATCGCGAAAAAATCCGTAATACGACGACGTCCCGTGGTGGATGCCGCCTCTATCTGTTCGTGAGTTCGTGTCGTTAATGCATAATGCACCGGTGCATCGTTGCATATACCGGGACACGATCGTTTTCTCGATCGTTAATCGATCGCAGCAGCATTAGATTAAAGGGACGATGGTGGTTGCAGCTGCGCAAATTATGTCTCGCGGCATCCACTCGTTTTCACCCTACAATGCATCCCCGGGTAAATAAAAAAATCATTTCGAGTTTCACGGATTTTACTTGCTCTCTTTACGGGTAGACTGGTAAAATAAAAAAAAATTGGAGCATATGCGTACGTGTCGTTCAAGATGAGAATCTTGTTTGCATGTAGTAATAACAAATCTTACCGAGAACCAGTCGAACAGAGTATGTAATTATTTTCATTTCTTCCGTTTGCGTCTGGGTATCGCGTTAATAACAGTTTCAAGATACAGAAATATTCATTAGAATTCAATGAATTTCGATGATCGTTAACCGGAATGAAAAATGTATACAGTAGTACCTCGGTATACCTTAATCCGAATAGGACGTATACCAAATCAATCTTTCCCTTACTTGTATGATCAGTCAATTAATAATACATCAACTCCGAATATAATTGATTATTAATTTAATTTTTCCTCTGAGATAATTATTTAAAAATGACGCAAAATTTATGTCGAACAGAAGTCGTATACCGAGGTACATACCACTGTGTTTTAATACCCTAATCGTGTTAACAAGTCGGATGCCACGTTGTTATTACACTTAAACCCCCGAACGATAGCATTTAAACTTACATTTGCTACATAAGATATCACCGCGTCTAATTTGCACTACAAGCATTATCGTACCAAACTATGTACATATACTTATTATTACGTTTAAAAGGAATGCTCGGTTGACTTTCGCGCGAGGAGCGTTAAATCACTCGCCGGCAAATAGCATATCGAATTAATAAGCACCGGTCAAGTACGTCAGTTCGATAACCGACAAAGTTACAGTGTACCGGTTTAACGTTAAAATATTCATTAGGCGTAACGACAGCCCTGATAGCCTCCACGTGTGGACGTGGTTCTAACGTAACGGGCATGCGGAACACGATAATGCACAAGAATCGCGTCATGCCACGTTCACAAAAGCCACATTCCCCTCGACACTAGACCAATTCCTAAGCTAGCTAGCAGGATTTCTACTGCCATTTTACTGCCATCCTTTTCATTTCCGCCTGGTGATTATCTTTACGGTCACCTTGCAGTTCGCCATTGTCTCATCTTTTATATTCTCCGCTATGAGTAATCGTCGGCTTATCATTCGATATCTACGATCGTATTGTGTTTTTTTTTTTTTTTTACATTCCTACGAGATATCTTAACGATACGGATAATAGATCTGAAAATTAGACTAAAGAGGCACGTTTTTTGAAAAAATTTCGCTCGCGGGATGAAACCAACGGTTGTACAGGAAATCGAGAGACCACGGCGGAAAAGCATGGCGTGAAAAATCTCGATAAAAGAGAAAGCCATTGAACCTACGGAGCGGTCATAAACGCGAGGAATGCAGATTCACGTTCCGCGATGCAATTACCGGGATCGTCTTGTTAATTCGTCGAGGCGAACAAATAAGAAGCGACCTAGCTACAATTAATCGCTAATGGGCTTCTAAGACGAGCTACCCCCTTATTTTTTTCCTTACACCGACACCGAATTCATTTTCGTTGTGTATACAACGGAACGAGCTCTCCTAGGGGAGTCTTAATGACCCGGGTTAATGACTCGTGTGATCTGAACGAAATAGACGTTCATTTGTCTCACGAAGAAAATGAAAAAAAGACGCCTTTTCAAGAAGAATTTTAATATTAAATTGAATCTTTATAGGAGGAAGAAAACGTCGATCGATATCGGAGAAGATAAAGAAACAAAACGTTTGTTTTCGTATCGAATCAAAGATTCCATTTTTCCTGTATACTTTTTCGCGAGACGCGAGAAATAGCGGGCATAACTGTTGTGCAAAGTCCTTATCTCGTTGTCAGTCTACCGTAAACTTGACTTTACGAGGCAGCCTCGACGCATAAGCTTTTTCGCGGTTTCCTCTGCATTTCGCCTGGTCTCGGCAACGTAACGGTTCCTAGCTGGCGACTTGTCGACTTCGTACACGCCGGAAGATCGAATCGAGAAAGTATGCCATGGAAAAGCATTCTTTTCTTTCGTAGCTAAAAATGAATTCTAACCGAATTCCATGCAGTTCGTAACAGAGTCACTGCGGAAGGATAGAATGAAAACGAAACGCGAGACTGCTCTCGTATTTTACACCAGCATGGAAAGTCGATAGTAAATATGTACCGAGATGATATGTTACTCAGAATTCTACGAATTTTCTCAAGAATGTTAGGTTACTGTTTATCGATTCCTCGGTATTCCAAGACCATTAGTAACATTAAGTAGTCTAGTGTACTTGGAATCTATAACAGTTACCTTGGCACTTAGAATTCTACAAATATCCTAGGAAAAATTTCAATTTTCCTTCCCTTTTACCACGATTTTGTCAATAAAGAAATTCTATATCAAACACGGCGACATTCCGATCGAAATTTCGATCCAACCAACCTGCGCCGCGCCGCCGATTGCAACTCGCGTTAACTTCCGTGGTTAATTACATCACGGCCAATGACGTAAGGCAGGAATCATCTGCATGAAAAGCTGATGGTATGTGCGAAATTATCCAGGAATATTTTCGCAATGATCATCGCGTACCGATTCCCGCTGCCCGTGCACCGTAACAAATTACGCGACGATTCGACCGTTACAATTAGACGATGTATCATCGCGTTTAGGGCTCGTTATTAACCGACGGACGTGGGTATCGTGAAATGTATATTCATAGGTGTACTGTACAGCCTGCACGGATATAACGGCACCTAACAACATCACGCTCGAATCGGCTTGCAACAAATATTATATCCAGAACGAGAACATTTGAAAACGTTTTATCTCTTTATTACTTGAAAATGAAAACTACCCTGTCGATGGTGGATCGTCGTAAATCGAGAGTTTATTAGAGGAAGAGAATGCTAAGAGGTACTTTCCAACTGCACCGTACATCAGTGTCTTAATATTTATTAAGTTTATAATACAGTAGCCAAGGAAAGCCTGAGAATATTAGGAATAGATGAAAATGCTTCGGATAAATGTCTGATACGAAAGAGGACATAATCCGATGTCAACAATGCATATAGGAATTTATAGTTAAGTGACGTTGAGTCACAATTCCATGGTTATCTATTGATCTACTTTAAACTAGGGGTAATCAGAGACCCCACCTGCTAACGCTGATATTTCTGCCCTGGGGGCAGATATTCGCGTAACAAACGTTAATCAAACGGTTTCGCAACGTCCAGAAGCAATGAATTCGTTGTGATAGAAAACTTTTAGATTCTCTGCTCGTTAACTCTGCGTATCGTCGCGGTGTCTATGTTAATTAAATTGCACAAAAGTTTCATATTAATTATAGCTCAAAAAAAGAATTTTTAAAAAACAAACCAAAACATGTTTCTTTCGAATCTTTATCGAATTTATCTGATCAGGAAATCTACGCATGCCACGTAACCAGCAATGTGATAATGTAATACAATTAAATATAGATAAAATACGAAAATAATTTACCCGATGTTACGATTTGATTTGATTTGATTCGTTTTAATGATACCGATATATCAGCGCAAATTAATTATAGAAATCTTGATTACAGAACCGTTCGAATTCTTTGGAATATTCTTTTGTTGCAGAAATATTCTAGTATGATTTCTAAAGACCATAATTTAACGTATTATATAATAATAATATCGAAGTTGTACAATGAACAAAATTAAAACAATTCCCTGATAGAATATAGAGATACAAAACACACGACACTCAAGGACATGACGAGTTTCGATGCTGACTATTATAGGAGAAACAATACGCTATTACGTGATATTTTTGCAGGTGGATTCAATTGGAAAACAAATCCCACTTTATACACGACAAATTGTGTACACGTTGTCTGGACACGTAGACAAATAAAGTCACGTTAATTTCAACATACTTTATTAATTTTAATGAAAGGATGATTTAGAAAGAAAAATAATGTAATTTTTAATTATCAAGTATTATAGAATTTAGTATGAATAATAAATAAATGGCAATTCAAATTTTCCTGCGTAGATTTTTATGATAGGGTCAAACTTCTATATTTATATATCCCTCCCCCACATTGTCAGTTTCCTTAGGGATGCCTATGGGAAAGGGTGAGAATCCAGGACGTCACCTAAATATTATTTTAATAAACTAATTGTAAGATATCAATTTGAAAATTAATCGATCGTACCCTTAATAATTAATATTTTAGTATGTCTGACTAAACACGTCTATTTCTACTGCGGCAGTCAACGCGCAAAACTGACCCTTTACAAACACTATGTACCTACATAATTAGAGGTGATTTAAATTTGGTCAATATATAGCAGTTTGAACATATTAACGACTATCACGCAAATCAAACAGATTATCGTCCACGATACAAACACATGGCCCGACGATAAAGAGCTTAATACTTCATTCGCTACTTTTAGCCTGGAGAATTATTATTAGATTGACGATAGCAAAAACGTGCTGCTTCGGTTATTCCTATCATTATCTCCAATATTATTATATCAATCTGAAGAAATATCTCGAATGATAAAATATACTCTAATTCTATTTTTAAAAATTTATATAATAACCAATGACAGTTGTTCTTAAAATTATAAACAATGCACCTAAAATCTATCAGTGGCGATTCGAAAGCTCAATCGTAATCGGTCTACTTTAAATTCGGAGCTCCTGTACCGCTGACATGTACGAATTACGAATAAAAAATTCCTACCTTTTTCTCGTTACCGGAAGGATAATGTTCCTTAGTACCACTGCTTGGCTGTCACGCGTTCTAAGCACAAAATATTTAGTCACAATGAACGCAGAAACGATAACGTTCATACGGTTGCGAAAATTATAGCGAACGCGAAAGATATGTTACCCGCGCTACGGTCGAAGACCAACTGACGCGATCGGGCGCTCTCGCGCGACGTTCGAGTCTGACTACGGACGGCGCCTAACTACTCGCCACGCGATTGGTCGATCCTCGACCACCTTGCGCCAATAGCAAGGAGCGATACTAATGATATTTTTATCTTAAAAGATTAATTATTTAACACAAAATAATAAGAAATCATTTTTAACCATTTTAATAATTAATCTTATTGATATCAAAATTTCAATTTCTTCTTATTATTTATATTAATATTCAAATTATTCGAAGGTTAAATAAATATAATTTTTCAAATATTTCTTGAATAAAATAATATTTTTTGGAATGTTTGACCGTTCCTTTTGATACGAACTGTATGTACGTCCATTGTCCGCATTTCTGCGACCAGGAACAATACAGGCGGAACTGGTACCGAACGTATATCTTTCTTTCTTTTTCTTTTTTGGAACGAATGAATGAGATGTGTTTGGCTCACGTTCCAAATCTCTGTTACGCTAGACTCGGGAAGGTAATGGGAGTTTGCGAAAGTGGTTGCCCGTGTTTGAACGTTGCTAATTTGATTTGATAGAACCAGTGTCAAGGAAAGCGTAACGGGTCGTGGTGATTGGACGGGTTATTGATTACGATAAATTATATCTTTATTAACACGGTGGAACGAAATGAAATAAATAAACATCTCGGTGGTCCGTTCACGGTGGACTGTTTAACACGGCAGGAACACCGTGACCGATGCACAAAGCATGCAAATAAAGAAATGAATTCTTTGAAAGAAAGCTCGCAACGTTACATCATTCAGAATTTTGCACAGCGACAAAGAATAACAACTTTCGCCGTCCATCGTTTGTAATTTGGAGAAAGTGTACGACGTTTCTTTCTCTTTAAGAAGATATTCCCCTTTCTCAGATGAAAAAAAAAAATCAATTTCCAATAATCAAAAATATAATCTCAGAAGAATCAGTCACAAAAGTCAGGCCAGAACAATTAAGAAAATTCGAAGATCAGAATATCAATTTTAAAAAAAAGAAAAAAAAGAAATGGAAGTTCCATTTAATCCTTTTCGAACAGAGAAATCGTTCTGTTTAATTGAACGCGCAGTGTCTCGTCCATCGTGGAATGAAAGTTTGCTTTGACGATTCTAATCCTTTTTTCATCGATTCGGTCACGCGTGTATATCGTACAAGTTTTCACATTTCATTCGAAACGGATTGTCGCTAAT
This sequence comes from Osmia lignaria lignaria, assembly GCF_051020975.1. Taxonomy (NCBI): domain Eukaryota; kingdom Metazoa; phylum Arthropoda; class Insecta; order Hymenoptera; family Megachilidae; genus Osmia; species Osmia lignaria. The sequence goes on along the minus strand of NC_135033.1, from coordinate 9,509,166 downwards.
GCTCGGGTACATTCACCTGCAGCTTGTTAATATATACGTATTATTGCAAAAGCAACGAAATCGCGAATTCCGTGCTGCCTGTCGAATATCGCGCGAAAGGCGCTGCCTTCCACGTAGTAACGATAAGTGCTTGCGAGCTGAATGTTAAATAAAATAGAAACGACGATTTTCACTCGTTTGCAAAATACCGGCGCTATTCATTTTCTATTCGATACGTTTCCACGAGGAAAGTCGAAGAAACTCGCCTGTCTAATGCAACTACAAACTGCACAAGAATAGAAATGATAGGGGAAGTAAAGGTGTTTCTGGGAATGGATCAGCCACTTCAGATTTCTAATTTTTTTTAATGTTAAATAATTATGCAACTATAAAATGCAAAGAACACATAGGAAGTGTATCTTATAAATGCTTCGGTTATTTTGAATGTTAATTAACTAGTGGGAAGTTGTTAATCATGCATTATAAAGAGTTTCTTGCCTTCTCTTAAAATGACACTACGGTCTACCATCAGTATCAGATAATTCTAGAAATATTGATGAAACCTTGCCGAATATTTTAGTCGTTTCGAACTACATTTAAAAATATCGTTCATTTTTAAATCACATCCTCTGAATAAAGTTACGAAACTGACCTTACTTGAAGGCGAACGTAACATCATTGAATTAGATTATCTGATAGCAAATTCTCGTGCTATTCGCTTCACGTTGCGTGCCTTTCTTATCGTGCACAATCATCCATTATTATGACCAATGATATTTATAATGCGCATGTTTACCCGAATCATGTCAACTATTGCTCGCTACCGTGCTTAATTAACCGACGAGTTGCGAATTAATTAAATGTTTCGTCTGAACTTTGTATGTTTTTTTTTTCCTCGCTCATTAGCATGCGACGATAAATATCCAAAACTGGAAATTATAAACACTCGCGAGTTCTTAAACAATTCGAGCATATTCGAGCTCTGAATTTTCGTGGAACCATTTAAAGGCTTGAATTTTTTTAATTAAAAGCATGCAAAATTATTCTAAGTTTAATTAGCGACGAGTAAACCGCGTTTAATGTATATGCATTTATGATACATTAAAAGGAGAAAAAACACGGAAATTATATACTATGTACCTATAAGTAATCGCAAGAAATTCTTCATAACGCATAAAATATGTAAAAATAATTGATATTTATCGATTATTAACGATTGGATATCACGGTTAAAGAGGATGATTACTGATAAAAGAAATGGCATCAAAATCGACGTGTATCAGTTGCATAATATTCCTTGTAAGATGAATGAGATTACACATGGAATGATGCAGCCAAGTAACACGAGCTCAAGAATAAGTCATGATTCAGAGTGATCCACGAGACCTTCCAATTTGGCTAATTGTCTCATGGGGTCAACTCGATTACGCGAGGTTACCTCTCTGTCTGACAATTTCTCCTCATGCCCTTCACCTTTCTCTGATTTGATTAAAAATTAAACTTCGTTGTCCAAATAACAAGAGAAGTTGAAAATAAATATTCAAATCGTGCGATTTATTATTTTCTGATAATTCAGGAAAAGGTAAACTAATTCACGAAACTGTTCCAACTTTATTGCAAAAATAAGATAAAAGCATCTTGACGCAATTTCCAGTGCAATAATTGTTATCATTTGCGATGACGAATCGTTTAAGATGCACACGATTCTTAGAATTACTATTGTAGAAAGAAGTCTAACGGTTGAACAAGTAAAGAACAAAAGGTTCATCGACGTCATCATTGAAGATTGAGTATTCGATAAACGTAGAAACTTCCGTGTAATCGGTGTACAAGAACCTTGTGTTTATTTATTATTTTTGTACTATCTGTTATATTTCTGATATCTTACATATTTCATTTTTGTGTTTGGTGAAAGGGACCAATTCACATTTCGAAAGGACCCAGGCCCATCCTACCTCTATCTAATTACTCCAATCATTGATTACGGTGTTATAGTGAAAGCATAAAAATAAGAAACTCGTTGCTCTTACGGCAATTTCAAGAAATTAGTTACCTAGTCTCGATCAAATACCGTGCCAGAGAATTATATCGACCTTGTCCTAACACCAAGGTGGTAACTGTTTCGTATTCTGTTACGGATACACTGTCATGGCTAGAATGCCGGATAGTTGCACAAGGTACTATCTTAAAAGCATTAAACGCGTGTAAAAATCCAAGGAAATTCACGAAGAAGACTCACGAAAAAAACTGGAAACTTCAAAAAGTGGAAAACTTAGATTTGAAGATTGAAAAATTGAAAACTCCTAAATTTAAAAAGTGGAAAATTCAGATTTGGAAAACTGAAAACTGAAAATAAATCACTGATTCGTTATATTAATCTTTAATTTATGGATACGTTTATGCAAATATCCAACACATTATCTTGCATGAGTAATAATAAACGAGATTTAGTAAACATCAGATACTGTAATTATAATACATTTGAAATTCATATGTATTACACGATATCGTTCATACGAATAACACTTTGCTACTAACGATAAATAAGATATGAATTGGTTATAAAATATAACTGTTAATTACTTAAATATATAAAACGTATAAAACAAAGTTCAAGTACACGGAAGTTACGTACAAAAAAAGGCAGATACAACTGAGTTGAAGGTAAACGTACGAATGATCTCATTTATGCATGAAAAATTGATAATGCTAATCATGTTTAAACACCGTTTTATCCTTTCAATATTTATCAGCATACGGAAGTCTTTGGTTAAATATGACCCGTTTAATGTGATCACATACAGTAAAATTCCGTTATAATTTGCAAATGACATTCGCAAAGGAATATGAAAATTTATAGAAATTAAAATCGATAATATGAATTGTAAGAAGAAAAAAATTCCAAAGGAATTCGAACACCGTATGATCCTCTTATGCAAACAATAACCGCAAATACCATTTAATCCCAACTGCAACACATGGTTTGAAATAGAAAAACAAAGAATTGCTAAAATACACCTGAGGATAATAAAGTCACGCAACGCCATTTGCGTTAATGTACTTCAATTTCTGTTTCACATATTTAAATTATAAATTTTATAAAGATTTCCCAATGTTAAAATTTCGTGATTGTAAATTCAATCACGATTAACAGTAGAGTTTTTGATTTCGAAATTTTCTTACGTATAAGAGCTTCGGTGAAAGTAGTGCAGTTGGGTGAAAGTCAAATCTACCGCTTTAAACCTCTCATATATAAAGATAAGTAATTAAATAAAAGATTAGGTCGTTGGAACGTTTAATTAGGAGCTGTTTCCTAAGATCACCGGATATAAGTTGTAACTGGAAACTCGTTTTATCGTATATTCAAGAAACTACCCTAATAATGTATTTTGCATTTCTCCCGTTGAAATTATATGTTAAGCTATGCTCTTATCGATATTTCTACCAGAAATCAAAACCAAATAGCATATTATCGGATTAAGATATCTTTGTCGTAATCGTAATTGCTATAATAATCTTCAGACGCTAGATAAACAGCTAAGGTATTATTTGATTAACCCTTTCGCCAGACAGTTTACATGTGAAATTATGTAATTCAACGTACCTAGGTACATATAATTTTAATGATAAAATTTCATTAAAAATAACGTTTAATAGCACTAATATTATCATAACACACAGTAGAAAATGAAAAACTTAAATAAAGTATGCCGCATTACTCGCGGCCATTTCTACTGTGGCCGCCAACGTGCTAACCCTCTACCGCGATGGAGTCTCACAAGCACATTAAAAGTAATAATTTTACGAGACTATAACATTACATCTCTTTCAAATAACGTAAAAAATTACGCTTAAAGATTTTGTAATGTCCTCAGAATGATACGAAGTTGTTAATGCATTCTAGCCTAGCGAAAAAGTACTGATTTACTGAACCAGGGATTACGCCCTTTTCTTTCTGAATTTTTCTATACTTACAAGTAAATACTGGTAGTAAACATGTTTAAGTATGTAATCAATGCAATAACAACAAACTAATGTCTGCCCGTTTTATCTGATGTGTACACATTTTACGTAGATTTGATCAAATAATGTTCATGTTTTAAAACAAAATGTATCGAAAACGAAAATATTATAATAAGAGTAAAAACAAAAGCGAAAGACAACATCAGAGGTCGTGGGCACAGCAAAAGGCACGTATTTACCTGCACGAGTCGCTTCGCGTCGCTGCAATCGCGATCGTCGATCCCCACGGCTATGTTGGGTCCCCGCATTCCACCTGTCAGAAGGTGGGTCCACTCTCTCACGGAGGGTAAAGGAAGCAAAGAAGTCACTAACGGCATGAAAAACGGATCGTGTCTCGAAACTTTCTTTCCTAACTATCTTTCTTAACCGCCCTCGACAAGTGGCCAGTTTTCAATATGGCTGTACGCACACAGTCCATTTCGCTATTCCCTATCCTTTACGTACCTCTTTAATGTCCATTTTTCATTAACGATTCGCGCCGCATTCCTGTACGGTTCGATGAAAATCCCAATCGAGGATCGATTCAAAGCATCGCCGGTGATGATTCTTCGAAAAAGATCCTTCTGTTGTTTCCCATCGAATGTTCACCAAAGTACCGAATCCTGCGTACTTGCAAAACCACGCGTGGGTATGGAATGTAAACGGGGATATCGAGATAATCGTTAAAGAAAACCGGTAGAAAGTACTTTCCCACGATCACTTGCGCACAAACGTTAAATACACTACTGTTCGTATCGTGTTTGTTAGAAAAAAGAGAAAAACGATTTCACAGGACTTCTTGTACAACCAAAATCCAAACAAACTGTCGTCCGAGTAACGTTCTCCACAACGTAACTGAACGCCGGTAGGTAGGGGAACTGATCGGAGGAAGAACGAGTGCCTGAAGCGAGTCCCAGAAGGGGTGGGGGGAGATAGAATGTCGGAAGAAGAAAAGGAGTGGGGGAAGACCTTTCTGTCAGGAAGAAAGATAGACAGTAGGCGTTATAGGGCCCAATATAATTGAATAGGTAGTTTGAACAGGGAAGCAAGTTCAAAAACCTATTCATAATTTAAATCACTGCGAATCCTTACGCACTGATTTAGATGATATTTTATGGACCTAATCATATTTGAGGGTGGTTTACCTCCGTAATATTAAAGGGTTGAACAAAGTAGATGTTATTCTTGTACATTCGAGTACAAGCTAATTCCCCGAGTTCGTGTTCACGATGCGTGACCAACATTTCATTTTTTCACTCATTACCGGACAGAAGTACTTTACCGTCTCAAATCATCCATTACTAAGAATAAAAGATGTTTACAAAGTATTTAACCCATAGCGATAAGAAAAAAAGACTGTTATTATAACTACTATAAAAAAAAGCAAACAGAATGATAGCTCGTGAGAAGAAATATTTGAACCGTCACCACCAAGTACACCGCAAAATTACATAATAATTCCTTTTACGATTGAGGCCAATCGTGTTGCGTAAAAGATTCACAACGTTTGCTATGCTCTAACTACTTCTAACAAAGTGAGCTTTCCAAGTGACCCACTCAGATTTTAATGAGTTTTTGCATATTGATGGAGCATGTTATTGCGGATCTATCTATGTACGCTTCTGAGCATCAATAGTTTAGAAGAAATTTGATATTAAAATTCTAACACCAGAATAAAGCTCGTTTTTCCGCACGAGTTGAAATCTCGCGAGGAAACTTCTAATTTTATCTGTTTTTAAATAACTATATAATTGTATTGATTTATAAATAAATGTAATGTTGAAATATAAATTTGAAATATAATGCAATTCACCAAATGAACACAATTATACAATTTTTAAAAAAGAATGCAATTTGAAATTTTTTGCGGCAATTTAAATTCATGCGCCTGGAAACAGTGCACCATTCATACACGCTAACCTTTCTAGAATTAATTGTCAAATTGCATTTATTACTCATTTAAATCTTTGTTACTAGTTCTTATTAATACTGCTCTATAGAAATAAAAATATCATTAATGATTTTTATTCATTGTAAAAGATTTTAATTATATTGATGTACCTAACCTTATCGTCAAAGTTACTTAAAACACGCGTGGAGTTACAGAAATAAAATGACAACAATTACGGAATTAATTAGTTTCTTTGATCATAATTCAAAGGAATATGAAGAATTCTTGCAGGATTTGATATGTCTAAATGGAGATATACCATTTGATATAGAAGAAGTAAAAATAAATTTCTTAAATTAATTGTAGACTTTAGAGTTATGTGTTGATAGTTATGTTGTACATGTTTAATAGCATTTTGACATAAACATACTCCATTTTTATTTGGAAATTATACCATGTTGATATATTTCTCTTATTCCAGGTTGACAAAGCACAAAATGCCATTCTATCAACAGTAAATCATCATTTAAACCGTTCACATTCTCGTTATAATGGTTTATTAATTTTGGATAAGATTTTACCACAATGCTCAAAAGATGTGCTTTTAAAATACTGTATGCTATGGATTTCAAAAGCAACTCAAGTACTAGAAAGTATTCATAGTTCTCCACAAGAATTATCTATTTCCTGCAAAGTTCTTGGACACTTAATTGTCCGATCAAAAGATATTCCTGATATACACAAACAAGTATCAATGCAAAATGTGAAACAACTCATTAATGTAATCAGTAATTTAAGTTCAGAAAAAAAATGTGGCCCGGTGTATTATTTAGCTGCTACATTATTACATCAATATCCAGAAGTTTGTGAACGTTTGCAGGTAATGAAATTTCTAATAAGGTAAACAAAATTTCATGGAAAATATTATATACCTTTTAATTGCAGGTATCTATTAAAAAAATTATTCTATTACAAATTGATTCCTCTGAAGAAAATTTAGTTAATGCAAGTGCAAAATGTTATACTCTGTTAGCAAAAGCAACAGAACGCTCATTTAAGCCACCAGCCTTAAAACCTGCTTATACTGCTTGGACATATAATCAAGCACTTATTTGTAATAGTTTACATAGTATAATGGATGAACTATTTTCTAATTTAATAGAATTAGAAAATGTTGACATTTGGGATAAGCTGGAATTACCCAGTATATCAGAGGAGAATGTTATTCAATTTTATTTTAAACAAAAATTTAGGTTTCTAAATTTGTGCACTTATTTATCATACATGTTACGGTAAGAGAATAGTACACAAGTTTAAAGAATATGTCTAAAGATTCTATTTAAATATTTTAAAATTAAAAATATTATACAGGGGATTTGGTAAAAAAAATTCAGTATTTCCCCATGAGATTTTGAAGGTTTTATGCAGAGGACTAGCAGTACAACCTTCAAACTTAAAGAATCAAAACTCTGTCCGAGAGCAAATGTTATATCTTCTTTTACCACACTTGCATATTGCATTGTTCAACGTGTTAGATGCATTAATTAGCGGGTAAGAATTTGATGAAGTTACAATAATTCAAAATACATTTTACGTTTCTAAGTTTCAAATGTTTAGATTTAAAGAACAATTAATACCATTCGGATCGAGAATATTGCAACTGTTTCTTCAAACGCTACAGTGGACAGAAACAGTTCTAGAACATCAAATAACGATTAGCGGCAATAAACCATTTAGAAATGTAAGGATAATTGTTTATAAATGTCTCAACTCTTGGTTGATGCATACTAATGCTCTATCAGGTATAGAAACAATTTCCGATGAATATCTACCTTCTATATTAAAAGATATAGTACCAGAAAAAGATCGTGTTTTATTAACCGTAAGTTTATTATATTCGAAGAATCTTATTTTATATTAATAGAATATAAAATTGGCATTACTTGAAATATATTTCAATGTTATTGTTGTAAAGATTCAACGAAACAATAATTTATCAAAAAGAGCTTTAAAACGTTTACGAGATAATCAATATGAAAAAAGTACATATTTGACTAATGGAACCGGTTCTAGTAAAGAATATAATTTAGACACAGATGTATGTGAAGCTGCTCTTAATGTGTTACAAAATGTATTTTTCAATGGTGGAACTCTTTTAAAGCAAACATTTTTTAAGGTAAATTTTTCAGCGATCGATGTACCGATATCTGATATTCAATGATTTAATGATAATATTTCTTTCAGACTGTACAAAATACTATAATACCCCTTTTATACGATTGTTATTTAAATTCTTCAGAACAAAAATTTTATAAAGAACATCCTGAATGTCGTTTGCTACTACTACGAGTTTTGAGAGTTTTGCAAATGAATCCACACCCTTTAGTACCTTTACCTACACAATATTCTCTAGAAATATTTGAAATGGCTTTAAATGATAATAATCTATACGTTACCCAAGAAGCCAAGATAGCGTTAGCGGAAATTGAAAAGATCGTACATCCTCATACTCCATCTATACAGCTGACTCAAGTAGAGTAAGTTAAAAAAAATATTTCTAAATATACATTTAACGACATTTAATACATTTAATATTAAACATGTTTTCTGTATTTTTCAGGACTACTGAAAAAGAATTTATTGCCGATCAACCTGTACAAGATCAAGATGAAACAACAGAGAATGATGATACTGTGGATACTGTAGAAGAAGATATGATACCGTCATCGAATAAAAAATTAAAAGTAACAAATTTACGCGTTGACGAGATTGAAAAATCCATTGCTAACAATACCACTGAAGAAACAAACGAAAATATCTTAGAGAAATCGAACAGTTTAATAGAAGAAGAAATGACAGTTGAAGTACAAGATACAACTATTGTAGAAAGTGAAAAACTACCGATAACGTGCGATAAACCGTTAAATAAAGTTGATTCGATACCAGTTGTAATTGATAAACCGGAAATTAAAGAATCAGTATCATCCGTACAAAAGATTATGGAAAATGAAGGTATCAGCAATGAAGATATGAACACAATAGAAGAAACTAATCATAATTTAGAAACCCCTTCTGAATTGACTGAAGCGAATAAGGAAGATTTATCGTCAGACAAAGAAAATGAAGAAGAAATGTTACTTCAATTATTTCAAGATGTGCCAAAAGATAATAACTAATTACATTTATTTAATGTAATTGTATTATAAAGCAAATGTATTGTTACCTTATTGCTCAGTGTTGTGCATCTTCTTATACAAATGATTTGCGTGGCTATATCCCAAATTTCGAAATATACCTCCTTTCCTGTTCTTCGTATTTGAAGGAATATTGATACCAATAGGTATTGTTTTGTTAGTTAAAACAGTAGAATTAGGTATAGCGTCCGAAACTCTTTCGTTCAGGGCTTGAATAGGATTTTCGATCGTATTTTTAGCTTTTTCAGCACTTTTATCAATAAGATCTAAAGTAGTTTTGAAATAACTACATGTAGATGATTGTAATCGTTTTACAAGACCTGTCTATAGTGCTATTTCACAGAATCTAGAATTTGTAAAGCAATATTTATAACACTATTGGTAATAATTTAATTACTCGACAACAGCATTTGATCACCTGAACTGTTTCATTAGATGAGGAGTTGAGGTAATGCTGATAAACGAATTGGTATCACTGGAGAAAGCTGATGTTAAGTTCGAAAATAAACTACCGTTTTGCGATTGAAAAGCTACGTTTGGCTTTCCATTTCTAGCAAATTCAGCTATGAGGTTCGTGAAAGCTTCTTCCACGCGTTTATCTTCTTCATCTGATTCATCAACGTTTTGTATCGCTTCTCCGGTAATAGTGTTCTGTTTAAAGATATATCCAAGATCATCACCGTGACTAGTGATGCCTAAAAAGAATTATGTATCCTGACATACCTGTAATATAAGTTAACAAATTCTCATTTAAACGCATACCGTCTAAAGCCTGGCTCGCTGTTGCTATAGGCGACCCTATCAAAAAATCTCTACCGCATTTTCGTTTTCCATTGTGATCAAAGCTGTACAAAAAAGCTTCAGATTTCTTGGCCCAGTGCTCGACGGTCAAAAATGCAGGAACATTATACAAAGAATCTCCAATAGCTTCGGCTACTTTAGAAATATTAAGGGAACTATTCTTCTTATTAAAAACATTCAAATATTTAGTGAATGCTTCTGGCGCGAAATTCGTTCTGTTTTCAAAATTTGGTACAGTATTTTGTAAAACTGGTATAAGATATTTGTTAAGAAAATTTGGATTTCTTTGCAATTTATTTTCGATTTCAGCTCTGTAATCTCCAAATATTGCTCCTCCTACTTCGTTGCTCATAACTCCAGTCAGCAACGGTATCTTTGGAAAATCTCCTTTCAAAGAGTCTTCCGGAGTATCGACGTTCAGATTGGGAAGAAATCTTTGGCAAGAAAAGATCCAATGAGGAAATGGTATTTTAAAAGCTTCAAAAACTGATCATACCTTTCATCGTCGCTACCCTCGATAACGGGGCCAGGACCTAGTATATTCGATAAACTAGAAACAAAACCTTGAATGCCAGAACGAATTGTTTCCAAACTGGAATCAGTTTGAATTAATTTATCAACTGGTATCTCTCGAAGGCAACGAACCATTTCGATTACATTATCCGTAGGACATTCATTTTTGGAAGCTATATATTGCGCGGTTGATGAAGGGTCTTTGTCGATTGCGAAGTGAGATAAAATTGATCCTGACATAGCGATTAGACCGCTAAATGCACCTACAAATTAATAACACAAATGAGGAAAAAAATATACATATTCTTAGCTTTATATTATTTACCTTTCGATAATTTGGACAATGTTAACATAAAAGCTGAACTGGCCCCTGTACCATGGCCAAATGCGATAATTTTTTTCGGATTGCCGCCAAAATATTGAATATAATTTTTCACCCATCTTACAGCCAACATCATGTCAAATATACCATTATTACCCGGCAATTCTTGCGTACCGCTACTTAAAAATCCTACGAATAATATAAATGTTATTTATAATACTACGTAAGTAAAAAAAAAAATGCCCTATTTTACTTACCGAGTGAACCTAATCTATATTGAATGGACACGACCACAACTTTTTTTCTAATGATATTTCTCATTTCGTATTGACAAGCGGAACCCCTTCTAAAGCCGCCACCATGGATCCAAATCAATACCGGATATCCGTTACTGGCATCTGGTAGCATGGGTGTAAAAACGTTTAAGAAAAGACAATCTTCACTTCCTACAATTCCTTGGCGACCAAATGGATTAGGTTGAGGACACGGAGGACCCCATTTTGTAGCATTAATATCACCTTCCAAGTGTAAAGGCACAGCTCTCTGAAAAATAATTTTTTTTTTCTAAGCAAAGGTGGAATAAATTCTTGGAAAACTATAAGCGTAATTTGAGTTAAGATAACAGTATCGTGCAGGATACGCCAGCTGATAAATTGATGCGCATTAATTATCATAGTATCGCAGCATCCTTTGTATTCTTAGCATGTAAATATAACAAAAACATAAATAAAAGATTTAACAAAGATAACAAATGGCTTACTTGAAATCGATATTGACCTACTGGAGGTAGTCCAAATCGGATACCACGAAAAACATAAAATCCTTTATTCGAATCTCGAGAACCATAAATACGTGCTTGTCGATTGTTGCGTGTCACATAAACGACAGGATCATCGATTACAGGTTGTGCAGCTGGTCTGCCACCAACAATTCTCTTCTGTCTTTTTAAATTATGTGGTGTAACCACCACTAACGTGTATAAAAAAATGATCAGAATAACGCAACTACGTCTGTACATTTTGAACGCGTATACAACAATAAGTAGGAAATCAAATGTTTTAGCGGGTAAGCAGTGCAGCCAATTTCAGTTTCACATGTTGGATCACTTCCGCTAGTGTCTTTCTCTATTCGATATCGGTTCACTTGGTATGTGAGCTGTGCTTGCCCTTGCCTTAAAATCGTGTTATATCTGTTAAAATACAATGCATCTAATGATATATAATTCTAATTAGAATAAGTTTAATTATTTTGTACATATTACCGTAAATATTTTAGTTTCACAAGCGAAAATTATATTATAATTCTGTTGTTTTGTTTCGAGGTTATGTTTTTTATGAAAAGCAGCTCATACTATCACGTTTTGTCGTAAGCTTGACATTGTAGTAATAAGCAATTTAGCCTTTTTTTATATTTCTTGTGCAGGTTTTAAACCATGGGTCGAGTAATTCGTGCTCAGCGTAAAGGTGCTGGATCTGTCTTCAGATCCCATACGAAAAGGAGAAAGGGAGCACCTAAACTCCGTTCCTTAGATTTCTCTGAAAGGCATGGGTACATTAAAGGTGTTGTAAAGGTATGTATGATTAATTAAATTTTAAAGTTATTCCAGATACTTATCTTTGTTATTCTGTAATAACAAAGTATATACATGATGATTAGTGTTTCACCTACTCCTGATTGAAAATGAAGAATGATCACTAGAGGCTCTTTCTGAGAACCTAATACATTTTACTCATATAGTAATTATTTAAGGTGGTTTGTTAAAACAGCTATTTTATTTTTATAGGATATTCTTCATGACCCTGGCCGTGGAGCACCTTTGGCTGTTGTGCATTTCCGTGACCCATACAAATTCAAAACACGTAAAGAATTATTTATTGCACCTGAAGGAATGTACACTGGACAGTTCCTTTACTGTGGAAAAAAAGGTATAAAATTGTATACAATATGATATGTAAATAAATATTCTATAAAAATTTTTTTCTTACAGCAAATCTTCAAATTGGAAATGTGATGCCTGTTGGTCAAATGCCTGAGGGTACCATTGTTTGTAATTTGGAGGAAAAGACTGGTGATAGAGGTAGATTGGCTAGGGCTTCAGGAAACTATGCCACAGTTATAGCTCACAATCCTGATACAAAGAAAACCAGGGTAAAATTACCATCTGGTGCCAAAAAAGTAATTCCATCTAACAACAGAGCAATGGTTGGCATTGTTGCTGGTGGTGGACGAATTGATAAACCAATTCTTAAAGCTGGCCGTGCTTATCACAAGTACAAGGCAAAGAGGAATTGCTGGCCTAAGGTAAAATATTTAATGATATGTATAAAATTTGGATGTAAAAGTAGATATTTTCTAATGATGCCTTAAGACATTTGAAACCTGAATAACTTGTGTTGAAAATTATTTAACTGAGGAACTCTGAGGTTTTGTTATGTATTGCATAGTACTCTCAGTACATTTGTTTAAGACCATGCTTTTTCTTTACAGGTTCGTGGTGTTGCTATGAACCCTGTTGAGCATCCTCACGGTGGTGGTAATCATCAACATATTGGTAAAGCTTCCACAGTTAAGCGTGGAACCAGCGCTGGTCGTAAGATTGGTCTTATTGCTGCGCGTCGTACAGGAAGAATTAGGGGAGGAAAGACCGACACGAAGAAAGACGATTAGATTGAACATTGATTAAATTTTGAAACTTCTACAATAAAACATTTAAAAATGGAGCATTTTGTTGTAAAATTATTTATATCCTGTTTTGAGAATTTCCATTTCCCCTTTAATTTTCTCCAAGGAAACTGACTGTGCTCGATGCTGTACATACAAACTAAAAAAATATAAACAATTTCCTCTATGACTGTTTCCGTTTATAATAGTCACAAATCTTACAATCCTTTTAATACAACATTAAACTACGTCATAAGATCATAAAAATCTAAATTTTTTATATATCATATTTTTTGTACTATAATATTTAGCTTATATGTTATTATAATCAGAATTATATATCATTTCAATATAGAAATAAAATTAATTGTATATATATTGAGCAAGTTATTTTGTGTAAAAATTTGTTTGCATTGATCAAATTGTATAATCCCGTTCATGTCATTTCATTGTTCGTAAGAATATTCATTTACAATTTACATATTTATATATGTAAAATATGTATTAAAAATCTGTAAATATTCATCAAAAATATATAATTGCATTTTTTATAATTTAGATGTTTTTAATGGCAGTCTATATACAGGGAGATTCTCTCGGCGCGCAACACAATAGCCGCCCCGCACAATGGAACCCTGCTGTGTTTGCGGGCAAAAAGCCCAGGTCAAGTCGTCGGACCTAAAACACACAGAGCAGTCTTGGGTCCGGCGACTTGACCTCCTGGGCTTTTTGCCCGCAAACACAGCAGGGTTCCATTGTGCGGGGCGGTTATTGTGTTGCGCGCCGAGAGAATCTCCCTGTATATGTATATAGTATCCACGATTTCAAAAATAAAATTGCACTTCGAGTATAGCGATTGCTACACTTTATCACATTCCTCCGTTTTGTTTCTTTGTTGAGTATCATTCAATTCTTGAGTATCATTAGATTTCAAATGAACCAAGGGTATTTCTACATCAATATCTTTGGTATCTTTTCGAGCATTTTCATCGGGAGGAATTAATCGCTTATTTATAATTTGCAGCCATAACATACATAATATTAAAATTAAACCAGTAATACCCACTGTATGATATAACCCAAAACGAGTATAAATCACACTAACAACTATTGGACCTAAGACACGAGATGCGCATCCAGCACCTGTCATAAATCCCATCCAAACACCTTGCGGCCGTGGTCCTAATACTTTACTAAATATAGTTTGTATTAAAGTAACACCTAATGGATAACCTATAGTTGTAAATCCAAACCCAATAAGGCACTGTGTAATCGTGAGTTGTGGTGTATAAAAACACCATTTTTGAGTATTTGGACATCCTAAGCTTTCCGTACTATTAGAGTCTGTCGTCATATTACTAAATGCTGTAAAATATAAAAACTGATATCAAATTAAAAAAAAAAGATGTTACACGTAAAATAAATCTTTAGACACAAACACATCAGATTTAAAAATTATCTATAAAATAATTATATTGGTACTTACATTCTACATAAGCAATTTTAGGAGGATCAGGTCCCCATGGAATATAAAGTATTCTTCCTATTACCATAAATAAAAATCCACCCCACAACATCATCTTACGTTCGTTAAATCTAAAAATAATTTAGAAATAAATATAAATCTTTTATAATATATTTATATAAGTTATACCTTTTGCATAAAGGTTCAATCATAACAAACGTGACACAGGATGCAATAGCTCCAACACTCATTACTATACCAATATAGTACACAGCTTCCGTTTCTGACCAAGCAAACTGATCCATAATTAAAGAAGTACCAAGTCTACAAGAGAACAAAAAACTGTAAAATGTGATACATGCATACGAAAAATTATGTAAATAAACAATTAATGTACTAACGTTTCAATAAGAACGAAATTAAATACTAAGACAAAGAAAGCACAAATCAATGTCCATGATGCCACATAGTCAGGTTTTATAGACTTCAGCGTTTCTTCTTCTGTAGTTAATAAACAAATTGATTGGTAAGATAACTAAAAATCTATTTATTTATATTGTTACCTAATTTTTTACCTGTTTCTTTCCCTTCATTTCGTATCGCTTCACGTATAGCAATCCTATGTTCCGTGAAATTCCATGGAAGA
The DNA here is from genome assembly GCF_051020975.1 of Osmia lignaria lignaria. NCBI lineage: Eukaryota > Metazoa > Arthropoda > Insecta > Hymenoptera > Megachilidae > Osmia > Osmia lignaria. The sequence continues at coordinate 9,493,692 of NC_135033.1, read as the reverse complement.
AATAAAGCAAAATTAAGAATTCCCATTACAACATTTATCCAACCAGTCATAGTGTACATATTAACAGGTAAATTTATAAAATATAAACCATTCTCTCCAAGAGGCGTGACTGCAGCTTGTAAACCAGGTCCTACCACAAATCCTAATACCTATCAAGTTTTAAAACAGATCATATGGCAAGTGTTATTAACATGTATTGGAAGGAAATATCAAATTACATTACCTGTGCAAAAGACACCATAGAAACAGCACGTGTTCTCTCTACAAATTTCGTAGCTGCAGAGAGATAAGACCTTGCTACTGCAATATTAGCTAAAAATTAAATGTTTATACATTACACAAATGATTGTTACTATTATTATTTTATTTGGTAATAGTAACATTGAACAAATTATTAACCAGAGCTAACTCCAACCAAGAATCTAGCAGCTATCATGTACATCTTTCTATTGCCTGGTAGAATTTCAAGAACACTATACATTCCTGATGCAAATACAAAAAGAGCTATTGTCGTTAAAAAAGGTAGTCTCATTGATTTTCTTTTGTCTCCCCACCATCCTACCAGAGGAGAAAATAGCATTTGTCCTAAGGGATTAGCTGCAACCACATATCCCATAAACTCTTTACTAGCTTTTTTATCTAACTGTAACATTATTACATTATTATACATTATAATTTATATTCCCTCCTCTACTTACTTTATGAAGATACGGCCATACTCCAGTAATTATAATACTGAAGCCAAGGGACATGAGAAACATAGTAAAGTAAATTGCATAAATGCTTCTCCATCTCTCTTTTCTTTCGACAACAGTTTCTAGGTCATCATCCACAGGAATAGTGTTTCTATATCAAAGGAATATTAATGTTTTAGTAACAGAAAAAATTAAATACTCAGACACATTTTATTTTATTTCACCTTCTATGAAGAAGCTTCTTGCACCAATCCATTAAAAGTTAAAACATAAAAATGATATAATTATAAATATCTTATCTTCAATGCGAATTTGTAAGACTTAATCCCCTTTGATCTGAAAAATAATAAAATATGATTTTACAATGAAACATAAATTTAAGATATTTTATTGTACATATGTATTAATTTCGACTTAATTATTGTATCCTAATAATTAAATACCGTGTATGCTATAAAATTCTTGTAACAATTCTATTAATTTCATTAATAATCTTACTTTTACTTCATCAAATTTTACTTTAAAATATATGCACACATATATTCAGTATGCAGTTTTATATTTACTATTTCAAAAACAAAAGATATAATATTACTTATTCTTATAAAAGATGAAGAAAAAAGATTAAATATTATTTTGAAATTAGAATTATAGATAGAATATACTATAACATGTTCTTTACGATTGATAACTTTCTTTAAAAATGTGCGCACACACACAGCGCTTCCGAGTATCCCAATCACAGTAAATCTGTCACTGCAAACTTAAAAACGTTTGAACCCTACGTCATCGCAGATGTTTGTGGAATTTATTCGTATCAGACTTTTTCACGCATTAATCATAGTAGTAATTTAAATTGTAAATTATATTGATGAATAAAATGTAATTGTAACGCTCAGTTAAGCAACATTGTAACTATGAAGTACGTATTTTTTCATTCACTCACTGATAAATATTGATCGTAACTTTAGCGTGACTAAGTACTTTATTAGCTAGCAATCTTTCTTTCAATTGAAAGCATATACTTACATATTTAAACACACGATAGACGCATAACATGGCTTTCCTTTGTTCAATCAAGTCCAATATAATCTGATAAAAACTAAAGAAACACATGTTTTACACCTTACAAATGTAACAGCTGATCAGCTCAATATATATTATGAACATTTAAATTTCTATTATTGCTGCTATTGTATATAAACTTGTTATTAACGTAATACTTTATTTTCAGCCGACGCTTATACATATGTATTGTGCCGTTTGAATCATTCTATCAAATACATTAGTATGTTAAAGATCACACGGTGTTAAAAGTCTTCACATATTGCATATCATACAGTTAAAAAATAGGTCAAACTTCGGTTTAGGGGACCAAAAATTAATAAATAAATCATTTAAATAATTTGTTATCAAAATAAATATATATCGTATAAATTTACATAATAATAATTTCATTCGAATTGATTTCATAAATGTATTCAATGAAATTAATATTTTATTTCTGAACTTTTCAATAAATGATCAATGCCGTTTATCATGCTAGAATATTCAGACTGTTAGTTTTAACACTGAATAAATAGGTGATTTTCTTGAATATTTATTGTTTGCTATAAAATCGTTGTGATTACATAACCTAATACATCGGTCTATGTTCAAAATTTATATTAAAAAAAAATGTATTTATATGAGTACAAATGTCAATGTAATGTATAATTATAAAGGAAACAATATATATATATAAGAATATTAATTATGTCCTCTGCCCCTTTATTAAGATGAATGTCTCGGTGGGTAATTTCGTGTTCTGTGCCAACTTTGATTATGCGAAAACCGTCCATGTGATCTGCGCTCCCTGCTATACCAAAAATCAACAATTGGTGGTGTTTTCATATTAACATTTTTCTTTTTCATAAAGTCACTATCCTTTTCTGTATAACGATCTTTGAATTCTTCTTCACATTCTACCAAAAATTTTTGTTGTTCGTCTGTTAACTCTTGTCCTTCCATTTTCTTATTGTATATTTATTAATAAAAATAGTATTCAGCTGTAATGCATAATTAGGTATACAAACTTAAACAATTTACAAAATAATTAATTACATGCATAAGTTATGTTTATACTTACGTCAGAGATATGAATGTTGTACTGATTGAGTTATGAATAATACATCTGTGGAATCGTATTATTTAAAGAATGTTGTTTATCCTAATGTTAATTAATTGATTACATTCCATATAAAATTTATTCTTACAATATATAAAGTAGATGCACGCAAGACGAAAATAATGTTACAATTAATGGATAACCTATTTACTTTAGGTTAGGAGTGCTACATTTATGAACCTTTATTGTAACCTTCAATTTCGACCGTATACATTTGGTTCAAAACAATTCTTATAATTATTATATCATTATAGTTCCATGTTATTTATTTTACTAAAAACCAATTATTTTTATTAATATATTTGCATACATTGCATAACATTATATTGAAAAAAAAACCAGCAAATCTAACAGCAGTATAAGACAATAAAGTTTTTGTGTAAAAATTTATGTCTATACCGCAGTTCACCAGAGTCCATAACTGCGACGCGCAGGTTGGAAGATGGTGGGGGAACGCAGCGAGCTCTCTGCTAATCGCTTTCCACTTCGTTTGGGAGTATCGCCAATCAGGGCGAAGATGCGCACTGGAGAAACGCGAAGAACGTAAACTGGTCTTTTCGCATTTATGGACTCTGGTGAACTGCGGTATACTCATCTTATTAATTACATCGGTTTCCAAAATTACACTGCAATATATTGACATAGTATAAAAACAAGATTCAATTACATGAATACTTCTAAACAAAAAATATAACAGAAGTAAAAGTTCATTAAATTTTGTAAAACATTTAATTACAAGTTCTCACATGACAAATCATCAAATAAATTTTAAGTTATTTTTAATTTATTAAGACATTTTATATATGCTAAATAATTATAACTTTCTTGCTTAATACATTTTTATACATATTTTTACATTTTCTCAGCATTATACATATTTTTATGCTCAATATTTGTACATGTTTTCAATAAAAAATAAAATTTAGAACTTTTACTTTATTACTTATAAACGTAAATTATTTGATAGTTACGTTTATAAAAATCTAAACAAATATTTATTTTACAAAACCATTTATATTCTTCATTTTACATTTTTATTAAAAAAAGTAACTTGGTTAAATTAAAAAATTCTGGAAAGATAATTCATAAATGACGCTAATATATAAAAAGAAATTTTAAACATATCATTGAATATTTACAGTTAATTTACATGACTGGTTTCATAATTTGTTTTTTGTTTATCATATATACACGTAACCTTCTTTGTTTAAACATAAAACAGCTTGTATCTAAATTGTGCATAGATAATTCACGTGTACCCGCTTTGCATTTTATTCAAAATCCACAGTAACTACCTGCTTATGAGACTTATTATAAATAATATTACTCTAAGTAATACGATTTATAATACTAATACATATTTCTAAAGGCAATCTGCTTTACATCTATAAAATTATATAAACATATTGTAGCGTGATTTTTATAAGTGATCAAAAATACTACTGTAATAAAATGATACTTGTACAATTGGAAGTTTCGTTAGTGTAAAAAATAAATTTTTGAAACCTCCAATTTAATATAATGGTAGGCCATTTAAATTTGTGATCTTAATTTTTAATAAACGTTCTCCCGTCAATCATTGTTAATCATTATTTTCCAAAATAATGTATATACAACTTCACGATGGTTCACGATAGTTCACCGATTGGTGCATTTTGTAACCATAAATCATGTATAAAATTATATAAATCATCACTGACGGCCACCTGTGTAAATATTTTCATCATGATCATTAATTTTTACTTGCAAGGAAAGCATATAAGAAATACGTGATACTTAAATTGTTTTCCTTGCTAATGAATTTTTAAGTATTTATCTGAAAAAGGACTTACTTTGTATGGTGTAGGATTTAAATTTCTTTTATGATCATTTCTAAGTGTTCTTAAAGATTCCTGAACTCTATTACGTATTTCTTGTAATGTTAATAATGGTTGACACAATTTACCATTTTTCCAGTATACCTACATATAATTATTGTAATAATTGTTTCCATCATTAAAATAACAACAAAGTAAATATAATAAATTACCTTGTGTAATGGTTCTACTCGCGTAGGAATAACATAAGCTCTTTTTGATTCTTGGAACGGATGTCTACAAAGAACTTTCTGTTTTACTTGCGGGGCTTCTTCCGTTGATCTTTGCAACAGATCAATTAACGCATATCCATCCGCTCCGTATAATCTAAACGCATCTTTTCTTCCTGGTATTGTCACTTTACCAACTTCCTGGCTGAGCTTAATTCTAGGTTGACCATTGATTTCAACCATTTTATAAACACAGCCTAATGCAGGCTGTCTTTGACACGTTACCAAATGTGTTCCAATTCCAAAGCAATCAATTTTATGACTCTAGAAAAAAAATGACCTTTAACAATTTTGTTACTAAACAAATGTTCATTTTTTTCAGATATATTTATTTACCTGTTCATTTAAACTTAAAATAGTTTCTTCATTTATATCATTTGATGCACAGATTGTCAATTTTCCAAACCAAGGTATATTGTATTTGACAGCAATTCTTTCAAATATATCCCTTGCAGTATTACTCAAGTATGCTAAATCTCCGCTGTCAATTCTTATACCAACTGCTTTATAACCCAAGTCATTTAGAGCTAGTGCCACTGCACAGAAGTTTAGTAGCCCACTCCTAAGTAGAAGATTTAGTCATAAGATATACAAAATTTATACAACCGAAAAAGTATGTTATTAATGATACATGCATTTAGACAATATTACCACAGAATCTCTGAAACACAAAAATGTTCATAGACTTGTTTCGTTTCTTAAAAACCTCGCTACAATAAATTCTACATTTAACAGTATATAAATAATATACACGCATTATAATGATTTTATCTAAATGGAAACTTAAGTTAAATAATATTAATATCTACTGGCATGATTAGTACTTTATCTTAGGTATGAAACATGCACTACCATTAAGTATAAATACACGAAGTCTTAAATAAAGAGTTTGAATAGTTAATTAAAATTACATGCAAGCTTTTAATTTCAAAAACTTACTATAATGTTTATTGTTTTAAGAATATTTTTGTAATTACAAAATAGGATTTAATCACACGATTCTTTAGACGTTTACGGTTCTGATTGTTATAATAATAATACTGTTTTTTAGTTAAATGGCTGAATTGGGAAGGGTACTATATAAGGTCGTATACTTGTGACAAAAACAGTACAAAACTTTACAAATTTTTTAACGAAGTAACTTACTATTCCCTTGATCTTCTGTTATAGTTGTACAAAACAAAAAAAAAAAAAAAAAAGAGCATGAAATAATGAAATCTGCCCGCTTTACAGAATGATGTTTTTATTTATAAATTAACTAAACTCAGTAGAATAACAATTCATGATTTTGCATTCTTTTATATATCAGTGTTTTTCGTGTGACTAGTAATTAATGTAAGATTAAATAAAATGAATATTTAATTAAATGAAATTTTAGTAACCAAATGATTAATTGTAAATAAAAAAATAGTGATTTATTCTGCAAAGCAGACAAAGAGGATAATATCGTACCTCACATAGAGCTCACCCAATTCGCCTCGTCTTAAAAAGCCATTCTTGTGATGTGAAGTCGATTCTGATATAATTGGATTGTTTCTGACACCATTTTGGGCATGTGTATTGGACCCATTTGCTAGACGTTTATTCTTTACATTTAGGCTGGCTATACATGCCTGTCTCTTGGCTGAGGCTTCGACGCTATAAACACACTCCTGTTAGGCTAAGTGTGTATATGTTTCATCATGCCTGCTTTGTGAATTTGTAATTAGAATTACTAATAGATTTACCGAACCCAATGATATATATATTTTTTTGTCAAAAGTGAAATTAATCATTGTCCTATAACGTTTAATTTTGGTTCTCGTATACATATACATATATATGTATAATATTTCTAATATTTCGATATTTGCAGGCACTCCTTGTTTCAATATTTTATATTCATGCATATTAAAAAGAGGAGAAAATAATATCTACAGCATAATAAATCATTAAATAAATTATCACAACCTTACAATTAACAAAATATTCCACAACTACATTAATACTAAATATTGCATACTGTTCGATACATTAAACTAATAAGAAAATGAGGCAGTGCACATTTAAATTAAATACAAATGCATACATGCAAATAGAGACATTAATGTTAGAAATAGATTACAAGTACAATATCTACTTACATATGCGAAACATACAAAAGAAAAAATTGATATATTTCAGAAACAAGAAATGTTGAATGAACGAATAAAATATGAATGAAATGAACACAATACCATACCTTTTCACATCATATGTGTCTACAAGAGCAACAAATCGTTGTGGGAAAGCAATGGCATAACTAATCAAAGCAGCTAACTCTCCACTAGAAGCCTCAGAAACTAGTGTTCCTACATCAGCTGCAATGGAATCCCGATGTTTGTAAGCTAATTCTAGAAGATCATAAACCTTTTCTGTTTCTTTATGTACCAAATTCTGAAAAAGATAAAAGACATTAACATTAAACATAATTTTTCTCGTATTAAATCGTTTAAAATACTTACTTTTTCCTGCAAGTCATCAATGCTAGTGAAGGATGTAATGTATGCGTGCGCGTGTGTACCGCTTACAGGAATATTATACAGTTTTCCTGCCAAAACATTACTTGTCCCATCGAAACCACCTGAAAAATAATTCATTCATGCTCATATTCTTATTTATAGCTTCATTGTAGTTTCAATACTTGTAGTATTGTAAATATTGAATAAAGATATAATAAATATTGTACCTATATAACTATATTTAGAGGCACTTAAACCACCATCAGGACCCTGAGCTCTTCGAAGACCAAATTCTAGCAATGTTATATTTTTCCCAGCAACCATACGATATCTGGCTGCATTTGTAGCCATTAAACTTGCATAGTTAACTAAGGTTAACAGTGTTGTTTCCAAAAGTTGTACCATTATTAATGGACCTTCTACTCTTAGTAATGGTATTCTGCATAACATATCAATTTGTATTCAAGTTTTAACTTATTAAGATTTGATGTTTCATCAAATATGTAATGTTGATAAGCATTCGAACATTAACTCTAACTGCTGTCTTAAGATCAAGAAAGTTTCCTAAACGATGACAATGATGACGATGATTAACATAACTAGACAACACCTGCATGATACATGCAACTTCCATAGAGATTATACTAACCTTGGAAAAGCAACTGAACCTTCTTCCATAGCGTATATTGTGACATCTTTTGGGGTAAGGCCTTTTAAATATTCAAAAAATCTTTGATCCACCGATGATGGCATTATTGACTTCAAGTATTTAATATCTGCATGTTAAGGTTTCATTAATATATTTTACAATATAAAGGATATCTTAAATATGTAAAAGTTCATATTATTTAAATGATAAAATATTAAAATATATGTATATACATACCACTACAAGAATAACGAAATTTCTCTAAAAACTTAATACATTCCTCCAGGCCAGCAAAGATTGTAAATTCTCCTTGAAAAGGATTTTTACGAAAATATAAATCAAATACAGCATGATCATTTATTTTGCCACTTTTCCAATAAGCGTATGCCATTGTGATCTGATATAAATCTAAAATAAAATGTTTATATTGTAAATGAAACAATGTGCTAATAAATAAATATTGTGACATAATCAAACAACTAACATTTTGTATTGTTAAGCGTTTTTAAGTTGTATTAGATTAAAAGAAAAGAATTTTAAAACAAAAAGTTACAAAAATTTCCTATTAAAATTATTATAGACGGTTCACGTGGATCATATTTTGAAACAACACGTGTTACATCATTAGTTAATATATACATATATGTATATATATATAGAATAAAACTATAAGATAAAATAGTCCGGCGTGTTTTGAGGTTATTTTTCGGAACAATGTTTTTGAACTTGGTTCATTAACGTTGCATAAATTTACATCATAAGTACCTGTCAAAAGTGGTTGAACCACACAATTTTGACGCGAGTGACACCATGATATACCCTCGTCATCTGACATTTTCTTTCAAATTTTAGTAGACACAACTTAAAACGGTACGATTGAAAGAAAAAAAAAAATATTGCAATAGTTTCATCCAACAGCGACGAACGTTACCAGCAGTCACTGAACGACAATCGGTCAGGCACCGTTACCGACGAACTAACATGTTTCGACGGTGAACTTCGTATTATAGGTCTCCGTGTACTCCCAGAATCGATAGGAACGTTTGAAGGACGTTACGAACGACGCGACCTGTTATTCCGCCATTCCCACCAATAGTAAAGACTTTTCTTAAAAAATTACTAGGAAGCCTGTTATAATTTTCGATCAAGAACGCAAACGCGTAGAAAGTGTATTACAGGTTTTATTACTGCACTCTACCATCGACTTTTTATTTCATTTGCCTCCTTCCTTTACTATTCCCCCTCCTCTGTATGTGAGTTGCAACTAATCGACTCTTCAAAAATTCAAATGAAATTGTAGATTTGAATTACTTTATATGCATTATTTGTTATAAAATTTAATTTATTTTTAATTTGCTTCATTTTAATATTTATCCTATAATCTGTACGGTTAAAGAATTGAAATTTCATCTTCCTAAATAACATTCTATTTTGTTATAATGGTATATAAAGGATATCTTTATATAACAATTATTTCTTTTTTTGGCATCAACACTAAGTTATTAGTATTATTATCATTGGTGACAGTATGTATCATTGCATTAATTACAATAACGTTATCGAAACAGAACTCCTTGAAAAGAATTTACAATTTCTCTGAAAGCTTGAGCAATAACTAAATCTTTCTTCTTTGAATAAAACAAACAAGATAATATTTATCCTTCGGTACATAAGCGTCATCATAAAAAGATCGTTTTTAATACCTCTAGATTTGTTAGTCTAGACAAGACTTTTAGATGCGTTTCGTTTTGCATGCTGTTCTAATTTTTTTTTTTTTTGGTTTTAAAGATAGAATCACGTCAAACGGTACCATGGTACAGAAAATATAATTATAGCATCGGTACTCGTGGCGATGGGAGAATTCTTCGATTAAACACGTACATCGTTAGGGGCAACATGTTTATATACAATGACGACCTTGCTGTAATGATAACAGCATTGCAGCTGTTCTTCTTTGGACATGGGAAACTTTTAAAATTGGGAAAATTAGAGTGTAACTGTGAAACATATAATCGCGTGCTTGGCTGACGTGTGATGCAACTTCAAACATAGATTCCTTCCGTGCTTGTGGCCGAGTTAATTACTCCTTCACTTGAACTGTTCGCGCCGCTTGCGCAATACCGTTCCACGATTTCTCTGAAATTGAATCATTTTTCAACGATTATGTCTGTAAACAGAAGAACTGCGTCTGATGTTTTACTTACTGTTGACTCAATGATAAACAAAAAGCTGAAAGAAATAATTCATTATTATTGTAAATTTCAGTATTGAAAACTCTACTGTCTAGCCTCTTTTCTATCACATAACAGAGACCTCAACACACATTAAATATAATACCGGGAAAAATAGAACTCGTGATATCTATTCGAGCGTAGTTTATCAAATGTTTCATAACATTAATCTTCCGTTACGCGTACGAGTTGTTTTATTCAGATTCAGTGATAATTCTCGATCGCTACGCATCTAAGATACCGAATGAACTTTAACCCTTTGACTGTGGCGCGATCACGGAAAAGTCCATCAATACGGACGGCGCGTTATTTGCTTGTCGATCGTTGCCACTGGTCGGATAAAACTATTAGTTCCCTATTCAATCAATTGGTGAAACAGTAAAGATGTTGTAGAAAGAAAAATGCGAAGGGCGTGTATACACGCCTTTCGTATATTTTGATAGACTCGTGAGAGCGTGTATACACGCCTTTCGTAGTCAAAGGGTTAAACGCTTTCTAACTTTTCTAATCGCTATAAATTTTAATTCCTAAGTTATATACATATGTATATCGATAGAGTAAGTGGTATATTAGCATTATTACATTGCTGTGGCGGGAGTAGGTTAATGATAGAGTTACTTAGCGCGCTGTTATCTCACCCTACTTTGTCACTCATTTATCCAATCGTTCACAGGAGTAAACAGATTTTTCCCCTCTAAACTTATATCCTCTATATTATTCAACGTTCATTTATTGAAATGACTACACTGTTGAAGTGTTTTCTCGTTCAGTTATACTGTATCAAACAATTGATTGAAAACAATGACGAGCGCTATCAACTCCTTGTCCGATAAGTGCAATTTTCCGTTGACCTAGACTTTAATTCAGTTTACAAGCGTGACAGAATAGCTGTATCAATATAACTTTTCTTTTATCAATATAAACAACATTCTAGTTTGTTGTCATCCAATGCAACCTTCATTTTCTAATCCTTCTGACCCCTTTCCTCCATTTATATATGGGAGTGAACAAAGTAGGACAAGATTCTAATTTAACTCGACCAGAATTTCTCGGATACACGCGATGCTCGAATTTACTTTTGAATGCAATCGCAGAGTTTCGAAACTTGTTTGCAAATAAAAAAACAATGTATTGCAAATTCATGCTACTACAATAATTTAAGCAAAAAAAAAGGGAATAGAAAAATAGTGAATTAGGAGTGTCGGATTCAGAAGTCTTGCTTGGGTGACACCGAGTAGAAGTTTTTATACAATTATTTTATTAAGTGTCACAATCGATATTATCGAAAATTCATATTGTAATTCTACATGAAACTATCCAGTGTTTATCTGCCAAAGTACACTACGTTTATTCACTGATTACTGGCACTTCTGAGATATCGTTAATCGCTAATTAAACACTAATCGCCCTTGTTACGAGGACTTTATAAAAATACTCAATTTTTGACCCCCTACAGCGAGAGCTGAGCAAACTTTAATTAATGAAATGTATATTTCTGAATTAAAAAATTAAAAAATGAAATGAGGTCCTTTTAATTATTGAAATAAGAATTACAATATTTTTTTTTGGAAGGAATGGCATTTGGCAGTCTTAAGAGGTAGAATAAAAGTGAAAGGAATATGAAAATTTGCTCATCCCTGCTTTAAGAACTAGATGTAAAAATTGAGCCATAAGAGTGAGATCATAAACGATCCTGCTTCTTCTTTTTTCCTGTATCTTTTTATCAAAAATTGATTATTTTTTTTTGCGCGCGCGTACACAATTATTCGTATTTAATTAATGATATAATTGGCAAGCATACGCAAAGATGTAATTGCAAAATATATATTGTATTTCTAAATAAGCTAGAGTGACCCGTGCATCGAAGCTTTCGCATTTAATCGATCATTACTTGGACTACATTTTTAATTCATAAAATCAGGATAATCCTTTTAACCCGGTTGTGCTCTTCACTTATATACGCTTTCATTTTGTAATTACTTGAAATGTGTTATATTTTATCAAGTTTGAAAATAATTTATTCCTAAGAAAAATGTAAGATACTAGAGAAGTAAATGCCTAAATGGAAGTAGAAACGTAATCTTCGACTGAGGATTAAACGATATTTGAATAACGAATTCGATGATATATCTTTCATATTTCCTTTGGTCCATTTCATTTTCATTAAGGCGAAAGCTTGATCACCCTTTTTACTACACTAACGTAGCAACGCGATTACATGTGAATTTTTATTAATCGTAGTTACTACTTGTCAATAACGTAATTATCGTCGTATATGTTTCCATTATCGAACATTCTCGTCTTGGACTATCCAGCACGTGTGCGAATGTATACGATACATACGGAAGCACAGGCTATGATCTCTACAAATTACAGTGGTTCCACGCTAAAACCTATCTAAAATTTCCTAAGGGCTACTCAGACTTTAGTTAACATTCAGTTTAATCATAATTCTGCTTAAAAGAATAACATTATGATCGCTTATAACGTTATTTATGGCTCCTACGGTTTGTTTATAATTAATTACTTAATACTGCATCCGAATAAACTAGACTCATCCGATGTCGTTCAGCTACTTCTTATGCTTACACTTTACTCTAATTTGACACAGAATTTTAGTATACAGTCTTAACGTTATTTAATTATGATAATTATGTACTGTGCTAAAAATATGCCGTGATCTACAAAATTTCTTTCATTCTCTCGAAGAATGTCTCCTTTTTTTCTCTTTGTTCTTTTGGTCATTTACGGCTTTTTGTATATAAGTATCTTATTTAATACTTGCTGTCAGACAGCTCTTTGTAATGGACAAAATACGTAACACGTTTTCTTTTAGAACCTTCATCACCGCTCAAATTCATTTTTGACAATAAAGAAATAAAATCGCATTAGTAGTATATAAGAAGTATAAAATAATTTGAACGTTCAATCTTTTGTGCTATCACTTAATACTTTTAAAAAATATTAATCCCCCATTTGTACCTAAATATAAAAAAAAAGAAAGAGAAAATTCATACTTAATTGAGGACTAACTTTTGAGCGCACGCAATCTTCATCCTTTTCTTTTATATCTACGATATTCAACCCATCGGACACGAATGAACTTGTATTCCTACGAATATATCGCCGATTTATAAAAAATCACAGTTATCTTACACTTACTTTTTTTCTACTAAACAGTTATTAACTTCCTCTAGATAAATTATAAGAAATATCATTTTAATCCTAAACTTTTTAAGGCTTAATACTTTATTGTATTCATTACCGATGGGTCTTGATACTAATTTAAAAAATAATACTGTTTCAATTGAATGATGATATTGATATCGTATCGCTTAAACTAAACTCATGTGTTATGTATAATTTTCAAATGTTGAGTTACAAAATTGTTCCTAAGAAATGGTATCAAGGCAATCTAAATAGAATTTCTACCCTTAAAGATGAAGAAGAAAATGTATACAAGTTAAATATTGATAAGTGAGTAAAAAATACAAATTTCTTATTCTGACTAGAGAGTTAAAAACCTATTGTTATTATCACTTGTACTATATATGAGTTAATAAATAATAATTATTAAATGTATCAACAACAATGGAAGTATATGTTCAGTAACATTGATAAGTTAAAAAATTAAAAAAAATATATATTTCTCTCTATTTTATATATAAATAAGTTACGCGATAAGAGCAAACAACCAAGTGCTTGTTAACAACAGTAACGTATCTAACACTAACGCTTAAATGAATCAATTAAAGGATACAAAATTTCCGTTGCTTCTTACGTTTAGCACCATTGATATTCAAAACTGAAGCTCATTTTTCTCGTGATAGCTAATATATTATATTAATTCGATCATTCATAAATTGTTACGTTTCTCTAAAACCAATCTTCGTATTGGCTACCCATGGTTCATCTCATTAAATCTGCAGCTCTTTGTCTATCACGATGCACCTCCCGAGGATGCATTCTTTTACGATGTGAGAAACAATTTCCAGAACTCGCAAAAGCTTTTGGACAATATGGACATTGATAAGGCCTTGCACCTGTATGTTGGTTTATGTGAAATTTTAAATCTTGATTTCTCTTAAACGTTTTATCACAAAGAGGACACGCGTGTGGCCTCAAGTTTGAATGTGTTATACTATGAGCGCGTAATGTAGAATTTGTTGGATAAACTCTTCCACATACATTACATGGAAATTGTATCCTACCATGGTATTCTTTGTGTTTGAATAAATTTGACTGTGTTTTAAAACTGAAAAACAATTAATAATATTATTACGAGTTATTTTACAAAATGTTTTATTAATGAAGTAACTGTAATACCCACATTCTTCCGCATATATCACAACCGTATTTTCCTTTAGGCCGATGAGTTTCCAAATGTACTTTTAGATTTCCTTTAGTAGAAATTTTTTTACTACAAATTGGACAGATAAAGTTACCAGACGAATTATTATCAGTGTTCATGTGGAGTACACCATTTGTAGAATAAACTTGTTGAGATTTTAAAATAGGCTTTCCTTCGGGTCGTTTATCTTTAGGCAAATGAGACCATAAATGATTTTGTAGACCAATTTGAGATATAAAGGATCTAGCACAAATTGTGCATTCATGAGGTTTTGTTAATGCATTAGAAACAACATCTTCGCTATCTTCTTGTGATCTATCATTATCTTCTTCCTTCTCTTCTTTCTTTATTTCATCAATTCTATAAGAAACATATTCTCTAATATATAGATCATTTCAAAGCTTATTGACAGTAGCTGAAACATTCTTACTTATTTATTAACGATAATGGTTCTGAAGTATTTATCCTTGTTGAGTTTTCTTCAATGTCTGAATCTTCTGAAGTTTCTGATGCTGAATGTTCCATTCCACACTGTAAAAATATCATTGGATCTACTTTGACTTCCATTTCTTCCATACTTGGTGTATGACACTTATCTTCTTGTGATAATAATTCTGATGGTCCCAAAGGCTCACCTTCAGCTAAAATTTCTATTGCCCCCTGTAAAATAATGTATATTTAGTATATATCCATAAGCTAATTTATTATAAGTAAGAATCATAATTTACTTTTGTTAATATTGTATGCAATAATCCCCGATCCTCTATTCTCTTTGTTGTATCTTGCATATCCTTAACACTTTCCATTTCTACATCTTGAACAAAACTTACATTGTCAGTACTACTATATAATTGTGATTTTAATTTTTCTTGTGTCCTATATGCCATCATTGCAAAGCGGTGAATGCTTTCTAATCTTTTTATACATGTAGCACATACCATTTTTGATAATTTATCTTCAGATGACACCTAAAACATAATAATAGAATATTAATAATCACAATTATATTAATAATAAAACATTAAAAGAACAAGTGAAACGTGAACGAAAAATTTAAAAAATTGTTTATGATACATAATTAAAAATTAATATAAAATTGTTTTATTTGTAAGATTTATTTATTAAATAAAATTCAATTTTAATCTTATAGTATTAATTAAACTTCTTGTTATTGGTTGTGAAATTTTTATTTAACATTAATATTATGTAAAAGATTTCGTACATAATTTTTTTTTTAAATACTACGCATTACTTATGAACATCCTATATATTGAATTATATTTATAGATGCGCCAGTTATATAGCGCATACAGTATACTTATTGTAATCAATAAAATGCTAATTTTTAACACTTCTACATTTTTACTAAAATGAATAATTCTACGTTACGGTTTTGATATATTCTACACTTTTAAGTTAAACACACGTACACAAGGATTAATTAAATAAATTTTCATTTATTTTACATCGACATGTAAAATTAAATGTATAATTCATTTAAAATATGTCACTTTTTGTAAACACTCACGATTTAACAATGCTATTGATTTAAAATTCTTATACAATTAATTAATATAAATATAAAATTTTATTTTCAACACTAAATATTCATAATTAATTCTATTAAACATAATGAATTTACTTGTCTTTCGTTATCTTCCTTATACATATACGTATTTCCATCTTTTCCATACATAAAAAGGGCGAATACAAGTTATAACTTGATAAAAATCTATACATTTTATATAAGAACATTAAAAATAAAGTAATTAACAATTAACGTTTAATCATACCTGGTGTACAAAGCTATACTCGATTAATTACGAGATCTTGTTTTTATAATCATTATTAAATTTTACATTATTTATTAATGAATTACAAATTACTTCTATTTGAAATAATTAAATGACGTACATGATCTTTAATTTTCAATTTTCTAAATAATAGGTAAAATTTCAAAATTTTATACAAATTTTCAAATTTCGAATATAAATAGGGTACGAGAAATGATTGAGCGCGAAGGATCGGAAGAGAATTTCAATCGAGATTTTGAAAAAAAAATCTGCACACAGCATCCAATCTAATCGCGTGTATACATATAGTGCGCATACAAGTGATCCCGCTAATTCACATGGAGCACAGGCAGACTTACCAAGATGTACAGATATTTTCGTATTTTGGTCTGCAGGTAGTGCCGTCTACCATCCTCGGCGAAAATGTGGACCCCGTCGTTTCTTGGTATGTCACTAGCACAAATTCGACAGTGCAGCTCGTCCTCTCGATCGCGCTCAAAATCGCGACCCGCCGTACCCATTTCAAAAAAAAAAAAAAAAAGAAAAAACAAAAGAGCAAACTGACAAGATACCACCACGATAAAATGACGTTGTTTTTCACAATTAATACATATGTAAACACGCTTAAAAAATGATTAATGTTAAACGATTTCACGTGATCCCTTTCACAATATTAAATTCATTGCTTATGTTATTTCCCCCCCACCCTCTTTCGTTATCTTAGCACCTCGATGAAAAACGTCGAAAATGTTCGATATAAAACTTTCAGCAATGCATCGTTATGACATGCCAGCGTGTCTGAGAGGGTTGATTATTCTAACGATTTTTTTTTACTTATGAGTCTCCCGGATTGGGTGAGATTACTTCGACACAACGTTGACGCTTTAAAAGCGACGTCGGCGCCGGGCGTCGGCGTCTCTCCCGAAACGAGTGCTCAATACAAAATATATAATAGCATTCGTCGATTTGAAAAACATATGTATATAACCAATTGTTTTATTTATGGATTTCACTCATATTAAACGATATTACCACTAATATGTTACAATATACCTTTTGCAGCGTTTGTTCGTTATTTAAACGAGAATTTCATGTTTCTTGTAAAATATATAATATTTGTACTGATAAAATACTACTTCTTGCTATAAATAAAGAATAAAATGTATCAGCGCGGCACTCTTAATTGGTCCGCCATCTTCTTTCACCCATTTGGCTGTACTTTCTATTTACTTCTTTAATGATTCCTTAAAACTGTTTCGTATTCCGTAACTTAATAAAATCGCAAGTTTCTCCTGTTAGAAGTTAATCTCGATCCATAGATTTTTTAGAAGTTAATCGGTGTCAATGAATTTAAAGATAATTTTTCCAAACTTTCCCGCCATTTTTCTGATTGTGTATTACTACGCGCCTAAAGGGTGGGATAAATGTGAACGTTTTTGTCACTACAGAAAGTAGTTCCAAGTACTTCCGAACGAACAGCCTCCCCCTGGAACATTCTACGTCCCCATTTAAAAAAATCAATACTTAATAATTAGCAATTAATACTGTTCAAGTATATATGATTGCTGTCATCTCTTCTGTCATTTTTACTGAAGCTAGCGTTTTTTTTATGCATATCTGTATGAGTAAATTAATAGCTATTAGCATTCCACTAATTTTTACATGTATGTAATAAAAATATTGTACCTAATATGTATTAAGAAATAAATAGTAATGAAATTGATGTATTTTACATTATTACTTCAAACTTTTGTACTAATAATATGCTGTTTCTATTTCACAAAACATACAAATATTTTAGAATATAACAATATATGTTAATTAATTAATGATTCAGTTAAATAGATACAGTAATAAAATTATGTCGTACCGAATAATTTTTCGCGCCATTTACTGTCACTTGCCAAATTTTAGTCTTCTAGCGACATCTATCAAATCAGCACTAGACTCAATTACTACATTACCCAATCCTGGAAATACTTTATATTTTACAGATACCTATAAACCATTGATTAATTTTCCTTCAATGTGTTAATTATTAAAAACATATTAAACCACTGAAGTAAAGTTGGTACGGAATATCAATTTTTCTTAACAAGTTGTATCCTAAAATATTGCTCCCCATTTGCTTCCTCGGAATCTAAAATTGCTCCAATAAACAGCGGAACACAGTTTTCTTAAATAGTTAGTCGCTAAAGCGAGTCGGTTCGTTAATTAACCAGTAAAATGAATAATGAGTTTGATTCGAAAGTCGATTGTCAAAATAATTAATTATACTTAAATGAGTTATTAATAATTTTGTACCTCTTGGCATACCTCCTTCTGACAATGGTGGGGTATAGTCGTTGATATCGAAACAATCTGCTGTTACGTATATGTAAAAGAATATATTTATTAAATATTAACTGAAAATAAACATCATAAACTGGTCAATTTACAAATATTAATGATTTATTCTTGTTATTTTTTAACATTTTATAAAGCATTGTGAAATTACCATTGTCCTAACATTTAGCTTTATTTTGAATTGGTAAAAATAACTTGAATTCAGCAGGCAACTCATCTTCAGAATATAATCTATCAGAGAAGTATACTCTTCGTATTCTACAATTTGCATGAATTTGAACTCTTAATGTTTCTACATAATTGGTTCCATATGCACGTCTAGTGAAGTCAGCTAAGTTAAATTGGATTTGATTCCATCCATCGTCTAATCTCATTGGCATTGTACAAATAAATGGTTTTACTCTAGTTGTAGATTGGTAATTACTAGCACGAAATCTACGGCGTACATTTTTATCATCAATTACCTAGAGGAAAATAATTTATTAAAATTTGTTGTTTAAGAATATTTTCAGCTGCAATTAAATAATCAACTGCTCTTTACCTGAACCTCAAATGTAAAATATTTCTTTAAATTCTTAATTATCATGACCAAAAATGGTAACTTTATTCCTAAAGTTTTTCTTGGATCTGCAGGGCAGGTAATATATGTGGTACTGACATTGCTACCCAATATTTCCAGTACTAAACTTTGTATATCATTGTCTGTAATTCGTTTTATGTGTCCATTTCTTACTTTCTTATCCCAAATTTGTAGAGGCTTGCTGCCAATGCTATACAAAATTGATAAAAACCCACTTTGAAATGTGTTTTTAAACATGTTCACTTATTTATTTCACTTCTGGTAGTTCCTTTTTATTTCTCCTAACAATTTGTTTTTTTCCAAAGTATATACCTGTAGAAGTTGAAAAATATTATATTTCAGTTTTTGTTTACAACTTAACCTTCCACTGCTTTATACTTCGAGACTCACTGAGAAGTTACATGTTTTAGGTAATATTATTTTCGATGCAGCATAACCCACATAGCACTCAACATTATTTAATGGTTAAAATTATTTGTTCTTTAATTCGACATGTTCTTTGAAAAATTTGAATTGCTAAATAACTTTAGCTGCGAACATAACCTACAATATTTGTGTTTGATCAATGGTGTCACTGATTTGGTAGGGAATCAAAAATCGATTGATTTCGATTGTATCGAATTTGAATTCTCGTTATCGAAAATTTCAATTTGACTTACAATTAGCTTTGATAGATTTACAATAATTGTGAATGACGAAAATATAAAAATACAAATGTAATTCCATTACGTAAATTATTGAAAATAGACGTAATACAATGTTAACGTTTTTACATTCGTTTATTGATGTCAAATACAAACCGATAAAGTTTAAATAAGCAGTAGATATCTACGTATTAAACAATCACTTTTTTAAAACGGAGTTAACGATTTTTCGGCATAAAAAACTTTATCAGTGTAAAATCTTTACTGCCATGATCTACCTTGCAAATTTTTTCGATAAGATCGTTCTGTTTTAATCGACGTTTCTGAAAATCACATTTTACAACTGTACTCTCTGAAGGAATGAATAAGAGAAACAAAGTAACTAACTTATTTTACGCACAACTTTCATTTTCTATACCACAACATTAAAAACAATAATCGTATATCATAATCACCTTTGATTCATTATTAAAAAAAAAAGGATGTTCTAATCATTTTTTCTTTTCCAATATAAACATGTAAAGCATTACATGACAAAATTAACGTAACGGTTCAATGTTTAAACAAAAAATTCTGGATAACTATGCATGTTTTAGTTTGCTTTTACCGAAATTATTTCCTTAACTATCGGTACATGATCGCTCAGATAAACTTAATTCTTGAAAATCTTATAAGCTGTTACTTTTGTACATACATATCAATAAATTAAAGCACAAAAAGGCAATACTTATGTTGTTATCGTTTTATAGCTTACAATCTAGTAACAAATCAAGCGTATAGATATCAATGCCAATGTTACATTCGCCCGATAGTTACAGATTTAAGTGGAAAGCATTGCATTGTAAAATAAGTGTTTAGAACATGACCTTTTTTTTATTTGTTATCTCTTGGAATCACATTTATCATCATATTCCTTCGAGATACTTCCACCTTCGCACATCTTAGTAATTAATACTTTATTCACTTATTGTTACGACTAACTATTGTATTACAGTTTACGCGGATAAAATAGGTCCTGCAACAGGGTTATATCTCCGTAGGATTCATGTTTCCTTTCTTTTTCTTTATCGAAAGAAAAAATCAAACTATCAGAAACATGTTGTCGCTATTTTATCATTGTTTTTTTTTTTCTATTTAGAACAGCGAATCCCACGTGAAGAAGGAAGGCCCACCTAGAAGCGATATCTCAGAAAAAGGAACATTCATTAACTCGTCCCCGAGCAACCTATAAATTATTTCGGAAGGTATCGCGTACGAACTATCTGAAAGAAAAAAATTATTGATAATAATACAGGCAATCCTTCTCTTTCTTTACCTCCGTGATACAGAGCATGTTACAGATCGTGGGTGTAAGCAATCAATTATATATTACTGAAATTTAACAGTCGTTTGTATAAGTTTCCCTTTTTTTTTTTTTTTTTTTTTTTACGGTTCATTAACATTCAAAAAATCCTATTGAATAATGTTATGAGGATAATGAATGCAAGATAAGTTTTTTTGAGAAACAGGATACCGTATTCTTCCTTGTTCATAAATAGTCTATCTCTTGACCTTATCTTCATTCATTATCAGATACTTTTCTTTTTTGTCTCCAGCATTATTTTAGTATCGTTATAAATCGTCGGCAATAAGACAAAATTCGACAACGTTGTTTTATTGGTTTCTTGATTAAGATAAAATCAAATTGTGCCTCTTCCTAATAATTGTGACGCAACGAGACAAATTTTGAATTATTACCATTTTGACTACAATTTCCAATACATCCAAATCATCTTTAATTTTTTTTTCTATTTTTTTTGTCATTTTTTTTTTTCCTTTTTTCTTGTTTACTGGATAACGGATGTATGAAAATCTGAATGTCCTTTACTTCTCAATACCTTGTAAAACACGAATATAACCCCAGAGTGCTTCTAGGCCCCGTAGAAAAGCAAATTGGGGCAATAATATGAATATATCGTGTTACCTTTTTTCAATTTTATAAATTCGAAAACGAAAGCTTGTAATATAATCGAATATACTTGAAGGGTCTCCAACCAGTTTCTAAATCTTTATCTTGTGTTTTGTCATATATTTATTCTTAATATTTTAATTAAGATCATTATTATTCAGTTATCGCATTATTAACTGAACAAAGCGATACAAATCAAAAGCATTGATTTATCTGTATCTTTGTCGCAAATTATAAAGAATTAATTACTTAGTTGGAGACGCTTAATACACGTTAACACACTAAAACTTTGAACTCAATTTAGTTTCGAAGAAATCATTATTAAAGATTTGAAACGATGAAAAATTCTGATACGTAATACGATGATTTTGTTAAAATTATTTTTAGATCCATAAATTATTTCGCTGATTCATGCGTACTCGCATTAGGTAATAAGACATAACAGACATTCTATTTGCAAGAAATGAGAAAGCCAAGGATTAAATAGAGAAATTAAGAGATGGCCGCATTTCATCTCAGATTTCAATATTTTCACTTAATGTTTCTACGATGTTTTTCATGATCATAAACCACAATATTTTGGAAAATGACCATTTCAATTACGAAATCGAAACAATTTACGTTCATCAGTTGTGATCCTATCAATGAAATTGTTATAATAAATAGAATCGATAATCACTGTTAGGATCACAATTTTGATCAAGCACCAATAATCCCTCTTGTCTCGAGATGTTACTATATTTTCAAGCGCAGAAAAGTAATTTAAATTATATATTCCATTAGATGATTATATACGCAAAGCCTACGTTTTTTTTACCACACTCGCAATTATCGCAGAGATCTATTTCCATAGATTGCTGCGATCAACTATTTCTTGTAAAAGAAAAGGAAGAAAAATATTTCTGGATACTTATCAATGATTCATTTTTATTGGTGCTTGAGCATTTTCTCGTGCAATTAAGGCACTGCAAAAGATTGATTCCTCATAAAAAGCTACTGATCTCTAAAATTCGCGATCCATTATGTTAAAGAAGCAATGGCGTAACATACGAAGACCGAGAGTCATCGGTGATTCAATGTGTTTGAAGTTACCGTGTAATAAGGCCCAGAGAGATAGATTGAGAAGAGTCATTTTCCCTCCGAATAGTTCATTCAACAACTGTAATATATGTAAATACATTAATGAAAGTAAAACATATGATTAAAAATACATAAAAATATTTTAGAAGGAATACATCAAAAACAACACATTAATGAAAATAGAAAATTATAATCTTGATAACGAAAAAAAAAAAAAATTAAAAACAATAAAATAATGATAATTAAAGGCTTGTGCTCATTTATCTAATAAATTAAGGAAAATTTAATTAAACTGTTAATCTTAAGAACTTTACAGTTCCAAAAATCTTACATGATTTACTATCATGTAATTTCACTATAGGTTTAATTTCAATATCATTATTAAAATTAGGCAATACTAACATTAATATTAAATCTATGATGAAATTATGGACTTTTTAATGATCTTTCCTAAATATTCTCATTTTCATTAATGACTGTATGAAACATCTTTAAGTTAATTTTCCTTTGCAATGCCTTAAAGGGGCAATGTAAATTAAACTTATCAGTAAGCCTATCTTAAATACTATATAATTACTTATCAATAGCTCCATCCATTATATTGTTTTTAACTTGAATGCTAATGTGTATTCCATCTCCAGACGCACCTTTATCTTTTTTCGGTTGTGAATTGGATCCATTATCGAGACCCAGCTTACTTAAAGTACGCAGGGCTTTTAATGCAGCTTGATTACGGCTTGCAGTTCTTGTCGGTCCATTTCCATGACACACTTGTGGCGGATCAGTACTTAATGTCACGAGCGATAGATATTCCTTATTCACTGCTCCCTGAAATCATCATACAAAATAAGCGTAATTTTTTTTAATTGATTAAATTATTTCGATACAGATTTTAACACTTGCGATTACATGTTATCTGTTCGTATAATATTATCTACCTTAGGAAAATCATTGAACTCCACGCTGAAGTTAAATAACCGAGAAAGATATTTCAATTGATCTTTGGGAGAAACAGTGGCTGGGTTTTGTTGCTGTTGTCCTCGTAGTTCTTCAGCAATAATCTGTACACTAGGTCCGCTACCTAATTTAGATTCCTGACCTCCGTCCACTAATAAAAGTCCAGGTACTAACTGACGTCCAATAGTTCCTGATTAAAGTCAATCAATTTTCAAAATGCTCATGTACAACAAATAACATGTATACCATGATTAATTATTACTATATAGTATCTTTTTATGTCTCACCTCCTACTGGTTGATGAGATTGAGTATCATTAATTTGTTCATCTTCTAAGAAAGTAACTTTCCTAGGTTTCTGTTCTGTGTTTTCGCTTTCTCCTGTTTTGATCGATGGCTTTGTGGGCTGTGGCTGTGGTTTACTGTAACCTAATTGGGTTAGAAGAGCTTCTGCCGCGGCTCTTTTAGCTAACTTCTTGTTAGGGCCTAGTCCTTGTGCAGAATGCTGTCCCATAGTAACTTCAATAACGAATTCCCTTCGTCTTGATGCACCTTTTTCTTCGATCAAATTATAAACAGGTTCTTTCTCTCGCTTAGCTTGTTGTATCTGAACCAATCGGGAAACTGGATTTACTTCTTCCGTACCCTCGGATTCGGATCGCGGTTCTTGATAATCTTTTATCAGATTTCGTGACTTTTTTTTTGTTGCTGGGGGTTTACGTTTCATTCGCCTCGGACGATTTTGAATAGTTTCGGGTAATGGAGGCAGGCGATTAAGCTCTTCTAGCATAAATTCTGCCGCGTGTCTTTTTGACACCTAAATTACAATAATGGATACATGAAAAATGGAAATTCAATAATACACAAAACTTTATGTTCTAAATGCAGAAGACTTACTTTCTTCGAAGGTCCTTCTCCGAACGTAACTTTATCTCCAACAGTACACTTCGTCCTGAATGTCCGAATATGAGGTTTACCGATTTCTGACACAACTTCAAAACTAACAGGTAAGCCATGTTTTAATGCTTTCTCATAAACCAATGATACAGGGCTTTTCAATTCAGCAATCGGATCTTTAGTTTCACCTAATGTACCGTTCTCACCGGTAGTACAAGTATTCGCTACTTCTTCCGGTATTGGCAATTGGCGCAATTGTTCTAAAGCTTTACTCGCTGCATTATGTCGTGCTGCTTGACCTGTCACACCTCTTCCAATGAATTCACGTTCTCCTACCTACATATTATTATATTGAATAAAATTTGAAACTATTTATATAATTTATAGTATATCGAAATTCTGATTACTTTTTTACCTTTAATGATACAATATACAATTGGGGTTCCGCGTGAAAACCACGATTGTATGTAGGAAAACGTGGATTAAATATTCGAGGAAGATGACCTAAATTATGTGTAAGATATGGCTGTGATCCTGGTACTGGAGCCAATAGGAAACTATAAACAGTAGGTTCTCCTCTTTTCATAGCTAAAGCATTTAATTCAACAGTCGGTGGTAAATTTCCTGTAATAAATAATCTTGCTTTCAAATTTAAAAAATTCATATTTGGTTGTACCATTTATAAGAGGTAATACGCAGAAATTACCAGAACCACTGAAACATTTTCCTGGATGTCCAACTCTCATTGCCTTTCTGGGTTTCGGCAAAGGGCGTCGATACCAGGTCTTTGTTAACGCTTCAGTTGCAGCACTATGTTGAGCTTTCTTTATACTAGAACCTTCAGCAACATACTCTTCTTGTCCTAGCTTTAGTGTTACCGTGAATCGTTTCTTGTGCGCTGGTCCTTGTTCATTAGTCAACCTATATTGATGCTGAATTTTGTTAAAACGTGCTAACTCATTTAATAAGCACATCGGTGTTTTTTCTTTCATGTTTGCCAAAGCTGAATCAGTCACATTAATGTGATTTTGTGTAGGTGAATTCTGATCTCTGGACTCTCCATTTGTATCATTTGTAGGTGGTTTATTTGGTTCTATGCTTTGCGATTGATGAACATGTTGCTGAGAGGGTGGAGGAGTTTGTTGATTATTTTGTTGTAGCTGATATTGTGGTGGTTGAACATTTGGATTTTGTAGAGTCACAGAGACAGTATTTGCTTGATCTTTTAAACTAACACTAACCATGGTACCTAAAAAGACACGGACTAAATTAGTATTATAACTCTAAACTTAACTTATCAACATACGCGAGTAAGTTTATCTAGTACTACCATTTGCATTATGTGCATTCATGCCCATCAACATTGGTTGCCTTGGATTTCCATGTGGTGGTCCAGGGTGTTGCATATGATGAATGTGTTGTTGATGGGGGGGCATGGACAGTATTTGTTGATGTGGATTCCGATGCGATAGCGGATGCTGCGGCTGATGTAAAGGGGCCATATTTGCCTGCTGCATGGGACGCATCGGACCACCCATTCTGATGAAACATCAAATAGAATAAATATGCATATAAAATTTGATAGTGAATAATCATTTTATACTTGCATTATGTCTGGAATAAAAGCATATAATTGTATATTACATAATGCTCTAAGATTATTAAATAATACTAATTTACTTATATAGGTATTTCATAAAGTTGTGATGTTATTTTAAATGATCCATTACAAACCTGTTATGATCTCGAAGTTGGTTTTGCATTGTATGATGTTGATGGCGTAACATCATGTAAAATATTATGCAAAACCTGAAATTGAAACAATAATGTGTAAAATATAATATAAAATATCATATATTTTAAGTTGAGATGATACACTTACAACAAAAGTTTCTTTTTTATATAAATGTTAACATTCTAAAATTAAGAATTAATTTTCAAAATAACTCATATGTAATTCATATTTAGAAAGCATAGACCTATAATTTTCTTATTTTAAGATGAGACAATATATTGTAGAAAAATCAGTTCACAGTTTTGAAAACAACAACTAAACTTGACAGTATTTATGAATATATACTGTGCTATCCTTATCATAAATAGAATTTAGAAAATTGATTCATAGGCATTACATGTAACGTCGTTAATCATAAGAAAAGTTTCTTTTCTCTAAATGAACTAGTCAATAGACAATGGGCTTGGCCCGGCTATTTGGCAGAGAAACTATGCGGTCAGTTTTTCTTACCGAAGTTTATTCTATTTCACGAAAATTTTCCGGTTATTCAACAGCGAAATTTCCAGCGAAACAGATTTGCCACTTTAAGGAACACTGCCAGGCCCTTTATGCGGCTATTGGCAAACAGTAAAGAAAAATCGTCTGTAGACTAAAATGCGGCCATTTTGATGTGAGCCTCTCGGCCACCGTCTCTCATCCCTTCCAAAGGACATCCTACTTGCCAATTTTTTTATAAGTCTGCAATATCGATTGTAATTATCGATACTTTTCATTTCTTTAAATTATGAACTATTAACATTAATTTTCTAACTTATTTCTAAAAGCAGTTTTATATTATAACATATTGAAATCGAATATTTCATTGTCCTTCATCATTAACACGATATGTAAGATTAATGAAATATAATTAAGTTCTGCAATTCTTACACTTTAAAAATACTTAATTTTTTCATTATATGTGATAGTAAAAATATTATATAATTGTTTTATAAACAAAATAAAGTTGTATATATAAATTTTTTAAAGGATAAGCCTGAAATAGAAATATTTTAATGAAGTTTGTCTACAAAAGCTAACTATACCGCAGTTCACCAGAGTCCATAACTGCGACGCGCAGGTTGGAAGATGGTGGGGGAACGCAGCGAGCTCTCTGCTAATCGCTTTCCACTTCGTTTGGGAGTATCGCCAATCAGGGCGAAGATGCGCACTGGAGAAGCGCGAAGAACGAAAATTGGTCTTTTCGCAGTTATGGACTCTGATGAACTGCGGTATATATTCATATGATGTATCGGTTATAATTTGTTATATTCTTTATTATTTCTTATACTCTTGTTCTATGCATCTCAATCGTATCAAAATTAATTTGAAATCAAATTTAGAGTGATAAATACTACAAAATATGTACTAAACATAACCTACATTTGTGCGAATGTATTGCTCGGTATATATATTATAGGATAATATTAATTTCTTAGAATTATATTTTATGTAGAAATAATGAATCATAAAATAATTTTTCAATGATGCTTTAATTTATTTTTTTAACTTATTTGCTATGTTTCTTTTTTTAAAATATAAACGTAAAAATGGAACAATCATTTCAATATGAATTTTGTTAATAGTATTAACCATTAATACATATCTATTTACAGCAATATATGTACAACAATGCACATACTAATACATTAGGTATAATGAAAAAAATATTTAATTCAATGTATTTTGATCAATACAATAAAAGTGTATGTAACATGGATACAGAAAATTATAATTTGACCTGAATTGAGAAATAAATTGAAGACATTTGCTCAGTACAAATTATTATTTGCAAAATTTAATGGACATCAGGGTATAAATAAAATTGTAAAAATTACTCTTTAGTTTCTATTTTTTAAATACATAATTTAAGTTCTAAAGGTGTAAAAGTATTAAATTTATAGTTCTCTAATTTTTCCACTTTTTTTATGAAAAAAATGATAATCAAATACTTTTTTTTATAAATTTACAAGATTCATTATTTTAATGAAAATACTATATAGCAGTTTTTATTCTTTTGACATTTTTGACAACACTGTCTTCAATTAATTTGCTTGAATAAATTCTGATAGAATAAAAAATTACTATTTGTATAACAAAAGTTATATAATTATATTACTTATTCTATCATTTTCTTCTCCTTATGATCTATTAATTCATCATAGAATCGCACTTTGTGTTATATTCATTCAACTTCCTTATTAATTTCTCTTTGGAGCCAATAAGCGTCTAGCATCATTGTCTTTAAGACTCAGCTAAGCTCCATTATTATAAAATAATTTATTAAACGTTTAACGATTTCAATTAATAAATACTATTTGATATACAATTTCACTACTAAATTTACAAAGAGTAGAGTATAGATATTTAGTGTCCCTATAAAAAAATGTCAGGCTGATTATCTTACTTGAGATTTATTATTTAAATATAAAAGGGCAATAAACATGATTTTTATATAAAAGTAGATTTTAATATAATCGAAAACGTATTTAAAAATCAGTCTTACAACTGATACTAGAAATTTTTAAAAGCCCCTTTATCTTTAAATTTAATATACATATATGTAATTTAATGATAGAGATATGTTACAGTTTATTAGCATGACTTAACATGACTTTTTAAAAAGTTTCTTCAATATTTACATAAATTGCTTGATCAATGTGTTTCTGATGTACATGAACTATTTATAATTTATGAACCTGATCAATTTGTAAGATAATCTTCCTGATAATTAAGTCTAGGACATATCTACCTAATATTTGGTCAAATCACTATGACTCCTTATACATAGACAATAACAAGTAACTTTGACTTTAGTTTTAAAAGTATGTTTATGAATCATTGCTATTTCTGTGTATTTTTTCAACCCACTTCCATCCAATATCAAACAAATTTCTATAAAAATTAAGTATGAAACATACAAATTTTATTTTTCTTACATTAAAAACGTTCAATTTTGATTTTGAAAAAAACTTATACATCCTTCCATGCAAGTCTTTGCAATTTATTGGAATGAAAAAATTTTCTAAAGATTATATGCTACCATTTATTACTGTTTTCATTAACAATTTTATGTATATTTATTGCCGTTTCGACATACTGTTTTATAAAATAACTTTTTAAACTAATATTAACTTAAAACGTTGCCAAAGTGGGTTAAAAATAAATACAAATTTTCTTTAGATTAATTTCAATAGCATTAGGCACTGTCAACCCCTCATTGAAAATTTTTTAATAATTTCAGTACTAGGTACTAAATATAAATATTTGTTTTTATGACAGTTTGTAAAGCTAACATTGTATATATTGAATATCAGAAAAAAGATGTATTATGAGCAAACAAGTTCTATTTTTAAAGTTTTTTAATTTAGTGAATTACATAATCAAATATAGTATACTTCTCTTACTTACAAAATGTAAAATTTTACAATTCTTTTTTTAACAGAAGATATGTATTTAACTTCTAAAAATTCGTACTTAAGCGTCTTTTCATTTGTTTATAGAAATTACACTTGAATTTAACTTTACAGTATTAACAACGTATATAACAAAATCTACAGAGCATATTACGTACTGATGAATTTGGTTTTTCATTTGAGTTCTGGATGACAATACTGTATACTAAATCTTTTATGGAAAAAAGATGAAGATAACACAAAAAATCTACCTATTTTCCTTTAGAACTTATATACTTTTGATTGTGCAGCTGGTAGAACGGCGCTATTTGATTAATATTGTACTTTTTTGGGGTATTATATTTACATGAATTTGTTTACAAAATATAGAAATTTGGATGATTAATAATTATTATTAAAGAAATAAACCCAAATCAAAAGAGTCTCAAATGCCTGCATTCGAGAAGTGAATAAAATCTCAGATAATATTCTACAAATCAACGTGCTGTTATTTTTATTAACGTTAAGTGAAAAAGTTTAAAAATAATTACATTTTATATAGTACACTAACAATTTAAAATAATAAGCTTGAAATATTTATAAATGTTACCTATGGAAAAACTTTAAAATTAACAATTCTGAATATTTAATGAACACAATTATAAAATACATTTGTAAAATCACTGAATCGATACTGAACAGAATTTATTATCGTAACAAACGTTCTGATCTTAGTTAGAAAACGAAATAATACATTACTTCTACCAACTGTACAGTCATAAACTGAAAAAAAAACAAGTAAAACAAAACACTGAAGCTATGTATCCCTGGTTGACATCCAAAATGCTATTTTCTTTCATTTAGATTTAACAATTATTATCACTTCACATGCCTTGGCAACATACATCCTTAAACACTAATTCGCTTAACGTTTTACAGATGTACGACTTGCTTGTTAGGGTACCTTGTATCCTATTTATACTTTCTGCATTATTTATCGAATTCTTATTCTTTCTTATCGAAATAATGCCCTGATTATGCAATGAAATCTTAGCTTATTTTTGTGGCACCATTGTGATTCACTTTGTGGTTTACAGTCCAGTTATCCTCTTGTATAGTTTTCAAATACTCTTCTAGTAACGATGCCAAATTACGTCTTTTAAATCGTAATGATTCTTTCACGATATCTCGCAAAAATGCAAGTCGTATATCTAGAGTCCCTTGAATTTGGTGTAAATGTGAAAATAGTGTCGCATAATCTGTAACAAGATTACAAAACGTTTATAAATACTACCGTATCATGATTTTTATGTTACCGTTTAATATATATCAAAGTACATTTCAACTTACTTGTACCTCTTCTCCGTACTTCTTTATAAACAAGTTCTCGAACGGACAAATTGTGTTTTCTAATATCTTCCAACTCTTTTTTCGTTAAAGCTTTTTCTTTTTCTACTTTAGTCTCGCATTTCTCTTCGACATGATTGGACAACCTTTCTTCGACTAAATTTTCAACCTTCACACTATTTTCAACACAATCGTTAAGAGGTAGTTTGTTACATTCGTTTTTAATATTTTCGTTCTTTTCTGTTTTCCCTTCGATCTTAGAAGCCTCGATGTTATTGACTATCGGTGTCAAAGTCGGCGGAGCGTCCATATGATTGTTAGTATGTTCTACTGGAATTGGTTCAAAAACTGGTATCGTCGGCATTTCTGCTACTCCGTTTACTAATTTCTCTGGTAAATTCACACACGGTGTACTCGATACACTAGGCGTTGAGTTCACGGTAGTTGGTGTAACTTGATTTGAATCAGCAGTTGGAATCACTTGATTTTTTGTTTCGTCGACCCATGGTACCGGTGAGTTTGGTGGAGTATTTGTAGGTGTATACGACGGTCTTCGTACTACCACGTCTTTAGGAATTGGACCCGGTTTCCGTTTGTTTGGTGGTGGCTTCGAAGCTAACGAACCTCCTCCATCTGAAGCGGGCATGGTACGTTTCAGACCGCTCTTCGATGCCGAAGATGTTGCGCCAACCATATCAATATCCGCTTCGTCAACCATCATTCTTTTATCTATCTTGAAAGGATTACCTAAAATGAAACCACGAGTAATTAAATCATCTGAACACGAACCCTTTAAACGACTTTGGTTCTTAAGTTCTAATTACCAAACATATGTTGTCTAACAGGAGCACTTTCAATTTCCCTTAAAGGCGGAGTCATACGTTTCAAATATTCTTGATAATTTCCCATTTGAGCTAGGGGCATCGAATGAACATAATCATCATCGAGTAATTTCGTATGTAACAAACCAGGTTGCAGAAAATTTGCGCGCATTCTAACAACTTGATCTAAAAGAGATTTCCGCGGAACATCAAACGCGTTCCTGTAACTGTGCGCGCCACGCTGTTGATTTCTAACTAATCCAACTACAAAGCCACCAAACTCATTTAGTTGATCCCTCAATCCCGTAAATTTGTCTTGTAATAATGGATGTGATACCTAACGAAACAAGAAATTAAATTATAAAATAACGTGAACTATTTTTATAATAAGCGATTCATTCTTTTAAAGAGACATTTACCAAGTCTTTCTTTAAAGGAGTTCTAGGTATAACTCTTACACCTTCCGTTATCGTCGTTGTACTACCATTTACTAAATTTTTCGACATATTGGCAGTAGCGAGTTGTTTAGAAAGAACCTCGTTACAAAGTCTGTCGAATTCAATTTTAGCTTGATTCTTCAGTCGTTTTAAATAATTTAACACGCTATAGGACAAAGAGTTATCCATATTATCAGGTATTAACGTTTGTGCTAAGGGCGCAGGAGCACCCATCCTAGTTAAAGCTCTTCTGAGGGACTGTAAAACAATAAAATGTTATTGAATATACAATAAGTTTAATTACCTAATTATTTGAGATTAATTAAAAACTTACCGCTGCATAATAAGTGGGCATGGTTCTCATGTAATTTTGAAACTGTGTTCGCCATTCGTTTGTTGGCTTCAATCTGTGCACTTTGAAAAGTTCTTCCAACAAAGGTAAAAGAACTGGATAATTGTATGGCATAACAAAAAGATTCACACACGTTAAGTTGGTACTTGCTTTTAAATATCCAAATGGATGGCCCACGTCACTTGATTTATATGAATTAGCTACAAAAACTTGCCAACAAATTGTTGGTTGTTTTCTAGCCAGTATATATTGCGTTAAAGGGCTCGGTTCCAATTCGTATTTGTCAAATGGAAGATTTTCTATCACCATAGGCTCTTGACTGGTACAAGTAAATTTCACGTTTGGATGTGCTGACCTAGGAGGCAAAGAACTAGCACTAAGGTCAGGCCAAAAACTTTCTGGAATCGGCCAGAATCCAACTGCAAAACCTTTCTGTGCGGATCTTGGAACGTAAATCAGTCTTCTACAAGAATGCCATGCGGTATTTCCTGGTACTGTTGGATTAAGAGGGTAATTTCGCGTTCCATTCACTGTACTGTTTTCGTCTTCGTTTTCATCGTCGTCTGCGTGTTGTGCTTCATTGGTTAAAGGTGGAGGATCGGGTCCAATTTTTTCAAAATTTATTACCACACCAGACTGTACCTTTTGTACCAATGAATCTATACACTGCATCATCATTCTGAAAGATGTTATACAATACGAACGACCTACAATAAATAATGAATTATTTAAATCGGTATTTTTTACATATAAGAACCTGATACATTGTACTACCAGCAAAAAAATATTAAATACCTCCTGTAACTTCACACATAGCGTCTATAGGAGAAGAATCACTTGCCACTAAACCAGTATCTCTCTCAACAGCTGGTGTTCCAGATAAACGTAATACCAAAGAAAATAATCTTTGATCCCATCTAAATGGCTCTTTTGTTAGCTCAGATCCAGGTATAGGAGAATGCATCGGCAATGTAAACTTTTAACAAAAATTTAAATGTTTAGTACATTTTCGATCTTACTTGTATCTTTTAGATAATTAAAACTCACATCTTGATTGACTCCGCTATTAGTTGTATATTTTCCTCCATCTGTAATGACAACAATTACCGATGGTTCCAAATAAAAAGGGCATCTTCCTTGACCGTACGTATCTATGCCTGTCTGCATCCGATTTATATTCAAAACATCTAAAGCATGTTTTAAAGCAGCACCTAATGTTGTCAGTCCGACGCATTGTAAATTTTTAAGTTCATTCATAAAAGTTGCTAAATTTTCCTTCCAGCCAGCCTAGAATAAAAAAAATATTTTCATTTATAAGAGTGACACAAATGTTGTTTGCATTTCCTGTCACTGTGACAAAAGTATAAGATTATATATTATTAAAACATTATTTGTATTAAAAATGTTTTAATTGGAATTCTTTATTTTTAACAAATATGATGATAAGGTTAATGGCTCAAGAAAGATACAAAATTGCAACTTGTTATCAGGTATGTACTTCTGTCACTAAAGTTCTGCAATAATAGAGGAGCGAAAAGAACCTCCATGTAACATTAAGACAATAAAGAATAGCTATAAGAAATTTACATTTATTATTTATCCAAATCTTATCAATTTCCATCCAATATATCTTAATTCTTTATTGTCTCAAGTACCGCTAACACATGGAAAACTCTTTTTTTACTTCTCTACCATTATTAAACCGGTGACAGTACCTTAATCCTTATAACAATTTTCAACCTTGGCCTGTTCTTGAACCATGAGCCTGACCACTGCTAAACCCTGAAATAAAAAAAATCTCAACTTCAGATTACAATAGATCTAATTTTAATGCATGACTAAACAACGTATAATTAGATTATGAGAATTGTTTTGTAACAATAATGATAGTAAGAAGGAAAACATTGATAAGATCAAGTGAATGAAAATTTCAGGAAGGTAAGAGGAAAATTGATTTAATCATTGGCTACAGATTTCATAAATTTGGCGCGCATGTATTCAATAGAGAAAGACCCTCGTGGGTAGGCTCCCCACCCCGCGCGTTACTACCCACAATACTGTTCTTCCGTAACGGTGGACGGAAGATACGGCAAGTGCACGAATGCATTTTGTTGCCTTCTTACTGCATATTAATTATTCACCAACCAAAGAGCACAAATAATACAGCAATCAACACAAATACATCGACCCGTAACGTGAAACAATGAATCATGGATGCATTTGAAAGGGAAACTGAAAAACATTCAAAAGGAAAATTAACACGTAAAACCTTATGTACGGGACACTGTACTTATGGCAGCTAACGTAGAGAGCGTACGTGTGCATGTGTGTGAGAGAGATAAAAAGATCTTATAAATAAGAGAGAGAGAGAGAGAGAAAGAGAAGGAAAGGGAGAGAAAGAAGGACAAAAAGTACGAAAGATGCGAACGTAAAGGCAGTGAAATACGAAGAAAACATACCTTGATATTCTGGGGCGGATCTTCGAAGGTCAGGAGCATGTAACGATCTCCACGGCTTTCCGGTGATCTTTGTCTTACCTAAAAAATGGATTATCGTTAAATAATAATGACGACAGAAATGAAACATCGTGCCGTTTTTATACACGCTGCTATTCTCGATGATGGTGTACGAGTTGACGACTTGGCAACCACGATAATCGTACCTCCCGGCCGGGAAAGCTGTGTGACTGGCGTACCTTCACGAAAGTCTCCACGGCGCTCTTAGCTACATCCAAAAGTGTGGGTCGCCCGCCCAAATATGCCCTCTGATTCATGGAGGCCGACGTGTCGATCAAAAAGACTATTATGGTCATCTTCGCGAGGCGAACCCGCTCGTTCTCGAGGTCGTAACTGCGGCCCGAGACCTCCCGTAGTCAGAACTAGCTAGCTAAGAGTCCTACGACGGCGTGGCGCATAGCTGCTTCGACCATTGAACGCTCCCGAATACGTTCTCTGAAAAACTTCTTTTATCGTAACGGCGCCCGCTTCGCTCTTACTCTCTTTCGATCTGTTTCTTTTTCTTTTCTCTCTATCTCTCCCTCTTTCTATATGTGTGTATGTACGATATATATGTATATATATATATAAGTATTTAGTATATATGTATGTTTTTTTCTTTTTCTCTACACCGAACAGAATCTACTGCTACGCCGCGGACCTCTGGTGCTCGAATGTGCCTAGTGGACAGCGGCACAGGACAGCAGCTGAAACGCAACCACGAGATCGCGAGTCGCGAGTCGGACAGGTCTGTCTGCCAGCCTGTCCGCTTGTTCTCTCGTACGTTCCTCTCTTTTCCTTTCCCTATTCTCTAACCCTTGCTTTCTTTCTCTTTTCATCTATTCTCCTTCTCTCTCTAACGTTACTCGACGCCCTCTATCTTTTCTGTTTCGTATCTATCGTTCTGTCGTTTTCGACCTGCCATCTTTCTTCTTATCACGCATGTGAAACTATCTTTTTTCTTTTTTGATCGTTCCTTCTCTTTCAGTTCAACGAGAATAAACGAAACTCTTTCTCTCTCTCTCTTTCTGGATTTCGTTCATCTTTGTTGACGATAGTTTCATCTTTCTTGTAGTTACACTGCGTCGCAAGTCACGTGACATTGTGAAGCTTTTTTTCTATTGGTTATACCCTTTCTACCATGGCTTCGACATTACTTAGCTGAAATGTGATGCATTTCTAAGTTGTGTGAATACATGTATCGTACTCCTGTTTACTTCTATCGAATAGAGTGGTCGGTTTCTATATTTTTACATGTAACGATAGGTTCACGCGATATGGTAAAGCTAGGTTTGTTTCGGTCCTTCAACAGTAGGTATAGGTTTCCATGTGTGTATGCGTGCATACATGCAACCAACCAATCGCATACTTCAGGATGCACTATTTAATCCTCAAACCCTATATTCAATGTAAAATTAATTCACGTCATAATGTACTCAAAACTGATAAATTCTTACAAATACGTATATTAAAGTCTTCTTCGGTAGAGACTGAATCAAATAATACAATTTAGCAAATCATACAAATTTCTAATGATTGTTAATAAATACAAAGAAATTGGCTTAACATGATTTTAGCGGAATCGTTTTCATATAAACAGGCTTTGAAAGATTTTGGCGGTACAACAACCATTAGCATTAACATGTCTCGTACTTAAGTGAGTTCCTAATTGTAAAAATATAAAGAAACGTGTT
Source organism: Osmia lignaria lignaria (assembly GCF_051020975.1). Classification (NCBI taxonomy): domain Eukaryota; kingdom Metazoa; phylum Arthropoda; class Insecta; order Hymenoptera; family Megachilidae; genus Osmia; species Osmia lignaria. Next base: position 9,456,477 of record NC_135033.1, on the reverse strand, counting down.
CATTTGTAATTGTTCCTGACGTTATATTTCTCTTACGTTTGCTGGAATTTGCACATAAGAAATTAATATTTTAAGAAAATAATAAGGGTTGTAGAGTACTTGAATAAAAGCAGTCATTTTAATTCAGTATGATATCCGCTACTGTACGAAACACTGAAACTTATGAGACAGAGAAACAAACAAAGGTTGAGGATATCCAAGTACAACAAATATCTGTAAACAACTGTATTGAGGAAGAAAATAAAAATACAGGTAAGTTGTTTAAATATAATTGTGGTAACATACAGAAAAGTTGTAAATAATAAAGAAAAATAAAATTTAATTTTCATTCTTCAGTGATTGAAAACATGATACTTCAAGAAACAAGCAATGATAGAAGAAAACTTCGTAATGGAAAGTATGTTAATGTAGAAATGTCTAATTTAAGTAAAATTAATGGTGATATCACTAAAAATCGTTCACCACAACAAAAAACTCAACCAAAAAGATTCAATAAAAGAAGAAGCAATGTAACCGAAGAGTTAGAAACAAATGTTCCTATGTTAATAGACGATGAAAATCTAACACCGAATATTGAATCAAACATTAACTTAAATGAACAAGAAGATTTAGGCGATGAACCTGAAAGTAATATGCTAAAAAAGACCAAAACAGACAATAATAATGTACATATTAAAAGACCTATAATATCGCATCAGAAACCTATTAATGTACAACAGAAATGTGAATATTGTTGTCAGAAACTAACAAGCACAGATCTGAAAATATACCCAGGCCATCCTAATGGAGCTATAGAAGAAATGATTGCATTAACAGATCCTAAATTATCCTTATTCACAGGAGAGGAAACTATGGTTTATGAAGGTGATGAAAGACCACAAAACAAAATAACTCACTTTTGTGTGTATGATAAAAATGGACACTTATGTTCTTTTGATACTGGCTTAATTGAAAAGAATGTTGTACTTTATTTTTCTGGTTATATGAAACCTATTTACGAGGAGAACCCATCCCCAGAGGGTGGTATGCCCACAAAAGATATAGGTCCGATAAATGAATGGTGGGTGTCAGGGTTTGATGGTGGTGAATTAGCCCTTATAGGATTTAACACAGCATTTGCAGAATATATATTAATGGAACCAGCCGAAGCGTACGCGCCATTTATGGATTCTGTGAGAGAAAAAATTTATATGAGCAAAATAGTTATAGAATTTTTGTTGGACGAAGTCAATCCTACTTATGAAGATTTATTACATAGATTACAAACCATAGTTCCACCAAAAGGATTAGCTAGATTCACAGAGGATTCTTTGTTACGATACGCGCAATTTATTTGCGATCAAGTAATATCTTTTGACGCATCCGCAAGACCAGAAGATTCTCTCTTGATTACAAGTCCATGTATGAGAGCGTTGATAACGCTTGCAGGTGTGACATTAAAGAAAAGAATTGCGTTGCGCGGAACCCACTCGAAAGATCAAAAGAAGAAAATTACTTGGACCAAAGCCACAACTACGAAATTAGTTAATAATATGTTTGAAACATTCTTCTCCGATCAAATAGCCACAAATGGTGATAAAGAAATATCGGGACCTAAAAGACAAAGATGCGGGATATGCGAGATTTGCCAACAACCAGATTGTGGAGTTTGTACAGCTTGCAAAGACATGATTAAATTTGGTGGGTCTGGTAGAAGTAAGCAAGCCTGCAACATGAGAAGGTGTCCAAATATGGCTATACAAGAAGCTAATGATTCGGATCCAGAAGATGATGATCTCAATGATATGCTAATAGAAAATGTTAAGATTACTCAAAAAATGATTTTGAAAGAATTCAAACATGTCGAAAAAGAAATTACATGGGTGGGAGAAGCAATTATAGATGATGGCAGAAGAACATTCTATAACTCGGTTATTGTCGTTGATGAAGAAATAAAAGCAAATGATTATGTACTGATTGAATCGAATGATCCCACGGTTCCATTACAAATAGCTAAAGTCATATATATGTGGGAGGATAAAAATGGTGCAAAATTGTGTCATGCAAATTGGTTCAGAAGGGGTAGCGATACTGTACTCGGTGAAACATCAGACCCCTTAGAATTGTTTTTACTCGATGAATGTGACAATGTACCATTCGCTTCAATTAAGTCTAAGGCTACTGTTATTTATAAAGCTAGTCCTAACAACTGGAGTGAATTGGGTAATTATACTGCCTGTTATTGGGAACATTATAAATTATCTGTGTTTTAAATGCCCATTAATTATACATTTCAGGAAATGCAGATATACTACCAGAAGATGAAATACAAAATAAAGATGGAAAAACATTTTTTTATCAAAAGAAGTATACACCGGAGACTGCTCGTTTTGAAGATCCATCTCCGGATCCTATATGTCCGCGAAAAGAAATCAGTCACCGATTTTGCCCCGCTTGTGTGCGATTTACAACGTTACAGTGTTACTATACACCAAAGGTTTTTGATCGAGGAGAAGAGAAAAGTAGTAAAGAAGTAATATATAACATGGTAAAATATAAAGGCGAAGAATTTACAGTTGGATCGTCTGTATTTTTAATGCCTGGAGCTATAAAATATAAATATACATCTATATCTCACATTTCTACGAAACCAAAGAAAGGACAAGTAGACGAAGATATGTATCCTGAATATTACCGAAAATCATCGGATCATGTAAAAGGATCAAATTATGATACACCTGAACCATTCCATATTGGATATATAAACGCGATATATGCAAAAACTAATAGTAAATTAGTTGCAGCTTCTGACATATGGATTAAAATAAATAAAATGTACCGGCCAGAAAATACGCACAAAGGACTTTCACTGATGCAACAAGTTGATCTTAATATGCTCTACTGGAGTGACGAGGGTAAAATATTATAATAATAAATATAATCCTTACAGGAATATGTATATTGATAAATCTAATTTTAATTTAAACATTTCAGTTTGCGACGTGAAATTTTCGGATGTAGCAGGAAAATGTTACTTGATGTATTCAGAAAATTTAGATCAGTCCGTAGAAGAATGGACTTCCACTGGTCCAAATCGCTTTTACTTCTCGCAAGCTTATAACGTCCCGGAGAAAACTTTTGTTGACCCACCAAATCATGCTATGAATATTGGGAAATTGGGGAAAGGAAAAGGAAAAGGAAAAGCAAAATACAAAAATAAGAAATTAGAAACTAATGATAATAAGAAAGTAATAAATAAACCCATAGATTATTGCACTGTGCCAAAAAAACTGAGGACACTAGATGTCTTTGCTGGTTGTGGTGGTTAGTGTAAAACTTGTTACTTTTTTTTTGCAATTGCTGAATACTCTACTTTTAATTAATATTTTTATTGCAGGATTATCTGAAGGATTAAGACAAGCTGGTATTGTAGATAATCAATGGGCGATTGAAAAAGATGAACCAGCTGCATGTGCATACAGGCTTAATAATCCTAATACAACGGTATTTTGTGAAGATTGTAATGTACTTTTGCGAATGGTTATGAATGTAAGTATAATTGTTAATATAGAATAAGTAACAAGTTTCAAGAATATATTTGTATTATTTTTGTAGGGTGAACTTTGCGATAATAGCGGACAACGTTTACCTCAAAAGGGGGAAGTAGAATTGTTATGTGGTGGGCCACCGTGCCAAGGTTTCAGTGGCATGAATCGTTTTAATTCGCGGCAATACTCATTATTTAAGAATTCTTTAGTAGTATCGTCTTTGTCTTATTGTGATTATTACAGACCAAAATTCTTTATTATGGAAAATGTTAGAAATTTTGTATCTTTTAAAAAAAGTATGGTACTTAAATTAACATTAAGGTGCCTTGTGCGAATGGGTTACCAATGTACATTTGGTATTCTGCAAGCTGGGAATTACGGTATTCCGCAAACAAGAAGAAGGTGAGAAATATTTAAATTCTATTGATTAAATGTTTAATTATTTATATTTCTAATTTTCATTTATGTATTTTTAGGTTGATTATATTAGCTGCTGCTCCTGGAGAAATCCTTCCAACATATCCAGAACCAACTCATGTGTTTAGTAAACGAGCATGCCAGTTAAGTGTTATCGTGGATAACAAAAAGGTAAGATATAATTGTTATTTAATATAAACTTGAATTATCTGTATAAATACCTTAATATTTTTTTTATTTTTTTCATAGTATTCATCGAACTGTGATTGGACAGAATCAGCGCCGTACAGAACAATCAGTGTTCGTGATGCGATGTCTGATTTACCTAATATCCGAAATGGATGGAATACAGAAGAGATGACTTATGGCGATGAACCAATATCTCACTTTCAAAGAAAAGTAAATTATTAAGTGTTCACTAATATTAACATACAAGTATTAATTCATGAAATATATCGCATTTACCTTTAGGTAAGGCCTAAAGAACCTGATGCTATATTGAGAGATCATATCTGTAAAGATATGGCACCTCTGGTTGAAGCACGAATAGCGCATATTCCAACTGCTAGCGGATCTGATTGGCGAGATTTACCAAATATTGCAGTACGTTTGAGCGATGGAACATACTCAAAGAAACTGTAAATAAATTAAATTCATATGTGTTACAAGAAAATAATTAATTTGATGAATAATAACTTGTTTGTGTTGTAGAGAATATACTTATCATGATAAAAAAGCGGGTAGAAGTTCTACTGGAGCATTTCGTGGTGTATGTAGTTGTTGTACGGGCAGAACATGCGACCCAATGGATCGGCAATATAACACTTTGATTCCTTGGTGTTTACCTCACACTGGTAAACGTCACAATCACTGGGCAGGCTTGTACGGTAGATTGGAGTGGGATGGATTTTTTGGTACTACTATTACTAATCCAGAACCTATGGGTAAACAGGTACGTGATAAATATTTTTTGTTGTATTAAATTATCTTCTATTTTAACTCTTATTTGACTATTCAATATTTTCATTGATTAACAGGGTCGTGTTTTGCATCCTGAACAAACAAGAGTTGTGAGTATAAGAGAATGCGCCAGATCGCAAGGTTTCCCAGACTCTTTTCGATTTTATGGAAACATACTTGATAAACATCGGCAAATCGGCAACGCAGTTCCGCCACCATTAGGTGCTGCTTTGGGTTTTGAAATTAGAAAGTGTTTAAGAAATGAAAATATTGATCAATCAGCCAACAACTTAAATGGTTTTAGTGATTGATAGCATTTTAAACGTTTTTTATAATTAAATGCTACACCTAAGTTTAATGGTAGAATAAGTTATAGATTATTTTTTTATCTACATACATTTATCATCATGTGTTCATTAAAAATATGTAGATGCTTTTATTCTTTACATGATCAAAAGTATTATGTAACACATATGCAGTATGCAATATTAAAGTTTAACAAGTGGAATTAAAAGGTCGAAAGCAGTATTTTAAATTAAATGATTAGATTCTGAAAAATTCGTATATATCGAGAACCTTATATGATATGTACATATTGTATCTTTTTATAACTATAAGCTAAACATAATATTGTTTATCAACATACTTTTAAAAGGAAAGTACTGATAAATAAAGTTTTCAAAGAACATCAGAAATATTCATTATGAAATAAAAATTCATCATTGTTTTTATCTATTTGTATTGTATGTACATAAATAAACAAAATTTATTTTATCTTTCAAGTATAAACTTAAATATATCTTGTTTATATACTTCCTTTATTACATAAATAATAAAAATTAATTTCACACCCATTCACAGCAATTCACAGTCATTCAAAATCACTTCATGAATTGGTGTATTTAAAAGAGCAATATTTGGGTTACATGTCTAAATAATTTAAGCAATATTTAAGAAATCTTTTTCTGTCAATATGTGGGCAGATACTATTTTAATTGTATTTATAAGTATCTGTACAGCTTTATTAGGAGAAGGTAAAAAATTTCTTTTATTTATTGTTTTCTTAGGTTTGAGGTTATTTTCTTATTTCCATATTACATTTTTCACTTATATTTAAATTGTTTATAGGTTTAACATGGCTAATGGTTTATAGAACAGAAAAATATCAGAAGTTAAAATCTGAAGTAGAAAAACAAAGTAAAAAATGTAAGTTCTTGAATCATAGTAGTATTAATTATACATAAAATTGCTTAGTAATTTAAATAAATTTTAAACTGTTGTTTAATATAATTCATTCCAGTGGAAAAGAGGAAAGAAGCGCACGGGGATTCATTAGACAAACAGCAAAAGAAAAAGATTGAAAGAGAGGAAGAAAGATTAAAAAATAATAATAGAGACTTATCTCTTGTAAAAATGAAATCAATGTTTGCAATTGGGTTTGCATTTACTGCTCTTTTAAGCATGTTTAATAGCATATTTGATGGAAGAGTTGTGGCAAGGTTGCCTTTTGTTCCAATTAGTTGGATACAAGGTTTATCTCATAGGAACCTTCCAGGTGATGATTATACAGAGTGTTCATTTATTTTTCTTTATATACTGTGTACCATGAGCATTAGACAGGTAAACACATATTTTTCATTAACACTTACATCTAATTTAATTGAATATTTGATTTGACATGTTTTTGCTTAAAATAGATATTGTTATTTACAGAATATTCAAAAACTACTTGGATTTGCTCCATCTAGAACAGCAAGTAAACAGAGTGGAAGTATTTTTGGCCCTCCACCACAACAATTTAAATGAATTTAGAAAAATTTTATAAATTAATTACATATTTGCCATTCTACTACACTTAATGAATGACTGATAATGAAAGAGAAGTTTTCATATAGATTAAAATTGAAGCTTAATATATTATAATATATACTTAATGTATATATTATCTTTTTAAAGATATTTAGCATACATACAATAAATATATATTTAATACTGATTTTTTTTTAATTTGTATATAATACATTGTTTTAATAAACATTAAAGGATTGTTGATAACTAATTATTTGTTAATGTTTCTGAATGTGAAAAAATATGATTTTTATAGAAACATAAAAATGTAACGATAATCAGAAATATTTAAAAATATTAATGAAAACATAATAATAAAATGTTTAAATATATTGTAAAGGGAGTCTTTTAATTAGTATAATAATGCAATATATTTTAGAAAATAGGTATGACTCATGTATTCCATCAAGCAGTTCTTATACAACAATCAATGTTATATACAAACATAACAATCAATCATATACAAAAAATAACCACTACCCTTAATTCGTAAAAAATATTTAATACAATAGTATGCTTGCGATCTCGTTTTATAGAGAACAAGTTCACATTTATAAATGAACGTGTACTCAACAAATATTAGATCGTTTCGCATTGAACTATTTCAAATTATACATACACGTTTTTACTAAAAAGTTGCCTTCTTTTATATTATTACATAGTATTTTAAGCCTAAAACAGTCTCTTGTTATTAGAGCTAGCGACATTTTATACAAAATGGTACAATTATAATATTTACAATCAATCTACGTACACGACTAAATGTAAGATATCTTAATTTAATAAAAAGTTATTTAACTCATTATTTGAACTTTTGGTGTTACAATTTTACGTTGTATATTACCCTCAATTCATTTTTAACAGTATTTTAATTACATATATTCATTAGTAGAAAGCGATTAGACACCCATCTGGCAATCTGAAAGACAAATGCTTCTTATATTGGAATTTGCACTTCCTGCTCATTAGCGTCATACACTTTGAAATCATCACTGGTCATGCCAATAAGATTAAAATCCACGACGATTCCCGTACAGTTTAGTTTTTATTATAATTAGTTCATTCATATTTTTCGGCAGTGGCTACTCTCTGTAAATTATGAACGTAAAAGGAAGACATGTTAATCGAGATTTTGCTTCTACATGACTCCAATTGTTAATATATTATAAAAAAACAGATAGATAAAAAATATCTCTGACATTATTGCAGACCTTTTTTTAAATATCTGTCTAAAATTATAATAAAAAGTAACGTGTAGGAACCTCTTGCCGTCCAGCAGCCGACGAACCTATTGTTCTCCTTTCATTGTCATTTTGGATTCGAAGTAGTTTTTCGATATTAAAATTCTGCACGTATTACTCGTGAAAAATAAACTTATCACGACATTCTTTTGTAATATTCAGTTTCCATATTACACGATGCAAAGAAATCGAAAGTTATTTGTATATAGTTCAATCTTGTGAAAATATACATGGTATAAATGTCATATTATTTGCCTGATCCTTCGTAATAATAGAAAATTGCACATTATAATCAATTTCCTCGACTAATATAAGCTTGTATCGAATACAATTTGATATCTTCCGTACGATTGTTCATTCTTATTCGTTCACTTTCAGTAAAGCGAACACTTATATTATGCTACCCATGGAAATTCCAATAAATCCTTCGATCACTTCAACTGATTTCAAAACGGTGGACAGTTCACTCCAGGATGAAGATACTGACATTTATCACCAACCCGGCAGTAACCATTTTTCGAAAATTGTCTACACACGGGAGGTTGCTTTCCACTTCCCCTCCATCCACCGCCTCCTCTCCATCCACCTCCTCTGGGTGGAGGTCCTCCACCACCTCTGTACCAACCAGGCCCAGGAACACCTCTACCTCTACCATGCATCGGGCCACCACCCCTAGGCCCCTGAAAGTTAGGCCCAGGACCATACAAAGGACCAGGTGGTCCTTGAAAATTATTTGGATTCATATTATTAAATCCCATGTCTTCTGGCCCCATCATACCATAACCTTCTTGTTGCTGATTGTACATAGGCGGCGGTCCCAACATTCCAGGTGGTACCATTGGACCACCTTCCATTCCAGGTGGAAATGCATTTGGCATGTTTCCCATTGGATTCATACCCATTGCATCTGGTACAACTACTTTTCCATCACCAGTTCTCCAACCTCCTCCTCCAGCGGACATTGGACCTCCCATTTCTGGACCTAATGGACCCATGTGAGAAGGTGGCATCATCTGCTGAGACATTTGAGGAATTGGTCCCATTGAGGTCTGGGGACCCATAGGTGCCATCACTGGTTGTTGATTATGAGGGAACGAGGAATAGTGGAAGCTCGAAACTGGAGGCGTCTGAGGTTGCAATTGAGGTTTTGGTTCTGGCCACGGCATGGAAGTAAAGTCTTTTTCACTTTCCTTGTTTCCCGTGAGATCGTCCAAAGGAATGGTTTTAGGTTCACTATATACATGGTGACGTTCTTCATCAGGCTCTGCTGCCGAGTCTGGAATCCTGCAATTCAAATATATTACATAAAGAAAAACATTTTTATATAATTATTTCTCGTGGTACTCGCATCAGTGAGTACAGTTTATAAGTTGCGACTACTACTACTATTGGTCTAGAGTACTCATTTTTAATGTAGCATGCATATATTATTTTTCACACGACTATCAAAATTAATATTCATGTGTTCCGTGCATGCAACCGTACTTCATTTCACAACTGAAGTATATACTTACATGCTTCGGTTGAAGTACAGCGCTTGTAAAATGCCTTTCTCCCGAGCATACTGAATATCTTTTTCTCTGCTATCTTTTCCGGACTCTACTAAGGCAGGAGGTAGATCGATCGGAATTAAAGGTTTCCACCTTGTTCTCTCTTCCATCAGATCTTCAGTACCTAGAAAATCATTAAATTTTACATAAGATTTGAAATATTTCAGATCAATAAATATTTGATTATGATTCTTATAACTTACTTAATTTCCTAGCCATCTGGAATGCTTCCCTCTCATTTTGCTTTTCCATTTGTTTCATATCGGTGAATGTTTTCGTTACGTTCACTCTTTCCGTTTCATCCAATTCGAAATAACGAACCGATTCCAAATCCGTCTTCCATTTCAATGATTTCTTCGGCCCTTTGCGTTTTTGAAGCAACAAAACGCTTCTTAGACCATCGACGTAACGTATTTCTGGATAAGAACCGGAGTTCTCTTTCTTCGCGGAATCGGACATGGAAGACGTATCCTCCGGGGAATCGGAGGTCTTTTCTTCTGCATCATCGTCAGGTGTTGGTGCTGAACAATAGATAAATATATTTTTATATACACCATTGAAAATAACATATTCAATAGCAAGAACTTTTTAATAATAATTAATTAACTTACTGTTACTTCCATCATCGTCAACATCCGCTTTAAATATCCTGTTTTCTTTCTCATCGGAAGTCTCTTCTTTCTCTTTCTTAACATCATCGTCCGAGTTCTCTTTCTCTTTCTGCTCTTTATCTTCATCTGTTTCCAAAGTGTCTTGATAGAACTGCAATAAAAATGACGTGTTTTTTAAATATGTAAATTCAATACTATCGAATAATTGTCAGAAAATTATTCTTTTTTATTTAAAGTATACTGCTGGTTTTACGATGATTATAATTAACGTATACGTACCTTAAAGTTAGGCTTGACAACTACAGGTGATTTTTCATCGGCACTTGGTGGTGAGGTGGGTGGAGGTGTAACATCACGATTATCGTTACTGGCAGTTTCCTGTTTCTTTGCTTCCGACGGACCATCCTTCGTGATTGATGTCCTTCGCTTCCTCTTTCGCGGCTCTTTGCTTTTCGTCGACGCGGTCAAAGCATCCATAAACATATCGCTTTCTTGCAAAACCATTGCTGAAAAATAATAATAAAAATCATCAGTTTTATCATTCCGGCAAAATGACCCTGAAAATCTGCAAAACATTCAGAAGTAAATAGAATTTTGCGTGAATATTGATATTAAGATCCGACTCCTTCATCGAGCTGAAAACAAGTAACATTTTAAGCGATGATCGAATAAGAATGATATCTACAGGGAATCTGTAACAAAAATACAATCATTGTTTTTAATAAATACAAGAAACATTATGTTACAACAAAGTTAGAAAAACGAAGGATTATCGTGATTCAATCTTCGATAAAGTATTTTTTTTTAAGTACAAAGATGCGTTCTGATGTAATTCAAGATTTAACGAAGAGAAACAATGTTGAATTAAATAGGTAAACTCATCCGTGAAAGAAGATTATATTAATAAATGATTTGTAATGCAAATGAATCAATGTAATTCGATCTGGATCAGTTACTTTCGATCCACTAGATCATCGGTATTCTTTTTTCAAAGTTTCAAGTAAAAGGGGAAGCTAAGATAAACGCGTAACATCGTTTAAAGTTCATAAGTGTGACGAATGATAAACGTAAATATTAATTTAGAAAACATCGTAAATTTTCACCTTTTTTTTACAATCTACATTTGAATATGATTTTTTTTATCGCTAATGAAGTATATAATCACATGGAAAATGATTTTAAACGAAAACAACAATTGTTCAATTGATACCAAAAGCGTTTCGCTTCTTCCACGATTAGCGTGGAAGTATCTATTTTTTAAAATTTTGTACGATGTAGTAATCTGTTATGCATTAATTATGTAAATTTACAGTCTCTTCGTGAATGCATATTTTGATAACATACAGAAACAATAACTTGCTTAACATCTTTTTTTTTTATTTTCTCAAGATACGTTATTTGAAGATTAATTTTTGCATCGAACAATAATGAACAGTTGTATACAACGTGAAAATTTGACGTCCAAATTTGGTTTGTTTATAACAAAGTGACATTACGCAGTGTAACTGGATACGCAATAAAATTTAAGTGTATATATCTAAAGAAAATGCAAAAAAAAAAGATATTGAATTGATAATAAATCACACTGATAATCGTATAAATATCCTTGAAACGCATTCGGTAAAAGTGATAATAGTAAACTGGGGAATAATATACGGGTTTTAATTGTACGGCTCCAATTTTATTTCCATAAACCTTTAAAATTACGCTCGTGAGTAATTTACTTCGTTTCAAAGGCGTTTTGCAAAAGTCGTACGTATACATTTAACTAATTTATTAACGATAAATAAACATTTCGTCTCGTTGTATAATAGTCGCCCGAAAAGAGTGATATACAGTCGTGGTTCGAACAAATAATTATTTAAATTTTACGCAATCGATCCATCAATGATAATTCAATAAAGCTTCCTATCTTCTTCAATATTTTAAAGAAATATAATAACAAAGACTGGAAGATTGTTTTTATCTTTCTCGAGAAATTAGGCAATCACAAACTACTAAACATTCGTAAAAATAAATAACAATGTAAACGTAATTACAATAACATAAATAAAATTTGAATTCGCACATATTTAAATTTAATATAACTATCTTCGTTCATTTGAAATCAGCGATACAAAAATGAATTAACAAACACATTTCATTTTGAATTACTATTTCGTAATACGATAAAATGTTAGAGAACGCATACATATTTTTTTTTTAGAAATCTATGTTTTCGATATGCAAGAAAAAAGAGAAACAAAAAGGAATCGAATAAATGAAAGTATAGATAGTAGCTTGAATAATAAAGCGAGCTACTACATCATTCTTTCAAGTATATCATTTTCAAATTCAAATTGAAATAGGTACCGCATGACGAAAGAATCGTCCACGAATGGCGCGGATCTAAATATGTTGAATGGTTAATATAACGCGTAGCATAATGCACTGCTACAAGAAACAGAGTCTGGCCCTATACGCGATTGCTGACCTAAAGACCATCGCAAAAACATCAGCCTCGGTACTCCACGGAGTACCCAAGAAGCGCGCCGCGCCGTTGCGCAACTCCGTCGTAACTTCCGCCTATTCTCTCCTTCATCGTGTCTAATTCAAATAGACGATTTTTAAATAAAGAGTTTCCTTCGTAATATTCAAATTCAAATCATTGGCTTTCGATATATATCAACGCGGCAATTTTGTTTTGAATATTCTTTGATTAAAGATTGAACTGCAAGATAAATGTTTTCAGTAGCTGATATGGTATACTACATATATACTGGAGTAATTGGAAAATACTCTTGGAGCAAATAAAATCAAAACTACCTGTTATTCAGAGAAGTTTCGTACATAGTAGCATGCCTTTTCATCGATCAACCCTGTTTCAATGAATTAAATATGAAATTCTTTTTTGAAAGGATATGTAAAACTTGATTCTGATAATAAATTCTAGAAATAAATAACAGAATACGCTTGTACGGAACACAAGCATTAAATTTCCTGTCTGCTCTTCTTTTATATCTTTTTCTTTGTCCCATTCCAGTAACATTTTCAACACGATTGTTAATGCGCGATTACTGGCAAGGAAGAAGACCTTCTTCGCCATGTCGACGTTGTCATTGGAAATAGACGAATTACACGTCGTAAGGAGAGGCCCGTTGATCCTAAGGGGCGGCTTGTTCGGAAGACGTCGAGTCGGTATGCAGCGTTGTATTTTTTCATGCATTTATTGGAAGTGCTTTTGTTCCACGATATTCCGCCGCATTCTTTCTTTATACGAATTTCCTTCAAACGTCGTGCCACGCTTTTCTATTCGCTTCTCCATGTATTCGTCCATACATACAATTTACTTTCTTCTCCTCTTTCTCGCTCTTTTTCCATCTCATTCTCTCTCTTTCTCCATTTCTCTCCCTCTCTCCCATTCTCTCTCATTCTTTCTCACGTTCAGAAGGATATCTTGGGACCATAACGCCCGATGCAAATTTCAATTCTCTCTGATGAACGCAATTGATTCTGGCGAATTCACTGTGAATTAAATAATATTATAGAATTGAAATTGGTGTATCTCTCATAATAATTTTGCTTCCCTTGTGCAGCGGACACTCGAAATGGTATCATAATGTTTAAGTAGTACATATAAAATGATTAAACGTTGAAAGATTATCAAAATAGCCAGAAACCTTGTAATTTCAGTTTTGGTATGATTTCATGTAAACAAACTAAAAATATATATATAATAAATGAAAGTATTAATCTCATCTAGTATAACTTTACTATCTCAATCAGATTGTTCCAATGTATGATACCATTTTGAGAGTCATGAGTTGCACTTCGAATTTTGTACAATTAGTCACCGAGAGGATGGAAATCTGGATGGGCTCACGGAATTGAGTGTTTTGCTTTATCAAGCATTCAGTGAGCAAGATGTATAGCAGAAACCCAAGAGTTAAATATTTCCAGATTTCTGATCAATTTATTTAAATGCTTAATAGGGTGTACATGTACAAGGGAAGAAGTATGGACAGACAAGAGTTGGTTTGTTTCCTTACCTAGACAGATTAGTAATATCCGTGGTGACTTCTATTGATGTAACGTTTGTTGGAGAACGGTAAAACACACACCCCGAAAAAATATATGTATATCGATAGGAACACACCTTTTTTTTTTTTGTTTTATCCAAGTATTCTTAGAGGAAACTGCACAATTAAATGCTGATACGTCGCTTATTAAAAAGTATTTTGATTCTATGAATTTACCGCGTGGCACTAGCTTTGAAATATTTTGTACGATATTTAATTAATACTTTATCGAAGATTACCTGCTAGATCTTCTTAATATAGCAAATAAATCGATGCTCAAGGAGGTGATCCTACTGTCTTCGTTCTTCTAAACGTGATGTTAGATATCGAGGCAAGCACAAGAGATCCGTTCGATCCACTTCCATGTGGGTCGATAGATACGTTTTCTTATACCTTCTACAATATTCTAATAATTTGTAGGAAAGTAATACAGGGTGTCCTAGTACATACTATAAACTAAAATATATATGCCTGAAAGAAATCCTGAATTAATAAAATAAGAAAACTATATATGAATGTAGTAAATGAAGTGAAATATCAATATTCACGCAACAGACAAAGTATATAAATATATATAGTTTGCTCGTGATTCTCCTGGAGCCAACCACCTGCAAACTCAATATTAAGAAGTTAGTAAAGAACGGTATAATAGAACAAATTGATATTCAAAGACTAGTTATTTTAAGTTGAATTTAGAATAATTGAACTAGTTAGATAAACATATTTAATTTTTAATTTCTGAAAAAAATATAATCATAAAAATAAAATCAGGAAAACTGCAATATACATATGAAATATTAAATCTTTTCACATTGTATAACATGAAATAATTTGAAAGCAAAAATAATACAGTCTATTAGTTTAAATTTGATTAACATTATGATTACATGTTACACATAATTTCTATACTTTATATACTGTTGTTATTTGAACTTAACAAAAGTGTATATACATTTTCTGTTATATAATATCACCAATAATTGAGAAAAAAAGCTAATTTTTAAATTTAAAGTACCTAGTCTTGGAACATCAGTATCAGATAAGAATTTAAGATAATATGTATCTTTGTCTCTAAAGAATTAAAGTTAACTTGTAGAAAAAAGTATATACATGTACTTGCAAAGAAAAGTTTTAAATACAATATTTGATATATTGAATAATACTTACGTTTTGGTTTTGGTGGTATTAATTTGATGCCTCCTTTCTTTTCTTCGCTCGGGGGTGTTGTTGGCGAGTCCAATGATAATTTAGCTCGTTTATCCGCCGTTGGAATAGCGTCTCTAAGTGGAGATGGCCTCTTTAAAACAGGTAATTTTTGTGGTATAACCTTTTTATCAATGATAGGATTTGGTTTTTTTGCTGATCTAGGTGGAGGAGGTTTGACTTCTTCCTCCAGACCTGTTGATCGGAATTTAGAGTTAAATGTTTTCACAGTCTTTGGTCGTGATGTAGAATCCTGAGAATTTTTCCTACTCTCGATAGAAATAGAAATATTCTTTTTTTCTGGCATTGCAACGATTTTCTTTGAATCAGTCTTATTTTCTTTAGAACTATCCCGTGAATCGGTCGACGATTTTCTTACAGCTGCATCCCCCGATTTTTCTTCTTCCGATTTCTTCTTAGGTATTTTCCCCAACTTTGAACTCAGCGCCTGTCCTTGTACTTTTTCTAAAGTTGCTTTGTCCTTCTCTGCCTGATCCTTCTTCTGTTTTTCTTTCTCTCGTTCTTTATCAGATTTACTTTTACTAGAACTATGTTTACTAGATGAATTGGATGAATGATGTTTATCCTTGTCCTTGGAAGACTTATCCTTGGAACTAGAACTTTTCGAACTACTACTACTAGAGCTAGAGCGATGACTACTGGATTTGTAAGATGCGGAACTACTACGATGCGAACTGGAACTTGAGGTATGTTTAGAAGAACTTTTAGAAGATGAAGACGAGCTATGATGATTTTTCTTATCAGAACTACTAGACTTTTTGTCATCTTTCTTAGTAGAGTCCCGATTTTCTTTATTACTAGACTTACTACTTTCACTACTACCATTATCTTTAATGTCTTTATTGTCCCTACTTTTAACAACATCCACATCAAGACTGTCCGTGGAATCTACTACAGTTTGTTTCACTTCACTCGAAACTTGGTCTAATTTTTCAGATCGTACAACATCCGCTTCACAATCTTGCCCACTGACTACACCATCACTAAGTTCTGTAGATGTTGCTTCCTCCTCGGAGTTCTCTTTCACAGGAAGCGTATTATCCACAATATCTCCGTTAATGTCTACGTTTGTACTGTTTGCATTTAAAACACTAGTAATATTTGCAGCATCCGTCTCCACTTTTGTAAGAATTTGTTTCCCTTCACGAATTGTAATTTTATACACAGGAACTGGAGATTGAGAAGATGTAGATACCACAACGAAAGATGGCTTTTTTGATTGCTGAGTTGATAATTGTTGTTGTATTTGCACCTGCTGAGGTTTACTAACAACTTGCAACTGTAATGATTGTACAGTTGACCTCTCTTGTAACTGATGCTGTTGCTCTTGTGATTGTTGTTGCTGAACATGGGATACTGCGATAGTTGATGTAGAATTTGGAATAAATTGTAGATCTTGCACCTGAACTGTTGCATTTTCAGAACCATCAGAACCTTGAATACCACAATGAATGGAATACTGTTGTTGCTGTGGCTGTGTCGATTGGGAAACTAAACTTTGTCCCAAAGTTCCAGGAGTTTGTACTGGAATAGTCATGATTTGTGCTGGTACAGAATTTGGTGCAGCTTCTCCTTTCACTATTTTTAACCACTGCTCAACTAATCGGCTAGCCAACACTCTAACACCTTGATGACTGCCTTCTTTTGATAAACCTTTTATCAGTTTCGGGCAATTGTTGCTTTTTAATCTTTCAATATCTACTGGGCATAATAACAGCAGTTCAAGAAGTTCTTGAATAAGAGCCCAATTTTTTGCAAGAATACCATCAGTTAGCCACATGTGAATGAGATTCCATCCTCCAGCACCCATGAACCTAAACAGAGATAAAACAAATTGTCCATGTTGTAAATTGTTCTGGGCAGTATCACTTTTTTAAAGAATACATCAAATATTTCAAATAAATAAAATTGTGGGACTCTCATCAGTGAGTACAATCCATACATCGAACTGTTCATTGGTTTGGAGTTCCTATTTTTTTTAATCTAGCATACATATTATAAATTACACAGGTATACATGGTATGAACATCTGTGTATACCAGTATGCAATATAAAGAATTTTACTTTTTACATAAATATTTGTCCAATTGAAGCAAATATTATCTATTTGATGTAGGAAATATTGATATATCAAGTTAGAAAGAACATATATACTTACTGGCTAAGTAAATCAGTATTTGTAGTTTTTAATATTTGGATGTAAATGCATTTTGAAACTAGTTTCTTTGAAAACTTTGTCATTAAATTAGTCAATCGATGAACTTCTTCTTTACTTTTAATACCTCCAGTTGGCCCCAATAAAACGCTAAGACATTTCAATAAAGATAGAGGATCTATACGTGGCTGAAAAAGCACATGTAAAATGTCATATATGTTGAAGTTTCAAAAGATTATGTAACAATATAAAAGATTCATCCAATAAAATTCAAATGTTTTTAATGAAATGTCATGAATTTATTTAGACTTTTAGTATCATCATACTTGTGTAAATGACTTTTTAAAATATTCAACAATTTCTATTCCTCTGAATAAACATCTGCTAGAAAGAATATCTTTTCAAAACGTATACTATTTCATAACCTTTCACATTATGTAACAATATTATGCATTACACTAAAACATTTCAATTTGAGTGGAAAATATGTCGAAAGAACATACAAACATAATAGAAAAGCGATACGATCATTTACCTTCACCATTTTATTACTCAATAGGAGCATTAACAAAATAAATTACATTAATTTTTAAATAATCTCTCATTAAACTATCTATTTACATCGTGCGGCGAATATCGAAAGTTGCTAATGCCAGAAATAGAATAGGAGGTCACACAGGCGAAGGTTATTGATCCTACCGCTTTCCCCTTCCACTACATACATATCAATCGTAATTCATCGCACATGGCGCCCTCTTTCAAGAAATTTATCAAGCAAGGGGGAAAGTAATTGATTGCAACAAAAAACTAGACTTACCATTTTGATGTTATTCTTGACGATTTAACGCATATCGAAGTACAAACAAAGGATCATGACGCAAATCTGTAATGAAACACAAAAATATTCGTTCTTTTAATGGTGCAATGTCAACACATTTCTTCAAGGCTAAGTATACACGACACCGCCATATTGTTCAAAATTCTTAAGAGTATAGATTTATAAATAACTCAAAAAATCCACATCTACGAATAAAAGAATTATTTTGAAGAACATCGTTACCTAAGCCTAAAATATATTTTCACCGATAATCGTTCATTAAAGTCAAATTCTTGAAACGCTTCGTTACTCTCATCGTCCTTTCATTCAACTAACTGTACAAAGAATCTATCCTCACAAAAACGGAGATAATAATCGATAGGATTTTTGTACAGTTTTTGTTATTTTAATTGTTTCGTTATTTTTGCATTCCCTAATCAGAAAAATCTATAAATACTGCAGTTATGCAAAAGCTACAAATAGTAAAACTATCAATGTGAGAGGTAAGCTCTTCAGTTAACGGTGATCACTGGATGGTCAACTGGCGAATCTCTTCCTGCGCAATACTTCTGCGCATATCCTCCCACCCAGAATGGTTACACAACCAACCAATCACATTTCGAATCCCTTTTAACGTCAGCCAATAACTGTTATGACCCCACCCTTTCACTTGACATCACCGAGCAACTTCTATTTATAGCTCACCATGATGATCCATTTATATTAAAATTTTTACCAAAATCGTAGTTTTCTTAGGCATATGCAATCACTAACACTTTTTATAGCGTTCAAATAATATTCGATTATCACTCTTGCAATTTTAACATAAAATAGATACCTTGCATGCAATTTTCAGCGTGAAAACCCGACAATCCCAACGATACAACGAAGTTACATCACTACTGCATTAATAGTTCTATGCTGCCTATCCCTCAAATATTTTAATATTAATTTTTGTCTATTTTTATTATATCCAATACGAAATATATATAGCTGTGTGATAAAAATATAATGAAAACTGTACCAGATTCTGCTAGTTATTCGAAATGAAACGCTGTCAAAAAAAACTTCGGCTTTTTTGAACGACAGAAAAGCCACTCACATTTGATTAACAATTAAATCCTTTTTATGGAAAATAAATGTTCACAGGAGTGTATAAGAAATTTAACATTTCCTATACACGAGAACGACGTGGCCCTACGCTTTGATGAAAATAGGCTACGCATCGGCAAACGCTACAAGATTGTCCAAAATCCGTAAATATCTTCTTCTTCAGCTGCCATCTGTAATCAAACATTGTTTAAATTTTACTTTTATTACCTTAATGTTGATTTTCTTGTGATATCTTGTTGAACAATTCCGAAATTTACTTTTAACTTAAATAAAATTATTCTCACCTAACTACGTAGAAGCTGCTGTTACGCCCAAGTCGGAAGTGTCTTGTTTTCGTCATCTGAGTCAAATGATACTTTATTTTATTACATATTATACTGACATTATGGACAGTTAATTACAAATATATATCTATAAAATATTAAAACTATTTAATTTAATAATAATCAATTTGTTAATCGTTAAAAAAATTTTAATGTAATGAAATAATGATTCTTTTGACTAACTCAATATGAACTAAGATTGTTCCTAGTCATATCAGCAACTTTATAAAATACAGTTTATTAACAATTCATGATATATTTTAGATAATACATGTTTTTATAGGAAAAAAATATTTTTGTATATGTTCGTAAAAGATTTTTGTAATCTAGTAATGAAACGGTTTTCAGCATTTGTTTTGTAATATTTTATAAGACCTGTTTGAATTACTACGGAATCAATTAGAGCAAAGAAATATAAAAATTAATAATAAAAAATATTATAACCATAATTTAATAACTCTGAAAATGCGAAATTAATAATTCTAACTGTATCTTAATTGACTATTTTCTCTTACCAATGAATTTCCGGGTCTCAATTTTATCATATGAAAGTAGGAATGCTGGGTAATTATATATATTAGTGCTATAGATTTTTTGAAAAGAAATATATAAATAAAAATATAATGTCATTGATATTAAATAAGTTGTTCTTAGCTGGATCAGTTTGGCGAACCACCTTAAGTGCAAAAGTAAGGGTTATTAAAGTAATTATTATCTATGTTTATACATTTGAAATTATATTTTAGGTTACACCTGTGAAATTTGTACATTCTACGTTTGTACATTTTGTCGAAGAAGTAGAAGGAACAGAACAATCTAAAAAAATTGATCCTTCAAAAGATAGAAGTAAAATTATTCCTGTTGAAACTAGTATAAAATATTTAGAGAGTAGTGGTAAGCTTTTATATGATATGAATTCTTCTCCATATATTGTTGATCATATGGTTAAAACTGTATTTTAGCTTATAAAACAACTTATGGGAATGATCCAGTATGGAAACCTTACAGACGCAATTTTAAAGGACAATTTGCACCAAGGAGGACAAGGAAAATGTGCATTGTAATTATCCTTAAAATAAATTGAAATTGTTCTGATTATTATAAATGTTATGATAGTTTCATACATATTTTTAGAGAAATGGAGTAATTAGCACTGGTAGTCCTTGTCCAATCTGCAGAGACGAATATCTGGTTCTTGATTACCGTAATATTGAACTGTTAAAGCAATTTGTTTCTCAATACACTGGAGAAACTTTAGATCCTAGGTAAGTTTTACTTTTCTAAGGACTAAAACAAAAAATATTAGCATACAGTACAGTTACTATTGCCTTCTTTTTCTTTTCTACAGTTGTACTGGTCTTTGTCAAAGAGCACACAAGGATCTTCTTGTTGCTTTAATGAAAGCAAAGGAGTATGGTTTATTAATACATGATGTTCCTTATAGATATTACGATTATTTGGAGTGGAAAAATTAATCATTAAACTTTTAATTGCGTTTAAAAATTTGTATTTAAAAAGTAAGAGCCTAACAATGAATAAAAAAGAAATAAATTGTACATTTGCCATAGTAGGTGGTGGTATTGCAGGAGTGTCCTGTGCTGAGAGCATAGGTTTCATAGCACCAGAGGAAAATACCATTTTAATTACAGCAAGTCCTTTGATAAAAGCAGTTACAAATATAGTCCCACTTGGTAAGACTTTAATGCAGTTTGATGTAGAAGAAAAGGATACAGAAACATTGACAAAGACACATGATTCTTTAAAAGTTATTCATGACTTTGTAATAAAAGTAAATATTGCGAATAAACAGCTAGAAACAAAAAATGGGAGAGTTATAAATTATAAAATGTTATGCCTTTGCAATGGTGGCAGGCCCAAGCTTATAGCAGAAGATAATGATTTTGTATTAGGAATAAGAGACACAGAATCAATTGTTAAATTTTCGGAAAAAATAAAAAATGCACGAAAAATTGTTATAATTGGAAATGGAGGCATTGCTACCGAAATTGTTCACGAAGTGGATGGTGTTGAAATGGTATGGGTAATTAAAGATAAACATATTTCTGCAACATTTGTTGATCCCGGAGCTGCCGAATTTTTCATGGGTAAAGTATATAGAACCGATAAATCAACAAATGTTAATATTAAATCTCCAACTAAGAGAATGAGATACAGAATATCTGATACCACAGCTGTAAAAGATGGACCAGCTTTGGGTCCAGATTGGCATAATAATATCGATATAAAAGGCACTTATCTTAAATCTTCAAAAGTGGAAATAGAATACGAATGTGAATTTGTTAAAATTCTTAATCAATCAGAACAAAAAGAATTTGATCCTCAGCAAAACTGGCCTATATATGTTGAATTAACAAACGGAAAGATTATTGGTTGTGATTTTATTGTGTCAGCAACAGGTGTAATACCAAATTCTGACCTAACTGGTTTAGAAAGTGTTAGAAAAGGAGAAGATGGAGGACTATTAGTAGATTGGAAACTAGAAACTTCAGAACAAGGCATATATGCTGCAGGAGATGTATGCACTGCAGGGTGGGAGTTAGCTGAACATTGGTTTCAAATGAGATTGTGGACTCAAGCTCACCAAATGGGACGATATGCGGCAAAAGCAATGGTTTCGAAATTAAGAAATGAAGAGTTTTTACAGGATTTTTGTTTTGAACTTTTCACACATGTTACAAAATTTTTCGGTTATAAAATAGTTTTACTTGGTTTGTTTAATGGACAGAAATTAAATAATAAATATGAAGTACTATTACGTATGACTAAAGGACATGAATACATAAAACTCATACTAAAAAATGGTAAAATGCAAGGAGCAGTGTTGATTGGAGATACTGATTTGGAAGAAATGTGTGAGAATTTAATACTTGATCAATTGGATTTAACCGATTATGGACAAGATTTATTAAATCCCGATATTGATATCGAAGATTATTTCGATTAATAATATATTAGAAACGCTCTTTGTTTCATATTATTACAGTTAATATTGCGAAGAGTATAAAATGTTTGTATGTACTCAACTATGTAAGACTTTAATTATAGTTCTTATTTATTATCAGTCCGTGACATGTACAAAATGTACATGAAACAATTACATTAATAAAAAAAACAAATATTGATTTATGTATTATGCAACTATTAGTCTTTTGTTAAAATGTAAAAAATATACTTCGATAGAATAGTACCA
This sequence comes from Osmia lignaria lignaria, assembly GCF_051020975.1. Lineage (NCBI taxonomy): Eukaryota > Metazoa > Arthropoda > Insecta > Hymenoptera > Megachilidae > Osmia > Osmia lignaria. Next base: position 9,433,422 of record NC_135033.1, on the reverse strand, counting down.
TAGTTTTACACGTTTTATATAAATTTATGTTGATAATGAAAAAAAAGTATCCTATGTACTTAGATACAGATACATTAACATTACACAACATATTGTGAGTAATAAGAAATAAAATAATACAATTAAATATCAATACAGTTAAACGTACTTCTTTGTTTCATTTAACAGTGTTTGGTTATATAGTTAATATATACAACCATTTTTTATCTAACATCTTTTTTTAATATTCATCCATAAGTAATTTTTCTTTTACTAAGTCAGATCTTGTTTTGATTTATCTGTAAATCTTACGCTTTTGTGAACAATTTTATCAGAAGCTGTAGATTTTGTTGGCGTAATAGATTTTCTATTGCAATTTTCAGAAAGTACGTTATCGGATTTTTCAGCTGTACTACAATTCCGAGTAGAGTTTACGATTTCGGCTGTATCTTCGTTTAAGTTTCTCGCTTCTAGAACCTCACGCAAATTATTGATAATAATTTGCATATTATTAAGCGATTCTATGACTAACTGAACTCCGTCATTTCCATCACACAATTTACGTAAAGTTTTTGTCGCCAGTTCCATTTGCACGAGACAAGTATTTATAATTTCCTGTTCTTTACAGGAATGAAAGGTTTGACCGGCACACGGATTTTCAAATACAGACGTATCCAATGAAAGTTGTTGCAGACTCTCGTTTAAATGTTTCTTTACCGGTGTCATGTTTATTGAAATTCGACTACTATTTAAGGAGTCTTCGAAAGTTTCCGTATTTTCGTACGGTTCCCAAATTTCATCTGTTGTATGTAATTCTTTCACTGAATCTTCTATATCGTAATCCCGTAAGTGGTGAATCCACTCTAGAAATCGCATTGGTTCCCAGAGTGTTTCTTTCATACAGTCTCTATTTCGTATACGAATTACTGGTTTTAAACTTTTATTTACAATTATTTGTTGTTGATCAAATTCCTAAAAAGATAATAGCTGATTATATAACTACACAAAAAGTAATCACTGAAAAATAAGACACGTGCGGTTGACACGTACGTAATTAAAACCAACTTCTCTACACCGTTCGGTAGCTTCCTTTACTAATAATTGCGTTTCATGCAAACTAATACCACCGTAATTTATTGCTTCTGTACTTGCTTTCATTTTGAGAGCAAATTCAGCATCTGCTGCTTTCTCGTTTAAAATGCTTTCCAATTCTTGTAAAAATGTTGTTTTATACGGTGCAACAGAATCTTTCTTTGGTTCCACTTGCAATTGTTTTAATCTATTATTCGTTTCAACTTCGGTCGCAAGTAATTCCTTTTCCAATTCCAGTTCCTTTTTCCTTTCATAAATTTGTTCCAATGCTATCTTTTGTTCCTCAACCGTCGAACCAAGAATCTCGATTTTACGTTCGTACGATAATCTTTGAGATCCCAATTGCATCTCAGCTTCTCGTTTAGCATTTTCCAATTCTTTTATCGCTTTCTGTTTACTCTCTTCCAATTCTGCTCTCAGTCTATATAAATACAAAACAATAAAACAACGTTAAATATCTATCACGAAAGTTGAATATTGTTGGTGAATAAACAAAATTGCAGGGTTCATACTTCTCCTCTTGCACTTTAAGAATTTCCTGATGAGCAAATTCGTAATCTACTGCTTGCGTAGAAATTTGAGTATTGTTAAAGTCATCGTACGGATTTAATACTTTGAAATAATGATTGCCGCCGATTACTAATCGATCGCCATGCTTTAGGGCAACTTTACCAGTTACGACCTATAACGAAACGAAGAATTTATTTAAAATAATTAACATGAAAAAATAATAATGATAAGATAAATGTAAACTACCTGTCCATTGACGTACGTGTCCCCTTCCATTTCTGACGACAACGTAAGTTTCCCATTATTGTTTTCAATGGTGCTGTTAAATATATAAAAGACAATTAAAAGAAAGTATAAGACAGTAATTTCAATTATCCATGTAGAAAACTCATTCATAAAATTATACATATAACTTGTTAAATTTCTAAACATCAAACAGAAGAAATGATGTTTAGTTTGGAAATATTCATACCATAAAACCAACACTTATATGGCGCAAAAGTCCATCATGCAGTTTTATGTAGAATATCTGTTAAACGGTATCACATCATAAACGAAGATAAGGAACATGCATTAATAAAAGATAAACGATGGAGAAAAACAAAAGTTAGACATTTCTTTCCTATACCATGAATCGTTAAAGCAGCAGTTAAAGAAAATGTGCAACATGCACGAGACAATGAAAAAGACGAAGACAAATGGATAACGCAAACAAGCCCAACAGATGCATCTCTTCAAACCATTGAACCACAAACGACCCATAAACTAACCAGTGCAAAGGCCTAACCAGTGGTCCATCCAACATGATGTCCAAATTTTTGGAAGAACTTTGATTCCCAAGATTCTTTCCGATACGAACCAATCCTGGAGGAATCAGATACAAAAGTGTACCGGATAACATTGGATCGGCCGCGAGATTTATGAGACAAGGTTGCTTATCCTTCTCGTGAAAATCAATCTCAATAGCAATACCACATTGACGTAAATACTTTAATTCAGAAATCTTTTTTTCCTCAGCATCCCGTAATTTTGTTTGCCATACCCTGAAATTATATGTAACTGAATATTAAGTTCTTCATTGTGTTAAGTTCTTCACTTCTCCAGCAGAGTTTATTCAAACTTCAATGTAATATTCAGTAGGCGTTTATTATAAATTTTTGTGCTTTCCAATGTAAATTTTCAACTTTAACTTTTGTCTAAGCAAGCAAGTATGTTTCTATATTTCCTTTAACCATTCTCTTTATGTATCAGTGCATTAAAAACTATAAGAAACGCCTACTGTACATCTGAAAGAAATTAAATTTTATTAAACAGGGTTATTCATAGAGAGATCTTTAATGAAGTATTGTCATAATAAATGAACTTACATTTGAGAGGTCGCAAGTTGTTCCTCGGTTTTCTTCAACTGATTTTTCAATTTATCAATCTCATCTTGTTTCTGCTTAACTTCATCGTCATTTTGAGCGGTTGTTTCAAAGAGCCGACGAGGCAAAACACCAAGTTGCTTTTCGTATCCCTCGCGAACACCTCGTAATCTCAACACCTCTGCTTTCAGTTCACTAATTACAAGATTATAATTATATAGGTTTTTTAATAAACCCATCGGGGTTAATTTGTCAAGAATAAATTATATCGACAAACTGCGACATACTTTTGTTTTTTTTCAAGCTCTATAAATCTACTTATGCTAGGGCCACATCTGCGTCTAATGTAACATACACGAATTATAACCATGGATTAACGCGCTAATCTTATAACAGCATTGTTAATGATAGCTCGGGTGGCGGTCTTTTTTCTTACATCAAAGAGTTAATGCATAAAATCTACATAAAAATGTAAAACCAAGCGCGTAATTTTTTTCTCGCATTAATTGACTCGTTTATCGCCGTTGGACGATAACGTAGATGTGACTCCAACATTACTGGAACATCATTAAAATTTATAATTACAGTATCTTATTGAATTTTTATAGCAGACGTTAATAATAGCAATTGAAAGAAATAAACGTCATCAATATTGATATTGCGAAGTAATTTTACTCGCTCGTTCGACACATAATTATGTGCGTATTACCGAATTAATCTTTCATGAGGATCTTCGTTAATTCGGACTCGATTAACAATGGCTCTAGCTTGACACGCATAACGAAGCGTTGCAAGTGTTTCTTCGATGTGAATGTTAGCCGGTGATACAGTTCCAAGCATCGCTGTTTTTGAGTTCCCTCCAAGACTTTCCTGGGAATTAAAAGAAAACAGAAATACATTAGCAAATAACAATCATTCACTCTGATAGTTAATTCTGTTTAATATAAAGAAGAGTTAAGTTCACTGAAGACAAACTCAATTGCTAGACCGTGAGGCACCAATTAAGTCCGCCAATCAACAGAGTAATTATATCTTATCATACTAATCACACCCGTTAAGTTTTGCAAATTTGATCCAACTAAATCTTAATTCTTTCTGCGCATAAATAATCCTTATCAACATCCTGCTTGATAAGACAATGTGATCTTAAAAAAAGAAAAGGTACGATTGCGGTTTAATCCTTCACGAGTAATATTTGCTTTTATCGATCACACTTTGACGTTTCTTTCTCAAACGTTATCCTGCTATAATAAATAAAATGATAAGACAGCAGATAAAAGATGGAATTTCTTATTGCTATGTGTACACAAAGGTGTGTTAATCAGTACCACTGGGTTTACAACCGACGATAAAAAAATCATTCTTTTATATTCCTACATTCTTTCCTTTTTTTCTCTCTTTTTGTTACTAATTACTGGAATTTTTATTCATCCTTGAACTCGTTTATTAGTGCTACGTAAAGACGTTTGAATTTCACACAATAACAAGACAACTCGAACTATACTTTATTGGTCCTTGTTAATCGGCATTAAATTATTATCAATTTATTCCGGTAGTAAAGGAAATGCTGATAACTTATCTGAAATAAAATTCGCTTCTTAACATGTATTTCTAACACATTTTTCAAGTAAGCTCGTTACGTAGAAAGAAAAAACTTTCATGTGATCATTTTACGAAGAATTGCATAAACGTAAATACGTTCTCTTCGATTACATAAGAAATTTCATTATGCAAAATACAATATTCCCTCGTGATTAATTAGCTATTTACCGTTTTAGAAATATCAAAATTATTTAATTAATCGTAACATGTTTTATACGTTCATTTGATTTATGATAAAAAAATTAAGTTAACAGTACGTATTCACCATTTTTATCAAGTACACGATGATTATTATTGAACTTGCACCTATTACTATAGGTATGTTCATATCGTAAGGTGATAATTAAAAGAACGGTTTCTCACAAAGATCTTTAAGATACGTACGTACGTATGTACGACGTACCAAGAGATAGTGAGCACTCGACGAGTTTCAAGTATCATCAATTGTTAATAACAACCTTGAAGTACTCATAGAATAAAAGATCTTCATCTTCTCTAAAACGCAATACACCAAGGTGAAACAATGCAAATAATATAGAAAAATACTACAGCGTTATCGGACGGTCTATTATTTATCTAGCTGTATAAATAATTTAATTTATCCACTTCAAAGAATTTGTTCATTTATCGCCAACTTAGAATAACAAACTCTGAACAATTATCTAATTTCAAATAATCCTTTGTTACCATATTGTCGATATTGTACGAAATTGTCATATAAATGAAAAATGATCGAACATGCTCGGCGGGGATTAAGGGCGGTGGACATTTCTCGAGTGAAGCGTATGTATATAAAAAAATTATTTTCAAAGTCTGCAAGAAACAAAGTTGCACTTTAAAAGTGCAGTTGAATAAAGAAAAATAAGAGCTGAAAAACATTGAAGGAAAATACCGTAAAGGGATATAGTTGGAAAATGCGATCGAAGTTGTAAAATTTGCAAGAGTTTCGCGAAGGTGATTGGAGGAGAAGGAGAGGGATCGTATCGGTACCGAAGGGCGTAACAACGAGGAGAGGAGCAGAGGGACAAAGAACCGATGGAGGGGAAAAGCCGACTCATAAACATTGCGTGCTCAGCGTCTCGTACTCTTTAGTTTAAAGCAAAACACCGCAGCATTTCGAGCAGAACGCGATCTCATTTTTTACAGACCACTTGCATTCCTTTATTATTATTTGCAATTGTGCAACAACGTTGATAGTTTTGCCAGTAATTAGCTACCAGAAAGAAAGGAGACCGGAAGCAAAGTTCCTCTACCTAAACTGGTGAAACTGCGTGCTTTCATTGGCTGGGAAAATCAACGTAATTAACAGATCATTTGAACCGCTTTCTTCGTTTGTTTTTTAAACAATAGAAGAAGAACCGTCGGGTAATGCAAGATTCCTATATCAACGGTGAAAGAAGATTCAAAAGTATCTTGATGAAAATAAGAGTCAACTGAAGAAATCGAAGAAGAACATACACGGGATTTTTCACGAAAAGTAGATAGAAAGTCCACTATTCTGTGAGAAAACTTCGACGAGGATGGATCTGGTTTACATTCCTGAGGTCTTGACCTACGGCTTTTTCAGGGCTCCTCAATACCGTGACTACGAGCAGCCCTGGAATACAGATTACTTCAGTTATGGTACGTTTTAATCGAACCTATACCAATCGATTTCATTTATTTATTATCATTCTCTCTTCGTAAATAAATACAATGAGGTCTTTCATTGTTTGAAATCTTTAAAAAAAAATGTTGAAAAAATATCGAGGTACTTATCTATATTACCCACGAAAGACTATTAATAATTATTACAATGTTCATTCACGGTAAGTAAATGTTTATAAAGACTCGAGTTCTTCGTCAGCTTGTTTTTTACTATGATTCAACAATGGATTGTATTATTCTTTTCTGTAAACACGTTTAGCAACGATAGTATCTCGACAGAAGCACGCGATACAAAAGTGTATATCATTTTCTTTATAATTTTAAAACATTTACATTTACCCAAGAAATTAGCATGATTTACTGTTATCTCGTGAATTATGTTCCCCCTTTATGTTCAACTCCTGTTATGAACATTACAATGGATATTAATGATGAGTATCGACACACAATACCGATTTCATCATGCACTTCCTGTTTCGTAAAAGAAAATGAAATGCCAGAGATCGATCAAATTTTCATTTATCGAAACGTATCCACAGTTCAACGATAATTAAATAATATAACATGATCGATCAAATTAACTGATTAACGTTGCTCAATTCGAGACCGTATCATCAAGTAGAATAAAACTAAATTTTCATATTTTGAATTGAATGATGCATACAGGAATAACTCCCAGGTATTTCTACGCAACGAGTTACCCCTTCCACTCTGCTTCCGGCGAGGAACTGGTTGCCTAAAGCAAAGGTGCAGTCGCTGCATTATTTGCCATGCATTCTGTTCTAAAATTATCGTCGTCATCATCGTCGTCATTATTTGTCGTCAAAAATCAATTTCTAATCTTGAAACTGTAAATTCAATCGTAGGTTAAGCTATAAAAGGTACGTTTCAGACAAATAATGACATACGCAGCATCAAAACAAACTAAATACATCGTAGATCTTGAAAAACATGTTTACGATTCCTAGGATTACGAATGTAGTCAGTCGAGACAGTAATAGAATACGCAAATGATCATAGTAGTAATATCTGTCGAATTTATATTTTATTACGACTTTTTATCGAATAAGAAGCGATATTAGCACGTATATTTATATACGAGGATAATATCCAGTACGATTCTTAAAATACTTCTCGCAACAAACGTAATATAATCAATGGGAATAAATACAGTTAAGAAATATTTACCGCTTGATAAAGAATAAGTGTGCGATAAATGAATTTTGTACGGCAATGTAATCCATATAGATTGAGGAAAACACGGATATTTCGATATTCTGCATACACAAGCAGCCTTGCGATAATCGCTTTCGAAGCATTTCACTTTCAAAACCGGAATTTCTACTCGTCCAATTTGCATATTTTATTTTTGTATACCTAACTTCTGTATACGAAAGAAATAATAGCGATGATTAACATCGATCTAGACAAGAATGTCACTGTGAAATTAATTTTTTCATTGATGCTTAAGAAAAAGAAAGAAACAGTTTGACTTTGTGCTTATTACTCTGAAAGTGGGTCAAGGTATTGCTCGATGCGATTTAAATATACGAACAAATGCGTAGAAGTTCTAGATATTATTTTTTTTTAAATATTTTCATCTTGTTTTTTAATCGTACTATAATCTGATGATAATAAAACGTAAAAGGGGCATAGTACGAGTTGGAGAGGTAGCTACGTGTAACGCACCATACTGCGCCGTTCAATGGAACGTGCTACGTGCAAGAAGGCACGATAGCAGCATTCGAAAAAGTCTCTTGACCCTTACCTAATAATAACACGTTCACCATCACAGGGAAGCCAACTGTGTATATGTACTACGATACAGTATAACTGTAACTATTCAGAATTAGTGTCTACTACTTTAACGCATATTTAAAATTTTGTTAAATTTCCTTTTTCGATACCGTTCAAAGAATATTTCTTTCTTGCTAAATAGATTAAAAGAAGATGACGGAGAAATAAAATTATTTTTCAGATAAATCAACACAAGCGCACTCGCAACGATTACCGCAACAACATCATCAACAAAAGCTATCATCGAAGGAGAATTGTTATTTGTGTCGAGAAAATAAAAGAAGAAGCCTAGCCGCTTATATCAGGGGAAAATCGCGAAAGGGTTCTTGCCATGAGATCCACGAAGAAGAAGAAGACGATGTCGATAGTATTAAAGAAGAGAATACAAGCAATGATCACACGTCGAAACAAATATTAAAAAATGGTAATGAACGTTCAGTGATCAACGATAAAAATGAAAGAAAGTAAAGTGTTGTTTATGCAACGATACCTTTTCTGACAAATCGTGTTAAACTCATAGGACATATTTTATATGTCGTAACTTTAGAATTATAACTATTATTTATTTAGAATAGGTATTTTTATAAAGAGTAACATTTTCAATTTACACCTGTATCGATAGTAGCTATAGTATCATCACTTCATGCATAAGTAATAACTTATTTTCATATTTTATGATCACATCTTACGGTCAAATATATTTTGTTAATGAATAACAAACAATAAAATAATTGTTTGATTTAATAGTATTTTTTTTTTTATTAATAATATAATATTCCTTACCTTTAGCAGCCATGTAAGAACAGATTCACGATACGGAACAAATCCTCGTTTGCGATTATTTGTATTTTCAGCAAGGGATGCGATTACTTTTCCTAATGTGAGCAATGATTTATTAATTGACACACCTTCCTGTAAATTACAGTAATTCATTTTGTTAGATAAATACAGTAATGTAATAGGAAAAATTTTAACATGACGTAACAAACCTTTAATCTATCTCCACTCGCACAAGTTTGACTTAATCTCTCACTACCGGCCAGATCAACTAAATTGATTTTGCTACGACGGCTAGCATCTACAGATTCATTATTCAATTGACTATTTATTTGTGTCTGTGTTAATATAATACTAAATATACTATGAGATCTTGAACTTTTTTCATTCATTCCAGTTGCAGCTGTAGCTCTTTGTGAATTGCCCACTTTAAGCCAAGTCTAGACGAAATGTATTTATAGTAACATAGGAATAATTTTAATACACTTACAGGTAATAATATTAACATACCTGCAAATCTTTATAGTTTTGTACACAATGCTGACTTAAATCAACAATATATGGACCAAAAACAGGGTGTTCTCTCACTTTAAGAGGAGCACTTTTTACTCCATTGTTAACAGTGGTTAAAAGATCATGTATCTTCTCGTTATAAATTTCAAAATAACTAATTTCTACTGTAATTTTATTATTTACACTGGCAGATATTCTTGTAAATATATCTTGACAAAATCTTGGAATAATACCAATTTCGTCGTCTAATAGCACTGTATTTATTTGTAAAGATTCTTGACCCATCATACTATAACTTTTACCAGAGCCTGTTTGTCCATAAGCAAACAAACAAACGTTATACCCTTCAAAAGCATTTTGTACTAATGGTAGAACCATATTTTTGAATACAGTTTCTTGACTGGCATGACCAGATTCGCTTGAATCTGCATATGATACAAAACAATGATCATACATGAAAGTATGTTGAATAGATTCACAAGTGACAGTAATATTTTGACCATTTACTTGTATAATTGATGTAACTTTTGAATCATTCAGTTCTCTAAAATAATACAAGATATGAAAAACATTATAACGTTGGATCATCTTAAAAATGTATGTATAAGTACAAAAACTTACTTTGAATTTAAGGGTCTAACACGTATTCCTACAGTCAAATTACTGCTTTCTCCTTCATAGACTGTTTGATCTTCTACACCAAGCTCATTTGATTTACTACTTGGTATTTCTACTTGCACAGCACTAAAGCAGTCAGGAGTAGCTTCAGACAAAATATTGTCATTAAAATAACGTTTTATAGGTGTTCTATGCGAAGGCAAGATATTCATTCTTGTACTGCTTGTAGCAGTACGTGTTTTGTATTGCTTAGGAGTATTAAAATTCATGTTTGAAGTTTTATCATGTAAGATCGAAGTAGATGTAGTTTTTGTTGAAGTTTTACACTTTTCATCAGGTATTACTTCTTCAGTAAATAAAACTTGCTTTTTACGAAGTACATTCATAGATTTTGAATGATTCAAACTTACACCATAAGGTGTACTTGTCAATTTTGAATTCTCCATTATGACATCATCAAATAACATTTGGCGTTTTTCATGGTTTGAACATTTACTTTCATTTTGATTTTGAATACCCTTATGAGATGTATCAAGTATGTCAGAACATCTGTCTTCTCTAAAAATAATAATATATGATTAAAATAAATATTTTTGAATAGTAATGTGATAAGATAAGACGGTATTACATAGTCACCTTTTATTAAGAAAATTAGTGTTTTCTTTGTTAAAATTAATAGGTGAACTTGAGAAAATAGCATCACAAAAACCATGCCCCGTAGATTTTAAGGTATTATGTGACATGTTAGTGAGATATGCAAAATTCTTTCAAACAAGGAACATTTGTACGATGAAAATTTTGTTTTTCATTAACTAACCTCATCAAATCCCGCGTTTTGACAAAATCAGACATATTTCTTGAATTATTTCAGCCAATCACAAGTTGTACTACCCATATAACCAATTTTTTTCGTAGCAACGGTTAAAAGATGAAATGAATTTTTACCAAAATTAGATAACATTTAGTGATTTAATACACACTAACGTTACATGCTTATATATGAACAGTAAATTTGTTTTCAAATTAATAAATTTACCAAATTTTGTTTATAATTTACTGTTATCATTACTACTTCAAAGTAATCTTTTGAATTTAAAATTCACAAGTTTTCATGCTGGCCAATATTTCAAGTCAATACTACCAACATTTCTGTACCGTTTTGAAAAAACTAACCTATATAAACCTTATGTATACCGCGAAAAGACCAGTTTTCGTTTTTCGCGCATCTCCAGTACGCATCTTCGCCCTGATTGGCGATACTCTCAAACGAAGTGGAAAGCGATTAGCAGAGAGCTCGCTGCGTTCCCCCACCATCTTCCAACCTGCGCGTCGCAGTTATGGACTCTGGTGAACTGCGGTATATGTTGATAACGTTCCATTTTCTGACGTGGCCAAAGTTTTTTATCTTGTATAAAATAATAACAAAGTTTTGACATTTTTATGCACGTATGTTAATAATACACCAACGACAATACGTAGATTAGTTATGTTTTGATCAGTTTGTGCAGAATTGTAGAAATGACTACGATAACAGAGGATAACCAAAAAAGCCAGAAGAATAAATGGATTTCAAAAATTTTACTTGGCACATTTATTCTACTTATATTCCTAAATTTACCAACTCTTTGTCAAGCTCATGATCATGACGAGCCACCAAGTTTTAAATATTCCGAAAAAGCTAATTCTCGCCAGATGCAAGATGGTGTGGGTGTATCTAAAGTTATAGATCATCATTCACATGGACATAATGATCATGATCATAATCATGATCATCAAGAGAAATCAGTTTTATCTGATGAGGCTTATAAGGAAGTTATTGTTAAAGCTGTTACATCAACTTTAATCATATCAGCAGCCCCATTTTTTGTTCTGTTTCTTGTACCATTAGACAATACTAAAGAATGTGAATCAGTGCTAAAGATATTGTTAAGTTTTGCATCTGGTGGCTTACTAGGAGATGCATTTTTGCATTTAATTCCTCATGCTTTAGTTCCTCATGTACATGAATCTGAAGAAACTCATTCGCATACACATTCTCATGATCATGACAATGAAGAAGTTAAACATGTACATGATATATCTGTTGGATTATGTGTATTGTTAGGTATAGTGGTGTTTTTAATTGTTGAGAAAGCAGTACGAATTATAAAAACTGACCACAGTCATGTGCATGTACATAATGTCAAAGAAAATAAAAATATTAAATCACAGAAAAGTTCTAAAGAAAAAGAATCTAAGAAACCTGAAAATGAAATAAAAATTGCTGGATATTTAAATTTAGTCGCAGATTTCTTACATAACTTCACAGATGGTCTTGCTATTGGAGCTAGTTATTTAGCGGGGAAAAATATTGGGTATATTACCACATTCACAATTTTACTACACGAAGTACCTCATGAAATAGGAGATTTTGCTATTTTGATACAAAGTGGTTATAGCAAAAGAAAAGTAAGATATTAAAAGAACAATTAGCAAATTTTTTATTTAATAAATTATATAATATGGTTGTTATTTGCAGGCTATGATGCTTCAACTTACTACTGCAATAGGTGCTTTGTTAGGGACTTATGTATCATTACTTGCAGAAGGCATGGGTAAGAATGAACTATTACAAGTTAGAACTTATTTAATATTTGATTAAAATGTAACTTTAATTTATAGGTGACATTGCAACTATGTGGATACTTCCATTTACAGCTGGAGGATTTATTTATATAGCAACAGTTTCTGTAATACCAGAACTCTTAACTGATACTAATTTTAGACAGTCTGTGAAAGAAGTTATTGCATTACTCTTCGGTGTATATATGATGGTTTTCATAGCAAAGTATGAATAGATTTCTTCAATACATTGTGATCATTAATCAAGGATTTATTTCCATTTCCATTTGTATTCGTTAAAGACTACTAATGGAACAAATATATTGCATAACATGAATACCAGTGAAAAAAAAATCGTTATATATCTATTACAAATTTTAACAAGGAAAAGGTCAATGAATATAAAAAAGAATTCAATTTTTGTTAGATATCATTTATATTATATAAGGTGTTCGGCTACGGATGAGTATCCTTACTGGAGGTGGTAGCTGGGGTGATTCTGAACAAACGAGCATTTTGATAAAAGAAAAAGTTGTTTAAAATCAAAGGTTGCCCACTCGTAGGCGAGTACTCTGTATGTAAATAAAAATAGAAAAATTGCAACTCCAATCAATATTAAAATTATATAACGTAATTCCAGAAAAAATGATATTATCATTTATGAAAGTACTGTAATAATTTATTATATAAAATTATAAATGAATTAGTCTTATAAAAAATAATGTAATCAAATATTTCATACTCAATATATTTGTCGTAAATGTAGATATTGAATTCACTAACATACTGATTTTTTAGTACAGACCATTTTGCATTCAATTACTTATTATAGCATATCTAAAACATCGTTTTAAAAAATGATTTGTGCTATAAAGTGATATATTTTTTGCATTGAACTTATTTAATTTTGTACGACTATTAATTCTGGCAATAAGCATATAACTGCTGTAAATGAAAATAAAAATTATATCTTTTCTACATCAGTGGAATGCATATATTTTCTACAATGACAAGAATTACATTTTTAATTTGAATCAAATCACTACTAATTATTATAAAATAGCTGTTATTTTTATTCAAATCAGGACATATATTTACATATCAAATTTATAGTATCTAAACGATACTAGCTAATTTAGCTACTAGCTGGTGTACCTAAATTGATTCTAAGACATCACACTTTGTATTCTTTCAAGACATTTTTCTGCTTCTGCCACAGATTCATTATCTTTCTTAGCTTTTGCTAATTTCTTTCCTTCATTACAATTCTTTTTTGCTTCTTCATGTAATCCTTTAGCAAACAATGCATTTCCCAAATTGATATGAACAGAACTTAAATCATCCATGTCTGGAAACTTTTTTCCTACAAATATAATAATTCAGTTTGATGCAATTGAAAATTATTATAATAATCTGTATCTGTGTCAATATTACCTAGTTCTAATGCTTTAGATAAATATTCAATAGCTTGGTCATATTTTTGTAACATGTAATTGACACTTCCTAAATTACACAGCAAAATAACAGTCTCTTCGTGTTCTTCACCATTTATTTTTATGCATATTTGGTAAGCTTGATTAAAATACTTAAGAGCTTCAACATAATGTGAGTGTGAGAAAAGCATAGATGCATACCATTCTAAATTTACACCTAATAATTGTAACACATCTTGATTCTCACTATCTTTAGCTAAGTGATTTTTTAAATTATTCAAACAAAATTTGAAGCCTTTTTCTGCTTTTCTATGTTCATAAAATATACGATATGTTATTTAATGTAAAATGAAGAAAAGAAAAAGTTATAGAAATTTTTCTTAAGATTGCTTACTCTAAATCTCCTGTTTTGCTGCTTATGTCAGCAATTTTAAGACTAATATGTATGACTGCTAAATCATCTTCTGGAACTCCCTTAGATATTAATCTTTGTAAAACTGACACAAATAAGTTTTCTGCTTTTTTAAAATGATTTGTATCGTATGCTAAATTTGCCATTATATCATATACATAAGTTATACCATCATAATGTTGTAAAGTTTGTGCTTGCCTTAAAGCAACATGTAGCATTTGCTCTGCTTTTTCAAATTCCTTTTTCTATAACAGCAAAATAATCATTACTTATTTATAAAATAAGATCAAAATAATATAGCTCATTATCTAACCTGAATTAATAAAATTGATCGTTTGATTGTCATTTTTAATTCTTCAACCTCATCTTTTTCTTCCTTAGAACCAAATAAGTTAAATAAAATACTGCTTGAGATAATAAAATAATTAATTTGTGATGAATTTTTTTGATTATAGTTTTTATAATGTTTTGTTTTATTAATTTGTGGCAAATATGTTGTAAATATACCTTTCCTTAAATTTAACAGACAAATATTTGCAGCAGTATAATTAGATTTTATGCGTACTTGAGCATATCTGAATGTGTTTGTAATTATCCTTTGACAATACATTGTATTGAATTTTGAATTTTTTACAATTTCTTAATAATGATACTAACCACACTTTAATATACAATTTTTTTAGCAATACATATGCATCCATTCAGTATCTACAATAATATTATAAGAAATAATTCTGTGCAACTCATTATCAGTCAAGTATGTATGTGTTTAACTGCTGAAATACATACTTATGAGTGCAAGATGGATCAATCACTATTGACATCTCAATTATTTCTGATACTATAAAATTATTGAATAAATGTTGTTGTATAAAAGTAGAACTAACTCATAGTAGCAAGATTCCTGTATAAATCATAACAATATAAGTAAATTAGCAAGTATACATGTAATACAATTATATATATATACATAACATGTTTATTCACTTTACATATATGGTTAGTAATAATTTTGCTAGTGTATATACATATATATACTTATACACACATAGATAGATATATAGATATATTCAATATGAAACTATACTAAAAATGTATCTAATTCCAATAAAAATTGTCTATGGACTCTTTGCAATGGTGTAACCATTCATTATTAAAGGCTAGAAATAGTAATACATACATAATGCTATATAAACACATAAAGTTGAGGTCAAATTAACACATTCATAACAATCGAACAGGCAAATGTATCGTATGTGTCGTATGGTTTTCCTTGCCCCACCCTTCTTTTTCGTATCGTAATGCTGCACACCTTGATTTCGTGTATTACGTACCTTTTCACCTCACGGATATGAGATAGGTCATATCACAACAGGTAATAAAATTAACCATATATTTGTTCTATATACAATAAATACAACATTTATGTATTTTTTAGTGACTACACTTTCGATAATAAGAATTGTAAATAAATATTCAAGTGAAGTTTTGTTTCTATGTATAAATATTTCAATCTTTGTGTATACTTTATATTATATATTTCTTTATGTAAGAAGGATAATCAAAATAATATTTAATACAATGATTTAACTGTTAATTATTTTAGAAAGGTACTTTATATTTTAATATATGTTTATATTATAATTTATATGTTCATGGGCACTCCCTGTTTTTTTTTTTTAAACCATTATTTGTAAACATTCATCATTATGTATGATATATTTTATAAATATTTAACTAAATTAATATTAATCATATAAATAAACAAGAAGGAACAATTAGTTCATTGTGGGTTAAGGAAATAGGCCATTTTAAAATTAATGATTGTACATATATTTTTTTATATATCACATTAAATGTTTCTATACATTTTTATTAATTTTTTTATTACTTCTTCAGTGAAAATGAGTTCACAGGACACAACTGATAATGTACCAACAGTTAATTCACCTGATATATCCTCAAGAACAAAAAATTGGGTCCAATTTGAAGATGAAACACCTGTTAAAGATAATGGTAGTATGGAAGAAAAAACTAAAGTAAATACACCAGCTGTAATAAAACCAGAATCAGTTACAGTAAATGTTGAGAAAATTGGAAAAACTGTTGATAAATTAGATAATCAACAAACAAAAAACAATGAGTATAAAGGTGCTGTGATATCAACTGAATCCGTCCAGATTAATTTAGATAGGTCAGGTCTAAGTAGGTCTGTCACATCTGAAAGTCCAGATCTTAATTTGCCGTCCGAAGTAAAAATTTCTGATCCTAAAAGTGCTTCTCTTAAAACCATTGATCTCCGTGATGTATCCAATGGTAGAAGCACTATAAATAATATTATAAGCACACCTATTGGAAATATTAGACAAGGTTTTGCAAATGGGGATACTATAGTTACTCTTTTACCAGTTAATACTAGATGGCCATGGATTACTCCTGCCAAGTTTCGACCAGAATTAGTACCAGAAGAATTAATGGCTCAGGGCTTAACGGTAAACATTTAATAAAATTATATCATTTAATATCCAATTACTAAATAATGAATAGTATTATCTATTATTGAATTTAAAAAATATTTTCTTTCCGTATGTGATGTTTGCATTATTTTACAGTTATATGTAAATTATTGTAATATATTTATTGCAGCTTACAGTAGAAGATTACGTACATATTATGGAGTTGCTTGTGAATGATGTACGTTTTAATATGTACAATGTATGCTACAAAAGAATCCTTGTTCTTTGGATATTCACTGCATTTATTGTATTGCTTGGCTTATTATTTTCTGGAGTAACTGGTCTTACTTTATTTGGCCTCGGCATTATGTGGTTAGTCCTAAATGCTGCTGCAATATTCTTTTGCATGTTTATCAAGATAAAATTAAATCATAATCTTGAGAAATGTATGGCTCAAGTGAACAAGCATTTACTTCGACATAAAATATTGCTTGGATTGGATGATAGAGGGAAGATTTCTTGTCACAAAGTCAATCTCTGTTTTATATATTTTGATACTACAGATTGCATCGTAAGTGTAATTAAATATGCAATTTACTTAAATAGTTAGGGCTTAATATGTTTTGTGATAACTTATTTTATTTAGTGTATTTTATTGATATACAAAAATATTTGCTTTTGATACAAACAGAACATTTATTTGCCAAAGTGTATTGAATGTAAGGAACATTTATTTTATAACAGAAAAAGTTACAAGAAGTTATAGAACGTGAAGAACGCGAGGGTAGAATAATCGGTGAAGATGGAAATTCTGAAATGCGTAGAAAGAGGGAATTGCAACAGCGAATGGATATTGACGATAGTGATATTGTTATCCAAGGCAGTACTACTACTAGAATTTCTCGTAAACAGGTAAGCATCTTTTAGCAGGTAATCGTATTTTAGTTAAGTTTATTAATTTATTTTAATTTTTTACATTTGTTGTTATATTTTTAAATTCTTATTACAATTCTTTTTGTTACTCTCTTGTAAAATGAAATAAAAACTATTAGGGTAAAAGTGAACAAGTATTCTGCCGTTATGTACAACGTTGGGCAAAGGATTATTTACGTCGACGTTTGGATTGGACAGTTGACGAAGAAGGTGGAAATCCTTCTTCACCTCGCCATTTAGCATCAGCTTTATGTCCATGTCAATATATAGAAGAATGGCTACGTAATAAGCCACATGTTCAGGGCAGAGATTTTTGTCCTTCCTGGAGTAGTTTTCTTAAAGATAGAGGCATTTAAATCAAAATTGTTGAATGTGCACATAAAAACTGATAACAGTATTGCTTATAGCAATTTAAAACAGTTTTTAAAAACTTACACTTTAGTTGATTATAATTATTTTAATATCACGTTCATGATTAACATTTTCTTCAAAGAGAACTTTAAATACGAAATATCATATATTAAAAACAATAGAAATTAAATAGTTTTGTAACTATATTTGTAGATAACATAGATAATATTATTAAAACCGAATAAATAATCAAAATTTATATTCATGAAAGTTAATGAAAATAAGTCGCGCTAGATATTAAAACTACTTACTTATCATTTAGTACTTAATTATATAAGATTTTCGCTTTTAGAATTATTAATTACAATTAAATTTTTATATCATATTGATATTAAGGAAGAATTTTTACTCATATTTTTATTGTAAATTGGATCACTAATAGTGATAATATTTAAAGTTCTTTTACATGAAATTTAATATGGTTTTAATTTTAAATAATTAATTTGATGCCACTTTGTATTATATTATTTTGATGAAATTTGAATAATTTGCACACATGTGTACATGTTACAAGTTTGCTTTTAATATTTTTTCTTAGTGCATAACTTGTATATAATATTTAAATATTATATAATCCGAAATTGCACATTTGATATTGTACTTAATGACTGTGTGAAATGGTGAATGATATAAGATTTGTGACAAAATGATAAATTATGTAATTTATAACAGTAGTTAAAAACTGAGTGTACATAGTATGTCTTTTACGTATAGCAGACTTTTCAGCTTTACAGATGAGTTTGTTGTTAATGTATAAAACATAAATTTATTAATTTAGCTCTAGGTACTGAATGATGATGGTATGTGTTGACAGGAACGGGCGGAGTTGCTGTTGCTGAGGTATGCATCTCGATGGGCACATCACTTTGTGCGCCGCAGACTTGATCTGGTTATAGACTCACAGGAACGAAATAGAGACATCGCCGGTCTGTCTGTTCCACCACGACATTGTGTCTCCGCCCGTTGTCCTTGTCAATTCATTGAGGACCATCTCAAATACAAGCCTAGAGGCAAGTTAATATTTCGTACGTTTTTTCTGATGCCGAATTTTGATGGTAAATAACTAAGATCAATTGTTTAATTACAATTCCAGATAATTTGATCAGTTGATTGTATGTTCCTATCTACTTTTTATTACACATCTATCAAACACTTTTACTACCAGTTATACTTAAAATTATTTTTTTATCGTTAGCTATAATATAGTATCATAGAATTTTTTGTATTTTACATACAAAGAAGTCATATTTTTTCAATTTTTTGTTTATTGTAATTTGCTTTTAACTAATCTAAATAACATTCACCACTTTACAACATATAGTAGCACATTATGTTAAATATAAAAAATGTTAAAGAGATAGATTATACATAACATTAATACTTGAAAAAAGAAACGATATAATCATTCCATTGTTACTACATTATTATTCATAAATTCAAATGTTTCAAAATTCTGAAGACATTTACTAAATGTTATGCATATCATATATATATAACATATATTTTTTTAATACATGTTATATTGCTTTCAACTATTGATACTAGAAAACCATACATAAATTATGTATGAATTGGAAGATTTTAATCTGTTAAAGTTAAATTTTATTTTTATGTTTAAAAAGAAATTCTTGCATTTTAGTTACTACAATTTATTATTATTACAAGTAAAGACCTGATATTAAAGCAGCTAGAAACATTTTATATAATTGTTTATACATATATTTTATAATTATTGTCTATGATAAATCGTCATAATAATGTTGTAAAAGGCATACAATGTTGAACTTACATATCTGAATTCCGTCCTAATTGAATATATCAATACATTATATGAGAATGTAATTAATATATTGTATACTTTTATATTATGTTAAAAAAAAATACATAATATTTGTAAATGAATAAGGCTATTCTACTTTTATATAACAAAAATGTAAAGCATTTTGATATCATTGTTAAAAATGTTATAAATAAAGATAAGTATATGATATATGTTTTCTTGGTGGAGGTATGATTGTATTCATGTAAAAAACTATTTCATTAAAGTAATAGTTATTGCACATAAAATATATTGTTAGTTTTAGTTACCAAATGTACCTACAAAGTTCAATGTATACGTATTTTTCTAAAATATAGGTATTTGTTACTAACCACTGACTAATCCAGGGATATTACTTGCATGCAGCTGGACAAAAGATAGTATGCTTTGATATTTTATCTCGGTCACACACTGTGAACACATGAATATCATTCACAAACTGGTACAGGTGTAAGTATAGCTTGACTTGTATCTTTCTGATATACATGTATGCTTAAACAAACACATTACATTTTATTAAAATATATTCATTTATGTATGTATGTACAAATTGGTATGTTTATGTTTTCTAATCATAGAAATTGTAGCACTTTTTTTTGTAGAAAGTTTAGTTATTAACCATATAATCTTTTAAGTCATTTGAATCAAATTACTAATTTTAAATATTTGCCCAATTTTTTCAGGATATCCACCTGGCTTTACATGGTGTGCTTATCTTAGTGACCCATTTGTTAGGTATGATGTTACATTAGGTATCCCTAATTAACAGTGTCAATGATTTAATTAATGCACAACAGTATTTATAAGATATTGTTTAACGAAATAATCGTATCAACACCTATTACTTTACTTATTGTTGATAGTGATTTTTAATATTATTAAGGTATAAGCACAAGAGAATAGTAGATACTTGGTAGTGTATGATAAACTCTTATAGAACCAATGCACCCATAAAATATATATTTTTATATAGTTAATTAATTTTAACTGTTTCTGAAATTCAAGTTTACACTATAGAATTTATCATAAATATATGCAAAGCTAAATAGAAGTTATTAACATTTTTTAGTGCAACTAGAGTGCCTTCTATAAATGCTATGACTTTTGTTACTATTAAAAATTATAGGATTTACAATTAAGAGAATTTTCTAATTGTGAAATTGTATGTTATATTAAATTTCATGTATCAAATTATTCAGATATTTACCATATTAAGTCTATGTGCATACAGAAATACATATACATAAAGTAAGATAGCAGCTATTACATATATGTAGCATTTATTTTTATACAGTATTAATTATATGTATATGTTATAATGTTCTAAGTATTTTATATAAATGAATATATTATTTACATATATATCAATCATTCAGAAATGACTACAATCATTTTGTATAAACAAATAAGTTGTATTTTGTTATATTAATGATTAAGAAAATATTAAATAAGAAATAAATATATTGTATTTACGTTTTTTTCATAAAAAATAATCAACAATTTCATGTTACTAATGCAGCTTGTGCTTGTTTTCTAATATCATCTGCAAGTCTTCTTATTTCATTGTTATCTGTTTGCAACTGTTCTTCTTTGCTTTTAAGCATATTTTCTAAATGTTTTAATCGTTGTTTCATATTTAAATACATTTTCATTTTATGATACGTATCAGAAATATTTGCATTCATTTGACTTTCTTCAGTAATTTCATCTAAAAATAAATTTTTTTAAATTATAATCTAAAACAAGGTTACGTTTCTTTATCATTTTCTTAACAGTTCTTTAATCATTACATTAATAATTAATATGCAAATGATAAAACCTTTATTTATTATTTTGAATGCGACATCATCCATAGCAGCATTATTTAGATCTTCCAACACATGTTCAGAGTTCGGAATGTGTGGTCTTGGGGGTAAATTATTCTTCTTATTGCTAAACATATGTAATTTGATAACGCCACACTTATTATATTTTATTTTACTTTAATTATTGAAAATCCAGACAACACATTAATCATACGTGTAGCAGTAACTATAGATAGTCACTGATAGTCACTGCGTGTACTGTTTATGTATGTACCAACAGTAACTACAGATCCAACAATACCAGATATGCCTTTGTTCTCGAGAAGTCCTGATTTTTGGGGTCCCAGGCACCCCGCGTGGACTTACAATTAGATCGGGTACCTAATTTATCAATTCTTCTTTCATCACATCTCTCACTGTCAACTGGAAAGACACTCGTTTCAACTTTCTTTGATTCTACTTTTTTAGGAATCAATCAAGACCAGCAAGAGGTCGAAAAATTATTAAAATAATTGTTTGACAAACTTGTATTCATAAACTTGTGTTTTAAAAAGACTGCTATAAATGGTTTTTTAAATTCTATATAACGTCACCTATACAAAAGTGGCTCAAACTACTCGGCGACTTACCGATTGATTTTCTAGGGGAACACTAGCGCCATCTATCAAAGAGCAGCTGAAGCTACGCGTCAACTTACCGACTGCACGGCCGATAAGTCGGTAAATAGTTCCGCTACTTTCTAATAGATGGCGATATTGTTCCTTTAGAAAATCAATCGGTAAGTCGTCGAGTAGTTCGAGCTATTCTTGTATAGATGGCGCTACGGTCGAAAATAGAAGTACAACCCCCTAAATACTTCCTTAACGTCCGAAGACAAACTGACGGGCTAAAGCATGAAGCGGATATTTATAGTGCCGAATCTCCCCGTCATTCAATGCCGCGACCAAATACTACTATTTACGTGAATTATTAACTACAGATCCACCAAGACCTGACATGTTTTGTAATTGATATAGTAATTCTTATTGTTAATTCGATACACTGACAATTAGTTATAGGGTATATATCACATTTTTATACTAGGATGGATCAGATGGCGTTTGTTTTCAAGGCACAATTCAGGACCCTCTTCGAAAACAAAGGCATATCTAGTCTTATTGAATCTGTAGTCACTGGTTTCAATCTTCTCCCATTGAAATATCCTATATAAACAGCATTGAATATATATGTATATGTAATACACCATATAGATACGCTGTTTGCTACATTTTCGCTTCATTTTAAAACATCATCCAATTTATCAGGTACTTAATAAATTCAATGACAAATTTTTAATATCTTCAATTTATAAACTGGATAATTTATTTTAATATTGTTATTTCTGTATGATACTTATCTGTACATCAAGTGCCATCGACCAATTCTGTTGAGTTTCATGATATCGCGCAGTATTCAAACTTCACTGAAAATTCTACCGGTAACGAACTATTCTTTGTAGGACGCATATGTTTTTTAGTTATTTGAAATTAATAATTAATATAATTATTGAATCAGATAGATTATTTACAGTTCAATAAGAAAACATTCAAGAAAAGTAGTCTTACATTCTTATTATATATAGTGTTGATATTAATAATACTTTTCTTAGCGTTTGTTTAGGTGCACAAACGTGACTAACATGCCGCCAAAACGGAAAGCAATCCCAAAGGTTAGATAATTATGCGATTTATTTACATAAAGTTATTATTACGTAGTATTAAAATATTCAGCTTCATAAATGTATAATTTTTATATGAATGTATATGTAATGTTTCAATTAATATTAAACTCTATGCCGGTATTTTTGTAAACATAAAGAAAATTAAGAAAATACATTTTTATTCTATTTTGAGTTAGGTAACTGCTATTGAAGGTAAAAATGAAAAGAAGAAAGGAGTTACAAAGTCCCAAGAAACACCTAGCAAGAGATCTAAACGCAGTGCAAGTGATATTGAAGAACCTGCAGTAAAACGTGCCAAAACAGAACCAAAAACGTTTATGAATAAAACAGATACAGATTTGAATGAAACTAATTTTGATTGTGAAAAGTTAAATGCTGAAGGAAATAAATATAACTTAAAAATTGTCAGCTGGAATGTTTCTGGTATAAGGGCACTCATCAAAGTTTGTATAATTCCTGTATGATTTTACCGTATGCTTTTTCAATAGTTTCATAATGTTTTATCATTATATTTATGCAGAAAAGTGGAATGCAATATATTATGAAAGAAAATGCAGACATAGTTTCATTACAAGAAACCAAATGTGATAAAAACAAGTTACCAGAAGAAGTTAAATTAAAGGGATATCATTATTATTTCCATGATAGTAAGTTTTAATAATGTATTGTAAATTTACATGTAAAATATTAAACTGTTCATACACTACAAATAGGTAAAAAACCTGGATATTGTGGAGTTGCATTATATACAAAACAGAAACCAATGAATGTAGAGTATGGTTTAAATAATTCTGAGTTTGATGATGAAGGTAGAATGATTACAGCTGAATATCCGAATTTTTATTTACTTAATGTTTGTAAGTTATTCAGGTTTTAACACCTTTTAAATTTCATTTTTTTATATTGATATTTAATGTATTTAACAATTGTATATAATAGATGTACCTAATGCTGGTCAGAAATTAGTAACACTACCAAAAAGATTGCAATGGAATGAGGTCTTTAAGAACTATGTCAAGCAATTGGATAAGAAAAAGCTAGTAATTATTTGTGGTGATATGAATGTTGCTCATGAAGAAATAGGTAATAATATTTTGCAGTACTTTTTATAAATAATTTTATAAACTTGTAAACTTTAACTTTGTCATATTTTAGACATTGCAAATCCTAAAACAAATGCAAAAAATGCTGGCTTTACTAAAGAAGAACGAGAGGGTATGACAGATTTTCTAGCTCAAGGGTTTGTGGATACATTTAGATTTTTATATCCTGACAAAGCTGGTGTTTATACATTCTGGTCATATTTTGCTAATGCACGTAGTAAAAATATAGGATGGTGAGTACTTAACAAATAAATGATACGAATTTCAATATTGATAGTATTGATTAAAAAATATCCTTTCTTATATAGGAGACTGGATTATTTTTTGGTATCAGAACGAATTAAAAACAAAGTTTGTGACAATGTTGTAAGAGATAAGGTATATGGCAGTGACCATTGTCCCATTGTGCTTTTCATTAATATTTAAGAAATTGAATTTTTTTGTTTAAATTATATTTAATCGTATGGATGTAATTTATTCATTTTCTTTATTTTTATACATTTTGTCTTTTAAAAATAAAATTTCAGTTATAAAACATTCTCATCGTTTATTTAGACTATAAGGAAAACTAGTAATTTTTCTAAATGAACTGTTGTTAATATGATATGTATGCCATTTCGTATCTTTTATAAATTTTACAATATCAAGTAAAGTAGGCTTTACTAAGGAAAAGAAATTCTCAAAATCCTAATTTTGACAATACTATAGTCCAGTAAACATATACTGACTCGTCTCGTTTGACGGACTGTAGTATTAAGATAATACAATTTTAAATTATTACATATTATAAATAACTGAAAAGCACGAATAACAAAGTGAATATTAATTCAAATTTTTCCGCGTCAGAGTTTGTATATAAGAGGTGGGGCGCCACAGCCCCTGTATGTAGAGAGCCTCTTTCGCTCCTTTGTCAGTATTCTTGGCGATGCCTATCTGAAGGGGCGATAACCTGGAACGTCGCCAGTTCCCTGTGGTTCCCTGGGAATACCTAGGAAGCCTACCATGCTTAGTGTTGTACAAAATAAACTTAATATGCTGATTTGTATAGTATGGTCATATAGTATAGTAGTCAGTCATATATTCTATAGAAAAATGTAAACATATTGTACCTTATTGTTGTGCATTCTGAAAAACAAGGTGGAGGTAGTGTATATATATATATATATATATATATATACATACACACATATATATATACGTGCATACAGAAATAAAAATGAAGCGGTAAATTTAATTGTAGTTAAAGATGACATCGGTAACACGGAACATTATTAAATTACATAAATATGAGATTTTCGTTTACTTCTTTTTGTGGACAAATGCTATCTTGTATTCAATTTATAAAGTGTCTTTAATTAGTACTTGTAAGTATTTAAGCGTATTTTGTTTGAAGAGACATGAATTTAATATTTCGATATTTTATAAACTGAATAGTATTCATAAATTTTAGATTTTGATAATTATAACGATGTATATGGTGATTTTGCACCAGGATGGTCATGGATTGGAAAAAAACAAGATATTTCTGATCAAGAATGGAAAATATGGATACCATTAATGATTAAATTAATACCATGGATATTTATCCACCATTTAGTTAGTTTGATTATTAAGACTGTCTCAAATATTACGGTATGACTTTTTGGTATTTCATTTATTTTATAATTTGTGTTTTGCCTTTTTTACTTATAATATTATATATCTTTACAGCTGTTATGTTCTTGGTATACCTTTATGTCTATTTCATTTTTGCATTTTTTAATTGGAACATTAGGTACATTATGTATATTTATACAATTAAGTGTGCTATACATTTTAACATATAAACAGAGTAGATTAATTATATGGTTGATAAATATGATATTTTTATTTCTGATACATTTTCTAAAAATTCCGGATGGTACCTTTCAAAGTACATTCAAATTTAATGATGAAGAGCATTACCTTTTAACTCTTATAATGTGTTGGATTCAATTAAGAAGCATTAGTTATAGCATAGATAATATGAACAAACATTTAAAAAGTGACTGTGATGAGATGCTTTATTTTTTTAACAACTTTTTATACAAATTAGCATACTGCTTGTATCTACCAACATTATCCTTAGGACCATTGATTTTATATCATGAATTCATGGATTCTGTATGTATAATTTTAGTTTATATTGAAAAGTAGAATTTTGTTTAATGATTCAAAATAAATCATATTCTAATTTTCACAGATAAAAGAAACATTTCAATTTTGGAAATTAGAGGATTTCGGAAATTTTTTTTTCAGAATAATTAAATATATTTTTTGGATAGAATTTACAAATCTTTGTTTACATTTTCTCTATTTCAATGTTATGCAGTATCATCCTGAGGTAAAAGTACAGCTTTTGATATAATAACTGTATTAAAACTTATTTAACTTTTTTTTATATTATATTAGGTTGTTGAAATTGTGAATCCATGGGCTTTATATGGATTAGGATATTGTATGGGACAATTTTTCTTAATGAAATATGTTGTGGTGTATGGACTTAATCATACTTTGTGTGCAATAGATAATATAAAAGCACCTTCTCAACCTAAATGTATAGCAAGGATTCATTTGTATTCTGATATGTGGAAATATTTTGATAAAGGTTTATATAAGTTTTTAATAAGGTATGATCCTTGTAGCTGAATAATATAGAAAATATAATGTAATCAAAATTTTCAATAAATTTATTTTTCAGATACATTTATGTGCCATTGTTAAAATCAAATTATAATAAACTGTTTGCTTCATTTTTGTGCTTCACATTTGTCTTTGTATGGCATGGAATGCAAATAAATATCTTTATTTGGGCAGCCCTTAATTTTATAGGGTTAAATATTGAAAGTGTAATGAAGTCATTTGGAAGACAAAAATATTATCTAAGTATAAAGAAAAAATATCTGTCGCAAATTAATGCCAGACGATTCGATTGTATTTTAGCAAGTCCCCTTTTAGCTGTATCAGTAATATCTAATTTTTACTTTTTTGCTGGAGAAGAAATTGGAAATATTTATGTCTACAGATTATTGCATGGTACCATTCTATTATACTTTAGATGCAAAAGGAAGAACTTATTGCAAAATTTGGAATTAGTAAAAATTTTGTTTTGTTACAGATCCTTGGTCCACTACATTTACTTTACTCTTTTTTTTATATTGTTGTTGTCAAGTATCTACAGATATAAAAAATTGGGAACTACAAAAATGTCAGAATATATTATAGTATTACAAAGAAGAAATTGAATATCTTGCATTTGGGAGAGTAAATCACTTTTAAATTACATTCCGAAGTAATTTTTTAATGTTTTATTAAGTACAAAAAGAGTATAAAAATACAGTATATAATTAAAATTACTCTTCATATTAACATCGTTATAATCGTTTAATATTTATTATAATAATAAAAAATTAGTAAAGAGTATGTTTGAATATTTTGTTGTATAGTTATTACAACATTAGTTTCGTATTATATAATATGTATAATAATCAATTGTATGATACATACAAGGCACATTATTTTTCACAGTGTACAATTGGTAATGTAAAATAATTTTTTACTTATTACTTTTGTTTCATACAATGAATAAACAACTGACTTTTGTAAATATTGCATTCTACATTTCTATAGAATTACATCTTGGTTCAGAAGAGTATTTATATCTTCAAAACTGTTGATAATTATTAGTTATGTGAAATGATTTAAGAAATACGAATTCTTAAATTGTAATCTTTTAAACAAACTTTGAATTATAGATATTGATTTTAACGATTCAGTATTTAATTGATTGTGATAAAGATATTTTCAACCAATATTTACAATTATTACTCGAATAAAAAATATGCTTATTTTTCTACAAACATTCTATATCTACATTCTTGTAAGCTTTTAATACGTATATTTAAATCATATTACACAGAGTTTGATTTGTAAAGTATTTTTTTTAAGTGTATATTGATACCAAAATTAATTCACAACTAATTATTAAATATCATTCTGTCTTATGCAAAAACTGTTTATCATTATGTAGAATATCTATTCTGTATTGTATCTTATGCATCATTTGTAATAGCTATGAATTATTGCTATGTAATTATACTGTTATATTATTATAAAAACATTGAGAATATGATGCCAAATAAACGATAATTTGTATACGGAAGACACGTTTGAGCTATATTTGAAAAAATTATGGTAATTTAAGTATTTAAAGACAAAAATATAAACCCAATGAAAATTATTATATACATTTTTGTATACTGCAATATATGTTGTAAACATATATGATTTGCAGCTAGATTGGAAAATTGATCGGTCACACAAGCTTCCTGTTTGTTTAAACAAATTAGAAATTTGTACTATGCTTTTAAATATTTGGCACATAAATAATTGTTATTGCTATTAAGTAACCGTATCTTATGCTAATATACTTAAGTGAATCAAATTTGTAATAATTTCATCATATACATATATATGTAGGATTAATATTGTAGATTAATTAAGATTTATAGCTGCAATGTTTGGAATGGCTAATAAATAAAGATTTTATAATATATAATAAGATACTTCTTAAACAATTCAAAAATAACATTATTTCTCAAGAAACAAAATAAATGCATTTTAATTCATATTTTTAAACTTTATACAGGGTGTTCGGCTAGAAGTGGGTATCGTTCCAGAGGGTGGTAATTAGCTACTATCCCTATCAAGAATGCCCACCTCTAACAGAACATCTTGGATATAAGGTATGCTAATACTGTGCACTTTATATATTCTAAATCATGTAAAAATATTTTATTAAATTCATTTTTTATAAAAAGTCCTTTTTTAATATGTCCTCTTTTTCTAGTAAAAAATATTAAATCTACATTGTTTTAACAATATTTACATGTACAAAAGTTTAGAGTATTATTTTAATGTAACCATACTATCATACATATTTATTAGCTATACAAAAATTTCTTTTAATTTTAAAACCATATTGCTCTTAATATGAAATATCTTTGATTTTACGAAAATAAGGTGAAAAACTCTTTAAATTTATTTTCTATTATTATTAAATGTTACTTACTTGTTTCAAATATTTGTTTTAGTTTCACTTTCTGCAGCATTATTTTGGTCAATTTTAAAAATACTATTTTGTAGTGCATCACTTGTTAATAACAAAATTGTATTTTCATTTTCATTTTGTTTTATATTAATAGCTTGAACATGTTTATTCAATAATGTAAATTTCTGGTGTTTGTTCACTTGAATTTTCGATTTATTTTTAAGATCATCATTAATTTTAAGCGATTGTGGAAGCACATTCACGCATTTATTTTGTATTATTATACTGGTTAAAGGTTCATTATGAATATACAAACTTTGTTCACCTTGATTTAATAATTTTTGATTCTTTTCAAGAATATAATTTGAAGAAGTTATTACTCCATTTTTAATTAAATTTTTTACAATAGTTTGATAGTTACTTAAATTTTTATCTGCTGGTACTAAACTATCTTTAGTTGTTGATGATGTTCTATTAACAACAATATTTGCTTCTTCTAAAGTACTTGAATTTATTGCATTTTTCGATACATCAATCTTATGCACTTGCATTTCTTGACAAGATTTATAATCAAGCATGATAACATTACCGTTTTCTTTCTCGTATTTTATATTTTCTTGAGTAACAGTCATTTGTTTATTGCTATTTTCATCCTGTTTTTGAATATGAATGTTTTCTTGTATCAGTTTTCTTCCTGATTCTTTTATATCGTGTGTATATTTAATTTTTCGTTCGTTCATAGAATTATTTAACGATTCATTGTAATCATTTGTTTTCGAATCTTCTATTATTTGTATGTAATTCTTAAATTGATTTTCCGAAAATTCTAGATTTTCATGAACTTCTATATTATTTCTACTTTTTGTATTATTAACTATATTACTATACTCTACTTTAATATACGACGGTGCTTCGTTTATATTATGATAAATTAATTCCGATTGATCAGTGTTATCATGATATACAATGTGTTCACTTTCATCTTGAACTAACGATGTGTCTTGTATTTTATCCGTGAATTCTTCTGTAAAACAATTGTCATTCTTATTAGAAACGCTATTTACAGTTATTTCAGTCTCTGCAGATTCAGTCTTATTTAAATGAGATTCTGGAGAAATCTCGTATGTTTCAAAACAATTCTTAATAATTTGAACTGCATCGTGTGGCTCCCAATTTTTTTCACTGTTATCAATATCTTCATTTACGATATATTCTTCAGTTTCAGTATCGTGCAGTTGGTCGTTATCATTTTGGTAATGCATAATCGCTTTTGGTGCAATTATACCCTCATTCGCTACATGGTCCTTGTTTGTATCATATTTTTTCCTTC
Source organism: Osmia lignaria lignaria (assembly GCF_051020975.1). NCBI lineage: Eukaryota > Metazoa > Arthropoda > Insecta > Hymenoptera > Megachilidae > Osmia > Osmia lignaria. Next base: position 9,402,432 of record NC_135033.1, on the reverse strand, counting down.
TATTAGTTCGAACTTTCTGAAAATCTTCTTCGGAAAGATGTAACAACTCTCCAGTAGTTGTTAAAACTTTACCATGTCTCGTTTTTAAATGACGTTTGTAGGTATTTCTCGTTTTAAATCTAAGTGATGTAAACACAAATTTTATATTACATTATAATATTTACAATATATAATGTAAATCATTACTTACCGTTGTCCACAATCATCACATCCAAACGGTGCTTCTCCAGTGTGTCTACGTCTATGTTCTCTAAAATGCGATGGATGCCTAAATTTCTTTCCACAATCACCGCACGTAAATCGTGTTTGATTTTGATGAATCAACATGTGATATTTTAAACTGTGTCTCCTTGTAAAAACTGCTCTGCATATGCGACATTCGTAAGGTTTTATTCCCGCATGACTTCTATAATGCGATACTAATGTTGTAGGTGCTGTAAAACTTCGCGGTGGATTGCAAATCCGACATTCAAGATTACTTCCGGTTGGATTTCCTTTTTTCTTAATGCGATCCATAAAAGCTAATGCCATTTCTCTTTCCTCTTTACTAGTCCCTATAAATTTGGCTTTTCCTTTGGGTTTAGTACTTGTCATTTCTGCACTTTTATTACCACCTTCATTTAACCATGATATTTCTGCAAGTAAGTTAAGATGTAATAAAGATAGAAAACAGTATTAAAATCATATCCAAGTATCATATATTTACCTGGTAAATAAATAGTTTCAGATTTCCCATTAACTTTTTCTGACAATTTTTGAGTAATGTGAGGATATTCTTTCATATGAACACTATCAGTACCAACAACCATAAGTACGATCTATATAAAAAAAATTATATATCATATTCAAAACTTTCAAATTATGCGCTCATCTTTTGTATCGACACTTACATTTTCATTTGCAGTATTTTCAAAGGTATCATGAAAAGATACTTCCTTTGTGTTAGGAATTTCATCTTTTAAACGTTCGAAATAGCTATGATCACCAAGAACTTTGAAATCTGCTCTATCTGTATCCTTTTGCTCAGAATTATGTAATTTTTTGGAATTTTCTACTTTTTCAACATTTTTATTTTTGTCTAATTCTTTAAAAGTAGAATCATTCAATAAAATATTTCTCAAATAATTTGTAGAATTTTCAATAATATTTTTATTCTCCTTATTCAATGCCTCTTGTGGTTTCCTTGTCTGTTGAAATTTATTTTTCTTACTTTGAGCACTTGTTTTATAATTTTTGTAACTCACTGACTTTGCTGTAAAATTCTTATCTATAAAGCAATATTATAAATATGTTATTTTTTTATTATAATTGTTTCTGCTTGTAGGAACATAGTTATATTTACTTACAAGCATCCTTGTTTGTTTTTAAATATTCTAAATGTTCTGCTAAGTGTGCTTTAATTGACATTCTTGCCCTTCCCTCACTTGCAAAACTAGTATATTTTTGTCCACACCCAACAACTAGAGCACACGTATAAGAGTATTGCCTTTTTAATTCATCGCTTGTAAAAATAGAAAACTGTTTAACTAATTGTGATGCAGGCATGGACAAAAGCTGTGGCACAGTAAAGAATGATTCATAAGTCTTTCTTTTTATGTAATCTGTTTTTGACTTGCATTGTGATGTTAATAATGATTTACTATATTTCTTTTCCGAATGTAATGTTTGAGAAGCAACTTCTGCCAGCATATCTAATAAAGCAGCAGGACTATCGCTTCCCACAATACCTGAAATTAATGAAATTTAGTTTTTTTCATTTATACATTTGTAATAAACTTTTTTACTATGTAATAAACTTTCAAATTTTAATTAGCAATTACATTTAGTACATTTTCATCTTATTTGTCATGTTGATTATTAATGTTCTTACAATAATAATAAATATGTTCTTCCATTAGTATTATGACCTATGACAGTTGAAAATTATTCTTAAATTTTCAGAAACGATAGTAAAATTATATATGTTTTTAATATAGAACATAGTGAAATTCGCTGAAAAAATAAGAGTTTTCAGTCTTTTCATATGTGAAAACAAAGTTCTAATTTTCAAGCATCATTCTAGCAGACGCCATAAGGACGCCCAGCAGACGGTTTTTCAATTCATCTTTATTATAATGTTTAAAACAATATATATTTTTGTATTAATACGGATATATTGGAGAAACAATAAGTTTTAGTACATAAAATAAATAAAAATGTACCTCTGTTGTATGAATTAGAAGTATATTCATGGTTTGTTTTGGTGTTCATTATGGCATTCGTATTCGCGGCGTGTCTTCATTCCACTGTCTTCTCTACAACATACCTACATAACAGGTTCCTTCTTGTTGCTTCCTTGTTTGCCTTCTTTCTTGTCAATCCTGAAAACAGTATTACCAATCTACATATAAAATAAAAATTTTATGCCACATAATGTACATACACAAATTGTATATATAAGGGATGTATATGTGTATGTACCTGCATATGAATGTGTCTACTTTCAAGTATGTGTGCTCTTTTTTGTATTTTTATGAATTGTTAACAAATGTGAATTTTGGTTTCTTTATACAATTTTTATTAATTATGTAAAAGTGGTGTGTATATTGAGTATGTAAATTAATGTTATATGTAAATTTATTTTTAAACACATAAAGTTTACTACTGTTAACCACTGTTTTATTTAAATATATGTATTATATATGTATATTTGTAAGAGAGTTTCAAGGAGCAATGAATAAAACTAATTTTTACTCAAATTAAATGTAGTGTACATTTGTATATAGTACAGGTTGTGATCAGGGTAAGAGATACAAACTTTATGATTATAAATTCTTAAGTGTTTTATTGTATTGAGATAGAAATTTCTAACCCCTCATAAAAGAAATACATGTATAATATTATACGTATTATAGATAGAATATCATATGTATGTACTAAGTTTATTTAAAGGGTTTATCATTTCATTGTGACTTTATGAACAATTCGTTTACTAATTTTTACATCAGTGTAATTTATTACAGCTACCTATTGATTCATTTTTAATCATATCAGTATCAAATATGTCTTTAATGATATCTTGCTTTTTCTTCATATGAGTAGGCAAACCATGGAATAAATTCTCTGTAATTTGTTTTCTGTTTGTCATATGCTTTTTATGATCTGGGCTGAAAAATTCAATATTTTCATTATCATCAATAGCTTTCATTGATGCTAATAACTGTTCTTTGATATAATTAGCTGGTTTTAGTTGAGTACTAATTTTATTTGTAGTATTAACATCTACAGATGTATTAGGAATTGAATTAGAATCATATGATTTTACATCATTTAATAATGTCTCAACATTTTTTGATTCTGTATTTATATCTTGCTTATTTAATTTATTCTTTGTTTCTACATCACTGTTTTCAATCAGAATATTTTTGCTTCTTATTTCTATTTCACTTGTTTCTATTTTATTTATATCTTCTTTTTCATCCAAGTTTTTAGAAACATTTAATGGATCCTTTGTAGATGTTGTTTGCAAATCTTTAAAAAGATTTTCATTTACATGAGGCATCTTTGATTCTAATTCATTATAAGTTATGAATGATGCGGCATTTTGATTCCATAGTTCATCTTTTGATTTTAATGTTTGTAACAATGATTCAGTTTCAAAGTCATTTTGTGTTATATGACTATATTCTTGTCTTTTAGTTTGATCAAGTATATACTTCTCAACATTTTCTGAATTTGTATCTTCTTGTTCAGTATGTGCTACATTATATTGATCACCTGCATTTTTAATTTGTATTTGATCATCACATATAGAAGATATTAATTTAAGTGTATCATTTTGATTGTTTATTAGAAAGTGATGTTTAACTGACTCTTCTTGGAGTTCAAATTCTGTTTCTGAATTACTTTTGTAAGAATCTTTTCTATCCTGTACTTTAAATTTATCTTTATATTCAGAAAATATTAACTCTTTTAAATGTTCAGTATCATCTGTGTTGCTAATTAATCTAAAAAGTAATAAATAATAATTACCATTAGAGATATCAATCTATTAACATAAAAGAAAATAACAAAGAAAATACAAACCTTTTGTGTAGTTGTCTGGAATTAGCTGTATTAACATAATTATTTTTGAAATTTTCACTTTCATTTTCACTACCACTATTTGCAGATGAATCAGAAAGTTCTTTATCCAATGTCTTGTTTAAGTTCTGATATTTTTTATTTTTATATATTTTTTTCAATTTATCTGTATTCATTTCATACTGCCAATTAACATTTTCCTCTTGCTTTCTTGACTCTTGTAAATTTTGTAAGTTTATTGAAATCTTTGAATTTTCATTTACTGTGAAATCTGGTTCTTTAAATTTTTCTTCTGAATCATTTGATGAAGTTCTTCTGTGTAATGATTTTTGGAGACGATACTTTCTTACTTGTTCCAAATTTGCCATTGTTTCTGACCTTACAGAATTCAAGGTTTGATTTGAATTCACTTCTTCATTCTCTTTGATATTTTTATCATTTAATTCAGATGAATGAAGTACAGGCTAAAAGTAGTAAAAATAGAATTTTTTAATTGTTTAAAAAGAATTATAAATATTTAAAAATTATGTTATAGGACTGATTCTTACCAAGGTATTATCTTGTACATCTATTTGCCATTTTTTACATTTATCTGGTAATTTCAATGGATTTGATGAGCTGGAAAGTATTACAGAGTAAGAACATGATAAGTAAGAGAACTAATTTAATACTATATTTATCACATACCTAATATCTCTTAAATTTGTGAGAGATTGTGTACCAAGACGTCTATTTTTACTACGAAATAATAATTGCAATTGCCCGCTAGAATATAATCTATGTTCTCTATTATCTAGTAAATTTTCTAAGCCTCTTAATTTTTCTGTTGCTTCATCTAAATTTTTTTGTGTCTCTTTTCGCTTAGAAATTTCCGTGTGTAATTGATGTTTTAAACTTTTACTTTCAAGAGTCAATTTTCTGTGTAATGTCTAATAAGGCATTAAAATATATGAACAGTAGGCAAGACATTGTATAATATTATTAAACTTTTCATTTACCTGTATAGTATCTTGCTGTTGCTGTATTCTATGATGTAAATCTGAAACTTGCAGTTGTAATTTATCCCTTTCTTCTAAATTACGATCTTTACTGAGTTGTAACAAATGTTTATTTTGACACTATAGAAATAATGTATAAACATTAATTTCCAATACTTCTGGATAATATGTTAAAAACATATTAATCAGTATTCACCTGCAGTTGTTGAAGTTCATATTCCTTTTCCTTCAATAAATCACATGTTTCCTTTTGTAGAGCTTTTAACTTTTTATATTTAATTTGAAGTACTCTCAGTTCCTCATGATGTGAATTAATGATTCTTGGAAGTTCAGCATTTGTTCCTTCGTAACGTTTTAATGCTGAATCTTGCCTCTTTTGTAGGGATTTTAATAATTTGTTTTCATTACTTAATTCCTGTAGAAAAAGACATATTGAATACATTGAACATACCTGTAATTAATATAAGCTTTTAATGTATAAATGGCTTTGTAATGGTTTCATATCTTATTTCATTTATATAATGATGATTAAAATTATTACATTTAATTGATAATGTGCATCAGCTAATTGATTTTGCAGTTCTTTAATGCGTAACATTTTTGCTGATAGAACTCTTTGTTCAATGCTACTTTTATTAAGTTTTGATTGTTCAGAAAAATGTTGCTGTCGAATATTAACTTGATATGGCTGACCTGTACATAGTTTAAGAATAAATTATATATTCATAAAAAGTTTTAAACATTTAGAATACATATGATAATATAACAGTATATACAAACCAAGTAAAGGATGCAAGTTTTTCTTCTTAGATGAAAGACATGTTATATTTTTTTGTGGCAAACTACATTTAGTTTCCACTGATTTCCCTAAATTAGAATTTTGTTTTCTGTAAATTATATATGAATATATTGTGTTAAAATGTTTCAAAAATATTTATTTCCTGTTTATTTGTTTTAATTTTTACTTAAATATATGTGACTTTATAGAAACAGTTATGTCAGAATATTTGTAAAGTGTTTGATATTGTTTTGATTACCTATTGAGGTTTTTATGGGTATTAAAATGTACTACAGGTAATGTAGGTACTTCAGTTTGCATTTTATATATGACAATTCTACATCACAGCTAATATCTCAAACATATGTAATACTTGTATTTAATAAAACAAAGTATTATAGCTTTGTCCAAAACTTATTGAAGACTAATCAGCATCCATAATTGTTTTTAAATGGTTGCTAAGGTAACAGGCACATAACATTTCACTAATCAATGTGTTTTGAAACTATATAAAGTCAACTCAATTGAAGTGGATAAAAACTGAAATTCTTTCAAATTATTTTATTTTCTTTCATTTATGGCATATTAATTATATAAAACGTTAGAAAAATCTTCCACTTAATACTTTATCCATTAGTCATACACGGATTTAAAATACTTTTATTTTTATAAATCTGTATACAATTATATTACAGAAATACAACTTAGTTACAAGTACTTGATCTTTTAAAAATACCAGATATTTGTACATATATAAGTAGATATGTGCACAGCACATACATTATTGTTACAACCTGTGTAAATTAAGTTTACAATACTAAATATACTTAATCGTTGCTACTTGTATTTATAATGTACAATGAAATAAATAACAATTTTTTAACATTTTGAAATGTTCCTATATTAAAATGAGAAAAAATGTGAATATGTAATTAGAATTGTATTAGAAGTATTATATGTAGTATATCCTGTTCATGGCGTTGTATTGTACATGTTATATTAAACACTCAAGTTCGTTAAAAAAGAAAAAAAAATAAACTTTCATTTCACGTTTAATTTCTTGAATACTATTTTTTCATTATTTGTTTTTAAATTGAATATTACGTTAACATGTTTACCTGTATGTTATACGATACTTGTTTTAAACTCCAGGAGTTCTATGATTATTTTCTTTTTCTTTATTATTAGATTTGAGCATTCCCATATGCTGTGTTTTCCATAATTTACTATAGAAAGAATTTGGCGTAGCTAGCAAACAATCATGTGTTCCTCTCTCAATTAAACTACCATTGGCTAGTACTAAAATTTCATCTGAATCCATGACTGTAGATAAACGATGGGCAATAACGATGGACGTACGCCCGGTGGTTGCTCTGCGTAATGCTTCAAGGATATGCTGTGAAGATATTATTGTTAAATGTGTATCAATAGTATTTAAATTACGTTGGAAGAACTTACATATTCTGTGATAGAATCTAAAGACGACGTGGCCTCGTCAAAGATTAATATTGGACTGTTTTTCAAAATTGCTCTAGCAATTGCAACCCGCTGTTTTTCACCGCCGCTTAATTTTAAACCACGTTCACCAACTGGTGTATCGTATCCTTTTGGCCATTTAAGAATGGAATCGTGTAAATTTGCCATTTTGGCAGCTTCATAAACTTCTTCCTTTGATTTAGATAAATTTCCATAATGAAGATTATAAAAGATACTTTCGTGAAAGAGAACTGTATCCTGAAATGATGTTTCGAAGTTAATATTTCAAGATCGTTTTTCATTATATCGATTCACTTACCTGCGGAACAATTGCTATTGATTTTCTTAAAATATCTAAATCAACGTCTTGAATATTGTAACCATTAATGTGAACACTGCCAGATTGTGGTTCAAAAAATCGGTATAACAATCTTACTAATGTTGTTTTACTAAAAATATACACTGTCACTTAATATTTTCTAAAAATCTAAATTATTTAAATGATACTTCAAACTTACCCAGAACCAGATCCTCCAACAATAGCAATTTTTTTACCACTTGGTATAGTAAAATTCATATCTTTAAAAATAGGTTTACCCTCAACGTATTGAAAATTAAGATTTCTGAATTCAATATTTGAATTCTTTGAGTTTAAGTGCAACTGTATTGCATTCTCTTTGGACTGATATTACATTGTAAAATATATTCATTATTTACATATTATTATGTTTCTTATGGTTTTAAAATAAAATATATATACCTTAATAGCTGTATCCATTGTCATCAATGTAAACATAGTTTGCATATCAATAAGAGCTTGTCTAACTTCGCGATATACTGATCCTAGAAATCCCAAAGGAACTGATAGTTGAAATAAAAGCCCATTGACCATTACTAAATCTCCAACCGTCATAGTACCTACAAAGATTTTCATATTACGTATATTTTTATATCTCAGATATTTTCGATATAAAGAAAACTGTACCTTGTGTAATATTTTGAGCTGCTAATACCATTATCAAACTTAAGGCAGCACTGAATATGGCATTTTGTCCAAAATTTAGCAGTGCTAAACTAGTGTTTGTTTTAAGTGATGCAGCTTCGTACTTTTTCAATGATTCATCATATCTTTGTGCTTCAAATTTTTCATTGTTAAAATACTAACATAAAAAGTATTGTTTTTAATTGTTTATCTAATAAAGACGATATACTTTTATATATACATAGTTATTAATCACAAGAATAGTAGACTTTATATAGTACCTTTACTGTTTCATAATTAATAAGTGAATCTACTGCTTTATTGCTTGCTTCATTCTCTGCTTGATTCATATAAACTCTAAACTTGGTTCGCCACTGTGTAATAGCTAATGTAAATATAGCATAAATTCCTACACAACCAAGAGCAATACTTGCATATTCTCCACCACATTTTAAATATAGTACTGTACTGACTAAGGATAATTCAAAGACAGTGGGTATAATATTAAATACCATTGCATTTAGTACAAAATTTATACCTCGGCTGCCTCTATCTATTGTCTACAAAAATGTTATATAGGTAATAACAAGTGAAAACAATTAATAGAAACTTTTGAAAAATCAAAATTTATGTTACTTTTGATAATGCTCCAGTTTGTCTATTCAAATGAAAAGCCATGTCTAAATTGTGCAAATGTAAAAAGACATTTTTGGCTATTTTTCGAATAGAATGTTGTGCAACTTTTGCAAAAACTGCATTGCGTAATTCACTGAATCCAGCCGCCCCTGCGCGTGCTATTCCATCTGTTTGATAAGAAATTAGCTGTTAATTTTTAATTATAGTATTATTTCTTAAACAATTTAATATACGTACATCCTATAAGTAATGTTGTTGCTGCAGTTACAACTGTTTCTGGTGCAGTATCTAGACTTAAAATAGCATTGCCAGTACTTGCTATATGTTGAGAATTGATAGCATCTATTGCATATTTGAAAATAAAAGGGACACAAACATTTAAAACCTTTGCACCAATAAGTAAACTAACAGCAACTTTAACTCTGTTCCTTATTTCTGGATCATCCTACAAATAGACATAGATGTATTACTGTAACATTAATAAAATGTTTAAGATGACTTACTCTAGGCCAAATATACTGAAGCATTGCTTTTATCATATCCGATGAAGTAACTGGTTCTTTTTCTTGTAAATCAATACTTTCTTGACTTAAACTGGATACACCAGGATGAAAACAATCTCTTTTTTGTTGACCTGATTTCCCTTCCCTAAATCCAGGAATTGGTAGTGGAAACTTTATTGGTGTAATAAATTTTAAATGTAATGCACTTTTTTTCTGTGTACGATGAATTGCACTTCCACTAAAACACTATAAAAATATTTATTTAGAAATTTATAAGCAATTTTATATGATTTTCAGTAAGATCTTAATTACAATGTTATTTAAAAACGTTAATAGTTTAGAAAAGAGAATATAAAAATATTTTAATAAGTATAAATAAACGAAAACCTTATTTATATTACAACAGATGGTTATTAATTTTTTTTAATGTTAAATGAAATAACTACCTAATTATTAGAAAATTACACAAAACTCAGTAAAAACATAACAATTTATTAAAATGCTACAAAATTATAAATCATATACCTATATTATATAATATTTTTTATGTATACATATTGTAAATTGTTTTTAATTTTACATTACTTTTATACAAAAGTTATTATATGATTCAATTAATATTTCAATATATTCTTCTATAAAACTTATTGCAATGGAAAAGCATTGTGTACAATTCTTAAGTGTTTTCATATCTTCTAATTGATGCACTAATTGGTTCTTTTTTAGATTAAAAATTTGTATTGCTATATCACATGTACTTATTATATCATCACAAGTAAGAGAATTTCCATATAGTTTTGTACTCCAATATTTTTTTTGTAATTTTGTACTTAATATGAATAATGTAGATATTGCATTATAATTCAATCCTTGTCTTATAAATGCCATATTTTTTTGTAAATGATTAGAAATTATAAAATCTAATTTGATCTTTGGAATATTGAAACAAGTTTCTATGTCAGAAATATCAAAATGAACTTCATCTAAGGGATTATTTGGTATAAAAAAGCCATAATGAATATACAACTTAAGACTATTATGTGCACCATAATTGATAAAAACTTGTGATCCTTTATTAAATGATTTTAATGTGGTGAGTTGATAAAATTTATTACCATATTCATTTATAATAATAGATGTATCTATGGCAGTATAAATATCATGATTAAATAAATCCAAAAAAGGAACTAAAGCTAAGTTATTAGGATGTTTCACATTAATAGTAATATTCTGATTTGTTTCTATGTGGTTTGAATCTATGTACACAGTTCTTGTATTAACAATATAATATGCCCATTTATATCTTTCAAATGTTATTATTTTTTTAAGATGAACATTACAATGAGAACAATTACCTTTATTATTTGAATCTAAATTATTTATAGATTGAATTAACAACTTAAAGTCATTACATACTTTATGACATTCATACATATAATTCAAAATAAGTGGTGGTAATAGATTTTTTTCTTTGTTTGTACAAAAATCTGGATTTGTTAAAATTCTTGGAAGACTATTAATGTAATGGTACCATTTTGATGTATTTCCTAAATGTGATTCGTATATAATAAATACAGATAATAAATATTGGGCACTATATTGTTTAGTTTCTGAAAATAACTCTGTCACATTGCTTTGAGATAAAGTAGATGTGGTTATTAATATTTCATATGGTATTTTCATCAATATATCATTGATTTTAATATCCTTCATTGTTTTCAACCCTCTACCAGTAACAGAAAAATTATATGGGATTAAATGAGAAACTGATAAACAATTATTTGTTAATAACCAAGATTTTAGATGCATCAGATTTTCATTCTCAGATGCATAGTCTTCCCAGTTTTCATTTATTGCTTTGAGATTTAATTTCTTCTTTTGGAGACGTTTTCTTGATGTTCTACCCATTATGTATATATCTGTAGAATCAATAAAAAAAAAGTTGCTTTGAAATAAATAACAGTCTAATTACTGTTACATAATTAATTTGCTTTTAAGCTATGTACTTTTATCATTGATTAGTGGAGCATTTATTATATGTCATTTACATAATGAACATAAATTATATAAAAACCATATAGCTTCTATTACTGATTTAATAGTTGAAATCTTTAATATTTCTTAACATATGCTAAAGTAACTATAATAAAAGTATTAACATTTATTAGGTAATTAATACTTCAAAGAAGCACCATTACAAATCTTTTACCATTACTTTGTAAAGATAATATAAATTAGGAAATATTACCCTAAGTCCAAGGGCAGGATACAATGGATTATGTATGCTTGTGTTAGAAAAAAACCATTCTGAACAAATTTGTCTTCTTGATTTAATTGCACATACTGTAAATGATTTGATCCAAGGTTTTCTTTGATTGTATCCAGATTGTAGCAGACGACGACATAATACAATGCTTAACATTATACCAAATATTTATTCACAAATGGAAGTGCAAAAATGAAATTCGCAAATTAGGTTATTTTATCATATTAGGGAGGCAAATTTGTGTCACACTGCTAAATTGTATAACTACATCTGTAATCATTGACTGTATATAACCTTTAAGTATCACTATATGTATGTATATATATAAATTATATATATGTGTAGTGACTACGGATATAAGAGCACAATTGATATTACAGTTGTGCCTGTCTTACCAGTCCCTCTTCTACCATATCTTGCACTCACAACTAAAAAGACACAGTTTTGACTCCCTTTGATTCTATTTCTTTTAGCACAAGACCGAAAAATTATTTAAATAATTGTTTGATAACCTTGCATTTTAAAATGACTGTCATAAATGATTTTTGAAATTCGATCCTAGCGCCATCTATACAAAATTGGCTGAAACTACTCGAATATTTACCGACCCGTCGGCAATCGCTAATTTGCTAATTTATCGAGCAGGTGGTAAGTTGTTGAATAGTTTCCGCCGGTTTTGTATAGATGGCGCTGAGATCGAATTTGAATATTTTTACAAGATTATATATTTTTATAAGATTTATGTTTTCTATAGCCACTGGTATATATTACAACATATATGGATAAGAGAGGGCATTCGAATTGATTCGAATGATCAGTACAGTGCAAAGCGGAATAAATTAACGAAGAAAAGTTGTATATATTATTTCAATTAGTTCTTCGTTTCAAAGTTGTACTTGGAATTATTTAAAATATGGCTCCTAGAAAACATATATTGGATCTATTGCAAATGATTTATTCTCAATCGTGAGTATATCATAATAATGAGTTTTAATAGAATCAGTAAGAGTAGTAATATTCAATATGTTTATATAATATTGAAAAACTTTTATATAATTTAGACAAAATTGGCATATACTGTATATTTAATAATTAATATTTGACTTAATTCCAATGAATACCAATTTTTATTAATGAAGAATATTGTTTTATAGGTGTAAATGTCCAGCTCATGGAAATCCAGGAGGCACAACTATGCATGAATTAACAAAAGCTTGCAGTACAGTAACAAATGCTACACCAACAAAAGAATATGCATTTGAGGCATGCATTCTAAAGTTTAAAAAAAATATATATAATACCTTTTTAAAGTATAATATTACATAGTGAGGTCAATTATGTCATAGGTCATAAGGATTGCAAAATATAAGAAACACTAAAGTCTTATTCAGATAATGAATGTTTTTGAATTAACTATGCGTATTATAACATGATAACTTGAGACAGTAATCTAAAGCTTATATACATTAATCTCCATCAGTTTTACAAGTAATCAGCAATGTTTCAATTATTACATTTTTAAGGAATAAGCATTTAATTATAATAAAATTTATTACACTGAATAAAAGGAAAACATAATGCAAAAATTAGATCTTGCAAAAGATAAAATATTTTTGGTCAATTGTAGATGGCCTGTTCTACAGTACGATATGGTGTTGGTGTTACTAAAGAGTTGGGTATGGATATGCAAAATATTGGATCAAAAACTGTTTGCTTGATGACAGATCCAAATCTTGTGAATCTGCCACCTGTTAAAACTGCTATGGATAGTCTTACTAAATATGGTATTCAAGCTACAGTTTATGATAATGTACGTGTTGAGCCTACAGAGCAAAGTCTCAAGGATGCCATTGAGTTTGCTAAACGCGGCAACTTCGACACTTTTATAGCGGTGAGGCACTAAAGAATTCATTGATTTTAAACTAATCATTCAAATGTTACAATTCAGAAATCAATGCTATAAAACTATAAAAACGTTTTTTTTTTATTAGGTAGGTGGAGGTTCAGTAATAGATACCTGTAAGGCGGCAAATCTTTATAGTTGTGATCCACAAGCAGATTTCCTGGATTACGTGAATGCACCCATTGGCAAAGGGAAGCCAATTGTAGTACCATTAAAACCATTAATAGCGGTACCTACTACATCCGGTACAGGGTCGGAAACAACCGGTGTTTCTATTTTTGATTATCAACCACTTAAAGCCAAGACTGGTATTGCTAATAGGCAAGTCGCTTTTCATAGTTTCTTTTAGATTTAGTTTATGAATCTACTTTACTCAAGTTACCTATGATTATTATGTATTTTAAGAATTTTAATTGCAATAGAGCTCTGAGGCCTACTTTGGGTCTTATAGATCCACAGCACACATTGAGCATGCCAGAAAGAGTATGTGCTTATTCTGGTTTTGATGTACTTTGCCATGCTCTTGAATCTTTTACTGCATTGCCATACACAGAAAGAACACCTTGTCCTTCAAACCCAATTCTTAGGCCAGCTTATCAAGGTAGCAATCCTGTCAGTGATGTGTGGTCGAAGTATGCCCTTCAAACAATGCGCAAGTAAATAAGCGTATTTTTTATTAAGAATAAAACGCAGATCATAATAAAAGAGTATAAAAATAATATTTGTATGTACCCTTTTTTATATAGATATTTCCAAAGGGCAGTATACAACCAAGATGATCTTGAAGCCAGAAGTCACATGCATCTTGCAAGTACTATGGCAGGTGTTGGATTTGGTAATGCTGGAGTTCATCTTTGCCATGCGTTATCTTATCCTATTAGTGGAAATGCACGAAGTTTTCAACCTAAGGTAAATTTAACATAAATTCCATTAAACAGAGGTTTCATGTATTGCTTATTTCAGGGTTACAGCAAGGATCATCCAATAGTACCGCATGGTCTTTCAGTTGTCATATCAGCACCCGCAGTGTTTTCATTCACTGGAGATGCGTGCGCCGAAAGACACTTGGAAGCTGCTGAATTACTCGGTGCTGATATTCATCAAGCAAAGAGAAGCGATGCTGGGAAGATATTAGCAGATACTGTAAGAGGGTATATGCAAATAATGAAGATTGAAAATGGTTTAACCACATTAGGATTCAAGAAGGAAGACATTCCTACCTTAGTTGAAGGGACGTTACCCCAGGTAATACATATCCATTTATTAGTAACTTATATACAACGGATAGAAATGATAGGTCACAAAGAAAGTTTATAATAGTGATTTATTGGTCACCATACATGAATGATTACAATTAAGTAAATTCACCATATGTTTAACATTACATATTTTTATGCATGATGAATTTACAATTGTGATATTGTAATAGATATTTTATAATTATTGATTCAATATTTATTTTCGTATGATCATACGTTTATAACTATATACGTATATGTTATACATTTTACTATCTTAAATTTACTAATTTATTAATTAATTGTTTGCAGCATCGTATTACAAAATTAGCGCCACGAGAACAATCTAAAGAAGATCTTTCGCAATTATTTGAAAATTCATTTACGATTTACTAAGGAGAAATGGTATATACTTTCTTACTGTATTAGATATAACTAGATACAAATAAAGGGCTAATTTTTCATAGTTTTAACTTTTATGTCAAAATTTTCTTAATTTTAACTTTCCTTTTACTCTATGCTAATGAAGTTACATAAACGATTATATGTTTGAACTAGTAGATTAAAAATTATAAATAAAACATTAAAGATCTAAAACATTCACAAATTAATTATTAACCAGAGTATATTACATGCATTTTGTACGGCATTTACAAAGTCATCTATTCATTAGAAATCCTTGAAAAAGCGTTCATCGTTGTTTACAACGATGAAAAGGATCTCCGTGATCGATGACTTACAGTCTAGTACTTGATTATTAAGAAATCATTTTTTCTATAATAATGTTAGATAAATTTCAGTTAATTTTAGATTTCGTCAATCAAAATATTCAATTCGAACCTACGCCAAATACATCGCACATTAATTAAAAAATAATATTTTTTTTCAACCGAAAACGAAGATAAGCTACAGATATGAGTTAATCTGAAGCAGTCAGATATTATTACGCAGATTTGATAAATTCTTGAACATTCTTCCTATGAAATTTAATATAAATTTATAAACTTAATGAACTTAAATATAAATAGATAACGTAAATAAATGCCATCGAAAAATGTAGGACCAAATAAAACTTGTACATTTTCTTTTACAAACTAATTTTTATATCTTGTAATTATTTTTAGAAAAATATTGTATATAAAATTCATTATCAATGTTTCTCTCAAAGTAATAGAAATAATAATATTTGTGCAGTCATCTGGATTGGTATTAAATTATTGAAATTTATAGATATTATTTACGTAACACATTTATTATCTAGGTAGTTGTTATTCTAATTGTATTTAAACATAAATAATATTAAAAATGTTCAATGATATCGATTGCGACTGTAAAAGAATTTATATTACAATTTTCTTTAATTTGAGAGAAGATAACATTGATGATGGATATATTTGACGCTTACAAATATTTTTCTAAATAATCACGTTAACTAAATATAGAATGTAAAAGAAATTTCATGGTACTTTGTTATTTCGCATAATTATTATTTTTTTTTCCCGCTGTTTCGTTTGTCATAATAAAGATTATGAATATAGTATAATAATTTCAACTTAGGAACATCCATTGTCAGGCCGAAGAGAGAATTATTCTAAAATTCGTACATTATAAAAATCAATTAATTTTGGTTTTACTGTACCGTATTGTGTACTATTATATATTTTTAAATTAATTACCTGAGATATGTAACAAATATATTTTCATCGATCTTCTATGTCGTCCAGATTTTATTATATGTTTCATTTTGCAAATTATTTATATTTGTTAGGATCACGCATCATCAAAAGTTCTTAATGACATTAAAATTATTTACTTCTTTTCTACAAATACCGAACACTATAAATGTTTGATAAAATATATATAAATTATTAAAAATGGTGATTTACTTACTGTCGAGCCTCTTTAATGTAATAGCAGTGATGGTACGGGACATTTTGCTATCCCTTCAAACTGACTTCCTTTACCGTAAACGTGAGACTAATCATTTGCTTCTAATTCTCTGTTCTAGTAATGTTGATGCCTGTTTTTCATTCTCAGCATTAAACTGCTTAGCGTTTCACAATGGCTTCGACACTTCAAGATTGCAAAAACAATAAATAAATAATGTTATGAATTCAGACTATGTATTCATTGAGGGATAAGCAACGTTAAATTTCAAATAATTTGAAACGATTCGAAGCCACTTCGCAGTTTAATTTTCTTATGAAACTATACAAATTAATGTTATAAAAGATCATTTTAGAAGTTTTGAATTCTGTAAGCAAATTCGCACTATTGATTGCTTGACGTTCGTAACAACTGAAATTCTATATAGAATTTTTAAATATTTTAAAGTAATATTATTGACATTTAGTTAATAATTTTATCCCAAAGTTATGGCTGTTGTAGGAATTAATGGATTCGGAAGAATAGGTAGAATGTGCTTACGTACTTGCATAGAAAAGGATATAACGGTAAAGATGAACTGTTGAAAATACAGATAGTTTTATGTAAAATAGACATAAATTGTTTCTTCTACTCAATCAGGTTAACTTGATTAACGATCCATATATTTCAACTGATTACATGATATATTTGTTTAAATACGATTCAACTCATGGAGCTTATCCTTTAAAATTAGAATGCGAAGATGGACATATTATTATTGCAGGTACGTTCATTTATACCAATAAAATTTGTTAACTACATATTTAAAGACTGTAATTTATTGTTTTGAAGATAAGAAAATCGCTACGTCCCAAGAAAAGCATCCATGTAAAATAAATTGGAAAGGTGCGGGTGTAACGTATGTAATCGATGCTACAGGAGTATTCAATACTATAGAAAAAGCAAGCGTAAGAAACTTCCTTACAACTTGGAAATTAAACACCGGGATTGTAAAATAATTATACTGTACTTAACTGATTATAGTTACATATGGATGGTGGAGCGAAAAGGGTAGTAATTACCGCACCCTCGATCGATGCACCGATGATGGTTTATGGTGTAAATCATACTTGTTACGAGTCGTCGAGAAGTAAAGTAGTATCAGCCGCCTCCTGTACGACAAATTGTGCAGCCCCCATTATTAAAGTAATGCACGATAAATTTGAAGTTATTGAAGTAATGATCAGCAGCGTGCATGCTTTGACATCAATGCAAAGAACTTTAGATGGTCCCATAGAAAAAGGAAAGGTAGCTGTTAAATATTATATAACATTATCAATATTTTTTGTAAAATAATATTCTGTAATTCGTTTGTATGGTAGCTATGGAGAAATGGTAGGGGTGCACTTCAAAATATTATTCCAACATCTTCAGGTGCGGCTAAATCGTTAGACAAAATTATTCCTGACCTTAAAGGAAAAATTTCGGCGATTGCTTTCAGGGTACCAATCTCGAATGTTTCTTTATGTGATATGACCTTTAGGTAACAAACATATTAATAGGATCTACTTTTAATCTATCTACAGAGTCCATTTTTAAATTTTAGAGTTAACACACCAGTGACATATGAAGAAGTAAAGGAAGCAATGAAATCAGCATCGGAAAACGAATTAAAGGATATATTAGGATATACAGAAGAGGATTGCGTATCATCTGATTTTAATAACACGTGTTATTCATGCGTTTTTGACGCTAAAGCTGGGATTCCCCAAACAAGCACGTTCATTAAAATTATTGCGTGGTAATTAACGTGTATTTTAAATTATATTTTTCTATATAACAATATATGCTAATTAAGTGTCTAAAATATGAATTTTACAGGTATGACAATGAATATGGTTATGCGCATCGTGTGACGGATTTGATAAAATATATGCATCGAGTCGATTCTGGTGATGTACCAGTAGCTTCAGAGAATGTAGAAAAAACCGAAGATGAATAATTTGTTAATTAGTAAGAATATATTATAAAACTATATATTTTTAATATTTTACATAAAAGGAAATTATTGCTATAAGTTTTATGATTTCTATCGATTTTATTTCACTTAATACCTCTTCTTCTGGAAAAGTAAAGAGTAAATTTACAAAATATATGTGCGTAAATATTATTTTATTCAGTTTTTTAACAAACAATGTAGATCAGCATTTAAATTGAGCGGCCGTTGGATACGCCAATACAATTTTGTATTCACGTGATCCGAGTGTGGCCGATGATGTACGAAACCAAAAAACGGTTACGGCGCATACGCCTAAACCGATGACTGTTATATTAACGTTTTCTGCCCTTCAAATGACACTGCTTTCGTGGTAACGGTTGCGTACGGATCATTTTACAGGTGAGTATCCCAAATTTTTCACTTTAATCTAGTTAATCTTTCTAGTGAATTAACAGATTTTTCATTATTTCTTATTAGTTGTATCCCATAATAAACTACAATCATCAATTTCCATGTCAGGATTTACTAATAGAACAACTGAGAATTATTCTGTTCCTATATCCAGAATTATGTAGCATCTATCTACGTGTTCATACCGGCTAATATGACGTCATTAAAAGTACTTTATTGCAATAATTCGTCTATAA
Source organism: Osmia lignaria lignaria (assembly GCF_051020975.1). Classification (NCBI taxonomy): domain Eukaryota; kingdom Metazoa; phylum Arthropoda; class Insecta; order Hymenoptera; family Megachilidae; genus Osmia; species Osmia lignaria. The sequence goes on along the minus strand of NC_135033.1, from coordinate 9,383,078 downwards.
TAAGCTACGAAACTAAAGATGTTTTAGTAACAGTGTGCTAAATAATTTCTACGTATATATATATGTATACTCGAGGTTATTGTTCCTAGAAGTCACTCGGCATTTTATTTTAAAAGGACTTGTCTAACATATCGTATAAGATATGTAGAGTTTCTATTGGTTAATTATGATCATGTTATCATTAGTACGTTGAGATTACTAGAAAAGTTTATTAATTTAGATTTAATTATGAATCAATCAAGAAAAATCATAAAGTTTAAGCTTCAATGATTGTTAAAATTTGAATGCCAAATCTTTGGGTTCGTTAATCAAATGTTACATCATTTTATTTAAATATGATTAAAAATCATATTGAATATTGAACAAAAAGTTACTAATTGTAACCTATTAACCATGTACTTATATACATATATACGTATATACGTATGTCATGTAAAAGGTCACGTTTATTTTCAAGAACAAGATGGAAGGGAAACAGTGAGATTTTTTTGACCTTGATTGACCTTTAAGTTTGCACGAGGTCTATATATAATAAAAATATTTCAACTATAGCGAACTGTTTAATTTCTAGATAATATTATGATTTAATGACTCGAATGTATTACAGTAATTTTTAATGTCAGCAGATAATAAAATTATTTAATATTAAATTGTCATTTTTTATCTCAATTTTCTATGTAATGCGATAATTGCAACAAAACACGAGCGGAATAGTAACAGATTCAATTTGTAAATGGATTATTAAAATTATGTATTAATTTAATATTTTTGATGCCGAGAAAATAAAAAATAATTTTACGATTACATTATAATAACAAAATTCGAATTATAAAATAAAAGCTATATAACTTAAACGTCGTTTGAGGTTAATTCGTTCATAATGAGATCGATTTTATTTGCTTATATGACCCAAAAATTAATTTTTAAACGTCAAAGGATATTTACTGAACTCAGAACATGTTATCGACAATTATGTCGTTCATTTTCTAGTTGCACAGAAGACGACGAGGACGAGATGAGTAAAATTGGAATTAACGGATTCGGCCGTATTGGCCGCCTTGTACTTAGAGCTTCCCTTGAACACGGTGCTCAGGTATGTTACATAATTTGTTTAATACAGTTTCCTTTTCCATATTTCCATATATAATTTTAATAGGTTGTTGCCATCAATGATCCCTTCATTGGTTTGGACTACATGGTATACATGTTCAAATATGATTCTACCCATGGTAGATTCAAGGGAGAAGTCAAGGCTGAAAATGGTTGCATAGTTGTAAATGGTAATAAAATTGCTGTGTTCAGTGAACGCGAACCAAAAGCTATTCCATGGGGCAAGGCAGGAGCTGAATATGTTGTGGAATCCACTGGTGTCTTTACTACCATAGAAAAGGCCTCTGTATGTAGAAATTTATGTAGATGTAAACAAATTTAAGGGTATATTACATATATAAAATATTTATATTGTTTTTACAGGCCCATTTGGAAGGTGGTGCTAAGAAGGTTATCATCTCTGCACCATCTGCTGATGCACCAATGTTTGTTGTTGGTGTTAACCTGGATGCTTATGACCCATCCTATAAAGTAATCTCCAATGCTTCTTGCACCACCAACTGTTTAGCTCCTCTTGCTAAAGTTGTTCATGATAACTTTGAAATCGTTGAAGGTCTTATGACCACTGTACATGCTATCACTGCCACTCAAAAAACTGTGGATGGACCTTCTGGAAAAGTATATACTTGTTTTAATGTTATTACCTCTTGTGTCATAATTTTCAATTTTGTTATATGTAATTTTGTTTCATTTATAGTTATGGAGAGACGGTCGTGGTGCTGCCCAAAACATTATCCCCGCCGCAACTGGAGCAGCTAAAGCTGTTGGTAAAGTCATTCCAGCTCTTAATGGAAAATTAACTGGTATGGCATTCCGTGTACCGGTACATAATGTATCGGTGGTTGACTTAACGGTCAGACTTGCCAAACCAGCAAACTATGATGCTATTAAAGCTAAAATAAAGGAAGCTGCCCAAGGACCTATGAAAGGAATTCTAGAATATACCGAAGATGATGTAGTGTCCTCTGATTTTATTGGTGACAGCCACTCCAGTATTTTCGATGCTAAAGCTGGCATACCTTTGAACGATACTTTCGTTAAATTAATTTCGTGGTACGATAACGAATATGGTTACTCCAACCGCGTGATTGATCTGATTAAGTATATTCAAACGAAAGACAACTAAAGTTTTACGTACGTTCTTATGTAATACTTTCGTAAATGTTTCTGTGTGATAGTGATCTATCATATAAAACATATCGTTGTATGGATTTCAGATTAAATAACGTTATGTTTAGCTGGTAGCATTTCCAAAAACTGAAAAATATGAAATTTGAGGGTACTCCAGCGTACGTTTTCTCTCGCACAGTAGAATTACAGTTAGTATTGGATTAGACGTTTATCGTCCAAACAAGTACAAAACAGCAGGCTTTGTTATTATCGCTTAATTCAAGATTTTTGTTTTTAATTTTTAAATGTATTCGTAAATGATGAAAAACAAGAAATATAAATGCAAGTAATAACGTGTATGCGTGAAAAGTTACATAGTCGTGTATGTAACATAAATTATTATATTCTCATGTTGTATTAGCTAAGTACAATGTTACATTTAATTGATTTCTATTGTTCATTCATTCAACCTTCACAACAGAGACCTCAAAATACTTGGGGTTTGTTTCTGTAACATTAATATTATGTACCATTCATACATTGACATCAATAAAAATTGTTATGAAACTAAGAGAATGCTTTATTCGATTCTTCAGTTAATTGTTTGCATATATCGTTACATTTTTACAGAATTATATGGACAAAAGGAATGAGTAAAATAACAGTTAACTTTTATATACTTTTTACACGCTATCTTTACAGAATTTTCTATACACATACAAAAAGACCTTTTCATGATTGTTGATCAAAATATTTCTAAATAGTTTCAATAACAACAGGATAGTTTCTAGCAATCAGTAGTGGCTGTAATATTAAAATATCGTATTGTATGGCACGAGGAATTACGTTATTTAACGGTTCTCAACAACAATTAAGTCATAATGATAAATTCAAACCACTCTCAAAGGGATTTTATCAGTAATATATTCGTGTAATTTGTATAAGGAATATAATAGATACTTCATAATATGGTGTGAAATAATATTCTTTATAATCGAACAATAACCAAACTGAAGTCCAATTAGAACAATACATTAATCAAGTCAAGTTATTAACAATTTGAGAAGTCTTTAAATATTCTGCTTCAGCAGATTTCATTTTATCTCATTCCTTGTTCTAATTCTATTAGCTATGTACAATTATATCACGAAATAAAATACATTTTATAACAGTTTCTTTTTCAGGAATATCGATTTGCTCTATATGCCATGCTCTGAAAAATTTGATTGTACAGCGATACGAAAATACAGTTTTATTTTGTCTTCGTAAACAATAAACATCTATCACTCATTTTTAATAGTATCTTTCTATAGTTTTGCAGTGTACAATAATCATCAAGCTTTGACTATTGCTCGATGTAAATGTTCAACGTTTTAAAAGATTTTTTTTCAGTATATAAAGAACTACTTTTTAGCAATTTAGAACAATACTATGCATAAAAAATAGAAACTTTTTTAAAAATGATTATCTGTTTTGTAATGTTAACATTTGGTTACTCTAATTATTACGAATATACGAAACTTTATCGCAAAAAGAAAACTAGACTAGTACGACATATGAAATACTCGATTTTATAATGAATTCAGGAGAAATCGGTAATTCACAGTTTGGAACTTTTACAAATATTAACAAATTACATCATGTTAAGAGTAAAAGTTTTGCACGTAGGTTTATACGTTCTTGGAGTGCGCTAGCTAATTCTCGTGTTAATTCTTCACAGACTAATCGGAGTTCAGCGTTTTTTTCTCGTAATTCTTGCAATGTTAATTTTTTTGATTCCTCTAACTCATCTTTAGGTGTGTCTTCTTCTCCTCCTTCCCGCTCTGCAAGACAAACAATAGATGAATTTTTATTGATTCGTAGGAAATTTCTTGATAATTAAATATAATTAGAATAAAAAACTTACTTGGACTGGGTTTTCTATAAATATGAAATGCACCACAGACACCGGTAAATTGCTGTGATTGGGGGGGTACTGTTTCCAAAGGTAGATTTTCAGGTAGTTCGCTCTTTGGAGAAAAGTGAGAAAAATCAGCAATAAAACTCTGATTTTCGTTTAAAGTTTTTTGTCCTTCTCCCTCACTTTTTTGACCAACCAATTTTCGAGGTGAAGTCTGTAGTAGAGATATGTGACAAAATTTTCTTTAAAGCAATAATTTTGCCTACGTTCGTTTACTTTCCGAATGAAAAATATACAATTCGTAATATGTGTAATATAATGCAGTATCTACTGTATAGATCCATAAGAAGCAGCTTAATTAAATGTAGGACTGGTCATTAATAATTTTAGTTTCATCATTTGATAATCGAAGAGTAAGAATACTTACGATTCCCGGAGAGATTCTTGGTGGAACTAGTGGAGGTGCTCCAAGGAAACTTTGACCATTTTTCCCTACAAGAACGCGCACAGTTTGAAGCGTAAAACTTTGCTTTCACAGCCACAGATGAAAAGTATCGCAGAGTATTGGTAGCAACATATACCTAATTTATTAAGATCAAGACTAGAACTTCTTGCATGTGTTCTATATGGTCTGGGTGGTGGTGGAGGCGGTGGTTCCTTCTTTGGAGTTACAATAATAGCTTCTTCAGGAGGTGGAGGTGGTTTTTTAATAAGAGGTCGTTGCACCAATGTACTTGCAGTGCGTTGGAGATCATCATCTCCCAATGTAGTGCAGTTGGTATTGTTACCATTTGCTCCGGAAGCAAGAATCGCTGCTTCGGGTGTTAAGCGTAACGGTACAGGATGCAGAATTTTAGGATCTTTTTCGACGGCGGACTTTTGAAAATCGAAATTTACTAATTGTAGACCTGGACTAGTAAGAGAACTACTAGTTCCAGTTGGAGAGTCAACAAATTTTGTCCATTCTTTATTTTTCTCCTGAGTACTGGTGGAATTAGGTGGAGTCTTTTGAGTAGTTGTAGTTGCTGGAATAGTTGGTGGACCAGTTTTTTGCTTGAGCAAAGGAATTAATAAAGGTGGAGGTAATACATCAGGTAGAGGCACATGATTCCTTCGTAACACAACAAGATGCATAGCCACAAAAAATTCTTGTAAACTTAATGCTCCATCTCTAGTTATATCTGCTAGCTGCCAAATGCGACTAAGTTCTCCTAAAGGAAGTCCAGACTTTTCAAAGAATGTCCTTGCTATGGGACCATGCAACAGCCCCTCAGGATCAAGTTGTAGTTGTGCAAACTGAGCTGCATAATATTCACGTTGTTCGTCACTAATTATCCACACTTCTTCTGGTGGAAATCCTGAGCCATCACCATCTCCTTCACCTTCATCACTGCTGTGACGTTCTGAACTTTCTTCTTCAGTTCCTAATAACTGCCTCTGTTCTTCTGATACTAATAATCCTTGCCAACCACTAGATACAGAGTCTAATATTGTTTCACCATGTATATCGCTATTCCTTTCCTGTGTGACACTATTTGTTGGTGTTGGTGAATCTGTACTAGCACCAGTTTCTCTTGGAGACTCTGCTTCGCTTTCACTTTCTGTAGTGCTTTCAGGAGCATGATGTCTACTTTTCATAGCATTGTTAGAATCAGAATTTTTTCTACTATCTTTATCTCCCGACATTGGCCAAGTAAATCTTGGCAAAGTTATTATATCCAAAGGCATAGTAATAATGTCTTTATGAATGCTAAGCCCTGCTTGATGAGCTGCTACAAGTTTCAGTAGTGCATAGAACTGTTTTCTTCCAAGATGAGTGCCAATGTATGCTGCTTCAGCCCCAAAACATATATCCAATATCTGCAAATAATACAAATTTATTCCATGTATCTCTGTTTTAAATGTACATTGATAATTAACAAGATATCAGTGTCTGCATTATTCAGATAACAACTAATGAATATTAAACATCATTTACTTTTCTTAATTATTACATTTATTAAAAATAATTACCTTCACTTATAATTTTTATTTAATTCTAACCTTCACCAACATTTACAATTTACCGATTTCGTAGTGTGTTATGACACATTAAATACTCACCTTGATGCAATTAAAGACACTGTACGGTTTCGATATTTTGATCAGAAGTGTGACAGAAAACCAACAGCTGACATACTACATGTAAAGAATAGACGTAATTTACCTCCATCGTGACAGCTCCTGGTAAATTAGCGGAACGCAGTAGCTCAGCAACTTTGATCACCGGCACATTATCGCTGTCAGGATGTTCACAGCAATAACTGAAAATGTCTTCGTAATACTGATGTTCGGTCATTGTTAAATGAAGGCTCGCCATCGTGATTGAGTCCCAATCCATCTTGGCGACAACTCGGAGCAGAGCAATGAACCGCTTCTATACTCGTTACGTATAAACTGGGTCCGTTCTCTTTTCTGTAGTCTCTTCCTCTCGCTCTCTCTCTTTCTCTTTTTCTCCTTCTTCGTTGTTCTTCCGTTCTTGACACGGTCTACTACTTTACAGGATAGCCGTGATCACTGTGGTCACATCGCACGATATGATTTCGAAGAATCTCTTGAGAATACGAGACACAGCATTAAAAGATTACATGCGCCGGAACATAGCGAAATTACCGCTTGACCGCCATCTTTCTGTTCTCTTGGTTTTGACATTACTATAACCTATATATGTAAACTACCTGCATAACTCAACCAGAGAAGAACAAAGGGTGCTTACATTCGGAGTTTTGTTTGCATCAGGTATGGTGCTGCGCCATGCAGCTAACTCTTGCAAAAGAGTGGAAATCTATAAAAAACATCCATATTAGCGTATTCAAGAATCCATCGACATCCACTTTAGCATATACAAGAACCCATGGACTTCTATAAATAACTAAAACTTAAAACAAGAGGCGTGTTGTAACGAAGCTGACAAGGTAGATTATTTAGTTTTTTCTTCTATATTTATTTAAATATTTATTTCTATATTAGTTCTGAATTATACAACTTTAAATTTCCACCAATGGCAGTCGTCTTCCCATTTCGCCCAATCAGAATCGGCGTTATCGATGATGTGTGCATGTCTGACTCATTACGTCACTTCCTTCCGCAACTAAGAGGTGAGTGCACGCGTCTGTAACAAAGTGAGATCAAATTGTATTAAAATATTACATTAAACTGTGTATTAGGTACCAGAAGTACGAAAAACAGAAGGTAAATTTGAAGAGAAGTCAAGATTCATGTTTTCTGACATCAATTCCACGTGGTCTACAGAGAAGCTTAAGGTGAAACAGCAGCTGAATTACTTTTCTTTTATATCAATAATTTCTTGAATATTATTACATCTTTTTATGTTTTCAATACATTTTTTCTACAATTTATTGTTGTAAACTGATTTCTTAGTTTTTGACTATTTTGCCGGTATAGATATGAATTAAAATATTATTTTTCTCATTCACTCTGGTTTTATGTCGATAATTTTTTAAGTACTTCTAATAACATGTTTTTTCTACTTTTTTTCCTATATTTTGGTGCTTTAAGTTGAAAAAAAGTAATTTTGACTTTATTTCAATATGGCGTCGATAATTTTCAACGAAGCTTTATATTAGTGTTAAAGTTTCGAAGCAATTCGAAGTTTCTACCAACGGCTCTGATTGGTCATCCATTATGGCGTCCTCCCATTTCGACCAATCAGATTCGTCGGTTGGACGGTTAGTGAACAGAGTGTGGCGTAGTACTGCATTCCCCCCTCGAAGCTTCGACGGTTTTGCACGCGACTGCAACAGGTAAGCTTAAATCATCTTCAAATATTAAATTAAATTGCCTTTTGGGTGTTGGAAGTACAAAAAGCAGAAAGAAACGTCGAAGGGAAGTCTAGATTCTTGATTTTTTACATTAATTCGGCTGTTTGTTCAAAAATACGTGAGTTGAAAATTCTTGTTCTTGTCGCGAATTCACAATGAGACTGGAACAGCAGAATCTGAATTACTTTCCCTTTTATTTCGTTAATTTCTTAAACATTATTGAATGTGTTTGCTACTGTTTCCCATGATTTACTGTTTTGAATTGTTAAAACTTACAACCACGTGTCGATTTTAATAAGGCAGTTCAATAACCTCTTTCCTTGAGCATCGTAATATTACAAGATCTGTTCGTCTACCTGCTTCGGTATCGGCCGAACAATGCCGAATGTTACCGATTGGTCTTCGAGGGGTAGGAAGGTCTCGCCATTTGTCTCGCGACGTCGTGGTGATAAGACGTGTTGAGAACGTCCTTTCTTACGTGCCGGTAGTAGATAATAGGTACGCACAGCATATCTATTCAAATATTTTGCATAAATTATAAAGTTCGATCGTTTGTTAATCATAATTATATTGCTGTTGTTTAAATTTTAATTACATAAATTTGTATTTCTTATTTGTTACAGATATTTGGTTGGTATTGAAACATCGTCATGACACTTGATATTGGTTTGCAACAATTTCATAAAGAATTGGTAACATTTTGATTTATTGTAATCAATTGTTAATATTTATTATCACTTTTTTTGTTGAGTCGTTGTAAGCATTTTTAATAATTAATTGGTACTAAGGTCAAGGAAAAGAAGATTAGAGGAATTTTTTTTTATCGATTAATACAAAAGGGATCATTAATTTTTCATTTTATTAAATAATTTCGTGCAGTAATTTAATACATGTGTTTTAAATTAGAATAAAATTGAAACAATTTGTATTTTACTGCAGTCGATTGTTTCTCTTCTGCAATTATTAATTTAATTTTCATTATTTTAAACAATTTGTTTTTGTTAAATCATAGTAATTATATTATAATATACAGTTTTCGGTGCAAATTTAAATTGAAATAGAATCACGTTAATAAATCACATGCTGTTTAAGCATAATTAATTTTCGGACTTCATTTATTGAAAAGAATTTAGATAATTTATAAATCAGGACCTAATAGAATCTTTAACAATTTTTGGTATGCTTAGAACCTTAACAACGGAAATCCTCTACTTTAATAGAATAGTCTATTATCTTTATTACAAAATGATTTTCTATCGATGTAATATTCATTGAAATAATTACCAGCAGTTATTTAAAACATTTCATTTCAATCTAGGATCAATATTCAGTTTTAACAACATTTGTGTTCGTTGAAGATATTTTACGAACACAGATATTTTCATTTACAAGTCATTAATAACCATACAACAGTATTTCCCTAACCAACACTCAATAGAAAGAATGTTGTTTTTGTATACATATTTCCACCCATCCCCAACCTCCATGCTAATCTTTTCTTCCAGGAATTGTTGTGGCCGCGCGCAAGGCGGTCGGTAGAGTCAGTGTTTGTACGTACATACTTTCAATGTTTTGATTTTGTCAAGGGTGAACTGGCCCTGAATAGAGTTGCGTTTATACAATTAGGAATCACGCGAAAGTAGAGTCAGTGTTTGCTGCGTAATATAAAATATTTTCTAGAGCATCGCGGCTCTGATTTACTTTTTTCCATCGCGAAAGTAGAGTCTACAATTGTTCGCCGAAAATTATTCACGGTCGCGTTACTAGTACTTTATATCTATATTTTTATTTTTAATTTTTTTTTTTAATTGTTCGATATATCCGGTATTAGAGTTAGTGCACCACTGAAGAGGAGTCTTGGGCGATGCTCCGCAAGGAAAGAGTGTAAGTATCTTATTACTTTATTCAATTGCTTTTAATTAAAATAGAATAATTTACAATTTCAAAACTTGATAATTGACAGTTTTTTTTAAACTGCTAATACTTTATAAAATCGAAACTTATATATAATTTTATTAGAATAAAAACTGATAATTTGCAAAATTAACCGTAATTCTTTTTTGTTTTGTTACAGATGAATTTTTTGATTTTGCCGAGTTGCTGGACATCCCGATGGCTTTCTTCACGACTTCCGTCTTGGTACGTCACTTAATTGCTTTTTATTAAAATAGAATAATTTACAATTTTAACACTTGATAATTGAGATTTCTTATTAATTGCTAATATTTTATAAAATTCAATTTCATATATAATTTTATTAGAATAAAAATTTATAATTTTCAAAATTAACCGTAATTCTTCTTTTTTTGTTACAGATGAATTTCTTCACGACTTCCGTCTTCTCCTACAAGGCAGCTTCCTACCTGGTGTTTGACTGTCGGAAGAAGAGTATATCTGCGAACGGTGAGTCGCATGTTTTATGGTTCCTCCAGTGCCCATTCATGTCGTAGGACGAATGGTCCGAATCGACACGGGTTACTGGTTGTATACGTGGTTGACGAGCATAGTGACCATGGGTATGATTATACATACCCATGAGTAGTAACATTTTTATTGTGTTTCATTTCATTTAACTTAGGCTAGGTCTTCTTGCACTCCGCGTTTTAATATCATTTCAATTCCACATATTCCAATAGATATTTATGAAATATATGAATACTTTTAAATGATACAATTTTATAATAAAATGTGGAATATGAAGTATTTTAATATAGAAAGAATTTTCTTTATTTTTTCTTTAACGAAGAAGTCAGACACCGTCTGATTTAGTTATTGCAAAGATTCAAATTGATATAATATTGGTAATATAATATGTATACTGGAGATACATATTAATGATTCCTTTACTCTTAAATTTAGTTACATTTTGTACATTGTAAATTCAAATATAGTTTGAGAATTTTTTACAAGTAGTAAAATCTCATTCATTCTAAATCGAAATTTAGCTTATTTACACGTTCATAAAAAATTGAACAATTTATGTGCAAGAAGACAATTCGTGACGGGTAGATTTCCAAGTCAGAGTGATCTATTTCAACACATTTTGCGTATTCTTGAAAAGTTACTCTGAGGAGGGAGTCGCCCGAGGATGTTTTAATTATTTTAATTTTCATAATAAATCCTTTTTTCATTGCAAAGAATTCTTAATCAGTCATTTTGCTTTTAATAAAATATCAAATTCAATTTTGACATTAAATTCCTTTTTATTAGAGTTTTGCCTTTATTAAATTAGTGTTGCGAGAAATTTCCGACGCGAGAGTAAATATGACGATGCACTGACTAGTATTCGGTGGGAATCCTTTTGGTTTTTAATTTCAATCCCATGTATTATTTAATTAATCAAATTAGTTACAAGGATTCCGCGGCATAAGACCGTGAACACCATCTCTGGGAGATATACCCATGCATTACTAGGCCTTTGCAGGCGCAGCTTTAGAATACGGAACATATGAAAATATGTTACCATATTCTAAACTGTAGTCCTTTTGTCTATACTATGGGCGTCCGTCAATCTGACACCGTTGGATGCAACGTGTTGGACGGGCGGGTAGCGCTCTTAGCGAAGGGGTGCATCCTGTCCTGGCGTTACGACGTCCAGGCGGGGTGGGTGGTATGTAGCGTCTGGCGCAAGTCTAGGGGGCGTGAGACCCTTCGTTGCCAGCTGATATTAGCAGTGCACCATGTTTGCGTCATAGTTGCTCTATTATACTTTTCTGTATTTGTTATTAAAGCTTTATATTTACAAAGTCGAGTCACTTTTATTAAAATAGTGAAATATTAGCCCGTTAGATGTTTGTGTACTAATCATGTTTCTAGATCAGGATTTTCAGGTTTAACCCCTTCCGTGTTTATTGCCAAAGCCCATTCACGTGCCCAGGTGCTACTTGGATGGGTAGAGGCAATGGGCACGATGACCTAGTTCATAAGAATAATAATTAATAAGCGGCTGGCATTGTGTTAGTATATCGTGCACGACGTAATCTCCACATATGGTGTGTGTGTTTTTAGGCTGTGGAATTGCGTCGGTTTAATAACTTTTTCATTTAACTTTTAATTTGAAATAATATTTTATTCAACAAGATGTACGATGAAAGTACAAACCAAATATTATTACCATTACTGTTACTATATTGCCATTACTATTACCAAGATTATTACCATTATTATGAAATATTCTATACCAAAGCAGTTAATTAAATTTTTTAATTATCATTATACGCAATGATTGCTAGCCTTGCCAGACGATTTCAGTGAAAAATGGTACGTACCGTAGAGTGTGATGTGAGATGAAACTCGGGTGACGGAGGCGTCCCGGGACGTTCTCTCTAGTTTAGGCTTTTGCGCCCGGGTGGAGTGTACGGGGGTCGTGGAATGAATTTTTGTGAGAATGTGATTTTGCCCTTTTTAAATATAGCGTTAGGTAGGTAGGTAGTATACCTTCTGGTGTGTGTGATAGATTGTAAGTAGGTAGGGCCGGGACAGGTTGTCACAGTCTCTTGGTCGGGTAGGCGCGATTTCGCGTGATCAACCTGTATCTGGAATATATTTGAAGAATTGACGATACTATCGATACGAACGGAGTATGTCGTTCGCCTTCGATTCTATCTGTACAATTTTTCAAATTTTTCGCGACTTCATAAGTCGCACAAGTTCTGCTCGAGCACGGCACGTGTGCACGAACAACGATTTATATAAAGTCCTTTTTCGTCCACGTGTCAATTAGAGTTTCGCGATTTTTCTTTTTTGTTGATTGCTTTTTTTTTGTTTTGCGAATTTGCAAGTCTCGAGCTTTAGATATAAGTTTCAGGTGGGTGGACCGCCCGAAGAAAGAAAAGGCTATATGCCGAAGCGCCCCGACAAACTGTCTTTCAAGAGGGGAACTACTAATGATTTTGCATCCTTTTGGAAAAAAGGATGGGAAATCATTATCGTTACTACTTTGTCACTGTGCTCGCCTGTAGTTGTAGTTTTGTAATTTCAGGACAAGAGGGGGCCCGTGACCCCCATGATTTTGGGCAAATCGCGTTTTCAATTTAGTGTTGCGAATATTGACCACGGTTCAATTTAGTGTTGCGAATGAATATCGATCACGGTTCAATTTAATGTTGCGTGTGCATGATTATCGCGATTTTCATTTAGTGTTGCGAACTTTAAGTATCGCGTTTCTTTCTTGCATTGCTTTAAAATAGAATTTAACTTTTCTATGTTAATTGCTTTAAGATTTTTGAAAGTTTTGCTTTTTAATGTTGATTGCTTTAGTGTTGCGAGTAAAAAATTCACGGTTTGAGAATCCCCCTTTTTTGCATTTTAATTGCATGTCTATTAAAGATAGCGTTGCGAATGATATTAGCGCGATTGTTTCCCAGTGTTGCGACTTATAAATACGCGGTTGCTTTGCATTAGTTTATAGAGTTCCCTGCTAATTAGTGTTGCAGTAATGAATATTCGCGTTTTGCATTAGAGTTGCGATATATGATGAAATGCCCAAAAACGATCCAGTGGAGTTGCCATGGTCCATAAGGCAACTATGGACCAGCTGCCGTGATACAGCCTTGGATTGGCTGTACCCCTTTTTTAGATTAGTGTTGCGTCTTACAAAATTCGGTAGATTTTACTAGTGTTGCGTTACAGTTCGCGTTTTCTCTTTTTTTCTTTTTTTCAGCTTAGTGTTGCGTATAATGGAGCAGCCTTCACGCGTACGCTTTTGTACATATTATATAATTAATGAAATTAGTGTTGCGAGTAAAAAATTCACGGTTTGAGAATCCCCTTTTCTGTATTTTAATTGCATGTCTGTTAAAGATAGCGTTGCGAATGACATTAGCGCGATTGTTTCCCAGTGTTGCGACTTATAAATACGCGATTGCTTTGCATTAGTTCATAGAGTTCCCTGCTAATTAGTGTTGCGGTAATGAATATTCGCGGTTTGCATTAGACATGCCCAAAAACGATCCAGTGGAGTTGCCATGGTCCATAAGGCAAATATGGACCAGCTGCCGTGGTACAGCCTTGGATTGGCTGTACCCCTTTTTTAGATTAGTGTTGCGTCTTACAAAATTCGGTAGATTTGAGTAGCGTTGCGTTACAGTTCGCGTTTTTTCTTCTTTTCTTTTTTTCAGCTTAGCGTTGCGCATAATGGAGCAGCCTTCACGCGTACGCTTTTGTACATATTATATAATTAATGAAATTAGTGTTGCGAATGAATTCGCGATTGTTATTAAATTTTTTACTTTTTTGCATTTATTAAATTAGTGGAAGTAACTATGACTAACATTCGGTGGGAATCCATTGCTAGGCAAGGATTCCGCGGCATAAGACCGTGAACACCATCTCTGGGAGATATACCCATGCATTACTAGGCCTTTGCAGGCGCAGTTTTAGAATACGGAACATATGAAAATATGTTACCATATTCTAAACTGTAGTCCTTTTGTCTATACTATGGGCGTCCGTCAATCTGACACCGTTGGATGCAACGTGTTGGACGGGCGGGTAGCGCTCTTAGCGAAGGGGTGCATCCTGTCCTGGCGTTACGACGTCCAGGCGGGGTGGGTGGTATGTAGCGTCTGGCGTAAGTCTAGGGGGCGTGAAACCCTTCGTTGCCAGCCGATGTTTTGTCATAGTTCAGAATGTTTGCAATTTTAAAATTAGTGTTGCGTGTGATTTCGGTTTGTTTTATAGGGTTTGCTTAGGGATTGCTCTTATGGGCAGTCAAACTTTTCTTTTCAGGTTCCCCTGTACCATCCCTCCCACTGCCACGCCCCCATTCTTTTTTCTTCCCATTTTTTAATTTTGAAAATTTTGAGCATTCGGTTATTGGAAATACTGTTAAATAATATATGAATTTAATTTTTCAGAATATTATTAGATATGATAAAGTTTTAAAGAGAACTTTATTCAAAGTTTTTTTTAAAATGGAAATTCATTTTATTTTTTGATAATTGGTGATAATTTATTTCAAGGAATATTTGTTCATTCGAGATAGCTTATTAAAATTTTATTTTACTTTATTTAAACAAAAGTAGTGGATAATTGTTGTTCGAGTTGTTCAGTTTTAATTTTTGATCGCGATGTTTCGTTTCATGCTTACGGAGAAGCTAATTAAATTACTTTTATAAATTTTCAAATTCTTTTCCTGAAAAGCAAAGTCCTCTTGCGATTTTCTTTTCAGTTTTTCCATTTACAATAAATTTGCATTGAAAGGTGTATTGAATAATATAATGCAATAAAGTCAAGTAGAGTCATGGCTGTATGTACGTATATTGCAGTAAAAGATAGTTGTTTCAATTAAAATATCGTGTACTGTTTGTTAACAAATGAACGAATGTTAAATACTATAAAATGATAAACAATTAATCCTTTTAAATCAAATCACTTAATGAGTGACGATATATTTTTCTAAATCTTTTTTTTTCTTTATTTTGGTACCGAAATTGAATTGATGTTCCTTCTTTTTATTGGAAATATGAGTCATTAACAATGACTCTGATTTTTGTGAAATTTTGTGTGTACTAATGCATCTTCTTTCTAGCTATTAAACTTTTTGTTTTGATATGGATTCAATTAATAAGTTTCTGTTGCAGAGAAATATCTCAGGACGTATTTTGGTAATTAATCCTTTTTAGTTTGTTTCAAGAAGTATTCTGGTATTAAGGTAATACGAGTCTTAGTATGTTTGAAAATTGTATCTAATCCTGTTCGTATTAAGGTAATATCCGCCTTATTATTTTTGAAAATTGTATCTAATCTTTCGTAGTTTCTTTCAGGAAGTATTCTGGTGAGGACGACAAATCAACAAATTCAACACATATTTATTTATGTACAGCCCTTTAAATTTTTATATAAACACGTTGTAAGTTTATGGTTTTGTAGAATGATTATATCTTAATGACTTTATGGTCATTAAGTATAATCGTCAAACACTGCAGTGTTTAATTAGGAAGCGTTAGATTTAAGCGAATTTTTAATATAATTACGAGCGCTCGTTTAGTTAGGCATTCTTAGTAATATAAGTATGTAGGATAAATATGCAATTGCATATTTATTAATTACAGATCTGTAATAAAAGTCAAAATTAAAAAATATTGAGATAGGAATAAAAATCAAAAATCTACGTAAATATATGTATAGATAAGTAGATAGGTAGGTAGTGAATAAAAATAATGCTCCTTTTGATGTTCGTTTGCATAACAGTCAAAAACGTTTTGCAAATGTGCATCAAGAGGATGATGGTATTGAATAAAAATAAAAATTTGCATAAATGGAGGGTGGATGGGATGAGGTAGGGCGGGTCTCCACCCGCAGCAACCTCCTCGTGGTGAGACCTGGGCAATCGTTATTATTTGATGACTAATTAATAACTGCACCATTATTTCTATGGTATATTTATTAATTATGCAGCAAATAATACGAGCGAATTGGCTGCGAGTTTTGTTGCTTGCTTTTCTATTTTATTTCTGCTTTTTTTTTCAGCAACTGTGCCTTTGAGGTGTCGAGAATTAAGTGTAAGAACATCTGTGGTAAAGTGTGCAATTACAAAATATAATTTTACGAAAAGGTAATTATGCTGGACGGTATTGTTCAATTATAGTACAATAGAACGTGATAATATATTAGTACAAACGGTAATGGAGCTGTATAACTTACCGACGCATGTCACATAGGAATCTATGTTTCTTGTATATGCTAACCTGGTTGTCGTTTACACATTTCTTCTCTTTTGTAATAGAACTCGTATAATAGTGGTAAAGCGGGATCTTCGAATATTTTTTGCCATTTTTATTTAATAAATCTTCATCTGTTCGACAGTACAATTTAATATTATAATACTTATCATCATTCGTTACCGTTCAATTCTCATTATACACCGATCGTGTTATAAATGAAAAATTATTTCATTCCTATAATACTTCAATTATTTGTACTTAACGGAGTAAGTTACTTTGCGAAAGAAAAATTGTAAAAAAAAAAAAAAATGCTTACGATAACAAAGATACGAACTGATGCGTGACTAGAACGCGGTTAATATAATCGAGTCTTAGAGATATACATTTGACTTTGAATCCATCGGTTTCATAAATTCGATGCGATCGATTAGTTTCCTTTTTAATCTAAGGGTAATATAAATTGTAGGTGTATAACAAAACATCAGGCACAATAGTCTTCTTTTCTATAAGGTTCGATGTCGCACAGAGATATGAAATCATATACTTTCTGTAATCGAAGGGGACGGACTTTTCTTCGCGTTACTATAACGTCGTGTTACCGACTTTTGTTCAGTAGTTTTAAATCGATGAAATACCGGCGAACTTTCCCTTGGACTTCCGCTAATGTCATCAAAGTCCCAGCTAGCAAAATGTTCTTCAAATAATTCTTCAAGTTTCTTCGACAACGTCTCGATCGTTTTCACTCGGTCATGATCGTTCTAGAACGAAATTGATTCGTTAGTAATTAGACTAATTAATTGATTGTATTTGTAAAAAGTCAACGAACCTTATGGTATAATCTTGAATTATAAACGATACGACGGAAGTCTCTAACTGCGTGTTCTACTTTATGATAGATCCGATTCTTCAGTTTGTACTCGACAGTTTCGAGAAACATCGGACTTTTGATAACTTTACAATAGTCTTCGATCTAAAGGGTTTCATCAATATTTTAGCATATTTAATTAAACATAGATAGAGCGTTGTACGAATGAACTAACTGTGTGCGCAGAAGAAAGATCGTTGTTTCTGGAAGATGGACACTTGAAAATTTCTGCCTCCTCCATTTGCCAAACCGCTTGATGGATCATTTCTAGCTTACTCAGAGCAAGAGGGCTAAGGCTCTGTTTTCTCTTCGAACTGTACCATACAGACCAACCTCGATCGCTTTTTCCATCTAAGAATTCAATATACTCGGCATTCTCTTTTTTTCTACCGTGTTTCATGCCAATTACAGATTTGGATGTTTCTTGGGGATCATCGATATTACAATTTCTCGTCGTCTTTTTCCCAGGAAATTTGCACAGTTTGTTGTGCAACAGACGGTAGGATTTTTCCAAATCTTTTCGTTGACATTTGCGCGCAGATATTGCCGACGCATTAGCGATATTTAATTTTCCTTTTTTGCTAAATTCTTTCTTCTCTGTGAAGGATGCGCTCAAGGAAGTGCAACGTCTTACAGTCTCGGAATAAGTGGCTTTTCCAGTGATTCGATCGCTTTTCTCCGATGTTTTCATTCGATCGCTGGTCACTGAACTTTGTTTCAAGCAAGTAGTTTCTTCCACGTTTTTGATCATTGTTATTGCGTTTACATCGCCATTGGTCATCGATGAAACCGCTGCGGTTTGCTCGTTTTCCGTCACCGAACTGTTCGACGATTCCGAGCTATGTCGTTTGGTGGTATTTTTTCGTCGTTTCTGTTTGTTCGCCATACTAACGTTGTTCAAAGTTCTAATTAACCACGAGTCCGTTTTTACGTTCATTTTACTAGAACCTGTTAACGGGCAGCTGCATAAAATATTGCGATATTTAATGCTGGAAGAACGGAAGTGTTTTCTTGTATAGGTCATCGAATTTATGTTATAATTTTTCTCAAGTGTGTTTTAAGAGTTTGATACAACATTTCCCGGTGAAAATCTTTATTATCACGTAATGCTCTGTTTCCTTTCGCATCTATCGATTCAATATTCAATATTAATAAAGATAATATTTTTTGAAATTTCCGTCCTTCTAGTATTAAAACAATTAGATGGCGTTAATGTTACTTGACGCGTAGGGAAGTGAAAAAGAAATACTTTATAAAAGAATTCGGTGGTTCTGTTTAAGTAATATCTTCGAAATGGTCAGTGATATCGATAAATATTCAAGTGAATGGAAATCTTTACACGATTGATTCGATATCATCAACAGTTTCGAAAATATTCTCACGAATACTTGATATTTTCTACGATTATAATTTTTACCATTTTTATTTTCAGAAGACCGAGAAATCTCGTTGATACTCGTGTTGGGAGAAAGACGATAAGTTGATTCGGACTCGTCCTCGGACGCTTCGTAACTTGAAACACCGCCGCAAACATCTTTGTCATCTTTCACAGTTTTCGCGAAGGTTTCTTTTAATTTTTCTTGGTTGCGCGTTAGCTGCGACGTCGAGTCGCCGTTATCATTTTCTTTTATACGTTCCGGTTCCTCGCTAACGTCAGTCAACTGGCTTTCTTTCTTCTTCGAATCAGTATCTTTTTTCACGTTTAATGCTTCCAAGAGAATTTCAGCGGAAGCACATGCCGCTTTCCAAGTGACATCCTCGGATACGGTGTAATTGGTGGTATCGGGACGTTTCAAAATTCTAGGCGAATTATCGAGAGAAAATGCAGACGAGGGGACGATAGGACTGGCCGGAAAGGGTAGTTTCGTTATTGTACCCGTGGAACTGGTGGTGGTAACGGATGTTGCGATGGATCGAGGCAAAGGTGTCGACGATGTAGCCGCGCAATATGTCTTTTCTTTATTGCTGTAATGATTCCGATGATTAGCGGAAGATTCGCCGACCGCGTTTCGTGAATTGTCCAAACGACGATTCGATCTTCTCTGATGCCTTTTCTTTGGAACGTTGTAACTTCCTGGTTTCATGTACACTCGAACGTCCTCGGAGCTGTCGTATTCTTCCGGAACTTGCTGTACTTGGATCCGGTTATTGATCAGATTATAAGCGTTCCACGGTGCCGTTTGAATGCTTTGCATATTTTGTAACGTTTGGAATTGACAATTGGCATCGATTTGTAATTGTCTGATACAATTACCAAGGTCCTTTGACGTTTCGTGACGAGCGGCTGTTCGCGAGGTTACATTTTCCATATTCCCATCGGCGAGATTCATAAACGACATTTGACGATTATCAGAATTTCTTATACTGGCGAACCACGCGGACAGATTGGCAGTCATCTCCTCGGACGATTTTTCCGGTACACTTGGCTCAATCTGACTGAGCAACGTCATTTTATCTTTTGGAACTGCTGCTAATTGCAGTTGACTGGTCGACGATTTACCAACGTAAATTAAATCCATATTCCCTTTGCTTCCGTGATTCTGATCGATATTCTTCGAATGTTTGTGACCATAATCTACCGTGTAAGAAGGAGAAATGGCATAATTGGGATAAAAATGTTCGGCCTCGTTATTCGAGGTAAAATACATTGATTGCTGGCTAATCGAAGGGTTCAGAAACGACGATTCCATCTTTGATAAACATTTCTGGGCATAACTGGACTCGTAATTTTCATCCAGTTGTCGTTGTTGTAATCGAAAAATGGAATCGACATTCTCCCGTGGCGACGAACCGTTTTCACCCAGTTCTTCCTTCTTATCCTTAAACGTCCACTGCCTGGATGGCTCCTGGTTACTTTCCGTCAGAACTTTGCTTCTCAGGTGAAAAAATTCCGCGTTCAATGATTGCGCGGACGTGTCGGTCTTTGCGCTGGACGGATTTCCTCTCGAACGAAATCTACCGTTCGATTGAGTTCCAGATTCCACGTGCCCTGGGAAAATATCACCCACGGATTTCGTGCTGTCTATTGTCGTTACATTCTCATTGTCAGTAATAGTCCACTTACTTCGCAATTTTGTTTCTTTCTCAGACGACTGTCTCGGTTGATTAACGTTGTACTGGCCGAAATTTCGCAGACTTCCGCTTCTCGGCAACTGAGCGACATTGAACGGCGGGTCTTGATCGTTCCTTTTGTTAACCGATTCTTGTTTCATGCCCGAAGACGGATCAAACAAGTCGTGGTTCGTGTAAACTGAAACGTCACCTGGAAAAGAGGTTCCAAATGATTCTGGTTTTTGCTCGACCGTAGAAGTATCACCGTTCTCTTCGAGTTTCATAAACGTTTGGACAATCTGATTAAGCAGCTCGTGCGTGTTCTCTTCCCATTGTTGAAAGCATCTAATCAATTCGCAATTGAGCTTGTCGTCTAAACTCGGATAATGTTGCTTGTTTAAATAATTGTCGAGGATAAGCCAACCGTTACTGATTCGTAACAAGGCGTTTATCAGATCGCTGACGAATACACGATCCCCGGCGAAGATCGGAAAGCACGTCGATGATTTCGTAACAGCCGTTTTAGTGGCGGTGGAAAGGTTTCTTAGCCAACCGAATTTTGGATTAATTTTGCAATTATTATTTAAAACGACCTCGGCTTCCGTGCATCCCCAGTAAATAACTTTTCGCAACAATTCTGGGTACTGGGCTCGATCGATGTTTGCTCCATCCGTTTGCACGGCTTTCGACGTGCTGGTTCCGTAATCCACGCAAAAATCGGTAAACCATGTGTTTTTGTTCGAAATAGTGTCACCAGCGCCATTGAACAACGGTGCCGAATCGGATTTATCATTCTTCGTTTCATCTTTACCGATGTCGTTGGAAGATGTGTTGCAAAGCGCCGAGACCATTTTCTCAGCTTCGATGGTGAAATCGAAGCTGGCAGAAGATTCGTCGGAATAATGTTCTTCTTGGGTTTTCGTAGGTACATTTGGAACAGCTTTCTCTAAAGGGTACGCCGTGGTTTCTGGTTTTGCGTCATTCGCACTTGGCTTTATGTCCAATAAATTATTAGCAGACGAGGTGGTCGGTTGCGATGACCATTCACTGTAACTCTCTACAGCTATTGATGGAATTTGAGAATCGTTCACTGCTGGTAATCGGTTTTTACCGCATTTAAATGTTGCGATGTCGAAGGTGGCGGAGGTGGTCGCAGATTTATCTCTTTGCAGATTTCCAAAGACCAAGTTCACCGGAGGATTGGGAAAGATTTGATTCGATTGAGACGTTTGAACCGGGCTCGTGATTTGATTCGAATAATTTGCTGGGGATGCGTAAGGATTCGGGTTATGAAATTGATACAGCGGATTGGTATTGATGGTTTGCAAGTTGCAAGTGTTTGTGGATGAAACATTGTAATAGGAACCATGTGACAGTTGTTCCTGTTGCTGTTGCTGTTGTCGATCTTGGAGTAGGCAAAATGTTTGAACATCTGGAGACTTGAAGTAAGCTTGTGGTACTAAAGTGATTCCAGAATTGTACTGATCCCCAGAAAAGGAACCATGGGTGTAGGTTGAGGAGGCAATTAAAAACGAGGCAGTTGGTGCAGGCACCGGAGCAGTATTTGTTGTTTGATCAAACAGAACCAAAGACTTCGGGTTGTAGGATAGTTGTTGCTGAATATGTTGCTGTTGTTGCTGACAATATTCTGGATTTCGTACGAGTTTATTCTTGGGTGGCCATCTGCTGCTTTTGCCTATATTCATGGATGGGTTTGTACGAGAATCTTAGAAAACTGAAATCATTATTTAAAATAAATATAACATATTCGATACTACAATCAGTAGAAATATTTTCCTTTAATTTTTCAAAATAGAAGGATTCTAACTATTGTTTTTAGAGGTGAATTATATAATATATGGAGATTATATAAAAAGAAACGTATTTACACCTTGTATGTGTAAAGGAACAGGAGTAGTCAATGCAGCATTACGACGTGCTCCTGAATAAATACAAGACGGATGCAAACTAGTTCCACATGGTTGAAGAGTCAATGTTGGATTAGGGATAGGACCGTAAAGAATTTGTTGCTGTTGTTGTTGCGGATGTACAATGGGCGAGGGTGTTGACGTAGGTGGAACGGCTGATTGTATAGACGATCGGTTATGTCGTGTAGCTGTTGGGTGCATGATCCATCTAACGCCAACTTAAAAATAATCTTCTTTCTCTTTGGACCTATTTAGCTCCTAATTGAAGATTGAAATAAAATTGTAACAGATGCTCTTAACAAATGGAATGAATCTAGGCACATGCCATGTTAGTTGACATGTTATTAACCTAAGCACATTATTTATTTATATCTTATTTTCTATACAGATATAAGGAATAGCTTTAACTTTACCTGATATCCGAATAGTTATTCACTCTTCTTGAATAAACCATTTGCGTTTTATTGTGCGAGCAACAAGGCAAATGAGGAGAAAATAATTGACAAACCGGAAGACTGTATGTACGATACGATTTAAAATAGGTAAAATGAGTTTAAATAAATATTTTACGTAGAAAATTGGAAGAAAGGGAAAGATTTGAATAATTAACAAATGGAATTGCTATTAAATTAAGGAACACGTAGTTGATCCACAACTTCTTAAAAATCACTTCACCCTGTTTCTCGGTTTAATGAATGTACACGTTAGCATTTTCTTGCTCGGCGTTTTCTGTACTTTTCTTTCACGGAAAATCGGATCAAAATTTCATGTAAATCAGAAGCGGTGAAACACTTATGTACATACTGAAGGGCGAATGATAATGTATGGAATGAAAAAGTCAACGAACACCGTGAAGAAAAATGGCAGATAACTAGTTATTGACTTGAAACAAAAATTTTCTGTCTGGAACAATGAAACGAGAAAAAAAAATTTGACGTACGGTTAAAGCATTTTTCTCTACGGTGAATGAATTTTTAATACAAACGTTAATTACGTACAAGAAAACTAATTAAGAAATTATAATTACTCAGCGACTATTTAATTTCTTATGACTTATAAAAAATTCTACCTTACAGTTTAAACAATGGGATGAAGGAAAATTAATAGACGCGTTAGTTTCCGCAACGACAACCCTGATATATTTTCCTCGCTTTGCAAAAACATTTCATACAGATGTTCTTTTTCCCATTCTTTCGCGAACGTTGTCACAACATATTGACTTTTAACAAGTTGCGTAATTGTTACTTGTGTGTTATATCATTCTTAAGCTCTACGCAAAAAATTGTCGAGTGAACACAATGCGACTGTTGTCACACCTTCAGCACCCTATATTGGAGTTTCTCAAGAAGAATTATGCATGATCAAGGAGTGCTCGCCAAGCTGTTCGACGTATCGCAAAAAGTACCAAAAATTGTACCGTTCCTGAATACCTGTACAATTGGAAAAAGATTCTGGAAGAATTTCAGAATAAATATCGAGCAGAGAAATCAATTCTATGCCAAATTGTTCGATATTTTTTTTTTTTTCTTTGAAAAACAATCTATGGGAAACGATTTGATCGTATATCCACCATCAAGATTCGAAAAGAGAGTGATAATGAATTGAATTTTCTTCCATAGTGAGTTGAGTTCAAAATGAACAGGCAATCAGGAACAGTGTGCACGTTTTATCTCTAGAACTACGATAATGTTTAACCAATGGACAAGAGGAAGCCACTGCACTGTCTCTAGAATTTCCTTTCAACATTCCTTCTCATATTCGCCAACGTTTTGTTTACCGATAGATAACGCAAGAATATTTGGCCGCTTCAACAACGATTTTTTCACTTTGAAATTTTTGTTACCCGATACCAGAGATTAGGTTGTACTTTCTTTGACAATGAGAGACTCGTTCCGTTATCCATCCGTATACTTCTGTTTCTCGAAGAACGCGAAGTCGAAGCTGCCTGTAGGTAGGTACTAACAATCTCGAACCCATCTCTTCGTAGACTGTTCGTTAATAGGTTTAATTTCCTTGAAACTAATTACGAATGAATGCTAGTAAAACAGTGCCGAGTACACAGGACAGGATTAATGATTTCGGCGGCAGGATGTTCGGTGTCGCCGTATTGCAATAATCATCCAAACACGAGCACACCTCTTGACGGCCACCGAAACCGCTTCGTTGATAACATCGTTTCTTGTAATTCGATTCGTCCCATCCGCAGCCTCTTATAATTCGAGTATCAGGTGGTACTGTTTCGAATAACATTAAAATAAGGTAAATTGACATTTTCTTTAAATTGTCTCAAGATCAATGAAATAACTTACGTCCGTTAACGCTAAACTCAATCACTTGCTTGATCTTTCTGCACATCGTGTATTTAGCACCGTCTTTGAGATCGGCGCAATCTTTCTTCAGGGCATCAGGAGGGACATCATCAGCGCATCGGCTGTCAGTGTGACTGTTACAAAGGTAACATTTTATCGCGTTTATACCTGAAAAATCACAAATAATAAACAATTATTAATATTTCCAGCATCGATCAGACTTTAAAGGGGAAATACAATGAAGAATCATTAATATTAAAATTTTCTTTCAGTTTCGTCAGTATGTATATTATTCGAAGCACGAGGCTGTGACCATTATTGGCTGACTGATAAGAGGGGTCAGCGTGAGACGAAGATAATACGACGATCAATCGTTTTATTCTAAAGAGTCGTACGTGTTTAAATTATTCTTACGTGTTTAAATGTAACAGTTTGCAATTGTATGATTAGTTATCACTGTCTATATACAACTATCTACATATATAGGTTAAATTTTATTTTTCAATTAACAGGTGCTGCACCTGTTTGTTTTAAAAAGTACTCGTATTTTAAAATAATTAGTTTGATGAAATACAAATGGAACTTTGTAGAGATGTTTGTTGCCCCGTGAAACAGAAAGTTCATCGTCCTCGAGACCCTAACTGATATAAAAATCAATGCAGCTACCTGCCCTAGAAAAGCGTAACCACAATAAGTTGACTGCTTGTCCGCGCATTCTAATCTTGTTTCCACGATCATTCACCGTTCCAAACATGACATAATATAAAAACATAAATGTTTTCACTGCAACAGAAACACGTGCAATAGCAGCATAGTACAAACTGTAGAATAATAGATTTTTGTTTTAAAGCTTTTGTGTTTTATATTAAACATGAGAGTAATGTTGGGAAGATGGATTGAAGATAGAAAATATTATTGGCTTAAATTCTAGATGTTGAAACGTTCTTTTAATAATAAATGAAAAAGAAAGGCGATTCACGGTTCGGTCAAAATTTAGTGCAGACGTAATTCTTGTGCGCATAGCTCATCGCCATTGATTTTGGACGTGTCTACGTCGAGAATCACGTTCCCTTCAATCATTTTCATTTTTCGAAACACTTGTTTTTTTGGATTATTTCATTCCGAAGATTGCCTGTATTAACACTTGCGTTTGAACAATTTTAAAAAGTATTTAGTTCTTTTTATTTCAATCAAATAATTTAAATGGGCAATTTTTTGTAAACAGATAAGAAATGTGACCCAAATTCACGATAACACAATGAAACGAAATAGCATTAATCGTTGGTAGAAAGAATACTCGATATTAATCAATATACCTTGTAGCACGATTCAATCAATTCTCACACACCGTTAGGATCAAATTAACCGTAAATGAAAATCCAATAATTTCTGAAGGAAACGTTCTGTTTAGAAGAAATCTATTACAAGATACACGAAGAATATTTGGAAAAGTATCGGAATAGCGCAGAAGGATTAACGAGGGTGGTAAAGGGATGGTAAATGAGGCAAAGTAGGTTTAAACGCAGGACGCGGAGGATCGATAAGGAAGTCTGGTTAAACCGCCCTAATTGTTGAACCAAGCACACTCTAGGCATAACGGGTAGACGCTTACCACAAAAACTGAAAATGACCAGGAGGCACAAGACGAGGACGAGTGAATGTCTCATGTTGGTATCGGTTATCCTTCCACGTCCCTCAACGATCAAACTCCGTTCCTCTCGCGGTCACCGTGGTAGCTTTACACGCGACCCGTACGCCGCTCGGCCAGTCGAAACCGGAAGTTAGAGAAAGAGAGAGAAAGCGGCTAGATCAAGGGTTGACGAGGCCAACCATTCGGCCCCGACAGCTGCTGAAGCACTGTTCACGGTGGCCGTTTGACGACACGGTTTCAGCGCAAGTCCGCAACCAAGGCGACGATGCTCGCAGCACTGGCAGAACCATGAATATGTACGTGACTGCGCTCGAAGAACATCCGTGGTCGGCAAAGAGGTGGCGAGAGGACAGGAAAAACCGACTGAACTGTTCGTTACGAATAATCCAAGGCCCAAACGATCTAACCACGACCGAGGGAAAGTTTCGTACGTGGATCGTGATTCTGATATACTCGTCCTTAATCGTTGCTCGTTTTCCACCCTTAGGGAAATCAATATTTTTCACCGACCAATCGAGAAGGGATGGCCATCAATTCATTTATTATCGTGGTTCAGTGATTCTGGATCTCTTGAAAAATATACTTTAATCATCTGAATGAAGGATAATTTGGTCACAATTACTTTTGAAAATACGAGTCACTCGAATGCAAATTGTAACATAGAATACATGCAACTGGTGATGTAGAAACATTATAATTAATTGAAATCAAAATTCAACAAGACCAGAGTGATAGCAGTCATAGACGATTTGAAAATTTCCTATGGATTCTGTTAAAACCAGTGCATCCTGTTGTCCCAGAGCTTCAGACGTTAGGAATTAATTTTACAATTAATTTACAACTTAATTTATAAAAGAAACTTTAGGTAGGATTGTTTTGACGGATAAAGCAGGGCTTCAAGTTAAATAGGGAAGGCCGTGGGCGGTACGAAGAGCTTTATGCTCAAATAGAGCGTAAAGTGGTGGTTTGGAACACTCTAAGTGGATAATATCCCTTTTCCTGTGACACACTGAACGTCATGAAATGTCATGGAAGCTAGTGTAATAAGTTGCACGCGAACAATACGGAAAGGAATGTGGAAGATATCCTTCCATGTTGCTATTAGGCCTATCATATCATGTGCCCCAGTTCTTATTTTTCCCTTTAATTCGTAACAGAGAGAGAAAGAGTATTTGCAACAGTCTTTTTCCTTTTCCATTCATAACAGTAAAGAAGTATCTTTCCATTACTATATGATGTTACTGTATCATTAAATGTTGCATTTATACGGCTGTATAAAAAAATCTTGATTCGACAGAGAAACAGAAAATGTATTCGTCTCTGTTGAAAATTATATTTGGGATATAATTTTCACTATGCGTTACTTATCATGTGTTTAACATGTTTAGCAACATACCGTGTCCCTGACACATCTTTGACGATTATGTTCTACACGGTAAATATTTCGTTCTTTCTTAACACGAAGAATTAACGTTACAAGTACATTGTAATTATACGTAACAAATGTTTAGTTAATTAATTATTGATTCCAGAAACAGTTTCGATAGAAGCGAAATAATATAAAAGCGTGTTGCGTATAAAATATAACATTAACCTTGAATGGTTGAGTAGAGTTATCTTGTAAATGGATAGCGGTCTGAGTAAATGAGATATAAAGTATAGAGTTCCATTTAAAGAAGTGACGATGACATTGAAATGTTTAACAAGCCTCCACTTCCGGTACCGGCACATGCATCAGGTGATGCTCTAATAAAAATTTTTTTTTGACTATTACCACTTTAAAGCTATAGCTTGTCCCAATTGCACGGGACACCCTGAATAAATTGCAGGATAGCTAACTGAACAGTTCAATGACACTCGAGCGTTCGATTTCAGACGAGAATTTAGGGACTAATTATTTCGTGAATTACCAAAATCGAAACCTATCGATTTTATTTGTTACGTTCATACTGGAATAGTATTTTGTAAGTTTATAAAACGGAGGACGTAACAAATTGTTAGATTGTATTAATTGTTTTTATTGAACGTCAGTCAAGCTTATCAGCAATTTTTCTAACACATAAATCAAGTAATATATTTAATTATGTGAATACAGAGAGAGGAAGGAAATTTTTCATTGTAATGAACGATTCATTTGTAAAGGTATTATAACCTAACTTACCAGACACGATGATTATTTTTATTAATTATAATATACATCATTATGTTTTAGAGATTAAAAGAAGAATTGTATCAAGGTACCTGAAGTTATGATTTATTTCCACGAACAAAATTACTATTTCATACAATCGGTTGGTGTTAATGCTGCACATATGTTTTCCACCTTTTTAATCAGGAAGTTTAAACATAAATGTAAAACAAATTGATGATGCAAATGAAACTAAATGCGCTACGAGTATTATTACTTTTGTTTCTATTTCAAAGAGGTAAGTTCCATGAAGCAAATGCACTTATCTTTCGTTGATAAAGAAGGATGTGTTGATGTTAACTGTTAATGAAGTAGATAGTAAATAAATGCGGTAAATTTTAATTATTCTTTGTGAATATAAAAGTAAATAAAACAGAAGCATTTAGAGAGTCAGTTATCAAATTCATTGGAATTTGATCTTGCACGAATTTAAGAATAAAGTTAAGAGTCTAATTGTTTATTATTGTTACTATGAACAAGAAGAATCGAAAGCTACCAAATGTTATCAGTGTGAAAGTAGAAAGGACCAAGATTGTACCGTCGACAAGGTAGATATGAAACATTTGAAGACGTGTCCACTGTCTAAACCGTTTTGTCGTAAAGCTGTATACATATGTAAGTTGAAACGTTTAAAAAGATTGAATTTTCAGAAAATTAAATTTTCAAGTTTGATTTACAGATCACTTCATGAACTCCCGGGAATACGTAACTGTGCGTGAATGTGCGAAATGGCGAAATACCGATAAGGAATGTTACAGAGGGCGTTATACGCGTGACACTTATCAGTTGGTCTGCGAATGCAAAGGAGTAGGATGCAATCGGTCAACTAGATACTCATCGAGCGATATCATTTTTCTTTATATTTTCTGTCCAATAATTGTTCTTTTTGTTTTAACTCCCACGTGACCTAAGCTTAGACGAGGGAAAACTTTCCCAGAAGATATGATCTGTTGCGTGTGAAATATAAAATGATCCAGTATACATATATGTTAAAAAAACGTTAATAAGATTTCGGAAGCAAGAAGTATCAGGCAGAAATAATTTTTCTAATAAAAAAGAAAAAGATTATGTAAAATCTAAAGGCTAGTTTGTGTATTTGAAATATTAGGTACCATTGATTCTTGGCGTTCAGCCAATAGAAGCTTTTATATTAGATGAAAACGAGTGAGATAAGTACCAATTGAATAAAAATGAGCATCAGAAAGGTATGATGAATTAGAAGCAACTTCTTGAAATTTAAAGAAACAGTATTATTTATAAAATATAAAAATAACACGAGGATTGTATTGCTTTAGGATGAAGTTGAAAATCGACGGGGGCACTCGGTTATTCCCATTGATTTCATGGTAAATTATCGAGAACAAACGATATCCCAACTGACCAACAACGTTATTCTTATTATTATGTTCACTCGCTGGAACTTTCCAGGGAACCCATTTCGTGGGTGTTGTCGGCTGATTTATCAACAAGAGAAAACTTTCTTGGTCCTATAATGTCCTCCGCGATACGAAATTCCTTTCAAGCACAGGACATTTCTCTTATTTGAACCCACCTTCATATTCGTTGATATACACGCACTTGATCGAGTTCTAAATTAACTGTTCGATTGCAAAAGGGTATTCAGGCTTCTCCGATATCTTCTAATCTTCTTCTAGTATCCCTAATATTTTTATTGTGTCAAAATAGAAACGCGTTTCAGAATTTTCCTGACGCCTCGCAAAAATGATCGTACGTTAATCTTCCAACGGCGTATAAAAAGGTTATCAAAACGTAGATCTCGTAAAATATTCGTATTGAGTGACAGATGATAAATGTAACAGGCGACTGGTTATGTCCAAGATTCGCAAATGTAGGTAGTGTACGGTCGTTCTTCCTCGTCCTCCATCAACACAGCGTCTCCGACCCTCTTTCCTAGACGGTATTATTATTATTTGGGTCGCGGCAATGTGGCGCCAAGCGTCCTGACGCTTCTCGAACACTTTTCACCATTTCATTATTGCACGCTAGCAATTTCTGTTTTCGAATTACAGTCACAATTTTGAATTTTCCTTTTGTTTTGTTTTTTTCTTCCTTTATTTATTCAAACAATTGATACTAGATTCGTAGCACTAACCAGAGACCCCTCGCGACAGTCAACTTGTGTTAAATTGAAAAATGAACCGATCATATTCTGAGCATGTAATCGCAGTTATAGCATGTCTTACCGCACACGGCTATTTCCACTGAGGCGGTGAACGTGTTAACTAAATTAACGCGTTAATTGCCACAGTAAAAATAGCCAAGAACAACACACCGTAATATGATTATCGACACGTTAAATGCCGACACGTTGTTATTCAGAATACAATCGCTTTTCTTTTCTTTTTTTTTTTCCAAGTAATTTTGTAAAGAGTAGGCTTAATACATGTAACAGGTATCCTAGAATATTATCACGTATTCATTAAAAATTTATTAAAAATTGTTGTACCATATGTTTGATTAG
Source organism: Osmia lignaria lignaria (assembly GCF_051020975.1). Lineage (NCBI taxonomy): Eukaryota > Metazoa > Arthropoda > Insecta > Hymenoptera > Megachilidae > Osmia > Osmia lignaria. The sequence continues at coordinate 9,351,997 of NC_135033.1, read as the reverse complement.
TTTCAACTGTTTCTTCGTCGTAAATAACACAAAGATATTTGTTGTTTTAAAATGATTGTACCGAATGCACGTTGAATGTATGCCAAAGACATTATCCGCATTATAGGACATTTCTCGCGAGGATAATTTGTTATTGCGATAACGGACACCATAGAGTTGGTATTTCTTTGGAACAAGGTTTATCGGTTCTTTGTTCTGGATATTGCATTTTTGCTATTTAGAATATACTGTTTACTCCGGACTTGATTGAAAGTACATAGATGAATTTGCACGTTCGATTACTGAATAATTTATGACCTTAAAAAGGCAGTTATTCAAACAGTACATTCGCCCAAAAGGAATAATCGATGAGAAAATAAACTAAATTGATTATTTAATCCGATAAAGTGTAATTGAGAAATTTTCATTGTCTTTGACATAATGAATTTTAATCTTTATAGTTAGGTGTGGTTATCGTTTCGTTCTTAACACTTGAGAGGAAGAAACTAAAGAGTGAGATGCAGTGAGGGTGGTAACCATTAAATAAGTTCTTCACGTGCCACCCATTTATTACCAGATCCACTATTTAGTATTAAAGGCGTTATTCTTGTAAAGTGTGGTTGGCCAGCATCTCGCTGAAATCGTATTTTTCTTTCTCCTTTTCAAAGGGGTATAACGTTAACAAGCAAATTAGATAAAAATAAAGGATGACTGTTCAATCTTGAAGGAAATTTCCTTGAAAGCAAAATAAGTATTTTAAATAGATTAAGCTATCGAACGTAATTGCGAGTAAAAGAAGAATGCGTTGAATTCTCTTAGTAATTGCTAAACCCAAAACTGAGCTAGACGGCGACGACGGCGTCCTAGATAGGCGCCGTGGCGCCAGGCGTCTCTCGTTTTCATCTTTCTCCTTTATCCGTTTTCTTTACTGTGATACCGATTTACCGTAGAAACGGAGTTTACTCACACTCCCCTGTACAGTGGAAAAATGATATAAGAATGATTAGTGATGTTGTCTAACGAGGATAGAAATTCATTTTACATAAGATGTCAACTTTGAACTTATTACAGAGTCCGTAATATATTTGATAATTTAACTGCTTGATTGATAATTTATTTAAATCAATTTATTTTCCAATTAATTTTGCAACGTTTCTTATCCTATAAGTCACGTAGTTACGTGTCTTATATTATGACAGTATAGTCTGTGTGCTGCTTTTGTCATGGATGTTACTAACTATAATTAGGCTAATAGACAATTAACGTCCTTCAACGTATCCACGCTTTCCTCCCCTCGTCAATCGTTACCGCCGTGATTTATATACTACTTCACTACTTTGGTGTGAAACATTTGAAAATCATGCCAAATAAATTCTAACTGCATTTTTTATACAAAATGCAAATTTTCTTTCCTACTCTTGTTTCACTTGTTATTAATTTATTAGAAAAAAAGTTCAATTAGGACCAGGTGTTTTTTAGTTATAAAAATATTCAGGTTTAATAAATTTGTGGATTGAAATGACACTTTCGCGTTTAGAAGTGTGTTAATAGCGGAGGCGCAGCGGTGATCTATGCCTGATGATCTAGGAGGGATCGAAGGGTTGGGGCGAATCAGTAGAACGGGTTGCGCGATTATGCGATCTGTGGCAAAGAAGCGAAAAACCGAGTGGAGTGGAGAAAATAGGAAAGGAGTGGCGTTGGTGAGTGGCGAAGCTCGCAATCTCATACTCGCGATCAGTCTGTCGACTCGACGACAACCCTTCCTCTCAGCCAGTGCTTCACCCTCCGTCACGCACCACAGTTTGCGTTCCACTTCCCGAGGATAAACTTGAGCGAGAATAAGCCATATATTTCACGACCAACTTCCGGCATGCATCGAAGGATTCCAGTGCTAATTGTTAGCTTCGCGCTCGTCTTGGTGGTTCGTTCAGGTGATTATTTTCTAAATCCTACGTTTACCATGGAGATATGTTTAGCCAACAAGAAAATAGGAAAGAGAAAATAATGAAATTGTTTCTTTGAAAATTGGTGAAGTATTAGTGAAAATTGTAAATAAAAGTTTGATAGCTACGATTATGGGATGATTGGTGGTTGAATAACGATGGTGGTTGAACTTACACTCTTATAAAGAGTTATAGTGTTTTGAATTGAATTAAATGTATTAGGGGTAGTAAATTAATTCTGTGCTCTTAAATTTAATTGTTATTAGGAATGTTCATTATTTTAATAATAAGAAAGATTAGAGAAATCGGAATTACCCTATCGCGCGAGCTTTGAATTCGTGTTCCGTAAATTAAAACTCGGGTTGTTTACATTATCAACAATTAAACACTACTTTTAATTGCTATATTGTGTCCCAACTCTGTTAAAGTTACTTTTACTGCAAATCAATCGCTTCGCTCCAGTATGTTGTCAGCCACGAAGCGGATGGCGGCCTAGTATTAATATTACAGTAGAGTATCGTTAAATAGCCGCGACGAGGGTAAATATTTTTCAAGCTTCCAAACTCTAATTAACTAATCATTTATAATTTTTATTTTGATTATTTTTATGAATTTTGTTATCTTGTTGATTTTGTCATATTAAAATTGTACATTAAATAAATGCAAGGATTTATGTTTCAGTATTTTTATTATAAACATGTTTATAATGTTTCTATTGTTGTGATCAGTAGAAAACGTTTAAAACATATTACAAGTATGCACATGTTTAGTTTTTGTGTGGTATTCAAGTGCTTTAAGTTCGATTAAAGTGCTGAGCTATGAGTTCTAATGAGCCAGGTATGTATTTGATATTTATCAAATGTCACAGTGATATTATTCACCTGTAAAAAATTTTCAAAATTTGAAAAAGATCATTTACTCCGCGTTTGTTAACGTTATAGTATGTTAATAGTTTGCCTGAGGTAAAAGACACTATCTGTGTTTCAATGAAATTTTCCGAATATTTTCAATAATTTTGATGCAGAAGGGTAGTAAGTGTCGTATATCAAATTATGAGTCACAACTTGTTAGATGGGCGAGTAGCGTCACCAATTTTGGCGCCACGATTCTGCGACCTAAATAACTACGTAGAAATATATGGGTGTCCATATCCTGTAATATCTAACCAATGAAAAAGAATACAATCCCGATTACAAATATTTCTACTTTACCCAACTACATTCCGTTGGCTTGCTTTGCTAGAATTATGGGACAACAGGGAGGGGGTGGGTCTACATAGAAGCGTCTACCAGGCGCCAGAGGGAGTAAAATATCTACTTTCCCGGGGAAACAAAGAATCGTTACATTAAAATAAATTACAGCGAAGAAAGATGACTTGTGCACAGGATGGTTAACGTAACCGAAATAAGTCATATTTTATTTCTGATTGCAATTAGAAAGAAATGGTAAAAGAAAAACAAGGAAATGAATCAAATGAATCATGATATTTCTTTTTTTCATTGATTTGATGAAAATAAAGAGCGTGTTAAAGCTGATTTATTTCATTGCACAGATCAAAATCCTAGATGCTACATGTGCACTTCCTTAACGCATCCAGGCTGCGATACCGATCCGGATGCGAACAATATTAAAACCGACGAATGTACATTAAATCATATGACAGATATGCAACGAATCATTCAGCAACATAACGATTTGAGAAACATATCTCACATCTTCGACGTTGACACCGCACACATTTATTCGGCTACTTCACCAATGGCTTGTGCCAAAATGGTTCTCAAAGGTAAACTATTTTATTATATTAAATATTCTGTCATAGAGAAAAATGTTGAAAGCAATAAAACAAATAAATGTTATTGTTTGTTGTTTGTCAGTGAAAGGGAAAGAGGTGATAGTGAGGAATTGTCAAACGGAGAAGACAGAGACGGTTGATCCTTGCAAAGCTATAGAAAGAAAATTTCCGCACGATATCACTCTTGAATATTGCGATATGTGCAAGCACAATGCTTGCAATAGTTCCACTATAATTACCTCGAAATTTCTCCTCGATCTACTGTTGGTCCTGGGTACCATGGTTTTCGCTACTTTTTATACCGACGCGTAACCTTTACACATGAATGTATAGAATTGATTACAATCAATTCATGGCACATTCCAAAGTTCAACACACACCTACATACACACACTACACTGTTGTTCATCGATATTTTAAGTTCGTTTCATTATCACGTAATGTTACGGTGGTTATTTCTGCAGTATAAGATAAGAAACGGGTGAAATTTTCTATTATTATTAAAACATATTATGAAAAGATCTTAGGTTTTTAGAAGACTTCCTTTTCAGCTAAATTTATACGATGAATTTTTTCATAGTCTTTTTTGTCTTGCTTCAACCGCCGGAGTGGAAGAACGAGAAGATTCCCATTTGTTAAATTTCAAAAAAAAAAGACACTAACGATAAGTTGATTGATCAAGTTTTGTATACCAAGTTCCGAACGACGAGGATTCATAGAATTCTGTTTAATTGCTGCCTGTTCAATGTATTTAATAAATTGTGTGTTCTCGATCGATGAATATTCGAGGAAGCTCCGCCGTATATGCATAAATAAATGTTTATTATATACGAACATATACGTATTATATAAAGGAAAAGGCTTTTGAATATGAAATTTGGCCAGGTGTTTATACCGTGAAATGTTATCGAGCTTCTCAAAATCGAATATAATGTTATCGCACGAAAATTATATTGAGCAATAAAAATGTATGTTAAACAATTATCTCGTTGTTGTTTCTGTAATTAGCTGTTTCAATATAACAATTTCAACATAACGTGCTACATCATGCCGTTTGCATTGAACTCTCCTGGTGTACAGTAGCGTATACGATAAAGAGATAAACATTTCTTATATAATTAATAATAAATGAGATATTTTGGTGTCATCCTTAATTTCGGACTCCCTGTATTAGATCTTCAATGAAAATTTTATTGTTCAATAAAATCAACATTTATATTTCTTTGTGTATCTAAAAGAGATCATACGCACAAGTTCTACCTCTCTTAGAACTTACAGAAGTATGCTATTGTGCTATAATTCTTACTTTTATTGTTGGAGATAAGATAAGAACAGGTAACGGAGAGATTCGGTGCGTACGTTTTATACTGGAACCAGCATGGTTGGACAATTAAGCTTAACCATGATAATCATGTTAATTATAATTGGTAAGTAAGGCTTTGATTACTATTTTTAACTTTTTCAGTAATCAGTTAATCAATCTATTTCAAATATTATATACATGTAACATAGATGATACTTAGTATTTTCGTTTGTCTTTATATATGTAAATATCTGTTTCTCTACATAATTTAATTATTTAACAGAGCATGCGAGAGGAGAAAGCTTATGGTGTTTCGATTGCAACACCGATTTAAGCAGTGGCCATACAAGAGAATGCAACGATCCTTACGTTCCTACACCGTATTTCGACTTGGTCCTCTGTCCCCAGAACGAGTCTCAACATTGTCTGAAAAGTGTAATTGACTGTATGTATAAATTATATGCGTCAGATATTGCATTTGTACCCTGAAGAATAACACTAATTGCTAACATAACATTCTGGTATTAATCATATCGTGTTGGTAATTAAAAATGTTGACTAATCCGAGCATTTTTTTTTAATCATACAGATAGAGGTATCTTGGTGACCGTTCGAGGTTGCGTGCCATCACGGGAAGTCTATGGATACTGTCATCATGAAAAATATCCTGAATCCAACATCATTTGCTCATTTTGCAACGATTACGCTTGTAACGCTCAACAGTCACTTTATTTATTTATTCCACATAGTATAGGATTCTATTTCTCCTTAGTCTACCTGTCCATTTATCTTAAATGATATCTATCCAATTAATTAATTAACCAGTATTTATCATTTTATGTAGATTCTTCTAAACACTCCGTTTCAATTTTCCAAATGAATATGTTATAATTAACGTGTTAAATGCCGGAGTGAAAACGATGTAGATACATACAATACATAATAATTGTAATTATTTTACTTTCCATTTGATTAGTCGTGTAAAATATATTTTTGTCAAAAACAAACCGAAATGTTTTAATTGACGAAAGAAGAGACGATGATTGGCCGGAAAAGGCTGTTGACTTTCAAGCTGGAAATTAAGTGACTTTATGAATGAACAGGGAGGCATTGTCTGTATTCGATATACATCCTTTGTATCGATGGTGGTAGGTTCTGAGCAATACTTATATACGTATGTATACATATATTTATGTACACAGACATCTGGCCGAAGAGAAGGGGTCAAATTGTCGAGTCAATTTGGTAATGTCTCGCGGGGTTAACTGGTCTCCTGACCCATGATAAGTCTTTCTTAACGAGTCGGCAAGCTTACTTTGCAATCCTGCCTTTAGTCATCTATAATTTATTCGTTACTTAGAAGTTCGATGAAGCAAGGACCATCGAAAAGAGGGGGGTGATAGAAACGATATCAAAAAAATTTTATGGTACCATTTAAAAAGTGGAAGTGTCCTCGACTTTTAATTGAAAGAAAAAAAAATTTTTGAGTTTGCAATCTATCAAAGATCTAGCAATGAATCCTTGAACTTGAAAAATTGTGTATTACATCAACGCGAACACTCTGTGTATTCTGTTTTCCTACGTAAACCACGAAAGACCCCCAGAGCATTCAACGGGTCCCTTAATTGTCCTAATGAGTCCAATGAGGGCCTTCATCGGTGTCTATCTCTCTTTCTCATTCTTCAGTCCCTCCTTCGTCGCTTTTCTCCTCCGTCAGTAAACCATAATTACTGTTTCGCTTGTTGCGTTCTCTTAAAGACCTCTTTTGGTTGTTTGCTCTTGACTCCTACTTCCTCGCACTTGTCTCTCGTCCACGGTGAGGTTACAGGGTTATCCTATACGAGACGTTATTACGTTGATCCGTTCTGGCCGTGTGCCCTAAGAAGTAGGAGAAACCTAGGGGAAAGAGTGAGGGAAAAGGAGATCGTGTCCACGTTTTCAGCAAAAAGAGGGGTGTCGGGTGTTCAGTTGAACGGTGAACACGTTCCGCGAAGCTACCAGTTCTACTCTTTATTTCGTTCTTGATCCACGTGGTATTCTCTTTGACGTACAATCAGACGTTTTGGACTTGTGTTGAATAAAAGATATAAATATATCAACATTTTCAGTAAACTGATCAAAATGTCCTTCAGATCAGCATGGGCACTGGTGATCTTCAGTTTGGTCGTTCTTGTGCGACCAGGTGAGTTGAATGAAAAGAATTTTTTCTTTTTCGTTGGTTTTAGAATTTTTGTAAAAATTTTTGTCAGAATAGTGTTTTATATGTTTTGGAGTCTTCAATCACGCTTCGATGGTGAGAAATATATTTTTTTCTTTTAAAAAAGGAATACCAAAGAAGCGAATTTTTAATAGATAGAATGTTATATTTATAAAATTGAAATAACGAATAGAATGAAAGCTTAAATAAATTATAATAATTTATTTTTATATTATTGTACATTTTTTCGGTGCAATGAGAAATTCAATTCTAAACGTGTATCTACTACGTAAATACATCCATGATGTAATGCAAATTGTTATGTAATTATTTTATGAGTTTTCGTAATGAGTTGAAAAAAAATAAAACATACAATTAGTCACTTTCAATTACATATCTCGAAACATCGTGCAAACAGTTTTTATAAAAAAGGCAGAATAATTTGGTCACTATTAATATTGGCAAATTGTTTATAAAATATTGCACGTACCTACTTTATTTATTTCATATTTTATGATATATTTAACAGGTTCAGCTTTGAAATGTTGGGATTGTGCTTCCAACATGAATGCTTTGTGCGCTGATCCAATGAACGTCACCGAACATCAGGCTATGTTTCATGTGAAAACTTGCGAAGCTGGATTTTATGAAACATCGAAACCCATTTGTCGAAAAATTGTGAAAAGAGGTAAATAAAGTTTCAAGAATAATTGTTCATATTTCCATATATTCTTTGTTTATAAAAAATATCATTATCTTTTCAAAATTAACTTTCAAACTTAAGTTGATGTTTCATTTTAAGATTATAAGCTTAATTAGTATAGAAATTAATTTTTACCCTCTAAATTAGATTCTCTCTAACTTCTTTTCAAGTAAAAAGCAAATAATGAAATATTTCTGTTATAATTACCCTTAATCAACAGGTGCCTATCATTATAAATATCGTAAAATCTTTTTGAACAATGTGTCATTAGATCGTACTGGCGTTGTTTTCTACAAGTAATGACGCATTAGAACGTTGCTTAGAATCGTGAAATAACTCGATGATGATTGTGTTCTATTTGATCGTAACCGTGTACCATATTGTGAGTCATGGCGTGTGCTCGTGTACCACAATTGCGATAATTACACGTTACCGAGGCCAAAACCACACCCGCGTCGGAGAAAAATCAGACGTTAGCATAGAATCATGAATATTAAGGTTAATCGTATTAACGTGACTAGAATTCACGGATTAACGACGAATATACATACGTGTTGTTCACGCACTGCAACCGGAAGATTATACAAATTTGCATAACTGACCGTGATAATATAATTAACTCTTCGACAGTCTAATAAAAACACGAGTTGCTGCAAACGTTACAGATTCTTTCATACTCTTTTGTAATAAAAAAGATAATAAGAGAAATGGGAAAATGTAAAAAGTGGGTTACTTATTGTTAGATTTCTCTTCGCGAAATGATCTCTGTCGCGGTCTATTTAACTGTTTAAGAGAAAAAAAAAAATTAATGAGAATAGTACTCTTCCTTGACCGTGTTTACTGAAAATGGCAGAGGTGTTTCCCATTATAGGAGACTCGCTGCGCGTTATAGAAACTGTTTTATAAAGAAACGTAGATCTGTTCGTGTACAAAACTGTGATTCTTGGTACGCTTTGAATCATCAACGTTACACAACCTGTTACGTTAGATCACTCAACAATGGTTCGTTCCAATACAGATACTGACAAAAAAAAAGATATTTCACATGGATAGGAAATTGCAAACATAAGTTACTACATCCGCTCCGACGTAAATATCATACTCTGTTATGAGAACGTCATGAAATTGTCGATAATTTATTTTCATATTACCTAATTACATGTCATTCGTGAAAATATAGTTATTTATTAATTGAATTTAATTGTCAAATTGGAAAATGAGGTAATTACTTTTTGCAATAATTACTGAAAAAAGTATTCATTTTTTTTAGAAAATGGCGAACGGGTCGTGATACGTCAGTGTTCGACCCCAAATGTGGACGAAGCGGATATCCACGATGGTCCTTGCAGCGCTATGGCAATTTCAAGCCGAAACGTAATCGAATCCTGCCACATTTGCAGTACCGATCTCTGCAATTCCTCGACGAGTGCATCAATCATGCAACCCCTTTTCATGCTCGCAATGGCTCTCATTGGTTATCGTTATTTCCAATCAAAACACGGCATTGTTTAAATAACTTTGATAATTCTATCGTCATATCAATTAAATAAGAATCATTTTCTTAACAAGAAGAAAAAAAGTATTTCAACTATCGTAAGCGTGTACTTTCGTTCTCCTTGCCAGTTTAACGAAGTTATTGTTTATTATTATTAATATTTAATCGCACCGTCTGCTTTAGAAACGCAACGTATATAATTTTTGTAATGGGATATTTTATGATATAATGATTTTGCATGATTGGGACCCGGCTCGTTAGCGTCTTATAGTTAGACACACCTTGTTAGTCGTGTTTTAAATAGATCGTTACCGTAGTCACCTCAATGTACTAAAAAAGCTTTAGTTAATTTAATAGTTTATTTAATGATCGATCACATTTATTTTTGTATAACATATGTATATAGACTTTGTGTGCTACGTGATTGTATAATAAAAATGAAATTGTTAATTTGATCGATTTCGTGATTAAGAGAAAAATAAATCCGACGCTTTAATTAGAATTTCATTAGAATTTTAGAGCAATTAACACACGCGTATCTAATGTAATTGCACGCTGTTGTAGATAAACCTTTTTCCTCTATTTCATTGCACCTTTTCATTTATGTATTCTTCTTCTTTTTCTACTTTCGAGTCTCGTGTCATTTCTTTTCTTAGAAAATAATTTTAGGAAAAACAAAAAAAAAGACGAGAATAAAATGTAACTTATCAGGTATCCGTCCAATTTATAGAATAATATTTAATTATCTCGTGACTGGCGTTTTGGAAAGTATTATTGATTTGTAATGTTTATAAATTAGATTTCTCCTATTACTCGATTTTCGTTTAGAATAATGTTACGTGTAAACTATAAAAACGATTAAATGTCAGTATATTCTAATCCTCGGTTACTTTGTACCCACTTTCGATTAATCGAAAAAAAAAATGATAAAATAATTTCAGATTGCTGGTCTATTATCTCAATTAACAAAGGTATACACAATTGATAATCTTTATTTTACAAAAACAGTAATGTCAATAATGGTAATGCAATTCTAACATTTCAAATGAATAAAAAAAAAAAAGAAAAGTAATGACTGCTTAATGATATTTTAATTTCGATTGTTTGACGCAGTGAATTTGTGACCAGGTGGATCGCATCTGCAAACACAACACGAAGGAAACAGAAACCAGTCCATAAAGATACCTTTGCAGTCATTATCAGGATCATATGCAAGCAGTCTGTGCCACTTGTATTTTTGCTCGCAGCCACAGTCTCCGGTGCAACGGTTTGTCTTAGTTTTCCTGGATAAAAATAAAAAAAATTTTCATTTTTTTCCTGTTCACTAACAGACCATTCAAGGCATACTTACGAGCAAACTTCTTGATGAATAGCCTGTTCGAAGTGCTGGGTATTCACAATGGCACGAACTTTTCCGGCACTGTTGCTGGCCCAATACGGCGTCACAATTTCTACTTTAGATTCACATGCATCAATCCTGAAGGATGGTATAACGTTATTATTATTTTTTACCGTATGTCATGTCATAATCATTAGCGAAATTAGATAAGGACCCCAGGATCAGTGGTTTCTTCATCATTTTAAAATGTGTACCTTCCACTTTCGTTTCGATTTTTTTCAGATGACTGTCTAGGATTCCTGGTTCTTCGGACGTTGCCAAAGAACGAGTCGCCATTAGCCTGGATTTCTCTATCCAAATCCTCCCGGAAACTGGGACCACCGTCTGGGATGTCCTGTTTTGTGGCTTCTCTGCTTTTTCTTCTTTTCAGCGTTCGATGACCGGGTTCTTTCGTCGTCGCACCGTATCCAGAATTCATCTCAAAATCACCGTACATTCTTTTCATTAACGCTTTATTCTCGTCGATAAAACGTTCTATCCGTTCTCTAAAACAATTTCGTCACGTTAATTGAATTGTAATTGATTTATATTAAAACAGCTAGTGAATTTTATAGCGGTTGATAAATAACGTTTTTCCATTTTATTTTGTTACAATTATCATACTGTTTGAATGATTACATTGGGTATGTATTTCCAGCAGTTGGACAGAACAGCTGATGATATTTTTTAATACACGGCACACCACGTACCAAATCACCCCTTAATTCCACGCCCAGAGCAACGGAAAGTGCAGTCCAAAGAATCTGTAACAAAAAATGTGAAAATTATCTTAGTGGCCTATGCGTCCTCGTCCCAGATGACCTTTATGGTCTTAAATGCAGAGGGTATTCAATTTTAATTTCTATCCATGCAATTATTCGTTTTCCAAAAAATCATTCTGTGAAAACTTTAGAACGATTTGCATGAAGAGAGTCAAATGAAACACTCTGTATAAGACATACTTTAGCAATATGAACACCTACGAACGACCGCAAGGACGTTTCCATTGAGGAAACGATTACAATTTTGCAGGAAGACGAACGTGACAGCCAACACGTTAAATCGAAACAAAGTAAATGCAGCTTGGAAGATCCGATAATTTTTTTTAATTAAATTGCCAAAAATGACAGAACGACGAATGTGGGTGTCCAATGTTTCCTCTTATTTGCATAAATTACAATGCATCACATTGTAATTTGAGAAATTGGCCTGTGATACTCGTCCCCCTGCCGTACAGGGGTTCGCGATTATCTTCTTCTACTGGTGTCTCCATTGAAAAGTCAGTAGGCGTCATTCAGTGGCTTGAGTCACTCGAGATCGTTTGTACGAACGAGAAATGCATGAGCAACGCGGTGCATTGCCCGCCAGAAATGAATCATACCGTGTGTCCACGCGAGTCAATTGCAATCCCTCGCGTGAATTGAATGCGAAGATTAGCTTGTACACTAGCACTAGCGTAAGTGCCATTTCGACACGTGATCTTTACGGTGTAATTTCAGACAAAAATCATTTTTGTACAATTAAAATAATTTTCATAAAATCAAGGTAATAATCGAGGAAAACAGCATATGGAAACGTGTAACGAACGAGGAAGGTTAATCGTATCTTACCCTTGACTTTCTTTTTTTTTTATGAAACACTGATCTCCGAGGACATTGGCTAGATTGCTTCCGATCTCGATACGGTTAATGAGAAGCAAAAAGTGTCCCATGAAAAAGTATCTTCATGGCTGAGCAATAAACAAATTCAAGGAATTGCTGTTTTAATACAAGCGCCTACACTGGTTGACCTCAACAGTGATATCTCGGTGAGACTTGACAATAAATGAACGGCTAGAAAGATAAAAGTATATACGAGGGAAAAAACATCTAGACAGGTGCAGGTAAAGTACATGCACCCAACCGATCGTACGTTTACGAGATTCTAGGGAAGATATTCGGGGTCATGGGTGCAGCAGGGAAATGTCACGCCAATGATTATACAGGGTGGTTCAGTGATCACTTTTTCGACCAAGTGTGAAATAAATTTAGTTATTCGAATTGTTGAAAGTTCTTCGATGTAAATGAGATCTTGATGACACAATGTGTACTTAAATTTGACGAAATCTACTTGTGTATTCTACACTTGACATTCGTGTCTATACACTTTCTAAATAGAACACCCGAAAAGTGACACCATCAGTAATTTTCGAAGAATTCTATGAACTAAAAGATATTTCAAACTTACCGGTATCTGTACGAAGCTTCCATTGTTCAACTGAGGATAAGAGTATAATGGCACTACTGGAACCGAACCATTTTTCACGAAAATTGGTCCTTGAATGGGTGTGACATGGGCGTCCCTCGGTATGTCTGGTTCTTCGTCGTCGTAATAATCATCGAAATCATCGTCGTAATCTAAAATAGCGTGGACCGAGGTTTTCGTACCTGGGCCATTCCCACCGTTCACTCTCGTGTACCTTCGACAAAACGGAGATATAATATTTCAAATAAGGAGTATACAACTTCCGTTTTGAAGTGTGTCGAATGAAAAGTTATGGTCGTCACACGTGTCAAACGTGTTAAAGCAAAGTTACTCTCTGCACTAATTAAAAGCGAATTACGTAATGATGTGCCTACCGAGGTGTACACGATCCAAAAAGAAATGGCAATATGTATCAAGTACTTAATTCACGTTTAATGATTATAAAAAGGTATCAAGAGTGATGTGCTATTGACGTGTATCTCGGGGGACTTTAAATATGGTACTTCTGTAATAACTATCGATCATTTTGATGAAAAGAAAAAAAAAAAGGAGAGAGAGAGAGTATACCATACACGGTTGGTACCACGTTAATGATACATGTTTGGAAGAAGTACGTGATGAAAGAAGCAGTATTGTATGGATCGATGACATAATTGTCCATTCATAGGAATGGGAATTCGCAGATAAATACGTCAGATATTCGTCAGAAGGTTCATTAGGAATGCGTGGCACGTAACAAGAAACCGTACAGCTGATCGTTACATAAATAATTGTGAGCGCAATTAACGTTACCGGACGAACTGCTTTCGCCGTTTCTTTCAAAACGATAACATCTTACGGAGCGAGTTAAATAACTTACTACCAGCTAATTAGTCGACGTGAAAAAACGATAAAAATTTATAACGCGTAACATAATAAATTCGAGATACTTAAACTCGCTCGTTATCGAAGTCATGCGCGACGATCGTAACCTTTCGTTTCATTCGAATTAAAGGAAAATTACTGCCAACGCTAGTTACATTAATTAACACGTTCGCTAACGTTGCTCGACGAGAAATTTGCTTATCATGCTACACTCGTTTTTTACACCCGCAAGGGGAGGTATTTTTCACCTCACGTGTTTGGCGAACACGCGGACCCTAGCCATGCCATTTGGCATTTATTCAATTAAATATCCACAGTGAGATTAATTTAAGGTGGTTCGAATCTTCATTAAAGGATAAAAAATAAAATGATGAAAATTACCCATTTGGTCTCTCGGGATAAGCCTCTTGTTCTGGCATTCTGGATGTCCTCGAATTATCTTGGTCATCCTCTGCTTGAACTTGCGGCGGTGGAGGTCTCATTTGTTGTTGCTGTTGTTGCTGTTGCTGTTGCGGTTGTCTAGGTTGAGTTCTTCTAAAATCTTGATTATAATTCGCGTATCGCGTGTCCTGCGTCGAGGAAAATGACGATTGTTCAACGAACGCATTTGAACTTCCTTGTCGATTTAAAATCGGCTGACGTTGTCTATGCTGTTGTTGTTGTTGTTGTTGTTGTTGTTGCTGCTGTTGCTTCTGTTGATAAGCAGCGGGCGGTATGTACGGCTCGTTTTGAAAGGACTCCTGTCCATTAAAATTCGGAGCAGGCGCAACCGGAAGTACGGCGTTCAGACGAAGGTTGTTCACTGTCGGTTGTCCTCCGTTTTGTCCACCGTAGAAGAATGGCGTAGGCGTTGCCGACTGATACGGCAAGGTGAAGTTGACCAGCGACATTTCTACCGCTTTTTTTTTTTTTTTTTTTTTTTAGTTTACTTTTTATTCTACAATAGAATACAAAGGGAAAGAGATCAGTGCTTTTTAAGGAGCCTTCTAACCTTCGTATAGTTCAATGACTTTGTTCTGTTCCTTTCGTAATACATATATAGCGAGGTCGGAGAAAGGAAAACGAAGATTACAGTGACATTTTTTTCTTTTTTCAATTGATATTGTTGAACTTGGATTTAATTTGGACTTACCGTAGAATAAAGCTGGTTCTTTCAGAATATTAACGCAAACCCGTTCCTCGGTTGTAAATAAAAATTCTCTTTAGGTTCTATTCTTCAACTTGGTCGACTGTGATTTTGATCGTGCAGAAAATCACCTCTTATCACTATACACATCATGATTAAATAAAAAAATTAGCATCTTCTAGATTATCGTTCATAGTATCACTGGATGAAATGATTCGAGAAACTCTAATTTCGCAGTTCGATTAATTGTATTGAGAAGTATAGTATCTCTCGCTATGTTTTAAATTTGTTTGAATTTCACTGAAACATCCGGAATTCGTTTCCGTCTTCTACAATGAATCAACATGATCGACGCGTTGAGTATCCCTGAATCATTCTTTATTTTTTCTTCTTCTTTTCCCACGAATAAATCTGAAATAATAAAAAAAATAATTCCTTGACAGTGTAGAATTTTTATTAAATTTCATAGAAGTAAATACAAATAAAATTTCATTACATTTTTAATTTGTGATCGAAGAAATGTGTTTCACGTGAAACACTACTGTGATCTACTTACACAACGATTATACGTGTCGTGCATTTTAAGTAAAATTTGCCGAAATACTATGACTCTAATGCATGCAATGTCTATGTCGTAATAGGGAATTACGTTTGGCGAGCAAGACCATGGCATTTTAAACCCCCACTATCTAAGTTTCTCAGATAGACATGGTGTATGTGGGTGTTCCCTGGGATACGTTCCTTATTCTTTGTTTAACAGGCTTTTCAATACCATCGGTTGCTCATTGAAAACCAATTATTAATTCGTGTTTAAATTAGCCAAAGTAATGAAAATTAAACGTGCTGTTAATACTCAATTTTGTTTTTACTTATTATTCAAATATCAAGAGTTGATACTTAATAGTATCTATAGATAGTGTGAGAAATCGATGACAGAACTATCGGTATTAACGGATGACGGATACAGACGGTATATTTTCGGTGAAAGCATGTGTATGAATATTCAATTTCGAAGAAAGTAATCCGATGGGCGAAAGTGACGACCAGCAAAACTTGTTCGAATTTACATGAATCACGTGTAAATTCAGTAAATCATTGTTAGATCTGATGAAAATCGTTTTCTACGCAATTTCTCACGTGGATCTTTGCCGCGCGCGGACAAATACCTGAAATATTCCATCACTCTGGAATGTTGAAATTCAATGGATGAAACGTTACAAACAAATTTTCTTCATTTTTAAAATATCTAACACTGATTTCTTCCAAGTAATTTATTTAACACTTTGACGGCTTTTGTCGCGTACTTGGAAAAATGGTAAAATAGTGGTCGAATTTGAAAGAGGAAAAGTAGTACACTTGATGAAACGTGCGACCGCGAAGGTGTTGGGATAAAATTTCAAGGAAAACTTACCTGAGTTTCAAACGTGTTAAGATTCCCGCAGGGCTGAATCAGATTTAGCGGAAGCACGTTTGTATACGTATCGAATCAAAAATTTCTTCTCCGTCGCTTTCACTTTTCAGCAGTCCGACGATTTTCGAATGGAAAAAAATTGGAACCAAAAGCGTACGAGGAAATGAGCAGAAAACGTAATGACTCGATTCGAATGGAGCCAGACTAATGAGACAATCGTAAAAAGTAAAGAAAAACGAATAAGAATTCGTGGAGGAACACGTGCTTACTCGTGTACGAAAGAAACACGAGCAGCAGAGAAGCGTACGAAACGCTACGTTGGCGAGCGACAACTGAAAGAGAAGCGTTTTAACCGGCTATACAAAATGGGGGTAAAGAGAGGTGTTCGTCGATCATGAAGAGTAGTGTGCCATGCTTCTCCTTCTTTCACTTTCGCTCTTTGATATCTCTCTCTTTTGTATCTCTGTTCCATACGTTCGATTCCGATCATTGCTTCATCTTCTTCTCTTCGATGATCATTTAATGGAGCATCTTTTTATTTATTTTTATACCATTTCGTGTAAAGTATAAAGTAGGCTTTTCCTAGATTCTTTCTAAGTCAAAATGATAACAATTTTTTTCTTCTTCTACTTTCACCCTTATTTTGAGAATTCTTGCACCCCTTGTATCGCTATTTTCCCGAAAGAAAGCCTGATTTCATCCTGAATGTACTCCTTTTCTATTTTTAAACACTCAGAAGCTATTAGAATCTACATCTAACAATTTAGTCTGATGGTTCAGATCTTTTGTGCATACAATAGAGATAAATATGCATAGAGACACAACGAAGTTGAACTGTATCGCAACGGGCAATTATTGCTGTGCTATCACGTGCCTACCACGGATTCTATCTATCTTTTTTCATCCTTGTATTTCCTCTCTTTTTAGAAACATTTTTATCCTCTTCCAAGTGCCTTCTCCTCTCGAATCCTTAGATGCACCGTGCTCCGGAACCTTTCATTTCTTTGCACGTGGAACGGTGTATAACTGTATCGGAATCTCCTGGAGGCCCACCTACGTTCACCTTCTTCGTCACGGTATAACACACGCGTTCTTTCAACGTTCAATACGACTGTTATCTAATTTCTCTTACGAATTAAACAATACATTATGTCATGAAACGCTAGCTGCTTTAGAGACGTTAATTTATGATATTTTATCGTGTTCAATATTACGCGTAGGGATTACCGATTAAAGTCACCATAATAATTGAAGGAAATATCAAAAAAAAAAAAAAAAAAAATGTAACAAGAGAAAAGTGAAAAGTATCGCGTTACAAACGTTCATTTTTATTGCGGTATTTAATATCTTAAGGATCTTATTACACTCGGTATTTAATATTTTTACTTGGTGGGTCCACGTCCCCAGAAATACGGCACTGTACTTTTAATCAAAAAATGGGGAAATTAGGTATAATAAATATCGATTGAAATCGATGATCGAAGAATTTCCGGCTAATTCCTGCCCCACCTACTCGGCAAGGACTTTGACCGCCTTAGGCATACTGTCACAGGAAACTGGGAGGAAATGACCAGTATTATTCGAGCACGTATTAATTGTCGTACGTCACACGAATTTGAAGAATAATTTTTTGTCACGTAAGATTGGATACCTTTAATAAATTAGGTAGAAGCATTTAATTGAATGAGATAAGGATCATTTAAATTAACTTTATCTATACTTAACTACCAGTATAGATAAAGATTTAAATGATCTTATTAACTTTATAATGATTAATTAATTTTCCACGCGTAAAGTCAAAACTCATATTTGTATTCATTTTACCGAAGTGACAATCATGGTTTTCTACCGTATTATTACGGATATTATTGCTCATTGAACTCGTAATAGGAAGCTGAAGAAGTAAACAGCACAAAATTATTCCACGTTGAGCGTGTGCCGTACATCTGACCCCCTTTCATTGTCAGTCTTTTCTTCGGGTTCACTGGCGTGTGTCGATTCATACGGCATGCACGTTCTTGATGCTGTTTTAGATGCACTTAACACATTACACACGGATAACAAGATATCTTGTATTTTCGTTGTTATTAATCTCATTGTCAGTTATTAATGGGATGGATGAAGTATAAAAATGGTCGAATAAAATGATATCAGGCGTAACGCGGAATATCAAGTTAAAGAATTGTCGAGCGTGTATCGGTACACGCGACGGGATAACTTTGCTGAAGAAAAGAAAAAGATAAAAAATACTGGAAGGGGATCAGATGCCTGGTGTGCAAAGGCCCGTGATAGGTATACCGTGCTCGGTTCCTTGTGCAATCAACAATGAGCGAGTTACAAACGGTTGCAATATAACGTAGTACTCGAGGGACACGTGCAACCACCTTTCCTTACCCTTGGAAGAAGGAAGCCTCTGTACAAGACCGAGAATTATCGCGACCACTTTCCAACGCGTATTACGCGGATATACCAAGAGACAGGCAAAATTCCAGAAACTCGAGAATATTGTATCGTTTTTCAATCTGATCAATTTTCAATCTCCTTGCATGCTCGAAGGAAATTAACACTTGTGATCCAGAAGCAGACCGAATCAAGGATTAATTAAAAGTATAAAGTGATCAATAACTTGACCAATTCATCGATATTATAAGTCTTGGAATTTCCCAACAGACTATCCTATCTCACTACAATTAACCGGTCTACAAAACATAATAAATGTAAGCGGAACCACAGCCTCATTAAAACAGAATAAAGAAAAAAAAAAAAAAAACAAAAAGAAAAAAAGGAAGGTGCACACGCACTCGAACACACATGACATATGTGGCTAGATTTCGTAATTTCTCAGTCACTTACATTGCACTTGCACGACAATTCACTGATTCATGCTTATGCACGACTATAACAGCAGCAGTAGTAGAAAATTATTATTCAATCCGTATCGAATCGTTTGTCATCTTTAGCTGATTGATTTTAATGAATGTATAACAATGATGTTCGATGCTTCAAGTATAGCGAAATTTTACGTCGTTATAACATTTTTGCTAAGGGAGAGTTTAATTCACTGATAGTCGACACTATAAATTCCGGATTTCCGGTTCCATGGGCGCGTACATTGTCTTCTTTTTTTTTATTGATTTGAGGCCGATAGGAATTTGAAGGTGACAAGTACAGGACCAACGCCCACATACTTCAAGCATCGATCATAATCAATTAACAATTCTGACGTAGAATAGTTGTGCTTTCTTTTTTGCTACAAATATCAAACGATCTCGTTCATGAATCATGAATCATGATATTTTATCGTTGTTTGGAGCATATAATATATTTTGGGATATTATATGTAAATGGGAATATAAAATTCGATTACCATCCACATTGCAAATATAATGGGTATCAAAGGAAAGGTGAACGTAGCCTTTCTCTTTGCTTTAATTTCACGTTTCTTTAAAGAGCTCCTTGAATATAATGTGCATACACGAGATACATAAAAAGTATTTATCACTTGAAATAATCACAAATGTTCTAATAAGATTAATAAAAAAAATTCTCAGATAATTATTTGAGATGGGTATCGAAAGGGTTAAGCCATTATTCGAATAAAATACAATTGTTGAGCACATTTGACCATGAAGACCACACCCGTGATACTTGAATAATACTCATGCTACCAAGTCTCTGCAACAAGATACTGGTACCCATTATAGTGTCAGGAACACAATAGCGTTTATCGTCGCTCAAGCATTTACGACGTTGAACCCGTGTGACAAAGCAAAATTATTTCTCGTATATATGCAAAGAAAGGACGACCACCAACGATCCACGTTCCCGAATAATAATTTCAACTCGTGTTGAAAAAGAAAAAGGAAAATTGAAAATATATTTTGTTTCGTCCCTCTTCTTTTAAACAAAAGACTTTTGGATCTGCCCCTGCAACAATGCTTTGATATTAGGATACCATTGTAACACCAAAGTGATAGCAGTTAGCCTTCGCTCATGGGGGAGTGATCAACTTTTCTTAATCTGACTATGTGGATATTGAACGTAGAAACATTTACTGTTGCAAAAGCGTTCCGGGATATGTTGTGTTAGGGTTTCGTATCAACATAGTACACCTATTTCCATTAATTTACATATTTTAGTCACAATGCGTACAAGTTACTACCCGAATACGAATTTTTACACAATTGTCCTCCTACGATAACGTCTTTTATTCAATGAAACAGTCGTGACAGTATATAAGTATTAATTACTAAATACAAAAAATAAATATACATTTGGCAAATTCGTTATTATATTATATAGTTTGAGAAACTAATTCCAAAACATGTCCTCTTCAAATTTATTACTAGTTTATTAGGCGCAAAATTGTATTTTGTCCGGTCGTGTATACTAACTACTTTACTTTCTAAAGGGACAATCTTAATTTTAATCTTGAATCACAACATACCTAAGGATATGTCTATAGTTGTCCTTACAAGTATTTAATATTTTATTTCAATTTACTGTGCGCATTTCGAGTTAAATTAATCTCAAATTAAATTTTCAAATATTCAATGCATTTTATTCGAAAAGACAAAAAAAAAAAGTTATCTTTACAAGGACAACTTAATACTGACTAATATACAATAGTCTATATGATACAGTACATATGGACTCTGTTTTTTCAAAACATAAATTACATGTTTATGAAGAAACCCCATAAATTCTTCGAAGTTATTGCTTACAAATACTAATATAATTCTACAAGTTTATATTTACATTGATCGTTAAGTTAAACAAATGTATCTTAACATTTCTTTTTTATTTTTTATGTTAATTCGAAGCACTAAATTTAAAACGATTTCTAAATTTACAAACAATATTTTTTAATCTTTTTTTTTTATGCAACTAGTTTTCGAAAGAATGCATGTGTTTTTTTACCGTCGAGGTATCTTTATTACTAAAATTATAAAAATATGATAAAAGCACTCTCTCTTTGGCTCAACAACGATGCCCGAAAAAGGTACATACATGAAATTGACTCTTATATCCTTACGTATGTATGGAATAGAACACACAACTTTTTTTTCTATCGATGAGATTAACGCAATATGATTTATAAGTTTTCTCTATAATATCTATATACTAAAATAATGAAAAAATGTTATAAAAAAAATTAAAAAATCGTTAGCTTATCTATGGTTGAATGGATGAACTGAAATTTGGATTATTATTTTCACATTATCATACTTTTAAACACCATTTTTGAAGTGTATTTGAGTATGAGTATTCTAAAGTATCGGATTAATATACAAAGCGATCTTATTGTCAATACATGCATAAACGGTTTCTATAAATATTTTTGAAAATTTTCAAATAAATTAGGGTACTGATAGAAAATACAGGAACTCGAATAACGAGTCCTGTGGTACTTCAGCAGTCTGGATTCAGGAATATTATGTATTGGTATCTAAATACTTGTGATAAATCAATACCGAATAATTACACGAAAATAAACATAGCAATTTCATTTCTCGATAAAATATATAAAAAATATTACAGAGAATTAATTTTCTTTAAATTTAAGTATCATCACTATCACTTTCTTCCACAGATGGAACACTGTCTATATTTCTATCAAAATTATTAGGGTTCCAAGGTGGTAACCATCTGTTCACCAACCACCAATGTACAGATAATCTACTGTGATTACATTCGGCTTTGTCGCATCTACCAAGAAATTGACAAATACCAGCAACGTTTCCACTTTGATTTCTAATACAGGAATCGTCACAAGTGTGTTGACGTTCCATTAAACGATTCGAAGAACAAGCAGAGACTTGCGAGGTGGAAGGATTATTTGGTGAAAAAATTTGTCTGGCATTTGACGATGTACTGGGTTCGTTGACCGTAGATGTTGGTACCGGTGCACTTGAGGTCGAAGCACCGGAATCTGCACCGATGGATGAATTTCCTCCAGCGACTGTATTTCCAAGAGTCGAAACACAAGATCGACCGATATGAACTGTGGCATACATTGGATTATTCACCGATGGACCACCTCTTCCAACGCAATCAAGATACCTGTTGATTTGTACAGTAGAGTTACAGTTTGGTAAAACTTTACATCTACAAGAGCAATTTGGAATTCTACAAAGACACTCCATTCTCAATGATTCCGCTGGACGACAGGATGATGTAACAGGTAACTTTACGTATGAATATTCTCCGCGACAAAATGGTACCTTTCTTGGCAACTGATAGATGTACTGTCTAGAATTA
Organism: Osmia lignaria lignaria; assembly: GCF_051020975.1. Lineage (NCBI taxonomy): Eukaryota > Metazoa > Arthropoda > Insecta > Hymenoptera > Megachilidae > Osmia > Osmia lignaria. Next base: position 9,329,298 of record NC_135033.1, on the reverse strand, counting down.
CTCGACAGTCCATCCTGATACCGTAATCGATTGTGCAGATTATGACAGTGGTGACACAAATATCTTGCATCCAAGTGTTTACAAAATAAACGCATAAAATTGTAACCAAGCGGATAAATGGCACGTCCAGTCGATGCGTAAGCAATGTTTTCGGTAGAAAAACAATTTCGTCCCAGCCTGTCTAATCGATTCTGACAAAACTGGCTAGAAAGTCGCGATGAATCTAGATACAATTGTCTGGACTGATCGTATTGATTTCTAGATTCAATGTCATTTAAAAAATTTGGGGGAACAGTATAAGGATTTAAAACATGGTATTTATAACAACGAGCGTATGTTCTACCGCTGCAGGAATACCGATCATCTATTCTCTCGTACGTATGATCGTCTACATTGTCGTGATTATTTTGAGCCGCAGGTTCATTGCGAACAACTTCCCTGTTATTCTCGTCATTTTCATCGTCGTCGTCGTCATTGTCCAGTCTCTCGTAAATATTCTCTTCCGGTTCTTGCTGTTGTCGATTACGGTTATAGTTATGAATTAACTCCATTGGATTCTGATAACCCGGGTTATGATTTGAATGCATTTGTGCCGAACCACCGGAACGATTTTGGAAGTTACGCAAACCGCGACCTGTATTCTGATAATTATCATCCTGGTTGTTATTCCGATTTTGATTCATGATCGCGGCTGCCACTTCACCGTTCTCATATCTTTGGCATACACAACGCGGTCCTCGACAATTGTGACCTGGATACTGATGAAGTAGATTCTGATCAACGTTCTGGATTTGCACACCGCTGGGCCCGGCTTCCCGTGATTGATCCGATATTTCGGCACCCGGGTCCGAGTTCTGCTCCATCGTATGCCCAGCGGATTGTAACCCTCACATCGATGTCGTAGACGGCATTGGTTTGTCGATTATCGCCACACCGGCGTAACTACGACCAATTCCCATACAAGTTTGAAGAGTTGTCCAAGTATCGGTTCTTGGGGAATATACTTCAACGGATGCTAGACTCGATGAACCATCGTCACCACCCACTACATACAAAAGACCATTGAGCGCGACGACACCTGGAAAATAAGATTATTCATCTTTATCACATCTGTTTCGTCAAATTATCAGACAAAGAAAAAATGAAGATATAATATATCATTTACCAGCATTCCTACGACAAAGAGCCATGTCGCTAACTGGACTCCATTGATTGGTATCTGGATTGAAAGCTTCTACGCTTTTTCTAACCAACGGACCGTCGTGTCCTCCTACAGCGTATAAAATTCCATCCAACACCCCAACACCGGCTCCGCTACGACGTGCAGACATATCAGGCACCGGTTTCCACTGATCTTTTTCTGGATTGTAGCATTCAACGCTGGAAAGACATTGCCTGGATGCTCCATCGTAACCACCGACCTAAAGTGTGGTTACGGTTATATAGACATTAGAAGTTCAGAATGAACTTTGCCAAATTTTATGATCCGTTATGGAACTTACAGCATATAATAATCCTTTAACAACACCCACGCCGACGCTACTTCTACGTGTCGACATTGGTGCAATTAATCTCCATTCGTGGGTCCTCGGATCGTATACCTCCGCGGAATTTAGACCAGTCGAACCGTCAAATCCACCCACCTGTTGTTTTAACACAAGTATCTCATAACAAAGAGACATTTGGAGAAAATTCAAAATATTCTATGCGTATAGAATAGAAGAAATGATATGAACTAAGCACACATGTATATGTATATGCAGTATAGAGTTAAATCTAATAATACTTATAACATAACATATATCATGTGAAATGAAAAAAATAAACTAAGTACAGCATAAATGCAATTCCCAAGAACTGCAACACCAAGGGTTGATCTTCTTGCTTCCATTTCTGGACAAGGCGACCACTGATCTGTAGCTGCATCATATATGTCAACTGTTCGTACTCTAAGAGACCCATTAAATCCACCGACGGCATAAACGCGACCACCAAGGACGGATAAGCCTGTGTATCAGAAATCACATAAGGGTGCATAAGAAATTACAATGCCCTTAACAAGTCGAATTTTTAAATACTACTCACCAGCTCTACAACGACGTGTAGGCAATTCAGATACCTGATACCATTTTTCTTCCTTAAAATCATAACATTCAACGCTTCTAATCGCTTTTGGAGCTTGTCCACCAACCACTAATAATACCTTTGGTAAACCTCTTGGTTGTCTTGGTTTTGTGCGAGGCGTTTTAAATAACGATTTTTGTTCTCCTTTGAGCAAATGATACTTCAAAGCTTCGATTAAGAAATCCTTACCTGTGTAAAATGGGAACGTTTCTTTTTTAATTTTGTTACATTAAATTGTAGCAATATAAGTGCCTTGTATACAAAGATATATCATTTACATTGTAAATTTGCTTTAAGTAGTGGTTCTTCTTCCACCCGTTGTACTAGGTATTCTTGGGATAACAAAGGTAAACGTACATGTTCCATTAATTGAGCTAAATGAGCTTGTCTTTTATCCAAATCATTGTGTACCCATGATATCACACATTCGAATACTTTCTCTTCTGACGGTACCATTAAACGATCGCTGCAAATCAATTTAGCGACTTGTTGCGGTGCTAATGTTAAAAATTCTTCACCATCTACTACTTCCCTGTACGTAGAATAATACGTTTGCTATTAAAGCTGAAAATTGATGGTTTGAGTTAGGTAAAGAAGAGAAAACTATTGGATCTTACGAAAAATGTTGTTCAATATAAGTGTCTGCATGTGATAGTAATTCTAGACAACCATGAAGATCTGCAAATGCACGAATTCCTAAACAATTTGATGGATGTAATTGAGCTTGTAAGAAATCACAACAGGCATCACGAACATCGGTTAGTTGCAAAAGATTAGCAGCTGGTAATAACACTTGTACATTATCTTCAGTTACATGTACTTCTGCAGAATATACATAATCTACTAACAATTCAAGGGCAGAGTAATCTACACCTTGCAGAGTTATTCTTTCTTGGTCTCGTTCTTCAAAACTTGTAAACATAGCATAAAAATAAGGGCTACATGCAGCAAGAACCATTTTATGCGCAGGTACTTCCAAACCTCCATCTGCCACCAAGATCACGTCGCATAATAAATTTTTCCTAAGATATAATAACATTATTCACTATTAGTCTTAAATCTATTTTCTTAAATAATCCAAAATGAGACCATGAAATAATTTTCTCAGTTTTGGATCTACACCATAGACATATCATTTTGAAATGAAACAAGAAGTTATCGATAAGCAACAGTTTATATTGCATACTTTCGCATTTCATTGATAACATCAAAAGCCCTATTTGTATGATGGTGATTTCTATACGGTGGTTTATCTCTTCCATTTTCACGTGGTATATGCTTTTGTGAGCTTTCATCCAAGGAATTTTGACTAGCATATCGGAGTAACAAACAACTAGAATAAAAACAAGTTGGTCAGAGGATTAAAAACAGACTAATATGTTATAAAATTACAAATTACATAAATTGCATTGCAAGCCTAAATAACTTGAGCAATCTTAAATAACACGTAGTCTCACCTTCCTTTATTTTCGGTACCATCGGTATTATTGAAAGCATTCTGCACCTGATTTTGTCCCGCCGACTCCATTTCAGCTGTTTGGTTTTTCAACAAGCCAGAATAATATCTTTTAATCTTCGAATCAATAGCACGAATCGAGTCTCACTTCATTTGTCAGTACAAACATCGTTTCACTGACTTGTACAATCATTGTTAATCATTGTGGAATCAGGTGTGAAAGAAACGAAAACGACAACCGTTTTCACATTTTCATATTGCATCGTTGTGTTACTATGGCATGTATATATATATACATGTGCATACGTCGCGTGATATCGAGCCGAAAAAAATAGGTAGTAAATTTGATAATAAAAATTATAAGTTATGAAAACAAAAACATTAATATCTCGATAATCTACGCAAATTTTACATAAATTTCTTCTTGGATTCGATCCTCAAACGTCATTTAGTGTATCTTAATTATTTCGTCAGACAACACAGATAGGTGTCGACATCTGCAGGATATCATACAAAATATTCTGTTATTTCAAATTTTGATTTTATTAATTTATTTGTTGTATTATTCATCAGAGGAATGTATTCCAAAACAACTGCAATATCAGTCTAGTATACAGAATCTTTCATGCAACTGGGCCAAGTTATACCTTTAAATGTCTACGAATGGTGCATCAAACGGTGCATACGTACTCCGGAAGTAGACTTTTAAAGATTTCAAGGTCATTTTTATTGAAGATTGATTACATTTATTTAGTTTTGTTAAATAACCAATTTTTTTTACCATTCAGGAAAATCAGCACTATTAACAATGTGAAGGGTACATCATACCCAACTAGTTAACGAATAGAATTATTATAATATTAATGGTAAATAACCCTTTTTATATTGTATTATTATATCTACATATTTAATCTATCAGTTTTAGTAAAAAAAGCACATATGTTTTATATGCTTTTAATTTTTTTAAGAAAAACATAACACACTTCCATTCAAAGTTTTATTACCTTAGACAAAATTAAAAATAAATGTAATCATTATTGTTATTTAATTATTCCGTCGAATGAATTTTCCACATCCAGAATTTAATTCTATTTTGTAGAGAAAACATTAGATAGTTAGGAAAGATTATTCGAAAGATTACTTTAGAGGCAACATAATTCTCACGCTAGAGCTCAGTAACTACCTATATGGTTATATAACAGTTTGGAACGTCGTAAAGCAAAGTGCAAACTTATGTCATCGTTATGTAGCATCTTTTATTTTGCAAAATACAATGCGAAAACTTAACATTAAATAAAACTGGGTCAACAGTTACATTTGATGTTTTCCATAGATACATAAATCACATGGTGAAATTAGATTTTCGTTCAAAGGTGTTTATTGATAGGATGATTAAAAAATATGGAAAATGGGATGATCGTTAAAATAAGTTGTTATCGTTTGTTCAACTTTATTAGTAACTTTGTCATATTATCATAATAATCGGTACAGATTCGGTAATTTGCAATGTTTCAAGGATCAGATCGCCAGGTGTCGCGGTCTCAACGACGGCGAATAGACGCGATACGGCTGGTCAGTTATCTATCAGCTCTCGGAGGGAGCGTATCGTCGTGCCAGAAGAGGCGTCGATGCTTCCTCATTCGATCTTTTCTTTCTCCTTCTCGCCCTCGTGCCGCGAGAATCGGCGCGTTTCGAATTTCGAATCTCGAAATTCGAACAACCGGGAACAGGATTTTTCGAAAATTGTGCGCGTTCGAACGGGTATCGGCGCGAGAAAAGTTGCGAGAGAAAATAAGCGAGAAACGGAGCAGCACGAAATTTCCTGTCAATCGTGAAAGTTGATCCGGTCCACCTGACCAGGGATTCTATCGGCGTGAAACAGCCTCTTCATCCTCTGCAACTTTCTTCGTTTTCGTTTCTTCGAAAGGTTAGTCGATTTGCAATGATATTTAACCGTTATCCGATCACGCTTTCAGTTCCTTTGTTTATACCTGTTGAAAGTGCAACGCACTTGTTCCCGCGTTCTTACTTACTCCGAATCGAAGTCGAATTGAATTCAGTTTAAAACGTTCAAACTAGCAGATGCCATTACTAAAAATAGTTCTCTTCTTTATTTAAACTTGACGAGCAGAACAATCGTTAATTGATTCGACAAAAGATATCATTGTTTACAAATATATTCGTACGCTTTCGGTTACATCCGTTTAATCGGACAATTGCATACTTTTTAATCGATTCGTTCGATCTCGTACGTGCAGCTTATCGAGAGAGATAAACATAATAATATTCAGTTACGTACGCTTACGATACGATGACCGTGAGACGTATATACTACTGCAAACACACATTTTCTTTTTTCTTTTTCTTTTAAACGCGACTCCGGAATACATTGGTTCGTTTTGCACTTCTGTGGGAGCACACACGTGGTCTAAAGTCATATCGTATGGTGACTAGCGCTATCTTCAGGAAGCTTACAGTTTATTTTATTTCTGTTCCCTGTCACTGTGTACGTACATACGCGTTCCAAGCATGCTTTTGCTTTTTCCTTACAAATCGTTTTCGTTGTAACGTACGTAGGAACAAATCTGAGGTCGTCGGTTTCTTTTCGTGGAATTGTATCTTTCCGGCGAACGCCTTCACTTCCGGGGCGCGCGTCATCCCTCTTTATACCAGAACCCTACGAATATACAAGTCAGTTGATGTTAAAATTTCGGACTCTGATAATTTGTTAAATATATTCTCGATTCGAATACGGTACTTTTCCAGAAACGAGCTACCGTGTAAATCGTGGGTTAAATGTATTAAATTCAAAAAATAGTCTCTGTACATTTTCGTATTTGTTAAACATTCTTAAAGACGTGTTCTTATCTTCGAAATATCAGAAAAATTCCATTTCAATTTCAACCGCTTACTCACTGAACAATAAATTTAAACATGAATGTTAAAACAGAACTGCACGTATCTTGTGGAGCGAATTTCATTCATGTACGCAAACAAATAACGCGTTTATTATGCACGTATGATGGGAATAATATTTATTTCAATTAACCATTCCGGTTTCATACTGAAACAAAGAAGTATCAGCGCAGCTAGTTTCGTTTAAATATTATAAAATTATTATTATATGAATATTATAGTAATTTCACTGAGCAGTATAACGTAACACATAACAAATGTGACGTTACGTGATATCAGCTTCATTTAAATAAAGTAACAGTAAGAAAGGAATGTGCGCTAATGCTTTTTTAATCCACTGTAATTACGAAATAAAATAACATGTTATTTGAAATAACGTCGTTCGAAAAGTATCCTAGGTACGATCGAACAGTGTTGTTTTAACTTACTCTTAAGAACCGCAGTAGTTGTGACGTCAGTGCAAAAGGAATTTCTGAAAATTTACGATCATTTTATGTTCTTCTTTCATTAGATCGTTCTCAGCGAACTATTATCCGTTCTTCCAGCTATTTATAAAGCAAAATATACCGATGACTAAAAAAGGGACGGAGTAAACGTAATTCGTATATCAAGAACAAATTTCATGATATTATAAGTTTTGTTTAATTGTCGTGTTCACGGTGATAATCCAACTCGTAATTGCTGCAATCTTGAATGACCAATTAGTTAATTTACCGCTGGAAAAATTTACTATTGCCTCGCGTCGAATACTATGGAAAATTTATGGAACCTCAAAGTTCCAACGACTTTCATTAAAATTTCTTGAAAATCGTTGCGACAATAAGTGAGTTTGAGGAAAATTTTAGGAATCGTGTTTATTCCTTTCCGACATAACACGGTGGCCACGAAACCGTCGGAAACGAAAGTCGGACGATTTGATTTACGATCCTACCGTGAAATTTCTAATACGTGTACGTACGTGCTATGCTTATCAAGTGCCAACACTGACACTTCAGATGGTGGTAACGCGTGTTTGGCAGCAAACCAGCCGAGTGAATGGATAATCTGGTATTCTCCAATCTGAAAAAAAAAAAAAACCATACCGCGTTTTTTCCAATTGGCAATGAAAAATAAAGTGTTGACGATCGAGTATCCGATATCGCGTGATCGAACTTTTAACGTTGACAATATATAGCGAAAGTATTAAGGGTAAACGAAGGAAGGGGTGCGATCCGTTGTTCGCATTCATTTTTAAGAAAATCCAGGAACAGTCTAAGGTAGAACCTTTTGACAAAAAACTCGTTGAAAATTATCGGTTCTAAAAATAAAATTGATTCATTTCCCTTCAAGTTAGGTTAACGAATAAGTGCAGCAAACTGTTGGCGAACACACTTTAGATAATACTGGATGGGACTCGTATCGTTATCGCGACGTTATCGGATGGATTTGGGGCAGAAGTTCCGTAAAAACCGCGTTCGCGGACAGCTTTGAAAAAAACTTGGACAACGGCCGGATCCGTTTCTTTCCGTTCGACTTGGCTTCTCCGGCGGAAACGGTGCGGTGGTTCGTTTGTTGCGCCGGAAATAGCCGTCGAGCGCGCGGTATAAATGAATGCATTGATTGCACCCATCCCTCATTTCGATCAAGGATCGCATACGCACGTTACCGATCGAGTTGGCGAACACTGGACACCCAAAAGGTCCACCTTTCTCGATTGATTATTCGGTGAGTCATCTTTTCATATTAATTATCGTGTTTCCTGTCCGTAGCCCGGTTGTGACGTTCGTCGAGGATTCATCGTCTTTCAATTCTATACGAATTCCATATATCGTATTGCAACGTCGTCATTTATTAATTACTTATTAATTTATGCACATGACCTATGGAATAAAAAAGAAACTCACGGTATTTCGTTATAAAATAAGTCGTCATTATAATAGTTGAATATTCAACTGGTTAATCGTTGGAAAATTCTTGAGAAATTACCTGTTATCGATTTGTATATGCAGAAGCGTGTACAATTATCAACATTGTATTTGCAATGTTTTCCTGCAATTTCCTTTACCCTTTACGTAACTTTTCATCGTCGATTTTATTCTACTATGCATCGTTCAGAATGAGAACATTATTTTAGATGAACTTTTGATTTTTGCATAAACAACTGATCTTCGGAATCGTATATTAGTCGAAAGAACTCGTTTGATAGATAAAAAGTTGCCTTCCAAGAAATGCAGTTTGTCATTTATTCAGAAAAAAAAGAGAAAAAGAAAGGAAAGGAGGAAAGTCATGGAGGAGAAGGAAAATCCAGAGATAAAACTGATAGTAGCGCCAATGAGTCGTGTTCATTATGTGTGATGACGTTTTTCTTTATTCAATGGTGACTTTTTTCGTTTGTTTGTTTCATTCTGCACGTCAAGTCGATAAATCAATCTGTAAATGGATGAATGTTGACGATACTATCATGGACGAATACCACCCTTCTGTTGGGTGGAGTTATAATTTATTCATTAAGATTTAAATAATCAAGTTCACATTAACATAATTCTAAAATTCCATTAGTAAGAGATGGTTTAATCAATGGAGCGCCTGATGCGTTTTCGCGTATCATCTTTTGGTATAGTCATCCACGAGTAACTTAAGAATCTCGCTACAGTGATGGATATGATGGAAATTAGAAAGAAAAATAAAAAAAGTGGAATGCTAATATCAATATTGGCTAACGATGAGTCACAAGGTGGCAAGGTTTCTTCAATTTTCTTCCGTTTCCCTTCACTCTGATCGTTTCTTTCTCTTAACCCGACCCTTTTTCCCTTTTATCGACTACAACCGTATTAGACCCACCCACACCGTGCACGACAATGGTGAGCCGAATGATCGATCTCGATAAAGCAGAAATGGAGATCAACGTGGCATATTGTCTCATTGTCAGCTATTTAATCTCAATCGTGTTGTACACAAAAGATTGTGTGTTGCATTTAATCTCCATTGTTCGCGGATTAACTACTTTGTCTCGATTCACGTTTACATTTTCTTTGTTGCAGTGTTGTTGCAACTTTGGTGATTATTGTAATGAAAATAAAAATTCTAATTTAATTATTGCTACCTGTACGAGGGGTATAGAATTTCGAAAACATTTCTAAGGGATGAAAAGCTCGTTAAATTCTGCCGTCTATGTCGAAATGATTTAATAGCTTAAGCTGTAAAATACACGTCGACGGAAATGAGCACAAGACAGGAAGGAAGATAATCCAGTCTATTTTCGATGGCCGTGTAACGAATGAAGCGGAACAAAAGAGTAGAATAGTACAGCTCCTTATTGACATTACCGTATCGATTCTCTTCTGACAAATAACGCTCTCGTTTCGCAAATAACACACAGTTGAAGCACGCGAGTATATCACAGAAATAGTTGCAGCCGATGCGCAATACACGTGGGACATATAGGTAATCGTTAAGGTCGTCTGCTTATTGACAGATAAAGGTAAGCGTTGTAACGCGACCAACATTCGCATCGTTCAAAGATAACGATCCTTCTTCGGGTTTACTCGGTCATATCTTGCCGGATAACGTTCACGTGGCATATGCTTTTGATTCATATCCTCTGCTGCCACCTATTCATTATGCCGATTGCTCGTTAATTGTCTTTTGGAATTTTCAATAGATCATTTAGTACCACCAACAGGAAGTTTGGAAGTAGGGGTTGATCGAGGAAAATTGGGTGTTATTGTTTTTCTGTAATCAGGGGTGATTGACCATTGGGAATTTGAGAAATGTCCGATAGGCACTTGGGGTCACTCTGTCAAAATTATTCGTCACCAAAGGGCTAATCATGTCGGCAAACTCCTTATGGAAATTAATTATTAAACCTGGGATGAAAAATTTTAATTCCACCGCCTCTCTATGATAAGTAGATCTACCCAATTGGGTCCGAGCGTGTCTTATATCTAAAATGATATAAAAAATAATTGGCAAATGATTTCGTCATCTTGAATTCTCAGTCCATGTGTCAGCACCCTTACTGTACTATCATTTTTTGATAAATGTTTTTGAATAATAAGTATCATAGTTTTTCAAGTATCCACTGGGGTGCGTTGCATGCTGGCCGTTGCTTGTATGTCGGCAATAGAGATCTCTTTAAATCAAAACTTGATTTGATTTTGATGAAGATACAAGTCGGGCTAATTGCAATCCAGACTCTCGTAAATATATCAACCCGTCAAAAGATAGAAGATTATTACTCACTCAATCATTTAGCAACGAGAAACTTTATTCTCTTTCACAAATGAGCTGATAATCATTGGGTTTTAAGGATCTTTAACAAAATGTTGTTAATTACTGAGAGAAAGGATTCGCTTCGCTTTCTAGATAATTGAATCTGAAAATTTTTTGAAATAAATGATTTTCTAGGAGAGTAATGTTGTTCGTTCAATTTTGTTGGCCACTGTATGCAAGGCAGATGATCATGGTGTGTCTAAACTCTAGGGTTGGGTCTAGACAGTCGTGTTATAGTCAGGGGCGAATCAAGAATGGATACCAACACGCATGATAATGCAGTGAGATATAATTAACCTTACACTGTACTTCTATAATTAGCCGCCTTCCTGTGTTTGAATCTGCGTTGAATATTAGTGCAAGGGTACATAAAAGGTTTCCTATGTTTCCTTTTGTCACTCTGGCAAAGGTACTGACGCACGCTGCTGTTTAAAACAAAAGAAGTGAATCTCATTTGTTCAATTAGCCGGAAGATCGATCATTTTAGTTCCTCTTTATTAACTCGAAATTTTACACTGCTCGTTATCTAGGCTTCTGAAAAGCGTACATTAATTGCAAACCAATCGTCGAGAACCTTTATTTTAAGATCTTAAGAACCTTTCATTTTTCAAATCACGTAAAAAGAACTAAACACGGCGCGCCAAGACTTAAACGTACGATCGAAGAAATCTCAGTTACTATTGACGATGATACCAAAGTCGTGATAAGAATCTACAGACGATAGAGTTCGCAAGTGCATAAAGAATTTTAATTCAACTTCAAAATTTCTATATTGTTACACTCTTCTGAAAAATTTTGAAGATTTTTCGGATTTAAAGAAGTTGTCCAAGTGATTCGAAGCTTGTGTACGTTTAAATTGCTCGACTAACTTGCCAGAGGAAGTTTCGAAGTGATTATGCACAGAATAATTTGAAAATTTCCATATTTTTCCATACCTCTGCCACTATCTCGAGACTTTTAAGGTTCCAATAGATTCAGAGCTGAATTGTTTGACAAATTAACGAGGGAAAGTTTCAAATATCTATCTCTAATTATGCATAGAATAAGTTGGCTTGAAATTTGAAAATTCCATGCTGTTTATTTTGAAAAATTGTCTTCCAAGGGTTTCAAGGGTGGAATTTTTCATGTGTTTCGAAGCTGGAGATTGCTCGAAACACTTGGAAAAGGGTGTTTCGAATATCCATCAGGAGATACGGCCCTGACTGTAACGTGTATAGCACGCGATCGTATAAGCGAGTTCAGGTTCCGTCGTTCGAGCAGACGGGAGTCAGTGCATGTAGGTCGTGCGGCAGGTTTGCATGCTTTGTCTGTCTCAGCATTTCGTTTTTCGTGAAATTCTCGCATTTTCTACGAAACATCGTTCCAATGATATTTCCTCCACCAAAGAAAAGCTAAACTCGACTTGAAAATCTTATCTCTTTGTCGATGGTTAACGCGCTTCGCGGATCCTTTTACGATGAAGTCGAACAGTGATCTGTGTCGTATGTATCGACGGTTGGAACGATAATCGATCATTCGGTCGACGTTGCTTGCGATTCCCACAGAATGATCGATTTCTCGTGGCAAGTTTTCCTAATGATGTACGAAACAGTGACGAAGAAACCAGTATCGGTAATCGGTATAGGTTATGAAAGATAGGAATATACAGGGTGTCTGATTTGAATCCATTCATGCAATTATATTCTCAAGTATTCATTCTTCAAAATCGAGCTTTATATTTTTTTTTTTTTTTTTATTTAGGCTGATTCTTTTGAATATTTTACATAAAAAAGTATTAGGGTATAGTGTTACAAAAATTAATAATTGGTGGGATAGTTTAAATTCAAAAGTAAGATGTAGAAATTCAAATTTTTATTTTTGGAATGTTTTTTGTAAAAACGAATAGTTTGGAGCATAATTGCATGGATAGATTAAAATTGGACACCCAATATATCCGATAATTGGTCTGGGTTAGTGTTATGCTTAAAAGTAACGGTATTCAATAACCACATCATATTACATGGAATAATAACAAGTTCATCAAGAGTAATCGATTTATTGGGTTGAATTCATCAAGTTCATAGCTGAAGGAATTTTTAATTAAAAATCATTATATATATAGAGGCAGTAAGTGACGATTAAGAGAAGAAAATTAATCATATTTCGTCTATTTTGATTTCACACGTGTAAATGTTTTGAAATTCAAATATTAGAATTAACGTTGGATCATCGAAGATACTGACAACGAGTGTTCTGAAAGCAAATACCATCGAGTATTATATAAATATTATCTAATACCGTTACTCTAATTAAAAAACTTCGTAACTCCATTTTTGGCAAAAAAGGGACATTTTCACGCCATCTGTTATAATAAATAATGTCTACGGTCACCACAAAGAGATTCAAAGAACATCGATAAAAATTCAACGCAATTTGCAAAATAAAATAAAAAGAAACGAAAGAGATATCGTTAATACGGTATCAGCTAACTTGGATAACTTTATCAAAGATTTACTTTATTTATCGTGCATTATTGGCCGATCGACACGAGGATAATATTATAGTATACCTTTGTGACCTACACAATACTATTAGACATTGTCGATTCCAGGAAATTAAGGTTTCTGTATCCCGAATCGATTCCATTTACGCTGAATTTTGATTAGAACTCTTGTTATATTGCCGTAGAAGCTTATAAGCACTTAGGTAGAAATGGTGCAAAATTCAAAGAGGTAAAATCATTCGTGCGGCAATATAACAAGAGTCTACTAAATAGAAACTTGATGACGCCTCCGTTTCTGGATTCGACACATGCATCGTCCAATGCTCCATTCGGCGCTATTTAATTAAGTTTAACGAAGTTTTCCTCAATCCCCTGATAACTATAACGTGACCCAGTTTCGTGGAACACCCTGTATACGATCTATGTTTTTCAAAATACTGCACGGTAGAGTAGAATCGCCATACAATTGTACGTGAATTTGCATTTTACTTATCTCCTTTATCTTTCCTCTCCAGAAAACCTCGGAATTATCAATCGTACTCCGACGTTATCAATATTATTTGATTGTGCGGTACTTATTGATTTACGGCCCACCAACTGTGTGTACATGATTATCTTACCTCAAGATCATTGTATAGCTTGATTTCTTTTTTTTTTTTTTTCGTCATTGCTCATGTTTATGTGGAAAATTCAATGAAACGAAGAATCGCATAGCAACGGATTTAATTAGACTGTTTAGAAATTAAAGGAAGTACGATGCAGAAAAGGAAAATAACGATACCGTGTGTGAGTGTACGTTACCAATATAGAATCAGTGATAGTTTCTTGAAACGATGGCAAGAATGTAAATCAAGTACGGCAATATCATATGTATAAAAGACTTTTGTGACTGCTGAAGCTTGCGGAAGGAAAAGGGTGCTACGCAAAGCGGAAGTTGTGAATTCACGATTAATCGATCATGTAAGTTTTTCCTTTTTGTGATAGCGCAAAATTTAGGTCTTCTGTTTCGAGGGGTGTCTCCGTCTGTTATTCAGGTTGTTCTATTTTTATTTTCTAAGAATACGGTATCATAGGTACATTATCGAAACGGTGTTATTTAAGAGAGAAATTGATTTTTTCGGAATTCTAGATTGGAAAAGTTATCTCGTTACGTAAATTATTGTGCGTACTCTGGAATGAGATCATTAGTGCAAGTTCGAGGTACTTATTTGAAAGGAATAAGGTACTGTTTCGTAACAAGTAGTTCGTCACATACTCGCAGCACCACTTACATAACTCCTTGTAACTACAAATAACAACTATTTTTGAGACGAGTAATCATTTCTAAGTTTATTAAGAACATCAGAGTAATTATTGTTTGTTTCGCAAAGATTTCAATATTTCCTAGATTTCCTCGATTCCTCGAGTGATTTCATTCTCAATAGTTTCTTCTCAAATTAAGATCGTCGATCGCGATTAACCAGTCAGATGAATTCAATCTAAGCTTAATTATTCGAAGTAAATAATTGCAAGTGCTGGCAGCAAAGTAGCGTAATTAAGCGACGTCAGATACAGGTTGCTTTCACTTGGAATAGCAACAAAACTGAGACGCTTTTATTATCGGTGAAAGCAGTGGGTCGACACTATTTTTACCGTTAACTTTTGCAATTACTTGCGTTCGTTTCACCGTTAACCAGCCTCTACGTCGTTTTCGACAAGGATATACACTGCTACTCTCTACAGTTGCATGAAAGTGGGGCTGAAAATGCATGCAACTATCAGATGCACTCGGTAATACTCTGTATTCGAGACTCTGCAAGTGGGCACTCGTAAGAAACAGGGAATTATCGAGCATCAATGGCTGGAGCATCTAGGCTGGCAAGTGAAGTGTAGTAATGCCCGATTGGAAATAGGTTTTAATGCAAGAGGGTAGTTTCGAATACTTGTCGATTGTATCTGACTCTGACCGATCGAATTGTTTAACACTAGATTACCGGAGCGAGTCAATTTGATTCATTTACGATTTTATTGCCATATTTTTTTTTAAACATATGTTGGTTTTTAATAGAATTATGAAATGTAAACAAATACTAATTCCTTCCTCTTCCCACTCTTTAGTTCCAAAAATCCATACGTGCTATATACCTATTTTGACGGATATGAGTCCGGCAATCTAGTGATATCATCGATAATAGAGACGTCATCGATGGGATTATTAATCGAGATTGTTACTTTCGAGGTTCCACTGTTATTGATGCGGCACCGAGTTTGATATTCGCATGCAACCGGCTTGTTAAACTTTTGAATCATTAGCTTTATTGATAATCATACTTAGGTACTTATCAGCAAACAACCTGTTCGTCCACTTGCACCGGTTGCACTCAGGATGTCTCGTAAAGGACCCCTTCTCAGCTCGCGTGCAGGCTAATCGTAAATTCGAATCACCACGTAACGAGACGTCTAATCTTCCGGCGATTTAACTCGCTCGATAAGAACTTTCGTGTATACACCTATTAATAATTATCGGTTACTTTGCACGCAATACCCGATGCCGGGAACAAGAAGAAAAGTTATGAGATTAAAAATGAAGCTTGTCGTATATTAAACGGTTGATTTTCAAACGTATCAAGACTGACACGATTATGATACGTTAATTTGAAGCTTAAAGGCTGATGAAAATCACTACGCAGATCATTCATCAATATTATTAATATAAAACTGATTGATCGTCAATTTACAGCGAACAGCGATTCATCTCGAAATGTATCAAATCTAATTGTAAGAGAATTTGATGACATAAAAGTGTCGCTAACTACCATTTACGGTATATCAATCTGAAGTTTAAAATTTACTGAAAAAGACTACGTAAACGTTTCATTAATATTCATAATAGAAAATGACTGGTACTTTGTTGAAGCAAACAATGGATCAACCAATTTACAGCTTGTTATTCTTCATTAGCGTTATACGTTCCAACGAAGAACTAGCTATTTTGGACCAAAAATATTGATGAAACGTATATGTAAGTATTTTCAGCAAACTTTAAGCTTTACAATGATATATCATAAGCGTTAGTTTGCGAAACTTTTATGTAATGAAATTGTGTCAGACCCTCGATGGTTCGACATACGATCGGTTAATGAAAATGTTTATGCATCCAAGAAAGAAAGGAAATTCTCCATTAGCTGTTGTTCCTACTCGAAGAAACTTGTTTAATCTTGCGCAGGCACGAATTGCTTGGAGGTAAACAGATAATCTAATTTCCATTTCCAGTATCGTTACTTTTGAAAGCAAAAGTTGCTCCGCTAATCTCTTTTATATTCTTGAATCGTTAACGCGTATCCGATTAATATTCCCTTGCATACGCGTTGCAAGAAAATAAAACTGTTACGATTACGCATAACTTTCCTGTTTTCAGTGAAAGTTGCGCTACGCAATGTTTGCCTCAATTTAAACACATCTTGAGACAATTTTTCTTCGTTGAAAAATAATTATCGATCCGAGGCGAATGTTCGTTATTATCTATCTTGTTATCTCTATTCACTTGGCTTAATCACTTTTTTATGTAACATTTTAAACGATATCAATTCGAAGCTCGAATACGTTTTAACGATTTACGTTGAAACATGATTTAATACAAAAACAATACATTTGTTTGTGGTTCAATGACCATTAAGTAGGAAGATATCTAATTGTAAGAAATATGGAAAATCACCAATAAAAGCATATATAGATGTCCTTGTATGATTTGTCGAGCCAATTTTCTCTCTTAATCGGTAAACTCTATTCAAGTAACACGGAAAATAACATTTTGAGCAAGCATTAATAGTAATTACAATAACGGCCATTAGCTTGATGAGTTCGAATGAGTTGGACCTAGGGATCGTAGGACGTTTCACCTACCACGAGGTCAGCCCGATCGTAACTGACTTTTACATATCGTGTCTAGGGATATGGGAAACTTGAAAGGATATTTAGATGAGAAATCGTGTCGAAACACGCATATCCTTCCACTCTTCCTTTCCACTTAATATTCGGCGTTATATTAACAGAGTTCATTCATAATAACAAGGTCAGCCGACATTTTTATTCTATATTCTTTTTAAAGAAGGTGAAATAAATCGTAGGTAGGATTTCTGAAATGTTTGTATAAATATAATACGATGCAGGCGTTTAATCGGGCGTAGAAGAAAAGAGATAAGAAAAATTTGGTAACGCGATAAAACAAGCTCACGGTGGTATCAAACACGAAAGGAACGAGCCATTAATCTTCAGGCACAGACCACCGCTGTTACGTGATTATCGATAGCTTATTAAAGCGAATGTAAGACGAAGTAATCCGACACATTGCCTCGTATTCTGTTTCACTATCAGGAATGATAAACGGTTCATTGTCGGATTGCAACCGTTTGTCTTTGTCGGATCACTTTTCATAATACGGGAGAAGAAAGAAAATGAATACGGATCGCGCGTTCTTTTAACGAAGAAACATAAGCTTTTGTGTAAGGAATACATATGACATGGAGAATTAATGAATGTAATTAAAAATGAGAAAGGAGGAAAGTTTGAATTTTTCATACTAGGTACACGTTTTTAATCTCCTCGACATCTTGCTGTCGTATCTAACTTAATAAGTTTCATTTTTATTTTAACGATGAATATTTTTTTGTTTTTTTTGTTTTAGGTACGCGGAACGCAGTCAAGCTGGCTGCTTCCGCCGGTAATCCGTCCGCTGCCGTCGCCGCGTCCGCGCATCCTCCTGTGCTTTGGAGCTCGCGCAGGAAGCCGGGTAAGTAAAGTATTATTATACCATTTACCAGAACATTTTCCAAACATTTTCAAGAAATAATTTAATGATATAGAGACAATCTTTTTCTCTACCTAGGAATTGAACTAACACAAGTTGTTAATGGCGTAAACAAAGGTTAAGGAAGTAATTCATTCGTGTTTGCTCGTACGCATCTGACAGGGCTGCGGACGCGGAGTATGTAATTGGCCCAAGGGTTAATTTCTCCGCGACCGGTTAATTCGATACGAGTCATGCTCCTTTGACCCACGCTTATTGACCCCAGTCAGTCAATTCAGAATCATTCGGTTGTCTTTTAGGATTGGAGAATCATGCAACGCTCGCGCGTTTCGCACGTTTTAACGATGCAATTTTACGATCATCATAAGTGCCATTTTGCACTACTTTTTTATCACGAATAATTAATAGTGAACACTTAACAATTTTTACATTTATCATTACACTGGAAGTTCCGCTCTCTCCAAAATCACAGCTAATATTAATATTACAGTAGTCTCTCGTTATATTGCCGCGGTTAGGGTAAACATTTTTTAAGCTTCCAAACTCTAATTAACTAAGTTGTGAACACACAACTTGAAAAATTTAATTGAAAAAATGAGGACCTTTCGATTGTGATAGAAAGAAGGTACCGTGGCCTTGTTGAAGTTAACAGTGAAACAAAATCGTGGTAGCAGTTCCCTCGACATTGACACGGTTATCAATGCCAATGGCAACGAGACACACTTTCAGACCTATCTTTTCTTCTCCTGTATTACGATATATCTAGCCTTCCAAACGAGTTATATCATTACTTTGGCCCGTACGTGGGTAGGCAACGGAAGGTTGCAACCTCCGTGAATTAGTGGCGTCCTAATTGACGTATCCGTTGGGGCATCTTGAAAGAAAAGTGCATCTGCTAGGATCAACTTTCGACAGAGGAAGGACCTCGTTATTCAGAAATATTCCAACCAATATTTCGAAATTGAAATTCAGAAATTGAGAATAATATTCCTTAGAATGATTCGTTAAAAAATTTATACGAATAAGAGTTAATTATAAGATCATCGATGAGAGAACTTCTTAAGAAATAGTCGGAAGGCTGGAAGAAGTAGCCGGTTGTGAGGTAACGGTCGTGAAATGCTCTCAACTCCAAAAGAGAAATCTTCTTCCTTTCGTTTCTGCTCTTTAGTCGTGACGAGTAATAGCGAGCACATCAGACAGATCTTGAAACCACGTATTCGTCAAACGATCAGATTTATCTTACGAATGAAACGTTGCTGGCTTTGTTCGAGCACCATTCATTTCTCATTGTCAAACATCGTCATCTTCAAGGATCACGATGCCCTTTTCAGGATACCATTTTTCTCCTCTATAACTCGTTATCTTATTGTTAGAAAATTAAGCGTCGAAAGCCAGATAGAAAGTGTCATTTTTCTTCTGCAGTCAATTAATTCAATTAATTCAATTTCAACGAACATTGTTGTAAACATTATTATACATTTAGGTAGGATAGTCGGTTTCGGAGAACCAGTAGACAAGTTTGACCACTTGTTTTTTCTCTCTTATGCCATGTGCGGTGAAACGAGAGAGAAGAAGCAAGAGGTTAATGCAACGTTTCCTGAAACATGAGGTAATCTCCGATTTGTAACCGACGTTTCTGTATTCGTAGACGACCGGACAACGCCCGCGCTTCCACTCGCTTTTCATCACTCGACTCGTCAAAAGCGGCGACATCCGCAAGAATATAAGCGGATTGTGTAATTACATTTCCCTCAGATTTTCAGAAGCATATTTCAATTCTAGACAGTGAAAAGAGCAAGGTATAATCCTCGAAGTATCAACCCTTTTCTTTTTTCCAATAGAAGTTGTGTAGATGATCCTCCTTTTAGGATATCAAATTTTCAATTGCTTGTATCTTGGAAAGGAAGGTTCGAATTAGAAATTGATCAAAGAATTTTTCGTTTGATTTTCCATGGAGAATTTACATTATTTTTGGCTCTGCCTGTATAATATTCAGAAGTGACCTTTTTTTTCTTAGCGTTCCCATCTTGCCTCCTGTCTTCTCTACGCTACATTGAATGCTAGCTCATCAGTTGCATAATCCAATGGACTCGTGTAGGTACGCAATTGGAACTCTCGCACGCGCACGTGCATCGTGTGCTTACTGCGTGAAAACGTGACAGACTAACCAACAAGTTAGCCAACTTAGCTGTCGTTTTCTTCCTTCGTTTCTATCCTCCTTGTACATGCTCGATGGATGCCTCTTTCATCCTCGAACGTGTTCCGTTGTCTTTTGATTAAAAAAAGTCTCATTCACAATTTCCTTGTATTATTACCAGAGTCTGTTGATTGATTTTTACAAATGATTGAACACGTTCATTGTTATAGGGTTAATTTAACACTTGGATGACTTATGAAAGTATTTCCACTTGAAAGAAATTAATTTTCATTTATTTTTCTTTTAGTCATTTAGTTGTCTAAGAGTCATGATACTGGTCAACTGATCGCTTCCATGGCATTCAAAGTGTCCATTTCTTAAGACTTGAAAAATGTCTCCTCGCTGCTGTGATAAAGTGGGGATAAGTTCTGAGAAACGCGTCGTTAAGCGATTTCGTCGTTGCGCGAATGGCATAGTGCTTATACAAATCTAGATGGTGTAGCTTGCTGTAGTCAGAGATTCTCAAAGTCAACGTGGATAAATTTTATTTGAAATGAAAATAATATGAAATACAAAGTTAAATTTAAATCGTGCCTCTCTGCATGGTCCGCCCGTTCGAGGGTTAAGGGTTGCAATTGATTAAGGAATATATAGATACTCGAATGTGAGGTAAGAAAATTTGAGAAACACTGGCATACAAGGAGACCATCAAGCAAAATTATTTTACTTTATTTTCCAGGTATTCGAATATAATTTATTATACATTTCTCTTCATTCCACCTTCAGTTTCTTTCGTCCCTGTTATATACCATTCGTTGGTATACTTATGTAAATAGATGAACGGCCGCGTGGTTATCACACGAAAGCCGATGTAAGCACATACACGTCGTCGAACAGAATAGATAACAATTTTTATCTGGCCTTCCGTCTTCGAAGCCATCATTCTCTTTTGCTTTAGTGACGCCAATGCACTTTGCCATTTTCTCGCCGACTGAATTTCCAGATGATCGGACCACTTGTTTCTCCATGCTCGAATTCCCGTTAAACGTGTGCAATCGATCAATTTTCCTCGTTATAAATGGTTTTCCCTTCGATAACAACATTAAATTATAGTTAACTTCTTTAACCTCCCGTTATCTTTCATTCACTTCAATTTTCTCAGATTTCTTTTGCACTGCAATGCAGGGTAAAGAGGGGGAAAAATAATTAAATTTGTCAAACGATGCTATCAAAAATGATCAAGATTTAATTAAACAAAAAAAAAAACGTGTACAGGAAATCACTTAAATGTAATTCCTCTTATCAGTTAAAGATTAACAAATCTTTCAAGATTTTGATTTCCTTTCTTTTTTTTTTTTTTTTTCTTATCGATTACACTGGAATACCCTTTTAATTCTTGCTTTCTTATCCTTTTGCAGAGCTCGTAGCTTCTCTAAAATCAGTCTTCCTTTCTTCTCGCTAACTGTGAAATTCTCTCTCCTTCGGCTCACCCTACCCTCACCCCTCTCTCCGCACCCTTTCACTCTGTTTCTCTCTGTCGCTCGTTTTGGCGTAATCGTTGTATCTCATTTTATCCAATCACGTCTGTCCCTCCCTCTCTGGTGGGTCGTTTCGAGCCCGCGCCGTGCCGCGAGTGACTCGATTCGACTCGGCTCGGCACAGCAGTCGCGGTTCAACTCTCGTGTGGCAAGCGTCAGGCGTGCGAATAGCGCGATAAGCGTATTATTCATACGTGACCAGATCAAAATTAATGTTTTTATTCTTTTCCCCCTTGTAACGGTCACTCGAGTGACCATTGTTGGTATATTTAAAAGAATTCGTCGAATTTTCATTACGGTGAGATAGAAATTTGAACGGAAAGAGAGTGCGCTCCGCGTGTGGAACGTAAACGTTACCGTGCGAGCGATATCAAATGAAAAAGGAGCGTTTAACGTTCACAGAAAGAGTACGGTCTTTTAAAAGATCGAGGCGATTTCGTAAGGAGAGTAACCGGTGTGTAAGAAGACGAAGTCGGAGTTTTTTGAATCGGAGATCGAAGTCTGACGAAAGAACAAGTGAAAACGTAAACAAGTTGTGCGCGTGCATCACGACATGTACGTCATCTGTGCTCGTTTGTGAACGGCAAGTGTTCTCCGGATATCGTTGACATCCATCGATCATTCGTCTTCGAATTTCATAGTGTAACGAATCGCATCGAGAATTGAAAAGTAAAGTGACACAACCAGCGAGAAATTGTTCGATTTTCAAGAATAAATAAAATTATTTAAACGGTAAAATAATGTTGATATCTCGTCGAACGATGAAGAATTGAAACCTTGAAGTAAGTCGTACGAGATTGGAGCGGGAAGTTGCGGTAAAAGCATACGCAGTTGTTCGCCGTATATATTAATCAGCTGTTCCTTCAACGAACCGTGCGCGGTGCACCGATTCCGACTCCGATTGATCCAATCGAACCGCTCGGCGTAATCGAAAGATCGTGAAACGATGCGGTAGACGGGTACGATATCAAATCGAAGGGAACAGCAACAAATACCGGTCGTTCACCTAACCGTGCACACGAGAACCAGTCTCTCGTTCGTTTACCGTCCAGTGTTAACAATTAGTGCCACGTCTTCGAGCGATCGGTTCGATCGATCACTGAACATCCTTTACGACTAATTCTAAGCGTTCGTCCGTCACGAAATGATCCGCGTGAAATCGGACGCGTTGCGTTTGGCTTTTCCGTTCTTGATGATAGTTTGAAGGGAAAAGAGGTGTTATCCTAGTGTTTTCCGAACGCGACCACGTGGGTGTGTATCGGAACGAATTTGCTTCGAAAGTTCGGTTCGTTACGTGGGAGCGATTACACGAGAGGAGAGTAGTCGGCCAGTTCAGTCATCGTACGAATTCCAGCGCGGCGGAAGTGACGATACTCGCCGCTTCCTCGAACTTGTGCCTGTGGAACACGCGTGGGGCGTGTGGTTGCGCGTGTGCTGCGTCCGGAGCCCGGACGTCGTCGGGCCGCGCACAGCCTCGAATCGGACACGGACAAACAGAAGAGAAGAGAAGAGAAGAGAAGAGAAGAGGAACGGAACGAAACGGAACGGGTCGCTGGTGGAGGGTAACGGTGACCAATAGAAAAAGAAAAAGTGTATCAAGGAAAGGAAGAAGGATGCAGCCGTGGCGAAGAATCGCGATCCACTACTGTTGTTGTTGCCGGAGGACGATCGAACAACGTCCTGCGAGACGCACGGTCGGTCCTTGAAGGACAACCGGCCGTTTTTCGTCTCCGGAGGATGGATTGCTCTCGAAGAAACGAGTTGTACGAGAGACGAGCAGCGGTTCGTTCTTACATGACGACCACGCTGTCTTATGAACCTGATTGTCTCACTTGGTCGAGGCGCCTCGCCACGCTCAGCGCACGATTATGCAGCTGAAGAAAGCTATGCTTAAGATTTTCGATCAATGTGAGTTGCCGATTATGCTTTATTCCGTTACCTTTTCATCCCTACGAAATACTTTGGCTGAATAGATTTTCCCCGGAGGAACCTTGTTGTTTTCCTGAAATGGGCGTTCATCATAAGGGGATATCCCCTTAATAATCATACTTCCGATATGCTTTACTACACACGCCCATTTTCACTGCGGCTTCTGACACTATGTCACTATGGTCAGACGATGCCACATTGGCGCGAAGATAACGTACTCTTTGAAATTCATTAAATTATTCCTATACGTCATCCTAATGAAAATTGACGTACGTATATCTATCTTCTGCTTGTGAGATTAGAAAAAGAAAAAAGGAAGGAAATGTTAAACGCAGTTGTTTCCGTAATCTCAGAGACACAACAACAAAGCACTATGACAGTGATGTCATCGACTGTCCGATATCAGTTTTAATGCGTTTTTATCTATGTTCCGCCATGTTTTCATTGTTCGATGCAGTGGAACAATCATTCATGAATGAAACGTATTTCAACGTATACGTATGTTTTGATTCGTTATAAATTGCTTCCTTGATCAGAATATGCTGGATGTATTAAACGTTGCACACTTGAAAGCTGATAAATCTTTTTTTCACTCTTTATTAACAGAAATTTAATTGTTCGTTGGTCTGATTTTTTACCGCAAACAGCGCTACTTTCGAATACACGAAACTTTTCCATCGAGAAGACGCGCCACGTCTGACACCCAAGTTGCTTTCTTTTTCTACTAGAAACGTTGTTCGCTGCTTCTCTACGAAGCGGATCTGATTTATTACCCGTACGATTGCACCGTGCTATTGATAACGGTGCTCGTTGACAACTACGTCGCACGACGTACGCTCTTTCGTGTCTCTACTTTTTTTTTTTTTTATTCCTTTCGATGGTGTACGCACCAACCTGGGTCCGTACTAATGAACATTTACGTTGTTTGTTGCATTCGATGCTAATTTTTGTGCGTTGACAAATTTATGTCGGCATGGACGCACAACATGCAGCCGCTTGCAATAAAGGCGTCCAGCGTACGGGTTCTTGTACCAAAAGGCGCGTGCACACGCGTGATCGTAGGTAGCTGCATGCGTACGTAACGTGATTCCTTCATAGACAGCATGGACCCCATTGGTAGCCCCCAGATCGTAATAGCGTAATAGCTCGACAGATTACCAGAAGGTATCGTAAAAATCCATATTCCCTTCGCGATAACTCGCTCCCTCCCCCGCCCCCCTATTCGTGCCACCAGATAAATCTCTCCGCTGTGTGTGTAGATTTCGCAGCTGACAAACCTCACGAGCAGGATTGACGAATTGTTCGACAATCGTCTTTGGCATTCAAAATTCGTTGAACGAACGACCGACCGAGCTTACATTGTACCATAAGTTTATCAACGTCACTGTTGCAAGGAAAGTTTGAAAAATTATTTCATTAAATTAAGTTGAAATGGTTGAAAAGGAACGATAAAGTGTAGTTGGATAGATTTGAACGAGTTCTAAGCAACAGTAGTGTTGTAGAAATAAAATCATAATTGGATTCCTGTATCTCTGTAATTACAGCAATGACTCTTTCTGGATTCGCTGCTGCCCCAGAATGTGTACCTTAAATACAGCGTATCATTTTTTACCCTGGTTCTACTTTCTAGGTAACGGTACGAGTTCTATTCCCGGTGTCCACTTGTCGGTACAACCGACACTTTTTACACGCGATATTGCGAAACGAGGCATCGTCGTTTGTTGACGAAAAGCAATATATAATCATTCGTTTCTAACCGATTCGTTTGAGGATAATAATTTTGAAAATTTTCAACTTTTTTACCCATCTTTCTTCAATTTTTTATCGTTTCAATATAAGGATTCAAGTCAGATCAGAGTATCGGCATGTGTGGATGGATAGTTAACCGAGTACTTGCGAGAAAATCGGTTTAGGTGGCGCGGATCTCCCTCTAGCGGTGATAGCGGAAAATAGCGGCACAACATAAACGGAGGACTTGGTGCTTCTCGTAATCGGTGTCGTTACGCAATGCTATAACGACAGTTACCTTGGCCAATGCAAATACGCGTCGTTATTCGCCTAGAACGCTTGCTATCACGACACCCAATCACGTGTGACTGTGAAACGTAACTTTACAAACTTCAGACACGTTGCACGTTACGCTTCTTCGTTTTATGTTACATATTGGCGAACGAACGTAGTACAGAAAACAATTTAGACATTCTCATTATACGTATCTTCTATCTTACCTGTTACGTTCGAGAATGTTTGATAATGTGACATTTGTTTCCAATCTTGGAAACATAAAACAAACTTATCACAACCTTTATCAATATTTTTAAACATTGTAAAATGCAAAACATTCGGTATCTTGAAATACAGATAAAAGAAGGAAGACGTCTATCATTAAAGAAAAAAAAAAATTATATTTACAGGCTTCTGAAATTATTGTTGATTCAAGCATGATTCACAATGAAAGGTCTGAAATTGAAAGCTTTTTAACAATTACCACCATGATTGAAGAAAAAAAGAAAAGTCAAAGGAAAGTTATACCAGAGATTAGGTTGGATTATATAGGCCATTATCCTAAAGAAAATGATATTAAATAATCCCCCAAGGTATCGTAAAAAGTAGTGGTAAAATACGAACCTTGTATACGTGCATGCGATGTACCCTGAGTGTATGAAATCCTTTTATGAGTAGATAACCTCAAGGATACTTGATACTTCTATCGAATCACATGAAAAATAGGTCAATTTCGTGGTCTTATTTGAAGATATATATATATTCCAAGATATTCGAAATTGTTGATACAAGCGAAATGTTAAAATTCATACGAAAAAGATGAAATTTTATACAATGTCTGTCATCGGGTGCAAGAAAATTTGAAACTTTAATTCCTCGTCGTTGAATACACTTATTTTCGCGGAGTCTTCCCAATAAACTGGAAACTTTCCAACTAGTTTGTGATTCCAAGTTGTGACTCATCCACGGAAATTGTCGGCTAAAAATTCTGTACACGCAGATCGGTTTGTGTTCTGCAGGTGATACGATATTGAAGAATGGCCGGTGAAGGACAATAAATAAGCGGGAATAGGATTCAAACGAGTTCAGAATTTTTATATCATTCTTTGTTTATCCTTTGATATGTTCCAGTGAAAAATGAAAATTCTTGTATATTTATCATATTTTCGATCTCCGTTTAAATTTCATTTATTTATTTATCTTGCTATAAAATGCAAGCGGTTCCACTCGCAATCTTTCCCAGCTGTTAATTATAGCAGGATCTCGTTTGCGAATGGAACTTTGGTCTGGGAATTTTTCGAAGGAAAGGAAAATTCCCATAGAGGATATCAAGGTGAAAATGACATTATCTTGAATAGAAAGAGATAAAGAGAGAGAGAGAATCGTTGATTTGGGTTAAATGGGAAAGCGTGGTTGTGCTTGCAAGCTTTTACTCGGAGCTTACTCACACACATGACTATCGGCTGAGTTTAATATAGCCGCGTGTCATGCCGCGTTCTCTTCTTGCATACCGAAAGTGGACCTCGAAGACGAGAGCTGCCACAGCTCCTCCTGGCTTTTGCTGCTTCCTCTGTGCTACGTGAACGCGTTTATTTTCCTTTGTCGACTTATTCTGCCTTCCTAGACGATTCGTCCACGTCAAATTAGAAAATGTACCGTTTTACATATTTATATTACGTGATTAGGTGATAATCAGACATTAAGTACAACTCTGATAAACACCATTTTTCATGGGGAGACCTGATTTGATCGCGAGTGTACAGACTTAGTTTTTTTTTTTATTTCATCGTCACTGGTAGACGGAATTGTTGAACTAGAATGGCAGTGATTTCATTGAAGCTTCATCTATAAGTGGGTCAACTTCATCTTGGATGCTATGCACGTGATATTAGCTGAATCAAAAAATACGTCAATACATGTTGAACGCTTGTAGAAAATTAAGTAGCGACACTTTTTGGCATGAAAAAATGTTGGTGTTTAATTATACTCGAAATTTCTCGTCCTCGATCATTTATTTTTTTTTTAATAAGGGCAACGATGGAATAGATATTTTTTTTAGGAGGCTGATTTTAATCTTCGAAACAATACAAATCTCCGAAAAAGATAACAACGATGACGTTAATATCTCTTACGTAAGCAAAAGCTAAAAACGGGAAAGCTGAATGGTCTAAAAAACAATTTAAAAATCACAACGCATGCAACATGTTTTGGGTATAATGTAGGTATATGTCCTTTATTTCGTCAAGGTATATTTTGAAACGATCAGAATTTAAAGAATTGTCATCAGAACATTGGACAAAAGAGGTTCAGAATAATTGATGCTTTTATTTTGCACAGTTCTACGTCACGCAACAATTACGAGTTCTATGACGATAGAATAAATAATGAGAAACCGAAAGTATTTTCTGAGACTGTTGCATTCTTGGGATACCGAATATGGGGCCTGGCCCACTCATAAAAAATTATTAAAAGAAAAAAAGGAAAATAAAGATAAATATTTCGTACGAAATGCGATACCAGACACTTGACACCATTCTAAGTAAATACGATAATTCTGAAATTTCATATTTCTCCAAAGTTTAACTTTCGAGCGAAGGGGTTGCTTTCCCCTAGATCGAGATTTTCTCTAGGGAAGCCTGATTTGATCGCGATTGTACGTGAATGATAAGAGCACCCGTTTACTTGGTTTTCGGTTCGCGTTAAACCGAGCGTCGTCGACGAATGCGGTGCCGTTATGTTTCTTACCGCTGCTATGCCTTTTTTCTTTTCTGCTCATGTAATCGTGAGCTGTCCGACAGAAGAGTTATCACAACAGTCTACCGGTGATCCGGAGCGGCGTCGTCGCGAACTTACAGAAATGTGGCGCCAACTCATAGTTCATATTTACATTAGGGTGAAAGAAGAGAAAAAATTACCACTCTGACTATCTTGAGCTCTACCATCCTCGCTCCGTCGTTCTAACGTCGAATTATCGTTCTATTTTGAAGTGAGGAAAAAAAAAATTGTAGCGAACAGGTAACTGAAACGAAGAAGAGTGTAAAAGACAGTTTGTCAATCGGCGACGCGTTATCGCGGACCGATGGTCTGAGCCACGCGAACAAATGCGTTCTTCTCGAATCGTCTCGATTTGCTTCACGCCCCACCGTATTAGCCGGCTGTCGTAAACGTATATGTACGATCGTAGAGAACGAATCACAGGAGGAGAGCGATTATGGTAGCCGGTAGCTCGGCAGCTGCCCAGCTGGCTACCAATGACGTACGAAAGAGGCTTTGACGCACGGTGGCGAGCCGGAAGAGAAGAAAAAGGTGGCCAAAAGAAAAAGAGATAGGACGTATACCAACGAGAAGGTTAACGCAGAGAAACTGACAAAAAAATCAGCCTCGAAGAAGCAGAGATACGCGTAGACGCTATTAGATTATATCATATCGTGTAACGACCAATTTCGACGCATAGAAAGTCTCGCATGATTCGATGACAGAAAAGTGGAGTAAAATAACACTTACGAGACGACACAAGAGTTCCGAGTAGCCTTTCTGGTAAGCTTCAATTTCTAAGGATGCGGAAATGAACACGTTCTTCTAATTCCGAATCGCGTCAAAGTCCGAAGGATGCTCCGAAAGAGAAAAGCGGAACGAACGAACGGAGGATTTATCGCATCTCGTTCGTCGATCTCTCTTCGTGTCCGTTGGGGGCCCCTCACCTTTACTCTTTGAATTTATACGAACAGGCCACTGAAAACTTGCTTTTCGACTGGTCGCCCTCATCGTGTATCCCCCTCTTTGAATGCCGGTAGCACCGGTCCTCTTCTCCTGCAAACACCACACGGTACTTCGTCGTTGTGTCAAGTTCAATGCTACCGTTTTTCGTATCTTCCCTTTCCTCTTTCGCTCCTTTTATCTCGTTCTTTTACTCCCGAAGACTCTGTCTCAATCTCGCCTTGGACACGTTCGCTTTTTCCTTTACCACCGCTCATTCAACCATTCTTTTTACCTTATCTTAATTCGATCGATCACCTTTTTTATCGCATTCCGAATATTATCCTTTTAATTATCATTCGTTCTAATATCAATTTGCCGGCCACCAGTGACCGTGTACGCGTCACGAGTGTAGCGGGTTTGAAAAAAAAAGATAGACGATGATGAAGAACGTGCATGTTATGAGGTAATTGATGGACCTTGCGCGGATGGAGAAAAAGAAATTCTAATAGCGAGGTTACCGCGATTACGCGGACGTCATCGGCGAGTAGGCGCACGTGAAAGAAACCGTACAGTAAGTACGATAGCACGGCAGGGAAATATGGTTGCACGAGCACGTCTGCACTTTCCTATGAAGCCAGCCAGCCAGCCAGCCAGCCAGCCAGCCAGTCGAGCAAGGCAAGCCCGATGCAAAGCGAGCTGTTGTGTGTTGGTGGAAACAGATAGGTCAGCTTGGCGCCACCAGGCCGAGCCGAGCCGAGTGAAGGCCGGTCGGTTGCATGCTCTTGTTGCAGCTTTACTGTTCTTCGATATCCGATCACCGCTACCAACCGAACCAACTGCATACACCTATTGTTATTGTCAATAAAATCAACCATCGTCGATCTATCGGCCTCCGTCACCCTTGGAACCGTGCCCCGTTCGACGATCGTTCGCTCCGACCTTTCGAACCGAAGATCGTTGAAAATAATCCAAGGAGAAAGAATAGAAATTGGTTTAGAAAAATTGGAAATGATAGGAGAACAAGGTTGATATTATCGTGGAACCTTGACGGTTAATCCAATATCACTAGTAACCGATCATTTTTCCAATGTAATTGTGTTGCCGCTGTTATTATGAAACGCAATGATTACAGAAAATTGCGTACTCGATTAGGTAATCAGATAAAGCGGTACACGAAGCGATAGATCGATCTAATTATCGATCGATCTCAGCGTTTCATTATTTATCGTACTTAAATCTAACCGAAATATCGAGGCTGAATTGAGAAATGATTTGACTTTTTCGGTGAAACACTCTTCAGATAATTTATTCGTCGTTTCGAACAATTGCAAATACTACGAATCGATTTGTCTTACGAAAGTTGTACTCACGCTGACGCTAGTGTCACTTACCACTGATAGCGAGGTGATTTCCGTTTATCTTTCCATTGGCGATTACGTTTACTACGGTGGTCGAGTTGTTTCTGAACTTTGCACTGAAATTCTCTGTAACGAAACTGCAAGTCATCAACAAATTACCTAATTGTGCCGAGAAACGTGGTTTTTCCACGTATAAAATACTTCACTGTCGTTTCATTTTTTTTTTTTTTTTTTTTTTTCTTTTTTGATCTCTCATTTTAATTGACTTTCGTGGAAATTCTCACACGAATATGTTTATTAATTAATGTTATAGTTTACAGCGATTGGTCAATTCATTGGGATTCATTTTATTATCTGTATGCTAATTTATAATTTATTTCATGCTGTGTCGTTATAATTCAATAATTATTTCTCGATTTTACTCGAGCATCGAGGTGACGTTAATCCAGTAGTCGTAGATAAATCATCGCGAACGAAGCTGGAAAATATCCACGAGTCGTTGAAGAAAAGCACAATGTAGTTGATTGCTTTTCTGTCGTTTGGTTACTGTCAAAGACAGAAAATAAACGAGCCAGCGTTGCGCAGCAAACTTACGATCCTTGAGGAAGTCAAAGGCGATCGGTGTGGCCGATCCATTGCTCATTGGTACACTCACGATCAAATTTTATTACTAAAAGCAATTTAATTTAGTAAAGAAGTAATATTTAAAATTTAACATATGAGAAACATGAATAATAAATAAATATCAATTGAAATATTCTCGCGCAGAAGTTTATACCCAAGTGGAGGTATACATACGGGGTCCCCTACGTTGCATTGTCATTCTACCCCGCGATGCTTAAGGGGGAGGGCATCATCGTTTTTCCTGGGGAAGTTTGATTTGATCGCGAGTGTACACAAGATAGGTCAGCTTGGCGCCACCGAGTCAAGTCATGGCGAACGAAGGCCGTTTGCTTGCATGTTTGCTACCTTACTATTCGTCGTCATTCAACACCGGCAGCACCGTAATGCGATTGCTACTATCACCATTAGTGGTAACGGGCTTCGATTCCACGCGATCAACCGAACAATTCGACGAATCACCTCGACACGTTCGATACCATCTAGGTGCAATACCCCTATGGCGTTTGAAATTTTCATAAAACTTGAAATTTGAAAAGATTCACGTTGAAAATGTTAGATAATCGCAATCGTGTGAAAAATTATTAGATTTGAAACTGGTTAGTATCTGTCCTCAGTTTCAGTATATTCTAGTCTGGACCATTTCCAATACTATTACCGGAGACGGCTAGCAGTTATGGCGCGATAATGAGCCATACCAGTAATCAGCGTTTATTTCGAATCGTGGGAACTGTGAAATACGCTAGGTATTGGTTGTGCAACCAATTTGCTCGACTTAAATCTACTTGCCAATTTCACGTGGCAGTTAGTTTCCGCTAAATAATTTTAATGAAATTTCTAATTGCAATTAGGTATATTAATAGAGAAATGTGCTAGAATGGATACGTTGTTAAAATATTTGTAAAGGAAATACGAAGATTCGGGTGTATCAATGCTGGTCGGTCAAACATGTCCTTCCTTCGGCTATATTTTGCCAGAGATTTGTCGTCAGTTAAATTACGGAAGGACGGAATAATCCCGGCATTGCCAGCCCGTTGAAACCCGTGGAAAAACACGGTTACGGCTTACCCAGTAAAATTCCTATGTGGCTGATTTGTTCGTACTGCAAAAAGTCCCATGGTAATTCACCGTTGAATGCTCGAACTGGTAACGGACCAACTAATGCGCCTCATGATCCCTCTGTAATGTCGGTTCTTTGGATCCTGATTACAGGAGGGAGAGGCTAATGATAACGTGATAGTAATCAGGATTTTTCCATCAACTTCAGTTTCGACCTATCGAGATGTACTGGAGGTGAAAAATCAAATTTTAGAACTTGAGTAGGAATTAAAATCATTTGAATTCTAACAAAATGCTCCAGTTAGAATTATTAGTATCAGAAATTGAGCATTAAAGAACATTTTACTGCACGATTCCATATTCAATTGCGTGCAGCGTTGATTTAAACAGAAAATCAAGCCTCTGTTTCCTCTTTCCGCGGATACTTGGGATTTAGCGTTCCCCAGGGAAAAGATAAAGCTCGAGGCAGACTTGCTTGCAAGTTGTTGTTGCGTGAAATGTTTTCATCAAACTTGCCGCTTCGTTTCTCGTGAAAATGAAGACTTACGATCCTAACAGCGGTAGAAGGAAACGAGGCATCTCCCTCTTGGTCACGCAGAATCAAGGATGCTACCATTTTTTACGCACACACTTTGCACCTTTCTTTTATACAATTTCTCCGAGTTTCAATGCAATTTTCTTTTCTTATTTATTTGTCCTACAAATGCTCGTGGCATTATGCAAATAACAAAAGCACGTGGGTCGTTTCAAAGGTTACTGCGAATTTTCCTGGATCTCAACCCAAACATGTTTTCGACTTGCATAATTTCTTAATAAAAAATGGTGTCACTGTTACACGTATGAAAGAATAACAGACGATGCACGAGGGTCAAAGTACTCGTCTTCTTCGGTTAGATGTTTTTATTATACTGTAGTCATTGTTATAAAACAATCCCGTTAAGTCTACAGAGGACGCAAGAAAAGTGAAACAAGAATTATATTCGAATTTTATATTCGTTTCACGATCGACGCACTCACCTTTTCAAACATTCTGCATCGTCAGCATTTTCGTTATCGAAAAGAATGCAAAAATCGTAACACGTTAAAAAGACCGAGTAAGATTTTTATCCGATCTTTGGGAAAACGAAGATACCGAATCCTTGAGTTCCGAGAACCTTGTGTTTCTGAAAAATTGTAAAATTTCGTATAATGACGATCGCGTTTCGTCTGTCAAGTAGGCCTGCACTTGCGGAGCATCGAAGAGCCGAGGATGACGGCGGAGACGGCAGCTCCTTGTGTGCAGGGGATGCAAGGGGTGCAGACCGTTATGTCGGTGCAGGGCACGTTGCAACAAGTGCAAGATGGAAAGTCCACCGGTGGTGGTTACTATTGTTCCACTTCTGCCGTTTACGACCCGGAATACGCCCGCATGGAAGCTTGGCTCGACGAACATCCTGATTTCGTCAGTGACTACTTTCTAAGGTTATTTTTATTATTCATTTTCCTCGGCTCACTTTTATTATTCACGCGCCGTCTGCTAAACTTCTTTGCTTAATATTTCATTGATTGCCTCGATTCGATTCGTTAATTGTCTATTTGTATTAATAGGAAGTCATCGATGAATACGATAGCACAACTGTCCTTTTCTATGCCACGTGGATGTTGGAGATCGATAAAACAGGCAATAAGAAAATTAATTAACATTGAATTAAGGAGAGGGAAATTGTTTGTCGATAGGAAAGTGACGAGACAGACAGTGGACATGTGGCTGGTATCACACGCGACTCCAACATCATCGTCGAGCAGTTGCATGGAACTATCGAGTCCGACCCATACGGGTGGTACATCGTCTTCTGGTCGGGGTGGTTCTGGTGGATCAGGCGCGACCACCCCCGTTCGAAAGATCTCGGCTCATGAATTCGAACGCGGTGGTTTGCTGAAACCGATCGTTAACACGATCGACGGGACCCCGACCTTCCTGAGCGTGTCACCCGGTGATTCCGGCCAACCGGGTGTTCAGCAGGTCGGTTCTGGAAATTCGAACAGACCTCAAAGACGATCCAGACACGAACTCAGGCATCTTGACGAAAAGGATCTCATCTTTGAATTGGTAGAATAATTTTTTTCATCGTACGATGCGTTGATTATGGTTTAATTTTTTTTTTCTTCTTTTTTTTTCCGTTTGAAACGTATCTATTAAATAGAGGAATTGAATTTGATCGTAGGTTAAAGACATCTGTAACGAACTAGACGTGAGGTCGTTGTGTCACAAGATCTTGCAGAATGTGAGCACCCTGTTGCACGCGGATCGTGGCTCGCTGTTTCTCGTACAGGGCGAAAGAGGTGGTGGTTGCATGCCTTCATCGCAAAATCATGATACCTCGTCGAATAATACGAGTGGCAACGCGAACCTAAATAAAACGGGGAACGGGAACTCGGGACAACGTGGTGGCACGGGATACTCGAGGAGCAGATGCCTGGTCTCGAAGTTGTTTGATGTGTGTTCAAGGTCGACGTTACTCGAGATGGAGAAGAAAGACGAGATCAAAATTCCCTGGGGCACGGGAATTGTCGGATACGTCGCTGAAAGTGGAGAACCTGTTAACATACCAGATGCTTACAAGGTAAAGATTTATCCAAGTGTCGAAGA
Source organism: Osmia lignaria lignaria (assembly GCF_051020975.1). Taxonomy (NCBI): domain Eukaryota; kingdom Metazoa; phylum Arthropoda; class Insecta; order Hymenoptera; family Megachilidae; genus Osmia; species Osmia lignaria. Next base: position 9,294,309 of record NC_135033.1, on the reverse strand, counting down.
GAATTTTTATTAGAATAGAATTCTGACGTGAATTCGTCTGATATTTCTAGGACTCGAGGTTCAATCGTGAAATCGATGCATTAACAGGGTATAGAACAAGAGCCCTATTATGTATGCCAATAAAGGACTGTAACGGAGATGTGATCGGTGTTGCCCAAGTGATTAACAAACTCGGTGGTGAAGGACAATTCACCGCGCAAGATGAGAAAGTTTTCGCTGGTTATTTGCAATTTTGTGGAATTGGATTGAGGAATGCACAATTGTACGAAAAGAGTCAATTGGAAGTGAAAAGAAATCAGGTTAATAAATTTCTGATACAATTATTTTTACTTCGTGTCATATGAATTTTAAATAATCCTAATAATTATAGGTACTTTTGGATTTGGCTAGAATGATTTTCGAAGAACAGAGCACAATAGAACACATGGTGTTGCGAATATTAACGCACACCCAATCGTTAATACAGTGTCAACGGGTACAGGTGAATTAATCTTCTTTTTTCTTATTTCTATTTTAGTGAAAAAAAAAGGAGACATCTATCTGTGTATCTATTCTCTTCAGGTTCTCCTCGTGCACAAAGCATCGAAGGGTAGTTTTTCAAGGGTATTCGATTTCGAGGCGAACGATCTTACTGGCGAGGATTCCGATTCTCGCACTAGGTGAATGAAGTTTGTAATTACGTTCTTATTTTCTTTTGTTCAATTACCATCGATCATTCAATTTCCTCAGAAACCTTACATGTATTCGGTTTTGTTCATGCAGTCCATTCGAGAGTAGATTCCCAATAAATGTTGGCATCACTGGTTACGTTGCTACAACTGGTGAGGTAAGTATAAGTAATTAAACCAGAAACGAGCTTTAATTAATATGTTTGGTTTTTTAAAAAATCATTTTCATTTTTATTACGATGAATAAATCTTTCAGACGGTAAACATACCGAATGCCTACGAGGATCCAAGGTTCGACCCTTCGGTTGACGATGGTACCGGTTTTAGGCATCGTACCATACTTTGTATGCCCATCAAGAACTCATCGGGTCAGATCATCGGTGTCATTCAACTGATCAACAAGTTCAACGACCTTGCCTTTACAAAAAATGACGAGAATTTCGTCGAAGCGTTCGCTATTTTTTGTGGCATGGGCATTCATAATACGCACATGTAAATATACCAAAAAGACGCGAGCGTTGCGTTTATGAATGGTTGATTTAGCAAACAAAAATTTTCTAGTTTACGTTCATTTTTTATGATTCATTTAGGTACGAAAAAGCTGTGATAGCAATGGCCAAACAGAGCGTCACGTTAGAAGTATTGAGTTACCATGCTTCGGCATCGTTAGAAGATGCGCAAAGACTAAGGGTACGTTTTCAAATTCAATTCGGAAAATTCGGAAAATTCGGAAAATTCGCAAATTAATACTTGTGTCGAGCTTCTTTATTTTATTTTATTACAGGGCTTAAGAGTGCCTTCATCAGCGAATTTTCAATTGCACGATTTTAAATTTGACGACATTTACATGGAAGACGACGAAACATTAACAGCCTGTCTTCGCATGTTTTTGGATCTCGACTTTGTCGAACGTTTTCATATCGATTACGACGTACTTTGTCGTTGGCTTCTAAGTGTAAAAAAGAATTACAGAAATGTTACCTATCACAATTGGCGTCACGCATTTAACGTCGCTCAAATGATGTTCGCTATTTTAACTGTAAGTTCAATACGTATTTTATCAATATCGACTGCGTATCGACCGAATAAATAATAAACAAGAAATATGTTGTTTTTCAGGCCACACAATGGTGGAAAATTTTTGGGGAGATCGAATGCCTTGCGCTTATTATCGCTTGTTTGTGTCACGATCTAGATCATCGAGGCACAAATAACTCTTTTCAAATTAAGTAAGAGAGGAAACAAAATAATTTTTTATTTAATTCCCCAATAATTGTAATTTCATCGAATGATCTTTTTCCATTTCCAGAGCATCGTCACCGCTCGCGCAACTCTATTCGACATCGACGATGGAGCATCATCATTTCGATCAGTGTCTGATGATACTGAGTAGTCAAGGGAACCAAATCCTGTCGAATTTATCGCCTGAAGAATATTCTCGCGTGGTAAAAGTTCTCGAAGAGGCGATCCTTTCTACCGACCTAGCGGTATACTTCCGGAAAAGGGGTGCTTTCCTTAGTTTAGCCAGGGGTGGTGATTACAATTGGGCTTATAGCGATCATCGAGAACTTCTACGAGGAATGTTAATGACCGTCTGCGATCTGGCGGCTATAACGAAACCTTGGGATGTCGAGAAAAGAGTAGCAGAATTAGTCAGTAGCGAGTTCTTCGAGCAAGGAGACATTGAAAGGCGGACCCTCAATATCACTCCCATTGTAGGTGTTACTATGCTTTCAACTATTTTATCATCATTTTATTTTTCACTGTAATTGATGTTATAGGACATTATGAATCGAGAAAAGGAAGATCAGCTACCAATTATGCAAGTTGGCTTCATCGATTCGATCTGCCTTCCTATTTACGAGGTAACTTGATTTCTATACAGGTATAGCTTACAGAGAGGAACGGTTAGGCTTTTAACCCTCGAAATACAAATTTTTCTACGTCTGTTAAATATATTTTGTTTTGTCAAATTTGTTCAAACAGGCATTTGCTTTATTATCGGATAAGTTGGAACCATTGGTCGAAGGTGTGCGCAAGAATAAACAACACTGGCTCGAAGTCGCTGAATCCAGATGTAAAATGGAGAACTGTACAAATCACGATAGGACGCCGCCGATGTCCGATAACGAAGTAGCCAGTGAGCAGGCGGACCAATAATTATTCTTATCGAAACGATAGAACATAAGTAATAATATCAGATAAATAGGAGCTAATCCATGGATTATAGTTTTTGCCTGTTTTTCGGAACAAAAGAAATCTATGGAGGCAGGTGTTCGCCATCACAGTATATTCTTTCAGCTGTGCACCTTTGTCTCGATTCTACAGGGTGTTCCTGCGACCCGCTGACAGAACCGGAAACGGAATGAATCTACCTGAGAAAGTAAGTCGAGGATGTGGAGTGAGATTTTTTCGTATTTTAAAAAACTATCACAGCGTATCCTGGTGTTGGCGGGAAGAACTAAAAATTAATATATCTTTTGCGCTCCCTATCGGCAAAATCAAAAAGCTCATTTGGTGCACCTGATACTAGATAGCGCCACATATTTAACGCGGTTTTTTTTCTTTTAAAATACAAAAATTTCAATAATCCTACATTTTCGACTTACTTTTTTAGGTAGATTCACCCCTTTTTCTGAGATGCCATCAGGTCGAAAACACGCTGTATATAGGTATTACAAACATCATGAGTTATAATTTATTCATTTTTATACTGATCGTTGAGAAACATTCTTGGTATTAATCATTCGTGATTGCAATTGCAGGAAGAAATAGTAAATATTTTTTTTTTTTTAATTATTGAGGAACCAATTTTGATTGTTTTCTTTGGTGTCATACAAAGTTTAAGTTTAACTCGTAACTGGTATGAGATAAAAAAATTTGATGAAAATTACATTTATTTTTATTTTATATACAGTACGTTGTTTTTAGCAGTTAGCATAACTTGTACAATTAAATTTCGACTTTTTTTTTTAAAGAAATTATTAAGATCTAATAGATTCAATCATACCAGATACGGGTTAACAACTTGTTCCAATACCCGAACGTCTTAAAGATGGGAAAAAAGGAATATTATCATATACATGGAGGCTTGAAGGTAATTACGTTTAAGACGATCGAGGAACTTCGTCCTCTCTTTAGTAATAAAATAGATCACCCCTTAGATGCTACTCTTGTACCTGATCGTATTATACGTATACTTATTATGGCAGATCTTTGATGTTCAGAGAGGACGAAGAAGAACAAGATAAAAGCTATGAAAAATGAAAAAAAAAAAAAAACCCACCAGGAGGAGTCACAACAAAGTCGATCTTCCTTTTGTACACGATGCTCATTACAAATTGAAGACCTGGATCATTTTCAACAAAAGCATCATTTTTTTTTTTTTAATAAAATTACCTATTGTTTTAGGTGGACCTTCAAAACATTCTGCATAAAATTTTTAAAAATTATTCGAAGTTCAGAAGTGAGATATTTGAGAAGAAGGTTTGATCTTCGATACAGTCATCTAGGTCTTCAATTAACGAAACGAATGATTCCTGAATAATTCATATATACAGGTAAAGGAAAAAAACAGCTCTGTCTTCTTAGAATCGCGATTTATATGAAAATTTTCTCCATTAGTGCGGAGAGAAACTCGTTCGACTATAAATCGAATCGTGTTTGTAATTTATATATAATATATTCGTGGAAAACCAAAGTGCACATTTTACACATCAAGGTTAATCGTGATCTTTATTGCTTAAATATGACAATGATTTTAATTGTCTGTTGTGCGTGCTGATTATTATATAATTAGTAGTTCAACGGGGGGATATGATTAAAGTTTCCCCGTTGTTTATCTTGCTTATCATTAATGTTTTTTTGTAACATACATTTAGACTCGAATTATCGTTTTTTCTTCGCACAGAATCATACAGATCAAAAAAGGAAAAAAAAAAGATACGCCTTTAAATTCGACGGAAACATATCATTATTGATAATTTGCATAAGATGATCGTTTAAAAATATTATGATTAAGGGACGACGTGTCTTGATTCATTTGAGTCACGGAAAGAAAAAGATACATATGTTCGTTGAAAAGCAAACCGAAAGATATTTGTAAGTTATAAGTTACGTCGTACAGTATATAACTATAGCTGTGACTTTGAATTTATAGCTATAATTGTAGCTTTAATTATAATTATAGCTATATAATTAAACCCTATAAATATCTTTCGTTGCATTTTTATCGCTGGTGTATCATATTACTTAAAAAATCAAAGTATCTTCTTGAAAGATATTTTATTTCACAAATTGTGTATGCGTACATTGATCCCAATTAATAGAATGATAGATCAGCAGTTTTGTTCGCGTGTGATTTGTTACTTATAACGATAGCTCGTATCTCTTATATGTTCCTTTATCATTGTTCGAGTGTCCTTGTATTGTATTCTTTTTTTTTTTTTTTAAATCGTCAATAGACTCTTGTAAATTTTCATTGACTTCGTAATGGGAGAGAGGGTGTAAAAAGTATGATAAATAATAATTTTTCTGTATGACTGTCAAATCGAATGAATGATTTTTTGATCGATCGGTTGAGAATAACGGTGTTGTGTACAGTTTTTCGTGTAAATTATTGATACGACGATGTTTTAGGGTGTATGCCGTTTAATATTACGATTTAACATACGATATGAGAGTCATATATTATATCAAACAATATCTAATATATTAAAGCGAAACTAAATTATGTGATACACGTATGGTTGGTCTCTTTTATTTACCCGCTGTTTTATTTCTTGTCATATTTAAAAAATTCTCTTTTACTTAAATTTTATTAGTACTATAATATCAAATATTTCGTTTGAAATTTACCCTTTTTAATTGAGATGTTTCGTAAAGTCTGTTAACAGGTTGTTGTTAAAGCCTTGATCGATCGTTGAGATAAAATTACATTAGCTGTACTTTAAAGTGTTCACTTAAGTGACTGATGACTTATTGCCAGACCAGGTACGATCATAGTAGAGGCCGAATCAATAGTTGACAAATTGTATTTTGCAATGTGGGTCAATCGGCGACACATAATAAGATGTTGCAAGCCTATCTCGACGGACCTTGATCGCGGATGCCAGATGCATCGTGAAAATCGGCCAACTAACATAAACGCAATAAGAAAGTCCATTTCTTTCATTTAAGGAAAGAAAGGTAAAAGGAAGAAAAAGAATAGAAAATAGTCATAAAGTTTGCGTGTCATCTTTAATCGAATGCATTTACATAATATTGTTTCGTATGAAATGGAAAAATCGTGTCATTGTGATATTACTCGTTCGAATTTCAGGTTCCTTACGACAGTCAATGTAAATTCGTCTCCGGCTTTGGCAAGTCGATCTTGGACCTCGCAGTGTCTCAAATGATGTATGTCCTCTCCGTTTAGTTTCACGACCATGTCACCTGCTTGTATACCCTGCTGATCGGCCAACCCTCCGAGTGCCACCTTGTATATTATTTAAAAAAACAAAAAAAAAAAGAATCAAAATCTAATTTTCTGCCTCTACCATGCAAATCCTTTTATTAAAAAAACATGCAAGGAAATATTCCGCGTTTTGGATGAAAACTACCCCTATGAAAAGTTTTGAAAAATTCATTCAGCACACGGCATCGTCTCATCTACGATTCGATTAATGACTTCCTCTTTTTTTCTTTTTTTTTCAGACCGATATTGAGTCGAACCACCCACAGGATTCAGGCCGAACGAAAACGAGGTCACGCGATTTGATACGAATGCAATGGTGATAAAAGCCCCGAAAGCAGAAATCTCGAATATTTCGTCGGATCATTTTTTGGCCGGAATTCATTAAATTATCAGCATGCATTGATTTCACTTGTTATTCATTACTGGGACACATTCAAACAAGTGTGAGACTTGTATTTCGAAAATCTATTTGACTACTTTTGAATACATTCTGTTAGAACATTTTTTGTCCAACAACAATCTACTTAATATCATATAGTATACGTTACCCTCACAACGGTTAACGGAAAACAGAAATCAGCCCCTCCTGATAATCGAATGCCCAAGCGTTGTCCGCCTTTTCGCGACAGTTTTATGTCAACGTCCATGACTATGATTAACGAGACCGATGGATGCTGAAATGAGTAAACAATTGGTATACAGAAACAAAGGGTAACCATTTCGTTACATAAGTGTCTCATATCAGGCGCAATCTGATACCTTTTATAAAAGAACCATTCGACAAATAAACAGCTTTACGCGAAATTACCACTATCACAGTGTTTATAACATTTCACATAAGAAAAGAAGAATCGAAAAAAATTCATAGATTTCAACTTTAAAGTCAGAAGATTAAAATTTTTAATTTCTCAATTCACTTTCTAACACTTTCAGTTTTTTTTTTTTTTTCAGGTTCGGCCCCAAATTTTGAGGAAGAACAAGGAACTCTATTCACTCACCCTAAATTGATTGGCACTTGGAAGAATCTGTCGGATTTAGAGGAGACAAGAGGAGTTCTCGAGAAGCTCGATCAAACAGTCAGCGAGGATATGTATCTGTCGATCGCGTACGCGATATTTCATGACCACGCATACGTAAATAAGCGATGGCCAATGTCCGAAAATTGATCATGACTTAACCACTCTATATCACGGTTGCCGCTATTCTAGAGCGAGTACAATGCGGTGGCTGATTACGAATTTCAAACTATAGACACGCTATACCCTACATACCGTTTCAGATGCAACAAGCTTCACGAGGCTATCTGTATACATTTATTATTTGTTTATTTACAGACAAATAATTCGTATATATATATATATGAGGCCTTTTCCTTACATTGTTATTCTCCGCAGGGATGCCTGGGGGGAAGGGTGAAAATCGAGGATATAACCATTTTTCTGGTGAAGCTTAATTTGATCGCAAGTGTACACCGTATATTTATTGAGATTTATTTTCATTCTCTCTTTATTAGTTGTAGGTACATAACGAAGGTAAATACAAAGATTAATAGCTAACAGGTTGTCGTTTCCACCCTTTCTTTCGTTTTCACCCTTAACAAGGGGAGAAAGTGATCGATAAGTGCCCTTCGTATAAGCACGTAAGAAATATCGTCCAAGTACCTGTTCGATAAATTTTCATACCAATAACAAGTAAAGTTTGTTATAAACATTCAAGTAATTGACTAATACCTAATAGGGTAATGGATTCATACGGAAATTCTGGCGTTTAGTATCATTAGATTTAAGGGTAAAACTCGCGCTTGGAGCTCTTGAGATCTTTTTTTTTCATGAACACTGTTAGAGTCAGCTCCAGGATTCTCTCGCGAAAAATGCTTCCTCGCGGAAGTTTTACTCTCAGATGGACAGCTAGGTAGTTTAAGAAGGGCAACGTAGAAAGGCGAGGCAACCATACCTGACTATACTCGCTGTGAATTTCCTCGAGTGGAGGGCAAAGTTTGATTTTGCTGAGGGCGCACGCCCCGCTCCCAGCTGCACAACCGACTGGCCTTTAACCAGTCACGAACGGGTCTTCGTTCGTCACACTCTGACGAGATGTGTTTATAGTTCGTCGTTCAATCTATTTTTCCTCTGTTTCTCTTTTATCGAGTGAAAACACTGTTATCCCGGATTACGTGTATCTACCTAGTGATCGCTTTCCCCTTTGTTCCTTTCGCCCATCGTCGAAAGTGATGTTGCTGGAATCGAAGGACGTACTCTGTCTCATGTGAGTCCTTAATTAGAATGATTTAGTTTTTAATTTCATCGATTCGCGTCTCGTTCATTTTGAGAATGTAGAGACGGGTTTAAGTGAAAGGTGAGCTAGATGGGTGATTAGGGTGCTTGTGACGAGTTGGTGAATTGGAGTGCAGAATACTCGAAGTGATACAATCGAGGAAAGTACAGTAATTTCCAAGAAATTTACTTGACATTCTTTTCTGCTAGAGAAATTCTTATTTATTATTTATTAATTAATCCATAGATTTCAAGATTACTGAAATAATAATTTCTGTTCTTTTTTTTTTTTAATTAGAAATTGGCACACTATTTTCTAAGGATAGATGAAATTTGTTTTAGGATACGTGTGTCCTCTTATGTAGAAGTAGTAAATTTGATAATCCTGTAATTGCCACACATGGGGTATTTTATGTTCCTATGGCGAAAGAAAACGAGGGAAACAGAAAATAGGATAAATTGCTGTTTTATTCAACCCCTTCTAAGACTCTGGTCACTAATTTCTACTTAGCTGACCCTTGTCTAACAACGGATATCAATCAATTAAAAAACACCGATTTTCATGGAATTCTCTTTTAATATAGAGCTAAACAAAAATATTTCACACGTGTTTTCTTTATTGGCAAACGTCCAGGTTGAAGGGTGGGAAATAGATTTCAAAGTTGTGGTTGAAAAAAAAAACTTAAACTGCAACCAGTGAGAACATTGAAATGATAGAAGATTTGCAATAATATAATTACATACATAATGCGTATGATTAAAAATGTACATATTCCAAATTCTTTTCCTTTCATCCATATACTGAAAATAGGTAATGACTGAACAATGAAAATTTCAGTAGCGGTGAAAATTGCTACTAATTGATGCTAATTGTAACTTTTTAACAATTGAAGTTACTCATTGTAAAACGTAATGATATTTCATTCAAGCGAAATTTTCTTTGTACACAACCAATATTAGTTTCAGCCACCGTATTGTTTCTTGATAGCCAAACTACCTTTACCATTTTCATACCGGTTGGCTTATTGGCTGCCAGCCATGAACAGTATTTGACACTTTATAGCTGGTTTAACCGGTGTTACGTGCAAAAGAAATTTAAGAAAAGATTAAAAATCTGTTCTGTATTTGTTTCAATGGATATCAAATGCAATGAAAAAGAAAATTATAAAATTATGATTATACGTAAATTGTGTTATGATAAGTATAATCATAATTGATATAATATTGGTAATATTGAAATTTTTCATTCTACTATATTGAATTTATTCTATCAACAAATGGTACTCAATTTACTGACGATGAATGAAAATGAAAAGATAAAAGAGATGTCTGACTATACACGTGCTCGTACTACTTAACCCTCGGCCGGCGGATCGCTGAGATAGCAACAATTTCAATTCCATTCTAAATTCTATCGACTTTCATTTTCTGAGCTTAAAATTATATCTTTAGTTATTATTTTTTCAATAAAAATCCATCGTATTATGTAATTTTAACCTGGGTTATAATTTATTAGTAATAATATTAATGCTTAGAAATTTATTTATTCATAGTTTATCTACAGTTTTTTTTTCCTTAATTATTAATTTTTTACTGTTAGTAATGCTTAGTTAGTATGATATATAGAAAGTGCAGTCTCTTTCCATGTATCCTAGCTTCAGAAAGAGAGGGTAAAGAGAATTAAAAAATGGTTTATCCGTTTCTTTTGTGAAACTCCCGATTCCTCAACAGCCGATATCCATTGAGAGTCGTTCTATCTGTTGTATCGATTTTTCCTGAAATCCGTTGTTGACCTTAATAGCTGACTGTCGTTGCTATCTCGGTCCAGCTTGCCTTCAAACGGCCAAGACCTCCTTAAACGCACCGACTACGAAAATTGCATTCAATAAACACAGTAAAGGTACTCTAAAATGGCTATTACACGGGGTAACAAAAGGGCTGGTAACTGTTTGAAAATTGTACCAAACTGCTTGAATTTCTTTTGAGAAGTTTGAAGAATTAACGTAGTGAATATTAAGAACATTAATCAACCATTTATATGGCAATTTTCATGAAATTTCAAGCTTGAAATTGATGTAACGTAAGTGGTATTTCGCGATACTTTTATGTCATGAAATCACAGTATTACATTTCCGGGACGCCCTGTTTTAACCATAGGTGACTGAGCCAACAGCTGATCAGAAATACACTTACAGAAACGAACACCTGTAGATACAGACAAAAATACAGAGTAAGCATTATACAATAATAAAAAATTGTTCACACTAATTGACTTGTTGTATCACTTGAAAAGTGAAGTGTGAATGACCCTTCACTGTCTCTGTATTTTTGTATGGAATTACATGATTCAAACGTCAGTAATTGATGTTTGAATTATTATTTATCACGAATGTCTTAAACTCTTAGAACATAACATTAATTGGTTGTGACAACTAATACGATATATTGACGTTGATCGTAATACTGTAATAACCCCTAATTACCATCAGCATACTGTTATTCCACTAATAGCTTCATTAATGGGTAAACGATTATCGTTAAATCTCCTGTATCATAAGTACAATTTTCACTAATTTTCGTTAACAAACATTTCATGCAATTAAAAGTAAAACATTGAAAAATTACATAGGCAAAATTAATCCATATTTCCCGTAAATTGAGAAAGGTAATGGTATTGCAATCTAGCTAAGTCAAACATGATACAGTACACGAGTTCACCCATTATACTCGGGACAGTAGGTTGTTTGGAAGATGAGGATATTATTGTAATTGTTCGATGGAATGATCTCAAGAACGATTTAAGTTACTTATTATATTTGTCTCCGGGCGGAGTGATAGAAAAGGAGGGGCAGGGAGGAGCGCCCTGGGGATAGCTGGTTGTGCCGGTGGCTGCATCGATCGTTTCAACTGCGCGGTAAAGCTCTCCTCGCATGAACGATGTGGTTTTCCTACGTTGAAAAATATCATCAGTCTCGATAACCAGCAATTATACCAACCGGTTAACCATTGGATTTTGTCATTTTCCCTTGAAAATTTACCCTAGGATCTTTATAACGAATAAGAAACAGGTGGATATCATTGACTTGTATCACTGAAAGCGTACAGTAGTAGACACAAGTTTAAATTTCAAACTGTATAGAGGATGCCAATATTTTCTTGATCCACTGTAGCCCTCTAATCTTCGAATAAACGAATAGAAAACTTCATTAGATAGTTAGTTAAATAATTGAATATTCGATAACGCTCGAGCTTGATACAGTAGAAAGTTTTATATTGCTTTTACAGCTCGGTTCGAGCGGTGAACAATTATCGGATTCGTGACGAATTTTTGTTCTGAAAATTGCCCCAGTTCTGGAGCGGACTTTATCGTCGACAGATAAAAGTGACAGAATTTAATCGCAAACGAATGACATTTACTTTGCTGAAAAAGAGAGAAAAAAAGGAAAACTAACAAGCAAATATTTGAATGAAAAATTTCAGAGAATTAGCTTTTCTTTTTTACAGGAGACAAGTTTTATAAATGAAATTTCTGGTGACAGGTCTATTAACAAGAGACACTACTTTTATTTCGTATCGTCTAAAGTAAATGAAAATAATGAACGGTAGTCGTGATCCTCGTGACAAAGGTCTACTTGATGAACATTCCACGACGATAGACCTCGAACTACTTCCCTTACCCTTGGGAATTCTCTTCATGGTCAAGTGTATGATAAAATTACTAAAGCATCTCGCTCTTTATTGTCAAGTAGAAGTAAAAGACGATTGTTTTCAAACCCGCACAATGAGTATACCGCTTATGGTATTTTTTTCATTCAACAGAATATCGTGTTCGCGATGAATGATCCTTGATAGATCATTGAGGTGAATCAAGAGAATCATTAAGAAGAATGTCTAGGATATTAGAAGGGATGGACGAATGCCCCATGGACCCGGGGCTGAAATTTGACACCACTTGAATGCAAAGAAAAAGGTCGATTTCCAAAATGATCACCTTTTTTGGAAAACTTTCTTCTGCTTTTAACAAAATTAATTAAATTACAGGTACAAATGAGCAGGACGCGGAATGGGCACATCCTGGCTTTTGGCCCTGCTTCCTGTGACGATGACGACGATGACAATAATGTCGTACATCACCGTAACGACGGCTACTTCAACATCGGTGCCGTCTATTACTACGGCTACCAGCAACGATATTCTAGATACAAAGAGGGTAAAGGATTCACGATACAACAGTATCGATGTGATAGTATTTTTTATGAATAAAATAATCAAGATTTATTTTTTCCACGAAGGCGGATATTGAGAAAGCTTTGGATGTGATCGAAGCGGCATCAATTGGATCGTTGGGTGAAGATTGTGCCACGACAGCTGGTTTTAAATCTTTACCAGCTGCCGTAGCACTTGATCCACGACGTTACGATACTGCTCGCCAAAAAGCTGATATGACCGCTCTTATGCTCCAAAATCTTGGCACCATCGGAGGATCAAGGCATAACGGTAAGTGGTCAACTAATTAAATTGAAACTTGCTTAGATGGCAACTCTAATTTAGAACCTGTATACTGCCGATCAAATCAGGCATCGCCAAGGAAAATTTTATAACTGAATTTTATAATATTTGAATAGTTAAAAAGTTGTGTTATTACAGTGCTTTTAGAGGTGTTAGCGAAATCTCTGCTGGTGTCCGTGAACGATGCAGTAGAAACAAGAGTGATGGCGTTAAATGCATCTACCGGTGCAGTGATCAGCGCGGTTTGGTTGGAAAGAAATCCAGCTAGTGTTGGAGAACCGTCAAATGTTGAGAGTAATGGACTCCAACCAGGATCTATACCAGATCCAAATTTGCCTTGGTTCGAAAATGCTGGTACCACCACGGAATTGAGGTTCGATTCATCTGCCGTATAATTTACGGAATTGCACCTCGATGCATTTCATGCATGCCATTTCACCACATTCTGCATGCCGTTTCACAAGGATAACACATTTCTTTTTTCCACAAATCTTGATTGCATTGAAAAATATATTAGAACATTTTTTAAATCATACCAAAGAATTATTTTTTTTTTAATTTTTAACAAGAAAACAAATTCTTTTCTTTTTTTCAGTAATTATAAATTATTAGAACAAGGTTACTTCATTTTTAATTTAGTATAATTTTAATCTGATTAGTGATGGATAACACTGTTTGATAACGCCAGAAAAAGCCATACATTCATGTGTTTGCACACACTATCTCAAAAGAAAAACCTGCACGAATGCACCAATGCAATAAAACGTTTCTGTTTCACGCACCTCACCTTTCATACGTAATTTTCATTTCCTCTTCTTGGTAAAATAAAAGAGGGAAAAATATTGAATGACTGTATCCTGAAAAGTTGACAATGTTTATAATTATTTTTACCGAGAAGAGAATATAAATGTTTTGTAGGCGCTCCACGATCATTCATCATCCTTCATTATTTCATACAAGCGTCAAGTCATAGAAACTCGATACACGATTACGTGAAAATGGAACACGTTTTCTTTTCAGAATTGCTAAAAAAAAAATCGTTAAGAAAATTATTGTCTGAATGTTTCAAAATTCGAAACCTAAAAAGTCTTTTTGTTTTATGATCCTCACAGTAGTCTATCAATTATTAAGCAGCAATGTATGTTTTATCCAAGGGATATGAACAAAATCTTCCTATCGAAGGAGAGTTATAAACCCTTAAATAAACATGTACGATAAATCAATACGCTTCACCTTTCTATATTGTAAGTATGTGCAACATGAGAGTATTTATAGAGACTATCGTAAAACTAACCTTCGAAAATAACGTAAAGTAATCGTTTACCACCACAGATACGTAAAATGCATGCATAAATTAATATAGAAAAAGAAAAAGTGAAAGTTTTCTTCACTTACATTGCATAGAACTTCCCATTACTTTAATTAAAGGTTCTATAATATAGCAAGAAATTCTAGAGTTATTCCCATACTTTTTCTTATAATTATTATTATTATTATTATTATTATCTCGAATATCTTGGTACATTCAGACAATCGTAAAAATGTACTTAATAATTGTTATTGGTATACCGGATGACCGTGAAGTGCCAGGGCCAGAAGATAGAAAAAATAATGAAAGAAATGAGAGAAGTTTGTATTAATGGGGTCGTTGCACAAAAACACGTGTGTATTAAGAGGTCGAGGTTTCTATGGCGGTTTGTGGCGTTTGCGTGTTATCCCAGGTCACCGAAATTCATGCAGTCACCGGCGATTGAATCCTACAGGGGTTGGTGGACCATTCCGTACTTTTCCTGTAAAAGCCATCGATGGTTGATCTCGTACAGCGTTAATATACGACCACCGGATGCTCGTCATGGGTTCGTACAAATCGTCTAATTAATAATCTAACGTGTTTAACGAAAAAAAAAAAGAAATTTTGAAATACCTTATTTCAGAATTCGAGAATTTTTAAGCGTGGATATTGACATCAGTGGATTAGAAGTAAATCAGTGCGATGTATCATCGCAAACTAGCGCAAACGAAGCTTTAAGTAATCAAATAGCATCTTTTAAAGGCACACATAAATGTCATAACGACACTACACGGGTGATTGATCATTCAAATTGAATAATAATCACAGGTTTAATTGCAGTCGATGATACTACTTACAAAATATATCATTTTCAGTGCGAATATCAAAGTCCTGGTAACCGTATTAATCAAAATGGAGTGGGTGCTGGATGGGTTAAGGGTGCATACATATGCAAATGTCGAAAGGGTTATTATAGCACTAATCAGCATCAATCTGGTTTCGATGGAATTCTCGTCGAAGGTTGGTAATTAAAAAACTTCAATTATATCTTGAAGTATATATTTGACTAATTTTCAGCTGCTTGGAAAGAGATGCAAGAAAACATAAGCGACTCGTATGTGACAGAATTTCGATGTATGCGTTGTGCACCAGGATGCTCGAAGTGCAAAGGGCCCGAGCCTTGTTTAGCTACTTACAACTGGCCCTTCCGGTACGAATTGCGCAAATAAATGTAACATTAACGTTGACAATTTTTAATTTACATACAATAATTTTTCTTTAAATATACATTTCTAAAATATCTATTTTCAGTTGAAAGTTGTATTTCTTTTCGAAATCATGCAACGAAGGGTTAACTGATAAAAACGTTTGTTTCCAGAATCACCCTTTTGTCATTCTCCATTTTCTGTGTGTTCGGTACCATCGTTTTGGTGGCCTATATGTATCAACACCGTAAGCTTAAAGTGTTCAAGGTCGCTTCGCCGATATTTCTATCCATTACGCTTTTGGGTTGTGCTATTATGTATCTTGAAGTACGTGTAAAAAATTCTTGTATGTAACTGATATTACAATATGTACATTTTATTATACATTTAGATGGCTGCCATATTTCCCGTTTTGGATATGTATTCTTGTATCGCGACCAAGTGGACGAGACATCTTGGCTTTTGTATTTCTTACACGGCGTTGTTGATGAAAACATGGCGGTAATCATATTCATGTTATAATTTACTCAAAGATTCTAATATCTTAATAGTAGGTGTAAAAAGAATTTTTTCTCTCAGAGTTTCTCTCACGTATCGTGTCAAGAGCGCGCACAAAGTCAAGCTTACGGATAAACAATTGCTACAATGGATGGTTCCAATATTATTAGTAATGTTAATTTATCTTGGCACATGGACATTGAGCTCACCACCGTATGCCGAAGTGATAGCCGACAATTATGGTCTGAAATTCTACCAATGTTCGTTCAACTGGTGGGATCACAGTTTAGCAATCGGTAATAACAAAAAAAGATTTCATTTTAAATCGTAGAAAATGTATGGTACATGAAATTTTCCTTTCAGGGGAAATTCTGTTTCTTGCATGGGGAATTAAAGTGTGTTACAATGTTCGCAACGCGGAAAGTCTCTTCAACGAGGCCCGTTTGATAAGCTACGCAATTTATAACATAGCCGCTGTGAATATAACTATGATCGCCATTCAGTATGATTTTCTTCATTCTTAATTACACTTTTCTTTTAGCATCGTTAAGTGGTCAATTCTCTCGATGCTCTTTCTTTACAGCCTTTTCATTTTCCCTCATGCCGGACCAGACATCAAGTATCTGTTGGGATTTTTACGCACACAACTTTCAACCTCTGTAACCGTGTTTCTTGTATTTGCACCTAAGGTAATTCGTGTTTCGTTGTTTCTCTCGAGCTTGGATAATTTCAGGAAATTTCAGGTGACTCGAGTATTACGAGGGCAAGGTGATCAATGGGATAGTCGTGCCAGAGGTCGGGGTGTCACCGCTAGTTTCTCGTTGAATGGAATCGGTTTGGTGTCCGAGGAGACGACAGACTTGCATCAAGAAAACGAGGAGCTTAAGGTAAACTAAGGACTATTTTCGAGTTAGTTACCCTAACGTAAGTCTAATCGATTATTTAGGAGGAGATTCAAAAACTGGCAGCCCAAATAGAATTTATGAAAATCGTCCACATGGAGATGTACAATCGCCATATTAAATCGAAAGCCGGTGGATACTTTAGCACCCATGGTCATGGGCATACTCATCCATCCTCGGCTCAAAGTCCAATAGCGAAAAGCTCGACGGCCAGTTTTATATTGAAAGTATGTACCTAAGTCGTCTCGTTTATTCGTAAGCCAATTGTCTACGTTGCAAACAAGATCAGACGGTGAAGATATTGAAAAATACAGTCAAGTAAACTATTGAGCAGACAGCCGTGGAACGAGGAGCTAGCGCGGCCGCGGCTGCCGCGGTCGAAGACTCAACTTTCCCTTCTGGAAGTTTGCATCGAGCGCGTCGAATGGAGATCCTGAAGGAACGGAAGGCGGAAAGGGAAAGGGAACGGGATAAAGGAAAGGAGAAAGAGAAAGAGAGAAGGGAGAGGGAACAGAAGAGAGAGAAAGAAGAAGAAAAGGAAAAACAGGAGGGTGCTGCACGCGAGGAAACCGTCGAAGAGAGCGGAGAGAAGGTCTGACTAGTGCTAAATAGCAATGAGGTAAGATCAATTTCTTTATTTAGATGGGCCTTCCTATTTGGCAAACCTGGGCCAATGAATATTTCATGAATTTTCTTGCTCGATGTTGTTTCATTGTCAGTAATAATGAACTTATTTCATTTTATCAGGAACATAGAAATGTTTATCAGAATTAATATTCTGGTATTCAGTTTAATAAACGCCATAATGACAATAATTTTATTGTTGTTTGAATATCGTCCACAGATATGGTTATGACAAACTCAGAATATAAAGAAGAATATGAAACGTAAGTGTGTTCGTGGAAAGAGAAGGTTCAAGAAAAGAGGTAAATTCACAGGGTATTCTCTAATGCAGGCCTGGGCAACTCGTACCCTTAAAATGAAAATTACTTAATTTCTCTCTTACTGCCTTATTTTAGCTAGGGGTGGGTATTAACGCAGAATTTTTTTTTTTTTTTTTTAATTATTTATGATTTCTATGAATGAACAAAAGTTGTCCTCTAAGGGGTTTTAATCGTTTATATTTACCCTAAGGGCATCGAATTGCCCAGGCCTGTTCTAATGGATACAAGACACCCAGTGTTCGAACGACTCAAAGGACTTCAATCATTAAATAGTAAATAGATTAAATCTGTACGTATATAATTGTCATTCGTTTATGGTGGCAGTAACTCCATTAGCTTTATCGTCAAATATTTATGTTCACACCAAACAAGAAATGTTTGATGATTAACGAGAATAAGAGACGTGATTAACAGGGATAATTAAAAATAATCTTCATTATTTTCAATGTTACTAATAATTTATCAATAATAGGTATCGGTATTCTATTTTTTCGTCATTGAAAACATCATCCTTAATTATCTTGATTAAATACCTAATGAATAATGAAGTAATGTGATTTCTCAAATGATAATTAGTATAATCAACTTCGTTAAATAGAAGAAAAAAAAAAAACAAATAAAGATTGTTACTTTGCAATTGTTCTTGGTTTGCGTCTGTAACAAACACGATTTTCTGCTGAATTTTACTCGTGTAACACAAAATGAATTTGTGTCAATAAATAAGCAAAACCATATCATAGAGTATACCGAATCAAAACTGATAATATTACATTGTTAAACTTATAAAGTTACTCGATCGCTGAATACATTTCTAAACAACTATTTGGAAATTAAACATTCTATTTGTTTAATATTTAGTACAGGAACAAAATATAAACTCCAATTCAATTACACAACAATTTTTTCTCTTTTTATTTCAATCATTAACATTATAAATAGACTGTATGAATGATATTCGTATCAAAAAAATAAAAATTAGACGTAAACCAAGAGAAAGAGAGAGGCATAAGATAGCTGAAAGTAAATAAAAAAAAAAAAAAAGAAAATATTAAAAAAACTCGTTATATCGCACAAAATATCAATAAGTATCGAGAGCACGTACAGCATTTTATTACATGATTGGAGTATGAAAATTTACTTGGATATATCTCAAAGAAAAAAAAAAGCACACGCATTTTATACGACAATAAGATACGATTTAAGGTACTTTATTGTTACTAGCGCAAAAAGATCGAATATAATTTTTCTTTTTCGTTCGTTGACTATTTCGATCGTCAGTTGCAATTAGATAACGAAAAATTTCGTGAATGCCCTTATGGCAATTTTATATTTCGAAATGAACAACCTGGATCTCTTCTGGGTCCATCCCTATATTAAAAATTACTATAAAACGTGTGAAAGCTTGATAGGATATTGGTAAAAAAAAAAAAAAAAAGTATTCGACAAGAATTGCTACAGGAATGGGACAATTCTTGAATAGGAATGTTGTACTGTGTTTTGAAACATAACAACGTTATAAATTCGTTTCAATATTCAATTGTTCCACATCTTTTGATGGGTTTTATGGTTCATCAGCAGACATTGCTGTTTGAGCGATTTGAAAGAAAAAAGAAAGGGAAATAATGAACTTTTATTGAAGATATAAAATTTGTACAATAATTTGTATATGTATATATATTTTTGGACAAAATTACTGTATATCGTTGTTCAAAATTTATGGGATATATGAAAGCTATATGTATACAGGGTGGATCACGCAATTGTTTCAGGTCATAACTTCGTTATTAATGGATTCACGAAAAAATTATCTTTATCTGGCATTTTTTCGTGAATGCACTAATAAAAATTGTTGTGACCTGAAACAATTGCATGGCCCACCCTGTACATATATATATGACTGATAATTATCATTATTTTACATTGTTACATCTTTTGTGTACAAATGATTACTGTTTAGCAAAAGATGTGAATTTCGATGAAGAAACGTAGCCTTAAGTCAATGTGAGGATCGTTCAGATTGAATTATATCTTGAGAAATAGAAATAAATGTTTCTTTTCTTTTTTTTTTGTATTTGTAGGTAGAACGGATATAGTATAAATAAATAGAAAGACGTTCGTTGAAAATAGCAAAAATCGTTACCGCTTTAAAGAAGGCTTAGAATAGGCTTTAAAGTGATAGTTGGTGGAATCGATGAAAAATTACGGTTGAAAAAATAAAACTAAATGGTCGCTTGAAATTTCAAATTTCATATACTCGTTATGCGGTATGTAATATTAAAATGTAAATCGTATACAAAAGCAACGTTTCCGAGAAGTTGGACAGATAAATGATTAATTTTTTATTTTTAATTTACCACTTGCAGGAAGTATCAATAACGAGATAAAGTTAGGTAAAAACTAATATAAAATCAGATCTGGCAGAAATCATTGACTAGGACGTTTTTCCAAAAATATCCATCTTTGATACAAGTGTTGTAAATTGTAATTAATTAGGAAATGAAGAAAATGAAAAAACGAAGAACAATCGTGCTTTTGATGTTGTTATTGTAATCTGAATGAGCGTTAGTTAAAAGAAAAAAAGACATTTTAAAAGTGAATCAAAGTTTAAGGAGAAATCACTGGCCGATCGTGAACTTTTTTTACTTCCGGTATCAGACGCATTCAGGCTAATATATGCAGCTTAACATTACGTAAATCGCAAATCATTAATGAAGAGAAAGTATATGATTAATTGCTAAGCGAAATGAAATACATATACATATATACGTATATACATCCCTGACTTTCCCACTGGATCCCTGAGAAAACAGTTTGTGTACAAGTGAAAAACATATTTGTAAAAATATAATGTATGTCGATAAATATAATGATAATTAAATGAGGAAGAATAGAGTGTTTTAACTCTCTATACACCCACGTAATTTTTACGTTCTTTCCTCTGAAGACACTGGAGTAATTAAAAATGGCCCTCTCACCATTCTAAGATTCTAAGGGTCCACAATTTCATGATTCTAAGATTCCGGAATTCTAAAATTCTGGAATTGAAAAATTCCAAGATTCTAAGGTGAACACTTGAAACTGCTAATAAAGCTAAAGAACCTGGTCCACTCCGGAAAAAAATCATATCACAGAAAGTTAATGAGAATTGAAAGAAAAAACACAGAGAAGTTGACTTTAAACTTTATTTACACGGCTACATAATATATGTAAGATATGAAGACTCGGTTGCGACATTTTTGGACGCTCTAAAAAGGATTGCACGAAATTCAATCGTAGCTAAACACATCGTCATATCGCTAAAATAATTGCACATTGTCGTGATAAAAGTTATACATTAGCTGAAAAATGTAACACTGATAGGTCGATTAACAATATATCAACGAAACAAAATGTAGTTTGTACAACAATAACAACTGATTTTATAAAAGGATACGATTCGGATGGCACCGAGATATATTACACAATGTATGCACACTAGAATGACTCTTAACAGTCTTGTTTTATAAAAGAAAAATTCCTTTATAAAACATACGCCGTTTCGTATAATTTTTGCGAAATTAAAAGGAATAATTCGATGCAGACTTCCCATTCGATTGTGTCTAGAATACGTTCAGAAAGTTGA
Source organism: Osmia lignaria lignaria (assembly GCF_051020975.1). Lineage (NCBI taxonomy): Eukaryota > Metazoa > Arthropoda > Insecta > Hymenoptera > Megachilidae > Osmia > Osmia lignaria. The sequence continues at coordinate 9,272,942 of NC_135033.1, read as the reverse complement.
ATTATTTTCTTCCTATGATTGTATAAATGTGATTAAAAAGATAACGCTGAATATCGTCAACTGGCGTATCGTTTAAGATCACAAACGAACGTATCGCAAGAGAAAGAAAAATTAGATTGGATTCCACCAATCCAATAAATTGCTCTAAGAACATTAATATATACACATAATTATAGCTATATATAAAATCTTCAAATCAAAAAACATGAATGTTAGTGCAAAGAAAGAAAAAGATGAAATTATGTTAAAGAAGCTACACTGAATGAAAGAACAAACAGAATCAACAACTTTCACATAGGTACGCCATACACGTACACCATATAGTTAATTTATCTTCTTTCCTATATACGACAGGCACACGCACACTTACGCACACGTATACTCTAATATTTGGACATTTGTACTTGACGTATTAATAATCGCGTGTATAACAAAATATTTGAAACTACATTTCTTCTTTGGCTCTGAAAATTGTTGAGCCTCACCTACGTAGGTTTAGTTTGCACTGTCCTACATTTAACTGGACAATCACCATCAAAATAATAATTAATTAAAAGTAATAACAATACATGAAAAATGGAAAATAAATTAGGTGATAGAAAAACTCTTTATGGAGATAAAAGACAATATACATATATATTTTAATGGATCTTGTAATTTTAGATTTTTTTTTTTTTTTCAAAGAATTATGCTTAGGAGAATTTATAATATACACAATGCAAACTATACCGCAGTCTTCAAGATTAAGTAATTTGGTCGAGTTTTCAACTTAAACTTTCTTCCCTAATCTTATCGTTCGATACCGTTTAAGCGACGGTAAGTCATCGTAGAATTCGATTTATCAGTACCTACACAATCTTTCTCGATAAGGTTTCTTTTTATTATTCTTTACATTACCTGTATTCACCCTTTCGGTTAAATAACACCGGGTGGTTCAGGTACTCTTTCGAAAAACTTTCTGTCGAGCCTACAACAAAGATACCTTGAATACATCAATAAATAAATAAATAGGAAACAAATTATTTGGTATAAAATTTCGCATCTGCGACGAGATCGATTTAGAGATTTAAAGGCAGAAATCATTATTTTTCATAACTTTTACTATTGTTATAACTGCAGCCTATTAATTAGTTTCTCGATGACACGATTGCAAAGTACGTGAAAATTAAACAGATAAAAAATCAACGAACTTGCTAACTCCCATTAACAATAGCTTTCATAACAATTCGCATCATAACAATTCATTTCATGTATTCGTGTTGACTGTGTCAAATCATGTCAAATCATTCAATTATCATAAATATCCAATATGCAATCTTCAAACAATTTCCAAAAGCTTAAGAATACTAAGAATTAAAAAATATTGCACACAAATTAATTGATTAACAGTTGAAAGCTATGATAATCAATTTCTTAAAAGAATATTCAATTAGAATAATATTGAAAACAGTACCTGTCATCGAATGATTATCTAACTATGGGATCTTTATGCTCATAGAAAAATATCTGTTATGAAATTATGGAGAAGAAATAAATAAATAAGGTCAAGAATTTAGTTAGACAATATCTTGACCATTCTCCACTTGACAACCATAGTTATCTTTATCCTTGTTCGAGTCTTTCTCTTTGTTCTCGTTTTTATCTTCTGCAGTATCATCTTCTTCTGGATCTTTCATTGTCCTTTCATTTTTGACAGAAAGAAAATCTTCGTTCTTATCAGTCGAATTCGTTGAATGAGACTTGTTCAGGAGAGAACTGAATTCACCAAATTGTAAAATTTCTTCCATCGCTGATTGTTCTAAATTTACCTGTTACAAACATTTACAATATAAATATTTCTTCATTCGTTCAATGTTGCTCTTCAACAGGTAATAATAATATACAAAACTTTTTCTTTGTACTAAAACATTGAAATATTTGAGTATTGTTGGTATTTTGATCAAGTTTCCAAATAAACCAGATCTTGCAATTAAATGTATAATGGAATATCGAAATAGAGAGAAAAAAGAAAGATATCCAACCTTTCGTGGTCTACCCCTTTTTCCTTTGGTAGGTACAGACGAAGATGAATGACAACTCGAGCTGGACAAACTGTTCTTTCTCTTCGGCCATTGTAAATGAGAGTCCAAATGTTGTTTCAATTTATCCTGTCTGGCAAACATACGCGGACAAATATTACATGCGAACGGTCTTTCACCCGTATGAACTCTTCTGTGTCTAGCTAAATGAGAAGCCCTCGTAAATGCTAAAGTGCATAAGTCACAGGAGAAAGGTTTATATTGAGCTTTCTCAGATTTAGGCAGTATCGGTCTCGTTTCTTTCCCTTCGTTCAACCTTTTCGACGAAAGATCACTTTTCTTCTTGATCGTTAACCTGGAACTATCATCCGTACCCTTCGAAGACTCCTGAAAACGTAACAATCAAATCACATGAATAAAGATTTATGATGATTCTTAAATGGCTGAACTTACAAGAACGGTCGGAAATAGTTAATTTAATATGAACAAATGAAAGAAGTTTCTTATGAAAAATAACTTTTATTTGCCTTATGAAATAGTAACACGTTCTTTTAATATTATATAGTTTTCTGTCAATGTAATGTCACGTTTCTTTACGTGACAAATCGATACGTGTTCTTCTAATGAGACAAATAAAAATATGTTACGTTTCATAATCGTAATGATACGTAATTTCGAATAACGTCCATTGATGATTCTGAACCAATTTTAATTATGTTTATCTCTTCGTACCAGACTCTCATCTCGTTCTTGTAAGTCGTCGTTCATCTGAATGTCCGGTACCGTAGGATCTGAGGAGCCATTATTGAAATTCAGTTCGGATTTAACCACGTTCGACGAATCATCGTAATTCTCGTCCCTCGTCGCGTTCTCTTTTAACAGGATACGATCTCTTGGTTTGATCTCCAGTGGATCATTGTTTCTCGTTGAACGTCCGACAGAAACCCTTTTCTGACCTTTGAATCTTGTCTCCCGTTTGTACATCGGCGGTGGCATACGCCTCTGCAGGAAAAATTGGAAACATTAAGAAAATTTGATTCTCAGATAAAATTTTTAAGCGAACCGGTCTTGGTTTAGACTTACGATTTGAGTTTCCGAAGATCGTAAGGGCTCGTCGAAAGCATCGTCGTGCCCGTCGATCACCATCGGATCGTCTTCAACTTCGATCTCCTCCATTTTAATGTGATCCTCCAACGATTCCACGGAAGACTGTTTCGGTAAAAATGGAATCACGGATGGTTCCTTAATGTACTCGGTCGTGTGGACTCTCGTTTCTATATGGCATCTTTGCATTCGTGTTTCAACCCTCGTGTAAGGGCTACGATTGTTCTCCTGGTTCCTTTGGTCGCCGGAAAGACCTCGGATCTCCAGATCCGTCGCGGTTTTAATCAATGATGGCAAGTGTTCTTCAGCGATATCAATAGACCCTCGATACATGAAATCTAGTAGACATTCCATTTCTTCTACTGCAACCCCTGAAATTTGTAATCAAAATTTTTGTTCGCAAATATATTTCAAAAAAATTCACAATTGACTTTCAAACAAAGAGGTATCAAATGACCTTTTAAAATCAGAATTGGCTGTTCACCATAATGTTCCTTAAATACCCTTTCAAAATAAGGGCTACACGCTGCCAAAACTAATCTATGCGCCCTTAACATTCCACCTTGACAAGCTAACGTTGTGTCAGTCAAAGAACCACTTTTGTAGAGTCCTTCAAACAATCCAGACAGGTTCGCCAGATGATTGTTCCAAGTAAGATTGAACGTCTTCTCGCCCATTGTTAGGATACTTCTGTAGTTTCTTAAAACAGAAACAGATACTGTTAACAATGAACTATGCATTTCTTAGCGTGTCTACGATTCCTTACATCATAAACGCTAATTGTAAGTGACGCCGACAGGTTATCATTTTAAATGACACGTTGCCTGTGTCATTTTTATTTTCTACATTTTTCTGAAACCTTTAATGAAAACACCCTTGACTCACGATTGACCTAGCTTCACCGTTGGAGCTTTCAAATAATTATATCCCATCTATAGAAGTTACCCTCCAGGAATCTTGTCATTTAATTAATATTAAGCTGATAATTTGTAACAATTACCAAGATACAATATTTGGCATTGTTATTATGTATGGTGAAGAAGGAGGGCGCGGGGGGGTATGGGGGACCAGTAAAACGAGACAGAGTTAACGAAATAGGTGTGTACGGGGGTGTGCATATACGAGAATGTGGTAGAAACAGGATGAAGAAAGGCAGAACGATCCAACGATGGTCATGCGCAGACGTAGTATCTAGGTCCGATCCATAATTTCGTTGGACCCCCTCGCGCATTACCAAGGGGCTACATTCGTGTGCACCCTTTTTTTTCGTTTCATGCCAACTACGTCACAGGGACCACGAAAATCGACGACTATTAGAGAGCACGGGGAGGCATATTATTTATAAAATGACCATTATATTTAGCCGAGGAGGTAGGGTTGGGTTTAGAGGGGGACGCTGAGAGCGGTTGCCCCTTGCAAGATTTATCAAATTCTCCAGAAATTTATTTATATTATAAAATATTATTTACATAGAATAAATTATTAAGAAAGATCTCTGGATCCACTCCTACGAGATTAGCTTTTTGATTATTCCGCTAGATTGTTTTTCTTGATGCAATCCCAAGAAGTGTGCTACAATAATCGAAAATATTATTCGGACAATGCGTGACATCAAGCTTATGACATCAACGTAACTTGTTCAACGTGATTTATGTAAATGAGGTATAGGTAGACAAAACGAAGCGAATAAGCAGTAGCAAGATCAACGTTGATATTAAATTATACAGTAACGTGTATGGTAATATATAGCGATTACGTGGGGAACAGATGCGTATAATGAGAGAAAAAGATAGGTCGATAACAAAGTTCAACCTGTTCTTTCATCTTCGGTCTCTCTCGTTTCTATCGTGTGTATTTGTTCAGAGCTGAACGTGTGACTTGCTTTTTTTTTTTTACATACATGCACTATCAAAAAAATGGGATTATTTGGTAAATATTAACAACAAAGGTGGGAGATAAATTTTCATTTATTTTATATAAACTTTTAACGATTGTGTTCGTTGACAACGTCGTGATAAAGAAACAATTCATATCGAATGCGCGTAATCATTGCAGACAGTCTAAAGATAAAGTTATCAAGATTTTGTTAGACACATAAAAAGCAACGGGATTTTACTTAAACAATTTATAATTTCATCGAAATCATATTTGTCTTTTGATAATAAATAATTCCATTTTCTTTCGAATTATGAAATATTAATCGACAGTGCAACAAAATATTCCTTTACACTTGGAAATATTAAATCGCATCAATTATACTGCATTTTACATCATTTTACTGCATTTTACTGTAAGATTTATTTACATAGGAATAGCCGTGGATATCTTTCGATATACCATCTGTACCCTCGTACAAGTACAATAAACGTACCAAAACTATCCACTCGACAAGCTACCAAAATAACAGCACAAACACAGACAAAAATTATTCGCTGGGATTAAATTTCTTCGACAGCTACGTCCCTTTAACCTTTCACGCGAGAAATGTGAATCCTGATATGTAAAATAAAATGTATATAAATATTCATAAAATATCATGGTGGATGTTACACTCGGATGCAACGAGGGAGAGCCAGAGCATCCGGAGAACCCGGGATAGTCCGGAAGATCTATGGAGATCTATAGATATCCAGAACTCTTCCTCTTGCATCGTACAGAAAAAAAAAAAAAAATAGAAAATAAGGTGAATGATAAGACACATTGCTTCCTCTACGTTTCCTTTTAACTAAAGGAAGCCTGCGTTGCATAGAATTGTACAGTACCGAGCATAGCAGCTATTGTGCGATAACTTTGAAGAGTCTCATAAAACGCTATTGGAAGTCATCAATGAAAAGACAAAATTCTGCCCCTATACGTGATGCTAAAAATACTTTCGCATGCATCTTTAAAACTAAAGGTGAGCGACGCTCATATGTATATATAAAATTCCTCAGGAGATTGACCTTTACAACATATGTCAAGATCATTGAAATTGGTAAGGTGTACCCTATTTTGCATACAATTAAAGAGTATTTTTTTTTTTTAAATGACGTATCGAGGTCGCTTATTTGCGTGACTAAGATATCCAAGAATGCGCAAGATCTCTGGTGGCTGGTTAGAACGGTCTAAAACACAGAAGAGATCAAGAGAGCAAAGAGTCGTTTTAAACCGCGTGCCCCGTACCAACGTCGACTCTATTAATACCCGCGCCTTGTCATCGCGTCTCGAGAACTTGCACACCGATGTTAGGGCGTCGCGTCGTTGCGAACAGATTCTACTTTTGTTTAAACTTGTTTTAATTTAAACAAAGAAGAACCATTAACAAATATTGTTTAATCGACGGTATCTCTGAACGAAAAAGAAAGAATCCACGAATGGACAACACAGACATGACGGCTCGAAGAATGCCTTTAAAAACTGTCAAAACAATTTCATCCAAATGAAAAATCAAATATTACTAATGTTTATATTATATAGAAAATAACGAGGAGATATGAAGCGAGATGTCTTGATAAGAGTGAGAACGAAGAGTGACAATCACTACTATCGACGTGAACAACACGAGGCAAGGAACGATGGATAGAAGGAGCTGCTGTTCCGAACAGGACATACCGTAGATGTCGTACAAGTGCAGTCAATTACGTGATCAACTACGAGTATTCGCATCGTGGACCTATTAAGAACAAGTTAATAAAATCATCGCGTCGTTCTGATGTGCGAACGAGTGGGTTACCCGTGAATGGAACGGGGAACAGAAAAAAAAAAAATTCCAAACTGTTGAGGGTCCTAATGGAGCAGCCCATAGATGTCGTGCGAGGTGTTCGGCTCGACCGGGGTCAGCGCAGATACTCGATCGACACTTACGCAAAGTTGTTTAATCCACGAAAAGTTGATCCATGAAATTGAATTCGAATAATTGATCAAGTTCATTGTCATCCTATTCCCAGCAGAGCTTCTTATTTCGTAATTGAAACATTCGAGATCATACGTAAAGCATTAAACTCGTACCACTCTAAGCCATGTTCATCGAAATTACTTACCTTCTCGTTTGGCCAACGATATAAATCAATGTAAATTAAAAACAGCACAGTGTCAAGTATTTCTGTTTCTCTTGTTCCTGTTACACGACAATCGTACACCCTTTAACGTTCCCCGAAACAGACGTATCTTAATGAAAACATAGACCGATAGAAAAATCGTATACGAACGTGAATCTAGAACAAGTGGACAATAGAGCAAGCAAACGGGCTCGCTCTGCGAGGGGTACGACACGTGCTGGGGCTCCCTCGACCGAGTCGCGACTGATATCATTTCCAGTGGGGGACTGTGGGGTCGGGAGCCAGAACCCCACCAGGGGGTCTTCGTGCAACCCCCACGCGGTGTCGTAGTAGTCGTGTTAGCCGTCCTGGTTGTGGCTCGTTGTCGTCGTGGCTCCACCGTTGCTGGCCTCTCGAAACCCCCTTTGCACATACAAGGGATAAGGGACCAGAACGTGTACGTGTATTATGGGGAAGAGTCTCTCTCTCTTCATCTTACCATAGGCATCATTCGTTTTGTGTCTATACGTGTTTCACTCTTGCTCTCTCGCTTCATCTCTGTCCCGGTTCTACGCATACTTTTATATATTATTATCTCTCTCGGTACTTCTGACAAAAGTTTCTCTCTCTCTCTCTCTCTCTCCATCAACATTTCTCTATCCTTCTTCCGCTTGATATGCTGTGCCAAAGTATTTGTTCCTCTTCTCCGTTGTTCTCCTTCTAACTTTGGTAGGTTCCGTGTGTGTACATGGCACACCTACGAATACGCTTGTAGATTCTCTCCCCCGACCCTCTTGGTTGGCCCACTCCCTTGACACGAACCCCTTACCCCCCACGTATCCCAGCAGCTTTATCCACCCTGAGCCCTCCCGTGTACGAGGGGTTGTTTCTCGGCAGCCTGATCGGACGTTTGCGAGAAAAGGGACCTTCCCCTCTGTCACTCCGCGCCCCTTTAACCCATGCTTTTTTTTTTCTTATTCCTCAGTCGAAACTGTTTTATTACAGAGATCATTTTCACCGTTTACGCGATACTTGTTCATCGTTTTACAATTTACTTTCATAAGTTCTGGGATACCATTTACCAAAGTTTCAAGTAGAGTTAACATTAATTAATTCCTTCCTTTAAATGAAGATTTGAATTATAATTAAGTAAGAACGTCAAGTGAGAAACATTATCACTGACCTCTTCGTTATACTTGAAATGTTACTTCGCGACAAACACCTTCTTTTCAAGTGTAATCGCGAAGGCGATAACGTTATAAAAAGAAATTCGTCCTTGGAAAGAAGGAAAGCCTACCTAATTTCAGATGGAAAACAAGAGATATTCCTGTTTATGCGAGTATCGCTTTCAGCAAGGCCCAAGGGGGCAATATTATAGGTGTATTGTTCGAATCGACAAGTGAACTCGCATAAAAGATGTTGAAACATGAAACTGTTCGTTGAAGAGTGTCGCAATACGATAAGCACAGACTGTAACGGACACTGACGTAACCATCGCATGGCTATGTGTGTGCATATGTGCACACGCGTGTGCGTATGTTTTATATATATGCATATATATACAGTATATAACACGCAAACCATAATAGATCAGTACTTCAAGTCGTATTAAGATGAACTGAACTTTTCAAAAGTTTTTCCTCATCAAATTGAAACGCTAAATTCCAACTATTGTATATAGACTAAATCATAGATAATATATTAATTTGATTCAATGAAGGATATATTTATTTTTGATACAGTAAATAATGTTTCTGTTGTAACAAATTGATTGTTCGCAGTCGAGGTGACCGGACGACCAATTCAGAAGCAATGAGCGAATATCGATTCGTTATTTTTAGGGGTAGTCCATCCGTGAACCCCACCTTCATCACTCAATAATTTGAAAATTTCTCTATAATCAATTATTTTTTCATATATAATTCTCACACGTCTTATTTCGCGAGAAATCATACAAAATATGATTAAAGAGAAATGATACTTTTAAGGGTCTTTTTCTTTTATTATTATACAATTTTAGTACAAGTATCAAATAGTATAAAATATTTCTTGACAGATATTCAATCGTTATCATGATTTTATACGAAAAGCAGATTTTAGTAATGGATTTTAAAATAAAATTATTACTATATTACTATCTATCTATATCACAAATTGATAACAGTGAGAAAACTGTTATTATTGTAGTACAGTGATAATAGTTCATTTTAATCATATTGTCGTTAATATTTTAAAAAATATTATGCTATAAATTATATCGTCACAATATTCACATTCATTCATAAAAAGTAATGATTATTAAATTAATTAAAATCCTATTAATATAATTATTAAAATTATTCGTCAAGACCATGTATATAAATTGTTTGAAAATTTAATACTTTCTACGGGCTGAATGTGCATTGGATCGGGACTACAAAAGTGTTTTAATAATTCATCACTAAATCCACAATCAGTCAAATTTTCTTTTCCGAAAACATTTTGCGGCATTTTTGATCCGCTTTCCGATTCCGCTTCTTCTGTGAAAATATAAAAATTTAATATTTATTATTACCATGTAAATAACGATAACTGTACAAAAAATGAAATGATTTACCAAGTCCATGTTTAGCTGCTGAAAATGCAGTTGTTGCATTTAATTGTGCACAACTTGCAGTGTATTGTTCTAACTGGCTAGATTTCATTAAAGAACAAAGGGAGGGTAATACATGTGGCAAAAGAGGCCCCTTGAGTTCCAAAGAAAAATATCTTTCATTCTCGACGCGAACTTTACTTTCTTTAACCTTTAAGGAATAAGAATCTGCTGATTTTTATTTTATCAAACACTCTAAACTTATATCAAAAAAATATTTTACCTTAATGGATTTTAGTGTGGCCCCATGAAAAGCTACCGGTGCTAAAAGAGTTGGAGGCACTCCTGCCAAAGAGCCAGTTATTGTAATAGCAGATTTACAATTAATCAGAAAATTGAATAAAGCCTGTGCTTCTACCCCTTTCACAAAAATGAGAGAGTGGTTCAGGTTGTCTACTTCACTTTCTTTCTCCAATGCCATTCTTACCTACAATAAAATCGAATAAATTGGAATAATATGATAGAATAAAATTACCCGAGAATTAGCGAATTACCTTGGAGCTATTAATTTTACGAATTTCAGAATTTTCTACCCCTAAACTCTGTAACCATTCATCTTGTGGTTCATCTTCATCATCATCATCATTAAAATTTTGTTGTTCTGTATTGTTCACTACTGTTGTAGCACTTGATTGACTCAAGTCTGATGTTACACAACCTGAATCAGCTCCATCCGAGTATCTTTTCAATTCTTTCCTCAGAGGCATTGTATATTTAATTTCTATAGAAAAAAATCTGTTTAAATTTGTGACTGTTCTCGTCGTATACTTCAATTTGTTATACCTTCTTGTTTTAAAAATTGTCTAAAGCCACGCGTTGTAGGCGTTAAAAACGCGTGTGCTTCAGAAATTCCACAAATTCCAGCAGCACGAAATAATGCAGTGAAATTATTTGCACAGACATAGAAATATGGACATTGTCGTGCTCTTAATAAATGGAAAAGTGATCTAAAACTTTCACTCCATTCTTTATAGAGAGCTTCCTTGATAGGTAGATTGTTTACTATTGTCAAATTGCTTGTTAAATTAGCACTCACTTTGCCAGCAGAGCGAGGAAATAATTCTAGCCATGGTAGAGAAGGATGTTGCCATACCAAGCAACACCTATGCAACCTGTTTGAATTTATATACAATCAATAATAAGATGGTAATAAACAGTGGTTCTACTTAACTAAAATTTTTGTATAATTATAACAATCACCTTGCATTTGGACTGGTATCTAAGGTTGAATCCTTTTCACCAATGTCTAAACATCTTACAAAACCAGTTGTACCTGAAGCTTCTTCGCTAGTTTTTAATTTGCAATTCCATGGAAATGGTTTTGGAGACATGAATCTCATTTTAGTCTTTAAAGTCCAATCTATTGGAATATATTTTTCACCTTTTTGTGATTCTGTATCTACAATGTTCTTGTAAGTTTGTAATTTTGAAAGTGCATTGCTAAATGTTAAAGAATAATCAAGCATGGAATGTTCTACTTTGTTCAATTTTGGTGGTTCAATATGCAATAATTCAAATAATGTATTATCATTACTAGTTTCTAAGTCTGGAGGTGTAATATTTATCTTCTTATTTGGCTCATCCTTAGCAAAAGGATTTTTACGTTTTTGAACTGTATATTGATTCAAGTTATCATTAGATCTATTAGATTTCTCTGTGGAGTCATTTTGACTAACTCTTATGTTATTTATGCGTGCTTGAAGTGCACGTTTTTTCACTTTCAAGCGATGCAACTGCATTACTTGATCAGGTCTCTTCCATTCTGATGTTTGTAATTTTTCTGGACCCTCCATTGATAAATTTAAAGTTTCACCATGCTATCATATAAAAAGTATATAGAACATTCAATACCATACAATTTACAAACATAACACTAATGTTTGCCATACATAATATAACTGTTTCAACTTTTTATAGCTATAAATTTAAAAAAAAAACTTATTTTTGAAGCACAGCATACAACTGTACTATACGTTAGGGTTCTATATATTTTACATTTCCATACAGGTAGATAGCTGGTACGGAATAGTGATATAACAAAATATACACACTCGATTAATTAAAATTTTAATATCAGTTTATTAGTATTCTTCGTAAACAAAACATGCACAGCTGATTCTAAACTATGTATGCGATCGACAGGATGAGCTCCCAATTCGAAGCACTCTCTCCCTTCCTGTCTTTCTCATCCGGCATGACACTCACACACATTCAATTCAAACTCGTGACTTGTGTGACAAATATGTATGAAAACTCACACATGCATACACGAATGTGGGGGGTATTAATAGTGAATAAAAATAACATTAATATTTTCTTCTGATCGTAGAATTTATTACCTTAAAAGGCAACACTTTTCACATTTTAAATCAAAATCGGGTATACAGTACTGGGTTCTTTTATAGAGGTTTCTTTTATTTCATCAATTTCATTGATGAATTTCGGATGTGCCAGTGCAAAATATAGTACTGCTGTCACCATCTAACGACAAACGGAACAATGAAGGAAAAGAAAATTGCCCTTCTTTTTTTTTATAAAAGATGCGTTAATTTTCAATTCTTGCCACCAAGAGTGCTGTGATATAATACCAGCCCAATTGGTATAGCAGGATGTAACACAAATGATAAAAGTACTCCCCAGTATGAGACAAAAAAACAAATATTGAGAAGGGAATATTAGTTATAGAGATGAATAACAAATACTGAATTACTTTTTGTAATTAAAGATTTATTTAAACGTATACATTATTTACAGCATGTAGCATAATGTAAAGTACACAATAATGTACTACTTATACTACGAGAGATTAGTTTACTTAGTACTATGCACAATACCTAAACGTAAATTGTATATGAATTCCATGGCTTGAACGAGTGTGGCACATGACATTACTTTTACTGTAATTAACAATTACGAGTCTTATAGTTTCTATATATTACTGTGACTTGCCCTTTTAAAACCCTGTCTTTAATTTTTCACCCTCATTTATTCTTTTCAATTCTTCTTGTAAATAATATTTTATTTATGATCCAATACTACATTCCTGCTACAATTAATACAGAGTACTAGATATTATTAATATCTATAAGTATTAAACATATTGTACTTATGTAATATTAATTACATGTACAGATAAAATTAATTATTGATTTATTTCAATTTTCAAGCAAAACTGATAGAAGAAAATACTCACCCTCAAAATATTATCAAATATTGTTTTAACCCTAAAGGTAAAAAAATATACAAAGCACTCCAAAAAATGTGCTCTCACGATACTTTAATTATTTTTTCCATCAGCTACACTTAAATGTATTTGTTGGTCATTATACTTACTACTTGTGTTTAAATATTTCTTACTTCCATACCATTATAAAAAGCCTATAAACTCCATCGATTTTTTGCATAAAATACGTTCTATTTCTTTATAAATTTTTGTATCTCTCTTAAAATATTGTCAAGACTGAATTACATAGGCTGTCAAATAATTAGTTGCATTTATAATAAATTTTAAACACTTTCTGGTACGATCTTGTCGTAGTGGAATGTACTACTGGAATAAAAGCTTCCTCTTTTCGGTACGTGCGGTGTAGTGATTTCTTCTTGCAGAGGTTTGTAAACTAAACCGCAATTTTTGTTATCTATCAAACCTTGTCGAAGGATCATCGGTGGTCTAATAACGGGGCCATGACCTCGTCGTTTCGCCAAATAAATTGCAACATGCACTGTTAACAGCACCATTAATAACGTTGTAATGATTATGGTGGCTATAGCCCAAACATCGGTAGTAGAATACCAAGGACGATATTCTGTATCTTCTGCGGGAACGAAATCTTCATATTCTTGATCTTGAGTGGTCCATGCTTTTTCAACTTCTTCGTTCGGTTTTAATCCATGATCAACGTGCATTTTAACTAAATCCTGTTACAAAATTTGATGACCATTTTCACATCATACCTTCATAAATAAGAAAATATTAAAAGTTTGTTTGTACTTACATCATCATTTTCAAAATTGTTCCTTAATAATGTATCAGAGTATTCTGCCGTATCAAGTCCTTCAACGATGATCTTCACTTTCTTTTCCTTACGTGGCACTGGTCTTTCTGGTGGACCGTCATTAATACCATCGCAGACTATCTTCGCTAAATCGGTCCATTGACTGATACCTTCAGAATCTTGGTAATTATCATCGTTACCATAATTACTAATATATCTGTAAATTACAAGAGAATTAGAAAAATACAACTACCTATATGTTCGATAAGCAAAACTCAATTCATACCTTGACGTTTCGACTGGTGTTACACCATGATCGGTAAGCCATTGTACAGCCTCATTAAATTCGACGTCACAATCAAGAGGATTATGCGCTAAATCTAAGCTAACGATCTTCGGTGTTGCTTTTAATTCTTCCACGGTAATTCGACGTAGAAGGTTTTCGCGAACTGACAGGGACCTAAAAATACAACATAACATTATTTCTCATATTCTTTTGAAATGACATATTGTTTGTATAGCTTTGTTTCATTTTATGTACCGTAAACTAGTCAGTGGAACTCTAGCTTCGCTCCAAACTCTCTCCAAAGCGCATCTGCTCACGTCGAGTTTAGTAAGACCTGGAGCTACCAGGAATGGTGTCACTTGTAACGTAACCAAAGGATTACCCGCAAGGCTGATTTTAGTCAAACTAATAGCACCGCGGAACATACTGTTATCCAAAGATTTGATAATATTATCGGATAGATCAAGAATTCTCAAAGACAAAAGACGACTTAAAAGACCGTTTGGCAAGCCAGTTAAACGATTTCTGGACAGATTCAAACGTGTTATTGCCGGCATAGCATTAAAGGTTGTTTCTTCAAGGAAGTACAAGCCGCAATTTGCACAGTCAAATCGGGATACGCTGCAACAGACATTCAATTATATATTTTATGTATTTTTTAAAATTATTAATTCAATGTTAAAAACTAAATTTAAATACTTAAATACCTGTAAGAATTGTACTCAAAACCAACAGTCTTGAAGACTGGTAAGGTCTTTAATTCAGGGTTGTCGCTCATCAATAATTCTTGTAACCTTGAATTAGTTCTCAGATGATGTTCCGACCAGGAAGTTAACTTGTTATTACTAACATCGAGATGAGTAAGTTGATCGAGATTATCGAAAGCGTGTTGATGAATTCTTTTAAGACCGTTCGAATTAATTATCAATTGGTCCAATAAAGGAACATCCATAAGGTCATCTTTTCCTATTATTTTGATTTTGTTATTAGATGCATCTAATACTCTCAATTTTTTCATTTTTATGGTGCTCAGAGTTTGCAAATTATTTCCTGAAAACGAAACATATCTCTATTGAAAATATCCATGAAATATAAATGTATCAGGTAAATTGTGTAATTAACATTATCTTACCAGCAACTTTAAATGTTTGAATTCCGCTATTGTATAATAGATCAACAGGAATTTCATTTAGCAAATTATTTGAAAAATCTACTTCCATGAGCGATTCCAATGTATTGAAAGCTGAGCTATCAATTTCTTTCAATTTGTTTCCTTTCAAAATTATGTAAGTAAGGCTTGGCATCCTTGAAAATGCTGTGCGTTTCAGTTTGGTTAGACCATTATACGAGAAATCTAACTCGGTAATCGACGGAGCATCGAACAGTCCATGTTTCGATAATTTAGCATCTTGCGTATGTTTCAATGGATTTCCAGAGATGGCAAGCAGAGATAGCTGTTTGTTACTGTGGAAAGTATTCGGATGAATCTCTTGGAGGTCGTTGCGTGTTAAATTTACGCAGAATAAATATGGTATATCGTCGAAAGCCGTTTGATTCAATTCGACTATTCTTGTGTCGGTGATTGTAATGGATTCCAATTGTTGAAGACCTCGCGATGCAAATGCGTGAGGGCCGAGATAAATTTGCCCGGCATTTTCTATACGCAAATGTACGATACCAGTGCCAAAGGATTGCTCATCCACAAGTTTGGTGCATCTGAACAAAAAAAAAAAGATTATAACACAAATTTGATGTGCGCAACCTAATAATTACAGTTATATAGTATAATAATAACGAGTTGCGGATATCAACGTTGCGTTTATCTTTCGTTACAATAAAGGAAACAAATTATATAATGTTATCAGGAAAAGCCATGCACGTACGTTGCAGTCGTTGCAGCTGCATATTCTCCAGCACATCTGCAGTAATCAGGACACTGCGTCATTACTTGTTCGTCGTCCTCAGGCTCATCGTCGTTCTCTTCGTCGTCTTCGTCCTCGTCGTCATATTCATCGTCACCCTCGTCTTCTTCGTTTTCACCCAAATCGCCCTCGTAAGGTGTATCTTCAACTTCGATCAATTTGTTCGTAGTACTGTCCTTCGTCGTAGTAATAAAATCGGTTTTTGTGGCTGGCAACTTTGTTGTCGTCACCGGTTCCGACGGCCTGATCCTTTTAGCTTCCGCTTTAAGCGTTTGTGCAACTTCATCTTGCATCTACAATTAAATTTTTAAGAAATTACGGTTCTCTTCATTTGTTTGTATCAAATGAACTCGAATTTGAAACTTCAATGTTGCAATTGGGTTTAACGCTTTTTTTAAGCGACAAATTTCATCACAATTGTAGACATTTTACATATCACATTACAATGTACAAATATTAGTGATTGCGCTAATAATGAAGCAAACGGGCATACGGCTACACAAAAGGACAATGGTAGAAATTGGCCACTTTTTAGACCTCCACTGTCAATAAAAACTTATTACAGAATATGTTTTTAGAGACTTTCATGAATTGAAAATGTAAAAAATGAAAATTTTAGAATTTCGTCGTCGCAAAACGACCTTCCTTATCCATAGAAACGTATATTACAAAAAGTTTTTGTTAATAGAAGAGATACTTCGGTCGATTTCTTCCATTATCCTTTAAACAACAACCATCACCTTAGCATTAGAAGTTTCTTCGTCCAAGGTATTAATTTCTTGCAACAGCATATTCTTAGGACTTAAAAGGGATTTCATAAGCAGAATATCGTCATCCGATTTCGATTTTGATGTTACCCTTTCATCGACAGAAGTTTTATTCGATTGTACACTTGCTGGTGCAATTCCAGTAGTATACGGCTCCTTCGTCGCCGAAGAACTTGATGAGATCTTCGATGATTCTGTGCTTACGTCCACATTATTATCTTTTTGAACCGTAAACGCCTGTGTAGCAGACGTTGCAGTAGAAGTAGTCAAGGACAGCGCTTCGCACAAGAAGGTTATTAGTAGCAGCGCTACTAGAACCTTCATTGTTCCTGTAAAAACAAAAATCATTTTCAGCTAAAGACATAGTAGCATTAAAAGTTTTATAGTTATTCTGTATGCATAGCTAAGTGACCGCGATCACGACCGGTTTAAGAAGCGAAAGTGCAGCCATCTATACTACAAAGACAACTGCCATCGTGTAACTGATCCCAGAGAAGCCCCTGTCTTCTCGATCCTTCCGGACCTCGTGTCTAGATCTTTGATTTTCAATCGCCTACTGTTTCGTACACAAATTTAATCCTGTACGCTTGTATTAAACAAAAGCTGTTACGATCGTAAGATAATGTTTGTTGCTCATGTATAAAAATAGCCGAGAATTTTCGAACGTTCATATGGAAGTCGTGTTTGTGACATTGAAATCGCTCCTTCTCGAAGATACGCGAGGGCGTATGTAGTCACAGCAAGATCCAAAATTGGTCATGGTTCAAAGGAACGTGATTTTGTATATGGGAGTGTACTATTCGACATATTGTTTGCTAAATAAATAACATTTACTACCTTGATACATAAAAATGTACAGTGGTAAGTTTTTGTAAAGATGGAAGTGAATACCTTTGGTCCCACATTAAGGGTACCGTCAAATTATCAACGCGTTATTAAAATTTTCTTTTGCAATGTAATATAATTTCTACAAAATTAATTACATTATCATGACGACACTTAATAAATTCATCTCCGATAAAAATGAATGAAATCATACAAATGATACTTCAACAATGTAGATTAAAGATGCATTATACGATTACTTGATACGTGACTACGTACATAAATGGATTATCACGTTTCGTTGTTCATGATTAATTAATATCGAAGATCATTTTATTTCTGACAATTAAAAATCATTCAAGATTATAATTGAGGAACTGATAAATTTCTGGAACAATATTCAATGGAATGCAAATAAATGAAATTAAAATAGTTCAACTGAATATAATACAGAATATAGTATAGTTAACGGTATAAAGTACAGCATTAGATTACATTCATCTGCTCAAATGACAGAGTGATCTTATTTCTTACTACGCAAACAAATGTTTCTCTTTGTCAGAAGTTAAATTGTAGATTTCTATAAAAATTTTGAGACTCCTTGGTCTCAATTCGTTGAAAACCCGGGAATATCACCGATAGATGTATAAATCTTTCCTCATCTTGAAAGGTAAAATCCAAAGGAAATCGGCACCGAGAAAAATCCATTTTCCTTGTATCGACAGACGCGCTAGGTGTGCTTGTTTGAACAGCAAATAGCTGGAGCCATCGCGGATAGAATGCAGTTTAAGAGAACCGGACACTGAAGCGACCAGGTATGCGTGTGAATACCGCTTGAAGAGGAGGAAGGTGGGTTTAAGTCGTAGGGTGCACGAGTGCCAGTTGGGCCTCTTTGTTCGACTCTCGAAAAATCTGGTCGGTTAAAGCCAGGTAGAATTACCTGTCCCCGACCATAACGCAGGTGGTCCCTTCTGCTTTTCCATTCCAATTTCGTTGGCATAGACCCGCAAAGAAAAGGGGCCACACCGGCCGGTCAGTTTCAGGAAGAATCTGTAAATCTTAGGCATTGGCATTTTCGAACTGGCGTTTTCGGCCCACCTACGTGGCCGACGATAAATCCAAAATGGATTGACGTCAAGATAGATGTATCAAGAAATGCTTCTTTCCTTTTTGTTTTTTTAAAGAAGAAGATCAGTGTAACTATTTATCGAGAGAACAATGATTATTTTCTTTATCGGGAGAATAAAGATACCTTTGACAAATAAAATTGTCATTATTATCAATCGTTTGGTTAACGCGCGGTTGGTAAGAATCTTGCGAGATTTCGAACGGAAGGCAAAGATCATTGTGATGAATTATTTCTTGCCAAGCAAGACAACATTCCATCCCGTAGAAAACATTCATTCCGTCAGCGTGCGTTGGATGGTTAAATAAAGCGCCGTCTTCGACAAGGACTGTCGAGGCATTTTCCAACTTGGAATCATGTATCGAATCGATTGAATCCTAAGCAAGACCGTTAGGTGATTTATTGTGAAATCAACCGGCTCGAATGACACTATGTACCAAGAAATATTACTGGTTCAACGTTAACATAACACTATCATAACGCGATGGCCGCAATCTGGTATATCGATAACAGAGTAAAAGCAACGATTTCGTAAGGGTGTGTTTATTGTTTCAAATTACCTACAACTTAACAGAATATCACTCTTCTTACTGATTAATTAACTTATCCGATATACTTAAAAAAAAACCTTAAATATATTTATTATACTTCGAATGCGGGCTGTTTTTCTTTAATTCTGACTTACGTGGCTAATTCCGGTAATCAAGATAGCGGTACTTATACTGATTAAGAATCTATTTGACTTTCTTGGTTCACACGAATGTGCGAGCTGAAATCATTTCCGCCAGTGAAGTTATCTCTTTTGGAAGATGTTACGTTATAGAAACAATAAAAAAAATTATTTTCTATACTCTGCAAGTTGTTGCAAAATTGCGTGAAATCCTCATGTTTATCGCTTTTTGATACTGCTATAGATAAATAACAAAGTATCGGGACGCTCTTGTATCGAGCCCAATCATTAACTCCCTCTTTTCGAACGATCTTGCTGCTCTTGTTCTGTCGCGTAAACGTTTCTGCATCGTAATTAACACTTATGCAACGCATCACTGTTGCATTCGTAATTAATAACAAGGCGCGCTACAGGTATTAAATGGTCAACCTTATTCAGGTTCATCGTTCCACATGGTCATTCAGAATAATTAATAAACAGCGGGATGAATGAAAGGGGGCTTTGATGAAGTTTCACTTATCACTGATGACATTTATGAAAATAATTCATTTTTAAAATTCGCTCTTCTGATAGTACTTTATTAAATTTGAAATTAAGTTGAATATCCCTATGATGCTATTATAGGGTTGATGTTATGATATTTATTTCTAAATGCGCTTAATTAGTCTGCGATTGTCTCCGTCTCGCGCAAAGATAATGCAACGTCGAGTGTTTCATTTAACCCTTCCGCCAAGTACACCGTTACCTTTGTTTTATCACAGAACAGGTTTTTTTGCCGCCTTGTCTTATCTGCGAGTTTTATCACGCACGTACTGATAACATATTCGTTTTATCTGAAACTACGCCATTACTCTTTGAAGTCTTTGTATTTTGTGTTTGGTAATTTGCACTTTCCTGCATGCTCTTTATGATTTATTAAACATAATCCTGCGTACCACATAAAGTGTTACTTAAACAATTTTCTACTCTCTCTTATGATTTTATAGAGATTAGAATATAAAATTTGTAAACCCAAACCACTATCGCAAAATAATTCATTAATAGAATATTACAATCTCAAAATGATCCCTTTAATAGTTCTCAACTAATTTCAATTTTCTTTATTCCTTTTTTTAAACTTTGTTTTCTGTCAATAATCTTTCAGAACTTGATGATACAATCGAAGGAAGAATATTATGAAAAAGTTATATCACATGGCGCCCAAGAGTGATAAGAACTGGCAATGCTTTAATTGAAATTTTTTTATTTCACCTTATACTGACATTCATAAATCTCTGATTAGATTTCACCCATATTCTATTTTTAACAAACATAAACTATTTAGCTTAAAAATCGTTGACCTCAAAACGTTTTTATTTCCTATGTAATATCTAATTTTAGCTTGATATTTTTCGTAGGTCCGAGCCACGACTTATCCAGCTACGTTGCTCGATGATTAACGCGAATGTTCCCTTATACAGCACCTTACATTGATGTCTATAAAAGCAGAGTACAATGAAACTATTTCTTAAAGAACATTACAACTATATTAAAAGAAAAATGTGTCGATCAGCAGTTGGGACATTAATTTTCTTAGAAGCAGACGTTGCTAGGAATTACAGGGTAAAAATCGACCCTCTGTCTTGTACGTATAAGTACTCTTTTATCCTAGATACATATATGTACGTGACACGTACAACGATATCTCCTGCTATTATTCACCGATGAATAATAAGGCATGAACTTTGAGATATACTTCGTATTAAAAAAATAATTCTATTTTCCTCAATTGAGAGAAGTATCGTGTTTGCAGCTCAAAGAAAAAGCAAAAGGAGGGGAAAAAAAGAAGATAATCGAGGCATCTGGCGAACCGGCTCTTCCACTCGGTACTTATTCATTCAGGGAGCAGGAACGATCGTTTCTGATCTCGACAGAAAGTATCAGAACAAGATTGAAATTACCAAGCATTGAATAGCCTGTTTTTTAGATCCTTCGGTTCATATCGACGCATCTATCATTCATTATACATTAATTCCGTAAGATAGTAAACGCAAAGAAGGTACAATAATATGTTTTTCCATATTTTGTCAGGAAAACCCCGCAGACAAGACCTCTGGGTCTTGACAGAAAATATTAGGTTTTACGACTGGTAACAATAACTCAGCCTGAATAGAGTTCCAGTTTTTCTCGGTTAAAAATAATTTTCTAAATGAACCTTGACCTTGGATTTCAGATAAATTACTGAAAGGATGCGAAATACATATTGCACCGTTTTGCAAAAATATTCGGACTAACATCGTTCGGTGTTAAACGTACAAGAGAAAAATGTATTGACCATTGTTATTGGAGAAGTAAACATTCCAACGCCATTATTACACTGGAGGCGTTATGCGATAAGGTGGCTGGGGACAGCTGACTATGGAAAGGTGGTATGCGCAGTGTTTAATTGCCATTTCTTTCAATTTCAAATGCGATTCCGAAATTTCACCGTTTCATTGTACCGTTATTATACAGGTACACAAGAAAACTATTTCACAAAGTTTCTAGATTTTCCTTTACTTAATACACAAACCAAAATCTAGGTTTTTTAAAAAATTTTTGAACGATTTTAAGTGAAAATAAAAACGCCTCTTGTCACGAGTGTTTCAGAAGCGCGCTCAATAGATCTGTTTTCTCGATTGGATTAACTCGGACTGTCAGGCCGCTTTTAAATCGTTCTCTCTGGTGTCTCATACACTATCGCTGAACTCGAGGATGTGTGCGCGTGTGTGGCTATAATGTGGCGACAGCATGGTGCGTTGCTTACGTAAAAACATTTTTGCTTTGTATTAATATTAATGTCGCTATACGATCGCTTCACGTTCTCAGAATCAACTATTTTTTATTTTCATCCGTTTATTTATAGAAATTTTTCAATTTGAAAAACTTAAAACGGCTTGATAAGACAAAAGCTTTTAAGCCGTCTCGGATGTTCGGTATAAAATATGCTACCTTGTTTTGTACGGTTCTTATCGGTTACATTATTTCGTAGTTGGTCGGCGCCAACGAAGAGCTAATCTGTCGCCTCTGATATGCGTGCTAAGGTATGCAACAACGATCGCATATTTCTGCGAAATAATGATTTTGATTATTCTCTCAAACTGAAAAATTGCACAAGTGTTGCGTGTTATTTCACTCCTAAAATATAACTGTAATAATAAACTACTGCTATTTTGTCATTTATACGTATTAAAACTCGCGAACTCATTTACTCGTCCTTCAATTACGTTTCTACACGCACGATTAACTTCCAATGAATTTACGTAAGATAAAACAAAAAAGGAGCAAAAATCTGACACAATTATATTGCTAATAAACAACGATTTGTTACAGTTTAATTATAAAGTATAAATATGAACTTAAAATTAAGAACGATTTAAAAAGAGGAACAGTGCACGATGGTACACTTTCTAAATAGTTCCACTCCAATCCACTGTAAAATTGTTTAAATGCATAAAGAATAATAATTTCTGCATATTTGTTCTTCGAACATGGCAGAAATACACACACTGCCGTCATGTGACCTTAATCGTGAAATACACCTAAGGCAGTCCCTGCTAGAAATAGGATTATTCAAGAAGAAACAGGTTACGCGACTAAAAAAAATAAGTCTACCGCGAGGTATCTTCGAAGATCAACGAAAATTTGTTAGTTGGCCACTGAGAAAGGTATCTCCAATGAAGAGCCATTTTATCAAGGAAATGGTCATCGAGTTCGCTTCAGCGATAAGAGTTAACGGATCTAGATTGCTCACCTGCTTTCGTTTCCGCTGCTGGATATTCTTCGTCGATCGGCAGTCTATTTTGCGGATTGGCAATATAACGCGCGCGAACGATGCACTAGTTGCGTAAAAAGCAGCGTCGAAAACTGACACTATAGAAGCCGTCGTTTTCCTGCTTACATTGAACGAATTTCTGAACTACGTAATCTGTTGCACTCGAGCCAGGGAACATTGGAAGTGGGGATTTACCCGGGGCCCTACCAAGCTGTAGCCGCCCATTGGCTGGTTGGTCCCTGATGCCACAGCCGCAGCTAGCTGTCCAGGTAAAAGTTCAGATAACAGGTAATCGTTGTTCTGCCATCTGGCGAAGCAGAAACCAATCTGACAACTTTCCTGTTGATGCCTCGATTATTTGCCAAAGATTTCTAGAACAATTGCGTTGATAGTTAAAAGAAAACGATACTAAAACAATTATTTTTATCGAGTAGTTTTACAATCTAGGATAAACATCTTAGTACGTGTTTTTAGTGAGAATTCCTCTCTGATATTTGTTTAAATAATAATGACAGACGAGGTAAAAAAATAATGCAGTATGCTTCAATATCGATACCAGATGATAAGCTGTCTTTTATTTCATTTTGAGAATGTCAGTGAAGCTCAAAAACGGGAGGATGTTGGATCCTGGAAGTGGAGGAACATGTGGATGTTGAGGAGGGAGCCAAGTCAATGTTTTAAAAGATGGTAACTTTTTATTTTGAGGATATAGAAGATTGATGTCACAGAAAAGATTGTCTTTCGTTCGATTTTAGATAGTAGATTAGAAAATGGAGGATTTTGGAAGCTAAAGGAGGGAGAGTCTTTGGATGTTCTGGAGAGACCAAAGTGTTAAGAGCTACAGAGATTCATACAGTCAATATTCTGAGGGTGATAATTTTTTATTTTAAGAACGTAATATGAACAAATTGATGCCAAATTGAAGGTTGTCTTTTGTTCTATTTTAGGAAAGCCAGAGAAGCTCAGAAAATGGAGGACTTTGGATGCTGGAAAAGAGTGAACCTTTAGATGTTTGGAAGAGATAGAATCGTTAAAAGACACGTTTTTATTTACCTTTTTCTTTTAATTATCAACCAGCGCGATCCATCGGTCGTTTAGCCTGATGTAGTTTCTAAAATCATTGTTCTAAATTGCAGGGTGCGCAACAGAGCAGCCGACAAAGATGAGATTTTTACCGGCGTCGGTATTTCAGATCGTGAAATATGAACTTAATGTTATTTCGTTTATGGTTGAATTAAATAGGTTCTTGTCTATGCTAAAGATGTACATACCACAAAAAAGGTAGATCCCCAAGTTTTGAAAGAGTTAGCCGCTTGGTGCAGCACTTGTCCGGAGACAACGAATTCTCGAGCATGAGGCACTCTCATTTCTTCTCTGGTTGAACAATTTACTCTGAAATATGGATATTATCAATATCGCGAGCAAGCGTACCAACAAACAGTAAATTGAAAAAGTAACACGAAGGTGTTCATGAACTTTGTTACAATATTATGCGTAAACTCTAAATTCATCTAAAAATTTGATACTTCAGAGTAATAAGAATGACAAACGGTCAGAAAATTATCCAACAGTGTGTGCTCCTTTAGTTTTCCTAATTTCCGGCGGATATTAGTCGACAGCCATCTTGCTAGCAATATTTCGGCGCTCGGCCATTTTTGTTGCGTCGACGTCAAGTGTGGCCAGAGGCCTTTCATAGTAGCCAGTCTTCGAATTTCCTTTGTATCGAAGTAACGACAGGCAGGAACTGTAATTTTAACTGTTTCACATAGTCGACAAGTTTCGTTTGTAGATCAGCAAGGAACGAAAAGAGAGAAAGAAGGAGTTGAACAATTGAAATTTTTTGCTTTGTGGTTGTCTAGGCGAGAAACAGCTAAAAAGCTTCTGAGGCAGAGCCACGAAAAATACGTACCGAGGCGGAGTAATATGAGTAATGCAGCCAACCAGAATGGATCAGGTCTAGAGCAGCAGGTAAAAAAAAGATTAAAAGCTTCATGTATTTCTGACAACGGTAGTTTCGAACCACGTCTTTTCTTTTTATCCGTTTTACCTAAATCATTTATTATTTATTACTATTATCGAGATCGGACCTCGTATAATCAATTTTCAAGAACACATAAGCTGTATTTTATAACCTATACTTTTGCGAGTCATTTAATCCAGTATCTTTTCTAAAATCAAAAAATTTTATAGACCAGGTCATCGTTAGGTTCGTTTGTGACGTACAGCTTTGTAATGGCGGCAACCAATTCCGGGAACAGCATACCTCGTGCCATGACGTATTCGCGTATTATTTTTTTTATCATGTTCAAATTCTTATCGTTAAATGAAATACATGCGACACATGTATTTTTTATACCCTCTTCCATTAATAATAAATATAGCGCATATTTTCATGTTCTTAAATTACAATTTAATACTCATGATTTTTTCATCTCTGAACAATGTATCGTATATTTCGTAACATGATGTTTCTACCTTTTATTTGAACGTAAATGATCGTGGGGATATACGATTGTAATTGCAATATGCATACAAATAACAATGATTTCAAAAATTTGCATTTTATGTTTTAGTTAGCTGGTCTGGACTTGCAGGGCTCCCGCCAACCAAGTGGGGGTCGCTACGTACCACCGCACCTGCGAAACAAATCTGGAAGTCAGTATTAAACTATGAAATATCTTTAGTAGCTGTTGAAAAAAATTTATCCTTTACTTTGATTATGTATAATTACGACCGTATCGAACAGGTAAAATAAAAGAAATTGTTTGTAGGTAACGCACCTTCGGGCGGAGAACATCATTCTTCTTCCAACTCAAGACCATATTCTGACCGGGAGAGAGGTGGAGAGCGTGATCGCGAAAGGGAGAGAGAAAGAGATCGTGATCGTGGAAGAGGAAGTGGTGTTGGTACTGGTGGCGGTAGCAGCGGCGGTCCTGGTGCTGGAGGTGGAGGTGGAGGTGGAGGCGGAAGCGGTAGCGGTGGCGGCGTTGGTGGTGGCGGCGGTGGCGGCGGCGGCGCAGGCGGAGGTGCTGGTGGTGGTTCAGGATATAGAGACGGCCGAACTTCCCGCGATGTCGACTTCGGAAATTTTGGAAACTTTGGTGGACGCAGTAGACGTAACCCTGCCCAAGAGAATGGAAGAGATTTTAGATACCCGAATTCCGATCGTGAACGGGATCGCCCGGTTAGCTCCGGAAATGATCGTTGGCAAGAACCTAGAAACGAGCGCTGGCAAGACACTAGAAACGATCACAGAATGGGGAGTAGCAGTGGTAGATGGAAGGACGACAGAGAAGGAGGCAGAAGAAACTCTGAAATTGATTGGACAATTCCCACTTCCAGAGATGAGCGACTGGAGGTGGAACTATTTGGTACTGGGAATACTGGCATTAACTTTAGTAAATATGAGGATATCCCAGTTGAGGCTACTGGAGATAACATACCTCCTCACATCACATCTGTAAGTTATAAAAAATATTCGGGTAAATTATACTTAATAACGTCGTACACATTATTCACAACTTATTTCTTTTTGCAGTTTGACGAAGTTAAGCTGACAGAGATAATAAAAAATAGTATTACTCTGGCTGGTTATGATAAACCTACACCAGTACAGAAATACGCGATACCGATTATTATCGGGCGCCGTGATGTTATGGCCTGTGCCCAAACAGGGTCTGGTAAAACAGCGGCCTTTTTAGTGCCAATATTGAATCAGATTTATGAAAGCGGGCCGCGTCCACCGCCAGTCAATTCTGGCAAGCGTAAACAATATCCATTAGGTCTAGTATTAGCACCTACAAGAGAGCTTGCCACACAAATATATGACGAAGCACGGAAATTTGCGTATAGATCACGTATGCGTCCTGCTGTTGTCTATGGTGGTTCAAACATTGGTGATCAAATGCGAGAATTAGATCGTGGCTGCCATCTTCTTGTAGCAACACCTGGACGTCTCGGAGATATGTTGGGACGCGGTAAAATTGGGTTACATAATTGCCGGTGTGTATCACATTTTTACAGCCGATAAATCGTTAATTATTTGAAATATCTAATCCAAGTAAAATACTGAATTTCTCTTTCTTAGATTCTTAGTTTTGGATGAAGCAGATCGTATGTTGGATATGGGTTTCGAACCACAGATCAGACGTATAGTTCAACAAGACACTATGCCACCCACCGGTGAAAGACAAACGCTCATGTTTTCAGCTACGTTCCCAAAAGAAATACAAATGCTTGCAAGAGATTTCTTGAGTAATTATATCTTTTTAGCTGTGGGCCGTGTCGGCTCGACTTCTGAAAACATTACTCAGAAAATTGTATGGGTGGAAGAACAAGACAAGCGTTCTTACTTGCTTGATCTTCTTCAAGCCAATAACTTCGCAGATCCTAGTAAGTTGCAGAAATTCAAATGAATATACGATATAAAATGTATCCCGTGATACAATACATAGATATATAAACTCGATCGCTTGAAATTTCAGCGTCTGAATCATTAACATTAGTGTTTGTGGAAACAAAGAAAGGTGCAGATATGTTAGAAGAATACTTACATCAGATGGGCTACCCGGTAACTAGCATTCATGGTGATCGAACACAGCGCGAACGAGAAGACGCCTTACGTCGTTTCCGTGCTGGTAAAGCGCCAATACTCGTTGCGACTGCCGTAGCTGCTCGTGGACTTGATATTCCACATGTGAAACATGTGATAAACTTTGATTTACCAGGAGATGTGGAAGAATATGTCCACCGAATTGGTCGTACTGGTCGTATGGGAAATTTAGGTTTGTTTTTTATACATATTTTTAGCGAATTATTTGATCATTTTATATAATGGTAATATATTTTCATTTATATAAATAGGTCTGGCAACGTCATTTTTCAATAATAAAAATTCTAACTTGGTACGCGATTTGGTATCTCTTCTAATCGAAGCCAATCAAGAAATTCCACATTGGCTGGATGAAATGTTTGCTGAAGCAAGATACACTGGAGGTGGATCTCGTCGAGCTGGTGGTAGTACTAAAAGCCGATTTAGTGGCGGATTCGGTGCAAGAGATTATCGTCAGAACCCTAGTTCTGGATCAGCTCGCAATGGTTCCTCCGGTCGGCCCGGTGGTTATGGAGGTTAGTATAGATTTATTATTTGGGTACGAACGATTTTAATCAAATATTTACACATGTCAATTGCTTTTTTCTCTAGGAGGTTATGGAAATTATGGAAATAATTATAATTCATCGTACAACTCTAGTAACAACATTAGCAGTAACGATCCTGATTGGTGGGGCAAGTAAATCGTCATCACCACCACCATCTTTATTTCCACTTTTACTACTATACACATAAATTCAAATATATGTAAGAAAGACACGTACGACATACACATGGTGTAACAACACGCACGTACTTGCGCGCGTATACACAACAAAAGACAAACAATTATTACGTATAAACACATCACGTTCTCTAACTGCCTGTGCACTACAATTTTCAAACTAAAAAACAAACAAGTAATTGTGTTTATTCAATTCCATAAATACTTTTTATTCGTGTGTGACGAAACACAATTGACAAATCCGAAGTGCAATTCCAGTGTTTAACATCGACGAAAGAAAATCGGAATGACATGTAAAATAATGATCTCACTTTGATGGGAAACCCGAGAGACAGTCAGGATTTGTCAGGTACTAGATAAAACGATATAAGATCCATCCAAAGTTTCGTTGCCGTGCGTGTTGAAATAACACAAGTAGTATAATCACTAATGAATCAAGTCGAGCAATCGTTAATGTCTAGATAGGACATATAACGACATGATACATAGTAGGTGGAGAAACTTAGTGAAATTTTTTAGAACTCCTGTCGAGACTATGAAGCTTTGTTGCGGCTTCATTATTTAAATTTTTGAAGGACGTGGTGGGCGTATCTTCGAGAATTATGGCGTCTAGAATCGAGTAATCGTAGAGCTTTAAATGCACAAGTGCTTTATTATTCTTGCCTGAATGGCCAGTAACTTGTGTAATTTGATTTAAATTAATGGCGCCGTTTTTTCTTTTTTTTCTTATTTTTATTTTTTCTTTTTTTTTTTTTTTTTTTTTTTTGTAATACATATATATATATATATATACACATACATATAACATATTTGACTAGGCGCCCCGGATACGCCATATCGCCATCGCCATAGCTTTTCGTGACAATTCCTGTTTTAAATTTACTATAGTCCAGCGACGAATGGTACTTTGTTGTTTTGCCGTCCCCAGACACAGACGACATTGCGCCGGCAATATCATGGTTTAATCGACTAAAAAAACCTTGTAAAAGTTTCCAGTAGTCGAGAGCTTTGATATTAAGAGAAGGACAACACAGGCTGCGTCTTAGGATACTTTTAGAAATCTCGTTTATACAATATTTCTGTCACGTCCTCTTAACAATAAGTACGTTTTCAAAGTCGAATTGCTGTATACTTATTGCTTGTGTGTGTGTGTAACACTTTAATTCAAAGAATTATTTTATTTAAAACTTTGATCATTGTATTTAGAGTAGGCTGGAACGTTTTCAGCGAGTATCAGGTATAGTGGTGTACCTGAATTTTAATGTACTCTAAGTAGAATTTCTAAACGTAACAAAGACGTTGTCCTGTAACAATGGTATGGTGCGTTATAAAAACATACAAAAAAACCTTAAGATTGCAATACTGGATGCGAGTGCTCGAGAACGAAACCTTACATTTTAAAAACGGGTTAAACAAACAGAACAAAACAAAAAAAATACGGTTGCAGTTACAGAGGGGAACTTCAAAAAAGAAGAGCAACAATACATACACCATTAGTTGGCTCAACTTTTCAAGGGAGGACATAAAGAAAATACTATTACAAAAAAGCAAGCCCTTTGAAAATAAGGAAGCATTAAGGACGCACTCATATTTTATAACTGTAATTTATCAGTACGATAACGCTACATATATAAATATATGTGCGTGTGTATATATATATATATATCTCTCTGTACGTATATATATACATACACACTACGTAATATTCGTAAATACATAAACATTAAAATAATTGATAAACGACTGTGATATCGAACGATCTTGTGACATTCAATTTCCATTGCGAATTGATTAATGAACAATTTAATGAAATACAAATGTTAAATGTATGAATTAATCGGTATTGAATGTCAGGAATGCATCAAGCTCAGTTTGTTTGAGCCGGGAACGGGAATATTAAAAGTCGTTAAAGTAAATAACATCTAAACAAATAACGTGGCTGTTGTCCGATCGGGGAGGGCTGAACGCTAGCTCTTACACAGTCCTGAAAAACACGTTTTTTGGGGCATTGTTTCTACTTAAATGGAAAACAAAAAAAAGAAGTTAAATAAATAAATTAAATAAATAAATGCGCATTAAACGATAGATGATAACGACAAAACGCGTCATTACTGGTTGATGATGTTGGTAGGGCTTTATAGAATGTCGATATCTTTTTGTGCAAAGAAAGAAAAGTAACGAAAAGAATATAAAAGAAAAACAAAAAAAAAATAATGAAACGGAAAAGAAAATGAAAAAAACGTCGGATTCTTACCTAATCTATGCGAGAAAAAGTACAAATTCAACTTTTTGCGTGACAACTGACAGGATTTTTACACATGTCATAACTTATACCTGTTATATTAATAGATTTATAGTGCAATCGCGTGCGTGAATCGTATGCCGTGTGACCGTGGACCAAGGGTGTGAATGACTTCCGTACCCCTAACGAGGGAGGGAGAATAATTAATTTCAACTAGAACTTTCAAATAGTGTTACGAATAATAATTGTTGGCTTCCGACTATATATGGTGCGTGTGATTTCAAATTCTAATATGATTTTATCGTCGAGTCCGTTTGTCCACTCGGAGGCCCTGCCAAGAACATTACAAACAAAAACCTACAACGAAAAGTGATCGACCACTTTTTCGTTATATAATATAGTGTACAATTTTTACTTACGGCACAATTTAATTGTTCAGTTTGAACCTTAGTCTGTTAAGAGAATAGTAGGATCATTGCCGTAATACTACTACTACTACTACTACCGCTACTAGTGCTACTACTACTATTACTACTACTATTACTACTACTACTAGTACCACTCTTATTTGTTACTATTCATCTTTTTTTTTTTTTTTTGAACAATGTATCTCCGTGTCGATTTCCCTAGGTGGTACTATATACGGTATGCGCAAAGTTGCGTTGCGTTATTTTATTATAATAGAAGAAAAACAAAGAATTAGATGACTTTTGGACACTATTATCCTGAATTTTAATTTTTCTTTTTTCTCTCCTTCGTTATTTTTTTTTTTTTTTTTTAATCCACGGAAATCGGTCGTTACTTTTCTACTGGTGTAATTACAATTTAATCAAATCTATTTTGGGAAACCGACGAAATTCCGGATTCTACTGTCCAATCGTTAACTCAGGCAACGAATACATATGACGCGTCGGTGTAAGTTATTAGTCTCTTTGTGCAGTTGGAAGTAAATACGTTCATTTACGAGTAACGTGGTGGACAGAGATTATGCGGTTAACGTCAACTATACGCGAAAGTATTTTCATACTTATTTCTTCTCTCCTAGTTATAAATATTTTTATACGCAACAGTGCTGATTGACAAACAATCGCGATATCATTGATTCCATATTCTTTTTTTTTTTAACGATCTTAGCTATATCGTATTCATTTCATATGTAATATATATAAAAAGAAAAAAAAAATGAAAATTGACAAATATTTTTGTGCGATCGTCAGATGTCCACCGTTTCGTAATTGAGATGTACACACGTGTAAATTCTTCGAGTACGGGGTATTATGATTTAGAGCGTAATTAACAACTTTAGACGAATTAAAGAAAGGAAAAATGAAAAAACGATGTTATATTAAACGACACTATTTATTAAGTATTTATTTTTTACGTTTAATTCTCGAAGAAGATGTCGATAAAAAAGGGACAGTCATATATTTGTACTGTATCAACTACCTTTTTTTAACGTTATGTTTAGTCCTCTAATGTATATCGGACGAGCAGCCTTAGGAAACATTTATGGATCTACTCAGAGAGTGAAATGATTAGACAAAGATGAATTAAAAGTGTAGTGCGAAGAAACGAGAGAAGAGGGGCTACGAATAGTAAATCATTGCATATTGTGTAAAAAAAAACTGAAAAAAAAAAAGGAACAAAGGTGTTTGACTGTGACTGCAATCATTATTAAGAATGAGAATGCGCAATTACAAAGCACACATACGGGAAAGAGAGTGAGAGAGAGAGAGAGAGAAAGGATGAAAAAAGCATTGTAAGCCATATTTATTTTATGTAAGACACGCGACAAGTGTGTCAGAAGAATGTCTTACTTAGGCAGGCGAGGATGCCGCCGAATACGATTATCATCGCGTGCTGTAGATGATAATTTCTTTTTTTTCTATTAATTCCTTACGTCTTGTTCACATTTGAAACATTTTGTTTACGAACGGTGTTGTTCGCGTTGCTTTTGGTAAAAGACAGACAAATTTGTATGCGCTTATTGTATGGACCTACCTTGAGCAACGTTCCGTTTAACCCTTTAGCTACGAGCAAAAACGTTCGCTGTTATGAGC
Organism: Osmia lignaria lignaria; assembly: GCF_051020975.1. Lineage (NCBI taxonomy): Eukaryota > Metazoa > Arthropoda > Insecta > Hymenoptera > Megachilidae > Osmia > Osmia lignaria. Next base: position 9,240,150 of record NC_135033.1, on the reverse strand, counting down.
TATGTAATTCATTGTAAGTTAATGTAAAGTAATATTATTTAGACGAAAGGAAATTGTAAATGAATAACAACAAAACAAGCGGTGACGATGATCCATGCAGCTTCTATAGTGTCTTTTCGTCCGAGGAAACCGCTTAAAATAGAAGCCATTATAATGGTGTAGTAGTAGCTGAAGGGTTAAGGTGAAAAGGTTAAAGTTAATACTCAGAGAAAAAAGAAAACGAATAACAACAAAGCATTGAAGCATTGAATAATCGTATGTGCGAGATGTGAATGTGTCTGTGTATGTATGTGTGGGAGAGACAGGGAGAAACAGAGGATGGGCACGAAACGGGAGGGTAAGAGCATACGCGTAGGCTGACAAAATTGGAGGGATGGCAAAAAAAGAAAAAATGTCTTCGAAAACTTTTATGAATGTTATTTCATCGAAGAAGCGTCGCTTGTCGTCGAATCGAGAACGCAGACAAAGGATGTATTTATAAAAAAAAAAAATGGAAAGAAATTTTCTGAAGGAAGCTAGTATCGCTTCTAGGCACGAGTCTCGATGGCTGTGTTTTACTTTTTCCGCGGCGAATGACGCTCGTCGTTGTGTATCATCCACTTGTGTAACTCTAATGATACTGCTATATTATCTTACTTCACTGAGATGGCGAGCAAATGGCAAACAAAAAAAAAAAATAAGAAACAAAAAGTGTGAAAGAGGAAAGAAATGGAACGGTGAACGTACCATTCTGTCGGTCTCTTAATTAATAATTGCACATTTACACGCTACATTAGGTGAACCAAGGAAAATACGCGAGAAGTAGGAACAAAATTTCGCAAAACAACTGTACGTCGTACGGCTACTGAAAGAATAAATAAAAATAAAGTGTCTGAAATTTCAAAAGGGAAGAAGTCAACTTAAAAACCCTATAAAGTGTATAATACATATACATATATATATATATATATATATATATATACATACATACATAATATGTATACACTTTGTCGTTCATTAGCAATAAGTTACGAATTGCATTAAGGGGAACATATATGCATCCTTGTGCTTAGATAAAAAGCAAAACATGTGTGTTCTGTGAAGAATGATGTAGAGTGTCAATATTGTTACAAATACCTCATAAGAGACGATGGATCACGTATATTATTTAAATGTTCATTTATTCATTTTAGTGATTCATTCGTTTATTTATAGTATTATGCAAAGTGACAGGAGAATTCTATAAAATGATACCGTATAATAAAGAAGGAAAAGATTATGCAGTGTTAGAGTCTTCTTTTCACCCTGTATTTTAAATTAAAATACAAAACATTTTACGATACTTTATGATACTATTTTATTTTCTCGTTTTACATACCACAAAATTGCATAATCTTTTGTATTGAACAATTTTTAAACTCGTGAAATTTCAAAATATGATCTTTTAACAGTTGCTAAGCGAAACTAATTTAATTTGTTCGAAATATTCATAATTTCTTTTCAAAAACGGACGGGTATAAGCATTATAGTATAAATATCCCGGTTCTCCACGGAGGCTTCCGGGCTACCGGAACTCCGGGACTTCCCCGGTGGTTTCCGTTTCCCCTTATGGTCTCTTATTGAACAAATGAATAGACTTCTTCCCTTGCACCCTTTCTTAACCAAAGAAAGCCATGTATGCGCGCATTATACCCACGCTATAAGAAATTAAATATGTATTTATGATGCTAAAAAGTTTTTTATTTTAAGAGCAGCATCGCAAACATTTCATGGAAATTCGCCAATTTCTATATAAGTACGACATCTTACCACAGAACTTAGAAGCAGAAAATATGGCGAATCTAAAAGTTGTTAAATTGCTCGAAGCTTGCAACAAACAAAATAAAGTTAATTTCATAAATATAATAACAAGAAATGTACAAAGTAAAGCTCCGGCTACTGCTAAGCAAGTAACTCATACTGGTCAGGTAAAGCATCATTGATAGAAATAGTGATTTATTGCAGAATTAATTTTTATGATTTTATATACATCGTATTGTTTGTAATAGGTGTTTGATGACGATGATTATCGCAATGTAAGATTCATAAATAGACAAAAGGAAGTTAATGAGAACTGGGCTATTAAATTAATAGACGAAGTTCCTCCTGAACCTGCAAAGGACAGAATTGTATCTTGTAATGGTGGTGGTGGACCTTTGGGACATCCAAAAGTTTATATTAACTTGGTAGAGTTTATACTTAGTTACAGTTTCTTTATTAAACATTGATTAAATAAATGTATTAATTACATATTATTATATAATATTTTATTTCAGGATAAACCTGGTAACCATACTTGTGGATATTGTGGCTTAAGATTTTACAAAGAAGATCATCATTAGTGAATAATATGGTACATACAGGTTGTTAAGTAGTAAATTATAAAAATATTTTTAAAAATATTATAATATATAATGGAAATATAAAAAGATGAAGTTCTTCTTTGAATATTCTTTAATTCAAAAGTAATATTCACTTAAATAAAACTTTCATTTTATAATAACAATTATGTTTTACAGAGCTGTCTTTTGATTATTCATACCTAATGGTATTGCTTGTAATTCTGTTTTCATACAAAGAAATTCACCACAAACACACATTATACTTAAAGATACAATATTTAAACACCACCAACTAAAAGTTGAAGGAAAACTTGCATTGTATGCCCAACAGCATAACAAATGTATCAGATGTGCAGTGCAAGCAAAGTCCATACACTGTTTTGTTCTTTGCACTAACCACCATAATGCAAATGCTCCAATTAATGCATTTAAAACAAATATTACTATTATAAATTGGCCAGCAAAGTCTCTAACATGTATTTCCTTATAATGAAAAGCATAGTCCAATGACTTTGTTGTCCCTATAAGAGAAGCAACAATCCAAATCCATAGCCCAAGGCAAAAATACATAACAGTTTGAACAGCAATTATTTGAGATATTATAAGAAATGGATCCCATACTGTTTTACGAAATTGTCCAGAAATATTATTCATTGTTTATAAAATTCTTAGTTCTTCTATTAAGGAATTAAGTCTTCTTTGTGTTGTCACTTTTATACCTTATTATCATTTTGATCCATTTTGTAATCTAAAAGCACTATTAAATATAAATATTTAACCTCTGTTCATTATACTAACTGGTAATTATAAATATATGAATCTTATTATATAAAGTACTACTTACATGAATCTATAAAAATAAATTTTCGAAAATGTGACAGTTACCATGTATATAAGTATTTATACAGTAACATCGTCCTTTTATCTTTCATCGTACATTTTCTCTTTTGTAGCCACTTCGAGTGCAATGTAACATATTTTCCTTTCTATAGGAAATAAGTAATTATATTACGCAGAATACACAATTTAAATCAATCGATGACAAGCTTTAAGGAACATGATTTGATTAGGTTAACTTCAACATATGATCTATAGAACTAATACTTCAAAATATACATATGTATATATAGTTCGCGACGTATGAGACACGAGACTGACGTAAATATAACGTGAGTTACATGCAGCGAGTTACGTTGTAGAAGTAAAGTTGGAAAAATGCAACTGTGGGATTTTGTTCGTAATATTTTTGGTGGAGGAAATTCCAAGGAACCTCCCATAACAGGGTAAATTATAATAAATTCTTTATTCATAAATTAAAGAAAGATTTATAATGTATGAGAGTACTACATCAACAACTTAAAATTATCTTCTTTTTTGACGTGAATGAATTATTATGTTTTAATTACAGTTAACTGATAAATGTTTTCAGATATTTTGATCATCAAAATAATGACAATTTTATAAATCCAATTTGGCAAGATGATGAAAATGCATACAACATTAGGTAACTTGTGTTTCATGTTTTGTCTGTAGATATGCTTTGTTTTCTTTTAAATGTTCTTAAAATAGAAATTTAATAATTTGAATCCTTTAATTTGTAGACCATTTGGAGAAAGCAATCACTTCAATATCTTCAGCGATCCATTGCAAATGGCACATCACTTTATATCTCAAATAGATCATATGTTAAGTGATCATATTTTTGATAAGTTCATGTTTGGCTTTGGTAATGAAGGTATATTTTTAATTTTAAATAAATACATGTATTCAAATTTATTTGTACTTTCATGAACATCATAATTTTGTTAAAATGTTTTTAGGACAGAATATATTTACAGATGCATTTTCATTCGCATCTCCACCTAATGAGAACTTACGTGATAAAATGTTAAAATCACCCAATCATGATATGTTAAGTCAACCAGCACTTAAGTTAGATACAGATTTAGATGGAAAGTAAGTACCAACATATTGTAAACTAGTATTCTTTTGATTCAGAAGATTGAAAATGACTGAAAAAATATTGTTCACTTGAACAGGATTACACCAGATAATTTTTCAAATGTTTGGGATAAGCAAAACGAATCAAATTCAGAAGAGCTTAGACCATTTGCACGCATAACTGGAAGATCTGTAATGAAGGAATATGTAAGGGGACCTGATGGGATTATAAAGCAAAAACAAGTAATTCGAGACCATGAAGGAAATGAGGAAACAATTATATCACAAAAAGTTGGTGAAAAAATGTACACTGTTGTTATAAAAAAGGATAAAAATGGAATAGAGACAAAAACCGAAAATTTTTACAATACAAATGAAGGTAGGTAAATTAGGTATACTTGATGTCACGAGAGTCCATAACTAAGCGCGCAGGTTGGAAGATGGTGGGGACACGCAGCGATGGTGGGGGAAAGCGATCCGCCAATCGCTTTCCACTTCCGCTGGAAGTATCGCCAATCAGGGCGACAATGCGCAGAAAAGAACAAAAACTGGTCTTTTCGCAGTTATGGACTCTCGTGACATCAAGTATAGGAAGTTACACATTTAATACATAATTATACGAATTTTAGGTGATTTGACAGATGGAAAGGACCTGTTATTGAAAAATGACTCCACTTTCAATAATTTTAATGTAAATTTATTTCTATGGAAAAACTTCTTCAATCCTAACCCAAAATTATAGACAAGTAAGAAAATCCATATAGTAAATTTTATATAGCAAAGTACATACTAGTACATGATCTTGAAATTAAAGTTATGATTTAAAATATACATAAATACAATAAACTTAATGTAACTATATCAAGTTATTCAGTTTAAGAGGGTATTCTTCTCTTCCTCAATGTGTTTGGAGATGAATATGTACAAAAAAAAAAAGAAACTGAAACATAACTATTGGGATGGGATTTGTTCATACTTGGTATATAAAAAAAAAATGATTCAAATTAAAAATATGTCATTTATTGTACAATACAACTGTACAAGTACAAAATTGTGGACTGAAATTACAATCCTTGTGTTTAGTCAAATAAACCTGTAAAAAATGAATGCAATTAAAATAGATTCTAGTTCTTGGACAATATGATGCATGTTACATTACAAATAAATTACTTACCAAAGCCCATATCATCATCTGATTCTTCTTCAGGTTCTTCTTTCTTCTTTTCTTCTTTCGCTGGTGCAGCTTCTGCACTAGCAGGTGCTGCAGCTGCTGGAGCTATAAAAGATAACAAAATAGGTAAATGATATTACCTAAAAGGTAATCTACATTATTTAATACTTATATTAAGTGATTGTTGCATAAAATAATTAAGTTATATTCTACACCTACAAATATAACTATTAAAAATTTTTATTCTTTTTCTTTTCCCTCTGTTGCTGACCTCTCTAATAAGTAATGCTATTTAGATTGGTGGATGAAGAGGACAGTTAATAAAACCTTTCAAGTTATTTCTAGATTTAAATGTAATAAATTAAAAATAGCAATGCTTTTACAACCTGCTGCAGGTGCACTTCCAACTCCTGATCCAATGTTTGTGAGGAGTTCTTTTATATTTACACCTTCCAAAGCCTTAGCAAAAAGCCCAGGCCAGTAAGATTCCACTTCAACATTGGCAGCTTTCAAAATTGTTTGGATCTTTTCACCCTAAATCATAGATACGTATATAAAACCTTTCATTCATTTTAATACCATAACTTTATCAGTATTTATTCTTTTATTATAAATAAAATAAACACAACAAACAGTGTTATAACAGAATACAACACCACGTGAAAAATACTTACAGTTACAGCCACATCATCATCGACAAGGATTAATGCCGAGTAAATGCACGCGAGTTCAGCTTTGGTATTCATGTTTATAACTTATGTGTTTTATATTAAAACTAGATGAATGTTAATAAAGGTGCAAGTCGCTGATACGGCCTTAGCTCTTTAGAAGAGAACAAGCACCCAATATCGTTCTACCCAGCACTCAGCACGAAGGGGAAATAGAGCGAGCTTAACGGAAATCACGTGATGTAACTTTTGGGAGATATTGCAATGCAGCGATGAAAAAGGCTTAACAAGAATACGGTAATTCTATTGGTTAATTTTACAAATTTGTATAAAAATACTTTATACCATGAAGTTATTGCATTGCATTGTGTAAAATATCTCATATTTATTAATTTCATACATTATAATGTTAAGTATTACATGCTTCAGGTAATAAAATGTAATCTTGAAAATAGCCTGCACCACATATACAAATTTGTAAGTAAAAGTATAGTTAAAAAATGAGACTAAAGAACTTGAAACAACTTTAATAATTAATTTATTGTGTGTTACAGAAATGAATGATGTGTATTTAATAATCGCCTGTATACTTGATTTCACGAGGGTCCATAACTGCGAAAAGACCAGTTTTCGTCCTATTCTGCGCATTGTCGCCCTGATTGGCGATACTTCCAGCGGAAGTGGAAAGCGATTGGCGGATCGCTTTCCCCCACCATCGCTGCGTTCCCCCACCATCTTCCAACCTGCGCGCTTAGTTATGGACTCTCGTGACCTCAAGTATATATATTACAGCACATCTTCATGAATATTAGAAGGTGGCGCCACATAGTGAAACATTTATTTAGCAAGTGATAGGAGTATACTCTATTTTTCCTACTAATAACGACGTAAATGTGAATCGACATTCGAAAGCTTTGCATCGATTAATATCGTACACGTAATTGCATTAGTTTCGTGTCTTTATCTGAATGTTACATGTGATGTTTAATTTGTTTCTGAATTAGAAGTATTCGTGTCAAAGTGTTTGACACGTAGTTATTTGTTTCGTGTCCACCTTATAGTTTTATGAATAGTTTGGCAAACACTTCTTTCCCGATACGTTGCTATGTAGTACCGGTGTAAATGAAGCGGCGGCGTATAGCGCGGTCGCGTGGTAAAGGGATACCGCCTTTGAGGATGATGAAAATGGCGCGCAAATGTTGCGTGCGTAGCTGTGAGGTTGATGTTCAGGATGCTAGAGCGAAGGGTTTACCGCTTCATAGATTTCCAAAAGATAATAATTTAAGAAGTAAATGGTTGGCTAGTGGTGGATTCGAGACAAGTTTCAAACCTACACCGGGTCAAGTTGTCTGCCACAGGCATTTTAAACGTGCTGATTACGAAGCCGCTAAGGGACATAAATTACTTCTGCGTAAGGGCAGTATTCCATCAGTTTTTGCAGATTATGACAATCATCCAGGTACGTTTGGTATAATATAAAAAATCTTATCTTTATTTATTCCATATTAAATACTGTCAAATACAAAATTTTCATTAAACTATTTTGTATATCTTCTGCACATCATTGTTTACTTTTTTCAATGTAATTCATATTTTTTCCTACCTTTTTGTATTTAATGCTTTGTACAATGATTAATCTAGGTACAGTGTAATAGATGATATACACTTATTTAACAATATTTTTATATTTTATTATTCACAAAGTAATATATCTATTATATAAAGTATAGTTGTAATCATCAATGAAGTTTGTTACATTGGTTTGATATTTCTGGTGTACACATAACACTAAAGTATATAATTCTTTTGTTAGTTTAGCGAATATCCTAAAGTTTTGAATGAGTTTCCTGTAATAATCTCTATGAAGTATCAGATGCTTACAGTTGTTCATTTAATACCATTTCCTGATCTCCTTCCCAGATGACAAAGCTGTCCAAAAGATGTAATTTGCAGTCAATATTCTGTTTACCAGCAAGCAAGAAATATATAGTTTGAAAAGATTCAGTTTAGTTTTAAATAAATAACAAAATTGTGTGAAAGATATAGAAACAATGCCTACAATGAAGTTCTACAAGTCATAAATACAAAATTGGGAACAGAAAAAAGTATATAGTATAACATTCTATGTATATATTTGTATTGGCAGTAAAAATAAAGATAGGGAAATATCATATGCAGTTATAAAAAATATTTAATAAATATTCTAATACATATTAAGTCAAATATATTGAACATTTTGACTGCCATGCCAAATTTATAGAGTTTATTTGTAATTAAATAAGTAAATAATGATGTGTGTATAGATGGATAGTAAAGTTTGTCCAGAAATTTCTACATTATTCAAATATGGCAGACAAAGTGTTAAAGAATATTTTACTTTTTGAATTTTCCAATTAATCAATATTTAGATTTTTTTTACAGATCCTGTGATTATGTCTGTGAAATCATCAACTTCTTATGCGCAGGAGGATTTGGATCTCATTAATTCTGAGATTTTAAATTTAGAGCAATGTATTTCACCATTGGTATCTGAAGGAAGAACACAAAAGTCTGATACCCCTAAAGAAACATGTTCTTCTCAATCAGCATCATTAGTTGATTCTTTGAATGAGTTAGATTCAACAGAATCTGTTGACAATGGGTACAAAAATTTGAACATAAAAGAAAAAGACAGCATAAAAGAAGAAGTTCCTGTAAAACAGGAAGCAAATGAAACTCCAGAAGTACAAGTAAATACCATGGCAGTGCAATTGGGAATTGTTGAATCAGACATGGCAATGAAGCATATACAAAAAAATTTAATTATAAAAGAAGAATTAAAAAACGTAAAAATGGAAGATGAAAAAGTATTTGAGAAGTCAGATGAATTGAAACCAAAGATTTTAAATAAGGGTGGATTAAAATTTTTTCCTGGTGCCAAATTAGAAGCAAAGGATTTCAATGAAAAATGGTAAACTTCACAAATTGATTGAATTAATATATTGATTATTACAAAACTAATTACTGGTATTATGTTATAGGTATTCAGCCAAAGTAGTGGAAACTGATTGGGATGAAAGAGAAGTTTTGATCCATTTTGATAAGTGGAGTTCAAGATTTGATGAATGGATACCTATGGATAGCTCTAGATTACGTGTATTGCAAACACAACCAACGTGAGTAAACATTTTAATGAAAGTATAAAAATTATTCAGGTATTAGTTCAAAAAAAAAAAAAAATATAATAAAAATTTCAATACATTATTACTTGTTGCTTTACTTATCTTGCATGTTAAGATGGTTTTTGTAACATTTTTTTTCTTTTCTTTCTTTAAAGCGAAGAAACATGGGATCCGCCAGCATCGTAAGTTGATCTTTCATAATTGTTAAATAGATGAAAGCTTGAACCCTTTGTGGATGGGACCGTCCGATGCGTGAGCGTCGGTAGGCCAATGTTAGCAAGCACACGTCCGCAAAGGGTTAATTATTTGCAATATCCTTCAAGTGGCTTAAATTATTTATTGCAGTGCCATGAAATAAGAAATTTCAGTTCTGTTATACTTTATATAACTGTCGATTTTGACAGTTGTGGATATATTATGCTGATATACAACCTAAATTGGAATTAATGAATAGAATAGGAATAAAAGTATATGAATTTATTTATCAGCAACTGAAATTTTCATTGAAAAATATCGACATATGTTTTTAGAAAATCATGTTACAACATAGTCTTACTTAATATGTTACACAAGTTGAAGTTGTTTTTATTTTAATATTTAAAAATTTAATACATGTTTTTTTTGACATTTCAAATCACAATATATTCCTTTTATTCTGTTAAAAATAAACTATAATCAGTATTGTTATAAAGCTAACATAATATAAAAAATAAAATAAGCATATGTTAAATTTTCAACAATATTCAATTTATACATATAATTGAAATAACAAAATTAGTGCATATATGAAAGAAATTGCTTGTTTAATTGTTTTCATTTATTTATTATAATGGCCGATAATATTTTTTCGGACGTAATAATGAATCAGTTTAATACCTTCAGGGAAGAAAATATGAAAGATTTTTTAGTGGGAGAAAGGATACTTGCTACATGGGCTGATGGTAGAAAATATCCAGCCAAAGTGAATGCAGTTTTAGGAAATGGTAAGTGATCTAACCTTAACTATATATATACACAAGAGAAACAGACTGTTGTCTATATTGGTGGTTTGATGTTTCTTGGAAGGATATTTGTTTAGTTGTAAAAATGGTGCCTTTTTAATATGGAATTGTTTTCACAGATAGGTATGATGTACTCTTTGATGATGGATATGCAAAGACGGTTAAATCGTCAAAAATGACAAAAATTACTCCAGCATCTACCAAGGTACGAATTTTGTTGTAAGGTTATGTTGTCCTATATCATTGGTATAAAAACTAGCAGACTGCTTATTTATTTTTTTACTCTCTCTTATTTGGTTGTTTTCCTTTTAAAACAGATTTTTTAAAATTTGTTTTATTAGTTTAAATGTTTAGAGATAAGTAGTTCTAGTTGAGATATTTGTATAATAATATAACTATTTAACATTAGTGATAAAAATACATTTTGGGAATATCTTAATATATATTATTGTCATACATTGAAATTTTGTGTAATACAAACTATATACTATTTAAATAATGTACATTTTTTAATATTGTATAAATAATGAACAGAACAAAAATATTATTTATTATTTTAAAATGACATTAAGTTGAGAACATAAATAATTTAATGTAACATGAAAGGAATAAAATAATCAACAATGTATTGTAACATTTATGTAAAACAAGTTATAAGGTGAAATTTTATTGTTTTTAATAGCAATTTAGTCAAACTGAAGAGTATATAGGAAGCAAGCAAGAGAGGAGAGATAAGAAAAGAAAACATACAGTTATGGAATTATTTCATACACATTCGAGAAAACGGACGAAAAATGAAGGAGATAAAGTAGCCAAAAAGCAAGAGGTGGCAATTAATGAAAATGGAGAAGTTACAGACAAAATTGATTTAGATGGTACTCTGTTTGGCCCTTGTTATGATCCTGGGACAGATCTATTACGGGGATTTGACACAAATATATCCAAAATGAAAGCTTGTACAAAAAAGAGCAAGAAGGATATCCCAAGAAATGATGTAAATCAGGAGGATGATGTAGGGCCAGAATGGGTAGATGGAGAACCTCAAGGAACTGAATCTTACATAGTAGATGGAAATGATGGTATTTTGAGAAAAAAATATATTTTTAATATATTCTATAAATTTGTTTTGAATAAATTAAATGCAAATATGTTCTATAGGACCTCGTCGCTCAATAATAGTTGCAGATAAACGATTACCACCTGGATGGCAAAAACATTTTACGCAAAGAAAGGCCGGTACGTCCGCCGGGAAATGGGATGTCTTATTTCTTCATAAATCAAGTGGGAAAAAGTTTCGATCGCGAAATGATATCAAGGTGTTCCTAGAAAATCAGGGGCAATTCGATTTTGATCCCGAGAAATTTGATTTCTGTATTCACCGGAAAAAGAAAAACTATGGGCAAAAATTAAAACAACCGATTACAATGGATGTACCAAAGAAGATCAAGACTTTATTACCTAAAGCAAAAACAGCAGTAACAGAAGATTCGTCGTTGGTTTCAGCAAGTACACCAGTTACAACATTAGTATCTACATCAACAACATCAATTACAGACGGTGGTAAGATTTCATATTCTATTTTTTATCTTTATAATTTTTGCTATGATCTTATTGGATTCATTACCTTTACATGCTTACTTACATCAGGAGTAATTTATTGTAAGTTCTTGAACGTAGTATTAAAAGTTTATTTTAAACTATATATATTAACTCCCTTTACTTCCTTAACTCCATTTATTAAAAATTTGTTGTAAATTATATATTGTATAAAGTTACCTTTGTATTCCTTAATAGCTGTTTTCATTGGCGGACTTCGCGTAGAGATGGAGGACAGTGCATATAAATGTCCAAAGCAAGGATGTAACAAGACATTTCGTAAAGAAAATCTTTTACAAATGCACATAAAACATTATCATCCAGAATACTCCAAATTTTTGGGATCTACGCCAAATGTTGCAGATTTAGCGTATGCAAGAACAATCGGAGAATCAGTCGAGGATATTATTCCAAAGAAATCAAATAACTTGTTAGACAAATGTAATAAACTTGGAAAGAAAAAACCTATTCATGATAAAGCATTATATACCGCGCCTTCGTCTGTAACAAATTTTGTTCAATCTACGTCGCCGAAAGTAATTTTACCGGCAACATCTGATATAGAAGATGAAATAGATCAAATAGAAAAATCTAACGATGTATCAGTAGAAGACATTAAATCAGAAAGAATGTCTCCAATTTCGAGTCATAGTATTGACATGGATGATGATATTGAAAAGAAACGAGATTCTTCGGCAATGTCACCTGGAACATTATTTGATATGAAAATTAAAGAAGAAAAAACACAAACTGGTATTAAAACTCTTCTTCCTGTAAGACCAGCAGTATCGTCAGAAGTGCAAAGGATTGACAGGCCAAAATCTTTAGATGAAGTTATTAATATTGATAGAATGAAGGGTCAACGGAAACGGCAATTATCAGAATACAGTTCTGATGGATTAAATAGGAATAAACGACGGAATGGTGGTAATAATTTCTTTTACTTTGTATTAGCATGATAAATTGAAAATATAAGATGTTATTACATAAATAGGTATTCCAGAACTTGATGAATATGGTGATTTGGATGATAGTGCGTTGGATACCGATGAACCGCCAACACTTACGTACAGATACAGTCGCAGGAAATCAGATTCCAGAAGCGATGAAAATAGTCAGAGTAGTAAGTTTTTTATAGTTAGACAAGTCATTTTATAATGAATACAGCTTTTTAATTTGTTTTTCTAAATTAAAGTGGCAAACTACTGTTTTATTATCTTATTTTTCTTTAGGTCAACTATATGATTCTCGCGTTGAAAAAGATGATACTTTGAAAGGGGATATTGCTAAAAAAGATACTAATGATGGGGAAGGTATATTTATTTTTTTTCATTTGCTTCAGTTTATATTATTAACTCTTTGTGATTGGTTGATGAACTTAACTTGGCGAACTATTTCCACTATCTTACTTGGTGGATAACCTGTTCATTTAAAAAATATATTATTTTTTTCCTCTTCCTTTTTTTGTTTGAAATTCAGAACTAACTCATACAGGTGTATGAATGTCGCACACTTGAAAATTTCAAAACGTGATTTTTTGCTACCATCTCTTTTATACAAAGTTATAAATTATATTTCTAGAAACTGAGGGTGTCATGATGATGATCAATGGCGAAATGGTAAAAGTGGAACAACTTCGTAGAGAAGAAATAATAAACTGTACTTGTGGATACATGGAAGAAGATGGTTTAATGATACAGTGTGACCTGTGTTTATGCTGGCAACATGGCCATTGTAATGCAATAGAAAGAGAAAAAGATGTACCCGAAAAATATGTTTGTTATATTTGTCAGAACCCATATAGACAACGGCCATCAAAGAAGTATTTCCACGATCAAGATTGGGTGAAAGAGGGAAAACTGCCAATGTTATCTGATCGAACAAAAAATCAGAATCAAGTAAATCAAAGAACAGCTATGCTAAAACGTTCTTATGATTTAGTTGCTTCTCTCTTGCAAATACAACAAGTATTGCACAGTTTAAGAGTAAAGATCAACGTAGCTCAGTAAGTATTACAATATTAAGCTTCTGAAAAAAAAAATAAATGAGAAGGAACGAAATCATTATTAAGGAGAAAAATTTGTTTATCATAGGAAAAAAGATCATCCAAAGCTATACCTTTGGGCGAAAAATTGGGAAAAGGTTGAAGTACCAAAACCAGATCTAACACCAATACCAATTATGGAAGTTACAAAGTCAGGAAGTGAAGATGGAGATGATATAACTGAAACGTCTCATCGAGTCGAAGTAAAGACAGAAATAAAGTTCACTTTAAAAGATAATCACGATGAAAAATTAATAGCTTCAGACTCGGAGTTAATGAAAATTTTAGAAGAAGATAATCCAACTTCGGATGAATCTAAAGCTACATGCAAAAAAGAGGATTTAACAAATGAGAATAAAAGTCATATTCTTCTTGATGCGCTTACTAAAAGTGGTGGTATTGAAGAAAAATATAAAAATTCAACAACTTCGGAAATAAAACCGGATACAGGTAAAGTATGAAATAAATTTAAATCTTTCATAAGAATCACAAGATTATAATTTTATATTTTCTTATCTACAGATCTGTTAACTAATCAAAGCATTGTATCGGAAAATGATATATCTATGCCAGCTGCTTCAGAAAATAACATGCATGAAGAACTAAAACAGGAAACGACACCGATACAGCCTTTCATTCCCCAACCAGAAGCACCAATTGATCCAGGGGAATGTCGAATGCGATTATTAGAACATATTGAACATTTTCAAAATCATATAGATGCAAGATTAACATTTATTGAAGCACAAGTTTGTGGTATGTAAATTTCATTTTTTGTACATGGTGTAAAATCAAAGTATCTATTGTTGAGTTCATTGTTTACAGCACTGGAAGCTATGGATCCTGAAGATGTATCTAGTCCAGAAATTCAACCTCGAACTAAACAAACTGTTCAAATGCTTCTTCGAGATTTGAACACAGTACGAAAATTAGCCGCTCTGTGTTAAATGAAAATTATGTTCTTACAGAATATAATTTTTCTTCTTTAGTTTGATTTAAGAACTAACATTGTTATATAGCAAATGCACATTGTTTCATAACATATATTACCAGGAATAATTTATTACTGTACTATAAAATATATGTACAGTTTTGATTGAATAGGTGATTTATAATTATATTAGTGTTATTGTTTCAAAATTTCGTATTTTTTATATACATATGTAATATATGCTGCCCTTCGTGTAAATATAATAAAACTATTGTACTTGTAATATATATTTATTTACTAAAATAAAAGTCTGAAGATCTTTATTTAAATATGTGTACTTTTTCCATTTACAGCTTGGATACCAGTTCAAATATACATTTGGATTTGTCACATTAACATTCAGTTGTTTCTGAAGGAAGTCATACCTATTATGCATAGAAAAATTTCATGTATGTTATATATTCATAAATCATTGAAGGATGTTGTAGAAAAGAAACAAATTTATCTGATTTTTTTAAATTAATTTAATTTTCTGTTAAAAGTCAAAAAGAAAAATGCCTGCCGCCATCACAGTTCAACATGGTGATGACGTCAAAGAAGTTAGCGGTTTACAATCGGAGAGCAAACGAAAAACAAAGACGGTAAAAATATTTATCTGCATAAAGAAGAGAGAACAGAAAAGTATGTGTGCGCACGCCTAAAGAACGAAGAAGATAGTACCGACAGTGCAAAGGATGGGGAATAGAGGCGTGCAATAAGCAGTACGACAGGACGTAGAACGGCTGTTGCCGTGGTGTTTGGGCTCGGCTCGATTGTGTTGCATCCGTTATGACGATACGATAATCCAGCGCTTCGCGCTGTGACCGTGTAATACGTTGTTCGTGATTGCGTGTTACTAATGTTTATATTTTATCAAAAATTTCAAACAAATGTGATGGAGGTGTATTGTTTTGAAATTTGATTGGTACACTGATCTTTTCGTTGATCAATTATAGTTTGTTAATACGCCATGTGCCATTACTTCGTGTATGCTGCCTTTTTTCCCATCAGATTCGCAGGTTAAATTTCTATAAAAGTATCATTTAAAATTAGGTTCTTAGGGGATTATTCGGTGAAAAAATATCATTAGTGATTCAATGTTCTGTGTAGTGCAAAGGTGAGAAAAAAAAGGTACGTTCTTCTTTCTTCAATCTTGCATATTATTCAGCTTGATCGAAAGTCTGAAGGAGAGTAATAACCGGACGAATTGAAAAGAAGATAGACTACGGATTTGGTGAGCTTGAGTAAGGAAGATAACGCGACGAACACAAGTGGCGTATCAAGATGGCGCATAATTTGGCACCGAGCGTCAACTGTTCACTGGACGACATTGATCTGAATGCTTTAAAGGTACACAAATGAATAAAATGTGTTTGCTGCATTTCATTTAACATATAGAAAATTTATATTTAACATTTGATACTTTTCAATGCGAACATTCTTCGTAGGTTTGGAATACATGTAACGATCAGTAATTAACCTCGTAGGAATATACGATGACTATTTCTTCTCGGTAATGCGACAATGGAAAGAGTGGGGAAAATTTCCTTGAATTTTCTCTCCATAATATCATTTCAAATTAAACTAATAAAATCTGATGTCGGCGAGATTGTATTACTTTTAAAGTAATTTATATGAATCATTCACATTCTTTGACAGTTAATGACGCGAATAGAAATAACATG
Organism: Osmia lignaria lignaria; assembly: GCF_051020975.1. Taxonomy (NCBI): domain Eukaryota; kingdom Metazoa; phylum Arthropoda; class Insecta; order Hymenoptera; family Megachilidae; genus Osmia; species Osmia lignaria. The sequence goes on along the minus strand of NC_135033.1, from coordinate 9,223,553 downwards.
TACCTTATACTTAAAATATTCTTATGCAGATATCTGTTTATAAATATTTATTGAATTTGCATTATTTTAGTTATTTCTTTTACTTAATAATTTGTTTAATGAATGTAGAAATCCTGTATTATTATTCAGTCTTTATAATTAAACTAACAATCGTTTAATCAACATATTATTAAATTGTAAAAAAATAAATATAAGAAAATTAATTATTAGTATCTATTGTTATTTTAATGTTGTAGGAACCTGCAGGTATCTTTGAGTTGATTGAAGTGGTTGGAAATGGAACTTATGGACAAGTTTACAAAGTAAGTATACATTATAAAATTTATTCATTATAACATTTTGGGTATTACCTAAAAAGTACATAGGGAGAAATCATAGGTGACACGAGGAGAAGGATAATATGAAAGGTGAAGCATAAGTAGATTTAAAGTATGTGAGACTAATTTATGGAAGGTATATTTTATTCTATTATAGTTCATGGCAAAGAATATTCTTAATTGTGGAAAATTATGTCATCTCCCATAACATCACTTAACTTAGTTTTAATTGGACTCTTATTAAAAGAGACAGAGAGCAGGGTAAAGGCTATGCACCCTAATATTATTGTTCATTTTAATTTAATAACATCATTGCATCAAGTTTAAAATGTGACTGCTTCTTTAAAAAGTACGGTTTGGAAGTAACTCGCGTAGTCGCGTGCGCGATAGGCTTACCGTAGTTGAGGGGAAATATAGAGTTCATCAACGTTATTTTTAATTACAAATTTGTTTAAGGATAATTATAATAATTTACTTATTTTACAGGGTCGTCATACCAAAACCGGCCAGTTGGCAGCCATCAAAGTTATGGACGTCACGGAAGTAAGTGTTTGCGTTAGAGATGTAATTATAATTCTCGTCACCGCATTAATTTTAATGCCTAACTAGTTGTAATGAATATGAAACTAGTTACTCGTTTTAATTAAGAGTTTTGAACTATATACGGTATCATTATATCGATATACATATGTAAGTTACAATTTCAAATGTTATTAATAATTATTTATTACAGGACGAAGAAGAAGAAATCAAGCTAGAAATAAATGTGTTGAAAAGGGTGAGTATTAATATACTTTAAATTATTGACGAAATAATGGCCTATTGTTAAAGAAAAACATTAAAATTACCCTTATACCGCGATGCAGTATTCAAATCACAGAAATATAGCAACGTATTACGGTGCCTTCGTGAAGAAGTCATCACCAGGGAAAGATGATCAGTTATGGTTGGTTATGGAGTACTGCGGAGCTGGCTCCGTCACGGATCTTGTCAAATCGACTAAGGGCCAGAGTTTAAAGGAGGAATGGATTGCTTATATATCACGAGAAATATTGAGAGGACTTAGTTATCTTCACAGCAATAAGGTTATTCACAGGGATATTAAAGGACAGAATGTTCTGTTAACCGACAATGCGGAAGTTAAGCTTGGTACGTTTACAAGTCGTGGTATTTACTAAAAGAATTTCCTCCAGATTTTAACGATTCTTTCGTATGTTAATAGATCATGTAATTTAAGTAAATGAAATGTTGTATGTTGCAGTTGATTTTGGCGTTAGCGCGCAATTAGATCGGACAATAGGTAGAAGAAATACATTTATTGGTACGCCATATTGGATGGCTCCAGAAGTAATAGCTTGTGATGAAAATCCAGATGCCACGTATGATAATCGAAGTGACCTATGGTCACTCGGAATTACTGCTTTAGAAATGGCTGAATCGCAGCCTCCGCTTTGCGATCTCCATCCGATGCGAGTAAGTAAATGGAGTTTATCAAATTTCTCTTTTATTTTATATTATTAATGCTATTTAAAAGGATGCAATTTAATTTGGTGATTATACTTAATTCACATAAAAGGCTTTGTTTCTGATACCACGTAATCCACCGCCAAGACTCAAATCGAAAAAGTGGGCGAAGAAATTCCATGGTTTTATTGAAACGGTTTTAGTCAAAGATTATCATCAGCGGCCTTATACAGAGCAGCTCCTTAAACATCCTTTTATTCGGGACCAACCAACTGAAAGACAAGTTAGGATACAACTGAAAGATCATATCGATCGCTGTAAAAAGCGTAAACAAGAGAAAGGTATAAAAATAAGAGAAAGGGCGAGACGGATAACTTACAAACAAATTATTTATTACTTTTTGCTTGTCGTTACAGAAAGGGATGATTATCGATATAGTGGTAGCGAAAATGAAGAAGACGAACCAGCATTGGCTGGTGAACCGTCATCCATTGTTCAGGCACCAGGTGGTGATACATTACGTAGGAATTTCCAACAAATTCAAGAAGGTAGAACTTTAACTCAGGAGGTGGCTCCTCAACCACCTGCTGCTAAAGAAAAGCCAAGTGGCAGATCTCAAAGGGATATACCAGAACCAGGACCACCTGCACGACCTGCAATTCCTCATAGATTGATCGGTGTGTTTCATAGCGTATCGATGATTAGTGTTGCTTCTTTGATACACACAAAACAACTATTAAAGTTGTTTAAAATTTTACATAATTCTTTTTGCGTTATATAGTAGTTCCAGATCCACAACCACCATCTCGGCCATTACCTCCGACACCTAGAGACGATCCACGACAACCGCACAAAGTTTCAACTCCACCATCCAACCATCAACCGCTTATTTCTGGCGGTGGTAGCGGCGGTTCCGGTGGTCAAGCTGCGTCTCAAAGAAATAGTCATGTCTTTAAACCTATGGTAAGTTTTCTCGATTCGATTAGCACATAACACTTATCTCTCCTTGGATATTGTAACTCATTTTGCGTCATTTACTTTACGCCAATAAGAACTAATAAACGTAGTCTAAAAACTACTCTGGTCTATGAAAACTGTAGAAAGGCACATGCTATTTATATTCTATTTTGCCAACTTGCTGTCTCACAGCAACCCTAGTGTACTTTTTTTTTTCTTTTTTGTATAGTACATTTTATTACATATGTATGTGGTTATGTCTCCTATTCACTATCTTTGTTATAATCGAACAAGGGTATTTTACAATTATTTATCAATTGCACGCGGAATTTTCTTTATTTTGCTGTCATATTCAGTGGCGTGCACGCAAACAGCCGCACATTTATTTTTTAGTGCGCGCGCACTCAGTTGCATCTTTGAACACGACACGACACGACATACAATCACGCATACAAACATTAAACGTGAGAGGGTTAGGCTGGAGGGAGGGAGGGATGTGTGTGCGCGCGCGCGCCTTGTACTCAAATTTGGAATTATTGGGCTTTTGTTTTTTTCCATGTGTACATGTACCGTAGCTGCCACCAAGGAAACCAGAGGTAAGAACACATACACATAATTTATTCTTTACATATTACATATACATACAGTCACACTTGTTTCTATGTTGTCTACATATGTAAAATGTAAAACAATCAAGCATTTTTTTTTTTTCTCTTCAGTAACATAGATTTTGCTTCCTTCATTTTCACGCAAAATACTGTTTCATTTTAATACCTTTTTTAATAAGTTTACACACTTTTGTCTCGTTGATGTCCTACTGCTGCAGATACATGTAGAATGCTTCGGTCAAATTGTCTGAATGTATGCTTTTGTTGGAAGAATTTTGTAACGTGGTAGACGCGAAGACACAACATATTTGTTAATCCTTTTTGCTGCTGCACAGGACAGTTAAATTGTAACTTTAACTCTCTGTCATAAAGTATAACATTTGCTAAAGGGTTAATTATGTTGTGTAAAAATCTGTTTATGTTAATGTTCTTGTATTTAAATAACAGTGGGTTTGTCTACGTTTCTACGGTAATAGTAAAATATCGAAGAACTCGCAATTGCAGCATGCAAAAAATACTTAAGAACAGTATTTTGTATCTTATCAGCCACTATTTTTTTTAGCTTTGCTTGTTTATCCGTTGGTGGCGGGGCACTTAGAAATATTATCGGAGGTGTTTTGAAACAGTGACTAACGGGGTTGTGTGTGTGTGCGTGTGGGTGGTAGGACTTGGACATGCTAGCTGCTCAACTCAACGAGCTTGGTGTGTCACAGGGCCCAGAGGCCCCGCCAAGGCCCAACAGACAGCATAAGGGCCCTGCTGCTTCGTCAACGTCAAATTTGGTTCAGCCAGTAAGCAGCAATGATCAAAACAGCAAACAAATGCCACAGTCTTCCAGTATTCTTGATCAAGTAAGTATCAATGCCTTTACGCTCCTATTTCATTCAAGTTCATCGATTCGGACCGTAAGATCTAATGAAATAGCTTGGATGGGAAGATGACAGTAACTAGCGTATTCAAAATAGTGATAAATTATTATACTAACAAAAATATTTGTTTTTTTATTTCAGGCGTTATCCGTTGAGAGCGATAGCGACGACGATCTCGAAGACGTAGGAGGAAACAATGCGAGAAACGATGGGACTCTACTTGCTAGCGATCCTCCCAAACCTTTGTAAGTAGAACAGTTAATTAGCTAATTGTTTGTCGACGTCAGTGATATTTTTATGTCATCAGATCATGTCAGACTTTTTGGGGTAACAATAAGAGAAAACATTTCCTTGTTAGAAAAAAGCAGAATATCTTGAAGTCTTCTAACGTTATTACATGTGTACATTTGTGACTTAATCTTACTAATGCTGTTTCGTTTCATTTTTCATTACGCTCCAACATGGTGCTTCGTATCGTCGTCATCGTTACCTCACCACGTAACGTACACCACGCATTCCATGTTCTTCGTGCGCCACATCATCTTTCTCTTCGTATTTATGTCCCTTGCTGCAGACCCGAATTTTCTCCTTTCAGACCGTCTACAGATCCGTCGTCTACGTCATCGCACAATGCTCAGAATTCTCATCTTGAAGGTAAGCCGAAAGGTAGGACATTAGAAAACATAATTAATATAATTCTTATCAATAATTTATTCATTTGAAACATAAAATTAATGATATTTCTTGTATTATGTGTACAGGTGGAGCACCAAATCGACCACTGCCACCAACACCGGACGAGGAGGAATCAGGGGATCGTACATTAGTAATGAAACGAGTAAGTACATTATACGAGCACGTAATGCAAGCTAACGTTCATTTTTTTAGCCTTATTGTCGTTTTCGTGTGTCATGCGAGATTTATCGAAATGTATTAATAATAATGTCGATCGATATATTTTCGTAACCGATTGAATGTATCTCTTACATTCTTTTTATATTGCATCGTTTAATCACGCCTTGACAAAAACAGTCTATATATACACATATTTTCTTTTATTTTTTCACATTTTCAAAATACTTCTTTTTCTTTCAATCAATCACAGTTGACTTTAATTGCAGACCGTAAAAGTACATACAAGCGATTGTATCTTATACTCGTTTCCCTTTGTTTATGTATCTATCTGTGTGTTCATTGATATTCTGTAATAAGTCAGAAATATTTGTTCACCGGTATTATTCGTCCTAAAAGAATTCTTGTAATTCAATCTTTTGTACAGTTCCGATATGCACTTGTGGTGCGTTACACGTACATTGCATTGCCGCGGTGGTGAACGTTTTATGAAAGAAGAATTTCATTAATTAACTCATTAATCAAGCGCATCGCATCTAGTAAATCAATATAACATATAATAATAATTTTATGATTATCACCACCGTTGCAAGTAACTTGAATTATACCATTCACTTGAATCATTGCATTGCACTGCCATCGCAGCTATATATCATGTTATGTATCGCCGCACGCAATTTCTTTATCTCTCCTATTTTGTGTATGTTATTTTCTTTTTTTTTTCTTCTTTTTTTTTTTTTTTTTTTAATTTCTGTCGTCATCATGTTTATTACCCTCGTGCGCACTCCCTAGAAACTTAGTCAGATGTCAGACGATCGAGCCACGACGGCTAGCAACAACCGGTGTTCGGAAGCAGACGAGCAGCTCCTTCTGAAGGAGTGGGATTTCACCCGCTTCTTTCAGGGTTTTAACGATAGATTGGATAAAATGAAACAACAAGAGCATACGCAAGATACAACGGAAACGAATCATCACTCGGTTAACGAGGATCGTTCAACGTCCTCATCGGAGAAAACTTTAAAAAATCAAGAACAATTGTCGCGTAGAAAGTACGATAATAATCCTCAACAGCAACATCATCAAAAGCAACAACAGCAACAGCAACAACAACAGTTAAAGGCGGTTCATAGAAGACAGGAAAGCGATTCGAAGCTCGGCAATACGTCGAGCGCGTTTGCACGAGCTTTTCGTCGCGAAAATTCAGACTTTTTCCCTTCGACAAGGCATTCTGCATATTTACAGAAATCCGATTTCACGCGGTCGAGTATATTCTCAAGTGGTAATCGTCGTGGAAGCGAGATAAGTGTTGCCGGTATCGTTGGTAAAAAAGGTACATCTGTGAGCGCCGGTGAACCGGTGCTGACAGACTTTTCGTTCGGTCGTGATGGCCTACAAAGGCCTAGAAGGGAAAAGACCGAGAGCGAGATCGTTTTCGGTAGTAAACACGAGGGCAGAAGGTTCGACTTTGGACGTGAAAAAGATGGCACTATGAGAAGACGCAGTTGTAGACCATCAGACGCGGTTTCGGCCGCGATTGACGAAGCAGGAACTATTAAATCTACGGCCAGTACAACGGCTAGCGAATACAGCCCCATTGTTATCCAGGTCAGTCCCCCCTACAAAGCCCTGCCTGTGTGCTTGCCTGAAAGACACCTTAACCGCATCACCTGTTTTTTTTTTGTTTTTTTTTTTTTAATTTTTTTTTATTTAATCTCTACCTTCGGTCTTTGGTACCCTTTTTTTGTGGATTTTCGAAGTTCCATCTCGAAAATGTCTACCTCCCTGATATGTCTGTCGATATTTCTATACACTTTTCATTTCTAATTTTATGATAAAGGGTGTTTATTAGGGTAAAGGAATAATTGTATAATAGGAAAAAGGTGCCATTCGTTGGCCGAATAATAGATGTAAAATTTAAGGTTGAATTGTGAATGTTTTTGGTTTCAAAGTGGTACCCTGAATTTTATAGAAATATGAAGATTTTCTCAAATAATAATAAGTAGACATGAAATGATGATTGCAAGACTTTCTCACATACATGTTCTTTTTTTACAATTTCATTTATCTTTTTTCTGTGCAATATGTTGTATTCATATATTTATTTAATATTTGAATTCGTGGTGAATTTATTTTGTGTTATGTTATCTTATTGTAAAAGAAATATTGACAGACATATTTGAAACTTGGACCTTTACGTTCAGTTTTCCGATGTCTAACCATGTATAATAATTCGACATAGCAAGCTAGTCAGCTACGCTTGACTTTTTTAGGCGCATTTTCCTATTATTCCTTCCTCTGTCTTTATTACGTTTTCTTTTTTTTTGGTTTTACTTTTCAGATTTACCAGATATCAGTAGGATACATTAATTATTAACATTATCAATATTATTCTATCATCAGTATTACTATATTACCTCCTGTACTACTTTTTAACTAGATCGTTCGTTCGAACAATGGCCCACAAATCTTTTATGGAGATACATTAGAATATTAATAACATACATTATATTTATACATATTTTTTGGTACAATGGATCTAATGTCATATATAATTACTAATGCTAATAGTGTTACTAATAGTATTGTTATAACTTAGGACGAGGACATTTTTTCACTTTATTAATATACAATACTCTTCCTTGCTTTCATAGTTTTGTTTGTTGCATTGAGATTTCATTAAATTGTTCATGAATTTTATTGGGTAGCATTAAAAAGCGACTTATTTAATCGGTAAAGAAATCTTTATTGCATATTAATAATCAATCTTGAAGCTATTGATAAACAATTAATGCAGGCTTTCTGTACTTACTGTTTACTGTTTCTTTTACGATGTTCTGCGTTTAATCCCTTTACCTGATTTATTTTCTTCACTCATGATGTGTTTGTCCTTACTAAACAAATCACATTTGTGAAATGTGTGTCATTCATATTGCATAAGAAAATTTATATCATAAATATTTAATCTTGAAGTGTCGTGGAGAATTAGTCTGGGGGGGATGGGGGTTGTTATTGTACGAAAAATGTTTTTATAATCTCTACTATCGTCGCTATTGTTAACAATTTTACCGAATGTAACTTTTCAGATTATTATTGTAAATTGTTGAAAATGGGGTCGATGCGAAATTCATTGTTGTATGAGCATTACTGGCTTTTATTAATCCACAGGATGAGAATAATACTATAATTACTAATTATTACTTCTACTACTACCACTATTCTCCTTAATTTTGTTGCGTTTAATATTATATACATCAAAGCTTGTTTCTACAATTATTGTCTCAAATTCCAAGTCTAATAAGGAAGGAATAACCGCATGGAATTTCTTTGAAGATATTCATCTTGTTTCGACGATACATGACCGTGTGGACAAACTGGTAATTATTACCAGTATCTAACTAGAATTCTACGATCATCACGACGAAACATCGCGGGATTTAATAAAGAAGCCAATTAACGAGAAATTTGGTTCGATCTCAATTAATTAGGTTTCTTCTGATGTTAAAGTAACTGATACAAAAAAGGAATTCGCTTTTAAATTAACATTTAATTAATATTTCATATATACTTTCATTTGTGAATTAATTTCTCATTTTTTTTTAATACGAGTGTGTGTATAAGGATGCATTCTAACTAATGATAGACGATTCTTAAAACCTTGCGAAATTTATCAGCATACAAATGAAGTATCATTTCCTTTTTGTGCCTGCATGTACGATCTCTAATCACTGGATTTATAAATTGGTATTCAACAGTGTTACGATAACAGTATAACGATTTAAAAAAGAGTTAATCTGTGATGCATGTTCATGCAAGAATCTTAATATACAAAGAAGCATTAAACAAAGGGGATATCGTTATCAATGAATCAGGCTCATGCAGCTTAAAAAGAAGAAAAGAAAAACTAATCGTTTTTATGCGGATCCTGTGTGCGTGTGTTCTGTGTTAACATTTTCCTTTGTTCTCTATTTTTTTTTTTTTTTTTTTTCTTAAATATCATTGAGCTTGGAAATTGCACGGTCGTGAATCAAGATCGTACCGAAGAGAAATCATTATTTTATAGGAAAAGGAAACAAGAAACAGTACCCACAGAAAAATATAAAGGAATTGCCACCATAAATCCAGGATAACATCGAATATGTTAACTTTTATTCATACATACAAATGTATGCGTACGTGCGTGCGTGGGTGCGGGTGTGCGTTACACCTTCACACACGTCCTCGTGAGTGCGTACGGTTCGATACCTTGTCATCGAAATTGATTGTCTTTTTTGCATGATTGCTCATGTTTACCAATCGTCGTATGTGATATATATATATATATGTTTGTGTATTGTTATATCGCAGCATGTGTCACAAGCATGCTTTGTCTTGGGTATAATACGAAGTGCGTTTTGTGTTCTTTCATCGTTATTCATAAAACTAATGTACAAATGCAGCAATGTTGGTCATCTTTTATGTTCTTTTTTCTTCTGTTTCCCTGAAGTATCTGATTATTTAGTTGTATCATATCTAGTGGACAGTCTTGAAATGTAGACAGCCCGACAATCGTGTCAGATTTTCTATGTTTCAAAATCTATCATTTCATACGATACAGCCTAATATTAATGCCACAATAAATAATAAAATTATTTAATTTAATTGCGCTTATTCTTGTACAGTGAATCAAATATATGTATATGCTAAATGACATTTTTCAGCATTTCTCTTGATAATCGTTCGAGAAAGTATCGATCAATGATACTTATCTTGAACATTGTTTGTCGTTAAAACAAATTCTTTATTTGTTGTAATTTAAGCCTAAGTGATTATGTACCTTATAATGAAATTACGGATTTTCAGTTATACAATCCAATTATTTCGACTATTGTACTAACAAGGAATGTTAGGCAAGTAACACAGTTCCTTTTATTTACAGATATCGCGTGTTACTTACATAATGTTTCGTGTTCGTACAAAACATTTTGTACACAGTGGTAGTAGAATGTGTAATGTATTGCGTTAAGGATAAAAGTCTAAAAGAGTTACACGATAAATCTATCGCAACACTTGAGTTGTATGTATGCAGGCTGTTAAAAAAATGATTCAGAATTTTAGGAGTAGATAACACTCGAGAGATGAAGAAAAAAAATTTTAATAAATGGGGGTGATATACGTCACCCTTAGAATTAAACCTACAGAAATTACGTAGAACGGTATCAGTTTGTCGACCCCTGTTCAGTACAACTTGTCTCGAATAATGAATAAATTTTTATTTTAATAATCTTCAATATTTATATGAAAATTATTTAGATAAAATTTTATTCGAAATTCTGTCATTATCTACCCTTAAGGTCCTGAACCTTTTCTTTTTTTAACATCCTGTAGATTTAAATCTATGTACAATCGATATATCTTCATAGGAAATTTGATATTTTATCATGTTGCACGCTTTACTAATTTAATTAGTACAAAGAGAAAAGAAGCTGCTTATTCTATGCTTACATTGTTATTTTCAGAAACGTATGTACTATTTATTATATGTTTAGCTGTGTAGTAGATAGACGATACAAATATCCAAGCGATTTTTATTCATTCAGATATATTTGATGCATGAATGCATTTTATTTTGTGTTCTGCACTGTGTACTTTTTACAATTTAAGTGTGTAAAGATGTTCTTTTCAGATATTAAGCTTAGTTATACTGATGTATAGATTCTTTCTTTTTTAATTAGTACGTGAGAAAGAAATGTTCGATGTTCATTTATTTCTGTTAAGCTTTATCGTTAGTACTGATGTATAGATTTATTGATTTAGTCAAGTTTATTCATATTTGCCTGAGTAATTACTTCATCTATTGCTTATCTTACACCCATTTTCATTTTTCCCCCCCATTTTTTGCTTGCACTATTTTTTTGTCGACATTTTGATAGTATTCTTCGATCCTGATTCTCGTTGCCTATCATTTCATAAAGATCCCTTTCCTTTTCTGTGCTCCTTTATGTCTATCGATTTTTCCATTTAATGTTTGATGAATTTTCTTTTTTTTTCTTTTTTTTTTATTAATTCACAGTCTGCTTGATGGTATTAAAACCTGAATTTAAAAATGCAGTCGTTTAGTTGGGCAGCGTTGGAAAAAAAAGTCGTTTAGAGAGCTAAAATTATTATAACGTTTAATGCAAAAGAAGGTGGCCCATCTCGACCGGTCTTCTTGTTCTTAAATGACATAATTTAGAAGATCCTTTGTAACGTAAATGCGTATTTCTTTTCTATGCTTTTAAGACTACGTTTTTATTTCTAACAGGTCACCAGGAACGATATAAGATCTTATCATCATAATTTAGTCTTCCCTTTTATTATTAAGGAATTAAAGGAATAATTTAAAATTTAATCTTTATTTTGAGTCCAGGAGAATTGCAGGGAAATAGGAGGTTGGTCTCTCCCTGACTCTTCCTAGGCTAATTTTTAGATTTCACATTAAGAGAAATTAAATGAAACGCATTTATGGAGGATTTTTTTTTTTGTAGAATCAAAATTCAGGTGTTAATCTTCAAGCAGATTTCGTTCCATATTTTTTCTTTGATCTTTGTATCCCACTGAAATGATCGATTTAAACGTAAATTGATTCCATTACAGAATCGAGAAAGCAGCGATCGTCCAAGAGGTGCAGGCGGTGGAGCTGATTTCCAGAGATCAGATTCATCCCCTGGATCTCGACCTAGCTCTGTCTTGCCGGATCTTCTCACATCATCGCCGGGTCAACGACAAGACAAAACTACCAGCGAGGAGGTTGGATCATATTTATATATCATTTTTATCTCGTTCTTTCTACGTATACGTTAATGCACTCATACGTTTAATGGTTCGTTCATGTTCATATATCTCTATAAGAGATGTATCTTTCATTGAATGTACGTTTCCAGTGCATTGAAAGAAATATAACGAACATTGCCACTATCGAGGAAAAGCGGTAAATTGTGAAACGATCGAACACTTTTGATTCGAAGACGTTATCGAATAGATCAGACAATTTGTAAAAATACAAAGTACTGCTTTTTTCGGTAGAATTCATTGAAGCTTCGATCTTTTTTGTGTTCTTCGTGCAATTCTTCATTCTGTGATCGGTGTTATGTCTATTTTTTTTTTTTCTTTTTTTTATTTCGTTTCGTATTCGTATTCCTCTTTCTTTCTCGCAAATGTGAACAGTGAACTAGATGAAATTTTTGCTTTCTTTTTAGCCGTCACTAAGTTCATCATGCACATAGTATTTTTGTTCTGTACATTGTTAAAAATTTACTTGAAAAGAAGAAATACTTTCTATGTTTGATTTATCATTGAACGCTTCGTAGGATCTTTGCTCTTTTTCCATTACTATCATAGTATTATTTTTGCACAATTATAGTTTTAGAATCGGATTTTTTCTATATATAAATGAAACGTCGTTGAATTCGAGAATACAACAGAAAAATGCATGGGACAAAAGTTATAATAGTTCCCACAAGTGTAATGTTCATTTGATTGAAAATTCACTTCTCCTTAATTATCAGATCATCGGTAATATCCACCCACCATGATTTGGAGAATCATCTTTATGACCATTACTTTCTTAACGCCCTTTAAACCCAGCCCAGATGTCGCAGTCATAAATTTCAATTATTCCTCTGAAACGAAAATAAAAGTACGTTTTAAATATAATTAATTACTAAATTAGCACACAGATCGTTTTTCTACCGCAATGGAGGTCGCCAGTGAAAGGGTTAATCACTCTGGCAGATAATTAATTTTTCATACTTCTATAAAGGACACGAATTGTATAAAAATACAATTGCTTATGAATAAGTACTTTGGTGGCCGAAGTCGTAAGAAAATCATTAAGTTTGATTCATCCGTTTTGTCCATTGTATTTTACACGAAAAACCCCGCACAAAACAGTCCCATATCGTCTGTCAACGTGACTAATTCAGAATTCTGTTGTGTGTTGTGGGACACGTGGGAGCTTTAATCCGAAGAGCAGGGCCCTTTCTACTGACCATTCCAATCCCAATACTAATTGCAATGTAAGTACCCATTCGATATCGATTTACCATTCAGTGTTGCTTTTCTGCCTTCTTTTTGCAATAATATGTTTATCAAATGAGAATGTGTTTCCTCCTATGCAGGAAATTCTATGAAAGAAATAACAATAAAAAATTTCTTCTATCACTCTTAATGTTTCATGTATGGAATGCCAGTTTTCTATACACGTAATTCATGCTGTCCTCGTTTTGATTTTCTTGTACATCTGTCCTTGGTGCTACACACCTGATATCAATTATGATATGATATTTTTTATGTCCTTCATTTATCTCACCTGTCCTTTATTTCTGTCACTGTTTATGTCACTTTCTGCTTCATATCTCATTTGTTACAATCATTTCTGGAGTTTGTGCTTGTTTTTGTGACCACAATCACTGCATATGTCATCACAAAGGGATCACACCTTTCTACTTTCTCAACCTCGTATATCAGGGACATGGGCATCAGGGCAATTACAAAACACAGATCAATTAGGAACTAACACGTTAAACGAAAGATTGTCCTAATGTCCATCACTGCTTTGATCCAGTCTATCCCTAACAATCAGACACGGGCCTGCTAGGTAGTTTTATTGACCAGTCTTGCCCCCTCCTTTCCTTTTCCATTTCTCTTTTTCAGTGTAGTTATTAATGAATTGTATGCTCGTATTACTATGTAGAACATTGTGTTATTGATTTCTTCTTGTAGAACTGGTTAAGGAAATTGATAACAGTCTTAGGTTTCTTTCACTACATACGATTATATTGAATTCTTAAAGAAACTTTATATCTCTTCATTAATTTTCTTGTGTGAATTTAATATATTCTAACTGCATGTAATTTCATCGTACATATCTACCTATAATATTTTTCTTCTAATTCTCTCTTTAATACCGTTTTACTGGTTTTCTTCGTAGCATTATTAATTACAGTAATATAACTCTCTCTTTAATGGTTTGATTTATTTAACATCCGATTTCTAGCCGAGCGGAATCTCAAAGTATATTTTGTTACAGTATCGCCAAGCAGTTAAATCACCACCCCCATTTGCGCTTCAACAGAAGCAGAGATCCTTCCTGACTTTTGGATTCGGTGCCGGACCAGCCAGAAGGGAATCTCACGTGAATGTTAATGTAACTCCGACCAGTCATGATCTTGCGTCTGATACACCAGAGATACGCAAATATAAGAAACGTTTCAACAGTGAAATTCTCTGTGCTGCACTATGGGGTGAGTATGTTTAATCTTTATGAAATAGTTATGTATGTTCACGTTATTAATTTAACGTAATATCCGTATGCTTACAGGAGTAAATTTATTAATTGGTACGGAGAATGGTCTTATGCTGTTGGATAGAAGCGGACAAGGCAAAGTTTATCAGTTAATAAGTAGAAGACGATTTCAACAAATGGAAGTTCTTGAAGGTCAAAATATTTTGGTTACAATTAGTGGGAAGAAGAATCGAGTACGGGTGTATTATCTTTCCTGGTTGAAAAGTAAGATTTTAAGAACCGACGGACACAGTGATGTAAGTTCTTTATGAAACCTGAAAGTATATCTTTCACACTAAGGTGTATCCGATACATTCGAATTTTATTTTTACAGCAAGTGGAACGACGCAATGGATGGATTAACGTTGGCGACCTTCAAGGCGCGGTACACTTTAAAATAGTTAAATACGAAAGAATAAAGTTTCTGGTCATCGCGCTAAAGGATTCCATAGAGATTTATGCTTGGGCGCCAAAACCATACCACAAATTTATGGCTTTTAAATCGTTCGGTGAACTAGCGCATAGACCACTTCTCGTCGACCTTACTATAGAAGAAGGTACAAGGTTGAAGGTTATCTATGGTAGTGCTGATGGTTTTCACGCTGTTGATTTGGATTCTGCTACCGTTTACGATATTTATCTACCAAAACATGTAAGATTTTCTTCAAAGACGATTGAAATATCGAAACAGTCATCCTCTGTAGTTGTAGTAACAATATATTTTTAAATTACAGACTCAGGGTCCTATTTGTCCACATTGCATCGTCGCATTACCAAATAGCAATGGTATGCAGCTATTGTTATGCTACGACAATGAAGGTGTATACGTAAACACATACGGTAGAGTTTCGAAAACCATGGTCCTTCAATGGGGTGAGATGCCTACGAGTGTTGCCTACATTGGCACAGGGCAGATTATGGGCTGGGGTAATAAAGCTATTGAGATTAGAAGCGTAGAGAGCGGGCACCTCGATGGTGTATTCATGCACAAGAAAGCTCAACGGCTCAAGTTCCTTTGCGAGCGTAATGATAAGGTATTTATAGGGGCAATAACTTGGTCTACTTAAAATATTTTCATTTATTTGTAATAACACGAATTCCTTTGTGTTTTTCAGGTATTTTTCTCATCAGCAAAAGGTGGAAGTTCGTGCCAGATTTACTTCATGACATTAAATAAACCTGGCATGGCTAACTGGTGATCCCGAATAAGGCCGAATCTGGCCCAGAAGTTATCATCACCAATAAGAGCAAACAATCTATCGTATATACCAAGATATACATCGTCGCCATTCATGTTAACTCGTTTTTCACTGCCAGGATTTAAGAACGCCATGGAAAACAAGAAATGTTTGCATCGCAGTCGACACCATTATCATGAATATCACTTTCAGTCTTATTATAATCGTCATCGTCATCATTATCATTGTTGTTGTCACTGTCGTCGTCATCATCATCACCATCACCATCGCCGTCATCGTCATTATTATCGTCATTATCACCATCACCATCATCACCATCATAATCATTATTATTCTTTTCAAAAAGATCATTATAATAATCAATATCGACACTTTTGCTCGAGTAATTGCTCGTTAATAATCGATAAAAACGAAATATACGACGAAAGGTTCCAACAGTATCTTAGAATCTTTTTGAAAACTATGCAAGGTATATTAATATTTGTAAATCTTCGCATGAAACAATTTCTCAGCTCTCTTAACGCTTCATCTTGCGCGATACGATTTAGCATATGAAAGAAAAAATAAGAAAAATAATGGTTCCTTCCTCAGGTAATACTTTTCTTCATAGAAGAGAATAAATAAACAAATGGATATATGCACACAATTTTATTATACTTTTTATAACAATTATTTTATCGTTTGCTCGGATATCTTTCAATGTATCGTTTTCTTTTATACCTTGGAAGGCCTGACTGTTTAAGAAAGAACGAAATATTAGAAAATGATT
Source organism: Osmia lignaria lignaria (assembly GCF_051020975.1). Lineage (NCBI taxonomy): Eukaryota > Metazoa > Arthropoda > Insecta > Hymenoptera > Megachilidae > Osmia > Osmia lignaria. The sequence continues at coordinate 9,207,217 of NC_135033.1, read as the reverse complement.
CGAAAAGTAGTGTTGCATGACTGAAGAGCAAGCTAAAACTTTTGATCCGGGATAAGTTAATAAACAAATAGACATAGTAAGATATTAACGATCCATAATAGAAGCATTACCGACGTATTATTGTTGTAGATGCAGAAAAATCGCGCAGTATTGATGCTTTCGTCTGTATAAGAAAATAAGAAAAGTAAAAAAAAAAAGAGACCTTCCGGAACAAGTTTTTAACACAAGTGGGTGAACTTTTTTATGACAACAAAACAGTGCGCGAACTGTTTTGATAATTGTAAGGTGCAAATACGCGAGCAAAATAAGTGTGAATGAATTTTTTGCTGTTTACACTGAGAGAATATGGGTAATAAAGACCGCGCGCGCAAAAATGAAAGATCAATTGTGGTGAAAAAAAAAAAAAAAAGAATATGTACAATATACATATTTGAAATAATTCTCAATTAAGTAAGCGGATTCGTTTCTTTTTTTTTTCATCGATAAGAAAAGAACATGATACACTTGACATAATTTTAACTTGTTCGTAAAGCTTTTATAATATCCAATCGATCATAATCACGTATATTATTATCGTATCAAAAAGTTCATATTAGAAAAAGTCCTTTCAGATGGAAAATGAAAAAAAATACCAATATCGACTTGAAAGAAAAAAAAAACACAATATTGTAATAATGAAAAATTAGGAATAAGGGAAGAAAAGTAACTACTAATGTTATTAACTGTATAGTTTTTAGTAAGCGAAGGATTTTTATGTCATTTCTACGATTTAAAGTAACGACGATGACGATGATAATACGATGATGTGTGATGCATGGCGTCGGATAAATTGCATTTTTACAATTAGTAGATTTATATTAAGAGTTTTTCAAATGTAAAGTGATAACATACAAAGAAAAACAAATTTTCTTTTTTTAAGGTATTTACTAATATGCTTCTTATGTTCTACTTGCACCCTCCTCTTTGCGAAGCGGCATTCGCAAGTATAATATTACCAGCTTATAACGTTTACGCTATCGTTATTTCCTCAGATTATTTAGATATATAACATAACAAAACTGTTCGTACAAAAATGAAGAGTAATACGACATCCCTTCTTTCTTCTTTTTTTCAAGTGCAACTATATCTTTTGTTGCGTCTATTTTGCAACGCACAATTAACATCGTTTTGTATAATAAATTTTGTTATATTTATGAATAAATAATCGAGGAAATAACGAAGTTGTATACAGTTGAAATTAGAACACACTGTGTATGTTGTACGGTTTATTCCTGACGATTGATGTACAATGATCATAAATAGAATATTAGACGTGCTATTACGAAACGAAGAAATAGCGTACATTTGTAAGTTTATAATTTCGTATAATATAAAAAATAATAATTTTCTTCTCGGATAAATCGAAATTACGCAACATCTATAATTAAGATAGAGAATATAATAAATTCTGATACACGCAAAGTTATACAATGTTTGAAATTATTAAGAACTTGATATACTCGCGTGCAACTAAAGCATCTTACGAAATTAATGTAATATTAATTAAAAGAAGCCTAAGTTGCACCCGAGCGTACATACCACATTAATTAACGTATGCAGCGTAGATAATGCCTGTCTTTATTACTCGTCAATGAATGTTTTTCGCACGGAACTTTCCACTAGAAGTAATTTTAGTTTGAATGGTTCAGTGTGTAATTTTAAGGCGATTTCATTTTACAATTGATATTTCGAACGATAACAATGAATCGAAAGTGAAGTGAGAAGCGTTGCATTTTTTTAAAAAATACATGTTCGCTATCGTCGTTTATTTAGAAAATCATAGATTAAATTGACGATTCGATGATGCGAAATGATTTTAATTAAACATATCTTTGCGACTCTGATAGCGAACTCGTTATGACTTGGATTTTCTTTTTGTAATTGTATATTTGATTTATGTAAATTACTTACCAAAGTTCCTTTTCCGTTTCTACTCACTTTTTAATCATTTTTCGAATCATTTTTGAATTCTTGAAAATGTAATAAATCCTTAGCAATAATTTATGAATGAAAGTTTCAAGAAATTTTTTAAATAAACACGTAGTATTGTACACTCATTTATTTATTTGTATATAAATAAATATATGACGTGGTATGTGATAAGTGGGATAATATAATATACTTATTTATTTAAAAAGGAAGAAGGAAAGCATACGTTTCGAAGCTTTTTACGAATATTATTCAAACATAATTCAAGCGTTATTATTCGCAATATTTCCAAGTGCAACAAAAAATTGTATTTTTTCGACGGCCCCCGGGGGTAGTTGCAAAGAGGAGGATATGTAATTAGTGCAACGAAAGACTGTTTTTTAGAACGAAAGAAAAAGTAAAGGAAGGTTTTTTTATTGAGCTTGGATGGAAAAGAAAAAAAGGAACAGAGGGTGCGCGCGCGCGTGTATGCGATTTAATAGAACGATCGAATTTTTTGGCTGAATGTTATTAATGTATGGACGGTTATTTACGAATGACAGGGAACTCCAATATTATAAACAATAATATTACTTCCATAAAAAAGAAAAAGCAAAAATTCTCACGCTATTAATTTCGTGCGAAGAAAAACGATATTTCATTTTCTCTTATTCCTTCGTCACTTTCGGTTCCTTTGATTTATTTCGTAACTTCCATCCAGTTACCTTGAATCTTTTATCATCTTGCACATTGTTTCCCAAAGATGGTAGTGATGATTATTATTATTTCTTAAATATTATTATAATTATTAATTGCTGTAGTTTATGATTGCAATTATTGTTATGATTATTCTATCTATCCGTACGTGTCATTAATGACTATTACCATGCGGTACATTATGATTACAATGATTAAGGTTACTACTATTATTACTATTAGTCAAGTCAAATATACAGACAATTTGTAATTGATGCAATAACAATTTCTCCGTATATCCTCTGTACCATTGTCTATAAAAGTGTCCCAAATTTTTCAGATCCTACATAAAAATTCTGGCATGATTTAATCACGTTAAAAGTATCACGAAATAGCACCCACTGTATATCGATTTAAATATATATTCCATGAAAGTGGATGGTAAATTTTTGTCTCGGTAAAATTTCATTGTTTGATATTTTTAATAGAAAGTCGTCAAATCGAATTATCAAAGCTTACGTCTAAACCGCGTTCCATCGATCGTTTATCGTGGATAATGAGCCACGAATAGCAGTTATGAGAGCCCTTGAGGGATATTAAACGATCAGAGGATAGAAACTCCACGCTTACGGAGATAACGATGCTTTGGAGTTTCCGGTAGTAGCAGCACCAAAGCACGATTACACAGGGTGCTTTCCGATGATACGTATAAAGAGAGTTCAACAGCGAGATTATTGAATCAGATTAGCCTTATTGTAAGCAACTTAATAAATCTACTCGCTTCCGATGTTTCCTACCTTCGTAAAACATATTCACAACAGGATTATTAAAAAACAAATATTATAATACGAATACTATATTATTAAATGCTAACATGGAACACGAACTTATAATACCTTTTCTATCATCTCGAAAAATTAATTTTTATTGTGGACTCGGAGATTAAATACAATAATTCTTTTTTTTGCAATGTGAATCTTTTATTTCATTTAAAAATTTTAAAATTTTCAACCTGAAATAGTTAATTCGCGAACGGCGCAATATTTTTCGAACCCGGTGAATAACAATCAGCGTTCGATTTGATATTCATCGAACGGCGTCGATAAAAATTTTTCTTTTCGCTGCGTGATTGGAATTTTCCAGCGAGACTTTCCGGCAGGAGGTTCGTTGATAAGGGTAAGGATCTTGGTAAATTAATGAAACTGAAATTCGCTGAGAGTTTCCTTTCATCGGAAATTAGGGAAATGTCTATCGATCTTCCGTTGTGGATTCTTTTACTCGTCGTTTGCAATTAACGAATCACCAAAGGCAGCAGGTTGAAACGAGAGGAATCACCGGCTTCGGGGAAAGAAGAGGAAAATGAGATTCTCGATGATGGTGGAGGGACAGGGTAACATCGCCTCCCGTGAATCGAGGAGGATTGGTCGAAAGGGGAAATGCGAAGCAGAAACTAGTTGTCGCGGAAATCGATTTCCACCGTCAGACCCGGCATTACCCAGTGGAATTCGTAACTTAATATTATTTGACGTTACCATTCGCATGCTTGTTACTTAACAATGACTTTATCTCTCGATGGACCTACCCCGTTCCATAAAACGAACCAACTTCCGATCACGCCTTTCAATCGCTTCTGCATTGTTTTAAAACGCGACACACGCCGGTGACTACAGACACAAAAGGTCTGGACATTTTTTTCTTCTCGAGGGTTTATGACTTTTGGGGTCTCAGACACCCCCAACTGAGGTTTTAATTGAATAAATTTTAATCGAATAATATAAAATTCGAGTAAAGGTAGTCGGTAAAGCGGAACGTCACGGCTGATGGGACACCGTTGTTAACCGTTCAACCTACAGCGAGGTGAAGCCTAGTCAGTCTTATGCCGACCACCGAGGGGTGCGGACCTACTTCGCAAACATACACAAGTCTTTAACTTATTTTCTACATTTATCTAATCTATTTTATTCATTTTCTGAGCTTATTAAATAATTTCACGAGGGGGGTAAAATTTATAATTTCATCCCTTTTTATGGGCCTCGGCTCACCTTTCTTAGTTATTCATTATTTTATCCTTCTTTGTGAGCCTCGCGGTAACCACCCTTCCCAGTTATTTAATATTTTATCCCTCTTTATGGACAAAGGTCCACCCTCCCCAGTTATTTATTATTTTATCTCTTTTTATGGGCCAAGGCCCACCTTTCCCAGTTATTTATTGTTTTATCCTTCTCAGTTTTTTATTATTTTATCACTCTTCATGGGCCAGGGTTCACTCTTCCCAGTTATTTAATATTTTATGTATGTTCGTGGGGCCCGAGTACAACCTTCCCAGTTATTATTTTATCCCTGTTTATGAATCAAGGACCACGATTCCCTGCTACTTCTTTCCTCATTCCTCTATGTGATCCTCGCAGGGACCACACCTGTATATGTATCCTTGTATCATCCTATCCAGGATGACCTATCCAGAATCCTATCCAACCCTTACATCTCTGTATCCTTTACATCTTTGTACCCTTTATATCTCTCTGTGCCCTTCATATCTCTCTGTGCCCTTTATATCCCTCTACCTCTTACATCTTTCTATTCCTTACACTCCCATATTCCTTCCAGTCCCATATACTTTAAATTCCTGTATCTCTTGCGTATCCTTTGTATCTCTTGTATACCCTTTGCATCCCTTGCATCCTTTACATCCATCTTTGAATTAAAATTTTCTCGAAAACAGCGCCCTCTGGCGGCAAAAATGCGAACTAAAATCGCGATGTCGAATCAGCGCCCCCTGGTGACGAAAAAAGGAACTAAACCAGACTCAATTTTTGGCCCTCTAGCGGCAAAAATGCGAACTAAAATCTCGATGTCGAATCAGCGCCCTCTGGTGACGAAAAAAGGAACTAAACCAGGCTCAATTTTTGGCCCTCTAGCGACAAAAATGCGAACTAAAATTGCGATGTCGAATCAGCGCCCTCTGGTGACGAAAAAAGGAACTAAACCAGGCTCAATTTTTGGCCCTCTAGCGGGAAAAATGCGAACTAAAATCTCGATGTCGAATCAGCGCCATCTGGTAACGAAAAAAGGAACTAAAGCACGCTCGATTTTTGGCCCTCTAGCGGGAAAAATGCGAACTAAAATTTCGATGTCGAATCAGCGCCACCTGGTGGCAAAAAAAGGAACTAAAGCATGCTCAATTTTTGGCCCTCTAGCGGCAAAAATGCGAACTAAAATTGCGATGTTGAATCAGCGCCATCTGGTGACGAAAAAAGGAACTAAACCTGGCTCGATTTTTGGCCCCCTAGCGGCAAAAATGTGAACTAAAATTTCAATGTCGAATCAGCGCCATCTGGTGGCGAAAAAAGGAACCAAAGCAGACTCGATTTTTGGCCCTCTAGCGGCAAAAATGTGAACTAAAATCTCGACGTCGAATCAGCGCCATCTGGTGGCGAAAAAAGGAACTAACTTACCTTTACTTACCTTTACTTACCTTTACTTGAAGCAGTCTTTATAATATATTTATTATATGGGGTGCAGAGATGTAAGGAATGTAGGGATGAAAAGAATGTAGGGATGAAAGGAATGTAGGGATGAAAGGAATGTAGGGATAAAAGGAATGTAGGGATGAAAGGAATGTAGGGATGAAAAGAGTGTAGGGATGAAAAGGGATGCGCAATTCAGTTTAAAAATGGATGCAAAGGATGCAAGGAGTGCAAAGGAGTGCAAGGAGTGCAAGGAGTGCATGGAGTGCAAGGAGTGCAAGGAGTGCAAGGAGTGCAAGGAATGCAAGGGATATGGGTAGGCAGGGGCGGACCCTGCGAGGACCATAAAGAAGAGTAAAATAATAAATAAGAGGGATGGTGTGCTGAGGCCCACAAGAGGGATTAATTGATAAATTATATCCCCCTTATGAGGTTATTTAATTAAATAAATTAAGAAAATAAATTAGGTGTACACCTATATGTTTGACAGAATGATGTGTTCCCCTCGGTGGCCGCTGTAAGAGTGACAAGGGTTCACCTCGGTTAAGCTTCTTATATTGAGAAGTAATTATGATGTTTTAATTTAAGTTCTATATTTATGTATATTATATTTTTAATTTAATAAAGATCAAACAGTTATTGATATTGTATAAATGAATAATTGAAAAAAGAAATTGCGTAAATTCTGAACTGAAATTGTGTAAATTAAATAAATAACTCAGTTGCACTTTTAAAACGATTTACTAATTAAGATACATAAAATGAATACAAGTGTCATACAATTATTTATTAATTTCACGGTCTTGTGCTAATTTAAACCGATTTTTAATAAAAAGAACCAAAGAGATCGAAAATTGTGTCTTCCCAGTTGTGAATGCGAGGTGTGGTGAAAGAGGAACTGGTAAAACAGGCACAACTGTACAAGTAAGATCCTACTTCACTTGGGGGTGTCTAGGTTGTCCAGTCGTTTTGCATCTGTAGTCACTGCATATCCTCGACCGTTTCTGGCTCCTGTAAAAATAAAAAGAAATTTTATCTCCATTCACCGTCACTATGAATTTTTAACCGAGATAGTTAAGAAATTCATTTTAAACAACTTCAATAATTAGTATTTTAGAAGCTACATTAATTGTATAAGAGAACGCATTAGGTGACTGCTGGAACATGGAAGTCTGCACAATGCTACCTAATCGTTATGCCATTGGCACCACGTTCAAGCACAATGAAACCTCCATTGTGGGGCAATCTCAAGCATGCGAAGGCACTTCGATGGCAATCGCGAGGGAAAGTGTGCTAGCGTTCGGTAAATAAGATACTATAAGGTCAAATGGGATTTCTAGATGTCTGGAGATGTTCGGTTCGAAACGAGACACTAAGATAGCCTACGACAAATCTTTTGGCTTTTAGGAGAGAAGCCGAATCTCATGCAAGCCTTGATCACAGAGAGATGGGTCGTGAATTCGTAGAAGTTGAGCATATGCTCCCTAAACGCTCATCGAAGGTGTGTTACCAATTTTTATTTGCTGATATCTCTGAAGTGTAGTCCTCTAGGGGAAATAAAATATCACGAGATACTGAGGTTTTTTCCATTCACTTTTGCAGAATTTCGATCGTTCCGGTTATAAATGGTACCGCTAGCGGATTTATAGTTAGTAAACCTGGGTTCACATACAGGTATATTGGTGTAGTAAATGGATTAGCTGATTGACGGATTTTCTAACTATATAAATCTTAAAGTTTCATTTTTTCATACAAGTACTTGAGAATTTACAATAAGATAGAAATAGTTTTGTATAGTTGTTCACGTCAGAAAAATGGTACATAGATATGCATTTGATGTATGGACTTACCGAATGTATTTCAGTCGAGGCAAGACGTTTATCCATGGGATGGTTTCCCTAGTGGATTGCTAGATAAAACAATATTTCAAACATTATACGAATACCTGCGAGATACAAGTTCGTTTAAAAAACGACGGTCAGGTGGTAGTGAATTGCTAAAATAAAAATGTATCTGTTGCTTGGATGCAAAGATATAACGCATCTATAGAAACTTTTAGAAACATCGTTATTTATATTCTCATGATTATAGAAACTTTTCTCATTATTCTCGTATAATGAGAACAATACATTTTGTCAATTAATGGCAAAGGATGATCTATTGTGTTCAATGATATTACACGGAAAAAAAGGCATGCTTTATTTCACCCTGATATGTAATTAGTATTAATGCGGTAATTGATAGGTTCGAGTGCAATTAGAATGCCGAAGGATATTAATAACGGGTTAGCGAGTTCGGCTGTTATTAATTGGGCATGGTAAAGCCAAGGTGGTAGCCACAATGGTCAGATATCGGTATGTTATATCATGTTATAATAACGTTTCCACGTGCTCGCACTTTCTGTACACGTGAATGAAGCAAGCTGTTACCAATTAATGACTTTGCAATTAAATCCACAATAACCACTTACGATAATCAAGTTATTAATAGCTATCTTACCCTATACTTACGCACCTTATAGTATTAGGACTAATTAGAAAATTTAATTTGTTCTATGATCAGTGACGTATTCTTAATTCTTCGAAAAAGAATTCCTAATTCCTGTGGCTGACAGATTTCTATGCAAATTCAACTATCATCCATACATGGGAGATGGAATATTAAGAAGGAAATAAATATTGTTTATGGCTGGATAAATTAGCTCTATAGATCGCGGTAAATTGACAAGTATAATAGGTACTTTTCGTCGTTTTCATCAGGATAATGCCACTGCTCATGTATCTTTAAACACTGGACTTAAAAATCGATGAAAAGTGCTTTCTTGAGTACGTACATGTTCATGGGCACACGTTTGCACCGACACAAAAGGCACGTTTCGGTTAGTCGAAAATGTGGGGACACAAATGAAATCCCTTCGATCGATCTAAAGGTCCACAAGTCCGGCGTTCGTTGTGAATACGTTCCATCCTTGACCCCGCTTGGATTCTCTGCTAAATCGTGTAATACAGAAAGGAACTTGACGTGAAATGGTTCTGACACTGCTTTTCTGAATCCTCTGAACCATCGCGCGAAGAGTAGGAACATTCGAGTCATTATTTTACTATTTAATCTTAATTCATAATTTTATTATTTGAAATTAGTTGCCTTAAAATTGTCAAACGAAATGAAATTATATTCATGCAAAAGGAAACGAAATGTTAGCTATTAAAGTGATAAGTTAAAGCGAGTAATTGGCCTGAAATTCTTCCTTTTTATTTCACTGCCTTGGAAAGCAGTATTTCGTTCCTCAAGTTTATGTGTACATTTGCAAAATGAGTGTAAGCAAGTGATAGTCGAGCAGAAACGAGGCCAGGATTCTATTCCATTACCTCTGCTTACTCCAGTCTTCCGCTTTTCTTAAATTCCAAGCAATGAATTCGTACAAAGATCTACAAGTATCCGTTTTAAAAGAATACTCTTTCATTTTTCATTTCATTACATTTTCGGTACCTTTCAACAATCTATTATTCTATCCCTGGAGGCTTGTAATAAAATATTAATTGTATTCCTTTTTACCCTTTTATTCAATGTTCCTAATTGACCCTACATTTAATTAATTAAACACGAGATGTACTAGTATTAGAATTGTGTATTCAGTAATACGTAGCGCCATTGATCGGTACCTTTCACTTGACGCGAGCAGACGGTCTGACCATAACGCACTTATACTACTTAGAGCAGTGCCCGGCCGCACGGAGCATAGTGTCGCCAATCTTCGACCAGAAACGATCAAAGATATTAATGAAACGCTTACATGATAATTTTCGGCAGACTATAAGCTTCAAATTAGTATAAAATAAATGCTTTTATGTCATCAAAATCGTGTCAAACTATACGTGCTAAAAGATCGATATATTTATATAATGAAATTGTACCAAGCTTTATATAAAAGGAATTGCTTTTTTAAACTGAAAAATTCATTCAAACTTTCTATTCTGTTTTGTATTATTCCGTTCTCCCAGTATCTTATCGTATTTCCTAGTAGCGCGTGCACCAAAAGAAACAGAATGTCTTTTTTCCTTCCTCCTCTATCTTCCTCCTCCGCGGTGTCTCTTTCCCGTAAATATCACAATAAGAATTTACATGCAAATTTTAAATGCTCGGTTCAGTACGGAATCACTCCTACTTTCCTTTTTCCTCCGTGTTCCGTATTCTCCCTCTTTATGTTCAATTGATTTTTTTTCACCGATAAATATACACGCTGAACTCGTTTCCGATTTTACATCTCTTATTCGTAACTTACAAAGTGGGAACGTGAAAATTTTCCATTATATCATTTAAGAAAAATATCCAACCACCGGAGGAACTATTCTTAAGATTTTCCCTAGTTTTCCGAAAGCCCATTCTTTGTTCGTAAATCCAGTGTGAGAGATCACATGCAAATATCAGGACACGAGATTTCCACGTGAACCGGAGCTAATTTTTCTCATCGCCCTCTTTTATTTTCTTCTTTGTTCGTTGATTCTTGAAGGGAAAAGCATTATGGGAACTCGGTGTAGAACGTAGGTAAGAGTGGCTAAATCGTCCGTAAAAATTCCACGAGTAATTGGCCACCGAACTATCTTTCGTTCTTCTCAACTTCCTACCTCGACGCGTTGTCCTACTATTTTATGAAAATAGCGCAAACTTCTACATAATGTCCTCGCATTAACACGTTGAATAAAATGGTGTTTGAAATTTTTATTTGCAATTGAACGTAATCAATATTGATACTTTATAAAAAAAAAAAAGTCGCGTTGATTTTTCTAAGGGGATGTAAAAATACTGAGAACAATAAGACTCTTCTTCCGGTTCAGTTTTGCGGTGAATTGTATTATACGATCGGGTGTATTGGTGATACCGGTCAGGATTCGATTAGGACTTAAGTGGATTATAAACGACGTACTTGCAAATCAGTTCTGCTCGGCAATAATTAACTATCGGCAAGGAGTTCGCTTTAAGCCGTATATACCTTGTGCGGATTCTCTACCGTATTACCTACGGACGGAAATTGAGAGCTCGTTGTCATTGTCGACGACAATGGACCACTCGGCGATCCTATGTAAACCTCGTTTTCGATCTACTGGCCTCGCAAAGTCAACCGGACATTACGTTTATCATTAATTAAATAAATAGCAAACTTCCTTGCGCCCTTGTACGATGAACGTTAGTAGAAACTCGTCAGCACAGAATATTCCTATGCAAACATAATTAGATAATGAAGTATTTACGTAATCATCTTTTATAAACCTTAAACTTTAAATTGATATATCAGAAATTGTATTTAAAGATATTTTTAAGTCATAAAATTGTATCAGAATAAAGCTGTGTTCACTTTTCAGTAGAAAAAGTCGAATATAGTCAGACACGAAGTGTCGGTCATCGATTATCACAATGGCGATCAAAGTGTTAAATTTCGACGGTGATAATTCATTTGCAATTGTTTGAAATGAGAGAAATAAAAGTATTGAACAAGGTGAATATCGTAATTGAGAGAACAGAGAGGAACGACACGTCGCGTCGTTAACGAAACTCGTTAACACCTAGGCATCGAAAATTGACGCGGGTATTAAGCGCATGAGAAATAATTAGAAATTAAACACTTTCGCCTTGGCTGGCAACTGGCAAGGTTAATTGGCCTGTTTCCTTGTCATGAGGCGGCCTGAGCAATTAATTACTTTCACACGTTTCCCGTTACTGGTTTGTTAATTACATGCTTAACTGCATTACGCGAATACGTAACTAGGTTTGCAATTGGTCGAAGTGCAAACGTTATAGAGGTACACAGAACCCAGCTATAACGAAGGAAATTCTGCAAAGTATTTTGCAATTAATGCTACTGTTAGGAATTAATCTGCTTTATCAAAGGGAACAACAATCTGAACGCGTACACGAAATTTTAATATAAAAATTATTTGTTGGCCACTTCAGCGAACAGAAGAAAATAACATAGGATTTTTTTCAAATCCTTTATATTTTCACGAAACATATTTAGCATTTTTTGAATACAAAAGTTTCTTCATAGAATAATCTTCCCATCCTATTCCCATTTTAACACAATAAATTGCATTTTTGTAGCGAAGTAAAAATATATTAATTTTTTGTATTATTGAAAGTTTTTGCACAGTATCAGGTGCTGGCCACATTGGAAATGGAATATTTACTAATGGACAGTGTTAAGCTACAAGTTAATTGATTGGTTGTTCTTTCTAACAAAGAATCAGCCATTTAGCGTTAAGACTATTGATGAAATAGTAATTATTTTCACTCCAAAATGTATGCTTCTGAATTAAAATGCCATAAGTTAATTAAGTTTCGTTTAATGCAGTTTAAGTTTTTAATAAATTCTTTGTTTGTATTACAATTTATTATAATGAAACTTTTATTGATCGTAGCTCAGTTATCATGAAGATACACCAGAGAAAATTCAGTTAAATAATTTTGCAATTAATGTTACTATTAGGAATAACTATGGTTTCCATGGGATAATGGCTTCTTTTGTTGTACAACATTCTCCGCGCTTATGTCACTACAGGAATACTAGCTCAGTTTAATTTTTTAACATTCCTTTCTTTCTTCTTTTTTTTCCCTTTGCATTATAAGGCGCCTGCCTTTTCATTCGTGCAACAGCGGTTGCTCGCTGATACGAGATAAAAGACGTGGCATATAAAGTACTGAAGCTTCTATGTTCTCAGATAAAAATAATATAAATTGACAATAAACGAGACACCAGTGGCATAGCACCAATGTAGAATTTCAATTTAATTGCAATTAAGAAAACAATGGAAGAAAGCCTTGTTTTAACCCAGTAACGTACAATAATGAAATGTTGCACGTTTCATATGTTTAATATTTCATTTATATCAGAATCAGAAGATTACATTACGTATTCCTTCATGCGTACCGTCATTGATCGGTAGCTACCACTTGACGCGAAAACACGGTCTGACCCGTAACGCAGTTATACTACTTAGAGCAGTGTCCGTCCACAGAAAGCGTTCACTATCACTGCTCTTCGTTTCGTGAAAGCGTGAAATCAATTTAACGAAATGAAAAATTGATTATACAAGCATACTATAAAATTGTAGAAAAATGTATAAATGAAATATTTGGTATTAAAGAATAATCTAACAATTTTAATTTGTTTTCTTTTTTTCTTTCTCTCAATCCTAATCAGAACGTCCTACATCATCTTCCCTGTTCATAGTACGAATCGAAAATCGTTTGACCCTGTTAACGATGGCAAAGATCGTGGCTGGTAATTTCGGAACAATCACTTCTATCATTCTAAATTCCACCTCTCGTATTCTCATAACGTCAGCTCAGACTGCTCCGACCTATCTTCCACGTCTCCTTCTTCGTGTTCCTAGCGTAGTTTCCTATGTAGTACGTCGTGATCTTCTTAGATGCGTGGAATTGTCGCAACGAAACTCGTTATCTCGTGTCTAGAAACTGAACAAGCCATCTAACCGCTGTGACAGAGACTGGAGAGAGGCAAGTGTTCATCAATTACTGTATCAAATGAAAACTGGCTAACCATGGAGATTACGTTAATATTTAAAACCGTTGGATGAAACAGGAGTAATTCAAGAGATAGCGTGACACATTTACGTGACGTTTGAATCGAAGATTGTAAATCATAGGATTATAAAACTAATAGAAAAATTCGTTTGGAAGTTTCGATATTGCACGATATTCTACCTTTATCCATCATAGATGCGATTGACTACGCGACGTTGAAGCATTTGATATTGAACAAATCTTTTTCTTACCTTATATAAAATTTCGAATGTCTGATACGAGGGCTTTTAACGAAGGAAATGAAAGAATGCACGATAATAAGATAAATTCCTATGGAAATGAAAGGGTGATCCGCGTATGTACCGAGCAGGGAGGATGTCAAACATCGTACCCTTACAAAGTCACCGATCACAATACCCAGAAAAGTTTGCTCGGACGAAACTCGTTACCTGGTACCAGGGACACGTCTGGGCAGGCAAGCGGGATGCGTCCAGGGCATTCGTCCAAGCATCTCCGACGAAGAAAGAAACAAGAAACTCAGACAGCATGTGTCCGAGGGAAAAACGTAGAGCGTGGAAGGTTTCCAGCTATGAAACTTTTGGAAAAGGAAAAAGATAGAGAAAAAAAAAAAGAGGAAAACAAAAAGATGAAAATGCGATAGGTAAAGCAGAGACATCCACAGGTAGAGAAGGAAACGTATGAAAAGCGAGAGGAATGGAATAGGAAGAGAAAACAGTGGGAGAAAGATAGATACAGAAGGAAGAAGGCATATAAAGGTGAATGAGAGGATGAGGTGGAGTGGTGTAGGTGGCCTGGGGATGAGGAGAAGCCGGGGATAGAGTGGATCCAGGGTGAGGAGAGGAAGGAGGAGTTGGAGAGAGATTTGTGAAGGTAGGAGAAAGCAGCAGAGGTAGCAGCAGCAGTGGCAGCAGCAGTGGCAGCAGCAGTGCCCGGGCATCAGGGCACAGTATGTTGGGCGCAAGCGCCAGCCGGGTTAGACTAGGGTTGCTGGTGCAGGCGGCGGAGGGTGGGTGTCGGTGGGTACCTGTAGGAAGTTTATCGGCGGCGAGTCGGTGGTGGGTGGAAGCGTTGCCTTTGGAGGTGGGGTTGTAGGTGGACGATGGAGGTGGAGGTGGAGGTGTAGGCAGGAGCATACTCCGTATACCGAGGATTTCCAGGCAGCAGACAGTCTACGGCCCGGGACAGAGGGACCAGGACCAGCCTCGGAAAGGAGAGCTCGTCGTGGACCCCCTTCCTATAATCGAAACGGATTTATTTTTTCCAAGTGTTCAGTGACCTTGAATGTTTACACGTACCCTTGTTCCATGCTGATTCGTGACGGGAATGGAAGAGGAAATCTTTTGACCACCATCCGACGGGATTACATTTCGCTACACGATTCCTTTATCTTGATGCCTGGCTCCGAGGTATATACACGATTCTACCGGTGTGATCGTTAATCTCGTAACGGCGATGCGTTCGTAAAGGAATCGCCGATAGCTGTGAATGAGATTGCGAGAAGCCGTGGAGAAAGAAGAATTAGAGATGAGCGAAATCGTTCGGCCGGGAATTGCTCGGAGCACGTGCCTCGCACGCAGAAGGCGCTCGGAACGGCACCAGGTGCGCTAATCGAGGACCAATCTACGAAACAAAGTGACGCACGAATAATTGAACGTTGCACCAACATAACGTTATCGTTTTTTAACGTTACCGAGATTCAACACCGCTCTTACTTACACCTAAGATCTTAAGTCGATCATCGTTGAACGAACCGGCAAGCAGGAATGCAAGTTCATGCTGTTGTACCTTCGAGGACGATCTCGATGATCGTTTTATTAACATCCTTTTTCATGTTCATCGGAATCGACGGCATGGGACATGTCAGTGGACACAATGATCGGTCTACGTTTCATCAGGGTAAGTTTCATTTTATTTTTTATCATTTAGATATTTTCTTTTTAAGTTTAAGATAGATGAATAAATATCCTTTTTGTTTGGTATATATATTACCAATGGTTCACAGAAACCATACTTATCGACTTCGTAAATAGTTAATTTTTAATAAAAACGTGAGCTAACAATTTTTCCGAGATACAGAGAGAAAGAAGCGTTTAATATTGCTTGTTGTAGAACGACATGTGGCTTGCGAGTGAGAAAATCAGGTATCGAATGTATACGGTAACGCGTATTGACGGGTGAAAAACATGAAAATGAATTTTTTGACAGGCCATCAGTAAATGTCTATCGCTGCTCACCTGGTTCGACAGCTTCAAAAAAGTCCCTATTTACATTCGTTTACTTACAATAGCAACAAAACCCCAGTCGCTCTTGTATAACGTTTCTCTACCTTTCATACATCAATAACCCAAACTTTTATTAAAATTAAATTTCAATTCTAATTACGCGAATTAATTTTAAATCATACGTAATTTCATAAAAATATTCTTAACGTAGAGCGAAATAAATTTGAAGGGAGAACATCAAAGGCAGAAAGTAAGAAAATCGTTTTAACGAAGATAACTATTAATTAAGTGCAAATAGGGAGGATCAGAAAGTAAACGTAGAAAATCACAAAGTGGAACGTGTCATAATCTATAGCACGTTTAAGCGTTTCAGTTTAACGAACGATCTAAACTTTTGCTCTTAATGTGTAAGGTCAATCTTGTGCCCAAAAAAAAAGGGATCCAAAATGTACTCCCTAGAGGCGATCATTCAACCCTTCACTGTTTCGAGCCCACGGGCAAAAAGTCATTTCACAGTCGCTACACTTTTTACCGCAGCACCAAGACACATACCCATACAGCACTGTTTACCGTATTTCGCAGAGGGTAACGCTTTAGCACCATTCTCACCCCATATTCTCTTTTTCCATTTCTTCACTGGATACAATATACGAATCGACATTCTTTATATTCTGTATTTGGATATCAGAGGGCATATTCCGTGGAATATAGGAGATCACCTGCACCTGCTTATTTTATATACATTTCATTTTACCAAAAATACAAGGTACACGTCTGTTTCATATTAAATGGACGATTAAAAGTATTCTGAAATGGTACTTCTGGTATGTCAATTTGAAAAAATGCACCATTAAATAATGATAAAAAAGCTAGCCGGTCAAACAAGCATGCAAGCTTTTGTAGAAATTGAACTTCATTGTTTCAAAGACGACATAGAGTTTGTGGAAGTTCAAGTTTCTACTAGGGGGTCTTATTGTCCACATTCACTGTTTGAACTGGAAGGTCCTCTGAGATATACCTAGGTTAACTATACATCCTGTACAAATCCTGTATTTCAATAATCAATTTGTAATTACTAACAATTTCGTAAAGTTACATTAGAAATTTTAATTTTAATAATTTGATAGTCTATGTCATCCATTGGAGGTATGCTTAAATTTTCTTTGGATTCCATCAATTACGTTATTAGAATTTTTATTGACTCATCTAATTAAGAGTAGCGATAATAAGGGCGTTAATTATTGATGAAGAGTATCTCTAACCACATGTTGCATTCATTGTCAGAGCGAATAGAAAATGTTTAATTGAGCCATGTCGAGATCCGAGATGGCATGCATATCTGTTGAAACGTGATGTATA
Source organism: Osmia lignaria lignaria (assembly GCF_051020975.1). Taxonomy (NCBI): domain Eukaryota; kingdom Metazoa; phylum Arthropoda; class Insecta; order Hymenoptera; family Megachilidae; genus Osmia; species Osmia lignaria. The sequence continues at coordinate 9,189,966 of NC_135033.1, read as the reverse complement.
CGCTCGTTTCCCAAGCACAGCTGCATTCCTTTTCATTTGGCTGGTGCAGTCATAGACACGTGGTATGCATTTTTTCTCGAGTCGTCTTCAACAAGGGGTAACATTTCCTCGTGCTTTTATGCATGTATGTATGTAGCATGCATATAGGAACAAGTTGTACCGTAAGGCGGTGGTTTACCTTGCCACATTACAGAAGCCACTTGCTGGAGGTGGCAAGGGTATGCAGGAAATCGCATGCAACGTGACCTACTTACCAAAACAGTTGGAATTCGAGATTCCTTATTAAGAAAACTTCAGCGTCTCTTGATGGTAGAAATTTTCTAAGTCCCCGCCGAGTTAGGAAACTTACGGATTGTCAAATTTATATTCCTACCCTTGGCTAAATTCGATCCTACTATCGACGATTTCTTTTTCCAGATGAAAATTAAAAATTTCCTCTACTCTGTTTTCTATCATACCACCAATGCTATTCGGAATAATATTTTGAACGCATTGAGATTCTAGTTATGAAGAATAATAATAGATATTAAAATAATATTTTGAACGGATCGAGACTCCAATTAGTAAGAACTTTTTAATTTTAAATTTCAAGCTTTCCATTTGCTCTCGATCGAGCATTATTTACAAGCCACAATGGGTAGGCGAATTAAAATTATATTCTAAATGAGAATCTTGACGAAGAAATTTAATATCGCTTGGTATTAAGATTCGCCACTATACAAGGAACATTGTTCAGGGAATTGTATGTTATAGATAACTTGCATTCTGTATACTTCGGTTGGAAGCAGATTCGCTTTATTAATTCCTTCGAGCAAATTTCCTTCTACTTCTTCTTCAACATAGTTTCAAAATCCTATTGTCAACCAAGTAGAAAATGCATCATCATCACAATATTTCCTTGCCTGCCCCCCTCTTTTTTTTTTTTTATATAACTTAAATTGATAATGTGCCTGAGTTTGTCGACAGCTGAAAACTTTTTAATCCCGTCACGTGATTTAATAACTATCATGAAAATTGGAACTCGTCACGCTGCTACCTTTTAAATGCATCACCTTTATTCTTCCTGCATCTAATTGGCCTTAATTTTTCACTTGAAAAAGGGTTATTAAACTTTGACCAGATAATGTGAATCAAATATTTATAAAAGGAAAAATAGGAAAACTGTATAATTAAATTATAATTTTTATTTCAGGATAGAGAAAATAAGAGAAAAGGTAGAGTACCCTTTCTTCAATGCTAAATTAAGTAGTATAACTTACGATAAGTCAGACAAATGAATTTTAATACACATTTCATGATTCTCCTTCGTCAAGCAATCAATTAATGTCATTGATAATTTGATAAGCCATTGAATAAAAACATTAAAAGTACTTCCTGAGAAATTTTAATGAATATTGAACGATTAAAAGCTATCAGGTGTCACTATTTCAGTTCCCGTCAAGTGTTCCGATTTCGATAAATAACACTGCCCAGAATAGATAAAAAAACTAGGTGATTGTTCAGTTTCATTCGAAACAAAGGTTAAAAAAAAGGGAATTGTAATTATCGAAAGTATCGGAATGAAAGATTTAAACGTATTAGTTTTTCGTGAGTTCCGGTAACTTCGGAACACTTAATTGCCCGCAATACTTTTAGGATATTTAAACTTCGGGCAAGATTCAAATAATACCGTGAGTTGAAACTTCACGGCGATTGATTTAATCGAAAACTTGCCAGGGAACGTATTGAATTCCCGATGCCGCCTCGCACCGGTACTACCATTACTAATGAATCATTTCCAACTTTGGACACAACGGCACCGGGAACAATGATGAACATTCCAGTTACCACTGTCGAACGTACAATTTCACCGAGGGGGAAGAAAAAAAGAAAAAAAAGAAATAAGATCGATCGGGGATACCGTCCACCCTCTGCTTCGAACGACGAAAATAAATTTGGCAAACGTTCCCCTCCCCCCCGTTTCCCTTCGGAAACTTCAACAATTCATATTTACAGTTTGCATTGGACTTTTCTTAATAACGAAACTTCTGCTCTAATGTTTCTTCCAGCAGCTAAACACCGGTAATATCTGTCTATTTTCTTCCGCTACAATCATCCTATAATTATTTTTATTTTTCTAAGTTCGCGTAGTTATTTTTATGAAGCTTCGAATTGATACATGCAAAATGTGTCATTTTAGATTACTTCTCTGTCTTTCATCAGACGTATTGAAAATACCTGAATATTTATTTCTCCTAAAAGTAATCCACGTTCCGTTTGGTATGTCGTTGATAGACTAGGGGTTGTGGTGAAACGAGCGGCAATATACATTTGGGACGAGATAGAGAAAACATAAGAGGCGAGAAGAAAGAGAAAAAGAATTAGTTCGAGGCTGTTTTGCACACTGTACGATTTTCTGGTTCGATGTGAGGTCGAACGTGATGTTTCGCCCGAGGAACTCCCTCTTTTTCTTCTTCCCTTCTTTTTTTTTTTTTTCCTCTCCATCGTTTGTTCTCTCGCTCGTTCGATGTAACATTCGGTTGCCTTTCTACGTTCTTTCCCGTTTTCCATCTTTTCTTCTTTATTCTCGTCATCAGGCACAGTTGTCTGTCGTCCTCCTTCCGCGATTCACAGCCATCGGCATCGCCGCGATTGCACCAACCACCGATTCAGATTCCGTTCCCGTTGATATTTTTGGAAGTCCTCGACACGTCGACCGTTTAACTGACAGATGCTTTATTACTTTTACCAATCTAGTCTCTTAAATTTTAGATTTGTACACTCTGTAAAATTGTTCACCCATTCGCCCCTACTACCACGCTTTTAACCGCAATCGTTAAAATTAAAGTGACGGATATGAATTTACACTATCCATCGATCCAACGTGTCTAATTGTAACTTTCCGCGATGATTGATCGCATGCCCATGGCACTGTTCCAGTACGATTAAAACCGTCCGAGTGTGTCTTGCGAGTAGCATCGAAATATACCGGATCGAACAAATAATTCTGATCTATCTAGATCTTCCTTCAATTAAAAGTTTTCTTAAAATGAAATAGATTGAATGCAAAATTGAATTAATATTATTGCTGCCTCGGCAATCTACTTTGGTAGATTCACTTTTAGACCCTTTAATAGCTAATCTTTATCAGCTTAAAAATAATGAAGGAAATATACATTTTTTGTACCGTAAAAAGGTTCAGCCGTCTTCTTTGCTGATTTGTAAACGGATGAAAGTATCAAAGGAAAATTGCTCTATCGGTGGAACAGAAAATTCAGGTCAATTTAAAATACTGCACTCTAGATTCACGCTTTTCATCGACCTTATCCACTCGCTTAGCACTCGGCAAGATGCTAAATTATAACTCAGAGCGTTCGATGGAAACCAGGCGGCGAGTTGACAGCATCAAAATTAATTTCACGTCTTCTTCTTCTTCTTCTTTCGTGCTACACCGTGACTCTGGAACAAGCTTAGATGGATGCCTGCGTTTATTCCTGTGGAAGATATAATGGGCATCTCCCTCTTTTCAGTTAAAAAGCAGGATGATTGTGTTGAAAATGCGGGATTTCGTGACGGCGAACAATCTTTAACTACACGCGCACGCACGTGTCGTCCACACAAAGGAGAAACAGATGAAAAGATAGAGAAAGAACGATAAAGAAGAAGGATAGATATTGGAAACGGAGGGAGGTTTCAGGAGAGAAAGAAAAAGAAAAGGGAGACAAGCCAAGAGACTTACTACGTGGTAAGCCCTTAATGTTCGCACCAAGACTGATCTAATTCTTTGCTTGACAATTTTCTTATACGGGCGAAGAAACGAATTAATATAATTAATTTGAAGCTTCGCCCCTTTAAATGGAACTCGTTAAAATGTAAAGATTGGTTAAATTATTTGAAGACAGGAGAAATGAATTTTTCAATAATTGTAGTTCATCGACAAAATGAGTTCATCGATAACTGAATGACTCGTTCGCTTAATGGCAAGTTGAATGAAAACGATAAAGAATTGATTCTGGTGGGATCTTTCAATGAAAGGTTAAGTCAAACATAGAGTTATCCCGAGGATGGGGATGGGGTAACATCGAAGACACGGAAATCCTTCTAAAACAGGGATTACTCGGAGAATTTCTCAATTACCAGAGTGGAATGTGTGATGAACTGAAGAACAGAGAAGCGAGGAGGACGAATGAGCGAGCAGAGTCGAAAGAGTAGAGAGAAGTGACAAGCAGCCCGACGGGATTTTAAGCTCAAGACGTCACGAGAGTTTAGTGAAACGGTTAAAGGAGGAACCTAACGAGAAGTCCCTTTGTCCCAAAGGATAACCTTACTCTCCATTAACTGGTCTGCGTGATAGAGTTTCCGATGTGTCAAGGATTCCCTTCAGAACAAATTAAGCGAATCTTATCGTACATTGCGCTTCTCTACTGCAACGATTACACACGCTTTATTCGACGAACAAACGTGTTTGGAAAAAATTTCATTATCGACGTACTTTCGTAGAATAAACCTTGGCTGAAAATCGGATAGGGTTAAAGTCGGGTGTCTGCTGATTTACACGCGATTTCTTGTATCCCCCGAGGAGATGGTAAGACGAAGTACAAGGAAAGATTTGTGACGAAAGAAACTTTCTCGTAGGAAAGATTAAGGTGTTGGCACCCACTCCTCCATATCTTTAAGTTCACTCGACGTTTCACCCTTTACGACCCCTTGAAAAAACACTTTAGCCATGCTTTCTTTCTCCCACAATCGATGAAACTTTTCATTAATTACCCATCCCACCCAGCAGTAATTTGCTTTCAGTCTGATTAATATTTGTTTGTATCGCAAAAATATATTTTCAGAAAATTTGTAACAATTTTTATATGCAAAAATATAAAAATAGAGAGGGTATCAATCGACGTTTGTAATCGTACTTTTATTCATGCTGTAAATCATACTCGATTTTCTCTATGCATAGTTATTTTTCTCGTGAAATATTCGAGCATTTTATTGTCGTCTTTTCTGTGCATATTCTTCATTTTTTTTTATATGCGAATTTTACGACGCGTCTTTCCGTGGTGAACGCTTTTGCTTTTTATTTGACAGTCGTGAAATATTTTATACGTCCATCGTGTATATTGTATATAAACGTGTATGTGTTTATACGTACAATTTATACTAAATCTGTTACACTTGCTTTTATTCCTCCTTTCTTTCCATCCCCTCTTGTTGATTAATAGAGTACAATACCATAGATTTATTATTTCCAGAGAAATATCGAGTTTTTCCAGAAGTAAAGAAAAAACAGTCTTTATTTTCCGAAAAGCATATATGTACATCGAAATCGATTTTCGTCTCCTGTAATTGTCAATAAGTCATTATATATTAAAAACATTGATAAATCATTTATGCCATCATTTTTATTAGACTCTAAGCTTGAAATTGATATACCATAAGCAATATTTGCCGCTACTTTTATGTCATGATACGAACGAAAAACCCAAGTCGAATAAAACTACAATCCTTCTAGATCGCACGAAGCCGGGGTCCGGTCAGAGTGTTAATAATTCTCGCGATATGAAAGAGGAAATCTGTAATCCGTCATTTGGACAGGTCTGGTCGTGTGTTAATTAATAGTTTCGCGTGGCACTTGTTCGTTTGTATTCGCTGACCAACCGGTGTATGATTTCCTCGCGCCTCTGTTCCTCGTATAAATCAGCATCGCGAAACAAATGCCGTTTTACTGGCAATGCAAACACGTTTTTATTTTGTACGGTGCATCGGCAACGACGACACGTTGCGAGTTCGCTCGATGTATATACATATTTTTGTTTTACGAACGCAGGCAGCGTGAATGATTTAGCGGTGCCTATATTAGCGGACACTTGACAGAGTCTAGTGGCTAAAGCTTAATGGCTCTCGTGATCGGAAGGGTGGCAGGGGGAAAAAAAAAAGAAATGCTTTACCGGTGTTGTATCGTGCCACGATTTTTATCCGTTTTACGAGTACCTCGAGTGCTCGTTCGACGACGAGGTGGAAAAAAAGAGAGAGAGAGAGAGAGAACGAGGAGTACGAGACAGGTGAAATTCGTGGATATTAAATTCTGGCCAAATATATAAAGAAAAAGAAAAAAAAAAAGAAAAAGAGGAAGCACACGCGAGCGTGCACGCAGACAGACGTTCCTCGCGAGTATTAAAAGATGTTACGGTCGTTGATCTGTGATACTACCGCGAGCGTATTACATTTGTTCTCCACCCACGACATACATGTCGACGTTCCTTGTAAAATTTTATTCCGCTGTAGAACGTTTAACTTTCTTTCGAATCGATTTCACCGGGATATTATTGAATCTTCTACTTACTACCCCTTTACGAGCAGCATATATCAGTTTCGTTTCTTTTTTTAAAAGGAGAATCGTTGAAAATGTTCAATTTTGGTAGCGAACGAGGGGAAGAAAAATTCTTTCGCAGCATTAATCTGTTCGCGGTCTGACAAGATTTCATGACATAAAAGTATCACGATATAGCACGTATGATACATCAATTTAAAGCTTAGACTTTCCTGAACACGACTACATAAACGTTGCGTTGATATTTTTAATATGGAAAAAATGGTAGTCACTTGAAACGAACGATAGGGTTCTGTCGAGTTGATTTCGAAACGTAAAGAGTCTAACGCGATTTCATGACATAAAAGTATTTGGAAATGACACTTATATTATACCAATTTGAAGTTTAAAGTTTCGACGATGGAATACAAATCACAATTGGACGGTAAAAAGTATGTAATAATGTTCGGATGTTCTTCAAGTTGGAAAGTATTTGTAGTTGAAATTAGCGTCTAGATTTTACGTGCTTGGCTAAATGTCAGCCCTTAATTAATTTTCTGTGCTCAGTCTTAATTAATCCATGCGATTGAAAGGAAATGCGAAATCAAAGCGGAGCAGCGTAGAAGTTGTTTATTGAATTCGTAGGTCGGTACTGCGGTTAAATGCGACGGAATGTTTAAACTCGCGGAAGTGAATTAAGAGTATCGTGTAACCGAACGAAGTTTCAGGGTTTCAAGAAATTAGGAAAGTTTGCACCGCGAATACCCTCAACACTTCCTTCTCGTCCCTCGTCGTGTCATCGAATACGGCAGATATTGCGGTTCAATGCTTACAAATAAGGCTGGCACCGGGCCAATAAAATTCTCCTTGTTGCCTTCGCCGAGCGAAGAAAACGCGGACAAATATTAACATGCAAAATAAATCTTCTGAATGACTACGCTGAATAATTCCAGATACCAGCAAAACTTGTATACCGACGGTTGAAAGCAACAAACTTATCCATGACGAAAAGGAATAATTTTCAAAAATAAGAATATTTTGTACCCTAGGGCTCTGAGAAAAAAAGAATAAAGAAGAAAGAAAATCTATGTCTTTGACAGAAATATTGAATCTAAAATTCTGATAAAATTTCTAAAAAGAATATTTGAATATTCTGGAAACTGTACCTGTTTGCTAAGAATACGAAATACTGAACGAATATTTGTTTCTAATTTTATTCAGTATTTGCTTTCAATTAAAGCAGATACATATGTATGTGTATATGGTGCTTGTGTGAATATCAAGAGATAAAAATAAGAAAGAAAAAGTAAAGGGTGGAAGGACATAGGTAAAAAATGCAAATTACGAAGGAATCTGAAAAGTCTAACTAGAACGCAAACGTTTCATCACTATGCAAAGTTTGAAGTTCAGCTTTATAGGAAATTTATCCTACTATGCATCCATGGTTATGTACATATTGTAATGAAACAGGCAAATTGAGATTCGGCAAATTTGTACCAACTAATCAGCGACCAAAGATCTTTTTATTAATCATCAAACATTAAAATAATTAAATAATAATTGCGATATAATTTATTTTCGCGGAAATTGATTAAAGCTTCTCAAAGTTGGTTGTAATATTTGAAACGTTTCAATGAAGCAATAATGCAACGTAATATGTAACCATGGTTTTCTGTAAACATTTATTGATTCGACGTTAATAAATATTCCTTTCGTAAATATTCAATTGTTTTTCTTTTTATTTTTATTCCAATTTGACTACCATGATATTTGATACATTTACAATTAAAAAGCAAATAAACGATGGGTTTCAGGTTTGTTATATTAAATTACAGAATGATAGAAATTTACGATTTAAAAAATAAAAAAAATCTACCACTCCTCCGAAGGTCAATCAAATTTTTACGTACCAGTAAAGGAAAAAAAGACACATCTTTATTACTTTTAAGAACTAAAAGGAGGATGAAGTCGTTACTTTCGGAACTATTTCACGGGAAAACGTGTCACGAACGAACGAGAACGGAAACATTTCTGACAACTTCATTTGTGTGAAAAAAAAAAAGACGAAAAAGTTAAAGGGGGTGGGTGGTGGGGGGGGTGGCTTTTGGCGAACATGCTATTTAGTACGGTTAAAGTTATTTACGGGTTAGCCCTGTATTTACCAACCAGCCAGCAATTCCAGAAACTCTTATTTTCCGCGCACATACGAAACGTTCCACTTGACTACAGCACAGCAGCTCGCGTTACATTCAACCGCAACCCAATCGCTTTCAGAGAAAATCGCAAAATGATTTTTTTTTTTTCTCTTTCCCTTTTTGGAACTCGTTTCAATGCACTTTCTTAACTGTAGATTGCTTCTATCCACCAAACGACTGGCACTGTGGCCTGGAAATCCATTAAGTTTATAAACGCTTTATATTTCTGAATTAGAAAATAAATTTCAGATAAATAGATTCGTCGAGGCGTTCAACTAGTCGTACTTGAATTAAAAATAAATATACTCAGTTGCATTATTTTTACTATCGCAAGAATACTACATTAAAATAATATTATTTTAAATATTTTCTATTTAAAGTATCGCTTTATTCGAACCGTAGAGAATCTATTTCTGAATTCTTCGATCCAAGTAGAAACATCAATACATAATCAGACACGAGATAAAATTATCGAAGAGGTTCGAATCTAACTAAATATTTTCGTCAGATCTGACGATGATATAAAAGTTGAAAACAAGAAAGTTTGTCGAACGGTTTTGTACGCACGAGAAAGTCGGCAAACACGTCTAAAGAGGAATCTACAGGTGCGCGCTAACAAAATCCTTTGTGCGATTCTCTTCCCTTCCTGCCGTTGTCATTTCAACCCCGAAGGGTGAATCTATACTGCTGCTATTTATTCGAGTCTCACAATCGAGACCATGGTACGTACGTTCCCCTTTCGCTGATATCCTCCAAAATTGGCAAGATAATCTGAATCCACGTTGAAATTTTCCACGACACCCATTTTCTGCCTTTCCTTTATCGGAATATTTATACCCCATAAAGAGGCACGCTTGTTTCCACATTCTCGTTTCGCCTCCTTTTCCCCGGCATTTCACGAATACTTAATTGCAACAACGCTACTAATGGTGATAACAACAGTTATCGTAATAATAACCGCAATCAAGAGTTACGCTGAATTGAATGGAAACTAACGCTAATTACATGTATACGCGTTCCATGAAAATTAACTAGATTTTTATGTTCATTCACTAGCCTTCTGTCCGATAAAATATATTTTGTAATTTATCCGGTTCGTTGATCAAATATAACGATGTAGTTATCGTACAGCTGCGCTGTCTGCTATTTTCTTTACAGAAAAATTGATGTTATCCTTGCACTACTATTTTGTTTTATTAAATAAATTCGAGAATTAGATGTATAATTAGTGGACTGGAGATATTTATATATTTATGGCGTACCGTGCAAGATATATGTACAGAGGACGTACGAGAAAATGGAATTAATTATTTATAATTTGTAAAACATACGTTTGCATAAAAATCTGTAGCCTGAATAATTAAAAACCGAGACCGTTATGAATATAGTCATTCTACAAATGAAAAAATATATACTCATTTAGATAATTAATAATTAATTATGTACACCAGGTGCTACTAATGCTGAAGAATGAATCGATGAAGAAAGATATAACTGCAGGTAATGAGAATGAAATGAAATTTCAGCTCTTTTAGTAAAAGCAATTAAAATTAATTCTTCTACTAAAAACCGTATAGAATATTGATAAATTAAATGAATAACCAGAATTCTATATTGATTGAAAAATAATATCTGTTATACCTATTAACGCTATCTGATGTCGTTCCTGGTTATATTACATCGACTTTAATCGGGTTTGTGGTTAATCGATTTTAAAGTTATTTCGACTTATTTATTTCCCATTATTAACTATTGATACTGAACTATACATCGTTTCATTAAAAGAAAATACAATACCAGTTTCTTTCATTTCTCATCAATGGAAATAATTATGTCACAGTCAGAAACGGTTTGAAACGTGTCCTTTTTAGAAATATCCGAATTTCCTTATTTAAGAAGTATTCACGGAAGATTGGTCCTGTTCCTTTCTAAAAACAATCTATTTCCGTTTCATTTGCATGAGAATTCATTGATCGAAGACAATAGTTTAAACCCATCGAAAATTCCAAGCGCATTTGCATGCACAGGGTGTCTCGGTAATCGTGGTACAGTAGGAAAGGATTGTTTCCTCTTGAGAATATATCAATTGAGAATAGCAATCATTATTATTAATTATTGAAAACGAAACGAAATGAATGAATTTTTGATTTATTTTTTCAAGAGGAATCAGTCCCATCCAAGTGATACTACGATTACTGGAATACCCAGTATATTTAGTAATAGCAAATTCTGTTAGATGAGAAGATTTCCCAATCAGATTTTAGATCTTTGCTTTCGATCTTGCCTCTGAACGTTGCTGCTATAAAATTATCCGTTCGCAAGGGAAAAGGGAGCAAGTGAATCCGGTCACGTAGCGATTTCATTTAAGAGAATCTTGTATTTAAAATCGTCACGCCTTCCCTTACTCATTTACTCAGAAATTGGCAGAACACACTAGAAATCGTTGGTACGCATACATAACAGGCACGTGACTAAATTCTTTTCCTCTCTTTATTTTTTTTTTTTTTTTTTTCTTTTACCTCCTTACCCCTCACTATGATAGCGTGCCTCGCTTCGTGCTCCCCTTTCGCAATTTTTCTCTGTTGAATTGCAACGACGGCAACAGGTGAAACGGGATATGACGTATACTCAATGTCGAGCAATTAAAAAAAAAAATTCTTCGTCAAGAGATCAGACATTTTTCAACCGATTCTATCGTATTAAAAAGATAATTACTCGAATCTTTCGTTAATATAAATCTCTTCCATTAGCAGAAATTGATTATTTCAAGTGTGATCAATTGTATCAATGCAGCAGTGAATTTTTATCTGACATTCGACGATGGATTTATTCGTCATGAATTTTATGACAAAAATATTGTGAAATAGCGCTTACGGCATATCAATTTGAAGCTCAAAGTTTGTTGTTTAAATTGACATAGTAGAAGTGCTATTTTACGACGCTTTCATGTCATCGAATCGTGTTTGACTTTTGATGTTTCGAAATTGCACGCTCACCCTTCTGACGCGTTGCAATGAAAAATATGCAATCCTATGAAATAGAATAAAAGTGCGTTTGGACTTCCCTGAAATGTCTTCCAAAAAATTATACCGAAATACCATTTAAATAAAATAGAATCTTTTATCATGAAACAATTAAATTTTTTTCTAATTCGATCGTAAAGAATGATCGAAATTATCGAATCTTTTCCTTCGGATACGATAGTATCATTCTATCATCGATTGGAAAGTGATTCGTCTAGAGCTAATTGTTCGGGGGTTTCATGGGACAGGAAATCTATCGTCTATTCGGTTTTCTACAACCCCCATATTCATATTCCACCTTGAGATCCGATCTCATTTCGAGCAGAAGATACGTAGCTACGGCAGGCTGCAGCTCGCGAGGGAAAAAATCGATCGAGGTCGGAAACAAGGAATTCCCGGAAGGGGATTTCCTTCTGCTCCACCGACCTGAACCTTTCTCACCCTCTCTCGTGTCATCCCCGTTTTCTCTTCCTTTCCTTCTTAGTCAGCAGCTATCGTACGAGTGTCCCCCCTTTTTATTCTTCCTTCGCGTTTCAAAAAAAAAAAAAAAGAAAAAACAAAGAAAAAGAAGAAAGGGGTTGAAACGCGTGATGGGTACCAGGGGGTTGTATCGATGATTAGCCTTCAAGCTATCAAAGTACTTTTTTGAAACCATCAACGAAGGCTTATTTCGTACCTCATAAATTACTCCTTGTTAATTAGTTAAATGAAAAAATAATTAATTTTGTTATATACAACACTTGGAAAAGAACATTAATTCTTTGAACGGAGTTTGTTTCACGGTACTTTTAGCAAGAAACGAGATGATCTAGAGGGTGGGGGGGACGAAGAGGTAGGAATGATCGAAAGGTGAAAATTGCGAAACGTCGAGGGGATGATTGATTATTTTTCTTCGGTTATACGGCAGCAGGTGAAACAGGAAAAAGTAGAAGAAGAAGAAACGGGGGAGGTATATTATTATTTGATCTGTTCAAGTGTGTCAGAGAAAATGTCTTGTGGATAAATATACGTCTAAAATAACAACGACCATATCTTCCCAGAGGGTTAAAGAGGGGCGCGCGAAATACTTATAGTATATCTGTTGTCAAGAGACCGAAGTTAATTGCAATATCATTATGAAAATCGACGACGCGAAACGTTTGGCCCAGTTTCCATCGACACGATAACCCTGTATAATACCTGTAATACATTTGACCGAATTTACGTAAGATAAAAGTGTATTCTTGTAAAGAAAAAATATATACAGGGTGAGTCACCCTATCATTGCTATAGATGGTAGGTAGTTTTTGATTTATTAAAAAGAAACTTTACTATTATTATAACAAATAATTCAGAAACATTTTAATGAATACCGATAGTGTATATAAATGAAAATGGTCACGTTGGATATTTCTATGGCTATTGTTTCTCTAATAGACAATACTAAGTTGAAAATTAGTTCATCTATTGTTCGTTTCAGCGAACAGTATCGATGAAACGTTCATATAGTCATTTGCATCAAATGTTTCCTTATCGTTAGTCTTTCATTGGAAATCTGAATAAATTTAACAGTTTGTTAAATCGTTTATCGTGTCAGATAAAACAGTGAAATGAAATTTCCTTCATTTAATCATAAGAATCACTCGAAAGATACTTGAAAGAGGAAGTCGGCGAGGAAGATTGAAACGACAACAATCTGAGGAAATCTTTATGGACGAAACGAAGAAAAGAAGAAAAAAAAAAAACGAAGTAAGGTGTACTACGCTTTTATGCTTCAATTGCTTGATTCCGCAACATTTTCTTCTAATTTATTTCGATCTGTCGTGTCGACAAAAAGGAATAAGAAAGAAAAGAAAGGGGAGAAATTGAAACGGTGGAAGCAATTTAGATATTACTTACGTCGAGAGTGGTCCTTTTGCTATCCGAAGAAAACCGGCGAAGAAGTACGAGAAAAGGGTAACAGTGGATGAAAAAAAATAAGACGTGAAAGATGGTGCTCGTCTGGCGAAAAGGAAGAAAATAGAAGGGATGGAGCGGACAGGAAAAGAACGGGGTGGGCTAGAAAGCCGCATAAATGAGAACGCCTGTGAAAACAGAAGGTATTCCGACCAAAGTAAAACGACATCGAAGGAAAAAAAAAAAAAAGACGAATGCATCGTATCGTTTCACTGTCTGAATCCTCCATCATCCCTAAACGTCTGCAATTTCAGCACTTTCACAATTTACCGAATCCTCTCGATCAGCGATCTCTACAAAACCAGGGGGTAATCATTTCAAATATTTCTTTTCTTTATTGAAAGCTTCATAAAAATTAGAGGAAGAAAAACATGGTTAACATTTGTTGCAAGCAATTTGAATATCGCGATGTTTGTTCGCGTTCAATTGCTAAGGGGAAGATTGAAAGACAACAGACGAGGGTTGTTCGCCGGGAAGTGGAAAAGAAATGGTCGGGACGTGAATGCGCAAGAGGATATAGAGACACATAGAAAATGAAGATACCGCGTAGAGAACAGAAAAATCTCGGCTCGAAACGTACGAGACAAGAGTAATGTCGTGCTGTCCCGTTAACGCTCGTGAAATATTTGCTCTCGTTGCGAAAAGACAGGAATCTGTCGATGCAGCGATTTACTGGGCTTTAATAAACTAATGTTCCTACCCTCTTTTTCCTTTTCTTTTTTTCAACCTTTCACTTTTCGTTCTTCGCTCAACTGTACGTACAAAATATTGGGTCATCCCTTAAGTTCCCGTCACGTTTCATTTACATTCTACACGAATCGCATCGAATGGCCTACTTCGAAACACTGAAAGCCTGACACGATTCGATGAGATCGCGAGAAATGGCACTGGCGATGATTAAATACCATTTTGTTATTTTTTATTTCAGACACAAGCACTTCTAGCGGTCCCGTGGTGGTTGCACCGGTTGGAAACCAAACGGCTGCAATTGGTCGCGAAGTTGTTTTCTCTTGCAGTGTTCGCAACATTGGAAAATACAAGGTAATTACATGGAAAATAAAAAGCTGACGTGAATTTTGAAAAAGAAAAACACCTCAATTTACATACCACCCTCTTTTGCAATGCCGATTCGGTATAATCTTTTAAAACTTCGAATATCAATTTATTCGGATAAACTTTCAATCTCTATAGTAATGAAAAAAGACCATCTTTATCCCCCGCTGACAATTCAGAAGATATTTATGAAAAATTCTTCTTCGCTCTAATCTGACCGAGAGTCGTCCTCCCACCCGACTTTGGCTATATTTAATAAGTTTTCCGATCAAAATTTCGATATTCCAAAGGAGAAGGATAAAAGGCGTGAAGGTATAGAAAGTATAAAGAAAAGGATAGACCGTGATCAGAGAGAATGAGAAAGGGGGGAAAGAATTGGAGAGTAAGTAGAGATGGAGGAGACACATTTTCTCTGGCGACAGATTCCACCCTTAAAGTATCCGGCTAGATGAAATATTCGGTCTATAGAAAGCCACTCAAGGCAGCTTGGCAGGCAGGGATGGATTAAGATAAGCCCGGCTCCCCCGTTCGTACCAAATAGTTTCCGAAGATCGTTTTCTAACAGAAAATACTATCCAAACTTATGAACGTTGTTTTATTTCAATAACCGGCTGAGAGAAATTTTTATTCGACCGATGAAAAGATGATAAGAATTTTTCAGCTTCTATAAATTGATTAGATATGATTAGACATTTACGATCACGCGTTAGAATAGAAATAGGAAAATGACAATGGGTCCTTACAGGTTGGATGGCTACGTGCTTCGGACCACACGATTCTGTCGGTTCACACGAGAACGGTAACGCACAATGCACGTATCGCGGTCTCGTACGAAACCGGCGGAAGTTCCGGGTCCGGCGTGGCATCCGCAAACGCCTTCGGTGTGACAGGAAGTAGCCAGCCCACGGAGGAAGTCGTCAACGGCACGTGGCGGCTACACATTCGTCAGTTAAAGGAATCGGATAGAGATTGTTACATGTGTCAAATTAACACCAGCCCGATGATATCTGAACTAGGATGTCTGGATATTCTTGGTAAGAAATTTCATTTCTTTTTCTCACAAGTATCAAAGAGTTAAATTTTGTTAATTTAGAAAATTTCTAGAAACACGATATCGGGATTGCTTTCAATAAATTCGACCGATGTAATCGACTAAATCAACAATGTTAATTTGATGAAGGGTTATCGACGAGGGTGCAAGCCGTTTCCATAATTTCTCACGCAATACAATAGCGTAGAGTTTAAATCGATAGAAATTGTATATGTGCACGGTGTCGCCGATGAAATATATCGTAGTTAGTCGTAGACTGTAATGAATGTTAGTTCCCCGAAGTGACAGAGGGTTAATATAGTCATATAGTAATCGGACGTTTAATCTTTCTGTTCAAACGCGAGCGTAATTTAAATTGCTACGACATTAAAACTTCCGTGACCGAGATAACGTGTAAAGTACGAAAGAAACTTTTGTCCGGAAGTTATATCGTGGTTATTCATTAAATTATTCTTTGCTACGTATATCTTTCTTCTTTTTTTTTCGCGAACCTTCGATACTTTAAAGCAACGAAAAAACTTTTTCACCTTATTACCAATCGTTACTTCGCGGAAAACTCGTCGAACTTTGTTAACGCAACTTTTCTCGTTCGAGAAAATATTTTCGATATCATTTTTTTCACATAATTGCTGACTAGATATAAGAAAAAGTCTTCTAGTAAACTTTCGTAAGTCATGAATTTCTTTACGAAGATTAAATACGAAGAGTGTACTTAGGAAAGATAATAATTATCTTCTTACCGTTTTAAAAACATTTGTAATTTCTTCCTAGGTTTCTAACTTTTTACCACGATCCTAAATCGACTCTAATTATACTAACCAAACATTAAAAGCCACCTGTTCCGTAGAGTTTCCCTTGTCAAAGCACCGCTTATAGAAGGTTCTTTTAAAAACTTTACGTCCTTTGCCAACTATAAACTTTTACTTAATTCTTGCCTGACAGAATTAACACTTCTTCCCCTAACGAAGGATCACATTTTGTCTGAATTTCGAAACACTGAATAATGAATGAAAAATAGAAATTCTGAAAGGATGATTAAATACACGATTAATTATCACACGGTCAATTATCGAGGCAATAATTATTTTTCATTTCTGTGAAACAGTACCACCGGATATCGTTTATGGAGGTGATACTAGCGCGGACTTGGCAGTTTCGGAAGGGGACAATGCAACTCTAAGCTGTAGCGCAACCGGAAGACCAACCCCAAGAGTGTCCTGGCGAAGGGAAGACGGAGAACCCATTCTCATAAGGGCCTCTTCTGCCGGTACATAATGACACTATAAAACTCATGGATACCTTCGCGGACAGACTTCTTTCCGTAGAAAGAAAGAAAAAAAAAAAAAAAGAGCAGAGAAACGACGAAGGTTTAATTTCGTTTGCTACCCATTACTTCCTTTGTTCGCCTTTCTGTTGTTCCTTCTTCTACTTTATTCGCGATAAAGACTGAGCTTTATTACATTGCTTATAACCGGCAATCGTTATTCTGCTTTATGCCGCTAATATCAATAGTAAAATATAAATTATGTTTCGTCGAACTTGGTTCTTTTTTTTCTTCCTTTGAAAGCATGCTTTGTCATATCGAATCGTTTGTTTGCGGTATACTTTGTCCTATTAATATCGAAACCGTGTAAAAGAACATTTAATATCATTTTTCCTTTTTATTTTTACAATAACTCCCGTCGCTGGTTCAGGAGATGCATAGGATTTAAGTGCATAAGTGATTAATTTGCATGCATTATTTGTACGGTACTGTGTTAATTACTTCATGATAGTATTCACGTAGCTCGAAGTTTAACTAGCAGACGGTTCGGTCCCGTAAGTACCAAAGGATATTCGCTATTCACCGCCATGTGACTGTACATTAGTTCGATATTAATAGGGTAATTAGGTGGCACTAATAACCTAGTTACGTCGAAGTCCTCCCTCGTACGAAAAGGAGGACTTACTCGAATAATATGATTATATGTATGAAGGTGCACGTAAGACCACGATTATATACATACTAATGTATACCTGATTTACTGCCGTAACTTTGTATAAATTTTCCGTTCGAAACTAAACCATTTATGCCACCTTAAGTCAAGTTACTGACAAATTCTTCGATAATTTATTTAACGAATTATTTAAAAAAGAAACTTGAATCTTAGAATTAATATTCCTACGATGATAATTTCATAATATCTTTCTGTAGAAATGCGGAAAATTTGTAAAAATACCGTTCCATCTGTCCTTTTTGTACGACACGGATAATAAGGATGGCTTTGCTCGGTTCGTTGGTAATATCGCAAAGTGAAATGCCGGGAAATTTTCAACGCGAACACACAGATTGAACGTAAGAAGATAGTCGAGTAGATATAACGAGGCAGCTCGTTGAAACAAGTTTCACTTCTTGAACTCGAAGACAGGAACATCGGGTGTGCGTGTAAAGAAACAGAGGGATGATAATCCCGTTCATAGTGTCTTGTACGGTGCACACGCGTTCCTAGTGGAACTTAGGAATCGTGTAAGTACATACGGTGTAGAGATCGTAAAACGAACCACCAAGGCTCGCACACTTGTAAGCTCAGACAATGGTGTGCGTTTACGTGTAAGATCGTTTGCACACATACACGTGCACAAGTTGAAAGGGTGAAAGCACGTGGTAGTTTCTCGTGTAGGAGGCTCGAGTTGGCAAAACTTTGGTCGATGTAGTTGCACTGTCTCCCACCTCTCTTTAAATGCGGCTGAACGCTTCGAAACTCCATCGTATTTGTCTTTTTCACTGTAGACGCTCTTCTTTATTACGTGATAGTTAGCGAGAATTTAACTAGCGCTCTATTCATCGCTCGAATAAAAAGACAATCTCTTTGAATTAATAAAATAATTTCCACTTTGTTTTAGGAAGACAAAGAAATTGCCAGTAAACGATAGAAATTTGTTGCAAAAATTATTCTCTCGATTGAAATAGAAATAAGAAAAGAAGAAAAATGAAATTTGTTCGTTTGTGTTGTTACTTTCGTTGTAGATACATAAAACCATCGTTCGCCTACAACTCGTATCGCTCCTCTATCTGACAAATTATTCTCTCGATTGAAATAGAAATAAGAAAAGAAGGAAAATGAAATTTGTTCGTTTGTGTTGTTACTTTCGTTGTAGATACATAAAACCACCGTTCGCCTACAACTCGTGTCGCTCCTCTATCTGACAATGATGCTTTTCTTACGAGCTTTGCAAACTCGTTAGCGTTCGCTCACTTAAGGAACTCGTTAGCTACCTAAGTAGTGAATTAAGCATATATCTTCTCGTCTCTTCTTTCGCCTTACGGCGCTGTGTGTTTCGATTTTCTACCTCTCTTTAAACCGTCTACCCTTCTCTACCGTGCAACACGCTTCCGTTTTCCTACTCGACTTTCAAGATAGTTTCTTCGCTCGGATGCATTAGTCTGCGGTTTCGACCCGGTTAAAAGTTCTATCTGGGAATCGTTTAGATCGGAGTTTCACTCTGGCAACTTGTAACATCTTATACCGAGAAATAATGTTCCTTCCATTTCGCGACTTTCCGTTTGTAATCTTTCATATCTGACATCGCGACTTACTGTTGCCGATTTCCTATATTATTTCTATAATCCTTTTTGTTTTGTTTTTTTTACGATTCCCTCGATTCTGGACTCATTATTTAAGATAAATTCATTTATAAAATTATGCGATGCAGAGAGAAAAATGTTTTTCTTTGTACTCAGGTGGTAGCACGTTCGAAAGGCACGAAAGCTACAATGGTTCTCTGCTGCAATTCCATCGTGTTGAGAGGCGACAAATGGGAGCGTATCTGTGCATCGCCAGCAACGACGTGCCGCCTGCCGTTAGCAAGCGAGTGACACTCGCTGTGAATTGTAAGCTCGTTTTCCTCCTAATCCCCTGATTGTATCCGGTAGAAAGGCTTTCGCCACTGACAAAAGACAACCCTACCGTCGCTGACGTAACAACAAGTTCCGTAGTCACGAGACGGATCATTCTGATCACCCAATTTTTAATTGCTTATGTTTCACAAACGAAGATACAGATTGCAAACATTTTCGACCGGCATTGTTACTTCAAACGCTCTAGTTTTAGTATCGTAATAATTGATGAATTTCATATATCGTTGTGATAAACATTTGTTTGAGTACGGAATAATATAGGTTAATACCGAAGGATTTGCATAAATGAGATCGGTATTAATTGTTCGAAAACAATAGATACCGGCCGAGAATTAATTAGTTAATAATGTGATATAGATTTTACAATTTCGTATTGTTATTCGAATGCTGATAATAGGGTATTAACACAGAATACATTATATCTATTTTAAACGTATTAATTGATTTTTTCTTAAAATAATCAGCTATAACATTAGAGCAAATATACATAATACTAATGATTCATTATTATAGATTACATATGAAAATTTCATGTTCGAAGCAGATCTTTTGAGAAAATTAGATATCAATTTTAATTTCTTTTCGATTCTATTTCATACTAATTAATGTGCAATTACTCGAATAGTTGCACCCGTGGTCAAAGCGCCTAATCAGTTATTGGGAGCACCCTTGGGAACGGATGTGCAGCTGGAATGTTACGTGGAGGCATTTCCGAATACAATTAATTATTGGGTAAAAAATCGACGAGGAGCGGAAGATGAAATGTTGCTCGAGGGGTAAGGTTATGTCTTTTTCTTCCATTCGAATATTATGAATATTTGCCGATGATTAACAAATCTTATTGAATAATACAGACTCAAGTACAACGTACGGGAAGAACGATCCGGGTATAAAGTTTTGATGTGGCTGTTAATCAAAGGATTCACGGAACAGGACGTGGGGAGTTATAAATGCGTCTCGACGAACAGTCTTGGTAAAGCTGATGGCACTTTGAGACTATACGGTAAGCATTTTACATTTTAAAAATAAATGGAGGAAAGGAAAATTCTAAGATAAATAATATATATCGTTTCGTTTCAGAAATTAAAATTAGCTCTGACAGATCATCGCGTGGAAAAGATCACGTATCCATTATCGGTGGTGAGTCATTAATTTTTCATAATTAATTAACGAAAAAATAATCCTAAAGTGATTACTTTGCAAATCCTTTGAAACCATGCAATTTTTATTGGAAATAATTAAGGTGGTCAAGATAGTTATTCTGCTAATTACAGTCGGAATAGAAAGGAAATGATACAAGTTGTTTTTACTGTTCAGGTTTAGCCGAGGCTGCACAAAGTTCAGGTGCAAGTAACAATGTGAGAGGATCGTTTGGATGTAACAAGAAATTATCGCACTGTTTGTCGATGTTTCTCTTCATACCGGTATTGTTTTGGCCACGGTGAAGAAGGTACCCGTTGCTAGTCACCGCTAAACAGAGTGCCGGATAACTTTGTGCCAAAGGACAAGAAAAATAAGTATGAATGTCGTGTATGCATGTGTGTGGGCGCGAACATATCAGAAGAATAAGATCGTAAAGAATAAATAAGAAAGTGTGTTCTTTGTGAGAAGAACGAATTACTTGATTGAATGTGCGAATGGAAAGAAGCGAACCAAGAAAGAAAGAAAAAAAGAAAAAGAAGAATAAATTGAGGGCTCGCGTTCTTCATATCTTCCTACTTCCCTTTCCTACTCCCAACTGCCAAGAAAAAAAAAAAAAACATTTTTAGATCAATGGATGTTGTCAATGTATGCGCCCAGTTAGATCCGCAATTCGTTTTGTTAAAAAGTATCGATCACCGATTGATATGGATCGATGAGAAGACTCACCGTGAGAAAACACAAGACTTGGAGAAAAGAAACGCTGATGCAGCTTGGCCCTAATTATTAATAATGCTTAACAAATCGTCGATAATAATAACTTAACGATCATTTTGTCATTGGTATCAGCATTGCAGACACTTAGACGTCAGGGAACTCGATGTTTCGAAATAAAATTATACGATCGAACAAATATATTGCATATCTGTACCTATGTTCCTTAACCAGAGGGGTGTACGATCCTCTATTCCTAATTTATCATTTTTCTTTTAAAATAATACATTTCAATCCAAATTAGTCACACGATAAAAAAAAGTAATTAATTTCAAAGTTATATTCATCAGCAATAATGAAATTTATGTTACTACTTTATCTTCGCGAATCGTAGCGTTCAGCTCGGTATCGTTTTCTAAAAATGATCCTTTGATAAATGTTTAGACGACGATACCGATTACCAGGTCACACCACGTGGAGGTGGCTACGACTGTGACCCACCCTAACACCTAGTCCCAACCTCCCACCATAACAAGGACCTCGCCTATCAAGCTGTTGCCAACGAGATAACCGAGTATAGACTCTAATTAGCCCGTAGGCTCGCGTAATGGAGGATAGACTTACGGTCACGCCGATCCCCCACATCGATCTTCACATCGATCAATTACAATTTCATTCATTTTTAAAGTTGGCAGCTTAGTATCGTAAAGCGACAATTACACTTCCCTTAACATGCTGAGATATGTAATTGTTTCCTCGGATAGACAGCTGCATCACAATTTGGGCAGCAAATTCTTTACCACAATACCGATAAAGAATTTGCATCATACCTCCATACTAGTCCATACACATAACCCGTTCATAAACATACTGCATGCACATACTCATCTCCTCACATACTTTCGTTCTTAACTCGCTTACAAAAACAAATGAATTCTTCGATGATGTTTTAAATTAACTTAAAAATAATTACGAAGACCCTATGTCGAGATATGTAATTGTTTCCTCGGATAGACAGCCGCATCACAATTTGGGCAGCAAATTCCTTATCACAATACTGATAAAGAATTTGCATCATACTTCCATCCACATAACTCGTTCATAAACATACTGCATGCACATGCTCATCTCCTCACATACTTTCGTTCTTAACTCGCTTACAGTATTTTAAAATCAACTTAAAATTAACTTAAAACAAATGAATTCTTCGATGATCCCTCGATGATCCCTCGATGATCCCTCGATGATGTTTTAAATTACCTTAAAAATAATTCCAAGGACCCTACGGTACTTACTATTCTAATGTTACACTCGTCATAATCAAAAGTGAAAAGGAAAGGAAAATCGAAAAAGAAAGTGAAAACACAAAAGGCGAGAAAGTATCCACCTGTACACGTACTCGCCTACGTAACAACACTTCAACAATAAAATGCTGTAACAGAAAATATGATTATTAACATTATAATCTCAGTAACAATTGAAACGGTAGAATAAGGAAACAGAAAACATAAAACATAATTACCATTGCAACCTCGGAGCTATTTAATAAAAGAAACGAGAATACGAATGTATGACATGAGAAGATAAGATAATACTTACATATGAAATCGAGAAGAAAAGAATAATTTCCTGAAATAAAATAGTGAACCCCCTGAAACTATAAAACCCCCCCAAAACAGACAATATAAAATAAAAATTTCAACAATAAAATGCTGAAATAGAAAATATAATTAACACCACAATTTCGATAACATTTGAAATGAAAAATGCCAAGAACAGAAAACATAGTTACCATTCCAACCTCAGAGCTATTTAACAAAAGAAACAAGAATACGAATGTATGATATAATAACATAAGATAATACATATGAAATCGATAAGAAAAGAATAATTTCCTGAAATAAAATAGTAAACCCCCTAAAACTATAAAACCCCCCAAAACAGACAACATAATATAAAAGTTTCAACAATAAAATGTCGAAACAGAAAACAAAATTGCAATTCAAGGAAAAAAAAAAAGAAAAGAACAAATTAGCGAGCATAGTGACAGAATGACTGTCCATCCGAAGATGGAGAGCCATTAGTAGTTCCCCTCTTCTGGGCAAATTTTGCCGGGGCTCTTCAGCACATGGCCACTTCTTTCTTCGGCAATAGCCTCACAAAAATCACTCGCGAAAATTTTACGCTTGCTCAGGCATTCGTAAAAACGAAACACGTAGACGAGCAACAATTCTCTGAATCGTTACGCGCATACGTGCACAATTTTTACAAATGTCCAAGCACAAAATAATTTTAATTTCACTTCACTTCACTTTCACTTTAATACTTCATTTTTGTAATCGGGTCTAGTACCACGACTACGACTTACAAACTAATAAGGCTTGGCCTTGAAAAAATCAAGAGAGAATGCTAAATTAATTAATTAATCAACTAATTAATTTGCATTTTCATTTTTTCTCTTGATTTTTTAATTTCCAACCCCAGATACAAGCTTCTCACGTATTAGAGGAGAATACGAAGAGAAACATGAAAGCTTGCTCTGGCCCTGCCTACTTATAAACTAAACTCAATCACACCAGAAGTAAACTACCTGCCTGCCTATCGCTATATTTAAAAAAGGGCAAAAATCATTCTCACAAAAATTCACTCCACGGTTCTCATACAACCACCCGGGTGCAAAAATGCCTACACCTAGGGAGAACGTCCCGGGACGCCTCCGACACCCGAGTTCAATTCAACTTTCACACTCTAATAAAATCATACCTTTTTGCTGAAATCGACTGACAAATAATAGTGAACATTATGCTAAAGTAATACATTTCATTTTCGTATTCTATTGAATTATCTAATGTAAAAATTTTTCAATTTATTCTTGATAAGTATTTTGTAATGTTATAGTAAGTTAAAATTGTTAATAAACGATACAAATCCCACATCCTAACCACACACACACATGTGGAGCTTATATCGTGGTTCACTATTGATTCACTACTTTTGTCAGTCGCCAAAATGTATTGCACTTAAAACTAAACCTTGTCCACCGCCCTCCACCCACGCGAGTACATCTAAGTACCCGAACGAGCTTTGGGCATAAAAATGAACAAGGCCAAAGGTATTTTCACCTACCAGTTTTCTTCATGTGTGCTGAAATGCCTAAGCTAAAACGTATGATTAGCAAAAACTAAAGATGATATTCTCACTTTATTAAAAGTAAGAATATCGGCGAAATTTCACGGCTCTGATTTAGTATATGGGCTGGCACCCTGCAGGGGGGTGGATTATATAGTCGGATAGCTTGGAGGATGACCGCGAAAGAAAGATAGAGTGATTGAGCGTAAAAGGATATGCGTAACGCGGTGTGAGGTCAGTCGAAGACGAGAGCGAATGGAGAAGATTTTAATAAAAGTGACTCGACTTTGCAAATATAAAGCTTGAAGAGCAAATACAGAAAAGCAACATTGAGCAACTATGACATAAAACATGGTGCACTGTTAATATCAGTTGGCAACGGAGGTTCTTAGGCCCCCTGGACTTGCGCCCGACGCTACATACCACCCACCCCGCCTGGACGTCGTAACGCCAGGACAGGATGCACCCCTTCGCTAAGAGCGCTACCCGCCCGTCCAACACGTTGCACCCAACGGTGTCAGATTGACGGACGCCCATAGTATAGACAAAAGGACTACAGTTTAGAATATGGTAACATATTTTCATATGTTCCGTATTCTAAAGCTGCGCCTGCAAAGGCCTAGTAATGCATGGGTTTATCTCCCATGAGATGGTGTTTCACGGTCTTATGCCGCGGAATCCTTGTAACTAATTTGATTAAATAAATAAAATATTGGATTGAGTTTAAAAACCAAAAGGATTCCCACCGAATACTAATCAGTGCATTGTCATATTTACTCTCGCGTTGGAAATTTTTCGCAACACTAATTAAAATAGAAAATCCTGATCTAAAAACATGACTAGTACATAAACATCTAACAGGCTAATATTTCACTATACTGATGAATGATGAGTGTGAATGATGAGTGTTTAGAGTCGAGAACCGTGAACGTGACAGAATGAATTTGAAGTATGAACGAAGAGCTTTCTATAATGCTTGAAGAGCAAATACTGAAAAGCAAAATAGAGCAACTGTGACGCAAAAACGGTGCACTTCTAATATCAGCTGGCAACGGAGGTTTTCGGGCCCCCTGGACTTACGCCCGACGCTACATACCACCCACCCCGCCTAGGAAAGGATGCACCCCTTCGCTAAGAGCGCTACCCGCCCGTCCAACACGTTGCATCCAACGTGTCAGATTGACGGACGCCCATAGTATAGGCAAAAGGACTGCAGTTTATTAAATGGAACCTATGGATGGGCGCCACATTCTAAACTGCGCCTTGAAAGGCCTAGTAATGCATGGTTTTATCTCCCATGAGATGGTTTCACGGTCTTATGCCGCGGAATCCTTGTAACTAATTTGATTAATTAAATAAAACATTGAGTTTAAAAACCAAAAGGATTCCCACTGAATACTAGTAAGTGCATCGTCACAGTTACTCTCGCGCTGGAAATTTTTCGCAACACTAATTAAAATAGAAAATCCTGATCTAGCAACATGACTAAAGGGGAGCTTTAAATTATGCTTGAAGAGCAAATACTGAAAAGCAAAATAGAGCAAATATGACTCAACATTCGTCCACTGCTAATATCAGCTGGCAACGGAGGTTCTTAGGCCCCCTGGACTTGCGCCCGACGCTACATACCACCCACCCCGCCTGTTTAAGGCTCTAGGCCCAGGCAGGGTGCACCCCTTCGCTAAGAGCGCTACCCACCCATCGAACACGTTGCATCCAACGTGTTCGAGTGGTGGACGCCCATAGTATAGGCAAAAGGACTTTAAGACAGCTTAGCGTATGGGTTGCAACATACTTAAATGTTCCGTACTCTATGGCTGTGCCTGAAAGGCCTAGTAATGCATGGTTTTATCTCCCATGAGGTGGTGTTCACGGTCTTATGCCGCGGAATCCTTGTAACTAATTTCATCAAATAAAAACCAAAAGGATTCCCACCGAATACTAGTCAGCGTATAGTCATATTTACTCTCGCGTTGGAAATTTTTCGCAACACTAATTAAAATAGAAAATCCTGATCTAGAAACATGACTGGTACATTAACATCTATCTAACGGGGTAGTATTTCACTACACAAGAGTATGCAGGTGGATAAATGATTATGTGATAAGAGTTCGTGAGGCTGAAGTGCAAATGATGAGTGTTTAGGGTCGAGAACCATGAACGTGACAGAATGAATTTCAAGTTCGAAAGGGGAACTTTATACAATGCTTGAAGAGCAAATACTGAAAAGCAAAATTAAGCAACTATGACATAAAACATGGTGCACTGCTAATATCAGTTGGCAACGAAGGTTCTTAGGCCCCCTGGACTTGCGCCCGACGCTACATACCACCCACCCCGCCTGGACGTCGTAACGCCAGGACAGGATGCACCCCTTCGCTAAGAGCGCTACCCGCCCGTCCAACACGTTGCATCCAACGGTGTCAGATTGACGGACGCCCATAGTATAGACAAAAGGACTACAGTTTAGAATATGGTAACATATTTTCATATGTTCCGTATTCTAAAGCTGCGCCTGCAAAGGCCTAGTAATGCATGGGTTTATCTCCCATGAGATGGTGTTTCACGGTTTTATGCCGCGGAATCCTTGTAACTAATTTGATTAAATAAATAAAATATTGGACTGAGTTTAAAAACCAAAAGGATTCCCACCGAATACTAGTCAGTGCATTGTCATATTTACTCTCGCGTTGGAAATTTTTCGCAACACTAACGGGGTAATATTTCACTACACTAGGGTATGCGGGTGGATAAATGATTATGTGATAGAGTTCGTGAGGCTGAAGTGTGAATGATGAGTGTTTAGGGTCGAGAACCGTGTACGTGACAGAATGAATTTCAAGTACGAAAGAAGAGCTATATAGAATGCTTGAAGAGCAAATACTGAAAAGCAAAATAGAGCAACTATGACGCAAAAATGGTGCACTTCTAATATCAGCTGGCAACGGAGGTTTTCGGGCCCCCTGGACTTACGCCCGACGCTACATACCACCCACCCCGCCTAGAACAGGATGCACCCCTTCGCTAAGAGCGCTACCCGCCCGTCCAACACGTTGCATCCAACGTGTCAGATTGACGGACGCCCATAGTATAGACAAAAGGACTGCAGTTTATTAAATGGAACCTATGGATGGGCGCCACATTCTAAACTGCGCCTTGAAAGGCCTAGTAATGCATGGGTATATCTCCCAGAGATGGTGTTCACGGTCTTATGCCGCGGAATCCTTGTAACTAATTTGATTAACTAATAAAACATTGAGTTTAAAAACCAAAAGGATTCCCACCGAATACTAGTAAGTGCATGGTCATAGTTACTCTCGCGCTGGAAATTTTTCGCAACACTAATTAAAATAGAAAATCCTGATCTAGCAACATCACTAAAGGGGAGCTTTAAATTATGCTTGAAGAGCAAATACTGAAAAGCAAAATTGAGCAAATATGACTCAAACATTCGTCCACTGCTAATATCAGCTGGCAACGGAGGTTCTTAGGCCCCCTGGACTTGCGCCCGACGCTACATACCACCCACCCCGCCTGTTTAAGGCTCTAGGCCCAGGCAGGGTGCACCCCTTCGCTAAGAGCGCTACCCACCCATCGAACACGTTGCATCCAACGTGTTCGAGTGGTGGACGCCCATAGTATAGGCAAAAGGACTTTAAGACAGCTTAGCGTATGGGATGCAACATACTTAAATGTTCCGTACTCTATGGCTGTGCCTGAAAGGCCTAGTAATGCATGGTTTTATCTCCCATGAGGTGGTGTTCACGGTCTTATGCCGCGGAATCCTTGTAACTAATTTTATCAAATAAAAACCAAAAGGATTCCCACTGAATACTAGTCAGTGTATAGTCATATTTACTCTCGCGCCGGAAATTTTTCGCAACACTACTTAAACTTGAAAATTCTAACGGGGTAATATTTACTCTCGCGTTTAAAATTTTTCGCAACACTACTTAAACGTGAAAATCCTAACGGGGTAATATTTACTTTCGCGTTGAAAATTTTTCGCAACACTACTTAAACTTGAAAATCCTAACGGGGTAATATTTTACTACACAACGGTATGCGGGTGGATAAATGATTATGTGATAGAGTTTGTGAGGCTGAAGTGTGAATGATGAGTGTTTAGGATCGAGAATCATGAACGTGACAGAATGAATTTCAATTACGAAAGGTGAACTTTATACAATGCTTGAAGAGCAAATACCGACCCCCCTGGGGGCCAGCCCATATACTAAACTGATGCCAATTTCACGAGTAAAATCGGAAAAACGTTTCAATTTCAAGAGCGATTTCGTTATCAAAGTAAGTAGTTATAATAATTAATAGTATTCATGCTTATTACTTTGATATTGAAATCCGCTCATCGCGAAATAAATTCTTGTACATATAAAAAAGAAAGTGTATTGTGAAGTCGGAGGGTCATCCGACTTCTCTACATTTTTAAATTCGAAATCTATATGTGTAAATATGTACAAGAAAACCCTATCCTGAGCTAAGGCATAAAATACACAAAAAAGCAATTTGCACGATTATCATTGTATAAAATGATACAGTGATATTCGTGGGTCACTATGCTCGCTCAAAAAATAAAAATTACAACCAGTTCCCGTGTCGCTTCGGACCATTCGTCCTACGACATGATGGGAACCGGAGGAACTTTAAAGCATGCGACTCACCGATCGTTGACTTGCACCGCTGCACTCGCCATGCATTAGTCCATTGCTCTGGTACCATCAAGATTGGGCAGCTTGGTTTTTGGTTCGTCAAAGGTACCCTCAATGGCCAAAGCACTCATCTGAAAACATAAAAATCACGACTCTTGAACGATATACGTGTTCTCTCAATTTATTTCAGTTAATATTTTCAAATTTATTCATGCAAACATGCAATAAATAAGCAATACATTTTCTAGTATATAAACTAATTTAAAAATATGCATGCAAAACTACATGGCAATAACGACGTTATAAAACACAGTAATACACATGCAAACACATAAGGAACCACACCATAAAACATTACAAAATAATTGCAAAATTATTTCAAAACTCGGAGCTAATAACACCATAAAACCCCATAATACATTTGCAAAACTTGTAGTTAACAACACCATAGACCCCCAAAAATATTTGCATACACATGTGAAAACACATAGCTAACACAACTATAAAACATTTGTAAAAATATGACAAATCACATAAATAATAACACCATAAAACCCCATAAAACATTTGCAAACATATAAATAATCACACTATAGAAGCCACTAATAAACCGGTATACACATGCCCAATCACATAAGGGGGTTCACTAGTACACATGTAGATACATGGGGTACTACTCCATAAAATGTGTTAAAAAATCCCAATAGGTATGCACAAGCACGTATTAAAAAACACTAAGCACAAGCACTATCACTTTAAGTAATCCATAAGTGAACACATGCTCTAATAATCCAAGCGTATACTCGTACCTGTCAATGTTTGACAGGTGATGCGCACTCCTCGGCGGCCGCGATAAGACTGACTAGATTTGTCCTCGCTCGAGGTCATAGACTATACCGGTGCCCAATCAACCGTGACGTTCCGCTTAACCGACGCCGCGGTCGGTTCCCTCGACTTAGATTTAATATTATTTTATTAAAATTTATTTAACAATAATTTTTAATTTTACAATTGTTTATTAACTAAATTATTGTTATAACTACTGAAATTAATTTTTTTTTTATCTTTACGAGTGGGTATCTTGTATAATTTTGTTCAATTATTATTATAACAATTTTTTTTCAATATAATTTTTAATTTTACAATTGTTTATTAACTAAATAATTATTTATTAATTGAAATTTGTTATTTTCATAAATTTTATAATTTATTTCGCTAATTTATTATAGATCAAATAGTTATTGAATGATAATCGGAAGTGTAGTGTCCTAACAATATTTTTAATTAAAAATATTTTATATAAATACGCTGCAGATTTGGTCTATTCACGTTTTATTAAAAAAAAATTCATCACATTACACATTATTCGTTATATAATACGAAAAGAAGGTAACACTGCATCAAACAGTGAATATATTATGATATAATTATCTCATAATTTTCAGTTTTTAATTAAACTAAGTTGCATAAACAGAATAATTTCCTCCATTTTTCCGTTGATGATTTTTGAACTTGCATTATATACGAATATTGAACAATAATTAGTAAAATCTAATATTTTAAATTACTATTTACTTAAATTGCCACTTCAATTTTCAATTAACTAATTAGAATTTCAATAATAATGAGAAAATTATATCGTGGGATATGCGTAACCGATCAGTTACGCAATAAATACTAAAAATGAAATACAAATGGTATTTGGTAACTCTTACTAACAATATGTAACATAAACCCTAGTTTAACGTTTCATAATGTAATGCCAGTGTTTCTATGGCACTAAAGTTTAATAAAAATTGGAAGACTGTATAACTGAGACACTATTTGTTGAGTATTTTGTGCATTTTTAAATAGTTCCGTATAACTGCTTATAATATATATTCTAAACACAGAATAAGTTGGAATACCGAAACACAGAAGAGTTAAAAATGTGGCATTAAGAAGTATTAAAAATATTTTCAGTCATGTAAATTTATGATAGGAATTACGAAGAGGGATAAAATTTGTGCTTATCGTTTCTCAAAGTTCATCAGTGAAACGTTCAATGTCCTGCAAATGATCTCCATAATCTGTCGCTTCACTACCTACAAAAGTATCGTGATGTTCCAAAATTTCATCAAACGATAATCTGTTATCGTGATCGTCATCAGATGCAGCAAATAAATGGTCTACTTCGTCACTCGCAATTTCCCTGAAATATTATTGTATGATCATACCGTTTGTTAATTATAACAAATTTTGCTATAAACATTGACTTACTCATTGCTTGGTACTAGCCACGAAAGTATTTCATCTGAATCTAATCTTCCATCACCATTTTTATCATGTTCATAATCAAATTTATCCTTCTCTATTATTAACCACTCTTTATCTTCTGATTTTGCCCTATTGCCAATAAATTCTTGAAAGCTAATATATCCATCTTTATCGGTATCTTTGTCATCTAAAGCTTGTTTCAATAAGAGTGGAAACATTCTAGGTGTTTCTTCAGGATGGGTGTACGCTTTGAATTCTTCTGAATCCAGATAACCATTTTTATCTATATCAGCAGCTTCAAATGTCTCTTCATCATCGCTTATGAGTTTTTCATCTAAAGCTGCATCTTCTGAATCAGTGAGATATGTATCTCGTAGAACCTCATCCCAACTAACTTTACCATCTTCATCGATATCAACATCTTCTAACCGATCCTGAGATTCCTCTGCAGAAAGCATGCTATTCACAAAATAAATTAGTATCCCTAATTTCTGTTCAATGAGTTAACAGTGTTTAAATTATCTGTACCTAAATGAACGTAAGATCCAAGCTTTTAGTTCATTCCTTTCAATGAACTTATCATTATTCAAATCCATTTTTTTCAACAATATTCCTAAACGTCTTTTTGATTCTTGCATTGGAAGTTTATCAAACTCCTGCGCTTCTTTGGCACTTCCTGCAAAACAATACACGATAAGACAATTTTATAAGCTTACATTAAACTTAACGCTTGATTTATACCCAGAATAGCTTCATGATCAAATTCCTGATGTTCTCCTCCTGTATAATGATTCGCGTCTCGTGGACTGAATGCACCATCATCTGTCCTTTCATGGCTGTTGGGTTTGTTGTGTATATGAGTATGTATATGTGCTGATGCAGCACTTCCAAATGGAAAGAACCCAAAAATTGTAACAATAACGAATAGCGAAATTCTAACACGCATCTTGCGTGTACCCATCGTAAGTTTTGAGAAAAGTCTGAAAACAATAAAGGTAGATAACCTCACAACATGAGAAATTTGACAGATACAGTGATATCGACACAGTATATCATAATGGCCTTATCGACTGTTCGTTGTTACGCATGTCGTCTAATCGTTCTCGAAAATCGATCTTTGATAATTTTCAAATTCACCTTTCTCTGAATCAAGAAGTTTTATTAAAACGTTTATCGTCTGCAGAGATACAATAAATACCATAGAAAATTACAGAAGGTACAGAAGGTTCATTATTTTCACTCACCCCTTGGAAACAGTTAAACTAATTATTATTTTTTCCACATTCTATTATAATCACTTTATGTCAATTTCATTAAGAAAAATCTTGAGATAAAGCTTTACTTTCGGTTCAGAACGTCAATAGTACTCACGTGTTGAAATATTAGAACTTAGTGCGACTTGTTGTGAAAAGAAATGAAAGAAAAAAGAGCTTCGAGTCTGCTTTAGCCACGATCAGTATGTGCGGTCATGATTTTGTTCTCGGGAGAGGGTTCAAAAATAGATTTAACACGCGTACAATTTATTTCTAACTTCCCTAGCCATCCAGCGAAAGAGGAGATGCTCTGAGATGTATCAGAGAACAGTCTTCTTTTTTTAACTTACCATAATAAATAGATAAGTCGATTTGAAACGGATGTTCTTTTATATCATGCTCTACTCAGCATATTTTTTTTTAAAACATCACGATTTCTAGTATAAAGACATAAAATTTTAAACACCAACTTTTTAACTATCTTGAAGAGTAGATAATATGAAATTTAATCTAATCGTATTGATTTTATTCCAATAAAAAAAGATTTTTATCGAAGGCTATCTCAATATACTATAAGTGCTGTTTTATAATACTTTTTTGTCATGAAATCGAGTTAGACTTTTAGATATGAATTTAATATTATTCGTGAATCAACATTCATTTTCAAGACCGGTCTTAAATTTGATAAATTTTGCAAGCACAGCTGGATTACGAACAATGAAACGATGCCACAATAATTATCATAATATTACAATTTTAAACATTTCCTTGATGATCTATTGTTGGAATCGAGCGTCGATAAATTATCCCTGCAGTACGTCTTTTCGGTCGATAAATACACTACGTACCTCTGATCAATAATTCAGGAATTCATTTTATTAGCTGACGATTTTGCATTACCTGCTGTCGTTACCAATACACTTTTCTAACGAAGCTTGCAATTAATTTTGGGTTGCGTGAAAATTTATTCCGTTCTCGTTATGCTTTCCGACGTGTGTTCTTCCTTTTATGATGCTAATTGTCAGAACGTTATTGTTCGCTGGTTTGTAAAATACAGTCGAACGATAAAATTTGTTAAACATCCCCGTTCAGAGAAATATTTCAATGTTCCCCTATACCGTCGCGGATACTATAAAATATCATTTCGATTCACGATCTTCCGCCGTTACCGTATTTTTGCAATTTTAAAAACATCGTGCTTTTGGCTCCTCTGTATTCAATGTATGCTTTATCGCTTTTCATTTGTTAAACTTTTCCGAGGCAAGTTTACGCCTAGCTAAATCATATGGAGATTGGCAAAGGGTGGTTGGTCAGAACTGATTGGCAAGACGGAAACCCGACTGTTTTACATGGTTCTTCGCAATAAAAACTGCTTACGCTTCTTTCTGTATGCTTGTTGACCGAATTCAAGATCAAAGACCAGGGGTCAATTTGATCCTCCGGAGGTTATTTCGCTCCCCGTCAACTACCCCTGCTTTCATCTTTCCAGTAGGGTATTTTCAATCACTGTTTTCATTTTTTGGACTTATTATTTAAATTGATAAGTACTCGGAGTTCTTATAGATCTAATAATAAGCTTTCGCAGCTACTTCTTTAGCTGTGAAGGATGGTAATCACCCCCCGTGAAGAAGGGGAGGAATTTGATATTCGATTGCGTCTAACGAATTCGTCGTCTAGAGTTGCTGAAGAATATTTTCGATTCCATCGGAATATTTCAGCGGGTAGAACGCAGACGCTTGTGATTTTTCTCGCCTGTGTAAAGGGCGACGTCGATTCGAGATCAACCAGCGAAGGAAGGCAATCCTTCTGACATTCAAATGTTCCTAGCACACCGAAAAAAGGATACATAGAGTGGCCGACACCGCCTATTCATCGCTCAAAGGGATCATTTATCAACATATTTGATATGCTCCTGGCCGCGTTAACCCCCGGTCCACCCCCCGACAGAGGAGCTTGCACTTTCCATAGTCGGTCTTCCATAGAAATAATATGCTAATCGCGCGAAGGAGGAGTTTAAAAAGTGCTCCGATAAATTCTCCAGACTTTTTGACGTAATTTCGCCCCTTCGCGCCACCGTTCTTCCCTTCCTTCGTCTACGAAAGATTCTTTTTCCGCGGTTTCCGACGTCTTAAGAGAACTTCGTTTCTCCAGCTCGGTATATCAACCGGCTGAATATATATATATATATTTTTTTTTTCTAGGTGAATCCTGAGCGGATGTCGAGACCTGCTTCGCGGGAAAAGGATTGTAAGCTGACTTCCTGTAGACTCTACGAGGGAAATACTGCCTCCAGGATCGTCCGAAATGAAAAGAAAAGAATCTCACAACTTACGCCGATCACTATCGTATCTTTTACAATCATAAATTTGTAGATCAAGCGTGTTAAGACGGCGTAAGTGATTGACGCGAGACGTTAAGATCATTTACAAATCCCCTCATCGGCACTTATGCGTGCGGTGACGCATACACGTATATTTATGCACCCCAAGCCCTATATGCTGCCTGCCCCCATACATACATTGGTCATATTAACCGCAGAGAGGAGTAGCTCGAAGCCAGTTTCGTTTGTTTAAGCCTGCACCGGTGTTAAATCGTTGTCTATTTAACGTGTATTTAGATTGTCATTTGCTAAAAATAAATGGTTTGAAATGAAAAAAAAAAAAAAAAAAGAGAAATTTGTTCATTTTTATCCCGTCTCGTTTCGCGTATCATCAACGATGACGTCTACCAAATCCCTCGGTGGACATTCAATTTCGAAACGCCACGTCAGCGGGACACTTTCAAGCATATTGAAGCTGGATACGAAGCCGTTCGGCCATTTGCTTTAATCCCTCTTTTCCATATTTATCTTGGTCGCCTTCATTACGGGCCACTTTCAGAATCTTCGTTCCTTTTCTTCTTTCCCATTTTATCGTTTCGTATCTTCGGGATTACCGGTCTATTCGGCAACGAACGCCGCCGCTGCTATTCGCAGTGAACGCGCAGATTGCTTTTCCTGGTGGGAGAATTTACGAGCGGTGATGATAAACTCTCAGGAAGCATAATCGAATGGCTTTCGTAATCATTTTCATGGGAGGAAGAGGTCGAACGAATCTTGTGCGCGTTCACCGTTCTCTATGCAACGGAATGTTAAAAAGGGAAAAGAATAAAAATGAAATCAGACTTGGTCCCTCGAAGAAAGCATAATGAAAAATATTAAATCATAGGATGCATGCTTTTCGATCGACTTTCCATAAATCCAAATTTCTCTATGTTTATACCTTCCGGTGTTGATCAATGAAAAAATCCTGACAGCTCATAAAATTTTCCCTGCATCATGGAATTCAGTGCGATGCACTCCATAATAATGCTTTATAGATTCAATATCTTCTCCGACATACAATGTGAAGGTAGTTCGAAGGATTGACGCGAAGGGAAAAAATAAAAGTCCAATTTATTTATTTTCCTCGCTCGGAGAATATTTGAAAAAATAGTACAAATAATGTTGACAAATGTGTCGGAGTAACTAAATCAGGAAAAGGGTAGTCGATATTCGTGATTTGCATTCCAGAGTTGGAAGGAGGAAAAACCGAACAGTCGAACGCAAGGATCCGATCGACAGGACATCGAGAAGCTGTTTCGTGTCGCTTCGATTCGAGCAATTTTTCCATCGCGTCTGCCAATGTTTTTTCTAGGGAATACGAGAAATATCGAGATAATTAAAGGAACGTCGCGGCAGGATAACAACGGGAGAGAATCGAGCAGCGCGTTTGTCCGACGTTCAGCGTGCACGTTAAATTATCTATCGCGCAATTATTCATTTATGCTTATTCGCCTTGATACACCCGCGGATCTTGAAATATTACCGGCTTAACCGGACTTTTAATTCTAACGTATTACCATACTTATCGTAGCGTACGAGCGATTCGCCTGTCGTGCGCTTTTTTCTCCGAGGAAATCGTCTCTACTTCGGACTGGGATATAAAAGCATTGTCTTGAACCCTTTCAAATCTACGTACGAACAGGATACGTAGAGAAAATTTACGTTTCGATACAGTTGGATGGGTTAAATAGCTAAATATCGTGCGTCGCCGACCCTCCGGACGAATCCGTCTAAGGGAAAATTCTCCAAGTCTTTCTTTCGTCCGAAAAAGAAGATGGTATCGCTACGGAAAATTTAGAACGAAACAAAAGAGGATGTTCCCAAGAATGCAAAGCCGGGAACTCGGCAACGAGAAGCTGTGTTCCTTTTCCAGAGAGCTTCTACGGTGGTTGGTTCGCCAGTAAGGCATATTTAGTACATAAATCAAAGCTGCGAGTGGCCCTTGCTGGAGGCAACGAGTTTATATGCTAATATAAGGTGGAGCACACTGCGAGTTGAAACGCCATCTTGACTTCCCTCGGAACGTCTTGAGCATTCTCCCCGGAAAATGTACTCGTTGTTACGATACGACTGTTATCCTTTTTCTAATGAAAATATTAGCAAACGTTAAAAGTTTCGTAACTACATAATAATTCGAGTATTTGAAAAGAACGTTCGTATTCTGAGAACTTGAAGAAACTGCATCGTTTTCGAACGGTGAAGTATAGAGACTCGAGTAAAATCCCGAATACATAGAATCTCTATGCAAATGAAAAAGCGTTGTATAGAAACCGCCATCTTGACCGGGATAGAATGGCGCGGGGGTTGGAAACGCTGGTAGAAATATTCCTCGTGGCCGAGATCACCAATATGCCCCCGACACGACCGGTCCATTCTTTTTCGGTGAACGGAAGCGGAATGAAGTTCACGGACCGATCCTGGCGAAACTTCTCGCTCCCGTGTGTGGTAACAGAAAAGTTTTGCATGTCCGTTCTTAAACTGGAAAACTTTCGTGTCGTTTCTCGCCGTACGGCGGATGCGAAGTCGATTTCGATTCGCGAGTCTGGCGTCGAGGTCGATTACGTGTTGCTCTTTTCGAATAAAACAGACGTATGGAAATATTCGGAAAATCTTGAAGTAGATTTATATAGGAAACTCGATGAAAATTTCAAGAGCACTAAAGTTTGAAGAAGCAACGCAACAACGTTCGTTGAGAGAGAGAGAGGGGGTGGTTTTATCGAATGATCGTGGTTAAAACTAGAATATCCCAAGGATGCTTTCTTCCAGGGCCCTTTAGAGGGCACGGTTATGGGAAACATTTAATTAAACTTGTAAAGTTGCCGCGTTCGAGGGCCCGCGTTTCAGAAGGGGTTGCTGTTGTTATGCGCAAGGCGTGATCCAACCCTGTTCAACGGTATCGCGGCGTCGTAAAGGCGACTGCCGGTTCGTGTTTCGTAATGCGGGCATCTTCGTGGTCGTGTTACGAGCGTCGTTTCCTTATCTTCCACGGCTCGAACGTGTCATCTGCTCGGAGGCTCTGTTCCTCGCCTCACCTATGCCTTCAACCGACTGCTCTCTTTCGCTCACTACGCGATTCTTACCCTTTCCGATGCTTCAAACAGATTTGAAGAAATTCCGAGAGAATTCAAGGGTGGTTTTACCTATTTATCTCGAACGAAATTTGAAAAAAAAAAAACGATATTTCTAAGGTTTAAATATCTGGGAAATCAAGGACA
This sequence comes from Osmia lignaria lignaria, assembly GCF_051020975.1. Taxonomy (NCBI): domain Eukaryota; kingdom Metazoa; phylum Arthropoda; class Insecta; order Hymenoptera; family Megachilidae; genus Osmia; species Osmia lignaria. The sequence continues at coordinate 9,151,789 of NC_135033.1, read as the reverse complement.
ATTGAGAGACACGAAGTAGCTCTAGAATAGAGTACTTGGTCGTTGTTAAATATAAACGACGTCGACGGGAGAAGCGAAGGATAGCTATTTCCATTTTTCATCAGGCTGGCCGTAATACGGGGTTGAAAAGGGTGGTAGCCGTACGGGGTGGAGGGTCTGAAAAAGGCGGAACGGGTGTTGTATAAAACCGCTCGCGACATTACCTCCAATATTCGCAAAACGGATTCTCCGGCAACCGCCTCGTCCCTCTGGCAACCCCTTCCACGCGACCCCCAGCCAACGGCTGGTAATGAGGTGGTTTCAATTCTGGCCTCGGGGAACAACCCGGGCCGGTGTGTAGGTACATCAGCTATTGCCATGTAAATGTCCGAGCGAGAGAGAACGAGTAAAAGAGATTGATAACAGAGACGAGACGTAGCTACCGATCTCTGGATGTTTTCATTCTTTTTTTTCTTCTTTTCTTCATTTTTTTTTTCCCTCTCGTATCCCGAAAACTTCGCAACCCTTTTCGCTCTTTCGATAACGATATAAAACAGCAGCGAGCGTAGTCCAAGTGTTTTATGTTACGATTGTCCGATGAACGCGCGATATCTCTGTCCTAAAAATGTTCGGCAACTTTTCACCCGAGGAAAGAAACTTGCCCGGCCAGACGAGAGTCGTGTACGGTGGAAAGTAACGTCGAAACGAGCCTGGTGAAATAAAGTAGAGGATGACACTTGGCATAGTTTCGCGGATATATGCCCGCGAGGCTGGTCGGAGGGGGCACCCTTCAAAAATAAATCGCCAAGGCGCCGTAGCTCGTAATTTAAACTAGCGCAGTTTCGGTAACTAGTTCCACCCTCGTTCCGCTCGGACTTTCAACGACAAAGAAAACGATGCCGCGATCGAAGGGTGAAGTGTACGGACGTAGGAGAGAGAGAGAGAGAGAGATGAGGGCGAGCGATGGAGGACTAGGTGGCGTCGTAACCGAGACGGCTGTAAAGCGATTCGCAGTAAACCGCGGAATGAGTTTATTGCGCTTATTGACCGAACCTACGGAGCAGAAGTGTGCACGTTAAAATCGCTGCTACACGTTTTCTCGCTGTTTCATCGACGTTTCTACCCCGACGCTTTGCCACCAATATGGAGGGAACCAGAGCGAAGACGTCGCATTCTTTCCCAAACTTCTTTCTGTTTTTCAGAAAATATTTCCCAGTGATTCAAAGGGTTAAATCAGTAACTGTTCGATCCGAGAACGAAGTTACTATTCGATTCCTTGTTTGTTTTCCGACAGGGGTGGTTCTCCATCTCTTCGGCAAGACACCTCTCCGCGTAAGAGTCTCCGCGTAAATGGAATCGGGAGGGGTAGTATTTTTTCTTCCGAGCTTTTAATTCGAGACCTCTAACGAGTAGTAAATTTTCTGCAAAGGCAATACCGGTAAACGGTTAGCTGGCCTTCTAACAGGACAGATCCACTTAGTTTCTTCCCCCTTTTCGGCCAGCCCCTTTCGCGCCCTCGGCCGAGTATTAAATACTAATTCCATTAAAACCGTAGAAGGGTTGCGAGCCCATATCTCTGACCCATATTTCATGCCGAAAGCTTTTCAATCTGAGAAAATACTTATGGAACCGGTGGAGCCCGATGCGCGGGGGTGGCGAACGTGGAAGAGGATCGATAGTTGAAAGCTTTTGTTTGTCCATCGAGTCGTCGTCTCGTAAAAAATGGAGTTTCTTTGCAGAAAAATATCTGACACTTGATGTAACACATTTCCCAAATCTTCGATTAATTCACGAGTATCTCCTCGAATCACCGATAAAACGATATCCGGTAGGATTTCATTAAGTTCCCCGTAGCGAGAGAGCCAAAAAGGCAACGCTCGCCAGGCGATCTGATCGCGCGAAGTTCTTGCAGCCAGATAAACGCGAACGATTCGGCTTCGCGGGTACCGATGCAATCACCTAGAAGGCCGTGATAACAGCGTTTCAATTACGAACCATTCCCAGACTAATAAGCCGGGCGAGGATCGAAGATTAAAGCAGCCGATCGGCTGCTGTGTCCGCCGATAATAAGCATGGCCCGGCGACGGAAACTTCTTCTTCGCAAAGAAACGAGAGCCCCCTCTCTCGAAAGAAGGAGTGGAAGTTTCATTTCGATTACTTTGCTATCGCGCGATAACTCAATCGCGGGGGGTCAGATACATGGGTGCAATCGTTGAAAGGCGTTGCGACTTCGATGACGATCGTCGATCGCGAGAACGAGCTTCTTTACGAGCGCGTAATCGTTTCTTCCTGCAACAGCTCGTAAATCGATGGACTGTTCGTTCGAAACTACGCTCCGATTTTCTCGATTGCCGATTTATTTCTACTTCTTCCACCCGACGATCTCCTGAATCGAGGATCCACCGTTTGGAACAAGACTGAGTGTCGCGTGGAATTTAATAAAAATTTCAGTCGTTGGTTAACCGCGAGCTTGTTTGTCTGTCGAAATCGATGGAAGTTTCAGTATAACGAGAAACCACGTGTCTGTGAATCTGCAAAACGAACGAAAGGGAAGGATCGGGGTGGTCAACGATCGGCCGCAATAATCCGCGACGAATCGCGAAGAATGAATCGAACCGGACACACGGTCGAGCATCCAGGAGATCCGTGCAAGATCGTTAACGACAGTGAACGACAACGCTTCGAGCTAACGTAGGTCGAGTGCCACGAGCATTGTGCCTGGGACGACCCCCTGAGACAACGGGGTTCGCACCCTATTGCCTCCGACACGGACGTCTCAATTAAATGTATACGAGAGCAAGTGGGGTTGATAAAGCGTTCTCGGTCATAAATATGAATTATCCGCGGTAAACGCTCCCCCGAGAACGGAAGTCGAGGGATCGTGAACGAGACTGAGAGTCGTCTGCGAATCTGTGCTAAGTTTCCGTGATTCCATTGGAAACGATGACGTTTGCGCGATTGATACAACGATCGGCTGATTCTGACCCCTGTACAGGCTGTTTTAAAACGCCAAGTAATCGCGTATAGAAGAAGAAAACGAATTTATCGTTTAGCTGGAATTACATAAAAGCGCGGATTTATCGATCAGAGGACGAAAGCTCGTGCAACTTTTCCACGGACTCGTTATTACGATCTCGCCCCCGGTACCGTTACCAATCTGCTAAAACGCATTGCCATACTTCATAAACACCCCTGCGACTCCGCAAGACGTATTAGCCAGCAGATTCTGTCCGCGACTGGGGTTGACATTACTTTTCTATTAGACCGATTGAACGAAAGAACGAATCGATATCCTGCTAGCAAAGTTTTCCATTCCTTTTATGGAAGCCTATTCTCAACGATGATACAATAAAAACATTTTCTTCAATTACGATGAAATCTGCGTTCGGGAAGTTCGGCTACCGAAATACCTGTCTGCGACTAGCAAGGTCGGGAAAGGGTGGAACAAGTTGGGGAGGGTGGGAAAGGGTGGCACAGCAGCATCAGGATGCTGGTACGAAACTCGCACGGTAGGTCCTCGCGTATCCTAGAGCAACCTACATCGTTGGTTTCCTTCCTGCGGGACGTTCCTTGGTTGCTTCAACAGGGAATAGTAACAACACGACGATTCAGAGGAGTGTGACTCGTCGAGTCCCAGGAAGCGTGTGCTTTGCTAACGATGACAAACTGCCCCCGTTCTAAGACGCCATATTTATGCTAATCTAGCCGGCTAGATTCTGCCCCGAATCTACGACTTCACCCTACCGTTTCTGCGTTTGAACACACCCCTCGGCGTATCTTGTCTTCTCAGATTCACGATCGAACCGGCCTGGATGAATCGGCCATTTCTTCCCAAACATTTCTCGGTGTAATATCTTTCCTTTAATTGGTATCGTTAACGCGTTCGAACGAAGAAAGTTGAAATTCCTGAAGACGTATCTCGAGTTAGGAATTTCGACGGAGAAAGCACGGGTCCTGGGTCGAGGGTGACAGGAACCGTGCGTGTATCTCGCGATTTCTTGCCGTGCCAAAAGCGTGTTTTGCCTCTCTTACTTCGATATTCGCTCGACGCTGGCCCATCCTCTGCTTCATAGAGAATATGGATCGGCCCTGACAATATTGCCGCTGGAACCACCCCGTGTCTGCCGTCGTGATATACGCGGCCGCATTTCATATATTCCATTGTTTCCAAGTTTTCGGATCCATTTGTAAGATTAAATTTGTAATGCGGCCCACCCTGCCGTTCACCATCCACCTCCCCCTCGACACCCTTGCAGCTCACTTGCGCGCATACCAGAACGGACGCATATGGCCGACCGGCCAATTTCCATCGGTTTCGATGCCGCTCTCAATCTTGAAAATTTTTTGCGAACTCGAAGCTTCACAGCTGTTGGTTATTCACCGAAGTATCCGAACATTTGCATCTCAAAGTATCATCAAATAACACAATTTTCCAATTCTATATCCAAAATTAATTAAATGCACGATTAATTAATTTTGGAAATTCATCGTGGCGATATATTAGTAAAAATATCCTGAAGTAGAAGGAAGAAATCGGCAAGGTTTTAGTAGAGAGGAGTGTTCATTTTCATCAGTGGTTTTCGTTGATTCTGGACGGAATCACGTAGGTGGACAGGAACATGCGTTTTTAACGTATGGCGCATAAGCTGTGTGTTCGCGTTAACCGGCCACTTTCAGATTGGATGGTGCACTTCTCGGCATATGGATCCGTCGCGGATCGAGCCGCGGTTTTCATCGCGAAATGGGAATTGCATTTCTATCGGTCCCCGACAACCGCCCCGAATCCGCCCCGGCTTCCAGAGAAATTGAAAGATCTATCTGTACTAGAATTCACCGATCGTGAGCTCTTCATTTTCTTCGTGGTATTAGAAATATATTAATTACTCGGTGTACTTATTTTCTCTATCCACCCTCGCGTTTTCTGAATTCAGTTTTCAATATTACGTATGGAATACAACATCGTCGCTCATTGTTCGCGTTAACCCGATAGAAAATATCCGTTACAAAAACAATGCCAATTGGCCGATGGGAAACAAAGGTGAAATAGACGGTGCCGTGGCGTTCTTCTTTCCGCTTCCGCAACGGAATCGGCCAGCAGCGCAGAATCGTTGGCGAACATGTTCGAAGCGGGTCGGGGGTGGTCGAGGTGGCACCTTTCCGCTGCCATACATGCGGCAGCCTTCCCAATTATACCGCGAGAGCGCGGCGAAACTTTCATAAATTTCGTCACAGTGCGAGCAAATGGCTTCCGGTCCAGCGGTCGGACATTGTCGATAACAGGCACGTCGCCAGGGGCGAATTCAATATCGCATTCGCACCGTTCTCGTTCAACTCCACCCCCAAAACCTCTTCTATCCCCTCTGTCCGCCCTGTTATACCCTCCTCCACCTCCGCGAACCTCTGCACCCTCTCCCTCCACGCACCCCCTCCCCCCCACCTCGCATTGTAGCCTCGCATTGTTCCGAAAGTTTTCGGCGGTACCGCGTAGTGGCTGCGTTGTACGCGATTACCATATGAATTAAAGTAATGTGATATACGATCGCAGGGACTATCCGGCGACGAGGCTCGAAGAAGCCGCGGAGAACAGAGTCGCACCGGAAGTGATCCCGAAAATGACCCGATCGCTGTTACGCGACGCCTTAATATCTTTTGGGATGAATTATCGTTACGAGTTCTGTATCGAATTCGATGAAATTTGTAAGAATTTCAATTATTTTATTATTCACCGTTACCCAGAAGAGAATCAGCACGCGTGGACGGTCCCGGATGCGTTTAGATAAGGGAATAGCTGGTTGCTTTAAAACAGTGACAAAGTTTCTGTCCCCTTAGATTCGATTCTGTGTTGGAGCGATTTGAGAAGGATCTCTGATTCACAATGGCTATCGGTTTGACGGCGCGCGTAGCACGCGTCTCTGCTTTCTGGCCGAGGTGATATCTCGATCGCAATAAATTCACATTAACCTATCTGCTGGTGTGGCCCTGGCCGCAGCTTTAATACATCCCATCGGTTTGCCCGCCTCCTCTATCAGCCACGGATCCGCTTCGTTGTCGGCGCCGATTTTAATTTTCCAATTTTACGAGCCTCGTCTTCCTTCCATCCCCCCTTTTTTTTCTCTCCATCTTTCGTTTCTGTTTAACGTCGCATCGCTGAAGAACGTTTCTTTCAATCGAAGATACGATCGTGGTTTAGTAATGTTGTTAAGAAAATGTGGAACGATTCAAGTGTCGCGATTAACAGGGTAAAAGCAGCTAAATACAAGGCTGACTAAACGAGGCGGTTCACAATGACCGGTGTAAGGCACGAACATTAATTTCTAGTAATTATCAGAGGTGTAATTCACCCTGGGAAGGGTCGTGGGTCGCGTCCGGGGTCGGCCAGTGCGTGTTAACGCCGTTGTTATGCCCCATTATATTGTCCTACCTACACGTTAGCCAGAAAGGGGAAAAGGGAAACTGCAACTCGACAAACGACCCACGAAACGAATCTGCTCTCAAAAATCTTCACCCTCTCGTTATTCTTTTATTTTTTATTTTTCATGTATTCGATTCTTGAATAAGAATGATACTTTATAAGGTTTCAACTTGGTAATGTTTATTGGAAAATAAATTTTCAAACAGCGAAATGTTTTCCAAGGTAGGTAAAAGTTTTACAGCAACTTTATCGTGGCGCGAATATCGCGAAAGATGATTCATCGAGGCGTAAAGTTTAAAACTCGGCCAATTGTACGCCGGGGACAATGGTGAACGCTGTCACCGCGTAACGAATCGCCGCGAAAATTGATAAAATATTATTAAATCCAACCCCCCCCCACTACCCCGTACGCCGACCAAGAGATAGCATTACTAATTTATTTAAATGGACTTATCTTTCCGAAGCTCCGATAGGAATGTAAATTGAACCTCCCCCCACCCAATCAAGGGAGTAATGGCACGAGTAAGATAAAGATATTTTATTGCTTTGCGGTCGGACATATTTAAGCAGGGTGAAAAATATTTTTTTTTTCAGTCGATCGAGTATTCTCTCCCTCTTTAGCTACCCTAATTTCAACCCCCATACACGATTTTATATGAAAAAATTTTTGGAATTAATATTATCTTATCCAAGCTTCTATATACAATTTTGAATACTAACAGGAAGTATCGTCAACCAAATTTCGAATGACAAGAAACGGAAGCAGCTTTGGGTGCAATCGTGCCGCTGCACCGTCCGCAAAGGGATGAAATAGTTTTGGAAAAAAATGCAGGACATCCGCGGAGTACGAGGGAAGGTGTTGGTTTCTCTTCTACACCTTGATTTACTGTCGGCGATATTTTCTCGTCGGCGCTAGTTGGCGCCTACCGCACCACCAGCCTCGACAATGGTGGCCGCTTGACATTTTGTTTCGAATTATTGCCCGCCTGGCCGGTCCTTTCTATTTCGGCCAGCCAGCTCGCACGACAGGGCTCGGATTTTTTTACCCCTCTCGACAGGTAGCTCTTTGTTGAGCCGCGGAGTACGAGCGGTACGCGGTATCCGCTTCGAATTCGGCGGCTGTCCGCCTCGTTGCGGATTTACAGTCTCGCGACCGGACAGAAGGATTCAACAGTGTCCGCGATATGTTGGACGGGGGTCCTTTTCATTGTTCGCTGTTGAGATCGAAGAAAAGTTCTGATTTTATGAACTCGACGAATTAAAAGATTTTCTAATTACCGTTAAGAGTTCGTGTGAGAAAGCGTACACGAGAATCGTAGCATATGTCTCTGGAAAAGTGGCATTGCGAACGGTGAAAATCGTTTAGCGACGCCTGGTTGAGATCGAAACGGGGATGATCGTGAGAGCGATGTAAGCTGCGTGTTCGCAGTCAAGTTACATAATCGCGACGAAGCACCGTGGCTAATCGAGAATCGGGGCGAGCGTGGTGGCAGGATTAGAATCCGTCTTTCCAGTCGACGGAAAAGTTGTCGAATCTTTGCATCGCGCGAGTAGAAAAAGAACAAGAAAGGTTCAATTTGTTCGAAAGGGTACAAAGTGGTATCGAGTCGAAGACGCGACTCTTCTGTCGAGAATCGGCAAACCGAGGAGTTAATGTCTTGGAACGGACGCCATATTAGCATATCCGCGTCCAATCGTGGTCCACGTGGCAAGGGCGCCGTGTCGAATCGTTCCGTAGCTATGACATTGTCATTATTTCACTGACAGAACAAGCATGCGCGCGATTCTCCACGGAGAGAAGTATCGCTAACAAGGGTGGGAAGAACGAGTGTCGTTTGATCGAGGTCAAACAGGGGATGGATGACCGATGCTCCTTTTAAAACGAACCACCGACCATAATGCTTTCCATCTCTTTCGAATCCACTTTCATCCCTCCCGTCAAAGTTTTTTTAAAAACTATAAGAAATCGAAAGATACTCAAATTCAATAACCAGCTCTAGAAATAAGAAGCGTCGAGAGACGGATTTACTCGTTAAAAGGAAGAAGAGAGAGGAAGGCGAACGATACTCAGGGGATGATGAGAATTTCCGTTGGGGGGGTGGGTGGGGTTCTTCCTAGTTTTATAAGGGATACAACTACTCTCGAGTCCGTGGCTGCTTCGTGTTATTTATCTTTATGGACCTCGGGCAGAGGGTAAGTACACTTACACCGACGGTTGAGAGGGGGAGGTTAAGGGGCGAAGTTAAGCCGAAACGAGGGCGGTAAGAGATTGTTTGTCGTATTGGCTGCGGTTTCCACGGGCTTAACGTTACCCGTTTAGGGGATTTCTCGCTACTCTTTTTTTCTCCACGGACTCGGGTACCTCACCGGATAGTCCTCGGAGAGCCTTCCATTTTCAACGTTCGATTCAACAAGTCGATTTGCCAGCAATATTTCTTCGAAAGAGTTGTTACTCTTAAAAATGAAGAAGCAAAACTTTTCCAAGTAACCAACGAAACCGGACAAGGTAGAAATCTTTTTCGAGATCTTCTTCACGGATACTCTTTTTATTTATTAACAACGATATTCCGGATGCATACAGTGCATATGTACAGAATGATATTTACATCGAATCGATACAACGTGAAGTGGTGATAAATAATCCTTAAAAAATAAAACAAGATCCTTATATCTAACAAGATGATGATGATGATGAATCATTTACACCGTGCACATTGATAGAACTAGAACAATGAATCCGTTATTAAATAACGTGAAAATTTCGTGCAGACTACCATCGAGAATATTTCCCTTTTTTCGAATATATACACACTACTGTTAATTTATTGCTGTACAGAATACTGTAGTATTTTATCCTATCTCTTATACGATTTATTCCACTCGTCGCAGCTCGTGTCCCTTTTAAGCATTAAATTAAAATTCAACAAATTCCAAGATTGTTAATCAAAGCAAAAAGGAAGGAAGGAAGCGAGCGAAGAGAGTGTCGAAACAAGGAAACGTTAAAAGCAGGAACGGAAGTGGCGATAAGTCAAGCAATTCCGTGCAATATTAAGCCACTCTGTGCAGCCAGGTTAACCCTATGTTAAGCCGTACGTCGCGAGGGTGCGGGGGTGTAGAGAGCTAGGGGATGGCACGGAGGTCGCGTGTATTTAAAACGCGAATGCGCGCCAGCCGATTCACTGTTTGAAGTTAAATGGAGTGTAAATGGCAGATAACAAACCGGCACTGTTTCCGATTACGGCATTCATTGTTTCCTACCATTATGCGCGCTCCGACGGTTTGTGTGTTAGCCCTGCTACGGTTTACGATCTATTTATTGCTCTACCCACCCTTCTTCCACCCCTTACCACACAAACATCCTAGCGAGTACCGTTTTAGCCCCACCTGAATATCTACCCCCTTCGTTTTCACCTGCTCGCATTGATTCGATTCATTTTTCTCTTGAACAAAATTAAGAATTCAAAGGGATACTTAAGCAACTCGCGACACTTTTAAAGTTATCGAATTATTTACAAATTTTTCCTACCTAATATTGACTAGAGAGGGAATATCACCTTATCCAGAGACAAGGTTCTCCTAGTTTAAAGCTTACAGCGATTACTGTCTTATCGTACACGTATACCAGGTAAATGTCGATTAATCTCGTTAATACGGAGTTGGATTAATTGGGAGTTTTGATTCAAAGTGTTAAAAAAGACGTGCAAAAATTCGTGGACATTCAGTAACGAGGAGCTAGCTGATAGAATAGGTAACGATGATTATCCTGTGTATGGAACTACGTATGGTTAACGGGATGATAGCATAAAAAATTGGAAGAGCTTGGTGTCCCCGTCTGAAAAATTTCAATCTAAATCCAACCAATGAATTTCTCGATTATTCAAAAGAATAGCTACTACTAGTAAGCACCGGATCTTCGGTCGACGATTTCCGTCGTCACTTGCTGTGAACCGTTGTCGCTCGTCTCTTCACTTCAACCTGATCGACGATCGCGTCGCTCTCTTTATCCTGATGAGCGGTCATGTGCCTGGTCAGATGATGCCTCTCCCGGAAGCTCTCGTCGCAGACGGGACACCTCAGTTTCTCCTCCCTCCTCCTCCTAGCAGCCTCACCGGTATTCTCGTTCTTATGATGGGACCTCATATGATAAACCAGATCGGACGTCATCCGGAAGGACAGGTTGCACTTGGCGCAGACGTTCTGCGCAGGCAGAGTGAGAGCGGCAAAGGAAGGCGGTAAAAGACCGGCCACTCCTGCGGCCGTCGCTAAAAATCGGGGCCTGCTGAGCGCCTCGGCCATAGGCGGAAATACGGAAATAGGATTGTACGGGATGTTTGGGTAAACCGGTGGTAGGTCCGGTCGAAATGTAGGTATCTTTGGACTGGGTACTTTGGGCGGTTGAGCGATCTGCGGTATTTTCAAGTTCTCCAGTAAGCCAGGCTGACTGCTTTCTGGGCTGACCAGGAATGGATATGCCATTTTGGCGGGAAAGGGCGCGTATTTGTAACCGGGAGCGGCGGTTAGAGGAACTACAGGCGGACTGACGCTGCTCTGATAGCTGGTGCGATCGTCGGGTGATATGGACGACCTGGGCGAGGTCTGACCATCGTCGCTGAAGCCGTTTCTCGGAGCTGTTAGGCTCACTTTCGTGAAGGCGCTTCGAGACTCGCCGTGTCTGTCCGCCTGACAGGGTATACCCGTGTCGTAGACCTTGTTGCAAGCTAGATTTGGTTCTATACCCTCGGGACAGGTGGTCAGTATCGATTGGTGAGGCCCGAAGGTAGGCGGACTGGGTGATTTCTGAAGACGGCTCCCAGAAACGTATCTCCTGACGTCGTTTTCGGGAGACAGACCTGGTAGAGTCGGTGTCAGTGTCCTTGGAGAAATATACGGAGGACTCAATGAATTTTCTGTACAATGTATCATCCTCCTTCTATCGGATACCACAGCGTCGTTGTCGTAGTTCTTGATGGTCAGATTCTGAGGCAGTCTATCAGCGTCCAAAACGCTTTCCGTTGCGATGTCTTCTCGCGGACGATCTTGCTTCCGGTTGGAGATCATCCTCATCTTCTCGCTCTGACGACGCGCGAGGTTTTCGTCCGGCGCGACCAGAAAGGCGACGTCGAAGGAACGTTTACTGGCGCGCTGAAGAGGATAGGAAGCATCGGTGGTGGCGTCGCTGATGGACGACGGACTGGACGAGGTTAACGCCGTGGTGGCGGTCGTCGAGGTCGCGGGGGCGGCACGGTCGATGCCACCCGTGCGATCTTCCATTGTCATCCTGCTCGTTCCGGATGATCGACCTGCGACAATGAAGGCCGCTGGTCAATTTAACTGACTTCACGGCTAATGATGGATGTGTGAATCGCGCCTGGTACAGCCGGACCAGGTGTCACCTCTGTGTTCTCTAACAGGGGGAATTTGGGTCAATGAGATTCGACGTATGAGCGATTGGTTGATCGGAATTTATGCTCGTTTGAAATTTAACACGATGATTGTCACAATGAAAATGAAGACGTATGGCAAGGCATGTTAAAATGACAACTTTTATGAATAAAAATATATACAGATTCGTGACAGTCACGGGGCTAAATGTTCAACGAAACACACTTTTAAAATAAAAAAATAATTAAAAATGAAAATCTGCTTACCGGACCACGCGTCCAAGAGAAAATCCTTCCGCCTGTCAGTGCTCGTGCTTCAAGGGTGTCACGCTTTCACCCTGTCCGGGTGCAGTTAGTCCTCGAGCTGAGACATCGACGTTCGCACTTCCATTTCAATTTCATCCCGTTTATTAACAAAACATCGCCAGTTTCAAACACTAACTGTTATCACTGAAGAAGACACAGGAGACGAACAAGGGTACAGCGCGTATCGGCGGACCACGTTAAAATGAGGGAACCGAACGCGCATCCCCTGTATTTAGGGGTAGAATTTCGTTGAGGGTAGCTCGTAGTGGCAGGTGGAGGCGCGACGAGGGTGGGCACCGTCCAATGGCAACGTTTCCAGGGTTAGGCGAGGGTGGAGCGTACGAACGGGGTGAACATATTCGGTCGTCGGGACGCGTCTGCTAGTTCCATCCAGACCACGCCTACATATTTCAGGTTCGACACATGTGCCCAGCATCGTCTTTGTCGTCGACTCTTTCCTCTTCTGCCCTCTCCGGGTTGCGCCAACGCAGAAACTCCTGTCGGTGGGAGGGAGGTTTTGAAGGGTGGCGCGGGAGCTGAGCAGAGCTGTAATTCAGCCTGACAAACGATCTTGAATATTTTTAACGCCCGCACACCAGGCTCCTCTTTTTTTTTTTTTTTTTATGCTCGGCCTCCTGGATATTGGACGTTCGGCAGACTCGTCGAATCCGTTGATGGACCTCCAACGATTCCCGATTATCCTGCCAATGATCGTTCGCTGAAACCGTTTTCCATTTCAAGCGAGAATATCTCTTTTCTTCTTGAGAAAACATTTGTCTCCTTGCTGTTTCGTGGAAAATTTTTGAAACCGAAGAATCGATGACGTTTAAATAACTTCGTTAATATCCAAATTTGTTTTTAATATCCGTTCAATTTATTCATCTTAATTATTTATGATCATCTTACGGGACACCTCGCTGGCGAAGAGAAATGGAGCGTATGAAATGGACCAAGCTGGACAGAAGGTAGCAGCAGAGCCACGAGGGATCATCATTTTACGGATTATCTTCCTGACGAATCCTCCTCGTTTCTCAGTATTTCGATAAATATCCCTCTAGCTGACATACGGCTCTTTCGAAAGCGTTTCTCCGCGATAACGAGCATCGTTTCAAAAAATGATCACGTTTCACGGACATGTATTTTCGATATTTTTTGTGGAGTTCGGTCGAGAACATATATGGTAGCAGTAAGAGGAAGCAGAACTAAGTTGGAATTATAATGCGGCAGAAATGGTTTCTAATACACCATGAAAAAAGTCTGGCCAGCTCGCAGAGCCAATAGGCGATCAATCATAAGCTGGTGATCCATTTTGCTGGGCATGTGAGAGCCGTCGACTTCTTACGCGATTCCCGAGATTCCCGTGAACTCTATCGGGAACGCCTGGAGGTTAAAGGACATTAACTTCTTGATTGAGTCGGCAAAAAGTTGTAATGAGTTTTCGATTCGACTCGGCGACCCCAATTCGCGATACACCAACGATCCAGCGTATTCGTATCAAAGTATTCCCTCTGATTGCTTCCACTCGCGATTATTTAACAAAGAAAATTAAAAGATACAACGCGGTTGTTAGGTATACTTCCCCTTGCAGCGATAAATCGTTTAGCAGCGAAGCGGACGATAGCGAACGCAACCGTCTAATCCTAATTCATGGTCGTAAAGTTGATGGAGTCGTTTCGTGGACGTAACGCGTGACACGCGTCTCTCCGTAGGACGTCTAGAAACGTTTCTGTATCTTCTGGCTACCATTCCTGGCTTATGAACCATATTTATTGCCGATCTGTCCCTGCACACTCGCGATCGTCCATCTCTAATTCCATTTTATGCCTCGCTGCTAACTACGATTAACTGTGCCCCAGAAATTGGATTGAAAATTCGAATTTCCAAATAATTCCCGATCGAAAGAAAGACGGAAAGGGTAAAGAATCAGGGTCGTGAGAATCGTCTAGGTGTAATTTCACTGGCATCTGTCCTCGTTGTTCTTCAAATCGGCCAGAAAGGGCAGTCCTCAATTCGTCCGAGTTAAACGAGCAGAGGGTCGCACCTCGACCGGCACGTGGCTGACACGCGTGGGCTGTTAACACTGACACCGAGTCCTACGATAGGGCTGTTAACAGCGGCGACCGAAAAGGGACACCTTGCAGAAACGTTTCCACCCCGACCGTCTCGCGCAATCCTCTCAAATGCCTTGAATTATGGAGAAGATTTTTGAAATTTCACCCGTCGCTCTTTTGCCTAATCCATTTCACCGAGAAACCATAATAGTCTGTTGCACTTTCTGCACAATATCTTAGGATATAAATACTTTCCGGTTCGCTGGTGCTAAAGCTTCGGGGAGCAAACGGGAAACCGCTTCTGCTGAGTCTGTTCGGTGATAAATATGCAGCCGATGCAGTTGATGAGAGGAGGTCGTTTATCAATCACCCATTAACACGGACCCAGCGCGCTGTGCAGCTTTGCCGGCTCCGTTGAAAACCTGCTCGCTTCTGCCTCCATATTTCACGGAATCATCGTGATTCTCTTCCGCCGTGCTTCCCAGCCGCAGTCGATTTTCCATTAAAATCCGACGTGCACATTGGTCGCATGCATACCCCTCTCGCTTCGAGGATATATCCCATGGAAACAAGCTCTATGGGCCGATTGCGTGACAAAAACTTTCAGCAAAGATTTCACCCATGGAATGATCAATTTTTTCAAGCGCTTAGCTCGAGGAAACTACGGGATGATTCTCGAGTCGCTGACAAATTGAACGTGTGATGAGTTCAGAGGATTCTTGAAATAACTGGGCGTGATGTACGCGGCTGGCGAAGAAGGGAAAAGGTGGCCGACGAGCGGCAGAGATTTAGATTTTACGGCCGCTTGAGCAATTCCTTGACTTATAACCGGCACCATGCATACCAAGTGAGCTATCAAATGTTCTCGACTCTTTCGAGTGTCTTAATTCCATCAGTCATCATTTGAAATATATTCGAAGAGATCGATGTGCATAAAATTTTTAAATCCTTTTTCTTCGTCCTTGTTTCCAGCCATTTTGATTACCCTTTCCTCTGGTGTCCATATTTAAGACCGTGACCACCGTTAAGATCATCGTAGCATAACTCCGCGCCGGCTGCCTCTCTCATGCATATTCCTCCGGTTTAACAAACACTCCGTGGAGATGCGAGCAAGAGGAAGAGAGAACGGTCGAGGCGGAAATACGGAGAAACAGAGGGAGGGAGAGAGAGAGAGAGAGGCTCGGCACGCACTCACCGGCATACGGGGTTGCTTTACGAGCGGACAACTAAGGTATGCTCTCGGTTTCACCCCCTGCTCCACCGGTATAATCGTGCTGTTCGTAACGTGGCCGGCGCTGCAACGGGCCAGAGGTTTTATACCCTTGTTTCTCTGTCGTAGCTCGGTGCATCCACCGTGACCTCGAGTACGTCGCTACCCTCGCGGAATACACACTGCGATATAAACTTTCGGAACCTGGCCAGACATTCACTGCCTCGGTTCCTTCTTCTCTTTTTCCTTACAGTTTCGTCTTTTCATCGAGAAACTTTCTCTAACCCAAAGATTTTTAAAGAGGGGGATGATTTTTGGAATACTCGATACGATTGCTCGCGACAGATCATTTAGGGATGGAGATTAAAAGATATCGAAATTGGATATCTTGCGTATATGCTGGAAATATGTTCGAAATAGATGGAAATAAAGATCGGTCGAGGTGAATCGTAGGAGCCCAGGTGTCCCTGTCGATTTCCTCGCGGCTCGGGAATCAGGACTCGGACAAATTACACGCGGGACAGACTTAATCTAGCCTCGTTTCTCCAGGGAACACCGAAAGAGAATCAAAGTCACATCTGTGACGTCGAGAACGACGCGACGGTCGTCCTGGGTCTTTTCGCTCGCAAGATTGATGACGCTCGCCACGCTTTCTCACCACGCTTTCTCAGTCTTCTCTTTTACCCGGCGCACAGTTGTCGGCTGACCGAAGGAGAAAGGAAGACGCGATTTCTCCGTGCAAATTAGACGTCTCCGTTTCAACGGAGCTAGCTGACAAATGTCCCCGTGACATCGATCTTGGAACAATCTTTGTCACTCTCACCTGTCCGTGGACGACGAAATATCGTCGTTTTAACATACAACAGAGAATCTGTGGACTAGGAACAATTATTTCAAGTCTTTGTTAAAAGAAAACCTCGCAGGATTATAATTATCTTAAGCGGTGAAATCGCGATTCTCGTTTTTCGAGCTCTTTTCCAAGGTGCTTTTCGCGAAAATGAAATTCTGCAAGGATTGTAAGTATCTCAGCATTCGTCAACGTCGAATTTAAAGGGCGTTATAAGAGGTTGAAAGTCGAGGTTCATTTAAGAACCGGTAGTTGCGCGGCCGCGTCACCGATACGGTCTCAGTTGGCGCGTCAGGAAGCGAATTCTCGAAGAGGGAAGGCTCGAGGGTTCGCGGCAGGGTCTCCGTGTCGTCCATCATTCGTCGGAACGACGAAACGCTCGGTAGGTTCGGGTTTTCAGAGTAGAGGAGATCTGCATAGCGAGTCGGCATCTCGGGACGAGCGAGCTAAGTGCGGGATTATGCAAAGCAGCGGCCATACAGTATAAAAATACGGAGCGACTCCGCGCCATCTTTTCCGGACCATTCTAATAACTCCCTCCCATCTACCTTCCTACGGCCCTCTACCTACCACGTTCCCCTTGACTCTCTACGGGTTACAGACACTACCAAGGGGGAGAATCTCAGATTCACCCCTATTCCAAGATTTTGCCAAATATTATCGTAAAACCGTCGACCAGACCGTGGCCATGAGTACTTGTTTGCCTTTATACCAACTACTTGATCCTTGATACTTCGAACACCTTTTGCTCAGTGTTTTTCGTTTCGTTTCGGATTCATTAAACGAACGTTAAGGGTGAGCTCTTAAGAGCGCGTTACGCTTCAGCTCGATGCCAGTCATCCCGATGATTAATGGCCGATGGATATTTACGCGTGCCATTAATTTGTACCGTTCGATGGATCACTACCCTCGCATCGTAATTCGTAAACATTCCAACTAGTACGCTTTACTTTATAATAATTGCTACTCCGACGCGTCGACACGGTCTGACCATAATGCACTTATACTACTTGTAAGTAGTATACCAACCGAAACATCTACCTACTAACGCCAATCGATCCGACGTTGAAAATCCGGGGGGTTCGCGTACGTTCGCCAACGGTTGGTCGCTTAAATTTCGAAACTTCTCACCTAGGCGACTCACGTTTTCCGCGAGCGAGCGAGGCGCGAGATAGCGGCGGCCGATAGCGGCTGGTTGGAAGTCGCATTAATTTCCCTCGGTCGACTCCCTTGCTGTGTGCAACGGGCAAACGGGTGTGTATGGTTCCATCGTGGGCTGTCGGTGAGGTTGGTAACGGCACGCAGAAACGTTTCCCTACCGGGCGTTTAGGTAAGGTATTCACGTAACACATAAGCAACCGCCACGCGCCCAGCCCACCGTGTGCACAGAGATAAGAGCCGATGCTGGCATCTTAGCTGGCACTTCGAATAGAATTAAATTCCCCGGAGCAACCGCGCCACCGAGTCGATATCGTTCCCCGGATGATATCAACAAGGTAAGAGGTAGGGAAACTTCTACCGGTTCAACGGTGGAAAAGCGAACTCGTGTTGAAATTCCAATTTCAGATTTCCCGAGATTCACATTCGTACTTGCTAATTGTCGAGAAGAATCCAGCACATACGAGGATTTTGGACTTTAGAGAGACAAACTATAATTTATATAGAACGTGTCTGCAGCATGGAACGCGAAAAAAGCAGGCGACATATTCTCGTAAGCACGCGTATACGTAGGACATATGGTGGTTGGTACGGGTGCTTGGCCCCCATGCTAGGACTTACAGAGACTTCTAAGGGCAGGGTTCAGCCCTTGGATCAGCCAGGCCCACCCCCACCCTGAGAGTCCTCATGAGTTTTCAATGAGATTAGCGGCCCATCTGTGCGCGGACCGACCCCATCGTCATCATCGAGCACGGACAATGCTAGTCAACCTGCTCACTGCCCTGTACACTCTCCATGGGGGTCTCCTATGCTTCCTGCCTTGCACTTGCCGTACAAACTCATCCCTCGTACATCGCTCTCGCGATGGTTAGAGAAAGTACCAGGTTTTTTGGACGCCCTCATCATATGGTCGCATTTAAAGTTGCCGACGACCGCAATGCTTATGGGAATCGATGGATACCATAGATCGATCGAATCAGTTTCAGTTTAGAACGCTTAACAACTGGATAATTATTTTCTACAAGAAAATAGTTATATAGATTGGGGAGAAATAATAATTTTTCCGAAGATTTGTATAAATTTTCATAGAGAGGGAATATGGAAATTGGTGATTTTGTTCCTGGTGGTTTATGGGGTTTTAAATGAAGAAATAAAGCGAAGGTATGGATTTCGAAAGTAGCAGGAAAACATTGTGGAAAGCCACAAAAGTTGACCGATTAAAGAGCGAAACGGTATCGATCCCTCCGCGTGGGGTACGATACTTCGACCACGGGGGTTTCGTATTTGGGTCCATGGTGGCCCATATGGAGCCTGCCGAGCGCATATGTTGCGACAACGCCGCTAACGACCTGCCTTCGGTCCTTCGTAATGTTAAACTGCGGTTCGATTCTCACCCCATGAAACTAAATAACCATTCGATTGTCATTGGTAAATGGGTAATCAGGAGCGCATCATCTCGGATCAGTCTGTTGCAGGTACACGAACATATTCTACTTGCGGAAACAGACATCGCTCTTTATATCAATTTTATTTTACCAACAAGTAGAAAGAAATTTTCCAAATTATTTAATATTGAATTTAAAATATTAAGGGTACGAAAAGTTTCCATCATCCACGTATTGATAGAGTGTTAAATAAAAATGAGGGTCCTTAAAAAATAAAAAAAAAAGAAGATGAGTCGATGATTTTTCGATCGCAGATCAGTAAATCAGGATCATGAAAATCCCTTAAATACTTTGGCCAAGGGAAACCCCGCATCGGTTCCGCCCTTCTTACTTTTTTTTCGTCAACCTGCAAGACTAAACGAGTTACGTATTACAGTGGAAGGGGGTTGCCGAAGGGTCGAACAAGCAGTACTCAATACCAGGTTGTATGTTCTGGCCGTGCCATCTGGCACGCTATTATACGAGTATTTTAATTTAATTAACTCGCCGCATCGATCGATATTATCGGCGCTTCCCTGGGATTAAGCTTGTACGCGGACCACCGGCGAATTCGAATCTGCCGTTTAATTAGGATTTCGGTCAGCAACGCGAGCAACAGATTTTATGGAAACGAACCAACCTACGCTCTCCTATGGATATACATACAATGGATCGATCGTGTCACTTGCTTTTTCGTTCATCCCCTATGACACGGTTTGATTTTTCATCCGCGGAAACATGTGTTCCATGGTGTATTTTCATTCGTTCAAGTTTTGTTATAAAACGAACCGAGTATAGGACTCGTTAGATCGAATTTCATTATCATCCTAATGGTTTCATGAATATTTCAGTATCTTGCCCAAGATTTTTGGACATTTTCCATCGGTTACGAAATCAAGATTCGGGAAATAGCCTGCACTCGACTCTCCAGTCCCGACGGAGACACTCTCAGGGTATTCCCGTATTTACAACATATTTGCGGCAGCGCGAACACAGCTCTTTGTCATAGCCGAGTGATTTTCGGGTCGGCAATGGCCCCGTTCAAGAGAGCCAGTGCGCCATTGTACCATAGCGGGGTCATTGTGATCGACTCTACCCTCATCCATACTGCACACTGCACTTCCCCTACTCGTGCATCTGTCCTCAATCAGCGGCCTACGAAAATGGGATATATACGTCCCGTTCGCTGTGAAACTATTGACCATCGAAAGTATCTTCAAAGTACAACAACGAATGAAAATTTCAAAATGAACATGAAACCTTTGGTTCGTATGTTGTAAAAATATTTACAACAGAAACAAATAAAAAATTGTATATTAAAGAAAATACAATAAATGCATAAAATAGAAGGCAATGTTTGGTATCGTTAACCTGTCATGGATGTTTCTTTTATGAAGAAGGAAAAATGAAGTCGAAGGGGTTGAAAAGTGACGAGAATCACGGGTGACAGGATACGCTTGGCTCTTGGTTCTCGGGACAAAAACAACCCCGCCGATCGGCGTACATGGGACAGAGACGGGGTGAAGGGGGGCTCGCGAAAGAATGGGGCGCACTTAACTCGGGACTGCTTAAACAGTTGTTTGATCGGTATTATACATTAGCATGTGGCTGGTGCCACTATTTATTAGTGGTATGGTGTCGGAAGAAGCGCTTTACAAGAGGCATACGGTGTATACCCTGTTAAATGTACGAAATCCTCCATCAGGTAGCAAGAAGATTTGCATTCTTTTTCCACGTCACGCGATAATTATTAAATCTTTTAACATTTCGTGGCAAGAAACTAGACAGAAGCTCGAGCAGATTCTCGAATAAGAGGTGTCTCTTAAGAATCTATCCGAGCACGATCGCTTTTGTCGTTTTCGGTAAAAGAGATAGATAGAGAGAGAGGGCAAGGGAGACGTAGGTATAATATTCCGGATATTAAATCGCTTTTAAATCGGCTTAGCGTTAACTAGTGGCACTTTAAGCTGCCCGGTGAAATGATTATCAGGGCTTCCCACTCCGTCGACCCGGCTAGCTGTTATCGCCCGTTGATTAATTGTTATGCAATATGACGTCACACACGCCCGCCTACCCGGATTAGAATCCCGCGGTGGAGCGTCACGGTGACTGCCACGATCTCTCCTATCACCCTCCCTCACTCCACCCTCTAGTATCCTCTAACCATCTTCCTCGTTCATCGTTAAACCGTCTCTATCTGTTACCGTTTCTCCTGCACGGCAAGCGGAGTTGCATAGAAGCGAGAGAGGGAAGCAGCTCCGAAGCGAAGTTTCCGGCTAATCCTACGAATTTGAGCCAACCGAACATAGGACGCTGATGAATATTGATACAAACTTGGCGGACCTCGAATCCACCCGCCCCCATGTCTGCCTGATCTTCTTCCACTTCCTTGAACTGAGAAACGCAAGGTGTCGCGTGAATGCAACATCTATGCTGCAGGAAAGATGCAGCTGCGGCTGCCACCTCCTTCGATCGTCTCGCTCGCAGAAGCGAACGATCCTGTCGAAAGGGTAGCTCGAAGGAAATCGTTGCGACGCATTCGGTAAATCGAAATGCAAGAGTAAATGCAACTTTATTCTCGTCGATGTTAAAAAGAATAAGACAGAGTTCGATGGTTAGTGGAGGATGTCGTAAGCGGGTTCCATTATTCTCCTAAATAAAAGAAACCATAAATCGCGAGTGTACAGAGCCGTGGAGGAGACTGCACGGTGTGCCTCCATTATATCTTTCGCGATGAACGGTGCCCTTCTTCGTCGGCCATTATGCCGCGGAGATAGTAAGGAAGGAGCCACCCCTTTATCTCGCCAGGCTCCATGGTGAGAGTAACGTCCGGAAATCAAGGGTTAATTCCTTGGCGTCGTAAAGCATTTTATCTGGCCCCCCCGATTCCTGCCTGCCACGGGTAACGTTAAAATATGGTCGATACACCGTCAAATAGGCGAAGAAATTTTCTCATATTAAAATTCTTCAATTTCGATGAATTTTATATTCGTGAGAACAGAACAGACGGAATGTAAAGGAAATAGTTGAAAGTCCTTTGGGGTCTGTACAAATGGCGAAGAGACGAACAGTGGGAGGTTGCGGACCTTCGACACCTGATCCCTACTAAAGATCGTATCTGGAAAATTGGATTCGGTGTCAGGGTGACCGGTGAAACGTATAAGCAGCTCGTAAAATACTTTTTAGCGCACCGTCGCCTTCGCATCGCGGGATTATGCTTTGTGGAGAGATAAGAATCCGAAATCTGGATCGGTGAAGCCGTTCGTACGGCATTTATTTCCCCTCGCGGCGAATCAAAACGATTAACGATCATCCCCGAACACCATAGACGAGAGAATATTCAATCTTTACGAAACGATTTTTCTGCTACGATCAAGTTCCGACGGGGAGCGTTAAAAGTCTGACCAGTTTTTGGTTACCGTCGTAAAAAGCAGAGGAAAGGGAGGGAGTCTTTGTAGCGAGAAACGAGCGAAATATCGTCTCGAAAGTCATTCTTTTCCGTGGCAATAGGAGTCAATTCGGGTCACCGAATTGCCTTATTGAGGAACGGGCCGCAGGGACCTTCAACGTCTCAGATGGAACGCAAGATTGAGTTACGACGACGCCATCGTCGTTGCAATAAGCGACACGAGAAAGGTGGCTGTTATCGTTCCCTGTCTTCGATTTGCAGGATATTTTATGTCACGCGAATGGCAACCAAATAAAAATTTCTTAAAAAATTATATTTCTTCTCTATCCAAGATTTTCCATCCAATAATTTTGAAAATGAAAAATTTACAAATTCAGCATTGAATGTTGGAGGATACGAAGCGAAACTGAGAACCAGTACGAACACGTTGGCCGATAAAATGCTGTCGGGACAGCAGGGTGGCTCTCGATGACGTAAAAAAGTGCCCGGGGGATGGTCGGCTGGAAAAATGGGGAGACACGGGAATAAGGCGGCGTAGACGTTTATTCGGTCGGACAGCAGCCGAGTGACCGAGTCAAGTCGAACGTACAGCTTGGTCACACTTGGTTTGATCTAATAAAATGGCAAGACTTCTCTATCCTTCTGCAATTTTCCCGCGCGAATGTGTACTCCGTGTATCGTAGGATACCCTGCGGTCAAAGGAGCTTCCTCTTACAAGACATTCGGAAGCTCATCGATTTATCTGATTTTTCAGGGTATCAATTCTTTCGTCAATTATTTTTATCTCGCTTCTAGAAATAAGCTTCCAGTTGTCTGGTAGAAAAATCGCAGAAGTTCGTAACTACGTCGGGTCGACGAAAATTTTTTCCTGCTGCTTCGTCAGGGTGCCGTGTCCGATATAATCCGCAAGTTG
The DNA here is from genome assembly GCF_051020975.1 of Osmia lignaria lignaria. NCBI lineage: Eukaryota > Metazoa > Arthropoda > Insecta > Hymenoptera > Megachilidae > Osmia > Osmia lignaria. The sequence continues at coordinate 9,128,699 of NC_135033.1, read as the reverse complement.
ATCAGATTAAACCGTTGCACAGAGGGCGAGCAGGAGGTAGCCGCGAGGGTGTGGCGGTTCGCTAGAAACCACACCACCCATCCTCGAGAGCCGCAACCATTACCGTCGCGTCGGAATCGCGACGCGAGCACCGTGTCGTCGGATGAAAGAGGCTCAAACTCATCGTGCCGTAAAATAACATTGTCCCGTCCATGGTACAACGAAGAACCGGCGGGATGAAAAAGAGAAGCCGTTGCACGGGACGAAAGCTCTCGAGAGGGGTTTCTTTATTTTCTTCGCCCAACTCGATCTACTTACGTTAAGTAGCACCGGGCGTATCGCGACGGGGAATCTTCTTTAATACACAATTAATATTTTAGCTTAATTATTGGAAATATAAGATCTAAACGAAACGACTATTCTTTGTTGAAAATTGTTCAACCACCATGGGGGTGAATAAGAGGTTAAGAATAACGTAAAGGGGTGTATCAAGAAAATTTCTGTTTTACTCTACTGCAACGACGAGGGTGGCGGAAGTAGTGGAGCGAAAGACAGGGGTCGTGGTGGGAACAGGGGGTGGAGATTACGGGAGGACAAGCAATATTAAGCGGCCAGGAACAAAAAGACGATCCAGCACGCCGGATTAGCCGCGATGCACCGCGTTGTCCCGTGAAATTGATACGCGAGTTGCTTTTTAACGGGGAAACACCCGGGCTAGCAGGGAACCTCGAAAGCGTGCTACCCTGGAAATATTCGACGCGATTTAGATAACACACCGGCCCGTTACAAAAGCACCGATTTGCACTGGTCTTTCAGCAACCAACCAACGGGTAGCTAACGAGGAAAGACTAAAAATAATTAGATCGTCGATCACTCGAGGAAAGACGTTCTTTCGTCCTGGCTTGTTTTTATCTTTCGAGCATTGTTTGAAAATTCTTCAACAACACGTATCTATCGTCTGCTTGTTTCCTACTCTCGGCACGTAGCGTGGTTTATCTGAATATTAGTATAATAAAAAGAAAAAAAAAAAAAGAAAGAAACGAACGAGTTGCGAGTGCGCTCATATCGGTCGCGTGGGAAACATTATTCTCGACCAAGTACGATCCCTATCACTGCGAGCCGATTGCACGAGCATAATTCTCTTTCCTACGCAAAAATATCCGCGACGTTGCTTTATCAAAGGGAATTTATTTAATTATTCTTTGAAGGAAAATTTCGGTAAAAGGAAGAATTGAAAGAAACATTGCATCAAATACGATCACAGAATGGCCCTATGGGAATATTATTTCTAACATTCACCCTCGAGGCGGTTCACCCTTCTTCAACTCGACTAATTTCACGATTAGAGTACAGCCGACATGTTTAATATTATCAAAGAAATTCACGAATCATCGGAACATCGAGAATCGCAGGTGTATGCCAAAGAGAAGTACGTTCGAAAAGCGATGAAGCTTTGTTCGATGGAACCTGCGAGGGGAAAGAACTGGCACGTTATTTCGATTGGGAGACGCATATATTTTCATATCCGAACGAATAGCACGGGAATATTGTAATTTGCATCGGAGACGGTGGAAAGAAGTAAGTCTTGGACGAGGCAAAGAACGAAGTGGGGGTGGTGAAAAGCATTGAAATCGGTGGAGTATGCAAACGAGCAGGGTCGATGCGTTCCAAATCTTTTAGATCTGCACGAATAACTGGCAAGTGGCGAGCCAGTCTTTTTCGAAACTGAGAAGAACTAAAAGGAAGATCCATTCTCGAAAATATGAATGATTTCCCTCACCTGTTGCAATTTTTTTTCGAAAAAGAAGGACTTTTAGTTAACAATTAAATTTATAAATAATGTAAGATGATAAATCGATGCTGGAAGAATCAGAAAATCGTCAATCGAGTCGAAACGGAATCCATTATCGAGGCGATGCTCGCAAGCCTCGTTTCCTCGAACGTTCATGGCATTATCAGTCGTTTCGCGATAGTGGAAACGAACGATTTATGCTCGCGTTTGATGCCGTAACGATCTGAACGCGCGTTACACGTCACGGTGTGCTGGAGAAAAATCGGCAAATCCAATAAAGGGTGAATAATGCCACGCGTTCAAGCATCGTTTCCCGATGGAAAAACGAAATGCACACACCGTTTTCAATTTATCTTACAAGTATCTATTACCGTACCATTTTCAATTTCATTTTCGAGCAATTTAATTAGCCGACGGCTCTTAATCGAAAGCTGAACTACGATGATAAAAATTCGGAATCAACGCGATCGTATTTTTATGCCCGTTCGGTTTAGAATGGTTAAAGCAAACGAATGCACCGAATGCATTCGCGGAGCCGATGCACTCGTTCACCGGACGCGGTGCATCGTCGATCGTCGTTACGTTCGATCGGTGTCTCGCGGCGGAGAACGGAGCGGAGCGGAACAGAGCAGAACGGAGCGGGCTGATAAATCCGTGTTACGTTGTTGCCGCTATAAATCAATTATAATATTTCACGGTTCGCTTCGGCTATCGATTAACGGCAATAAATGTTCCCGAACTTTCGAAGCCTAAGCACCGACGTGCCGTTCTCGCGAACAAACGCGCGAAATGAATCCATCGAACGTGACGATCAGCGCGGACCGGATATGTGGTCCATCGTCGTTCCGTTCCGTTTCGTTCCGTTCGATCGGCTCGAACCGAACAGAGGAATTTCAGCCGAGGCGTCTGATAAATCCAACGCGCATCGTTCCCGCGATAAATCAATTATAATATTCCACGGTTCGCTTGGGGTATCGGTTATTAGTAAAACCCGTCGCCGTTGCGGAAGGCGGCCATATATTCACGGCCGAGTGTTTCTCTCGATTACAAATTTCGCGTTTTCCTCTCGGCCGAGGTGAACGGCCCCTTTTCCCGAACGATACATACCATTTTTCCTCACCTTTCTTTAAGGACCCACCCTTTACCGGAAACGAAGTATCACGCGGTTAACTCGTTCGTTTCCGAGACAACGAGCCGGCGTGGCTCGATCAACGAGCAAAGGGGAATTATTCTTTCGACCGTACGATCGCCATCCAACGGCACCGTGCTCGTCCCGGGCAAGGGTTGATAATAAATTCAGATTTAGGGGTGCGCGCAATCTGTGATTCAGCACCATTAAGCAGAGGATCCAACGAAGGACGGGCCGCGTACTTTCTCCTAACTTGGCACGTTCGCGAGCTACCAGCTCTTTAAATCCTCCAAGAGGTAAAAGAGATCAGTTTGGCGGCTAAAGAGTTCCGCCCTGTCCAATCCCTTATCATGCACGATTTTACGAGGTTCGCGCGAGAATCGTGATAAGTAATTCCAGCCGTGTTAAAGGTTCACTTACATTTATAAGTTCAAACGATGAAACTTATGATTTCTGATATCGATCTCGTTGTTTTCTAAATAATTCTTTTCAGGAAAGTATTGGAAACTTTTTTTATGCCTAACTATATAACTGACGGGAAAAGTAAGACGTATGCAGGAATATCCTTGCATACCGAATCAGCTTAGCAAGCTGATCGTAAAGCACGCGATATAAAATCTACTCTAGTGCCTTAGAAACAGAATGCCGAACGAGCACGCTTTATGGGTAATCGAAACAAGTTTTTAACTGTCTAGAATTCTGCTTAATTCCGGTACATAAAGTCCCTGGGAACGAGAAGAGATGTACAACGATTATAATTAATTCTTTTCCAATGTTCTCTCTGTCAACCCTTTCTAGGCTCGAATGAATATTTCAATATATTCTTCTCTCATGATATTGAGATCCAAGTGTTCTCCTGTTTTGCTGTGGAACGCTTGTTTTTTAACAAGGGAACAACAGCGATAATGAATGCGAAATCAGGACGAGAAAAAGAAGGTTTCTGGGAGAGGCTTGATTTATATCGGCTCGATATTTTCCGCAGGTCTCAGTGTTTCTTAATTCGAGGTTTCTCCGTGCACTCGCCGCGGAGGTAATTCGATTTCCTGGCGAATCGGTTGGAAGTAAATCAGGGGTACAGTCCCCGGTGAAATTCAATCCGAAGTATTGTCATAATTTTCCCAAGATGCATCGCACAACGGAAAGGATTCCTTAATCACGAATTCGTGGAAGAAACAACGTTTCAAGATTAATAATTTCAAATCTCTCAGACGATTTGTGAATCGAATCCAGCTCTGTATATTGGCACATTTTTGGAGAAGGTAGGGTGGGCCAATCGGATTCGCCGCAAATACCGTGGCCGCATGTGCTCGTGGATGTTCCACGAGGAAAGGACGGCCGAAATCTTCGACACGACAGCTCGAAATACGGCTTGTAAGGTTTCTTTTTTTACACACGGTCAGCCATATTCCCGAGAAGGAGCAGAATCGAGTGGGAAGATATCGATACCACGAGGCTACATCGTGCAAAGCAGCCTCGAGCTGCGGACTGCTGATAACAAAAAGGTCGGGAGAGCCGTTTCGATTCAAGCAAAGGGCCTTCTTGTACGCGAAGAATCATCTAACAATACGACACCATAGAAATCAAAGAGAAATTTAACTTCAGAAATCTGATTATGAATTTACTTGAACATTCCTCGTGTTTCAAGATTCTATGCTCGGTTAACGATCAATCAGAAGAAGAACGCTTGGCAACGTACGCTCTTCTTTCGCCGGTCTTTAGTATTCCGGTGCGAGGTGATCATCGGGAAACGATTTGACCAACTTTAACGGATCCACACGAGTTATCCTTGTCTGTCCCTTCGTGCGAGAGGAGCTACGAACGGTATAGCTTTAGCCTAAGGTGCTCCTTCGCAAATCCGTCTGGCTGTCGCGTGGGCCACCAACTGAATACCAATTCCCAATTTGTTCAGGCATATCGACTGGGCACTCAAGAGCGTGACACAAATGCCAGATGCAATCAGCAGCAGCCTTCGAGCCGCGCAGAAAGTGCAATCCTCTTCTTAATCCTTCATCGACAGCCGCTGAGATACGTTAGAAAAATCTGGACCTCTTCTCGTCCGGAAATGCAACAAACGGTTGCTACTTTTCTTTTAGTATCTCGTGGTACTTTCGTTCTCGAAACAAAGACACGGTACGATCCTTAGAAGGCAGATGCAAAGTTGAAAAGAAAAAAAGATGGTGCATCGAGCCGATATCAGTTTGCAGAAGAAGAAAAATCCGGTTGGTTTTCTTCGACTTTCTAGCTCCCTCAATATTGTCGCTATCTCTTGTATACAGTTGCCGCCATATTCCGCGGCAAGCCGCCATATTACCAGAAACTTCCACCCCCTTTTATGTGGCTTGCCGCGGACCGTCTCCGGGAAAACTACCCCCATAAAAGTTGACGACTTAAATCGCGGGGCGTATGCCTCGGCTGAAGCGGTTCTGCGCCACGGAAACGTCGAACCTTCTTACGATCCAGTGAAAACGCCTCGAAATATTTCCTCGTACACCATTCCAACGTTTCCGGTTTGTTCGTTCGAAGAAAATAAAAAAAGGCTATGGATATTATTTAGATGTCATTAGAAAACTTTTTAATGCTCCCTGTGATAAATTCGACAGGAGAAGAACTCTTCCCTCTATCCAGTTAATATTTTATACCATTTGAGAAACATTTCATGGAAAACGATTTAGCCCGAGGGCCAGGTACACCGTTCCCATCGTTGTAACCTAGTTTGCGAAGTCGTTTATGCATATCTCACGCAATTTTCTTACGGTTTCAGCCGTGTTAAAATATGTATGGAATCGAGTTAAGCCGGCGTGCAGTCCGGTGGACGAGCAGAGGAAGCCGCGGAAGCTGTTACCGAGCCATTTGCATGGCATCACCGCGATTTCGTTAAAACAACCAAACCTCCCCCGCCATCGCTCCTTCGTGTTTCTCCCTATCTATCTCGTCCCTTGCACAGGACAAACTCGATTTACCACTGTGGTAATCTAAATACACGGTGTTCCATTACACCCCGCCTGGATGACCTGTCGCGGGATGTTTTGTCGATTGGTGAAATCGATGCTTTTCATTTTTCACCCTTCTCTTTTACACGAATAATTGCCCGTGGCTCGTTTTCGAGAGGTTCGATAACAATCGACGAGGTTTTGTGTTCGATCGCACGTGTACGAAATGGTACTGTGGAATGTGATAGTTTTCAAATTTATATTAAGAGCAGTCATTGACTGATCGAAAGGCAAAGTCGTATTGGAATCGCGATAGAACCGATCTCCAGTTGCAATATTTCTCGTTTCTGCAGAGACATATGCACGACGGGGCGAGATGAAGCAACGTGGACCACGGCACCCTCTTTCTCAGAGGCATCGTGCCAAAAGTTACGAGTCTCGTGAAACGAGAAAGAGGGAAACGAGGAATCTTTCGAAGAACAGAAGCAACACGGATGAAAAATTGGCGCCGGTAGACTTTTGTTTCCGAAGAAGCATAAAAATCGTTTCTCTTCGGTGACTGTACGTATTACGCCATCCCTTGTAGACAGTTTTATGTGTCTCACGTTAATTTGCATAATCGAATAGAGGAATCTGAATAACGCGTCTCCGCGAGCACGCGAATAAAGCCACCCCTCGATTTTGAGCCATTCCATCCCCTGCGATTGTATGTACCGAGGGTACGAGCGATTACTTGATTACCCAATCGTTGATTTTTCTACTTTTATCAGTAAACATTGGGAAATTTGTGGCAATAAGTAAATAATTATTCTTGATTTTTAGGAGTAGAGTGGAAATGTGTAATTTGAAAGATTATTAGGGGGTTGTTTTAGTGGTAGTTGATAAGTAAAACACGATGGCAGAGATCTAACTTATCGTTGACTGTTTTAGTTTGCGAGTAACTTCTGTTCAGAAATTATAGATCACGCAACAGAGTTGTTCTTCTTCGATGGTAAGTAAGGATTCCGTAGCACCCTTACCATTTTCTTGTCACACCCTGCTATACCAACTACGAGTATTTCAGAATGTGAAACACAAGGTTCCATAAGAAGATAAGTCTATTTTATACCTCGTCTGTGACTTTGCTTGCAGTATTCATCGTCAGATGGCAATGGAAGTACCTTTTGAAAAAGGGCGCCTCGATATAAAAATAGAAATATATTGAAATAAAGTTTGCACAAATATTATCGTCTGATTGAATTCGTCGTAATTGGAGAATGATTGATTCATTCCGTTTTCATTTGAAACTCGATATCCTATCATCAATTGGAGAAGCCTTACTATATTCCGATAATTTTATACCGCATAATATAATACCACAATCTGTAAGCTGGAAATTACACGATTTAATCAATCGACACTGTCTGTTGATTACAGAGAACATACAATCCGTAAATTGCACTAGCACATCCGAAAGCGTAACGTAAATTCTATTCAGTTTTCAAATGCGGAAATCTGATATTTCAGATGTTTTTGATAAACATATCATGGTATTTTTATTACACAAAATTTTATTTTCCCTAAATGTTGAGCGATTAAACTGCGATAACTTTCAAAACGTTTCCATTTTACAATTGAATAAAAGTAAAATATCATAAAAACGTTTTTATCTCTAGAAGGTTATTTCAAATAATAAAACAAGATAATTATAAACCAAGGATCCCAAGGGGTTTTTAGGGTTAAATAGCGACCGAGAGAAATTCGTTCGATGTTAAAGGGTAGGGCAGGAGGTCAAAGTGAAAGAAGCAAAGATGGAGTTTCTTATCAACAGGAATCACCGGGTCATTCAATATCTGCTCGAAATATTGTGCTGAGGTCGTCAGAGGTTAAGGGTTACAACCTGGGACAGGACGAAGGGGCGGCAACCCCAATACACCCCTCGCGATGAAATCCTGATATCATCCATTTATTTTCTATACGTTCTCCGAGCACAAATAACACGAATATAATTTTGCATACTTGAAAGATTAATGCCGTGAAGCATAAACGGTTGGCGACAATAGGGAAGCAGTATGTGCTAGCAGGTCGAATAGAATTTATCCAACGATATCGCGGAAGACAGGCTAGTTGATTCAGTTACAAAGGTGGCCTTCACGGATTTACTCGGCACGTAGGACAGCCTTCCGGACGTGCCGGACTTGATTACGGCCCTTTCAAAGGAAAGCGATACGAGCGACAAAGAGCCTTTGTGCGTCGTCAGGAGGATTCCCCTGGCGACGTTCGGCCTTAGTCCTCGAGGAGCAGGTGAACGCGTTATATACAGGACTCCACCTTACGTTTACACTAGGACGACACCTGTGCAGCGCGTGCGCCATCATTGCCACACAAACCGTACCGATAATGCCACTAATAATGCGTTTGCATAGCAATGCAATGGTGCATACTGCAGGGGTCATTAGAGTGATTTGTACGTGATAATCAGGAGTGAATTAGAAAAGGATTTGTCCTGGAGATATTCATCGTCAGTAGCGCAGCCCTTTATCGAGACATTCAACAATGTTGCAGATAAATAAAATTTCATTTATTTTTGAAATCAATCCACCGCCTTTGAACGTATAAAATCATCGGCTATCGTCGATTCCTCGACTATTTTAATCCTACCATCGTAGATTATTATCCCCGAGACAGTGGCATGCACATTTGTTTCACCTTGTCGGTGAATACGGGCATCTGGTCGCGGTTGCAAACACGGCTGCAAATGTCAGCGAGCGTAGATGTAAAGGAGGACGATTCGCTGAAAAGATAGCCGTGCTGGTGGCTTATGTCAAGACTTATGAGCACCAGTGTACACGTGGCACCATGCTTCCCGTCACGGCCATTTACAGGCAACCTTGTCTCGAACCGTTTATGGTTGATCGCTTGAAAAACCGATTCTACCTGTCTCCTTCTCTCTTCTTCGTCAACCGAATCTTTATCTCGCGACGTTTTGACGTCGCGCCGTTCATCTGGGATCAAAGGATCAACGGATCTTTGTGTCTTCAATTTTCTTGCGGTTTCAAGAAAATTACTCGAGCGAAACTTTTCCCTCGATTTCGATGAAATTTCTTTCGAGAGTAGCTTCACTTAAAGTAGTAGAATTTCAAAAAGAACACAAAGCCAGAGACGATTCCGAGAGCCCGAAAACGTACGAGGTTCCTTTCAAAGATGTACTTCTGAAAGCATTGTTGCTCTTTCGATACCACTTTCAATCTATAAAACCATGACAAACAATTTCGTAGCTTCTACAATCAATAAAGTAAATTCTACAAGATTGATGCCGTCGAAGGTAGAAAGAGTCATCGACTCGAATCGATTCTGTTCTTAAAGGCATACGTATCAAATAGATCTAGAATACATATATCCCGTCTCCGTTTCCTTTTCCGTTTTCCAACAGTAATAAAACGGGGCTTCCTCTTATTTCCGCGATATCGTTCTTTCCTTTTTTATTTTTTTTTACGACCTCCCGCCTCAGGCATGATATTATGGATCAGCCCGTTGTCGTAGCTTCTCCAATGAAAATGGAAATCAGCCATCGTGTTAGTACGAAAATACATCGTGCCCGGTTAATATTTCACTCTCCATTATTCTCTATTTGAAGAGAACGACGGCTAAGAAATCGTCGACCTGCTGATATCATCTTTTCAGTTTCCTCATCCGGGAACGTCGTCGACGAAACCTCGAATGTTTTAATGGAATACGTTTTCTTAACTTTCATTCGATTCCATGAAAATTCGATGAATTAGTAGGAAAACCTTTGTCAGTCTGTTCGCGAAAATCGAAGGCAAATTCGCTAGGAGGGTAAATCGAAGGGAAAAATTCAGTCACGGACGAGATTAAAGGGAAAAGCACTGGCTTAATGGGAAAGGCAAACAGCTGAGGCGAGGTAGATCGAAAGCGTTCGTGGCACCTTTCAACGATTTCCCTGAGAATTCGGGAGCGTCTGAACGACGCGCCGCGAGTAGATTTCCCACGTCCCACGAACCCGGCCGACAATCACGGAAACGGAACACTGTTTGCTCAAATAATTCCCGAATTAGTGGTACGTTGTTTGGATGGCGCGGTGCTCACTTGCTATCCCTTTGACCACTGATTCTACACTTTCTTCTTCTTCTTTTTTTTTTCCCTTTTCGTTTCTTTCCTTACCAGTTCAAGGGAGCTGGCTTCTGTACGACGATTAACCCTTTCCGACGTGAACTATCCACGGAGGTGAGTCGAATGTTTGAGGAAAAATCTTGGAAACGCTGTGATTTTTGGATCGAGTTCAATGGTGAAATGGCTCGTGAAAATAGAATTCTCGAACGAATTCAACGGTACGTAATTAAGGAAAGGAGAGTTAGTTGGCCCGTGAAACGTCTACCGATCGAACACAGCCTCCGAATAGAGGTCGAAATCGAAGGAGTTTATTCTTTCAAATGGCTCGTAAACGTCTTGTTATGGCAGTAGCCGAACGCAATTTCCCATGCACCAGGATTCTGATTTTTCTCGAATAATAGAAGGAAAACGTCGAACGAAGACCGACGATTGTTCCCGGTTCGAAGGCAGCGAAATTAAAGACAAACACACTCTCTCTTTTAATATTCTCTAAAGAATCACTGATAAACACCGAGGTTCGCGAATCTCTGTCGAAACGAACGAAGGAATCTTCCGTCTCGTTTCAGGGTTAACCAACGCGAAAATATTCCTAATTTTCCCCTAATGTCCGCCCACGGTCGACGAAACAACGGAAACGACCTCCTTACGCCAGACACATTGGTTTTCTCGTTTCGTTTCGTCGGAACTCAAGTGAGAAATGAAAGTCGAGGCACATGTTCTTTTTTTTTCTCTTCTTTCCTTTGCAATTTTCCCATTTAGCCACCGTATTACTTCAACCATCCTACCATATCCTATTCGCTTTGTATGCATTATTCTTTGGAAATTCTCTGTTCCAGCGAACCCTGCGGATTCGGAAAAAATCCATCTTGCTCTCGTTTCGCTGGTTAACGAAACTCATTTCCAACAATTAATCCCACGTCTATTTCTAGTCCAGCTAACTTGATATCGAAAAACCTGAAATTCCTTTATTAGGGTAATTGTCACAGAATCGATGAAGAAATTCGCGCGTGTCGGATGCAAAGAGGTTCAACGATCTACGTATGGAGAGTAGGTTTAAAATTGTTGGAAAAAGTCGATGATGGTGGGCTGTGCATCCACGCTGGCGGTCGATGGCTGCGTGGACGAACATATATAATAACGTAAACTAGGTGGCAGGGAGGAGCTGTGTAGAGTAAACAACGCGGTGGCCCAGGACTAATCGGTGTTCGGGCTTGGTTATGGGTTCCCACATCGAATCCCGTGGCATTATGGGACCCGGTCAGCTCTCACGCCTATCTCTCTCTCTCTCTCTCTCTGTCGCACCCTCTTTCTCGCCTACTATCCAGCCTCTGGCAGGACCAGGCTAGACCAGTTTACCGTGGCTAGCACCACCAATAACTACGTACGTGAGAGCCGGGGCTTAATGTTGTCAATACACCGTTAAACGGGCTGGCTGTTTCGCCGGGAAATTTCGAAAGTTCCGATCATTCGGGACACGCTGGTCCTGGCGACATTTGTTGCGGTAAATTAATTCTCGTCATCGAGCGTTCACCGCGCTGGATAATCATCTTTTCTATCAAAATCGACGATTACGATTTTCCGAAAGTAAAAGAGGAGGATTAAACGATGGTGAAAGCGGTCGTAGTCAGGTCGGAAACTCGAATGTATACTAAAGCAAACTCGTAGGAGTTTAAACGGGCAATCGAGTGTCTAAGGGTTGGGAGAAGGCAGGATATCAAGCATAAATATTCATAGTCAATCATCTGGGTGTGTCCGGGTCGTGGTTGCTTCAAAGGGAATCTTCGAATTCGCGCGATCCTGGGACAGAGAGTCCGTTCGATGTACCGCCGGAAGCGATCGAGCAGACACGAGTAGAAAACAGAGTCGACGGGGTACGATGGAAGGGATGGAGAACTATAAGGGAAGCGAAATTGCCCGCTAATGTCATAATTATATAGCCGGATTGAACACGGTGTAAGAGAGACAGAGAGAAGGAATCGAAGACGAGCGGAAGCTGAAGCGGTTCGATTCGATCGCTTCGCGTTTGCGATGCCTTTGAACGGTCGATTAATTTATTCGCGAACGCGTCGAACACACGAACGGGTTAACCAGAGCCAGCACCGCGGAGAATGGAGAAAGCAACCGCTCGGAGGCACGAGCTTCAACTGGCTGACGGCTTTCAATTTGCAGCATAGACTTCCGCTAGCTTCTTCGTTCCGTCTGCCGAGGAAGATCGAGAGACAAAACTTGGCTGACAAGGTTCGTCGAACGAACGAGCACAGCTTTTGATCGGTGGCTAGACCCGTTGTCTCTGCAACTTCCTTTTTGCGGCTTTTGATGACACATTCGCGGGAGAAGCGGAAGTTGCCACCACCGGTGGCTGCGACAGACGTCGAGGCTCGTTATGGAGAAATTTCGAGGCTGCTGGATGATTAAGTTTCGAAGACTGTCGGCAGCAGATTCGGTCTGATTAAAAGTTGGTCCACCGATTAATCTACATATTTAACGTTATTACTTTTCATCTCTTCCTGGTAGAGAAAAAGAAAAAAAAAGAAAAGGAAAAATCGCACGGAATGACAAAATGGTTGGCCGATACAAGGGCGAGGGCAGAAAGAGGAACGAGTTAACGATCGATCGATAATGATACACGAGGGATCCTAGGAGTGGAGGCATTAAATCTGCCGCGAATGTTTAGACCGTAATTAATTAAACGAACTCCAAGGTTTGCGGCAGGGGTTTAGGTTAGGCCACCTCCGCCAATGCTTGTGCTTTCTAGCCACGAAAAAGCTTCGAGTCAATGTGTCGTGCATTCTTCGCGGGCCAATGAATCATTCGCGGTGCAGAGCCCTTTGTGCTGGCCGAAATACAAGGGCTGCTGGCCCCCGAGGGCCCACCCGTCTAAATCTAACACGATAAGTAGGCGGTGCCGATTAATCATGGTAAACTCGGACCTGGTACAGCTCCGATTCGCTCCCTCTTTCTTCCACCGACTATCTCTCTTCCCTTCGCTGTAACATGTACATATTATACACTGCCGGCGAAAAGTTTCCGACCGCCTTCGATACTTCTTACAAACGTGTGAATTAATCAAAATGAGAAATTGAATCGCAACGGATATAAAATTTTCACGTGACATTCATATAGAATGAGTGTCGTAATTAAAAAATGATGCATTTTGTAATTAGAACACAGTAATATTTTCTACTATAACGCGTGTTAATCATTTGTTATCTTAAATATGAAGATATAAAATTTTATCATTCTTTTTACAAAGAGATTACCATAGTAATTTTAATGATTCTCGAAATTAGATTAGAAACAATAAATCGTCGACATAAAATTAACGATACACCAAGTGTCTTCGTTCTTAACGAACATATCGAATAGCGTATGCGATGCGAAGATTGGAAAAAAAACAAGAATTATTTAACCACCCTGTGTGTGCATACGCGGACACAGCTCGCGGCGTATCCCGTGAGATTGAGACCTCCTCGCGTCGGGACTCACGCCGGGCCCCGTGTGAGGCCCCCAGCCTCTCCTTCAGCTCTCCCTCCGACCCCCTGAGACCGCCCTTTCCGCCTTTCTTTTAGAGGCGAGGGGCCCACGATGGAGGTCCGCCACACTGCCCACACACCGCGCGACGCAAGAATCATCGAACGATTTCTTGGCGCGGGGCAAGAAGCATTTACATCTTCTTCGAGCGGTGACTTTTTTGCCGGTCTCGCATAGAAACCTGGCCGGACCTTGCTTCGATACCTTTCTTCAACAATTTCACCGAATTTTCGATTATCCCTCCGATCCTCTTAATCTGTGTCATTTTCTAAAATTGTTTTACGAATAAATTGTATACCTTTGAATAAACGAGACTGTCTTTCGCATACTTCAATTTATTCAAAACTTGGAGTCGAGAATAAAATTGAACCTTGTTTTATCCTGAATATTGAAGATTATATATATATAGCAAAACTATTTAACGAGTAATCCAACAATGTTAGACGTTGCGTCGCGAACAGCAACCGAAAGTTTATCAGTCAAACTAGAGGAAGTATTAACTCTTCGTTCCAAAGACGTGTCTTCGAACTTTGATGCAAGTTTTATTGCATCTTGTGGTTGAAAGGCTTTTACCAAAGTGTAATAGCTTGCTAAGTATAATATGTTACAGTTGCTTCACGTTTCACGTTGATCGCTTCTTTTCGATCAATTAAAATTAATTGATTTTGTAGGAACAGGTGACAAGGATAAACGCTTGAAAGAGTATTAAACTAGAATTGTCATTCATGAATTACTTGTTTATTCGCAACGTCTAAATCAATTTTCACGTCAAAGTGAGACACCGGTGATGATAAACTGTTAACGAGGACAATGTTAATACGTTTTTGGTTTTATATTTCTTTTATTCGACGCGAGACAAGCTTCTCTTTTGTTGGAAATTCGACTTAACAGCACGAACCGAACGAAATTGCATTCCTTAGGACGTGCTTCCATAGAAAATACAATTAACTGCTTTCTACCGTTCAAGATGCTATCCCCAGGGACGAAATTGGAGAGTCCATACCGAAAGCATTTTATCCTTTGATTATTCGATTCCCGAGCGATCTTCTTTTCGAATAGGAAGGAGTTTAATATTGGTAGAACTCTTATACCTTTATTTTCTACCTCAACCTAACCCTTTGCAATTTCACCTCGAGTCTACGCGTATTTCATTACAGTTCGACGCTAAGCTGTTGAGATAATATTGAAATTTATTTTATTTTTAGAAAAAATTAAGGTACTATTCTGGAATTTTACTTAATCAACAGTGTCAACAATTTTAAGTTAAAGTTTTTAAAGGACAACGACCTGTCCTTCGTCTTCGGGTCCCACACTCTTTCCCACAGGAACAACCACCGCATATTGATAGGATGTCGGAGGTGGAAGGGTTCACCAGCGAAAATCCAGCGGCGATCCGAGTCATTAATCATCGGGAGCCTGGTCGATCTACCCTTAGTAGTCATCGAGAACTGTCTCAACAGTCAATCTACCGGTGAACGATGCAGGATCGTGCTCCGCATTCGTCTTGGAGACTTCTACCCCCGCCAGGATATCCTGTCGCGGAACTTTCAACGAGATTTCCCATACCAACGAATGATCCGCGACTTTCGTCTTTTCACAGGACTATCGCGTTGCTTTTCGAGATTCAACAACCTGCTAGGATTTAGCAGAGGATTCTGGATCCAAAGTGAAACGGACAGTAGAATGAAAGATAGAGAGAACTCGTGAAGTATAGAATAATGTTGAATGATTTATGAAATCCGATCAGAACCTCTCATTAATTATTTGTTTCCTAGTATTTCGTTAAAGGATTCCCGAAAGTCGGGTATGTTTTTCATTCCATTGAAAAGGATTACCTTTGATTTCGATCTGAATGGTCGCATCTTTGAACAGCAGCACGGTTAGTTGCCTTTCAAACGGTCTCGTTTCATTAGCGTTCTCAAGGTGCGCGTTACTTCCGTTTCACCAGAGATTATTATTGCTTCGGTTTTCATCGCTTACGCGCAGTTGGATATTTAAATTGGAATGAAATATAAACAGGAATTCGTCGCTCGTTTGTAGTTTGCACAGAAATTTTGTAACAAAAAGGAAACATACAGGGACTTATGCGACGCATGTTCGAGCCATTCTACTTGATGGAAACGTAAAAGTTTACCATATTCAGTCTACTCCGAATCGAAACTAGCAGAGATTTTTTCCACGGATATCGCGGAGAAAATGGCCGATGGAGCCAAGAGGGATGGCGCCAGCCGCAAAACAGCTTCCATTACGATCGGTGGAGACTTCGGCGAAACGAGATAAGGATATCGTCAACAAGAGGTTTATGCGTCCCGCGTTCACGATACTTTTATACGTCGGCATCGCGAGACGAGGAGCCACTGAACTCGTCGTAACTGTCGTCGAGGAAACGTTATCGACGTCGACGTCTCGTGGTTAAGGTCACGAAGACGTCTGACGGGAAAAGCCGACGAAGGGAAGAGGGATGAACGGCGCGGCGTCCAGGATCTCGTAAAGAAACCTGGCGCCAGCGTGGAATCGTTCGATAGGGGGATGAGTTATTTACCCTCGCGGGACGCGCGAGGAAACCGCGATGTTTTTCTTCGCGAACGCGTAACGAGCCACGTCCAATGGAATTCCGATAAGTTATTCCCCCTCGATGGAACGGCACTGGTTGAGATCGATGGTGTCTCGGCTACAGGCGATCGACGCTAACGTTTTCACCCACCGGAACAAGGATTTTCCTTAATATCCTCAGCTATGAGTAATATTTTTTCTTTCTCCCTTTCTGGGAGTTCGATTAGCCATTATTTCCTTCATCGAGAACGGACAGTCTCTGATCAATATTTTAGTAGGTATCAGATATCGAGTGATTGAAATTGATGAAAGGAATCTTCGGAAGCGTGTTCGATCGAAACGGTACTGGAGGCGGCGGTTTGATCAGGCCGTCAATTATCGAAACGATCGAAGAAATCGTTATCGCAGCAATCAGAGTGTGGCGACACACCTCGGCTGATCGTAAATCGCATCCGTCACTGATTGCCTCCAGTGCAGCGAGAAAAACGCGAGTTGGCCCTCCACCGCAAACCCTGAATCGCGAACCTTCCACTTTCTTTTCTTGTCTTTCAGGCAAACAGGATGTTGAGGCCGGGCGTTCGCGTGGAAAATTTAACTTCCTTGAAAAAAACACTGCCGAAACATCGATCACGGTTCCTTAACCGATATCGTCTTCGATGTCTGAAATGTTCGCAAGAGGACAAAGGAGTCCAAGCAGAAAGTCGACGAAGAAGAAGATCGTTGGATCGAAAAGATGCAAAGGAAGTAGGTAAGAATAAGAAGAAGAAGCGGAAAATAGAAAAAGATCCCGAGGCGTTTCGGTGGCTGTATCGTGGTTAAATAAGTAATGCCGTACGTTCGAGGAGAGTACGCCCCGTGTTTCCACGTGCATCACCCTCTTCCTACCGGACTATTCTATTTTTCAGTTCGGCAAAGTAGCTGCTGCGCTTGCATTATGCAGTCGTCAGTCGACGGATGATCCTCGAACCGTCCTGTTACCTTGTCCCGCGTTAAGTCTCCTCGACCGTAACTCGTCGCCCCGGCAAGTTTAGTAGCAGTTTCGTGTCTCTCCGCTGTCTTGCCGACAAAACGAGCAAACGAAAATTTTAAGCCACCTGGCACGTTACCGACTTGCTACGACGATGCGCGTTGAAAGTGTAATGATAATAATCCATGGGATAAGTAATATTGATTACACCGAGGTACGAGTTTCAATTTTGATCAGGAACTTTTCAAACGATAAATGAAGAATGGAAGAACTTTGCGCGACGTTTGACACGACGGTTGCGGAAGGGAAGAGATCTCGAGGAATTCAGAACCAGGAGGTTTGTTTAGAGTGAAAATTTGTCGGATTGCTCGGTAAAGCTTTGCCCGGGAGCTTATTTAGACGGTCTGCTCTCCTCTAACAGACGACACGGAAACGGAAAGAGAAAAACGCGAGCTTCGACGAGGGATTACGCGTGCACGAACCGCGTCAAAACGCGAGCTTCACGCGAAAAACTACGAACACGATCTCGCGCATTGACGATCAAAAGCTTCGCTTTCTGCGTTTGCCGCCGCCTCGAAACCCTTTGTGGTCCTTTATGCTTCAAGAAACTGTGCCCAACTTCCAGATACATACCGAACGCTCAAAGCGAGTGTTTCACCGCGTAGAATAATGATATTGCATCGATTTAATGATGCATAACACGTTCGCGTGTGAAAAAAAAGAAACCGAGGAAAAAACATTTCTCTGATTTTCTAGGAAACGTGCTGATTTTCCATCGAATAGAGATTGAGCTTCGTGTTGTGCAACATGCTTGAATCAAGGCAGACGAACGGTAGGAAAAATAGAAAAAAAATATCGTTATTTTGCATACGAATGCATAGACGTTGGAGAACGCATGATACCAGCCGGAATAACACGAGTTGAAAATCGCCGCGTGACAAGCAGAGAGCGATTCGGTGTACATGAATATTCGCTGGAAAATGATATCGAAATAATGTACAGATAGCGAGCTTGCAAATAGAGGATAACAACGGGTTCGAGAATCGTTTGCCCTCCATTCTCCACCCACAACTACAGAATCTACGAGTTACCGATATTAATAAATCCTTTCGCACGATAGTGAGTTCGATAAAAGATTTTATTGAAACTGGTAAAGTTGTGTAAAGAAATTTTTCAAAGCGTAAATGGAAAATGGGCCCCTTCTGTTTCACATCAACGATAGTTATTCGTCATGCTGTGTCATACTGCACGAATGTTATCGAGCCGTGAACGATTTCAGGTGTACGACGATACATCACGCATCCTAGGAGATTGGACCCCGTTGAAAGAAACGTCAGCCTCCCCGTACTACTTCGAGGATCATTTATTTATTTTTTTTTTTTCCTACCCCTCGATTCCGAAAACTATCAATCAAGTTTCGTCTCCTGCAAACGGTCACGGTTGTCGCGTTTCTTCTAACAATTCTTGTACAACCAGTACAGATTTATTTTAATTTCAATAAAATTTATATATACAACGGTTCCCCGATAAAAGGACCTCTTCAAACATCGAATTCCAATTAGCCTAACCATCTGGAAAATGGTTAAAACAACCGAAAAGAAGGCGATTCACCCGTCGTGTCTACAGAATTCGAACATTTCAATTTATACGTCTTCCACCGACGTTTTCATAGTCGAACGAGCGTTTCCATTAAAAACTGAACGGAGAGCAGCTCGTTAAGAGGGTTGGTTAAGCGACCCACCGATGAAACTGGGTGAATAATTTAATTAATCGTTCGGGCAGCTCGAAAGGAAAACCGTGGAAAAAAATTCTCGTTATCGTTTTAATAACGAACGTTAATAGTTACAAAGAAGGGAATCAACGATAAGACTCGTCTTTTCTTACTAATTTTCTTACGTAAATGAAAGGTGAGACTGTGAGATGATATTTATACAACATTAGCGAAAAACAATTAATTTTCGTCGAGATATCACGTCGACGCTGCTGTGTTACAGCTGTGTAAATCTGTCAGAAGCAACGCGTGTCGGTGTGCAACCCTTATCAGGGCTTTCTCCTCTCTGTCGGTATCGATCGATACCACGGCTACCTGGTTACCTATCCCCGTTAACAAGGCAATCAGGGATAGTTTCTCGATACTGTACGCGGCCGCTACCGGTTAACTTAATTAGGGCTTGTTCTACGACTGCCGATTCAGTCGATTGCGAATCGAATTTACCTGCGTCTACAATTAGAACGGGTTGTTTGAGCAACCAACCGCGAGCACCATAACTTTGCGGGACAGATTGTAAGAATGAAACATGATATCGAGCTGACACAGCCGACAACTTCGTCGGTACTCGAGACTTGGAGGGAATAATGTTGGATAAGAGGGAGGAAAGTACCACGTTACGAGGGTTGACGGATCGTTTGATTGGATTCAGAAGATGCATCAACTTCTTGCAGTTTCTTGCAAATGCACCGAGGTCTGTCGAGGAAATAAGCAGACGAGGTTCCTTAAAACTTGAACCGGGCTAATTTCGCGGTAGACTGATAAAATTTAATGAAACGCTATTTCAATTAAAATTAAGTATCTCGAATTGTTAATCACCTATGATATGGCGGTGAAGTTGTTAAATAACTTGACGGCTGTCTAGCTCCGCCTTCGTCATTATTCATCCTTCTAATGATAAATTAAAAGAATACTCAAGCGAGTCGTCTAAGCGAACACCTCGACACCCGGATCGATATTTATCGGCTATAAAATGCAATACCGTTTTTACGACTTTCCCGTTTATCGTTTTAAGGATTTTATGGTGGCGCCTCGGTAAGACGATCGGACGATCTTTCTTTAACGAGATTTCATTATTCACACCTAACTTGTGCATTCTAGTTTCCAAGCTGCTTTAAACTCCACTCTGGTATCGTAAAATAGCAATCTGTTATTAAGAACACAGCCAGTTTATCGCGGAGTACATTTTTATTCTTTATATATCTTCATCGAATTGTTCTCGTCGAAAGGAGGCAATTCCGAATCGGTTAAGCGGGTCGAAATAGGCCTGGTTTGTTTACTAGGAGGATAATTTGTAGAGCGTACACTTGCGGAAATGGTCGCGACAGTATCTCGTGTTTATAATTAAAGTGGGCCGATGGCAAGAAGTTTTGTCGGGACCGGTGTTCCTGCTGCAAACGATCCCGCTATCCAGCCTTTTACCGAAATTGTAATTACGAGTAACTGCAAAAGCGAAGAGGCAAAGTTTTCCCTTCACGTGGGCTGCTCCTCTCGTAAACGTGTACGTAAAACGACCCATTAGCGAATGGTGATGGGCAAACTTACTTTCGGCAAGCTATCGATCCGCTAAGAATTTTCATTTTTTCTTAATTGAATGTACCTATTTACCGTACACCTTTACGAACGAAAAAATAATATTTTATTCGAAGATGCTTTGGCGACCCGAGTCGTGCACACACGTACGAGCACGTGTGATTGCACGCAAGAACAATCCCTGTACAGGGCATCGGAAAATCTTCCCCCACGATCCACTCAATATTATTTCCGGTGGAAAGCGGTTCTCGAGGCTCGAGTACCGACGTAGGCGGTTTCAAACGCGATCTACGGTAATTGGTTCACTTAAACGCGGATCGGTACACAATTAAAGGGTAATTAGAGTGCCAATTATAGAGGACCGGATTCGTTTCAGCCTTTTTCACGGCCGTCTTGTGTTTACGCCTCACGATACACTCGTACAACTCTCTCGGCTTCGTTCGCCTCGATCCTTTGCGATTCGAGCATACGGATTCAGGGTTGCGTACGGGAACTTGCACGGTTCTGCTCGGTGAACCGGGTATTTAGATTGCGAAAGATCGATGGAAAGCGGTAATTTGCTTCGAACTGACTGATGGAGAAGAGAATTCCGATGAAAGAGAATCGTGGAAATTCATCGAACGATGCGACGTCCCTACGCACCGGGCAATTTGCAATTATTCCGATTAACAGTGGATATTTTCAGACGCGGAGAAAGGTAGACCGCGATCTCTGCTAACAAGAGGAAGATCGATCAAATCCGGTAATTGCTTCGAACCGACTCGAAACGAATCGAATCCTCTTTGAAGAAGAATCACAGCCACGCAACGGATCGAACGATTCAACGCTAGGGTACATAACGACTGAACGTGATTAAAATCCGAACCCGAAAACCGGCGATTCTAGCCCAGGAAACTTTTATTGCCAGATCGAATGGTTAAAAGAGACAGGAGGTGGGGTAGTTTTTCGACGTTTCTAAAACGGCCTATGCCGGTATAGAGGGATGGCTGGAGGATGAGTGGACGCGTTTAACCTGGACACGCGTTGCGCGAAAGTTACGAAGCTCGTAGGAGGGCAATTCCGAAGAGTCGGATCTCGCACGATTGGATCGGCAATACGGAGCGGACGATCGTTCCGCCTCGGTTGACCACACCGATCCAACGGACTCGCAATTATCTCTCTCTGACCGCACGCCAGATTCGTGTTTGCTATTTATTTATCGCTCGCGCTGCATATTCCACGCGGCTTGGCCAAACAATCGACGGGCAAACATTCGGCCGGCGAAACACGAACGCTCGAATATTTCCACCCCCTCCTCGGGTAATGCATCGTTTTCAAACGAGAACCCCCTGCGAGATTCCTCTAGTTTCGCGTAGTTTCACCCAACACCGGCAACCCTTTCTTTTTTTTTTTTCACTCCCTTTTACGCCACCGGCGATGCAAATTCACCGAGGCTCGTTGTTGAATCTAATATTTAATAAACGCCGGTGCTCGATCAGACATAAATGAATCGGGCTAATTATTTGGCGTAAACAACCGACGCTTAGATTATTTATTTTCCACGGGGGTGCGGTAGTTTCGTTAACGACTCGATTTCAGGGTGAATAGCGTAATTGAACGTAGCAGTAATTGCAATGGTTGGATATAATTAGAGCCGTGGGTCCGTTTCGTATAACAGGACGCGCCGGGCTTCTCCAACTTTATCCAAAGTTCCTCCTTCGAGATGCGGGTCAAATTTGAACGCCCCCATTCTATAATCAGCCTGGTGCTATGTAACCGATGTAATAGACCCCGTGAAACTTGGCTCGCTCATCAACGAACTGCGAATTGGCCCACACTTTCGAGTATTTCGATCGACACCTCTGATATTTCCTCTGGCTATTCGATCCCGCTACTCTTCGTTAATTAAACAACTTTGATTCGCTTCCTCGAATCGTTGTACGGTAAGGAGAATCCGAATCGACCGACTAAAGCGCAAGTAAAAAGGAAAAAGTAATAGAACGAGGATAACAGAGATCTAGCCGGCATTGTGCCTTTCTTTCATATTTTTCTATCTCCGCGAAAAATCGTCTAATTGCTGAATCTCTGCAGCGTGCGTCGCTTTTGCATGAAACCTGGTTCGCGGACGGGACAAACGATGCTACCTTTCCCCAGCTAATTCAACCGTCGACTCTTTGTTCCTGAAAATAACGCGAATTAACCGAGGCGCGATAAAAGAAGCGTCGCGACGCGACCGCCGCAACAATGCCATCGTTTACGCGCTCGAATTGTCCCGGTTAGCCGGACGAGCCAGGATCAACCACGGTAATTTGTCTCTCCCTGTGGAATAGCTAGACCAACCCTCGAGTATTCCGTGACCTGCAATCTTACCGTGAAAGAATCGTGCGAGTTCGTGATAATAAAAGAGAAACTGAGATGAAAGGAGAGAAAATGGCGTTTCCGTCTCGGGATCGTCTGCCAGACGATTCCTGCCCTAGAGGCCTGTAACTCCGCTTTTTGGAACTCATGTCGGGGGACCGCTAGCGAGAACAGACTTCAATCCTGCTGCCACCTGGCGGTCGCCGCCCGAGTTAAAGATGTCGAGAAAATATCAGAGCACATAAGTAACTAGACGCTAGTTGATCGATAGACGCGTTGTTTAACATTGACAGACATTGAAACGCGATAAGACGGATGGAAGAATGAAATTTTCACGGGAATTTCCATGAAAGCAAACGGAAATGGAAAGGAAATTGCCTTACAAACACGATTCTTCCCACTGAATAGGGTATTTCGTTTCAGTTTTATCGTTGCAGAGGTACGGTTCAGGCTCGCCACTCGGCACTGGGTTTGCAGAGCTGAATTATTAGGACGGTCCACGTATCGGCGTTTCCGAGTCCATTTAGAACCGTTTGCAAAATGAAATTAACGTCGCGCTACAATGTAATCCGTGACCCGGAATCGCCGTGCCGCATTAGGCGGCTCCACGTGTCCCATTCCGTTGGCGTATGTTTGCGAAACGATATTAGTATTACGACTGTCTCGTACTATCTGCGGTTACAATTTCCCTGGGAAACGAGATCTTCGAGACACCTTACAAGTTTACCGCCGTTATTTCACCGTCACCACCATTTTATTACATTACCATTTCCCCCCCTCCTTAACTTGTCCTCTCTTCTCCACCACCTCCTGCGTTCATTAATTTTCGCTGTAATTTCAGCCCTCTCTGTTTTCATTTTATTCCCATCGTCGTGGACCTAATGTTTTATTTCATCAAACACCTCAAACACAGCGGAGTCGGGCCAATTGCTAAGATTACACGATGATATTTTGATTAAAAATTAACATTCAATGAGCGAGGCTTGAATTGTTCGAGAAGAAACGAAAAAATAAAGTACAGGTGAGTAATAGTGTAGCGTAGAGGGAATTAAAAAGCGAAGGGATCGAGGCGAGAGAAAAGCTCTCGAACGTGAAGAGGGTCTTGGAAAACGTTCCGGCATTCTCGAAATTTTCAAACAGTCCACCATCGTGAGCGTTCGAGCGTCTCTTCAGCCATCGCGTCTCTCTTCCTCTTTTTCTTCGAACAGTTTCGCCAACGTACTTCGCAGCTACAGCTGCCGATACCTTTTTCCCATACGGTAGCGTTCTTCGATTCATCGATCGTAGCTGAGAAACGTCTGAGCAATCGATTGTATCCTACAACGATTCCTCTATTTAGAAAGCCCGTTCGTTTTTCCATTCGGTGGAAACGCTTAAAAGTGGAATTTAGAGAAGAACTCGTCGACGATCGAAATGGTTAGAAGAAAACTTTTCAATCCAACGAAATTCAACATGGCTGATGGTAAATACCGGGCAACGGGATGAGTCTCTTCGAATAGCGGCTTAATAAGGGGAACCAACGAATAGCGGAGCTATCATACTTAAAGGCAAGAGTGGCAGTTTCTCTAGTGGTGTGTACGCGGTGCTTGGTTAAACAGAAACACGGCGAAGGGGTTACGGCGACGGGGTGACTGCTTAAGTTATCCGGCGGGGGTATGGTCGAGCAAACGGCTTTGTAGCCGTAAGTAGTCGACAGGAAGGTCGTAGGTCAGCGCGAGGCAAAAGCCGGCTCGTCTTCCTGTCGCATTCTAGTTTATCGTCCACCGGGTGTAACGACGCGTCGCGACGCTCTACCCATCTTACTCTTGCTTCGTTAACTACCCCCGCGCACGATTACTGCTTTTTCACTAGGCAATAATAAACCCCTGGAAATCGTCGAAACTATAGAAATATCGCTAACTAAATTTAAATACCTTTCGTCCGACTTATTCGCGTTTTTTCTACTGTCAATTCATCGACACCTATCCATCAATATTTTTTCAATATCTCTTCAGTTTCGAATTACCAGTATTATCCATCGTTTCTCCCGGAAATTGGCTTCGTTCAGTCGTTTCGATTTCCCAAACGAAACCGTGCGCAATTAATAGCTTTGTTTGTACGATCAAATAAAATACAATAATACTGATGGATTGATGATTATTTAAACAAACCGAATTGAACGCCGCTGTTATACCTGAACAAACTGCTACACCGATTCGATAGAGAGGAAACCAATGACGCGCAGAGAACGCCATTCCATTGGGAAGTGGTTAACATCAAACCTGCGGATCCTTTCAGAAATGTGACTTCCCTTCGTACAAGATACAATCGCGAGTATCCAGATTGGAAGTGAACGGGTTCGACGAATCGACGCGAGCAATCTCGGTCGACTCGAGGGTGCAGGAAACGCGACAATTTCAACATCTCGAGCCAGGTGGTGGGTGTTAAAGGTGGGCTGAGGGTGGAGGGCGTTCAGCTCGAAGGACCTACCGTGTCCAAACGGAGTCCCAGAATGCCAGGAGCGACATTATGGCACGGTTATTACTCGAACCGTCGTCGACCGATTCGAGATCGCTCGGCACGCGGCGAGAACGATGTCGAAAATGTCAATCATTCCCGAGGACCTCCTACCGAGGCCGGCAAGCATTTCTACGTTCTTTCGTTCATCCATCTTTCCAGAAATTCATCCCTGACTTGGTACAATTATTTATAATTAGGTAAATTCATAATTAGGTGAATATTGTCAAAGTGTTAATTGTTCCGAGAGAAAGAGAAAGATAAGGCGGACTACGATGGCCGATGATCTCACGGATTCCACGGGTTGTAATTTTCGAGATTCTGTCTGGATCGTTTCGTCGGCGATCCTCCTGTTACATTGGCCCCCCCGAATACCAAGTTTTTTTGCGGGTTACGCTATTGCCCGGTCGGCGGACAACTTTCTTTGCCGCGTGCCACGGATTTTAGGTAGAAATCTGTGGCGGCTGTCGAGCGAGGTGGTCCAGCGAGTCGATTAGTTCGAAAGAGAAATGGACGACGGCACGGCGCCAACTATCCGTACCATCGCATCCTTTAATCTATCCACTCGGATGTAAATAAGACAACTTGTTGGCTCGCCACGTGTGCTTTTTACACGGCCAATTCTTATTACCAACTTAATCTAACTTGTTCCGTTTGAAAAATTTCTCCAATAATCGTACAAACTTTACCTCGCTTAATGGCGATTTGGACCAATGAATTTGAACCAATAGGGAGTTTGAAAAATTTTAAAGCGTTTCTAATTCGAGATCCCGGTTACTCCATTCATCCCTTATCCATTAAGTAACCGGCATTACGGCGAAGCTCTTTCGAACGGCGCGATATCGATTCGTCCAAGTTTTCCCGCCCCGGGGAGCTCTCAGGGAAACATATTCCGATCGCGGAACACCGCAGAGAATAAAGTAGAAAGTTATTCCGGCGTTTGTGCAGGCTACGAACCGTGATTCGAGACCGCGAACCGACGAGAAGAAATCTTAGCCAGAAAACGCGCTATTCTCCTTTCCTTTCTTCGCTCGAATGACCCGTTTCCCCCGCCTTTGTCCTTTCTTTCGATCAATTCAGTTTCGATCACTGTCGATTAACCGATAGGAACACCAACGTTTAGAATTTCGATTGAAAATGGCACACTGGGCCAGGAGTTATAAGTATTTCCCTGTTCTCGTACAACAAACTCGAAAGCACTCGCAATTTTTTTTCCTTTTTATTCGATAACAAAGAATCGCTTTTCGCGGAAGATGGATGGTTCCGTTGACAATATCATTTCCGTATTGTTTTCTCCCTGCGTGGGCCATTCTATCTTTCAGAGCAGTCTCGTGTTACGAAGTTACATTTTGCAAGTCACTATGAAAGGGATGTTTTAACGGGGAAAGGTTAGGCGATGTTTGAAACGCTAGTTTCTTCACGAACAACGGGGAATATGTACAACACGGTTGGTTGTAAACTTGTGTACAATATTTGAACAAACCCAGGGTGCCATTTAAGTAAGCCAGCGACATTGTTCCCGACTCGTTCGAGTGTACAGGTAGTCTGAATGCAGCAACTTCTTATTAAGAGACAGAAGAGATTGTAATTGTTGGAAACAGGGGTACGTTAGACAGGAGTTCACACGCGTTGCTTCCTCGACGCTCATTGTTAATGCGTCTTAAGTACCGAGCTGTATTTTTCATTATCGTCTCACGATAAAATCACGTGCCAGCCCGTGTTAATTACCACGTCAGTTTTCCTTTCGCGTGTACCATTTATTCGAAAATTAAATTAAAACGATGGCATCCGTGCAACATTATTCAAGCCTGATTGAATTAACCTTGTCTAGATGAAATCAAAAGGGTGAAAATAAATTGGTGGGCAAAAGTTTAAGGGTATCGATGCTCGTCACGCGACCAACGACTTTCCCCTTGGAAAGTGTCCTAAAGAAAATGTAAGCAAGGGGGCGTAACATCGAGCAGGCAAAGTACAAAGTTCTTCGTCCCTTCTTCCTGCTTGATAATGTTAGCAAGAGTTTGCTTTGAGGGGTAGCGCGCGCTACCCTTGCCGGAAGCCGTCTGGCGAAACGGGAACTCGCGCACCAGCTGTTTTCGCGCAACCGACTCGCCTTATCGCCGCGAGTAAACGATGACTGTTCAAATTCTGATGTGCTCGCGTGTTTCCTCCTAACCTCGTCAATGTTTTCATTT
Source organism: Osmia lignaria lignaria (assembly GCF_051020975.1). Taxonomy (NCBI): domain Eukaryota; kingdom Metazoa; phylum Arthropoda; class Insecta; order Hymenoptera; family Megachilidae; genus Osmia; species Osmia lignaria. Next base: position 9,101,382 of record NC_135033.1, on the reverse strand, counting down.
TTCTTTTCCCCTTTTCATCGACCAAACCATCGTGGCGTTTTCTAAGAAAAATATTCGCGAATCGATACACCATAAGTGCTATTTCATTTCACGTTTATACGTTATCAAATTTATTATCACTCGTTAATCCCCGTTGGTTTATCATTTTCCCTCGTTATCATAGATTTCTGCTCCCACCGGCAGGATTTATCGTATGAATTTGAAATACGTTAATACAAATAAATTTGATACGACGAAACGCTGGGAGCGCGACGAAGGAAGGAAATATTTAGCCGGGCAAACCGTGCGCTCGCAATTCTCGGAGAATTTTATCGGATTAATTGCAGGTCGGGTTAGAATTCAGTGACCGTCAGAACGGTAGGCAGGCAGGCAGGCAGGCAGGCAGGCAAGCAGCCAGCCAGCCGTATTTCACGGTAATTTTTATCGCAGGTGCCGACGCTTAAATTATTTGGACCTCTTTTTCCCCCCTCCACTCCGCCCCCCCCCCCGAGGCGTGAAAATATTCATCTCTGACACGCGACGTGATACAAGCATTCATCATTTTGATACTCGCCGCGTTACGAGGCTGTGCCGCGTAAATTTTCAAACTCTACGCGGAATATTCCCAGTACCCGAGGCTTCTGTAACTTTCTCACGGATAGTTTCTCTACCTCGTCGTGCTGTTTACTTTATACGTCTCCGGTGATTATGCCACGTGTCTCGCTCTCTACGTAACAGCCATTCGTATTCATTGATAATAATTCGCTCGGGGTAACGATATTTCGTGGCCGCCACCCTCCCCTCTGTTACGTAGTTTGACCCAGTTTACCAACGGCACGAACGACTTGATTTCCATCCAGCGAAATGTCGATACGATGGCGATATAAATTAGCGTAGCGGGAAAGCGGAGTGACCGGCTAATAGGAAAATAACTGGCATCCGAGTGCAACCAACGTCCATCGTTTCCGATTCGTTAAAACATTAGCGGTCTACGTTCATCAAGAATTGATGCTTCTACTTTAAGGAAATTCGATATCGAAACCCTCGTTCAAATGGGTAGAAAAAGATGGGCAAGGTTATGAATAATTTGTTCGATAGTGATTTTGGTATTCCAAATTCGATGTTAATTGATTTATACGAACCGAGACTTCGTGAGTTATTATTTGATTTATAAATATTTCGAAAATAATATTTTTAGTATTCCACCATTCTCTCGTATCGATCTCGCTAAATAAATCAGGACATCGCCGGTCTCCATTGAAATTACACAGAGACGACGTTGATAAAGTACACATTTATTTGATTATCCAGGGGTCCACATTCCGTGGTGGCCGGAACGTGTCTCGAATATCATTGACCATCCAGCAGTCCCATCATCCGAGATGTATTTCCCTAATACGATTCTATTTACGTAGGAAAATCGGAGTACGAAGGGAACCGTGGTCAGTGGTGTACGAGGAGAGTGGTAGACTAGGAATTAACAACACGGGGCCCTGTTCCCATCGGAACGACGAAATGATGTTCCAAGTTTCGTCAGCGGCGAGACAAAAGTAATTAAACCCAGAGGACTACTCGATAATTTAGCATACGCTACGCGGTGTACATTCCACGACTAACGAAACACCTGTCGCTGATTCTATACCGAAACCAGCCACCACCCTTAACGAACCGTCCTGAAAGGATGGGCAGGGTTTATAGGAATTTAGAGTCGACCAGGATCGATCAAAGTATCGGTGCCAAGACCGTACAGAGACAGACATCGTTTTGTAATCAGTGAAGTTTTATCTCCCATCTCTTTCGAACATTTCAATTTATCTATAAAAGTATATTATCGGAATGTTTTCTACCAAAGATGGTCGACTTTTGTAGTTATGATAAAATTGTTACCCCCACGGTTGTCGACGAGTTTCGGTATAGGGGTAGGTTTTTGAAGACGCTATCGAATGTCACCTTCTATCGTCGGCCCGGCTCTTGAACTCTCGAGATATCCTTTTGTGAGAGTCGACGACGTCCTCGGAACATCCTCGGAATATCGATGACGGAATCGACGGTGTCGACGTCTATTTTTATCGACTCCCTGTCACCGGGTGTCGCAACTAGATCGAACCGATCGTCGTATCGAACGGATTCGCGTAAGAAATATAATCCGAGCTGGCAATTAATTAGCGTCTCGAATTTTTCTCACTGTTGTTCGAGCAAACTTACCGATCAAAACTTTCCGCGTCATCCGTAAGCTCCAACTCGCACGGGACGGGGCGGAAACTTGGCAGACAAACTCGCGTAACTGGAGGCTGTCTGGAGAGGCAAGGTACAACGGCATTAACGCGTACCTCCTGACCGCGAGGGGCACAAGGGGCCCCTGTCCTAACGCGCGGAAATCCGGCTGTATTTGCACCCGCACAGACAGTCTACATAATGCACCGGGTAAACAGTTTCGCCGGACTTTATGCTCCCCTGAGATCCTCCTCATGGTAGATCGGGCTAAACGATCTACTTTCCTGAACTAATCATTCTTTGCTTTGACTCCACGGTAGAAATTGTTAATTAAAATATATTCCGATCCACGTTTCATCATTATCCAAGCTTTAGTTATTTAATAGAGGGATAAGAAGGTTCCAGTAGAGAAAAGCAATTCTATGGAAACGGAGCAAACAAGGGATAGTCGATAAGAAACGAACTAAGCTGATTCATAGTTTTTTCCAAGGACAGAAGATAACCGTTTGTTGCTCGTCCGCCAATCGGCTTGCAAGTGGCTTCTTATCGGCCAATTCTAGACGAAGTTTCCGGTATCACAGGGGCGGAAGTTTGTTTCGCTATTTGCCGGCGTTTCAGCCAAGAAGGAAATTATTTGGAAGTTGCTTGATACTGAAATCGGACGCGGTTCGAAGCGCGCCCTCGCCACTGGGACCCACCCCCTTTCGTCTGCTCCTTTTTGCCCCGGGAAACTCTAGGAAAGCGGGGAGAACCCGCTGGGGGTAGAAAACGGCACCGGGGAGCCGTTCCAGCGGGGCCTGGAATCGTTGGAAAACTTGAAATCCACGAATCTCATCGACGTAACTTATCCGCGGATACAATGGTCGAATAACGAGCACGGTTGTATCGAAATTTGTTTCCAAAGAGAATTTTCTCTCTAAAGAGACTCGTAAATAATTGACAAATTATACAGAGATTTGATCGATCAATTGCTCCGTCAAACATTGCCTTTTCTAATTCAATTATCTATGTAATCAACATCTTGAATTATCAATGTTTGCGATAAACAACGTGTTTCCTTTGGATACTTAGCAGAATATCAAACGGACTAAATTTCCGAAGCAAGAAAATAAATAAACGCGACAGTCGAACGCTTAATTACATTAATTACTCTTGCCTATGAACAGGTTGGTTGAAAATTACTACAGCTAGTACGACGAGCAAACAGAATACATATTTACGAAACAGTCGACGAGCGTTGTCGGCGAAACGGATGGTTCCCCGGTCAAACGTAATTTATACAAGGGACATTTAATAATAGGAAATATCAAATAGAGTCGTGGCTCCATGGATGTGTGGCTGGCCGTTTTCAAACGTCCGGCCCATTAGTTAAATATTCATTATCCGATGTTTGGATGCTCGTCTCGCGTTTCGTCCTGCCAAACGACATAATTCGATACGCTGATTAACAATGTGCTTCGCGGACGCGTTAACGGACGATTGTAAATTTTTCGTTTCCAGGAATTATCTCCATTCGTTCCTCTCTTTTACAACGACCCTTTTGTTAAACGCTCGTACGGTCTGTCATTATGCGCCAATCGAGTTCGTCGATAAAAAGAGAAATTGATGGGAAATGGTGATGAGGTATAAAAGCAATGTTGTACAATTCGTTGTTGAACGGTGAAACGAATTCGTTCAACGAATAATCACGATTAATTTTCTCGTAAACAGCGTTCGATAACTTCATTCACATTTTTGTACGCGCGATTGATTAAAAGTGTACGCGGAAAATTGAATCTCCGAAAGAAATCAAAGAACGCTTTCGAGGAAAAATTATTCAAATTTTTAAACAAAACACCCCCGTGTGTTTCGCGTCTGGCGAAAGAAGTTCTCGAGCAAAGTAGAAGCGGACGGAATTCTAAAGCAGTCCCTACCAAATTATCGCGAAGATTCAGCTCTACGCTTCGACTCGTTCCTAATCATCTTACAACTTCCCTCCGCGAATCTAAGCGAAAGAAAGAAGGTGAAAATGCAAGATAGCTTCGTCGTATTCCCGGCTGTCTCAGTGGTAAGGGCGAGCCTTCTATCGAAGCATTTTTCCCGTTGAAAATTCGATGTTACGCGGAGGATGGTGAAAAGGACCCTACGACCAGACCGGGAACTCCTTAGCGCTTTAGCAGCTTTACACGCTCCGCGGAGTTCAAGAAGCGACGAAATATGCGGCGCTTCGCGGAACCGAGAAATTGAATTTGCAAACTTCTACGAAGCGGAGCGGAGCGGAGGAGAGTTGTACAAGCGGCAGGCCAGCAGTGCCGTTCGTACGTCGCGATTTTCCACGACTCGATCCATTCTTCGGCCGAGAGCTACCTTCCAATTCAACCACAAAGGAATCGTCTTTGCACTGAGCCTCGAGTGGAGGAGGATTCAGAAAAAGATGGCTTTTTTAACAATTTTTATCAATTTTAATAAAGAACGAACCTGTTGTTCCTGGAGGAGAATAAACGGTAAGACGGTAAAAGGAGAAAACTTGTCGGCGAACGGATCGTGGAAAATGAAATCTCCGCGATCAGTTTACGGGATGCAGCTGGTTGCGAGTAAGTCGAGACACCTCGATAGAACGGGATCGTTCTCGCACGTTCCTGATCTTTTAGAACGGTCGCGCTCCCACGGAATGTCGATGAAATCCACGGATTCCTACGGAGCGAACGGGTGCGTTTACCTATTCGTCCCGCGTCTGTTTTTCAATCCCTTAAAACTTAGCGGAGCCAGCCCATACGGTACGAAGCAGAAAACCAGCAGCGATTCCCTTTCTCCGCTCGTTCGATCGACTGCCAGCCACCGGATTTCCGACTCCTCTTTTATCTATCCCTCTTTCTTTTTTTTCTCTTTTTTTTCTACCCCCTTTCGTTTCGTTCGACTTCTCCGGATTTCCCTTAAATCCGACAGACCGTCTATGTAAATTCAATTTCTTGCCGTTACATCGCTCGACTTCTCTTCGACCTTCTTCTACATCCTCTTCTTCCTCTACTTGTACCTCCTCTTCTTATTTATAGATCGTTCAGGGTGTTCTTCTTTTGATCTTTCCAAACTTTGTTCGCGTGTATTCCGGCACCGGCGAAGAAGTAGTCGGAAAGTCGATTATTAACAGCGAAACGATGCAAGAGAGTGTATCTTGATCTTTGCTGAACGCTTTTATTTATACTTTCGAGAGTTGCACTTTTTCTCGTCGAACTCGTTAAACTTCTTAATTTGTTAGTTCGTTTCGCGGGCATAGCGCGTAATCGGTTTTCAAAATTTTCATTATATTCTCTGTAACGAGAAGGGGTTCGAGAAAAATTCTATTTACTTACCGAGGGTGGTTACAAAAGGGAAAGAGGAAAGAATGGCGGAACGGTGAAGATATTCGTGTCGTACGACATTATTTTGAGTCGGTGTGTCAGCGTGATTCTCGTGAGAGAGAATCGCGAACCCGCTCTCTTTGGTCGGGCCTCCTTTTGTTTTTCTACGCTTGGCTCGCGATGCATTTGGTAGCCGATTCGCCCATATAAAGCGACAAATGTCCTTTTACGGTCCGTCTTGCCATCCATGGACCGCGTGCCGGGACAGTCCAGTTGGGATCTTATGCCCCCAGAACTTTCCTACTAGCCAGACGTCGCCTCGTTCCCTGTCCATTCGGCGTTTCATTAAAATCCCTAATGGACCTCCTCTTACCTCGAATCTCCCGATCTTTGTGTCTCATTTCTCCCAACCTGTATCAGTTTCAGACACGAATTTTCACCATTGAAATCTAATTAAACACGAGACCGCGTCTGCTTTGTTAAATATCAGCAGATCGAACGATCCTTTTTCTTTCTTCCTCCTCGCCCTACTTTCCACAAACCAATCCCTTTATCCGAGTTTCCATTGGACCGGCTCACGAACGATTCCCGATCGAAACGCGCTGTTTGCTCGCACCTTTTGTCCAAGTATCTCGATTAAAAGATTCTCAAGAGCGCCGCTTGTTAAGAGGATCAACGATAATTGCTTTACGAGGTCGAGTTCGATCGGGCCGTTGAAAAGGAAATAACGAGACGTTCGACTTCGATATTTCGATCGCGACGTTATCTTGATTGTTCGTGTCTCGAAATGTCTCTTCCATGATAATATGACGCGTCCAGAAGAAAGAAAAAAGAACAAGAGTAGAAACATTGATCAGAAATGATTTTTCGAAAAACAGTTTCATTAATAGACGTACTTGCAATGTTAAAATTGAGAAAACTCCAAGACGTTTCTTATTTCTTTAAAATCTCCAACTTGGAGGCTGATTCTTGTTAAACGATCAAAGGGAAAAATAAATGAAGCAGCCGAAAGGATGGAGGGCTTGATGCTACTCTGTACTAGGAGGATCCTTCTTAATGTCTCTCGAGCAAACGAAGTTTTTAACCTTTCAATCGTAATAGATGGTAAATGCCCTGCCAAAGCGAAATCAAAGAGGATGAGAAATAAAAAAATCATGATTCCTTTTCTTTCAACGTTATTCGGATGCAGCTATCAGTTGCAACTTATGCGGAACGATTTAAACTTGTTAAAGCTGATAGTTTATCAGTGATAATATCAGGGAAGGTTATTATAAATATTGCTGCAGTAATTGAGAATTTAGAACGAGGTTAGTGAAACACACTCGTTCCATAGACAAATAGAAACACATAGCGAATAAGATTGATATCGTTATTTGTTCCAATTGGAAACTGATCAAACTTCCCGTACGCTTTCAAATCAGATTCAATTTCTCGAAGAACTTTACCGAAATGTTATTTCAATCTCATCAAAGATTGACTCTATGGATAACGACATTATCCGTCAATAATGTTTGAGATCGCAAACTTAGCGATAATTTGCGGCCGAGATTTAGCCCACAAGTTTTTTCTCTCTGTAGCTCGTTATCCAGCTTCCGGTTTGCGTCATCCGCAAAACGACCTCGATCTCGGGGAACGCACGCACAATTACGGCGCTCTGAGGTTATCGCGACAACGAGGGAGGTCTTGGTATCGATCGATACGTCGGAATATCGCCTCGATGACCAGCTATCTCCCTTTCAACCTCCTCTCCTTCCGCCGCCAGATTCTCCGCATGCATAACGCGAACGCTCGATTGTATTCCGTGAATGCGTGATTAACTCCACTCGGTCGGCGCCTAGTGGAAACGCGCCTAAATTCCACTCGGCTCGATCGAAAACCTTTCAGAGTATTGTCAAAACATTCGATCGTTATTACATCGAATAATTAGCATCGTAGACATTCGCAATAACGCGATAGCTAGACGATTCGAGGAACAGGAAGGAAAGCGAAGCAAGAGGTGACGCGTTAACCGGAAGCTAGATAAGTAACGAGGGTTCTCGGCGAGGCAGCTGGGATGGTGTACGTCGACGGAGGTCGCGTTAGGCGTTTCGAGCGGGAATGCGGCTCGCGGTTACCGGTTCCCGGTTACACGATTATCTACGTGGACATCGCGGCGGTAGGTTCGCGGCTATCTTATCAAGGACGAATGCTCGGACACACTCCACGCCACCGATCTGTCCTCAACTCTCTTTCTTCTCTTCTCTTCTCCTCCCCTTTTTATTTTTCCTCTCGATCGTACGACCGTACACGCGCTCCAGCTTGCTCCTTCATCGAACAAGGACGTACAACAGGGTATGGATAAATTGCTGGAATTAAGCATTCCGATGGTGGAAGTAGCGATTATCTCGGAAGGCAATATAAGTAGCGGTGACCGCGTTTCAGCCATTAATATACCGTACACGTCAGCCCCTCGTTTGCGCGATCGATCGGATAAGCTTCTTTTTTAATATACCGAAAAATCGTCCGATAACCGACGCATCGTTACGTTAATGAAGCAATTAATACGATTCGAGAACGGTGGAGGGTTGAACGGCTTTTAACCCTTTCGCAATATTCTTTGCTCTTTTTAGATCGTTATTGATATTTCACAATATCAAGATTATACTCGATATCAGATTATATTCTATTTCGAGAATTCGAACGAGAGGTGGAAAGTTTGCAAACTGTCGATACGAATGCGTGTTAACCCTATGCACCTGAATGCCTCGAAGGCACGGCATGTTCTACCTGCAAGCATTATTAAATATACTTATATCACCTACGGTGCGTGTTTAATTATACTTTTTCCTGAATTTGCATGAAAAATCGTTTGGAAGGTACAGCGGTGAGCACTTTGATCGCGATCGGGTGGGTCGTCGGTAAATCGGGACGTTGACGTTTTCTTACCGTTTCTTCTCTCGCTGTCGAACGCGAATTCTCAGTCGTATCGTTTCCCACGCGCTCGAGCGCACGCCATCGGACAGTATTCCACTAACTGGCGTCCTTCTTTCCGATGGTGTTCCATTTCGTCCGCACACAGAGGAACGGAGAGAGAGGAGAATCTTGGACGTGGCAGTGACTAATTATTTAGGGTTGCATCGGCGATCTCTCCCTCGTGGCCGGTACAGTCGAGCCCCCTCCCTCGGACGTTGGCCATCGTCAGAAGGAGGCATCCGTTCGCCATTGCCTTCCTTTATTTTTCCCCTTCGACTGCATTTCTGCGGAGCCAAACGGAACACTTATATGGACTTCGTCACCGGCGTTCGTTTCGCCGCTCAGGGTATACCGCTATACGCGGGACCATTGTTTTGCACCGGTTAGGCCCAACTCGACCACTCGCGCATCGTCCTTATTAGCAATTCAAATTGGCGGCAATTTTTTCAACGCATTTTTGACCTCCTGTATCGGCACTCGGTCCACAGTCCGCGGCTTTTGTGTACCCGCTACGTATACGCCGAAACTCCCTCCCTTATTAAGGCCGCCCTCGCCATATTAAGGGCCCCGCGTTAAACCTCTATCTATCTCTTCCTCTTCTTCCTACCCTCCTTCTCCCGCCCTACGCGTCTTACATCCTCTTTAATCTCGTAGTAATTGTTCCTACAGTCTATTTTCTCTTCTTTGCGCAATTCGTTTGCCACCTCGATCACTGACAGCCACTTCGACCCGTCTTCGGATTTCAGATATTAGCAAACTTGAAAATGGTGCTACTTTCTCAAGGTTCTACCGAGATTCGATGAAATTAACATCTCGAGGAATACATGATTCTGTGCGCATGAAATTACCTGGGTTCACACGATGTTCGTACTTAATATGTTTACCTGGTTACTTCACACGTTCAACGACGTAATTTCTCGCGTTAATTATCGCGTTTCACGCATCAGTGAACTTTCGAGTTAGTTACAGGAGGCTCGGTGTATTCGAAAAAGATTCCAACTCGTTGCTACTCTATCTACTATCTGTAACCCTCGTTTCAATGAACGTTTTACGATACAATTTACTCGCAATACCAACTACCCGGTTCTTATTCAGTCCCCTTTATTTCACCGTCAATAAATCGAACATTACCGTTCGACGCCACCGAGTTTCCCTTCTTTGCGTGCCGAGAAAGTTATACGCGAGCTCATCATCGATTCACGTCGCGAATTAAGCGATTCGTGGGTTAAAAAGCGAGGAACGCGAGGAACGACGAGCAGCCTCTTCGCGGGCAAGAAAACCTCTTCTCGCGGGCTTTCAGTTCTTCGTTACTTATTATTATTTTTCGAGTCCCGTTGATTTATTTATTCGAGCGTTGCAACGATCAGCATACAGTGAAAGTTTCGTCGAACTACGTCGTAGTCTGCCACCCCTTCGAATTACATCGTCTTTTTACTTCCCTCCCTTTTGCATCGGGGATGATCAACGGGAAAATCAACGAGCCCGTCGAGTGTATTATGCATGCGCCATTGCGTTTTCCTTTTAAAATTACCATTAGACGTTCTCTCCGCGGGGATATCGGAAATTGAAAAGACGAAGAATGAAAAGCTGGCTTGGGGGTTTTACTTCCGCCGGAGACCCGATTACGACGCCCGGCCATTCTTACTGACAGAAAGCCCACCACCCCTGCCCGGTCACCCTCTACCTGAGTATTTACTTCCTCGAGGTTACTTAAAATTTTCCCTCCAACTCTGATACGACCTTCTTTCGCGCCTCCTGCAATTCACTCGTCGCGCCGGGACGCGATCGCAGATTGCATTACGCTCGTATCGCTGCGTTCCCCTTTCAAACGATCGTTACCACGGTCTCGATAAAACGCTGAATATTGGAAAACCGACGGCTGCAATTGAATCTAATTCGCTCGAGATTCCTTCTGTCGTTCGCCAACTTCCCTATCTTTTCCTTCATTTTATCTTCCATGTTATTTATTTAGCCGAACGCATCGGAGATGAGTTCTTTGATGTTTCTGGATTAATTAGACGGGACACCGACGCGAGACCCTTGTCAGAGCCGATATTAACGAACCTGTCGTATATTTTCATCTCTCTACCGGGTTTACCGAATACACATAACTTGCTCGATTAATGAGATTCTCTTTTACTTTGAAGAATGTTAATGACAGCTTCAGAGAGTCGTATTCTAATTAAAAGAGAATCAGCAATCGATGATGGTCCCGTAAATCACAGATTATTGCAATGATTTAATATAAAAATTATCTGTTTGTATTTTTACTAATTAATACATCTTATTTCAATCGTACTTTGATTGTTCTTCTTGAAAATTTTCATTCGACGATAAACTTGTTCGATTCGATAAGAGCCGGTATAGCCAGACACGTTCCATTCGGAAACTTCGAAACACCTTATTTCCCGATCGATGCGCGAATAAACGTCGACATAAACCTCGATTCTCCGTATCCGGACAGCAGTCGACGGGCGAGCCGTAGCGAGATAGAAATTGGCATAAATTCGCGGAACGTCCCGTCTTTTGTCAACCCTCGTCGTTCGACTCCCCGGGGAGTGACGATGGAAGAAAAAGAAAACGAAAAAGGGGAAGGAAGGAAAAAAAAAACGAAGAAAAAAGAAAAAAAATTTCGTTCTTCGTATCGGAACGTTCGACGGCCGGGATCGTCCCTGGACGGGTCTCAGGTGCGACGATGGCTGTCGTTGACAGGGACATTTGTCAGCTAGCTTCACGTCGTTAAATTTCCTCGCGAAACTAGCGAATCGTTTTCGCGAATCGCTTGTTTCGACGAGACGATTGAATGCTCGTTACTCGATAATGGCAGATCAAACAGATTCTTAAATTTTATCTCAACCAGAGCCGCGTATTACGACCGAACATCGGAAATATTGATGAACTATTTCAGTAATACGAACGTACATTTACGTCTTACCCTAATTGGCACGATATAATGCGATCGTACATGTTCGTTTAAGTATTATATTCATTAATTCTGTACTTATATGGCGAATAAAACTGCGGGAGTTTCATTACGAAACGCATAAACATTTAGGTTAGGTAAGGTTAATATACGAAAACACAAAAGATCCTACCTTACTCGAAGAGAGGAGTGACAGTCTGGTAGCTGGACATGGGGTTCGTCTAAATCTCCATGGTGTGGACGAGGAATCGGAATTAGCCATCAAAATTAACACACACTCGTTATAACCTGGACCAATAACGACTCTATAACGTTCTATTCGCGATCCCGTTCACTACTGACGCGTGACTCATCTTCGGTCGTTTCGATACGGTCGCGCGACTCGGCGTTTGTTGATACTTTCAGATCAGGTAGAAGAACTTTTGAAACTCGCTCGGCTACGATTAGAATATCAACACAACTATCGTGTAAACATCACCTCTACAGAGTCTTGCTTTATATCTGGAACACAAATATGAAATACAAATTTATTTTCACAGAATATAAAATGAATTCTTTTAAATCTTTCAACAAACCTTAGTGACATAACCTACAATGCGAAAATTAAACATTTCTCGATACAATTCGCGACTCCAAACACATACATAAAAGGAGGAACAGTTTTGTTTCGTTTTCTCTGTAACAGCGGCGGAGGAGCTGGCCATTTGTATCGTTGAGTGGAAACATTTTTCAGTTCGACCCGCTTCCTCCGGTACGACGAACCGAATGGGGTGGGTTTTTCAGAGCAGACGCGATCGCACAGTTTCGCAAATCGTTTACGAGCGTGGGCCAAGCTCGAAGACGCGTTTCCGCCGTGATCCATGGACCTCGAATTTCGGCTGGCCGGTATTTATTGCCTTGCAAACCGTACACGAGAGCCCATTAGTCGTCTCGAAACGGACCTGCGATCGAAGGAAAAAGCTAGAAGAATTTTTAGAAAATAAAGAAGAGAAAAAAAAAGGTTGGCCGGTATGCGGGGGAAGCAGTTCGAGCCGCGTTTCGATTAAAAGGGTAGAATTGAAAATTCGTCGACACAGGGGAGGCGTGGAACGCTCGCGAGACACGCTTCGCACCGACTGGCACCACCCGCGGGGATTCCTGTACTCGCGAAACACCAAAGCACCCGGCTACACGTCGGTGAATCGGTTCTTTTATCTGACCACAAAGTGTTGGCACACCGGTTCGAACGAGAAATATATTGCCAGCTTTGTTCGATCCCTTTGCCAAACGAAATGGTTAGAGAAAACGACGTGGAAAGTATGGAAATATTGACAGCGTGGTTGAAACAAAACGCGCTGCTTCGTAACGAACATTCAAAAGGTATATGAAATCGTATTTAGATAGAAAGCTACATTTGTTTCGATAAAAAATTCATTTTCTCTTAAAGCAATTTCAGTTGAAACTCGTGTTAGACGTAGCGGGAAGAAAAATTGATTCGCAAAGAAGAAAGAATCTTCAGTCATATTTCGAAAGTTTAACGAGGACATCGGGCGGTTAGGATCGTCCAAGGAATCCTTCCATTCTCCTCGGCAAACTAATTAGGCAATTAAAATATCCTGCCAGCTGTCGCGTCCGAAGAAAAACGTTCGTTTTCCCTAATTACACCGAACGTTTTCAAACGATTCAACGAAATAGACTTTGGCCAGGAAAAATTGAAATTGAGCTTCTTCTGATTTGACTTTTGTTACAATATTTAGAAGGAGAGGCGAGAATTTAGCGGTGGTTGAATAGGGATAGCAGGGAAGAGGAAGGCTCCGGTTCGTTCTGGTAGGGAGTACCTTCATAAATATGCAGAACCAATTACGGCAGGGCCCTGTGCCGCCTGGTCCTTCTCTCTGTTCCTTGCCACCGAAAACGTTCGCAGCCTGGTCATCTGGGCCCCCCGGTGCAAACGGAGCTTTAATTCGGCCGCATTTCTTTACCCGGTCGGAAATCACCGCGTTCTCGATCCCCCTGTCCTCGTCCGACCATCTTTGTTCGTCTCTTTCGTGGCTCCGGTTTGTCTTGCCGTACGGCGGCGACGGTGGTCCCCAACGAGGCTGCCCCCGGGGCCTCTTTTTCGCCGGTTGGGGGTAACGTTCGGGGTAAACCGGTGGAGATACCTGTCGTTAACGGTGACCAGGGATGGGATCGAACGTGTTTCTCCGAAGTATCGATACCGTATCGAAAAAATATTTTCACTCTGACGCGCTCGATTCACTGCTAATAATATTCCTCGAATAACGATTTTACCTGTACACTCGATAAAAAATCATATATTTTCTTCGAAAAAAAAAAAAAAAAACGAGAAAATTTCCCAAATCACAATTCTTATCGATACCGTTACTCATTACGCATCTACCGATACCGATCGAAACGAGCCGCGTAAAACGTGTAACGCAACAAAACAATCCACGAAACGTTCTGTATCCGACGCTTTAATTAAAACGAACGCTCTTTTTCGATCGAGCGATTACCACTACCGATAGCGTGATCGGAGACGAAAGAATTCGTTCGCGAATTCGTGGAGTGCCGCGAAACGCTGTCGTTCAGGTGGTCCACGCGTGGCAAAGAGTAGCAATTACTCCGTGAGAGGAGTGTCTAGCATTCGGCGAAACACTGGTTCAACGAATGAAGACACATTTCCTCGACGAGGACGAGATAAGAAGAGGAAGGAGTGACGTTTTAATTAGGAACTCGATGGGGCCCCCGGATCGTAAGGGCGTATTTATCGTGGAGATTTTCGAGGGCGGTCCACGGACCGCTGGTGGTGGGAAAGAAGATCGAGGGGGAATGGGTGGCTGTCGAAACGAGAAGGTCTGGCCCAACCGGGTGGGAGATTACGCGAAAGAATTTCATAATGTTCACCGTTTAAAATTCTCGCATAATGCTTGGGACCTGGATCGCGAGAGAGAGAGACGACCAAATGGAAGTAGAGGGGAGAGAGAGAAAAAAAAGAGGGAAGGAAAAGAGAGAAAAGAAAAGGGAAAAAAGCGTGGCTGGGCGAGAGGCATGCGTCGCCCTCGGCGTCTTGGGATAGGACCTCGATTCTTGTTTGTTTTAACGCCGCAACTTGAAGTGCGTGTACCGCGCGAATGGAGAGAAGAACCGTCCAAGAATTTCGCACGCGTGCCAGCTCATCTTTTCTTAAATCGTCATTTTAGACAAATCCAGTTAATTATCCTAACGAAGATATCCGAGGTGGTCGCGTTAAACGGACCACCCTGTATATTTCAACAAACTGGAGTTTCCTCTGTACAAACAGATTGGAGGACCGCAAAGTTTCGATATAGGTAGCAGGAAGGACGATTACGAAAACGTGGCGCAAGTTTTATCTATACCACAAATTTCCCGAACCTGGATGGCCGGTCTGTATCTCGTGGTAACGATCCCGCGAGGGTAGTTCGCCCTCTGAATACAAATAAGACGTTCGCACCAGAGGATGCGAGAGTCAATAAAACGGTTAGCATCCCCTTCTTTCAATTCATCAACAAAAATGCCGGTATAATAAGAACCGTGCCGGTGGACCTCGCGGTGAGGTCGTAAAAATCGACACCCCTACCTTTGTAAATCGAATTGGACAGAAGGTAGGGCGGGCCGGACCGGGCCCGGTCGAACGAGGGGTGTGTCATTCGGGCGGAAAACAAATTTCACGGGCTATCAAAGCGTATCGAATTAAAATACACCGCGAAACGGCCGGCGCCGGCAACAAAGTGTCGAAATGAAATTTGTCCTGTGGCGTCCGTTTGAAATAACACAGAACAGGAAATTTGATAAAAATTAGCCGGCACGACGGGCCGATTATCGTTTCGTTCGACAAATAAAAAATTACCGGAACCCGCTCGAATTAATATCGATCGACGAAAGTTTATTCGGTTAACGGACCGACTCGATTCGACTGTGCCCGATCGTCGAAAAAGGGTAAATCGTTTGCACCGCTCGCGATCCTACGGATCCGGTTTTTCAAACGTTAATACACGCTGTTAATTCGCGAATCATTGGCCAGCTTCCACGAATAAAGGATCCGGTCTCGATTTATTTGGTAATTGCTCGTCACGCTGGAAATTGAACGAACTGCGGAAAGAAAATCCTAACAAAATGACGGTACAAATTGCGAAATAAAACACCCGATAGTTGCGCCCTTCGAATGGATCCGTATCCTAAGAGTTTCAGCTTCTTGTCGCGATACAACCAGATATTCTCACAAATGGTCGTTCATTTGTTCCGCAAATCGTTGAATCGTCGCGACGACGCTTGGAGAAAGGGGGTCGTTAGCCCGTCGAAGCTGGAGCGTAAGCCACGATAAGGTTTTCCATTTTTCCTCGGCAACAGTGGTCCCAAGGGATGGCGAGCTCCTTGCTAGGAAGCAGCTTGAGAAGCCGTCTTTTTCGTTGTTGAATTATGGCTAGCAGATATGGCCGCTGGTTACACTTACTCGGACGCGTGTACGCGCGGGTACGCTGCTGGCACGTTCGAATAGCTGAGGAGGAAGGCAACGCTTTCTTCGGGGAAATTTTCGGTAGACTTCCCACGCGATCGTGCGAGTCGTTCGTGAAATTTATTCCGGGCTCTCTCTGGCCATCGCCGGTCGTATTTCTTTTCGCGAAATTGCTCGCACGATCCGACGTTTATCCGCGTGAAAAACCGTGAACCTCGGTATCGATTTCGAAGGAAATCGTGTTCTATTATTATTCGCTTTTCCGCAATAATTTATAATATTTTTTCATTATAATTGCAAAACTCTCCTATCAAGATACGTCAAAAGTACAGCTAAAGCTTGCTTTTAATGCTTGAAAAAAAAAAAAACATCTGATAAAGTCAGTTTTTCAACACACAGAGGAGGTTAACAAAGTCCTAGGAAACGAGTACGGGGGTGGCTGGTGACTTGCAGAAACCCACTTCCGAGGGGAAGTTGACTTCCGGCGAGCGACCCGCGTGTTTTATCATATTTTATTATACATGGAGGATCGTTCCTTCGTGGAACTCTTTTCCCCCGATGAACGATAGACTTTTCAACTTTCCCCTAGCGATATTTACCGATCGGTGAATCTATTTCAAAATTAAAATTCATAATTTGATTCCACTTGATCGAAGAATTTTCATGAAATTCAACTTAGCGGTATGGAAAATGCCGTGAAGAAGAATTATAATAAGAAGTGGAAAGAGGAGAAGTAGAATAAGAAGGATAAAGGGGAATTCGATGGAGGCTCGGTTGCGAAGCGGGCGCGCGTATCACGCTTAATAATCCAGCCAGTTAGCCAACGCGGCTCGGGTATAACGCGAGTCGCCGCAAAGGACTAAGAATAAGCGAGGCTCGATAAATCACCGTGCGCGAGTTCTCATAGTCCTGTCAACAAAAGAGGCAGAGCCCGCGGGATGGTCTTAGGCCAGCGTTCCCCTCGGCTTAACGGCGTAGTCCTTGCATCTCTCTGCTCCTTCTCCACTCCTCTCCTCTTCTCGCCGCCGGGGACAGTTGGTTGCACGATTTCTCTCTTTCTCTCTTAAAAGAGCTCTCTCTGTATTTGGCGTTGGTTTGTTGAAGCTATAAGGGGCCGTAGGGAGGACAGAAGGGCAGCGGCAAGGAGTTGTCGACACTGAAGAAATAATGGTGCCCGTCCAAGTCGGAGGAGCACGTCCCGGCTGTGCCGTAGTCCTCGCCAAAATAAGACTGCCCCGGACTCCGTTTATTCTACCGCTGTCCAGGCCTTCTACCCCGAAAGGATAAATGCTTTCTACCCGCTCGCTTTATGAACAGACCTAAGTCCTATGCCGCCACTACTGGAATCCTTCGTCTTTTCTGCTCTGCACGCGTTCACCGCTTGCCTGCCTCCTCCTCTTCTTCTTCTTCTTCTTCTTCGATCGTTCCTCGATTATTTCGTAAGCGTTGCTCGATACCACCACCACCGTCGATCGACAGTCGATCCACTCGGTGACGTTAAAGGGATTTTATTTAGTCAGCTTTGATCGGAAGGAAGACTTGCCGCTTATCGTTAGAGAGGGAATAGAGTAATCACGCTTGCGATAGGGTCACGCGAGAAAGGTGGTATCTTGAACGCAATCGCCGGAAAACGAGGGAGAAACGAGAGGAGAGAGGAGAAATGGCCACGACGGTGGCTACAAAAAGGTAACTGGCCAGAGGACAGGCCTGAGATTACCTCTCGCTGCATCTCGATTACGAAGTAGTCCTCCCACATCGAGAAGTCTCTCTGTCTCTTTCTCCTCTGCATATCCTCGCCCTGGGGGGTTCCCCTTTTGAAGCCCGACTCATCTACAATCGTAATCTCACCGTGCGATCTCTCGCTCTTTCGACCTACCTACGCCGGCCGTGGAGAAGCTGTGTTTCTCGTCTGGCAATATACGTCGCTATTAATATCGTCGAGGACAAATTACGCAATAATTAGCCGCGGTATCGAGCGCGGTTAAAATCGATACCGAATTCATTAATTTGCCGCGGGAGCGACAACTTGGCTTGCCTCGCGAACCTTCAAAGGCACCACCAACGTCGAACGTTTATTAAACGACTTTAGACGTTCAGATTGTTACTACCAAGTCCTCCGCTACCTGAGATGTTAATTATTTTCTCGATAACGCGGTTGATAGAATTTTTTAACGAACCGTAGGAACGAACGGAAAGTTGGAAAGGTTCGAAAGTGGCTGTAACAGGGTGTAGCTGGATGCCGACAGGAAAAGCAACTTATTTATTTATAGAGAAGAAAGAAGTTGTAAAAATTCTATTTAGAAATTTTCGCCTTAAAATGGCTCGCGGTATCATCGTTGTTTGCGAGATATCTGTTTCGAAGCGAGGAAACAAGAATTCCACGATGGAACGATGGAAGAGAGGAAATGAAAAAAACGCGTTCATGTTCGTTTTTCTTCTCGGTTTTCGTGACCGAGAGCTAGCGGATCCGCGAAAATGGAGGACAGCCGGTACCGCGGCTCGCTCGACGTTTCGAGGAAATCGAGTTTAATAGTAATTTCTGCCTCTGTACGCGATACCACTTTTCCTCTGTTCCCGTTCGCGCGTCTTTCCATCTTCTATCTTTTGACCTAGCCGACCTGTATGCATTAACGCGGCTGGCAAAATTGAGAGCTGAATTTCGTCCCGCATTCCAGAAACGTATTTCGTTGAATAATCTTCTTCTGCCGGTCTCGTTTCGCGTTTCGAGCGCGATTGTTTTTTAATCCGACTATTAAGAACTTTTTCCGTCAACAGCAGACGGCGCGAGCGTTTCACAAAAGCGAATGAAAATCAACGGAAGAAAGCTGCCTAGCCGAGGCTGACTACA
Source organism: Osmia lignaria lignaria (assembly GCF_051020975.1). NCBI lineage: Eukaryota > Metazoa > Arthropoda > Insecta > Hymenoptera > Megachilidae > Osmia > Osmia lignaria. The sequence goes on along the minus strand of NC_135033.1, from coordinate 9,082,693 downwards.
CTCTGTGCATACACCTTTGCTACTTTTATTTCAAATCAGTCTACGAATTTAAGAACCGACACCGTGTGCATCCGGAATCTTCTCGCCGGTGGGTTCGAGAGCGAATTTCAAAGCGGTGATTGTCGAGGAAAAAGCTTATCGTCGATTAGAATGGTATGTTTGCTAAGCACTGCTGGTTATAAACCAAGCCGTAACGAGACTGTAACGCGTGGCATCGGGGCAATTTCGCCTACGACTACGTCACAGGATCAATATTTGAAATCCCGAGCGCATTGTTTGCAACGATCTGCCATAATAATAATAATAATGATTTTGCGCAAACTTTGGCGGAATTTGATTTTCCTCCGATGGCTCCGGCAAATCACGATAATATCATTATACTGGCTAATGATATTATTCTATCCGACGGTATTTTCCAGCGATTAGAAGAGAATTAGCGTACAACAATTGCTCTTCCCGAACACTTCACATCCCCCTGACTCGTTGTAAAATGAGATTACTCTTGCGATACGATTACTTTCTTAATCAGTGCGCAACACGAACAACCGGAAAAGCTCGAGGATATTTCGATAGCCGCAACAGTATTCATATCCCTCGGTAAAGTTTATTCCACTCGAAACGCGATGGAAAGCCGGACCAATTATTAAAGTGATAACTAGTTTTAATAAAGGGGGTGGGATTACGTCGATCCTTCCGCGGTTCGGGGTATATTAAAATGCGCCGCGGTTACACGAGGATACCGCGCGAAAATCCTCTTTTACGAGCGGCCACGTGGCCGATTTCCTCGACGAAGAGAAAGAGAAGACGGCGCGGCTCGGCGCGAACGAGCAAACTTTCCCAACCACCAAGGAAGAAGCGGCAGCCACGGTGCTGGCTGACTAATTAACATAATTAGAATCGCTCTTAACCGTGAAGCAGAAGAAGGAAGGAAAAGTTCTCGCTGAAAAGTGGACCACGTCGGCTGCCTTGCCGAGAAGTAACCTTTTCCTTTTTTTTTTCTTTTTTACGCTAATTTTCCAGACGGACCACGGTAATGAAATCGGCCGGTTTGAAGAGCGTGGAACACGAACGAACCGGTAGCGAGGATAAGTGAGTTCTCACCGAGTTTCGTCGCGTTCCCGGACAATCTTCCCTCTCGAGGGTTGCTTCGGCTTCAGGGTGCACCCTGAAAAACTAGTTATCTGCCTTTCGACAGATGTACACATTTTTTCCGCGCGGCATAGGGTTCGATAACCTGTTGGAAAAGTATTACACAATTTCTAGATCCCTACGAGAAAAAGATGTTCGCCGCCCTTTTCGGCTGCTTTCGTTTTCGTCTTTAACAGGAATCGAGACAAGAATGAAGGAGAAGGGGTGGAACAGTCGGGGAGATCGATCGAGGCAGTGCAAAAAGATCTTCACTGCCAAATTCATTTCCTAATACGTACCTTGACGCGATCTAGAATTCGTTCGCGCCAAAGGTTCATGTTAAATTCCCTTCTGCAACTCCTTCGAAGGTGCCCCTTTAGTTTCGTCCAACAGCCTCGAGAGATACTCGAACAATACCAAAGGTCTGCTGGTTTCTTTTTTTTTTGAGTATTTTACTTTTGAAAGTAACCATTAGATTATATTTATATATCGGGTATTCGAATTAATTGCACCGATGATTCGATTATTCCCTGTTTGCAGAGAATCAGAGAAAGAGGACGAAGCCTTTCTTTATTAGAAACGATCTTTTAATTGCTCGTTGAAACACGTACTCCGTTTCCGGCCAGGTTAATCGAATTATTCTGATAACGGAACCGCGAGTCGTCATAAAATCACTCGTTCGTTGCTCTCGAGTTCCTCGTTTTTGTAATTTTCAACGAAACCCCCCGGGGAAATGCAAATATTTGGACAGCCGGTCGTGTTTGGATTTGAATCGCTGTTCGTCTGAATTAATTATAATTGTTACGAGCGATAGACCATGAACTATATACAGTCGCGGGTAAAAGTCAATCTACGGTTTTTACATTCAAACGACGATTTTATGTTAACATTGCTAATAACCCGATGAAAGTAAAAACTTCAATATTAACCCACGGCCAATGGAAATTTCATTAAACATATATAAGTATCGTAACTTTCAATATTGAATCACGGTTTACCTGATTATATTCAAAATAGTTATTTAATATATATATTAATATTTAAGTTTCGTACAGCAAACTCTGTTAATAACAGGTAAATAATTATCATCGTAGCTGATGCTCGCTGTATCAACCAATTTCCATCATTCACTTCTTACTCTGACTGTATACACGAAACCGCAAAATTTATTTAACAAACTTGACTGCGTTATATTCCCAAGGGGAGCCTGCTGTGTTTGTTCTTTCAACGATACACTAGAAAGGATAATTTAGCAAATCGAAATACCGGATCAACACGATCGTGCTCTATCGACTATCGTACACGCTCGAAAATTGTACGAGTTGCGTGAAAGTTGAGATAAAAATTCGGTGGTAGAAGGTACACTGATGAAGTAGGTAGGAAAGGAAGGTTGACAAACCGCGGGAAGGATGATCTCTCGTTCGGAGTGGCTCAGCTTCGCGCTAGTCATTAGTCCAATTCCGGATGCAAATTTATGATGATTTAATACCGCGAGGGTCTCATTTTTATCATCGCCCGTTGTAATTCTTTCCGTCTGTCGACGAGTAAGCTTGGGAAAAAGCAACCCTCTCTTTACTCGAAAAAACTGTCCTCTCTGAGAGGACACGTTCGAATACGACTCTATGTAAAAAATGACGGTCAGTCCTTTCGAAATAATGGAAATATTATAACGATACTGTAAATTTGTGCCATTTTACAGTGGGAACTTTAAAATTATTTAATATTCGGTGTCGCGGAATACGATTCTCGACGATGCTCGCCACCGGTTTAATTATCTTTTTCCGAGATGGAAGAAACTGGGAACGCGGTCAGAAGTGAGTTGTTCTTTCGAGCGTACCAGTATCATGCTGAAATCGCGTACAGTTTGAATTTTTTACGCTGTCAATTTCGCGGAGCCATAAATCTACGCTGCTAGGAAATGAAACGGCTGCAGGACTATGGCGAATTTCGTGCCATCGCCGCGCCGTTTCTTTTGACCCGGCCAAATCAACGAGTCACCGTGAAATTGTTATCGCGAGTAGCAAAGTACCAGTCGTACGCTTTTGAAGCCCGGCTTTATTCGTTTCCCGCCGGAAGAAGGTTCATTATTCAAGCCGCTTCGACACTGCCAAACGATTTCCCCACGCACCCTTGAATTTTCTTCCCGCTACCGTCTATGCATATTTATACGGGCGTTCAATCCGCCAACGTTGAAATCTTGAAAATTCAACGAGAAACAAGCTAGAAAATGCCTGTTGCGAATCACACCAGGGGCATTGAATTTTCCTGGACGAAGGTTCAGAGAAACGAGCGTCTAGAATCACGGTCAGCGATTTAAGGGTGCTCTGAAAGCCGTTCAACAGCGGAAAAGAGGATGGACTAGACGGGATCGAAAAGGTTCGTACGAGACGAGCCGGCGAGATTAATGGAGGGAATTAGTATTCGTCGCCGTACGGTTGAATTACAGAAAGTTATCTCGCCGGCTACGAGCGAACGGTTAGCGCCGGCTCCACTCCCTACCCACACGCTTCCCTCTTTCTTTTTTTACCCTTCCTCCTTCGCTTCTTCGTCTCCTTCTTTTCTAACCCTCCACCGAGTTCCTTTTTCTCCTCCCCCCTCCATCAACCCCCGATCCATATTACCGGGGACCCCTTGAATAATGCGACGATTTATTTTTCTCAGCTCTGCGATCGCTGATTAAGAGCAGCCTCTGGCTATGCGAAGCGCAGAGAAGACAGCGAAAGAGAGGAAAAAAAAAAAAGAAGAGGTCCGAGTCGAGGGTGGCCGTGTTGAAACATGCGGGTGGTAACGGCTGCATTAGCCACGCGCCTGATATCTCCTTCTTCCTTGATGTCTTTATACGCGTTGCCTTTTTTAACGGACTCCAACTCTCCCCCTCTCATAAGTGGAACAATCGATCAACAATTCGATTCGGGATTCGAGGTGTGGGTGGATCGATCAAATAGAAATCTTTCAGCCACTCGACTTATTAAAAAACTATCATATCATGCCATTACCGATGGTTTCGCTGAAAAGGCTGTCTCTACTTTTACCATTAATAAAATTGCAGGTAAACAGTCTGGTATACCTGTGCTTAATCAACTCTCGTTCCATTTGACCTCGCTTCGATCGGAATAAAAGTTGTCATTCCCGTTTGAAACGCGACGTTTCAAAGAATCGCGGGAAAGATCGAAGCCGCGTGTTAATTGTTGCCATAATTACGAAGCGGCGCGCGGCGGTCTTTATCGCGGCTAATCGGTCGGCGAGAAATTTATTTTGTCCGATAGCCATAGTCGCGTATCGGAGATCGAAAAAAGGTATACCTGGACATCGAACGTTTTCTCTGCTACCTGTTCATTCGAGAGGAGGCCCCTCGAAATATCTCCGAGGCCGGTGAGTTTTTGGGTATTCTTGACCTGCATCGATTCCGAATCTAATTGGCGGATCTCCGTGGAATTTCGTCGAGTATCGCGAATACCGTACGGCAAGCATTCGGACCTCGTTAATTCTCACGGCACAGGCGCGATCCTCGACTGAGCTTATCGCGATTTCACGGGGCAAGTCGATGGAAAGACACGAAATTTCTACGTAACACGGTACGCTGCTTCGTTCGACGGGGCCTCGTTGAAACGCTGGAATTTATTACGGTCACATAATTCTTGCCGTCCGACGAGAAAACTCGACGCGTTCCGTAATTACGCTCGCGAGACACATCCGTCTCGAGCGCGAGAGCATTTCAACGCGTTACGTCGTTCCTACGATCCTTCCTTCGTACTCCCATCTACCTCTGCTCCCATTTTCGAACCATTTTACGCTTTCCCGTCGACGAAATTTCGCGTCGAATCTTAGGCAGAACGGGGGGATGAAAATCCGTTACTATGGAAAGTAAAAGTCAGCCTTTTGTACGTATCGGCAATCAAGCGAATCGATGGCGAGACGGCCGCTATTTCCGCGACTAAAGTATTTGCAGAACGTCACTCAATTAACGAACAGTCAATACGAGCGCGCGTCGTGTCCGCCTGGTCGAAACAACGGCCCATTAATTCGTGGCCCGGTCGGTGTTTAGTTGGCGACGGGGTAAATATCATTTCCCAGACCGAAAAGTACGTTTTCCCGTGATTCCGGACGCGCTTCGCTGCTCGTCATTTCGTATTGATGCGTTGCTTTCGAATTTTTTCGCATGGAACAGCGAATCGTTTGAATTCAACCGTATCTGTCGAATATTAACCATCTGTACGTGTCAATCGAACAATACTTCTTAATTTATCAGCAATTTGATTGATTTCATTTTAGAAGTTCGCGTTTCGTTAAAAATGAAATTCTCTGTCGTTCGTTCACCGTCAAATTTGTCGAAATAGTTGCACGATAGTCCGGAAAAATTGCCGGTGTAATTAAGCGCGACTTGTCGCACGCTCCGCGTAAATTCGCAGGTAGCCGCGTGTAAATTAAAAAGGGCAGAGAAGAAGCTCCTCTCAGGGGCAAAAAGCGAAATCGTTTGCGCCGGTGGGCCGTTTGATAAGACCGCCCGCAGCGAATAACATTTTAATCTGACGCGCTCCTTCTTTCTCTTTTTCTTTCTTTCAGGCCTATCCTCCGCGTCCCGCTATCCCGTTATTCCCCAGTTTTTCCTTCTTTTTTCTTTTTTTTGTTTTTCGTTGCAAGCTTTCGTTTCATCTGTCCGCGAGCTGCATTTTTAATACGAGTCTCGGCTCAATTTTTAATTAAACTTTCACGAAGCGTCGCGCTTTTTTCTCTCTCTCTCTCTATCTTTCTCTCTTGTTCTCAACGTTGCATCGTTGAACGAACCAAATTGCCAGTTACATCGAGGATCAAATTCAAACGATGAAAAGATACTTTGCAAAATGAAATCGCTGCTTTGCACGAAAAGCACCCCTTTTCGTTTCGCGTTTCGTGAAATCATCTTTGAACGATTATGCCGTTGTTCCTCTTTCTCTCTCTCTCTATTTAGCGAGTAAAAATTCAATTAAAACGCAGTCACTTCCGTTGAGTTGACGTTTCAAGAATAACCTGATACAGCCGGCTTTCATCTGACAGATGGAGCTTTGGAATTTTTTGGAGCGAATGCATTAATAAACGTACGTCGAGAGGGAGGATCTCCGCGCGATCCTAATTAATTTCAGAGCCAATTACAAGATTGTCGCGATGAATAGAAACTCATTAGCTTTATTGACTTTTAAATACCAGAAAACTGACTTATCTCATACGAATACCCTGCGAAAACCTCGACCGAGATTTCGGCCTATCTCGACGAGAAAGTAGGCTACATTCGCGGTGGACTTGAATATCGTTGAACCGTACCGAGCTTTCCAACCGAATGACATGAATTATTGAACGATACAATTCCTATCCATGATTCCAACTCCATCCAATATTGACAGAGTACAGTGTATTTTCAGACCTACGAATATTATTCCTTTCGTTGGTACGCATTCGTTTAATCTTAAAGAGAAGATGAACAATAAATTAGGTGAAATTTTCATTTCGATCCTGCTGTCGCGTTGTGTATTTTCAAAGGGAAGATTGCTTGAATAGTGGAGCCCGTATAGTTTCGGTAATAGAGCGAAGGGATGCACCGAGGGAACTCGATTCTGAGTCCGGATCCCAGAATAAGTCTTGATTCACGGCGGACTCGGTTTGTTTTAGAGAATAATGCAAATTACGGAAATGGATGATTTATGAGAAGAACCGAAACGAAGGGACCACTGGTCTCGTCGCTGTAATAGAGGAAACCTTGTTCCATTCGATCGCTAAAATTACCCTAGCCCGTTTCAAACAGCTGCTACGTTCGTCGGTTAGATACAAATTTCATTTGGTTAAATAATTGAACAGTAATGAAAGACATGTAACATCAAAATAATATTAAAACTAAACTAATAATACTTTGATATTTTGACATTTCCGTATTTCTTCTATTTAATATGGTGTATCATATCGAAGGTGGCTATTTCGAGTTTGCAAATTTCCATTAAAACTGCTGTGACCTAGAGTTATTATGGTAGCACCAAATATCAAATATGTAATAGTATGGGATTAGAAAATCAATTTTTAGTAAATTTAGCTATTCATATTATCGCGTGCCGTATAAGACACGGCTATTTCTAATGTGTCATTCCCACCCCCCTGGAACGCGATATTTCCGTGCTCCTGTACGATCACCGTATATCCCTCTTATCCAAGAGCGAGGCGAATTAAAGCAACGAGAAGTATCACCGATCGCGTTCGATTACATCAAAGACAGCCGAAGCGAGCGACTAACGCGGAAATACGGGCTACGTTCTTGTGAATTTTTAAACGTAAGGAAGATATGTTGCGGGTCGGAGGGCCGACGTTGGTCTCCGCCGGTAGTTCGGATCGATATCGAGGACATCGGGCACGAATTCGATAAGTCAACGTGGAAAAAATCCAGCAACGTACGTACAGTTGGAAACGAATCGTCTCGATTTACGCGAACGGTCAGCTAGACTCGTTTCCCAAACGGAAAGAAACATAAATCAGCTACCGCGGTTATATCGACGAACCGAGGCTCGACTTTCCACGCTCTCCTGGCGCTTTATGAAATAGTACTCGACAAAAAAGAAGAAAAAAAAGAAAAAAAAATAGATGTTCAAGGAACGAGTTAGGTGAAAAGGCAAAAGTGCAAAAAGCCGAGTGGGTTTAGTTGCAGCCTACGCTCGAGCCTTTGTCTTTCGACCTGCAATCCGACTCGCGCAATTGTTTTCGGTCGATCCTGAAGGAATCGAGTCGCGGCCAATGCACGAACAATGCGCGACAATGTAGAAACAACGTCGGGGTCATAGCTCGCCCACACGTCCATACAGATTCTACGAATTATGGCTGATTTGCATTATTCGTTCAGACTATTCCGCGCGGACAAACATCCCTGCAGCCATTTAAATACAGCTGCTTTATACGAGGTGTCACGCAGATATTTGTACAACCGTTTATCAGCGCAGTTTACAGCTAAAAATAACAGTAAAATATTCTGTAATATTGAATTTTTCGAATTAGCCGCCGCGAGATCTCGTGCAAAGTGATATAAAGAAAGAGAACGAAAGCTTTGTTTATTAGGATAACAGATAAGAGCAAGATAATAATCAAGCTTCCCGATGACATTGTTTCCTTTCCGTAGCACGACGAGATACCGCGAAGGAATGTTTCCGTTTGAAAGGGAAATAAAAAAAATTCGCGTCTTTGTTCGCGGGGAAAGAAGGAAGAGCGAATGTCTCGCGCTCTTTGAACCGCGCCACACGTTATTGGAATATCTTCGTGCAACCCTTTCGTTAGGGGCTGCGCCAGCCAACAGGGTGGACTGAAACTTGAAATTCCACGCGTGTCCCGAATATGTTGGACGTTAAAGGGAAACACCGGCGGATGCCCGATAGTTTTGGAACACTGCAGATTTAATATCGCGTACCGGGCCGAACTACAAAGTATCCTATTTCCGTAAACGTTCGCGAACACGCTTCGAACGGTGTCCATTCGAGGCGACTAAAATTTATTTATTACATCTTCGAATACTTTCGTTGCAATACACTTTAGACCCATCTCTGAGAAATAACTAATGGAGAGATTACCACCATGATCATAAAACTCGACGAGGGTCGCGACGATCGAGTATGATGTTCGTCATTCGACGCAGACGTCAGTTAAAAAGGGTGATTGAAATCTCAGTTATTAGGAGGAAAACGAGGAAAGAGATAACAGAATCTTATAGCCACCGCGAAGGGTCGAGGTCCCTTTAATCCGCGAAACGATCCTTATAATTCGTCCGCTCGGTTACGGTTGTATTTCGGTTCAAGCGCCGTTTCACCGTAAAATTTATACGAGAAAGAATAAAGATGTTATCGCAACGTGCCCGGAGACGGGCATCGTAAGATTACGCTTTTACGAATTTGCCTCTTATATATTACAAACTGGTTTAAGGCCTCCTGTTTCCTTTCCTTCTTTCCTCTGCATCTGCAAAGGAGGTTTTCCTCTTCGATAGAAAATAATATGATAGCCTGCCGTATCACATACGGATCGTTTCTACTGCGCCAGTGAATTAAGCAATGCCCGTCTACAGAATAGGAAAGATCTACTGACGAACGAAAGCTTTCCTTACATCGACCCAATATATCCCACCGAAGGTTCATTAAGCGGGGAAACTCGTAATTCACGATTTTCTCGATAGTTTCCATGGCTCGTAAACGTACGCAGCCATGCTATGAATATTTCATTATAGAACGTGCACCGGTATTTCGTCTGTAAAGCCTCGTTTGTATCGGCCGTAATTCCATCGCCACCCTTACCTTTCATCCCCTCTACCGCCTCTTGGACTTTGCTCACTTTCTTTACGCGATATTTGCATGAATCTGCATAAAACATGATCGACCATGATTCTAAGTGACCCTGAACGCCCACTTACCCTTGCTGTTTTTCCACTTTTCTTATCGCAATGATTGATGGAATTCGTGTTGGTATTATCAGAGGTTTCGAATCATTGAAACCGTGCTGGGATACAGGGACGAGGTAATAGTCGTTTTGGGATTCGTTCGCTCGACGAATAGCGTGACCGATAAACTTTCAAACGCCTTACCAATTTCGCTGCTAAGGATGGCTATAATTTTCCATCACGGATTGTTTAATATTTCGATGCGGTAGTTTTGAGACAGTTAAACGGTCAAACGAATTATCGATTGATCGATCGTGAGATTGAAAGCTTCTGTTATTCAGAGGATTGAGATTAACGAGTGACGCGAGGCATTGAAACTAAGTTTCCTCGTCACCGACGAGACTGCCAGAGATCCCCGGTCGGTACTTAACGGCTTAATTTCGAAAGCGGGTCCCGTCGAGGATCCAGGGTGGCAGAGACCGACGGTAGAGAAAATTTAGTCGCGCGAATCCCGGGGCCTCCGTGGTTCTGTTTACCCTCTGCCGTCACTTCGTTCTCGTTCCCCCCCAACCCCCTTTCTTTTTTTCTTTGATTTTATTTTATTTTCGCGTTCTCTCGGCCAGGTAACCAGATACATCGGCGGCGGCACGTCGTTGCTGCCCAAAAGGGACCCCCACGGCGCGGATGGCGCGGTGGGTCCGCATAACGTGCTCTCCTCTTCACGATAGAGACCTCGTCTACCTTTCGCTCGATATTCTCTCGCCTCTCCTCTCCAAAACCGACCGACTCATCGTCCCTGCACTTGCACTACTGATTTCAACAAAATTACCGTTTAATCCTCGGATGCTCGATGATTAGATCCGTTTCTCAAGTGATAAAACAAGGAAAAATAAATGCGGATGGTTAAACAGGCGTGCACGAGGTTAAATACCCTGGAGAATTGTAAGAACGTCGGGGTTGAAAGCGAGGAACTCTCACACGATCGAGTTCAAGAACCGACGAGGATTTTCACGCGACAGCAGAAAATTCAGCGAAGGGAAAAGAATAATAGAGAATTTATTTCGCGGTTGAGAGGAAGGTTGCAGTTTGGACGATAGCCCGGAAGATTCGGTCGTGCGATAGGGAGTTTTTCATAGGACGACTCGACAAGGGGGATAAGGAGGATGAGGAGGAGAAGGTACGAAATCCTGAGAAACACCTCGTCCTCGCCACGTGAAAAAGAGTGGTTATGCTCGAGAAGTTCGAGAGCAGCTTGGAGAAATGTCTCTTCCCTCGCTTGTCAAGACCATTATCGGGACATGTATGCGTGCCTGTTCCGATAAGCGTGAAAATGCGTGAATTTTCACGCTTCGAGTGAATTCTCGTTGAATTTTTTACATTGACGTGCAAGTAATTTCGAAGATTTCTATGGAAACTTTAGTCGATCGTGATTTCGATGGATATTAAAGTACACTCGTAAGAGTAAACTCGGCGCCCGGATGAAAGAGCGTTCGATACGTCGCGGTTTTCATCGAGTAGCACGCGCGGCCGAGAATGCAAAGTGGCTCTCTTCTCGCCTCCGAGAGACAAAGAGACGCCCGAATGGAGAACAAGGTGGCCGCTGCGATCTCCGTAACCCTCTTTACCCTTACCCCTTCCACGTCGTTCGGTGGATGTTTTTATTTTTAAATCTCTGCCGCTCGCGAAACGCGCGGGTGGCCGCCGTGTTTTCCTAAGCCGGCGCAAAATTACACACTGCCCGGTCTCGGGCCTCGGTCCTCCTCTCCTTCTTCTACCTTCCTTCTCTCTTGGTTCATCTGTACAGGCTCTCTACCTACCGAAATCAAAGCGAAGAAGGGTACGGGGCCGCAAAAGGGGACGCGAGAGGGGGAAAAATAAAAGAGACAGGTAGAAAACGGGAGGAGAGACTGGAGCGTTGCGAAGACGGAGAGGAAACGATCGAGGGAGAGGAAGGGGTTGCTTGGTCTTATTTTTCGGCGGCCCTTTATACCTCTCCCTCCCCGCTGTCAATCAAAAACGAGTAAAAGGGAAGAAATCACGGTGGACCCAGCGAGCCTCTCGTGGGTTAACCGTAGCCAGTTGGAAAAGTGTTGACCCGTTAAGGGGACCTGGTAATCCAACATTCAACATACCAGTACCTTCGTGCTTCTGTAACTAGCTAAGTAATTTAATCCGACTGAAAATGGTCACGCTTAGTAAAACACCCTAAAATTACATAGGATTTCCATTTGCCACTTTGCGAAATTATACAATATTGCTATTTAAATTTTCTATACCTGAAAATACCCCACGAAAATTCTCACGATTCCTATTCCAATAAAAAGGTAACAAGATCGCGTGCTGTGTCACCCGGACCAATTTCTATCGATACACTGGTATCGGTAAACGCGTCAATTTCTAAGCTTCTATCGGCTTGTTATCCAGCCACGTTGGCTGACCGGCACGGATACGTGTACGTATCGTTATTATTTATGCAACGTTTACGAAGCGTGTAACGAATCTATTTCAGCGTTCTCTGCGCACGGTGGCAATCAGTGGCATCCTTGGTTCGCGCGGTGGAAGAGTTTGTGGAATGCCATAATCAGCCCTGTCGCTTGGCCACCGCGAGATCTCAATTAGGGAAGGAATTTTTAGCCGCGTTCTCTGCCGGTCCATGCCTCTGCCTATCCTTCGCCAGCGTACTCGTCTCGAAAAAGGAGCAAAATTAATTATACAAGTGACTGGTCGCCGCTAAACGACTTCGAGTCACGTTAGTGGTAAATTGGGGGTGCGTATTAGAGTGGTGTAGAAGAGAGAGATAGCCGGGGACGAAGAATGAGACATCGAGATACCCCGAAGGTAGAACATCGTCCTCTCTCTTACGAGACGTTAACGAGCCGGTAAATATGTTGACTACCACATCGAAGAGAGGCAGTTTCCAACTGACTCGTACACAACGGCAAAGCCCTCTATATCCCACTACTCCACCTTTATCCTCGTTCACCCTTCCACTCCCTTCACCTTGTCCCGCCTGCTGCTCCTTCCTCATCCGACCAAATGATTATTATAGTTCGTAACCGAAGAGCTGCCCATTTTAGAGCCTGTGGAAGCCGCCGTATAATTTTCCACCCACTAAAATAGCCATCACCCTGTCTACCCGGGACCGATCTCTCTTCGTGATTATCGGCAAATAAGGTACAGTACGGGGAGAAAATATCGGCCGAATTCGGACCCGAAGAAACCGACGCTTCCAACGTTTTTTTTGCGATAGTTAAATAATTAGAAACGAAGGGGTTAAATTGTTCACGGTTACCGCATTCCACGGACACTCTTTACCGCCGTGGCGTCTTACGTATTAAACATTCCGATGCGGTAACGAGGCTGGTTCTCGTTTAATGAGATTCTAAGTGAGAAACGTATGCCCAACAACTGGCTGCTCATCCCGAGTTTCTCTTCTTTCGATCAGACATAGAAAACACTGAACCAAGTATCGTTGAAGCGCGACAAAAGAAAGGCGCGGTCGAAAAACGATCGTTTGCATCGAGTTCCACGGAGAAAGCACGTGTAAATGAAGCGTAACCGTTGATTACAGGTAGCGGCAAACAAGATTAAAAAAAAAAGAAAAATGAAACGAACACGGTAGAACCAGGATAACTGCAACCTGGATACTTGCACGCGAACCTCGTTCGATGCATTCTATCGATTAGCACTGAGAATAATATAAACAAATGCGTCTGTCATCGGAATTCGAAATTTATAATAGTGTTCGAATAGTCTAAATACAGAGCCGAAGAGCTTACGCCGCTCTAACCAGGCGTCTATGGCGCTGGAATGTTGCTTTCGAATGAAAACTATTGTCTTTTGCTTTTATACCAACGCGTTGGCGGTCTTTATTGTCGAGTCGGACTACTTTCCGCGAAGATTCGTTTATTCCGTTGCATAGTTGCTGAAAGGGGGATCATATTTATACATATAGGTTCTATTATAATTTTCGAACAACAGGATCAGAAAGTTTCTCACAGGAGGGTCCAAGGACGAATGCATATTTGCCCGTTTCTTCGGTGCGAGGATCGTTAGGATCGCGGTGGCCGCCTTTGTCCCGAAGGATGTTAGCGCCTAGGTCAACACGCTGCTAAGAGAAGGAGTTGCCTGGAAATAGCGCACTGGTAAATCCCTTCTAAGCCTATAGAGGTAACATGATTCAGCGTGGTATAGGTCAGATTTAAGCCGCCTTTGATATTTAAATCGGCCTGCGGCCCGCTCGACGGTCGCGACGCCAGAGAAAAGGGACATGGAACGAGGAGAAAGGTTGGAGGTGGGTCGAAGGAGGCACGAGGCGGCAGGAAACGACCACACAGCAGGAATTTACGCGTTCAGCGCCTTCCGGCGACTCGCGCGCGTTCCCTTTCCTTCCCTTTCCTTCCTCCTGCACCCTTTGCCCGACGATGCTTATTTCTACCAAATATTGGTCCATAATTATTCCCACACTTTAACTACAATTTTATCATGTTATAAGTTGAATTCAAAGTTTTCGAGTCGTTTAATAAATTTACGGTTTGGAAATAGTTTATCCAAATATCTTGAAATAATTGTGTCCAGTTAAATTCGCAGTAGGCACTGCTATGCGCCTTTTTTCGCCTTCCCTCTGTGGATGCTTGTTCGTCCGGATGAAAGTATTCCGTGCGACCATCTGAATTTATGCGCCGCGGCCGGAGAGGACGTTCGAGGCCGAGACACCCACTTTCGGCACGGACGAAACGTCCCATAATTCGTAAACGGTGTGTATTTGTTACGAAGGAATTGTCACTAACTAGCCTATCGAACCTATCGAAGAATTTCGATGCCTTCCAAGGACTGGAACTTCTGCTTCCACGAATTTCTCGTATTCTTATTTACGCGACCGACCCCCGATCAGACACGGAAATATTCGCCAAGGAATTCTGATCCTTCGCGTCGCGTTTAACGTGGCCGGATTGTTAAGTTACTAATTTCAGTATCCCGATGGTAAAAATTGAAATATGAAAGCTTCGATGGCCACACGAAGTAGCCGGTTGACCACACAAGGGTTAAACGATCATCGAAAGTCTTGCTCGTCGAAGGATCGTTAAGGCGTCTCTCAACGAAAACTCGGTATCGATTAACGGTTATTTATGAAGCTCGCAATAAATAACGGTCCATCGAAATGACGTTGGTTAAAGAAAGAGAGGTAGAGCCAGAGGGAAGGCGAGAATCCTGCGGTAATGAAGTCCTCCGGTACATCGTTAACTCCCGAAGCTTTTTTACACGGCGACGACGAGGAGGACGACGACGTATGAATGCCATTTGTCGCCCCGGCTGCGCGTAATGCGCTATGCTCCTGCCGTGCGCACGACGTGGAAACTTTTTCTTTAATTCCCTTAATTACGCCGGCAGCTCTGGCCGTGGCTAGCTACCTTGTCGCCGCGAGACGAAATGTCGCGTTGAAAACAAAGCGTCGCTTTAAAAAGCGAACGCCCTGGGCGTTCCCTGACCTAGACCCCCGACCACCTTCCTTTTCCTTTCTCATAACTACCGGAATCCTAAGCGGTTAAAAATTTTACCTTAACGTCCCGTCGATAAATCCAGAAACTAACCGCCTCGGGCTATTACGCATTGTTCACTAAGAACTTAAGGTTGTTTATACGGAAAGTAACAGGGTATGGGTGGATATTGTCCAGGCTACGTGCAGTGAAGTTTGTAGAAACGCAAAGAGGAAAAGAAATAAAGGTATGTAAAAGAAGAGGAGAAAGAGGGAGAGCGCACGATTTGACAAGTCAGCACATGGTCAGTCGAGGAGGCGAGCCGCGAAATGGCAACACGCGAGCGTTTCCGTGAAGATCCCTCGAGGCGTTAAGGTGCCCGGGCCGTAGATGCAACGATTCCGCTTGTGGAAGCACGGCTGCCAACTCAGCCAGCCTTTCCAGCGTTCCTACCGATAAGCCGGCTACCCAACAGAGTGTACGACTACCGCTGACCGTTTAAGACTCGAGGACTCTAGGCTACCGTGACTCTATGGCCTCTTCCGTCTGATAAACTCGCAGGTGCGACGATTCGCAGCTCGACACGTGAGAGTCGTCCGGTTTTATCCTCGGCACACGCGATCCTTCTCCCACTCCCGATTCCCTCTTCCTCGATTATCCCTTTACTCGAACCGTGGAAAATAATGCGCCCGTAAACCCTCGATCCTCGTGTCGCGTAAACATCGCAGCGAAACAATTTACCACCGTTGCATTAATTTCGAATGGAAAGAAGAAAATCCTTGTTTTCGGGATAGAGACATCCTCGAAATAAGACGTAGCCGAACCTGGCCCGGTTGCCGAATTGTCAGCCCTCGAAATCTTGGCCGGAATTTATAAGAGTCGGCAACGGGGACAGGGAAGAAACGTTTCTCACTGAAAGCTATCTGATTTCACGCAGGGAACGGAGAACTGCATCAATTCGGCGGGCTTCGATGCGACGTTATCTTGACAACAACTCACGGCGAAGTAAACGCGAACATCGTTTATCAATCACGTCTGGTTATACCGAAAAGTTTCGAATACACTTCCAAGTAGAATTGATTAACTAGTCCATTGGTAATCTCTCTATGCGAAGTGTATCTTTGAAACTCGTCTAGACAGTCGTAACAAAGGTGTACGAAACATGGCAATCTAAAAATAAACCGCACGAATTAATTCCACGCCCACGCAGGTTACCTAACCCAGGCCATTATCTTATCTGATGAGAGATTTACAAACGACGCTAGACAGCAATTTCCCCGAGAGAATAAACAAAATTAGCAGAGTTTCAAAGAACCGAATCAACAGAGATTTCCTTTAGCGGAACGTTAAACGACGTGCAATTAAACGATTTAAAGGTAAAAGTTGAACAGCTTCGAGTACGGTGTGGCATATCGAGGCTCGCCCGTTGCTTTCTTCCTTTCCGTTCGACTCGATAATTACCGGCGGCTGTAATTAAAGCGAATTGGCGCCGAAAGCATGACTCAGGCGGACGGAACCGCAGGACATTTTGCGTGTTAACCAAAAACCCGTAGGAGGGGTTGGATCGCGGGGGTCGACTCTTCATAAAATCGTGAAAATAAATTGTCACGGTGCGCCGCGGCGCCGAAATTCACTTTAGATTAGAGGTGGCGGCAGCAGTTTTCTCTCACGGCTCGTTAGAGTCCCGCGAGTGCATCGCCGCGTGCACTGGTAATAGGATCGCTGGTCACGGAACGGAGATGGAAAATCGGTATACTCTGTTAGCCGCAGATGGAACTCGAGTTCCTCGTTACGGAACGATTCTGGCCGAGGAAACTTTCTGTTCCCTACGATTCTTCTTTTCTTCATTCGCGTTCTTGCCCCCTTTTTTCCCCCGTTTAACCAGTTACCCTGCAATCACGTACTGTACCGTTGACTCGGTCTAATCCGTGAAATCTACAGCTAGAAATAGCAGGCATAACAGAATCGAGCTAATTTTATTTGAAATTAATCCTTCGCGCTCGAAACGATATCCTACTTTAACTCCGTTGACCCTATAACGTTCAATGCGCCAGGGGAGTTTTCATGTTGGTCATTCGACAAGTTGTTCAGTTGATCGTTAAACGATCCATTCGTTTCCCATTCGCCGGTCGAGCCCGAAAATCCTTTCGCATGAGCGAAACGTGCGGTAACGGTAATCCGGACACGAAGAAGGAAACGATGAAACGGGGAAACAGCATCGTAAACGATATCGGAACCACTTTCGAGTTCCCAGTGACGGGAGCGATTGCTAAAAACAACTAAACAGCTAATTCGTCGCGTAGCCGTGAAAACTTCAACGACAATGAATCTTTTATTCCAACTTTCGTCGACATTTCAATAAAAGAGTCACGAGAGTCGTCTGACAAATTAAATCTGAACATTGAAGATGTTGAAGACGAGCTGAAATTGAAAGCCGAGTATTCATCGATTGATTAGCCGGGGTGAAATGTACGAGAGGAATCCGGTTGTTAGAGGAGGATCGTTGGATAACGAAACGAAGTTTAATAATTCGGCATCGATCGGGGGCGTGAGAATTGGTGCCGATACCAGGACGGCGAATTCGAGCTACCCGCGATAAAATCAACCCTCGCGAACCGCTCGATGCGTGAAAGAAAAGTGTCGCGCGCGCAACACGTCGCCGATGCCGCCGCTTGAGCCGCGCCGCTTCGGATCGGCTGATTAACACATCAGCGGGGCAACCACTCGACTACCTTTTCTCCCCGACTGTATCGCTAATAAGACACAGGTAGTTACTGCCGGAGACGAGGAGAGAGAGAGGAACGATCGCAGCGGCCAGAGGGCAGAAGAGAAGGGAGAGAAGACGGGAGTAAGAAAGGCCGAGTGGCAAGGAAGACGAAGAAGGGCCTGCTGACAGAGACGTGGAACGGTTAAAGCGCGAAAGACGAGGACGGTAAAGATGGACAGAGTACAATAAAGATGGGAAAATAATATTGAATGGGACAAGTAATAAGAGAAGAAGGGGATAGGAGGAGATAGAAGACGAAGGAATGCGAAGATTAGGTGGTAATTTACGCGCCTCGCCGCTAGAGGGACACTTGCGGTAGATTCAGCTACGCGCTTTCTCGCGAGTACTCGAGTAGCTATCTATCACTACTAGGCCTTATTCCACGAAGAAGAAGAGAGAAGAGAGAAAAATGAAAAATGATAGATAAGGAGTAATCGATAAAAACAGACAGACAAAATGATGTGATGGAAGAGAGGAAGAAGAGGAAAAGAGTTGAGAAAAAGAAAAAGATGGAGAGAGAGAGAGAGAGAGAGGGAGCTGGTTGCTCCTGCCGAGGATGGTGCGCGTCCTTTCTGCTAGTACGAGGAGAAGAGGACCACCAGAGTTACCGAGGTGAGTGCCGGGTACCCTGTAATCACGGTGCCGAGCCGCGAGCCGACAAACCAAACCAAAAGAGATAAAGATAAACAGAGATTCGAGCCTACGAGCTGACGGGGGAAAGAATAAGGCAGAAGAACGGCGAAGGAAAATAAAAAAGGTGAAGTAGAAAAACAAGAAGATGAAGAAGTGTAAGGGGAAGAAGAAGGCAGAAGATGGGTCCTCGTTAAGTATGACGTGCGATCGCTTCCTTTTGTGCTGCTCTCCTTGCAACTTTGTCCAACACTGACATGGCAGCATTGATGCGTACCGTTATGCAATCGGGTATATATACGCTACGCTTCGGACGAGCATTGTCGTCGATCGATCCCGAGGAAAGGAGGAACAAACTTGAGAAGAGAAAAATGAGAGACGGGCAAAATAAAAATAAGACTGCCAGTCGTTGCGGGCCTACTCGTCGATGTATGACGCATCGTTGCGATTCTTTTCGTTCCTTTTTGTTACCGTCGTATTATGCAATCAGGACCGACCCGTGAAAGTTGATAAGCAATTTTGAAGGCAACATTTTAATTGAAGTTAAGACTACTTCCGATCTGGAGATATGTTATCAGGCATTGGTAGGTATTGTGGGATCTGGTGAGTGCCCGCAAGCACGAGGGTGCACAGTCGAGTTATTTTCGGCTGGGCTACTTCAGATTGTGGGATAGGAATCTTTGCACATAATAATAAATGGAAGTAGGGATGATATCGAAGTGGTACTGGCGCGGGTACTTAACCGTACTTAACTGGCGAAGTAAAAGTCGCCAGTGGTCGACTATAATCGGATTAGAAGAGAAACGTTGAATTATGTATTCCGTGCTACGAAATTTTTAATTATGTTGTAATTGAATATTACGATCGTATCGAAAGTTTATTTTATTGGACACGAAAGGGGTTAACGATAGCTCGTAATGGTCGCGAAGTGGAGACGATAAAAGATGAGGGCAGAGGATAAGACGGTTGTAAAGTGAAAGAAGAAGAGAGGATGGGAAGGAGATTAACAGAAAGTCCGAGGTACAAGAAGACGTGGAGAAGAGAAAGAACGAAGAAGAGGAAGAAGAACGAAGTGACCGCTTATAATGTCTTCGTTAGCCGCAGTAAAAAGGGGCGCGCGTCTAAATTGTTCGTAATGACCTTAAAAACTGTTAAGTCGAATCGGTTGCCGAAAATTTCGCACTCGCCCGGCTGCATCGATGCTGACCGATACTACCGAGTTTGTTTAACGGAGAAAAAGGATAACTTTGAAACAGAACGGTACACACGGAAGTAAACTTCGTTAAACTTTTGATTCCGCAAAGGGAGCCGAGCTTCGACCAAGTTCGATATTAACAATAAAGGATAACTTAGTTTAATTAAATTGTTAATTATTCGAAATAAGGCAATCTCTTCGACTATAGCGAAACGAATGAATTTTGTCGGAGGATCTAGGTATAGAGCAGGCTCGAAAGGGTGCGCAACACGTCGAGTTTCGCGAAGCGAAATTGGAAGGAGTTTCGAACAGCAGCGAACTCGTTCGGGACCCGTTTCGGCCGTGGGGGCGTCTCTTTCTCGGTTGGACGAGACCACCGTGATCGCGACAGGTGCGACCAGCCACCGTGCTCGATGCACAGGCCAACACCATTACACCGCCTGCCCTCTTTCTCTCCCCACGTTCTCCTTTTTACTCTCCTCCTTTCCTCTCACGATAGAAACGGAGACCGCGTACCGTGGCACGCTGCTGCGAATTCGAGCCCTCCCTCTCTCCCCTCGTACATCCCGACGCCATATCGCGAAATTATTCCAAATGCTAATTGCGCGTTTGTACGCGACTCACGATACAAGAGAACGGCATTCTTCCGAGAATCGTACGCGTTCGAGCAGCCTCTATCGTTGATTATATTTTTATCTTCTTCCTTGACAATTCCTCTTTAAATACGTTTCAATGTATTCGAATGCCATTTTCTATATACGAATATATTCGTCAGAAATCGAGGAGAACGAGAAGAAGAAGAAGAAGAAGAAGAAGATGAAGAAAAAGAGGACGAAGGCGTGGGGTATGATGCATGGGTGGGCCAGGAGGCGAGTTAAGGTATACGTAACGAAGACGTAGGTAGCTCTTAATATCTTGCTGCGTCGTTGTGAGAGAACGCACGCAACGTGCTCGGGATCCCTTGAATTTCTCGCCTCCGGCCCTTCCAGCTCACGGATGCCAGAAGTTTGTCCCGCGAGCCATCCCGCGGGCAACCAACCAAGATAAAGATAAAGAGAGCTGCCACGGGCTGTTAAGAGAAACAGCGGCCCGCAGCTCTGCAGAGAGCTGGAGATAAACGGGGAAAGAAAATTGAAAACAAAGAGAAAGTTTGGATGGGAAGAAGAATGGCCGTGGATGAGGGAAAGAATAAAGCGAAAACTCGGTTGGCCTCGGTTCGTGCAAGAATCGAACGATGATGCGGTCGGCAGCTGAACTGCATCGCGTGTTGCAGTCGTTGCATTTGGCACGAGCACGCGCCATATGCCGTATTGTTGCACTATCATTCTTCTTCTTTTCAAACTCTCTCTCTCTCCTAGCCAAACACGCGAAATATAAATGTTTCTCTTATAAATCGACGAATGATTGATCGAAATCATTCCCTTAAAACCGTTCCATCGCTACATTGCAATTCGTGATTGCCTATTCCTTGTACTAAAGAACATTTTCCTTGAATATTCCGGCAAATAAAAAGGATTAAGTATTCCACTTCATTTCCTGCAATGTAACTTCGTGCAAGGTCCGAACCGAACGATATCGTTACCCGTTGAAATAGACATGTTTTCTGGCCGTCTCGCGGAAGGTTATGGGTTATTCAAAGATTTCCGGACGATCGTCACGCGAGGTTAGCCGTCGGGCGAAAGTATAATCGTTGGTAGAAACAACGAGACGTGGAGCATTAACGCATTCATCGTGGTTCGTGTTTAACGTGGCCGAGCACACGGCACGTGCATGCACACCACGATTGCCGCTGCAATTGCTTCCCTACCACCGTCCCGCGGGAACGTTCTGAAGCATTTCGGTTAGGGTGATAATTGCCTAACGGCGTTCCCTCTGACACGAGCGTATACGCTCTGGTATGCGCCACGCGCTCCACTCCACCGCGTCGCGTTTAACTACGTACATGCGTGAACCTCACTTCATCGATAATGACCATCAAAAGTTCGATCTTTCGTGGGATCGAGGATCTATCGTTGTTTACCAAGAAAATTTTGTTTCGTCGTGAAAAAAGAATTGAATATAGTATAATAAAAGGGCTAATTAATTCTCTTTGCGTCGCGTTAAGGTCAAGCGCGATTAACGTCCAGGGTAGCACGATGATTAGAAATAAAAAAGAGACGTTAAGTCGATTAGTCACGCCGATAATTATCGAGAAAAAGAGAACGCTCGAGGGAGGAGGAAAAACTTGGCGATCGAATCAGTGGGCAACCACGGCTCGTACCTATGCTACTCGTGTTCGTTAATGATCTATCGTTCCCTTACGCAGATGTCAGCAATTATAACCCTTGACTAAATGGTCCGACATCATCCCTCGGGAAGCAAGCCTCCCGTTACTCGATGGTCACGCACGTACCGTTGCTGGTGAGCTCGTAATCGAGGTTTCGTCGTCCGTATAAACGGCTCGTCTCGCGTGCACCTGGATAATCGCGAACGACCGATCCATCGCAGGAATGTAGATGGTTTCGTCCGATCGTGCCCACCTTTCGCTCGAGTTTATTAAATTACATCGTAAATTACAACCCTACCTCTAATCCTGACGTTGCCTACGAAGATGACATTACGGATCGGACAAAAAGCGAATAGCATTCCATCCGAGGTGGAATTTCGTTTCGTGTCGTTCTCAGGGAGGTCCCGCCAGATTGATCCGGACGATCATCCACGCTGCGAGTAATTTGACCACCGCCGAACCAACTGTGCCACTGCAGCTTCCCCAATCTCGTGGTACGCGAGATTCGACCGTGTTAATTCTCTCCATTAGCCCGTTCGTGCGAGGGGATTCGGTGCAACCGTTACGATTTCGCGAAAAAATTGGCCGAAACGAATCCAGCCGCGTAAATGACCGACTATGCGTTCGTCAACTTACGGTACACGAACCTTCGATTTACGTACTAGAAGAAGAATCTCAGATTTTCCGAGAGAAACGATGAAATTTTTTAGCAATTTAGAGAGTAATCTTCGTTCAATCAAGCTGATCGATATCGATGAATTATAGACGATTGGATATGAACCTTTGCCACGAGTTTCGAAGGCTGGTTGTTTATTGTTTGCCGGCGAATTCGGAGCTTCATAAAACGAACGGTTCATCCAGGTGTTTTTGTCGCGTTCTCATTTAGACGGAGCAGTGAAGCGGTCGGAACGAAGCGGAGACAATCATCTGCGGCGCGAGTAATTTGCCGAAACTTCGAGAATCCCGTGGCTCGAGGTGCGTTTTCGGAAACGCCGTCCAGAACGAGCGTAGAAGAAGAAAGTTGCTGAATCCTCGAAAGAAACAAAGAAGGTAGGTGTGTTGCGTGAAATTGCAAATGCAACATAATCGTTCGCCACCCACCACGTGACAAATCATCGTCGGGGTTGCAGGAAGAACCGGGGGAACCGTTCTGCCAGCGAAACACGGTTGAACACGTTGGCAAATCGAGACTTAGAAATCTTTCCGTCACGGTGTTATCCAGTTGTCAAACGATCCTCGATCCTTTACCGATAACGTCGAAACGCGTAGAAGGGAATTAATTTATGCGGTGATAATAAACACTTGACGGGACAAAAGAGAAGAGATCGACGGATAGGAGAGAAAATAATTACATACACGGACAACAAGCGGTGGGAAGCCGCTTACGAGCGATGAAAAATCTATTAACGGACGCGGTTGACCGATCGACAGCCAGGAGAAATAATCACGTCCGATAATTACGATCAAAAGAGCGCAATTTCGAGGCTCGATTGCTCTTTAACGCAAATTCTTGTCTAACGAGAAAAGAAGAAAAACTTTGATACCGAATCGAGGATGTTTCAACGTCATTTGCATGAACGTTCTCGGGAAATTAGTTATTTACAGAGTTATAAGTGAAGAACATAGTTGCACGGAGTCATGAAAATAGAAGAGAGAAAATTGAAAGTCGAGTGATTAATTTTCTAACAACCTCTACAAATATTCCACGACAGAGTGAATTTACTCTGGTGAAACTTGCCAAAGACAATCTGTGTCTCCATTAACGCGGTTGTACACGATCGTCGGCCATTAGGGAGGGTAGGGAGGGCAAAAGAGCGCGAATTTAGGGGCTGACTGGCCGATAATAATAGAGTCGCGACAGGCACGCTATAAATTCGAGATCGTGGTCTAGTTGCGGATATATGCGGGTTACGGATGACCGAGCAATGTCGAAGATTCGAACGCTGTTATCAATATTGATATCTCGCGGTATCGGCATAGAATTAATGCAAGCATTAATATTAACCCAGCTATTAACGCAAATACCTACTGACCTGCACGATCCTTGGCATTGCTATTGCCATGCAGAATCATGCAGACATCGTAGCTATGCTCCTACTGCAAATTAATTAATGCACCCAAATTAATTTATCAATCATATATTTGTTCGTATTGGAGAATTTTTTCAAGTAATAATCGAACATTGTTGCACGATATCGATCATCACTCTTGGAAATGTTGACTTAATCAAACATGATTGACTACTATAGAAACGATTTCAGCGACGATAAGATAACGGTCGCTAAATCGAATCTTATCTAGGCGCCTAGGCTCTTTTACCGTAGAAAGCATCGGCATTCTCCTTTTCTCTTCTTTCGTTCCTTTCTTTTCTTTATTAAAGGGGGCTACGATAGTCGGAGGAAAACGTTGGCTGTTCTGTTATCGCTCGTCATCGTAATTAACGCGTGCCGTCACGCGGACGATAAAAATCGCTGTTGCGCGAGCTGCTCGGTGACTCATCGGGTCGTTTGCTTCCTTCTGGCGACGCCGTGTCACCGGAAGCCCTTAACTTTCGCGGAAATTAATAACGTTTCAATCGATCCTTCAAACTCCGCTATGGTAACCGCACCAGAAACGTCGTTCCAAGAGAAAAGAAGAAGAAATTAGCGATACAACTATCTTGTTAAAGTTCATTATCGAACCTCGGTTAATCGATTTTTCACTCAAATTCGACATCAAACAATTTTTAATCGAAACCTTGATGAATGCTGTCGATAACAGAACATCTTTACAATAACCCAGTGTTCTGTTAATTGAAAAATTCAAAGAAACAACAAAATTCTTTCCACTACGGAGAAGAGATTTTTCTGGAGAAAAACAAAAGCATTAAGAACGAATGGTTACAAGGCTTTCTAAGATTAATCATCGATCTTGTTTCGTTTCGTTCGTCATAAATCTCGTATGAAGAGAACAGATAATCGATATTGAGAGGACGATAAACAGCCGTGGTAGTGTTATCACGAAAACCTGCGAGGATAGGTCAGTGGACCGGGCTCAGCCGATGGAATTCATCGGGGAAAAAAAGAATTATTGAGAACAAGAGCCACGAAGGATAAGAAGAAATGGATGGTGATTTCTTTCTTCCCTTCTTCCTCGCAATAAAAGCATACGAACGAGGCATCGTAACTTGCTCGAATGACAAGGAGAAGGCTGGAAGATGTCGTATATACTGATAAACGTGTGCCATTTAAAGGGATTTATCGTAACCCCTCGCCGCTCTGGAACTCTTCTTTATCTGACCCAAGAAAATGCCTACGTAGAACAGTCGCTACTTTTTCTTATTCTACCACAATAGACCTCAAAGAAACTTCACTAGGTCACCGTCGAAAATTTTCCTTCATTTAATGTACAGTGAAATGTAATTACGATAAACATTTTCATGTTACTCGTCGATTTATCACGAACGAAAACTGTCCGTCGGGCTAACGGACAGGACCTCCTGGACCTTTCTCCCGCCCTTTGAGGGTCGGAAAACGGAGAACGTATAGGGACATAATTTTTCGTGGAGGAATCAAAGCGTGGAACAGTTGGCCGTGCGCGCGTGTGTGTGTATAGAAAACGGAGAATTTCCGAGAGAAAATCGACAGACGACAGACGTGGTCGAAGGAAAGGGAGGGTGAGAAGGTGTATACGTGCCTTCTGCCCTTCGGAGGGTCGAGGATGACGAGCAGCAAACGGATCCGGGGGCTGCAACGATTCGACGCATATTTTGACAGACACCATAGACGCGTGCCAGCAACTGCGATCGTATGTCGGCTATGGGGGACGAGCCAGACGACCCTTCGAATTATGAGGGTAGCTCCAGTGTCTACTTTACGACGATCGGTTTATTTACCAACGGATCGTTGCCTCCTTAACGGGACGTGTAATTAGCCGAGGTGTAGGCCGGCCGTGCCGTGGGTAATGTTTAGCCGCAAACATTTCTAAATTGCATTTAGAAGTTGCGAATACTTTAGCATCCTCCATTCTCTATTCAGCTATCAAGAGAACGAAATTCGTTTGCTCGCATTTATTAAGATACACTTTATTCCCCGGAACCCGGTTGAATTACGAACTTACCGAACAAGTTTTATCGCTAATAGTCTCCGTCCCGGTTAACCGTGAGTCCGACGGATATCAGAGATGAAAATCTTGTTAGAAACTCGAACGGAGAAGCCAGACGTCCGGAGGATATCCACAGGATAACGACTCGCGTGCACGTGTAGGTGATACGAGAAAGAGAGAGAGAGAAAGATGTAGAGAGAGAGAGAGAGAGAGAGAGAGAGAGAGAGAGTAAGGGAGAAGGAAAGGGATGTAGAACGGGACGGTAGGTGAGTACGAGCAAGAAACAAACACGAAGCACGGTGAACAGAGGTGTACGAGGTGGCCGACAAAGAGAGAAAGAGAAGAGAGTGGGCGGCTACATAAAGACAGGAGCTGGCGCGTGCCAGGTGCTTCGTTGCACACAATGCATCTCTGTTAGGCACCGGGGGACTCCGGCCAGCCGGAAGTCGAAATACAAGCGTGTACACAGGCGGCTCTTATTAAAGAGGAAGAAAGGAGAGCGTCTGCAGAATGCGAGATTCTCGTTCGTGGCCAACTGGAAAATGCTGGTGCACGTTAATGCGATCTAACGACCGATGCTGCTACGTGATCGTCCTTCGAAATAGACCGATCCTTGAATTAATTAAACTCGCGGATTCCGGGATAATTTAGCGGATATTTTTTTTTTTTTTTTTTTTTTTTTTTTTTTGAAACCGTCAACCGAAAGGATACCACGGACGTGGTTTTCACGGGGATCCTGTTCTAGGCCCGGATTAATGCGATACAACGTCCATCGCATTGCCAGAGAATCCTCATCAACGTATTTTATAAATTGTAAATGTTGCCATTTCGCGAGCGGTGCATAGGTAATTTAGGAAAGAGCAGCGACACACCTCATATAAATAGGATCATGATAAAACGCACGACATGGTTATAAAAATAAAAAAAATGATAAATTTAGTTGCGTGGTAAAAGTCCTGCGAATTATGCAAACGAATGCCAAGTTCCGTCAAAAAAACGTGTATTACACGGAAATGATCGTGATTTCCACGTAATACGTTAACGTTATCAGTCGTTTGATCGCGGCGCGGGAGGATTTGAAAAAGGGAATTGCGATAAATAGCAAATAACACGGATTCGTGGAAACGTTAAGCGATCGAGTCACGTCAGGTCGGATCAGCAATGAAATTGAGACTTTTAGGCGACCCATTAACGGAATACCCTGGTCGGACATCCTCATAAATCACCGGTGCCGTTTTTCAGTCAACGACCGGGTGAAGGAAAGATGCAACCACCCCTTGGAAAGGTGTTCGTTGACGGAGAAGACGATCGAAAGTAAAGAAAAGGAATGAGCATTAGGGAGAGGAGAGGATAGTCGCGTGCCGTCAGTGCTCTGAATAGCAGACTTCGTACGCACCCTCTACACAACTCACCCCTCGCGTCGGTTAGTGGAAGGCCAATCCATAAATATCCTAATGGGCTTAAACTGTCGCTTTTATCCTCCTCTACGGGGGTCAGTTTGCCCTGAATGAACCATCTATCGCGTATCTATCCTTCTCTCCGTTTATGTACTGTTCGTCTACCGTCCTTTCTACCCTGCCGTTTCGTTCTTTCGGCAAATTTCCCCGGAAGCCGAAAACGACGTGAAACGCCGTATTTACGAGCGCTTTCAGCTTGTCCAGCGACCTTAAAATCGCGCCCCATTCATCCGGTATTTTCGGCAAGAAGCGGAAAACGAGAGGACACATTTGGCTAACTCGCAGCCAGACGTAACTAATGCAGTAAATTAAATGGGAAATGAAATTTCCAACTATCGGGAACAACACGTCAACGGATTATCGACAAACGCTTTCTATATGGGCAAATTGATCTCACCGAGCATCGATTGATCCTCTCTCTCTCTCTCTCTCTTGTATTCTCTGATCTTAGCTTTCATCGTTAGGTAGCGATCGAGAGGGGGTGAGCTTTCTAGGAGTCGAGCACCATGTCGTTCACCCAGAGGAGAAGTTAAATCGAATCCGCTAACTGTAGCCTAAGAACAAACCGATAGAGACGAGAAGAGAGGAAGGAGGGTCACGATACGCGGCTAACTTTCATGGAAGTTTGATGCTTCGTAAATCAATGGCCATTCGTCGGGGCACGTTAAATTATTCTCGGCTCAGCGCACCCTCTTTCCGATAGAAGGCTCGATAGATTTTAACGCGGACAGTTCAATCTCCTAATACCGATCCGACAGTCTCTTTCTTAGCTGCCAGAATTATCGAATTTTTATCTAATTTTTTCAAGTAGAACTCTATATGTCATCGATTTCGAAGCGGTCGTTTGTCGAGGAAACCGCGTGGCACATTCTCGATCACCGACAAATGATTCAGGGTTCACGATCTTGATTTCTCATGGTGACCAATTGATTTCCGTTCGACCCGAGAATTTATCATGACCATTCGAACGTTCTCTCGGCCTGAGAAGACTGCCTTTCATTTACTTCCGTTAAAAATATTATTACACTGATACTGATTTGTTACGTGTTAAATAGGATTTCCTAATATCCTGTATATCTATGTATATATTATAAGCGGACTCATCGCGAATCTCCGATATCGTTAATTCGTGTACGTGTGTACGTGATAGGATATCGAATAAAGTATCTCATTCCACATTTTCCTCCCACTTCTTGCTCGTGAATCGATCGTTAAACGAATAGCTCGCGTTCCAACGATCGTAACCCCTTTCGGGCCACGTGGCTGCGTGTCGACATCAAACACATTTTAGACCCCCGTTCTATCGTGTTCAGGAACACTCTGGTAATCATCGGATAACCGTGCGATGCGTTGAAAAACCGGAAGAATCGATTCGCGAACGTCGCTGGAAGAACGAGGATGAACGTGGATGAAAAAGAAAAAAAAGGAAGCGTTGCAATTTTCGCGGATAAAAATAAAAAAAGATCTGTCGCGCGCTGTATCGACGCGTTCTCTTCTTCATCCTTTTTCTATTCGAAACGATAGCTTTTCATTCTGGCTTTTTCTACTATGAACGTGAAAATTCACTCGAGAACGTACGACGGCGTACGATCGTAGAATACCGGCTTTTTGGTCGTTTAAACGGAACAAAACGTGTGACGGGAACGTTCGATTTTGTCCACCGAGAGATAATGAAGGACCGGTCCCCGGCAACGATACATTATCCTGACGAACGCCGCGTAAATATTCGCCGTGCAGGCGAACGAAACGCAACCGATTAATCAGCAGCATTCGAACGAGAGGTTATTTAACGCTCGGATATACGGAACACAGCCGATCAGCCGGCGATTTTATTTATTATTTAAACAGTCGAAATGGGCCAGCCGAAACTCTTTGACAACTACGACTAATCACCGTGAAACGTTCGCTGCGAAATTGCAAACAACTAGCGAAACACGATTCGCTTGATGAATCGAGATGACAAGGACGGAACGTTAACTTTTTATCGATAGTAAAGTCTATAGACACGTCTATGGTTGTCCGATTAAATTCTGACGAATCGTAAGATAATAATTTTCACCCGGTTCGACTGTTAATTACGATACGGTACGGTTAAGTGTCGCTGTTCAGCTGGGAATTAATCTGTCACGAGAAGAGTGTGAAAAACTAGCCGTTTAAGAGGCCGACTCTGGTCGCGGGTCGTTTGATTGGCAGCTCTCGAGGAGAGTTCCTCTTCAACGTCTTCGTCGTAGATGCTCCCTCTCTTTCAACCCGTTTAAAAAACCTCTTCGAGGTCTATCGTATGTATATTCGAGTCGGAAGCCAGGCGAAGAGAATGGAGCAAAAGGGAAACGGAGGAAGACTTTATTTTCGGTGGAAGAAGAGGGAAGTCAGTTACACGAAGGAAGCGAAATGCCCACGAAAATAATGGCTCTGTGGGGTGTTAAACTTTAGGGGTCGTAATGCGTACATACTAAATTGCAATTGCTATTAAAATTGCGATCAAAAGCGTAAATAGACTCTTCGCTAATTACTTTTTAACGTATGCATTCGGTCGCTCGCTATCAACTTGGAGGGAGCAAGCAAACATTCTAGTAGCACGATATTAATTCGCGTTCTAATCTAAAACCGTTCGAAGCGAATAATCGAGCAGAAATCTCGACAGTGTACTATCTCGTTCGGGAAGTACGGAGATCTAAGGTAAACGTCCGGAATGAAAACAGAGTTCCGTGTCTGCTTCGAAATTGTTGTTACTGTGTATGGAATCGTAGCTACTAACTGGTCAACTTCCCTCGTCACGGTGGCGATATCAAAATTCGCCGGTAACCACGAAGGAAACCAACCCGATTCACCGAGGATAATCGAATAACAATACCGCGACGGACCATCGATCCCTTGGCGCTATGGGTGACATCAATAGTCAGCCGTGGAAAGGTAACAGAAAAAATTCTTGCAAGAATATTATAATCTATGAAATTGAAACGATACATCGTCGGTGACTACGTTTCACCATGGCTGAAGAAAACAAAACGGAGAATCGCGTATTGCCACGGAGAAAAGAGAGCACATGATGTACGTATCATAGCTGGAAACGAGATTTTCTCGGAACATAAATAAGAATAACGAAAAAAAAAAAGAAGAAGAAGAAGAGAGGGGAAAGGATAAAAAGCAACGACGTCGTCCGCTAGATTGTACTTATAAATGTCTGAGCGAAGGATAATCTAATACACGGACGGTAAGATAGAGAAAGAAGGAGAACGGTGCTTATTGCGCGCTGAACCATGTCGACTTAGCGCACAGAGCAAAGTGAAACGTTCGCAAAAAGTGAAAACAAAAAATAAACGTGACGAGGGTCAGTAGAACGTGCGTGTGTTGCGTTCCGCGCTAGTGTGCGTGTACGTCAACGCACCGCGTGAAAATACTATGCAAAACGAGGAATGGAATTCTTCGCTTAGCGCGATGCAAGAACCGCGTGGAAACGCGTTCGGATCCGTTTCGCTGGTCTATGGTACCGTTAATAACCGGCCATCTTTAATACGCCAACTTTTGGCGCCGGTATAGTTCGCTATTAATTCGCTGCCAGTGTCACGCTCGAATTACAATGACGATAAAACATCAAACGAATACGACCTGTTCCCGTTCCCGTTTCCGTCGTTCCCTTCTATCTGCGAATCTAGCCCCGTTACGTATCAAGGTGCGTATAACGAGCGATGCGAAACGCGTGGAACATTGAAACTCGTTGATGCGAATCCAAACATGGCGGACGCACCTAACCCAAACATCGCATCACACAGGTCACTTTTCATTTTTCGATTTGGCTTTTTGAGCACACCTCTTTGCTCCATTTATAGTAGTTGCGTTTTTATGCGATACGAAAGGTACGACTTCGCGTGACATTTAATGTCATGCTAGTAACTCGTTATGACATCGGATTTTCGATAAATCGCGAGTCAAGGGGAACGGTAAATATCGCGACGCTTTTAGATGTTTTCACGTGGTTTAACGTCACGTTTTCACGTGGCGCTAAAGCTCGCACAGACTTTCGACTGTCGTGGCAGTGGATATTTCTGTTTTTGGAGTAGAGGAAGCATAGATTTAACGTGGACAGGATCAAATCTGACCCTGGCACGGTACTTACAGGTTATATGTCAGCTGAAAAGGTGTCCGAAGCAGCAGGATAGTAAGAGAGCGATGGTTGAAGGGGGACGGTGGTTGCGTCGTGTAGAAGGAAGGAGAAAGAGGACGGCGTGCGGTTGCTCGGTTGTTAGGTCGTCGTTACACAGGTTCTTAAAGGTCCCGTGGTCTGGCGTGGCCGGCGTCTGCTCGTGCGTAGCTGTAACGCGGCGGAGGAGCGTGCGGGGATTGCCCGGTGTCGGCGTCGCCGTCGTCGTCGCGGCCGCTTTGGGACGGTGCGCGCGCAGAGCCTCGACCGGCGTCCGCCAGGAGTCGCTGGCGCTGTGGCCGGCCTCGAGCTGCGCGAGCGGGCAGTTCAGTCTAATTTGAACCGTCGCGCGCGGCCGACGCGGGGCCACCGACAATCCCTTCTCCGCCTCGACGTGACACGAGGCTGCTCGTGCATGCCGCGTGCAACACACGCGCCGATCCCCCGCACGCGATATTATCCGCACGCGTGCCCGCCAACCGACAGCATCGTTGCCATCGTAGAATAATCGGTGCCGAGAGAGGTAGAAAAACCGGGTAGAAAGGAGGAACCGAACGCTCACGCTCATCCGGCCATCCGATCTATCCTCGCGGACGAATTTCATGCCCGCCGCGATTTTTTCTCGCGCCCGATAATACTCGTCTCGTTGGTGTACGCGATACGCCGTCGAGTTTTGAACGACGACCGGCAAGAGGAGGAGGAGGAAGAATCGGTGTGGTAAAACTGAGCAGTGAAGTGCGTCGCGCGAGGGCTAGACTTCGACGGTCGACGCTACCAACCGCGAGAGAGCCTCGTGAGTATATTTAAATAGTGTGTCTCTGGCTGGTCAGAGGAAGCCGACAGTTTCTTGGTTTTCGTCGTCGTCGTCTTCTTCTTCTTCTTCTTCTTCTTCTTCTTCTTCTTCTTCTGCTTCTTCTTCTTCTTCTTCTTCTTCCTCTTCTTATTCTTATTCTACCGCTCCTTCCTACGTCGTGTGTCATCATCCTCGGCTTTTCCTCGTTCGGAGTGCAACGTGATACGTGTGTCGAGGGACCGAGGCACCGCAACACGGGGGTGGCGCGAAATTCCTTATCGAATCTCGACGATTCGTTTATCCGTCGCTGAAACGAACGCTCCAAGATCGATCGGTTCGAAACGATCGGGGACGCGATCTCACCGATGAGAGTCCTCGATTCGAGAAGCTTCTATCGAGCATACACCTTCGAGATCCAACGAATCCTAGAAGATCCTTTATTTTCGATATAATTAAACTATAATATACGAGCATCGTACAGTGTACATAGAAGAAAATAATTACGGAGAAAAGTGTGTCAAGGAGGTGAACACGAGGAGACAGTAGCTGCGAGTCGATCAGACATAATGTTCCTTTGCAACGATCAACAGGATGATCCCGATTTTTGAACTAACTGACCCGGTGCCGTTTGCAAGCAGCTCGATCGCGGCAAAGGCCGTTCGGCGTCGTCTAGGATAATCGGGAGTAAGATCGAAGGATGATGAAGAGGATGGTATCGCGTTGGACGAAAAGCAGACAGCCGAGAATCTGTCCGATGGAAGTCCCGATCGCTTGCTGCCGGTGGTACAACACCTCGTGAACAGCGTGTCAAAAAGGTCGTTTCGTAACCGAATGACGTTTCTTCGTTAAAACATTCATCAGAGAGAAAAAGAAAGGAATCATCAATAGGGAAGAAAGAGATCCGTGGCGAATTTCGCTCTGGTATAGAGACGAAGAAGAAGAAGAAGAGTGCGGGGTGAGAGAGAGAGAGGTGTGTGCTTGTTCGGGGTGACCGAGGTGTCGACCTCACCCCCGATCAAACCAGCAAGCAGGTCGGATGATGTGGGCGTCTCTGTTTTTGGCCGGGATCTTAAGCGGCTGGTGGGGCGCACTGGCGCTCGCTGCGGCACCCCCCGCCAATCGGAACTCCCTCGAGGAAACGTCGAGCAGGACCACCAGCGATCATCCGCCATCGATGAGCATCGCCAGCGTTGAGAAAGCCCTCGATTACCGAGCCCTTGCCCTTGATTCGCCAACTTGGAATTCGTTGGTCGCAAGAACGAGAGAACCGATCGTTCGATCTTCGGAAGAGAAGAAGGAGAGAAGGTTGTCCGAGTCGAGTTCCTCGTGGACGTACGATAGATACGCGTCCATCGCTGGTAACTCGGACTCGGTTCCGAAAACTCGATATCCGCCAGAGGATGCGTCAAAAGAGAAGGCGGAACAATTGGACGAGTGGATACGCGAGGCTTTCGTTTCATCGTCGAAACAGGCGAATCGTCGTCACGAGGACGACGACGCGCCGATGCCGCGTGCAAAGATGCACGAGTCCGATCTGACACGGCCGCCTCGTCACTCGTCCACGCAAATGCCGTTTCTCTATTCTCAGGGGACCGAGTCGTCCGTGGAAAGGCCACGGCCCATCCGATCCACCAAGCAACGACCAAAGAACCGGGCGAAATCGGACTCGCCCCGGGAGCAACGACGTAGATGCCGTAACAAGGGTTGTCGCGGGCAAAACTGGTGCCCGGACGTGGACGTGGGGAACAGGGCGTACCTGGCGCCAACGGTGTTCGAGGGAAAGGCTAGGAGCATGTCGTCCGTGAGGAAACCGGGCTCGAACTACGCGGTGACGTTCGAGGTGAAGCAAGTATACAAGAGTCAGCCCGGTTTCCAGCCGTTGCAGAAGAACGACAGCGTAAGGCTGCACTTTCGAGACAAATCGGCGCCCGGCAAGTCGACCGTATGCGGCTACGATACCGACGGCAAGCAGCAGCAGCAGCAGCAGCAGCAGCAACGCGATAATCAGAGTGGTGTGGTGCGAGCCAATATTAAAAGGGGTAAAGTGTATCTAGTGTTTGTGAATCGCGTGGGACCCAGAAACTTCACGATCCTCGGTGAGCCGGTGATTCGAAGCAAGAAGAACGAACAGGCGGTACAGGCTGTCGTTCGACCGGATTACGGTGAGTACGATTATCATTTCATTCTAATTAATCCGATAGCTTTCCTCGTCACATTCGTTCGCGGTAGTACGCGAACCGCAGCTGCGTTTTCATTTTCATTTCAGTTACATATGGACAGGTTCGAAGGTAGATGGATTAAAAATATGCAGAATTAATATACCCTTTTTATACGAAAATGGTACTTTTCACGAAACATTTTGTAAATCCGTTGACCCGATAACGATTCGCTATCGAAAGCTCGTTACATTTCAGCCGGGGGATGCTCGTTGAAAAACCATTCGGATGTTATCCGGCAAACCCCCGAAACTTTTTAATATCGCCGCGGACGCTCGGATGTTGAACGAGCGTCGCGACGTTTCTCCGATACGCGTGGATTACAGGGTGGAAAAAAGTTGCATTAGGAACGTGATCGTAGAGGATCGTAAAGCTTCGGATAGAAGGTCTTTCAGGATGGCTGAAATCGTTCGGGACAGTTGGAAGCGCGAACGATAAATTGCGATCGCACGCTTCCACGGTGTATCACTTATCGTACAGGGATGGGGAAGGGGGGGGACTGGTTTTCTCGCTTGGGAGCACGCCCACGTACAATACGGGAAGAAGAGGTGCTTTCCTCGAGGCGCGTAATCGAGCCGCGAACACGCGTATATTTAAACCGCCACGTAAGTTGGACCGCCTTCGAGTCGGCGTAAGTCGTTCAAGCTTCGCTCGACTTTTCTTCTTTCTAGTCGAACGCGATCGTGTCGCGTTTACGCCGAGATACGAGATCGTAATACACCACCGATGCATTACCAATCGATGAGTGTTGAACGTTGAACGTTGAACGATGCATTTTAGAGTGTCATGGCCATTGGAGTACTAGAGCGATGAGGCGCTAGTTAAGAATCCACGTAGTTCGCGATGGATTCCTTCGTAATATATATATATATATATGGTATATATATATGTGCCAATGTATTTTGAAGGTGGTCCAATTTGCTGTCGGTTCAACGTGCTCTGCGGTTCCCTGCTCTCGGCCAAAGACTTCTTCGTGACGGCGATGACTGTTCGCTGCTCCGACCTTCCTTACTTGATTTATCGCGCAGCTCGACTCGAGATATCGAAAGTAGCTCGTCACGGAACATCTGTGAAACTTTTGACGAGTTGACGCTCCTTTTCTCTCTCCTTCTCTTCTGTTAGCACTCGAACCAAAGCACATGTGCTCTCCCTTTGCTCCGGTGACACACCGCTCCTCTTTTCGAACCCACGCGTTTCTCTTGAAAATTTATCAATTGTTTATTCTACTCCTCTCTATACGACGCTCTCTTCGACTAGGAAATCGAAGTAGACTAAGAATTTTCCAAGGAGAATCGAATCGACGCTATACGTTTGGCAGAATGTTGATTGGCTAGCGAATGTAGAAGTAGCAAGGTTGCATAGTCTGGCGATAGAATCATTCTTTGTTATCGATAAAGTGTGATCTCGACGAGATAACGAGTCTGAGAATGAACATTTCACTCGCCAATTGACGCGAAATTTCATATCAATGCATTCGCTAACATCGCTTGATTATAAAATCCTCCACTGTTGATTAATTAGCAATTGTACGTGTAAAACGTAATCTGTCATTAGTCTGTATGTCACTTACATGTCATGCTGGTAGCAACTGTGTTAAATATTTAATACGATAACACCTTTAACGTGTGTCGAGTAATGTACACTCTAAGTGCATCTAATATTCAACTACTGTTTAATTCATTTGAAACATTATACGTTCCGATCGGTGAGGTTGATTCGGTAAATGGAGCGTTCCTTTCAGACACCAAGATTAACGATATAGAAGATAGGAGGATTTCCAATTTGCGTGATTGCGATTTTAACACCTCAAACTCAAACACTTAATAAATTTCATAATGCATGTCGCAAGGGATGTATACGCGCAGTTATTCGAAGTATTCCTTCGGAATTTTGTTTTCTACTCGGAAAATGAATTCCTGGCAAAATATCTGGAGGATTTTTCAGATAACACCGTAGGAAGAAGAGAGGGTAGGAGGGTGAAGGTAGGAAAACTTCTTTGATACTTCTTCGAAGTAACTCGGCTCGAGCTTCGTTAGCGTCATTTTCCTCTTCTACTTTCCTCTCGTCTCGTTTACGAGTTCAGAACTGGCGTCCTCGTTTGCTTAGCACCCCATCCTCTTCATCCAGCCGTGCGTATTACACATCCGCTTTGACGCGTATCGAAAGTTTTCACGACTTATCCCATTATGAAGCCTCGGGAGTAGGTATCTCGTTTTCGCGAAAAGCAAAGTCAGAGTCTCAGACTTGTCGCACGGCAGCCGGGGAGTATCTGGTTAAACCGATTTATCGTGTACGCTTGAACATTCCGGGGATAAATTGGATCAACCGGAAGCTTCGAATCTTGATAATCCCGTCGGATCGTTGTCGTGGGTCGTTAAAATTCTTCCGATAGCCTCTGGACTCTGTTCTCCGTGCAATTATCTTCAATTTTCACTAATCTTCGTATAACATTATCGCATCAAAACAGTTGCACGTTTCGTAGAATCAACGGTTCCCCGATAATTTTACGTTTCTTTTTGCATCGAAACGGGTGAATCCAGTTTGGAGATTCGCCGAAGCAACCCCTTGTTTATCAGCAGCATAAGACCCCGTAACAAGGGTAGGTTCGGGCGCGAAGAGAGGAGCAAAAGCGGAGCAAAAGCGGAGCAAAAGCGGAGCAAAAGCGTCTGGTGTCCGAGGACGGTTCGTTGATCCGCGATCCGCAAAAGCGGGTCCGCCGGCCCTTCTTCCAGTTGCCGGTGACTAAGCCAGACGGGGGGACCCGGGACGTCAATTATAAGGCCTTAATCGGAAACCCGTCCTTACTTCTGTTGGCTTACACTCGGTCGTGCCACCCGAGCGAGACAGCGGCGAAGAAAAACGGAATATCGAGAGCATAGTCGTGTCGCGCGAGACTATCCTCGTCGTGTCGAGTTTTAACAGACGCGACTATCACCGTATCTCTCCTTCGTTCTCGCCTTTCCACGAAAAATACTCGTTCACCACTGAGCCGTGCTTATCTTTCCATAAAGATTGCCTCGGTTTTTCTTATTCTTCGAGCGCATAGGTTTCGCTACTTTGGAAAAAAAAAAAAAAAAAAAAAAAATAAAAGAAAGATACGCGAGTAATAGGATTTAGTCATTCGAAGTTTTTCGCGCGAAATACCTGACGTGTCGGCCAAGTTATCGGTTATCTCGATGTATCGTAATTAAGTTTTATTAGTCAGCGGGACTAGTGTCGACGCCGGATATTAGGTATACGATTCTCCGAGTCGATAAACTGGAAATTAATCGTCCGTCCGATAAGATGTAGCTGGTCATTTTTCGGAGTCGATTAAGAGAACACTCACGATTCTGATGGAATTTCCACCTGTTATTCATGGATTACGTGCGCGATCCCGTAACTGGGAATTCGTATATGATATCTGGTTCGTTCCCGTATGCACGCGATATTCTGTTATCTCGCGGCAACTAGATAGGTCCTAAAAGGGACATGCACGGGGTGCACGCAGTTGTGTTTCACCATTTGCTTTGAAACGTGCAATGAAAGAGCATGCGGGCGGTCGTTAATCGTCTCGATACTTGCGATTTCTCTTCTGTTGAAGAACAACGGTTTATGAGGAATTTAGTAGATGGATTTCTTTAATTACTCGCGTAAAGACGGTTAGATCCTTCCGTTAAGCATTCGTGTTCCATCGAGTCGTTAACATTAGATAAAAAATTTGTCCATTTCTTAGGATTAGTTTACCTATTGAATGACGTAGCATGAAACGAGGAAATCTATTAAACAGTTGACCTTCCTGCGTAAAACGATTATCCAATACCGGTCATACGATTAATCACTCGGAAAAGATTCTCGACAACAGCTCCTCGGAATCGGCCGAAAGTGTCACGGTAAGAGGTTCGTCATTATCGAAGCAGCGATCCTTTAACTATCAGCTCGAAGCACCGTTGCACCGTTGCACAGTGCACCGTTGCATCGCGCCGCACGACGATGCGTCCTACATAAACCCGTCGAACGCGACGATAATCGACGTCAATTAATTTCTATAACGATTCATTGCCACCGATCGAACGACAGTTTCGAGGGAACAAAGAGTAAATAAAGCTCGGACAGGTGTGCTTATGCACCGCGTCGAATAAACGAACACGCTCACCGGTATCGTCAAATAAGTCTCGAAAACATAAGAAATCTTTCGGCGATCGTCGAGAATTTTCCTGGAAATATCGATGTCTCTCGATGATCAGGATTGATGAAGCACAATTGGCGACTTAGCGAGAACATGGCCTGCTACATCGTACTCGAGATTGATCGTGCCAAGGAAGGGGAGTAAGGCACAAGGGCATCCGTAAGAGCAGTAAACCTACAGATAGAGCTAGACGTATGGTCAGAAAGAGTAAGAGATGAAAACAGGAGAAAGAGTAAAAGAATGAAGGGGGAAGAGAAGAAGCTGTCCGGTGATAAAGGGAGAGGTGGACGAAGAGGAAGGGAAATCGGCACGTACGTATCCAGAGCACGTACGGCCCTGTGCCCATACTCAGAGGAAACCCGCAGGTACGCTCTATACAAGCTGTTCCATGCATCTGGGACAAACTATACCTCTGGAACGATGGAAGATAGAAAAATTCTCATTAGATAAAATTAACCTTCGATTCCTCCTATCGTGTTGCGATGAGTGCACATTTTTTCAACTTCAAAGTAATACTAGTAACGATTCTGACTTTCAATGATCATCTTTTAGGAAGTCAATTAATTAATTGTCTATCTTGTACTCTTCGAAATTGACGCCCTGACCCAGATACATGGGAGAGCCTGTAGAGTGTATGAAGCAAGGCTCACGCACAAACGGAGACGGGTCGTACACGCACATTTACAGGTGGAGGGTGGGGTATGAGAGGCAAAGCAAAGGGTGGGAGACCACACGTGTGGTGTGTGTATACACCGAGCAGGTAGACTGCTGGGCGGCCGGCGATCCCAGGCCTCGAGCACGAGGTCTCCGAGGTGATCCGCCGATCTGGAGAACCGGTGCTCTCGATGTTCTTCCTCCACCTGGCTATCTCGTTGCTCCTCTCGCTCGCGCTCCCTCCTTCGCATCGAAATTAGTTTACCTGGAATGCGATTGTACCGATGCAACTCGTCTGCTTCGTCGCGACATTCGAACCATTCGTCCAGCTTCTTTTATTCCATTTTCATCTTTGGAAAATTCGTTTAACCACGAGCCTGATCGACCGCGAACACTGTCATCGACGAAAGATTCATGATTCGAGTGACCGTGACCGCTTGTTTGACGGCCAATGGTAGAAATTTATCAGATTCCTGTTCCTCTCGACAAAGACGACAAGTATTTTAACATAATAATATTGTCAATTTTTATTCACGAAATAGCGTGAAAATTTCTGTCTATTTTATAAACTCGTTCGAACGTTATTGCTCCTTCGAGTTGGGTTAGAAAGGTTAATAATAATTCCATCGATCGTATTCCTGTCGAACCAGATCGTCGAATAAATCGAGGCAACAGCTCGAGTAGACTGCCGGGCGACTGCCGATCTAAAACCCGCGGCCAATCACTCGAGCGTGATTATTTTTTCCCGATCGTGAAACGTCGAATCGATCGGAGAACGGTGAACCGCGGCAAACGTTTTCGCCGTTCGATGGCGAGCTAAGATTTTTCGGTGATAACGAGACACGAGACATTATCACGGAACTCGATAAGCTCTTTAACTCGAGCGCGATCCTCTTATCGTTCAAATTCTATCGTGCTGCACGGTGAAAGTTTCGTAATCTATGAAATAATTGTCTATCCCCGGGAGTGACAGAAACGTGTCTCTCGAAAAATTAACACTCCGACAGTCTTGTACGACTTTGACGTTACATTTTTTACCATTAGCGTATTTAGAATTTTTATCATATTAAATTTGAAATTATTCCAAGTATTCGTACATTGCGCGTCAATGGTATTTGTATCTACGAATGCATATTTGACGCGGAATCAAGTTCCTGGATACGGAATTTCCAATACCTGGAATCCTTCTTCGATCGATGACGTATCGATCACTCCTACACTTGTTAGGAGCTAAAAATGGAGTTGAAATTGCACGAGTCAGAGATTCCACGAAACGTGTAGCCGTCAAAGTGTTAAAACGAGCTGATTAATGCACTTGAATCTGAACGGTGATAAGGAGCGACATGTATCATTTCCGGAAGGAGGTGAAATTTTAATATCGTTCGCATCGCGCAATTTATGGGCTTCTATTCTTGGATAGGAAGAAAATTTCGTTGGCCGTTCGCAAATTCGACGGCGTTTACGGAAACGTATCTGCCTTTCGATGTCCTGTCTGGATATGGGATTCGCGAAATTGCCAGCCGTTGACCAAGGGGCTAGAGAGGACCGTTTCGACCCAGCTAGGACAATCAACGTTCCCGGATACAATGCGATAATTTGCTATCGCTCGTCGACATCGTCGATTGAATTACGAGCGTATTATCGTCGTTCCGACGCATTTCTGACGCTCGACTACTTCTCTGTCCCGGACAAATGTTCTCTTCTCTGATTAACGACTGATTATCGATCGTTCTACTGCAACGTCTGCTTTTATACTTCCTACGGTTCCCTCGAAATCGAACGCGTAATTGATATTTTCATCCCGGCGAATCGCGGAAACGAGGTGAATGTTAAGATATCGTTAATCTTTAATGACGGATTCGCTGGCAACGATCCGAAACTACGTCCCGCTTTCGCGCAATTCAAGGTTCTAAACTTGAAAGCAAACGCTTCCGAGTTAGTTTCCTGATCGATCGCATAGGATTTACGGCATTAGCAATTATAGGCATTAACCATTGATACGAGAGCTGTCGATCTATTTAGATACTCGACGCTAAGAGAAAGAAGTCGACGCGTAAATTGATCGTTATCGCAATCCGCGAACAAATTGTCGGGACGGAAAAATCTGGAGCAAACGCGGATGAAAAGAAGGGAGAAAATGCGGGAAAGGAAAAAAGCACGGAAGGGTGAAATAGTCAATTTCGTTCGGCATACAAATAGCTGTTCCTATCCACGAGCTACGTGGCATACGATATTCAATCTACGACTCCTTAACCGAGCTCATCCCTTATCCGAATGAAGAAAAGAAGGGCAAGCAGATAGAGAAAAGCAGAGTGGAGGTAGAAGGGTGCTGCTTAACCCGCCAGGGAAAACACATGTTATCGACAGGCTGCCCTTTTTTTGCTGGCTCGTTCGTGGCGGGGAGGTTGGTATCGGGGTTAAAAAGAAAACGAACCGAGAGAGAACGAGAGAGAGAGAGAGGGATACTGGCGTGAGAGAAGCTAACTCGAACTTTTTGCCGAGTTTTTAACGAGATACCGAAGCGTTTTCCACGGGAT
This sequence comes from Osmia lignaria lignaria, assembly GCF_051020975.1. Classification (NCBI taxonomy): domain Eukaryota; kingdom Metazoa; phylum Arthropoda; class Insecta; order Hymenoptera; family Megachilidae; genus Osmia; species Osmia lignaria. The sequence goes on along the minus strand of NC_135033.1, from coordinate 9,040,810 downwards.
AGTAGAAAAGGGAGATGCTCGACGGGAATCGTGTTTCTCGGAACGCAACGTTTTTCTTTTTCCTTTTTCCCTTTTCTTTCACTTTCACGTAGACTTTTCGATAACAAAAGCGATACGGTGATCCAACGAAAAGTTTCGTTAACCGTTTACAATCCGAATTTCCTACATTTCCATTAATTGATCATTGTTCCAATTTGCAACTCCGAATCTCGCGCGACAGTGATACCGCGTTTAAGTCATTTCCTCCGTAACGAAAGGATTAAACAGCACCCTGTGGCGCGAATTAGATAGCCCAAAGGTCAATCAAGGAGTGCTTGCACATTTAAAAAAACATATACTTTGAAAAATTCGAGTGAAACGTAAAGTAAAGCGGGCAGGAGCTGCTAGATCAGACGTGTCCCGGCCCGTTGTCGCGGGTATATAAATAACCTACTCACGAAGTATTATTTCCGAACGGTCTAGAACCCATTCGGATCCGTGAAAGAGGTCACGTAATGCGTGGAAAAAGAAGGAAGCAGGAAATCTGTCCTCCCATACTCTCGTGTTCTTCGCGGCGAGGCCTTGTAACGCGTTGTTATGATGCGAGGAAAATAAGCGAGCCATCGAGCTTGCTTTTAACTTTACATTCCCACTCTTATTAACAAGATTATAATTAAACCCTGTACCGATTACAATTCGCGATCTTGACGAACGTTCACTTTCAAAGCTATTTTGCAAAATTTGCATACTTCAGAACGACAACGTTCGAAAACCGACATCGTTGCGGCAACTTTCGCGGAACAGCCGAACGAAATTTCACGGGAAATTTCTACAGCAATTAAACTTCGTCGGTGGATACAATTTTGAAATATATTTCGCGTCAAAGAACACCGCTACGGGGACGTAGCGTCATCAGGCAATTTGATAATTAACGAGTGAGAGAGAGAGAGAGGAGGCAAGCTTTGGCTTGTTAAATAATTCTTGGATCGGATACCTTTGACGAACACCCGTATTTGCAGAATTACTGGAGCTTTGTCGTTCTTCTGATTAACCCTTCGAAAGGGGTGGCGTTTGTTCGTTCAAGATTGTCGCGAGCTTTACTCGAATCCTCTTGGCTAATCTTCTTCTTCGGCCATGTTGGAATTTCTCGTTTTTCCTTTCTGTTTCTACCTATCTTACCATTTTTATAGACATTTGCTCTTGTCGTTAATTAAATTCCATTTAGAATTATAATCGATTACTTGAATTTGCGTGATAAAGAATATACTTTCTACCATTTTACCAGAGTATTACCTCTGCTATCGCGTAGTCTGTATGATAATCGATTCGTTTTTCGAGAACTGGCGAACTAGCGTGGGTCGATGGTGGAATAGGATCGGTTAAACGGGCGAGATAATCTCGATTAAAGGCGAGTAGATGGCTTTTGATAGGTGATCGCGTCGTTCTGGAATCGCGAAATTCGTAGCCTGCGTATTCGTGCAGTCGGTCGGGTCGGACAGATGGAAAAGCGTTTCGTGTCGGATCGAAGGGGGTTGGGTAGGGAAACTAATCGAGAGTTAAAATCTTCCCGGAGTTCGCCACGGTTAATGCACGGGGAATGGCTCGGTGCACGGAAACACACGGTTTTCCTTGGAACACGAGACGAGAATTCGTGGGCAGCATCGCGATACACAGAGGGTGACGCGAATCGTGTCAGCAGAGAGACCCTCGTAGTTGCCTAACTTTGCGACCTCGCTAACGGCTATGATGGGCACGGAAAAGAAGAGTTCAACTCTGCGAAATGTTTCATCCATCCCTACTCTCGTTCTACCCGTGTTTGCTATGCTAACCATTCCCTCCCGAGTGTCTAAGGCTTTATACACAAAATGTACTGAAATTTCGAAGTGAATTTAATTACTCTTATTACGTGTTCTAATCCTCTTCGCATAGAATCATCCCCTTTTGTACCGCTTGCTCGTTTAGAACAGCCGGCGTGTGTATTTCACGAATTCGTCTAGCTCGAAACAAAGTACACCATTTAGAAGTAACGTACACTTATGCAGATGTAAATGTAGCTACCATTAATCTAACGAACTCTACCGGAGAAAGGGTTGAGCCGCGATCCAAAGGTCGGTCGTTGAAAACCCTCGACTTTCCTTGGACCGAGGGAGAGAAAAGCGACGCGAAAGGCGCGCAAGGTGAAACAGGAGTCGCGACCGGCACGATGGCGACAAAAGATTTAGAAAGAAAAGAGAGGATAAGAAGAAGAAAAGAAAGACAGAAGCGACCAGCGGTCTGGCCGTCATCGCGTAGTCACAACACGCGGCGAGTTATTGCCCCCGAATGCTCTACAAAGACCTTCTGCTCTTCTTCTTCTTCTTCTTCTTCTTCTTGTCAAGCATGCCCACTTTTCCTTCGACTTAATTCGTTCAATTCGCCGCCAAAACAGCGACGAGCCTCGGGCGAGACAAGGATGATCGAACGAAGACTCGCCCCGATGGAGAAATAGGACGAAGAAACGAGGAACGAGGAGGAATCAGGGAGACCGGCAGCCGAGACGAAAGAAGCTGGAAACGACGAAAAGGAAAGGAACGTGGCTAAGAGAGACGATTCGAGAACGAGATACGTGTGTAGAAGGCGACAGCCAGTGTTGGCAGCTACCGAACAAGGGGATTGATGGTGTGCGGAGGTGGAGGCGGATGAACATGATAACGAGAAGATGACAGCATATCCAAATAAGCGCAAACATACGATATTCGATTTAGAAAAAAAGCTCGCCGATCTCCCACGTATCGCGAAGTTTAAAAGAACCGTCTGTGAGACAGGACTCGCAAGTGAATAAAGAGAAGATTTTTTTCAAGTCCCCTTCTGGTCGGGACATTCCGTCCAATTGAACTCGGTCGCGTCAACGAACGAATCAACGAAACAGTCGGTGGTCGGTCTTGTAATGCAGTTATCCTCGCAGCTGACTTGAACTCCGCTTTTCCAGATTCCTATGGGAATTGTTCACCACCTTCGGTAACCTTAAACCACCGAGCATTTTCTCGGGAGAAGATTTCAGAGATTGAGCCTTTCAGGCATCCCCTTCTTTCTTTTACGGTAAAATGATCGAATTTTGATATAAAAGGTGTGTTTGAAAAGGGTTCATTCTTGTCAGCGAAATATAGGAAACAGGACGTATTTAAAAACTGCGTCCGGTAACAAATCGATCAGGTCGAGCTGTCCAGTTTTTAGGTAGGACATGTCAGAGAAGATAAAATTGTTTTGTTTTTATCTGTCGTTACATTCGTTTCCGCTTGATATACCATCGAGTATGATACTTCAGCATTATTGTTACAGAAAGCGAATTAATTAGCATTTTATCTTTGAAGTCTTCGCATAATATCTGATACCTTAACAAAGGTACAGGAATTCATATCTATTTCAGCCTTAAATACACCGGTCTGTTCGGACTACTTTTGTCTACCGGTGCATCGGTAATAATATTTCCGGCATAATAATGAGCGGTCCGTTATCGAAACCCGGCCATTGTGCTCCTTGTTAAATTCGTTATTGTTTTACCTAGTCGAAAACTCGATAACGCGAGTGCACGGTGTTCGACAGGGTGCATACTTCTCCCACGACCAAATATAATTGTTCGATCGTTCTACCTCGGGGTTCGATTAACCGGCGATAATCGGAAAATCGTTTGTTGCTCGGCCAGCTTAATGATCTCGTAAATGTACTGGATAAAACGCGTGATAATACGCGAAGAATATCTATCGACGAGCGTGTAATGCCTTTCCGGTGCCGAATCGGGGAAATTTATTTTGTAATTCATGAAATCGCGAGCGTCGAAACAATGTTCGTCGCGCGTTATCCGAGTATCGTATGAAAACAACGAAGGGTGGAGCGAGTCGAAAGAATCGGAAGGATGAAAATCCGAGAAAGCTGGAATCGCGTGGGCAAGAATAAAGAGGAGAAGCGGTCGGCCGTAGTTGCGTGTCGCGATCGAACCGCAGAAGAGACATCAAGTGGTCGTAGGAGACAGACGGACGATGGCATTTGCTCTTAAATCGGCAGATCTCGGTCTTTACTTTCTTTGCATCAAATGCAGTGGTCAAGCGGCGGCTGGCTGATGGCGGACGATCATCGTATAAGGCGAAGCGGCCGCAGCCGGATCCAACCGACGACCGGGATTCTGCCTTTAGTCGCGTCGTTGGCTCGCGGAACTGTACTGCGCTGTTTATATGGTGTCCTCTGCTATTCCGTGTACGTAGCTATCTTTCTATACGTGGACACTGCCTATCGCGTATCGCCATGTTCGTTGTGGGAAAATCGTAGAAAACAAACTCGTTTGTCCTCCCACCGTTCTCTCTGCCCATCCGATCTCTCATCTCTTTCAGTTCCTCTGCCCGTGTCTGTCTATCCTTCAGGATTTTCAGAAATTTTCTTTCGATCGGAGGGCAATTAAATTCGGCTGGGAATTAGGCGCGGCGTAAAATGCTGATAGATATAGGAATGTGAACGAAGCAACAAATGGGGAAAATGAAGGAGCTGCATGGTGATCGTGGGGAAAGGAAGGGAGGATGAAAGAGCTTTTCATCCTAGGGCTCTTAGTAGATTAACTAGACCGGAGCGACGAAGTACTTGACATATAAATCGAAGAATACTATTCATTCGCAATTGTTAATTCGACGATTCGAGAGATGGTCGAAGAAGAGCGCGTAAAGTTGCGTGCTCTCGTGACGGGGCGCGAGCTGTGCGTGTAGGAGCGTCGTCGCTCGGCCGACGTACCGAAATAGAATTTCGAAATAGATCCAATATTTTCGTCGTCTCGCATTTGCGCCACCTCTCCTTGCCTACCATCGTCGTCCTCTTGGTCGTAATCTTCGTGGTCGACGTGGTCGTCGACGACGCCGAGAACGTCGCGCGAAAAAAGAGACAGAACGAAAGAAGAAGAGACCGTTTTTCGACCCGTACACCGGCTCTGCTCGCCATTCACGTTCGACCGCTACCGAGATTCGACGATTTCAGAAAGGAAACTCGTTGAAATTGGCCGGGGAAAATGAACTAACCCCTTGTGATTTCGTACAAGGCGCGAGGCTAGAGAACTTTTCAACTACGAGTCTCGTTTTGTTCGCGTCTGCTGCCACAGCTGTTGCCCGTTTTAGAAGGTTCCGCTTCTCTCGTTAACGACGGATTTTCTTCAGACCATTTCCCTTTTAACCGGCAACCTAGCAGCCAGCTACGCAACAACACGTTTTCGGAGCTTGAACACGTTTATTACCTAGTCTGGCCGAGAGAAGTTCGTTCAAGAAAGAAAAAGAAAAACACTAGTAATAAATGAAGCAGCTTGTACGGTTGCTCCGTTTACGAGTCTTACTAGCGCGCGAAATATAGAGGTTCTTTCAAAAGTCGGCTATCTTTCCTGGTGACTTTTGACTTAGTCTGTATTTAGGAAGCATCGTTACGTCGATGATATAAAGTTCCCTAGCCGGATTATAGAAACATAACCGAAGCCTATACCTCTTCAGTGAGGGGTAAGTGGGTTTTTCGATTAATCCCGAATACATGAAAGAAGTTTGCTATCTTGGTGGCGCAAAGCGACCGAACGATCCCACCCTGTGGTGGGGTGGTTAACGTTGCCCCTGCTATCGGCACGTTCGATCTCTTCGGCAAATTTCTAAATACCCTTTGTGAATTTTCGTGAACGAGCACGCAATAACCGCCGCATGCCATTATCCAGAATATTTGCTTCTAATACGCTAGCGAACGTTAAGTCAGCGGATTAATGGATTATCGTGAAATATTATTATACCGAAAAAGCAGGCTTGCAAGTTCTAGAAATGTTTTCAAAGGACGTTTGATTACAAAATAACATCGATCTTTCTATCAGACGCGGATGACGTGTCGTGAGTTTCACCGAACTGATATCATCGAAGCTGAACGTTAATTCAATATCCCATCTAGCGAAAGTAAAGAAGAAACAAACTGCCGATGAATCATCCCTTATCAACGAACGGTCGTTTCACCCCGGGGTTAGCGACGCGGCGAGAAAACATTGCGATACGTAGCAAAAGTTGAGGAAGCTTCTTTAATTGCCGGCGATATAATATAATTACCGTGCTGGCCCCTGTGTGTCTCGTCGTCGAATGAAGCGGAAAAAGCTTAAAGCTCGTGGTCGCAATGGCCGTACTCCCTCTCCGGTTACCACGAAATATTCGAAGTCGAGCTGGCAAGAGGGAGGAAGAGACAGAGAGAAGGGTGAAAGGATAGAGAGAGCTTTTACTCCCCTAATATGGCAACTCTAAATTTAGCCTCACCACCGAGACAAGTTATCGTGGTGGTGGATATAAAAAGAGCGCCGGTGGTGGTGCTAGCACCGCTGCCCGCTACAATTAAGCTTCCCTCCCTTTTGTTTTGTAATCGCCCCGTTGTAGGTCGACTGACCCCTTGACCAAGGAACGTTGGCACGCGTTTACCAACTCGGTTGGCACGTGTTAATAAAACACCGGACCACCGCCACCGCTGGTTTACTAAATATTAACATTTAAACGAATCCCCCTTGCCCGAGACAAGTTCTTTCCTTGCTTTCACCCCGCGATCACGATCCTCGAACGATTCTTCGAGAAAAATAGGAGAAATAAATCAGGAATTAAAAGTTTCCGATACGATGAAGTAGGAGGTGAAATCGTGGAGCAGGAACTCGGTAAAAGCCCCGAACGCGATTGCCTCGAGTACCATCTATAAATCACCGTCTCGCGTTAACTGTATTTTTCAATTAACCAGTTGTAAATTTGTATCGTTGAGTGATATACAATCCCGCGAGTCCTTCGCGTAGGGTATCATTTTCAATGCGGCGGCAATTCCTATTTCGCGTCATAACATTTCGTTTCGCAGCCACGCATTCCACGGACCAACGTTTCTCCGTTTTCAACCCCCTCTTCATCTTTTTTAACCTGCTTCGTTAAACAGTTTCGTAACGTCGATTTCGCAGCGAAGGTTGCATTATTCGATGCTATCGTTCCGGCACACGTTAAGTGGTTAACACGGCTGGCCACGGGATCGTTGTATCGCGATATCTTGAAATTAAATTTCTCGCCCCGGAATTGAATTCCTGCCGAAGCTAAATTACCACCTGGAATTAAAGCTTCCAACTATCCCGACGGTCCAGTTAGCCGTTCCTATTCGTACGTACGTGCCGGATATCCGCGATAACCGGCGATTAAAAAAGCTAGTAACTCTCGTCTCTTTGCTTTCCGTTCGGTTCGAACGATGTCGAAAAGTCGAAAATCAACGAGGTATTAATCGTATCTTGGAAAGGATACTTTTTTGCAAACGATTTTTTCCTCGATGAGTTGAACATTTTTTAAACAGACCTGTCTGAATCGTGTTCCGCTGTCGAGGTTCGGGAACGTTTACCAGGAATCCGCGAGATAACCTCGTGCTTACGAGCGAAAACTTTTTATCTGCCGTCATGATATACGAGCCGAACTCCTAGTTTTCTATGTTCCCCGGGCCCGACGGTGAACGCTCAAACGTTTACCCACACTGATAGCGATCTAGAGTGCAACGCCTATTTGCAGGTTTGCCTCCGCGGGAACACGATCTAACGCCTCGTTCGGACGCGAGCCAACGACACACTTTTATGAACCTCAACCACTCTACTTCCTTCTCTTTTTCCTTCCATTTTTTCCCTACTTTAAAGATGCTTTTTGCCGAAGGCTTAACTTGTTACGTCGATTTTTTGTTAAAACTTTCGGTATTACAAGATGACTATCAGTCATCTTCCATTTATACACAGTCGCGCGATATTTCATTCAATGGGAGCACGTCTTGGAAATGTATTAGATTCAATAACCTGTCGCGCGGTTTACGTACAAGTAGATCCAGACGGCGGACGAGTCACTGATCAGACAGACGGCGCCGCTCGAGCGGACCTTTTATTATTAATTACATAGCTAATTGAAAACGTTAATTAAGCGATCAAAGTAATCTCAGCAACATCGCTATTTTATAAATTAATAAAAAAACTTGCGAGTAACGTTAACGTAATTATCATATAAAATGGCAAATTGAGTGACTATGTTTTTAATAATCGTTACACGTCGTTTCCCTGTCTGATCGGATCAGATGCAAAGTTAAAACGAGGTTCGATCGAGTCGATTGGAAAGAGTTTTGTTCGTTCTCGTCTGCCCGAGAGCGTGGCGCTTTTCTAACAGGCTCAAGGACGTAGAAGTTGTGCCAATTATGCGATTAATCGTTAAATGCTCGCTCTTTCGACCTGTTGACGTTCAGTAGCATCAAAAACCATTCTGTAACTCTCGTTACTCGTTCGAAAGCCTATAAATCCCATCGAACGACGATCGGTGAAATTGCACGTCACCGTTGCGTTCAATTCGATAACAAAACCGACGGTAAAGCCGAAAGGTAAACAATATACCAACGTGAAAAACATCAAGTGAAAAGAGAGAAATGGTAAAGGGAAGCGTACATAGCGTGTCGCGTTTTTAATTGAACAGTATTTGTTGTATGGTCATTTTTTTAGTTGATAGTCGATAAAGCATAGATATTCGAATTACAGTGCGACGACGCGAGCGATAATCGTAAATCACGGACGATTTATCGAACGACAGCCGACTCGTGCTGGTCTCGGTTCGTAATTTTTGACGCGACGACTCGACACCGATCATTTGAACCATTGACATCGATGCCGGGACATCGTTGACCTCCGACAATGATCACAGAGACCATCCGTTCGAAAACGCAACCAGCCCTTTTCGAACACCGCTGTTGAAAATAATTCGATTTCATCGATCGCGATCGCTTTTCGTCAGCTTCACGCTTCGATGCGCGCCGCACCGATTTCCCGATTATTTTCCAATCGTCGAAACGTAGCGAACCTCGTTGAAACGATATCCTCGACGATGCCCGGATATTTCGCTGCGAATGATATTTTATTAGCTGTGAAAAAAAAAACCAGGTTACACAAGTTATCGATAACGAACGCGAAACGATATGTACAATTAAAAGTTCTCTCCGGATTTAATTGGACGACGACGAACAGTGATTGGCCGATATTTAGATTCACGCTTCGCGATGTATACGTTTACCTTAGAAGGTGTTAAGAAAATTCTCTTGCACCTTTCATCCCATAGGCGTATCGCGTGACGTGGAACAAGCGTCACGAAGAGAAGGCGAGATCGTTAAGGAAAAGTCCGTGAACCTTCCTTCCTCGAGTGAGAAATCGGACGAGGAAAAGGCTTGTGTGTATGTGTGTTGTCGAGGGAGTCAGAGAACAACAGAGGGAATCGAGACTGAGAGCGAGGAAAAGTCAAAGTTTCGAGCCGGTTTTGTTTGGCCGTGCGGCGAGGTGAAACCGTTCGAAACGATCGCCTCGTGGGAGTAGTATCTTTCCCGGTGTCGCGATCGAGCCACGATACTCTCCGATATCGCGAATCGATGGGAACCGCGTGCACGGTTACACGGGATCTATATTGTCCTGCTGTGTGCTACGGGCCATTCCCACTGGACCCACGCCACGCCACACGCCACACCGCGCCTTTTCCGCGTGCACACGTTCGCCAGATCTACGCTCCGTCCACCTGCGATACCATTCCATTTCCGTGCCAACGATGCTTTCATTGTTATTGCTACGGTTACCCATTATTTATTCATCCTGGCTAATATTTTGTCGCGATACTACGTACGCGAATGCGATTAAAAATTTCTTTCGCGTTCGTTCGTGTGGTATTTTCAAAAAATGTATAGTTTTTTTTTTTCGGATTAATTTGTACCACTGCTGCAAACAAACGTTGAAACGAAGTAAATCGGTAACCGTGATTGAACAAGGAAACGTTTGAATCCAACTACACGGTAGCTCATTATCGGTACAGGTGATTCGTGATCGCGCGCGAGTAATTCCGTCGGTGAAGAATCGCGTTTGGAAATGTTGGAAGCCGATGCTGGTGGAAATGCATCGCAGATGGGACGAATGAACGAACGAACGGCTTTTCCAATCGTGCGTTCGGCCGTTAATAAAGCCCTAATGAAAGCGGGAGAAGGAGGAGAAGCGTGTCAAAGGCGGTGGGAATCAATGAGCGTGGAACCCGTTGCAGAGAAAATGTCATCGGTGCTCGGCGTGCACCGGGTAGCCGCATTGTGTTCCTCGTGGCTTTCCATGAGTTCCGCTTTAAAAGCTTTCGTGGAAGGTGAATGGATCGCAAAACCAACCAGTATAGCTTGCTCACATTTCAAGCTTTCTCCTAACGTGCTTATCTTTCTCTCCTCCTTATTTTTCTATTCTTCGACTCGCTTTTTTTTTAACTTTTGCTAGTGAAATTGTTTCAGTACCTATTATAAGAGTCATTGATTTCATAAAATATGTTATACGGATACGTGAAACATATCAAATCTGAACTTTAACAAATTCACCCGATCGTTATTCCTCCCATGTTAATTAATTAAACCGTATTTAATTAATGAACTTTTAATTAACGTATTAAAACATGACTGACGTAAACGGTTATCGATACGCGGTTCAAAACCACCATCGATCGGTTTCGTTGTTCGTTTAAATCGACAGAGTTTCAACTCCTCCTCTCTCGCTAGATAAAGGAACGATATCATAAACAACGGGGGAAAGAAAAGGGAGGAATTTCTTGCAAATTGCAGGAGGAAACTAATAAAAATTAATTCTCTTCCCTTTCTACCGTGATTATGTGAGAAGAAACGAGCCGCGTCTCAACACCGTTTCCCAACCTTTACAAGCTCTTTTCGCCATCCGCTCGCTCGTTCGGCGGATACTCGACCAGCAGCATCGTTGCATAATTAAAAGTTTTAATTATCGGTCGCCCGTCGGTCGTACCTCTTCCCTCGGCCCGTTTCGAGGCCCAAACTTTGCGTTTTTCGCCCGTTTTAAAATGGTCTTTCGATAAAAACGTCTGATTACAGGATCGTCCCGAGGAAGATACATTCGATCGTCTGATTTTCTTTACATTTACGCCTCTGTATCGCAAATCCATCGATAAATAGAAAGCTAAGTAAAGGCAGGTATCCTCGAAATCGTTTCTGTAGAAGCCTCGAAGCAATCTAACGGCGAGAAGGTTCTCTGTTTCTTATTTCCTTGCCACCTAGCGCCGTGTTCTTAATTTGCACCCGGCTCTCGTAATTCGCGGCTCGTTTTATCGAAAGAAACGAGGAGGAAAAACGATTACGCGTTCGCGATCGAATTTCCAGGCGAATAAAATTCGCGCAATTTTCGAGCGAACGACCCCGTCACGCGCGAAAAGCTTCAAAGCGGATCCGATAGACGGACGAACGCGTTTGCCAACCCCGCCTCGAATTGTTTTGAATATCTATTCGGATCTGGAGCCCGTGTAAGCGGAAATATAGACAACGGACGAGCGTAAACGTTATTCACAGAGGTTCGGTACGAGCCCTTCCGCCAAAATTAGCACGATGACCGAACTGCCTCTTCTTTCCACGGTGAACGCGCGTTCATCGGTCTTGTAAAAACGAAAACGAAGCAAAATCGGAAGCGGATGATTTTTCAAGGATACCCTCGAACCGGTCGCAGATTTTTGCAATCAGTTTGATCGCTTCGCAATCGCAACGAGATTGAAAGCTTCGCGCCAATGGCGGCGAGCACCGACTCGTGAAGCTTCTGTCGAAGAGTACGGACGCGGAAAAAGTAATACGTAAAGTGGAAGTAGTACCACGGTGCCTGAATAAAGAGCACCGTATACAGGGTGTATCTCGTATATTTTCATCATTTTGAATATCTCTTCGAAAATATACCTAACAAAGAGGACACCTTGTATACCTGAAGAGCAACGATTACGTGAGTCACGCTTTAGAAACGGAAAGAAATCGTTTCGCGTTGGAAATATCGTCTTAGTAGAACGATCGTGGCCTGCAACGAATCGAGTGGCATGAATATTAAATGTTTTCAGCCTTTAACGGAACTGGCGACAGTCACCGTAAACGCGATACCAAACAGCCAATTAAACTTGACTTTAATCGTTCGACTTTCGAGATACGTTTCCCGTGAAAAATCCACGATAACTGAAAGGTGTGATATAAATCGAGACGCAGGAAGAAAGTTTTGTCTCGATTATCGCTGAAAGCGGACACGCGACGGGAATGACGAGATTCCAGGGTAAACTGGAAGCGTGTCCCGGTATCTGGTGCAGAGCATCGTTGCAGATTTGTCAGCAGGAAACTATTGATTCGTTCGTAATGAGGCGTGCCAGTGTGCCGGCCGTTGAGAGCAATGAATACATAGGTGAGCGTCCACGGGGAACGGCAACTGGCACGGCAATGTCACATACGTTCATCTGTCCAAGCGAATTTGCCGTAGGAACCGATGAAACGTTGTACTTTGACAACTCGATTGTTCCATCGAGGAACATTCTTCCTTCTTATTTTTTTTTTTTCGTTCGTCCAATTAAATGAAAAATGAAATTATTCGTTCTTAAAGCATCATCGAAGTAACCTTGCAAGAGCCCGATCATTCTTACGGTCAACTTCCTTGTCCTCGATTCGATGACGCGCAATTGACAATTACGCTTCTAAGGTTGTCTGGAGCGTAATTGTTGGTACGTGGTCGATGCAGAAGTTTCATTCGCTGTTTGTCTCGAAGCGTCGGACGCGAAGAAGAGGCGGTTAAGGAAATTCGAAGTGAATCGATTGTCTATGGAAACGGTTGCTCGGTAAAGGCTTACTGTTAAACGGCGTGTTGCTGGTACCCGGCGAAAAGCTGATTAACTCACCGCCCCTGGCGGTACTCACGATACTCAATACGAGCTCCGGTTACTTACCTTGAATGGTTAGAAGGCGGCCAAGCTCCGCAAATACTTACGCTTTGATGAAGTACGCGCTTTCATGCTTGGAGCCTCCGCTCGATGAATCGTTTTAACTCCTTCCGCTAAATATAACTCCTCGGTGGAATTAGTTTTCTCCGCGTCGTTGGTAATTACGCGGACACTCTGACGCGAAAGCCCCTTTGCTAACGCGGACAAACTTTTACACCGACCGTATTATCTTCACCGTGCGATTGCAGTCGGGAAAATTCTTAGGAATTTTCATAAATTTCGCTAGCGAAGGATATATCACTTCTCTACACTCGTATATCGATTCGTAGAACATCATTTGCAAACTTTTACCTCGAAAGTGTCTTTCGATATTGAATCGCGTAAACAGCGGCGCGGATTTCAAGAGGACGCTGCGTAACCTTTTCCGTGGAAATGATCGCATTTTACACGCGCCGAGTTGGCGCGGTGGAAACGGAGCGTGCGTGGCAAGGCGCATTGTCATAATCGTTGTTTCGATCATTGGGAAGACGGTATTCGGCGAGGAATCACGGGTCATCGTTAAATGCGGTCATGCCCGTGTATCTTAGTCAGTTCGAGGAATTCGTACGGACGTGGGTGGACTGACGGAGAGGCTGGTTTCGCATAGAGATTCAATTATAAACTTGTAATCGGACATAATCCGCGTTTGACGGCCGCGTACTCGGCAGGTCACGGGTGTCTGGTGGGCGGCATTGTTTTTTGTAATCCTGATGAATATTAATGCAAGTTTCGTGAACGAAAAAGGAGCGTTCGAAGAAGGACACGGAGAGAAGGGAAAGAGAAAAAGGCTCGGTTGGACGATTCTTCGTCTGGCCGGTGTTTTTCGGTCACTCCACGCCTCTCGTCGCCGCGGCCGCGCCACGCCGCGTCGGTATTCTTTTCGCGTGTCGCTTAGTCACCGAGAAAGAGACGTCGCGGTGAATCCGCTTTACGTGGCTATTCAAATTTTGACCGCGTGTGCCCGGAATGAAAGATTCCGTCGACGTTCCCTGGCTCGTTTGCGTCTTCTTCTTCGTGTACTCGGCTAAAGAATCCTCTCTTATTTCGAAGCACCGAGATTCTCATCGTAATCGATTAATTCAAATATACGACACCGTACGTTAACGCTTCTTGCAGCGAACGGTAAAATTATTAATTACCCCGCGACTTTGATTGCTTTCCCCCGCAGTACGGGAACGTACAGAACGTTAATCGCGTTTCGATCCCGGCTCGTTACCCACACCGAATTATTCCCCTTTATCCAACAGTCCGTTTTCCCGGCATCATCGTTCCGTTGATTGTTTTTCAGGAAATATCAGTTTTCATTCCGGTAGCATTATTGATGGCGTTGGCTTACATTCACTCGGTATGTACGGAGCGAGAAAATATCGTTTGTTTACCGTGGAATTATAATATATCGTTTATTAGCTTGTTAATTAGGATACACGTATTCCGGTTTCGGAAAGTGAGGGAAACGAACGTCCCTTACACGGCTTCGCCACGTGTATTTTATTCGAATCGTTTTGCTGTACCACGCAAGCGGATCGCTCTGTCTATCCGCGTAATAATAACGCGTTTGCATAAGTTTACCGTGGAAAATGCGGGAACAGAAATATCCGTGATACAACGATGACACGTTACGTTTCATCCGGAGTCTAACAATTTCATAGAATTTATCCCGGTTGTAACTTTATATTCCGGTTTACGTCTAAATCGGTGCTGACTTATGATTTACCCACGGTGACTGTAATTTCTGTCTAACGATCGATCCATCGAACCCTACGGAAAAAGCATCATCGGTAACAATTACTCGTTGGCTCACGCTGTTGTTCCATATTCGCCGTAACGAAATTTCCCACGCTCGTGTGCAACTTGCTTCCCCGACCCAATATCACCGGCACCGTGAAAAGAGTAGGGTGTATTGCACTTACAGTGACTCCGTAGAAGCGGGGCGGACAGAACGATTTACGAAAGGGAATTTCATTAAACGATAAATAACGAACGCCGTTGCACGCGAACGGTTTATATACGAAGATACACACGTACACTGAGAAGAGATCAGAGAAAGAGAGAGTTTTCTGTGTTGACGGGAAGAAGGAAAGAATGAAAGAGCGAGATGGGGAAAGAGAGAGAGAGAAAGTTAGTTACGTGTGTACGTGTGTTTGGTGAAACCACGGCATTCAGTATTATTAGCTGGCGCTAGGCGCTGCCGGACTCCGCGGGATAGGCGCCTTATTGGGTTGCACGAAAGTGAGTAAGATAATATACACGTAGAATGCGAGATATCCGAAGTAAAAGGTGCAGGGCAACTTGGCAGAATAAGAGAGAAAGAGAGAGAATGTGCAAAGAGAGCGCCGCCGCCCAGGACCCGTCGAGTCCCCACGGCTGATAAAAGGTTATGCGAGGAATGCAGTTTCATGAGAGTGCGCGCGCCACCATATTAATTATTGCCCTGGAAAATTAGCCTTCTATGGTTTTCTGCTCGCGTCCACCAGACATCGATCCTCGTACCTCGTCGACTCCGATTTTTCTCTTCCCCCATATCTTTTCTCAAACGGGAGTACCGTGTCGAATGATGAATTGTCAAAGTCACTTGGAATTAATTATACTAAAGAACGGATAATCTCGATGATAACGAGCTGACATAGTGTCTGGTTGTCGAGTGGAACGCAACTGGACTACTGACGGTAGGTAGCCGCGATAAAGTCGAGGACGCGAAATAATTACGATTCGTATTCCCACTCTTGCACCGTTGGGATTCCAACGACACCGTGCTACTGCACTTGTCGCTTTCGATCGTGCTCACTCGCCCCGTTTACTGGGTAACCTGACCGTTGAAAGGAGTATTCTAGGCCGCTACAACCCGATACCAGTACCGATTCAGATACCAGTACACCGAGGTTCGTGCGTAACGCGTTTCGATGCCTGATCGTAGCATCGGATAAAAAGCCGATAAATCGCGTTTGATCGCGTGGGAGTGGAGAAAATTTCAGGATTTCATTTCGTTTCGTTCCGCGTGACGTTTCAGCTTTCCCTCGCAAGGACGTCCCACGGTTCGTTGTGGTGGCCAACACTGTCGAGGGAGAGGTGATTCGTGTTTCTGGTAGTTCTTAGAACGGTGACTCAACACGTCGCTGCTTTATTTATTCGTCTATTTGTTGCTAGACTCGGACTCTCCCTTTGCCGGACGAGAATAGCGCGATAAGATAAGTTACACACACGTTTTACAACATTGTAGAGTGGATGAAGTCATTTTGTAAAGTTGTTCTTTTGAATCGATCGGAATATTGGTTCACGATTTTCACCCTTTAACTCGCGGAATATCAGTGATATCGAGATGAGCTCTAAGAGGAGATTATCTAGAGTAGACTATGAATGTTAATTATATGGAAAATATCTCATTTTACGATCGAACGTTTCGTCGATGGATTGAGATTCCAGACGGTTGGTCGCACGACTCGTTGCCGTTTAAGCCTGACCATCGAAACGAGTATTCTAGGGCAGTGTACCCGGGGTCTTAGAATAAACTCGGTTTACTTAAGCATGACGGGCATGCATATGAGTAGAGGGCAAAGGAGAGCCGCCAAGCGCCATCTACCCAGCGGCCAGAAATAATTGTCATTCCACTTGAGCCGGGCTCGTATATTCGCCAAAGCTTTGTCGAATTTTCCCTTTCCTTTCCTTTCCTTTCCTCCTTTTCTTTGCAACAAAACGTTCCGTCTCTGTAAAACACACCGTGTCACCGTTCGCTCCGCTCGATTACAATCGGATCGTTCCGTTTCATCTTCCTCTTTTATTTACCCCCGAGGTGTCGTTGTTGTCCTTTCGATCGACGGAAGGTTTGCCGAAGAAAAATCCTGTCAATTCCTGCGGACAGTCGGCTGTTGCCCTTCGGGCTAGTCCGAACGACTGTTTGACTTTGGTGTGTATCAAAGCAACGATAGTTTTCTAAAATATATTAGCTTTTCAACCTAAACTCTTTTACTCACGATCCGAGTGGGAAACTGTTAGAAAAATGATGGTTAAGGAATCGAGTAACTCGCGGATCCATAAAGCTCGGTAATTTGTTGAGCGACGCGATGGCGTTTCTGCTCGCAGATACGGTATACAGCGAGCAATAAAACGTCTGCCAGTAGGATGCTCGAGGATCGTTTACATTTCGTTCACGTCCCTTTCCTTTCTTCTTTCGGGGGAAGCTCCGAAAAACTTTTGTCCTTCGTACGGCAATTTTTCAGTCGGTCCGCCGCGATACGGATTACCTCATTTCTGTTATTGCGTCGCTCCCGCCGACACGACGCCCCATTATTCCTCTTTATCTGTTTGGCGAGCCGGCAGAAGCAGTCGCGAATCTACTTTCATGAAAGATTCACCGACTGCTCCTCTCGCCAAGCCCTACGCTCTCCTCCTGTTCTCCAGAAACTTTACTCGATTGAAACCAACTAACCAACCGTTCGCTTCATTTTCTACTGTCAAACCAGAGACTTCTCCGCCGTTTTACCACGATTTTTACAGCGATAGGAAACGTCAGGGAAGAAAAAAGGAACGTACGTTAAATTACAAGCAGCGGAGTTTCCAGCACCGTGCGATAACGTGGATCGATCTCTAATAAACGTCCACAAGTAGCATTTTTTTTTTCTTTTTCGCGAAACTACAACCGTTGCTTCTTAGTATTCACGACACATCGTAGCTTGGTTTTCGTGCCTCTCCGCTTGCAATTTCTCTGGTCAACGTAATACGGACAGGTATACGTATCCGTATCGTGTCGTATCGTGTCGTATCGTATCGCGGCAGGTAACTATAGATTACGCGATCCAGCTTTCGCGCCGTACAAATTGCCTCTATATACCATTGCGATTCGTGGCTCGTCGAGTATGCAGAGGAACAGAGACTAATCTGCCGCAGTCTGGACAAGACCGATCCGTTTTGCCTAATCACGGTGAGGCCATTAGAAACCCGGTCGCGTGTATCGATTAAAATACTTGCCGGCTACGTACGAATTATCATATGGAATGTACAAGTCGAACGGAGACACGTAAATAGGTAGACGTAGGAATGTTTAATTTTTTTCTTTCCTTTTTCAAAATCGAGTAGAATTACGAGCATCGCGAGATATAAAACTTGTAGTAGTTGGAGGACTCTCATTAGCAAGTTCTTTATTTACATTGCAGTTTTTCAATTTCCCGATTTCGGATTGGTTAAATTGAACGCGTTGCTTCCCAATAATTACCGTAACGATAATAATTCGGGAATAATGAATACGGGAATGTAGATAGCGTACGCGATACGAGATTGTGTACGTTTCCACGAATCCGGCTTGTTGGTGGTCGGGTTTTAACGCGACGTTTTGCGACTACGCGTTGTTTCACGGTTAGTTGCACCCTGGCGGATAAGCGAACGATAAAAATATGGCGACAAATAATAGCCACGATCGCGTAGATAAACCATCCTCCCGGCGGTGAACAAACCAACGAACCCCGATATTTTTTCACGAATTTTACGATAACGCGATAAACGCGTAACCAGGTTACACGCTTTTTATATATCCCCTCGAGATTTCGCTAACGTTTTGCCCGAATTCGGCAATTTCATAATCCTCTTTCGTACGCGTCTTACGCGACGGTGAATAAAAGCGTGGGTGTACGGCTGAGGTGCAAATCGTCCGATAAGATCGACGACAACCGTGAACTCCACCTTCCGGTTACCTGTCCCGGCCTCCACGATAAGATATCGGTCTTAGATAATTCTCTGATCGTACAATCGCCGGCATTCCAACGCGGTTTCTCAGTATAGCGGTTCTCCTTCTCAGGGCCGTGTCGCACGCGTGGGTGGACTGGACATCCACGCGAACCAGGCGCCACCGTGGCTCCCACTTTATTCTACCACTCCCATACCGAATTTCTACACGTACGAGGAATACTTTGAATAGGTCTCGTGAATATTACTATGCAAATGACGGTGTCAGGTTAACTATGAGAAATTGATGACTAATCGCCTTGCAAATATTTCTCCCATCTTTGATTTCAAATTAAGAATGAAATCGGTAGCTCGAAGGCTATTCATCGGAACATCGTAGCAAAGTTCCTCGGTGTTCGGTTAACAAATAGATATCGCCGAGAGATTCTTCTTCTTCTCTTCTTCCCATCACCCACGTCGAGTCTCTTCCCTCCCTCTCTTTATTTCCTCGACAGTTACGCGCTGTTGTGGCTTCGATACGTTCTTCATCCGGTGTTGCGTTACGCCGCGACCTTATCAATTTCCGTTGTTTAAACAACAATCTCCATTGTCTATTAGGTGGATCAGCGGCGAACGGCTGATTCAGAGGTGACACACATGCTTGCCTGCCGATTCAGATTAAAAGCTTTTTCCCAACCACCATGGCGCCTGCTAATCCGCTGCATTCTTTTCTAGCCCCGTCACTTTGAATGCTCGCGCCTCGATACGTTTCCTTTTTCGTCAACGCGTTTCTCCTTATTTCAACGACAGTAAGACTTGCTCATACCTGAGCTAAAATATTATTTCAAACAGTTTCAGCTCATAAATTCATAATATTCAAATATTATTTAATTAAATATAGTATTTCAAATTACATATCACTGCGATTTCATTGGTATTCAAAAGTTTTCCTTTGTACCTATTATTACTGTAACCATGAAAATCCTTAAGTAATATTTTTAATATTTTAGAAATTATGACAATTTAGATGTAATGAAAATTCTGCTAGCTTCACGAATATTAAATCACTTTTCAATCATTTCGCGAAATTGAATTCGTCGCTGATGATAAGCGATCGCCGCAAAACGGGAAAATCGATGAAAGCAACGATAGCCGTTTCTCTTTCCAGGCGAAAGGAAACAATCTCGCGTTTGAACGTTTGCTCGAAAGCTTTGTTGCCCCTTTTCCCTAATACACATCCCCATGCGGTTGCTTTTATTTCTCTGTCGCACGTTCAAAGGTTGATTCTTTCGGTTGGAAGCACTCGGATAGATAGATATACGCCTGAGGCAGTATGGCACCGGTGCGATTAAGGCACGTGCATAGATCGGCTATCCTGAGGGAATAGCCGTGACCGGAGAGGAATGGATAAATAATGGCTTCCATCGTTACACTGGCGTGCTTTCGGTCCGAGTATGCTACTTGCAAGCACGATATCTATGTGACCAGTTAGCCAGAGGAAGCCAACCCGGCTCTCCAGCTAAGTGTATGAGCTTTTCCGTGATGGTTGGCTGGCCTGCGAACGGTCAGAAAGACCCTTTCGTCCCCGCAACCTGTCCCGAACTACCGAACACACACCCTCTCTTCCCTCTAACGAGGATCCCGCAACAGGGAACAAACGACACCGTGATTTTCTCTTGTTGCCTCTCACTTCCCTTCCTTCTCGTCTCACCGCGAAAGGATAAATCTCTTCGGTTTCCACTTGTTCCTCCTGTTGTTCCGTTGTTTGCCGAGAGTTCCAGCTTCGCGGTCGGATAAAAACTGTCCTACGAGTTCCGGAGACGTTTGTCTGATTTTTCTTTCGCCCCGACGGTGATCCAGATTTCGGTAACGCTCGGTGGTTGGGATTGAAATTGCACGTTTCGACCCGAAAATTCTTGGTGAATTGGATTTAATAGCGGGCAGGTAAATTGCTCGATGTTTCAATCAACGAATTCTGGTCGGTAATATATTCGTAGCTATTCGATAAAACGCGCAGCAGGGACCAACAGCGTGTACGCTGTCGTCCGCGAGTTTGCGGTTGAACAGCGAATGCTGCTGATGACCCAGCGTCAACTGCATAATTTAATTATGCAGTCGCGATGTGACCGAACTTTTTGAGTTTATCGACCGGCTGCAAACCTTTCCGTCAACGCGATTTCTATATTTCATAAATCTTCATTTTTTTCATGCAACGTTGCATCGGGAAGCGAGGTAAAAATTGGCGAAAGGTGGGAAAAGAGCAGCTGGCGGAAAGCGGAATCGCGGCAAAACGATGGAATGAAGGGTACGGGAGGGAAAGGTAGCGTAACCAGGAGAGAGAAGCGAGGGCATCGTGTCCGACGTGGCACGACGATCGCAATAATGCCAGGACACGCTCGATCGAGCCTCTCTCGCATCGGGTGGGGTCCATCGCGCTTTATAGAGCCGAGCCGGCCTTCGTGTATGTAGGTGCGTAATACAGGCCGGCAGAGAGGAGTGCGCAAGGGTATTTACTAAATTACGTCCGGTTGGCTACCGTCGCTGCATAAGATTCACGGTCCATCCTTGCTACGCGTCGAAATTCCTCCTTGTTACGCTCGAACGGGTCAGCTGGACACAGCGCTGGCTGGATTTCGCGGGGCCGACTTCCGCGTACGGTTTCTGCTCTCGTTGCTCTTTCTCTACGATGCTGGTCAATCGTATCTCGCTGACCATCGAGGGGGTGTACCTCGAACAGGCGAGCCATCCTGTTGCCAACGTGTTTCTGAACTTGAGAATGTAACGTTCTTTTCAAGCGAAACACGCTCGAACCTGATGAGATGTTGCTGAATCAGTGAATCGTCTAACACCGTGGTAACTAACTGTACCGTTAATTATTACACGTTTGTTTAGCAATATCGATCCTTTCGAGACGGAAGCTTTCTTCTTTAAAATACCGCGTTATAACGAAGATGTTTATTTTCAGTTAATCACGGTGGATCAAAGGCGAGAATTAAATTATGAAGGTAATGATTTTACGAGGGCCGTGTAGGAAAATTGACGAACGATGTATTTATGAAATTATTGAGTCAGATTCGAACGCACTCGCGATATACTTAGATGCCATCATTGTGGGTGGTACCGGTGTGGGTGCGTTCGTCGATTCCAACCTCGTTGCTCAGCCACGATGATCTCAGGGTCGTTCGACGTGCCTGCAGTCTTACATCCGGGCAAGTGTCGTCGATCGTTCTGCACAAGTTACTTCTATGTACGATCCTTCATGACAATAGCGTTGCAATAGCTCCTGTGTTGCTTATTTTTAACTGGGACATTGCATCTGATTCTTTATCTTATTCACCTGAAGGCTTCGAATCTTTGCCATTCTTGGAATCTTTTACCTACGTATCTATAATTTACTCGTCGATCGATCGTTTGGAAACTCGTAAATCGATCAACGATTGGCGACGATGCACGCTTGATAACTGGGTTGCGTTTTACAGGCGCGCGAGTTGCACGTTCGAGCAAGGATCGATGTAATATAATACGGATAATCACTATGAAATTAGCGGAAAATAATTTTGCAAAGCAAATTGAATGAAATTAGCGGGTAGCATGAATCTTGTCATCTTAATTACCGGCTCAGCTGGTACGCGTTTAGAGCCGTGTTAAATATGAAAATATCTGGTTGTGTATTATTTATCCGGACGTTTGTCGCGATACCGTTCGCCATCGGTGTAATTAACGCCGGTAGGCTAGATACTTTGGGTCGCTCGGTTAATTGCTTATCGCTTCGCGTGCCGCGTTCTGCCGCGTTCTGCCGCCTGAATTATCGTACACGCTCGATTTGTCCGCTCGGTGATTTCGCGGTGCTGGCTTTTCAGCGAAGCTAAAATTGTCCCGTACCGGTCGCTATCTCCTCGCAGACCTCGTAAACCTCTTCTTCGTCTTGCGTGTGCAACACGCTATTTAGAAGTCACTGCCTCGATTGTTCGCAAACGTCTCCCTTTCGACTCTCGTTTAACCAGCTTTCGCGAATTAAAATATCTTTTCGTATAAGAGAAATAGAAATAAAAAGACGCGTTGTCTATCGATGTTGACGAAGCACAAAGAGACGAAGGACATGTTGGATTACGGGTTCTCGTAAATATGCGCAAGATACGAGCGTGTAATGCTTATTTATCGCCGATATTAAGCGTGCCAGCCTGGAATAGGATTATTGGAATAAGTGGGTCGACCATCGTCATTCCTATTATCGAGACTCGCGATTTTCCAGGAATTCGTGATTGATTCCTGATCAGATGCAACATTATGTGCGATCACCTTGTCTACTTGTGAGAATCCTATTTATATAAGGCATCTTGCACCGTTTCAGCTCGAGAATCTTTAGGAGTCCTTTCTTTTCATTTCTGTAGGATATTTCGTCGTTTATTGGCCTGCAGGAATAATTGATGGCTTCTGATATCTTGGCAGACTATATTGCAAGGAAGTGTTCCTCAGTCAGGCCGGAAATTAGCGAGACACGATCGGTTGGCGTGGCTGAACATCGCCAATATTTATCAATGCTTCCTCTCTTATCATTCGAACAGATTTTTCATCGTTGAGAATTTACATTTAATTAAATGCTGCGATACGGTACGAACGAGCGTCCAGCAAACGTGTCATCGTGTTCAACTAATCGTTTCCGTACATTCGTTCCGAACAACGGCAAACTGCATGGAATTATTCGAAATTTACAACATTTCCCTCGCTGTTCGTCGTCATTTTCTTTCGCGGCGACGAGACAGGATCGGCGAAACTTTATTTCGAAAGGAAAGTTGGCGCAATAATTTTCCAAAGCCTGAAAGTTGGAAGGCTGCGAGCTTACGCTTCATAGAAACATCCGTCTCCGCGAGCGAGCAGCTCCGCCTTTCTTATTAACGTCGATCTGAAATTCATATTAGATCCAAGATTTACATCTTTGTCCGGCGATGTAAAAGTTCCCCGTAAGTAGCACGATTCGTGAGCCGTCTGGCGAATCCTGCTCGAACCGCATTTCATTTCGCCTTTTAATTATATCGTTCAATGAAATTCCTAACGACCAGCGTTGATAACGCGTTAACAACGTTGCGAAGGGATCATTCAGTGCATCGCTAGGGTGGTTTCGACGAGCAGCGATACGAAAGAAGAACGAAGAAGGAATCGTCTGCTCCAGGATTGTGTTCATCGTTCGTCTGGCGCCGTTCCAGGAAAGTAAATCGCGCCGGGATTGATTTATGACTGACTGGAACTTTTTACCCTCTCCCTGTCACGGTGGTCGCGGGGGTTGCTTATCGCGATCCTCTTGATTTATTCCGTCGAAACCAGCTACCGCCGGAGATATAATTGATCGCAAACGAAAAACACTCGAAAAGATCGATTCAATAATTAATCCGGATCGTCTGGTCAGACACTTGAATGTTTATCCATGTCCTACCCTAACCGAAGGAAGTTGGACGCGTTTCAGGGTCCAAGCGGGAAGAAACAAGGAGCAACGCGTAATCTTGTTGCAAGTTTGAAGTAAACGATATCTCGCGGAAATCCAGAGGAACGTTAATTAAAATTCACGAGGAAAAGGTGGCTTAGATTCGCGGGCAAAGTTTTCAAAGGTTCAGGCAGCGTGGATAAAAGGACTGGTTGAAATTGCATTTGAATAATGTGCCATCAGCTAGAGGCAGGAAAAGTAGACACGAGAGAAGGATGCCACGTGCATTCTGGGACTCGTTATCGATCTTCCTCGTAGCAGCACACGTTTTACGCACAGACACGCCTTCAACGAGATCATTTGTAACCCATCGCTAAGAACCGTCCCAATAGTTTCTCTGACTGGCACCCAGCGTTTTGCTTCATTTGGTAGATGAGACCAACATCTGGGACAAGACGAGAGCGGTCTCTTCTCTTCCAGATTTGGGTCAGATTGCGGAACACCAGCGTGTATGCAGCGGCATGAAACCGTGTGTGCAACCGACCATGCGTCACCATTAAACTTCTCAAAATCTACGGCTATTAAACCCCTTAAGGCTTAAACGGTGAAAGAATTTTCAATTATCTTTCGCTAAGTAACGAGTAATATTTTATTTCTTTATCATTCTGTAGCGTATTCGATGCTTTTTAACGTTTGATTATACCTTTGACCCAGGCTGCTCGCGGTCTCAGTTTAAATTTCCCCGTTTCGATTAAACGCCATGGTATTTTTAGCCGAGTCGAAGACACGCGGGAATACGCGAAGCAGACGTTATTTCGTTGGACGAATTAGCACGGAATTTGTACACGAAAGCGATTCGCTGATAAATTTGCAGGCTTTTCCCGAATCTTTATGTAGCGGGGTGTAGCGGGATAGATAGAAAGAGGGAACCGCGTTCGATCGTCGGAAAAGACCGAGAGAAATTTCCTGGGCCAGCAGAATGAGTCGGAAATTGGCCAATCTTTAGCCGTGCAGCGAGGGAAAAATGTCTGTGTGGTGCCGCTGAGATTGCCAGCGTGGTTTTTCTACCGCTTAACGGTCCACGTATCACGATTGGCTTCTCTTCTCTGCGAGCTCTTCGGTCAGCCGACTTTCTTTCTCTGCCCCCGTCCGTTCGCTTTCGCTCGAAAAGCTTCGGACATTAGCGGGCGGACGAGTTAACGTTGCTGCCGCCACCGATCCTCCCTTTCGATTCCCGAACACTGTTTCCACAGGCTTTTTTTCCTATCTTTGGATTTATAATAAATTTCGACAAATACGTCGTCCTCGAGTTAGGCTTCGAATGAAATTTGTCCGTAGAAAAGGAACGTTTACGCGAGAAGATTTAGAGTTAAACGCGGGATATTTCTACGGCTCGATATTTCCACGAGCGAAAGAGAAGCCGGGAGAGAAGCGCGAACGGTGACTTATGGCGCGCGGCAAGCAGCCCGAGCGAAAATAGCTTTTGACAGCAGCGTGTAACAATCACGATAAATCTCGCTTCATCGCTGTGGCACGCTAGAACGCTTCCATAATCCAGCCGTACCACCAGACAGACAGAGCAGAGGGAGAGAGAGAGAGAGAAAGAGAGAAGGGTGTCGCGAAAATCGGCTCTGCTTGTGTATTGTTTACGGCATGCGCCGGGCTGAAATCGCGAGCCAGTTCGCTTCGCCTTAAATGGTCACGGATTAGTTACGGTATCTCGCTCGAATCCTATTTTCAGTCCTTCGCTTAACCATCCGCGCATCCGCGATTCTCTATTAATTTCCAACGGTTGAAAATTTCACTCCGAATTCACCCCTTTTCCAACGAACGATTTCCTCGATTCCCCTGCAACCAGTGTACAGCTTGAAAATTAGATAGATTCGCAAGCGTGTGTTTTAAAATAAATTATCCTCGTTATAACGCGAGCCTCGTCGTTAATCACTTTACACACGTGTTATTAGTGCTAAATAAACGAGAGGAGGAAACCGCGAAAAGAAAAGTGAAAACAATTTTGTGTACACTAAGGAAGATTCCAATCCTGACCAATTCCAAGCGTCTAGCCTGACAAGTGAGACGTTTCCCTCGGAAATTCTGGAATTAATAACGCGAACAAATATTTGTTTTTCGTCTGGCTTTAAAGTTAGCTGGCCTCCCTTCTGGTCTCGCGTCTGCAACCCTTCCACGCGTGACGCGACAGCTTTCGAGTAAATTAAATATGCTTCTACTCCGGAACGGCTGCGAGCCGCTGTTTGCCGAGGACGCGTTCGAATTTTCCTCCTCGCGTAACCGCCTGCTTTTCACCGCCGCGATTTTATTAACGACCGCAATACGATGAAATTTTTTATCCGCGAAACAATACGAAGTCACGTGCGAGCGAAAATCACCAAAGTATGACGCGTGTTCGAGATAAAGAGAAACGACCAAAGAGGATTTAATAATAAAACAAAATAATTACACGAAAATAATTGGGATGGTTAAATATGAAATTGTGAATTCGAGCTTATCGAGCAGCGTGGTCTTTGCTCGTTTTACCTTTCTGAGAATTCAGACATGTACAGGATGTTTCAGAAATCAACGATACGTGAGATACATTGAATTTCAAAGTACAAGTACCGAAGTTTCGTATAAAAATTTAAAACGTCTCATGAATTGGAAATTTTGTTAACATTGCAGTCCGATACTTTTTTACGCAGAATGTTTTGAAAAATCGATTCACCTAGAAACAGATAAAACAATGGATTTGTATTTTTACGTGCCCCGGCGTACCATTCAAGTTTTATACTACTGAAATATTTACCACGGTCACCGTTCAATGATTCGATTAATCATATTCCAACGTACGATGCTCAACGTCGATTTCAGACGGCAAAGAAAGTTGATAAAACGTTAAGAAACATCTGGTAAGAAGGAAAGCTTGAGAAATTAATTGACCTAGCTTCCGCTCTCCATGGAAACGTAGGTGTCGATACAGCAACGAAATGAAAAGAATACAGTAGGTTGGTTGGTGGTTTTCTTGCCACGGTGTTTCATCGGTTTTCCTTCTCTCGAGTTTTCTCTGATAACACAGCTGAAAATGGAAACTTCCCTGTGGTAGCTGCGGGTCAACATATTACCGCATTAAATACACAGCCTTCCCCTTCGTCTCCTTCCGGCGTTGAAGCGATTCCTCCACGTAATACACGAACCAAACTCCACGGCAAGCATCCCCGTTTTCCAGCTAACCACGTGATTGAATTTCAACCCCCTTGTACAAAGTGCAAAAAGCCCGTAACCACCCCAGTGTCTACCCCTCGTTTCTCTCCAATTACCCCACAGATTAACCGACGAGCATTTGATTTTACGCGGTTATTGCATCGCGAATGGGCGAATTCTTGCCTTTTTCGCGAGACAGAAGGAAGAAGACAGTTGGGCGAAAGTTCGAAAGTCTAGGAAGAAACTTTTCAATAATTGCCATGATCGTAATAAAGTCGTGAATAAAGGCGCGAAATTACCGCGGGCACGCGTAGGCCCATTATTCGAAAAGTTGGAAAAGTTCAACGCCCCCCTACATTCCCGTCGCCGTTCGGTTTTAATGGCTTTCGGACAGCCAAGAGGAAAGAGGGTGTTCGAGCCACCAAAAAGTCGTTACAACTCCCTCGACACTCGTTCCGCACGATTCTCGCCCCCATTCTTTGAGCCATCGTTCCCGTAGCGGACCATGTTTGCGGTCCGTACCGTCCTTTCGATTAATTACGACCCACTTTGAACGTCGTTTCGTGCAATTTTTCCCGCATTCTCCATCCTCCCTCTCGCAAGCTACAATTGTCGTTTGATTTAACGAACGATTGCTGCGTCCCAGTGTCGAGCAACAGAATACGCGTACGGACGTCAACCCTTACGCGCGAAGCGGGTGTCAGAAGATGGATAGAAGGTGAGTAAGACACGTCTATAAGAATGAAAGACTTAATCCGATCGCTCTATCACGATGAAAAAGAAGACGAAAGTAAACGAAGCGTCGTTGCTGTATAAAATACGAGAGAACCGCTCGGAAGAAGCATAGTTCGTAAATAGTAATTGACAATTGATTGGAAGCGTCGACGTAGAGAACGAACAGAAGATCGATTATTCATGAGACAAGCGTTCGTATGACGAAGAACCGATAAATCGCGAGGAAAAACGAAAGAACCGAGGCGTTCGACGTTAATGCATATTAAAGCTTCGAATTCCACTTCGTGTGTCACCGATATCCAACCAGGCGTCGATTAATCGGCTGCAGAGAATTACGCGACCGATGATTTATCGCTCGACTAGATTCTCTGTGGAGCCCCGAAAAAATAACAACAAAATGCCCGAACGAACCGGTAGGAAGCGCGCGTTTGTGCCTAAAAATTCAAGCTCGCGATGAAATACGCGTGAAAATTATTTACAGCCTCGGGTGGTTTGTGTTCTCTTTTTTTCCTCCCCCCCTCCGCCCCCGTAATAATTGCCGCGATAACGTCGCGTCCGGGTTGTCGCATCCGGGAAGCAGCCGCCAGCGGGAAGTTGAAGCGAAATAAATACGTGAAAAAATAAAAAGTTGAAGCCGGTACGAGCGGATTATACGCGGATGCTGGCTGACGTGGGATTTACAACGACGGCGCGGCGTATAACGAAGCGCACGGGGACGGACGGTAACCCGATTTAATTACATTCAATCCGAAACTGACGAACCATCGCGTGTTGTGCTATCCGACGAGATTGCCAGCTCGCGCACGATTCTAATTCGAGTTTTGAAGCTCGACCCGACTGACCCCTTTCTCTTTAACGTTCTTGCAGCGACTACAGATACAAGAAGACCGGACATGCCTTTGTTCGCGAGGGGTCATGATTTTGAAGTCCCAGACACCCCCCAGTCATAGTTAGGTTTGCATATAGAGAACACAGTCGATATTACAATCCCTCTTTCACCACTCAATCACTCTCGCACAGACTACTGAAAAGACATCATTTTCACCCCCTCTGACTCTATTTTTTAGAAATTAATTAAAACTAGTACAAGACCGAAACATTATTATAATAATTGTAAGATAAACTTGTATTCACTTCGTGCTCCTTGGTAAATAAATCATTTTAAAAAAGCATCTGAATTATTAGTTAATTTACCCAATTTCCTTTCCGAGTTATTTATTTAATTTACACAATTTCCGTTCTAAGTTATTTATTCAATTGACTTAATTCTTCCCTCTTATTTATCCTTAAAATCACTGCACCCCCGTATCCGTTGTATCCCTCTACCCCTTACATTACCCCTTACACCCATTCCTGACGCGAGCAGATCGGTGCAAAGCCTCATCGGTTTTGGTAGTGATGCCGTCATATTTAGTGTCGAGGGAAGGGTTGAGTCAACCATCCCTTTAATATCGAAGCAATCTGCTATTCAAATTTTTATACTAGGATAGAACAGAAGGCAGAAATTCTATAGATCCTTGTTGGATCTGTAGTCACTGGTTCCTGTCTCGTTATCGCGCTTTTAATAAGGCTAATCGAATTACTGGAAGAACACAAATCGGCTGGCACGAACCGTCGGCAACATAATGGGCCGCTACTTTATACGCTAATCGTTACAGGGACATCGCACGCACGACAGGAAAATCGCTTTCAAAGTATTCACTTTGATACCTTACAAATTTTCCGCCCTCCTTTTTACGCGATCGTCATCAACCACCTTGACGTGACTGTTTCCCCGAGGGTACGTTGAACCATTGCGTGTACCTAATCCGAGCTTTTAAGACGCTTTACTTGGAACATCGTTCACCCTCTTTGCGGAAGAGCCCGATCATGCTAGGGAATCAGGAAAAATTTGAAGTTACTACCTGGATACCGTGGCGGAACTGTCCTGTCCCGCGAGAACGCTCTTCAACCCCGTACGATCACGTAAGAAGAGCAGTGTTCGAAGAAAGTTTGATTATTTTCAACACCGCCAAGAAGAAACTAATTCTCCAACTTTTTAATCTAATTCATACCACAGGCGCCTTTTACAAGACTCCTCTGTAGTAGCTAACGAGTTAGAGCGTTAAAACACTCCACGATTTTTCGATCTTGAAAAGTTTATACGATTTTTCACGCGAGAAAAGAAACAATTTGACTTCTTTTTCAAATAGTTACCGTGCCCGCTCTCTTAAATCATCTCGAGCGAGTTCCGCGAAACGAGTAACAGGCTGTAACCCAGACGGCAGTGTTTATTTGTTAAATGGAGGCTCAGAGGCAGTAGCCGTAGAGAAAACTAGCCATCGTCATCCACCGTTCTGTGTATCCGCCTTTAATTTTCTTCGTCTTTGAGGGCCTCTATCGAGAGATTT
The DNA here is from genome assembly GCF_051020975.1 of Osmia lignaria lignaria. Lineage (NCBI taxonomy): Eukaryota > Metazoa > Arthropoda > Insecta > Hymenoptera > Megachilidae > Osmia > Osmia lignaria. Next base: position 9,010,625 of record NC_135033.1, on the reverse strand, counting down.
ATAGCGCGGTCAAGTGATACTTGGCAGCTACCACACGTCCCGTTTCTCTTTCTCGGTTACTCCAATCCCTCTTCGAGACCTTAATTCCGATCTCAAGCCGGCTTTTCAATCATTCGAACGAGATATCGAACGGCGGAACGCGTTCAACGAACCGTTTTCTCCTTCGCAAATTGACAGTAGGAAAGTCGTGCCTGGAAAACGGGAATAATGGGAAAGAAACGGCGGGAAACGGCGGCGCAGCTTTGTAACAATTCAAAGGTTCGAGGAATAATTAGCACGCTCGAAGGTGCGCAGGATTTCAGTTCAGGTTAATAGGATTTCGTCTCTCTCACTCTATTCCATTCTATTCCATTCAGCTTGGCAATTTGCTCGAACGGCCCCGTACTCGTCCTGTAATTAACGCCAGCTTCGTTTCATTCTGTTTCTGGATACACTTTTCTTAAATCTACTTACTCGTCACCAGATGCTCTCGTGTCTCAACCTGCGTATCTTTTAAATAGTTGACTCTACGCTATAGTTAAATTAGCGAGATGTGGTTTACAAGATCCAACAATTTTGAAGGAAAAAAAGAAACGATGCGCAGAGGGTTGGGGATGATTTTAATCTATCTTTCAGGGCGACCAGCCAATTGCACGGTTGAAGGAAGACGCGGTTAGGCTCGAACGTCTCTGTCGACTGTGGATTCGATGAAAATCGATGATAGAGAACTACGGCTGTCTCGTCACGAGGGGTCAGTGGGGTGGTTGCGGGAAGATTTGCTCAGACATGACGTGAGCCTCCACAATTTGAACGGCCTGGTGGTTGGCCGATCGAGGGATGGGCCAGAATGGAGTACTTAACGCGGCGATTGAAATATATTGCCCTTCCGTCGACCTCACCGACCCTCGACCCCCTTTTTTTCCGCCCCGAACCATCCACGATGATGGAGACGATAAAGCTGATTACACCTGGCCACTCCTGCGTCTCCGCTATTCCCTTACACTTTTGTTATTATGCTCCTCGCAGGAAATTATTCGCACCTTCGATCTTTGATCCCTTGTGATTCGATGCTTCGATTTAGTCCGATAAACGAATCGTCATTTTTCATTTGGAAAATTGAAAGAGAAATAGCCTTCGATTTTAAAACAGGCATACTTCGAACGCTGCTAGCATAATAATCACGTCCTTTGTTATCTGATCACATCCCGAAGGATGAAAAGCTTGTGGCTAAGAACAACCTCGTTAAACATTCAATCTCAAAGAAAAGCCAGGAAAAAGCAAACGAGGTTGCGTTGCAACGCGTTCGTTGTATCTAAAGAGGATAGAGGGTTAGAAAAACAAGGTGGGAAATTAATAAAGCCATGGTTTGTTAAACATAATCGAATGAACGAAGAATAAATAAGCTGAGCTAAGTGGAGGACGCTGTTAAAGGTTTGTCTGGTCGCGTCAGCAACCACGCACCGGTAATTAAATGAAACTTGCTAATGAAATCCGGCATCGACAAATCACGAGCCGGCTGATCCGCGTACAATGAGTTTGTCCCGCGGGACGAAAGTGGCGATGATCGTGAATTTCGTGTATGCACTCGAATTACACCCAACCTTCCCTCTCTTTCACCATTCTCGTTCAACCGATTCGATTTAAAACGTTTCGCGGCATTTAGGTATCACGTCTACTCTCGAAATTTGCGTACCGGCAATAAACTAACTACCCTGGAACTTCGCAGGCACTGGTACCGAGACGAAAATTGCACCCAACAGTTTCACGCGTAAATCCTTCGAGTTGCTTGCATGAAAGATTCAACCGCGATTAGTTATGCGCTCGAGACGGACGATGGTTCGTGAATGATTCAGTTTATCCAATATTTATAAGGGTGTTGGTTCGACGGGTGTTCAATAATTGAAGCAAAGCGTTCCTCCAGTCGGCGCACGCCTGATGATCGACGACAAGCTTTGGAAAATTGGTCGATCAGTCGCGCGGAGCGACCCAAGTATCGAAGAGGATTGCCAGTCGCAGCGAGCACACGTGGAACGAAGTATTCAAAGGTAAATCGTAATAATCCTTTGTGCGGGGGAGGTGGTACGGTGGTTCGGCTGGGAGGGTGGCTCGTATCGTGGCGAAACATCTGAAGGCGAAGTAACGTCAGCCAATAAGCCGCCTTTGTCGAATCTTCCGGTCGGACGAGCACCATCTTCCGGTTGGCCGAGCGCGGAAAATATGGAATACTCAATCCAATACACCCAATATAACCCTCTCTGGAACGGGCCGTACTCCTACGTCTTCCTTTCCGCGTATCTTCCACCTGTCCTTATTCCTTCTTCAAGATCCTCTGCTATCGTCATTCACGACACGAACGCATTCTGCAGATTGTACCCTGCTTCCATTCCAACTGCTGTATTCTTGCCAGTGTGCGAGCTAAAGGTTCGCAGTTCCGGTTCCGGTGTACGTGACATTTACTCCAACCACTAATTCATTATAGATTAAGTTGAAGTTTAAAATAAAGCGCGAAGTTGAAGCTGAAGTTGCTGTTGTTGTTATAATAAAAGTTGAAAATTGTGATCTGGATGCGATGTTTTAAATTAAGTTCCAAAGTTACAGTCTAATTGAAGTTTAAATATAAAGTTGAAACTTCAAGTTCCTCGTTGAAGATAAAGTTTTGAAATTAAAATTCAAATTTAAACTGAAGTAGAAGTTGGAATGAAGGGGGCTATTGTTCGAGAATGGCAGTATAAGGTGTACGCCAATTACGATTCGAAGAATTTAGGAAGTTCAATGGAATAATCAGTCGGTCGAGGAGAATCAGGGTGCATAATAAACGAATACGAGTCTTTCGCGTTTCTCACGTATCGAAATAGCAAAGCTAGCCTATTTGGGGTGGCTTTGAGTCCGCTATCGTGTGGATTTCCTCAGGCATGGCTTTGTTACGGATAATCTCGCGGGTTGAGCCACCGATCGAGGGGAGATAATCCGAGCCGAGCGATCTCGTTGTTGGAAACAGAGAACGCTCTCGAAACCGATCTAACTTTCAGTTGCGGAAACGGTGGTTGGCTGTCTTTCGCGTTTGTCCGCGAGCCGAACAATATCCGACGGTGTAATTTCACCCAGGAACCTTCTTCCCTGTGAAAAATCGGCTACGGTAGGCGGCTGAATAAATGTACGGCGGTGCTTTTTATTTTCTCCTCTTGAAAGAAGAGGGTTGACGAGTAACGCGTTAACGCCACGCTCGTTTCTCCGGCTCGTTGAGCTTGATATTTCGAAGTAACTCTAATGCGCGGAACAAACTCTGTCGTCCTGCTTTCTCGCAATTTAAATATTTTTCTTGCTTGGCCCGGGAGCGGCGAACGCCGGGCGTCGCATTAGAATTTCAGTAAATATTCCACAGCCTCCGAGACGAGGACGCCTCGTCGTCTCCTTAATTCGAGATTTAAATTCAAATTGTCATTACATTCCCGTCGCGTCATCCTACGACGCTTAAATCAAGACCCGTGGAATAATCGTTGCTCTTCTAACCTTCCTTATATCCCTTTCTGCTACACGTCAAATCATATTTTCTCCTCAACATTTCGTTAACTATTATGCTAAATCGGCTTTCGCGCACAGGAACGTCGATTCGAAGAAGCAAGACCGAATCGTCGTTCCGCTAACAGGAAGAAGCAAGAGATTCTTCCTTCCGTATCGCAAGTCCTCGGAATAAGAAGGATACGGACGGTATTTACGATCGACCGCCGCATTATTATTCCATGAATTTTAATGGTAAACGCGGGGCAGGGCAACTCGGAAGGGCGAGAAGAAGAGAGGAACACAGGCGTCGCCGGAAACTCCGCATAATCCGCAATTTCAGCCGCTTCGTCGCTCTAAGATTTCCTCTCTTTAAGGACCAGTCCTCCTCGCGTGGCTTAATTCGAACGCTGCTGGGAACGAAGGCGTGCATCCTTCTTCGCTACGCCGCAACCGAGTAAACTTTAACTGAATTGCATTAATCGTTTCATCTTTCTTCCTTTTTATTAAACGCTACCCTACGTACCTTGGATCTATTCGTTCCAAGGTTTACGCGGCGTTTATGGAACGTTTCGGTGGAACATTCTTCGGGAAAGTTGATGGAAATAGGGCGATTCCGAGTGGAAGGGTTGCATCTCAGTGAGCGGAAATCAACGATTTATTACGTAATGAAATAGTTGGCAGGAAAACGGGCATGTCGTTGAGCTTGGGCTGCCGAGCGTGTGGAAACTTCCGAGCAATGGAGCAGCTGCTATCTATGTTGGCTCTCGTATACGAGCGATGAAAGCACCGTGCAATAAAATCGTACGGTACCGTGGCGAACAACCCGGTCCTTTAACCAACGCCGCTTTTTTGACAACTTTCGTGGCACGGAAGGTGAATAGAGTTTGAAGTCTCGCACGTTATCAAAAGCAATTTGCGTCTTTGAACCTTCCAGTTTCCCGTCGGTTGAATTTCAGGTAGATTTCCGTGATTCGATGGGGAATTTGTAGAATTTCATTCCTCAGACCCTCGATAGAAATAAAACTTCTCGCTTCCTACTCGAGTTAACCAGTGGGTCGCGGAATGTTCACGGTACATCTCGATCCATCATTTCTAATTTATCGAGCAATCAGTATTAAAGCTGACCCACTATCGCCACGTGCCATGCGTTGAGTGAAAATCGTAATTTTCCAAGCGAAAGAAAAATGTAACACAACAAGTTGGTAAATAAATTCCCGAAACGTTTGTAAAGCTTCGTCGCACGATATGCTGCGAGTTTTACCTTCTCTAAGTGATATGACTCTCTATGTGGGCAGACAGGTGTTCCGTGTGTCGCTGGCTGCATGCGAAACAAGCTGCGAGTTTACTCTGGAAATTTCGCGAAGATGTTGGTACACGCACACGGAATCGTTAAATATAGTGCACCGTCGAGCTTTCGTTGCTTGTTTTCAATTTATTCGTACGATTCGCGAAAACAATAAGGTCCTTAGGAAAAATCCTGTTAGGCGATTATCAGACTTATCGAAACTCGTTAATTTCTCCTTGTACTAGTTTCCCCGCTACTAAACACACATTTATCGCGTCATTAAACATTTGCGAGCTATATTATCGGGATAGAAATGAACGAACGTACAAGGCTCGTTCGCGTATTTCTACTAAATCCAGTATTACCCTCGTAACTGGGAAATAACGATTCGTGTTCCCAGTCTTTATTGCCGTTTCGTACTTCTTCTAATACCGTCTACTCCACATTATCGTCGGGCTGTAATTAAATTTAAGAGGGTTCCGGGCAAAACCCTTTCATCTCATACTTTATGTATCTTCTATAGAATTCTTGTTAGAACCCGCACACGATTTCGACGATACATCGTGGTTTACTTAAACCGAAGGTGATCAAAAGAAAATTGTATATCGTTAAAAATGATAAAATTTGCATTTTTCACGAGGTACACTCATATTGATAAGTCCTGTATTTTTCAAAGACAAGCCCGAGAGATGTGAGAATCGATAAAGAGGTCCATTATCGAAGCTACACGAGACACCCTCTCCCGAGAACGATTCGGAATCTCGGGAAAATCCTGATTACACGTTTCCTTCTATCTAAATTCGAGCTGTAAAGATCATCGGGTAGCTTGTGGTACGCGAGAAATCGCAAGTTTCGAGGCGATCGAAGAGAAGAGAGTCTGGGCGCGAAAACTTGTGTCGATCGCCTGAGGCGCAATTAACGGAATTAGCGGCAATTAGACGGGGTTAATTCGCGGGTTGTTACGAGTAATTGGCGAACGTTAGTGGGTCAGTTTCGAGTACGGTCCCGGTGGGCGAACAAATTTGAATATAATCAGGAATTCCGGATGACTCTGGTTTCCGTCTGATTGTCTGTCTGCTCGGCAGCTTGCATAAAGGATACGACGGATAATCACGTTGTACAAAGAGAACGAGACAGCTAAGTAAATGCAGAAATTTCGTCTATCGTACCATTTCGAATATACTCCTCGCTGTTTACCATTCGTAACAATATTTTTCTACATATTTATTAATCTTATTAAGCGTCAATGAGATTCGAGATGAAATTGTTTGAAAATTACCGAGTGCTCGTTTCGCGGGGCGGATTTACGTCAATGCTTCGCGTCGACGCGATCGTTATCGATGTTTGTTATCCTTTCGTTCGACGCTTTATCGGAGAAAGTGCACGGGAAAGAATAGAAAGAGAAAGCGCGAAGGGTAACGTCCTACGAATTATGGTTTCACCCGATGCGTTTCTTCCTTCGTAGCGTATAAATCAGCGCTTAAATCTGCTGCTGAAATCGTTTCGCAAATAAACCACCCTCCGAGAGACGAATCGCCAATCGCGCGACGTTTTCTTAATCGTTGCTCTCCAGGGAGAGGTACGAATGTTGAGGTCGTATTTCAGTTTTCACTTTCCTCGGTAAATTTTCATAGCAAACATACGGGTTGTAAGCAGATGCAGTCGCGAGATATAACAGGAAGATCCGAAACAGAGGAGAAGAATGAATTAATACAAAGGATGCGAGGTATCTAGCAGCATCATCGTCGTTCAAGTGTCAAAGTTTCGAGGAAAGGAGGTATCAGCTTTCAATGATGAATCGTAATGAACTTCAGAACGTCCGGATTCCCGAACATCTTTCCGGTAATTTCGCATTTGGAATTCACTTGGCTGATAAAACTTTCCTTGCCGTAGCTGAAGTTCGAAGGTGCATAATAATTGAAACCCGTGTGAACTAAGAAGTATCTTTTCGTCGAAACTTATCTCGGTCGCTTGAATATTCATGGTCGCTCGTCAAGCGATTACGAGTTCTTGGAACGTTTCCGTGGTAGTTACCGTAGATTTAATTAGAATGAAAAAAAAAAGAAGGGAACAATCAGCCGCCACCAGAAGCGATCGAAGTTAATATATCCAGAATCATTTTTCTTCCCTTTTTCTTTTCTATCAAGCTTGCCGGAAACGTTTCGAAAACTCTCTCACAGATCCCACAGCGAAAATACTCTTTCCCCCTTAATTCGCCCTTTTCCGAATTAACTAACAGCTTCGAAACTCATTCGAACTTTGACCAGCTGTGCTCATCCTCCCCATTCGATTCTCTATTTTCCCTGAAAAGTGCAGAAAACTTTCGCCCAGCATCACTTTAATCCTTTAATTACAACTCCTTTCGGTTAAAAATCGTTTTGTACACGATAATTTGATGTACAACTTGTAGGTTATTTATTTGTTAATTTGTCAAGAATATTATAGCTCGATCGTGGCCCGATACTATTTCAACGAGATAGTTTCGCTTGCACACGATGGAACAAGGAAAATTCCGACACGAGTATATGGTATAGCTCGTATTAATTCCGAAATAATTTATGCACGGACTAATTAATTGATGCATCGCCATGAAACATCCATCCGTCAAGATTCTCAGCGTAATTTCAGTACGAAATTATGAATATCCGGGACTCTCTCGAAACGGAAACATCGAATATCGATGACCAGAGAATTGCGCGTTGGTTAATGCTAGTCCTTGGATCTTTTTTTAGTCGAAGAATTTTAATGACGTTTTCCTGTTAATTTATCATCTTCGCTGTTCTTGATTTTGGTTATTTTTGTAAGTGGTGCGTTAATTACTATTCGAACGACCACTCTTTACGAGCTAATGGGAGGGTCGCGTATTTGAATCTAATTAACTAAAATTAACTGCTTGCGTGATGGTAACAAGGTACTTAATACACGACTGATAACGCCTTAACGATGTGATAAGCGATATGATATAATAAAAATTGCAAAAGGAAGGTTTTAAATAATTAAAGCTCCAATTAGAACGATCGAAAGATAAGATAATATTTTGACATCTCTTTAGACGAAATTTTCATGACCTTTTTTTTTAAATGTAAAATGTAAAAGGAAGAATGATTTTCACGGTCAACGCGTTTCAAGCGTAAGGTATCAAATATTGACCTGGAAACAGTTGCGCGGATTCTCATAGCTCCGAGTGGGTTCATGAATATTCGCCAGCTTTAGAGGCGCCTAAGAGGGTACTCGTCGCTCGTACGTAACCATATACTCGATCTTGAAACGACATTTCTCCGCTACTCACGGATGCGATTTAACCCTTAACAGCCACTGGATCTACCACGAACGGTGCTCTTAAATTAGTTCGTACCTTTACCTCCCTTTATCGATCGTTGTCGAAACACAGTTACACGGTATCGATTGCAATCGTGCGACACAACCGGCTATAGTTTTACCGTGTTAAACATCCCTATCTGAATTTCCCTGCTCGTTTCCCCCTCGTCCCACGTCCACTTTCGTCTCTAATAAATCCAACATTACCCACGAGGCGTTGCGTGTCCCGCGATATGGCCCAGTTCGAGAGCACGAATCGCCTTACTCGTCCATGCAAATGGGTTAACCCTTGGACGTAACAAATCGTATTATTAAACCGGCTGATTTCCTTAGCGCAACTTGCCGCGATAAATCAAGCAAACTCTCTGACCGGTCGCGATTTAGCAAGGAAAGGGGAATTGTAAAATCTGGAGGGACGGTTGGGAGACACCGCGAGGGAAATTAGGGAACGTTTCCCAGACGAAGCTTTCCCGTCGTTGGCGGTGGCACGGAAATCCATGGACGACGGGTTCAAGTTTCGGATTCCAATCTCGAGGATCGACGGAAACGATGCACGGTCGAGCGCGTAGCCGAGTTTCCGCGCGACAGACTTCCGGATCGACACGCCGTTCGGCGGTCAAACTTGAGGGAAAAGTTAGTTGGTAGTTGAACGAACGTCGTCGAACAGACAACCCGTCGATTCAATTACCGACGATTCGCTGGGTGACCGCATTTTAATGAACCACCGAGCCTCATCTCCCCTCTCACCTCCTCTATCCAGCCCTTTCAGCAGTTGCCACTACTAAACCTGCTCATCAACTTCCTAACCATCATTGAAACTTAACAACACCACGCTTTTCATTCGCTCTTTCAACCTGTGGTTACCAAAGTTTTCGTATTAAACCTCTATTGGTCGCGTGTCTGTTGCCTGCGACCGCATCACGATTTTCCAACTGTTGGCCAATCAGTTAGCCACGTCGCGAAATTTCATATTTCTCAATTTTATCCTTAACAACGCGATATTCTACGCGTCCTGCTCCAATTTCCGCGCATCCTTCGTGAAAACGATACCGTTCCGTAAGACAGCGTGTTCTATTCTCCCGGCTGGGTCAGATATCGTTGATTCGCTCTCCTTTCTGGCTCGCGTACACGCGAATTCTCCACTGAATCTGCGTGATCTCGGCTCGAGCAAACGGCACGAAGGGAACACGTGCTCTAACGAGCTTCTCGTGCTTTTTTATACTTTGTTCCTTTAATGACATCGTTCCATAATTCGGTGGCCTGGATAACCGAGGTCGTGGATCGAGTTCGTTCTCGAAGCAGTCAAAGGAAACGCGAGTGGAAATTCAGCTGTGTTCGCTAATTGCTTCTTTAAAGTGTCATCGACTGGCAGGAATTAATTTCCTCGTTGAATTAGGGCCACCTTTCGTTATTCCATTCATGAAAACGAATCGGAACACGGTTAACAGAGATCTGAATTATTTTGTTTCTTACGAAAATGGTGTAAGAAATATTTTCCACGTATATGGTTAATCAAATTATTGCACGGTGGAAAGGTGTATTAATTAAATTTATTTTTAACCGTCATTCACGCCTCATTCTCTACTCCCTACTCTCGTCCACCGGACGAAGTTTGTTTCCCTCGATTATTTTGCAGCGCGTCGCTCTCTCGTTCGCGATTGTTAAATTTGTTATTAAAGTTTTAACTGGATCGCCGAACCTGGCTCGTATCGGACATTGTGTTGGAAATATTGTCGCACGGAAGTTTGCCTTCGCCCTGGCTGTTTCACTAAGCCCGTTCCGGTGTCCCGGATGTTCCGAACTGATGGTCAGTTAATCGATAGAAGCTGTTTCTTCTTCTACGAAGAATCAGAAAAATATTTTCTCTAGAATTCCTTTTTATTTTTAACGAAACGATATATTTCGAGCTTACAAAATATTTTGTCTGATCTGTTTTAAAAATACAGCTTCTTCCAGTTGCTCGGTTCAACCCGGTAATCACAGTGGCTTTATCGAAAAGTGTCCTGACCCAGGAGGGACGTTAAATCGTTGAAAAGATTCCTCTGCAAGTTAAGGGTCGGCTTTCTGGCACTTTGATTTATAACGTTCATCGCAGCGCCTTCCGTCTACCGATTGAAACGCGTTCCATCGTGCTACGCCATCGTTTACTCCTCGCTCGTTGCTCACAATATATTTCCCGCAGTTTATCTCCATTATGTTTGCCCGGTAGGAAAGCGACTACCTACGCGCGCAATATTAATTTCCCAAAATACCTCGCGGCGTCTTTGCCTTTCATTTTATTTCAATGTTACCGCACGTCACGATTGTGATTTCTCGACCGTTTCAATTTTATCTACGCTTTAATTATATCGAAACAAAATTTTCAGCGAACAAGGCGAGGGTTTAAAAAATGAGTTAAAGATTGGTTAAAATGCGTTCGAGGTAAACAGAGGCATTTATTTGCGACGGAAACGCTGCCGTCAAATAAATCCCTGCGCACCTTCTATCTGATCTCGTCGTTCTTCGTTCCGTTTCTCCCAGGCAATCCGTATCTATCCACCTGTTCGTCACCCTGTCCAATCCGCGTCGCGTCAGGTCTTTGCTGCTAGATCATCCTAGGTGGAAGAAGTGGCGACCGGAAGTAGACGGGGATGCCCTACGGTACGACCTTCTCCGGTAGTTTACGGTCTCGAGGGCAAGTTTAACGACACGCTCGTCGATCTCTCTCGACTTACCCTCGCGTTTCGAGGCTCCTCCTTTGCGCCAGCACGCTTCGAACCCTGTCTCGTGCACCCTCTTGGCTCATTAGTCCGGCTGCCGCGAGATTTCGATCGCAAAAACCACCGTACACGAGCATCCGCGTGTTCTTTCGACCCCGTCGCGTGACCGACCACCGCTGCTCCAAATTCGTCGGACGCTACGGGTTACGTTTTGTCATCGGTTTTTGTCGCTCGCAAACTACCGAGTCGGGGATTCGTCGAAAATTTTAGATGGGATTAATACTTCAAACGACCCTCGTCTCGTATCATATTTTCCTAGATATTCTGAATTTTCAGCAATAAGTGTCTTATTTCATCGGGAATCTCTCGCTGGTCCCCAGGCAATCACGATTTCGCGAGAAAATATCTCTCTCTCTCTGCTGAAGGACTGTCAGAGGTTGGAGCGCGGTTCCCCGCGATACGCGCGATGATTTACACGCGAGACGCGAACAAGCTCGCCTGTGGGCCAGCTTCGTCGCTCGAAAATTTATGCGGGTACGTGTCTGCGTGCGTGGCGAAGCTTAATCCGGCAAGATTGCGAGCAAGGGCGTGAATGAGCGCAAGGGCGGAGTGGATAGTGGTGGTTCGCGGAGATTCTGCGAGGAAGAGGCTCGACGGAGAATGTCAAGAATGTCGGTGACTCGAGAGGAAGCCGTCGCGTTTTACTCCCCGTTCCACGGACCAGCATCTGGGGATACGTACGACGTCGGACGACCTTCTTTTGGCATAGATATCCGATAAGATTTCTCTGGAGACGCGACCCCGCCGTGACGTTCCGGCTTTCCTGGCTTTACCGCACACTACCCTCGCGGTTGATCGTCGAACCGGGACACGTTTCGAACCGATCTATCCCTCGAAATTATCGAACAACCTGCTTTTTTACCTCCCGCCACCATCGTTTCTCGATCCTCTTGCGGTTTACTGACCGCACTACCTTACTTTAACCCTTCCCATTTGTAAGGTCTCCTTTTATCGTTCACGGTCGACGAATAAACGATCGGTAGAATATATAAAATTACCTACGAGAGTGATAAATCTCTGTTGAAACGTAAGGCGAGCAAAGGGGTTAATTCATCGTCGAGTTGAAAAGAAAGGTACGGTGATTTGTTTCACGAGTGGGCGGGATCGGGTTGGAAAAGAATGCAGAGCGGAACGAAAGTAGAGAACCGCAATATCCGTCGCGGTCCGTCGATGGCGTGGTTGGTGGCAATTCCGGTGCCAGGGCCGGGTTACGAATGCCCATCGGTGGGAGCGATGGTACGGGACACCGGCGAGAGCATTGTCGTGGCCGAAAGGGGCATTGATATACGCTCGCAACAGGCCGGCAAGAAGCGGTAACGCATTACCAGGAAGCGACTCGATGGGTGCATACGTTACCGGATCGCGGCTACGTACCGGTGAGTTAACTCGTACCGTTTCTACCTTCCCGGATAGTTAACTGCGGCGGATTCGAGTATTTCGATCGTACGTCAACCGTTCCCCGGCTGCCGCCCGCTCGCGTCCGACGATTACCCCCTATTAGCTGCGACCGATCGATTTCTTCCTGAACCAGAGACCATCTAAACTAGGACCGGGCATCGGGCAACCTTTTCTTATCAATATCTCAAGAAACGTAATGGTACCTAAATTTCATTCCTGATGCATTCTATCTGACGCGCTAACTCTGAAATACCGTTCGTATGAAACTATACTCTGTGCATGATCAAAGAGAAATATCGATATCGGTCGGGATAGATGATACATTGTACGTGGTCGCGATAATTCGAGACAGTCGCGTCTCATCCAGCCGCTCCATGAATAATTTCCGACTTTCATCAAAAGTTCGAATGAAACGCGGACAGCGGTGCGCGGCCGAAGTCATTTGAATGTTAAATGGAATCGCGCGCGGAGAGCGTTAATTTGTATTTTCTATTAGCCGACGAAATCGACCAACGAACGATCGGACGTCAATTTCCGCGAATTCGAAAAACAACGTCCATGTTTTTTTCAGTCACCCCCTACCATTCACGGTCGATCGTTCTCCAGTCGTTTAATTGCGATTGCAAAGTCGCGGATAATAAATCGTAGCAGGAAAGTAGAGTGCATTAACGGGCGTGCCACGGCAAATAATATAAATTTCTCTGCTTGCTAGCATTGCCTCGTCTCCTCGTGCTGACCCGGGTAATATCATAAATCGGCTCCAGATAACAAATCGGCAATCTGTTATCGAGATTATTCTCGATATTCTCCCCGCATGGAAATCCTGTTTAAATGTCCCGACCGTTCGCCGATAATTACACAGTTTTGCAGCTACGGTAATTGGCGCAATCGAGAAATTGTCGCAATTAACGGATGAGTAAAGCGACACTTTTATTGATTCCCCTCGCAACCCCCGATCAGCATCGCAGCCAGAAGTAGGAAACTTTTCAGCCGATTCGAATCTCGTCGGATCCCACCGTTTCCTGTTTACCCTCGTAATCGCATCCCTTAACGCATTTGTTCCCTACCATGGCCGATTGTCATCTCTTGTTCCTCAATCGAGCTAACAATGCCATCTCTCCCCATTTCGTTTTATTCCATTTTATTCGGAATTTTTCTGCGTTCGATTCATCAGTCCCGGTGTAGTATTATTATTATCATTTGAAACTAATGCGAACGCATCAGAACGTTGCTGTCTAAACACGAACACAAAATCGAATAGCGAAGTCGTACCTCTGCTGTTGCATATCGGGTCTAAAAATACTCGTTTCGATGCACACCGGCTGACACACATATCCACACCACCAGTTGAGTTTATTGTTTTAACTTTGAAGCGATTCCGCGAGCCACGGTACGCCGCGCCGGTGTTTCTATCAAGAATTCGCGAGCTCCAACTCCGCGTTGTTTCCATCAAACATTTCCACGAACCTGCCTACATTCGTCGATACAGCAGATGGATATTGGATTCTGATCAAACTTCGCCATCATCCGCGAGCCGAGTTTTTTCCGTTGAAATCGCGAAAAAGATCAAAGAGCTAGACAAATGAAATTGTTAAAGTGTTAATTTGAAAGGTGAACGTATCCTATTACAAATCGCCATTTCCATGCTTTCTCTCGAATCCGATCGTTTCGAAACGAAGTTCAAAAGGTAACTGGAAAAGGTGTTTCGTCCTTTTCATTCTGTAACTTACAGACAAAGGGAGGCGCGCACAGGCGCACAGATCATTTGCACTTTGAACGAGTCGACGGTTCGTGAAATCGTCCTTTTCGAAGCCACGACGGCAAAATCGAGAGAAACGCCGCATAATTTATTAGAATTCCAATCTCGGTGTTCCGTTTGAAACACGCGGTCCCGTTTTATTGCGGCTACGAGAGACCGTTCCACGGCTAACGAAAATATTAGCCCGAATCGTGGTCGCGATGCCCGCCATCCGTCCCCGCGCAATATGTTTCTTTTTTTTTTTTTTTTTTTTTTTCTAGGGAAATATTTCATCGCGAACGAAAAGTTGCCGCCCTGTGGCCGCGAGCTTCGCGAAACTACGTCCCCACAACTTTTGAACCGCTCCGGCTAACACCGACCAGAAATGTTTTCCCTGTCGTGTTTTAATAACATACTCCCGTTCGATGCTACTTTTTCTTTACCCCCTGCTGCTCTCTTTCACGTGATAAACAAGGGGTAGATACGCGTAGAAAGAAGCTTCATATCTGTTTCGTGATTTAAATTTAAGTTCAGAATCTTTCTCGTATTGTAACAATAAAGTTTCGACCAAGAAGAAGAAGCTGAAATCACTCTTGTCTTAAACATTGGCCAGAGATTCGTCTTGGCAGTGGAAAAACATTCCGACAAATAAATCTTAGCCTTCTGAAGTATCGTGGACAAAACTGTGACAAGATAAAGTAAATAAAGGCCTGTCTCGCGTGGTTGACCTCAAAAAAGCAAAGGAACCATTAATTTTCTTGACCAAAACACTCGGAGGAAATCTGTTTTCCCTTGGAGGCTTTATTTCTTCGTTGACGCCACGAATTCTCTACCCGAACGTTTCTTCTTCCCTTGCGCCCTCTTGCCTGGATACGTAATTATTAATGACACGTTGCAAGGACGGTGATTTTTCAATTTTTCCTACTAGACCCGAGCCGAGAATTACCCGTACTTCTTCAGCGTTTCACGTATCCGGAGAATAAATCATTTTCAAATCGGACAAAATACAACACGCGTAATAAAACGAGAACAGGATTAATTAAGGGGTAGTTGAATTGATCCGGCCGTGATCCATAATTCTCTCCCGTTCATCTCGAAATCGTAGACTGTCAGAGGCGAACGTCCCGCGCGAAGATGAAGCGTTCCATTCCGCTTGTCCCTCGCGATTTCCAGCCGTAACAGAGGAGGCAGTTCGAAAAACTCTGGGCGAAGTTCGCGGGGCGGATCCATACCGCGTTCCAGAGGAAAATGGATGGGAGACGATGGGCGGGGGTGTAAGAGGTGTCTGGAGAGAGCGTTAAAGAAGGAGACAAAACGTAGTTGTCGAGAAGAAAGGGAGGAGAATACGCGCGTAGACCGGGTCATCCAATTTTATAAAAGCCCTCCAATATTTCGAATGAAACGAGCATCGTGGAAAATCGTGTTACGCTCGTTCCACGGGGGATGATTATTCCACGATTCTACCGGCTCCATCGAGAAGCTTTACCTGGAAGATTTTTATGGGCGAACGGTCATTTCCGGAAGTGCACCTCGAGAAGGAAAAAAAAGAAAAGGAGGGCAACTATTAACATCGCTAGATTTTATTCATCCTTAATTTCCTTAGGGAATCGAATGCCAAGATTCTCGGTTGGCTCAATGTAAAAACCATCCCCGTTTTATTCACCCCGTTACGATAAAGATTTCCTCGTTCGAGCTACACGAATCTGTTAATTATTAACAGGTTCACATATACTTTTAATAAAACTCGCTAATTCGAGGATGGTGAACGGGAACATTGGACCTGGACTAACTCTCCTGGAATAAATTACAAGCTCCACCTCCCCCGTGTAACCGTTTTACCAGATCGTTAGCCACGAAGTATGAATTGAAGCGAGGGTTGAAGCTCGTTTCCCAAGGATCAACCCTTAAGAAGCACCTTTGCAAAGCAATGCCTTTAGCTAGCGGACAAGTAGCCGCTATTGAAGACACCCTCGAGATGAGCTGGTTACTGGCGCGTAACCTGTTTCATCCCTTTCTATCGGGGTGCATCCAATATGAAACATCACACTTTTTATGACCGACATAAATCTTGTGTAATTTACGACGACAAGAATTTCCGTTTGGTGCCGGGAAAGCTGTAGCTATTTTTGAATCCCTATTTTAACAAAATAATATTCCGGGATAGCAGAGTAGTCGCGAAATCAGTTTGTTAGTGGTAATTTTATAAAGTCTTTCAATTTACAGCTTTATCCTGGCCACAGGGGGTGCGTTGAGCTTGTTAACCGTTATAAATACACTCTGGGGGGTGTAGAGATTTAGAAATGTGTTCTTACGAGTGTTCCAAAAGAAAGGGGAAGATCAGCCGCGGGTTAGAAAATACGAATTTATAAGGATTAAAGCGTAATACTCTCGAATGGGGTAGGAGGAGATGAAACGAAACCGAAACCAGGTCTACCGGGGTATTTTACACGTTGTACTCTATTTTTCAACGTGAAAGAGGGGAGTGAATTTTATTCTCCACCTATGCTACGCGCAAATCCCTGCTCCTTGTTAAGGTAATCCTGCGGGAACCAAAGGACGAGGCTGGCTCTCTTACATACTCATTAACACGAGCTGCAGAGATTATCTGTGCGCTTTATTAATGCGGCAAGTAATTAACCGACTGGATGAACTACTTTTTTCCACCGTCGCTAAAACGGAAAAATATCGCGGTTATTCGAAAGTTTCTGCGAGCCTTTCGTTTGATAAAAACCATGTGAAAATTAAACTCGGCGTTTCAACCCTTAACCGGTGAAGCGAATTATCGTTAGGTTTCTTTTTCTACCGTTGGATCTTGTAAAAAGAAAAATAGATCTGTAAAATTGCAAATGAGCTGTTTCACTCGGTCAGTATTTATAGTGTTAACAAGGCGGTATCTTCCGAATAACGTTCGTTGGTTGGTTAATTTTCTGTTTCACCTTCTTTTTCTTCGCCACGATAATCCGATTACGGTGAAGGAAGCTCAACAGAGACGAGCTTCCCGAAGTTCGAATGGCACTGCTTCGAAACGATCGAAGCTTTTCTTTCGAGTTCGCGGAAACTTGTGGAAAATCGAGCTCCGGCTGTGTTTATGTGATTTCCGAGCCACGATTGCTTCAGTTCGCCGGACGCTGACGTCGACGTCCAATCTCAAGGATTTTCTCAGTGGGTTTTATTTATAGACGAAGAAACGAAAGCTCTTAGATCGAAGTTTCGAAAGTTCATAGCCGGTGAATATCTCTCGTTATTAAGCTTCGCTCCCGCCTGGATTGGTCAGCATCGATGTCATTCACTCTTCGAGTATTTGCGACAAAACTGTTTGGAAAACTTCTGAACGGGCGCTAGATTTCAGATACTATACGGGATTACAGAATATCGGGTGTATTAAAGATTCAAGTATCTTCTTTCGTACCGTTCTAGTCCCATTGTTTGTACGTCCAATAAATTAAGCCGTTTGATTTCTGTCGAGCGTTCTCGTAACTACTATGGAGCCGAGTGGATGATTTGTCAGGCTCTCGGGAGTGTTGAAAACTTTTTGCAGTTGCCGGTGACAAGCACGAACCCTGTTATCTTCGAACGTGTCGAGTTACCTCGTT
The DNA here is from genome assembly GCF_051020975.1 of Osmia lignaria lignaria. Classification (NCBI taxonomy): domain Eukaryota; kingdom Metazoa; phylum Arthropoda; class Insecta; order Hymenoptera; family Megachilidae; genus Osmia; species Osmia lignaria. The sequence continues at coordinate 8,993,054 of NC_135033.1, read as the reverse complement.
AAGCAACAATGGCCCGGCCAGGAACGCGTCCAAAGCAACGCGCGACAACTTTTCACTTTACGAGACCGTTGTACGTGCGACCGCCATGCCAGGAAGCTGTCAGGAAAAATTCGTCTTCCGGTTCTTCTAGGGCGTCGCGTCGCGTCGTCTTTCGCGTGCTGAGGAAAAATCGAAGGCGAAAAGAAGACGCGCTCGTAACCCTGGACAAAAGCAAATAACGCGACGGTCAAACGAGTGGCCGGAAACTGGCAGAATGAAAGTTTCTTTCTTTGTACCTACGATGAGAAAGTCGAGCTGTACATTCAAAAAGGATTTCGGTTTCTTTATGGTCTCTTTCATACTTTCTTCGTCGAGCCACTTCCTTTACCTTTCGATCTTTGACGTCGTTGCTGCTCGTGGAAACACACTAAGAAGCTTTGCTTCGCATATTCAATTACACCAGAGAAAATACTTTTTAACTTCGATTTTACTCCTTCGTGATTTACTCTTCGAATCTCAGAGCAGACGTGTCTAACGTGTCAATTCATTCTCCTCTCTTCGACTATAACATTTTGCGATAACTGAGAATAATTTGAGGGTTGTTTAATTCAAGAACCTGGCTCGAAGCAGGTAGATCGAAGGAGAAATGAAATTGAACAGCAGGGCTATCGAGGATCCTTAATTCAGCAGGGGCCACGTTTTCCATAACGTTGTCACGCGAGGTCGGATTAACGGTGGGCAATAGTTGATACGGCCACGTAATACAAATGTAACGAGCCCGATCCGTCGCATGCATACTTAATAATTCCGTGACGATCGATAACTTCGGCAACGACGACAACACACCGTCGAGGTATACTCCACCGGAGCCAATCTACGGGGGCATAACAATATTTCGTCGAGTGATTAACGACTGCCGATGAACACCGTGTCCCCGATGTAAATGACTCGTTAGAAATTCCCTGGCCCCGATAAGAAACACCATTATAAATTTTCCTCCGCTCTCTAAAACAGCCTAACTTTCCTCGCTCCCTTTAGTTCGAGTGAATTTCTTATCGGATATCAAGTTTTTTATTTTACCGTTAAAGGAAAGGTTACACGTCATTGCTTAGACGAGCAAGCAGAAGAACGATCAGATTGGCCAGAGATGAAAATCAAGAAGATAGCTGAAGAACGGATTAAACATCGTTGGCAATTACATCTTAATTATCGCGGCAACTTTTCCGGGCTGGTTGAAAAATTTCCGGTGCCGCTGTATCGTCGCGTGAATTACGATGAGTTATTCATAGGCAAACTTCTACGGGAAAATTGCCGGCCAACTCGGCCGACGACGAGAGCTAACTTGCTTCGCCGGCCACGTAACCGGCGGTTACGAAACTTTCTGAAAAATTGCTGTCCTTCGTCGCGACGGTTGTAAATTTCGACCGGGACCGGCCGACGCTTCGTTACGACCCGACGTTCCTCCTGGTTCGCGGAATTTTTGAAATTCCTTGAAAATACGCTCCGAGATACTCAGCGTTTCCACGAATAATACAGGAGCTTCCGGTGGGTGGTTGTTTCCCCCAACACCTCCGCCACTCGAATTTCGTCTGTTGATGACACGAACCATCATCCTAAGGAATCCACGTACCCTTATATACAGGGTGGTTGCATACATTAATAAAACAAAAATACAGCTTCGAAAAGGGAGGAAAATATTTTGATCCACCCTTGCTTTTCAGAAGGGTGGTTTCAATAAAAATTGACACCAGATTAAAAATCGCTCGTTTTTCTTTTCAATTTGTAAGCCATTCGAGTGTATCTTCGAACGGTGAAATGTAAACACCCTGTATATAATTTATAGTCGACGGCAGAGGGGTAAGAATGAATTTGTCGACCCGGTTCTTTGGATCCATCGTGTGACACGGGAGTCGGACGCAGCACAGCTGGAATTTGCGGCAAACGCGAGCAACCTGGGAATGTTCGTCTACGGCGAATCTTCTTGGCGCCGGAGAAGATCTGAAAGATTTATTAGCGAGTTCGTTCACGTCTCTTTAACCCTCTTCCTACGAACAACCACCATTCTGACCACCGTCTATGAATGTTAAGAACAGTCGAGCGAAATATTCAAAGAACAAAGACTTTATTCTATGAAAAGGGAAAAAATGAAATTAAAAAATTTCAATTATTTTCATAACTTCGTTATAGAAGAGATGTCTGCCTAAATTTGGATAAAAATTCCCTCGTCGGTAAAAACGAACATCATTATCCGGGAAAATGGTTCTATAAAAATTCATGCATCACCCAGACATGGTTGAGCTGATAAAATAATGTTCCATGGAAATTTTCCCCGGTGTTCTTTGAGTTCTTCTCAATTTCCTCGAAAAATTTAGAGATACTGCAACGAGAACAGACGGAGGTATTCCCTGCACACTACTTTCTATCGAAACTCGGTACGTCTTCGACATTCAGCGCCGTTAAACGCGGCGAAAAACTCCTCGGGGAGGCAAGAAAGCTTTGACGATTCGTGGAAGACTGGTGGTCGAAAAAACCGTGGTGCTTGAAGGAACCTCAGACGATCGTTCGAGTAATAGCCCCGGCATCGGTAATCGAGGATCGTTTCTCCTCAGCTTGGGATTAAACTCATTCTTTCGGTTCACGCAACCATGGCGAAACAGAGCATTGATTTCATTTCAGAGAGAAAGCGATTTATAAAAATATGTATATCCGAATAAATATTCACGGTTTAATTGCAACGTAAAGTATTATCGTAAAAGATGTTTACGGAGATGGAAAAACTGAAGAAACATATTTAAACAGAAATGAAAGAATACGATATGTAAAGTTTGAAATATCGTACGAAAGTATAGAAGAGAAATTAACAGAGGTATATTCTGTAACTGCTACACTGAATTTCATCGTATGAGAGAAAAAAAAAAAGAGAGAGCTTCACCGAGAAATTTAAATATCGTCCACGATTCCACGGTCGGTGAATGTTTCACGGCGATAACGAATACGAATTGGCTGCAAAAAAAACCATTATAAACGGGTTGCCGTTGGCTGCTACGCGTTTTGTTTACTCGTGGCTGGCTGAAAACATATTTTTAATGATCGACCGTTTTAATTGCAGTTAGCTGTGGTATAACGACTAATGTAGATTCACGACAGTATATGTTTATACATTTGTGCAGCTGTGGGTGTGCGTTCCTTTCTTTTCTTCTTTTTTTTTTATCTCCCACTGCTCGTCAAATTAAACCTCGTTTCCTCTGTTCTCGCAGTCCCATCGATTACAATCGAATCCCCATCGACTTGGCGGTTGTATTCATACGCGTGCTGGATCTTCGCCAGATCAAAACCCCTCGAACGCTCGATCTAAACAACCGCTCAAGATTGATAACGATTTTATATACCATTCCCCACCACCGCGTTCCTCTTGCGCGCGACTTCTTGCGCGAAATTCTTCCCCAACCCTTCCGTATCGCGCTGGTTTAATAATTGTTTAATTTTATCTATAATCTTTACAGCGATAATCTAGACATTGACGATGTTTGGCTGTCCGAAGGACATTGATTGAACAGCAGATTACAATTTCGCGTGAAACCTTTTAGTCCCCTTCTAATACACTTTGAAACTTTTTAACCACGATCGACGTATCGATCAGCGACAGAAGTCGGCCGTAATAAAAGTGATTCGAAATCGCATCGAACATCCGATATTGGCAGATGTGACAGGAACCGATTCGGAATAAAAATTCCGCTTGATCGCGAAAAATTTTGTCGCGTTGATCACGGGTTACCGGGACCTGAGCTCGAATTTCCGATTCGTAGCGAATTAAAGGCTAGGCTTTTGGTTATTCCGTTTCTGTACCGAAATATCGGCTTCCAATGGAAATAGTTCGTCCGCGAACTCTATTAAACCGTGCCTCGTAATCGATTTATTAGCACTTAAATTAGGATCCAGGCTTCGCTGTTCCTCTGAAATTCGATGTTCAAGTTTATTGTCACGTAACGTTCCTCATGAAACTTTAACTAAATTCAGGGAACTGTTTCTTTTTAGAGTCCATGAAAAATTTATATTTATAGTTCTCATTTTCTAATTTTATACTGTTCTCTAAATAATTCTCTTAATATATCAAAGTGCTATTGGATCACGGTTGACCTAGTCACCGCAGTTAAAGAATATTCGATACCTCTTCGTAGTTTTCTATTTGAAATTCAACGTTTATCTGTATCCCCTTACGAAGCACCTACTTGGAAAGAAAATCGACTTTCAATGCAACAGAATCTGATGCAAAGTATTCGGCTAGATCCCTCAATTGTTTTGCTCTCGGATGCACCGTAGAAAATGCATTTGAAAGTATTCGTTTTTCTTGTTTCTGGTTTGAGGAGGAATTTTCCTCTCGTTTAAGAACGAGCAACGGATCGCTGGTGGAAACAGCTGGTTACCAGGAGAATCCTCGAATCCTTCCGTAATCCGTAATTCGGGGAAAGAGTAGAGGAGCAGCGATGTTTCCATGACGTCGAGACGGTTTTCACCGCGGAAACCTCGTCCCTTCGGGCAGAGGACGGAAGTCGCGAGCCATTTTTCAAACGACGCGGAAATTAGATGTCCCTGGACCCTGCTCGATCTCTCTTTCCTATCAAGAATCATCGACAGACGTTTGAATTACGTTCCTCCCGCCAGCTCGATTTTCCCTGTACATTCGAAGTACGTTCGCAGTTTGGTGAAAACGTGCGAGGATCGATTAAAAGGCTTCGTGAACGGTTTCGATCGAAGCATCTGCTCGATGGATGGAAGATTCAATGGGAGCATCGTCGATTAAGCTGGGCTCGGTTCGACAGAAAACGATCCGAAGTCGGCGCAAACGGTCGCTACGAGTTTACTGGATTACTTGGCTTCCAGTATGCACAGAACGGTCCGCTCGCGTCCCTCTTGTCCGGCCAGGCAATCACCTTAATGATAATTTACGATCGAACGCATAAACGTGTCCACGCCGGATGGAATTGATTTGTTTACCCTCGAAGGATTCTCACGCGAGTCCACGCGGATCCTGGACCTCTTACGGGTGGCCTCTCTTCCCTTTTCTTCTTGCTTCTGCTCTTTTATTTTGGCACGGCAAGATTTTCGAGCGTTAAGGTGTTCGTTTTCAGGTATTCAGGGCCCGGACTGGTTGACGAGCCTGGCCCCTTTTAAATCGACGCGTTTCACGTCGGACTTTCTTTTGTATATTTATCGGTTAATCGATTCTTTTGGCCGAACGCTCGTTTCTGACGACGATTAATTGCACTTCCTGCCGGCGGGATTATTTGAGAATTCTTCGAGGCTCGACGATGCTTTCCACCGGCTTGATTGGGAAACGCCCGGGAAGCTTCCCGATTGCTTTCTTTTGTTTCCACGACCCGACAGAACTACGAGCGTTGCTTGCAAAGATAACGCAATAAGGAGAGCTTCGATGAATCCGGAAGACAGTGGTGACGATTGAAGAAAGGGATCTCGGGGCAAGAAGATAGAAGAGAGAAAGGATTTCGATTTAAGGGATTTCGAGAGCTGAAGTCTCTTCTTATAAAACAATCTTCGAGATTTGAAGTTTCTTTATTTTGATTATTCTTACGTGAAATTTCTCGAAATAGAAATTGTTCTCAAATTTCAGGTGTTTTCAAGAACACTTAATAAGGTTAATTTCGACAAATTGCTGATTCTACGTTATAAAACAAGTCAGAAACTGTGTAATTATCAAAGTAATAATCAAGGTAATATTCATTTTCGAAAACTCGTTTGATACGAGCACGTTTAATTACAGTTCCATTTAATAAAGTTCAGTGGAAAATATTCAATGAACGCATAACAAGAAAAAATATTCCACTAATTTTGTTAGCTCAAAAATCATTGAAAATATAATTTGGTCCGGCGTGCAGGCAACACGAATTCCTTAATTAAAATGTAGCCGAGTGCATTCGAACTCGACGAGTTTTCAGCATTGATTTTCTCGTAAAAGAAACTCTTGCACGAACAAATTTACTATACTTGCTTTTTCGCATCAAATTACCTGTCTTTCTCGCTTTTCCTATAAAATATCTTATTAGCTACCTTTATGACAATTAATTCAATTTCCTCAAAAGCAAAATTAACTGTGCAAAACAATTTTGCTTTTTAACACAGAATTATTACCTCTTTCTCTACATCCAAATGAATTTAATGAAATATTTTTCCGTTAACCGGCTTGAATCATAAATCGAAGCACGATGGTCGGTGAGAAGGTATAATTGAGCCGTAATCTAGACAGCATTCGCGGAATTCTCCAAGTTGCCTGTCACATTAAATCAATCTGTGACAGAGGATCATCAGGAAAGCGCGTTTTGTTTTAAATTTATCATCCGACCGTAATTGAACTTTCTGAATATTTCAAAACCTTATAATAGATATTTGATACAAGATATTCAATTTACACCTGAAACCGCCGCTTGATTTCAATTCCATTCCACCAAGATGAAAGATCTTGTAACCGAGATAATTCAAGAAACTTGGAACAAAGCAACGGATACTAAATCGCGGTAGGTCCGTTGAGGAGGAGAAACGATAGCGGTATCGATGTGACAGGTCACGGACATGATGGCCCCGTAAATCGTCAAGGTAAATCCGTATCGTTCCGGATGTATCGACGTTTCTCGTGGAACGTCGTGTAATGAGAAATTCGGTTGTTCCGCGGTTGTGTATCGATCGGTTAGCGAACATAAAGCAATTATTCGACGCGTGGCCGGCCGCTGGCAAACCTCATCGAGTCTGGTGAACGCCAGCTGAAAGCAATGAACGAGGAACCGACGTACACAAACGGCTTGTACTCTTGTCGAAAGGTCGTCCCTCCTGAATCACCGAGCTGGATTTAATTAACGGTGACGCGTACGTGGACGTGGACGTGGACGCGATCGGCCCCGTTCGCTATACTTAGCTTCCGAAACGAAGAGACCCGTGGCTGTCCCGTGGACGAGCAACGCTCCTTTGGCCCGTGTCTCCTGCTTTGTTATTCCCAGGAAACCAGCTGCAATCGATATCCAACAGATACATTGGACATCTCTAACACCACTGATGAAACAATGTTTTCGCACGCGAAAGAGAATATTTCTTGATATTTCCACGTCTTCGATTGTTTCGTCAAATCAAAGAGAAACAGTACAAAGCGTTCGACACACATTACACGCGTCCAAGTAATCTGGTTTAGGTAATTAATCAAGGAAAGCGGGTGGTAACTAGCCTTTCATCATGGATCGATGCCTTCTGTTTGGGAGAAACAGGTATCTTTGTCGCGTGCCAGGATAGCAATGCGAGGATCTTCGCTAATAGAAACGGGATCGTGGCTGATCTCTACACAACGCCACGCGCTTGTCTTTGTGCCACTGAAAGCGTTTCAATTTCAAACAACGTCCAGATTACGTGTTCAGTTTTCATTCAACCAATTTCTCGTGATCTCGTTAGGATATCAAGTGTTTTAGTAATTACTTTAATAATAAAATTTCATTCGTTTCGAGAACGTGAAAATTAAAATGACAAAGAGGAACGGAGGAATTCGAAAACGATCTACTTCGAACTCGTGGGCTAGTCGTTGCTTAATTAGTACCGACGTACAATTAAGCGAGAACGCTTAAGTTCGGACCACGCCCCGTGCCGCGTCTGCGAAGATAAATTGGCAGCAATGAATGCCAATTGGGCCTGTGCACGGCCGTTTCGAACACCGCTTGGATTCGCAAGCTCCCTCCTAAGCGTCTTAAGCCGCCTTTAGGGATCGATATCGCTCGATTCGATCGGGCCCCCAGATTTATTCGCCCCAGATAGCCTACCACCGTCCACCAACAGGCTCCAGCCGATTTCACACTAAGTGGATAATTACGGATTAATCGGGAATTTAATTATCGATTGAACAAAGAGAGCAATACCGTCTTCGGCCGGTTGAAATCACGCGATACATCGTCGTACGAAAGAATCACTGCCGTTTTAGTTTGTATTCGAAGAAACTAAAAGCTGACGAATTTCTAAACACGCGTTCCTGCCAGATCGAGCACGAATGGTTTTTCCAAAACCACCCCGTGGCGCAGGGTCTCTCTGATCCTTTCACTGATTGCTGGTTTCCCTCGAAGCGCTGTCGATGATCAGCCTTCGAAGCCGCGGGCTGAACGCGATTCACGTACAAATGTAACCAATGGTACTTCGTTGAAAAGAGCAAACATTGAGCCAATTTCCGATACCGGTGTGCTAGCACCATCGATAAGGGATGCTCGCACCCCATTGTGTTCCTCCTGTCTGTTAGCGTTTCCCTTCGCTCTCTCATTTCCCACGATGAACACTTTTGTTTAAACAACTAAGGTATCTCTATTCAAATTCCGTAAGAATTTTTTCGCGGCGATGCAGAAACGTTAGAAAGGGATACGTGGGATCGATGCAAAGAAGAAATTCGAAAAAAAAAAAAAAAAAAAAGAAAAGGGATCGAGAATCGAGTCGCATCGGTTAGCGGCGTCTCGTGAAATGGAGACGGTCCCGCGAGTACGAAAAGGGAATAAAAACTCAGGATAGCGTGGCTTTTTAGAGGTGAAGCTTCTTCTATCGGGGTCGAGAGGGTGACTACAGGAAAAGGGCGGTCTGAGACCCATCAAAGCCACGAAAGCTCTGAATGGTGCACATCCACGCGAGAGAAACGCCAGTGCAACCGGCGTCTGTTGCTTTCCAAGACGTTGCCATTATGGGAAATCTTTGGATAAAACCCATTGCCGCGGGAAATAGAAAACTCCCTAGCCGACGTCTCTTACGGTGTTCTATTGCTTGAAACGTCCACGATGATCCTACATTATCGTTCCCTTTGCCTATCTTCTGATAACCTTACGCTTTTCATTTTATCACGCGATTAATTATGGTAGGTAAATATATGCGACATATTTTATGTTCTAGGTAATCCCATAGAAAAAGATGAAGAGGTTTCGAGTCGAGCGAGCGTCCATGAAGCGTTTGAGCTTCTTTAACCCTAGGAATCTCAAGTTAGTCCAAGAGAATACAAAGATGAATGATAAAATAAAAAAATACTCCACTTATAACATACGCCCTTGGGATTAGTAGGGTTAATGAAGCATTTATCATAATTCAATTAAGGTAAACTTTACCCGAAAAAAACCGTTAATTAATGAATTAAATAGTAACGAGAAACATTTAACTGTCATAGTAAAGTGAAGCAGTTGTTAAATCGCCGCTTTGGAAAATGTGCGGCCGCGTTAATGGAAAACCGAAAGTAAGTAGATTCAGACGATAAGCTGCTTTTCTCCGCGATTTCTCGCTCCTGTATTTTACCGGATAACGTATATCGTTAATGGTACACGGTCGGCCAAAAAAGCGCGGAGCTACTCGAATCGTTGAGAGGCGTTGGACGTTGAAATTCAACAGAAGTTTCTGCGCGCCGAGGGCTTATGCAGTTTAGAGAGTTATTACGCGAAACGTACGTCTCATTTTCGATTCCAGTAACGGTACTACGTGCCAGTACTTTGGCTACTCCAGCAATAAAATTCAAACTCTTCGAGTATACGTTTTCGCGGCTGACAGCTGGGAAGTAGAACTCTTCTGCGCTTTGAAACGATAATGTTTGCCGATATTTTACGGAACATTGTGGAAATATTTCGATCGTGTACTGTATTTAGGCACGAAGCAGATTATTTTATAACACGTAATTTCTATAAGTCTTATGAATCCGTCCGGAAGGTCGGCGACGCACGAAACTTTTTCAGCGCGAATCATTTCTGAATAATGTTTCTATGCGTGTAATTTCCTCTGGCAACGCGTAATTCAGTTTGTTTCCAAATTCTCTGAAACGTTTCATCCAAATTCCCCGTCGCTAATGACATCGTTCGTATTACGAATGTACATACTATCACGGACTGGTACACGAGATTATCAAATTCGACGTAATCAAACAGGTTAATTAACGAGATTTAATAACGTCAAACAGATTGGTAGTAACGTTTATCGGGAGGCAGACCTTTATGAAATTCTAGGGCACGATGTTATTTCACGGAGGCAGTGAATTCTATCGTTATTAACATAGATCCTCCTTCACCTACATTGCGTTTTTCCTTCCGAGCAGGCTAGCATGCTCGGCCGTGTAACCAAGGTGTATTTAGTAGGTTGATTCCACAGGGACACTAATCACGACGCGCCTATTCCTGGACGGTTTACGTCGACGTCTATCGTCGCTGGACATCCGTTTCGCGTGGCAACGTCTCCGTCGTATTTTCCACCAATTAGACGCGCGACGCACCGTCCGACAGGTATATCCCGGTCTCTCGGTCGTTAGTAACGAGCCACGTCGTCGTCGTCGTCAGCGACGAGCTGGCAGTGCACGCCAACCGAAGACTCTCGACGATCACCGACGCTTATAGGATCTTCGTCTCGCCCGTGTCTTGGCTTCCATTGACTTTGGGCTGCAACGACCAGTAAACCGGAAACTATCGAGATCACGGTTGACTGACCTCTGGTAAAGGAAGGAAACACTTGAGGAAAGTTTCGAGAGGCCAATATTTCGTAACTGAACCGTATTCCTTGGGTCGAGTAACTCTCTTGGCCAACTCTCGAGTAATCTTCTCTCGACGAGGTAACCGTGGATCGCATACAAATGTATCGCGACCACCCTCTGTTCTTTCGTCGACCGAACGGATACGATTGAATTTTCTACCTTATCTTTTTTTTTTTCAAGTGATCAACTTTGTATTTACATTCAGTTATCGCAAAACGAGCGTTCGACTGCAATCTCCTGCAATCGAGTACCTGTGTGGACTTTTACAAGAACAAAGGTACGCTCGATGGTGGATGTCGAAGGGTCCGTGGTAAAAATTCCAGCTACCGGAATGAAATGAAGCTTCGGAATTCGACGAAACGCGACGATCGTCAATTATCCGACGGGTGTCGGTGGAAACCGAGCGTATCGAGGATCGTCCAGCGTCGAAATTCTCTGGACCGTGATACAATAAAACGCGTTCGCGTTTCGCGCGATAGATATTTTCCAAATGAATTGTCGTTTCGGTACGACCTATAAAGTTGTTAAAGCCAACCTTACGAGCACGCGAGGAACATTAATTCGTGGACGAGGCGGATACTCGTTACCGTACACGTAGAGAAGGTGGGCGGATTGGGTTGGATAGGGTTGCTCGAAGCGTCTCGCGAGCCTCGAGTCGTTCGAACGAGCCGGAACCGAGTGACATCGGCCCAGTTACAATTCCCTACGTGCAGGTAATCCCGAGGATCTCGTCGAGACAAACGCTGAAGGGCCTTTCCGGTAGAGAAGGAGGGTGTGTTCCGTGGGACCGCCCACGACAAGGCGCGTTATCGAGCAGCAAGCCTCGTAGCCGTTTCGCATGGTGAAACGGAACGCGCGTCGGGCTAACAAGCTCCTCCATTAACGCTACGTTACACGTGACACGTTACGCGAATTTCGAAACACCGATCCGGAACTGTTTCAATCCCCCCCTCCGCGCACCCTCCTTCTAGCCGCGTCTTACCCAACTACCTGACGCCGACCAGCCTTTGAACGCCCTCCTTGATGGACGCGACCGTGTACACCCTTACTACCCTCTGCAACTGCTTTCCACCGGAATCACCCTTTGTACCGAGATCCACAACGGTTTGTACGCGACCAACCATCTTCCTCGAATATTCAACTCCGCACGAAGAAGGGTTCTTCCTCCGGATAATTGGTACACGCCATTTTAATAAATTCCTCTCCACGACGGTTAACGAACAACAGTTTTTCGGGCGACGAGTGCGAATGCTACGTTAATTACAAACACAATAACGTGGTGTTTTTATCGTCTTTTTATTCACTGTGGAAAATTTGCCATTTAAACGCAAAGGTGTCGACAACTGCTCCTCGTAAATCCAAAATTTTGCAAAAGAAACGTGTAATCCCATTTGTAATATCTTTCTTGCCGTTCCCATAAAAATATGAACGTAATACCTCTATTAAAGAAGTTAACGACTACCGTCGCGACGTTTGCTTAGCGAATAATCATATTGGAAGTAGAAACGGATACGACGAGTTTCCCTCGGGGTATCCTCGAGTATATTTGCCGGGCTTTGTCTTGTCTGCTGCTCGATTGCGCACGCATCGGCTTTGCTAATGTATCGAGTTTGTCTCGGCTTCTGGATGCGCAACAACGGATGGTCGGATTATCCGTAACAGGAATTGTGTGCGATTCCAGTCAGCCTGACATTTCTAATTATCTCACGGATAAATCTATCCCGGCCGTTTCGCCGCTATGGATTCCCACGGGACCGTGGCGTGTCAGTTTTCCTGTTTCGGACTCGAAACGGAACAAAGATACCTTCAGCGAGCTGATAAAGGTGAAAATTCTTCATCTACCACTCGAGTTATTCCCACAGATTGCCATCAACCATGTCTTTATTAAGAAACATAAGTCGGGCAGCTGGTATCTATACTGTCAGATACGTTCGCTTCGATGAACGCGCGAAAACGCGACGAGGAAACTTTAATCTCGTTACGCTGGCCCCCGCCAGAGGTGCGAACTTTTGATTGCGAGGACGGCTTGCAACTTCGAATGCAAACTATTGCGAGAGCGTGTTAATGAAATCCGTAAGCGGGCGCGAGATATGCAGATGTTACAATCAACGGGCCGGACGGCGCTGGCAATACGTCGAAGACGTAATCAAGGCAGCTTAGTTAATCAGACGTAATATAGTCACCAAATAGAGATAAGTCAAAGCAAACGGTGTTGCATCCATCTACGACGCAATATTAAGACGATAGGGAACGGCGGGGTTGCGAGGATAAATGAAACATAGACGTAAATTTTGCTTAATGATGTAGCTCGTCAGGACGGAATACTCGGCTGCAGATTAGATGCGAAGCGATGTTGGTGCTAACGAAATGGGACGCCGTTTAAATCTTCCGCTTCGCGAATACCCTCTGCTATTCCTCGATGAAGATATATTACGGTATACAGTTTACCCGGAACATATGCTTCAAATTGCCAAACATAGTCAAAATTAAATAATACATGGCAGCAATCAGCTGGGGCAAGATTACTGTTCTCCCTGGAAGTGGGTCCCTTTTTTTTTAATAAAGACACGTAGTTTCATTATTCGAACCGAGAGACGATTTACGTAGCACTGTAAACGTGTTCGAACGACGGGGTTGGAAGACAAGAGGAAGGGGTTAATCGTGATTCGAGTCGATTCAAACGTATTCGAAGGTAATTTGAATAATTGTGAAATGCCGCGTGGTGGTCGTTCGGTACCATGTACTTTCTTGGTTCCCGTCTCGAGTCCCCGGGTCTCGTTCCTCGTCCTGTTCGACGACCTCTTGCTCTCGTGTTTCCCGTGGCATTTCAAAATCAATTTGTCTTCCGCGTTCCGCGCCGCTCTCCATTCCCTTCAATTTGGCTTGTAAATGTCGTCTGAATATATCTAGCTGCCCCGAGGAAGGTTGCTTTTCCAGGGGGCCAATCTCTATCCCGAATCCTGGCGACAGACGAACGGGAACGCCTATCTGGACGAGTATCGACAACCGGAATCGACCAAGAAATTCTTCGTCCACCGTGTCGAGTTTACGTCCCGCGGGATTTCAATCGTTCTCTAACAAATAAACAATGGAGAAATCGATGAAAAATGGGACGAAATCTTGGACGTACGGACCACTCGATACGATTTCCTATCAATGTTATTCGCTTGTCTTCCCTTCTGAAACCATCCTTTCTACCACGTATCGACATCCTTTTTATTTATTTTTCGTTATGTTCTTATTTTATTTTCTGTATCGAGAGGATTGACTATTGCCCATCAGATTCTTGGAATACGACATTTTACGATTCAAATTATCGACAAGATGTTCTCTGGATAATGCAATCATAGGCGATAAATATCACGTTTTACTCGAAAGACTAAGGTAGAATTATCTTGCCCTTGTCGTATCACCAATGATTGCTTGTTTCCAATTTTTTAATGAAAATTCTTGGTCGTTTGTTTCTTTTTCTTTTTTTTTTTTTTCTCTCTCTCTCTCGTTTCAAGAACGCGACAATTTCGCGTGCACGCAGCGACGAGATCTGTACGCATTTCCATAACCGGACCCATTCCATCCAGGCTCCGTATTCAACGGATTTAAAAGCCGGCTTAATTACCGTAAGATCGTATTCTGCCTCCTCGAGTTATTAATTTTAACTACCGGCCGTCGTGTATATCTCGTGTTCACCGAACCAGCTCCATATTATGTTCCACGACTGGCATATACCGAGCAACGATAAATCGTGTTTTCGTTGCTTCAGCCCCCTTCTTGCCCTCCCTTCTGTTCGAGTTCTCACGAATTAAAAGCTAGGCGAGCTTCAGACGAGACCGTGTTCGACCGTCTGTTCGCTCGTTTCCTCGACGCGACGCTGAAGATAATCTTGTTATTACGGAAAACCGTCGGAAACTCCGCGACGCGCTTTCATGTCGGCTAAAATAGGTGGCATCGTAGTAACTAGAGCATCACATCCTCTTGCATTAAATTAGTCGCATCTATCTCCTTCTCTCTATCTACCCTTCCTGCTCTCAGCAGGCCAAATTTCCCTTCTTCCTTTCTTTTATTCTATTTAGCCCTTTGGTTCATGTTACACCTTCTTGTCTAGACGATTCGATCCTCTCTGCGCCACGAATTACTGTAGAATTTCTAATTGTGGAGATTCCTAATCGTTTCAACAATTTTGTCCTTTAAACGTTGTAGGAGAAAAGGGTTAATCAGTAAGAAATATGTTTTCGTGGTCGAGCAAATTGATCAGACGTGATAGTAGTCGATTTAAACGCGGACAGGGATGTTTCGAAGGAGATTGTAGAGCTACGTGGGTAACGAACGATACGAATAGAGATACACCGAGGACCATTCATCATTTTGCAACTGGAGCCTTGCTCCGCAACGTCGATCTCGTCAATCACCCTTTACAAGCGAGGAAAAAGAATTTCCTTCTTGTCTCGCAGAAGCTACATACTTCTGGGACACTGATTCGCACAGTCATCTCGTATTCCTTCTTCGTCTTGGAAAAACCTGCGACCCGGGAAATGCAACATCCATCTTTGTACGTTTTCAGAAATCGAGTTTCATTGGAAATACCGACGATGAGATGTGCCGCAATATATAATACAATCGGGAAGATCGTTATTCTACGTGATAGAACATATTAGAACAAAGAGTGTATAGAAAAAAGGGATACGAGTTTACGAATCACTGGACGAAGGGTGGAATACGGCATGGAGGGACCATTTCCTTTCTTCGGATGCTGTTTACGAGATATCTCGCAGACGAGATCGATCGCGTCGGGCGCCAGGAAGACGCGACAAGAGTCAAACGAACCTTAGGAAAGCCGTGCGTACGCGTTTTAATCCCCCAAGCCTCGTGTCTCCCCCATTTTCTCTCTGATCGCACCCTCGTCCGACAGCCTCCGCAGACCAGAGTCAACGAGACGAAGCGAACCTTTCTCCTCTTCTGGGCCATTACTTCCCCCCCCCCCATCTGTGACTGTGTGCTCGTTAATTAAGCACTCCGTGGAATGTGTGTCGCGATTAAACCTTTTGATCTTTCACGGAATTTTTCATTGCTCGATGTTGCTTCAATTTTGATAATTTTTTAAAAATGTTCCTTTCGATCAGCGGAGAGAGATGTTGACTCGTTTCCGTTTCGCGTGGTCGTTGCTGCTCGGTCGAGGAGGCCGCGAAGAGAAACGGAAGGGAGAGGCGGAGGGGTTGGAGTCTAGTACGAGGCAATTAAAAACTGGGGCTCGCCTCGAGAGGGCTTGTTACGGCCACGGTTCCACATTTATCATTTTTCCGCTGGACCTCGATGCTCTCGGAATCCCACACCCGCGCACACCGTTGCCCCACCCGCGCACCCTCCACCCTCGCTCACCCCACGGCTTAGTTGAATTTCATTGTTTCTCTTTTAGCGGCGCTATCGGCACCGATAAATCGAGCCAGAGCGTTTTTCAATGCCACCTCCCGAGAATGGATCGAGCCGCGGTCCAGATAAAGACGGAATTGCCGGTTATTCGGTGCCGCGGTTACACGCTCCCATAAATCCCTGCAATTATTAATCCCCTTATCGAACACGTCCCTCTAAACTCCATACACTCCGATCGTTTCCTTTGTTTCAACAATGTTTCACCAAGTACTACGTTTTGAATTGTACATAGCGGGTGCAAGTAGAAACGTAGATTTCTCTTCTAGATTACTATGTTCATTGTACTTTGTTAATTAAATAGCAGAGACTTTAGAATATCATTCTGAAACGTGACACGACCGAGGGACGTGTAGAAATTGTTAAACAGTGTTTTGCATGTTTCTACGTCGTCTGATTCGGAAGGGTTAATACGCGTACAAAGCTTCATGAAATTTGGAGAAGGAACAGTACGATATATATCCATCCTTCTTTATGGCGTTTCACGCTAAAATCCGGTAATTACATTTAATTCATTGAACAAATAGTCAGATGAATTCCAACGATCGGTAGGAGCGTGTTTCTCGCCGCGTTCCAATTCCTCGATGTATGAAAAAGCTAGCGGAGCGAGAAACGAGATTAATGGGTGCTAATCAACGCATTGTCATCTATTTATTCGCCCGGCAATTTGCCCCTATTAGCGGCTGGGTTAATTCTAGATGCGATATTGGAAACTTCTGCTAATCAGGACGAGCACTTGACCGGCTGGGTCAATAAACGGCTCGCGAGCTGATTCGAACGCGTCCACGTCGAGCGTGTTGCCAATGTTCATTCGCCAAGGCAAACTCGTAGCCCTGCAAGTGGAATAATCGTGACCAATGACCCGGAATACACGGCTGTTCGAGTAAATCGTAACGCAAGTTCACTGAATTCAGTGTCGAAATCAATTCGAGGCTCTTCGTGCTCTTTTTTTTTTTATTTTTATTTAACATTATACATTTGACACCCCCGCGTGAAAAGAAAAGAATCTCAAAAGTATACCGATCGAACGACAGTGTATTCGGAATCGTACGAATGTCAGACTTGTCAGAAACAAAACGCGAGCGTGAAAATCGTGTTCAGAAGGGTGTGAAAAATAATCACCTTACGGTTCGGTTTCCATCGATGCATACCGATGCTGATCCAAGAGAAACGAGCTGGATTCACCGCGAAACAGTTGCGAAACCTCGTTAGAACGTCCGATGGGGGGTGGCTTTAGCCCCGACAGTCACGAAGAACAATTTACATGGCGGGGCGTTACGGCGCGGAATACCGGCAAAGCAAACCAGCGCCGTCTACTTCCCCTCACACGCACGTCAATCAACCGGATCCAGGTGGTGGTGCGAGTCGGTGAAACCATATACGAACCGTTTACATTATCATACAGAGAGAGGGTGAGTTGGAGAGAGCACGCGAGAGAGAGAGTGAGAGTGAGTAAGGGGTTGAACACGCGGCTCGCCTAGATTTACGTGTATTTACGCGTCCCCACGAATTTGTCGGCGAACAAATGGGGAGCGGTTAAGCGGTGCCCGGATATCGTCATAGTTCTAGCGAACTATCAGAAACGTAGTTAACCGGTTATTCAGTGCTGCCGGTTCATTTAAGCTTCTCCTACCTGCCTCCTCTAACCGTGAAATTGCACGGAAATTGGTAATTTAAACGAGTCTTATGAAACACTATCACACACTGAATTCTCCTTCACATTCAACAATCCGCTTTATGTTTCTTAATTGCTGTGCAAATAATATCGAGCTTGGTAAGTCGGGCTTCTTAAATTTAAGAAATCGAAATCGAAAGGACAACGATTCGTGTGGAATTCAATCAGGGTATCCACGCGACCATAGGACGAGTAAATCTCAATGTTCCTGAAACTGGTGGGTAATGGTATTTGGAATAGAATTTAATGGAAATCCATTATACTGCGTACACGTAATTAATGCTCGGATGGGATTTAATCGACACCCAATAAATTACAAACTATTACACGAAACACAAATCTGTTTTATGGGATAAGGATTAACGCGTATTTCTCCGCGGTACACCCTGGAGATATCCTGAAAGTGTTGAGAATTCATACGTGCTATTATTCATATTAAGCTTCGACAGGAATCGGTAGGAAATATCTCGAAGGGACTTATTACGACGGCCACGTAAGAAAGCGTCCTTATAGAGGGTAGGTCGGGCGAAAAAAAGCTGGATTACCCTTAAGACGAGGAAATTCGTGGGCCGGCAGTAGAGGCGGCGGTAATATCGTGTTTTCTTCTCCGGATAAAGGCCGACGAAATCCGTGCTTTACCCCCGTGGAATCGGACCGACTTATCGCGTTCAAGGGACGAGGGCCAGATTACGAACGGAATAAAAAGAGGTTGAACGAGAAGGGAACCTCGGAGGATTTTCTCGTTCGTGGAAAGTATTTTCCTTTTTTTTTTTTTCCTCTCTTTCTTCTTCATCGAAATCACGTGGGGGGATGCGTGTTTAAACGGGCGAACCAATCTCGCACTGCAAACAATACCGAATGAACCGCGTTCTCTCCGATGGCCGTATAAATCTGAGCATTTGGATGTCCCTGCTTCCTTCCGCGAGAACATCCCCAACGAGTTGCTTTTATTCTTACAATTTACAACAAGATGCAGCTGCATCCAACCGCGTACGTTGCATCGGATGCTTTCGAGCTTACAAAGTTTATTTCTAACTTTCTGCGATATTGTAACGGTTTAAGGGAGCTTCTTTAGAAAGATACATGATACTTTAGATAAAGGATAATAATGAAAAATTCAGGTACCGAGGTTACGAACGCGTCACGCCAACCAGCGAAACATTCCATCAACGTCCCCTTATCGATCCGCTTATCGCTCCCGCTCTCACGAAATTATCCCGACGAGGTATTAAAGAATACAGAATTCTGGGAAGAAGTTCTATGAAAGTTTCATCAAAGGAAGGCTAGCTCGACAAGAGATTCACCGAGTCGTTGCTCGCTTCGTTAGCCTTGGCTCATCTTTCGAATGCTCGAAATCAGAAACGAAATTCGAAGAAAGTCCCTCCCCGGCTCCGTTGCTGTTTGACTTGGTCTCGACGTTGCTAAGAAGAAACCGCGCGAATTGCTTCTGTCACGAATGGAAGGGAAAAGCCTCGCGATCCATTAATTTCTCATCCAATTTGTAGGCAGGGATGATCCGCGACCGCTTTCTTCAGGGCTCCGGGGGGTAGGAACCCCCTAAAGATGGGAAGATTCCTGCCACGGATTAGAATCAAGCATCGGGACGGAAAAGTCAGGTCGACGGATTAATTTACGACGGTTCGTTGAAACAGATCCGGGGAGATTTATCGAGGAACGATGACCTCGCGACCTTTCAACCCCCTCAGAAAACGAAATCTGGCCATTTTCTCGCGAGGACCTTCCGCCAATCGAACGGGCACTTCGATTTTCTCTCTCCTACTCGAGACCCTTTCCGAAGGGTAATCTCGAGACTCGCTAACGAGACACCGAGTTTGTCAACGTCTTTACGACTGTTCGAAGGGCTTTCGAGGGTGACCTCTGGTCCAGGGGCTGACTTAACGGGACACGATGCTAGCTGGACGATAGTCGTCCACTTGCCGAGTGGAAGTCTCGGCTCTTGATTCGACACGGATCAGATCGGATCGAATCTTGCAACTTGACGAGTCCTTGGACGCTGCTAATGAGGAGTTTACTCTTTTAATGGGAACTTTTAATTATCCAACCTTCCGAGATACTTCTCCTTCTTTCGCTTCTTCAACGTTTATACCGACAATTAACGATCATAAATATTGTGACGTACAAAGACACCGGGTTAATATTCGAATACCAGGGTGTTTAATTAAATTATTACTCGGTATCTTCTTTTGCAATTTACGTTAAAATATATACCCATTTGATAACCAGTTTTACCCTTATTTCCATCGCGTCTAAAATATTCGATACGAGGAGATTTTGAAAGAAACGTGATCCATTTCCTACGGGATTATCTTGTACGATGAAATTACGATGAAAAGAGTCAATGGGAAAGAAAGCCGTTTTCCAATGAAAATTGAACGTGGCGAGATTCCAAGCACGACGACGCGACGCGACGCGAAGAAAGGGATGGGTGAAAGGATCTCTCCGATGGGTGCTTAAAGCTCGACGCTGTCGTTCGCGATCGCAACCCGTTTTTGTCTCGCTACGACATTAATAATACATAGCAGTGTACATAGAAGGGAACGGTCGTTCGGTATAACTGGGATCGCGCGAAAGCAATATCTTGCGCCATTAATATCAGCGGAAGGATAGGGACATGCCTATCCTGCGGCCTCCAATGCATTCTATTATACCCATCGCTACGATATGTGTGTATATCGATATACCTATGTACGCGACACGACGCCAAGATTCTCCTACTTCCTCGTATTATCGACCTAAATCGAGCCGTCCTGTAAATAGAGCGCTCTGCTTCCTGAAGTCATGAATCGGCCGTCATTAATCTTATTTGATTTATCGCTGTACGTGCTTGATTGAAACGAGGAATCTTCGCTCGCTCATCGCTCCAACGTTCCTCTTTTCTTCGAGAAAATTTATAGACGAGCTTTCTGAGAAACGAGGAAAATTTAACAGGTTGACTGTCGCAGTGGAAATGAATAGGAATAGTCAGACGTGTCAAACATCGTTGGGGAAAAAAAATGGTACCTACGATTACTATATCATCACCTAATCCATGGTGATAAATCAGGTGAAAGAAAGTCACCAATTGCCGTAATAAATCGGCCAACGATTCGTAAATGTCGTTCTTTCGGTGATTATTCGGAAGTGAAAGCCATTTTCCTTTCACGCCCTACATGCGCGCACCCAGTCGGCCAACCGATCGTCGCCGTGCAGGGCAATTCGAGTAAACGACGACGGAATTAAACTCGCCCCATTGCCGATGCGAACGGTCCCGATACAAGTCGTAGTATTTCAAGGAACACGAAACCCTCGTACTTTTTCTTCTCCAAGACGTTTTTCCAACGACTGTAATTTTATTTGCTCCCCGTTTCGACCGCCACCCTTAGCTACGGGCTCGTTGGATCCTTATCGGGGAATTTGTACGATACCCTTAGCCCCTGCTTTTCTTGCAAACAGAAAAACCCTGCCACCTTTCCTTTTTTCCTCCTTTCTACCAACAATGAATATCAAAATGCCTGGAGACGATAATTTTCGACGGTTCGACCTCGTTTTTTTTTTTTCTTTCTTTTTGCTTATAAAATGGTTAATACATATTTCAGGATATCGATGTCTGATTTATGAGGGATCGTTCTACTTACGCGCGTTTCAACGACTACACGCTGGAAATATCGTTCATTATTTTCGACCCGAATCCATTTATCGAATCAGGATCTCGTCGATGGTTCGAGTTATCGCGAGCTCCGATTTTCGTTGAAAGAAAGCAACGAACCGATACCGTGGAGAAACAAAGTGAATCAGTGTGTACACTCGCGAGGGTTGAAGAGAGTATCGAACACGTAAATAGCGCGTGAACGGTGTAGCTGTTATCTGTCGGAAGCGTTACAACGCGTAGCCGCGATTTCTCTGATAATAGCATCGGCCGCGAATTTTCATTGACGCGTGTTGGAACCCGAGTGCACTTATCGCGCGTGAAGAGTCCTATCGACGAGCTGCAAAATTGGCGTTCCGCCAGCCACATCGTGTCGCTTGCGAATCCCTCGTGTGCCTTTCGCGAGAGTGGCATTTTGTTGAAATAAAAAAAAAAACAGAGAGTAAAAAAGCCGAAAAACAGTGGAAGCGTTGGAGGATGAGAAAAGGTTGGAAAACCATCATGCGTTGTTTTGCGCCTGAATCTAGAAAACTGAACGTCTGGCTAAGGCTTTTGTCGTTCTTTTAGCCGGTAATCGATTTCGAAACGCGTGAAATATCCGTCTCTTCGTTTTTCACGCGAAACTGGGCTACGGATAAATTCCAACGCGGAAAATTCCCGGCGATTGGTAGGATTCTGGAAACGTGCGAAAACGGCACGCGCGATTAATTGGATCGAATCATCGAATAGGCGGTCGGACGGGCGTCACTTTTCCGACTCGGTCGGCCGTCATCGTGTGAAATCAATTTGCGGCCACGATCGTTGCGTCCCGTTTACAATAAATACCCTCCCTGTCCCCCCCTCGATGAATATTCTCTGCGGCGCAATCGTCGATCGACCACCACTCGTCCGTTCACCATCCGTGAAATACGAATCCAACCAGCGGCCGACTAATGACAGTTAATGATCTTGACAAAAGGGGGTCGTAGCGTGACAAATTTCGATCATCCAATCCGTGGAATCTACAACCTTCTAAACAGCCGATCGACATGCGTCTCTCGTTTCTCTAATTGCACGCTAATCGACACGCAATAGCGAATTACAATTCTGATCGTTTCGTTTCGCGTGTTGCTCGACGAAATTCTGACAACCATACGAAATAATAATTAACGACATTAGTTTATCAAGTTTCGATATTTGAAACTTTCACAACGATTTCAATTAATTTGCCATTCTGTCGGGGCTTTGATAGTCTCGTTAGTATTTGCTAAACAATGCAGATTCAGGGCAACTCTGAATAACTAGACTACATTGCAAATCAATCTTCAATTCTGCGACAAAGGCATTTCTGATCCATCTCAATGGTTCTCCACATAACCGAAAGCGTCTCGCAGCACTTATTCGACAAGCAAAGAAGTTTCTTGCCCAGGGTAACTTCTCCATTCGCTTTGAATGGTAAATGAATCATTCCGGAAGCGAGCGTGTTTCTTCGTTGACGAGAGGAACCGAGCGAAACCGGTGCACAGATCACTCTCGTCAGGAAATTTCCATCGTAGCTCGAAGTTCAGCTTACGGTTCCTTGCACATCGTTGTCGTTACCATCCGAAACTCTCCAAGTTACTCCTTTTGTCTTCGACGAGACGTACACGTCCGTCTCTCGTTCTCGACCGACCCATCTCACCGATCCATACGGTTTTTCCTAAATTCCTTTCCTGCCGATGGCGTTCCTCTCTCGATGGAATTCGATTTGGCACTGGCACATGGCAGATTTCTTTGCCAGAAACGATCGCGCCGGCTGTTTCGTTCGTTCGTGTTTGGCCCGTCGATCGGTCGTTTCGCGATCGAGAACGCGAACCAACGCCGAATACCGGATAAAAGTACGCGATAGCAACGACTAAACGGCTCGCCTCTGCGTTATCTAGCCTTCCTTCACTGCCGAATTATACGAGAAAACCTTTCTTCCTATGATCGTGATCGTTTTTTCGAATTTCAACTTACTCGAACGAAACTGCTGGCGTTGCTTTTGGAATTTTCTTCGCTGTTTCTAATGGTGATCGAGAAACGGACGCGCGCCGTGTTTTCTAACCAGCAAACTTTCGAAACGATCGCGAAAATAGACCGACACCGGGGGACTATGAAAAATTAAACGTTCAGTTTCTCTTCTACTTTACTACTGGCCGAGGCAACTCGATTGTTTGACCCCCAGACATCCCACAGGAGGATAGAAAAATGTACATCAAGTTACGAACTTTACTTCTTCCAACATTCCTGTAACCTTTCTCCTACAGTTTTTAAGGATCCTAGTTCCGTATGCAAAAGAATTTTTTCGTAACTTGGTATTCCATCTTGATTCAATTTTTCTCTTCTTTTTTTGTAAATTGAGAATTGCGAAATAGGGTCAGAATTATTGAGAACGGTTAAGGATTAAGAAGGAAGGGGTAGCGATGAATAATTCTAGATGAATAAGATGGCCACTCCGTGCCGCTCATAAATCAAACGGTAGCACGGTAAAATTATCATGAGCCCTGTCGTGAAGCAGGATTCGGAGCTGCGTCGCGTTTAATACGTAATGGGGATTTGCGAACCGTGGGGCCCATTCCAACCTTGAAATATTAGCACAGCTAGTCGCGTAGATTATTCAACGAGAAGTGGAGAGAAACGACTGGGTCGCGAAGATTTCGCAATTCGGAAACTAAACATGGTTCGTCGGAAATTGAAATCCGAAGAAGGAATTTCTATGTACCTGAAGAGTATACATATGTAGAATGAAACATTACCCTTTTGTCGTGGACGCGGTTCGGATTAGTTTAATTACAGTCTTGTGAGCGATTTAGGAAAGCAGGAAGAGGAGAGGGTTCTCCGTAACGCGAAGTGGCACCTTCTAAACTGGAAAACGCAAAAGAGGCCGAGTTAGAGGAAGGCGGGCTTCGTTGGTGCTATGTCAGAAAGAGAAGCTGAAGAAGAAGAAGAAGAAGGCGGCAGTGGAGGAGGAGGAGGAGAATGGAAGATGCGGTGGCAAGAAGCAGACGCGCTGGAACGTTTCGAGGGAAAGAGGGCCAGGAGAAGAAGGTAGGAGGATGGAGGAACGAGTGTTTGCCTAGCCAGGGCACGAACCCCGTAAATAGAATCCCATTAAAGCCTTGACGCGCTGCCGCTCGTCCTCTTGCTCGTATAGATATATGAGAATGTACGTGCACGAGTACACGAAGAGACGAGAAGAGAAGAGAAGAGTTGCCGGTGTGGATCTTAGGCACCTGCACAAGCCTCTGGCCCTTGGGGATGCAACTCGGGCCACGGAGAGAAACGTCGTGGCCGAATAATGCCAGCCACCACCACCCTTCCAGACGAGAGCCCGATGGAATCGAGAATGCTTCGTGGAAAGCTTGGAATTTTTTTTCCTCTTCTTTTCTCTTGCTTTTCAGATCCCATGCTGTGTCCTTTTCTACCGTTTTTA
This sequence comes from Osmia lignaria lignaria, assembly GCF_051020975.1. Lineage (NCBI taxonomy): Eukaryota > Metazoa > Arthropoda > Insecta > Hymenoptera > Megachilidae > Osmia > Osmia lignaria. Next base: position 8,968,378 of record NC_135033.1, on the reverse strand, counting down.
TTTTCTCCACTGTTACGAAATATTTGCTCGACGAGTTTATTCATTAAGTTATATTCGTAGCTGCATCGTTACAAAAATTGAAGTCTGTTTCATCGGTAACAGGGTATTTTTTATTTATATATGAACTTTGAAGAACAGAAATTGGTTGGTTAAATGCGAACAAAAATCTGTACAGAAATTTGCCAAATTTTTCTTCTCATTTCAGCACGGTTAAAATACTATTTTTTCTTGCTTCGACGTTCACGAATCTCCGTCTATTTGTCCCTCCAACCCCCGTCGATTTTCCGCTCCCTTCCACATCAATTTCTTCTTTCAATCGTCACTCGCCGGTTCTATTTGTTTAGCGATCTGTTCCTCGTATTTCCAGCGTCGTCGTTCTCGACCCTTTTACTTTGGATTCCTTTCCACCGTCCCATTCAACGTTTCTTTCGAAAGCTTCACCGCTCGCCGCCCTGGTCCCCTCGAGAATTCGCGTCCGTTTCGTCGCGAGAGAGCCGCACGAACATCGTATTCGAAGGTTGCTGCATCCACGTCGTTGGAAATTGATCGATCGACTTCGGGACGTTCTCCCACGGGTAGATTCCTAGCTGTTCCCGTTGGAATCGAACTTGCGTTTCACCTCGATTCCGTTCCTCTTCAATTCCTCGTTGCATCGATCCAAAGTTATCGATCCGGGCCCAAAAAAAATGGATCGTTCTCGATATTCTAATGTCAAGATCTTCGATGAAAGGCTTGGTAGGGTGAAATGTTTCATCAAAAGGTCCAACTTTCGTAATAATTGTCTGTGTACATCGAATTATTCCAGCGGAACAAGCACAGTTCGCATTCTCGTTTAGTCTGAAAAGCTGGAGCTTTGCATGATCCACGGAAACGTTAGGATATATATGTGGCACCGCGCATAGAGGGAAATCACCTAGGGGCCTGCTATAACAATACACACGTACTCATTCTCGAATTCCCGCGGTTCTCCAGGCGTAAACAGACACTCTGCAAGCTTGAACCATGAGCGAGTGGCTTCGTAGTCTCGTTCTGCCGCGTAAACTCTCGTTACGCCGTCTCGATGACACACGATCGCGCGTGCAGCTACACGCTTCTACTCGCGTCTGTTCGAATTCAAACAACCAGCCTGAATCGTACAAAACGAGATCCAACCGGAGATGTTTCCTTCTTCATCGTCGCTCTGAGATCGCTTCTGCTAACGCGTTCGTTCGTTGCTGCTCCGCCAACAATTGTGCATTGTTTCTCATCCGACAGTCAGTTTCTGTTTAGCTTCAATGACAGTCGCGAACGAGTAACCTTAACCCTTTTTTTTTCGTACCATTTTAATTATTCAGAGATTATCTGTATCCAAAGAAATTTTACTAACTCGAATACGAATTGCAGGAGAAGCTTTGTTCGCTGAGAAACATTTTATCGAGCCATAGCGATCGATGATTAGGTCGTCGTTTTCCGCAAACAATTTCCATGCATTTTCCAGGATCAGCAAAAAGATAGATTATAGTATTAGGGTCAGTGTTTACCGATACACGTTGCTTCAGCGATATCTATTCTATGATAATGTATCGAAAGTAGACAAACAAGAACTCCTAGCTTTCTTCCCTACTTTTTCCTCCTCTCACAGATGTAATTTACTTTCAATTCAATCATTTATAGTCCTTACATTTTCATCCATGTAATTTTGAAAAAAAGCCAGAAAAGATAGAAAACATCATTTCTGGCAGAAATTTCTTTTTCCACTCCCTATGACCTCAGAGAACTCCCCAAAGCCACTTTTATCATTTCCCTCTTGCTCTTTTCTTCATCTTCACAACGGCAACCCCTCTCGTCGTTTTGTTATTTATTCGAAAGGAGTTCTCAAGGAATTCGCAGTCGCGAAGATGGAAATATTCAATTTTAATTCGAAGTCGGGACGGGATAAACGGGTCCGTTCCGACAGGACAAAGACAACGAGGTTTTCGCCTGTTCCATCGCGTGTCAAAGGGGTTCTCGAAATCTCTAGAGCGTTTACGAAGATATTCGAGCACCGTCGGGTCGACAGGGAATCGACAGAGAATGGATTCTCTGTTGATCGCCGCGAGCAAGGAATTTATTCAAACGGATGAGTCCTCTCGCTCGATAAGGGTACGTTTTTGAAATTGTAATAGCAGTTCCCGTCGTTGCGAGGGATCGACTAGTATCTTCGAGAGAAACGGAAAGGAACGAATTCGAGATGATCGAATCCGCGTATCAATCTTTTCCAACTACCAACTTGTCTTAGTGAAATTTACCATTTATTTTCCTTAATTTCTGAAAAAAATTCTATCGAGGCGAAATACAGAGAACGGATTCAAACGAGATCGTCGACCCTGGCTAAAGATACAAAAAACTTCGAATTCGAAAGCGCGTGTACCGTCGGGACAGAAACGTGCAAAAGCAATTGTAAGAAAGAAAGGGCGGAGAAAGGGTATACTCGAAGCTTTCTTGTTTCGCTCGATCGCAACGTCTTTTCTTTCGTTCTTCTCCGCCCACCGGTGCTGTGAACGCGGCTTTAAAGCTAGAAACGCGTCGCGTCCTTTCCTATTCTTTGCTTGGCTACGTTTAAATTAGAAATACCTTACCCTCCTACCGTCTAAGAGTCTCTTCTCCACATTGTTACGACATTGTAAGGAACTCGATCTTTTGAAATTCGATCGCTACTGTTTCTGCTAGGCAACATTTTTTCCCTACCCCCCGAAGAAAACCGTCTTCCGATGTAAAATAATGAAATCGGAATAATTTAATTTTCTAAATTCACGCGTACAACGCGATCGAAGATTCCTCGTGTTCGTCGAATAAAAACGCACGGGTTGGAAGTTGACGAATGGGTCGAATGAAAAGTTTTTTTTTTTTTTCATCTTTTTGTTCAGCTACTTAGGCGCATTGACGTGCAAGCACGTCGCGACCCTTCACAATATCGCTTTATTACGCCGCTGTCGCGGTTTAATGGGTCGAGTGCAGTGGCGGGGGATAACCCTCTAAGTAAATGCGGTTCCCTGTAACGTTTTCAGACTCGAGTGCCATTAGCCAGCCCTCCCGGCTACGATTGAGAGCACTTTCTCCTTGTGTTTCCGCGTAACTTGTTCCGTTGAATTCATCCTCGCGACACTTTTGCTTCGTCGCGTAAAACATTGAAATGATCAAACGGGTGCAAATATTTTGAACGAACCAGTAGCCGTCAACGATCCTTCCGACACACGAGATACAAATGTTTCGTTACCCTTTAATTCGAAGGATTTATTCGGTTAAAACATAAATAACGAAGGAATTATTTCTTAGTTTGAATATATACACGCAATCGTTTCTGATTCATTGTCAGTGCAAATTAATGTGTAACACTCTGTGTACTACGTAATTATTCGAGGAAAAGCTTCCCTTCGGCTTTCGCTAATTCCTTAATCCGACGTTTATAAAAAGCCCGTGAATTCGAGTTAAAGGGCGGAAAGAAAATGAGAATAACGAAACGGCCGTTTGTTCCAGCCCGATAAAATTGTTTCGAGCAGAGGCCGCGCGCCAATTGTCGCGGAATTAACGAAAATCGATGCGAATGAATTGGTCCCCGCGTCTGATCATAACAAGACCGTTTCCACTTGTTCCGCGCTCCCGTCCTACACATCGATATCACCGAAACTGTAGGGAAAATCTTCCGCTTTGACAACGAAATATTTCAAACACCGTCAAATTACAACAAAACAATCCGATGGATTACGTTTACAAGTAATTGGAAAATTTCATCGCGTATCATTCGCTTAAAATTCCCATATACCCATTCGAGACTGCTTAACGCAGATTACAAAGGTAGCAGAATTTCGTTTCATCGACGACACGATGTAAGCCAGGTCTACTAGTTAATCCGATTCCATTGGATCCTGCATAAATTCAGGATCGAACATACGGGCTGAATTCTGTTTTGGTCTCAGAACCGACACGGATCCTGGCTCGTTAAATTTCGTCTCGAGACTGTCCACGTTCCCTTTAAGTACACTTTGCTTCGTTGTCGACGATTCGACCTGCCGCACAAAGGACACCATGACGAAAACGATGTTTGCAGCCTTTGATCTTCCGTCGATTCGACGCGGTTGTCTCGTTGCGAACGCGAGTTACGTAAGCGTGAAGCGAGGACAGACGTTGAGAGAAAATTGCTCTTTGCTCGTGTTACGTCCACTCGGAAAGGAATTTACAAAATAAGGAAGTGGCTATATCGTAACGGAATAATCGACGGTCATTTGTTGTCGGTAAATATGCTCATCTCCGGTTTGGATATTTCAAAAATACATCGCTTCTCGTTTAGGAAACCACGTCTTTAGTATGAATGTTTGCCGCTTATCGTTTAACCGATCCCTACCCCGGGGGTACTTTCCGTCAGAAGGGTGCGTCCCTCCACGGATAATCACGTGCGCCAACTAATTTCTCCTACACACGCATGGGGAAGCTGTTTTCGATGCGCGTACATCGGACACGTGCTAAGAAATTATTTCCTCCCCTAACGATCTCTTACAACCTTTTATTGAGAACCAAGAAAGAGATCATAATTTTCTATCCGAAATTGATTTTTATCTTTGCTGCTCCCATTCGTTATTCTCATTAAACTGTTATAAATGAAGGGGATTTATTAGGATGATGGATAAATGACGTTCAAGACATATCGAGCGAGTAAATTCTCGATGAGAGACTGGGTTGCAAGAGCTAAACGGATTTGTCGACTCGATGCTGGCCAGAAAACGGCTTTGACCCGTGTCTATCTACTTCCTGTGTGTCTATCTCTCTCTGTCTCACCAAACCTACACCCTCTCCACTTGTCTGCTCGCACACTACGCTAAGTACGCGCTTAATGGCGACGAGCATTAACGCAGTCGCTCGCTAATCTCGTGCAGCATCGATTAAACTATCGACGCCTGAACATCGTGTCCCTTGTCTAGCAGCGAGTTATCTTCTCGCCTTTAGCTACCCTTGTCCAGTGACATTTTTTTCCTTTTCTTTTTTTTTTTTCATCCCCTCGTAACATAGAAAAGGGAAAATTAATTTTCGCTCGTTTATAATCGTAAAACGGTTAATGAACTTTTTGATCTGTTATCGAGTACGACGTTGAAATCGAGCGCACCCCACGGACGGGATTCTTTCCAACGAGATTTTCCTCGTTAAACTTCCACGTTCGTTTCCTCGGAAAGTAGGCGTCTGCGAGGCGAACAGAGGCGAGTCGAGCCGGCTTTCCGGGCAATGTCGAGATTAATTCATAAGAAACGAGGTTACCGAGAGAGACAAAGAAGCCGCGGGAAAAGAAGCCCGCCAGCCCGTGCAATGTAATAAGTTTCAGCAAGAAAAGCGCCTAATGTAGTGAGACGCAAGAGGTAGAAACTCGCGACGCAACGTACAAAAGGGTACCAATTATTGCTTCATTAAATAACGACGATTATACTGAACCATGTTCTCGTGTTTTAACACCAAGGAATTGTTACGACACGCTTTCCCTTCGGATTTCCGATTTAATCTCAGACATCCGGCGACGTAGGGTTTCCTTTTAGAAACTCTGCAATAGAGATGGAAATTGTGAAGACGTTTCTCTAAGGTTCTTAACAATTTATCGAACCGTCTATGTAACGTTGCACGTATTCACCGTGATATTTCCTTCTCGTAGAAATTCCCTTCGTTATACCAGTTACCTCTTTTCACGACTTCTTGGAATTTCACCTGAATTATTAATCCACGCTGGTTGCTGTAATTTTCTTCCGTGTTTTTTTAACACTTCGCTTTTTTTTCCAACCACCTCGTAACCCGCAGAGTACGCGTTCAATAATACGAGTAATTTGAAATATTTTTGGGAAACGTCTTATTTAGCTTGACGAATTTATTGACGAGCAGAAAGTTAGCGTTTGAAGAGTTTAGTCACGAGAGGCATCATCCACCCTCCGCGTAGCTGGTACTCGTTACCATTGTAAACCCAGCCTCGTACCCCGCTGTTACGAGTGTTTATTTAACTTAACACTTGCCAATGCTTCCCCCATGGCATTCCACGAGCTGTTTATGCTTTTGCTAGTCAAAGTTCAAGGGAAAAGCACGGCAGGGGGTCGTGAAAGGAACGATAACTCTGTTGTTTCAATTACCTTCTTCCACTTTGTTTTTCTTTCCTTAAAGACCACTTGAAATATCTTTCGGAATTATAAGAAATTGATATATGTATAAGGTGGATTTAATAAAATCGAATTAACTGGATTCCAAGGGGTATAAAAACACAAAAGGTTTTCCTTCGAAACGTTTAGTCGATCGTTCACGATCTGTTGAGTAGAAGAGAAGAGGTTTTCTCGAGAGGAGTCGCTCGAGAAAGCGAGGTCAAACAAATAATACGATCTAGAAGAGAGGGAGCATCGCCTAATAATAGTTCGAGTCCGCGCTACCGGTTGTAATCTACGGCAAACCGAAATAGAAAGGCCGAAAAGGAGAAGAAGAACGGTCCGTGCAGCGAGGAAAGTGCATCGCGTGAAACAGGATAAAATTACAGACACTTTCTATCCAACCCCGATCAAACTTTATCCAAGAAATTTTCTGAAAATCTACTTGAAAGATCCATTATCGTATCGCACGATAGTCTTCGCGAACATTTCTTAAATAACAATGATCTTTCGTAAACGACGTTCGTCTACAAAGATTTTTACCTGTAATTGGAGAATCGTCGCGACGTCTGGCAGCTGCAGGACACCACTCGTCCGTACACGGCACTTATTCACGGTAATCTAGCCCGGAGCTGTAAAACAAGGGTCCTTCACGAGCGTTACAATGGTCCGAACAAAGCCGGAAACTAGACAAGCCAGAAATTTTCAGCTTACGTGGACCCTTTTCAAAGTGGCGACGCGCGTGTCGCGTCGTTCGCGATGTGATTCGCGAGTTTAGGAAAACTCTCGAAACGCGATCGTGTCGGGAATGATTACGAATCGCGTGCATTCCTTTCGACGTCGAAATTCGACTTGGCTCTCGCCTCTCGCTCTGGATTCACCATTCTTGTAACGATAAATTACAGACGGTGTGTGTCGACGCGCTCTCTCCAACGCTCTGCCTCTCGGCAAATACACGAAGCGGAAAGTTGTTTACATCATGGACAAGTGTTTATAGGCCGCGGGCTTACAATGTTTCCGAGGTCGGAAGGCTGCGTACACGTTGATGAAATTTAATCAAATGGCGTGCGCGATAAAATAATCATTTATCTACGAAAACATCTTAAGACACTTTGTTGTATTTAACGTTACGTTTCAGATTTATAGCGGGTTTGCAAAATGTTGAAGAATTTCGTTAGCTACCCTGATACTTGGAATTCTACCCTGCTACGACGATACAGTTCGATTCTATGATGTTTGAAGAAACGTTCGAACAACAACGATTTCCAATTTCAGTCTGAAAGCCTTTGATATCGTTGGGGGTATCCAACGAGAGTAGCAGATGCGACGCTCAACTTCCGGATGTAAAAGTTTTTCAAAAGGAACGACGGTCATTCCGGGCGAAACTTTGGTAACGTTCACGATAAAAATACGTGGCTCGTCCAGCACGGCACAAAGCGTTTATATATTATTTACCGTGGCGATCGATAGCACCGGACAACGCGAAACGAGCCACCGCTTCCGGTTAAATTACACTGCCGTTCCAACTTACACTTTCGACCCTTATTAAATTTTATATAAAACCCGTCAGAAACGTTACACTCGTGAATTCTCTATGGCTAATCTATTTTTAGTTTTATATAAAAAGAGAAATTTTCAATTTCAACGTCAAACGAAATCGGTGAAACGTTTTCCTCGTCCGATCGTCGCGATGTTTGTCGAGCTCCGCGAGGTTCGCGTTTTCTTCGGCAAATTACTTCTTTACGCGACGTCGCATCAAATTACCTGATACACGAGGCAGACTCTCTTTCGTAAAAGCTACGGATCTATTCCGTGGTAGAAGTAACGGATCTATTTTCACCGTAGTTCGCGTCCTTCGCCGTCACCCTTTCACGACGTGGAATTACGTAAACGCGCGGCTTCTTCTCGTTCGATAAAAGTGTACCGCCGCAAGGGCTGAGCCCTCGAGCTTGCCACGGATGGAGCAACTTCCGTTCCTAGATTGATTCCTCTACGCTGACGATCCTGATATTTCGTGCGTGAACGGGTACAAGTGTTTTTAGAAGCTATTCTATAACCGATATCTCGTGTCACTCGCAAACAGCCTTCGTGCTTCTCAGCTTTTGACTGGATGAAAAGAATTTTCGGTGAGAGAAAAATTTTTCATTCAGGTTACTCAGAGGATTAGGCTATCTCGTAGTAATTTTAAGAGCGGTATCAAGAGTGCAGTGGATTCGAGGAAAAATCATCTTACGTTCTTGTCGAACGTAAAACGAAGAAGATGCAGCTTGCCGGTCTTGCGATATCGAGAGAAACGCAGCGGCCGCAATGGTTGGTCGAATTTTTCTCGAGAAACCTCGCACGAATCCCCCTGGGCTTTCGCAATTTTTCCTGACGTACGGAAAATCGAAAGCCCGTTGGTGCGCTGCTCACCTGATGGAAACACGATGAACGGTAACAACCCTCCCCCTCGTGACGGCCTACCATAGTGTGTGCAGGCTATCTTCGTGATTCGTTTCGTGTTTCACAGATTCCAGTATTACTCGCCTTCTCTATTTTTCGATTTCCTAGATTGCACGCTGAAAATTTCAACGATAACCGATCCCACCTGGCACAGCAGGGGCATTCGATCGATCAGCGTCTGTCGTTTTTCAAAACGTCATCGCTGGCATAACGTCCTTTTGCTGTCTTATTAATGCTACTGTAAATTGACATTTCGTTTCGTATTGCTGGACGTGATCTGTCATTAAATTCGTAAAATTAAAGTTTTCACATCGAAGCTGACAGAGCAAAAGAAGATTGAATGATTTTTATTCAAAATTGCTTTCCGTTCGATAACGAGAGGCGAAAATGCATAAATATTCTCAAAGTATAATAATTTTCGATGCGATCGATTTCTACTTTGAAAGAAATCAGAAGTAAAAGTTTTTCGGCAAGTCCAGTGCCATAGGGAAAGAGTTAAGAGCGATCGGATCGAAGGGGTAGCGGAAGACGGATCGAAACCGGTTGCTGAACTTTCGTTTCCGGGACTCGCTGAAATTGCCGGCAATTTTTCCACCCCTACCCACCGAGACGTCGGATATAAAAGTTATCGTGGACGAGGGACAGAGTGGTGGAAGAAACGATGGCGCAATAAACTCGAACGAAAGAATGCTTCGAAGCGTTTAACGAGCCCCTATCTCGACCGATAGACACGTCACCGGTGCAAGAAAGCAAATTCCAGCTTTGTGACGATCGTGAAACGACTTCTCCTTCTTCTACACCATCTGCACCATTCTTTTTCCCTTGCATAATGAAGCAGACCCGTTTGCACGCGACCGACTCTTCTTCCTTCCGGTTAATTTATCGGGAATACCACGTTTTCAACTGCACGATCCCGTGTACCATCGATCGTTCCTCATCCAGTCATCGATAATTCAACGAGCTTTCGTCACGCGTTGTAACGAACCTTCTTTATATCGATAGATGGTTTTCAGATATTTCGTACGATATCTTGTTTCGTTAAAAATAACGAGATTCATTCTTTTCCTCGAAATATTTTCTAATAAGCTGAAAAGCTTTTCAGAATTTGTAATACGTTCCAACGAACTTGATTTAAGACTATCAATAACCGTGCTAAAGCGTTCATCGCTTATTAAAGCTCATTAAATTTCACGGTTCAGCTGGCGGTTTAGAAAATCCACCGCGTTTCATTGCACTGAATATAAACGCAATTATAAACCGCACAAACAGGCCGGTATGGTTTCAGTTCCCTCTAACGATTTATTCATCGATTCGCTGCATTTTTAATTACCCCTTTCCAGCGAGATAATGCGTTCCAGCCGCGTAGATGGGATTTCGAGGATATTGCGGTCGGCAAGGTGGTCCGACCGAAAAAGAAGAAAAACGATGGAATATCGGAAACTGCGTCCGTGATTCGCGAGATTGCCGAAAAAAAGGCCTCGGTTTTAAAACGATTCCCGCGGCACGCGAGCGCGGAGATACATTTCCCTGGTAAATAAAATATCATGGGTGGAGTAAAAAGAAGCTGGAGGCAATTTATCGAACGTCGCGCTACGGTTATGCGCGACTCTCACCCTCTCCGATCCCCCTTCTTTCCTTTTTTCCCTCATCCCTTCTCGTTGCTCGTCGTTCTTCTCTTTTTACCCCTACGTGTCTCTACTTCGGTCTCTTCGTTTTTACCGAAGTGTAACTCGTAAATTGTCGGATGAAAAATTGCGGAGGAATAATTGTAAAATTACGAGGCGGCTGCTATCGGTTCGCAGCGACGCGTCGGCTTAACTTCGTAAGTGGATTTGTCGTTGTTAACGAGCATCGATAACGACCGGCAAATGGAAAAACGGTGAGCGCTGTATTTTTTTGCCATCGAGCGACGTTAAATCGACGCTACTCGCACTGCTTATAATTCCATATGAATTTCCATCGACACAATAAGGAATATCGATTTTTTCGTGAACGACACGAACAATCGTTATAAAAACAAATCACAGCGGAGTCGTAGGATTAATTTGCTCGTCTTTCTTTGTACGCGCAAACGAGCAAAGCATCTGACTGTAGAATCGGAAGATTCTGAAGCAAGTAGCGCGTTTCGAGCCTCGGGGCAAAGGTAACCGCAGTATTCAGGAGGCGCCACCGGAAACCGCAAGACCCTCAAACTTTCCTCTCTCTCTCTCTCTCTCTCTCTCTCTGTGTATCCGTAATTCCCTTTTGTTTCGCGTCTTTCGAACTTTCATCTTCCTCATCCGTTTTACCGTGGCAATAAAGCAAACGTCGATTCCGACTCCGCCGTTCTCGAGGTCTTATCCTTCGAATTAGCCTCTAACCTAGAGCACCCTTTCGCTTGATTAACGCGATAAAGCGAACCGGCAAGCGTTTTAATCAACGCGGACTGAAATTCCAGCCAGGCATCGACATTTTCCAGTGAAACGGCCCGAAAGATACTATCAAATGAAGAAAGAGACGCCGAGTCTCGCGACGAAACGACCGAGGCGAATGATCATCGTTCAAGTCCAGACTATCCTCATAATATTATCCACTGTCTGCCGCGCTGGCGTTAATCGATGGCTCGTGAAAACGAAACGAGAAACAGACGGGGGTATAATCTGAGCCGGCAGTAACGCGGCATCTCGTTAACCCGCTCGATCTTGGCGCCGGTTGCAATTAAAACGGAAAACACCGCCAACCAATTCTACTTTCTCTTCCTTTTCTTTCCTTTTTCTCTTTTTCAAAGCAACGCGCTTCCAGTCTATCCTTTAATCGAAAGAAACGAGGTAAAAGCAGCGCTGTAATTTCTCTGGCTAATGTTTATTAACTGCTCGTTCCTTTTAGAATTAACAGAGTATTCTTATTTAGAAGGTTCAAAGGGGATATTTTCATTACGGTTGCCTTTTAACATGGAAACAACTATTATCATTGCTAATCTACAAGCCGAGGATTTTGACGGGGTAACTAATTACGCAGGGTGCAGGTTGCGAAGCAGAATCGAGGGTTCCTTCGAAGGGGTTGGAACGACGACGATCAGCTACCGGTACGATTCAACGGCGACGTTCCAGAAACGGAAGGGAAAACTCGAAGCGTCTTGCACCCTTTCCCATTTACGGCACTTTGGCCCGCTTCGAGCTATACGAGAGTAACGAACTGAGAAGAAGTTCGGCCCGTTCGAGAAAAGTTCGCCAGATTTTACGGTTAGTAGGCAAGTTCGTGAATTACGGGGAACAAATCAGGCAACTTTCCTCCCTCCCGGCGTCGTTTAATTCTCCCGCTAACGAGCTCGCGCGACTACGCGCCCTTTCGAGTGCCCCGTGGCCGGAAATACTTGTTCGATTTGCTTCGATTCCGTTCGGACACGCGATACGATCTATCAAAAATTTTCGCTAATAAACATTCAGGTACAGAAATTCGTGCACCAATTGTTCAACTTCACTAACAAACGTCAGGAATCACAATGCATTCTCCCAAAGGGACACGGTTTACTAGCGAACTAGGAATGCAATAATCGTCAGCCTGTGGCAGTAGCTAGACAAAATAAAACAAAGGGAAAGAGGTAAAAAAAAAAAGGGGGGAAAAAAAACAGAACAAAGCCAGAGGGCGCGAGACAATCAATTATCGAGGGCGCATGGCGGAGGCCTAACACGGGGGTTGCAGCTCGTCACAAGCCGTCGGTGCACCGCGGGAACTATGAATCAAGCAAGAGGCATGACCGGTTGCCGCAACCCCCACGGTTTCAGCCCAGCCTCGAACGTCCGCCATTTGCGTTAGCCCGAGGGCAACGTGGCAACGTGCTATTTGTTATTTTGCTCTTTCGGCGACGCGTTCATTAATCAACCTCGCCTGCTCTCTTTGCCGGTCGCTCGGCGTGTTTCATCCCTCGTAGCAGGCCTCTGACACGCCGCTCGACAGATTTCGTGTTGTTCCTTTTTTTTTTTCTTCTTCTTCTTCTTTTCATTCTTTTCACTTCTGCCTCAGCGCTTTTCTTCTCGCCAATACGATCTGTAGAGCACGCGAGTACTATGCACATCTAAAAAATTCATGCTAAACTTCCTCTAAAAGTTTCATCGTCTCTAAAGCTCCTGATACGTGTACACGTTCCCAAGTAGTTGCCCGCAAAGTCGACAAGTAGATATTGAATGTGTACGCCCGTCTTCCCTAGAGATCTTTGCTTTTTGTTAAATCCCTCGCTTTCAACCGGAACGATAAAAAATGTTGCCGGCTCGGCGAAGACGAGAGAGCCGGTCGAGCAAAGACGAAGAATTGAAAACGTTTAATCGTCGCTTCTTTCTCAATAGCGTTGCTTTCCTTCGAAAGGAAGCTTTTCTTCTGTTCTTTCATCCCGTTTCGCAACACCTCTGCGTCTATTCCTCAACCAGATCGATGGGCAGCGGGCAAATGAATATCATCTCGGAGATGAAAGAGTTCGTGGAAGCTTCCCTTTCAATTAGATACTTTCAATCGATCCGGCATTGATATTATTGCTTTTCCTTTTCGTTTATAAATCACAACAGAAATCTAGCCGAGTTAATATTTCTTTCCTTTCCCTTGTTCAATTTACTTCGCATCGTCTCTGTCGTGGTTGCCAAGAGAATTGCTCCGCAATTCCAGCATAAATTCGAGCCTCGAACGATCCAGCTCCATCGAGTCTCCCGCGAGTGCCATTTAAATTTGAATTTCGGCGTCAGTTCGCACGGCTAATCGTTAAATGACGTTTCGCAGCGAGGACCACGCGTCCCCTGCGGCAACAGGGGGATACCGGGAACGTCCACCTTTCGGCTCTTTCTATTCGCCGCACCGCGCTTCGTCCCATCTGTTGCTCGTTTTCTGCCTCTCTAACCCTCTATCCACCCTTCGCTCTGTCCCGTTTTCCCCGATGCTTCCCTCCCGTTTCCTCCATTCTCGCGCATACCTAACCGCTTAATAACGAATAGACTGGCCTGGCCGGCGGGAATCAGACGCGGAATACTCTTGGCTCCAAGTGAATTTTCAGCCAATGGCCGGACTCTCGACCGCTTTCAACGGGACGCGTAAAAGCACTTTAACTATAGCCCCGAATTAATATACTCGTCATTTAATCCGACTAGAAATTTCAAGACAATTTTATTTCTTCGAACAATCACCACCTGACGAGAAAGAATGTTGGTGCAATACAGAAATCGACCATTAATACCATTTAAATTACATATGAAAATTTCTTTCTTACCGCTATTGCTAGGCAAGATAAGTAGATGGCTTATTTTGCATGGTCCACTTCGTATAGTACTCCTAAATAGCCTTTCTTTCCCTCCCAGTTTCTGGATTTAAATTTAAATAGAGTATATTCGGAAGAAAATGGAAGAAAACACAGCGCAATCAACAAAGAAAGCCTTAAAAATGCTTCAGAAGAAGAATGGCAAAAAAATTCCGCAAAACTAGTGCATTCTGTGCTAAAAAAATTAATTGAAAGCCTTTTTGGAAGCACAATAATGGCTAACAAAATCTTAAGATACGAGGTCAAAGTCTGAAAAATAAATTTATCCCGCCCCAGTAACTGTGAATGGAAGAATGCTTGAAAGTAGCATAGACGTTTACCCATGCGTTGACCCGTTCTACTGCGCTCCTATCAAAACCTCGATATCCATATTAACTCGGGAAACTGATTTCTGCAAATACTTTCAACAAACACGTTTTACCAATAGAAACGATGCATGGTGAAATTTGAGACTTGAATTGTTATTTACCAAGTTATGATACGTGTCAGATCTCGATGCGTTGACTCGTACTACTTGCTACTGATATTTTCGAACTAACGTTGAATATCCCATGTTTTATTATTTCATTTGAAAATATGCTTTTATTGTAGAAGTTTTTACCTCTCGAAAATGCTTTGTTAACTGAAATTCAGCGTTTTATTTATTCAATAAATAATAGCTTAACTTTTTGTAGTTGAAATTTCATCCTGGTGTTGATAATTTTAAAGTTCTCTTTTGTGTTTGAATACAATCGAGATTATTATTGCGCTAAAATTGATGATTGAAAATATTTCGATGTTTTTTCATCGTGTTGCCGTTTTCCCCACGTCCCAGTCATCACGTCCAGTCTCGTTGGATCCGTAGTCACCGTGTAACGTTAACCATCGAATCTCCAGACTTTGTTAGTAAGATACAAGAAGGAAGGAGAAGGTATCAGAAGCGTTACGAATACGAAGCGGACACGGACAGTTTCGAATAACGCCGCCGTCTGACAACGACGAGGACGACGACATTGATGGAAACGTATTAAATGCCCGGAGGCGTTCTCGTCGCGACGCGGAACGTCGAGGATAATTCGAGCGTCGCGTTTTGGCTGGCGAGGGGCAGAGTAAGCTGGCGTAATTACGGCGAGCACGCTAGTCAAAACACGGCTCGACGAAGAAGACGGGAACGTTGCTGAAAAATTGCGAGACGATGCAAAAGGAACGCGGCGAGCCTCGCTTTTACAACTGTGCACGCGTTGGGGAACGATGAATTGGGATTAAACGTGCTTCTATCACGCTTCTGTTCCCTTTTAAATGAGATCCGTGAAATCGTTTTGAAATCAGCCGGTAAACCAAATCGGCTGTCCAAATGTTTGTACTGTTTACAAGAAACGTTAAGCTGGATTTACACGCGTATGAAATTTCCACGAAATGATTTGTCCCTGCAAATTTACCCGAAATAAACTAAATTAATAACTCTGTTTACACGTGTTCGGATTAGTTTGCAAAATTTCATACGCAAACGTCATTTCTAGTTGAAAGAGAAATGAAGAAAAGAACAATGTTTCTTTCAAAGTGCATCCGAATTTTTGCAGGTTAATTAACTGCTCAACTGATCGTCGTAATTTCAACGAGTGCCGTCAAGGTCGTTGCATAGAAAATTCATGAAAGTAGGTGGCTTATTAAGGACAATATCTTCGGCGTTAACAAAAGAGCGTAAAGAAACGATGACAAAGGGACGAGTAAAGCAAAGCCTGTACCCTTTACATTACTCGCGATACAATCAACGACCTCGCGAAAGCAGCTTTCTGCTGCTCTAAAATTAGAATCTCCGATGACCCATTTTTCTTCAACGTGTGCCCAATTTATGATCGCGACAGCTGCTTGCTATTGTGATGCCACCGTATACAGGGTATCCTGTGAATACACGCGACAACTCGTTAGTCAAAGTAATTGCTCGTCGAACAGAAAGATCCTTGGAAAATCTTACAATATTAAACTTCCCTTATACATATACACACCACCTTGCTGATAAATGTTTGAACAGATTGCGTTCGAACTATTAAAACAAGGCGATTCTAAAACGTTTAAAAGCGTTGAATGGTGTGCTTCGGGTCGATCGGCTTTCAAAGTTGTTACTCGATAATCTATCGCGTTTATTCCGTTCTTTTCACAATCGAAATACAACACTTCGATAAAATCAATAGTTCGAGGTGTCGTGTTCTTAAGAGAAAAAGCATCCTATGCGACTCTTCAAAGCAAAGTATCCCGTTTCAGGTATTTTTCATTTCAACCGATCGTAGCGAAGCTAAAACGAATAAACTAGAAAATAACTGGGCAACTCGATGCCCCGAAACGTTGGAATAATAAATGTAATTACTGAAAAATAGCTTTTGATACGATTGTCCTCGAACTTTGTCCACGGATCGGAGGGCGCAAGATTGCTTAAGAAGCTTACAAAAAGGATCGAAGAGGGTGAGAAAAAAAAAAAAAGAAGAAAGAAAAGAGATTGCTTTTTTTCCCCGCTGCAAATTTCTTTCCGCCATCGAAGATCGCGCGATTTAAGACGCGTATTGCTTCGCGGAGTTTCTTTCGACGGTGAGAACTACTGGCTCTCGAAAAGTTTATTAAAACTCCGAGAGTTGGATTTCGCCGGAAGTTTTTGCCGGAACTTCGAGACACGTAGTTGGACGGCGAGTTGGAAAGTAGCCGTTTTAAGAATTCTCTTTCAGCGCCACGGATTTAGCCGTCGCGAAATTCATTATGCGTTAGAATTTCTTTTTTTTCTCTTCTTTATTTAATCGCTTTTCACGTTTCGTTATCCACCCTTTTTACAGTCGCGCGACGATTTTAACGAGTGCGATGTTATTTTGATTTCAGTGAGGGAGGTTACGTTGTCCGAACTCAGGGACTCGATAGCGAGGTTAAGGGAGAGAGTGAAGCTAGTATGCCGAACGAGGGGTTCTCCGCCCCCGAGGGTGCACTGGCTGAAAGACGGCATACCGTTGCACCCCCGCAGAGGTCTCAGGATTCAGCACAAACGGTGAGTAATTTATCTTCACGGAATCACAGGATGTTCAGACATAAATTTAACAATGTTGTCTGATATTTGGCACGACTGGCTAATTTTCGTATCGTTATTCTCTTTCCTGATTCAACAGTCACCTAATATCGTTGCCAAGAATAATATCTCGCGTGACATCCGTTCCTGGCCCAGTGTCGCGTGCCTCTGGTCGATCGATCGAAACAACATAATCGCCGTCATTATACCCAATTTCGCGATATCGTTACTGTTCCTTACCGGAGTTCCAGTTAAATTAAATCGTCCGCAAAATATCTATTTGTTAAATCAATCGTCAACCTCTACTTTCAATGTCCACGAAAGAAAAGTTCTCGCTTCAAGATGCTCCGGTAAAAAAGCTAGCACAGTGTTAAACCGTTCGCAGATGATCCAGAGAATTGAAAGACCAAGAAAAGAAAAGAAAATGTCAAGATCGTTGGAACGCGTTAATAACGTAAGCTTCGAGCACGTGTCTCGAACGTATTAACACGATTGTCAGTTTGTAAATTTCCCACATGGTTCCACGAACGTGGTTGGCACGGCCCTGCGAGCTGTAATAATTTCAGACGGCCTTTCGGCCGGATTTACTATCCACGAAGAAACGATTATAGCGAGAGAGCTCTCTTCTCTGATGATTCAACCGTTGGCAAAGATTTCGTAGCTGCTGTTACTGTTTAAAGATGATGTATTCGTGTGCTGCCACCAGCGACAACGCAGACACACACGCGTCGCGAGAAACCATTAAAATGGAAATCATACGTTCCGTTTCCTTTTTTTATTTTTTATTTTGCTACCATCTGCCATGAAAATAAAAACCTTGTCACCGTCTCTCGAATTCAAAGTATCTGAGAAAATTAGATTGACAGTAGTTTTTAATTCAATTCGAAGGCTTTGCCAGAGTGTCCGCTTTCAACGATATTCAACGTTTGTAATTAGTTGAAGCTCGCGAAGGAAGCGCTTTGGAAAGCTCGCGAAAACCGACGAATCGATGGAAAAGTGGCACTTGAAGCGAATGCCTCGTCGCCTGGGATTTTTTTTTTTTTATCGAATTTTTAATGAATACTCCCGAGTAATTAGAGACGGGACAAAAATGGATTTTTCTTTTTTCCTTTTTACTTTTTGCAAGAGCGACAGACCGGAACGCGTCAGAAAAACAATGGGGGAAAAGACTGGAGAAATGGAAGGTGGGAAATGAACGTCGCGTTAAAAAGATTTTACATCATCCTACAGAATTTTTAATGAAGACACTAGTATAATTAATCGACGTTACGATTCGATCATCCTTTCCTTTTGATTTCATATTCTCTTTCAACTTTTCTTACACCGGCTGTCCGTCGTTAATTACCTTACAATTGTAACATCTATTCCATTTTAAAAACCGGACGTACGAGGGTAATTGTGAAAGAATAAAAAAGAAAATGAATGGAGTTTTTTTTCATCCGACGCGGGCGTAAAATCAGAAAAGAAAAATCTCGTGACGATGTTTCCAGGAGGTCGTAGACGCGTGGGGCCTCGTCGTAATTTTCAATTACTGTCCGCGAAACACGAACTCTCCTCGTAAAATCGAACGTGTCCGAGCTGTTACGCGCGTAAAACTCTCCTCGACTCTGTACGCGGCCGATCCGCTTCGTGTTCGAAGGTTGAACGGTACGTGATCAGAGTTTTCCACGCTTTCCTCGAACGGAAGAAACGTTAAAAGGTATCAGGGATATTTTCCGACAAGAATCGGGAGCATTCGCGCGATAGTTTTGACCGCAGCGAAGAAACTTTGATAATACAATCTGTTTTCTAGCCGTCTGCTTCGGAGACGCGTTTCTTTGGCGACGACAAGAAATTTCAAGCCGATAGGAAACGGTTGGCACGAGTAGACGGCAAAAAGGGTCGAAGGGTGAGAAAGCTCTGAAAGGAGTCTCGACGTTGCCTCGCGACATTAATTTTCCACGGGCATTCAATTAACTTGAAAGCCCCCCCCCCTCCCCGATACAGCTCAAAATTACGCGTCAATCGAATTAAGTAATAAACAAGTTTGCGTGAAAGCTCGCCTAACACGCGACAGCCAACCCGTAGCTCCTCAACGAGAAAGAAAAACTCGACGAGAAAACGAAGATTTGTCCCGTCGAATTTCTTTGAAAAACGTTTTCTTTTCTTAATATTCAATTTATTAATGACGTTCTTAATGTACCGTTAGAACTTTCATATAATTGCAACTTTGAATTTGACAAAGTAATGGATCAATCGTTGCTGAAATGTTTTTCTTCAATTTAACATTGATTACGAGCGCCACAAGTCGCCGATTAATCTTTCCCCTCGGCCATCTCGGCTCGGTTGAAAATTAATCCGGACAAAGTGGACGGTGTCGATATGACGAACGACTGGCGGAAACCGAGCCGATATCCTGTCCGGCAATGGATTAATATTAACAATTAATCAAGCGACAGAATCGGCTGGTCACGATTCGCGTATCCACGGAAAGACGAATCGCACGTTTCAGCTTGAAGTTTGATCAATGCCGACGGTTGCGGCTGGCAATTATTCCGAAATTATCACGTTCGTGCGTCGCCGTTACGTACAACCGTGTTCCTGGGCGTTTATTATCCGGCGCGCAGTAGTTATCTCGCTAATTTGTCATCCGTAAGTACGCCGCGGTAGGTAACAGGCTGACAAAAGTGCACCGTCGCGTAAGAGGGTGCACCCTTATCGAGGGTGCTTCCCGCGAAGCGTTCTTTACCACTCCCTTACTCGTAAATCAACGGGTAAATGTTATAATTGCGAGGAGAACAGGCGAACCGGTACCCCACAAAGACACCAACTCTCATGAATTTTAATCCCCCTGATCCTTGCTGTAAAATCTTCTCAGAGAACTTTTATACAGGAATGTAACTGCTGCTGAGAGAGTAAAGCTGGCGTTCTTTATTTTGTACTTTTCAAAAGGAATAAGTTTAAAATATGGAATTACTATCTTTTTTTCTTTTTCAGAAATGAACACCAAGTTGCTATGAAAATTCACGCGTCATGTAAAAGTATTGAACGTGACAGTCAAAGTGTTTAATGGAAAGCGGATTCGACGGTTTCCTATCGTTGAAAAGCTTGTTAACAGTGATAAAGTGAAGTCAAAGCGACGGTTACGACGGTACAAAGACAGAGTTTTGCGATGACAAAGTGTTTGTGGCGTCGAGATACACAAAGCTTTGTGAAACGAGCAGCTAGAAAGATTATTTTATGTTCTAATTCGCGCGAATTCATTTACATTCGAATGAATAATAATGAGTCAACGTCGACTCGTCGTTCTAGTACTAATTAATTTCGTGGCTTATCGATTATTCTTTTGTCGGCCTACTCTGATCCATCACCTATCGATTCGATCAGCAAAGTATAACATTCACCTGGGCAAATTTCAAATCTTGAAAGATCATTTCTCAATGTAATATCCGCGATGGGCAAGTTTTCAAGGGGAAGAAATTAATTTCTTATTACTTTCAAACTTATTCGTCTTCCCTAAGTTGTGGCAATAAAAAATTTCATTCCTTATTACGTCGAAACATTAAAGTTTTCGCAAGGAATGAATCCATTTCTTATTACCTTCAATCACTTAAGCACCCCCTGAACGAACGAGCAGCAGGTTCTTCGAGTGCCTTAACCTACCCTCCACGTTAATTATCGCAAAACGGCACTGTTGACAAAGTACACTTCAATCGCTCTTAACTGTCTCCTTTCATCCAAGGTGAAACTTCGTTCAAGTTCGAAACGAACCGGTCCGAGGGCTCGTGACATCAATATTTATGCGCAAACAAACGGGACATCGGTGCACAAACGTTCGCGATCCGATAAACAAGAAAATGGAAATACGCGAACGGATCGGTGAAGTCTTCTCGTTCACGGCTCGGGTATAATATGCCTCCGAGCATCGAACGATGGCTGGTACGGGGAAATATTTAAAACGATACCTCGTCTACCTACACCGGATGCCACTCTCCTTGCTTTTACGAGTGACGAAGCTTCGAGAGAAAAGTTTCGAACGCTAAGAAATTCCGTAGAGACCGCGTCTGATCAAACGCGAACATCTTCTACTTGCTGATTCGTAGAGTATCATTTCGTAGACGCGACTAGTTTCTTACCCAACTGAATATGAAAGTTATAAATAAATATCTGATTGGAATAAAAAGGATGAAAAGTCGATTGGCTGAGAGGGAATAAAGAGGGTAGAATCCTATTTTGCGTAAATCTGCATTTGATTCCGGTGGCCGGCTGCTGATCCGAGGCTAATCTCCGCACCCGGGGAATATATATTTATCGAAGAGAAAAAAATGCGGGATAGTTTGCGAGCGTATGCAAATGTTCGCCGGTCTTTGCGTTCTTTTTATTGGTCGGCTTTCGAACGAGCTAGCGGCAGAGAGGTACGAGGGTGGAGGAAAAGCGGGCGCTTGGTAAAACGGAACTCAGCTACTTGATGCCAGCCGTCGAGATAAAGTTTATGATTACCACGCTTTCGAGCATCTCCAACGATGTTGAAGAGTGTTTGTAACGAAGCGCGACGCGCATAAAGATCCCCCTCTTGGATAATGGTCCCCGAGCGAACTCTAAATTGCCTGTTAAAAATCCTGTTGACTTTGCTGCTTTGTTTACCTCTCGCCTCCCGGTCTCAAGAAATTTGGTCGCATCTATACACCGTCTCTTTTCAACAGCCCCGCGATAAAATTAACCATCCCCGTGGAATAATAACGTTGAAAAATTCCCGTGAATCTTCGCAAACGTACACCGTCCCGGAACGAACTTGATATTTTTCATAAAATTTTCAAAATTAAACGCGTGTTTACCGTTTCATCCTCGTTAGGGGATTACGTGTCATTTTATCCACGCTTTAACGCCGCCCCAATTACACAGCGAAGAAATTGAAAAGTGACGGAAAATATGATGAAATATTCTTCCTTTCGAATGGTGTTGAGAATCACTAGACGGACAAGAGAGAATAAAGGTAATTCGCGTCTTGAAAATCCTATCAACGGAACAGTGGAAACTCTTGTGCTGAATTTCTGAAGAAGCAAGCTCGACGACTTCTTCATCCCGATTCCCCTAGTTAACGCGTGCGAGCTGTTCTATTTTCAAAGAAACTTTGTGCTCGTTCATCAAAGTGGCGGCAATTCAGCGACGAGTCGCAACGAGTTCGTCGAAGGCAAAGCGTCGTTTTATCCGGTTTCAAACGAGTCTGTCCCAGTCGCGAGGCACAGCACGCGAGAGCAGTTCGTCGGGAAGCTTCTCGCCTTAAACGTACAAAGGAAATAAAGTGCGTATTGTAGCAATTTCGCGTGGATGCCGGAGATAAAACGGACGCGCCAACTAACGTACTCTCTTCAACCCTCTTCTCATCTCTGACTGCCTATGCGAGATTTTTACTTTTTCCTGTTTTTCTTTTTTTCTTTCTTTTTTTTTTTTTTTTTCGTTTCACCTGGACAAGTGACAGTAACTTTTAAACGAGCCTGGAATACGAGTGCTGTAAAAATACTCGCCACGGAAGGTGGTGAACGAGCACGGCGAACAAACTCGCAACTATTATTCCTCGAATCTCCGCTTCCCGTGTGTATGCGTTCGCCTCGCTGCACGCGCGTGAAAATTCCCCTCCCTATTAAAAGCGCCACCCCCTGCGCCCGAACCGTTTTCATCCCTTTGGAAAACCGGCTTGTCGAACGCAGATCCTTTCCGAGGAACAGGCTGCTCCGAAAATGAAAATTCTAGTTACTTTAGGACTTGAGAATTGCAGGGAAAAGAGGTAGAAATGAGTGTATTAGCGACGACAAAGTCGATAAAGCAACATACCACGGACATAATAAAAGATTCGAGCTTGAATCTCCCCATTTCACTTTACTTTTCATGGATTTCCAGGGATTACAATAGCATTAACTTTCACATAGAGAACAGTCCATTAGTGGTTAAACTTGTAACGAGAGCATAAAATTATTTCGACAAAGTGTTACGAAATCCTATTACAAGGACGTTACGAATTCATTATTTAAAAGTAACGAGAAAGTTGAAGTAAAATTCATAATGAATCGAGGAAACTTGCTCGACTGGGTGATTAATAAAATACATCCAATAATGCCAACTCCGTTACTTTGGAATTATTTGATAGATTATTAATTTTGTGAACGCTTCTTTCGCGAACTCGTTACATTCTAATGGTAGAACACGAAAGTTCAAAAATAACTATCGATCGTCCGTGAATTTCCTCTTTCAACCTGTTCTTCACGAACGTTGACAATCAACTATAGTTTGTCTCCTTTGAAGTCTGATAAAAACGTTTGTCCGTCATAACGTCAAGGGACTGTCGGGCGTTGATTTAAGGAAATTCCCTCCGGAAAGCAGCCCTTTCTGTGCACCAAGTTTCCACGTCGAGGTCGAAATTCCGGTTCAGCCGTTGGATTCGCGGTTCGACGATAGCAGTCGGTAAAAAAAAAAAAAGGAAGGAAAAAAAAAAAGAAAAATTCACCCATGGGAGGCACTTTAAGGGCGGCTCTTTTGGCGAGCGTCTATCCGGTCACTGCCAGGGGATTACTGCGGCTGAAAAAGCGCGGAACAATCGCGTAGGAATGGGCCGTAGAATCGTGTGTTGGTAAGAGAAAAAAGAGAGAGGGGTAGAGAGGGGAATAGAAAAAAAAAAAAAGTATGGCAGCCACCGAGTCGAGCAAACTGGCTGGCGAAGGAAAAAGAACGAATCTAGAGTAGAGGAAGGGAATTAACGAGCAAACGAGCAGGCAGCGTTCGTAACCGGCTGCATCTCCGGATGAAACAAACGTAGTTTTCGGGATAACCGTGACTAGCTCTGGAGAAGCTTCTGGTAACTTTGCTCGTGTCCTGGACACCGGCCAAACACGATTAAGTCGCTGCTCTCTTCCTTCCGAGGATGGAGGAAAAATACGTAAGGAAAGGTTAGAAACAGGCTGATACCTGCCAGTTTCAAAATTCCGCTACAACCGCGTGTCTAACGTGTTGTTTCCACCCTTATTTTCTATGCTATCCCTTGTCAACGATTATTCCTTCCTTATCATTCCTAACACCATCGCGACTCCCGAAATTTTATCATTAAAATACGGATATCGATGCAAATCTAATTTAGTCCTGTAGAGATTTCCTTGTAGGATAATTTTAGCTATCCTTGTTCTAGCAAGAAGTCCGTAAGGTTTCCCAGCCCAGTTACACTCTTGGTGGTACTCTTTTTTTTTTCTTTCTACTTGGTCGTTGTTGCAATCGCAACGGCACTTGGATGTGGTCCAATGACAGTGGCCTATCGGCTGGTTTACCCTGCCGAAATCCTCCAGGTGGAAAACGAGGTTGGACTGCGAACGTGGGCAGAAGTACGGGGAGGTGAAATCAACTGGCGATTTTCCACGGTTGATCCGCAATGGTTGAAGAGGGTGGGAAAAGGATGGGGGGGTGGTTAAGTTACTGCGGTACTCTTGCTTCCAGTCAAATATTTATAGATTCCTTCGAGAGGAAAATGCATCGACTGACCGTAATTTTATTTCCGTAAGTACGAAGGAAACTGTGCAATCTGTTCGAGGTAATTAATAATAATTATTATTTGAATTTTCCTTCGAAGAAGGTGGCCGCTGATAATGAAAGTTTCGGGAAATTTGAACGCAACAGGAGAAAAGGATAATAATGGGATGGTAGAAAGAGGTAGTAGAAGGCCGGTGTCTAGAGAGTCACTGGATCGAACAGGAGGCTGATGCCTTTGTGCCGTTGCAAACTAATAATTAATTAAAACTGATGGGCATCCACGAACGAGCTGGAAGCGCTCAGCATCTCGAAATACACGCGGGCCTGGCTCATTGTTTAAAGGAAAGCTTAAACCCTTCCAACCAGCTGAACTTTCTTTTTATTCTCAAACGAGCTGTTCCTTTGTAACAATTTATTTTATTACACTGAAAACAACGGAGATCCGTTGATGAGGGGCGAAGTTTACGTTTCACGAATAAATCATTAATTAGCAACAGCATATATACATTCAAATAGTACGTACACAAAATAAATCATTTTTTGCTTTGTTCCATTGTGGAAATGTAGGTGATAAATATGATATTACTTGAAAATTTCATTTCATAATGGACTGTTATTAACGACTATATACCTTCACGAATAAATTTATAATTAAACTGAACGCGATTAAATTAACTTTCAAATATAAACTAAACGTATACGTTATTTACATCGAGTTCATCAAAACGGATGCATAATAAAAGATATACAATACTCATTATGCTACACGATAATTTATGCATTTAACGACATTACGATTCATGTCAGACTTTTCATATTTTGAAATCAGCCATTCGATACGCAGCAACCTAATAGAACACCGGAGTTCCCCTCAGTTTTATTATACTTGCAAATAGGATCATTATCATTTATTATTATAATGAAACTTCTTAATTTAATAACAAGTTTCTCGAGTCGATAAAATACTCGAGATAAATTGATGCTGCTTTTTTTCTTCAAACCGTATCTCGCCCACTAACGACTGCTTTTTATCAACGATACCACGAAAAAATTCAATGTTCGATACCAATACCGTTGCAATATTTTCGTTCCCCGCAAACCGTATCTTCGCGTTGTACAAACACGTTCCCGAATTCCCCGATCGACGTGGTTACACCATTCCCACGCTCCATTTGCCATCGATAAAGGATAGGAAAAAAAAAAATAAAAAATAGAGCGTCCACGATAAACAATGTTATCGATTCTAGCGGCCTCGTGAACCCAATTAACTGCGTAATGGCGAAACGCAAAGACAGAGAGTTCAGTAAAGCGAATATCGTGGCGCATAGCGAAGTTTTTAATAGCGTTAACTTTCAGATACGAACTTCCCTGTGTTAACATTTTCCTCTAACAAGTTAAATTTCGAGTTTCCGCTTTATGGATTATTTTGATAATTACCTTGATACAAAGCCCGTCACGATTCGATGACAGAAAAGTCGCTAATTTCATCCCCGTCAGAGGAGCAAGTATCTTAGCAATTTTCGAGGATATTTCTGGAGGATCGATGGTCAGATCAAAGATTGAAGATAGCCAGTACGAAGGTACCGATTTAAATCACAAATAGCGTTGGCAAGCACGCCGAAATCGTGTCCACCTCTCTCGCTCTTCTCTCCGTGGATGAGAATTTTCTTCTCGGTTTGCCGCTGGTTCCTCCCTCTCTTGGTCGAACACGGTTCGCCGTGACTCATCAACGAGGACGAAGATGGTGGACCTTGTCGCGAATCTAAATAAATACGGGCACACGCAGGCGAAAAACGACGTGGACGATGGGGTTCGCGAGTGGGCAAAGGGGTGCGGTGAAACGACGAGACATCGCTTAGAAATGCGTGAGTAAGAACCTTAGACCGCGGTAAATTTATATCCTCGCTGCTTTTCCCCTGCCTCTTACGATCTCTATCCTGCCTCCAAGCTGATCTGCTTCTTTTCTAACGCGTTTAGTCTATCCTAACACCTTGTTCACCGAATATCTATCAATAGACCTTACCGATTACCAATTTATTTTCAATGACAACAGTCTTATCCCCGAGTAGCAAAGGTACGAAAAGTAAGCGGAAGCGATCGCGCGGAGCGAGTCTGTGAAGTGGTAAGCCGGACGAAGCGGAAACCCGTCGTGGTATAAGAAAAGAGAAAGAAGAATAGTGGGTGAAAAGGGGTGGCTCTTGACGAATCAGAGCGTAACCGCGATACAGAGGAGTGCAGTCGGCAGCAAAGAGTTTTGCGGAGAGGCTGTGCAAGCGGCTCGATGGTTAGGCGAGATTAGGCGAGCGGGTAGACGGAAGCGAGCGGCTGAAAGCCCTCCAGAAGGACTTCACCGTTGCCCACTTCATCCGCGCTAAGAACTATACCACAGATTCTTCGGCTTCTTTTCTTGCCGAGCTACCGAAACGCTGCCCCCTCGGATTTTTCTCAACCCCCGGACCTTTGTTCCGATAACTCTGTCGAACGCGGAGTAGTTTGACCCTTTTTCCGGAATGCCAAGTGGCGAGTCGCGACCTTCTTACCGCGACCTCATCCCCGATACAAATTATTCTTACGTGAGCCTTTCAAGGGGAGTTTTATAGATACCCTGCTTTTATTAATCCTACCGTAACCAATGGAAAACAATACGGACAAGCTTTTTATTGTCGCGAACCGCGAGTTTTAACGTTGGAAACGGTACGCGATTAATATCGCAGTTTATTTTCCGGTCGAACGAGATGCAAAGAACGAGCAGCAATAACGCGCGTACTCTCTTTGACCGAGGCAACGGGGGTAAGTCGGCGAGGCTGTAAAGGCGACTGAAAAATGCATAGAAAGGGCGAAAAATGGAAGGTGGAAAAGCAAGGATGAAACTTTGTTTCCGGGGTGAGAAAGGCGACGATCGCATCGCCGAGACAAAGATTAAAAAACGGAGAAGCACCTGGTGTTATTATTGAAAGAAGAAAGATGTAGATATTGAGTGGGTCGAGGTTAAGTCGTGCCGTGATTGGCCGGACGGAGAAGATTAAAATAAAACGATCATCTTTGCAAACGACGCTTTATATCTACGTTTGTTTGTTGCGCCGGATAAATCACCCGAGCCCCGACAGCAGACTAAACTGTTTTACATAAACGACACGCTCTATTCATCTCACTTTTATAATTTACGAGCCAGCACGGGAGGACATTATTTTCGGTTTTCAACTTCCCGGCTACGATGTACGGCACTGGAAGTCTGGCTGAATTCGAAACGACAGAACAGAAGAGTATTGCGTATGAAAAAGTTGGTTGAAATTCCTTCTTTTTTTTTTTTTCCATCCACTTGATAACGGAGAAAAATGATTCTTTAATCTTAACGAACGAAGGTAAAAATCTTCCACGTACGAACCACGACATTTCCAACAATGGTAGATGCATTAGTACGATCTCTATGTCGTACTCTGCACTTTCCTCGTTTCGTTTCCCACTTCTTCGTTGCCGTCGCGGGTCTGAATGGTGGCAGCAGTGCCATTGATGGGTCACAGTATTTATAACCGGCCGAGAGAGCGCGAATGGTAGAGCTTTTGACTAGCTGCGTTTAAGCGGAAGCTCTTCCCTCTGATATTTCTTCCGAGGGCAAAGAATCGAGCTTAAAGCGAGTGTCCGCACGGAGAAAACGACGGACGTCGTAAATTCAAGGTGTTTTCTGTCCTATGACTCCCCTTTCACCAGAAGAATCATTCGTCTCGCGGTACTAACCGGGAAAGGATACTTGGAGAAACTAGAATCTCACCAGCCTCGTTTCAAATCACCCTGTGATTTTTGTTAACTCGACATCGATAATAAAAGAGAAAGGGCAAACCGGATGAATCGATAGTGAAATAAACGAAGCCATCGATTATCAGAATGTTTTATCAGTTTACGGTAGCAGTTCACGGAATCGCCAGAAGTTGTCGAAATTTCATTTCGCAGGGGACGTGGAATTCCGCGCGATACAGCCAGGAAAATCCGAGCGGCTTAACGAGTTGCCACGACTAGAGTTTGAAATCCCGACGGGACCAGATCCAGAGTATTTCTCGGGAGCAGTCCAGCGGAACGCACATCATCGTAGCTTTCTTTCTGCTCGAGCTTCTAGTTTGGCTTTTTGAACCTCGAGGACGTTCGTTGATCCTCGAAATTCCACGAAATTCCACGAAATTCCTCGAAATTATGGCACCGTTAACACGCGTTCCTAGTTGCATTTTCGTGCTTGTTCCCTATGGATTAAAGTTACTTTAGCTGGAGATTGACGAGCCTCTGGAGCAAACTAAAACGTGGCGGTCGTCCGCCATTCGTTCGAACGAAAGCAAAGTTTTCTGAATCGCGACAGGAAAATGGGTGTAAGACAAGCTCGTTAGAGAGAGCGGGATATTTTCTTTTGACATCAGGAAGAAAATACAAGAGACGAGAGGATGGCACGAAAAGACGGTACGGCACTGAGTTGTCCGATCTAAAATTAGGAAGTACGCACGGGTAGTCTGGTCGGGGACTACCGAGAAGACGTCGCGTTGTCTGGCCATCGTTATTCGTAGTCTCTCGCTAACGTAACTGATTCGTTAAATCAGCCGAGAGGCTGAGTCGCTGACTTCCAGACGACACCGACGTAATTCGACACCGGCTGACGAAAACTCGACCGAAATTGCCATCGTGTTCGAGGAGGGACGATCAACGCGGTGTCGCGGTGCCGCGTCGCGCCGCCTGGCTAAAGTGAAAGGAATTCCAGTCAGCCATAAGTCAGACGTCCCACTCTACTCGCCATCAATGACAAATCAGACGTCTCCGATCGCGAATTCCAAGTCAAAACATTCTATTTTTTCCCTGATTTTTCAATTTTTTTCTCTTTAATATCTGAAACAAATATTTCTCTCTTCTTTTCCTACTTCTTTTTATTCGATATTTAACACATGTATTCCCCTTCGGTTATACCAGAAACCCTCGAAAGGTCGGTTAACTTCCTGACTCGAGTTCACACGGTTGGTTAGTCATCGAATCTTTGGCAGACGGTCGTAGCAGGTCAGCCGCGAGCAAAGTGGAAAAGCAACCCGCGATAGAAAAGAGGCTAGACGATCCGACAATAGAAGAAAGCCTTATCGAGCGTCCTCGAAAGGTTATTCGTGTCGATGTCCGCGATACGAAGCTCGTCGATACAATCGTTCCCGGAAGAATTTCATGGAACCACAGGGACGGACAGGGTGGCAAAAGTAAAGGGGGCAAAGAAACAGCGAGGGTGAAGGAAGGAAGAGAGAGAAAGGAAGAAAGGAGAGACTCAGAAGCATTAACGCAGCGAGGCAGCCGGCCAAAAGAAAACCATTAACTACTTCTACAGGATGGAAGAAAAACAGAGTGGTGAGGGTACGAGAAAAAGGGACGAAGAAAGCCACGCTCCCTTTCGACGTGTATCCCTTTTTCAGGCTGCCGTTTCCATTACCAGAGACCGATAGTCCTCGCTCGCCATTCGCAGTGACGTTTGCCATTTGGAATCCCGTTCTATTCCCGTTTGTCGGTCAATCGGAAGTCGGCCGTATTCAATGGAGACCCCCGATGCACAAGGGCTCCTCGTCTTTCTAAAGCTTCAGATATGGGACGAGCTAGCGCTAGCAAAACTTGCCTTTCATCCGTAATTTGTCATCGACAAAAATATCCTAATTTGAAATTACCTTAGCATATTAACCCGTGATAAAAATATTTCTACGATTTAAAAAGATAAAACGAAATACAGAAGGGAAGATGATTGTAAATCACAAGTGAGCGGGTTATTGAAACGCTATCAAAGACTTATGAACCTTCTTGCCGCGAGTCGCACTTATCTAAAGGGGAAAGTCGAGGGTTGCATTCACTTAGGATCGTCGTAAAATCCATTCTTAAGGCTAAGGCGAACTAAGCCTCGGAGTTACCGCCTAATCTTAGCGACGGTGCCACCTCTTTGCGGAATACCAGAGTACCCATAATCGAAAGCTTTCGCGGACGGTTTTCAAAGTTACTCCAACGAGGCTTCCTGTTCGAACCAGATCCAACAGACGTTCTACAGGAAACCCCTTAATTTCCTCGTTTCGCTAATATTAACGTTCCCGTTATATTAAATACCGCGAAATCTTAATCTCTTTCACAGCAGAATATTATTTAAAAACAGTGTCTAAAGTACAATTTTGCAATATTTCACCCCTTTTCTTCAGCTTAATTTCCTTCCTTTATGCTCCTTAATTTCCGCGTTTCGTTAATGCGAATTTATTTCAGAAATATTACCTCGTTGCGCCATAAAATCCATTCTCAAAGCTCTTTTATATAAAGCTACTTTAATTTAACATCTCGCGAGTGTAGAACGCTGTTCACAATTCCCGTCTGAAAAAGAAATTTTACAAGGTTTTTCGAGCAAAGGTATTCCAGACTCCTGGAATACGGAAGATTCAACCGCGAACTAAACCGCACGTTTTTCAAACACTCGTGCGAGTCGTCGAAAGCCACCAACAACGAGCCCTACACCTTTTTCTACTCGCGAGAACTTTGCAAGAGAGTATATCTCCGCAGACAGTGTGGGGCTCGGGTTCGGCGAAAATCGCGGTAAAAGTTAGGAAATCCAGCGCACGGATCGAATCCTTTTCGGTCAAAGGGTTCGTAGGTTTTTCGTGGTCCAGGAGAGTCAGGTAGGGCGGAGTAACCGGCCGCAAAAAAGGTAACCAGATGAAAGGAGAGTGCGAAAGACGGGTCGAGACACGAACGAGGTGGAATACATAAATAGAAATCTCGGTTCGTCTCTCTTCGTCTGATCGTCTGCTTCCAACTACTCA
Organism: Osmia lignaria lignaria; assembly: GCF_051020975.1. Taxonomy (NCBI): domain Eukaryota; kingdom Metazoa; phylum Arthropoda; class Insecta; order Hymenoptera; family Megachilidae; genus Osmia; species Osmia lignaria. The sequence goes on along the minus strand of NC_135033.1, from coordinate 8,937,220 downwards.
TTTTCTGCCCTCTTCTCTACCTCCGTCTTTCTCTTTTTAAAGCTTCCATCTATCTCGTTCTCTCGTGATAACATACAGGGTGAATCGCCTTAAAATTGGGCAGTCAAATATTTTAAAATTTCTACATATTAAGAAAAGTTCATAAAGTGCTTCATAAAATTCTTATACCGGTGTCTGATATTTTTTTTTATTGATTTTATTATCGGGCGAGAATATCAGACGACCCACCCTGTATAAGTATACGAAGAGTGGCGGTAGTCTAGACAGAGTGTCGATTTTTGCCGCGGCACCAAATTAGAAACCCTTCCCTGGTTGGATCCATCGCGCGGTTCCGACTCTCTCCTCTTTCGCTCCAACCCTCCTCACCGGTCTATCCCTCGCCGTTTTTATTTTCTCTCGTTTATCCCGGTGTTCGTCGCTCCGCGCTCTTTCTCTTTTCTCATACGTGTTTCTCTCCTTCTCTCCTGTCTCTGGAACGCACGTATGTGAGATCGCTTAAAGGGGATGAACAGACGAGGTCGTGCGCCAACTCCACCTCCCTCTCCATGCAAATATTTTCACTCGACCTTCTATCTTCCTGTTACCCTTGCCCCTTTCAATGGACACATTTCGGCCAACGAAAGAACCACCGACACCCGACTGTTACGAAAATCTCTTTCTTGGGACACTTTCGCTCGTTACTTGTATTTTCACTTAATTACTTATCGATAATCAATTCTGAGCTTGGAAAATCATAGCAGACTCAGTTGCATACGTATCTTTTTTAATGCAGCCTGTATAATTAGAAAGTTGGCTCTCTTTCGTACTGTTCATGTCTTTGATGTCGTTAAATGAACGAGAAAATTAGCTCGCGGGTTAGTTCCCGGTTAAATTCAAGCTTCTGCAAGCGGCAAATAACCGCGTGCTCGTCCTATATTCATCCTACTGCACCCCCTGCCATCTCTGGCTATCGGCCCTCCCCCCTCCCCTCGTATATACATACATTTATGTAAACACACGGTCTGTAGGCGAACGCGTGCAACGGCAGTCTCGGTTAAGACCGCATAAAAGGGCTATAAAGGTCGGTTGTAAAGGGAAAAACTTGGACTTAATCCGGTGGCGCGAGCGCGCAAATTGTGTTCCGGGCTGCTCTTCGCTTTCATTACCTTTAACTCCATCGTCCTGTTTCAAGCTTCCACCTGAGAGGGCAATTACATCCCACCCGTTCCCTACCTCTACGGCCCATTTCGACGGACGATCTCTCAATTCTTTCGATTTGCTACGCCGCTCTCGCGAGTTAAAAGTTTCCTGCTGTCGAAATCTCGGCTTGAATTTCGCTGCGGAGAAGTTTGTTGGCCGGTTAGGAAACGGCCGATCGTAGCCGAGAAATAACTTGATTCAATTTTCGCGATAAGTTGAGAAAGAGGTAGGGATCAATGGGATACTTTCGGTGGCGATTAAACCTTGTTCAACGAAGCCGAAGCAATTTACTGTTTGAAAAAAGATTTCCTTCGAAAACTACGATTATTTTTGCATCAACTTGTCTCTAAGAGAACGTGTTAGTCTTTGAGTAAATGAAAAAGGCACCATTGTTAGAGGATAAAAGTCGAAGGATCCACCCTTAAAATCGTATCCGTCTGATTTACGATCAAGCTTCCGTTCTTCTTCGGTCCGTTAACCTTTCTTAGGTATAGCTGGACTCGTTGGATTTCCGAGTAATACAAGACCATTGGGAACTCTCCTTGACAAATGGAGGAAAGGAGACAAAGGGTCATCGTAGCCAGCCGAATCGTTTCCAATTTAAGAAGGCTATCCTCGAAAAAGAACTCACGTTTTGCTTGCCGATCGAACGTGCCACGGTTCGATCTTGAATTTCTATTCGAAACGACAAGCACTACTTCTTCCCTCGATCCACTGAATTCGAATGTATCGACGACCTACTTGCCGACACACCTCCTCTACTTTCTCGTTAATCGTTCACGTTCGCGAGAATCATTTCGTGAAACACTGTAGAGCCCTCCAGGTAAATTACTCGTCGATCGGGGCTCGATTTTACGACGGATCTTTTGACGACGGCTGTTTACTCGACGACGCTTTTCAAAGCTCGATGATCGAGCTGACAAGATTTCGACAACGGGGTTAACAGGGCTTTCCGTCGGTTCTTTTGCATCGGAATTGCGATCTCTTTTTTGTTCGAACGGAAGAGCGAATATTTCAAGAGTCTTTGATTTCTAAACGTTTTCAGTTCGAGATTATTAATGGATATCGAATATAATCGAAGTTGTAAGAAATTTGATAGCCTGGAAAAGTGGAAATTGATCTGCTCGGTTTAAGCGTAGCACGAAACTCGCGGATTCTATAACGTTACGACTTCGACGCCTGATTCAGGAAATTTCTGACATAAAGCAAGGAAGAAACGGAAGGAAACGGTTGGCCGAAGTTACAGCCCGCATCGATCGTCATCGATATTTGAGTTACGTTGGAATTTCGTTCGCTGGTAATCCGCAACGTTCGAAAAGTTATTAAATTTGCCAGCGTCTCATCGAAGGTGGGGCAAGTTCGTGAACGTTGGCTAGAAGTTTCGGCCTCTTCATACGGAAAAACGAGTTTTCCCGGACAGAAGTCCAGAAATTTCACTCGCTACCATCTATATCCACGGAAGCTTACTTCACGGACGCAGGCAAAACTTGCTGTTTGCACGAACTTTGCGGAATCTTATCCCGGGACTCGACGAAGCTATGCCAGCTCAACTATCCCCGAGAGCTGTGTACCCATTGAAAAGATAATAAACGGGCTAATCCGCTTTTCAACGCGTTTCTACTCAATCCATATTAGATTATCACGGCGTTCAGATTAATTGTTTCATTTTTATACAACGCAATTATCGATCTATTACCAAATAATAATTGTGTCCAAAACTACTTTGAAAATTAATAAAGACTTACCCTTTTGTAGACGGAGGTCGAAAGTGGTGATATCGTCCGCGAAGCCTGAGGACAGCGGAAGATACGAATGCGTGGCTGAGAGTACTTCCGGACATCGGGCCTCGCTCGCGGCCCAGCTTCTAGTCGCTCACGATACCAGAATTCCGGAAATGAGTAAGTACCTTCCTCCTCGACTGTTTCGCTATAAAACAGTTTAAAAACAGACAGCGTTAACAATACTCTGAAAATTTTTCCACGAGCTTCGTCAGCTGCGTTATTTCTACCGTTGCACGTCGTAGCAGTGAAAATAAAATAGGGATTTGTCCCGGAGGACAATAGAGTGATCGAAATGTCGCAGGTGGTCGATGGGGTGGTATCGCAAAGTCGCGGGCCGCGATGCGTGTAACTCGCGCCGCTATTTTTTCACCGATTCAATAGCGATTCCATCGCCTCTGTACGCACGACCGGCGTTATGACAACAACCAGGAAAAAAACTCGAACGTGCGGGTCGAGACTGCGATGTATCGGCAGCTGTTCGTCGATCGATCGATCCCTGGAAATACAGTCGGTACTTCTTTTTATTTTTCCTGCCTCCCTATTCTTTTTTTTTCTATTTCTCTTTATAATTTCCATTTAAAGTATCAAAGGTTTATCAAAATAATTCACGGTTGTGGTCACGGGTAAAATTGTAACCACGAAACGCAGAGACGTTTAAAACGGTCCGCGTATCGATCGGTAGCTGTTAGATTTCCAGCAGAAAACCGAGCGGAACGTTAGTTTATGGCTTTTCATAATACCTGCAACATTTGGTAGACGCTTTTCCCCGGTGTATTTATGCCAGCTGAGAAGTGCACCGAGGGAAAACAGTTAGAAGGGAAAAACGCGAAGCTCGCGTTTCCAGAAACTCGTTCTTCGTAACCAGTACGAACGCCGAACGCGTAACTCAGCTTACGATGTGCTGCAATTTCCACGGCGATACCAGACCAATTCGAGTTGGAAAATTTCGCTACATTTCTCTCGGTCCCGAAAAAAAAAAACCTCCAAACATACTGCGGAACGTTTTTGCAACGATCAGACGCTAATCGCAAAAAGCCTTCGGACGAGGAAATTCTCGAAAGTGAAACAAAAAAAAAGAAAGGAGGGGGTTTATATTTCAGGGGTAATAAATTTCCTGACGCAACGAGGGCGTTTAACTTAATAGCGGTAAAAAATGTAAGTGGCAGGAATTAAGTTGATAGAGATTATGATGATGAAGGAAATAAAAGAAGAGTTTATGGCAGGAGATCTGCTAGTCGCAGGTGATAAAGCAAGGATTAAGCACCTGATGCGATAATACCAGCACAGTCCGGCGGGTTCCAGCTAGGTACGAGGAGAAAGCTTGCGGTTTACCACCACCGTGGGGTTGCGAGCCTCGTATGACGGACAAAGGGCGACAATTACAACCCTGCCAGCCACGTCAGGGTTTCATATAGCAGCGAACTGCTGATGGCGGGGTCAGCTGCCCGTTTTGCTAGGCGCGCCTACATTCTAACGGCTCGTAAATCCACCGAACGATGGAACACCCTCCGCTGATTCTCGCGGAAATTCCAACGAACGCGATAATAACTCACGATCGGATATGGGCAAGATTGATTTAAGAGAGAAAAGAAAAGAAAAGTGAATTTTCTATTCGACGAATACCTCTGGACGAATTTATGGAGGATGCTTGAAATTACACTGGCTGGGAAATATAAATATTACCCCCGTTTCCTCGTCGGGGTCAATAGGAAGGTGTTACTCGACTACCCGGAAATCCTAGTTTACAATGTCTGTGTTTTTCATTGCTCTTCGACGGCGGCCTCGGCGATGTAAGTCAGCTTCCTGGGAGGCTAAACGACGCGGAACGGGCGTTATTGTATCAAGTTACACCTCCGCGGGCAGTAAAGCGTGCCATTGCGAGTGTAACGGCAATTGTTAGAACATAGTGGCTCGGCTAGGTAGACGGGAACAAGGGAGGAACATTGGAGTCGTAGTAAAAGTTTGTGGTAAATGTTATTGCAATGTAGCGCGAGGAGTATGCTCTTTCGAGCTATTCTAGGCTTATAAACGTTACCACAATCTGTTACCGCAATCGAGCGTTAACCATGAGACACCCTCCGAGTCACTGTCTCGAGCTACCAAGAAGACTTGATGAAAATAAAGTCCCATTTGGGATTTTCCCAGAGCCATAAAATTTACGCGCTGCTAATGAATATATTCGCCATTAACAAGCATGCAACGCATAATTACTTTTCTAAAAGCACCCTATGTTTGCTGCTTAGACGGAAGAAGATGAAAATCGTAATTCCTAGTATAAAAAGAATCATCCGGCGATCCGGCCAAGATTCCGTTGGCGGTTTCGTGCTCAAGTTTCTCTGGAAGAAATCCTCGAGCGGTCAAACAGCTGTGGCACGGGGAGGGTAAAGGTAAAGGTGAAGGAGTTGCTTTGTGAGTCGTGTGCGAGTGCACGCGTCAGCGTGCTGGCCAGAAAGCATGAAATTGTAAAAACCGAGACAGCAAGCCAGCAATTTATTTGCTCGCGCGTGCAGCTTCGTGTCGAGGGGCGTCGAGGGGCACCGAGGGGCGTCCCGGGTTATCGACGAGGAAAAGGCGTGCATTCAACGGTCGACAAAAGAGTTGTGTTTCGTTTTCTCGACCTTTTCACGCCTTTCGAGCTTGAAAACAAATCTTGAACGACCACTCGGGATTTACACACCACCGAGTTGAAAGAGAAAAACGACTACCGTTCAAGAAATTTCTCACCAACGCGAGCGTGTTAACACCTTATCTACCAGATGAAATGAATATACAATGAAACAAGAAAAAAAAAAACACGTTTTTCACTTGCTTGCAAATTAGAATTGCTAAATATCAGAAAGTGAGAAACACGAGAACGTTCGCGGATAACCGTGATTCAGAACCAGGCAACGAAACGATACCAAAAAAAAAAAAAAAAAAATGGTCCCAGCAGGTCAAGGTAGGGCGAAAACTTAAAAAATGAGACGCGGAAGGAATATTCTTCGCGAGTGTCGCAGGTGAGCCACGATAAGCGAGGAAACGCGTCGCGTAAAGCATTCGTGGGAGAGGGGTTGTGGGAGGAGGATAGCGAATGAACTCTCGAGGGGTGGTTACGCGTAGTTGGTGGCATTGTTTCGTTGGAAGAAGAAACTCTGAAACTGTCGCGCGATTTCGCGTGGCCCGTCGTCGCGACGACGATAAACAACGGGCCCCAGTGGAATGGAGCCGGTAACGCGCTCCGTCTGACTATACACACGCTCGTACTACTTGCCACCGCTGGCGACGCGACAACGTATTGTGCGTGCCCGTCGGAGCGAGCTTTAAGATTGAAAGAACGAAACGAAACGCAGCAGATGAACGGAGGAATTATTTAAAACCACTTCACACTTTCTCGTTATCGATGAGACACTGGAGATGAACAGACGAGTATGAACAATAAATTCGTTTCTTAAAAGTTCCAAGTTTCTCGAGTCCCAAAATTCTCGAGGTCAATAAGTAGTTCAGTTTAATCCTAAAGGGGTTTCGCGGTGTCGCAACAATATTATGCACGCCTGTTGTTCCCGCGAAGTCTGTCGCGGTGCAACAAACGAGTTATGCGAAAGCTGCCTCGACGAGGATGTTCGTCGAGAGAAAGTTCGTCGCGAGAGACGTATAACGCGTCCCGTTGCGACCGTTCGTTTCGACGAGCCCTGAACGACCCTTCGCACGACTAGCCGCAACCTTTCCTCGCGATACAAACTTTGTCAAACTTCCAGGAACAACGGAGTTTCGCGAGTAATAATTGCAGTCGGATCGCTTATGCCATGCCAAACAAAATTCCTCGAGCTTGTTAGCACGCTTCCTCCGCGTCCGTTTGATCGCAACTTGAAAATATCATTCCAACTTTATTTCGTCGTGTTCCTTTATCCCCTGAAGAAACAACAGAAAATCGAGGAACCTCTCTATTTTTCTAGCCCGTAGAACAAACAACTGTATCAAGCTGGGGTATTCTCGAAAGCGAAGACGCTTTTTGTTCGTCTTCGTTTGTATCGCGTTGCTAATTAGCCACGGTTGCAAACCAACCGTTTAATTATCGAGGAAGCTCTCGTTTTTAACGAGCGGCCCGAGAAAAACAAGCGTCGCCGTTGTTCGCTTATTTATCGCCGGCTCGAACAACGCGACAGCAGCTTTGATGCTGAAATTTTTCACCTCGTTTCCCGAGAGCCACGCTTCGTTTTCTACGTAGACGAAAACCTGTCGGCGAAAGCGATATCGTTTATGAATTATTTTCGTTCAGTTCCTAGGCGTTTTCGGAGCAACTGTTATCCTGAAAAGTTCTGTTTCGTATTTTCATTTCGTTGAACCTGCCCGACTGACGTTGCGAGCAAAACAATTCGAAAACTGTATTTAGACTGTACGTTCATGGAAAAACAAGACTGTAGGATTTTTTATTCAAATGCCTTGTTAAATGAAACTATATTTTATACTATCTATAGATCCAGGTGAGGTGTTTTTACGATAGTTGACAGTTTCAGAAAGCAGGTGGGAATGAAAACAAGGCGAAATTGTATTCGGTGATCGAGTCGCATGTAGGCGTACAGTCACGCGAGCAACTCGTCTGGCAATCCAATCGGGGGATCAAAAGGTTGACTCCGCGAAAGCCGGCTACGATTGTACGTTCGCCTCGTTGGAAAACTCGTTGTCGATCGCGAGGAACGATACGCACAGGCCGTGATGCGAGGGAAAAGAGAGGAAACGGAAGAGGAGGATCGCAGAGCGCGGAACTTTGAGCGACCGGTAAAAGCATTAACTCGTCTCTCGGAACGGAGTACGATCGACGCGTTCTCTTTTCGCTGCTGCGATCACCCAACACGATAACCGACCACGACGGCCACGTCATCGGCTGCAGCATCGGAAGCGTCCGCATCCAGACGTATGGAATTTTATATGAACCTAGAGAACACGCCAGATCGTATTTCGTCTGTCACCGGAAGAACGTACCGTGCGCGATGCAGTTTCGGCAATTCCGTGCCTTTTCGCGCAGATAATAACGGGAGAGGATATGATTTTTCGATTCTGAACCTCTTTGCGATTGTACATTTCATATTAACGTATAGGTTCATTAAAAATTGCCTCCGGGGAACGGATGAAATTTTCAAACGAACGGTGAAACTTTAAAGGCATTTTGGTTGGAAAATTGATAAATGAATAAAAGTGTTAATGAAAGTCATAAATATGGAAATTATCATAAAGCTTCGTTTTCTAATTAAGCCTTCTGGACGTAAGCTTTGACGAAAAATATTTAGCGAGCATCGACTATTTAACAGGATGACTACGCAGGTATTCAGCAATGACTGGCATTGATTATTCCGTGTGAATATCAAGCGTTGATCAACGATATTCGCGAACAATTATATCGGAGGCGACACGGCCGAAAATTGAATCGAGGCACGGGAATAAAATTTTCACAGGCAATCGAATGTATACACACCGGTACGCGTACGGTGAGTACACGCGAACTAAAAGAAATTTCCGATAATAAATGCTCATCGATATTCCCAGCCACGTTTTACGCAATTATTGGCCGCGTATCTCGATTCAAAAACGGGAATATCAAATATCTCGACTGTTCCAGTGTGCCTCCATAGTGGCGGCTTTTCCCGTAAACATCGGTAATTAGTTTCCCTAGAAAACGATTTCATCCACATCGGTTTTACGCAACCGGCACGAAAATCCCGCGAAGCTCGCGAATTAACCGACAGATTTCCCTGCTTTTCATCGTGAAACGAGATTTGCTCTCGGGCATATTTGTCAGACGAACCTCCCGTGTTCCTTGAAAAGATCCCTTTTCCGTTGGACAAATTAGCATCGACGGTGATGGTTTTCCATTAACGGGGCCGATCGTGCCCCGGGCGTAACCGGATTCCGTGACGAACCAATTTCTTCCGGCAACAGTCACTCTGTTTCATAAAATGACGTAATCATGGGGAAAAATTCACGTTCTCTGTTTAATCCATTTAGCAAGGAAAATGGGAATCGATTGAACTTCTCGAAAGAAACAATTATAACCGCGTCGGTCAGCTTTCAAATTGAAGCACACTTCGTCGATAATCCTCCGGCTCGATATCGAGCCGTCGAAAACGCGAAAACATACAGACAGGGAGACAAAGTGGTCGCTGGTAATCCGATGTCCTTTTAATTTCTCTCGATTAACGATCGACCCTGCCCGGTCGACCAGTTTCTACCCGTGGAATACTGGTTCGAACGATGCGCACACAATACAATCCAGCATCCAGTTCACCGTCGATCAAAGATCTTATCAACGATCAAATCGGCAGATACGACTATGTCGACTGCGTGTTTGTTTTTTTTTTTTTTTTTTCGTTTTTTTACGAACGCTCACGAAAAATCGAATACATGTGGGCAACAGAAATCGTCCCTCGAGGGTGAAGTAAACAACGGTCGACGCATATCGCGCGCCAACTGACGTTTATGTATCTTTTATCCTAGATTTGCCTGTTTTTTTTTTTTTTTTTTTTTTTATTTTGCTCTTCTTGTTCATTTTCTGTCGCGTTTAATGCCTTCGTTTATCGTCGAATCGCTTCGATGGAACAGTAGTATCGATCACGTGTCAGTGAAAACAATCTCGATAGCGTATCTGGCTGACCAACCATCGACTGATTCTACTGATCACAGTAGACTGCGTTTTATTTATTGCCTTTTTTTCACTACTTTCACATTACTCCTATGAAAATTTCTCCTCGAAACCTGCGGAACGCTTGGCATTTCATAGGAAAAGAAATCTAATGGACGACACTATTAACAGAATCTGTGTTCAACGTTAAATGTAAAAAGGCAGGCAGAAAGGAAAAACGCGACGTCCATTTCCCGTTGGCGGCGATAAACCGGATAATGGTAACAAATTGCTCGTACACCTCGCGCGGTCTTTACTCGTCGCAAGCGAGCATTTAAGATAAATTACAGTCATGCAATCGGTTGTATTCGAGCTAGCAACGCCACCGGGCTAGGGGAAATTTAAACATAACGTTTGATTAAACTGTCAGAGGATTATCAGGATTTTTCAATCAACCAGAATGAGTCGTCTCCCAATGGCGGTCTTTATCGTCGAAGACTATAATGACCCACGAACGATGGGATAGTCTATTTATTAACGTCACCGTGCTGACAGACAAACGTTCCAATATTTTACTCTACAATCGCAATTGATGCGAACTAATTGAACACGGTTCGACGATTCATCGTAGACATTATTTTTCCTTTATCGTCTACTATTTATAAATAAACAATTTAAGCAGAAAATTTCGTATAAAAAAAAAATTATTCAATCGTTTCAACGTATGGTTAAGCCATAGAATCCTTCTAAAGCACACCCGTACCATGAATTACGACTCACTCTGGATAATGTGTACCATTTGATCTGAAATCTACGATTGCACGAGTTGAACACTGTAATTTTCTGATCCGATCTATTTTACTCCCCTTTCTGTAAATGCGACTGATTGAACCCTTTTCTAAGGGTGAATTGAGGGATCGAGTGAGCTATTTTACAAAGTCGTGTACAATTGAAAAATTTCCAAGTAAATTGATACGAAGACTGGATAGAGTATCGTATAAATATTTATGCGATGGACAAAGTAGATTGAAGAAAATTCAACGGATCAAAGGTGACAGTGTAGATCGTGGCGAATCTAAGGATCTCTAAAAAATTGTCCTTTAAAAAATTCCCGCGTGAATACTTGAATAGGCGAGGTTGTCCAAAGAAACTTTCGCCGAGACACGACAAGCCGAATCGCTTGGTTCGTTCTTTCACGAAGCGTTTTCAAGCGAGTCTGCGAGGGAAAGAAGACATTCGAGGAGCTTTGATCGCGAACAGTCCCACGTAGAGAGTTATATACGGAAGAAGGTACGCACGGCTGAGTGCCTGGTTAGATGCAGAGAAGTGCATTTCCCTGCAGTAACCCCGGACGGCACCTACGGGTTGCAATCTTCCCTTTTGCCTTTCGCACCGACCTTGCGTCTACCGTCGAAACCCTCTGGAGTACCCGCGATCTTGCACGACTGACACACGCTTCTCACCAGGCTTGCCACTCGATCGTTTCGTCGTATCAACTAGATACGACTCGAAATTACCCTCGAGGCAGTGACGATTTCGTAGCCTGAATACGCGTCTGATATTCTTTCAGTGAAACGGCTCGATGAATCAAACGCGACGGGTCGCTTTGATGGACGACCACACTAGTTTGACGGTTAAAGTTTAACGATAATGGCTACATAATGCCTTCGTTAATGTTCCTAATATAAAATGGCTGATTGCTAGTTTAATCAGGATGATCGAGGGGATCGAATCGCGTTGCCGAGGAACAACGGGAACTACGAACGCGTTGAATCAACAGCTCGTTTGCTTTATTAAATTCTGACAATATTGCAGTGTATAGTGATAGATAGGCGTGCCAATAGGCAGGAACCAGGAAAACTAATGGCTACTAGCAAATTAATAGAGAACGCATTAGAATGTGTAACTCGTCGCGGTATAGATGTTGAGCGGAAGCGATTAAAATTGATCCTGCAATCAATTCGCGAACGATACCAATCGCGCGAAATGGTGTTAATCGCGTTCCATCCGATACACGTTTCTGAAAATCATTCTGGTAACTACGCTCGTCCTGTTTCCTTTTTAAATATCGTCACGGATATTAAATAGAGTTCTTAATCGGAAGATGTACAACGTTGTTCCGCGAGATACAAAGCTCGATATTAGTCTTGCGTTCAGAGAGATACAACATAATTGCAAGAAAGAAATTCATGGCGGAAGAAAAACATCCGGGACACCGACTACATTCTTTGGATTAATAAGCTCCTTACCCAGGAAGGTCTTAAAAGAAGAGAACGAAGAAGGATACAAATGGTAGAAAGAATGGCGAAGCTGGATAAAGCTGAAAGAAAGCAGATACAAGGGATGCGGATACTTTAGCTATCGCAGACTAAAAAATAAAGAGAAATGCAACATATAAATTCAAGTTGAATTCTTATTATAATAGAAAAATGCAATGGCTCAATTGTATGTCGCAGAGGGTGATTAGATGAAATTCCAGGACAATTATCAACCCAAAAGCCGAAAGAATATCAGGCACGCTCGGTGTTTGCGAGTTCTAAACAAAAGAAGAGGAAACTTGGGCTGACAGAGCTAGTGCAAGGAACACGAGAGCAACTTTCTCTATTTCCAACGCGAGATTTCGACGAAGAGACAACGCACAGAAGCACCGTTCCAGATTACGTTTCGCCAGCAGAAAGAGAAAGAGAGACTTTTGACGTCAGTTCTCGACACACATCCAGGCGTCGTTAACGATATGTAGATCGCCGTCTGCGACGACCCGGAATTACACGCCGCAATCCAGCGTCGGAAACGTCCGTGAAAAGAAGAAGACCCCTTACTAGAATTTTCAGCTAGAAAGAGGAAGAGAGAGGGATTCGCATTTTCGTGAAAAGAAAAAAAAAAGAAAAATGAAACAGGGCCAGGTAGAAGAGGAAGGGGGTGTCCTTAAGCGTAGAATCGCGTGCATCCCGACTGTGTTGCCCTTCCGAGCGAGCATTCATCGGCAAAATGTCGTTTCTCTTCGCGCAGTTACATCGTTGAATGAATTCGCGAAAGAATTCGTGCGGCACGGCAGCCATTCTATTGTTTCCCGGTCCCTTTGAATTCCCTTTCGCGGCACGATTTTCCTCCTGTTTCTTATCCCGTCCCTCTCTGTTTGTCGGATATTTTTCTTTCTGTTTCTCTGCCTCGTCTTTGACCGTGTTTCCTGCCGCGATGACGAGGAGTGCGCCGCGTTCTTTCGCAGCGTTTATACTCGTTCCCGAGCGAAATTCGTCCGGTGGGAAGAAGAAGCTTCGCGTCCTCGTTCTTTCGCTTTGATTAAGTAGCTTCCCTGAAGTAACTCGAGCGAAGGATAACGTTACGAGAGAAAGAATGCGAGGAATAATAAGGAAGATGTTCTTTTCGGAATCTAATTGACTCCGCTCTATTCAGAGTTGTTTTCCCGCGACAAATTTTTAACGTCTAAATGTCGTTACTTGAAATACACGTAACGAGACGCGACGATTTAATGAGAATATTATTGTTGCTAAACCGCGAATCGATACCCGCCGTATCCCCAACTGGAAGCCTCGGTATCACCCCTCCAAACGAATTAACCGAAGCGCATTATCTTCGTGCAGAAGGGGTGAAGTTAATGGAAGACAAACAACCGAGCCATCCTGAACAAGCTTCGCGTGCTTTGTTTGCGCGCGAAGTAAGGGAAAAACGGAAGCTAGATGGCCGTGACTGAATCCTGCGGTCCGCCACCGCCCCGGCCATCCCCTTTGTATCTTGCGGATTTCTGTCTGGTTAATTGTACTAACATACAATTAAAAGCTTACATTTGATAATTAACCGTTCGTATCCCGGACAATTTCGGTTTAGAAAAGTTGCTTGGGATATACGACGCTTAACCGCGTGAAATAGAAGATCGGGTGAAGTTAAACATTGTTGAAAACTTCTCGGTGCACGTACACGCATCAGGGTATAAAGTAAATAAAAATTCATGGCTGGTATCGACGCGTTGAAAGAAGGGAAGAAATACGATATAAGAGAGAAAAGTGGGTTTCGTTTGAGAGAAAAAGGTCGGACGTAACCTGGAGCTGTTTTATACCCTCTTCGAAGGATCGATCTTACACCTATATCTTTTAATCTATTGCGTACCATTCGCGGGGAAACGTGTAAATTGTTTGAAACAAAAACGAGGGAATTTGAAATTCTACAGGCAACTGGAGAAACAAGAGAGAAGGGTGAACGATAAAATGAACGCAGGGTGAATTCGAAATTCCTAGCAAGGGTCAGCAATATCCGTGGCCTTATTGAATCGTGTACACCTCTGATACGATTGAATACAGCCCGGAGGATGTGCGAAAAATAATCTAAACCGAAGTGACTCGTCGCTGGAACGCGGATTCGAGAGAGAGATTCTCACGAGTGGATCGAGAATTCCAGGTATTGGTGATAGTCGTTCGCGAATTTCATATCGGGCCAGGCGCGTTCATTTTACGAGCTGTGTCACGTTCTTATGGACCGAAAGTGTCTGAAAATTTCTCACGAACGACATTCGCAGGGGATCGCGCTGGTGTTGAAATTCTACTAATATCGAACTATGTTAGGAATTACAGAAAAGCGAACAAACTTTTCCTCTTATTTTCCAAACTTTACGTAGACAAAGTTTCCTTCTTAACCTAGCTTCAACCTATTCTTACTATTCGCGTATATAGGTACGAAAGGTTGACAGGCAATTTTCCGAACGTTAATTGCTTCAAACACCAAGCACTTTATTTAGCCGGCAGATGAAAGAAACAAAAGAAGACGGTGTAGAAAGATGAAACTTCCAGTCGAATCGAAAAAACTAAACTGCCATTGAAACGGTTGTACCAGTTGATGGAAACTCTTAACAGTTTCTCTTTGTACCGAGAATCCTCTTTACGAGTATACTCGTTCCATTCCGCGAAGAAGAAGCACCCTTAAAAAGACTAGCAAAGTCGAGCGATGGTTTTATCCGCGAGTTCGTCCCGTAAACGCTTGCGATACGTTTCCTATAAAATTTTAACGAAGGTGACGAAAGCATTCGCCATCCGCCTTAGTGCCCAAGGAAGATCGAAACTCGCGCAAACAACTCACCCTTTCAAGCTAAACGCTCCCCTTTTTCGGATTGAAATCACTCTGCTCGTTTACCGTCGATTGTGGGATAGACAATAGGATATTTTTCTCCAACTTTAGGACATCGAGTCGCGAAAGCTAATTTTGTTTCCAAAGAAAAAAGGATAAGAAAAGAAGAAAAATGAAAGAAGATTTCATAAAGGTCATCTCTTTCGCGACTGGAACAGGAGAAACAACCTGCCGCCGTTCTAACACACAGGTATCCTTGTTCCTTTTCCCCTTTCGCACGGTTTGCCAGATCTATTCAATTTACTTTTTCTCCAACAACGGCAACAAGGAATCCGCTTGCAACAAAAGAACCGTGCTGCGCTGCTAGCCAGAAGGGCGAGGGTGTGTACGAGAGCCAGGAGGTAGAAAGAAGTGCAGGGAAGAGAATTTTCCTCGGCAAAAGCACACGTGGAGGAAGCCATGGACGGTGCTTAAAGCTGCGAGGGTCCTTTGAAACTTTACAATTTCATTCTTCCAGACGTGGACGAGCGCGAAGATTCCGCGCGACTCTCGTCCGCATTTTTATCTCGCCCTCTTTCCAGGCTGGCCAGCCTTTTTCTCTTTGCCGGTTCAAAGGACACGTGTGTAGTCACGTAACCGGAATCATTTTACTCGGCTCGAAAGCACGTGTAACGCGCAAACGTCAGGTTAAATCCATTTAGGTGATCCCCGTGGCTACGTTGTTTGAAAGCCAATGGAATACAAAGATTGCCATACGAGAGTAACGGTGTCAGCGAGGTAAATCTAAGTTTATACGATGACGTAATTTGGAGAAGCAGTCGCATAATTCGGTCGGTGAAATTTTTTTCACCCTCGATTCAGACGGTACCGCGAGCAGGGGAGATTAAAAGTTTCATCATTTCAGAGGCTTCCTCTCCGGTCTGGCCGAGTTTTCGTCGCAATTTTCGGTGCATGCTCGAAGAACGAACAACTCGTATTTCATACTTGATATATGCACGGGTATAGAGGAAGGATGGGGGATAGGATAGAGAAAGCATCGCGTTAGCCTTAATTAGTGCACGCGTGTGCAGCCAGTTAGCGCGAGCAAGTGTAATACATTTTTAAACTAATTCCACGGCCGACGAAACTCACGTACCGCATCACCGGGCAACACGACGAGTTTAGGACGTGCGATGAAAAAGTTTCTTCCAGGGATCGAATCGTGTTGCTCGGGATTAAAATAATTATATTCACGTTTAAGTTAGCGCGTGGATTCTTGACGAAAAATATTTTATATCCATCCCAAAGCGTTCTGGGTTGAAAGGGTTAAATCCCTGAAGAAAAAAGATTTTTGAAATTTCGATCCGGTCGATCAAAAGGTTGTGCGTTGCAAAGCGGAAAAATACCGGTGAAATATGCGAGACCCATCAAAGAGACGGGTTGGTAGTAAAAAAATATTCTGGCAGAAAAATCGTAAACACGTCGAGAGCTGACACGTATCGTTGCGTTGGAGAGAATCACAAGGGAATATCTAAATGCAGCCACAGCAACACACCGATTGATGTTACATCGACAAGAGATAATGGTGTCCAAACAATGTTGCACGCGTCAAAAGCAACGAACGTTAAAACTGTTGTTTGTTGTCGAACGAACGCTTTTGGCCGGTGATAGCACGTCGCTAATGAGACAATTTCATTCGTCGGAAAATTCGAGCGGCAATGAGGCAAACGTGGCACAGCCGAATGGAACAACGTGTTCCCAGATATTTTCCCTCTAAACGGGTAAACGTGTCATTCCGCTTTCAAACGAAAGCTTCGCCAAGTCTATTTGCTTTACAGATTGTTGAAAAAAAAAAAAAAAAAGGCAGAGTTGAAATTTACCGAGTATTTCAGGTGTTCCCATCAAAATGTAAAAGTATAATAATATACGAAAAGGAACAAACAGGTTTTCAATCAACTTTCAACATTTCTTAGAAACAGAATAGAGCTCCGAGTCTCGAATTCCTCTTCAACGCCTGCAGAAAGGATCTGCAAACAATTCTACAATTTCTCTCTTCCAAAGCACGCCACATATACCGATATTGTTTGAGGAGAAGCGGCGAGTTATTTCACCGAGTAAGAAACCCAGAGAAATTTGTTCGAGCAACCATGGATCGAAGCGTTTCCACCTGGTCGGTGCTCGAGGATCCACGCTCGATAAATGGATACCATGTTGCGCCCAATATTGCAATCGAAAAACGGCGCTGATGAAATTTCGTGACAATCTCATATTCTTTTCAACAGCGTTACACAGAAAAAATCCATAATACTCCAAATAAAATGAGAACTAAAATTTCAACAGGATCTTATCCCCGCTTTTTTTCCATTATTCGTTGCGTGAATGGGATAAAGAATGAAGAGAAAAGAAACGCGAGAAGCTTTTACCGCGAAATGTCTTCAGCTCGTTAGAGACTTAACGAGAAGGAACGCGGTGGGCAGGTGCAAAGCGTAGGGTGAAGAAGTGAAAAAGCGAGAGAGGGCAAAGCCGAGCGTACAATCTGCTCGAGAGCTTTTCGAAGTTGGAACTACGCTCGGTAATACCGCTCCGACCGAATGGTCGAGTACTAATCCGAGTGTAATAATGGTGTCCGGGCTCGCAGAGAACGTACGTGAACGCACTACTATTCAGACTACTATTACCCGGCCAGCTGGCTCATCCACCTCCTTTCAAACTCATTGTACGATTTTTAATACATCGCACACGCGCCTGTACAACTCATTCTAGCCCCATTAGATACTCTATAGTCTATAGGCACGAACAACTTCAATGATCTTGGAACCTAGACTCCATTTTACTCCCCTATAGATACCAAAGATCCGTCCGAAAGGTCGGTGACGCAACCGACCCTTGAAGGGTTGGCTTCAACCCCCTATCCTGGTAACCAAGAATCTACTAATCTTTTCCTGGTCGTTTTAATCATAATTTGTCTGCGTAAATCTCTGACTGTTTAATAGCGCGTCAAATGACGCTTGTGATATTGGAAAACATTTTGTAAAGAGTTTTTCTAGCAGGTTATTAAAACGTTACCATAATATATGCGCCCTGTCAAGTGATTAATCGATGTTCAAAACAAGCCGCAAGATAGAAGCTCGGTTCATAATGCATTACAGTTTGAACAACGGAGAACGACAGTGAGGAATTACAGTCGGCTACGGTATTACGCGTTCGCGGTGAAATTTATGGGATACACGATAGATTTACCGCTAAGAAGCAGAAGGAAAATTCAGTGAAAGACGTGTCTTCGAATCGTCGGTGTTGTTTGATTTTCGACATTTTCGTTGAAGCGATAAAAGGAAAAGAAAAAGGGGAAGGTAGAAAGTGGCAGAAGATACGGTATGGGAAAATTTAGGGGAGGGATAAGGGAATGTTTTAAGCTGTTCATAAATCCAGTCGTTTCTCGCGTTCACGGTTTTCCTTCTTCTTAGCAGCCGTTCCATTTGCATACCAAAGACTAATCCGCGAGCGGGCCGATTGAAATGAAAATTCACGGTCCTGTCTTGAATCCGCTGCCAACGCGGATATCATTTCCTTCCAAGACGAACAAAGCTTTAACGCCGTACGATTTATTCGCGTCAGAAAAAAAAGTGAGAATGTAAAAGTAGACCAGAAGTTGAGAAATCGCGTTGGAAGGAAAAATAAAAGTACCTACTGGAACGTACAATTTTTCTACCCCCATAAAGGAATGATGCGCATAATCCTTTCTAAACACTAATGTTTTTCTTTCTACTTTTGTTACAGCGACCCCACCGTGGGTGAGGCAGGAACAACCGTGCCCGATGACTGGTGACTTTTGCATGAACGGGGGTACCTGCCTGTTTTTCGAGACCGTCGGTGAACCAGCATGCAGGTGAGCGATTTTTTTTCACTGTCGATCGATTTAATTATTCGCTTCGTCAACTATACGTATTCATTCGTTATCGATAATTTTGTTAACGAAAAATTGTTGATAAAATTCTTGGGAGCGAGTCGAAGGTAACCGGATAATTTCGATCGTCGATCAAAGGTGAACAACATCGTGAAGTTTGTTCTCGGCGTGAAAGAATAAAGGCGAGAGGGCAACGGGATGGAATCGCTTCGTTCCTGTTGAGTCTCATAAAAAATTCCATTCACTCCGGGTACCAGAATTTTTACGTTCTACTCGCCTCGTTTTTACATCCCTTCCGGTGGAAATTCGTACGTTCGAAATTTTTCGGCCTTCGTTGCTCGGTTCTTGCTTTTTATCGGTTCTTTCGAAAATTAAATTTCTCCGTCGGCACTGGTCTCTCCCAGCAGCGTGTCGGATAAAATCGATCTAGTACAGGTTTAATGAAAAAACTTTGAAGCTGGCGATGATCAGCGATCGTTCCACGAAATTAGCAGCTCGATCAACCGGCAACGAACGCGTTACTTCTTTCTCCGCTCTGTTCTACGTTCGATTTACTCTTGTTAGAAGAATCACGGGTATACTATAAGAGTGGAAAAAGTTGGCCGATATCAAAGCAAACACATTCGGTCGGCCAACATTTTCCCTCGATCTTCGCAAACACTCGACTCATTTTAATTTCAACGAAACGAGGAGAAACCACGACGGAACTCGTCGCTTTTACCTACCTGTACACGCTGCTATTATTTCAATGACGTGGGAACTTTCCTTTATTCCTCTCCTCGTCCCTAGCTCGTTTCATCCACTTTCCTTGAACGCATCGTGGAAACTGAAACAGACGTGAAACTCGTGAAAAAAAAAAAAGAAGAAAAATGTAACTTGCGGAGCATGATTTTTCTCGAAAACAGCAAACATACGACCGCGAGTATATGGGGTCATAAAGCTCTCTCTTTTAGGCATATATACGCCTTCAGATTGATCGTTTGTTACTTTGCTGCCCTGTTCTCAAACGGGAAAAAATAAAGAAAGAAAAGTTAGTGAAAGTTGAAATTTATTAAGGCATTTGCGTGTCGCAGAAAGGTCGATTATGAAAATTTATACAGGGTTTATTAATTGTTTAGTTAGCCTGCCCTGGTACTTGGTACAGCCAGAAGCTATTTCTTGGAAAACCACGTTCCCTTTAACCCTTGACCTCTGAAAAAGTATATACCGTGACCCTAGGCAAGGCAGTGCAGTATAGAGCGAGCACAGTGCACTCGGAACTTCTCCAAGTGCACTCTGCGACCTCCTGGAAATCCGCTCACACGTGACGTGCATACCGTAACGGTGGAAAAAATTTTTTTCGACAATAGATTACATCCTGAAACGGACTAAAAACGAGTCTTTATAAATAACTCTAACGAATACGATAAGGATGGTTCAAATTCGCTAATAAATCGACAGACCGGAGCGAAACCGGATCCTCCTTTCCCCGGGTTTGCAACTATTTCTTCTCGTTGTTCATAATAAATCATGGCTCGTATCTCGAGAGTACTCGATTTATGGATTCCCAGTGACTCGTCTTCTCGCGGAATAAATTTCCTCCCCGTGATCCCGATAAACTCGCTATAAACCCGCTCGGAATCGTAGGTAGAAAAAGAACGACGGCAACCGGGCGAAGTATCCGAAAAAATCGATGAAGATCGAGCAGAAAAATGACGAAGTCGAATGGCCCAGTTTGAAAGATCGCGGCACCGAATTCCTGTTTATAAATTGAACACGCGAAACGTTGTCGTGAATCGAGTATCCAGTTTATCGCAGCTGGGTCCCATCGCTTCAGTTTCCACCCTCTGCAATCACTGCCGATACCCTCTTGCAAGCCTCGCGGTACTTGGCCAAAATACACGGCGCGACGGGGACGATGCAAAGCTTTCGCGATCAGTCTGCTGCCGAGAGAAGCTCGTAAATCTACCCCGCTCGAGACTCTTCGTCGTATCCATTCCATTCCAGTCTCCACACCTGTGCAACACCTGTGATATTCCAATGCAGTCGCTGAGGAAAAAAGCACGAGTTTCAAGAAGGTTCATCTTGCGTTAATATCGGTGATGAATATAGACGAGAAATTTTCTTGAAATCCCCTTTCAATCCTCTGATCGCGTTAAATCGATAGACAAACGCGGGCAGACGTGCTTCGTGACGGGTGAAACACGAGGATTGACGCGTGCCAGGCCGCGAATACATTGATAAAATATTCGAAACGCGGCTTTCTGCTTCGGAAATATCGGATAACGCGGCGTGGAGAATGACGGGATGCTTGTCCAAGCCAGATTCGACCTGGAGGTAATTCGACATAGGTGAAAAGCTGACGCGCTATGATAACGCCATTCGTGGCAGATAAGGTGAACAAAAAGCTGAATATTAAAGCTGAACGAACGACCAGTGTTCCATCCCTTCTGGCAGGAAAGTTCCCTGAACCGGAAGGAAGGAAGGAAGGAAGGAAGGAAGGAAGGAAGGAAGGATGGAAAAAGAGGAGGAAAAAAGAATGAAAGCACCCTCTAATATCCAGTGCTTCACACCGTCGACCTCTCGAGCCGTTTTTTCTCTTCGTCGAGCCGTTTCCGTCCTAACCCTGGCCCATATACGCGAGAAAGCTCGCGTACTCGCTCGAAACTCGTCGCGTACGCACAAAAGCTGCTGCCGTCGTACAAAGTGTACCATCCTCCCCCTCGTCGTCGTCGTAGTCGTGTGTGCAATCATCGCCAACGAGAGAACGAGAAGTACGCGGCGACGATCTCCGGATGAGAATTCTCTTCCCCCTTTTCAGACGCTCATTATTTTAGCCGGAGAAACGCAAAAGCTTTTATTACGAAAGTGTCGGCTGACACCCATCCTCGCGAGCGTTCGATACGTTTTCTCGTAAGGAACACTCGTGAAATGATTCATTCGAAGTGGGTAAAGTAACGAGGTCGAGATTCTACCAAGGAAATTTGAACGCTTTAACGTTTTGAAAAACAGTACCTACACGTTCAGAAAAATAGCGCGTCTATACATTTAAACTGAAGATTTTCGTTTGACCTTTCTGTATACTTTAAATTAGAACCGATGGAAGTCTGCGGCTTTTATGCTCTTAGCTACCTTTACCTCGTTGAAAAGGTTCGTCCGTTAATAAGGACGATGAAAATTAACCAAGCTTAGTAGTGAAAGGTGCATAAATCTCGAGGAAAATTGGGTTGACGAGGTAGCAAGGATATACGTTCGTTATCAAAATTCCTCCAGCGATTCCTCTTTAATTTTCGAAGCGTAATTAGAGAGGAATCGCTGTGTTCGCATACGATACATCGAGGACGCTTCGCCCGGAACACTGTGTATCAGCATCGACGAAAAATTAATTGGTTCGCGCGAATCCATTTACCGGATGGAATTGAATTAATCGAGCCGTAATCTCGGCTCGCAAGCTTTTGTCTCGAACGCTTCGATCTATGCCCGGCACGATTCGTACACGCGAGCAGAAACTAGATATCCCGCGAAGAGTATAACCTGTTAGATTGATCATTCTGAAAACAGTTCATAGATTTCGTAAACAAGAAATCTAATAAAATAATATAAAATTGAACGAATGAACATTGTTTAGAAGATTTTTCCTTGAAAATAAGGAAACTATTCGGGAAGAAACTGGAAGTGAACGAGCTAACGTTTCAGAGTTACAAACCGCAAGAGATAATGTGCGGTTCAGAGACATTTAACATTCGTACCGCGTTGGGAAACGTTTGAAGCCGATCAGCAATTAGTTTTGCATAGTTTCGACTTCCGGAATTCACCATTCGTTCCTGGGTCCCGCATATTGCCTGCTCGTGGCTTTGGACAGACGATAGTATAAAAATAGAAAAAAATCTATATACTGCGAGTTAAATTTACTAATAGGATTCTTAAGAAAGGACAAGCTACGTAACCGCGTCGTATACTTTCTCGCCTAGCATTTAAGCAGGAAATAACTTGGTCGACCGCGATCAGCTAAAGCAACGAAAATACGAGCTACCAATTTTCCAGAGCTAACCTCTATTCGGTTGTACCGAGTGCCGACTAAATTCAACGTGTCGCCCGCAGACGGTTTACCGTTGGTCCGCGATCAGACTCGGCATTCCGCCGCGAAAAGCCCCGTATACCAGCTTGACGAAGGGGTGCACCACCGTAGAACCGCGGAACGCGTCGCTTTGGCCAAGAGAAAACGGTTTAAACGCTGAGAACACCGCCCATTCGAAGCTGGTCCTTCGCGTTGGTAATCGAGTGCTCGCAAGAACACCTCGAAATGCCAGCCAGCTTCGAGAGGCAACCACCACCATCATCCCCCACCGCCGTCATCATAGCTCCGCGGCAGCCCTTTCAACCCCTATTTACAATGGAACGGTCTCCCGTAATTTACCGAAGGAACGCTACGCGAACCGATAAACGCGACCCTCTATTGCCTTGCTACAGTCCTGACAAACACAACGTACACCTATGCGAAACTGATCAGAAATGTACCTTCGCTTGACGATAAAAATGTGAAATGATATTCCGTGCCCAATAAAATAAAGTTTGCTCGAGTGCAGCATAGGCCTCCGTCGGCTAAGAATTATGAGAATGTAATTCCGAATAAAATGGTCCCATATTTTTGGCTGGCAATGTATGTACAGGTGGAGCGCAGTTTACGGGTCGTAGAATCGCGTAATACTCTGAGGTGGTTGCGCGGGAGGGTAATCGTGAAACGGTCTCGTATCGAGACACCATTTCACCCGACTCAATTAACTAGTCGCTACAATGCGTGGTGAGTTTCATTTTTTTAAATAAAATTTCAATTTTTCCTCGGTTAAAAAAGAGAAAAAGCCTGTGACGGGTGGAGAACGTAATAAACGACGCTCGAGGGGCGAAAGGTCGAAGGAAATCGCGAAACCCTCGACCAATTATCCTGACTCTCGTCGTTAAAATAATTTCCCTTCTCGTTACAAATTGGATACGCTAATACATCCCTCACCAGCCTCGTCGGCGATGAATAAATTAAAAATAATAACGGTGATAATGATGACAGCTGAAGGAAGTTGTAATTATGATAAATTTTTAATATCCCTAAACGCAAGGGCGTACTTGTTAAAAACAACATAAATAGCTACGTTAAATATTGCAAACAATCATGTGTTAAGGGGTTTATCAAACAGCTAATAGTAAACACGCATTGAGAATCTTGGTGCACAATTTCTCGTCGACTATCGCCGCTTCGTATCGAACGTATAAATACCATTCACGTGACAGAATCGTGCGAGTACGGCAAACCGCGGGAACCCACCCCCTTGGAAAACGCAGCGGAGTTCGAGCTTTCGTGCCTCGACCGAGCATAAATTTTTCTTACGTCTCAGGTATAAAAAATATTACTACGGCAAAGAAAGCAGGTTTATCGGTGCGGAAACACAAAGACGACGAATTCATGGAATAAAGGAAATACTGATTTACTTTCCGCTGCAATTTCTCCCCCGAGTATTAATGCAAACATCTATATACTTTCGTTCCTTTCATTCTTCGACGGTTATTGCTAGAAATAAATCGGTAGACTTTCCAATGTGCCAATTTCTTTTTTTCATGATCCTTAAAATATTCAAAGCAAACGATGAATGCGGATTGACGAATGTGGATTATACTGAGGATTATACAGACACCCATTCCTAGTCTCAAGAATGTAGACAGAGGGGAACAGGCCGCAGGATGAATTATTAGGTTGCGCGGAGCAACGCAAAGTCCCGGCCACCAGTCTCTAAAGTTTTCACGAGGGACTTGATTCACGTTTAACGAGGTTCATCCTCGACGGGGTACAAAGAAACGCGTCTTTGAGAGAGAAGCGTCCTGCTCAACTCGTCTAACTCTTCTTCAATTTTCTTTTTCCACCTTCAATAAACGTTCAGAAATTGTTTCTCGATATAAAAGATGAACGTCACACTATCCTCGATTAAGAAAATGTTGCAAATATTCGTGGGTGATAAAGTCGCGATCAGGATGAAAAAGGATAGTTCGAAATCGCAGAGTCCAAGTATTTCGAGGAGGGTTCTTTTCAATCTTTACGCGGTGGGTTCGGTCCAGGAAAGGCAGGGTTTTGCAAGTCCAAAGGGTGGCTTATGAATGGGCAATTAATCCACGAAAACCAGCGGCGGCTCGGCGTGTCCTCGCTCGCGTGCTCCGTTACTCCACAAAGCCACCTAAAATCCACCCGTCTGCCCAGCTACGGTTACGCTGTATTATTCAAAGAGTGCCGCTTTATTCTCCGATAATGATTTATTTAGCCGGCCAACGCGCGCAAATACGGCTGGCTATGCCCTCGACTAAGCTCGCCCGTGTATCCCTTTTCAAAGGGCCCTTGGATTATCTTTGCGAGTCTTAATGGTGTTACGCGATACCTTTACTTCGTTCGAGCTTCGACAAGAAAATACGCCACCAACCACCACCATGGAATATTAAATTTTCACTTTGTCACTTTTTCTTCGTAAGCTTCGCGGTTGTTTTCGAAACTGTGTGTACATTTTCCGCGATAAAAGAAAAGCTTCGTTCAGAGATTATCGTTTTTATGAAATATTTTATTTCAACGTTTCGTGTTGAGATTTTTTATTTTTTATTTTTTTTTATTTTTGTTTAAATCAAAGTTAATGGCTTTGCACGAGCATTAATAGCAACGCGACAGAGTTGAAATTAATAAAATCAAGTCACGCGTAAGCGTCGAAATCGCGAGGATCCCTTTAACAACCCGAAACAGCCGAACAACATGCGAATCTCGTGACATATAATTAAACTATCATCTCCATATTCATGCGGTGTAAAAGCAAACTTCCATACTCATCCATATACATTGCTAAACAGTTGTCGGTCAGCTATTTGCATTCAGGTTATAGTCTTCATTAATCGGACCGGTGCTCGCATGTTAAAACGCAGAAATTTTACGATGGTTTTTTTTTCTCTCTCTCTCTCTCTCTCTTCCCCTCTGTATCGTTGACCTGTCGTTAACTTTCAACAAATATGAGCAACTCACGCCAAGCTCTCGGTAGAGGTTGAAAGGTAAATTTCGAAAATGAATAGGAATGAAAATTGAGCGTCGATCAGCCGCGTTGCGACGCGTTTGGTCGTTTGTTCGAAGGGTTAAGGAAGATTGTAGGTGGAAAAAAGTTGGCCAGGCAAAGGAGAATAAAGGTAAAGGAAATCGAAACGTCAGGAAGGGAAACGGTGTTGCTGTTGTAAGCCACTCGATGTTCCTCGCTCTGAACCGATCCACTTAAACCGATTCTGAAGGAACATTTCCAGGCGTGCCGTCGACACCCTTCTTTCGCTTTTCCTCGGGAAATCGGCTTCGCGTGAAAAACTCGACTGCCTTCGTTGTGGAAAATCGCTGCGAAGGACAGCTCGTCGAGCGAAGCCTGCTACCAATACGATAACGCGTTTTGACACGTAAAACTCGGTAGCAAATCGGTGCTACGGCGCGACGAAAATATACGACGAGACAGGGTGAAGAGGGAGGGCTGGAAGGCAGACGAAACGGAGTTACGCCTCTGTCTGAACGTGTCCAAGACAAAATAAACTCCCTTCGCGCTTCTCCTCTACTCTCCTCTACACGGTTCACACTGTTTCTCTGCTTTCCTGCGAAATCTTTCTCGTCGCTGCTTTTTCCAGACCGACGAGCACGCTAGAAAAGACACGCTGATCTTCACCGTGTCAAAACTACGCGAGCTAGCCGTATTTTTCCAGAGAATTCAGGAATAAAATGTCCTGTTTTCGCTACGTGTCTGTTACTCTTTATTTTCTTCTCTTCGACAATTTTCTTTCGATAAAATGCTATTGGATTGTGGCGTGCACTCGATTCTCTCTCAATTTGTATGCCGTTACGGTGAAGATCGAACGTTTGGAAACTTTGTGCACTTCGGTAGTCTGGAAGGGATCGAGGAACTTGATATTTCTAGGAGAGCGAATAAACGTTAATAGAAATGGTAGAAAGAATCGGTTGATACGGCACTGTTCTGGCCGAGGCGCGTCTTTTCGAAGAGAAAATAAAAGCTACCCTCTCCGTTCGTCGCGTCGGTCGCACGGAAGCTCGGATAGAGATTTTTTTCTCGCGACGCAGAAGCACGGTAGACAAGACGGTACCGTGGCCAGGGCTAGCCAAAACATTCGAGACTTGATCGCGAGCCAAAAATCTCGTCGTACCGCCAAAAAGATACACCTGGCCCATGGTGGTGGCGACTCGAGCCACGGGAAAAGAGGGAAACGATTCTATTTTTCACGATCTCGCCTGCCTCGTTTCTCGCCTCTTCTTCTCGTCTCGCCAACTAATAATCTGCCTACACGCCGTTTACGTTTCACAATTTTAGAAACAGAATCATTTGATAACATCATCTTTCGTCATTTTCACCTTGCAAAATTTAATTAATTAAATTCTGCGATTTAATTAACCGGATATTATTTTGCCCATAATGAAAATTCTACTCAACTTTCCGACCAGACGTTTGTAATTATCAGAATGCGAATGTAATCTGAAAATTGTTGCTACCAACTCTCTGTGCGATAGTAATATTTACAAGGCTGTTTCCATCGAATATACCCTCTTCCCTTTGCTTGGCGAACTTTTATTAATATCGTCGATATCATCGTCGCGACACATTCAACGCTCGTGATGTTTCGCGTGAATTTTAATAAGTACAAAGGTAGCGCGCACCGACGCCCTTTGTACGCGTGTTTTCCTCGCAGCTCGATATTCCATTATCATAAATTTTTCTCCTACACGTTACCGTTTCTCTTTTTTTTCTTTCTTCTTTTATACTTTTTATATTTCCCGTATAAGTAGATATGTATTATTCAATAAACGCTTGAAAAATATTATATTAGGTAATGAAATATGTTCTTGGTGGAAATAGGAGAAAGGGTTGAAAACTAATTATCTGGACATCTAATCAAGTGGTACAACTGCAAAGTGTACCATTTTCAACTCTATCCGTAGTTGTAGCCACCTAAACGAGAGACAGTAACAGTTTACGACGACACGGGCACGCTAGCTTTTCTCTGTTCTGTTTTTTTCTCTTGAAACTTCAATTTACGTCGCCAGATTGAATGGAGAGGTAGGCGAAAAAGCTGCACGAGTGTAGCATGCGACAACGTTTCGCGTATTTTTCCGAAAGTCTGGAAAAAAATGTTACGGACGCGTTGAAAGCACTCTCCATCCACTTCGGTTGGTCTTTGTTCGAGATAGAAAATACGGCCACCGACCGAACGTTGCTAATCCGTCGGATTATCGTCGAACGATCGCTTTCTTCGCGCTTGATTTATGCTGGCGTGCTAAAAGTGGATTTACACCTGGTAAAATTTCAACGCAAACCACCGGCAGAATCTCTGTCGAATTATGTGATCCCTCGATTCTTCTTTCTTTTCTTTTTTTATTTCGCTGTATAAAAATAAATCTTATCCTCTGGCGGAAAATTCGAACAATTTAAAACTTCCACGATCCAAAGTGAAATCCAATAAAAGAGCAGACTGAACGGTCCCTGATTTGTCATGTTCCGATGACCAACAGGCAGATACTTTCGAATTAGATGACACACGAGTATTATTTTTGAAATTCAATTTCGAGCGAGTTTCGGGGCTCGTAAATCTGACGGAAAGGATTTCGCGTAACCACACGCGACTGGCCAATCCTCTTCTAGAACTATTTGGGATAGATTCGGAAGCTCGATCGAGCGAAACCGCCACGAGCACACGGTATTTATATCTGAACCATGCGGGACGGCTGTGAATTTATTAGCGAACGGTCAACAGCTCAGAAATTAAAAAACAATTCCCTCCTAAATTTTCGGATGATCATCCCGCAATTACATATACCTTGATTTATTCCCAAAACTTTATCGAAACTCCGCCTCTGAAAATACAACGAATTCAACGGTGAAAAATGGAAAAAATATTTTTCCCTCGCGACGAGTACCATCGAAATTTCATCCGAAAAAGGAAAAATTCGATGGCGAGGAAATTGGAGAAACGAAGAGGATGGTAGTCCTGTAGCTGACTCAAGACGTTCGCCGACAGCGACTTAATTAATTAAGGTGAATCGGTACGGATTGTTCGCGCGTTTTACACTCGCCACGCTGACTAATGGCCCCGCTGATTAATACATCCTGCAGATGTTACGTAGATACGTAAACGTTAAGACTACCGGTGCACTCGGTTCTTGATTGAACTATTACGACGACAAGCTGGCCGATGTATTAAATTGCACGCTTCGATCTATCGGCTCTGGATAGCGCGTCTTATCACCTGACTATACTTCAAACTATTTTAGGCTTCCACTTAAGAGAATACGTGTAGCTGCTCCAATTTCTGCGATGATAATCACCGTTGAATGCACAGTCGAATGCGAGAATATTATATGCTGGTTAATTAGCAAAAGTGTGTTCATTAAGAGGACATTAAACATGCATTTCGATTTGATCGATATCACGGATAGAAGAAATAAATTTTCGAGTGGAAATGTTGACCCAACGATCGGCCAAGGGTTGAATCGAGTAAGGAAGGTTATATGTATAGGCGAGGCGAGAGAGGTTGGAAAAGTTAGTTTCGGTGACATATGTGGGCAACACACGTAGAGGCGGAAGTTGAGAGGGATCGGCTAGGACTCAGCCCTCTCTACGGGCTGCATGACATTTCCACCCCGTAACTATCTCGAACCGTCGTTTAAGGAAATAGAGCTGTCCAACGCAAGCACGCCTCTCGCCACGGTAACTCGGCTTTCAAGATGTGCCAATAAATGGTAATCGCCATGGAAGATGCGGCGTAACTGCTGTTAAGAACGGAAACGAGAACCGTTTCGCTTTTGCGATACACCTGAAAACTTTTCTTCTTTTCCTTTCCCCTTTCAATTTGTCACGGAAAATCAAACGTTTCGAAGTTTAACTAAATCCTGACTGTTCGATTTCCTTTAAAAAAAAAAAGGAAGCTGAAAATCCAATAGATGAAATGTATAAAACATGTGACGTTGCTTTTTTAATAAAATATTGCAGGGGAGATCTCAAATATTTCTACTTTTTGTTTAATTAATAACTGGAAAATGCGGGGAATTTCCTTTTACCGTTCCAAACGAAATGGTAAACCCAATGGTAACACTGGAATTATGAATATTAACAGTCTCGAAGTAGGTGCAGAAATGAAATATAGCTGATTTGGGGAGGTTAGCGTGAAAATTTGCTGTTTAAACGGTTGGAAAGAGAATCGATTTGGATTTTAATGTGTCGCTTTACAGGAAATTAAGTGGAATCGGCGTGGAAGGGCCGCGGACGCGTACAAGTCGGCCATTGATCGGTGGAAACGAATAATAATGAGAGGGGATTCGTAGCCTCGATCGAGGGTAATAAACGGAAACTTAATCAAACGACTCGACGCGTCGATCAATCCGATTGAAGTGCTTTCCTATGTAGCGTACACCGATCCGTGGTCGCCGATTTTTCAACGCGGATTTCCGCTGGATTTCGATCAGTCACGATCACCCATTCGAAGTAATTAATCGGTTTCCTGATGCGGCTTGCCACCCCCTTTCTCCCAGAATTTCAATATAAATATTACGAAATCGCAGGAAACGGTCCGTGGAACAGAACGACCGCAAATTTGTTCAGCACAGCGAATCCGCGAAATACCGTACGCTCGTTTGATTCGGGTCATCGCCGAACGGCGATTAAATAATTATTAATAATTACGGGCGTTCGCGTGAAACGAGCGGCAATCGATGCCGATTTAATTCACCGTGCCTAATTTGTGACACGGTTATTCGACGAGTTGTTGCGAGCCAAACAGTTTAGAGGGAAGAAGAAGAAGATAGGTGGAGGAAGAGGTGAGAGCTGTGGTGCGACCGCTGCGCTGTTCGGACAGCAAATTAATTCGAGCAACGGAACACATACTGCTTCCGACCAATTGCTTGCACCGATTCTTGAATGTAGTTTCATCGCGCGAAATTCGACCGTTTCGCTTAATTAAACGCTTCTCTAATTAATTAGCGAAAGATCGAGGGAGGAACAGAAACGTTCGAACGATGTTCCGAAAGATGCTCCAACGAATTTGTGAATAAAATTCTACACGCGCAGCGACTGTTTCAAATTTAATTATACCGCATTAATTACCATTCGGATAATGAGATTTGTTTTTCACTTCAAATTTCTCTATCAAATATTCAAACTAAATTTCACTCTCGACTCTTCATCGTCGGATCCAAATGCGGGAATCATCGTTCGAGCAAATTTCAGCTGAAACTTCCGGACCTATAGAGTCACATGTCGGAGATCTCTGCTAGCATCCGGATCACTTTCCTCCTATTTGCTACGAAAAGACAACGACGGAACGTTGAGAAAATGATCGAGGATGAACAGCTCTAGCCGACGTCCCAATTTCCCAGACAGTAACCTGTTCCAGCAGCTGGCACCCTCCGAGACATCGGCCTTTTCCCCTGTGACCCCAACAGTCAACTACCTCTCTTTCTCTGTCTGTCTCTTATCCGACTTCTCTTCATTCACCGATACCTCCGTACACCACGTCCAAAGGTTATGGTTCCGCATAAATCTACTTATAACGGCCGGCAACTATTCGTCGACGTCCGACTATTTCACCAACTTCTCCGTGACATAAACGCGAGACGTAAATCGTGCCTTCGTGTCAGATAGGGGTGGGTTACTACCTGGGTTGCACTATCTAGAAACCTATCATTGCGCTAGTAATTTTCTCTGATATCCGTATTCTTCGAATACTCTTCAGACACCTAATTACAACAGACAGTTATACTCCATTCAATTTCACTGATAACTCGTTTGAAAGGAAATCCAATCGTTTCTATCGAAGATAATAGAAGGTTCGAAATGTCTGAAGTAGTAAGTTGAAAGCTAACAAGCCCTAACTAAACGTTTCATCGCGATCCGATACACGGCAATCTGATCCGAAGCTTCTATTAATGTGATTATAATTCCTGACCAGAGATCCCTCTCCGTGGCCTGAAATTTCCACCGCACAGGGACAGCTGTCGACCGTAGAAACTCACCGCTAATTGCTTCGACTGCGATTAACCCTGCGCTCGTAATATATCATTCGAAGAAGGGTGGGAGGTCGGCTAGTGAAAGACACCGGATTAAGGATAACCAATCGATAGTTCCGGCTTTCGTCGTTTATCAAATCGAGAAATGAATCGCTCGAATGTAATCGGGAACGAGGGAAGTTCGAGTAGCCAGCCGGTTGTATCTTCATGAATTAATAACAACAGTTTAAGCAAACACAATCTTCTTGTCGCGACAAGCGACAGACGTATCGCAACAGTGTCGTTATATTTATACAAGCCAGTTTGTAAGTGAATGGCTCGCAAGGGGGTGAATAGAAGCTGTCCGTGTCGGTAAGGGAAGGCGTGGAAGGGGGTGGTTTCTGGTAACTTTGTTCGAGCTCTGTTGGTACACCAAGAGGGTTGGATACATACGTATGAGCCTCGATGGATGCAACCGCCATACGACCGAGTAAGTAACCCAGTTTTACTCGTAGAAAGCTATCCATGCGAAGGGTGAAGAGTAGCAATTTCTACTTTTCAAATAAAACACAATGTATCATCGAGAACGCGATACCGCGTGATGGATAAATTTCTGCCCGAGTGCTTGTCGCATTCGCGACACTCTAGCACAGGGACGCAAACACTTTCGACCAGTAGTGTATTATACAAATGCATCCCCGTGTACACTCGAATAATTTCAAAAAGAAACAACGGACCGAGAAACGAGGGAAACCGGATGCAGAAGGGAAACGAGACGGACGCTGATAAAAAGGATGATGGAAGAAGGAAGATAAAAACGAGAAGGAGAGAAAACGAAACGGGGGGAAAGGGTGTGGTTGAACGCGAGAAAGAGAGAACGAGCAACCCCCGCTCCCTTTTAAAGTGTTATCTTTGAAATTGCGTTTCGTGGGAACGTTATTAAATTAAGTAAACCGCGAAAAAAAAAAAAAATTTCTTTCGAGCTGCCTGCCGTATACAGGATGGTATGTTTCTACTGTAGTTACAGACTGAGCTGTGGCATATATGGGAATTAATACCGGAGGAAAACCACCATCCTCTCTTTCATCCCTTCCCTATTTCTCGTTGCACACAGTGAACATCGACTTTCTAACCCTCTCATCTCTACGCCACAGTCGTCCACGACCACCGCATAAAAAGGTACTTTTAATTTTGCGATCGTAATATACGAAGCCAACCCTCTGCCTCTAAAGACCATCCCTGAAATTGTGGTTAAGGGTTTAGACCGCCTTGACCAGCTCAAAAAGTACCCTCTTCCTACGAATTCATTTCTATGCGACAAGAACACTTTTGAAAATGAATTTCTTTTTTCCTTTTTTATCATTTTACACGACTCTTCAGAGAATTCTTTGATTGTAATTGATGGTACGTTAATTGCTACGAAACTTCGTAACAAAGAAAAGATCGGATATTAACAAGACGCTACGTTTTACGATTTCTCTTAAGCTCTATCTCGATTCGCTAATTATTCAAAGGAGAAAAGGGGTGAGTTCACCCGGTGATGGGTCTGAAAACAAAAATCACCCTTTTCACAGGCGGCAGCGAGAAAGAATGAACGGACTTGTGAGAAAGTTCGCAAGTAATTTTTCTCTTAATAGAAGACGACGTTCTTAAAGCGACTCTGCTTTGATACTCGACTCGCCAACTTTTTTATTCCCGGGAAGTTTGACACTTTCGTCAACTCGCTACGAAAAGGGTTTCGATGTAGAACCATTAGATAAAAAAGAAAGGAAAAAACCGTGGTTATCAAAGAGGTTAAAAATAATAAAAGTTCTAGGAAGAAAAGTGAAGATCACCATCGGTATCTACTCGTAGAAACATAAATTACTCGCGTACCCCTACGACAACGAATTAACGAGCAATTTCTATTCACTGCGTACTTTTATTTTTTACGGGACCACGTAAACGCGCGTACAAATATCACACCTGTAACACGCTCGTCACAGGAACGTTATGGGTCCAGGGTACACCGTACTATCACGAGTTTACGAGCAACCGAGAAATCCTGTTCCCGTAAAACCTGTCATCCAGAAAAATCAGATTTTAACGATCGCCATGGACCACGTTTTTGTTTACACGGTGGCCTATACGTCACCGGTCGGAAATATTAATTAACGCCACGTCATTCGGTACTCGAATTATTCCGTTGATTTTAACTGGAACGCGCCGTACGAACAGCGAATCGTAATTTCACGAAATTCGCGGATGATTTTTACTGCCAAATCACAGATGAGTCTCGTCGAAACAAGCAAAATAACGAGAATTAATCGTGAAATTTTTACCGATAGAAACGGTCGACGATTTAACAACATCAATTCGTTAAGGCTCATGGAATCAATTAAAATTTCGCTTGTCAGAATAGCGTTTACTATATTACGGTGTTCTCCTTTTAGAGTTAGATCGTTATACGATCTCGCTCGGAATCGTCTATTCGAGCCGGATTTATTCGACGTTTGCGCGTAAAAGAGCAGAGTAACTCGAGCCGGTAAACACGCATGATTACGATAAATCTCAATGGAAAGCCAATTACGCGTTCGAAGCGAACGAAGTTACCGTGTGAGCGTTAATGGGTTCAAGTGAATGGTACAGTAAATTGCAATACCTCTGGTACTGTTTCAGGTTCGTCCAACGTGCCGAATCTATTGGCAAGTATATATATATATCGCGTATTTTGCGTGAATTCGCTAAAGTACCTATCGTTCGAATAAAAAAGAAAAAGAAGCTCGCTGATCGACGAAGCTGTCGTAAGCGACCGTTGCGAAAATCGCAATTT
Source organism: Osmia lignaria lignaria (assembly GCF_051020975.1). Classification (NCBI taxonomy): domain Eukaryota; kingdom Metazoa; phylum Arthropoda; class Insecta; order Hymenoptera; family Megachilidae; genus Osmia; species Osmia lignaria. The sequence continues at coordinate 8,902,882 of NC_135033.1, read as the reverse complement.
CCCGAAATAAAAACAAAAGGAAAATACCATACGATATTCAGACGTTCGAAATTCGTCGTTGACGAAACTATGCTTTATCGCACGATGGGGTCACGGAAAGGTGCTCCTCTTGATTTCCCTCAGGACCGTATCAATAGAACATCTACGACTCCAGTGTTCCCTCGCGCGTACCATTTGTTCCGGAAATTTCTTCGTGGATGGAATCCCTTTTTTTCCTCGTGGCGGGAATCTTTTCAAGCCACCGTCCAGGTAATCGAAAAACTTTCGATTCACCGGTGAAACTTTGATTTCACCTAATGGAATTTTATATTTCTTCATTCAATAGGATAAACGTCGCTTAACGAACTCCTCTTCGAATAGTACGCTCGTTACCATTTCACCATTCCGCACATATTTCCATTGTGGGGGGGTAACCGAAAAGTTTCCTTTAACGCACCAGATGACGGCGAAGTGTCATTTTCTTGCAACAGTAGAATTACCAAGTTTTCTAATTAAGGTAACGACGCGAAGAAACTCTCGCGTGAAATCGTTTCGAAACGTCGCGGAGATTTTGGATTTTACACCGATGATTCTAACAGTCTCTTACCAGACGTCTTCGTACGTCTCGCCTCGGTTAGTTAACCGTGCTATAAATACAACCAGCTCGGCATAACATTATTTTTCCAAATAAACGTCTTGGACACGACGAGTTGTCTCCGTTCGTTCCACTAAAAATGGCACCACCCGACATTACCATCATTTATTAATAAACCTTTTCCTAAATAAAGATTGAATTTTTCTTGTTTTACAGATGCGCGGAAGGTTTCACGGGTCTACGGTGCGAGACGAAGGATGTCATCAGCACCGGAAGTGTGTACAACAGGCGTAGGGCGCCATTTTCCTGCAAGCTGGGACTCTCGACCTCGTACTACTGCTAGCGATAATCGCGCGGGGCCCTTTCTAACACCGAACACACCGTATTTCGATCGTTGAACACGGTGGATTCGGTTGAATTACGATCAAACGAACAGAGCCTCTCGAACTCGCGAGAAACAATGTCGCGAAGAGGGCCAACGCGCGACCGCATAATACGTATCAGGAGGCGTGAAATAGATTAACTGCTAACGATGTAATGCAGTTTTGTAAGCGAGTAACGAGGAGAAACTTTAACCAGGGGATAATTAAACAAACGGGAGCGAATCTCGCGAGCGAACTGTAATATTCGAGGAACCATTGTTGTCGGGCATTAGTCCTCCGTATTTCGTAGGGACAGGTTCCAAATGAATTTTTTGGTACCGGGCATTCGTACCTTCTTCTTTCTTCTTCTATTTCTTCCTGACGAGTTTACTTAGACTTGTTCTTCTATCTTCTTCATTTAATTCCTCCTATTCTTCGATCGTCTATCGTTGCTTCTCTTTTAAACGTTACGACAACGTGCCTCGCGTTTCTTTCTCGAGCCTTTCGTGGCCCGGTTCGTTAGCTAATATTGTTTAAGGCTTCCCGAGTGTAAATCATCGGTAGAAAAATATTTCTAAAGTTTCGATAGCGTTTCAATTAACTTCATCGAAGATTCTGAGACGCACTGATATCACAGTATCGTACCCCATTATCATCGTATCATTATCCCGTCATACTTTCACAGTATCAAACTATCGTATCATCGCAAGTATTACGATACTTTGAACGATATCGGCGCATCTTTCGATCTCCGCAGAAACCAACGTCAGGAATACTTTCCTACTGGGCACGTTTTACAGCCGGAAGTCCGAAACAGTATTAACCGTCTCTGTGAAAAAAAACTTTATTCCCGAGACAACGAACGAGAAGATACGCTTCGGTATAGGTTCTTGCGCACGTATCTTGGCAAGGGAAACAAAAAAGAGGAGAATGATGATAGTGGTGAAGTGTGTGTAAGGTGAAGAGTTATGGGCGGATTCTTTGCCACTCCCGAACCCCTTCGATTTCATATCGGGAGGGTAGAAAAGAACGTTCGAGTGACGCTCGTGATTCAAAAGTGGTGCTTGACCTCGAACGATCGCGAACCACCTATATATAGAGAGAAAAATAGATCGAGAGAAAAAAAAAAATAAGAAAGAAGCAGGCAGAAGAGTGTTCGAAGGTCGCACTTTTCAGAGTCTCCGTAGGAGAACAATACCAAAGAGCCTAGGGTCTCGACGAGAAACGTCCTGAAAATCGTCTGTTTAACAACTGTAACTTCCTTTCCATCAGAATAAATAGCATCGTCGTTCTTGTCAAGGGGTTTCAGAAATCTTTCGTCGATCGTTGGCGGAAAATATGAAGCGTAAAGTCGGGGGAGAAATGGTGGAAAAAGATTGGCGCGTCTCAGGATCGGGGAACGAGATGTTCGCGGAGGAACGATGGGATGTACGATTTCCACGTGCCGGTTGAGAAATTCACTCGGTATATTTACGCATCGGAGACAATTCGAGAACGGTTCGGTCGGATCGATTATGCGGCACGGCACGAATAAATATCGTAATTCACTCGTCGCTCGGCGAAATTATCGTTCGTTTTCTTCTTCGCTTTCCCGGGATTTTCCAGCGACGATCGATAAAAGGGGAACGGTAACCTCTTTACGAATGTAAAAATAACACAGTGAGGGAAACGAGAAAATTGGCTGCTCGAAGTGCCGGACGATGCAAGAAAAAAAGAGAGATAGCAGAGGGGTAGAACAGGAGAAAAGAGGAGAGACCGCTAGGCAAACACGATTTTATGTAAAATATGGTAATGTAATACGCGTTAGACTAGCTAAAGCAGAGACTTAAGATAGTTAAAGAAGAGAGAAAGAAAGAAAGATTGAGAGTAAGAGAGAGAGAGAGAGAGAGAATGAACGAGTGAAAGAAATGAAAGAGCGAACAAAAAATATCGAGACGATTAGGAAAATGGTCGAGAATTTTCCGAACGAGACGATTGGACAAAAAAAAAATTCTCAAAATACAGAAAAATTTGTTCGATGATTTTTTTTTTTTTTAATGGTTCCCTCGCGTTTATGTTGTTTCTTTTTCGTTCTGTCACCCACCGAATAAAAGTGGAACGACGATATTTCGGGCAGAATCGATCTCTTCCGGAATTCTCGACGTTACTGCTTCGCGAAAAGAGGGAAGTAAAAAACGAAGAAAAGATGGGTAAAACGGAAGGGATGGGGCGTGTAGGATGCGCGCTGTGCTCCACCAGTCTCGGGACCCTATTTATGTTTTATATTATATTATATATATATTATATATATAAATATGTGTATAAACATTTTTAATTTATTTATTTAATTCATTAATTTTATTGATTTACGATTAAACGTCATCTCCATCTCGGCAACCGCCTTTGTTTTTTAATCTTGCGTTCACCTTTCTTTCGCATTTCTCTTTCTTTTCTTTCTTCTATATATTTTATTTTCGTTCCGCTTATTTTTATTTCGCGTCGGACGGAGGACAGTCACGGGTAGATTTGCCAAAATATTCGAATTCGAATTAATCCGTGTGACCAGGTAGGTATACGAATACATCCTAACGCAAACTGTACTTGGAAAGTATATGTACGAATTCGCAAACAAGCAAAAGCCAAATGCACGAGGATCGCATCGATTAACACTCTAGGATCACAAAGTTTCCGACAATGGAAAGCTGGTGAAGCTCGTAGCGAGACAATGGGAAGGTAAATGCACGCGAAACGGCCGATTCGAGACAAAAGATTCTTCTCCGGGAAAGTTCATAGACAGATTCGGCTCTGTATCGCGTGAAACGAAGAAACGGAATCGTGTCGCGACAAAAGAGGAGCCTCAAAGAAAGCCAATTGAAATTTTCATAGCTGGCGAAAGAGTTTCGCGTCTCTTATTGCATACCACCGAGTCGTTTCCAGACGAGTCGCTTTTCTTTCCTCCTGTGAAAACACTTCCACGTCTGTTTTCCTTGGAAAAGAAAAGACAAGGAACGCGAAACAACGTTGCGTTCTTGTTTCAGGTATTTTGTCAAAGAGGCGCGATAGAATCGGACAGGGGAAGAAAAAAAAGAGAGGAGAAACGAAAAAATTCGTTGAAGGGTGTCTTCGTCGAGTTAGAAAGGAGATATTTCGCGAGTGGATCTCTCGTAAAAGGAAGAAACCCGTAAAACCCCAAGTATATGGGATCATCGATCCTCGTAACTGGTTCTCTTAATCAAACTTCGCGTCTGAAACACGACTTTTCTTCGAGATTGGAAGGTCACTGCTCGCAACTACTTATCGATGGAAATTTATCAAAAACGGAAAATCTTGAGACTCGGCGTTTGCGACAGAAATGAAAGACACGATTCTTGGTGACAGGTATTTCGCTATGAAAATTGACCGAATCGACGTAACGCGATTATTCTCGAAGCAGGGGGAAAGCTTCTTTTAAGCGGGTTCGCATTAAATTTAAACCGACCGCGTCTGCCGCGAGCGCTCGATTATATTTCACGAAGGGTAACCCAGTAAATCGTTTCTATTTTCGAGCCGCTGCCAGACCGGCGTTGTACATTAATTTATCGTTCGTTGGCCTGGCCAACTTATCCATGAATTATCGTACTTTTAAACGGATTTTCGCCGGAGTAACAGGTTGGCTGACGTTCGTGTCAAACACGTGGGAATATTTCGGTCGCCCCTTATGTCAGCCTCGTCCTTAGACAAGATTACATAATTTACTGTTTTTTTTGAGGTCTAACTATAATTTGAAAACTAGTAATTTTACAGTAAATTGCTTGCGGTTGGCTTTTATATTCCCTCGTTCGCAAGTTTTATCGTCCGCCGTGTTTCTGGCGAATTTTATTTTCCACCGCGACATTCATCGTCATCGTCGATTTTTCTGAGAAACACCTTCGCGTTCGAACTTGTATCGGACCTGTCTTATGCACATAACCGAAAGAGAAATGGTTCTTTACGCGACCGTCAGTCTCCCGCGTCCGGATGGAAATCAAAAGAAAATTGAAATTATTTCGTCCGCCAACAGAGATGGAAAAAATAGTTCGATTGGATCAAGTGGAAACTTTTAGAAACTTTGTGGTTGATGAATCAGCCAGCGCAATGATTAATCGCGAGGCTAATTATCGAGAAAGGATCCATCACGCGGTAGGAAAATAATGAACAGGTAAACCGGGGAGAAAACAAAACGAGCGGTTCATGGAAAATTGCGAAGAACGCTCATTAATTATCCCTCGGTGATTGTTCTTTCAACGCTAAGAGACACGCATCGTAAATGACCAACGAAAAATAAATCAGACTCGTCGGTTTCTATTCGCTTAGAAAACAGATATTCCGAGCACTATCTATTAGAAGACGCGAACGGTGTCGATGAATTATCGAGTTATTATTGTCAGCCACAAACTGTCGCTCGTGATGCAAATCACCTCGTTTGCGGATCTCCTAAGATCCCAATTAGACGCGCACAAAGGCCGAGAGCACGTTTCACGCGTCAAAGCGTGATCGCGTGTACAGGACGTGAAGGCTGGAAATCACGTAGCCGGTTTCCAGCTTCGTCCATGTTGGACGTTCCTTTGGGAAGGAGGACAGGACATTGACGTTTGAATTTTCCCAATAAAATTATTCCATCACCGACGCGTACACGAGCGACTAATACAATTTTCAAACAGATTTTAGTTTTATATAGACCGTAGAAATCTGATGAGAAGCAACGAATCGAGGATACAAATAACAATGCTTCCGATACGCGATCTAAGGGTTGTCAGGATAACCAGAAACGATTTGTAGAAATCATGGTTTAAAATCGAGCAGGGTTCGATAGAAAAAGAGAGAGCTGTTCAGTGGTACAACAGAAAGATTTTCAGGAAGCTGGTCTCACTCGAGGAAACGAAGTTCAGTTTTATTGGGAAAAACAGTAAGGGTGGATAGGATATTCTTCTGACAATAGCGACGAAACGGTAGCTCCCCTTTAAATTGGATTCCAAATATTCCCGAGATATCTTTACCTTATCTGGCCGTTATAATACGCGGCCACGCGAGAAGCCCGAAATCGCGTCGTTATTTTCAATCGCTTAAGCGAACGCCTGAAATCGTATCGTATCTTTTCTTTTATTCTCGTATTCACGAGGCGGACTCGAGGTACGAGACAACAGAATGGAGCTTCCAGTCATTTTTAACGCGAGGATTATAGAAACGAACAATGAAGTAATATTGTTTGATATCTTTAAAGCGGAAGATCGTGATATCTGATGAAGATAGGGTTAAACGAAACTCCCCGGTTATTCCCGGTGGTCACGAACGAAATAATTCGACAGATTCGCGTCGCGTTTGCAGGCGCATTAGCCCAGGCGGTATGCAAACTGAAATCACGACCGGTAACGACTAGGTGGCCTGCATAAATACGCGACCGAGCCATGGACTAATCAATTGCGCCGAATCACAGAGAATTTTCAATGCACCGACCCATCCTACCGGCTCGTTTCGCTCGTGTATCCGCGAACAGACAGAGAAAAGGGCCGAGGACAGAGGGTTGGCTGGAACTGTTGCAAACGGGTGGTGGCATTGTCGCGGTAAATCGGTAAAAGGGAATTGATTGCTCTTCTCGTTGCGTCTGTCGTTCGTCACCCTTCCCCAGACGATGCCTGCCCGGTAATCGAAATTTAACCGTGTTCGATGATGGACGAATAGACGATCGAGTCCTTCCTCCTCCTCAGGGTATCGCTGGTTTCTTTTCAATTTTCGAAAGGATAATATTCACGAACAGAAGGTCCGTACCGGAGGCTCCCTCTTCTCTACAGCATATCAAACTATGTCGCGGTCGGTTTATCCCCTGGAAATTTCGTCGAGTGAAAACAAAGCTTCCCTCCTATTTAGGTATGATTTAATTAACGGCAAGCCGACGGCGCACAATAGCGGATGCGCGTGCATAGGCGTGTTTCCCAGTCATCGTTCATCGCCCGTAGGATTAATTTCTCGGCCGACAATCGGCCAACCCTTCTCGGGAGAGCCCATATCCCAGGGCTGCCGTGGCTTCGCCCTGATGCCAGAGCGAGAAAGTCAGCAACTGTGCGGGGAAAGCGATCGGTCACCCCGAGGCGTCTCTTCGTTAACGCCTTAATTAGAGGCGAATTCGCGAACGATCGTAAACGAGACCTCGAATGCGCATCCCGATGCGTACTCCCTCTCATTAGTCTCGTTGTATTAACCCGGCGACACGTTCCTATTGCCTGTCACGCTTGTGCCAACGTTTCCATTGTGCACCCTTGTCTACTCGTGTTCACTGTCAAATTAGGTCCGAGTTTGATTCTGCAAACGCAACGATTCCGAATCCGAATCGTCAACTAATCAATCGCCTCGACGTCTTAAGGCGATTCAAAAATTTATCCCCTACAGCGTTCAACCCTTTTCCAAAATACGAGATGCAACGTTTTAAAAAAGAAAACAAAAAAAGCACAATTTCCAGACCGACTGCCCGCTGTTGTTTGCTCGACGGAACAATATTTAACCGGTTCCCTGTGGATCTTTTGAAAGCCGAATTAAAAATCAACCGTTGGTCGCTTCGAAATCATCGATCGGTCATCCTCGATGAATTATTATCGACGAGGAAACAGAACGCGTCCGTTCCATTTTGTAACAGGTTGCGTCCACCAGCCCGAAAACTTTTCATCGATTCGCGAATTTTTCAAATCGCGACTTTTGCCGCTGGCCTCTGTACAAACGCGTCGAGTTCGTTGCTTGCTGAAGTCGGCTTTTTTTTCCAACGGTTGTAGAGAATTTTTACAACCGCGTGGACTCGCGTTGATGTTCGCAAAGAACGCCAGACTCGTTGAAAAATCCGATACCATTGCGAACTGCGTGAAATTTTCGAGGTGTATTCTCTGTTTTCAACAGTTTCTCTGAAGCTTTTCCTTTTTTCTTTTTTTCAACCCCAGCTTTTTCGTTACTCTGCGCGGAGTACAGACGATTCTCATTCAGTTGTTCGATACATACGTGGATATTTTTCCGCTGTTAGTCAGGATTACTGGTTGGATCAAACGTTTTTGCAGCTTGTGAACCGTTCAGTGGCGGATCATTTCTTTGAACTGATTTAAGAGTTACCTCTTTCAATGACCGCTTCTCCGGCGTTTACTGTCAAAGCAACGTTAGCCGAGGTCCTTTTAAAGCTGTTGGCTTTTAAGCGTTTCATGCGTCCAGCATGTTTATGCAAATAACAAAGTTACTGAACGCTCGAGTAAACTTGCAACGATTTTTAGCCCTTATTTATTAGCCTTTCGCTCGGAGGGAAAAGGTGAATCGTGTATGTTCCGGAGGAGTAGGAGGATCAACGAGGAATCGATTAAGAGATACTGTCGTATCGTTCGCGTATCATCATAGTCGGTTGAACGATCCAGCCTCATAACGGTTCGGTTGCTCGTCGAATGTTCGCATAACCGGCTAGCTGTAGCCGGATTTTCACGCGAGGACGTCGCTCGTAAAGGCCGACGCCGCCGATTCCTCTCATAATCCCGCGTCGAGCCGCGTCGCGTTATTCCCGCCTACGCTTTACGATCGTTTCATCTCCCAGCCGGAATGACATAATGCAAAGCTGAAGCAAGATTTACATCCCATTTGCCTTGCTTTCCACGATTGTCCGGGAGCCAACGGTACTTCCTACTCGTATTTCGGAATTCGCTGCCAGCCCTGGCCCACCCCTTTGTTTTCGCGGTCGAGAATTATTTCGTTTCGGCTCTGGCCCATCCCCGTACCCGTTCGCGAACAATTACAACCACCCCTCGGGCAGCTTCGCGTTTTTTCGCTACGACACGTAGCACAGCGATATTTTTTTCCGCTACTTGTTGCTCCTTTTTTCGCCGTTCTGCCCGCGTAATTGCGCTTTAACAGTCTCTCTCGACGAAGTTTCCTTTTTTCGCCCCCTTCTTTTTTCGTTCGCGTTACCGCTCGTTGTTTCGCGGCTTTTCCACGTTCAGTTTCGAACTAACCGGGTCTTATCGATACGGTTTGCGGACAAAAGGTGTCCCGGGGTTTCTTTTCCCCGCACGAGATCGTGATATAACGTTATCTTTCGTCGAATTCCTTCGAATGGATGATAAAAGATCCGCGCGAACGCTATTTTGCACCCCCTGATGCAATGGATAAACAAATCTATTTTTATTTCTGGAATTTCAATAAAATATCGTTTCCGGGTAAGTACGAACGTTCGCTTAAAAATGTAACTGTACGAATTCATGGAAGCAGGTAGGTGCAAATTATTGCACTCCACTCAACGAGAACGGGAAAAGAGTGGTTACAACAATGCTCGCGTCGGTACAGATATATAATAAAACGCAGAACGATGATGGATCCGGTGGAACAATAGGAACGAATTAAAGCTTCCACGATGGAAGGTCAGTAAATTAAAATCCACAAATAGAGAGAGAGAAAACGTATCGACAGTGACGACGAAACAACGATAATTCCTCGAACGATCATCGGTACATGAAAAATAATGATTGACTGAAAATTAACAAGTTCGAGTACCATGAAATATTCGGAATTGACATGTTTTCGTTCGAAAGTACTGATCAATACTATCCATCGCTAATGATACATTATTCCTAGCATCGCTATGGCGTCTTTATTATAGAGCAAGCGTTTGAACGACCCCGATAAAGCTTGAACTTTAAACCGAATGTGCAGAAGATTCACGGTCTTGGTTAGCTACGCGTCATCTTCGTTATCCGCTTGGTCGCCTCAATTGTTAATCGACCTCTCTGTCTCACGACCAAGCGTATTCTCGACCTTCAAGCTCCATAGCCTAGAACCGCATTCCATCGCGCAACCAGTATAGCCGGGCTAAAGGCACCGCAAGCACGATCCGTACGACGCTTTATGGCTTTCATTAAAGCTTACGAAGGTGGTATAAGGACGTATGTCCCCTGGAGGAATAGCGGACGGATATAAGGGTATAAGACTTCGGGGGATGGAGACGCGGTCGCAGGATTTCTCCTTCATCCACCAGCCTCGAGAGTACCCTACGCAATGTTTACACGAACCAGCGAACGGACGTCACGACCCTCTAATAGACAATGAATTCGCGTTACGACCCGGTTCGACGTCTTAAACTATAACGGCTGCACCGAGACCGCCCACCGTTATCGTTCCTTTGATGAAATATAGATGAAATTTATACTAGGGCCATAAGACGCGCGTATCCGTGATTCAATCAACTTCAATACGAAGAATAATCAAAGACGGATCGTGGAATTTAATTTTACCCATTTGACGAATTCAGGACGTAGAAGGAGCAAGCATCTAACGTAGAGTCGGTCGGGTGAACGGTAATGCGATAGAGTTACGTAGCCACGGTATATACCTTGGCCACCCCATTATATCGGTCTGGGAACCCTTTGGGAAATTGTCTATGGCGCCGAGGCTGGGCTTCGATCAACCGTGAAATGTAGTCTGATACGTATTACCAGGCTATCGTCCCGTTATGCACTCGGATGCATCCTCCCCGTCCAGTTACACAAACCGAGATCTCCATCTTCGACATTCGGAGCCTCGAAAATTTCCCGAAATTTTAACCCAACCGAAATGTCTCGATTACTCCGCGCAAGCTTAGGTACCGATGGTCCCGTTTAATTCTCTACTAGTCCATAGTCGAAATTAATAATAATCGTTGCGCCGAGTTTCATGCAGTTGGTCAAAGTTGTTTCATGTTAGGAATGTAGGAAAGGACCGCATAGCGAGTTACTCTTCGTTGGAATGCTTTGTCGATGCGCGACCACTGAAAGCTTGTTACATTTTAACAGGCTGTTCTGACAACAGTCGGTACACGCTGTTATAGCAATTCCCACGAGTCGTAACAACTTCACCTACGCAGAAATTGATGGTCAATATTTGAGAGGTCTGGGAATTGGTCCGTTTACCCGACGATTCGATGGTCAGATTTTCTAATTAACCGGACAACGTGGCGAACTTAGCAAAATCGACGCGGACGTAGGAAAGAAGTCAGGCAGGCAAGATCTTTCAACGAAGTTGGTATAGAAGGATTAAGAGAGATAGGTGAAGCAAGAATGATTCACGAGCGACGGAAATAGAACTATGACCGTTTCTCGACCCCGTGCTAACTCTTCTCGAGGCTCGAGAGCCCTGAAGAGCCCGTAAGACGACCGCCGTTGTAGTACGAGGCCGGACCGTTCCCGCTTTTAACCCTTTCGTTATAGATTTCTAAAATTTCATACCACTGCTATTTAACGAATTTCATTGATCATTAGAGTCCTATATCAATCGAGATCGAACGAGTAGGAAGGATAGTTTCCTCTAGGAATTAATGAAATCGTGTTTCTGTTCTGCTTGCTAACCCAAGATATGGATAAATTCTCTTCGTTCGCCGAGGACGTGACACTCGCCCGCTTCTAGCGCATCTAGCGGCACTGTCAAGGTAAATTAACTCTCTAATCTCTTTTAGAAATCTCAACGATCAAACATAAAACGCGTCGTTTTACTTCCGTACAGCTAAATTCTAGTCTCTGTTCGTTTTTTATCGACTGATATTACCGCTAATTTCTAATAAATCTAGCGATGAATTGTCTGGATAGAGAGTTGCACGCGATGCATCATAAAACGACAGGAAAACGTTTTCAAAGATAATAATCGGATAGAGTACAGGGTGTTTCAAAAATGATGATTAAAATTACAAACCAATTAATTATTAAAAGAGACATCGGAAGAATCTCATTTCGACGTACCACATGCGACTCCAGAAATAACGATCCTTGTTCCACAGAGGGAAGGAATAGTTTCCAAAACGTTTCAATCACTTTCGAAACAGCCTGTATTAAATATCGCTTGGCAAATTTATCGGAATACACGTTATCGGAGCTATCTATCCAGGTAATTCGCGGCACGGCAACTCGACAAAGACTAACCATCGATCTTCCTGACATTGTTGTGCTTGCAGCTTGCACATCGGGACATTCATCGTGTTTTGTTTTGTTGTAGCCTCACCCACATCCCTACCCGATACCCGTTCAGGTTCCTACATATGCGTCCTCGTCTTCTCCCCTCTCCTTGGGCTCTCTTTTCCATTCGATATTTCCATTCCAACAGCCGATCACACGTTTCCAGCTTCCCTCCGTCGTTTCTCCTTACTCCATTCTCCGCAATTCTCCGTTTACCGCTTTTCCTCTTCTACTTTTACTTATATTTCTACTTCTTCTTCTACTTCTACTTCGCCGTTGCATCGATACCGAGCTGCGACGAGCACCTGGCTACACCTTCCATTTTCAGAGGTAAGCTGCCACCATTTATTTTTGCTCATTTGTAAACGTTTAAACGGACATACTAGATGCCGGGGTAATTTGTGCCTGAGAATTCCTCGAAATTCGAAGGAACGTTTCAAAAAGTCAATTTCATTTTGGTCTCTGATTTATTAGCCTTCTATAAATTTCAAATTCCGTATGAAATTCGGAGCGAAATTTTAGAACCGATAAAGCACTCTTGACGTATGAATTGCGATTCATTGATTCAAGCACCGATATGGAATTTGGAAGTTTTCTACAATCTGAAAACTTTGCGAAATTCGAAATGAATACTCCTCGCGTTTGTATTAATAATTAAAGCATAGAACACGATCCATCGTATCTAGATAAAATTTTTGTAATTTTCGGTAATTGGCAAATTCCACGAAGTTCAAACAAAATTTCAGGTAGCATAAAGTACCCGTAGTCGTACAGTTATATCCGAAGCGTGATTAATTCGAGCACCTACACAGAATTTTGGAGTTTTCCGGAAATTGAGGAGCACTCGAAATACAAGGAGCATAATTGCAGAGAACGTAAACTTTCAATGATATACGTGTCGAGGCGCGTCATTTTTCGTCGTCGATAATTCTAGAGGGTTACCGTGACTTCGTACGAGTAATTCGTAGATTAATAAACGTGGAACTCGATGTAATATCTAGCCAGCTTTCCCTCGAGTCTTTAGATAGCGTCGCGTCGGGTGAGCACGGAGGAATGGTCGTTTTGCGAGAAGGATCGCCGGTGAAAAAGAAGGAAAAGGCAGGGAAACGCTGTGAAAAGAGTGCCCTGGGATATGAGCTTCGCGATATCTGCTCCAGAGCTCTTTGCTAACTCGTGGCAACCTTTGCGCCGTGGAAAAATCCTACCGAGAAGAGAAGAAAAAAGAAAAAATCGACGCGAAACTTCCAAAATTCAGGAAGCTCTTCGAGAGAAATCGCTACTGAATTCTTCATGTTTCCAAAGAAATTCTAGTCCATGATCCTAGAAAATGCTTTGACACATCGATCGACAAGATAGAAATAGCAATGTGTTATTTCGAACGAAATTAAATTTGCAACGTTAATCATCGATAACGACCGCTTTAATGATAAATGTGATCGTATGTCGTACTATGTACGACTATTTCTACCGTGTCAACGACGAAAATAAAACTCGTTGTACAAATCAAGCCCCGTCTGTCCGAATGATAAATCGTATTGTTCTCGCGTCAAAATACACCTATTGGACAAACCATTGGATGATTTACAAGTGAACGCGATGCTAGGGTACGCAAGATACGCGAGTCTTTAACACCGCGATAATGGACTTGAAGGAACTTGTTCAGCGTGTGTGGTAAGCGGGCTAACTTGGTATATACGCTTTCAAAGCCGATGGCTCGCAAACTATATAGGGACACTTGGAGCTTACGAATCCGAAGACGATGCAAGTGCTGACTATCGCATATTACGTGGAAACTTTGTTAGCGAAACTCGTTAGCCAAAGTTATCTTCCTGTTACAAGGAAGAATAAACGCTCTCTCTAGCAACGGATTAACGCCAATTAAAGTTGCTTTAAACGAAAAACGGGTCAAAGCTTGACGGAGAAAGAAAGAAAAAAAAAAGGAAAATAAAAAGTTGTTAACGGCGGACAGAGGTTCGTTCCGCGCTTCTGTTCTTTGACGATCGAAACCAATTAAACGGGGAAACAAATTGTAACGACCGTTTCCGCGAACCGACCAATCGGATGAAAATTAAATTTTCTCACTTTATTTCGCGCTGCGGAATTATTTTTTTCTCCGTGTACTTGTTTTTTTGATTTCTGTTTTTTTTTTTTTTCCAAATCATCAACGAGAGTTTAATCGTGTATTGAATAGTATGATCACGAGAGATAGAGGCGCGTTGGTAAACCATGAAATCGGTTCGGTTGCCAAAATCGTGGGCAAGAACGAAACTCTGGTGACTTCGACGATCATAGATAAACCTAATGGCCCGTGCTAATTAGAAGCAAAGACCATTATCGGCTATCCCCAGCCGGCAAAAACAAATTTGTCGGCCGAATGTATTACCGATTCCGTTTGCTCGTTATACGCCCGCTAACGTGGATTTTCCCTGTACAATCGGCTGGATATACTGCGAATCGAAAACCTATTGATTCACCGGGCCCATCAACCTCTATTTCATTACATCGTGTTATGTATTTTTAACAAGAATCGCATTTTCTACAATATGGTTGAAAAATTTATCGCTTCATCGTGTAGTCATTTATTTTATGGAATATAAATACTAGTCGCGATGGGTGTTAAACCTTACTAACGTGCATCGTGAACAAATCGAACGATGAAAGTTTTCGCGAATCGGTATTTCAGAGAAGCCGCAGAAACGTTATAATCGTTATCTTAGCCCGGTAGAATTGTACGGGTATGGCGGAAGTGTACGACCTACGGTATTCAAGGCTTAATCATTCGCTACTTAGTCCAGAGTTATCTTTCCCGACCGTTGACCGAACTTTCCTACGTCGGAGTCGGTTCCCCGAGGAACTTGGCGACCTCGATGACCTCAGATAAACTTAATAGAACCGGACTAATTAGGCTGGAAAGTCCGGGAAGCGGGGGTGAATCAGCGGTACCCTTCGCGGTTCACGAATATAATTTCGACCGACCACTTGCTGCCACAGGAGAGCCCCAGGGGATGAAGCGATTCGCCGACCAACGTCATCCGCGCGCATCCTGAATCCTGGACCGTCGACAGTCCGCCTACGACAGCTACCTTGCTCGAAATCTCGTCGAGGAACATTCTTTTCCGACTGAACAACTCCTTTTTCAAACGGATGAAAAGCTACGTCCTCTCGATCGGCAGCGTCGATTTTCATCGGACGCAATCGCCAAAGAGGTAATCGTTCTTTCTCTATTCGTACTAACGAATTCTTCAAATTCAAATACCTACTTGTCGTGATCGAAACGAAATTTCTATTTGATAAGTTTAGAAAAGGGACGAGGTAAACTATCTTTGACCAGGTCGATTCCATTAGCCACCTTAAGCTGGTCGTTGATCGAATCGAAGAGAGAAGAAAGGGAAGGTAGAAAGGTACTATTATACGACACCAAATAGCCAGAAGGAAGGGTGTCGTTCGGATAAAGATGGATCTACGTGTGGTAACGGAAGACAGGAAGCAAATGGACCAAGGATGAGCAAGGAGGAAACGAAACGGAGGGCGAGGATCCTCCCAGGCGATGCTTCATCCGTGGCACAAAGGGTAACAACCGCGTGGAAACAACCGTAGTAGCATGGAAGAAAGTTTCAAGGGAAACAGAGAGAGCAAGAGAAAGAGAAACGGTGCTCGTCTTCCGTTACGTTCGAAATGAGAAATTGCCCGGATGAGTTACCAGAATAAATGGATCAACGTCGTGAACAACTTCGTTTTAACCGGTTGAATATTTGATTGACACCGGGCAAAATCAGCGCTAATTTTCCTCCCCGTCTAATGTTTCTCTTAAATTGTATTTACCTCGTTCGTGATGATTTTTCAATGATTTTCAGACAGAATCTAAAACTCGACAAACGAATTAAAATCCGTGTTAATCGATCGAAAAAATGTTTCTGGTTACAGGGCAACATCGTGTGGTCCACGACATCGTTCCAGAGAGCAAGCACGGAAAACGGATCTCGAAGAACAAGGGACGCCATCGAATGGAAGCAGCGTGTTCAACGGACGAGAGAAAAGGGGTCGCAGTTGAATTCGTCGTTCGAAAAAAAAAGAAAAGAGAAAAGAAAAACAACGGGCAAAAATCTCTTCCCCCTTTTCTTTCTCTATCTGTACCTCTGTCGTTTCTCTATTTGCTTCCCGGGGGTAGAAATTGTCGGAAACACAATAAACGAGCGAAAATATTGCGACCAAATCAAATTCAAGTCCCATGCGTGTAAAACTGCATTCAACTGGAATATATATGTATATATATACACACATATATATATATGTGTGTGTGTATGTTTTTTTTCCAGGCAGTTCGTTCGACGTTCGTTTCAATGGTTTTTAATTTTCTCCCCATGGGATCGGCATTTCGCTCGTCGATCATTTACGCGTAGAGAAAGAATTAAAATAGAACACGGCTGGTTGTTGAACGTGCATCGATTCTCGAGAAGTTGGAATCTCGAAAGGCTGAGTTATTTGCTCGAAAGGTTTCTGTACCCGGGGGGTGGTAGCAAAGAGAGAAAAGGGTGAAGACGTCGTAAACCTTATCCGCAAGCACGTGCGGATCGTTAGAACATCCCGTGGACACGACGATTCCGTTTTACGGGATTTCAGAAAGAAAAGCTCGGCTAGGGTGACCTAGGTTCGTGTAATAGGATTTCCGGAACCAACGAGTTTTCTTAAGGCCACTGTCTTCGAGGCAGCAACGTAATCGAATTGATTAACGTTAACAAATACGGAATCCCTTTTTTCCCCAAGGAACAAAGCTCCCAATATAGATTAAACAAATTTTCCAAAAAGAATCTCTAAGGATATTACACTTTCGACCCTTCCAAGCAGGCACACCCCCTTAACGATAAAAGAAAACAGATTTCTAGATCTAAAAAGACTCGCTGGCAATCATAACAGTGTTAAAAAGAGTTAAAAAACGAAAACAACTGCCTCGAAGAACGGCCACCTGTTCCGAATCTGGCATAAAACAACCACGAAGAGAAACGGTCCTCGGTTTTCGAGCAACGGTTCGTCGAAGCGTGCAATCGTACGCGTCCAGGACGCTCTTGTACAAAGTATTCCTTGTATCCCCTTCGAGCAACGCGCGTATGTACGTGCGGGTGTGTGTGTGTGTGTGTGTGGGCGTCTAGTAACGATCGATCGAAACATCAAACACCAGAGTGTCGAGCGTTTTTCAGGGATGAAAGCAAGACAAGACACGAGGGTAGCCCCCGGTTCGAAATTGGTGTACAGAGTTCGCGACTCTAAGGGTGGTAACCACCGGTGGCAAGTTAGTTGTGTTATTACGTGGGGGTTGGAGATATTGAGCAGTACTTTAATTAACGGTACCACGGCGGGCATCGCCGTAAGAATCGTTCCACCCCGGCAGCGAACGAGTAATTACATTTTCGCTGCACCGAATCGTAATGTCGCTCTCGATTGGCTTCATCGAGACGGAAAGAAAAAAGAAGGTAAGATAAAACGGTAACGTCGTATAGTTGCAATTATTAAGGATACGGCCGATTAATTATCAATTATTCAAACGAATCTCTTGATTGTAAATACATTGAAAATTTCTTATATCGAACAACAATGGGATACCGAGATGATGTTCGAGTTTTCACCGATCGTGAAAACACACACACACACATAAGCACGGTCGCGCTTACTTTTTACAATTTTTAGAGCTATAAAGGATTACGTATAATAGATAGTCGTCGAACGAACTAGCGAACAGTGTTCCAACGTTCTTCGAACGTGAGAAGAGGAAGTACTTTTTGCCATTCTTAGCGTTAACAACCAAAGAGACAATGAGAGAACGAAGAAAAAATCGTGGTAGCGTATGATGTCCGTGCAAGCTTACTAGTGCCGCCGTGCTTTTTCGTTACGAAATTCATTTCGTCGCTCGTACCTATCGAACGATTTGTATGAAAGTCATCGTGAGTCATCGATGGCTCGTTGTTCCGTCTGGTGCACACAATGTATCCTCGAAATCATATATATAAAATAAAGCTCGTACAAGTACTTTCGTCTTTCAACGTAGCTAACGATTACTCGAACACGTTACACACCCATCAAGTTCCAATTTTCTTTTTTAATTTTTCATTTCAACATGGCAACGCCAATTGGCAACCAAATGGAACGACGAGCCTGTATTAAAGAGAAAAAAAAAAAAAAAAGAAACAAAAGAGGAATGTATTTTATGATATTTTACGCATAAAACGATCGTAAATCGAATATAGCGATTAGTCCAAGGTAAACTTAAGTAGAAATGTATAAATGAAGACGCGGAAAGGTGTCGTGCAATTTACGAGGGCTGAAGAGGAACGTGTCGATTTTTCGAGCAAACGAACAATGCCTGCTAAAACGATCGTACCAATCACGATAATAGTTCATTATTAATTATCAACGTTAACGTCAATCCCCTAACGATCGTGGAAGACTACGACCATACGTTTGCTATTTCTTTCACGGAAGTCAATGAAACATCGATTACCGACCTGCAAACCCATCGAGAATCACCCTGAAATACGGGATAGAACGCTAAGCGCTGTAAAATATTGTATATTGTTTCGCGTTATTTATTTTTCAATCTTTTTAATAGGAGACGCGTTTTTACGATACCCAAGAAAATTACAGCCCATCCAACGAGACGGGACAGTAAACGTGTACTTACAAATTCACCTGCTCGAAACATGCCCGATTCACAATACACAGCCCTCGACCGAAGCGTTTGAAGAACTGGAAACAACTGTGCTCCGACTCTGCGTCGAGCGCGTGAATTTGTAAACATAAACTAGCTCGTCTCGATTGGACGGACAATATAGCGAAACGACTCGTTTTGATCCGCGGTTCTGTGCTCGTTCATCAAGCGAAGACCAAAAATGTCTCTAACATCAGATACCGTAAGAATAATCGCGTTCTGCCTAAAATTTCGGTTGTAAAACTGGCGCGCTTACGAATACGGTGCCAGAACGGATCGGCCGGATTCTAGTATGTTTATAAAATTCAACGTATTTCCAAAAGCTTTTGCAGTGTGTTAAATAAAGAGAAGATGGAAGCGAATTGTAGTTTAAGCGAGATTCGAAAAGCGTATACAGCTTGCGCGTCGAAGGATCATTACAGCCCTCGAGTAAAGAAATCGCGCGATCGAAGCAAGCAATCTTGCCTTGTTCTCGAAAGTTAAGTAAGGTCAGGTCGAAATGAGAGGGTCGACCGAACGATTCGTTTTGTACGATACGTGGAGAACGATTCACGTTAGTTTGAAATAGCGAACGAAAGTGCACTATGAATCGTAATGGCTAATTAAATAGCAGCACGAAGTACTAACGAATTAATAGGGAAATTGTCGTCGTAAGGGACAAACGAATGCTGTAATTTTATTAAATGCAGCGTTTTTAAAATGCCGCTGTGTTGATGTTTCCTAAAAAAAGGTCTTCGATTTACGTTCGAAGTGGGTCGGGGTACAGTAGGTACCATGAACGAGAATGTTACGACCAAAATAACACTTACTCGAGATCGCGAGAGAATCACAGAAATGATAATAGTTTATGTAAGGCACGAAGATTTGTATTGAAATTTCGGTTGACTGCGCACAAATGAAATCAAATCAGACGCCGCGATTGAATAAAATACATCCAACGAGATGCCTAGTCAACGTGTACGTGCTCCCAGAAAATGATTTACTCTTTCGTTTGCATTTAAAAACAGATTTTCGTTTCGTCATTCGTGTGTTAACCGCAAACGTTATGTATCGGAGAATCGTGACATCGAAAGGAAAAATAATAAAAAAAAATTAAGGACGAAGTATTCGGAGCACCTGTACACTTAAGAGTATTTATATAATGCTAACGATGTTACTTGCGATTTGGTATATGACGAATGTCAAACACGAAAGAATATTTTATTCTAGACGTATCTTTCATGCTTTGCCAAGTAAAATAATATAATTCCTGTGTTAAGTGTAATAGTCAATTATGTTTTAATAAAATCTGCCAAGATTCTTGTCAATTTGTTGATTTACCTGACTAGATATAAGGATCAATTTTGGAAGCTATGTATGTACAAGGAAACAGGCTTGTACGAGGAAAAAGAAAGAGGAATCGAGAATGTGAACCGACGTAATAAATCGACAAAATTATATCAAAATACATATAATCATATAAACCTCTTTTTCAAATAATAGTAATATCCATACATGTGCAAACTCTTTAAAATAACACGGCCACCTTATATCTCAATCATTCTCACACAAAGTTTAAATTTAAATAACAGTCTTTCATGTTAAATATTGCTAAAATGTTGAATCTGACGTATGTTTTGCATGCAAATCTCAACAATTGATTAAAATCTTAGACATTTTTATAGCTAACTATGGTATTCATTTTATGAATAGAAGTTGAAAATGATCTTAACTGTACTTCTTGACTATTAGCGATAAAAACAGGCTGTGTTTCATCCCACTCTTTTGGAATACCACAGTCAGGTACTGTATAAGTCAAGATATCAAAAGAGCATATGCAATCCAATAAGGGAAGAAAGCTTACCGTACCTATAACACAGAAATCACACGTAAAGCAGTTGAAACACTGATATTGATTCTATTATATAAATTCATTCTAATCATAAGACATAAAACCTTAAACAAGAAAAGTTACCTGTTATCTGACGTATTACTTCTCGAATTTCCCTCTGGATGGACTTGACATCTTTCGTACCCACTTCAGGAAGGCCGTTACTTGCATTGTTGTTGCTGCCATTGGATGTTTGACCCTCGTAGTCAACCTTGAAGTCCCACTTTTCCAACACTTCTTTGGTATTCACGTTTGTTATAACAAGCGTTATTTTTTGTACTTTTCGTTGGGTTAACCATTCTTGAATTTGGCCAAGAACAGTATCTAAGAACCCCTTAATTTTGTCATCTGTCGACATTAGAACAAATATGCCAAAATTTTCGGTTGGCTCGAATGTTTCTGGCGGATAAATGCCTCTTTGGTACAAAATACTGTTCACTCCATATACTGCAACAACAAAAAATAGTTTATAAGTTGATGAAGTGGACTACAATAATCAGTCGAAAAGAGAATAAACTTACGAAGATATTCTTTGACTAACTCTGCTGAGCCTTTTAGAGTAATACATTTGGCTTTCTGCTGAGTCTCAGTCATAATTGTTAAATAATTACCCAAAATCAGGAATAAATAAACGACACTACCGTTCAAACATCCAACACTTTACAGATTACAGGAAAGCCGGTTAAATATTTTTAAAACCATCCAATAAGATGTATTCTGACCGATATTGGACCAATCAGAGAGTAGGGGGGAGAGAGCAAACTTGGGAGTTTTCAGCAAGTTGATGAAAAAAACGACGCTCAACCCAATAAATAGGTTAAGGAAATTTATATACTAAAATCAGCTTGTTCAATGAACGGTCAAAACGAAATTAGGAATAACTGCGGAACGATACACCTTTGATCAACGTTAAATTTAATAATTAACTTAAATAAAGCGTTCCACAAGTAACAAATATGGTACACTACACCTATATCACTTCTCACTGCGGCGCAGTTTATGCTCGACTGTAGCGCCATTTCTATGAGGACGAAAAGTACGTAAGCGTTGTCTGTCCAATTGTAGCTAATTTTTCAAGCTCGCTACACGCGTCGACCATGGCATCCGTCGAGGAATTGAGTGTCTCTGCCCTCGTATACGACTATTTATTAAAAAAAGACGCGTCGTTGGCGAAAGTTTTTCAGAAGAAAACAAAAGCGGTAAGGTTATACAGATTTTACGTATATACTTTCGTTAATCGATTTTACGGTGCCAATGCCCATGCGGTAGACGAAATGCCGCCATTCGGCCACACCACGTGGACGATATATTTTCGTTATTTTCCGTTACAAGATTATTTTAAGCTTAAACCTGATTATCAAACTATTCAATCTTTCTGTGTAAATAAATTAATGTCATCCAATGAGTACCTGATTTATATAAGCAAAATACAGATGGTTTTTTGTATAATTAGCGCCAACTTCACTTGCGTTCTTTTATCTTTTTTTTAGCCTGTGTTACCGAAAGGAGCACCAACGATTCAGGAGGTTTACCTATATTTTCAAAAATCATCTCCGAAAAAATTAAACGTAAAAGCACAAGCTAAAGAGTCTAGTTCAGATTCAAGTTCAGAGAGCGAAGATGAAGCACCAAAGAAGGTTCCACAAATAAATGGCAAACCTACAGCTAATGCTGTAGCGAACAATCAACAAGAATCTTCAGAGGAATCTTCCAGTGAAGATGAAAAGCCAGCATCAAAAGTAACTGCAAAGGTTAAACCTACTGTTAAACCTCCATCTAAGACACCCCCTGTAAAGAAAAAAGAGAGTTCTGATGAAAGTTCTTCAGAAGAAGAGGAAACACTAAAAGTACAACAGAAACCAGTAGTAGCATCTAAAGCAACGCCTAAAGCAGCACCTAAAGCAAAAAAGCAGTCGTCAGATAGTGACTCTGATTCAGACAGCGAAGAAGTGACCAAGACAAAAGTAACTGCAAAACCTGCTGCTAAACCAGCTGCAACACTGCAAACAAAAGCTATAGCGAGTAAAAAAGAATCTTCGAGCGAAGACAGTAGCGACAGTGAGGAACAAAGTCCAGTCAAACCAGTATTAAAGAAACCACTGCCTGCTAAATCTACAACAGTAACACCTGCAAAGAAGAAATCTTCAAGCGATGATTCCGATGACTCCTCGGAAGAAGAGTCCACTAAACCAGTCACGGTATCTACTCCAGTTGTTAAGAATCTGGCA
Organism: Osmia lignaria lignaria; assembly: GCF_051020975.1. Lineage (NCBI taxonomy): Eukaryota > Metazoa > Arthropoda > Insecta > Hymenoptera > Megachilidae > Osmia > Osmia lignaria. The sequence continues at coordinate 8,880,217 of NC_135033.1, read as the reverse complement.
CCTTCGAGCGACGATTCTGACGATTCTTCTGAAGAAACAACCACAACAAAGGCATCGGCCGCGAAACATGCTCAAAAATCTGTGCAGGAGAAGAAGAAGCTTACTCAGAGTCAGAAAGAAGTAGTAAAACCTGGAAAACAAACTAAAGCTATCCCGGCAAAACCAGTAGTTACACAGGAAGAATCGTCATCCAGCGATGATAGCAGCGAAGAAGAAAAACCGGCGGCTAAAAAGCCTGCTCCTCCTACGAAAGCAGCAGCAGCTGCAAAGAAAGCTCCTGCCAAGAAAGAAGAATCTTCCAGCGAGGATAGTAGCGAAGAAGAGGAAGCACCAGCTGTTAAAAAGCCAGCTCCAACACCTGCAAAGAAAGCTCCCGCTAAAAAAGAAGAATCTTCGAGCGACGACAGCAGCGAAGAGGAACCACCAACCAAAAAGACCAAGGTGGCAGCACCAGCAAAACCTGCCGTTGCAGCGAAAAAGCAAAAGTCTTCTAGTGAAGATTCAGACGATTCCGACGATTCTGACAAAAAACCAGCTACAAAAGTTGCAACACCAGTACCAGCAAAAGCTGCGAAGAAAGCACCAGCAGCGGCAAAGAAAGCATCTTCTAGCTCGGAGGACTCAGACGATTCCGAAGATGAAAAGCCTGTAAATACGACTGCAAAGACAAATGTTAAAGCAAAAGCAAATCCCAAAAAGGACTCGTCCAGTGAAGATTCAGATTCATCAGAGGATGAAAAACCAACAGCCGCGCCTATAGCTAAAGCTGCCTCAAAACCAAAAGCAGCCAAGAAAGATTCAGATTCAGATGAAAGTGACTCTGAAACGAAACAGGAGGTAACTCCGGCAAAGACGCCAGGAAAGGCTGAGAAAAGGAAACATAAAGAGGTAGAACAGGATGAAGACGACACAGAGAAGCCCCCAGTAAAAGCTCAAAAGAACAACTACAGCAATTTCGTGAAAGCAGGCGCCAATGTGAACGGTGATAAGGTATGAAGCCTTGATTGGTACTACCTACATTCATAAAAAGAAAGAACACTTTTTTCATGCAATTTTTTGTTTAGCAACAAAAAAATTCCCCATTCCGTCGAGTAAAGGACGAGGATGTTTCATTGGATCCCAAATGGGCTAACAATTCGTTTGAGGCAAAGGTAAATGCTTGGAAACATTCTGAGAAGCACAGGTCACTCGCCGTTTGAGACAAGCTCGAGGCCATGTTTCCGTGCATTCACCGATCCTTTAAACATAATTTGCATTTAAAAAAGAAACTAAACAAAATTTTCCAGATGAAAGAAGAATGTACCGTGTAGAACGGCGATTGACCTGAGTTTCTGTTTTGTTTTAGGAGGACGATCAAAAAGAGGGTGGTTTTAAGAGACACGAAGGAAGGGGTGGATTCGGTGGATTCGGTGGAGGAAGAGGCGGTTTCGGTCGTGGCGGTGATAGGAGAGGTCGTGGTTTTGATAGGGGTGGACGCGGTGGCGATAGGGGTGGACGCGGCGGCGATAGGGGTGGACGCGGCGGCGATAGAGGAGGTCGAGGGGGATTCAGAGGTGGTCGTGGAGGTTTCAGGGGTGGTTTCGATAACAGAAAATCATGGGGTGGAAACGATCAGGAAGGAGGTAGATCCGACGGATTTAGGAGGTCATGGGGTAACGGCGATGGTGAAAGGGGTGGTCGCGGTGGGTTCAGAGGGGGTAGAGGTGGTTTCGATAGAAACAGATCGTTCGACAGTTCGCCGCAACAAAATAAGAAAATAACGTTCGACAATTGATGATTAAAAAGATGATACGTTGAGGTGAGGTGGGCCAGTTAATTCGAAGTAGTCAAGTAATCAAGTAAGTTTTAAGATGGTAAGCAAAAGTGTATCGTTTCTTTCCAACAGAGAGGCGCACGTGGTTCTTGGGGAGAGAAAGCAAATCTGGATCTCAAACATACGAGAGGGAAAGCTTTTCGCCACGAAAAAACGAAGAAAAAGCGTGGTAGCTATCGCGGCGGTCAAATAGATACTAGTATCAATTCCATTAAGTTTGACGATTGATCAAGCACCTGTATAATATAAATGTTATTAATCGATATATTTATATTAAGCGGAAGATCATACAAATTTAAGAATTTTTAAGTTCTGCTTGAGGGCCATCATCCAATTAACAATTATAAAATAATACAGAGTTCAAAAAAATATTTTGCACTTTTTTTTTTTATTTTACTCTATTTTAACTGCTTCGATATAGACGTTTGCCGACAAAGTAATTACGTGTAGAATATTTTTTTGCATTCTGTATTATTAAAATCAATGTGTGTTGATTTAGTAATGTTTCTGCTTTTTCTTTTAAGCAACATCAACGTAGTTGTCACTCGATTAATCGTAAGATTACGTGGAACAGTGTAGGACTTCAACTGTAATTAATTCGATTTTAATGTGATTGGCGTTAGTTCATTTCCACGTAGTTTGTCTTTTCTAAACAATTAGTATCTACAAGACTGCGACTTTAATTTGTGTCGAGTATACCAAAAAATTTTCATAAATTTCCACTGCTTATTTGAAATTCGTGAAGTAAGGCTTTACGAGTGCTACTTCGTTACTGACTAGCTACTGTATTATAGATTATTGGATGTCTATCGCAATATGTAACATATTTCCGTACATTTATCGTTCCTAACGATGAATAGGAAGTTCAGGAAATATCATTTATATATATTAATTAATCCTCGTGTTTTTCTCGTTATTACAATCTATTGAGAGAGGATTTTCTACGGAAGCATTATCGATATGCGGTTTTATAATCTCGATTAAAAAAAGCGTATTGTGGTGGTTTCTTTGTAATTAGCTATAAGAATTCCAACAATGAAAATGCAATGACTTTTGCAGTGATAATACATTCAAAAACCATTGCATTTACTAAAACATGCAATTTTCTGAGTTGATAATTTCAATGGAAATTAAATGTCCGTCAATGCAAAAAGAATTTTTGTACACATACAAGACATTCTGTTGATTAAGACCAATCGAATAAAGAAGTACACGCGTAACAAGAAATCTGTTATACTTATTCATTGTTCATTTTAAAAATATCCATATTTTGTACATTATCATCATTGAACAACAAGTATAAAGAGAATATAATCCTAATGGTTGTAGCTGTTTTTTCAGCTCTTTCCTTTTAATACTTTAACGAGTTCCCATTTTATAGAATCCGTGATTTTTGTAATTACAAAAGGACAATTGTTTCGAAGACTAACAAAAGTTGAGAAGAAAAAGGGGGAGATCGTTCCAAGTTACCCTTTTTCGCTTCTTCTTCTTCAAGTTTGTTCTCCAGTAAGAAGAAAAAAAAACGGTTTCGAGGTGGAACAGGGACCGATATTCTTCACTCACGTCCCCTCTTTCTCCCCGACTACTCTCGAAGAGCACAGAGAACAGCGGTTACTTACGATTCTACAGTCAACCTCTGGACATCCACCTGTGAGGACGGAGGTGTTCGACCCCACGACATCCGGTGCGGTGACATGAACGGTGTTTAAGAAACTCGTGTTCCCTCGTTTTAATCCTGCACCTTCGTTTAACCGTGTTTTTCGATCGATTAATGTAACCGATTGATCAATCGTATCATCGACATCGGACCGAGAAAAGGATTCAAACACAAAGTGTTAACAGACACACACGGTTCTCCTCACGGTGAGTGACATCTTATTAACGTATTAAACATTTAAGATTTGATGACTTAAAAGTATTTCAAAATAGCACTTTGGGTACATTAATTTGAAGGGCAAACTTCGATGAAAATGACTATATAAATCTTTCATTAATATTTCTAATATAAAATAATTAATTATTGATTGAATGTATAGCTTAAGACCTGACTTTTCTCTTCGATCAATCTTCACCATCATTTTAATTTTTTGATGAATATTCCATTCGGTAACGCTGCTTCTACTTCCTGATCGTTAAGTTCAATGAAGTAATTGAAGAAAAATTCTAAAGATTCGAAGAATCTCTAAATACTTCTGATCGTTAGCGGCAATGACCAGAGGTTTAAGCGTTAATACGAACGATTGCTATGCAAGTCAAATACAAAATTACTGTCAAGTACTCGACAATTCGTGAAGAATTTGTGAGCGATAACGAGCTGTTGGCGATGAAATGTTCGCGAATACCAAGGAAAAAGGAATTTCAACCGCGTAACAACTGCTCGACAGTTATAATAATTTATTCATGAAACGAAACACCGAAATGGGTGTACCGTTAACGGAGACCCAAGGATGAGTAAACGTATACTCGATAAAGAACGTTTTGGACGATTCATCTTTACCGTTAGAATCGACCGCATGACGCTAGTTCATGGTCCAGGAGGAATCGGTTCCCCCGCGGCTTCCGGAAGCAAGGTTTTTCTATACAATCTTTGCTATACTTCTTATCGACTCTGTATTTCTGCTACGCGCGGTTCCGGCAGGTGTACCGGTACACACGGCTCTTCCCCCCTGCCTGGAGATTTTCTTCCAGTTCCAGTTAACGATATTTCATTTCCCATATATTGCCACGGGATCGGAAAAGATAGCTCTTCTAATTATTCTCTCTGGTCGAATTAGCATAGTAGCCGACAGGCTACTGGGAAAGAAGAGGCTCCTAACGACGTGAGAAGTTGCGGCTCGAATAATTGTTTCTCCTTGAACCTGAATTACCGTGAACGCGCGAACTCGTGGAAGACCTCGATCTCAAGTTCAAGCGATTCTCACGTGCGATTCAAGTCTCCGTCGACTTTATCTCCTGTTTTTTTATTTTTTTTATTTTTTTTTTTCGCAGGATCTCCGTTATATAATCCACGATATCCTGTATTACTTCGAACGTCCTTATTGTACGATCAACGTCAGAAGGAAATGATGAAAAGTTTTCCATTATGCAAGGCACTGTTACCTTATCGATTCAATTGCGTAAAGAACGAGGACTCGAATTGAAGATATTCTATGCTTCCTGAAGAAATAGATAGACAGCACCGGTTACGGTCAATGGCCAGCCTTGAGTGCTAACCATTAATGATTTTCTTCCTTTCCTATTCCCACGCGTAATTTATCACTTGGCCGGACATCAAATCGCAATTTTCCACCAGCTTGTTTTTCCCATCCCGTGTTCAAAACATCCGGTGGATATCGAATAAATATTACGAACAGGATCTAACGTTGAAAAATATCGTTGATTTAAAAAATTTCATTTGAAAACGAGCAACAAGCCGTATTAATCGCATGCTATGTCGTGTTGCTTTCACTCGTCTTCGACGTACGTATAGCGGAAGTTGTATAGACCCAGCAACCTAGAAACCCCGAAACTCTGTATATGGATTCGTGTATCGATTATACCCTGTTAATTGTTATTCCTAATTGCGCTCGGTCGTCACCCTACTGTATAGTCTTCATCGGTGAAGAATCTTGAAAGGGAAAAAGTCTAATTCCTCGTGCTACCAGTCCGTGAAGCGGAAAGAAATGATAACTGTAGCCTTCAAAATGATCATTAAACCTTTCAATTATATCTCGAATAAGTAAATCATATTTCTCACTTCTACGAGAAGCAACCGTGCCAGAAGTTACGGATTTCATGATTCCAGGTATTCGAGAAAATGTACGAATTGAACGGTTCACCGGTACGTGCGACGATTCGCTGGATTTTTTCGCGACGAGTCACACTCTCAGCCGTTGCTAGTGTCATTTACTTTTGCTCTTGACCTCGTGCGAACTCTAGGTTCGAAGACCGCGTTCTTGGATCCTCGATAATCCGAGTCCGGCGTTGACTTTGCTTGTTTTATTCATGAACCACCATTGCTCGCCAATATAATTAGCAAGGACGGGATCCAAGTATATCTGCGAGTAGTCGTAAAAGTTGTAAAATTAGTTCTCGAACCGTGAAGGGAAAAGTTAATTATCCTCTGTAATTAACTTCTTATAGTCTCTGGATACGTGAGACACTATCCTTTTCCACGCTTTCCTTTCGGAATGTATGTATATAGGTCCATAATCATTAGCATTGTGATCGAAGTAATCGCCCCAGAGTATTATCATATTATAATTGATGTAATTTCAGATGTCCAGGTACATCGGTCTGATTCTCCTTATCACGATGTGCGGCCACGTGTACGGCAGCAAAAGGTGCGAGGGGAATGGTTTAGGCTTGAAGTACGTATGGGGAGACGCTTTATCCGATCCGGCAGACTGTGTAGGACCAAACAACATGCAGTATCCGTCGTAAGTGTTGCTAGTGGAATTTGATAAACGCCCCGGTCTCTCGCGATACCGTTATCAAAACGAACGACTGTCGTAGAGCGGCGATCTCGAGGAGTTACAAGAACCTGTGGGCAACCAGTCGAACCGCAAGAGCTCATCAGCCTCGAACAATTGATCCTGAATTGACGAGGCAGGCGCTTCTGCATAATTACAAGGTCGCTCGTGGTGACTACTCGATCGCTGAATCCTCGCGCAACGGTGAGTCTTTCGAGGAATTTCACTTATTTCTTTATACCTCTTCGGTCCATTAGAAGTATTTCAGTTCAAAGTCCTGTAGATCTTCGAAATAAATGAAGATTATGTAGATTTGTCGGAGTGTTTCTATGTATAGAAGCAGGAAGAAGGCTCGAATCGAGACGAGACGTTGGAAACACGCGGAAGACAAAGTTGTCCCTGTTGTTCGGGACGCAACAGTAGTCGAGCCGGTTACCTGAATCGCGAGTAATTACGCTCAGCTATAACCTACATCCTCCCCGTTGAAGCTGTGTAATTTATTTATCTTCCGTTCGTTGCCTCCTCCAAATGTATTCATGTTACAATAGTTCATCCGCGTACTGCTGCACATGACTTGCAACCACCGTACTGGCTGGTGCATTGATTTAATAATTACTCCGGTAAACAAACCGGATATTCAACGAAGGTATCGAAAATTTTATAAAACAGCAAGGCAGACCGGTTGTACGACGCGCAATCGACACATTGCAGCCTTGAATAATGCAGTTGTCCTTATGACACGAAAACCTGGTTCCAACTGACCAACAACACCCGCCATGGTGCTTCTACTCGTTCCAGAATACCTTTGAAATTCCTTTGAAAAATGCATTAGCCACACGAGAGGGGCATCGCTCACCTACATCGATACAACGTCCTTTAAATAATGGCTGGCTGGTGCAGCAGGACGGTAATAAGGCACCGTGTTATCCGGCCAATACAGTTATCGCTCGTTCTGCTCATAACGGGACACCGGCGACCCACTGGTCGTTTCGAACACAGAGACGAAGGAATTCCAAAGAAAGGGCGTCGATCCATCGATCGAATTAGCTCGTTCTTCGTGAGCGTTACCAGTGTCCTTTTTTGGGATAAAATTCAAAAATCTGTTTCTTTTTTTTTTCTTTTAGAAGAGACTCAGAGAGTTTCTAGGTCAAGGTAGCCAGGTAGAACTAGCAAGACTTCTTCTTAATTATACGTGACACTTGATCCTTTTCTTTAAAAATCCATTGAAAAATCTCTGTGTAATCTTCTTCTTTTATGCTTCTGTTTTCAGGACGCGCATTCACCCCAAAAGAAAGCTGCGGTTCGCCAGCTAGATTATGTAAAACTAGGTACAACACCACGGCGCCGATGTACGGGGTCAGCTTAACCAGTGGACAGCCGGTGACCATCGTGCAAAAGTTTCCTGACCTTCTGCAGCAGGTCGTGTTCGAGGTTTGCGAGTGAGTATCGAAGTTCATTTAATAATCTGATTGTATCTGTTATCCGCTGTTACTTTCTTAGCACGTTCGCTCGTGATTCTTAAATACGTACGCGACGTGATACAAATTGAAATTCATCGGGTTGTCGCGTCGAATGTGGCACAGTAGGCTTAGTTCTGACCCCCAGGGTAAGGCTACCTTTCAAACGTTTTCGGACCGGTATTAACCCGTGCCATTATCGAGGCGTGACAGGTCGCGAATGAAGGGAAATCGGTAAAAAGGAAATGACGAAATTGTTTCAGGTCGAAAGAGTGCGACGTGGTCCACGGCGAGTGCACGCAGACGTACGTACCATACCTGTTTCTTGTGATTCCTCTCGGACCAGTGACCTTGACCGGTCAAGATTACGTTCTCGTTGAGAGCGGTTGCGTCTGCAAGCCGAGAAATTCGGCGAGCTCCTCGTCGGAGTCCGCAGCCGTTCCAAGCTTCTAAAGGGTTCTTTGAACCCGAGTGATCGGCATCGAGCACACCGGATAGCTGGAGGATAGCTCGAGAGCCGTGTCGAATGCGACGGAATCGGTGGATGGTGACCCGTAGCTCGAACAACCTCGAGTCCGAGAGACCTAGTGACCTCTTTCAGACGTAGCTAGCTAAGAATGCTGAAGAGCAGCATAGAAGATTGATAGGAAAATGATTTCTCGGTCGAAATCTAGAAAATGGACGATATTATTACGTACCTTTGCTCCGCAACAGGGTACATACTATTCATTACCATAGAACGATCGACTTCCTTAGCTTATCCAGAGGAAGGAAACTCTTCTGGCAAGCTAAAGACTCTTCGTCTCGAATTTTCCATGAAATTAACTTCCTTGGAAAAATAGGCGAATTTAGCATCGAGATGACGAGAAAGAGGACGTGCATAGATCCGGAAGACTCTCATCGATGTGTCCTCGTTAAGTCGACAGAGTTGTTTCATTGTTGGATTCGCTGGTCCGCAAACTGTCTTCCTGTCTCGAAAGAAGGGAAGGAAACATCGCTAAATTGAAAGGAAGTTCGAAGAAGCTATTTCAGCGTGAAAAAAATAAATCGGAGCAGCGACGGTCGTTTCGCGGAATCCGGTCTCGGAATCCGATCGAGTTCACTAGACCTGACCGCGAGAGCCGGTTTCGAGCAGGTGTACAAGGCAGCTATAGTGTTCGGCGAGAAGCATCGGCCAGTTTATTCTTTCGAAACGCATCGTAAAGTTATATCATTTGCCTGGGACGGCTCGTAACCAGCCGGAAACGTTCTTAATGGCGTTCGCCGGTTCTCCGTCGAACGGTCGACGTCGTTACACGATCGTTGCTCGTTCTCTTTCGTTCCATCACACTATAATTCCTTCGAACGCGTTTCCTTGTATCGTATACACCCGAACGCTGGCAATTAATTTACCGGAACGGATGTTCAACGAACGATAGTATCCCTGATTTTGTTTTTTCGATGCATTAACGCGTTCCATGGCGCGCGAAATTTGAAATTCATGGTAAATCAACTTGAAAAATTGCATTCATTTTTGTTTTTCTTATTTGAAAGTAAAAAGAGAACTCCGTGAGGTAGTAGTAATTCATGCAAAACGAAGAACAACGTTGTTTTGCATTAAATTTAATATAAAAATCACTTCTATCCCACGATCTTCCCTGGTGGGAAGAAATTGGAAATTGCCAAGAATCACGAAGAATACCAAGGAAGAATGGCTCGTTCTTATTCTAGCGTCGAAGTCGGTTAAATCGCTCGCGAGACACGCCACTGGCCCGCTTATGCTTCTCAGAACCGGACTTCGCTTCAACGCTGCTCGCGTTGGAATCATACCGACAAACAGGATGGACGTGCAGTCCCAGTACGAATGGACCGTACCATGAATTCCGATGAGTAAAATGTACCGTTAGTCCTGCTTTGCGGGACCCTTCACCTCGATATACTTAGCCCGGTTATTTCATAGATGAGGAGACCCCTGTGGCGCCCAAAAGTGGCCGAGTTCATTCATATCTCGCCACTTATCAACCATAGTCGTAAATGATCACTTCGTACTGGACGCAAATATTTAATTTAATATATAAGCCTGAATAAAATAATTCTGTTTCAAAAATTGCATCTACAATCAGACGTTTTTTTCTTCATTCGACAATTATAAATGCATACCTCGTATCTTAAAACTTAATGAATACTTCTAAAATTTTTAATTATTACAACAATTTTAATTGACAGTTTACGAAACAGTGATAGTTAAAAAGGAATCGAGTAGAAATAGCAGAATTTGCATATTAGTATTCTGTGCCAGTGCCCTAAAAGGAGAGTGATATAAACAGAGAAATGCCGGAATGTTATACGTGCAATGAACGACTTCTTTCATACCGCATCTATCATCTTTGTATCTATAGTTGTAATATTCAAGCATGTATTTATAATTTATTATTAGATTACGATGTATTATGTGAATGAATGTTTCTTTGAACAAAATTCAATTCTTGGTATTCGTTCCCGCACCAGTCCTACCATCCTAAAACCACCGGAACTCTCAAGGGACGATGCATCGGGGTCCCTGATACCCCGGATGCCATAATGTTGGTATGCAAAGAGTGCTAAAGGGTCCCCAACACCCCAAGATGCTATTAGGTCGGTATACAGAGAGCGCCACCGATGCATCCGGGGTCCCCGATACCCCGGAATGCCATAATGTCAGAATACAGGGTGAATCAACGGTGCTTCGGGGTCCCAGACACCCCAGGATCGAATCAGGTCGTACCCATCACTATCCCGAACAAGTGAGTTTCACGATTTGTTCGTTTTTAGGTCTTATATTTCGCTAGATCCGGTCGTACCCATCACTATTCCGAACAAGTGAGTTTCACGATTTGTTCGTTTTTAGGTCTTATATTTCGCTACTTGCTTCGGGGTCCCTGGCACCCCGGTGGCGAAATATAGGTATGCAGCGTTACCGGTACCTCGGGGTCTCAGATACCCCGAATGCCGTAGTGTCGGTAAGCATAGAGTTATTGGTGCTTCGGGGTCCCTGACACCCCGGATACCAAAATGTCGGTACGCAAACAGTGTCACCGGTGCTTCGGGGTTCTCGACACCCCAGATGATATGTCGGTATGCAGAGATAGTCACTGGTGCTTCGGGGTCCCTGGCACCCCTGATGCTATATTATTGGTATGCAAAGAGTTACTGGCATTTCGGGGTCCTTAATACCCCAATATGATATCAGATTGGTACGCAGAGAGCAGCATTGTCGCATCGGGGTCCCCGATACCCCGGATGCCAATGGCGGCATCCAGGATGCTTCGGGGTCCCTGGCACCCCGATATGATATCCGGTCGGTATACAGAGAGCGCCACCGATGCATATGGGGTCCCCGGTACCCCGAATAGCATAATGTCGGTATGCAGAGAGCGTCACCGCCGTATCAAGAATAGTAGAAAAATTGTATTTATTTGGATGAAACGATTGTATACTATGTTTGTATACATAACAATGTATTACTATGTTAATTAATTTATTAATTAACATAATAACCTCGACATATAACTGCATTGGAGCTACTATTTGTATTGTTATAAAGTATTAGGTAATAGATTTTTAATTAAGGCAAATTATCGTGTATGAAAACATACTTAAGATTATACTTTCTACTTTTATATGAAAAATTTACAGGTATTATACAATCATGAATAATAAAAAGGTTATAACCTTTGGGAAAATTAATAAAGATTTAAGTCGGGAATCATCTCAGAACACAGAAAATGTAAGTTCTGGATTTGGCGTATTTGGTAAAAAATTACCAGAAACCAATGTAACAAAAATGAATGAGATTAAGCCAGAAGATGAAGAAGAAACTCAGAATTTAAAAAATGTTATGGGTATAACAGGCTTTGGTAAGAAGGCAAAGTCTTTTGATGTGCAAGAAATGTTAGAAAACATTACAAAAACTATCAGTAGTAATAAAGCAACTGCTGAAGAAAAGAAATCTAAAACTGAAGAAATTGTTGACAAATCTGAAGAAGAAATTAAAGATAATACCAATGATAATAAAAATAATGATGACAATGAGGATGATGATGATGATAGTTTTATTGGTCCTCCAATACCTTCTACACTTCAGGATTCAGCAGATACAGGGAAAATGATGAAAGTAAAAGATAATGATGTTGACAGTGACGAAGATGAAGAATCTGACAGTGAAGAAACACAATTAAAAAATAAAATTCCATGCAGTCATGAAGTTACAATGACTCATGGAACAAAAGCAGTAACTGCTATTGCAGCAGATCCTTCTGGAGCAAGGTTAGCTTCAGGTTCCATTGATTATGATGTTTGCTTTTGGGATTTTGCTGGGATGGATTCATCTATGAGAAGTTTCAGAACTTTACAACCTTGTGAGAATCATCCTATAAAATGTTTACAATACTCTATGACTGGTGATGTTATATTGGTCATATCTGGTTCTGCACAAGCAAAAGTTTTGGATAGGGATGGTTTTGAAAAATGTGAAACTGTCAAAGGTGATCAATACATAACAGATATGGCCCGCACAAAGGGACACACAGCTGGATTAAATAGTGGTTGTTGGCATCCATTTACAAAAGAGGAATATCTCACATGTTCACAGGATAGCACTTGTAGAATATGGATTTTATACAGACCACGTGCTCATAAGTACTTAATAAAATGCAGGGCACAAAATGGAGTTAAAACTATACCAACTACATGTGGTTATAGTAGAGAAGGTAATGTGGTGGCTTGTGGTTGTATAGATGGTTCCATACAAATGTGGGATCATAGAAAAAATTTTGTTAATCCATCACTGATTCAGAGAAATGCACATGCACAAGGTGCTGAGATATCAAGTTTAAATTTTTCTTATCTTGGACAAATGCTTGCAACCAGAAGTTGTGATGATACTTTGAAGCTTTGGGATTTAAGAGCATTCAAAACACCAGTTTTTGAAGCAACAAATTTATATTCTCGGTATGATACAACCGACTGTATGTTTAATCCAGATGATTCAATTGTTGTCACAGGAGAATCTCTGAGTAAAGGTCAAAATACTGGTAGAGTTCTGTTTTATGATACCAAAACTTTTGATCTAATTGATGCTATAGATGTAACAAATTCGCATGTCATTAAGACATTATGGCATCCAAAACTAAATCAAATATTTATTGGTTGTGGAAATGGAATAGTTAAAGTATATTATGATTCAAAGAAGAGCTTGAGAGGTGCAAAATTGTGTGTTGTAAAAACGCATCTGAAACAGAAACACATTGAAGTAATGTCAACCCAACAAATTATAACTCCACATGCACTTCCACTATTTAGACAAGACAGGCCTAAATCAGTTAGAAAACAAATGGAAAAAGATCGTCTAGATCCAGTTAAATCAAGAAGACCAGATTTACCAATTACTTCTGGACAAGGTGGAAGAGTTGCTTCTTCTGGAGGAACTCTTAGCTCTTATGTAATTCGAAATTTGGGACTCAGCAAGAGGATAGAAGACGATCAGGATCCTAGGGAAGCTATTTTGAAATATGCAAAAGTAGCAGAGGAAAATCCATATTGGATTGCTCCAGCATATAAAAAAACACAACCACAAACAATATTTCAGACAGACGAGCAGGATGGAGCATCAAGTGCAAAAAAGCCAAAAACTTAGATTATGCACCGTTTTTGTATAAAGTTTTATGTTATTATATAATGTATGACGCCCTTGTATGTAATAAGTATAATTAAGAATAAATGTTTACTGAATAATACATAAGCAAAAGATGGTAAAACATTTCTAAGCAAAGAATTAAACCAAACTATAACCGACTTATGGTATCACACTGGTAGATGGCAGGAGTTCACCGGAACGATTTTCTTAAACCGATTTGGCGCGAGACTATTAATTTTTAAAGTTCCGTCCTCACGGTTTCGTCGTACCGCGTAGGCATAGGTAAAGTTGAGTTCGCGAAGGAGTAACTTGTAGAGGGAGACGCTTCATAGGACAACGAGGAAATCGAGGACCCGAATCTAAATAAATCGATCAGTAAATAGATCGAGCCTGCTTCCTAGTGATTTGCGATTGGATAGAAAGGGAAGCTGGGGTCAGAGGGTTGAGGGGAGAAGAGGCCGTGTATTTGTGGCGTTCGAGTCGGCAGCTACGATCGTCTTCTGGCAAACTTTATCGTGACACCGTTTTGTACGTGTTCGAGAGTCAGTCGGTTCGTTTGAATCGATCGGTCCTTGGGTTTGATGTCCCATGCGATTTTCGATCGATGAATCCAGTGATATAGCAATTTCCTCGGTGGTGCATTTACCGTGCATCGTGGTGGCAGCGTTCCTGCGACGATCCGCCGCGCAACTCACTGGCAAGTAACCCCGTATCATTGACTAAAATTCTCGCACCGCTAGACTATATTCGTTACGGCCGTTGCGCGGCCACTTCCGCATACATACTACGAATTCCTCTCGGTTGACGCCGCGCTCCAGACGCCATCCTTTTTGTTTTCAATTTTATTTAACCAATCTTCGATATGATCTATCGTAGATAAACGTACAGATCCGAGATCGATCACAATAACGAACAGGAAGAATGTATTGATTCATATATTGATTCTTCGAATCGAGATGCTACATCGACTGCCAAATTTGAACGTGACGTGATTTGACCGTGAATATTTCATATATTGATTTTCTTTAAATAAAATCTATCAATTATATCTACAACGTCAAGGAGTCGAAACGATGATTCCTTGCATATCGGTTTTATGCTTTCCAGTTGACATTACGTAACGGAAGTGAAATTTGGAAAAATATATTATTTCCAAGGATGTGAATGCTTCCTGTCCATGTATTTTGTTTCTCTTTTTTTAAATCAAAATTACAGGAAGTAAACTTGACGATGTCAACGCCAAATGTAAAATATCGATAAGAAGAAGAAAGCGACTGTATAAATGTTGTTTCTATAAAGGTTCTTTGGGGGTTTAAATACGGAGCGACTTACTCTTTTAGTACGATCGGTGAAGCGACTCGAGGAAATTCAAGCTCGTGAACTAGTTCCGTTTATTTCCTATTATATAATCGATTGAATCAACACGGAAATTACTTTCAAGACTAATTACCGTGGTCGATGAATGTACTTCCTTGTATGATTTTCTAACATTAACGTAAATATATAAATTTCAGATGTAGAACAATATGGCTGTTAGCATAAAGTTCACGAAATTCGACAATACACCATGGGGATTTCGATTAGCGGGTGGAAGCGATTTTCCACACCCGCTGACTGTCATCAGAGTACGTATCTACCTTGTTACTGCATTGTTTGCATCTTTTAAACACACTATCATTAATAAAAATTCACATATGAAACCCCTGACAAACGTTTGCATGATCGAATGCAACGGAGTATGCCGGGTTGCATGGACACAGGGGCGTCGGTAAGGTAGACTACACGCAACAATTGTTACCATATAGTAAATTTCTATATTATCGACAAAACGCATAAGGTGAACTCAACGAGCTCACACATCTGTTTAAATTCAAAGACCAAAATAGTAAAAAGATCATTTAATAATAGAAAAGGATGATTTAAATGCGTCGGCGTTATAATTTCCTGTTTTCACTGCGATAATAGATGAGCTGGATGTATTTCTACTTGTTATTGTAACTTGTTTACCGGATTTGATGTATTTATAAGTACCTTTTGCGTATTGCAGTGACTATGGAAGCAAATACGTTCAAACGTTCATTAATTTTAGAATATCACTTTGAGGTTTGAGTCTAATCAATTGAGAACTACCAATGCGTATCATTAATTAACGTGTCACATTTGTTCAGCAAAGAAAAGTAAATTGAGTAAATAAGAAGAGGAATGTTTTTAGGTCACAGAGGGAGGTCTCGCGGAATGTATGGGACTGAAGGTTGGCGACGTCGTAGTAAGATTAAATGATCAGCCCATCGGTGGTTTAACTCATGGTCAAGCGCACGAAGAGCTAATGAGAGCAGGCAATAATTTTGTCTTGGGTGTAAAGAGGTAAAACTCTCCTTTAATTAACACGAGATAATAAAATGAAATTGTAGAAAGCTTTCGTTTCGCTGCTATCCCTACTTCCGGCGGAAATAGAATGCGACATTAACCGTGACAACGATCCGATATCAATGTCAACGCCAACGTTGTATCGTTGCATCGAATTGATCTAGTTGGACAGCGAAGCTTAACTTGAACTACTTTCGATCGTCTGAAAACTTTATTTCGAATGCTCGATGATTCACGAGACAGATATTGTCCCGCCATGAACGTTTGGAATTCGCAATTCGTTATCGACTTTATTATTAACCATTGCTCGGTATATATGCCGAGAGAAAAAAAGAAGGTAATGATAAAAATAAGGAGATTTACAAAATCGTGTAAAATGGACGACATGTACCTGGTGCGTACGACGCGTATTATAATAACGCAGCCAGAATATATCCCGGCGTACGGGCAACGTGTGGCAACGAATTGCAACACTTATAAATAGGTGACCCAGAATGAAATCTGTTTATCATTGGTTGGCGATTTTATTACTGGCATTTACACTGCACACATTTGTTCCTCTATTCCCTCATTACCCTTTCGCGAGTGCACCGGCTCGCACTAGGCTTCGGAAAAGCGAGTTAAAATCAGCCATTCGTTCTAATTTCGTTCATCTAACTCCGAGGTGGTTAAAAAAGTGTCCTGACAGCTGACAGCTTGGCGAATCGTAAATTCGTTACAACGAGGAATATTAATCAGTTTAATTGTTGTACAGAGAAGAAGATCCACTGAAGGCTGTGGAGGCGCTGTCCGAGGAGAACATCGTACCCTACAAGATCCCTGTATGTATTTTAAGCTCTTCACATTTTAACGGTGATTTTATTAAAGACACGTAACGTTGTTTATTAGCTCGCAGATTTGCCACCGGTCTTCCCAGAAAAGATATTGACGGAGGAGACTGTGATCGAGCAACAAGAGATAACGATCGTGCAGAAGGTGTACGAGGAAGAGGGGAAACCTGAAGTGGAACCGCTCCCGGAGAAGCCTCAAGACGCCAATAGCGAGATCGTGCCGAATCAGAATCTCACGGACGACGAGATTGCCCAACTGATTTTAGAGGAGGAAGAACTTTTAAACGACAAAGGCGTATTAGGGTATAATTTTATCGTTCAACACCGTTTGATTACCTTTTTCGGTCGAGTGGCCATTTTTTATCCTTCTGATCGTTTGGCAAGTTGCTCAGCAATTCAAGCGCCGCAAACTCAATCTTTCTGCCAATATTTTAATACGCTATAAAGGTTGCATATCAAATGACTAGTTTTGAAACACAGAATGTCTGACACGATTTGATGACCGAAAAGGGTTAATCTAGTCATCGAAGAGAAAAGAGAGAGAGAGAGAGAGAGAGCAAAGGCTAATTAATACAATGGTTGCAGGGTGAATTTTAAAAAGCTCAGACCACGAGCTACGGTATTAAAGCAATCGAAGGTGATCGAGGAGCTTCGAAACATCGCCACAGCCGAACCTCCTTTGGTCGAACAATTGAAACGTACCTCGGTCTTTCTACAGAAGCCCGAACGACCCGTACCAGTGCCCCGTAAAAAGGAGGAACCAGAAGAAACCGAAGTCGAGTCGTACAGAGTGGTGATAAAGAAACAACAAAAAAGGAGTATCACCGACAGGCTGTTGGAGAAGGGTTTGCTGAAACCCGAAGACGCGACAAAGACCCCCGAGCCTCCGACTCCCGAGGTAAACATGGAAAGTAATGAATCGGGGATGAAGATCGAGGAAGACGATTCGTCGATCGTTTCGTTCAAGCAATTCGATGATAATTCATCTTCAGAACCAACCGTCACGTGTTTCGAGTTCTCTTCTCTGTGTGTCGAACCGGAAATCGAGATCTGCTCGATCCCATCGTCTTCTCTAAATCTAGAATCTGAGAATCGTGGAATCTCGGAATTGGATATCGTACCGGTACAATCGTCTAAACGCGAAGAAAAAGAAACCGTAGCTTCGCCGCGTCGACAGTCGAACAAGCACAAGTTGAAACGTTTCTACACGAAGGGTCACTATTTTCGAAGGTGTCTGTTCGGGAAGAGAGGTCACGGTGAGGTTAAAAAGTCGGTCAAACCAAAGTCCTCGTTCGAGGAATGTTTCCAGGATGCTTGCGACAACGTGAAACCGAACACGTTCCAAGAACGTCGGCGTCGAAGTAGCCTGGAGACATCCCGAATCAAGGGTCGTTACCTTGAGACGTACTTGAAGCGGGAAGATAATTGGATGAGACGCATGGTCGATGGTTTGTTCGACCAGCCTAACCTCGACAGCTTTCTCTCGAACAAACTATTCGGTAAAGTGTTATCGAGCAAACGGATCTCCTCGAGGAGAACCCGTTACGCGGAGAAGATTCTCCTCCGTAGCGTCGAATTTGTCGCGATTCGTCTTCGTTCGGACATTCAACGATACCTCGAGCAAGGTGGCTCGATGAACGATATCAGTTCCTTAACATCCAGATCGCGAATCGGCAAACGTCTTTACTTCAAAGGTCGCTACTTCCAGCGTATATTTTGGCGAAACGTCGCTCGTATAATAAACTACTTGAAGGGTGTAACTTCTTACAAGGAACCAGGAGGCCGAGACAGAAGGAGGAGTTCGGTAATGATCAAGATGAAAGGTCACTATCTAGAGAGATATTTAGAAAATACTTTGTTCGATCTGGACGAGTTTCGCGATCGTTACCCGACCCGTTCATCGTCGTTTGTCGCCTCGAAGAGGAAATTGTTCGTACGAACGCGTTACTTCGAACGCGTCCTCAGAAAACACTTCGAATCTCTCGGCTTGATAGTCAAGTATATATATCAGATTATTTCCGATTCTTCCGTCGTTATTCCAGGATGTGCACCCTTGAACACGTGCCAAAAGCAATTCGTTACGAGCGTCGAAAACGACGCAGCTCTGTCGAATTTAATTCGATCCTCCAAAGACTTCATCTCGACAGAGGTGTTCCATCGTGGAAGTAGACGTTTGTCGAGATCTTGCAGAGGTAGTTCCGGTACCCTGAACGTTTCCAATGTTGGTAAAAACGGTCTGTTCGGTCTGAATTGGTTCAACAGAGAATCAACGGAACTAACGACTGGTGATAAGAAAGGCGTACAAGATAACGATCGCGACCGTCGTAGATTGTCTTTTGTACCAACGATTCTGTACGAGGGTCTGACGAATCACATAGGGGTCGATTTCACACGATTGGTCGCTTACGCTTTCGTGCCTTGCACCTCCATCATTTTGTTGTACATGTACAAGTAATATGTTCGATTCGAAGCTTGTCGTCTATCCGTACACGTTCATTTTAGACGGTGTTATTAATAATTACGATTATGTTTAGATTTAAAACGACGTCACTTGTTCTAGGACATCATCCCTAACAGACGCTAGATCATCATGGATCATCTGTAAACGTATATTAAAAAAAAAAAAAAGAGAAAAAGAAACAGTGTTCGTCGTTCGTAAAGTGTGTGTTGTATCTTCTGTTCAGTGTAACCATAACACGATTCTAGAGATAGCGATTGTACTTGTTTCTAAGGCTATGCAGTCGTGAAAAGTGACTGATTTCTGATTAGTCATTGAAAAGTTCATACAATGCTATCCAAATTAATTAATTAATGGATTACTATCTAATTCGTGGTGCCGGTCACCAGGTACCCCTGTGGCAACTTTTCATTTTGATCGTGTGACTTGCATGGCCTAACAGGTACATATAACGTAGTACAATGTTTAAAGAAAAAGTCATCTCGCGTTATCATGCACGCGGAGATCGATGCATGTTGTATCTATCTACCAATATACTGTTCTCATTGTCAATGTGATGGATTGTCGAGAAAATAGTAAATTCGAAATAAAAAGCATATATTATCTGGATGCACCCAATGCTAAAATCTAGATAAACCTTAACCTGTTAACAGGGGAACACGAGTTTGCTCGTCGTTGAAAGGCACGTGGACAGTCAACGTCAGAATAATAAATAATAATACGAGGGATATTTGAAGAGTTTTTTATCCTATCTTTACAAAAATTAATTTAATTCACACTCTTCTTTTTTCTTCTCAACTTCAATATTTCGAGTCTCCAACCTTTTTCATTTAAAGAGAAATAATTCTAATTTAAAGCTTTCTTTCCCCTTTGAGAATCCGACAGTTAACCCTTTGAGGTCGTATTTGATACGAATACCCTCCTGATGAAAATTACTTAGCGTCAAACGTAACTAATTATAATCACAAATGAACATGACCTCGTATGCGTTTTAATATCACTTATATTTTCACAATTAAACTATTCACCGTTCCGCGAGCCTCGTGTACTCTGAATGTTTTCGTTTGAATCCAGGCAACACCGGCAGCCACCCCTGAGCCAACTTGTTCAGATCAGCCGCAATCTCGTCCGGAATCGAAAGCTGAATCGAAACCGGAAGACAGCGAGGGAGAACGCGAAGGAAGAACACCGGAAACAGGTTGCGACGAAGAGAAGGTTGATTTAGAAGCATCCGAGGAGGAGAAAGAAGAACAGACGACACGGGAGAAGGTTTTGGGAGAGATCGAGAAAGAGATGGCTGACTTGGCGTCGAAAGTGAACAAGGAGAAGATCAAGGAACTTGTGAGCACAGAGATCAATCTGGAGAAACAGTTGGAGAACGTTCAACGACAGTTGTTAGCGTTGAAACAGCTACCAAGCGAGATCGAGAGTCACCTGAGAATCGTATCTGACCAACTGCAGAAGATCATGGAGCTGAGCGGTGTCCAAAATGGCGCCACCAGTAACGGCGAGGGGCGACGGGGTGGGTTTTGCGATTTTCTAAGATTACATTTTCGCGGGGATAGGCCTCGATAGGTATATCCCGAGCGAAGCCCACGCGTACGAATATTTTCAAATTTCACGCGTTCGAGCCTTTTGAAGCGGTGCCAAGCGTCAACTATGCACGGAACATACAGGGTTCCGTTGCGAAACCAGACTGATGGTATCCGTTCGCGTTTCTTCGGTATGACTTTGAGATAGGAATCTCTTTGGAATGTTTCTGACGATGAATAATTTTCCCTCGCATTGTCTTCGATTCGTCGTTGTTATTACGACCGTTTCGTCTTGGCGGCTAATTATGAACAGGAGACTGGGTCAATCGCGACTTAGACCTGGACGAATTTTTCCATGAAATGATAGAAATTGAGATATACGTTCACGTTGCAGAAACCGAAGAAGCTCGCGAAGATGCGAAAGAATCGGAAGAGGAGCACGAAGAGGAAACGGAGGAACAGGATACGACGGAATTCACCGAAGACTTTTCGTATACGGCGTTCTACGATGATACCCAACGAGTAACCGTGAGAACCGAGGAGGTGGTAGAGGAAGAAGAAGAAACGGAAACGCAAGAACTGGAGGGAACTGTGTCGGTAAAGAGCGAAGAAGGAAGCAGAGTGAAGAAGTTCGTCGTATCCTATGAGACGAAAGTTTTAAAATCACCAAGCCCTGCACCTTCTCATGGTAAATACTTTTCCAAAACTTAATTTCGATCCTAATAAATTTAAGTTTGAAAAAAAAAAAAAATTAAAGATCGGATAAAGATTGTACGAAACAAGGATAACGATAGCAAAGCGATGTGTATTATAGGAAGTTTCGAACCAGATCCGAATCTAGCTCCGAAAGATCAAGTTATTCAAGAGTTACAGGTATTCCAGAGAATGATATGGAATGTATATTCAATGTATAATAATCTCTGTTACTCTCGTTCTCCCCTACTGTCTGTGATTCAAGAATTCCATCGTTATTTGTGTACCAAGGAAACTTCATAATTTTTATATGTTCTCCTTCTATGGATGATTTTTTTTATTTTTCTTTTTGAAATGTCTGAGTAACTATGCGAATCTCAAGTCCTTAAACTTTGTATAGTTAACGTTACATCCGTGTCGCGTGCATTATACCCAGGTGATTTTATCGAGAAGCACGTGAATCCTATCGTGACCCTATGTCGAAAGTATTTCTGGCTCGTGAAAAAACGTTAATTTCAATAACCATGGATGGTGGAATGACGTTTTACATGTTCTTTTTTCGCAGCAAAGAGTAAAGGAAAGAGGGAGAAAACGTTCGCAAGATCTCTGGCCCCAGGCTAAGCAGGTGGAACTGACGCTTGGTCGTAGATGGAGGTGTCCGAATGATTTCTTCAATGATGAAATGATTGCCGAAGTATTATCTTCCCAGGCGGAAGTTATTCGAGGCAGAGCCCTAGGGTAAGGTCGTGTAATTTAATATTGCAACCAGCGATGGGCTACCAAAAGAAATGAAATACATGTAGTACCTATGTTTATTAATAAAATGCAGTACTTCATTAATAATATATTCATTTCATTCTCTACGTGAGTCATTCATTTCGTGATTAATATTCTAAATATATCATTTTTAATCCCCCCCTTCACGTGTGAAAACAGCCTGAAAGGCTTGAAAGTTATTCTTGAAAATTATAAGATAACACATTAACGATAATTTGATGCAAGCTATTGACGATCGTTTTATGATTCATCGATTTACAGAGTAAATTTTAAGAAGTACGAGAAGACGAATCTACCGAATTACGATCACTTAATGAACTCGAGTGTCTATAAGATGATTCATAAGATGGAAAAAGAACCGAAGAAAGGAATTCCAGCTAGACCTGCCAAAGTAAACGCCGCCGAGGACATAATCGAGAGGGTCGTAGGTATCCCATACGATCCAAAGGATCTCTAAAACATTCCATTCATATATATTTTACTTCTGTTCTGTTTTTATTTCAGAAATCCCCAGCGTTGAGCACCGCGGATGACAGAAGTACTCGAAGCGTCAGTCACTGAACCCGTCAAGTCATCGATGAGAAGAAAAAAGAATTTTCTTTTTTAACGAGAAGACATTGAACAGAAAGTACCAGAGCGTCGATAATTAAGAAAGAAGAAGAAGAAAAAAAAACAACGCTACTTCAAAACGATATATGAGTACGTGCGCTACGAGAGTAATCAAATATAAACGTAACGTTAATTAATCAAAGTGCGTGTGCGTGTCGTATATACATGTCTGTAAGTGCAAGCATTGTGAAAAAAGAAAACACGTTATAAAAATTAAGCGTTAATAAAAAAAGGATTGATTCTTTTTTTTTCGTAAATCGTCATCTGAACGATACTTTCGAATCTTTTTATACCTGCACCCACCTCAAAGACGGAATGGTACCAAGAATCGTGCCTATTTTGACGCAACGATATCGAACGGTAGGATGGTCACGTTCTACGCAAGATTCTTTCACGGAATCGGATATCCGAGGATCCGTGGTCCGCGTCGGTTCGCGGATGAGTCGCGCATACTTTCACCTTTCCGTGGATTTCCGACTTCTCCTCGCGTGTACCGCATGCGTACGGGTTGGGGCTGAGTCACTTCTTACCGTGGCCAACCAACATATTCCATCTCTTTCCTTCTTCATCTTCTATCTTACTCCCGATGGTCGTCTCATGCTTAGGGTCCGAGAACGTGACGTCGGTCCCGAGCAATTTATGTAAAGCATTCTAGGCATGATTCACGAACTAGTTCGCGCCCTCGTGACCGCCACCGGCGCAAAAAATGCAACCACTCTCCAACAGAACGAAAATCATGGCTCATCCCGTCATGCATATGCGCTTCGTTCCGATAGCCGGATGAATTTCAGATCCTACGTCATGCGGATGACGTTTCTCGTTTCACCCATTCGCTCTTCAACGCCACCCATCGCATGGGTGCTCCGCGTCTTTCTTCCATCTAACGGTCGTTGGCTAGGGGACGCTGCCGTTGCGATTAGGGATGCGATTAGATACTCGCAAATCTTTCTTCTTTGTTTTTAAACATTCAGAAGTTAAAAGATTAAAAGAACGATCGTGTTGAAAAGGAGCATTAATCGATGGATAGTTGTTGCAGGTAGGATCGCGAATGAATGATCGCGTGGAAGGTTGCATGGGCGGACGGTGTTCCGAGCAAGGTGCTTCTCTTCATGGTCGAAGCACCGGGAGCAATGACAGAAGGTGGACCGGTAGGAATCGGTACGATCGAAGAAAAAAGACGGAATAAAATGTCGGGAATGCCATCCCGATACCACCACCACGTATTCTTCTTCATCCTTTTCTCTACATTTCCCTCTTCCTTTCTCTTTTGATACCTTTACAATTCTCGTCTATTCATTCTATTATCCTTATCTCATTCCCGTTTCACTTTCTTATCTCCTTCAGTTATTTTTTTTTTTTTTTCTCATTCTTGCTACGCGTTTGCGAGCTGACCAACAAAAGGGCCCTTTTCTTTCATTCTCCTTCGGTTCGTTGACTTCAAGGACTTTGTATTAATACCAACTTCCGGTTCTTCCTATCGCAGTTGATCTTCCATTATTCCTTACACTTTACTTTCCTTATCATTTTTGCCCTATCGTCATTTTTTATTTCACCTCTTCAAGGTTGCCTCCGTACGGAACCACCCTAGTTTACCCATTCACCTCTAAATCATTGATTGGCCGAGTCTTCTCTAGCGTTATCGTTCCCCCACACCTTATAATCCCCGCGATACAACGAAAAATAGATAAATCTCTATGATACTTTCCTTCCTTATCCCATGAAATGCTGCATCTATCTTTCTCCTCGTCTTTCTATCTCCAACCCCCTCCAATGGATGATTCTGGATCGCGGTCTCGTTCCTTCCACCGTGGTGTCGGGTCTTTCTATCCCTATCCCCGCCCCGTTGCCAGAGCGTCGTCAGAGTCGAATCGGATGGAAGGAAGGCAGCCAGGCTAGGCCCCGCTGGCCGACTGACCGTCCTCCAAGTCTGTTCTACCTTTACTCCGGTCTGCGCGTTCTTCAGGAACGTTCGTGCCGTTCTACCAAATCGCGCGATTCCGCCTCGCTAAAGGCAGACGTCAACCGTGACCGCCGGTGCAACGTGTATTCTTTATCTTTTGGTTTAACAAGTTCAAGATAATCAGTTTTCCTCTTTTTTTTTTATTTTTAAACCGACGAGGGAACAGTATTTGTTCCTCGCCTCTTCTTCGTCACTTTGTTCGCCGATCACACGAGGAGTTTATTCTGTTATTATTCTTTTCAAAGCTTCGTCAGTTGAGTAGAATCAAGTGATATGGCACAGCTGATCAGCGTTAAGCTGTCCAGATTCGATGGATCCCCTTGGGGTTTTCGTCTTCAGGGTGGCAAGGATTTTGGCACTCCTCTAGTCGTGCAAAAGGTGAGTCTCTTTTGGTTCTTTTTCGAGGGAGATTCCTCAGGGTTCGATTTGACAACTTTCTTAGGGATGAGTATAGGAAAGTGGAAAAGTATTTGTATAGGTTCATTTCGTGATGTTTTATCGTATCAAGAAATCTTTCTTCTTTCACTCATTTCTAGGAATCGCGTATACGTTACACAATTATCAATAATGGTATCTTAAAGTCATTATCAAAGTCGACAACTTCGATCATCTTTGACGTCACGGATATCAAAAATCCCTGGTGAGTCTATGAATTTCCTCGAAAAGGGAAATGGAATTCTTATCCAATGGTTCATCGTTATCAGTTCGGTGTGATTTCTTTTAAATGTGCTTCAAGTGCCTTCGATGAAACAGTGATAGTTTCAACTGTACGTGTGTATACAGGGCGTTCCATGTCATTTCAAGAATATTTCATAAATTTTATTTAAAATATGTGCCTGACAATAGTTGAATATTTTATTCAGAAACGTGGGTGTTATCTTTTGTTTTTTTTAACTCTTACCTGGTCAAGGCTCGTCCATCTTTTTTTCCTCTGTTGTTGTCATTACAGTCTATAAAATGATATTACGTAATACACATGCAAACGCCAAATTATTTCACGCGCATCGGTAGAAATCTCTGCCAACTACGTGCGAAACGCTCGGCTCGTCGTGGTCGCCGTGTTTTGGCGAACGAGGCGGGCTGTAACACGAGAAGCTTTTGGCTACCATCGACTTTCGAGCGAATTTTCAAACTTTCTTCGTTTATTTCCACGACTCGTTTGTCCATTGATGCAACCACTTACGAAATATCAATGCAAATATTCTTACGTCAAGCTCTGTCCTTGTCGGATACTCCTCCTCTTCTTCTGTGTATCCATCGTCGTGTTTGTTATTGCTAAGTAAGAAGATAAAATGATGGATCATAACTTAAATTATCGTGCTGGAAGATGAAAAATTTCCTGTACGATTCGTAGCTCGTTTACCTTTGATTAAAAGTGAAATATCCTGGCTCGTGTCAATGAAGATAGAGCTGTGCAATTTTCATACGAATCTTGCGGTTTTTCCCTCGGATATCATTCAGGAAACGATCGATAAACGCGAGTGAATCTTGTTCGAACGTTTAAACAACTTCATCTTCCGATCGACATTTCGAACTTGGCCTTCTTAGCAGCACGTGCTCCGTTTATTTTACGAGGCCGCAAATACGACGTCCGGCCGCCCTCGAGTTTCTCGGAAAGGAGAGAAATATGAGTCTACGGGGATGCGAAAGACTCCCATCGCACCAGATTACAAATTAATCGCGTGTAATTGCGAGTAATGAAGCTTCGCGGATCGTTGCGAATACTCTTTGGATGATGGATTACTCCTTCCATTTTTTGGGTGCCATTCACACTCTGATGCTACGTTTTATTGAAATTTTCATTTCTTCTTATAATCTGCCAATGATATTTGTGCCTGAAAAAAGAAATTTTCAATTAAAGTATATAAAATCAATTAAAATAATACTTTTGTTATCGTGCTCTCTTATTTTAATGAGCACTAAAAGGTTCGACTGGAATATTTATTATCAAAATACAAGGAGTGTTAAAAAGGGGTAGCTGCTTGAGAATGGTTGAAAAACTCTCGGCTAATGTTTTTAGAAGGCTGGAAAAACAATGATGAAACAATCAAGGAACAGTTTTTAAGAAGCGATGCATTAAGGCGTGTTTAAAAGGAGAGAAAAAGGAGAGACAGAGAGGCAGAGACGCGTCGCTGGTAATCCGAGGCAAATTATTTGGGCGTTCTATTTCTAGAAGGTGCCTTTGCGAAACGCGCAAGCCGGGTCGAGCCCTGCTCGCGAAGACAACGACGAAGGCAACGTCGTCAACGACGTCGTCGTCGTCGTCGTCGTCGTCGTCGTCGACGAGGAGGTTCGAGCTTCCTGGGCCGCGTTGGTCACCGCGAAAATAAATTTTTCAACGGAGGGAGCGATCTCGTGTCGATCGATAAAAATACCAATCGGCTAAGGCACCACGTGCGCTCGCTACTCTCTCCGCAAGAAGAGAAAAGAAAAATTCGAAAACTAACAGGGCAATCGTGTAGAATAGACTGTTTTCGAAAAGACACGCGTGAAATTTGAAGCGTGCTCGAGCGGCTCATTTTTTCTTTATCCTTATCCTTATCAATGCAACGTCTACGTTTTAAATGAATCTAGCAGTGAATTCTTCTTTTTCATTCAGCCTCGCTATTAGTCAGATGCACTTTTTTTATGAAAGAAATTTGCAAATTAAAATTTTGCAAAAATAATTTCCTGCTACGTTAATCTCGAATAACGTTCCACAGTGTTTCAGAGAAAAAAGAATAAGATTGGATATCGCGTTTACGTTCTCGTAATCTGGAAGAAACAGCTGCACGCAGATGCGCGCGAATTTCCGTGATTCCGTTCCGATGCAGTCGTTGCAGTCGGTGCAACGTGGGCGCGTTGGTTACGCGATATTTCGTTCCCGAGCGATGCATACACGCCACATTATCGTCGCAAGGAAGGACTCGACATAAATTCCGTGTGTCGTTAGCCGATATATAACGTCGCGTCGATAACGCCTTTTATCATTACCATTTTGTTTTTACCATGTCACCGACGACGAAACAACCTCGATATCTAATTATTAACCCGTACACAGGAAAGTCCAAGGACGCGAACGATATAAACAATAATCATTGTTATTTTTTTATTATTTTTTATAATTTCGTTTCGTCGATCTGGAATTTTGTTACAAAGGTCGGACGCGTTATTATCGTTTCCGATAAGATCGAGGAATGCGCTTTTAACGAGGATAATTACTCGTTTCCTTTATCAAGGCTATACATCCATGTTGAATCTATATCTTAATTATTTCGCTCGTTAAACGCAGGGCTCATCGAAGGCGGTTTATCTCGT
The DNA here is from genome assembly GCF_051020975.1 of Osmia lignaria lignaria. NCBI lineage: Eukaryota > Metazoa > Arthropoda > Insecta > Hymenoptera > Megachilidae > Osmia > Osmia lignaria. Next base: position 8,852,320 of record NC_135033.1, on the reverse strand, counting down.
TTCAAAGACCGTGGAAAATCGACAACAATGTTACGCAAGGTTTGACGTTAACAGGTAGCTAACTCGAAAATACCACGACCAGTTACACTTCCTTCCGATAAAGGTTAACACACGAAATGTGGCAATCGCTGGGATTTTGCCAGACTCGCGTGGGAAGTAAACGAATTACCGGATCACCGTTGAAAAATGAAGAAGTTATCGTTGCCGCGTGAAACGAAACTGAAGCAAATTATATACCGTCCTCCGTTAAAAATGGAAACAAATTTTTCAAATACCTCATCATTTTTCACTGATGATGCATTAATTCGCACTGGGGTTAGAAGCGATCACGACTAACGCTAAAGTATTCGAACCAGGAAATGGCAGAGATGCATTCGAAGTATGGACTTGTTGAATGTAAATTCAGTCGAAACGAGATGTTTATCCACGGATCGTTTCCCTAATAGACGTTTGTTGGATAAGAAAACGTTTCAAACGCTGTATGAACGCCTACGAGATACAGGCTCGTCCAAGAAACGGGTGTCAAACGCGAATTACTGAAATACACTAACGTAACAAAGTCAACAAATTAAATGTGAACATAACACACTTTTATAGAAACTTCTATCATTGTTTTCGCTCGATCGAAGTAGGTCTCGCGCGTTATGAAACTCTTTGTATATTTGGCAAGAATCATCTCGAGGACGGGCTGTTATTTAAAATGAACGTCATCTGACAGAACTGTGCTATTGCATATTTTCTTCTTTTTGTTTTTTTTTTTTTGAAAACGAAGAAAGGAAGCGTAGGAGGAGGTGGAAAACAGAGTACGATATTTTCGTCATTATCGAAAATAAGCCGTGTGGAGTGGAGTCACGGTTTGCGAATTCTGTTTATGTCTACGAGGCCCGATTTCGCACAACTCCGCGTGTGTTGTACGCTCGATTTGTTTACGAGCAACGCTAGAAGCCGGCTGCAGGCGAATTAGAAACCGACCCAGGATGTCGCCGGCTGCCCTGCACCGGTTGCAACCTCGTCATTTCGTCGAACGATACAATAAGACCACTAAGAGTTTCCGCTTTTCCACGAACCCCTTGATCGTTGAATTTATTTCTGCGAATTTCTCATCAAACTATAGGAAATCGAGGCAATCAAACTAAGAGGAAATTCAAGTTAACGTTTAACTTATTGTCTCACAGAGAAGGAAAGAATGTTTAGCTAATAAATTAACATTAATGGCAGAGAACGCGAGAAATCCTGGCACGGGTAGATTTGGCACACAGGAAGTCCAACGCTATTTACCGATTTAATTTTTATCCGTCGAAATAAAATATTTGATTATCTCTGTTAGCTGTGCACACTGCATAACTGAACCGTCCCGTCGTTTGCGAAACGTGCTGGCCAAAGTTCCTCGTGCAGAAAGTTTCACGGTGAAAGAAGAAAAATGATCATTGAACGGCATAAACGTGGCTTTAAACTTGACACAATTGTCGGAGAAGCATAAAGATCACGTTTCTGGCGAAATGTCAAACGTCTTAGCTGATAGCACGAATCTTTGATCTTGAAACGAACGGTTAATTATCCTTTCGAGTTACAACTTACAATTGGAACAATTGAAAGTTTGTTCGAACGAGCTCGTGTATCGCGGTTGTAACACTTATGCAAGAATCGGATGTCAGTGGGAGTTTTGGCCCGGTTCTCTCTTCTGGAGATACAGATTTTCAGAAGTCTGTTGCACACGGTACCAAAATGCATTTGGCTAGCATACGAGGAGCCGTCGATACGATAATCTACTAATACGATTTTCTAATTTTCGTCTATAACTAGGTGCCTCAGGGCTTTGACATTTTGTAAAAAATCACAAGATAGAATTCCAGGCAAAGTTCTAAGCTAGGCTCCTAAGATTGAAGGTGTCCGAACGTGCCTTAATAAAATTATAAAATGCTGTAAAGTTTATACAAGAATTCGACAACCCTGTACATTAGAACGAACACCGCTCTTCCATTACCGAATCGTTCGCGAGGAAGTTAACACGGTTGGTTCGTGATATATTTTTTTACACGCGAATGCAAATGTAACCAAGGCCGGGAACGCGTGCATTTGCGATAAAAGTGCTCGCGTCTTTTATTCAACAATTTCGAACTTAAAATTTTTTCGCTTCGAAGATTTGAAAAAGATGATTCTAAATATGAAGCAGCGTTCTCTGTCGATCGACGAGGATCCTGTGACGCGTAATATTTCGCGGAAGCTCGAAAACGTATCGGGATATTTTGCTCTCTTTCTTTTTTTTTTCTTTTTTTTTTTTCTGTTATTTTCAATCGAAGCTTCTCTTTCCGGTGGCCAATCGTTGGTCCGTCGTTGCAAAGAGAATTGCTGCGGAGGCCGAAAGGAAGCCCGGCCCGTGGATATTAATAGAGGCCGAGGCCCGGTGGCGTCCGCCACCGACGAGCTTACACCCGTGGATATAAAAATATCGCTTTTATTTCTCACCGCGTCCTCCCGACTACCCAACATTTCGAACATTTTCCCCTACGCCACCTACCTCTTTTATTTTACACGATTATTGCCTTCGAATCCCATCCTTTTATCTCCTCTCTCCCTCGTCATCTTCTTCTTGTTCTTCTTCTTCTTCTCCTCTGAAATTCCATCGGAGCGTTTCTTTTCACGGTTTTCTGCAACACAGGAAGTAGCTCCACAACGCGTGGACAACCAAGAAATTATAATTTTACATGAGTTTCGACATGCTCGTTAAGTTGGAAACTTAGAAGAAAGCTTTATAATTCAAATGGTTAATTTTTCAAGGTACTTGAACCTGTTGAAGCTTTTTTTTTTTTTTTTTTCCTTTAATTGAAATCGTATTTGATTATTTTCTCGTTGTATCGTCGGCGAAACGAAACGAGAAAAGCCAGACAAGGCAGAGTGAAATTGTATCTCGATGACGAGGTCGAAGATTTAGGAGCAGGCATCGTAAATGCCGATTCGATTTCGGGAATGAAGAGAGACACAGTGGGAGGCTGTTGTGGGAAATTTGCCAAAAGTCAGACCAGAAATCAGTCTTCTCCCGTATGTTTGCCCCGTTCCTTAGGCACCACGTGAATTCGTGGGTAATACGACACCCCATCGTCGTCCTGATCGCATCACCATTACGACATCATCGAACTTGAGAATCATCTCATTTTTTTCCCTATTCGAACTAATTTTAGACTGTACGCACGCGAAGCGTTCTGTCTTTGAATGTAATCTATCGCCACAATAGGACGCCGATGAAGTACCACGAGGAGCGATTAAAAATACCGCGATAAGCGTAATCGACATTGTTATGTTCGCGTCGCCCCATCATTTTCATTATCAACTAATGAAGAACCGAGGTGAGCTCATTCTCAGACGCTCGCACCACGTCATCCATCGGCAACAGTGACTCGCGAGCACGTTGCGTTCCATTCTTTAGCCCCTTAATCACTTCTAAATTAATTCCATATATATTCGTTCGACTAGGTATTTCGACAGGGTACTCTTTGTGGTTCGCGTCGTCATTCTTCCGTTTCGAGTGTGTCATCGGGCCTAATCACCTCCAGGAACTGTATCCACTTTCACGCATTCGTTCACCTCGCTTTCCTCGTTTCCTTCTCGAGAAACCGTATCTGTTCTAAGGAAAAAGTATACTCGCATTCCAATCTCTTTTGCGCTAAATATGCAACGATCCCGATAATAGTAAAGACTTCCGGTGGTCTTCGGTTAGTATTTTCTTATAAAATAAAGAAGGTAATATATCACTCACTGTTACTGTCTCGCATCCTTGCTCTCGAAGAACTCTAAGAAAACAGGTGAGCGAATAGAGGCTAAACAGCGTTGAATTATGAACGAGAGAGAAAAAGAGGAGAAACGGAATGTTGGAAATCTATTGACGCATTTCGCGAAAAATCATCGAATCTCCGGTTGAGATCCGGAGGAGGTATGGACGTCATCGATATTCAGCCTTCCGTAGAAGGAGGTTTACGACTTGGTTACACGCGAACGATGCGAACGACTGTGCATACACACACGTATTCTTGTTACATCTCAACGAACAGCAACATGGAGCAGAGTTTGTTTGAAAAGATAAGACCAGGTCGAACGTAGGCCAATAATTTCGTCCTGACGTCACTGTCTATTTCTTCTGTCCTGCCTTAGGGTAACAAAGGCTACCGTGTGCGAGCTGTCGTGTCAACCACATTGTTTCGTTAAACTAGCAAAACGTGGACTTGGAAATTCTTCCCCTCTGTCGATTCGTTCCTCTTGGTATGCATCCCTGTATGTACCAAATATCCGTCCGGAAAGTCGGCGACGCGCGGCTCTGGCGCCTAAGTTTCTATTTCAAATCGGTAGCGACGTTAATAGCGACTTTGTCTTCAACTTTTCACTCGGCTCGTCTAACTCGTTCCGTTAGACCGGTGATTAATCTTCCGCTTGCCGGTAATAAAATCCCCAACGACATCAGGTCGGACCCGTGGAAACAGGAACGTTGTCGAAGACGCGAAAGTATCGGTGACTTATTTCCATCGAACACGTTCCCTTTCATTTGGTCCGATTGAGACCCGGTGTCACTGACCGTAGCTCTCTCTCCCTCTTCTCTTGTCCAGCAACGTTTTTCGACGAGTATCGCACCAGCGCTATGAACGAGCCTTAAGTCCTCAAAGTGAGAGAAAGAAAAAAAAAAAAAAAACGAGCAAAGATGCATTCCAGCATGGAACGGTGGGATGGATCCGTCTCTGATAACCCGCCCATTGGAATGCGTACCTCGTACACCTTGGCTTATTCTCCCTCTCGATTCGACTGCATTCAAGTGCATCTACTTTGCTGCATTTCGCACACCGATGTATTTCGGCTGTGTATTTTTAGCCGCGTCGTTATATTAATAATACCTTGGACTACGTGGGCTACCGTAGACACGCGTGCACTAATGAATTTGCCATGTTTCTCTTGAAAAACATTTTTCAAACTTTTATTAACTAATAGCAGTCAATGGTGCTACGAATTTATTTCCAACTCATGTCGAAATCGAGTGTAATTAATGGACGTTCGATCGAAAGCCAGGTCTAATTCTTTCTATAAACACGTTCGGTGATTTATTACAGTTATTTTCGTTAAGAGACCTCGGTTCATCTCGGAGCTTGAAATAATTTTTTCCAGCATACAAACAAAATGTAGGTCAATCCCTCGAGACACGTACGTACATACAGTCGAGCAAGAAATGCTTTTTAATCATCGATGACTGGCTCTCTTCCTGGACTTTAAGCTCGCGTCATGGGGACGAAATTGGGGCCAGAGGATGAGTGGTTCGATTCGATTCCCGCCTCTGTCTGTCTCCAGAAATAGGACCGTGAAATTGCCTCATCGTTGTTGGGGTAATAGTTGGATACGTTTACCGTTCACGTTATTATCAACAACGCTGTCATTCGGTTCAGAGTATCGCGTTCCATCGAAATCCCTAACATTCTAGGGAACCCTAGAATAAGAAAGCTACTTGGTAGTCGATTAGAACTCGGGGATATCCTCTATTACCGCGTTCCACAAATAATCACGGGACAAATTCCCAAGCGAAAGCGTGTAGATTCCTCCTACAATTACAGAAGTCACCAACCAGGAAGCTAGTCGGTTGGTAGATTCGTCCTAAGTGAAGTCCCCTCAAAAATAGCAAGGGTCGGTATCATAAGCTCTCTGTTTAATGTCCTAACATAGGACGTGGACGTAAGTCAGGGTTAAGCTTGGTGGGCACCGTGAAAGCCTGTCTTCTCTAAAAATAGTCTTGGACCGGTTTAAAAATAGGCCCCGAACGGACACGTATACGTTGCTTGCCGGTACGTAGCCACGAAGAAAACCGAACGAACAGATAGAATGTTGCAGTCGAGCACAAGGTGCAAGCAGCATAGTGTTGTAGAGGTATACGGCATATCGGGGGAACACGTATGTAGCTAACGTTGCCGTGCCACCGCGTAGAACCGCGATGAATGAACGTGAACCAGCGCGAACCCGCGTCTCCTTCTCACTGTTTCAGCGCATGCTTCGAGTAATAATAGCGTCCGACGATTTTGGATAAACCGTACACGCGGGTTGCCCTCCGCTTCGCGCCCTAATGGGGTATACTAATTTTCTAATTAACTTGACGAAGAGGCGTGTTCGATGGCAAATGAGCTCTCTTAAGTTCCTTTCTTCCTGCGATGTTAGTAATTTGAAAAGCGAAAAGGGATCGAAAACTAAGCAAGCTAAAAATTTACTTGCCAACTTAATATTTATCAAGTCCTATCGATTGATTTACGATTATCCTGCAATGGAACGAGATCGGATAAATATATTAATAGCGTAATTAACCTCGGGTAAAATCGCGGTTATAAGAGTGCTGGATAGGTGTAACGCGATAAATTATGATGATTTAAAACGGCTCATTGATCACGCGAGGTAATTCATTTACTTAATTGCACTGGGTCCGTGGCGCTCGAGGAACGATAAAGCTGTGCGTTGCATAAATCACGATCGACAGTGTCGTTATAAAATGAACGTCTCTGTAAAATGTGTTTCTCGATCTCTTTAAAAACGTATAAACATTTTAACCACTTGTCGTTGCGATGGTACAATAATAAAATTCAGAAAGAGGAATTTATCGTGCATCTGGTTTGCTAATAGTACGCGTCGAATGGATGGCTGCGGACGTGTAAAATGTTGTGTATTGCAGGTTAATAGCGGCTCCCCGGCGGAAGCAGCTGGTTTGAAGGCCGGCGATGCAGTTATCAGGGTGAACAACACCGAGATGTACAATCTGAGACACAAGGACGCGCAGGATGTTATCATGAGAGCTGGAAACAATTTCGAGATCACTGTACAGAGGTAGCGACAGGCACGACCGTAATCTTAACATTATCTTTCGTCTAAACACGGTGGAAACGAAACGGACTAAGAGCCGGTCCATCTGTCCACTTCTCGTCCGTTTGTATTTTATAACAACTGCATCGCGCTTCATTTATTTGGCTACTGTTGTTGACAGAGGTGGCGGTACCTGGAAGCCACACGTGTCTCCGATAAGTTCAACCCTTCCGTCGCCATCGCCCACGTCCTCGGTTAGCAACATTGCTCCAGTTACGAAGACATCGTTGGCAGCCAAGAAGCAAGACGGACCGCTGATCGGAAGCGGTCATAATTTCAGTCCAAAGCCATTCGTTAGTGTCAATTATATAAAGGAATTTCAACCTCGTTTTACATTCTTGAAATATGACGTACACGATGCGATTGTGAATAATTCATTCGTTGCAGCTGAATGGAACGGGGGATGGTTCGATCAAATCCATCGTTAACAAACAGTACAACAGCCCTGTGGGTATCTACAGTGAAGAAACGATCGCGGAAACTCTGTCCGCCCAAGCGGAAGTTCTAGCTGGTGGTGTTCTTGGGTAAGAGAATCGTTTGTTAAATTCGAATAGCAGAAAATAATGATAAAGATGAATTATTTGTAGTGTAAACTTCAAAAAGAACGAGAAGAATTACAACGCAGAGAACAGCGAAGTGTTCAAAATGGTCCAAGAAGCGGACAAAGAACCAAAGACACCGGAACCTGGTTAGTAACCGCAAACTAGTGCCTTGAAATTTCAGTAGCAATGTATCCATGTTCCTTTAAAATTACTCGAGACATTGTAAACTTACTATTGATACTTCAACGTCTCGTGCACAAAGAAAAAGATTAGAAAAGACATAAAAATTTCTGGAGAGATAGCTTCACGATGGTCCTTACGCGCAAAACACGAGGGAAAAACAGTTTCTCTTTCACTTACCTAAACAACAGCGAAATCTCTCCAGTGATTTTTCGACTGGATCAGCTGGCTCTTAGCCTGTTGCATGCCGGTACGATAACTTCTTTGCGAAATAGCGGAGCCAACTGCACAGAGCGGCGTGATTATGCCGTCGTCGCCGGCCCTGGCAGGACTGAGGCCAGTCTCCGCACCGGAAACCAAGCAACAGCCACCGTCGACGCCGCAATCGAGCCTTCCACCTGGACAGAACATATGCGCTGAATGCGAGAGGCTCATTGTGTAAGTTCAACGACCGGGACGCGTGTCTCGTCGTTATTCTCTTTCTTTCAGAACAACGCAGACATCGTAGAACCGGAAAGGAAAATAGGATGTTGACTATTCGTCTAGTTACCCTCGAACGGTTTCCTTTCGACGAAGAAGAGTATGTTGGGCGCACACATTTTAATCGTTTTCTTTTTTCCAACGACGAATCGAATAGCTTGTTCGCGATAATGAAATAGTTTCTCACGTGGTAGTGTCACAGAATGGTTTCTCTACTTCCATGTCGTAGTATCATCGAGAACAGAGTTTTACTCGTCGGTGAGCCACGCCGTTGGCGGAAGGGCCACATCGCCGAGATCACCCACGCCTCTATTTCATGCTCTCCACGGCTTTGGTCCGGCTATGAATTCCAATGAAAATTCGTCGAGACGTCAACCGCAACGTCAGCAGTCCTCCTCTTCCTCCTCAGGCTCGTCGAGCGTCGTCGTTTGTAGCAACTGCGACCGTGTGATCGTGTAACTATTCACGTGAAACTCTCTTCACGGGATGTCTTTAGCTTCACGACGAATTATGTCGCTTCTTTTTATAGTGTCTCTTGTGTAGAAAAGTAACACGTTTGTCGCGTGTACCTGGGAACCAAAATTGCAAATTTATAATAATTGATTTTATCTATGGATTCCTCATGTTAAAACAAATCGAAAAGTTCTTTTCCATTTTGCGATCCGACGCTCCGTTCTCGAGATACAAGCGATTGAAACTCGAGGTCCTCCACTTCCGGTGCGCGGCTGCCGCGCCGCCCGGAAGTGGCTCTCCGCAACTTTCATCAGCTTATATCTCGAGAACGAAGCGTCCGATTGAAAAATGGTAAAGGACTTTTCGATTTGTTTTTCAATAAAGAATTCACTTCACTAAGTTTTAAACAAAACTGAATGTTTTTGAAATTTCTTCAATATATACTAAAAAAATGGTGATTTTCGTTCCCGATGTGTCTTTTACGACCGATTCAGAGTACGTAAGACTTGTACGCTGGTATTTCATCTGAAAAATGCTTTTAAACAAGACAAGAGACCGTGCATTTCGCATTCATCGTTACGTAGATTAAAAATTGAGTCGAGATTGTCAGTGACGATCGAATATTTTTATGTTTTTTTGTCTAAATATGCACGTTTTGCCGCTATTGTTTGAATGGAAGCACCGATTACCTTTTTGACTCTTTTTCTCTCTGTCGCCTCTGTCGTTAGTGTATCGCTTCTTCGAAAAAAAGGACGAATCCCTTGATTCATGATTCTCATCGTTCCACGGTGGTGTGGCCATTCATGGCGATCATTCATCTTCATGGGAATTGCACATCTATATTCTCATTCTTCAACTTTTATTTATTGGGGTATATGTAAACTACGCTTTCGATGTTGTGATTTTTCTTTTTCTATTTTTGAATATTTTTGTTATCCTTTTGTATCGATGTTGTGTTTTTGTTTTTCACTATTTTTATGTGAACACATTTTGAATATTTTTTCTTGATTTTTGCTTAACGAAAGCAATTATTTTTTTGAAGATACATAAATATTTTTTTACTGAAATTCACTTCACCTAACAACACTACTCAAAAACAGAGTAAAAAAATCTTGTGTTCCCAGCCTCCATCGTCGAGGTATCGTGCCCTTCCCTTTTTCTTTGAAAATTTTTAGATAAAAAACTCGTGGCACATCCGACAACAAATCACTCTGCGTTCGTTAAAATATTCAAATAGTGGAGAGATAAAAATTACTCCACTCATTGCTTTCTTTTTCTTCATAGGGGTGTCTTTGTCAGGATCAAGGAGAAGAATCTACACGTGGAATGCTTCAAGTGCTCTACCTGTGGCACTTCCTTGAAGAACGTCGGTTATTATAACATCAACAATAAATTGTATTGTGATATTCACGCAAAACTAGTCGCCAGACAAAATGCACCTGCTGGAATGGTTCCAATCACCATGCCACCGTAAGTACATGAATTTTTCTGCAGTTCAGCAAAGATTTGCTGCAATGTTACAAGGAAACGCGTGCCGAGTCGCGATGAAAATCTAATGGAATATGTTCCAGAGGCGGAAAGGCTCCAGCGAGCACCATTTCCGCTGCGCTAGCAAATGCACCGTTGTCTCCACCTTTGAATAATCACGCATCGTCGCCTCTACCGTTCTCGGTAAGTATTCCACGTGCAATTAAACACATTTTTATCTCGTTTGCTTGAACGCTGCTTGCAGTGGTCGACATTTTGCTTCGCGAATGATTCTACATTAATCGTTGAACTTGTTTGATGCCTTCTGAAGCGATTGTAAATTTCAATTTATTCTAGTTTGAACAAGCATTTCGATAATCGAATAATTTTCTTTTAAATTGAAATTAACACGTGTGGTATTTGCCTGGCACTAATCGCTTTTCCAGGCTTGCAATCGTACGAGTCCTGATTACGGATTCCCGAATAGTCAGCTATCGTCCCCGAATAGAAACGGATGCATCAGCAATGGCAACTGTCACTGGGAATCGAAAACGTTTACGAGCACGATCACCATACAAACGGGTAGCACAGAGGTTGGCGATACCCGTGAATCTTATCTTATATCGTAAAACCATCGTCGAATCCTTCGATGTTTCCTTTTGTTTTCCTATTTATAAGTTGTTTCTTTGTGCTCGTTGATATTCTTGTTAAAAAATTAATTAAATTTTTCATCTCTAAATAACTCTTCGCTTCTACTAATAGGAACTAGAATGAAAACACATTTAGAGTATTGCAGTCTAAAATAAAACGATGTTACTCATGGTTAAAGGAGAGAGAAAGAAATAGGAAACAAGAAGCAGATTCGACGAAGAGGAACAAACAACATTACGAAATAAATAATCTAAGTCATCGTAATGATATTCGACCTGTTCGTCCTTCTGACTAAAGAAACTTCCTCTTTGTCGATCGATCGACAACATCATCGAATAATGATCCTTCAAATTATTTCGATGCGATGACTAATTTGTTTTGGCCCTATTACGAGTGTGCGTGTTAATTGCTCTTCTCTTCCTCTTTTTTTAATTGGCCACCGCCACGTGACATCGTTCTGTCGTTTTATGTATTACAGCCCACCCGCCTTGGCACCTCGCCCATCGAACCACCCAGTTTCCGATCAGTCCAGGTAATGTCCCATACGTGGCTCGTCTTAAACGTCTCGCACTCGAAACCTTACTCTCGGTAAGGTACATACACCGGTTAGAGTTCCGATGATAATCACGCTGCTTTGAACACCAGATAATGCACTCCAGACAAGTACGTTGTGCTTAAGAAACACCAACGAAGAGATCCTCTTCTTTTATTTGATTCTTATCTTTTTTTTTTTATTGCCGTGTGATTCCGCTTGAATTCCTTTTATATCTATTCAGTAAGTGAGAAAGTTAATAAATTTGTTATTAAAACGATGATTGATTTTTTGTTCAGCAAAGGTGTTAGTGTATAAAGAAGTTATAATTACTGTGAATAATTTTCAAGAAGGTATAGTCAATTTTAAGCGTGAAGCATGGTGTCAAGGCAGCGGAGAATCGAATCACCAGTAGTGTATATCGTTTATTTCCAAACTAATTTGCCACTCGTTGCATTATAAGCACAGTAGATTTTTTATCGTTAGTTGTCAATTTAGTGGCCCAACTAATAATTAGACGTAGCAATGTGCATCGCATATGTCATGTTGTTTGTCATTATGCCTCACTAATACGTTCAATGAGATCATTGTTGTTTGCATTGTTCCCTTTTTTTTTTACTCGTTCGTGTCATATGTCATTACTTCGTAAACGAAGATGAAATACGGAATAGTAAAGTGTATTTTCTATCGATACAGGCGCCAACGTCTAACAATCTAATTGGTCCCAAGCCTTTCGGAGGATCCAGTGCTTTATCGTCGCCACCGTTAGTGAATTCAGGAAACAGCACTCTTCCACGACCTCAAAGTCAAACTGTGACTGGTAAGTTTCTTTTTCTTTCATTCTTCTCGCGAGATGCTCGTTGGTAAATAGTTTCACGATTTTTTATTACATAATTTCGATAAAGTTACGTAACGTTGTGAGATTTTTAAGTTAGAGGGGAAGAAAAGATGAGCTTCGAAATAAAAGAACTAAATTTCTTTCTTTTTCTCTCTTGTACAACGATAATTCTATAAAACACCTCGCTAAGTTTACCTCGACTTGTTACGTGCATGAAATTCCGCGTCGCGACGCGAACATCCCGACGATAATTACGACAGGCACGCCAACAGGAGGTATGTGAACCTCGAAGGAACGTTAACAGGAAACAAAAGCGGAAATCGCGATGTCGTAGCAATATATCATCGACGACACGCTCAGCTACTTATTATCTCATTCGTAATCTGAAAGGAACGATCTCTGATCCCAACCAAGTATAGTACCTGTTTGTTTTATCCTTGGCCTCGCTTTGTCTTCGATTATTGCAAATAGGTCTCTGGTCGAGTTTGCCAAAGCCAAAGATTACGCCCTTCGAAGATACAACGAATAAATTGCGAGCACAAAAAACCTGCTGACCGAATTTCTCTTAGCTTTGGCTAATACGCCCTATTTGGCTTCTCTCCTCGCATATCTTTTTTTTTCTTTTTTATTGTCTCTTTGTCTTTCGCGTTCTAGATGATTGATAATAATTTTCGATCGTTTGCAAGCTCTCCTTTGAACTTGGCTTTCATCCGCTCGTCGACGGCGAGTTCTGAGAGCTGCGACATATCATGTCATTCATTCACTCATCGTCTCTAATGGCATTTCAATTCTAATAGGTGAATTTTTACGTTCATTCGAAACGTTAATTAATCCTCGTTATATTACTTAATGTATACTCGAATTGGGTGCCTCATAGTCGTAGGGTTAAAACTCTATGGAGCCAACGATGATGCAGAGTGATAGAAACGAAACCAGGACGATTAAATCGAGACCTGAATAGCGAATAAATGAGTCGAGACTGCTTCGATAAAAAGAGCTTACGTAATAGTGAAGACACTTTGATAAAACTATTTCACTGCTTTTAATCTTGTATTCGCGATATTTAACCCTTTCAGACTTAAATCATTTTCACGATGGAAGATACCGTAATTAATGACTAACGACAAGTTGAATATTTTTCTCATTTTTCACCTTGAACCATTCAATTTATTCCTCTACAATTCTTTTCCTGTCCCAATCGCGCGACTCACCCCGTATATTAATTCACAACGGTGAAAGGGTTAAATCGAAGAACTTTGTATAAATAAACGATTCGAAGAAAGACGTTTATATCGGGAATCATATTCATTCATACTCCTCATTCCCGGACATAATTCTTTTCTTTTCTTATCTTTTTTCAGCCGCTTCATCTTTCAACCCGAAACCCAGACCCTTCTCCCTCACATTCGCATGAGTCGGTAGCTCTCAGCTGCGCCGTCGTCGTCGTCGTCGTCGTCGTCTTCATCGCTGACATCCGAAATCGAAAACGATCCGATTTATATGAAATTATAAATTATACATAGAAAATGTATACGATCGACGTTCACGATTTTTCTTCAATCTCGAATATTAAACGATCCCATCGTCGCTAAACATCATTGGCAACACTTCGTGCTTGTTTGTTTCGTCAGAATTCTGCTTTCACGCAGCTTTCTATTCATTGAGATTTCGAGATCGAGAAAGTCGTGAATGGTGAATGATTTTCTCGACAAGTGCAGTTACGAAATAAAGCGACCAATTAAGCCGATCAAGCTCTTCGTTAGATATACGTGTACTGTTTCCTTCTTTTTTTTTTCCATTTCATATCATTCACACGTATGTGAATCCATCGAAGCTTCGTCGAAACATCAAGTAATCCTTTGCGTTGACGATTAGTATTTTTCGAGATGAACATGTCAGCTGGGTAAAATGAAAAATCAACGCAAGTGGTTAAATATGTTTCCTCGCTACGCTTTCGAGAGGAAGTTGGATCCGTGTTCCCTTTTTCGCGATCGTCTAGAGTTTTCCCTTTTTCGCAATCGACCGTCTACCCCTATAGATCGTTCACCGATAAATATGTTCGAGTGCCGAGTGATTTGAAGAAGTGCGACTGCTCACTCGATTCGCTTAATTAATCGCTTTCGCTTTTCTTCGCCTCACGCGTGCCTCGTTTAATCACAGAGACTACTATTTTGATTTTAAGCTGCGCTTCTTTTTTATTTAGCGTCCTGGACGTGCTCGTGATTCGACGAATAAAAAATTCTTTGTAACAAATTATCAGGAATAAAGAAGAATCACGAGCACATACCGTTCAATGTGCTTCTTACTCACAGCTTATTTCTTTGTTCTTTTTTTTTTTCGTTCTTTCTAACACACCCTGACCAATTACCTATGTGTATCAATCGCATGAACCAAACGTTTCGTGTGTCTTCGTGTACAAATCTGTTTTTTTCGTTCACCCGCTATCAACATGTTCCACGTGGAAATCCGAAATATCCCAGAAACCTCCGAGACCCACGAAAAGTCCTATTATTACGAGCTGGTGGATACCAAGACCGATTACCATCCGAGTTCCGTGAAATCGAAAAGTCTTAATTGGCCACCACCGAAACCAATCGAGGACATAACTTATCCCACCGCCAGTCCTTTGTATATCGATCCAAATCCTGTCCTCGACCGAAGAAACGTGCAAGCAGTGAAAGAGAAGTGTATCGAGGCCTGCGAAAAAGCATTGACGAGGATAAGGGGTGAAAGCACCGATCGCGAGGTCGAAAGGGTCAGTAGACAGTGTTGTTTCGACGAGGATCCGATGGATCGGGTCAGTTGTCCAGGGCCCATTTACAGGAAAGTGGAGCTGGTCGAGACCAGCGGTAGACAATCAAAAAGTGAAATAACATCGAGACCCAGCTCGACCGACAGCGTCAGAAGATCCTTGACACCGACCAGGATCGTTCAACCCATACCCAAACCATGGACAGCTACCGTAACGACCGGGAGTAATCTGTACGAGCAAAGTTACGGCGGGACAGAACCGCCAAAAGTCTGTAAGAAGTTCCATCAGAAGGAGATCTGTCAACGGGAGAGAATCTGCGAGAGGAACCAACCCTTCCGGGAAGAACATCGTTCCTATCGCTCTGAATTCAGTCGAACGGAACAAACGATCTGCGAGAAACCACCGCTTCCTGTGCAGCACACGGTGAAGCAGCAGGAGACTAAGGAAGAGATCACAGAAGTTGACAAGGAAGTGATTGACTTGAGACCAGCTGACGAGATCGAGGAAGATGATTCCGACGGGAAAGGAGTCGGAGGAGAACACGATTTTATTACCGAGACTTCCGAAGAAGACGTGGATGGACTGCACGTGAAGAAGAAGATGACATTCGAGAAGACCATCGAGAAGATCCCGTCACCTGCACGACCCAGCACTCCGATGATAGAGGAGTCCGTCGCGGCGGAGACGGTCGAAGAGGCGACGGAGAAGATCGAAGAGAGTTATACCAGAAAAACTGCTACGCATATCGACAGAAAAGTTGAGGAGTCTGAAGAGAAGACGGTTGTAGAGTCAGCTGAAGTGGTCACCTCGGCGGTGGACGTTCAACAGATGCTGGAGAAGGCGAAACAGGAGGAAGAGGAGCAAAAGAGAGAGGAAGAGGAGGAAGAGAGACGAAGACAAGAAGAGGAAGAGAGAAGAAAACGCGAAGAAGAGGAACAGAGGAGAAAACGCGCCGAGGAGGAACGAAGGAGACAGGAGGAGGAAGAACGAAGCAAACATGTCGCTTTCGAAGAAGAGGAAGTGGAAGAAGTTCGAGAACATCCACTGGGAAGAACAGTGGTCCGTGAAGAGAGGGTGACGGAAGCTGAAAGTGACACGCCTGGACGCAAGAAGCTCATCAAGGAGACTTACGAGGAGATCACGGAGGAAGTGTTGGTCCAGGAACGCGTCAGGAGGAAGGCGATCGAAGATGAACGCAGGAAGAGTTTGAGAGAACAGGTAGAAGTTCATCAAAGTTTAAGAGAGCAACAGGCACCCAAGGATCGACGCGTATGCTCCAAGTATCCTCCGGCTCAAGAAATCATGGAGACTAATAAAAAACGAGTTCAATTCGTGAAACAGACCGATTCAGGTCCCAAGCCCATACCGCATTCTGCTCTTCAAAACGCTACCCCCAAAGAGTGGAAGTCTGAAATGGTGAACGCTTTGACCACGGCACCCGATCGACCTTTCACTCCTCTCAGCACCTCGTCGAGTATAAAGGAGGTTTACACTGAAGAAACGATATACTTGGATCACAGGTGTCGACCGAAACCACCGCCAGAGAATCTACGACCCATTTCACCGTTCCAGGAGGCGCTTATGATCGCCCCGGAACGTCCTTACACTCCTCTGAGTCGCGAAATTGGACCAGAAGACAGAAACGTTTGCAGTCGGTCTCAGACTCCCGTGCTTCAGGACGGGAGTAAATACCCTCCACCCGCTGGTCTCCTCTACGGCGAGGGTAAACCCATCGTTCCACCGTCTCCTAAACCCTGTGGTCCACGACCGTTACCGACACCACCGCCCGACTTCCGTCTAAGGGACTCATCCGCGTCTCCGGTGAGGTCTCGGCCCCAAACACCTTGCAGCAAAGGCATCACAGCTTCCCTGAAGAAGCCGGACACTATACCTTCATATCAGAGGAACCTAGTGGCTATGAGAAGAGGCGCGGTTGAGAGTCACACGTATCTACCCAGCAGAACTCCGACGCCTACTCCGGGAAGATCAAAGTCGCCCGCCCATGGACCACCAGAACCTCCCCCCTGCTATACGAAGGCTCATGCTCCCATGATCAGAGAGGATCCACCTCCCACCAAGCACAGCTCCATACACTTCCCAACGAAGAAGAGCGTCTCTTACAAGATAGACGAAGACACTGACGAGGGACACAGAAAAGCCGAGTATGCCGCCAGCAAGACGGTGGACTTTGACGAGAAACGAACCGACGATCCCGGTCGAGAACCTACGGACGCGGTCCATGCTCAGTACCAAGAGAAACGGTTCATGACTAGCGAGGAAATCAACGAACAGAAGCTCTCGCTGACGCAGAAATCGCTCGAGGTTACCGAAGACTTTGAGAGATGCGAAAGAAGGGTACCGGCCAGACCTTTGCCGGAGCCTCGAGAGAAACCATCCAAGGGCTCGTGTGCCATCGGTAGAACGAGCCCCTGCAAACTAACTCTGCCTTGCCCTTTGGCATCCAAGACGGAAACGAGCTCGAGCGTGCAACCGGTGTACACCAGCTCGACGGAAGTGCGTCACGTTAGCTACGGCGCTCCACCCTGCAAACCGTGTCCAGATACCGGAGTAACGGTGCTGCCTTGCAAAGCTCATTCTGATCAAGGCACCAAAGCGGGTGTTGTAGTGGTGCCCTGCGAGGGACCTAAGCCCTGCTGTCAAAAGTCAGGCGTATGCGTGGTTCCAACGTCGGATCGTTCGGGAGTTTGCGTGTCTCCTTGCATGGGTATGAAAACGGGAAGCTGTGGCCAACCGGAAGGACGCTGCGGTCGGGAATCAGCCTGCGAGATCGAGATTCCAAACTGTCCAGAATCTGGAATCTGCGTGGCACCCTGCGCCGATGGTTCTGTCTGCGTGGCACCCTGCGGCAAACCCGGCCCACCACCGTCGGCTAAACTTCCTTTTCCTCAAATCTCTTTCCCGTACGAGGGTACTTCCGCTTCTTCGCCTTGCAAAAACTCCTTCCAGCCTATTCACAAGCCTCGCACTAATCTGAGTGGGCAGCTCGCGCGACTCACTGCTAAAACCGGTCACAATGTACCCACTGTTCAATTGTACAAACCCCAAGCTCAAACTGATGCAGCAAGCTGTTGCGAGAGCAAAAGCTATTGTCAAAAGACCCAATGTTACCGATCCACCGAAACTCATTGTCAATCGGGTGGTCAATGTTCAAACAACGCCCGCTGTCGAACCGGGACTCAATGTGAGAGCCAAAATCACTGCCAGGACGGTATCCATTGTTCCCCGTCTAGTAATGCCCAGAGTATAGTAGATCCACCAAATTTGTCATCCCACCCGGATCTAGGTAGCGGAATCGGTGGTCTCGGTGGTGCTGGCTCCAAGAGCGGATCTTTCGCTGGTAGCAGCGCACCAAAACGTGGAAGGGGAATACTGAATCAAGCGACTGGACCGGGATCACGGGTACCCCTTTGCGGCCATTGCAACTCTTACGTCAGGTACTCATCGGTACTTTGCTCGTCAGTGTTGTTTGCTTGTTTTTTTTTTTCCTCATGCCTGATTATTCCTCTCCCTCATTGTTTTTTGGTTGATTATGAATGACCTGGATTAGTTCGTCAGTTCGTCTAGACAATTTGGTATAGGTGGTGATCGTTTCAGGAATATCGTTGGAGAATATTTTCTTGATTGTGCATTGAATTTGTGTATGTGTTTCTTTTTTAAGTTGACAAATTTATTTGTTTGGTTAAATTGCTTTTCAGGAATATGTACTTTCTTGATATTTTTAATTAACTTTGCGGGGGTCGATCTTTCAGACGAATGACGTTGATATAAAAAGTAATTAGGGTGAATCTTAGCTTCGACAATAATTATCTACCACGACCGCCGCAGGGTTGATACTGATTGTCTTCTGATCGTCAGTGTGATTAACAGTGTTCACTTGTTTGCACGATGTTAACAGCTAACGAAGAAAATACTAATCACAAGTCGAACGGTCTCGTGATAAAGCCAACGTGCTGTAAAAACGACAAAGGGTGCACAAGGTTGGTAAGAGAGAATTTATCCGTTTCTTCAATTGTTGCCTGCTGTGTTATGCTTTGCTTCTTCGTGTTCAGTCGCTCTTGTAAATGGATTTGTAAAGGTGATTGTGATCGTTCAGGGGACCTTTCATCACCGCTTTGGGACAAATCTGGTGCCCTGATCATTTCGTCTGCGTGAACACCCAATGTCGTCGACCTCTTCAAGACATCGGTTTCGTAGAAGAGAAGGGCCAACTCTATTGCGAATATTGCTTCGAACGTTTCATCGCTCCAAGTTGCAACAAATGCAACATCAAGATCAAAGGCGTAAGTATTCACCAATTGAAGAGGAAGCAATTTGTTAAGCATTCGATGCGTTAATTTATCGATATTCCTGTGGTAGGATTGTCTGAATGCAATTGGAAAGCATTTCCACCCTGAATGCTTCAAATGTTCCTACTGTGGTAAACTGTTTGGAAACAGCCCATTTTTCCTCGAAGAAGGCTTACCCTATTGTGAAGCTGGTTAGTACAGCTACGTTTAATTTAACGAAGAATTTCATGATACAACACCGAATAAATGATGCTACTAATACACAGATTGGAACGAGCTGTTCACAACAAAATGTTTCGCGTGTGGATTCCCAGTTGAAGCTGGAGATCGCTGGGTAGAGGCTCTGAACAACAACTACCACAGCCAGTGTTTCAACTGCTCGGTACGTAATATATATAGAAAATATTTTAAATCGTCACTTACCACGTTAATTAATCTTCCTTGGATTTGTGTTGCAGATGTGCAAGAAGAACCTCGAAGGTCAAAGCTTCTACGCGAAGGGTGGTCGTCCATTCTGTAAAAATCATGCGCGTTAGAACCAACATTTAAAATAGAAGAAAGGGTCGAAACGAAAAAGAATAGGAAAAGTCGAAAAAAAAAAAAAAAAAAAAAAATTGAATGATTAACTTTACCAGCACGAATTCTTTCTGCACGAATTATTTCTTCGCTTGCCGTCGACGACAATTAAGAAAGCAAACGATTACGAACGAATTACATCGATTAATTATCATTTCTCCTGCAAGAATTCAAAGTCGATCGAGGATAAAAGAAAGTGTCCTTCGTACTTTAAGGATCCCAGCCCCGAAACGATCGCGTTTCTTCGGATTTCCGTGCTTCCAGCTTTTACGATAATTATTCGAGCAAATTCTTTGCCCGACAAAATGACAATTGACAATCGCATGGCGAAATATCGACTAACCCGATTCAATGATAAACCCGGTGAAGCTAATTTACATGAATTGGCAATTAATTTCCAACGAAAAGATAATACGGTCACGTAACTTGTAAACTTTCTTTAAAGAATATTCGTAAGATTGCCAGATTAAAGTGCTAGCCTATGAAGTTTGAAAATTCTCATTTTGAAAAACGTAAGTCGACGTAAAAGTGTCCAAAGCATGGAGATCCGTCTAAATGGCAAAGTTTCCTGAATTTCATGCGCTTCGCATCGCAATTTCAGCGACAAGTTATTCGCGTTTCCGGTGATGGACGAGTCTCGAATACTTGGTGTAATCGTTGCCGCAGAAAATTCTGCAACGAACGCGCATCAACTTGGTCTCCTGCTTTTCGATCACGCAAAGGTCATGCGAGCAATTAGTATTACGGGTATTATCACATATTTCGTACTATCAAGGTGCATAGAAACCGCGTCGACACGAAAACGCTGCCTCCTTGGAGATACGAGGGAAACTGACCTGACATTCGATGAAAATTCTGACGAGGAAGATACCCTCCTCTCGTCGAATCAATTATTATTCGAGTTTTACTAGTCAATCATCGATGATGCTCGAAATGTATCGTGCAGGGAATAAAAAAGAGAAAAAAACGACGAATATTATAATTCTATGCGCGTGGATCGTCAACTAACTTGTTATCTTTAACAAGAAGAAAAACTAGAATCCTCGTAACGATGTAACTTATTTCACCCTGAAATCAGGGCGATTCAAGACGACCGATAAATAACACAATCCGTTCAACAGCTCTTGTCTTTCAGAACGAAGAGAAAATCTGTGAGAAAAACTATAAAAGGAGAATAAGATTGCACGCTGGTACGTTGATACTTGAATCGTTTTAAACTGCCTCGTTTTCAGGGTACACGATGATAAAAGTGATGAACGAGTTGATAATCGGGAAACTCGTACTCGATAGCAGTTGCCATATTATTATTTTAGACAATGTTACCGATTTTTCAGTGCCATCGTCGCGGGCTCGTGTCAAAAGCTTGCGAATCGAAGGACGATATATTTAAATGTACGTTGTATAGTTTAGTAAGTAACGAAAGAGACGAAGAAGGATATCGAAGAAATTCATTTGACGAAGTCGATTTCCTTTAAGAGCGTTCAACATTGCTAATCGATTATGCAATTTCGCGATTAGGATTAATACTAATTATAGATCGACTGCTGGCTGAATATCGCACGAGCCTTTGTATCCGTGTTACGTGTTGCTTACAATAAAATTGAATAAAATGTTCACGATAAACTTTCCTTTCTGTTAATATTTCCCTGCATCTCCTGTTTCGATGCA
The DNA here is from genome assembly GCF_051020975.1 of Osmia lignaria lignaria. NCBI lineage: Eukaryota > Metazoa > Arthropoda > Insecta > Hymenoptera > Megachilidae > Osmia > Osmia lignaria. Next base: position 8,831,001 of record NC_135033.1, on the reverse strand, counting down.
TGAAAAAAAAAAACAAAAGAGCATTTCGCAGTTAGGTGTTGAAAACGGGACGAGTTTGCATCGTATGTAACACGGGGGTAACCGGAAACACGTAAGGGATCGGTCGTAAACGATTTTTCGTTTCTAACGAGGAAGCAACTCTTTCGTAAGTCTCGTCTCATCGATTTATCGTTTAAAGTATAACCTTGCGGTACCTCCTTCTGCGAATACGGACACGCGACAGACGTTTTTCTGACGGATCATTTTTGTCGCAATAGATACGTCATCAACGCGAACTTCAATGAACGTAGACGTACGTCGAACAGCTGTATAGTTATCAAATCGAATGGATTCATGAAACTTTGTATATCATACATGGTGATGTACGTAAAACTTACCCTAAACCCTTTTCGCTTTAAGGTATTTTTATTAATACCACCGCGGTGGTGGCATTTCTACCGATTTCAAAAAAGAACAAATTTTTCCAAAAATAACTCTGTACATCTACTAATAGTAGATTGTAATTATATTTCCTTCCTTCGTTCAATCGAAAAACTCATTTTCTAATGAAAAGGTATTCTATAGAATGATATCGATGAATTCTACCCAAATGGGATTAAAATAGAATCTGGTCTTTAGTCCTGGTTTTTTATCATCGATTCGAAGGAAGCACAATTACTAATGTGTCGCGTGTTCACGATAACGATCTGCAAACGAGCGACATTCAAATTCTTTCAGAAGCTTCCTGCGAGACTTCCGGTGTCCTTGCGGTGTCGCGGTGTCCACCGAAAGCTCATAAAAGCTGGAAACCACCAAGGAAGCCAGCACACGAGTAGCCTGCGCACCTGGGATCAGGTCAAAGCGATTGCGTACACCGTAACGTGGCTGTGCACCAGTGAGAATCGAGATTTCGGCTTGCTTGCATGCCACCATTCCATCGAAATATTTGAATACGAATTTTAAACATGTTCTTTAACATAAACGCTTTTCTAAATCAACAGAATATCGCTTAAAGGTTTTCGTGAACGAAAAGTTAAAGATGTAACCGAATAAAAAAAAATATCATATTTACTGTGAGAGGTGAGTAATCTTGTGTCCTTAACTTCTTTATAATCGGAACTTATAGCGTTACAATTGTTATTACTTTTATTTAGAAAAATAGAAGACTGCCCACCAATCATCAGCTAAATAATGATCCACTAACAGAGTTTATCCTCTTTGATTTTACTAAAATACCATGTTTCGGTATGGCTGTGAAATACTTGGATGGACCATTCGTGTTCAGATTGAACGACAGTGGTACAGGTCCGAATCTTCTGATACAGGTACCAATTATTCGAATCGAATTTATTTATATCCGAATGGTAAAGGATTTTGTTCGAGAGAATCTATAGTTTTAGCAGTGTTCTCGAGACACCCCGTATATCCGGTGTGTAGATAAATCGTAGACGGTTCGTTCCGTCGTGCTTTTATGTCGCTCGAAATTTTGTTCGTCACGGTTACAAACTTAGCCCCTGCCCTTGAACTGAATGCTTTTCAAGGTACATAGATACGTAAAGTTCAGCCGGGACTCGACGCGCTTTTGCGTGCACCACTTTTAGAAGCGCAACGGCTATTAACTAAGTAAGCGCGACATGCAATAATAATAAAAAAGAAAGAAACAAACGACTCTTCTACGTTCATTTTCTTGATAGTAGAATTCGTTGATCTAGAATGAAATGATCTACGATGTAAACGCGATCGTCGACCTTTCAGATCCATTATAAAGTTTGAAGAAAACGTTGCGCGGCTATTAAAGCCGAAGAATAAAAGTAGGCTACGATAAAAGTAAATCCACTCGAATTTAATTGTAATTAAAGACCTTGGCTCGCTTTTGATATCAGAAGCAAAGCATTCCTAATGCTCAGATAACACGAGAAATAAATCAAGGGCATTCTACGCTATTTTCGCGTGCACCTTCCGAACTTTACGAATCGTTGAATGCGTAATATTCCAAGTTAATCGGTGCTCACCTAACACGTTTCCTCGACTCCTGACTTTAAGCGCAATTAAAATGATCAATCCACCTTCTCGTAGATCGAGTTCTTTAAACGGTCGTTTACAGGAAGGTTGTTGCATATTTTTCACAGATTTGCACAGAACGTGGTTGGAGGGAATACACTGGAGAGAATAACGTATTCAGAGATCGATGGAATCTATGGTGGAAGTCCGGTGGTTTCCCTTTACCTTATTACAAGCCGCTACTACCATGGCAGGTGACGATGCATCCAGTTGTACTTTTCCTTTCCTCTTCTTTGCTGTTGAAATTAAAGCACGAGTAATAAAAATGAATAGGAATTGAAAAAACTAATTAGAAACTTACGCTTCAGTTCGTCAACAGAATACCAAAGGGGGGATCTATCTGCAGAAAGGATAATCTTATACGCCACTTAAGATGCATGAAGAAGATGTATGGCTCGATCTACGACTTCAGGTACTCTATCCAGAACACGTTAGTTGACTTCAGAAATGATTCCTCTTAGAGTAGGCAAAACGCTGATTACCTGAAAGAAAAAATTGAAATAATGTTAGTATGAGAAAAAATATAATGAATCTCGTTAGTCCCCCAGGATACAATTTACCATCAGAGTACACTAAATTAGCGGAAGAATGCAGTCGTTGCGAGGATGACAAAGTTTGGATATGCAAGCCAGTTGGTCAAAGCCAGGGCAAAGGAATCTTTCTGTTTCGTGTATGCACTTTCCAGATGAACAGTAACTTCATCGTCAACGTTGTTGAAATCATTCGATACATAACAATGTGTTTACAGAAATTAAGCGATCTTATGTACGATACCACGACGGTGGTGCAGAAATACATTGAGAATCCTCTTTTAATCGGAGGCTACAAGTTTGATCTACGATTGTACGTGTGTGTCCCTTCGTATCATCCTTTGGTAATATATTTATACAAGGAAGGCTTGGCACGATTCGCTACAGAGAAGTTTTCTTTGGAACACCTGACCGATCCTTTTCGCCATCTCACCAACTTTTCCTTGAACAAGTTGGGTCCAGGATATACTGAAAAGAAGGAACGCATTGGTGCTGGTAATGGAAAAATTATTGTTGAAGATGGTTAAAAATCTACGTACATCATATACCGATTATCATTGAAATATTTGTTAGGCTGCAAATGGACTTTCAGACAACTGAGAAGGTATTTTGAGCAAGCTGGATACTGTGACTGGTTTCTCTGGCAAAGAATTGCTTGTTTAGTCAGCTTAACGATCTTAAGTCAGGCTACTGGTATTCCAAAATCTTCTAATTGCTTTGAATTCTTTGGATTTGACGTACTGATTGACAAAAATCTGAAACCATGGTTACTAGAGGTGAATGAGTGTTGCTTAATCCGGTACAATGAGAAATCTAAATAATTCGATACTTTCTTCAGGTCAATCTTAGTCCAGCATTGAGCAATGACTGTGAAATTGATTCAGAAGTAAAGAAACCTTTGCTGCACGACTTGTTCGATTTATTAGGTCTTCCAGTATGCAACACTGGACTCTCCCTCTTCACGATATGGTCAACCAACCCCGTTGACGATGATGTTGAAGCGTCTTCCAAGTTCTCTACGGGTCGAACCACCAAGAAGAAATCAAAAGGCCCTCAGGAAACCGATACTTTCTTAAACCTGTGCACAGAACTTCAACCTACTGTATGTAACAAAGTAACATTTTAGCAAAAAACATACACATACCAAAAAGTTTCTTATTTCGTGTCGTTGATCTCCAGCTTAGACAATCATCTACAAATGATTCCTCAAGCTCATGGTCTCGTTACAATCCGTTGCTAATGGACAAATATATTCCACGCGGTTTTCGAGGCACCAATTCAATAAATCATGATAAGACGTCGGTGTGGGATAATGGCAAAAACTGGAGCACCCCTTGTGCGAAGGAAGGAGGGTGGGTTCGGATTTATCCATTGACTCCATTCATACCTGACAATAGTACGGATTATGTGCCATCATCTCTATCAGAAGATTCACGGATTGTGGAAAAACAAGTTAAAAATTCTGTTCTTTGCATAAACAAGTAATAGTCTAATAGCATTTAATTGACAAAGATATATAAAAAGATCATAGCATTACTAATTGTATTTTTGCAGATACTTAAAAGCCGCAAAAGAAGTACATAAAAAGAATGATAAATATAGAGATGAACAGTGTAATGCTTTGCTACGTAAAGCAATGGAATTGAATACTGAAATTTGGCTGCCACCTAAATAATTTAAGCACGACGTTGATACCTTTTTATATATCTGTTCATTTTCCGAGTGAATCAGCACGATACGCTTTGACCAATTTATTTATACGTGATATTCTGATCTTAATCTTTCTAATATTGCCACGTTCAAAATGCAATTTTAACAGTCAGAGTTCGTAATATTTTTGACAGTATAATAGATTTTTGAATCATATTCTAAATGCTAATGGTTAGGCTTAACGAAGAGGGTAATTGTACTCTTTTTTTCTATAATATGCTTAAATATAAAATACAACATAAAATTAACCGACGAATACAAATGAAGAACATCTTTATTGACCAAGAGATTCTCGGTTTATTGAATGTTTTCTTGAAAATTTACATTAATTCACTCCTTTCGCTGCTAACCTCTTGTCACGCTCTTCGGCAATCGAAAGCTTGACACCTTTGTCTCTTGGTAAGCTAATGTACGGCTTTGTACCCTTACCGATGATAAATACATTGTTCAACCTAAACAAATAATTTATTGTGAGATTCGTTGTAACTGGCCAACTTAAAAAATAAAATACAACATCAGTTTTGTCTCCTTAATAGGTAATACTGAGAGGCCTATGCAAAGGCAATCAGTGACCATCATTAAGGAATTTTATCTAGGACAACTTTGAACCACAATATGTATTGAGAATATATTATAGCTTCGATAATGGCCATTATAAAAATTAATTCAATTCGTTTCGCAAAATCTTTGAATCATCGTGTAATATATTATATAAATAAAAAGTGAATTAGGAGATATTAGGAGATACCTTGTAGCAAAAGTGTGCCCTTGTGAATCCTTAATATGACAAATATCAAAAGATCCTGGATGACGCTCGCGGCTAACAACCGTACCAACACGCCCTAAATTTCTTCCTCCAGTAATCATACAGAGATTACCTGCAATATAAATATTGAATAACATATTTCATACATATACACTCAAGTTTATTCAGGAATAAAAATATAATACCTGAATCAAATCGAATGAAATCTAAAATTGCACCAGTTGCTATATCCAAATGGATGGTGTCATTTACTTTGATTAGAGGGTCTGGGTAACGAATGGTCCTTCCATCATGTGTTACCAAGAATGGAATACCTTTTGGTCCAGTCTGAACACGCTTTACTTTGCACAGTTTATACTGCAACAAAAGAAGAATGTTATGTTTTGGTTGCAATTTTTATTGTTTAACAAATGATAAATACCTTAGCTTCTTCTGGAGTAATTCTGTGTGTAGTAAAACGACCCTTAACGTCATAAATCAATCGGAAAAATTCATCAGTCTTGTTAATAGTAATGACATCTGAAATAAAACATAAATAACGTTAATTGTAATTTTCGATGTATTTTACGAGATTTTTATAATTAAGAAAATGTACGCTTTTTTGGTAATACAGAAAGAATATTTTATTCAGCCTGTGACCGTATCAAAGTACTTATTTACTATTGGCCAATGTTTGACTATGATACTTCTTGTTAAAAAAGTATTATAGCTTCGATATGGCCCTGTTAGGAACAGGTGATAAAATAGCTGATACACTTACCCATAAACCCTGCAGGATAGTTGGGATCAGTGCGAACTTTTCCATCAACTTTAATTAAACGTTGCATCACAATTTTTGTTACCTCACAATTAGTTAATGCATACTTTAATCTATTACGAAGGAAAATAACAAGAGGAAGAGATTCCCTCAACTTGTGGGGTCCGGTAGACGGTCGTGGAGCGTATACACCGCCCAATTTATCTAACATCCATGCTTTAGGCGCGTTAAGACGCTTCAAATGCTTCTTCGGTCCACGAGCCTGCAAATTAATTTGAAATATTTATTCGTAACGTCAAATAAACATACATACTCAACAGTCTTAACGTCAAAAGCATTACTTTACACTGCCAGATTACATTTTTCAGGTTAAATTACTATTTAAATTTTTCTGTTACTTTGTAATTTTACTACAACTTTTAATGAAATGCAATTATAACTCGATTCACGTGAGAAACTCATTTAAATGAAAGGATGTCAACAAATATTTACGTATTGATATATTTGAAGTAAAGAAATGATCTCTGCCTATACAACTTAACCACATTTCTATCATTATAAAAATGAGACAAATTAATGAATAATATGTGTATTGATATTCACTTTAGTTCTTGTAGGCTACATTTTTAGTAATTATTAAACGATGCAATGTATTGTACACCCGATGTAAATGGATTTTACGTTGACAACACACCCCTGACTTACCATCTTGGTTTTCTAAACGGAAAAGGCACTTGCACGCGCTCTTCCTATACACATCAGGAAATGCCTAACAACGCCATTACTCTCAAAATGGCGGTTGATTGTCATGAGCTAGTATTGTTGTAAATAATATGATGTTTTAAATTAGATACATATTAGATTTTATAATAATATGCAGTTTAAAATCATGCGTATTATAAATAAGCAACTATAAGTAATGTTCGGAAAGTGTCCGACCTTTGACGGACAGACGCCTATATATATATAATTTACATATACCTCATTATTTTTGCAATAGTTATAATTTATGTAATTTTTGTTTTAATTTTTCCAGCTTTTTAAATCAGGAACAGAATAAAGAGTATTTGATAATATGTATATAAGTATTTTATTGAGTATTATATATAAATGATATCAAATTCGAATGCTAATGTAGAGAGTTTAGATACATAGTTTTAATAAAAAGATAACAAATATTCCGCGTATATAATAACATTAATTTGAACGTAGTACTCCAACAATATCATCCAATAAAGAGGATGCACCAATTCTAAATAAATCTTTAGTTAACCATTCATCTCCTAGTTCCATTTGAGCTAACATCATCCATTCCAAGGCATCTTGTGAAGTCTTAATACCACCTGCTGGTTTGAAACCGACCTGAGAGAAATATATTATAATAATGAATGTATAAAAAATCAAATAGCATATTTAATTGATTTATATTAATTTTATACCTTTCTCTTAGTTGATGCATAATAATCTCTAATTGCCTGACACATAACTATTCCAACTGGCAAAGTAGCATTTATTGCTTCCTTTCCAGTAGATGTTTTAATAAAATCTACTCCAGCCATCATTGCAATCATGGATGCTTTATATACATTTTCCAAAGTCTGTAACTCCCCAGTGGAAAGTATTACTTTCAAACATACTTTATTACCACAAGCAGCACGAAATGATTTCAGTTCTTCATATAATTCATTCCATTGTTGCATCAAAACTAATGGTCTATTGATAACAATATCAATCTCATCAGCTCCTAGCTCTACATCTATTTCTACTTCACGAAGTCGTGTTTCTAATGGGAATTGCCCAGATGGAAATCCTCCAGCCACTGTTTGTAAAATAATAATAATTTATATACTACATTAATTTTAATACAAATCACAAGGAACTATGTTACCAACCAGTATCTCTATTAACTTTATGTTCTTTGTCAAGTTTTGCCATTACAGCTATTACATCCGGAAATCTTAGAGGGTAGACACATATAGATGCAGTATGTACAGTTGAATTAGATTGCAATTGAAGAGGATTTACTGCCTGTAATTATTCAATTTCATTATTGTTCAAAGACCTACAAAGATTTTCAGAACTTAATGAAACCTTTGGTACCTTTGCACATACAGCTTCAACTTTTGCAGGTGTATCATCAGCTCCCAAAGTAGTTAAATCAATAAAACCTATGGCTTTCAGTAGCCAAGTAGTTTTCATATTAGGTTCTATGGCCTTTGCCTTAGAACGCACAGAATTAATTTTCGCATCTATACCAGATTGGTCAAAGTTCATTTTAGCTGAAATAACAGAAAAAGACACAATTAAAAATCTACTCCGAGATATAATTTCGATTAGAAACTATAATTTAATAAGAATTAATCACGTACCCTTAGCTAATTTTTGGATATCCATTGTGATCCTTTAAATATTCACGAAGGTAAATTAGTGGTATACAAGAGAGATACAAGAACCAAGTACGCAAAAATGAAATGAAATCTAAACTTACAGAAGTTATCATTTAAATATATTTGTTAAGAATTGATAACAACGTAACGGTTCATGATCCTTGATTGTTCAGACATGATATAACGCGTCAGTGAAAGTGTGGTCGTGCAATCATTTATATCAATGTGTCCACAGATTACTTTAGATCTTACAGGGATTCTCCCACTTTCCTCTTATTATCATGATCCGTCAACATCAATTAATACTACACCACACGTGTAGAATTTGCAATTTTCTTTCGAAAATTATTCAAATAATGCCTAATTTTAGATTAGAAATTAAAATTAAAAACATTACACCCCTAAAAATAGACTACTCAGCATACACAGACGTAAAGTCAGGGACCATGGTAGGTCCCTTCTTCGTGAGTTTCCCCGGCTTTCCCTGAGCTCCTGTCCTACCCTTTAGGTGGCTAATGACGGCTAAAGGGATAGTGACGATGCAGGGGAGAGGATCCCTTATATGTATATAGATCTGTGGTGTCCCATCATCTGCATATGAGCTTTTATGCGGAAGAATTTCAATTCATATTTCTTAATTATAAACTAAATTTTATAATATTTGATAATTAAGAATTACATTATTTTGTTTTTAAATCACTTTTAATATTAATTTCGTCAAAATGAAGATTTTGAAAATTCCTGTTTCCTCTGTAACGTCATCTTCATTAGGGTAGCCTACCGTGCTTGATACTGTACAGAATCTTTCCTTGTAAATAACACTTCTATGTATATTCAGTCTAATTGACCGTTGGTTTATCTCTCGTTACGCAAGCCTATAAACTATAGTGTAGTCAAAGCTGGACTCTGGTTAATAACAGCTTGACAGCTTGAAGCAAAGAAAAGTGTATAAAATTAAATAATCGTACACGGATCAACTTCGTAGCTACTTTTCGATGGTATGATCTTGACAATCGATATCCTTTTTAAAAATTCAATTTTTAATCAACACCGAACTCTGAAAGTTATAAATTAATTTTATGGAATCTTTTCAGAGAATATTTTGCGATTTATTCTTTTTATAAAGATGCAGATCATATTTTCATTGATTTTATATAGCATGAAAGTATAGATGCATGCATTCATATGTGTAATAATGTATTACTTTAGCACTTTAATCACAATAAAGAATAAATTTTTGTCAAGATAATACATTAACTTGATTTATTTAGTTAATTTAATGAGTAAATTAGTTCGCAAATGTAACTGAAAAGCAAACAAATCTATACTTCAAATAAACGTATATTGCTGAAAAGAATTTTATTACATTAATACTTGATAATACCCCTTATATCTGCAATTGCTTAGTAAACTTAAAAGCAGAATTCAATAACAGGAATTCTTTATTGCTGTACAGTAGATATATTTAAGTATAAAATAAATAAATAATGATGTAACAGAAATAAATATTTTGAAGTAGGTATTTAAAATATTGCATCTAAAAAATCTGATGACGTTTTTACGTTAATATAATTTCTTCCGAGAAAAAACTATTATCAGAAATTTATCACTTACTAATTATATGAATAAGTTACCAATATGAACTAGTAAAATTTCTTTGTTAATTTCAATTAATATTATCTATAATGTTGCCACTGTTCCCAGTATTGTGCAGTTTGCATTTCAGAAAGTCGTGACACAGTTCGATCGAAAGCAAAAAGTTCTTCTTCTCCAGTAAAAAGATTCGATTTATAATCATCCTGTTAATAATAAACATTTACGAAATAATATATTAACATTTAAAAACAAATTTTCATTATTCTACTTACTGAACCACGTGATATCTTTAAATCATCCATTAACATTCGTTTTTCATCTGTATATTCACTATCGCCTTCTGGTACAAAAAGTTTCGTATGTGGTACAGCTGCAGATATAACAACTCTCACCTAAAAAATTTTATTGATTTATGTAATGAATTTTTTTATTATTTTAACAAATTTAAAATTTCACTATTAGAAATAGTCTTACCTTGTTGTCATACAATGAATCAATTAAGGTAATAAATCTTCTAGTTTGAGATTTTAATCGAAAATCTAATTGTGGTACATCTCTTATGATAATCGTATGGAATATTTGACTTAACTTTAAATAATCACTGGCTCCAAGGGGCTATAAAAAAATTATATTGTGTTAAGAACCCAAGTTAATTATAAATTATTAATACTACTCATGAAAAAGAAATGAAATGTAGCTTACTCTATCACATAACTCTTCAAAGGTTGAATCCAATACCTGTCCACAGGTTCTTTCAAAACTAACGTTACGACCTCTTATAGAAAGAATACGCGGTCTCACAATATCATTTTCCATTGAGCATAAGTATTTAAATACTTTATCTACATCACTTACTGCATCTTCCCCTTTTCTACAATTAATTTCTTTATAAATATTTTTACATTTTTACTGTATGTTATATCTATGAATATTTTTTACATACATGAAGTAGATCTTTTCATCACTAAGTCCGTTTTTCAACCTGTAGTCTATACCCGAATCCAAAGAATGTATTATACAATAATTTTTTAATACTTGTATAAATGGAACAAAATTTCCTCTCTGTAATCCATTCTTATATAAATCATCAGGTGCTCTATTACTAGTTGCAAATACTATTACACCACGATCAAAGAGTTCAGTAAATAATCGTTTTAATATCATTGCATCTGCAATATCAGTTACCTATGATATATATATATATCTAAATTAATATGTGTCTTATTTTATCTTATATAAATGACTATATGCTTCATAGTTAAACCTGAAATTCATCAAAACAAAGTAACCAAGCTTCATCAGTAATAGTTTTGGCAACTGGTGGTATTGGGTCAAATGGTTGGAGTTTTGTACTGACAGTATCTCTTACAATAGTTTTTTTTACTTCATGTACTTTACTATGTACATCAGCCATGAAAGAATAAAAATGAACTCTCCTCTTCTTCTCAATCTGAAATGATATAGTTCAAACCAACTATTTACTTATTATTTTAATTAAAAAATTTAATTCATATATTCATTGGATATGAAATAAAAATTACAAACCTGACAACACTCATAAAAAAGATCCATCAACATTGTTTTACCTCCACCTACTGCTCCATAAAGATACAATCCTTTTGGTGGCTGTTTTCTTTTTCTTCCAAGCCATTTGTCCAACAGACTAAATTCTTCTGGCTTATACCCATTTATTTCATTATAAATATTTTCCAATGTTTTAGCAACTTCCATTTGATGTTCATCTTTCATTAATTCTCCTCTTGCTATTTTATTAGTTAGAATAGCAGCTGGTCCATGATTCATTTGGATAATATCATTAACATATCCGCAATTTTGTATAAGAACCACAGGTTGAAATCGTGACAATAAATTTGAAATATTATGGAATTTCTTAGGAAGTAAACAATTCATTGTGGAAAATGTCCTAAATTGAAGGTCATTTTTTATTACGTATTACTCATTACTTATGCGCGTATTAATCGTCAAATAAAGAAATATGCTTACCTTTAAAAATAAACAATTTACATATGTACATTTAATTTAAAATGTTAAACTAAGTAAACATTGAAAAATTCCCCATACATTCACTTAAAACCATCAACATATTCGATTTAATTTGTATTTGACAGATAGTCAAGCAATGTGCTTTAACCTTTATATTACGTACGAAAATGTATTACACATATCTGTACCTTAGAATAGAGCACACACACCAAGAAATTTAGAAAGATATAAAGTATAATATGCAGGTATATACATTGAATAAATGAATAGCATATTCGATGTATATGAATTCTTCTGTTACTTTCTTTATTGTAACATTACAATCGATACTTCTGTATTATTTTGATGGTAATAAAAGGAAATTTAAAATGAAATTGCATGTAGTTTTTGAAATATTTATCTATCGCGCGTGATCTCATGACGTAATTAAAATAAAATATGGAAGTATCCAATACCGCTATTCTTAATGATGATTTACAATAATCGTCGTTATACATAAAACCTTATTCACAAAGTTTGTTTTGTTTCATGAAAATTGGAATGAATACAATATTATCTATTTTAAATAACCATGTTGTAATTTAATTCAACCATGTTTTGTACAAACATATATGTATACATCTGAATATTTTGTATGAACTAAAGATTTCATTTACAGCAATAAACTGAAAGAGTCAGAATTTTAATAATTATGAATTGAAAATTAAGTTTTCAAATTTTTAATCGTAATGGAAAATTTTTGTACTATATGAGGGGCTATACAAAGGCAGTCTTCGTTTATCTGGGCTAATTCCTTCTCTCGACGAGTAATAGCGTCTTTCAATAACTTTATCGAAAAATCTACTTAATTTAACAGAAGAACTGGATCCAGCAGCTAATGACCTTACCTGACGGCAATCCTAAACAAAAAATATAGTTAAATAGTACTGATGCATAATAAGTAAGAAAAAAATGTAGCTAACATACCAAAAATATTTCATCAGCACCACATTCCTCTGCAATGGTAGAAGACCTTCTATGGACATTTGATCTTACTTCTGCAACTAAATCCAATTTTGTACCAACAACTAAGATTGGTATCTAGAATAATAAATTTTATTTATATAAAATGATACTGAATAAAATTAGTACACATTTATGCTGTCCTTGTTACCTGGGTAGATCCTACAAATTTTTCAGGATCAAAATCATCAAATGGTTTTGATTTTATATTATTATCTTTACTTAAAACTTCTTCAAGCCATTTTTGAAGATTCTGTTGTGATTTTCTATTTGTTAAATCATGCACTAATATGATACCTATTATATTATTAATAATTTTATGTTATTAATGTTATATCTTATATTTTTTAAAGTATTTACACATGTTATATTTATACCATTTGTAGGATTATAAAAAACGGATCTTGTGTTTTGATGATTTTGACTTCCACCAACATCCCACAATTCAACAAAATATCTTCTCTGATTAGGAGTTCCTTGTTTGTATTCATGTAATTTAACTTCTATTGAACAACCTATAGTCCATGAAGGATTACTAATAGGTTGTTGCTGGCATATTAAATGTACTAATGAGGTTTTTCCAACACCTAAAAATAATAAATGTTGTTAAAAAATGTTTCTTCAATAATTATATCATACATACCTATTAAGACTATAAAAATCCTATAACCTACTCATAAGACTTATTATACAAATCAGAATGATACAAAATGAAATGAAGTATACGATATAAATAAATTGAATAGGGTAATGTTATAGATCGTACTTTTCAAAACATAAACAATAACACGATGATCACGACAATAACAAAAAGTGAGAATCGTGTAAAATATATTCTTACCAGAATCGCCAACAACAATAATTTTAACTTTATCAATCGCAGCCATTTAATAATCTTTAGTAAAACATTTAGAAATGTATACTTGTTATTCCTTTCCTTTATTTCCCTTATTTATCAGATTTTCATTTGACAATTTCGTTTACTGTCAACATTTAACCTAGGAATAATTGAACTTATAAACAAGCATTCACTGGCAAAGTTCTCGAATATTTATCGTCATTTGACGAAATAATGAATTTTATCTTTTTGTTTTTTATTTTATTTGAGTGAATATATGCTTGATGTTATGCTATGTATTTTAATTTACTTCTACTGATATTAATACGACTTATTTTATAATAAAGGTATATACTATTTATGCGATTTTAAAGGTTAGTATCTTTTGTTACAGAATGAATTAGCTTTTGTAAACATGAATTTATTATTAATAATTTCTATAGGATAATTATAAGATTAATTAGATGGCATCAGTTTGTCAAAGTATAGGATGTAGCTAAATAAGTTTATGTAAATATTCTAATGTACTTGAACTTTATTTTACTTAAAATAAATGTATTTCTTTTTGAATAACTTTCAGTAATTTGGATAATATTTTAATATATACAATGACAAACAGAATGGGTGGTGAGGAAAGACTTGTTACAGAAGTTCCAAGTAGTTTGAAGCAATTAGCACGCTTAGTAGTACGTGGATTTTATACAATAGAAGATGCATTAATTGTTGATATGTTAGTTAGAAATCCATGTAAGTATATTGTTAAACTTTATATCATAATTTATTTTCTAAAGGCTGTGTTTTAACTAAAAATATATTACATTTTTATTAGGTATGAAAGAGGATGATATTTGTGAGCTTTTAAAATTTGAGAGAAAAATGTTAAGAGCTAGAATATCTACTTTACGTAATGATAAATTTATACAAGTTAGATTAAAAATGGAAACTGGGTCAGATGGTAAAGCACAAAAAGTTAACTATTACTTTATTAATTATAAGGTAAAATGTTATTGAAAGAAACTTGATTTTCATTAATGATATATTAAATAAATCATGTTATACATTTGTATTTTAGACTTTTGTAAATGTAGTCAAATATAAGTTAGACTTAATGAAGAAAAGAATGGAAACTGAAGAAAGAGATGCTACTAGTAGAGCTAGTTTTAAATGTACAAATTGTTTGAAAACATTTACTGATCTTGAAGTAAGTAAATTATTTATGGACATCACAGCAATGTTTCTCAAATTTTTTGAAAGGTAAATGGTACTTTGAGAAACATTGTTTTATTGTTTTACATAGAGATGAATTGTAAGATATTTATTAACATGATATAATGTAGGCAGATCAGTTATTTGATATGACTACTGGTGAATTTAGATGTACATATTGTCGTGAGATAGTGGAAGAAGATCAATCTGCCCTTCCAAAAAAAGACTCAAGGCTGTTATTAGCCAAGTTTAATGAACAATTAGAACCTCTTTATATTTTATTAAGGGAGGTAGAAGGTATAAAGTTAGCTCCTGAAATACTAGAACCAGAACCAGTTGATATAAATACCATTAGAGGGTGGGTGTTTTTAATTAAGCTATTAATGTTATAGGAAAATTCTAAATTATTTATCACCTTCTCTTTCAGTATTGATACAAGAAAACCAAGTAGCTTAAGAGCACCTGGTGAGCAATGGTCTGGTGAAGCTACTAGATCATCAGGTTTCCTAGTAGAAGATACCAGAGTAGATGTTACAATTGGTGATGATACTATTGATGATAGTGCAGCAAATAGAAGAAAAGAAAGACCAATTTGGATGATGGAAAGTACTGTTATTAATTCTGATTCACAGGTAAATTTCAGTTTAGAAATTGATTACTAATAATATTTTAACACTTGTTACTAATGATATCTATATTTAGCCTGATGGAATAAGTACACAAGAGAACATTTTGGATAAAGCTGCAGCCACTGCCACTAATACGACTACAACGAATAACAAGCAGGGTGAAGATATTATGTCTGTATTATTGGCTCATGAAAAGAAAGGAGGAACAAATGCAACAGCTGCTATAAAATCTGTATTACCTCAAGAATCTAGTGATAGTAGCGATAATGAAGAAGTCGCTGAAATGCAGACTATCGATACAGGTATGATTTTCATAAGCCATTTTAAAGAAACACTATAAAATGGTTATATGTTGAAGTACGTTTTTTATATTTTTTAGGAGAAGTGGAAACTATGG
The DNA here is from genome assembly GCF_051020975.1 of Osmia lignaria lignaria. Lineage (NCBI taxonomy): Eukaryota > Metazoa > Arthropoda > Insecta > Hymenoptera > Megachilidae > Osmia > Osmia lignaria. The sequence continues at coordinate 8,815,139 of NC_135033.1, read as the reverse complement.
ATTCGGAAGATGATGATCTTGTTCCAACAGTGACGGTTGCAGGAAAAACAGTTGCTATTGCGGATGTAAATGATGCATTAATTGCAGAAATGACCCCTGTAGAAAAAGAAGCATACATTCAAGCATATCAAGAATATTATTCTCATATGTATGACTAGACAGAATATGGTCAGCATTGTTAAGTAATCAACGATGCTTCGCAAGACTGAGTGATTACTGAGATTCTTGTAATATTTTGTATAGTCATAAAATAAACAATTCTATGGGTTTGGCAAAAATTTATTTTGATTCAATTTAAATAGACATGTATGTATATATAATGATTTATAATGAAATATAAAGTAAACAAACCCATAAATTCACATTTTGTAGCTTTTATATTTTTTTCTAACGTACAGATATAACTCAACAATGCCAGTTTGTAATAAACTAACATGTACAGACACGTTACAATCATGATAAATAAAAATTAATAGCATACATGTCACTTCTGGTAAGGCGGGAAAACTTTAATCTTAGCCAAATATAAATTATTCATTAAGCTTACTTAGAATCTTTTTTTTTTGTTCGTCCTTATGTGAATTTCTAACCGACCACCACCATCAGATAGAAATTCTAAGACGATATATAATTTTCATGTAACACTTTTCGCTTTTTTTTTTATATTTTCATCATTTTCTTTTATTTGCATAGACCAATGAATTACATTACGTATATTGTAATGTTTTACCTTCTGTACCTTTTTATTCTTCTTTCAATTATTTGACATATCTTACATCAAAAGAATCCTAGAATAGAAATGATACATTCTATACATATGCACATTACATTTTATTATTTTTCACTAATTCTGTTGATAATTCTATTGTATATTAATTAAATTTACTAAACTGTATTGTAAGTCCAAGATTCCTTTGAAGTAAATATTTGTCATTTTGAGAATGTTCTTTATTCTGGCTCGTTCAAACGTAAACGAGCAAAGTCTTCAAACACAATATTATCATCGTCGTCATTAGAATAACAAGAGTTTTCATAACGTGCTCTATCAATGCTCTTATTTTTCTTCAGGGTAGCCCTTTCTTTCTCTGCAGCTCCTGTTAAAGTAAAATATATTAGAAAACGTAATAACACATACCTAAGAATACATTATTCTATTATCATTATTAAAATTTATTTACCAGGAGCAGGATGCATCAACTTAAATGGAACATCTGTAACTAATTCACCACCCAACGTGCCACAATTTAATTTTACTCGTACCGAATAAGAAATAACAATACCCATAGCTTCACCAGGAGTTTTACCCTCAGCGACCATAGTTGAAGATGCTAGATTCACATCATCATCCTAAGATAAGAGTAAGAAAATAATTTAAAGTAAATATCAATTATACACCCTCGAATGATTTCTTCCGTACCTTTAAATGACCATCCAAAGCAATTCCTCGACGGTCCTTATTGCTGCTAGCTAAAGGTACAAGATAGAACTCTTTTGTAAAGGAAGCACCAGGGGTAATTGGGCAACCTTCTCGTGTTTCTAAGCTAGCCACGTGTCGAGAAAATTGAGTATTAACCATTGTCACTTCACAGTGTTGCACCACAAAAAGCTAAAAGATAGCGTATTTAATTTAATATTAAATAGTATTTTAAGTTCTATCATTATGTTATTATTATCACACTTAAATACCTTAATATTTTTTACTGCTTTTCGAGAGTTATTAGTAATTATAACGTTTGCAACTACTTTTTCTCCATGATAGTAGATCTCCCTGTCAAGTGTAACTTCAAGATTTAGTTTCCCTTGAGAGAACGTAAATCCTTTGGAAACTAAAGAGCTAGGTAATTTACGTCCTCTCGTAGGTGGAGCATATTGCAATTTCTTTATAGCTAATGCAACAGATGATCTTTTGTGTCCCTGAAAACAAATTATAATTTATTTTTACACACGTGTTACATTGTACTTAATTGATAGTTTATTTTAGATATTATATTACCTTGTCTTCTTCATGTTCACCTACATACACCTTGACAGTATACTCAACTCCCAATGGTTTGCCTTGATCATCATCACCAGGTTGAAGTGTAACTGAACTGGGAGAATTTTGTGGAAATTGAAATAAAAATGGATATGCATTTGCTCCAAGTCGTTTCAGAAGACGTTCTTGAATGGGTGTCATGTCCTGTTTTTCCTTTTTTATTGGAACTACCTGTTCACGACACAGAACAAGTTCCTTGCTGAACTTGACACCCATAACTTCATCCTCTTCGCGTCCATAGCGGAAAACTGTTGTTACCTGTACAATAGGTCAATGAGTTAGAGAATATCTTTTTTTATAAAATTCCACTCAATTTAAATAGAAGAAAAAGTTGTTGTACCTGTCCATAGACCTTCCTTCCTTGAAGATAATCATTTTCAACAACCACAATACCATCAATAGGATCTACACTATCTAAGTGATCAATGAAGTCTCTTTTACCAAGGTAAACTGTGACTTTTCCTATAACAATAAATAAGTATAATGAAATGCTTGTAAAACTTAAAAGAATATTTTTAATATTTCTTTTAGATCAATATGTTACTATTAAGTATAAACGCTTTACACATCATATTCTATTACATACCATTTGGGGTAGTCTTCTTGAATACCTTGATGGCTACAACACAAGCCAAAAACAAGAAAGGAAACATTTGGTACCTTTCTCCAATCAAATGAATTAATAGAAGTTTGTTTCCCGCCCAGAAGTGACAGTCTCTTAACATGAACAGGGAACTTCATATAGTCCTGGAAGGGCTTCTCGCTAGAAGCCATACTACTAATAGCATTATTTTATTACACAAGTTAGCTAATGAGATTAGAACAGACATATATGAATTTTGTTACGTGCGTTGCAGAACTGGCTCAGTACCTCATATACTTTCAGTCAAGAAACATGATGGAATTTAAAAGGAGTGCAAATCGTTATTGTAGTTTTTACAGTGTACGAACAACATTGTTATAAAAAATTTATAAAAAGTATTATAATAATTATGTTTATCCTATGTATATTTGTAAACAAAAATGCTTATTTACATTTATATACAATTATACATTCAATTGACACAATAGAGGCCAAAATAAAGAAATACGCGTGATCAGTCTTAATATTTATATTTATTTCAATAATAAGTGCTTACATAGTATAATATGGAGGTATTTTAATTGAAATCAAATCCCTTGAATGTCTAAGGAATCATTTATGCATATTTTTACACAATGATAAACAATATCCATGTTTCTCAAGTAGGTATTACTTATCATTGTTAATTAGAATCACTTGTATTCCTTTCTCCTTTCACATTCAGTAATCAATAAACAATTGATATATCATATTTATGTCATTGTGCAAACGCTATTTAGTACTGTTTCCAAATTGTTCTGGTAACTGAAAGACATCTTCCTTTTGGAAATAAGTAAGGCAAATGTTAATGCCCTTCCTCAAAATGTAAATTTGCAAGTAAGGAAACATTTGAAATATCTAAATCTCTTTTTAAATATAAAAAAAATAAACGCAAAAAAAAAGATAGATTATAAAAACAAATAATTATAAACTAAATAATTTTAAAACCAATAACAATATGTAATAAGTAGTAGAATTATTGTGATAAATATGTCTAATAATAGGCACAGTTAAAATATAGATATAGTATATTCATTATTTACTGTTTTATTATGCTACAGAAAGTCGTTGCTACCAGGGAACAGAAATATTTGCGAAATTTTATGAAACCTTTATTTCAAATACTTATTTTTGACAATATATTCATACAATGCTATAGACTATACGTTATCTTGATTTCTTTACAAATTTTCGTATTTGTATTTCGAACAGAAAAAATACTTTTGCTAAGAAAGAACTTGTAACACATACATAAAAGTTCATTTAAATGTAAGTAATTATAACAAATCAAAAATTTATCCTAAAATATACTGAGACATCAAAGATTCATTTCTTAATTTTAAACAAAAAATTATTTTGTGTATTTGCTGGCAATTTAATTTTATTAATTATATACGTTATTCAAGTTCGAACACTTCTATTTTGGGGGAAATGCTGCTTGCATTGAAAATTTATATACGCGAAAAGTATACACAAACAAAAATATTTCATACCCTGATCGTCAAAATAAAGCTTCCTACATACGTAAAAGTTATTCATCATATATTTTGTACAAATAAGATAAAATTCAATGAGAACAACTTTCCCCAACATACTATTTAATGATCTTTTTCATATTCACAGTGCTTTCTGCCAAGAACTTCAATGTATGTTTGTACGCTTGCTTTACAAGAGTATTTGCATACAATTGAGCAACATTTAATACAATGTACCATTAAATCAACAAAGAGTTATTTGTATTATTTGATATTATTTTTAACATTTTTTGTTATAACGTGCAAGAAATGAACATTTATCTAATTTTAATGAATTACGCGACGTTACAGAACCCTGTGCAAGTCAAGCTCTCAACTTCAAGCATAGTCATGCACTGTGTATAACTTCTGTACGTATTAATATTTGTACACAGTTATAATCTCGGTACAGTTCCCTGATACCAGCGTATTTCTAACATCAGACAGTACAAATATTGTTAGTTTCAATAGTATACACTGTAGATTTTTGTAGTATGCTGTTTACTGCAAACCTACTAAACTTACATTACTAATTTTTTTCTTTTTTTTATCAGACACGTTTTTTTTTCAATGTAAATCATAGTATGAATTTTTTTAATGATATTTCCTTGAACGAGGTGGTGCTGCATACCATGAATTAAATTTCAAGCAAAAATTTATCTCACACAGTAGAAATCTACAATAGTAAAAAAACTAATAAAAATCTGATCACATTAATAGAAGCCTCTTTTTTCATAATTATTCTATATAGTAAAGATCAAATGTCATTAGCATACACATATATTCTCACCTAATATTCTTCACAGAAACATGACCTTATAAATAAGAATCTTGTTTTAGGATAGATCTAAAATACAGAAATCATTAAAATAAAATATTCTTTAAAAAAAAAAAGTTTTACTTACAACTTGGCGCAGCTGCAGATTCAAATCTTTTTTGTATCTGATCATAGGTAAATTTAACAAAAGCATCATATTGTTCAGAGAGCTTCATATTCAAAATCTGATCATATTCCTCTCGAATCTGTGTTTCTTGTTCCTTAAGCATACGTTCACAGATCAAACCAACCTATAACATTATTTAATTAACAGTTTTCAACTCATTAACTATGGGCCCATTAAATAATGAATGATGTATACTTGTCTGAATGTAAATAAGGGTTTTTCTTTTCCACTAGGGCTATAACTATATGAATTTGAACCACATGCAGATGGGCTTGAAGGACTAGCAGGACCCTCCATATCTGAAGAATCACCACCATTGTTTTGTGGACTAAAATGCAACTGTTTGCGTCGATGCAGTCTCCGAATCTCTTCTCTTATATTGGCAGCCATTTTTTCTATATACAAAAAATATTATATTTTCTTACAAAAACTGTGACTTCAATGACATTGACACTTGGTCAATAAATGAAGAATTTAATTTATAGAAATTCTATAAATACACAAGTATCTCAAAGTATAGAATAAACATTAATAAAATTACATTTATTATAACATATTTTATAAATATTTAAACATAAACTGAAATAACAATAATAACATTTTTAATCAACATTTTCAGATAATTTATTTAAACAATGTAAAAGCTACAAACAATTTTTGAAAGTATAAACATATTTTAAAATAATGACAAAACATTAAATTAATAAGAAAAAGGAGGGTTCATTCTTAATGTCCGTTACTACATTACCATATGATTTACGCATCTCCCCCTACCAAAACGCCGCACCTTCCCTCCCCCTTTAAACGTTGTGAATTTAAGTTTTAAATCGCTAAAACGATCTAGCCCTCCCTTCTCTGTCATAATGTGGTAAGAAAGAACGAAATGGAAAAAAGAAAAATTAAAAATGGCCGTGGCTTATAGCAATTACCAGGGGTAAGTTTATGGGTTACTTCGCCAAAAGGCGATGGATTTTGTGGCCTGGAATTGGCTTGCGTTGATGTACCGGGAGAGACACACATTGGTACACATCTTCGTCGTTTACTAGGGCGACCATGACTATGCACCGGGTCGAACTCCAAAGATCTCTTTAGAGTGGCGCAGGCCATTTCTCTCGTTTACCGTCCTGTTCACGACTGACACCCAAATTATGGGTTTAGCCCGCGAGTAACGATGATTATGCCGAAAAATACAGCAAAACCACCGTATACGCGCACTGTCTGAATAGATTCTCTAACTGCACTCTAGTTCTTCTGACTTCCTTCGTGCTGATCTCCTCGGATTTCTTCGTACTTTGACTGAGCTGCACCAAAACAAACACTGCGGTAAAACAATATGGCTGGCAACCACGGTTTGTCGGCTAGGAACAACCACGGAACGAATGTCTCAACCATCAAAGCACCATCTTTTCACTGGGCACTGCTTGCATTCCGAAATGTATACGTCGCAGACTCAACTAACCCGAACCCTTCGTTTCTGATTGGTCAATAGGTTGCAAGGTGGCGTCTCTGCATTTCCTCTTTCTGACGTATTTTAATTGAAGTGCGAAAATTAAAGATTTCAATACTGAAATTTTCATTCTTCTCAAAACCGCAGTATTTGATATGCATTTATTAGAATTTTAGGATCAACGTAAAACTAATTAATCATCTGACAAAAAATGGATTCTTTTCGAAATAAATGTCGTATACGTATAAAACGTAATAAGTTGTTTGTTGAATAAAAAAGTTATCAATTCTTGCATTACTCGTGGAATCTTCTTATTTTATTTATATGACATGCCTTAGCTAAAAGATTTCAAATACTTAGGTTTATTAAAGTCACTGTTTACATAATTAAACATTTCTTTTGCCATTAAATTTGAAACGTTTCTCTGAAACGTATGTTCCCTGACACGTATTGTTATGAATATTACGTTTGAAATAACACACTGATAATTTCGAATAGTTAATTAGCTTTTAATGTTTCAATGTATTATCTTCCGTTATAGTAAAGTATTTAATAATTATGTGTCAACGATGGGCAATTTTACAGGTTTGTGAAAATAATTTGGATCTTCGTTTAAAAACGATTTCGTAAAGCATGCGCATAAACTTCTACCTTCTCTCTCTCTATTCACTTGGGGAATTTTAAGCGGTGTCAAGAAGAATTCTTACGCCATTCTATATTTACCATTTTTACTGAATTGTTATACGTTTTATCTATTTTCTTGTAGCCCGTCCAAAGAAGCGGCGAACAATGACAACAGTAAGTCCTGTGGTAATAGCAGCTACAGCTAGACATACAGCAACAGTAAGTAAAAAATATGTTTCTAAAATATTTCTTTCTTGGTTATATCTGATGGAACATGATTTTTAATTAATTATAAGTTAATTATTGCTGACATAATTTCATTCTACAAACATTAAATGCCAGTAAAATACTTTTTTCTATTCCTGTTCAAATGTTGTATGATACTTATATTTTGTCTAAAAGTAATTCAATATTAGATATTACTTTTTATGACACACATACTGTTACAAAATATGTCCATAAGGACTAATTTTATTAGTTTTACATAACACATTATTTCTGTTTCAGCTTATATTTTTTCATGGGCTAGGTGATACAGGGTAAATAATATATTGTTATGTAATAAAATTATAATAATACAATTTTGTGTCTTACATTTGTTTTATTTGTTTTGCAGGCATGGTTGGGCTAGTTCAATGGGTGCAGTAAGATCTCCTCACATTAAAGTTATTTGTCCAACTGCGTATGTATATTTAGATAAAAAATCACCAAGTACTAATAAATGAGAATATTTAGTAGGTTTTTTCAAAATCAGTATGTCATTTAGTTCTATTGTTTTAGGCCTACAATGCCAGTAACATTAAATGCAGGATTTAGAATGCCTTCATGGTAGGTGATACTTATGGAGCTCCTATAGGTCATAAATGTATGAGTAACTTACTGTACTAGTGAGAAAAAATAATTGATATGTTAATAAATTTAGGTTTGATTTACGATCTTTGGAACCAAGTGGACCTGAAGATGAAGAGGGTATCCGTAGAGCTGCAGAAATGGTACATACTTTAATTGCAGAAGAAGTTGCAGCTGGAATTCCTACACAACGTATTGTTCTGGGTGGTTTTAGTCAGGGTGGTGCTCTTGCTATATTTAGTGCTCTCACATTTCCAGAACCTTTAGCTGGTATTATAGCTTTATCAGCTTGGATTCCATTGCACCAAAAATTTCCTGTTGTATGTATATTTACATTATTATAATACATTTGATAATACATGAATATTTATAACATTACATATTTTGTAGGAAGCAATAGGAAATAAAAACACTCCATTGCTACAATGTCATGGTGATTGTGATCCTATAGTGCCGTACAGATGGGGTCAATTAACTGCATCTGTCCTAAAACAATTCATGACACAAACAGAATTTAAAACTTATAGAGGAATGATGCATACATCTTGTGATGAGGTAGGAATAATACATATTATTTCAAATTCACTACAATTTCAGGAAGTAAAGATTGCTTAAGTATTAGCAAGATTTTTATATTCTAACACCTCAGATAGTAATGTTATGGGCATTCTTGCATTAATTTATTTATTAATGATTGTTACTTCCACAGGAAATGCGCGACATGAAGAAATTCATCGAAAAAGTTTTGAAGCCGTAATAGTTATATTAAATATATATTAATGTTTTAAATATTAACCTTATTACTTTATTGTTCTTTATTAAAAATGAATTACTTCCAATTTTACTGCTACTTAATTCTAGCGCTTGATGAAGTAAAGACAGCAGTAGGTGAAAATGTTTAAAATCCTAAACAAAAATCATAATATTAGTATAATATTATTTGGGGTAAATACTTTTTTTTCGTTACCATTTATGTACATTATAATGAATTTTGTCTGTTTTAAGATACCAAAGCCGCTATTATGATACTTCCAGATTTTACTTTTATAATACATATTAGCAATTTTTGACATTTGTGTACCTTATTCTAAATGCTTTATTATGTAAAAGGTAATGATACTAAAGAGTAATACATTACCTTGAATGCATTTTTTTTAGAAGTTTAAGTAACGTTATTTTATTCAGATTATAATACTTTGTTTAAAATGAAATCACTTGGAATTAATAACATAAAGAGAATGAACTAATTAACAAGTAATTTATTTTTAAACAAAGTTGCCGTCTCCTAATAGATGTACTAATTCTAGTTGGTTTAGTTCTGGTTTAACAGCTTCCATAAAAATTTTCGATGCTAGTATATTTAAATAAAAATCTTAATTTGTATATTATAGTGGTTACAAACTTTTAAACATTCTTTATAATTTGTACATTTTATATACGTTATACGTCATGTACAAACACTGCTACTTAAAAAATGACTTTTGTAGAGATGTTGTCTAGAAGACAGTAATATGGTCGTGTAATCTGTGATTACAAAATATAGTTTTAAAAACAACAAACTTGGTACTTCTTGATAGATAGCATATCATAAATGCTAATCGTAAAAAAATACGTATATCAGGTATGATACCATTGGCAAGTGTATAGTACAGGATTGCTACTCTTCCAGTACTTGTTTTAGATTTAATTAAATGTTACTATTAAGAACAGAAAGGATTATCATCATTCATCAAAAAGTATTTAAATGAAAAGCAATACTAGTGATGTAATAAAACATAAGAATGATCATTTGTAACATTCACTTGTATTATTAAAACAGAACAAATCATGCTCATTACACAATTATTTTTCTTTGTTTAATACTTTGTACGAAAACAACTGATTGTGTAATTGATTTTTCCGTAATAGTACTATCTTTCAGAGCAAAACTATTATTTTCTTTGTTGCATCTGAACTTCCCAACTAAATGAAAGTACGGCTGTGATTTAATATCCAGGCTATCATATGATAGCCTTATTATTTAGTTATTGAAATTCAGTTAAATAATTTATTCTTCTGTAGAGTATGATAAAAAATAAAATAACATTCAATACTATGAAAGTATCCTTCATTAGTATGTCCATTATTTATTTAAATTCTTAATTTATGATAAAAAATGGTTACTATATTTGTCTGAATAAATTTGTTGTTGTTATTATCAACATTCGCATGTAGATTAGCAAGTCAACTGCATTGTTGCACTTATCAAAGATAACCATAAAGCGTTTCAATACCCTCTGTTTGTATTCTGCAAAGGTTATGGTTTTACTCGATATTTTATCATACATAATTAATAAATAACAATTCGTAAACACGTTTTAATTACTCGTGGAAGTATAATTGTAAGAAAAATTTTTAATCAATTCCATGTATTTAAATATTGTTTGGTGAAATACATTTCTGTATGCATATTGTTAAGGTATCATAAGGAATAAAATACAATCTGTTTATTGGTCATATAAACGCTTTTTACGTATTTGTATTATTCTTCAAATCAGAAGAACTAACTTTTTTATATCATGGAAAATGATGATATTCTAAGTTTTGCAGAAAATGGAATGTTAAAAGTGATACTAAATCAACCAAGAAAAAAAAATGCTATTACTATTCCCGTAAGTTGTTTTTTTCTGTAATAATAAACATACTATAAAAATATGTTTTAAATATTGATTATGTACAGATGTATAAAAAGTTGATGCAAATTTTACATGATTCTATTCAAGACGATAGCCTGTATGTAGTAGTTTTAACTGGTACTGGAACTTTTTTTAGTAGTGGAAACGATTTCAATTCTTTACTAACGGAAGTAGATAATCTTGATCCCGAAGATGTTTCAAATATTTTTAAGTACGTGATTACATATTTGTTAGTTGTTTGAATTCTTTCGTGTATCTAAACTAACATTATTTTTTAGAAAATTTGTGGATACATTAATTTCATATCCCAAACTTTTAATAGCTATTGTAAATGGTCCAGCAATTGGAATTGCAGTAACATTCCTTCCATTATTTGATATGGTGTATACCACGGATACGGTAATATTTATCTGTAAAAAAAAAATAATTTATTATATTTAGTAATCTATAAGGACTCTATAAATACTCATACAATATTACAGGCTTACTTCCTAACACCATTCACAAACTTAGGCCTTTCTGCAGAAGGATGCTCTACATATACATTTCCTAAGATATTTGGGCATTCCAAGGTATTTAAAAATCATTATTTTACTTGTGAATTTTTACTTGTAACTTTTTTTTAGGCTGGTGATATGTTATATTTGGGTTATAAAATGTCAGCTTTTGAAGCTAAACAATATGGTTTAGTTAGTGAAGTATATAAAGAGGGATGTATAGACGAAGTTTGGACATATTTAAAGAAGTTATCTCAACTTTCATCAGAAGTATATTTCAATATAATTTGTTTTTATGTAAAATATAGATGGTATAATTATTTTAAATAAACTAATTCTTTTTCAGTCAATACTTGCAACTAAATCCTTAGTTAAAAGATGGAATGAAAAAGTATTGTTGGAAGTTAATGTTGAAGAATCAAAGGAACTTTTAAAACGTATACAATCTTCTGATTTCTCAGAGAGAATCATGAATATGCTATTACACAAAAACAAACTTTAAACATTTCTTAATATAATTAAGCTAATATAAAAACTTTTATTTGTTTATTATAGAATTTTTCATTATAAAAGTTATGTTATTAGATATTTCTAATAGCATAGCTTCCTAAAAAATAATAAAAAATAATTATTATCAATATTTCATATCACAGTTTAATGTTAAATCGTTCTTACTTGAAGTATTTTATCCGGAACTGGCTGCTGATAATGTTCCCATTTTGAAAGTTGGTTAATGGTTAAATTTGGCAGAGGTGCTTTACTGTTTAAAAGAAATTGATATTCCCGTTCATTTTCTTGATGTAACATTTGAGGTGCCTTTTCTATTTTATTACAACCATTACAAGAACATTCCATCAAATCATGTGTTAAACAATTTGTATCTGTTGTTAACGTAAATAAATCCTACAAATTTTGTAATGATTGTTAATATTTTGTAAACTACAAGTGTATATATTTTTAATGAACAAACCTTTAATTCAGTCATAGATAATTTAAGAGAAGCAAAACTATTTGAGTCCACTACAGTTTCGCTTAATCCTGCTTTACTGATTTGTCTTTGAAAAATCTTTTCTTCAATTGTGCCTGCTGTTAGTAATCTACATATTTTTTACAATATTATGAAAATGCTTATAAATCGTTTTTACAGTTATTAAAAATTTAAAATATTCGAACCTTAATATATAAACATCTTTTTTCTGACCATCTCTCCAGATTCTTGCCATAGCTTGAGAATCAGATGCTGGATTCCAATCCGAATCAAACAGTATAAGTCTAGATGCCCCAAATAAGTTTAGTCCAACTCCACCAGCTTTTGCACTTAGTAAAAATATTTCTATAAAAATTACATCAATATTAACAAGGTGTTACGAGTTAAATATTTCACGCTGTTAATTGTATGTACTAACTATTGTTATCATTCTTTGAATTGAATCGTTCGATGATCTTAGATCTTGTTGTAACTGGTGTACTTCCATCTAATCTAAGGAAGTGCAAGCCTTCTGCATTACAAACAGTTTCTAGTATGTCTAGTGTTTGTGTGAAGTATGAAATTAATACCAATTTTTCGTCTGTATTTTTTAAATTTTTCATCAACGTGTGTACAAGCGAAATTTTTCCACAATATTGTGTTTTCGACATATTTGTATAATTATTTATGTCAGGGGTTCTACTTAAATTTTTTAAATCATTATGCAGAAACTCATTCTTGTCATTATAAAATAATTTCGGATGATTACAAATTTTTTTAAGAGTCGTTATCACCGTTAAGTGTGGTATATTATTATTTGGTAGTATACTTTTATTGAACCATGTATCCGTAACTAGCGAATACAACTTCTCTTGTTCTTTTGATAAACGACAAAACACAATTAATTCGTGTTTGGATGGTAAATACTTATTAATTATTTCTTGTGTCCGTCTTAAAATAAAACATTTTGTTTTTTCGTGTAATTCACTGGCCCTTTCAGTTCCCAGAGATACAACACTATCTGGTGCGTGAGGACATCGTGATGCTACGATAGGATTTTCATAATAATTTTTAAAGTCATAATTGCTACCCAAAATACTGGGATTTACGAAATTAACTAAAGCAAAAAACTCTTGTAAATCATTCTGTATTGGAGTTCCAGTCAATAGAATTCTTCTTTTGCAATTCATGTTATTTAAAATCTAAAACAGTATAATATATTGATCCTACTGCTTTATGTTTTTTTAAATAATAATTCTTAATTTTACCTTTGCTGCTTTTATATCATTGTTTTTTAATCTGTGTCCTTCATCACATACAATTAAATCAAAATTTATTTGTTCAAGTTCTTCTTCACACCTAATAAGCATATCATAACTAATAATTATCACTGAATTCCTTGCCTGTTTTTTGAAGTCTTTTGGCTTGTTTTTGGCATTTACAACATATGGACAGAGTCTATGAAAGCCCAACCAATGTTTAAATTCTTTATTCCAATTATTACACAGGCTACTAGGAGTTACTATTAGTACATTTTTTAATATTGGTTTTCCATATGGTCCTTTCTTCAATAATGTCCAGATAAGTGTAATACATTGCAATGTTTTGCCAAGACCCATTTCATCAGCCAAAATTGCACCATAGTAATTGCATGTCTTTAATCCCATGATACATTCATATAAAAATATAATACCGTGACGCTGATGTGGTCTAACTACATTTACTAAACAAGCATCTACAGATACTTCTATTTCATTTTCTGGTGTTTCATCTTCCATCCAACTTTTTGAAGCATAAATAGCAGGCATTACCAGTGGATCATATATCAATTTCAACCCTTTGATACAACATCAATGTTAATATTGTTATAATATTATAAAGTTTGACTTTTATAAAAATTTCTGTCATAACAAACCTTGTTGTAATAAATTAAATGGAATGTATGGGCCAGAATTTGTAGACTTGAATTTCTTTTTAGGTGGTTCTGGAATAGTTTCCTTGGGAACTTCATTTGATATAGATTTTGTACATAATACTTTATCAACTATCTGTGAAACATGATGTATTAATTTCATATGCCAGCAATTTATATGTATTTGCTTTTACCTCAATTTCCTTATTTCCCATATACATTCTAAAACCTTCTACTAGAATTTTTGGATTAACTACACTTGTATGAATTACATTATCCTCTGTATCCTATAAATGTATAATGTAAAACTACATAATCTGTCCATTGACTTAGTAATCTAGAATTATATATAGCCTACTTGGATGTATTACCTTTAAGATTGCATGTTTTCCCTTAACTTCCAAAATTCCATCATCTTCCCATTTTTTATGTTTCCTTGTTGATTGTTTACCGATTACTACATTAAAAAACCTAAATAGAAACATAAACAATTAAATCAAATTATTATTGTAATATATCGACATTAACATACAAACATTTTTTCAGCAGGTGTAGCTGAATTTTCTACATTAGCTGAATTATCCTTGTCTTTGTTTGTGCTGATCACATCATTTTCTTTCTGTATTGTTGTACAGCTTTGTTCAGGTCTCTTTAATAAATTAAGTATTTTCGTAGTACTTCTAACAGAAGTTTGCTCAATATTTTCTGGCAATTTATTATCATTTTCCACATTTTCTTTTGATTTAGTACCTGTTGATTGTTGGTGTTTTAAGATGGATTTAAAATCTCTGATTCGGCTATTACGATACATAATAAATGCGTATATATATATATAATACTTTATTGAAGATATTTTACACTTAAAATATATAATAATATGATATCGAATGATATTAAATGAATTGTCAATACAAATTTAAGATCGTTGTGGTTTCGTCTGAGGTTGATCTATTTGTAACTTAAGAGTGAAATCTGTGTTCCCGCGTTAAAGGACGAGTT
This sequence comes from Osmia lignaria lignaria, assembly GCF_051020975.1. NCBI lineage: Eukaryota > Metazoa > Arthropoda > Insecta > Hymenoptera > Megachilidae > Osmia > Osmia lignaria. Next base: position 8,800,054 of record NC_135033.1, on the reverse strand, counting down.
CAAAAAGAATGTATTTTATGTATAATCATTTGAAAAAATCATATTTTACATATAGAATTACAAATAAAATAAGTTGGTAAGGCAATAAAAGAAAAGTTTAATCTTGTAATGACATAAAATAGCTTTACAAAATGTAATTCTTCAAGAATATTTTTCGTTATTGTTAACAACCTAAAGGTTGTCCTCATGAAGCATTAATATATGCCAGTGTGAATGCATGTCTGTATGTCCTATCTAATTTGTGAATGTATAGTATGTAGTAGTAACTTACGTATCATATTTGTAAAATTTCACAGTGGAAATGTTTGCACGAGCATAAGTATGCATCGTTAAATTATTTCAATTTTGAAGGATAAGATGTTTCCAGAAGAATATGGTGCTTCTAAATAAGGTAGGTGGAAAGATTAACGCGTATAAACAATAAATTCATAAACAAACAAAAACACTATAATTTATGTGGTCTTTTTCAGAGGTTCTATCATAGATGAAGGAATTAATTTGACGAAGTCGTAAAATCATCTTCGACAAACGAACGAAAAAGATGTATTGCCTACAGTGGTTAATTCCTGTGTTGCTGATACCAAAGCCAGTAAATCCAGCTCTGCTACAAACTTATCTTATGTTTATGACACTTTATTTAATTGGATTCTTCCTAGAACGAAAACCATGCACTGTTTGTAGTTTAGTATTTCTTGTCGCAGTTTTACTGAATTGTTATAGTGGTACTGGTAATTGTATACTTTGGAGCACAAATTGTGATACAGTGAAATGTGACAATAGTTAAGGTTATTAGAATATTCATTTTAGATTTAACAATTGTTTTTACCTTCATTTTTGTTTTAGAAGAATATATCTAATTATTTATCAATGATAACTATAACTTATTAATAAAATTTATACATCTGTGTGTACGCATACACGTATGCATGTATGAATTTTGTTATGTGTACATAAATATGACTCTTGATTCAATCATAACTCCTAACAATTTTTGCAAATGATATGTGTATTTATATATGTGCATACATTAGTATGTATGTACATGTATATATACTCACACTCATCTTTATTCATATAAGATGTAAGGATATACAAAACTACTAGGCCATAAAACATTTTGCATGAAACTAAGAAACTTCCTTGCATAAGATCATTACATTTTAAGTTTGAAAGATTATTAAGATATATTTTTTTGTAGATATATTTAAATGTAATTCCATTTACTTTGATCTTATTGTCTGATTATACAGTGTACATAAAATTATTTTTGATCTAGAGAATTTGATTTTCTTTATGTATTGTATACTTCGAAGTTAAGATATTTACTAATTACTTAATTAAAATAAATGTTTGCTTCACAAATTTTATAAGCAATATTTATTGTTACTTGAGTTTAAATTGAATGTTCTTTCACTTTGTGAATAGTCTTTGGATGTAATGATTATGTACTAACTGCCAATTTTATTGAATTCAGAATCCAGAATAAGCTTAATTACAGTTATTTAAAATATTCTGGACAATTAATTGAGCAATATAACTATAAAGTTTATTGATGCAATATGAAGTTTTAAGGATGTAAGATTAGGATACATATTAAATGTGACAAGCAATAGAAAAGCACATTGTGCTAAAATGTAAAGATGAAGCTAATGAACTCTAAAAGCATACTGATTATATGCTGAGTTTGAAAACTTTTACCTTGTTTGTAAAATGATTGTATATTTATTTTATTAAGCATAGTAAATAGAGGAAATTTAATACATTAGTTCAGAATTCTGTACATAAGTTATTAGTAAATGTATCTTTCAGTTCAGTGCAGGTATTAGTATTTTATTACAACAATGGAAGAAATATACAAAATGTTGCTACAGCAATTAATTAGAATACTATTAAAGAATTGTATGTTTCAAATAAGTATAAAAAGGAAGCCTACAATGTACTGCCAATATGTTTAAATTTATCATTTGAATCAATAGGCAAAAATACAAAAAAATGCTTTCTTAATATAGTAAAATAAATGAAAATTATTTTAACATGAATACATATCTGTGATGTTTGGAGTTCCATGCATACATGTCTTGTCAACAACAACATATGTACCTACAGTAAACTTATAGTTTCTCAGTCTTAAAATTGTAAATGAATTGTTTACTACTTGCTTCCATTTATGATTTTTAATGTTAATAATAAATGGAATAATCATAAAATTTGTAAGTAAATGTACATTTGTATAATGTTATAGGAAAGAAACTATTATACATAATTATTACAGCATACTTGTTTTAACTTTTTCCATTTATCTCATTAAGATTTATTAACAAATAGGTAAGATTAATAATAAAAGCAGAGAGGAACAGTGCTCATTTGTTGTAAACGCGAGCTCTCATTAGCGGAAGGAAGTGACGTAATGAGTCAGACCTGCGCACATTGTCGGTAACGAAGATTCTGATTGGTCAAAATTGGATGGCAACTTCCATTGGTGGAAATTTAAAATTGTCGTCCAAAACTTTAATACTAAACGTTTACATCATAAATACACAAGAAAAAGCTGCGTAATATATCTTTTCAACTTCCTTAAAATACCCATCTCGCTTTAAATATTAGTTGTTTGTAATTAACTAACGAATAAAGAGAAATATTAAATTTTTGTGCTAATATGGAAGTCTATGCGTTTTTGCATATGCTAAATAGTTCTATGCAGTGATAAATATGTACAGTATAGAAAAGGATGAATGAAATAATAATACTATTATGTTAGGAAAGATTTATTTATTTTACATTAAAATATTATTGTGGTTTACCACGGCCGAAACCACCGCGGAATTCAACATCGCCGGTACCTGCACCAACATCAGCTTTTTTATCACCAGGACCAGCTGGTCCTCCAGGTCCTCGTCTATATCCAGCACGATCTTCTGTGGGCCTAGATGCTTCACTTCTTGCACCTGTTGCAGGTCGCGGCCTTGTTGTTTCTGACCTCGTTTGTCTCTTAAGGGTTGATGGTACAATTTCTGGAGGTAAATGCAAATATCCGCGCAAATATTCAATGCCTTCGTTCGTCAAGTACCAATAAAAATGTCTCCAAGCAAATTGTTCCTTCACATATCCCCTAGATTTCAAAGACTAAAAACAGAAACTTAGTTTTAATAACAGAATCCATTAAATAATGAGTTAAAAGATGCATAAATAGTTACCTGCATTGCTTTGATAACTTGAAGGTTTGGAATAGATTCCAATTCTGGATGTTTTGGTGCATGGTAATCCTTTTTTGCAACCATAACTCCTTCTTTAAAGAGATATTCGTAGATTGCTACACGATTCTTTTTTGGCATCAACATCCTAAAAACAATAAAATACTGATATAGAAATCAATTATCATTATTCTACATACAACTAATCATCTGGAAGTAAACACAAAAACAGAAGGTTCATTGATCATAATATTACACGATGTAATATGATGTAAAATCAAAAATAACGAAACAAGTTTATAGGTTATAAAACACCTTTGCAACTTCAGCACTTTGCAAGAAGAATAATCAACATTTTTAATATAAAAATACTATCTTCATAACAGTTACTACAATATTTGAATCCAATAGAATAATACATATTTGTATTAACAGCGAAAGAACAGAAATATTCTTTTAGGTTAAGTCTATGGTGTCAATGTTGTTAAATACGATAATAGTTGAAAATATTAATCATATAAAGGTTCTTCAATTTCGCAAAGGTTACAGAATTTAACAAACCTTCTACTTTTTTATATAATACAAATATAAAAATGATTAAAACAGATTCTGTGAGAAATTTAACATACTTGACGTTTCAACGCAAGCCTTTTATCGGAAAGAAGCTTTTCCTCCATTCGATATTCCACATGCACGAATCGATATATCGCTCGAGACTAACCGGAAGTAAGGATCGTTTAGTGAAAATAGTTGTTCAACATTTTTAAAAATGTTAGTTATATATAAATTGTAAAATAAATAAGCTGTTTTATTATACTTTGTAGTTATTTTAATACAGCACAATATATAATAGTAAAAAATTAAATTAATGGAATAGCAAATTTACATGACATTTTGTCATTAAAAAAAGAATTTAGCACGTATGTATGTACAAGAATGTTAAAGATTCGTCGTTCTACATGGAAATTTAAAGGTATGGTAGTTTTCTTTATGATAATAAAAAGTTTCATTCACAATAAAATTGTCAAACGAGTGTCTGATCTAGGCTTTTTCGATGTTTTAAAATAGAATCTGTTAACACAGGCGCCGTGGCGCCTACAAGATTCCAAAACGAAACATAAAGATGGAAAAAATTAAATGTATTTCAAAACAAGAACAAGAACAAGAACTACGCGATAAATTTATAAAATTACATATCATGTAAACGTCTTTAATATTTCTTGTTTAAAAAATCGGAATGCTGAGACGTATATTTTTCCGTAATTGAATTGAAATTTTACAGATCGTGTTGATTTACATAACATTATTATGTTGATGTTAACGTAGGCTTAAAAAAATGCGTCAGCTGTAATCGTCAGAAATATAGTTGTTGAGTGGGTGTCAAACGAATACGCCTATCGTCAGTAAAAAATCATGGTGAGGTAAACAGACGGTATGTATTCTGCGTAATTAATAACTGATGAATAATAAAACAAGAACTATAACTTTAAACAAATAATATTTTAAATTTGAATGTAATTTGCTTCTTAATTTTTTTTACTTTTCAGATGGAGTAACTTCAAGAAATATGTAATTACATGTTTGAAAATCCAATTCTCTCTTACTTTTGTACAATATGGAGCTTTTAATACAAATATTTTTATTTGTTTTGAATCATTATATGTATATTGATTTCATTGAAAGATTTTGTTAAATAAGTTATATACATGTTTATAAAGGAAAGTTTAGTTAATTGTAACTTACTATAAATTAGTTCTGTTACAGTATTGTACATATAATGTATTTTAATTATAAAAAAATATAGAGCATTGATATATTATTTTATAAAGATGCATTTCTCTATACCAGATACACAAGAATTTATTGATACAGCTGGTAATACCTATGTGGTAATTATTTTTACTATGTAATATTTTATTTTTGTTACAATACATTCATGTATATTTATTTTAATTTTAATTTTGTAGGGTTACAATATCCATATAAATGGTTTATTTCATTGTACAGTGAGATATAAACAACTACATAGTCTTCATGAGCAATTGACAAAGGATTTAAATATAAGTCTTCCATCGTTCCCACCAAAAAAATTTTTTCCTTTAACAACAAATCAACAAGAAGAACGTCGTTTTTCTTTGGAAAAATATATCCAGTCAATTGGACAAAATGCAGTGGTTAATAATTCAGGAATATTAAATGGATTTTTATTGAATGCTCAACAAGAAACTGTAGGAGGACCGTGCAATGATGAAGTTATGGATATTTTTCTCATGAATGGCAGCAAAATAATAGTCAATGTTTCCACAGGAGATCATTCTAGTAATGTTTTAAGGGTATTTTTTTTTATTTTAAAAACTTATATCAAAATATATGTTATATAAGGTAATAAGACTTAATTAATGTTTTTTTTTAATAGAAAGTGTGTCAACATCTTAAACTACCAGACCAATATCATTCTTATTTTGCATTATTTATTGTTGCTCAAGATGAAGACAATAGTATTTATTGTGAGTCTGCTTTCATACTACTATATTTTACAGTACTATATACAATTTTTGTTAATTTTTCTTATATATATTATTTTCAGTCTTGAGAAAATTACAAGATTTTGAATCCCCTTTTATAACAAATAAACACATGCATGTTATAGGAAGTAGAGTTGTACTTGGGAGAAATTACTGGGATGTGGGGTATGATGTTAAACTAATGAATAATTCAGTGGCAATGAATTTGTTATATATACAAGCAGTTGCAGAAGTTCAAAGAGGCTGGATTCTTGTTACAGATGAATTGAAAAATCAATTAACTACATTACAAAATTATGAAAAGAAAAGAGAAGTATGTTTAAAGACTTGCTATAGTTTGAGAAACAGAGATACTAATAATCATGTTACATTGCTGTAATCTTTAAACAATGTTGTTTTAGTATGTGGATTTAGTCCGTAGTTTAAAATACTATGGTTATATTCAGTTTGCTCCATGCCTCTGTGACTATCCTCGTTCAGATACAAAAGTATTAGTTGCTATAGGAAGAAACGAATTGAATTTGCGTATATTATCTGATGAAGGAAAACGTGAAGAAATGTTTAAAGTTTCACGAATGCGTTGTTGGCGTATAACTACACTACAAAATGTAATTCTAAAAGAAAATAATGTTGTAAATGTTATTGCATAACTTGGTTTATCTAATTTTTTTTTTCTTTTTTAGGGAGCTGAAAGAAGTGAAGAAAATGACGATTTTAGCTTAGAGTTATCCTTTGAATATTTAGTAGCTAAAAATGAACTACAGTGGATTACAATTATTTCGGAACAAGCTATTTTAATGTCCGTATGTTTGCAAGCTATGATTGATGAATTATTACTAAAAAATGATGGTGGTAATAAAACTCAGGTTAATAAGCAGCCCCATTAATTATCGAATAAATTTAAATAATTTTCCACATTCAATATTTGATCATTTCTTTGTAGGAAGTATCTCAAAAATCTTGGACGTATGTTATGAGAGATGGACAAAGCGTCATAATGGGATCAAGCTCCAATGAATCTGAAGAAAGTAAAAAGGTATGTAAACTAAATAGTACTTACGCTTTATTTATTAAACTATTACATGTATCTTTTCCTTAGAATCATCGTATCAAAGAATCTTCAAGATCAGAACCAATTATGAAAAAACTTGCAGATAAATTATCAATAGTAAAAATGAAAAAATCTAATGATGCTAAAAGTAACATAAGTAACAAATCTCAGGGAAAATATCCATTGGAACATGATGTTATGGAAAACAATGCATTTCGTATGATCGGCGATGATGATTTATAATTACGAAGGGTGATTTCAGCTATTCTGAAAAACATTTTAAAACAAAGTATATTTTTTCTAAACTGCAATGAAACGATGCAAATTTATAGATTTTTTACATGAAATGTAGTAAAACAAATATTTTACTTGTATGCTACTATCATGATCGTTTTATTCATATAAATTTCGAAAAATTTATCAGTTATTTTTAAGATTTATAAAAATAATATAGAAATTAAGGGCTTGAAAATTTGTAACAAGGTTTTTCTAATATATATACACACGTTGATAATAAAGAGGGCATAACAAGTATGCAAACTTCATGGAAGAATGAATGCGTCTTGAACGAAACTCAGTTTACGGAAAGTATCGAAGAAAGTTTTAAAATGGATGAAATAAAAGAACTTAAATAACTTAGAATACATTTTATTATTAAAATCAAATATGCAAAAGGCAGTGATTTTATACTGATTTTATCCGCTTTTGTTTTAAATAAAAATCATTAATATATTTAATTTTAATACTTTTAAATGAGACTAATTCGTGTATTACGCTGTATAATCAGTTTATAATTCTAACTAGATAGGTAATCATTTGTTGGAAAAACGAATTTCTGCCTTCAGTCTGTATATTTTGCCCAAACATATAGAGAATGGTACAATTTATGAGAAAAATGTAAAGTTAAAACGACTTCCTAAACAAATAATTGTAAACTGTAATACAAAAGGATAATAATTTTCTAATACGCAAAATAAAAACATTCGCTATGGTCCTATGAAATAGACTTCTACACGTGTACATTATACTCATAAATATTATAGATCTCTATTTCATGGACTATTAGAATCTTTATAGAAAAAAATTTTTATCGTACTTCTTAATGATGGATAATAGGTAATTATATGGAAATGCATAATTACTTTTTTTTTTTTACAACTTCATTTCCGCATGTTGTTTGCATTTTAGTGATACACGTGGAAGATGAACATAGAAAATTTTTTACTACAAACGTATTTATGCTCTATCAAATGTATAATTCTGCATAAGTCAAATTTATTCATTTCTATTAGATTATTGCAACAGACGTATATTTCGTATATCGCAGTGAATGGTGTGCCCTATTTTTCATCATACAATAAAGATATCTTTTTTTTCTTAAATATAACTTAATTGTCTGTTGGTTTATCAACAGTAAAATCCAATACTATTATTTGAATAATGTTGTATGTCATGGTAGGGCCATATAAAGACTGGATTTAATAATTAATATTTGAATCTCTTCTGACCATAATGTGCATATTTTCTATATCAAAAATATGTTGTTATTCTGTATTGTTATTTTCTAAATAAACAGAAAAGTCAGTTCTGGCTATAGCATTTAAGTATTATAAATCTATTTTCGCTACTTATAAAATAGCCCAACGTCAGCAAAGAATTACTCCATTATGTCGTAATATCCTTAATAATAGGTGCATGCGTTACTGTTTCATTTGCAGAACTGGTACAAATATGCATTGAAATCTTTATTAACGCCGAAAGTAATATTAACGTGTTTCAAAATCTCAAATGTGAAAATCGTTTAAAAAATGCATTTTAATAGAATAAAAAGTTTTACATAAATCTAAAAATATAAATCTTGCCATTGTTTTATGACGACTATTCTCAACAATTTAAATACTGACTTAACGAATTATTGAAATATTAAAATACGTTCTAATACGGAAGACTAATTTTAGTACATTCATTCGTCAAATATTTTACAGTGAGATGTTACTCTCATTGTGATGTTGCATACTTCAAAAAAATAAAAAAAAATAAAACATTTCGTAGGTTTACTTTTACGGGAATTAAAAATGAAATTGTTAAACGTAAAAACGAATATTTCATAAACTAATTATAATATCTACAGGTAACGCATAACTTATTTATGGCAGTAAAAAAGGAGTAAGTTTCATAACACTTTTTTTCTAAAAATTGCTTCACGAGCAAACGATACATTAGCACACAAAACTATATAAATATATTTTCGGGATGATCTCCATGCATGTGTTTCGTATGAGCGATGATACTGTAATATTATGGATAAAATAAATGGCATAGTATGTGACTAGCGTAAGATAAAAACCGAATATCAATTTTACATGGACGTCCACTTTCTTCTTCAATAAAAAAAAAAAAATCACAAACATGGCTTACTAATATTGTTTACTCTCGTTGCATTTAACTTTTAAAGAACGCTAAATGGACTTCGTATCTTTATAAGCATATGTAACTGATAAACATAATGATAAAAAAAAATTAAGTATAATGATTATTTGTTTATCTAAATCGCGTAAAATAATTTACATTGGTGACGTGAGGCTATTGGCTAGTATTAGTTACTCGTACTTGATTCACAAAAAGAGAGAACATTGCTTTAAAAACAAAAGAAAATATCATTAATCGCTAATATTCGTGTTGTAAATGAATGTTTAGTCAAATGTGATCAATGTTCTTCTTTTTGATGAATCCAAGGGCGAGATGAATAAAATCTATTCATTTATACAACTGTACACCCTTTATCTACCGTCATCACACTTATTTGTATGAAAAAAGTAACCAAACTGTTAGAAGTTTTGCTGGCGTTTCCGCTTAGTATCCATAGCATCAAGAATCGGTTGTCTCTTTGTTTGGTACCTTCTTCTTAACTCATCAATTTCGCGTTCCATTTCTGCGTCCAAATTAGCCATTCGTTGCTGTAGTTCCTCGTACGAGAGAAACTTCAGCTGCAGGATATGGTTGTTTATCTATATTCAAGTTTTTTTTAATGATGCCTAAAGTGGCATTATATCGATCGATTTTAAGTCAAAGAAAGATACTACGAAGTACTCGTGAAAAACTCGTTTAACCTGACTGATGCTATTTAAAAGTTATAACTATTTAATACTTACGAAATCAAAGTCGCGTTCCGTGAAGACATTTTGGAACTTGGATATGTTATTATGAGGCTGTTCTTGTACCGGATGAGAAATTTGATTAAGTTGTAATTGCAAATGACTTTGAAACCTTTGAGATTCTGTTGGACTTCGTAATTCTAATTTATTTTCATTATCTTGATTATGTGCTCCAAGTATTTGTCCATTACCCTAAGAACGATGAAATCAGTATCTTGTATATTTTAAAATGTAACATGAATCTTACCTTCCCTATTTCCGGTGCTTCCTTTTTGTCAAAATGATCTAAAAACAGTGGTCGATATTTCTTTCCAGATTCAACGGACCCTGTATTATGACCTGTAAAAAGATAAATTGTATTAGTTCAATTAAATTAATTAATCTGTCACAATTTAATATAGAATCATTCTTACTAACGTTTCATGGTCGCTTCGGTATCTGTATCACTATTAATAACCATTGTGCCCAAGTCTAACATTGCAGAAACAAGCGTTCCTGTATCTGGAAGATCGTGACTCGGTACTAAAGTTCCTGTGTCCTCTGGTAAAGGTTTCATTGTTCCACTACAGTCTTCTTCATCCTTATAATAATCGGTAAATATTTAATATAATTGTTATCATATATTTAGTAGAACATATCAATGAATTTTAACACAATACAAACCGAATCTTCTGTCTGGTTTTGATTTTTGATTGCAACATTATTGATAACATGAGCACGATGTGCACTCTGTTTTTCTCTTATTTCATGTGCTTCTGCAATCATTAGACTGAGAATACTTGGTTGTTTAGCATTACCTGTAACCAAATATTGTATCAATACTAATAAAAAAAATGAAACTTATTTAAGTGATTCAATTAAGTTAATAATTTCACTAGCTTTTTACCTATAAATTCGTGATTTAGAAGCTCAGTAGCAGTAGCTCTTTCTTCTGGATTTTTAACAAGGCACCCACTGACAAAATCGATAAATTCAGAACTCCATTGGTCTGGTTCTCTAAAGCTAGGTGGTGGTTTAGTTGGTATCATAAATATTGCTCTCATCGGATGTATATCACCATATGGTGGTTTGCCTTCTGCCATTTCTAAAGCAGTTATACCAAGGGACCATATGTCTGCAACACAATCGTATCCAATTTCTTGTATAACTTCTGGAGCCATCCAGAATGGAGTTCCTATGACTGTATTACGCTTTGCCATTGTATCCTAAAACAATTGTTCCAAGTTAATGTTCACTCTTCTTAGATAAAAAAAAGCTTAGTTTGCATATATATAGAAATTATTAGACAATAGAGTTATTACAGTTAATTGTCCTGCTACTCCAAAGTCTGCCAACTTTGCATGCCCTTCATTGTTGAGTAGAATATTCCCTGCTTTAATATCTCTATGTATTTTTCTTCTCAAATGAAGATACTCCAAACCTTTTAAAGTATCACTGAGGATAGTTGCTATTTCATCCTCTTGAAGAGTTTTTTTCCTTAACCTCATAATATCACTTACAGATCCAGCTCCACAATATTCCATTACAATCTGTGAAAGTATATTCTGATGAATATGATCAAAGGATATGTATCATAATTTTACTCTCCATAATGATAATATTTAAAGTTACCCATAAATCAGTGTTCTTAAAGTAGCTTCCATAATATTTAACAACATATGGAGAATCACACTGTTGCATGATAGAAATCTCTTTTATAATTTCTTGTAAATCTGTGTCCACAGGAACTTGTTTAATGGCAAGTACCTGTCCACTTTCTTTGTGCAATGCTTTATAAACTGATCCATACGATCTATGTAAAAATATGATCACCATTAAATTATAAGAAATATTAATATTTCTCATTGACAATCTCATCAACTTACCCTTCTCCTAACTTGCATATTATATCAAACACTTCCTCTGGTTGTCTTGTTAAACTTTCTTCTGACAACTTTTTTAATTCACTATAAAACAGGTTATTTTAAATGTTAAATTAGATACAATTTTTCGTTTACAATTAGCTTGTTTATTTTTATTTTACAAAATTGGATTGTACAAAACATTTGTATGATAGGTGTCATACAACATAAAGCTGTGTCAATATTTTAAGATAATTACAGTAAGTAACGAATTCTAGTAGTACCAAAAGAAATGAAAAAATTCCCAACAATTGAATGCTTTTCAAATTTATTCGAGCAAGCAAAAATAATCGTGAGCATATTAAATGCAACGAAATTGATAACGCAGGTTAACAAAGAAACAAAGAATCGATACGGTATAGTTTTTTCATATAACAAACGAAATGCATTAAGGATTGAGAGTCGATTCTTTCCAGCTACGAATAACTTCCGTCTGCAGATTCATAAAGTTCTTCAAGTTTAAAAACACGAAGTAAAAACAATTAAATACCTCTTCGAAGACATTTTCGCTTTTCGCGTCAACGAGTTCTTACGTGAATAAAAACACCTTCAGTATTTACACAAATAACTTAACGTGGATAAAACAGATATCATTCCGGTTGTAAAAACATAGTCAATTTAAAATAGAAGTGTTACATTTTTGTCAATAAATTAAAGTAACCACACAACCGAAATATCGAAACAGTGACTACAGAGGCAAAAGACTGAACATGCCTTTGTTTTTAAGGAGTTATAATTTAGGGGGTCACAGACGCCCCAGATGAGATCAAGATGAGATCTTTGTGTTCAAAGAGAATCCAGATGATCCTTGACCAACCAAGATCCTACGCCTTTCTTAAGTTTGTAAATTATTCTTAAAGCACAAGGAATGGCATAAAGGTGAAAATACAATTTGCGGATTATTTCAAAAGATATAATCTTACGTACTAGTCATTATTTATTTAACAATATTGATTTTTTAAACGTTAAATATATTGATATGATTTTTAGGACGACAAATGTTTCCATAAATTTGACGATCTCCACTTACTTTTTAACTCTTAAAGCAATTGCATTTTTTAAGTTTGAGAATATTATGAAAGCTTGTATCAGGTAGGTAATTAGCAAAAGAATCTTCATAGATGCCGCCAATCTGATTTAGTAGAAAGTACGGTCAGCAGATGGCGATGCAACTCGAGTAGCAGTTGAACACACAGGAGTTTCTAGGCCCTGTACGTAATCGCGTGTCCACGCACGGTGAACGCTAGCACTCGTTTGCTAGACGGCCGGCTAGCAAAACGAGTCGATTTCTCCTGGTGCGCGATATCGGTGGTAAAAGGTGGAGAGGAGACGTTGCTCGTCGAGGAATTCGAGGGTATTGTCGAGGATACCGGTACGAGGGGACCTTGTGGTAGTTGCAACGACGGCGGCAGCGACGGCGGTGGCGGCGGCGGCGGCGACGGCATTGTCCTGCTTGTTTTGTTGTCTCGCGCGAAACGCACAGGTGGAAAAGAGAAGAAACTATTGCGTTGTCGAGGAACCGAGGAGTGACGGAGGAGAGCGAGACGACGGTGTGTACGAGTCGTATAGAGAAGAGACTGGTGGTGTGTCGTATACGAATGCTCATAGGTGTACCGTAAAAGACAACTGCAAACGTCTCGTAAAAGGGAGAAAGAAAGAGATAGGTAGAGGTAGAGAAGAGATTTGGTACGGTGGCGAAAGAGAAAGACAAGTACGAGAAGAGATAGATAGGAGAAGAGAGGAAAGAAAAGGTGGGAGAGAAAGAGAGACGGAAATAAAGAAGAACGAAAGGTAGCCAGTGTACAGGACACGAGGAGAGACGACAGGGCGAGAGAGAAAGACACGAGAAGCGCATTAGAGTGCGTGATCCAAAATGGCGCTGAACCAGGACGTGGACCAGTTGTCGAAGAGTAATCTCGTGGTAAGGATCGATCAAAACTCTGAATCGGATCTACAGGCGCTTTTCGACAGCGTCCTGAAGCCAGACTCGAAGCGTCCGCTGCAAGTACCACTGCGCATGCGCAATCTACCAGATTCCTTCTTCAATCCACCGTCGACGGGTAGCAAGAGTCCCTCGATTTCGCATTCCCGGGAGAATTCGGCGGATTCGGCGTTCGGTACAGCGGCCGCAGCGGCGGTCGGTGGTGGTGCACCCGGTGGAAACGCGACCGGTGCCACACCATCTACCGGGGCAGCAGGTGCATCTACCGGTGGAAGTGGAAACAGCGGTGGTAGCGGTTCGAACGCTGCAGGTGCGGCTGCGGCAGCAGTCGCGGCCGCGGCCGCGGCTGGCCTAACCGTTGCTCATCCTCGCGCCCACAGCAGCCCGGCCTCTCTTCAGCAAACCTACGCCTCGGCTCAGCAGGCGCCTCAGCACGCGCCCCAGCCGCACGCGCGTCACCACCATCACCAGAAGCAACGCAGCTACGACGTCATCAGTACGGTCGACGACCTGGGTCCCCTGCCACATGGATGGGAACAGGCGCGCACCCCCGAGGGACAAATCTACTTCCTCAAGTGAGTTCTCGTTACGTCTCTCTGTCACTGTGTTTTCTTTACATCTCTTCTCTTCTCTTCTCTTACCGTCTCTTCTCTTCCCATTCCTCTTATAACACTAACGCTTTATTACGATTAAGCCAAGCCGACCGACTGTCTGCCATATCTTCCAAGTTCGAATCCGTACCCCGTCAATGGGATCGTGCTCGACTCGTTAGGATCAACGGAATCCTTTTCGAACGCTCTTAAGGTTTCCTCGTTAAACGTAGTTTCGCGTTCGCCGATCCTCTTAAGGCATTATCTCGACGAAGATACGAAGGGAATACGAAGCAGTCGTGGACGTGACATTTTCGAAATCGTTACGAAAACAGGTGCTCTCTCGTTGTCTTCTTATTCACCGTTAACTCTATCGTGTCGCATCGCATCGATTCTACATTAACGATTCAAAAAACGAATCGCATTCGATCGAATCGCTTATCGGAGAATTCATCCGTGCTCTATGACGCTGTTCAACATATTTTCTCTCTGTGTTCGGGTCCCACATACCTCAAGGCCGTTACTGTCTTTATCGCCACCTCGGACTTACTCATCGTTGTTTCTCCGTTCCTCCATTTCTCGGCCATGTCTTCTTTACCCCACTTCGTTGTGTGCATCCATCGTCCCCGCCATCTCCTTCTCTCTCATCTTTCTCCATTGCTGTCTCTCCTCGTCAATCTACAAACCGCCTACCCGATACATCCAGCCCCTTCTCCATCCTTCCTCTCCTTCCCCTCCTCCATCCCGGCACGTTTAACCTGATCCACCTGCGCCGTGACTAGGATTCCCACGTGTCACCTGTCGTGGGAAACGCTCCCTTGTCTGCTTTGTCGCCTCGTTCACCTCCTACCTTTCTTCCTTCCTTCCTACCTTCCTTCCTTCCTTCCACCCACCTGTCTTTGACCCGACCACCACGTTTCTTTGCTTGGGGTGATCGTTCTGTATCAGGACGAGCTTGAAATTTTTCACCCGTTGTTTTTTCCTCGCTCGTTTTTCTCCTTGCACACGTTCGAGATGTCTGATTACAATTTCGAGCGTGTAGTGGCTGATGTCACGTCGAGATATACCGGCGATAATCGATACGGTGCTCTCGATAACAGGTATATTGTGCCCGAGAAAAGAAAGAAAGTCTGTCGGTTCCATTCAGTCGGTCGCTTTTTCTGAATATTCATCGTTCACTCTAAAAGCTGACCGAAGTGAAGGCTATTGTTCTTCTCCTTTTCTCGTTTCTTATTTGCGAACGTGGAGAACACACGTTCACAGAGAGGAGCAGTGAGAGGGAGAAAAAAAAAAAAAAAAAAAGAAAAAAACTCGAGAAGAGCCGTTCCTGTCCGCTCTCTTCTTTTCACAGAGGCTTTTACCTGAGCTTAAGCGTCCATTTCTGTTTTCACCGGCCAGATATATATCCCTTACCTGCCGCTAAAAATTCGTGAGAACGAATACGATGGAGGAGGGTCGGTTTTTGAGGAATACCAGGAACTACGTTTCACCGTTCGTGAGAACCCGACTTGACGGTCCTCTTTCATGCAAAATTTTTCCTTCTTCTTTTTCCTCGTTCGAATTTAATATCGTTGTTATATATTATTGTTAGAGCTTATCTCTTCCGGCGAGCTCACGGAGGTTAGATTAACCCAGCCTGACTCGCGATTCGTTTCGCTGAAGAACAATTCTCTTGCCGAGAAATCGAGCAATCGTTTGTTGCAACCGCGTCGCGTCGCGTTTCGTCTGCTACGTTTCCGTTTTCTTCGTTCGCATAGGTATCGATGTCCCGTGATTTCAACGGGACCAATTCGATTATCGAGCAGATAACGATCGCGAAAGTCTAGGATCGATAGGTATCGTTCAGGGATCGAGCTGTTTGAAGATAACGCGGCGAACGTAATCATGTTTGTTAATTGTTATTTAATTACCCGGGAATGGGAACGACTGAACGAGAAAACACGATTGGATGATACGTGTTTCGACCTTGTTGTTGAGATTTAAAATCTTAAGATAAAGCACGAGTACAGGAAATCGGTTTAATCCTTTTTGCTAAGTCGACGGATTTGACGAATAGTTGGTTGGATATTGAATTAATCAATTCTCGCGTAAACGTACGCTTTGAATGACGTATATGTACGTCAGAAAGGGTTAAATACACTGGATGGAAAAAGCGTAGGCCAGTTACAAATTTAGAAAGAGGATTATGAATCAACGTTCGGTATAGATTCTACGAAATTTCCGAGCTGTGTTACGTAGATCCGTGTTTGACTCGTGAAACGCGGTATATTTTTTTATTTTTCTATATCGGAAGCTTCCAACAGCTGTTCGTAACGCGTCTATTTGCAATGCAGGAAGCGGAATGAAAAGGTAAACGAAAGAAAGGAGTTGCTCGGCTAATAATTACACACGCCTCGCGTACGCGTATCAACGCTCGTTAATCGAGTTTTCAGGGTTCTTTCGTCGATATACGCTTATTTTAATACTTTGGCATAAAGGGTAATCAATCGGGACGAATCGAATCGTATCTTTTTACCTTTACAATGAAACATCGAAAATCTTTAATCGCATTATTAGTAATTTAATAGAGTAAAGGTGTGTAAAACTATATATAGTTAGCGTAGTCAGAGTCTAAAGTTAGGTGTACACCTTGCAGTCGTGGATTTTTTATCAAAATATACAAAATGTCTATTGATAGACTTTCAGAATAACGTTTCAATTTTGTATGTAAAAAAGTATGCGCTATTGATAGGATTTCTATTAGAGAATTTCTCTCAATGTACGACGCAAAATGAATTATGTAATCGGTATGAAAATAAACAAGGGAACATTAACGCTTGAACTTAACGATTATTAAAAGTTGAAATCCATAACTTTCCATTGGAGGAAAAATATTAGTTCGGTTGCCTTTGAGAATGAATCGAGCCGATTGCGGTGTCGATATCAGGAACGTTGAATGATCGTTTGGAAAGAAGGAAAAAGCATGACGATCCTCGATAAAGACACGTAACAGGAGGCGGGGATAGTTGGTCGATGTGTAAATGTTTCGATGCAAAAGAAGTGCAACGAAGCGAGAGGCCACGGTTGTGTTGTATTATGGCAGTAATGACTGGCCTGACGGCACCCGGTCTTTTCTCTCTCTCTCTCTCTCTCTCTCTTATTCCTCTTCTTCTTGCTCGTTCGTCCAATTACCTCTCTGTGGCCGTCACCGCGAGCTTTTGGATCTTATCCAGAAGCGGGACTTATTAGAATCTAATTTGCGTAATTGAAACGTGATTCGAGCCGCGAACAAAGTGACTGTTTGAAGAACAAAAAAAAAAAAAAAAGAAAAAGAAAAAGAAAATACCACTGTTTCTAGGAAACGTCGTCTCCTCGTGTTGAGTTCACATTTATATAGGGTGTTAAATGAATCTTAACCCATTTGATCCGGCATTTCGCACCTCTGATATAGAAACCTTCTTGCACAGAAATCGCCAGAATTTCTAAGATGCTTACGGTATTTCGATTATCGTCCCCTCGTTGATTTCAATAATCTTGAGGTTAATGAAACACGTCATCGATGCCTCTGAAAGAACTACAATTGTCATTTCAAACAAAAAAATGTTTATATTTTTAACATCTACGTTAAATTTGCTAGGAAAATACCTGAGGATTTTACGATAACCTACGTAGCTTTTTTTATTCATTCATATATAGGTATGTTTATCCTGAATTTTAGGGCCGGACATTATAGTTTATTCTTCACATGTTCATTAATATTTCTGAAAATCCTCAGGTACTACGCCCCCTAGCAAATTTAATGTAGATATTAAAAATTAAATAATTTTTTGTTTTAGATGACAATCGCAGTTTTTATGGCTTGCACCGCAAAAGTCTGCATCGAGTGCAGGACTCTGCCATTCTAGCTCCTGCGCCGCTATTTTCTCTCTCTCACTTTATTTTTACATCTTGTTACTTGAAATTGTAGAGGAAGCATCGTTTTACGAATAACTATAAGAATATATTTCGAAACTTTTATACTTTTTAAGAAGATCGCTCTTAAAGTTACCTATCATTTCGATGCCTCCTTGGTGGCTTCGTTGCTTAAAACGTGCAAATATAAGTAACTACGCTAATTCGATATAGATAATGTAGAAGTAATTAAAATTGAAAGGGATTAAACCAATCGCTTGTATTGTAAAGAATTGGAAAACGTAGGAACTTAGCATAAACAGTATTTTAATTAATAAAATAATATATTTTAAAAAAAAGCAATTTATTTATTCTATCCTCTTATCGTATCCTCCACTACCCAATGATTTTCTTCTGAAACGAATGAATTTCATTCTGAAATCCGTAAGTTCTATTTCGCAGCCCGAATACGGCTGAGCACCGTGTAGATTTCAATTAGAAAATAAAGATACCGGGGGAAGGAGATATACGTAAACCGTTTAAAGCGTTTGCTCCTCGTTAAGGAGACGAAACACGTTCTCCTTCCGCCGGTTTCTCTGCTAGCATCGTTCGCATCGCGAAATTTCTGCCAGCTTCGTTTATCTGTATCGGGATTATACTTTTTATTTTTTTCTTCGATTTTTCGTTTACCTGTGTTTAAGCGGCCAACGCAACCTCACCTCGCCGTGTATAATGTTATACGTTAGTCCCGTTACCTAGCTTCGCGTATTACATACCAGCGAGGAAAGCAACTGTATTCCGACGAAACGAAACGAAATGACTTTGGCGAAACAGCGGAGGAATCTTCTTTTTTTTTCTATTTTTTCTATTACTGTTTCATTCACTTTGATGTGAACAGTGGTTCAGTCAGTGTTTTATAGACTGTTGGCTACTGTAGTCTCCTATGTGGAGGTAATTAGTTCTAAGTAGATCGTGGAGAAATTAACTAGGCACTTGCCTTTCGAGCGCGAGTTCAAATCCCCATGGAGGAATTTTTTTTTTTTTTTTTTTTTTCTTTTAAATGTATATCATTTTATAATTTAGGATAATATTTATCATGAAATCTGTGCAATTATATTTCTGATCTTTTAGATTTCTTGAAATTGTGCGGGAGGGTGATGGTATAAATAGTACTCGCTATAAAGAGAGTACATAATCCTTGATGAACATACACTATCGCTTAAAAGTCGAGCGATTCGTGTAACACATCTATCCCGGTGCATCTGAATTCTTTTCTTTCAAACACCCTATAGATGTGTGCTCGCGAAACGTCTTGGCAGCTCGAGAAACACGTTTCGCCGCCAGGTGAACACACGAGACACGACGAGAAGGCATCCAAGGTTTTCCGTCAACTGTATCATTTGACGAAACATTAGTCACGAGCAAGAGTCACACATTTTATCCGTGGAATTCGTCCGACTCTCTCGGTCTCTCTTACGAATCCGCATTATCGAGCAACCGGTCACACTTCTTCATCCGTGTTCTTCGAATTTCTGGCTCGTGATCCAGCTTTTTGGCGGTCGAACCGCTAGGCATCGCGTCGCGAGTTCTTCGAGATTCCTGGAAATGCCTAAAATCGAACGATACCAAAGCGATTACGAATAACCAGCTGAGAATAAGTCTGAATTAATCGGAACAGTATGAGGATAGTTGCATAAATGCTTGGCTTACTTTAATACCGATATTAAGAATACCTGTTCCTAGGATCTCCCTAGGTTCTCCCGAAATCCAAGGGAAAGTTTAACCGATTCACCTAATTACCTATTCGAGGAATTAACGGCAATTGATCGGTGCTCGTTCGTTATCTCTGTGGCGCTCTTCTCGCCATAGTTGGTAATTGTCGAGGAAAAGCGATCGACGAGAAGGATCGAACGTAGATCATGATCGTTTTACCTGTAAATTCGTTTCGAGGACGTTTAGCGTGCATTTTCGAATGCAGTGAAAGTTGCGTTCATGCGACATCGGCATCCTGTTACGTTCAGGGTCAGTTAGAGCAACGTGGACGAATGATTTTCCTTTGATTCTTTTCCACCCGAAGCTTAGATGGTACCGATTCGGTAATCTCTCGTTGCGTTATTGCAGGTGCATCAAAAATATCCTGTACTCCTCTTTTCATCTGATCGAACATAAAGCGATGCGAATAAAATGAAAAAGAAATGGTAATGCAGGTATGCACGCGCGCGTGTTGGTTACGCATAGTTTTCGCGGTGTAGCGAATTGCGATAATATACGGTGGAAGACAACGACCGTGCGCGAGAGGTTTTTCCATTCGTGTATCGTCTCTCGAAAGACGTTTCTTTCGATAAGCGAAAGGTAAAGCGATAAATAATATCCGTGTGACGCGAGGAGAGAAGTAAAAACGCGAGATAAACGATATACGGCCAGACTTTATTTTACGCGTACGTCACGTTCGATCTATTTGTATTACTGTGGTACCGCGCGAGCACCTTCGATGTGTGTGCATTATAGTAATCGTCGTTTACCTGCGGACAGCAGAGTAGGTCGTACTCGCTGTTCGAAATGCAACAATTTCATTTATTTCAAGTAAATCCTTCATAATTGTTATGTTTTGTGATTTAAGAAGGGAAAGAAGGAAAAGTTGAAATATTTCGAACACCCTGAATATTCTAATACATCCGCGGGGATCGACGCGACGTTTTTACTCGGTTAGTCGGAGGCTAAAGACCCCGACACACCTGTAGACACTACTGCTAGAGAAGTGTTAGGCAGTAAACGCGAATACCAGATAGGAGGACAAATACCCAGGAATACCTCGAATGTATCGAAAGTTCAAGGCAGCGCGAAGTGTCCTCGGTTCGCTCTTTGCTTGTCGCTTCGTTCGACTTAACAATCAGCGATCACCGTTCAATACCCGTTGAAACTTTATTTTTTTCTTTCCTCGTTCAAAGCGGAAGGATTAAAGGCGATTTTAAATAGAGAGATAAGTTGAAAAGCGAACCTTGTACATTCTTCGAAAATCCATCTATTTTCGGTAACCTTCAGGAAAGTAACTCGTAGATTTCGTACAGATAAAGAAAGAAGTGGTTTTCCGGCTACGGATTAGCTAAGTGGCGCCAACTCGTATTTAAGCCGAAATTTCGTATACCGTTAATGGTTCCGACCGGTTCCATAAATAACGTCTATGACAACTTAATCGCACCGTGATATATTCCTCAACATTCGTCTCCACGTGGAAAAATCGAAAATGTACCAGGACGAATATTGATTTATGATTTTCTTCATCAAGGTCATTTTATTTCGAGTTTTCAAGGCTGTTGAAAGTTTCTTAACCCGTCGGTGCACAGGTGAATGCCTGAAACGTAATTATCTACCCGGGTTACTCTAGCAACTTGGTCAGGTTATAACTTAACTCCGAGGGAAGTTACAAAGAAAATCAATCTACAAGTATTTTTGTTTACTCCAAGCTGCGATTAGTCCACGTGGCACGTGGCAGGCGGTATCATTCAACTAATCAGTCGCTGATTTTTAAGTAGAATCTCTGTAGACGTAGGAAAAGAAACAAAGAATCTTCTTAGTCGAAGATGGATCGGAACTTTATCAATTTCCATAAATTCATTAAAAGACTCGCGTTAGCTGGCTCTTATCTCTGATAAAAGCGACGACAGTTTGTGCTCTCGAACTCTCGTCGAAGGTAGTTTTTTCACGGGAGAGAAAGTAACAACCAGAGGGAGGGCTACTGAAACTGCACAACGACGACGACGAAGACGACGACGAAGACGACGACGACGAAGACGACGACGACGACGACGACGACGACGTCGGGAGAGAAGAGCAAGCAGGCGAAAGAGAGCGTCGGTGCGAGAGTGTCTATTTACGAGTTGTCCGGCGCCGTGATGTCCGGAGTAAAAATACATCGTAGTCCGTATGCTGTGCGCCACACAGAAACCCTCTTGTAATTCTCCGATGCTCTCGAGCTGCCTGTTGCCTGTTCGCCTGCCTCCTCGCCTGCTTACTTGCTTTGCCTGCTTACTTACTTGCTTACTTGCCCACCTTCTCCCTCTTTTCTTACTTTCTTTCTCTTCTTTACCCCCATGCCTTTCTCTTGCGCTGCCCTCCCAACGGTGACTCTCTTGGAACGCATTCAACCGCTCCCGGAGAAGACCCACGACATGCTAGCTTTTCCAACACACCATCCTTTTTCTCTTCTACTCTCTCACCATCGATTGCTCATCTTCAACATTGATTTTCAATTAATCACTGTACATTTTCCTTTTTTATTTTATCACTGTAGATTTGATCGTTCTTCGACAGGGGTGGATTTTTCAACCCTTCCGAAGAATTATCCATTTGTCACCGTTTCATTTTGCCTAATTAAATTTCATTTCACGTTCTATCGTTATTGGAGCCATAGCTCGTCGCATCTGAGCATATCCGTTCTTCAGAGCGAAGGGGTTAATTTTATTAGAGGAATGATCGATATTGTTCCAAGAAACGCAAGTTTATCCGACGATCGAGAAAAGTAATATCGGCCTGGTTATTTTTCGTTCGACATCGTGGTGTTAGAGCTTAACGCGTCTCGATCAGATATACATCACGATTGGATAATGCTCTTAATGTTAAAACTACGTCAAACGCGTTCCGTTCCGGCCGGGTATTATTAACCGTGTAAGAAGATTTGTTTCTCGCTCGGAAATACTGGGAACACGTACGATACGTCGATTTACAGAACTTGTTTGTGTCCTCGTCGATGACTTAAGCGAAACGTATTGACTCATCGATGGATGGAAATATAAATGAGCGACGGTTTTTGGCAGAATATTAGATCGCTCTATTAATTCGGTGAAACAAAGCTTTCGTTACTTCATTCAAAACTTTCCGTCGCGGGATCGTAAAGAACCGTGAACAACGATGAAAACATTAAATCATTGTCGATATCTAAAATATGAAAATCAGCCGACTGACGGTTCTGTCAAAACATGTAAGCTTTTTGCATTTTCCATTCAAGATCGTCTTCAGAATTAAAGAATTACATTTGGCTCCATTTCAAAAGAGATCATTTACACTCAACGTTCGTATAAGAAGAACATTTCAATGAATGCGCTTATTCAAGAATTGCATTATGAATTATGAATTTTCTATAAAAAAAATTTCATACACGATGAAACCTTTATGTACCGATTTTAGTCAAATTTTCAGATTGAAATTGATACGCGTTAAGGGTCATTTTTCGATACCTTTATGTCACGAAATCGCGTCTGTCGATCCACGGGTATCCTTATGGTAAATTATTTGGATGCGTTCAGTAGCATCGAGTCGGAAAATTTCGGTGTCGAAGATTATAGAGGGTGTCGTATTTTAACCGTACGTTGGTCGTTGTCTAAAATTTCTCTGGAGTCAGGCAAGGTGGACGGTTCGCAAAGGTATTCGTTTCACGAAGGTAAATAAGAACTCGTAGCTCCTCCGGTGTAATGTTTTCCACTTCCTCTCGGTTGAAAAATGACACGCGAGTAAGGTAAATACGTTAGGTAGAAGGGAAGAAGACGGGATCGGCAATCACAGCCATTAGCCGCTATTTTTGTCGACCGAGAAACGTAGTGTTTTCGTGCAACTAAAGCCGTTTCGGATGAAACAGTTTCATCCTCCTCTCTCCGTGTTAACTTCTAACCGTACCATTTAGGATTTAACCCTTTAACCCCTATCATCCAAATCTTTGGTAGATCTTGAATTTATTAAATTTCAAACCGACGACGCACCTTTTGCGTCCTGCGTTTAACCAGAGACAGTCGAGTATCTTCATCTTGCAGAGTTTGAACGAAATCAACGATCCAAAGGTCGTGCGCTCCCCTTGTGAGAAAACGACGTTCTTTACGATACGATCAAACGTATTTGCCATTCGATTGAAAAAAAAAAAAAAAGTTTCCTCAATACTGATCGGTTTTTATTCGAAAAACGTTGTACGCCGTAGGCCTAACTACGCTGGCTAGAGGCAGGCGCCTGGCTGTTACTCCTTCGCGTCGTCTTTTGAATGGAACTATTTTTAGAATTCGCCTACTATATGTGGATAACTGTACGTGCCGTGGCGTATTCAGTTTCTGCACGGTGCCACGCTGGTATACGGTACAAAATAGCACGACCGTCTGAACCGTGTTATAATTTTATTTTCCAGCCACCTGACGCGAACCACGACATGGGAGGATCCACGAAAAACAGCGGCAGCGGCGAACGTGGCGGCCGTGGCCGCAGCCGTCGACAACGGGAAATCAACGAGCGCTGCTACAAATTCCTTAGGCCCGTTGCCCGATGGCTGGGAACAGGCGCGTACTCCCGAAGGAGAGATCTACTTCATTAATCATCAGACACGTACCACCTCTTGGTTCGATCCTAGAATCCGTAAGTTCATTGGAGATCCTTAGATGAATGTGATCAAGGAAGAGTTTCATCAAATCATTCCTAAACATTTCGATTCCGCGACGGTTTATTTTATATTAATCGATTTAGAATGATTTATTGTATCATAAGGAGCATCGTCGAAAGAATTCGAGTAGCCTGGTTGATAAGGTGTCCGATCATTGTTCGAGGATCCTTTGGAGCGCGAGTTCAAATCCCCGTGAAGGAAGATTTTGAAATGTTATTTTTTTTTTTTTTTTTATATTTCAATTACATTTAAGAGTAAACGAAGGTGTATTAACGAGCTTGTCGATTTTATGCAAAGATATATTATTTCCTGTAAAATATTGCCCGTACCGTTTTGCACGAGCCTATTGCTATGTTATGTAATTTGTACACGTTCAAACTTCAAGTTCGAACACATTCATGAGTCAGTGTGTAAGTTCATTCAAACATCGACGAAACTCCTTGCAAGTAGTGTGTAGGATGATCTTTAAAGGTCGCCCGTACCCCGCGATTTTATTTTCGTACGTGAATTAGAGTTATTCGTAGAATTCAAAGTTTTACCTATCATCAGTGGCTCATTCAGTCTGTCGATCCTTTTTCAGCTACGCATTTGCAAAGGGCCCCGACTTCTGGTGCTATGTTACCTCAGAATTGGCTGCAACAGCAACCCACAGGTGGTGGTATTCAAAGTAATCAAACGTTGCAAGCGTGTCAACAGAAACTTCGTCTTCAGTCGTTACAGATGGAACGCGAACGTCTTAAACAACGGCAACAGGAAATCATGCGTCAGGTTGGTGATCATAATAGTAGTAGGAGTATTTATTCAATGGTTTTCCATATTTTCTTTTTTTCCTTACGTCGAAATGTTTCGTTTTGCAGCAAGAACTGATGCTTCGACAGAGCACCACCGATGCCGCGATGGATCCATTCTTATCAGGAATCAATGAACAACACGTGCGTCAAGAGAGCGCAGACAGTGGTCTCGGTCTTGGTTCTGCTTACTCTCTTCCTCACACCCCGGAAGATTTCCTTGCAAATATCGACGACAATATGGATGGTACAAGCGGTAAGGCGTGAAAACATTTCCAAAGCCGGCTATTATTCTGTGATGAATCATCGTATAAAATATATGTAAATCGGGTTTTGTTTTTCATAGACGGAGGTGCACCTATGGAAACTCCAGATCTTTCTACTTTGAGCGACAATATTGATTCCACCGACGATCTTGTCCCATCGTTACAGGTACCTATCAGAAACACGGACAGCCGTCCTCGATCTCCGTTTGGAAGATTTTTTGATTTTAATTTCTTTCTTTTTTGTTTGTTTTTTTCCGGTAAATTCGTCACCAGTTGAGCGAGGATTTCAGTAGCGACATTTTGGACGACGTGCAATCGCTGATAAACCCTAACACGACAAAACCTGAAAACGTGCTGACGTGGCTGTAGTGTGCGGAGAGAGGGAATTGTCTATGACAGGCAAGCAATTGATGAAATCGACTCGATAACAAAAAAAAAAAGAAACAAAAAAATAAGAAACGAAACAACAATATCACAATTTTAATACGTCTAAACTGAATGGAACGATTCTAGAGGATCTTTACCAGTAACGACTATTCCATTAAGAAAACAAAAACGAAACAGGAACAGAACAAAAGGAAAAAAAAACCGGAAAAACGCACGTGAAAGGAGAAAATTTTAAAGTTTAAGTAGAAATGAAAGGAGAGCCTTAATTGCAACGCGCTATGCTCAACGTATAATACGAATCATGTATACAGGAATATTTTGTAGGGTGTCCTAAAAAGTGTTCACGTTAAATCGTAAGATCGTGTTCCAAATAAGGATTTCTTTCTTAGCTGCCATGTTTATCGTGCGAGGAAAAATGGTGGCTAAAAAAAGAAGAAGGAAATGTTAAAAGATTTGAAGCCTCTGGAATCTAGTGTTCATGGCAAGCTTGTTTGAGTCTTCCTGAAAAGATGCGTTTGAGAATTTTAAGCAGGCCGTTTAATTAGCATCGAGGCTTCCCGACAATTGAAAAACACTTGTCTATCTTTTACTTCTTCCTTTTTTTTTTTTACCACCTGTTGAAACACGATGATTAAAGCTCTTGGAATCTTGGAACAAAAGGAACACGATCTTCGATCGTGTGTAGAATTTCGAGGATTTTTTTATTTCTGGGATATCTTGCACGATGTAAATGAACATTGTATTCGGGTCTTTCTCTTTCTCTCTTAATTATTAGAGCGTTCGAGCGTTTGTATGTTTTCTTTTTTTTTTTTTTTTTGTATGCGTGTATGAGTGCATTCGTGGTCCCCCTCCCCCGAATCCCCGACATTTTGTATATATATAAGTTTGTATTTCTATTTACTAAAGCATTGTACGAGAGGGAGCGAGAGAGAGGACTGAATATTTTGCCTAATAATATTTAAATGTGCGTTCACGCTCATCATCATTGAAGGAAGAAAAAGAAAGGAGAGCGCGACGGTGTGTAAGCTCGATTTATTATATCTTCCCGATAGTAAGAAGATAGGACAAGTTGAATTGTTGTTTAATTATATTTATAATCAACGTTGGTTTATACAATGAGGAGAAAATCTGGTATCATGACATACCAGATTTTTTTTTTGAACGGTACACATATAGGATCTCGCGTGTGATTAGAAGAAGAAATTCTCTTTTAACACTTTGACGGCCGTATCTTTTTATACCTAACAGGAGAGATTATTCGTAGAATTATATTTCAGAGTTTTATTCAGAAAGTATATTACAAATAAAAAAAATAAAAAAAAGAATGATGACGTCGGCCGTCAAAGCGTTAGAAACCACCATACCTGATGTGTTCACGGGATTTCAAGGTATCAATTGAAAATTCGTGAAACGTTTAACGTGTAACGAAATGCAAAATAAGTGCAATTATTATATGAAGAAGAAAAATGATACGCTACCGTGTAGAAGGATAAAGGGGGGAGGGGAGGGGGAAAGAAAAAATGGAAGAGAGGTGATATTTTATTCGTTGATTACATTATAAACGGTGATCTTTGTGCGATGTTTACGGAAGCAAAATGAGCGACGTCTAAAAGTATCGAAGCATTTTTAAACACACACTGTTGTCTATAACTTCGAAGTTGGCATACGGAGCAAATCATGTTTACCGTGTGTTGTGTGTATCATTCAGATTCGAAACAGATTTTCTTCGAATCGTCGTGTCCAAAGTATATACATGTATATATACACACACATTTATATACATACACTGCAATCGAGTGTCGATAATGCTCAGACTAATTTTACAAAGCGAATTAATGCTTGAACGAAGTGCCTTTTCATTGCAATCGATTAGTTTAAAAAAACAAAAAAAACAAAAAAAAAAAAGAAACGACGATCTAATTAAACAAATCGTCACCTTTCAAAGCAATAACCGTCCATACGAGATGTTTACGTGAACATGTGGTAATTGTTAAAATAGGCAAACATTTTTTTCTTTTTTTTTTTTTAAAAAACCCTTTTTAAACACGGTAATTATATAGAACAGGATAAACCTTATCGATTTCAATGATCTTTACACATCGAGGTAATTAAAATCGGCAAGGTTCGTCCTGTTTCATGCAATTATCTGAAATACTTCGAAGAGGGGAACACAAAATATGAATATATATATATTTTTTTTATATATAAAGTCTATACTTGTTACGAATTGCAGTTATATTGGTATTTTGAGAAGAAGAAAGGAAAAAAAAACACTTGTTAGATTGTAAAATTCTCTTACGTTTTATACTACATTACAGTTATAATTATGGAGATTACAGAAAGAAAAAGGAGAGAGAGAGTATATGATATTTATAGATTATCTTTAAATATCTCTTTTAGCGTTAAGGATCATTTCGCCTTTAAACTCGTCCCCCATTTTTTTCGGGAAAGAAAGAAAGAAAGAAAGAAAAAGAAAGAAGAGGCCGTTGATCTACTAGTGTCTGTTTCCCGTGAAACAAACACGTGTAGTTAATTGTTAATTAAAAAGAGGAGATAATACGCGTATATTTAGTTACATGTGGCAGCTTGAAAACAAAAGCAGCAGAGGTTGACGTAACTATTTTCTTTTTTCTTTCGTTAGCACGAAAATGAGGCGACGATAAGCGGTACCAGTGATAACGATCGCTCTATTAAATGCATCCTTTTTCCATAAAAAAGAAACCGTTTTATTTTTTTGCCAGTAATCAAAATATTTATTATGCAATGTAACGGATGAAAAACTTGAATTTTGAATAATTTTAATTATAACGTGCCTTATGAAATACGCTCATTTCCACAGTGGCAATTAATGAACATTTTTAAATGTTTTCTGTATATAATAGTTACGTCTACACTCAAAGCGATCGTTTTATCGATTTGTAATTTCGTTACGTAGATGTATAAATAGAGAATCGTGTAAAGAGCTCTTCCGACTTTTCTTACGTTAAGGAAAAGTTTAGGAAGATGCGTAATTATTAATTAGTATATCGTAATTTTTTTTTTTTTTTCGATGTTATCATTCGCGAGCACGGTTTTCACCGATTTTTCTGTTGCAACGCTAGCCGTGCGAGCGAGGAGAGCGAGTATTCGACCTCTTTCTTTTTTTTTTTTTTTTTTTTTTTTAATTTTTTAAGGGAATAATAAAACGATCATGTAATATCCATTCGATATTTTGTGTTACTATCTGTATTATTCGACTGAGACTTGGAATGCGATCGCTGTTACAGTTAAGTGTGTCGATACAAAGAGTAAAAAGAAATAGAATTTGTTTTATCAACGTTTACGACTGTCGCGAAGTTGAGATGATTAATTAATTGTTTTATCAAATCTGCGGGTATTTTGCGGTTTCATGAATCATAAGTGTCTACTTTTTATCTTGCGATTCAACATTAATGGTGAATGTTATTTTTTATTTAATTGCTAGTTATTCGCAAACTCTAAAGATTCTATTTTAATTGTTACGTATACTTGTAGAAATTAAATTCAAGTAGTCTTGTTTTTTTCTTTTTACTTCTGTAATAATGATACCGATGATTCACGAAACCCTTCAAATTCGACTGTTAATATGTTGACGATGGTTCAGTTTTTGCGAGCGAAGAAATTTTATATGTTTAATCATGTCGAGAGGCACAAACGTGTTTTATTTTCATCAATTAACACCTTACCTACCATAGTCTAGCTTCCAATTGGTTAAGGTGTTAACGTCCACTATGTTTTCTGTTATCAGCTTTGCGAAGAAAAAATTGTTCTGTGTGTTGTGAGAAAAATGCAAAAAAAAGAAAAATAATGTTTAAAAATGTTACCCTATCGTAAACGATGTACCATAATTTCGTCAATGTCGATGCGTTTACTTTAGACGCGATAGCTTCCAGGCGTGTCAGGTCAGATACATTTTAATGTATTATTTTTAATTGCCTAGTTAACGATAATATTAATATTACCATACCGTATCTTGCTTTCAGTCTAAACTCAATTTAGTTGTTACGTTTTCAGGGGTAACTTGGGGAGGGTGGGAGGGGAACGAGAGGGGTTGTAGAATCGAAAGAAGAAAGGGGGGAAAGAAACAAGAAACAGAATCTTTTTTTTGCGAAGTGCCTTAAGATAGAAAAAAAAAATATATATATTGCGGTGAAATTGAATGAAATTTCACGGGAATTGTTTTCTGTTTAATTAGCAATCGATTATAACGGTAACAGATTATTGAACGAAAAATCTACGGAGCTGCTTGATTTTTTAGGTGGCGCGAGAAAACTAAAAACAAATCGTAACATCTGAGATTATATAATACCGAGAAGCAATTAGTTGTTTAATATCAGTATTTAAATATGCTCATTGGCAATAATTTGTGACGTACACTTTTTATATCGGTAACAAGTGCCTTAGTAATAACGATAATGATAAATATATTGTTTACTTACGTACTGACAAACGATGTTATTCTTTTCTCCACCTCGTTTCTTTATCACGTTATAAAACATAACGTCGATCTATCAGTTTACACCTACGCGACGGCATTAAAGTCTCCCAATGTTTCCCTCTGATCCATGGCGCGTTCTATGGTTCTAACCATTGTTGTTAGTCATCGTCTGCTGCTTCGTTTCGTAGTTGAATGATCGATCGACTAAACAGAGGAGAGAAAAGTTGTATGTGTTCGTGTGTTCTTTCTCCACGATCGTTTTCAGCCATCGTATAGCTGGAACGAGATGGAAGCGGCAGATTTCTGATTTGGCAAGGGGTGGGCTCCGCCAACGATGGGGGAAGAAGAAACGGTAGTTTGCGAGGGTGGATGTGATCCATACGAACCCCATGACGTCCTGCACGTTTCACGGGTATTTTTATGGATTCTTCCAAATGCTTGTTCGATCGTTCCGAAACGTTGGCCAACCTATTTTCGTATTCCTCCCTCGTTTGCGCGACTATTTTTTTTCTACAAGAATTCTTCTCCTTCTGACAGGAAAACGAATCCAACTGGAATTGTTACATTGCTAAAAAGAAAAGGATTTTCCACAATTTACATCGTTTCGACCAGTGCCCACTATTCTTCAGTTATATTGCCGTAATTACCACCTCACGTTCAACGTTATCCAACGCAAAAAAAAAGAAAAAAATGATACTTTACTGCCCACCACGAGTAAAAAAGCTTCCTCTAAGCACTGCAATCAGAGAATCCGTGTATCTTTCTTCTCCAAATGTATTAAAACGAGGCCCAGTCCGTCTTTTTTTTAAATTCCGGGCAAACAGGTAAAAAAGGCTTGGACGGAGATTAGCGATTGGGTACCTGGCCTTTTTCAACCCTTTCTTCGCGTGTCCTTTCAGCAATGGAAAGTATTCAGGGCTTTGGATTGTCCCTAGCCGCAGTTTTTTAACCCTTTTACTACTACGAACGTAAACGCGCGTTCAGGGATTATCAGGCTTTCGGTGGGCTTCGAAATTCATGTTCTAACGCTGAAACTCGTATATTTATAAAGTTTAAAAGCGCATAAAACGTATCAAATTCGGGATCTTTCGAAAACAGAAAAAACAGTTGACCAATAAAAATAAAACTGCGGAAGGGTTAAGGCAAGTTTGTAACTTCCACGAGACGCAAGAACTTCTGGATAATCCGACTACCCTTTGCACTTGATAAAAACTGTGCGACAGGGTGTACGAGATTCTTTTGTATTTGAAAAAAATCATTCCTTTTTTCTTCTTTTGTTTGATGGAAAAACATTGGGGGTGAAAAAACGGTACCTACTGGCTATAGCGGTAGAGGGTCTTGCAATGGAAATTATATTATATATAAAAATTATGAAATAAAAGGGACATGTGTCTTACATGTAATAAAATCATCCACGAGTAATCTCTGTATGATTCTCACGCAGGTAGGCTACACTTATATTCCGATATGGGGTGGTTTAGGCAGCAGGGGGAAGTCTCAATTTGGACCTCCCCCGAGGTGGACACCTGTGTGCCAAGCGTGGAGGGCTCGGGAGTAATATACATAAGATCCCGCAGCCCTCCTTTAGCGCCAGTATCAGTCACTGTCGATGATAAAAAAACTCGACTCCACGCACCCTACCCCTATGGCACACCGCATTTGATACAAGCTCAAAAAAACTCCCCTACTCTCAACAAGTGTATACCTCTATTGTGTAACCGAGTTGTAATGTGAGATCGATGGTGTATCATGGTAAAAAAAAATTAAAACTTCCCCACGTGCAACAGGTGATCTTTTCATGGGTTAGGGGCTTTACAATCGTTCCCCCTTTGCTATCACTTTTACCCTTTTAAACCTACCCTCTTATTGAGACGTTCCATCAAAACACACCATTTTTTTATCGCTTCTTAATCTGTCAACCCTTTCACACCTGTTCGCGTCTTTGATGAGCCTATTTCTTTTCCAATATTAAAAGTCTTTTGTTTGAAAATTTGAGTAGCTAATTTTAGTTAATTTAGGATTGATCCGGCTCCTTTTGTTCGTGGGTTAAATACGGCTGTGAAAACTTCGCCGGAAAAACGTGTGGCTCGTTAAGGATCATCCATATGTTACTCTCGACGAGAATTCAATGATCACGGAATGACGTTGGCGGATCGATCGATCCTCCTGACCGAAAGGGAATATCATCCCCTTTTTTACCAAACATTTTTCCGCTCCTCGTCAACTTTTCAGAAAAACGACACGCCGGATGCAGTGCGTTAAAACGCATTCTTAATGGCCACGGGTTCGATCCCTTTGTCGATGCTTTCCATTTAAAACGGCATCTCTGCTCGTTCATTGAGGTGATCTGCAAAATCTTGTGGTCCCCACGAAGAATGGAGAGGAAGAAAAAAAAAAAAAAACGGATAGGAGACAGTTTTCTCGTCTTTGACGTTTATAAACGATTTGCTCGAGCATGCAAGCTGTAGTCGTTTAAAAAGAAATTCGAAGAACACGGAAAAGTTTATGCTTATTACTAAAGGTACTTTTCCACGTGTCATCCTCTTCATTCGCTTTTTATTACACGTGTATGATGGTTGTCGTCAGTTAATAGACTTCTGCGAGTAGCTAATCCTCGCTGACACGAAGCTTAAGCCAGCGATTAACTGTAATAAGTGGTAAAAGAGGCTTGGAACGTGGTTTCTCGAGGATGTAACACGCGTGTGTCTCCTGTAGCAAGGAATCTCCGAGGAAATTTAGTGGTAGCCACCTTGACGCGAGGCCACAGTTCCGTATTCCTTTTCAAGACCTCTTGGATATATACGTAAAATGGCTCTATAAATAGGGTAGGAGAGGCGCAGCTGAGGCGGAAAGCGGAAATCACGGGGAAAGCACGCGCTTGGGGTCGTATCGTGTGTCGACGCAGCGTAACAAAAAAGAAGAAGACGAAGAAGAAGGGAGGGTGGATGAGGTTTGCGAAGCAAGGGATTCTATCTCTTGCAGATTTTCCAAAGAATTTTCCTCTACGACTTATGGCACTTTTTGCCTCGTTTGAGTATCTATTTTCCTTCTCGTTATCAGAAACTTTGTTCTAAATTTTTATCTAAATTAGTCCCCAGAAGTGTCGAGATCTTCTAATCTACAGAAACTCCTAATTTCAAATAATTCCAGGTGATTCAAAGTTTCGAGAACGTCTGGAGCGAGAAAAAAAAAAAAAAGGAAAAAAGGAAACATGCACCGGGATTGGGACGTTTGAAAAGTGGCCAGAATTAACGCGTGCGCTTTGGCCACCCTGTGACCTCCCTTTTTTTCTCCCGGCTGTCCACCCTTGTGCTACGCAGGGGTGCCACGAGGGTGCAGTAGCCCCATGCTCCGCCCTTTGAGGACTTGCCCCTCGCCAGTCGATACACAAAAAAAAGAAGAGAAGAGAAGAAAACGCCTATAAATGAAAATGATCGGAGTTCTACCAACGACGCGCGGTTTCCTCGTTTCGAAATCCGATTATGCGCCGTCATCCAACTACGCAAATCCGTTGTAATGACCCACCGATTACGCGATTAACGTTGCACGCTTGTTAAGCAACGATGTCTGGGAATTGGACTATGATTTTGATCAAGAAAATAGGGGAAGTTTGTCCACAGCTATTGTCTGAAATTTTTTGCAAATTTCAACTGTTACCCTCGGCTCGATATTACGAAATTACGTTCAATAACAGTCAGACCCAAAAATTCTACTTTCTCTCGCAAAAACAGTTTTAAAACCTTTCAAATTTTCTTTCCTGTCCGAAGCAAGAGTCGCTGCTTTTCCTTTCCCGTTGCCGTAGATACATTGAAACGGTTCGTTATTAAGGCTCGGTCAGTCATTAAGCCAGCACACGCACCGGGGGTGTCCGGTTCGGTCGTGATCCGGGGTGAAAATGCGATTCCGGTCTTTCTCAGCGTCGACAATCGGGTCGCGGAAAACCGGACGGCTGCAGCAGCCGTTTTTCGAAAATCTGCCGGTTATTGGGGTCAGAATCTGACTGGACAATGGTCACGTATGCTTCGATCTATAAATCTTGCATTGTAACAGTGTGGATGTTTAGTCGCCCGCATATTAACCCAGGGGTGAAAAGGCCGCGCACCCGGCATTGTTCAATAGTTGACCCCTCTCGTGGTACAGTGACCCATGGCATTCTTATTTATCAGGTTACGAGTCGCCACTGCTCGTAACCGATCCACGGATCCCATCGATTCCATTCGTCCGTGTCCTAGCCTGCTTAGTTTCCTCTTTCTTTCCTCTCCGTCACGCTATACGTTCGCACCCTTCGCGAAACTCGAACCGAAAGATTTGGGAACGGCGAGTATTTCCATTCGTTTCGCTACGATTTTCTAATACCATGGTCACTGATAAATGAGCTTTTGGAAGTTTTACGATTATTCCTGCTATGAGTCAACGATGGATCAGCCAAAGAAATAGTAGACGGAGAATAAGCAACAGTTTCAAAAGAGAAGCAATAGAAAGAAATCTAGAGATCAAGATCTAGCGTAAGTTAGATGCCCCAACAAAGAGAATCTTTTTCCAACCAAAAAAAAAAAAAAAAATTGTATGCAAGCTAATATTTCCATCGATCTACACCTTGCGCACCTTCGAAAAAAAAGGTGTTTTCATCGCGATCGATCCCCTTTTCGTTCCAGGGGTGAGTCGAATTTTTTGTAAACCTGTTCCTTCCGTCTAATAATCTACTTCTTTTTTTTCCCTTCCCCTTCTAGATTCACGATGTCGGCACGCGGCTGAGTTTTGTTCCGAGGCTGACAGCCGACTAACGATCCCTCGAGTGTGTGTTTATTATAAGCGACGCGAGTCGCGACACGCGCTCGGAAAAACCGGTCGACAAAAAAGAAAAGATAGAGAAGGAATGAGGGGTGAAAGAGAAAGAGAGGGATGCCAGTTTTCCCGATTTACGGGAAGCATAAAAAGCCTGGGTGGGGTAGAAAGGAAAGAAAGGACGAGGGCTGAGAAAGGCGAGGGGGTCGGGAAAAAAAAAAGAACGAACACGCGGACTTGCGGGTAGAACTGGCACGGAGTGGATTCGGCCACTGAATATCGAGAGCCCTTCAATCCGCAGAGGGTCCACGGACGGCAGTGGGGAATACATAAGGGAGGGGAACGAGAAAAAAAAAAATCTATTTCGAAAAGCGACTGCCACACCGGGCGAACTGACCGCCAAGTCGTCACTTAGGGATCTCTTTCAGAAGGTAACATATTTTTTTTTTTCTTTCATTTCTTAACAAAATAGTCTCCCTTCGTGTCCGGCAAAGTGAGATTAATGCGGAGACGTTGCAGCTTTCTGTTCTGGAATCAGGAGGTTTAATTTTCTATTTATATTTCTTTTTTTTTATAAGGATTTCGAGGTAGAAGAATCCATCCTGAGGGAGTGAAAATTAGCTCTGAAATTGGAATCTCATTCGTTAATTACAACTGCACCTAATGAAGGATTAAAATATTGCAATAAAAAAATGCAAGTATGTGTAAAAATAACCAAGAGTTAGAGAGAGAGGGGTGTATGGGTGGTGTCAGCAGATGAACCATAAGTATGGGTCAAGCCAGCACGAGCGTGGGTCAGCTGTCAGTTGTTTGTCCTTATAGGAGGGCGCCCATTTGTGCGTTGCAGGCTGTGCTGCAGCCGCGATGGACCCACGACATCCTTGGCCAACGTTCTGCTCTTTTTCTATTCATTTCACCGAGTTCTCGGACCCCTGCACCGTTGTCCGGAACAAGAATTCCTGGCACGAGTCTCTTCCGTCTCATTCACCTTTCTTACGAAACTTTCGGCTATTCTTAAAAAGAAATCTCGATAAACGATTCCCTCCTATGATTCCTCTTTTTTACATTTTCAATTTTCAACCGATTTTCCAACACGGATTTCCATAAAAAAAGAAACGCAGCGATGACTCTGTGTTGTTTTCTTCTCAAAAGTTGGCGAAGCAAACAGCAACGTCCAAACACGATAACAACGAGCCATTGTCTCGTGGGTTTGCGGCTAATCCTGAGAGTGGAAAAATAATAGCTCAGCCCCGAAAGTCTGGCGAGCAGGAAAAAGGAAAACACCTTGTTCCCTTAAAAATATCTCAACCGATGAGTCAATCTCTTTTCTTTATAATTCAAATTTCTACCTTCAACCTTTTTAGGTACCGTCTTAGTAATTAACGCTCTTCTAATTAACCCACTGTTGTAGATTTTTACCGTTTATCTGTTACGCAAGATTCATTAACCAAAAGCAATTAGCAGTAAAAGGGATAAATAGCTTTTAAACTGGAAATGAATCATTCGAGTTTTTCTATCGATGACATAAGAAACGTAAGGAAAATCGTTTGTTTACCGTAAAGAAACGAAGTCGATAGGAAAGCGGATTGTTTTAGCGATGAAGAATCAGAGGTCAACGTGACAGTGATAAAAAAGTAAAGAGTATTAGTTGAAAGGGAATCGATGAGTCAAGGGCTGTCGAAGAAACGAAGAAAATCATTGTACGATCGCGATAACGCGAAAACTGGCTCGTTATGCATCTTTAAGCTCGTTTACCGTCCAGTTAAAACTCATTAAAACCGTGCACGCGTTAACATTCCTCGAGTTCCTTCGCTAATTTCTTTTTTTCCCTCGAAGTACGCGGTTGTTTGGAAAAATACTATAGAGAAACGATACGTTTAACGTACGACGGCACAAAGATATTTCCAATCGAGCGAACGGAAATTTTTCTTTCCAGAGAAATAGGGGAAAACGCGACGTATTTATCGTACGGCTGCTGCGGGGCGGAACAGAACGGGAAAATATTTTTCTGCGAAAATTTCGAGAGTCTCGAGAGGGGTGCGAAAGGGGTTACGGAGCAGCTGTTTAAACGAGCTTCGACACACCCACGTTCAGGTAGGGGATGCGTGTTTCCTGTCGCATTTACCTACGTTCGTCGAATATTTTGCATAAATATCTTTCTTAAAACATTGAAAATTTAGATCACAGTAATTTATAACTTTTTTTTTTCAAAGAATTGTTAGAGAAAGAAGAAGGAAAAATGTTTTGAGTTTCGTGGAAAAAGGAGTGAAAGAAGGGGAGGAGCGCGTGTCCCGTAACCCTCCGCCCCTGCCAGTCATCGCGGATAAATAACAATATAGGAAACTTTCAATAATGCACACGCGTCTGTTCCCCGATTTCCACTTCATCCGGGAAAACGAGCCAGACTGAGTGAGTTTCATATTTTTCAGCCGGCATCGTCACTGTATCAAAAACATGTCGGTCCTTCATTTACCGCAACCGTGCCACTGGAATAAAGGAAACTAGAATGAAAGAGGCATTAAAGTTTCGTGTACTTAACTTCGTTGCTTGTTTTCCTGGAAAGGATTAATTTATACCAGTCCCAATAAAGGCATCGGATTTTTTCCCTGGAAAATATCCCGGCGATCCAGGTAGACGGTACCCATAAATTCGCTTTGCAATTGTTACAATAACGTACCTACGATTTTATACCGAGAATTTTGCACGGGGTTACATTTTCGAATTTCCGTTTGCCATTATTGTACCGAAGAAAAATTTGCAATTAGAAGAAGGGTTATTGAAAAAATAGTCCTGCAATAATTGTGTTTGGGAAATGATGGAAAATAGTAGGGAAAGTTATTCAACGTTTAACCCCGTTACCGAAGTAACAGTACACCTTTCGTCGGCCAAGGGAGTGATAATAAAAACTAGCACTTTCGGCTCGTAAATTTTCGAAAACGATGACCCGGTGTCCTGTAAACGTGCAAGCAAAATGTGCCAAAATCGGTGTAATTGCGGCCTGTCCTTTACCATTCCAGGAACTAACGGGTTTCCTCAAACATTCCCCTCGAACCATAATTGTTCGTATTATTCAAAAGTTAATGAGCTTACTTCTGAAATCAATAATATTCAATATTTACGCTTTTGGTGGAGTGTTTTTTAAAGTGTTTGTGAATAATTAAAGTTAAATGGGTTTGGTTGATGCGATTGCTTTTGAAATTGACTTAAAGTCCACTTATTAGCGTCTCGTAAACCGTTGCGGTTTTTTCTCATTGCCCGAATAGCGACAATCCAATTAGATTCACTTAGAACCTTCGTCGGAAGGTGGTACAATAAAAATAATCTCACCCTCCCGTAACGGTTGCACTTATAGACCTGCGACCCTATTGTTTTCTTCGTACACGTTGCGGCTCAACGGGTTTCGCCCTAATCGCGGTACAATTACCTATTGCAATATTCTGCTCTTCAATTCCATCATTTCTCAAACGATCCACACATTAACCAAGTTTCTACTTTAGATGTAATTCTTCCAATTTCAATGCGTAACTTTAGAGACGTTACGTTTCATAGGTCGGGGTTAGAATTGACCCAGCCACCACCGTTCAAGAGTTAAAGAGCGAAGTTGGCAAAAATTCAGCAAATTACCACCAACCCTCGAGTCATAATACGACCCAGTTTTCTGTATAAGTAAATCCATTTTCCTGGAAAGTTGCACCTAAGGACGCAATAAATAAAATCACGTTTCTCGAGGTTTTTACCTATTCGAGGAAAAGTCATTTGAATATGACGTACCCCTTTGCGAGTAGACCTATAGTCCACCGTCCTTCGTATTGTTCCGCAGCGTACCGTTCTCCCCCGCCCTCATAAATATGACGAAAAGCGAATACGCGTAAACACTGGCTCGGATGAGGAGCAATAACGGCAATAAATAACGCGATTAGCCTACCAAAGTTCTAGATTTCTTAACCAGGCCGTTGGCCGACCGTTCAGGTCAACCACCCTAGAGCCTACCTACGGCCACGCTCCATATTTGACCGAAACCATCCACCCCCGTACCTTCATCGACGTTTTTCACTGATTGTTCTATAATCCTTTCTTTCACACTTGTTATTGAAAATATTCAATGTTGCTTTCAATGCGTTGACCAGGAAATCCTTTCTTTCATCCGTTAAATTGAATTGTGCCTGAAGAAATATTCTAAGCGAATCGTCGCAGTCGGCCATCAGAAAGGAAAGACCAACTTTTACGTGGAAAAAGTAGGCTTTTTTCCTGAACGGGAAAAAAGTAAGATCGTGAAAGGGTTAAACCGTAGGAAGAAAACGAAGGAACAGTTAGAAAATCCATGCATCCTCGTTCCTCCTGTTCCCTTTTTTGTTTCTTCCTCTCCAGTCAGAGTAGCGTAACTGTAAAAGCATCGTAAACGGTTCCGTTCGTTGGGAAAGAAGATTAGAGAGAAAGGGTTGAAGAGGATTTTTTGATGCACCCTTTATGGTGGCTTCGAGATTTTTTCCTCCCCCGCCCAACGTTCGAAAGGGTTAAAAGGACGATTTATAGCGTGCCCTTCTGTGTACCTGTTGGTCGAAAGGACTTTAAGAACCATCCTCGACACGCTTTGCATGTTGTTACTCAGAAAATCTGTTAGTCATCAAATTTTAACAGTTTTATAAGAACTGTTCCCTCTTTCTTCTTCCACTCTCCCCCACTTTTTTCTTCGATTTACTAAAATAGCGAGAAAGTAAGAGTTAAAGATGGAAAACCTTGAAAGTTTCCGTAATTTTCGACACAGGATCATTTGGTAGGACTTAATGGTTTTGCTGGATGTTTTTCAGAGACTCGGAAAGGGTGCGATCTGTCTGAAGAGGAGAGAAAGCAGACTGCCCTTGACGGAAAAAGAAGAAGGGTGCGAGTTCAGAAATCTCTAATTAGAGGATCCTTTCACTATTTTAGTACATATTTTTAAACTTGTTAGTTTCTTGGTAAATCTAAACGCGACGAAGAATAAAGTACCATATTAAATGAAAAAAACAATAATTCCAATGAAATTGAACATGCCAATACTATTTCAATTGTTACCATTTTTACCATTTCGCCTATTTAAGTATGGATATGAATTGAATATGCCAATACTATTTTAATTGTTACCATTTTTACCATTTCGCCTATTTAAGTATGAAACGTGAATATTAGAAATGGAATTGTAGAAGATGGAAATATAAACGGCAATGGAAGGTGTATTTTGGTTGAAACATTTAAAGCGTTAGGATATTTCGCACGCGAAAGCTAATGGCGTCCGAATGGGAGGGATAATTCAAAAACGTTCTATGAATCCCGAGGATGTGTCCTTAGCTGCGATTGGACAAACGAGGTTGCTCGGAAGGGAGAGGGTAGCTGCCCCTCGACTCAATCCACAAATAAAGCCGGTATTTCACTTTGGGTCCTAGGACGTTGTCAGTCGACCTCGGGCATTCACACGGTACTCGAGTCCGGGTCGAAGGAGAAGAAGAAGAAGAAGAAGAAGACACGTTCGTCCGCTTCTCTTATCGTACACGTTCATCTGTTTTTCTTTGCCGTCACATTTTCACGCGTTCGGTGTTCCTCTTCTTCTTGGCTTCAACAAGCCTGGAAATCGATAAGAATTCGTGCGATCGCGAGTTCCCTCATTTGTGCTTACTGTGTTCTGGTGCATCGACTTGTGTATGTGTGTGAACTTTATTTGGGATCAAACGGAAGGAAGTTCGCGAAACTGGAGGAAGCTGGAGACTCCTGGCTCGAGGTTGGTCCGATGATTATTAATAAATAAGGACCGGAATATTTTAACGAGCATCGTCACCTATGGATGATGGAATTGAAATGATATCCAAGTTATATTTCCTCTCTTTTAACGATTATCTTATCAAAATAAATTGCGAAACGTTCCACCATCCATTTCGAAATAAAAATTTCTTCGTTAGAATAATATTTGTACTTATGAATGAAGTTTTATCACCAGAGTCGCTTGATAATTATCTGAACCTTCAGATTGATAAGAGACGAAGGAAGATCGAGAATGGAACGAATGCCGATCGATCATCAATCTCTTTCTTGTTTTTTTCTTCTTTCTTTTTTGTCAATCTCTCTGTGTTTCGCGGTTTCAATTCGATCACATGTTTTTTTACCGTTCTTCATTTGTCACGGTATAAAAATATTAGCCGGATCGTAAGGACGTTGGATTTTTGAGTTTCTGTCGAAAGGCAGCGTCGTTCAGGAATTTATCGACTTTCCGATCGAGGTATATTACTCGGAATTCGACGGTTGTTTAGCTTCTTGTGTGTGTATGTGCGTTTCGAAAAGTGTCGATTGACCGCAATGACATCGCTCATGGAATCGACGAAGAAACAAACACCATGGAAATTCAATATGTCGGGAGCAACAAGAATATTTCGGTGAAAAAACGAACGTACAACTTTTTTAAAGCTATTAGATAATTATTAACGTTTCGTGCGATTCCTTTGGTCACTGATAGCGTCCTCGACTCTCGAGGGTGTGCTGGACACCTCTTCGCTTCCGGTGCACCGTGCTGCGCTCGTTGAATATCTTCCACAATATCTCAAGTTCTTTCGATTTTCTGATTCTTCTATCACGATTCATTCGTTTCTCTCCTCCTTGAAATTCATGAAATCGAAAGGTCGACATTCTCGATACACGTAGCCAGGTTTTCATTATTTACTGTTGTGATTGTAGCTTTGGAATTTCGAAAGACTGGGGCTTCTTCGACCTTTGCTAAAGTCTTTTTTCTTCTTGCTCGAACGAGCACGGAGTTTCGCTTTAATCGACTCGTAAACGACCTTACTATGGAATGCGAGCGTTTACCAAAAGAATTCCCCTACAACATCTTCTTGGAATACTCGAAACTTCCATCGTGGCAAATTTAAATCGACATCTTATTGTTA
Source organism: Osmia lignaria lignaria (assembly GCF_051020975.1). Classification (NCBI taxonomy): domain Eukaryota; kingdom Metazoa; phylum Arthropoda; class Insecta; order Hymenoptera; family Megachilidae; genus Osmia; species Osmia lignaria. The sequence goes on along the minus strand of NC_135033.1, from coordinate 8,757,824 downwards.
GCGAAAATTTAGTAAAACAATTCTCAGGTTGAAAGATGCGAGCTCCTTTCGTTTTCAAACGAACTCGTGACTGGAGAGTGAAATGAAAGAGAATAGGTTCAAGATGGTTGGCCGAGTAAATTTGCATGCGGTGTAATTGTAGGCTTAGGGATAACAGTTACCAGGAGGAAGACGCTGCCCGTTGTTACAAGGGTTGTTTATTCTCACCCTATTCTCGGGCACGACTGTTCTACGGTCGTGGCAAAGAGGAAAAACTGTCGTTGAAATTTTATTTATGACCAGCACCGTCTTCGCTACACGGACAATGAGATTATTCCTCAGAAGTCAAAAGCGGAATCTTCGTAAACCCTGTCAGGAGGCCTTCAAAAGCGTGCTCTACTTGAATAAACGAGCATAGACCTTAACCCTGCCCCGGAACCATTCCTCTTTCCAACCAGCAGTTAGAACAATAAATTTTCCTCCTTTCTCTCGATGGATCGTAATTTCAAATCATTTTATTGCTTAATTACTCGGACTTCTCGGAAGTTCCAGCAATAATTGTTGAATAACTCTAGAAACGACGGGATTTTATTTCAATTAATTACGAACAATCGTTGAACGTGGCTGGAAAGAAATTCAAAGCAAACAGAAAATCACCGAAATCGATCGTTTTTCAGTATAGTTAACGGTGATTGGCGGTTTGATATAAATATTGACGGTAACGAAGGACACCTTTTCGATCGGAACAATTATATTATGTACGTAGTTCGTTGTCAGAACTTGGAATAAATTAGCCTGACCATTTTGTGTATACACGTCGAAGAAGCGAACTGCACGACTACAGGGAAACATTGTGAAACGATTTTCGCTTTGTCGTGGTCGAACCCTTGTTCGTGGAAATTCGCACAATCACCCTGAAATCCTTAACCCTTTTCGACCTTGTATTGTCGAGAAAGATCGATTGAAAGTTTTCACCTGTTTCTTTATTCCTTTTGAAAAACTTGCGACGATTTTTCAATCTGAACTTTTCCATCTGCTACCAACAACATGGAGATGCGTTTAGAAAAAAGGTGTATCCGCATTTTTTCTTTTTTTAAAGAATTGCAATCTCATAATTTTCTGTCTATCTTTTGCAAATAGAGTGACAAGATGAGAGGGAACTGGGACACGACGGAACCTTTGGTACACGCGCCGAATCAGCAACGGCAACAACAGCAACAAACCATAGTCGAAGAGCAAAGACATCCCCTCCATTCACCAACCACGCCCGCTTGGGGTATACCCGATAGAATCGTGGTGAGTAATCGTTCCAACCCCTCCTCGATCGACGCTTCTCTCTCTTTCTTTTAACTTATTCACCCTCTCGTCGTTCTTTACCCATCCCTACTCCACCCTCACCCTCCTACTGTATCCTCGTTTTTTCATCCCCTGCACAACACCCTTCTTTATTTCTTTCATCGTTTCATCCCTTTTCCGCCATCGACAAAATGTCGTTTCATGGACCAAGTTACTATTCGGAGATTCTTCTGCTCGTCTCGATCTTATTTTCAAATCGCTCGATTTCCAAGAAGGTACATATCCTTGATTTGCAGAAGGAGGAACCGTCAGAGGACAAGAACAACGATTCAGGCGTGTCACCTGATTATTACACCAGCAACTCTGCCTCGCCCAGAAGCAGAAGATCCTCTTCAACGGCGAACTGCAGTTTGTCGCCCGGAAGCGCTACTTCTCAAGATTCGAGCACCATGCAATGCAGCGCGTTCGATTACAGTCCGCAAAGGATGTTCAAGAACTGCGGTTCACCGCTCGAATATAACAGACATCACTCGATGAACGAGCATCAGTCGGACCAGGCGATGGACGTCGCTTCCAGCACGGTGAAACCGTCCAACGAAGACGTCGAGTTCGTTCAGGACACCCTGCAGTGTCCCATTTGCGCGTTTACCACCTTGAATAGGTGAGTTTCGAAAGAAGAACGAGTAGAAGAATTTTTATGCTTAATTTTCTACTCTCTTCCGTTCTCTACCGTAGGTTAGCGTTCACCGATCATCTAAGGACGCATTGCACGATCAAATGCGAGACGACAGATTTTGTAAAGACGATCCTCGGCCAGTTGTCAACGTCGGGATCAATCCAGGACGAGAACAGGTCGACGCCACCACAGGGCGAACGATCGAAGCAGATGGAGGAGCTAGAGGAAACGGACGAGCCGGGACTCCGAGTTCCCCGGTTGAATTCCCAGGGTAAAGTGAAGACGTTCAGATGCAAACAGTGCGACTTTACCGCGATCACTAAACTCGAGTTCTGGGAGCACAGTCGCGGTCACATCAAGGCCGAGAAACTGTTGACCTGTACGAGGTGCCCTTTCGTGACCGAGTACAAGCATCATCTAGAGTACCATATGAGGAACCACGCCGGGTCAAAACCGTTCAAGTGCGACAAGTGTTCGTACTCGTGTGTCAACAAGTCGATGTTGAACAGCCACTTGAAGTCGCATTCGAACGTTTATCAATACAGATGCGCAAATTGTTCGTACGCTACCAAGTACTGTCACTCGTTGAAGCTTCACCTGAGAAAGTATTCTCATCAACCGGCGATGGTGTTGAACGCGGATGGTTCACCGAACCCGTTGCCCATCATAGACGTCTATGGAACTAGACGGGGACCGAAGCCGAAGTCGGTGAAGATACCCCAGGAAGACAGCAGCCAAACCGGCAACGTTGTTCCCACCAACAATAACTTGCAGATTTCACTGTCGTCCTCCCAGATCGTAGTTCCATCCCAGATGTCACCGGTCAACTATCGCGTGTCGATGAACTCGGTGAACAGCTTGAACGGTGCGAACACCCCGAACGGTTTGAACGGGGCGGTTCCAAACCCGTCTCTGATGGCATTCTCGTACAATCAAATATTCGCTGGATTTCCATTGGCCACCGCCATACCAGTCGCGTTCGAAGAGAACAGCGTCGAAAAGCAATTGGACAGGATCAGATCGCACGCCTTGATGGATTACGCCAAGGTGATCGATCCCGACACCAGCATTCCCGAGGAGATACCGCAGGATCTAGAGGTGAAGTGTTTCGATTCGATCAGGACCTGCGACGAATCCAACGATTTGATTAACAACGACCTCGCTAAAATAAACGACGCCCCGATTCCTACCATGGAGAACCAGGAACAGCGCAAGGACTCGAAAGTGACGCCGTTGGACCTCAGCAAACCCAACGTCCCTAGCAACGTCCAGAGCAGACCAACGACCAACGCGTCGAAGCTGACAGGGACCAGCAGACGTAAAGGAAGAGCCGTGAAGCTGGAACGCCGGGTGGTCGAAGAGGACACGGACGACGAACACCTTCCTGGAGAACCGGAAGAGATGTACGAGTCCGCGGTCCCCGCTAGTCCCGTCACCCGCGACGATAAGGAGACCAACGAACGAAGCAGCACCCTTGGTAACGAGTTCACTTGCCAATACTGCGAGATCGCGTTCGGTAACGTAGTGATGTACACCGTACACATGGGATACCATGGTTACAAGGATCCTTACACTTGCAACATGTGCGGCCATCAGTGCACCGACAAGGTGTCCTTCTTCTTGCACATCGCCAGGTCAAAGCACTCGTAGAAATTCGTGGTAATTTTGAAAGAAGAAAAACGTGGATTAATATGTGCCATTAAAGTGTGCTCCAAGGTGGCGATCCTTTCAAGACTTTAAGGAACGTTTACTTACTGGGCAGGAAATGGTGGATGTCGCTCAAACGACGACTCGGATATTTTTTTTTTTTCTGAGACGGTCGTGGATATATACCTCAATCACGTGTACAAATTGTTAGTAAGCGTGCATAGAAAACTGAATATTATATATATACATATATATTATATTTTCATAGAGACAAATATTCTTTATGTTAAGGATATGTGATTTTCCGAGAATCTTGACCGAACGTCCAAAAAATTAGAGTAGCTATTCGCTAAGGCAGCTTTGCTGGAACAAGAGAATTGAAACTGTACAGCGAAATATTAATTTTAACCCTTTCGCTACCAAGGGTGATTGTGATCACCCCTTAAAAATTGAGAAAATCGTGATTGATGAAGTTTTCTCGTTTTGGTATTTTGTTAACTCGTAGCGAAAGGGTTGAAAAAAATGTAATTTCAGAGCTGAGTGAAATCATTCGCTACGGTGAATATTTTTCCACTGCTTTTTTATAACATTTTTCTATATATAAGCGTACATATATAGATGCATATATTATAAATCAACAAAGAGACTGATATTTCACTTAGCTCCGAATGAAATTCTTTATTATTTTTCTTTAATCGAAGATTCTCGTTCTGGCATGTATTCGTTCGAGATTTAATTAAGTTCATTGAAGTAAATTAAACGCGTCAATTAAAAGCTGATGTAAATGTGAGAAATGGTGATGATTAATTAAGAGGGACGAGAGGTTGAAGATTACTTGATGGAAATAACGAGGGGATCGAAGTGGAACTTGCGAAGAAAAATTCTCGATTCTAGTCAAAAAACACCGGGTTGGGCGCTGTGAGTGTCGGTGGTGCTCGGTGTGCAATGAAAAAATAAAAAAGAAAAGATAAGGAAACATCTAACAAAAGGGTTGGCTGTTGTGTCTAAAAGCACGAATATTCCAAGATATACTTTCATAGTGCACCAACACGTTTTCGAGGACCATGTTTCCCTTCGTTCGTATAACAAAAAGGCAAAATTGTCGATTTTTTACCAAGAGGCCTTAACTTCAACACGTTCTTATTATAAATTTTTTCGAATTGACTACCTTCTTAATATTTTCTTTTCCAGTTTTCGTTTATTTTTTCCTTTTTTCTTTTATGTTGATTTACTTCGAAGTTTGTTTTACAAAATACGCGAGACGATTTCGTTTTTTTTATAATTTTACGTTTATTTTTTTCTTTTTTTCAAGAACGCGGTGACGAGAAGTGTGGCCAATGTTAATAATCGACCATCGATGTTCCTTTCTTGCAAAATTTATTTTTTTTTTTTCGTTTTTAATTCGAATAGGAATAATGACGACGTTTAGTAACATGTTGAATATATGATATCAATACTAATTACGATTATCTTTCATTTTTCTTTTTTTCTTTTAACGCGACTCCTTTAACATTGACTCGACGGAATCTTATTTGGTTCACCGTTTTCAATTTCCCAAAGTCCCTTTCAGCAAGAAGAACTTATGCCTTTTTTTAATCGAACGAAGGGAAACACTCATTTTCCATTTTTCGAACAAGAGACGATTTATGTAAAGTCTATATTTTTTAATACGAGAAAAAAAGGATTCATGAAGATAGAGTAGGATTACAAAGGATCACAATTTATTTTCTGTTTATTTTCGTTCAATATTTCCCTGACCAATAATGTATGAAACGAGTGTGAGGCGTTGTTCTTTTTCACAAATGAAAAAAAAAAATTAAATAAATCCACTTTATCAGCGAGGGAAAAATCTATATAAGACTGAGATGAAAAGTCTGAGTTTCGTTTGTTCACTAAATGTATTGGGGTCGTAACTTGTTTCGCAATACGACAGGATATTTTATTTTTTTGTTCTCAATTGTTCTCTATTTTTTTTTCATTTTCATTTGATAAATTTGTGACGTATATCTTTTGATTCTCACGAGAAAGTACGTTCATTTCCGTTTTCAGTGTCTGTTGTTTGAAAGAAAAAAGTATTGCGAACACGAAGCACGATGAAACTTCAAACACGATGTGGATAAAACGACACGAAAATAATTTGTTCTTACGTTTGCTTTCGACTATCGTGGCGAATCGACCAAGAAATCTGGTTCCTAATAACTGTAGCATAGTTTAATTTAAGTAATAATAATGTTCCGACATTCCTCCTTCTAACGTGTAATCATGAAATACATAAATTATTTATGTAAATTAACTGTGTTCATTTATTCCTTCCCTCCACCTTCAGAACTTTAGCTAAAAATATAACTGTTTCAAAGGGTAAGTTTAATTAAAAATCATCGATTAACAATCGACTCGAAATGAACGGTTAATTAATGAAACCGAAGAACTAACAAAATAAATGTTTGACAAACTTGTATTGTAAAAAGACCGCCATAAATTAAGTATATTTAAAATTTGATCTTAGCGCCATCTATACAGAAACGGTGGAAACTACTCGACAATTTACCTACGGGGTCCCAGACACCCCAGGATGACATCCGGGCAGTATACAGTAGGCGCCATTGATGCATCGGGGTCCTCAGTACCCCTGATGCGATAATGACGGTATGCAAGAAGTGCTTTGGGGTTCCTAACACCCCAAAATGGTTTCAGATTGGTATACAGAGAGCGCCATTAATGCATCGGGGTACTGGGGACCCCGAATTTCATATTGTCGGTATGCAGAATGTTTCGGGGTCCCTAACACCCCAGGATGACATCGGGTTGGTATACAGTAGGCGCCATTGATGCGTCGGGGTCCCCAGTACCCCGGACGCCACAATGTCGGTATGCAAAAGTGCTTTGGGGTTCCTAATACCCCAAGATGGTTTCAGATTGATATGCAGAGAGCGCCATTAATGCATCGGGGTCCCCGGTACCCCGAATGTCATTATGTCGGTATGCAGAGTGTTTCGGGGTCCCTAACACCCCAGGATGACATCGGGTTGGTATACAGTAGGCGCCATTGATGCGTCGGGGTCCCCAGTACCCCAGATACCATAATGTCGGTATGCAAAAGTGCTTTGGGGTTCCTAACACCCCAAGATGGTTTCAGATTGATATGCAGAGAGCGCCATTAATGCATCGGGGTCCCCGGTACCCCGAATGTCATTATGTCGGCATGCAGGGTGTTTCGGGGTCTTTAACACCCCAAGATGCTACCAGGTCGGTATATAGAGGGCGCCACCGACGCATCGGGGCCCCCGATACCCCAGATACCATAATGTTGGTATGCAAAAAGTGCTTTGGGGTTCCTAACACCCCAAGATGATATCAAGCCGGTATCGAAAGTGCGTCACCGGCGCTCCGCTCGTCCCTCGCATAAGTAAATATGATCTGTACGGATAAAACAGAAAGAGAAGAAATTAACGTTTAAAAATTCGAGTAAAAAGTAACTGCCCCGTTATAACTGCACTCACCCCTGCTGACCTGACGTTCGTCGGTGCTGGGCAGGTTGCAGGTTTCAGGCGCTCTTTACTGGAAAACAAAGCTGCAAACGCTATTTCGTCATTCTTGATTTTCGTTTTATTTTGGTCCCTAGAATCGCCCCTTAAAAAATCTCCCACCCTGCATATAAGATTCCATGGTCAAACGATGCAACCTTCAGTCAATACTAATAAAAAAATAGATCCAAGCGAAAGTAGAAGGAATTTAATTTAACATATTTGATAGATATCCAAATGGATTCAGAAGAAGAACAGAAAGTTGCGTGGACTCCAGACATAATTGGTCCGATATTCAAACACCGTCAGAATGTCACATTGAGAGAGGTTATTCTTCTCGAATTTGTTAAGAATTTCTCATTTCCTTAGTTAATCTAATGGATAATTAAAATATTCAGGCACTGAACGCTCATCGTGACGACATGTGCACCCGAATGATGGCTACTTTCGTAGCCGATGAACTGATATACGAAACTGATTTATCTAAAAAGAGTTTTCGAAAATTCAAATCGGTAATAGCGTTAATTGACGTTACTCGTCTTTTTAATGGTTACGAGAAATTTGCGAGCGCGCATAACGGTGGTAGTTATGCCTTATTCGAATTACTTAATCGTTATATGGGTGTTATGATAGAAGAAGTATATACTAGCATGGGTGATGTGGTGAAATTTTCTCGTAAGTTGTTGAATTCTCTGATAAAAAGAAATCAATTGTAAAAGGAAACATTTTAATCGTGATAGAAGATGGATTGTTAGTCGTATGGAAGGTAAGCAGGAACGAATTTATCTCAAGAATGGTGTACAACGTGATATTATGTGGACAGAAGATTCAAGATGCAGTTGGAATTGTTAAGAACAGCATCTTTGCACCCAAAGGTACAATGAATTAAAATTAATCAGATGTAGTCAAATTATAAACGATTGATTTGTATCAAATTTCCTAGTGGACGTTGTAGTAGCAACTGGTGAAGTGATATTTTCCGTAATCGGATGTGATTCTGCTAGACAGTACATAATAGCAGGTTCTCCGATCGAAGAACTGAAACTTGCCAGGAGAATTTGTCTACCTGGTGATCTTGTATTATCCACGAGTGCTTGGGAGTATTGCGCGCCTACTCAATACGAGTATGTCATCAAGGACTCGAGCAATGTCAAGGTGTCGTGAATCGTATCCCTTTAGGGAATGTAGGAGAAGCAAGGATCGAAATAATTATCCTATTTGATAGATTATCAAAGTACTTGGACCACCCGTGGAACCTCCGAAACACTCTACTACACTAAATGTAGAACTTCCAAGTCTACATCGACGACGGTCTACTGTTACTACTGAGGTAACGGAAACTATCTCAGAGCCGTCTATGTACACTGAAATGAACGAGATGCCCTTTAGAGGTGAATACTTCGATCTTGTAATAATGACACGTAAAAGTAATTAAAATTGCTTGATCTGTATAGCGAGGGTGTCTGTAATCGACGCGTATAGACGACGTCTCGGTAATGTCTTAAAGACCTACATGTTAAAACCAGTTTTAAAGGAGGTACGTTAATGAATATTTCATTCTTTAGAGCATATTTTCAAGAATTTCTTCCTCAGATTGATAATGAGGAGCCTTTAGAATACCTTACCGAAGTGAGAAACGTCACTGTGGTGAGTGTTAATATCGTTCCAGGCAAGTGTTCTATTTATGAATTGATATCACTGGTTGACGAAGCTTTTAAGACTATTCAAAGGTACAGGTATATTTATTAAGTTGGTACCCGTAAAAAATGTCGAGCAACATTTTTTCGTAGAACGATTAGTTTCTGAATAAATCGATGTTAAAGAATTCGTGTTTTTTGAATTTGAATTGAAAAACCTCCGTAGATAAGTGGCGCCATCTACCGTTTTTTGCGCTAAAATAGCTTCCGGGTTCGGCCATCAGATGTCGCAAAAATGATTTTTACCGAAGCGGGTTTTCTTTTCAAATATGAAAATTTCACTCCAGATTACTATTTCATTTACCCTCTTTTTAGTTATGCTATCGAGTTGGAAACATCCTGATGATTATCATATTTTATCGCAGCATAATTGAACACTATTCTGGATGCATCAACATGATAAATTTATTCGACAAAGACGTATTATTTAGTTTATCGTATGGGGTAAGCGAATATCGTAACGAGGAGGATGACGAGTCTAACGCGAAAAATGCGATCTTTTCTGCCTGGCAAATAATGAACGACATAAAGTCTCTTGGTGGGGTCAAAGGTGTCTCGATTGGCCTGTCCAGTGGTAATTCCCCTATCATTGTTAACCGATAAAAACTTAATAAATTTTGAATTTATTTGCAATAGGTATGGCATTTTGCGGGGTAATCGGTCACACTGTTAGAAGGCAGTACATGATTTTTGGTACCCCAGTAGATAAAGCCATTTCTTTAATGCTGATTTCACACGACAAGGTTTGCACTATGATCTTTAACGATTACCAATTTATTAATAGATAAATATGATTTCAGGTATCCTGCGACTACGAGGCTTACTCGGACAGTTTGCTAAGCAAACACAAATTTCGTTCTCGTGGAATAAAAACGTTAAGAAGATTTGGAAAATGTTTTGTCTATGACTTTATCAATTCACCATCGTAATATAATGCTTTCGTACATCTGTTTCCGGCTTGAATATTTTTAATGAAACCTGTTTCTTTTAGAGAAGAAGAAACTATGTCGAATTTAGAGTATTGCTACCCTATTCTGGATCGGTTTCAGGAACTGGAATACTTCAAAGATATCTTGGACGAGATTGGTGTAGTAGGAAGAAGCTACTCAGGAATGCTTATCGAGGTTTTAATTAAAATACGATCATCGAGAAATGAATAATTACGATTACCCTTAGAGTACAATATTTATAGGGTCCTGAAAGGTCTGGAAAATCGAGATTGCTCGACGCATTTATTACCATCGTTCGAAATAGACAAATTAAAGTAATTCAGCTTGCTCTGCACCCGTCTTATAACGAGAAAGCGTATGCGGTGCTTTACCATGTCTTTATTCAAGTAAGGAAGTACTGAATTTTTTAAGAATCATCAAGAAACATGAATCGTTCCATTGTTTAGTTGTTCGATGCAACAAACTGTCACACGATCTACGACCGTGAAAAGGCTGTATCGGCTCATTTGGCCGATATTTTGGAGCCAGATGATTTCTGCTATTTAAACTGCATCATGCGAGTTTGCTTTCCCCTTTCGAAAGGTTATTGCGAGGATACCGATTGGAAACGTCATACGAAAACCATCGAAATCTTCGAGCATATATTACACAAGGTTTATATCACACTCGAATTCAACGATAGCTTCGTTTTACTTAATTTTAATCATTCAGATCAGTGGACGAGTGTGTATTCTCCTGGACGATGTACAATTCATGGATCTCTTATCCTGGCAGTTCTTCGCGGTTGCTTTAAGCAACGTAAACGTGGTTCTAGTGGTGACATTAGTGGAACCAATTTCATGGGATAATTTGACCCAGATCGAAGCTGGTATTTGCCAAGATAAAAGGCTGATGAGCAGAACCCTGACGGGGCTGGATTCGAAATACATCGCAGCCTTCGCTTGTCAGTTCTTGAATGTTCAAGCGATTCCTAAAAGTCTTGAGAAGTATAGAATCTCGTCTATCCTTTATCATTTGCAATATAATTTATTAATGACATCACGATTGATTTAGAGTTCTTAAAAAACGTGGCAAGACTGCGATCAGCTGGTGCGAAGCTTTCCTGATGTCCACTATACAAGTTCGAGCTCTGAATTTTATCAGCATTTCTCCAACGGCAGTGAGTCAATACGACCTCGTTTTCCCTGATAATTCGTTATTGGTGAAGATACCAGCGTATCTGACGCCCGAAGAATTAGCACCACCCTTGCACTGGTCGCAAATGAGCTCTTTGAACATCTGTGTGACATCGGACAGACCAACTGGATTCATAGCATCGAATCGCGACGTTACAGGTGTTTATTAAATCGAGGGTTAAAATTAATTTCCACTGATAATTTATTACCGTCAGGTCTGAGGATCGATATATACAATAGAATGAACTCTTACGAGCAAGACTTCATCAAGTGTGCATCAGCAATGGGCACTGTATTCATGCGTCACGTGGTGGAAAACGCGATGGTCAATTCCTCGCCATTGTACACGAAAAAAGGAAGGTATAAATAATTAATACTCGAAGAAATTTGTACGATTATCGTGTGGATTTTATACATAGCCGTGGCAGAGATGATAAGGCTGAGGATCCTCCAGTGCGCTATGATTCAGAGGAAGTATTTTCACGCAGACGACTCGGTGTATTATTTATTCAAAAAACGAAAAACTTTCAGTAATATGCATCATTTGGTCACCTGTGACTGCCAGTCATCGCGTTAGTTAATGAGAATTCTCATTCGAAACCGCAGTCGATTTTATTAGAATCTCTATGAGCAGGTATCTTCATGGATAAAACCTTGCCACACTACGCCTATTGTAAGATACTAGAGTTCACGAGACGCTCTTATCGGAAGCTATTGTACGATATATTGGCACCGCACGAGAAGGAGGACTATCACTCGAAAGCTGTGACTTTCTTCGAGCGAGAGGCTCAAAGGTGCAGCACATGCGGTGGCGGTAGCTTTGTAAACCTTTTCTCGGCGGAGGTATCGAAAGTACCAGTGTTACTATTATTCTTTCTGGCAGCTTTCGAACGTTTCCCTTCTTCTCAGAGCACGAACGGATTTTCGAGGAACAGTGAATTGTTGCACAGAAAAGTAACCTCGTGGAATCGGCCCGACAGGGTCGGGATGGAATCGAGACGAAGCATATTCGTAGCGGAGAACAACGGAGGTGATAAGAAAAAGGACGTTAACATTCGAAGAATTTCTGTTCTGCCCGTCCACATAGAACTCGATGACGATGGTAACTTCGCCTATCAACACAGCTCTGCGTTAATTAGAATTTTAATTTCTTCCATTTATTAGACTCAGGCGTGAGCTCGGAACCCGGAAAAGAAGGGTACACGACCGACTACACGAGAAAGCAGAAACGAGGGGCCGTCTCTAGTTCGGGGACAGCTGTTGACGATTTGTGGGATAGTCGTCTGAAAGAGTTCTCCTACATCAATTACAGAAATTGTCGGTGTAACGAAGTGACCAGCTATGTTTTTTGGAAACTCCGTCATCACATCGAGCGTTCCAGTAAAGTTTCAATAGCCGTATTCCAAGAAAATCATTAGAATAATCGTCAATTGCCACATTCGTTACTTTATTCGTCTGCAGAAGACTTTGAAAAATTGATGAAGTTGATGATAGAGTATACTGCTGCTTTGATCCAAACTGCTCAGCCGTTGTTTGCGACGAAATTTCTTGCAGTCGCTATTACCCACCTCGAAGTATTGAAGATAAAAGAACACGTGGCTCTCGAAGCTCCTGATTCCGATTCCGATAAAGGGAAAACTTTGATTCTGATGGGTACACTGTTCTTCTTTCATCACAGTTTCTTCTTTATTAACATTCCTTGAATGAATGCAGGTGACGCATACGTGGCGTATGGAAATTATTCTCAGGCAAGTAAATTTTACATCGAGGCGGTATCGATGCGAACCGAACTGTTGCATACTGCCAAAGCGGTCTGCTACAGATCGATCGTCGAGTCATTGAAACATCGGATGCGAGGTTTTCCTAATTACAATGTGAACAAAATCACCGGCGTGCAGGCAGTTTATAATTTTCAAGTCGCTGTGTATTTGCATCGATTGGCAACCATTTACATGGTCTGTACAGTTCGCGTACAATTTTTACGATTTCTCATCGGACAGAGTTAACTTCAGTTGCAGAATCAAGCTAAAATAGCGAAGCTGACCATTTTGCAGAGCATTAGAGCTGCATTCGAATGCGTAGGTGGTTTCGTGGAAAAGGGAAGAATATACTTGACAGCCTTGGAGATATTTCAGAAATTTGAAGGTAACGAGTTCATCGAGCCACTGGAGAAGCTGATGGTCACTCTCATAGACGAGCAGTCTCATTGGAAGTCTCCAGAAGCGATCGTCGTCGCTGCTACAGTGTTTCAGACTATGTTCAACTCCAGGTATCGTCGTTCAATGTCAATGAGTTTATATGAAATTTGAAGAGTGTCAGTAATTTGCTTGTTGCTAGAATCTTACAGGGAAAGCTGTCCGAGGGTATAGAGATCGGTATTAAAATACTGAAGATATGCAACGCTTTACACATTACCAAAATCAAGCTCGATGTACTGCCATTATTGATAGAACTTACGGTAATTCATCAGCAATTACCTCATCAATCGTCCTCTAATTTTATGATCTTTTTTAGATTTGGACTAAACATCTAAACGAGGCAGCAGATTTATTACAGGAACTCTACGCTTCGTCCAAGGAGGACACGGATTATTCTGCCATCACTTGGTACCATGCTCTTTGTTTGGAATGTATCTTGGATGCTGGCATGATCGTGAAGTCGTACAGATCTTGTTTCAACTTTTACCTCAGCACCTATGGTAAGAATTTTCAATGCTGTTACAATGTGGTTGCTTAAGTTGCGTTTTCTAATTAGCCTCCAAATTCAAAAGCTGCGTGTTACGCGATCCTCAGAGTTTCTCTCGACTGGTTACTTGTTTGGCCATCTGGCAATTAAGAATGTAAGTAATTGGGACGTATAATGATCCTGTTCACGTCTTTCAATAATGTCTATAGGAACATGGTTGTGAATGAAGCGTTGGTGGAAGATGTCGACGAGTATACCGAGGGAATCAACTACGACAACTTTTCACAGATTTATAATTGTGTCAAGGTAAATTCAGTTGCCCTTTTTTCGATTATTATCATCATTAGAGTAAGAAGAAAATTGCTTTCATCGCAGGGTCTCGAATGTTATATGTTAATATTGAAACGGCGAATCAACATCAAGAGATCGAGCGATCTCTTCGACAGAGTGCATAACATAAAGACGCTAATTAAAATCGTTCAAGAATCATCGAATCACGCGAAATTCGTGAAACCGTTTCTGCATTTACTGCAAGCATACATGGAGCTTCTGCGGGGTCGAAAGGGACCTTGTCACAATTATTTACACACGGCTCATAAATGTGCCACGTCCCAAGGGAACAAGATGATACTTGCTTGGATCGAGCAGAACAAAAGGGTAATTGGTTCACGCTGAAAGTATTTAGAATCTATCAATAGAAATGGTATTGTTACAGACATGGAAGGAGGCGAATTTCAACAATATGGCACAGTATTGGGTAGAACACGTGGGTGCGGAAGACGCAATTCGATGGCAAGAGATTCATAAATTTGGCATGAACGCTTGGTCCACCATAATGTTCCCTCTTCCAGTCCCGGACTCGACCGTTTAATGTAACATAAAGAACGTTAATTAGGAATTGTAGCGAAATATTTATTGATTAAAGGCGTATTACAGTTTCACGTTCTAAGAAGTATACACGACGATCCCCTCGTGTGCACGATAGTGCCTCGTTAAATAAAACACTCTCGGTTCTTTCGGTTCGTATCTCGTGTTGCTGAACCTCCAGATCGACCGTAGGAAACCTCTCGCGACCGACGATATGCTTTTGCACACCCACGACAATGATACCTCATATGCTTAATTAAATTCGTCTATCTTGAAATTTGACCGAGTACGCCAAGGATACGCGTTTCGAGCTAAACGAAGGAAGAAAAAGAAGGAAGGACGGATCGATTCCTCGAGTTTTAGTACAAAGAATCGATCGATCTCCACTTTCGCGATTTATATATTATTTATTTGTTTCTTATCATCTTTTTTTTAATGAAAAATTCTCGCATCACGTTCGCTAGGATCGAACGACACGATGCTCGTCCTTGTTTGATCAATTTTAAACAACCATTATCGTATCACAACACCTAAGTATCAGTTTCTTCCGATGGCAAAGAAATTTCATTTGACCCGGTGCTTGAATCCTCGACACGTTCGTTTAACCCTTAACCGACGTACATTAATATAATATACAATCAGCGGGCAACAAACGTTTTTCACAGACGAAATTTCTTTTACTTAAACGCGAATGATTCTCCGAATCCGATCCAGCGATAGTTTCTTGCTAAATGATCTCGATGACCCACCACGTGGCAAATCGTTCCTTCGCAACTCGTTTACTTTCGTAGAAAAATGAAGGAAGAAGATGATTTCGAGTTTGATTTCGTTGGCGTACTCGGCCTGGATAACATTCCGTTCGACGTGGCTAGAAATAACGACGGGGATTTGAATGGAATCGCTGTGGAAAACGTCTCGTCTCCTTCTTTATAGCTGGGTGGGCCTCGATCGCACGGAACGTCGATATTTCTCGATCATTCGTGCGTGTCGACGTCGTTGTCGATACGACTGCTTCGTATTCCAGTCTTACCAGTCCACGGATAAATGTCTGGACACGATTGACAGGTCTTCATGTATCTCACGCCACTCTTGTGCCAAAGATTACATACTTTCGGGTTGTTGCATTTCTTTGGCCGATCCTAATAGACGTAGAACAATGAATCGAGATTAAAGATCGTGCTACGGAAATCTAACGCAAGTTCTCTCGATTGCATACCTGGTAATTACACCCGAACGGTTCAAAGGTGTGCAACAGGGCCAGTGGCGTGGGATTCCTGACCCATTGAATCGCTTGCCAATTCGTCACTATCCACACGTCGTCCATGGCTACTATGGTGTCTAAGAAGGAAATGAAGCCCTCCTTATGGTGCGGTTGAGTGAACCAAGCGGCGTGATAAAACAGTCCAAACGGTGCTCTAAACAATTAATACACTCGTTTATTAATTTGCAATTGAACGCGTTCGATTCAAAGTCCAGAGAGAGTAGGAGACCTGTTGGTCGTGTAGTGTCTTTCAAAGTTCTTGATCAGCATCTTGTAAACCCCATCAGCGGTGGGTGGGTTGCTGCACGCGTCTCCCATGGAACATCTACCTCCGTTCAAGTCTTGCCACATCACCATAGGAACTTCCCACAAGCCTGGATAAGACCTGGTTGGACACGGAGGAATCATACAGTCGTGGAAGAGCTTGTAGTCCAGGGTGTAGGGCCAACTCGGTGGACGATTTTCATAAATTGGCATCGAAGAGTCGTAGGTGAAATTAGTGTCCCACAGCATTTTGAACATGTTGTTACCTCCGACCTGTTAATTAGAATCAAGCGTGTTGCTTTTCAAAATCTTGATAACAAAGAGCGAAAGAGGAAGAAAGGAAATGTTACCGATAAGAAGGGAGCCCTCATTCCCCTGACGTCTTCCAACTTGACGCCTCCATAGGCCGAGAGGATTTCACGTTGTCCGGCAACTTCTCGCGCCCATTTTCGCTGAGAGAATTGCTCACCGAAACTGTGCCTATATTCAAAAAGTCTTCTTTCGTTTGACCGTTCGATTCGCAGGCGAAAGAAGCGATCGCGAGGTCAGAATGCAAGAACTTCGATCGCTCGACTGATTCATGCACCTTCTACGAACATTAGCGGCTAAACGCAGTCTCTGTCGACACTGTATTCGTAAATAACTCGGGAGAAAATTACAAGAATCTTCTTCGATCAATCAGAATGTCCGTGTCGTTTCATAAGAACAGGTTTCAGCAACGCGATGCTGGTTCTTGCATCCTGAGCCGCGGTAATCTGCGAAAAGCACTAATGTCTATCCGAAATAAGCGACTATGGTGGATCCGATCGAACGGCGAATCAAGCTGGCGTTAATGGCAGAGCGTGAACCACTTATGACCGTAACGACGCGATTCCCCGATGATTAATGAATTTCGTGATTAATGTAACGAGAAGTGGTGACCAATTAAAACGCGCTGTTTCTTTTTACTTCGATCCTAGTCCATGTTCTGTTTGTCGATGTACTTACGAAACCGTGTGGGAGGCAATCTCATGACCGGCGGCATAGAGATTTTGGACCTGGCTGTAGTCGGTCCACTCGTGGGAGACGTAGAAGGTGGCCGATATGGGACAGCCGTTCGGATTTTTTCGTCCCTTCTCGAATAGATCAGCGTAGAGACCCTTGTTCAGGTCGTTCACGGAATCGTCGAATGTGAGGAGAACGATTTGCGGTATCTCCTCCGGGAGGTAGTCACCTGTTTCAGGATCGAAACGGAAGGTAGGAAGGAAAAGGACGAACGGATCGAAAGGAACGTGTGTTTGTTACGTCGGGGGGTTGATTTGCAATCGTGTCGTGTCCGTGTGTAGATGCGTGTGTAACAGCCGTTAAAGTGTCGTGCGTGATGGGAATGCGAGGGATGAAGAAGTGATGCGAACGAGAGAGAAGAGAAGAGCGAGAAAAGAGAAATGTTGCGGTTAGTACGAAAGTCATTAGTATACGGCACAGGTGCGGTACGAGCCAGGTGAAACTTGCTTCGCGACCCGTGTCACAAACTGTCTGTAGGGTCATCTATGATCGCGCCCGTTTCACCAGTCTAGTACCGCGATTTACGTCTTATCGCGATCTTCGACGATCCTCGGATCGATACCCTGCTCTACATACCGGAACAACCATCCGAAACGGAAGCGGAGCAATTTGTTCCGGAAACACGGGAGGAGAAACGTCAATAAGAGATCTCTGTTAGTTCTACGCGTACACGAGACATCTCACGGATAGCATCGTTATCCTTTCTATCCTTATTGGTTCCCAGGCTTTCAGCTTGTCGGAACGGTGGATTTTACTTTTAAATGAGCTCAGCTTTTTCTTACTTACAATTAGATCAAGATACGCGTTGCTCCAGTTTACGATCTTGGCTCGAATAGAAATTGCCCTATAGTTAGGAATCGTTAAAGTAGTTAGGAATCGCCCCACAGGATCGTCGAAGTAACGAAGCGTTCTCGAATTCCGAAAAGTTCCTCGATACGTTCTCGAGGAAGAGAATTCGAGAAGTACCCACATGAGTGAGATCGAAAATTGTGCGTTCAGAGGGAGAACGTTAGTCGAAGAGAGGCGAAGGCGATAACGTTCGATGATCAGAGTACGGTAAAATCTGTCTCCGTTAATCTCGAGAAAACAACTCGTGACACCTGAGTAGATTTTACCATACTCGTGGAATTCGAACGAATTGTAGCGTGTGGATGCACGATGCTGAACGATTGCTTGCCTCCGCTTCAACTTACGAGATCGTATGCGATGCCAGTTCGTGGCCGTCCGCGTAAAGGTTTTGCACCTGGCTATAATCGGTCCACTCGTGCGACACGTAGAACGTAGCCGAGATCGGACACCCGTTCGGATTCTTACGTCCGTTTTCGAACAGATCAGCGTACAACGGTTTGTTCAGATCGTTCACGGCATCGTCGAACGTGAGCAGGACGATTTGCGGCGTTTCATCCGCCTGAATTCCACCTGGATACACGACATCAATAATACGTACGTCAAGGTTGCTCCTATGCTCGAGATTTATCTCAAAAGCGGAATCTTCTCGGCGGGCAAGAAACGAGCTTGATCCATTGCTTAATTAAAAACGACACGCAAGCAGAGACACCCGACTCCGCCAGATTCTTCCGCGATGATTTACGCGAGGTATGCGGTTGCACAATCCTTTCTAGACGCCGGCTAGGCCGTTTTAATCGCTTACGTTACAGCTAGCTCGCTCGTGGAAAATATTATCATCGTTATTCGACCCGTCCCGGGTGCAGCCTTAACCCGTTAAGGTTTGTTAAACGCCCGGCGATACCGTTCGAATTCTCCTCACGCGTGGCAGAGCTTTCGATTTCGAGCAACAACGCGTGCGAAATCACAACCGGCTAAGCGGATCTGTTTCACTTTCCAGCGGATAGTAGGTACGGCAATGCGTAACGTTAGAATCGGAGAAAGTCACGAGTCGCTGCTAAACCGATCGACTAAACTTAACATTCGTGCCACGAACCGCTTGCGTCATCCAACAGACAAGCCGTGTCGCGTTTCTGATCACTTTTTTCATTACGATATCCATTCGACTTTTCCCAGTCTACGTCCCTCTTGATGAACGCAAAATAAAAGCAACGTCGATTGTTCCGCGGATGTTCTTTCGAACGGCACCGACGTCGAAAGTTCATCCTCGGGATGAATCAATTAGCGATCGGTGCCATTCGGAAGTAAATCGACTAACCGATTCGAGTACTGTACGATTGCGACAAACTTACCTGGAATGTCTATCCCGCCGCAACTGCAATCAGGAAGCAAGCAAACGTCCTTGCGACACTTGGCTGCCGGTTTATCGACCTGCGGAGTCGGATAAATCGGCGACGGCCTCGTTGCTGGATACCTGTAGATGTCGATGAACTCCTGTGCTTTCGACACGATTTCAGTGGACGGCTTCAAGGTTGGTCTCGATCGCCTGCAAGCCCGAAATATGCATCGTTACCAGGCGTTTACCATGAAACTAGTTACCGCTGGAAATCGTTGAATTTTTCTTACCAACGTTTAACAATATTTAACACAGATTTAGTAAACAGCGACAGGTGTGCAACTTGCACGCAATTAACTTTCTAGACGCATTAATACGTTCGTTCACCTCCGCGAGGGACAATACGAACCGATGGATCTCGAGATCGGATATCCGCTTTCAACCAACGCAGCCTCTATCTACATTTTATCTTTTCATACAAGTTCCGTGTTAATTGTTAATCGACGGCTATTGCAAGCTAGTAATTTGCTATGCGATGGGAAAACATGGTACAACAATACCGATTTATGGTATCTACATATAAGTTTCCGGAATATCGAAGGGAAATACTCTTTCTGTTTTTATTACTCTATAGTTACTATTTTCTATTCATCGTTATGCTGAATGATGATAGCACGTAATGAAGGGTTTTAACAATCACTCGCCGGTTAATTGGAAAATTATACAGTGACGGTGATGGACGTCTAATCGTATGCAAAGAGATCGATCGAACCGCGGTACGACTTTCTAACAAGACTTCGCGAAAACGACTCGCACGATCGTATTAAATGCAATCTCGACTGCGACAATTTTAATCAAATATCTGTAGTTTTTGGAACGCTGCGAAGGGTGAAGAAAAAGGTTGCAAACTTACGGTGGTGCTGTGCCGCGATGGATCTGTTGCGGGCGACCCCGGCTGCAAGAAAAGAAACAGAAAAGAATTGAAGAGAGGAAAAACCGAGAAAAATGGGAAAAGGAAAATGTCCAACGGAGTTGGGAGAGAAAGCGAACGCTTCGTTTCACGGAATACAGAGAGCAGCGAAATCGGGTCTTGGTCGATGGACACGCTTGCAAGGCCATTTGCTCTTTCGACGCGGAAACTGAGAGATTCAGTTGCGAAACAAAGAGGACGAGGATCGAAGACAATTGGAAAGTTAACTGTTGTCGATTTTGCAAAGTTCACAGATCGGTTCAGATTCGATGACCCGAGGTTTAAACAAGGCACCCCGGAAATCGCGTAATTCTTGCGAGTATAACAAATACCGTATAATCGTGATTTTCCAGTAATTAAGTTTTACGACGTGACTTTTGAACTGCGGTGGCAAACGATTGGCATAAACTTAAATGTCACGCGACAGGGAACGCGTTAATCTTCTCCGCGAAACTCGGGACGAGTAACAGCGTGACGATTTTCAAATCGCAAACGTGAAACCTGGTCCCCAGCTGACCGAACAGGTATTCGTCTACAGGGTGTCTATTATGACGAATCTACTTATGGTGATTAAATTATTATGCAATGAACGTATCTCGGTTGAGAAATTGAATACAACTTTCATATAATTAATTTTTTATATCACCTGTACTTATTTAAAACGGACACCCTGTAGAGTTGCGTGCCGCGGATAGAAGGGGAATTCATGCGTTTTAACGCGTTCGAAGAAAGCGTGAAATAAAGTCGCGTTCCCCCTACAAATCGATTCGCTCGAATAATATCGATCAAAGCTTAGGTAGCCGCGTGGCGATCTTTGCGACTGCGTCTCCCGGCTAGTTGGTTGCGTAATTTGAAAAAAAAAAAAAACTGACCGACGACAATCACCGCTGTCGCGTACGTGGATACCGTACCTGGGTGCATTGACCGTGTAAGACCTGCTGGTGGTGATCGGAGTCTGAGTGGTCGTCGTCAACGGAATGAACGTGTCCACGATGGCGTTCGGCGTCGTCACGTGGACGACAGGGTGGCTGAGAACGTTTGGTCTAGGAAGAAATGATTTTTCGTTAATTCATTAATGCATCAAATTTGACAGAACATCGAGCAACAATTATTCTCGACGCACGCGACAAAGATACGTTGACATTATCTTTCACTTCTCAGAAACGAAAACGTAATGTACAAGAATAGTTAAGAATGATCGATGAAAGCTCAAGGCGATGATTGAAACGATTACAACGGCAATTTTCTTGTCGCTTTACGGTCGAGGAGACCAGGCGAAGGTCTCTTTCTCCTCTCGTGATTGAGACATCCGTTTCAATTGATAAAGAAACAGTATCTCACCTGTACGACTGTCCATCGTTTATCCGGAACTTGTTCTTGTTCAGTTGAGCCTGGGTGGTTTGGTGAAACAAAAAAAAAAGAAGAAAAAGGATAGAATTGATCGACAGTGTTCGTTAGAAATAGAGACCTATCTTTAGAGAAACTTTCGTTCTACCTGATTCTCGTAGATATCATAGTCCTGAACCGTGACGTCCTGATTCAGATTGTACTTATCCGCTTCGTTCACCGCGACCTTCTTCGGCTTTTGATACTGCTTCGCGTTCACCTCGCTGATCTTGACGCTCGATTGAACTGGCACGGACTGGTTCACGGTGTATTGATTGTAATCTAACGAAGGAATCGCGAAGGAAATCGATTACTCGTCGCTGGTGATGAGCTATTAATCGCTTCGATTTGCTTCGTAAAGACCGAAGGAGCCTCCGGTGCAACGCGACACGAAATTCGGGTAAATGGAGGCTTACCATCGTCTTTGTAAATGGACACGTCGTCGTCGTAGATCGTGTAATAGGGATAATTCTGATCCGGATCGTTGTAATAAGACTTGGAGATCACTGGGGCAGCGGTGGATGCCAGGATCTTGGCGACTCTGGGTGATTCTGAAGATGGTACCTGCGTCCTGTAATGAGCTTCCGTTTGGGCACGCGTGCTTACCAGACTCTCTTTCTCTCTTTCCTGTGATATAACATAAAACATAAATTACAGACATACTGTAAAACAATAATTACAACAATGAAACATACTGAAATCACGTTTCTTCGAAGGCCATCCCTGTCTCGTTGCACTTGACCAATGGTGGACGGTTGACCCCTGTAGACTCGTTGTTGCCTGTCGCTTTCGATTTCCGTTGCAGGCTCGTACTCGTCCTCGTGGTAATTCCTAGCCTGTTGTCTCTGACGAATCGGTTTTTCAGTGATCTGCTGAACAGGAATTGGCGTGGTCGTCGCAATCGGTTGCCTCTGAACGGGACGTTGCTGCTGTTGCTGTTCACGTCTTTGCTGCTGTTGTTCGCGTCTTTGTTGTTGCTGCTGCTGGTGTTGCTGGTGATGGTGCTGCTGCTGTTGTTGCTCCTGCAGGGTTTCTATCTTTGCTGACCTGAGTAATTTCAGAGAAAGGATTGCGATAGATTAATTGTCGGTTTCCGCGTGTTATGGGTCGTTTCGTCGACCTTTTCAGACCCGTAGATTTCGCAAACTGTTACGCCAAACAACTTGATCACAGTGAATTCCTTCGATGGGAAAGCACTCTTATTAGAATTGTTTTTTTCTTCGTCAGAATTTCGTTGATGGTGTTTATATAAGAGTACTTAATTGAACACCTGGTAGGCGAAGTTGGAGCAGACATTTATTTGAATAAAACAAGAAGGTATCGTTTTTGGAAGCGGAGCAATTCGAGGGGACGAATTGGTTGACAGAAAGGATCGATCTGGTAGTAAACTAGTTTCGTGAAAACACGTTGCCGGTAATGGCAAGGACACATCTTACAGACGTAAGGAACCGACGTTGAGAAACAACTTCTTTTCCCTCCCCGATTATGTTCGCGCACAATAAGTTAATGAGCGACCAGCAACGAACGATCGTTGCTTAACTTCTTACACAAGGGAACTCGTGTCTTACAGCTGTTGAATATACCTCGAAGAAATGAAAGAGAGAGTGGGAGAGTGAATTCAATTGTAGGCTACAGCCACGTTATACAACAAATTCACCGACGTTTCCGTTTAATCCTTTCGGATACACGCTTGTCCCCTGGCGAACAGAGAATTAACACGTAACTGGAGCACTTTGATGGACGTTGTTTGATTAAAATCTAGACAACTTTTTCTTTCTTCTCTTTTTTCACGTAGTGACATAAGAAAGCTTAATTGAAACATTAACGCCTGCTGTTAAGATTAAATCATAGTCGAGCGACCATCGAGTTTATTTAACAGCAATCGGTAAAAATTGAAACGAATGATAATAATAGGAAAATTCTTATGAATGACGAAGACTCACCGTTCCAACAGCGGATCTTCTTCGTTTTCCTTACCGGGAGATCCACCTTCGGGGCAGCCCACGTTACGTGGCCAATCGCATGTCTGCAATTCATGACTGGAAACAAGAAGCAAGCAAGTAAAGTAGTCAATTTCATCGATATTCATGCTTATTGCTCGTCGATTATTTTCGAAACTCGATCACGTAATCGAGCATAATTTACAGATCTTATCTACCTTCTCCAAACAAAGTAACCGATTCCTTTTGTATAACACTATTATCGGTGATCCGATTCGTTAGAGGGATTTTCAAAGACCGATTTGGCGCGGGGTATTGGAAAATTGGGTGTTTGGAATTTCGTATCGAGCCTGAGGTAAGTTCACGAGCGTCCTTAATTGGACAGTCGGGTGTTACCGGTCATCGAGGGTCCGGTTTTACAACGAACTCGTTTGTACGCACTGTCGTACGCTGTCCGGAGAGGTGTGGCAGCCTGATAATTTTTTCTCCAGGGTTACACGAGCACGGCTACGACCCCCTTTTACCTCGTTAATCCAGATCGAAAGTGTAGCAGTATCGTAATCGCGTGTTACGACGCCCCCGAACCTAAGTCGACGAGAAATTTTTGTCGTATTCAAGGTTCCAGCGACTCGAAATGTTTGCGTTGGAATTCGAATGTCTCATCGGTGGCTGATGAAAAAAAAAAATCATTTTTCAAGATTGGAAGGAAAGGTGAACTTTGATATCCTTTCATAAATTTCGCTATAAACGTCCAGTTTTATCCAGTTCGCCCACTGTGAACGCATTGTTAGGATTTTTGACTAGAATTTCAACCGGAAAACAGGTTTCAATAAAATGTTTTCCTTCGATTTCTATTAGATATCAGCGCGATATATGAAATTCCAAGGAATATAGAGTGTTTCGTGGTGTACGTAATAGCTGAAACATGTCGGAGAAAAATTCTGTCGGCTCTGGCTAGCGAACAAGAAATAGAAATCTCTGTGGAATCTTGTAATTTGGCCTGCGAATACGGGAGAATACATCCATTATTGCTGTCTATATCTGGACGACAATACGCAGCCGTGTTTCGCTTTTGATTAGACGACTCGTATTATTCGCTCGCGTTTCAATTCACCGTCCCATTAATCTCGGTCCATATTTGTCGAACGGGTTACGAGAATTTACGGTTCGCTTTGTGCTTTGCACGTGCACCTGCCGTTTTTCCGATCAATTATCTACTTATCAACGAAAAGGTTTCGCGACGGTAATTACGACGACGAAAAGAATCGCTTTGATCGTATCGAGCGTTCGTCGAATCGGTCGAATCGACGCTTCATTGAAGAATTTTAATCGTTACCTGTACATCAAACCACCCGTGCAAGACTCGAGTAGAGCACCTCCGAATACGCATACGTAGTATTGCGTGCAGTCACGGGGATGAGGGTAGTAACCGAACTCTTCAGGGCACTCGAACTCCAAAGCTGCTTCGTTTCTGCTCGCCCTGGCGCTTCTGGGGATGGTCCTTTGGCATCCTGCAAATGGAAAAGTATTTCCTTCAATTTTTGCTAAGGCTACCAATCAACTCGGAATTTCTTTTATTTTCTAAAAGAAAATATTGTAACAAGGGTTAATTCCTTCATCCTGAACGTCCATGTCGCGCTAATTATAATTGTCACTACTGAAGGGACCCTTTTATGATCAGATTATCGCGTGCTGGAACGTGAACGATATACAAAACGGCGAATTATGCAATCGGGCGTACATAACCGGATTTTTGGCCGACCTTGCTGTTCACGTAGCCATAATGTCGAGACACTGAAACAGTTGGTCAGAAAAAAGGCGCCTCGAGACCAGAGGCGAAAGGAGGAAACGAAAGGCTGGCGCCAAATTTTCGTAATCGACCCCACCCACCCTGCTGTCCGATCTCGAAGATCGTTTTGAATATTTTCTTACTCGAAGTTGCATATTTTTGAAAGTGGAAAACTTTCAGAAATCAGAAGTTTCATCGTTAAATTCGATCGCTACGTCACCAGCTAAATGCCATTCTACGGTTGAAAATATGTACACTGTGTTCTACCATTGTCTCGACTGTCGGTGGATTCGATTATCCCACCTTCAAGTTTTCTGGCACAATTTCATCGTGGGACCGCGGCACCGCTGGAACGACGAATTGATTTGTTGGAAACGTGACTTGCGCCATTCCTCTTTTACTTTCCACGTGAGAATACGCGTGTGCCTGTGGAATAATGTTCAGTCCCTGGCTGCTTGTATGTAAATTTTACCTATTCTCGTATTATAATCGGTGTAACAGTGCTGTTTACGAGTTGAATCTCCAAAAAAGCAATTCAACGAGCTCTTTAAACGTCGACGATGCGTATCTTGGGAGCGGTGACGATCTATCGGGTGTCTCGAAGAGGAAAGATAGAAAACGAATAAAAATTAACAAAGATTAATTGCACGGAGGATTGTTGTTCCTGTTTGTATGTTCGAGGTAATCATCAGGGACGCGAAAGAGGATAATGTCGCGGTACAAGGATAAGCGATGAACGCTCTTCCTGGCGACGATGAAAGCATCGGTTGGTCGGTACGAAGGTCGCCGGGAAAAATCGAAATCGAGGAAAGACGAGACATCCGGAGCGGGATCACGGTCGACCTTGGGCGAATATGGTTCAGGAGGAACGAGGAAAAAGAGCATTCGGACGAACACATCCTGGTACCGTTCTCTCGTTCGACCTTCCAGCAGATCGCACGCGACCTTGCCATCGCAGAAAGGTCGATGTACTCGTCCACCTTACGATCCTAAAATTCTTTTCTCCAGATTCTCCATTCGACAGAGTCCAGCCAGTTTGCGTTTCTAAGCCCGTGGTCACGCGGAAACGATTTTCCTCTCGATTCGTCAACGGTCAGCCCACCTTTCCTCGGTTAATCTTAAGATTCAGATAGCCCTAGTTCATTTTATTTTTCCTCGTAGTTAGAAGGCGGAAGCGTGTCAAACGAGCCGTATAAATTTCCAAGATTTACGAGATCGCCGTGGAAACGCGGTATATTTCGCAACGAGAACGCCGTCAAAGCTGCCCGCGCGCGAAATCGTTCGCCTTCTAATCCTCTCATTGCCTCGAAATTAACCGATCGCTTGGTTCCCGTCTTACCTGGCCAGGTTGATGTCTGGCAATGAAACTGGAAAACAAACCGAGTTACTCTGTTCGAACGTGTTCGAACAACACGAGTATCGGTATCGTTTACCGAGCTATCCCTTTTTGCTCGCGATTGCGAAACCTTACTTCAAATGATCCGACGTCTAAGGAGGAAGCTGTGTCGAAAAGAGAAATCCGCTGGTACTCGAACAGAACAGCTGATAGATTACGAACGAGTCGAAATTGTATCGCGAAATTGAGGCAAACGATCGAGGAACTTCCTTGGTGAAATCGACGCTAACGCACGCTCGATTTCGTTAATTACCTACGATTTTCACCGTTTCCTAATGCTACAATTCATTTTCAGATTGATATACAAGTTCAGCATGTTATGAGAACTCTTTACTCTTTGCACCATCACTTAGAGGAATCAAAAGTACCTTTCATATTTCCGTTTAGAATCGGATCGAACAAAAGAATTCAGAAAAGAAGGGAAGATTTATTACTCGTGACAGGTCAACAAAAATCAAGGAGATTACCGAGACTCGATCTATAATTACACACCTTTCCTTTGCGTAATTGGACTTACGACCATTCCGAAATGGAACTGACCAATGCGACTGGATAATTCGAACCATTAATCAAATTACCCTTATTTCATACTCTGAATTGTTAATATAGAAAGGCTTGTATGAAAAGAAAAATTTCTCTCGTCATTCGAAAAGAGAATCGAGATGTCTTTTTTTGCGATCCAAGTGACATAAGAGAAGATTATAAAATTTTTCTTGGTAATTGGAAATACCAAGAGAATTTAATTTTGCAATCTCGTAATCTGGTACTTAGGATATTACGCTATGCAACTTGGCATTCTCGTGGACACGATTCGGGACTGTGGTTCTGTAATTGCTTCGTGCGGTACGGAGTTGCGAATGAGGTGTATTTAATTAGCCCGAGGTCCACTGACCTTTATTAATCACGGGAACGATTTTGGAAACGAACGACCGGAAAATTGTGTAGTTTTTATATGAAATATAATCCGCGATTCGATGCAATATGTTTAGAAAAGCAAGACGGTGGACACGCGTTAACCACGAAACACATGCACGCTTCTGAACACCGTTCAAGTTGTCCGATATTATGCAAGTAGTGTTCCAGTTTTAAAGCCCCGCTTTGGTATTCCAGCTCACTTTCACTCATTCACTTGCCAGCTCTTTTATCATAGGCCCCTCTATACCTATCTCTCTCCGTCACACCGCAATTCGCCGATCTATCTTCTACCAACGTTCAACTAGCTTTTTCTCTCTCGTTGCCATTCGCATGACTTTCACTTCTCTCAACTTCGTAACCCGTTCGTTCGCGTAGCAAACTTCTACCGTGGAACGCCTTTACCTTAGTAAACCGCAAGTCCCGTGATTTATGAACAACCGGATGACGTTCGTTGCTTCGGAAGTAAACGCGTCTTCCCTCGGCTAACGATCCAATCGTTTCTCGCTTCATCAATTTCCCGTGATTTAAAAAAAAAAAAAAAAGGTCGCATCGCTATCCCTCTTTCGTTAGAACTAGTCGTTTACTTCTAGCGAGAAAAACTTCTAGTTAGCCTTTCGAACGGCACCTAATTATCCAATTTATAGACCGTGGAGTTAGTTATTCGCACCGTACGTGATTGCAGATCATTAAGGTGACGAATTTACGGTAATATCCGTACCGAGAAAACGATCTATTTCTTTAATTTCGAGAGATTACGTTGGCTGCGTTCCAAGAACGCGCGGTTACCGCCGCGATATTAAAGATCCCGCGTTTTACGACACGCGTTTAGAGTCGATCCGTTCGGTTCGCTTCGCGTTGACGACCGTTTTATAGTTTCCAAATTGTGTTTGAACGACCGGTTAGCTTGTGGTTACGAAAATTACAAGCTGCCGGCGTTAATTGTGCCTGAATACTCGCGCATACGGAGCAGGGAGGTCGTTAGACGTTCACTCGGTGATTTTCGAGCAAAACACTGCAATTGTCTGCTTGTTAAATTCTTTATTTGATAATCACTGATCGTCGATTAAATTAGCGAACGATTTAATTTATCTTCGCGATGCGCTCGTCGAAACAGAAAGGACAATTTGAAAAATTTCTACCCACGGGATAGTTGGATGTTTGAAAGTGGCAAGAACAAAGTGTCACGATCATTACGATAGCGTGATCGTTTCGCAGGCGTCCTGCGGATGGCTTTATTGTGAGCGATAATGAGACTACGTTGTCTGCTAGGTAATACAGTTCTCACATTTCTGCAACATTCAATAAGGCTGGAATGGTGTAACTTTACATCCACGTACCGCCTGCCACCCACCCACCGCCTCGCGATGTGAAAATTCAGCGAGTATCTCTCTCACAAAATGATACTTGGCCAAAAACCGCAGCGATACTTGCGAAACTTTCCTCCATCGCTCGACCACATCTTCTTTCCTTCGAATAATCGTATAATTAGTCATCTACGAGATGATCGAGAGAATGCATAACGCGGATGAATATATATAAAAAGAAGAACTCGGATCGAAGGTGGGTCCGCGTTTCGTTTGACATTTAATCCTCCGCGCCCGCCGCGTTATCCACCTTTCTAGAACGCCAGAAACTTTTCTCGTCATCGGCCGTGACGCTTGCTCGCGTTGCATTTTATGCGATCACGGTGCAAATGTCAGCCAACATCCGCGAAGGATCCATTATCCTGCGAAGGTTAGAAATTTCAATCGCAACTTGGTGCCGCAATCGCGATAAAGGAACAACGCAACTCCGCTGTATTAATCTGTTTCCACGATGAAATTTTGTCGCTACAATGTTGCGAATGGATTGATTCCGAAGAAAAAATAGGTATCGCGAGGCTGCTTTTAGCACCTATCATCGCTAAATCCAATTTGAAAACGTTACCGAAGAGATGTAACTCTGGCTGAGTTGGTCATTACAAATTTTATCTTTCGTTGTTGGTTCATGCTAATTGAACATCTAGACGGATAGATTTAAGTATGCAGTTTGCAGTTAATTAGTCGGTTTTCGAGGACGGATGCGTACAATCGTGCAGATATCCTTCGAGGACCCAGAGATCTTGTTATCTAGGAAGGATGGTAGATTAAGATCGAACGATTGAGTAAGAATAGGCAAGTGGAAATAGTAGATTCGGTGAAACATCCGTCGACCTTTCTCGTTATTAAACGACGAAGAACGACCTCGACGGGAAGAAACAGCTGGAAGATAGCCAGTTGCAGAGAGATGCTCATCGCGCTGTATCTCCGTACGTGGACGTTGCGTATGCTAATGTACACGAAGGATGCATAATCCTTTTTACGCAATAATCCTGTCTAGAAGCGTTCAATTTAGAGATTTCGTGTATATAATTATAAAATTATTGAGAAAAAGAAAGTTCTTTAGCGTGGTACGTCGTCACTTTGACAGGACAATTAGATCCTTAATCTACAATTGCGTTTTGCAATTGCGAGACGATACGTGACAGCGTCGAACAACGCGCGACCTAGTTTTCAGCTGGCGCGTGGACCAATTACGTTCGCCGAAGAAAAACTTTCATGGGGAATTTCACTGGAAAGCGATACGGTATCGTAACGCTTACGTTTCGATTTACGGACCGTGAATATTCCTTACCGCGTCATTTTACTGCAAAAATGCCTGTTCAATCTGTGCGTACCGGAGGAAAGTAAAAAGGATGATTTTAAAAAGTGAAAAGGCTATGAAAAGAAACCGTTGAGTAAGAAGAAGAGACGCGTAATTTGACTAGCGATCGAACAGGTGTTAACAGATTTCGATACGCAACCGGAGTCGTGCAACAAAACAGTTGGCCTCGAACAGTTGTGCCATCGCGTTCATAGAAACGGTTTTCTACTCGGATCGAGAGGGATTCCCTGTTCGAATCGGAGAATCCTCAGGTGAAAGAGAGTTTACAAGGACGCGGGCTTCTTGGTCAAGTGAATCGGTGTTTCTAGACTCTTACTTGTTAGCTTAACCATTTCTGCGCGCGTTTGTGTTCGTGGATGCAACCGCGTAACGGTTCCTACCTTCTGTACACCTGTACGACCTTAACGCTTTGGCTACCATCAGAAATTCCACGAAAAACCTAAGAAGCGGTAACGCATTATTCATCGTCAATTCGATCTCTTATTTTCATGGCATTTACTTGTTTTTATTACCTAGACAAAGGTAAGAACCTTTCACTCGATGCATACACTCTTCTTCGAGTTAATAGATTAACGTTTGAAATAGTTGTACGATGAGTAATTTCAGACCTGTACCTTGTAATTGTAAAGGACGACGAGGATAAAAGAGTTCTCTAACAAATCAATTATCCTTCGACGGAACGTTTTGAACGATCAATCCAGGTTCCCACACGCGAGGCGTCCAATTAGAAGGCCTCGTTGCTCGGATTAAAAGTTATTAAACGTCGACGTAACGGTATGACTCACGATGAACGGTGGAAAGCAGAGATTTTGCGAAAGGAAATTTTACGGCCACGGACGTCTGAACGTGGGATAGGCCGAACGTCGTTCCGCTTACCCTTTTAACCGTGATTAATCGTCAGTTTACAAGAAACACGGCCGAGAGATCGCTAGACTACTTGCAACTTTACCAACACATACTGGTAATAATACGTAACCGGTAAACGCCCCTCGCTACTTCACCATCCTATGGATCACCTGGCAACACCCACTCACGATCCGTTGGATCCCTGAAGATTGCAGCTAGAGACACATCGACCTCCTCGGTATTCCTACCTCGATCCCACGATCCTCTCCTCTTACCTAGATCCTCTCTAAGCTCGATTCCGACCGAATGACGAGCACTTGAATCTATCGGCTATTCCAAAGATACCATCTGACGATACTCGTAAAGTTGCAAAAATAAACGATCCATCGGTGTTTGTTACCGGTAGAAAACGGGACAAAGTAACGGAAGATGAAACTCAGAGGTGGGTTGTCCGTGGGCGAATCCAAGGTTGACTCACGAAATACTTGAACGGGTCCTTAACCTTCCGATTTGCAAATCGGGCGAGACAGAGATAGGATGATCGTGAAAGTTTCCTCACGGATGATGGGACGAGGAAAAGCTGGTCGCGCGCGCGAATCGAATCATCGAGATCGCTGAAAGGTGTGCCAAGTGGATTAGATTCTTAGATAATAACGAGCAAAAAAAGTTAGCCGTTACGTGACACACGGAAGGCATTGCGGACAATTTCAGGGAGCGTAAAACGTCAGTTGGTCAGCTTCGGAGGTTAATTAAAGGCTCTGGA
The DNA here is from genome assembly GCF_051020975.1 of Osmia lignaria lignaria. Taxonomy (NCBI): domain Eukaryota; kingdom Metazoa; phylum Arthropoda; class Insecta; order Hymenoptera; family Megachilidae; genus Osmia; species Osmia lignaria. Next base: position 8,725,890 of record NC_135033.1, on the reverse strand, counting down.
TAGGAAGATACGAGAGTTGTCATTTCTCGGATCATAGTCTTTCAGCGGGCAGAAAGCGATTTACGGAATGGTGGAAGGAATCGCGATTGTTTAACCTTGCTGTTAGGGTTATGCAAAAATCGTGCGAGAAAGCGGTTCGTTGCTTCGTTAGTTGCGATTATTCCGTTCCGAACGAGCACGCGATTAATTACTGTACCGGGAGATCGGTATCGGGACTACAACTGGTTGCATCAGCCAAAACAATCGGCAGAGAACTGGCTGTATAAGGAGAGAGTAACAAGAAAGTATCCAGACAAAAGATTACACGAGGATCCGCGAACTTCCGCCAAAATGTCCAACATGGTTGCGGAGCGACGACGAAAAGATCGAAGAAAAGGGATGAAAATTGTACTTTTAACGATGTTGAATGCCAAGGTAGAACACGTTGAGCGGAAAGAACAAACTGAGGTCTGAAATCTGAGATTCGGGGTTTTAGCCCTTATTTAAATCGTAATGGTTAAAGGAAGAGGGTGAATCCTGCAACGATGATTAAGGCTGTGTCTTAAGATTTAGGAATCTAAATTCAATTGGGATTGAATATTAGGGTTTCTCATTTAGAAAATAATGTGATTCACGGAAACGCGTGCCTTGAAATCGTAGTTCCGTCGAATAGATGTAATCGAATGAAACGGAAAACAGGCGTGGAAATGCACCGATCGACCGTGAAGGTTACGCATTTGCAAGGGTGTGCGCGAGCAACGTGTTTAACCTTTGCTATTTCGTTCCGCGTGCAACCACCAGTTGGAAAGGTGCAACAGGCGGGACATAGCGATCGTTTCAAAATTTCCTGAAATATACTCGAATATAATATCCTAAATCCAACGAGTGTAACTATTCATTTCCATTGGTAAGGTGGAACGCTAGCAACTCCCTGGTGGTAGCTTTCCATAGAAAGTAGGATTCTTTGTTTTCCACGCGGTTGTCTCATCGGTACACCGAAAGAATCCAAGATCGGGCTGGTATTACGAATGACGAAAGATAGCGGGCGGCGCCACGTAACGATATAGTCGCGTTATAGTTATATCCGGGTCAGGAACGAAAGGGGATTTACGTTCACCACCGTCGTCTTGTCTAACCACGAGAAGTACTCTTCTCCGGTTTCCTTGAAAACGATCCATAGCCCACCCCCGGCGATTCGTCGATTGCTAAATGTTTAAAGCCAGCCACTGCAACACCCCGCGACCTGTCCCTCCTTTCTCCAGGAGGCCGCGTAATAATCCAGGTGAAAAGGAGACACAGAAACTTTGCGTTTCTCTCTGTTGTGTCTCTTGAAACCGTTCACCTCATTACGTACCCCGTACCCGCGCGCGTGCATGCGTGTTTCACTCCGTCGAGCGTTTACGTGGGCGTGCATCCTACCGTGTCGGACATTGAGCGCGAAAAAGATAACGTTATGCCCGGACCCGTGATACCGACAGCGAGAAACATAGGCTTTCGAAACGTTTCCACGTTCGTGGCTAGTTAGTAAGCAGGAATATTCTAGTGGAAAATCCGCTCGGACATTTCGACCGCCGCGTAGAAACATAGATTTTACAGGCTCGCTCTATACGCGGCGAGTTTCAAACCTGGTATTCTCGTTTCTACCTATTTCAATTATGATCGCTGATCAATCAACCAAGAGAAATTCATTCGGGAAGAGAATTACGTTAGGGAAGTAAACGTTGGTAACATATGGGCTACAAATTGCCAAGCTTGCCGTGTTTGGCGAGAGTCCCGGATAGCGCGATTTTTAATTATTTAACCCTTTGTTTACTGAGAGAAATTGTGGTCGTCCTCCAACAATGGAAAAGTAATAAACAGGACTACCTGTTCAACGTTACCTTGAATTCACGCGTCTCGAGTGAGGTAGAAATCAACGGTATCGCGACTAACGATCGAACGTAACACGCGTGCTCCTGGCACCTTCTATTTCCCAACAAATATCCCTTGCTCAGATATTCCGATCGATCTATCTCTCGTTCCAATTAATTTTCGGCACGCGTTACGTTCATTGTGCTGGAAAGCTGCGAAGGCTACGAAAGCGTTTGTTGGCTAACCGTTAGCAAGGCATCCTTGATTTAAGGTGAGGCAACCTACCACCGATGGCCTATAGATCGTTAGAATAGATGCGGTTACGCGTTAACAGTTCTTATCCTTGTTACGCTCGCGTAGTTTCTCCTTTCGTTCTGTCCTTGTTCTACCAATCCTCTACACCCACGCAATACACGCGAATACACCTTTCGTTGCTCGAGTTTCTGCATGTAACCAGGTGAACGTTTCTACGTGCCTGTATACCGATCTCGATTTCAGTTCGATCAGCTGACCATGGCGGTTTGCTTCGATCGGAAGGTTGGACACGATCGCGGAGACAAGTCGTTTCGCTAATGAGTACGATACAGAGAACGTACAGCGGTCTTTGATCGATTTATAATTTTACACTTCTACGAAGAAGCTGAGGAATTTAAACAACTACCACGATTTACTATAAGTAGCGTATATAATAGAAGGGAGCTGTCCAAGGAGGGTTATTATAGAATTCCTTGCTCGTTAACCTGGGAACACTTGGGAAGTATTAATGATAGAAAAAAGTCTGTTGACTCGTTGGTTAGTTTACTGTCTTTTCCACGTTAAAATTTAATATATTAAACTTCATCGTCAGCGATGTTTATTCGAGCCGTGGTTACACAATCGAACGCGTCCAATGGGTCGGAGGAGCCCGTTTGTCGAACGATTAACCAGAGCAGAGCGCACGCAAACGACGACCACGACGACGACACAAAAGGCTTCGTTCTGACGCAATCGATTCGTGATCGAGAGCTCGATCGTGCACTGAAAAATAGATCAAAGTCATGTCGCGAGTCGATTCAACCCGTTTCCAAATCGGTGACGACCTTCGCGCCGTTTACAGATCGCACGGTAAAAGTCGATGGCGTGGTGCGTGTAAACGATCGATCCTCCGTACCGAAAGTTCATTAACATACCGTTATTGACACGCGTTACTTAAACGCGTCGAGCAACACTTTGATACGGAGCGAATTACGAAACTGCTTTAATTATTATAAAAGAAAACCTTCGACGCATGTATATTAAACTTTTATTAAGTTTCCTTCAGCGAGCGAAAGGGGATAAAGAAATAAAGAAATGTGGGCTGTTTGTGAAACGAGAACACGGGCGGATGTGTTTACGAGAATGTAGCCATGAGATATTTTCGGAGCCCTGAAAGGAGGGCTATCGAAAGGTGTGCAAAGTCAGGCAATAAGTTAGTGTCGAAGGTCCGGCGCAACGATTTCACTTTCACTGTCCCCGGGGTCAAAACGGGCAGAATTCGGCTACGTTCGCCAATCGGAATCGTTGCTTGGTACCCGGGGAAAGGATATGGAAACGTGTGTGTCTCAAGGCTACCGGAATACCTGTACTCTTATACAACTGAAAACGTGTCGCGCACATTCACTCTCGCAATCAAACACGTCGATTAATCGTTGTCATCGAGCAAATCCTCTTTCTTTCGGTCATCATTTTCAATTTCTTTAAACGTCGCGCCTTACACGGAACTGATTCGATAAAGTATTCACTCGATTCTCGGTCCGAACAAAAAAACCGAGTTTCCTTTTGCTCGGTAAGAAAGAGGAACGTTCGTTCCTGAATGATTTCTCACGTGCTAATGGCGACAATATAGTAGATCAGGAAAGAAACGCGATATCTTTGCTTTCCACTGGCGGTACTTCGACAAAAAGGAATACGGTAATTGTGGTTTACGACTTCGAATTGTGAGGACTCGGGTTCCATTGAACCCGTTAAAAAGGTGCACAACACTTTCCTAGGGAGAACCGGTCACTCGGTTGCACGCGTGCTGCACGCCTAATACTTGCATCGCCTATGTTTTTTATTATTTTCACGCGGTTATGCGTCTCTATACTCAGAGATTTCCAAGGTAGAATAGCCAGTGAATGAGTTTCGAAAGAGTAGAAGTCAGCTGGCTTGAGTTTACTTTCAAACACCACAGGCATTTTAAAAATTCTAAAAATCTAATTTCAATTTGAATAAAAATATCAGGGTCACTTTGATTTTGAAACGTAAGATGGTACTTAAATAACGGCGCACAAACGAGTTGCCGTCTAATTAGTCTCGCTAACAAAAGCTAATCACGACATGTGCTGATTTCAACGTTTACGCTCTACTAGACATAATGACGTTTCACCTTGAAAAATAATAGCCAGCATGAAAAGAGTATTTGAAATGTAACACTGCATTTCTAATAACGAGGGGAGGGAAATACTCGGAGGTATGGAAAGAAATCGCGTAGCGACAGGTCACGATTTACCTTTTTGCATATCAACAGACGTCGCTGGAAGGACGGGTTTCGCGAGATACGTGTCGCAACGCGACAAAACTCGTGCGGATCGCTACCGTGTATAAATATCGAGCAATAAATTCTGATAGAAACGGGGCGAGGGAGGTTCTACGGTTAAAAATAACCGCGTTCAATTGAATATCTTGAGAATTGATAAATTGATACTCCCGGCAAGTCGACTTGCATTCCTTTTTTAAGTGTTTTTTACACTCGCTCGAGCACGAACATTATATCACGAATTGCATACAGACGCGAAGGCACGAGATTTTATTTTCCGATGAAGGAACAAGATTTATACGAACAAAGATACGTCTGATAAAATGCAGGAATAATTTTAATTACTTTCTCCGGGTTGCGCACGCACGGTGGTCGAAACCGGAAGGAACCAAAGCGTCGTTTCAAAAGTCGTTATTCCCGGTGTATTGTGAAAATCATCCTGCGTCCGGATTTCCTCGTTTCGGTCACCATTGTTCGACGGGCAATGATCGAGGGCCGCGATTCGTGACAGAAATTACGGTTGAAATTTAACGGAGAACGCTGAGAGCTCGGCTTTCGTTCCGTTCAAGTAATTGCATTATGCAAACGTTTTCGAAGGAACGTCGAGGCACGGTTCGTACGCGATACGATACGTAATCGAGGTTGGTTTCACGGCGCGCAGAAAGGAAATCAGACTTCGATCGAAGGTGGAGAAAATCGAAGGAGACCGCCAACGCGCGATTATCGGGATTGGGAAAACGAGTTAACAGTTTAACAGCCGGATACAGCAATTACGGGAACGTGTGTGCCGTGTTGTTTGATTAGAAACGAGAAATTATAGTATTCGAAAGAAGGGGTTGCAAGCGAAAATTGGGGAGTAATTTCCCTCGAGTAGTTAAGGTGTTAAAGCAATAAGAACACGATAAGTTCCACGATAAATCTATCCGATTTCTTCACCTTGATTTATTCGTATCATTACAAATAACCAACAATACTTTGATATCCTTTGACGTCATACGCGGTGCAACACTCGAATCTCGGTGTAATCAACGTCAACGCTTGATCATACTTTACAAGCTACCTTTATTGACCCAGTGGGAAAAGAACGTGGCGGGAAACGAGGCGAAGAGTTGAAGAAAACATCCGTCATCCCTGCCGTTGGCAGGATAGTGGTTCTCTCTCGGCTACCCACGACCATTGCGCAAATCTCTTACGAAAAAACACAAAGTAGTAACGTCGTTGAAAGACGTGGTTTTGTCGAGAGAGATCTTATCGGGCTGTTAATCGGTGGTCGACAATGGAGCCGAGAGAGTAGAGGAGAGGGTAAGATAGGCGCGAAAGAAAAGTAAAGGAGGTAGGTTCCTTTCGTTCCTTTCTCGAACGGCCGCGATCGGTAACGTAAAACCTTGATCGATCCGTGGGACCGATTCTGTACACTCCCACGGAAATCGTACGGTAACCGTATACAGTATTAAGAAACACACGTGGCACGTAACCGGCGTGTTAACGCGCACGCAAGACCTTCCACTAATAGAAAGGCGAATTAATCCGGTGTTAATTGGGCTGGTTCGTTTAGATTTTATTGGACCTTAGGTATTTCACTTATATGACTTTCCGTTATCTCAAAAGTTTCCCTGTGAAAGGGAAAGAAACCTTCATCTTTTCCTAAGTAGTAGAGCAGTACCGAAACTCGAACTCGGCTGGTCTGAGTGGGTAGTCGACTATTCTACTTGCGCCGTCATCGCTAACTCCACGGTTCCCCTTATGGGGTCCGGACGTCCTAATCCAACAATACTGCATTATATATCTGGAGATGATCGGTTCATAAAGTAACACCCCTTAAAATGAAACTACCAAAAAGACACTGGTTGCGGTGAACAACCGGTGACAAAATGGAGAAACATTCCAACCCGTCACGAGACGAAGAATCCAGAAGATTTACGTTATTCTGGTATGCACAAACGTCTCCTTTCTTTCACACTATTTTCGTGGTGTGAAGGAAAAAAAGCAGTCGGTAGTCTGGCTTTCAAGGTCTACGTCTCTTGTCCTCTCCCTCGAGGGTCCTCGTAAACAGACAAAGGAGACGGGAAAGGGTAGCACCCGGATCGTTCACGTGCCGAGATTTCTACATTTGTTTAAGAATGTCCCTGTTGAACCCGGAGTTCGAGTCGTCCTTGTCGAGCTTTCCTTTGTCGTTCCCGCGTCTCTACTGTTCCGGCCTGATAACGAGAACGTACATCCTGTTACTTGTCATTGGTCGGTTAATCCATTCCCTGGACGTTCACTGGAATTTTGCATGCAGCGTCCTGGAGAACGGGCGTGGAATGGGTGCAGGACTTTCAAAAAACAGACCACCCGCCATTTCTGTGTCCATACCGATGACCTCGATAAATCGGACGCAAGAGAACAAGAATTGCTCGAGTATTTGACCTTCGTTTACGAAACTGCAGGACCGGTCTTGTTTCCGGGCACCATCGGGGCAACGAGCAATTTTTTGATTGAGCAACGAGTTTGATCTCTAAATACTTTCCAGACGAATCAGCCTTGTCCTTGCTTGGGCCGATTTCGTCGAGAAATTTAATTTTTTGCCTCTGATAGAGCTGCACCCATAGCACCCAATGCTGATTTTTAGGAAAAAGAAAGAGAAACGACCTCCGTGTTTGACATGCGTTCCAAAATTGCACGAATCCGAAGAGGTATGTTGGAAATCCTTTGGAATTCACATAAGTGTCGCGACGAGACCGCAGTTAAACATTATTTATAGCGGCGCCAACCGAGCGATTAGAACGAGCTGATCGGTGTAAAAATCTTCGGGCTAACGACCGCCTATCGTTATTTTCAGCCATGACGTGAACAACGAGCCGCCGCGATCGAGACGATCTTTCATTTCCGCGAACAACGATGAAAAAAAGATGGCAGAAGAAGGAAAAGGTATACATGGTTGTATAGAAGATTCAAACGCAATCGTCTCGGTTGAATATCTCGGCTGGGAATCTTGTTGAATCCTTTTTCACGAATTCCTTAATTAATTAGTCCACGCGATGATCACACGGTGTCTTCTACGCTGCGATGAAAGCAATCCCACAACCATCTACAGCGAACCGAGTGCATTCTGTTTTCTACGAGATCAGAAATTTTACAGAATCATCCTTCTTAACGCGTCAACCGCCACGGTGAAAATGGCCATGCATAGGAAATGCGACGGAAAATCACTTTTTTAACCATTAGTTTATTTGAAAGAGACCACCGTGTAATTCCCGCCGTTTCTCGTCGTTATTATCGTAACGAATTACGCGGCCAGCCGTGTGACCCATTGTTCTCGTTACGTTAACGCGTTATCCCGTTTCACGCGGACGAGTTGCGCCAGTTTATTACCGGAGAATGCCAGAACCACGTGTACTCCAGTACAGGAATATATTCAAAACCCGGTACGATTTCGTGAAGAAATCGACGTTGCGGAAGAAGGAAGGTTCGCGCAATCCGGGCGTGCGACAGGCTATTAATTTTCATGAGTAGTTTGGCCAGGGTAATCACGGGAATGTCACGAACCACAGGTAAATTGCACAAGGACATCGTCGAGGAAATTCTCTCTTACGAATCCGTTTCGATTTCGTCGTTCGGCTACTCGGTGAAAATAAAAGCCGAAGTAGAAGGTGAAACCTCGTTTTCTCGTCTCTTTTTCGAGGGCACGAGACAACCGAGTACGAACATCCTTAACACCAGTTCGACTATGTTTACCGCTTGCCAAAGGCTAGAAAATCGAGGATCGCGATGACGATCGTCCACGTAGGCGGCTCTCAACGGGAATCGGGTGACCGTGAAAGCGGTGGAATTCATTACGTATGCGGAATTTAATTGCGCTCGATGGAAGAAGACGAGCCGGCAAAATGCGATTGAGCCAATCACCGATTTTGTAACTTTCAGCAACCTGTCTCAATAAACCATAGGATTAAGTTGAACAACAAGGAAACTTCTAAGACGAAAATTACAAAATCGTTCGTTAATAACGAAGAGAGGTCGAAAGGAGTAGCCCCGCTTTATCAAGATTTCTCTATTGCAACAGGCTTCACGTTAAATATCTTGACCGACTAACAAAAGAATCTTTATCGATCAAAGGAATCATCAATTAATTTTCTTTGAATAATTTTCAGTTTAAAAAAAAATTAACCAGCATCGACAATGAGCTTCTTAGAAGGAGAATAGTAAAGCTCGAGAGCAGGGCGTATATGCGAGCCGTTCACAGCTGAAAGGTTAAACAACACCGGTCTGAAAAACAATGGCAAATAACGGTGTATGAAATCGCGCGTCAATATCTCGCAAGACTAATGGAGCAGGCGAGTTGCGCCATTCTGCTTGATTTCGAGATAACGCGTAAGACACTATGATACGAAGGAACAGGATCTCATTTACGACGTAGGTAGACAATCGTCCGGCGTTCAATCATATCGGACATGCTTCGACATCCTTGACAACCGTGCGTGCACGCGTGCAGGCGTTTCTTCGTCGCGTGAAAAATGCTTGTATGACCCCTGACACCGCGACCACCCTGAAAAGCGTTTAACCCTCTCGCGACCATACTCGTCACACTTGAGAATTACGTTCACCTTCTCCTTGGAATCGAATCCGTGACTGATCGCGAGAAGCCATGCGAGCGAAAGTTTCATGCTTATTCCTCGGGATTGGGAACGAAATTTCCAGCGAGAATATTTTTAATCGCAAACGAACACGTGGCTTCGCGACGCCGAAGGCTGACACCTTATTTGGTGACAAAGAGACTTGCACGTTTGACATTTGATTATTGACAATAATGAACAGGATATCTTTCAGCGACGATGTAACGATAAAGAAACCGAGTGGTAACGTGTAGTTACCCATGGGGTCTCCGGTGATCCGAGAAAATAAGAAACAGTGAAATTTCAATCGTCTAAACACGATGTCGATTTTAATAAGAAACGAGAGGGATGATGACTACTTGGCTTGTCGGATAATTTAAAGCCAAGTTCAGTACTGAACTGGAAGGTAGAACTGGCCATTCTGGATGTCATAACTTATAATGGTCCCGGTTATTTATGGATCCAAATAAGGATTCACGTTTATCGATCGATCGCTCGGAGCTGTTGAGAATGATACCCGGTTCGGTACGCGTTATTACAGCTCTCGACTAACCGTTTTCTTCGCGCATTGTTCTCAACGTTTTACGATGCAAGCATTACCGCACTGCTCGTAACAGTTAACAGGGTGCATTAATACCATCTGTTTAAGAATCTTGGAAAAATCATCGAAGAAAGATCGAACTTGATAAACGAGGCATCTATTAATCCGAGCGATTCTAATTACGCTACACAAATTAGGTAAAAAGTAAAAGTAGAAGAACCACTAATCTCTAGGGTATTCCAAGATGTCCTAAAATAAATTTTCTAAATATAGAAACGATCAACCAACCCTATACATTCCTACAATACCAAAAAGACACAATTAAATTCCTCCCCCATATATCAATTTCTCCATACATACTTGCAACGTCCATCAGGTGGAAAGGACTACGGGATAAAATAAAAGGAAAACGCCATGAAAAATAAGAATGTTAATGCTTGCTATACCGGTCACGATATTCTCGATTCGTCGACGAGTTCGATTTTATTTTCTCACCGGGCGAATAGTTACTGTCCCATGGACGACTATGGAACCAGTCGGAGGTCCAAGGATAATGGACACCGGAGTCGAGGAACTGATATCGGTGCATTGGCCACGGTAAATCCTGCGGGTAATTGGCGAGTGAGCAGCGAACGAGGAGAAGACCCACAGCGCGGACATCGATGGATAACCCGGCGAGAAGAAGGTAATAGGCAACAAGGCTCGCTGGTTCACGGCGTATAACCTATGTACGCCGCGGTAAATTCTCCAGGTAATTGCGAACAAGAGAGCCGGAGAAGAGTGTGGGTGCTGATGGAATCCCGAGGGAAGGATAATGGCCGTTTCCTACGCGACACAAAGCGAAGAGAAGCTTGCCGCCGTTCTACACCGGACAGACCCGTTCTACGCGGATGCTAACAAACGGAATTACATGGCTACGGTGTATCGCGATATCGGATATCCACTTGGATCCTAACCAGACATCGTCCTCGAAATTTTACTCTACCTAGGGAATCACTTTGAGAAAAGAAACCGCGACAGTGACAAGACGCGTCGCTTGAAAATTTTCATGCCTGTTCAGATACCCTCTTTATTCCTTTCTCTTGCAAACTGTTATTAAAAGGGTTAACATTGGATATCAAATTCTTGCGATTGTTGCAAAACAGAAGTGCAACGCGGGTGCATTCGGAATCGAAGAGAAGGGATAATAGCCAAGAAACGTGTCCAACCACGGCGTGTATCGCGTTTGCCCGCTCAAGCTGCATATCGAGGTTTTAATACGCCGCCCGAACATAATTTAACCATCGGACTGTCCACGGATAAAATATCGTTGGCTGAGTTACACGAATGCTTGTAATCCGGCCTTTTACGGAACGGAATGAATTAATGTCGCGAATACACCTATGAGAAGCCGGTTGAAAGGAATACTCTGTTAGCAGGATGATTGTTTCTTTCGGTAACTGATTGTCACTATACGTAGATATACAGGGAGTTGGAAATTTTTCTCTTAACCAACTCGTTCCTTGTACTATGCTTCTAAGTAGATACCAAGAATCAGTCCGGAAGGTCGGCGACGCACGGAATTATACTTTACGGGTGAAAATATCCGGACGACTTTGATCGCGTTGAAACGAAACGAAACGAAAGCAACTTTTATTCCCGATAATTGGAACGATTAACGAGCAGATTTCTCTTTTACCCGAAATACCGTCACTCGAAAGTGATACGAATTTTTTTGTAACACTACACGTTTATTAATATCCTATTTTTCTTTACCTTTCAACATCCCTTCGGTGTAAAAGATGAAAAGGGTGTATTCGCGAATGGAATAAGTAATTTTACAGCGCAATTTCGAAGAAAGAAACGCTCAGCAGCTTTTCTCATCCCGAAGGTTAATGGAAAATCCAGAGAATCATGAGGTAATTCATACTTGTTCCTTTTTCAAGAATGTTAGCAACTCGGAGCCGCACCCTGAGCCACCCAAACGTAATCTCGGTAATATTTCTACTCGAGTCCTTGAGGTTCAGATCGGGGGCGGATAAATTACGGGGCGTAAACTGCATCCTGACAGTAAATTACTCGATAGTGGTAGACGATACCCGGGGAACGTGGCGCCTACGCGAAACCGCATCTACTCGCACGATCCTAGCCATTTTTGATTCGCTGGATCTGTTCAGTTTGAATTTCTCCTAGCTTTATGACACTGCTTTTCAAGAGCTCGTTTCATTTGCTTTTCCCAGGGAACGAAAGGAATATCGCAGATAAAAGGATTTTAGTGTCCTGGGGTTTCTATCAGAGGAAAATTGTATTGATACTAAGATCGAACATAGCCAATTAAAATAATGAACGTACGAGGAAACGAAATAAAAGACAAGGGAAAACAGATTGACGAAAGAGAATACAATAAATGTCGGTTGTGTCGGGAGAAATCCATTTCAATTTGTTCGCAATTTACATGGTAAGAGAACGAGAGGAAGGAGCGAATAAATTTGAATACTCGCAGCACAGGCACGTGGCCAGAGTCAGCTGTTTTCATGGATAACATCTCCGTCACCCCATGTAGCGGTGTATTTATAATAAGAAAAAAAAATATCATCATCGAAGGTCGGATTCCAAGGATCTGTGCATTGTATTAACGCACTATCCTTGATCTATCTTAAAGATATAAGAGAACGTTTGTTTACCGCACAAATTCCTGTGCGACATTTCGAAAATGAAATTGAACGAAACGAATTGACGGTGAATAAATGAAAAATTGAAACAAAGGGGAATGTTAACAGCATTGTAGTACGTTTAAGTAACACGGTTGATAGGCTGTTCGGCGTGGAAACGATCCTTTTGCGAAATCGCTCGTGCTCTCGGTTGAAGGGGCGCCCACTGTGGAACAGAATCAGAAATCTATTCCCATCGGTTAAAGTAGGAACGCGCACGTTGTAACGTACATCCGCCTTGGGCTCTTTGCCGCCTGTGAACTTTGATAGCCGACACGATATTAAATTACAACTGTTGGGAAATCCACGGTTTTGCAGAAATTACAAGGAGTGACGTTCGATTCTCGCGATTCGTCGAACTTTTCTGAGAAACCGCTGAGGAAACACCTAGACAGTTTTACCGTCTTACGTATTTCATTCAATCATCTTGCGGCAATAAGTATTTATTAATTTACACTAGTAATGACCCGAACCTTGTGTTTTAATACTATTTACCACCTATCCTTTTATCTTAGAATCTCGAGAGCTATGATTTTCACGATTACGTTTAAAATAATCACCTCTAATGTTAAAGGGTTCATTTCGAAACGGAGCTGATGCACGATTCGAATGGTACATTAGATAGTTATTACACTTATTTATTGCACCGCTCGTACAAAATACGAGATACGTGTTTAAAAATTAATTATACGATCGATTTGAAGTTTCACAACAGGTTCGTTACGGATGACTTATTCGATTCACGTTCCTCGAGTTCTCGTTTTCTATCTACTGTTATCTATCGTTGCCCATAGTTTCCGAAGATTTTTCAACGACGTTCCGTTACTCGATTGCAGTCGGTTTCTGTTGATTGTCCGTTTGGACGATCGACGGAAGAGAAACTGTTGCAATCGAGCAACACGGTAGGTGGGTTTCGCATGCGAAACGACCGCTTTGCGAAATCCTGCCACGGTGGCCGCAGACCTCAGCTGAGGCGCCTCGGTGATTCAACGAAAATTAAGAGTCGTGAAATTAGATTGAGCCTATTTAATGCCAGCCAGCTACGAAATACCAGAAATGTCTAAATCGAAACTCCATCGAGTAATTTGTACTGCTGTTTGCTGAAACACCGTTCGCAAAAAGGAAAAACACAATTTACCCCCTGAGGAATATTCGAAGATTTCTCAGAAATTTACGCCTCGTTGAATCAATTTGCTTTCAATTTAATTGTATAATGTGGAAATCAAACGCGTAAAAACTGTCTACTAAAAATTCGGTTATGCGATTTGCCAACTGACATTCCTTCTTCAGTGAGAAGCATTTCAGAACGCGTGGCCATATTTGGCCGTAGATTAGTGGGAGAGGAAAAAGAGGTTCTAACGCGCCCTTGGGGTACACCCTCGGGGACCAAAAGCACTTTTGCTTGATTTCCGCGTGTACCAGTTATCCAACGAGCCGAACATTACGTAAACTGACATTTTCGCGGCTACCTCGAACCAGCAAATGACTCTACCCGATTACGAGTCCACTGACAAAAACTATTTTTTTTTTCTTTCTTTTCCTTCTGAAAGGTCCCTTACATAATTCTCAGAAAATAATAAACATTCTTTCGTAAGATTTACGAATCAATGTGATCACGATTACAATAGAAAATAATGATACCCCTATAATCAAGTATAATTTCTTTTTTTCGAATGAAATACCTGAAATGTTACGATAGTTTGTAAAGAAAGAATTGCATTGAAAAAAAAAAAAAAGAAATCCGTTTCCAAACGGATCAAGGTTCTATATCGCGCGAAATCTCTAAAGGAATTCGCCGGTTACAATATCCTTTTCACTCGGCATTTCTTTTTTTGTCAAGGTTCACACAGAATCAAGTGAAATATCACTTGTTCGTTATGTAACAGAAACCTATTTGAATACGAGTTCGTGTTGGTCGCCGTTCACCGGCTACGGATCGATTTTCCTTATCGACCTTCGGGCGCGAATTTAAAGACACGGTTCGCGAATCTCAACACATTCGGTAAACGCGTCGATTTTCTTTACAATTGATACAAGGAAACAAAAAGCAGCAAGAATGCGATATTAACTTGCACGATCACGCAACGAAACGAAAAAGATCTTATAGTTAAAAAAAAAAGAATACTTTGCATTGCGGCAAACTCGTTACATCATCGTGCAATGGTAAAAGGAAAGCGAAAGCAGGAATTAACCCTCGCATAGCGAATTTTGCCCTAATACCTATCCTATATAAAATAACATTGTTATAGATCAAAGTGACATTGTATTCGTTTACTATGTAAGTCAGCAAGTATTCGTCTTGCAAGGGTTGAAAAGCTTAAAAAAAAAAAAAAAACAGAAAACTGAAGATCACTCACCCACTCTGGACATGACCGCCAGCAGGAGCAACACGCTGCTCACGATGATCATCTTCGTCACCGTTGGTTGCTCAAACTTCCCGATTCAATGATTCAATTAAAGGCTGAAGCTGGATGCACACGCGTGAAAAAAGCTCGGGTCTCGTTAACGAGGGAAATGCAAAGCCGGTGAAACGAGTGGCGGCTCGAGCCGCGACCGATTTCCTTTTTCGTATCTTTCCCGTTTCTTTTAACTCGACTCGGCGACGAATCGACACTGGACGTACGCTCGCTCTCTGGCTGGCCGCTTCTTCTTCGTTCTCGTTCTTGGCGAATTTTTGAAGGAAAATCCAACGAACGAGGGTGGAAGGATTGTGAAGGATCGAACGAGAGGCCAGGAAGGAGCTGCAGCTTCGATGTGGCGCCGTTCAAAGCCGCGAGAGCTCCATCGACGTCGCAAAACATATGCTACGGTCACGAAGAGAGAAAGGTGACTGGGTAGACGCAAGGCGTGCTCAATACCTCCTGTCTTCTTGGCATAGTCACCTTTCTAGCAAACCAGCAACAAAGAAGGGAGTGTTGGCGTTGTAGTATCTCAGCATGGCCCACCACCATACTTCGTAATCCTGGTGGTGGTGGTTCTGCTGGTGCTGTTGCTTCTTGTTAATGGTGGTGGATACGTCGAGGAGATCGGCTGCTACCTTCCATACGACAAAATCCGCCTTCCTTCCATCCGATTTTTTTACGTTTCTCATATCGCTAACCCTGAAACCATTCTCGGCTTACGTGACCAGTACGTGTCCAGAGAAAAGTTTGACTTTGCTTCTTCTCCCCTCCTGTTCAATCGAACGACCAAGGGTAGGCACATAAAATACGTTGAAATATGTCCTACCTTTCTTCTAGCTCAGGAATTTCGACTTGGATGGTGGATTTCCTACAAAGGTACAGGATGTTTTATTTTAAAATGATTTGTAAGGATGTTGGGTCGAAAGTAACAAAAAATAATTGCTATTTTTAATTACGAATAACAAATATTTAGTATTGCTTGATTCTAACATCATTTTCATTCATAATTTCAAGTAATAAGAATATTATGTTTGTATAAAAACTTTATTTTTCGCGGCCATATAAAATCACCAATATTTATTCGGATACACGTTATCTTGACGCAATAAGATTACATCGACGATTACCTTCGAATTAATTACTGAAAACCATCGATTACCTAAAGTAAAGACCAAGTGTCTACGTTAATTTGTTAAATATTCGTTTTTTTAGAATAAAAAAATTTAAAAAAAAAAAAATACAGACCATCAGCGTTTGATTACCGTAACAAACGCAAGAGTATCCCACAAAAACTTTGTTCGTAATAAAAGCGATTATCATTTTGCACAGTCCCGTGTACGTTAATTAAATTTAAGAGTGGAGCATACAGTAAAGAAGAATCTAATTACAATCTCCTTTACTAATTACAACACATCGATAACAAAGCGTTATTCTTTAATTGTGCATTAAAACAAGACAACGAAAGAGAGCATTCATTGAAAAGAATGATTCTTCGTTACTGTCGCTCCAACGATTATTCAAAACTATCGATACCATAAAAAATGTAATATTTCTGATGAACATATATTAACGCGTAACTTTGATCGCTACAAAGAAATGCCATTGGTGGAATTACACAGTCCATTCGTATCTTTTCATATTTTTTTTCCTTCGTTAAATCCTGTCTCCAATAATTACGAATATATCACATGATAATTATGAACGTATCACATATACATATACATACATATATGTACATTTTCTTATTATCCTGTAAACATAAACACGGTATTCCAGTTCACCTACTTACGCGAATCATTTTCCCGTTTCACCATCCGGCGTATCAATGTAAACGAACGTAAACGACTAGACGTACTTGCGATTATATTGCTCGCAAGCAATTTCTTACTTCCTTTCAAAGGTTCTCCTGAGAGCAATCCTGGCTGTACAGGTATAAACAATTATCATTTCGCGCGTGTACACAATGTAGTCGATACGTAAAATCCTTGAAATATACTTTCTAGGTACGTTGATTACAAGTTATGAATAATCTGTGCTCCGAACACATAAACTACGAATGGTACAGCGATACGTATTAAAAAACGAATGAAATCCCTCTTGTAAATTGAACAGAGGCGAACACCGTTTCATGTCGCGTGTATAATTGCGCGCAACGATACCTTTTCTCGGTAGGAGAAACAGTGAAAATTAATTTACTCTACTACTGTTTTTTGCCACTGTACTTTACCAACGACCAGCTTTAATACTACTAAAGCTTTAGTAGCGCTGATTTACATCAGTACGTTATTAGAGCAAGTGGTAGAGTACATTAGCGGTAATGTATTTGAAAGGCGGGGAAAAGCTGGTAGCAGAATTACTCTAGGGTGCTATTCCACTCTACTCTACCGACTAGCTTTAGTACTTTACTGGAGCAGAGTGGCCTACCAATGGTAAATTAGATCTATAGAAGAAAATTTCCACCCCAAGTGAAGAGTAAGAATCGGTCAAACAAGAATAGTGAGTCTTCCCCTATGTTTACTGAGAGAAGGCATCGTTGGATGCAACTGTAAACGTGGTCGTACGCAGAAACTTACGAGAAATATAGTCATGCCTTACGCTAACGAATTGAAATTTTTTAATTATTTACGAAGGTAGAAAAGTCGAGATGTAAAAATAAGGAAATCATTTCCAAAAGCTTTCAAATAGTCCACGATCGTAAGCTGCATTAAATAGATTCATCCCTGAGGCTACTACTGTCGAGGCGCCATCCGGATACAGCTAAGTCTTGCTTGTACAAAATACCATTTGCACGATCATTGTTTTCAACGTTAGAGAAGAAAAAAAGTAAGCGTTTGATAAATTTGGTTTAGAGCGATCAATTGACTATGGATTAGAATAATTTTCGCAGCTTCGAAAGGCCGGTTTATAAAGATTTGCCAAATATTTTTCTTTGTTCTCAATTTTTCTTCTTCTTTTTTTTTTAATTTTTACGTTTTATTAATAACTATGAAACGATTCGTATGTACATCAATTGAATACGACAATTACGCAATTGATTGCGTGCCATGGCCCGATCTGAATTCGAACAATGTTACAAGGTATATATATATATCTGATACTTTGTACAAAATTCATTATGCGAATACACAAAAGCGCAGAGTAACGCCATTCCTCGAGAATGAAAGACCTTCTTAATTTGCTGCCTCGACAGCCACTAGGGTACGTGACACCCTGTGGCTCGTTACCTACTTACGCAACGATGTAAGTGTTCCCCTATATATACGTTTTCGAATAGCCTCTAGCGCGCATGCGTAAGCGCGCCAATCGCAATAGCAATTCCCGCCACTATTTTATCGAAATATTCGAGGCTATACATATGCATATATACGATGCCCATTTCGAGGGTAGATAACTGCTGTGTAATTGATAAAGATCCTGTATAATCCTAATTACTAACTAATTCAATTTGTCTATACTTCTTGCGCAAATTGCTTACAGAGTCTTTGAACAAAACAGGGTCAAGCCTCATATTTGATCGTAACAACGGCATGTACCCGAAAACGGCTACGAACGTGTTCATACACGTTTGCCGTTGTATAAAGTGATCTGGATCGTTCCATGGAGATCTGAAAATGACGCGTATCAAACAGAGAAAGGAAAACTAATCGAAAACACCCCTCATGAATATAGTGATCCGCTACGCAGGTATTGTATCCTATATGTTCGCGATTTTGAAGGAATAAAGATAACAAAATTTGTTAAATCGCAAAAAATTGATATTCAGAAACTTACCAAGTCGAGCAGACAGTAATCGCATTTTGAAATGTCGTTGTAACAGCTCTTAGCAAGTCAAGGATGAAGCGCTTTAAATAAACCACATTGTTGATCAAATTTACAACACACTAAACAATTTAATTGTTATTAATATCCACAAGAAATAAAACGAACACGAAAACTACAATTTCCGACGACGCCGCTACTATGTAATGGCGGAAAATATGGCGCTGCTAAACAGCCAATCAGAATGCGATTATCGTAAAAGAGTCTATAACATCGATAATCGAATCGATTACGAAACGACTTTTCATGGAATAATCGAAATTTTAACGCAATTTAGTTCGGAAGATTAGAAGAGTGGTGTAAAGTGTGGTCAACGCAGTGAAATATTGGATAATGTGAGAAATAAATGGATTATTCAACCAAATACGGGAAACTGGAGATCAACAACATCGTTCAAATCAACAACAAGGACATTTACCTGCGTAGCCGTCGTAACAATGGTAAGCGATACATACCTGATTCCAGCCACTGTAGTATCTTTATATAGTTTCCGTTGAGTAACTTTAATAGGTGGTCTTCGCGTAATATGGCTGACTAAAAAATTCATAAGTATGTCCTCGCAGTTTTGCGACTGTTCGACAGTCTTGTGCAGCGTCGAACTCAGTAATTCGGTATACAATGTATTATAATAACGATGATAAAAGGCGGCACCAGTTAGAATTATACTATAATCATTTGTCCATTTGCTTGTGTAACCCCACGACCGCTTTAAATCATAAATCGAAACGTATGTAAGAGATGATATCGTAAACGTTAGGTAGCACGAGGAATATCAGACCCTACTTACTTTGGAATCGTCCCAATAGTGCGATCTAGCCGGATAACCAACAATTCGATCCGGAAACGATCGCCAAACGGTAAAGGCGAAATCTATTTCGTCTGTATTGAGTGTAGCATCCTCGTCTAGAGATAATATGGCACTAGTTTTGATTAAAGGGTGTGGGTAAAAACGTTGGGATATTCCATCAACTGTAACAACATGTATTGATGCTTTGATCCCTTGCCATCGCGGCCTCCTTGGTAACGGAATGTCCGAGTTCCACATTAGAATAATCTGAAATTCATCAAGGTTATCAACCGCTCGTAATTGTCAGAAATATAAAAGAAGCAGAAATAGTTGAAGCGATAAGCTTACCTTATCTAGGTATTTACTTTTCGCGATACTCTTAAGCAAACGATAGAGAACAGCAGTGGATCCCAACTGCGAATAGATGATGGCAGTGAAGGTATTACCTGGATTACTTTTTGAAAATGGAAGTTCTTGCTGGCTATCAGCAAACTGCGGTAATATTGCTAAAGCTCCAGGGTTAATATTCCAGACAAGTTTTTCCCTTGTACCTTCCCACGGTAAACGTTCGCGGATATTCTGAAAGTTTAGTTCAAACATAGGAAATCGAAAATTCGTATTGATAGAAAAGCTTCACTGCTTTTATGAAATTACCTCGAATACTGTAAATACAATTTTTTCTATCGACGAAAAGTATCGTTCCCAAAGGAATTGCGTTTGTTGCCGTAGTTTAAGGATTTGTACATTAGACACAGACCGTACTATATCCGGAATCTAAATAGATAAAATTTGATAACATTCCAGCCAACATTCCAGTTGGTGTATCTTTTTTATCGTGAACTATGTTTTCGATGTACTTACTTGAAGCAACAGTCTTTCATCTGAAAATATAACCGCTTGTGTCCAATCAATACGTTCATGAAAAGGAAGTGCCCAGCCATTGCTTAGAATAACTGGAATACATCCAGCCCTTAAAGCTTCTAAAAATCGAAAACTACCAAGTCTTCTTCCTCTTGGTACAAGACAAAATGTAGCATTCATCAATAAAATTTCATAATCATACCTGAAATGATAAATATTAGATTAGTGTTTGTCTTTTAATCAGAGACATTCTTCTCTAAGGGTATATTTCATCTTGTTACTAACATATCATACTCCTGATTATCTTGTTGACAATGTTCGTCTTGTAACTCTCTCCATGCTTTGCCGTGACGGCAAGTCGTGACAAACACCAAGTCTTTGCCATTGTGTAAATGATAGAGAGCATTTCTTGTCTCGGAACCTATTCCATGGACGTATCTTTTACCCTTGAATGCTGCTACATATTTTTTATTGTTAGGAAAATTATTTTCTAATGCTTGACCCGGTTCTCCACCACGTTCTGGATGTTGTTTTCCAAACAATGGTATAGATACATCAAAGTTTGGTCTGTGCCTGAAGATAGACATGCTAGCTTTAGCAAGCATGGCATACCCTATGTCAAAGGCTAACGATTCCTCTGCATAATCAGGCCATGTTCCAGAATATAAATTAAATATCAAATGATTTCTGCCATTATTCCAATATTGTAAACGCATTAACTTTGCAGGAAGATTGTGAACAAATTCTGTTGATAATGGATCTCTGTCCAATGTATCAAGAGCTAATACAAATATACATGCTCTAGCTGGATCTGATGTATAATATCTTGATTCAGTAATAACATTTAATATTTTTTGGTATAGCGGGCTTATCACATCCTCAACTGGATATACATAAACTGTAAAACCATGCTTGCACCTAGTAAAGTCAAAACAAGTCTCCATACGGCATTGTCTTGTACGTTGAGAGACAAGCAAATTTCCATTTGACGTCCTTAAATCCTTGTCATAGAATTCTTCATTTAGACTTAAATATGAAGGCAATCGCTCATAAGGCAACTGAGATCTGCCTGCCCACTTTTCACTTTTTAATCGGTATCCACCAAAATAACAATAACCAAGAAACGCGCAGGTTACAAATAGCAATAAATAGCGCTTCTTGGCTTGCATTTTTAATGCAATCAAGTTATAATCAAATATACATTAATCTTAGACATTATTCTTCACATGTAGAATCCATGCATTTAATCATAAATGCATTGTAACAAATCTCTTATCGGTACAATTTTGTTAAATATACAAATTAAAAATTACTCCAAAATGGAACTGGTTTCATTCCTAAAGATTACTGAAACATAATAAAGAGAAGCAATTGTTGAGATCAATTTGTAACAAAAACAGTTTATAGACTAGCTCTGAATTATTTTTGAAATAATATTTATATCATTTCTTTATATAAAGAATATCAATACAGTTGAAACAAATCAAGTACACATTTAGTTACCTTCGAATTTGCAAGATTCAATATTGGTTATTAACAGGAACGTTTCAAGAGGTTTGATTATTATAAAATACATGGCAAAATACATGCTACTTCCACTGAAACTTCAGATTTATGTTTATATTTATATATTACATCCAAATTTACAAAATGTCGAATCTAAATGACAGATTGTAAACGTCGATGGACGCTTGCAAAGAGTTAACCTATAAGTAAATTATTACGGACGTTGCACAGGAGAGCGACAACGTCAAACATATCGAAGCTATAGTTCGATGATGCACGGATAAACAATAATTCATGCTTATTTACGACTATCTTTTAATATATTTTTTTTCTAGTCGAAACTGCACATACAACTTTTTGTTAGGTTAGTTCTGACGTACGTCCAATTCGTAGAACTCGCCGGTGTTATTACGCCCATTCGCATTTTCGGTCGGCGTCACCACACACGCGTGACATCGATCGGAAAACGCCTCCAAGTGCAAAATCATTGCACGCAGCGCATTAAATAATTGGTTTAAAAAGCAATGCGAGTTATGCAATGACGTTGGAACGATTAGACTGGCGAATCGCTTATTGGTTACTTCATACCGACCTCTCCAAGACGGTATGATTGTGTGCGAAGCTACTATGAACTATACTTCTACAAATCTAAACAAAACTACCGATCAAGGTTATCCCGCTACCTAGTGGGTAACCGATAAAGCTTTTCAGCCGTTTTACCCGCTTCGATTAAATTTATTAAAAGCACATTGTTTTTTTTTTTATTGCAAATCAATACTCTTTAAAGCGAACGTTTAGCTTACTACAAAGCTTATATGTCATCAGTCAGAGGAAGCTTTATAATATTGACTCAAGATTTTGGTCAAATTAAAAAATCTTATTTTTGTTAATGTGATCATTTTAAAAAGAAGTATATTTTCGATATCGAAACACTTACTTGAAATTCCAATTTTTAAATGTATTACATTTATTGTAATTAGAAGATCCAATGAACAGTACTGAATTGCTAGTTAACTTTCACTGACAGTTTTTCAAGACTTACGTAATTATGTATAAGACTTGCATGACAACGATAAATTTCTCAGCTCGATAAATATTTATAAACTTATTCTTTTGTTGTATAAATACGATTTCGTAATAAATAATTAATTTCTTTCGTATCGTAGCATTTGTTAATATACTTGACTCGAGGAGAATATCTTTCGTACTAAATCACTCGTTCAAGTGATTTAACAAACTGTATTATCCTGCTCTCAAGTCAAGTATTTTCTTGTTTTTTTACAGGACTGAAGAGTTCACCTTGATCGTTGACTTTTGAGATCGTTTCTTTATGCGCGCATATCATTACTGCAACGTTTTCTGCGAATAGATACTTTTCAATATAGAATTTGCATATATTCATAACGGATACAGTGTAATCTCTTGGTAGCGCAAATGTGTATGCTTTTTACAACACGATTATTTATAGTACGTATGTCACGTTTTTCTGATTACATAAAACGATTCAGATGTTTATTAATATTTTATGTCGTTTTATCATCGGTCTTGATTACCTTCGTTAATGCACAAGTAGCATCATTAAAAGGTAAAACTTACAGGAAGAAATGTTAGAGGTTTAGGGGATGGCCAGGGACAAATTAGCGAATAGAGAAGCTTTTTATTTATGTATGGGTTCTATAAAACTGCATGGCAAACATATCTGAACAGAACTAACTAACTAAATAAAACAGCAACGCGCTTCGCACGTCCTCGTGCAAGGTTTTTATTGAATACATTAGATATTATGCAATTAATAAAATTTAATATATATATACATATACCATATATATATATATGCGGAAAACTTATTTTAATAAAACAATTAACTTCGTGTTTTGTTTTCAAGTACAATATGACCTAGAACTTGGCTACTTCTTCGTTTTCTTTCTCTTATTAAACTCTTTTTTTGCTCAGGTTTTGGTTTTATTTCTGTTTCACCATCATATATTTTAAGTGGTCCTGTCTTTTTTGGTCTATGTCTAGTTCTAGTATCAGGATTAAATCTTAATCTACGTCCTCTCACAATTGGTCGATCTATCCGTTTCAATATATAGTCTGCTGCTTTCCAAACATCTTCCATTTTAACCATTGCAGACCTAAACAGAACATAAGGTTTTATGCACCTTAAAATGTTAGTAACAACATGGCTAAATGTCACATTGCAATATGATAAATACCTGCACTTTTCTGAATGTGGTTTCAAGATCTTCACAGACTCACATCCTTGAATAGCTGCTTTTAGTTCCTGGGATTTTGTTTCAAGTGCAATATTTGAAACAAAAAGGCTGTTGAAAAAATTTCACTTTTAATATAATTGTTTTAAGTCAGTGTTTCAGTATAAGAATGTAAGTTGACAAAATCCTTACGTTCTCGTTACTCTTGTTTCATCTTTTACTTTAGGTATAACGATTTTTTTCCTTTTCAACTTTCTGTTTTTCTCAAATTTAGTAATTGCAGGAGCAACCACAATCGGTTTTCCATTTATTTGAGTGTTTCGTGCCATTTTTAAATTTTTCATTTTACTTTCAGTGTCAGGAAATATTACGTAGCAATATCTGGTAGATTGTCGAGGAAGGTTAACTTTAAAGTCACCGGTAAATAATTTTGCAACATCTTCTTCCTCGCGAATTACATGCGGTAAACGAACGTACAAAGCTCTTTCTTTTTCTTCTCGTCGTTTCTTTAAAAATTTCATTTTTCAATTTCTTGTTTCAACTTTCAAACAGACACGTTAATATCCACGGTTATACCAGTTTAGGTTATATTTATACTTGATGTCACGAGAGTCCATAACTGCGAAAAGACCAGTTTTCGTTCTTTTCTGCGCATTGTCGCTCTGATTGGCGATACTTCCAGCGGAAGTGGAAAGCGATTGGCGGATCGCTTTCCCCCACCATCGCTGCGTTCCCCTACCATCTTTCAACCTGCGCACTTAGTTATGGACTCTCGTGACATCAAGTATATATTTCAACATGTGATGCGAGCGTCGAAAACTTTACCGACAGTCCCTCGAGAAATCCCTAGACGCGAGTTTTCAAATTACGTCCTCATTTCTATACAGAATGTAAAAAAATTTGAGGGACGTGTTCAGAAAGTTCTAAAGAATATTTGTCTGGTTCTTATATTATCCAAATCGTCAAAAACTTATAAAATATTGAAATTGCTGTCTGTCAACGGACAAGAAAATGGCGGATCGGACTCACCTGTATTGATTTATTCGTAATATAAACATTTCTGTGAATCGTATGTCCAAATAGGGACCAGACTGATATTCTTTGGGTCGGATAGAATAAAACGAGCACCCAAGGGATGATGTACAAGTCTCCAGGTAGAAGTAATTTGAAAACTACGATTTCGTTGATTGTTTACTCGCGAAAGACATCAACAAGGTAAAACAGACCAGAAATTTAGTTTCTCGTTCATTCTGTAGGGCGCAGTTTGTTCGTTTGATTAATAAACAATTGTAAAATTAATATAAGATACGTGTACTTATGCACGTGCGTGGATGAGATTATCGAATTCCTTGAAGGAATGACAAAGACAGTATACGATTCATCATTTCCAAGTAGCAAAGGTCAAAAAAGACAAATCGTATACCAGAAGCTCATGAAGCATTGTATAGGTTAAACCTAGGTAATACGAGTGGACCATATTAAAAAGTCCTTACAAGTAAAAAGGATCCATTTTTTATTCATATTCATATAAACGATTGGACAAGTGGTTGATAGACTAAAATGAGATAGCATTAACTAGTAGCTTTCTTCCACCACTCCAACATGCTAGCGCTAGTATGCTCGACCAGTTTAACCACGTTGAAAGCAACTTAACCAATTGTCATTCGAATCTTTCGCTTAGAAAAATAATGATTGGTTTATAGCATATTTTGTAAGGGGGTGCATAATAAAGCGACATCTAGGCGGTATTGCGAACTGGTAAAAACGTAACGAGTCAGATGGCCGTCTGAAATCAACAACCGGTGTAGCGAACGGACAAAGTGACGCGGTTATGTACGCAAAACAATCGCGTCAGACGCGTGAAACATCGTAAAAAAGAAACATGTAAGGATTTGTTATCATAAGTGTCGTCGCGTTGAATTTTACGTTTCTTTTTGTTCGACAAGACCGTCGGGGGAAATAGTGAAAGTGAAACTTGGCCCGACCGTGGTTGCTTTCACAAATTGGTTTTATCGTCAGTGACGTACGGTTTTGGAACCCCGAGGCCAAACACGAATCCGCTGTTCGAGGATGAGCGCGAACAATGTGCAAGCACTTTTCGCGTGTTCCAGATGCTTTTCGAGGCATCCTTTCGAGGAACTATCCCCGGGACAACAATTGTGCAAGGTATCGTCACGGGATTTAGTGTCTTTACCGAATTTCTACGCGCGACAACCAATATTTCGTACGAGCGTCACTTTCCGTGTTTGCGAGATAGGATGCTAATAATAGAACTTTTAATTCAAACGTGCGTTTCTAATATGATCAACGCTGTTTTATCGTGTTAAAAAACCTGTAGAAATTGTTCAATTGAAATTTCATATGATATTACGATATATTAATTTGTATTTAATATAAAACATAATTATTGCTCCAGTCAATTACTTTTAGCTGAATAAATTGTAATTAATTTCAAGAGAGACTTTTCTTTTAATGGTAATAAATACTTTTTTCTTACAGTATTGTGTTTTGTGCAAAAGCATGAATAATGTGTAAACATTATAACTGGTTAAATGTAAACATGTACACTATAAATTTCTATCATTGTATATGTTTTTAATAAACTTTTACTACATTATGTTGCTCATTTAGGAATGCAGAGGTGCATTTCCTGTAGTGAAATGTACATATTGTAGGTCAGAATTCCAACAAACAATGTAAGCATATAGATATTTCTGTATGTCTCGTATAAATTGCATCTGTCGTACAAAACAATCTTGTTGTATTTTACAGAAAAGGAAATACAAGCACCATATGTAAAAAATGTGAGCAAAATGTGAAAGCTTACGGTAAGCCGTCGGCCTGTGAATATTGCAATACCATAGCTGCATTCATCGGTAGCAAATGTCAGCGTTGTACGAATTCCGAAAAACGTTATGGGCCACCGGTAACTTGTGAACAATGCAAACAGAAGTGTGCCTTTGATAGACAAGATGAAGATAAAAAGGTAACAATGTATTTTTTATTTTATTTACAGTGACGTTTTAGAAGTATTTCTAGATACTACATTGTTATTTGATTAAAGGTTGACGGAAAATTATTATGTTGGCTGTGTACGCTTTCTTACAAAAGAGCATTGGCAAAAACAAAACAGTCGGACGCAGAGAGGAGGGCACATTTGAAACTGGCGCAACAACGAGCAGCGAAGCACAAAGAGCAAAAGTAATTATTCCAAATACATAATCTCACAAGGTAACTTTACGCTTAGTAGTTTTAATTGTGTTCATCACAGTTTCAGTAAATCTTCAAATATAAAACAACTCGGTAATGTTTTGTACGTAAGTACTGTAGCGAGCTATTGAGTTCACGCGGGACGGCACAGGGGGTCCTTCGTAGACACCGGCCGGTTCTGTAGTTATACACGAACCTAGTTAGTACATAGCTGTTTAGGCCCGCGATCTTTCCGAGTGAAATCTCCATAGCTTCCTACAGTATCTTACGCGAGTTTGTATTCAGTCTGTTTGTTTTGCTTCAGACTGAAAGGTCACAACAAGAGACCGCACAGAGTAGACGTTACGAAGTTGCCGCCTCAGTCTGAGAGCGGAGAATCGAACGGTCCTGCTCCCGTGAAAGCAGCTCGTATGGTCGGTGTACACGATCCACACGATCCTAATAGTTCGGATCATGTAGTCGCAGTTACGCAATTGAAAGAAAAGATAGCTCATCTTCAAAAACAAATCACGATTAAGGATGGGCAATTACTTGCCAAAGATAGGCAGGTACGTATTCGTTGTCGCGTCGAATAAATTTCTATGGATTAAAGTCAGGGGTACTAATTCGAGCGTAATTGTTTCTTTGTTCACAGATTACGGAATTGAAAGCGAAAAACTTCACATCGGAGACGGAACTGCGTAACAAGATGAAAGCGACGGAAAAGGAGTACGAAACTAAAATATCGACGATGCAACTGAAGATCTCGAATTTGTTAAAAGAAGTTGCATCGTTATCGAAGAGTTCCAAGCGGGGTGACAGAGTGGCCGCAACGAAAACAGAAGCTGGGACCAATAGTGGAAGTGGAACAGACAGTCCTGTACCTTGATAAGGTAGGATTTCACATCCTCATTATTCTTTGTCAATTAATGTTCAAACGATAATTCTTCTAAGTTTACGTTTTACTTCGTCGACACAACATATTTACGATTATAAAATATTGTAATTAATTATATATTTAGTGTTTGGAATGGTATTCTGTTTGTGATTTAGCGTTTATGGCTTTTCGAATGTTTCATTTCCAATAAGAGCCAAACGTAACAGAGAATTCCATGTTTTGCGCTTCTTTTAGTTATGGTTGATTATTTTCCAAGTATATAAGAGTGCGTGTAAGAGATTGAATTATTTTCGATATTTCGTTCCTATATTTTCATACGAAGATGTCCGAAGCTAGTTTCCTTGCAACGTTTTATCGTCATTCTCGTTTTACGATCGAAAGGAGTGAGAAATATTAGAACTGTGATCACGCTGTTTTGTTCGTTTTGTTTTTTAATGGTGCGTTATCGTTGCTAGAATATTTTCAGTACAACATACACATACTGCCGCCCTATAATTTGCGTTTGTGTTGATCGTGATTATGCGAGATAACACGAAGCAAGTTCTGAGTAGTACCGTGCTAAATAGAAAAAAAAAAAAAAGAACCGTGTAATGTTTCTGGGAGATGAAAGACTTTTCTTAAAATTGTTTTCAGGGACTTGGTTAGCTGTGACAACATACTCAAATGTCCATACCCGCATTAAACTATGTGGTATACATTATATATATATTTATATATATGTATAGCTAATTGTTTCCATTAACAAGGCAAAAATCTGTATTATTTTTCTAATTAATATAGGAATGTATATTATCTTCGACGTGTACGCGAAAGAGAAACATTTTTCCCGTTCTTCTAAACCGGAGGAATGACGAGGCAAGTGCAAAGCAAAAACAAAAGTGTTACTCGTAAGTTAGGTAGCTTACTTCCCTGGTCTCATTACTTTTGTTCCGTTTTCCGCCAAAAGAAAAGGAAAACAAAATTATTCCACGAACGCGAGTTTGCTATGATTCGTTGCATCGTGTGATAAGGTTTTTTTTTTTTTTTTTTTTTTTTTACGATAAAGAAGCCAGTTTAATCGGATTGTACAGTAAGATAACGTCAGATAGACATTGAAGTGATGAACTTTGAAACTTTTAAGAATGAACTTCTTGATACTTGCGAGAGATGAGAGTTATATTGCAATCATATACACATACAGATACACACGTACATAAAAACACATACAGACACACTATGATGATCGAGCAATAGTGGTGTTGTAACGATTTCCTATTTATAACGACGAAGATGTAACGACGATGAACCAGGATATGGTGATTGTAGATCAATTTACAATAAAAGGTTGAAAACGATATACCTCGCCTTATGAGTTGAAACATATCCTTGGACTTCCTTCCTGTTTGAAGGAACTACCTCTTCTCTTATTTTCAATCGTCGAACAATTTAAGCAAATAAGAAAGGAAAGATATTGCAAGTGACATGAGAACATTGCCATCGAGAAGAAATTGAAATAAATATTATTATTATAAAGGAATGATCCATATTAAGGTCCTTTGATACCGATTTATGATGATACGAGATTTTTTGATGATCTAATTAAAAAAGAAAGAAAAAAAGAAAACAAAGGGAGATGCAGATGATACGTGCATATAAATATCCAACAGCCATATATTTATTCTTTATTTTAAGAAACAAATGCTAATTGAGCATTACCTATTCAATAATTGTAATGATAATAAATGCGTAACAATTTTACTATATTATACGAAGTGTAAGGATAATTAACATTTAATTTATAGTCGTTTAAATACGTACGAGCCGTGTACACCTGTGTGTTGTGTACAAGTACAGTTGGAGTTATCGTTTTTTTTTTTTTTCTTCTCATTAATTATTTTTACGAGACGGTAAGAACTAAATATTGCTTGTCTTGTGTTGTCGAGGCGGTTAAATCGCTTGTTTCCTTCGATCATTCTACTTTCTTAGCGTATTTACACGATCTTCTCTTTAGTTTCTCCGTACCGTTTCTCGTTCCTCCTCTTCTTCTTCTTCTCTCTCTCTCTTTTTTTATGTTTTTTCACAATTTAAATCTTATAATACTAGGTTCGTCTCGTTCATTCTCTCATTCACTCGTTCACTCTCACTCTTTCGTTTTATCTTTCTCCCTTCATCGCTCCGTTATGTATAATAGTGCGTTTAATCCGGGCAAGGCAGGAAATCGTGGCAATACACGGAATAATGATCGGCAAAACGCCATTGGAAACCCATTGCCCATGGTTCTTCATCCTCTGTACGAAACTTGTAAAAAAATATACGTAATCAACATCGTTCACCTACAATTTTAGGGAGAGTTGCATTTCCGGATTTTGTATTTACACGATCTTTCCTCGTTCTTGGCAAGGGTAGAATTTTTCTGTCACCCCTTTCGTAGCGAAGTGATAATACGTAAAAACCAATTTGACCCCGGGCAAAGACAGATATAAACAAAATACACAGAATATTCTTTTCACCTAAGTCCCCGTTTCCAATGCCGTTTCTATGCCTAAACATTACGTGTGCAGGCCTAAATTCGTAATCGGAAGTCAACATTATAGAAACGTGTTCCTCTACGATATTGACCCACGATCAGGATACATGGTCTTCAGCGTCCTGCGCGTTTCTCTATTCGACCAATGGGACCGCTATTATAGCGTACATATAACATATCTCTGATGTAAGAATTTTCATTTTTGGCCTAATTATTCGGTAGTATGCCCGAGTTCTCCACGTTGCCCGTTTTCATTTTTCCTTTTTTCTGTCAACGTGTTTTCGCGAAAAATCAAAAAATTAAAAGGCCCTGCGAATCGTACCTTCTTCGACTTCATTTCTTCTTTTTTTTTTTTTTTTTTCTTAAAGCTGCCTTAAACTTACGCAGTCGAAGTATCGATTCAAGGGTAAAAATGAAACCCTCTTGTTTCGAGAGGGTGGGGAGAAAAGGGTTCACCGTAAGGAAACCGGAAGAAAACGTACTACATAAAGAAAAATCAGTTCCTTTGAAGGATCTTTACGACGAGCACCATGACATATTTGCAGGAACCATTGAACTTGTTACGTTCCAAAGCTAAAACGGATAGATGAATCGGTGGACGTATGGAACCTTTGGATTTCTTTTCTGTTTTGTTTTTTTTTTTCTTTTCGAAATTGAAGAGGCATTGTGAAAGGAGGAAGTTCGAAATGCTTTCTCGAACGTGCTCTGTGAATTCCAACCGTTTGTTTCTTCTCGTATTCCCGTTTATCCGGATCCTGTTCGCTCTTGGAATCGTATCGCGATGCACGTAATTTTCTTTTGCTGTTTCCGTTTTGTTCTGTTTTTTCTTTTTTTTTTTTTTTTTATGCTAGATAACCGTGCGTATATCAGTCTGCGATACTTAGCAATGTGCTATCATCGTTATCGATTAGCGATTCCAGCTTAGTCTCATCGTTACGTTCTTTAAAAATCATTTTTTCTTTTCTTTTTTTGGAGGCGCCGAGAATCGCTGATCGAATCACGATCTCTGTCGTTTCGCATTTTAATGGTAGGCTGCGCTTTCTCATCGTGATAACTCGACGATTAGATGCTTAAAACTTAATGGAAGTACCTAGTAAACGAAATTTTGTTCAAATCAGTGGAAGAGATTACGAAATAAATGGTGTCTCCATTGTCACAGCACCAATTAGTACGTTCGAATTTCTTTTTTCTTTTTTTTTTTTCATAAATTTCTTAATCTATCTGATGGTGATCAGTATTTCAATTGCTTTCTTCACACTCTATAAATAACAGAAAGATAATATAATGTAAAGATAAGTGGTATAACGATCGCGTTGAAACGAGGCGCGAATCGAAGGCTCGGCTAAATATTGAAATTAGTTTTTCTTTTTTTTTGACTAGATTTATCTCCCTTGCTTTCACATTTTCACGATAGTGGCGAATTTTACCCGATGTTCCCGTTGTTAGTGTGCGCGTTTTGATTTGTTCCCGATGAAAATCACCCCCGAGCCTTTTCCTTTTTACTTCGTACACGGCACGCTGCGAATCGATGCTTGATTCGTTCGAGACCGAGTTTTCCGTAGTAAGAATTTTTGGGAGAAAATTTCTCTCTCCACGGTATAAATATATCATAGGACGCATAAGGTGCGTCGTCGATCTCGATCGTACAAAGCCAATCCTTTCGCAAATATTGCGTTTCCAGCGCGCCACGCTTCGTCATCGATCGTTATTGCCACTAGTAACACGAAATGACAATTAATTGAATACGTGTTATCATTTGACGTCACCGCGAGTCATTTTTTTGTGCGCGATCGCGATAAGATTTGTTTCCCCGACGGTTCTCAGTTATCGTTTCGTTGCAACGACGGTTTTAACGTCCACAACCGGAGAAAAGAAACCGTAAGTTCGAAACGATCGATAAAAACGAGAAGAATAGCGTCGAGAATGGAGAGGTTTGCTCCAGAATGGAGTAGAAAATGAAAAAATGGGAAATTAAAACGATTCGTTCGCGTGGGTCGACAGATCGGGTTTACCGTTTCGAAAATTCCACGACAAAAGGATGCCTAAAAAATATATATGTATATATTCTTATATCTATATACAGCAGGCGCGGAATGTATTCGTATAGCGATCAGTTTCAAACTCGAATAGATATCGCGTGAAACAAGAATCAAGTACTTGGATAATTCAGGAAATTAATGAGAAAAATTGTAAAATCGATGGAAATTAACTTATAAGTAAGTAATTGATTCATTTCTGAGTGGTTTTGAAACTTTTAGGTAGATTTGTCATCGATCAGTCGTACGAATATTTATTGCTCGTACATCTCTATCGGTTTATGAACTTTCCTCGTTAATTTCCCCGATTATACGAGTACCTAATTATTTGTTTCCACGAACTCTATTTCAGAAATTATTAAAAATATTCACGGACCAGTGAAGTATCGCTTAAAGTTGATCGGTGCCCGAGTACTTCTTGCACCCACTGTATGCTTGTATACGAACGTGTATAAATATAAATATAGATACTCGATCACCGTAAGTTTTCTTTTTTCTCTTCTTGTTTTTAACGTTACTATAGTACGCGTGTAATAAATCACTTAACTTTCAAAAAAGTTTCGTGTTTTATTTAAAAAAAAATAAAAAGTACCGTGTAGAGCGCAGCCTACCGTTTTCCTCGCCAATCGACGACGATTTAATTATTTTTTTGTTCTTTTTTTGTTGCTTTTATACATATACATATATAAAGATATTCATAAATTAGAGCTCCTTATATTATATATATATATATATTACCTTTTAAATTATCGAATAATTAATAGTAATGTTATTATATACAGGTACAGGTCTCGTATAGTTGCAGTCGTGTCGTCACTGGTTGTTCGTTCGATCGTCGCGTCTTTCTCGCTTTTCTTCTTCGCGCGCGCATTCTCGAATTTGCTGGCGGGTGCCGACAAAGTCCGCCTTGCTAGAATTTTTCTTTAATATTTTTCACTTTTAACTTCCCAGGCTCGAACGCTTAGAAAATGGTACCGCGATACACACGCGAGGAAGAAGGAAATATGTCTATTTACTGTCATCGGAATATAGAATGCGTTTTCAATATTTTTTTTCTGGAAAAGAATCCGAATTTCAAACATAATCGAATATTTCAAGTTGAAATCCGAATTCTACTGCCAGCAAAGTTTTCAAGTGTTGTAAAATAAATTAGTTTGGTCGAGCAATGGAAGTATTTAATGGAAGAAAAGTAACGACACGTTAGCGCACGGTACCATTATTCTATGCATCGTTCCAGGATGGACCGTGGAAGGATAATCGAGAAGCTCGAACGACTTTCGGTAGCTCGTATTCTCTCGACTTTATATCCGAAAATGACATCGTGTGACGACTCGAGACACACTAATCCTACTTCGTTTCGTCCCTTTTCTGTTTCGTTTACGCTTCACATTTCTCTCGTTTATTCTTCTTTTATATGAATTCGTGTTCGTTGGTGGCGCTACTATTAGAAAAAATATAGAAACGAGTATTTACAAGGAAGGAACTTTTTTTCTCTCTCTCTCTCTCTCTCTCTTTCGCCTTATTTTTCTGCTCTTAGCTGGAATCTCGTCGATTCGGTCCAACCTCCTGAGAGAAATCGAACTTTGTTCGCGTTCACGATCGACGTGTAACGATTTCAAAAAATTAACCAGCTTTCCACGATGATTTATCCACTAAAAAAGCTTGAATTCCTTCGCGTATAACAATAACCAAGCAACAACGTTTTTTCATTTCTTTTATATCATTAACAACCTCCGAATTTTTACTTTGTTGCACGTAATCTCACTCAAGTTTTGCGATCATCGCTATCGTTCCGCTATCTTCTTTCTATCCTTTATACATAATCACTTCTGTTTAATTACACGTTGCCAGCGACGAATGAAACGAAGAAAAAATAGGTTCATTTCGAAAAGAATTCCTCGTGTACCGTGAACCGGGAAGCGTGTTATTATCAGTCGCCATGTTCGCGAGGATTAAAAAACAGGTCGGTTTCTCGTGTGTCGCGAGCAACTCGTTTACTATTCCACGGCTGGATATTTTGCGCTTGAGCAAAAGGGCTCATACCCCCGGTTCTTAGGTGCACTCGATTATGTGAGGCTGGGAGGTCTCTATGACGCTTGGTCGTCCCACCGAGTTCTCCAGATTGTGGAGGGACGTGGAGTGCGGACCGTGTGCGGATCCGTGCCTTTCGTAGTTCTCGATGTGCTCCAGCTCGCACTCTTTTGGCATGTTTCCTGGAAAAGATAGGAAAAGAACGATCACCTTTAAGCCGTTACTTTCTCCGTCTTCCCGGCGATCGATTATTCGACATAGTTGATATACCGGGTGTCCTGATCGATCCACGTTTTTTAAATAGGATTATATTCGACTTACCGACATTCATATCGGGACCACCGTACTCGTAGTAGGTCGGCGAACCGACCGCCGCTGCGAGGGCGAGCTCGTCCTCGATATTATTTGGTCTGCAACTGGTCGTCTTCCAATGAGTCCTAAGGCCACTCGCGCTGATGTACTTCTTGTCGCAACCCTGGCAGGTGTACGGCCTCTCGTTCGTGTGCAATCTCTTGTGCAACTTTAGATGAACGAACTGGGTGAACTTAGCAGGGCAGAGGTCACAAGCGTATGGCTTTTGGCCGGAATGCAATCTGAGATGGGTCTTCAAGTTCGACGTTGAACTGAACCTTTTCTTACAGATCTCGCATTGATGTGGTTTTTCGCCTGTAGACGAAAATTTATTTTTCTCGTTAATCATCGTGTTAGATTGGTCTGGTCGAAAAATAAAGAAACGCGATTTACTCACCGGTGTGGACGAGGTGATGTTTCTGCAGATGGGCCAGCTGAGTGAAGCTCTTGGTGCAAACGTTACACTTGAACGGTCTTTCACCGGAATGAGTCCTTAGATGTACCTTGAGATTCGACAGCTGGCCGAACGTTTTGCAGCATACGTTGCACTCGTAATGCATTTTCCCGTCTTTCTTCTTCAACGGGTACGGTAACGACCTGTAACCCCTGGATCCTTGGGAGTTAGGGCTAAGGGAGCCGCTCTGCGAGCAACCGTGATCGTCCGGAGACAAGGAGCTCGCGGGCGAATATCGGTTCAACGACGCGGAGTTTGCGTGTATGGTGAGACCCGGATGATGACCGAGGTGGAGGTTGTGCGTGCCAGCGATCAACGTCTGATTGGTGTCGATCTGCATGGTGGACGAGGTTGGTAGTTGGTGGCTGCTGGTAGCAGCCTCCAGCCTCCTTCCGTCTGTCCTCTCGTACACCACGTTTCCGCTCGGCGTCGGCGAGTAGGCGGTGCAATTGATGGACAACGGCGCCACGTTGTGATGCAACGAGCCGTTCTGATGATAAATACCGTACGGATACGAGGATGGCGATTGAATCGGTGAAATCGGCGAGACGCTTTGATTGCTACTCGCTGCCGAGTTCGGATACACCGTGCTAGATTCGATTTGACATCCACCGGAACTCGAGTAGAGAATCGTCGGAGCGGATGTACCCGTGGGATTGGTAGACGGCGATGGGCTCTTGGTCTTCCTCTTGGGTGGACAACTGCTCGTCGACGTGGTTGACGAATGAAGGTTACTCGTGGACGTTAATATCG
The DNA here is from genome assembly GCF_051020975.1 of Osmia lignaria lignaria. Lineage (NCBI taxonomy): Eukaryota > Metazoa > Arthropoda > Insecta > Hymenoptera > Megachilidae > Osmia > Osmia lignaria. The sequence continues at coordinate 8,689,895 of NC_135033.1, read as the reverse complement.
TGCTGGAGGATAGAACGTTCGCGGTGGAATGATGATTGCTTGTATTGCTGGACGAATGAATGGTCCCTGGATGGGATTGTAGAAGGTTGTTGGGAGCGGTGCTGGAATGAAGATTGCCCGTGCTAGAATGAAGGCTGCCCGCGCTCGAATGCAGATTACTCGTCGGACTTTGCATCGGTAGGGCACTGTTTCCGCTCGTTGAATTGACGCAGGTGTCCGCTTGCATCGGTAGGTTCGAGCTAGAATCAGGACTGCACGGTAGAATGTTTCCATAACGATGGGACTTCTTGTAGGAGTAGGCCATCTCCGTTGGACTGGATGGCGGCGGTGTCACCGAGTCCACGTGCGTTTGATGATGTATCTGATGGTGCTGATGGTGTTGTTGGGTCCCATTGTGATGATGATTATGACTGTTGTTGTTATTGTTGTCGGTACTACGTAGGAGGATATTCTCGAGGATGGAGTTACTGGGGCTGGTTAAGTAGGCTGGTCTCGGTAAATTAGCCTTCACCTCGGATTCGTAGAAGGGTTTCGGATTTTTCTCCGGTATTTCTTCTTCGTTCACCGTCGACAGAACGGCGTTCTTCTGTAGAATGATGGGAGACACCGGCTTGGGTAGTTCCGGGGTCACCGCACGACTCGCTAACTCCTGATCCTTGTCTTTTCCATTCGCTTCGAGACCCTTCGACGTCTGAAAGTTCCCGTAGGTCTTCGTGATCTTGATCTTCACCTTTCTGTACTCGTTCTTCGCCGCTGCGTTGTCCTGCTTGACCACCTCGTTGCTACACACAGACGCTTTCGCGTTCTTGCTGAAGTCCAACACGTAGTTGTTCTCCGAGTCCGACTCGCTGCTCTCTTCCGGAGGCGTGAGGATCTCGTCGTGATAACCGTTCGAGTGATAGCCCTCGTCCGATCGAACAGAACCGTCGGTCGGGGTCATTTGCGACCTTCTCTCGTAGATGGACGAATCCTTTAGAGGAGACACTGCCTCCACGGTGGCTGGAATTTCGCTCGGCAGAGCGGATTGTTGCACTTGTTGCCCTGCAAGTAGAGATGCGTGGTTTTTTTCTTTTTCTTTCCTCGACTATAACAGATTTGTCGAGCGGTTCAACAAAAATTACGTTTACTTACGTATTCTCTGAAGCATCAGCTCGCCGGTTAACGGGTAATTGAGCCTCTCCGCGAATTCTCTGCAATACCATACTAAAAGCTCTTGGTTCGGTAGTATGGGTTTGATGGTGTAAAAATAAATGTTCATCTGAAAGTAAAAGACACGGTGACGTGAATGACAGGATCCTGATCAAAGGGTTTGATAACAGGAACATATCGATAGATTCTTCACTCACTTTATACTGGCATGCTATCAGGTTTTGCGATTCGGACGAGTAAGCCGGGTTTACATAACGCATCCAATTCGATTTCTGAACGTCGTAACCGTCGATGTAATAGAACAGCTCGTTGTTCTTGTATACCTATTGAGAAAACATATGTACGGATTTTACATGGAGTGAATCTAAACAATGTAACTGTGAAATTGATCATCGGGACGATATTGGAATCTGGATGTACGGTACACACGGTGCTAAATCTTCGATATTATTCCGAGGCATCGATAGACTGGGAAATAATCGACGATTTAATAGGATTATTCGAGAGGGAATCCGAGTTCTCTCTATCGTAACTCATCAATTCGTTACGAGGCATCAATGGCTTCGCGGATTTTGCTTTAAGGCTTGCTAGATCGACTGAAACCAGTTTCTAACTTCTCTCTATCTATACATACATACAGGATGTATCATAACACGCGTGCATAACTTCACTGGTGGATTCAGTACGCGTAAACAGATGATAGTTGGAAAAGAAATCTTACCCTCCAGAAGTATTTCCGGTTCGCATCGGCCGGTACCGAGTCCTTGGTGTACACTTGACCCACCAGAGGACCGAATCGTGTTCCCTTAGGAATGTAACTGGTACTCCAAACTCCCAATACCTGTACACACACGCGACAAAGATATTTTAACCAGGTTCGAAATAATTCCAACGTTTTTGGAATCATAGCTATTTAAATGCGTTCAAAATTTCATCATCCAGTTCCTGACTGAACTAAAATACTACGGAATGTATCGTTTCGAACATACGTCATGTTAAACGATTTTATCCGTGGGATATTTTCGAACGATCCCGATGGTAAATCTATTTTCGTTTAGAAAAAAAAGAGATGCTCTCAGGATGTTCATTTTATTAAAAAAACTACCTACTCAATTAGCACTGAAATACATTCTTCTAATTTTATCTAACTTGTCTGTTCTTTGAAAGATTTAGTTTCGTTGGTCAGAATCGAAATCAAATGATTTTTCTAATCTCTCAATTGTTTTTCTTCTTTTATAGATTCGATGTTTTGCGTAGTTCGAACTTGACACGAGTAAAAGAACAGTTTGCACGGTCGTGCGACGACCGAGGCTATTGGTCTCGATTCTTGTCGTCGAGGAAAGTGTAACGATTCGCTTCGACTCTAGGTCATACTCGGTAAGTTAATTAACTTGCTAGCTCGGTCAAGTTTGATCTAGTATCTTTCACCGAATCGTGCGTGTAAACGTTCGACATCTCTTCAAGTTCCAATCAATGATACGTTCAGGAAAAATTTTTTAACCCTTTGCACCCGATGAAGTACATAAGCGTATATGAACTTATTAAAAGCAATAATTATAATTATTTTTTCGGGGTGGAAAGAGTTAAACAGGAGGGATTTTGTAAACGTAACTTGGATGAAAATCGTGATCGTAATCGCGGCTCTCACCAAGGAAGTCTCAAGAAAGAATTCTTTGGCGGAAGAACGTACATCGTTGAGGGCTTGAGAAGGTTTCAGGACCAAATTTCTCGGTAGGGAGGCTTCCGCGCGATTGGTATCGGTTGGAGACGCCGCCACATCCGGTACCAAATACACGGCATGCTGCTCGAATTCCTCTTCCCTCAAGGTCGCGTGATCCCACTCGCTGGCCTCCATCCTTCACTGCACAGAAATGCGGAAAATATGTTATCTTCACATACTCGAACTTCAATTATGCAATCAAAGGTGTTAATCTATTCGCCTTTGTTCCTCGTTCGCAAACTAACTTCACACAGCCTATTTTCCTATAGAGTTAAACGCTTTCAAAAGTGTCGTAATCTTCTAAATGAGAAGGAAAAGGAAAGAACGGAGAAAAAGTTGTTTGACACATTTTTTAGCAAAGTTTCGACAGTAAGCTTCTGCGTGAAGGAATTTAACCCTTTGACTGCAATCCACCGGGAAGCAAGAGGCACTCTGTGTACAATGTAGCTACAGTAGCAGTAATTACTCTGTATTAAGTACACGATTTAAAAATAGTTCTTATACTACTTGAATTAATTATTCTTTATAAAATTTTACTACTGTAATAGCATGGTATGCTTCTCTTGTTAAAGTGTCTTTAAGGTTTCGTTTATACAGTGATGCACAAAGTCCATAAATTGCATCGATTGATTTGTTTATAGTTTGCTGAAAACGTAATTAACGTTTCCTTTTCAAAGTGATTTCATCTTCACGCGTCGAACGTTACCATTCGTGGGCAAAAAAGAAAACAAGGAAATCATTATATTATTAGAAGATCGTGTATAATGACGACGGACAACGCAGAGAGCGTTATAAATAGTTGAGATTCCGGTAAATCGATACACGATCAATAACTGCAGCCATTAACTTCGAAACGTTTATAAAAGAGAAGCAACGCGTGTCGCAGTGTTTCTGCAGAAATTCTTTCTATCTTTCGACATTATTCCTTTTCTTTTTTTTCTTTTTTTCTTTCTTTTGTGTTTCTATATCCAAGTCTGATTCTCAAAGTGACAAACTGTTAATTCAATCGTCTTGTTTTATTAAATCTTTCACTTAAAAAAAAAATTAAAATAAACCGGTGTCGCTTAAAAAAAAATGAAGATGACTTCAATTTTGTTACGCCGAACAGGCTGTATAATAAGGGTGTTCCTCCCTCGTGGGTAGGATAGGCAAAAATCATGATTCTTCCTTATTCCACGATCAACGCGATGGTGCAACACTTTAACACCGCGAAAGTGAAACCCGTCCACGCATTGATCGACTGCAGGGGCGGAGAGGGAGGGGGACAGGGCATAAACTCTGAAGTCCAACCCTCCCGCACACCACCCTCTTCCACATCGTCCACCCACCCTGCCACCAGGGCTTTTCGCTACCCGTTGAATTTCCATTTCCGTGGAAATCGCGCACGCTACCAGCTCCCCGTTCCCTATTCGTTAACTCTTCGCCTAACTTTCTGATTTTTAACCCCTCTTGATTCACAGGTTTTTTTTTCTTCGACCTTCCCGATCGAATCACGTTTTCTCCCCTGAATCTTAATTCTTAAAGCTTAAAAAGTACAATCAGCTTAGGAGATTCTTGAAAGATGATGCTTTTCAATTCTTCGGTTAACGATATTAAGTTTCTGTGAGCTACCTTGATTTACAATATTGCGACGATTTATTTGCAACAAAATTTCAATCGGTCCAAGGGGTTGGATAACGATCACTCGGTCTTAAACTCTTTAAAATAAGACGAGGCAGGATTAAAGCTTTGCGAAGGACTCTTTAAAGAATCGGGAAAACGCTGAAAGATCATTTGACATTTTCGAAAACCGAGGATTCGTGGCGACCAAAATACCGAGGCAGCTTTCGTTTTCTTTTTCGTTCGGTGGGTAGTTAAGATGCAGTTACTCACGACTTTTGGTGCATCGAAAGTGCAGCACCCTCTCGTCTAGTCTAGTCTCTTCGTGGATCTTTGAACAGGATATTCGAAAAGGTTTCTCTCTCCGGCACCGTATTTTTGTCTTTTTTATGTGATCCTGTGATTTCTCAGAGAGATCGGCATCCCGACGACTCTGCGTACACCCGGGTGCCAAATCTGGCCTCGCGTTGAGGGATGAAAATTGTCGTTGTTTCTCAACATTTATTTAAAAGTGTCCCTTAGGCAAGAGGAAATTTGTACGTCGATAAGGCCGATCGCTGCCGGCCCTAGGCGGTCCTCTGCCACCTATAACCCACGCTTATCGATTATCAGGACATCGGAGAAAAGGAAATTGGAATCTGCGCTGCCGTTGCACCCGAACCAAATCAAACCCGCTGACACTCTCCCTTCTCTTCGTTGTTTATCAACAACTATATCGGTTCGAGGTAGCTCGACGCGACGCTGCCACCCCTTTACTTTCTTTTAATCCTCTTCTTTTCTTTTGTTTTGATTATTCCAGCTCGTGTGTCGAAGGTAGAAACTTATCCAGGAAGCACTGGTTTAGCACTCCTCTCGAACACACCACGCGAGCCACTTCGACGCACTTCACCTTACTTTCGTCTCGCACCCTCTCCACCCTCTTTTCTTTCTTATTTTCTTTTTTTTCTTTTCGCCACAAGATCTGGTATCGTTGGCGAAAGAAAAATTGAAAGAAAGAAAAAGAGGACGCTACTTTGTCACCGTTGTTTCTTCGTCGAAACGATAACGATAAGATTTTGCGCTGGTTAATCGTAGTTAACGCTGGAGCACGCCGCGTTTACTATGCCGATCGTTCGACAAACAAAAACGAAGGAGTAGTAGGTTGCAACACGATCGATTCTTCCTATATATAAATGTATATATATATTTTTTTTTAAACAAATTCTGTTGGCAAAAAAAAAACCACCACCGGCACTGTACCACAATGGTGAACACGATTTCGCGTTTCAACCCTTTTTCTCGAGGGTGGTCTCCGCCTTCGGTGGTTCTCTTTGGATGGCACACGCAGACCAGTGTGTGAAACTCGGGTAGACCTGACCTAGCCCAACGCGAGTCGGCTTGGCTCGTTCTCTCCCTGCTTTGGTATTGGTCGCTTCGTTATCCCTCTCTCTCTTCGTTTCTCTCTCTCCTTTCAACGACCAGGAACGTGGTGGTGTGCCAGCAAAGCTGCCAGACCAGAGCAGAGGTGGTGCATTTCTCTGCGCTGCGCTTTCGATCGACCCGTTGCCAGCAGAGCTTCTCTCCCACCCTCTTTCACCCTTTCATCTATCTTTATCCAACCTTCTGTTTCGCTACGTTCATATACCCTTTCCCTCTTTCACATTCTTCCATCTTTCTCCTCTCGTGCATTTCCCTCTTCCGTCCTCCTTCCGTTCTCAACGCCGTTTCTTTCCCTCTTGATCGAACACGCTCTCGTTATACCCCTTTCAACCCCTCCGCATCCAACGTGCAACCGTGTTTCTTCTTGTCTTTCTTGGATTCTACCCGCTGTCGTCGGTTACTGTCTCTGTTCGTCGATGCATACAACGACGGAGTGCATGCGCCGATCGCTCGTCCCGAGTTTAATTCTTTCGCCAACTTCTCGCCAACATCTCAAGACGCTTTTCCCCCCCCCCCCCCCCCCCCCTCCCCCCCCCCGTTCGAGGCAAGATGAAAAGGGAATATGTAGGTGATGGGAGTGTGTTAGATTAAGGGGTTACGGTGTTTCGAGGGGTAGCAAGCGAGTTTCGTTGGGTGTGATCAGGGGTTGAATTCGAACCGATTTCGTAAGACGCTGGTTTCAGCGGCTGCGGTTTATGTAACGCGTCGCAATCGATAGGGGGTTGAAGGTGGACGAATGATCTAAGAACAGTAGCTTTTTACCCTCTTGCATACGCTCGAATGCGTGGGAAGCGAAAAGAAGTCGTAGAAAATTCTTCTATTGGAATTTTATCATCTCTTGGGCGATGAAACTTCGTCGATAAATTTGTCATATTTCCCTTTTGCCTTTCTATCAGTACGTTTACGTCAATATAGTCGGGAAATAATTAAGTAGTCTAATGATCGAAGGACAGTTTCTTCTGGTCTGGTAAATTTTCAAGCCAGACGGGGGTCGCGTCTACAAAAATCCTGCGCTGTTTTTCTCCCCGTCCTTGTTTACACCTCCTTTGAGTATGTGCTTTTTCCACGGTGCGTCCCTCTCACACGATTCTCTCTTCGTCCGTTGTCCTCTCGCAACCCCTTCACGGGAACGTGCATTTAACCCCAACGCCACCCTTTACCTACACTACCACCCTCCTCTTTTCCCATTCACGGCTCGCTGCATACACCGATCACGTACCGAGCGCATGAATGTAAACCGGCCCAAATCGATCCAGACTGGTCTACAATCTAAAGCCTTAATGATTTTCTTTCTTCCATTATTTATATTCGCCTTCAATTCCTCTCTACCTGAACACTTTCAAAACAACTTTGTTGTTTTGTTCAATTTCATGTATAATAATTATAATTAATAGTTCGACATATTGTGTCACAGATTCACGAGTTTGATATGTAAATTTTCACGTTGGCATTCTTTAATTAATCTCCATTTACCGTATCTCCGAAACTTAAGTGTTTGACGTTTTGACAGACGTCAGCTATAGCTGGAATTCGTATAGCTCAGAGTCATGGTCACTCGAGATCGGTAACCCCGTTCGTTTTAGCTAAACGAGCGGTTTCGTTTTTTTTTTTCTTTTTTTTTTTCCATCATCGCAACAAGCTAGCTCGAAAGACCATCGACACCTCGTAACAGAAGTGTACACGGGTCGTCGAACTCGCTTGGATCCTAATCCTGAAGACCGGTCTCGATTCCATCTGCAAGGTTACGTGAACGAAATCTGCCACGGTACAAAAGACTGATTCTCACCGTGAGATAATATACCATCGTTCCCTTCCTTCGTTGACGACCGTTCACCGTGAACATTGTTTCTACATTGTTACCGTGAAACTCGCGATACGTTAAATTGTTTAAACGAACCTTATCGAAACGAAATAAATAATTAATTCGAAGGTTGTGCCAGAACGAGGATGTATGGAAATCGTCTACAACGTACTCAATGACCCAGGAAAAGTATTTACTGCGGGCCATTGCAGTGTATCGACTCGTAATAATTCACTTGGCGATGTTCCTGAAATTAATAGAATATCATGCCAACTGTGATTTATTCGTAATTCGGTAGAAATACCTCTCTGCCGATGGAATTAAATGTATGGTGATAATAGAGGCTTTATCTGTATTGTCTTTGTTCCTCGCGGTCGTTGTCGCGTTTCCGACCCTACCCCTTCTTTTTCATCGGAATAAAATATAATTCTGCTTTAATCCTGCCATGCGTGCGAAATTTAACGGCAGACTGCCTTTAATCCGATCGTGTGATCAGTGCTATCGCTGCTTTCCACGGAAATTCGAAAATAATTAAATTCGTTCATTTGTGCGGAGAACAAAATTTTCTTTTCTTCAATTTGTAAAACTAATAAATTCCTCCAATTAGCTGTTTGACGCGTATCGATGAGATTTGTTCGTCATCGAAGCTCGGTTTTGCAACGGGCCCCCCCTTCCTCTGAGAATGACTACTCGAAGAGGTATGTGGGCGAGGACAATGACCCGGCGATGAATTCGTCCGACGAAATTTCGTTGGAAGCAAGAGTGTAGTCATGGCTCATCCGAAATTTCACTTTTTCCACGAACATAATCAAGAGTCACCTTGCGAATTTCCACGGGGCCAGATCTCCTAGCGAAAGAAGTTTCCGCGTGAATCGCCGACGACTACTAACCCAGATACGTTGCCGGGTCGTCGATCTTTTCCCTCCTCGGAGGAACGACTGTACCAGATATATTAATTTCCTTCGGTTCGAACCGCTTCTCTCGGGAATCGTCGTCGGACAAGATCTCGCACGATTTCCGAATTACTTGCCCCTTGTTTTTTTGTTCTGAATTTGATCGACTGCAAGACACCGTTCTTCTTTCGTTTCGTGTACCGATTATCTTTTTAAGGATATCCAGTTGGAAAGAAACATTCGTCCTTAGGATGCACCGTTACTCTATCGATCGATGTCGTTAGGTACATACCTTTCAGCCTCGATCGAAAGGGAAATTAAAGGTTCTCTCCGGTGGCTTTGTCCTCGTAAAACCGAACGTCGGGAAGTTCGCTGCGTTCTCTCGTCAAGTTTCTAATCGGCCACGAATAGAGGGCCGAATGTGAACCGGAAATGCCGTTTTCCATGGAGTCCGTTCGGAATCGAAGCGTTCCATGGTGCAAGCTACCTTTAACTCTCGCAGCCATACTCGTAACTGTTACTTTAGAGAGAATAACGGGCCATACGAGTCCGTGCGTGTACACGCAATCGGTGTGATAAACACGCACCGCTTTCCTGGAATAACGGACAGAAATTTGTCTAGAACGTAACCTTCTCTTTTGCTGTTTACAAAATTCAAATTCATCTGGGAGAACAAACAAGTTCGAAAGAAATTCTTCAGATTCCATTAGGCGTTCCTTGTGTACTTTGTAAGATAATATTTCTAACAGTTCGAAGGTAGAAAACATTCTAAGTCGAATCAAACATTCGTTTCGTGTTCTCGATAGTTAAGAAAGGTCTGGACGTTTGTAAGAAGGTCGATGCTTTCCGTAGTCGATTGGGGGGGGGGGGTCGATGACCCTTAAGGCTTTGAACCGGGACATGTTGCGTTTAAGCTTTTTGTAGAAAGTGCTGTTACTCCACTGATCTTGCAACTTTATTTCCTTCGTCATACGATCATCCTAAGTTTTCTGATGTTTCTCGAGTTGTACCTCCTCGGAATTTAAAAAAATAAATTTCAAATCGAATCATATGCGAAAATAATTCATCCGTCAAGAATTGATTAGAAGATGGTTTGATTTAACGCGAAAATCAAAGTCCCGTTTCCGGCGCGACTTTAAAAGGCCGACGTACTCTCGGCTGGTAGCAAAATGTAAACCGGAAAAGCAGCGAGCAAGTGAATTAGCGAAGTGAGTTCGCGATTGCCCTCCTCCTCCTCCTCCTCCTTTCTACGTTCGCCTCGGTTCGTCCTTCTTTCTCCTCGTTCACTGCCACCTTCCATTCTCTCTCGCCACGGATCTGAAAGAAGGTCTCTGCCGGTCGTTGTCCCACTTGGAGGTCTACTTGGACTTGGACTTGGACCACACCATAGGCATGGTGCGCTGAGTAACGAGGTTCCGATACCACCATAGGGGAGGACCTCTCCTCCTCCTCTCTCACTCACTCTGTTCCCCTTTTACGCTTATATTCTCTATACGCAACACGTACGTTCTTTCACAGACAGGGACGGAGCTTGGGGGACAATGTTCGTTAAGGTGAACGAACTTTTAACGCATCGTGCTCTTAGGTATGCGCGAAAATCTTCCTAAACGAGCCATTATTCGTTTCCTCGTTCACGAGAATCGAGTTCTTTTTCTTTTCTTCCGTTTACTGGCACACTAGAGACACTCTACATTAACATACCAGTTCTTAACGCTTTGACGTTCATTAATGCTTGTAGTATTTATTATAATTAAGTAATTGTTTTTACTATCTTGAAAGTGATATAATTTCAACGTCTGAGAATCAACCAGTTAATTCTAGTTTCTTAATTATTATTTGATCGATTGAAATTAGTGAAAAAGAGCAGCGTTGGGTAACTTGGAAAATAAAAATGAAAAATTTGCGAAATGAATCGAATACTTTGGCAGGATCGATCCATCCGTCCCTGCATATCGCCACGTACCGACGTCGAAACCGAACCGCGTCACTCGCCTAACTGTACATAGGCTTGTGTATAACCAAGGTACCGTACAGGTACGACACGACCAAACGGTCGTAAAACCATGAATACGTGAACACACGTTTACACGTGGGACCACTATGCACGGGTCTATGCGTGTACACAGGTGCGTAAAAGCACCGTTGGACGGCCGACGAAGGCGCGGCCAAAAGTAAAACCGAATTCGTTTTCGGTAGGACTTCGACCGGCCGTGATTCCTCTTATCTTCCGCTACTTATCTCTTCATCCTTCACTTTTCCTCCGACCATCGCCTCGCCTACTTTCCGTCTCTCCCTTTTCTCTCCGGTACATTCTTTTCATTTTCGTTCTTTTCTTTTCGCGTACTAGCAAGACTAATTTCTTGAAAAACGTATTCTCGTATTCCTCAAAAGAAATTTTAGCCTTCAGAAATATAGATGATCGATGAAGATAAAATTTTCCACGACCACGCGTGGACAATTGATAATTTGGTTAACCGTACGAGTTAACATCGCACGTTCCGTAAAAGGTAACGCCGACATCCCCGGGCTGTTATGTAATCGAAAAACGAGAGACGAATCGAATCCCCAGGTCAGAGACATCGTCCTGGCACTGTACTCGGGTTCAGGACCTCGGACCATCGGCAATTCGTTGAACCTTGAAGAGTTCATCGAGCGGATGTAACGTTGCGCCGATCGTGATTAACCGATCGAACTGGCCCTAGAATTCTAAGAATCTTTTCATCTTCTCATCTTTTCATCTTGACAGGACAATGTTAGCGGAAAAGATCGAACTGGTTCTTCGTTGTCGATGAAGTCACGATTCGTTCGTGACCGAAGTCAATCTTGTTTGCTATTCTAATCTTTGAAATTGCTTATACCATCGGTCGTAACGTTTCTAGATGCAAAGAGTTTCTAGCTGTATTGCCACGAAGGTGAGCAGCGGATTGAAATTTCAATTCGTAAAGGGAAGTATTAGGCGGATGGGAAAAGTACAAGTGGAAGCGGACGGTATGTGGTCAGCCGTGATCGAAGGAACGCGTGGCGCTCGGCCGAAGGTAGAACACCGCGGTGTCCAAGTAGTTCGAATCGACGTCAGACCGTACGTGGCGAGCCGCTTTCAATGGGGACACGTGATCGGCAGACTACGGCAGTGGTGGAGGTCGACCGGCTGGTTCGCCGGTCTTCCATCTCTTTCAATTTCAAGCGTTCCGACGCTGTACGATTCTCTTCGACGATGGACCTCCTCCACCTCCTCTACGTACACGCCGTGGAGTCACGGACGACCGCTATATCATTTTCGCTACCGGCCTCCGCGCTCGCTCGGTTCACCGTTCTCGTCGGTTGTTGAACCCGACTCTCTTTGCGAGCTGCATAACCCATTTTGTAATAGCACACTTCGAGAGCCGACGCACCGGTATCCTTCTTCGAAATCGACCATCAACCGTGCCGATTTCCGTGCATTTCTATCCGTTACCTGATTTTCAATCGTAACGTACCACACATTCGCTGTTTAATCGAGTAACATTTTTTTTCTAACACCTATTGAATTAATTTGGATTTCCAATTTTTTTTTTTTTTAATCTTTGAAATTTTTTTATCTTCGATTCTCTTTTTTTCATCATGGTTAGATGGTTTAGTTGTTAGAGCGAAGAATGAAATCGTCGAGATTTTCACGAGCACGAGTGAAATGAATTTGTACTAGGTCGCAGGTTTCCATTCTCGTCGGTTATTGAACTTGACTCTCTTCGCGCGCTGCATAACCCATTTTGTAATAGCACACTTCGAGTTCGCGTCTCCGCTTCCCCGATCGTGCTTTCCATTCGGCTTTCGATCGAAAAATCAACGAAACCGTCAATTCTTGCAGAAAGTATACGTAGTTGATTTTTCCCGAAACAAATGGTAGATATTAATTTTTCTTCTAGGTCATTGAACTAGAATCTCATCGCGTCGTGCAACTCATTTTGTAATAACAGAAATCGCAACGGGACCCGCACCAGATCTATTACAAAATGGAGTGCATATCGGTGTTCTTGCTGTGAAAACAGTCATTCTTTGCCCGCATTTCAATGTACGTACCTTGCTTCCGATAGAAATATATTTTAAAAATGAGAAACATATCCCATCGGGGAAATATTCCTTCTCGTAGATGATTCGAAAATTTAACCTTGGTTAAAAAAGCAAATGAATGAGCAATAAGTTTGCGCTCTGCGAACCGGAAAAGAAGGCTAGCACCGTTTCAAAAAATTTCCCCTCTGCATTCCTTGGCATCGGTTATTCTCTCCTTTGTCCACGTAACCTATTTCGCGGAAGCTAAACTACTCGATGAAGAACGTTCGTAAAGAAACGAGTTCCTCTTCTTCTATGTATGCAAAACGAAGAGTTTCGGTTGAAAAATTTGCACGTTTCAACCGGGATTACTATTAATACCATTATTCGGAAGTGAAGGTTTTTGAATTGAAACATTTTTAAATCTAGATCATTTAAAAACTTTAACGATGAAAAGTAAAAACGAAGGGTGGGTTTTGATAATATATTCCGAAATACCGTTGCAAAAAAAAAAGGGAAAGAGGAACAGGTGGAATTATTCCCTTCCGGATTTGAGAGACGAGACTGATAAGAAGTCCCCACGTAACAGGTGAATACTGTTCCGCGAGTATACGTGGTCGGAGAAATTGTCGTAGCCAGATAAGAGCGTTGGTTATTCGGGTATTGTGCTCGTGCTGCGTGGCGTAAGGCAGGTCAGGTATCTCCTATATCTCGTTCGGGCTTCTACTCTTCAACCCTTTCAGCCGTTCCCACGACCCACAATAAATTCATTAGTTAGAAATTATTTAGCTTTCCGGGAAATTCATATAAATGAAAAACAGTAATATATCGGATTGGATGACTTGAACTATAAAGGGTTGAAATACTTTTCGACACTTTCCGAAACGATGTTAGAATGGTAAGAATGCAGAAACAAAAAATTTTCTTCCTGCAACATGCAAAGAGAAAGGATATAATCGCGATACGCTAAGAGAGAATTCTAGTCGGGTTCGTTCGACGGAACACGTAACGCGCGTTTGCGCTTCCGGTCGATACCTCCGGCCGATAAAGCGTTCCCTCGTAATCGTTGTGAAAGAGATTAAATAACGGAGTTTGTCCGTTTCCGCATTGAATAGCACGAACTTCAATGTCAATGCCAGTCGCCCTTTCACCTTATATAACGAACGACTACGCTCGTTCGCTTCAAACCTCCGCATATTACCGGCTTAATAACGTTTACATCGAAATGTAAACCAAATAACTTTTACTCGATCATTCGAAACTGCATGAAATATTTCTGTTACCGCGACGAAGAAAGGAGGATTCGAGAATAATTGAGACGAGTTTTGAATAGCGAATCTTGATTGCTTGTTGAAAGTCGTTCGCGGGTACTTGAGAAAATGGAAATTCTTCGAGGTATCTTTTCTAGGTAAGTGTACCTCCATCGGTTAGATAGTAAAACGCGTTTATTACCGCGGAGAGAGTATAAAGGATAAGCATAGGTTCGAAGACACTAAATTTATCCTCGATACATAATTGCTTCGTTGATCAGGTGCCCCGGAAAAAGTGATCCAGGATTGTACGGCAATTAAACTCTCGACACTGTTATGCTTAAGTCTGAAGGGGTCTAAAAACCTACTGATAGTGTTAATTTATAACAATTATTGAACGAACTCGAGAAATGTTCATACACCTTCCTATTTCAACAACTTCCTGCTTCGCTACCCTCTTTCGATTTTATCCATCAGCTGCCGCCACGAGATCACGCGACTACTTCTTCTTTTTACTTCCTTTCATCCGAAATGTAACCCTCGGTGTATTTATCGTACACGTTTGCAGATCCAATTGAAATACAAGATTTTTAATGCCCAATGCAAAAGTTGCTCGAGCTGTAAATTAATAAAATATTAGAGAGAGGTAAGGAAGTTGACGACCATGGTAGAGGAAAGTTAAGGAAGAAAATGGCGCGTTGATCGTACTCTAGAGTAGTTCGTCGCTGTCGACAGGTAGAGCAAGGCTATAGCGAAGGGAGGGAATCTCACGGCTGATGGCTGGCCGTGACTTTACTCAACTCAGCCGGCACTCGGGCCGGCGCAACGCGTCAATGTAGAACGGTCATTGACTCCTGGTGCTCGGCTCGCGAGCCTCCTATATACGTGCAACCTCGACTACTTCTTCCTCCTCTCTCTGTTGCCACCGGTGCTTCTGCGCGATACGGACACCCGGTACGTTTCCCTCTACTACTACGTGTCTCGTCGTTTCTCGTGATACTTTGCTCCTTTCCTTCGATCATCAGCCACGGTTATTTCCCTTCCATTTACTCCTGATTCGACGATGTTCGATAATGAAAATAATTCATCCGATCGAAAGGGTTCCAACTACCATAAATTCTCTATCGCGATAAAATTCCAAGCTACTTTTCCATTGAATTCCCATTCACAATGGTAGATTATCGTCTTTATCGATGTAGGACGTTTTCCAGCGTCGAGCCACCCGGTACATGGATACCGTACCCCTTTAATAGCCGCCAACTTGTGTACCCTAATCGCCCGAAGAAAGTTACGATAATTTTTTTTCTTTCTTCTCCTAAAAACGATAAAGGCCCTTTAGAGTACGTACGCGTTCCGCGTTAATGGCCGTTTCCTCGGGTGTACGAAACGTGTTTATTCGTCGACCTTGGTATCCTTGGAACCGGAGGAATTTTACGATATTTTTACGGAAGATTTACGGGACGGCGAACTTTATCGCGTCGAATACTCGGCGGGGAACAGGGCAAGTGAGAATGAGGAAGCGAGTATAATGGCGTTTATAGCGGGCCGCATCCACGAGGACTCGCGGAGCTCGCTTTTAACCGGTCCTACGCGGCTTCGCGATAATAACAACGACGCCGAACGATAAAAATAATGACTCGGATAATCGCGATAAGCTTGTCCCGCTCGATAACGACACGACGGATAATTAATCGTACGCGGATCGGCGAGAAAAAAAAAGAAAGGATTGCGAAGCTGCGGCTCCAAGTTGTCCAGCAAAAATAATTTCTTTCCATTTCAAAGGAAACACGGAGAGAGAGACTAGAAATTTTCTTTGGAGAGTTTGAAAAGACTTCGAGTAGCGTGACGGTGAAACGTGTCAAACCGCGATAATTAATAAGAAGAGAGGAGGAGCACGTGAAACGGGACACCGTGTATATACCGGACGGTCATCGTTACGGTAGCGCGTAATACTTTACGGTTCGGCGTATGTATTATCACGGAATCGCAGGACAAGCGCAATTTTTGCATGGAAAATGGCGGTACGGTACTTTCAGCCTCGCCGGTTGCCCGCGGCGAACGAATCTAGGCTAGGCCTACGAACGACACGGTCATCGACCACCCTTCATTCTTTCTTTTCTTTTCTTTCCTTTCCTTTCCTTTCCTTCTTCTTTATTTTATTTAAAGACGGAGAAAGCGAGCACTCATTCTATTTCCCGCTAATTAGATTATAAGATGAAAATAATCGGACCGTCCTCTTTCTTTCACTTTTTACCCTTCTATCGATCTTCTTT
Source organism: Osmia lignaria lignaria (assembly GCF_051020975.1). Classification (NCBI taxonomy): domain Eukaryota; kingdom Metazoa; phylum Arthropoda; class Insecta; order Hymenoptera; family Megachilidae; genus Osmia; species Osmia lignaria. The sequence continues at coordinate 8,673,765 of NC_135033.1, read as the reverse complement.
ACCGAAGTGACGTTTCTCGCGTCGATACCGGGTCAATCGTGACCCAGACCTACTAAACGTAACGTTTCAACCAAGGGCTCAGAGAAATCCTTGGCTGTGTAAAATTTTTTTTCTACCCTTTGATCGTTGTGTGGCATGAAACATTGTAAGAATCGAAGTGACTTGAATTCCATTTTACCAGTCATCCGTCAGAATGGTCGGGTACCGAGCGTAAACGACGCGTAGAGAATCGATTGCCGCGCCGCGTTACAGGATAAATGGTTTTCGATTTTGAGAATGGCACGCCGTGGGAGAGGATAATGACGGCTGCAGGTGCCTACTAATGTGACATAACGGTATCCGCAGACCGCGGTTCTCGTAGACCGCGGTCATTGCAAACTCTGCCGCTCTGTGTATGTAATCATTTTTCGAGGTGGGGGACGGGGGCGTTCGATTTATTGGAACGGTCGTTGCACTTTTCAAACGGGCCACTTGGTTGGATGGGGTCGCGCTCGTTCCATCGTGCAAGACGCGATCCAAGAACCGATCGAAGAAGATGAAAATTGAGGTGACTGAACCGTTTTCCTTTCCCCCGGAACCAAACACGACACCGTCTCTCCGTTCCACCACTTTTACGCTGCCGCCCTTAATTCTGTCTTCAATTTTTCATTTCGTTTCGTTCACATCGAATTAACCGGTTCAACATTCCTGCGTTTCTGCGTTCTTTAAACTCTTTCTACTTGTACGTCCGCTTTCAAATACTATACATCACGATACCGTTCTGATTAGAATAAACATTGAGCCGCAGTAGAGACGGTATAATGAAAAGGGTGAAAATTTAGATCTTAGAGATAATCGGTGGAAAGATTTACTTTTTTCTTGAACGACCAAGAAGGGGGACCAACGGTGCACCGTTATGTCATATTAGGAAATACGCGCGTTTAACGGTGTTTTAGTCGATTCGCTGTTTACCCTCTTCAAGATGATCCAATCGTTTACCGATACCTCGATAATGAACCCGCGATCCTAAATTACAGCGCGCGATAATACGGTCGAATTTGCTTTAACCAGTTCATTCGCTTTAACCTGTTACTTGCAGAAGTCAACAGGTTCCATAGTCAAATGCAAAAGGAAAGGATAAACATTCGAATGAAATATTCGCGAGCGTTCTTGAATATTCCACTCTACCACCAAATTCCTTTTCACCGTTCTCGTTTTTCCAAGCTGTAAGTTTGGTCCCCGGTACCGTTAGGGACAAACGTCTGGAAGAATCGAGCGTGAAGAAACACTTTCTGTATTCGAAGTCTTCTTTTCTCTGACGTAACTCGGTTCACCAAAAGGGTATCTCGAGTGTTTGAAGTAACAACATCTTCTCGGTTACCTTTCTCGAGCTTACGTTTGCCAATTGCACATGGAATTACTTTTACGCGTTACCATCCAAGTATGTTTTTATTGTTATTTCATGAAACGTTCGTTACCCACTGAAAGGATCGTGAAATAGATTCTTCGTCATCGGAATTCTTGTATCAAACTTTCCACGTAACAATTTTGCGCCGTTTACTATCGAAACTATGTCAGGTCACCGCGTGTTTTACGGAACTCTCCAGAAAATCAACTGCCCTCTTTTCAAACTATCCAACGAATATGCGTTCAGCGTTTCGTGATCAGTTACTTAATTAAATAATTATTATTAACCGTGTTCGATGCAACCGATAAAAGTATTATAAACTTCTTTCCTTGCGAAAGTGTTCTCTTACCGATATTCTCTTGGTATACGATAAAAACTCTTGAATAACTCCCTTAGGATTGAAAGGGTTGTCAACAGTGAAACGTGAAAGCGACATTTACACTTTCAAAGAAGAAGAATAAGAAAAATATTAGAACAACACTGACCTTAGTCGTTTCCCTGCGAAGCCGGCGAATCCTGGACACTAAACCCCACGATTAAAACTGTCAAAGTTCACAAGTCAATGTCACTGACATATCCCGCGATGCGGTCCATCATCGATCACTATCGTCTCTGACTAGATATCCTGACGCTGTTTCATCGGTTCAGCAAGGAAATGAAATTCCAATAAAGGAAAACCCCCTTTCGTTTCCCCCGGTGGATCACTGGATCCGTTGTTCCCTTCCGTGGCTGTGAAAATGAATCTCCCAAATTGTCGAAGAATAGCAATCTCTTCTCCGTTTTTCAACTCTGTTTCCGCACCGTTTTTTCCAATCGATTCCGTGTAACGCTGATGAACATATAGAAACGCGATTATGACGCGCGGAAGGAGTTCTCCTCGCTCTTTGGCGAAGAGGACTGCCCTCGTCCTTGACGTACGGTCGTGTACACCGTGCGAAGCCGCGTGGTACGAACTGACGAGTAAAGCCGGCTAAGGTGAGTCTAGGTGTCTCTTCTTGTGTGTACGAAGACAGTGTGTGGTGGTCCGCGTGTACGCACTAACGTAACCCACGTTATCGTCGGGTTGTCCGTGTGCCCGTCGCCTGGGAGAACTGGCGGTGAAGGGCGGCGAGGAAAGGCTGAAGAAGAAGAAGAAGAAGAGGAAGGCGCGCACCACCGCGGCGGACTCGACTCCTCGATTCCTCCTTCCACTCCACTTCTCTCTATCTTCTTTCCTCTTTCAACCAGGCCGATACTCTTCGGCTTTAACTTCTTCGTCCGTTTCACCGGGGACCAACGATGACGATGATTCTTTCTTCCTTTTGCACGATCCTTTCCTCGTTCTCTTCCTTTCTTCCTTCGGATTGCCGTGCAAGACGACGCACGGTGTGCAGCCGGTCGCTACGTTTCGTTCGTTCGCGTCGCTGTATTCCCCATCGACAGAAGCAACGGTACCTCGCTCCCACTCTCTTCGACACGGCTTCGGATACCTCTTCTGTATACACACCGCGCAACACTATACATTACAGCACACCTATGTATTCCGACAAATCAGTATTATTTGTATAGCCAAGTTAAATTCATTATTTTTTAACACCTCGACAGACACCGGTGTCACTTTTGCGCGATTCTTACTTTGACTTCTTTTTTTTTTATACCCTGCCGGGTACTAATCACAGGACAAACATTAGCAGTTTTGCAATCTCCTCTTTTGGTAATACGAAATTGACTGAGTGAAAGATCTCGAGGATTTTTCTCAGGATTGAATAATCCTTTGTGTTTCCCTTACGTGACGATCATTTGACGAAACATCTAACAAATGAAATCGAGAAAACAGTTTGTCCGGTACTGTACCTCTTCTCCTTCTCCCTTTCTATATCCAGATTCCTTTCTTCGTTCAGTGTAAAGTTCCTTCTTCGTCTCTTTTTCTTTTCTTTCCTCTTCTTTTTTTTTCTTTCTTTTTGTTTCACTGACACTCGCGTTCTCTTTCCCTCTGTTTTTCTCGGCTCACGAGCATCGACTCGCCTTCCATCCCGTACTCGTACACGCGCGTACGCCTCGCTTCTTCCGTCATTCCCCTCCTTCTTCGTCGTCTCTTCCTTCACTTCTGGTTACTGACCTCCGAAAATACAAGCCGAAGGACCGGACCGTAGATCTTTCGAAGGTTCAGCCGTTCCTCTAGCCGGAGGTTTTCACTCGACAGGGGTCCAAAGGGGACATCTGTTCAAAGAAGAAGAAAAAATCCGGTGATTTTCTACCTCGATGTCTTTTGGAAAGTTCACTTTGTTCGAGGAAAAGTGAAATTTTCTCAGATTTTCTTTGCTTACAACGAAAGCTTCAGCTCGTTGAGAAGCAATACTTTCCACGTTTTCCTTTGCTATTAAGATATTTCATTCGGAAAATCGATGGGGAAATGGTAGACTCCGAGATGGATGGAATTAAAAAGAGTTGTAATTATATAATTTTGATCGTTGAGTCGTTTTTACAGGGCACTCTTCCGGGTTTCTTGTACCTGGTTACTGACCTTCGAGCTATCAACCGGCACTCGATTTCTTTTCGTCTTTCTTCGGCTTCGTTCTCAACGGACGAGAAACGACGACGGGGAATCTGGTGTCGATAACGATGGAAAAACTCCTTTCCACGCAATCGAGATAATTAATCAACTTTTATCTTCCCCATCGATGTCTGCAAAGATATTATTTAAGTTAATCCTAATCGATGATAGTTGCGTTAGAATCGTAAAGAGTTAATTATCGAATTGCTTATTTGTATCCCTGTAAATATGGTAATTATCAAGTATCGAGAAAGAAAGAAAAATGGTAGAAGTTGTCGAGCGATCGAGCGTTCACGGTGAGTCGTCTTGCCGGGCGTTAAAGTCTCCGGCGCGTTTCCACCGAGAAATACGAGACCCTCGGACAACCGTGTCGATTTATCGACCTTTAACGCGTTGCGTAAGAGCCGTTCGAAGCTGGCGAATAATACTGCTGCGTCGGTGTGTCCCCCTTGGTATAATCGTAAATTTGAAAGTCGATTGAAAGTAAAGTGTCACACTCCTACGTAAGAAAGAAAGAGAAAGAGAGGATAATCATGAATGAATTATTTTCTTCTCTCACGATACCGATATTTTGGCGATCCAAGATAATTTCATTCAAATATTACACCGCGCTACGTTGATTACTCTCAATTAAGAGCTTCGAGAGGGACGCGATGGGAAGAGGAAATCGCGACGATAAGGTGGATAGGATGCGGCTTCTTTTACATAATATCGTTGAGACGATCCTTGGAATCGATCGAGCGTGTCGCGTTCAATTAAATACTCCTCTTTGGAATATTATTTTCGAAAAGGCATTTCGATCGAACCCATTTCTGTGGAAGAATGGTTTTTGAAAATTATCGAGAAAAAGGAGATTCATCTAGGATACTGTTGGAAAGAGGAGAGCGATCGTCCGTACCCGTGCCGAGCGGGTAACCGGAACGGAACGGAACAGAACGGAGCGTTCGCGAGTGGTTACTGACCTCTAGCATAGAACACTCTTACGCTTGCACTACTTAGCTAGCTCTTGGTTACCGAGCTGCGTACCGAGGCAAACCATGATCACGTTAAATCGCCACTTTTCTCCCGTGTACCTTCTTCCTTCGACGTTACCTTTACCTTCACCTTGCGCTTCTCGCTTACGTCGTTTCCGGCCGCTGAGACGTCGCGTCCGCGCCGGAAGGCCAACGCCACGTTTTCGCGACACTACCGGAAACGCATTCTACGATCTGTGTCATAGACAATTCATTTTTCTTTTCTCCTTTAAATACAACCGTCTCGTTTATAAATGCGACGGGGTTAATAACTTGGGAACGTTTGAAAAGCAAAAGCAGAGAGGTAAGCGCGATCCGTTGATGGAAGTCAGTTTTCAAGGCGGACGTTCGACTTTCAAACGGAGCTGGAATTAAAATCACGTACGGGGAATCGGGAGAAAAATCGTTCATTTCCCCCCTTCTGGTTGCCGATGGTGCGCTCGGTAAGCGCAAAGTATGACACGGCCGGCGAAAGATGTCCGCGGCGAGTTCGTTAACCCCTGAAAATACTCTCTTACATCGTGGTTGCGTGCACCGTGTACCGGGATGGGATGCACTAGTTTACTTCTTTTCCATCGCGTGGAGGTGGGTTTTGTCCCGACGCGACGCGACTTCATTCGCCGATCCTCCGCATTAGAAACTTTACCTACATCGAGCGGATGCCGATCGTGAGATGTCTCGCTTCGCTTTTAGCTCGCCTTTTTTTCCACGGAATTCTTCATTCTTTTGGAATTGACACGAAAGAGCGCACCGCGAGATATTTGGAAGAATCGAATAAAACGAATAGAGACGCGTTTAGATTTTTCGAACAACGATGTTCACTTTTTCTTTACAACAATTTCCCGCTGGATTGTGTATCGGAACGAGGAATGAAATTCACGAAAGAAAGTATTCCTCTCGATTCCGTGCCGTTAGGTGGAAAAGCTACTTCACCTACATCGAGAAGACGCGACTCGCGAGGTGTAATTACGGTCACAAGTCGTTGCTGTTCTCGAACGCGATAAGAATGGCCAACGATTATCATCCAGCACCTTGAAGATTCCAAATTGACACGTGTCCTCGTCGTGAAACGGTTCAAGGAACTTCTATTTTTAATTCTCAGTTTCAACAACTCTCGATCGAAAGCTTCTAACGCGTTCCCATGGGACCAAGGTCCAACAACCTATGGGGTCCTTGAATGGTCAGTAGCTAGTTTTATCCTTGAAACAATCTCACACTTAACCATTCAATTTCATCACCGTGTCCTCGGTAGAGAGGACCTTCTAACTCGACCTTGGTTACTAAAAATCCACTTGTAAAACGGTTCGCTGGCTCTTTCGCAATCGCGCCTCTTAGATTCATTAGTGAGCTCATAGAAATAGCAAACGGGTTCCGGTCACCTAACAGAGTTCAGCTGATCCTTGATCCTTTCGTCTACGTCAATAAAGTTAACCTTAAACCCACGAAAGGTCAAGGTCAACAGGTGAGACCGTTCACCGTCTCCTCATCCACGAAGGGATCTCTTCGATTCATACGTACGATTACAAAAATGGGACGAAAATGAATTCTGAAATCCAAGAACCACGAAGGCTTTTCTAGAACGACCAGTAGGTTCTAGAAACTGGATTAAGAAGGTAGCAGTTCGTTTTCATTTGGGCACAGAAATTCAAGCGGTACGTCCCTGATGGTCTCAACGTCTGGCTAAGCTAGGCACAAGAGTACTGTTACCTTTCGGGCGTCGAGTTGAAAGCAGAAACAAAGCAGAAGAAGAAGAAGAAGTTTGAAAGGGAGGAGGCGTTGGTGGACGAGAGAAGGGAAGAAAGAGGGGACAGGGAAGTTGCGTGGAATCCTAGGGTGAGCCATAATGTAACACCGAGTCGGAAACATCGAGGTTCGTCCTCGGTTGCTTCGAGTCCGTTCGCTTCGTGACCGCTCAGAAGTGAAGTGGCACACAATGCGTAAGAGTATTTTCAGGGGTCGACGACCGCTCTGCTTCCTCGAGGCTGTCCCTAGCGACGGCTTCGACCGCGAACGGTATCGGCGCGGCGCTTCGCTCTCGAGAAACCGCGAATCACGATGGAATTTTGCTGATTTTTTCTTTCTTTTCATTCTTCTTTTTTCCCCTCGTTTTTGCTACAACAAACGTATCGAGAGCGAGTGGATAGGATGTTCTCGAACGGATCTTTCAGATTGCTTTTGGATAGATATTTGATTACATTCGATCCACTTGGCAGGTAGTCAAATCGAAGTACGATAACGGAAACGAGGATGCAGCTTGAAATTTCCGTGAACCGTGCGTATGCAATTCTGTTTTTCTTTCGTAACAGAATTGTTCCACGAATAACGAAAGAGGTTTCAGCGTTGAATTAACTCACCGGTGGTTGACGGTCCGGGCTCGTCCCGTCGGATTAGCTGGTAACACGTATTTCCGTTCTCCATTGACATCGATTCGTGGAGCCGTTTCCAGAAGCGTGTTCGTTTGCTCGAAAAATACTGCGGGGTTACGGTTCAGCGATTTTTTTCGCCGTTTTGGCGACCGGTTTATCACATTTTTAGCAACCGGTTCCTCTCGACCGACCGTTGGAATCGCATTACCGATTGTATGCAAAACACACGGATAAACGCGTACAAACAAACGTGCAATGCGGAAGTTTTTGAACCATGAAAAATTGCGGATAGTAGCGAAAAAAAAAGAAAAAAGAAAAAAACAAAGTCGCGTCTTCTTCCAGAAGGAGTTGAAAAATCAAGAATCCTCCTTTCTGTTCTATCATCGAGACTATTTCTTGCCGTCGGTTCAATGTTCGAGGTTAAAGTCTCGACCCTGAAACTTCTTCCAACCTGTCGAATTCGTAGCCTCGTGACTAAGCATCGATTTATCTCGCATCGATGTTCAGGTTATTGCTGTTTTGTAACTGGCTTACGATACACAACCGGCAAACAGCTTCGCGTCGAACGCGCAGGAAACGCGTGGATACGTGACGCAAGATCTAAATCGTCGACAATGGCCGTGCAACATGTGCCTTTAACACCTTTGCGTATCTACCAGTGCTATAACGGAAACACCGTGACCCACAAAAATAATCGCGAATCTCTTTTAACCCTTTCGCTACGACCGAGTCTATTCGAATTATTCTAAATTAGCGATTTAAGAGATTCAGAGTCTAGCTTCATAAGCGGTCAGAAAATTCTAGAGGACTTTAATCCCTGCTCGAATGTACACACTTTCTCGCTGGGGCCAAGTGAATTCGGTGGTTCTCGGCAGAACCGAAATCAGCGATTACGCAACACCGAGGTCCTTCGTTCGTGTGGTAAGACCGCTTGGTATCGTTTCGGTAACCCGTTAGAAGCGTATTTGTTTACGTACACCTGCGAAAGCGGCAGAGGTAGCAGCAACAGGCTCGTCGATTGGATAGCACAGGACGGTTTACAGAGGTAGGAAGTGGTGGAGGTGGAGGAAAGACGAAACGCGGCGGGTCAATGGCTCGTATACGGAGCAGCATACGCGAGACTCGCCGACTTTCCGTATATGCCCAGAAAGCTCGGCTGAGATTCGTGGCCGAGCCAGATTGCGATAAAAACGAATGTGTCACGGGAGAATTCCCTTTTCAAAGCGGACTCGTTCGCGCGGATACCCGGCTCCTTAAGCCGCAACGAATGATAGCGCAGCGAGCTGACACGCGATCCTGTTTCTCCCCTCATTTTTATCAACCCCTACCAAAGATTTAATTCACGTTCTCCGTTAATTTCTTCTGCGACTTACACCCGGAAGCCTCGAACAATGTTGCATGCAACAGTGTTAACTGTAGCAAACAGTGCCGTTAAAGACACTGGGGAATCATTCATTATTTTCCACTAGAAACGTTAGATCAGATTAAATTTGCGGGTCTTCCGACGCTGACGCGTTAAGGCTTGACGTAATATTTAGTAGAATTTCTAAGTTTTCTGACTCGATGACGCGTTCATTGAGCACGGGTTTTATTCAAAGGAAAATTTCGAGCCTGCTGATCGGCTGAGTTTGTCTTCCGGTTTGTTGGTCGCCAGTCAGGAAACGGATGGACGTGGCGATTCGTAGGTTCCATTGCTAGACGGATTCGCCTGGGTGCTGGTGCATTCTCGGCTGTAATGTAGTTGCATTCTAGTGTAGTTGCGCTCGCGCGGACGTTAGTTGGGAACGAGGAGGAAGACCTAGTTCGAAGGTAGAACGCTGCAACGGCACTAGGTCACGCATCGCAGTTCCTGAACAGCTCGAACGTTCGTCTAAGTGTGCGAACGTGTGCACGTGCATGTGCTGCATCGAGACTCGTACGCGGCACGCATACGAGAGAGGCGGACGATAGTCGCCACGCCGGTCATGGACACCTTCGACAACAAGCTCCTTCTCCAGCCTTTTCAAACAATTTCTATCGTGAAATTTTAACGAGATTGAAACCTTCTAGAAACAGCGACCATTTTGTTCGAGAAAAGGTAGGAAACGAAGAATTCGAGGTTCTTCAATTGCAAGGCTACACGAACACGGTTCATGTACCGTAGGGATGGTACGATCGATTTATCGATAAGGTTTCGATATCTCATTGAGTCGTTAAGGCTACTGGCAACTGAGCAATATAACGCGAAATTTTATATCATTCAAATCTATTCATTGTCGTTTGAATTTCTGAAATAGATTCCAGTTGGGTCACTACCATTCGCCATTACGATATTATTCAGGCTTATCGATAGCCAAAGCAGTTTTCGATTTCTTTTTCCATAAATAATTACCATTTCTCGTGATGTATGTTACGAGATATAGTCGGTATACATGATCCTTCCATTCATGTCGAAACGTTCTCATAAGGCATTTTGCCCTTCTCCGTTGAACTCGGCTCGTGTGAGCCGATCACCGGCCGAGTTAACGGTAACCCGGTGTCGTTTCCATCCCGATTGGATTTAACAAACTTTTCCATTCGCCGTGAACGAAAGTAGCAGCGCGGTACGAGGGTCGGACGGAGCGAGAGAGTGAATTTCGTCACTCGAACCGGACGACGAAATTTACATCGGGCAAAGATGTAAGTACTGTTAAGCGACCGCTCGAAGCGAAGGTGAAACGATCGGTGGCCCGTTCCTTCGACGGGTTCAATGGAATCGATAAACCACCACCATCGATTCCATTCAATTTCATTTATTTTTCTGTTACAACAGTAAAAGCATAAAATGGTACTATGATTCTATTCGAAACAATATGAACGCTTTTGACGAGCACCAAGGGCGACAGATTTCCAAGCTGTCGATGCGTAGGCAGATGGATTTTTCTCGTCTGCCTGAAAGATGGACGCGGTGTCACGGCGGCAACAATGCAAACGGGATGAACGTCCTGATCTCGTCACTGTACCCGGACAACGACCCCTCGCTCTGTAAAATTTCACGAACATTGCTCCCTTTTTCCATCGATCTACTTTCAATTAATCGTTGAAGATTATCGAAAGAACGAACGCGATTTCTAACGATATATAGATCTGGTCATTATTAAAATAATTCTGATTTTTTCCAGGCATCGCCGAGTTTGCGGAGGATGGAAAAGAGGAAGTCGGTGCCGGCGGTGAGTGGATGCGAGCGGGGGCACGATTAAAAGTGAAGCCTCTTGACCACGTAGCCGGAGGTCATAGTGGTGTAGGCAGACGTTACTCTCTTCCGTCTGGTCTGCGGGCAAGGTGGAGTGCGACCGATGCGAGCGAGTGGTGACGAGGTCTGCTGCTTCGTCGTGCTGTATGGTAAGTGTGTTAACAACGTAAGCAGGGTGAACGCCCTCGATAGACCTAGACCCAAAAACCGCTCGTTCCATGGGCAACTGCCACTGGCACTGGGTTAAGGCGAAGTCATGTGACGCGATGCAACCATACGTACGTACGTACTCACAGGGGGCAACTCGCATGTAACTCGCACATACACAAATGGCACGACCATTACTTTCACGCGTATGCGTTCGTTTCTGCTCGCACGAACGCGTTACACGCGGGGTTCGTCGGCCTGACCGTCTCTCGCGGAATGCCTTCGAATTATTTCGAATCGTCTTCCTTTTCTTCTATTACCTTTTTCCATCTAGGGCGTGTTTATTTTATAGTCTTTCGTTTCGAGCTACCCCTTTGCCATCAAACGGCAAACGTTTTCTTTCGTTTTCAAATTCGACGCGTTACGTCAGGTGTGAAAACGTTGATCGATTCGTTGAATCATCAGAGACAGAGATCGGCGCTACTTTCGGTTACAACGAAATGCAATACACTCGGGTAAATTTGGAGCGAACGAGCCACGGATCGTTGGTCTAAAGATTAAACCGAGAGAATTTCCCTCGTTTTCTACGATTCCTGTTCCACATTTCCAGCCAACACGGCTGGCCGCACGTTGACGTCATTATCCGCTTCGAATGGCCGTCGAAAGAAAACAACAATACTTTTTTCTCGACGGTCATCGAACCCGCTACCACCGTCTGCTCGTCGTTTCTCTAGCCGATAAACAAATTACTAATCGGCAATGCGTACCAACGGTACGGTACATCGAGCCCCGTGTTACCCTTCGACTAACGCGTGCGACAATCGTGCACACGTTTTCAACTCCAGTGATCTTGGTCTCCTTACCAAACTGTCTTGAAAATAGAAATTAATCCCCGCGCTGGGATACAAATATTTCTGCCCAGTTCCGCTCTATATTCCCCTCGCGGAACTGCATCGCACGCTATCGAATCGCGTTTTCTTTCCAAAATCATGCGCATTAGAAACATTTCGATCGTCTCGTGTGTAACGCTAATTGCAAGTAGATCGTTTATTAAGATATACAGGGAAATAGGTAAAAACGAACCTTTAACAATTCCAGTGAAAACCGGCGTGCGTACTATAATTGCAATTATTCGGAATACAATCGTTTCATTTTCAGTTTAACAGCTCGGCTATCATGGAGGTCATCAGTGACCGACTCTCGCCGGTTGAAATGTAATGTAATCGAATGGTTAGTCAAAGTAAAGAGGAAAAATAACTCGGTACATTGTTTTACCATACGCGTCAATTTCCTTGTAACACTGTTTTGCAGAAATCGAATAATAGACAGTTTGACGGTGGACGTTTGGAATAGCTAATTCGGCACGTTCACGGTACATGCGTTATTTCGATGGTTGCAATGTGCGATCACGTTCGTAGCACTTAAAGGGTTAAGGAGGATCGGGGCCGTTCGCTACAGGATGATTATCCAGGCTCGCATAACCGGCGAGGAAAGGCATGGATGTGTATAGTGCGTCCCGACCGTCGGTGGATGGAAGTCCATCCTTGATGGAGGTTACTCCGGGCCATCGTCCCACATCTCCTTCGATATGAACTTGTGTCTTCGTTCGACTTGCCTTCGTTCCTTTCCTCCCCGCCCCTCTAACCCTTCTCTTTATCCTCCCTTCTTCCTGTCACCTCTACCCACCTCCTCTTCTCTTCAACGCTTGCTTTCTTTCTGTCTGCCGTGTCCAACCACCTCCACCATTACTATCTATTCCCCACCGTGGCTTTTCTCCTTCTTTGGTATTCTCATCCCCTTCCTCGTTCGTCGATCCAGCCAGTGGCACGAGTTATTTCGATTCCAAAACTCGATTCATCATCAGTTGGATTCGATTTGATTGACCTCTAAGATGAGTATTTAATTGAAGATCAAGGTGGTCGATGAAATCCTTCGCTAGAAACTATTAATTCTTCGCGATCCAACTTGTTCTTTATTTTGAAAAGTCTTTAAGGATCGAAGGGTAGTTCGCAAAGGGTCGCAAGTTTTCAGAGTCACTCCGTTTCCCTTCGTTCGAATTCCCTCTAGACGGGAAGTTGAGAGACAAGGTATCGCGACCCGGATTAAGCACCATTGCTTCCATTCGCACTTTTCCTGCTCGCGAGGCCCGTTTCAGAGGGTCAAGGTACTCGCCGATTGTTCGCCAAGGGCCATGGTGTTCGCGAATTATATAAAATGTAAAAGCCGAAGGAAGTGGATGTTCTCGTAGATAAATTTGGTGGGGCAGCTATAAATAAACGGTGGCGGAAGAAATGGTAATATGCCACATGGCGGAATGTCAATGGCCAACGATTGGACGGCGAAGCGGACGGCCAGGTAAACGGCCCGAACGTTGAACCGACGAACGACCTCCGACAACAACGGCCCCCGTTTTCGGTGTCCAAATAATCTACCTCCAACGACTTGGCGTTTCGCACTTTTACGATCGCTCGTTAAATCTCATCCTTCTCCTTTCTTTAACCGAGCTTTTCGAGCTTCTTCTCTGTATAATTAAAAAAAAAAAGAAAAAACAAGAACCAACCTCTCCTTCGTGTCTCCAAGGGATCTTGAATGGCTTTTCGAATGTTCCCTGCTCCTTTATGGGCTATGAATTTTCAGCCCTTAACCCTTTCCAACGACGGGTATGTACGTCGTTGGAAAATTATTACTAATTGCAAACGATTGTCAGTCGAAACGTTGAATTATTTCGCCCTGGGTGTATCGATATAATTAACGAAATCCTTATTTTATTTTAGGTTTTTCGAAGAGGAATTCCAGGGAAGAATTCGTGGCAGTTTCAGGAAGCGGAGTCTCGTCATCGCGGAATGATGTATCTTTTTCGAGTATCCCGGTCCACGACTAAACACACGTCAATCTGCTTAGTCACTGCTGGCAAACCGTAAAAAACCCATCGAAGGAGAAGGAAGTTGAAGGGTGAAGAAAAGACGTAGGCAGACAAAGGAACAGGATTCTGAGGAGACCGAGCAAATTATTAATCGAAGTTTATCAAAGAAAGGAAATAAAATGATGAAATTCATTTCTGTTTAAATTCAATAAATATCCCTTTATCTGTGGTGGAAAAATCAGAGATCAATTGGATGGAGAAAGGGTGCGAGTTGCAATGGCGTCGACCCAATAAGAAGGAGAGATTTTCAGGGACACCGGTCACAGGAAGCACGTCGATGGATCAGGGAGGTCAGGGGCGGTAAGAAAAAGAGAAGGGAGGGCTGAAGAGAGAGAAAGAGGGAGAGTCTGGTGTGTTCGGGACGCGGTCGAAGACACGAGACACACGGCGACTGCTCGTTACATAAGTAAGGTAAAGGATCTCCTCTTCTGCTCTCCTTGAACCGATCCACATCCGCGATTATGCCACTTTCCATCGACCTCGCTTCACCTCGACTCGCAGTACGCAGTCAGCACGTGTGAGACGTCCGTGTACCTGCAACTAATTAAACTCCATTCATTGAGTACGTCGGATTTTGCAGCATTCCATTTTCATTCTTTTTCCTTTCTCAACTTGAAGCTTTCCAAAATGATTCTATACCGATTTTAAATTGCCCCATCTTTCTTTCTTAGATTTAGCAACAATTTTGAGAAATTGTAAAATGTAAAGAGTACACATTGGCGGAGGAACGAACCGCAACGAAACGGTGGTAATTTTTTTTTTTTTTTTCAAATCAAACTACCTGCTGTTATGTAAAACGATTCATTCGCGTTGCGCTTGGTGGACCAATTTGTTACGTTTGCGGTTTTTACGAAAATGCCAGTTCGGCATAGCGACGTAAAGTTAATTGGCGTGGCGTGGACGCTCGTTTTACAACGTGTTTTAATTGGGCGACTTTCTGTTCAAACCATGATTCATGACATTTTCAAACTAACTGTTAAGCGTTTAATGTCTCGCACGTTTCATCATACAAACTGTTGATATCTTAAGCTGTCCCTTTTTAACGATTGGATTTCTTAACAAATTTTTCAATAACTTTCTTCCTTTTTTTGAGATTGTATATACTTTCTGTATCGAAGGGGTTCAAAGGGTTTCCTAATGGGATCGATGACATTGACGAGGGGTGGGTCATCGACCTTCTCGAATAACCTTCGACAACACGACCTTGCTGTCGAGCGATGCTAGTCCGGCTGTAATAACCGGGGGAAAAAATCCTACGGGAAAGTATGCCCCGTTATACGCTCGAGCTCTCGCTTTGAGCGGAAAAGAAAACCGCGAGCGAAACGATTTGAACAGTTACTTCTGTTTTACTTCGTTTCGAACGATTCTTCTATTTCGCAAACGCACTGCATGTGTACATCCGGTTTCAATTGGAATGGTATGTGCTAAGTTTGTTCTCCATGAAAGGTGTAATGTTTTCTCAAGTTATTTCCTACTTTATTTTATTATAACTTCAGGTAAGATCATTATATTGTTCCTTATAATCTTTTCAGACTTAATTTATATTAATTTGTGTTTTAAATTAGCGTAAGTTACTGCTAACTTATAATTGAATCATCTTTTCGATTTATTGATCTTTATATCAAACCGCGCTCTTCGAAAACAGTACCATTGACACCATCCAGTGGCAAGCGGCAAAATTAGTGATTACAGATTGCTAAAGAGGTGAAACACTTCGCAATGCAACAGGCTAACCATCGATGTATTTTTGTGATTCCACCCCCGCGGCATCTATACCAAAACGGCTGAAACTACTCGATAATTTATCGATGAATTTTTCGAACCTAGGAAACACTGGCGCCATCTGACAGAAAGCAGCCAAAGTTTCCGCCGGGGTCCTTGACACCCCAGATGATATTCTGTCGGCGCACAGGGAGAGTTACTGGGGTCTCTGACACCCCAAGATAATATTTTGTCGTGCAGAAAGTTGTCGGGGTCCCCGAAACCCCAAGATGATATTGCATCGGTACGCCGAGATTCACCGGGGTCCTTGAAACCCCAAGATAATATTTTGTCGATGCGCAGTGAGAGTCGCCGGGGTTCCTAACACCCCAAGATGGTATTGCGTCGGTGCGCAAAGATTCACAGGGGTCCCTGAAACCCCAGATAATATTTTGTCGGTACGCAGTGATAGTCGCTGGGGTTCCTGACACCCCAAGAAGATACTAGGTCGGTGTACAGCGAGCGCCACAATTGCATTGGGGTCCTCGATATCCCAGATACCGTAATATCGGCACGCAGAGTACTGCGGGGTCCCTAATACCCCCGGATGTTGTCAGGTCGGTATGCAGAGTGCTTCGGGGTCCCTAATACCCCAAGATGGTATCAGGTCGGTATACAGTGTACTTCGGGGTCCCTGATACCCCAAGATGGTATCAGGTCGGTATACAGTGTACTTCGGGGTCCCTAATACCCCAAGATGGTATCAGGTCGGTGTACATACTACTTCGGGGTCCCTAACACCCCAAGATAGTATCAGGTCGGTATACAGTGTACTTCGGGGTCCCTAATACCCCAAGATGGTATCAGGTCGGCATACATACTACTTCGGGGTCCCTAACACCCCAAGATGGTATCAGGTCGGTACACAGAGTACTTAGGGGTCCCTAATACCCCAAGATGGTATCAGGTCGGTATACAGAGTACTTAGTGCTCCCTAACACCCCAAGACGATATCAGGCCGGTATACAGAGAGCACCACCGATGCACCGGGGTCCCTAACACCCCAGAACCGCAACATTGCTGGAACCTCCCTTACATTGCATCCCTTACACCTCTGTACCCTTTATATCTCTGTATCCCTTACATCTCTGTACCCTTTATATCTCTGTACCCTTTATACCTCTGTACCCCTTACATCTCTGTACCCTTTATATCCCTGTAACCCTTACATCTCTGTACCCTTTATATCTCTGTATCCCTTACACTCCTGAATTCTCCCTGCATCTATTGTATCCTTTCAACCCTTATAATTAATATATTATAAATGATATACTTATGGCCACTGATTCGAGTAAAGGTAAGTAATGGTAAGTAAAGGTAAGTAAACTCTCGTAAAAAATAATTTTAAATTTAAATTTTTGCAAAATTTGGTTCTTTTTTTTGCCGCCAGAGGGCGCTGATTCGAGGTCGAGATTTTAGTTCACATTTTTGCCGCTAGAGGGCCAAAATCTCTGCTTGGTTTAGTTCCTTTCCCAAAAACCAGATGGCGCTGATTTGAGGTCGAGATTTTAGTTCACATTTTTGCCACTAGAGGGCCAAAATCTCTGCCTAGTTTAGTTCCTTTTTCAAAAACCAGATGGCGCTGACTCGAGGTCTAGATTTTAGTTCACATTTTTGCCGCTAGAGGGCCAAAATGTCTGCTTGATTTAGTTCCTTTTTCAAAAACCAGATGGCGCTATGATGGGATGCTTATAAAAGGGATGTAGGGATGTAAGGAATGCAGAGATGTAAGGGATGTAGGGATGTAAGGGATGTAGGGATGTAAGGAATGCAGGGATGTAAGGAATGCGGGGTTGTAAGGAATGTAGGGATGTAAGGGATGCATGGATGTAAGGAATGCAGGGGTGTAAGGGATGCAGGGATGTAAGGAATACAGGGATGTAAGGAAAGCAGAGATGTAAAGGATTTTCTTTTTTGTTTTTTATCAAGGGGAAATCTTGCATAAGACCCCCCACCGTCCTCTGGTGGAGGGCGGCGGGGGAGTGTCAGATTCCTACGAACTACAACCCCACGGCGACCGACACTAGCATGTGGCCGACACCGGGGGTCGCACCCGGTGCCGGCTTCTACTTGGGCCGCGTGCAAGGGAGTCTGGAGCATTGAATTGGTTTAATAACATTAATAAAGCTCTTCGTAAATAATTACATTTATTTATTTATCAATTTTACAGTATAACAGTGTATACGGTACGCTGAATATAGAATAATCTCTGCTCTTTTATCGTTTACTAATTAAGGCGATTAGTATGTGAGTGATCGGTAAGAACATATATTATATATATTTATATAGCACGTGTAATTTATTATTGGTCGTGTCACGTTGATTCTCATTTTCGTTCAATGCGATATTTTTTACTCTTTTTTATTCTTATAAAGAGGTACGATATATCGTTATTTCTGCGCTCGTTTTTATTTCCTTGCACGCCCGTGTTCACCTCCTTTTTTAGACCACGAATAAATCTCTGTCATGTACCACAGTAATGATAATTGTTTTCGTAACTTTGCGTTTGCTTTTCCTCCTACGTACTCGTGCGGATAAGGCCACAATTAGTGTTTCGTCCGCGTGTGCGTGTTTGCACACTCTGGCGTATGTGTTCGTGTATGTTAAGTGTGAGTGAGTCTGATGTTTTTAAAAATCGAGAAAAATTCAAGAAAACGATTGATAGGGATTGAAACTCGATTCTCAATATCGCACATGCGAGTAACGCGTATTTTTCAGTTCGAATGCACGTTTGATAGATTCTTGGTTTTCAAAGACACTTGTTGGGTGCCTGTAGACAAATTTTTAAGTCTTCAAAATTTAGAGAAGTTTTAAAGAGGAACGATTCACACAACGGTGCACTCGAACTCTACGTTTCAACCCCTTGCTTTATAACATCAGAATTTATCAATTATTTAACGCGTTCTGTGTCAGTAATTAAGCCCCGACAATTTAATTCTCTTAAGTTGTGATAAATTTTAAGGTATCGTACAGGGTTAATTTATTCGTTGCCATAGGGAAAGGGAGAGAAAAAGAAAGATGTGTACATTGGTACGTGTGTCGGTTTAGTGTAAGTATGACTATTCACTCGCGCGCGTGTATGTGAGTTTAAGTTAAATAAAAATAACATTATCGTATGTATATCAAATTTAGTTCCATAAGGATATATATATATGTATAGGATCCATCTTTTATCCGTTTATTTGTTCGCGCGAATTCTTCCATCGTCGTCGCGCGTTTCTCTACCATTGTACAAAGCGAAAGAAAAAAAAAAACAATAACGACAGTACGTAGCTTCGTCTCTTCTAATTAACACGGTGTAACAGCCCGACGACGGTTAATTACAAATTAAGGCGATTTGATTCTCGATGAAGGCGTGTTCTTCCCGTTTCGTCTCCGTTTAACGATTATTTCTTTTTTTCAACGTCAACAGAAACATCGAAACGAGAAAAATGACTACGTCCTCTAAACACTACGAAGCTAGAAAATACCCCGTGTCTGCTCGCGTTCCCTGCTTCGAGAAAGCTCGGTGAATAGAGCGCTGTTGTTTGCGAAGAGATCGTCGAGCAGGATCTTCCATGTTTTCAACAAAATTACCGTGTTTCCGGACTATACACCTATACAGAACTTCGTTGAAAGTTATTTAACAGCGTATAATTTCTATGCAAACGATGCATTAGTTTATTTACTAAAAACACACTAGGACCTACCGTATGAATGTTCGTATATAAATAGTTCACTTTATTTCTCTTTGTTTTATTTTTATTATCAATTTTCACAAAGGGAATCACATGGCAGGTTCTAGTCGAATTAGAAAATTTCTGATTCATTTTTAGATTTTAAGTAGAAGCGTTTCGTCCATTATTTATTATTTAATTTATTATCGTGTTGAAATTATACAATGCTAAATAAGCTTCCAGTGTACGAGACACCATCCTTAACAAACTGTATATTTATCGAGAATATAATGAAAGAGAAACACGGTAATTTTTATCTTCATATTATTTAGATTCAAATCGATACAATCGTTTTTTTTTTTTTCATTTCTATAGTTTCTCGAAGCGGAGTCCTTTGATTGCTCTCGGTTTCGAGAACAATCCTAGCAAAGAGGGTATTCTATATCCTTCCCCTTTCTTCACGCTCGTTCCTCTTCGCTCGATCGATCTCTGTCCATCTCTCAGCTCCTTACATCAGCTTCATTTTCGCGCAATCGGGGCAGATAATGTCTTCGCCGTCGGTGATGAAACCATGTCCGACCAACGAGGTCTTGCAACCCGCGCAGATGAAGCAGTCGTTATGCCAATGTCTGTCCTCGAAAGAGATGAAACGAGTGCCACCGATACCTGTGAAACGAAAGAGAACGCTTCTCATTTACATCTCTTCCTTTTGAAAATTTCTTTCTTCCCGCGAGCTAAGATTTTTGAAACCTAAAGGGTTGTGGTATTTAGGGTATAGGAAGGGTTTTGTATTCATCGAAGGAATCTTCCCGCAAGCTAAGATTTTTGAAACCTTAAGGGTTGTGGTATTTAGGGCACAGAGCATAGGTTTTTATTCATCGAAGGAATCTTCCCGCAAGATAAGATTTTTGAAACCTAAAGGGTTGTGGTATTTAGGGCACAGAGCATAGGTTTTTATTCATCAAAGGAATCTTCCTGCAAGCTAAGATTTTTGAAACCTAAAGGGTTGTGGTATTTAGGGTACAGGAAGGGTTTTGTATTCATCGAAGGAATCTTCCCGCAAGCTAAGATTTTTGAAACCTTAAGGGTTGTGGTATTTAGGGCACAGAGCATAGGTTTATATTCATCAAAGGAATCTTCCTGCAAGCTAAGATTTTTGAAACCTAAAGGGTTGTGGTATTTAGGGTACAGGAAGGGTTTTGTATTCATCGAAGGAATCTTCCCGCAAGCTAAGATTTTTGAAACCTAAAGGGTTGTGGTATTTAGGGCACAGAGCATAGGTTTTCATTCATCGAAGGAATCGAGGAACACGTACCAGTAATTGGTTTGGAGCAGGCGGTGCATCTCTTGGCGAACAGTTCTCCAAAGCAGTCAGCACAATAAGGCTTGTCGTCGCGAGACGTGAATCGCTGGCCAGCCAGGGAATTGTTGCAGTTGCTGCAGGTGAAGCAATCTCTGTGCCACGGTTCGTTCTTGTATGTCACACCACCGCTAGTAATAATCTGTGAAACGATAAGTCCTCCGTGATCGCTACCGATGCACAACAATCTTTTCCTAGAAAAATAAAAGCGATACGTCACCTTGTTGCACTTGACGCATCGGGTGGCAAACTTGTCCTCGTAACATCCGGCACAGTAGATTTCCTGCTCGCGCGGGATGAAGCTCTTCGTTCCGATCGGGTTCTTGCAGACAACGCAGCAGAAGCATTTCTCGTGCCACTGCCTGGTCTTGTACTCCATCTTCTTGGTACCTGAAACCGTAAAGAACAATCAGTTCGATATTTTCGATACGCCAGCTGCGAATGAATATTGAAATCAACCCTGTATCGCGGACGAAATTACGCAAGCGCGTTTCATTATTCATAGAGTAATTACACAACGGAGGGTCGGAAGGGTGGAATATCGTAAGATTCGCAAGGGTGCGAGCAAGTTTGAACGGAGGGTTGCAAAACGCACTGTGTTTTAGCGTCTAGACTCGAATCGCGTGCGGCGCCTCGGTTCGCGTGTACACACTCGCCAATTCCCGAAGGAAGAATTTCCCGGCAGAAGATCGTTTGCTCGCTCCACAATATACAAGCTTCCCGCGAAAAATCCCTTTTTCATATTTTCTTCAAGAATCTCTGAAAAGCGATCGTTCGTGGCAACGTTAGAAAGTTTCGTGGTAGGTGCAAAAAGTCTCACAAAACCGACAGATAAGTTGGTTAAGATAGGTGTCATCTTCCGCAATGCGGTTTTCAAGTTTCTCCCGCAGGACTTTCTAGTCACGGTCGTAAATGACCTACATAAAACGGTTCGATCTAGTTGTTCCTTTATTTGTGAATAAAATATTCTTCTTTTGTGAAACTTTAAATATCGACGATGTTAATTGCCCCATAAAGGAAAAGCAAAGTGTCAGCAGAATAAAAAGACGCGAAATCTTCGTCTCGCGTATCCGACTGACCCGGTTCCTCTTCATCGAATCGTTTCTCCTGGCCGTGAAAAGAAGAAGAACAATAAGCGATCGATCGGTTTCGTTCGCTCGATCGCAACGTGTAATTCACCGATCAACGAAATTGCCGGCCTCGCGAGGATGCCCATTGTGGATCCAATTTCAAAGTCCCACGGCTTAGCATCTATGGTGTTTCGTTTTGCATAAGGAAACGGACCAGCCCCGAGATTAGTCACGAAGCTCGTGTTTATGGTCACGAAACGATCCGTGCGTGGTCGTGCATCCACTTTTCGAATCTTCTACGTTCGACTGAAAAGTCGAGCCTGATATTCAGGAAATCGAGTGCACCGATGGCTATTTCATTTTCAATCCATTTAGAATGTTTTGCATTTTCACGAAAGTAATGTTTCCCTGTTCGAGGCGCCCGAGGCAACTCGCTATTCCGAAAGATGATCTAATAGGATCCACGATCAACTAAATAACATCGAACGAAAGACGAAACCCATTCCGTGAGTCATGGACTACACGATTCGGACACCTTTGGACGGTCATCGATGCTTACCAGTTGCTGACCATTTTACACCACTTTAATGGTATCAGAATATCTGGGAATATGAAAGGGTGGCGACAGGTATGCGGGCGGTCTAACGAGATGAAAGAAGGGATCGCTGGTTTTTCGTAGGTTAATTTCCTCTTCGTGGTCCGTCGTGAGTCAGAAGGAGGCTCGTGACATCACTTTGTCCGAGCAATAGCTCCGTATATGTATAAAGTCTGATGGTCCAAGGCCGACGATGTGGTAATCTCGCGTTACCCGCTCGTGCTCGCTCGAGAAGCCTGATCGGCCGTGCAAAATCGCGCCTTCCATTCGATTTATTAGGCGAGTAATGCCATTGAAACTCTTGTCCGCTGCTTATAAGGAATAATTTCGTTCTCCCGTAATTGCTATTGACCTTTTCACTCGCCTCGCCGAGGTCTTTGCTTCCCTTTACGATGTTTCCTTGGTTAAAGGACGAATAAAAGTGGGATCCTCCAAAGCATCGTAACGCGTGTGCATTCGTACGAGATGATTCAATCGGAGGAAAATGATTGAAATTTAGAAAACAAGATCAGATTAAGTATCGAGGATTCGTCGAACGGTGGGCGTGAACGCGGAGGGTCGAAGATCTCGTCGAGGTGGGAACAGCGGAATCGTTAACCCGATCGTTTCGAATTTTACGACGCGTCGAATCGTTCGGGTCTTTGCTAATCCGTCGGAAGCTGCGATCCTCGAGCGCGTCAATTCTAAATATAAATTCGCCAACGAGCAGAACAGTTACGTACCAGGAGAATTTCGCGAAGAAAACACACGAGGCAACTTTTGTTGCAGCAACAGCGACAAAGAATTGGAACGGGCCTTGTTGTGCAACTGAAAAATATAATATGTAACAACGCGGCACGCGCATCCGGTCCGTTTTTAAGTCATCCGTTCGTTGCATAACTGCATTTAAATGTTACATAAAAGTTTGCGCCCGTGATTGAATTTCGACCGACCCTTTGCATTCATTTATCATCAAGCTGCATGTTAAATGACCAGTTTCGACACATAGAAAGTCAGACATTGTTTCGTCGCGTAAAAGTATTATAAAATAGATTTCCTTGTTTCCCTATGAGTTCTTTAGAATTGCAGAAGAAATAGACGCATTCTCTATCGCGCGAGAGATCGTTCCGCGATAAGATGATAATTTGTCTATTTGCATCGATTGATATTAATGCACCAATGTCCATTCGTGCATATGACATCATTCCTATTAATAGATCATCTTATCTGACTGCATGATTTTTCAACCATGCTGAATTACTCCATTTTCTCGGTTAGATAATCGGAACTGTTGATCTTTCAATCCACCTTTAACACGTTTCATTGCACGATTAATACCGGGTTAAAGTAGCTTTTCCAAAATAGCGTTCGTTTACGATTTCAAACGAGGATGAATCATCTTTGCAAAGCTTTTTTGTCACGTATTTATCGAAATAAATGACAAATGACATCATTTAATCATATGGCAGCGGATTCCATGCTGTTCTCCGACGACCACCGACGGCAAATATTGTCACACGCGTTGGGGTCTCGTTTAGTTCGAAAAATTTGCATTGCGAATTATCTGCAAACTAGCAAAAAACAACATCTCTTTGCGCGTAGAAACCAACTAAGACGAGAGAAATAAAAATTTTCTATGATGCCTCGTAAATGGGTGAAGGATGCGTGAATGAACGAATCTAGAAAAATTGATTAGGAATTTTAAGGAAACCTCGTTATCGATGATTTCCTATTGGATTGGTTATTTTCTAATTAACGGGTTCGTTAGTAGAATCACGGTGGCACGACGGAGAATCGAGTGCGTGGCCGTGCTCGTGTTTCCACATAAGGTCGCGGTTCCCTTCGGATTCCCTCTCTCTTTCTTTTATCTTTCACAAGTTTGCCGGTTGTCCGCGTTCGATCGGATAGCTTATATCGCGAGCCGGTTGCGACCCACGATCCGCGTGCCGATGTCGACCTTAGGAAAACTTTGAGAACGGAACCTTATCCGACGCCCCCGCGTCCACCAGCTGCTTTTGCAACGTCCATGAAACCGAGCCTGAATCTCGGACACCGCGTTTCCATTCAGTTCCCGTGCGATTCGTCAACATCAAATCAAATTTCTATATTCTACATTGCGAAATTTTCATGATGGTACTAATCTTCCAAAGAACTTTCTCATTTTATTTATCTTATTTTTGAAATTCTAATTATATATGCGGCTTCTTATTTGGAATCGTATAAACAGAGTTCGAGATGAAGCAATCTTTTATTTTAGACGGAAAATACAAGCACGTGGCTCGAGACGGTCTCTCCTTGGGCTCGAGACGATTATGCATTGTCGTTAATAAATCCAACTATATATCCTAACAACCTATGCCATTAACGTCAGTGTATCTTCCTATTAACTGATTATGAATAATTTACTCGTTCTGTCGATGCAACACTATGGAAGGCAATCCTTAACCATTCACCTGTCGATATATTCAATTGAGAAGAGAAAATCACCTGGATCCGCTTTCTTCGGGTCTCCTAAGAGACAGTCCTTGCCGAGACAGCATCTGAACTTAGGATCACCCTCCATGGGGAACATGCTGAATATCGCCACATCCTCGTCCTTTTCCTTCGCTCTTCTTATCCTCTCTTCACCCACTGTCTTCGTTTGCAAATGAAGTTTGCTAGACAATCGTTCGCTCAACGTGTCCGTTGCCATTTTTCAATATTTCAAGAACACAGAATTTTCTCTATCGCGACGACACGCGTTGCTTTAGTTTACGTACCAAACGACGGTAAGAATTTGAAAGACAACTGAGAGATCAAGTATCTCCATTCAGATAAAAAAAGTGTCTGCTATGATCTATTAAATTTTTTTTTTTTTAAATTTCTTGTTTAATCGAAAACGAAAGATGAGAAAGGTGTGCGACACAGGTTCGCGTCGTTACAATACGAGACGATAGACGAAAGAAATCGGTCGATCGTGCGATTGGCCCGGAGTTCTGCGAGCCACTGAAGCCTTCCAAAGGCAGCACGCTCGCTGGAGTCACCGGTACACAGAACGAGCACGCGCAACGTGTCTTCAACTAAAGCTGATAAGTTCGCCTTTCCGCTCCAACAGACCCAGACTCGCATCGCGGGTATTTATGTTTACGCGTCCCGTTTGCTTCACTTCATATATCTTTGTCCGACAATTTGCTTCTTCTCCTTTTTTCTGTTTTTTTTTTTTCTTTTTTCAAATCATTTTGAAGAAACTGCTGCTTCTTTATCTATTTTCATGTGGAATCTTAGCTGAATTTAATTGAAAATTAACCCCCTACGACAAGAGTGACGAGAATTGATTGGGAGACTCACGAATATTTTCAGGCGGGCGGCCGCAGTAGAAATATCGACGCATAGTCAGACACGGTACAATATATACCGTAAAGCAGAAAAATTGCTTCAAACGAGTATTGTATTTAACTTGTCGTTTAAAACGCAGTTGCTAAAAGATTTCTACGAGCTCTTCGACTAATTCGTATTCATAATTAGCACAGAGGCACATACTTTTAGTATGTTTGAAATTTGCAAATGTTCGTGGTTTCTTTTCGATAAGATCGTTCATTGTTGCGGTTCGGAAATGTGGAAAAAACATCGTGAATCTGTTTCGCTCGACGAAAGGCTAATCGTTTATGATTCACGCCTTGTTTGAAAAGAGAATCTTGACACGTTTCGTGATAAACGATTGCTAAGCTCGAATATGATGCACAAAGGATTTAATCGCATTTAATTTTTTCCTTAAAAATGCGGTGACTGCAATCGTTTAAATAAAACATTGGATAACGTTGATCGTTTCAATAGCTTATCGCATTATCCTGGAATGAAGAGTTAATCGAGCTTGGAATTACAGGAGGATTAAATCAATCTATCAGGTGTGTAGCGAATCGTTCTTTCCACGACGTTCGACCGCAATGCATCAAGTTAGATTCCACAAGTTGATAGAGGTTCGAAAGGTCGATCCGTATACGGACACGAGCTGGCACCGAGTCATTTTCACGGGTGATCCTCTCGCTATTCGTTTCAGCGAAGACTTAACGAAACTCCCACGCGAGCCATCTAACTCGAAACCATCAGAGACACGAATTTTCCTCGTTAAATCGATCATACGTCTTCGTGTAGCTTCTATCTTTCGTTTCGTTCCTCGATTTTTGCCGTGATATCGCTTTATTTTAACCAGTGTACTTGACCGAATTACCGTCTCGTTTTACAAGTTCCTTTTTCCGCGCCAGTAGCTGCCCTCGAACGGACTTTTTCTTCTATTACGAACGGTAATTGTAATTAGTAGTAGATACTTTACGAATGTTAACTTTATCCTAATATTCGAAACTGTTTAAACTTTCCATATCGTCTTTCGACGATTCGACGGATCAACTTTCAATTTCTTTAGCAGAGAACAAATAGAGTATGGTGCGTTAATTAGCATGATTTGCTTGTAATGGCCCGAAGCACAGTCTCAGAGGCGAGCATGAATCACCTGGCAATATAGGTCATGTTGTGTTTCACCACGCCGTCTGCGATTGTCGAAGGCTACGAGGCGACAAGTCGTTCAGGAGTTCGGAGTCGCGAAAAAGGTCGACCAGACATAATTGCACGGCAACCTTTTTCGACCCACTTTCTCGCCTTTCTGATCTCTCAAACTTCCGAGAGTTCCTTTTATAAACTTTTCCACGTGGCAACGGGCGGAGGAAAGGCTCGTCTTTTATCGAAGGTCGTTGACTCTTTAAGAAGTTTCAAAGATCTTTCTGAAAAAGCGTAGGAGTTCAAGCGGTTCCTTGCTTAAATTCGACCGTGAGTAGAGGCAAAGCCTTGAACCGCGAAATGTGTATAATATTTATTCGAGATCGTGAATCAGCGGTTGTGGATCGAAAACAGGTGGTTCAGATGTTTGTATAGATCAGGGATGAGCGTCGGGATAATTTTGGACATTGTAATCCAATATAATTTTCCTATTTGATGTTAATTAAAAAATTAAAATAAAGCTGTGAATTACGTACCGGCACGGAAGATCTCGCCGCACCCATCGCAACGGCTGGCGAATTGGGCGTCGTAGCAGTTGCCGCAGTAGATCTTGTCCACCTTGCTACCGAACTGTTTGTCCACCAAGGACACTCTGCACCTGTTGCAGAGGAAGCAGGCCTCGTGCCAATGCTTATCCTTGTACGACAAATCCTGGAAAAGGACATTCGAATTGTCTCATAAACGTCTCGAACATTAGGAATTAATTGCTTCCACTTGAGGCGAGGCAAATAATTTAAAAACGCAGACATTTAACAGGATTTATTGAAAAGTTTTCTGCTACCGCGAAGGACTCAAACGCTTGGTCGAATTCGTTAGACGAGCAATCGTATTGAAATCACGCGGCTTTCCATTTCAGGATCGATTATAATCGCGAACTCGTCGACCTTTAAGTGGCGCGGATGTGTCATTCGATGGAGGAGAAGGCACGCGGAATCCTTGGATCTTTCGTTTGCGGTGTAAGAAAATAAAAAAAAAAGAAGAAGATAGAATAAATCGTCCCGTCTCGTGCAGACACCGATTTGTCACGAAACGAAGAAACTCGCGGAAAAATCAGGAGCGTGACCGGTGTTGTTCAAGGAATTCGTGGGAATCTATGGTTCGCGTTTCAACTGTTGGAGGAATAACAAATGGCGAGAACCGCGGCGTGAAACGGAAATAAGTTCTCTCGAAGCAGATAGCAGGTACCTGCATCATCGTTTCTATTTCTAGGAATGAGTAAGTCAACGCCCATGCTCGTCTTCAAGTATCGCCATCTCGTCCCCGTGATTATAAACGACATTTAACCAATTATTCCAAAGAAGCCATCGATTAGCGTTTGAATTTATTAATCCTCCGATTGACGCTGATAGATCTATTGAAAATCGATGACGGAAGGGAAGATTCGATACGTACCTTCGAGTCGATACCGATGATTTTGTTGCACTCCTCGCAGCCATTCGCGAACACGTTCTCGTAGCACTTGATGCAGTAAGGATGCTCGTCCCTGAGCACGTAGCGTTGCCCGGTCAAAGACTCGTCGCACTGCCAGCAACAGAAGTGGCCGCTGTGCCAGTCCTTGTTCATCGCCTTCGTGTACTCGCCACTGAAAATCAACTGCAAAGGAAAACGCGACGAGTTTTAGAAAACGTCGTCATCGCGACAAGCTTCTCTTTTTACAAGTTGGTCCACGCGAACTGTTAGAAATTATAACTCTTTCCTCGATGCAATTAGACGAAAGATGAATGATGCAGGGAAAGAAAAAGAGTTACGACTTGTAACAGTCGCGTGGATCAGCTCGTAGACCCGATACCCTGAATCGTAAAAGTAAAGCCAAATCAAGAATCAAACGAAAGAAACGGAATCACTTTGGACGGGAGATCGTTCGAAGAAGAGAATTAGAATCTTTGATAACGCTCCTCTCACAGCCTCCATTTATTTTCTCTCTTTTCTCGACAAAACTTCCTTGCTATCTCTCTCATTTTTCTTTCGGTGACGTTGTGTTCGCTGGTTTAATATGTACCTTGGTTGAGTGCTGTTGTATGTGCTGGCTGAGTATTCATTGTACGGGAGCATATTAGTAATAAAGAATCATGTATCGTACGAATTTCACGGGTATCTTTGCCCCTGTGAGAGAAGAGCGTCCCTCGAGACTACTGCCACTCTAAAGAACCTCGAACTCACGGTGGATACTTTGAATCACGTAAGCTGAGAATATCACGAAATAGAGGATAATCTGTGGTACCCTATCGAATTGAACGGGTCACCAGTTGATCTTTCACCAACTTGAACGATATTTCCTTCCGTTTTTAAGGAAACGAATGCAAATTGCATCGAAAGAAGAAGTAGGAAGATCGAACGCGGAAGTGAAAGTTACGTAAAATACACCGAGTCGAAGAATAGAAGATTTTTCCACCCATTCAGATCCTTCACCATTCGTTCACGACGATATTTCACGATTCAACGGATCCACGTGGAAAGGCGAGTTCATCGGGGTGGCAGATCTCGCGAGTGGGGTGTTGCTCGATCGGAAACGGAAAAGCTGATACGGAAGAGAAACAAATAGAAGAAGAAAAAGTAACGTAATGATTTGGGGGTTGATCCGAGCTAACACATCTGCAGCCAGCACATACTCTTCGATGGCGTGGTGGTGGTTGTTCTGCGTGCTGTCGACCTCGGTGATCGTGACCTCGGCGTTCTGATCGTGGCTCTCCCTGCGTTTCGTCGTCTTCTTCACTTTGCGAACCTTACGCTCGGTGGTCGTGTACACTACACTGTCTACGTCCGCCATCTCGTTTAAAGCTTGTTCCGCGAGTCTGTTGCTCGGTCGCGATACCGTCAGATACTACTTCTGATCCGTGAACGGGACTGGATAACCAGGAACAGAATGTCCAGGAGGAGAAGTAGAAGAAGAGAAATAAGAGGAAGAAGAAGAAGAAGAAGAAGAGAAATAAGAAGAATAGGGTGATGGCGAGATGTTGGTCGTCGTTATGGAAATGAAGGTGTTCCGGTCAAGAGTGTTTTATCCGTGTACCCAGCAGCTTTCGAGCTTGCGAACTGACTGAAATCTAGGATCGGCCCGCTCCGGGCGTCATCATATCGGGACGCTATTTTCGGCGTCCCGACGACTCCAGAAACCGCGCCGCACCGCGTCGCGACCGCCACCATCCCTCTTACTTTTCTCCCTCCTCTGGCTCCTTCTTCTCTTCAGAGGAGTGGAGATTCTCGATGCAGTGTGCCGGGTGCAACTTTTCTACGACACCCATCTTCGTCTCTCTCTTTCTCTCTCTTTCACTCTGTTACCATTGCTTCTTCATCTTGCTTATTCGTCATAGCTGTTGGGAAACGGATGCGACAGGTTACGGGTTCGTGGCTCGATCTTTTTCAACTTTTTTCATTTTTTTTTTTTCAACTTTTCATATTCAGATCCTGGTGCGGATATTTTTGGATTCCTTTACGGTGGTTCTTGGTTTCTTTCTTGTAAACGAAGGAAAGGGGTGATTTGATTTGTTACTTTTCAGATTTCCGTTTGCAATTCGACCTCTGGTAAGAATCGTAATTCAAGGCTATATTCGGTTTTCCAGGTATTTTCAGGTAGTAATTTCATATAGAAGATCTTTCGATTGATTATGTTTAGATGGAAGTTAATAATCATCTAATGATCGAAACTGCAGTTTCTCATACGTTCACTTAAACGTAGGTACTAATTAACGAGGGATAACGAGCGATTTAACGAGTTGATTTACACGTTCGATGTAATTGGACACCACTCGGAAGATCAGGCGTAAATTATGGACAATCGTCGCGTGTCGTTTTACGATCTCCAGTTACGAGGCGATTACGGAATTTCCGAGCTGAGCTTGCGGCCTAAAACGCCGAAACACGCGGCTCAGAGCTTGCAGTATTTCTGTCCAGCTTCTGATCGACTCCTAGCAGAATTCCGTTGAAAAATTTCCCTTGTAAATAACTCGCTAAGGAATTTCCTACTCTATTTCAATTACACCTAACAGTTTGTTGACGGTATTTTCGATCAGTTGATATTTCGTGAAATTATTAGATTCCCCGGTGTTAAAATAGTTATTGAACTAATGCCACGTTATTTCTACGCTCGACATAATGTGAACTCTGTGCAATGAACTTTTTCCCACGCGTTTTGCAGTACAGAAATAAAGGCAGCTTTTTATATTTTGCAAAATTCATCTGGATATCTGTTTCGATAGGTGCTTCAATTTATTGAACGCTATAAGTGACAAGGTATGCTCCAACTTAAAGGACTATTTTCATTCCTTCAGTATGCATGATCGTACTTGTAAACCATTCTAGGTATGACGATACAAAGAAGATGTTTTCAAACGATCAGAATGAGAAGTGGGAGGAATTTGATCGTTAATCATCGAGAAGTTTCATGATACGTAGTCCGAAGTGCTTGATCGCGTGCCAAACAGGTGGTTCCTTGTCGAGCGGGGGGTGAAACCGGGCGAAAAATAGAATCGCTCGGAAAAATAGAGAAGAAATCCACGGTGTAATTGGGTCGGAATGTTTCACACATCACCAATACCTTCGTCCACCCACGTTCCGCCTTCGAGCGTTAAAACGAAAGCTAAACTCGGCGAATCGTCATCGGTTCGCTTGGAAAATCGTCGAATACAATTTCTCATTGGACTCGCGCGGACGGGTTGAAACGAGATTATAATTGTACGGAGTATCGACTTTTCAATTGCAGGGAACTATTTAAAGAACGTCGGCCGCCTTATAAATAGCTGGAAAATGAAAATCGGCCGTGACAGGAGGATCTGATCTCGCCTACGCGAAATTGTGGATCGCGACGGGTAACATAATATCGAGCGAGGAAAGAGGAAAAGGCGCGTGATCAAAAATATATCTTACGAGGGTGAAAAAATCGGGTCGCCCGAAAAAGAGTGGGATACCGTGACGAATGTTGTGGTGACAGTGATCTCAGTGGTACGAATTTAATTTGGTCAAACGTGTGACACCTTTCTGAAGTTTGAACAACAGTGCTGATCGACGTCTTAAACGTAATGTAATTCTAATAGAGAGGTTGAAACACGTCTGGCAACACCTGTTCGTTTTCGCTTCGCGCTCGAGTACGATTTTCTGTACCTGACTCGAAGTCTTAAAAATGAACTCCGATGTAATTGGAAAATGGGGAAACCCTGTGAAAGTGTCGCCTATCGTATAAAATGTCTCGGCTCGAGCGCTATGTACGAGTATATTATTTGCAGACGGGTATGAGATTGATATTTTGGGAGACCCCACGCGAGGCACACGGCACCAATGAACGAGTTTGCGAGCACCCGACCGTTTCGTGCGAACATCGACTATGTTTTTCTCCAATTTTTTACACTGAAACCTTCCAAGCGTTTCCTAACGATTTTCAGAATAACAATAACGTTCGTCATTGATCTCGTCGAGGGTCAAAGCTGCGACTTTGTTACGCAACCACGCGCCGGCGAGCTATAAATTTAATCAATTTGGCGCCAGTAACTTCATTATTTCCTCAATTATTATCCATACATGAAAAACTAGAAAGTACTTTCCATGTACTGTGAGGAAGTACAAGATAAATAGAATGAAGGGTGGGTTTTAATAAGGGACTTTCAGCTTTGATTTCAACCAGGGTTCAAATCTCATCAGAAGGGAGATATCTATTTCTCGCGTCCATTCAAACTACTCTATCAAGTTATTCAATGCGTTACTAATCATTCCAATAAATTATTCTAGCAAATCGTTCAGTTTGTTACTATTAAAAACTTTGGATCTTCTCCTAATGCTAATAATAGCGGGATAGACCGGCACACAGTGTGTGTCGAGTTGAAGTGTAAGTGGAAAGGTGGAAAGAAAATAGAAGTGAGTACTCTACGAGAGAGATATGCAGAGGGAGGTTTCATTGATTGCATCATTACCCAGAATGCTTGGTTCGGATCGGGATCCGGTATCGAGTACTGTATCGGTCCAGTTCCTGCACTCACATCCTCCGCGTCCCAATAGTCCTCGTCGTCGAACGAGGACAACGACTTCGAATCCTTCCACCTCTTCCCGTTCGTCTCCTTCGAATCGGTATCAGCGAGGATCGCTCGAAGTCTTTGATAATCATCGTCGTCCGCCTCCTCGAAGCTGGATATTTTCAGCAAACGCGACGCATCCTTGGTGGCCGCTGCTTCGACGGAAGCGGTCGCGTTAGTCACCGAGAAAACATCCGTCGAGTGGTTGCCATCGTCGTCGTCGCCGTCGACGGCGGCCTTGTCCCTGCAGCTGGATACGAATCTTCTATTCTTGAAGGACCTTCTGGCAACGCGATCTCTCCTACTTTCCGACAATCCAACCACGGAGCCCTCCAATTCAGCGAGAATCATCGCGTCCGTTAGTTCTTCATCGAAGCTGGTCTGCACCTGCACGGACACGCTCTTCCGGCTCTTGGACCTGGACAACACCGGACTTCCGAAAGGCGAGGTGTTGGTAGACTCGTCTCTCAGTTCCTTCCTTTCCATCGAAATGTCCGATTTCCTTCTTTCCGGTTCTCGATGCCTCTTCGATTTTCTCGCGGTCAGATTCTCAGCCGATTTGCTCACCTCCGTGTTCTTCGATTTCAACCTCGTCGGTTTTCTCACGATCGTACTGGACGATTTTATCCTCTTCCTCTGACTGGTCGCTTTAGTCGTTTCACCTTGAATCGCGTTTAGCGTATCGATCTCTTCGATTTTCACCGAGTTCTTGATCGATTCGGGCGATTTCGAGCGCGATCTTCTAGACAATCTCCTGGGGAATCTTTTCTTCTCGTTCGAATCGGACTCGTCGATCGACGATCCACCCTCTGAAGTACATTTGTACCGTTTGATCACTGGGATCGTTTCGATCGACCTCATGGTGGGTGCCTCGTTGCCGGAATCGTTATCGAACGACGTGCCCACGTCGCTCGACGCTCCGGAGCTGGACAATTCATCGTCCACGAAGGGTATCGGCGTTGGTATCCTGACGTACTTGTCCGGTTCTGGAGTAATCACAGACAACGGTCGATCTCTCGAGCTACTTTCTAACCGCCAATTTTCATCAGCATCCTCGTACGATGTTCCCCTTTCGCATTTTCGATTCTCATCGACCTCTGCCTCGTGATCTTCTTGAGATTCGCTAACTTCCACCAGGTAATTAAAGTCTGGGCTCAATCTAGAGTCTGGACTCGGTCTGTATTCACCTAGTAATTCCCTGGTACTCCATTCCGACAAGGTGTTGCCGTCATAATTCTTATCTAGAGAACGTAACTCTGCTCTGATCCGTAGACTGTACTCGTGAAGGTTCTCCAACTTGCGCTTGGCGCCACGGGGTAAATTGACGTCGCTCGAGTGCGAGAAGGTGCAGATGGAGTCGTGGGTGCTGCGATTATCGCTGGTAGGCTCGTGATACGAGAGACACGGGGTCGCCGGTTGGTTGATCCTGATCACTACGCCGTCTGTCACGTGTCTGAGGCAGGCGAGCAGCTCCAGCACACCGACGCAGCCGATCAGTATCGACAACATCAGACCCATTTCGAACGACACGATCAGACTTTCCCATAAAATTCGATCGGTGGTAAAAAGGGTAAGGCTAACTTTCTACACGAATCACTTGTACAGCTGATTTAGGTCACGAATTCGACACGTACCGGTACAAGTTCATCCTTTGCGGTGTCATTGTTTCTCGGGTCAAACAGGTGACTCGGTGCTCGAGAAGGAAAAAGGACGAGGGTAACTCTATCGATCATCAGGCTTCTACACGAATCACTTAAACAGCTGATTTTGTTACGTCACGAATTCAACACGTACCGGTACAAGTTCATTCTTTGTTCGGGTCATCGTTTGTCAGGTGAAACGGATGACAGATCATTCGAGGAGGGGTGGCATAGTTTGCATGGTAAATCCATACGGCGTTCTCGCACTTTTCTGGCTGATCCTCTAACGAGCTGACGTCACGTGGTTCTAGGAGGGGCACCCACCACCCACGCCCGGTCGGTCCACTTCTCCAAGCTGAAGCCGGGTGTAGTCAAGAGTGGCAAGCTGAAAGTTGTCGCGTATCCTGACCAGGCTATCCGCGACTAACAGACCGAGATAGAGAAGAGTCCTGGGTCCATCCGTGAGAGCCGATGATCACACGATTATTCGGTTATCCATGCTGCCGGATGGCGGCCAGAGAACTGTTTTATTTTCCTCGGGCAAACCGTTCGGCCGGGAGGCGAAACTGGTGGCCGTTCGGCTCGTTATGTCGACGTAACGTTCGACGATGGCTAAGGCTAAAGTTAGCTCGAATGTCCCTGGACGCGAATCTCTGTCCTTAATGGCCGCTTACACAGGCCGATCGATCATTCGCCGGGATAATTAACCCGTGCCCAATTTGGCAATCGTGGCGCGTTTTGTCGCGCGGCATCGCCAATTATTCGCCTAACGATTTTACACCGTCGATCGATGATCTACACGACGCTCTAATGAACCCGATCGTCGTACGACGATTCGAGAATCTTGCGAATATTCGCCTGCGTGGGCGTGTGATGTTTCAATATTTCGACGTCGCCAGGAAGATGGTATCTTTGGCAGATACGTCGAGTTCCTTGGCTATTGGTCAAACTTCGAAACGTCTTTTGTCCGGTATACAACGGTTCATTTAATGAGAAACAACGTAGGAGTCGGGGATACTAGAAATGGTAGCGTACAAAGGATATTCGATGAGACATTAAACAAACTACGCCTACCATCTCTCGTTAATCATTTATGTAGAAAATAATGATTTCGCGTTCAAATTTTCAAGTGATGTTCGAATTGTTTGTTTCTCATTTGTTGGCATAATGTCAGTTGCAGTGTTTCCAAACATTACGAAGGTATGTATACGTGTATGTTGTTTTTTCTCTGCGAAATGCATTGAACGTCGCAATGAAACGGAGAAAGTTCAAGGATGAAAATCATCTCGTCGATTCGATCGGTGAAACTGATTCGGAATGCGAACGGTAGCAGCTGTTTCTCTGAGAAACAAGCATGCCTGAGGTGGAGATTCTTGGGTGTTTATGTGGCCGAATTTCTGGCGTCATTCGAATGATTTTATTTCGGTTACTTAATCGGTTACGAATCAACCAGTCCAGCCGATCTTCGATACACGTTTTGCGCCCGGTACGCTAGCCTGGCCCCTTTCCAACCAGATATCGAAACAGCCAAATACCGAGTCAGCTTATCGAACTCTCGATGATCTATATTTGCGCGACGTCGGAACGACGGGTACCGATCGATTGTTTCTTCCCAGAAACGATTCGTTTCCCGTGAAAATTGATACCTGTATTCAAAAATACAAAATAGCTGTTCGTGGGATGCAATTTTTGCGAGGAGTAAAAATCGATTGACAAGGGAATTGGCAAATTTTTCGTAGGTGTTTGTTTGAAATATTTTTTAGACAAACAACTTCAAGCTATCACTGAATGAAATGATTCAGGGAAGACGTAGGAGGTTGACGTTTTTCATGTCAGATGAAAGATCCTGACGTAAGGTCCGTACGATGGCGAAGAAAACGCAACGGCTGCGTAATCCTCGTGCAAACCACTTGGTTCGCAACTGCTGCTCGAAATAAACGTATCGTCGTCGACCTATCGGGACGGGAACCAAAATAAAACGCGACTTCATTCGTCTCGTTCTGGCTAGAATACTCGAACAACGCCCAATTGTACAAATACCATGTGTACAAATTTATATGTATACCTATTCTGACAATAAACAGATTGAAAAGAAAAAATAACCGGAGAGAATTCTTTTCGATCCACAAGTTCAAATCCCTTCAGCGAAATTTCAAATAGTGTTTCTTCAAATGATTTAAATACATCACCTTTATATTACGATAAATTTTTGGAATATCATCCTCGTAACTGACGAATCCAGAATCATGGAATTAATTTCTCATTTCGTTTGGCAAGCAATCGTAGGTGGACCTTGACCCTTGTCGCGTGATTCGACTAGGAAGCGTACTACCAGTTACTTCTAGAAAACGACTCCGATCGATAAACAATAAAATAGAAGAATAAAAGGCGGAATGGATGGATGAATCGATCCGTAGAAGGAGCGACGACGGTCACCGATATGAAGGGTCGAAATTAGTCGACCTGTTTGCCACGAAAGCCGGTTCCTCTGGAGGGAAACGGAACAATGCCAATGTTATTTCGGTCGATGATCGAACGTGTGTGCCACGGTCGGAGAAAAGCGTGCCACCGGATCTCTGCGAAGCCACTTCGCGAGTCGACCGAATTAGATCGCTCGAAAACTTAACAACCGTGACTGCCGTTCACTTCGTAGGACGACCTTTCCTTTATTTCGTTCCATTTCGTACCAGCACGACGATCAGATTTCCATAGAAACCTTTTCATCCCCTAACAGTGTTCTACGCTACAATATCTATCGTCGAATTTCATTTTCCATTTGTTTTACCCGCTAGAATCAGACTATTTATCACTGCATCAGTGATGGGTGGTCGTAAAAGAAACAGGAATTGATAGTGTACACGAGGATCGAACCCGAAAATAGAAGGTCGGTGTCGCAACGTTAGAAGATGAATGGCGCGAATTCGGGTCATCAAGACACGTTGATCCGGCAAAAATACTTAAATGAATCGCCACCCCCCCCCAGCCACGAGCCGAGAGTCACGTGAACGAAGGGTTGCATAGTTCGCGAGCCACGAATTCTCCCTAGGTCTTTGCACTTGACCGCTTCCGGGTCGTTCGGTTGCTCCTCTTCGAATCCGCACGAGTCTCGTGGCAACGCAACTATCCGATATAGTTCGATAAGAATCTATCGCAGAAACTAAAGCTTTATATACGCGAACACTGAGAAATTCACGAAGGATAATCCCAGTGAATTAACTGAACCAAAAGGCACTTGGAATCGCGTAACGTTGCCAGACGAAGTCTCTCCTGTTAACTCCGCTAATATTTATTCTCCTTTGCGTTGTTTCGGGACGCCGGTGATAAATTGTCGGCAAAATCCAGAACGCGATAAATTATTTCTACCTCTTCGAGTTAGCTGAAAACACCGTGAAATTGTGAAATACCATTTTCATTTTCATACAATCTCCTTCCCAACCTCCGAGGAATCACGTCGTTGCAGTTAAACTGTTAGGTGAAAAATTGATCGGTCTAGCGAAGATTTTTGTAAAACACGTGAACCAACACCGGGCTCGAAATAGACAACCAGATAAAATTTTACGACTCTTCTTCCACTCTATAATGGTTCATTGCGTCACTGTTACGCCATGCTTTTCAATAAAAACCGTTTGTTTCTCGTCCGAGGCTTAGAGCGTATTCAGAAACGATCGACAGGATCTCGGCAACGCGTCTTCCTCAGGAATTCTACAGGGTGCTTCCAAATTGATACAACCGAGAAAAACTAAGGCTACCATTCATTGACATCGTACAATTAAAACGCTGATTTCGTTTCTGACAGAAACGAATATCTATCAGATAATTTGTATATGTAAATTGATTTGTGTGTTTACTTTTAAGGCAAACTGTACGTAGAAATCGGTTATATATGTCACGAGTATAAATTTGTGTGGGAGGAAGGAATGCGTGTTTGTTTTGTACTTTATTGTAACAGAGAAATAGGGTGTCGATGGTGTCGGGTCGTTGTCCTCGGGGTATAGTGGCTCGTGTGTGGCTAACTTACCCTAAACTCGAGGCCACCCTTCTGTTACACGTGAAAGATCGACAGGTATCGTATCGATCCCGATAAGAAACTCGCTAGATATCCAAGCAAATTATGGACGGTATGGAAATTTCTTCCGATAGAAAACAGTTTGTCGATTATTCACGCGGTTTGCGCGAGCTTTCGTTCGCTTCCAATTGAACTGACTCTAATAAAAGACGAGAACGGTTCTTGGTGTCTGGACAGTCTAGGATCTTCGTGGTGGGAGCTTCGACAAGAAATCAAAATAGATTACTGACCGGCCGCAGGTACGATTAAACGTTGGGTTTCCGGTTGGAAGAAAACCAATTCAGACGGGTTACACGAACGTGAAACGCGGTAACAAACTGCGGCAGCTGAGGCTTCGCAGCCTTCCGGAGCAACCGCGTTCCACACCAACGGATCGTTTCAATTCGAGTATTCGAAACGCGTAGAAATTTTCATTAGTTCTATGCTGATCGTTTAACTAACGGCTGTATGTTTGATATTTTGTTATTCGATTTCGAAAGAAATCAAAGTATGTCAAGGCTTCCCTTAATAATTCTTAACGACACCTGAAGACACAGACAAATTTCTAGCTAATTCATTCGTTTGGAAGAGAAATTGATAACTGTTAGAATGATTTATTAATCAGCCGACTGACGGAGGTAAAAAGGCCGCGTGTTTCGCCAAATCGTCGTCGGTTTATTCGAGTTTCTACAACATAATTCGCGTTGCGCAGCTTCGCTGACGAACAAGCTTGTATGATGTTCGTCTTCTATCCTACCCGATTCCTATTTCCGTCCATCTAAATAAAGCCGAAAGCGGCCCAGTTCCCGCGAGACAACGCTGCGCGATTCCAAGACACTTAATATCATTATGCTCTAAATATTTTTGGCGAAACCAACAAAATTATTTATCATTACAGTACAAACTAATTAACGCCACTCGGTTTGTCAATGTCTCAATGAAACATTGCGTTAAAGAATCCTTCGAAAGAATGAAATGGACATTTTAAAAGGTTCTTGGAAACAGGAAGATTCAAACACCGGTTGGAGATCGTTTATCGCGTAAAAAGTATTTTCAAGTCCGTGGGGAATTAATTGACAGGCCGATGCTAGTTAACGTCGCCGATGAATCGTTCTTTAAGCCCGAAAACAACGATTCTCGTAAATTTACGACCAGTAAAATGGTCGAGCTTGGCACGAACCTTGGCGATTTATGCGCACCTTGACAGCTGACTCGGTACATTTGGGTCAACCAACAAGATTTCAGGTTTGCTTAATGCGAAAGCAATGCCGAAATGATGCAGGGAACGCGCGATGTTTCGTTGTCGAGGCGTTACCGTATTTGGAGAAAGCCAACTTATCACCTCGAGAATTCGAGAGAGATTTAAAAAAAAAATTAAACTATCAAACTCTAATGTTCTTGTCTTATTTTTAATTATAACACAAAAAATTCTAATTTTCCTTTGTATCAAATACTTCACGTTTCCCGCGGTATGATTTGAAAAGACGTAGCGAGGCGCGTTTCGGGTATCGATATTGCAGAAGGAACTCTACCGTCGATAAAAAAGATTCCAGTAGATAAAAATGTTTCGAAGCAGACGAGAAGCAACGGTCGATAGCTACTTAACAGCGGACGGTAAGCTTGTCTGACCACTATCGGGTTAATACTACTTTTCTGTTTCGTGCAAGGGGTGTCAGCGGTGACCGGAATCTCAAAATAAAATTGAATAGAATTTAATATTTACTCACTTCGTCGCAAGCTGCACACCTAGGTTTCAATTGTTCAGCGTAATGCCTCTCGCAAAACAGGGTGTCGTCGTGCACGCAGTAAGCAAGGTCTACCAAGAGTTCCTTGCACTCTGAGCACCGGAAACACGTCGGGTGATAAAGAAGGCCCAGTTTGCTCGCTGATACGGCAAGACTGCCGTATTTTATGGGCGTATGGCATGCACCGCAATCCTGTGAACACGTCGGGATGCATTTCACTCGAGTCTAGATTAACTCTCTTTAATTTAGAAAGGAATAAAAGTATTTAACACTCACGACGTCTCTCTCGATCACTTCCTGGACACTTCCAATGTCCAACGCGATTTCGTTTCTCGCTGCCATGAAATCGTCAGCACTGCTGGCGTGTTTCGGGTTCAAGTGGCGACAATAGGCTCTGGCCAAGTCCTGCTTAGGCAACTGAATCGCCAATTGTCGGTCCCTGTATCGTTCACCCGGTGTCCCTAGCCTGGGCACCGAAATCTCTGGCAGCATGGAAAAGTATTCGTCGACCTACGACGACGAAAAAAAATCAACGTAAATCATTGTAACAACCTTTAACGCCACGTTGTGACAACAACAACATCGTAAAAGTGAGCGAACAACGATCATGGAGTAAAGCCGGTGATAAAGACCAGTCCCGTTGCACGTTAATACATCCCGAGGGTTCTGAAAAATATTGCAAACTGGAAGCGTGCCAAACGTGCGTGCATACGCGTAAATTCCACCACTTCACATTTTGACGGTCGTATATTTCATGGGATCTACGGCATTCGTAATTTTACAGAAAATTTTAACGCTGGTTAAAATAAAGCTTCCCTGTCCTTGGATATTGCCAACGTCTCATTAGAGACGTCGATTCGTATTGTCTCGACGTGTTCGATCGGATCGTTTCCGACAATTGTTAAATTTCATACGTCCGAATGTTTATTGAATGTTTGCGCTTCGAATCGAAACCGAGCCTCGCGTCACTGAACAGGAAACGAATTCTACGCGGTGGGGCTGGCACGGATGAAATTATCACGATTAAATTAACCATTAACTGTTGGAAGCCGTGATGTTCCGACGAATGGTGGTGGTTACCTTGTGAGCTGGGAGACCAGGTGGGGCCCACGCGAGGCCCTTTGCTCTCGGATCGAAAACAGACGGGGACGAGGATTCTTCGCCTTTCAGGCCTAAACGAGACCTGACCGACACCCATTCTTCGTGGCATACGTCGTGTGCTTCTCGAGGACATTTGCAACTCGTGCAATTCTTTCTGAAAAATAAAATATCAATCCATCAGAGATAGAGAAGTAGATAGTAGCGAATGGGTTACACTGTGCTGAGTGGAGAAACTTAAACTTTTCCTTGTCTGTTTATTAGAGAATCATTTTTATGCGTTTCAGTATTAGGTGAACGTACATCGATAAGGTGTTAACAGATTTATCTTCGCAAGAAGATTGATGTAGGAAAGGTATTTCGGTGTTCCTACGTGGAACAGACATTAACAGCTTGTTGAACGTATCTATTAAACGTAGGATATCACGGACGTTAAATATTTGCCCCTGGTCTTTCATTAACTCCGGATACGCCTCGTCTCTGACAGAACCTCTAATCGAGTTTTACTGCGTTTGGAGGCGGACGCTTGCTTCCTGTCCGTCTATCCTCTAATTAATGCAAATATCATCGTCTTTTTTTGGACCGCGCGCCCATTCCCGTCTCTTATCTTCCTGGATCCTCGTTCGATCTGACGGAAGAACCTCTTAACACACTGGTTTGTGTTATACTCTTAACCATAAATAATCCAAGTTTTCGCGAATAAAAAAAGAAAAAAAGAAAACTTTCCTTTCAGCAATCTGCGATTACAACGCTATACGATTCCGAACGTCAGGAATAGCCGCAAGAAAAGTTCACTGCGCAAAAGTGACGCTTCTAATTCCCGTCGCCCACGTGTAACACGGCAACGATTCGATCGAACGTCAATCGTATAATCGAGGGGATGCATTTGCCGAGTTGGCATTCATCGCTGCTCCACCGCACCCTTCCGGATGTCGTCGCATCGAAGGTCGTCGTTAATACGAGCTTCCCTTTTCTGCACTCGTCGCCGACCGTCGGACGATAAAGGGGTACCAGATACGAGGACCAATGGAGAAGCATTTCCTCGAGGGGAAGGACAGGAAGAGAAAAAAAAAAAAAAGAAAAAAGAAAATAAAGCGTCGCAGCATAGTCGTGGGTGTCGGTGATACGGTCGTAAATTCACGAAATCTGATTTTACTGGGGACCAAGCGAACGGGACGGGGTAACTTAGATCAACGCGGATGAGAGCTCGTTAAATTTAACAGTGGCAACGGATGTGTTAATGGGTCGACGTAAAAATTTTCGAGATATATTCGCGAACCATTGCAATTCGACACCTGACTCTGGTCGATCGAGCAGAATAATATTTCGATCGATGATTCGTCGATTTCCAATCATCTCTGGAGATTGAACTCGTTCCTTTGAACTCTCGTCAGTCAAAGGAAGAAAGATTCTTTCAGGAGGAACGAATTCACGAGAACCTTTCAAAGAATTATCCCCTCGGGGCATAACCGAACCGCCTTCCATAATGTCATCACCATAATGTCAGTGGAACGGTCACCTTGTTTGCCATCGGACCGTAACTCGCCGTTCGCAAAGAGCATTTAAACGATCAAGAATTTTTGCTTCTACCTTTCTGTATCCTTGTTAGGGCGACGATAACGCCGAATCCCTGTTTCTCTCTCGTCGCGTCCTGACGATGCTTTACGAGCTCTGAGAACGCGTCCTGCCATCAAAGGGTGGACGCAAATTAACGTTGACGCCTCGTTAACCCCGCGAAACGCAATACTCACACGTGGACCGTAATTCATTCGAATTCACGACTCGATGTCGTAGATGACACTCGTGAAATTAACTCTACAGAATATCTCTACGATTGTCCAATAAACGAAAAAATATGAACCACGACTCTGAGCATCGTTCAAACGCGTACACGTCTCGAAAAAGATGAAGAAAAATCCGGTTGAAAGAGGGCAGACTAGCATAAAAGTTTCCTGAAAATAATTTATGAAGAGTCAGCGGTGTCACGCGCGACTATTTGCGTCCTTTGGTTCGCGCAATTAATTTCCTGGACGATATATAAACCGAGCGATTTGTCCTGACGTTCCACGATGGGTGGTACAAGCGTAATGCTTGTAAACGGTGCCGTTCGAGTGGAATCTGGAAAAATGTAAAAATCGAGGCTGCCATCGTTGAGTTTTATTCACCGTTTGCTGGTCCGAAAAAGGAACAGCAACACCGAGAGAAAAAGAGAACGAGTGGTTCGAATCGTCGCGAAGGCTGGAATTGCCAACGGGTGTGGATGTCGAACGTAAACTAGCACGACTGGTTGTAAACGAGGGTAATTTGATTTACATGGGTCTACGATCGATCGAATGAAATGTGTCGAATGTACGAACAGGATTTCTGCTTCTGGGCTTTCGCGATGTCTCGCGTGCCAAATAAACACGTGTTTCGATAATAACTTACGAGGATCCAGGAATTCTCTTTACCCAGTGACACTAATTAATTGGATCGTTAATAGAGACTTTCGGAATTTTAATCGATGCCGATCTCATCCGTCGAAGAGAGAAATTGTGTTTCCTCGTAAACGATCTATCAATTACAATGTCACGAGTGACTGATTAATCGCGAGCCAGGATAGAATCGAAGGTATTCCTCGAGTACGTCTCAATTATCCAATGAATTACCTAACGATCAGCTCGAACAGCTCGAACTGGTCGAAGACTTTGCAATAGAGATGTAGCACCCTGACGCAGGCCCACTTCATTCCTGGCCAAGGTGCCAAACTAAGGTC
The DNA here is from genome assembly GCF_051020975.1 of Osmia lignaria lignaria. Classification (NCBI taxonomy): domain Eukaryota; kingdom Metazoa; phylum Arthropoda; class Insecta; order Hymenoptera; family Megachilidae; genus Osmia; species Osmia lignaria. The sequence goes on along the minus strand of NC_135033.1, from coordinate 8,629,952 downwards.
CAGCCCGTCTTCCAAAGGACATTTCCCAATAGCGAGGCTCCTTTTCAATTCCGCTCCAGAAATCGTTGGGAATCGATTTTTCCTGTCGAGCATCGGGTTCCTCTTGCCACGTGGAATATCGACACCACCAGGAATCAATCCTCTTTTGATCTCAGCACCGGACAACGTTGGATATCTGTCTCTTCGATCCAACGACGATGCTTTTCGGTAAAAGTCTTTCTCCGGTACCGAAGGACACCTGGCACGCATGCTTTCCTGAACAGGTGGACTCATCGGTCGTTTCTTCGGCTCCGGAATCTTCACTCTGATCCCTTGAGGTTCAGCACCGGGTGCCGTCACGCACGACACCCTCACCTCCATCTTTGGCTCCTCTTGGCTGGGTCCTTTCGGACTCATCCTGCTCTTCGAGGTTAACGTAGGCGTCGCGCGACGCCTCTCTAGTTGGTCGTTCAGGATGACACTTTCCACTCTGAACCTTCCAACTTCATCGTTTCTGATCCACAAAAACTTTCACCGAAGATTTTCAGGTGTGCGTCCAGCACGAACGAGCGTGATCTCTGGTCGTTCCTCGCGATGCTCTTCGAGCCACAGGTGCAGCCGAGTCTGAGTCATCGGGACATCGCTGCCCGTTCGTTCGACCGGGTGAAAATGGGGAAACTGCACGGCAGAATGCACGATGCTTCCTCACGGACGATGAATTTCTGGAAAAGTCACGCGCGAACGAACTTTCTAAAGAAAAAAAATAACAAGGCTAATCTCGATGAACGAACGATGGAAAGCGACGAACGAACGTTCTTCTTTCAGTGTGCGAGAAACGATGCTGTTGCCAAATGGCACCGATGGCCAATTGATTTGATACTCGGTGAAATTGTTCGCATTGATTCGGTCGCCAAGTTGAATCGACTCTCTCTCTCTCCCCTCTATCCTTCGCAAGATAAAAAGAAGAAAAAAAAAAATTGAAACTCCTGATAGATGAATAGCGATTAATAAGCTGAACGAGCTTGACGTTTGTAGCAACATCGCGAAATGGCCACTTAACGGATGAAAATTTCTCGCTAAAGGAGTTTATAATTCTGCCCGAATGCGAGCGGATAGTTTGTTTTATCATCGACGAGCTATCTCACGGAAAAATTATTACGGATTCAGGCGAATGGACAGCCGTGGCCACAGGCGGACCGTACGAGCCGACGCGTGGATTTATTTTCATTGCGGAAATCGCCACGGTTCACCAAGTCACGTGGTTATTTATAGGGAGGATGATCCTCTAGGTAACCGCGTGTGTCGTTTCGATGAAAAAGGAGAAGATCGAATTATGTCAATACCGGTTGTTTTAAAAGTGTCTCGTCGAAACTGTCCCGATTTCAATGATACATACTTTTAGTTTAGTACAGATTTTCATGGTCGCAGTCGAACCAATAAAATCGGAGTGCTGTACGTTGTAGGGTCTGGATTATCTCGACAAATCCGACATTAGAGATAACAGAACGAAAGAACTTGCCTTTCTTTACGCTGCACTCTATCGACTCGAGACTCTACAAAAACATTTGATTTGAAATATTGCCTGCGATAAATTGTAAAAATTCTAGACACTTTTTTGTAGGTAGATCCTTCGCCCGATAAGCAATTAATCGTCAATTGATAGATTAACTTAATAAAAATCGGTGTTTTCGAGGGTGTAAAAAATGATGTATGAAATTTTTGTTTATTTTTTCAAGATTCGATATGAATTTCGATCGTTGGCCAACCGTTTGGTAGCTCGAACGTATAAATAACGCGTTAGACAGCGGCGTGCGTTGCAAGCGAGCAACGTGCGCGAAACAGAATTGACGTAAGCGTGAAGGAAAAGAGCTAATAACGTTCGACATACGCTCATACGATATATCTGGGCATTAATGGCTTAATATAATCAGAGCCAGTGACGCTGAACAACGATCTTTCATCCATTTCAGAAATGGCTTTACCTGGAATCCGACTATTCCCTCACAGGTGAATCATCGCTCGTTTACTCGTCCCCGCACACCAGCAAAGATAGGAAAAAAAAACGAAGAGAAAGAGGACAGAGGTTGGTCGGATTAGAGTTAGCCGGCCGTTTAATTGCACCCAAACGAATTCGTTCGCCAAGAACAGAGACTAATAGGAAGGGAAGTATTTTCGTCGGTTCGATGGACATCACCTGTCGTCCCGCTGCAAAATTAACTCTTAAACGATGGACCACTCAGATAACGTACATTTAAATTTAATTTCAAACTCCATTTCATTTTAAATACTTCCTTTCACAAAAAGACACGAGGCAATACTGAATAGCGTATCAATCTTACGATGCATTTTGTTGTATCTTAATTAAAAAAGCAAATAGATAAGAAGTTTATCTTCTGTTGAGTAATACTATGGTTCATCGTATTGCGATGTTTGAAATACTATCGTGTCTTAGGAATATAAAATAAATACTTTTTTCAGCATTTTCTAGTAAAAAAAAAAAGAAGTCAAATAAACAACGTTTCGTGAAAAGCACGAACAGGTGTTAAGAATCGAAAGGAAGACAACCGGAAGCTTTCTACTCTAAGACAACGCGTCTCACGTGTCGAGTAATTCAAACTCTGTTATCGAGATCGTATAACCCAGCTAATGGCTATTAATTAGATAAATCCTCGTTATATAAATATAAGCCACGGGCGACGCTCGTCGTTGAAAATAACTTGGTCGTGGTATAACACGAATTTTGCACGTTGTTTCGTCTTCAAACCCCTGGTTTGTTTCGTCTATCTACCAGGCTTTTATCCTAACTCATGTTTTACCACAACAACTAAACATCGAACACGAATGTTAATGGAAATATATGTAGAGCAAAATAGGCGGTAAAACCTTGAAGAGGCAGCACCTACTATCGTTTCCATTTACCTCGAACTTTACACGAGGCGAACGTTTCAACAACAAACGAATAATTTGCATTAATTTCACTATTTTTAATTAATACAAACTAATTACTGCTCGTAGGTTTCCATCGTTCCCGGAATTTTTCTCGTTAATTTCGTCAATTGTGCAAATACATAAAATGATATAAATAAAAAAAAAGTTAATTAGAACCTTTGCGATACGAATCGTAACAGAGGAATATTTTTCAACGAACACCGCACAAATCTGTTCCACTAAAGTAACCAACAATGGTAGCACAATCTTCGTAGTTGTCACTGATAGAAAAACACTTTCTAATCGAAAGCGATGAAAGGGTGAATCGAATGCAGGCGCGCGCGCTTTCGTTTGGAGCGCGGGAAATTTGAAATTGCAAGAATGGTCCGCGAAGCAAGGAAAACAGAGTGCATACGCAGGAGGAGCGTACTTCAAACTGGCGCCATGAGATTCGACGAGAACGTAGGTAGGTGTGTGTATACCTATAGTTAATACCGGGTGGCAAGAGAAACAGTGGTGGCCGGTGGCGCAGGCGCGAACGACGCGAAACCCTCGGGTGTCGTCGAAAGCTTCGACGGATCAAGAAGCTCCCACCTTGTCGAGAATTGCAATCGAAACGAGTCGAATTAGATATGATCCGCGTCAACCCTACCGATTCGTCATTCCACCCTACGCGCGTTATTCGAAAGAAAAGAAAGTTTTTCATTTCGGAATAAGATATTTCCTGCAAAACGTCAAGGAAATATTTGAACGAATGAATCACTATTTTTCCAGCCTTTTCCTGGAACAATATCCTGTTGGGAGAATACGAATAACGAGGGTGAATGAAGGATCTGATGTTCCCTTTTACCGTTGATCTTGTTGATACACTGAACCCTTGGGGAGAATTGGTGTCAGCAGGAAGGGTGTAGAACGAGGTAACCAGGCGAGGAATCGTGTTACTAAGCGATGGGTGTCGATGAAAACAGAGATGTTTTTTTTTCTTTTCAACCTGTTAACTGATATCATTTTTCAACTCAAGACAAAAAGTAATTCCATTTTTATAGACGTGAAAAAAAAGAGGCACAAGTTTTTGCACACTCTAAGGAATACATAAATTTCAAGGTACCAGGTGTACAATTTGCCGTGTAAAACGACGCCGTGGCATTTTGCCGCGGTCAACGAGCGTGTTCAATCATCGACAACAATGTCAGCATTTTCGATTACACGAATTCGATCGTGTTTTTCGTTCGACAAACAATTTCGAACACCGATTCAACGGTTGCTCGCGTACCAGGTTAATAAAATAGAAACGTTAATATAGAGATTACGGTAAGCGCGTGTCAAAAAGCTGCGCAGAATTGCGACGAAAGCGTGACACAAACCGTGAAGTTTTTGGCATGTTCGAGCTAACGATGACCCATCTTGAGAACGCGTCAAACTTACAAATACGCGATTCCGTTTTTGGATTTTCGATAGAGGAGAACTTGGGAACGAACGTTTGACCGATCCTTCGGCTCGGAACGATCCTCCTTGAGTTTATGTTAATTATTTCACGCGCCTACGTATCGTTGACCACAAAGGAAGAGGAAAGAGACGAACGAGCAACAGGCAATCGGCGGACTTTTGTTGGATAAAAAAAGAACGTTAAGGTAGAGAGATTTACGTGGATAGATTGGACGTGATCGACGTGATCGAAGGTTACCAGGAATAGGAACTGCAAGAATTACCTTGGCAATGATTCGGTGGCTTATTCTGGTACGACGAAGATTTATCTGACGAGCTCATATATTTTGGCTGGCCGCGGATTTCTAATGCGTTCGCCGTGAATAAGTCACGATACGACATTGTAATAACAAACTTATTCCTCTGCAATCAGTGACACCGTGAAATTACACAGACCGACATCCTCGCTCCGTTTCCTATTTCCTTCTTCCGAGGAATATTATAATACTCAGCAGTTGATAGGTCTTAATGCTTGACTCGTTTCACTTACTTTCCACGCTTCGTTCAAGGAGTGTCCAAATTTTCTCAGGCTCATTGACGCAATTTGACGATGATTAATAGAATAACGATTCCACTGGAAACATCATGGGTCTGCGAAATCGATTAGCAACGTCATGAATCACGTAAGCGAACAGCAATGTAATCACGAGAAACCTGGAACGTCGATATTGGACATGTTCGAAAGAGAATTTCGTCTCTGAGTAATTCGAATTGCGTAAGCATACACGATTATCGGCTCGCGTACTCGATGATACACTATTGCAAGGTTTCTTCGAATCACGATAAATTCGAACGAAAATCAGCCAACAACTTTTCTAATAACTTTCTTCAACGTCGTGCGTAAGGATTAACATTGAAGAAAAACAAAACTATTGAAAGAGTTTCTTATTACTCCGCGAGAGGTTCATGGAAATGGGGGACAAAAAATGTGTAAGTCGAGTAAGAATGTTCGTGTTGTTATCGATAAGTCAGGGACAAGTTTACGAAGCGTGAAAAGTGGACAGACTATTGTCTCCGTTCCCTGTAGCAACGAGAACATCTCCTTAATGACCCCATTAAATCAACGAAAATGGCTGGCGACCTTTACACGCTTGGACACGTCGTATCTCAACCCACTTACGACCCGCTGTATTTCATCCTAACAGTTCTCCATTTCATTCACGAGATCAGAATTATTTCGCGCGAAAATTATTTATGTTTCCGTGCTCGTCGATTTCCAAATCTGTCTCGACGATTCATTTCTATTAACAAAGTTTTTCAATTACTTAACGGTTTAATTGATCTGTAATTGATTTGGAAAACGGCGATACGATTAATTGGTCGAAATTACTATGGTAGAAAATGGCGAATTTCAGTATGTCCTTACTGTCTGCAAACGTTATTGTTGCAAGAATCGCGTTGATTCCGATCAGCACCCTCTTCCTCGCGAGTATTGGGTGGCGGTGCTGCGATCGGGGATGCGCTACCCAGGCTCAACGAGAAGCCTCTTCGTATTCCTCGTCTCCTCATCGCGAAATTCCGTTCTCTCGAGGGAAACTGCGGCGTTTTCTTCCTCATCTCGGTCAACTCCCTCACGGATAGTCCGTCGTCCCAAACCATTGTGCCGGCACTCGCGAGAAACCAGTTGAAAACTAACGAAATTCTTTCACCGAATATCACGTAGCTCGCGATGAACAAAAGTTTATTGTTCGAAAACAGTTGATTATTCTCGATTTCTTTTCCCTTGCAAGAGAATCACGAGGTAGCACCGACCTTCGAGCGCGACAACACTGAAACCATAAGCGGTTGAATGAGGCCAGCTGGCTTGAACGTCTCGTTGGCTGGCAAATCGAATTAACTTAATGCAGTTATGGAATCTGCTGTCTCGTTGTCGAGTCGTCAAAGAACGCGTGACACGATCGTTTCGCCGTGCAACGAGTCACGACAACTTCCAGATAAATCCTCTGCGAGTAACCACGATTACCAGTGTACCAATTTAACAGAGACCTAATACAATTATGGTATGCATCGGTGCATTACCCTTCGGTCGTTGGCAAAATGAATTTAGTAAGAGGGAAAGGAACTTGAGCGATCGATAGTGGTAACACGATCGCGAAATCGATTCGAAGCGAATCTTTGCAGAATTCACGATCACATACGTGACGGAATTCTTAAAACCATCACCGACGAACACGTGTTTATATATGGAATAAAATTTGTCAAATGACGATATCGATCGCGTTAAGCTACCTTCCACGCGGATCCGCGCGCGACTTTCGACTGGCTGGTCAAGGCACATCGCCATCCGCTTCGCGACAGAAGCCACAACGACGAAGACGACCTTCGCTCCACGGTTTTCATTACGAACCACCGTTGTTCTGGATTGTACACGCTTTATGTCATCGTTACACGATCGCTCGTGGCTGCGTTCAAAGGTAAAAGTCTACGAGCGACGATTATCCTAAGTTACTACAGAGCCAACTCTCAACATCGTTGATGAGAAATTAATCTTAACCCTATCGTTTCAATTATTGCACAAATCGAATAGTCACACTTTACGCTATTCTTCCCCCTCTTTTTAATCGATCCAGCTGACCAATCAAAACCCATTTGGTGGTCAATGATCCGCATACCAGTTTCAGTGCGTCACCGAATACCCGAAGAAACTGGCTAGAATCCTGACGAAACGTTAGACAGAAATTTCTACCCGTAACATAGTTTACACCCGAAAGCCTCGGTGCTAAATGTGATAATGTGATCGGTGAAAGTCTGAGAAAACACTCTGTACACTGAGAACACGTGGGTAAAGTTATTCTCTGATTTGACAAAAGTCACCTGGTTGACGATTTACGCGCACCCGTTGAGGATTAATTTAGAAGTTGTAAGATGCCCGAACTCGTAACACGGTGTATACGTACTTCCCGTCACGTGAATCACCGTTTCACGATTACGCGGTCCCTTTTGACGTGCTGTAAAACCGTTTCAAAGCGTTTCAAAGAGTTTCAAAGCGTTTCTCTAATCGCAACTCGAACACGTATGTACATATAACATAGAAGCGAACCGAAACGATCGCGATGCTGGCTGGCTGCTGTTATTGGCCAATCGACGAGAAAACCTTGTTGTTCGACATTCGGTCGGACTTTGACTCTTCTGCAGTGTCTGGCAGCTGTGCTGGCCTCTAATCGTTCCTCTCGTAATGAATTCAATCCCCAGCTTCGCCGATCTAATCGCCGATAGAATTTATTATATTCCTTTACCAACTTTTAAACGGTACACGAGCGTTTTAATTAATCATTCGCGATTCGAGCGTGCCTGTTACAGTGCTCGATTCAATTGAAGGATATTAGAATTTCGGAATTTTGGGATTCGAAAAGTTTATCGTACGGTATAAGTGAAGAGCGAAAAGTTAATTAAGAGATGGGGACAGATAAGAAACACTTTGAAACCCGTTGATCGCGATGAAGAATCGCAGCGTATTCACGAGAGCAGCGAACGCGAGCAACTGAGAGTACACAGTGGCAGCGGTGTCCCATCGTTGATAAGGATTATCAGACACGAATAACCTCGTTATCGTCGGCCTCGCCGAACCATCGCAATCGTCCCTCTAAATAGGCTACGTCGAAACAACGTTTAACGTGCATTTGCATACAATCGAAAGCGACTTTATCTTTCACGATTATTTTAAGTCGACTCGTTTCTGAAAAAAATCTTTCCGGTTCTCGCCTACGTAGCTTCGGTTACTTCGATGACGGAGCTTTTTTTCCCTTTACGCTTATATATGAATAAAATTTTCTTCCTAGTGTTAGAAGATCGTTTAACATTTCAAACGAGGAGTGGTATCAGAAACACATGCGTTTTCCTTGAAACTAAAAATTCCAGTGAAATTTACACGTGCCGGAACGAATGGATTAAGATCTTATTCTAATCGTTGCGATATCATTGATAACTCGTAACAATTGACTGTCATCGAGGAAAATTTACGAAAGTAAAGTCGAAAGTTCGTTGCGCCAAATGTTGAACGCGTTCGCGTTCTGTCACGTTTCAACTTTGTTAATCGTCTGGCAACCAGCCATCTCCGTAATGGAGTAAGTTTCTATGCCGGTTACAACAAATAAACAGAACGCGTGGCTATTGTGACAGGCATATCTTCTCGTCACGGTTTACAAGCGATCGGTATTTCTTCCGCTCCCTTGCTAGTAGCAAGTTGCTACCTGTTCCCCATCGAACGACCGTTCGTTCCGGAAATTCTTCGGCTCGATAATTCAATTAGAAGTCTTAGACCCGTAAGGATTCGCGTCTGAGAAACCCGACAGCACTTGCGACGAGGAACGTGACTTTCCAATTAAAGGCTTAACGTTTCGGTTTGTTTTTTTTTCTCCAACTCGTGTCAACGACGGATTGAAACGTTATTACATCCTACGTACACGGAGAACAAGTTTTCTATGGAATGTCTAATGATAAATTAACCCTTCGCACGAGGAACGCAGAGCCAGTTGTCAGGTTCGATAATAAATATTTCTAAATGAAACTACTCGATTATCATTTATTTTCTACCTTCTCCGTTTGAAATGAATACTTTTTCGAATTCACCTGTTCGATGGACTCACCGATTATAAGAGAGAAAATCCTCGTTCCCAAAGGCACAAACAGCGTAACTCGAACCGTCCCGTTTGGCACCCATAGCTGAACCCACCCTTCGCTCTATAATAACGCACGTGCCCGTCACGTGGAAATGGCCCGAAACGATCCTGCTGGTTCGAGGTGTACGAGAGTTAGTCGAACGATCGACGAAGAAGCACCACGAACGAAACTGAATCCGCTGAAAGGCGGAGAATCTGCGGCGGTACGGCGAGGCGAGGCGCGAGCCAGACGAGCTCGCGAAAAAAAGTAAATTTGACAGGCGACGATGGCTCGCGTCGGCTCTCAGCTTGCTCCCGACAGCGAGAATGACTTTATCGCCCGGTTATTTGTCCCGATAGCGCGTACAACCGGTCGATCATGCTCTAAATTTAGCGCTTCGGCTCGACGATCGGCATCAGACAAACAGAGCCCAACCTCAACAGCGAAGCTGAGAGAAATGGAGAACATTACGCGCATGCACGCACGCACGCATGTCCGGAAAGAAGGCGGGAATACGTGTACAGGTTCTACCATAAGGTGTGGGCATAACTTCGCTGAAGGATTTATCAAACATGAATAACAAAAAATGTTGATTTAAACTTTTCACCTACTTGACTTAATTTTCGAATTACAATTATTTTTCCATTGCCATCTATCAATGGGAATTATTAAAAATGGCCACACGTTATGGGACAAATTGTATACATGAGAAGAAGAGGCAGCTTGTCAATGCCAGCTGATCGGACACCACGGTTTATTCGCTCGACTTTACACGCTTCGTGATTTATGAGTGTCCCTGGAGTATGATCCTATAGCACCGGTTATTCACGAGTAGAATGCTTCTTTTGTGAATAATCGAGTGAAAGAGAAATGAACATTTTTTTTTTTCCTTCGAACTTTAAATAGCATTGGCGTACGTAGACTAATTCAGTTTGATAAGACGCTAATTGCATGCTTACTAATGGTGTCTTAATATCCTGCCGCATATGTCCATTTTGAATATAATTATATAATTTGTTTCGGTACGCGTAACGATAACATTAGCGAGCAATTAAATTGCGATTATCTTTCATCTACGATAAGAAATAAATTCTTTGAAAAATAAAGAGGATACTTATGAACGATAAGGTATGCCCACGTCATCGGTTTCGAACTCGATAAGATTTTGAAGGAACGTCGTTGCTCGCATCGCTTTGAAAACAATTGATCCGTCGTGTATCGCGAGTGTCGCAATCGGTATGTATAAAATATTATCGACGAGTGAATGAACGCCTACGTGCGTTGGCTCGCCAGCCGGCAGTCTTTCAATTTATCTAATGAGAATAATTTATCAGCGTCTGCCGATGGCGCGTTACTTAATGCTCGTTCTGTCGCAATCCGAAGCGTTAATGAAAATCCCCGACGTCTCTAAGGATTCATAGGATCGTTTCCATCAGACAGACGTATCGCGCGATTAATATGTTACTTACCATAAATACGCAAAAACATTTCTTTTTTTTTTTTCCAAGATACAGACGAATCAAAATCAGAGATTTAATTAATAGGGTCATTCACCCTTGGTTCTTCTCGTAACTCAACAAACTTTAAAATAGATATACTCAAGAATCCGAATACATAACTCGCGTGTTTGTGATATATTTATTCTTAGATAAAGAAACGAAAAGGAGTACGCGCTTTTGCGAGGAATTCTAATCCCTCGCGTGTTTTCCTCGCCCACGCACTGCATTCCCGTACAGACGACGAAGACGACGACGCGGACGTCGCGACGTGATTACGCGTACACAGCTCGAGCAAAAGCAACGCGTGTCGCGATATCTGGTCGTTTGCGAGCGAGTGCAAACGCGATCGACCGCTCCGATACGATCCTGACGCGCGAGTAAACGCTCTTTACTCGCTGACGATAAGATCGCTTTTATTGCACCACCTTGTCGCGCGGTTAGCCGCTAATGGAAATGACGTTTCTCACCGGAAATTACCATGATCTTGTAACTTGTAACCGTTTCGTCAAATTTTTATCAATTTTCCAACTTGTTTATATAATAACATCCCGTTATCAGATGAAAGGAATCAGAAACAAGCGTCGAGCAATAAATAAGACGAATCGTGGAAGGATTTGCATACGATGTGCAACTAGCTCGTTCGATCGATCTTCGAAATTTAGTGGTTTGTTTTAAACAACCGTACATAGTCCGGTGAATTATCGATCTGTTTACTAGCCAACGAATTATTGCCAGTTTATGGTGAATAAATTTCTTGCTGCTTTACTCACTGTTAAGCCAAATAAATAAGGAACCGCGTGCCGTTCTGCGTGAAACGTTGCTACCTCGTGGAATATTAAATATAGAGCTTTGATGTGCTTAGAATGTGTCGCGTACTAATTTCGCGGCTGCGAAACCGTACGCATCTGGTGTTTTTCTTCGTCGCGACGAGCATCCGATCGCATAAATAAATATCCACGGACGGGCCGCGTGGAAAATGCATTTTTTCGCCGGTCAACATCAGATCGGTGCCAAATTCTGCCGCGAGATTTAACGTTTCGTTTGATCAGGGTGTCTTCGTAAGAAAACTGAAGATTCCTGGTAGAAAAACAAGACGGAAAAGTCAGGAAACGTTGCTTTCGACGGAAAGGTCGAACGATCCTTGAAGAAGGTCTTTCGTGTTCTGATTTGTTTGTCGAACGTCTTATAACTGGTTCGCTAAATGATTTTCTAGTAGCCTAGCGTGACACCTATAGCACGATATTTGCCAGAAATGTCACTGGCTACCCTTTCGCTGAAATTATACTTCGAATTACACGCGTCCCGAACGCTTTCTAACGAGCAAGTCACAGTGGAAACGAGGTACGTAACGAGCCGTCGTGAAATAAAATCTAGAATCACGTGTCCACTCGTTGATATTCCAAACATAGAAAATTGTTTAACAAATACTTCGCTCCAGTTTGCCCTGTTCGCGAAACACCAAATGAAACATGGTACGGCTCTCATAATTACCGGAGTGATTAATCAATTTACGCTTCATCCGACGATGTACGGACAAGGACGATTTCATAAAGCTATCTATGTAGCATATCCGGAAAAGACGCATCCTGACCGACGGTTACAACTTTGGTAACTTGGAGCGATGATGTCAGCGAGGTCGGTCGTAAAAGATCGTTTTTGGCCGTTAAGCTTTTCCAATCGCTTCTGCGGCTGACCAAACAGACAAAAGACGTTGCTTTCGCACGCGAGACGACACCGAACAGCACTCGTGACTAAGAAAGTCAAAGTATAAAGGTGATCTCACTGCAGGACGCGTGGGTGACCGACGTGTCAGACCCACACGCGTTCGAGCACCTGCGGTTCGTCGCGCCTAATAATCGTCCTGGTAATTATCGACCGAGAATCGTTCGACGGGATCGTAATAATAGGCGAGCGTGAAATCGAACGATTCTCAAGGTTCTCGGTGCGATTCTATCCTGATTTTTACGGTGTCAACGTTCACGAGGGTCCCTTGGGGTACTTAACCGTGTGTTTCATTGAAAAGGCCAGGGCCGATGTCGGCATCGGCCGAGCGAAAATAGGCTTTTATCGTGTTTTCGGAAGCCGAGGTAGCTGTAAATCAGCGTTTACTGCGTTTGAAAACGCGGTAGGTGGGCCTGATTTAAAATAGACCCACGAAACAGGGAGCATGTACACACGGTCATTCGATAGTACCCTACCCGATAATACTCCATCCCGTTACGAAATTCGACCCGCTTATGTCCTCGTGACACTTTTGTCTAAACCGCGTACAAAACCGGACCGCAAACTTTTAACTCGTTCGACTGGACAGAGATCGTCTGTACGCGAGACGAATAAAACTGGTAGACCGAGTGAATTTAACGGGGGATTTTAATCGTTTCCCCGCTGTTTTCCCGCTCAAAATAACTAGACCTGCATACCTAGCCAGGTCGTTTCTGTAGGCAGATTTCGCTTGTCCGCGCCGTGGATAATTCGAAATATTACGTAAAAATAGACGCGTCGAAACGACGCCGGGTTGCAACACCATCGCCGAAGGGTCTGTCATCTTTGCCCGAAGAAAGAAAATATTTACTGCACAGGGTGTATCGCGATATGGTTCCGAGCCGAACTACGTCCGAGGAAATGTCGCGAAATTTGCTTGTCAACCTCGTATTTATTCCACGCACGGAATGAAAACACGACGATGACTTAACAGCACGCTGCTATGCAAAACAACAGTATGACTCGACAATAAAGAGTTGAAAGTAGGTTCGTTCGTTCCTTGGTTCTCGAAGTTTAAGAAACAAGGCAATGAGTAATAACGTGTTACTCTTAATAAATCAAAAGATTTATAGAACTATTTCACGTGTGATTGCTTGAAAAATTGACTACTCGTGTCCCGAATAATTCATATTATAGCGTGTCGTACTAGACACGACAGTTTCTACTGTGGCAATTAGCGCGTTGACAGGATAATTAAGAATGAACGATGGAACGTTTTCTCCGAAGAGACTGAGAGAATTAATCGTTGCTCGGGGTAGATTTCTAGAGACGTATCGAGAATTCTCGAGTCTTATAAAACAGAATTCCGAGCAACTTGTTTGATATCAGGCGCAACAGAGCAGAGCAAAGCAACAGGTGCCCTTTCGCTCCAATCTAAATCGATCGAAACCAGTAGCTCCGTGAACTAGTTTTCCATCAAAATAAACGACATATCATTAGTGAGCTCGTTGTAAAATTTTTTAACTGTGACTTCGCTCTTTTTATTTTAATCCAAGGTCTGAGAATGAAAAATTTCATCGTTCGGGTGTCACGAATGGTTGCAGAAATACGTTCGATCGTTACCATTTAATTTTTTTTAACTGAGAATCGATATATACAATATCAATTGTCCATAAAACTACGCTCGATTTTTACGAGAGTTTCTTCCGCCAGGGTCTAGGAAATACTTGAACGTGATTCTAAGAAAAGATGTTTCTACTAACTTTTCCCGGAAACTGCTTCCGATTTGAAAAAGAAAAATACCCGAATTTGCATTTGAAAGGAATGCGGGCATGGAAATAAAAGATACCTACGCACGTGTAAAAAACAAATTCGAGATTTAAATATAGATTTGTTTCGAGAGAAATTCTTTAGTTCAGAGTGAACGTTTCATGGTAACCCATGAAGATTACTCTTACCCTAAGTGACACTCGGTTAAATTAATTTATACTTAATACAATGGCTGACCAGGCATTGACGTTTCTACTGTCATAAATGATACCCCTATTCGTGAAACCACCCTGAAAATCGAATTACCACAGCACAGGTAATGGAATGAAACGAGGCCCTAATTAAATCAGCACGGTTTCTCGCACACTTGCAGTTACACGGGTGGCGCAACAGGTAGAACACGCACCAATCTCCGGCAGATACGAAACGAACTTCTAATCGTGCGATACACTTGAACGGCGACGAGTTTTCATCGTGACAGGCCGAGAAACTTTGCCCGAAATCTAGCGAGTGACACGCGGCGTTGCCTGGACACGAGCTTGGAAGAACTGATGACGAATGTGGTTCGGTGGTGGAGACAGGTGCCAAGAATACGCGAGGCGGATACCGTCGAGCGCGGGTGAGAAAAGTCGAGGAAGAAACTAGCGCGGTGCTCGCCAGCCCTGTACTGGCGCATATTGCGTGAAGCACGTGCACGCGGTGGCGTGTGTTTCGAGTCGCCAGAAGGTATAGGAACGGAGCTGAGCGCGTACGCAATGCAAGCGAGTGCCAGCTCGCGAGGGAATGACTCACGAATGGGTTGCGAGGACGCACAAGCGGATCGGCGTCGGTGTGTCGGCAGCCTGCGTGACTCGAGTTTCGAGCGATCGCCTGCCCGATCGTCCCAGGGAGCCACGGCTACCGGTTCTACGCCAAGCTCTTTGCCAAACGACTCCTCAGTCTTCGGCTTTCTTCGATGCAACCGATAGCATAAGCAACTGCACCATATTGCGCGTTAAGTAGGGATGTTTAGGACGCAGTTAAGGTGCATTAGAGCCACGTGCTCGTCGAAAACGCGATACCCTCGTAAAACGCTCAAAGTCAGCGTAATTTAACGAGGATACGCGGCTCCAGCTTGGCCGGAAAGCGTAGTCACGAGGATACCTCCGATCGGTCCACTTCCGTCACTATTTGGCAACTGAGATGCCTATAAATACCCGAACACGTGGCGCAGTTTCGAACGGAGATAAATAGCTAAACGACTAGATTACCAGTTTGCTTATTGGCTAATCGGTCCAAGTCATATTTCGTATCGAGTGGCGTTCGCCCTCGTAAATCAAAAGTTTATGTTCGTTTGTTGACGAGATCAATGACAGTCGAAAATACGCGTCGATCGGCTTCGAACGTGAACACGTTCGGTTTTATTGCGTAAATTACCAACCTCCGTTGATACTTACGTGGGCGAAACAGAACGTTAGTTACGACTGAAATGCAACGTTCAAAGTATGTGTTTACAATTATGAAACTATCTTAAATTAATTATCTAAATTTACCATCGAACGGGTTGAACAACCACCTTGTCTCGTTTCATCTCAGCTAGTCACATGTCAACGATTTATTTTTAAAACGAGCTACCTACTGGCTCCGGAATAATTGTAAGCGGCCTTGTATTTCTAACCTAACGAGCCTGATTCAACGGGTGAAGAGAAACGACGGCAAGCCGGTGAACCGAACCGAAGAAATAATAATTAATTCCTTTCATCTCCTTTACGTCAGCGCATAGACAAAAGTAACGGAGAATTTTCAAATTGAAAAATCCTGTCCCACGCGTCATTGTCAGGATGAGGCTGTATGGAACACCGGGTAGACCGATCAATTAATTCGTCGTTACAGCATTACTGGCTCGTAAGTCACCGAGGATAATTGGCTACCGGTAATTTCACCGCTGCTCAGTTACGCCTCGGATAATGGACACGGCGTGCAACAACGGTTCCAGCACGATTTCGTACCGTCGATTAGCCACGTATATTTTCCACTCGATTCTCGCCTCCTTTGTCTCCAGACACGAATGTTTATTCTCTCCTCGAACCGTTAGAAATTTTCATTGTTCAAAGTTTTATAACTCGTCGTCGTCTCTAGTTAAGAAATTAAGGAGAAGCAACTTTCGCCCGGTCGATAATCAACAGGCTAAAGGATTACGCGTATCCTGTCCTTCGAGTTAATGGAAGAGGATAATTATTGCAGGATAGTAACCCGATATGCCGATTAAAGGAAGCGATCGATCGATGGAACGCATTAGACGGGCAATAGCTAATTGAGAAACGATAAGGTTCATCGATCATTCGAAACTGATTAACGGACGTGGGAAAATCGAAGAGTTTGACACTTAAGTATGTCACCGTTACGAACTTGATTCTTAATCGTTCTCGTATTTTACGGAAGCCAATTTCCTGGGCTCTTATCTCGACGGAAGTGGAAATACTTGGAGCGTGTAACGAGTAGAAATTTGCGTGCGCCTTCAATTTTGCGAATCAACGGAATTAACGTTGCCAGCAACTTTTCTTCCCGTCTACTTTCAAAATTGCTTATCGTTAAAACACTCGTGTAACTTACCTCCATGTGTGGGGCGAAAATCCTGAACACGTTTCCCCGCACTGCAAACAAGGCTGACCCTCTTCTACATCCGTGATCAGGACACCCTGCGAAGAAACAAAGAAGAACACATCTTTAATCGTTCGTTTTTCGATATACTTCAATGGTGAAACAAGATTGAGCAACATTCGATAGGTACTAATTGCAAAATGGTGAAAGGTTTGGATCATCTTTGCAAATGTCAGTCGCCGAGGGCGGCGTTTGACGTATCTCAATTCAATCTCGAGTCATTGTAACAGCTAGCGATAGAGGGTCTTAAAAAAAAAAAAAAAAAGAAAAAAATGGCATTAAATGAAAAGCACAGAAGCAGACGAGGAAAAATGCGTCATCGTTTCGCGCAGCCGTGACGCACTGGTAATTACGTGCGAAGCGGGACAAGGTCGAAGTGTGATTCTACCTTGTAATTGGGAAAAGTTTTTAATTGCACGTCTCATCGTCGCACCAATGTTTACTACCAACGTCCGACCTAACATCAATCTTTCTTCTCGACATCGATCTTTCGTCGGGAAAATAAATCATTCTTTCAAACTTTCAAGCACGATATGCTTTTAAGGCGTCGATTGGTACTGAAGAAACAGACGTGGCTATAATCGATCAACGTAATATCGAATCTACCTTATTTTAAAATTAAATCTTCCACGCGTTTGCGTTCGAACAGCCATAACGCGAGATTGAAGAAGCTCGATACGAAAACTGGGATCGGGTAAACTGATGGTTTTCAGAGATATAAAAGCGAAATAGCGAGGATGGAAAGCTCTAAACGCGTTGGATGCGTTCAAGAACCTTCCGGCCGGCATATATGGTTGGTACGCCCACGTGGAACAGGTCGCGGCATCGGCATCGCCAAATATCGAGTAGACGCGGGAAATATGTGAGCCGATGTGTCTCTAGCTGTCTATATATAGTAATGCTGAATAATGAACTCCCAGCGAACGCGTCTCGTCTAATTAACATATTTTTCGTCCTGACTCACGAGTGAAAGGACCAATTCTTTTTTTTTTTTCATCCTGTCTCGTTCAGCCAGCTGGGAGTCACCTGGAAATCGCGCACCTTTTTGCCAAATTTATGTTCTCGAGCTTGGATTTCGACGTTTTAAGAACGTACAAGGATCGTGAAAAATAATAATGCGACAGCAACGGTCAAAATGTCAATAATTGCGAAGGGGAATTCAGACTGAAATTAAAGAACCTGATTATTAAACGAGAACGCTTGCGTCCATTTACAGCGCGGTTAAGGCGTTTTTTCGATCATATCCATCGTTAACGAGGATGATCGACGAGCATCGATTATCCCCGTGGACAAAGGCTGTGCAAATTTTTACATTGCCTCGCGTTCAACATACTCGACGAAGGAAAGATGTGATCCCGTGGCTGAATACGTGTCCTACACGCGACCATTCCATTTGTGGGCGGTTCGCTGACATTTCCATGACGCGTTGTTGGCCAATACACGGTGGAAATTACGTAAGGACATTGAAAACTTGCGTTAAGCCGTCTCTCGATGACAGAGACCCGACGAACGGTCCAATAATTTCTTGTCGAGTCGAACGAGAAAAAAAAAAAAAAAAAAAAGAAACCATACGCAGTGCAATTTTCTCTCGAGCCAATTTCGCGAAACACTAAACTGGAACCGCGGCTCGGAACGACGGTTTGCCAACGAGAAAGTTAAAATTTTATTGCCGTTTCATAAGAAAGGACCAACCGACCGAGCGTATTAATTGAAAGATTAGTCGTCGACGCTTTAACAAGCGGAACCGTTCGCTTTCTCTTCGATTTGAACCGCGATTTCGTCGAGGTTAAACCGCCTTACGGTAACAATTGTTTCGTGAAATTGTTAAAAATTTACAAGTTTCATGGTATCGATAGGGTTGGATTGGAATTAAAAGATTTCACTATCGTCAACTATCAATTTAATCAAAACTTTCTACATTTACTTCATCTTATATATGCATCTGATAATCCTAATTACTCTCATAATTACTTTCACTCGGTTTCATACGACGCTCGAACGAGCTCTCCCGATTCTCTGTGTACAGGATGTTGAAAAAAATAAGAAAAAGAGTTGCGGTCAAACTTCAGGAACATGAAAGTGTACTCGTTAAAACAAAGAAAAGGATCAACGATTAATATCCAGACAAAATAAATTGATAATCGCCACACTATCGAACAGAGAAATTTGTTGCACACTGCAACTGCACGAATTCAATTGCCAACCTAATACTTGACACTAAACTAAACTAAACGAATTACACAGTGCGACGAGAATTTCAAAGTAAAATATATCAATTCTTCCTCATCTTCTCCATCGATTAATGAATATCGCTTCCCGCTTCTGAACCATAAAGGACCGATCGAACGCGATCGACTCATGAAAATGCCATACCCCTTCGCGATAATTCCAGACCCTCCTCGAGGGTGTAGAAACACCTCTCGCCATCGTCGAATCATCCGCTCGTGTCGATCTCTGCCTATCCTCCTCCTCTTCGTCGGTGTCTTCCTCCTCCTCCATCTCGTAACGTCTTCGTCGTCCAGAGTACGAGTCCTGCACAGGACGACGTCGACGTCTCCTCTCGACGGTGGTGTCAGGACTCGATCGAATCCTGATGATCGTCGCACCGTTTCGCGTGTCCACATCACGAGGACGATCCTCGCCACCGAAATTGTACGGTTCCAATTTCGTGCATCGTTGTTCTCGCCTTTCAGCATCCTCTTCGTACACTTCCGGCGAAGGATCTCGCTCGATCTCCGAACGACCATCAGGATTCGCCCGATACTTGCTGTTCTCTCGAAGATACTTGCTCGCGAAGATACGATTACTCTCGTGCCAACACTTGGAATTAAATTCCTCTCGATCCTTCGAATCGTCTCGTTTCGGTGGCGTCAACGGTCTGCTATGTCTGCCCGGTCTTTTCTCCAGCATCTCGTGGCTCTTGCTCCTCGGGGAGCAACGTCTTTTCGACGTCTCTGGATCTCTCTCGAGATCGCAATCTCGCTCGTTGCCGGCCGGCGACTCGTCCTCGTGATTTTGATAAGACACCGTACCGAATTCGACGTATCTTCCATTCGGTGAATGTCTTCGAAAGGACACTTTGCTCGACTCCTCGTCCTCGTCGTCCTCGTGATCCTTGTAAGAGATTCCAGCAAACTCGACGGTTTTCTCT
The DNA here is from genome assembly GCF_051020975.1 of Osmia lignaria lignaria. NCBI lineage: Eukaryota > Metazoa > Arthropoda > Insecta > Hymenoptera > Megachilidae > Osmia > Osmia lignaria. The sequence continues at coordinate 8,610,200 of NC_135033.1, read as the reverse complement.
TTCAACGAGTTCTTACGAGACAACTCGTTCGAACGATCCTTGAAACTTACTCTGCCGATGTCCGAATCCTGCTCCTTGCACGGCTGGTATCTGGCCGATTCAGCGTCGTGTTCTTTGAAGGTGATCCTACTAACACCGTCCGCGTGTCCTTTAAACGATCGTTTCCTTTCATCCTCGTCGATTCGGTTCTTCGAGGAGATCCTACCGTAATCCGAATCCTTCGACGAATTCTTCCTTCCCGTATCCTGGAGCTGATCTTTGAACGAACTCTTCCTCGAAACGTGTTCGGGATTTTTCTCTAAATACTTCCTCTCGTTATCCTGAGCCTTGAACGAGTTCTTTCTGTACAGATCGTTTTCTTGATCCTTGAACGATGTTTTTCTAGTCGAATTCGATTCTCTGTCTCTGGAGTGGCTCTTTTTCGAATCGTTAGACTTGAAGGAACTCTTCCTAGACACCTGTCGATCGTGATCCTTGAACGACTCCTTTCGACCTAACTCACCTTCGGAATCTTTTAACGAAACTCTTCTGGAGGATTCGAGTTCTCTTCTGGGTTCTACTACGGCTCTTTCGTATCGTTGTATTCGCACATCGAAGTCTTCCGGGTTTCCATCGTAGACGTAGCTTCTTCGTTTTGGACTGTCTCTGACACGAGGATGATCCTCCTCGGGTTCTTTGGATCGTCTCTGATGATTTTTCTCTAAATTATCAGAGAATAATTTAGGGTTATCGTTGAATTTCTCTGTTCTTCGATCGATGGAACGACTCCTGTTCTCTTCGCGATCGAATTTCTCTGTTTCTCGAGCCTTGGATCTGGTGGATCTTCGATCGTCCTCTCGATCCTCCTTCTGGATTCTAATTTTGTTACGATCCTCGTCCCGGATACCAGTTTTCGGTCGATAATCTTCTCTGTCTGGACTGAGAGAATCGTGATCCATCCTCGATTTCAATTTGTCCTCTTCGCGACACTTGAATCGTTCGATCATCGCTCGGATCCTTCGATCCGGCGATCTTCCGTCCACAGTCAAACTCTCGATCTCTTTCAAAAGCAAATCTCTCTCGTCGTTTCGCTGGGAATCGAGTTTGACGTCGTTTCTCGATCGAGAATACTTGGGAGTTTTCGAGTCTGAATGATCCCAACCGTCCTTCTTCCTCGATCGGTACGATCCAGTCTGATCACGATCGATGGATCCTGTTCTGGCACGATCGTCTCGCGACACAACTTCATCCTCGTAACGATCCGGCCTGGAGAAGTGGTTCTTCGAACGACCGTTCGTTAATCGAGATTCCTCCGGTCTGTCGTTCAGCTTCCTCGATCTCTGACTCTCGTCCTGGACGATGTCCTTGATGTCCCAGGCGCCGAAGTGTTGCTTGCTCTTTTTGTACAGCAAGTCTGGATCTTCGTTCGAGTGTTCCCTGTGGTTGCGAGCGTTTCTCTCCTCGTCCCTTTGCTGCATGCCAAAGTGATAACGATTCGTCCCGTTTTTACAAGATTTTACCGCTTCGTCCTCTTGCTCGTCGCGAAAATGATCCTTGTGGTACGAGTTGATCTTCGTACCTTCCTTCGTCGTCGACGATCCAGAACCACGAAGACGAGACATCTTCTTCTTCCAGACACTCTTTCCTTCACCGTCCACTTTTCAACTTTCTTGTTTTTCAGCTTGTCGGTCGGATCGATCGGTCTGTCCGCGATTCCAGTTTGTCACGCGCGTAACTTCTCGTTCGAGATCGAGACAGAATCGAGAGAAGCGACGGAAGTCACAGTTATTCGATCGCGTATCGACGAAGCTGCCTCGGTGTCGAGTGCTGGATTCAAGAACCGAGCGACATTGCTCGCGGTGTCAAGGAACTCGACGACGCGTTTCGACGTTCCAGCTGGAAAACGAGACCAACAGAAAGGAAGACACGCGTCGCGGCTCGATCTCATCGATTCGACGATAACGTGGTGTAACTAAGGTGATCGAAGGAGAGACGGAGACGGTTCGATCCGTCGTGGCAGTTTCTCCTCGAGGTTCTTTGGCCACCTTCGAGCGGACGAGTGAGTACTTCGGATATCCCTTTTGGTGGCTCCTTTTTCGCGAGACGAAGCCGGCTTCGGCCGAACGAGCGGAGCAGACGACCCTGAAAGTCGTCTGTGGACTTTCACGAACGCGAGCACTTTGCCGGTTCGAGTCACCACGAGAGAGTGCACCGGAGGAGAGCGTGTTTCTCCCCTCCCCCTTTTCCTCCTCTTTCTTCCACTCCCTTCCTCAGCAACCACCTTCCTACCACCTCCCTCCTCGCCCCTTTTACTCCGCTACTTTACACACCGCCGCCTTCTTCTTCGCTGTCCTCCGTCCTCTTGGTCCTCCCCGAGGTGAGGCGGACCACTCGATTCTCCCGTTAATCCGGCTCCTCAGCGTCCTTCTCTTCATCCGCCGCCACACGTCCACGTGAGCTCCACTCGAGTTCCCTCGAGTTCCCTCGAGTTCGACCGAGTTCACCGAGATTTTCCGACTATTCGATACACGAGGGTGAGGGTTGTGAGATTACGTTTCGATTTTGGTAAACCCGCGAGTCCTTTCGAAGATATCTAACTCCCGAGTTAACTCCCTACTATTACACCGAGTTACAATTTTCCCCTTAGTTTCTAATCGATCCTCAGGAATTCTTCCGTGAAGTCGGCGATACACGGTCCTAAGTGTATATACTTCCCTTTAAATATACCCTCCTTGCCATTTTACGATCCTTCTTTTGCAAATATCACTTTCTTAAATTAACATTAACCACACGCGGAAGTGATTAAAAACATTACTGCCTTTTCAATAAATTATGCAATACTGGAGCATTTACGCGTATAAATGAATGTTCGGTTTATAGGTATATTTTTTTTTCCTCTCTGTTGGCATCTTTCAAGGGAACATAAGAGCAGTTCCACTGGCACAAGATGACGATGTAGTTACGTAATTGCTGTTCGCCGCAATCGGAAGCAAGAAATTATAGTGAAACGATGCTGGAAACTACACAATGTAGCCCGTCTCGATTATCCTTTATTGGACGTTCGAGCTAGTTCGATTCTTGTCCGGTCTTCTAGACTCTTGTCTAATTATAGTCGTTTCTTCCGAACGATCGACGCTTCGAATCGGATCATTTTCTACGTTGAACCACTGCTCGTGATAGTTCCACTCGTTATTTCGCCTTTCTAACGACTGTGCTTTGCAAGTTAATGAGGTTTTAGCGGATGTTTAACGAGTCAGGAACACCAAGATCAGAGAAACGTTATCCTAATTTGATTCGTCTTCGGGAAGTTCAGGCTGATAATGGGGTGATAGATAAGAGAAGAAAGAAGAGCTAATCCCCCTTTGACTACGATGCTTTTATCTCGTTTATGTTCGATGGAACCCTGGAGAAATGTCGTTGGAATGTTTCAACGAATAGATCTCCTCCTTCCAAAATTTCCTAAAAACAAGGAAACTGACGAGGCGAATTACACGTAGACGGGTTTGACTCATCGAGTAACTCGAAAAAGAAGGCACAAGGTGGTCCAAGAAAACAATATAGAACGACACTCGTGTCTTCCTCGAAAATCTCTTCAAGGTACTTTCGTCAGCTGGTCAGGCCCAAGGAAATGAACCTTACCGATGATTCACGGTGCGAAACGAAGAAGAAGAAAGTAACTAAAAGCCGGTGCTTTGCAAGGTTGAACAAACAGAGTGCTGTCACGAAAATGAAAACATTTGCGGTTCACTTGCGCCATAAAATCGACGGAAGCGGTGGTTCGTTGTAACCGGTCGATCCTTCTTTAATGAGACAAGATAATTCGAGTTAAACGAGGGTGGTAACGGTGTCGTTACGCTTCGGGAGAAGAAAACGGTGCTGTATCATTCGCCGATTACTTTACAACGGTTACGATTTACCAGTGATCACGATTTATAGCGCATCGATAGTTAGAAACAGCGTTAGTTTCCTCGAATCAGCAAACAATTTCGTTTCACATCGGGCAATCGAAGTAAAAGTGCGAGCTGCATTGAAAACAGAGCAAGAGAAGGAGAGAGTAAGAGAAAGAAACGTATCGGTTATGTAGGCTAAAGGCTGTGCACGATCGATTTCACGATCTTCCTTTATATACATACGCATAAACGTGAAATCAAGGCCGTAGTTTTAATGCATCCTCTTCGATGGTCGACGGAAACTCTCGCTTCCTCCTACGAGGATCCTTTGAAAAAGTCGGTCGAACGTCGCGATAATGAAATATCCTCGACGGATCTGCCGACACGCAAGCAGGAACGTACGTAAAACTTAGCAGAACACGCTGGTAATTCGAAATAACAGATTCCTCGTAATCTATATTATCAGGCACGGTACTAAGCGTGTTTCTACCGCGGCAGCCAGCTTGTTAACGCGTCGATTGGCCGAGTGAAAACGCGTTAATTGACGGTCTCGTTATGGAAAAAGAAGAATTTTAACGCTGTTCATAGGTGCTACGTAACAGAGTTCTTTCGAAGGAACGAACACCACGGGACAAGGAATTTTTCGTGGAATCTCCAAGCTACAGCCCTGTGTGTGGGCCGCGACAAGGTCCTGTCACAACGCCCCCGCCATCTCCGTGCACACTTACGTGTTTGTGTACGTACAGAAAGGTGTAACAGTGCGGTGAACGGGGCCTTACGCGCCTATCGACCTTTTCGCCCGAAATGGTGAGACCGAGTCGAGGATATCCGTCGAATCGACGCGACGCGACGGTTTGCTCTTCGATTATCTGTGTCACGGAGAGAGCTACTCCCGATCGACCCGATCTACCGAGAAAAATCTTCGTCGCTCTTCTTCGCATCGGTGGAGAGACGATGTTTATGAAGGGAAAGCAATACGTATACTTCTATCAGACAACTTATGCAACAGTTTTTCCAACGACTCGTTCGCCTTCTGGATTTTTCACCGACAGACGTCGATCGACGCGTAAAATCGTGTTCCAGGCTGTTTCTGCACCGAGGCGCGTAAAAATGAGATTAATCCGGAAATAGAAGCGAACGATATAACGTAATCGCGAATAGGTAGTGACATACCACTCGTAAAAAGGTTTTATGTGAAGATCTATCTTGGCCAAATAAATCATTCACGACCCTTGTACTTTAGAGATTCAAGGGTGACACTGGAAGAGTTCGAATGCGTCGTTCGCGCGATCCTTCGATAATTAATGAATATGCGCGAATACTAGGCCGGTCTGACGGTGGACGTGTAATTTGCAATCGTGCCCGCAATAACGTTTACCGAACGAGCGTTCTCTCTTGTCCTACGCTTTTATCCTACAGCCATTAATTCCGATCCGCCGTGAACCGGTGGTCGTTCGGGTAGCCTAGACCCCGTTACCACGTAAAACGGACAAAACGGCCAGTCCAGGTACGCATCGTTTTCCATAAACCTTAAGCTTTCAAATTGATGTACCATCAGCGTCGTTTCGCGATCGTTTGAATCGTTAGCTGGACAAGGTATGCCACACGAACGGTTCAATTTTCATTTTCACACAATCCGTCTTTAAGAATCGTTTCGTGGAAACTGTGACAACCGCGTAAGAGAGGTATATCATGGGTTCGCGCTTCCGCGAGTAACGGCACCGGGAGCAAAAAGCTTTTTCCTAGATGTGCAGCTAGGATTCTGAACGATCTTCAGCTTCTTTCCACGGATTTCTAACACATTTATCAATCAACGTCTCGTAGGTGAAGGTTTACGGTACAACAGTGTGACCTATGGGAGCAAAAAGCTTGCAAATCGTCTTTCGCGATTCGACTCTGTAATTTCAGTAAAATCCTACGTTCTCACGAGATTATGACGTGGACCGAAAAATTCCATCTATCAGACGCGTTGCTATACGGCTACGTGGTACTTGAACAAAGAATCGTACCACTCGATAAGCTCGAGATTCCAACGTGCTCTAGTGAAACGAGAACACTGGTTCAAGTGACTCACCGTGGTATTATGAACCAGCTCTGAACAACTGTGACATGCGCCATTAAATACTTAACAGTATTGTTGGGATTATTGTTAAGCAGATCTGGTGGTGCTTAATTACTGTAAACATTAACGGGGCACAAATTTAACCCTTCTATTATCTTAGAAAGTTTGTGAATTTTGCAAGTGGTGATTAAATAGTACTTCAACTAAATAACGGACCCATTTAACTTTCGAATAAAAATATACATTTTCAAATTTAAATAATCGCGACTCCGAATCGATCGATCGTTTCCGCTTGATCCAACAGCGACATCAGGCGGTGATCGCAAGACTGTTAAAATGAACATCGACCATATCCCAGGCCGGTATTAAAGGGATCTACGAGTGTCGGAAATTTGAAAAGCAATGGCGCTTCGATTTCAAGCACGGGCCGAAAGAGATGCTTATAAAATTAAAATCATTCAACGATTTTTTCGTTCTTCGATAATCGAGATTTTTTGAATGAGCGCCTTACATCAGCGCACCCACGTCGATAGCCTTGCTCTTTAAAGGAATCGTGTAAAAGAGAATCCGACCGCTAGGGATTATCGAATTTCGATGGAGACCTGAATCCCGCATAATGTCTACTTCAATTTGAATTATCCGTAACGTATCGTAACGTGCGTTGGTCGTTATTGGATGTAGATGCTGCGCAAGGATACGCGTTCGCAGAAAACTTGCTGAACAAATACGGGAAACGAGCGTCACGCTGTGGGTGTTACTGGTTACGTATATTTCCAGCCGTTTCTGATAAACTACTTTACCGTGAATCGCGAATTCTGCTCGTTTAAAGGTATATCCCGTGAATCAACAGGGGAAAGGGAAGGAAAAACTTTCCTCTAATCGTCGAATGCATCAAATAAACGTAGCCAGGGAAAGAAGTGAACCGTACGAATTCTTCTTACGACAAGCGCGCATCGACAACCGCATACGTCGGTGTCGTTGCAGGTGCATCATTTCATTTGACGCAAGCATCGCGATTACCCGAGGATTATCCTAGCTAAGCTACTCGAACCGTCTTTCTCTATCTTCGCTGGAGAAAAGACACGATAGACGATTCCACGGTTTAGAATAGCCATGCGAGATTCTAATTTCACAAGGAATCGGCGAAAATGAACGCTGGCATTGGAGCGATGTGATGTCACGCGGGACCGGAAGTGGCGTCATTTAAACTGTGCGTCCAATATGAAGCATAAATAATTCCTGTCTGGCCAAGGCGGCCTTTATTATTCCGGGTGTACGCAGCCGGCATGATAATCCGCTTTCTTCCAGTCGAATTCTACGTATCGAATCGGAGGCGTTGTTCCCCGAGAAGGCTTGATTCCCACAGAGACCATCGAGTCGAAACTACGATGAACCAGGGTGGAGAGAAGAGAAAAGAAAAAAAAGTATCGTAGGTGATGGGAAACGAGATCATTTTTCGAAGCTGTGCGAGATAAGAATTCCATTTTCACGGTGCCGATAGTTTTCCGCGCACGTCGTAAATTTTCATGCCGGTCAACGAAGAAAACAAAAGACACCACCGGATCGAATGGCGATCTGCCAGCTACGGTGTTGCAGCATCTTTCATCGATTCATTCGAACGGCTTCGAACCCACGTTACCGATGTAATCGTATCGAAGGGACAAGAATGCGAACAGCCCGGGGATAAATTAATGTCGCTAATGAGAAAACAGTCAGACAATCGAGTGGGTTAAACCGGCAATCGGCACAGTTCCTTTACGTCATCCCTCAGCCTCGAGGGCTTTCCCTTTCTTGCACGGCTTTCCACGCGCAATCGGCCGTGATTCATCGAATCGTTAGCACGAGCCAGCTCGGCGATTCGTTAACACAAAGCGTTCCAAAGTATTTCGATTAGCATTTCTTTATTACATTATTCATAAAAGCGACGTCGAAACGACCTACGACGTTCAGCCTCGAAAGAACGAGCAGCAAAAACAAGAGGAAGAGAAAACTTTTAGTGTATCCTCCATTATTCGGAATACGATTCGTGCATAGTACTCGGTTATTGACATAGCGGAGAGACAAGAGGAAAGTTGACGGTTGTTTCGCGAGCACGGGACACCATAGAATATAGAACCTATGGCCCTGCGACACTGACATTCCCGAACGATTGTGTCACGCATGCTTATAGGCTACGAATGCGTTTTCGAGTCAAGCTGCTGCGTGTTGCGTTCACGATCCCGCTCCAGCTCTCGGGTCACTGTCACCTGCGCTCGCTCTCACGTGTCCGACACGCTACTCCAGATATCACCGCACGTATATAAGTACGTTCCCGTATTTTTCTTACACCGGCAACCACGAAACGGGAGCAACTATTGCGCGAAGAATGTCGTTCGCGTGGGACTGTTTCAATTCGATCGAACTCCTTTGCCTCGGGAAAGCTTGCACGAAGTGTTTCCGCGTTTCCCGCCTCTTAACGCCTATTGTCTTAACAGACTAATAATAAAATAATAAAACCGTAAAAATTTCTTCATTCCCCAAGTAACGGCACCCTTATTTTACTACCCTATATCCTTCGAACCGACTCTGAATACCCGGAAGAAACATTCTTCCCTAGTCCCTTCCTGTTTTCCATATCCCTTCCGTAGAACTGCCATGGAAGTAGTAAAACTACTAGTCCAAGGGAATCCTCCCTTGCAAGGATTATTGTATTTTTCATGAGTTTCAGAAAAAGTTGGAATGTTCTGCAGCGAGAAACGTAACTGATAATATCATCGAAAATGAGCTCGACTGGTGCCACGTGTTGTCGGGTAAAGAGAAGTGGAAAGGAGGAATCTTTCGAGCACTTTGGTAATCCAAACGACTTTCCATTAAGTAACTGGACGCGACTAATGGATTACCAGTTGCTTCGCGTGATTTCACGCGATTAATCGGTCGACGTGGGCAGATGACGAGTCCACGAAAATGGTAGTTCACGGAAACGATGTTGCAAGCGTAGAATTTCATAAACATATAGGTAGACTGCGGCGAGTGGATATTATGCTGGTTCGCGTACCTTTCTGCATTTTATACGAAAAAATTTACTAATAACAAGGAAGAGTGTTATTAAATTACGTTAAGGTCGGGTGGAAAGGATTGACCGTGGTTCCTAGCCGTGTCAGGGTCGTATCACTTGATCTAATAAGGGTTAATTGCCCCTGCGGTTCAACGATGTTAGTACGCCATTGTATAATTTATGAACGACCACGTTACGTTATGTTTCCGAGTTGCGCACACGCGTCGTGCTCCTAAATAATCGCGACGGTAACACGTTGTTGGCTGTATCTTCAAAGTTAATCCTCTCGGCTCGTTGTTTCCGTCACGGTAAATCTGTTCCCCGACGATTTATGCACGATCGTTGCCGAGTGTTTATGAAACTATTAGCGAATTCTCGAGTGGCAAGGAATGCGTCAAATTCACTCGGTTAAAATACCTTTCCAAGACTGACAGTTGTACAGCTGGCAAGATGTAAGTATCGGCGTGTAAAGAGATAAAAATTCGCGAATGGTGATAGATAAAAATTTCTTCACCGAGAAGAACAATGAACGTGTGGGACGAGCCTTATCGAGTTGTCGCACCTTGGAAACAACGAAAGCAATGACCCTAAATTTATCTGGTATCCTTAGTAAATGAAACGTGCAAATTACAGTAGCTTTTTGTCAACTACCCTCGAGGGAAATCCACGTCGAGTCAATTACCAAAAAGAAAAGAATCACGTACTTTCTCGGACTACTGACAGAAGATAACCCGGCGCGATACTTTGATCAATAGAAAAACTAGAATACAATGGCGTGTAAATGTACAAAAAGAAAATGAAGTATCGATGGTACGTGTAATAAATTAATTTCGATAATCGACGTTCTAACGTATCCACTTTCATTATTTACTAACCCACGGTAAAGGATAATCCGGTGTCTAAACCGAGAGAAGTATCTTTGATGAATGAACATGTTGTGGTGGAAACATTATTCCAAACGATAGGAACGGCACGCGAAACGATCGTGGATGAAAAGGCTCTTCTGTTCCTTTTTGCCTAGCTGCTTCTGTTTCTTTCAGACTCCCACGTATTCATTTCCAACGCAAAGACATGCAAAGACTCGTTGTTCTTCTCTCTGTCTCGATGCAAGCACACTCGAGAATCACGAAAAGAAGGAAAAAAAAAAAAGGGACAGCCAGTTGTAGTTGGACGTAAAATCAGGCCGAATGGCCGTTAGCTATGGCACCTGTTCCAATCCGTTCACCAAATATCCCGCAAAAAGAAATCTCAAAGTGTATTGTTCCAACGCGTTACAATCGCGACCCCGATTTCTCTATCGTCAACCTGCCGGCTAAATATCGGCCTCCTCCAAGGGCACAGTGATTGCATATTTCCCTTATCCTGAATACCGCAGACACACACTCGAATTCCTTACGTCCTCGACACGAGTTCAGCCTTGATCGGAAACCGTATCGTTGGACCGAATGCTATTATCTTGAACTTGGCCCTGGGATATTGCCAGTTATAGTTGTGTAACGTTTTAAATTAATTATTATCGACGTACACTCTGCTCGATTGCCGTTTATACAAAATTCGACTGTTCAATTATGTAACCGCTACTTTTCAGAAAAAGATAGCCTCGATTAACCGAGTAGCTAATTAACTGTACAAATCAAAGAACAGGTGTACGAATGTTCGAACGTGTTGCAATCGTATTTCGAGTCCATAAAAGCGCAGATGCGCGCGATATACGATGGTTCATAACGTTCTGATAAAGCAAAGACAAATAGACGCTTACGCACAGGTAATTTCTGCGGGTTAAATCTCCTGACAAATACGCTACTGTTGCCGGAAATTGAGCGAAGATAAAAGAATATTCCGATCAAATCTAAGCGACCTTGCTCAATATGGTTCAATGCGCGATACGCGTATTCCAAGAGAATCTTTCATATTTTTCGTTCACTTTGACTCGACCGATCGATACTGGCGCACGTTTAGTCAAACGCAAGCAATTTCCCGCACAAACGATTCCAAACGAAATCCTTCGAGCAAACGCAACGACTACGCTCTTCCATCCACCAGCCTCGCGTGTTCTTTCGACAACGATCCTTCGTCCGGATTAAAAAGCTGTATGAACGTGAAACGAAGCAAAAGAGGAAACACGATTTCTCAATTTCTTTTCGATCGCGTTTCCTTGCAACTTCTTCAAAATTGTCATTTTTAATACAGTTTCTCGCCAAGGGCACACTGAATTTCTGTTTCGGTTACTTTCGGTTCCACGGAGTTGTATCAAAAGATGACACGGATCCAAGGACTCGAGACAATTATTCCAATTCCTGTCCGTGTCTTTGTTTCATAGCAGAAGCAATTCGTCCCGCGGGACCGAAGGAAAAAGCTAGGCTAACCTTTCGAGGACGAATCAAGCCTAGAGGGGATGAAAAAAGATCGAAGGGTGCAGCCTAGATAAGGCTTGAAAAGGGCGTGGTTGATTATACTTGGCTATATACACCGCGAACCATGTGTTCACCTTTTCTGCGATAGGGTTGACAGCTTATCTCTAAACTTTCGATCCAATTAATCGCGGTGCGAAAGCTGATACCTTATTGGAAAACGTTTAGGCTCGCGTATACATACAGGATGCATCGTTTTTGCTCCGTGAACATTCCGTAAAATTTCTAATATAAGAAATAGAAGTAGAAATGAATTGAACCAACGATTCAAAGTATATCTTGGCCCGCGATTGCAATAGAGAGCGAAACAACAAAGGCGTGACACGATTTCAAGCCTTCCGAATTTCACGAGGAGCGTAAAGCGTGGCGATATTGCACGCAGAAAAACTGCGTGTCGGAGGGAGGAAAGTTTGTGGCAAGCTTTGAATCGTAGAGAGGAACTCGTCGAAGCATGAAATTATAAATGAATCGAACAATCGCCAGTCATCCAATTCATTCGGAATCCCAAGAGGCTGAGAGCTGAGAGAAAATAGTTTGCACGCGAGTTTGCGTTTGCTCGATGTTCGACAGAATTAAAATACGTACGATAATTACGGGCTGAGAAAATGACTGGTCGATTCCACATCGGTGGAATTAATTCTGGACACTTTGAATAAAAATATTCTTTACTTCATATTTCTGCAGAAAATGTATATTCTACTATGCTAAATTGAATACCGTAATATTTTTATTGTACTCTATAATATTTTCACACGATTTGGTTTCTAAATGTCTTAAAATTTTAATTTTAAAAAATCTAAACTTTGCTGTAAATGGTCCTTTTACTGATTTTTTTTATATAAGGGACGCCCTGAAATTAGAAAACAATAATTTAAGTAAAAATTTAAAAGTGTCCAGAATCAATTCCACTAGTATATGATTAAATGTATCATCCAAGGATTCCGAGTACATTTCATTGAAATGAAAAGTAAAAACGTTATTGTGGTTTATCCAGCGATCAGATAAGCACACGTGAAATCGTATTATCGGTGCGTAATGATTATACTATACATCATCGATCAGATAACTTATGATTGATCGGGTACGAGTCACACAATTATCCGGTTGTTTACTTTCCATGCACGAGTTAATTGCGCATTAATCAGCCACCGCTGGTTAGCTGCAGGGAAAATCAAATATTTTATAATTTTTTTTAAGTAATCCACCTAACGGTCGATCGAACGCACATATTATTCGAAAGAATTAACCGGCCACTCCTGAAGCATGACAATCATCCATCTTGTTCGCTTGTAAACGCGTCTCGTGGGATTAGCAGCGTGCCGTTTGCAAAGTCGCTACGCTTTGACGTAGACGTAAGCCAAGTTGGCCGCGTTACATTATGATTCCTCTTGGAACATTAGGTAAGCATCCCACGGGAGTCACGCGATTCCCTAGTGAATTTTATCGCGAGTCACCAGTCGACACGCGAACCATGAAAACAAACCTACTTCTTCTTCTTCTTCTTCTTTTTCCTCCTCCTACTTCTGTTACAGTAGATATACATTCTAGCGTTTCTCTTTAAAAATGTTTTTCCGTTTGCGACGCGACAGCAAACTGCGGAAACGGCATCCTTTCGATTCATCATCTGGCCTAGTCGCGAGCGAACGTTTAAGGAAAATTAACAAGCGAAACCGTTTAAGTCGACACGAGAAACAAGCAGTCGTTTGATCGACTACAAAAAGAACCGAGGCTGCTTTGTTAACAGCAATTACCTCGCCCGCCCCGACGATCGTCAGTCACCGTTAATTGAAATCTCTTCGATAAACGGGTACACGTGTAACTGCCCACGGAAGTCCTACGTTGATTTCGCGTCTTCTGTCTGAACAGGGCGAGCTTCTAATAAATCAGCTATTTCTACCAGTCGAATCGACCGAGCGACCCGATCTCAATTCTATTAACCCGTTTCCCGTCAAGGTTCACCGATACAATGTTTATCGTAACGATCACCTCGATTTCTTTCGGCGAAACAAATTAACTAGCACTCAATTGGCAACAGATTGCAATACGAACCGTGGGATGTCGGTTTGCATCTTCCCGATACGTTTGAAGTAAAAATAAAGCTTCGTTCCTTGTTGTAATTCGTTTTTAATTCAATTTCAACTGCATTAAGGTTGCTTCAAAGATAGCGCAACACAATATGAGATCGTTTTGTATATCAATGATGAAGACATAAATTCTCGAGCGATGAAAAACGAGGATGCACGCTCGGATAATTAAACGAGTCTGATCGCTATGAAATAATTGAAAGTACGTTTTCAAAGGTATCGGTCTTCCCTTCCTTCGTAACGTGTTTATTTCAGACATTTCTTTATCGTCGAAAGTAAACGAGATATTTAACGATTCCTAGCCAATCGCTAATGGTGTCGTCCGATCGGCTCGATCGGTTTCGAACGAGACGATTCTCTAGTCGACACTGGGTAACCATGTTCGTCGTTCGACGACTCGTTTAACCGTAAATGAAAACACGACACGAGCAACATTGGCACGATTCTCTGCGTTCTCCGACACGCGTAAACGTTCCTCTTCACCTCCTTCTCTCGGCTTGATACGCTCTTTCGAAACTGAATCGGATTTACGTCGATACGTTCAATCAGAAGTCACGTCCAAAAATGGTAGTCTCGTAAATCGTAAAACTATCTTTGGTAGCCTGTTCGTTCGCCTTTCGTTGCAAGATCGTAAAAGTGAAAATTCCAGCTAAAGAACCACGTAATTTCGTACAGTTTTCCTCCTTCGAACTTTCAATCGAACTTAAAACGAACTGGGAATATAAATTCCTTCGGTCTCGAATCATCAGCTTGGATGTTTGCTAACGATTTTAACGATATTTTCTGACTCACCTTGTATTTAAACGATCTGTCTTTCGTGTAATTAACATTCAGTGTTAATGTATTCCTCGCGTGTTCATATTACTGCAACTATAATGGAAACGTAGTAGTAAAGTGTGTCTCTACGTTCCTTCAAGGTTCATTACACGCTTAATGTGAGGTTGCATTTAATCAAATTTATTAGAAATTGATAATGTAAAGACAATTCCATCGAATTTTTCGTGCTAAGAAAAAGTATGGAAAATGAAAAAAGTGGTACGCGAAGAGATAGACGAGATAGCCTACTTTCGCTGGCGCACAGGCCGGAAGTTATGAGGTCGCAACACCACGGAAGTTCTTCGCGATGCATCATCCGCGCCTCGCGATCGCTCGATTTCTTTTCGAGACGACCACACGAGGCTCGCAACGATACATCGACTCGGATTAAGAACACGGATAATCCTTGATAACGATGAAAATTCTGCCATGGCACAGCGACGAACGGAAGAGGAATAGGGAAGATGAAAAAAAAATGAAACGGAGCGGTAGCTCGTTTCCTAACAGTGTCTCGCGCCGTTTCACGACTTGTTCCAGTAAATGATAATAATTGACCTAATTGCGGCAAATGAGCCGTTCGGTTAAATACACCGTGTAACTCGCGATTCGCGGCTGGCCTTTTGCGAAACAAGATTAATAACGGCCTGTCCGGCCAAACCGATGATCGATCGCGCCTTTTATCGCGGCAATTTCGTAAGGTAACAATAGCCCTACTTTTCGACGAGAGGTTAACGATTAGGCTTCTCTCGAAGTTGTTCGACCAATGAAAAAAGAAAAGTCCGACTCGATCGTTACGGAACTGCAAAGTTATCAAACGATAGCGTACGCGAACTAAGTTGACCATTGCTGGTCGCAAGCACGGGTAACCGGGACACGTGAAAGTCCTCGAAGTAACGCGAAACTAAAGTTCGAAAAATAAAAATAAAAATAAAAAATCCGAGCGGATAGGAAAAGGGGGAAAAAGAAAAACAGTGTCGAAGCGAATGGTTGCTTTCACTCGGACACGAAGATAGAGCAGCCTTCGAGATGGTGGCCACGGTACGCGCGACTGGTTTATCGCATCTTAATAACGCGAGACCTTGCGCTAACCATCGCGGCACCGTCTAAGCAAAATATCGAAACGAGATCCTTTGGCGTGCCAATTTAATTAGCAACATAATTACAGTACCACGAGCATCGAGCGAAACGTCTTTTGTCGAAGAAACTCGCGAATCATTACGTAAAACTAACACATTTTCAATTAAATCGCGACGTTACCCGCGTTTCCTGCAACGCAAGTTCCTCTTCAGAAACCCGGACGAAAGGTGTGTTCAAAGTCCGTCAAAAAGCAAACTTGCGTCATGATTTCCGACATTAATAACTGCGCCGTCTCGATCGTGACAAAATATTGGTTTTAACTTTTAGAAAGATCCTCGAGACACGTCGTCGTCGTCGTCGTCATCAAAGATTTGACGAGTGAGTCAATCGAATCGCATGATTCTCTTTTTATTTTCTCATCGATCGCTATCGCCGGGAACGATTACGATATAAAGTGTTCGTTGCAACACGATTAAAATCTTTTGTTCACGAACGGATCGATTAAGCGTCTCGAAAGGCGCTTCTTATTCGACCGGCAAAAAGCGCGAGAAATCGCGGGGCGATCGCGTTACGAGATTGCACGAGGTTCGTCAACGCTATTTATATCGGTTACACCAACTTCCTCTCTAGGGGTAACGTTATCATGCGACCGGCCTGCGTAAACAGCATTTCGGAGAGTTCTGCTAGCGAACAGACAAATGACTACATCTTCTCAACACGTTTAACCCTTTCGATTTCTCTTGAAAAGATCAATTGAAAATCTAGAATTTTTTTTTAATTTTCCTTTCGAGGGATCGGTTTCTGATCAACGCAAAACTTAGATAATTTTCTAAGGTAGAGGAAAGATGAAAATGCAAGTGGTGGAAGGAAAGTTTTTCCAAGAGACGAGGGGATAGTCTGAGCCTGGAGGGTTGAAATCGACACTAGCGTGTCGACTCAGCTCCGGTCCAACCTCTGGCTCGATGGAGTCGCGTTGCCATAGGCCGGGTACAGGTATCGCGTTACCTGCTGCACCAGCCTCGGTGTTAAGACACCTAATTGCACGTTATGTTCGACGCACACGTACGTACGCACACGAACCTGGCCCTTACCGAATGGTAATGCTCTCTCGGTGACCACCTTGAAAGAGATGAAAGTGGGTGAAGCCGGCTCGCATTTGCGGCCAGATACACCGGTGTTATACGAGTTTCCCCTGTCCACGTCGTCGACGTCGTCGTCGTCGTCGTTGTCGTCTCCGGCTCTCTCTCCTCTTTTTCTCCTTCGATGCAAATGATCGCCACTGACGTTCAATTAAACGCGAACAGTCCTCGTGGTTTTTTGCTTTTGCTCGGAGAAAGCTGATTAATCTAACCGTTAACCTTTTAAGTACTATGAACGCGTTTGTATCAAGCAATGATGGATACAGAGTGTTACCATCACCGACAATTAAGGAACTTTCTAAGAAAAGAATCAATGGGAGGAAATGCTGAATTTTAGTAAATCGTGTTGGATGGTTTAGTTTGAAGAATTAGAACCAGTCACCGCATCGCGATTTCATTCCGAGTCAACGTAGAATATATAATTAATTAGGTATAATGTAAAATCAAGAGTGTAATTAGAATGTAAGATTTTCAACGGAACAATGTTGAGAATTGTTAAAAAAAAAAAAACAAATAGTGCACCGTGAAAACTAAACGCGACACGGAACCCAAGACTTCGCGAGCAGAATGGACACGCGTGGCTGAACAGTATAAATCTAGGCGCGATCGATGTCCTCCTGGTAACCAGTCCCGAAGACATTCCGTTTCGTCGAATGGGCCTGGCAACTCAAGGATGACAAATTTCCAAGAAACTCTTTTGATTGATCCCTGTCGCGAATCTTTAAACTCGGATACCACGTGATTCTATCCATTTCCAAGCATTTACATAAATATGCGTATACCGTTATTTTCGTCTTAGAGCGCTCTATAAACCCATAAACTTTCATTAATGAGTAACGATTCCTGGTGTTTCCTCTGCAACCCCTTTGGGATTGGAACCGAGGGGTTGGGAACCACCGGGTTCCATAAGATGAGTGAAATGAAAATCTATGCCACGGAAATTAACTCCTGGATACTACTGACCCTATCAAAGAGAATTCTATATCCTGCTTTAGACAATACTCGGTTCGTAACTTATCTTTGATAACACGTAGACTGTTATTGAGGTGAGTGGTGACTTCGATGTAAAATTAAAAGGTAAAATTAAATTTGAAAATTCGTAGAATGATTAATGTACAACCGATCGTCGGCAAAAAGTGTGTAAAAAAGAGAAGGAAAAATTGCTCGATGACTGGTCAGATTGTGGAAAGAGGAGAAAATATATTCAACATGGAAAAGATGCCTATCGAGGCCACGGTTAGGCATAACTAACGACAGTGTCCAGACAACTATAGAAACTATACAATCGTTTGCTTCAACGAGAAGTAACGACCCCGTTCAAGGGCGTTGTATGTACTGTGTTACGCGGGCCAAGGTCGACCCGATTACGTGTACACGCGTCGAATGATGCTTTTTAAATAACCTTCATTGCTTCGGTTTACTTCATCGACCGACGATAACCTCGTAAATCGAGACGCATTTCGTGCAGATTGTCGCAGGCAATCATTTTTCTGCCGGTAGATTATCGTGCGATCTACGATCACGTCAGGAATCATAGCGTATTTTGTTTACAATGAATATCGTTAGATATCAATGTTTCTACAGCTATGTTCACGCCATGTGACAATGTTTTACATTGTTCGATGAAATCCAAGTACGATTTGAAATAAAAGAATTATATCTAGCATGCACTAAATGTTTGTGAATTTCAATAACTCACCCTGGCGTCGAAGGCATCAACTGGCATCCGCTGCACGCCGTTCATTTTGTTGATGAAGTTGTCACTTTTTCGGATCAACTTGCTCCTTTGCACTTTCGATCTCCAATAGTCCTCGTTGTTGGATAGCACACAACAATAATTTCGTATTCGAACTCTCGGTAGAATTGCAACGCGACACGACACGCGCGAACGTGACAGCACATGAAAAGTTTAAACTTGGAGGAGCCTAGGAGCCTCCTCGACGCATCATCGTTTACTTACGAACGCACACGATAACTGAACGACGTTCGCGTGCCTTTTGGAGCGTTCGGTGTTGATCGGGTGTTCGATCGAATGTTTTCGTGTCGCGCTCCAACCGGCAAAGGACGACGAGAAACGAAGCGATCAACTGCTGATCAAAACATGCTTTGCTGATTTAACAAACAACTGATTATTTACAATCTCGATGTGCAATCCACGGTTGCATCGAAACGATCGTAGCACCACGAAACGTACGAGTCACGCGAATAACGAAACGATAACGACGAAGGATGCCGAGTATGCCAAGGTTAGGTTTCGATCCTCGAACGATCTCAAGGTTCGTTTAGAAACTGATTATCGATTCCCGAGAGCGAGCTCGAATCCGATACTCCCTGTGTATCTGGTGGCATCTCGTTGACGATACTCGAGAACTAACGTTCACCGTACTACGGATCAAACGCGCACCACGTCGTGAAGAAGCACGCTTCGCGGTCTGCGATAAGAGATTTGAAACTCGTCGACTCGACGGGCACCGTGGTTCGCGCATGCGCCGACTGATTTTACTCTGAAACACGTGGTATCCTTCAGAGCATAGCCCCCCACCCCACCGCCACTTTTTCGCGGCGTGCAGAAAACTTTTGAATATTTACGAAGGACGTAAAAAAAAGCAATCGATCCGTCGAATCTACTAGCAATGAAATCTCTCCTAAATAAACAACTTCGAATTTCAAATCAGTGCAGATAAATTGCATTCGTGTCTCGATCGTTGCGTGAATACCGTTCTTGCGGATAAATTTTCATCCGCTCGAACGTTAGAAAGGACTTGGCCCGAAAGATACCACGAACAGGTACCACGAAGGTAGGCTACTCGAAAAGTCGACGTGTTCCGTGTCCAAGGGGGAGAGAAACAGGTTTAAGAGCGTAGTTGACCGGTCGGCTTTTAAATCGGTCATCTGTCTAACCGGTAGAAATTACGTTGATTCGAAATCAAACACTTGTACCACGAGCTTGGTCGGGGGATTCGAAACTCACTGAAAAACGTGATCGGTCGTGGAAACCGGTAGATCGAATCCGTACGAATTAAAAAGGAAGGTGAACGTGTTCGCGATCGAGCGATGGTTTCGTGACACCGAGAAAGAAGGAGGACACGTTGCACTCGCGATTGGAGAAACGATACGTCGCGGACAGGCACATGGCAGACATGTCCCCGCCGCAGGATTATACGTAGCAGCCGGCGTTCGGGCGCTCCGCGTCGCGACTGCCGGCGCGGCTAAAAAACCATACGATGACCTCATCACACCGAGTCTGTTCTCCTGCCCATGTCACTACTACTAGCCATCCTGAAAACATGCTAAAATCTCCTTTGCCTCCAGGAGGTTACTGTTCGCATTATCGCTTTGTTTGGAGCGTCCTGCCAGGTCACTAGGACATTCAGAAACTGCATTTACTTTCAAATGTCTTTGCCGACAATTTCGACAGAGATAATTTTGACTTTTGGTTCTATTTTTTAGAAATCAGTCAAAATCAGTATAAAACCTGCAAATTATTAAAATCATTATTTGACATACTTATATTTTAAAAAGACCGCAATAAATTAAAAATTTTTTAAATTCGATCCCACCGCTATCTATACAAAAATGCCGCAAACTACTCAACAACTTATCGATCGGGGAACACTATCGCTACCTATTGAAAAACAGCGGAAGTCGATCGATTTTTGAACATTTTTGTACTATGATAAAGCAGATGGTGTTGAGGCACAAAGTGATTGGGATCGCAAGTGCCCGTTCGCTGATGTTACACAATTCTACATTATGAAAAGAATAAGTTTGTGACATTTAGCATTTAAAAAGTAATTAACGATGGCATCTGATAAATCTGGCAATTCAAACACTGCACTTCCATCAAACGTTCAAATAAAAGTTGAACCTGGAACATCAATGCCTGTAACCTTAAAAAATATTAAAACAGAACCTGGTCTATCAACTAGTACAACCAGATTAACTTCTTTTCGTTTACCAAGAGATTTAACGTTAGGGGGTAACATTAAGACTGAGAAACCCAAGAAAATATATACACCAAACTTAAATGCTCAGAGAATAAAAAAGAAAGAGTAAGTTCACTTAATACCAAATATTAATCATTAAGTCTGGATTGATACAACAATTATGTTTTAGAGATGCAACACAAAATGATCATGCTAGATCAGTTAGAAATAGGGATCATAATAGAGGACGTGGCAGGGGTAGTAGATCTGATAGAGGCCGTGGTAAAACATCCAGCAATCTAATTCAGGTATATTGAAGAAGATATTTTATTAGATTGCATTCTGTACATGTATTGTTTCAGTCTAGTGGTGTTTGGTCTACTGGAATAACAAATGAAGCAACAAAACGCCACAGTAGTGGTGGTGGTGGTGGTGGTGGTTCTAGAGATACTGGCAAAAGTTCTCAGATGAGTTTAGAGAAACCAAAATTAGATCTAAATCGCAAGATTGATAAAGCTGATGAAGAAGAAAAGTTGAAATTATTGTTAAGGGATGATTTTATAGATGATGGAGAACCCTTAAATCTTGAGAATAGTCCTGTTATATTGCCAATGGTTAAAGAAGGTAATTCAGTTGCAAAATGTCAATGATTTGTGTAGCCTAATCACAATCATTTCATGTTTGTTATAGCAAAATTGTATAAAGAAGAAGTTAAGGTAAAAGTTGAAAAAGAAGAAGAAGAGATAGATAGGAAGCCAATCCTTTTAGAAAATGGAGAAGGTAAGTATGTTTTTTCTTTCAACAAAATGTTGTAACAATTAAGAATTACTTTTAGTACTACCACCAAAAAAGGAACCCAAAGTAAAGATATGTAAATCTGACACAGAAGTAAAAGATAAATTTTCACAGAGCATTCCCCAAATCATTGAAAACAAAACAAATTCTTACATTTTGATGCAGGTAGGAATATATTAATCTGAAAACTTGTATTTATCTCTATGATATGTTAATGTAACAAATCGAGCACAGTTTCCAGATTGCTTACCGGGTTTGATGAGCAGTGCGGATGATACGAGACCAAATCGTTCAAATACCTCGAATTTTGAAAAAGAAAACGAAAATAAATCCGAAACGGAAATGTGTACTCTGAATAGTTTAAAGCCTGGTATTCTGGGCAAGTTACAAATTTTGAAATCTGGTAAAACGCGCTTATTGTTGGGTGAAAATAACTTGATTGTAGAGGTTGGATCGCATCTGAGTTTTCGACAAGTACGTAATGCAAAACTAGCGTAAGTATTGAATGTTATAATAATAATAATTTATATTGCAGGATCTCATCGCGGCGAAAGTAGACAACGAAAAATTGAGTGGTGACCTAATTAATCTCGGACCAGTCAGTAGTACACTCATATGTTCACCGGATTGGGAATCTATGCTGGCCAAATTGTAGATATATTTATACTATTTATAAATTTTGTTGAATTAATGATGTATGATGATTAATCTATTGTACAATATGAACGGTTATTTTTCCCTGTTGTAAATCACGTATTTTAAATAATTCGATATGCGTAGAACTTGCATCACGTACAAGTTCAATAGTAACTCAGAAGTCTAAATAAATTTAGAGTTATTTTAGATTAATTTTTGTTATACAATTTATGTGTATAAATATCGCAACAAGAGGGCGTGTTAAGTCCGTACAAGGTACGTAATATTTTTCATCAAAACGCAATTTATTCTGTTACCTTAATATAGATAATTTGATGAAAAATTATTTTTATACAAATTAGATTTACAAATTAAACTTATTGTCCTATCAAATAAACATTAAATCATGAACTTATTAACTAAAAAGGATATATCTTTGTTCGGTTGTGCCGATACTTTGAAAAATGTAAAAATCGTACATTAAAGTGGCACAAGAAATTACTGTTACTACGGGTATAACATACGCTAGTTTTGTTTACTAAGTCAAGGAAATAACTATTGTATTTAACTCTGTAATCTTAAACTTACGTTTAAGATTTATAAAAATTAGGGTTTTATCGCTCGAGGACGAATTCATTTAATACCAGACTTCTTTTACTCAAGAAAATATGATACGGTAAAATCCTACTGTAGATATAATAAACAGAAACATCCGTGAATACAATTAAAGCAAGTGCATCGTAATACAGAAATACACACATATTACACACCCTTGTTAATAGATCACACAAAGTCTCAGTCACTTCTTTCTATACTGTGTCCTTTTTTCATCGATTTCAATGCTTTCTCACGAAGCTTTTTTTCCAGTTCTTCAGTGTTACCTTCACTCACATCAGATTCGTCAGAGTCAGCAACCTTCTTCTTTTTGTGCTTCCTATGCTTCTTATGTTTTTTGTGTTTCTTGTGCTTCTTATCTTTTTTCTTCTTCTTTTCTTCTACTTCGCTTTCCTAAAGAACACAAATTATGATTAAGAAATAATTTATGTCATCGTATTTCCCTTTCATCAGTTACCGCCGAAACGGAAAATTACCTCTGATTCACTCGTACTAGTTTTAGTCTTCTTTTTACGTTTTTTCTTCACTTTCTCTTCATCTGAACTGTCATCTACTTTCCTCTTCTTCTTTGCATCCTTTTCTCCTATCTCTTCGTCTTCCGTACTCGAGTCTCGTTTCGACTTCTTCACTCTTATTTTTGCTTCATCTTCGCTCGTTGAATCTTTCCTAGATTTCCTCGTTCTAGATTTTTCATCCTCCGAAGAACTATCTTTTCGTTTTCTTGTCTTTTTCGGTTCGTCATCTGAGCTTGAATCTTTTTTAGACTTCCTTAACCTAGATCGATCATCTTCAGCTTTGTTTCTTTTTGTTTTTGGGTCTTCATCTCCCGAAGAAGAATCTTTTCTAGATCTCTTAGATTTCTTAGTTTCTTCTTCTAAGTCTTTTTTCGGTCGTTTACGAGATTCATTTTCACTGGTGTCTCTCTTCCTGTTATCCTTCCTATCCTTGGAACGTTCGTCCAACGAATCTGTAAAAGTGGATAAAATCTTGAGATTGTAGTTAACTGAAATTTTATCAAATCTGAATAATTAATAAACTTCACCTCCTCGGTTCGAGTCTCTGATCTTTTTACTTTTTTCTACATGCTTCCTCTCGTCTTCGGAATCCGAGCTGGAGCCACCTTTGTCCGATTTTTCATCATCCGTAGAAGCCTTCCTGGATTTTCTGGACTTGTCTATTTTCCTCGATTTTTTCTTTCCTAAGATTTAAAAATAACACGAACATCGTTCAGATCATGCGTTAACATAACCTCAAATTAATTCTTACCTTCGCTTTCACTGTCATTCGAATCCGAAGAACCATCACGTTTCTCCCTTTTTGATTTTTTGATCACTTCCACTGGTTTCTTCAAAATCACTGGTTCCGACGATTTTTGACCTGACTTCTTTTCTTCCGACGTCGTTTTGATTGATTTAATCGACTTGTCATCTTTCTTTAATGGGAAATTGTCTCCCGACGAGAAGTTGGATTCTTCTTTCGGCGATTCTTCCTTATTATCCTCCCTGAAAGCAATAAATAATTATTCCAATTAAGAATATCGTAAGCAACACGCCGAAAAGCATTCGAACAACACTTACTTCAAAGGTTGTTTAACTTTAACTGCAGCTATGATGTCTTCAGTCTTTTTAAACGGCGAGGGCGTTCTGGACAGACTCTTAGAAAACTAGAGATAAGAGTAAAGTAGAAACATTTGAAATAGCAGAAAGATACAGTTACATGTAGGTATTATTAAACTTACTCTATGCCTAGTTACAGGAAGTGTGGTAGGTTGAAGCTTTTTAGGGGAAACACTTGGATCCGGTTTCTTGATAGTCGGAGGTTCAACCTTCTTCACTTCCTTCTCGGGTCGTTTGACGGGCTCTTCCTTAGGTTTTTCTTTTTCTTTACGTTTCTCATCCACGTGTTCCCGTTCCCTTTCGCGTTCACGTTTTTCCTGAGACGATTTCCGTTCGAGCGATTTTCTACACAAATAACAAGATACATTATTGGAGACTGTAAACAATTATTGTTTAAAGCTAAGCAAAAAATGAAACATAGCTCGCTTTACGCTCCAACAATCGTAAGGTCTGTAACAACATATAAAAAAAATATAATAATGATTTTCTTTACTCACCTGATCGCTTCATCCTCATTGCTAGAGGAACTACTTTCGCTACTTTCCGAGCTACTTGACTTAGACCTTCCATTTCGTAATTCTTTTCGCGATCCTGTATCGGTTGTTCTTTTAACTTTTTCATCCACTTTCTTCTCCTTTATCTTCTCCTTCGGATCTCTCGACCGATCGGGAGATCGTTTCGCATCCCTCGAACGATCCACCGATGCCCGTTGATCTTTAGACCTCGATCTACGATCTTTAGATCTAGATCTCCGATCTCTATCCCTTCTGTCCCTGTCTCTGGAACGGTCTCGCCTACTCGATCTGTCGCGAGAGGAAGATCTATCGTACCTGAGGGATCGATCCCGTCCATCTGGTGAACGACGCCTGCTGTCGCGACGATCCGGAGATCGACGCCTGTCTCGTCGCTCCGACGATCGTCGTCTTCGATCGAGGGATCTTCTTCTGCGTCTCTCACCGGGACTAGGAGATCTGCGCCGATATCTTGCCGGACTTCTGCGAGGAGGGCTTCTGTAGTAATTACAAGTTATCGATATTAATACCCGCGTATGATTTATGCATGCAATTTATCTTACCTTCGCCTACTAGGTGCTCTGCGCACTGATGGTGGCCGCATGCTGCGGCTACCGCTATATCTATCCAGCCTTTCCCTTTCCCTTTCTCGTTCCCGCTCCCGTCTTCTTTCTCGTTCTCTATCTATGGATCTCCTGAACAAAGAACCAAACAAGTTGAATGCAACATTGATTTATCGCAATTTATAATCTAGAAATTGTTTTACACACCTCCTGTTCCTATCTCGAGATCGATCGCGTGACCTATCTCGCGATCTATCCCGTGATCTATCTCGCGATCTGTCTCTATCTTTTGATCGACCTCTGTCTTTACGCGGCGAGGGGCTTCTTCGTTTGGGGACAGATTTCCTTTCCCGGCTCGAATCACTGTCGCTACCGCTATCATCCTTGTTAGTTTTTCTATACGATCTTTTAGCCTGCACTCCATCTTTCTTCTTTCTAATTTCGAAATCATTCTTGTCTTTCGCTCCTTTGTCTTCTTCTGACTCGGAACTGCTGCTTGTACTAGCATCTCGTTTCCTATTTGAATCGGGAGCGTCCTTTCTCTTATCGGGTGATTTCGAGCGAGACTTGGACGACCTGGAATCGCTCGAATCTGACCTCGATTTCCGGGCCTTGCTCCTGTCGATGCTTTTGGATCTTGATTTTTTCGATCGGGATCGAGATCTTGAATGGGATCTCGGTGACTTGGATTTCGTACGTCTCGATTTAGAACGATCCTGCGATCTGGATTTCGATCTCCTTGACTTGGATCTAGACCTGGATCTTCTTGATCTTGACTTGGAACGAGACCGTCTCGATTTCGACGCAGGCGATCGAGAACGGCGTGTTTTTGAATCTCGGCTCGGTGATTTGGATCTAGATTTTTTGGAACGGCTTACAGGCGACTTTGATCTGGATCTAGATTTCTTCGCTTTGTCAAGTGACTCGGGGGATGGAGTACGATTGTTCTTCTTCTTTCCATCGGCAATGCTCATTAGTTTGGCTTGCAATCGGGATATTGCAACAGCGGCTTCCCTGTTAAAACATTTTAATGAATAACCCTTTTGTGAGTTTACGTTAATTAAAATAAAATATCGATATTTACGGTTTCGTCTTAACGGGCATCAGCGGTATAGCGTTTTCAGGTTGAGGTGAATCCTCCCGTTCAACTTTAACTTCCGTCATGTCTTTACCGTTGTCCTTCAATGAATTTTTGCTAGGTGATCTTGAAGATGATCGTCGTTTACGACTCGATCTGTCGCGGTCTCTGTGTCGATCTCTTGATCGACTCCTCTTACTTCTGTAAACGATCATACAACTATTAATAATATATGTAAAATTAGACGAAAGTATAGGATTACGTTAGAACGCGGACAAGTACCTGTCCCTATCACGATCTCTGCTTCGATCTCTTCTACGCTCCTTTGACGAACCACGTTCCTTTTCTTCTTTCTTTATCTTGCTTTCGGCTTCATCTTTCTCCTTTTCCCTTTCCTTTTCTTTCTCTTTCTCTGCCAAAGAAGCTTGGAGCTTCTCTTGCTCCTCCTGATTTGATATATCGTGATTTAAAATAATCGGATATTGATTCGTTTATTTGGAAATAACAATAAAAGAAATCGAAACTGAACCTCGTGCAATGAAAAGCATTTAATCAACTGAACATTTTGTTGAACGACAAAATCTAGTTACTCAATTGTTTTGCTGTTATCAAATCATGTTCATGCAATTAAATCTAATGAACTCTGCATTCAGTCCATCTATTGTGAATATCGCATATTAAAAAATAAGAATATAAAAAACGGATAATTACCAAACGCTTTTTAATCTGATCTTTTTTTTGTTGCAAGAAAGCCTCTGGAATGCCCGTTACACTTTCCTGAGCAGAGACCAGAAGGTCCCATAATTCACCCATGAAAGATCGGGCATTCCTTCCATTCAGGAAGCCTGTTAGGTTGATCTGCATTTTTCGGGGGTCGGGAAACTGTAAAATATACAGTGTTCGAATTTATTTCTCTATCCACGTAATCGAAAACTTACATCAATGATTGACCAACGAACGTTCAATTTTTATGAAATTTTGAAATAAAAAAGTGAAATTATATACGATATTGATCTCGCTAGTGACGCTAACTGCTTTTCCCCCTCGAAAAAGCAGATTTATTTGTTGCATTTCTAATGTATCTTACCAACTCTGTAAACAGGATCGTTTCACGTCTGCGCTAATCAGTAATACGCTAAGAAAAAAAAAAATAATGATACTCATCGATAAACGCACAAGTAGCACAGATATTATATTGATACCTTCTCAATGAATAAATGCTGCTTAGGTGGACGCTGAAATAGAACTTAAAAATACATGTTGAAAGTGTTAGCTGTAAATGAAAGGATTAATTTGGAATAGAAGGAACACCGTTCCACCAACCTGTGATGTTGACAAAGAGTGTCAAACTGAGCAGAGATACCTCCGGCATCGACCATCAGCCAATCGCATCCGATTGACTGCATTTCCGATGAATCATTAACTGGAGAACAGACCTGCGCGATGTATAAAGTTCCTGGTTTCCTTGGGATGTTGTTGGAAGTACGAAGAATCTGGCAATCTGCATCTCAGTTGTATCAGCTCCACGGATGTCCTGATGGGATGATTACAGCATTCTGGGTAGGCAGCAGGGTGATTCCTCCTCCTTGCACGAACTCGAACCGTTGACTGCCCGTTGATGATGGGTGTCCGGAAGCTGCGACACAGCTCTCGCAGTTGCAATTTTGATGCTGCAACCACCTCGACAGAGGCAGTCGGTAGTAGATGAAGACGACGGTTGGCGCAGATAGTAGACGGATGCGGTCACAGCAGAGCAGGCATCTGCAGAATGGTAGAAGGCCCCGGGAAGAGCTCCGTACAAAGATGAGAAGAGCGGGAACAGCATGATGATGCGGCGATATTACTGCGAATACGCCGTTTCTGCCGATGACGACGAATCGATGGTGGATGAACTGCTTAGGCTGAAGTTTCAGCAGTGGTTCTAAGATGACGTTGACATACCAGCTGGCATCAGCTAGCGTTGACGGCTGATAGAAAGGCGGCCAATCGGATGTAGAGAGGAGCACATCCGAATGCCATTTGGACAATAGGGTTGAGCCCCACCAACGGTCTCTACTTATACTAACGGGGAATTCAAACATACGTGATAAAAAGTTGTTTTCACATGTTACAGTGTTGCAGGATCAGCTACATCAGTTTTTCTTTTGTTGAAACAGGATATAGCTTGGAAGGAACATATAAGGTGAACAAGAACAGGTTACACAGGACATATAAGGAACGATGATATTTTATCAAAATTCAAAAAAATAAATAAAAAAAGAAAAGAACAATGAGGCAAGTATGACTAATATGGTTTCTGCCTCCTTGCTTTTCATCTCCAAAGTCAGCACATTGTGCAGAATTTGGATTATCATTCGTAACTGGTACAAAACATTGTGCTGAAATAATGTGTATTTATCGATTTCCTATGATGAGGGGAAAAAGCCAAGTGAACATATTTTTTTTTTTTATTTCATGTTAAGTTACAATCCCTTAGATCTAATTCTAATCTAAATAGTAATGCAAAAACAAACTTCTTACCTTTTCCTCCAGTTGATTATATACAAATTCTACCACTACATCATCCTCCATTCCTAAAATCTGTGTGATTTTTGTAGTGATCCATGGCTTGATAACATCAAGTTTAACTTTGCTCATATCCACCTGAAAATATTTTGAAACATAACACCAAATATTAATATTTGAGTAATTAATGCATATTATAAACAAAGATTCACATTGTAAATATTTACTTTCTGAGTGAGAGAATCTCCAAACTTCATTTGTTTCAGAAGCTTTTTCTCCTTGTCGCTGAACCTCGTATCCTGCGACGCGGTAGTCCCCTGATAACCAAAAATATAATATAAAATTGTCAAATATTTAGAAACGATAACAGAACAAACTTGTAACACTAGGGAGTAGTAGTTTGGTTTGTTCTAATCAAAATTCTGGCTAATTTACCGTGTACATCATTTTGGCAACGTGTAGAAGTCAAAAGCTGCACGATGTTCGATGTTCCTAGCTGGCGGCGTTCCAATCTTCCTTTCCACTGCTGAACAAAAACTAACGAGTCGTCGGAATACGTTTTAAGCGAATGCGTCTTTCTCTTAACCACGAAAAATGATACGTGGTTTTGTATATACAAATATTGAACGATAGAATGAAGCGTATACGAACACGGACGCACACGATAGATCAATCCCCGAACATGGCGACTGTATCATTAAAACGGAAACCTGAAGTTGCAGTAACGCAGCGCGGTCGCATCTTTCAGTGCTACCAATATTCTTCTATACCGTTTCCTGTCAAGGATACAAGCGTCAAGACAGAACCAAAGAGGAGCGAACTCCGAATTCCGCATCGGTAAAACAGTCAACGTTTCATCAAAAATTAAAATAACTGCATACAATATAAAATTTATATTTCCTCTTATATTTCCTACACATCTCATATAAAATATCTTGTGCATTCTCTGTACATATAATCAAAGCAATACAGAAAATAGAAATAATTAACAATATAAATTAAGTCGTAGTCGTATTTTCTTGAGATTCAGTCAGTTTAACGAGAACCTTATTCTTAGGGACATTATCACCTACTGAACATGATATATTCTCGACAATTCCATCGGTGGATGCTCTAACGATGTACTAAAAATAAAAGATTAAGTTTAAAATTAAGACACATACTAAGAATCGCTAAAAATCACAATTTGAAAGAACCATGCAAATACATACTTCCATTTTCATTGCAGTAATGACGAGCAAAGCTTCGCCTCTTTCAACAGTGTCTCCTTTTGCAACGAATAATTTCTCTATAAAACCCGGTATCGGACTCAAAGCATTGCATGGATCTGCTTCGAGTGCAGTACACGTAACATCAGAAAGAAATTTCATGGGAGGTGTACTGAATTGCCATTCGCGATCCTACAAAGAGAATTAATGTAAATTATTTTTCCAAATGATACCGTTGAAGCGATTAAAATCCAAATAAGAGAACGATGGTATCGGTAAAAAGAATACTTTGGTGAATAGGTGTAACTTGTTGCGGATCTTAATTATTCTTGCTTTCCAGATCATTTCGTCGATTTCAGTAGATAATTCTAACGAATTTTCTTTTTTCTTTAAGACACCAGTTACTGTTCTCCAACGGCCAATTCTGTTGATTCTCATAGAATAGATTTCAGGTTCAACGTATTTTACTTCAACATCGATATCATCACCATAAACGTTGAAATGAAATGTACGGGATGAATTATGATTTAACCTCAGTCCAGTTTCTGTTGCGAAGGGGCTGAAGGGATCAACAGTTTTAAGAGCCGATCGTAGAGAGTCTGTGTCTTCGTAAAGTATGGAGGCAAGGGTAGCTTGTGCGACAATTTCACTTGGCACTTGTAGTTTTGGAAATAGTTCTTCACGATGTTCTTCTATGAACCCAGTGTGTACATGTCCTTCACGAAAGCTAGGATGCGAGCACAAGTCCTTAATAAACTCTATATTGGTATCGAGTCCGGCTATCTGAAAATATGCATAATAGATTAGAAATGCGGTTTGATCTTCGATGAACAGAATCTTCACTTGCGAATTTATTTACATTATAATCGCTTAGTTTTAATCTAAGCGTCGCCAATGCTTCTTCTCTATCTCTTCCCCAGACAACCAGTTTTGCGATCATCGGGTCATAATGCACGGATACTTCATCCTTTTCGCGAACTCCACGTTCAATTCTGATCGTTTTATCTGTGGCTTCTGGAAGTCTCATGTATGCTATACTTCCAGCTCCTGGTAGAAAACCCTTCCTTGGATTCTGTGATTTATTATCATAACAAATGAATTCAACGTTAAAAGAATTAAAAAGTTTGATTCAATAATCGTTGAGTGAACAAGTGTTTACCTCTGCGTATATTCTAGCTTCAAAAGCATGCCCATGAAAATTAATTTCTTCCTGATTTAACGGAAGTTCTTCTCCGGCTGCTACTTTCAATTGCCATTCTACCAAGTCCAATCCTGTAATTGCCTCCGTAATTGGATGTTCCACTTGAAGACGAGTATTCATTTCCATGAAATGGAAAGTGTTTCGCTTACGATCCATTATAAACTCAACGGTACCAGCGCCAACGTAGTTTACAGCTTTTGCTGCTCGAACTGCTGTTTCACCTAATTTCGCCCTTAAATCTGCTGAAATTCCGGGCTGTGGCATATCACGATCATTATATATCTTTTAAATTAAACCATCGATCAGTACGTGATTAAACGTACGTACTGCTGGCGCTTCCTCGATGATCTTTTGATGTCTTCTTTGAACGGAACAATCTCTTTCAAACATATGAACGACATTTCCGTGTTTATCTGCAAATACTTGTACCTCGATATGTCTTGGTTCGTTGATATATTGTTCGAGTAACACCGTCGAGTCACCGAATGCTTTCTCAGATTCAGTTCTCGCTGATTCTAACGCTTCAGAAAAATCCGATTCCTTTAAAACGATTCTCATTCCCTTTCCTCCTCCGCCGCATACAGCCTTAATCATCAGAGGAAAACCTATCTTCCTTGCTTGCTGTAATAAAGCCTCATCAGACTGATTCTTTCCGTGGTATCCTATTTTTTTAAATACCTCAGAGTTAAATTTCATTAACATTTACATGCATTTCAATTTCACTTGCAACACAATTATACCTGCTACAACAGGAACCCCAGCTTCAAGCATTATTGTCTTTGAAGTACTTTTAATACCCATGCTTTTAATTGCATCTGATGGAGGGCCAATAAATATTATATTCTCTTTTTGACAGAGCTCTGCAAACTCTGCATTTTCTGAAAGGAACCCATAACCAGGATGTATTGCCTGACACTTTGATTTCTTAGCGATAGATATTATTTTATCCTGCCTCAAATAACTTTGATGGGAAGGTGCAGGACCAACACAGTAGGCTTCATGCACTTGATCTACGTGCATAGAATTTCTATCTGCTTCACTGTATATGCCTACAGTTTTTATTCCTAATCTTTTGGCAGTTCTTACAACACGGCATACAATCTCTCCTCTATTTGCAATTAAGATCTATAATATAATGAGAAACTAGGATTTATGAGCTTTGTAAATTTATAATGCTATAACTAAGGCACTTATACTTACCTTATCAAATCTATTCTGCAAGGTTTTAGAGGTGTGCAAATTATGTATACATAAAACTATTACGCGACATCTGAAAATTGTTACACGTGCGTCATTATTTTGGTTTCGCATAAACAATTTTTATAAAATTACTTTATAATGTACTTACTGTAAAATCGGCGTCTTTACCCTTGTTATCCGATACATGTTACTATTACATATGTTAGCGCAGTTTGCGACGCATTTGCTTCTGGTCTTATTTAATACTTATTCAACTCATTTCAATTGTAAATAGGAAAACAGATATGAGCAACCCAAATATAATCTTTAACCCTTACTCAAAGGTTATATAGACGCATATATACATTGTAAATACAATAGATAAGACAATTACGTAAATCCACGTGGTTGTTTCAGTTTTATAAGCAACCTTACTTAAAACAAATGTGTAAACAAGATCCATTATTTTTTTTAAATTGTTTAATGCATATTTAATGAGACTTTAATGTTGTTCTTCATGTCAAAGAAAAAAAAAAAGTTGGCTCATGGGGGGATCGAACCCGCGACCTTCGCGTTATTAGCACGACGCTCTAACCAGCTGAGCTAATGAGCCTGAGCTACTGGAATTTATTTATTATTTTGATTTCGGAATTTGTAATAACAAAATAATAATGCATGTATAATTTGAGTTTTTATTATGTAACATAAAATAACAATAACTCTAGCTTCATTAAGCTTTTAATGGAGAGCTTATTAAACCTATAAGAACGCAGTCTGCTTCCAAGATTGTTAAATCTGAAGTTGCTCCTAAGAACCGTGTAGATAATTCCAAGTCCTTAATTCTTAATTTCACTTTTGCTCCCCTAACATATTTTCTGAAATAACAAAAGAAGAAGATGGTTATTACTGATTGAGATTAGAATTTTTGTTTGTTACTTACTCAGAATCTATTTTAGGTTTTGGACATACACAATGAAATTTCCATCCAAAGTCAATATATAAATCATTGCCAACTACTTGAAAAACTTTCCCTGTTATTATCTTATCCTCAGGATCTCCTAGCTGTAACAAAATTAATGTTATTAAAAATAAAAACAATGCAACAATTTTTATACAAACAAAAGATATTGTTAGATTATAAAATATCACAATACATCTACTATTTACATCTATGAATTTAGAATATCGAAGTAACGAAGGAAATGTAGCACGCTTTGGAATCGCTACGGCTTCCTTGGCATCATTAGGATTCATATGTTCATAAACTAGTTTTTGGAAAATATTGATTTTATCTTCTGCAACATCACCACTTTCTTCGCTTTTATTTGTCTGACTTTCGTTTGAAATTTGTTTAGTACAATAGTTTTGCGTAAATATTGAACTTGTCTGAGACGTATAAATGGTATACAGTTGCATTATCTTTTGGCAACGTTGAATTTTATTCATTTTAGTAGCCGGGAAACGTGCTTCTTATTCAAATATGATAGGTTATGTTTGAATGTTTATTTTCTACCACGTCGGTATACCGATCAGCCGTATACGCGCTTACGATTCCTCATTACCCTAACGATTAACGCGTTGAAATTTTTGGGATTAAAAAGTAAGTGAATTGTGTAATTTTAAAGCTCTATCACGTTTAAAAGTAGAAAATCAAGAATCAATGAGGTCAATTTAGTTCATTAAAAGTCAGACTTATATTCAGTTTTGTTTGATACGTGTAACAAAATTTGCGTTCATAACCTGTTCATTGTTAATTTAATGTTATATCTTTCAGGAAACGTTACGATAATGTCGAGAAATGGTATGGCATTCAATATTTTATCCAGAAGTATTTCTACATCGCCAATATCTAATCAAATAATGAAATTAACACGATTGAGGGTCGTGGATAATAGCGATATTGGAAAGCAAGCAATGTTAGAAGGGAAACCGCCACGCTGTATACATGTTTATAATAAAAAAGGAGTTGGATACATTGGTAGGTTGATAAGTGAATTATATAAATAATATTGATGATAAACTTTCATGGTTGTGTCTGAATAATACAGGTGACAAAGTTATGGTTGCAATAAAGGGTGAGAAGAAGAAAGGTATATTAGTTGGCTTGAAACAGAAACAAAATGTAAAGGTTCCAAAGTTTGACAGTAATAATATAGTTCTCATAGATGATAATGGAACGCCTTTAGGTACCAGAATTCAGGTTCCAATTCCTCATATTCTTAGAACAATAATGAGAGAAAAAACACACAGCAAAGGTGCTGATTACACAAAATTGCTAGCTATTGCAACAAAATTTGTATAATCGATTTGTATATACTTGATGTCACGAGAGTCCATAACTGCGAAAAGACCAGTTTTCGTTCTTTTCTGCGCATTGTCGCTCTGATTGGCGATACTTCCAGCGGAAGTGGAAAGCGATTGGCGGATCGCTTTCCCCCACCATCGCTGCGTTGCCCCGCCATATTCCAACCTGCGCGCTTAGTTATGGACTCTCATGACATCAAGTATAAATAGAAACCTACTTTCATTTACATATGTGTATACATAGTTAATTAAATGTATGAAATATGTTGTTTCAATCGTTATTCGTTATGTTTAGCAATGAGGTTATGTTGAAAGAACACTCCGCCTGAAATTTGAAAACCGAAATAAAAATTGCATTTTTATTATCAAATTAATTCACTATTAAATGAATCATTTGTTTCGGGTTTAAATAGATGGATAAATTAAATGTATAGTCTGCAAAACCAATGATATTTGTGAAACAATATAGGGAATTTTTCTGAACTGCCTATATTGTTGCATAAACTGTGTAACTAAACGATTGAACTCTGAAGGCATAAGAGAAATTTATATTGGTAGAATAGCGGGAAAAAAGTGAAAAACTGTGGCTAATTTACGTTTTATTATTGTGTCATGGTGAAAAGATTAATATGTCTATGCAAATACGAGAATGGAATTATGAGAATTGTAAATTTTGAGTTAAAAGAATCGAGTTGTCGTTAGTTGAGGTTGAGACCTAATATTTGTAACTTTAATAGGGATATTTGAAGAAAAGTAGGAATCTTGTGGTTTAGTGATAGGTGATAGTGGTTGTCTTATAAATGGCGGCTCAGGGAGAAGCACGCTGTTTCATTTAACCGCGAGATTTTACGTTGACGAGATTTGTGTATGTAACAAGTATTTAAAATATCAACGTAACAATCCGCGGTCAATGAAACAGTCCGATTGCTATACCGTTTACAAAACAAAAAAGTAAAGTATATAAATTTTTAGGTATAAAAATCGAATAAAATGGGGAATGTACTAGCTGCCTCTGTACCTCCTCCACCTTCGCCGCCACCTCCAACTTCAGGATTACTTCCGAATTTAGAAAAACCAGATTTATCTACGGGATTGCACCCGTCTACCAAATCTTCGGATAGCCTATCAAATCCAGGCACGATCGAGGATCTTCATAAAAAGTGTAAAGGTATCCGTACAGTTTCATTCATTTTCGTTTTTTTTCACATTATTTTACGTTATCTTGCTATTTCTATTGAAATAGTAGAATGGCAATAGTATATGATTTTTATTTGAAGACAGTTGAGTGTAATATTAACATTGAGTATTAATTTTGATGGCAGATGTATTCCCTGTAAATTTTGAAGGTGCAAAACTAATGTTCAATAAAGGCCTTAGCAATCACTTTCAAATTTCCCATACAATAAATATGAGTTCAGTCGCACCGTCTGGATACAGGTAAGATTAAATGCAGTTAAACAAACTTACAATTGTTAGGCCATCGAATGATGTTAAAATCTGTTTAGATTTGGAGCAACTTATGTTGGTACACAGGAGCCAGTACCTTCAGAAGCTTACCCAGTTTTACTAGGTGACATTGATCCAAGTGGAAATCTTAATGCCAATATAATTCATCAGTTTGGTCAGAGGATAAGAGGGAAATTAGCTACTCAAGTACAAAAAAGTAAATTCACCGCTGTGCAAATGACAACGGATTATCGCGGCGATGCTTACACGTTGTCTTTCACGGTGGGCAATCCAGATATACTAAATGGTTCTGGTAAGCGTGCGAGGTAAAGGTCTATAATGTGAAATTTTCATAAAGATTATGGTACCAAACTAATTTTTTTAGGCGTTTTCGTGATGCATTATCTACAGAGTATAACACCTTCCATCGCTTTGGGCGGAGAATTAGCTTATCAAAGAGGCCCTGCTATACCAGGAGGTCAGGTTGCTGTTCTATCAGCGGCCGGAAGGTATACATGCGATGATTCCACAATCAGTGCTAGTCTAGGTGTGTAAAAATTCATCCTCGAGGCACGTGACTTACCATTGCCGTTCGAGTTAGATCTCGTCTCGAGAAAATTATTTCTAACAAAATTATGTTTTCTATAGGTTTTTCTGGTTGTCACCTTTGTTTCCATCAAAGAGCTAGTCCGCAGTTACAGGTTGGAGTGGAGTTGGAAATAAATTCTAGAATACAGGAATCCACCGGCACTATCGCGTATCAAGTCGATTTACCAAAGGCCGATTTAATATTTAGAGGTAGAACGGTGTTGATTTAGACGAAACAAATGTTCGATGAATTCGAATGGGAAAGTAAAGGGAGGGGAACGTAACTATAATTTCATTCCAGGGAGCGTAGATACAAATTGGACAGTGGGTGCTGTATTGGAGAAGAAATTGCAGCCATTGCCATTCTCATTTGCGTTAAGTGGAATGATGAATCATAGTAAACAACAATTTCGGCTCGGCTGCGGTTTGATAATCGGTTAAGGCTAGGCATTTAGTTGAATATCGGTCGAGTACATAATCTAGCCAAGCGATGAGAAGGAGAGAAACGCAGGAGTGACTTGACCACTGCGTACCATAATTAAGGGAACGTTGTAATTACTATCGATGAAACCCAATTGATTATCTTCTTCTCGTTGATTACCTCGTCTGTTCGCTATTGTGTTTATACGACCATTTTGTTTGTTTATTTTTTATTAAAGATACACCGTACCAACAGGGTTTGCTCTCATTGTGTACATTCTTTTAATTTAAGCTGAGCGCCTGTGTGTGTGTATGGTTGCATTTACAGTCGATTAATTTATTAGTGTAACTTCTGTTTGGATTATACAAAGAACACGCGTGTATTCAATAATACGAAATATAACGTGAAATTTTCATACATTGACGCAAGTACAAGTACAACGCGAGCACTGAGAATATGGGGCACGCGCGCGTGCATATACGTGCATAAATGCTTGAAACAAACGGCGATAAAGTTGTTGTTTCGTGCTTTGAAATTACGAAAAAAATTTTTAAGGAACGTTATAAATTTGACTACTGTTGTAAGAATATTATCGACGTTAAACTTTGGTAAATCATACAGATTTCATCATCGTTTCTCGTAACCGTAGCTTGATTGCAAAATATCGAGCGAGTAATCTTTTCTTTTATTTTTCATTCAGATACGATGTAGGACAAAAAACAATTTTGACGATGCTCATCGTTACCGCTCGTGAGGATCAACCGAATGAAATATAAATCTTCTGCTAGCGTCTATTTTTCTTCGTTTAACAATTGTAAGAAACAGTGGAGGCAGAAAGAAATGTATGGTGAACAGAGAATGAAATTAAAGAGGATTGAGATGAAACGAAGGTATAATAAAGTTTCCTTTCAAATTAATTCCATTTTGTATTTCATAAGCTTATCAATTAATATGTTCTCCTGAATAAATGATCAACGATAGGTAATTTAGGAGAAAGAAGAAAACTACACGATCCAGTTCATTTTTTATTACCCGTTCCACAATGTACATATTAAACTCAATTATTTTTCTTTTTTCCAGTGTTTGCTTGCTCGAATGTTGTGTGTGCGCTGGAAGGAAAAAAAAAAAAAAAGGCGGTGGAAATGAAAGCAGAGCGACTGATTGAACCAGGTGAACTTAAGTAGGTGAAATACATTGACTTAAGTACCGACTACCGTTATCGACGCATTACGACATTACGAGATGTAACCGATTTGTTCCGTCGGTGTTACACGTTACACTAGCGCAAACGTGCTTGGAAAAATACATAATACGTATCGTTCAGCGGCGTCGAACTTTGACCGACGGCCATTTTTGCTTGGAATTAGTAAAACCAGTCGTTCTTACCTTGAATGGAATAACGATAATTATACATGATAATAATACACATTTATTTCGATCCTTTCGATTTTCTAAACGATGCGAAAAGAATTACAAAAAAAAAAAGATTTATTCTTGTACAATGTCATCGATTCCGGGATGAGCAACTGGTGTTACTAATTTATTCCTTAATTAGCTGCGACACGTGTTTCGATTCAGAATCTAGTTTAGGGTCGCGCGAGGGAGAGAGAGGAATGTGGTGGCAAGGGAAATGAGGATATCGGGGGGGAAAAGAATAGACGAGGCGTAAAAGTTTCAGCACGTCGAGGCTTTGGAAAGAGAAGAATAAAAATTAAAAGGACAAAGCATGGTCGACAAAGATCACGAATCGATGTTGCCTTTAGCCGGTGTCGCGGACTTTTGTGTAGGTGTGCCGCGGTTGAAAGTCTCGCGGGAACGTTGATTGTTTGCCGAGGAAAACAATAAGCGATCAACGGTGAGGTTGTTAAAAGAGGTTTTGCTAAGCGAACCCGAGTCCTGTTCGTTTCGTTGAATGGAAACTAGCATCGGGCATACGCGTTCGTAACATTTTGGAGGCTTCGTTCGAACGCTTTTCTACGAAATACAAGCACTGGTAAGCTTCGCTTACAAAACTATCGCGGACGTCGTACGTCAATCGTCGATTCAGTTGATCAACCATCGTACCGTGTACTCGAGCCTTCTGTCTTTATTTCTGCCTCTGACTGTGTCTGTGAACCGTATTTCCCTTGCCCTCACCGTCCCCCGGTCTACTCTAGTTACCGATAACGCGTTCGTAAGCTATATTATATATGCACCGGAGAATTTGCCAT
The DNA here is from genome assembly GCF_051020975.1 of Osmia lignaria lignaria. Classification (NCBI taxonomy): domain Eukaryota; kingdom Metazoa; phylum Arthropoda; class Insecta; order Hymenoptera; family Megachilidae; genus Osmia; species Osmia lignaria. The sequence goes on along the minus strand of NC_135033.1, from coordinate 8,570,905 downwards.
CCGCTTCGAGGTAATTTTGCGATGGATACAAGGAGCATAAAAAAGCGCGCGCTTTTCTTCGAGCAGTATTTGGGAGAAAAGAGGAAAAAGATCCGTGAGAAGAGGGAAGAAAGTTGGTACGATAAACGCGTTGAATTGAATGAATGGACGAAGGAACGAAGGAAATCCGATCGCTCGATCGATCGTCCATATTAAAGTCGAATGAATGAACAAGCGTATCCTTGGATCCAAACGAGACTCGATAACCTTGATCGTTTCGATTGATTGGAAATCGGTTAGGGGATGTTCCTTAACGAAATAACTGTAACATATTCTCGATCGAGTAACACGGATCGTAAACCCATGGTTTAGCGTGAATCATTGACAGGGAACATCGGCATTTTTCCTAATTTCCGTGGCTGCAGGTAATTTGTTTACGCGTCGCGTGAAAAGGGTCGGGAAAGGAAAACTCGTGAGTCACCGTTGAAGATTCATAGCGGGCTTTACGTACTGTTAAGTGCGTACAATAGAAAGCGGCCGAACAATGTATCGTTGCGTTTGCGCGCAAATATTAGCGCGATACGCGTTGACAAATGTCGAGGAACGCGTTTTCGAGTCTCTACGACTCCGAAGGAATCATTTGTATCGTGCGCGGCGTGTTTGTTTTCCTACGTTCGACCGGCCCGTGACTAATTATATTCGTGATTAGTTAGCGTTACATAAATAAAAGCGCGGACAAACAAGTAAGCGAGTCAGAACGAAAATAGGTGGATGAATGGACGTTACTCCGGCTGCATCGTTTCATCTAATTATGTACATCCGATAACTGATCGATCATTGATTCCGCGAGTTTCATTAGGTGCCAAGATTTATTTGATAATTTAGATCGCCGGGATAAGAAGTAAGTTATAGTCGGTCGCGTATAGCCGGATGGGGCGGTGGCATAAAACGAACGATACGATATGGAAGAACAGTAGGAGAAGCAGAAGTAGAAGGAGAACGAGGAGAAGGAGACAGGAGGGGCAGAGAGTTTGATTTAGGCACTCGGGGAGGGTGGTGGAGTGACAAAGTTTACTGGGGAGGAGGGCATTAGAATCGGATAATGAGCATGCCTGCGAAGAGAAGGAGGAGGAGGAGGAGGTAGTGACAAATGTACGCGTATTCCGACCGAACGATAAGAAAGACACGTTGAAGAAAGAAAGAATAACGGATACGCGATTTTTTCGCGATAGAGTGAAACAGAGAGGCATAAATTGGCACACGTAAACGCGAGCGCGAATACGCTTACGTAGATCGAGTTACGTAGATCTAGATCGATCTACGTCGAAGCGATAGACCATACGGGTACATAGTTTTCTCTATCGCTATTCGCGGTACTCCTCCCCTCCCGTCGATCGGCGAACCGAGTCGAACGGAGGCCGATCGGCACGCTTCCTCGTTTAACCGAGACGGGTCGTAAGTGTCCTCCCGGGAGACCTATAGCCTTCTCTTTGTATTTCCTTTAGAAAATTGACTCGGCTTCGAATCGAACCATTTCACTGGATACGCCACCATTCCATCCAACCTGATTCGACCGTCTGCCTTCTCCGTGTTTCTTCCACTCTGCTCTCGGCTGCTTCCCTTCTGTGCCTACGTAATACACACACCAGTCTCGTTGCCGATCCTGAGAACGGTGGTCAACGCGGGCTCCGCTCGAACCGGCTAAAGGATTATTCGATCGTTTCACGGGGATATTACAAGTGTTTTCCGCGCGTTTTATGGAAACACGGACGAGAAGGAACACGCGGTGGCAGTCGATCAACGTGTTCGATTAGAAGAGACCCGGTGAACGAAGAGGAGTAAGAGGAAGGTTTCGTCGCTGATCCGCCGACGAAGAGTACCTATCCACGTATAAAGAAGAAATCGACGATGAAAAGAAGGAGAGGCACGGAGGAAAGTCGCGAGGATGGTGGAAAATATCGTCGGAACGACTATGGTGAGTGAATTACAGTCTCTCTTCCTGGTCCGCGCGACGGACGGTTAACGCGGGTTGTTTATCGATGGTCACTGCGAAAAGCGGATCGCGCGAGTACTGTGTATCTAGACGAATTCGTCTAAATGGCGTGTGCTCGTCGAAGTAACGTGTCGAGAAATCGGTTAGCTACGGGTCGATGGTCCGCGACTCACTGGAGAACCGGTGGCCGATCGTGGGGGATGTATATACGTTGGATATCAGAGTGATAATTTCACTGGTGCGCAAGCGATAACGCGACTTACACATTCATTGTCGTCGTCGTCGTCGTCGACGTCGTGGTCATCGCGTATCCGTAAATCGCGAGAAACGTTATTCGATCCGCGACCGTTTGATTCGACTGCTTCCTTAATTCCCCTTCGAACGAACAAGAATCTCCTTCCCCCGTTTCATTTTTATCGCAATCTTTTCTTTATTGTATCGCGTCTTCTGCTCTTGATATTTCTATTCGATCATTTCCGCGAGCAAGTTCTAGCTGCTTAGATCTTTCCCTCTTTCCTACGCGCTTATTCGTGCCCGCAGACGATGCGAACGAACGTTTCGAGTCTCGGAACCGTCCGCGTTTCCGCGTCGGAATCGACGCAGCCTTCTTTTCGACTTCGTTACTTTCTCCAACTGCTTTTCCTCGAGTGATAAAAAGGAAAGGCAAATGAAATAACAAAAAAAAAAGCGTCTGATTCAACGATGACCCGATGAAATTTTGTTTGGAAAGTCGAACGTTGCGATGAATCATACAGTGCACTCTGTTCTCTGCTGTTGCTCTATCGACGATACGTTTGTTTGCGTTATTCCTTTCGTCCATTACTCCCCTCGAACCCCTTTCTTTCTCGCTACAGATTATGACGTTTGATCGTTCGTACGCGATTCGAAAGCTGGCGTAGGGTAAGCCAAATGATCGGTGAAGACGCCACGGAGTAGGCGAGTTGTTGTAAAGAGGGAACGAAAAGTTCCGACTAGTCGAGAGGTCCAAGTCCAATCTCGTTATCGGACTTTTTTCTACCATCCGGCGGACATGTTGCCCCGTCACGGGTCAACGTACGCAACAATAGCACGATATTGCCGTTATTTGCGTTGAAACGTTCATTTTCACTTCGTGTCTCATTTTCAATAATTTATTTCCCGCGAAGAGAAACCGGGATCGAACGAGGGATGCGCAGGTGCGAAGGAGAGGAGGAACGCTCGATGAGGGAGAAAAAGAGGGAGAGGAAGGATGCGCCGCGGTGGATCGTGGATCTCGTAAAATGGCCGCTCTGCCGAGATGCGAATGGCAGAGAAGGTATTCCTTTCTCTCCGCGCGCTCCGCCTTTATCCCGGTCGAATCGACGCCGAAGCGTCGCCCAAATTTCAACCGGGAACCATCGTCTAAACGTCATCGATTCGGCTATCGAATTCCTCGAGTTCCCTTTTCAAACGCTTGAAAAAGTAATTGAAACCGCATAGGTATGCGAAAACACGAACGCGCGTTATAAGTCGATTTAACGACTCGATCGAACCAGGAAAATCGCACGGTGCGTTACGTCGCTCGTGTTCCTGTTTGCTTAACGCGAGCGTCCAAAGAAACTCGAGTGAGCAACGTTCGCGTACCATTGCGCTACGTTATTTACGATCCGTCTGGGTTACCCATTGTTTGCGAGCTTTTCGAAACGGCCATTTAACGTGTACCGGTAGTTTAAACTCAGCGACTACCGAGTTGTTCCGCTTTCCACCGTCGCGTTTTCGATTCCTCTCTTCTCACCACGGTTTAAGCTCGAATATTTAGTCAAGAGCATCGCGGTTTACGCGGAAAGGAAATTAGAGGAGCACGATGGCGAACCGAATCGATGGCGACTCTCGCGACGACTGATTTCACGAATATATCAATTGCCGCGTCCACGCGATACGTCCACGTTGTATCCGTCACACGCGCCGGTTTCTATCTCGGCAGCGTGCAACGCGGAATGGTGGGTGGTGTTCTATCGGCCGGTGTAGCAGCTACCGCGATACGACTTATCTCACCGGTGCCGATACACCGGTGCTCGGCCAAGAAACCTTTGCCTCCCTCCTGTCAGTACTCTTCTTTCAGCTTGTTAACCTAGTCAAGATCGGTCGTCGCGCGGTACGCTTCGTGCTCCAGTTTCCTTCTGCATCCGTAATTACGTACCCGCACGGATCTTGCGAACGCGAATTATTTCTCATTCGTTCGGTATCGTCGAATATAATCGTTCGTGTCTATTCGCGCATTTCATCTTTCATTATCGGTCGCGTGCAGCGGACTCGAGACCGATCGAAAAACGCGCGCTTTTTTTCGCTACGCGTTGAAATAAAAACGCGGCTTCGTATGGAAAGGAATCGAGCCAGCGGAGGATCGAGTTGGCAGCCACTGTCGGTGTGCAACTACTCCAGATAAGGTATCGGTCGACCGCCGCGCCGGTCCGCGATAACGCTTCGCAGCATGACCCAACGTAACGCGCATCGTGCCTCCTTTGCCTCCTACCTTCGGCCCTCTCTTTCCCTCTGTGCTTCTATCTCTCCCCTGTTCCCTCGCACCTTTCCCCCGTAATTCCACGTTAATTTCGGACGTTACACGCGGCAGCTATGGCACGGGAAACGAATGGAAAATAGCGGCGATAAGAATTGCGAACGGCTCGGGAACGTTTCGACGTTTCGAGGAAACGGTCACATCAGGTATTAGGCGGCGCGAGTTTCTACGCGAATCGGTCAGCTTATCGGAATGTCCTCGAACGCGAGCGTCCTCGATCGACGATATCGTCGTTTCTTTAGCTACCGCGTTTACCTCGACTAACTCGAACGAGGCACGAAGAAAGAAAACGAGAATCGAGGAGAGTAACATCGTGCGAAGATGGAAAGGAAGCGAGCGGGATTTAGGGAAATCTATGTTTCTGGCGGGAAGAAGGGCGCGTAAGGTGGCATCTCGAAAGCGATAGAATTGATAGGGATGATAGAAACGCTTACGTGTACCGAACGTCGGAGACGTAGCATAACTGGCGGTGGTGATAGGGTAATCTTTCACGGACAGAGATTAGCCAAGGACGCGCAGATAAACCGCGACATTGTTAACGCGTCTTTCTCTTTCGCTTTTACCACTTCCTTCTTCTACCTCCCGTGATTTCGAGCAGCCTCGATCGTTGACTCGAGTATTTCACGATACCCGTGACACTCGTTTTTACCTTACCATTCGTTCTCTCCTAAGTTTCGCGCAACGATAAACGTATTCAACCAACGTTGAATTAACGTTCTCCATGTAGGAGAACGACCACCTGCGGTCACGTTCATAGGGGTTTCGTTTACGTTTCTTTCTTTTCAATTTTCCGTACAAGAGACAGCTGAGCGAACAATTCTCGGCGAGTAGAAGCGAGAAACGCGTTCGCAATCGAGGCACGGAACCGGCGACGATAACAGGAAAATACCTACTCCGGTTATTTTCCCATGCGAGCCGGTGAACGGAAACAAAGCTGGAGTGAAAAAAAATTGGAAGACGTGGTTGCGGCCGGTGTCGGACGATTCGCGTGTCGTCGTTTATGCGGGCGTTATCGGTCGAAACTCCTCGTCGGGTCGAGTCGAGTTTCGATCGTCCGCGAACCATTCGGAACGGCATGCTCGAAGCTTTACTCGAGGGAAAAAAAAGGCTAGCGTGGCTCGTTAGTCCCTTAGGAACGCGAACACCGCCCCGAAAACGCCCCCGCTGTACCACCGGTTATCTCCGCGTACCAGACGCGAAACCGGCTCCGAATTACCATCCGTCCGTCGTCGTTCCACGAAACGTTCGACTCTTCTTTCTTTCTTGATTTTCAACCGATTCAAGGGTATATCTGTGATCTAAATTCCAACCCTCGTAATTGATGAATCGATGCAAAGGTGCAGCGAGCTAATGCCATCTGTGACTCGCTATTAGAACGACTCGATCGTACGCGTTAATTAAGAGGCAAGTACGAATAAATATCGTTGAATTTCAATGAATTTCAATCGCTTCGCAGGGATGATCGGTAAAATATGCAAGCACCTTAGGATTTTCGGTTCCGATGGGTAGTGGATCGTAGTAAACGGATAATCCAAGACGCGACAAAGCACCGTCGTAAAATAATAACGAGGCAAATATTTGTGATCGTCCTTTGGAAACCGCCTAACTGGTCGTTCGGTGAAAAATTGTACGCGCGACCGAGTGTATCTCTAGTCCGTGGTAATCTTGTTCGTCACCTTGATGCAGAGAAACAGGGACAGACTAGCGGGCATGGACAAACTAGGGGACGTTCCATCCGTCTCGTCGGTTAATCCCGTTGGGATTTCCAGTGCGTTTTCCTCTTCGCCTCTGTTTCTTTTTCCCTCCTCGTCTCGTCGACGATTTGCAATCGGTTTCTTTTCCCTCCGTTCGTTCGCTGTCCGTCGATCGGAGGATCTTCATCGATTTCGAGGACGCGACTGGAAAAGGGTAGCCGTTTCGAGCGGTTCTTTCTCTCCTTCTCTCATTTACTTTTTCTTTCTTTTCTCTTAACAAAACGTAGATTTTGTTATCGCTCTGGGACAGGAGTCCGGCAACGAAACCGGATGTCCGCCCGCGCAGGATGTGACGTCAGAACTGCTGTTCGCTGGCAGGCCAGTGAGTACCGTAAACCTGCCCGCTCCCCCGCCCCCCCGTTCTCTCTTCACTCCTCTCCTCTCCTTGCATTTGCTTGCTCGTTCGCTTTGCTTGCCTAGCCCGCCTGTTTGCCTGCTACGCAAACAATTTTTCGCTCCACACCCCGCGCACCCTCTCCTAGGGAATTCACGCACATACGGGGTCGAGTGTCTGTCGTTTGTCGCGCGCTTTTCCTTACCTATTTTCAATTTTTTTTTTTTCTCTCTTTGAATAGTAACAAAGGAAAAGAGAAAACAAGGATACAGATATTTTTACGAAGTCTATCCTTCGGTTTTGCGGTGTTGTAAAAACAAACGGTCGTTCCGTTTCGAAGAGGGATTACGTCGCGTTGCTCCAATTCCTTCGACTTTCGAGGCGAGAAAGTCTTAAGTGGTCTGTTTGTTTATCTTAACTGGTGTCGACTCGTAAGGACTTAGAAGAACTTGACGCTGAGTTCTATGCACGTTCACGGGTGGAGGTAACGGTACCGGCAAATTCGACCCCTTCGCGTACCGAGAAAGAAACGGGTAACCAGGGAGAAGGTTACGAAGAAACGAGGGCCGAATGTATGCGGTATCGGGACGAACTAATAACCATCTCTCATGCCGCAGCTGCGAGCCGAGAGCTAGAAAATTAACTCGAAAATCCTCTCGACTTAATATCCCATTACGGTCTCGATGCGAACATAGTGGGGCACCGCTCACGACCTACGACCTCTCGACGACTGATTTATTACCGCTTCGCTCCCTCTGTTTCTTGGCTCGTCTCTCTTTTCCATAAACTCTCCTACAGATCTTTAGCTCGGCAAACGAAATCGCGGTCAAATTATTCGAGATTATCGAGGAGAAAATTTACTTGAACTCGGAACGATTTTATATTCCTTTCCACTAAAGATGCTCCAACCCCCCCCCTTCGGAAAACTAGTATCGCGTTTAAGTACCAAAAGTTTCAGAAAAAAAGAGCAGTAAACGCGTGACATAGTTATCGTCCGCGCAGTTAACCGTTTACGATCGTCCGCTGAAAAATGCCCTGGCGGAAAGTCGGTGGTTTTAAACGCAGGTTTACGAGGGTGGCGCTTAACCGGGCTTGGAATTCGAGAGGGAAAATTCTTTGGATGAGCTGACCGTGGCTAAGAGGGATGAGAAGAAAGGAAAAAGCGTGTCGAGTCTGTTGCGTCGCGATCGACACCCTTCTCGTGTTACGCCACGCAGTCTGCGTTTTGTTGTTTCGCGGCTCGTGACGGTTGACACGGAAAACGGATCGTCCTCAGGACTCGAGTGTCCACCTTGAAACACTCCACTCGGGAATGGCTTGTTTCGTGTCTGTCGTTGGGAGTTTCCTCGACTCCTAGACGGATCGTTGATGGATCCCTCTATTACGACGATCGATCGTTTAAAGAAATCGGTAAAGGATCGGTAATTGGGAGGTCTTAAGATTCATGGCTCGTTTGTCGTTCCTCGAGACGCGGGTTCGGTCGGGTTCGAAAGTTAATGGGGCTAGACGAATCCGAGGACGGTGGGGGTTGAAACTCAGCTCGACCGTGTTTTGTAAAAAACCACCAGAGAAATTCGACACGCGGTATATTCCCTGGTAGTCGTCGAAATACGTCCCACTGGATTTCGATAAATTCCCTTCGAGAAACTTGTACGAGTTCGCGACGCGGCCGGTTAGTTTTAGACGAGCCGCGAACGCAGGTCCGCTTCCGGTATGGTTTATGGCTCATGGGGTACCCTTGCTGTTTCTCCCTGTCACCTTCTTTCCTCCCCCAGCTGCGCGCCAACGGTCGGCATTGTTTCCCGTCTCGGGGCATCGCCAATGATTCAACCGCGGTCTCCCTTTCTTTTTCGTTTTTCTCTTTTAAAAGGTGAGCAAGCTTTAATATTTACCTTCCTTCCTTCCTTCCTTTCCTTTTTCCTTCAAACTGCGTACCTTTTTATTACGGGGGAGAGTCTCCGAATTTGGACCATCCGAGGAGGTTATAATTTAAATTAGTGGAAAAATATTTTCGAAACATAGAGAATAGGAAAAATGAGGAAAAAGGATGAGGATAGTTGCAAGGTTCAAAAGACGAATTAAAATTGTCTCTCTCTCCATGGTCCGCCGCGTCGTCCTGGGGTTCTCTCCATGGTCCGCCGTCCGAGGGTTAAGAAACTCATTGTATTTATATTCCTTACCTTTTTTGGAGAAAGGTTAATCATTAGGGGTTAACAACTGTACACTTTATCCTATCGGACAGTTGTGGTTTCGCGAGTAATAGATTGTCGCGCGTCGTGGTCGCGTGCCAATCCGTATCGCCTTATCGAACTTATCGTTCTCTATCGTTTACCAAAGCAGCGTCGCGCGTACCGCGTCGCTTTCAACGCGAAAATCCTCTCCCAACGAAACATTATAAACGTACAAAGCGTCGGTCCGTGGTTTGGTAGGAGCCAAGACACCTGGCTGTCGGCTTATCGAACGCTGCACCAAGAAACACAACTTGCTCTCCCTGTAAAGGACGTTCGGGTCTTCGTACAATGGTATCGCTGTTCTTTCGCCGAGCATCTGGAAAACCTTGGTCTACCGCTAACTTTATTCTCCTCATTCCACGCTAGCAAATTACACGCTCCGTCGGTTGTTCGTTCTTTTTTTTACTTGGAATCGATGGTCGAAGAGAGAAACGAAAATGATGGAAGCGTTGACAGTCGGGGAGTAGGAATATAAGCGAACGGTGGAACGGATGAAGAGAGAAGAGCGACGGAGGAGAGGATCAAAGAGGTCGAGATAAAGAGGCTATTCAAATCTCTGAAAATCTCGTCGTAAACCGCATCGATATATGCCGTCTCGGTCGCTTACGTTGTGGATAACAGTAAGCGTTTTTATGGGGCTAAGAAGATAAGAACAACCTCTGCCCCCGATGTACAAAACGTCTTCCGTTCGGCCAGCGAGTTGGAATCTCTGTTCTCGCTACCGCTTCCATGGAGAACGTTAACCTCGTTTCTTTGACCAACGGAGCTGGAAGAATCCTCTTATTCTCTTTGCTCGATCAAACTTTACCCTTTCGCTTAATATACTTACCTGTTTGAAAAAAAGGAGAAAGGAAAATGGACGCGAATGAAATTACTTACATATTTTTATTTGATATTCTTCAAGCGCATTAATGGCTCCAAGACGATGGTGCGCTCTAGTTTCGCAACGCGAGAGCAAGAAAGAGGTTTCTCGACGCGACGTCGATCGCGTATTTTCTTCGTTCGAGTGATTAATCGGGGTCGCGGCTTCTGCGTCTTCGCGCCACCGCGCACCACCGCACCCATCGGTCGCCGGATCGCGTCGCATCACCGCGAATTCTTAACGATTCGCAACAATGAAGTTTCATTTCCGATAAACGAACGAGCTTTCGATCGAACGTTGTTCCCGGGATCCTCGAGTTCGCGAGTCGCGTTCACACGCGTCGCGCCGTTTCCAGCTCGTCCCGTGTTTATAAATTATGTTCCTCGGAACGGGGGGGCGACTCGTACTTGGACCTTTCGCGAAAAATATGTTTTTTAATAGAATTCGCCACGAAACGAACCGCCAGATAATCCGGTGAGCCTGACCTTTCCAATTCGATTAGGTAATGTCAATAAGGTCGGCTGAATGTTAAACGATTGATACAGAGCGTGTTTGGTCAAAGATATCGGAGTAGTCGTCTTCGAACATCCACCGATACATCCTTTCCTCGGGATGAAACTTCTTTCTTTCCGTTCTTACCTTTATCTTTTTGATTCTCTCACCTCGATGTCGAATGTAAATTTCCTCTCCTATCTATCTTGGCCACGCACGATGGCGATGTAATTACATGTTTGAAATCATTTCGCAATCGTACGATCGGTGATCGATAAGAAGATGCGCCGATAACTGATCGATAAGTAGAACGACGCTTCTGTGGACAGTTTGATTGAATGAAAGAAAAAAAACAATTTCTTTATTTTTCACGCTTCTAAAAATAATCATTGTCGTGTTTTTATCTATTTTCATTGTTACCGTCTACCCATCCATTCACGCAAACTGTTTTCTCGGTTCCGAGTTCGAATGTACTATAGACGCGAGGCGACGCGCAAACACAGAAGATCGCGACCGAGGAGAATACACGAGTATGCACGACCGCTAACGAGCGGCTGATAACAACGATCGGTTATTTTTGTAACTTACTGGCTAGCAACAGTGATCGGAACGTATCGAGTACGGGGTACCTTCGATCTATAATCGATCTTCTTTCATCGATTGCTTATAGAAAATGATTTATCATTCGGAATACGGTCGGTGTACGGCTTTCAAATACAATACGTAATGCGTAATCGATGATCAATTAAATCTGAAAAATGAACGCGTCCTAAATCAGACGCAATTATCGTCGTTCAACGTTTCAGTTGAACTTTGAATTTAACAAAAACGATGAAAAACGAACAATTGGACATACATATTTGTACGTTTACATAGTTTGATAGGTGGTTAAAATTAGAAACGGTTGCAGAACTGCTCGAGTACGCGGACGAAGGGACGGAGTATGGGAGGGAAAGAGTCATAGAGGTCGTTGGTGAAGAGAGAAGCGAAGAGTACGAGGAAGAGAGAACGGATAAACAGATGCGTTCGAAAAGCAGGGCGATAGTTTCGGAGCTTTTTCGAGGGCAGCAGGAACAGCAGCAGCAGCAGCAGCAGCAGCAGCAGCAACAACATCAGTTAGGGTATGGAAAGCGCGACGCCGACGAAGGCGGGGACGCGGTGGGCGTGCTGGAGGCGGGACAGCAGGAAATTGAAAATGGCGCGATCGTGAAGTCGAGTAGCATCGAAGCTGTGGTTATTACAGTTTCGTCGAATCATGGAAACGATGCCAGCGCCACGTACGAATTGCATTCCCTCGATTATCACGATCCGGTCCTTCGAGAAAGGTGAGAGCCAAAAAATTTAATTAATTTCTTTATTTCGGAGTCAACGACCTGTTACAGAGTTATCATTTTATTGTATTGATACAAAGATAAAATATTTTTTTACAAATTTTTCTACTCTTTCCGCGAAGGGTATATCTGGAACAGGATTCCAGTTGCTACGGGGGTGGTAACTCGAGCAACGGGGAGGAGCAAGAGCAGCAACAACAACAGCAACAAAGGGATCAACATCGTCAGCAAGAGGTTTCCCAGCTCCCCCACCAGCAGCAACAACACCATCAACAGCAAAGCCAGAACCACCACCATCGAGCTCAGTATGTCGAGCTGGGGGCGAGAGAGCACTCGGTTGGAAAGGGTGGGGATAACGAAGAGGCGAGTGAGGGCTCCGCGTTGCCGGAGGGAAAACGAGCCGACAGTCACGCGCCTCGCTCGACGATGCATCGTTACGGTACTGAGGCGCTCTCGCCGACCGCGACCGATCATCACAACCACCACCACCACCACCACCAGCACCTCCACCTCCATCATCGCCACCACCATCATCAGCAGCAGCAACAGCAGCAGCCGCAGCATTTGCAGTCGGACGATTCCCAACGTAGCGCGCTTTCGTCTACCGGTCATCGTCGCTTGGACGAACACGAATCGCAGTCGCAACCACGCTCGCAAACGCAATCGGTTCAACAGCAGCACCAGCAGGTAGAGGAAGACGCGGAGAGAGCTAGTGGTATCGTGGCAGCCATGAGAGGTGCACGGGGTGACTTCAGTTTGAACGTACTGTTCCCGAATCTCGGTATCGCCGGTGCTAACAGTACCGGCGGTGACGTCGGACCGGCCGATCATCATCATCAACAGCAACAGCAGCACCATCATCAACAACAACAACATCATCCTCATCATCATTCGTTGGATGAGGTGTTGCCGGACGATGCGTATCTTCAGCATCAGATACGCGGTGGAAGTGGAGGTGGTGGCGGAGGTGGTGAGGGTAGTAACGGCGGTGGAGGAGGTGGAGGTGGTGGCAGTGGTGGTGTGGACAATGGCGGCGGTGGCGGAGGATCGCCGACTCTTCGGACCGGTAGTTCACCGGGATCCAGTCGCAGCCCGCACGACGATCAAGGAATCTCGTCGCCGCATCGTCGAGGCCAACCGGACGGCGGTTACAGCCCTACCGATCAGGGTAGACAATCGTACGCTCACTTGACGGCGATGCAACCGCCGTCCTCGGTGCAACCGAACCACGGTCTCGGTCAGGATGCCGATCGTGTATCCGATCAGCTCTACATGGAGTCGATGTACACACATCACTCGGCCGGAACGCCGCATCATCATCAGGATCACGAGCAAGGATCGTCTGCTCCTCACTCGCCCAGCGGTCCCTTACCAAGGTTAGCATTTCAAATTTCTTTACCTTCAATACGTGGATACGTAGTTGAAAATTGTGTTGCACGCGCACGCGCGACCCTCGGTTACCGATCAAACGCAACGAAACCTCGCAAAGCTATTTGCAGAACGGCTTAAGGGATGCTCGGTGTTCCGAAGGTTGTATACGTAGGCGATACACAAGACGAAAAATAAAACTAAACCGACGATGGAAAACAGTGCGACGCCTCGGTGGCCCTTGTGCCAACAGTTTTGTGAAAACGTACAACGTCCTTTGCCCGAATGGTCTGTTTGCCGATTGGTCTCGGGGCACGAGCCGCGCGTCCCCTTCGATTCTTCATCGATCCCTTTCCTCTTCCGAGCTTTTCCATCGCGATCAAGAATCACGCTTGCGCCTCTCGCTGCTCCTTTTTACCGATCGCCGACTACCAACCGATAAGAGTTTATTGACTCCGATAGAAACGGATTCTCCGATCGTCGTTGTTCATCTTGCTCCGTCAGAGAGGTGCGTTATCGTTACCGCATTTTCTCCGATTTTTCATCTTCAACGATGCGAAGGATCAGTGAAACGATCTTCAGGGAAGCGACGGTAGAATTACGGAGACGAAGAGGATCAAGTCGGGTTTCCGCACGCTCTTTGGCCCGACTGGGTCGGTCGCTCTCGTGTTTGTCAATGTCCTCATGCGGCGTGCACGTGCACGGGCCACGACCTTCGAATTTAGATATCTAAAGTTCGGGTGCAGAGGACGATCCGTTTCTCGTTTTCTCTTTTTGCGGGATATCTCGTTGTCGAGATTAACGGACGATCCGGTGACGCAAAGTATCGTCGTTTACGATCGACGATACGGAACTCCGTTACCCTAAATTCTCTTCGTTTCTTCGTCTTCACCTTTTCGATTTCAGCCGTCGGTTAAATAACCTTCCTCCCCCGGGGGTGTGGGATGCTTTTCTGTCTCTTGTTTGGAGAACGAACGAAACCAGAGATCGTGTAAATCGTAATCGTCGCTCTTCGACGTAAAGTTTGGCATGAATCATCGTTAGGTTTACAGTCCGGCAGAGTGGTACCCGTTGCGTTCCAAGAAACCTTCCAGTGTCGTGTGACGCGACATCGAGCAATGCTTTGAACTCGGCATCTCTTTCGTTGGTACGCTTAAATACGAACACTTTTAATTATTAACGATATCGATCGGAAGTGGTAATTAACGTTCTTAAAATCCGGGATTTAGGGGATGATCGTTGAATCGTGTCGGCGACGTGGATGAGTTCGCGGGAGGATAGTGGAGTTAGCGATCGGGTAAATCGGTGGATAGATCAAGAAGCGGAATGGCGATGGAGGGGATGAGAGATAGTAGGGGAGGACGTTTATCGAGGGCGGGAGCGAGGCATCTCGCGAGAGGGGACGAAGAGAATAAAGAAAGAAAGGAAGGAAGGAAGGAAAAAAGGAACGAGGAAGGGAGAGATCCGCGGAAGGGGGAGTCCTGAGCACGTTTCATGGTCCTCCAACGCCATTCGCTTCGACGTTTCGTGCATCGTTGGTTTATATCCCGGGTCAGTTGGAGTCTCTTCGCTCGTGCCTTTTCATCAATCGTGTTTTCTTCCCTTTTTCGCCGAAGGGAAACGTTCGAGGAACATAGAAACGGAAGAAGAAGAAGAAGAAGAAGCGTATCGCGCTAGACAGTATGCAGTGAGTGGCTCAAATGTTACACTTTATTTCGTTTCTTCGTCTCTCTGTTTGTACGCCGGGCGTCTCGATATCCGGTGGGTGATGCAACGCGTCGATACGAAGAGCGATAAGAACGTTCGATGCTCGGATAAAAAACTAACGGGCGTCGAATTCGCGTGGAATCGAAGGTTTGCCAAACGATTCGCGACGCGCGGTATCGGTGTTTCCGTTTTCCAATCAAACTTCCCCTCTTCGAAACGAGATTCCATTGCAATTTCGCGCCATTCGATAATGGCGCTTCGCGGGGAACGCGAAACGAAAACAGAGTAGATAAAAATGGAAAAGCGATAAGGTTTGCGGAAAGGTGCGATATTGAATTTCTCGTTTCAATTTTATTTCGACGAGGAAGAGAACGGGGGTTGCGAACGGTGGTACCGATAGGTAGACTTCTCAGAGTATCGGACCCCTCGCCGAGTTTCTTCCTCGGCTCCGTAACGCGCTATCGTGAGAAGCGGCTTATCGAGTCGGAGGATTCAGATAGCGATCCGGTAGCAGGGGCTATAACCCTGTCGTCACCGACCTTCTAGATTGAGTTTCGCGATATCTGCATTCTTCGCGACTTTTTTTTTTTTTTCTTCTCTCCCTCGCGCTTTTCTCCGCGGCTGTTACCTCTCCGTTACGTCGCGTCGGTCCAGAAGAAAACGAAACTAAACGGAAAGGAAGGAGAGGTAACTTCGACAACAGTGGAGTCGTTGAACACGATCGACCTATACGTACCGCGAACGAAGGTGTACGCTTGGCGGAGAGGAAGGAAAGGAAAGAAGCAGATTGCGAGAAGCTCGATCGAGAACGTCTTAGAAAGATTCTCGGAAGAAACTCGAGCGGTCGGTCGTTCGAGTTTCCCGGGACGGATAACGCGTTGGGTGCGTGTACGCGACTCCGAAACCGATCCTCCCCGCGGAAGGGCCTCGGCGATCGTGACACCGATCTCCAGTTATTCGATTCACGGAACGAAAAAGACGAATGGAGGAAAGGTGAAAAGTAGGGTTCCGTTTCGAGGCTCGTTCGAAGCGGATCGCGTGCCGTGTACTTATCCGCGTGGTTGCGCACGATGTCGCGATCGTGTCCGTAGAAACGAGGAGCAAGCAGCACGTGCTACGCCCGTGTGCACCGTTTCCTTCCTCGTTTACGCTGGCCGACTCGAAGGTGGTCGCACCTGGTGAAGAAAAAAAGTGATACGGGACGATGCTCAACGCGACGCGATCCACAGTTTCTTTCTCCGCTCCGTTCCCCGCGGTTTGTTTATAGGCTCGCGACGTTTTCACGTTCGCGAAACGCGAAGGCCATCGTTGACACGGTTATCGATGTGTTTCTCTTGTACGATAAACGCGATGGAAGCATCGCCGTTCGACTACGTTTCGAGGGAAACGTCGAATCGTCCGCGGAGCACGTACCGATCGAACGGTACGTGTCCGTAGGAACCGCGGCGAGTTTCAAGGCTGCGCGTTTCACGCTTTAGTTTGCCTCGTCGCATCCGCGCTGATAAAGAGAGCACCGTACCTCCGTCAACGATCGGTTCGTGTCTAGCTACCGTGCTGGCGATCCGTCGACGTCAACCGGGCCGTCGACGCGGTTTAATTTCGAAATCGCGTACGAGCCACGCGCGTCGTTCGTTCCCCGCTCGTTGCGCAATGCAACGATCCCAGCGTTTCTTCTCCTCCTCTGTTCGCGAACGTTTTTCCAACTCGTTTCCCCGAGCGAACAGCTTCTCGAGGCTGTTGCTACGAGCCTGCGAGCAGTTCAGGTACGGAAAAGGTGGATGTCGCTAATGGTAACGGTATTGGTGGTAATAGCGTAGGTTAATGGAGGTAATGGAGTAGTTGTGTTCCGGGTAGCTCTAAGGGGTCATCGAAAAACGTGCCTGCGTGTTGGCGCGTGCCCGCATTTACGGCTCGACGAATCGAAGAACCGTTCTGCCGCTTCCGGTCGGGCCGCGGAACATTAGCCTGGCTTTCGCCGTGCAAGAATTCACCGATCGCCTATTTCTCCGGCCCGGCAATTCCCTCGGGTAGGGGCGTGCGCGATCCTCGTACGGATTGATCGTAACTTCCATCTCGATCGTGTAATACGCTTTGTTTTCAGCTCTTTGTATCGGACGATGAGCGGTGTGAGCACGATGACGGCGAGTGCGGCAGGAAGCGGAGGCGCATACTCGCTTCCTTACATGACCGCCAGCCCCACGGAATTGACCGGTTCGCCGCAACAGCTATGGAACGCTCAAGGTAATTCGAAGGATTTAATTGAAATTTAAGGAGCTTTCTAATCGATCGACCGATCTCGACAGGTGCGTTGAGCGCGGCACTTCCGTCGATTTCGGAGGATTACGGCGGTGGCGGCAAGTCGTCGGGAACGGTGACACACCAGGCACTTCCAGGTTTTTCGCAACCGTTCTGCGGCAGAGCGAGTTTCCGAGGATACAGCCCGTCTTATTCGAGTCAACAGAGCAGCGGAGGAGTCGGAGCGGCCGGTGTCGACGCGTCTTCCTGGAGTTACGCCTCGTCGACGAACGACGCGTTGAGCACCCAATACGCGACGCCCTCCAGACGACAACCGGTGAATCCGTCCTCGACGCCCACGCAGCATCAGCTCAGCGCAACGGCTAGTCTTAGCGCCAGTGAGTACATCTTTATACCTAGTTTCATTCTATTTTCTCTCTCTTTTTCTTTTTTTATGTTTTGCCTCGCCTCCGCCTACGAACACATCGATTCGCGATCGTTTTCGTTCCCCGCAACGACTCCGTTTTTCTTCACGGCGACGAATCGTCTCGCGTTACGTTCCGATGACTTCGAAAGACGATAAATCGTTGGCGCTTCGTAGGGTGCGCGGATCGTGTTGCGTAGATCGTAAATAACGAGAAAAAAAGGATTCGATCCGTCGCTCCAAAATCGTTCGACATTCGAGGGTGGGAGAGAGGAGGGAAAAAAAAAGAGACAGAGACGTATCGATGGCCCGGGTGGCGCGGGTCGACCGCTTCTTGAAAGGAAAATATCGCGTTACAGTATTTTTTTGTCATTCTTACGCCCCCTTCTGTGTCTGTCTCTCTTTTTCTCTCTCTTGTTTCCCTTCTTTCCATCGTTCGGCGTGAATATCGTTCGATCCCCGTTGGAAATCGCGTCGATCTTGCTACGATTTCGCGTCCATCTCCTTCGTCTCTCCTCTCCTACCGTCATCATCGACACGACCCGCCCCTCTTCTTCCCGTTTCTCGGGAATCGCGTTATCTTTCGTGCAAAATACGAATGGAAACGTACTCGGCCGGTCGCGTGGCCGCTGTACACGCGCGATCCAGAGGGAATAGGTACGAACGGTCGTACGAATATCCCTGGTTATCGCGATCGGTCGACGATTTATCAAGGGTCGCGGCGAAGCGCCGCATCCACGTGTTTTGGCGAATATCGCCGGTGCGACGTCTTCTTTCGTCGACCGAGCGTGCTACACGCGGTCGGTTTACCGTATCGAAAGAGACGTTGATACGAGGAACCGACCCTGACCTAGACAACGTACAACAACGCTAATCTAGCTTCGTCTACGCGCGATACAGAGCTACGATAATGAGCGGTCGATGTATCTAAAGTTGTTCCGGGACCGCGAATTTCAGATAATTTCGAACGTATCTCGGGAGCCGGGCGTCGCGCGACCAGGGTACGTTACACCTTTAATCGAGCCACGCGACCGATTCCCATTCTGTCGATCAACTCGCGCGACTCTATGGATCGTTGCCCTCCCTCGTTTTTTAATTAAACGAAGAAATCTTGAAGTCGCTCGTTCGACGGCGATCTTGAAATCGCGAACTAGTCGCGATTGAAATAAAAAAAGTACATTTGGCGACGATTCGCGGTCGAAAGCGTTCGTCGTCGGATCGTTATTTTTACGCCGCGCGTTATTGTAATAATACAACGGTTGCCGCGATAACGTTCGTGTCGGGTGCATCGCGCGACGCAATCTCACCGAAGGACTCGAACGGTTCAAAAGGTCGTCTTCGGCTTCTTTTTTTAATCCGACCGACGTACATCTCTCTCTCTTTCACTCTTTTTTCCCCTGTTTTCGTCGTCGACCTCGCGCAGACGAAACAATATTAAAAAATAAGCGACGCGTCTCTTTTCTTTCCTCCTCGTCGCGAATCGAATTGCGTTCGACGATCGTTCGCCGTCGGCACCCGTCGCGTTTCCTCCCCGGATGACACTCTACGCCCTCGTGGTTCTTTTAAACGGCGAAGAAATGCAGAACACCGTCGAGATGGGAGGAAGGGGGAAAAAAATACGGCTCGTTTTAAGGGGGTGCGCGAACGTCGAAAGGTTTTGAAGTGGCGCGTGGTCCTTTTTCGGAAACGACGTTATGCGCGTGTGGTTTTCTACGGTGCCGGTCTCCGCTTTATCCGACAGTTACAGGCAACGGAGAATGCGGCTTTTAACATACCGCGATCTCGAGTGGTCTAGAACGCGGACGAGCATCGGTAGACGAGGCATCGTCGAGGAAAACCCGATGGAAGTAACGGCGATGCCAACGACGGCCGCCCTTTTGCCAGCACGCGCCTGGCATGGCCTGTCACAGTCTGCTCTATCCCAGGCATCGTCTGGCCTCGGTTTAACTTTAACTTTCTTTGCCAGATTTCTCCTCTTGGATCGTCCCATAGCGAGCTGATGTCCCGTGTCTTCGCAACTTTTTAATCACCTCGCTCGTTAGCCGCGTTCCCTCGATTCGATGCACCTGTTGCGCGCATTTCCAAATTGAATTAAAACGCAAAGTATCTGAGTTTTATAGAGGTTTTTTTTTATTTTAACCCTCCAACATTGAGAGAATTTTCATTTTTCAGAACTTGCCTTCGAGTTTCTATTTTTATTTCAAGAATTTTTATTTTTTCATCACAAGTTCCACTTGAATGTTAAATTAGAAACTTTAATAAATATTTTAGAATTTTTTAAAGCATAGAATAATAATAGGAAGGGTTAAAATAAAGAAACCAATTCTCATATATTCCACTCTGAATTTATTTCAATTCAAAGATACACTTAATTTGGATAACCCTTTATTTCCTCCATTTCCCTCGTCTAGCCGTTGCACTCGTTCGAAGCTTCGCCCCTTTCTTCGCCTCCGGTAATTCGACTTCGCTGTTCCTTTCGTTCCACGTCGCTTAGTCATCCAAGGTGGCGTCGGCTCATCATCATCGAATACTCACTTACGAACAGCCTAACAATTTCCGCTATGTCGTTGATCAGCACGCGTTCTCTCGATTCCATTTTGCAAAACAACGCGAAATTTCGTTGAAACATTTTCAAACATCTATTTACCATTTCGTATTGTTTCGGGATCTTGAGCGACCGTAAACGAGCCCAGGTTGAAGAATGCAGCCCCTCGGGTGACGCGTCGCAATCGGTCTGTGAACGGGTCAAGAACGGCGCCTAAAAGACGGGCTAAAGCAACTAGAGCCACGCGCAATAACGAGCGTACCGTGTTGTTCCGTGACGAGTTTATTTGCTTACATTTTCCTCTCTCGCTCTTTCTCCGCGTCGTCGTACGGTGGACAGAGGTCAGAAGATCGTCGCCGACGTCAGCGACTCTTGGCTTACCTATGTACGATATCCGATTGCTTCCCAGTCGGTTTTCTGCAGGACACGCGAGATTAGTGCACCGACCTTTTTCTCCTTCTCGTTTCGAGATACGCGTAACGTCTCTCAAGAGAGTAACGCGAGACGAAGTCCGACGTAGTCAGAAATCCATAAGGGATCTTCGATACTTCGTTAGAATCGCGTATGGAAAATCGTTAGCGTAGGGCGATGCAAATTGGTAGAGCGATAGCGTGGCGAACTAGCCAACGGCTGCTAGTTGTTATTATCGAAAGCACGCCGGAAGTGGCGATAACGCGGCGTGTCCCTCTACATCCTTTCACGCGAGTTGCTGCGTTCCAGAACTGCCGCGTTTCCTGCGATCCTTTCCTCCTCTTTCGTCGGCTACGTTTCGCTCGCTTTTCCGGCGCGAGCGCTCCAAGAGGACCGCGAGTTTCGTAGCCGTAGTTGCCCGCCACCGATACGCCGGAAACGCGTGTAGACTTTGTGGATTTCCTTCAAATACCGCCTCGAGCACGAGTGAAAACTCGAAACGACCGTAGGCGTAGGAAAAGTACGAACGTTTAAAGTCGTACATCGTTTCACGACGCGATGCGTCGGTGAATCGTCTGTTTTTCTATGTATTTACACGTGGCAAGGTAGGAGGCGCCTTAGGCTTTCGACGTTATCTTTTTCCAACGCGCGCAAACGAAACCGGGAAAACGGGAACGAAAACGATCGAAACCGTACGTGGTAAAGTCGCGATCCGCTGCCCCATTTGTAAATCGCGTCCGCTCGAGACAACGGCGAGGGGCATGGTTTCCATTATGAAATACTGTACGAACTCGCGCAGTGCACAACATCGAGGCGGAATACTTTACGGAGGGCCGCGAGTGCGTAAATTGCGGTGCAATTTCCACTCCGTTATGGCGGCGAGACGGTACCGGACATTACCTCTGCAACGCATGCGGTCTCTACCACAAGATGAACGGAATGAATCGTCCCTTGGTGAAGCAGCCGCGGCGATTGGTAAGAAAAGGAAGAACGCCGTCTTTTTCTCTTTCGGGACGTTCTTTTCTCCTGGACGCGCGATTCGGATGCAGCTTGAGAGAGAAAAAAATTTTAAAAAAATTTAAAAAAAAAAAAAAAGAAATACCGAGAACGAAAACGAGCAAGTGTTGAATGAAAGAAAGAAAGAAATAGGAGAAAAATCGGACCGAAGAAGCGACGGATATACGGATAGAACAGGAGCCTGTGTGGAAATTCGCCCGTGAACCCGTGATTTCAATCGCGCTAATTATTATCGAAATTATATATATATATATATATACATATCCCGATCCGCGTGTTCTCGCGTCTCGTCCGTTCGTCGGTTGGTTCGTTCTCCGCCTGTCGAAATGAAAATGGATTTCGACGCGTGTGCGAATACGCGCCCCAAAGTAGAAGCACCCCTAACGTTTGGCATCCTGTCTCTGTTTCAGTGGCGGACCAGGGCGATTTCTACAAAGGCTTCTGTGGGTATAGTGGCGCCCGTCGCGCCTTCGAGGAGAAATCGAGCCGCCGTTTGGTAGGTGTCATCCCCCCAACTCTCTTTCTCTCTATCTATCTCTCTTTCATACATCGTTTCACACTCGTTTCGCTATCTGTAAACTTTGATACTTTTCTCCCTTTTCCCCTCTCATTTTAGCTCCCATTTATTCTGTTACGCGGATTACTCTCTTGCTCTTTCGATCCGTCCCATCGATATCTTTATTTTATGCTTGTTTTTTTTTCTTTTTTTTTTTTTTTTGTTCTTTGCACTTTTTATTTCTGTTTATTTTTATATTCATCGTTTCATTAGCCCTCTGTGTCGTTCGTTCTGGTATTTATCACGCCGCTGCTCTCGATCGTAGGAAGAAACGTTTTATTCTTTCCTAGAGTTCTATGGTTGAACGTTTCTCGTAGCTTCGAGGTGCCACTATACCCATGGTACGATCGCTCTCCTTCTCGAAATCGCGCGTTCACCAGCGACGGATGGAAAATCGAGCCAGTCGCGAAAGGTTCGCGCGATTTCGCGCGGAGAGAGCAGCCTGTCGCGAGCGAAATCGAACCTAGTTTTTAATTTAAACTAGACGTAAGATCTTTCTTTCTTTCTTTCTCTATGTCTCTTCCTCCTTCCTTCGATCCTACTTCCGGTTCCTCCGACCTTTCGAAAGAATGGAAAAAAGTATATAAAGAAATAGTCGTCCGACTCGTCGCGTTCTCTCGTTCTCGTTCTCGTCGCTCCTACGGCTGTCCGAGTGCGACGTCTCTGTAGACCGATTTCGAGGCGTTTTAAAACCGATTTCGTGTTTGCGCAGTCCGCTTCGAGACGCGTAGGCACCTCTTGCAGCAACTGTCAAACCACCATGACGTCGCTCTGGCGTCGGAACACTTTGGGCGAGCCGGTATGCAACGCGTGCGGCCTCTACTATAAGCTTCACGGGGTGAACAGGCCTCACACAATGAAGAAGGACAGCATCCAGACACGGAAGAGGAAGCCGAAGGGCGGAATGAAGTCCACCGACACGCCGATCTCCGGATCCGTCGCGGCTTGCGCGAACAACAACACCACCGCCACCAGCAACAACAACAACAACAATAATAATAATAATAACAACAATAACAGCTTGAAGTTGGAACCAGGTGTGTATTCTTGTTATGCCTATGGTTTAACCCATTCACTGTCAATTCCGATATCATTGCGCTACAAGTTTAGATTGGTATAATTGAATTAGGAATTGTTAGAAAGAATGAACGAAAATTTTGTATAATATTTTATTTTTTAAACACAAATTTACAACAAATAACTTACAATTCCTTAAAATAAAATCTTGGCGCCCAGTTTTAATAGTTTAACGATAGTTTAATTATTGAATAATGATTAGAGGAAGTGTGATTGATATTTCGATTCGAATTCTTCCGAATAGACACCTACGGCGACCTGAGGATGAGCCACGCAGGAATGCCTCAAGTGAGCTACGGGAACGCGTTGTACGGGAGCACCCAGCCACCCAGTAGGATAGTCTCCTATCAGCCGACGTATTACGACATGATCGCTAACCAGCAACAGCACCAACACCAGCAGCAACAGCTGCAGCACCAGTCGCAGCACCCTCACCAGCACCCACAGCTGATGGAGACCCACTCGCCGAAAGTTGAATGCCCGTCGCCGCCGTGCGCGAATCGATCGCCGGTTATGATATCAGCTGGTCATTCGCCCGATCATCACCAGCTCGCTACACCTCACATCGTGACACTCGGCAATTCCTCGCCAAGCGCGGCTACCAAGATGATACTTGACAACGGTCATCTGGACAGACCCACCGTCGTCTCGATATCATCTTAAAACCCGCGATCGTGTATCTCGTTCCTCGATATACCCGCGAGATCCTTTCCCCTCTTATCGACGTTACGTTATCGCGTCACGACGACTGGGCGAAAGGATTAATTTCGAAGGGGAGGAGAAACCGCGCTGTGTAATTCCTTCTTTCGATAGAAAACCGCGGGAAAACGAGACTCTTCTTTCCGACGAACACCGGACTCGTTGTAAATACTTTCGCCTAATGATAATATTGTAAAAGGCCGAACCATTTGTTCTTTCCACAGCTGCATGAATTTTTTATCGTTAAGATCGTGCGATCGCAGCCGATTACTCGATGCGTCGTTTCTCTCTAAGTGTAAATAGACGGTAATGCTAAAATATTCTTAAACGAAAACGTTAAGGGTAGGATCGAAGACACTTGATATCTGATAATAATAATAATAATAATAACGATACTAAGGATAAATAATAATGATAGTGATATGATAATAATAATATTAGTAATAATGATGATAATAAATAATAATCGTTATGTTTATCGATCTAGTCGCGTTGTACGGCGCGTCTCAGACTTGAAATAATTAGGACGCGTGTAGACGATGACAGGGACCAGGACGAACGCAACGACGACTACGAATAGAATATGCCAGCAGATAAAAAAAAAAAAATAATAATAATTGGATTTCCCTCGGAATCTTCACGTTCGTATATTTCCAAAGTGTATTGTAAGAAATCGGTTGTTTTTAAATAAAAAGGGATATTTAAGTGGGAGCGTGTTATTGAAGCGGCGAGAAGTAGGTGTAACGCGTATGTTAGGTAAAAGTAAACGCAAACGAATTCGACCAGCTGGCGAGGAGACGTCGGTGAACGGGCAGGAAAACTTCATCCCTGTGTGTTTTCGGCGATAACGCGCGATATCTCGGTTAATCTCGGTTAAAGGTTGGGACTCGCAGCGAGCCAGCCCCCCATTCGCATTGGCGTGGCACGCTGGCCGTGTAATAAACGCTGCTGTCCACGATGAGGGCGAGATTTTTTTTTTTTTTTCGGTTCCCCGTCGAAGGATTTGCGTGGGCAAACACTGTGGGTAATCGGTCGCGAGGAGGGTGCGCTAGGCGCGTCGCTTCGCATCGTGGAGGCAGCGTTACGCGTCTTACGACCGTGTCTCACCTGACCGTACCTTATCGCTGGAATCCCGTGTGTGTGCTCTGTGTAAGTATGACGACACCCTCTGCTCTCGAAACGAGCGCTCTCGCTGTTTTCCATGATAACGCGTCGCGATCCACATAGAACAGCTACGAGAGCGGCGTTAAGTAAACGAATCCCTTTTCGTTTGGTCGTCACGAAAAATATCACCGCCGCGGGGCAATAAACGGTCCCGACGCCTCTTCTATATCATTCTCGTCCTTTCCTCCTCTCCGTTGGCTCGCGCGTTTGCTTTCCCTACGGCATCGCGAAGAGGAGAAGGGTTGCTCGGTGAACGGCGCCGATTGGACGCGCGCGGGAGGGCTCGTCGTCGCCGATACCAAAATGGTGGCGAGCGACAAAACCGCGAGGGAAATAAGCGATCGATCGCTCGGGCGACGAAGGTTTTTTGCCTTCGCTCGCCTAATCGTGCTCGGTCAATATTTAACTCGCGCGGTTTTTCCATTCTTTCTCACTCACACTCTCTTCTCTCTGTTCCTCTCAGTTCCAGACCCCGTTCCCTCTGCCCCGATGGTCGTCGCTCCAGGATCGAAGCTTCGGTGCGACGCTACCAGGCGGCAGCCGACCCGAATCGTCGACGCACCACACCTTGGCAGCGCACCTGTGTCAAGCCGCGCAGCACCGCGCCACGCTCTCGCCACCTTTGCTCCGCAATCGTAAACGCGTTGGCCTCGTCAACGCGAGTCGAGCGTCGACCGTCGACGCGACACTAATCACAGCCCACGCTCATCGATACCGCCGTCGTCGTCGTCGTCTTCGCCGATCGCTATCCAAACAACATCCAACGAGACACGCACTCCTCTTGGTGAACTCGTCACGGTAAGTGTCCATCTCTTCGTTTGCTTCTTCGTATGTAGATTTCCCTTTTCGATCCCTTAAAGAAAATCTTGCGATCTTCCGTTTATCCACCCGCTTCTTACCGATCATCGATGATAGATAAATAAGAAAGAGAAACTCGCGTGAAAAATCGGTTTACTCCGCGGAGAGACCTTTTTTGGTCGCCGGTGGAAAGGGCGGCCGACCGAGGGGCGGAATCGAGCGACGTCGCGCGAACTCCGCGGATACCAAGGATTCCACGGGCGAATCGTTTCGGGGAAGAAGGGAAAGCGGACGAGGAGGAAAGTGTAAGGTATAAAATTGGAAGAAAGAAGTGAAATGTGGCGTGTCGCGTCGTGGTCCGGGTTTGACGGGGGAGGGAAGGGAAAGGGGACGGTGAGACGAAGCAGACCGTTTCGTGGCAAGAGGTGCGCGGAGCGTTGCTCGTCAAGGCAAGGCATGCCACGGCGAAGCGAAGCCGAGGCAAGGAAAGGCGCGAAGGAATAGAAGAGTTATTTGGAAAGAGCCGCTCCGGTCCGGTATACCGTGCACGAATAAACGAACGATCGAAACGAAACACTTGTGTTTCACCGCGAACAACACTTGTGATTCCGTGGAAAGGCCCGCGCAAACGTTCAACGAATCCTCTTTGAAGCTTGCATCACCAACGATATTACACCTACGTTCCGTATAACCGCGGACGGCCGTTACGATCGGCGAAAGAGGAAAGAACGACTCCGGAGCGTGTACACCTGGCTACACCGTCTCGAGACGACGTCTGCCACGAAACTATACGATATCGAGACGAGATAGCCCAGAGCGCAGATATTTTATTAATCGTTAAGCACATAGCCGCCGTAAGATAATGGAATAATATCGGGCAACGACGATAATGCTGTTTGTCGCGCGAGCGTTAATTATTCCAGCCATCCGGCAGACTCCGGGGGTCGGTCGACTCGTGCGTGTCCGCTTCCTTCGTTCGTTTTTCCGTTCCCGCGGAAAGCTCGATGAAGGAAGGCGGGAAACATAAGGAATCGGGTTTCGTTCGTTCGAAAGTGGAATCGCAGTCGTAGCCGCCGCGCCGCATCGGTTCGCTCGTTATTTTCCTAATTACCACCGAAAGCGAGAAGCGTGCAACTCACGACGAACGGTGTTTGTTCGCGTTAAAGCCGATGACGGCGGCGACGAGGAGGGACGACGATTCGGTCGTTGTAAATTATTACGGTAATTGCGTTGTAAAAGGCGAGCAACGGAGAGAGAGCGAGAGAGAGCGAGAGAGTCGTTCGTGGTGGATCACGTTATCAAGGGAGCGAGCACGCTCGCGCTTGTGGATCAGATCGGATCGTAAAGAGCTTTAGTCGTCGCGGTTTCGTTGGCTCTTCTCTCGAGGGTCCAACAGGCAAGGTCGCGCAAACGTTTATTTCCAAAAGCCACGATTAAACCCGTTGTATCTAATAGACATTTCTCCGCACGATTGCGCGAAAACGGCGCGGACCGTTCGCGTTCGCGGCTTTCGCGAGATGGAAAATTACGGTAGCCTCAATTCGAGGAAGAACGAATGGAGTTGCGTAACGAGACGCGCTCGGATACGCGTCATCCCCTTGCGCGGACTCTCGAACCGTCGGGCTTTCGTGTCCGCCCTTTGGACGATGAGCATGCGCGTACGCCTTCCGACCCCGCCCGTCCCCTCCCCCGCGGACGCGCGCGTGCTCGACCTGCCATCGCGTCGTCGCGTCGTGTCGAAATAAAAAAAATTTCGTCTCACCCAGCGTACACGTACAAACACTGGTACGCGTCACCTGGGATTTTCATTTACGCCGATAAGAATTTCCTACTCGACTGATAAAGAAAATGGCCTCGTTCGGCTCGCGATTCCGCCATGACGCAACCCCGTTCGCGGAACCAGCCCCTCTATACTCACCGTTTACAAATCCTTCGAAATATCCATTGGAAACTGACTCTCGTTCGCACGAAGAAAACGATCATTTGAAAATCATCTTCTATGATCACTCGCGATCGACGATAAACCGTATCACTGTCGCGGATAGGATAAACGGATAAATTTCTACGAAACTATAGAGAAAGTAACCGTCGGAAACGCGAAGAAGACCGGGGATGATCGGCGGAAAAGTAAGAGTACGGCCGCGAATGGTCGGATCGGCGCGGAGCTAGAGAGGCAGCCCTACGCGTTCCTGGCGGACCCGACGACTGAAATTATCATTTTAGCTGATATACTAGCTAATGTAAGGATGCAGTTTTATCTCTTATTATCATGGGAAACGAGATAAATCGCGATAGTGGCGTTTATTTTGACAACGGCGTGCCTCTCGCCACGGCTCGATCGACCTCCCCATCGGTGGTCGCAAAATCGTTTCACCGATTCGCGCCATTATTTTCATTTCTCTTTCTCTATTTCTTTTTGCAAATAGCTAATCGCTATTCCGTCTCTTATAAGAACCTCTTCTAAGAAATTCTCTATCAACCTTTCGGTACCAACCCTGGTTCCTATAAATTCTCAACCCCGAAACAAAAGACATTCCGTTTCTCCGCGAGTTTTCAATCTTGCTTTCCGTCGCCAAAGGTGTATTAAGAGCGATCAGTCTTCTTGAACATAGTGGACAACGTGACTCCATTCGTTCCTTATCATACGTTATCAACGATTCGTGTTTCCTTCGATCCACGATAAACAACGAATTTTTTTGATTTCATTCGAGATAGCCTTTACGGCGGTCGAATCGACTCGTTGAATTCACCGCGTCGCGAAGAAGTATGCTGTTAATTTCTAGTTCGATGATGAACGGAAAGAATGGACAATATTGTCGAGAAGGCGCAAAGAAAAAGTAAAAAAGAATAAAAAACACGATAGGCGATTACGAGACGGCTCTTGATCGCCGCTCGATCTCGCGAGCTTCTTATCTCTACATTGAGGGAGGGGGCGGAAAGGAGACGCGATAGATCGTTCGAAACGACTATGAAACGCTTTCGATGTTTATCGGGATATATGTTCGGTTAATCCCCGATCGGATTGCGCGAAACATCGAACGGTGTCACGTAGGCCCGTTGTATGCGTTTCGGTGAGCAACGGTCCTAAATCGGTTGCTCGAGTTTCTACCTTGGGCGGTTCGTTTGCGAAGGTGAATCAGACCGGCAGCGATGACGCAAATGTAGCACGGGATCGTTATCTGAGTAGGAGAATGACTAGGAGAATTGGCGAGAGTAAGGAAGAAGTAAACGAGTCGTGGATCCTTGGAGGGAGAACGTCGACGGAACCGGTGCCACCCCATCGCCACGCGTTACCTCGCGAACAGAAGAATTTTTTTCTTTCAGCGATAAGCAAACGGGTGCGAATGATTCACCCGTGACACCCTATCCATAGGAAAGCGGCGGCAAAATGGCGTTGGCAACGATGGCCGACCGTAGAGGCGAGAAAGAGTAGCAGGACGAGGAGAAGGTGGACACCTCTTGTTGATCCCCTCGCGCTGCCTCCCTACCCTCGTGTGCCGTCGCGTTATCACCGCTCTCGTAGCTAGCGAACGGCCGTTCGTTATCGTCGAACAAACAAACGGACCCCTCCGTTGCCTCTTCGCCACTCGATAGCCCGTAGCCAGAGAGATTCTCGATTCGTCTTCCTCCTCTGTTTCGCCAGTTTTCCCTCGAAAGAGAGGAAGGTCGAAACTCGAGCTGCGGTGGCGCCGCCGCATCGGTGTACACACGAGCTTCTTTCCCGTCTATCCAGTTGTCCGTTTACAGTTGCGAACGTAAGCGACATCGGGGGTGCGTCAAGCTTTCCATCCAACAATCGGACCGCTGGTCGAAACGAGGTAGGAACCAGCCGAGTATTTGATCGTTTCTGATCGCTTTTAATCGCGTCTTCGAGCGTTGGAATTCGTTGGAGAATAAATCGGAAGAGGAGAGGAGCTGTTGGAAGAGGAGCGAAGGTGTCGGGGCTAGGTACACGGCACGCGCTACGTTGAAAGAAAAAGTGGTCGCGCGCGTTCGCTCCGGAAGTCGTAACTTGACATTGTCGAAGGGAAGTGTGACGCGAGCCAGGGTAAACAGCGGTTCGCTCCGTTCGTTTTTTCACCAGACGGACGAGGTGCGCCGCCGCTATCCCCCTCTCCTCCTTCCTCTTCCTGTCGGAGCTGGTCCTCTTCCGTTCTCCTTGCGCTTCTCCCTCCTTTTCGCTCTTTCTCTCTATCTCCGTCCGGGTCGCGTGCCACCGCGAATTCCTACCCCACCGGAGGTCGTCGATTTCGAAGTTCGTCGGGACTCGTACTGTGACGCGGTCCGTTGTTGCAGGACTGCGATGAAGGAGACGTTGGTGAAGCAAGAGATCAAGCGGGAATGGGAGAACGATCGCGCCGAGGAGAGTTCACCTCGGATGATGGCGAACGAGGAACAACCGACGTCGGAGAGTCCGCGATCGGTGATCACTAGCAGGAGACACGTGCGAACCATCACCACGACCGGACACATCACTGAGACGGTTCCCGAGTCGGAACCGAACTCTCCGGATGGGAATTTACAGCTTCAGTCGCAACGGGCGCGATCGCGCGGTTACCAAGAGGAGCTTCAACAGGATCCCGGGTGCAAGCAAACCGTGCAACATTACGTGCAAATCTCTCAGCAAGACGTGGACGCTCAGTCCAGGCAGCAACAGCAACAACGTTCCAACGAGCAACGCGTTGTTTATTTAACGAGCAACGGCCAGGAGGTGGTGCAAGTCGAGGTACCGGAGAACGTCGATCCAAACGCGTCAGCGAAAGAGGTGGCCAGGTAAGTTCGATCCACGGTTTTTCACGGTCCAAGTCTTCCGGCGCGGTTTCCACAAAATTCCTGTGATTTTCACGAAGGTACGAGACCCTCGGCTCGGACAGGACCTACAGTTACTCGAACGACGAGCAACAGCAGTTGCGACGGGAGGAGCACGGGATCGTTGTTCAGTCGCAGCAAGACAGGCGACCTCAGTCGGTCGGACACCAGAGGTACAGTCCGCGCGAAGGAGGCCGGACAAACGGCGGAAATGATGGAAACGAAGGATCGGAAGCGGCAGGAACGTACCAGCAAAGTTCCCCGGTGCTGGTACCGAACAGCGAGGAATACGAGAGCGGTCCGATAGTGTCCCAGGCCGCTGCGGCCGCGGCGACTGTCAGCGTCCAGTTAGGTTCGCCCGCGACCCCTTACTCTCCGCCGATCGGCGCCGACGGCATCCGCGCCTCGGTCAATCAACAGCAGCAATCCACGCAACAGCAGCAACAGCATCATCAATTGGTGACAGGGTACGCGGATACCGGTGCCAGTGTGAAATACACCGGAACGAGTATAAAGTACGACTCGGCCGCTGCGGCAGCCGCGGCGGCAGTCGCGGCCGCCGTCGCTGGTGATAACATCAAAGTGTCCAGCACATATACTACTCTCGAAACTGTGCCGATACCACCCTCGCCGACCGTCCAGTACCCTCAATACATGCCCGGTAGCGAAAGCTTCCAGCAAGGACCGACGTACACTTATTCCAAATCCGGCGACCAGGTGATCCTCGCGTACCCGTCGCCCGGTCAGCTGGGCTCCCGAGTGTCAGGGGTGAGTATCTCTTGAATTACTTCATTAGAGAGCATCGTTGCAGCAAGAAAATACGTTTGTTTCACAGGTGGAGTCCATCGGGAACGCGTATATCAAGGGCGACCCGACTCTGGCCTCCTCCCTGGGGACACCTCGCAGCGTTCCGTCTATGCACTACGAGCAACCCGCCTCCCCCGGATCTCAGGTAACGCTATATGGTAGCGCGGGCGTTTCCTACGCTTACCCGAAGCCCACCGCCTCCGGGGATTACTGGTCCGCCGCCGGAACTCCATCGCCGCCGACGTTCGAGTGCGTCCAGGGCTACCAGGCGGTCACCACCATCGTCAGCGATGCTGCCAATGTACAGCTATACCCAGGTAGCTACAGTCTGTCTACCGGTGGTACTTCAACACCCTGGACGGGATTACCTCTTGCCGGACCGGACGAGATCTGCGACGACACTCTGATGACCAGCGAACCGAAAGAGTGCTACATCTGCGCCAGCCTCACCACCATCTGGAGGAGGGACGACGCTGGTCATTACTTCTGTCACGGGTGTCTCTATAGTAAAATGAATGGAGTGTCCAGGCCGTCCATGAGATGCGGGAAACCGAAACAACCAGTCGCATCGGTAAATCTATCGATTCCATTGATTCTGTGCCTCTTTTTTTCTTTTTTATTTAGTCTCCCCTTACCTCGCTCTCCGTTCTATCAACCGTCACTCGTCGTCCGCGAAAAATGGGAAAAAGATCGCGTTATCTGTTACTCGAGCAAACAATCGCGCCGTGGGTCGTCGAGACTCTCGCGTCCGTGGTTGTTTACTCTAGTTTCTGCGTCTCGAACGCTCCCATCGCGCTGGCTTCGATCTCGCTCAGCTTGGAAACGTATTCACGATGTTCTTCTATCGTTCTTCTATCTTCAGTCGGGCGTGCGAAGGACGGGGGTGCAGTGCGCGAACTGCAGGACCAGCAACACCACCCTTTGGCGGCGAAACAACAACGGCGAGCCGGTATGCAACGCGTGCGGTCTCTACTTCAAGCTGCACAACGTAAGTATCAAAGAGAGGTTTGGAATTCGGTAACGCGCAACTACGCGATCCCTCCTTCGGCAACGAATTGTTTTCTCGCGGCTCGCGTCTTCTCTCTCCAACCGATTCCCCGTGTTTGCACAACTGTCGCGACCGTTCGCCGCGATTTCTCCCGCAAACAATTTATCCTCGCTCGCGTAACCGGCTGTGCCGGCTACCGATCCGTCCGACCATCCGCGCGTCGATCCCGCTCGTCTACACGTAGACCGGCTAGATAACCTTTGGCTCCAAACCGTCTAGGTAGGACGGCGCTAAACGATAAGGTGGCGATAACGAGAGAATCACCGGGACTGCCTTTTGCCCCCGGTAGCGGGTAAGAAAGAATTTAGGAAAGATCGGTGTCTAGGAATCGCGATCCAGTTTTCGTTTGCCGCTTCGAGAACGGACTCTTACGCAACACCTCTTGGGTCTCGTTGTAATCTCGGTTAGATAATGTCTCGATAAATCTACGTTCTTCTCAACCCAATTTTTGCTCTTTCCGTTACCATTTCGCAGAATCTAAAATCGTTATTAATACCGATCCGATCCGATCCGATCTAAACGTCTTCTCGATCGCAAACGACGATACCGTCGACGCGACGGAAAGTTTATCGCCGTTTCCACGAACCCGATCGATCTAGCTCGATCGTTATCGGCTACGTTCCACTGATCTCGCGGTCCGATGTTTTCTACGAAACAGGTAAACAGGCCGTTGAGCATGAAGAAGGAGGGAATACAGACGAGAAAACGGAAGCCGAAGAATCACTCGGGAATGAGCGGAAACTTGGCCGGGCCGAGCGGCATGCACAAGACCGAGATCAAGTCTGGCCTACTCGGTGAGTCCTCGGTGAGCAAGTTTATTATTCAGCTTAACTTTCCGTCCATACTTCCGTGTTTTCTGTTTCTTTTTTTCGTTTCTCGATCGCAGGTGTGCCTACGGGTCGAACCGCCTTCGTCCGACCTTCGACGCGTCTCTCGTTCTCCGCAACCGCGACGCGACGCCGCGAATCTCGAGGCTTCGCTCGGGCGTCCTTGAACGGCTCGGAAATCGGAATTGTCCCGAAAACGGGAGCAAAGTTCGCCGCGGCGCAAACGTCGTGGCGAAGCAAACAAGAAGCCAGCCGACGATAGACGACGATCGAGATAGAGATAAAACAAGCGCGTCGCAAGCGGTGGAGAAAGGGCGACGCGGCGGAAGGAAACTAGTAGATGAGTTTACCGATGTGTTGAACTTGTTCCAGGGGAGCAGGTGCAGTTGAAAATGTACGGTAACGGTGGTAGTGGGAACGGGGGCGGGCTGGGGGTGGTGGTCGAGACCGGGAATCCTGGGAGCGAGTTCGGCGCCGAGGCTCGGACAGGAATGGAGAACGGAAGCGGTTGCGTGGGTGGGAACGGAGAACCGGAGAATCGCTGTCCGCCCGTAGGTACACCGACCGCCACGCAATTGGGCCACGCGCACTCGCCCCTCGCTTTACCCACTGCCGCCGTCCTCAATCGACAGACCATTCTTACGTAAGTCTCGTCGCCGCCGCGCGTCTCTCCGTCTCGATCCACCTTCGATCAATTCTTTCGTTCGCTCTTTCCAGCGTACCACCTTTAGAGCCAACCGCTAGTCAATCCGGTGGCGATCTCATCTCGGTCATAACGTCCACCACGGCGGAGCACGCCAAGAGAACGTAAAAAGGGGAAGACGAAGGAAAGTACAACGGGACCCTGGACGAAGGTGCACTATTTACCGACCGGCGCTAGCGTCGCGTTCCGATTCCAAAATCGTCGCTCACGTCGGAATCCGTTGGACTCCTTCGAAGTTTTATCGACCAAAGACTCTTTCTTCTTCGTTTTCGCCGGTACACAGACGGGGAATTTTCTGTTTCGAAAGGTTCTCTTATCGAACGGAAACGAGAAACCGATTCATCCGCGTTTAAGTTTTAGTCGCAATTTCGAGTACCTTTCTCTTCTGTTTAGATCGCATGGTAAATGTCGCGCCAGGTACGTCGGAATTCTATTTTATCGACGGTAGGTGTCTTCGCTATACTGTTTCGCCCTCTACAGGCGGAATAAAGAAGCGCTTTATTTTCTTCCTCTTTCCTCTCTCCTCTCTCTCACTCTCTCTCTCTGTCCACCTTCCTTCCTTTCTTTCCACTTTTCCTTAGAAGTGTAAGCGCGTTGAATCGTCGTCCTGGCACGTACCAGAAACACGCAGCGGATAATCCAAGGCTGCCTTCCTTTGCGTATTAAACGAATATATGTATATAGAATGTAACTGAAACACGGTGCACCAGGAGCACGCGCGTACAGGTGTGTACGGATGGTGCACCTTGGTATCGAGGTAAAAAATGTACGCGCGTTTCAGGAAAGCAAACGCGCAAAGTATTTATTTCTAGCCCTATTAAAGAAACGCACGCGTTCGTTAAGCTCGTACGATGTTATCGTACGAAAGATACTTATTTTGTAGAGGCTTTTCTTTTTTCGGAGCTGAATAAAACGAATCGACGAGCTGTGTTTCGAAGATGGTGCGTTTTCGAATCCATCCATCTCTGGACGTAAACAGATTTGGACTCGAACGTAGGGGGAGTTTTGGCGAATTCGAAGAAACGCATTCGCGAGGGAAAGAGAGGAAGAAGAGAAGAGCGAGGAGGAAGGGGAGCGAAGCAAAAGGAGCGCGATCGAGCGGCTAGAAGGAAGGCAAAATGGGCGAACGGCCGGCGGGCGAGGTAAAGGGGGACGGGTAGGGTGTGTGGGTCGGCGGAGGGGTGTAGGGGGTCGACGGGGGCCCACGAGTCCATCAGCCTAAAGAGTGGCTATCGTGCTTGCTAAGGGCTATTCCATGTTCAGCCGCTCTCGTCGAGCTCCTTTTTTTTTTCTCTCCTCTTTCTTTCCCTCCTGAACTTTTTGTACGGCGCAAACGTGGCGCCGCCCTCGGGATCCCTTCTCGCACGGGGAGACATTGAAAGCTTCGTGCTCGATCCGCACCACCCGCTGCAATCTCGCCCTCTCTCGTTTCGTTTCCTTTCTTTTCTTCTTCCATTTCTCGTATTACGATCTGCGTTCACCGTCGCCGTCGTCGGCGTAGTCGTTATCGATCCGTAGTCTTTTCAACGTCCATGATTTTCCTCGCGAATGCTTCGACTTTGTACACGAACGATGTTCGGATTCAGCGAATCCGACGGCAACCGATTCCCGATCGACGATTCCATTTGGAAGGGCAACGGTTGTTTGTCTCGCGTTCCGATCGTTTGGAATTCGAGGGATGCCCCGACGCGTCCCTATCGCGGTGGCGCCAACCGGTGTACCTTATCGCGACCCGAGCACCGTTACTCTTCCACTTTCTTCCACGGGAAATTCTTTCCGTTTCCCTCGATTCCAAGAGACGCGCGAAGATCCGCGTTTCGCCGGAGGATCTATCGGAGGATTATTCGGGGTCGTACGGTGAGGCGAGAAAAGGCGCGTTCTATATCGGAGCGGCAAGTTTGGAGACCGTAGGAAGCGAGGAGACGCGAGTTCTCGCACCATCATAAATAAACTCGAAGCGCAACAAATTAGATCGCGCGATCCCGTGCGGAACATCGCTTAGCCTGCTCGTCGCGCTCGCGATATTTCACGGCCGAGGCACACGGACGTAAGTTAAGCCGTCCACACGGGCCTCGCCTTTCCTTTCCTTTCCTTGTTTCACCCTCCTCCTCCTCCGCCTCTTCCTTCGACCCGTATATTTTCTCGTTTCGCCCGTCGTGATCCTTTGCTCGCCTTCTCGTTTCTCCTTCGAAAACTTTGTTTCCTGCCCGTTTCGCGACCGTATACCGGCCGTGTATATTACACGCGTCGCCCGATTCCGTTCCGCGGGCAGCGACGCTTTGTCTCCGATCCGCGTTTCCGATCGGACGATCTTTTCGCCTCGGTCCTATGGTAAGTTCTATGTCGAACGCGTGCGATCGTTCGCTTAACACCGCTCTCTTTCTCGCCGATGTTCTCCGTTCCGCGAAGAACCGGACGGTGCGTCGCGATCGTCTCGAATCGAATTTTCTTCTTTTTCAACGAGTCGACTCGTTCGCCCACAGGGCTATTACAGTGAACCTACGGCCGATCCTGAGCACCCACGAACGCGTACGTGTACGTGCGTACACGTGTACCTACACGCGTGGAAACAAGCGAGTACCGGGGGTACCGGCGTACCGGCGACCCGGTTTCCAGGAAGAGGACGAAAGGACGAGAGGGACGGCACGCGGTTCCGACCAGGAAGAAGGACGAAGAACGAAGAACGAGAAACGCGACGATTAGATTAGAGAAGGAACTCGAGCGTCCGACGTGGAGGGATCTGCCGAGCGCGGCAAATTGAAATTCGCGTCGTTTCGACGTCGGAAAAAACCGACTTACCCTTTCACGCGACTCGAAACCAAGTGTAATTCTTTGGATGCATTCGTTTCAAATCGCTCCGTGATTTAGCGCGCTCCTTCGACCGCGGTAGACCGTCGATATGTAAATGCGTTAATGCTTAATGCGTGTCGGTTGATTTATTGTCGCGCGATCACGGTTGCGCGAGTGAAAGGAGCCCGCGTGCAGCCTTCCTCGGCGTCGACGAGTTTTGCCGTCCCGCGAACATCGAGAAAACTTTGTCTCCCGACGAGCCATCGAGCAACTTTATCGCCGAGGAAATAAACCTGCGACGGGACTCGAGTCCATCGAATAGATAGATGGAAATAGAATTCGTAAGAGGGCGGTTCACCCCGCCATGGGGGTTCGAATTCTCGTTGGTGCCAGCGCACCGGTGCACCTAAGGTGCTGCACCTTACGATTTTTCGATCGGCGCCACGCCTATCTGCGTCGTTACTTAACGACGAGCTGGCTTTTATCCTACCTTCCAGATAATCGTTTCTACGAGTCCTCAGGGATTTTACTTTTCCACCGAAATCGACTCGGACGATCGGGCGACTAGGTAGCCGTCGCATTTCGCGCGTGATCGATGGACAAACGCGTTCGAAGCTTCCGATCGATCGATTCAACGGGCGCCAAAAATCGATGAGAGATCGAAAGCGTCGCGGCGAATGAACGGCCGTGATCGGGACGAGGGAAGGCGCGCGTTTTTGTTGGCTTCTTCGCTTAATTGGCCTAGAACGATCCGCTGACCAGTGGTGAGTGGCGACCCGTCCAGCTGAGGAAGCGCGGGGCAGACGGGGGGTTAAAAACCGGAAAACAAAAAGCCGCGACTAAACAAAACCGGAGGCGAGCGGAGCAACGCCGGTGAACGTTACCGTGCGACCAACACAAGCCTCGCTTTTTCCTGGAAGCAGTTGCTCGCTCGTTCGTCGAGATAATTTTCGTCCCGCCGCGGGACTCTTTCGTTGCATCGCCAATGGACTGGCTTTTTAGAGCCACCAACCTCTCTCGTTCCTCCTCCTCAGGTACCACTCTCATCCCCCTCGATTCCACCGATTCCTCGTTCACGAAATTCCTTGTCCAGCTCAAATCGCCATCTCTTAAACCTTGAGACATTGTTTCATCACGAAAATTTACCACCGTTTCAACAAATTTCCCATTGGTAAATTTACCTTCTCCCTTTAATCGCGCAGAGTACGTAAACAACGTTCATTTTCTGGAAAATTTTACTATCGAGCGATGAAAAGTATGTTTAAATCGTAAGCTCGAGTTTATAACGTCAGGAACGTAGAAGGTAATATCTCCTGGTATTTGTTATTCTCCCCTTTCCGGTTTCATTGGCTACCAGAATCATAGAAATGTGGTTCCTTATCTTTATCTCATAACCGGGCGTAAATTGAACATCCATCGACGAGGATGTAAGGAACTCAGTAATGTTTTATCTCGTCGGGTTCGTTGTTGGTATGATTCTGAAAACGGTGGAGCTTTATTCAGAGGGGTGAATGCGGCCAATTTCTCTGAAATTCGCAGCATCGACATCCGCCGGGCTAATGGCTGCGCGCCTCGAGAAATCTTTCTTCTCCCTAACCTTTTGGTTCCACCATAAAAATCACAAGTCTCAAAGGAAATCATTGAGAAAATATCCAGCGCTGCTTAGAAAGAAATTCACAAATCCCCTCCGTTTTTAGAAAACAAGGAACGTAAAGGATAACTATGTAGGTTTTAGCGGAGAAACTCGATGGGATGTTCGCAAATGGCGTTTTGACTAATTCTCGAAATGGAAAAGCTCGGTTATCCGGAAAGGGGAGACGGACGTGAAAGAATGGGGGTGCGTGCAGAACGCGCGAGCAAGGTAACGAGCGAGAAAGAGAGAAGAAGGAAGGAAAGCCGTAGAGTCCGGGTCCCCCTTGAACGCGAACTTCCGGTGTTGCGATAAGTATCGGCTCGCAGGGGTTCCTACCTGGCACGCCACGTCCGACTTTCCGATAGGGGGTTCGTTGCGTTCCACTCGCTCGGAACGTTTTTCGCAGATGACGGGCGTCACGCGTCCAAACGAACGTTTGTCTTCTAAATACCACTGTTCGTTCCTCCTCTTTTAGATTAATCCAAGGGTGGTTTAAAACTTGATGAACTGAACGCGTGAAAATTAACCGAGGTAAAGATAAATAGAACGAAGAATTTCGAGAAGAAAAGCGAATTTTCGAGAGGGTGAAAGATAGACAGAGGGTGGTGGTTGAAAGAAGAGGGTTCGCGAGTCGGTGGAACGCGCGGATTTCCACAGATATCGAAGAGGTACGATCGAGTCGCGGACATGGCTTATCCGCGCTCGATCTGGTCGGACATTATATAAGGTCCGACAATGTGGTAGGGAGAAGCCGGGGAGATCTGAGGGCAGCGTCGAATAAAAAAGACTTTATGAAAATTGCCGGGCAAGCGGAGCGTCCGCTGGTCCCCACGATCGGCCGTTCGACGCCCTTCGAAACCGTGGGCGTCGAAGCTCCGCCTCTTGGGTGAGCGCGCGATACACCGCCTCGGACCGCCTCTTTCGACGCGCGGTTCCCGCTCGATCCACGATCTCGCGGTTATTCTCCGCGTACCCGTCCATTCCCTCCGTCCCTCTTTCCATCGCGACGCTCTGCTCTTTACCTCGTCGCGGATACTTTTTCAAACGGTCGCGATTGCTCGCGAGACGCCCGGTCGAGAGGCGATTCTTCTGGTCTCGGTTCGCGCTTTGTCAGTGTCCGAGGCTCGAGCCGTCGCCTCGGCCACCGCCTCTGCCTCCGCCTCCAGCTTCGCACCGCAGCGTCGACTCCGCTTTCTCCTTCGCCTTCGCCTTCGCCTTTGCCTTCGCCTTCGTCACTCCGCCGACCCTCTCCTCTCCTCTCCGCCTCGCTCCTGCACGCTCCGCTCCTTTCCTCTCGGCTCTCCCCGTCGCAGGACGACTGCCGCGCCAGAGAGGTGACCGTCCAAAGCCAGTGTCGAAGCCGCAGTCACCGGTTGCACCGCGTTCTGCGAGTAGTTTCGTTCGATTCTATCGCGGCACCCTCGCGTATCGGTTCCCTCGTCGACGACGAATGTGCGCGATTTCGAAACGCTCCGTTTCCTCCCGCCTCCCCGAACGTCGCTGGACCGAGGACTACGCCGCGCGTTCGACGACGTAGCAGTTTCCGCTCCGAGTTTCATCCTAGCCCCCGAATAATAAGAACCCTCCGAGTGCAACCCGCGAAGAAAAGTGTCACGCGATCCATCGGGGATGTCGATCGCGCGCGCCTTCCCCGCCGACGGTCCTCGCCGGCATTGAATCGTCGCCAGGATAACGAAATCGACGATTCGATGGTCTTTATCCGAAGGAAGGGTGACGGGATTAGCTGGGATCGCCAACGAAGGATTTCGTGAAGAAACCAAAGTATCCAGTTCCCAGGAAAACGGGAATCAACCAACGGAAGACGAAACGGAAGCGGAAGATACGAAGGATCTCGGACTATCTATTGGTCGTCGCTACCGGTGCAACGGAAAGGAAACTATTCTCGACTCCGTTTTCCACCCTTCTGCGATGCCGATCATCGACGACTGAGTATCGACGCGTGAGTACTGGTTCAGTGTTATTTTTAAGCTAGCATTCGAGTTCGATCGATCGGAAACGGTGGAGGTAAACGTTTGCTTTCGTTACGGCAATTACCATGGGACCATCCGTTCCGTCGAAAGGATACGGGTCGTTATCGCGCCGGCCGACTATCGGCGTTAATTAACGATAACGAGAATGGCGGCGAAGAGCGGGCGGCATGGCAGCGCGAAACCCGTCGGCTTTTGCCAACCCCTTCGAACCCGATCGTTCGACCACCACTTCCGGTAACGATCGACGTTCGCGCGTTTGTAGGTAAATTCGAAAGCCGCGGTTAGTAAAACAGCGCGAGATAATAGTTCGCTTCGAAATAGTCAT
The DNA here is from genome assembly GCF_051020975.1 of Osmia lignaria lignaria. NCBI lineage: Eukaryota > Metazoa > Arthropoda > Insecta > Hymenoptera > Megachilidae > Osmia > Osmia lignaria. Next base: position 8,530,459 of record NC_135033.1, on the reverse strand, counting down.
TGTTCGAGCAACGAACGATAATAGTAGCATTGCGAACGTTTATCGCGATACATCGCGAAGCATGCCGGCACCGCCATTATTCCCCCGACCAGCCGCTTTATCCGAACGTCCATTTCCCGTAGAAACCGCGACAAGACACTTACTTAGGTACACCGGTTACGCGTTAAAACAGAGTGCTTTTCATTATTAAATTATCCAACAGTTGCCGTTTTCGACTTACAAACACCGCGTATCGTTCCTTCGAATAAGATCTTATCACTGACGAAACGAGCAGAGTGTAAAGAGTTAGGCGAGGAACGAGAGAACGCGGTCCCGGTCGAGTTGCGGGAAAAAAACAAGCGTGCCGGAACGACGCTTCGAAAATTCACGCGAGTGAAGAACGCTTAAAAGCGGAGTAAAACGATCGAAGGCGACCCGTTTCAACGATAACGTATCGCGGAACGATAGGAATAGCTTCCGGTCTTCTGCGACCGGGTACACTCGCATTGTTTTCCCCCTTTCCGCTACGCGTTTCGAAGGCGCAAACTTTAAAAATGTAAAAGCAGCTGTAGAGTGGTTTCCCAGCGTCGGAATCGAGGGTGTAGGTTTCTGGATACCGATTCTGGCGCCGACGGCACTAGCGGCACCCGTCTTTCACGAGGACACTCGTCCGGTTCTTAGGCCTAATTGGTTGTCGCCCCGGCGCCTCGTCTTGTCCTCGGAGAAAGCAGCAGACCTCTTTCGGTTTCCACGCTGTTCCGTGTTTTTTTCCTGCCACCCTTTCGAGCTTTCAAAGTACCTGCGAGATCCCTTTCAATCCTGCGATCCGCCGGCAACGAACTCGGTACAGCGCGGACCGCGAAGAGACACCCCAGCTGTTTGTGTCACACGGAGAATTTTGACGATCGAGGAAAAACAAGGGGTTTCGCCCACGGTTTCTTTAACACGGATTCGACGAACAAGTCTCGGAATAGTTTCTCGGTTTCGAACTCTGACCGTATATCGTAGGAGGAAACGGAGCGAAGAAGAATTTTTATCTTCGTTGAATCGTTCCGAAGAAGAGCAATCGGTGAAAAGTGCAGTGCTCTGGTAAACGAGTAAAGTGCATAGAAAATGGCGATCGGTAAATGCGTTTAATTTACCGCGTAATAACGATTCCGCGTATCGAATAGAGATACTTTTATTGGCGTTCGCTTTCGGTGCGATACGCGTTTATCGAATGTCGCGCTTATATCGGCCCTCGTAAAACGATCGTTAATGCTTTTACGAATCGATAACGATCGTCACGGGTTCTCGTAATAATGACGTTGCCACGCTGTCTGCCGTCGGATCGATAAGATCGGAAACGATCTCTCGGCTGGTTCGAGATCGCGAATAGCTGGCGAACCGTAATGTATCAGCGGCGTTGCCCGGCCGTGTCCGACGCTCGGCGTCTCGGGCCCCGATTTCTTTTCTTCGAACTCGTCGAATGGAAAATAGTAATCTTACTATAATGCTGATCGGAGAAAAGGTAGAAACGGGGGACGGTGCAAGACGGAGAGTTGCATCGAGCGCGTTATAACGCGGCGAGCCGTTTGCACGATCGTTTCGACGCGCCTCCTTAAATAACGATCATAGGCTCGTAACTAACCCGGTCCGCCGCTTGAATGACGAAGATAGGAGAATAGCGAGTCGTCGGACAGAAGGAGAAAGAGGAAAGGAGGCGATCAAGCGAACGATAATTGTCGCCTGGCCACTCACGCGATCCATACGCGCATCAAGGTATACGATAGTTGACTCGTTCCTCGAGCTTCGGATACCAAATGGGTTTCTTGTTGTAAAAGGAAAGTACTCGTTCGTTGGATGGTCGAGACGAAAACGGTGGAAACGCGGCGTTTAATCGTGGAAAACGAGCGCGTTCCGTGGTCCTGGTTTATCTGGTATCGCCGGCTCATTGTATTCATCGAACGGGGAAGAATGGAATCGGTGCTCGCGGTATCGTTGGGAATAATCGGGGATCGGTAAGCGAGCGTAAACCCGGGGTAAAATCCGGTAAAACGATATCGAGCGATCGAGGCGGCGAGCGAGTTTGCGGGCATCGGCCAAAGACCCGTTACGTCGGAGGACGAGGTAATTAATTTAAGCCGCAAACGCCTCGGCACTAGGCCAATGCAAACACCTTCTTTGCTCGCTTGCTCGCACGCACCAGCTTCGCTCGTGGCCGAAGCCCGCTTGGTTATACACCGTCGCCTCGCGTCCGCGGCTTGTATGCCAGTTGCCAGTTACACGACTCCCGGGATCCACGATCCTTTGACTGCTTTCTTTTCTTTCTCCTCGCTTCGTCTCATCGTCGTCTTTTACTATTTCCCTCCTTTCCAGCTATTCAAGACGGCCAGATTCGTTCCCTCGTATCCAGGATATAACTGTATAAACGCGGTGGTCGCGATTTCGAGCCGACTAGCTCGACCGGTACGCGCGACCGTCCGAGAGGAAACTTTCCGTCTCCCGGCTCGATAAACGGAAAGAAAGAAACGACGCGGGAGAAGAGCGAGCCGCGATTTAACGAGCAGACCACGATTCCGTATCGTGGCGTTAATTACCGGCCGACGTTCCAGCCGGGGCTTTCGATTCGGAGCGACGCGACGGCCGCGGTCCGCGCTCCGTGAGAAGATCGAGGAGGAAGAGGAATCGGAGCCTGTTCGAACCCGCTAGCCTTTCTCAACATCCCTTATCGGGTAGCACCGTTTCTACGTCGTTCTCCACGCGGAAAACGTACGCGTCACGTGAGTTACAGATCGGACGGATTAAAAAACGTCGAGGATCGGGCGGAGGTTGAGACGAAGAGATAGGAAGGAAGAGAAAGAGAAGAGGTGGATTTAACGAACCTACCGACGGGACGTATCGCGGACGTTAATTACCGGCAAGGGATACGACCAAATGCGCGCTCGATGGTTTGCAAAGAGGGGTTCGGCCCACGGTACGATTCGGTTCGAATCGGATGGGATCGGATAGGATCGGATCGGTTCCCTCTCGCCTATCTGCGAGGGACGTCCCTGCGAGGCCGACCTCGACGTCGCGGCAGATGCATTAATTGAACCGGCTTAAATTATAGCCGCTCGCTAATTGCGCTCTTCTCCGACCACGGAGCTGTCTGCTCGCGAGAGACGCACGCACCGTTTCCCTTGCCGATTACGCGCGATTAATCCGCCACGCGAAACGGCCAACGAGAACCCGATGACGGGGCGAGTCTTCGATTTTTTCCATTTGCCGAACTCGCAAGAAAGCGGCTACGTATTTCCCTTGCCTTAACATTCTACGAGAACGTGTCGCGTCGATTGAAAAACGTAACGTAACGAGCAGAAGCACCGGAAGAGGAGGGCGCCGCGACGATAAACCGCGTATCGTTTCGGAGTAGCCGCGATATCGCGACAGCTCTTTCGTTGTCCGCTCCGTAAGCTTAGTCTTTTCGAAAGCGCACGCGAGACATTCGTCCGGATCCAACGACTCGGCACGCGCTTCGCGTGCTTAGCTCCGATGTATCGCGATTACGTAAGTCGATTAACGGTAAAATCGGTCGTAGCCGTGGCAGAACGATCGAAGATCGGTAAAAATCGACACGCGACTCGCGATTCCAAATGACTCGGTACTTTTTCCACGCGCAGGGAAGAACATCGTGACGAGGCGTATCTTTCGAATGAAAAAATAAAGAAACGAGGAGGATAAAATCGCGATCTAGCCGGGACAATAATCGTAATGTGCAAACGAGCCCCGGTAGTGGCGATTCCGGTTCGTTTCACGAATAAACTCCGCAAATTCCCCTTATCGTTAATTAGAGGATAATGGTTAAGGCGCCGTTTCGCCGGATCTTTTTACGCGCACGGTACCGAGGCGAGCCGAGGCGACGATTTATTCGACCGGATCGTGGGTACATCGGGATCGATACACATGCGCGTACTTTACGTAGGTAGGGGAATCCGGTGCACGGTCCGGTTTCGATCTAGACTCGCGTTCGAATTAAACGCGTCGACGGGAAACACCCGGCGTAAATACACGAGGCCCGCGACGTATCGCGATATCGAAGAAGTTACAGTACGCGAGTTTTCCCTCCTCTTCGTCTTCCCTTCTGTTCCGTCCGCTGCGAACAAAGCGCGTCTCCGAAAGCGCGAATCGTCCATTATCCAGCGTCGTTACACTCTTAATCCCGCTAGTATCTTAATTATCGAATTTATTAACTGGCGATTCGATCCTCGAAACGATAATCCTGAGAAAAGTAGCTCGGTTTCGCGGTCACGCACGAACGAACGAGTCTCCCGATCATGGTACGGAGCAGCGTTCGGAAAGTTAATTAGAAAACAAACAGAAAATTAACGCGAACCCGGCAGCGAATCTTTCCAGCCGGCCGTTATTCACGATTTATCGTAACTCGTTCGAGTCCGGTCGGTGACCGGTTTATAAGCGAGAGATCGGCGAACGATGCGCGGTCGCTTGCTCGCGCGGTCTGATCGACGATCGAAAATCTTTGATACGCTCGCGAATCCGTTCTGGGTGTTGTCGGTTGGGATCGTCGAGCAGGAAGCCGACGCGGCGGTTCTTTTCTCGCGAGAGCGAAACCAGTTTGCTTACAGCGAATAAAAATCTTGAATTATCGCGTAATCGCGAATACGTTTAACCCGTTAACGCATCGACGTTAATCGATCATTTTCTTTTGCTCTACGTCTATCTCCTTCTCCCGCGTTTCCTTCTGTTTCCTTTCCTCTCCGATCGCGTACGCCGAACGCGAAGCGCAAAAACCGACTCGAGGGATCTTTCGAGCTCGAAAAGATCGGAGCTCGCGACCGGTTGGTCGGCGAAAATCTTCTCGACCGTTAATCTTGATTTATGATAACCGCGACCGCGATCTGCCCGGAGACTGAGCGGATAATTGGATCGCGCTTGTACGTGCCCTGGCTACCGGTCTCGCCGGCCGTCTTCTCCGTTTCTCTACCCTATGTTACCTTCTGCTCGCTAATTCGGGCCACGCGAATTTCGTTAAGCATCGAACGCGAAGCGGGCGGGATTACCTCCGTACCGTGTCACGCGAGATTGTCACGCCCGGACGGACGTTCGCGTGGCTCGTCCAGCGGTCCTCGAGACGGGTCGCGACCACTGCACGAAACTTTCCGGATACGTTTGAACGGTAGAACCGGTCCCGTGATCGTACGCGCCGGTTGGAATAATCTACTCGCCGGTTAATTGGCTCGCCGATCGATTCCTCTCGGTCGATCCGCGATCGACGCGGAGCAAAGTTCCTCCGGTTCTCGAAAAATCATCGAAACGATCCTCTCTTCGGTGGCTCTTCGGAGAGGAATAAAATAAGAAGAAACAAAAAAAAGAAGGAAAATCGAGTCGACGTCGGTCGCAAAGTTGTCGACGAGTTTCGTGAAGCGAGAAGTCTGACGCAGGTCGCGTATAAGCGAGTGTTGGGCCGAACTGGCTCGGATGGCTGGCTGACTGGCCGAGTGGCTGCCGTGCTGCCGGTCGGTCGAGAACGGCTGCTCCCGTGAAACGGTGTTGGTTCCACGTCGGTGTGCGTCCGATCGTGGGATCGGTCGTTAGTGTTGGTGCCGCCGATCGAGCGCCTTCGAGGATATAGAGACAACGGCCTGCCGATGCACACACACACCGGCCGTGCTTCTCAACCAACGTGCCGCGTTTCTTCGTTGCTTTTAGATTCCACGAGGATCGACCCACGCTCCGATACACTCTGACCTTTCCTCCGTTCTCCGCGAGGTCGCGAAGGAGAAAAGAATCACGGACACCGCGTCGCGCGTCCTCCGCTTATCCTTCCAAGGATTAGAAAGTCGATTCCGGAGGATGAGTTGGGAGTCGCGGCGAACCGCTTCGTCGCAGCCTCGTTCCCGAGGGAAACGGATAGGAAAAGGAACCGCGGAGGAACACGAAAGTCGACGAGGCGCGCCGGGTTTTATATTATAATTAGCCGGAATCCTCGGCTCGGATATGGCGAGGTAAAGCGAACCCGCGCGATACCGTGGAAATAAGCGGACCCGGGTTAAATACGAGTCACCGAGAGAACCGGGTGATTTCGTTGTCGGTGGATGGAAGAGGAAAGAAGAAAGGAAGGGAAGGTGAACACGGATGGTGGGTAGGGATGATGGCGTTGAAAGGCCATAAACCGAGGACCCCCTGCTATCGATGGGCTACTCGCCGTTGATGGGGGAACTAATGACAGGACGGTTCGGCGTAATGGACTGCTTATAGTCGGTCGCTCGCTCGGTAATAGATTCGGGGATGAAACGTGAAACCGCGATGGTGGGTCTGCGTAAAATGGCGCTCGAGCCGAGGATCTTTGGCGTGCGTAAAATCGTAGCCAGACAATTCTACCGACCAGTGGACGAAGAAGAAGAAGAGATATCGAGAAGGAGATAAACGGGCGTAGGACGCGTCGCGGCTCGTACCTGGACGATCTCGAAGCCAAAAGCGACGGCAGTCGGCTACGACCTTATTGGAAAGTCGTGTTCCAGCGCTAAAACCGGAAGTCGAGAGAGAAGCTGACACAGTCCGAAGGAGAAACGAGCTCGCCGCCGGGCCTTTACCAGCACCTCGCTCGAACAACGAACCTAAATTCTTTTCCAATTCGTCGTCGCCCCTTTCGTTCCCTAGCCTTGTTTTCCCCACGAATATAAAGACGCTGCGTTTCTGAATCTCGCGAATCGTACGGCAGCTTCTCTTCGCTCCGTGTCTGAAACGCGCATAAATCTTCTTTAGACTCGCATGAATAGCGCCCGCTTAGCTTCCCGGTTCAAAGCCGGCTGAGGAAAAATCTACGAGCGAGCTGAGACGACGCTCTGTAATTCACGCGCGTTCGCAATCGCGGCAAAGGAGAACCGTTCTCGTCCCTCGAGGTGAACCTCGTGTCGTCGACCGGAGAGGGTGGAAAAGCGGCGCTCCCCGGGTCGCGTCGCGACGGATCGATCGCGACGCCTCGATATCGTCGAAAAAATAGAGCGAGAAAAAACACAGGTGGTCGTCGTGTCCCGTTCGCAGCCACGGCCGCTCGTTCTCGGCGATTCGAAGTAGGCGTAAGTAGGCAAACCGGGTGTCGCGGATCGCGCTCGTTTTTCATTCGTTCCCTTTCCCGGTTTCTTTTTTCCTGTTTTTCTGTCGTATCGCGCGAGGCCGAGAGTAAGCGAAAAAGAATGCGCGCGTCGAAAGGTCGAGCCAGGTTTCGGGCCGGGACATCGTTTCGCTATCGGGCCTCGTTGTCTTTCGTAGGGAAAAATTGAACGAACCCGAGTGGAATCTACGAGAGGAGAAAAGGTAGTTTGCTCGCGTACGGATAGGAGACGCGGGGCACGGTCGTCGGGTGTGATACTTACGATCTCGCCTCGTTATTTCGTATGCGCGATCGTAGAGATCTCGTTTGTACCGCGCAAAAACTCGAGCGTTAGCCGAGAGACCTCTTCGACCGGCGGCACCGTGGAATCTCGTTGACCGGTTTAAAGGCTAAGCGTTTGTTATACGCCCGGTAGAGCGTAACCTGGCGAACGAGCGACGCTCGCGCACCTGGTACCGCGGAATAATATCGTAATTGGGTAATAAGATGCGGTACGAGGACCTTGCTTACCGGTCGTTTGCCACGTCGCCGCTGCCACCGATATCCGACGCACCTACGCGCCTCGTTTTCGACCACGGACTTGTATTTTCCGGTGTCTCTCGAACGGTTCGACGGAAAGTGGCCGGAGGAAGAGAAGAGGGTCGGCGCGTTCGCGCTTTAATCGTCTAGCTGCTGGCCGGAGTCGGTCGCCTTTGAGCTGCACCTTCTCTCGGTCGACAAGCGGAAACTATTCGAGGAATTTCCTACGGCCGCTCGGCCGGTCGCTTATCACCGAAAACGCAAACGGCTGCGAACCGAAGAGCGAATCGTTGTATCATCGGTGATCAGTGATCGGGATTCGGTAGTTTCGCCCGGGACGATTTTATTACGCGACTCCAGCGGTGGATACATCGAGCTTAGAGGACACGGGTTTTCATCGACGAAGGTTCACCCGTTTACGGTCTCGTCCCGGATCCGTCTATCCGCTTGCTCCTGCTCGCCGCCGTGTTCCTTCGAAATTTATCGCTACACACGGGATACACTCTTGTCGAACGTCGAAAACGTGGAAGTTTCGAAGAAATTTCGCGAATCGATCGGAATTTCCACGTGGCAACCGAGCATCCGAAGTGGCAGAAATTCTTGCAGCGCAGGTACGAGAGAGCCGTCCTCCTTTCTCCGCTCTTTCTCTCTCCCGACCCCGCCGACCCCTTTCCCTTTTCGTTTTCTCTCTCTCTCTCTCTCTGTTTCACTGTTACCACTTACTTACATATCGCGTGTATGTTTTTCCTTTTTCTTTTTTTCTTCCATTTTTCTGTTCGTGCCATTCGCAGCGTCCGATGTTACGCTCGCCGAGGCCCGAGGGGGAATAAATTGAGAATTCCGTGTAGGAGTACTAGCGGACAATGACGTTCGGCATCGAATCGCGTGCGTAAGGTCGTCGACGCGGCGTTAAAGCGTGGACGGGTGTGTTACGCGGGCCTGATCGGGGGATTATCTAGCCGTGGCAGGGCTGGCGAACGAGCTCGCAAAGCTGAAGAGAAAACGGTAGCGAGAGAGTCGGTGAAGAAAGAAAAAGAAAAAAAGGAGCCAAGGAAGGCAGGCTTCGGGTGGATCTCGTGGAGATCCTGGAGACCAGATAAGCTCGCGTGGCTGTCAACGGAGCGGCGGAGGAACGGGAGTGTGAGAGGCGCGTGCCGAAACTGGACCGGAGCGCAATTTCCGAGGAATCTTATCTGTCGTTTGCATCTTCGGTATCGGGTTACCGAAAGGGACGTTCACACCGAAACCGATACGCTGCCGTTATCCTTCCTTTCCTTCCGCCTTCGTTTTCTCGAATAATAGAAATTTCCTTAGATTCTTGTTGTCGTTGAACCAGCAAGTCGGATAAGCTCGAAAAAATCGAAAAGGTCGAACGAAAGGATCGGAGGATGAAATAGGTTGAAGCAAGTTAGGTAGAACGGATCGGAGCGGAGCTGGAGTGGGTGTGAGACGGGGACGAGCGTGCGATGGTGTGCGTCGCGTGGCTGCGACGGACTTACAAGGAAACCCTTCTACGCGCTCGGCGCCGTGGCGCCTCGGCGTTGAGCGGATCGGGACACACGGGGACCGGGATGGCAGCGTGGCCGAGTCATCGACGCGACAGCGGCACCGGTCTTTGACTCTTCTACGTCGCGTCGATAGAAACGCGTCGACCGAGCGGATGCGAAACGCGCGCGAAGATCTTGCAGAGAGACTTGGAACGGAACGTGTTTCCTCCGGCTCAGAATCGAACCGGTGTGTACGTTCGAACCGATGGATCGAAGAATCTGTTTCTCCGCGAAGGCTGCCAAACCTGTATATCGATCGCGAAGAAGAAAAAGAGAATTAACCGTCGATCGAAAGTAACAGAGTTTCAGAGTAAGACGTCTCGCGAGACACCGCTTCCGAATATGCATCTGGCGCGCAAAGGACGCCGCCTGCGCGGCTCTAAACAGGCCTACCCTCTTCTCGCGGTGGTCGTCGATCTCGCGTTTCGGAGCAACGGGATGAGAGCGATCGAACCGCGGCTATAGGTCTAGCTGGCGCCAGATGCCCCGTTCGTCCCGGCGCCGCGCCGTTCCAACGCCGAAACACGATTACTCTTCTAACCGGTTCCCATTAAAGCCAAAGCCGTTTCCACCCCGCGTCCGGTTGTCCCTTCGATTCGGCCCCGTCTCCCTTCGCCCCCTCTTTCGACCGCGACGATGACATCCTTTTTCGCGGAACGATCTTACGTTTCGCGGTTATACGGAATTTTTCTCGCTGATCAACGGGGAAGGAACGTTTTATCGCAGCGTCCTCGTGGCGGCTCGCGCGAACCGCGATAATCGCGACTAACAAAGGGATCGTAAAAAAGGCGACGGATGAAGCTGAGAATATATCGGGGCATAAACACGTGCAGAAATCGTGTCGACGCGACAACTGAAACGCGCGTCACGATTTATCGCGCTTCTTTCGCGTCGCGTTTTTCAGCGTTTAAAGTCGATAGTTCCGAGATCGATAAGTCGAAACGACGAGGTCGTAAATCGCGCTCGTTCCAGTCAACACCGTCGACGTCGAAGTCGTCTCCGTTCGGCTGCGTGCATCGACGGTGATAAACTGGGAATCTGAGAAATTAACAAAAGGGTTCAATTCCAATTGGAATCAATATAAAACGCAAAGTCTCCTCCGATGTGTTGTACAACCGTGAAGATCGCTAGGCGAAGGGTTAACGTTCATGGAAAAGAAGTCGGAAAATCGGGAAATTGATTTTCGCGGAAGCAGAGTAGAAGGGCGAAAGGGAAGATAAAACGCGGGGCCGCGAAAGCGGCGAACCCTTGGTCCCGCCTACACGGATCTTATTCGTGGCCGCGATGGCCGCTATCCCGTATCTCCGATTCTCCGCTCCGAGCGGAGTCGCGCCTTGAAGGTGGAGACGCGTCTGCGCGCTCTCTCTTTCTCTCTCTCGCTTTTTCTCCATCCCCGTCCTTCGTCTCTCTTTCACCTCAACCGTCGCCGCTCGCGTACTCGTCTTTTTTTCTCTTTCTCCTCGTCGTTCCCCGCGGTTCTCGCCCCCTTGCGTTCGTCCTCCCGTCCCCCTCGCCGACGATCGCCACCCTCTTCCCTAAAAGATCTCGATCTCCCTCGAGGACTATGGCGACTCGGAGGACGGTAATAATCGATTTGTTTCGCCTGAATTCGGCAGATGCCGCGGTGTTAGCTCACGGGGAGGATGTTCCACGGGGGCGGAAGCGGTGGTTACGGCGCGAGTTCCGACTACCAGCAGCAGTCCCAGCAACAGCAACAGCAACACGGCCAACAGCTCCAGGCACCCGTCTACGTTCCTTCATCCAGGCCGACCATCCCTTCGGCAGCGACGGCGGCGGCGGCTGCGGCGGCCGCGCAATATCATCCGTTTCCCACTTCCGGTTCGCCCGCTTGGTAAGTTTTTCATCATTTTCCTCCCCTTCTGCCGAGAGCATCGTCGAGCGTTTTTCAACAAGCGTAATTGGAACGAAAGGGAGAAGACCGCAGCTTCGTGGCAGCATGGAGTGGACACGTACGCGGCGCATCACGCGTTGGCGGGCCATGCGAGCGGTTCCGCGGCCGCGGCCGCGGCTGCCGCCGCAGCGATGGGCCCGCATTCCGGCCACGGTCATCCGCACGCGGCCCACCCGCACACCGGACATCCTCATACGAGCCTCGCCGCGGCCGCCCCGTTTTACGCCCAAAACGTCGCCATGATGTCCTCCTGGCGCGCCTACGACGGAGCTGGATTTCAACGAGCCTCGCCCTACGGTTCGTATCCGAGTTCCTTTTCTTTATTTAACGCTCCTTCGCGAAAACCGCGCGAACAAGCAGCGTAGCTGGAGGGTTAAGAAACGGACGGTAAGGGGAGATGGAAACCGCGCGATGGCAAAGTAGGAGCACTCACCGTTTTAGACGTTAACCAGACTGGAGGGCAACGGAAAAGCTAGTGCGATGGCTATCGAGGATAAGGAGAAAAAAGCTACTTTGCTGGTCGACGAACGCAGGGCCACGCGGCCGGGCCATCTGCGACGGGTAAGCGATAGCGGCCTCTTTGATACGAGCTCTCTCTCGCAGCGTCGAGTGGTTTTGCGGTGCATCGCGCGCTCCTTCTTCGCGACCGTTTCTTTTCCTCGCAGCGTCTGTCGTACGGAACGCGTTTCTAAACGTAGCGACGTGCGTTACCGGGGATGGAGGATAGGTAAACGTGTGCTCTAAATCGATCCCCGATCATTCCAGATACCGCGATGGACTTTCAATTCGGCGAGGGTCGCGAATGCGTGAACTGCGGCGCTATATCGACGCCGCTCTGGAGGAGAGACGGCACCGGGCATTATCTCTGCAACGCGTGCGGACTCTATCACAAGATGAACGGAATGAACAGACCGTTGATCAAGCCCTCGAAACGGCTGGTAAGTTGCCCCGACCAACCGATCCTCCTACGTCGCTGCTTTTATCCCGCATCCGAGTTTTCTCGCGAGTTCCGTGCCGCGGTCAACGAATCCGAACGGACGTCGGAATTTCAGACAGCGACCAGACGGTTGGGACTATGCTGCACCAACTGCGGCACCCGTACCACCACCCTCTGGAGGCGGAACAACGAGGGTGAACCGGTGTGCAACGCTTGCGGTCTCTACTTCAAGCTCCACGGTGTGAACAGACCTTTGGCGATGCGAAAAGACGGCATTCAGACGCGGAAACGGAAGCCGAAGAAAACGCCGGAACCGAACGCGAGACCGTCAACCGGCGACCACGAGACCGCCACCGTTTCCACCGCATCGTCTCCGTCCACCGGTGAGTTTTCGCACGAAACAACCCTTTCCCTCCTCGATGCTTCGATTCGCGACTTCTTCGAAATTTCTTCTCTCTTTCTTTTCTTTCGTCTTCCACCAACCGACACGGTACCCTTCGCGTAATTCGCAGAAATGAAGAACAATCAACAGCAATCGCAACAGCAACAGCAGCAACAACAGCATCATCATCAAATCGAAACGTCCAAGTCGTCCGGCGTCGGGGCATCGTCGAGTTCGAACGAGAGGCCGGTGTACCTAGGGCACACGTCCCTCTTGGCCACCGGAAGCGTGGCCACCGTGAAAACGGAACCTCGTAGCTGCGACGGGATCGTCGGGCAACCGTACTCCTCGTACTATCAGCATCCTCACCAACTCGGGGTCACGACTAGCGAGCACCAACAGCAAACCTATTACGCTAGTCAAGAAGCGCCTTATCATCATCAACACCACGTCACCGCGGCTGCCAAGTTGCTCGCTTCCTCTTAATTCGATCAACATCCGGGACCGACGGAAAACTCGTGGTTCGCGTTGTTCCGCGAAGAGATGATTCGCGACCGATGTACTCTATCAGCCAAGAAACGTTCGCGATTCGAACCGAGTGATTCGACCCGGCGTTCTTTTTTTCGCGACACCTTATTCTTCGTACGTTCCTTTGCGTTCGCGCGGCTAGTATACCCATCATTGACGCATTAAAAGTACTTAATTGTAAATACCTATGTATCGAAGTTGTCCGAAATCGAAAGACTGGATATCTAAAAAAGCGTATCGACGATTCGGGTTGACTGGCCGAGAAGGCGGCGGAAAAGTAGGGTGGCCCCGTTAGCCGTCGCGTCGCTTTCGCACCCTTGTGCCACCAGTCGCGTCGCCTCGATCGATCTCCGAACCGAATCGATCGGTTTTTCTTTTTCTGTACAGTTCCTGTATCGTTAGTTATTTTTTTTTTTTCTCTCGACGCGCAATAAAGTGAACAGCTTTCGACCTTGCCTCATCGAATGCTTGGCGAACCAGTAAACGCGTTATCGACCCCGTTCTCGCGCAACCCACCGTTATTTCCTAACCCTCTCGAAGCTGTCGAGTCGCGAACCAACCTACCTACGCTCCCGCGATTCCTCCACGTTCGAACGATCGCCTTAGGCCTCGTCAGTGCTCGGTAAATATTATCTTTTCGCCGGTCTGACCGGAACGACTCGAGTGACATAGGTACTCAACCCCTGGGAGACGCGCTCGTCGATAAACCAAACTACCCCTGTGACGGGCTCGAGAATCGTTCGCCCCGCAATCATTTGCTTCGCCTTTATTCCTTGCCACCTTTACTACCTTCCGTGCGATCAGTCGAGCCACGTCCCTGTTCCTCGCTGCATCGCCGATATTCTCCTCCTCGAAGCTCACTGTTTTTCCGCCCGCGGAAAAATGGGTAAGTAAAGATTCGCCCGGGGTGAATTAGCACGGTTTCGTTTTCTTAATCGCACCGTCTTATCGGGACAGGAAGAACATTGCCCAGCCCCGTCGATTGCAAGGTCTGCGGGGATCGATCCTACGGGAAGCATTACGGGATCTACTGCTGCGACGGTTGTTCCTGTTTCTTCAAACGATCGGTGCGTCGCGGCGCATTGTTCGCGTGCATAGGTTTGTTTATGCCAGGGTGATAATTAACGCTGTCTCACGGCATCGTCCGACGTAAATCGGACTCGATCTTTTCAGCTGGCACCGGGACGTGCGCCGTCGACAAAGCGACACGCAATTGGTGTCCGCATTGCCGTTTGAAGAAGTGCTTCACCGTAGGCATGAACGCCGCAGGTAAGAGCAATTTATCTTTATTCTCTTCCTAGAGATCGTGTTTATCTTCCTGTTTCACCGTGAAACAGGATGATCGCGCTCTTTGTTCCGTTAAATATACAACAGGCAGCTCGATTACTGTCGCGAAGTACTAATTAGGAACCGATTCGGATCTAGAATAGCGATCGAATACCACTCGCGAGAGACGATTTTCCGAGGAAAATTTCAACGCGTTAAACGAAGGAAACTATGAGGAAAGAAAATGGAAATTGATGATAGAATTTGCGCGATTAGACTCGTTGATTGCCGCGTTTTATTCTACCGCAAGTTCGATTCCGTTCGATCGAAACGAGATGCAAACAATGCCGCGTGTCGATTGTTCCACCCCTATTGAAAGACTCATTCGATATTTTTATACCGTTACCGAGAAGCGCTTAGTACTTTCGATAACTTCCTTCTCAAGATCCCTTCGTTTTAACCCTTTGACTGCTGAGTACTCTATGCTTGAACGTTCTGCGTGTACGAAATAAGAATCGAGTCGATAACACTTGTCGCTTTTATTTTTATTTCATTTCATTTTACAGTTTATTTCTTAATTTCTTTTTTCTTTTACAGTGTTTTATCACATTATTATTTATTCATTTAATTATATACAATTATATATTGAATATAAATTAAATCAAAACGAGTACCATTTTGGAACCGTTGAAAATGTGATGTATGTAATATTAGTAATATGTGTTGATGATTTTTATTCGATTATGATTAGGACTTGGCCAGCGGTGTCCGATTCAACAATTTTTCGGAGCCAGAATATTCAAATCCTATATTTAAATTTCACAATAAGGAATTATTTATGATAAGTACAAATTATAATACAATATTACATAATTTTTCTCGCAAAATCTTTGATTACGATGTAAATCGGTCTTAGCTTATTGATCGATAAGCTGATCTATATAGCTGATCGAAGATAATTTTTTATTAATTTCAACCGCCCCTAAATTAGGATAGCTTTTCCCTGACGCATTCGCGCGTCCATAGCAGTCAAAGGGTTAAAACACTAATTCGCTCGTTGAATAGTAAACTCTGGAACGCTCTTTGTTCTCCTCGATCTAGCCGTGCAAGAGGAGAGAGGACCGCGCCACGTTCGAAGCAAGATCTCGGTCATCGAGGGAACATCGCGAGTTCCTTTCCTATCTAAATCACCGCGGATGAATCTTCCCATTTCCGATTCAGAGATCTTAGCATCGAATTTCTCTGCAAAATCAACGACGATTGGAAACAGGAGACCCGATTTTATTCCATCATCGACAGCGAGAATCTCCTCGGGTAATTAAACACCGAGGATTTCTAATCGATCGGCTAATTAGATCGGCGTTAACGAACGGGGATTGCTTGCAGAACCCACCGCCCGCTACGAAATCGCGGCCCAGATATTCCTCGCGACGGTGCGAGCCGCTCGACGACACCGCGATTTCTCCACGCTCTCTCTCCATGAACAAAATGGAATTCTCCGGAGAGGGTGGGCCGCAGCGTTCGTTCTACGCGCCGCGATTTGGCCGGTGGATCTGACGAATTTCTGGAAGACGGAGGGTGTCTTAATTCGCGAGGGTGTGCAGGAGGTCTTAGCCGCGGCCCGTTCCGCCGTCTCCGACTTGCGCCTCGATCGAACCGAGATCTCGGTTCTGGAAACCCTGTCCCTCTGCAGACCTGGTAAATCTTATAGTTCTTTCCCTCGGATCGTTATACTTATTGCTGAAAGTTTTCGTTTCTGGAAATCTCTTCAGAGATCGCCGAAACGGCGAATGGTTTCTGCGTGACATCACGAGCAACCGATTCGGCGCTAGAGATCCTCGTCCGTCATCTCGCCGCTAGATCCTCCTCGCTAACCGAGCGATCTCGAAGATTGGCTAAGATCATGCTGGTGCTTCCCATTCTGACTGCTTGCTGTCCACGACAATTGGCCACGGATCTCTTTGCGCCCATTATCGGACACGTAGATTTCGAAAAAGTAATCGCCTCTGTGCGTTGATCCTCTTCTTCTTCCTGGTCCTAACTTCCTTTTTTTTTAAAAGTAATCTGGTCTCGGTGGTTAAAGAAGGAATGGATCGTTTAAAGGGGAAAGAAATTCGACTGGTAATTTTCTTTGGCACTTTATTGACGCAAGTATAACAACCTTATGATACTTGATATGTACAATTACTTAAAGTAATATGGCGCATCGGTGTGGAACACGATGAGAAAGTATCGACGGACACGAGACGTTGCGGAAGAAACGCCTCGCCAAGTTATCGACACGAGTACAATTAATCATCGATATACGAATAATAAGATATTAAAAACGCTACTGTAATTGCGGAAGCTCTATATGGACAGCACGCGCATGGGTGCGTGCATAACTGGTCGTTAATAGTAGATTTTAATAAATTAGAATAACTCGGAGTGTAGAAATTGGAAGCGTCTAAAGCGCCGTCACGACGCTGCGTGGAAATTTACAGGTTTAAGTTATCTTCGTGATTTCGTCTTTGTTTAACATCACAAAGGAACGTTATTGCACAAATGTGTTACCGTGTATCGAACTTGAAGAAACGTCACGGTAAAATGGTCCGCTTGTTATACGCTTAAATTTCTTGTCAAAGTACTACTTACAAAGACGCGAGAACGCGATATCTTATAGAATACAACTGCACCTTGAGTAATGCCGACAGTCGGTAAGTCTACGACCGACCGGGTAAAAGTACGCGCCTGCGTCGTAAATGCACAATTAATGTTAGTAATACTTCTTTTTGTACTTTCGATATCTCTCTTCCTCGGAATGTCGGTGCAACTGGCTCAGAAGATCGTTCGGTACGTACCACAACTTGTCCGAATTCACGAGAAGAGCCTCCGTCACTTGGCAGCATATGGCAGCCATGTTTACTTGGGCGCCCAAGTCGCTGCGGTCGCGTGGGTGCACGTATCGCGGCGGAAACAGAGACGGTGCTACGATCATGGCAACGTTATGGATCGACATTTTATTCGATCTTTGATTTGCTACGATCAACTTGAAAAAACTGACTAACACTTTTAAGGTACAACGGTGTTCTATCGGTAATAATAGCACCAGCAAATTTAAAGAGTACGATAACTCTTGACGATCCTTCACTCCTATTAGAAAAGAAAAAGAAACGTTTGTATTAAATAGATGATGGATTTTTTTCTCTAAGATGTTACTTACCATCTTATGGTAAGTGAAGCGTCGGTAACTTACCATGGCTTTGGTAGAAGGCGTCGATAAGTTCAACGGTGAGCAATGGCTGCGGTAGATCACGCAGTAACTTTTTTAAAACGGCCGATAAGTCGTGACACGATATGCATTTGAACAATTTGTCCATTTCTTTGGGTTTGCAATAGAAATCCGTTTCCAACTGCACGCATATCGCTTCGACCTGAACAGAACAATGATCATTCAATCGAAATCTATCGATACCTGTTTAAGGATCAACCATAGATAAATTGTACTTTTTGCTTGTGTCCTCCGACTCGAAGAATTCCCTCCTCCTTTACGCCACGCTTAGTCAGTTCACTTAGAATCTTTTGAAACACCAGTGGAATATTGCTCTCCTCAGAGGTCAGTTGACTGTCACGAAGCAACAAAGTCGACAATGATACGCCAAACAAATTTCCAGCTAAGAGTACAATTAAACGATTATTAGAAATAATTTCAATTTACACTCATCCTTCATAGTTCATGCGAACCTTTTGTCCGACGTTTGTTTGGTTTCCGTTTCTTCAATGGTACGTTATATTTATCAAACACCGCTGTAAGTTCGAGCCACAGAAGCGGCTGTAACCTCGTGAGGTCTCGTTGGCTCAACGCTTCTATCCCTAACCGGTTCTGTATATCGTCGGAAGTCAGCGCTTCCGATTTCCACACCTGAGGCTTCACCTCGTTCGCTCGACACATCTCCTCGAAACTCAGGTGACCGTGAGACGAGGTTCGATTCAGAGGATGTGTTATTAACCCTTCGTCCGCCGGCCTCGTTAATCCGTATAGACTGCTGTGGCTTCGAGTTACCGTTG
Organism: Osmia lignaria lignaria; assembly: GCF_051020975.1. Classification (NCBI taxonomy): domain Eukaryota; kingdom Metazoa; phylum Arthropoda; class Insecta; order Hymenoptera; family Megachilidae; genus Osmia; species Osmia lignaria. The sequence goes on along the minus strand of NC_135033.1, from coordinate 8,512,249 downwards.
CATGATTCCCTGCATTCCTTCTGAAATTTCGAACACATCAACGAACAAGAATTACAACGCAACTCGAACTCTAATATTACCTCAACGTGGAATCCTTTGTGGCATTCAATTTTTTCACCGATTCACTGCCTAAACTCGTGGTATTCGCCACTTCGCTCGGATCGCTACCGCTTCTTCTTTGTACAATCGGTTTTGGTACGTGTATCGTTCCCAATCTATGGTACCCCGTTAGCTGAATACCTTCTGCAATTAAATAATCCTCGTTATATATTTACAAAGTGTCTAATGTGATTACAGACAATTCGATGCACGCGAATGATACCTGAGTCGTTAGCAACGTCTCCTCGCAGCCAATTTCCAGCACGCCTAAAAATTTCCTGTACGGGTAACGGAGTTGCCGATGGCGGTGGTATTGTGCCTACTGTTGTAGGCGGTGCGCTCGGAGTTCTGCGTACCGTTTCTTTGTCCTCATTCGGTATTCGTTGGAACACCGACATAAAATTTGGAACGGTAGTGCTTTAGGGCAGATAAAACGATTGATACAGTATCGACGGCTGGTACCGTAGAAACGAGATACGAACGTCTTACTTTGGGTGATGCGCGTCGATGGAGGTGACCGTTGATGGAGGCGATGCGTTGTCTGGTGTCGCACCCGATACAGAATCCAAGGAGTCTGGTGTGGCGCTACGCGATCTTGTTCCGGTACTAGATACCTTAAATGTTAATTATGCAGTTTCAAACTGTTTGCTATTTACTGCAGCAATGGTCAACCAAGTACCTCTATATCCTTGAAAACATCTCTGATGTCTGGTTTGCGAACGCGTTGCCGTTGATTAAAGCGCTGTTTTACCGTGTGATTAAGAGATTTCACGCGACGTTTTACCGCTTCTGCTTGCGCCCTAGACAAAGGTCGCAAAGCTGCACCCAATTCTTCTGGTTGTACTTCTCTGCCTGCTTTCCATGCCTCTGTTAGTTGGCCTAGACCTGCTGTCCGTAACCACTCAGCTTCCTCTTCACCTTCTATTCAATTGATCCCAAGTTTATTTCAATTGTAAAGCTGGATACTTTCAAAGCAACTTACCATCATAGTTGCGTGGACATTCCTCTTCAAGGTAATCGTCCAACAGTTTAGTTTCCTCCATCATTTTCTTATATTCTTCCCAGTAATCCGAAAGGTGGTTATCACCTTCCATGTACATGGTTGTTTGCGATTTCTCCATGATTTTTTATTTTATACTTGCACCTTGATAATTCTTAATGTATACTTTTATTTGTAGTCCAAGTTTAGAAATTATTTTCACATATGTCTAAAAACAGAGAAAGATATGATTTATTTAGATGAAATTCATTTTCTCTATAAGCTTGTTTTCTAAAGTAGGACGTAAATCGAATTTACATATTACTAGTAGCTCGAGTAAGTACTGACACTTTTAAACGAGTCGGGGAAAAAATGGCACCAGATGAAAATAAACAATCATTTAAATTCTCCTGTCGTACGAGATACACATTGTTACGTGTTACGCAAAGTAAGTGCAAACACAGGTATTTGTGAACCATGACCGCATAAAGTTAATGAATTTATACAAAAATTAAAAAAAAAAAAAAATGAATATCAACACCTAACCTCTTCGCAGTACATTGTTTGACACACTTATATAAAGTAGTCGTATAGTAAAATATTCGTCAATGAAATACGTACCTTTATAAATAGCCTTGATCAGAAAGTGTTGTACCATTGTTTGCACGATCATCTTACACCGAAAATAAACGTTGAATCGATGATGGTGATGCGCGAATCTCGTAAAGGGCAGATTTAAAAAAAAAAGAGGTAGTTTTTTAACGTCTAAATCCGTAGTAAGATTTTTTTTTCTAGAAATAGGCGGGTTTACGCGCGAATAATATTTCGAGGTTGTCTGCTACTTCCGAGGAGTAATATATTCAATGCATGCCTTTGAATCGCACCCATCGTCAGCGAGATCGTCGACTCGACCTAAATACGACATTAGCTATCCTTACTCAAAAACTTAACAGATAAACTCGTGTGCATAACTTTTCTTTCTTTCGACTTAACTTACATTGAAAAATAGATAAAGCGAGAACGTATCCTCGCGACTTAACAACCTGTTGCTGACGCATACGACTCCCACCTGTACGTATATACTTATACACATGTACACTGATTCACGGTTTTGCCATTTTTGAGTTAACACCTGCGCCATTGAGTCACTCAACCTTTCGCGCCATCTAGTTGTTTGAATTTTCAATCCTTCCATTACCATCGCGAGCGTTCTGTGTTAAAAATCTCGCGTATGGTAAAAAATACTCGATTCTACTTGAGTAGATGCATGCATGAATTAAGGAATAATGCTGGGGCCATAAACGCCATAAATAGTAGGTTTTACAATTTTTAAGTGGCTGCATTTATGCATTAACTATAACGCGACGCAATGCGTGAAGTCTCCCGAATTATTAACGCCTTATAATTAACAATGCCGTTATAAGATTAGCGCGTTAATCCATGGCCCTAGCATAACTAATGTAACAAAAGATTATTATTCCACAAAAGCGCATAACGCTTTTCATTTATTTGTAACGACATCTCAAACAGAATACCATAACGAATGTAGGGAAACATGCAGGATAAACATATTTTCAAAAAGAATTTAGTACACGATCCTCTTGCGTTCAACTTCTGTTAGCGCGATTGCCCCATCCTCTTCTATGCGTGTCTTTATACTCATCCATAGCGCGTAATTGCCTCAATGTATCTGGATCATCTGCATCTATCATTCCTTCCTTTTTAATATCGTCCTCCTCGCTGCCAGTTGCACCGGTGTTTGCAACGTTTTGTAAACACTGGGAATTTTGTTGTTGTTGAGAAGGATCTGGCCAACTGAAAGTAAGAATTATTAAAAATGACTTTCAAAGGCTGTGTTCACTGATCGAATTATAAATTCTTGTACTCACTCTCCGTCTTTTATGCGTTGATCATAAAATTCTTGAACAGTGAGGATAGGTAAACTAGGATAACCAGCTCCATATACTTTCTTCTGCATTTCGTCTCGGGTAATAATGATCGGCTGTAATTTGTGAGGCGTTGGTTTATGCTTCAGTATAGCTTGATCAGACATAGTTTCAGATTTTGACATTCTCTTCATGTGTTCCAGTATCGGTTTCTCCGCAGCTAGCGAGCTCAATTCATCTATCGTCAGATTTACATACAATTTTATAAGTGTTACAAAATAATCCCTCTTAACTTCGTCATCTATATTCGGATTCGACAAGTTTGCTTTCAGAGTTTCTAAACGCGATTCCAATTCTTTCTGCTCCTTGTATCTCTGTAGTTTCGTGTTTCTTCGGTTTACCTAGAAATTTAAATAACAGCAAAGTTCATTGAAAGATCTTGGACCGCAAGTTGCAGAAAAACTCTTACCATTTCTGTAATTAATTCCGCGTTCGTTCGAACTCTTCCAGAAGTGCTTTCTTTCTCTGATTCTGATTTAATTTCCGGTATCACGATATCGGTTAATCCGTAAGCTTTAGCGCGCTTCAAAAAGTCCACAAAATATATTTCAGCAACGTTAACGATATTCATCCGGTTATCCGCGTTACAAATTTTTGTAGTCAGCGTACCAAGGAAGGCTGGCAATAAGAAATACTTGATGTTTTCTGTAGCCACTTCTTCGAAACTTTCATTTTCGCTAAACATGTCGACTATGGAGACTAGTTTTGTCGCGTCTTCCAACATTTTCATGGTTCTCTTGATGTCAGACTATAATGTACAGCAATAAAAATAAAAAAAGATATATTTATTTTTATCCTAACATATATAAAAAAACAAAATTTCTCTAGGAATTTATTAATTGTTCGAGAAAACACCGGAAAAATAGTTTGCAAATATCTATGCGTAACCTTAACAATAAATACCTGAACTTTTGAACTGTTTGTAGGTTCGGTTGTTTTATTAAGATCGTTAAACATTTCGAATGCTTTGTCAAATAATTCTGACAGCGTTGCACTATCTTTTACATCGTGTACCAATTCGGATGAATTTTCTGATGACATGATTGTTGTTTTGACAGTTCTCTTCTTTTGACAGAAGTATACGCTAACCACATAACCACTTACGGTAGAGGTTATGTACGAACAGAAAAGCTTAAAGTGAAGTTGGCAATAAAGCGCATTTCATACGATCAATCGATTACTTTCTAAAAACAGTTAAACGCGCCGTCGCTTGTTTGATTTGAAATTAGGATGTAAATAAATGTACACAGATTATTTAAATATAGGATTTTTATTTGTTTTAATTTCATCTCCGTACAACTGTACGATATTTTGTTTAACAATATTTATCAAAGTTTCACGTAAAGCGGGTATTCGATAAACGAATTCACGATTGTAAAGAATCGAGCAAAGTTGGCTTCCATAAGTATTAATTCAAATTCTCCCGCGTAAGTGCGCATGCGCAAGTGAGTGGTCCGCCGCAGACTTATATAAAGGAGGCTCTCTCCCTTACGCCGGCAGTCTCCCCGTAGCCGCGTAAGGGGAAGGATGGATGCCTAGAGCATTGTTATCTTTTCTGGGGAAGTCCTGAGGATACCATACTCGATACTGTACAACTGTTACCCGATCGTTTCGCTAAAATTCACTTACAAAATAAATAAAACTGTAATAATGGATATTTTTCTGATAAGTAACTTTCACCGATGAAATCGATTAGACGCGTTCGTGTAAACATTATTCTTTCAAGTTGTAATTTGCAACCTTTGCGAGGTTTAAGTTAAGTTTCTCTTTTGCCACCACGTTTCCGATCGATTGAAAATTCACCAAATCATCGGTAGAGACAACTTTCAATGGTTATCCTTGTTGAAAGGCACGATCGGTTATCTCCTTATGTGGCTAGGTATAGAAATATTTGTAATTATTGTGACAATGCCTTACACTGTTTGCAGTTTTCCATTCGTTCGTCGAATTCCTCTATCTGGAGGGTCATTTCAAAAAATTTGTACTTGTCATGAATATTTCTCGTTGCAGTGCGTAGTATATCTTGAGGACTTGTCCCTGGTTCTTGAATAAAAGAAAGAGTAATAAAGCATCCGTCTATAAAGAATTCATGAAAATTTCAACTCGAAGAAGAAATCTGTTCTTACTTATCGCGAGATGAGCAGAAAGCGCTGTTTTATCCAACGAGAGCGCCCAGATACGAAGATTGTGCACCTTGACCACACCCTCGATTTGCATAAACGTACTCTCCACCTGGGAATACTCGAATCCCTTCGGAATTCCTTCCATTAAAACGTTCATCACGTCTTTGATTATTGCCACTGTGGTTAGCATCACCAGTATCGAAAATAAAAAGGTGCAAATTGGATCAACTATGCTCCAATTTGGCTGTAAATAAGTAATCGTACGAATTAATAAACAAACGTTTTAAAGCGTATTGATAAAAAGACTAGCTCATAGTGTACCTTGAAGTAAATAACTAACGCTGCAACCAGCACTCCTACGCTCTGAATGAAATCCCCTACAACGTGGATAAAGGCAGCGCGTACATTAATATTTTTCTTATCGTGATGAAAATCTTCGCCAATTTTTCCATTTTCCACGTTGTTCGCTTTGTGCGAATCGTGTTCGTGTCCATGCCCATGTGTGTGACCATGCTGGTGTAACGACAAACCCATTCTACAAGATTGAATCATTCATTTTATATAGCATCTACTTATATGGATTTAAGTTCAAATGACATTACTAACACTAGATTGATCGCAACGCCAATGGCAGAGGTGATCAACATGACAGTGACATTCAATTCGAAGTCTTTGTGGATTATCCTCTCGACTGCCAGGTAAAAAAGGATTCCAGTCACTATCCATATGAGTAGAACCGAAGTCAAAGCTCCTATTACCTATAAAAATTCGGTTTCAATGAAATCGAAATTGTGTTCTACATTGAGATAGTATTATCAGATACCTACTTCCGCCCTGTACCAGCCAAAAGGCATCTTCCGTGTCGCTGGTCTGCTCGCAACCCATATTGAGAACAGGGAGATCATGAACGACGCGAAATCGGTTAACAGATGCGCTGCGTCCGTCGCGATCGCCAAACTGTTTGACCATATACCACCTGAAAAAATGAACCCATTGTTTCCGCTGAGAACCCGTTTAACTTAAACTCCTTTCGTACTATGTACGGTTCTTTTTCGATACGTATTTCAACGTATGCGTTTCGCTCGTACGTCTATGTATGATAGTGTATTACCTACGATTTCTGCTATCATAAAAATTACGCATAGCGCGCTAGCAAGCAGTAATTTCTTTCTTGCCTTTTTATCGATCTCCTCGTCTCTTTCTCTATGGCAATGATCTTCCGGTACGGCTAAAAGCATAAGGCAAATATATAAATGTACGGTCAGATTAGAATAGGATGAAAAGGAAAGGATGCAAATATACGTATTTACTGGAAGAACTTTTTTGGAGATCGCCGATTCCATTCTCGTCGATCGACGCGCCCTTCACGACCGTGCAACAACCCGATAGTTTCCCGTGGACGCAAAAGATTACTTTTCTAGAGGTCACATCGTTCTCCTCGACCTCGTTGTTATTCGGTGGTATGCTCGTCCCATACCCATATATAGCCTTGTCCTTGAATCTATCGAGCAAAGAAAACCAATTGATTTCAATATGCTATTAGGAATTGCCAATGTAGTAATTTTGATTTTCGATAAATATCGATATTATAGACGCATCGCCGCCCATATTTTTCGTTCCCTCTTTTACCCAGTCTTTGACCGGAAACTGAATTTATTTGAAACGCCTAATCGACTCTTCCATTTTTGCGTTTTAATCAGTGCCGTAAACATTTTGTCTTTCCACGAGAAAAAAGGACGATTCCAGGTAACCCAAGGATTCATTTTACCAACGCAGGAACCATTTTTCAACATTATGTACCCTTCGCGCATGCGCAGAGGAAGTTAACCTTAATTGGACTATCGCGTCGCGCGCGTTGAAAATTTACTATAGACAAAATAGGATTCTCAGACTTGAAATTAGCTCGTTTCGAAGACATAAACGGTGACCTTTTACTTCTAAAACTATAAAACAAATTTTCCAATCTCTGCTCAGCGTAATTCGCTCGTTCCTTCTGTTCGTTCGTACGGAACGATTATCCCCAGGTTTTTCTGTAGATGGGTGTATTATTGGCGTGCGGGGATTTTTTTATAAACGTGCCAGGTCAGGCGACAACCGGAAGAGGAGAAACTTTCGCTTCGGCTACCATTCGCTAGAAATTAATTCTAGGCCGTGGTACGTGTCGAAAACGCTTCTCGTTTATTTCGTTCTGGATGTCCCACGACCCTGAACGTTATCGCGCGGTACTCATCGCCGTCGAGCGCATCGTGCTCGACCGGGAAAAAACATTCCTCTGAACATCGTATTAAAAAGCGCATTATTTTTTTTCGAACCTCTACTTTAGATATCGGAAATGTTTATGATCGTTATCGAAATAGGTGTAATGGATCCTTATCGAAGTTATCACGAGAAAAATTACGTTCTGTTTTTGGATTCTGTTTTCGTCTTTTTTGGGCTTTGACCGAAAGTGCAACGAACGGATCACGTACTCAGATGGTTTTGTTATCAATAGAGGAGGCGAGAGGAGAAAATTTGGATACGTTGATTGGGACGGGGGAGAACGATGACGCATCTTATTCATTCTTATCGTTATCTGACGACACGATATCGAGAATGCCGTGTGCAAACAGATATTCGTCAGATCGTTATCCGCGAAGGTACATTTTTTCGCCGAAAACAGTTATCCTAGAGCAACGACGATGCCGTGTGCAAAATTGTTCCAAGTGAACAAAGCATATCCGATTTACGGAATCGGGGATTATTTTTCGAGATATCGTTGACGTCGATTATAACCTATTTACGAATTTTTATTTCCATGTATGATGATTGTAATGTTGGATTTGAATAAGAAAATGGAAACAGCATAAAAGAAAATCGAACAGACGAGAAAAGAAAATATTTGGAAAGAAGAGCAATGAGTTAGAATCGTTTATCTCTGACGTGCGTCTTGTCTCGACACGTGCCTCCGTATATCGATAGATCGAGTTCAAATATCGTTTGTGAATTTGGAATTTCAAATAAAATTCAGAAGAAATGGAAGAAAACAAACGAAGAGGTTTTCTGATTCATAAAACGAGTATCAAAGAAACACAATGAACGTTACTCGAGCATTACGATTCGACGAGAAATTCGATCGCGATTTGTTTGGTAATCGATCCTATAAACGCAGGCAATCCACGGCTAACCGCAGGTCGTAACTCGATCCCTACTGTGCTGTTCGTTGATCGATCGATATGATTTCGTCGATAGGACAATTTTCCGATTTCTATTCTATCGAAGAAAACTGGTGTACAGTAAGAAAATTAATGAAATTATACTACCTCCGGAAAGCAAAACGCAAGAGAAAATAAAAAGAATGAGCAAAAGATAAGTAAAGAGAGGAAAACTCGCAAATGGTATTTATCGACTTAATAACTACAAAGCAGCGGATAAATTATCGCGACAACGCAGTTTTCACGAAAGGTATAATCGAATAGTAGGAAGGAAAGAAATAATGAAAATCCAATTCCAGCATAGGGATCGTTGCGTTTCTATCATCGCAACTTCTGTTTCTCTTACTTTCAAAGAATGTACTATCCGTACTAATGCGTGCGATGGGTTAATCGGTGGGAGAAGGTGGAGGGGAAACGATCGAGCGATCCGATCCGATTCGATCCGAGTCGATACGATTGAATACGGAAGGATATTCGAACTCACAGCTTGATTTTCTCGTCGTCCATGATCCTCGGAACGTTGCTTGTACGGTGGATCTCGATGCTGATCGTGACGTACGACAAGCAGGACGGATCGATTCGCCGGACGATGGATCGATTGAAAATATGGAAAAGAAAAGCGAAAGGAGACGAGAACGACAGACGCGATGACGATGGAGAAGGGGGCGCGGCAGTAGAATCGTCGCGTCGGTCGAACGAATTCGTCGCGTTAAGTCCTAGGCCGATCGGATAGTCGTGGATGGATGGTATATGCGTCACTGGTTACAGGAACAACAAAATCCGTTTGACACTTCATGCCGTCTTTTAGTAGAAAACCTTCGGTCCGGCTTGGTCCGTTTATTTTACTAGATAGCTTAACTCTCGGCGAGTTTCTCTCGCTCTCTCCCTCTCTTACTCCCTCGGTCACTCGATTTCCCCCTCCTCTCGTTCCAAGATCTCCACCGATCCTCTTCCTCCTACTTCGCTTCGGCTCGTGCAACCATCGTTTCCCCCGTAACCGTTTTCTCTATCTGCTTCTGCCTTTCCAACTTCCTATCTGTTTCGTTGCTTGCTCCGTCTTCGTTGCGCTTGAAAAACGATAGCGTCGCTGGCACGGGTGTATCGTGCTTTCCTGTTTCCGTTATTTCCTGATCGCGCGTGGAACCGCGATCCACTGCAAGCTTCCCGTGATGTCGATGGAATTTCATCGATCAGATATCGACCAGTACTGATCCCAGTTACCAATCGATCGTTTCTACACGATCAACGACACACTGCGTCCCGCTCTCTTTCTCTCTCTCTCCCTTTATCTTCTTTCCTTTCGAGCTTTTTGTTATTTGGCTTCTCGGACGATTTGCAAAACCGTTCAGTTTCCGTCCATCTGTCAGCCACGTATACAAAACGCTCTTCCGACGACGATATTGTACACGATTATAAATCCTGGAAGAGAAATAACACGCGCGCCGAAAAACACATCGCCGTTGACTAGACTGTACGCGTTAGCACCCGTCGCTTTCGCGGCTGACCACCTAACTAACTATAAGTACCGCTTTCGCTCAGCCGCGTTCGGGAATCGTTACCTGTTGCGTTTGATCGTGTCCGGTAAAATAAGGGAGGGAAGGGATCCAGAGGCGTTAAATAAACGCATTGCTTTCCTACGATTATTTCGACCTCCGTTCTTGTATAAATCATAACGCTGCATTTGTCAATTTACTCATTATGGTATCAGCACGTGTTATATATCTGCTACTTTTTTTATCAACAAAATCTCATTCAAGGTAAACGCGTGTCGATGATTTAATGATTTGAGAGTAAGATGTATGTATTGTACACACAATGTGTACATACGTAAGAGATTAAGCAACTTTAGGCGCACGATTATGGACCGGATAATGATGGTATGGTATTTAAGGTATGCTATTATCTCTCTTGGCACTTGGATTCTTTTGATCGAATTCGAAACAATGAAAAAGAAGATAGCACGAACGCGTAAACGATACTTTAATTTTACGTGAACTTATTTCTGTCATTGGGTTGTATGCATATAAATAAGCAAATGCTTAAGTAAGTATATCTTCATATAAGGATGAATCATAAGATAAAAAAATTTAGTAAATGTTTAATCGAGTATTAATCGAGCCTCGAAAAGCACGTTTATCGTTTTCCGTAATAAAATCGATTAACAGGGCCGCCCCTGGGCCTAGGCAGACTAGGCGACCGCCTAAGGCCCTCCAAGATCCAGGGCCCCCATAAGACGATTTTGCGTCTAAGAATGCAAGAAGAGTAATGTTTTAAATTAGCTATACAAGCTTTAATGCTAATTTTATAAATTTTATATCAGCTACTTTTTTTATGTCATATATTTGAAGGGGCCCTTTCTCGGGGCTCGCCTCGGACCCCCAAAATCTGATAGCCGGCCCTGAGTCGCAACAGCACGATTCAATTTTAAATAAAAAAGGAATGCTATTCGTTACGAAGCGACTATTTTTTAAACCGTGTACCCAGACCACTTTAACGAACGGAAAAGAAATTTTACCGCCTAAGAAGGTTGTTTGTTGACCTACACGAATCGAAATTAATACGAACGCATTATGATATAATGCTTTTATGGATATTAAATTCTGTTTTCGTTGATACGATAACGAACAAGAAAGAGGAATGTCACTAAGCGTTTTATGTGAAATTAAATTCGTATTAAAATTTCTAGGTAATACGCGATTCGTATCGAATCGAATCAAGTCGAATTACACCTAGCCGTTAACTAGTCTGTTTCACGTATTATCGTTATTTCATAGTAAATAATCTATTGTTACGGAAACGTACAGCCACCTGACCCTACTAAACACGAAGAACATACTGTAATTACGTACGACATGCGATCATCTCGGATAACTTCTTCCATTCTTGCGATTAGGTATTGACGTACACTTCGTTCCCTTCAAAGATGCCAATCTTTCTATCGATCAAATTAAAGGATTAACCTAAACACCCGAACAAGATAACATTCAACGATACACGCGGAAGAGCAAGAGCTTGGCTCGCGCGCGCAACGATCTACAAGAGTATTAAGTTTTTATACGGACGAGAGATGTCATTAGTAGCGAATCAAAGTCTATTCGCAATCTTACGTTTCTAAATGTAGATTTAATCTGTCCCTTCGTGATATTAGATCGTTTGATACCGTTTGCTGAATCATCGAAGTCAAGCTGAAACGAAAGACATCGAATACTTACTTAAAATAGGTAAAAACAATTTAAAAGTCGAATGTTCTTTTATTGGTGAACGAAGAAACGCTTCTTTTCCTTTTTCCATGAAAAGCATTGAAGACATACTTACGAGTACTGATAAAAGGTAGTTTACAAACATTACAAGTTTATTTCTTACGGTAACCATAAAGTAGACAAATACAAAATCACCATTGTGTTTAACAGTGCGAAGATAATTCCATCTGTACGGTTAATCGCGATACACCGTGACGAGAACGTACGTTTTCGTATGATTAAACTGTACGAGTGTAGTTCCGTTTCGCACTTATTCACATAACATTTAACTCTTTCCTGGCGTATGTTTTCTATTCGTCGAGCTGTTGCATAAAAGGTTGCTTGGAGCGGTGATGCGTGAAACTTTGTTTTACAGTCTTCAAGTTTAGCCAACACTGTGTTCTTTCTCTGCGTGTAGTGGTATAAAATAAAAATTATAAAATAAGAACCGATCTGTAAGAATTTTTCTGGAAAAGTCTTGCATTACCTTAGTTCCAGTTTGTGACTTCTTGCACTTTGTACCATTATTTCTTCTTTCTTATAATTCTTCGTGTTTCGAAGAATCCTCGGTGGATTCGAATGTTTCTAAAAAGTGAAAGGAGAAATAGTGACATAACAATTACATACTTAACGAGAAAACTATTCAAAATACATATATTATCGTTTAATCGATCCACACACCATTCGCTTCCTTTTCCGTTTGTCTATTTTCGTTCTCTATCTTCAATTGCAACGCTTTTATTTCTTCATCGTATCCGACCCATTCTGGTAAAATGCGCACAGCAGCTTGTAATTTAGCTTCTTTAGTCATAGGATTGTTACACTACGATAGAAAATGATTGGTCACATTTCGGTGTACGTTTATTACTATACAATTAATTAACTCTACCTACCAAATCTATGGTTTTAGCGTACTTTTTCGATGCGTCATCGCACCAAGTTTCGCACCACAACCATTCTTGCGGCAGTGTCTTAACGGCCACTTGATGTATCATGTTATTAGGGAGATCCTAAAACAACGCGTTACAAGTAACATTTCCCATTGATATTATCAGGGTTTCCCAAATTATGTTCCGCGGAACACCAGTGTTCGTTTCATATTTAAAAATAATTACTAACTAAATAATGTGTTTTAATAACATTTCTTTTTAATTTTTACTAGTAGGAATTACCCAACTTAAAAAATAAGGTAAGTGTTCCGTTAAAATTTCCGAGTTTTCGAAGTGTTCCATTGCAGAAAAAGTTTGGGAAACCTTGGTATTACGAATTCATTCATTTGATGTACACACTTGATCTAAATTGGCTAAGCTGTTAGGATCCTGGCTCAGTGCTTGATATTGTCCTCTTAATCTATCCCCGGCAGCGATGCGCCGGAAACGCTTCAAATCCACCACGTATAGTGCACTGATGTGATAGGCGCGTCCTTGTAAATGATTTCGCCAGTATCCTTGCTTCCAAAATCTGAATCCATCCATTTCCTTTCTGCTGTCGCAAAATGGAGTGTACGCGTACGGCGCACCGCCGAGATCCATGGTTGCTAATTCCTTCAAATCTGCTCTCACGACCTAAGCGACAAAGTTGCTATGAAATAGAATTATTCTAGGCGCGATGTACGTTCATAAATTTTCTTCCGTATACCTGATCCGCGTCGACGAATATTATTTTCTTAACGTTTAACGGAAACAGTACATCCAAGAATAATATTTTATAACCCCATATGGTTCTCTGTTTCTCGGTTTGTTGATGAAGCCAACGAGGCCATTTATATTGTACGAGTTCGTATTCGAAACCATATTCCTTTGCCATCTGCGGCAAAAAGTCCTAATCGAAAAAGATTTGTTCTCCTGTCAATCGTGCATTTGTCATTCAATTACAGTTTGCATTGTCTCTTACTTTTAACGTTGGCGAAAGGTAATTTTTTAGAAACCAAAATTTCACAGGACTTTTCGTATGCTTTATCACGCTTAACATCATAATTTTTAGAAACCTTTCGTACAAATGACCAGAGGCTAGGGAAAAGATGTTCAACTTCTCGTCTTGATCCTCGCTATCGTCCGCCGTTGTAAATGTCCTAATTAAAAGAGAATAATAACAGTAACAATAGCATTCCTAATAATAATATTAAACCGTAGAAATGAAAAAGTAAAATCATTTCTTTCATTGTGGTGTGTATGAGCTACGATAAGCTATGATGATTAAGTAGTTGTGGGAAGCTTACCAAAATTTGGAAAAGCTAAAAAAAAGAGAGAGAATAAATAGAAAGTTAAAGTTAGAGGATAGCTAAGTGAAGTACTAAAAAAGTAGTACATATACTTACTTGGTAACAACAAATTTGAGATTACCAATCGACATAATATGAGTGTACGATTACAAATGCGGGGGGATAATTTCACGTACCTAGAAATAGAGTTCCATAAGCCAGAATTTTTATCATCTTCGGACAGAAGATCCATTCCTACTTTGTCCGGCTTCTTGGATACTTTGATTTTCAACACGTGACTCCTTAGAGAACTTATAACGACCTTCACTTCGTTGCCTTTTTGTATAACATCTTGCCCACCGACAGTAGTAAAATCGTATATTTCTGCCGATCTACCCTGACGTAAGCGTAAAATCCATTCGCCTGGATTCGCTTTCAATTGAAAGTATCCCAAGTTTGCCATCACTATAGTGTCTACCATTATAGGTCGTTTCTCTGTTCCCAATGTGATTTGCAATCCCCGCGGTGGATTTACCATCACTGCTTCGAAACAATGACCCTCGAGTAGTAGATGCTCTAATTCGAATTCACTGTAAAATTGAATAACGCATATACTAGGCCGCCATCCGGTTCGTGGCTGACATACTGGTGCGAAGCGATTGATTTGCAGTAAAAGTAATTTTAACAGAGTTAGGACACAATATAGCAATTAAAAGTAGTGTTTAATTGTTGCTAATGTGGCGGAACACGAATTCAATTCCGATTTCTTTCATAGACTTAACATGGGTATCGGTTTCTGTGACCATTCCTCAAGGACCCCACCGATCTCTGATTTTATTCTATATAAATACTCACAATGACCACTGTGATCGGCTTGCAAAGAATGGTCAAAATTGATAATCTAGTTTTTAAGTGAAAAAGTCACCAAAAAATCCCTATCAGTCGTTTAATAGCGGAGCTTCGCTCGCTTCGCTCCAATGAACACAGTTTGCATGTTCTTTCCTCTTGTTCGATGATTCTTACCTGTGTACTCCCATCGCTACATTGTCGAGTTTAATGTTATCTAAATCGTAAACGCTTCGAACTACTTCTACCAACCAATTTTCTGGTGCGTGAATATATTGTGTTAAAAGAGAGGATGTAGGCAGTTTCGTAAACTTAGCTATGGCTCCATTAATATGACCATCGGAGGAGAATTGTAATTGAGGTTCAAATACGAACCGATAGAAGCTGAAACATCACGTAGGCGTTTTAAATAGACGAATAATTAATCGAACATTTTCATTTATGGAATATACCTTTTCAATGGCATGTCGCTGTTCTTGTCTAAACAATTTAAAAATACTTTGATGTCGCAATTCAAGGACTGTTGTAACGTTTTCAAAATTGGGCCCAATTTTTGGGCACCGCGCGATACAGGATCTACAATGGCGATTAAGCTGAATGCCACTTCGTCGGGATTTGTTGCTGGGATTTTTATGGCACTAAAAAAAATGTAAAGACGTGTAACACGAGTTGTTCAGATATTTATACTTAGTGCATTAATTTGCACCGCTTACCTGTATTCGTCACCGTGGAAAGGAACATCGAATCTACTTCGGGTTTGGGGATGCGACACTAATAACGAGGTAATTTTCATTATCATGTCGTCTGTGATCTCACTTTTCTCTGCATCGGGAATAATTATAATAACGTTATACTTTTGAATATACTTACTGCAGCAACCTTAAAATGAATAAATTTGCATAAATTATTTTTCATACCATATTCATCGTCTTCTAATAATTGTCCTTTTATTAACTTTTTGAATAATTTATCGCCGTAAGTGCTATGGCTGAATCTTTCCAACAATGAAAAGTCCTCGCTTGTAAATTCCTCGTTTTTATCTAAAGGGCCAATTAATCGTCCGTTGCACACGATTGCCCTGGCTCCCTTTGATAATTTTAATACCGTTTTAACATAATACCGATGTTTAGACAATTCCCCGCTTTGTTTCTCCAACTGTTCTTTCACAGCCTCTTCCTGATTCATAAACGACGTATCAATGAAACAACTGTTACTCTTTTGAAATCGACAATTTTTCAAAAATATTACCTGCATATCAAATTTGCCATTAACAATATCGGTAACAATATCCTCTTTGATTATATTACGAACAAAATGCATCGCCTTTTCCACGGGAAGAACGTTTATCGCAGCTGAAACTATTTTATTGATATCCATCGTGCTATCAACATTATCTGTATCACTGCTCGGATTAATTATTACGCCAATCCTGACATCTGCATTTGACTCCTAAATTGTAACATTTTCATTTGAGTTTCTATAAAATATTTACCATCAGGTTACTACATGAATTACTTACTATGTACTCAAGAGCCTCGCGTAATAATTGTCTGCCCTCTGAATCATTTAAATCTGCAGCAATCCAGAAGGTATATAAATGATGTACATTCGTACGACGCGGTACGAACACATAACGCATTCTGTTCATGAACCACGTTGATAGATCTTGAGGGCTCCATTTGGTATAATCATCATCGTTCGGTAAAGTACCAATTAAATTCAACCATGTATGTTTCTCTGGCTTTAATATCCTTTCGTTTAAGCTACGAAGAAAATAAAAGCGTGTAGATTATTTCAATGCAATGATTATATATATTAACTTAAAAATTCGTACCGTGGCATAACGTTCGGTTGGTTCATAATATAATCAACTACATCATCCGCTTCCGATATTTCGCCTCGATATACCGCTTTCTGTAGCGAAGGTGTTTGTGACATAATAGTAGATAGAACAGCTTCCTCAAAAGAATCAGCATTCAATACATCAGAAGACAGGGGTATACCGTTTAATAGAACCTGAGGGAACTTCTTAAAACCGGAGCGTTTCACAAAATCGTTAGCTAAATGCCGTCCCACGTCGTATTCAGATTCTTCCCCGAGAATATAGTTTATATTAGCTGATGAATCCTGCGCTTTTATAGCTTTCTTTACATCCTCTACGGTAACTCCATCCGGTCTGATATAATTTCCTAGCTAAAATGCAATATTGTATATTATCAATGATGAATATTACACATAGTAATTGACAAATCTGCAACAAATAATAGACTACCGTAAAGTCTTACGTCTATTAAAAACTGTAATGCATGTTCCGACCCTTTGGTTTCCGCAAAATAATGGTACGCGTTATTAGCTGCAACACTAGCATCCGTTAGACCTGTTATTGAAGTATCATAATTCGTTACGAAAACGAAACCTACTCGTAACGGTGCGGAATGTAAGTATAAGGATTGTGCTAAAGTGATCAGCGGCGTGGATTCTCTACTTAAAGGATCCACGATAAGTACCTGTAGAAGTATACAATTTTTTAAGAAATTTGCGCTTTTAAATTATACAATGTTGCATTGACGATCAATAGACATTTACGTACCAAATTGTACAAATTTCTCCTAATATTTCTAAGCATTCCAGGGAAAGTTGGTCTCAATAATTCTGTTAATGATGGTGACCATCTTGAATAAGCTGAATCTTGTTCGATATCGTTCACCCAAATAATAGCCGAATCTCTTATGTCCATTGCGAAATCTTGTTTATCCATGTTAGTGGATAAATCCAAAGCTAATAGCTTACTCATCTTTTTATTACTAAATCCTATAAGTAAAACGTTCGATGCTATGTTCATTAATGTTTAACGCGTTATTCTCAGTATAGGCGCGTTTATTTTACCGATTTTACGAAGGGATTCCATTACTCTTAATTCGCTTCTTAACGACTCCAATAAACTAAGTACGTCTACGGCTTCCAAATCGAAAAACAGCCCGTTAATAAAGAGTGCAGTGTCCGTGGGTTGTATGTTTAAACTTGTGGAAAATATTGCTTGATTGAGTTTCATTTCTTTCTTCATTTCACTGTTTACTTTTGTTCTAATTAGAGACTTTGCCTTTGAACAATTAATGATTATCATTTATTAGAACAAACTGAAATATGAAAAATTAAGATATATTTGTTAATATCGTGAAATGAATATTTACTTGCATCGGGAAATTCTGAGAAATATCTGTTAAAACGTTAATAGCCTCGTTTGTGGGAGAATTCATTATTCTCTCAGCTGCCTGATGACTTAATTCTTGAAACTGCCATACTTTCAATGCACCAATTTCGTGACTACTTTCAAGTAAATGAGTCTGTAATTTATCTAACTCTGCTTGCTTATCAGGATATAAATTTCTGAAACAATTATGCTATACTGTAGTAATGTGTCCACTCAAATTTTATGTATCATTGTGAATGCAACTATCTTACTTTAAAGTCATAAAATTAATTCCATCTATTTCTTCTACATTATCATTTGCTGTTTCCGAGTCTTTGCCGCCGTTATCTTTAATATCTGAGTCATCTGTTGCTTTGTACTCTGTAGATTTCATTTGCAACTCTACACCATATCCTGATAGACGTACATTCTTCTCTGCTCTGTTCTATATATATATATATTATAAGAATGAATGTATGTTGCACACATTTTATTCTCATTACCATTAAATACTATTGAAATACCTTTAAATAATGTCGTAAAATATAAGTAATTCCACTAGTTTCTGCAAGATTTTTTAATGTGTTGTGAAAGTGTGAAAATTGTGGTGTTCCCACTTGACCATATAATATAATAACTTTTTCAGATTGCTGAGATGTATGATAACAATGATCTACACTGTATGTATCAGGATTCTCCCAAGTTTCCTATGTAATAAATAAATTAACATATGTAACACATTTTGCATAAATATGATTTTTACAATTATCTACCTGATTGACTAATTCTTCTAATTCTTCTAAGGAACAGGTAAATATTCCACCAATGTTCACCACATTGTAGCAGTCAAAAACAGAAACATTTTTATTTTCTGCCATTTGGGTGAACATTTCAACCCGTGCTGAATAAATTCGTAAAGATAATCCTAATTTAAGTAATGCTATTTCTGAAGGAGATAAATACTTTTCAGCAAATTCAATAATGATGTTATAATTCTCCTTCTCTGTAGCTATGGAAGAACAATGTAAAATTATGTTGTTTTAGAGGATAACATAGTTGAATCAGCATAAAAATTACCATTTCTTAAATCTTGATCTGCAAAAGTATCTACAAACTTCCAAAAATAACTTGGATTTTCATCGTTTAGATACTCTGCTGCTTCAAGAATCAAGGGTGTTTCTTGCCACTTTGCATCTATTACTGTAGTCACATATTTGTTTATCCTTTTGTCTGCTTTAAGATGTATTGTACAAAAGAATAAGAAATAAAAGAGTATAACCAACTGCATCTGTAAACAACATGAAGATTGCTAATAACAATAAATAAAATTATAAAATGTGTAAAACATTACTGAAAACTTCAAAAATATGTTTCATGAAAAAATACTATTGTATTTGAATATCTTCAAATTTTCGGGAGAATAACAATTTTACTCTGATACATTTGTGATCGAATCAAACGAACACAATTTCAACTGATTTTATTATAGATTAAAATTCGTCCGAAGAATATTCTTTGAATACTGCATTATAACAATTCGAAATTATACAAACCGCGTATCACAATAACCACTAAACTATTGAATAAAGCAAGAGATGGTGGAATCAATGGAAACGGATATAATATAATGGTAACAAGATCATTACAAATTTTTCCAATTGTATTGTACGTGAAACATATTTATTTTATACAATTTACGTACTTTTAAATTTGCTATAAAACTCATGTTATTAAAGGAAACGTGGATTATGACGGTAGCCTGTGACTACAGATAAAAGAAGACTGGACATGCCATTGTTCTCGAGAGGACATGATTTTGGGGTCCCAGACACCCTCAGCCGCAGTTAGGTCGACGTGTACGGAACACAGTCGGTATCATAATCGTGCCTGTTTTACCAGAATGGAGAGTGAAGTCTTATGCAAGATTTCCCCATGTTAAAAAAAAAATATGTAAGTATGTATATACCGCAGTTCACCAGAGTCCATAACTGCGAAAAGACCAGTTTTCGTTCTTCGCGCTTCTCCAGTGCGCATCTTCGCCCTGATTGGCGATACTTCCAAACGAAGTGGAAAGCGATTAGCGGAGAGCTCTCTGCGTTCCCCCACCATCTTCCAACCTGCGCGTCGCAGTTATGGACTCTGGTGAACTGCGGTATAAGTAAGTACTTACAGCACTGATTCAAGTAAAGGTATCTGGCTGCAGCACCGTCATCAACCGTTCGACATAGAACGAAATGAAACAGCATCAGTCTTATAACGACCGCCGAGGGGTGCAGATCTACCTGCTAAACATACTTACTTGTATCTATATTTTATTTTCTACTTACGTTCATTTAATTTGCTGTATTTATCTTCTTAGCTTATTGCATAAACTCATTAAGAGGTTGAACGTGTTGATTTTATTACTCCTGTGTGCATCCTTTACATCCCTGATTCCTTTACATCTCTGCACCCCTTATATCTGGCATCATTTACATTCCAGCATTTCTAACATCTCTGCATTCCACAGATCTCTTTTTTTTTTTTTTTTTTTTTTACGTGGTGGAAATCTTCAGAAAGACACCTCCAACCCCCCTGGGGAGGGGCCGGAGGTAGTGTGGGATTTTTACCCACTAAAACCACCACGGTGGCTTACACTGGGGCTATAGGGAGGGTCCCGGGACCTCTGGCCAACACTGACGCCCCTATCATGGGGGAGGGTATAACCTTCGACCCTACCCCATGTACCAAACTTCGCTGGCATCGGGGCCACGCCCGATGCCAGCACTCCTCGGGCCGCGTGCAATGGAGACCGGGGCCCCAGCCCGGCCTCCTGCGGCCCTACGGTTTCCTTACATCCCTGCTGCCTTTATATCCCTGGATCTCTTACAACACTGCATGCCTTACATCCCTGCATTCCTCATCCTTTACATCCCTGCAGTCCTTACATCTCTGCATTCCTCATCCCTTACATCCCTGCATTCCTTACATCTCTGCATTCCTCATCCCTTGCATCTGTTTATCCCCAACATCCCTCAAAAACAGCGCCCCCTAGCGGGAAAAATGTGAACTAAAATCTCGACCTCGAGTCTGCGCCATCTGGTTTTTGAAAAAGGAACTAAACCAAGCAGAGATTTTGGCCCTCTAGCGGCAAAGATGCGAACTAAAATCTCGACCTCGAGTCAGCGCCATCTGGTTTTTGAAAAAGGAACTAAACCAAGCAGAGATTTTGGCCCTCTAGCGGCAAAAATGTGAACTAAAATTTCGACCTCGAATCAGCGCCATCTGGTGGCAGAAAGGGGAACTATATCGTGCCGGAATTTTGGCCCTCTAGCGGGAAAAATGTGAACTAAAATTTCGACCTCGGATCAGCGCCATCTAGCGGGAAAAATTAGAACTAAATTTGTACCGATTTCTTTTTCAAAAAGAGCTTACAGCGATACAAGGGATGCAAGAATACAATACTGGGATATGGGAGATACAGGGATACAATGGATACGAGGATACAGTGATTTGGGAGTAGTCCCTGCAAGGTCCATGAAAAGAATGAAAGAAATATATGATTACAAAGGGAAGCCTTGGTCCATAACGAGTAGGAATAGGATAAACAATAACTGAGAAGGGTGGTCCCCGCGAGACCCATAAAGAGAAATAAAATAATAAATAATTAGGAAATAAGTTTGATTTTCATGTATATTATGTTTGTAATTTATTAAAGATCAAACAGTTGTTTTATATATAAATAACTGAAAAATGAAGTTAAGTAAGTACATTGAATAACTAAAATGATAGAAGAATGTAAGTCAATTAAATAAATAGCTGAGAAAAAAATTACAAGCATTAAATAAATAACTCAGAAATGAAATTGGGTAAATTAAATAATAATTCAGTCGCTTTTTTCAAATGATTTATTTACCAAAATGCATAAAGTGAATACAAGTTTGTCAAACAATTACAATAATTGGCAATAGGTAAGCCACTAGTGCCTGCCTATAAAATATGTAATAATTATCTATCTATAAGTCTACTACGTCAGGGTTTCTCGTCGCAATTTTCGCCCTATTTCTGGCAACGGTGGATATAACCTGTGTATATAAACTTAAAAAACGTATTTTCTTCTGAACAAATATTTATTTATATCAAAGAAGTAGTCATACAAGAGCAAGTTATGTCTGAACAAAGTGATCAAAACCAATTTAGCGATGCCGATGAAACTATAATACGGTATTTGTATTATATTTTTTTTGGAGAACTTATGCAATTGTGACAATGATTTTAATTTTTATGATAGATTAGAAACATGTAAAGGACAACCATTATTTCACCGTGAGCTTTCCGAAGATATAAATAAATTACATATTTCAAATAGTGAAGAAGATGAAGATGTTGATGATGATGATGAAAATTATGATGATTTAGAACATGATGTCTTTTGGGATGAAGGTCAAAACAGATCTGGACCAAAAAATATTACTAAAAACATTCAAGGCGTTAATGCGCAAAATGTTTCTAATAAAATGACTAACTATCAACCATCTGATAAATTATTCCGCCGTTACGCTAATAAAATCAATGTTGAAAAATATGAAGGTCCATCTTTGCCGGGACATGCGGCGAATCTTCTTATTGAAAATGATAAACGTGTAGAAAAAGAAAGAATTCGAACGAAGGACAAACATGATCGTGCTACTGTTGAACAAGTTTTGGATCCTCGTACAAGGATGATATTATTTAAACTCTTGAATCAAGGAATAATTGCAGAGATTAATGGATGCATCTCAACAGGAAAAGAAGCTAATGTTTATCATGCAACTTCAAAGACAGCAGTAGAGTTTGCGATAAAAATATATAAAACATCAATTTTACAATTTAAGGATAGAGACAAATATGTAACCGGAGAATTTCGTTTCCGTCACGGATATTGTCGTCATAATCCACGTAAAATGGTACGGACCTGGGCCGAGAAAGAATTTCGAAATTTGATAAGACTTCAACAAGGAGGAGTAATTGCTCCAAAACCAATTCTATTACGTAGTCATGTACTATTAATGGATTTCATAGGTACTGATGGCTGGCCATCGCCGAAGTTAAAAGATGTTGTTCTCACTTCTTCTAAACCAAGAAAACTTTATAGAGAATGTGTTGAAACAATGTGGAAATTATACAATAAATGCAAGCTTGTTCATGCTGATTTAAGTGAATATAATATGTTATATCATGATGGATCTATTGTAATAATTGATGTATCTCAGGCAGTTGAACATGATCATCCTATGGCACTTGAGTTTCTTAGAAAAGATTGTACAAATATTACTGGTAAACAAAAATTAAAATTTTTAATCAGAACATCACTGATGTATTTTATAAGGAAGTCAGAGTATTTTATCGTGAAATTGTTCAATTTTTGTTTTTAGAATTTTTTAAGAAGAATGAAGTAGGTGTGATGACTGTCAAGGGATTGTTTGATTTTATAACAGATCCAACGATAACTGAACAGAATATGGATAAATATTTAGATACAATATCAGAACAAATGGCACAACAGAATAACCAAGAGATAGACCCTAAACAACAAATTGAAGAACAAGTATTTAAACAGGCTTATATTCCTCAAAATCTTACCCAGGTAATGTTAAGAAACAATAAAATGTACATTATCGAGCGAGAAGTCTACTTTACTCGATACTGTGTATTTACCTAAAACATAACACACATGAATTAGCGTATTTATATTAATTTCCACAGGTATACATTTTAATATAAGCATGTTTAGGTCATTGATATTGAACGTGACATCAAACTTGCTAAATCTGGAAAAGAAGATTTAATATATAAAACACTCGTTGGCTTAAGAGCAGATTTATCTAAGCCAGTTTGTACTCCGGAAATTCTTACCAAACCTCATCAAAATACCGATGATACAGACTCAAATGATTCGTCTGAAGAAGTGGAAGATTCTGATGAAGATGAAAACAGTGAAGAAGAAAATGAAAACGAGTCAAAGTTCATTCATTCAGCACGACCACGAAACGAAAGCCCGGAAAGTAAAAAAGTATTGTACACGTTTTAATTTTAATACATCTGAATAAGATACCCTTTGATATAACTATTATTAATTATCTGCATTTAATTTCAGGCTCGAAAGAAGGCAGTAAAAGAACAGCAAGCTGAGAAAAGAAAGACTAAAATAAAGAAACATGTAAAAAAAAGAAAAGAAAAGATTTTAAAGAAGAAATAATAGGTACAATATTACTAAAAAGAATATCTTAAAAGAAATTTCAAATACAGGTATACAAATTCTTCATACATTTACTGATTCTTAAATTATAATAGGAAAAAAATAAAAATACTTTGAAATAAGTTGATTTTTTAATATAACGAAGATTAATTTATTCCTGAAACATATTCCTTGTGTAAGTATAGCATCAAATTCTGAGACCTCTATAGCCATCTATTATTAGACTAAGAAACCAATAACAAAAACCGCCATCTCTTGACCTGATAATAAAATTAAAGTACTAATGTTACGCCAAATATTTTGCAAATTAGATGCAGTGACTACAGATCTATCTGTAGTCACTGTTGGATGTTTTGGATAACTTTTGGATAAAAAAAATTAATGGAAGATTACTTTGGTACTATATCCTATATAATTTATAAGTATCCTATCTAATAAACTAAAACTTTCATTTTATAATACATATTGTATCGATAATACATAGATGTAAAAATTTTAATTTTCTGTATAAAATTAGAAACTGCAAATACAATGAAAGAACGAGATAAATTTCTGACAACTGGTTGCTCAAAATTGGATACATTACTGGAAGGTGGTATTACCACACGCGGAATTACACAAATTTATGGAGCTGCCAGTACAGGAAAAACTCAATTGGCCTTGCAATTATGTTTAACTGTACAACTTCCTGAAACAGAAGGTGGTTTTGCTGCTGGTACGTTAAAAATTTAACATTATATTACAACTAACATAAAATATTTTTTACTAAATACATTTAACACTTAATAGGTGCTGTGTACATATGTACTGAATCGATCTTTCCATCAAGAAGATTACAGGAATTGATACAAAAATTAGATGTTACTAAGAAGTATGGAATAAATGGTGATTTAATATTTGTGGAACATATCTCAACTATTGTAATTATAATTTGTTCTTAAATTATTTAAAAAATTATTTATTATATCGGTTTATTTCTTATTTTTATAGGATGAATTAGAGACGTGTTTATTACATAGGATTCCAATATTAATGTCTGTAAAAAAAATAGGATTAATAGTTATAGACTCAATTGCTGCACCATATAGAGTAGAAGATTGGAAAGATGAATCTAATAATAGATCAAAGAGCTTAAGAACAATTGGACAACAATTACACAAATTGTGTAAATACAATATTTGTATAGTTTGTATTAATCAAGTAAGAATAAATTCTTTACACAATACTTAATAATTTGATTTTATAAATAATTTATACGTTCATACACAGGTAACAGCAGTTATTCACAATAATTTGTTGGATAATAATGTTAATGAGAGGCCAGCTTTAGGAACAACTTGGTTAAGCATGATAACTAATTCCATATACTTCTATAGAATAAATTCTCTTAGATATGCATGTGTTAAATTATCATCAAATTTACCAGAAATAACTATTTCATTTGAAATACAAGGATCTGGAGTTAAAGCAGTATCTTAAATAAAGTAAAATGCAAACGCTCAACATGTCTATTTTATTGCATAAGATTATCAATATCAGAAAATATATTTTCATCTAAGACACGTGCAATATTTGTTGGTGACCATTGATTTCTTGGATCTGAAGCTTGAAATGGATCTATACTTCTTACATCTAAATTTTCAATGTGATTGTTTAATATCAACCTTAAAGAACAAGTAAACATGAATATAAAATGTCTGATGCATAGACTGTATGTACAAAACATACCTGAAGGAATGTAAAAATGTTCTATAAGGTTCTACATCTTTTCTTTCACTATACGTATAATCTCCTATCACAGTATGACCAATGTGCGAACAGTGTACTCTTAATTGATGTCTTCTACCAGTTGCAGGACACAATAGGACTTTAGTAGCTGGTTTACCATTTCTAAAACCTGTTTCTAATACTACAAGAACTGTATAAGATTTTCGTGGTTTTTCACAAAACATATTACCACTAACACACATTTTATGGTTTCCCTTCTTTTCTCTTATATCTATTCCTAATAAAGTAACATTATTGCTAGTAGATATTATGTTACTACTAAGCGATGACTTAATTAACTTTTAATTAAAATGTTTTTATTTAATTACAAACCAATTGCTTTATCTATAATAACATAGGACTCCTTAATGTGACCATGAAGTAATGCCAAATAAAATTTCTTAGCAGTTCTTGTTTCAAAAGCATTAGAAGCAGCTCGTGCTGCTTTTTTATTTAGTGCAATACATATGACACCACTAGTGGCATAGTCTAATCTATGCACAAAATAAAATTCATGAAATAAACTTGGATTTGCTAAGTTTGGTAAAACCTTTTTTAATTCAAATTGAAGTGTATCCTAAAAATTTAAATATCTATCAAGATAACAAATATTTTCATATTTATAAAGTTTATTATAAATTATGTTCATACCTTTTTCTCAGGATTATTGCTATTAATACACATATCATAGGGTTTAGAAACTACTATAAAATTTTCACTGTGATACAGTATGCCTATATTATTATTATGTTTTGTTTGGATAAAATTATTTGTACAGAATTTTATCAAGTTTATAAATATTTGTATTAATTTAAGAATAAACATGCTACAACTATACAACAATTTATTTATATTCATCTTATCCTATGAACCATAAATCTTACTTTGCATGAAAAAATTATAACATTTTATATCTTGTTGAAAAAAATATATTCTTAATAAATATACATAATTTGTTAAATAAAACAAATTGAATACCCTGGAAAGAACATTGGACACATCATAAACACCGGCTACAATACCCATAATGTGGTGGAATTATGTTGGCAGTCTGTCTTAATTATTTTGAATTTCACTTATAACTTCAGACTTATTGCATTTAGTGATGCAACATTAATTTTTGATAGATAATAGTATTGATAATTTTTGTCTGATTTAAAATAACGATTTAAATTTTTTAAACAAATAAAACAGTTGTTATATGGCAATTATATCTTGTAAAAAGTTACATCATTTTTCGAGGGCAACCTTGAAGTTGGTATACCTGATTTCGATAAGACCGTTTGAAAGCGAATCGTGGTGCGGGGGAAGTCTTATCATAGAATTCACACCACATAACGGTGTTTCTAATTTCATTTTAATCGAATATTGCTCTTTAATTTTGTTGTGATCATTGACAAAGTTTCATACTAGCCTCCGAAAATGTTTCGATCGAAGAAAGAAGTCGACCGACACGTGAAAGACATTTTTACCAAACTTAAGAGCTCAGAGGAGGTAAGGTTACTTTTCAAAAAGTAAATCGTTATTACTAAATGTTACAAAATGTTGCTATTAATTTTTTATATTTAATTATCAATCAATTTTTGGGTCACAATTTAACTGATACTTCAAATTTTATGAACCTGTTAATATATAATATTTCTGTCTTAATGTAAAATGCATAGAATTGAAGGCCTTGACTTGATTCTGAAAATGTATACATGGTCTATGTACTAACCTGTATACAACGGTTTATCGGCTTTTCGTAAATTATGTAAAAAAAAATAATTTTGAAAGAAGATTGATGTTTTAATGATATATCTTATTAAAACTGTAATTTTTATGTCTATTTAAATCATTTTCAATTATATTTCAGTGATAAAAAAGTAGTTTGTTCATACTGATATATACTATGTCCTTCCAGTACTTATATTGATACATAATTCTACTTATATTATGTTTATATATTAATTATAGAAAAACCTTCGGTACTATAACATTGCAAAACTATATTATCAAGTTGGAGATTATGAATCTGCAAAAAAATATGTTTCTAATTATTTGGAAATAAGAGATAAATCTGCAGGAGCTCATAAATTATTAGGTCAAACTCTTGAAGCATTAGGACAGAAGGAAGCTGCATTTACACAATATAAAATATCTCTTGAATTAGAACCAAAGCAAGATGATCTTATTTTAAAAGGTATGATTTTATATTTAATAGTTTAATGTAATTCAGAAATACGTGATTGTCTAATATTTGATTATGTTTATCAGTTTGTGAACTGTTAGCCGATTCAGATGTCAATATAGATATGAATAAAATTAAATATTGGGTAGAAAGAGCTGATAAAAAGTTTCCGCATCATCCAGTAGTATTTCAATTAAAGGAAAAAATGTTAACTTTAGAAAAACCAAATGGTAATGATGAAGACTTAGAAAAACTTATTACCTGTATGTATTACAATTTGAATCTTAATAATGGACAATTTAATTAATATTTTAATATTTATACTGTACTTATTCATTATATTAACTTTTTAGCTGAATTATCAGTACGGCAAACAGATGTGCATCTCCAAGTGAAATTATTGAAGCACTATATAGGAAATAATAGACTTGAAGATGCATATAACCATGCTGTTGGAATTGAGGCAACGCACAGTCACAGAAATAGTATTATATGGTATCAATCATTAAGCGAATTACTTGTAAAATGTAAAGAGAATAAAGAGTCAGATTGGACATTTTGGGTGTTCTACATTTCTGTGTTAGAAAGATACGCAGCGCTTTGTCTCAAAGAACAGGGTAATATTGTTAAGAAAAGTATACCGGATGCTATACAAGCAGTATTTAAGTAAGTTAATCTTCTATATACGCTTATCATACGCGTAACATACGCTTGATATTACTCTATTAAAATATTTATGTTGCAGTTTTGATCAAAGTTTAACTGATTTTGAAAAGGAACATTTTCCTAATCATCCTACTTTTACTGAACACATGATGTTGCACATGTGGGGTCAGTTACACTTTCATTTGGCCTGTTTAGTTTTGCGAAAGACTAAAGCAGGAGAGGACAGTTGGTCAGAAGCAGGAAGATTGTGTGCACCTCTTTTGTTAACTGCATTGCACGTTACACCTATAGATCCTACCGCTGTATGGACTATGCATTTGATGGATCGACTTAAGAATCAAGTACATGTATGGTATAGAGAAGGATCTTACAGATGTAGCCAAGCCGGTCATGTACTTCAAGATTATGCTCGAGATAACGAGAAGAAATTATTGGACAGAATTGATAAATTTTGCACGAGTTCGTGGCGTCAACGAGTTTACCAGAGAATCTTTGTCGGCCGTATGTATCAAGACGGTAAAACAACTTCATATTCTGCAAATTGTTCCAATTCAAATCCACCGCTACGCTTGTGTTCGTTTAACGAACTAAAACGATTTGATGAAATTTCGGAGGAAGTATGGCCAGATTCGTTGCATCACCAAGTATGGCTTGGCTTAAGAACCAGACCTCCAAATTCACAAAATAAGGATAACGAGCCTCGTCCGAACCAAACATCACGAGTATTTTGTGAATTGCAGTTTTCCGTTTACAATCTATCGCAAGCATCTCCGGATAGTTTGAGCCGTCTCGACATCGATGCGTTCTTAAATGCAGCAATTCTTTGCGCTTCTGCCGTGTCAGGAGAACAACAACTAAGTGGACTCTTAAATCCTGAAAAATTACCGACGTTGCCAGCAGATCTTACCAACACACTCTGTACTTGTGCTCAAGAGAAATGGTGGACCTACGCTTACAAAGTGTATTCTATGGATAAGAAAACACCTCTCGATGATGATCTTGGAGAATTGAGATT
This sequence comes from Osmia lignaria lignaria, assembly GCF_051020975.1. Lineage (NCBI taxonomy): Eukaryota > Metazoa > Arthropoda > Insecta > Hymenoptera > Megachilidae > Osmia > Osmia lignaria. The sequence continues at coordinate 8,482,601 of NC_135033.1, read as the reverse complement.
AGAATTGCAACGGGGATTGGAAGTAATTCGTTGTCTTGGAAATCATGGATTACATCCTGTTATATTAGTTCATTTAGCACGAATATTTCATTATAGAGCCGAAAAATTAAAGGAATTAGACCAAGAAAACAGTGACATACCAGACTTAGAGGCACGCTCTGAAATGTATTGGTCAACTGCTGTTCCGCTTCTCGAAAGATTACAAAATAATCAAGTAATTCGTATAACGAATACTAAATTCTTTAATTATCAAGGAAAAGAAATGAGTAATGCGGAAGTTAGTAAAGCATTAGAAGAGGGTAAATTACTCCTAGCTCAGCGTCTTGTACGGGAGAAGTTATATGAAAAAGCTATCGACGCGTTGCAGGCATTAAAATGTCCAGAGGCTTCGTTTCTGCAGGGTCAAATGTACGAGAAGCTTGCAGACGAAATTGTAAGCTCTATACCCAAAGAAAGTTTAACATCCGAAATGAGGTCGCAACACATAATTATACTTTCAAAAGCTAGAGAATGTTTTTACCTAACGTTAGATCGATTGCGCAGTCCAGGAATGAATCCGAAACATCCTCTGAATTCAGAACTTTCTGCGCACATAACCGAAATCGAAAATAAATTGAAACGGATTGATCCAGATTTATCACGGGGTGATTTGAGTAGAAACGAGTGTGACGGAATGTCGGATGAAAGTTACTCTTCAGCTCACAGTATCGTAGACCAACAAGTTACGAACACACAGTTGCCGTTAACAGGATTGAATGCATCGATTAATATCCTTAGTACACCTCAGAAAAATGCTCATCGTACACCAAAACAATCTAGTACCCCTTACAGACCGCAGCATCAGGACATACTGGACTTATCACGGAATCGTAGCGAGGCACGTCCAAGTCCTGAACGTCTCGATGCTCAAATTCGTGCAATTAATCAAATGATTCATTCGAAAGATAATATGATACAGTCGATAACAGAACAGAATAAGACAATATTGGAGTTAAACAAAACCGTCATGGAAAAGGTTGAAGAACTGGCAAAAGAGGTGGCAGAATTGCGAAAAGAAATTCAGAAGCAACGTACCCAATCGACTGACGTTAATCCTAATTTGGAAGAGGATTTGTGCGTTCTGAACGAAGAAGACTATAACGATTTGAATTACAATGCAAACCAGTCAGGACCTGCGTCCTCGATATCAGGAAATATATTTCCACCCTCGCATAGAAATCCATATTCTCAATTGGTATATCCCTCGGCTACCGCGTTCCAAGGATATTATCCAACAGGAATGCCGTTCACCGATCCGAACGCGCAGGCTATTCCTCCTTTGTATCCGCCAAATGTTTACTCGATGCCGGTATTATATCCTAGAACGAGATCAAAAATGCCCGAGAACGTGCTTCAACAGAGCATATTCACAGCAAGAGTGCCAACGCAAATATCAGACCTTATGCAGCCAGCAAGTCAGCCATTGCAAATGCCGCTTCAGAAAGTAGAAACACCAAAACTAGATACGATTATAAAAGACGTGCTTGTGAACAAAGTTCCGCCAGTTAACGTCGTTATTACCACTTCTGACATTCTTCCCACTACAGCACCAGTCGTTCAACCAACTCTCAGCGTAACGATTCCTCCGCATTTCAGACAAGGAAGTGTTCCAGCGCCGGTTGTTACAGAACAGTCTGTTCCTCATTGCTATCAAATTTCCATGCCTTCTCAAGCTACTATACCGACAACAGTCAATCTTCCGCCTCTATCAGCCACCCTCACAACAACTCCAGCGAGTATTTCAGTTCCAGAACAATCGAAACAGGATAATACTATCATTTATTCAACTGCATCTCCGAATAGCTCGGATCACGAACACGATCCAATACCAGATTTTGTTCCAGTTATACCATTACCAGCTGAAGTTAAAGTTACCACCGGAGAGGAAGGCGAAGAGACTCTGTTTTGCGCGAGAGCTAAACTTTACCGTTTCGTGGATAACGAGTGGAAGGAACGCGGTACAGGTAACGTTAAACTGCTCAGAAACGATGAGGGAAAAGTTCGTTTGCTTATGCGAAGGGAACAGGTATTAAAAGTATGCGCGAATCATTTTATCACACCCAACATGGAGTTGACTGCTAAGTCAAACAATGAGAAAACATGGTTCTGGGTTGCGCACGATTTCACTGATGAAGAACTGAAAGTAGAGAAGTTTTGTATTAGATTCAAAACCGTGGAAGAAGGTATTTCCTTCAAAGAACATTTTGATAAAGCTAAATCGAGTCTCTCGAAGACCCCGGAAAAAGGAAACGAAACTACTGATAAAATTACTAAAAGTAATGCTGCGAGTAACGTTAAAAAGTCAGAAAAATCGAAAGTAGAAACAAAATCTACAGAACAGGCGGCGTTCACGTTTGGGCAAACCGTTCAGAAACAATCTGCTGAAGCAACCACAACCGCCACGGAAAATCTTTCAAAATCTGCAACAGTTGTCGGTGGTTTCTCATTTAAATCACCGCCAATTATTCAAAAAGTGGCTACCACCGAACCTGCGAAAGTTACTCCTAAACCAGAAGTCAGCCCGTTTGCTGGATTTACATTTAACAAGACAGCGACGAGCGCCGAAAGTTTCATAAATACAACACAGAAAAGTACAGTCGTTGAAACAACGGCTACAACTCAGCCGTTTGTATTCTCGTTTGCGAAGACTACGGTTTCGCAAACAGGAACTACAGTGCTACCGATCAGCACTCAAAGCGCATCAATTTCATCTTCGCAACCATCTGGTGTTGCCATTACCAACGAAAACACTTCTGTGAATGTGCCTCAGTTTTCACTTAGAAGGCCACACGTTCCTCCACCAGGTGTAACTGTTTCGACAACTTCTGTTGTAGGCATCCAAGACGATGATATTCCACAAAGTGAACAGGAAGTGCTGTTCAGCGACAATACCATTCTCCAGTACTGCAACAACGATACTAAACAATGGGAGAAGAGAGGAACAGGACAGATCAAGATTTTATGCAGTTCAAAAACAGGCAAAGCTCGTTTGTCAATGAAAGAGGAGGGCAGTTCAAAAGTTCTTTACAATTACAATCTCTTAGCTAAAACGCCATTTACATTTGAAAATGCTGGCAACACCATAGTCAGTTGGAGCATTCAGTATGGATCAGACAATAAAACAGCGACGTTTGCTGCAACATTTAAGACACCGTCTCAGGCATCTTCGTTTTATAATGCAATCGTTAACAATCAACAGAAAATGATAAATGATTGTATTCCCGTCGCTAGTTTGAAGAAACAGGAAACTAAGAGCGCGCAAGCAAATAAAGCTCAACCGTCCTTAAGTGAAATGTTTAAACCTCCGGCAGGTTCCTGGGAATGCGATGCTTGTTACACGAGAAACGATGCATCGAATGTAAAATGTTTAGCCTGTGAAACACCTCGGCCGGGATCTAATAAAACGGCTTCGGTTCCAGCGGTCGAATCGAACGCTTCGGCTGCAAACCAAGGATCAATTTCTCAGATGTTCAAACCAGCCGGTGCTTCATGGAAATGTAAATGCGGCGTGGTAAACACAGGCGAAAGTATTTATTGCGTTATCTGCGACGGACCGAAAGATCCATCTCTCCCACCAAAACCAAAAACTGATGGATTCAAAATAAGCGGCAGTACTTCTGGACCTACGCCTACGTTTGCTTTTGGTATTCCACAGGATGCGAATAAAAAGAGCACGAGCGGATTTTCGTTTCGTTTACCAACGTCTAATAATATTTCTAAAGATTCCAAGTCTACATCCTCCGACGATACCCAGCCAGACATGTCCGGTGCTAAGTTTATCTTTGGTATGCCTCAAACGCAAAGCGCATCGTCGAACAAAAGTTCGACGTTAACTTTTGGATCGCCTGGAAAGTCGTTTGAGTTTAACTTTGCTACGAAATCTCCAACTAAATCTCCTGGAGCTGATGAGAATAGCGAAGAGGAGGTGGTCGAAAGCGACGACATTCATTTCTCGCCGGTGATTCCGTTACCGGAAAAGATTGAAGTTAAAACAGGCGAAGAGGACGAAGAAGTTCTTTACAGTCACCGAGCAAAATTGTTCAGATACGATAACTCAGTGAACGAATGGAAGGAACGTGGCTTGGGAGACATAAAATTACTGCGACACAACGAAACTGGTAAATTAAGGCTGGTAATGAGGCGGGAACAAATTTTGAAACTTTGCTTGAATCATTTTGTTCTCCCTGATTTGGAGTTGAAACCGAAAGACGAAAAGACTTGGATGTGGAATGCCGCTGATTATAGCGATGGAGAAATCGAACATACGCTTTTCGCCTGTCGTTTTAAGACGCCTGATATCGCGAGAAATTTCCAAAATGTACTTGACGATGCTAGGAAGGAGCAGAAGGTTCCAACAATTAAAAAAGACACCGAATCTGAAGTAGAAACATCCGCCAAAAGTTCTCCGGTTCAGGAAATCGAAGTTCTGTATGAAGTAAAAGTGACTCCTGAAGAAAAGAAAGAAGCATTGAAATTGCAGCTACCGGAGAACTTTTTTGCGTACAAACAGAAACCAGCTTGTCCTGGGTGTAGAGGTTGCGAGAAAGACAGCGAAGCTTCTGAAGAAGCACCGGTATCATCGAAATTATCTGTAGAAAATCAAAAACCACAAACTACTGCATCTACGATACAGTTCGCTTGGAAACCTAGTAAAAGTACAGCTAACGAAGTTACAACTAATGCTAATATTTCTTCTGTTTTCAAGCCTGGAATATCTAGTACAAGCACACCGTTTTTTGGAACGAATTCTCTTTCAACTACACCTTCGTCGACTATATTTTTTGGAAATACTGATTCCAGTGCATTAAGCGATAAGAAGAACACTTTTTCATTTGGAATGCCTCAGACTAGTGTGAATGTGACACAGAAATCTGTAACTGATACACAGACCATATTCTCAACTGATAATTTAAAGATATGCAGTCCTATGACTTCTCAAGTACAAACAACCACTGCATCTTCTTTGTTCACAACCTCGGTTGCACCGACATCTATATCATCCATATTTGGAGCAGCCAAGACGGATCCATTTAATTTAAGTGCAGGGAAAAATATTTTCGGTGGAACATCGAAGAAAGATCCTTCTGGGTTACTAAAACCTAGCTCTCTCAATGTCAGTACAACCAGTTCTGAATCAGTATTTTCGAACAGTTTCAATTCTCAGTCGAAAACAAGTACTACAGGTACACCTGTGTTTGGTAGCAGTGCCCCAATTTTTGGATCTGCAGTGAAAACCAGTACCGAAAGTACTGCACCTATTTCATCATCGTTTATATCCACTACTACCACAAATCCGACTAATACAACCACCAATTCGATATTCACTAATACTTCTACACCATTTTCATTCAATTCGATTTTCGATGGACAAATGAGTGTACCTTCTTTTACAACTTCGAACGCCACAACTAATGCTTTTGGAACAACGTTAATAACAAACGAAACTCAAAAAGGAGCTGATGTTCCTTTCTTGCCGGCTTCAGGCGAATCATTTTCAACTTTAGCAGCTAAAAGTTCTCAGCAAGGATTTAAAATAGGTAATTTCTTTTTAATGTAATTTCTGTGCACGCTAAGAGTATTGAAAACTAATTGCATTTATGTTTACTTCGTAGATCCAAATTTCTCGTTTGCTGGTGCTGGGGCAGCTGTATTTGGTTCTAAATCAGCTACTAATAATTCCGTACAAAGAGCGAAAGAAGAAACAACAGAAAAGAAAGATGAAAACGATGAAGAAGAATATGATCAAAATGAGAATGATCAAGAACATGATCCTCAATTTGAGCCAGTAGTACCATTACCCGATGTTGTTGAAGTACGTACTGGTGAAGAAGAGGAAGAAAAAGGTAAAATTCAAAAGAAATTTTTAAAGAAGAAAGATGTAGTATCGATACGAGTATAAAAATCACACAAATGATTTCATTTATGTTACAGTATTTAGTGAACGAGCTAAACTATACAGATATGATAATGCAACACGTGAATGGAAAGAAAGAGGTGTTGGAGAGATGAAAATTTTACATCATTCAACATATAGAACTTACAGATTACTGTTACGTAGAGATCAAGTTCATAAAGTAGTGTGCAATCTATTGCTTACTCCAGATATTAGTTTTAACAGACTTTCGACTTCGGATCGTGCTTGGATATGGGCAGGAATGAATTATGCCGAGGAAGAACCATGCTTAGAACAATTGGCAGTTAAATTTAGATCTCCAGAACTGGCAACAAAGTTCAAGGATACAGTTGACATTATTCAACAAACACTAAGTGAAATCCGTAAGGACTAAGATGAAAACCTCTTGTTAATAATATGCTTTCCTTAATTATTCTTGCTTCTGGCTGCATGATACATGTGTACTCATCATATATTACATGCTACATGAAATATATTTTTTTATTGTTACACATATTAGTTTATGATTTTATTGATATTTATGAGGTATAATATTGTTTAAGTACATCATAATTTGCGATCAAGTAGATTAGGAAAATTTATCGTATTCGTTCTAAGTAAATATTCCATTATCTTTCAATACTACTACATTGTTCAAAAATATTTATTGATTAATTAATATGATTTTAAGATTGATTGTGATACGCGGGCGTGATATTTCTTTACGATACAATCATGTATAAAAATTATCTTATTAAATCTCGTTTAATTTTGCATAATTTTATATCTCTAATTACGAAAGAACGATTCCAAGACACGTACTAGCTGCTTCATCTTTTATGATAAACACAATTTTATAATTAAGTTAGCGTATTGTTATAGTATATTTCATTAGTAAGCGTGAATTCTTTTGTTAATAATTTCTATATAATTTTTGTTAAAATTCAATCTACTTGTGTAAAGGAAGCTGTACAAATGCACACTTTAATAACCAAACATTTCAATAAAATGATATGATGTAAACATAATTCAAATTTTTTTTTTTACTAATTAATATAAAAATTCGTCTTAGCACTGAACGTCATAAGTAAATGTTAAACTATGTATGTGTGTTTCATTAAGTGGTTTTATAATATTAATAACAAGTAAGCCTACACCAGTTTTTGCTTTCCTTTAGAATTTTTATCATTACTTGTCATAATTAAAGCTTTTCTATGTTGTTTGCTAAGATAAAACTTGTGTTAAATTTATGTTTTTCATGTGAGTACAGGCGAAAAAAGTACAGAAGGCAATCCAATAATAGAAGAACCAGAAGATGAAAATGAAGAAGTGGATGAAGTGGAACACGAAGATGACGGTGAAGAAGAGGAAAAAGAGGGAGATGAAGAGGAAGAAGACGAAGAAGATGATGATCAAAATTTTATAATTTTTGAAAAGAGAGCCACATTGTTCGCCAAAGCGAGCAAAACGAGCGATTGGAGTCCTGTAGCTTTAGGAACTTTAGTCATTTATTATGACTCTAATATTTTTGGTGCAAAAATAATATTAAAAGCGGATGAAACAAATAAAATTGTGAGCAATACGATTATCAGTATGAACACACAGATGCAGGTAAAAATTGATTAAACATTTTCCTCATATTCTATAATGGTTTAATTGAAATTGAGAACATGTTAAACATTCTATCATTTCATCCAGGTCAGTGGAAAAGAATGTATTTGGACAGCAATTGATTATGCTTTAAATCCAGAAGCAAGACGTACTTTGAAAGCAGTTTTTTCGTCAAATCTGGTCGCACAGCAAATGTATAAATATTTTCAAGAAGTAAGTAAAAGTTTGGAAAGCACTTAGAAGGAAATTAATGGAAACTAATTATTATTGTTTCAACAGGGAATAGAATATGCAATTCAAGCAGATATCAGTGAACAATTCTATGAAGAAGAATAAACATCAATTCAACCCTGAACATTTCTTATAATAAAGTATTTCTTCTGAATGTAAAACATATAAATTTAGTTCAATTCCAATTTATAGAAACTATATCATTTTTAATTCCATCCTATTTTTATGGATGTAATTATTTAATGAGTGACTGTACAAATTATTTAAGGATTTATTAATTGAAAAGAAACAAATTTGTATTAAATTTAACGTGTTTTACTCACAAAAGAATATGCGCAATAATATATTAACATATTTAATTAATGAAATAAAATATACCAACCAACGGATATTTTTAATTTGCTTGTGACTTTTCATAGTCATTAAATTATTTAAATTACAAATATACATTGTTTAAATTTTACATAATTTAAATAAATTTTACTATAATTTCAAACGTTCTTTGAAATTTATACGTTTAAAAAGAAATAAATACCCAAAGAAGTTTTAAAATAAGAACTGGACGCTCAATTACTTTAATAATATTGAGTAATTTACCTGTGATATAAAATTTCAACATTATAAGAAATTATTAGTTATTAAATACATAAACATACATTATTACAAATAATAAATAATCAATACTATTAAATCCATGATTTTATATTCCTAATATATATGATTTTTTAAATTTAAAATATAGAAAAAAGTATTGCAACAGATAAAAAAGAGTTATTAAAAATAGTTCTGTTTATTGTATACGTACTTGTAAGTTTAGATTTAAATTATAACAATTAAATAAATTTTAGTAATGTTTATAAAATTATAATAAAAATACATGTCTATTCTAATAAAATGTTGTCATAATTACAGTACCGTATATGATAGACCCGTATTTCGTACTTTTAAGTAATTTTTTCTAAATCACTTTGAATATTAATATTATTAAAATTGAAGTTTTAAGAATTTCTGCTTCTCCTCTAACGCCATTTTCCCTAAATAACTCTACTGTGCTTGATACGGTATCATGTTTTCTGTATGTACATACTTGTTTTATATTATTTCTAAACAAGACCGAGAAATTATTAAAATGATTATTTGACAAACTTATATTTTGAAAAGACCGCCTTGAATTAAGTATTTTTAAAGTCCGACCGCTGCGACATCTATACAAAAGCAGCGGAAACTACTCGACGAATTACCGACTTATTGACTGAACTTTCGGCAGTCGGTAAGTTAACGAATAGTTTGCGCCGCTTTTATATAGATGGCGCAATGACCGACAGTTTGGGGTGTTAGGGACCCCGAAGCACGGGTGAAGCTCTTTGCATATCGACAAAATGGCATCCGGGGTGTCAGAGACCCCAAGGCATCGGTGCATCTTTTCCGCTTGAGTTTGTGTGTGTGTGTGTGTGTGTCCCCTTTTAATCGCCTCTTACGATAGGCAGGGGATACCGTGGCCGTATTCTAAGCCCCCCGAGCCACAGGGGGTCATACAGACCTGATTTCAACTTGGGGTGTCAGGGACCCCAGTGACAATCTTTGCACACCGACCTATCATCTTGGGGTGTCAGAGACCCCGTGGACTCTTTCCACGCAACGACTAATCATCTTGGGGTGTCAGGGACCCCGACGACTCTTTCTGCGCAACGACCTAATATCATTTTGGGGTGTCAGAGACCCCGACGAATCTTTCTGCGCGATGACAAAATATCATCTTGGGGTGTCAGGGACCCCGGCGACTCTTTCTGCGCAACGACCTAATATCATATTGGGGTGTCAGAGACCCCGGCGACTCTTTCTGTGCAACGACCTAATATCATATTGGGGTGTCAGGAACCCCGTTGACTCTTACCGCGCAACGACAAAATATCATCTTGGGGTGTCAGGAACCCCGTTGACTCTTACCGCGCAACGACAAAATATCTTCTTGGGGTGTCAGGGACCCCGGCGGCTATTTCTGCGCAACGACCTAATATCATCTTGGGGTGTCAGGAACCCCGGCAGCTTACTATGCATACCGACATATTATCCTGGGGTCTTAGGGACCCCGAAGTTAAGATATGCGACCCATAAACTTTTTATAGAAAAATTGAAACCTCTGTAATTTTTGGCTCTGACCACTTAGACGCACAAATGCAACAGTTTTAATGCAAGTCTCAGCGAAACTTTTGTAACGAAGAATAAAGGGTATCTCAAGTTAGAAAGTGACACGGACGGACGTTTTTGGGCTTTATATATATATGAAAGAAAGATAGAAAATGTTTGAATACCATGTTTAAATGTTATTAAATGTATAAAATAGTAACATAACGTAATCTCTGTGCATAATGCGTATATAAACATAAAAAATTATATACAGTACTTTGAATATTTCTCTCTTCAGAGAGACAAAGTTTATCTACACTTGATGCTGTGGAAAAGTTGTACAATGGTGCATGTTTTAAAATGATATTAAAATAATGGAGGTTGTCACACAATTGCTAATATTAGATATCCTATTCACGATACACAAATGAACGAAATTAGATGTTTTATCAGCCTTAAACAAGTTTCATATTTTTAAATATACATTTATTTTACTTTTGCGGACGAACGAGATCTAAGATGTTTTTTGGTCGCCTGATCAACCTCTGGCAGATCATCGTCTTCAGATACAGCCGACTTTTTTCCTAAACAAATATAAATGTTATGCTTAATGTAAATGAAAAGTACAAAATATCTTCTTTCCTTCCTGGTTTACCTTCTTTCTTCTTCGATTTTAGCTTTGATTTGACACTTGTTGTTTGTACAGGAACTGCATTTTCACGAGCACGCTTAATTTGCCTCTTGATAAATACATAAGCAAGATAAGCTTGGAAAACGACAATTATACTTAAAGCTGAAAATCGTACAGCTGGAATATTAAAGTTCCCAGCAGCTGCATCGAATGTGCTTTCAACTTGACTTAAACCATAGAGGAACACCAAACTTGCAATAGCCAATGTTGCAACATGTACGAAAACGTACGTCGAATTGGCAACAAGAAATGCCACTGTAACAAATAAGAGTTATATAATGCTTATCTTCTCACAAAGTACCATGTATAATCATACAATACTTACTCTTTGTCATCTTTTCTTTTTTACCAACAAAATGGACAAGCCTAGCCCCATGAAGCATAGCATCTCCCACATAATGTAGAACCAATAAGAGAATTCCAACTTGCTGGAAACTAAATGAAATATGTGAATTAGATTAGAAAAACTTAGATTATACTCTAACAAATTTATGTTATACTTTAAAACATAAGCTGCAAGAGTAAACAGCAGTCCAATAGTTGCTTGTACAACACGTGGTGGAATATCTTCTTTCTTTATTCTTTGGAAATATAATTCAGGATAACAATGTAACCAATAAGAGAGTTGGCCTATAAAGAAAAGTTTTGAAGAGAAGGACATTGGTACAGGATACTGTTTCCATAATGAAGGTATATTTAATAGTAGATCTTCCCTGAAACAATAAATTTATATTATATTCAATTATATATAAAGATTCTTGCATTGTTATTATTTAATTTTTACCTGATAATTATATCTATGCCCCATATCACAGACAGAATATAAAACAGAACAAGTTGACTGGATTCATTAAATTTAGATAGTTTCACTTTACTCAGGTGAAGACGCTTTGAAACTTTCTAAAAGATGTTACAAAAAATATTTCAATTGGAACACAGATACTTTTAGTTGGAAAATAGATTATAGCTAATATAACTTACATCAAAAATATATTCCTGGAATAGAGCATGCATTACAATGGTTATCAAAAAATAAAAGAATACAGCACATGCATCTTTCCAGCCAGTAGTATACTTCAATGGTACAGTTGGATCTTCTGTGTCAGATGTTACATTATGATGAATAGCAATGAATGTATATGCCCATGGTGATGTTGCCTAAAAAATAATATATAATTAGTAACAGTAGATAGACAGATGATCAGTTATATTAATTGCTTTGTATAGCAACTCAAAGAATAATTGACTACATATTTTACCGATCAACGAGTGCCGGTAATAATAACATATGGTTGTTATATTAACTACAGTTAAAATTAAGACAAAGTATGAAACGTTCATTTTACATCTGTTCATTTTAAAGAACCATATTTTAGATGATAAAAATTATCCAAATCAGTAAAAGAAGTAATACATAAAATAAAGTCGGTTACTGACCTGCACCATTAAACCCGTCACGAAGATCATCGCCACGCAAGAAACAATATCCCCATGATTTTGAATAACAAACTCATGACTGAATATAGGAGGATTTTTATTCGAACTTTTTCTACCTTTTATCGCAACCATTTTCCGCTACAAAGTATTATTTTCCTCTCACACGATTGTCAATTATGGATCAAGTTTCGTACTTGAACGTCTAACAGAAACTACCGTCAAACAATCAAACGTATACGGAATTACACTGATGTATTACACACACCGAAGCAATCTACGAAAGCATTTAGCCAACATCGAACAATGTGGCGCTTTCTGTCTTTACTTGTTGGCACCACGCTAATCAAACCAATGTCAAAAATCGTTCTTAAAATTATCGATGTTCAAAAAATTCTTACTTTTTCCTTCTGGTAATTTAAAAATTAATTTTTTACTGTAATTTTACAATGATTATTTGATTCGCTGAAATTTTAGATTTTATTATACAGACGCTCAATTGTATACAAGTGCGACAACATTGCGATACGTAATCGACGACATTTAAATTTGATCAGAAATGGAATAAATTCATTCATTTTTTTCATTTAAGATTTTTAAGAAACTGTAAACGCGATTACATTAAATTACATGAAGGACAACTTTATAAGATATACTTTATTGATAATATTAGGTACATTATAAGTGGTCACGACATTTTTACACGTACACAATATATGTATTCTGTTTTCAAAATTGTGCTATTATCGCAGGTAATTCGTGAACTCTCTATAAATAAATATAGTAATAATTACACTGGGATATTCGATATGGGAACAAAATAACTTTTGATCGCTGTATATCTTATGTGACAGATACATGGTAAATTCATTGCTCAACAATGATTCGAAAATATATCTCTTCTGCAATCGTAAAAATAATATAATCTTTCAACGTTATATCTTTATTATATTATTATAAGCGTTAGAGGTATGAAATATTAACGCTTGTGGATTTGTACATTGTGTTTGTATCAGCATGATTAGCAATGTAGTGGGCACATGGATCTTTTTATGTATTTAAGTGAACACGTATATGATATATGTATAATAAAATTTGGAATTTGCACATAAATTTGTATAAAATATATTATGTGTACAATAAAAGTATATGTATGTACAGAGGCGGATCTATGCATGAACTAAGCAATGATCATTATCCTTAGTTTCTTATATTGTTACTTTTAACATTTAATGCTTTGCTGAACGACTATCCGCCCCTACTTTTGCGCACAATCCAGTTTAAGTATAAGTTCAATTCTATTCTCATGATTAGGCCTCAATAAAAATACATATATTTTCAACTGTCATACATAATGTGTGAAGGCATTGCAAGGAGATCTTTGTAACTTTTAAATTCTTTCAATGATATCATTACAAATAATTATCTCTGTGTATAATCATCTGTTTTTAACAATATTAATGAGTTTCATTGCTTATCAACAACATCTATTGTCTTAGTATTTTTCTAAACAATTTGCATTCCTAGTAACAGTTTTAAATAAGCAGCCTGTGCAATTTCTTTTTTTTCCATTTTTCTTCTTTTTTAATACATACATATTTTTGTAATTAGCCTATTATTTTAGGACTCAATAACTCAAAGTACAATACTGTACTTTGCATGTAATATCATATGTCTATTAAAAAGAGTTGCTTTGTAAATTAAATAAATATTTCATTGATCATCTCAGATTGTATCGTGATTACATTTGAAAAATTGAAAATACAATGAGATTCGAAGTATCTTTTAGTTTCTATAAACGTTACGGAAATTGAACGCGTATACTCAGTCCCTCGTTAAAAATATCTTTTACTTATTTGTTTGAAATCAGACAATTTTGACCAATGTTATCTTTTATCAAAGATATTAGCCGAGAATTTACAAACACGAATTAGCCATGAAAGATCACATTCGATTCTGTTACAAAGAATTACTTGGTTCTAAAATTTTATAGGTACCGTAAACCTACATTTGAGAAAACAATTGCGAGTTTAGTTTAGATTTAGTAACTTGATTCACTCGTTTAGATAAATATATGCGAATACACGAGTATAATAATAACACGAATTAAATCTAAATATTCTTGTGGTCACAAGCCTTAAATCTTAGCAAAATCTTTTAACGTTACATGCAACTAGCACGACTTAGGTGTTTTTCTTTGTCCTAAGTATCGTTTTGTCGTTGCAAATTATGTTTTGAGGTAGACAAGTATATTCTTCGAATAGCTTTTCATAGCTATGGGTAAAGCTAAACCAAATAGTAAGTTTTCATTAAAGAAAAAATGCCACATTATTTTTAATTTTATATCTTAGTAGACCATGAATATAGCCTAGTATATTTATTTGCAAAGTAGTAATGTAGCCATGAAAGCTTTAGTTTGATTTATAAACCATGTTGCAACTGAATTTTATCAATGGACAATTAATGCCCTCTAAAAGCATTGTCATCCTAACGAATTTCTGTCAAAGCTACATAAAAAATTAGATATTAAAAATGTCATGCATTAGCAAAGTTTGTATAATTGCGATGCAATTATTTTGATGAATATCAACGTTCTAAGTTGATGAGAGCAATAAACACAGTGCCCTATGTGTTGAAAATGTTTGTCAAATCTAAAACTGGAAGTTACTGGATTCGAATGTTATGTCAAGAGATTTTCCTTTTTTCTTTTTGTAATTATTCGCGTTCATCATATTTGTCACCACATTCGCATGTAATTATTCTATTTTTAACACTTCTTGATTGTAGTACAGCATTCACATGTTATGTATTGTATTAATATGTATGTCCTCATTTTTTGCTATTTTCAAAATTATACGCATATATACATGTATATAAATAGCAATAAATATTTAACATTGATTGTTATAACAATATAATCTTTCATTGTTACTAATAAAAATGCGGTTTAGATGTCGTACTAACACATTTTACTTTCTTACATTACTAAAGATATAGCTTACCTCCACGTTTCAGGTACTGTTTTTGTACCTTCTCACATTTGAGTTTAAACCACGTCCAAAATTATACGAATTCGATCTTATGAAAACAAAATATCAATTTATATTCTTGATCATGGCAATAATGTGTAATAATTTTCTATTTATTTAATTCGTTCACATTTAAGATTTTTAGCACGCACTTTGTTATTAAATAACTAAATATACAGACGAGAAGTGTACGTATACATCGCGATTTTATTTTAATCGCTAAAAATACTTGGTGTATATTAAACCCCGCAGAATACAATTATTCTACGATTATGCGTCTAAAATTTGATCATACTTTTCATAAATAACAACGAAACATGATCATAATGCCATACAATACTGTTCAACGAAATCTACAATTTTTACAGTTAACTGCGTACATTTTATGGAACATTACCTTTTACCACCTATGATAATATGTAATTTTTAGCTTAGACCAGAGGTGGATCATTGTCAAGGTCCATTTCTTCGATAGTAATATACAGTCCTTCTTCTTCGTACGTGGACTCGTGTTTGGCTAACACTTTGAGTAATGGTCGCAGTTTCATCCACCATTGATATGTAGGAATGCGATGTCTATAAATTTTATGGGTAATTTTCAATGGTAAGTTCGCAATCTTATATCAAATTGAATTACTTACTCAAAATCGGTAACTTCAGCTAGTTCTGTAAATGGCGTAAATCTATACTGTCTTCGTACTATACCGATCATAACTGCACTATTAGCGTCCATTGTTGATATTTTACCATCAGCGCTGGTACATTTTTTAAGCTGGTCAGTGAACCATTCTACAGCTTTAGAACCCATTTTTGTACCAAGGTTACGATCAAACGGAGTCGGTGAACCACCTTGTTGCATATGACCTAAAATAAATTTTACAATTTATAAATAATGATTATAAAAAACAAAAAAAATCCGAAGTTAAATCCGAAGTATCTGCCCACCAATAATATTCATTCTACAACTGAACAGGCCTTTTCCTTCTTCGCAAAACAGTCTTTGCATGAAATCTGTATTGTAATTCAAATTAGCATTTTCATTTCTCAAAATAAGACCTCTCTGTACACCTTCGGACATCTTTGCAGCCATTGCAATGACATCCTGATTTAAATCTTTAATATTAAACTTCTCCTCGAAAATGTATGCTGCATCAGCTCCTCCGGCTAGCCCAGCTACCGTTGCTAAATAACCACAGTATCCACCCATAGTTTCGATAATAAATACTCGACGTTTTGTACCCTGTGCCGACTGACGAATTCGATCACAAATCTGAAAATGACACATAAATATGCATAAACCAGTATATCGTAACGTTTCGCCTATCCTCAGACTTACCTCCGTAATTTCATTAAGGGCAGTATCGCAACCTAATGAAAACTCGGTTCCTGGAACGTTATTGCTAATAGTTGCTGGAATCATGGCAATAGGGATTTGGAATTCTTCGTACTTATCCCTAGCTTTGTAGAAGGTAAGACCCGTTTGATAACCCTTTCAAGTAAAGAAATAATTTTACACTAAACCATCGATAAACCCGGCGAAACTTAACCAGAGAATGATGGAAAGGAATGTTACCTCAAATCCTCCTATAATAAGCAAAGCTTGTATTCCATATTCTTTGAGCTTCTGAGCAATCTGAGGTAACTGTTCTTCCTTGGGCGGTGCTCGCTTGGTTCCTAAATAAGCACCACCTTGAGCTACCCAACCGGTGACAGAAGGCCAATTCATTAATTTAAACTTTCCAGCCATAAGACCTAACACTCCATCGCAAATACCATACACCTGAAATTATATGCCGTGAAAATGATAAAAAGCGAAAACAAATGTTAATTATAAAAGATTATTATATACCTTGTCACCGCGATAGATACAATTCCTAACGAAGGAACGCACTGCTGCGTTCATACCGCAAGAAGGAGAACCGATGTGCATTACACCTAAGGTATAATGACCCTGTAACCAAAATTCAGTGTTAAAATTCAAAATTCAAACGACGTTTGTTCATGCAACGTGCACACAAAGATAGTAATTCCATAATTTAATGGTGGATTATTAAGCATTGCATGATGCTTATATTTATTCACATCCTAGCGATACATTTGCTACATAAGAAAAGAAGATATATGATAATATTAAGATTTAGAAGTTTAGTTAACTCACTTGTCCAGATAAAGTGAGTTGCTAATTTAGAAGAAAAATATGATAATGTTAGAAAGGCTATGCAATTAGGCATCAACATTTAATATCTAGCAGAAAGATGTACACTTATAATTTCTTTTTCAACAGATTTACCTTTGTTAATGCGGGGCCATTACCTTCCTGAAGCAGTATTAAATAAGACATATAATAAATCTCCACCTCAATAGTTTAAACAAAAGAACAAAAAACCTTCGAATAGCCTTTATATATTAGTATTATTCCCCAAGATTATTTGATAATTAAAATTTTTAGTAATAGCTTATTAAGATTCTACAGAAGGTTTTAAGTTCGTTTTAAATTTTAATATTATATAGAAAACGGTAACGTACCCTGCTCGGATCATGATCCACGGGTGCTTTTAGACGAGTCAACATTTTATACGTATCTAGATTACGCGCGAATCCTCTGAAAATATTTAAAAAATAATGTGTATTATAGTATACGAAATCTAATACATATTACTGAGGAAAAATTTCTTAAGTTTAGCGTACTTTCCACGTAGTTGAACAGCAAGCCCCCAATTTTTATCGGCCATAGCTTGTGCTACTGCTTTAGTACGACGTACGCATTCCATAAGCGGTAATCTAACTGCCTGATTACCATCCAGTGTTACAACACAAGCTTCAGTTTCGGGTGTTGCTTCCATTAACGCCATAACTGCTTCTGCTCCCATTCGACAACCCTACATATTATAATTCAATCAGATACGTGACTTCGATGAATTATAAAAAATAATATACGCTATTGAAACACCAACCAGAACTCTATCAAAAGCTGATGGATTACCACCTCTTTGAACGTGACCGAGAACAGTAATTCTAGTATCTTGTTGTAATTTATCTACAACAACTTTGCGAACTTTTTCAGCGGTAATCGGTTCACCATTTCTATCTACTGCACCTTCTGCTACAATTATAATGTTAAGTCGTTGGCCAATGAGTCTCTCCTAAAAACATTAATATTATTATTAAAATTTGTTTGTAAAAATTGTCTGTGAAATAAATCTGGAGCAACAAGAAAATAACTGAAGATATAACGGATGAAATAAAAAATAAATATCAATACATTACCATACAACAATCTGTAACATTACTACCTCAATTTTTTTCGTAACTATACTAAACATTTAATTAGTTATGATTTTTTTTTAATGGATAACGTATACATGGCTTTTGTTAAACGGGTAAAATCGTACATTACATTGGGATTAGAACTAAAACTGTTAAATACAATAAATATGCTGCGAATAATAAAGAAACTAAATTATAATTAAAGTAATATATTTATCACTCCACCTATTCCTAAATGAACTAATAAAGCGAAAATTTAAAGCAGGAATTTTTTTCGTGGTTGTAACAGCAATAAGCGATGAAATTTACAAATAATTTTGTATAACCGTTTAAAAAATTATAAAAAAAAGTATTTGCGAACCTGCAATAATTTTTTGCACAGCTTGCTTGGCCAGTCTTGTTCTGGTGGCCACTCTGGGATGAACACAAAATCAGCTTCGCAACATATGGCTGCCACTAGAGCCAGGTAACTGTAATAGTATGTTATGAAAACTAGCTACAAACATTAAATAATGTCAAAATGTTAATAACTATGATGAAAGAAATGAACAGTTTTCATTTTTAGACTAACAAAACACATAAAGACAATTGAAAATGATGTTACCCTTAAAAAAATATCATTATCATGACAAAAAACGGGAAGTTCTAAGAGATTGAATTTCATGTAAAATAACTATAAACAAATTTTACAATTAGCAACATACTGTAACTGACCCTGGTCAGAACCTAGCATACTCTTATCTGTTCGCATTAATTGGACTAATCTGATAAAGAAGCAGACACACTTTGAATATAAATGATTTCAATCAAAATACTGATAAGCTTTATATGATACTTAGGTTGTTTTCCAGCAACAATAGAATAATTGATTAAAAACGTGCCTGTTGCACAGCTTTGCAAAGCTTCTCGACCCAATCAGTTGGCGGCGGTGCTTCAGGTATAAAGCAATAACATGCTTCTGTAGCTAAACTCGAAGCTAATGTAAGATACCTAAAAGGCTTTTCTCTTTAATCATCTTTGAATCTCTATTACATCAAATTGACTTATTAAGAGTCATTTACATCGTTTTATCAACAGTTATTTCTTTATTGCTAAAATCGAACGTTTCTTAATTGTCCAATTTTGTACTTAATTCTAGAGAGAAATAGATGTAAATTTAGGTAACACCTTCCCCCCTCCCCAAACACTTTCGACACAATGAAGCAACCAAAAATACGTATAAAGAACAAAAATGATTGAGTTTGTTATATTAAGTTAGAGGGAGATAACACTGTAACAAGAAATTTAGACAGTTTATAACCAACGTGCCTGCTCCAATTTTTTACATAGCTTATCAGGCCAGTCAGCAGGAGGTGGTGATTCTGGGCAGAAAACATAGTCTGCTTCTGCAGCTAAAGCACCCACAATTGCCAGATACCTATCCAAAAGTTTATTAAACTTGTAAAGGATAATTGAAACTAAATATTTTCTAACTTTATCACATATATTATTTTAACAACTGGTGCCATTTTATTGCTGAAATATCAAGTTCTTTCGATACATAATTTTAAATAAATATTTTTAAAAAATAAGATTTTCTTTCTAGAAAATGTAAGCAAATTTATCAACAATTTCTGAATATTAACTCACCCGCAATGACGTCCCATAACTTCCATAATAAACGTTCTCTGATGAGAATAGGCAGTACTAACAATGGCATCGATACTTTCGATAATACGATGCAATGCGGAATCGGTACCAATAGTCATGTCAGTTCCACAAAAATCATTGTCAATTGAACCTACCATACCAGCGATATGCAAATGTTGGAACTTTTCTGCTTGATCCGCAGTTATTTCTCCTAAACAAACAATGAGTATTAATAGACTTATATAATGCATACAAAAATATTAGTTTCCCCCTTACCTGACTCGTGTAATTCTTTTAATAACTCAGGCCATTCTTCTTTAAATAAATTTGCACCAGTAAGAGAACCATCACCACCAATTACAACTAAATTAGTTATTCCACGAACTACTAAATTTTTTGCAGCTCTCCTTCTGCCTTCGCGTTCCCGGAATTCTGTGCATCGAGCAGAACCTATTACTGTACCACCCTGAAACATATAATCATTATGTCAATTATAAAAAAACATCTTTTTAAATATAAGATTAAGATACATACCCTATGAATGATACACGACACAGAGGACCAATTAGCCTCCACTATGTTATTTCCACCATCCACCATTCCCTGATAACCTTCCTTAATGAAAAATACTTTACATCCTAGATAAATACCCATTCTAACAACTGCTCTGACAGCAGCATTCATTCCTATCAAAACAAGATATAATAAAAATATAATGAAACATAAATTATAGGGCATATTTGTTTCATTTAAATGATTTCATCTTTTACCTTGAGAATCACCACCGCTAGTAAAGACTGCTAAGCCTTTACCTTTATGACTACCAGGTTTTATAAACCTTTGTGCTGCTAGATCTTCCGTCATTTTGTCGCTGCAATTCCAAGTATGGTCCTATAATGAAATCAATATAACTATCAATTATTATCACTTTTATAGATACTCTTTAAGATTAACAAAAAAATTTATCAGTTTATTCTTTCATACATTAATATAATGTGGTTTAATTTATTTTTTATTAATTCAATTGCTATTACAATTTGTATATCAGGATAAGAGTATGTATCAGAACCAATATAATCTTCTACAGCTCCTTCTATGTCATAACAGAAACTAATGGGAATATTGTCTGGCACAGGAACAACATTATGCCCAAACATCTATTTAAAATTTGTATCAAATTAATCAAAGTTAAAAATATATTATCCTAGGTAAACAATGATTTATTTTACCTGTGGAAAAGCCACTGATAATCTCATATTTTCAATATTAATCTTTTTTATCCTCTCAATACTGTACCCTGTTTGACTTAAAATTGATTTGCTTTTATCAAAAGTACTGATTCGTTTTACAGATATATCATTTTTCATAGAAATAATAGACTGATTCTCTTCGTTATCTAACCAAATATTGATATTATTTTCTAATATCTTTACAATTAGAAAATTACCTTTCAAAATAATTTCACAATTAACGTATTACTTTTTGTTGAATCTAAAAGAGAAGAAGACTTCTCTTCTAGTTCCTCTGTAGTTGTACAAGTACATTGTTTATCCTCGTTATTCGTGGACATATCTTTATGAAAATATACAATAAATTTAAATAAATATTGTTTATTAAAATTTACATGAAATATAACCTTAAATAGTAAAACGTAAAGTACTGACAATATAAATCTTGATTCTAATAATCTTCATTCATGACATGAACATAGCTGATAATTTTACATTTGTATGACAGTTACATTTTTGCATTGAAAAAAGGATACACTGTTCTTAATACGATACACATATTGTATTCGAAAATTGAATTACATCGATAACGTTATTTTGATAATAATTGCATAATAGTAAATCGGTAATGATGAAATATATAATATAAGATTGATTCAATTATTTATGAAACGTAACGATTCTTCTTTACGTCCTGTAATAAAATGAGGATCGTAAATAAAGCTAAAAGCAGACAATACACGAGGAATACATACTCCCAAAGGACATTGCAACACAAAAGTTATTCGACAGTCCTTCGAATTTTAAAATAAAATAATATATGTACAAACAATCGATGGAATCTGGCAGAGCCTCAAAAGTACTGTGCATCAAAACATCAGAACGATGGTGATACGTTATAGATCATTGGAATTTTATTGTTCAAGTAACACGAACTTGTAGAGTAAAAATTACGAATAAAAGGATTTGAATTAAATTATGAAGTAAACAAATCAATTACGAGCAATCTGATTCAATTCATTGACAAATTAATTAAGAATGATAGTTCACTGCAATTTGTATACAAGATAACGTCACCTTGTCGCTGACATTTCTTCGATAAATTATTATTCTTGAAAATTATCGGAAAGAAATGAAATTCTTGTATCACTCACCAAAAGATTATATATCCAATCGCAACGAAAAACGAAATAGGAACGATATTCTTTCTAGATTGAATCTTACTCAGAATTCGCGGTTCTAGTGATAAACGTCAAACTACTCGGACCGTCCCGAGTCTGACTAAACTGAAGGTGACCTTTACGTGTGCTTCTGCACGAAACCCCCACCAATAACATGGTTAACACTATATACCCCACTCTTTGTAAAATTAAATTTAGGAATCGTTCGTAGATGGTGTTAGTGATACGTGTATCAGTCAATAACGATGCTACACTATTTCCTCGGAAATTACATATTTTCAATATTCCGTATTAAAAAATGTCATTTTAAAACACGCATCAGTTGACTCTAGACGAGAATAAGCTAATTTAGACATATAAGCGTCTCCTTTTGTTACACCTTTGAACACAGTGAAACAGTTTAATTCAATCGGTCATTTTCACTACACATAATCATTATCGACATACGATTATCGGTATGTAACGAAATTGATTTCTAATAATAGTAAAATATGTTTTATTAAACAATTACATATTTCCGATATTATTAGTCTGATTTCCGAACTTATGTAGGATGCATTATCACTCATCGGTAATTGAATTTTACCAACTCTGTTTCACGTACATTTTTAATTATTCACATACCTTTGCAATATATCGATTAAATTGTTCCCCGGTCTGCTGCATTGTAACAAGTAAATGATAGCACGCTTAAAGTTGAAGAACAACCGAATTATTATGCGATTCGCGTGTAAACCTCGAGAGTTTATATTTATATACTGCTTTATATACTCCAATTATATACTGCTTTGCGACCGATTGGCCACGTGTGTAGCTTTCGTCACATTATTTCGAAATATCGTCGAGAGATTTCGTATTCAAACATTATCGATTTCGGCTAACGAACAAAAAAGTTATTTGCTTCACTTTTTTCGTACTAATCAACACAGTAACATGTAGAAAAAGCAGGAACTACGCAAAATTTTAATTATGCAGAATTGATTTTGGTTAGACTTATCAGGTTTTAAAAGTCACGTGCATAATCAAGTACAATCGCTATGTATGTAAGTAGAAGTATTACAGTAGAACTGAAACGCTATCATCGCGCGGTGACTAAAGTATCTAGTTGCGAAGGCGAAGATTCCGGGTTTGATTTCCGGTAAATGCCCCCTCCCCACTTTTCATACAATCAGCACAAGTGTGTTCCATAAAATATTTTAATTGCTTCTGTTTTTCTTCGTTCGCTGAAATCTCATGAAATACCATTACCTTCTTTTTTACTGAATGTTTCTTTATTATCTTTTTCTTCGTCTTCTTTGTTATAACTTCAAAAAAAGAAGAAAAAATAAACTAAGACAAAACATGTAAGGATTAATACATATATTGATACTTATTAAAAGCCAAATAAATTACTGTATTTTTTTGTAAGCGAATATACAAACATACATGTTCTCGTATAAACTTTGGAAGTTAACAAGATGTACAAAGACATCGTAAAACTACTTCATTGCTACATTCTTAATTCCAATTATCAATACAGAATTACCAAAAATGTTTGAAATATTGTTTTTTTTTAGATGCAATCAAATTGTTGTGCACTATTACCCGTCTCATTCGAATCAAACGCCACTGTTATAAATTTTTGTTCTTTCGAGGCAGCGTAAGAAAAAGAATCAAACGATTTCCATCCACATCCAAACAAACCTAATTATCATATTTATCCTAATTCTTTTTGTTATCTAACTGCAAGGAATTTCGAATCAACGATACCGAGAATAACAGTTACGAAGTTGGCGACGATGATAAGAAATAACGCCAATTGTAACAAAGAATTCTCATAAAATATTGTAACATGTTTGACTCACGCTCTGTAGCATCTGAAATTAAATTTGTTCAAATTTAAATTCAAACTATCGCAAGATACAAGCACTATTCGATTTCCATACAAATAATTTTGGAAACAAGTATTACTTTTAAGCGTAATCGTTATTTGTTGAAAAATTGAAATTTAAGAATAGCTTTACATTCTTTGAGAACATATTTATGAGTCAGAGAGGAATAACGAATATCGTTACGTGTTCGATCTTTCGTAACAATTTCCGTTATGTCTTCGACCCTCGGTATACAGAAATATACTCGACTAAACGTTAATCCTGTTGGCCCAAGAAACTAATAAAACATTCAACAATTTGAATAGTCATTTATTTTTCACCTTATTTTTCATCCCCCGTATCGATGCCAAAAACGGTTATCTCCAGAATCCTGACGATACTGCAAAGCAGGGCACAATCGAGGTTATGTCATCTTATATATATATTTTTTTTCGTAGACATTTTATCAGAATTTATTATTTCGTGTAAACGTTTATAATAATTATAATTTACAATTATGATGATCGATGATAAATACAAATAGAACAACGTAAGTTGGGACGAGGAAATCAGGGAAATTCAGTGGATGAAGTAGTTTGAGGTGGTTTGCGATGGTTACCTTTCTTTCTGCGAACGAGGAGAAAGGAGAAGAGGGAAGAATGGAGAGACGGATTAAGGAGAAAGGAAGGAGAGATTTAACAAATTAAAAAAATTTGTAACTGAAGTGGAATGGTGGATGTTTCGTTATTTTGAATACATAAAAAGCGACACGAATATTTTGATAACCTCATTCTTACGTTAAACTTTCAAGATTAAATAATAAAGAAAAAACTGGATAGGATTAGATTGGCAAAGGAGCGAGCGCAGGAAGGGACCGATGAAAATTGTAGCGATGGCGCATAGTTTCTTTGCCGCTTCTAACAGTAATCTTCGCTTTTTGTTCTTTTCTTACCTACCGATTAAACTCGCTCTAATAATTAGAAGAGAAAAATATTTATTAGAAAAATCATAGTTCTCAGTAACTGAAAGAACTATAAACCGATAAAGTTCTTTAAATCGAGTCGGGCTCACGAAAGAGCGATGATCTGAAAATGAAGGTCTGACACTGAAGGTCTGAAAATTTAGTGAAGGCAAAACGGTTAGGAACAATATTGAAATACGGCTGAAGCATAAAAAAAGAGATTAAATTTTATAAAGGTTTCATTTGGACCTGCTACACGAGAACGAGACCAGTATTAAAATGCAAATTAATAGTTCTGCAACCTTATAAGACCCGAACGTTACAGCTGTCCGCTGCAACACCTATTCGAACTCGTACAGCAGGTCCACCTTTTTTTAATTTAAGAGAACTCTTCCTGCACTCTTTTGTCATTATTTTTTCCACTGTTACTTTTGTTTAGTCTTTGTATCAATAACTACGTAGAGAAAGCGTCCGCTTCGTCTCGCATGAACGAATAATAATTCATCAATTGTCGATTTCGTTACGAGCGTGCACACCGTGAAATCTATGAAACTTCAATTGTTGTCATCTGCCGATTTCCGATGTAATAAACATAATGAGAAAAAAAAAGAATTTCCGTAGAATCGCCTTTAGGGGCTACTACACCACCACCTTTGCAAAATCGACTCGTTTTTTATTCCCGAATCGTTCATTCACCTTTCCTTCTTTTTTTGCTCGACTTGACAGAGAAACACGGACACACTGAAAAATACACAACATGTCAGAAAAAACATTTACCCATACACACACATACACACACGTTGGTAGTAATTATCGATAACCGTTACTTGCTTCTATGCAATACACATTTACGTGTAATGGTAGCAGTGTGTAGAGGGTAGGGCGCGCGCGGGTCTATTACATACTCTTAAAAATGTATTAATAATGATTGTAACAAGAGACGAAGAATGCGTTCGTTTTTTTTTTCTTTCGTTCTACCGTTTTTAGCTGGTAGCATAGGACCAACAATGATGGAACATGGACCGAACCAGAGGCGGATGGTGTGGATTATCTTGTAGGTGTTCAAACCGACTTTTGTTCGACAAAAGAATGAAAGTGATAAGAAAATCAAAGCGAAACGTACTTAATGTTTATTTATTATCTTTCTTCTTCAATATCGTAAAAAAGCTAATTTGGTTTTAACATAGAAACAAACGGAATCCACTTTGTATTTGATCGGCGAGAACTAAGAAACTGTTTACCTAAAAATTTAAGTAAAAACGTAACACTGATCTTTCGTTAACCATCAAATAATTAAAAATACTTGATTCGTACATATATATACACATGTTAATCCGCCCCTGGACCGAACGTCTCTATACGTTGCGTGTTTCAAAATTCCATTGATCGTTAACAACATTTCTCTCGATCCATTTTTCGAAAATGGTAAACGTACAAACGTCCCTCGTTACGAAATTTCGGTCGAGGCGATCGAAACCCCGGGTGTTTCACATATCTCCTTCTGCCCAAATTTTTGTTTCTTGAAAATTCCGTCACCCCGTGAAACCAGGGAAGAGAAAAAAAAAATTTAATTTCACCGTAACGATAATACGCGGTCGAACAATGTTTATAAAGCTTTTCGTTTAAATTAAAAAAAGACACAGTCTAGTAAATTTGTTGGTTTTTTTTTTTTATCGCGTTCTTCCTGCGGACCTTGAATTCAATAACATTAACTCTACAATGATATATATTCCGAAAAATGATTATATGTAATCGATGGAATTGCGGGAAATAACGCGAGCGATTTCCAAACTATCGACAATTCCCACGAGATCGATTTTCATCTATGAAACTGAATAATATATATATACACGTATATACGTATTAAAACGTACATACATATACGTATGTATGGATGCGCGCGCGCGCGTGCGTGTGTCTGTGTTAAAAAGAGATTTTTTTTTATACGCGTACACAATTTTCTTCTCATTTTCTTCTTTTCCTTTTCTTTTATCGCGACAGAGGTGAACGACTTTTGACGGGTAAATATCTGTTGTGTATATATATATATATTATTGGGTATAATATATGTATATATATAAATATATATAACATATATGCGAGGAGGTAGGGAAGGAGATAGAAAAAAAAGAGAGAAATACAGAGAAGAGACATGTGTGTACGAGAAAGGTGCAAAAGAGTCAAAGAATAGGATGGAAGAGGGAGGGTGTGAAAATGTTTTTCAAAGATTGTCACACGTATCGATCGATCGTTTGAGAAATCAAAATTAGTGTTCACTTTTTTTTCTTTCAATATTCGCGCGTTTGTAACGGACGGCCAGCATACAATGGATCTTAAATATAAATTGAAAAACTTACAGTGTGCTTTTCTTCACTCACCTCGACAACACGGTAAATTACGATAACGAGATAACAATAACGATAACGATACGAATTATTTTTAGGTCTTCTAAACAAGAGTGCGAAATATAAACCACGGGCGATAATTTTTGTTGATTAATTAAAAAAAAAAAAAAGACAAGAAAAAAGAAAGAGGTAACGATAACGCATCCAAAGACGTAGTAAATGTGTACATGCGCGCGCGTGTGCATTTAGGAGCATTTGAAATATCTACTAACAAGTATACCAAATGTAAAATTAAGTCACCACCGATGTTGTTTTGG
Source organism: Osmia lignaria lignaria (assembly GCF_051020975.1). Taxonomy (NCBI): domain Eukaryota; kingdom Metazoa; phylum Arthropoda; class Insecta; order Hymenoptera; family Megachilidae; genus Osmia; species Osmia lignaria. The sequence continues at coordinate 8,454,767 of NC_135033.1, read as the reverse complement.
AACTTAATAACTTAATGTATTTTTTTTTTTCTTTTTTTACTCTCCTTTCTCCTCCTGCGTTCTTCCCTTCGTATAATAATATCGTACTTGCTAGACAATGTGAAATTTAATTTAATGACAACTGGATATAATGTAGTTTAGATTCATGCGTGCTTTTTTCCTTTGTCTTCATTTCTTCTCGAATTTCTGTTTCGTTTAGCGATACTTTTAGATGGTAAATAGCGAGAGCAGATATGGGAGAAATGAACAGTACGTATCGCGGTGTTCACCACATCCCCGTGTCTCGCCCCAACGGCGATACACACGCAACGACGATCATTTTGATCGTGTTACACATCCGAACACTAATTTCTTGCGGGTGACACGTGTTCTTTTTTACACTCTCTACTTGTTATTCTCTTTAATATGCTTCTCTTTAATTCAATCACCGTGCAACGTTGCACGACGAGACAAGGGGTGGTTCGTGAAACTACTACACCCTTCCTGTTCCTTCCTCTGTTCATCCACAATTTGCTCCTTCCTGTTCTTTACTTTTTTTTTTTGACACAAACACGAGTCGATACGCTTTTCACGAAGAAAACTATCAGAATTCGAGCGATTCTCGCGAACTCGACCGTTTCCTTTCATCGAGGGTCATCCTAACAGGATGGGGGTACAATAACTACAGGTCTTACAACGGATGGTAGAATGTAACCTGATAAAAATTCATTGATTTCTTCTCTTTTTTTCTCCTTTTCTTAACTTTACGCTTCTCTCTCTCTCTCCCTCTACAGATATAAACGCGAGATTCGAATAACTTTGCGTTTGATAAAAGGTTTACAACGACGAGGGGCAATGTTATGGCAGGTGGTGGAGTCCACTAAAATACGCGAATCGATCCTCCAGGAAAGGAAAACGGTCGAGAGCAAGATTGCCGAGCTTCCGAACGAAGCGTAACAGCTGTGGCGGTGGTATCGGCAGCAATGTGCGGTCGCGATTTGAACAAAGAAAAAAAAAATATATATATATATATATATATGTCACAGTTTTCGAGGAGGAGAGATTAAGGAAAAAAGGACTCGAAAAGGAGGAGAGATCTTGCCAACTGTGGACAGGAAGAAAGGAAGGAAGTAAGGAAGGTAGGGGGGCAGGTAAAATATAGGGCAAAGGCAGGGTTTAAGTAGGTACGAGTGGGAGAAGAGATAGGGAAAGGAAGAAGGAAACGAGGTACGCGAGGGACGAAAGGACAGGCGAATGGATAAATCGATCTCGGGTGGATGAATGGGTGAGCACTTCAAGGGACCGGGGGACGATAGAGAATAGGATGTTCTTATTAGGTTAGAAAGGGACTTAAGCTTAGGAAGGTTAGTTGTCGCCGCCCTCCTGTGCTTCGTCCGCGTCACCCTGCGTGTCACTGGTCCAGAGAGTGAGGTTGTCGCGCAAAAGCTGCATGATTAGCGTGGAATCTTTGTAGCTGTCCTCGTTAAGTGTGTCCAATTCTGCGATCGCATCATCGAACGCCTGAAACGTTTACAGAGAATTATTAACAAACACGCCCGTTACGAATTACACTCTACAGGCAATTTCATAACACGACGGATCCCGCTTCAACGCACAATAGACAAGAACTTTGATAATTTATCGTTGAAGTCAGACCACGTATTATGAAACATTCCGTACTCGTACAAACACAATCAAACGAAAAATAAATACAACTCGATTTAGCTACGAAACGAATATCTCTTATGTAAGAGGTTGCATCGTTTCGCTAACGCGAGTTTATTCGTGCATAGCATAAATGCAATTTTGCAATTAGAAAATTAAAAACGTTAACAGTTTGACGGCGATACGTTCATATTTACATATTTCAAAACACAAATTTTGACAAATCGTAAAAATTATCAATTTTTGAATCGCAATCATGCTGATAATAAAATGCCACGGATAAGTGACACGGGCCATCAAAGTGTTAATGAAAAAAGGAGAAAGAAGAAGAAGAACGCGAGTGATGCAGAACGGTTATCGCTAGATACAGTGGAGACACGTTATGACATTCGTATTAATTTATGTCTATCTATCTGGGTTAGTACACACACTTCAAACACTGCATTTGATATCAAGACATATTTACGGCACACCGGGCTATCAATTATTAAGATGCAATGTTACAGAATAGGTGAAACACGGTTATCGTTCTTCAAAAATTTTACAGACTCAACGATCAAGCAAACCCCCTTTCTTTTTTTCTTCACCCCTTTATCAATCCCCTAACCTGTTTGGCAAGATGACAGGCTCTAGCCGGTGAATTAATAATTTCGTAATAAAAAACGGAGAAGTTGAGAGCAAGACCGAGCCTGATCGGATGAGTAGGCTGCATTTTTGATTTTGCTATGTCAAACGCCTCTTGGTACGCCTTCTGTGAATCCTCGACTACCGCTGTAATGGAAACCGGTAAATCTAGATTACAATTTTCACAAATGTTCTCACATAGAACGCGTAACCTTTTCTCGACGAATGTAATAAAAGTAGAAATTAAGGAAGGAAGAAAAGAGGAAATCAGGAGAAGAAAGGAACACGACCCGACTCGTTCTCTGGTAACTGCTAATGATTTTTTCTCTGAACTTGTTGTAAAATGATGTAAAAGAATATCCAAGAGAAATTGTAATCTCTTCTGTAAGATGGATAATCGTTCGTGTGTGTGTTGCCTCCACTGCATCGCACACAGAGAGTCCCTTTCTCGCATCCTCTCGCTAACTTATCCACGAAAAACGACGGCTATCCAGCACACACGGGCTCTTGGGCTTTTGTAAATTATACCTGTTTGGCCAGCTGGCAGGCCTTGTCTGGCGAGTTGAGAATCTCGTAATAAAAAACGGAGAAGTTGAGAGCAAGACCGAGCCTGATGGGATGCGTAGGCTGCATTTTTGACTTAGCTATGTCGAACGCCTCTTGGTACGCTTTCTGCGAATCCTCGACTACCGCTGTAAATGCAAAACCGGGAACAGTCCAGATTACAATTTCCTGGAATATTTATGTATGCAGCCAACAGCGCGACCTCCGTAAGTCGCCGACGATACGGACAGAATTTTGGAAAGAGGAAGCGAGGAGAAGGGAGGAAAAAGGAGAACAATGTAACAGCACCCGATATTGTGTGCCCATCCTCGAGTACGTGCTTGTCTCGAGAGTTTCTTATATAAAAATTATATTAAATGCTAGCTCGATGATAAGTTAAAAAGAGTGTGCCTTTTCGTATGTTTTACTTTGCCTCCACTGCATCACCACCATATCCTTTCGCATACCACCGCGGTTCATTCAAACTATGGATAGATCCAAAGTCTGATGGTGGTTTTTTTTTTTTTTAAATTATACCTGTTTGGCCAGCTGACAGGCCTTGTCTGGCGAGTTGAGGATCTCGTAATAGAAAACGGAAAAGTTGAGGGCGAGACCTAGCCTGATCGGATGAGTAGGCTGCATCTTTGACTTGCTGATTTCGAACGCATCCTGGTATGCCTTCTGGCTGTCGTCTACCACGGCTGAATATGCATATACATGTATCACGTGCAAACATTATCACCATTCATCAATGTATTCTATCATTGATAATTAACCCTTTCAACCTAATATCACTTTGACTGTCACGCTAGCTGAGACAGTTTTAACAAACGGTATATATTTGAGAACTTCTATAATGTTATGCTTTCAGGTCAATTCATTCGGATACAGTAAAGAGACAGTCAACGTGATGAACAGGTTCATGAACGTGAAAGGGTTAACGAACACAGATGATACGCTCTTGTTTAAATTTCAAGAGAAATTACGATTTTTATCTTTCAAAGTTTCTTAACGCGTTTTCTTAGAATGCTGTGAAACGCATAGGATTCTTTGTACCTCTGCGTATTAGTTAAGTTCAGGTATAACGTATCTATTCTAAGAATCGGTGAAATCCATTTTAAAATCGAAGAACGCGTTGGTGCATTTTGGTAGAACATCTGCCTCTGCAGCTGTGCTTCCTTCTTTCATAAGGTACGGAGAAAGAGCAGCTCAGGACACAGGTATAAGAAAGTACCTTCCTATCCGATGAAAAGAAGCGCGCATTGACCACGTACGAATAATTCATAGACTTGCACAGGTAAAAATATCTTCAACGGCGTTGCTTTCAAAATAATACCGTATATCTTGTGTCGTACACAAGTAAACCGCCCTTCAGCGTGTACGCTATAAAAATGTCGATAAACGATGGATTTCCAGTTGGGGGGAAAAAAAAAATACTGATTAAAACGAAAATAAGAGATCGTTGTTGCAAAATCGTTAGTAATGGAAAGAAGTAAAAGACTACATACCGTTTCTGGTTTCTCCGGTGGCGACTTCTGCGAGATACCTATAGTAGTCGCCCTTCATCTTGAGGTAGAATACTTTACTCTCGGCATTGCTAGCCTTGGGGATCAGGTACTTATCAAGGAGTCCCTGTAAAGGTCAATTCAAATAATTAACTCTCGCGCGATTACCAATTTCCTTGTTATCGGAAAATATCCTTCGATCTTAACACGGTTAGAAATCTGTGAACGGTCTTTGGAAAAGAGGGCAGGCTACCAAACGTTACTAAATGAAGAAGCCCGCAACGGAAGGGAAGGCGTCCACTTTCTGAAACGCTTTGTCACGCTCGCTGGATGACGAGAAGAAATCGTAAGACGAGCTACTTAGACGAGCCGTAATAGAGCCGCGTGAAATTCAAACCGGTGAGCGATCTTCCAGTTCTCGAGACACGAAGAGGCGACTGAGAATCGTTGAAAACACGGTAAAGCGAGACGAACGATACCGAAAAAACAGATATTTGTATATTTGCATTGTACTTTTAAACGCGACAATGTTGCAACTCATCATCGCGAACAATTTCTATATACTGATGATGATTATTATTATCTCGGTAGTCAAATTGGAGAGGATCCAAACAGGTACAACCGTATAGAGTGTCTCGTACGAAGAGGGATTACTTCGATATTTTCTACCGCTGTTAACACTCTGACAATGTGTTTGCAATTATGACACGTTGCTTTTTATGTCAATTAAGTTATCGCGGTACGTAATCGTACCCGTTAAGTCGTAGGAAGTATGCAACAGATAAGAATTTCTGCTACAAAAAGGCAATTGTTCAAATACGACCAGGTGTTTCGCACAATTTCAACGATCGAGCATAAACGACTAAGGCGACTAAGAGGGAGAGTAATTACTGCAAAAAGACGCGCAGAAAAATATATTTAATTTTGGAGAATTAACAGGTTGTTTTTAACGGTAGAAAAAGTGAAATAAAAAGAATAGAATGAAAGTATATCTTACCAACACATCGTAACAGATCTCGCGCAACTCTTTCTCGACCTTTTCTCGGTATTCCTTGGCCATCTGCTGTTTACGCTCAGAACCCTCGGTCTTTTGCTCGATAGAGGAAATTACTCGCCACGAGCTACGTCTCGCGCCAACGACATTCTTATAGGCTACCGACAGCAGGTTCCTTTCCTCGTTCGACAATTCGACTCCCGTTTCAGTGACTGCCTTCATCGAGGCTGCCATGTCGTCGTACCTTTCGGCCTGCTCGGCGAGCTTCGCACGCTGTACCAATTCCTCCTTGTCCACGGACATTGTGTCGGCTGAAAAGAGAAAATTAACAATATGGACTTTCCATCCAGACAAACGAGGTTCGTTGGACCAATAGCAGCTTTGGACGAACTTAACGTTTAAGCCTTATTCTAGGGTTAATGATCGATTAGGAACAAGAAGCATGGAAGAGAAATGCCGGTAACCTTAGACGCGCGATTTCAATGTCATCCTTATCACCAATGTGTTTGAAACTGTTCGAATTTGAACCGTTTCATAACATGTAGGTCATAGAACTTGTCCCCGTCTTTTCTGGCAATTTCGATTACGTTCGATCGGGAGTAAGTATCTCTTTGAAAATTTAATACAATTATGTACTTCGAAGACGACGATATCCAACGTGCCTCTGCAATCGTACAGCAACCGATGAGTCACTGCATCGGACTGCGCGTTACCACGCCAAAATGTAGGCGCGTATCTAAACATCTCATCTGCTTTTAACGTTCCTTCTTCCAGTGCATTGGATACACTATTCTATATATTTTCAAGTTCAACGTTCCTTTCCAAAGAAAAGTTCAACTAACTATGTTCCATAGATGTATCCAATGAAAAAATATTAAGTTTTTAAACTGGAAGTTGGTACAATTAAGAATGGTGTCTTAAACCTAACCTAAAAGTTACATGCTAAATCGATCGCAGTTAATCAAGTATATAAAAAAGAATGTATTTGTAGAAATGATATTTGTTCGAGTTTGGAAGAGAAGCGTGTCCTCGTATCGATTGAGCTTCCTTCTTGGTGCAAAGACGTACGCGTAAATATCGCGCAAGCTCGGTTCGATGTCTCGATAGTTTCGACACGCTCGTCGAGACTTCGTCTGAACTAAGAAAAACGTGGCCGCTGTTACTCATCCACTTTGCACTATATCTTTCAGCGTCTTCCACATAGAAAAGCATTTTTAAATATTTCATCGCGATTAAAAATCAATCATAAATTCCAAAACCATGACATTCTACGGTTATGAAAACGAATCGATCAAGTGGTCGAGAGTCGTGACCCGTAGCAACTTCAAGTCGGTCGAAACGACTGGTTCGCGCGTTATCACGGTTATCGAATCAACTTCAGCCACGATAACGTCCCTATACTTATCTTATTGTTAGTTTATACAGACGTAGAAATCGTTTAATATGAAATGACAGAAAAGGGGGAATTTTGGGAATGTCCTGTGATCTATATCAATCAATCGCACGCACATTCGATAGGAAAAGATATCGCGGACACAGGCAGACGAGTATGAACTGATGGTTTTCGAATGTCCTAACTATGAACCACAACGACGGATCGTCGGTGTATAAAGTGCATATAGCTGCGGAAGGTGGAACACGATCAATATTGTGTGCAGTACGCGTGCTCGTTATTAATTCTTCCAACGAATTGCGTACACTGGTGGTTGAACAGGTAACGTTCAACGGTATTCTATGTGCAGATCGCGCTTTGAAGTCGTTTCCAAAATACCAGTCTCTCGTTCCAAGTTCGTAAAGGTTATGATTCATATTTTAAATAAATAAGTAGGCATTCGACTGGTGGTTTCCACTTTTGCGTTAATCATAAATTATGACCGTGTTATGACTAATGCTACACGATCGTCATACTTTGGGTCGATTTTAATAGGATCATTCGATAAAATTCCGTGCAATCGTGGCCTAGATTAATCGAAAAGGTTTACGATCGAATCTATCAGGTAGGTGGCATGGGCGTCGCGGTGTTGCGCTGAAATCATGACAGCGACCGAAAGCTCGCTCGCTCTCTCTCGATTCGCTTGCAATTCCGTTATTTATCGTACTTGTTCTGTAACGTGACAATTCGTAGTCCGTTGAGAGGTAAAGAATGCACGTGACGATACGAGAAACGGAAGGTCAAGCAGCCAAATTCCTGCTCGAAGAAAACCAGACAGAAATATTAAACCGGTAGGTGTATTCGGCGTCCTATATTTAATCGCGCGCAATCACCTGGCTTTAGGTTAGCCGAGGCTCGACGACACTGTTGCCGGATCTACGGGAGAACCGATGAGAAACACCACGTTGCCAGTGAAATATTTCCGGCCCAGACTTTCCGAGCGAATCGCGAATGGAACGTGACGAAAGAACTCGCCGAGCTAACCAATTTGCTTTCGAATCGTTTCTTGCGAACGAGTTACAAAAATACCGTCAAACTCTGAACGAGATACATCCGCATTTTCAACCACCTAAGTACTCCATCATTTCCGGAATGCATCACCGTCGTTGGAACGCTCACGGTTACGACATGTACCGCGTTTTCTTTTCATTTCAGAGACGCAGAGAGTCGCAGAGTTGAAAATATGTAATCGGTTTAAGTAAAAAACACTCGAGACGAGAATGATATAACTGAATAACGTGACATCTCTGTCGCTCTGATAAAAGTACCAATTTTATCAGCGACTTCCATTTATCTTCGCCCGTATCGCATTATACATCAAGTTCTAAAATGAAACATACCGTGTGTTATTAAAATATTTCAGGAAAAATACTTGGCCGCGGTACGACGAAGCGAAAGAGTACAGAAATGGTTTCCTTAAAGCCGCTTATTTTATGAGCAAGAAAAAGGTAATTTAGACACTTCTGTGGATGGTAAAGAACCAAGTTTTCGTTGTCAAGGCAAAGATTATGCTTGCGAAACGATTTGAAAGATAGAAAATTGCGTGCGTATACGTGGATGATTTGAGGTTATGGTCGACATAGTCGTAGTCGCGTTGAAGAGGGAGCTAAACGAAGCGCCACGGCGCTACTTTCACGAAGCGAGAGCGAAATTCCTTATCCGCACATACACGTACACGCGCTCTTTCTCTCTCCCTTCCTTTCTCATTCTCATTCTCTCTTGACTAACACGCCCCGAACGAGGCGTTCTCGACCGTTTCGTGTCGCGATACGAATAAGAACGAACCGAGGGGGACAAAGAAATCGACAACGAATTACCTCCATGCTTCCGGCGAAACGAATCGGCGTCATTACAGACACCGTACCAATTCGGTTCTGCGTCGCAGTATCGACCGCAGAGATCGATAGCCGGTTCGGTTCGCTCACTCCGAGTTCGACCACTCGCATGAAACGCGACCGAACCACGCGAGATTCTAGCATATTCTCGAAATGTCTCCGCTTCGAAAACCAAGTAAGGCTATGAAACTGAACTCCAACGGAAAGCGGTCGTCTTCGTATCGGCATGCATGAAAAGTACAGCTAAGCGTAGTAAATGAAGAATTAAAATGAAATGAAACGAATAATGCGAACGATACGAGGCGACAGATGAAATAAGCGTATAAGATAAAAAGCGATACAGCGAATCCTGGCAATCTTACCTATAGTTAAAGTCTTTTGTACAATAAATACTTAAATAAATACACGATAGGCGTATTTCGTAGTCTCGCGCGAAATTGGGAGGGGGGCCGAAAACTGTGACTAGACTCTCGGTATTGCTGGTTCCTTTTTATCCAGGGGGTAAAGAGCGAGAGCGTATTACGCGGAGAAACTACGCCGGGTCTTTTTCCTCAGTCACACTCAGTTACGATACCACACATCCCTCAGTGACCACTCCCGCACAGCGACTGAGCCGGCAACGCTGTTCGTGGTGGGGACTCGGCGCGGTTCGTGCCCGGAATCGGCTCTCTCCGGTTATCCCCGGTTTCCGTCGATTTCCCTCGGAGTACCTCGTGCCCGAACCGAAGTATTGATCGGCTCGCCCAGCATGGCCGGTTTGCCGAGGCTGGGTGGGGCAGTGGCGCACGGCCATCCTGTCCCGGGACGCCAGCCACGGCCGCGATGCGTTCTACTGCGCTTGGGTTAAATAGCGCTGCGCACTTACGCGCGATTCGCCTTATTCTGCGACCAATTCATGCACTATCCCACCACTACAAGCCCGTTTCAGCATTCTCTTCCTGTCACTTTTTTTTCTTTTCTTAGACCGGTCTGGCCTCTCCTGCTCCGCGACTTCATTTCAATGCTTCAAAAGTTATCCCTATTTCAATGGGTATCGTTCTTATCCTTTTGTAACAATAGTATAATCAATGAAATATAAAATATTCTTGTACACGTGTCTATTCATTCCCCTAGGTGAATATCTCCCACGATACTCCATCATTAGTTTCCTTTCTAACTCATTAAAGATAAGTTACGACAAATTATGACAAATATTACGCCAAAGATAAGTTCATAAGCCTGTGTTCGACGCTGATAAAAAAAAAAGCGTCTAACAGTGATCGAACGCGCAAAATCGAATCCTCAACGTGACGCGTGAACACGTGCATCGACACGTGATATCCGTTCCGAGTGAGCAAATCATTTGGGAAATTATGTACACGATGTAAATGCCTGTCAACCAATACCTAATCTAAAGCAATACATTGATCAATTTCCCATTTCCATATTTAACAAAGCCACCCCTTCGTAAACGTAGCATGTCTGCATGAAATATTTCAAATAATAAATACTTAACAACGCAAGAGGTCCATAATCTACGTGTATAAATTTGTTCTTTTATCTTCTGCCCGGTAACATCCATATCGATCTAAGCGTGCATTGTACCGTTAGAGAAATTAATTGCCAGTCATTAAATAAAAACGAAAGAAAAAAAATACAATGAAGCAGACATGACCTGGTAACAAGATACAGATGCATTTTTGTCGCAGCCATTTGACGCGATTGGCAAACAAGTTAACCCGAAAGATCGGTATCGAAGACGCGTCTGATAACGCATCGAAGAAGAAAAATACGAAGCAGATACATACGTAGGTAGAGAAAGAAGTAATTATGTGAGGTACAATGGATGAATCGAGAAGACGAGTGCAGAAATAGGGACTGGCTGGTGAGGCTGAAATGAAATATTGATCTGCGGAGGCGCGCGCAACCCCTGCAGCCGACCCGCCCTTCTTACTTGGCTACCATTTTCCGCTGCTCGCGTCCTCTCTTATCTTTTTCTCTCTTTCTTTCTGCAGCAATTTTATTGAAACATCCGATCCTTTAAATAATTCCCCTCTTTCGATCCAGCGGTCGAACTAAATCAAAGTGTTAATAACCAGGTGTACGAGTAACCATTAGTATTTTCATACTGACATTAAAAGAGTTATTAAGTTCCCGTTGGAATACATTTTTAAATCGTCCTAGATTCCCATTCTTCGGGCACGTTAAAAGGAATAATGACTAAGAAGAATGATATCCCGACTTCTTTACAATATTCTACAATATTATAGCAGAGTAATTTTAGGGGAATTCGGTAAGACTGATGACGCAACTATCGTAAGTGCCCAAATCGATTTATCGAAAGAATGTCAGTCCGATATTTCCCGCGCTACCCTAGACAACGGAAATTGTATTTATAAGTTGACGGGTTCGGTCTATCGTGACGATCATGAAATTTGAACGAGTAACGAGATAACTTTTCAAACAGAATTATAGGTTTTCTAACCGCATCGCGTGATCTCCGATGCAATTTCCCAACAGGCATTTTACCAGTTCTATTCGAAAGCGAATTAAACGGAGACCTTCGCGAAAGTTTCGATGAAAATTCATCGAAATTCCTTGTATTACCAAACGAACTGGATACCCTTCGTATCCAACCTCCTGGTCAGATATTCCTTTCCCCTAAAAATAGATCATTTCCCCCGTGAAGGAAAAGCAAAGAGAAAATCTAGGGAAAGAAGTATCTTGACGAGAGAAAATGTACGGTCGTTTCGAGTGGCGTTCGGTAAAGTATAGGGTAAGCGACGAGTCGTGTAATGGAAATCGATAAAGTTGGTTTTACGAACCAATTTCCTTGCTGGCAATACGTTATCTGCTTTGACGTTTTACCTCGGGAACAAGTTATCCGCGAAAGGAAACGAGCAAGGTTCGTAGATCGAAGACAATAGGGGAAAACAGATTATGAACGGGGGGTGGAAAATATTGAAACGACATTTCTTGTAATTGATTCAGCGTCAAAGAAGAACGGTAACGTGTAACGCCGGAGGATCGTTGACGTTCCATTTTTCCAACCGTTTGTGTATTGTACGCGTATACGCGATGCGTTCAAAGGCAGGTAATTTTCAAGATGAGTGACGTTCGTTGTGCGAACACCTTTAACGCTCCGCTCGGAAACGGGCACGTACGCTAGGTTAGTAACGCGTAGATCAATATTAGCTCGCGGTTCGTGCGTGACAGCCCTTATTTTCGTTTTCGCCCCGCAAACAGCTTACCAATTATTAGGCCTGTCTATCGGAAATTTCTGTCCGCGAATATGAAGCACACACACGATACTGATATCCATTATGAAACACTAATATACGAATACTAATTGAATTAACATTAATTGGATATCGGTTAGTTTGGTTTAATTTTAAAATTTGAGAAGAACACTTGGAAGTTCTCCTTGGAGGACTGAAAATCCTCAACGACTATAGAACTTTCCGGTCGACCCGATACAAAATCTAAGCATTCGATCTGACTCGCTGATAAAGTTAGCGTATAACTTGAAAAATAATATCAAATCGGATATCAACGACTGGAATGGGAATAATCGAGAGGCGTTATCGAAAAACAAACTTTTAAGTAGAACGTGTGTCAAAAGTTTGCCAGGGATTCTCGTCTGACCTATTTTGCGGGGGAAAACAAACGAATAAACAAGTTTCCAAGAGATACGGATAGAGCGATGGAAGAATATTCGATGTAAAAACGAGCAGTTTTTTAATCGGGGAAAGAGACTCGTTCAGACGTCGGTGAACCATGAACGAATCCCTTGTTTTACGAGAACTCGCATTGGATATCTGTTTTTGAGAGCAGACTGCGAGTGAATCGACGAGATATGCAGATCCGTACAAATGCATCGAATGGAAACGAAAAACGAGACTGTCGAAAGTCGAGGAAACGTAACTGTTGTAACATTGTTACGACACTGACCTTGCGTTCGCAGGCCGATTCGTCGCCGAGTATCGTTTCGAACCGTTCCTTGATCGACGTACTTTTCACGGTATTTCCGTATTGATTTTCGATATCAAATACGCGCCATTTTTATTCCCAAGGTTGACCGGATTTAAACGGAGTCCGGGAGACCTCGACGAATTTCTGAATCGTACAAACGACGTAGGATGAGACTGGGTGGCTGCGTTAAAAATACGAGAAACGGGGAAAGAAAAAGTCCCGCGACGGGTGACACGCGCGTGTAAAAGATCAAAGAGTAGGATTTTGTAAGGATCGTGGAACATCCACGAAATACAAAGCGGAAGCGTTTACGACAAAGCGTGGGGTGCGCTCCACAGGTGGCAGTTTAGAGATATTGCGTGGGTGTGCTCCCTTTCTCTGTCGGCCCTTGTCCTCCACGAGGGTTTCTCTACCCTCGTCGAGAAAAAAAAAAAAAAAGCCACTTATACGATGAAATCGGAGCGAGAGACGTTCGTTAGTCGTACGTGTTTCTCGCGAACGCCAGGTTAATTGACGTTTTTCTCTGTAAAAAGATACTCGACGAAAACTTTCATTTTCCCCGCTGCTGTTTAGCGATAAATATTCAAATGTAACTTTATGCGGACAAATTACAGAAGACGGTACAATGCAAAATCCAATACCGCGTATCTGGCAGTAGCTACTGTTTACTCGAAGACTAAAACTAACTTTAGAGGCAGCAAGAAAAACAAATTTCGAAATTATTATATTATTGTCATTGATATACAGGATATCCGCGACATATGTGGAGTTTCTCAATGCGACAACACGATTAAATTAACTCATCTTGTTACTAATTCGAGGAGGATGTAAACCGTCGTTTAATTATCAGATTAAAAGGATTACTAGGTGAACGATCTTAAATACCCCGCCGCTCTTTCGTCCAATCTCTTCGCATTTTTTCCGCGCTACTAAAAACGATCGACGCGCATGCGCAGAGATAGCCCGACGGAAAGGCGCGAAAATTCGTAACCTATAAAGATGCCAGCAACGGCCCGTCGTAGATTAGCTTGCGCAATCGATGCGGCAAGTGCACGCGCCTTTACCGCTGCCATTCACTCGTCTTCTAATACACGCTTCTACCGTTACGCTCTTCTCAGCGTCTTCATTCACCTACGACGAAATCCTACGCCAGCTCGGATTCACCGACGGCTACAGCAGTGGGGAAAAATGTTGGCCGTGACGAGCCGGTGTCGTTCCCCTCGCCGCTGCCACTCCCCGTTCTCAACGATCCTCTATCATTCTCATCGAATTACGTTCGACAACCGATCCTTTACCGATCGCGACGATGATACATTGTGAAAATATCGTTTAACGTCGTGAGATGCGTCGGGGCCGACGACTAAAGCGCGTGGCGTAACGCGTAGAAAGGGTTCGCGTGAAAACGCGAGGTTATTTTTAGCGGTCCCTCGAGTAAACTTTTTTGGGTCGAGGAATGGCGTGTGTCTCTATTTCTCGATCCAAAAAAGGAAAAACGAAGGGGCCGGGTGTTCCGTCTTTCCATTCGGCAACGAGTCACCCGGTCGATTAGCCGGCAAAAATGATACCGCGGAGGTATATTTGCGTTACGGGATGATCTACCGTGCACCGACGCCTTCTACACACAATGAACCCGCGAGTTTGTGCGTCAGCCGTCTTGGAATAGCGACTGATGTCAAGCCCCGCTGTTTCGATGCGGTTCGTTCTCGTTCGCTCGCGACCAAATACGCGCACCCACGCGATACACGTTGAGTGCCGTTCAAACACCCGAGGGAAAATTTGAAATTTTCTCATACGAACGCTCTTAACCTTTTCGTTATGCCGGAAGCTGTTAGAGTACAGACTTTAATTCGAATGACGTGTTGTTTTCGAAATGTTACAAAAGTCTAAATTGCCAAGAGCTCGATAACGTAAACAGAATCGTGTCACCGGTTCTATGGATCTTCGACGCTGGAAAATAGGAGCAGGTTTCTGGGTCGAAAAACAAGAGAAAAAGAGAATTAGGGGTAAAAGGTTGAATAACCGTGCGACCCGTCGCTATCGTACTCGCTTGATTTTTCAACTACGGACGATTATGCAAAGAATACAGAAAAGAAATCCGCATTTTATTTGAAATACCATTCGAAAAGCGAGATATAAAAAGGATATAATAATACACGAGCCAAGTGTACGATTCACTGTTTCCAGGAATTTCAATTGTGACTGCAAAAATATGTCCGTGAGTAACGTGCGCGTTCCAGCGTTCTTACGCGGAATTAACGTGCTCCATACTCAGTCGAATTATCGTTCATACTCGCTATTTTAAAGACGAAGATGTTTTGTAACTGCGTCCATGCACTCGTGTATTCCGGTAGTTCGAGCAAGTTCTCCTTTCGGTTTCCACGAAATAAATTTCTTCGATGCTAGGTGATTCATCGCATCGCGAGCGTTCAATCTACCCGATGGCCGTTCCGTGAGCGTTCCACTCTAACCGGTCGCCCCTGTACCCCCCTCCCACGAGCGTGTGCTAACGCCGCGATACCAATCGATCCTGTGACATCATTAAACGCATGCATTAATATTAACGATTAACGTTTCTTCGAAGCGTTGAGAAATCCTCGGATACGCGGTTCGCAGGATACAATTTTCATTTCCAAAGAGACACTAGATATTACATTTTTTCATTCTTTTATATTTAAAACGGATACGCCAAGGATAGAGATACTAATGGCTGATGAAGTAATTAAAAAATTACTTTGGGAAAATGTCGCTGGCTCGGTTATGCAACCACCAGATCTTTCCCTCGGCGTTACCCGTTCTTACGTAAATCCTGGTATCGCCCCCTTGCTCGTTCGCGATTACCTCCTGCCCCACACGCGTAACCCATTACGATAAATTTGCAAAGACACACGCTAATCTTTGGTAAATATCCCGTCGACCGTTCGTACAACGGAATGTCGACGTTACCGGTTGTAAACAGAGTATATAAACGTTCCTAGTTACACCATAGACTAAACATAAATTTTTTTCTAAATATTTCATATAAATTGATAAAGAATGAAAGGAAAAAGTGATCTTCGAAAGAATCGCGGGAGAGTAAGAAGGAATAAAGAAAGGGGGGAAAGAGAATTGACGCGAATCGATAGGGTTACATCACCAGCGTTTCCACGTTTGCCGATAAATTTAGACGGGAAATAAGAACTATTCGAGAAGGCTGGTAATTTTTTCGGGTTCATTTTTTTTTTCCATTTGGAACGTTATCGAAATATAAACGTTTCTGTTTCAAACTATTGAACGCTCGACGAGGTATAATAGAATTAAATGAAAAACTCGAGTGTAACAAACTTGGAGCGGAAAAGGTTATATGAAAAAAATAAGCTCGGTACGGATTTCATAGCAATTTCAACGGTGGTTAACTTCGATTTCTCGTTTCGAAACCGTCGAAACTTTCGGGCCGGCCTTGACACACGTACAGCGAAAGGTTAAATTCGATAAGACTCGTGAGTAATTTCCACCGAAGGTTGTCGATCGTTTACGCGTTATTCAAAATGCGTAAATGAGATATTATAGAAGGATGAACGAAAAATGAGAGAGAAAAGCGTAGGACGCGGTAAGATACGAATGAATAGTGAACGAAGCGACATACTTGGTGGGAATAATGAGAAACGTTTACTTGGATCGCAAAAACGGAATCGAAGAGAAGAATGCGCGGCCTTTGCGACGAAGAAGCTTCGTTACGCAAATACGCACGAGCGAAAAGTCGTTCGTGGAACACGTCATCGACGTGACACGACGAGACGCGAATCGACCGACCAACCAACCGACCGACCGAGTGAGCCAGCAAACAACGGAAAGACAGAGGAGGACTATTCGTCGGCCTTGGCGAAAAGAGTAGGTCTCCCCGGTTGAAATTGTTCGATGACCGAGAATGAGTAGGGGAAGAGAGCGAGAAAGAGAGTTCACGGTCCCCCACTACGAACAAACGCCTACCTTCCGCTAAAATTGCCGATTAACTTTATTCTCGTTTTTGATCGCGATTACGCGGTGAACGATCGTGCGTGTAGGGGCGCGGAACAGCATCATCGGCTTCTACTACCTTCTACGATTTTTTTCAGATTCTTAAGTTTGTTAAAGGAACCTCCTGCTACCGACTAATAAAATAAACAGTACGCGACGAAATAGGAAAAAAAAAAACAGCTGTGCGAATTTTTTGACAGGATATCCGCATTATCGGTTGGGTTGTTAATGCGCTTTAGAAACCGTAGTCTATAGGAATAGTATTACCTTTTGAATGTTATAACGAGAAAATAAGAACCGGTGCTCCTACTTATCGGCGTTCGATAGAACACCATTCAAAGGAAAAAGGATAACTACGATTCGCATTTTATGCCGTTCAATAACGAGACGGTACGTAAGAGGAAGTAGCTCGAGCGTCGTCTAACGTGTAGAAACGCAAACTGAATGCCACTATCGACGAGTTGCGTCCATGGGCTTCGATGTTTATCAGTTAAGACGGTGTCGACGCAATATTGAAAGCATGATAATCGGTTCACTTGTCAAAGGGCGTATACTCTCTAGTGCACGTACACACGCCTCTATGAAGACAAGCTTACCGACAAGCGTACTATGCTTTATCGCGACTTCAAGCGTAAACAGATAGAATATTGCGCACAAGAGAATAAGTAATGATTGTCACGCGATGTACTTCCATTTCTTCTAACCATATTAGGCGTTAAATACTTGGGGGAAAAGAATTTACATGGCAAAACATAGTCCAACCATTCGACCGGTTAACCATGTCATTTTATGATATTAGTGGAATCGATAAGGGTAACTAGAAACGCGTTGAATATCAAACAGAAACAAAACGGAGAAAAAACAATATTCTCAAAGATTTTTAGAGAACGATAGATAATTTCATCACCGGCTATGTAACTAAAATGGCGGCGATTACCTCGTTCTTTCAGAGCTGGCGCGTCGCGTGTGTCGCAGCAATGTGAGCGGTAAACGACTAACTTCAGATCGTCTCGTATCGCACCGCAATCCAACGAACTTTGCCAACGCCATGATTTGTTTGACGAATGATCGTTGTAATGCGTAAATCACCTGATATGGCTAAATTGAAGAATACTGACCACGAAAACGCTATGAAACCCATCAATTAAATACTATTTCAAGCAATTTAGAAAAATGATCGGCGGACTGCATGGCTACGGGGTTCACACAACTCGTGATCGAATGTATCTCGTATCATTTGCGACTGATATACTGGAAGACATCGCGTTCAACACCTTTGCTTTATTCTTATAACCTTGTTACAATTATACAGGAAAAAAGACTCACCTTTGGAGTGTTGTAAGCGGCCCAGAAAATCGAGGCTTTACTGTATTCAACGGCTCCCGTCCACTACGATCTCACAGAGTGCACTGGCGAAACGAGCGGAAGTCGCCATCTTGAACTGCGTTCACTTGACGCTTTCCGCGTATTCGAAAACCACTTTTCCGTTCCTGCCGCTTTTCAAATCTGTCGATAAAAATATTCACAATTAGATGTCATTTTTCCATCGAAAATCTTATCGAATAGATATTTTTGAACATTTAATACAAATTTAAATGATATATTGACACATAAATTTCAATTATAGGTTCGCATACTATTACAATATTGAAACAGTTTGTCGTTAATTGAAAAAGTTTCGTTATGTATCAAGATTGTAATTTACATTCTATCAAATTCGATGGAACCTATTATTTTAAATTATTGTTTAACGCTTGAAAACACTAAAAATATTATTAGCGTTTATATCGTTTGTAAACTTGCGCCATTTTCTTTGAACGTTACATGTATACCGGAGCACATGCTTGCCTGAGTGATAGCGTACTTTGTTAATTTATATTCTAGTGTAATTTGTGACATAATTTTACAATAAAATGCCAAAGTCAAAAAGAGATAAAAAAAGTAATGTTATATCGTACTAATTCATCATTTTCGTTATTCAAACTAACCTATTTCTAAACTAACCTAAGTATGTTTCACGTGTTGTCATATTAGATTATAAATTCATTATATTTTACAGTATCTCTCACTAAAACGAGCAAGAAAGGTCTTGTGCTGAAGCAACAAATTGTAGAAGATGTTAGAAATTGTGTTGAAAAATATGATAGCATATTTCTCATATCCGTACACAATATGCGGAATAATAAACTTAAAGATTTACGAGCCGAATGGAAAGATAGTCGGTTTTTCTTTGGTAAAAACAAAGTGATAGCGTTAGCATTGGGTAAATCAGCGGAAGACGAAGTTACGGAAGGCGTACATAAATTGTCAGCGGCATTAAGAGGACAATGCGGTTTGCTTTTTACCAATCGAAGTAAAAACGAGGTAGGTATCTATTCCTTATATCTTTAGTAATCTATTATAAACACATCTATTAATTAAACATCTTCGACGTTTTTTTAGGTATTGGAATGGATGGAAGAATATGAAGAAGAGGATTATGCCAGGTCAGGTTTTGTTACACAAGAGACTATAACATTACCTGAAGGACCTATGGCAGATTTTCCCCATAGTATAGAACCTCATTTGAGGCAATTAGGTATGCCTACAGCTCTGCAGAAAGGTGTGGTAACATTACTTAAAGAATACACTGTGTGTAAGAAAGGACAAACATTAACTCCTGAACAAGCACGAATTTTGGTAAGATGTCAATTTAGATTACTAAAAATAATACAAAGTTTGAATTTGAAAAGTCTAACGAATGTGGTTCATTACAGAAATTGCTTGATAAACAACTAGCTACATTTAAAATGATACCATTAGGTGTGTTTTCTAAGAAACATGGATATGAGAAACTTGCATCTGAAGATGATGTTAAAGAAAATATAGGGGCACAAATGGAAGTAGAAGAAGACAAAGAAATCGATAATACATGATGCATGTATTCTTTTAAGGAAAGATTTATGTATGGAATCTTGTGTATATAATGTATCATAAAGAAAATTGAAGTTTTCATTTTATAAGTCTCCTCTATGAAGTTATCCATTTGACCGATATTTTCAAAAACAAATGATATCATCTATAAAATTTTAAACATTTTTGTATCTGTAAAATATCAAAATTATACGTTCATTTTACAAGCCTCAATGTTTCATTTGAATTTTTCTTAAAAAACAACCATGGTATTATCAGTGTATTTTACTATATGCTGGATAATTGGAGTTCTGTGGGTAAATTACACAATTACTTCATTAATCTATAATAAAACCACTATAAACTTAAATTTTTGCTATTAAACACGTAGACCATATGTTATTGGTGTTCAGAAAATACACGTAATAATAACCGCAAAATAGTCTTTGACGTAAATTCTAATAAAAGAAGCAGCCAGGTGTCCATCAACTCTTCAGATGCATCCGACAACGAAGGGAATATAAAGCGTAATAAACGAAAATCAAAGTACGAGGTAAATACCGATAACCAAAAGAATATAATAAATGTATCGTTAACAAAATCTAATTCGTAATTAAATTAACTTAATCAGGATGTCAAAACGCGTTGGCCAAGTCGAAATTCGGTAAATACGGTATAACAATAAACAAGAGTTCACTTTCTGAAGCGCCAATAAAGTTACATTACAAAATATTTACATACAAGAAAATCTTATTGTGGCAGTAAACTACCATTTATTCACTTTGGAACCTTTAGAGTATATGATTATTACATGTGGAAATTGATGTTATCATATTTATATAGAATAAAATACGTGTAACTAGAAGAATTGCGAAGGATTCTGTTACGTTACAAAACTTGCAACTATATCGTCTTTGGTTTAGTAACATACTTAATAGAATTGAAATTATAAACACGTAACTACAATGTGGATGAAAAGTAACGAAACGGGAGAAACATAAAAATTCAGAATGTACGAGAACTCGTGTTTCGTGAAACATCAAAAGATACGCACAGTTACTTAAAGTTGCATTTATTTTATAAACAATTTAACTCGATTATGCAGTATTCATGTTTATTGCGAAAAAGCATTTCAAGTCTTAGTTTGCAATTATTACTACGGAATGCTTTGAAATCTTAAGATTTGATATCGATAGAACACGTATAATCGAGTGCAATTTCACTGTAGTTACTTATTCGATTAAAAATCCGTTAATATGTAATAATCTGAAGATACCACCTACGCGAAAGCATACAAAATTATTTTACAAACTATATATGAAATTATAAATTAATTTAAATTTATTTGTACTAAAAGTAATGTACTTAACAAGAGAGATAAAATACTACCGAAAGTTAAACGACTGATAATTTACACATCCATATACAATGTACTTTTTTTATTGTTACGTATGATGAATGTGATTAATGTAATTATTATTGTTGATATTAATATAATAATGTTATTGCTATATTAATAATAACAATAGTAATTAGCATTTTAATCCGAAGACACTAATAGTGTATCATATACGAAAAAACAGTAATTGCATTGCTTGTGTTTGTCGTAATGTTTTGCTTAACGAAATTGATCATAATTTATTAAAAATTATCTTCGTATTGAGCAAAAATTGTAGACACATAATTAAAATACAATACTGTACCATGAAATAACCTTGCATTGCTAGCACTGTTTGTATCTAATTGATGTCGAGATATCGATATTTTATTCTTATAAATAACTGCTTGAAGTAATAAAAATTCTTAAATTCTATTCTTAACAGCACATTTTGAGTAAGAATCGTTGATGTTTATCTAAAATTCGTGAGATATTTTCAATTCTATTTTTCTTTGGTGGAAAATAATTGTACCTTTGCCCCATGGGCAGCAAGAATCGGAGGATATTTTAAACTGGCATCTTTCTAGATGTTATTAAGACAGCTTTGTAACAGAAAAACAATAACCTAATCTACTTTGTTAGCACGTACCTTCAGGTGATGTACTTTGAAAGACATCGACGTAATATACATTAAAAATGACAATTTAACGACGTTGTTTACGTTACTAAAGTTATATACTGTATAGAAAAAGTCAAGAGTGATACGACAGAAGAAACTATAGAAATATCCATTGGTCATGCTTCGCACGAACTCGTCTTTTTTACACTGTGATCGTCCTGACTGTTAAGCAAATAGTAGTTTGTTCGAAATATCACAATACATAAACGATTACATATTCTAGGATATGGCAATCTCACAGCACACTAATTCAATGGAGAGATCTTGTACAAAAATAAATAAACATTTCTTTAACTAAATATTTCATAAAAATAATCTAACGTAGGTATTTAAATTATATCATAATCATTACGTGTTCGAGTGCTAGAGAAATTACCATTATGATTAACAGATTCCTACAAGTTTTGAATGAAATGGAAGTTTACAGAAATAAACGCCAGTACATTATATGTATTACGCTACATTATGTTTGACTAATAAGCAAAACTCTCTAGCACAACGAATCTTCTTCGTAAACGCATCAACGAATTACTTCACGCGCGAGTTTATTACCTACTTCGGTTACACACACCGATATCGATAGCATAACATACCTTATGAAAAAAAAATGCGTGCATTGCCTTAATCATGGCGTATAAGCAGTTCGTTTTACTGTTTATCAAGCTAGCAGCTAATACACTGAGCTTTTTCCCCCGTACAATTAAGGGGCACGCATTGTGCTCTCTGACTGATGTAATCATTTCAATATAACTTATACTTAATTTCAATTTCACATTGCTGGTAACTACAATATCATCCTTCTACTCTAATACAAGTGGAATGTGTAAATTCAATTGTAGACTGATGTTGCTTTTAAATCATCCACATTTCATTGAAAAAAAGAACCGATATTTTTATGCACTTTTATGATGTTGTTTGTTAGCCTTCAATCTCCAAACAGGGCAGAAATGATCCAATCTCGTAAAAAAACGTTTAAAAGTAGCATCAGTCAAGAACACTCTGGCCGATAACACATGGAGTATAAAAGGTGATTAAATACGAACGATCGTTATCGAATTACGAGTAAAGTATCATTCTCGTTTAACGTGAAAAGCACACATTTCTGATTACATAGCTAGCTTCTGGGCGTAAAGTTCTTCGAGTGGTGGTACTTCCGGTATTGGGTCCCGCCAATACGCGAAATGACTGAATTCGTCCGCTGCATCTTCTCTCCAAGCAGGGAATAGATGGTCAACTATAAAGCTCATGTTTGAGTATCTGTAAAAAATAATATAAACTGAAGACCTGTACAAATGATCCACACATTCGCTGATGAAAGTCAACGAACATGAATGTAGGGATTAGTATTAAATATTTCATTAAACAGGGTGAGATGTGTGGGTTTTTAGTACAAAGTTTCGGTAATCAATTTATATTCTCTGTAGAGGAAAAAAAAATTAAGGGATTATAAAATAAAGAATTTTATGTTCGAAGTACTTGGTTGAATATTCGTGCATGACAAACAAAAAAAAAGGAAAAATTATTCTGCAATACACAGTAACAACACACTTCAAACTCTTGTGTCAAAGCAAAGTATTAATAATTCTTAGATGAGTATAAATAAAGATATTAATTTCAATGATAATTTTATTCCATATGTTCAACCTTATAAAAAAGTGATTATAGATTAAGACTACTTAAGATGAGTAAATTAATGAAAATGTAAATGATGAAATGCAGTTGTGTAAGAACGTGTGCTTACCCTATAAATTATAAGAAGATAGGTAGAAGTTCTTGCACAACCAAATACCTCAAAGCATAACTAACAATACTGAACTAATAAAATAAGCTAAATTACTAATTTAAAAAAAGAGAAAAAAAAGCGATTAAAAAAAAATTGAAACTGCCATTGGAAAAATTACTGTCTACTTATACGTATGTGTACTATTCTCTTCATCTGCAACTTTTATAAATTACTGTGCCAGATGTGTATAAATATATACATAGAAATATATTGCATTGTATACAAATTATATATCCTGAGTATATGTATTATTAATCGTAACATTAAATATTCGAATCATGAGGTAGAAGTTACCAGAGTATCGAATCGAATGCAATACCAATGGCACGAATATACTGCTTTGTAATTATTACTATCGAAACATTAATAATTGGGCTAATAAAATGAAACAGCTATGGTTGTGCCGCCATCAGTAGGTGTTTCGCATGGGCAGTGGCGGGAATAACTCATTGACGATATCGCACTGACATGCGTAACTGCAATCACAGAAATATCCGACCTATGAACATCTTTTTCAATTACCAATAAGGTGAACACGTTTTCCTTTATATTTGTACAATATTCTGCTTCTTTTTTTATACTTCGTTAAGTGAATTCGATGAATTCCTTTTCCATTAAAATTACCATAAACATGCTAATTAGCAAATTAAATTTCATTCATTTGAGCGTACTCTAATGTGCGCAAACTATTTCTAAAATTAACATATTGACATGCAATAAACTGCAACGATTTTAACTTTTTTATCAACGAAACTAATAATCTCAGTATTACATTCAAAATAATAATATGTAAGTTTCTTGAACGAAATCTTTTGTGTAATTTCCTGTACAAGTTTTTAAAGTAAGTTAGTAGAAATAGTGTGGAATAAATGTAAATGGTTACTTACGAAGACTGGAATGTCTGCGTCAATTCGTGTTTCAATTCACCCCTGTGGTTGATGGTAAATATGCGCATAGTAGGAATTCCCACAGCCCGATATGCCCAAACATCCTAAAGGAGAGAACGATTTGATAACATGTACTAAAGTATCGAAGAAACATTCTAGTATTACACGATAACAGAATAGGCTGAAAGAAAAATATTTACATTAATTCGGTTCCCGTAACCAGCGTAGAAAGGTTTCGAACCTTCCGGGAACAAGGCTTGAATGTCACTGAGACACGATATTTTAAATTCCTCAGGTTTCTTTTCGATCACTTCACGGTGGAAAGCTGAAATTAAGCTCGTTGGATTTAGAAGCAACGGCCCTTCCGGAAGCGATAAATCTCCCTGCTTGATACTCTTCAGGTATTCTCTCGTGACCTTAGCTTGTCCAATTGCTCTTGCGGATAAATATAGCAATTTGTAGCCATTATTTTTTATCTTTGTAAACAACTGAGCAACGCCTGACTGAGCCCAGTCTTTGCCAACAATCGGTAGAATGTGACCCAATACGTCAGATTTTGTAATTGTTCCGTCAATATCGGAGATAACAATTTTGTCATCCCATCTCCATTTGTAAATATGACATTTACAACGAGTCGTGCCTTGGTAAGCCGTCGTCACGCTAAAAACAACTTCATTGGCTCCATCTTTCAAATCAAGGCTCGCCTGTAACAAAATAATAATCGACATCCGTGTAATAGGAAATACATTTGACAAGTTGAATTTTATGATTCAACAAAATCTACATACAATTTGAGTAGACGATAATCTTAAAGTTTTGCGATATTTTTCAGTAGATTCGTAATACAATCTTCTTTCTTTTGGTATTTTAACCCCTTGCGGTGATTCGTTTTGATTGCTATCGGAATCCTCGCTGCCGCTATAGCCTTCACCCTCTCTTTCGTGGTTTTTCTCAGTCTTGGTCATATTTTTTGATAATTTCGGACGCTGTTCTATCGCCTCCACGATGGTTGTAGTCTCAATGATCTGTTCAGTCTTCGCTTCTCTACTCGGTATATCATCAACTGGAGTGTTCTCTTTCGTATCGATTATCTGTTCTGAAATTTGTACGCTGATTCCGTCAGCTATAACAGGTGAAACGGACATTTCAAAACTACCGTTACAAAAGCAATGAATCGAATTAAATATTAACGCGTCTTACTCTGACTAAGCTCCTGAGATTTTTTAGGTGGTTGCGTGGAACGTCTCCATGAAAACCATGAGCTATAACCACTACGACCTTCAGGCTTGCCAATATTTTCCTGCTTTTTTTCTTCATGCATTAAAGGTAACGGCATGCACTGTGCGTACAAATTTTCAATTGTACCTTGTGGTAAATGTCTTTGAAAAACAGCATAGGTCATCACGATTGGACAAGCAGTTGCCCAATTGTAGAATTTTCCATTAATTTTTACAACTAAATTTGGATTTTCGTACAACTTTGGATCGGAACAAATGTCTTCGTAATGAAGCAAATTTTGATGGAAAGCTTCTTTAGACGGGCCAGTTTCGGTATCTAAGCCACCGCATAAAGATAAACTAATGTCCATATTGTTGTCGAATATAGAATGTTTCGGTTCCTCGAAATCACTGTCCAATGATTTCGGTCCGCCAATAGCACCCTCGACACTGTTAGGACTTTGAGGCAAACTCGGCCCGTTACCGGATTCGGTGTCTTCTTCATCTACTCCTTTACGATCTGAAAAAAATAATGTCACATATAAATACCACGAAGAATAATTAACAACTCGTTTCTACATAAAAAAATGTGTATCCTGAAGCAAGCAATGTACCCTTTACGGCCGCTGAACCTCTATGAGAGGAAGGAAAGTAAAGAGCAGCAACTTCAGGATCCAGTTCGTCGGCATTAAGATCGCTAAGGTAAATTCCTTCGGACTCTGGATTGTGTCTGACGCGAGAAGTTTTCTTCATAAACGAAAACATACCACTAAGCATAGATCGGTGTGCTTCAGCTATTATTAAAACAACAATTAATTAATTGTATCAAAGCATTAGCAATTATGCGAATATTATACAAGTTACTAACTGTTGTTCGACTGATTAGCAGCACTTGACGAACTCAATGAATTTCTATGAGATGGATGAGTCGACTCTGGTGGTAAGCTTGGTAGTTCACCCCATCTCCAGCTTTGTTGAAGACTCTTATCTTCTTCTCCATCCTCACCTTCTTGCGTAATTTTTCGCATTTCAAACTCTGTGTCAGACTGAACAGGTGAACATGGCCTAGAATCCTGATTCCTATTAAATACGATGACAATAAAGGATTGCAAATATTAATGATATATGTAAATTTATTTCATGTATACATTTCGCACGAGTCACGTATGTGCATTCCCGCATGTGTTTGGAATAAAACTGGAATATATATGTATTACTGTAAACGTAAACTTACTTTGTAACTTCAGTATCACTGAAGAAATGAAAATCTGTTTCAGGACGTTTTTCTACTGCCTCTTGCATAGAGATCACTGGTTCTGCAGAAGCATTTTTCTTCTCTAATTCTGCAATCGGACTTGACTCTTTTAACATCTTTAATGAATATACATGTATTAATAGGCAATCTTTAATGTTCGATTAAAGTTTCTATATGTAAACACTTACAGATTCGCTAACAGATTCATCCGGAACAGATGTGTCGTTTTCGCTCATTTCTGTTTGACTACTACTTCCGTTGCTGGTCTTTCTTTGAGATCCTTTTTTCTTCATGATACTTTTCCTCTTTCGTTTCCTCTTCGTTGAATTGTTATTCTTATTTTCGTCAACGTTCTCATCCTTCGAACTCTTTTTAATTATCGACACGTTTGACTCGTCACTCGACTTTTCTTTCCCACTGCTTTGCACGTCCTCCGTGATGGGTCTAAAATCATTCTTTACTACGCTAATCTTGCGAATTCTTTCGGTCGAAGTTACAGCTACAAAGGACTTTGGAGTTGACGCAGCTGGAGATGTTTCGTCGTCATTAATACCGTCCATATCAAAGATTTCTTCCTCGTTTTTTAAAGTATCATGTTTCGCTTCTTTCTTCTTCCAATCACTTAACAGTGCCTTTTCAAATTTCTGTCTCTGGTCAGCAGGTAGCTCAGGAAAATTTTCTTTGAACAATCTCTCTCTTTCCTCGCTTTTAAGGGCTGAATACTGTTCACATATCATTTGCTGCTTTTGCAATGTAGATATGTTATCAAAATTTTCTTTGAACATTTCTTCTCTCTCTTCCGAAGTTAACGACGCAATTTGAAGCCATTTCGCGCGATGTTCTTCTGGAAGATCAGAGAACTGTTCGATTAAAAACTTCTCTCTCTGATCTGGTGGCAAAGCTGACATTTGTTCCCATTTTTCTCTTTCGATGGATAAAACAGATTCTATGAGAATCTTGTCTCTTTGTTCGGGAGGAAGATCAGAAAGTAGGTTGAATCTAGATGGTGGAAAGCAATTGTCATCAGGAATGGGTGAGCAAGCCAAATGCGGTGGGATTTCAGTATCTGTTGGGGAGCCATCGGAACCAACTTCTTCGACAAAAAAAGCTTCTCCTGAATCTCCCAATTTCATGTGAATCTGTCTAGGGTCTCCATTTATTTCTATATCCACCTATCAAAAAACACAGTTGACCCATTAGTTAAACATATATTTAGATATATTCAAAATTATATCTGTACGTGCAAATTGAGTGTCATCGTTGACATTCTAGAAGTTTCTATATTATTTAAAAGATGCTTTAGCAATAATAAACTTACGATTTTTTCTCTGGAACGAAGTACACCGAGTTTTCCAAAGCGAACGTGAAAGGGCGAACAAGTAAATGATCCATCCGGTTGTTCAACAACGACGACATCGATGGCACCGGTGAGCGTCGCTGCGTTGATTTCATTGTAGAAATCACGAAAATTACTTATAAACTTCCCAATGTAGTTCATGCTGTACATCTTAAATTCGCGTATCGTATAACTCCTTTCAAAATGTATTTTCGATAGATTTTCACCGTTTTCTGACGGTGAAAGTGTAACAAGATATTTCAAAGTTACCGCGATAATAAAGGGACGTATCTCTTTAGAGATATTCCGAGGTGAAATCGAGATATATTGAGTTTAAAAATTTACTTAATCATATCGGGATATCGTATCTTAATGACATCCGTACGATTCATGAAACTGAACGTTTCTGATGAAAACGAATCGATGATTGTGACGAAATTGCGTTCGAACAAAATCTTAACGGCTCCACAATAAAACCGTCACTGTCTTGAAACGGTAAGGAACTGTCAAGGATTCGAAGCCGGGCTAATACTTTGAGTAACGATACAATACAGGTTTATCACGCGGAATGCGTAATAAAGATCGCAATTAACGAGTACACGTTCCAGTTCGCAGAACAATACGATCCATCTAACAGAATACACTTGCAACTTGACCGAAATGCGAACCCTTTGTTCTTATAGACGGTTTGATGAGAAATCCACCCGACTACCAGCAGACGGTAGTCAAAGTTGACGTTAGAACAGGTCACGTGCCTCTTTTCGACCAATCAGAATCCCGATACGCGTCGGTCAATAAGAACCGACATCACGTGATCGGACGTGCCGCTACCGCGTCTTTTGAATTGCCCCGAATCTGTAACAAAAGAAAATACATAAAACAATGACAATCGTTAACGAGGTGAATTAATTTTACTCCACATTCGTTATATTACATGCATTCATTTACAATGTAACAAGCAATTATAACGAACAACTTATCGAAACGGCTTTATTTGTTAAGCAAATTAATTAAAGTAGGACCTTCGATCAAATATTAATTTCAATGCGTATTACGTGACAAGCGTTGGTCGAGAAAATCCTTTAACCTCGAATTACGACTTATGATACATAACGAAACCGTATAACTGCGAGATTCGAAAGAAAATTTTCCATTATATAAGGCCGAAAGAAAGGTGGGACGTGAAATGTTTTCAATGCATTTTATCGCTGTTCCCAAAAGATTAATGACCGCTGAACCTTTAAGTGGGTAAATTCCGTGAAAGCAACGAAGTTTGTCGATCGTTGTACTTTGTTCTAACCACGGCGACTGTATTTATTGCGCTAACATGATTATTTTTATTTCAAAAAGAACAACTGAAATGTACACTCATGATTTTGTAATGACGCTACGGTTGTATTATCATTTAAACGGTTAGGTAATCATAAACGTGGAAGAATCGAAGACGACCAGGATTGGCGCGTCGCTTGGCTGCGCACGCGAACACTGCGTGCAACCTTTTCGACACGTTTCATCGATACCAACGGCAAAAAGCAAAATTCGTTTTACTATCTTACCAAATCTCTGAACAATGAAGGCGAAAACTTTGCATCGTCCACGTTAGAGACATAGTTCGATCAAAGGAAAGGTTATGCGTGAATTTCAAACAATTTTTAATTAAAAAAAAGCCGAATTCTCGGCCTGTGCCAACTCGTCGAAGATAATTCGAATGGAAATTCTCCTTTTTGGAATTCATATTTTAAGCAAAAGATTACGGTTTATCACGACGAATCGATATGATAATTTTATTTAAATTTAGGATTAAAGGACGTGTCTCGGCTGTCTCTCTTCGAATTTTCGAGATAAAGATTTCGTATATAGCGATTTAAGCTTGCGTAACTTAAAGAACGAACCCACTCTCATGACTGACAGTTGGACGAATTTCAAGAGGCTCGATCGTTGAAGTGGTACGTTTTGTAAATCGCTTGGAATATTCCCGTGCAGTATTCCTTTGTCCGTTTTTTGTCTCTCATTGACGTGACAGGTGTAAATATCTTTAACGTTAACGTTTCGATTCGTGACTGACGTTACGTATACGTTAACACGAGCGTTCCAAAAATTATGCTATCAAACCTTTCCACTGTAAGGCGAATCTCTTTTGTTCAAGTGGAAATTCTTCCACTAAATTGGTTGCAACCAAGGGGCACTGGCAATTTTATCAAGCAAGAACATCTCTGTTTGGATTTTAGTAAAACCGTGCGTTAATGCGTTTTATCCGTTTCAAAGGTCGAGGTCAGCGATTCGCTTCTAATCTACGAGAATAATCATTGAAACAAAGCTTTAATTTTCGTCAAATAAAAAGAAATTTGTGATTAACGATAGAACTAGAAAAACCAGTGGACGGTGGAAAGGGGGGAGAAGGCCTAGCAGCTGTTTCCGGGAAGAATCAGCGCGTCTTCTCTTTGGTGCAATTTGTTCCAATGAACGCTTTTCACGAATGCATGTATAAACGAATACGCAGCGTTATTTATAAAATATAATGACGGTGGAAGAAAAATTGGAAAACCAGCTAGAATCAAAGTGGGAGTAGAAAAATTTCTAAAAACTCGTTTCTTCTTCCTTTTACAGCCGTGTTCACGTAACATTACCACTTATAAACAACCATGTAACGTTATTTTCGTGGCGATTCGCTCGCGACCTCTCCCCTTCTCTTCGAAACTTATCTCTCACTGGTACGACGTTTATGCAATCGTGATCGTACCAAATGAAATCGTGAACGGATCAGAATATCGGGAATTATTTAAGAAAATATCTTCTCCTTTCACGGTTTAAAAATAATTTCGTATTCGAACAATGAACAATTTTCTCACGGTGCGGTTTATTGGTACACGCGCATAACCTCTGACCATCGCGTTACGACAATTCGCGTTTATGCAATGTTAACATCAGCAGTTTGTTCAATTTTACGTTAGTCTTACCGGCCGGAAAAGGCTGTTTCGACGCGGGAACGTATACGGTAAATGACGTAAAAGCAGTAAGCGAAAGTAATTCGTTAGTGAACACGAGCTGCAGCTACGGCTCGATACCAGGTCATTCCTTCTCTCCCGGGACACTTCTGCTCCTTTTGCTTTCGATTCACGGGTCGTTCGAATATCTCTATTTTACCATTCGGCAATGCGATTACTGTTATGGTACAACAGTACGCGTGTGCGAGTGGATGCAGACGCCATCGAACAAGTGGCGACGCGTAACTATGGCCAAGCGTTAGCTATAGTTCAATGCACCTTACCTAACATTATAAAATACTCGTTTCAGGAATGTAAGTGGCAACAGCCTTACACGGAAACATTTCACCATCGTAATCGTTACACAGCGTAATTTGGAAGAACATATGAGTCATAGGTATGTCAAGTTCGACGAATGCCAATTCTCGACACTCGTCCTTTCCGTGTTTACAGATTCATTCGTTTGAATAAGATTTCCTCGGAGCAGATTACCCAAAAAGGAATCGTTAGATAAGATTACTTGCAGCGATGACAAATAGGTTTATTCAAAGGCGTAAATATCCTTGCCAAGAAACGTTTCTAAGTAGGACTTTGTATTGAAAGTAATCGTCGCGGAAATTCAATTATGCATTGACGTGACTCGATCGATAAACAAGCGTCAAAGACGAATCCAATTTTGGATTGAATTAGTCGTTCTATTTCTGTCTATCTCTTTTGTTCTCATCGGTAGAGATTAACGATTCGACGATAAAATATCGAAATTGTCGACGGTTGGCCTCTGTCCAGGTCGATTCTTCGACCGTGGACTTAACATTGAACTCGGTGTATCCTACGGGCACATTTCTGGCGTTTCTTGTCGCTTCCACTCGTGGAAATTTTTCAACCGACCGTTCTTCTACACTTGAACGATTCACTTTGACGTTTAACAACGATTCGGGGAAAAGCTAAAGTGGAGACAGGAAATCTTGACGAAATTCAGGGGTATGAATAACGAGCAACGGCCTTGAGCTTTGATCGAGCTGCCTCTTTTAACGAAAATAAGCGAGATCGAGAAACCGTCTAGATGAATCTTATTGGAAACGGTGCCAAACGGCACGGGCTAAGAGAGCCAACTAACTCGTGCAACCGCTCTTCCTGTTTTTCTTCCTGTCTCTTCATCGTAAACACTGTCACGTTTTGTTCGCCATTGAATTAACGCGTACAGCGTGAATTTTATTTCTTATGATAAACGTACGGAATCGAGTTTAAAAACGATGTGACGCTGAATTACTGAAAATTGAGGTTATAACGCACAGAGCCGAGCCTAGAATTTCACGGGCCCGAGACAATTTACGATCATTAGCGTTATACATAATTAAGTTAATGCATTTTTTATCTATTCTTTGTTACTAATGAACACAGTATCTCTAATGGGTTCTGTTTACAAATTACCATTCTCCGTCCATTTGTTTACCGAACGACGCAATCGTCACGGCGCATAAGACTATCCTGTCCTTTAAATCTTGAGTCCTGTTATACCTGCAGTATTTGTTAAAATAATGCAAAGAAACGTATCGCGCAGAATTATCTTGGAGATATACGCGAAGACAGTAGCGGGCGGGTCGTAAACGCGTGCCTCCCGCTCTTACGTTTTCATTCATAAACACGTACCGCTCCTCGCTACAAATGGAAACGCGATCACGACGCAGCAGACCCGTTGGCCTTACTCACCCAATCGCGATGAACGATTCAGTCGTCTTCGAAGGAGGAAAATTCTTTTTCTTTATTTCCAAACAGGGAAAAATTCACTGGACGCCCGTTTGCTCAGCTTCCGAATTTCACAAAGGCGAACGCAAAACAGCCCGCGTCAATCCAATTCGCGCGAGCGACAGAGCCGAACTGAATCAGCAGCTAGAGAAGCTTGAACCTCTCTCGGTTACTGTGCGCGTTACTTTATCGTGGCCGCGCGAAATGCTCGCCGAATATACACGCGGTCTCGCGCGTTCGCGTCCACAGAAACATACATCGCAAACACGTACACAGGCTCGTGTAAACACGCAGCTGAGACGGAGAAAACGCACGCGTAGCCTCCTGTTTTCGCTAGCAAAACGCTTTCCGATTGGTGTTTGGAACTCGGACCAGCAGCCGAGCCTCCTTCTGCCCTCTACGGAGAAAGACCGGTGTGATGCGAAGGAAAGGAGAGGAAAGGAAACGAAATGCGTCGGATCGTTGACCTAGATTGACGCTGACTAGTGCGTATTCACGACCGCGATAACCATGTGACCGATAGAAAAACACATTGTTTTCGATATTCTGCTACTTCTGGTATTTAATATATCTATTTACGCTTTGCCCTCGTTCCTCTATCATTCGAATTTTTAACGCCATAAAAGAAACACTTTCTGCTTTCTTAGAAATCGACGTTTCACGTGTGTAAGTATGATTTTTATCGCTTTGAGTTACTTGACCCAGTCGTCGATCTTAACGTAACAGTAACCTTGAAACGAAAGAGAAAGAACAGGTGTAATCAGCGATGCAAATCACTAGCTAATTATTCTGGGAAAATATTGTGATACATAAACTCGCAAAAGAACTTGTTTAATATTTTGTTTACTATTATAGAGGGCCAAGTTATTTCCATGAATTTATGCGATCGTGTACGGAAAAACAAACGGATTTCGCAATCGAGCGGTAATAGAGCGAACGTCACAACGCGGATACGTTACAGTCATCGATCCGAGCTTTCTGATTGGAGGAGTAAAACCCGAGCGGTGAATCGTAAAGGATCGGAGAGGTTCGGGGAGAAGCTCTGATGCGAGAATACCTAGCAGAAAAACAATCTTGTTTCTGCAGGTAGTGTTTTGTTCCTAGTCGCGTGTCGATAAACACATTAGAATTGACAGCTCGTAGAGAGGAAGAAGAATACTAGAAAAATATTATAACACTGGTCGGGAAATGTATTTTCAATCCGACATTATCAGGCAAACTGTTGTTTGATCGAAACTACTAACCTATCTCTCATGTTTCAATGACAGAAAGCTTACATTTCATTATCGTTTACGATCGAGATTGACACATCAAATACTCTTTCACCTATGAAACAAATACTACCTCTTGAACTGTCAAAACATTTTGATTAACGACAGGAGGTTCTCGAAAACAGAAGACAAAGGAAGACGCGATACAAAATATCGCAACAAGTGGAAACAATGGTTACAAGGTTACGTTACAAAGGAACGACGAACGTGTTTCTCGTATCTAGCAATTTAATTAAAGCTTCCCCTCGTATCGTCGTGTTATTGTAAACAACGATGTTGTTGTTGACCGCGCGTATTCATGGATATCTACTTGGCGCGTTACTCGTCAAGCGTAAAAACAAACGAAAGGGTAAAAATAACAAAATACTTACGCGATGCGATAAACCTTCACGTCAGATTACTTTTCTCATTGTAAATGAGGGAACCATCTTAGATCCTTTATTCGTTTTTCTACGAAGCACTTTATACCTTAGTTTTTCTGACAATGAAAGCAGACACGAGCACGTGTGTCGATTTTTCCTGTCAGTTTGTTTACTCGCCGATAACCAACTAAATAATGTCGTTAAGGTAGTTACGCAAAGTAAATGTTTTACAATCTTCACGAGGGCACCACGTAACGAACAAACGACGCTCGTTTATGTCGATAATATCGGACAATCGTTTTTCTCAGCGAGTAATCGCAACCCGGTTCGAGTCCACGCTTCGCTTCGAGATATCGTTCGCCTCGTCGAGTTCGATCGATAACGATTCCCTAGAACAGGGGTGAGCAATTGTTTTGGTTCGTGGGAGGTTAGCAGCTTTTAAAATGATTGCATTGATTAGTTAACTTTGCATTTCAGAAAGGTATAAATTGTACTATAAAATATAAAGTAAATAAAATAGTGGCAGTTTTATTCAATTTATTTAAATACGAGACGGGAAGGAAATCTCGATTCAAGGCAGATTTTTCTGACTGTCTTGGCGGGCCGCTATTTGCCCACCCCTGGCCTAGAATTATGCTACTCGTAGATAAGAATGCTAATTGTTGTTAAAAATACTGCGGTCGAACAATCGTGCTTGTGTGATAAAACATGCAACGCTGTTCGACGCGAATTTTTATTTTCTTCCATTTTCGTGTCACTGGCGAAGTAGAGAATCTAATTTCTTTTAGTGATTCTTTTGGAAGTTAACCGAAATGCAAAAAACATTACCTTTTTCGATCGAAAGAGCGTTTATCTGTTGCTTCGTGGGAGTCATTTTTATATCTTTTACCGAACAGAAATTGGAAACAGAAAAGCACCAAGAAGAATGGTTTCGAATAAATCTAACCGACTTCGTTGACCACATAATGCCTCTCGTATCGAAATATATCGTTGAAAACGAGATGGATCCATTGATGATTCCGGACGTCGGTCAAAGTTTCCGGATCGTAGGTGTACGTATGTCCTTCGTTTCTCATTAACCCTTTCGCTGCCACGGTGGTCCCATGGGACCGGCGCTTATCTTTTCATTTGGGCCAAGATGGTCATTGGTAACCATCACTAATTGTAAGAAAAATGTGCTATTGGCAACAATGTACCATTATATTAAATTTTTAATATGAAATCTGTGGCCCACTGGTGCAAGTTCAAAAATTCACCTGGCAGTGAAAGGGTTAAATTCGTTCTAGAAGGTGGCACAAGTTCGTGTGCGAAAGGAAAAGTAGGTCAGGGGGTCGAAATCGAGATTTTGGATCAATGGAAAAACGCGTGAAAGCGAACGCGAGACTTTCGGATTGACGAAAGTGAAATAAACGAACGTTGAACGATTCGAAGGAAAACGAAAGTGAAGCGAGGACGGCGCGTGACCGATCTCGGTCGATGAACCTCATTTGCTTGACGCCTTGTTTTCACCTGTTCCTCCCCTTTCTTTTCTGCTTACGTTCCTATGATACCAATCGAGGGCAAGGTGCTCTCCAAACGTCCATTTTTTAGCATCAAGTATTTTAATATTTATTTCCGATCACACAAGAAACAAGGCTTGTTCCAGTTAGCTGGAATTCCTGTCGAAGTCGTTGATCTTCTCGCGTCGAACTCGACATTGAACTTGGTCGAGAAAAAGCTGCCTCCGATACGGCTTCCAATCGAAACGAGAACAAAAGTGTTCGAAGACCGTGGACTTTTTCTGTTCGCCTAACCCACTTTCGTTTCTCGTTTCGGGGCAACGAACATTGAATTTGAACTTGAGCGAACGAGAAACCAAATGGTGAAGGATATTTTCGAGCGTTGACTT
Source organism: Osmia lignaria lignaria (assembly GCF_051020975.1). Lineage (NCBI taxonomy): Eukaryota > Metazoa > Arthropoda > Insecta > Hymenoptera > Megachilidae > Osmia > Osmia lignaria. Next base: position 8,418,568 of record NC_135033.1, on the reverse strand, counting down.
TGCTCTGACAAACGTCCTTCTTCAATTCTCGTTTCCGTTTCTCTTTCTCTCCTTTTTCGTTTTGATTTTCATTTTTACAAAAATATGTATCGAAAGATAATAAAAACAGCTGACGATTAATCCTTCTTCACTGATACAATTAAAATTGTTATCTTTATAATTATACCTCTCGATTTGATTGATTGAATGTTTCTTATCTTTAACGTCAAGGATGGAAAAAGTAATGTTTTTCTAACCAGCTAGATACCAGAAGATACCTTTATATCAGTGCTTTTGTGTTGCGAGATGATTGTTTGCAACGTTTTTCGGGTTATATGTGCACCGAACAAATATTCCCAATTAGATTAAAAAATCGAGTTTTAATGATTTATTACGCGTTCAGATTAAAGGGATTAACAGATTAAAGTCTTACCAATCTTTTTTTCAGCCGTTACTGATTCTACCTTCGTTGCACGCTGAATTAACGTATTCCTTCTCTTCGGGATCCATGCACTATTTGTCGAAGTTAGAGCGTAATGGTACCGTCACTGTCTCATACACAGGTCAAACGTTCACCATCGATGGAAACGTTGTGTTTGACAGCATTTTGGTAACTATATAGTTGACTCAATGGAAACCAGATGATACCTAAAACAATGTATTCTCTTGCTTTAATATAGCTCACCTACGATTATTTCATAAAACTACTATTTCTAATGCAACAGGGCAAAGTATTCGCTGATGCGAGTTCGGTTTGGGTCAATTTCAGGATCAACTTTAATATTCTCAATTGCGAGTTCACTCTAAAAGCGATCGAGCTATCTAACATCGAGTACGTGATGAGTTTTTTAAATTACTGATTCGTTAAAAATTTTTTTGAATTGTTTTAATTAGGCTTGTGTAATTAATTTAATACCATTTATTGATTTAGATTATCATTCTTATTTACGTATCAAAAGTAGATTTATCATTATCTTGTTGTTAATATGTACAGTACCTACTTTCGAATCACTGTCAGAATCACTACCAAAAATAATTCTTTATCGCAGGTCAATTACTATCTCCATTGTAGGAGGTACTTTAATGGAACAACTAATAACGCCTTTTACTAATATCGTAACATTTCTAATTAAAAAGGCGTTGATGAAGATGATCGAGAAACGAATAACGGAATTATTTATTGCACATTTCGACCAGATGAACGAGATAGCTTGTCCCTGGAACATTTTGGAATTACACCGCTACTGGTCTAAATATCAGAGTAGCGGATTCGAAATTAATTAATCAAGATCCAGAAATGAAAGATCAATTGTACGTGTTGTACTCGTTAAGAGGAAAATAAACTATGTGCAATAATGAGCTCACTTTACTTCTAATAAATTGTGAAAATTTTCCAAACTTTTGCGTAACGATTCCTTTCTTCGCATCCTGTATTTGCGGTGTTGTTAGTTTTTTTAAGATAATCAAAGTACTTGACAATGAGAACGATAATGCCAATAGAGCTCGATAAGGATAAGATACGATCGGATAAGGGATCAACCAGTACCAATAAAAATAGAGAAAGCAGATTGAAGACAGGTAGTCGAATCGTTGACAATTGATCGTTCAGTATCAACGGTGCACCATGGCAGCTAAAATTCAATTTCTCGTTTTGTTGTGCGTTTCGGCGCTGTTTGCAAGCGGTTTCGCAGACACCGTCGATGTCGAGTAAGTTTACAATTTATTATTAGATTAACGATTTTCCAAATTATAAGGAATTCTGATGAATTCCATGAAAATGAAATATTTCATTTTTCCCGACACAGAGTAGACGATGCACTTTATGGGACAACGACGAACATCAGCTCGTTAGTCGACATTATGATACCCCGGCTTCGCGAATACATACTGGATAAGGGAATGGACCCGATGAAATTGAACAACCTGTATCAGCAGCTGGTATTTGTTTCTTTTACGTTCTACTATCAAATGCTTTCTAATGGAATTTTCATAGAATAGTTATAGTGAAAACAATTGAGATTTCTTTAAATTCAAGCGTCGATTCTTTTACTTTTACAGCCAGGCGTGGTCATACGTAACAGAGCGGTCAGTTTGACAAACGGATATCTTCAAGGGCTATCAAGCATAAACCGAGTAGGCGACACTATTTTAATTTCCGACGATAGTGATGTTTACACTGTAATTACCACGTTGGGATTCGATGTAATCGACGTAAGATGAACAAAATACTAGACGATACCAACCGCTTTCGTTCTGACAATGAGTACGAATTGGAAAAATGTATTTTCTTTGAATATTTTTAGGGTACCTATGACTACCTGTTCAAAGATTTCTTCATTAATAGACGGGGACTGATAAGCGGACGTTTCATTAACATCAACGTAAAAGTGGTAGCGGACGTGAACTTGAAAGATCGTCAAATTGTTCTACGTACGGTCAACATCGTCAAAGTCGGGTAATTATCATTATCTTCGCATAAATATTTATTTTTTCAAATTTTCTATGCTTTATTAATTAGTTATTTGACGGTTAAACGATGTCGTTGTAAATGTAACTTTATTTTTCTAGTCAAATGTCCATAACCTTCAAAGGGCACATAATCGATAACGTGGTAAATCTTATACTGAAACATATCACGAATCGTTTCCGTGATACAATTTTATGCACGGTGGAGAAACAATTAGTCGGGATCGCCCAACAATACGTAGACAGACTGCTAAATAATCTTCCACTATCCGAAGAATTTATGGTGAACAACAACATTCTGAAATCTGTACCAACTTCAGTCAACATCATAACAGATGATTCGTTTTCGACATATGATATGGAACAGGAAACATTCGTATAAAGAACAATGTACTGGTTACTTTCGTTAAACATAATAAAACGCATTAGAAATTACTCGTTAGAGACTTATTTCGAAACGTAGGCCCCATCAAAGATGCAAAACGACAATATCGACAGCGACGCGGAAGTGCTTTTGATGCGCTATATTACGAGCGGTATCGTGCATACAGTTTCAAAGTTTCGATGATAGGTTACGTCCCAACGGCAGGGGAACTTTGATCAAGTTGAATTTCTCATGTTCTAATCTGACTTTTCAATTATGTGTAAGACATCTTTGATAGAACAATTACTTCTGTATTGATTGTGATACCTGCGCGCCCAAAGTTTCAGTTGCGAAGATTTCTCATAACCTCTAAGGATTGTGCGCCAAGGTGAAATACAGATCTTTGTTTTGAAAGGAGAAATATTTTAACCTTTCTAAAATATGCTGTTCAGTTTTTCAACCAATAAAGTTTTAATTGATTTACCTTATGTCAAGAATTTTTTATTGAAACAAGTTGGAGGTCGCGTCGAATCAGGTTGAACCGAGCGGTGTCGAGCGGATCCGAGTCGAAGCGAGTACGACCGAGCAAAGCCGAACCAAGAGGATGATGCGACGCCGCGGCGCGGCGAATGTTGACGGCAAGATTACGCTAAACGAGAGACGGACAAGCGTCGTCGGGGAGCCGAGTTGAGCCGAAACGTGCCGAGGAAAGCCGAAATGAGAGCGCAGGACGCTCGCACAGTGGCAGATTGTGGCAGATGTACTCTTCGATACAAGCAACTGTCAAACTACCTTGCGGTTTTGCATTGATCCAATAACGAACAAACCATAAGACGATAATCAAATTATATACTACATACACATTGTGATCGACGCATTAATCAGGACTTCTTAGATTCCTGAACGTTTACGTAAAAATGGATACGACGAGGAGGGAATGAACAAAGTAACGATCGAAATGTCATATGTCGACCAATTAAAGGGGCATTCATAGATATGTTTGAATAAAGTAGAAGGTAATGTTGTGTTACAAAGGGGAAAGGGCTAAGTTAAATAGGTAGAATCGGAAGAGGTGAATTTGTGTGTGGCAAAAGGGTAGGGTAGAAACAATTAAACGTTACAGGCTATAATCGTGAAATTGGATCTTAAAAAATAAAAAGCGTCTCGTAATCGTAATCGTAACCGTAACCGTAGTCGTAGTCACGATGATAGTTTTGAATCTGAATCGTAAAACGAGAGATAGTTAGGGAAAAGAAAGGAAGGAGGAGAAAAGATCAGGGTGGATAGGGGTAATGTGATGATTTCGCGTCTGCAGGCTCGCGAGGGAACTCGAGCAGAGCTCGCAAGCGGTGGCAAGCGGTGACGAGCGAAGCGGCGCCGAGTCGGGCCGAGTCGAGTCGAGCGGAACCGAGCGGAGCCGAGAGCAAACTCGAGCGAGGCCGAAGCCGAAGCTGAAATCGTGGGTAAAAGCGAAGGAAGGCTTGGACTTGGGTTCAGCGAGGTACCGCTGGTTTGCGAGCGGGTAGGCAGCCAGGCGGATCGGTGTGTCAGAAGCGAGTAGGGCCGAAACCGTGCGCGAGCGTCTAGTAATCGACTGCTGTTTCTTTGATCGAGCGACATATCGGGCTCGTTTTTTTAAGCGAGTGCGCATCTTCCCGGCTGGACGCGCGCGTGTACCGGCCGTGTATGGACGGCGGCACGCGTGCACGAGTCGAGGAGGAAAAAGCCCTGGATTCGTCTCGCCTGCGATCCTCTGCTCGGCTCGGCTTCGCGAGCTCCTCCTCGGCTGGCAGCTCTCGTATCGCCAGGCGCAAGAGGAAGAAGAGCAGACGACAGCAGCGACGTAACAGTAACGTCGACGACGAGGACGAGCTCGTCGTCGTCGGTGGCGGTGACGTTGGCGTCGGCAGCGGTGTAGGCTCTTCCACTAGCGGCGGAACTCTCGACGCGATCCCCGCGATCAAAGAGGAACAACAACAACAACAACAACAACAGCCAAGAAATCGGCAATCCCACACCAACGAACCTCAACGAAACTTAACCAGAGGAGGAAGCAGCTCGCGCGCGGCTGCCTCCTCCCTTAGCACCGGCATCACGCTTCTCAACCGTCGAACTGCCAACAAGCGATCGTCCAGGAGATGCAACGCGAACGCCCGTAGGAACGCGATGACGATGGATCTCCAGAGGCTGATCGCAGAGGTTCACGCTAGGCCCGCGATCTGGGACCAGAAGAACGTCAACTATCACAATCGCGACGTCATCCTGAAGATGTGGCGAGAGATCGCGAGGGCTTGCGAGGTCTCCAGTGAGTATACGCCTCGCTCTCTTCTTTCCGCCTCTTCGTTCCAATAGCGTGGCTGGTTCGTACAATGTTCCGCACGAGGTCGCACCGCGTCCGATTCCAAAAAGACTAGGTGTCCGGAAACGTCGTAGCAAAAAAAAACTTGATACTTACGCGATACAATTCCGTGTATGAGATACATCGTTACTCATTTTTCGTTGATATCAAACGAAAAATGTCGTTCATCGCGAGATATGCACTTAAACGAAACAAACAGGCGCGCGCGTCGCGTCGAGTTTCACAAGTTTCACAAGTTTCCCCGAGGAAAAAGCTAATCAGCGCATTGTTCGTTTCCAGCGGACATCGCGAAATCGAAATGGAAGCACTTACGAGACAATTTTCGGAACGAATTGAAGAAAACTTATCGAGGAAAATGCGACGGTGGCGCCAACGAGCACGATTCGAAGTGGGTTTGGTTCAAAAGTCTCTTTTTCCTGCGAGATCAAATGAACTCCAGGGTGATCGGGTGTACCATTCCTCAGAATTGTTCGTCAGCACTTCGCTCGTCGCCGGTAGGAACACAGATCGAACCGCAGATAGACATTCTAGAAGGTCACGAGGAAACTCAATTCGACGACCTAGATGGCGATTCTTGTCAATCCTTACTTTCGAACGACGATGCTTTGCATCAAGTTATGCCACCGCCTAAAATGAACAAGATCGGTAGGAAAAGAACTTTGTTGGATGCGATGGAGAACGATTACACCGAACTCGATCGTAAAAGATTCGAATCGCTGCAAAAGAGGTTAAGCGTGTCGCAAGAGGAAGAAGACGATACTTATCATTTTCTAATGAGCGTACGAAATCCACTCAAAAGTTTACCGCTCGACAGGCAAATGTTTGTCAGGTTAAAGATACAGGAGCTCGTTTACAACGAAATTAATAATTGTCAGAACCAACAACAGTACGAAGGATCGCAGGACGTGAAACCTCCCCGAGCAGTGAACACCGGCGGAGGCTGCGGTACCAACGAATCTCGTTGCGGCGCCGGTGATATTGGCGTCGGTGGTGGTAGGAGCGACGGAGGTGGCGACGTTGACGACGATGGTGGGGGTGGAAATGAAAGCGTAACAGGGGTAGGACAGAGTGCCGGCAACGCGTCGAATCACCCTCCATCGTTACTTCAGAATTGCACGACAGAGGGTTCCAACGACGTTGCCTTCTTCGGTTAATTTAATTTAAATTTTAAGATGTGTAGGATGACGGTGGTAAAAATTAAGGAGGCGTTTTTCTCTCGTCTTGGGACCGTCCACTATTAGACGTCAATGGAGCTGAGGTGGACGGTCCCTGTCTCGCACGCCTGGGTGTTATTCCTCGCAAAACTTGTACATAATACTACGGAGGCCGTGATGGACCGCTTGCGAGAAAGTCAACGACACCGACAGCTTACCTTGCGGCCATCACGAGAAGGCCCAGGCGCCGGAGAAACGCTCAAAAACTCCCACAGATGTAAGAATTGTAATTTTATGAATAGAAAATAAACAATGGTATTTTTTCAATAATCCCTCCTTGGTAACGCTATTCATTCTTATCAACGTACAAAGGATCTTTCTTTTTTAAGTTAACATCTACTTACGATTATTCACGAGACGCGTCTGACGATAAGCGCATTGGATGGCGCAATAATTTTCCTCGTTAATTGGTTTCACGCTACCTCTCCGCAACGCATTTGGGGTCACGGTTTCTGCCCACTTCTCGGTCTGATTAAACAGCGAATTGAATGTACGGAAAACTGGGCTTTAGTTCTTATTCAAGTAAGTACTGCTATAGTTAATTTTAAATTTAGACAACGTGCGATATTATCGCGGGAGATAAGCATCTGTTCTTAGAAAAGCATCGATAACGAGATGCTTGCGACGTGAAATAAAAATCATGATCGCGATGAAACAGCGAATCTATTTTTCCCGATCGATCCGAGTAACACTGAACGCTAGTGAGACTGACAACGCTTTTAGCAACGAACCATCGAGACGACTTTGAAATCGTTTCTACTGTTCGTCTAGCTACAAAAAGCGCTGATCTCTTCATTTCGCAAGGCTACGTCGCCGATGAAATGCATCACGCATGCATCGCTTCAAGCACAATGCCCGTTCTCCGACAGATCCTATTGTGTTTTTCTATGCGACTGCAACGTTTGCATCGCTATAATCTTTCGAGAAGCTCATGAATACAGGATGTCCCTTGTAACGTCGCCGCCAACATAAATATTTCACATCCGCGACAAACTGATAATTTGTGAGCTCCTATTATTATTAAAAAGAGAAAAAGGAAATAATATAAGCCTTCTGGTTCTTATATCGTTATAGGACCTTTGCAAGGAAGAAAATTAATTTATCCAACGACGTATCGTGTTCCCGACTAATACGACAGAGAGAGATTCATTCAAACGTACATCATGGTGCATCTGTCAGGATGCATATTCAATCGACGTCCTAGCAACGGCGCACAGAATATATCAGCCTTCTATAGAAAGGTATTATACGTACCCACGTGTACGTTCCATGCCAAGATAAAGTCGTTCGAATCGAGTTTGTACCAGTTGCTCGATTGTTCGCCGTCCGCTGGTACGCTGTGGTTATTGAACATCGAAGGAACGGCTCGCAAATCGTTTTGAATTTAATTAAATCAGGTTATTAGGTACAGTGTAGCATGTCGAACCTGTGGTTCAACCCTCTGTTGTTCCGCCGATACCCTGTTAACTCTGCTCCATCCTATTTGAAATTTTTTTCTTTCAAACACCCACGAAGCTTTTATTCTAATTAAAATTTTTTATGTTCCAGGCAAAACATCAACGAACCCCGCCACAGTTCCTCGTTGCTCGACGAGTTCCACGCAGAGCCGCGATTTCAATATCAGAAATTTGTGGAATTTCAAAAGGTTCTTAGACACGAGATCGCGTGTATCTCGACCCGTAACGTACAATGGGTAATTCCATTTGACGTTGAGAGAGATTTCGCGTGACAGGTTCTCATAGCTATCAGTTGAAAGGGAACGGATAGAATCGGAGGAGTGTCGATCGTTCTTTAAAGGAGTTTCAGTTATCGTTACTGGTGGCTCCCTTGAACCTCGTTTCTTCTTTTCTTCGGTACTCCGATGCTACTTCTTCTATTCCATGGGAATTCGCGAAATAACGAGGTAACTTCTCGTTCGGATAGAAACGCCGCGTCGTCTAGACGGGATGCGCTGTATTTGCACGGTATATTGCACCAGTTGAATAGCTTATTCGAAAGTCTGCCTCGCAGTCTGCTCGACCACTCGGTTTTTCCATACAAAGAGGATTAGCATCGTCCTCTTTGTCTTTCGACGTTCCTCTCCTTTTGCCCTTCCATTCTTTTTTCTCTTCTCACACTTTATCGATCCATTCCCTTTTTCCTTGTTTCCACCTTCTCGTTCTTTTCTTCGCCGACGAGCGAAGCGTGCTTTACCAACGCTTTTCCAACTCGGCGCAAGATGCGGCTCCATCGAATACCTCTTCCACTTTGCATTTTTGCTTATGCTTACCAGAAGCCAACACCGACTGCCATGCGCGTAGGATTACGAAATTATTAAGTGTAAATAGAAAAAGCGTGTTTGCATTCGGTCTGAGGCTGATCGTTGGCAAGCAAACGAGACGCGGAAACGACTGGAAGCGTTTTCCTTTGATCACAGAGGAAAACGCAATCGCTATCCCTTTTTTCCTTTATCCCGACGTCTCTTCTTTATAAACATAGCTTTTACATCGAATGTCGTCTACATACGGAAAAATAAAAAGGAAGAAACAGCGAACCGATAGCTGGAAGCTTCTGAAAATATCAAGCTTCCTCGATTTCAATCTAAATGCAAGTCCACCGGTTATTTTCACCGTTAAACGGAAGAAATTAACGCTGGTATTTTATCGAACAACCCAGTTTCCTTATCCTTGCATATTACGTAAGATTCGAGTGCTATTTCTGATCGCGTTGGAAATAAGTTATTTATCCAATCCAAGGTATCGAAGAATTGCCTTTAATTTCCATAATTTCCCCGGAGTTCTGTCGTTTCCCTTTGAAAAAGCAGACGCACCGTCCTTAGGAAAAAAGCAGTCGGATGAAACTGGTCTCGTAGCGAAACTCGACCGGCGTTTCTTCTTCTGGTTCCGTTCGAAGGATCTTGGAGGAGATCGAAAGGAACGCGATTTGAAATCGTACTGCGGTCGTAGCAGCGAAAGTGATAAAGGAGGATTGGGCGGATAAGGAGAGCTGTAGTTGGGATAGGCCCGAGAAGGTGGTCGACGGTGCAACATCGTCAGGCCCGGGACCGAAACAAGAGAACACGGGACACCGAGTGTACGCGCGAAAGCGAACGGAAGCCTGGGGCAGTGGAACGAACGGAGAGAGGCAAGCTTCAAACTTGGTGGCTCGTCAGTGAGACTTTAGCTAGTGTCGGAAGCGGTACATTTCATTACGATTCGTAGTCGCGCGCGAATTTTCAAGCCACCGAGGAGGTGATGCCCCAAAAATCAACGCGATTCGAAAAGCTACGAAAACCGAGGGGGTTTTGAATTCAAAGAAGAATACTTCATCCTATATAACTCCTCAAAGTAATGTTACCAGTAGATAACTCGAGTGTTCGAAGTCACGAATTACGTTCTGTCAAATTAGTGTTGTGGTCGAATGTGTCGATTCTTGATTGACGGTGCGAGTCGCTTGAAGGGAAGCGAATTTTTCGAGGATCTAGAAAACCAGCCATCTCCTCTTGGATGACGCAAAGTAAGTGTTCGAACGCGACTATAATGCGAATAGAGCTCTCGCGCCGCTGGTAATTAACTCGACCGACCTTACGACATTGGCAACCGACACATTCCGTTCGTTTGCTCGATCGATCGAGACAATTACAGTCCCGAGACAGCGCTTAATATCGTGATCGTTTGTACGTTTCGCGAAGCGGCACGAAAGCATCGCGAATGAAATTCTGCACGCAGATGAAGTTAATTATGCCCTTTGCTGTTTCCATCAACCGATTTACGTTCGGTAAATCATCGCCTGACATTCCACCTGGAGTCTAGGTCCTAGACTCTTAGACTAGTGTATCAAATTTCCTTGTTGCACGAAACGTCTTTCGACATTATCCATGCATAGATACGTGGGTACAGGTTCCTTACACCTCGCCACTTTCTATCCGTTCGTTTACGAATCTCGCTAGACCCGCGTTAAATCGATCTTCTCGAGAAGAGAAACGCGTTGATAGCGGCGCCAGCGTTCCTCAACGGCGGCGCCTATCCCGGCACCTACGGTAAAAACCTACCGTTCGCGTTTATCCTGCCTACCAGTTCCGACCTATCTACCTAACAACCTACCTACTTACCTACCTACCTAACAACCTACCAGCGAAAGTATGCTTTTAACGAATTCGCATGCCTCTGCCGCCTAAAATCTTACTTGGTCAACAATATTATAACGATGCAATTTCTGTGTCAAAATGGAAGAAAGGTACTATAGAATATAAAAGAAGGGTTTTTATCCTACGTTTTGTACGCTACACGCGAAGCAAACGTCTACGTGTTTACGCAAATCGCGTATCGCGTCGGGAAAGCGTTTCAACATCGCGCTCGAAAGTGGTTACATAAAACAACGAAAGGTGTTTGCGGAAAAATTTGCAAATAGCTACATTTTGAAACGGAAAGTTTAGGAAAGAATGGATTGCACGGGAGTGTGGAAGGACGTTGAGAAAAATCCCTCGACAACCGACGACGCTCTTGAACAACGGATTCGCTGGTTGTACCTTATATGGCGCGAAGGTTCGCGCAAATGCACGCTATCGTCTTCCAATCTGGCAGAACCGGCCTTCGAGTTATGCGAATTGCCGCGTCCCGTTTTCAAATTTCGCAACCCCACGGACGCGTACCGAGCTTTCCGCGATTCCGCGGCATTGAGGTCAATGTCGCGAAAACGCGTCGTAAACTTTGCCTTCGATCGGCAATTTTTCTGATAAGCAGATGCGTTCGCCGCCGTTAAAGGTCGCTCGGTCACGAGGTTGCGACAAACGGAGGAGATAGAAGAAACGCGCTGGGATCTCGCGAGTTTCTATGTTGGGAATTATCAACGAATTACTTAGATTTTACTAGCCGTATTTTTCTACCATGAAAACCGGCGAGACGCGAACGATCGACAAATTGGACAGCGTTGACCCTTCGTTAAGAAGGAAACGTTAGGAAGCGAAGCGGGGAACGCGGCGAGTCGAGGCGTGGCGATGCATAAACTGTCGCACTCGACGGACTCGTGAAACGTGTTTGCGCAGTCACGTTGGCAACAGCAGCAGGGAATAACTTCCATTGGACGGTAGTCGGGTTGCGTCGCGTTCAGTTGCGTTCTACCGCCTCGAGTTTGCGCAAACCTACTCGAACGCGATCAACTGCGAATAATCTCCGATCCAAAGAAATAATCATTGTTAATAATTATCCAGTAATCGCGTACCTGGCCGATCCTTTGCCGAAGGAAGGACTTTGCACGGACCCGGAAGAATCGCCGGACAACGGCAGCGTCGCCGAGGTTCGTTGACGAGTTTCGTTCGATCATCGGCGCAGGTCAGTCGCCGCGACGCAGCGGACTTCAGGGTACACTCGTGTTTGTCAGAGTCCCATGCAAACCTGGTGCGTGGTTTGAGCAAACTGTTAGGCACGGGTTTTCAAGTGCAAACGTGCACGCGACCGGCGTCTGGCGACCAACGATCGCCCGTTTGAGAAGCGGCTGAAGGATTGGCGAACTGCTGGCCCCCTCAGTCGGTCGTCGAGAGTCGAGAGCGAAACCATTCGCGTTCTCTCGCGTTTGCCGCTCGGCTGTTCGCGTTGCTTCAGCAAACTCGATCCAACTTGGGTCGCGTTGCTTCGAGGGAAAACGAGTGTGTCGAATCGGAGTAACGATGTCGACGTCGGCGGACCTGGTCGGCTATACGCACGACTTCCTAGCGGAGTTCATACAGCTGTACCGAAGCTATCCTTGCTTGTGGCAGATCAGGTACAAGGGGTACAAGGACAGATTGCTGAGAAACCGTGCTTACGATGCCCTCGTGCAAAAACTGAGAGAGGTAAATCCGGTCGCGAACAGAGAGACCGTCATACGAAAGATCAACACTCTGAGGACCGCGTTCAGGAGAGAGTACAAGAAGGTGAGGGCATCGCAGAGAGTGGTAAAGAATCCTCGACGACGTTACAGATCCTCGTTATGGTACTACGACATATTAAAGTTCGTCGCGGAACAGAACGAAGCAAGCCCGTTCGACGAGGAGGGGGATATTACGAACGCCTCGGCATCGATGGATCTCTGTCAAGAGGAGATGGTACGACCTCGGACAAATCACATTTTTATTTCTATCTAGTAACCGAGACTGCGCGATATCTCGTTCTCTCTCGAACGATACTCCTCGGGAGCGATCATCGGGGCTATCGGCGATCGACGAGAACTATCGCGATCTCGAGTACTTGTGTTTTCTTCCATGTATGCGAGTAAGCAAGTACTTACGTGCTCGCCGAAATCGCAGTAATAGACATTTTAACAGCGATACGTTTCCGATATCACCGCTGAGTCTATTTCTCTCCTTTTCTTCGTTCTCTCTCTCTCTCTCTCTCTCTCTCCTCTCCCACTCTCCCACCCTCGCGTCATCGCTCTCTTTCTCCTCGCGGTCCTTTATCGATCCGAAAACTCGACGGCCGCCACACGCAGGAAATTACATGTAAATCGGAAACAAAGCTGGCAACGTTTGTTCCCAACCATCTCGCGAAAGTATGAGATACCGTAGGAGGTTTCCTCGATTCAATCTATTCTGGGAGAAACGCAATTTTCATTTCGATAAATTCATTATTTTCTTTAAATCGTTCAGTTACAACTATCGAATTACGTTTTTCTAGTCCGTCCAAACCGACGTAGACAAGATCGAACCACCGTCGCCCGTACCGACACCGGAAGCCAGCCCGCTCCCAACGTTCCAGCCGGTGATCCTGGAAACCGAGGGTTCCTACTCCAGAAGAATCTCCTCTTCGACGATCGAGCCGTGTCGAAGGAAATATCAGCACGAAAGTTATCAGGAGCGTCAAACGAAGGAACAGAGCAGAGAACTTTCCCCGAGACCGTTCGCTACCTGCATGACGGACGATGATTTCGAAACGTTCGGTCGTTACGTGGCCAGTAAATTGAGGAAATCGATGCCACGGCAGTGCATTATCGCCGAGAAGATAATCGCCGACGTTCTTTTACGGGCGAATCTTGGCACCTTGGAAGAAACCACTTGTCTTACGGAGAAAGTACCCTCTCGTTGCTTCTTGGTTATGGGCGATCGTTAATCCCGCCGATAAATCACGATCGAGCTAATCGACGTCCCTACATTCCTCGCGTATTTTTCCCCCCTCTAAAACGATATCCAAAATTCCGCGATCCTTCGTCGCTATGCTTTTAATTTGAAATCCAAGAATTCCTAGATAAATTGGAGAACTACCCCGCTCGGGCGGGAAATTTTATTCCATGAAAATTCATACGCGGCTCCGTTCCGATCGCGTTAACCGTCTCAAACTTTTGCCATAAAGGTTTCAACTTAATCGCTCGACCCTTATCACATCTAAACGAGTTGCGCATGAGTTAGGTGCTCGTTCCTTTCAATTTCTTTAAACTTTTCGGCTGAAAAGTTTTAGCCATATTTTTCGCAACACGTTTGTGATAAGCGTCGGTTACGATGACGATAATTAATGTTTATTGGAAAAATTTGCAACACAGTGTCTCCTATATTTTAGCAGCGAGATTGACGCGAAGACGAGGTGGCCGAGTGGTTAAGGCGTTGGACTGCTAATCCAATGTGCTCTGCACGCGTGGGTTCGAATCCCATCCTCGTCGATAAAAGAAAATATTTTTTGCCTGTCTCCGCGAGTGAAATATATTTAATCGATTCTTTTCTTTTACAATCGTGTTACGTGGAATAGAATTCAGGAATCCGATTGTAAATAATTAATTCATTCTATTTAAACGTCATGAGACAGCAAAAAGTATTACAGCATCAGAAATGTATAGCTGTATTTCATAATATTATATATTGTATGATTTTTATTAAAATAACTATTCTTATAAATTGTGTTTAATTAAATACAGTGATAAATGCAAAAATATACGATCCACTTTTTGCATATAAAAGTAACGTGTTTCGTTTAAATTCTAAAATCATGTATATTTGTACAGCATGACTGTACAATCAGTTCTTGGTTTGCATAATGAGATAAAATATGTTTAGATAACGAAGCACGCTTTCATCGCTCAGTTGCTAATGTTTCCAACTAATGTTCCCTCGCAAGAAAAAAGGATTAATTACCTAGTAAAGTGGTTGATTAATTTGAGTACAGTGAAAACTCGATAAATGTACTTAGCACCTCGAATCCGTTGTTCTTTGATGTTTCCGAAAGAAGGATAACAAAGTTTAGCGCAAGAAGGATAAACAAAGAGAGAAAGATTCGCAAGCACAACATTTAACCCAATATTATACTACTAAATGTTGACCGATTTCTATCGTGTTTAGCTTCATTTTAATTAGAAAAAGTATAAAATAAAAAATTTTATTCTGTGCATTAGCATGGTCACACTGACACGGGGCATTTAAACGAAGGCAATAAATCCCGGTTTCAGTCCCTCTTTCTACTTTAGCTACTGACTCTTTCTACGTTCGACGGCGTCGGCAAACTACAATCAAATCCCAAAAACGATTCTCCTTGCGGACCGGCAATAGTTACATTTATAGAGTTTTCACTGTATAACCAATGTGCTATCAAAATAAAATTAATTGTAAATGAAATTTTCTTAAAAAGGCAAAAATAATACTCCCCGACGGGGAGTCGAACCCCGGTCTCCCGCGTGACAGGCGGGGATACTAACCGCTATACTATCGAGGAGGAGATGTTAAAAGTTTCTAATTTGTGGGATAGTACCTGATGATATCATATTTGTTACCATTAATATAACAAACGGTTATTAAATCTGCTAATTACGCTTTTGTCAGGAGCGAAACACGTGCGTGCACACAGTTCGATGGACGCAGGACAACTGTCCAACGCAAGCGTCCTCGATGTTGCCTGCAGGTAGGCGATACCCGAGCGCGCAAGATTTATGATGTACACTATTGTATCTGAAAGGACACATGCCGACACTCTCGAGAGCTGGCTCGATTTTCGAGAGCTCTCGGCTGTCGAACAGTTGCCGCTTTGATTTTCAAGCGATTCCGACAGATGTGTCCGTACCCTTTCTGTTTAGACGCGCAGATGTTTGTTTAAGGAATAAGTAACGCGAATCGAACGTTTGAATGCAAATCAGTGTTGTTCGTAAATAGATCACGTAATTGTAAATAATTGCTTCGGTAATAATTTTTTTTAAATTTATATTTGCATTTAAAAATGGCGGTTCAAGGAAATAACAGGGGCTGAAAATAACAGCCCGGCTAGCTCAGTCGGTAGAGCATGAGACTCTTAATCTCAGGGTCGTGGGTTCGAGCCCCACGTTGGGCGGTTTAAATTTTTTCAATTTTTTATAACTTATTATTATTGTAATCGGAGAACAAAAGAAAACGGGGAATCATTTGGTGTACCTTTTCTATATCAATCACTTGCGAAAGCAAAAATGTCGTCGCGTGATTCACCGTTCGTTGAGTTGCATCACTGCACGCAAAATGCATCCTGTTAGAAACAGACCTACGATCAACCAGTCTTTTGGATCATTCTTCACTGTCTAATCAAAATTAGACACTTTATCCTTTACATTGTCAAGGGTTGTTTCGCGTAACCACACTCCCTAACACTAATTCAATAAATAAACAATTATACATCGCAGATTCTCGAAAATGTTATAAACGCTGATCAAAAATTTAACGGGCAGCGTTATTCTACTGTTGTCGGTAACAAGAAATCGTCGAGTGTCGTTAGAGTTTGCAAAGCGGAAGGGTTTCGGAAGACAAAAGAAAGTACTACGCCCCCGGGTGGGCTCGAACCACCAACCTTTCGGTTAACAGCCGAACGCGCTAGCCGATTGCGCCACGGAGGCGACTTGTTTGCTGATTTTTCATACATTTTCGACTTGTAATTACAAGAAATTGCGAAAGAAACACGGTAGATAACGAGTAGACTTTGAGTAAAAACTTACCCGATAATTGGGAGCCAATCTGCGTTTCAGCTGTTCGACGTTCACGACATTGGACGTTAAAAATCTCCACCAAATGTAAGAATATTTCTCGAATATATTGGCTGGTCTAGAATTGATGCGTCCCGCGCGAGGTCCGATACAAGAATGCCGTGGTCGTTGCGGAAGCGTTCGTCGAAAGGTCCCACCACTGGCCCGAAGTCGATGACAGACATTTTCCAGACACCCCGACCGTCACGCTTTCCCTCGCTCTTTATAACGCGCCGTGGACTTTAACGCGTTAGTTCTTAAACAAACGAACCGTTTTTTGCAAAACCGTGATTGCAATTACGAGAAGGTCGAGGTACTTGAAAAACGAGCGCGATGCATTCGGGCCAACAGAAAAATCCCTGACGATTAATTCAGTGGCACGCGGGAGTAGAAGTTGTAGGATGTTAACGCGCACTTGAAGCCCGAAGCCCGCGTAAAATCGATTCAAGATCGCAGTGGGTCCCTGGCGGTGAATTACACCCGCGATTCTCGTTCGACTGGTTGCGCGGGAACCGAGGAGAATGCACGTGCTGCTCGAAGGATGAAAGCGAGGGAGTAGGAAAGAAAAGCACGGGTGACTAGAGCAAAGAAAACAGCCTCGCGGCTGCGTTTAAGGGTGCCGATTGCGACGGAGGGTGTTTCGCTAAAAGTATTTCGCAGCGAACCACCGGTTAACCCTTTTCGTTTCGCCGCCAAAGGTGCTCTCCAAAACTTCCAGCAATTCCCGAACGACTAACGTTGAAAATATTCGTTTATACTTCAAGTTTAAGGGCGAAGTTCCAAATATTTCTTCTCCCAGTGTTACATTCTATTCAAGTTTCATCAAAATCAGAGGGGAAGCCTCGACAACAACCCTTGTGAACGATCAACGCAGAAGAGTGTTGCGGAATCGCGTAGGACGGTGCCGAGGTGTGAGTCTCGGTAATTGTTCGTTTTCTTATTTTCAATAGACTCGGTTAACCGCGCGATCGAGTATTACCGTTCCAGTGCGTTAACGAGCCATGAAGCGAAGCATACAAACGCTTCTAACTACATCGTTTGCGCCGAATGGGTGCAATGGCACACGAATACCATAACGCACCCAACGCAACGGCACCCCTGCTACCCGCTACCTGCTTCTCCCTTGCCATTCGCAAATACGCACGAACCGGTCTTCGAATCGAGGAAAAAAGAAACGGAAGGACAGAGGAGAGTCAATTGACCGTTAAATGCAGCAAACTCCTTCCAAGTGTGCGAACCGGCAATTACCGTAGCCTGCGACCGTACCTTCGACCTGACACCAGCCGATTCTTTGAAGAAACGTCCGCGATCGGGGACTTTTTCCCGGAAGAATGGAAAGAAAGCTGTGTCCGTCCCATTGTTGTCGCGAAGGAGCTGTGGGTAGGAATATACAGGGTGTCCTGGATCTTTTTATTTTTAAAAAGAGAATCAGTTCCTAAGATGACTTTTCCCATTTTTGGGTAGAGCTGTTTTTATATCTTTACAAACAGAGAAATAATGGAAGGTTGCAGAGTTAAATAGGACACCCTATAGGAGAATACGCGTACGGTTCACCTCGTGACGACACAAGTTTGCATCAAGGTGCCATTGAAACCTTCTGCAGAGAGGCGACAGTCGGGTAAGCCCTCCTTGGAGAAACATTTCTCTTTTCGCGCGATCACGCTGAGACTCGTGGGTGTGTCGCGCGTCGCCTCGAACACCTACCACCATCGAGCATTTCCGGTTTTTACCCTGCCTCTTCTTTTTCTTCCACGAGAAATTCCTCTTTCTTTTCTACGCTCCGCGCGATCCAGCGGGCCAAGAAGTTTCATGGAAACAGAGAGAGATCCGGCAAATTACCAGGACATCGATTTCAACGTCGAACCGGCAGACACGGTAATTAAAAGAACGAATCCGTCGGAACGTTCGTCGGCCGGAAACTTTGAGGCGAAACGAAATTACCAGCTGCGTTCGATAATCGCGTTACTCTCGAGCTTAATTGAATCGCGAATGATCGACAACGTCGACCTACCTCTGCAGCGGCCACTCGAAACGTTCGTGGAAACTCCGCGGAGGGTGAAGAATTTTTCGTTTCTAGAGATGAAATCGCGGAATACTGCCATTGAAGGCGATATCGTCTCCCGCGACACGCGATCATTTCTAAAACGATCGGCTCCTATCTGAAATAGAATCGTCTTCGAGGATCGATGCGTCCAAAGGTGCCTTTACACATCGGTATACCATACTGTAATTGTCATTAATTTACAAGACAGCTACTAATTCAATGTAAATCGAACAGGAAAATACTTGTTACAAGTACCTGTATCAACAGCGAGGACAGGGAATACCCTACCCGGCTATTTGTTTAAGCCGGGTTTACATTGGTATAGTTACCAATCAATTAATTGACCTGTAGGGTTTCGCAAGAAAACACATCGAGACGTGCCTTCTCGAGTATGCTATTAACGTTCTCGATGAACCGTTGAAAAAATCGCGAAATAACCTCCTTAGAGATACCCATTGTTGTTTATAATATATTTTTACCAACTCGAGATACTCGAGACGAAGTCTTGAACGTTGAAAGGAGGGTTAACTAGAGCAGCTACTTGTAGGAATAACCGTTGCAAGTATAAAGTATGTCGATGTAAACTCGGCTGAAGAGGTTGATCGCGAAGGGTAGATTTCTTGGGGATCTCGATTGGCAAAAGAAGAGGAGCCAGCCCGGGCTAATCGAAAAGCTAGCGGCGAACGAAGAAGGGTCTCTCGATCTAGGCTTGCCAACGTGAAACAGAAAGGATTCACAGGAGGGCGTCGGAAAATCGATATTTATCCTGGCAGCGATCCAGAGTGGAAACGGTGCCAACTTGGATACGGATAATATCTCGCGTCCTCGCCGAGATACCTACGTAATTATCGTCTCCACGGTCTCGCGTTTGCCCTTCCGCCACCCACCTCCATTTCCCATCAACTCCCTTCATCGCGAGCCAACAATTTTCCCTTTTCTCCTATTTTTTTTTTTTTTTGTCACGCGGCAGTCGAAAGATTAAAGAAAGTTCGCGAGCCGAGGTCGAAAGAGATCGAGCGAAATCGACTCGACGTCGACAGACAGACGAATGACAAAGTCGAGCATGCAAATGCGACAAACCCGGAAGGCATTCGAACGATCGATAATTTTTCTCTTTGTTCGCGCTGCTAACCCCGAAAGGTATCCGTTTGGATGAGCGCGAAGCGAGCATTTCGATACCGATAATCAAAAAACCTGAACAATCGCGATGAAATTTCCCGAGACACTTCGCAACCCTTCTCGAGGAAGCGTAAACGTGCAAGTATCTTCAGTGACGATTTCGTGAATGAAGGTACACCGTAAAATCGGAGGAACTCGTCTTTTCCGCGATAACACTCGAGCAAAAGGAAGTGAATTTTCCAAAGACCCCTCGATTGGATCAAGCTACCCCACGTTGTCGAAGGGTGTCCCCGTTTAACCACCCTTTCAGGACCGTACCGAACAGTCTCCTCCTGTTAATCGGTATGACAAACTGCTCGATGAAAATCGGCAACCTTGATTCCATCGAAATCAACCCCAATTCTTAAAACAGATTCTCCTTTACGAAGTTTCTTTTTAATATCTCTCGAGAATTATAAACGATGGGGGAACCTTACGATCTCTGTCGTTCGGTCGATTTACGTAATTTTTCTTCCCTTTGTTTCCTCCTCGAGGATCATTACAAGCGCTATAAACGATAACGGTATCGGACATCGAACCCGATTCGTTGGAAGGCAAGAACGATTAATAACGCTCGCTTGTTCGGACAAATAACAAACGTTTAAATCAGTCTGGACGTTCCGCTGGTGGCTCTCAAAGAACAATGGAAAAACTCGTTCGGAATTCTGCGGAGTACTATTCGAAGGAAAGGGCAAAAATCCGGTAATTGAACGCAACGTAGTCCCACGGCGATGGGTATGGCCGTTCGTGTCGATATTCTCTAGGGATGCGTCGTATCGACGGAACAGAGAGCCGGGGATAGAAGAGGATAGAGCCAGGTTCGAAGCGGGGGAGGAACCCCTTTCGACTACGGCCCTGCAACGTGCCCGCCCAATAAGGGTGCGTAGTAGGCGCTCAGTCTCGCTCGGACACTCGGTAAGGTAGGACGTTTCGCTCGCGCTCCTTTCAACTGTCGCGTGCCGGTCGCATCGTGCTCTCGGGATCCACCGTGCATTTGATTTCTCTTCTCGAAGGATTCGCTTCTAAATCGAATCGAAACACGGGGATAATTCAAGAAAATAAATTTGTGATAATTGTGTGCCGCTTGTGTGAAAACCACAGATCGTAACCGATGGGGGATGACGTTCGATGGAAAACGAGGTAAGGATTCGTTTTCATCTCATTGCTGTCTAAAGTACACGGAAACCAGGAAAAGTATTGTATTTGTAGTCTCTAATGAACGATTCAAATTTCAACGGAATTTGTCGTTCCAGCATCGTGGGTAGGCTCGATTCTCTCTTCGCTCTCACGGACACACACGATGCGACGCGACGCATCCATGCGTCTCGTGTCCACCACGCGAAACCAATTCGCGATCGAGTTGCAGCTCCGTGGCTCTTCCAAGAGTCGCCGATAATAGCCGAGTAATCGTACGACGAAACCGATACCGTTCTCGGACGCTGTAGATAGGGTACTTGGAAATAATCGTGTCGTAACCGTAATGCGAGTCGTTGCGAACCGCGTTACCCTCTCGATCGTTCTCGCGAAAGAGAAGAAAGAAAAATTCCAACAAATAAGAAACTCCATTTTGTTCGGGATCGTTATGACGTTTGGGCGAACCGGCCGTTATCGTTACATAACCTATAAGTTGACCCGACGGACGAGCTCGGTAAGCTTCTCGCTAGGGCAAAAAGCATGTCGTTGGTCCGGATGGTCGCCACGTTTCTTCCAGACGGACAGCTTTCGAGCTATTTAAACCGCGGGCCAATAAAACGTGAACCGCGGTGCGAGTTTGTCGCGCGATCGTTTCATAGAGAGAAGCGAAAATAGATTTGTCGCTCGAGTCGATATTGCGAACGCAGCTTTCGGATGGTGTCATAGGCGAAGGAAAATCCTTCGGGTGCATCGGCACGAGCATGGGAATCGTTTTAAGCGTAACAGCTATTCGTCTTCTTCACGCTACCAGCCACTTCCGCCTCCGGTCATCGGATACTCTGTTGGACGGTTTCTAGATGCATACTTAGCCGTGCATCGCGCGACACGCCTCGAGATTTCGCACGATATTTACTTTAAACAAGAAGTCCCTGCGGAAGCTGCACGAGGAAGGTCGATCTTATCGGAGATATGAGATCGACGCGATAGGGCACTCTACTCGCAGCGGGGGGGGAGGGGGATGTTTGTTTGAAAAATATGGCTGCAGAAGCTCGGAAATTGAGCGACGACGCATCGGTGCTCGAAGTTTCCACAGGGAAGAGTTAAGCGAGCGTCGGTCCGACCGAATCACCGCATTGCGGCTCTTCCGGCCTCGCTAACGAGCCAGTATTTTTGAAGGGGCACGCTCGAAAAGCGTGCGGGTGTAATCGAGCCGCGATGAAAAGTAGAAGACGTATCGAGGTGATGTCGAAAGCCGGGGATGAACGGTCGATCAAGATTCGGGAGCGTGGAACCGGAAAGGAGTTGACGCTTCGCGCTTGATTTAACCCTTTCAGTTCGAATGTTGTCTCGGAAGACGGGCCTAAATTTCCTCCTTTTGTCATTAATTATTAATTCCCAATTGAAAAGAGATCTGTACACAAAATGCCCTGAAATGCCCTGAACGTTTGAAGGGCAGCCATAAGAGCGTTTGCCTTGGGCCACGCGGAGAATAGAAATCGCGTCGGTCTCGCTGTCAGAGGGTCGACTGAAACCCCTGACTCCGGTTGGGACTAGTTCTCGTGGTGCACTTTGTTCCGAGGACTCGCACTTCTGCTTCTACTTTCTACTTTTACCCGTGCTCTCGTCCAGGCAGCGAAAGGCGCGCGAAGGGAGGAAAATGGAAACGGCAGACCTTCTCACGACGAGGACTCGGCAAAAACATTTCTCTCCTCGCCCTCTTTATCATTCTGTTCGTACCTCCTCTCGCCCATTCCGCTTCGAAACTGCGAGACACTCGCGATTCATCGTTTCCATCTCCGATTCGAACCTTTCTTCCCGAGTTTCGCTTGAAATTTCATCTCCTCGACGGGTGCATATCGGTGGAATGGAAATACGTGACCGATCGGATCGTTGAATGTTTTCTCTGGAACGGAATGATGCGTTTGAAGAAAGAATGCTTTATTATGTAAACGCATCGTTGGCCTTTGTATGCGTTTCATTCCAGCGACGAGTCAATTTCTCTTTCTCGGTTAACAGCCATCCAAGCTGTCCAGGAATGTTCTCTTTATCCTTTTAAGACTCGATAGACCGACTAGTAGAAAACTAGACGAAGAGAATAGAGCCTGGATTCCCGAGCTGTGGGTCGCTGTAGTCATCTTTTTTAACATTCTAGTACCCGATGATGTTAACATAGATTTTTAGCAAATGAAAGGAAAACGAAGGTCGAGATTCCCAAGTTGTTAGAAAAGGAAATCGCAACTCGGGGGAAAAAGGTTGGGAAACACTGGTTGCTGGAAAAACTTGTTCCTTCGTTAGTCGACCAGTTTCCGCTTTTGCGGAGCCGCCGAGAGACGGTTTTCGCAGAAATTGTTGCTGGATAAGGTGGCTAGCTTTCGTGTTAGACATCCACTTACTTGTAAAAGTTGCGGCAGATCGTTCTCTATGAAACGAACCAGCCACTTTTCCCCGAGGTACCTGGCAAATTTCCATTCGAACGGACGCCTCTGCCCCGCAGCCGTGAATTCTCACGGTTCATCGACTTTTTCGATACTTTCTTACCTTCCGCGCGATCTCTTTGTCCGCGACGAGACGCGGCGATCGACATTTTTCTCCATTCTTCTCGTCTATCGCGAAACGCCTTCGATTTATCACCGATATAACACCGGTGGCTACGAAGAGGATATCCACGGAACGCGTGACCGCGCTTTACGTTCGCTCCGGGGCAGCTGCGAGAGGCGCCGCGGATTATTTTTGGTCAGGAGGATCCGAGGGGTGGCTCGTTCGAATTAGTCGTTTCGAGGGAGGGTGCGTCGACAACTGGAGCAAAGGGGACGCCATTTTTGCCGTTTCTCCCATCGGACGTATTCCGCTTAATGTTTCATTTGCATTCACGTACCCGTCTCGCGCCACCTGGAAAGGTGGCCTCGTTATCGAAATCGAATAAAACACGCGGCGAACGATTCTCTCTGCTGCCAGACTGACAATCACCGTGCAGGGATACAACGACTAACTCGTCTCCCCTGTGAATTCGTGTGTTTGGCCGTGGGCCAAACACCCGTTCCAACATCTTTTGCGTACTTTGAATACGCCACGCGCTGTCACGCGTACGACTAGCGGGCAGATGGGGCGAAAAGTACGCGCGTCGAACGGGAAATTGTACTTATTTAATTTATTGACCGCGAACGGGACGCCCCTAGAAATTTTCTCCTGAAATATCTCTTTATACGTACACTCATTCGTAATTCCATCGATTTTGTGCAATAGACCCACCCCGTTTGCCTTTACGCACCCCCGTTGCGTTAGGGATCCGCCTACGCGTTTTCGTGTTTGCTTAATGACTGATTCCCCTTTCGAAATCTAAGACTCACCGACGTACAAATTGCTCGAAATTTCGTTTATTTTTTATAGTTATCTTGTCCAAAACGAGAGACACTCTCTCCCTGTTTAGCATACCGCACGTGGATCATCCAAGCGTATAAGAGCATCGATTCCAAAACGAAACTGTGTCGAGGACGCGAGCCCCTTTTGCTTCTTTCATTTACTTAGACAGCTACCGCGTAAAGAAAGCGTACAACTCGTTGTACAATTTTCACTCTCTTTCCCTCTGGTAGCAGACAATTTGTCCGTTACCAAGTAACCGGGCGTAAGCGAAGAGAAACTAGTTCCTTTGACGAACAACCGTCTATAGTACTTTCTTCTTGATGGTACACGACACTCTCGCGTCCTCCTACGCCGCTATTCAGCTCAAACTAATTCTGCTTTGTTTAGAGAAGCGTGCTAATAGGATTAAATCGAAGCAGCCGCGACGCGACGCGGTTCTTCTATCTGCATTCGCGCATCCGCGAGCCTCCTTGCTTTTATAAACGAAGAAGAGCGACGGTAATGAAATTTTGATTTGAAATTGAGACAACTTATCCAAAATTCGACTGGTGCAGCCTTCGAAAATAGCCTACCTCAGACTCGATTAATTAAGGTCTATGCACCGGTGACCGCGTAACCCTGGAATTGCATAATTTTGGCAATCGTCCAAAACGAATCTGCCGGGACGTAATGTATAAACGTCTCGAGGACCGTGACCGTTCGCTCGTTTACCGAATCCATTCTTATCCATCGTCCCACGAGCACCTATGCTTTCCAGGAAAAATTAACGCAAACGCGATACAACTCTTTTTACCGACGACTGAAAGCCAACGACTGCGTAAAAGCAAAAGAAATCTCGTCAAAGGGGTTGGCAGTAGAGTGCGTGTGTAACGTTTTTTTCGAATTCGCCCTTTACAACTTTTCAGGCATCGCAAACGGTGCGGGACGAAAAACAGACGATAGCGGGATTCGAGTAAGCGCAGAAGAGTCGGGGGATCGGCAATTTTTAATTACTCCGGTCGATCACGCGCCAGAGCAAATAGTATTTCTGTCGCGCGATTTCCGATATCCGCGTTTCCTCTCGACTCGACTCGGCTCCTCTCGTCTCGTCTCGTCGCGTGCAATTAACGTCCGCGCGAGCCGACGGTGAAATTGTCACCGTCCGACTGTATCGAAGCAACGAAATTAACGAAAATGTAAATCGAGCCGGGGGCTGAACGTTTACCGAACGGACCTGCACGTTTTCCACCCCTCGTCAAATTGAAACGTCGCGCCCAAGGATCCCGGACCGGTGTCGATCCGTGAAATAAAAAATCAAACGTTTCCCTTTTCCGAAGTTGCATCGCGCGCTAGCTTATGTATCACTGACTGCCTCCAGCGATTTCACGCTTTCGATCCCATGAAACTGCTGAAAGCAAAATTTTTCCCTTTTGCTTTTTGTCACTATAATTTAAACGCATGGCGACAGCTATGCAACTATGCTAGTCGTCGTTGAGAATGCAGTACCAGGTGTTTATCGCTTCTAGCTTTTGCACCTCCTCGCAAGGTTGCTGAGAAGGGAAAACGCTTCGAGGAAACTCGGGTGCCAGAGAGGGAGGATTTACCGCGATTTCAAGGAATAATATTATAAGGAAATTATACGCGAATTTTCTTTGTTCAACAACTTTTTATTCCGTCGCATAATTTCATTTTAATTACCGGTGTATTCGGCGTTATTCAAGGGCCAATTATAGCCCGTTAATTCGTCCTACGACTGGTGTCTGTTGCGAGAAAAATAATAGAAAAATGAGGGAAGTATCGCGTAACGATGGTTCGATGAAAAACACGGCCCGGAACGAAGGGCCTGTACCCGTGTATGCACCGCAGCGCAGCGGGACGCGTGAAGCGCAGCGATCGATCGTGATTCGCGAGGATCGAGGATAGATCGGGACGGACAGTGGAAAGGTATCGATCACTGAGGCTCGTAGATCCCGGGGGTTGGCTAGGGCGAGAGAGCTGGAAGGGTTGCCATGACGACCAACGTTACCCTGCCGTAGCAGGCCAGCCAGGGGTGCTCAATCGAACCCTTTCATCTTCCGTTAGCAGCTAGCCGCTCGCGCCTATCTTTCCTACCCTTCCTTTTCTCAACCCTTTTCTGCCTTGCCTCTTCCTCTGCCGCAGCCGTCCCGCGACTCGATCCGTTGCTTATCTCGATGCTTACCCTTTTTGTTCTCGGGGCCGAGGCTTGCCACCTCGTTCGCGAGAACGTCAGCCGACGTGACGCGTCGCGACGGGGATGTTCTCTGGATCACCGTGGACCAAACCTTCTCGACGACCTGTTGTCACTCGCGTCGCCGAAGCTTTCCATTTCCGACCAACGCCGTGATCGAATTACTTTTTCATTCGGTCGACGGGAAACTGAGAGAAGAGGTCGTAAATACGTTTGGTTCGATGATCGATAACGGACAGACTAGCGCGAACACGAATTCACGGGTAAAACCGGTGAACTTGGCTAATTGCAGATGATTTTTAAGAATTTGCGTCACCTAACTGCCGTGGGAAAAATAGGAAAGTAAAGTTGTCTTAGAGATATCCAGGTAGCTAGATAATCTTTGCCCACCCAGATACCTAGTGGGTAACCCAGTAATCAGGTATTCCACGTATTTGGTCCGAATCAATAGACTTAACCGTATCTAATCCATCTGCAACCATTGGGTAACGCGTCAAGCGTCGACGCTTGTACATATCTTCCTTGTTACTAAATAGCCATTGTATCGGCTTTCTTTCTTTTCATTTCGATTCTCGTTAGTTCGTCCGGTCGCCTTCGAACCTCGTCGTTTATAAAGTAGACAATGAAAAGACGGTCGTACAATGAGGAACAAACGCGAACCTTTCGATTCTTTCCCTCGGCTCGACGATTCTTTCGACAAATTTCCGCCAGGACGCTCTCGATCGCTGGATTCCCTGTTAATTAGCGTCTCGCGTACGTCGACGCTTTTCCCTTGTTCCCACGAAAATCTTTCCTTCTCGTCGTTTCCCTTTCTTCTTCCTCCCCCTTGCATAGTTTTTCCTTTTGAGCCTACCTGTCGCCACAGAGAAACACTTTCGCTCGCTCTCGGTGGAACGTCGATCAATGCCGACCTACGACCCTTCTCCCTTCTTTCGGATACGTTTCAAACGCGTTCCTCTTTGATTAATTATTTTTCCCGCTTTATAATCGTTCGTCCGGAACGATCGTCGCCGGAGATCAAACGCGAAATCAACGAACGGAGTAGGCTATTTTCAAGCTTCTTCCATGGAGGAGGGAATCGTTTGAGTTTCGCGAACGAACAACGCGTCACGAAGGAGCGCGAGGCGAAAAATCTTCTCCAAAGATAGGCGAGCGTGAGTCAGTCGGTGGAGAGTCTTACACGACACCGACGACTTCCTCCGCGATCGTCGGGCGAAACTACGATTTCTCTTCTGTTTCAGATTCGTTGGCTCGGATGGTCGAGGAATGGCGCGAGGAGGAGTTGAACGCGCGTCGGCTGACACGCTGACACGCTGACACGTTGACGAGTTGGCTGGCGAGATTCGAAGCTGCGGCACTCGAAGAGTAAAAAAAGGCAACGAGTTCTGAGCCGGTCGGTCCGCGCGCGAACCGAATCGATCGGTAACGAAATGGACGCGTGGCCGCGTATAGATCGCGGGGTTTGATCGGGAATCGAGCAAGAGGACTGGCAGCCTCTGGACGAACGAACGCGGAAAGTTCTTTCGCTCCGATCGGCTAATTCCGACTAAGGCAATCTTCGCCGAATCGTACGGCGAACATCGCTCAACATGTTCGGGACGAAATTTCGCACGTGGATGGAGGCACACATCGTGCGATCGAAAAAGAAGAAGGACAGGAAGAAGGGTGACAAGGGGTTCGATTCGAACTGCAACTCTCCCAGAAACTACGCCGGCAACAGATCTCCTGGATTGCATCAAGTCAGTATTTACCCTTTCGTTCCCGGCCGATGCGAACAGCAGATTTGTAAGAAAAAATTTGAGAACAGCGCGAAAATTACGCGCGGTACCTAGGTGTCTCGCGTCGACCTTTTCTCCGCGCAGCTTTTTTGCTCTGCCCTTAAAACGAGACGAGTCTGCGAGAATAAGGGTGAGAACAGGGAAAAGGAGGAGAAAGAAGAGGTACGGGCTGTGGAGAATTGGCTTCGTTGTTTCGTGACCGCTGAAAGAGCCGCTTTTCCTCTTCTTTCTCCTCTCTCCGACTAGCTCGTTTTCCTCTACCGGGCCCTGGCTATCCAATTAGACGAATACCGGCTGCCCTCTTCCACCCTTTATCTCTTACCGCCACTTGCCGCTACTTATTCGTCCCTGGCGACGAGCCTCGCTTCAATTTTACTCCGTACCTCGCTCGCTAAACGCGCGAAAACAAACATATCATACGAACGGACGTTTTGCAGGTTCATCCGGTGGATTCGCCGACGAAGAACGTGGACGGAATCCGGTTGCACGAAGGAAGCAGCAGCCGCAGCGGCACCGTCACCACCTCCTCGGCCACGTCCGCCGGCACGGCAAGCGTCAATCTATCCTCTCCGGAAAGCGCGTACAGCACCGGATACTCGACGGACGGTACCTCGCCTGGAACCAGTTATCCCCCCGAATATTACATCAACATCCGTACCGGAACTCATTATTTTCAAAGCAACGGCGTCCAAGGTACCGCGAACGCCAACGGCAGACCAAAGAGGCCGATCGACGCCGCGGATCAACCGCCTGCTGCACTAAACTCGAGACATGGGAAGTTCGACGACAGCGTCGAACCGTCCTTCTCCGCTAGTATGACCAGCAGAGACACCGATCACCCTTCGAGAGACCTTCGCACCAGCACCCCTAACGAGGCACGTCACGTCGATTTAACGCGACTTCGTTTCTTTTCCCAAGTTTCGTCAGGATTACTTCTGAAAATGGTAAGACGTTTTTGCGCCACTTTCAGAGGTGATGCTGTACTTTTTCGAAAGCCACCTTGCCTCTCTCTATCTCCTCCGATCGATCGTTCGCAAAAAAGGAGCGAAAAGAGGGACGCAGGCTGGCCAGGGCAACCGGAAACGATCGATCCGTCTCCCTTTTGAGCGGCGGAACAATCGCGAGTGATCGTTAACTTTGTTACAAACAGAGCAGCGAACGTCTGGGAAAGCAGAGACCGAAGCAGCAACAGCTAGCGCAATCACAGACGCAACAAGAGAGGTACCATCGACGGACCGAGTCGTTTTCAGCGGACTCGTCGAGAAGCAACCAAGCTGTACCCTCGTCTATACCACCGCCGCTGCTCTCGCCCACGGTCCAGTCGCCCCGGGAACGATCTCGAATTCGAACTAATCCGTGGCTTTCGGCCAACTCGTCCGGCTCCAGTAGCAACGGCTTCAAGTCCAGACTGAATCTGGACGATACCAGCAGCGGCTCTGGCTTGAAATTAACCGAATCTTCGGGTAGCGCCAGCGACGTGAACGTAAACAGCGCGAAAGAGAGTCTCGCAAGAAGAGATCTGAAGCAAGAGAGCCTCAGCGCTGGAAGAAGTCCGTTAGTGTCGTTGAAATACCCTCGAACATCCTTTCTTCTCTACTTGCTTATTTATTTTCGCGTTTCTTTAAAGTCTTCTTCTTTGTAACAGGATAAATCATAATTGGAGAATAGCGTCCGGGCTGGAGATTCGTCCAAAGATATCTCTGTCGGTGCAACGGCGAAGCAGCAGCAGCAGTCGCAGTAGCAGCAGTAGCGGCAGCAACGGAAGTAGCGGTAGCAACAACAACCATAGCGGTAGCAGTAACGATAACGGCAACGGTAACGGCTCGTCCGGTTCGTCGGTGACGCGAAGCGTCAGATCGTCCGAGGACGATATCACGTTGAACGAGATGATGGGGAAATTCGACGAGAGTTACGTGTACGAGAAAGAGACGGACATATTATCCGACAGCGACCCGACCGACTGCGAGGATTACATCGACTCGCTGTCGGACGCGGACGCCGCGCGAGACGCCGGCGACGAGAACGATCCGTTGGAAAACGACGATTTCGATTATATCGATAACGGCTCCTCGTTCCTCGATCTCGACAATCTTGACTGTTCCGCGCCCTTTACCAATACCGGCCATTGTACCTACTTTGCGTTCACCGGTGAACCCGCTCGACGGAGCAGCAAATTGCGGGAGTCGTTGATGAGACGCAGAAACAGGGACGATGCGACGATGCTTCAAAGGTGAGGCAGATCAATTACTCCTTTTTTTTTTTTTTAGCGAGGTTGAACGATCGATACAACGTGGTTACTGTTTTTAGGTCGATCAGTGTGAAAAATAGCGCCAAGAGGCAAAGCGCGCGATACAAGAAGGTGGACGAGAAACAACAGGGCGAAAAACGCAAGAAGAGAATTTCTCAGCGTCGTAAATCGAACATGGAGAAACGGGACGTTGGCCGTGGCGGTAACGAGGAAATTGGCGAAGGCGACGACGATGACGACGAGGACGAAGAGGAGACGGCGAATCTGAACCGCGTGCTGGTGGAGAGAATGCTGTTGAAGAATTCGGGCTTCAATCAGGGTAGCAGAAGCGTCGGTGGCACGCCGATCTGTCTTCGTCGCCGGAAACACGACGTCAACAAGAATCTGTCGCCTATGAGATCGAACGACGAACGATCGGTTGCTCGAATCACCGGCCTCGATAGCGAGGAGATCGTCAAAAGACGTTCCAATTCTGTAAATATGCGAAAAGCGCTAACTTCATTGTTATTCTTAACTGTTCTTGTAATCCTATTGTAATTCTCCCCTATTCATAGGTGAGTTACGTGAATGGTAACATCGTGAGGCGACGAATAGGCGGCAATGCTTACATGACCACGTTCGCTTCGGAGATCGCTTTGATGGAGGCGGACAAGGAAGCGGATAAAAAGTACCGTGAGCTGATCCTCGAGGCGGAGAATATCTTGGTGAACATGCAGAAGAATCAACACAGCGTACCGATAGTTCCATCGCCTTCTCGTAAATTTCACAACGGCCTTGCAAACAAACGCGTCGAGCTGATTAAAAACACCGAATTGAATATCGAGCTTGCTCTGTCGAAGAGCAGGAACTCCCAACCAGAGTTACAAAGCGGTAGCATCAAAGATATAGAGCACACCAGTCCCAAGAGACAATTTCTTCCGTCTAATTCCCCGATGCGTCGACTGGTAGAGCGAAACACGTCTCCCGTCACCGGATTCCACTTGAATGACAACCCTTACAATAGACAGGACGCAACGGTGCCGATTAAATGTTCGCCAGACTCTCCGCTTCCCTCGAGAAGAACGTCGCCTGGACTTTCGCCTACTAACAGCCTTCTTCGCTATCCGAGGTCCAAAGTTTCCGAACAGCAGGACAATGAAGAACGTAACGTAGGAAGACGAGGAGCGACGCCTTTGAATTGCAATGGTATCCTTCGACCGGACCTCGAGGCACCTTTTGCGCGTTCTCAGGTTTGCATACAGAATAGAGCTCGCGCTATCTTGGCTCAGAGAGACCCCTCCGATTCGAATCGAGACTGTCGCGTCTCGAAATTGTCCGGTAAAGAGGAGGGTGTCACCTCGAGCTCGTCGGACTCTGAGGAGAAATGCGATGTTAGAAGAAGGGCACCTCTGATGACTTTCAGGTGACTTTTAACCCTTGCCGTATTTCTTTCAGAAATGAATAAACGTATTACTTTATGCTCTTTTAACAGGTCGATCGATATGGGCCCTATCAAAGAAGCTTCTTCCTATTGCCCGCAAAGCGAGCCGGTTAAAAGGAAAGTGTACGCTGGTAGCACTACTTACGATAGAATTCAAAAGACGTTGGGAGAACAGGTGGTGCTGAGAAATTCAGACGGCGACACTGCCACCGACGATACCGGTACGTAATCTCTTCAATTAATTAAGGATTTCCTTGCAATCTGTTAAACTGTTTGCTGTTCCACGATAGACGACTCAAGGCGATCTTTAAGGGAAAAAGTAGCTCGGTTGCGGCAGGAACGATTAACTGCAAACGCAAACGCTCAGGATTCGCAGATCTTCCAACACCAACTATCGCAATTGCGAAGACAGATGTTGATGCAAACCATCGAGGGTCTGAAACGAAGCCTCGAGGATCAATCAGCGACTCTGAAGCAAACTTGCTTGGAACCGGTGATGACCAACCGATTACCTTGAACCTCCTCGTTGAATTAGCGATCGAGGAACGTACAGCTTTGTTACGTGACGAAACAAGATGGCGAGGGGTTAACAAGGAGGTGGCGGGAAACGGTAATCGACTGGTACCCCAGTCCTCTTTCGGAAAACGGTTCGATTTTTATCCTCGAGGATAATCGATTGCTCTCCTTCTCCTTCTCTCCTCGTGTAACGTTGTAACCGAATTAATAATGTGATCTTCTCGAAAATCGAGACACCCGGGAATCAACGGTGCGCAGCATAGCTGAATCTCTACCTAAATCGTTTAGAAGGGAATCGATCTATTTTTCTGCCTGTCTACACGGTAAGAGACTCAAAATTCAGAATTTTAAATATTTTCTGAGTATCGTTCTCTCGCGATCTGTTCCCCGCTCTTCGTTCTTCCGTTCCTTTTCTTTCAACGACCAAGCAATCTGTTCGCGATCTATTCTCCTTAATTCGTTTATGAGACAAAATTAATTAGAATACCGCGTTGATCTTTCTCCTCTATCGAGTCGATTATCTATTTTCGTTGAAACGTTTGATAGCGTAGTTTTCCTTCGCATCGAGAATACACGCTTTACATCTCACGTATATCACATACTCGTAATGTTCCTATTTCTACTTGGTAATTCGTACTATCGAAAGAAGAGAGCCACGGTAAACGGACTAGGGGCAAATTTGTAGTCGATTTTGTCGGTGAAACGTAACGTTTCCCCGTTAGTATACCAAAGATAATAGTCTAGCACGGTAGCATTAGAGAGCCGTTTAGTTGAATCAGCTAAATACGCTAAATACGAGTTCGTACTATTAGACAGCTGTTGCTAGTATCGTTTTCCTTTCAGTTTCGTAGAGAAACATCGCGTTACGTGGAAAAATCGTCATCTTCCATTATAATACTCGTCAGAGTCGATCGCTGCGAAACTTTCATTTTTCTTTATCGTAAATCGTACGTAAAAACGTTACCAACGTTCTTTTCCTCCTTTTTTTCTATTTCTCTTTTGTTAACGAACGTTTCGCGGAAATTTCACTCTGACGTGATAGAATGAATACTTTGAAAAACACAGTGATATTTTTGCGAGAATAGACTGATAGTGTTATCGATATTATTGTTAGACGTAAGCGTTCAATGACGATTATTTACATGTGATTTATATGTTAAAAACAGTTCATCGAGAACGACGATTCGTAATACGCGCACGATATTTATGTTTGTGTTAGATGTGCTAGAGACACCGTAGTAAATGAAAATAATTAGAGGACAATAGTGGTAGAAAAAAAATACTAGTGCGCTAGTTAGCTAGCTGATTATTATCGAACTAAACAACTGTTTATATCTACAGCCGTTTTATGGAAACCATCATCCCTCTTTGTGATTTATTCGCTGGTTTCGTTGAAAACTGTGATTACAACTTGCATAGCCAGTTTTAAGAGTTATCGACGTAACTCGTGGAACGTTTTCGTGCCATCCATCACGGTGCACCGTGATTCGGATGAATTCTTTTTTTTTTTTTTTTTTTTATACTCAATGCCTGTACATATACTTAGTTTTTAATCGAATAGAGATCTACTTTTTTTTTTCTTTAAACGCTCCACGTAAACGATATGACGATTACTATAGTGTCATTACTACCGTTATTAATTACTATTATTCATATTATTATTATTACTATGATTTCTCATTACTTTAGCTGATTAAGTAGATCGAGACATTCCGAAGATGTAAATGAAGAGTTGTAGTCTTGCTTGAAATCTTCGATGACTCGTCGAATGGTTAGCGAATGAAACATTCAAACTGTTCCCCTGTTAACAAGCATTGCTAGTCATCTGGTTACATTTGTGCAGGGTATATGATCGACAGTTTCGAATTAACATTAACGGGACACGATATTGTTGCAAATTTTCTGTGTACTAAACCATTTACAAGATTAAATGGTCTTTTTTTATATGATTATGAATAAATTATATTACGTCGTTGGAAACATGCGTGTATCTGTTCTAGTTGTAGGGAATGCTACATGTAGACAGGCTTCCATAGTTTTATGTGTTCGTTTTTAAACGCTAGTAAAAATAGTGCGGTTTGTTGTGTTTATAGGAACTTGATGATTTTTACAGAATGCAAACAAAAAAATATGTATGCAAAGTAATTGTATTTTCAATGCTTTTACATTCATACAATTCTTATAAAGAAACAAAAGTAATTGCGATTAGATAGATACAGGTATCTACAAACACGCTTTAGTATATAGAATATGAACTGAAGCTATACAAAACATGAAACATGAAACATTACACAAGCAAATAGAAATGCAAACTTCCTAATTCTTACATACTAAATAGATACATTGCATCCAGTCTCTTAATCATAAAACATCGGTTTTAATGATTTAACGGTTTCATTCTTTCGAATCTGTACTCGATATCGTAAATGCCAACAGGCTGTTTAATTATATCACAGTAATCAACCCATTCTCCTTCGGATAAATCGACGTCCGTAAATTCTTTTCCATTGTCTACCGCTTTAGCAACCCATCCTGCTCTTGGCGAAAAATCGGAGGGTTCGAGGCCACGGCAATCGAATACAACGATCGTTTGAAATTTTTCTAGATGCTCATCGGTATCGTTTACGACAAACGGTTTTACAGAATCTTCCAAAATCGTCAAAGTGTTCTCACGATTACAGAGTTTACACTTGTTCACAAAATGATTTACTGCGTGTCCTTTTTGAGATGGAACGGTTTCGCTCAAAGACATGTAAACCCATTTTTCTGATTCCTCACGACAATTGCTGCAACAGACCTTCAGATACCATCTGAACTCTGGTCCCGCTGGTCTAAGTTCTTGTATATTCTCTAGCGTTACTTTTATTTGCAACGATATCTTCACCATTTTCCCAAAACTTTGTTTCCTTCTTATCCAATAATTACTTTTAATAATATTGTAATCAGTTGAGGTTATGTTACAGACCGTCAATTCGTACTCTCGCAAAATGATACACTTTCTACACAAACATACTCAAATTAGTGGCAACAGTTAACGATACCTGAACGTTCTCTGAACAAACGTGTATCGTTTTTGCAAACAATCAAACGTTATGAATTAATTTCAAAACGTATCTTTCACGTAAACAGCTAAGCAACATTTAAATCGTATAACGCATGCGCATGCACCGGAATAGTACATTTACTTCAATCGATAATGGAGAACGCGATTTTGTTAAAAAGGGGGACGGTAAAACAGGCAGGATTATTTTCATCTGGGGGTGTTAGGGACCCCCAAAATACTGACACTTAGAGGACGAAGACGTGTCCACTCAAACTCACAGGCTTTCGTTTATTAAAACTACGTGTCGCTGTGGTCGCGCAGCATGTAACACAAGTCATTTGATCATTGCCGTGAACACGTTATTCGCTGGCAGCGTGTATAAATGTTAGGAAAGAAAGATAAACATGAAACGAACAATATCTCTTAATTTATTTTATTTTTGCATGTTAATAGCGTATTGTAGCGCCGAAGATATTTTAGGCTGTGGTGGATTTTTAAAAAGTCATGCCGAGATTGATTTCTCAAAAGTTCAGATAAAATTGTGAGTAGTATAATCAGTTCCCTTTTACTGACAAATCACGTAACATGTTTAAATTAAACCTGTCAATAATGACTTAAATTTTTATTCATTTTAGATACACAAAAGCTGGTAGTCTTAAGGACTATACAGAGTGTGCTCCTAATAATGGTTATTATTTTCTTCCCTTATATGACAAGGGAGAATACATATTAAAGGTAACTGAAGTCTGACACCAGTCTATTCGATAAAGAAATAGATAATGAATAGTGATAGTATTATGTAATTCAATCAATTAGGTAGATCCACCCAAAGGATGGAGCTTTGAGCCTACAGAAATTTTATTGAATGTGGATGGAACCACAGATGCATGCAGTCAAGGCAAAGATATTAACTTTACTTTTAAAGGTTTCGGTATCACAGGCAGGGTAAATTAATTTTTATAATTGTTTTTGAAAAGATCATTTCCTAGCCTCTCCATATGATTAAGAATTTAATATACTTTAGGTTACCAGTTTAGGATCAGACTCTGGCCCTAAAGGTATTACTGTTACATTGTATAAAGAAGACAACTTACAAGTACCTGTTGGTACAACAGTTACTACAGAAGGTGGTATCTTTTATTTCACTCCATTACAACATGGAAAATATGTTCTTGTTGCATCTCATCCTGTGTAAGTTCCATGAATCCTTGAATCTAATTATACTATTAAAAATATCATCGTTTTAATTTTAATTTCAGCTGGATGATAAAAACGGGTACTGTCAAAGTAACAGTGCAAGAAGGCAACACAGAACTTCCAGATGGTAGTTTAGTAATTTACGGATATGACGTAAGTGGACGAGTTACCAGTGAAGAAGAAGCAGTAAGCGGCGTAACATTCCTTCTTTTCGGTGTAAGATTCCGATCCCTTCTCATATTTTTATTTATTTTAACACCCAAATCTAATCAGATCTAATCTACTAATTTCAATACAGAATGGTGTAGCTAAAAATTGTGCTACAACGCCCGTCAGTAAAGACCTAGAGCTTAAGAAACCTCTTTGTCACGTTGTATCGGACAAAACTGGTAAATTCGTGTTTCCAAGCTTGTCGCCCGGCGAATATAAACTTGTTCCTTATTACGCTGGTGCCCAAACTAAATTCGATGTACAACCATCCGAATTGTCATTCAAAGTGAGCCACAGTAGCGTGGTGTTACGTCAAGGATTCAAAGTAACTGGCTTCACTGTGAACGGTATCGTTCGTACCGCCATCGATGGAGATCCTTTAGCAGGAGCAAAGGTGTTACTCTCGCAAAAGGAAATCGCCACCACGGATAAAAACGGAAAATATGTATTGGATAATATGAAAGCTGGCCAATATACTCTCAAAGCTGAAAGCGGTATATACAGAATATTTTTCTAATTACTCATTTTTCTTATTCAAGCGGTTCATTTTGTATTTTGTATAATTTCCTATATACAGAAGACTTGATGTTCAATGAAGTATCAGTTAAGATCTCTCCCAGTTCTCCAGAACTTCCTGTTCTAATACCAGCAGCGTATAAAGTCTGTGGCAAAGTTACCCTTTCAGCAAAGGGAACTCTACACCATCGTAAAGTTTCCATACAGAATATCGCCGCTACGTTTAACAAAGAGATAGATACAGACCCTAGAACAGGAGAATTTTGCTTGTACCTCGCCCCCGACAGGTATCAGTTGAGCGTTGTCGTGAGTGCCGAAGAAAGAGCCGAAGGCCTCCAGTAAGTGGACTCTATTACTTCTTCTACCTGATCATCCAGCGATGTCTTCTGACCGACACAAATTCACAGATTTTTCCCACTGCAACAAACGATCGACGTGTCATCTCAACCGGTGCAGAACGTTAACTTTTTACAATTAAAAGCAACGCTAACAGGCACGGTGAAATGTTTAGCTGGAACCGATTGCAGTCAGGCTTCTGTCACGCTGAAGGTACTTGATGGGATTACGGTAAAAACGATTCAATCAAAGGGTAAGAATTTAGTTCATTTATGAACTTGCATTACTTAACGCTCCAATCTTATTTTCTGTCGGAGCTGTAATAACGAGCACTCGTGGATAGAATCGAAGTAACAATTTCATACGAAGTATAACAGATTATATTGCGCGTTCTCGTTGTTATGGCAATATTGTTCTATGAGTCTATTTGGTACTACTGTGTCGCCTGTGAAGTTGTTTTTTATCACACAGATGGCCGTTATCAGTTCACGGACGTGTTACCCGGTCATTACGAAGTCTTGATAGATAACGACATCTTTTGCTGGGAAAGTCCAAGTTACAGGATTTCAGTAACTTCGGAGCGAGCTGAATTACCACCCTTCCAACAGACTGGATTCTCCGTTACCTTCATATCTTCTCACGATACTATCGTCGAGTACTCGGAACCAAACGATCCAAAGGCAAAGAAATTAACTTTACCTTTAAGCAAAGGGAGTACGAAGCATTGCGTGTCCGAACCTGGAACGTACACGTTCGTCCCGAAAAGTTGTCACGTTTACGACAAAACTTCGTACACGTGGGACACCAATGCTCTTTCTCCAGTTATGTTGCATTCAACGGAACACAGTCACAAAGGAAGCATTTTAAGTGGTTCCTTGTCAGATGGAATTAAAGTGAAGATCGAAAATGCAGGAGACGTCATGACGTAAGCAAGCACCTGTTCAATTTCAGATGTTCTGAAAACACGTTAACATATTTTTCATAATCGTTAATGAACAGACTTGGACCATTAAAATCGGTGCGCCAGGAGGATGCGTATAAATACGAATTCGAGTTCAAGGCAAAGACAGACAACGTTTACGCTATAACACCCCTGTCGGACGTTCTTCTCTTTACTCCTCCGTCGTTGAAAGTATTAGGTGTGAATGACTGTCAGAATGACATCGCCACGTTTGTCGGTGACATGGGAAAGGTAATTTTATTTGTTGCAATCAATAGTCCAGTTCATCAGAATATAGAATATTGTCTATCGTACAGATCATTGCTGGTAGAGTCAATCCACCATTAGAAGGAGTTACCGTGCAAATATATGGAAACGATAAAAGTTTACCTATTCACACAATAGTTACGCAAAAGGATGGAATATACAGTGTTGGTCCTTTAGATGGGAAAATAGAATATAGGTATGCATACTCATTTTTTTTGCTTTTAAGATTTCTAATGTTCATAATTTCCTTTGATCAGTGTCACTGCAGAAAAGGAAGGTTTCGTGATAACAGGACCCGATTCCAACGGAATATTTTCAGCTCACAAGTTGGCTGAAATTATCGTACAGGTTTCTGATCAAGCAGACAATGCTTCGTTGCAGGTACGTTTTAAACCAAAACTCGAGGGTGAATGATTAGGAAAGAAACAATTGCTTTACTTTATTTATTATACTTCTAATACAGGGTGTTTTGTTATCCTTGTCTGGTGGACAAAGTTACCGAAAGAACAGCGTAACCGGCGAAGATGGAAAATTGATTTTCCACTCTCTCTCTCCCGGCGAATATTATCTAAGACCGATGATGAAGGAGTATCGTTTCGATCCTTCTTCGAAGATGATCAAAGTCGTGGAAGGTGCGACCGTGAAAGTGAATCTTTTCGGTAAAAGAGTCGCGTTCAGCGCGTACGGTTCCGTGACTTCTTTAAACGGAGAACCCGAAGCTGGTTTGTTGGTGGAAATTCAAGGTCAGGGAGATTGCGATCATCTTCAAGAAGAAGCGACCACCGAGGAAAATGGCAACTTTCGAATCAGGGGACTTCAGCCTACAGTAAGCGGTTTATTTTGTCTAAGCATCATTACCGATATCTAATCTTTGTTTCTTTCCAATGTCTAGTGTACTTACGTGTTCCGGCTGAAACCGAATGCAGAAGTTAATGCGCACATTCAGCGCACCAGTCCGGAGTCTATAACAATCAAAACCTCGACGGACATTAGGGGTCTTCGTTTGGTCGTGTTCCATCCGATACCACGAACCGACGTCTCGGTGCACGTTGTATCCGTGCAACCGGAGCACTATCGTACGTTAAAAGTAAAGCTCTGCAGAGAAGATATGCCCGATTCGCCTATACACACAGCTAAGTTAGAGGCTCAACAGTTTAGTAAGATCGGTAGCGCTTACAACGCTGGTTTTCTTGTTCATCTGCCGCCGTTGCAAGCAGACGGTAGAAAGTATTTTGTACAGTTGGAGTCTTCGTTGTCTCATACGTTACACAAGTACAGAACGGTGCCGTTTTATTTCGAAGCAAACTCGTCGTTCAAGTACGTGAAACTGACGTTCAACGCGGAACGGAAAGTAGATCAAAGCGACATGAATCAAACGTCCATAGTCGCGTTACCTTTTATCATGTTCGTTACAATCGCGTTCTTTAATCGCGAGAAACTGTGGTTATGGTTGAGCGCTTTGGTCGAAAGGTGGTCGAAACCGGCTCCGAGTACCAGAGCCCCGATGCAAGCGGTTCCTATCGACCCGAGAACCGACGACATCATCGTTGAACAAATAATGAACATTAACAAAAGGAAAACCAAACCGCGTAAAACGTGATCGGCATTTTATTGATTCGTCCTGATAAACAAACTAATGAACAATAGAATATTGTATCAGATTTTCGCGCCGTTTAAATGAATCGAATTATCGCCCGATTACAGAGGGTATCCACTTGGAATAAAACTACGACAAATGTGCTTTATAATCTACAATAGTTTTATTTCATTATATTTTCTAATTATACAAACTCGTCACGAGCAATCATTATGGTGCGATAAAAGCCTAAAAAAGAAAAGACAGGAACATATTTTTTTTTGGTAAAACGGAACATAGAAAATTAGATTATTTCACTTACTATGGGATTAACTTCGAACATGCACTTCATAAAATTAAAGGATTTCTCGCACTTGTCCTTTTTGGCTAAAAAAATTGATAACATTTTCAGTAAAAGTGTAACTGTTCATAATTAAAGAGTGTGCGTTCGCGTGCCTGTACGACGAGTCATATTAAAACACTTACAGCTATCGGTACAACTATCGATCATCTCGTCGGCTATTTCTCTGTAAACGTCCGGTATGATTTTTTTAATCATATTGTATTTTATGGTACCGTCATTGTCCATCTGAATCAGACAAGTTTCCTAGAGTGACTACTTTTCTATTTGATAAGCAAAGATGATTTATAATTATACTTTACCAATTTAAACTTTTCGAGGGCACATTTGAAGTAACATTTTAATCGTACGTCATTGGGAAAGTGTCCGTATTCAGTGTTTTCAACATCCTCTGGAATAATAAAAATTGTTACGTTGTAATTGTAAGATCTTTTGCATGATATGCTTATCTGCTTACCGAGCGTCGTTTGCGTTTCCGCGATACATTTCTTCCTCACGCCAGCGGTCATTTTTCGAAAATCGGCGGGATCAGCCTAGCTTGCGAACCGTTCAAATTGCGTATAAAAATGTTTGCGAGACAGTAGAGGAAATATTTCACTTACCGAGCCAGCATGAATTAAAATAATTCCCGAGGCGACGAGGCACGTTAAGAGCAGCCAAAGCTTCGATGCGTTCATGCTTCTTACCGATCAGTTTGCGCTTTGCCACGATCGAAAACGTCGATAGACTGTATCGCCGTCGGTGATTCAAGGGATTTATATGCACGCGACCTCAGGTAAATTGACCACGCGTTTAGTACCTCTTCGAATCAACGATTAATCAAAATTGTACTTTATGTCGCGCATTCCACTTATCTTACTCAGCTAAACGGCAATGAAAACGTTTTTTTTTTTTCGTTCAGGCATTGCTAATTACAGGAGTAAAAGACTTCCGATTCGAAGAGAACAGAAAATTTATCATAAATACAGGGGTAATAAATGTAAGAAAAATATAGAGTCGATTCGAAATTGAAGGAGGTTCGCGCGACAGGTGCAAAATACCGCTTAATTAACTCGCGTTCCTTATGCCACTATAATCTTCGTCTCGAAATCGCGTGCACCGTAATTGTAGACTCATTTCGTAAACGATGCAATGTTTATTCCAACGTAACAGACCCTAACATAGTCTAGAACTTGGTAGGAAATGTTAGAAGCGAAACCTGAGGTAGTTTGGGCGTTGGTCAGTTAAGCGTGTTATTCGTACAAAAGCCGTTCAATTTCCACGTGTCCTGGAGCACACGACCTCAATTGACAATTGGAGGGAGCAACATAGGATCGGAAATCGTGATCAACGTTGATGGTTGGATAGACAATCAGAGCTTCGCATCATTGACACCTCGATTCGCTCGTTTCTTTGTCCTCAATCTCTTGATATCGTACGCGGTCACGAGACCCCTTCGTCGTCCTCGATTACGTACTTATTTCACTGTACTTTTCGAAACGCTATTCAAAATCCTCTCGGCTAGTAGTGAAATAACGAAAGTAATTTAAACGACAGATACGTAATTGGAACTTTTTTTTTCTTTTATTAACGTCTTGTACAGAGACTCGTTTACATTTGTACGAGTACAGATACGATTACGGTTCCATTACACGGTAAAACGTTGCAGACTAAATCATTTAATGAGATAGACTTTTTGAGCAGCGCTTTTTTCTTTTTCTCACTTCGGTTTCGTTTCTCCTCTGTATCGAACGAACCTGATGATCCATTAGAAAAGATAGTAGGTCTGCAACGCAAAGAAGATTGTTCAAAAAAGTTTGCAAGTATCGTTTGTCGAATAAAGAGGAAGATTTGTACAGCGAGAGGCAAAAGTGAGTAGTACATTATTCAAAATAGAATACCTCGGTTAAATTTATGGTTTTTTGAGAAGCTATAAAAATTAATTCACTAAAATATGTATTTTCATCGTTTTAAAAAATTACAATTTGTTGAAATCGTTAAAAAAAATAGTGAATGATCATTTTTCAACTTTCAACTATACACGTTCTTAGATGAAAAGTCGCGATTTTCGGAAATTTTAATTAATTACAACTTTGAAATGCGTTGACCGATCTCGATGAAATTTTCAGCATACACATGACTTATCTGAATCTACGAAAGACATATTTTAAATTTTCATTATAGACTCGCATAAAAAAGTTGAAAAATTACCATCCACTATTTTTTCTTCACAATTTCAACAAATTGTAATTTTTTAAAACTATGAAAATACATATTTTTATAGCTTCTCAAAAAATCTCAA
Organism: Osmia lignaria lignaria; assembly: GCF_051020975.1. NCBI lineage: Eukaryota > Metazoa > Arthropoda > Insecta > Hymenoptera > Megachilidae > Osmia > Osmia lignaria. The sequence continues at coordinate 8,375,698 of NC_135033.1, read as the reverse complement.
TTTATTTGGTCCAATTTTAACCAAGGTATTCTATTTTGAACAGCGTCTACTCACTTTTGCCTCTCACTGTATGTACTCACCCGTGGCGATGCTTCCGCGTAACATTTATTGAACGTGTAAGCGTACTCGCAGTTATCACCCTTGGCTAAAAAAGCAATCGAGTGGTCGGTTATCAAGTAGAACGATCGCGGTCGATGAATCGCGTGTAATGCGAAAATAATCGACGGGAATGAATCAACAATAACGGTGTAATGGCATTGTTGCTCGAGGCAACGTTCGATTGAAATTCGAAAACACACGATCGATCGATCGGACGAAAGGAATACAAAATATGTACTGTAGATACCGAAATATTTACCGATCCCCTTGCATTTTCTGATCGCTTTCTGAACCTCCACCCTGTACGCCGGTATTCTTTGGAAAAACGTGAGCATGCCGTTCAAGCTGAGCTCTCTTTTATCGTCGACCAATCCGAATTGTTCCCACAGACAGTACATGTAACACTGCGAATCAAATATTATCGTTCTTTTCTCTTCCGACACGGAAATCCTTTAATTTCCGACAATATTTACCTTTAGTTGCCGCCTCTCTGGCCACTGACCATTCCTTACCGCCTCTATATCCACTAAAATAACAAATAAACTAACGATTAAATCGAGCTTCGATTCGCTGACAATCGCATTAGCGGTGAAAAGGAAAATCTTACCTGTCGCCACTCCAGTCTGCGTTTGACAAGCGTTCACTACGCTTGCCGCGGTAGCGATCATCTCGTCGGAGACAAAACTCGGCCGTGTCTACGAAATATCGTTGCTTTATTCCATATTAAATCGGATATCATCAGAAATTTAGATTCGTTGCATGCAAAGGATTTATCGTTCTTGAATGGATGCGCGCGATTCCCGATATTTCTTCATCGAAATTCAATCGAGGCTTTGCGTTCAAAACAAAAGTAGATTTATTAAATTAAAAAAAATATATATAAACTTGAGAAAAAAGAAGAAAATGGTAAGAAATATAAAATTGTTTACAAATCGTGCAAATAACAATACATACCCCGCAAAAAACGATCGGCAGATGAATCAAAGAGAGGAGCATCAACGGTACAAACACTAAGATGTTCATGATTTGTTTTTCGATTTTACGTTTTCGTGGATGAGATTCTCGAGGAACCGTAAGGATGTTACGTTTTTAGGTCGCGATGGCACGAGCCCGAATCTTTTATTTAAAAAGGTTTTCGACTATCTGGAAATGAATCCAGCTCCCTTGACTATCAGGAGCCCGGGGCGGAAACTAGGAGTCCGGTGGTCAGTGGTCGGTAGAGACGATGGTGTCGACAAGTGCGAGGGCGCGACTGAACCTCTATGGTTGCACAGATCGACCGGCCAACAGGCAGATCAGTCGCAGCAACCGCTGGAGACGAACGAAATACCGCGGGAAATGCGCTCATCTTTCGATTTTGAAATTTATCCGATCGATCGATCGCTTGCCCGGGTTTTCCCCTCCCTTTAAAACGTTTCATCGTCCAAACAATTTACAAGAGAGTGCGATCGACAGAGTTACCGACGTTTGATGTCGAAACAAATGGACGCGATACCGAAAACGACATTAAAATGTTTTTCGAATCGCCGATCGAGGGTGAACGAACTTTTGAATCCTCTGTTAAATAGGCCAGAGTATACGTATAAACGTAGATTTGATTGGCGGATGTTACCAGTTTACGATGCAATCTCTCTTTTATCTCGTACACACCCGGCCAATTCAAATATACCATTTCGTGACTATTCATTGATCATTTACGATCGCAAAAGTACTGCGCTTATCTGCAACATTTGTCTGACCACTTTAAACTTCGAACACGTTTAAATGAACAGAATGAAAAAGCATGATTAACTGTGTCGTTCGATATTTTTCAGAACAAAGCGTACATATCATTGGACAATGATTTTAAAGTTTAATTTTTTAAAATATTCGTATCAAAATGTGTATTATTTATTTAATAAAATGCAAGCGCTATAAGGGCAATTTTGTGGGTCAATACAATCCCGGCGAAGGTAGACGAATGTAACCGAGCTAACCCTGTGTAACATCGTGTCGCTCGTACAGTCACTCGTTAAAATTATTGACCACTGCCGTTTCCGTCGATAATTAATTGATGTAATCGCGACTAATGAGTAGAGACGTTGTTTCTGCGAAATTTGTATCTTTTAAATATCGTCAAGTATCGTAATATCGTTAAACGATACGAATTTTGATTTGACATAACCTTTTCACCGACTGTACTTTTCCCGCTGCAAACGCGTACAGTCAGGTGATTTCCTATTGACAATAGACGAGCTTGGTATCTTTCGATGAATAAACGTACGTATTCGATGAAACTAATTAAAAATAAGCTTTATTACAAATCTGGGCGACTCTAATAGGAGTAGAAAGTTTAACGTTAGGCAATTTCTTCGAGAATAAAGTAATTTTAACAGACTGTACAGACGATGACACGATAGTACAGTCTCACCGAATTAATATTGACGATGCTGTGTTTCTTTTCTTAATCATTTTTGAATCTACGATATTTCGGCTATCACATGACCACTTGTATAACTGTATCGCATCTCATCAAACATTTTTCTACAAAAGGAAAACAACTTGGAAGCGATGCTAATAGAAAATTCGATTCACGAAAGACAAAGCGGGGACAAAAGAATCTCGACGGACTGTACAACCGAAGTTGTATTGACTGCAGCGTTTTCTTCGAGCGAGTGCATTTCGTCGAAATCGAGGCATATAAGGTGTATAAATGGTGAAAATGCAAGGCATCGTCGATTATCAATAACATTCTACGAACAATTGCGATCGAAAGAAGATTACAAAGGTGAATTTTTTAAATGAAACCGAGTGGGTTGTAACATCCAATTTCATTCCGGCGACGCTAAGATTTCGTCCTGTTTCTAGCACGATACGATGCCACAAACAAGAATGAAATATTTTTCGAAACGTGTCCATGATGACATTAATGTCCATGGGACATTAATCGGAAAATAAGGTGATTCGATGGTTACTTGAAATTTTGAAAATCACGCGCTAGAAAAAAGAAATACAATACCAACGATCTACCTAATTAAAATTTCGGAAAACTTTCTGATAGACACTGCCATTGTCACGTGATGCATTCTACTCTTACGTCACTTTTCGCGTAAAATTTAAAAATTTTCCCAGACATTTATGATTTGATTTTTCATCATATTTCCTTGGTAAGTCAATTTCAAGCAAAAATTAAAATGGGAAAAACGAGAGGAGTACATGAAACAACACCAGAATTAAGAAATCGTATGGTAGGAATGTACGAAGCCGGTTTGGGTCTGAGAGAAATTGCGGCAGCTGTAAATTGTTCGGTAAATATATTTTACTAAATCTGTATAAATAAACAAAAATTTGTAAATATGATTGTTTTCCAAATTATAAAATGTACTTTTTTCTAATTGTTATATCGTTTCAGCAACGCACAGTGAAAAGGTGGTTAAATAGATTTGATAAGGAAGGTACAGTAGAAACGCGTGAACGTTGTGGACGTAAAAGAGCCACAACAGCAGAACAAGATGAAGCAATTGTACGTCTAGCCACGCAAACACCAATAACAGCTGCAAAAGCTGTTCTTCCCGCTTTAGGATTAACTTGTTCTGTAGATACTATACGTGAAAGATTACACAAAGCTGGAATTCACAACTGGAGTCCTTCGCGTAAATACATGCAAAGGATTCCACTTGGGTTGGTATTTCAACATTAACCGAATTAGACAGAAATACTTAAATGTTCAAGTATATTCCATGACAATGAATGATGTTTTCTTACTTGCAGTGATGCAGATGGTACTGCTATTCAACAACCTGTGTGGAGACCCACTGGAACGCAGTTAGGAAAAAAGAAGTTTTCCAAAGATTCTAATAAAAATGACAAAAACAGCAGTACAGCCAAAAAGAAAATTCCTCCGCGTAAAATTAGAGCTAGAGATATATATGTTGGAGATGGTGCACCATTAAAAAATGTAAAGCCATCTAATCAACAAGAATTCATATATCCCCAGCAAAATGCTCAGCAATCTCAGGCCAGTGAAATTCAAGCGACACCCCAACAACCTTTATCACAGAGTCAAACGGAATTTGGTAATGCATTGAGTTTAGCTCAACAAACGCAACCCATTTATCAACATCCTGGTTTAAATATTTCACAAAATTGGCCGTTAGATTTAGTGCAAGGAAGTCACCACTATCCACAGGTTTGTACTGTACATGATCCCTTGTTGCAGATACTTTTGTTACCTTTTTTAATTTTATTTTCCCAAATTTTAGGGCCAAACGAATCCAATACCTCACGAATCTTCTTCGCAACACGACTTGCACGCTCCACAAGACCAACAACATCACGTGCAACAAGTTCAACAAGTACAACAAATAATTACAAATCAAACCCACGATCTTGATCAACAGCAAAGGCACGCTCAAGTAGACGTTCAACAACATCATCATGAACATTTACATTCTCAACTAACTAGTCCACAAATCAGCACGAATTTAGCTTCCGATAATTCTAATTCCTGTAGTTCTCAAGATAATAATCAGTCTTCTAGCAGCGAATCAAAACAGGACGTAGATACATCGAAAGAAAGCGGGGAGAAAAGTGAACGGCAGAAAAGGAAAAAGAAAGGTGGGAAAGCAAAAGGAACATTGGAAACAAGCGTTGAAATTCGAAATCGTATGATCGGAATGTCCGAGGCGGGTTTATCCACGTTGTCTATCGCGCTTGCAATCGACAGATCGGTAAGCAAAAAAAAAGCATGTTCGTTTTGAACGGATTCACGTATTTAAAACCATCTCGAGGATAGCCGTATACGCAATGCTCGTTATTAAATAGGAACGTACTGTTAAAAGATGGTTAGAACGTTGGCATAAAGAAGGCAACGTGCAAACCAAGGAAAGAAAAGGTCGTCGACGAATTACAACTAAAGAACAAGACGAGGCGATTGTCGCTCTGGCTACTCAACAACCGTTAACCGCAGCTAAACATGTTGCTCCTGCTCTTGGATTAAAATGTAGCGTAGACACGATCAGGGAAAGACTTCATAAAGCTGGTATACATAGTTGGAAGCTTGGGAAAAAACAGGGGTTAGTATTAAAAGAAAAAAAAAACAATAGAAAGATATTTTTTGGTACATCATTATCATAAGCAATGTGAGAACTTTCAACTATTTTAGAGAAGGAAACGCTGTACATACTGTACACCTTTGGCAACCTAGTGGGAATCGACCCAATAAACCGAAAATACCCAGTGAAAGGAAGAAAAAATTAGGTAGTAGTAAAAGACGCGACCAGTCCTCGAGTAGTATGCAAAGACGATCATCTACTAGGAAAAAGAAACTCGAGTCCAACCCAATAAAAACAGTCCCACCAACAGCAGACATACTACCAGAACAATCCACCGTTTTACCATTTCACGATCCTGCAACAAGTAAGTTGCCATTATCTCCATATATAATTGTGTTTCAAGTTTTATGGAATGAAAACTAATGGATGATATCATAATACCACTTCTTAGTGGCGAACTATGTTTCAGGTTCTAATATAATGCAATCTGTTCATAATATTCCTGGACCTCCTCCGCCACTTGTTCAACCTCAACCACATCCATCAACAGGTCCTCCTCCACCAGCACCTCAATCGATGCAACCAATGGGTGCAATGATGCAACAAAGGCCAGATTGTCGTTTGGCACCGTCTATTGTACCACCTGTGTCGAATCAAAGAAATATCGAGGTTGTCTATCCGTCGTGTATGGTTGAAAGTAATAATAACGCGGAACACATGGAGCAATCAGACCCTTTAAATTACGAACCGTATATTTGGAGTTTTTAAGGGTAGAACACTTGGATCTCATTAATCGTTTGTTCATTAGTCATTCTGATTTTTAAATTGTTACTTCTTCCATCGCATCGCATGAAATTGTTTTTCAATTCTCTACATTGTTATATCATATGTGATGATATTATACAGATTCGTATACACTGCATTTATTAAAGTATTTTTAATATTTTCATTCAAGAATGTATAAAGTCATCGTCGAGCGAATAACAATCCCTAACAATCAAAATAAGTAAATACAACCAGAATTGAAAAAGACTTCTAGTTAAGTTTAATATATTTTCATAATTGCATGCAGTATTCTCATGAAGTATAACAATTTTAAGATGATCACTAGAAAACCTCAATGTTATATGTTAAAAATACGTATTCAGTGATACACGAAGCTACTTACAAAGAACAACTATCTTTTCTATCTTGTTGTATTCTAAACGAAAATATCACGAAACACAATGTTGATAAAAAAATAACAAAAACGAACGTGTAATTTTTAACTTATAGCCAAGGAATTAATGTATGGTTCCTTTCTCCTAAAATAATAAGGCGGTACAATTTATACATAAAAATGGATATTCTTTAATTTAAAGTATAAGTTTTTATAAAAAACTTTCTTACATTCAAGGGATATTCACAAACAATTACATAGATCTAAAACTATATTTATGATTACAATACCTAATGATAATTAATCCTATCACGTAAGCTCCCATATATGTGAAACATTTTTTAATACTTCATTGGGATTATTTTTATAAAACATAAAGAATCCTTGAATTTGTGCAGGGCTTACGTTCTTTTTATGTGACATTACATTTCCTGCAAATTCTGTAGCAAGCTCCTCCGCCTTATTTTCGTTATCTCTATAGAACCTTAAAAACATTTGTTCCACTTGTTTCTGACTGCACCAACCTGAAACAAAATAGTTTGCTAACTGAATACTATAAATATTCAGCATGTATGAAATTCTACCACGTATTTTTATACATATATATATACCTATGTATTCTTTTACGTCTACTCTACCCGGCCTAACTAAAGCAGGATCTAATCTTTCTAAGTAATTGGTCGTCATAAACAGAACTCTCGCTTCAGTAGAAGCGACACCATCCAAACAATTTAATAAACCACTGAACGTAACTCTGTTCAAACCGGCATATGCAGTTGTAACTGTAATAAAAGATAGAGTATTTATTAATGAACCAACAACGCTCTTGTCGAAAAATTTGCAATCTACCTTCTTTAGCTTCGTCTCTGCTAAGAAACGCAGCATCGATGTCTTCTAAAAGTATAATGGTCTGTTGAGGAGCTACAGCTAATAAGTGATTTAATCTATCGTCTGTTAAACCTCGTTCCGATAGATTCAAAACGCATATACCCCGCTCTAATTCACCAGCTAATGCGGTGATGAATGACGATTTACCGCAACCCGGAGGTCCATACAATAAATACCCCCGTCTATACGGAATTCCTATATAATTAACAAATGTTGGTTTCAATCTTATCTCTATAGAGTCTGTAATTTGGATTGCTGTTCACATACCGCGATCACTATACCATGAATGATTTTGGATAAATTCACGGCAATCCTTTATTATCCTATCCGCAACTCCGGTATCTAGAATAACCGAATCCAGCGGTCTTCGTTTTCTGGGATGTCCAAATTGCCTCCATTCACTTCCCATTGCAGTATACATTATTGTTTTACCTTCATGTTCTTTTAAGGCCATTTGTCTGGCTATAAGTGAAAGTTTTCTATTAATGTTACTTGCAAAGAGAAAAGGCAGTATTACATTTAGCAAGGATTTTACCTTCTTCTAAAATGTTAAAATATATGGTTCTGTCTCTCCCAATTGCTGTAAGTTGTACTGTTTCAAATGGTATACCCATTTGTATATCTATTGTCTGTTGTTCTCTAGTTCTCTCTACTCTTATCCAATTCCCTGCATATCTGTTAAATAGTATAAAAAATACAACATTGTATATCATTTTCATTTATGTATTATTGATCTGATTATTACTAGTACTATTAGATATTGTATATCCATTCTATAACTGTTATAGTAACTTGAGGTATTGGAGCCATAAGTTATTTCTAACCTAATGAAATGGGTTCCAATACTTGGTATGAAATCATATCTAGTTTTTATGTGACCTGTTTCTTTTTGCTCGAAACTTGTTTCAACTGATAGATGTTGTGTTTCCTTTGCACCCTTATGTGTAATCCATTGTAAAAGCCACTGGTAACTCTTGTCACGGCAGGGAACTTCTAAAGTAATCATATAATGTCGTCTGCATTCATAAAAAAATTAAATATTATACTGCATGTAACTTTAAAGTAATGTAATTTCTATAAGAACAATACCTGAAAAATAGCATTCCTGCTTGCATCCCCTTTCGCAATATAGCTGCTCCAGCTCCTAATCCAAAGAGGCCAAAGCCAGCTCCAAAATATGGATTATCAGACAAAGTTTGTACATAATCTATTATAGTCATGATTCAAATGAATACTTTTTAAATACAATGTTAAAAGAGTTAAATTACTTTTATATATAGTTGTATATACGCTACAGATAATTTTATGAATTTACTTCCAAAGTACGTCAATAACACCACTCACTACAGATCCAACAAGATTCAACCTCTTTGTGACGAGACTGCATACCGATCTGATATATTGGGGTGTTGAGGACCCCGAAGCACAAGAGATGTTCTTTGCATATCGACATTATGGCATCCGGGGTGTTAGGGACCCCGATCCATGGGTGGAACTCTCTGCATACCGACCTATCATCTTGGGGTGCCAGGGACCCCGATGTATCAGTGGCGCTCTCTGCATACCGACTTACCATCCTGGGGTGCCAGGGACCCCGAAGCACCGGTGGCGCTTTCTGTATACCGACCTATCATCTTGGGGTGTCTGGGACCCCGAAGCACCGGTGGCTTTCCCTGCATACCGGCTTACCATCCTGGGGTGCCAGGGACCCCGATGTATCAGTAGCGCTTTCTGTATACCGACCTATCATCTTGGGGTGTTGGGGACCCCGAAGCACCGTTGGCTTCCTCTGCATACCGCCTTACCATCCTGGGGTGCCAGGGACCCCGATGTATCAGCGGCGCTTCCTGCATACCGGCTTACCATCCTGGGGTGTCGGGGACCCCGGTGCATAAATGATGGTCTCTGCATACCGACCTATCATCTTGGGGTGTCGGGGACCCCGAAGCACCTAGGCTTTCTCAGCATACCGACTTACCATCCTGGGGTGTCGGGGACCCCTTTCTGCATACCGACCTAATTTCACGCTGGGGTGTCGGTGACCCCTTGATGCCATATTGGGGTACTGGAGACCCCTTTGTGTCATCCACTGGGGTGTCTGGGACCCCGTTCGACTTGAATTCTAAAAACGTTCCATTTCACACCTGTATATATTGAATTAAGAAATGAAATTTAAATGAATCACAAGAAAAAGGTAAATAATAAAATCTTATTCTTAATTTGTAATAATATACATTTTTTAGATTTTATAGGTTTATGCTGTTTTATGAAAATGTTTGAAAGCATGAACACTATGTGTGAGTGTTATATTTCTGCAATAAAAGACTGTATAAATTCTATTCAGTTATGAATGTATAGAATTATAAGATCAATTGGAACTTACCTATGGTGATCATTGATATCACTATTATATTAATTGTTATAAGAATATATAAAAATGCAGAATATTATACCATTGATAGAACAGTGTAACGGTATTCATCACACATCTTATAGAACTGCAGCAAAAATGCAAATTTTGCATAAAGAACTTAATAGTAAGTTTAATATAATATTGTAAATCAATAAGGTCAATAGTTTCTTAATATTTTATGTGAATTTTATCTGTAATTAATGACAATTTGTTATAGTGCAATATGTTCAATTGGAATTAATTGCTGGTGTTTTTGAACGCCATAGGCTTTCAATTACAGAAAATTGTGTAAATCTAGACCCAAGAGAGGTTGAAGATGTCCTTTCTGATATCTATTTTGCAGCATGTAAAGAAAATAATATCAATTTTGATATTGATTTTGCAACAAAACTTGCTACAAATTACATATTAACTACATTTGATAAGTATGTTATCATAGATGTATTATCTAAATTTGATAATTAAAATTAGCTAATTTAAATGATCTTGTAAATGTAATCAAAATTACAGACAATGTACTAGGACTGTATCTGTATTTTCTGTAAAAGTTGCTTTGGTATTAATTAGCTCTGGAAAATTACAAGAAAAATATGGATACCTTTATCAACAATTAGCTGATCATAATGCATGCTTATCTAAAGCTGGTTTATGTACACTGTTAACAAATATTTGCAAAATCACAGAAATGCTAGGAGAAAGTACAACATACGGATCTCAACACATTCAATCACATATTGACAATTGCTTTTCAAAGGTAGAATTAAATGAAACTTCAAAATGTATTTTACATATAATTAATTGATAATATCTTATTATAGACCCAAGGATGTCTTGGAGTAACTGAATCAGAGTTTGCATCATGGATTATGCAAGAACCTCCTTTGCTTGTTTGGATAACAATATTTAATCGTATAAAATCTGCAGAACACAGTATGTATATATCATATTTCACAGTAATTATCTCTGAATTTAATAAAGTTTATAGATGTTCTTTTTTTTTCAGTTATTCATAATATTAGATGCTCTTCTTGTAAAACAACTCCAATTCGGGGATTACGGTACACGTGTTTAAAATGTACAGCATATCATCAATGCCAACAATGTTTTTTGTATGGTAAAATATCAGGAAAACATAAACTAAAACATCCCACTCGTGAATTTTGTACCAAGGTACAAGAATATATTTTATTTTTATAAATAGCATACTACATAAAATTATTTTTTAGACTTCGAATCGAGAAATAACGAAGTTGATTATTGAATTAATACGGAATAAATTGAGATTGTGCCCTGTTAGATCGAATGGAATTAATGTTGAGGATCAAATTCCACATACTAACAGGTTATTAAAATTTAAAAATTAATGTTCTACATATCCTAGGTAGATGTTTCTTTAACTACTTATTATTGTAGCATTGAAGCAACTCGTGCCGATTGTGGATCGTTAAGAAGTACAATGAGAAGACGAGTACTAAGTGATCCACAAAAAGAATTACAAAGTATAATTACTCATTTAGAAGAAGAAAATAAACAATTACAAATAGAATTACTTGATATTCAGGGCAGTAAAGCAGAGAGACTTCAGCATCATAGAGCTATGATTGAATCGCAATTACAACGTCTAAAACTATTAAAGGTATATTATTGTTTAATAAAATATAATAGTATAAGCATTAGAAAAAGAATTGTTCTACTATTTACAGAAATACTTGTTTTCGGATAAAATTTGTATGCCTCAAATAATTAGCCACATGCAAAGCACACCTATGGTTCCACCTCTATCATCAAGATTGGCATCTTTATCTATGAATTTTGAATTGAGTCCAATTATTCGTCAAGAAACTATAGAACAAAGTTCAAGTACAAATGATACCGATGTATTACAGTCAAGTAGCTTTAATTCAACAGAGGAGTCTATTATTAAAGAAAATCATGATGTTACTAATTCTGGGAAAGCGTCTACCAGCTTAGGTTTTAGTAATATAATAGAACCTACCCAAATTGAATTGAGTACATGGATTGGGGGTATATTATATTATTTTAATTTTATCCTATTTTATTAAAAAATTATATTAATTACTTATTTATGTATCGTGTTTTTAATTATTAGGTACAAAAAGATCGGAAATAAATCCTACCGATAGTGGTTTTTCTCAATGGTTGGACTGTAACGACGCTGAATGCAAAGAAGAAAAATATTTAATGAAATCTACAATAGCTGACACTGAAAATGAATCACCATTAGTAATATCTGGTTCTCTCATAGGTATTCATAGGGATAATACGCCATCTTCTCTTCAGAGACCTGATAAACATTCACAACATAGTAGTTTACAAAATATTCAAGGAGATTTAAATGATATCCTGGATAGATTACAAAATATGGTTACAGATGATTGTTTACTTAATGGTAAATTTTTATATTTTAATAACATAAGTTGTTTCTCTTATAAATATTTTGTTTTATAAAATTGCTATTTTAGATTCCTACGTAGCTAACGATAATTGCAAGCTGAAACGTGCTACAACTGAAATGGAGGATTTATTAACAGGATTGATTCAAGGCATGGAATCTCGTAAAAGTAAGCTTACAACTATAGTCTGATAATTCTTTTTTAATTTTTTAGCTAGGTTAAGCATTTTATAACTTTGCCGTAAATAGTTACAAAATAAATATTTCCGTCCATAAATACAATTTCAAATTATATGTTATTATAAAGTATCGATACCATTGTTAGTAAAATATGTATACAAAATACGAATATAATACATAAAAGTTATGTGCAATTATGGTAGTGTTGAATAACTTCTTTTTTAAAAAGTATGTATATAATTAATAAAGAATATACATGTAATAATTGGTTTAGAGACTATTAATTTCGAAGTATTTAAAATACATCTGTTTAATTATAAAATATATTATTTTTACTTTATTCAAAATTCGAGTTTCACGTATGTCAAATAAGACATACAATAAATGATATATATGTATTAGAATTATGTTAATTGACATAAAAGAACGTACCTCTGATAACAGAATTAATAAATACTGTTAGACAAAAATATATTTTCGTTATTTTATTGAATGGACTAGATTACTGAATATAATGCTTTATAATATCAGTAGTATAAAATAGTCTTTTACACCATAAAGCATGTAATATGATTATTACATATCTTTTTCAACTAATAGTGTATCCGTTATATAAGTAATTTTAAATAGTCGTGAAAAATGTGATTTTTCTGATGGCAGATTTACTGTCCATGCCATGACACGAACATTGCGATCATGCCATACTTGGATAACGCGCCTAAAATAAATATAATATTAAAAAAGCATTTTACTTTTTGTAATAATATTCAGTATTACAAATAATTTAAAAGCATACATACTGATTAACAATATCTTTATGCAATAAAATAGCAGAAACTCCCACAACGTAGTATATAAAATGATTAAGCATCCAATCATATATATAATCGAACACAGAAGCTGCTATATGTTTAAATGGATTGTTATATCGTGCCGGTGCCGGACCATCTAACCCAAGGTATGTTACTCTTGAAAAATACTGAGGTCTCCATGCAAGGCTCGACACAATACGAGGTTCCTTTCTTCTAAGCTATAATCACAAATTCACTAAGTAATGTCTAATATTGATCAGGTTCATTCACAAATATGTATATTTCTTATTACTATTGTTTTAATTTTATTTTACCATATATATAATAATTGGATTAAAACTGGATACAACTGCTCTTTGAAATAATTTTGGATATTTTTTGTAAGCATCTAAAATTGCTTCTACAACTTCCAGTCTTTTTTCTTTTATATCTATGATTATTCTCTGTTCATTGGATAAGCAAGTTTCTAAAACTTCAGAAAGTAATGGAATTTTTTCACCATCAGTAAATTTATCCCTACAATGATTAGAAAGAAAAAAAAATTAAATAAATTTTTACTATTGTAATCCTTTATAGTAAAAAAAAAGTATTACAAAATTTACTTGAGTGGATGGTTATGGGTAATATCTAAATCTTTTAATTGATCCCATGTCATATCTTTAATAGTCCCAGGTTGTCCAGTAACTCTATCAATTGTTGTGTCATGAAATACTATAGGTACATTGTCCTTTGTAAGAAGTACATCAAGTTCAACTGCATTACAGCCTCTGTCTTTACACTATAAAATGTTTCATTTATAAAAGGAAACTAAAAACATATTCTTTTACTAAAGTAATAAATCTCTTGTTAGTAACTACTATATTAGTGTATCTACATTATGAAATAATAAGCAATTCTTTTTGTTACAAGATTTCTAGTATTGCAAATCAGCTAATAAAAAAAAAAACAAACAAACAAATTAAAAACCATTATTATACATAAGATTTTACATTACGGAAAGCTGTTAAGCTGTTCTCAGGGAAATCGTATCCTCCACCACGATGAGCCACCACTCGCATGCAATGTTGCTCTTCATTATCATGAGTCTTGGACATGATACTATCTCTTTTCAACAAAATAGGATTTATACCAAGCACTTCTTGTACAATATTCAAATTTGGCGGTGGAATCCTGGCTATTTTTAATCCAATTGCCGTAACAAAGGTCCCCCAAACAATCCATGGTATACAGAAATGATAAAACACACTTATTAAACTGCTCCAGATAACTTGTAACAGCATCCACAATGAAGCACTGGTCAAAATTAGTTCAACAATTCCATGCATTTTTTAGAGAAACTTTTAGTCTTGTTAACGTTTTTTAAAAGAAGATGCAAACTCTACACATACAAAGATGTCAATTATGATATTGTCATGTAACACCGTCTATTACTTGACTACTTAATTTTGCACACTCTGGTTGATATTTGAGCTTCTTAATTTAAGTGTTACAACAACTGATAACGTTTGTTTGCGTTATATTATCTATATTCAACAGAGTGATAACTCAATATCTCTGCTCCTGAAACAATAAACGTTTCGTTACTAATTTATACTACACGAAATTAAAACGTTTAATTGATGATTATTAATGAAATATTTATTACAGATTCACTAAATGGTTGTTATTTATTATTATGATTATGTTTTATTGTTTTTGTCGTCCCTTACAACAGAACACAACAGAATGACACAAATGATAATTTATTGAATTCAAAATTACAAATACTTCTTATCACACTGTTAAATGTGAAATGTCAATGCGTGACGGAATATTTATTTAAAAAAAAAAACAATTTGTGTATTGTATCTATTTACATATACATACTATCCAAAATAAACATATATATCAGAATGACTGATATTTAACACATACTGTACCAATTGCATAAAATATAGACAAGGCCACATACTGGGTGTCTTAAAAAGTACATATACATCTATGATAAATAAAGCATTATAAGACAATATAAAGTGTGATGCATGTACTTACATATGTAATTTAACAACCTAATGTTTATATTAACAAACACTACTTAATTAGAAAAATAACAATATGATACTAATCATTAGGTAGATAAGGAAAAAGTATATGATATAACCAATTATTCACATATATGTAAACAAAGCACATTGATAACTAAAGGATGGCACATTTTATTCAAAGACAAATTGGAGATTCATTAGATTTTTTAACAAAGTATCATAATATATCTAATAAACTGAAAAAGTAAGTATATTGTCACAAATTGTTTTCATTTTATGTAGCAATTATATTCAACTATTTAATCATTAAACATGTTCATAATTTAATTTTAGACGTTTCTTGAGAAAACCAAATGTTGCTGAAGCAAGTGATCAATTTAGTAAGTCACATAAAAATGATATAGCATTTGTTACACGATCAAAAATAAATAATGATGTTAATTATTTTATAGCTGCTTTGGCTATTGAATGTGAGCAAAAAGAACTGTGGCAGTATGCCGGTTTATGTTCACTAGCTGCAGCTAGATGTCAAGGAACATTGGAAAATGTTTCTTCTGAATTAAATTTTTTAATTAAAGCTGGAAGAGAATTTCTTGTGGCTGATAAAAAGGACAAAGATATAGGTTGTCCTTCTATAGGACAAGAGAATACACAGGTTTGCTATGTTTCTAACTTGTGTTAACTAGTAATAATACAAATGATATGAAATATTAAAGTTAATTATTTATAATAGGCTGCCATAAGTTGTTTTGGTCATGCATTAGCACGTTGTTATAATCAACCAGGATTCAATACTATGTCAGCTGGATTAGCATTAGAATTAGCATTAGCTTTGGGTGCTACTTCAGCTGGTATTCAACAATTACGTAAAGCTATTGATATTTTTTCAACTTCAAAAGCTATTAACACATTGGTATCTTATCACATTAAACAAGGTGAATATAGTTTATTTAAATATTTATAATTAAACAGTTGCAATGATTGAAAGTGAAATATTTCATTAGGTGATTATGTATCTGCACTTCAAATTTTGAATGATTTTGTTGAATTTATTGAGAGTTATATTAATGCTGGTGCAAGAGGCAATTACAGTATTATATTACACAGGTATAAAGCTAAGAATATTGTATTATGATTTAACGAATAATAACTAATAGTAGCTCTAATTATATTAATACATGTAGATGTGAAGTGACCAGAGTACTATTGTTACTCATACTTCAACCATCTCCTCAAAGACTTACACCTTCCTTAACACAAGTGTTGGAGAAATATGCATGGATAGAAGAAACTACAAATAATGGCAAGTATTATGAGGTGTTATATTAATTATTATTTTATAGAAGATATATGTGTTACAGATTTCAATATGAGCGAAGATGAATTATTACTGTTACAATCCTTAGTATTAGCATGCCAGTCACATGATTATGAAGCATTGCTAGAACTGGAAGGAGAATTATGGCCATACTTAGATGCAGAACAAAAAGAACTACTACATAAGTTAATTCAAGTTTTAACAGCTCAATAAGTGAGCAATACTCAATTTTAAAAATATTCAATCAAAAAACAGTTCAATTTGTAAATACTCTAATAAGATCTATAATACTTTCAGTGATATCTTAAATGCATTAATTATGTTACAATTAATACATAAATGTTATTTAATAAAATAAAATGTTCAGTTCTGATGAATTAATGCTATAAAAATCTTCTGATGATGCAAGCAGTTACTGTAGGTATGGCTCTTACACACATGCCATTATTCCCCCCATTCGTCTCATAAGGCCAGTTGATGGACAGTGTCTGTGTGAAAGGAAGAACTTGTTGCAACAGAAAGCAAGGACTTGGAAGGGTCCAACTATGTAGTGTGCGTTTCCACACAATGATATGTATGATGGTATTGTAAAAGAGGGGATGTCTTGGCCTTCCATGGATATACTACTACTTTACTTTCCTGAATCAGAAGACGACGCAAGTAGTTGAGACCAGTTGAGACGAAGTCAGTGGCTACGCGACCGTATCCTCGAATCCTTTCCAGTTGGTTTGACGTGCTCATTACTCATAATTTTACGTTTACTAGGTAATTATTTTTAAATACCTTTTTATAACGTAATTGCAAGGTGTATTTAATACTCTTGTATGTATATAAATGTAAATTAACAAACAATTTCGAATAATTTGAAATTCAATTAATTAATTATCTTCGTTCTTGTAAATTATGTTGATTCATTTAGAAATAACATAAAAATTTGTATATTCTCCATCTGTATTTTTATTTCCTGGAGTAACACGAAGATGTATTTAACATGCCTAAGGTGTCTGATGTACTTCGAGTACCGTTAAGTTCATCAGTGTAAGAGTCGAACTTTGAACATTTTAGATTTTCTTTTTCTATATAGAAAAATACTAAAAACAATATTCTGGCTTTATTTAAACTATACTTCATTCTTTAATTTCATTACGTAGCATTTCTAAAATAAATTACGAATATTATTTAAGTAAACAATACTACATTTAAAGAAAATTAAGTTTTACAATAACTATCTGAAAACTGTTTAAGTCATTTTTATTAATCATATACGTAACCGTAATGATTTACCACGTGTTTTAACGACCTTGAACTCTGATCGATGCAGGTGAATGTCCGAAACACCTGTGTACTTTACCTTGCACGGTAAATCGGATATTCAAGCTACATCTATTCAAAATTATATATTTTTGTATAATAAAGCAAGTGAAAATTAATTTGTCTCTAAGGTGATGAAATTTTCCAACTAAAATTTTATATACAGTCATAATATTTTTGTTTTTCATTTGACAGAAGTATGACTACAGATTGGAGAACAATTTTCGTAACCGGAGGGGCCGGTTACATTGGTAGTCATTGTATCGTCGAACTTTTGGAAAGCGGATACGATGTTGTTGCAATAGATAACTTTGCTAATAGCGTAACCGAAGGTGGCGGTGAATCTGCGGCTCTTAAAAGAGTCGAACAAATAACAGGAAAAAAGGTCACATTTTATAATTGCGATCTCATCGATCGGGATAAACTTGAAACAGTATTTAACAAGGTAAAAAAGAAAAATTTTCAATATAATCCAACACTTTAAAATACATGATAAAACACTGAAAATTTTAGCACAAAATAGATTGCGTGATTCATTTCGCGGCAATAAAGGCGGTCGGAGAATCGATGCAAGTTCCACTTCATTATTATCGAAATAATATTATTGGTGCCATTAATTTATTAGAGGTAAAATTTAATTAAGTAAATTCTTAAATTCCACTATTTCGCGCCTTAGAAAAATAAATAAATTTATTCTATTTTCAAGGTAATGAAAGCTGCTGGATGCTTTCAGTTAGTATTTAGCAGTTCTTGTACCGTATACGGAGAACCGAATGAACTTCCGATTACAGAGGAGCATCCGACTGGTAACATTACAAATGTATACGGTAGAACAAAGTATTTCATTGAAGAAATGCTTAAAGATATATCAAGGGCTGAGAAGGTATGTTTATAATATTGAATTGTGAAATATTATGAACAATTAACTAAGTTATCATTCTCTGTAATGTAAAAATAAGTATGAAATATCTTATCTCCGTTAAACAGAGTTGGAACATTATTTCTCTAAGATACTTCAACCCAGTAGGTGCTCATCCAAGTGGTTTAATTGGGGAAGATCCCACAAAACCATTTACGAATTTAATGCCATACATAGCGCAGGTGGCCTTAAGACACAAGCCTGAACTTATTATTTTTGGAGGCAATTATCCTACAAAAGACGGTACAGGTACATATCGATTATATAATATTTTTTAAACATGTATCAAAAATAATTCCCTTTGTAGGTATACGTGATTATATTCACGTTATGGATTTAGCGGCTGGCCACGTAGCGGCATTAAACGCTTTGCATAAACAACATTCAAGATTAAAGATTTATAATTTAGGCACTGGAAAGGGTGTATCTGTGCTTGAATTAATTAAAACCTTTGAGAATGTCACAGGAACAACAGTACCGTACGTTATAAAAGATAGAAGAGAGGGTGATATTGTATCTATGTATGCTAACACAGACTTAGCAGAAAAAGAATTAGGATGGAGAACAAAGTATAATGTTGAACAAATGTGTAAGTGAAATAACATTTTTACTATGTTTTTGTAATAAACATAACATATTGTAAATGATATTTTCAACATAGGTGAAGATTTCTGGAGGTGGCAAACAATGAATCCACATGGTTACCGTGTTTCGATGAAAAACGGTACTAGTGAACATATAAATGGTACTTCATAATGTTATTTACTGTCAATGAAAAGCGATTAATTTATGGTATTAAATAAACAAGAGATCAAACAAACTACTTACTTTTTAAAATTTAATGTTAATCAATTGATTTATTTACATCGATGTTAGTGCTATTCTGAGTCTCATTCGTTTCTTCTATTACTGTGTATAATGATAAATGTTGAAATTTTAATACTTCAAGACCCCAACTTGTCCATTTAGGAAGTAAATATCTTGCAAATATTTCTAAACATTTTGGTTCGTTCGGAAGATATTCTTTTACAACTTCTATAATTTCAAGTAATGTTTTATTATATTTCTATTAATTTATTTTATATAATTTACTATTGACATCATGATTTTTACCTATGAGCGGCGGTTTATGAGAATGTACTGCACTTGGTACACTTATCAACAGTTTACCATCAGGAACATTTATTTCATTACCATTTAATACAGATCCCAGAACTAATAATTCATAAGGCTGTTTACCAAGTGCAAAATTAAAGTTACAGACTGTATTTCCTGTTTGAGTAATCTAAAATATAAATTAGATATAGATCATATAAATATCTTTTGATAATATATATAATCTCCATATACCTACTTTAATCCAATACCATTTTGCTCTATAAGTGATTCCCCATGATGGGAATATATCATTAAAAATACTGTGTAGATGACTTGGAGCATTTGTACACCATATTGCCACCAGTCCATTTGAACATAATAATTTTCTAATTGGTATCTTAGCCAACTCTTCGTTGTACATCATTTTATAGCTGTTTAACATAAAAATATGTTTAACAATTTGCATAACAAATAAAATGTTGTTTATAGCTGATTGCAGTTAGTTGTAAAAGAAATATAGATTGATCTTAACTCAAAAAGTAGAATTAAGATATGTTCAAATGTATTAGAATTATTTAAGGAGAACTCTTTTATAATGAAAAGTTGCATCTAAAATCTTATTTACCCATATGCTCACAAAACTGAGAACAAGGAAAACTTATACTATGATCAAAGTACTTGTTCTCATTAAAATGTTCAGAGAATGTTCATTTTTTATTGGCTTATATTGAACCATACAAGATCACCTAGCTTCTAAGTATTTGGTTTTTTTTCTTCTTATGGACTTGTTCCACCAAGGAGGATCCAACAATATAAAATCATATTGATTATTTAACTCCAGCTTTTTTGCAATGTCTCTGACATCATAACAATAAAAGTTACACTTTTGAGGGAAAACATATTTTTTATCTTTTACTTCTGATATAATAGCTGTATCTGTATCATTGCAACCATAAAAGTTTTCTTCTTCATTGCAAAATGTATCCTGATAAAATGTTTGCGATGCTAAGCGGGCTGCTTCATTATTATCAAGTATTATATCAGAAGACAATAATCCTTCTGCCTTTGCTGCTAACATTATTTTACTGAACCTTTGTTTGATATGATTTATCTATAAAATACATAATAATGATTGGTAAAGTTATTCCGTTTAATTATTTCATCACTAAAGTCTTTATATTTGACTACATACCTCGTTTAAATCTTTATCTGGTAAAAGTATTGATCGTTTTCTTTTTCGATTTTTATTTTGTAATGACATTCCATCATCTTGTTCAGATTGATTTATTTGATTTTGACGTAAATATTGTGAATTTATTTGAAATAATGTATCATTAAAAATTAGTTTACTTTGTTTGTTGTTATTTTTTGCATTGTTATAAATATCATTAAGGTATTGCAAATGGGATATAATCCACCCTTCTTCGGTACAGAAAATCAAGCTCATAGTTGATACTAGTATACTAAATTACATATGTTTTATACACAGTGTTATATCTAATTTGTCTAATTAAATAAGTATCTTAATTTTTCCTACACACATATCTCTAATGACTAACATGTATGCACATGTGCATGCTGTATATATACCGCAGTTCACCAGAGTCCATAACTGCGAAAAGACCAGTTTTCGTTCTTCGCGCATCTCTAGTACGCATCTTCGCCCTGATTGGCGATACTCCCAAACGAAGTGGAAAGCGATTGGCAGAAAGCTCGCTGCGTTCCCCCACCATCTTCCAACCTGCGCGTCGCAGTTATGGACTCTGGTGAACTGCGGTATAGATGAAACATTTCAATTTTACACAACTTCACGACATGATTCTTGTTATGGTAACGCTAGAAACATGGCGATTGCATTGAACGGTTACGCTGAGAAATGTACTCGCCAACTGGATATATTCATTTTAATTCATACAAAATAAGATAACAATTTATTTAAAGTTATCTATATACATGTTATATGAATTACAATTCTAAAGATTGCAATATTTAAATCTCTATTTTTGACAGATGTCAACGACCGCAGGATCAAACGCTAGCTTCAGTTCAATCTTAAGAATAACTTCCGACTGCATCGCAACATTTTAGGTTAAATGTGTTGTTTGTTTACCTTGATATTGATTGATTTTAATATCAACATTTAATAAATAATAATAAATCTATAAAATAGATAAACTTCGTATTTATATGTAACGGTGGAAAGGTATCTAACAAAAATTCAAGATGAGGATAGCTGTAGAAGGTTGCGCACACGGTGAACTGGATATTATTTATGAAACTATTCAAGAAATGGAAAAGGCTGATGGGAAAAAGATAGATTTGCTTATTTGCTGTGGAGATTTTCAATCTACTAGAAATTTAAGCGATTTAAATTGCATGGCTGTACCTGATAAATATAAGGATATGTGTACTTTTTATAAGTGAGTTATATATCAACACTTAGTGAAATAATTATGACCAAATCATTTAAAACAGAACTGTACTTATATTAACAACTGTTAAATTGTTTCAAAAATTTTGTTATAGATATTATTCTGGGGAAAAGGTTGCTCCAGTGTTGACATTATTTATTGGGGGTAATCATGAAGCATCAAATTATCTTCAAGAATTACCATATGGTGGATGGGTAGCACCTAATATTTACTATTTTGGATATGCTAGTGTAGTAACAGTAGGTGGTATCAGAATTGCAGGATTATCAGGCATTTTTAAGGGTCAACATTGGATGCAAGGACATTATGAAAAGCCCCCATATACAGAGAATACAATTAGAAGTGTATATCATATCAGAAACTTAGAAATATTTAGATTAAAGCAGGTAATACATTGGTTCTTATCCCTTTATTTTAACAGAAGTATAAAAAAATGTTTTGATCTATTATATTCTTATTTGATTATATTATTTATTATGTCCTGATTTTATAGCTTACTGGTAATATTGATATATTCTTATCACATGATTGGCCAGCAGGAATAACTAAATATGGGGATGAAAATATTTTATTAAAAGGAAAACCTTTTTTCAAGTAAGCTAATTAGAGTTTTTTATCACATTTGTCACAAATATTTGATTCTTAAAAATTTAATTAGTATATATTTAAGTATGTGCAATAGTTAAGCTTTTTATTACAGAAATGATATAGAAAATAATATGCTTGGTAGTCCACCAAGTATGGAACTCTTAGAGTATCATCATCCAAGTTATTGGTTTTCAGCTCATTTACATTGTAAATTTGCAGCTCTTGTTCCTGAAAAAGGAGGAACAAGAGTAACTAAGTTTTTAGCTTTAGATAAATGTCTTCCAAAAAGAAAATTTCTTCAAATATTTGAACTAGAACATAATCCAAATTTACCACTGACACTACATTATGATCTAGAGTGGTTAACAATATTATATTTAACAAATCATTTATTAAGTGTCAAAAGTGGAATTCATTATATGCCTGGACAGTATGGTAATACAAGATGGACGTTTATACCAACTATAGAGGAAAAGGCAAAGGTTCTAAAAAAATTTAACTGTAATTTACAAATTCCATTGAATTTTACACAAACTGCTAAACCTTACAATCCTAATGCTTTGGATGGTATTTCTGAACCACCACAATTATTAATAAACAATCAAACTACTCAATTCTGTAATATTTTGGGTATTGATGATCCATCTGTCTTATTACAATTAATGAATAATGCAAAAGAGTGTAAATCAAATGAATCAATGATGGAAACATCATGTGAACAAATATCAAGTTCCAATGAAATTTCTATTTCTTTTGAAGAAGATAATGTTTTAAGTTCAACATTTAATGGAACTTTAAGTGATAGTTCATTTAATCACACTTCACCATTAAATTTATCTCCTAAAAGTAATAGTGAAGAACAAGAATTAGAAGCATGTAGTACTAAAGAAGCAGATGGAAGTTTAAATAATTTGTCACCACTAGCTAACTCTGACTGTACAAATGATAGTGAGTGATATATAATTACAAGTTATACATTATATCTTTTCAGTTTTTTAACAAAACCTGTTTACATTTTAGGTAATAATCATGTTATACAAATTGAACCAAATTGTAAGAAATTTAAGAGACGAAATTATTCGATATATTCTAATACGCTTTAATAATAATGGAATACTTTGTCCATTACTTAAGTTTGGAACCTTTGTTAAAAAGATTACCCTTTTTGTAAAAAAAATTTTTAATTAGTATTGAAAAGTACTATTAATATTACTGTGTATATATACATATAATTGATCTTTTCTATGTAATAAACATACTGTAATTGATTGCTCATTTTAATTTCTATTAGTATCGTTTTCTGTATATAATTGTACAGTCCAAATTCGGAGCTCGGGAAAACTTTTTGATACTGTGTGTACATGTATCAAGTGCGCTAAGTTAAGGTTAGGAAATTATATTACAGTAAGTTGACATCAAGAGCTGTTTCAAAAATGGTTGAAAAATAAACAAAAAAAGAACAATAATAATTGCTATTGTTTATAATATGTAAAGATACAATTATTATTGATACAAAATGGATAAATTAACGATTATTTCGGGAACATTGTTTCTCGCCGCCGATGTATTTGCAGTTGTCAGTCTTGCAATGCCCGACTGGATTATTACTGATGTTGGAGGTAATTATAAATAATCCCTGTTATTGATTCTTATAATTGGACAATTCTAATTATTAACGATCTTATTGAAATTTTTACAGGAGATACAAGATTGGGATTGATGTGGTCATGTATGACCTTATACAATAGACCTCAAGTTTGTTACAGTCCAGATTTACAGCCAGAATGGTTCATGGCTCTTGTTTGTATCTTTGTAGGCTGTATTTTGATCACAGCAACAATAATATTATTAGCCAGTTCTCATTGGGATCGTAATGTTATCCCTTATGCTAGATGGGTAGGATTTACAGCTAGTGAGTATGATAATAATACTAGTAATAAATATCTCTTAAAAGTTAAAATTATCAAAAAATTAAAATAATATTAAAATATTTTAGTGGTGCTGTTTTGTCTAGCAGCAGTTATATTTCCAATGGGTTTTCACATCGATGAAATTGGTGGACAACCATATCAGTTACCTAATTCACATCAAGTTGGTATTTCTTATATTTTCTTTGTTTTAGCTTTATGGATTACAGTAATTTCAGAATTATTTGCGGGCAAAGTTTGCCTCCCACATTTTTAGCAGCTATCATTCTCTAAATGCATTTGTGGCATTTGTTTAATATTGTTAATGAATATTGTATATTTTGAGAGCAATGATATGCTACAATACATAAGAGATTTTACATCTAATTTATGATTACATAAATAATTTATTAATGTATTGGAAGGACTTTTGTATATGTGTTTTTTATTTATTAAAATATATTGTTTAATTGTAATTTTGCATAAATTTCACAAAGAATAATTATGTTGGAAGTTAAATGTAAATATTTGAAATAATAAATATGTTGTAACAAATAATAAAATTTTTATAATATATATACACATTTTTATTAGTTTCTATAAATTTTAGATATATATATGTATAATATTTACATTTCCATAGGAAGTGAATCAAGGATATTATTTCGTATTTCATCGCATACATATAACTATAAAATTTTACTAAGAATACTTCTTATTTACATTATTTGACGAGTAGAATGTAAACGAGATGTTTTGCAATGGGATTTTATAACTTTACTGCTTTTTCAAATTATTACACTTACATATTACACAGCTATTATAATATTATATTAAATTATAACTAAATAAAAAAGTTGTATGAAATAGGGAAACAGAAAAGTTACAAAGCATTAACCCAAAGCAAAACTTTTAATATTTAATACCAAAACTAATTTAATAAACACTAATCTGTGTATTTTTCATGAATTTTTCAATAAGTACCTTGAAATAATTTAAGCATTTTAACAATACAATGAATAACTTCTAAAGTGAAGTTTACATTTTTTTTTAATTAAAGTTGTTACAAAAAATAAAAAATATATCTTTACATGCATTAATATGTATGAAAAGAGGATACATAGGTTTGTCTTTTTTTTTTTTTTAAATATTAGATAAAGACGTATTATTCGTTCAACGAAAGACCTTATCTCTTTCACGATGAGTTTCCGTTTGTTCTGTGTATGCCTCGTCTGCGCAAGCGCCTCCTGGCACTGCGCAGCATATCCAGTGGTTTCATATTCAGTATACTCTTCGACCCTTGACGGTATCACTTGCTCTCTCTGTTCATATATTTTTGTCCACCATGTATACAACCGCGAAGTGTTGTGCAGTTAGAAATACAAGTAGAGGGCACCCCTAAACCCCGCGAAAGAGGTATGTTCTCTCGTTGAACAAATAATAAATTTTTCACATATGTTTTTGGTAGTTTTGTACACAAATTTTGTGTTTATACAATCTTCCTCGTTAACGATATTAATATCCCATCTTACCAATTATTTCTTTAACCTACAAAGCGATATTTTCAATCCTTTCTTTAAAAATTTATTTCTATAAACGTACTACGAACAACATCTAAGCAACTTTTATATAATAAAGAAATGACTATTAAATTATTATATAGTAAAGAAATTATTGGCAAGTTGGAATAAGTATTCATAAAGGCGTAGGAAGGTTATATACAAAAATAACTTAAGGCATAAGGTATACCACTTTTCTCGAATATATATAAAATTTGCATTTCGTAGAAATTTTGTCATTAAAGTAGAAAAACTTTCCTCTATTTTTTCTTTCTCTAGGAGATTATCAATATTTTTGTCTCAAATATTGTATATTCATAATCGGATAAGAAAGATATGTACAAGAGATCTTGACATTTAATATTTTCATAAAATGTAATATATAAGCGTTTATGCAACTTCAATAGAATTATGAATGCCAAAATCAAAACTCTTATTTAACTTCAACTTTAACTATTTTTTATTTCGTGTACCAAGAAAACTATGCATAAAATTCGTAACAACAATCTTAGTACAAATATTCGATGGAAGTATAGTTTGTCAAAAGGAAATAGTTTTCTGTTTTCATATGATATTGATTATTAAACATTCTCTGTATTTAATTATAAATATCAACAAGAACCGCAAAACTGTAAAAGCTACTCTTTCAAACTGTTTCTTAGATTCAGAATGTAATTTTTTTTCATAGATTTAATTAATGCTTTTCGTTTTAACGTACTTTACCAGTATTCGATTGATTATTTCCGATAGTATCGCATCTGCGATAATATAATAAATATGGAACTCTAGGGGGAGTTGGTTTTAAAACATTACTTTCAGAAACTCCTTTTAACGAACTATCATCATACCTGACCCAACCTCCGTATCCTACGTGAAAAGCATCAGTGACATAGTGACCCTTTGTTGCTTCTTTCCCATCATGATACGTAACCGCGAATAGTTTATAATGCTTTTGTTTTGGATTTAATTTCTTTACAGCATTTGGCGATAAAAATTCTGTAACAAACAAGTTTAATGTTCCTGTTTCTATATACCAAAAATTAGTAACTGATAAAATAAGTACTTACTGCTATCTAATTTTAAATCAACAGGAAATTCTACACTTTTTACAATTTTTGAGCAAACATCAAGTTTGTAATCGAACCATTTCAGATGTAATATAAGAATGACCGGTAATTCTTCCAAGGTTACTTGCTTCCAAGCTTCTATTTGTTGTTTTGTTTTACTACATGTCATTCCTTCCAACTGATCTTTACCAACAAGAATTTCAAGCGCACCTTTCACAGATTCTGCTTTCTAGAAAATATATATCAGTTAGGAGTTGTTTTACCATAATTTCATAATGAAAAAATAACTTATACCTCAATATCAAGTTGTAATGTAAAAAAGGGTTGGACGTTATCCGTTGGTTGTTCTCCTGCTCGCGATACTCTAGATCTTAATTGTCCGCGGAAGATATCAGACAGTGGTGTCCTTCCAAATTCGGTACATCGTGTAATAGATCCTTTGTTCTTCGGACCCATTACCTATAATATCAAATGTAATTAATATTTGCATCTCTGTGCAATAAATTATTACATTACTTAATAGCATAGGGATATTTTACCTTCCATTCTTCTTCTCCATTATTGTAGTTTATATTAGTTTCAACATTAGTTGTTACATTAACGTCACTGTTTACTAATTTGATAAGCTGAAACGAGTAATGATTAGTTACTTAAATTCTATTGTTGAGATTCAAGTTAAAACGAATATTATTATGATCATACTTCGAGCATTTCATCATTGATACCATTCAGAAGGCACGAAAGGAATTCTTCTGCATCTTCTTGCCGTCCTTCCACGGAAAATACACCCGCGGCTGAAGTATTTTTTAACATTGTATATACATAAGAAGGTTCAAAAGCCACTCCACTTTGTATGTCTACTATTGTATCTTCCCCTCGTTTATTTGCTCTATCTTTTCTAGCCAATCGTGCAGCATCTGACAAAGGTGTGAATTCGTGTACGAACTTGATCCTGTGCAAAACAGTTTAAAAATGATTAAAAACATGATTTTTCATTATTTAAAACAAGAACATTCTTTCACTTACATATTATCGATGAGTGGAGTTGAAGACGTTTTACTAGGATTTTTAGAATGTGGTAGAGCCATCAGAAGATTGTAAAACGGTGGACAAGCAAGCAAAGCTTGTAATATACTATTAATGTAACAATAATTACTACGGTTTGTTAATCCTCTCGGTAACAGACTCACAGTTTGCTTATCCATGTGATATCCTAATAAAAATTCTAGAAGAAAAAGAAATGTATTTAGAAAGTTTGATTATTTGCTATTTAGAAGAATCACTTCTTTTTTAAAAACTTGTTGCAATAATACTTACCGCCCATTCGATAAGCAATAGGATCATTGAAACGATTTTGCAATGACTCTGTTTGTGGATTTTTACTTTCATTGACAACATTTGGTATGCTGGATGAAATATTTTCGTTTCCAAAAATTACCCCGCCTCGTTGGTCTTTATCTGTTGACTGTAGCTGCGCTTTTGACGCTGGACTATTTTCTGTGATTGAATTAATATGTAAGGGATTAATACGTGCTGTTGGTTTATGATTTGACGGGGTTGATTGCGTTTCTGTGTTTCCTTTTTTCAAAATGCTAGCCCAAGATATGCTCGATACAGCAGGCGGTGCAGTGGATACAGTGACTGGCGTATTTGATGGTTTAATAACAACTTCTTCTGGTAAAGGTTTTATAGGAGCATCTTCTTTTTGTGCTTCATTTTCACTTTTCGAAATAGATTTTGATAATGTTTTAACAACAGTAGTTTTAATACTAGAAACAGTTTCGTTTTTATATTCTTTGTCAGTTTCTCCATTTTGTTTTACTTCGATGCTACTATTAATATTCACACATGGTACATCATTATTCTCAGTTCCATTACAATTTTCATTTACAGTAGATACAATATTGTGCTCTATTTTAACATTAACAGGGGGTACTTTCCCATTTGTATTTGAACTTTTTCTATTGGCAGTATTTTCGTCTGTATTATCAGTACATTGTTCTACTTTACTGTTATTTACAGTTATTACTGTAGTAACTATATTGGTCTGTGAAGAATTATCTTCCTCGTTTACTTGATGAAAAGGTTGTTTGACGGGCGTATAAACGTTTTGAACGCGTTTCTCATGAGGCTTTGCATTCTGTACTTTTGTACACTCTTGAGTAGGTTGAGAAAGCATAGGCGTCGTTTGTCGAACACATCTCATATTTCCTGAAGGATGATGATATGGAGGATATCCATATGCAGATTGTGCATGAGGATGTGTGTTTGTATGTGTATGAAGATTTGGCTGATATATAGCTAATGGAGGATAATGAACATGACCAGAAAACTGTTGCTGTTGCGTCTGATCCGGGTACATAACTACAAAAGATAATGGTGGATGAAATTGTCCCTGTTCTCCCACATACCCTGGTTGCATTTCATTAGCAGGATTCATTCCACGGTTGAAATTATCTCTTCTGATTCCTCTTCCTCGATTATTTCTTCTGTTATTTTCTCTATTACAATTCACATCATGAATTTCACTTCCAAGGTTGTAACCAGGATGTGAGTATGTCATTGCTGGCATAAATGGTTGTATATGACCATCTGTTGGAACAGGATATATTGGTGGTCCCTGCCAGTCACTACACATTATCTGTTGTGTATAAGAAGGTGGTGGTGGTATTGCTAAATAACATATAACATTTAATAAAACATAAATTAATTTTACAACCAACATTTTTCAAAATCTTTGAAATCTATATAATGATTTAAAATGTTATTACCATTATGATACCATTGATTTTGTATTTGTGGAATTTCTGTTATGGAGGTATTGATATCATTGTTAGTTTCAACTGTATCCCATGGCAATTTTAAGGCATCATTAGTGACATTGGATTTTAAAATATTTAGTAAATGATTTTTGTCATTATCATTTAAATCGTGTAAATCCAAGAATTGAAAATCAAGCTGAAATAAAAAAATGTTACATTAAATAAAACAATAATGAATCAGAATAATTATGAATATTTTAACAAATACTCTTTATTATAAACAGTTTATATAATTTGTTTTTAACAAAAATAGAAGATGTACAATGAATACATAATATTCAGAATTTTAGGTCAATCAATAAATACTCAGCAGTATTACCTCATAAGTTCATTTTGTTTTTTTACTTGTTTGTACACTATTATGATGCTATGGAATTATATAATGGATCATTACACAGAAATATTCATACAGAAATTTATAGAGGAAGGAAAATTAATATAATTTAATACAAAACTCATAATAACTTACACAATAAAATACAACATTGTTTAAAAATAAATATATTTTTTGTTAACTTTACACAATAGATTACATTTTTTCTACATAAATAAGATATTCAATTGACTGCATTTCATTTTATAATCAATGATAGATTTCAACTTCATCATGTAACCGTAAACCTAACCTTACATACTACAGCACATTATAGAATCATACATGATAATTATAATTTTTCATATCATACTTAATAAATATTTTTACTGATTTATCGTACCTCATTTCGAACATCCATGGCTAAATCCATACACGGTATAAAATATTAAAAACAATACCAGCAGAGAAACATGGGGCTCCGGTAATTTGTGTCGGCGATAAAAGGGGGTCGACGTTGCTATCACTTAACTTTTGTCTTTTATTTATACGGAAATTACATAAAAAATCGTACTTGATTATAAAAATACAATAACTGTGTTCTTTTTGTGCAACGATAAAACGAGAAAAGGAAGTACGAATTATTAACAAATTACACAATATGAATGATCATATTTCGGCACTTGTATAGTTAAAATGGGCTAAAGCACGTTGCTTCACTGCTATTTCTTCTGTCTGCAAACTTGGCGTCGCCACTGTCTGCTAGTGTTTTATGGTTACTGGTGTTTTACAAGGGAATTGAAACTGATTTTCCCGCTTTCTTTCTTCTTCCGTTTTTATATCGTTCATTATGAAAAATCATAGGACGCAGCATAATGAAAATTTGCATTAATGGTATTTCAATTTTCTCTATACTTGTTAATTAAAGTGTCTTTTGAATCATTATGTAATATTCCAGTAGTACGTTCTTTTATATTTGCTTGATAATTATTTTCATTTTGCATTTATTACATTTCATTGTATTATATTTCGTAAATATTTTATAAATAAATAAATTATTCATTCAAATATTTATAAAAAATATAGATAGGGTATATTTTAAAATAAAAATTTATTTTATTTCTGCGCAATGTTTGACGTAGTACTTCCGGTTTGAAAGTTCAGCGGGAGCGGTAGTGAAATACGTTGTGGCGTCGAATTTCTGCTAGTTTAGTCATTTTTCTTCCAAAAGAGTAAGTATCACCCTTATTTTGTTGACAGAAAGAGTCAATACTTTGAGAAAGTTATACTTATTTCGATATAGAGCATTATAGTTCGAGGTTTTGTTTCTAATCTTTGAACGCATGCATTATGCATTGTCTGATTCGATGCACTATCTACTTGTTCATGTTTCTACAATGAAATTGTTTTTCTCTATTTCATAACAATCAGGTGAAGTAGATAGAAATTATTGAAACAATACTGATAACATTGAAAGTGTAAATGTATTTTACATATATCAGACTTCTGCGCTACTTTATCGACCGATTTTGAGCACGTTGGGTTTTTTCAGCTTTTATCGGCAAGTAACAAAGCTTGCGCGGATTTCCGCATGGTGGCCAAGTGGGATTTGAAATGGCGGCATTTCCTAGTTGAAATAATTCGCCTTGACCTTAATACTTTACACAGTTGAACTAATATTTATTTAACAAGAGTGAGTACTCCCGTTAATGTTTTAAATGTCGATAATTATTTCTGTAACATAGTCAATGTATTAACCTATCTGTTTCGTTAATTGTTCACAGGTCCGTGCATATTTTCCTACATGGCCTACATGCAGAACACTTATGCGTCACCTACAGTATTTATTCCATGCACCACCTCTCTGGTACACGAGTCAACCCTTAATTTATACCCAGTCGACATCAAGTAGTAAGTAAAAAATAGCAACATTTGTTTTTATTGCCTGATCGTATCGAGCAAGTTGCGGCACGCATTGAACATTGCATTATAAAACAACATATCCATGATAGAACAGTTTATTTTAAAAGAGTGATATATGAACGGGTATACCTATATTTGTAACTGGGCACATGAGCTCTAAGACGAACTTTAATGTCGATTCTTTGATTCTACGATAATCGGCTATGTTTTACTGTTAACTTTCATAGATATTATCATTCCTTTTCTTTCCAACTTTATTATACTTTCATTAACCGTGCCTAGCGATACGTTAACGTTTATTGTATCAACTTTAAGGCACAGCCTTAAGGATAGTTGGTAAGTTTCACGGGTGAAACGCGTTTAACGCTGCGTCGAATGACAAATAATAAATATGCTAATGGTTATTCGACGAACTTCAAATGCCGTGCATCCTTAGCTTTTGCACGAAAGAAGAAAGTTAAGTCAACTTGCTCGGTACTTGGGCGGTGTGTCTCGAGGAAAACACTACCACCCTTGCCGCGAATGGCCACGAAGGGAGAGTAACCGAGAAAGAGGAAGGACAAGATCGTGGTAGGGTAGAGAAGACGAAACACGAAGAGTTCTCTCTTCTTAAATAATAGAAAATTCAGAGGAAGTTGATAAGCCAGGGCGCGTTCAAACTTTTCACTCGGCGCCTTCCATTTCTTATTATAATGAATGCATATCGGCTTAGCCAAAGCTGGAAAGCTACGGCTATAAGAACCCTTTTACAGTTTTTGCGGCCTCTGCTTCTTGCCTCGCGTTGTAATATCATTGATTCAACTACCCCATGCATTGCAAAATAAATATAAGATTTTTTCCTTCCTCTGATACTCTGAGAAGTGGTCACAATTTCAAACATTAGCATTAAGATACACGTTCGTTTAATTGTGAAAAGAAATTGTAATAGCGAGGGGAGGATAAAAATGAACGATTTGAACGTGAAACAATGCGCGCAAGTTCGAGCCCCGTTAGCTTATAACTCGACAAGATTTTTCTCGTTTCCTTCGGGAAACTCACCAGTCAGGCCGGTCCTCGACGAGTTTAATTCGAAATGTCAGTGGCAGATTGCGTTCGTCGAACCACATGTTGCCAAACCAACATCCCACGAAATCGTCGCCCATCCCAGTGCGCGCACAGCGACACAGCCCGCGGAATATTTTGGCTATTATTATTACCGTGGCTACCGTGTCTTCTAGTGCGACGGCTGCACGTCTGTCGACCAAAACGCGTCCCATCGTTTTCATTCCGAATCGATCGCGTGATTTTCCGCGAAACTGTTCCCCCTTTCCATGGAAATACTCGTCTCTCGCATTTCATGCGATTCGAAAGGAAAAAAAAAAAAAAGAAAATACCTTCGAAGTTAAACAAAATTTCATAAAATTCTTTTCTTTTTTCTTCTTTCTAAATGATAAACTCTTAAAGGTGGTCAAAGAGGTAGAAAAAAAAACGATACGATGAAACGGAAGTTGAATTTCACGAGAAGGAAAATTATGCCGAAAGTTTCCACGCAGCCAAACAGGGTTGCTTTATTAACAGCGCGAGAGGCAATAAAATCCACGGAGACAAATGGCCACGGTACCGTTAAATCGTCGCGAAAAACTTGGCTGATTTAATAAGCAATTTCATGGAAATTCCACGATCGTTCGCCTAACGACTTTCGCGATAAAATTTTCAAGGTACTCGCGATCCTCGTGTTCGGTTAAGGATTTGGGAAAACACTTCAATTCGTTTACTTCGTTATGATATTTTACGATTCTCTCTGTTTGCGGTCGTGGATTCAGAGAACGTTTTCAGGGTGATACGAGGTAGATAAAATATTCGCCAGCTAGGAGGAGGGTAAATACAAGCCGGTTGACAGGGATCATCTTGAGCGAAGGGACACGTCTTTGAGGTGATATAGTCGTTGATCCTTCGTTTATTTCCTTTTTTATCCCGTAGAATCGATCATCCTTCTTCGAGATATTACCAGGCTAGTGACTAAATTCTAGGCCCTAGAGAAACGTGTGTGACCCGAATACGTAGAAGCGTTTAAATTGGGGATGAAATAAAGTTTAGCTCGATCAGATTGCGTCGGATCGTTCAATTTCGTTTGATTTATTTCAACGCGTTCAATCTGAAATCTAAGTAAACGTACGTACACGTATTTTACGTGTTAAAAACTGCAATTGGAGTGGTTCGAATAGTTTCGCGAACAGCGCTGCATTCATTCGCGTCACGACAGCCCGGAACGCGTTGGTCGTGCTTTCAAAAGCTTAGAAAGCTCTGTATGTACAGCCATAAGTATATATTACCCGTGGGGTGTCGGTGTACGCGCGTGTCGTGTGTGTATACACGGAATGAAAGAGGGAAAGAGTGGAGCGTATGGTTGAATGGATGGATACGCGGAGGACAGGGTGCCTCTTTGCGCAACCCCGAAAGCAATATATCGATGTTTAGCAACCAATAAACGGATCCCTCAAAGAGGGCTTTTATCGTAAAGCGACTGGCTGCCTCGACGTCTCGTTCCTTCCATGAAACGTACTCGCTCGCACACGATCCAGCGTTTTCAAGCGTCCGATATACATACACGTATAAAGGGAAATGGGAAGGTGTGCGGGTGGTACGTTTAAAACCGTGGATAACCGAAGCACGCCGCTTTTATAGCTGAAAGTAAACGCATTTATAGAGTCGTTTTGCCACCACCTATATCCGACGTAACCTCGCTCACCGACCATTTAACGCAGCTTTTATGATAATCTTATCAATAGCACGACTTTGCGAATCAGCTGCCACTGTTTCCTCATTATTTACGACCCGTTCTCTATCGTTTCACTTTTCTTCGCGAATACGTCTTTACTTTACGACCCTGTTAGTTTCGACCTAGAATCGTCGTATCAAACGATACCGATAAGCTGGTACACGCTTGTCCTCATCGAAAAGTAATTTACATTCTTGTCCATCGTTATTCGTTCAATATTTCTTAATTTTTACCTTTCCGCGAACACGATATTTGCCATCACGGAGATTTCGTCGAGAAGGCTAGCTTTTTTCTACGCTCGTATAATAAAATTCGGATATATCGGTGAGAGGAGCCGGATCTGACAGGTTGGGGAGAAAGAGATCAAGTAACACTAGGTGACGTAGAGATCTTAAAGACGCCCTTATATCGTCTCTAGCGTCGCGATGTCACTCGCAGCTTCATCATAATTCTCTCCTGAAGTATAGGGATAGTTATGGCGAGCTTGGAACAGCGATTTCGAGTGGAAGTCGTAGTTTCAGCAACTTCTCGCTTCTTCGCAAGGTCTCGGTCTTAACGAACGTTTTGTTATAAGACATTCGGGATATAAATCGTCGACAGAAACAACGGGCGAACACGAATGAACGTAAATAAATATTGCAAACGTAGTAAGCAGCATAAATTCAGCCCCCTTTTCGATTCCATCTTTCCGATCATTGCCAACATGGCAACCGAGATGTACCCGTTACTCCATACTGGCGAACGCATACGCGCTTCTATAGATATAGAAACGTTGGCAAACACGTAGCGTAGGAGATCTGACGGAAAAAAGAGGATAAAAAAGTGGAAGCATTGTACGAATCAGCTTCTTGAAGGAGCGAAGGGTTGGGAAGAAGGGCGAAAGACGCGGTGGATGGAAGAATCGAGCGTCGAGTAGCAGCTCGGAGGGTGTGTAAGGGGTGGTAGTAAGAAAAATAAGAGCAGGATCGAGGCTTTCTGTCGAGATCCTGGCGAAATCCTGCTGACCAGTGGGCAGCCGTCTTGACGCGGTGTGGAAGGTATTCGAGGGGCGAACGGCAGAGGAAACGGATACCGTACGGTGTTCTAGATTCGCCCACACCCAGGATTTCGGGGGAGAATCCTTGAAAAGCAGGAGACCAGGACGCGATTGGCCGCCTCGAAAGCTCCGTCTGAGCTCGGCCAATCGCGGGCCGAGCTGATAACGGTGGCGGTTCTTCTCTTCGTTCCGCCTCCTTCAAGACGGAACGGTTTTGGCACGCTATATCAACACCGTTCTATATACTGTCGGCCGGTAACCTATATCGTCCACTTGTACGCTTCTCTATATGGATCGACCATTTTCTTTTCTCATGCTCGAGAAATTTCCTTCCGTCTGGATCGAGTCACCTCCCTCACGGAGGTCGTTTGCTACAGAACTCTTCCTTATACACCGCCATTTCAAACTTCTTTCCCTTCTGGCCTCTTACTCTTTTTCTTTTGTCGTTCCTCGCCCATCGGGGATCATCTACGTGGCCGAATTATTTTTCCTTCCATTCGGGCGCTCGATGGTTTTGCCGAGTTTATTCGTCAGGTGTACGAGTGTACGATGGAGGAATTTCAAAATCCACGAATGCCAAGTTTCTCCATTCAATTTTCTCCCTTGTCGGATAAACGCGACCGAGAAAGTCGGGTTAATGCTGACAAATTGTCTTAAGATAAACGGGTGTTATTGCATCGTTAAAACGACACGCGAACGTATCGTGTATCGTAAAGAAACGTCAGCCTTAATTGTTCAACATCGTCTACTCCTAATACCGCAATCATCGTTATGTATAACGTTATGTGTCAAGTCAATTTGTATTCATATTTTAAACGCTATTTTCCACCGTGCGAATGCGGGATCAGCGATTAAACCTTGTACAGTGTACGGAAGCGAAAGGTAAGTTACGTCGGAATTATCGTATTTCATTGTCAGTCGAATTGATATAATCGAGTAACACTTTTGCAGTATCTGCGAATGATTAACACGTTAATAATTGGCAGAGGAGCGATCGAAATGAAAGAAAAACGGGACGATCGAAACGGTTGACGATTAAGGTTGCCTTTTTATCGTCGCGTTCGATCACAGCTGGGTGTCGTTCTTGTCGGTAACATCTTGGTTCGCGTGCAGGTTCCGGTCGAGGTTGTTTAAGCTGATATCCGTTCTCCTTCTCGGGAAGAAGGTTGAATGCGAGAGCGCGGTGGGCCGTAAGGTGGCGTAATGGGATTGGCCCTTCGTTTGACAAGATAAAGGGTGACGATAAGACTGTTCCGACCGCGAAAAGGGTGTCTCGAGGAAAAGGGAGGGTGCGTGACCGTAGTTTGCCGCGTGACGCGTGTAATAACCGTAGCGCGGCTTCTTGCACGCACCCTGTGCCAGCAAAGCAGAAAACTAAGTGTACGCTTAATTCTATAGTTAGCCTGGTGTACCTTCGTTACACGACAGCTACTCATTTATCGGGGATTCTTAAAGGAATCGTGGCGGGAAGGGTAGAACCGCGAAAACGAAGGGGAACCAGAAAGAACTTTACTTTGATGTCGACTTAAACACGCCTGCTTTCTTACTTTTTTTTTTTTACTATTCCCTCGTTAACTCAGCTCTTCTAGGCTTCCCGGAAAAACGATAAGATTGCAATTGAAATTCTCTGTTTTTCATCGTTAATTGAATAGCGTTTGCGTGATTGCGGATATCCGAGGGCAAGAAGGACAATGACGCGTTCTCGTATCGTGAACGGTCGAACGATGACGGCCCGGAACAGGTTGAAACGATCACGGATCATTTGAGCCGAAATCCGAATCCGTCGGGTACGTAAATCGCATGGATATTTTACGGCATCGCGGGCAGATTACAGGCACAATTAGCATGAGACTACATAATTAATAACTCGATTAATGCGTCGAGGCGTAACCGTCTGTTCATTGGTGCTCGTCAACTCGGCCCGTCCGTCCGCTCGTTCGTTTGTCCTGGTCACGATTCGTGCTCTCCTATTTACGGTAACTCGACATCGGTTACCTCGTCATCGATTATCCTCGTATAATAACAGCCTCGATCGCTTATGCTTACCGTTCGCGATACATTCTCACGGATCGCTTACGTTTATGCTCGTTTAGACGCTCATTATTCGCTTATTCCATATTCGAGAAGGACCCCCATTGTCGGTCGAACGAAATTTGCGTTTCGAGTCGGCCGATCCCGATGGACACCGCGAGAAATGATACTTTCGTGCCGTACTTTCGAGCTCGAGTCGCGAACGCGCGAGAAGAAATTGGATGAAGAACGAAGGAAGTCGGGAACAGGGAACAGGAACGGAAACCGAATCGTAAATCACCGATACGGCACTGGAATAACTGGCAAAAGCGCGATAAATCAGGGATCCCGGGGGCCAACCGAATTAGGAAATTGCCTGCTTAAAAACCGCAATGACGTTAATCCTAGCGAGCGGGATCCAGGGCCTAGCCTCTGTGTGTGCACCGGCAATTCCGGCAAATAAAACTCGATCTCTCGCGAAGAAGGAACGGTTCCGTATCCGCGCTCGCCTCCTGGGTGGAATAATGCGGAATAAAATCAACGTAACTCAATCGCGGTTGTCTTTCCAGATCAGCCTCCCCGTCTTGGACTGATAAATGTTCGATACCGACTACCTGTATACGATAGAAACCCCCATCCCTCTAATTCCTCCTCACCCCATGCGACCTCGATGCTGTTTGTCGGAGCAAGGAAGCGATAAAGCTTCGCGTCCAAAAAATCTTTCTCACAAATTTATCACCGTTCGACGTCTCTGGCATGTGAGTCGAGCCAGGGATACGTTTCCCTACTGTGCTTCTGCATACCGTATTATGCGTTTCTCGGAACGGACACCCACGTGAAATACGAGGAGAAAATATCGTCGCGAGGATGAATTTTCGGCCACGTCGAAAACATTCGCGAAAACAATCTATGAGAGCGATCGTAATTAAAAATAAAGAAAAATTGATATTTCGTTCGGATCGATCGTTTAGCAGGAAAAACGGTTCAATGTACTCGAAACGTTCACGGTGCGTGCTACGCATCCGCGTGAGAAATTCGAAGTTATTGTGGTATAAGGGAACCGAGAGGCTATCCCGTGTTTAAGTCAATAATTAGTTACAATCTTAGTATAATCGTGGCACGGCACGCATTAACAGTTATAATCAAATCCGTTATCGGCGAACGTAATCGGTGCACGGTAGCGGCAATTAGACTGGCTAGAACTAATGCGAGACATACAATGAGCGTAATGAGAAACGTCTCGTTCGCGTTTCCTCGACGATGTACCGGAGCTTTTATTTTTAGAGTTACCGCTGTGAAACATAGTTGCACCCTTCTGCTGATGCCTTTGCAATCTCATTTGTTGTTAGCTGCGCCTTTAATCATCTCTTAATTGGACGTATAACAGAGAGGGGAAGGCGATAAATATGAAGAGGTTGATGCTCGATGATTTTACCTTCGAGGGTTTACAATTTCAAAACAGAGAAAATCTGATACGTTTTTATGGGGGGACATTTTATAGTTTCGTTTAGTCGACTGAAATTGATTGCAGAAAGGCAAGTTCGATCGGTAGAACGAATTCAATTATCTCTTAAGTATGTTTTTACAAATAGCAGCGCAGTGTATTCCAGCGAGTGGACCCCGATCGAGTTTCCCGGTTGCAAAAACAAACCGTTCGTGTTTTCGCGCGATGATCGGTCCACCGTGAATCGGAACCATCGGCGTACCTTCTGTTATTGCACGTACAGAGAAACAACAGTTTCCTACCATTCTGCCGCATAACTGAAACTCACGGTAAGGCATTATATCGTGCGGTCTGTGCGAAAATATACGCGCTCGATAGAGCATAAAACACCTTTTTCCCCTCATTGATTCTTAACGTACTCGGTGTACTTGCTCGCTATTTTGATTAA
This sequence comes from Osmia lignaria lignaria, assembly GCF_051020975.1. NCBI lineage: Eukaryota > Metazoa > Arthropoda > Insecta > Hymenoptera > Megachilidae > Osmia > Osmia lignaria. The sequence continues at coordinate 8,335,724 of NC_135033.1, read as the reverse complement.
GCATCACTGTTTTCGAATGAAATCCAAAGTACCATCGAACGCGAATAAAAAAGCTAGAAGAACTGAAGAAAGAATTTTAATGCCTCGCTAAGAAACATCGATCTTTCTTTACGATCGGTGCATTCCAGCAAAGAAATGGCCGAACGTGTATTTACGTAGCTTAAAGGGAGGGTCGTAGGGAGTATCAAAAGGAAGGAAGCAAACACGAAGATAGAACGAGACGGATAGGTGTGTTGAGAGGGAGAAACTGGTAGGAAGGATCGTTTCGAGGTTAACGAGGAGGGCCGTGATTCGTACGGGGGTGGTGGTTGTAGGCGACTGCAAGGGTAGTAGTAGTGCAGATAATGGCGGGAACAGCAAAGGCAACGATAATGGTAGCCCTTGGGACACTGTTCGGATTCGAAGGATCGAATTTAGCAAGGGAACGCTCGTTAGCACCTTCTAACCGTCCCTGGATCTCAGTCGCGTTTATGGATCCTGTCAGAATGGCCGACCCCTTGTCTGTCTCTTGGCGACTTGGCCCGCTCTTCCTGCCGACCCCTCGGTTTCGTGTCCTCTCCAACTAATTGTATCAATCTTGAGGCTAATTGACGGCCAACTCGGACACTTGACCGTCGGAATTTTTGTTTTTCCTCCCTGTAACCTCATGTTTTTCACCGGCGACGACGAGCGAGAGAAAATTGGAATTCGAATTTTCCAGGCTGCCCGTTGGTCGCGAATTATGGGCGCCGATAAATTACATGGTATCTACCGGCGAAATTATAATACACCGTAAACGTCGTCCGTTTTAATGCACAGCGACGATAATTTACAAAGAACGCTGACTCGCGCTTAATTATCTTCGTCGCTTTTCCATTGTGCTTTTAATTAATTTCACGCGTGCACGTGATCGGTTAGAATAACTTGGAATGTAGTTTAACTTCCTTGCGTTTAATTTCGAAGGTTTCTCGAAACGATACGAATCTCACGGTTTTATATTACATAAATATCGTGTTTGAGGCGAGAAGAACGGAAGGGAAGGAGAAAATAAGGCGAGGGAAAAGAAAGGGGGTGAGAGAAAAAAAAAAAAGGAGACCTTTGTCCTTTCTGGTAGCGTTCCTTAAGTCGAGGCGATATCCAACGATGGTCGTTAGATCGCCGTTATCGCCGTCGCCGTTAGTTACTCCACCTATTGTAACAATTTCATAGAGGTCCGTGCAGGGTGTGTAAAACCCTGCAACGGCCTCGCGTGTCGGAAGACGATAGTCGTCACAGTGACTGTTATATCAAACGGGGTCGAGATTGCGATAACGACTGGAACATACGTAGGATACACGGTCTTACGTACCTACACTCCTACGGAGTAGTTAGTGAGAACGTACTTTCGTCCTACGCACGAGAGGGTGCAATGTCGTAGGACCGATTTCACCCTCTTTTCTCTCGTGATAATTGTTACATCTATCGGACGATAATAGTCAATTATTTTTGAAAAATCATTTTTCCTAATTGTCCAACAACTCTTATATATCTACAGGGGATTGAAAATTGATTTGAAACACTTTGATAACCAGTGACACATATTCGACACTTCGTCTTATTCAATGGGGTTGTTTTTCATTGTCATTTCAATATTTCATTTATTTTTGAAATTTTCTGTCTATTCTCGGATCTGTCTATAATCCGCAATCAAAGTCTAAGGTTGTACAAAACGCGTTGCACTCGTGGGTGATGCAATATCTACGCCAGTGGTCGGTAGGTGGTACGTATGTAAAGGAAGCCCCAGTTCTACGTAAGCCGGAACGACGGCGTTTCGTGGTCGAAGCCAATCTCAGTCGACGCTGGCCATTTGGCGTTTCCTTGGTCGTGCACACACGAGGAGAGCTTGCCTTTTATTCCGTTTAACCCCTGCCTCCGAGCTAACGCTAACGTTCAACCCCGTGCTGCGCGGTCTGCTAGAGAGAGAGAGAGAGAGAGAGAGAGAGAGGTGAGGCCAGCTTCCTAAATGATTAATTACCGATCTCGATCGCGCGGAGGGATCCTGCAGGAAGGCGGGTCGTTGGACGGCCTTAAAGTAAGCTCATTTCTAAAACGGATATTCCGTGTTCCGCGTGCCATGGAACGGCATTCGGTGGCCCCCAAGCCTTGCTACCACTTCGCTGCCACCCCCTTTCAGTTGCGTAAGATCGACCTACGGGGTTCCTTCTTCGCGTGGTTGCCGACTTCCAAGAGATTGTTACCTCGATACCGCGTGCGCTCTCTAGACCCTAGCGTAAATGAAATACGCTACGTGCCAGAAAGAAAAAAGAAAAGGAAAACTTTCCGCCTTGTTCCGCTGATCGATGGGACGAAAGTTTTCGCGAGACCAGCTGTACGAATACACACCTCTCTTTATTTCTAATAGATTTCCCGTCGATCGTAATCGATAACGTAACAACGAACGATTTACCTTCTAGAGTTTGCAAAAAAATTAGTTCAAGGATCAAAGGGTTTGACGTTTCTCTCTAATCAGCCGTGAACGGAGTCGGTGATAATAATTTGAGAAGTCGGTGAAACGTGTCGAAATTCGACAGATCTGGCTCCCCTTAAGAGGGCATCGTTAGGGTTGTCCCGATTCTCTGTGACTCATCCGCGTAGGACTCGATATATCGGCGAGGCTCGCACACGCGGCCGATTTCACCATAAAACGTGCACGCTCCACCGTCCCGGTGTGTGCTTTCAATGTGGGCGGGGTGGCTTGCCATTTGCAATGCAAACGATAACACAGCGTATCGCACGAAAACGCGCACACAGACAGAGGTAACGCTCTGCGAACGGACCGCCGCGGCGAACGGAAAACACCACCGAGGAATCGTCCTTCGTTGCTGAGATTCCGCGGTCAATTCGTTTCTCCTTTCAAATGATATCTGGTAATCGGGTTAAAAATTGAAAACTCCGATTCAAATTAATAAGTGCAACGATCTAACGTCCTTAAATTATTCATCGAAGCTGTAGAATCGTATAAAAGAACAAACATTATTTCTTCTCTGAGATTCACCACGATTGTTCCTTTCTCCGCTTGGTATTTTAATTCCTCTTGCGTGTTTTCGCGTGGCACCCCACTTTTCCTACGGTAACTCTCCTCCAGAAGGACTTATTTTTTCTTCCTCTTTAGCCCGAGCCAGGTTTACTTAAGATATTAAAGTACTCACCCTTCTTTTCCGTCAGTTTTCTTTCCCCCCTCCTCGCCGTCTTTCTTCCATTGTTCTCGAGGGAGCTGCAGGTTTCAGCATCCTCGGGGGAGTTTGGTGGCACGCCAGACAGCTTCGCTTAATTTGTAAGCGGATTTTTGCGCTAATCAACGGATTTAAGAAGCACCAGAGACGTAGAAAGCGGGCCGGAGGGAGGAGGGTGAAAACCGGCGAGACCAAAGACGAGGGACAAGAAAGTCATTTGAATTTATTTTAATTATACTAACGAACAGGCCGCGGAACGAGGGCCTAACGAATTATTTGCTCGAATATGATTGCGTGGAATTTCTAACGAAGGATCGACCGATCTCTTGTCTTCGAGCCGGGTGGAGTGAATTGCGGGGGTTGTTTGTCGATTTTCCATTCGCGACCCCTTTTTCTCCCGTTAGGCGCGAAGGAGAAGGAAATTTACGGTTTTTAAAAAGGTGGTAACCTCGGCGGTGGCGAGCAAAAAGATTCCGAACGCGACCGACCTGGCCCGTTAATAAATCATTTTGTTAGCGACGGAGAACGTTAAAGAAACGGACGAGCGATAATGGATCGCGCGATTATTCACGGATTTCGTATCGATCGCCAACGACATTGCAAGTGACTAGCGTGACGAGAGCAGCAGACAAACGGCCCGCTTGTTTTGCATCGGTCAAAGAGAAGGAACTTTTCACGTCGGATCGAGAACACTACTACGCGAAGCAAGGGAACTGAGGGATTTTATTAATTATTCTTTTCTTTTTTTAATTACACGTACAGAAGATAACAAGTTAATAAAAACAGCTCGTTTTTCCTCGTTCGATCGTGATTGAATTTAAGAGGACAATGAACACTTTAGCACTCTCGTCGATCGTATTTCTTTCGAGCCACTCGTTAAGGTCCGAACAACGGCAAAGTAACGAAAAAGAAACGAAGAAGGAAAGAGGAGCACGATGAAAGGGGGATGAATGTCCGCCCCTCGAAAGACGCAAAGGCTACAAGAAAGAAAGAAAGAAGGTAGAAAAGAAAGCGTGGTTTCTTTAATGAGAAGTACAGAGTAAAGCTTTCTTTGCGCGTCCTTTTGCCGGTCCTTTACCCCTCTTCGTCCTCCGTGGAAGAGCTTCCTTCCCGGCTAGGTGGTTTCACGTCCTCGCGAACAGTCGAATCGGATTCGCGGCTTCGGGGCCGGCTGCTCGGTTTCGTGTAGACTTTTTTTCCAGCCGGCCGGCCTCCGTTGAAATGCTTCTTGTGTAAGTAAAAATCTAAAGTGACTACCGAGATCTAAGTTTTAATTAGTTTATCTTGGCCGCGTGGCCATTGAATATTTATGAGCCATCGCGGCCTCCGTTGCGGCGCGAGAGAGCAATCAACACAGAGAAAGAGAGCAAGAAAGAGAAAGGAAACGAGAGAGAGAGAGAGAGAGAGAGAGATAAAGTGGAAAAGGGGGATGTTGCTGGCAAAGGGGACGAAGAATGAGATTCCACCGGCCATGGAAAGGAACCGCCTGTGGTTCCTGTCATCCCATGGGATTTCGCTTTCGATGCTTCTCCATCGAGATACTATCCTTCGAATATAATTGCACGCTGCAAAATATACCGATATTCCTCCAAGAAATATCAGTTTTTTCTCTTGCTCCAATTTTCGAGAAATATGCTTCTTCAACGGTCAGCTTCGTCCTCAAAATGTCAAAGTATAAGAATACCAATATATACTCTGACCGTCTTAAATTTTCTGGAAAAAGAAAAAGCAGAAGGAATAAAGAATTCTGGGTCACTTGCAAGCCGTAGCTAGATTTCAGCTCCGCGAAATTTAAGGGTCGGAAAGAAAGAAGGAGGAAGAATCTATAAGTCCATAAATCCGTAAAGCCAGTCGACAGAGAGAAAAAGAAGGATCGGGAGAAAGCAGCGGGGGATAAATTTATGGCTGATATCGTGAAAAGAAAAAACAGAAGCAGAGCAAGGAAGAATTTTTATTTCCACCGGATTCGAATAATTTCACGAACTCGCTTTCAATCTGCTGATCAAAGATTATTCATCGCGCGTTACGTTTGAAAAGTTACAGGAATTTGTTTTCCGGTAGTACCGGGTGTAAGTGAAAATCGACGTGGAAAGGGGAAGAAAAAGAAAGCGGCGAAGAAAATTGAACGCGTTACGTGACCGCGGGAAATCGTTAACGATAAAAACTTCCTCGAAATAAGTTTCCTGTCGAAAGCCATTTACGAACGTCATCGTGTTCTCGCGGGTATTCGAGACACGTTTATCTACACGGCAGCGCACACGTGCTTAACGCGACGCGCTGGGTTACAGATTGTCGATTCATATTTACATTTTAATAACTCTTCTCTTCTACCTTGTCACTCTCGTTCTCTCTGCCACGCTGCTCGCGATACACATTCACCACGTGGACGGCACACAGCTTTTTTCCTTCCTCTTTCACCCTCTACCTTCTCGCTCTATTTCGAATCATAATTCCGCGCGCTCTTGTTAACGTGCTTGCAGTTTCATTAAAAACATCAAAAATAATAATAACAATTTTGTTTTGATATCAATATCCCGCGTCGATGCTTTCGTTCAGGGTGGATGAGGGCAAATAAGGAAAAAATGTTACATAAGGGGTTGGTTTGTAAAAACAAACATTGTATAGAAAATTCAGTTTGTTTATTTTATTCTTCTTTTTCATTCGACACAGGGGAAATATTCGTAGGATGTGTTAGTAATAATGCATACGATCAATTCTTAATTTAATGCGCATGAAAATTTTCGATTTAACAAGCTCATCTCGTAGACGCATTCTACCATGTAACTCTTTATTAATTATATCATTGGATGGCGCTGGTTACTGCTTTCCTCTCTTTGTCCTCCGATTTTTCACGGGCCGAACCGTAATTATAATAATTCGAATTTCAAATTGCGATCGTATCCTGTGCCGGGTCGACGACGCGTCTCGTTATAGGGAAATATTTTTCTGCTCATTGAACGTCGCCCGGCAAATAATAATTTTTCATACATTTGTATCGCAACGATTCCGTTCCACGTTTTCGTAATTATTGCGGTATATTCGTGCGTCCGCTTATTATTACGTACAGAGTGAAAATTTTATTCGTTTCAATAATTGCCGGACCGAACAAACGTCCTTTTACACTGTGGGTGGCGTAACGTTATCCTGGAAAACAATGCCGTGATATTATGGAAATACTTGGACATTTTGTTGCTGGAGAGATTTCGTTTTTCACGCTTCTCTGGAAAATATTTTCGCGTTCGAGTTGAAATTCACAAGGTGTGTTTCGCTAATTTACGTACTCGCGAGCCGAGCTTTTATGGTACGCGAATAAAAAATGAAGGGTGCAACTCGATTGCCCGTGGAATTTTGGAAATTTTTATTTACCTTCGCATAAAAGGACGATATTCATTTTTCTAAAATTAACCACGGCCAGGTTCGTGTCCTTTGACGTTCTTCTTTTTTCTTTTTTTCTTTTTTATTACCATCTCTGCGACATCGAGGCGACGATGTCGTTCGAAAGAGGAACTCACGGGTGTTCCTCGAGTAGGGGGAAAGCATTTAAATTTAAAAGGACCTAAGTTCGAAGTTTTAACCAGACCAAAGAAGAAGTTCGTTGTCCCTTCTCTCGCATCCGAGGGTATTTGCATGAGAAAAGTGTTCTACGATTCCTTCGATTACACACTCGCCACCATCGTGCCGGAGATAGCTCACATTCCAGGAAACTCTTTTCAAGAGATCTTTGTAACGATGAACTTTTCAGATAGATGTGACACCGTACACGTGTTCCATTCACAGCAGTCTGCTTGGTCGCGACTCCTCATCGAATGTACTCTTTATACACTTGGTGCGTTTCATCCCTTTCTTTCTTCGGCATTTCAATTCTTTTCCTTTTCTTCTCGTTCGTAGATTTTTCCTAAAATACAACGCAAACATTGCTGAACATCGTGTTGAAATTTTGACCAAAGTTACTCGAGACCTCTGAGGGTAAAATATACAATTTACCTTCGGAAGTCTCAATTATTGGTAATTATAGGTAAAGAAAGTATTGAAATATCCAAGAGACAAGCACCGGTCTGAAAGTTGATATCGTCTTTTATTCCCGAAGCAAATATTTCGATGCGTATATGTATATCCGCGTAATCCTTTGCCCTCTTCTCGGGCACGGCAAGCCAGCCGGATCCCAATGGAGGTTGATATTGGCGGTTGATTATCAATTTTCTACCAATTTGGTTCCACTTGTAGCGGCGCCAGCTTTTGTCCCGCTAATCACCCCTTGGTTACCGCTTTCACCCCCCGCCGGGTACATCCGATCCGCTTTGCATATTACGCCACGATATATCTCTACTATTCTACGTCACCACTCGACGTGTCTCACCCCACATCGCCTTTCTTTTCACCCCTCGAACAAAAATTTCTATCAACCACCGACTGAAAAGCGCAATTCGAAAGAGTAACCAACTTCTTCTTTATTCTGTGAGAAAGTGTTCGCTATTTTGCGTTAGAAAAATAAAGAAAAACGTCTTCGTTTGGGATGTAGGCTCGTTGGTTGATTCCACATTGAAATAGAGCTGACTTTCGTGTGTTTGCAAACAAAACACTTGGTCTTTGAAGAAAGTTTCTGGTAACTCGTGTATCAGGTGAAGCAGAAGAACGTCGGGTTATAGTTTTTCGCGAATTAACTGGCAGGCAGGCGGACTCGTTCGCAAAACAACAGAGGGATCAAACGTGGACGCTTATGGGATCAGCGATCTGAAAACGTTGTGTTGTTTCAGGTGAGCCAGCTCTCACGCGCCACACCCTGTTTTCCACGCTGCAACCACCCTCTGCTCCGCGTTTCCCTCAGCGTGACCGATCGGAATTTCGAAATCGCTCGGTCTAGCGGCTAACAAAATTTTTTATTCCTCCGAAAAATACCGCGCGACGCGCCACTTGTACGTTCGACAAACAATTCCTGGGCTCCATTCAAATTTCACCGTAAAAAAAACGAGACTACTCTCTTTCTCTCCTTTTTTTTTCCCCCCCTTTCGCGTTACATCATCAAAATTGTTCTCAACGTCCTTCTCTTTCCCGTTCATCCGGAATTACGAACAACGGAGTAGCTTCGATACGAATGTCGGTCGAATTGACTTTCATTAAATTGTAACGCGTAGACGAGGTTCTTTTTTCGACGTTCATTAAAATTTATTCGCCATTAGCCAGTAGGTAGGAGGATGGAATAAAAGCGTCGTAGACTGCTGAAAATTCCCCGAGGGTTCCCGGCAATAAACAGTGTATCACTGTTTCTCGGCACATTAAATGCCGCTTAGCGAGCGATCTCTCGGCTTAAGCGAAATGACTCGATGTTTCAGTGATTTTTAAGCATTACACTCCGGTCTGGCGACGAAACGTTGCGAGATATAGTCGATCTCCAGGTTTACTTGGAATGTTTCGGTAACGAGAATGGTGTTTTCGCGTAGGAAATTAAGGGGGTAGGCGTCAATATTCGTGGATGACGGTGGCAGAGGAACGGAGGATGATCGTTTGTGACACCAATGACCAATCGACACCCGGTAGGGAGGTGGGCGCGGTAATGGGAAAGCCATGCACGCCGGCTCGATTCAGCACTCGCATAAAATTAACCAGTTCGTTCGTTCGTTCATTTTAATTAACGAAACAGCGAGGGCATCGCACGACCGGTATACGTCTATCTCTTCGACGCCGCGCTGGCACACGTTTACAATTGCGGACCGTGCGAAAAATCCTTCCTCTTGTTCATCGCGATTACAAGGGTGATAAAAATTCCTGGTTCTAACAGCCAAAACTCTAAGGATCCTTAGTTTCATCTTCTTCCTTTACCTAGGACACGCGTCTCTGCGAAATTGCTCTAGAATAGAGGGGTATCCCTCGCGGTATCGGGCTTCCGATTCGATGCCCCCGAGGTTCGTGCATCAGCCAGTTCGTGCAGAAACGCGAAGGAGGAAGGGTGTTCTTCTGGTGGTTCAGGACCATATAAGGTTAACGTGTAGAGCGGTGGGTCGGTGGCACGATGATGTCTCTATCTACGACGGAATAGCGGGGCCCGTTAGGTGTGCGAGCCGATGCAACACGTGTGCACGTTAGATGGACGCGTGTATGTGCAAGCACACAGGCGCCATCGTGGCATGCAACGAGCTGCAGGGTCAGCGGGGTCAGCCAGTCACGGAGTTAATTAGACGGCGTGCTTCGGCCAAGGCTCACGTGGCAGCATGCTCAGATATCAATCGCTCCTCTGCTCCTCGATGGACCCATGCCTGCTTTTCTTAAAACATTCTCATCCCCCTCTCCCGCATCACCCTCCTTAACCCCCCGATACACGAAAAATGAGATACCGAACGGATAGAATCGTGCTTAGAACCCTGGACAAGATACACGAAACTTTCTTCTCTTTCTCACGTTGTTTAATTAAGCCTTGAAGATCATCGCGTGCAACTTTACTTTTAATTGTCGGTAGAGTAGTCTGCTCGACGATACGAACAGTATCTTTTATTTCATAAATATTTTATCATCCGATTAAACGATAGGTTCGGTAGATTTTATATTGCGAAGGAAACAAGCTTTAGTCTCTCGGTAACTTTACCCTCTTTTCATCCTCCTTTTCCGACTTGATTATCCCGGCTAATTTGGCTTCCCCCATTTGGTAGCGAGATAGGAAAGCCACCCCCTTTCCTTTTCTTCTTCGTCCATCAGCAGACGTAAGACCACCTTGTTCTTACCTTTCCACCGCAGCCTTCTTAACGCGTTCTCTCGTGAAACCGACTATCTGCAATTAGCCAGGCCACATTTATATGACCTGATTACACAGCTTTGCCAACTACCTTTAATCCCTCGGATCCCTAAGCAAAATCTGGAAACACCTTGCCAGCTTTCCTTCACGTTCCACCAAACGATCATTTTTTTCCTTCCTATTCTCTCTCTCTCTGTTTCTTATCTACATCCTATTTACAATTGAACGTTCACCAAAGTTGAAGCTCTAGTCGTCTATAACACGAGCTTCTGAGCTTCTTTTTCCAATTAAGCAGAAACAGAATCGATAGAAAGCGAATCACGATACCCCTCTGTAGAGTACCTAAATCTCTCTACACGAGTATTTACAAGCGAACGAGCTCGTGAACAGAGAGATAGGAAGGGAAAGGAGTAAAAGGAAGGGCGAGAGGAAAGAGAAGGCTTCATTAAGGTACACGATGATAACGAGGAGGATTCGAAGAACGTCGAATACCCTGCTCTCGAGCTCGTTTTAGCGTTAAGGGTTTCGCTTACGCGTTTCCACGAGAACGTGCGAAGTCTGTTCGGTTCTCCAGGAAGATACTCGTCGCGCGAGCAGCAGATAGAGATGAAAACTCATGGAATCGTGAAACGAGAGGAGTAGGAGGAGAAGGACGATGGAGGGTGCGGCATGACGGAGGGTTCCGGGTGTAGGTCCGCCGCCCCTGCTGGCTCGTTGGAGATGGAAGCAATAGGGATCAACTAGTATGCAAATCGCATGTAAATATCGTTCACTCTCCCGGTACCGAACCAGCTAAAGCCTCTTTCTCTCTCTCTATCTTTCTCTTTATGTCTCTGTGTTCTCTCCTTCTCTCCCCTGATTTTCTGTCCTTTCCACCCTTCGCCCTATCACCGCCTCTCTCTCTTTATCTTTCGGCCTTTTGCTCTCTGCCCGGTTGTGGAGTACCGAACAGAAGAAATCAAAGCAGGGGACAAAGCAAGCGCAGACGAGATCGTGACGGAATTCTTTCTCGTTCTTCCGCCTCCTACCCTTGCGTACCCCACCCCCCTTATTTCGGGTGAGCTGGCAGTTCAACCCCCTCGAAAGGTATTTGCTTTTCCTCCGTCTCGAGTCCCCAAACGATGCGTTTTCGCCCAAGTGGGTGTTACCGAGCTACCATAGCGTCGTTAGTTCTTAATTAATTTATTCCGATCCGAGAGTATTTCGTGATACTCGAACGCGTCTCCCTTGAAAAACAGACACGAGACCCGACGTGCTGTCTCGGAGGTAAATTAGACGAGGACGAATTAAAATTGATTTTTCATCGCGTTTCTCGCCCGGACAAATGTATCCGCAACTGTTGGCGAAGCGTTATAAGTTGATGGAAATATTAACGGTAGAAAAGTTCTCACGTTTCAAGGTAAACTTTCCGAGACTCTAACGGAATAATCGAGCGATATTGTGGTAGCTTTCTCATTGTTGCCAATCGTAAACGTGAGAGCAGTTCTCAGCAACTGTGACATAATGTCCTCTCGTCGGTGACGTTCGAGCAGTTCTGTCGTTCTTAATGTCCTCGGTACAAAGTTTCGCACGGGAACCAGATAATTTTGTCGGAGAAATCCTAGAAAATATTACTGATCAATCAATGGCAGCGAAAAGTTAGTTTAAAAAATTGTTAAACAACAGACTATGCAAATGAAGAGAAAGGGGTTGATCCTGGAAACCGCGAAACGAAAGGGGAATTATAAACAAAGATATCGGTTCGTATAAGCAAATAATCGTCCTTAGGACGGGACTTAAATAGGGACGAAGGTTATTCCTGGAATTATGACGACTTCAGTCTTATTCGAAAGCTGGATGGCAGAGAGTGGAGAAGAGCTGGAAAGAGGGTGAGACAAGTAATACCTCTCCTAACTCCAGGTATTTTCATCCTATATTCCTCGACCTCCGGGCCGGCAGCAGGATTACTCGAAGAGACCCTGAGAACTTCTCCCTTTTCTTACCTTCCACGAACATCTCGGCTTCACCCCGCTACCGACGTCTCTTCCTTTTCCTTCCTCCCTGTCTCTTGCCGGGCTTCCGCATTACCATTCTCAAAATTCTCGATAAACCGGGGCTTCCGTCGTGACGGTTTCGCCCTCTCGAACAGCCAAGGCAGCCTTCTATTTTCCCCGAAAGCCAACGGTATAATCGAGATTCCCCGCGTAACAGACCCGTTGTATCAGACACTTTTGCTTCTTCGATCGTCAAGAACTTTCAAGTCGTACGGTTCAAACTTGTTCGAAATTAGTTCATTAAACGTAGCGAAATAAAGTGGCGAACTAGACGGAATTTTTTAACTTCTCAAGATTTCGATATTAATTTCAAATAACTTGCTTTCAAACGCGATTCTGAAAGAGACGGAGAGGACGGGCGGAGGGTTGAGAAAATCTGTGAGTAGAGGGAGAGAGGTGTAGCGGTTGCAGCCGACGGCACGTTTTAATAATGCCTTCCCTCCGTCGACGAAGAACGAGGAAGAAGTTTAACGAAGATTGTGCCAGATACTTTTAATTGCTATTCCTCCCTCTGCCAACGGCGGTGGCGACCGATGCTAGAAAATGAAGGCAAGAGGTACCAGGAGGTCCACGAAATCCTCCTCTACTCCTCTTCCTCTTTTTCATCGGTTAGAAGCAACCCCTTCGTCCCTCTCGTTTTACAGTGTTTTTATCCGACCTCGTCCCGCGGACCCTCGTGATTTTATCGTACTTGTATCCTCTCGACTCCCGTCCGCCGAAGAGGTTTGTTATTCCACCGGCAGATAGGCGACAAAGGAATTAATCGGGTCGCCTCTTCCTACTCCGGCCTCGCCACTCGAGCCCCCTCTTCGTCGTTCGAGTACCGTCAATTAAATTGAAACGTTAAAAAGCAAAGATAAATTGAAACGGTGCGAATGCTTGATTATTCCTTTTATCCGTCACAATTTCGCGCGACTCGTCTGGAGGAGATGTAACATAGAAGTAACATAGTTCGACGAGTACGGAAGCGTATCCATTCTCATCTTATTTTTCCGCGATAAATAGGTTCGGCTGGAAGCGAATCAACGGGGGGGTTGAAACGTCAAAAAGATCGATTCGATTGCCTTTGCCGGGGTCATCCTGCTGAATTTCGCGTGCTTCCTGCGAGCGGCTCGTCCATTATCCTTGAATGGCCGATGGCTGCGTGGTGAGCGCGTGTACGGGTCCGTGAATACAATGCGGAGAAGGCTTATGCCGGCTATATAATACGAAGTCTAAAAATCAAAACACATTAATCTCCGCCACGTGTCGTGGATCGCACGCTGGTAACAAAACATCCTCTGCGTCCGCCCCACGTGGCCAATATCGAGGCGGCTACTTTAGGCGACACTTGCGGTACCCGTTTACCTCTCGATACGTTTCCTATTTAGACTATCTACTCTGTACAAACATCGTTTGTAAGTTTATTTATTCGAATAAATTGTATCGTGTTTCTCAATGAAAATCTATCCGAAGGGTAAAGTGGATCTCCTATGCAATTAGGATATTTGGATAATGGTTCTTTCCAACGTAGGTGTTCGAATATTTCTTAATTCACAAACGGCTGACTAATCGACGTGATTTGTCAACGACGAGGAAGAATCGTGAAAGGTTACCGAGCAAAAACGATAGTATCTTTTCAAACGAAAATCATATAGCCTCGAAATCACGGCTCTTTATGACACACCCGATACCCCTGCAAACGCGCGTCCCCATTTCTCTCGCACCCTGATCGTCATTGCACGTCAAACGGATATATTTAGTGACAGAGAATCGATTACCGAGCTGCGATGTTCGTCTGTGTCAAACTTTGCACGCCCGTATCGTCTAATACAAAAGCAAATGGAAACGTTAGAAATCGTTAACAAAGAAAGTGGATAGGAAATTTTCTCGCGTCTGTATCGCAGAAGACGCATGTAGTCGCTTATCTAATTCAATTTGGTAATATCGTGTCCATTGAGAGAATAAATGATTACCGGGAAGATATGAAGTTATCTGGCCCCGTGGGACGCGTAAATTGCCATTACCCCGGCTGCAACGAAGCCGAGCCCGCGGCTTTTTAGGGGGCCAGCCTGGAAGATCTTAATTATTAATCGCTCTCGTTAATCACGCCAATCGGCGTGGATCGTCGATCGTATCTCGTAATGGACCAGCGAAATATCAGGACGAAAGCAATTTCTCTGCTTATTCTTTGACGAACTCGATTGAATATTGTTCAGAAACGTAGAAATATTATTTATTCTTTCTTTTTTTTCTAAAGTCACCGAAAGATTCGACGTGCAGAATGATTTTTCACCGTCGGCGTCACGCTAAATCTCTGGCGCATTGTTCGCGCCCCCTCTAGCCGTCACGATTTTCCATTGGCACCCCTCAAAACCTAGCCACGCAGTCAACCTCCACCCCTTATTCCTTGCCCTATCCCCCGCACCTTCGCTAGATTCACCCTCTTTCCGTCGCGATCGCGGCACAACGTACAAAACAGTTAACTCACGATATCTTGATTCATCTGAAATAGATTTTACGTTTCGAACTTGTAGATTTTGAAAATCATTCTGTCAGGTCACCTGAAGTGTCATTGCTACCCTGGTAGCCTTAAACTTTTTCCAGAATCGCTATTCTCTTTCGAAAATGGAGGCTAATTTTCCGGAAGAACGCGTTTCAACAAAGATCGCACTAGCACCGACTAGACATTTATGTCACCGAAGATCCTATCGTTCATAGATTTTTTTGTTTTGTTATTTATTTCGCACGCGACAGTCTGATTCACAAATCTTTTCCACCAAGTAGGGGGTTCTAGGCGAGGGAAGCAAGGGGGTTGGCGAGCCCCTGTCGTACCACCACCCCGGCTCGTATCCCGATCGAGCGTGAAAAACAGAGGGGTCCATTGTAACCTCGTCCTGTGGCTAATGCGACTGTCGTCGGTGTAGAAACCGGGTGCAGTCGGGTTTCCTAGTCGTCGTCGAACATTAGCCAACGGTCGTTTAGCTGAAAATCCTCGCGGGCCACACGGACTCTTCTGGGTTCCGGCTCGTTGAAAGCGGATTTTTTTCAGCTGCGCTTTCGCACGAAAGTCGAGGACCTTCGAGTAACGTCATTTTACTCGGCTCGATCTCATCGCTTAGCGCATACTACCTTTTAATTGTTTTCATCGTTACGAAACCCTCATTTTCGTTGATTCTCCCTTAATCTTTCGTTACACGTGTATCCACGAATTGTAAAAGGGCACGGTTACAGGGTAAATGACCGAGGTATTAATCTGTGGTAGGAAAAAAAAGAGAATAATTCACAATCGTGTTTTTTCCAACAGTATGAGTAACGAAAAGTTAAGAATCTTCCCATAGGTCTCTCGAGCTTCGCGATGAAGCAAGACAAGAGGACCTGATAATTGTATAAAGCAAACCACTCTTTGTTGAATTTCTTTTCAATCCTTCGTTCCTTATTTTCGTTCCCCTGGAAAAAAGATGTTTGCTCAACGAAGAACAATCCAGATAGCATCGATCATCGCGTACCTCGGCAAATTTGTACACCTGTGCGATAAAATTAGCCGCGAATAAACATGTCATCGTTGGCATTATTATTTTTATCGCTCGTCTGGAAGCGAGTACGGGTTTTAGAGTAAGTTATCTAGGCTTGGCAATCGGTGTATACAAGTCTACCACGAGCTAGGAAGGATTGTCTGGTGTCCGATCTCCGTGGGAGCTGGCGCACTCTAGAATTAAGCCGTCATAGTCTTCCGCTGGCCTGACTATCTATACCAATTAATCCTAACGTTGCCACGAGTCCCGACGCGACGTCTCTCTACGTTCGCCACGTTAAGCCGATTCCGTTTATTATTTCCTTCCCTAACAACGAATAATATTTTCCGACTGCTTAAGCCCGTCCGGCCAGTTCCTCTTCCGTTTCTCCTCCGGTATCTTATCGTTGACGTACCGTGCGAGGGTGAGAAATGACGAGAAACACGTAAAGAAGGAGAATGAAAAACGGTGCAGATCGGTAACGAACGATTAGCTCGCGTATGCAAAAATTTCGCGTGGATATCGCTCGCGGACTACGCTGGATCTTTCATAGTCAAAGGGTTAATTGTGAGTTTATTAAGCGTAGAAAGAAGTCATTGTCCTCGTTACCGGGTGTACTATCGGCGGTATCGCGAGCGTACTCGAATAAGGGATGAAAACAGAAACGGGAATACGTCGGAGAGAGAAAGAGGGGTACGGTTGTTCTTTTAACACGGCTTTAGGGGGTCCTTTATGCTGACACAAATATCGTTTATGCCGGCGTCGCGCCGCTGTTTTGCCGTAGCCCATCGAGCATTGTGCCTTCCAAGGCCGTGTGTACCAAACACCGAGCTATGTGTACCCAGCAAACACGCTCGTCACGTGGCACAGGCTGATCCCTTGCCTAGGACTCCCCTTTACGGATTTGCGCAACGGGTCAGCCTTATTCCCTTCGGAACTGCCTATGGACCTAGCTAAAGAACCTCTTCCCATTAAGTTTGATACGGAAACCTTCTCCACCTCGAAGTCCTGTCTGTCGTTCGACCTCTCGCAGGGCACCGCGGGTACCGGCAAACACACGTGCGCGGATCCTTCGCGTCAGCTATGTTTACTCGCACCCGTTTCAATGACGGACCGTGAGCCTCCTCTAACGGGATACTGACGCGAACCATCCACTTCTCTTCTTCTTCTTTTTTTTTTTTTTTTCATTTCACCCTCGTCCATACGGGATCTTCTTCCCTCTCGACTTTTGAAGGGAAAAGTGGATTCGACTGGTAGGTAGAAGATCATGGGATACTTATGTAAAGCTATTGATTCAAGATCCACGAGGATCTTTACTCAGGACCAAACTATTGATAAGAAAAAAAAAGAAGATAAATTACACGAGAGACCTACATCGTTAGGATGGTTGCTTGATAGTGACAGCAACTCGTGTCGACCTTAATTATAAAGATGTCCGACACAATTGACCGGAAGAGTACCCTTAACGCGGGGGTGAGCTTTTATGATAGATAAACGTCCACAGCTCGTTTCATCCCCTCTGTTCTCGCGGCGAGGGTTCTCGTTGGAAGTCTGGAAACTTCACTGGAAAGTGATAAATAATGTCGACGCGGGGCAAAATCGTCCGTAACGGAGGGCTTTCGAAAGGGCACACGCCATTACCTCCGATGTGTTCGCAAGCACGACAACCGCGACGACTGCGTCGAGAAGATCGACGTCGACCGTCGACTTCTACGACCGCGATCCGGCGTGAACAAACGTATCCCGGTGTTAAAGTAAACGCCTTGACGTCGATGGGGGGCAGGGTAGAGGGAAGAACGAGGGAAACCTTCACCCTTCGAACGAAAATGAAAATTGTATTGTTGAACTCCCTTATGAGGGAAAGAGCCGGTATTATGATCGCGTTAGCGGCGCGATTCCGATGCCAAAGACAGCGGTCAGCGCTCTTTTCACCACGATCATCAATACCACTCATCAATAATCGCGTTCTGACAGCTTTCTCGACCTGAATGCTGGGATCTCTTTGGTGGATTTAGATCCTCGTTGATCGTTCCTACCCGTAAAGTAGGGATGGGATCAAGTATACTTCGACTAATGTCTCTATAACAGTTAATTGAAAAAAAGAATTCGATGAAATTGTTCATTTTATGGGGCGTTTAAGAATGAAATGCAATCTATGGTTACTGGAATGCTCGTAAATTAAAATATCGGATGAAGGAGAAACGGGGGTGGAAAAGTTTGCCCGGAAACGACCATACTTTCGCAAATGGATTCAAAGTCGTTGAAACTGTGGTTCATCGAAAAACTTGAACGAAAGCATACGGAGGCGAGAGAGAAAAGGCAACTCGATTTTCACCGCGTTCATCCTCCAACCCGCCATTCCCTTGGGTGGTTTCTTCCGTTTCGCCGGCAACTTTCGCAATTTATGCACCTTTTTCACACCATCTCGCGTGTCTTCCATCGATATACAAACTGTCAAACGATATCTGATTTCATCTTGTAATCGTACTTCAAAGGAGCGAGAATACTTCGGATGTTTCGACGTGCGGAAAGGGTTGAAATAAATTCTCCTGCCGTGGAGTAAATTCAAGGAAGCACCTGCGGTTCGTCTTTCCATGGAGGATCGTCGCACGTGTCGAAGGATATTAAGTCGGACAGGGGAGGTTATGAGGTGTAACGACATCGCGAGGGTGGAAGGATAAGGTGGAGGAAGGCAAGGACGCGACGTGGTGTACGATGCGTCGCGTACACCCCATCGATCTTCATCCATCAACCACGCCTTCGGTTTTTCCGAACGAAAGATTCTTTTTCCGGCTTTTCTTCTTCTTATTCCTCGCCTCGGATGTATCGCGAACGATGCAGAAACTTTTCGGTTGCAACATCCGTTTCTCGATTCCACGATTCATCATCGCGATAACACGCAGATGATCGAAACCCTCCACAATTGCTCCCTTTTCCCTATTCGAGGATGGAAAGGGAAGCGCGTCGATTCCGTTCTCCATCATAGGAACCGCAAATCACTGCCTCTCGACGGCTTGACCAATCGTGACGAACGAGCGACGATGATTTTGCTCGGAAATCGAACGGACAGCTAAATGTAAATCGCTAATGGAACTCTCCTCCTCCCCCTGTATCCGTAAACAGGATCCGAGGTTTGTTTCTTCAAATCCATCGAATCGTTCGGTCGGATCGGCGACAAAGAGGAAAGTATCTCCGATGAACGGAGAATGCAGATGGAGGCACCTTTTTCTTTGGACGGGGACCAAACAAGGCGATCGTTCGTTAGACGACCCTGTATTTTGTCGGGCGAAGAAACCGATGAGAATTCAAGACCGTTCAAAATTCACGAATACAGGAATGCGGTGAGAATAGCAGGAAAACTTGTGTCGATGTCCTCGAAAGGAGGAGCTTAACCCTTTCGGTTATCGATAGATGAAAATCACACCGTCACGCGATCTCATTAATTTCCAAGCGAGAAGAGCAGGGTAATAAAAACGTTGGACGATCGCGTGGGACAGAGTCCGCCCATGGTCCACGTCTGCGACGAAAAGAAGACAAAGTCAAACAGATCGGTCGATACCGGCGACAAAAGGAGAGGAAAGAATCGGGGAATAAATGGTTTTTGGTATCGGTGCTGTTGTTTGCCTTCGGTATTCCGTGTAAGGGTAGGCGTGCGGGTGAAAAGGGCGCGAGAGCATGTCGATCGTGGACGATTGGTGAACGACACGGTGACTCGGTGGGCATTGTGCACGGCACGTGCCGTCAGCGGAGAAAACGAGCCTGGACGTCGGTCGAGGCGTAGTTCACCGAGAATGCTTGCCCGATTCCTCTTCGTACAAGATCCACGGACGGAATTAATTGATACCCGCGTGCTCTGGCATCGAGCAAGGGTTGCGTAAGCACCGTGGAAAAAGCAACCGTTCTTTCTCTACTTTTTCCCTTCGTTCTTTCTCTTTCAACGGCGCTGCAAAAAGCTTTTAAACGCTCGTCCGTTCTTTACGCTTCGTTGAATCTTGATCGACGATCAGATCGACCGAACACGTTCGTCGACGTCTAGACACGCGTTCTGCCCTCGTTACCTTCGCGAGAGCAGGTGCCTTTCGCTGATTAATTAACAGAATTTTCTGATTAAGATACACGATCAATGGTGAACTTTGATAAGGATTTCTAAATAGAGGGAGATGGAATAAGATGGCCGTGAAAAGAGCAGCTACCCTTCAGGCAACCACGTCGCGACGCCGACTCGTAGACCGAGGGGTTATTATAAAAATAATCAAAGTTTCCCGAAAGCAAAAGGAAGAGCGGATCACAGAGGAACACTCGACGGGTCAGCTTCGTTTACGTCAGACCGAGGACGGCGTCGCTCATTACCGTTTGACGATTATGCGTTAATTTGCAGCTAGCGATACTTCAAACGATTTTTATTCGTCCCGCGTCCAGAATGAGCTTTGCTCTTCTAACTGAAAGTCGTCGTACGTTTCTCTGGTAGCTGGTCCGCGTAGACGCGTAGGCGTCGGTGATCCTTCTTCGAGTTTTTATATTTTTCCAGTCTTTCGTCGAGAGAGAGGGAGGGGGATCGAGAAAGCCCGTCAAAGGACGCCGGATATGATAATCCTGGTGGCAAGCTGAATGCGTAACGAAGTTTCTTCGACGACAAGAAGTGGACTCTGTTTCTGATTACTTTTACCTTTACGCTGGCGAATTTTTCAACGACCCTCGCAAATTGCCTCTCTCGGTTCGCGAAAAAGAACCTCGAAATATTTCGTTCGTTCGATCGGCGAAATACTTTGTCGGAAATCGGTGAAATCGTCCCTCGATAATCATCCCCATTAGACTCGAGGCGTAAAAACCCAACAGATTGGAAACCGCATTCGGTTAGCTGGCCACCTTTTATCCGGCACACAGAGGATCTTCTCTTTCCCTTTTGCATTAACGCGTCCCCGATCGAGCCAGAGCGGTGCTATTAACTAATGCCCGCACCCCTGTTCAACGCAATGCCATACGTGCACCAGCCAACCAGCGAACTAGCTAACCAGTCGAGCATCCAGCGAGCGAGGCAGGGTGCGGAGGAGCAGGCTGGTAGGACATGCCTGCTACGACGGGACAGTTTAAGCCCTGATATATCGCTCGCCGACACTCCCAACTTCTGTCGCCGTTTCTGTAGCGCTTTTTTGTCACGGCAAGCCATGGCTGACCATATGTCCACGGAAACCGAGAACCCCATCGAGTGTCCGTGCCTCTGTCAACCGATCAACGCCGATTCTTTCGTTCCTTCCTGGGATCAAACTTCTTTTCAAAATTAATCGCCTCCTCGAACTTAGAGGAAAAGCTTTTTGCTCGTAATTTTCGGACACCGTGACAGCAGAGACGTCGAGTCGTTTACACGGTTCACCGGTTCCACGGTTTTCCGGTTACGTGGGCGCGCTTAAGCGAGAGCTTAGATAACCCATGCCCCAACAGGCGAACCCCACTTTGCACGTAACAAATGATGCCACATGTTCGAATCTTAACTCGATCCTTCTCTCTCCGTTCGTTTCGTTCGATTCGCCGTTCGCTCGTTCCTCCTCGTCGTCGAGCAACCCGCGGGGCATACGAACATTCGGCCTGATATTCGGGGACATGGGCGGAGGGGTCCTGCGTTCGTGTAATTTGTACGGTTAACGCTCGCGTAAAAACGAGACGGAGAAGGAAGACAATTTACACGGGACTAACTGCCGCACTGGGAGCATTTACCAGAAGCACGCGTCGAATCGATCCTACATTGCCGTTAATGGAACCTTATGTCACTTGCCAAATGAAAAGTTCCGTGCAAGTGGTGCTCGAGTACTTCTCCGAAAATAAGATGTCGAATATCTCTGATCTCAACGATGCGTTTCAAATTTTTGAGCAAAACCCTCGATGTATAAAGCGACGATTTCGAAGCGGTTCGAGGCGGAAAAAAATGATGCAAGGTTTTTAAAGAAAATTCCTTCGAAGAGACAAGTCCAAGCATCGAGAGACCGTAACTGATGTCGACGAATGAGCAGCATTGAGCCGAACAAACGCGCGTACGCTGTCCGGTATCCCCTTCGATTCTCTTCCTGGTCTTTTCATCTCATTGTCGACGCCTCTGTCCAAGTGCCACCGAGCTGCAGGTAAAGTGGCCGTTGTCGCGCCTCGCTTAAAAAGGTTAACCGATTGCCTGCTTTTTATCAAGCACACGTTTACGAACGTTTAAAAAAGGAAGGACTGGCCGCCTGGACCGCGGTGCCTGTCCTCTTCAACCTGTGCCGCTCATTGTGATTAATTCTGACATATGTCCGAGTCGTTTATAAAAGCGACCGATGGCTATTCAGAAATCTTTTTCTTAGGAAAGGCGCTAGGAGAGACGCCTTGGATACGCTTCTTTTTATCTTTTTCCCCTGGGCGTATCGTATTCTTTTACACTGGACATTCGTCTTTATTTAACATGGACTCTCTCCGAGGTCCGCGCTCACTAGCGCCCCGATTTCTATTCCTGCAGAAGTCGCGCCTGGTTTTTCGTGGTTTTAAAAACCATTATCGACGATCACATCGAATGCCCGACCCGCAGCAGACGCGTCAACGTAAATTTTGATACCTGCATCGATGGTATTGATACTTAATCATCCGTTAAATTATTATCTTAATTCGAAAGGGTACAGGGTGGTCTTCCAAGAAAAACAATCGACAGACGGATGTCGGTAATCTTTTTTTTCTTTTCTCTTCTTTATTCGACCAAATTGTCAGACAGAGTATAATTTAATGCTCATATGCGCACCGAACATTTATTTCTAGAATAATGATACAGAATGCGTGTCTCTTGGAACGTGACTTTGTTAGTCCCGTCTGAACCGTTACGCGTAATTTATGAGCTTACCTTCATAACCATCATAGATAAACTTCTTCTTCTCGGCGTAATGGCTCATCTACCTGCAAGCAAAATGAAAGAAGGATACTTTCGTGTATGAATTTCAAGAGAAATTCGAATGTAAACGTTACGCGACCGAATTATAAATGAATAGAGATGGGATTCGGGTACGTAATATTGTTTACCCGTCCTAGGGACGTTGAATCGTATCTGTTCTATATTTTCCACGTTTCATTTATCAAGCAAAAACCTGTCGAATTTCCATCGTCCTCTAAAGGAACGATCGTTCGAAGTAACATATTGGCAATCGGCAGGCAACGTAATGCAACGACCGCACAAACGGCGAACAAATAATTCCAATCTATTTATCAGATAATGAAAAGGCAGCGATAAAACCGCAATACCGTGTAAGCATTGGAAAAAGGGGAACGAGAGCTTCTAGGATAAAGAAGCTGACATGTTCGCGTTCCGTCCTTCTCTCTTTCTGTCCCTCCCCCACCTCCCACCCCATCGTCATTAATACCAGGCGACTGTTACATATGGATGAGAAAGCTGGGTTAGGCCAGGACAACGATGCTACAGAACGAGACGAAAGCGAAACGGGATGTAGGGAAGCGAAACTCATCGACTAAAAGCATCCACGAAAGACCGAAGTCATTTCGCTCTTCGTCTCGAATCTTCGCCCTCCTTCCGAGTCCAACCCAGTCCTCCTCCACAGAGGAAGAGACAGAGGAGACTTCGATAAGCTTGCCGGGGAGGATAAAACGAGTTCCCCCGACGTTTACCTACGATTTAAATTGTCTCCCTAAACCCCGACCACGATTTCACGGAATCCTAGCGTTACATTGGATTCCTTTTTCCTACTGCACTTCATTCCTTAAGCTCGAGGAACTTACTTTTGTTCGACAAACTGCTACTAGAATGTGTGTTTTTTTTAAAAAGAACCTGGTGTTTATTCGGTAAAAGGAAATTTTCAAGAATTTATCGTTAACAAGAAGAAAGAGCGTGACGTACGATCGCGATTCCTTTCCCCTCCCCGGTATGTTTCTAACAGTAGAAACGATAAATCTGAACGGTACCCCCGTATATCTTCCGGTCAAGGGGAGTAAACGCAATATAGGTAATGTTCTGGCCGGCTACTTAACAAATTGCTACAAATTGCGGCTAGCGTTTAGCCGCCGTCGGATCCGTTTGAATCTGTGGCCCTCTGTATCCCCGTCACCTCTTTGCGGTAGATTTTGCCAGGGGTTCCAATCTCTGCTTTCGTCGAACGATACGCCCGTGACCACATGGTGCACCCATATGTCCGCCCTCTATCACCCTAATGTCCGTCCATCGACTCACTGTCAAAGTCATCTTAACCCTGCCACGATCTTTGCTTCTATTTCCATTCATCGTATTCTCTCATTTATTACAACAATGTAACAAACCGACAAATAGAGTAGAATCGAGGACAAGCGATTTTTGTATCGAAGAGAAAGACGAAATTTCAAGGTTCATTTTTAACATCGTTCGAAGGATGAGTAAAGGTTGGCAAGAAAATCGTGCGGCAAGAGATGATGGCTCGGTGGCGGACAAGTCATTAATCAATGGTTTTCGAGTCAGAGAACGAGGCGCCCTGTAATGGCACTTTAAAGGCGATACCCTCGAGCCAATCAGTGATCGCGTGCCGCTCACGGATCGTTCGGGGTTAATTTCACGGGTATTTAACGCGGTTTCGCTTAACAATGATTCAATCAAGCTGGATTTATTTGGCTGGGATTCGATGGTTGTCGGCACGAGGCGATCATTAGGGCTCCTCTTTGGAAACGCCTCCAAGCCTTTTGCCGAAATAAACGTGCCGTTCCGCGCGTACCAGCCTGTCACGTTTCTCTTTCATCCGGATTTATTCTTTTGAAAATCTTTTAATCGTTCGAACTGATTTAAATTGAATTTTTCAAATAGCAGAAATTCTTATTTATTCTGAGGTAAAAAAAATTTAACTGAATTAGGGAAGGGTTAAATATAAAAGCAAATCCGTGAATTGCTAAGGGAAGATGAACGAATTGGTTGGAAGCGATTAGAAGAACGACGCGTCAGGCTCGTCCGGCGTAAATATCGTAGGTCTTCTGTCCAGGAAGGGGAGTGGATCGGCAATTCGACGTCCGTGCGAAATGTTGTCAGCCAATTTTCTTGGCCAGTGCCTCTGAATGCCGCAGATTTCCATCTAGGTCCGTCCACGGTGGCGCCGGTGTATACCGTTCCCGGGTAAATACACCCTTTTCCATCCCCTCGAGCGGACGAACGTCGTCGTCGTCGTCCACCTCCTCCTATATCGTCCACCTCCATCCACACCTCCCTTATACCTCTCACCCTCTCTGGCCGCATGAACCACAACTGTGATTATAATTCGTAGTCCCTGCTGACAGAACCAACCGCCGCACCATCGTCAACCCCGTTTCTCCTTCGTCCTTCGTCCCCATCTACGTCGGTACGTTAGCGTACGGGGGAGGGGAGTTCGGACGGTGTGTAAAGGATTATGCACGCGGATTTAACTGATGAATCACATTGTCGTCTTGATTCGCGGTGGCGTTAATTTTCGGTGCTGTTCCAGGACCTGGTTTGCGCCCTTCGACGACACGCGCGATCTTCCGTCTATGGGTTTTAGGGAAAAAGAGAGATATATAAACGGGGACGATTAGAAATTCAAGCGCCGCGTAAGGCGTTCGAACTGTTAAGGTTACGAATGATTAATTTTCAAAACGATGGTACTCGTGGAACGACCTCGTAGATTGAAATCATCTGTTAATTGTTTCGTCTAACGTCGAGATGCCGAGGCGATTTGCCGTTAAACACGTGTCCAGATGATTTTTTTCTTCCCCTGCGGTTGTGAAAAAGTTGCATCCAACAAGGAGAGAATACATTATGGATAGAACGGTGATAAATCAGCAGAGTAGAGACAAATTACCGGTGGCAATTAATCGGCAAACGTTCGATGCTTATTTGGAGAACTTGTCCCGCTTAATGCGCCATAATGAGCATTCGAGATTACGGCAACTGAATTCATCCAAGCTGGCAAAGGGAAATAATTTATGACCGATGCTTCTTTAGGATACCACGAAGACCTGGTCTCGAGAACATGGGCCAACAACCCCTCGACATTCTATTCTACTCACTCTTTCTCTCTCTCTCTCTCCCCCCGTGCAAACAATTTCCATTCGTTTGGAAAGGTTTCTAATCCGCCAACATCGGGTCCATGGGTAAAGCCAGAATTAACCACTTCCCATTTCGACCTACCGCGAGATCACCGGGCTTATTAATTTTCCCAATAACGCCACCGCGAGGGTTGCTTCCTTCGCACAGATGGCGTATCACGAGTCAATATACTTTTCTGCCACGAAACCAGCGTTCGCCACCCCTCGCAACACGTGACGGCCATCGAATTTTCGCTACGCTAATCATTTCTTTCACCTCCGCCTTTCGGACGCATATGGTTTCCGCGGCTGGTTACTCTTTTCTATCCTTCTCCTGTTTACCAATCTTATTAATCCTTCTCTATCCAAATATTCCATTTATACCTAAAGACATCGCGGGTGTTGAACGCGAAGTTTGATATTATTTGTCTCTCAACCATGGACGAGGAAACAATGATAGAATTATTCCATCTGAAAACTCTGTTTTCTCCGTTTCGTCGAAATTACTCGAAACGAAAGCCATAATTCACAGAACAGTCACCGCGAGGAGCTGTTTATACGAAGCAAAGTATACTCGAGTTGTCGCGGGTGGACGAAAAGGAGCAAGAAACGAGTCGACGGCGAAGATGACGACGACGACGACGACTCGAAAGAAGAAGAAGAAGAAGAAGAATAAGAATAAGTAGAAGGAGCGTAGAGAAGGGAAAGGGAGGAGATGGGTTCTCTGGCAAGAGTGAGGACACGATCGTGGGGCATGGACCCACGTAGAGAGGAGAATAAAGTAAGCCGATGTCGGATGTGTGCGAGTATGTATGTGTGTGCACGTAGCAGGAGGAACGAGAGGAGAAAAGGATCGAGAGGGAAAAGCAGGACGAAGGTGTGGTGGATAGAAGCGAAAGAGGAGGAAGGAGAAAACGAGAGAGATATACGGGGTCAAAGAGAGAGACGAAGAGAGAGAAAGGAGAGGACAACCCCCTCTTCTTCGCGGGTTGACTCGAACGCCGGCGATATCTCGACCAATCAAATCACGCCGCGGGCTCCGCCTTTTATCATTATTTTACTTGTTTTCCCTTTACTTCACCCTCATTGGATGACATTCTCTGGGCCATTTCACGCTGCAAAAAAGTTATCCGCGCCCAATGCAGGACTCCATGCTTCCTTCGGCGTCCTTCGGTGCCCTTCTGGTATCCACCTTGGTTCACGGACCACCTCCGCGGAGATTCGTTTCCTTTTCTCCGTCAATCGTGTCCTCCTTTCGCCGGCTGTACCATTTTCCACGGATTTTCAGCAGAAATTTTTCCATTTCTTTAATACAATCAACGAAAATCGATCATCCTTCGATAATTTTTTCGATTCGACAGAAAATGATATTAGGTACATGATTTCTTCGACAAAACTAATTTTCAAAACCACTCTCCAACACTTTCTAAATGAAGATCAGAGAGTGGTTTTCTATTTGAAAGCAACGTTATCGATCGTTCGAGACGTAGATTCATTTAGAGAGCGATAATTTGTCGGACGAGTTGCCTACGGGGTGGTTTTTGAGGTTTCACGGTTTGGGAAGTGTCCATCGGCGTATCCGTTCGCCGGGCTATACCTATATATTTGTCTACGCACTCATGCCTCAAAGCTGTTCGTTCCGACCAACGAACCGCATAATCCTTGACGAGAGAACCTCGTCAATCACGGCCCCCGATGCGCTAGACGAATCGATACGAATTTATCCGCGGCTGCCACCGCGGACGCTTTCATCGTTCATTCGCTCTCGTTCGGGATCACGAAGTCGATGAATCGAGCACGTTTTCGACATCGAGCGCTCTCGTGTTTCGACCGATCGTTCGTTCCCACGATTTCAACGGACGGAGAAATGAGAAAAAAAATATCAGCTAACTACCGTGCTTCTCCGTACGGCGACAGGAAAGAACGAAATTAACGTTTCCGATAATTTATTTGGAGAAAATAGAAACATTCGAAGTGACAATGGAAATAACATTGCCGTTTCTTCTTCCTTCGACTCGTCCCGATAATTGACACCCTCGAACGATCCTCGCGCATTCTTTACGACTCGTCACCGGCCTCGAACGCTATAATTTGCATCTCTCAGTCGGTTGAATAGGTACCAGTCACCCCACGAGGCGCGGGACAATTAAGCAGGCTTGTCAGCAACGAAATCTGCGGGCACGAAGCGATACGAAGGGCCGACAATCGTGTCGGTGTTTCGCATTAGCACTCGCGAGCAACCGATAACGCGGTGACGAGCCGGAGAACCTGTAATTCACCGGGGGAATAAATAGCCCACGGGTGGAGCCCTTCTTCGTGGGCATCGAGTAAAAAGACGAGAAAAGAAAGAAAAAAGAAAAAGAAAACGACCGACGGTCGCACCTACGTACGTAACGTTTGATCTGGCATTGCTCTGCACCGCATTGTATGTATATCGGCCGGTGTAAACTGCGGTGCAAGAAAAGAAGGGGTGGAGGAAGAGGATCGGTGAAGGTTTGCACAAGGCGGACGGTCACGTGGAGATACCTAAAAGAACAATGATGTTAGGAACGGAAGAGAGTACGTTGGTTAGTTGTTTAAGGGAGAGAAGAAGACGCGGTACCAGGTCCGGGTGCTCTTTGGGAGATCGCAACGGCGATGACGACGAGAGGACAACGATATTTTACGTGAAATATCAACCTGGCGATTTACCGCGTTCAACCTGCACCCCTTATCAGGTGTCTAAGTTATTTTCTGCGAGAACAAGCGTACCAGGGACGAGAATCCGGGTTCCTGGATCACTGGAAGATCGATAGCCTAACGAAACGACTGTCGATGTCACGAATGCTCGATCGAGTAAATATACCGTTAAACGGAGGAAAAGGTAGAGAAAGTCGAGGACAGTTCGCGGGCAAGTCAAAGCTTTGGCCGTTTCCGCGAGGAGAGACGTGTTAAATTTGAAATTTGCCCGATAGCCGGGCATCGGATATGAAGAGGCAAAGCGTACGAACCGGATAACGATTTGTTCGAAAAGCAATATAGCGGGCTATCCGTTGCCGGTGCTCGAAGAGGATGAGACGAAGGAAAGCGAGAAGGAGGAGAGACGGGTGTGAGGGTGGGTGGCGTTTTCCTGAAATTTGCATGAGGTATTAAAGCGCGGTGGCTGCGTTCACCAGTGGAGTTCCTGTTTGCCGACACCCGAATGCCGAGGATCAAAGGACCTCTGCCAGTCTCGCTCCCTTCGGCAACGAGCGACACCAGCGACCAGAAGAAGCGACAGAGAAACAGAACCTGGTGAATCGTTTGGGTAGCCGTCTCTTCGAGAAACCAGGCGACACTCAACTTTGGATATTCCTGTTACCTACACCTCCGTCGTTGAATCGTCGATCCTGCGACAACCGATTTCCTTCTCGACGAGTCTGGAATCGTACGAGGATCATAAAAGGGAACCCGACCGGATGTAAACACTGAAGCGTTAAAAAGTACAAAAATTTTTGGTGCATTCGTGTCTGAATAATTTATCTCGGAATAAGCAGACGGCGAAGATCGGTCGCGGATATAATCAACGCGATCCTGGAACGAGGAAGAAGCACACGGTTATCGTCGCGCCGCTCGATTATCATAATTGCGAGTTAATTACAAAATTTATGCGTTCGTGTCTCGAGTCTGGAGCGATCGTTCAACGATTTCACGCGTAATAAAACCGTGGGAGGAATCTAGACGAGATATAGCAGACGATACGCGGATGCCTCGACCGAGTCGAGTTCCGATACGCTCGACTTGTTACACTGTTTTCCAATAGTATCTTTAGGATGTTTTTCATGAAATATCACGAAGAAACATCCTAAATACCTTATTGGAAAACCCTATATATTCCCTTGGTGGAAAAGACAAACGGCCGACGGATCCTTGGACGCAACGAGCGCGGACCAACGATATTCCAGGAATGTTAACGCGCGTAATCATATTCTTGCTCGCATCGTGCCCCGTAAAAACGTTAGCTGGCAGTGATGTATGCCGTCGGGGGCACGCATCGCATAAGTAAGGAGGGCCTTGGGCCCATTCATCAGCTAACCGGGGGAATAGGCCCACCAACTACTCCCTCTCCATTCTTCTTTTATTCTGTTTTACTTAACAAGGGACACCTTCTCTAGATCGTATGCTTCCGTTCGCCAGAGATAACAGTAGTATCTCTTATTCGATTCTCAGGGATTCAACGATATCCGTATTCTTCTTCTCAGAATTAACAAGATTATTAAAATTAATCAGACACCTGCAGCTGCGTCTGCAGCGTTGAAATAATTAACAGTATGAGTAATCGCGAAACTTAGTCCTCGGATAAATTAGCTTTCGATAAAGAAATAACGGAAGAGACGTGGAAAAGAAATGAAAGGAATTTTCTAGACAAAATAGAATTAGACGTCGAAGAGAAGGGCACGCGTTAGTAGTCGAAGGGGGACGAGGGTGTGCCCGGTGTCGCGTTCCCGGAGCACCGACGGGTGCCAGACCGCATTTTAGGCGAGCTATCCATACCAGGTGAAGATTCGGGACCGTAAGGATATCATTCTGGTCGGACGTGGGGCAGCCGTGCACCGGGGAATGCAAAAAGGTCGTGGCCCAGACCCGGGCCGGGCCGGGCTGGGTTGCCGCGTTTTACAAATTATTCAATTAGCCCCGCGAATTAAGGTATGCATATTCATCGCTCTCTGATACGCGTATGTGCGCTCCGCGGCTACAACCATCGCGCATAAACAATTCAGCCTTGCACACGCGCGTTAGACGCTCTAACGAACTCGCAGCTGCATCCGAAATGGCATCCGTTTTGCAACGATGCGGACACGGACGCAGCAACTTTCCTCCTCCACCGTCCACCCAGCTTTCCTATAACCGAATTTCCTCGAACGTTCGATCGTCCGTCCCTTTTCTTTTATTTCAGACCTGTGTATTCATACGCGAAGAGGACGTTCGTCGCTGCAAATGATTCGTCCGACGGTTTTGAATTTTCACCAATCCTTCGACAGATATACGAACGATTAACCCGAAAATTTCTCTCCATCCTCGCGGACGTTCGGGGACACCCAATGAAATGCGCCGTACCCGAAAAGGCGCGTCGTGTAAAATGGTAAAAAGCGGAATTAATTGGCAAGACAGAGGGACGGATTAAAACGGGGGAGCCGGAACGAAGCGGTGGAGGATTATTATTTCTTCCGGTAGATAGACCGGGGAAACGGAACAAGGAAATAAAACATCGGGAGCGTAGGTGAAATAGGCGTACGGGAGCCGGCCCGTACACACGTCGGACAGAGTTACGGGTCGTGGCTCCTCGGCCGGGGTTGCGTTTAAAACAACGCGGAGAAATGCACATTTTAATCGTATCGTTAATAGCCGGACGTTTATAAGCCTCGCTGTGTCTCATGAATACGCATGCTACTGTCCTGGTGACAACGGTAGAAAATTAATGCTCCCCGGATGATACACTACTGGTGAAAAATAACGAGACCGCTGTCTTCTGAAATTTTACATATCATTTTCAATTCGAGTATCTTGATTTTCTTTCATTTTTCACTGATTTCCATCGTCGATTTTCTGACAAACATTTTTACAATGATAAACGTTCGTCTCTTATTGGAAATACTCGGTCGACGACGGTTGGAAATAAATCATACCATCGGTGCCTCGGGTTACGCGTTCTCGTATGTATATTGTATTCATATTTATGTGAATAATTACAGCATTAGTGGCTCGAGTAATTGATACTCGTGTAAGCGTTTACAAAGTTAGCGACCCGAAGGCTGTGTTTAACCGTGTGTTTCGTTATTTCCATTTCTATATTCTATTATATTTTCCTGCTTGTATCCATCATTCGCTCTTAAGATTGATGTATTAATTAATCGATGAGATCCGATTAACACTACTCGAAGACGATCGTCTGGTTTCCATACAAATTACCTCGTCTCCTCTTTTATAAACGTATCAAGTCATCTTGACCCATAATTAAACCGTAATTACATGGGTATTTGAAATGATACCATTAGAATAATTACCATTAATAATAATTTGCAATGAAAATAATTAAAATATAATTTTCTTCAAGATTATGCAGCTACCTGAAAGTTTATCGGGTCGGTCTGTCACGATGATATTCCTAGTCGATATATCGCCAATTATGGTCGGATTGAGTCATAACGATTCTGGTTATGTTAAACGCGAGTTCCTTGGCCGTTTTCGCCGATACGTCTCACGGTTCGATATAAGATAGAGCGTAAGGAATTGTAGTTTACCTTTAATTGGATACTTGCCTCTCTTCTTTCTGACGGTAGAGAGTACGGGAAGTGTGTAACTGACGAGCGACGGCAGCGATAGTCTCGCGCTTCGATAACGGACCGTATTACATAAACCATCGTTTCTGTCTGGGTGTTGGCGTTCATTTTTTCTCTCTCTTCCGTTTCTTCCCATAAACTAGCTCGCATAACTCGCGTCTGCTCGCGCGACCGGCATTCTACCGATTTAACTCGATCCCGACGAGTTTACGTCTTAACTGGATCCGTATTCTTTCGATCCGCTAGATTCACACGAGGTTTCCTTCCCTTCTCGCTCGTTTCGCTGAAAATATGTGGGTACTAAGCTGTTGAATGGCGAAGACGAGTTAACTCGTCGTTTGAACGCAACACTCTGTATAATATAACGATGTATTATGTATAACCGGGTAATTCACGATTTAAAAAAAAAAACTTTTTTTTAATAATTCAGAAAGATAGTTTAACACTTTGAAAGTCGCGTTTTTCCGATCGCATTCCGTGTAAGTGTCCCGATCCCACGGCGAGCAGCTTCGTAATTCCTTTCGGTGCCTGGCCGATACCCGCTCACGACTCGCCTCGTATTTCTTCCTCGACTTTAATACGAGCTACCCCGCGTAAGTAGACGTTACGTAAAATGGCAAATATCAGAAGGGCTTACGGCCGTATTATACCGACGGTGGTGGCTTTATTGCGCGATGCTTGTCTCGCGTGGCGGGGTAAAAAAAAAAATAATAGAGAAAGACACGAGGGACGAGAGAGGCTTCGAAGACCGTCACATGTCCAGGATGTCGTCGTAGAAGTGTCTACGCGTCGCAGCCTCTCCATTACGTATAACGGACCAATTTGGCGTGGCTAAAATTTTGAAAATCACGAAAGGTACTTTCGTTTCTGAAAAAAATGATTCGCTGCAATGGTTGATGAAAGATTAGGAAAGGTGATTGTTGGAAAATTTAAGATAGAAGTGGTAGAAGACTGCAGACGAACTCGATGTTATTTCCATCGAGAATAATCGCGATTAGAGCGATTAGAGAGATGCGTATGGAACGGAACGGAACGGAACGGCACCGCACGGAACGGTTCCATATATCTAGCCAAGCTTTGCGCAACGTTCGAACGCGCGCTTGCTCTCGGTCTCAATTAACGCAATTACCCGCTCCCTCGTCTAATTACCTATCAAACGGAATTGCTATCGCACAGGCGTGCGCGCGATCCTCTAGCTCGTCTCTAATGAACGTTATTAATTGCTTTATGATTTTTCGATAAAACACGCCTCGTAATCAAGTTATTATCCCACGTTGCTCGTCCTCGTTGTTAATATGACTTGCTGTAACTACCGCTCGTCTTCTCGCCCTGTTTTTCACCATCTTCGATCTCGTTCCCGCCGCGAATCCGCCAGAGAAACGGAAGCGCTAGATCATCCCCGGTCTAGTCGATTCAATTATCCGCTCTGAAAAACGCAAGTATATTTTCGTACGTCGGTACGATCCATCCCTTTCGGAGAAGAAGGGTAAAAAGATCAAACGGCATGATCTAAGTCGAAAGGACACGTTTACGAGTAAAGTTTCTTATAAGAGACTCTACAGACGTTTCCTCGGGTAATTTATACGGTTAGCGTTGAATTTCACGCGGCATGAAAGGCTGAGGAACTTAACATTTGGATTACTTCGGAGCGTTATATGGCGGGAAGTTTTCGGGGTCATTTGAATATCGTGCGACCAAGTTTTATAGTATATTCTCTCGGTATTCTTGGATCTGTCGGAAGGCGATGATATTTCGAATGTTTTCACGCGTCCTTTTCTCTCACCGTAACGTCGCTTAGAAGTTTAACGAAAAGAAACTTGCCACGTATTCGCCTGTTATCTAAGAGATCGAAGTAACGAGTGGCGGAAGGGGATAAAAAGTCGTTAGCGACGCGGCTGTGCGATAAGTCTTTGGATCGAGGCGAGTGATATTACGATGGCCCTTAGGATAGGGCCGTGAAATCGAGAGAGGAATCGAGTCATTTAGCGTGGCGAGCAGGTGAGATTGGTGAGAGTAAAGCCGAAGCGAAACGGTCTGGGTGACGGTGACCAAAATAACAGCCATCCTGGTGTTCCGTCACGGGTACACCCTCCTCACCTTGCCACTTCCTTTCCCTAATTTCTTATCCGTAGGGCCAATTTGATAGATCAACGATAGAAGCAGCGCTCTATAAAACGTACCAGGTTGCCCCGGAACGAGGACAGGTGCATTCTCAGGAAGAGAAGCAGCTGACCGGGCAAGGAGAAATCGTTTCTGTCTTTTATAACGAAGAACCCGAGCTACCCTCGTGTCTCTATTACCGTTAAATTACCTTCAAAATACCACTATCCTTTCGCCCTCAGATTCAAACTGATCCCATTAGTTCGACGACTATAAAATCTCGACTAAGATACGGCCAGATTTACGCGTCATCGAATAGTTTATTACCTAATCAACTGGGAGAATAATTTTCAAAAGCGATCATTAAACGACTTTTACAGCCGTTTAGTACCCCACGATCGAACGCGTTCGTGTATTCTATCTTTCCTTTATAATCCCTGGTCTGATCCAGTACTCGAGCGCAAATACTCCTGTCCAGGGTAAAAAAAAAAAGGAACAGAAGGAGGAGAGCGCGCGAGTAGCCGGCTTCTGGACGAGTCCTCGGGAGAAAACTTAGAAAAGTCGTGTCCCGAGTAAACCCGGAATCGCTGGATTATCCGAGATGATCGCCTAATAGCTTTAGGAAGGAATCGACCGAGGCGACTGCTTAAAATTAGCATAAGCTCCGACTCTTTCTCCGCCTAACGAGCGGAAGAGACGAGACCCCAAAAGTGCTGCGAGCAGACGCGAAAAAAAAAAAAAAAAAGGGAAAAAAGCACGGGGTGAAACGATTTTCCTACTTGCGAATGTTTCTTTTTATTTAATACTCGGGAAACGCGTAAAATGCGATTCTTCCGGGTATCGTTCGCCTGTTACCGAAGCAGCATGGATTTTTCTTCTAATTTAACGGCGCCTGGTCGAGGCGAGCCGTAAGCCACGCATTGTCAGTTTTAATTGGCCAGGCCGGAGTGATTTACGAATCGAGAAAAGAAAGCGTACATAACCGGCGGGCTCGAGGAACTCCGTCTATTCGTCGGTCGGATGAAACGCGACTAGCTGGCGTTAAAACACACGATTTCCATGGAAATTATTAATTAACCGGTGCGCGAGAGAAGTCTGTATAGCAAATATCAACGACAATGCACGGGACGGGAGTTGAACGAACCGCGTACGCTCGTTCAACTTCGATAAAAATCTGACGCGAGATTCGAATCGCGCGGATGGATGGAAGGAGTAGTAGGCGAACTGAAGGAACGCTACTCTCTTCAAGAGAAAGACCGTGCTCTTTTTTCTTTCCTCTTTTATTTCCTTTCTTTTTTTTTATTTTTCTCAAGAGCACCGAAACTCGTAAAATGTCCAGCACCCACGTAGAAACCTGTGTCACGTAGACACGGTGGCCCGGCTCGGTACGTTCCGCTGTATATTATCGCGTACGTACAGTCCGTTTCATCAATCAACAGTCGACCGGCGACTTGTGACGACAGAAAGAGATGTACAATTAATCTTTGCTATTCGACGGTGTTAAAATCGCATCGATTAACCGGCGTGTACGCGATCGTGCGAACACGGCGTAAAGTTAACGAGGATAACGCGGCGGCGGCAAAAAGAAACGAACGGCTGTGTCGCGGGTATGAAATCTTAATTTTATGCGGGGATAAATTACCGGTTAGCCGGGACGGGCCGCGTGCTCGGGATCCGTAAATTAACGCCGCGTTGTTGCGTTTTCAGAGCCGCGTAATTCGGAGCAATTAAAAAGCGTCGAGTCGGTAAATGAAGGAATTATAACGTTCAGAGTACTCGGTCCGGAGACGGCGGTCAATTGATAGGATAGACGAACGCGTACTGTGATTTTCTTGAAACGAACGTTGACGGACGGTATCGTTGAAACTATGATGGAAAGAAGAGGAATTCATGGCGTGGACTGTACGATACACGTAGAAGTCTCGGTTCTACGTGCCTGTCGTCTGTTCGTCATGAGTGCGTGCGCGAACGTCCGGCCTCGTCCGCTCGAAGGATGCTTCTTCGTGCTTGCCGGCTCCGCCGCTTTGCTCGATCATGGGACAAAAGTCGGACCAACGTGTCCCGTGGGAACCGGCGGAAAGTCACGCTCGCTCAAAAACCCCTATTCCGCGTTGCACGTTTTGCCCGACCTGGCCGCGATTGCTTTCACCGATTCGGCCCTCTCGGCTGATGAAGGGGATCGGTCTCCGGCAAGTTTCGACTCGATTTTTATCATTTTCACGGCGTACCACGGAGAAGCGCCACTCGTACACCCGAATCGTAGTTCGAAGGTGTACAAGTTTTTCATTGCCGAGAGAATTTATTTAAAACGAACGATTTTCCTTATCACGCGATGAATTACTCCGGAAACATTTGGCGGAACGTCAGCCGGTTTGATACAATTACGGAGCGGAATAATTATTAGATCGCATCGGATCTGCAATTAGGCCTCGCGCCACGACAACGTTGCTACCGTCTGCGCTCGCAATTACTTCGACACAACATTTCCCCTTATCTCGTTATTTTATTAGGCAATAATTCTCGTTTTTTCCTTTTCCCTTTGCTGTTATTGCAACTAACTGTATACGCGCTAGTACCTGCCTCGTTATGATTATTATTCCCCTTTTATTATCGAGAAAATGCGACCTCTTCTCGTGCCCGGGGTCGGACTCACAATTAGATTCTCATGGTATTATGAACGTTCTGTTGTTACCGTTCTCCTCTCTTTGTTTGTGCTCGACCCGACTCAATTGTCTTGAAAAAAAAAAAAAAAAGAAAATAATTTTCAGCATTATATTTCGGATCGACGATCATTTGTTGGCGTGTTTCGTTGAGAAAATTGAAGGGTCGAGAGGATTCGTCTATTTCTCGTCGTAAATCGTCGTTATCGCGACGGATCGTAAGTATCGACGCGCAAGGAACGATCTTGAACGTATTCGATGTCGTTTATAAGAAGGTGGTAGCAGTTTTCATGAAGTCGCCCCGCGGGGAGTTCCCGACAGTACGGCGGAATAACTTTCCGCTTGATTTATACTTCCGACAGGCGTAACGAGCTTGCGGTCGGACCCGTGGTCCTCTTCTGTCAGGAATGAAAAAAGAAAAAAAAAAAGAAACGACCGATAACGCGCCGGTCACTTTATTGGGCAAATAAAGCAAAAACTTGCGCTGCCAATCTTTATTAGGACCTTAAAATTTAGCACCAACGCGTGGTCTTTCTTTTTCATATCGAAGCCAGGGCATGCTCCGAGGTTTCTGGTTAACTCCTCGGCTGTTAAATCAGTTTTATCCTGGCGAAATCCAACCGTGTCGCAGTAAAAGATTCAAATCGCAAGCGCGTGTTCCAGCTGAGGATTTTCCGAACTCGATATCGTCTTCATATACCGGTGCAACGGATCGTGGAGCGTTAAGACACGGGTTGAAATTTATTCGTCGGGCTTCCAGATGCTCGGCGAGATAACGGAGATGAACAGGAAACGCGGCAGACTCGTTGACTATCAATGAAATAGTACTTCGACCTGTAAACGCTTCTAGCTAAGGGGGAAAAGAATCAACAACGAGAACCTTCTTGTATTCCAAACTGTTATCTTTATTCCATATATATCTTTACACATAATACAAACTTTGTATTAACGTTTATAATATCAATTACAATTGACAAGGTCAGACTGTTGGGTGAAAAATGAACAAAAAGGCAACCAAGGGGTAGAAAGAAGGAGAAGTCGTTTCCATTCGATCGAAATCCCATTTACACGGTCGACTTTGGTCGACGGAGCAAAAGTTGCCTAATGTAAACGGCTGTTGAACGATTTCGCCCGGTCCCGAATCGAACAGCGAATCGGACAAAGTTAGCAAGTCGCCGGTGCGTAAACAAAAAACCTATCTAGCCCCGTCTGCGTAAGTCTGCGAACTTGTGTGCGGTGGAAAAGGACGAAAAGGTGAATGGGAAGAAGCTCTGTCGGTTTCCGTCTGGTTGTCATCCCCGCGGTTGACGTACCTTATTCGAAGAAGAGTCTGTCCGTTCAGGGAACGCGAACAGGAGACGGAGAGGAGTTTAAGTCAAAGGAGAAGATACGAACGAGGAGGGGGTCCAGCGAAAGGGGGAGAGAAATACATCCGCGGAATACTTAACAACTTTTGGCGGTTGACAGAGAGGATTGGTGGGGGCAACGGGACCACGGTGGGCCCCGAAGACTTTCTGCCCGGGCAAAAAGAAAAAGTCAGAAGAGGGATTCGTCGTGCGCGTCGCGTTTTTTGCGCTTAACCTCCCTCTGTCTCGCCTTTTATTTGGGCCAGACAGGAATTCGGCTAAATGCATTGATTAAACTGCTGACATGGTTCGAACGGCCCGGTGGCCACCGTGTCTCCGTGGATGAGTTCGATCTTTTTTGCCCTCTCCATCCTCCTCTCGCTGCCTCGCTCGATGATAGAGAAACGGGGTAGACATCAGCTTCTCTCCACTCCGCTTCGCTCTTTTCCCCTTTCCGTTTCTGGATCGCGACTCGAATCCTTATTTCACGTTCGACGACGTGTTCGAGCGGCTATCTGGGTTGTTCGCCGCGGATTTAACAACGGAGCCGCGGAGACGATGTAGCCGGCTTTCTTGCGGACGGAAGAAACCGGACGGAATACACGTTGTACGGACGCGACCGGCTACAAGACCGTGGGCGAGTTCGTTAACGATGGGATATTTAACGGTCGATCGGGCTGCGGAGAACGATCGGACATCGTGTGTGACTTGGAAATTAGCCGCGTTCAATTCGCGATCCGCTAGATTACCATTGAATTATATCCAATCTATCGGAAGACAATCTATCGGAAGCGATATTATTTATCTTGGTTAATATTCAATGCCTGTTTACCCGCATTATGGAGAAATTGAATGATCATAAATATATTAAGGACAGCTAATTGTAAGACGAATAAGGGTGGGCATTACCTGAAGAAA
The DNA here is from genome assembly GCF_051020975.1 of Osmia lignaria lignaria. NCBI lineage: Eukaryota > Metazoa > Arthropoda > Insecta > Hymenoptera > Megachilidae > Osmia > Osmia lignaria. Next base: position 8,296,939 of record NC_135033.1, on the reverse strand, counting down.
AACAGAAGTCTTTATCTTATACACCCCTATAATTTACATTTAATTGATTAATTGATAAAAGGTGTTTCATCCGAGTTACTTATTTTCTCGCAAAGTAGCGTGCCATCGAACAGGACAAAGTTGAGATCTGGTAACCTGGCTAATCCAGGCAGTAAGATGTAAAGAAAGAAAACAGTGGAAAGCAACGCGTTAGCTTACGAGGACGGAATGGTAAAACGGTAAAGGGTAACGTTTTGTAGCTGGCAGAAAAGATAACGCGTCTTTTCGCAGGTTGTTCGGTAGGCAAGGCACGATGTAAGTTTGGCATGCATCGCTCGCTCCTTCGAGCAGCCAACAGCCATCTATGGAATTGCCCCGATGATTAATGGTACGGTTGGCCGAAGGCACCCTTCGAGACGTTCTTTCCCCTCGCCTCGTCGACTCTTGCCCACCGCCTCCGCTACTGGCCCTTCTCGAAGACGGCCCATCGCTTCTTTCGAATTGTTTGGCCACGGTGTAAAAAAGTCTGCGCTATGTTAAACCCGTCCTACCTGGGCCGACCGTGCTACTTCGTAGTCCTCAACCTCGTCGTTCCTCGTCGGTTTCGCCGTTTTTTCCCTCTTTCCCCCATTCAATTCGATGCCTATCGTTTTCTGCCAGTCTCCTCCTTGATGGAGTGGACGCGCGATTAGCTGGACGCGTACGACCTGGAAACCAGCTGAGATTCCAAGCGTTTCCTGCCTTTGTAACTTCATTTTTCCCGTCAACCGTAACGCCCGATGACGCTTCAATTTTCATCAGACTTTACGAGATATTTTTTACTCGTAATTAGGAAAGGGTAAATGATTACACGGGAATCGACGGTGGGATAAAAGGAACGAAAAGGGGGAGAGAAGCGTAAAAGCGACAGCAGGAAAGAATTGTAAAACGAAAGGAGCCGTAAAAGAGCCGCTGGCAGTGGCACGATCATCGCTTTCGACCAACCAAAGGAGATACCGAGCGAATTTTCGGATTGCATGTCGGCGAACAGTAAGACCTCCCAAACAACCCCGACGGGGGCATCTTCCCTGGGAATAGTAGTGATTCCGGGGAAATGTGCAATATCTTCCGTGATCGGGTATTATTACTTCGTGATTACGGGTTTTGATCTAGGCTAGAAGCGTCTACGGATACCCATCTTTCCATTCCCCTCTGCCGTTCTACCTCGATTCCTCGAGGATATTTTCAATGGTGCAACACGAGCAGGAGGGTTCTATTCGATCTCAACTCTCTTTCTCTTTTTCTCTCTGTTCATCGTGCGATTCGTGACAAACAGAATCGCGAATTGTCGTGGGAAGTAATCCTTTTCTTCGTTAAGCCTGCTTGTACAATTGGATACAATGTTGCGGCAATATTTCGAGCAATCGTCGTTTCTCTTCGCAACCGATAGCCACGTAACCGTTTCGAGGCTTCGAAGCGAAGCACACGATTCGATGAAAAAGGAGCGTAAATTTTGTTGCACGATGGATTCTCTCTACGATAAGAGGGCAAGGAAACGATCCACCTTCTAAAGACCGAAATACACGCCGCTTTCAGCGGTAAAACCTTCAATTACCCGGCGCTGACGTTCGTCCGGGCGAGGAACGGATCGAGGAGCGATCGGCGTGCCAGTGGCAATGGAACAGGATGCCGAATTGCCGCACGGCCGTGGCCGAAGGAAGCGAGGCGAGCGTAGGTGGCATGGGTGTGAGAGGAACACGATGCACGTAGACGGTTAAACGGAGGCCCTTCGGTAATGACAGGTAGCACGCGAGGGATCGCGGTTCGCATGTAACTTCGCACTTTAGACCTCGCTGCTGGATGATCGGCCCAGCCACCGTGGAGACATTAGCAGAACTCTGTATAAGGGTGGAAAAGACTTTATTCGCAACGCTAATGCGATCGCATCGAAACCGACACCGCGCGATTCGATATTCCATTCAATCTGTCCTTTCGTTGCTGAGAAAGAGAAAGGAAGAAGATGAGGAACGCAAAGTGGAAGAAGCAGCCGGCAGTGGAGACGAAGAGAGAAAGAGAGAGAGAGAGAGAGAGAGTAAGAGAGGTGGTCAGCAGGCCCGCATTGCGGAACGATGCGCAACAGCTGCACCTGACACGTCATTTGCAAGGAACTCGTATCAGCAGCGGCGTGGCGTGGCGTGGCGCGGCGACGCATAATTATTATTCCACGTGCGCGAGTGCGTGCACGCACGCTTTATCCTTCGCGCAAAGCCGAGTCTTTGCACCTCTTCGCGTCCTCTCCTTTCTTCTCCTGTGTTTGCTAGTCATTCGTCTTGGCACTCGACGACATCCACCCGTCCGTCGCGTCGCGTCGCGTCGTCTGCCTTGCTCCCAAACAAGGGCCCACGGACACTCTTCTTCCATCGCGTCGCATCGCGTCGTATCGTGTAGGATTTATTCGGTTTCTAAGTCGCCGCGCACGCGACGTGGTTTATTCACGATCCATCCGAAGAATTCTCAGCTATCGGTGTTATCTAATCCCGCCGATCCGAGGGAAAGTCCTGAAAGGCTGCTTCATGTATTTCCATTCCGGGCACACGTGACGCGAGCCACGGAATTACATCGGAATTACATCGCGCCAACAGCAAAGGCTATCGCGGTTCTTCGTGGTCAGTCCAACGTTTGATTTCTTTATCGAACCTTCCTTCACCCTTCGAGAATCGCTGCCGCGCCAACTTGCCACCGTCAAACACCTCGGAATTCGCGATCGTCACGCGAAACGATCCGAGCAAAATTCGTGGAAAAACTGAACGGATCGTGGTGGAACGAAGTTAAGCGAAATTTCCAACGGCAAATTCGTTAATGCGCCGAGCAGACGGTGTGCCTTTTGTGCGAGAGATCGACGAGGGGTCGAAAGATCGCCCTGGGCAGCCGAAATTAAACCGTCACCGCTCGATCGTGGCGAAGTCTTCGAATGAAATTGTCCGTCTAATTTTATCACGACGGGCTTTAAAATGATGGAAGGTCTCTCCGGGATAAGCCCAAGGGGAGATCCCAGTTCGCCTCTAATAAAGAACCTTCTCTGGTGTACGCGTTTTCGAACGAACGCGGAGCAGACGCGCGTTAAATCCTCTGAAATCCTCGCTAACTGTATTTTTCGCTTTATCCTTCACCGTCGACCGGCGGAAAAAACGGTGTTCGAACCGCGGCGTGGATTGAAAAAAAGTATTTTTCCATCGAGAATCAGGCGTAAGGAAAAGTAGACTCCCCACCTGCGGGTGAAAACGGAAAAGTTTGTTGGCGTATTAACAAACCGATTCGCTGGTTAAAATTCCATGCTTATCTTCTAGCTGTAGTAGCTGGCGCACGTTCCACAGGTTCGGAGTAACCCGCGGAAGCCATTTGCCAGGCACGATGGGTAATTAGCGCGGTGAACACCGATCCAACGAGATAGCGTTCGGCCTTCCTCTTACGTAACACGGCTAGCCGTGTGCAAAAAGTATCGACCATCCAGCTATCTGTTGGTCGGATCCCGTGACCAGGGGCCTTCTCCTTGCCCGTTGCGTACCGGAGCCAGCCTAAGTACCTTTTAACCAGTACGCTGCGCTGACTCGCGCTGACTCGCGCGAATCGTCCTCTTGTCTTCTTGCCGGTTTATCAAGATAACCAGGCGATTGCGTTTCCCCTTCGTGGCGGACAGACACCCGGAAGTAGGAAAAGCTTGCGAGCCATTTTCTTGATTGCCCACCGAACAGCATCATCCTCGATGGTGACGTCCTATGATTTTATCTACCGGTGTACCAACCGTTTTAATTATTCACTTCCTTCGCAAACCTTCTTACCACATTTTAAACTGGTGCTCTTGAAACGTACGAAACGTTCTGCTACCTATGAACCCTCTCAACCGTATACATTTCGGCATTTTTCCGCGTATACCGTTTCGAAATTATCCACGAGCCACGCAAGGCGAAGGAAAAACGCGTGCAACGTGGCTTTAAATTCCGCTTATTGCGATTAGTATCCGCGTCGAGATCACTGGCAGCGTTACACATGTTGCGCTTATCGAATGAAATCTCGAACGGCTGAACTCTTGAGACTATTCGTGTACCGATTACGGGCAATGAAACGAGACGCTAATATCTGCTGTACGATTAGAGGTATCGTTCGGTAGGTTCGATTACGATCGTCCGTTCGTTTAACCGGACAAATCGTAGGCATTCGGAGAAGGTTGGCCGTTTACGACACGAGCGAAACAGGTATCATGAGGATTGATAAAAATATTCGAAACGAGAGTCGGACGCGAGATTTGCAACGAGTTCCATTTAGATAAGAAGCTGGAAAGCAGGAATAAAGGTAATAAAGCAGTCGTCTATCGGCTGCGAACGGGTGTCTCGATGAAATGGCCCCATGGGTGATAGCAGCAGCACCCCATCACTACGAGACGCGATTAAAACTGGCGTTGAACCGTCGTTACCGTAGCCACGGGGGGCTGATTGCCGGGGTAGGTGAAGGGAACAACACCCTTCACCCTCTTGCTTCGACTAATTTATCGGAACCTCCTCGACGATCCGATATTCTTTCGTTTTATTGATAAAAGATACATTTTATGCATTGTTCTCAGAATGTTTTAAAGTGTGCGACTGATGACGGCGTCGTTAATAAATTCTTGTAATTGGTGCTGTTCGAAACGTTCTATCAGAATAAACTGAGAAACGTTTAAAAGAAGGTCGCGGAACGAAAATAGATATTATCAAAACGTTTACCGTCCTTCGTCGCGATTTGAAAAACCGTCGAAATTCTTCGAACGTCCGATTATCTAAAGCGAAAACGTTAATGTCGACGAGATACTGTCAAACCGTAATTTACGTTCCGCTCTGATAACAGGGACGAATCAGGCCGTTGCAAATTTCTGACACGTCAGATAAGAATTAGAGCGGCATTGACGAAGTTGACTCACAAGGAAACGCAACGCGAACTGTCCTCCCCCGATTTTCGTTTCAATTTTAAACATTCATCACCTATACCTAACTATATAAATTTTAAAAAATATGTAAATACAAAACATTGCATATATGTTAGGGTTGAATTCGCAAAAATTGAATTTTGTTATCCCGACTTTGACCTCGTTTAAAAATGCGCTGCCGCATAGCACGAGGCTCGAAACAGTAAAATCAGTCGACTTTCTAATCACGTCATTTCCACGTTAGGCGACCTGGTGTGCACGTCATTCGAACGCAGGAGGTAAAGTGCGAGGTGGTTATTTAAAAGGGGAATCCAGTTTTGCTAGAATTCCCGTACGCAAAGCCGGCGTTACCATGGCGTTTCACCTTATTATCGAGGCACGCACAGAATTCGTTTTCACTATCGCTTATTGTTAACCAGCCGCGACCTACATGCATCCGCAATTACTTCTTGTTCCTTCTCGCGAAACGAACCTCGCGGCCGATTCGCCGATACGCGCACGCACCCTCTCCGAATGATATACAATACCCACGCGTCGCTGCATACATTTTACGGAACACAGCATTTGTCAAACCGTTTGCCGAGAATTGTATGCTTCCGGCGCATGCAATAGGAGCTCTATTTTTAATTACGAACAGGGTAATCGTGCGTCGCAGCAACCCTCCGTTCGAATTGCACACGCGTTGCGTTAGAAAAATAAATAGAGCGTCGGTGCGCTTTCAATTTTTTTGCAATTGCGATCGATGGAAGATTGTAATTCTGAGGAAATACGTAAGAGAAGAAGAGTTTCGCGATCGCGGTGGGGTTGAAAAGAAGGAAGAAAGGAGTGTTGGTCACGCGTGGGTTGGAATAAGAGGCAATAATAAGGAGTTGAGCGAGCGTCGGGGCAGATCGCGTGCGACACCGAATCGGGCCGGTCACGGAGAATCGGCCCGCGTCGCTTCCCCTCCCTGTATAGCTCGGCGTCTCCTTGACAAGCGGGTGTTTAATTGGCGTTGAAACCAGCGGTGTGACGGGAACACCGTGGCCGTGTCGTCGGCCGAATGCCCGAATGCCTGTAGCCTGCAGGATTCAGGAGGGATCCGCCATCGCTGCTGCGTTACCACGGGGAACCCGGTAATTACTTGCGGCACGCAACTACCTTAGGCCACCGTCGATTCCTATACGCTCCTCTACGCGCCTTCCTACCCTTTCTAGATTCTCTCTTTCCCTTTCTCTACATTCGCTATCCTTTCGTTTCGTTCCGTTCCGTTTTACGCTCCGCACTCGACGCGAAACACGTAATCGCGCACGCACCGATTCGCACCTACCGTCCTCGACTTTCCCTCTTGCATCGCGACGTTTATTCTTTGCAATTACAAACGCGAACGCAACCATTTTTCATCGTTATTCGCCTTATTTAATGTTTGCTTTATCGAATACCAATTACAATTTAGAAATTAGTAATCTTACGACGGGCGTTAAACGAACGTAAAATTACAAATGAACCGTTTAAAATTAATTACAAGCCGCGCACACTATCGTTTACTTATCACAAGAAATTTTCAACTTATTTTGTCACGCGTGGCCTGTCAGCTTTCTTCGCGAACGCTTTTCGGCGCACGAAATACTTATCGCGAAGCCGTTCTCGCGACCCCGTACGAAACCACGAGTCGACCGGTCGGATAATCCACCATTTTGAAGGCGAGTGACAGGAAGCCGGATAATTACTAGCAGCGTGTTCGCGGAGGGAACGAGGTGGAACGCTATGGCGGTGGCGATGGCGTCCGTCGGGCGACACGCGTTTCTCCTCCTACGCGTTCGCGATTCCTCCTCGCTCGACAATGGCTAACCAAAGGATGCAAGGTCGTTAATCGAACGATCCGCGACTAATCGTCTCTCGTCGAGATCAAACGAACCGCGAACCAGCTACACCAGCCCGTAATACTTTCGATTTTGCATCGTTCGGGTGGCATGGCGTCAACTTCGAGCCGGCACCGAGTATTCATTAAGTAAAAAAGGAGCGCGCGTTGTTAACGCGTTAGCTGATTAGTCACTCGTGTTATTTGCATGTCGTTCATGAATTGAATCGTTACCGTTTCGCCTGCCGTGCAATGGGAATCTCTCGTAACCGCTCGGCGACGCGTGCAAATCGGCCGACCGATTCGATCTTTGCCCGTGAAAAAAAGAAAAAAAAAAGAAGATTCCTTTCAACCGGCATAGAATCGTTTGGACGTTAATGAGAAAGCGTGTGTACCGTTTCAGCGTCTTTGCATAACAAAGGATTCTGAGACGGCTTGCGTTACGCGACTTCGGAGACGATCAACTTTCGAACGGTAATCGTTACGCTGGAACAAAACACCGTGAACGTTCGAACGATTATTTAAACAAAGATCACGAAGAACTGAATCTTTCCATGTTCCATTACTCTTTCTCGTTCCGTTCCTCTATAATTTATTAATCGCGACGGCGCAGAATGTAAAAAGGTGAGGAAGAAAGTGTTGAATTTACAAGAGAAATTTGATACTTAACATCGATGTTACACGAACGTATACAGGATTAACAGCTGATTATTCGTAACGATGTGAATCTTGATGAACTCACCGCTGGCGGCGAATGAAAAACGTTAAAACGATTATTCTTATGGTTGCGTGAATGAATGTTAAACTGTATACACGATGCTTTATTATGCCAGGCACGATAACACTTGAAAGAATTTCGTAATAATACTCAGGCTGTTAGAGGTGTCCGTAGCAGTCATGATTTTTCTTTGCCACGAAGAATTACGTCGAAGTTACGGGTTTTATGATTAGTATCGCTGTTATTTTATAAAACGGCGTAAAATAGGTTAAAAAGCGCTGAAATTTTAAATAGAAAAATTCTCGAGTAAATAAATACTCGTTCGAGACGGTGATTCATCACGAATCTTAGAGAGACACAGGTTGGAAACGGAATTCGCTGGTAAGAAAGGTGCGAGTGGCAAGCGTGGACATTAATTTCAACGAGGCTGCCGACGCTGAAATTCCTGCGGCCAAAACGGGTGCACTCGTTCTTTTCCGTACAGAGATGTGTTTGTTCGGTTGGTAAAACCGTGTCGGGATAGCATGGCCAACGGGGACCCGGTGGCATCTCTTTTGCTCTCCATAAATCTCTCCCTAAGAAAGTAACTCGCGCCGCAAAGTAGGACGTTAAATAATTCGAGGAGAGCCACGAAAAACGTGGACAACAAACACGGTTGCTTTTCACGCGTTTCAAAAAAGAGAAAAAAAAAAACGGCAACGAAAGAAGGTTATCGATACGAAATTATGTTAATTCACAAACTATAGGTTTCGCGCGCGGCAATTTATGGCAATGCCATTCGGTTTACTTCGATTTTTTCTTCAGCGCGATACCGCCGGCATTATGCGGCACAATTATCAAGCAAGTCTATCGTTGCGTCATAAATTGTAATTAGCGTATCCAGTAATGCGATGCATTTAACTAATAAATTCATTGTCCGGTGTGGTGAAAATTAATGTATGGTAATCCGGTAGGATCTGCCACCGACTGAAATTAGATCGGTTATCCGAAAGGGACGTTCCGTTTGACGAATCGTTGAGAAAAATAGAATCGTTCGTGTTGCAAATCTCTGGTTCGATGTCCAATAATTACAGACAGGATCTAACTATACACATTGCGAGTACTATTTTACTAGTGTCAATTCGATTCTATCCCAAGCAATAATCATGTCAATTTTCGCGACAAGCTTTACAAAGGAGACAGGGGAAAAAAAACATGGTAGGGAAAGGAGGGCGATTAAGCGAAGGAAGAAACGAAACGAAAGAAATATTTAAGCGGCTCTTTTGCAACAGCGATCGTTCGTTACGGTCCACTTGTAACGATAGCCGTTCGCCCGTTATCCGTCCCGATCTCGTAGTAGATCTTCGAGCCTATTAATTACCTCGGCTCGGGCAAGGGGTTTGGCAAGTGGCGGTGCGCGTTCCCGTAGAAAAAGGGGGTGCTGGGACACGGGGGTAAAAGGCACTTAGAGTAAAGAGTGTATAAAGCTGGCGCACCCTCTGCCGTTGGCGAACGAACAACAGACGGGTGGCCGGTCTGCCCCTGCCGGGGGAGACTGGGGAATATTTAAAAAGTAATATCAATTACATTTGCATATTCACCACCCACCCATGACCCGCTACCGTACGCCCTGTCCTCCTACACTGCCTTTCCCTCCTCTTTCGCCACCGTTAGGCCCACCCCTCTTACACCATAGGGGCTCTCGCTTTCACTGGGCCATGGTTATCCGTTAAAAAAACTGCCTGCACACCTTTTGCTCGCTTTGGGAACCAAGTGACCACCGAATAACCGAGTAGAAACGAATAGTCGTTCTTTCGATTTTTGCCTCACGGTCATCGTTTCTTCGCGTCGCGTTAATTAATGCCGATTTTAGTGGACGCGTTGTTAAAGATCTTCAGGGTTTATTCGTGTTTTTCTTCCGAAGAGGAAGAACGTTAAAAGCTTTCCTTTGGAGCAGCCACGAGAGGGGTTGGGTTAGGCTGTTGCGCACTCTGTGGCTTACTTGTATCGGTGTAAATCTTTGTTTGCAGGAATTTACGTAAGGGCAAAGCAAGTGCCGGCAGCGAGGCGCCGCAATACGATAATGCGATAACGCCTTCGCCACCCTCTAACCCCTCGGTTATTCTCTCTCTTCTCTTCGTACCTTCTTCCAGTTCTCCACTTTCAGTCAGCGGAACACCTTCTCCCTTTTCAGCGAGGATTTCGCTATTGTGCTCGTGCCGATTGTTACTTTGCCCGGGCGTTAACATAACAATACGCAAATGCTCACCGGTCGACCGTTCGTTTCTTCGCTTCTACCTTATACCCATTCCGCTCGACGCCTCGTCTTCGATTATTTTTTGCTTTTTAACACCGTCACGGTTATGAAATCGTTGGAGCGAACTCCGTAAGCGCCACCCTTATCTGCTCGAGGGTTCTAATTAAACATCCAGCTAGACGATGAGTATCGCACGCGATCGACGAAGCAATAGACTCGCAAGCGTGTTTCTTTCCTCTTTTCTGATGTATTTTTCTTTTCTTTTCACCGCGTCGCACGCCCCTACGAGGGTCCGGGAAACCTGGCGAAACGAAAGGAAGAGGGAGGAGACGCGCGAAGGAGCGAGCCTGGAACGAGAAGTCAGAGCACTCAGCGTGGCTAATTGCTCGAATCATTAAGAAAAAACATGAAATCTAAGCCCCGGTTCTGCCGCTCGCGCGGACTACAGTGGGAAGCGATAGATAACGATCGCTTCGCGTACCGTAATGAAAATAATCACGGTAGCACGGCAACGATAACTACGTTTTTAGTCCGACTTATTGCGCTTTCCCGCGGTTCTGTTCGTTTGTCCTTGCGATCGAACATGTCCTTCTTTGCTTTCGTTAACCCTTTCCGTTGCGACGCTCGTACGCGTTTCTCACAGTTCCGTTTTATCTCATCCGCGGATCGTCGATCAAGATTACGAACGATGTTAATCGATCGAAGGGGAAGAACAAACGAAGCGTAACGTCCGCGAAACGAGCTAGATAACTCGACGACGGGGAAAGTACAACTCGTCTCGTTGAGATTATCGTACAACTCGGAGGATCGCGTTTCTTGTGTGCAAGAAAAATTGCAAGGAACAATTAGGCTGGTTGCGGAGTCGGTTGCAACACGATGAACGATGGTAGGCGCGTATGTAGAGAGGAACGAACAGCCGGCTCGAATGACGCTACCGTGTCCGCCTGCAGGCTCAGGTGGCTTCGTTCTTCGAGTTTCCATTCCGCGTATACTCTGGGGTGCATACATTATTTCCATCGGTCTCTTTGCCCTTCGCGCAGCACCCACACCGGGCAGGTGTTACCGCGCACCCTGTGTCCATCGCCTTCGCCTCCGAATTTACGACCATTGTCCATTAAACGGACTAGGTTGTAATTTATTAAAAAAAAGTAGAGAAATTTAACAATCTTCTTCGAAGGAATTCGATGGTCGACGAATTAGGTGCAGGAGTCTCCCACGGGTTCGAGGGGAACCGCGTTCATGGGAACACGATTCGTGGCAGCGGCGTATCGTCGCGTATCGTCGCGTACGAAGCCACACCGCTTTATTTAGATTTTATTTCAGTAAAAACCCCGTCGCCGTACGTGACGGCACGTACACGCGTAACGCACCGGTGCCGGTGGGGTCCGCCTCCGACCGACCTTCCTCCGCCTCTGTTCGCCGTATCTTTTCCTTTCCTCCTGCGGTCCCTCGATACGATCGAACGAAATAAACAATTCGACACCGTCGTGTCGCTAAATGAAAAAGAATAGCCGAGAAATCAGAGAAGAATTCGTGGCGAATGCTCGCGTGCGCAGGTGCAACGTAATAGCAGGTAACCCATGTTCGCGATAAATCCACAACGCTTCGAACGCCCACCGGCCTAAACGGGCAGAAAGGCCGAGGACAGGTAGCAATTAATCGAACGGAAGATTCTATCGCGAGGATCGAAGCGAAGTGATCGTCAGCGGTTGAAAAGCGATTGCGTCTTCTGGTATTAAACGCCTGCGGGACGATGCGGTTCACGCGAGTTCTTCGCTTCGTCCTTCTGCCGCGTTGGTTCCTGCGTTCGCGTCAAAGAGGAATCGCGAGCGTTTGCACGGCTGACACGCGAAGAGTATTTACGAACAGAGCATCGCTCACCGATACGCCAAGAGGACAGTGCAAGAGAAGAAAGGAGGAGGCGGTGGAAGGAGGTGAGGCCTAATATGGCCGCCATCCTCTGTATTCCGGTCGTAGACGGAGAGGCAGGCAGGCAGGCAGGCGCGGCCCCAAAGGCAGCTTTCAATGCCAGTCATCTCCCGGAATGCGCCTGAACGAAGAGTACTTTGTATTCTTGATCCGAGCTCCGCGCTAAGACGGGAAGGCCTTCGCGCGATCTCTTTGAGGACACGGGGCCACGACTCGACTCGGCTCGACTCGGCTCAGCTCGAGCCGACCTACCCAGAAGACAAGCACGATCTTTTCGCCACTACCACTCTCTCTCTCTCTCTCTCCCCCTTGTCATTCTCCCTCCGTGTATCTCTCTTTCTCTCGTCCCTCTTCCGCGGCCATTTTGACTCTTCAAGGCGCCACCTAGTCCGCTTCTCCGCTTCGTCTACCGTGACGACTACCACAACTCACGAATCATCCTGCTTTTCTTCGATTCGAACGCTATATTCCTCCGATCGCTAAACCACCAACAGAGCCAACCTCGCTCGATCCTCCTCTTCGACTATCCGACCTACCTCCTATCATCCAACGATCTTCCGGTTCTCGGAGTTGATCCACTCCGGAGGATGCCGCTAGGACGTCAGCTAGCAAGCACGTGGACCGACAGACACGTGGTTTCATCTGTCGGACGCGAACTTTGGAAAGCACCAACACGCAACCACCGTAGCTCAGATACCGTTCAGAGACACTTGGTTCAGAGACAGTTACACTGACGGATAGCACTCAGCGACACGCGGGACGATGTTGCGGAAGAAGCGAAAACTGTCGATGAATGATCGACAAGATAGGCGCGTAAGGCGCGTAACGCGCAGCTAGGCCGGCAGACAGAGCACACCCGGGGTTCCTGGCAGACAGGGAGAGGAATACGAACTAAGGGTTCTATATCCATCCGACGAGCGACGAGGAGCCGGGCCGAGTCGAGCATAGCATAGGGAGCAGAGCAAGGAACACTGGCACCACTGCTGGTAGGGGTAGCCGACGTCCGTCCCGAGTCTTTCCTCATCTGCAAGTCGTATAACCGAGCTAATTATCAAGTTAATATGGCCATTCTGTATGGAACCCCGCGAGAGAGTGGGTGAAAGCGAGATGCCCGCAAAGGGTGGCGCACCGCGTGCGAGCGAGACGGTCTGAGGTACATTGATATTATAAGTTGCTTCAATCGCTGTATTCATTTGTAAACTAACCAGGCTAAATGTATTCACCACCGCGAGGCGGCGCGCCGATAGGCGGAGCCATGGGTACCCGGGCTACGACGGCGCCCTTCCTTCCTTCTTCCTTCCTTCCTTCCTTCCTTCCTTCCTTCCTTCCTTTCGTTTATCCATCTTCCTGCATTTACATCCTACCTACACCGTATCGTTTACACCTGTACCCTTCCCTTAATCGTTTCCCTGATGCACCTCGAAGACGCATCGACCTTGATTTCCCCAGCGAAGAGGAAAGGAAGATCTCGAAATTCGTATGAAGATTTTGAAAAAGAACCACATTTTTGAAATATGTTCGACGTCACGGATCAGAGGTCGATCGAGAAAGGCCTGAAATTGTATTTCGAAACGGTACCAACGCCCTCGAAACGACTGCAGCATAGTCGTCGCAGAGAGGGGTACACGTTCGCTCGTCGTCTCGTCATTACGTTTCATGTATTCAGATTTTTTCCTCGAGCAGGCACGAGCTGTCTGTGTTATTATTCCGGAGCAACTTTACGCCCACCGCCTCTTTTCCCTCCCTAGGACGTTCTCCTCTTTCTTCGTTGCACGCTACGGCTGGTACCATCGTCGCCGGTTGTCCTCATCGTCGTCGTCGACGGAGCTCACCGTCGAAGACGGCAAGGACTAGTTCTTACGGTTCGTCTGGAGAGCAGAGAGCACAGAAATATGAATGCATAAATGCATAAGTGCTCCCACCATTCTACTCGCGACCACCACCACCTGCTTTTCCCGCCTACTTCGTTCCGGTCCTGATTCGGCATTCTTTTCTTCGACAACGCTTTTCACCCTTTTTTTTCCCTGCCACGCGTGACACGGCAAACGCCTCTTCTCTCCACGAAGCATCGTCTACGAAAACACGCGTGGTTTGTTTCTAAAAGAAAAAAATAGACTCGTAGACACGAGCCAGCAGGAAGTACTTTCGATCATCGGAACACCCACTCGCTCACCGGGCCACGTGTTAAAAAGCGTTTCGTACGATCGATGAACAGGTTCGAAAATACACACCTCGACGCGTTCTGTAAAATATTATCTGACGTTGGTGGTTGTAAAAAAAAAAAAGAAAGAAAGAGGTAAATTACCAGCGTGTTCTCGACGAGTAAATAGCACGCAATCTCCAGAGATTGTAATCTGTGGAGGCAGCGACTTGGCCTCGCTCCGCTGAAAGAGGGTGCAGCGTTGGTGGCACGACGCGAGATTAAAAGACAAATTAGCATAATGTGTGCACGCTTGCCCCCTGGAACCGCTGTTCCAACTAGAACGCTTCCGTGTAATATCTGTGCGTCGACTTCGTAACAGACTTTCTTTTCAATACCGAACAAGATTTTCTAATTTATAATCACCAGTTGCTAATCCAGTTTCGCTAATGGTCTGACATAGCGCCAGTGATAGAAGGTTAAACAGAAATTCCTAGAAGCACAGGGAAACGAGGGGTGGATAACTTCCGAGCCGATTTTTTTAATCAGCGGTTTAGGGAATAGTTTCACGGCTGGTCCCCTTCGTAAAAAAAAAAAAAGGAACATTCTATCGAGGTGGGGATGGTAGGCGACGAAGGGGTGTCGGCGATGCAAATAGCGCGTTTAATAAAGTGTCGCACGGCTGCCATTTGAATATCGTGGCATATTCACTTTTCTCATCGAGCCTGCGAGGAAAAAGAGGCGAGGAGGGCCAACGAAAAAGAGATTGCAATCACGAGAGGAGTCGCGAGATGAAAGGCGGTACGCGGACGAAATATGACGACCGGGGAGGGCGTCGAGGTGTGTTGGAAAACAAAGCAGAGGAAAACGATAAAAAGAAAAAGGAGCAAACGAGAAGAGCGAGATGAAGAAAAAGATGGTACAAGGTTTGCCTAGCTAGATGACCGGACGAAAGCGTAGGTGTACAGACAAAGAAGAAGGGCAGCCGTACAAGAAGGTGGCGAATCGCACCTTCGGTTCATGCATGATTCAACCGCAGTATCTCATTTCATCTGGTGGCTCCGCTAAACTATATCTCCTAATGGTAATGCTATTCCGCGGCACATATCTCTTTATATTACGTGGGTTGGTTGGCTGACTGGTTGGCTCACGGTTCTCAGAGCCTTTGCTCCTCTCGTCCATCCCCTTCTCGCGTCACCCTCCACCCTTGTCGTAGGATCGCCGCTTTCTTCCTTTTACCACCTTCCAAAGAAAACTACCCTCCTCCGAGAGAGCGTGTCTCTTGTACGTGTGTTTAGCCAGGGTGTCTCTTACCTCGGTGTTCGAGGGCTCGTGTGTGGGTGGTCGTCCCGTTCTCGAGAAGAGCCAGAGCATCGGGGAGGGAAGAAATAAAGAAAGAAATTGTTAGTTCTCGCTGTTTTAAATTACCATTTATTACGACACATAAACCCGACCGGGCCCTGGCAAGTCCTACCAGCGGCCATCTTGTCCCACCCATGGGCTGATGCCACCACTACACCCGACTTAACAGCAGAGAAGCTAGTCTATATCACCGTCTTTTACTTTCCACCCTCTTCTCGGCCTCATCCTCTCACCCTTCTTTTTCCCTATTCCACTCTCTTCTCTTCTGTCTTCGCTCTGTCTCCCCGTTATACCTATACGTATCCTCGCGCCGAGGGGGGTTGAAACCCTCGGTAATGATCATTACCTCCGGTATAGTGACAAGTGAGACCGGGGAACCGGGGCTACGGCTGCAGGAAATGGCCACAGATAACGCTGTCACGGCCATTTTTATATTATGACGAATGGATCATCTTTCTTTCGTTAACTCGTGCCCCGTTTCGCTTCCCACCGCGTGCGAGGGGAGTCACGGTGATAGATTTCTCGTAATTATTCCCGCTCTTCTATCTCTTCCCGCGAACTATCCGAACGTAAATGATCCTCATCGTTCGGTACGGTTTTCCATCTTTATGAAAATGGGAAAAATATTTTGGTAGGACGAAGGTGAAGGTCGACGTTAACGATTGAATTCAATCGAATCGAAGGAAAAATACAAAAGAGGTGGAGGTGGTTGGAATATCGCAAGTTCGGTCCAGCGATCGGTCGTTCATCGTGAAGTATCCTCTTTTTTTCGCGAGCTTCCCGGGAGGGTAGCGGTCATAAAGAATCGGAAAAGTATCCAGCTCGATAATAGCCACGGTTTCGGTCGCAGAGACTCCCCGTGGCGCGCGATGGTCTGCTCTTTTTTTTTCTTCTTCTTCTTTCCAACCCCCGTGGTCCTCGCCACGCGGCAATAACGATACCGGCCAGTCTTTCATATCGTATCGGGCCAGCTCGTCTATGTGGAAATGCGATCACTTAGAAGCAGCCTCGAAGTATAATTCGGCCGAGTCGAGGCTCGTCGGTGTGCCGGTCCGTTGCGTCCGTGTTAGCCAACAGATCGTATATATTTTTTATTATTGGTCGACGGATCCAGTCCCCCGGGGGTGGAAACGGTCCGGGGTAGGAGGTTTCGATAGCTGACCACTCGACTCGATGCGCTTTCTCCCTCTCTTTCTCTTGCTTTTCTCCAGAACGAAGAAGACCGGGAACCGATCGGACCGTTTCTACGTAGCGTCCGCTTCTTCTTCGTAAATGTGTTCGTTCGAGTGTTCTCCTTCCGTGCGGTTCGCTGGATCGCGTATCTCTCGTGGGGTCTTCGGGGCTCGTTTTATCGAGTGTGGACGTCGGAGAAGCGATTCTCATGTTTTTACATCGAGGCAATTTTTCCATCTCGCCCCGTTTGCCTCCAAGAACACGGACCTTTGACCTTCCACCCTCCCTTAGCCATCGCTCCCTCTCCCCCGAGTCTTCAATTGCAAACTAGTAGATTCAGACTCTCTAACACGGGATGAAAGCTGGAATCGCGTTAGCGGTCGAAAAGTTCGAATTAATGCTCGGCCCCGTTCGAAACGGTGTATCGGGAGGCGAAGCTCGTTTAATTCGTTCGTCGAAGCGTGTATAGAGAGACGGACCGTTGGTTATTAGCTTTGGCCGCGAGCGTGTAGCGAGGATACGCGAGGCGGAAACGCCTCGAGTCGGTGGTTCACTGGGGGGGCTGGAGGATAGGAGAGAGCGTATCGAAAGCAGCTGGATCCGGAAGGTTTCTTCTGGAAGGCTCCTTCTGGAAGTAGAACCGCCTCGACGGTTGCCTCGCCCCCGCGACGGGGTGTTCGCCACGAAGCCCGGGGATTGGTCTAGGACGTTGGCTGTCCGTACTCTACTCTCTCTCTCTCCCGTCTCTTCCGCGGTCGCTTCATTATACGTTGACCTAAGAAAATCAACCACCCACCCACCCGACAGCGCCGTTCGTCCTCGGCCTTCGTCCTCCTCCCGCGTTACCACCGTCAACCAGCCACCGTCGTTCGCTGCAGCATCCTGGACCAGCCACAGGGAACGTTGGAGGTGGAGTGGTTCGAACAACCGAACCAGGTGCCCCCCGTACACCAACCCCTTTGCCTCAGTCTCTCTATCTTACCCTCTCCTACTCCTTCCGTTCGTCTACGTCCCTTACCGCATCTCGCCTGTCCGTTCTTCCATCCTTCCATCGCATCTCTCCACGGACGGGAAAGGAGAGAGGGTACGAGGGGTAACTCATCGCTTATGGATACTGATGACTCGCGCAATGAACTCAGACCGTGCTAAGGGTGGTAGCAGTGCGGTAAACCCGCTTGTGCTTCTCTCTTCCCTTGTCTTTTCAGAGCCGTTTCAATCTATCCTCTTCCACCTCTCGTCCTACGTTTTTCTCCCCCTCGCGTTCATCTTTCTTCTCGGCTGCCGCGTCTACGTTCGCTACGGACCCGATCCTTCAATAACATTTTCCCTTTTTTCCCCCCTGGTTAACCGGGGGAAGATGCTGGAACCCGAGTGTATCTTACGTCGTTGTTTCGTTTCGTCGAGCTCGACGATTACCTACCGATATGCTTCGAGGATTATTCTCTCGAGGAAAAGAATTTTTAGAATGCAAAGAGTTAAAAAAACGAAGGAAAGCATCAGATAGGTTACAAAATAACCGTAGTTACGTAAGAAGATACCCCCGGTAGCGCATCCATTTTCGGTCTTTTCCTCCCTCGCTGTCGGCCATTCGTTTCTATTACTCCGCGTTAAGGGAGACCCGACGGTCGCCCGACCCGAGGTTAGATTTATTTTCACTCGGCGGGTATTTTTTTATGGTCCCCCGTGCGCCCTGTCTATGGCCAGGACTCGCGGAGGGATTCCAGTTTCGCGCGTTTGATCCAGAAAGCTATGCGTGTGGCACCCTGTATCATACACGACTCCGTCTTTTTCGCGGTCTCCTTCTGCGAACGTATGGAGGCGAGTGGTCTTCTCGAGCGGGTCGCATAATAAACCCATAAACACCCTCGGTTGCCGCGAAAGGAAGGGAAAAGTAGAGGTCGTGCAAGTGAACAGAGCCTCGACCACCCCCCCGAGCGCGTAAACGACGCGAACACGCTTCGGGCTATAACCAGGAGGGGGTGGTTATTTTGTGGACTCCGACGCTGGTCACGTTGATTCTTTTTCTCGAATCATCGGGAGAACTAAGGCTGTTAGTTGTATTATTCAGTGCGTTTAGCAAGAACGTTGTCCGATTTTCGGTTCGGGTGGCGAAGCGTTAACGAGAGAGGTTGAACGCGTAGGCTCGCGAGACGAGACGGGACGAGACGACCTTGCGATCGCGCGATGCGCGAGGTGCATATGTTACATGCGAGGAGAACGCATTACGTGGCGGATACATAGTAAACAGGCGGGCGTGGGAGAGGCTAGGTGGAAAGAAACGGAAAGAGAGGAAAATAAAAGGAGCAGAATAAATGTGGTTAGAGAGGGACAAAGAGAAAGAGAGAATTCCTAAGCATCAGGAGCGTGATGCTTATACCAGTGGTAACGTTTAAGCGGTGGAGTAAGTACAAGACCTTAGCTCGCATCAAGGAAACAAACAGCTGGCGCGCGCAATATGAATTAAACATGCTGATTAATAATTAACAAGTTGCCGGCTCCTCGCACGCCCATACCGGTAGGTGGGTGTTCTATCCGCCTTTGTCCTCGTCCCTCTCGATATTCTCGCTCCTTCCATCTTTTCTTTCTTTCTTCCTTTTTCTCTGTTTCTGCGGCTCGTTACGAGGTAACGCGTACCCAGCTCGATTAAGCCTTACGATCGACTCGCTTGCACACGTTAAAACAGCTGTTCGTTGTATCGCGTGTCGGTCGATTTAAAAACGCTTTTGCTCGACCCCATCCAAGGCTCGCGCGGAAATTGCGAGTTTCGCCTCGATGCCGACTTTTTAAGTATTTCCCCTGTCGGAGATTCGTGAGATTTACGCGAGAAAATTACCAAGATCGCTTATGATTTTTCTTTTTTATTTTCTCTACGTAGACAGATCGATGGAAATTTTGATCAATCGCCTTCGCTAACGCAAGAATCATCCTCGGGGGTTAATTTTCGGTAATTTTTCTTTTCCTCTTTGTAAAATAGTCGGGAAGCGAGAATAATCGCGTGAGAATTCGAGCAAAGGACGCGGATAATCGGGGAGAAGATAGGAAAGAGCGCGCGAGGAAGTTGGGTAGGATGGAAAGGGGACGTCGCGCGGTCGCCTCTTCATGTTTATTAATGTCCCGTACGTCCGTCTATCGATTCGTCGTTTCACTCTCGTTCCTCGCGAGATAATGATACTGACCTATGCCAGCTGTCGCGTAGCCGAGGGCTTAAGTGGCTTAACAACGTTGCGGATAGCTGAAACAACGATCGCTTCTCTTGACACATTGACTGAATACATTATTGTAAATGTCGCCGACTACGTGTTATCGTCCTTCGACGTTGGACAACCGTCCGCCAATCGGACGTGTACTCGAACGATCCGGAGGCTGTTGCGTTAACCGTTGGCTACTTCGTGTCCCACGGAAAGGCATCTTTATGTAATCCCATCGAAACCCGGGAACAATTTCGTAGTTTACTCCGCGATCCGTTTGCGCAATCTCTCGTCGGAGAGGATGCTCGAGCACATTTCCTAATTGAATCGTCCAATTTTCGATATCGAGTAGAGTAATAACGAGCGGAATACGTAACAGAGATTCTTCGACACTTTCTTTTATATCGATCCTTTCTTGGATCGACTTTAAATCTTCTCCCCGGGATGAAAGTACGTAAGTTCGTCGCGTTAACTCGTTAAGGATTCTACTCTAATTACCGCGAGGAAAAACTGGTAATCGCGTTAAGTTCGAGAGGCTGGTATCGCGATTCCTTCTAATTGACCGGTTCCTTCCTGCGTCCTCTGACCGGGCGTTTCCATTAAAGCTCGCCGGTTTCTACTAGCTCCCGTAGTTCATTAAATCCGCTGGAATCGGGGAGCCGTTACCATAGATGAACGCGAAAAGATTTATCGCAAGATGGAGGATGACTAGTTGGTTTCTTCGAAGGGTCGGTGGTCGTTGCCGGCCTTATCCCCTCGTTTCGGAAGGAGAAACACACGCGACTTTGTGCCGCGCGCGATTCCTGCACGCACAGAAAGGAGGTGGTTCGCCATGCTGAGGATGGTAGTAGGGTGACGAGTTCAGGAAGTATAACCATAATAGGGAGAAACGATGGCGAGGCGAGCGGCAGCAGGGAAAAGCGAGGCAACGAACGACACGAGAGCCGTGACGCCGTTCCTGTAGGGATTAATTAGCGATAAGGCTTCTAATGAGCGGCAGGTGAGCCAGCGAACCAACCAACGAACCGACCTCCAACTACAGGGTCCGTTCGTTCCGAACCTTGCTCAGATATACATGCACACATGGACAAATTATTTTATAGAAAAATTCTGACAATTTTTATTTCGTTCGAATAGAGTGATCTTTATCAAAGTCTCGAATAGAAGAGTGAAATTTCTTCGAAAAGAATCGAGAGGTTGTTTCGCAACCTCGAGACTACAACGAATGGAAAAGAAATAATAGCTGTCCGAGGATGTAGTTACGGTGTAAGTGTGACGGTCGTTTGGTAGACACCCGAAGAGGACCTCGAAGTCACGTCCCGTGAATTGTGGGCCACGTGACAGAGGCGTGATCGAGGTGCGACGCGATGGAACAATGCCATCGGAGCTCTTCGAGCAGGAATGCCGCGCGCCGCGCCCATCTTTCCTTCGATATCTGTCCAACCGCTGCGACAGCCACTATCCTCGTTCGCTAATCGAGCCGATAAACATCGATATACGATCACCGTTCATCCGACTTCGCCATCTATCCTCGCTTACTTCGTACGCGCGGTTTACCGTTTACCTGGGCGAACCTGGCGCCTAACGGTATCCACGTTCTCCACGCGTGCAATTTTTTTTTTTTAATTTTATTCTCGTTAAACAGTCGATAGCTTAACTCTTTGCTTGCAGTACATTCTAACAGTATTCTTATGATAGTTGTTGAGGATAAAACTTTAGCACTTGGAGTAAATTCCGAGTTCCATCCAACACGACCTTCTTGTTCCCTTCAGCAATCGTACTCGTTGGAACATCACGGAGATAGCTGTTGGTGACCGAGAAAAATACGTTCGAGCACCAAAGTCTAGTTATCCTGGCACTTTGACCCTAGTCGATTCAGCTCGGTAACGAGGCTGGCGCCTAACGGGATCGCGCTTCCACTTCGACCGGCGAAACTGCTGACCGTCGCTTCAACCGATCGTAACACTTTGACAGAAAGCTATTAGCAACGGTACCGTCCGAGAGGCAATCATAATTTTTTCCTAGTTTTACTAATTTCATCGATTCAACCGCTTGGAATAGAATAATCAGGTCTTTTTGAATTCGAATTGATACTCGGGAGGTTCGAGGAGCGTCTGAAAAGTTTTCCGCTCGCAAAGGATCCCTTAAGGCGCGCGACTCGCCGCTAATGAAGCCGTCGATCCTGGAGGCGCGGGTATCTTTGATCAACGTCCCATCGTTTTCCACGTCCATAATGGACCCGTAGCGTAGCCTCGTCAGAGCTGGTTGCTACTCGAAGTAGGCGTCACGCGCGTCATAAGAATGCGATAAGACGCGTGTCACGCCGGCGGACAATGCAAAGCCGTTCCGTTTCTTCGTTCCATTCCGAGAGGCATCGGGGACCGTTGGCGGCGGTGTTCGGCAACGCCGATACCCATACGCGACCTCTTCGGAACAGGAGCGTCGCCCGCTTCTGACCTTATTCCACTAAAACGTACGCGGCTCGCATGTTAAATTCCCCGTCGTCCGAGCGTGATCCTTTCGTCCGATCGGGTCAAGGCACCGCGAACTTCGTGCGTCCGACTTTACGTAAGACGTCGAGTCTTGGTGTTCGATTCGAAAGCGTTTCCTCGAATCGCATGCATCGTGCGCGTATGATAAAATAATCCGAGGAAGCTGGAGGGTTGACAGGGCACGGTCGAATAAATTTTGGGGGCGGGCGAACCACTAATGGGGCATTAAATAAAAATATTCATTGGCGAGCGAAAGGACGGAACGCAGGGGCGCGGCTTACAGTTTTATGAAGCTTAATTGTAAGCGGAACGTGGAGTCGCCGTTTCCCCGGCTCCGGACATTAATTCAATTCGTATCGTTTCGGGAATTATGGTCGTTCGAGAAAAATTTCCCTCTGGGAATGAGAAGTCTTCGAGACTAGTCGAAAATCGTGCAAGCACCCGAAAGAGGAAAAGAAAACGAAGAAGATTCTGAGAAAGGGTGTCAAATGGGAAAGAAGGAACAAGGTGGACCATCTCCGGTAGCGGTTAGCGCGAAAATAAAATAAGGATGAAAGGAAATTAAAGACAGGAAAAATAAGTCGGCCCTTATCTCGTCCTCGTCCCGTTTCGTTTGGCCTATGCATATTCAGGAGGCTCGTAGGCTCTTCTTCGTCCCTCGTTTCTCGGCTTTCCCTCCCTCTGGCAACGTAAACTCTACGGAGCCGGCATCCCTCCTGATTCTCGTGGTTGGTAGCATCGTACCACGGCCGAGAGTCTATACTTACCTACGTCCGCCACCCGTTAATTCCGAGCCTTCCTTCTTTAATTGCACCGCCACGATAATAACACCGTGTACCAATGTATTGTGCATCTACAGGGTGTCCAGCGATACCTAGCACCCACTCTAGGAATCGATTCGACGCTCGAAAACAATCGAGAAAGGTTACATTTCATCGAGATAACGATAAGGTGACGGTAGTGACGCGTTATCAAAGTCTCTTAAAGGAAACGAGGGGCAGTAGGGTCGTGCCGAGTCGGAAGACTTTAAAATCGACGGGTGATTAGTATGCGCCCTGTCGCGTCGCGGTGCCCTGCGGGTTGTCCTTAACGCGCGACGACTCGTTGCGCTCAACAGAAACTCGCTTCCTCTTTCCCGCGATGGCCGATCAGGAAAAAAAAAAAAAACGAATCATGAATATGCATCACGCAGACCGAGCCACGACCGTTTGCCGGTATTTCGCACCCGGCTGCGAGGCTCCACGATCGTTCGGGTCATCCTGTATTGTGAACCGCATGGCCATTCGACTTGTACCTGGCGAGTGCAGTTGCAGTCGGAGCTGCAGTTGTTCCCACTCACCTGCCGCGGCACGATCTAACGTATCTAGCAAACGAAAGATACGCCACGCGTTCCTTTCATCGAACCAGAATTTTCATCGAGATATAACGGTTCTTCCGAACCTTTTCATTCTCTTCCCGATATTTTTCCGATATATTAAAATAGCGACAAATAGCTGCGACTCGAATTTCTCGAAATGCATTCACCGTAAAACGGTTCGAAGGAAATCGTGAAACGTCCAGGAGCGAACGAGTTAGAAATTAGAATATCGACGGTTACGTTGGGAAAATCGGGGCAGCAGGGAATAGGTGAGCGTGGTAGAGTTTATAAAAGGAGAAACGGCAAGCAGCGGTGGAGTGTCGGCGAGGGCAGGCCCGCGGCATGGCAGGAAGGAAACGCGAAATAAATACAGCGTGGCAAGGGAAGGGGGTGAGGGTGAGGAAGCGGCATGCGCTGGGTCTCCGGCTAAAGTCCGGGACTGGAACTGGAACTGGACGGTAGTCCGGCCAGAAAGATACATATTTTTAAATATTTTAGTCACGGTTCGCAATCGCCTCGTCACGCAGCCTTGCCACCTACTCGCTGCTACCCATTACGTACCTGCTAGTTCGCTAGCTACGTGGCTGGCCATTGCCGCGGCATACCTACACCGCATCTCATTCCCCGCACCTTGCCGTCGTACACAACCCTCTTCCTCTTCGTCTTCCTCTTTTCCTTTCCCTACATTTTTATTCCATTCTTTTCACCTTTACGCCGCCACGGACTTCTTCTTCGCGTTACTATGGACGATCTCGGGTGCGCTTTCACAGTAACTTGTTCGCTCTGGCACGATAGAAACGGTTAAGTAAGGCATAGGCATGAAACAGCAAACGTGTATTTTTTTATGATTTTATTTATGAGTAACGACAGCTGGCATTCAACATTTCCTTAGTACATACACTTAAACGAATTGGAAGGATCGCATTCCAAAGGACGATCGAGGTTCGATATCGATCGTTGTTCCTGGCGAATTTACAGCTACGTAGATCGTGCGTTCTCCTGCCTTGACAATGAGTGATCTGGTTTTAATGAAGCGCGGCAATTATCGCGCATAGCGACGCGTTGCATTATTCATACCGCTTCGGCTTATCTCGTTTTATCTGTTACACCGATACCTTCGCCAGTAAGATGTTTACGATTTTCAATTCGTTTCATGCGTTTTGCACGTTCGTTCGTTCGTCGAATCGCGCGATTAACGAGAAAAAATGACAGGACGTTTGTACGGTTGCGTTTAATATCGTCCTTTCAGCTTGCGTAGGATTAAATTAATAAGTAAGATCATTTTTCGAGCGAAATTTCCGTGCACGCGAGCCGTGTTTAATATTTTGTCACACATCCCCGGCTCGTTTCGTTCGTTGCTGATCGAAATCGCGGCTGGAAACGTACTCGAGCACTCATTATTCGAACGAAACGCCGCGTCATCGCGTCTCGCGCGGCTGCCCCGTTTATCCGAAAGCCGGCGCGGCGTTTAATTAAAACTCGACGGGATCGGGATGAAAAATTAATTCGGTCACGTAACGATGTAAAGCAGCGATCGCCGTTGCATCAGCTCCGCTAATTATTACAAAACGGGTGGGCAAAAATTCGCTGGTTTATACCGCGAACCCAGCGAGCATAAATATTTGAAAACGAGGGAAGAATTTATACGAGTCGCGTGAAACGATCGTTCGATGTCGCGGAAAATCGTACCGAAAGGAATATGACTGGGAATCCCTAAAAATACAGCGGAGAAGAAGAAGGGAAAAGAAAGAAATAACAGGGATAGGTTCGACGGCAGGCGGTTCGAACCGAACACGAATCGGGAACGCAGAAAACAATGGGGGCTGGTCGGGGAATCTGTCGCGAGTCTGTGACCTTATAAGCACGCGGCGGACCTCGACGACAGAGGTAGATTATTCGAATGGAAAAAAGAACGTCCGCGAAGAAGCGAAAGGGAGAAACCGAAAACGGAGAGGAAAAATCGTTTTTTTTTTTTTTTAAAACACTCGCTGTCTCCTTGGAATTAATTCTCCGAAAAAAGTATACTTCATCTTGAAGCGATTCGACCTTACCTAGTTTCTTTAAGTAGCCGCTTGGATCTCGCGAGGATCCCAAGAGCGGTCGCGAGAAACACCCGGTCTGACACGAATTTAACGAGTAGACGCGTGATTAAGGGGTGGCACGGCTGCCACCAGCCGAAAGAAACGGTGAGCTTCGCCGAGAGGAGGGTGGTTAGTGTTGGCGATGTTGGCAGAAGGAGAGGCCGATGTAGCTACGAGGTGGTTTGGTGTGGAAATGAAGGCAGCGTGGCTGGAAAAATGCGAGCCTCCGTCTCCCCGCATATATTTCCATACATCAGCCCCGTCCAAGTTGAGCGGCAGCGAGCGGAAAGAGCGGGCGACCGGTCGGCCCACCGGCTGGAGACTGACGACCGCAGAAAGAAGAGCAGCACCGCTGGATAAGGGGAACCAACGGAATAAATCCAACTAATTAGACGAGGAAAAACCGCGGATTAATTACCCGTCGCCTTCGTCTCTTCTTCTTGCGCCCTCCTTCCGGCCGAACCGACGATGGAAAACGATTTTTCATCGCGACGCCCGACGTTTCTTTGTTCGCCGATCGATATCCGCCGATGACGGTGGTTTTTGAAAATGTACTGCCTTACGAGCGTCGCGTGGCAAATGTAAAGAGGCGCGAAGTAAAAATAGGGTGACAGTCGGCGAGCGTCGAGGGTTTTGGCCCGGTTGTCGGTGGACGATCTACGGCGTCGCGTCGTGCTCGTCTACGCGTACGCACACAAACTGCTAAGCTTTTCTCGCGACTCGGAGTGTTTGCGAGCCGTTCGAAAGCTCTCGGGTTGCAGGAAGCCGCGCGGGAGACGCCAGCAGCGCGACGATGGAAGGTTGAAATGCAGATTTCGCGCGGCTCTCGAGCCTCGAAAGCGTCTCTCCGCTTACTATCTCCCTGTTTGCTCCGCTCTCACGCCTCCTTCTCCATCTTTTCCCATTCACCCTTTTCGCACGACTTCACCGTTCCCTCTTCGGTCTTCGGACCTTTCTTACCCTTCCAGCTTGGATTTACTTAAAGCTTTACACTTTTCCCCAGGTGTCTTCCCGCGAGGACAGAGATCGTGGTGGTGTCAGGAAATCGACAAATCGTAGATAGAATAAAGCAATGGAGAAAGGAAGAGAAGGAAGGTCGAAAGGAGGATAAAACGAGTCGCGTCATTGCTGGCCAGGGCTTAAGTGATCGATGGCGTCGGCCGTTATCTTCGCCACCCCCGCCTGGCTGCCGTGGTAATTCATCATCTCGGTCTGTTTTTCACTTACTTTATATGCAACATATTCCGTAATTTTTATTCAGTCAACCGGCCGCCCCGAGTAGCAACCCCTAACCGTGGGCCAGCTCGTAAAACAACGAGCTGCCTCCTCGGTCCAACGGACCATCCACCGACAACCAAAAAGAGCAAGGGTGCTACGGGGTGGCTGAAAGACGACGTAGGACGTAAGAAAGGGCGCCGCGGTGCCCTCGCGTTTTCTTTTCCTCTCGAGCGGTGTACTGGTCGCAAAGTCCGAGGGGTTACGCAAGCCGCACTCTATATGCTAAAGAATCTCGATATGGAGATGCGCGGCTCGACTCATCCCCGACCGGTCAGTTTGATTTATTGGCTCGAAATCGGCCACGCTAAATTTCGGGGAAAATATGCTGTCCCAGGCGGCGCTATCCCCGCTACCGAACCTCCCACGTTTTCCAACGTCATTTCCATAAAATGAATTATTAGACCGACGGATACGTCAGTGGATGCGCTGGATGGCGTAAATCGGAATCCCGTCCTTCGTCTTCTACGCGGAAAAACAAGCTGTTGGGAAATTTGCTACTCGAGTGAGATTATCGGCCGTTCTTATCGACGGACATTCGTTTCGGTATTTTTCTGGCGACAAACGTTACCCTTGTGTCCGCGTGACGGTTACAGTCACGGTCGTTCCACGCTCGTGTCACCCTTACCGGTGTCGGGCTGTGAAAGCATCTGACGCAGACGGTGCCATCGGGCTTTCGGCTTCAGGCTTCGGCCTCCGGGCCCTGCCACTTTTTAGATCGTATCGCGGAGGTCACGGTGCTTATGTACCGGTCGCTAACATATTTTTAAGTACCGGCGATACCGTCTACCAGTGCGGTGCTGCCGGACACGGACACGGACACGGCCACCAAAGGAAACGATATCGTAGTGGACACCGGCGAGTCTCTTCGTACACAGAGCCTGCAGACGCTACACGCTCGCCGACGAGATGGCACCTGTCGCGCAAGGTGTTCCTAAACTCTTTTCTACGTAAAACTTCGTCAACGATCCTCGAAACTGCCTCTTAATCATCGCACTACCTGCCTCGACGGCTAACTGCACCGTTCTACTTAATAACAGGCCGAGCATGAAACGGTTGAAAATATTCGCACAAAGTGCTAATGAGATTAATCCGCAATTTTATGTTGAAAATAAAATAATAGCCAGTGGTCGGAGAGATATCGTCGGGACCATACGAAGATACTTTATTTCATTGACTGTTTGGTACTCGAACGATCGTAAAATTGCCTGGCTATAAAGAAGGACCGTAAAATCGAGATGCTACCCGCAAGCTAATGTACTGGAACGACGCGGCGAGAGTCCTTAAAGGGACAAACGTGTCAACCGGGATTCTCTCACGGTTCGAACTCGAGAATCGATAAGGATGCGATTGAAAGCGTAAACTTGCACTGACGTCACGTGTGTAAAGAGATCGTGTAATAATTGAAACGGAATCGGTTGAAAGGAATCAGCTGTTGGGTGGCCGGTGAGAGAAAGAAAGGTTGGCGGTTCCGCGAGCGAGCGAACGCAGGTGAAACGGTTGCGACGGTGAGCAGGTGGACCAACGATGTTCGGCGTGTGCCACGGGCACACGAGGAACGCCGATGACCTCGAGACCACGGCAATCGGAGAGATCCCTGAGCGAAGCGGAGAGCCGGTTGCAGCTGCGCTTTGTCGCTTCGAAGACGCGCAAACGAACGGATAGGCGCGTAGAACAAGCAGGGGTGTACTCGTAACGCCTGCGACCAGTGATTAACGGTCGAACCGTATGCTGGTTGCGACGTGGGAATCAATTACAACGCTACCGACGTCAACGCTAGTTTCTGATATTCCGACGAATTGCACTCTGTCCTCGCCATGTTGACGCTCTAATCGTGAGTACCGACACGAAGGTTTCTATGATAGAGGGAAGAATCAGTCAATTTATATTTGCCACCGTTTCGGATATTATACAAACACATTCGACACACGATGGACGACTAAAAATAAAAACTCGTATCGAACAAGCGATTCGAGCTCGAAGAGTAAAGGAAGGATTAGCTTGCAAGGATTCTCAGGATAAAGGATCGCGAGGAGGATAGTTTCCCAGATTCCTACGTTATCGCTGGGGTAAGATAGAGCTTTCGTCTGGAAGGGTAGCTGGGTGAGAATCGGGGATGCGAACCCGTTAAGGGCAAGTAGATCCCTGCAGGCGAGCTTGCGGTTCGTTCCGGTACAGACTGGCGGAGCTTTCGTGGCAAGCAGCGCCTTGCCTTGGCAACTTCCGGCAGCTGGCTTCCCCGCGAACCTTGCCCGGAACCGCAGTTCCGGGGCAAGTTAGCGCGACACGACGTGATCCCTTCTTTATCGGCGCTCCCAGGACGCCCGTCGCCGTTATCTTCTTCGTCGAGTCGCGCCGTCCCGTCCGGACTCGAGTCAGAACAGGAGCGAAAGAGAAGAAACGAGAGTGAGGAGAGTCGAGGAGAAGGCGGATAGGAAGTCGACGACCGGCGTCATAAGGAGATATCGCGCACGATAGCCCGGTTACCGCACGCCGCGCTCCGCACCGCAGCCGTATACCCGTTAACGCACCGCCAATGTGTGCCGCTGTCGTACCAATTAATCGCCGGGAGATCCTTATCGCCATGGGATGTTTTCAGTCACGGCCTGCACTTTCCGCGCTCTCTGGCTTCTTCGTCCCGGCACCGATGCCCGTTCCGTGTCTGACGGTTTCTCTACGCCTACCGAACGCGATCTTCCTCTCTTCGTTCGCAGGAAATTGGCGTTGCTGGAAAAACGCGGGGCCACTCGATAACGGCGTCTCCGCATCTATTTCTCCCACGAAGCGTATCGGGCCAGAGCCGTGAAGACATTAATTTTCTATTAGTCGCGCGATCATCGTAACACAGGAAAGACGGCTCGTTAAGCCGCCGCGAAAGCGTACCCTATCCGTTCTACGGCTGTCTGAATTTCGAAGCAACGAACGAAGAAGAGAGGAGAAATAAAAAGATCTTTTCGTTTGTTCTTGGCATCACGGGGAACGCAGGCATGTACTCGCGAGTTTGTAGGTAGTTTAGTTGGAACAGGTTAGAAGGATCCGCCACGTCCCATGCCATGCCGTGCCGTGCCGTGCCGTCCGATCCATGGGAACGTCGTTTCGTATTCCGCGTAAGCGTCGAGACGCGACCTCCCCGTGTGTGAATGAAATTCAAGGTAGGTCGTCGGTCAGTCCAGCGGGTCGGACGAGATCTCGGTTGTCCTTGCCCCGCTACCACGCGTCGGCCCACCAGGGCCACGAGGACGCGGCGGATCGACGCGGACAAGATCGATACGCGCGCGTGAACAGGATACGTGAGAACGTGGGAAGATGACGCGGCCTAAAATCGGTCACGACCGACTCGTCGCGAGATCCTCTTCGATTCTAGCTTCGTTTTCTCGTTCTTCTTCTTCTTCTCTTTCAAAAGATTCGTAGGACGTATCGGGAACGAACAACGCCCGTAGGAATCGAGGAAGGTGGTAGAAAAGCGAAGAGAGACGACCGGATAGGGCGATACTTTCGAGAGAAAGCGAGAGCGAATCGAGAGAAAAGGGAAATAGGGTGGAGGGCAAGGGGTTGTAAGGGGCGAGAAGGGATGACGGGTGAGGGAGAGGGAGAGCAGAGAGGAGGAAGCAGCGGGTGATTGATTTTTGTCGTGGCTTTGCCTGACGCTATCCGTTATATCCGCGATTGTGCGGACCTGCAGGGGGACTACGGACGGGTCCGCGCGGTGAAGCGACGACGGCGGGCGTCGCGACGCTATCCACCGATTGGCGGTTGCCGTCCCCAGGGGGCGGCGCTAATCACCAGACCGTGCAGCACCGTGAGTCTCTCTACTGCACTCGCCTCGAAAGCACTCTACCGTGCATCGCTGGCTCCGATCTATATACACTCGCCCGCCGAGTCTACCACCACGCGCGACTGACCCGTAGATACGCGTATACGCTACGGATACACACGGCTCCTCGTTGCGTTCGTTCCGTTGCGTCCTCCTCGCGACCGCGCACCCTCCACCGACCGACAGGATGTAAACCGACGACTATGACGACGGGAAATGGAATCGCCGCCGTTGCGTCCCCTTTTGCCCGCTCTCACCCGCTCTCACCCGCTCATACGTTCGCGAGACAAAAGCTGCCGCTAAAGAAACACCAATTCCGTGGGAGACATTTTTGAAAAACAAACAGACGCGAGCTAATATTTAAGTCGTTCCCTATTAGTACATGTTAATTGGTCGCATTATAGTATAGACAATTCTGCTTTAATTCGAGATACGAAGACCTCGTTAACCGCGTTACGCACAGTTACAATTATCCACTCGTTCGTTCGATCGTCTGCGTGTTCAAGTTGAACAAGTACCCTCGAGCACCGTTTCCGCGACGATCGAGAATTTTCAAACGACCATTAAATTAATCCCGCGGCTGGAATGAGGAAAGGAGGGAAGAGGAGGACGGGATCGGTCTGGTATCGCGTGGAAGGAACGATCGGTGGGAATAAAACGCGGTTGAAGCGAGCATCGCGCATAGTCGCCGCCGCGGCCGATACGCGAGATAAGATTCGAGATAGCGGGGGGATGTACACGCTGAGAAATCCGCGGTTCAATCTGACGTTCGATCGCGAACGAACGTGGGAGTCGGGAATCGCGAGCGGGACTTGGACGATAGGCGCGATCGTAAATTACCAACGATCCTCGAACGCAACTTGCCGCGTGAACAAACGAACGAACGCCTGAAATTGATACCTTCGTCGGATTTAGCGATTCGATCAAGTTTCCGAATACTCCACCGCGGGGGTACCGGTCCCTAGGTTTACGTAAACTTATAAACTAACCAAGCCTCGACTAATTTACTCGCTCGCGCCTCCATGCTCGCAGGTAACGCGAAACAAATCGCGTCGGTGGCGGATCGATTCGAGGAAATATTAAATTATCGTCGTGCCAACTGGCCTGGCTAGCAGCAATATCAAAAGATATCGCGGTTTGTAAATACTTGTAAATATCTGCGCTCCATACACCAGTTCGTCGCGCGTGACCCGACTCTCTAATTTATGACAGCAACGCGGCGCGAGTTGAATAGAGATTGGCAGACCTCGCAGCGCAACTACATATTTTCCACTACTCGAAACGTTGCTTCTCCTCTTCGCCGACGTACCGTTAAAACTTTCCCTCTTAAACAACGTACCGATCGATCGAAACGCGACGAGAGGCATCTGAAAACCGTAAGGAGCTTAAAAACCGTCCCGTTCTCGCGTAACCCAGGCAATTCCTCGTACGGTTCTCGATGCCTGGCGTTCTCACGAGAAGGTTGATTTACGGGAGCGTGGCAGCGTCGACAGGATCGTCCGAGGAAGAAGTCCGAGCGTAGAGGAAGAAACGGGTTGCCGGTGGCTAGCGCACGAGAGGTTCTTCCGCGAGACGATAAGCCACCCGCGCGCTGATTTACGAGGCTACGCGACGTCGGCCGTTCCGTTCCGTTCCGTTCCGTTCCGCGATTTCACGAAATCGGGGAATCGGTTGCGGCCAGCGTGGCGTCGCCAAACACCCGGCAACGATACACCGTTCGTCACCGGGTGCAGTTGATAAAGGCCGATAAATCGTGAGTAAAACGGAGTGATAATATCGTGGACAACGACGGGCCAGGCTAGAACGGGGGTGGAGGAGAGGAGCGAAGCTAAAGGAGGAAGAGACCGATGTCGCGGCTGTAGGTGAAACGGCACAGCGAGACGCAACGCGTCGCGGTGGTGGCGGTGGAGGCGGCGGAGAGAAGAGAAGCAGGAGGTGGAGGTCGTCGCGGAGGTTTCAGCCTCGACGAGCGACGAACGTGGAGCCGGTGGCAAGGGAGGCGAAAGGGAAGGTGAATCGGTAAGGTGGGGGTTGCTGCGCGGTTCGGAGAGGGAAGTTGGGGGAAGGGGGTCGCGTCGGAGGAAACGGTATCGTCGCTCGTTCGAGACGAGAGCGAAGAGAAGAGAACCGCCACCGCCGTCGCAACCGCCACGGGGACAACGTAGGAGGGACCAATGGACATGCGCGGGTGTGCCGCGACACCACGGCGACCTTCTGGCCACCTCCAGAAACAAAATGGCTACCGCGCCTCCTAACCTCACCGAGAGATGGCGATAGAACCTTCTCCCTCTCGGACACCTTCCGATCGCAACCTCCTTTCCTCCTTAATAGTCAAAGTCCTTCCGATCCTGCCCTTTCTCACCCTATATTTTCCTTATCGATCCCGCCTCTTTTTCTTCCAGCTGGTCAAAGATTACACGGCACACAGCTATCCCATCTACATAGGCAACTTTACACCGTCAGAGTTTGAAACGCGTTTTCAGCTGAAAATTCAATGGCTCATTGATGGGTCAGAAAATTCTGACAAGAAAATGTAGAAAATGCTCTTGAATTGCGATTTAATCCTAGATGAATCGTGGTACCTTGCTGAAAACATTTTCTTGAAGATCATAAAAATGGTTGTTATACAGGTGCAAGGCTCAATAACTTCTTAGAATCTCTTACCACGTAATAAACACGGCGTTTCCTGTTTATTTCGTTCATAATAAACTTCAAATCGCACCGTGCGGTGCTGGAAAAGAAGGAATGCGGGTTGTATCGCTATAAGTCCAACATAAACCTAATTCAGTTACGAACAGCAGGATACATAGATTTTCAAAAACACCCGAAAGCAAAATTCACAGAGACTGGGATCCCATAAGGGTTGAAAGGAAAACTATTAGGAGAACATTGGGCTCGGATCGGAAATCGTCTAGAACTTTATCGCGCCTCCCAATTATACCCGTTCGATCGGCAAGACGCTCCAGAACGCTATCCTGGCGCACGGTCCGTGAACACGGCAACGACAGATAGTCGTTCGATACGCGGCGTTAATTTGTCGAAAGCGTTCGCGTCAGCGCTGCAGTGAATATCATTTGAATGCATTAAGCCTGCTGCGTACACGCGTTTGCGTAATTGCGTGGACGTCGACCGGCTCGCCGAGTATTTCTCGAGATCGGCTGCCTTCCTTTGCAATGTCTTACTCGAACTAGATCGAAACGATTGAACTATCCATCCGTTATTTTACCGAAAATGATGGTGCATTAGAAGCGTTAGCGATTCGTCAGTTTCTAACGGAGAAATGACAAAAGCGAGGACGCTGAAGAGGAGGTCCGGCGATACGGTTGGAGACAGTTTGGAGATCGATCGATTTATGAGGCGAGGGAGGCAGGGTATATTTCTACGAAGCGTCTGTCGGGGTTTTTTTCTCCTCGGGAGAAGACGTTGGGCAGAGGTTCGCGAATCGAGTCTGTCGGAGACATTGATTGGCGAGCGACGGGAGCCGCACGGTCGGTCGGACCATCGGTCGGTGTTCGCGTCGCTCGGATGTTTTTAGGACGGTGGATAGGAGGCAGAGCTCTCATGCATATTCAACGGCACTCTCAACTCCTCCGTCACAGGAGGGAAAGAACCACCCCCGCCTGCCCGTCGCGCCCCTTAGCCACCCCAGCGAAACGCGTTCCGAGAGAAAGAGACGGCACGAAGACGAGGCGATAGCTGGTGGTGGTGGTGGTGGTGCTCGGATAGATAGATGGGGACGCGAGGAAGAGAGAAAGCCGACAGAAAGCAAGGGAGAGACGGTTGGTGGTTGCTGAAAGAGAAAAGGAGTTCGACGGGGTGGCTGGTTCACGATTTCCTTCATATTCCGCGTCCGCTTTTGTCGACGCTCGAAGATAACCGGGAGACGACCTCCGACCATTCCAAAGGGGTCGTCCTCCCTCGAATTAGCCAGACTTCCGGATACTCGTTCGACTTCGAGCAGCGTTCGAGTCTCCGACGCGAAAAATCAAAAGGTCGATTTTATAGACAACCATTTATTAATTGGAATCATTTTATTCCAGTTCGCTTTACATACACCAAGGTAAATCCATTCACGCGTAAAGTACTTAAACACTTTTTCCTACCTATTTACGATCTCCTTCGCCGCTGTTCGTCCTTTCGCTTTCGCGACGCGTTAAAACGCAGATACGCTCGTAAAAGAGAAACCCTTAGGGACGTGGGAAAGGGTGCGCGGGATCGTGCCGGATGATCCGGTGGTTTCTCGCTCGGTCGCGGGGATCTATCGTTTGAAAAGGAGAAAAAAAGGATAAACGTGGAAAGATTCGGCGAGCGGTGGCAAGAAGTCGTTCGGTTACGACGGCGATAAATTCGAGCCAAGGATTTCGCGGTTGAGAACTGCGAATGCGTTGGATGTTGGACGAGGGAGGCGGAGGGTAACGACGGCCAAGAGAGACAGAAGTCCGTGGCTTTTCCGGGGATTGATATCCCTCGTCTTCCCCTTTGATATCCACCCCTCGTAGTAGTCGGAGGTTCTCTCCTCTTCGACTCGACGGCCCCCGTTCGCGAACCAAGACAGATCGAACCAGCTCTGTTTACACCGCGACGCGATGATTTGCCAAATTAATTGCTTCCATCCGCGTTCCTCTCGCCTTCCGCCCCATCCTCGCCGTCTCGAACCGCAAGCCCCAACCACCGTCGCACGTCCGACGGTGCCGACGCGCAAAAAGCTCGAATAATGTTGGCCGCAGAGGCCGCGGAGAAGGCTTTCATTAACGATGCCAAAGGATAGGCCGCACGGTAATTTCTAACGAGGAGGAACCGGTAGACGCGAGAAGCGTCGCGCAAAAACCCTTCTCCGCTGTTCCCTCTCGAGGTAGGCGTGACGGCGAAACCGGGATCGTTAACGAAAAAGCAAGCCTTACTTTTTTCTCTCTCGAAGCGTCGAAGAAAAGGATCGGGGGCGAATCGGTTCGACGATCGAAACCGGCGTCCCGTTAACCGCTACGAATCTCTACGACGCCCGCTACACGCGCACAATGCCTCATTGTACATTCAAATTCGATAATCGGTTTTCTCTTGGAATTGGTCCACGGTCGGCTAGACCGCGTCGCACGAGATCCGCTTCGAGCGCGCAACCTACGCTACTTCCCGGTTCGACCACTTTTACCCTTGCGTAACCATCCCCCGAGGAATCGTCGCAAAACCAGCCGCGAAATCGTGTTCGTTTGGAAGAAATAAGGGGCGCACGGACGGAAGCGACGACTAGGCAGATACGGCGTCGACAGCGAAAGTTCGATGGAGCTCGTTCCATCAGGGGTGGAAGCTCGTAAAACGCGCGGAGACCGGCTCCTTTTTCACGGCGTCTCGTCGCTTCGGGCGTCGACAAATGAAATTAAACAGGTCCTTCTTTCGGACGTGGTAAAAAGGACGCAGAGGTTCTCTGTGTAAACCTGGAAGATCAAAAGAATCGAAGTAGAATCGACATATTTCTACTCGCGCTTGATCTTCGCGTTCTTTTTCAAGGAGAACTTGTTGCTCGAAAATGCTAGATTCGCGGGTTGGTTTCGTGATTTTCAGCGTCGCGTCGTCGATACTTTGCCAGGAAGGGAAAAAAGCTGGAAGAGTGTAAACGAGCGGTTGAGTAGGCGCAGCGGGGGTAGGGAGGGAGTAAAAGAGGAGGAGGAGGTGGTGGGAGGTTTGGAGGCGAACGAAACGGAGGACAAGATGATGGATGGTACCTCTCCTCCACCCTTGGCCGGGCTACGCGAACCGAGGGCGTCCCGACGCTGACGACGATGCTGACGCTAATGAGCAAAATATGAGGCGCCACCCCCTCCCTCTTTCGTTCCCTGGTTACCAGAGCCCGCTCTGCCGCCCGACACCCTCCTCGATTCCTTCCATCTCTGTTCTCCTTTCCTCTCCTCTAACCCTCGACCCCAGGTATCGATTGTCGTTGCGCGTTCTCCAAAAGAATAAGAAGACGCCGAACGTCGTCGACGGAGGGAAACCCGGAACGAAAACAAGACGATCTATCCGGCTGATTACTTTCACCCAACCCCCTTTGCTCGCGATTCCCGTCTTTCCAAGGACTCGATTCTGCTTCCTACCGAGCAGGAACCTACCTCCGCCGATGCTTCCACGTAGTTTGCGAAAGTTTGCCTAGCCGGTAACCGGAAACCGCTCCCGGCTTCCTTATCGCTTTTCCACGCAAAGCCGAAAGTTTCCCGCGCACAGATCGAAAGCTTATCCACGATAGCTCTGCCGAAATTACACCGATCGAGTTCGATGTTGGTGTTCCAGATTGACGTTCGATCGAATTAAATTAGGTTGCTCCATCGTGGGAATATTTAGGAAGATTAAGGATTCCTCTTACAATTGAAATATGTAACCTTTTCGACGATTGTCACGTCGAAAGTACAGTTTCAAGTTCGAACGGTGAACGAGGGGGGGAAAGCGCGATTGGTTGCGGTCGCCATCAGCCACCTACTTTCGCATGAAATCCGTTTTTAGCGACAGATCGTAAAGCGATTTATGTGTACGAGCGGCTGTAACCGGCGATAGTAAACGGTAAACGCAGCCGGCGTTCGGCTGGAACCCTCGAACTGAGCCAAACGCGCGGTTAGTTGCCACGTAAAGGACTTTATTACCGCTACCAGCTCGCGTGCCACCTAGTTACGCTTCAATAGAAAAATCATAAAGAGCCATTTTTATTCGAACGAGCAAACCCTTTGCCACGTTTCACCAACAGGGAAGCCAAACTCCTTGTCCTTCGCCTCTGAACCTTCCCGCGCCATTCGCTCGCATCTAATTACCAGCGTATTCGAGATCCTCGTAAAGCTCGACGAGCGTGTAACGCGTCTATGCGATAATGAGGTTCCTTTCCGAGATTATAACAGCTCATCATTGGCGGACGGTTTTGACCCTTGAATAACTCGGAGGGTGATATACGAAGCGCGACGGGAAAATTCGTAATGACCAGGTTTATTATTATCGACAAATTATCGGTAATTTATGGCTAATCGATAGTAGCATCTTCAGCTGGGGATCCGTTTTATTATCACACGGCCGCTCGGTAAGTTGGTCATAAATGCAGCGGCCAGTCAATGCCGTAACCCACGCGCGACACGATTCGCGTGGGATAATGCGGCTCGTAAAACAGGTTGTTGCGTAAGAGAAATTCTGAGCGTTTGCGGTGGCCGCGACGCTCGGTCAAGCAAACGTTCGGTACCCTCGTCCTTTCCTTTCGTTCAGGATCGATAAATCATCCCTTAATTTCCATCGAATTCGCGTTCGATTAAAAGCTCCTCGGCATTGTTCTTTTGCCGATTTTCCAAATTTCTCATTTTACCAAAGTTTCCCAGGTAGAAAAAAATAGCCGACGCGGCGGTCCACTCGCTGATATATTTAAAGGCGCTGGTGCTGCGCATGCATGAGGGCGCATAGGTGAACAGCTTTCCGTCCTTCGTGTGCGTGCGTTTTCGTGCGTGGTTGTACGGGAATGCGTGCGTAACGGAGCGTGTATCGCGGTCGAAGTAGGCGGTCGCGTCGTTCCATCCGGTGCGTTCTCGACTTTCGGTGCAAGCTACGCTTTTTCTACCTGTCTCCGTCTCACGTCTGTCCGTCCGTCCGTTCGCCGGTCGTCGAGTCGCCGAACAAAACATGGACCTGAATGTAAAGTCGAAAAAACCGTGGCGGACAAGGTGGTTTTGTTTGAACAGAAACGGGCCCCGGGTAGCCGGCGACGTTTTTACGAGGACGAAATCGGCCCGAAAAAACGCCGGCGACGCGCATCTTTACTCCCGCTACACGAATATTATTCAAATGAATCCGCGGCCTTCCATGCGATCCTCTCGCGAGTTTAATCGAGTCGCCGACGCGACGATAGATCGAAACTGTTCGCAGTCCAACGTTTTCGAGTCTGGCAAAATTGGATTGGGAAGAAGGAGAGGAAGAAGAAGAGGAAGAGGTGGAGACACGGTCATCTGGTATCTCGATCGCGGCATCGTCGTCGACGGGCACGTACGAGATTCCGCGTAGACGTAGCGAGCGGCGAGGGTTAGAAAGAGAAGAAGGGTTAGGGAAGCGGAGAGGATTGCGAGCAGAGGAACTGAAAGCGGGCAACAGGGCGCGGAGAACGAACGATTCGGTGACGGAACGAGATGGAGTGACTAAAGGGGGGACGAGTGCTTTGGAATGGGACACATACCCCCCTTTTCGCGGAAGAGGGGGCGTATAGACACGGTGCCCATGGAAACGCGCAGGCGCCTTTCGGCAAAGACCCTCCGGCCCTTCGACGCGCTCTCTCCCTCTCTGTCCGCACTCCTTCCTCTCCCTCGCACCCTCGCTCCCTTCGACCCTGCCGCCAACCCCCATGGCCGCCTTTTCTCGCTAATACGCACTAAACACCCCATAGGTCGTGTTCGCTCTTCACTGGTACACACGCGCCTTTGCTCTTCTTCTTCTTCTTCTTCCTTCACCGCTCTCCAACCTGCGCTTTCCCGACCTTGAACATCCATCCGACCCTTGAGGCAACTCGAGGCGAATTTCGTAGTCCGGAAACGAGCTCGAATCGAACGAATGAAACCGTCGCGACGCGACTGGTTCCTGAACCGCCGCTTCTTTCGAGCTGCCTTTCGATCGAAATTCCCCGACGCCGCGACTCGAATGTTTTTCAGCCCAGTACAGAAAGGTCAGTCATACGGCACGATCGCCAATTAGTCGACGATCGGCCGATTTGCCATACGAGTCGAACGCATACGCGCTCTGCAAGTTTTTTCAATCGCGACTTCGGCGGACAGAAAGAGAGAGAGAATCGGTAGCTGGTAGCGGCGATCGATTTATTATCGAGCGTTTTTCCCAACGCGACCGTCGAGGCGACTTTCGAGTATCCTCGCCGAAAGAAGGAAACAAAGTACGTAGCTAGCTAGAGAAGAGGTGATCGACTCGTGAGGAAAGTTTGCAGGCGTACGCGAACAATGCCGAAGAATCTAGGTGCCACGGGGCACCGTAGCGCGTAAGCGGGATAGACCCATAAAAATGCTAATTCCTATCGACCGGCCGCGACGGGACGGTAGTCTGCCGCCATCGCCACCGCTCGCTTGCATGCCATTAGCCCAGAGACCTCGCAAACGCGCCTCCACCTTGCTCCACTCAGCTCTGTCTTTTCTTCGCGTACGTTTCCTCATCTTATAGTTTCTCCTCCCTCTTCGGCTACGAAAACAACTCGTTTTCGGTGTTGCCGTCTCTCTAACCCAGTCCGCGACAGAAGCGAGACTAATCTCCGATACGAACGTGGATCGGATCCATCAATCTAGATTATAATTAATTGATAGCCGGAGCCACCCTGTCCTCCGGTGGGATGGTGGGTGGCTGCCGCATCCCGGTATTCCTTTACGCTGGCAGGGGGTGCTAGTGTATTGCATCGGGGTATTAAGGGGGTGCACAGGGGTGACTGTCGGTCTGTCTGTTGTCGACTCTTTATCGCGCCCCCGGTGAGTCGTCTTATGCATCTTTCATGAGGCAACCATCCAAGGGGTCCACGCCGTTCGCTCCGTACTTCGTGCTACTCCGCAACCCGTACTTTCCCTTTATCTTTCCCCTTTTTCTCTACCCTCCGTATCTTTCTCTTTCCCTTTCACGCTACTCTGACTTTTTCTTCCCCTCCCATGCGCGCCTCCTCTTTTGCTCCGTCTTCGCGACCGCTATACGAACGAACGAACGAACGAACGCGATACGGAAAACGCGGGCGAATCTCTGAGAATCCCAGCTTCCGTTTATTTACTCGTCCAGACACGAACATCCTTTCGTTGGATAGGTCGTTTCCGTCCTTTCTTTCTTTCTTTCTTTGCTCGCTTTTACGGACCGTTCGGCAAAAATTCGAACGGGAGTTTTCGTTTTTCCACGGGTGTCGCGCGCGGAGGAATCGCTCGAACACTGGGGGATATCGTGCGATCGCAGACACGCCGGCTGGCCAAGACGCAACGCGAGAAGCCGGAAGCGAGCACTTTGCTAGGCGTGCTAATGCAGGCAAATTGCTGTCATCGGACGGCATCGCCTGCCAACTTTATCCATTCGCCGTCGAACGAAACGGTCAATTATCTTATTAAACTCGCACGGCCTACCGCGTGCCACTTGGAATCATTTAACAGCTGCGATTCGTGAACCGCCTTCTCGTAGCCGAGTCGAAATTTTAATTCTAGTTTTCGTCTGTCAATCGTGGACGAGGCCTGGGTGGTCAGCGACGAAATTTTACCGCACACGATCATTTTCGTTGGCGCACTCAACGCGTTAAACGTATTAAACATTAATTTGTTAGTATAATTGGCTATTTCGAATCGGAATTCATATTTCGAGCCGGCCAACTTTTGACGGTGGAACGTTTACCAGGGGATCGATACGCTCGTTTCGTGCAACCAAGTGCGGGTTTCTTCCTTTTTTTCCTTCTTTTTTTTTGATGGGGCGCATTCGCGAAAAAAGGAGGTAACGTGAAAAGTGAGGGAGGAAAAAGGCGAGAAGAGGGAGGAAAAAGGTATCGGAGAATAGGCGAACGAGCGGGCGATGAATTACCGCTTGGCAGATTCCAGCCTAGCGACCACCACTCCCGGCGTGCCACGGCAACGGGCAGTCGTGTCGGGGGTGGAAGGACGGACGGTTCGGCGCTACGGGGTTGTTGCGGAGCAAAGGACGACGGACGCGGCACATTACGCAAACGTATCACGCTATGTGGTCCAACGAAAACAAACAGAGCCAGAGGCACCGAACCCTTACACCCTCCGCGCTGCGCCACCCCTCTCCGACCTCTTCCACGGCCGCATAAGTAAATAGACAGCTCCATTCCTATCGTTATCTCCCTCTTCGTCGCCCGCACGCGAGAATTCCCCTTTCCTTTATTCGCCAAAAATCCTGAATCGATCCTCGACAACCTGTCTCCAACACTTTCGACAATTTATCTTGTTACGGGAATATTTAACCGATTATCTATGTATCGGAGAGACACGAGTGTAAAGGGTTAAACATGGATGGTGTACCGCCATTAACAAGGATCAGAAAGGATCCACTGGAAAGAGATTGATCCGTTGTTTTCTGCTTTCGAGCGTCGACTTTCGCTCGTCGGAGGATTTGGGTAAGGGTAGAATCGGGAGAAAGGAAAGAAAAGGTGGCGAAAGAAGGGTGGAAAAGATCCGAATAGGAAAGAGAACGAAGGCGAAACGTAAAACGCGTTCGTGAAGAGGGAAAGAAGGGGAGAGAGCGGTGAGGATAGTTGGAGGGTGTGAGGGCGAAGGGGTAAAGAGGGGTAAGCAACGGGCGGACAGGAGAAAGCGATCGATGCTCACCCTCCGCTCTGTTCGTCGCGCAACCCCCGCTCGAGCGGTGGCGGCCGTCATGGCGGCGCATGCAAATCAGCATGGCGCCGAGACGCCCTCCCGATCCTCCCTGTGGACGAGCCGCGTACGTGTGTACACCGTACACAAGCTTCGACGACGCTAGCGATGCGGCGCGCCACGACGCGGTGCGACGGGCTGCGACGCGTCGGTGAGCGTGTACAAGCGTATCCCGTAGGATGAGGAGCGTAGTTTCCAAGCACACGCTACGACGAAAGCGAAGCATCGACCGACCGACCGACCGAAAGACCGACTAGACGCGTCCACGCGCCAGGCGTTCCACCATAATTCCTCTTCGCCCACGATTTTCCCGAAATCGACCAGAGTACATTTCGTTTTCTCTCTCCTACGATTCCATTGAGCTTTCAAACACGATCGAATTAGCCCATTTAGAAGCATACCATTAATGTCCGATTTCAGGAACACTGTTCGATCGAATATTCTGCGTTACCTTTTCACCAATTGAACCTAACTCGACGCGATTTTGATATCGATAGCGAACGGGCGCGTTTGATGCTCGCAGATTACGGACGGCAGAATTCCGGCAACTTTCGAATAAATTTCCCGCAGCCCGATTTACTAAACGTCGACAAAGTTTCGCCGAGGCTAACGTCGTTTTCTCGACACGCGTCCCACTTTGCGCCCGTTTCTCGCGCCTCGTGTCACGGACTTTCGCACCTCTCGGGAGGGAAAAAAAATCACCTGGCGACATCGCACGCAACGCGGAGAAAGAGAGACTGTCGCGGAAAAACGGATGGGATACGCGTGGAAAATCCGTTCGCCGATAAAAAGAGACAGACATGGAGGAAGGTAAAAAAAGGAAAAAACGGAACGCCACCGATTGCGTAGGTTATCCGCGAGTTTTTTTTTTTTGCTTCCGCTAATCCGTCCTTGAATGTTGAACGGTGTCGCGGCGGTAGCACTCCTCGGCACCGATCGATTTTGCAATGCTCGATCGCATAGTTCCCGTCCAATTAGCCGATCGCTCTAAATCCCAGTCGTTCGCGATAATAAACGATTCTTACCGGCACGCTGACGTTTATTGCGTCGCCGCGAACCGATCGGGATTAAAGATCGATCGTGAACGACCCGAAGAGGGCCTGCGATCGTTTAGCTAGCAGCTTCAATTGGAAGAAACGCTTCCCTGGGAATGGAACGGGATTCCGAGCGATACTTGAAATTTTTTTATACTCGGTGTGAAAAAAAAGGAAAGAAGAATCGTTTCGGACAAAATCTCTCGCGGGGGGTGCGACGATTTCGCGGCGATTCGCAGCGTTCTTTGCGTGAGCGTGCGAGTTAAACGTCCGTGAGAGGAAGGAGCGCGCGAAGGAGAAGCGAGAGGGACGCATGCGGCAACGAGAGCGAGAGCCGATGCGAGAGAGAAGGAGAGAACGACAACGGCCACCGCCGCCCGGCGCATTTGAATACGCGCGAATAAATGCATAATAATTAGGTCAGTTTTGCTAGTCAGCTGATCCTGCCGCTATCGCGCGGCGAAACCGAGGTTAAGGGCCCCGTTCCAGACACCGACGTCGCAGAAACTCGTTCGATTACTCTGATAGAATTCAACAAATTTGTTTATCGAATATCGCGTACAAAGTAGACGGTGCAACAGGATCGAAAGAAAATTTGAGCGAAAGGGGGCGTGGAATCGAAATCACGGGAGGGCCGTTCAATCTCTCCGTCGAAGCAATTATCGAAAAACGAGGGGATAAGCGGCGACGATTATTCGTCGGTTATTAGAGCGCGAAACACGGCGGTCGCGTCGACGGGGATAGGAGGAAAAACACGAGGACGAAAAGGGGGAGGGGCTGGTAACAGAGCGGGAAGCGAGAGGGCGAGAAGGCTCGAGAGGGTTGTCGATCGCGGGCCAGCGGAAAACGTCGAGGGCGAGGATCGACGAGCAAGCGACACGATTGGATTTTTATTTCGGTTTAATTATCGCGAGGGCAGGTAATCGGCTCGCTCGTTTCCTCGAATCACGGCCCATTACGGTGCTCGTAGAAACGTGTCAATCAGTATGCGATATTAAAACTAATGGGTTTTAACATAAACAAATCAATACTCTCTTGTTTTTTTAACGTATCTTTATTCTTTGAATGATTACATTTCGATTCGGTGCAAATTACAGGTCAAGGGCCCCGATGATTTCCCAACATGACATCCGTCTATGCTGAGACGCGATGTTCTATTTGCAAAGCGATCGCAGCGCGTTCGTTGAATCGCAATCGCAGAAACAAAGAGGATTCGTTCGGATCGAGCCAACGGCAGTTTCTCCGGCGAGTTTGTAAGCACGTTATCGTTTCGCGGTCGAGCAGCGAGATCGGTGAGCGAGGTCCGGCGAAATGAGAGGATGGCCCATTGAAATTCGTAGCGCAATCGGTCCCGAATTAATCGAGGATCGTCGGACGAGCAGCGGAAAGGTCCATCGCGGCGGTCGGCGGAAGTTAAGGATCGTGGATGGACGCGGTGCGTGAACAAGGAGCGACGGACGAAGTAGGCGGCTCGGATTCGTCCAGTGAACGACGACAACGACGACGAGGACGACGATGAGGGAAAGCGGGCTAGCAGCAGATGCAGAAAGCGGAGTTTGAGTTGAATT
Source organism: Osmia lignaria lignaria (assembly GCF_051020975.1). Taxonomy (NCBI): domain Eukaryota; kingdom Metazoa; phylum Arthropoda; class Insecta; order Hymenoptera; family Megachilidae; genus Osmia; species Osmia lignaria. Next base: position 8,252,454 of record NC_135033.1, on the reverse strand, counting down.
TGAGTGGTGGCTCGTGAGGCAGGGCACGTAGCCACGAGCTGCGCAGCCCGCATAACAAACGCCTCGACGGCAGTCTCGAACCGACAGCCTGTAGCCTCCAGGCTCGCGTGCTTTTATGCAGACACTGACCTTCGTGTTCCACCCCTGCCACCCTGACCCCGCTGCCTCCCCTGCTTCCCTCCCCTCGACGCTACCACCACCGCCTCCACCACCGTCGCTCCACACACCGGTTAACGGGGAAAGTTTGAAATTCGGGTGCAAGGCCACCGGAAACCCGGTTTAAGGCCGATCCAAACACGACCGTAGCGTGCTAGATCCATACTTGTACTTTCAGTGAAGAAATAGGAAACAGGTAAATACGCGCCACTCCAATTGTTCAGTTGTTGCGTATTTCGCGAGGCGTACGCGACGAAGCGACCGAGCAAGAAGAAAGACGACGGATCCGGAAAGGAGAAGAAGGGTGTCGCGGCGCGGCGGTCGGGCGACGGTAGTGGACAGCGTACGAGACATTAGCACACAATCGAACGAATCCGAATCCGCAACCGAATGCGAATGCGAATGCGGTGCGCCGGAGGTCGGAGGTCAGACCGCCAACTTGGTCCCCATTGTGTCGGCGGTCGTTCTCGGCTTCTCCTGACCAACCCCTCCGGCCCTTCCACCCCGCTCGATCCAGTCCGCGCCCATTGTTCCGCCGCTTCCACGCTTACGAATCAGTTTAGTCGCGCAATACCATTCGGTCAGCCGCCAGCGTATTTATTATTATTTCATGCCGGCCAACAGGAACAAACGAAACGCGTATCGGCCGCGTTCCGCTCCCTCGATCCGCCTCGTAGGAATTCACCCTCTCGTGTAAATAATCTCCTCTTCTCTTCTCTTCTTCTTTACAGTACGTTTTCGCGTGACAGTAAATTGCGATCTCTTCCAAACGATCCGCAGCGCCGATCGCTGTCGCTGTGTAAACCATAACGATCGGTTCTTTACAAGGGATTGAAAAAGGGGCGAAAGAAAACTGTCGATTGGTGCGTTAACGAGGTCGCAGGAAGGCTCGGTAACGCGGGCGTGCCCGACGCGACCCTTTGTGGCCGCGAAAGGCCAACGCGACGAGCAGCTCGGCAAGAAACGGAATACCGCGAAACAAGCGAGTTTCGTCTCTTTGTCTTCGATCGTCCCGCGATTGGCAGCGCCCGTTCGACGGAGAGTCGCGACGGGATCGGCAGGAGCAAAAAGGAGCCGGGCCAGACCGAAGCAGTCCCTTCTTATCAGAGTGGACGGAGCGACCGGTCTCTGTCTCTTTCTCTTCATCTTCCTCTTTCTCGACACGCTCTCGAATTCGGGCTGCGCGATTTCGTCGCGCGCCACGTCCCCGTGAAACGTCGTCGATCCCGCGCTGCGACCTCGCGGTTGGTCGCCGGAGATCCGGCGGCAGGCTTGCGGTGGGTGTCGACCACCCTCGAACCGTTCGCTTTTTCCTCGCCGTTAATTGGCCTCGCTATAAAACGCGAAGGTTCCGCGCCCGGTCGCTCTTACACAGAGCCACGCGGACTCTCCGTGGCTGAATCGACGCTCGAACGAAATCGACTCGGCAAAAACTCGTCTCTCCGACCGCATCGATCGTCCACGTCGAACGATCGCGGTGCTCTTCGATCCGCGCCACGCGTCCCTTTTCTCCCTTTGCCCTGCTCCGCGGTGCCGATCCACTCCAAGAAGCGTCCATCGCTTCCACGAATCGAACCCGCTCGTCCGCTTCGTGTCTTTACGATTATCGCCGCTCGAGTTTCCAGCTCTGCCGCCCCGTCTTTGTGACAACCGTTATCCTTCTACCTCCTCGACATCTTCGAAGCCTCTTCCTGTTTCACCAACGAACGAGCCAACTACCACTCGTTTCGTTCGATTCGATCCCACGCGAACCCTCGCTGTCTGGATCGTTCTTCGACCAGCGTCGGCTGTCTAAACACACTTTAAAGATTTGAAAACGTAATGGCGACGGGCTTTGACCAGATTTGCATGTCGTGGCTGCTCGCATCATATATCTGGATTTAGCGCGACGCTCTTCACCCTGCCGCGCCACGATTCTCTCGCGTTCGGGGGTGAAAAGCGGCGCAGGGGTGCCTTCGGGATCACGGGAAGATCTCTGTCGAGGACGGGAAGGCGAAAGAGCCGAGCGGAAATACACGACGCGTTAACACCGCTGGATTATCCGATGAACCTATCCGTCTCCTCTTTCTCCTGTCGTGAATCGAGCGTTCCCGAAAAAAGTCGTTACCCCCGGCGATCTCTCGCAACCCTTCGACGCGTTAACGAGCCCCGATCGATTCCGTTTCGACTCTCTCGCTCGAGGTGCGCAGTCGAAACGTCACGTACTCGCGTACACGTTTGCAGGCCAGGCAAGAACCGAAGCGGGCAGGCAGGAGAGGCTCGCAGCCAGGCAACCGAGTGCTCGAGCGAACCAGCCAGTCGGCCAAGCACGCACGCGTCCACGTGCATAATGGGGGTGTATAATACGCGCGCGTGGAAGACAATGGACGCATTGTGCAGGTAGATACGTATACATACATGCAACGGGCGTACAAGCCGAGCGTCGTTTCGGCATATTGACAGACTAATGATCGCGCGGAACAAAGGCCAGACCGTCACGTGGTCACGTGGTCACGTGATGGACCGTTTCCGGCGCGGCGAAGCGCCGCGGAGGCCCGCGACTGCATTCAACCCCGACCGACCGCTCAACCGACCGGTAGACCTACAGACGACGCGCATCAATCAACCGAACCGTTCCACCTTTCCGACTGATCGGACTCCTCTGCTAGTTTTTGACTTTGCTGAACATTTCTAAAAGGAATCGCTTCGAATATCATTTGGTCGCAACGGATTTCAACCCTTCCCTACGGAAATGTGTCGAAAAGCGTGACGTTGAGAGACGATTTTCATCGCATATTTTTAAAACGCCACGGTTCGAGCGACGTTTCAGTACGCCGCACGGGCCAGCGCTTTTAAAGAACGTTAATTATACGATTTAAAATTTTAATACGCCAGACAGCTGTAGGTTGATTTTCGAAGGACAGGAGACTCGCATCGGTTGACAATGTTTAATTTGCCGGCCGATCGATTTCCCGGTTATCACGGCCGGTTTATTTTGTATCGCGCGATTTTGAATTTTCCCCCGTCATTATAGCGTGCTGGTCGGTGTTAATTTTTGACGGACAAAAGGGGCGCGTCAATCGCGCAAATGGACGCGACGAAACAATCGGGGGGCCCGGCGCGGTGGTGTCGCGAGAACCATACGCCCCGCGTCGATATCCGGCTGTCGTTAAAATCAGCCGGGCAAACAGGAATTCGTCGAATTAATTGGACACGACGCTTCGACGTCCGGACGTCGATCGAACAAAGGATCGGCTCTCCAACGATCCGGTCTTTTTCTTTTCTCTTCTCTCGTTCTCTCGTTCTCTCGTTCTCTCGTTCTCTCGTTTGTTCCGAACGGGGGCATACGAAGAAACGTGTGTTCGATCGCTTCCGCGTTTGCCGCAAACAAACCGGCGACACCGTTAGAGAGAAACGATCCTAGATAAATTAGCCATCGAACGCGGGTCTTAACGACGCGTTAAGTGACGTTTAAAAACGACGTCGTCGACTCGGGGGCTTTACGCGTCCCCTTCGCGAAAGGGTGGCGCTCGGCTTTCCGTAGCTATTTTCGATCTCTCCGTGGGGGTAGAAACGAAAGGGTTGAACCTTCGAGCGTGGCAGTCGCTTTAAATGCATAAATAACGAGTGGCCTGTTAGCGGAATGCCATTGGCCGTGTTACTGTATACAGTTTCCGTTTACCCCCGTCGCGGCAAGAAGAAGAAGAAAGGCTGTTAATTTTTTCCCCCGTTTCGAAGCGACCGAGCAGCGAAACGGTTAATTGATACGAATTGCTTGGCAAGGCCGTAAGTTTGCTCGTTAAGCACGGATTTCGCACCCATGTCGCACCCTTTCCAATTAAGTCGCGCCCGATGACGGTACACGAGCATCGAGTCGCGATATTCAGACGCCCGAGGAAAGCCGGGGCTTAAAGTTTTCGCGCCGTTCAGAAATCGGGAGATTACTTTCCAAGAGAATTTTTACGTTTCATCGAGAACCTCCACCGTACTCGTCGTTCACGCGAAAGAAAAAGAAAAAAGAAAGTTAAAAAGAATTGACGGTGGATCGTTAACCGGGATGGAAAAGTGGTCGGAGATCGGGGGTAATTTGAACGTGTTCGAGAGAACGATCAGGTGGCATTTGGCGGTTTGCTGGCTCGTTTAGGCAGACAGAGAGACGGCAGTCGGTTGTCGGGAAGCTCGTTGCGGCGACGAACACGGCGTTGTGGCTCCCTCGAGCTCGCCAGTTCCCTCCCATCCTTTTCTCTTCCTCTATCTCCCTGTTCCCCGCTCTGTCCCTCTATTCCTCTATCCGTCCGTCTATCCGTTCGCGTTCGACGTTCGTGTGTTTCCCCGTCCTTGTTGCACTCGAACCGGCTGTTCTCTGGCCCTCGCCTATCTGCGAAGAGTGAGAGATAGCGGCGAGGACGAGAGGAGCTTTCAGGGTGAACGCGTACAGTTGGTAACGGAGCGGGTTTGGACGCGGGGGATCACGGGAGAGAGAGGAGAAGCCGCTAATGAGGCCGTGTGTAATTAGGGAGCTCTCGCGGCCTAATGAAGCGCTTACCTACCTTACCTACCAACCCCCTTCGTCTCCCCGATGCCTCGAGAGCCTCCTACACACCTCGACACCGAGGCCAAGCCACGAGGAACACCGTGCCGTGCCGTGCTGCTTGGCCACGACGTTACGGTTCTTCTTTCTCACCGTCCACCGAGAGAGACTGCGGCGGACCGGTCCAGGACGTCGATCGATCCTCTTCTCCGCTTCTCGCCACCTTCTATCCGATGATCACGCTCCGAGCCGAGACACGGACGCAGAGAGTGCCGTCGCAAGCACCGACGCCCCGGACTAACTCCGAGAATCGGTTCGTTCGTGCTTCTACACCTCTTCCTCCTACGCGGCCCATTACGGGATTAAGCGGTCAGCGACGCGAGCGATAAATTTTCATCGAGATCGTCGAACGATTACTCTGCTCGCGTTTTCCCGGGCCTCGAACGCGAAACTTACGAATGATCGAAGCTCGCGTTCTTCGTCAACGACGAGGAAGGTCCATTAGGAACGCTTTTAAGAGCGTGCTTCGGGATCACGGGCCCCGTCCACCGAACGACCGCGAACGATGCGTCCCTGGCCGTGAGGGAACGGGGGTCTAAGCGTGGGCCCCTTATCTCTCAATTCACTCAGCGAGAGCGAGCAAACGTTTCCTCGGTATCCTCTCGGCGAGAGGGAGAGAGAAAGCGAGGCGGAGGGTTGAGAAGACACGGCTACCGGAATCACGACTTAGCCGTCTCCACTCTTCACGGATCGACCCGTTATCTCCCCGGCCATTTGCATATTAAACTAACTCACAACGCGCGGCATATTTCAGGGAGTGCAGCGTGCGCTCAATCGTGCCGGAGCCGGAGAGAGCATCGTCGTGAAAGAGATAGATAGAGGAGCAGGCGAAACAAGCGGATGGCGTAGAAGGAGCGGGTGGCGAACGTCAGTGAAAGCGAGAGAGGAAGCCGAAGCGTTCGTTTCGCGTGCAGCAAAACGCTTTCTTTAACGGCCAACTTGTTTCCAATATGCATTGATAAACCTGTCCGCGCGCGAGCAACGCCACCCTGTTCCACCCTATACCTTCCCCACTCTCTCCCTTACACAACGATCGAAGATGCCTCGTTTCTTGATTGCCGACCGGATTACTTCTTCCTCCGGGCCACTCATGGATCATCGGCTCCTCCGAGGTATTCGCGGATAAATTGCAATCGCCGCTGCTGCAATTTTCTCCGCGTCCAAGCCCGATCGTTCTTCGTAGATATATTCGCGTGGCGCAAAAGAGACCACGATGGAAATTGAGCACCTTGGGAAATTGAACGAGCCAAAGTCCTGTGCTCGCGTCTTCGTCTCGTCGTCGCTTAATCAAACAACCCAGCCGTTTGCATATTTTTTTTTTCACGATTTTAATTCTCTCGACCGATCGACGCGTCGATCCGCCACCTTTAACGGCCGTTAAACTCGCGGCCTTTGGTGTCCGCGACACTCGAATCGAAAAAATCGAGCTTCCTTCGACCTTCGTTCATCATCCGGGACGTTTATCCAGTGAAAAGATTATTCCGCGATGGTCGGGAACGGTACCGAGAGGTCTCCGCTGGAAAATACACGTCCACCCATCGGATCGTCGACATTACGCATTCCCGTAAACGGATCAGGATCGTTCATCGAATGTTTACTAGCCGGCCGGTTATTTACGAGGTGCCGGCAAGCGACGGAAAGCCGTGCATCGTGGAATCCGACGCTTATGGGCAGAGGACGAATATATTACGGCACGACAGCAACCGATCGGCTTCTTCGATGCCAACTCCCGGTGGCTGCGATCGCGAGCCTCGCTCTCGCCGCTCTTAACCCTCGATAGCGCGATAAATTTCCATCCTATCCGCTCGTTTTTCCTTTCGTTCCTACCGTCGCGGCCAATTTGTACGGTATTCCGAAACCGCGCCGCGTCGATCCTTCGATTTGTGAGAAACCGATTGCGATTCGTAATCGCGAATAGCGATGTCGAATTGTGAATTAAGTTCCGTGAGGTAATTAATATCGAGCGATACCTAATAGAATACGAATTTGAGAAAGAAGAAAAATCGGACAACCGAGCTTTACCGAGAAGAGAGGGTGCGAGGTGTCCGCTTGGCGTGTAACCGAATAGCGATGCTAATCTTGTCGCAGTCCGTGGATGCGTGGAATGAGCTAGTGGCCCGCGTGTCTGGCAACCATCCGAAGAGCAGTTCCAGTACAAGTTCGAGTTCCAGTTCCAGTTCCAGGGAGGACGGTGTGTGTCCCTTTCCACCGTTAATACCCTTTATCGCGAATTAAGATGTTGTCGGGGTGTGGTGGTTCGGCTTCCCCTTTCTCCGAACACGGCCACCGTCGTCTGCCTCTGCGTTTCTCTTTCTTCCGACACGAATCGAGGAACCGGGTTAATTATTACCGGGAACAGGCAATAAACATCGAAGGAATGCGATTCACCGGTACGATTTAACGAGGACGAAACGCATCGCGATTACTCTTTCGAGCGTGTTCCGCGCTTCGAAACGGGGGAGCAGTTTAAACGCGATCGCGGTAGAAACCGAGGTTTTCCACCAGCAGCGGGGTGTGATCGGTTGGCGAACGGGGCGACGTAGGAAATCGGGGGTACGATTCTCTCGCGAATCGTTCGGACGAACAGAGTTTCGGCAAACAGCTTGCAGCGTTTGCACGGACAGGTAATACAGACGGTCAGGGCGGCTAAGTATATACAGGAGGATGGTATTAATGACGCACGCGCGTTAACGCTGGCACGCGTTCGCAATATTATTTATTATTTATGCTAAGTTATGCGGAGCCAGTGCATGGATACCATAGGCTGGCCAGCGGCCACGGTCTGCCGTACGTCTGTCGGTGGCCGTCATCGCTCGGCATATTTATATCAATTACCTGTTATTCCCGCGGCTCGGATTATTATGTAAATGATCGTGTTCTGTCGCGTCGAATCGCGTCGCGTCGGATGTCAGCGTAGCTGGACCTATCGTTCGAACGACAGCTCTCGGTATTCCACCGATCCGTTTCATCGTTAGAGAAATACCTGCTAGAATATTTATCCTCACCGGAAGATAAATCCGTTCGGATATCTCGTGGCCGAGTCGCATGAATTTTGCATCGCGTCTCGCAACTGTCACCGTTCTTATCGCTCTAACCCATCGCGCCTCTTTTAGCAAGTCTCGGGACACGCGCGAGCAACGTATCCACGAATCGGTTGAACTTATTCACCGGATATCCTCTGCTACGGTCAAACGGGTCGGCTAAATATACTCGTGCGTCTCTTTAACATCCACCGAATGATATTAACCCTTATCCGATGCCAGCTGATTCGTCCATATTTTATTCGACGTTGAGGAGAATCGTTTATTTATTTCCTGTACCTTACGAAAAGCTGCAGTCGAAATCCGAGTTCGGAATCCCGCGGCGCTTTTCGGTTTCGATGAAACGCCTAAACATCAATCGGTCTCGAAAACTGGTCGGTAATTCGAGTTTAGCGACGAACCGGTGAAAGTTTGGTCTCCCAGCGAGGGTAGAACGTACGCGGTGTGTGTCGGGTCAATAGATGACCGGTGGTGGAGACGGTGGTAGAGATGGAGGTCGGTAGGTAGAGGGTACGGAGGGGGGATGAGTTCTCTCTTGGTGGGTAGAGGGTGATGCATCCGCTGAATATGTATGAGGCTCGCGACACCCCGTAGCACACCGAGAGACGACCCGAAGCACCGCTATCTGTGGGTGATAGTGGGTATGCTGTATGTCTCGTAGGGGTCTGCGGCCGAGTCGCGCGGTGGAGCACCGGGAGACGCTGGGCTTTCGAGGGGGTTAGAAGGGGCTTTCGGGGCTCGGCTGGCTGCTAGTTCTGTGGCTGCGAGAGCTTATATCGCAAGAACCAACCCCAATGGAAACTCGAGCCTCCGAGGAGCCTCACCCATCATGCACACTCTCTCACTCTCTCTCTTTCTATCTTCCTCCACCTCCACCATCTCCTCCTCGTTCCTGCTAACCTCCATCCAAAGGTTCCTCTTATACCCTTCGTATCTACTATATCGCGTCTTTGCCTCCTCCTACTTCATCTTGGCTAGCACTCAGCTCCAGAGGAACCGTCCCGCTATCTTCCGAGACAAAGTTACCTCGTAATTCCTTCGCGAACAGATGCCGATATACGCTAACACGCTCCCTCGACCCACATCCACCCCCTTCGAACCTCTTCTTCTCGTCTCCATTCGCGATTTGTCGAAAAAAATTTCACGAGCAAGACCGTTTCGAGTAAACCAATTTCGAGTATCAAACAGGAAGTTGAAACGTCATTTCGACGGAGGGGTTGATCCGTCGATGAGAACGGTACGATATATATGATCCACTAAATAGGGAGGACTGCGCGTGAACGACGAATCCCGCAAGACAGCATGAGATATTGCCGGATTAGGGTGCATTATAGTTTTAAGCTCGTCCTGTTAAAAGCCACCGGTTCTCATGCGGAGAAACCGTCTTGTTATCAATTTCGCGTAAATTGGAAATGAAAGGATCGCGTAGCGAGCAAGGGGTTAATGTAGGTCAATAAAGCGAAGGAATGGCAGGAGCCGGGGTTGTTCGCGATTCGTGGCGAACAAAGTTCTTGCGGGACGCGTAACGGCACGCACGCTGCTCGTTCGAAGGATACGCTAGGGGTTGCAAGGCTTATCGAGATCGTCCTCTCAAAGGGTACAGACAATTCGCGCGGCAACCCTTTTATTCGAGGGTAAGTCGTGCGCGATGGAACGGCTCGTTGAGCGTCACTGTTTTCTCCAAGGGTCGGGCGTGAGGAAGGGTTGATCTAGGCAGAAACGGGGCGGGTGGTGCAGAGAGTTGGAGGAGAGACTGGCAACGAGGGGGAAAGGAAAGACCGTGGTGATAATAAAGCAGACCGGCCGCGCAATAAAATATATCCTGAAACGGAGGCGATGACTCGTTTAGACAGAGAAAGGGGGCGCGCTTCATTAGCGAGTCCAAGTTCATCGCTAACCCCTTAGGCTCGACCGTTCGCTCTTCTTCTAGCCGCAGCCCTTTTCGATTCATTCCACCGGGGATACGCCAAAAATCCTCGGATAATTAACCGTTCCACGGGCATCCTCGCCTGGAATGCGACCGTTCAATGAGCCTGGAATGCCGAACAACTTCTTTCGCTAAGCTCCGGCCCTCTATTCACCACGCTGGTATGGGTTCGAATTGACCCTGTCTCGGCCACACGCGAACACCGCTAATGGCATTAACGTAAATTCCATATAATGAACATTTTCACTGTTTATTCTTCGAACAAAAGGAATTCAGGAATCGCGAAACGCCGATTAGTGTCGCAAAACGATCTACCAAAAAATGAAAAAGGAACGCGAAGATAGAGTCGTTAGAGAAAGCGAGCAGCTGTTCCTCCGGAAGATGCCGGCCAGGAAAAGACGTATCTCGTAAAATCGGCGAAAAGCTCCGGTCCGAGGGATGGTCCAGGGGAGGATGGTTGGTTTGAACGACAAACGGGCCGGCAACGAGTACGGAGACAAAAACTGAGCGAACATAGCCCGAGAACGGCGGGAAGAAAAGTATAACGACCCATGGAAGGAGAAATAACGCGCGACTTTAGTACGTTCTAAAACTCCCATAAAGCCGGCGTACGTCAAACTTTTCAATTTTATGTTTCAACGTTTCGTCCCCTCCCCTACCTCGTTGCGCCACTTAAGCTTTGTCTCCTTTATCGGTTACGGAATTGATCGAAAATTTGCGAACAAACGCAGGAAGACGTATAGGTATCATCAGACTTTTGAAGGTAAAATTAGAATTTCGACGTAGATATTTTGAAAGGCTCTTCCGAAAGGTTGAAGGCTATCGTATAACCACCCCCCTTTTTTCTTTCTCGCGCGGAAGAATTCCCGTGCGTGTAAAAACAAGCTGACAAAAGAGGGAACGCCTCCCTCGGATGCGCCCCCATTAGATGTTTATCGAGAGTGTGAAAGAAACACGATTAAACCTGCGAGGAAATCGGATGCCCGACCGTTCACACGTTCCGTTATTAAGAGAGCGTGTTGGTGCGATTGGAGCTGGTGCGAAAAGACGATCCACGGTTGTCGTTGCATCACGGTGCCGCAGATAGGCATCTAAATAGAGATCCTCGGCCCTTTGAGCATATAATTTGGTTTTCGATGCGGGGACAGCTGTCGCTCGATCGAACTTCTGGCCGACCCGGACCGAAGGGTGTCGCGATCACGATCGTCACGAGCAGTCTTCCCGCGCTTTGATCGCAGATTACGTTCGTTAGGTCGCAAGGGCGGTTGAGGAAAGAAAAAAAAGCTCGTTAGAAACTAACGCGATAATCGAGGAAAAATCATGGCGGCGTTTTCTAAGCAATCGACGAAGGAAGGGTCAAGGAGAAGAAGGTGGTCGCGTTAACGTGCGAATAGCCACAGGGTGGTTTGATTATAGACAGAGGGGGGTGAACGGGACGAGTACCTGCGAAGCGAATCGAACGCCAAGTGGCCCGGAGCATTTGATGTACTTAGGCAAATGTGGCACCCACTACGCGTCGAGCATCGACGCGAGAAGAAAGAAGAGAATAGGAAAGGGAAGACGGGGTGGCGAGGCCAGAAGGCCGTGTGATGTATTTGTAAAAAGGTGTCGGCCTGGAACTAAGGAGGCCCGCTTGAACTGCGCCCCGAGGGAGCGTAACCGGCGCGCCGGCAGGGCAGGGAGGTGGTAGATAAAAGAGAATTGTATAAAATGGGGTGTACGGCCCCACGAGCTGCGAGTGAGGGGGCTCGGCACGAAGGCGGGAGAGGTGTTCGATGCCCGTGGGGCACCCTGCGAGCAGCTAGAAACGCCATTTTGCAGCTCTCGGAGATCGTGAAATCGAGCAAAGAGCGAGTGAAACATGAATTCGCATTCGACGAAAGGAAGGAAGAGCAACGACGAGGACGAGGGGACAGCAACGCGTCAGGCCGATCTGTCAAATTTCATTTCACGCTGGCGAGAACGGGCACGAGCAACTCGATGGGGCCGGATAAGGATCTGCCGACACCTACGTACTTGCGTACCCCGGCTTCGCCTCGACACCCCCTAATCTGTCACCGCAGACCCCATAGACGTCGAACGATCCTCGCCAAAAGAGACGTCAAAATATCGCGCTTGCACCGCTGCAACTCACGACGAAACGCGTTTTGATCGCGAGGGAAAGACGTCGCGCCACATACGACGAGACGTATCGTAATTTCCGCTGGATTTTTCAACGTCTACGTTTCTAGAAACGCAACGAAAATGGAATTTTCATGCCGTTCCGTTGAACACCAGCATTATTCTTGTTTCAACCGTGTCTGCTGTTCTTCTTTTCCTGCTTACATACGAGCGACGCGAAATGGGAAAAGAAGTTAGGAAATCTGGAAAGTGTATTTTTTAAGAGGAAGAGGAGAGGAGATTTTAGTCGAGCGTGTGTATCGATCGTGGAGGACCTTGATGCGCCGTATCGTACGGTCGGTCGGTCGGTCGGTCTCATGCTAGAAGCTTTGTCACTCGGAGCACGTACTCGGGGCAAGGACCGACGCCGCAAGCTCTCCGCCTCTCTCTTTCTCTCTCTCCTCTCCTGCCTGTGTCGCTCTCCTTCTTACTCGCTCTTATCGCCCTACCTTTCTAACAACGCGCCATTGTGTTCCGCCACGCTGGAAGCCTGTATATTCCTTGACGCTATGGATTTTCCGAAAGCGTTTCGCTGCTTCGCGAGTATGCCGCGCATCGTCTCGCCTCGCCTCTCCAGCCCTCGCGCCGCCGCGCCCTTTTTCCTTCTCGAACTTTGCGCGGAAAACGTGGACGAAAGCTCGCGATCGAGCGACATCTGTCACGAGGACGAGATGCGATCGCGCGATTCGTTTCCGCGGAATCGCGTTGCGAAATCGACCAGTCAGCGAGGATGCGCTCGACGATGACGCCACGAGTAACCAAAATGAGTCGAGGATGACACGACGGCTCGATTCGATTCGATCGTGCGAACGGAAGCCAATCGCGTGAGTCAGACGCGAGCGAATCCGCGGCACGTTGAACAATGCCTGCCGACCGACCAAAACCGACAATCGAACACCGTTCTGTCGCCGACGCCTCGTTCCTCTACCCAGTGTCCGTTAAACGCACTTCTTCGCCTTCTTAAAAATAATTCTGCATCGCTTCTCGCGCGATGCATTTTTCAAATCGCAGCATTGAGCAAAACATAGCTGGTCCCGCGAGACGCGGCGCGATACCGACCTCGTTACCGAGGGCCCGTCTTCGTCGCGAATTATAAAGTTCTTAGGGAGTTTGTCGGCTCGTTTTTTCGATCAACTCGAAGCCGAGGTGTTATTCGCGGGCTCGACGAGCCAGTCCGAAGCAGCCCGTTATTTAATCTTCGACCAGCTCGTTATCCGGCAATTATGAAGACTCGCTCGAATCGATGACGAGTTTTTAACCCGTCTACGATACGTTTTTTCCATCTTCTTCCGGTCGACGGACGAGTATAAAGAAAACGTGGTCGTTCAGAGACACCGTGTACGTTTGGAATGACGGCCTCGTCCAGATATGGTAGACCCTTCCTTCCTCTGCACGGTTCGCCCCCGAGTGGCGTAGATTTCAGATAGGTAGGGGTACGTAACGCGTACGTATACGCGGCTGCCGAGTACGGGAAGTTTCGGTGCGTAAGCTGGCCGAGTCGAGCCGATAGCGTCACCTTTCTGTTCCATTGAAATCCCCTTTAAAATTCGAAACACGAAAAACTCGAGAGCCCGTGCGCTCCATCCTGGTGGCCCGTCGAGGCCGCTTGGCTGCCTCGTCCCTGGCTTTCTCTCGCTCGTGTTTTCGCTTTCAAAACCGAGCCAATACCTCTATCGAGATATACACCGATGAAAAATCGGTCGAAAAGTTCTTTGAAATCTCGAATTTTAAGAAGTGCCCGGAATTTCACGAACTTCCCTTCCCACGATTACGCGACGACTGGAATTCGCCGTGAATGATAACGCGTCGAGGCGGCAGGAAATAATAAAGCGATATCCGGAATGGAGAAAAAAATTACCGGCGTATTAGCGGACGCCTGCGGGGGGTCTTTGACGAGCTAGCAAGAGAAAAGATGAGGCGATATCTATAACCGTATAACGCCATACGTCGCCACCGGTTGTTGCTGCTGGTGTACGGAGCTAACTGGTGGTCCCTATTGGCCAATAACGCCCTTCCCCGTAACATAGTGGCACAATAACGTAGGTTCTTTATGCGAGTACAGGGCAAATAGATCACATTGCTGACTAATAAGCCCGCTGGTGCGACGCCGTTCTCCCTTCGACTTTTTCCTCCGTCTTTGCTAACGGTCTCTCTCTCCGGTCCGTCCCCATTCGGAACGGCCTGTTTCCCCGCTTTTTCCCTGGTTTTCTTCCGAAATTCCTACCTACCCCGTCTATCAATAGCGTTACGCGTAGCCTTTGCGCGCAGAGGGTGTCCGGCATTGTGATGCTAATGCGAAACGCAATCGATCCGGCTCTCGTTACGTCCTCGTAAGCCACGAGAAAAAGCCACGAGACCTCGTGAACTTTGACTTTTCTCTTTTTTTCACGGGAATCCATGGGAATCCACGAAAGGACTTCGACGAACGAGTAGCATCGCAAAGAGATTTTCTGGGAGGGGGGGGTGGATGTTCGGGACGGATGGTCGGGTAACGGGTCAACGACAGAGACAGGAGCGATAGGATCTCGGATGGGATCAGAGGGTAGGAATCGCAGAGACGGTGAAGGCAACCGTCAGTCTATATTAAATCGCAGAGCGAGGATAATACTTCGAAACTCGGAGACCGTCTCTCGATTACCGGTCTAATTATCTGGCAAGGCAGGATAGGGCAACCCCATCTTCCGGAGATGGAATTGCCAGTTCCCACCGTCCTTCCAGTTACCGACGTCGAGTCTACCCTACTACCGAGGTCATTGTTACGTCGTTACTACCCTTTAGTACGGTTCTCCAGCCAATTTCGGTCCGGCACGACAGCTACGATTTCCGCCACCCCTTCACGGCTGACCGAGTACGGATTTCCCCGCGAAATCGATCACCCCTTCCTTCCTCTCCTACCTTCTTTTCTCGAACGACCAAAGGGAGCCCCTTGGTCAGCGATTCGAATCTACAAACCGATTCGAATTCGATTCGAACCTAACCCGACTCGCGTTCCTTTCCAACCTCGGACACGATGGAAACAGACGAAACAAGGGAATTTATCGCGGTAGGTGGCAGAGTTAAGCTAGACGACGAGGACGAGGTCGGGCCTGCAATCAATACCGTTTCGGTATCACGTTGGAAACACTCTCTCCGAAACAGCCTACGTTTCGCTTCGGACGAGAGAACGAGAGAGGAGAGGAGAAGATGGTAAGGCGAAGGAGGCCGAGGAGACAAGGGAGAGAAGGGCATCGTATCGGATAGAAGAGAAACGCTGCCTCGGATGGACGAAGAAAGGGACGGAGGGGAGATGGAGACTTGGACCAGGTTTCGTGGTCCGCATACTGATAGGACTAGTGGTACGTAGGGAGCGAGAGCGTTAGCAAACGCCAAAACAGACTTGCTTCGTCATTGGTAAAACCCCGAGTGGAAAACAACGACCCTCTATCCGTACGATTCGATGTAATTATTCAAGGGACTCGTGAAAAACAGGACAAAGATTATCGAAACGATTTTCGAAACGGTTTTCAACTGGAATCGAAGGAGAGGTGAAAAGGGGCCAGGAGGTTTGTTGGGTGGCATTTGTACGAAGAGGCGCAGGTAGCCCGGAGCTATGGGGTGGAAAAGAGGTGGAGGAGGGTCAGGAGAGTGTCTCTTTCTCTTTCTCGTCTCTTTCTCGTCTCTTTTCGTTTGGCGAGTATGCTTCGTACGGCTAAGTGGGTACCCACTTCTGAATTGGCTCCCCTCGTTCCACTCGTTGGATCATCGTCGTTCGCCGAAAATTCGATCATTATGATTGCTTATGATGTAAATGATGCCCCGAGGCAGCAATTGTTTCCGTCAGAACGAACTCGTGGGGCTGCGGGTCTCGATGCTGCCGCCACGTCGCGCATAGTTCGAAACCGATCGAGTTCGACAGGCTGGCCAAGGCAGGTTCATGAAAATCGTCACGCGGAGAATTTTTCGTAAAGATCCCTCGTATCGGTGCTCGTTTATCGACGCACGGAAGTCGTCGAGGAGAATAGAACCACTCGCGGAGGGTTGAATCTCCTAATTTGCCCTCGGCTTCTTTACGACCGTAATTTTAAATTCCGGTGAAAAAGCGAACTATATTTAGGCGTTCAGCCTAAATAGCCCGGAAGGGGGATCGTTCCGCGTTAGCTGGAAGGTTCGGCTGGAAGAAGCCGCGAAATCGAGGCGAAAACACACGTGAAACGTTCGGGAGAGTCCGGCTTCGTGTAACGGAGATCTACGGGCTCCACCGCCTATTACGGTAATTTCACGGTATCCCGTCTATTCCTTAGCTCCGGAGGAGCACGACTAATTTCATTAGGGATAAAGATCATCATTATTTCGCGACCGTCCCGAAAATTGGCTGGCGTGCCTCTCTTTTTCGCGATACGGCTCTCGAACGGTCGACTTTCGAGCTTCCATCCACACAGCCCCGGGGGCCAGACCGGACCCCATCAACCGCCTTGTCTTTATTGTACCCCTGCAAACGAGTTTCGCTAACATTGTAGAAATTTTCGGCAGATCCGATCGATCCTTGATCACGGTGCGAGTATACAATTTACACAAAAGAGCAGTGCAACGTGAAAAGAAAAAATGTCTGAAGCAAAGGAGACCGTAACACTCGGTGTCGTGTCGCGTCGCGTCGCGTCACGTCGGTGACACGTCGCGTCGCCTCGCGTCACCTCGCGTCACGTAACGTCGAGGGTCCGTCGAATGGATCGGCAGGAACGAATCTCGCATCCGGTCGCCGGTGTACGCGTCGTACGATCGCGATAAATCGAGGCTCGATCGGTCGTCACGTAACTCACGTACACGAGAGCAAGCCTGGCTAGTCGGCTTTTTCTTCGGCCGGCTAGCCTCCGGTGTCCGGCGCTCGAAGGAATCTTTGGCGAACGCATCGAAACGGTAGTCGCCGGGAAAGTAGACGCAACATTCCCGTAGATTTTTCTCGGCGAGCCGCGTTCCACGGACAGGAAACGAAATCCTGGACGTGGCGCGATGCCGCTGCACCGATAATTGACCGTTGGACGGAAACTTGCGCGGATTGCTGAAATTGTCAGACTAGCTGTCGCGCGGCACAGCTTTTCCTCGGAAAACTCTGTCGGACCGGACCGACAAGAAGACGCTCGGTACCTCGCCAGATTGAATTGCAAATTGAACGGCGAAACGAAAGTTTATTACCGAGTTGCCCGTAGACCGCCGTGGATTCCTACGGAAAATTAAGCGGATATTACACCTTTCGATTTCATTTATTCCTTTTCTATATCGATTAACAAGACTGCGGTTAGTTCTCGTTTCGCGTTACGTTGCAATTCGACGAAGAGGCGAATACGTTCGGCAGGTATTTCGTGGTTGGTAACCAACATCGTTCCTTCCATTGGGCCAGTTATTATTTCTACGGTCGACGTGATTTATGCCTTTCCTCGGGACGAACGAAAAAAATCTTGCGCAACATCACGCGACGCCATAGCTAGCTGCCGGGAAAACGTTTGCGTCCTCGTGCAACGCGCCATTAAACGAACCGCCTGCTCGTAGACGCGAGCACGCGAAACAAGCGGAGAGAAACTGACAGCCCGTTCCAACATTACCTATCGTTTATTACCTATAACGCTTATTACCTATCGCTCAAAAGGATCCAGCTGCCTCTGTCGCCCCCGATCCCGGCCTAACCGACTAATTGTTCCCTCTAATTGACCAGGTTCTCAGGCTTGGACGCTACGCCGCCGCGTTCCTCTTTCTCTTTCTTTTTTTTTCCCCACCTTCGAACCGCCTGAAGAAAAGAATTCATCGCCGAGACTTTTCCTCCTGCCCGAAAACGAGACACTGTCGGTCGGAACGCGAACCACGAGACTCGTTTCCGGTGAAAATCGTAGGTGAAACGGAGCTGTCGGAATGATCGAAACCGTGAGAAAAGCTTGGCTCTTAGAGTTGAGACGTTTCATTCGACACAGAGACAATTTTGATCCGTTGGGAAACTTTTATTCGAGGAAATTTCAGGTTTCTTTATTCATTGAAATTTGAGAAAATTATTCTTTCGAATGAAAATGTTTCGTCAATGAGAACTGAGACGTCAAGAGTTAAACCACGCGGGATAATGAAAGTGGAAAAGTGTCGTGTCGCGACGCAATTTCGCGGTTATTTTTCGCGTGTTTCGCAGCCCTTCCGCAAAAAGCGATGCACGAGCGGCAATTACACACGTAAAGCGAAATATTAACAGCCGGCCTGTTCGAGCCGCCCTCGCGGAACAATTAACCGGGACTCGAAACGAGATATCGTCGATTCGTTTTCGTTCGCGTGACAAAACTCTTACGTGACAATTGACTAGCGAATTCTTTACAAGTCGCGCTTCCGCCGCGTGTTTATCGGCCGAGAGCCATTGACGCGGTACAAGCGTGGCAAAAGTTTCAGGAAACTCGCGGTTGAACTCGCGGCACGCGTCTCGATACCGCGTACCGACAGCGAGAATCGGCTGGCGCGTTGTAAACTTTGTAAACGCGTTTACTCGGACAAAATTGTTCCCGGCACGAAAGCGATTCTTGTATCGCCTAGTATTGTTTCGTTCTCCAGCGAAACGGAATCGCTGAAAGGATATAAAGGCGAGTCACGCGATAAAGCAAAACACCGTGGAGTACGCGTAACGACGATTACGAGCTGCTCGACAGTGCGTGCTTTCACGCGACGATCCGACCGTTGCGATCGCGTTGCGGACGACAGCTGCCGAATAAATGTTGAAAAAAAAAAAAGCGCTAGTCGAGCGAAATTTCGAGTGGCACCAGAGGGGTGCCCGTCCACCCCAGCGAAACACCCTTAGCCCGCGGGCCAAAAAGGCAGCGCACAATATTTCCTCGGCTCGATAAGTCGATCGTCGGCGAAAAGAGGAAAGAAAGTTTTCGTTGGTGCGATACCGTGATAATTCCGGGTATTAACGGACGGAAGAGACACGGACGTCGAGCGTATTTCAAGCTTTCGTCGGTGTCGCGGGCGGAAAAGGGGATGGGTCAGGTCGAACGGAAACAAGGCGCGAAGTTTATTCGCGTTTTGGCGGTGGTCCAAATTTTCGGGCGAAATAAAAACGGCGTAACACACGCTTCGTTACGTTCAGCGTCGGTCGTGTCGACGCGACGCGAGAAACGGCTCTGCCTTGTCGGGTTTAACGAAGTAACGCAGGCTAGACGTCCCCCGACGACGTGCCGCAGAAGGGTCGCCTCGTTGCACACCGCCAAGGGGCAAATTTTCGAGGGTGGTTTCGCGCGTCAATGCTTTATTAAGAAGCACTTGTTTAAAGGTAGCCCCCGTTTCGTTTCCGACAGCCAATTCGACCGCGACGTCTGTGTCACTCGGCTCAACAAATGGATGGAACGAATAAGCGTCGGCGCGAACGCGAAACCAGGGACCAGAGATCCGTTCACCCCACGGCGATCCGTCCTGTCGACCGTAATTGAAGTTATTGCAATATTGTGTCCTGCCAACCCGCCTGTCCTTCCGCCCTTCCCTTACCGAAACGTTTCACGAAACAACGAAAACTTCAACCCCTCTGTAATATTCCAACTAAGATCTTAGTTTCTCCTTATTTTCGTAGATCCTCTCGTTTGCGGCAACGGGCGACGCGACCACGCCTGCTTTAATCTACACCCCCGTAAGGATAATGGTTCCCAGGATATATACTCGCCGGGTACGACACGGTAAACCGCGACGACTCGATTAGAAGCGCGAAACGAAAGCAACGTTGAAGCTGGTTGTCCGATTATGGTTACAGGGGGTGAAAAAAAAAAATGGTACGTTTCGAGTCGAGTATGGCGCATGTTTTCACGGAGCGACATACGTTGGTGGACGATCGAAAAAAGGAATTCTTCGCCGTGCTATTTCTATCCCGTGGTGAGCAGGAAATTCAATTCGGACCGTGAATAACGACTAACAAACCGCAGTTATATCGTAAAAAGCAATGCACCGGGCTGAGAATTAATTCCGGCTAGCTCTCCACCCACCGAAGCCCTTTTTCCCTGTTGCTCTCTCTTTCTCTTTCGGTTCCAACTGGAACGGTCCCAAAATTCAATAAAGGCGAACGAGTACGAACGAGATCTCCCTCGGCTACGGCTGGCTTTCGTGCGGGGTAGCAGCTATACGGAGTTAGGAGAACCCCGGAGTCATCGTGCGAGGAAGGAAGGAGCCGGGGTGGCGAGAGGAGAGAGGGTGGAACGGTGCATACATTAGCGGGGACAGGGTGGAGATATTGTCTGAACAAAGGGATCGGCTCGTACCTATCGAAAAGGCGATTAAGCGAGGATAAAGTTATACCTCCCCACCCATTCGGTTCGCGTTCCCCGCTAAGCCACCCTCTAGTGTCGCCCTGGGTGTCGTCGATCGGTTTTGCGTTAAAATCGCTTCCTGGCCGCACGTGTGCGTCTCTCGGCCGATCGATCTACGCGCTTTACGATTAGCCGAGGAAAACGTTCGGTGAGCCGGTCTCGGATCGTAAATTGGTTTTGTTGCGTCCCGTCGTTCGAAGGAGGCGCGAAGGAAGAGAAGCACGTGGTCGGGATAGCACGTGGCGGGAGAGGTGAAAAATCGGCGCGGCAAAGAACGCGCAGCCGTTTTGTGGGCAGCGTTAAATGGCCCGTTGAAACGGGCGAACGCGAATGCTTTTCAAGCAGCCAACCACGGATGACGCGATAAAGCACGTCGACTAACGCGAGATACGACCAATTAGCCCGCGTGCCAAGTATGCGATTTAAGTCGGCTCTCGAGGTCCCGGCGGTGCCTGCCAACCGGTGCGATTCCAGCCGAAACGAAGCCCTTCTGTTGGCTTGCATATTGCGCGTTCCCGCGCTTAATCTATGGCCTTCCGTTTCATTTCGTCTCGTTTTCTTTCTTTTCTTTTAATTCGCGAGAATAACTGCTCCTACCGCCGCCATTCAATCATCGGTTCTCTGCCTACAGGTGCTCCGCGAGTGCATTCCATCGACGATGGAATTTAGAAGCGCTACGAATTTTTAATGCCATCATAAATTACCACTTCAGCGATTAGTTTATATTTTGAAACAAAGGACATGCATTGGATATTTTTAACTGCAATTGTTCCGATCTTCCACTTACCCCCAACGTGGTTGTTATCGAGCCCGGCGCAGCATCCTTCTCAACGTCGACATCCGTTTTTCCTTTTATTTTCTTCGTTGTTTTCTTCCTATCCGAAACAACCGTCTTTCTCCACCTCCCTCTTCCTCTTTCTTTGCCCTCCCCCCCTCTTCTTATCCGTTTCACCCCCACCCGTTCTCCGTTGATACTCCCTCCCCCTGGTGGGAAAGCCATCTCAGGGGGTCTGGCGGAGGTTCGAGGCAGGGGGAGGGCCGGCAGAGATCAGCGACCACGTGACCGACGTGACCGGAACCGCACGAAACGCGGAACCGCGTCCCGTCCTTCGTCGCGTCGTCCTCCCGCAGCTCGCGGTTCGTGGGTCGTGGTTGTCCAACACTCGTAATCTTTTCCCACATCCTCGTAGCCGTGTATTCCTGCCCCCCTGCTGGAAATCACGCACGCTCCCGCGACTCCGATATTCTTTGATCCTCGACCGCGAGGAATTTCCTTCCATTTTCGCGATAGGGACCGGACCTTTCTCCGTTTCTCCGTTGAGAAGCGTGCTGTACTAGCGACTGCTATCTGCCGCGGAGCGAGTCGACCGCGGGACTTTGGTATACTGGGAGTATGGTAAGTAGCTACACCCCTGCCACCACCGCCCCTCCCTCGTTGCCGCACGCCGTTCGTTCCCTCGAACGTCCCGAACCCGCGCCTCTCCCCTCCTCGCCGCGCCGTTCAACCAACCGATCCTATACCCCTCTGCCCTCCGCGGCAACGAACCGACACCGCTACCGACACCGCCACCGCCTCCAACTCTACCGACACGTACCCCTCTCGCCGATGCGTTTACCTCGCGGCGCTCCAGGGACGTATTCATCGACGATTTATTTCGTTCGTGCGTTCATATCGGCCTCCTTACTGCCCGCATGTTCCATCATTCGATGTTTATTAGAGATTGCGATTCCTAGGTATACTTTTGCAGGAAATTGCAATTGATATTTGAGAAATCCTCGTACGCGAAGGAGCACGCACCTGAGAGATCGCGACGACTGTGTCACGTTGCGGCGAACGCATGACAGACAATGTTTGCATGCTAACGTGTCTATTATAATGGCGACATTTGTTCCTCTTCCTTTCTCTCTCGCGCCTCTCGTAGCCCCTTCTCGTCGTTGCATTCCGTTTCACTTCGACGCGCGCATAAATTACCGCATTCAAATGCAAAAGCATGAACCAGACGAAGTTTTCCCCGCCGAACTGAACTTCCACTTCTTTCCTTTCAGAGAACGATCGTCCGCGGCGATGTTCTACTCTCCCGAATTCGGAGGACGAAGAGGGTTCGAGGCCCTAGCAGAAGGAAGGAACCGGTAGAACGCGGTGCCGAGGACGAGGAGAGAGGGCGTTTATTAGCAATTGTAATGCAAGATCGCGGAATGCATGGGATCCCCGCGATGCCTCGATACAACAGTGCCGGTACGCGTGTTCCTGGTAACACGATTCCCGATCGCGTTCACTATCTTCGCAAGGGCTTTGTCCCGCTCTGCTCGCCCCGTCAACTCCTAACATCGGGCATTCCTTCGAGCGAAGCCTGCGCGATCTTCCAAGATACCGAAATACCGAGTAAATTTCCACCGCGATTACCTCGACAACATCCATTCCTAATCGCTCGATAAACTTCTTCCTCCGAACTGACAACTGATCTTATCCAGCCTTGTAAGTATACTGGAATTATGAAAATTATTTTATTGAATTGAAACGATGCTGATGGAGAACACGTTTTACTAAAATTTTAGAAAATTAGAGGGTGGTAGGTAGTTTGGAAGATGGAAGGTGTTCTGCATCAGGTATCGATTTGTTTAATGGCGGTGTTGGTCGTTTACGGTACGTGGGAACTGATTTGCCGAATGCATGTGCGACACCATGCATGTTCCATGATGCTGCATGCAACTGCATCGCGAACAACGGTGTAGCGCGTTGTAAACCGGGATCGAGCGCACTTATCGCTGAAAGACGAGGCCTGGCAATAAAGAGTGACCGTATAAATATAGAACCCTTCCGTATAGAATCCATTCCGAGTAATTTATCCTGGTAATAAATATTTGATTTTAATTTGACATCGAAGAAACGAGCTTCCGCGAACGTTGTTGCCTAAAATAGTTTGGTACATCCGGTTCCGCAGTAAAAGGGTTGACGCACCAGGACACCCCTTCGATCGTAAAGACCACCCTCTGTCAAAATCGCTTCTAAATTACACGCGTTCTACTAGCGTTTGTAAGTTACGAAAGAAAGTTTCCATCTAAGCGCAACAAAAATTTGTCGGTACCCAAAGTAGGTGACAGGAAGTCGAGGGAAAAAGGCGGGAAAAAGTAACGGCGAGGATAGTGGAAGGTTGTTTGAACCGTTTATGTTAATCAGCCGTGACGTCATAGCGGCAATATCAACCCCAACTTTGTCCAGGAGTAGCCGAAACGTGCGCGCAGGGTGTATCACGCTCCTCCCGCAACCACCCTCCCTCCCCGTGTTAACCCTAGCGCGCACCCTTTGTCGACGTTAACCCAAAGTGAATGGACCTATAGTGCGCGCGTTACAGGGACGGTTTTAACTTCGGGGTGACTTACCCCGAGCGTTATCTATTTTGACAGCGCGGTACGACCGCGGTCAGTCGGGGGTTGATGCACGCCGGTGTGTCGGTAATTGCGTTTTAACCGTTCCCCGTATCGTCGCGATAAAGGGGGGTTGAAAAAAAGAATACTCGAAGACGCGAGTTCTTTTTTTATCCTCTCGAGACAGGCGGATGCGCAACAGCCACCCTTTCCCATCGATTTAGAATCATCAATCAGGTTGTTAGTTACGCGTCTACACGGCAGTTTGTTTTATTCCGACGGCATACGAAATCCGTTAATTTTCAACAAATTGGAAGCATAATAGTGGAACAGGCATTTATTTACAGCGAAGCCACGGCAGCGGCAACACGGCTCTGCAGGAATCATGGCCGGAACGTATGCAATATGGCATTCAATTTGCGACGGATTCGCTGTCTGGCAACGCAAACAACCGCTATTGGGTTCCATTTAATGAACCAAGCCAGAACCTTCGGAAGCATTTTTGCGTTCTGGGCTCGGCTTAAATTGCACCTACCCCTCGCTCCTCCTCGATCCACCACCGTTACCGTTTTACTCGTTTTTTCTATTTGCTTCCTGCGACTTACGCCTCGATGATTCTCCTCAATACAGTGCCCAGTCGACGCGTTCCTCGTATGGAGGTAACCGTATTCGATTCGTCGCTTACCTATTTGGTTCAGCCATGTTTCTCTTTGGATAAATACGGTTAGACGTTTAAAAGAGTAATTTGAAATGTTTCAGAAGATCTCTATACTCTTCGCCGTGAGTAGAGAGTAGGTTATCGCGATGGATTACGATGGAGGTAAATTTTTGTAATTCTCCATCTCTGTCCGCGTGTCGGATGTTGGTCTCTGGTCGAGCGATACAGGCAGTCGATCGACGGAGAGTCGCTCGTTAAAAATATGAAGGCTTAGGAGAGCAATCCTCTTAAAAAGTTCCTCGGGTCGTGGAAGGATAACGCGAGGATGGAGCGAGAGGGAAAACGGGACACCGGTATCGGCGCCGTATCGTTCGAGCTCGCAAGTGTCCGGTAAGCTAAGCGGATCCACCGTAATCCGGATTACGTATTTGCCCGGTTCTCTGCCCGCTGCCATCTCGATCTCGTGCCAGTCGGAGCTAAAGACGTATTTGCCTTCTGGCAACGCGCCGCCGTCTGTTGTCGGTAATCTGTTTAACGCCTCGCGACCAACAAGACAGCGAATCATCTTCTTTTTTCATTTCTCCTTTTTCTTCTCTCACCGTAAACAGCCTTGGTAATCAAGACGATCGACGTTATCGCGATTTCCGCGGATACGCTCGAGCTACTTTCAGTCCATCGTCATCATCGATCGGTAGCGATCTTTAAACAGCGCCATTAACGATTGCGTGCACAAGCCGAGGGGGTCGCGATCAAACGAATACGATGAAAGAGTGGCGGCATTAGGCGAACGTGCCGTGCATACTGATTTGCGGCTGATTGATTGGACCCCTTTCCACTCGACAACGGTGTGTGCACCACGACTATCCTGTCCTGCGTCCCCGCCCGTTCAGTTCGTTCGCATCGGCTGCTACCCGCGCGGCCCGGTTGATTCCGCCCCACGAGCTAGCCCCAACATCGTCGATATTATCGAGCAGCCTCTGCCTGCTCCGGCATCAACGTACCCGCGAATATTTGACGCGTCGCCTCTCGTCTCCTCTCCTCTCGCGTCACGTCGATACACCCTGATAATTGCACGATACACCGTGCAGAGAACCTTTATCCCGATATTTTTCCGGACGAATCCCGGCTACCGTTTAACGTTCATTAGCGCGCTTTATCGTCCTCTCGCGACGCGTCGTCGAGCGAAGGAAATTCGTGTCGTTTCGATTAAAAAAGAAAGATACACGGTGTAGATTTAGACGGGTTTTCGAATGGGTTTCGAAAGATGAAAAGGGAGCGAGAAAGATTTGGAGCAGGGCTCGTTGGTTATCGTCATTGTCTCAGGGACGGGTTACCCTGCGCGAACTGTTGGCCTGTAACGTAATTGTTTTTGACGCGGTAATTTTACAGTGTCGTGCGTACACGTACGAGACGCGTCGGTGGCGAAGCGTCGCGATAACCGGCGCGGCGCGGCGTGCTTTTCCTTCTTCTTTCCTTTTTCGACGTCACTCCGGCAGCCACGACAGCCTCTTCGCTGCTCCGGCAGTCGTCTGCCAAGTCGCGAGCCGCGGGTCCTTTCCATCGCTCGACAGCCGTTTCAACTGTTCCCCTTGACGTTTCCTCGGGAGAACATCTCCAGACGTCATCCGTCGCCTTTTTCGAAAGAGGACGGAATATTTGTTAATTTCCCAGGGAAACTCGATGGATGCTGACGGAGTGGGTGAACGGGGGCAACTAGAGCGAGGTTTCAAAAGGCGAAGAAAAGAAAGAGGAACGAACGAGCCCTCGAAGAGAAGCTGGGAGGAGAGGAGGTTACAGGAGTATCCATCGCGGGAGAAGCTGCACCGCCCGGAGGAAGGAAAGCGGTTCGAGTTCTACTCGTCTCGCTCGATCGTGTTGCCCGGCTACGGACGTTTCTGTCTTTGTCCCTGTCGTGCATACGCGCTCCTCGCACGCACACAGCTGCGTGGCCATCATCCTCGCGATCCGAGACGTCTCGGAGTGAAGCGCAGGGAGCGCAGAAAACGAAGGGAGCCGAGGAAGAAGGTGGACCCGCCACCAGGGTTCTCGATGGGTTCCGCGACCAAAGTAGCCGCGAGCTACCACCGAACTCGGGGGGCCCCCTTCCTCTTCGAAATCTCGACGAGATTTCAGCCTCGGCCACATACCGAACAAAGTATCCCGCCGCATCGTCTTCTTCTTCCTTCACTCGTTCGACGTTCGATCGGACGAACGGGTGTCGTCCTCGATTATTACCTTTCCTTCCCTCGGTTCCCGACTTTCGCGCGAAATTTGCCAGATTCTTCTCGGAAATCGGTCCGCGATTCGAGCCGACCATCGAGCCCATCGAGGGTGAGCGCAACGGGTGCGAAGATACGTCCGTTCGCGTTAACGTCCACCGGCGTTCCTCGCGTTCCCGTGTCGGGGGTAGGCGAATTCCACGAACACACCGGTTACAACGTATCCGTCTGCTCGTATTTCAGCCGCGTATCTCGCGTGCGGGATCGCGAGTTGGTGTCTGCGTCGAAATTCATCGGCGCACCGGGGGAGTAAGGACATTAGGCACGCGCGTACCTTCGCGGTCGCATTCACGCGGCTATTGTTCGGAAGAGGAAGTCGCGCGATGCGAGTCGCGAGCTAGTTGTAGGCTTGATAAAGGCGCTACAGAGTAGAGACGGTGCTGGTAGCGGCAACATCAGCGTTACAGTAAGTAATAATTATAAATACAAAAAGACTGGACATGCCTTTGTCCAGATTGCTTCGATACCAGGGATTTAACCCCATCACTTAGTGTCTAGAGTTCAGCCTTGGCATATCTTATCGTTATTAAGAAAGGCATGTCCAGTCTTGTTGAATCTGTAGTTAGCGTAATTCGTGAACGTGTTGCATCCCAGAATCGCCACCCCCAATGCGGACAGAGCGAAGAGGATGATCTAGTCATCCCCTTAAAACTAGATCCCCGCCAAAATTGGTAGGTTCCTTTAGGGTCGCGGGCGTCTGGAGTGGGGGCTCCGGGCGCCCGTGCACACGGCCCAAGGAATGGACGGCACCGGGTGCGACCCCCGGTGTCGGCCACAGGGTAGGCACTTGTGGGAGGTATTAGTTTAGAGCTTCTCCAAGTTCCCGGAACCTTCCCTTAGTGCCAGTGTCGGTCGCCGTGGGGTTTTAGTCAGTAGGAATCTGACACTCCCCCGCCGCCCGCCCCCAGGGGACGGTGGGGGGTCTTATGCAAGATTTCCCCACGTTAAAAAACAAAAAAAAAAAAAAAGAATTTACAGGAATATTGCGCCCTCCAGCGGTAAACAAAAGAACCACAGTACGAATAAATTTTGCGCCCCCTGGTGGCGGAAAAAGGAACTAAAGCTTGCAGCAATTTTGGCCCTCTAGCGGCAAAAATGCGAACTAAATTTTCGATGTCGAATCAGCGCCCTCTGGTGGCGAAAAAAGGAACTAAAGCTTGCAGCAATTTTGGCCCCCTAGCGGCAAAAATGTGAACTAAAATGTCGACCTCGAATCAGCGCCCTCTGGTGGTAAAAAAAGGAACTAACTTTGTAACGATTTCCTGCTCAAAAAGAGCTTACAACCGATATAGGGATACAAGGGACACAAGTGATACAAGGGTGGGCCCTGCAAAACCTATAAAGGGAGATAAAGTAATAAACAAATTGGATGCTGAGCCGAGACCCATAAGAGGAATAAAATCATAAATTTCATCCCCCTTATGAGCTCATTCAATAAGCTAAAAAAGTAAATAAAGTACATTAAATAACATAGAAAGAAAATTGGGTAAATTAAATAACTCACTTACATTTTTAAAATAATTTATTCACCAAAAAGAATGAAGTGAATACAAGATTATAGGTACAATAATTATTTTACAATTTTATTATCCTTCTGTTGGTTTTGATTGATATCTAAATGAACAGAATCAAAGAAAGTCAAAATTGTGTCTTCTTAGTTGTCAGTGCGGGGTGTGGTAAAAAAGGGACTGCAAAACGGCACGATTGGGGGTGTCTGGGACCCTCGAAATCATGACCCCTCGAGAACAAAGGCAGGCCTATGGTCTTTTTGCATCTGTAGTCACTGCAGTCAGCATCGGTGTTCGAAGAGGAAAGGAGATATACAGAGAAAGAGGGAGAGAGTAAGGGCCCCGAGGCGGACGACGGGAGATGGGCTGTGCGAAGCATCCTGGCGTGGCGTGGAGTGGAGTGGAGTGGCGTGGCTGTGCCGTGCCGTGCCATGCCGTACTCTGCCATGCCATGCCGAGTCGAGCCGAGCAGGGCCGTGCACCGGTACACGGTGTTCGTGTTCCACGGCTTCGGTTCTCTCTCGTACGCGTTCATACGTGTACAGACGCGACCGTGTTGGCAGAACGTCGCGGTAGCCGCGCCGGAGAGATGGGATTGCGCGATAGGCCGCGTGTCGAAAATAGAAATATAATCTGATAGGCTCATTGTGCCTCGAGCCACTCGCTGCTGCTATCTGCCACTACCACCGGACGAATCGTACTTCGCTACCTCGCTTCTCTTTCTTTCTTCCACCTCCCCTCTTTCCTTCTTTCGCCCTGTTCTGCCCTGTCCTCGGCAACCCTTTCGCCCGCGTTTTCTTCTCTCGTTCGTTATTGCCAGACCACGCGTGGCGAGATCCGACCGAAGACAAACATCCCCTCGCCGCATTTCCCTGGACGATTCGCGTCGCGGGACTGCACGCGGGACACTTTTATCGGGCAGATTTAGGAGCTACCTACGCGCTCAGCTTATTTACGAGCACGAGTTTTATCGTAAGGGAACGGAAAGCAGTAAACGACGCGGTTACTTTTAATAACCGACCGTCCTTTCCCTTCCTGGTCCTCCTGTTCGAACAACGGGGCTCGAAACGTTCCGGAGGAGAGCTCGCGATTCGTAGGGAAAGGAGGAGAAGAAAAGAAAAAAAAAAGAAACAGTAAGGTCCTGCTGCTGTGGTGACCGCGAGGCTTGGCCGTAAACCACGGTCAACGATAGAAGCGTGACCAATGGCATCGCGATCGTAAAGAAATTAGAGGGGCTGTAATGGTTTCCGGGTACGATGCCTTCCGGTCGGCATACATCTTCCACGGGCCGGTCCGCTATTATCGGTTTACCCGGCCACCCTCCTCTGCTGTCGTTTGTCCGCTTTCTTCCGCCCCCAAGATCCTTCGGCTTCCGAACACGCGACTTTGATCGAACGAATTAACCGCGACCTTTCGATTCTCGTAATCAACGCTCCGACCAATTCGATTAGCGAAACGGTGGTTGGAAACGCGCGAATGTACAAACAAAGGCGCAATCAGGAATGCGAGCGCGATTTTCGCACCCGTGGATCGTCAATTTCCTCGGGCGTTCGTTTGCCGCCTCGATCGGCCATCGCGCGATTTCTTATTTTCTAGCCTGGTAACTTTTTCGCGTCCGATTCGAGCGTTTTTCAGTATCCGGAATCGAGCAGCGTCGAGCGCGACAAGAAATTGAAGCGGTAGGTGGTCGAACGATGTACGACCGGAAGCGGAAACGATCGAACGCGCGCGCGAAAGAGAGAGAGAGAGAGGGAGTGAGAGGAGCGAGGACGGAAGAGGGAAACGATCTCTCGTTCCCTCCCCGGCCGGAGCACGGTTCGGTGCAGAATGGTTCGTTGTTCGTTCGTTGTGGATGCGCGATTGCGAGCGGAACACGGTGAAACGCAAAATGGAACGGGGGCTTGCCGGCCGGCAGGCCGTGTGCGTACTGATTGATCAACATTGTTGCCGAATTAGACTCCAGCGAGATGGGCATATTGATTGGCAATCAGTGTCGCCCAGCCACAACGAAGCCTGTCCGCCTGGGAAACGGTTTGCTAACGCAAACATCGTCGCACCTGCATCTCCGTGATGTTGTTTTTCCACGGGGGAAAAAAAAAACAAAATATCGCATCGAACGTTCCGTCGACATTTTCGACGCCGACACGCGGCTATTCTTTCTCTCTTTTTTTTTTGTTTATTTCGAATCTTTGACGTTCGCGGGTCCGTTTGAAAAATGGCCCCGAACTCTTTCCCTTTTAAAGAGATACACCCTTTCCTGTTTAAGAAAATTTATAAAAAAGGATGATGCTCTAGAAAGCCCTTTAAACGTCTAAACGTCTAAAATCTAGCGGAATTTTTCCTTCACGGACGATTACCTGGCTCGTCTAGCCACCGCTTCCATGAGAGTGACGAGCTTTCGAGACTCCCAGGACCGGGTCGTAAAACTGGTCGAAAAGCCGCGGGTCCAGCGAAGGGTGTCGGAAAAGAATCGGCTGGAAACGCGCGTTCGGTGGTAGCCGGGCCGGAAAATCGGCGTTGGTCAATCAGCGGGCGTACGAAGCGGAAAACGATCGAAAATGGTGGAAAGGTAAAGCGATAGTTGGGAAGTCGGTAGAAACGAAGCGGTTCGAATACCTCCTGGCCCGCGAGCGTAACGTGGAATGCCACTTTCGAAGGTGAGGCGGATTCGTCGATGCTCGCTCATCTTTACGACTTTCGAGCCGCGAAACGAGCCGTCTATCCGCTGCGAAACGTTCAAACACGCGGAAGTATTAATCCCTCTTTCGCCGAAGGGGTAACAAAGCGGTCCATTACCTTCGTCAACGACGCGATTTACCTCCTTTCCGCTTTAAACTTTCATTCTTACCTTTATATCGATTCCGATCGGTCGCGAAAAGAAATCGGCACCTAATACACACGATTCCACGTTGTTCCTATTTCGGAGCGTCGATTCGGCGACGTCTGGATCGCTATCAGGCGTCGTTAGCTCGGTCGCGGCATTAGAAACCTCGACGGCAACGCGTTTACGAGCCACGCATGACCACCGACAATGGCTCTAGCGGAAGGCCATTCGTCGTTCGAGGCGCCTTTTCTTTTTCTTTTCTTTTCCACGCTTTTTTCTACCTCTCCAACCAGAGGAAAGCGTTTACCGCAAGTCCTCGATACGCATTACCACTGGACGGTTCACACGCGCTGGGAAAAATGCCAGTTAGCGGTCGAGCCGGTTGCTAAAGGCAACTTGCCGAGAATCACTAATCCCGTCCCGATTTTACCTCTATTTACACTTATTAAGCTTCCATATCAACTTGGTTCTCGCCGGACAACTCTGTCCAATCGAACGTTTGTCGTAAATTTATTCTTTCTAATCCGTATATAATATTATTGAACAACTGTAAATTTGAACAAATAATTTACAAATATTTTCAACACTTCGTTAAACGAAAGAGCTCGTCGAGCTGAACACGCCTATATCCCCTTTTGGGGGCAGACGACTAATTGTTTAAAAGATATTAACAATTACAGTTAGTTACTCCTTACATTTTGAAGTATGACGAACTCACACATACAACTCGCAATCTAGAGATCCACGGTTCAAATCCTTGGTTCCCAACATTTTTTTTTAATGATAATTTGTCTCTTTTTGAATAACTATTACATAAAAAATATTTTTAAAAAAAATAAAAAAAAAAAAAATTGTTGGGAACCAAGGATTTGAACTGAGGACCTTTAGATTGCGAGTCATGTGTTTAACCACGGAGCGGATCCATGACTCTCAATCTAAAGGTCCTCGGTTCAAATCCTTGGTTCCCAAAATTTTTTTTTTTTTTTTTAATGAAAATTTTTATGTAATAGTTATTCAAAAAGAGACAAATTATCATTAAAAAAAAAGAAAAATGTTGGAAACCAAGGATTTGAACCGTGGATCTCTAGATTGCGAGTTGTATGAGTTTGTCATACTTCAGAATGTAAGGAGTAACTAACTGTAATTATTAATATCTTTTAAACGATTAGTCGTCTGCCCACAAAACGAGGTATAGGCGTGTTCAGCTCGACGAGCTCTACAAGCTGGCAAAGTTTCATTAATAAGTGAGTGTAACACTTGGGTAGTTCTCCGTATCAGTACGAAAGAGTTATAGGTCTGGTTTCCTCTTTATTTCCGTCGCTGGAAGAACCATAAGTGTAAAGGGTTGTCGTAAATTCATTGTTCTTAAATCCAAATATAATATTATTGAACAAAGCGATAATAAAATGACTGCAAATTTGAAGAAATAATTTACAAATATTTTTAACACTTTGTTAAACTAAAGTGTCCCAGTACGAAAGAGTTATTGGTCTGGTCTCCTCTTTATTTCCGTCGCTGGAAGAACCATAAGTGTAAACGGTTGTCGTAGCACGACCTTTAAGGGATATTACCCCGAGAGACGAGATCGGATTAAGATCGGACGATCCTGTGGTCGATCCTGCGAAAGGGCGTATCCTACTAGCAGCGAGAGGAGCTGCCGGCGATCAAGCCGGTAAGCCTTCCTCCGCGAGATAAGCCTCCGGATGGATTCGAGCCCGAAGCTTGATCACCGATAGCCCGTCCTTCTAACCTACTCGGCCGACGCTAGCACCCAATTCGAAATCCTCCGGCACCCTTTCCGGCTGGGGCCGGAAAACTGTCCGATGCCTCTGGCAAACATCCGCTTCCATCGCAACCACCACCATAGCCGTTTCTCTCGATCCTTTTTATGGTCTGTTAAATGAACTTCCCTTGCTCTTTTATATCGACCGACTGGCACTCGTTTTCCTTCGCTTCCGTTTCTCTTTTTCTCGCTCGATTTACGAGCAATCTTGTTCGCCACCGATATCCTCGATTAACCTTAAACCGTTTTATCCGAAAATCAAACCCCGACAGTTTCAATCGCCCAGTGTTAACTCGTACAACACGCGTTGCAACGTAATACGGATTCATAAACGGATCGGTTGCAACAACGTCGGACACACGGACAGGCAATTAAAAACGGCGAACGCTTAGGATCGCGGCTCGAAAAATTTCGGTAGACGCGGGGCGAAGCTCTAACGACGCTTGGAATGCAGTTTTACAAAGAGCGAGACAGACGCGGAGGGATGAGTACGAGCTAAGTGGAAGCGGACGAAGAAGATCATGTACAGAGGAGAGAGGAAAGAAGAGAAGGATTAAAGAGAAAGAAAAAAGATGGAAGGAAGGGAAGGGATGAACTACCGAGAGACAAGGGGGTACAGAGGAAGGTTGCCCGGTAGCAGTTTCCCAAACCATCGCCATTAATAACCAGCGAGATTATACGCTGCTGAAGCCACGCTCGAAGCCGAGGCTCCGGTTGAAAGATGCCGTTGTAGAGATTCTCGGACGAGCCCACGAGCAATGTACCTCGTAATCGAGTGAAATTCGTTTCTCTGGAAGAATCAGCAAATCCCTTTACACTTTGCATGATTGCCAATAAAGAAAAGAAACGTCCTTGAACGTAAAGGGTTGAATGAAAAAATGAAAATCACGGGAGGGAGAAGGTACTCGGTTTTGCATCGACATAATATATTCGACAGTTGCGTATGAGAGGGTGGTCGTGCTTATCGCGGCCGTAACACCGGTAAACATGGAATGCGTCGGTGCATAGGTGGTTGGTTCGGGGGCAGTGCTGGGCCCTCGGTTAGGTAGAGGCGCGCGTCGAACCGGTGGCGGTATTTGGACAGGCTGTCGAGCGGGCAGACGGTCGTGGAACACCGGGGCCAACAAACAGTACAATACAATATTACAATCCAGGCAACGGCAACGTCCCACCGGCGCAGGTACAACGCAGTGACAGCGCAACATATCAACCGCGGTTCGCCTTCTCTCCGTCCTCTCTCCTCCGCGCTTTCTCGCTTCCATTCTTCCTTTTCCCTACCATCGTTCGCTCGTGCTTCGTTCCCGGTGTTCACCACCCCGTCGTTCCCTCTCCGTCCGATCGAGCCCCGTCTCTGTTCCGCCTGCTCGGCCAACTATATCTGATTGGCCTGATCATTAATCACCCGTGACCGTGCGGCAGCCCTGTCCCGTCCCGCAACTAAACTCGTCGAATCGAACTCACCGGGGTGTACGTGCTGCCGTTTCTTCTCTTTCCTCTACCCACCTTCCTTTCCTTTCTTCTCCTCCGTCGGGTCGTCTTTCCAGCCCTTCGTCGAGAAGAAAAAGCGAGCCTCGATAACCGATTGTTCGATTCGAGGAGGGGGGTTTCGCGCTGTCGAGGAACGCGAAAAAAGGCACCCGGGACTTCCTCTAACGGCGACGGATGCTCGATCCAGCGGAACGCTCGCACTGGCTTAATAAACTACCTGGTTATAATTGGCACAGTCGGCTAACTCGATTAACTCGTCGTGTAATTAATTTATTCGACGAGATGCTTCGAATCGATAAGCGATCGACGAGGAGACCGTGACTATCGGCTCGCTTCGAGAGTCCTGGCGTTGAAAGGCGTTGATCGTAGTCCGAGACGAACGCAACATTGTCTCGGGAGGTTCGACGATTAATCGCGAGGAGGAAAATCGTTTCTCGATCGGTCGGAAGGGAGGAAATCTCGTAAACATAGAAGATAATCGTTAATTGGTTAATGGAAAACAGTGTTCAATTCAGCTTACGCGATGCCCGTTCGTTTTCCAAAGTGTCGTGCGTTCCGCGAGGTGCGAGACCCTCGAGACACGTGAAACACGCGAGCTTCGTGATCGCAATGGAAACGATATCGTTGGTTTAACGAGCGAGCTGGAACAAACGCGATTAAACGTGCGAGAATTATCGTAAGATCGGCGACGGAGACGCGCGTCTGCGACTTGGTATCGTGGAACGGTCGGAAAGTCGATCGATCAGAGCGATAGTGTCGGTGTGACAGGAGCCGGGGTAGTTGTCCGGGAGGAATCGCGCGTAATGGACAAGGTCCACCTGTCTCTGGGAACGATAAAGACGTGGAAAGAGCGCGGGCCGAGGACGCTCGTTATCCTTATTCGAGGGTGAAACAGGAGGGTGACGGAAATAGACAGAACCGGGACAGATAATCCGGCTATTAGAGGAGTCCCCGAGAGATTCCAAGGGTCACGGGAGAGCCGATAGATCGGCATGGCATCGCCGATGAACCCGCGAACTAAGGTCACTCGAGGATAGCCGGGGTTAGAACGCCTCGAGTTTGTCACGATGGCAGGCCTCAATTTGTCCTAACAGGCTGCTTCTTTCCACCATACCCTAACTCGACCTACGTTTACATCAATGCGAAGAAAATAGATGTTTCGAATGGTTAATTGCACCGTTGGATACTCGTGAGATATATCTTTTCGAAGAAAAACGGTGAAAATATCGATCGTGCGGAGAAGTGGAGCAGTTAGTAGCCCGTCTAGCGTACAAATAACTTACACGACAGAAGTTATTCGACACGAGTGGAAAGATGCCCGGAACGAGAGCGACTCGTGAAGAAGAGCGGCAAGAAGGAGAAAAAGGAAACGACCGTCTGTACGTCAGTTTATCTTCTGGCATACGTCGACTATTAATCAACGGACCCTCCTAATCGCTTGACGAACCAATCGATAAATCAATAACTTTCATGTACCGAGTCGGAGGTATCTTGGAAGTTGAAAAACCACGACTCGAGTCGAGGAAAAGTGTTAAAAATTGACCGTTTCACGGGACGAATCGCTTGCGAATGAGGCCGGACGAGTCGGCTTCGGTTCTTACAAGGTGGTCTAAGCGTATCGTTTCGTAATATCATTCCAGTCGAGTTTTAACGCGTTATTAAAGCGTGGAGGAGAGCCGGTGAGCCGGCATCGCATCGAGAGTCGTCTCGAGTGGCTCATTTGCTGTCGTTCGCTGCCTACGGCGAGGCCACCGGTACCTCGAAATCCATTAACGTTCGCGGTGCACTCGGCTCGACCAATAAATTTTATTAATACATTCGTGGCAGGGCAATAACGACAGGCCGGGCATTGTGCGCGTGAACGTAGCGACTTTACGCTGTTGCTTGCCTCCTCGCTCGCGTTCGACCGACCTGCCCGCCGTAAACTCGGCAGGTAGCGATAATGGCAGCGTTTTGTGGCGAACAGAAAACCACTCCGCCTTCCGGGATCCTGGTGCTGCCGACCGGCAACGTGGAACACGACTAATGCATTTGCAGTCTTAAAGCGACAGCGCCGTGATTGCCAAACACATATCGCTACTTCCCCCGTACGGGACAAGGAAACCACCGTACTCCTGGCAATTGGGCCACGGCAATTAAATAAATTCCTCTACTATCTGTATATTAAAATAAAATCTATTCTCGAAACGTACCATTTCGGTAAGAGGTTACCCAAATCATCCTCTCAGACCCGCATTAACGATAACAAAGTCAGCCTGGTAACCGGAGGCTAACGAGATACCGGTGAAGCATCGGATTAAGGCCGATTTTCGGCTAGTTTATAGCTAAGGATCGCCGAGAGGAGCGTGATCGGTTTCCAATCTGTCGGATGCATTATTACAGGCTCGTCCCGATCAGCTTACGAGCTCGTATCGGTGCACGTGTCTACGCGAAGCGTCCAGGAGAAGAATCTTCGGAGGGTAGATCGAGCGACCAACGGCTGACGGTGAACTTGCGATTGTCGTGTTGCAAGGAGAAGAGGCAGGGACCAGACGGAAAGAGACGAGACAAGAGAAGACGAGACGGGAATGGATCGAAGGTAAGAAAGAGAGACGGCTACTCGAGGCTGAGCCCCGTGCGTATGATATTAAACACTATAATTATTATTTAAATTCCAGTAGGATGGCTCCCGGTGTTGCGGCTCTCTTCTTCACCTTCGTCTCCTCTCTTTCCCTTTCCTATCCAGCCGTTTCTCTTTTCCCTTATTATTCCCTTCCCTCTTCTTCCGCCGCCGTTACTCGCTTCTGCTTCTGCTTCTGTTGCTGTTGCTGCTAACTCCTTTTCACTCTCCCTCTCGATCCTACCTCGCTGCTCGTACGGCCGCACAGCCACGCGCTTTTTGCTCTCGTATACCGGTTGCCCATCGCGTCCCGATCCTTTTGCTTTTTCAACTCGCTTTGCTCTTGCTCCGCCCGCGCGTAGGCGCGACTCTCCGCGTCCCAACGCTCCAAAGGGAACAGATACCAAGAGGCAAAGAAACATCGAGAGAGAGAGAATAAGAGAACGGTCACAACCGTAGCCCTGGACTTATAGCTACGGCCACCATGAGATGGTTTATTGCCAGGACCTGACCCCATGTAATCACTATAAACTATACCTTCTCCTTCCAGACCCTTTCTCCGTACCTACGCGCCGGTATTAGATACCATTACGCGTCTTTTCTCTTTCTCCTCGAAATCTTGAATCGGTTCTCAACGCAGTTGGGAGGGGGTGGTGAATTTCTCGTCGATCGAACGATCAACGATTCGTTTCGTACGGGATTACCGTTTTCTCGAACCGGCCGTGCCTCGATGCAGTAGCCCGTGCAACAAGGGAACACGGGTGAATATCAACCGGCCCGGAGCTGCCTTCAACTCCCTGGCTTCGAGTCCGATGCAAATAATCCTCTCTTCCTCTCATGACCGGAGAAAAACAATGCGCCGGATTCAATACCGGTAGCGAGACCGGACCGAGATCGTGCGTTGTGGGTGGGCAGCTCTCAACGGAGAGAAGAACGATAGCCGCGGCAACGGCAGCAAAAGTAGCAGCAGCAGCAGCAGCAGCATCGGTTGCTTTCACGGTCCTATGGCTGCCGGCTCTGTTCGGCTTTATGGGAATGCGATACGTCGGATAAAGACACGCGCACACCGACCACCCGTTCCTCATCTCCATCGATCCTCATTTTCGAACGATTTTCACGTTTTATTATCCCTTCTACTCGCCTCGTCGACGAAACACCGTCGTTGGGATTGAAAATTGATACGATAAGGCGATAAAGAGAAGAGAATTTTATAAGAGGAGAAACGGAAACGGGCTTCCGTGTGAACGATGCCTTACGGTTTACAGGGTAGAGTGGTAGCAGCTAGATGCTCGAAAATACTTCTTCGACGAGGACCTCCGCGCGGGCTTGTTATTATTTGTACTATTGTTGACTCGTGACTTGCAACTCAGCCCTTGCCCGCCAGCCACCCCGTTCCACCGTTCGGCCCGCCCACGAGAAAACAAACATCGAGGCATTGCTAACCGTCCGTCGAGGGTCACGTTGACCCCGCTAGCTGGACAGTACACCGGCGGCGTCTTAAC
This sequence comes from Osmia lignaria lignaria, assembly GCF_051020975.1. Taxonomy (NCBI): domain Eukaryota; kingdom Metazoa; phylum Arthropoda; class Insecta; order Hymenoptera; family Megachilidae; genus Osmia; species Osmia lignaria. The sequence continues at coordinate 8,214,299 of NC_135033.1, read as the reverse complement.
ACTCCGACGCGTTGCATCGAAAATCGAATCGTTCGAAGAAGCTTCGCTTCGCGAGATCGAAAGTCTCCACGGTAGTAGTTGGATCAAGTGGGACGCTTAGGCTTCGCCCGATGCCTAATGGTGGGATCGGTAAGGAGCGATTAAATCGCAAGATTCCTTATCTCGCCTTACGGTTTCTACCTTGCTCCCTGGGCGGGAAGGAAGGGCCCCGGGGCTAACACCGAACGCGTTCGCTTTACCCCCTCGCCTCGCACTTCTGCTCGTCGTGTATACCACGGTGCAGAGGCGCGTCATTATACTCACGTCACTCAAAAGTTCCTCTTCTTCTTCAGCTCTGCCGGGGTCCGCAGTTATGAGAAACACGAGCCGCAAGCTAACCGCCACCACCTCCGCCCCCGCCTCTTCTTCACCTTCCCCGATGCCAGGAAGGCTCGCCTTTTTTCCGCGTCCTCTCCGTGTTCTCGTCAACCGGCCTCGAACACAATCATTTATAACCAAACCGACCGGACGGCCAGGATATAATTCGTGCATCCGTGTCTCCACGGACAAAAAGCCGCGTTCGATAGAGGTGTCAGATAGCCCTGGCGACACTCCGCCGATGTCCCGCGACGTTCCCGAACGGACAACAATGAGGGTATTGCTTCCAACGGTGGGCCGGCATTTATCTCGCTTTCCTTTTCTCATCGATCTCGATTCCCGTTCGAAGACGAACGAGTCGTTTCGTTCGATCCGATTATCGCGTTTATCGAATAGACCCTTCTTCTTCCTCCTCGCGATCGTCGTTAGCGAACCGGACGAAATGGTTTTCAAGACGAAGCGGTCTAGAACGTTGGCTAAGAACGCGACGGAGGTAGACTAAGGTGCAAAACGCGGGACGATTCGCGTAGGCGAATCGAGAGTGCAGGGCCCGCGTGCCTCGCCCTTTCCACGCTCTCGTCTAACGCCATTCTTTTCAGCTTCCCTCCTCGCTCGTCCGTCTGGCCGCGCTCGCGTACCCACTAACCCATAATTAGAGGCTTTCGCAAATTATATGCGCGGAACATGTGTCCCCTCGGTAAAATATCGGCTTAATAATAACAGTTGGAGAGCACGGCAATTATCAGGACCCCCGAGGAGAGCGAGAACACCGTCGTCCGACGTCGTTTCGTCTCCACCTCTTCCTCCTCCGCGCGCTATTCTTCTTTTTTATATCGCGCGCCACGCCGGATGCTGCGACGTGGGTGTCTCGGCGAGACGTAGACAATTCGCCGCGACGCGACGATTTCGTTCGTACGAATTTTCCGCGCGAAAGGTGTACGTATCTCGCGAAAGGCTTCTCAGGAAGCTGTTCGCCCGCGAATAATTGTACGCTGTTAAAAGCGAACGATCCGTTGCGTAATGAGAGACGAAGGGGGAGGAAGAAAATAGTTATTGGATTTACGAGCGTTCCATTTTATGGACGCGTAACTAATAAAAGGCTCGATCAACGACACCGAACGCCGACGATAACGAGTACGCCGTGGACGACTCGTTAATCGTTTTGCGAAACTCGTCTCTGAATCTCTTCTGGTATCGGATAAGAAGCACGGTCGGGGTGGAAGACGCGTTCTTAACGGCGTGGTCTGCTCTTTTGCCAGTTATAATTATACAAGCTGGTTTATCGTTGGACGATCGTGTGGGCACACACGATGTTCGCTGGGCGAACGGCAGCTTCTTAAGGGCGGCCATAACGCGCGACCAGCTACAGTAGCGTTTTTATTGGCTAATTGGTAATTAAGCTGGGTTAAACAGCGGTCAGCCAACGCTTTCTTGCCCGCCTCGAGTCGTTCGCCGACTGGCTAATTTAATTTGCGGTTTCGTCGCGTTCGTTCCTTTCGTACCCTGAAACTCTCCTTCGCGAACCTTCGAGTTCACTTTACGCAAGCCGAAGAAATCTACGTTCGAGTTTCGAGAATCGTTGGAGGAAAGTGGGTGTCCCGATTCGTACCGAGCGGACTGGCACGAGTCAGCTCGAGGGCAGGATAAGCGGGGCAACGTCGATACACCGATTCGTCCACGAGATTAGACAATTTGTAAACATGCAATCGTGGGTGTACCGGTACAATACCGTGGTCGACCCGTCTTGTGAACTCCTCGAGGCCTCTTTCCCGCCGCCCCTGTTGCGGCGTCGAGAACGGACCGGCGCGACTCGTCGCCTGGTAATCATTCGAATGCATTCATCCCGCTCGCGGTCTCCTCCATTCACTCTCCTCTTTTCATTCACCTTATCCTTTCCCTCGTACGCGTATCGTTCACGACACGATGACGCGGCCGAATGGAGATTCTGATTGCCGAAGGATCGGACGGAAGAGGGAACGAGGCAGGATGACTAGGAGGATGATCGAGGCGGTACCGAGCAACCTTCGAGGTGCGTGTAGGACGCGTCAGCGTGCTTTGTCCTCGTCGAATCTGACGAGCGACAAGACCCTTCGCGGCTTAGACCGGAACAAGAACACGAACACGAGTTTCTTTTCGACGAGAGTCCGCGTCGCCGCGCCTCCCTCGAGAACCGTTCCTTCGCGGAAAAGCGTTCTTCTTCTACAACTTGGGGAAACAACGAAACTTACAAATAGATTAGAAATTTCTTACGCGGTATTGTAGAACCGAGAAAAAGGAAACAAAGACGACCTCGATGCGGAGGATTGGAAGGACGACGCGGTGGAAGGAGCAGGCCGATGACTTACCTAACCTCGCGTCCACTCTTCTCGCGCCCACGCGCGTAAAAACCTACCAGCCTGTACCATCTCCCTCCTCCTTTTGTTCTTCCCCGGCTTTGTCGCTAAACAATGAAACGCTGGCTGAGAGGAACTCTAATAACGTCGCGGCGCATCGATGTAAGCAGGTAGAGCGCCGATTGCCACACCGACAATCCCACCAGGTTTATTCGCGGAGACGAATAAAGCCATCGCCAACGCGTTCTTGCTTCAACGGGAAGATCAACGAGGTGTTACGATAACGAAGCTGGAAAAATCGAAAAATCCGTGTTCCGACTTCGTCGCGAGTGAACGGGAGCGAAAGAGTTAAGCCGCTTCGAGGGATTTCAATGAAGAGGATTCAGCCCGGACTAATGGTGTTGGAGTAGGAACGAAAGCGGAATGGCCGGTCGAAGGAAAGGAAGGAGGGACAAGAGTTCTTTGCTCGAGTCGAGATCGCACTCGTGACCTGGCCCTTTTCCTTCTTGGCACATTGATTCCGTGGAGTGACGGATGGTTCGGGGTCGAAGGAGGTCACAGTGGCGCCTCGTGCTTCCCCCCGTAGCTCTCTGACCGTTCGGTTTACGCTTGTCCCGTCTTGTCCCGTCTTTCCTTCCCTTCTTCTGGACCAGACCTGTCCAGAAGTTGCCCTACTGGCAGCGTCGCCCGTGGCAAACCAATATCGACGTTCACTTACCAACTGATGGGAATTCAATCTTTAATTTCGCGTCCGGGACAGGTCAAAATTTCGCAACGCGTTCGTGATTTCCCGCAGCGACGTTGCAAGAAACACGACGATGCTGAGGGAGAAACGCGAGGACGAAGTCTGAGGGAAGTAGGGCGGCATGCACGAGTGCCGCTCCCGATGGAAAAATTAATAGAATCATTTTACCGAACTGCTCGTCCGTTCCGTCCCTTTCCGTATTCTTCTCCTTCTTTCCACCGTTCTCTCGTTCCACCCCCGTGACGGTATTATGAGTCTAAAGTCGGGGTCACGAGGCAGGGAGCTGGGTGGCTGGAACGAAATGGAAAATATAGCTCCCTAACCTCTTATCCCCGACGAACAACTACACTGTCTTTCAGGATAAGAGAGAGTTTTATGCGCTTAACCGAGGCCGACTAAGATTTGTCACGAGCTGCTTTGCTCCGCCACTGTCTCCCACGGTTCTGATAAGAACAATCGCTTCCTGATACGGTTCTCCGAAAATCAATTAATTCCAATGCTCTGAAAATATGGAACGTACTTTGGATCTGTGTCCCGTTGATTTCCTGGTGTCGCGGTGAAAAAACCGCACCGCCTATGGCGACGCGGAAATTCATAGCCATGAAACGAACCGATAGCTCTCGTAGACAGGCCGTAAAACTGCGTTAAAACGAGAATGATGCGACGCGGCTGGCAACTTCTATTCCGAGCCACGACCCCGGAAAAGAATCGAATGGCAAAAGGCCGACCTTTCGTTTCCTCTCTGCGCCTTTCTCTTCAACTTCCTTCTTCGTTCATTCGACCGCTATTACGCGCCGCGTATTATGCCGCGCGGTGTTAATACAGCGACACGGATGCGTTTTACCACGTGCAAAACGTATACATTGTGGTCGCAACGAACCGAGTACTCGTCTGTAATAATCTAGCGATTCACCTGTCCGGATTTCACTCGCGAACACGTTCTATTCTAATGCTGTTAAGATAAGCTTCGAGACTCGAGTCGCTTAGAGCTTCGAAAGTTTCAGTTTCTCGGTGAAAATATTCGGTATTCTTGGTTGAGCTTTAAAGCTTGGAAAAATGTCAACTTTATACCTCGCTAACTCGATTCCCATTACTTTCTGCGCGTGTTTTTCGTCAATTTTCAGTCGAACGAAATCTTGTTTCTGTAAAGAAAGCAGAGTGGACTAGATAGTTGTTAGACGTTTAGGAGCCCCTCTCGTTTCGACGATAGAACGTCAGAGCGACGGAACGAAAGAACGACAGTTTCACATATTGGCTGGTATCTCCGGCCATTTATCTCCGAATTCATTACTGCCTTAGCCGATGCAGCTTCGTCTCCCTGCACCTTTTACATACATATATATATATATATACCCAACCGGAAAAGGAGTCAGTAGAAACGAATCCCTTCCTACGTTCGATCTTCCTTTTTTCTCCCCTCCTACTATCATCGCGCTTTCTTTTCTCGAGGAATTCACTTTGAGCACCGACTGACAGCCCGTTGAGACAAATGTCTTCGAAACTCGTTTCTTTTCTTCGGGAAATCGAGCGGAAAATTAACCGACGCGAACGATCCTTCTCCTATTCTATTTTTCAACTCCTTAATCCTCCGTGTACCTCCTGTCGGTTTCGTTGCGTACCGCCCGAAAATCGACCTGCCTCTCTTCGAAAGCAAGCATCGTCGGCTGGTTATTAACTGCTTCGTTTTGTCGGAAAACTCGAACGAGGAACGGTTTCGTTTCGTTTAAGCATTCGCAAGCGTCGCGAATGATTTATCGTCTTCGCAGCGCTAGTTTGCGGCTACGGTCAAACGCTCCCTTTTACTCCTCAGGGAACAGTTCCTTTTTTTCCGACTGGAATCGTGCCGACCTTGAACCGGGCCGAGTTCGCGCCGCTTCCGGGGGTTGGAATCGTTAAACCTCGAGGCTCGTTACTCAAACGCGACGCGATCGACGTCTAAATTCAATTCGGATCGAATGAATCGCACCCTCGAAATATTGAAAGACGTGGCAAGGAAATATCTACATTTATTTCGTTGTTTCCAAGAACTTTTTTCCAGCTGACCGTCGTCCCAGACTGACCCCTTATTCCTCTTCCTCCCGTTCTTCGTTGGCTTACGGCTCCGCTATATACGACACGCACGGGGGTCGTTACGTTTTATGGCTAATTGTTTTATTATCTTTGACATATTTCCAGTTTACGGCTGCGGCTCGCCGTTCCGTTTCACGGTTGCCTATTGCTTGCTATGAACGCCGCTTTATGTCTATACTACCCCATCGTGTGTCGGGGATGATTTATTAATTTCAGGGTTAATCGAAATGGTTAAAATTCTGGTGAATTAGAGTGGACAGATTCGAGCGGTCGAACGAATTTCTTGAATCAACGATTTCGGATGGGCAAAGGTGCTGCTGACGGATCCCTTCGTGTCACTTGCCATTCCTTCAGCGGCGTGCCGGATTCCAGAGCTGGAAGGACATCTATCACACCCCTCGACAGCCGCAATTGAGCGGTGCACCGGCGATGCCGACCTGACCAACGACTACGAGAGCAACGGACAGGGGAAAGGAAGGATGCGAACGTGGACAGGAGAAGGAAGAACGAACGGAAGGGGATGTGTCCGCGGAACAGGAGAATACAGGGACGCGTTGGAAATTCTTTTTGCCGTAGGTATGCCAATATATCGGCTTCCATCGACACCCTCCGGCTACCTCGACGCTACGTGACTGCTCGTAAGAATGCACCGTAACCCCCCGCCTTCTTCGGGGGGTTAAAATAAATAATGTCCACGTTCCGTCAAAATCGACTCGACGCTTCGAATTCTCTTACGGAACAACCACCCTGCTCCGTGCCGTTATTTATCCCACTTTCCGTCTCTCCTCGACGCAAACTGTCCGAAGCTCGATTACAAAAGTCCGATTCGTGATTTATCTATCGCTCCAACGACACATAAATAATAAATAACACGTTTTATGAATAAACATTCCTACCAACGGCAGCGCGCAATGGTTTTTGTTCTGTTACAGATTCGATGGAAAATCATTTCGTCCGCCTTGCGTCCAACGATCGTGGACAGGGCTGTCATCGAGCGTAACCGAATACCCTCGGAAACACTGGTCCCGCTAAACGAGGCAAATTTTCGCCGGACCCCGGTGCTTATGGTCGTCGCTCGAAACGGTCGGTCGATTTTTAAATAGACGCGTGACGAAGTCTATGGGAAAATAGTAGGTTACAGTCGCTAAGCGGTACTCCCTTTTACGAGCTATAATTTCGCTAAAAGAGATGATTTTCGAACGGTCCCGAAGGGTAGTCGGAGAAGAGCGAGTCGGTCCGCGAACTCGGTCTCGCCTCGTATAAATCAATGTCTCTTCGAGGCACAGCTCGCGTATAGCAGAGTAATGTCGTTCGAAGGCCTCGATATATTCGCAAGAGGGTCGCGCGGCCATCGAGTTTCGGGTCATTCCGACGTACATCGCTCGAGTGTCACCTCGATTCTCCCTCTCACTCGTCTAACCCAATTGCCCGTACTTTCTTTTCTCCCGGATTGCGAAGTCTTTTCTAAAAATCCTAAGGAAAAAAGAAGGATAAACGTGGAGGGAAAAATCTGGCGAGAAGAGGGAAGGGATTGTAGATAGACGTAGGTTGGGCGCCGTGTCGTGTCGCGATGGATTTCGGCAGGTTTCACGAGGACGACGAGGGTGGAACAAAGCGAGGGTGTTGAACGCAACCGATGTTCACTTATTGGTGGCGTGTCTGCCGGCATGGTGCAGTTACCCATGGACCGCAGACGCGCGAGTAGATTCCGCTTCCCTCTTTCTCTGACAGCCGTGTGTGCGTGCGCGTGGAGGATAGTGGGTGGAGGCCGAAGGGTCGGGAAACAGGTGGCGCCAAAACCACAGCCCTGGGCTGTAGCTGTCAAATATTGCGGTTGCTTTAAAAATCGATCGTTCCTTCCCACCCCCCTGCTTGCACCCTACTCTTGGTAGCTCGGCAATCTTTCGCCGAGACACGCTCCGCGTCAACCCCCTGCCGGAAAATCTGCTCGAAGATGCCGGAAAAACTGGCGAAGAAAAAGAATAAAAACTGTACCATCGATACGACCATCCCTCCACGGACTGGGTCATCGAAAACCCAGCCTCGAGACTTTAATTCAACCCAGGGCTTCTTCTTCTCGTGTCCAGAACGCAGAGATTCGTGGAAGAGGAGACCTGACGCTTTTCTGCGCGCATTACGAAGACGATGGTTGCGTGAAAAAATAGGGTGACCTTGGGGCCCCTTGATACCCTTCGGTCACCCATTAGACAATTTAAGACACGTTATATCCCAATTCGCCGGTCCATTATCTGAAACTACATCGGCTTCTCGGAAGAGAAAGGCCTGCTCTTACGGGGGCCAGCTATTGAATAAGATAACGACCTGCAACCCCATCCTCGCATAATAAAGCTTTGCCCGAAGCGAAGCGTCTCCTCGCGCTGCCTTTTAACTCGTTTTTAGTCGGATGACGAAGTTCATTACGACCACGAAAGCTTTGAACCAGTCTAACCGTACCGCATACCACCGACCATCTTTCCCTTTCCGTTTCGTTTAACCCTCGAACGAATCTTCGACCGAAAATTCACCCGTTTCCTTCTGTAACACTATGTTTGTTTATAACTCGATGTAGTATATTTGCTTCAAATAAACAATCACGAAGGATATGTTCGAAATTTGATTTAATTATACGATACTCTAAGATAATAATATCTAATTTAATTCTTAATATAAGAATACCACTTTAAAGTTCAGACGATCGGTAACAGTGGCGTTTTAAGATAAGATCTGAATAGAGGTCCGTGAAGAATTCGCCCATCCCGGTTCCGTCAACTATCTCGATTACCGAGAGGAATCTCGCAGCAATTTGGATAATTTTTATTGAGAGACACTGGTGGCAGCGTGGCCGCGGGCCACTACGGGGCCCGGTTTAACTTGGCTCGAAGGGGGTTGCTGCGCGATCCAGCCTCTCGCCGACCTTCTCTCTTCATCTTCCCAAAGTTCTCTTCATAATTTCTTTTTTTTTTTCTCTCCGCTCTCTCTCTCTTTCTGCGGCTGGTCGACCGCCAGACACGTAATAACACGTTACCGTGGCTGCCAGGGACCGCGAGGCCCAAAAACGTCGAAACTGAAACAGCCCGTGTACCGCAGTTAAACACCAGGCTATGAAAGGGGCCGTGCTGGAAACACAGGGACACCGACACCTAATAACCCGTAATCTGCCGGAATCCCATAACTGGGCCTAACTAAATGCTATTTCACAGCCGGGTAAGCGAGTCGCGCGCGCTTCGAAACCGTTTCGAAAGCCGTACTCTATCGCTATCATCTCGATGACTATATGCAAATTCCTTGCCACGTCGAAAAAGTCAATTAGGCCGGTCGGTATTCGATACGCTTTTAACGCTGTGTAAACAAACGTCGCGAACGAGCAACAAGTAACGGTCGGGGAACGGAAAGAAAGATTATTCTTTCCGAAAACCGCGACACTCGCCGTCGACCAAGGGTCTTATTGTTTTCCGAAGGACGCGGGTGTGCTTGGTCGTGTCTCATCTCGAAAATGTTTCGCGGAAGCACGAGATAAGGAGGCACGATAATAACGAGCTGTAAGTAGGACAGGTGTCTGCGCGATAAAGCCCACACGACACCTGAAAGTTATGCGCCGGCACGCACGTGGTTCCGCAAAATAAAAAGATCCCCGGAAGGGAACAGAAGAAGAAGAGAGCAGCGAAGAAAAATGCGGCCGGCGAACGAGAGCCAGCGATCCTTTGTCATCGCGAAGACAATCGAGCGCAACATGATAAATGGAAAACATTAAAATGGAGCTTCCCAGGAAGGAGCCTTCCACCGACTAAGAGTCGCTCGAGCTACTGCATTTCTTCCATAAAACTCTCTCTCACCTCGATGTATAAAGAAAGGGTTAACGAATTACGAAAAATACGGAACAGACGAAAGGAAGCGTGGCATCGCGATACAACGGACGAAACAATACCCGTACGATATGGAAATAAATTATGCAAAGTTTTTACGAGGCCGGTCGAATTTTTAGCCGTTCCACATGCCCGCAGTAAACTATTGTTATCTTTACGAGCGGCCTTATTCGAAAAATCAGAGGGGGAGAAAAGGATATCAGGAAGAATGAAAGTCGCGGGACACCCTTCGACATCCTTAATTCCCTCGTTTGGTCGTCGTTCGCGGGGACATTTTAGGCCGCGTATATATTTTTTCATACATTTTTTTATGGGACAGTGGAAGAATAGGGAAGATGAAAATATTTCGAAAGGTATCCTACTGAACGTACGCGTTTTCCTCGGGACGTTTTAAACGGTACGCGCGATCAAAGTGAAAAGAAGAGAAAAAGAAATTACCATTTTGAAATCGCTATCTTCCAAATTTCCAATTTTTCCACGTATTTCTTCGCGTTCCGTTCGAACGTCAACGTCAACACGACCGATCATTATCATCGAGCAAAGTGGACGCTCGGAGGAACGTACGACGCGTATCATCGCATCCAGAGGTGAATAGCGTTCTTACACGGCGCAGACCGTTAATTATGCAAATGTCAAAATAAGAAAGTGTTTCGTCATTGCCTTCGTCTGTTGTTTCGGACTTTTAATTAAAGTCGCGTGCTACGCTTGTAACCAGGCAACGGCGCCGTCGAAACGAGCACGTGGCATTTTTGCGTTCCGCTTTCCGATCAAAGCGATCATCATCGATTCGAAGAAAGAAGATCATCGGATCGGTTACGAAACTGTTTGAAAATTTTCCACGCTCCATAGACTCGGTATTCGCAAGCGAAGGACAAGGGGTTGGTCGCAAATTTTCATTTTTACTTTCGTTTCATCGATCCGATATACACCATTCACTATTTGGCTAGAACTGCATTGTTTCGATCTGTGCAAATTACAGAAACGTGTAAGCAAAAGGGTTAAAATCTCGGCACGGTTCTCGGCGTTAGGTCGGAATCTAGGCCTGTCGCGAACGTGGGTAGGCAGAGGTTTTTAATCCGAACGATAGGATCTGAAGCATAGAAAGGACGTACAACACGCGGCCTCTTTTAATCTGCCCATAGAGAAGAGAATCGTCTCTTCCTTTCGACGCTCGGTTCGTGGCCCAACACGAACCATCTTTTCCCGCCGTCCCGACGCGAGTCAGAGGCCAGGCTTAAGCGGTCGTCCGCATTGTGCAAACACGTACGGGCAATTATTATTATTTATTACGCGTTTCAGCCGGTAACCACTGAGTTTTCTTCTCCTTTTCTCTGGCCTCCCCTTTGGGCCGTCCTTTCCTACGGGCGGATACCAACTGTCGCAGTACCTGTCACCGAACCTTTGCCTGTTACGGCCGATAAAATCGACCCGGTGATAAATCACGAGGTGCTACGAAACTATACCCTCCTACGGAGAAAAAGAGAGAAAGAGAGAGAGAGAGAGAGAGAAAGAACGTTCCTCTTCCGGTAAGCATGTACGTATTCTAATTCTTTCTTAATTGTTTCCTCTTTCAATTAATCGTTCGGCAACGATACGCGGCCCGATAAGCGGGGCAAAACATTGGAAATGGCAGTAATGGAAGCAGCGAGTCGGTAAGAACGCTCGTGCGAATTAATAAGCTTTTGATGCATAACGCGACACCGTGTCAGTCACGTAACCGTTCAAGCTCCTGTTCGTGCGTTCTCGTTAATCGTTCAACCGACTGCACATTCTCCGGAGTGCTTTGCACGTGCCCCCCTATTCGTCCAATCCTTCTCGTGCCTAATATCTACCACGTTACTATGCATATCGCATTATGCAATTTCGAATTCCCGCCAAGATTAGAGGAATTCGTGAAAAAATAGAAACTGCGACACCTACGAATTTGGCTCGACGAAGGATAAAATTGAAACGTCTTACAATCGGAACATTAATGAGAGTTACTGTAATTTATCGGCTCGCGGTTTCAATGAGGAAAAGGTGTGAAATACTTTTCATTTAGGGTCGTTCAGGTGGGATGAAATTAACGCGAACCGGCCACCCTACGGCGACGGAATATCGCGAGAAATTTTGCAGCCGGCTCGTACTAATATAATTACGATATTCAGCCGGTGCGAATATACCGAGGGATTAACGTGCCGTATCCTCGTGGAACACCGCAACAGGAAGAACTCGCCCTAATTCGAGACTCGGTTCGCTCCTCTTCTCTGTTTTCGTTTACCGAAAAGCCTAGGAAATTCATGCTACGCGGACCGTTCCTCCAAGTCGTTTCGCTAATGAGACCGTTCCCTGTTCCCGTTCCTCTATTCGTCTCCTTTCGTCTTCCCGTCTGTCCCTTATAATTAAACCGTCCGGGATAATTCAGCAACGAATACAGTTTGTTATCGCAAAGCGATTCCGATGAGTACGCGTTATCGCCTTAAGCGATTAGAGCATGGTTTTTAATTTCATCATTTGCAAACGATAATGTTTACCCGTTATCTCACCTACTGATGAGAAATCGTTCGATCGGTAACCCTACGGATCGTGGAAGGTGGTCGCCCTTGGCACGATGAGCATCGGAAACTCTAACCCTTAACCCAGGCCGATAGTCTTGAACTCTTGGCCGCTCCGGGAACAACGTGAAAACGCTTCGCATTGTTCGGCACCATGTACGATTTCCGTCATCGCCTTTTCCGTGAGACGACTTCCGTCGATGGGGTCACACCACAGGAAATAGCCGTCCGAATATTTCCCAGTGATTGTTCCTTATGTTAATCGGCTTCCAAGTGGAATTTTACAAAAGGTCGTAACCGACGAGCGTCACAGTTTCGTCTTCTTCTTTTTTTTTTTTTTTTTTTTTTTTTTCGACGTCACTGCGATTCGTCTTTTTTTCCGTTTCTTATTTCGCAAGTAGAGCGAACCGCTTTGGGAATCGTCGAGTGGCGTGTCCCGGCTCGATTAATTAACTCGATCCGCGAATAAGATAAATTCGTGACGTTCGGGCAGACTCGCGGATTTTATTGCACTTCTTGGAAAATATCCTTCGAAGGTTGGAAATTATTTAAACGAACTCGTTGGTCCATCGAAAGAAGAGCATCTTCCCCGGGTGTATTAATTCGACACACGGCTTCAAACTTAACCGCCAGTTCCTTTTCATTCTTCCTTCCACCCGGCGGTTTAATAAACCCCACTGACTTTCCTCCATGCAGCATTAACCCAGGACGTGACTGCCTGACCATTTGTTCCAGCTTTTCGTCCGTCTTTCTTCCTTATCCGCTCCGCGATTTACTCCCTCCGCGAAAACTTTTCTTTCTTCGAGAAATTCTAGCCCTTTGTCTCTGAGCACGGATTGCGCGGTTCTTCCTCGACCGCGTAAACGTCCGCTCTTCTCGAAAACGGCACCTGTATAAGCAACGTATAAAACTCGAAGAACGATAAAATGATTTTTACTTTATTCCTAATTTCTTGGATCATTTTATAACATTTTCTAACGCTCCACGTCCGCGTTAAATCCAGTCGATATATACGTCGCCGAGAATAATCGCGATTTCAAATCGACACTGGGCGTAAAGCAATACCGCGTTATTGTTTCTCGACGGCGGCGGGTTCCGATCGAATCTAATTATCCCGATTCCATAGCTCGCTAACTCCGTATCCAGGGGAATCTCGACTTGGACGATTCATCGGCACGTACCGCGTGGAACGGGTCCGATCCTCTTCCTCTATCACCCCGGTTACTCACGGAACGTCTTCGTCTCTCTTGGAAGATCTCCTAGCAGACAGGGATTCGTCGGAAGACGCGCGTAACGAAGCATCGTGGAGAAAGGAAAACACAAAACGCAGGGATAGAAGGGAAAAGAAGATGGAAAGACACGGAGAGGTTCGCGCGTGTCGTGTAACCGGGCTCGTGGACGGCCAGAGCGTGGAAGAGAAGACGAGAGAAAGAGAGAGTATTGATCCCACCCTCCAGGAACGGCAACCCCTAGCTGGCCTAACTTCACTCCCCCTTCGTTCCACCCGCCGGTTGTTGTGTGCTGCATACCAATTTGCTTGATTTTTTCCCTTCCACGTCTCCCCTTCAGCCCTCTCGACCGTTCGCTCGCTCGCTCGGCCGCCTATCTTTCTTTGCCTGTCTCTTTTCACCTTCGCCCGAGACACCGCTTCCTGCCCGTCCACCCCCCCCCCCGTCTTTGCCTACCGTGTCGCAACGAGTCCTGTTACCCGAAGAAACAACCATCCCGTCTACCCTCTGGAAACCCTCGTCATCGATTACCGCAAGGTTTTTCCTCTTCGACTTTGTTCCCGCGAAGGAATTCATCATCGTTCGCGTGATGGAATCGCGATATCAGTCGCGACGAACGAATCGTATCGAAAAGGTTAAACCGAGCAGACGTCTGCCGACAAGAGGGTAGGTAGGGAATATCCAGGATAAGAGGGGGCACGATGAGTGGGTAAGGAGCGGGTTTTGAACCTCGAGATAAACCTGGCCTCGCCTACAGTCTTCTATTAGCAATTACAGCTGTAATTGTTTCCTGCAATATGCATGGAAATAGTGGAATTATTTAAAAACCACCCCTACCACCGGCAGGTAGGAACGGGATGAGGAAGCTCGAGTGGACTGTCGATACCTAAAAGAACCACCTTCCGCCTCCTTCTCCATTCTCTCTCTCCTATCTTAACGGCAGGTCCCTTCGATTCGTTTCCTCGTCTCTAATGCTCGTAGCGAACCAGAATAAACCTCGATGCCGAATCCCCGTCACGATTAATGGTTAATGGATTGGAAAGAATTTATCCGTTTAGGTCGCGGCATCCTGGCCGCGTCGGTTTTCCCAGTTGGTTTCGCTTTTTCGAAACGCCACGTCCGAAGGATCTCATCGGTATGTTGAAAACGCGACCGCGCGGATAATAACTGTTTAGCGTAACGCGTGCCGTAAAGCATGGAGAACAATTGCTCGCTAAATTCACGGGCGGCTAGCAAAAACCGCGGGGATAGGGCAATAAAATCGACGAACGACGAGTTCGATTCGAGAGGGAACAATGGGTGCCGGTGTACGCTTCGGTTCGGGGAGGAAAGCCGGAGACGCGACGAACGGTTTGCCAAAATCGGTTATCGGTCCGCGGATAAACTGTCGCTGGATCCGTTATGGAGTAAGCCGAAAGCATCGCTATACCTCGGCGAACGTCGTCGGTGCGAAGAGGGAGACGAACCGAGGGAATAAAGAAGAGGAAAGACCGAGTTCAGCAGCGGAGTCTGTTCGCGTAGCACGGTGGCCGGTGAATTATCATAACCGCATTCCCCTCTGCGACCCGTAAGGGCCACCGGATGCCTCCCGACAAGACCAACCCTTTACGTTTACACGGGTTCGCCTCTTAACCGTCGGTACCTAACTCAGCTACCCTCTTCGCTATACCTTTGCCGATATATTTCTTTATCTCTCGCCGCACAACTTTGCCAGCCTTTATCGCCGAGGCGAGGAAACGCGGGCGTTTCGTCGCGGGATATTACGAGGCTAAGGGGCTGATATCGTGTTACCCGGAGGAGACAAGGAAACTTACATAGACGCGTGGGTGTCTTCTACAGAGGACATCTAAACGATATCTTCCCTCGAGTCGAAATTTAAATAACCGTCACGCAATTGTGTGTAATAATTAAAAGAAAGAATTGACTTTCTTCGCGACTGTCCGTCTCTGATGCACAGACTCGGGTATTCCAACCGAGAGGAGTTCATTATGCAGCAGCATTGCGTAGCGGGGACGAGATTCTGGTTGAACTTGAAGTACACGGGTCTGGAGATGTGGCGATAAACGGCTGGCAAACAGGCTGGATCGGCGTAGATTACGGGAACGGACGCGTCGAACGTTTTCCATGCTGCTGGTAGTTACTCTGCGCGATACGAAAAGCTGGCTGGCTACCTACGCGCCAGATCCACGACGGATAAGCGCGTGTAACGGCAGCGTGCTCCATTAATTCGCGCGTGCTTACAAATTGACTCGACTCTGTTTGTCAGTCGTCACGGCGAAGGAAAACGCGTTGATCCGTGTTCGATACGAGCTTTCCGATAAGAGTGATCGTTTCTTCGTAGGAAAACAGAATCACGAGGATTCTTCCTGGCCTGTTGCGACTTATAGTCTGGTACGGCGCGACACTCGCATAATGCACTCTCGGGTTTAGGTATGCGGCGTACAATTGCGCTGAACGCGCGAGTCTCTCGAGTGCTCGAGTGCTGGCGGGTAACGAAGAGAAGAGGAGAGGAGCTTGTCTCGTGTAAACGCGACGTGCACATCGTGTCACCATTCCAACCGAGTGAAATCAACGTTTTTCTAAGCGCCCAAAGAAACCCGGCACAGTGCTAAGATCGCCGGCAGAGAACCGGGACAGGGAATAGGCGAAGGAGAAAACGAGCAGGAGGCGGTCAGACCTGCGAGAGAAGGAGGATGAGGTGGATCAAGGAGTTAAAGAAGGCAGTTGGTAGAAAGGAGGCGGTGGTGGAGGAGGAGGAGGTGGAGAGTCTAACCGAGCAGAGCTCGGTTTTAGGTCAGATCGTGCCGCGAAAACCAATCGTTCGCTTTCTGCGGCAGATTCGTCGCCATGGCTACTGGCGAGTCGATGTCGACGTCGATTACCAACCGATTGACCCGTCGATCCATCAGCCGGACGGTTAAAGACCGATTCAGACACCACCGTACCGTGTACGATCCGTTTTTCTATCTTTCGCACCTAAAATGCCGATTTTTTTCACGAATCTTTCGATACTCTTTAAACGATATTTTTCTTCGTTTCTTCTACCCGATCAACGATTTTTCATTAGCCGCTGGTCACCGTAATAATTCGACACCGGTCTGTGATTTCGTCGAGCAGGCAAAAAGATTGGCCAACGTTCCTGCTCCTTCGACGCTGATCCCTCAGGAATGCGCCCGAGGCGTAATAAGGATCGTTTATAATCGTTTCGATCGAGTATAAGCGACAAGTATAACCAAGTCTGCCAGCGATATTGCCCACTGTACCCGTTTCGCTGGCCAATCGATCGCTTACGCAACAGAGTCGACCGGTATTATGAGCAGGGAAGGACACGAGCGACGGTGCGATCGTTCAAAGTCCGTTCCCGATCGCGACGCGTCGCGTCCACTCGGAAAACTCTCGTTTCTCGTGTCGTTCGGAAAACGTGATCCACGGCTTAGTCGGTTACAAGGGTCGTTCGCGTTAAAAGTGTAATTTGCCTCGTTAAGCACTTATGTCTTTACGTCTACGTTAATCGCTAGGTACTTAAAACTTAACAACGTTTTTTTTTTTTTTGAATAAATTGAAGAGAAAAGTGCAATTGCATTTTTAAAGGGACGTCGAATCGATCAAGGGCGTCGATCATCGATCGCGCGAAAAAGATCGATGGGTAGATTTTTCAGGACGTCAGTCGTTACCATTCGGCTAAAATAATTGGCGTATGTACGCTGGACGTGTTACGGTATTGCTCGCAGGAAACGGAGCGCAATATCCGGCTGGTATTTGCCGTAATTTCTAAATCCTCCTTTCAGAGTGTTCGGCGCGCGCGAAATAACTTCTCTCTCTCGAGTAGAACCGCGTTCGTTAACGAGCAAAGAGGAAACGGTCCTCGATCGAGGAGCCAGATAAGGGTAACGCGAAGCTCGCAACTAGCCGCCGCCGCCGCGGATCAAGTGCATTATTTTTATCGCGGGTTAGCTACGGACAAAACGAGAGCTAGCATGCTCGAAGCTTTCGCTAACCGCGAACGAATACCGGTTCTCTCTCTAACGACAATCGCATCGATCAAGGGACATCGCGATAATTCCACCTTGCCTCGGACCCGCGTACCTGCCCGCGTCATAGATCGCGTCGACGGTGTCGCGCCGGATCGATAGATCACCCTGCAGGCATTTTATTACTGCGTACACGCCTTATCTTACGGAGGATGTTCCAAAGGTCGTTCAATAAGAAACCAGGTTTTATTTCCTTCGACGAATTCCTAAACGTAATTGACCCACTTCTGGAGATTTCATCGAAATCAATTAAAATCGACACAAGGTGTTTCTGTAAAAATTTCCCAACCGTATCGCTTGAACATCCGCGAGCAAATATCAGCGGGATTTTATACCCTCGGAAACCAGAAATCTTATCACTAAAACGAGCTGTCATCGTTGTTGAATGAGCGGTACAAGTTATGCCCAGTAAAATAGTTGTCGAACAGCGGCAATATATGATTTTCAAGCGATCCTGCTCGTTATTTAGATATTCCTTGAGCCATAACCGTTCGTCCGTTCGCTTATTGAATGACCCTCGTTGCCGGCCGTCTGGTAAACTGGCCGACTATCTGCGTTTTCCACGGCATGAGAAAAAAAAAAGGAAGAAAAATAATATCTACACGTCGAGCGTAGATTTCTAGTTTTCTCGAAGGCGCGACCGGACCCGCGGAAAATTCCCAGGCGTCCTTCGTTAGCGTGGAACCGCGTGGCTAGAGACGGGCTCGATCCGGGAACGCGCGTACACGGACGATCGCGTAAAAAAGAAAATCCCGTGTGCACGATCTTGCGTGACAAGAATCGGAAATTCGACCGGTCGCTAAGAAGCAGGCGCTTCGACAGGCTCTCTCGACCGTTCCCGCTTCGCTTGTCCCGCTTCTCGCGATTCCTCGCTCGTCCATAAACACCCGACTCGCACACGGACTTTCTCGAATTCTTCTGACGGAAATTCCAACGCGTCTCGTCCGACTCGACTTCTCTCCTCCCGTCCGCGTTTCCGTCTGCCGGGAACGTACTTTTTCCATCGACGAGCACGAAAAAGAAACCGAGCGAATTTTCCAGCTTTTAAAATCGCTGCCCGTTTCTTAATTAATCACCGACGCGGAAAAGTCACGCTCGACCCTGTAACCCGACGAGTCGTCTTTTACCCGTCGACGGGCTAATAAGACGTTTCTATCGGCAAGACGATTATTTATCGTCTCGGGCGCCGCGAGAATTTCCAAGGTAACCGCGATAATCGTAACACCGATCTCCTCCTGTCCCTCCTCTCGCCGCGGAAATAACAGAGATAACGTAATTACAGAGGCCGGCTGTTAGTGAACTTGTAACACCTGGCTGTAATTGCGACGCGGACGTTTCTGTCCGTTCGAATCGAGTAAACTGGCGAAAAAGCAAAATTATCATATAAATCCTGATGAACGTTGGGTAGCGAAGCTACCACCCGCTACGGGGTACATTTAGCCAGCTCGAGGAAGTCGTTCGCGCGACTATCGAGCAACTTGTTTTCGATAGTTTCCAACTATTGTTCGATTACTCGTATTGATCCCATCCCTACTAGTTGTCGCGGATAGAAAAATCAGGCTAGCCGTCTGGCTTCGATCGACGACTCGATTACCCTCCGCCGAAACGACGTGCGTGGCATTCCTGCTCGCGATCGTCGCGACAGAAACGATCGAAACCGATGTAAATGGAATTCTAAATCGATCTTAGCCGTTCGATCTGCCGATGTCCAGTTTCGCGCGCTCGATTCGCACTGTCCTCGAATCCGTCCTCCCCCTCCTCACGCCGGATCCCCGTTCGAAGCGTATGCAAATCGTATTCAGAAGCGAATACTTTGGTCGATCGATTTTTAAGCTCGAACGAAATATAAATTTCCCTACGATCGGACTTGTGCAGGAACAAAAATAAAGCGACCGGTGTAGGTACACACGCTTCTCGCACGCGATCTCTCCGTATCCGTTCGTTGCGATTATTTCGTCCTCGGAATCTCTCTCTCGTTAGCCGCGGCTTCGAATCTTATCTTTAGCCGCGAGAAGCATCGCGTGGGCGGAGACGAGGAACAGCGGCAGGAGAGCCGTGTTTTCGGCGTGTTCGAAAGCGTCTGGATTCGCGGCGGAAGATGCGAAAAGCGAACGTAGAAAATGGAAAAAGAGGAAAAGAAAGACGAAGCTGGCGGAGAGCGTGGCCGTCGGCTGACGGGTCGTCATAAAGTCTCATTCGCGTCGATAAAAACAAGCAGCACGGAATAACGTACGTTCGGTATAAGGTTTTAAAAAGGAGGAGACGAGAAATAAAAAAAGGCGAAGAGGAAGGATCGTGAGAGAGGGTAGAAAAGGGTAGGAGCGGCGAGAGGGAAGGACGAAGGATCGGGCAGAAATCCAGCTACGAACGAACCGATCGTTCCGAGGGTCCTGGCTTCCCACTAAATTTGCAATATACGATCCCGGGAAACCAAAACGAAGCAGCTTTCATGACGTCGCGGGGAGGTACCCTCTCTGGTAACGATACGATCGAACCTCGGACTCGAAGCTATATGTACGGTACACGTTTTTAAAGGAGCGCCCGACGACGACGACGACGACGATCCCCGTCGATATTGCCGCGCTTGTCAATATTCCTTTTTCCACCGTAACCGTTTCATAATTTTTTACGGGGCCGCGTTTCTCTCGATCGAGCCTCGTACGATCACCGGCTGTCGCCCTCTCGGCCCGTCAATGTTCACGAAATTGCCACGAACCGAACGCGTCGATTAAAGATTTCCATGCCACGTTGCTCCGCGGCGAATTTATTCGAATGCCAACGCTTTCGTAAACGTCAGCCTCGAACGGGACGAGTTTTCTTGATTTTTTTCTCTTTTCGTTTTACCAGGAGGATTTCGCAAATGTCCGAAACTCTCGCAACGATTCGAGGCTTCTTTCGGATATAGAAGTTTGGTAACGGAACACCTACGACGGGTTAACGGTGTGGGACACCCGGTTACCGTGTTATGTTATTCGGCGTTTCACCCGTCGGTGCCACCTTTCGCTCGCCACCATCACCGAAATGCTGGGCGTATCGCGAACGACCGACCGTGTGCCATCCCGAACCAACCGATTCCCATTCACTCGGACAATTTATGCGACGACGGGCAAACCGGAAATCATGGATTCGATGTCCTCGGAGACTGGAGAACCTCGACGCTCAGCGCCTACTCGATAGTTCGCAACTCTTTTTACCGATGTCGCGAAGGTTAGCCTATTCCCGCGGGCGCGGCGAGTTCTCGAGGTCGTAGATTTCCTTATTTATTAACCACCGATTCTCCTACCAATCGGGAATCGACGGTGCGAACCGAAAAAGGGGTGAATATCTGAACGCTGATATCGAGAGAAGGCGAGTGAGTTGGCAAAACGAGTTAGAGTAATTGTAGAATCTATCGAATGGAACTTGTCGTCGTCGATGGGGACGCGTGACGGGCGTCGTTGGTTAGATCGCGGCGTCGTCGATCGCGGATACGTAACATGCTTCACCGAATCGTTCGATCTACGGTTCGAAACGCTGTCCGCTATTCTCTTTCCTCGCGTTATCTCGCGTTCGCCAGTTATCCTTCGACGATATCGATGCCGGATTGACGGAAAGAAAAGCGATAATTAATTCGTCGATTGGCGAAGGAAGCGATGGAAGGAAAGGAAAGAGGTAGAGTGAAGTAAGTTGGCTGAAATGCTCGGAGTAATTGTAGAATCTCGCGGACGCGCAACTTGTCGTTTGGAGGGACAAGTGACGGGCCTCGTGGCTTCCGATCGTTGCTCGATCGCGGAGAATGTTGGGTAGCAAGCTGCTTCGATCTGCCGTGGACGAGCACGACGTCCTGTGACTCGCGTCCTGCTGGTCGTCTCGCCGAGAGCGAGCCGCGATCTTCGATCTCCCGGGGCGGATCTCTGACCGCGTGCTACTCGCTCGCTCTCCTCTTTTACATGAGTCTTGCTCCTCTCTCGGTAGCCCTTAGCCACTGTCAACCGGCGCGAGCGACAATGCCCGATGCGAGATAAAGCGAAACCTTTAGGGACTCGGCGATGCCCGTGCTCGTCCTCGTCGAAAGATACGTAGCCAACCGGCCCTGCTCGCGAGTACTTTCGTATGTACGGGCTGCCACCAGCACGCAGATCGAAGATCTACTTCTCGGGATAGTCCGCGCTCGAACCACCTCGGCAACGCTTATTTCTTCGATATAATATCTCAAGATAGGGGACGAGCTGGCAGCGACCAAGAAACATCGCGAGATCCTTCTCGAAAGGAACGCCGGGATCAATCGAATCGTTCGATATATACCCGATCCCGACGAAAATTTACCTGGTTGTCTCGTTTACCGAGAACGCTTTGTTCTCGCCTCTCGTTGGATCTTCAGAGGGAAAAGCGTATCCGCGCGAGGATCGGAGAGGTAATTTTTGAAGCGGTATAAATGTCTGCGTTTCCTTCGGAGGAACTGGAACAGTCCCTGAGGAGAGATGCGAGTTTCTCTTCTGAATAACATACAGGGTGTTCGCGAGGTAATTTGCGACCACCTTCTTTCTTCGACTATCAAATCTACTTTGTAACGTTTCAAAAGATAATTAATAAAATCGTATATGTAACAGACTATTTTTGTATAAGCAATTTTTTCATGTTTAGAAAGATAAGGGGGATGTAGAATATTAGTCCGGACACCCTGTAGGTGCAAGGGGCGAGCCACAAAGAATCCTGATCGAAGATCTACTTCTCGGGATACCGACGCGTCTGCCTACGCCTCTGCCATAAGCGAACGCTTATTTCTTCGATATAATGTGCCGAGATAGCCTCGGCCAAATACGTAAATGGTACCAAGTCCCGTTCCATGCGCCGCGAGGAAGGTTGTTCAAGGATACGATGCAACCTGAACCGTGCACTGTTGCTCGATTCAGGCAAACGTGGTCTCGAACGCGAAGGAACCGAAATTTTTGCACAACCTCGAACTGTTACTTCTTATTGAAATTCATCGTCGCACGCGGACTGTTTAGGCGCGAAAGAAGTAGAAACGCGATCGTGCGATTTCCCCCCCCTGGTCGTTGTGTCTGGTCGAAAATCCGCTAGAAAGAAAGGCGAGAGGAGAGGAGAGGAGAGTCGGAAAGTGGCAAGGTGGGCCTGACAAGGCCCCTTCGATGTCACCAAACTCGTTCCTCCGTCCATGCGGCAAGAACCAAGCCCACTTTACGACTCGGCTTGACTCGACTCGGCTCGTCGCGACGACCATCCAGCCGTGTCCTAATACGAACCAACGATCCAACATTTCTGGGACAGTCTAAGAGGCGTTCTTATATAATAGCCGTCCGTAGAATTCGAATTTTATTCCCGATTATGTAACCACCGCTACGAGTGTGCGTCTACGTGAAACGTTGCCGCTTGGACCTTCTTTGAATTTCATCGAAAACACCCGGTTCCCTCGTTCCTCCTTCTGTGCTTGCTCTCTATTCGCGTGAACCCGGTGTATCTCTTCCTCTGGACGTGTGTTTGTTCGCGTTGAATTCAATATGACGGAACCGAGGAACGTTTTGCATAACAGCCCGATACGAGCGTCGCGACTATCGTTCGACGATAGAAAAAGCGCGTTTTATCGTCTATATTTCAACTGCAACTCTTTCCTTCGACAGATAATCAGTACACGCGCCAAGGAAATTCTATTACGTTCGTCGAAAGTTCGAAGGATTTTTCAAACGGAGAAATTTTATTCTATGACGTTGCACTTTCACGCCTCGATTGGGCGCGATAATGTAGCCCCCTGTATCGTGCGTCTATCGTTACCGATTTCAACGCCACGTCCGAGAGACAGATAAGTCTCGAGGTAATTGGTCCGTCAAATAATACACGATGCATAAACGCAACACCCTATCCTTCTCTCACCCTGCTCGCTATCCTTTATGGACTCGAAAGCGCGAGCCTTCGTTTTATAGGCGTATACATAATTAATTGCCCTGTTCACCGTCTTCCTCCTTCTTTCTCCCTCTCTTCCTCTCTCTCTGTACCATATTTACATATATTCTCGCTTCCTCGGCCGTTGCTTCGTCTTGTCCGATACAAGGAGACCCCATTTGCCCTCGCTCGCTTTTTCTGTACACGCCGTTTTAAGGATTCCCTCGCACTTAACTCCTCCCCCTATCGACGCTTCCGTATCCGCGGTACCTGGACACTTTCCCTGTATTTCCAGGGATAATTTCCAGTCGATTTTCGCGTCGAAGAGATGCCTACGATCGTCCAGATGGCGAACGTCCGTCGTGAAAAGGAACCGAAACGGCGAGGCTTTAACGTCCCTTTTACGACCCTTTAAAATACCATCGCCGCGGTGGCTACGAGGCTCTCTTAATTATTTTACGAGAATTCCGACGACAATGCTCGGTGGCAAAAACAAGCGGTAACACCCTTGTCCAACGTTCGCTTCGCATACCCGTCGAGATTACGAGCGCGCTTCCTCTTCTTCCTCGCAAACTTTCTTCGACCGATCGAATCGTCGTTCGGTTAAGAAGCAAAGTGTTCTCGAACGAGAATCGAGAAAAACCGAAATTGCACGCATAGAGAAAGAGTAAGGACGAAATCGGAGCTTAATGTACCGCCACTTTCTCGATCGGTCGTTGGCGAAACTTAACGACGAAAGTCCATATATACGCGATCGCGCAGAGGACGACGGGACAGGACGGGACGAATCGGGCATGAATAATGCATTGACCCCACGGTATCGGGAGAAATAAAAATCATCGAGTGTGGCCGAGCCGGCGCGGGGTCAACGTACGGCTTGAAATTAATAATTTTCGGGTTTCGCCACGATCCAAGCAAAATACGTCCCATTAATCAGTCTGACGTCTTCGATAAGTTTTACGGGCGAGGCATAATTTTTCGCCATCCACGTATTCGCCGCCGAAGATCGCCGTGCTATCGTTCCCGACGTGTCGGAGGAAATCGAGTTACCAAACTCGTTCAACTATAATTTCCCGAGAATCGTGACGCGGACCGCGTTAACGTTGGCAAATTAAGAGGATCGGAAACGTATCGAGGAACGAACGGCGTGAAACGGTGAATTCAAGTCGGTTATCTTCGATAAGGTGTAGACGCGCGGGGGAGAAGGGAATAGAGAGAGACAGAGAGGGAGAAAAGAAGATTTCGAAGGGACGAGACAGAATGCCGGACAACGTAGGGTAGAAACAAATAGGGCCCGGCCCAATTAGGGATTTATTTATGCGCCTACGGGTATATTAAACGAGCGAAAATATGAAGGCAAAAAAGAGGAGGAACAAATAAAAGAAAAAAAAAAAAAGAAAAAGCGGAGAGGAAAGCCGCGGGAACGTGTCCACCCAATTCGAGCGAGGCGATCGTAGATACACGTCGCGCTTATAAAGACCGTAGCGGGTCCTCGTTAACGAACTGCCAGGCCAGTTAAACATAAATTGCAGCTTTGAGCCGTCTCTCTGCTGGCGTGTCCTGAACATTCTGTTTGCGTGCTGACTCGCTTTCTCGCCTTAAATCCGCGCCAACCGGACGACCGGCTCGCAATTTCAACGCGGCGAAACGACGCGACATCCCGTGCGACTGCGTCTCCGCAAATCAACCCGGTCAATTATTACGTTTAGTAGCAGTTTACGCGATCCAACACAGATTGCTCGTATTAACACGTTCTCAATCACCGCTTCTTCAAAATAGAATAATAACTACGTATCGTTTGAATTTCTCAAAAGGACGACGAGCGAAAGGAAACTGTAACGAACGCGGTCCGTCACGAACGAGATGCTGCGACCTACTTACGGCCTTAGATTTTCGATTCGTTCGGAAAAGAAAAGACGGCGTTTCACGTTGAATGACAGGGAGCTGCTCCGATCGTCGCGAAGAGGAGCGAAGGAAGAGCGCGAGAAAAGACGGACGGGACGGACAATGTCGCCTCGTTTATCAGACCGGTATTGTGGAAGCATCGTTGCCCTTCTCGACACCCTCTTTGTTGGTTACATCCCGACTACGAGCAGCCCCGACTACTCAATCCTTTTTTCCCCGGTTCTATCTCCTCTATCTCGTTCCACTGTGTTCCCATCTTGCTCGCGCCAGGCGACAAAAGAGGAAAGATACGAAGATCCATGGTTATCTGTTTAAAACGCGACCGTATAAGATCGCGTACGAAATTCTCGCTAATTTGCCTCGAAGATTAAACCGCGGATGATTAATCGGTGAAAAAAGGGAAGAAGACGGAGGGGAAAGAATCGGACGGCGAGTTGGTTCAAAGAAAGAAATTTTTTTTTCTAGGTGCACAGGTCGAAGGAACGACACGATCAGCGAACAAATTGTTCGACGAGCGAAGGGAGAAACACGGAGGAAAGGGAGGATTAGCGAGAGGAGGAGGGAAGATAAAGGCAGAATCGCGATTTAACATCGGTACACAGAAACATCCTGTAGCAGCGGGACCGTGGAGTATCTACGTGGGTCGTTACATAATTTAACGTCTTGTACGTCGCATAAGTTAAGAGGCACGGTTAAAACGGGGTGACTATAATTTCATCTCAGCCGGTTATATCTCAGAGCCTAACCCCGACGAAATGTTGAAAATAGTAGTACAACCGATTGCTTTTAAGGAAGAACACCAGCTTCGCTTCGTACCGGTCGCTCGATTTCGTTCTCCTCGTTCTTCACCCTTTTACTACTACTCTTTTCTCCCCTCTTCGCCTATCGGCGTCGGAACGCTCGAATCACCGAGCATCGTATTCCCGTGCAACAAAGTTATTCCATCAAAGTTGTACGTTCGAGGAAATCGAATGGCCGATAACGAATCGAGGAAACCAGTACAAAACCGGATGCTTAAGATCTATAACACTTCTTTTAACTTATCAAACAAATCGTATAATCGAACTATATTTAACAGGATTTCTCGAATTAGTTGTAACAAAATTAGATGTAGGCACTCTGTTTACCCTGACGCAGGGTTTGCCGCGATTTTCCCCTGCTATCTCATCGACGTACTTTTTCCTTTTCCCTTAACGATCACCCATTTCCTTCGCCAACTTCCCTTCTTATCCTTGCTGGTATTTTTTTTCCACGAACAGGTCGCGAACGGGATTAGCAGACGGTAAGTCGAGGCCCGTTCGTTATCGTTAAGTTAACGTTCTAGGACTGTGTGCTTATGCGCGCGAGGCGTTTAATTTATAATTGGGGAAGAGCTTAGAAAGGCTAGGTTTTATATTCACCTTTATATGCGTTTCTTTTTATTTTTTTTTTCCACGGCGAGATCATGGCGCACGAGAAGGCGTTAATTCCCGCAAAGATAAGGAAAAAAGAAAAATATTTTTTCCCGGGACATTTGAATATTTCATTTTTTTTTTTTTTTCTTCCTTACGGTACCGTCCGTTTCCGTTAATCTCTCGACTTATATCTACTTACTTTTGTATTGTACAGTCTCTTCGGTTTAAAATACGATTTGCGCTAATTACCGCGTGAAATATTTGCTCGAGAGCGAGCAAAGTAAGCCGTCAGATCGTTAGATACGAGCGGTGTACGTATACGGACGCGATAATATTATGCCGGAGCATCTGGTCGAAAAGATAACTTATAACCGTAAGGGTACACGGATTCGATTGATAAACAAGATCCGTGACTATTAACGGGATTCTGGTGCGCCGTGGCAGCTCCGCCCAACGGAATCCACGCGGACGGGCAGCGGGATGTTGGTTGAAATTTCTGAAATCCTACGAACGGTTGGATTTCGGCTCGGCGCCCATAGCCCGGTCATAGATTTCGACGTAAGTCACGGGCAAACGGGCCTGTGTCAGGTACGTGCCCGTTTCTCTGGGCACCCACGGGCCCTACGAGCTCGCGCCACGGCCGAACCGATCTTGTGGATCCTCGACCGCTGCGTTATAACGTAATAATTTAGCCAGCTGAATGCGGGCCACTCGTAAAGACGTCCTTCGGGGGCGTTTAACTTGTTTTTAATGATTTCGAGGCGTGGACAGGCCAGATCCGGATTTTCAACGGTGCGCCGCGCCGTCGCGTCGGGGAAATTAGACGTGCCGACCATCTTTCAACCCCTCTTACCTCCTTCGAATTACTGTATAAAACTAAAAAAAAAAAAAAAAAAAATTGAAACAGTGCACGGTCCTTCCAGGGTTGAACGTACGGTTTGCAAACGTGGTCGGGGCGTTTCGTTCCGCGCCGAGTTTCCGTCGTTGTCCGTTCGGCAAATCGCAGCCATAAAATTCGTGTAGAATAGGAAAAACGTGAGCACGGTAAACGAAATTCCGAAATTCACGGCAACGTAACGGGAATGACCCTGCGTGTACCTGTCGCTGTTACGGTCGCTACGAAACTTCCTCGGATGCACGCATCTGGCCGGCACGTGGGTTTTCCTCAGGTGTTCGTTCCCGAAAACGTTTCCATTTTGACGACCACCTGACCAACCCCCAGCGCGTATACACCCTCGTTCGGGATGGCCTGTAACCGGTGGATCTCAGGTGCGAGACGAGTGCCGAACATGTGTTTCGTATTAGCGACGGTGGACCTTCCTTTACCCACCATTAAACGCGGCAAAGTGCACGAGGGATAGTATGCATCTGGCATAAATCGTTTTATTGGCATCGGCCGATTTCTTCGACACGGAAGATCGTCGAAAGTTTTTGGAAAAATCTCCTTCGACCATTTGGTACGACGTGAAAAACGTTCGATTCGACGAGCGTATATTCTCGTACGCGTTTTGCCCTTGTTAACCGACGTACACCGTTCCCATTACGAATAAAAAATGGGAAAAAATTGTATGCTAATACACGGTTTAATCGCCCTTTATCATATTATGGAAATTCTAACGCATTTTTATCGTGCGAATGTTGCGTGCGAATGCTGTCGCCATATTTGATTCCCGGTATAGCCTCAAAATGTAACGAATGCATAAATTAACAAACGTATCGATTTTTCTTTGAATTACACCTTGCATTTCGCTGCGGTATTTCTGCTCTTGTACAAAGCCACAATACCTTTCCAGAAAAATTTATTCCAACCCGATTGAAAGGCTCACAATAGAGACCACCCTTCTATCTGGCATCTTTCTTCTTTATAATCGAAATATTCGACATATTACACAATGGGTGGTGTAATATCAAAACCGAACGACGTTATTACATAGAAGGACGATTGAACTCGACACGATCTTTGAACAATGGCGACGATGTAAAAGGGTTTCGACCATCCGCGGTCCGCGTGTAAATACAACCACCAGTCGAAACGACAGATAACTTTCGACTGATCATAGTCGAGCGTAGACGAATATTATTGATTACTCGACGCAGAGACTTCGAGAATTTTTATAAACATTAATATCACCGGTATAGATGGAATACTTCGGAAATGTTTCAAGCACGAAGGTTAATCGCGTTAACGATCTGTGTTTATCTCGACGACTTAAACGACGCGAGAGGAGGAGGATGACGAGAAAGCGGGCGGTAAGCTGGCAAGGGCTTAAGCGATAATTGTTTAGCTTGCACAGTTAAAGTTTCATCAGAAGTTCAGGGTAACCAGATATTAGCCTTCGTCATCTTAGTCTCCCTGCTTTTTCCCTTCCTAGACGGTGGTAGCGCGATTCGCAAAGGAAAGCAGTTAGAACGAGGACCGTACGGTTAAACGCGTCTGTCCGTCGTAGAATTTCCGTCTTTGATTGCGGATCACCCGACGCGAACCTCTGACTCTCGTGGAGCTTCGGTTTTATTAGTTTTAAACACGCGTTAAATAAAACGGGACTAAGCCGGCCGTAAGATCAGACGGTGGTTCGGAGACGTAAACGTTCTTTAGGAGGAACAGTGGCAAGGGCGAGAGACCCTCGTCGAATCCCTTTTCCGTTCGAAGGGATTTCGTGGAAAACGCAAGCTCCAGGAAACGGCAGACTACGTAGTAAATTGTGGGTAAATCAGAACGTACTAGCCACTCTCGAAATTATATCGACTCTATGTTTCTTTTTATTTATCGATTACGTAACGAATTAGGGGTGCCGTTTAAATATTACGTCGAACTTCCTCAGAGAAGCGAGCACCTTTGTCTCCCATTAGACGAAACAGAAGAAGCTTTGTTAGTTTAAAGAAGAAAAAGAAAAAAATGAATTAAAAGTGTAATCCGCATACTGATTGAGAGGGTCCACGCGCCACCGGAGAAAGACTTTTCCGAGATGGAGAGCAGCTCGGTCTCGCCTCGTGATTTCTTTCGCTCTCTTGGGGACTACCACGGGAAAGAAGCTGCCTAATTAAACGCGGGGTCGATCCGCTACGAATGAGCTACTTTCTTCCGGGAACGGTATTCTTTCTCTTCGGAAAAACGGCTCTCGTTTTCTGCGGAATCACGATTTCTCCCCCTGAACGATGCCATTAACTTCCCTTCTCTTCCGACGATCCTCGAAAACTATCGGGGAAAAGTCACGCATATATCTTAGCTACTACAATTTTGTTTAGAACATAACATTTCCGTCATAACATTTAACAGATCCGTCCGGAAGGTCGGCGACGCACGGTACTTAATATTAGTTACCGTTCTACACGCTATATCAGAGTTCCTTTTTTTCTTCCAGAGCCATTATTGCTTATCAGTCCTCACCCCCGTGCGTTTTCGCTCGGAATCGAGTGGAATTGTGTCTCGGTTCGTTTTCCTTTCCCCTTCCTCGAGCGGGTGAATGAATGGCCATAAACGTAAACCGTGTTCTTTTAAGTGAGGCGCGTTTAAAAAGATCGTCGAGGCACGTATGAGTGCTTGGTTTTCGGAGGGGGACCGTTTTACCCTCTCCCTTTCCCATTGCCATTTCCCCGCGTTCCTTTTTCTCCTTTTTCCGTCTCGCTTTTGTTGTGTTTTTCCTCTTTATTGCTCGGAACAACGTTCTAGATCAAGTAAAAGGAGGGAGACTAAGCGGTCGGATGGTATAGGATCGGAGTCGGCTTCTCGAGAGGGTCGACGAGGGGGGGGTAGTTTAGAGGAAGGCGTAGGGTAGGCTTCGCGCGGATAGTAATATTCTTGAACCCCCAAGAGAAGGCTTACTGCAATAACCCCCGCGGCTCAAACTCGAAACCCACCGGTTCACTCTATGTATCTCTTTTACCAACCCTGCGCCTCCTCCCACTTTCCTTTACCCTTAGCCTGCTGCTCCACCTCCTACACGTCCCCGGCTCGCTATAAATCTTGGCCACCTTTAAAGCGACCGAGCGGGACACGCGGGATCGTCCTGCGATCATCCTGGAAAAACTATCGTCAGAATTTCGGATTCGAGCGTGTCTCGTTTATCAAATCGAACCGGTCCAACGGTATGATTCAACCTTCGAAACACGGATGCTGTGGCGATCGACTGATTTACAAACGTGATAACCAACGCAACAAGTTAAGAACAGTCCGTTTTACTTATTAAAATATGTATATGGTAACGAAGCGGTGTGCGAGTTTTATTGGAACGGTCCGTGTATCTGTACCTGGGTCAAAACGATTCCTCGTACACCGTGAGAGGGTTAAAGCCTGTTTCGTTTCCTCGCGATCGGACGTGCTCCGAGAATGTTACCAAAAGTAATTATCCGTGGGTGATTTGCATACTCGATTGTAATAAAACGAACGTAATACCGGTAACGGTGACGAAACTGAAGATAAACGATAATTCCCGAGTATATGCTTGCGCGTTTATAGCCAAACACCTAAAAAAGGCAGACGAACGAGTTAACTCGTGTGATTCGCGACTGCCAGCCCTACGTCGTTGAATTTCATAATCTCCTTGTATAAGATATGTATCTCGTAACATCGATCTGATAACGAGTTTACTGGGTGCTACCTCGTCTATCCGCTATCTAACCTGATCTACCAGCCTACCAACTACCTCTGCATCCAGCCTAATATAATTTCGCCACGAAACCCTTACCCACGGAATTTCGAAGAAGCGATCAAACCTCCTCGCGTCAACATCTTCCGTTTCGACCGTTGTTTTTTCTCTAACAATTTTACGAGGAAATTTTATAAATTAAAATTGTAACATCTAAAACCGTTTCACGAGCTTTTTTTCAGCTTCGGTTACTTTCCCTGCCTCTCGAACGGAGGCACCTTCTCCTCCACGAAATTAGTAGGAGCTGATCGAGGGGTAGAAAAAAAATTGGTGGCAATAAAAATAAATTACATGCATCGTAACGCCCGGTAGTACCGGCGGGAGAGCTCGCAGGCATCCATCCTGCTTGCATACTTCGGGTCCTGATTAAAATTGGGGTGCGGTGGGAGAGAAGCGATCGGATACTCGCCCCGAGCCTCCTTCCAACGAGTCCCTTTCGTCCCTTCTCCTTATTCGTCTCGATCGTTTTGTATCATTGGAAATCGTCAAGCTTCGATACGGTTTTGTTGTCGTTGCGCTCGTTATCTTAATCGCGGCGGAGCGTTCGCGATCCAGCTGTACGCGAAGTTTTGTGCGGTACGATCCGGTTGGCCGAGAAAAGGAGCCCGGTCGGCTGACAAATCGGTCCCGATTCGTTCGATTAGCAACGGAAGTTCCCTTTCTAGTTATCGGCAAATCGAGCGTCACAAGTGGAAGGGTGGAAAAAGAGAGATAATCCGCGTGTTGTTAGGCTCGTTTTGCATGCGCCGCTTGAAAGAAAACGGCAGGAACATCGATTTTCCTGGTAACGAGAGCCGGAGGAAAGGAGATACGATTAAGCCGGGACAGAGAGGATGAAAGGAGACAGGTAACGATGGTTAGAATCCACCGCGTAGGCGTAAGAGACTCGGCTGTCTCGGAGTAAACGTAAGAATCGCGCCGCGCCGCACGCGGTATCGACGACGTTCGTTCAGGTACTGTTTTTCGCATTTATTTAAAGCACAAGGACACCTAGTCGAGTCCAGGCTTTGCAATCCGCTCGCAAAGTGCCAAGATGTGTCCTCGTCCACGTAATCGAGTCGTCGCGAGGTTAGAACGAGACGGGAAAGTCGGTGGCGAGAGGAAAAGCGAAGGAGAGACGCGAGGATTGTGCGTTCATTACGCGCCATTACTCGCAATAAATCCTCGTCCGTAATGGTTCGACAGCAAAATCGTTAAAGGATTAAACAACGAAATCGTATTAACCGATATATCGGTACCCAATAGCTTCCGTCGTTTTAATTTCCACGCACAGATTTAAAAAGCATTGGGACTTACTTGAAAAAGTTCAACATAAGTTCCTTAGATTTCTAGAGTTCTGCCTAATGTTTTGTGCCATATTACTGAATGCCGATAGTATTTACACCGGTTGTATCTTATATGGACGAAAGTTCTCAATATTATATTTGTTAAACTTTCAATTAAAGGGTTAATCCCGTTTAGTAACGAATAAATAAATAAATAAATATATCTTTGGAATAAGGATTTCTCTTCGATATTGCGTCCAATTTGAAAATATATACCGAGATATCCGGTTCTTGATATAATTGACGCATAGCTACATATTTTTCCGCTCGGTCCGAAGTTATTCTTGACGTCCGACGCACCTGTATTAGACTTTATGATGAAACAAGGTGTTCCATTCGATTCGACGCTACCTTGTTCGAACGTTGAAATTTTACGTAGGAGAGAACTGTCCGATATCGGTCGTCGAATAGGAACAGCTGAGAGCAGCGTGGAATAACGTCCGATAACTCGTCGGGAAATGATGTCCCGATACCAGAATGGTAACCTTAGGATTACGGGACGTCTACCTCGTGGCCGAAGGATCGTGTGCACAAGTGTGCTCGTGTACCCGCGTAGGCGTCCTCGAGTTTTGTATGTAAACCTTTGGATCATGCTCGTTTCCATTCCCTTTCCATCCTTCGAGGATTAAGATCTCTCGAGTAAATTCAAAACGAAACAATTTGTTTCAGCGATGCGAGAATTATCCCGGTTTTCCTAGATGCACACAGCGATTAAGGATATTTTCATAATTTTACGCGCGGATAAACAACGGGATAACGTTTCGCGCGACGATGGTAAAGATGAAAATACCGATCAACAATGCTGTTGTCGATCGAGTAGAAACACCGCGGAGGAAGAGACGAGTCGTCGAGTGGGTTATCTCGAACGAAGCAGACTCGTTGAAAAGGTTCGGTATATGGTCTTATTAATGGTTCGTCCGCAACATAAACACTTTACGTAAAGGTATTATCGATCGATAAATCGGAGCCCACACGCGCTGTCTTCTCCTATCCTCTTCTATCACCTGGCCCATGGTGTATCGTTGATCATCGCGTCCATCGTGAGCGCAGTCAGAGATAACCGACTCGTTATGTCCATCTCGACTTATTCACTCTCCACGATGCTCCTCTACGAAAGCACCTTAATAATCTATGTAATTTAGAACGAGACATTCGAAATCCGTCATTTCGACTAATTTGATCGTAACAAAGTGTTAACGATCGACCGCGTGATTTTGATCGGTAAATCAACGCGCGATCTTTCAATCCGAGAACATTTTAATTTGCATTTCTTCTAAAATTCTTCAATGGCCAGGCTCCTCATTATCGTAACAGGATTGCAAGGGTAATCGAAGAGTCGCATCCCCGAGCGTCGAGGCACGTCAGACGCGTCGCGTCGCGTCGCTCAGGAATCTTCCCGTCTTCGATGTCGTGCAGGGGCCCGTAGGCGAGATCGATTTCTCCGCGATGCGATCCGTAGCTTCTTCGAAGAAATAAAATCGTCCCCTCGGCACGGGACACGCGTTCTCTTCCCGGAGCTGAAAGTGCGTGCTCGCGGCGCATTCTCGTTATAATTGCACGTCGGCCGGCTGAAACGCGATCTGGATCGCGTGACCGTGCTGTCCGCTCGGTAGCGTCGACGGGACGCGACGCGGACGGAAGCGGAGGATGCCGGGAGAACCGGGAGGTTGGTCCGGTAGCGAAGCTCGCTACCCGGGGGCTGGTCGGCCGTCATTAGCGGCTACGATTAATAGGACGACAGTTTCTCGCGAACCCTTGGACTGATGTAAGCCTGCCGTTGATTAATAACCCACGGGGACAGGGACGATTCTCGCCTGGTGTTGCGCATACTATCGCGTGGTCGCTCACGAACCGCAGGAAACTCGTACGAATAAATTTTGATCGGGAACCATTGAAAACGTCAACGGATTCGCGTGGAATGAAAAGAGCGAAGGATAAAACTGTAAAAATTTCATCGCTCTTCCCTTTCATTTTTCTTCAGCAGCATGCAAAGCGTTTAAAGCGGATACTCGATTCTGATGTAAACAAGAACGGTGTCAAAATCCGCGAGATGCAAAAGCGCGAATCCTTTCCTTGGCAAAGCTTCGGCGTTGTTGGCAACAAGGTGGATTACGCGAGCCAGCTACCAACATTATCCGAAGAATTACGGAGAATTCAAAACGGAGGTGCATCGGTGTAGAGCGGTGTCGGTAAGAACGCACTATCAAGCAGGCTGATTAGCATCGGCAGGCAGCCGGTGAAAACGCGCGCAAGGTCGGCATACCTAGCCGTCGAGTTAGGAAGCGCAGAGGGGGTTGCTTCCTGCCGCCCCAGGATCGGTGTTGCGCGTAGAACGCGGCATAAATATGTAAGAGCTACACCCCCCTTTCGGGCCGTTAGCCCCCTTTGGTACCCCGTCCCTCCGCCTCCTCGCCGCCCTGTTTCGCTTGCACCCCCGTCAACCCCGCTCTCCTTGCCCAGACCTTGCGCAACCCCCGTGAGAGAAGCGTCGCTGACGTCAGAGAGCCCACGTCACCGGCTGCGTGCAACGTCAGTGATCGAAGTCAGCTGAACACCTTCTCCGACGCAATCTCCTCGATATTTTTCATTCGGTCGTTGCCTCCGACGCTTTTCCCCGGTTCTAACCCTTTGACAACGAAGCGGAATAAATTCCATTTGTTACGACTCTTAATTACGGGGAGGCTCGTTCGAGTAACGCGAGGATTGACAAAGGATTCTCCTTCGAATCGTGTAGTAATTCTTATCAGAGGGACGAAGATCGATCGGTCACTTTCGATTTTCGATCAAGTAGCTTTCGTACCATCCACTTGAATGGAGAAGAGGAAAGGAACAGGACGAGGCAAGGCAAGGTGCTCATTGTGATGAAGCATGAGTCTGACCTAGTCGGGTAGTGGGGCAGGTCGCAGCGGATGATACATACATATTTATGTCGTGCACCGCGTACCACCACCGCCACCACCACCAACGGCGTCTCTGCCATACTACCATCCGACCAACCAACCCCTCTTTCTCTTTCACTCGAACACTCTCACTCTCGCTTCGTTTCCTTTTCACGTTCTCTCTTTCTCTGCTCTTCGCTCGTCTCGCAGCCGGTGTAGAGCGCTACCCCTTACGCTACTCTAGGATCGTGGAAGACCAAGCAGGAAGGCAGCAAGAGCAACCACAGGGTGTCATTGGCCTTCGCTCGGTCTCCGGCTTGCTAATCAGCACGCGAAGGTGCGCATCCCGAGCACGCGCCGTTTCCACGTTGCCGTTGAAAAGCACCACGAGGATGCCACGTGAGACGAAAGCGTGAGGATTCCTCGCGAAAGTGGAACGTTTCCGGGTTGTTCTCGCGCTACACCCGCCTACGGTTTCACCGTTACCAAAACTTTCGCCACGCGTCAGACGCGAGTAGTTCCTCTACCGTAGAACCCGTTGCAGGCCAACGACTTTGCTCCTTCGGATCTCTCATCGATCCTTATCGTTAATCCTTTTTTAATTAAGAAACTCCATCGAATTATGTTCGAGTGGACGACGATTTCACCCTTACAGCCGGCGTGTTCGTCGCCTTCTGGTTTCGCCCGATACGATCTATCGGTTTTCACGATTTCACAGGCTGGATAGAGGCGAGCCGGGATGCGTCAAGTGTCGAGCGAGCAGAAGAGTCCGTGACAAAGACGCGTTTTACACGCTGCAACGGCGTTAGCTGCGAGGCATTGCCGACACCGCGTCGCTCTTAAGGTGACGGACAAGCGGGCCGTCATTTGCATACTCGACGATGCACGCGCGAGCTTCCATCGGCGATCGGCAGGTACGGTGCACCGGCCTGTACCTGACCAGTTCGCGCAGGCAATGATTATCGCCCGCTACGGATAACTCTGTGTCCTCGCGGAAGGAAAAACATACCCATTGGCATCTTACTTTCTTCCCGACTGTATCCTTCGATCGAAGATACTTTAACGGCCGCGTGCACGCTCTGTTATTACATCGGTCCTTGCACTTACTTTGTCGCGTCGTTACATTTCAAGTCATCTCCCCGGACGTTTCGCGAGGCGCAAGAAAATAATCACTTTGCGATTCATCGCCAGAGCCGAATTGACGGGCTCCTTGTAATTACAGAGCCGTTAATCGACGGTAATAGAAGCTTATAGGGGATTCGTAGGAATTTACGAGGAACCCCGCTCGGTTGCAACGCGTGCATCGAGAAAAAACAAAATGAAGAAACACGAAGAGGTGGACGGGGTTGATTCATGGTAGAGGAAAGGTGAAGCCGGGCGGAGGCGCGCGTCGTCACGGATTACCCAGGATGCGCGTGTCTTCCCTTTGCCAGCTATTCCCTTGTCCATCCCGATGGAAATGGCCCAAGAAAAAATAAAAGGCACGTACCGACGGTTACATAAAGGTTCGTGCGACTGGTCTGTCGCTTACGCCACGTACCTGGCAATGAGATCCTCTGGATTCGTTCCGAGATCGAGCGATAGGAACGCGCTTCCTCCGACGCGATTAAGAAACCGTCTTCTCGAAGGTAGAAATAAGTCCCGGCTCGACGGGATTCGTTAGATTTCGTTAGAAAATAGGGGTGCAAAAATGTAGCGGTGTCTTTCAGGAGATTCGGCTTTGGTCAGACACGTTCATCGTGCATCGGGAGTAGTGTGTCAGCGGGTCGAGTGCCCCTGCCGGTAGAAATTAATTAAGAACAGCTCCGATAGTAAAGATCCTGCATTAGTCGAGCCTCGTCACGGCGTAATTGCATCGCCGTGGGAACGAGAGTGTTTCGCGATGCTACAGCCTCCTAGAAATCTGTCATACGTTTTAGGTCAAGCAACTTGGCAATTGTCCATTACCGAACGCGTTCAATTAAAACCAGACTAAATAAAAAAGATCCTTTAAAAGATCGTTTTAATCCTTTTCCCTTAGTCGCGTTTTATCCGCAAGGAAAAGAGTTTCGAATGAACGGTAAGCCGCGTGGTAACGCGAGCCCGTTAACCCCGGGAACCGCAGAAAGTAGAAAACAAGCGATGCCGCATGCCGAAACGAGGGTCGAACCATTGCCTTTACCATTTTCGGCTCGGCAAACATTTGAAAAGTGCTGATGCTGGCTAAATCCGCCCTCGAACATCAGGAGATAGCGCGGGTCATCGAGTACGATTGAACTTTCAAGATTTCGCGTTGTTCCCCCAACGCGGTGTCTCTAATAACACCGTGATTTCGAGAGAGAAAGGGGGTTGAGTGGCCCAGCGGGAGAGACAAGGGAAAAAAGGGTGTTGCACTTCTGATCCCGTGAAAAACCTCGTAACCGGTTACGCTCGATTTCCTAAGGGATCGAACCGTGCGTTCTTGGGAAATTTGAATTTTCACCTTGCCCCTTGCGAATCACGATTTATCATCTATCTATCTCTTCGACGAGCCACGTTTTCGAACTGCGCAAAGTCAAAGGAAAGCTCCAGAGTATCTTTTTATTTTTTTTTTTTTTTGTTCTTCTTGTTAAGTACCGTTATCGAACGACAGAGCAACGGTGAGATAGCGTAGTTTCCCTCGAAGCTTCGAAACACGGCGAGGGGTGAGTCGGGAAACGAGAAGCGCAGAGGAAAAGAGAGAAAAAGGAGAAAGGAAAGGGAGCCGAGCGTGAAGAACGCGAACCGAGTAAAGCGCTCGGCTGCAATTTTTCTCGCTACATACGTGACGGGAGTAGAAAGGAGTCGGGAAAGGAGCAGATACGGGAAAAGGGCGCGGAACGAGAGGATAAAGTCGGTTGCGAATTTCCGGCCATCCCGGCGATGACCAGCCCCGATGGCTGAGAACCGGATTATTCGCGTTGGATTTTTCAGCTTTCGAAATCTATACATGAAATTCTTTTTTTTTTCTTTTTAAATCGTCGCAGGAGATCTTGCTCTGAATGTCGATATCTCGCAACGCACGAGACACGTCCGATTAACCGGACACGAATCGGCGAGATTGGAATCGACTGGATAAAGAGGAAACCGGGAGCGAAATAAACGAGCAAGATTTGTTAAATCTCGAACAGACGGCTCAATCTTCGCGAAGATGAAAAAGGGATGGATTTCCGTGAAAAGAAGCGTCAGGAGTAAATCAGACACTATCGGAATCCACATTAGATCGGTAAGGCTGATTCGCATTGACACGTATCGCGCCTCTGGGGTGGAAAATATGATTGCTTCGTCTCCGTTGTCTAGATGGGTAAGCATCGGGGAGGACGAGGTTAGGATTAATGCCACCCTCGGGGATCCACGTGGCTTTTCCACCTTCGCCACGCTCCTGCCGCTCGGTTTTATGCCTTCTACTTTTAAGACTCCTTACACCTTTTACGAAGATTAGTCTCATCTCCCTACGTATAATACTTCCACTTATTACGCCTCTCTTTTCGCGTGCTTTCTCCCTTTCGTCGACGTTGAAATAGTAACCAGGAGAATTTTCAATCCGAAACAGGATCGATTTCGGAGCGGAGGGTCGACGAGTCTAGCGTGTTTCGATGGCGAATAAATCAATTCTCGTGGAGACTAGCGGTTATCTGTGGATCTTGGCCGATTCGGTCTGCGATACTCAGTCGAGGGCCCTATTTTCGGCTAATCTGTTGGCAAAACAACGTCGTAGCGGCGATAAAAGAAACACGTGCGATTTATATAAAAGTTTGAGAATCGATCGGACGCGTCAGCGTGGAACAACAACGGAGGAAAGTTATCGGGATCGATAAAAAAGTCTGGCAATAAGCTATCGATAGGACGGTAGCGTCGTTTTATTGTGTCACGTGCGAAGCCACGCCGTGAGCAACCCCTCCGCGTCTATATATCAGTCGCGTCAGAGGGGAGACGTCGATATCCCTCGATCAATCATTAATAAAGCCTGAAACCCCAAATACATAAGTCGAAGCAAGTCCGTCTCCTTCTCGCTTTCTCTGTTTTTCGCGGCTCCAAGTCAGAGACCGGAGAGAAAAATGTATCGGCAACCGTTTCGTGCCGCCCCGTCGCCCCGCCGCCGCGAATTGATGGAATTTTATATTTTTCCTGCGTGATTTCTCATCCCCGTTTCCACGAACCGTCACGTTTTCGGTTTTGCTCGGCGATCGCTTTTACCGATCGCCCGCCGACTTCACCGGCGACCGCGATTTATGTCGTTGAACATCGCGACAAGGTTTTCAACTTAACGTCAGGCAACGTCTCTTTCTTCTTTCTTTCAGGAAAGTAACTTATTTTTCAGAAAGCAAAGAGAAGTTATAAAACGCGAACGGAGAAAGACTTTGATTTTCAAATTTTTGTATATTCGCACGCGTTTCATCGTCGATCCCCTGTCGTTTCCAACGAAATCCCAGGGGTGGTAGTAGCGGGGTGGGTTGGTTACGATCGAGGAACGAGTAGACATCGAGTTGCGGTTTAAAACTCGTCGTTTCTCCCTTGCTCGTCTCTTCTGTTCCTCGATCGGCAACAACGACCCCATCAGGAACTCGGGATTCAGCAGGCTGATCAGCAGAAATGCGCAGCCCTTGCCTTCACTTGCACTCACGAGAGCCACCCTCGAGTACGAGTCGATGTCTTTACAGTCGATGACTACCCTCTTGTTTCGCGAACGCGGCCAGCCGGAGAACGATCGAGCCGGAAAGGAGAATTCGCTTTTTGACATTGCTGACTTCTCCCTGCCATCTCGTCGTGACCTCGAGAAAATCTCGAGGGTTCGAACGATGGAAAACATTATAACCGTTCGCTTTATTACCACTTTAATTGAATTTTAATCGTATCTATTTGCAATCGTTCGAGGGAAGGTTAAAATATTTGAAAGGGTTGTGAAACGATGGGATTACAGGGACGGATTGGAGAATAATAACGCGGCTGATAGGCAGAGGACTATAAACTTGGTAAAGGAAGACAAACGTTCGGCCGATGCTGCTAGCTCGAACGGTGCATCATTGATGCGGTCTATTCCCCAAACGACGGTACATACGGCGCTAAGGTCGTGGTTTATCTGGCAATAACCGTGAAATATCTGCTCGGCCGATGCGCCGTGTCGTGGCTGATTGGCGCGAACCGTTGCGACGCGGTAAATCTTTCCTCCCTTGCTGTTTTATAACAGCCCGGAGAACGTAGCTCGACGTCCCGTTTGAAAATGATCGAAGCACGCGATCCGGAGCGTCGGACGTATCGAACTCGTCGCCGTAGTTTCGAGAGAAAATTACTGTGGAATAATCGCGTCGGGGCGTATAAATCCGTTGGACGTCGATCGAGGGATCGGAGAGAAGAGCGTGAAAGAACGGTTTCGCTCGGGCGATGCTGGCCAAAGAAAGAAGGAAAGAAAGAAAGAGACGGGGTGGCGGCCCTATATGGGCCAGACGGCGGCTATAAGGCCCTTGAGCAGTAACAATGCGGCTTCGGCTCGACTTCGCGGTGTCTCGTAAATATAAATGATGCCGCGACGCGGTTATAGCCCTGCTACCGTGTGCGCAACAACCCTCCTCGCGGACATAAAACTCGCTGTGCGTAGACGACCAGCTTTTTTTATCCTTCCTCTTACACGCATCGCGATAACTCGTGACCCGATCCGATGTCCGATAGCGTACAACATTATCGCCGATCGTGAAAAAGTTTCTCGTTGACGCGTCGAGTCGGGTAGAATGGTTCGGGCGCGAGGAAGTAAGGGAGGGAGTAAGAAAGAAGAAAAGGGTATGAGAGGCGGAGGTGGAGGTTAAAAGTGGCGTTAGAAGTAGAGGGTGAGGAAGCGAAAGAGCTAGGTGGATGGCGAGGGTGGTGGTGGAGGAGGCGAGTCGGGGGACGAGAGGAGGGTAAGGTGGAAGGTGCTGGGAGGCGGAGAAGAAAGATCGAGGACGAGGGCGAAGGGAGAAAGGGGGCGGGGACGGTCCATTAGGCGGTATCGGGACCATCGCACGGTAGCACCAACGCTCTCTGCATCTCAATGCTTTCGCCCCTAGCCGAACGCGAGACGAGGGCCGAACGGAGCCGATTTTTCGGCTTGGTCGCGCCTTCGATCGTCGAGCATCGTTGCTCGCTGACCGAAAGAAAAAGCCGACCACCACCGGTCCTACGCCATGCCGGCCCTGCAGCTGCCCAACACCGGTAGCCTACGGCGGCCTGCTCCTCTCATCCGACCCGATGCATCCTCCAACCTCCAGCCCTCTTGCAACCTGCTGCCGCTTCTACTACCATCGATCCAAAGCCGTTCCCTTCCTACCTTACACTTTCTCTCTTCGTTCGATTTCGTTTCACTTTGCTAGATAGAAATTCATCGGAACATCGGACGTATTTCAAGCGGTAGGTCGAAATCAGTGTAAACGGTGTGCACGTAATTTCCACGTTAGGCAGAGATGACAATCGAGTTGCAAAGCACGTGATTCGAGCGGAAAGGGTGAAGTTAGGCGAGTTGGTCGGATCGCGTGCGAGCGAGGCGCGTCTCAATCTGAAAAATCCATTAGCGGCGCATCCCTCGGGAACGATCGGCAACAAGAAGAAACGAAATTAAAGGGAGAGTTCGTGGTTGTTTTCACGGTCCGGTCCGGCTGGTCTTTCCATCGGAAACGAAACGGGCGTTGATGCGCTCCTCTTTCGCGCGCGTAACCGGTAAAAAACATCCCGGCTGTGTCCCGCTATCTTTTTACCGAATTCCGAAACCGCTGGAAATGTTAATTTCCAAGAGGGAGCCGCTGGTTTTTAGGAAAGCGCGGGAATAAAAATAAATCTTGCAGCATCCTTTCGGGAGAGATACTTCAAGCTGTCAAGAGAGCCGAGATTCTTACCTCGGCGACACTTTTTTCCTATCCGAAAGCAGACTCTCGACATCATCGGCGTTGATTTGGCGAAATATCTCGGCTTCCCTTCCATCTCTCTCTCTCTTTGTTTCTTTCTCCTTAAAGGATTCTCTCGGCTAGATAGGAAACGAGTCGCCGCGGAGCTCTCTTTTTCGAGCGAAGGACATCGCACGCTCGACGAGACGAGACGAGCAGAAGGCAGGTCGGTGAGGTAAGCCGAACCTACTCGACTCGACTTGACTCGACGACTAGATTTTCCTGTCAATAAATCAACTTGCTAGCCGTGCACGAGGCAGCCTCGACGTTTCTACCGTTCGCGATTCTCCTCCTCCTCGTGTTGTTGCTCGCGTCGAGTTCCTCGTCGTCGCCATCGTCGCCGTCATTCTCTTCCCGATTCCTACCTTCCGCACGACAACAAGCAGAAAAACAGAAACTCCCGATCTTCGAGCTTATCTTTCCTACCTGTTGTAAAACTTGCCACGAGTTTCTACTCTCGAACGAAATCGCAATGATTCTCTCTCATTTTCATTTATTTTCACCCCTTTTAACCAATATTATGTTAATTTACCGGAAAAACGAGATCCCGTAATTTATGCGATGTTTACAGTATCATGTCCCACTGCGAAGCGTGTCGAGGCGAAAAGACCGCTAACGATTTCCATACTTTTCCTTTCGGACGATCGGATCGGATCGAACGGTTAGCGGACGCGATAAACGAGCTTTTATTAAACGTCCGTGAATTAATTGCCGCGAAGATCTCGTTCGTTTTTGTTTCGGGGAACGCGTGAACGCATTGAAATCGTTATCGCGCGAAATCCTTTATTCGTAATTTAAAAGTGGCACGAAGCAACGCGGCTGCGACGTCGACGTTCACGCGAACCTCTCGTAAACGTAAGAAGCTGGCCTTCCGGTAAATCGGCCGAGAGTGACACGCGATCGCGGCACAGGAAGGTTGATAAATAAATCGCGTAAGCTCGTACGCGGTCGCACGAAAGCTGGCGACGATGTTCTCCACCTCCTGCTTCATCCTGACCGTTGCCGGTTAAATAATCGATGGTTAGCCGAGAACGATCGGCAGAGGGCAATCGGGATGAGTGTACGGAGAGATAAAGTGAAATGGCGTCGCCGTTTAATTGGAGCTTCTGACGCGTTTCTGGCATTAAGTATGATGTTGCGTTGAGTTCAATTAAAATGGAAATCGGGGATGGCCGTGCCGCGTCGCGTCTTCGTCTCTCCGGCACTTGTCCCTCCTCGTCTTCCTTCTTCTCCCCTCGTACGCCACCGTCTTCTTCATCCTCCACACACGTACGAAACAGCCCCGGCTTGTTTTCGCTCGTACAGACTCATCCTTCGAGCCCTCCTTCTACCCTCCTCCGCTTTTCGTTGCTTCGTATCGTCCAGGCTCACCTTCCCTTCTCCGCCTCCTTCTCTTCTTCATCCTCCTTCATCCTCAT
Organism: Osmia lignaria lignaria; assembly: GCF_051020975.1. Classification (NCBI taxonomy): domain Eukaryota; kingdom Metazoa; phylum Arthropoda; class Insecta; order Hymenoptera; family Megachilidae; genus Osmia; species Osmia lignaria. Next base: position 8,170,785 of record NC_135033.1, on the reverse strand, counting down.
CCTCCACCTCGTGCTGGTTGAACGTCGTTCGAGGCTGCTGGAACCGCGGCGAACTCCGAAGCTACTACTACCATTCGTGTGTCCCGATCTGAAAATAGTTCGCTGCTCGTCCGGGCTCCCTAATGAACCCGAGATTAGAAGTCAGCCGGGAGAGCTCGGAACGGTAGATACCGGGCGCAATTAACACTGAAATATCATCGGTGTGGGTCCGTTACGGAGCCGTCGATACACGTTCCCCTGTCTCAGGTGGGGCTCTCCGAGGAGAAAGAGGGATCGGACCTCGAGACAAGGGACCAAAGGACCGGCCAATTTTATGGACTCTTAAATTAGCCGATCCGTGCTCGACGATTCGCGCCAACTCGAGACGTTACACCGGCTAACTCGACTCGTTACGCGTATCCAGTTCGTCCGACTATTTCTAACCGAGTACTTATACATCGCCCGATCGCTGTCAATGCGCGTTGACGTCTCTACCGACGTTCGATATTTCTCTTATCATCGGTGCCTGGCCGCGGCGATCTCGAAATCGCGATTCGAAACAGAAGCGGATCGTTAAGCGGAGACCGGGAGTGTAATAGAGGCTGGTCGGATTGGTCCACGTTGCTCCTGTTGCGCCGGTTGCCACCGTGCGTGGTCGAGAGACTACCCGGTGGTAGAGACTTAATAAGACATCGTGACTCGGCGTAACGTCAGGCCCTAAGTGATCGGTTAATTGTACATTAAACCGTACATAATAGAATTATCGAGCAGAGAGAAGAAGGGATAGAAGGAGCGAGAAAGATATTTCGTCACGAGGGTGAATCTCCAAATCGTCGGTCCGTCCTGTGAATCAAACACTATTTATAAACCTGTCTACGATCGTTTCATTTTTCTATCACAATCTTTCTTTCTTTCTTTCTTCTGGATCGTTTCGTACCGGCTAATTACGCGATCAAACCAATTATCTTTCAAATTATCTTCCGCTTCTTGAATCGTTATTGATTTCACGCTGCTCGTTTACGATCGAACAGGCTAGACGGTTACTGGAATAACGATTCGAAGGTAACTTTCATTGGTGCACGGTAACCGACATCAATTTCTCGTCGGGACGTCGTTATCTGGTGTCGAATCGACTCTTCCATTCACCGATCGTTCGTTAATCTTTTCTATTAATTAAGAGACAGGGTAATTAGTAAGCATACCGGGTACGGAGAGCAAGGAACGTTGTTAGAAACGTCTCGCGGGAATCGTGACTGGGCAATATTAATCTTATATAGTTGCAGTGGCATCGAGTGGCGATGTTTGATTCCCGGCAACCCTAACGCAATCAGTCACGGCACGTTACGATGATTTCATTCGCGTCTAGTGCCATTAATTATTGCTCGATTAGACCGTATGCCACGTATAAACACGGATCTAGCACATCGAAATAACTAATACCAGTCTGGCGATTCAAGAAGCTCGAGAGTAATTAATGAAGTGCTTCGCGATACCATTTTAGTCGAACGTGTACGACTGGTTCTATCCAGCTCGATTTGCCACGATTCAGCTTACCGCGATTTCGTTACCACCGACTTCTCTATCATCTTATCTAATTTAATATACGAACGTTAATAGAATAACTTTCTTCGACAAATTTTACTCGTAGATGTTTTCCCTTCGAATGTCACGAATAAAATCTTCGAAATAACGAAAGAGTTAAATAACCCTCCCGCGCAATCTTTGTATCTCTTACTAATTACGCCGAATCGTCCTTATCTTCTGGCCCCCGCCTTTCTTTCCGCGTTTCGACGCGAGCCGGGTGGAGAATCGAGCGTGTCGATCGAAAAAACACACACGGCAACAGGAAAGATTTGGACGAGTGAGAATTTAATCAATTTCGACGAGCTCTCGACTCGTTTGGCGAAGCGAGAGAAGAAGGAAAGGGAAGGCATGGCAGGCGGCAAACGGCGTGGCCGGGCAGAGGATAAAGGGAAATAAAAGAAGGCAGCACAGGAGGCAGACAGGTTGCAAGAGATTGCACGATTGCTACCCGGAGCTAAATGCGTTAACCACGAAGAGCTCGTTGAGGAAATATGCGGGTCTTGGTCGTAACCTGTACGAGAGCGATCCATGGGAGCACGTGCTTCCTTCGGTTCGTTTATTAACCGTGGGTTAATTCGCCGTTTAGAGTCCGTCCGGCTGGTCGGTCGCGCATTATAAAGCAAAACGATCCCGCGATAGGGATTCATTAACCATCGTTAATTAAGACATTATCGCGTCATAATGATCTTGGGACCGTGGTTTAACGAATGAATGAAACACGCCTCATAAATAATTAATCCACCGATTAAACCTTAGCCAACGGTCGCGCTCGCGAACATCTTTAGCCGTTTTCGTTTGCCGAAACAACCACGCGGCTAAATCATCGTCTAGATATAAAGAGAGAGAGGTAATCGACATTTCTGTTCCGCTTCGGCATCCTTTCTAATTGGCGTAGATTCGGACTGGTCAGGATGACCCATAAAGCAAGAAAGCATGCTAGCGATCGGCGAGCTAAGAACGAAAGTGCGGCTGACCTGTAAACGTACCCGGCTAAACTAAACGTTCCGCGTATCTAGCCACCGTGATTACAGCGTACAACACACCTGTAACGTCAACAACTGGATATCGATTAATGAACGTTTCCTGCTGTTTTTTGTCGCTTCCGAGAAATTCATTATTAACCGCGCTTGTATCTCGATGCGCAATTTGCACGTGACGCGGTCACGTAACGCGGTGAAACATTATTTATCGTCATCTTTGGCAGTTCGTTGATTAAACGATCGCGCGTTCGAATCGTATCGCGTAGGAGAGATCGGCGCTTACAATTAGTTGATACGTCGCGATTTTTTCATAAGTTATATCGCTTCTGGTTAGAAAACAAAATCCTTTAACTCGTTTTCGACGATAATCGCGGCGGGGAAAATGATAAGTTGACGAACGATGGCGATTTCGCGCGAGTCGAGAATGAAGCCGGTCCGCCGCGAGGTCGAGGCGGTCGCGTTGTCCGTTGACACTTGCCCCGCGTGCAAAATCGCGCGAGAACAAGAGTCGTTTAATTCAAAACGCGTATCGCGAAAAGTCACGAACGCGTGATACGTAGCTGTACGTAGGGCAGTTAAGTATGTATGTACCGGCTTCCTGCGCCGCGTACCTGTTCCCTCGAGCGCGCTTAGTTACTGCCTCTAGATATACCGGAAAATCCGGTATATGTGACATGACCTGCCCTTCCCGTTTCGTAAAATGTTCTCAACGCTTCTCATTTTTTCCCGCTCTCGCGTTGGCTCGTCCTTTCGACCGCGAGAAACGCCAACGTAAGCGCGAACCAGTTTCTCCTCGTCTGCAGGCGAGGATCGCGGTGAAAAATCGTGAAAGCGGGCCGCGAAATACGCGGATCGAGGGCGTCGAGGAATTTTCGCGAAGCTCGTTCAACACCGAATAACAGGATCCATGGAAATAATGATCCATGGAAAAGCGATCGAGAATACGTTCGATGCGGGTGTGCGAAAGGAGTTCACTTTTATTATCGCGCCCCCTTTTCACCGTCGAGGCTTATCGACGCGCGCAACCGTCGATCTCGAAAATTTCCGTCGACTTTGGATCGCAATTCTTTTTTTCTTTTTCTTTTCGCTTCTCTCGCTCTTTCCCGTTTCTGATATTTTTTCCTTTTTTTTTTTTCTCTCTCCAAGGTGCAATGCGACACAGGTTGCGCTCGTCTCGTGGCGCGATTACCATACGATCTGCATATCTTCCTCCCCTCTTTCTCCTCGTCGACCGCGTCTCATAGCTGTAAATAGTCGCGCACCGCGTCGCCGATCGGAACGTAAAATTCCTCGACAACTCGACGACTGCGTTGCGTTGTAAATATGTAACGCGAGCACGGATTTTCCGTGATCGAGCAATCCCTGGTACGGTTTCGAAAGGTCGCCAAGCGACTCGTTTCCACGCCGCTCCGCTCCAGCTGAGTACGCGAATTCCGCGGGATAGAGTGGCCGTTTCGGTGGACGACAAACGCGGACGTTTAACGGGGGATTCAAACGCTTCCGTGCACGACGTGGCACAGAGATAAAGTCGTGCTCATTTAACGGGGCGTTAACGATACTCGAAACGGCAGCGTAATGGTCGGTTGCGAGCTAGCGATATTCACCGTCCGAACAGCTGCAATTATGTAGCTGCTAACGTTACATCCACCGCTACCAATTACATCGACGGACAGCCGTGTTGGAAAACGAAACATAGATATTAGTAATACGATAACGCGTAACTTGTCAGAGGTTCCCGGTGGTTCAAAGCGACGACAGGTATGCATCTCGACTGCCGTGTGTCAAGGTTCCGTTGTTGACATTAAATGGCATAGTAAAAAGGTTATCGTTGAAAGCTTGCGAATTTTTTGTATTTTTTAGACACGAGTTATAATCAGCACAGGTAGCATTAACTAACCGATGAACTTTTAAGCAAATGAAGCGATTGATCATTCGATCGATCGTTTTTTAAACATTTTATTTAAATAATGGCGAAGCCTGGTATCGTGGCACGGCAAAGTGAACGGTGTCGCGCGATATTCGAACGAGGTGCGTGTGTGCACGCGTGATAGGCAAGCCGCGGTGGTTACCACAGGTGTCAGAAGAGCCGTAACACGCGTACGCACACAGGTACGTAAAAGTACGCCCAACGCTCACCGTGTCACCGAGGCCTCCTTCGAGCTGAACTCGTTTCACCGCGATAAAATGTGCCATTTTAATTTATGCGCTATTTTGTTCGCGCTGGTCAAAGGTCCTGCGAGTAGAAAATGCAGAGTACTCGCGTTAGCCAGACCGGTCGCTATAAGTCCACGTTCGTTTCGATCGTTATCGTACGGACTGTTTCTTTTTTTTATTTTCTTTCTTCTAACCAGCTGATTTAATTATAACGCCGCTTCGACGACCCGAATACCAATTCGTCCGATTCGAATGAAACAGATTCGCGTGTTTCACTTTCGTCGGGAAAGAAGCGCGTTCTTTTTACTTGTATTCGAAGAATCTCTTCGTTCATATTCGAAATCGCAACCGATCAAATTTTCTTTGCATTCCATTCGCAACAGAGCGTCGAAGGGGAAAAAAGAAAAGTCGACACGTTGACGTATTACGTTCCGAGAGATGGAAAAATGTAACCGGTTCGCGATAGGTAAAACGCGTGCAAGTGCCCACGACCGCGTTTCGCATCAGCTGGACAAAGTTAGCCTACCCTTCGATCGGATTCACCGTGGCACGGTTACACCTCTTCTGCACGCTGCGTAGCCCCAATTCTCAGCGTAAAATTACCAACTCGAAAGCCGACGTTGAACGCAAGGTCGACCGACGAACTTCACCTGCTCCGAGTATTTTCTCTATCTACGTAGCCGATCTGCTGCAGCGTGGCCGTTTTTGTACGCACCGTGTCGGCTAATTAGCCTTCGCGCCGAAATATGCATCGGACACGCGTAATTCCTGGACGCGTTACACGCACGGTTACACGCTTCTTCCCTCTTTTCGAGAATGGCAGCTGGCAAAGTTAATAACGTTAACTTTCGTCGACGGAAAGCGTAGAAATCATCGATTACCGTCAGTTTCGTCATTATCGTGGCTGACACCGTATTCTACAACGACCGGGAAAAGTAAGAGGTAAAAAGGTTAACGTCGTTTCAAATTTTTGATGGTCAAACGTGCGAGTACGCGCACGAGTGGCCAATAATTCTTGTCACCGCGTGTGTCACCTTTCTTAGGAAATTAAACGAACCTCGATACCGTGCCTGTCCGTGGACATCGTCGGGTCCAATCAGGGTCAGCGAGATCGACTTTCTTGCGAGATTTACTGCCGCTGGTAAGTTTCCACTAATTTTACGCTGCCGTTGGTCGAAAACTTGGCTCGTTCGTGTCAGACGGCAATCGAAATCGAGCTTCCTACCATCGTACCTCGTGAAAACTTTCCTTCCGGATCGCCTCGATGAAAAACAGTTTGTCAAGCGTGGAACAGGAAGGAAGTTTCCTCCGAAGCGTTGTCCCAAACGAACGTCGAACAAAGTTGAGTCATTTCGAAGGTCTACGACCAAATAAGTCGTCGCGTTCGAAATTACGTTCTCGGGGTTTCGAGTACTCCATCTGTTCGCCCTAACGAAGGTGTCGTGACGGCGATCAGAGTTTTTCTTTTTCTTCTTTTTTTTTTTTAATTTCGTGACAAATATTCGGAAGAAGCGGTTGGGTTCGCGATCGCATCGAAACGAGTTAGTCAGTCGGGCGTGTGCGGTCTTGCACGGTGAGTTTTACCGTGGTTGGAACGAGCCAAGAGTCGTCAAGGATGGCCGCCATCCGTGCGAGCTACGCGACTCGTGTCGCAACTTCCATCCGACTACATCATCGGCCGCGTGCACACGCCTTCTGCTTCGAAAAGAATCTCTCGACTAGCAAAAACACCGCGTTCTTTCGCAAAATGTCAGATTCGTAAGCTGTTTGCCCACGCGTTGGAATAGTCGCGAAAATATTTGGACGTTCCCGATCGAACAGTCACGGGATAAATTCCGCGTAAGGAAAGAGATGGATTCGTGAATACCTGTCGAAGTTGGTCCCATCCCTAATCGTCGGAACGATTTCGCCTCGCGAAATCACTTTTCTTTTTTTTTTTTTTTTTCTCTATGGCATGTACGAGTAGTCAAGGATGTCCAGCACGGTGCAAGCTGTCGCTACGTGTCGCAATGTCCGTCCGATGACGACGTCATCGATGTCCACGAGAGACGCCTTAACGAGCACTCGCCTCGGATCCGCTCGAACGGACGGCGTTCGCTTGCGTAAACGGGTACAACGAAAAAAGAAAAAAAAAGAATCGAAGATCTTACCTTGTTTTATCTTTCTGCGATTTTCCCTCTGGTACCTCGCGCTGGGATATCTGAAAACAGACGTCGGTAGAATGGTCAAAAGTCACGAGGAAAATGTTGGTCAAAACAAGAGGAGGAAGAAGAAAAAGGTAGCTCGGTATCCGAAGCTTACGAAACGTTGATGAGGAAACGTGCCAGGGACGCGAAGGAGCGAAGGGAAAGAGCCGATCTTCGGATTCCAGCCGAGTCTAGAGGGAACGAATGCTTGGAAGGCCGACGACATTTCGAGCGGTCGTTACGTCATCGACAGAACCAGATCGTCGTAGACGGCGAAGAAAATGGTCCGTGCAGAATTCGCGATTGCTCGCTTTTCACCGGCACGATCCCCCGTAGCCTGCGCGAATTTGTCCCGGTTCGGGCGTGGGCGTCGAGGATATCGCGCGACCGACGACGCGGACGCGACGGTACCGAGAACACAACCGTATCGGCCGTTTCTCCGGACGGTCTCACGACCGATTCATTAGAGAACTCGGGTTGCCCATTACGAATGCATTGGATAATAACGCGGTGTGGCATTTTCTATAAATGGATCTCGAAATTACCCGCAGCAGCGGTCGTTGGCAAAAATCGTCGCGCTAATTGGAACCGGTAGCTTGCGCGGATCGTAATCTTCATTCGCCGATTCGATGGTTCGAGATGTGTTTTATTAGCCTCTAGTTTATATCGCAATGATAATATCGATGATAGACCGAGGAGCAAAAAGAACTGGTAATGATAGCATTAAAAAGGTGCTCGCTATAGGTGTAAAGATAATTTAGTAAGCCGATCAGAGATTTAACGATGTTTCCGTGAATGCTGGGGAACGAGGAAGGTGAGTAAGGTGGAAGTGGCGAGAGATAGAAGGATGGCAGAAGATTAAGAGTAAGGAATATAGAGACAACGGCGTGGCAGAGGTTCTCGAGATAGTAGCTGTCGATCGTACGTGGTAACCGTCGCCTCGGGGACGGACAGCCTACTTGTATGCAGAATTGCGTCGTACATTGTGTTTGTTTTATTAATGCGGACCGACCTTGTGGCTTTCGTGCGGCGCACACTGGCGTGCCGTGGCTCGCATAAATACCATCGGCAGCACCCTTTCCTCCGGACAAGTTTATTTCGGCCGACCGATCGGCATATGATCGCCGAAAATCGGTTACAGCGAAATCCGTGCCGATTCCGGATTCCCCGAACCGGCTGCCCGTAGCCCAGTTACCTCTGCTTTGCGAGAATAAATTTTCGCGAAACACGCGCGAAAGAGATAAATCGGCCGATCTACGCGTTACGCAATGGCGATGATAAAAAGGAAGTAGAAATAAAGCTGATAGTTTGTACGATGGCGCGTACAAATGATATCTGATCGATTGTTGTTCGCGAATATAGTTTACGATCCGTCGTAAAACGCGCCGATCGATGCTGCTCGCGCGAAAACGAACGATCGGGGACGGTTTTGCAAGCTAGAACTGGCTGCGACGCGTTAACTTTTGCATAATTTACACCAGCGTCAGGCGAAAGAAACATTAATTATCGTTGTCGTCGGCAAGCGAGAGAGGGAGTGGGTGGTACCGTGGGACTAATTTCGCGCGAGGTAGAACGTGCTACCGCAGCATCGTCCGCGACGAAACGCAACGCCGAGGATCGATCGTTATTTACCGATTCGATGGAAAGTTGGCGTAACTTAGGGTACGATCGTGGCTTATACGAGCCTCGGTCTCGGAAGGTCTGGCCACTCGGCGTGGCGCGGAGGTCTCAGGCTGAGAGCCGCGCCGTTCTAAGACCAGTTCTGTCACGGAGCCGCTCCCAACTCTTAACAGCTCCGGCCGAAAGCCTGGCCACGAACCAGTGTCGCCTGGCTTCCGTTTACCTCCGTTTTATCTCGATCTACGACGATCGCCGATCGAAAATTCAGGTTTCATTTTTTCTTCCTCTTTTTTATCCCCTCTACCAGCCTCTTTCTACCCCCGTGCTGGACTCGATACGATACCGCGATACCGCTCCGCTGTCCGTACCGGTTTTAAACGCTTCCACGCTACCTTCGAATCTCCGGCTCTCTCGCGTCCCCTTTTTTTTCTCTCTGTTTTTCCTCAGCTTCTGGGTCCACGACGGAATAATATGTAGTTCACCTTCCACCGAGTAAAAGCGACGTTATTGCGACATACGGAACAACCGTCGGGTACCGCGAGGTGCGTGCGATTTCTTCCTAACGAAACACCATCGACATATCCGAACCCCGTTATTTCGATGGTGTCCAACGAACTTTCGTGTCTCTTAACGAGGAACGGAAACATCCGCTCGAGGAACCTACAGACCGACGTCCATTCGACTTGCAATGCACCGTGACTTGAAATTTGCCGTTTCTAATCAACGCGGCTATATCTGATCGCATTTTTTCGCGACAGGAAATCCTTCTCCGCGCAATCAAGCTTCGATATCCTGGGATATCGCTCGACGGTCGTAGGAAATTTCCAGCCAGGTAAAAATCGGCGTGGAATTTGCGAAAAATACACCGATCGTCGATCGGAAAGACTCGTTTAAACGTGGCAAAAGGAAAACGAGTGGCCAACAGGAAAAAAAGTCGACGCTTGTTTGTGCGAGTACATGCGCCAGTTGTACATACCTGTTCTGTCCTATGTACTTGCTCTACCGACACGCATTCGCTCGTATGTACTTTACGATATATGCGCGTGTATATACAGGGTGGATCATATCGCGAGGACGGGACATTGGCTCGAGTTCGAGCAACGTCTGATAATGTTAAAGGAAAATATGGCCAGGTATCATGACGCAGCCTGTACGTAACATAGATATATATAAATGGTCTAGAGTCGCGATCCCGCTCGCCTTCGTCACCGCGGAATTACGCAATAAGTAGAAGTCGTTTGGTAGGCTTCGACTGGCTCGTTGGACGTTTCCACGGAACTGGGCAGCCTCGCGAGGATAGGAACGACTTTATGGTCGCGCAGAGAAGCGATATCGAGCGCCGTTTCGCGATCCTCGCGGATTCCGTTTCACGGATTAAATGGACGATCGAACGTTCCGCCGCAGTTGTAATTTGCAATCGCAATACTCCTCGACGATTCGATCGTCGTTTAATCGCGATTGGACTTTAATCGAGTCGCGCCACGAAACGAGTTCGGTTCTTTCCTTTCTTTCTTTTTTCTCATATTTTGTTCGAGCCGACGTAACCAGCGAAATTTCTGTAAACCTAGAGACAGACGTAATTAATGTCCGCAGATCGAGGAGGTGAGATGAAGTTGATAAAAAGATAGAAATCACGGACGACTGATCAATGACGAGACGTCGCGTAAAATTGACTGCTCGCTCCAAGTAGGTCCGACGATTCTCCGTTCTTCCTAAACCGAGTAATAAATTGAACTTTCCCCTGGCATCGTTCGACCTCGTTCGAAACGGCGCGCCTACTCTTCGTCGTCGTCGTCCTCTGAGCAGAGGCGCGGACCTCGATGTCTTTTGTTTTTAGCACGCCAGGTGACATTTCGAGCGACTAGATCAACCTTGATGGCAACGTTGAAATTCCGTTTCTACCGATCTTTCGATTTCGTGTTGCTTCTGTGAGAATGGCAGGAGTGGCACCGATCACGAACATAAATTCTTCGCTAGCCTTCCAAGAATCACCGGGCCAAAGTAATTAATCGCCACCGAAGATTATATTTTTGATCACTCGCACGGACGTTTCGGTGTCAACGACTTTTTTTTTCCACCTCTTAGAATGGGAAAAAAGTTTCACCGAACAGTTTAGCGAGTTTCGATTGGAAGGAACGATTTTCGGTGATCGGAATGTATCGATGTCCTTTATCGGGCACGACGTACCGTGACCCCGAGGCGAACTTGAGGCAAGGACGCGCGAATCGCGGCTAACGAGACGCAACGCTCACGCGCCGCGATTTCGCAACGCGTAACCTCTAAGGTGGAATGCGTTTAACGCTCGACGCCTACGGGACGCCTGTTCAAGCGCGCGAAAAGCCTTGAGGAAGAGCGTTGCAACACGATCCTTTGAATCTCGGCTGACTGCCAGCTTTTAAACGACGCGACGTGCCAACTGTTAACATTCGAGCCTGTTCCCCTCGACCTATGGAAAATTCTTTTTTCGCACGCTTTTCTTTCCCGGGATTACGCTGAGAGCCGTATTAAAGTTTCTTAAATTAAGTATATTTCCGTCGTGACTCGATCGACCGGTCGATACGAAATTACCGCGAATCGTTATCTTAATCCTGTTAACGGGGGAAACGAAGATAGGAGCCGGCGGACGAGATGCAAACTCGTTCGATGGTATAAGAAACCATCTTCTCTTCTGGTTCTCTACGGTTTCCGGTTTCGCGACAAAGAGTGGGCGCGTTCACCCTGCCGTTCGATTTAGCCGCGAACCGATCGAAAAGAATCATGGTAGCCGGCGATAGTCGGCGAGAGAGTGCCGATAAAGGGTGGTTGGCGGATATAATAGATGACGGCGGGTCCTCGGAGTCGAAACGTCGATGGGTCCGGTACGGGGGCCCTTATCCGAAGGTATCGGGCCCTAGTTAAGCGGGCAACGGAGCACTAGATCAACGACAAGTTTCGGCTTTCTGGCTTTCATGTGTCCGATTGGGGGCCCCCATCGGCCAGCTTATAAGAGGCCGACGAAACCCCATTGCTATCTCTCTCCCTTCCTCCCAGCCCTGTTCTAACAAATAGAAGACGCATGCACGATCGCTTCCCTCTTTCTTTCCTGGTCCAGCCAGCCACGGTCGTTCCCGAAATTCGTTTCTCTCCTTGTCCCGAGACACGGCACCGAGACGAACGATCGAAGAGGAGAAAATCGAGCAAAGACAACCGCAGCACGCTCTTTCGAGAGATACACAGGATAGCTGGGCAAAACCTCGCTCCTATGTTTTTGCCTCCAAATATTTATTAGAAACAAATAAAAAATTGCAAAAACTGATGCATCCTTTTTTAATACCTTGAATGGGAAACAAGAGAGACATTCGAGGTGGGACACTCTGTATAATTATTCGAAACGCTGATCCCGATCGAGCAGCCCTTCTTCTCGCTCCCCCTGCGGGGGCATCGCTCAGCAAGATAGGGCGGTGCGGAATTTGGCGGAGGGCTGTAAATATTATAAAGTGACGGTACGCAGAATGCGGGAGCTCAAAGGTGCGCCTCGAGAGGAGGACAATGCGAGCGAACGGGCCCTGGAACTGGACCCACCCTACCTCACCCCATCCCACACTCGCGACGTGAATTACGTCCCGGAGAAATAACTCGCGCCACCGTTCGCGATGGGGAGTCCTTGGGACACCCTCGTCTCCTTCCATCTATCCTTTTTTACCCTTTTCCCCCGGTTGCCGCCCGGATCCACGACTTTCGTCCGTCCGATCAAACTGGACGGCTTTTTCGTTCGTTTCCCCGTATCGGAAAGCGAGATTTTGCGCAACCTTCGTCCGAGCAGGCGGTGGCTGTTGCTCGTCCACGCATTCTTCTCGCGTCCACGGTTGCGTTAGCCATAGCGACCACGTCTTCTTCGTGTTTCACCAGCCCGTTTCGTCACCGGCGCGACTCCGATGAAAACAACGGTACAACTTCGAACGGAGAGAATCGAAGGTGCAGTCGGTTGGTTCTACAAGGTTAACGTCTTGGATACTAGGAAACACGAGGTGTTGGTTCCACGGAGAGAAGCGTGGAGACCGAGGCTGATGCACGCGTGCTGCCTCGTGGATATGGCAGAACGACCATAACTTATTCACGCGTACACCTATGGTACCTGACACGTAACAGTGTTCCGAGGTCGAGGGCCTCTCTCCTTCTCTCTGAATCTCTCTCGTCTCTCTGTCCGACTATCCGTCCGTTCGTCTGTCGCTTTCTCTTTCCGTTTCTCGATGTGAAGCGTAGAAACAGAACGGACGGATCACTTGGAAGCGCAAACTCACGGGTTACGTATGAGCGCGGTGCCGTCGACAGCCGAGGATTCCAGCTATTATCCCTGTCTACCTGGTGGCGAGTGAAAGGTACGGTAGTTCCTTTCCTCTCGGCGATACCATAATCCACCGATTGCTTGTACCACCGTTAGAATAATAACCCTAATAAATTGCCGGTACTCGCCGCGATGACAATAACGCGACTTAACCTTTGGCTACTTTACGGCTCGATTACGCGGCGTCGAGGTAGCGACCGATTGCCGGTTAGGTAAATCGACGGTGAATGGCATACCGGAACGCCGATGAAACGGAAAGCGTTAAAAATACCGATTGCTATCGATAATCGAGCTGTCGCGTTACTTGGAATTCTAACGTAAAACCGAATCGTTTCGCGCAGGGAGCGTGAAGGAATATACCCAGCACTGTCGAAAAAGACGCGTCCGATCGGTCAAGGGTAAAAGCGAGGGTCTGGTGGGCCGACGGGCCCCCGCGGGGCACGTTTAGCTCGTAGCACGCTCAAACGGCCCCGAAGGAGTAGGTGCAGACCGCTGAAGAAGGTACGTGACGCACAAAAGGGTGGGATGTTTCGTGCGCGGACGAAAGAAAGGCAAAAAAATGTAATTAAACGAGCCTTCTCTTAAAGGCCACCCTGCCAGCCTTCGAACGATAGGTAACTTTCAGAGTGATTTCCTTGATAAGTATTAAAGATACGAAGGATACTTTTATAGGTGTTCGGAATCGTTCGAATAGCTGAACGGCGGCTGGATTATCGGTCGTTACAGGATTGCGTTCGAAGGATTCGTGCGTAAGATCGATTAAACGATCGTTCGAGAGTTACGTCCACGACGGGTCTTAACGACGTTCGAAACGGTACGCAGGTGCGCGAACGCAACCGTTCGCGCTGAAAGATGATTCGGACCGCGCACGGAAGGCAATACCGAGGCGGAGAAACGAGCGTGTCTGTCGTACAAACCGCGAAACCGCAACCGCAAACCGTAAACGCAAGCACGCGCCTGTTAAGAAGCACGTGGAAATCACTGCTCGTCTCTTTACCGTGGCTTGTTCGTTCGCGCGATGGCTCCTCCGTTTTCAGAATTACGTCTTCGACTTGGATAAACGCGTCGGCCGCGAGGAAAGCCGGGATCGACGCGAGTTCCGTCGAAATTAACGCGACTTGCAACGTCCGCCGACGACGGAATTCAGCGCAGGAATTGCTTAACGACCGTCGACCACGGCGACCGGAAATTGAAGAGATCCCGCGTAATCCAGATTCCAGAAACTTGCGTCGCGAAGTTGGAGCGACGAAACTCCACTTGCTTCCGCTTTCGACGAACGGAGACGCGACTCACGGTGCTGGAGAAGGTGAACCGTGTAAAAGGGGGCGACCGGTGGAGCCGTAGGTGCCCGCATCTCGAAAAGTAAAATCGAAGATACGAAATCGTGCTAGTCTCCTAGGAGGCTCTCTCGAGATTTTTTTATTATCTTTCTTTCTAAGAGGCAGCAGCGGTGAAGGGGGAGTCAGAGAAAGAAGCGAAGAATGAAAGAGAGAGCCGTGGGCCAGAGAAGGGTGTAGAAGGGAAAGGAGGGATGAGTTAGGCGGCTGTAGAAGGGTGAAGAAGAGAGGGGCGAGAGAGGGAAGACAGGTGATGCTGGGCCCGAGGCTGGGCACGGGGAGAACGCACACGCACACGGTCGTGCGTCCGCGTGTCCACGGTTTTACGCATCCTACACACACCGAACGGGACGCACGATTCGAACACAACCGCAGAAGGCATTTTAACACACGGCATTCCTGTTGTCGGGCCCCGGGATGGTTCAGCTGGCAACGTGGCTGGCTTGGTGTTAAGTCTGCCTTCGCGAGACCCGATGCCTCGTGGCGACCAACCGATATCGTTTCCTTACCTTAACTTACGTTAAAATCCAACCTGATATCTACATTGATTCTACGCGACTTGGATAGAAAAATTCAAACGCTCTCCAATTGTTTTACCTAAGTACCCTGTATAATGGTACCTCGCGTCGCCTATTAAAGTCACCACGATGGATGTTCAAAAAAAAATCATAATTAGATAAAGAAAAGGATAGGATTGCTAGTAGATTCAGCTTTTTTTTTCGGCATTCGAATTCGCGACGGTGTTAAATGCTTGGCGTGTAGAAACAGAGGAACGGAACGTGTTCGTGAGGGATAGCTATGGTGGTGGTGTGGCATCGGCAAACACAATACCCGCGCATTTACATGTGCATACAAACAACGGGGCAGGAATTATACTTACGGGAATGCAGGTTGTACGACACGACGAGGGGTAAAAAGGTGGAGGCGAAGGTGGAGGAGGAGCGAGGGACTCGGTATGGGAGGGCCCCGTAGCTGCAGCCTGACAAATACACAATAATATACATGCTCGACCTGTATCTCGCCTCGTATACCTTTCGTTTCCAATGGACAATTCTGCATCGACGAAAGTGGATGCCGTATAACTACTCCCGATTACGTGACAAGTGGTCCGCTGTATAGGAGACCAGCCGCTTGGGAACCGAACGCGAGAAGCCGGTTGCATTTAAAGGTCAGATTCGTCTAGCGGTAAATCATCGAGAAGGATACTTTTACCGAAATGTCGATGTTATGCCGATCCCGTGTCTCGTGGAACGCTATCTTTTTTCCACCCAACGAATAAATTAACGCCTCGTTTACGCAACCTCGTCGAGCCTCTTTTCGACCAGAGAACCTGCGGACATCGATTGCCTTTTCGATCGTTCGCGACAAAGGTGAACTCGTGAAAAAAATCCAATGGTAAATTCTTGCCACTTTTAAGAAAAGAAAAAAAAATAAATAAATCGACAGTGACGAAAATTGAAGGCGCCACTGTAAATTGCACAGATAGCTCGAGATCGATCACTCTATCGTTATCGAATGATAATACAATACCGATATCGACGTGTGCGCGCATATGTTTTAAACATTCGCATAAGTTTCCTTTCTCTGTCCATTTGCTCCCACCTTCTTAAATCTTTCTCTCTCACGAACATCATTCCTCTGCTTTCCTCTACCTCGAGGTGTACCAGGTCCTCTTTCTCCTTCTTTTGGTCCGGCAACTGCTCCGTCTGGTCGCGTTACATCGTATAAAGTTGCGATCGCGCGCGTTCGTCCGTGTTCATTCATAGGGGTCCGGTGAATGGCGTGTCGGTAAGCGTATAGTAAACCGCACGCTGCCAGTACACGCCGTCTTTCATCCTCTCGCATTGCAATTTCCTACCATTCCTCGATCCTTTAACGATCCCGTTTTCGCGCTCGTTAAATTGAAGAAAGGATACTTTTCCACGGAACAATCGAGGAGTTTCCACGAAAACTCCTTTTAATACCGGATAACGTCGGATCAACAGCTCGACGGTAGATACACGAAAGACGAACTCTTTTCCTCGTGCTAACTCGCAGAATTCGAAAGAGAAAACGACGAAGATCGCAAGGAGATCGTGACTCAAGCCTTCCTCCTGGGATTTTCCTTCGTTCCTGCCGCTTTTTTCGTTCGGCCTTCTTGCGAGTGAACGCACGTACCTCTGTAACGTTCCCTGTTACGCAGTACCTTTTTTTGCCCGGCATCGTTTCCCATCGAACGAACCAACAAGCGAGGGAACAAATCCACGGGATCCTCGACAAGCTCGTGTCTTCGCTGACGTCATCCCCCGACAAGGTTGTTTTCCGTGCAAAAACCGAACCGTACCCCGCCTGTCGCGTCGCAAACATGGAAATTTTGTACGCGACCAAGAAATCCGGGAACCATCCTTCCTCTCGGTACAATTAATCGAAACTGCAATTATAAATTTTCGGTCCGACCAAAATTGAGTAGACAAATCTTGAATGGTTCTTCCTCCTTCGCGTCGGAAATTTCCGCCAGAAAAAGGAAGGGAAAAAGGGAAGAGAGTAGCGGATTGCGTGTTCGTCCTGCGGAGGACGATGTTTGGACGCAGGACGGGTTTCGCTACTCGTTAGCCCGGCGCCGAGCAGGGCTAGAGATCTTAAAAGGTTTGACCCGCGGCCCTGGACCGGTTCGTTAGAGATATTTCCAGCTCGATTCCTTCGTCTGTACATCGATCTTTGTCCTAGGTGGAAAGTCGGTTCCTCGCTGCAGCGGAGACAGTGCGGCGCGTGGCCGATCGCGCGACGATAGGACACCGAATCGCCGTGAAAAGATTGGCGCGAATCCTCGAAACGACTCGAGGCGTTACAGAAATGATGATGTTCAAAGGCGGATAATTTTAGTCTATTAAGGTTTGTTGCTGGTTCCCGGTAACGCTTCGCCATCTCGATTCCTCGTAGTTCCCGCCAAGGGTGGAACGATACTCTATACGGCGAAAAAGACCGGAACGAACAGACTGCCACGACATTAGATCGGTCCGCGTGATTATGGTTATTACCGGTATGGGCGTTATTGGCGCTCGTCTAAAGGATAATTGGAATTATCGAGGGGATAAGAGATATGCGCGGCTGGAAAGGGACTACTCGAAGCGGAGCTAAACTACGGGCGTGCTACGCGGCATTGACCCACTTTCCATCGGGCGCGCTTTCTTGCGCGAGAATCGAGCGCAAGGATCTTTAACCTTTTGCGATCGATTTCAAGTCGGACCGGGGCGAAGAGCGAGACTCGCAGTCGGTAAGGGAAAAAGAAGACGATGGGGTTCTACCGGGGCACCCTTTGGGCCCGTTCTCGGGACGCACCCCTTACCGGCCGAGGTAGATGCGAAGGGAGCATCAAGGGATGCTGTGCACCTTTCTCTCGAGTGCCCTTCTTTAGCTCTCTCAAAGTTACCGATCTTCCACAGGGAATTAAGAATCTTTGCTCTGATTCTATCGCTAGTAGATGTCGCTATGACTATATTAACCCTTTCGACTGAAAACTTTCGCATGTATGATTCTATCACTGGAAGGGGTTGAAAAATAGCAATTTCTTCCTAAAAGCAGTTTCTAAGAGAAATACTAGTATTTCAGCGATCGAAACGGCACGACAAGTGATACGAACGATCACGGCACGCGGCGTCTAATAGAGTGGGTCAAGGTTGGACTGACATGGCAGTAGAAACTGGCAGTTTGGCCCCGCGGTTCGGGCTTGCTCGAATCCGTAACGGACGACGCGATGTGAAGCGACGAGTGTACGAATGAAGGGAAGCCAAGCCGTCTCTTCGGTATCTCTGATGCAACCGTGGCTGACCCAGTCTCGTTTTCAGGCCTGTCCGAGCGGCAGCACACGCCCGCGCTGACCTCGCCCTTGCCAAGTAGAAACACCATAATAAAACTCGCCGTAAGACAGTGGGACCTCGCCTCCTCAGATTACTCGGATAACTTTAGCGTGGTCGTGGTTAACCGCCCGTCATTCATCAACCCTCACGAACCGACCAACCTCCCTCCATCCCGCCCTTTCTCTTTCCATCTTCTTCTGCCGTTCACCGTTCTGCTTTCCACTCTCGGAATCGCGCGGGGTATCTCTTTCGGCTTCTCGTGACCAGGCTCGAGCTCGGTGTACACGCACGTACGTCGCGGAGATAACGGGCCGACCAAGATAATTCTTCTTCCACCGGCGGCATGAATGAATCCTCCTCCTCCCGCGACCGCTTCGCCGCCGCGGATCCGTACGAGGATCGATAAGAACCGAACGGGAGGCACGATCCTCCGAGATAATCGAATTCGGAGGCGACGAGACAACGAAGACACGAGACAACTATTCGACGCGCCTCTGTCCGGATCCTAACGCCGCTATTGTTTGTAAGAAAACCGTAAAGGATAAATGTGAAGATTAACGCGAGTGTAATTTGTAGGATTAATCGTAAGGAATGCGGAACCGTTTGCAATACCTTGGGAATAAATCAGTAAATTCTACTATTACTACAATGGGAGAGAAAAAGAGAGAGGCGAACCAACGACCAATTACCTTCGATACCGTGATGCGGATTAGCGTCACGGCGCTCCGGGATTTGCATCGTATTTGCATAATTTTGGTTGCATCGTCGGCTCTCGTAATCTTTCGAACATCGATGACGTCGTCGGTCCCGTCGAACGTACTCGTCCCTCCGCCATCGAAAGGAGAGAATCAAACGCGTAAAATTGTGATTTACGAGATTGCGTGGCTCCGAATATCGAACCTCACCGACATTTTATCTTTCCGGTCACCCTTTCTTCTCGCCCGTTGCTTCGAAAATTGCACGAAAGACATTGGAGCAAGTTAAATTCGAATAAGTTCTCGAGCAAAGGCGAAGTCGAGTCGCGTCTAGCCAGGCAGAAAAGAAAGCGTAGAAGCATCTGAATGCGGCACGGTCTGAAGGGCTCGAAAGCGTGGTCCTTATAGGACCCGTGCGGCCCACGCGCACCTTCTCGCCGGTTTTCTCGATGGCCCGGCGAGTGCCGGCGTCGCTGTCGGCTTGGCTCGCACAACTGGTTTTTTAAAACGCAGCCAACAACGATGCCTATACACACCTTGCCTATCCTCTTCCCTCCAAATCCCCCCCCCCCCTCTCTCTCTCTCCCTTTTTCGTCGGGGTGTCTCTTCTCGTTTCTTTTTTACTGTTCTTTATAATCGCCAGTCGCCACAGTACTGCGGGGACCCGGTCCCAAAAGGCTGCCTTCTCTCTCGCCTCTAGCCGCGAGCATTCCCCGACGCTATTTCGACTCGCTCCGCTCTCTGCACCGACTCTTCGCAGCCGAAATCCTGCTAAACCCGATCCTCTTTGCCCTCGAACGACTTTTCGCGCGACCCTTAACATCCGCGCTCTTTTACCCCTCCTGCCTCGTACAAGCGTATCGGACGCGATCGCTCGGTGCACGCTTCCGTGCGCCGACTAATGTGCAAACAATGCACGCGCCGTTCGTGGTTTCGTCTCGGTGACGCCTAGCGTACGACACCTTCGAACGTGAGGCGATAGTGTAAGATTTTCCAATAACGCCTTTAGAATGTCCTCTCCTCCTGGTATCGAGTCGAAGGGAATTCGTAACGCCAGGTTGACCTTGGCGTTCGAGAGAAGCTTCAGTGGACCAACCGCTACCGAGAGGAGTCTAGTCAGTCCCGAAATTCCCGGTATTCGGAACGACAAGTCTCCTCTGCGAAAATAGTCGAGCAGCGAAGTTCCGCAGCGGGAGAAGCAAACAAATAACGAAATACTTGGAAGTTGGAACGAATCTTTCAGCTAATGGCGACCGAAAGAGCTCGACTCATCCGGTTGCTTACGTTCCTCCACGTTTCTCTCTCTCTCTATCCTATCTTTCCCTCTTCGTTTCACCGCGTGTACAAATACGTTTCCGCTGGTTGTGTCGCGAGTCGCGTTCACCTTTGCTCGCGACTCGCGGCGTGTGTACAATGCGCGCGAGAACGGCTAAAAACTACGCAGGAACTGTTTTGTCCGAGCGAACCACGCCACGCAACCTCTACGTCACCGGACGACCGAGCTTTCCTCGTTCCCTCCAGCCCCTTTTCCCAAACGCGATCGCAAATTTTCCGCGTACGCCGATTCGTGCGAAACCTTTCCGTTCGCGTCGCGCGATCCGCCGCCATCCGCCGTGACTTTACACTTTAAACCTTCGCGAAACTAGCCGAGCTGAAATTTTCTATTTAACGAGAAAAACAAAGAATTTATTTCCCCCGCGGGAATGCGACGAAGAACTATCGTCGATGGTTGTAAATCAATCGCGCGCACGTCGGCCGCGTTTCTCAAGACAAAATGTTTTCGCGCTTAAGTAATATCCTGTTTTGCTTTTAAGCTCGATTTTATCGCGACGCAATAGGATATATAGCGTCGATACTTGCACAAACAGGTGACATTCCTGGCGACCGTGTCTTTTTTTTTTTCCCCCCCGTTCTTTTCTTTCCACGCTCGTATATCTAATGCGTCCGGTTATAAGAGCACCGGTCACCGAGTGTCGGCTTCACGAAGTAAATCCGATTTATCCTACTTGATATTTCGAAACACCGTCCAAGTTGATCGAGGAGAGTAAAACTTGTACGGATATTATTTTGTACGGTTCATCCGGAGAGAGTGGATTTCTCGAGGAAAGTAACGACGGTGGCAGAGAGCGAACGCTGGTGCCGGCGGTTTCGGAAGGGAGGCAGAGGTTGGAAAAGATGAGGCTAACGGGGGAAGCAGTCGGTAAACCAAGGGGGAATTAGTGGTCTATTCAATTATTGTAATTTACTTCTCAAACACAAACAGTAGCGAGCGCCGTCTGTGGATTCCACGGGCGAGAAATTGCCTGTACACTGTACGCGTGCACACACGGCCGCGCGCTTACCGCTCCTGGAAAATTCGTGAATTCAACGTCGTTTATGCGTCGAAGGCTCGATGAATAGCGTTCGTTTAACACCGGCCAAAGGCAAACGAACTTGGGTCAACGAAAGACAACCGAGTACTACGTGCTTGACTAACGGAAGCGTTTCTCTACCGGAGGATCGAACGTTTTCACCTTCGAAGAAGAGGAAGAATCAACGACGACAAAAGTCGCGGCCGGGACAGACGAACGAGAAAAAGAAAAGAGAAAAAACCGTTGGCGTCTTTTGGTGAAGAGAAAGAAAAAAAGGGTTGGTTCGGTTGGTTGACGCATTCATCGGATCGAAGAAGAATCGATATGCATAGGTCGACGGGCAGCGCGGACGACGGGTCGCGTTTTCGGTTGGCCCCTCGTTTGAATAACAGTAGAAGGAAATTTCCCTAAACGGTTCCGCAGGTCGACCCCGGCTCGAGTTGCGTAGCATAATAAAAGAGACGCATTAACTCGACCTCTTTGCCCGACTCGCGATCTTCCTGCCACTTCTACTGACGCTGCTTCCGATCGAAGCCGTCCATGTTACTTGCACCATCCTCCACTCTGAAGCTTAGTACACACGTGGATACGATATATCAGGGAATAACAATGCCTTGAACATAGCGCAAAGATGTCCGATCGTGTCACTTTTCAACTTGAGAATTACTAGGGTTAGAGATACACTCTAAACGTCGTTAGAAAGGTTTCGTCGAGACTAGCTCAAAACTATTGTGTTTGTCAAAAGTAATGTTCAGAAGTTTCAATTTTTCTATAGAGTCTATGGGTCGCACATTTTAGCTGCGCGCGCATTCCCTCAACGAACATGTTGCGCATTTGCACATACGTACGCGTGAAAAAATTAAAATATACAGTGGCGAAATATGGAGAATGGAAGTAATGAGATTTCCAACTGTACCAAACGAATGATTTAAGCAATACTTTTTAAATCGTTTGAAAAAATAGAATCCGCGGATTTTTGTAATACATCATTCAGAATATGTGACAAGATCATAACCTCACAATAGCATTATTCCGTATTTCGTTTGAACATTTACATATAATTATATACTGAATTATTAAAAAGTATTAGGGTACAATATTAAATAACTCACCATCAGAAGATTGTGAAATATTTAACCAGAGGAGCAAGTTCTTCAGTATTTATAACTCACAATAAACGACACGAGACAGGATAGGACGCGCACTAATACATACTGCGAACATTACCGTGCCTGCCCCTTCCCGCCGCGAGGGCGGGAAAATTCAAATTTTCCTTTGCTACAGTATAACGTGTTAACGATTGAATACTTGTAATTTATCCAACGAGACGAAATAGTAAATGTATACAAACTTATACAGATCTCGACCAAAGCGTTTGAAGAACAGGAAACAACTGTGATCCGATCGCGTGAATTTGTAAATATATACCGACTTGTCTCGTTAGACGGATTAAAATATTATTTTCTACCAAAACTAAGATTACGAGGCTCTTTTATTAGAATATAAGAAGTGTTTGAAATATTGTATCCAAGTGTGTACGAGGCTTTAGAGAAACATAGGTGCCCAGGGTGTTTGCGTTTCCTTCTACCTGCTCTACCTGCTCCATTGACATCGATGGGTGCGAGTAGAAACGTCGAGAGAAACCTCGCAGCCGGTTGCGTGGCGATAAACATTTCGCGTGGATATCGAAATTGGGACGCGAGAGGTTGTCGAATCGATTCTGCATCCCCCGGTGCACGTCGAGGACAGCCCTCGATTGCGATCCAGATGAAAAATGGGACGATCGGGTGTCCCGCTTTCGAGGAATCGAGTGTCTCCCATTGACAACGCGTCGGTAATGGGTAAAAGGAGACACCTTTGAGACAGGTCGCTCGCACCTGGTGGAAGCGGTGGTTTCTCAGGTGAACGTACGCGAAGCTCGATGTAACCGCCTGCTTCGATCATATTTTTTTTTCTTTATCCTCGCGTCGTCTCGTGTGTCACGAGTCGCGTATTCACTGCCAGATATTTCGTTGAAATTTCGAAGGCACACGCTGCCGGCGCGAAACTGCAAAGTCCACAGAAGCCACGCGAACGACTGGCAGCTGGAGAACCGCGACCAGTCTAACCGTAAACGCACACACGCACTCGCGCCCCTTGGCGAACAATTTATTAGACAGTGGTGGATAACTGGCAGTGCTAATAAACGCTGCCTCGAGGAAGCTGGAACAGATCTGGCTTCGACCGGCTACGGTTTCCGGTTCTACGATTTTCTTCCAAAAACTGTTTCGTCTAAACGTTAAACTCGATACTCGACAAATTGTTGCGAAAACGTCGTGTAAAAAAATCAATGTTGAAAGAGATTGAGTAACATCTTCTATAAACGACTCGTAAATCGCGGTTTATCGTCGCGATACGTCCACGAAAATACCGACGAACATTGAAACATCGTTTGCTGTTAGGATGACGAGTAAGGTTTCGCGCGTAAATCGTGTGCCGCGTCGTTTGACGATAAGCTGACAGACCTTTTCCATCGCGCGATAAATATCGACTGGTTCCAGTGGCCGGGAGTGATGCAACTTTAATGGAACGAAAAAGGAATCCCGTGGGGTCATTGTGCCAAGGACGGAGAAAAGGGACGAGCTAGAGATTGGAAGGAAAGAGAGGGAAGGAGAGATAGAAAGAGTGGGTCATCGGTTTCCCACATTTTGAGAACGAACCCTCTTCTCGCGCACCTGTCCACCTCTTCTGCTCTTCCTCCGCCTGCCATCCTATCCGACCCACCGGATTTGCTCTTTGTATACCACGCGTACCACGATATCGTGACATCGAAGAATCATAAAGCAACACTTACGTCGCAGCGATTTAAAATTGAAGTCTCGTTAAAATCCAAGTCGATGGTGGAATTCCGCCGGTAATTTAGAGACGAGAGAAGACTCATCCTGGCTCGTGTCGCGGAAACTGGACGTTCGTAGGGACGCGTGCGAAGGATCGCCTACAATTCCTGCATCGTCCATTCAAGCTGCATTCGGTCGGGTAAGCGGTGGTAACAGGTTCACCGGTGGATTAGCATAATCGTCATAAAGCATGCAGCCTCGATGAATTATTTATCCGTCGGAAGAGTCGGTGCGCGCACGACGGAGATGCGAAGGGAAAGAAAAAGAAGAAGAAGAAGAAGAATAAAAAAAAAAAAAAAAAAGAAAAATTGGAAAAGGAAGGAACGCGTTAGAGGAGAAAGCATTACAGAGTTTGCATCGGTGGTTCCTTCTTTGGTTGTTCCAGCGACTGATGCTGGAAGGAACGAGAAATGGAAAGCGACTGGACAATCAGGAAGAAGCAAGAGAGGGAAAGGAAGAAGCCGAAGAAGAAGAAGAAGAAGAAGAAGGTGGGGATCTTCCATTCTCTTCCTCGTTTGGCCGAGGCGCGAGCCGGCCTCGACATTTGCATATTACGCCTGCCTTTAGGTAGCCAGTCCCGGCGATGCGTTGCATTAATTCCCGATTCAGTGACAAGGGGGATGACCTTAACCCACCGTAGGACCAGACGCGTCTGATTACCGAGCAAGCGCCACGGAAACATCGCCACGCGTTTCTTCGTCGAACTCTATTTTTCGCGAAACAACCGCGCGTTTTCTTCCATTTTTCATTTTCCATCGTTTTCACGTTCGGCGGCTCGCGGAAGGGTGTGTCGAAAGTAGTAACGGTGAAAACGACTTTGGAGAAAGTCCGTTGGAAAGTGTTCGGTGGATCGGATCGCGCGGTAACGGTTTTCCGTGAGAGTCGTCGACCGATCGAACCCTTCGAACGACTTTGGTATCCTTCGGAAAGATGCATACGTCTCGATCCTCGTCGAATCGACCGATTGCACGAAGGTGATACGCAAAACATGCACGGGTGTTTGCAGAAGCGGAAGCGAGAAAGAGGAGACACGTAGCTTGCTCGGCGACGGGAGACACCGTGAGAATCTTTCTCACAGTCTTCGCTGGTGGCAGGCCGCGTTGCTTTTATTATAAATCTCCGATGATCGGGAGGAGGAGGGGGTTTACGAGGTAGCTAGGCTGTTTGAATAGGAAGAGCCCAGGTAATATGCCCATTTGAATATACCTGGT
The DNA here is from genome assembly GCF_051020975.1 of Osmia lignaria lignaria. Lineage (NCBI taxonomy): Eukaryota > Metazoa > Arthropoda > Insecta > Hymenoptera > Megachilidae > Osmia > Osmia lignaria. The sequence goes on along the minus strand of NC_135033.1, from coordinate 8,145,652 downwards.
TGAGCCAGCTCGGAAGTCTAGCTTCCTTCTCTCTCGCGCTCACCGTAGACGCTGACAGTGGCAGTGGCCGGGTCGTTGCATAATTTAAAATTCAAGGGTGGCTCGGCCGGGAAAGAGAAACAGCTAGGAAGAAGGCAACAGGCCCGTGGAAAAAAAAGGGGTGTAGGGGCGGAGAGGGTAGACGGGCCAGCGCGCAACCCTTCTTCTGCCCGATCTGGAACAATAAACACGATGGAAAGGGTGACCCCGTGGTATCGGACGGATATATCCTCTGGGCTCAGGTACGCGCGATTTTGCATAGATCTCCATACGTTACGTATCCCTTTTCTTTTCCTCTCTTCCGCTGCCGTTTAAAGGTCCAGGTATACATCCGAACGGTGTCATCCCTATGGGAAAGTGTATGCAAACCATTGTGACCCCCGCGTCCGTCCTCTGCGGCTCTGCTCCGCGTCAACGTGGAGGGGGTAGAAAGATCACACCCCTGAGATAGATGCTCGTCTCCGAGGCCATCGCCGTCGAACCGTGATCATGCAAAAACCCCTTTGCTTCCTTCCTTCCTCCTTTCCTTTTCTTCGCACCCTTTCCCACCCCCTTTCTCGCTCTTCCGCTCATTCTCTTCCCGAGCTCCGCTCTTGCAGGGGAGACGAAATCGTGCATACGTAAGGAGAGGCTTGTCTATCTTCGACCGTTTCGATACCGGCCTCCTCGGATCGGCAGCAATCGGCGCGAAAACGTAACGGGGTAGCTTGCCTATTGTTACGCAAAAATATCTAACCGCCGAGACACGGCTACGAGAGATTTTCCATCCAGGAATACGTTACAGGAAGAAGATTTCTGGTGATCTATGACGATCGAAGAATAGGAAAGGAGAATGAAGCGTGCAACGAAGCAACCCTCTTCTGCATAAACTGTCTTATTTCAGGACGAAAGGGTTGTCCTAGGTGATCCGAAGGCAAACGATCACTGGAAAGACGTTTGATATGAAAAATTTGAATCGTTCGTAAATCTTATTCTAAATTCCTGAATCGAATATTTTCATATTGTTTTTCCTTTTTCGTATAGAATCGAGTTCGCGGTCCATCGGAGTCGAATCGACGAGGCAGGGGGACAGGTGCAAGAACGTAGCCGTACGGCCGACGTCCTTTGCACCTGATGAAATTAAAATAAACGCAGTCATCTCATTTTCATCCTCATTAGTATACGACGAACAAGTGGGTTAACGGCTTCCTACGAGCCTGGAGAGACTCGGGCCCAAGTCCCCCCCTTCCCGTCTCCTCAGGATTTCTCTCTCTTTCTCAATGACGCGATGGTTCTCTTTCACTCTGGTGGTTCATTCACGGGGTAAGGGAATGCCGCATAACATTAAAAAGCTGTAAGGCCGTGATCTGCTCCCGGTTGAACTTTCGGTCGCGGTCCTAGACCGTTCGCTTCGGAGTACGCGACACGCGTCCCGGTTGCCTCGGCTAATAATCGGCCGGGTTTGCTTTTGTTTCCGAAGCCGGCAAAAACGATTGCGTGCTCGTAATCCCTTCTCTCGTTACCTCTCACGGTCGCGTGCCAACTAACCACCTATGAAACAGCAGCAGCCCGTGCCGGAGTAAACCTATGCTAATGTATGCCGCGTATGCATCGTTCCACCATCCTTCCTTCCTTCCTTCTTCCATCTCTTCTCTTTTTCCCTCGCACCCTCGCCTCTCGTTTCGCGCGACCTGTAAACCGCGAGCCACAGTCGATTTGTAGTAAAATGAATTTCTAAGATATCGTAATTTTCCGCAATATTTCTGTTTCGATCCGTTTCAGTTTTCGAATCGATCAGGTTCGGATGTAGGTCACCGGTTGTCAGGATCCCCGCACCGTCCCTCGCGTATTCTATTAAAACGATAGGAAAATGATAAAGCACCGTTGATTAATGGTGCCGTGTGGAAGGTGAAGGATTAATGGGAAAGGGGTAGGGGTAGGGGTAGGGGAGAGAGAGAGGTATGGTCGCGCGCTGCTACCAGATCGCCGGACGTATATAATGCTAATGCGAATTGACCGGTGAATACGAAAGCCCGTTACACGCTGTTGCTCGAACGGAGCTGGTAACTTCATTAACCGTGACAAAACGAGACGCGCGGTTTCATAGAAGAATGCGAGTTGACGTCTTACTGAACCAGCGCGAGTAAGCGAGCGAGGCGAAACCCGAGGCACGCGGCCATCCGTCGCTGCAGCGTAATGTATGCGCGCGTATGTAGTTGGGATCGCTTAATAAATTTTATACCGCCAGCGATGCGATTTATATGTCTTCGAACGAAAATTAATTCGCGCTCCAAACGCGATACCTCATTCCGCGTGATTCGACTCGACACGCGGAGAATTCTCCTTCTCGCCAATTAATCTCGGCCTCCTTCTTTTCTCATTTTCCATTCAATTTACGCTACGTGCAATACTCTCATTGCCGTCGTGTTTGAGTTAAGCCCGTGGAAGTATGAGAAATTCTTCTCGCGGGCCGTTATGTACGCGAAAAGCAGAAAAGTTGAGGAGACGAAGAGCGGTGTCGCGTAGGCGCGGCGAACGCACGTGCGTTTCGTGGAAGATGAAGCGAGTTGGACGTGTGGGTGCGAGGCTGAGCAGAAAGTTGGGTCAGCTAGGTGGAATCGTCGGTGTCGGTGTGGGTCAGAAGGCGATCGGTGTCTGTAGCCCGAGGCCCGAAACTCTTGAAAGCCGCTCGTTCCAGGGCCAGGCGGGCTAAGCTAGCCCTGCCACACCGCTCCTTTCGAAATAACGGCTCCTCCGATTGCCGTGGTCTTTCAAATTTCTGTCCTCCCTATCTCCACCAGCTCTTCGTATACCAAGGAACATTTTCATCGAAACTGGTTACACTGTTACGTAATAATAACAAGTATCGAATGTTTGTTTCACTCGTTCAGTTCCTTCCTTGAACTCATCATGCTCTACTTACCTCGGTTCCTTATAAATTTTAACGACTGCGCGTTATTGTTTCCCAATGTCGGCGCGAAAGTCGCGCGGGCCGGTTTGTTATTAAAATGAAAACAATCACTTTGTACGCGGGAAATTGAATTCATTTCCTGCGAGGACAAATGAAAAAGAGAGGAGGGAAGAGAATCAAGTTCGCAGACCGCAGACCTTTACCGAGTTTAATAAAGTTATTGAAACTCCAACTGGTTTCCGTTCTCTCGCTGTTTACGCCGTTCCCGCGGACATAATCGTTCGCACCGATTGCCGCTTAACCGACGAAATTAATTGAAACGTCCCGATTTTAATGGACGAATCTCGTACCCGCGACAAAACATCCTCGGCTAACGGGCTTTCCGTTTTCGACGGCTAAATTCGTACGTGTAGAAAAAGAAGAGATGAGAAAAAAACGATACGAAAGAATAATCGATGTTATTGACGAAATTTCTGTCAATCGAGAAATTGTTTACGAGCTCGCGCTGCGACATCGTCGGGGTTTTCGACGACCTCGAGGCGATGTCGCGCGGACTTGGCTCTTTGAATCTTGAAGGTGGACTCGATTTTCACGCGGCTGACGGACCAAGGCGTGACGTCGTTCTCATGTTCGACGGGGCATGAAACGCTTTCGGATAACGAGACTGGAAAGGACAGGCTCCGGTAGGCTTTTTCGGATCGCCCGCCAGGGATTTACGATACGAGGTTACCTCTTTCAGCATCGACGATGAATCGATCTTCGATCGAACTGAAGCAACATTGCGTCGCTGGATGTGCGTTGGAACGTTTGAATCGAAACTTGGATGTAACTTTACCTGTATATTTGAAATAATCAATTTTACACAGAGACGCTTTACAATACAAGTGATTTTGGATTTTGTAAAACGATACTTGGTAAATCTTAAGATCTTTGAAATCGATTGGAAAATCGCGCGAGAATTGTAATTAATTCTACGCTTCTAAACGATTGCAAATGAAAATAGCGAATTACTCGTTGGTACACTCGATGCTACGACGATTTAACGCGACTGTTCGAAGTGTCGCTGAGGAGTCCGGTACTTTGCTATTGCGCGAGGTTTGCCGTAAAAATTATATAAAATTAACACTCGACAAACTAAACAAAATTTCACCGGCGCGCGTAAGCTTTTTGCCGTGGCGGACGGGCGAGTAAATATTACGTGGATAAACATTGCCGCTTCTGAAAGGATCCGCTGTGTCTCGTCTGGTCGTCTTACAGCTTCGCTCTTCATCTTCGACCTCTCCTTATCCTTCTTCCTTCTTCTCGTCCCGCGAATTCATGCTGACCGTCACCTATTCGACGCTCGAGCGTGTCCGGATCGTTCCAAAGTTCCCCGACAGACGGTTTTACAGAACCGTGCGAGTCCTGCGAACAGAAGATTACCGGTTTTACAACGTTATCCAGTCTGGTTCGGGGACGCGAGCAAGGACTTTTCGTAACTCGCGAGAAAGATTTAAATGCCTGATCGAGTTTACGAGACCGGGTACCGCTTCGAAACCGCGCGCGTTGCGCAATCTCGCCGAGTGTAACACGGGTGTAACGTGTACCGATAACGCGAGGAAGAACGGGCGAAGCAGCTGGGAAAAGGAGAATCGCGAGAGGACGATGACGATCCTGCGATTGCAGGAAGTGGTCGCGCAACAGAACCGGTGTCTGGGTTAAGTGTTACGAGTCACTTACGAGGTTGCACGCGTGGAACGTCGCGTAGACGTCGAGCGGATCTCCGTGGATACCTGTCGACGCGACGTGAGTCGGTCTCTAAAAATAGCCAGACCGTGGTACTGCGAAAAATCACTGTTTTTATGATAATTACCGTCACTTAGGAGCCCTCCTTCTTTCGTCGCGTCTCGCGAGCTCCGTGCACGCGTGCAACCGCGTCAAACCTTAACCCTACCGCGCTCTTCTCTTTTCTTTAAAAAAAAAAAAAAAAGAACCATGTAACGAGTGATTTTTTACTCGAAGAACTTGAACAGGTAGCTGAACCGAGGACCACAGTAGAGTTAACTCGAACAAAGAGGATTTGCATGATGAACAGTTAGCATCTACTAAGAAGTTGTATCTCGACCCGAGCAGGACTAGGTGTGACGACGCTTATTATGGAACCGAGCGTTCGTTCACGATTCGATTTATCTTTCAATTATCTCCCGGTCCGGTAGTTTTCTTCGTCGACAATAGAGAATCCGAAGCCCGAAGGTCTAAAAACGTTGGAACGTTGGTCGCGACCCACTTCTCCGCCAGCATCCGTCCTATGAACTGGCTCCCGAAACGATTCCGTTCCGCGAAACGTCTGCCACGATTCTTCTAACCAGATAAACGCGATAATGAATAATTTTAGAAATCCCAAGCCTCGAAGGTCTTAGCTGACGATCGTTAAACGTGGAACGTCTTTTTGTCCGAGCAATCGTTGGAAAGACGAGGGAGGGAAAGACACGGTTTTAAACGATCGAAGGATAGTTTCGCGGTCCGGCTGTACGCGAACCGACGTGTGTGGGCACGCGTGCTCGGATCGCAAAGGTCGGGCAATATAGCAGCATTCGGCCACCGCTTCTGCAGCTATCCGAGGCTGTTGGACGCGAGGGCCCTGGCGGCCGGTTAGCCCAGCACCCAACTCGATCCTTTTCCGTCTCTTTCATCGTGTCTCCTTCCTCGTCTCCCTTTATCCTGCCTCTATCCCCTGTCTCCGTTTCTTTCTCCTTCTGTCCTGCTGGTGGTTGAAATAAGTCAAGCCGCTTTTATTCTCTCGGATATTCTTTATAGCATCGCTGGCGTCCGTAGGCCCTGCCGAGGTCCCGTACGTGTGCCGTACGTTATGAAACGCTGCACCAGCGGACGCGAAGTACAAGAAGCAAACGGGTACGAGCCGTGCCCCGTGTTCGCCCCCTTACTTATTGGACAGTTTACACGCGGCGCGGTTTCCTGGACCCAGTCTCGCTCCGGATTACACCTGTGGGAATCTTTTCGATGGACGATACTCGTCGCGATAAGCGAGTTACTTTGGACCAAGTGTTTGTCGATTGATTTTACTTAGCGGCGGGAAGGAAATCGCGACTCGAAAAGGGGTTCGATCGAGCCCCTATGAACGTATCCGATCCGTAGGCTGAACGGGTCTCAGGTAAGATGGGGGGAGACTCTGGCGCATAAGTCTTGCGGAATAGCGGCTAATAATATGCGCGCGAAGTTTATGTCGCCGGTAGATTCATACGTCACGGCTTTATTGTGAGGCCTCGGCGAGGTTCCGGGGGATCCTCGTGAGACGGCGTTTGCATAAAAATACGCTGGGTGATTGAGTACTTTAGAAAATTTAAGGGCTATAGATTACGGAGCCGCGAGAAGAAGCGAGGGAAACAATGCTTTGTCACGAACGCGTCCAAGCGGCTGGTTCCATCGAGATCCAGGTAGGACCGTTGCGAGATATTTTCCACACGATTTCCGGGTCAACCAGACGCGATTTCACAGTCCATTTCCGGTCGGGGATTTAATTTATCGGGATCGAGCGCGAAAACCAGTCTGATATTCTCGTTCGAGCTATCGGGATGCCTTAATCTCGATACTTCCAATTATGTCCGGCTAAGAGATGTCCTCGATACCCTCGGGAGGAAAGCGAGGATAGGCTCCGAGAAACGAAGCTCGAGCAATCGTAAGGAAAGGTAGAAAGAAAGAAAGAAAGAGGAGAGGCGGTTCCATCCCGCGGTGAGAGATCCGGTCGGGCAGATGATTATCGGGCATATAGGAAATTGAAAGGGTGTCTAAGGAGGTGTCTAGCGAGCAGTTCGCGGGGGCGGTTTTCTCGGCAGGGTGGCACTCGACTTATGGGGTCTTAAGGGTATTCGGACACCCACACGGAAAGATGCTGCTGTCCGATAGCCGTTGCCCACCTCGGATAATAGGTTCTACGGGTTTTCGAGGCCCGCAGAAGCCATCTTCTTACCTTTTCCTGCCTCGTCTCTCTTTCGACTGTGTCTTAAGGTACGTTTTCATGTGACGGTAAATCGTCGGTTTTATCGCCACTGCAGCGAGTTTCAAAAGAATAGAAATAAAATACAGCTGCGACAATACGGTAATATTCATCACAAAATGATTTGATCTATTGAAATTAATGTCGCGACACGAAATTTAGTATTCTGACAATTTCAATTTTTATGACGACAAAAGTTGTGACATTTCATACGGTGACACCGCAAGTGGAGCGATTTAACGTCGCGTGAAAACGTACCTTTAGGCCTTTCGCTCCATCCCTTCTCTATTCCGGTTCGAACGAACCGATCCGACCATCCTTCTCTCAGTCGGTCTCGCGCGCGCACCGTCAGGTGCACACCTCTTCGCGTTCTCCGATCGCTATCTGCCAAATCACTATCAATCACTCCGCTGATCCAGACGCCGGACGCTCAATGAACCAACCTTTCGAACCGATCCCCGCTAAGCCTCCTTTCCTCTCGCGATAAATAAATCGGACTAGCGACTTTAACGAGCCGTACCTGCCTCTGCGTCCGTCCTCCTTTCGCTCTCCTTCTCGCGCTCCGCCTCGAGGACGAAGAGCCGATTCGAGAAGCGGAATGCCGCGTGCTCGGCCGAAGAATTCCAGCTTCTTCGCTATCGAACGAATTCGGCGTTGCTCCGTTCACGACAAAAACGATAACGACTTCTTTCCGATAATCGTCGTTCCGTGATAGAGAAAGAAAAGACCACCCGCAATTAGCGCTATTGCTCGGAGACACACGGTCCGATAAATAAAAATAATAGAAACATATATAATAGATATACATCGTTCGAAACATTGTTTGCTCGATGGTTGTTCCGCGAATTCTCGTGAGGATACACCGTGAAATTTTAGCGAGCCCCGTGGTGCCTGCCGGATCATTGATCATGCCCGTTGATGGGCCCTGAAACAACGGATCACTGGCACGGAAGCCTGCGGCTACGGAGCTCGTCAAATCGCAATTAGACGGACGATTTAAAAGATATTTTTCATCTTTCGCCGTGTGAACGCCCGCGTTTGTCTCTCGTTCTCTTTCTTTTTTTTCCTCGACGTTTAGAGCGTGCACAGGAAGTGCGATAGGTAGTGAGAGAAATGCGGGTCGATCAAAGGGTAACGTATGATTTAGAGAAGACTGACGTTTGCGTGAACGGTAATGATGATATTAATGAGAACGATGATTGGAATGATAGGAATAACAGTGATGTTATTGCATGAGGGCAGACGATAGAGTAATGTTACTCAATTGCGAACTTTAGAAACGATCGTTTAGCGGCTGAACGGCGCGCAACGGGCCGAGACTGCACCTTTATTATTGTCACGCCGATACCATCGAACCGCGATTTATAAACGATCTAAATATAATGGCGCGCGACAGAAGCACAAGCTTTGCCGATACAACGTGGTTATCGTTAACAGTCGAACGAACAGCTGCAGCGTCGATACCCTGGACAAATGCGGGCACGCTGCTTGCTTTCTCGATTAAATCGTTCGCTCGTTTGACATCTAGCTGAAAAAGTATGCTCTATTCTTGGGCATTGCATCGAGCCGCGTGTAACGCGGGCATCGAGCTAAACGCACCCGTGCACTTTCCTTGGGCGTGTTGCGGTAGAAAAGTTACCATTCGACGACAGACTATGATTATTTCATCTTAATTAAACGAAATTCAATAACTCGTCTATTCAATCTGTTATTCTACACCGTTGGCCGATAGGTTCGAAGGTTACACCGTGTCCGGGCGAAAAATAATTTTGGGAATAAAAAGAGAAAAGAGAGAGGAAACTCGTTATTCCCTAAAACCGATGTCCCTGATCGAAGACGAGCTTCGATGATACCTGTACGCATCTCGATCGACCTTACTCTTTTCCTCCTGCGTCTTCTCTGCTGACACGGACGGCCGTATCGGCTCTTATGTTCAGTTACCAAACTGAACATAAATTAATCCCGTCAAATGTCCTCGTTCGTTAACCGGCCCAGCCCGGCTCCCAACAGTCGTCCCGTCCTTCTCTCCACGCTCCGCACCGCTAAGCAAGGTTAATCTTAACTTATAGGTATGGGCCTTGCGTAAGTATGTCCTGTCTCTTCGATCTTTCTCGCTTCTTCTTTCGCTGTTAGCCCTCGAGATCGATCGCCGTTCGAAAATTCGAACAAGTGTAGCTTCGATCGTTCCAGCTCGAAAACGATGAACGTGGGAAAGATAGCCGATATTTCGTATAAACAAGTCTGCTCGAGGAAGCAAGGACGTCGCGTGAAAGATTTCTAAAGCCAAGGCGGAGGAAAGCGAACTTTCGGCTCGAATTAAACGAACTTTCTCGTCAAACGGATCGACGTATCGACGCTAAGCCAAGGTTCCAGTAGGCTCAAATCCGATGCGAAAGTGACGCAACCGGGCCGCAGCTGGTCGTTTACGTCGTTTTACCGAAAGTACGTCTAAGGATACCGCGCGTTACCGGTTCCAGAGGACGAGCCTTATCCGGCGCTCAATCGCGATCGATCGGCCCGATCGATCGGTCGTCAATCGCCTCGCTCTACCACTGTCCTCGCTAATGGCCGCGTGGATCGTTTCGGGGGATAAAAAAAAAAAAAAACGTACCTCCCGGTGCGGAGGATTTATGACGGAGAAACGGGAGACGCTGGAACGCGACTCGACCAAAAACGTCGGTCCACCGCTGAACGTTTCTTTTTTCCTTTCGTTCATTTTGGATCCGGCCCATGATCCGACGCTCGAGTCGAACGCGAAAAGGTCGATCTTTCGAGAGAGAAACTTAAGAAACTTAACCGTCGGACGTATTTATATCGATAGAAAATTGATCGGGTGCCTGGAAAATGAGCTCCGGTGCATAGATCAAGACGCGATGGGACGAACCGCGTAACCGGGAACATTAACTACACCCCGAGCTATCGTTTCGTTTCATTTCGGTCGCGCAACGCGATTCATCCCCTCGTCGAGGACATAGGGGGGGCCTCGCATCCCCGGTGCGGCAGTCCTCTGAAACTTACCGCGCCGGCTATAAAACGATACTGCTCGGCAACCGCGAGAGAAAGCATATTGCGGTTATTGTTGAATTAATCCGAGTCGCGAAACGAGGGTGACTCGAAGGATACGTGTCCGGCGGTGGTACGCGGGAGCAGAGTTGAAATTCCACGATCATCGTTCCTGGAAGAGATTCCAGAATACTCGGTCTCGAGTCGTTCGCGGAGCATGAAGGGAGAGAAAATATCGAGACTGCTCTCTCGAAGCGGCATCGACGTTTTCGTCCCTCCGTGTGATCGCAACGCAGCGAGTGTTCGTAGATATTCGAGAATCTCCCCGAGGTTCCGCTACGACGGGGTGTCTCGCGATTTATGCAAAATGGTACGTAGCTCCCTCGGGAGCTTCGCGGCTCGGTTCGACCCTCTATCTAACACGTGCGAGGTTCGTGGTGCGCCAAACCCCTCGGCGAGCACACCCTACCACCCTCCCGCCCCTTTAGCTCTCTTCTTTCCTCGGCGTCGACACTCGAGGAAGGCTCTATCGGCCCCAAAAGGGGCCTCCTACCTTTACTCGCGAACACGTATCCTCGAACAATCTCGATCCAGCTGCTCCGGTACCCTTCTTCTTCCTCCTCGCTCCTCAAGAAAGTGATTTCCTTCTTCGCCCGCACGGACTGCCGGATTTCTCCTTTTCTTTCGTCGCCAGCGAGACGTCCAGCGATTAGATTCGACTGTTTTTTTTTTTTTTCTTTTGTCGATCGAGAGGAAGGGAGAGGATTCGGAATTCGCATCGCGTACACGGCGAACGGAGGATTCGGCGGCGCGTTCGAAGGGTGTCGGAATAAATAGGCACTTACGAGCCGGATGATCGAGGGACCGTGGATCATTTAATTTAATTACTTTCGCGGGGGTTAATAGTAGAGATAAAGGTGGCCGGGCTCGTGCTGGATATTATAGAGCGTGGCCGAGAGCGACGCTCTACAGGCGCCCCCCCCTTAAAAGAATAAATCGTCCGTTTGCCGCGGCAACTCCCGACAAATACGACAAGGACCACCCTACGGCAATCGGCCGCTTGAAAAACTGCCCTTCTACTTAATTTCCAGCGACTCTTCGAGGGCGGTTATGACAACGTCGAAATCGCTTCGTCTCTCTAAAGTAATTCTATCGAGATCCAGCAATTATTGTACCCGCGGTGAGAGTTTTGTTCTCGTAAGAAAGCGATCCACGCGTGCCCCGAACCGTCCGGGGTGGATTTAATTTCATAAACCGCAACTGTTGCCAGTATTCGGTTGGAAAGGGAGGTACGGGCAACGGTTACGAGCTCGACCTCCTGCTCTTAATCGACCACTTCTTCTTTCCCCTTGTTTCGTGATTGAACTTTCCCGATTGCCCGATGTGACCGAGTCTCCGTTCCACGGCACAGCCGTTCGCGGTTTTTGCATCGACCAGGAACGAGTAAAAGGATCGGTGCTACTCGATCGGTTTCCCGTTCCAGACGTTGCTGCGGCAGACAGACGGACAGAGCGGAGCAAAAACTTTGCTCGAAAGAATTCGAGAGGCGAAGTAGAAGGTACGACGCGTGCTGCGCGCGTTCCCCGTCCCTCCACGGCTGGTAATTTCGATGGGCTGGCCGTATTAACGATATTCCGATGATACGTCGTCGTCGACTGGCAAGGATGTCGGAGGCGAGGCAGAGGTAAAGGGGGATAGAGAGAGCGAGGGCAGCAGAGGGATGCGCGGTTCGAGCCGCGGATGTCTCCTGCATTGTATGCAGATGAAGAAGGCAGGGCGACAATGACTCGGAGACGTCGGGGCCGAGGACCCATTCGTTCGTTTTCAACCGAAAGAAACCCATCCGACAGGAAAGGGGGCCCTCCTTTGGCTCGTGCTTGCCACCACCGTGCCCTTCTCGCCTTCCTTTACCATTCCTACCCCTCCTCTTGCCCTCCTTTCGTCCAAACACGCTCTTACGTAGGTACTACGCGTCCATACATTAACATGTCATCATCGCCGCGCGGAAAACGAACCGATCCTCCTCCTCTTCTTCTTCTCCGAGCCTTCTTCGTCCGGGCAAACGCCCCCTGCGAGGAATCGTTCCTCGAAATTCTGATCCATCCTTCCCGCGTGGGTGTCACCTTTCCGATACGCTTGAAAATCCCCGCGAACGAGTCGCGAGGGTGCTCAAAGATATATATTCGTCGGTTTGAAACGAGCCTTCGGAAAATCGTTGACGAGAGAATTTCGTGATCGCGAGGGGAGCACGGTAAAGCCGGTCGATACGAGTTTGGGGGTTGTTTGGCGGATACGCGTACAGAGGCGGTGGATAGCGGGCGAAAGGTAGAGACATGAGAGAGAGAGAGAGAGAGAGAGGCAGGCAGGACAGAGGGGCGTCGGTGTTGGTGTAGGAAGAGCTGGATTGGTAAACCGGTCACGTAGTGCTCGGCGATGAATGGACCCGGCGAGTCGAGGCCAGAGCCGGGAATTGGCTACCGGGCATACCTCGACCACCTACCCCACTGCGTCAGCTTTAGCCACCCCACGGCAACGTAAAATTACAAAGAGGTGCTCAAACTCGGCCTTTCTACCGGGGCGAACCGATCGTCGTCGCGAAATTGCCTTCGTTCGAACGGTTCGAACGAGACCCATCGACTGCCCGTTCTAGATGCTCCTTTAACCGCCCTCCCCGAAACCCACTGAGCTTGCACTTTCCACCTTACCTTCTCTTCCTATCATTCCTTTTCCCAACAACGTTTACACTCCTCGAGGATTCCTCTTTCTTTCTTTTAATTATATCGTGTCTGGTGATCTTGTACCAGATACTGTTGAAAATTCAACGACAAACACCACGTTACGCGCAATCAGGATTCCATTTGCGGAATCCTCGAGGGTCCGGCTGCTCGTTGTCGCAGGATGGAAACGATCCTTGGACGCGTCGCGAACGCGTCGCAGGGACCCCCTTATGCAATCTAAAGCGAGCCTCTGATCCGCCATAAAGTCATTTCGTAACCCATCCCGAGGGTTAAGTACCCCTGGTGTCCCGAATCCCTGGTTAAGCGCGAAACCCGTACAGCTTGAAACTTCTCCTGGACGTTTGTCGCTGACTTCTCTCTCTCTCTCTCTCTGTTTCGTCGGACAGCTAATTTTCAAGCGGCCGCGTTTCGAACGAGCGATAAATTCGCCGTAGGCGAGAAGCTTGCGAGAACGCGGCAAAGGATCGCGGCTTTTAGGGTGGCGATCGCGAGTGGGATTAAAAAAATAAAAGCTTGCTGTAAATCAAACGACTTGTCAACGAGCTAGGCGGCGGCTGCTGCCGGAGCTGTCGCGAGCGAAATGGGGTGGCCGGACCAGGCGAAAACCCTTTCGTTAATTGCGCATCGCAGATGCCGACCGTTGCAGCCGCTCTTTACGAGCCACTCTTTCCCTCCGTGCGCGTCAAACGACCTGAAGAATGAAAAAAATAAGAAAAGAAAAGAGCCGAGCTTCTTTATCCCCGGCCGAAGTTTGCTCCGTAAGCCTCGCGATGGACACCGAAACGACGATTCCGAGGTAGAATACCAGAACAGAAAGACACTTTACATAAAATAATGTATTTATTGTAATACCCCACTTCGCTACAGCGATTAACATTGATATTTAACACAACTTATACCGTAATTCTATGTAATCATGCATTTCCACACTGACACGACGCCTGGCTGCGACAGGACTCTGGAACGATCGCTTGCAGCAGGACGATACGAGACAAATCTGTAAGCTGTAACATTACAAAGAAAATATCCCTCTTAATTGTCAGACACCGGTTAAATCTATAAAATCTGCTCGTTCGAACCGCGGTATTCGAAACTCTTTCTTATTCGCAAGCGATACAAGCGCGATTCGAGTTACTTCGAATTTCATTCGAATCCTAAAAGTCTTTGAAATTCTTGAAACTCTTCGATAGATTATCGATGCTTACGCGTTTATAGTTTATCAGAGCAAGCAAAAAATATGTAAATTATATGATACGTGTAAAAAAAAAGGAGCGAAATAAATTATTCAAAAGTGCAAAATATGCAAACTGTGCGTGGATTAAGACGCATCGAATCATTCGAAGAGTGAAAACATTTTATAAAAACTTAGGTATATTTGCATAAACACCCACAGTTTACCGTCGTTAATTGCGCATAGAGTAATTTTTTAATTCATACCTATCATTTGCATGCTGTTACATGTTCTTGACTTTCAAGAATCAGCGACGTTTCAAGTGTTTCAAGAGTTTCAAGACATTCAAGGCTTTCGACACTAAAGAATCGAATTAAACTCGAAACGATTCGAAACTTTCTCCGTGTTGAATTTATATTCGAAGCCGATCGCTAGCTACGGGTCTGATATCGCCTACCTTCCGGAGCTACCAAACAGTCCGGAGATATCTTTAAGGAGAGATCTCTTGTTGGCGACAAAAGCGAAGAGACAGGAAAAAAGAGTCGGAGGCGAGCAAGGAAACGTTATTAATTGGCTACACGATAAAACGGCGTTAGTCCTCGTTCCCTGTCCTTCGCCGGACCCCCCCTGGCTTCGTCCTAAGATATGGAGCCACGCGACTTGGAAGCGCGCCTGTACCTCTCCATGTTGGAGGTCTCGCGACAAAACCAGCGCGAAAAAGGAAACCCTCGAGCGAAGCTCGTTTCCTAAACTACGCGAATCAAGGTTCGCCGTCGTCTTCGAACGAAATCGCGTCCGGTGAGTAAAAGAATCCCGAGAATTCGAGGAAACGAACTTTAGCAATCGGTTCGCGAGTAGTCGCGGTCAAGCGTTGTTTCGTGGAAGGCGCGTGTGTAGCGCACCCTCTTCTGGCCACGGTGATATTCTAATTTATAGGGCGCTAATTAAGTGGTAGAGGCGGCTGGCGCGAGGTAATTAAATTTCGCGTGGCACAGAGAACGAAAGAAACGGGAAAATACAAAAGGGATCCCCTCGGTTCGCTTGCACCCCCTCGATGTTTCCATCTTCCTCTCTTTGCTTCTGTCTCTCTGTCGGTTGGTCGCTGGCGCGCACGCGTTCGCTTTTTGCTCGTTTCTCGGTTACAACGCAAATGCCTCTTCGAAGTTGCTCCCTCTGCTTCTCCCGCGTTCACGGTCGCTCCTTCTCGATTTCTACCTCTACCTGGGGATCGGCGGCGTCGGGTCCTCTTGCTCGCTCGTTACACAGACTTCGGTGTCGATGGGGTATACGTATATACATATATCGCCGTGTGTTTCGCGTTTCGTACCCCTATCGTATCCTTCTCTCTCTTTCAGCCTCTGCTTCTCTCGGTATCCTCCTTTTTTTGCAATCGCTGTGCGTGCATGTCGGCCGTTGTTGTTGTTGTTGCCGTTGCTGTTGTCCCTCCCATGGACATGGGAGCGATCGTATGAGCGCTATAGGCCATAAGGGCTAACAAGGCGATTACTCATGCCTCCCATAAGAAGAAGTTACAAGCGGGTTCGAAGGTTTATTGCGGCAAATGGCGAAATTTGTACCTTGCTAACGATCCGCTGTCTTTTTTCCTCTTTCGATTCGCGTCCGACCTGTCCTCTCCTCGCCCTCTCCCCCTTCGCTTTCCCCCCCGGTGCCGATCGCGGACACCGATACACGGCCTTCTAGCCGATTCCACCGGTAATAATTAACAAATCGTAACCCGGTTGATCGACGAGCTCGCAGCTGCAGTCGTCTCTTCGTTCGATTAATGCAAAGATTCAACGTTCAACCCTTTCGCGAGACGCAAAGATTTAAGTTTCTTTGCGATGTAGCGAATGATTCTTACCTCGAATCCAAGGACGATTAGGGCCGCCCGAGTGTCCAGAAGGCGCGCAGTCGGGCGCATCGCTGGTCCCGGACGTCCAAAGTGACCCGAAGGGCGTCGGATCCCAATGACGTGGAGGACGTCGATGCGGGTCCAAGTGCACAGCCGGTTGAGTCCGTGGTGGGATCCGCGGGACGATCCGAGGGCAGGAAACTGCAATTTCGTAAAGTACTGGCTTAGCTTTCGTATCCCTGGGTCGTTGGTCCCGAGGTCAAACGCATCGACCATCCCCTTTCTCGACTGGGCCCACGGCAGCCCCGAACCCCGGCCAGCTCTAATTAGATTTTAAGTGAGAAATTGAGCCTGCCGGCAATTTTAAGGAAGCCGAACGCGCCGCCCTGATTAATATCATTATGCGTGTTCGCTCGTTACATCGTCCAGACGAGGGGATGGAATTCGCGATTATACAGCCGGTTACAAAAGCTCAGAGAAATTTTATATAATAGTTAATTTCTTAAATTTAAGACGAACAGATATTCCACGCTAGTTGTTTGCGGTTTCGTTCGACGTTCCCTGGTCGGCAAGCGTTACAGTCGACCGGAAACGAGCCGATTCGCGCGATTAATAACAGATCAACGCGTGTTCCACCGTTTTCTCGTCCGATCTATTCGTATCCGAAGAGAATCAGGGCCGAGCGCGATTGTATTTTTCTCAAGATACGCGTCTCGATAGCCGTTTAATACCTCGCTAATGACGGTTTTTGTCGAGACTAATGATTCGAATCGTGCCGCGTTAACGACAAGCGGCGTTTACGTGGAATGGTAACTGGTAGGAGCGCGCGAGAACCACGCGCCTGTCCACTCGAGCAGATTTATGGAAAAAAAAAAGAAGCAATTCCGCTCTGAATCGTTTTGATTACTGGTTCTCCTCAGCTCGACCTATTCGCAGGGACGCCCCCTTTCCATCGCTGTAATTAACGTAATCTGATCGATTACACGGTACGTCTCGCGTCGCTAGATAATACCTAGAATATTGGAATCATTATGATATTAACGACTCTAATGTAAGTAATATCTGTTTGGTAACGCGACTGCTTCCCTCCGTTAATTCTTTCTCGCTATAATAGCAATGCCTTTCCATCTTTTTTTTTCTCTCCTTTCTTTTATTCGGCGTTAAATTAAACGAATTTAACGCGTTAACTGGCAAAATGAAAACGAGCCTCCGTAGCACGGTACGTTATAGCCTCAATTATTCCGAATACGATCGTTTTATTTTTCATTCAAATTTTCTACTCTCTACCTCGTATCGTCAATTTAATATTAACCCGTCGGCTACTGTGAACGACCACCGCCAGAAATTGAATTAAATAATCGTCCATCCGTAAATCTTGACACGGTCGAGAATAACGCGATTCTTAGGCGAAACATTGGCATCGGTTCGAGCAAGCATCGCCCGTTTTTCCATTACCTCGCTCGGCTGCTATTAATCTCCGCGGGCCGAGGGAAACGCGATGTTATTAATTTAAATAGCCGCGACGAAGAGCCCGTCGTAAATAAAGCAGCCATCCAACGAAGATAAAAAATTCCCCACGAGACGCTCGCAGAGGACGAATCTTCGAAGAAAAATGATTGGAGCTGGGATCGGTAGCCGGCTCGATCGACGAGCAAAATCGTCGCCTAGCTGTTTACGCAACGATCCCCTCGAATACTTTGCAGCAACCCTTGCTCTCGAGCGACACCTTTCTTCGTGCAAGCTGTCGCGAAGACAAAACCGTGGGACGGTTAGGAATAGGCTTCCTCCTCTCCGGCAACGGTCATCCTGGACCGTTTCAGGAGGATGAACTCGATTCGAAAAACTGGATTCCGATGCGGACTGAAAGAGGCCGAGGGTTAAAACCGGAGAATCCGCGCTCCGTCGGTCAGGGACGCATAATAGCTAGGCTCGATGGCTAGAAGGTACAGAAGATTTTCAATGGGCGAGACGATCGTGCGACCAGGACGACGTTTCACGTACGACGAAACGAGCCCGGTGGAGGATACGCCGCGATAAAGCGGGACTGGAGAACTCGGAGTCAGGGACCAGAGAGAAGCGAGTCGGAAATCTCGAATCGATAATAAGACAAATTGCGTGGGCAGTGCTATAATTAAAGTTCCGGTAGGCAGCGAACTGGCAATATCTCGGATCGCGGAGAAACCGAGAGCCGTGTGTACTCGCTACCGTGCTGGCAAGAAAAGCAACAGGAGAAGGCCTCTCTTTCTCGGTTTCCTCGGCAACGAATCAGATAGCGGCCGGTCGTATCGGTGTCGCGAGGCTAGTATCAAGTCATCAGACAGCCAGCCGGAGGGTTGAGAAACAGAGAGGAAAGATCGGGAGGAGGAGAGCGTTCCGATGATAAACGATACGTTGAAACTTGGTTGGTACCTGGAGGAACGGGTCCGCGGATCCGTCGCGTAACTTCCTCAGTTTCTAGATTTATTTTATACAGACTGTAGCCGGGAGAATGAGAACTGACCAAAGAAGAGCGATCGAAAGTTGTGTGCGTCGTAGCAGCGACCGGTGAGAATCCTCCCGTGTCCCGAAGGCTAGAACTCCTAGGGAATTCAGGCAAAACCGGTCCAGTCGGATCCGGAGCACCCGCTGGTCAGTCCAGGCTGCCAACTATCCGCTACCTGGTCTCTTTCCCTCTTCGTTCGTCCTTTCTCCGTCTTCGAACCTTTCCCGTTTTCTTCTACTAGCAGTTTGCTCTAGAGTCTAGACTTTGCCCACTCGAAATCGGCCGCGCGCAACGCGACGATTTTGCGGAAGGAAAATCGAAGACGAACGGTCGGGCAGCACCTGCGCCGATGGAAGGCCTCCACGCGCGAGTATCGAGCGGTATGCGGTAACAACGTCGCGAGATAGTATCAGGAGGAGAGAAAAAGTCGGGCGTCGTGGACGTCGATGACGCGATTAGGAAGGAACGTCGCCGTCGTCGTGGTTGTTGGGTCACGCCTATGACGAATCACCGGGAGAACCACCTAAGGACACCTGCCTTTTTTCTCACTCGTTCCCCGCTCTCTTTCTCTCTCGGTCTTCGTCAAAGCCGCAAGAGAACCGGTGGCTGTCGAAGCGACGCCGATGACAAATGTCGACCGACCACCGGCTTTCACGCTGACCCATGACCCCGAAAGATCGATTTCCCCGATCCTCGATCCGTCACCATTAAATTCCAGATTGAAAACGGTAAACGTAAATCCCAAGCGGTGTACGATCGTCGCACCGGTCAGGTGACGATCGGTGCTCGTTCGCGACGATCGCGAGACGAGAAATTGGAAACCTTACACCGAGGCTGATTGTTTCCCGAGCGTAAACGAGGCGGAAATCGGGTCGTATAGGCTCGGTTTTACGATAACCGCGAGCGTGTAACAACGTTGTAAAAACTTTTGCCGATCACCTGGACTGTTACGCTTGGAACTTTACAACGACGATCTCTCGGTACGTGCCGATCTTGAAACGATCCTTCCGCGACTTTCCCTCGGACCGCACTGACGTTTATCGGAACGTCTTAATAAGTTCGCGGAGTTTACGGCGGCGATCTCGAGCGAATCGATAGCCTGTAACGATACCGAGGAGGTTTCGTAACGTCCAGGTAATTTGCGAACGCCCGATACGGACGATGGAGATACCGATTTCGTTGAAACAACGTTACAAGCTGGAAGGAAGGATCGTTGGAAGGCAGACCGGGTGACACCGGGATCTCTTCGACAGGGGGAGGACGATCCGGGATGGATCGTGACGAACAAACGCGTTCGAAGGATTACCGGACGTAGGTTTCGTCGCGGAGGAACGCGCGTGCCTCGTGAAAGTACACGCTGCGAAAGCTACGTCGAGGTTTTCGACGCGAAACCGATTCCTCCTCGCCTCGAGCCTTTCTTGGGAAACTCGCGGGCAAGGTAAACGGCGAAACGCGTGGGAGGATGGTAGAAGGGCACCAGAACGAGACGGTAAAAGGAAATGGAGAAGGAAAATGAAGGACACCGCGTGCGTGAATGTACATGCTGATCTATAACACGTGGACGTTACTTAAGAAAATTCATACAAATCTTTATCCCCCGATACTTTAACCCTTCTATGAACTTTCTTATTGTTTTTCTGCACTGCATAAACTACCGATGTTAGGCTCGCGTATTTTGCAGCGGCCTGTAGATCGGATTGTTCGATAGGCAGTCGTCGAACGCCGGTTTTCCAGTTTCGTCCGCGAGCCGGATTACATTCCCGAGCTCTTAACGAGACGTAATTACACGGCGAAAGGTACGAAGCGACGGATGCCTTTGGAATATAGCTACTAACACGATAATTGCCGCTATTACGCTCTGAAACGTCGTATTTAACGGTTAAACGCCGTTCGCCTACTAATCGTACGGGGAAGCCCCATTGATCGATCGGAATTGATACCCCGCGTTACGCGTATTCATCGGAGTTTCCTCCTTTCTTCTTTCCATGATTTCCTCTATCACCCTTTGCTCTTTCTCCGGGTCGAACAAACTTTCGACACGGACGTCTGTCAATCAATTTTCAGCGGAAGAAATTAAACACGGTTGGAAATTGCAAATTTCTATATCTCCTGCGAAAATATCGTTTCTCCTTCGTCCGAAATAACGACGGATCCTGTTCCCGTTAAAAAGGTGCTGCCTGAACCGGAACAGGAGGTAAATGCGTTTACCTGGTCGTCGCGTAATCCTGTAAGCGCCCCCTTATTACGCTCCGTGTCATCTATTGTCGTTCGATCTTAACTTCTACGGATTAGAAACTGTTTTTCGTTCGGCATTAACGTTTTTTTTTTTTGATATTTTCTGCTTCAACATCCAGCTTCTGTCGGCTTCTCTCGCGCTAGCAGGACCTCCCGCTGCGTAGCCTCGCTCTCGTTTCGCAGATCGCATCGAAACCCCGCTGTTGCTGAAAACCAGGCTTGTTTGCGCGCCAACGTCCTCTTAGACGAACGATTTCCAGGCTCGGATTAAAAATCGGATACGCGTTAGACTAGCGATTGAAACTGTTAAAAATTTTAAAGGCAGTTTTCTATAATCTAAGTAGTTTTCAAACGGATAAGATTGAAACATCAACGCTGGATTGAAATTGATTTCATCCCCGAATAGGATCCGTCCGTTAAAACCGGCGACAGTGTTTTCTATCGACGTTCCTGTACCTTACGGTGGCAATTTATCCAGAAGGGATTTCAGGAATAATAAATGATGGCGGTTAAGGCTTATCGCGGCGGACACCGCGAGAAAAAGTACCGCGAACGGCCACGTCCTTCGCTTTCGAGTTTAAACCGTGGATGCGGCCGATGCGTGGATAAAGGCGGATCCATAATTTCTCCTTCCCTTTCTCTTTTCCCTGTTGCTCGTAGCGTACGTAATTAATGAACAGCTCGCAGAATGGGGAGAATTATTGCGCGCTTACCGGCTCGCGCGACTTCTTTTATGAAAGGGCTCGAGATTGAAATCGTGCCCACGGATACGTTCCCATGGAATTTATGCTCATTTCATGAAACGGAGAATGAAACGCGTGATTGGAACTCTCGGTATCGCGGGGCTGCTTCTTTCGTTCGATTCACCGATGTCTGGGACAATTAAAAATTCATCCTAAGCTCTGTGTATTCTTTTATTCTCGTGTCTTTCCGCGACAAAAACATAGAATCCCGATCGAAAGGATCATCGTCGGACAGCTGCAACGCGCGTCGTACCCCCGGTAAACGATCCCTGTCGCAAGCGGAACGCGACGCGGCGACGATACACGCTCGAACAAAAACGGAGCACAATGCGCGGACGTATCGCGACGGACGTTCACAAAAGGCGAGACAGAGCACGGAGATCCATCATCGTACACTCGACAGCCGATTTTCCCGGCAACGAGGGTCTTTGCAATCGCCGATTTATCGAAGACACATAGGCTTACACGCGCGATCATCTCGCACGAGAGTCGTGTAACGATGATAAAGTTCAAGGCGGACCAGCGTTAACTGGAACAATCGTGTGTTGAGAAAGAAAAACCGCGTGACGTGGAAAATTGAGCGGAAAAAAAGGGTGGAAAAACGCGATGAACGTTAGACGCGCAACGCCATATCGAATCGAAAGTATCCAAAGATCGAATCTCTCGCTGTTACACAGTTAAACGAATACTCGGTATTTTGTCTGGGAATTTGATCGAATTATTACAGAAATAAAATGCGCAAGATTTATTTGTAACGCTCATGCGACTAAGTGAAACTATTTTCTCTTACTAATGCGGCTAAGTGCAATAATTAGGGTGAGTCACGCAAACAGGCCAGTTTAGATAAAAATAAAGAACCTCACGTGAATGTATGTTCTTTTTTTAAGTAGATCGATTATTCAGAAGGTTCCGTGGAAATAAAGTAACAGCAAGGGTGTAAGGTTGTTTAGCGAAATAGCTGAAGGGTTAACAGCGAGGAGGGAAGGCGAGACGAGCCACGTCAACGAAAGGAAAACGGACAAGAAGGAACGCGAAAAAGTCGAAGATCGCGAGCAGCCCGTCCCCTGTTACGAGCCGCGAACAAAAGCGGAAACTCGAGGGGTGGCTGCTCCCGTTTCTCACCCTCTTCGCGCCTTCCACCAAACACCAGTCTCGTCTCTTTTCACGCCTACCGTTGCCGCCGCTAATACGACCGGACAACAATGCCGACCCGTCCGCATTGCACGCGTCCGACCGCTAATTCCTCACGTTTTTCTTTTTTCTTTCTTTTTTCATCTTCCGCTCGGTCGTGCTGCCCTTACCAGCCTCGAACTACCCTCCGCCTCTTTCGATTCGAGACGCGTCGCTTTTCCTCCCTTCTTCGCAACCCTCGGACCAGATCTCACTCCAGCATGGAATTGGATTTCAGCGAGAAGTTTTTTCCGAGATCCTGGCCATCTGCTTCTGGTTTCCCGCTCGACGCTCATGCAAATCGAGGTAAACGGTGCTTCTAGCCTCGCGGCTGTGCATGAGCGCGCGAAAACAAACAAATTACGGATAGTTGAAGGCGATGACAAAAAGTGCGATACCGGTTTCGAGAATCGAGGGCGACCGCTCGCATCGCGGTTTTTCACCACGAATTCCCTCGGCCGAGGAACGAGGATCGTACGCGATAACGATCTAATCGTTCGCGTTCGCGTACCGAGTCTCGAGTTTTCGATCGCGACAATAGCGATCGCGGAGGGAAAAACGCGGTCCTGCGGAATCGGTCGCAACCAGCTTGGAGTATCGCGGAACGAGGCGAGGTTACCGCGAGGAAACTGTTCCTTAATCGGGCAATTAAAGAGACAAGGACACGGATAGGATCGGTAGAGGGAGGTAGAAGCTCGACAACGTCCTCTGCATACGTAACGCTAGCAAGCGTATCGTCGCGTCGAGCGCGTCGGTGCACTAAATGCAGGCGATCGGGCTCGAGTTTCCCCGCAGGTAAATATTTCGTCGGCCACGCGGACGGTCGTTAAATTTGTCAGCGGGCCCGTGGCCGGAATTCGTGCTCCGCAATCCCGCAAGGACCGGCATCGAGCCAGGTTCCGTTCCCGTTCGCTTTATCTCGCCACCCGTTACATTCGGTAGCCCGATACCGTCCCTCTATATCCCTCGCTCCCTCTCTGCAAATTTGCATCGCATTTACATCCGATTGCGACTCGATCGTACTCGCCCCGAAGGGCACCTGCCCTTCGACCATCAGCTTTCGCCACGCCGGAGGTCAACCACGAAACGTTACTCCATTGATCGAGGAATCGTCGCGTGCATCAAGCTAGAGATTCGAATGGAAAATTTCGATCGATTCAATTCCATTCGCCAAGGGTGATTACACAATTGTTTTGTCTTTTCTGTGAAAGTTTAACCACCGGGGATATCGACGCGCCCGTTGGGCGTCGACCGAAAGCACGCGGACTTTTTTCCGGACGAAAGCGTGCCGGCTTCGTTCGGTACGTGGGCTTCATTGTGTCGAAACCTACGAAGAGGAGAAAGCAAGCGAATTCGAGAGGGTCGAGGAGCTGAAGAGTGCGACGCACCCGCCCACTCGCGCGATCGTTCCTCGGCATTTCCGAACGAGCGCTCAAGGTAAACCGAGAGGAGTCAGGGTCATAGGTGCAGTTACGTCGGAATTGAACGTTATTTTCAGCGAGTGCCGGCCACTTAAGTCGCTCGACCGCGTGTGCGCGTGTACGTGTGCGTACGTGCGTGTCATAGGTCCTATTATCGCGGCCACTCGCTGGCGGACCGACCGAGACCGTACGATTCTGCCCGTCAAACTTCGCGCCTATTCGAGCTATTCCGCGCGTACTTTCCTTCGCGTACGCGATCGCGATTCCCGTTCGATTAAGGTTTCCGATTTCCAGTTAGCAAGCCTGTTAAATTCTCTACTGTCCTTCGACCTTTGATCTCGACGAGCGCCATTCGATTCCCTTCCGCGTTTCCTCTTCGTTTCGGAGCCGTTCTCACTGGCTCCGAGGTAATTCGCTCGAGACCAACGGCAGGGCGATAAAACGTTCTCGAGGAACGTCGTAAACGCGAAGGAACAAGTCGGTTAACTCGCGACCGATCTTTCGATTTCAAAGAAGATCCTACACAGAGTCTGCGTGTCAAACCTGTTAGCTATTCCGAGGATCATCAATCATAGGCGCCATGAATTTCATATTTAAATTATAAAAATGACCGTTAATTACTAAGTAAGGAATGCTTGAAATTTCTATTCCTCGATTTCAGAGTCGAAAAGTTGCAGAGTGTAAGAGCATAGGGCGGGCGCGTGTCTCGTGTTCTGTTGGCATCGCGTTCCGCATGGCCGCGGGAGGCCGATAAAACGTATGCAGATTAAAACATTTTATTTGAATGATAATATAACACTTGTTGATGCAAGCTCGTTGGCCTAGGTTAGCATAATAAACATTATGTAGATCTGTACGGCCACGGCGAGCTATCCGTTCCGGCTACGTCCCGCCGTAACACAAACGCTATTAACTGTCGTATAGGTGTGCGCACCGCGTACCAACAACCGTGCCCCCCCTTATTCACCGGCCCGTTCTTCTCGTCCGCACCCCTCCCAACTTTCACAGCCTGCCTCCTTACCGCATCCACCAGACGTTCATTCATTAAAACCAGGGAGACCGCGTGCATTCTCAATTTTATCGATGCTCTCCGATCGAATACGCGGCCAACTCGACCGTGCGTTCACCGCTTATCCGCGATTCCTATCGCGCGGATCAACCGACCACCCTCCTGCGCTCCATTTCTCTCCGAGTAAATTAGTCGTGACTAAACGACGCGGCGTAAAGAGGCGCGGTCGTATCGCTAAGATATTGTAGAATCTTTTAAGGTGAATCAGACGATATCCCTGTTTCTGTAAAAAATGATTCCTCTGTCGCGGTGAGTCGAATCGCATCGAAGCCGACGATGGAATTCCGCGTAGCGAGCTAGGCCGTAGGTGTCGAGGGAAAATGTCAAGGAGAAGGTGTCGGCTCAGCGATCGGAGGCGAGTCGCGCCGCGTCGACAGACGATTTTCGCGTGCAGACGAAATTCCAGAGATTATTCGAAGAGAATACGATATCGTCTTACGACGGTCTTACCACCTACCGAATGGCCCATAAAATCAACCCTTTTAATATACCTTTCCCGACCGTGTTGCGGTTTACGCCGATCGGCGCAGGGAGGAACGCGATTCACCGCGGGTTTCTAATCTCGAACGAGCGACGATTCAATTAGTCGCGCGGATCCGTTCTCTCTTCGACTCCTTATTTCGAGATTCGGGTGCATCGTAAAAACACCGTGCCATTTTCGGTCGCGCGAATAAGCCAGCTCTCGGTATCATTAACTCGTTATGGGAGGAGGATTTGTAGGTGGACGCGAATTCGCAAAGCCGGAAAGGGAGTCGGTGGCTGTCGGCGCGGGGCTAAAAGGTCGATAAAATTACTCCGGCAACGAACACGCTGCGGATTGGATAGCCTACAAATGCAACGGGCGTGCGGCAACGTTGTCGATAAATATACTTGCCAATCCAATTACGATCGGCCGCCGTTCGTCCATCCTTTTAACCGAAAAATACGCCGCCACGTCGCGTATCGATGAATCTTTGAACGCGTTGCACTGAAAGCGATCGCGATGGAAATATTACTATCTATAGAAGAAAGGAAACGTCCGTTGGCAGTTTCTCTTTTATCTCGAAGCACCCCTTATCGTCACCCCGTGCGTCGAGCGAGAACTCTGGAAAGAAAACGCTTTAATGGGTCTCTCGATAGAGAGCCAAGGGCACGAAATGATGTTTTATCAAAAATCTGAAAAGTTTTCAAAACATCCAAGATTTGCAGATTGCGAATAAAATTTGAATTGGTTGAAAAGTCGCTGGAAGGAGTTTGGAATATCTATCGATGGCTGGAAGTCGACCGGCTGTCGTTCCCTCTCGCTCCGCTCTCTCTTTCTCGCGTTGCTTTCTCTGTCTGTGGGTCACTCGCACGGGGATCCTGGGTGGGATCTTTCCGTGCCACCTGTGTGTCTTCATTATTCAGCAATGCAAATAGATTACCGTCGCATTACCATAATTAGATTCAATATTTGTAACTTGTCACGCCATTAGTATAATTCATCCGGCACCGCTCGTACAGCCTGTTCGACGATCTGCCGACTAGCTGGACAGAATTGCCAAGGGGATTCGTCTCTATTGTATAGCTTTCCTTCGCCACCCTGCCGTGATAAACAACGCATCGAACAGCTTTCTTCGCGTGGAAAAAAACCTGACGCGTCCTTCGAGGAATAATTGATCGATCTCGACGCGTCAGAGATCGTAGCGAACCGTCGACCGGGCTTTTCTTCTCCAACGAATCTCGAAGCGCGTAGGAAAAGAAGAAAAACGACGCTGGATCTTCGAAGAGACGAGATGAAATTGCAAAGAGAAATATGGAAACGCTTCTACCCTACGGCATCGAAGGACGATCGAGCGTAATAACACGTAGTGAACATTTTCCCTCGCGAAGGTCGACCAGAAGACGAAGCGGAGGCGCGCCGGTTTTTCCGAGGTTCGTTAAAATTTCGAGCGTAAAGCACTCGCGTGAAAACTAGGCAGCTCGGTTGCAAATGTTTTCGGGTTAGTCAGTAGATCGGTGGTGGACGTTTGCCCTCAATTAACTTCATAAGCGAGTAAGGAGGCGTGCGGTCGACGAGGCCGTCCGTCGTCAGTTCGTTCCTATCTTGCGCGTACACGCGGCAAACCGTTGCCGATCGCGACTTTTTAACCCTTAAGGTATCGAACGAAAGAGATAGTGTCCCGGTATATCGCGACAGAGCCGAGATTTTCCTCGATCGAGAGCAATCGTGGCCGTAAATGTCGAGCCGAACCGCGGCGAGGCTTTCCGGTCTGATTGCGCGAGCCGCGAACGCAAGCAGGCCGAAGGACGAGGAATCTAATAAGCGAGATATCGTCGAGGAGTATCGAGGAGTCGTAAACCGAAGCGGACGGGTTCTCGGCTACCTAAACCGAGGGACCTAAGCTCGATCTTTCTTCTGGTTACGTCCTCTCGATGCTATCTGCCGCGGTTACACGCGCACACTGTCGCAAGCCCTGAGCGTTCTTTGGACGCATAGAAAAACCGCGTCGTTCGTAAGATCAGCGAGACACTCTCGCGAGTCACGCCTACGCGCGAGTTTGCCGCTTCGTCGTTCGAGCGCGACAAAGATCGAGCCGATTCGAAGGAGGCGAGTTAGAAAAAGAGATGGCTACGATAGACGACGAAGGTGCGCGCAACGAGAAACGAAGCTGTACGCGTGCGACTCGTACAGGTGTACGTTTCACGAATGCGCGCGTAGGCTCGTTTACTTAGCCAATGCCATAGCTGAGTTATTTATCTGTCTTTTGCCCGGCAGCGCGAACCGAGAATGCCTCTATATACGAGCCAACAACGCTCCTAGAGAGTCGTACGTACGCGTGGGTCCGGAGCTGTTCAAGGCCTACCTGCTTTGCGTTCGTTCCTTCTCTTCCAACTCCTCGCCCTACCTGTACCTCTCTCTTTCTTTTTCTACCTCGCGATTGCTACGCAATATCAAGCACTCCTCGCGAGAACGACAGACGAAAAAAAAAAAAAAAAAAAGAAAAAAGAAAAGGGTAGAACCGGGTGTCAGCTGGTCTGATGATTAATTTTCCCGAAGAAAAGCGGGAAAGAAATTCGAGTAGCATTGCACCCTTCGACTGGGACCTGGCGTTTTCTCACGATGGAATGCCGATCGAAGGTGCGCTCGATCGAATCGGGTCGTCCTCGATCGAGGAGACGCTGGGCGTCCGACGGAGGTCGCGAGAGGAAATCGCAGAACGGTTGATGGTGTTGGGTCGACGGAGGTGTGGGTATACCTAAACGATGGACGAGCCTCGGTACGTGGCTCGACGAGCTCTCCGTAGCCGGATTGTCAAGTGACGTCAGCGCACCGGAAATGGAATGTAGGTAGCTGTGCTTATTAAGCTTCGCTGCTGAGCCGTAGAGGAAGAGACAGGCCCCGGTGTCGGCGACGAAAGGGACGGGCAGAGAGGAAGAGAAAGAGAAAGAGAAGGAGAGGAAGAGCCTGGACAGGCGACGAAGAGACAAAGAGACAATGAAGAGGAGAAGAAGAGACCAACGGTGAAAGAAGAGCGAGAGAGATGGACGGTGTTCAATTGTTTCCTCCGCACACGCGTGCCGCGAGTGCCGCGTATCGTCCGTCCACGTCGTTGCGAGCGCGGACGGACGTAGGTATACGTACTTACGTCCGTTCGCGAACAAACTCGGACGAGAGAAACGACGGCGACGGCGACGACGACGACTATCCTCGAGCGTGGGCATCGGTTATTAAATCAATGCGCCGCTGTCAGGATCTGTTCACGCCTCGCTAATGCGTCTGTGGAATGTCAACGAGCCGAGGAAACTGATCGCTTTCTCCCTCTCCAACAACCCTTTATATCAAAAAAATCAAAGTACCATCAAGACTTTCGGAGTTCGAATGAAATTCTAAATGATTCACCAGCCGCTACCAACAGTATCTAATGGTAAATCGTCGAGGCATGAACTTGAAGTCCCCTGAATCACGTCTGCGAGCGCTCGAAAGTCTAAGTAGATGATGCACGCACGCGTCTGACCGATCGGTCAGCCTAATCCACTGCGACGGAAAGCTGCTCGAACATCGGGAAAGCCATCGATCTTGAAAATAGAATCAGTGATTCGGTAAAACAGCAACGAGAAAGGACAATTCCGATCGAATAACCCACGAGACGATACTGCTGTTATCGACAAACTCTTATCGAGGGATTGGGGGGATAAGCCGCGACACGAATTGCGAGCGTGCACGAACTCGATCGCGAAACCGGTGTACGCAGACGTCACGGTACGCCTATAACGATAATTTTGGTAGGTGTGAACGAAACGTCGGCGTCGGTGGCGAGGGTAGCCGAGTAGAAGGTCGCGGAGGGTGGCGGAGAGGAAACGGGGTGGTTATCCGAGAGCGCATGTCTTCGCGATTCGAAGGGGGGTTGCTGGCGCCTGCGCTTCGATCCGTTTCCCTTCAATTTCCTGCCCCTATCTTTCACAGAGACTCCTCTCCCTCCTCATCCTCAGTTTTTCCTACCCCTTCTACCAATCTCTTACACTTTCGCTCGAAACCCCTGAGATATCTACTATAATTTTTATAAAAGCCTTTGAAATTTTATAATTCCCACATTTTAGTAACTAGTATTTTATATAATTTACGTATTAATCAAAAGGGGTAAGTTCTCTATGACCTGTCGCCATTATATATCTCGAGTTCCTCCGCATTTTCCTCTGTTTTTCTTTTCTATTTCTAGCGTCCCCCTCCGCGTCCCTTACCCTCGCGAACCTGCCCCCTCCACCTGACACTTTCTCATCCCCTTTCGAAGCGGCGCTCATTGTTCGCGCGTGTCACGCACCGGCTAGGTGAAACCGGCAAAGATTTTCTCGTTGACACCTGGTTCTTTCGCGCCTTTTTCTATCCCTGCAGCGACTTCCTTTGATATATCCTCAGAATTCGTTCGTTTTCTCGTCACGCGTATTAATTTTGCTCGACAATCACCGCAGAGGCATTTCGATCGGTAGCAGTATAATTTTAGCGTGATCCTTACGTCACCCGGTTAGGTGTGGTAAAAATGAAAATTTCGCTTCGCACCAAGGTTCACAGGATTTCGTAGAATCGATAGGGAAACAAGCACGTCTGACTAAAACCTGTTCCTCAAATTGATTTAACGGTCACCCGTTGGCGAGGCTGGCTCGCGTTGATTTTCCTCGAAACGCGAAGCGGACAAAGAATTCTCTGACGAGAAAAGCAAGAATAATCAACGCCTTGTCCCAGTGCAATTAAAGCCATTGAAACTTCCGGGTGACGAGCGTTTTTCGCGTTTAAACCGTCACGTTTCCATAATATCGCGACGACTTTGAACCCGCCTCGAGAATTCAAGTTTCCACCAAGGATATCGGGATTCAACGAGGAGTCGATAAATCCTTTCTATCATAGTTACGAAGCGTTGAATCCGGTGTAACTCGCGAAGCAAAAGCGGCGGTAAATCAGCGAAACGATGGACTGGTCTGTCCATGAGCGTGAACGTTGGATTACCAGTTGTCAGGGAGTATCGGCGATCAAGCAACCGGCCCGCCTGATTATTAATATTATCGTTCCCTCAAGTAGCTGAAAGATCGTAACGCGACACCTTTCAGCAACACCTTCTTCGAGGGATCGAGCGCGACGATCCGATGAAATTTATTCGATCGTCCTACAACCCTTCCTCGAGGATCTTAACGCGACGTCGATTAACAGACCGTTTGGAATCGATGCCTGACGAAGCTCGTTTCGATTTACGTTTTATTACCTGTTTCTCCATTAAAACACCATTAAATTTACGAGCGAGAAACGTCTAAGAAAATCCTATCCTGTCTAACAGTGTACGAAAGAGCAACCTTGTTTCTAAATCAAACGATTATTATTTTAGAAGCTGAGAACAACATCCCCTAAATAGGAAATATTTTAAAAGCGAAAGAATTTTAGGAAGATAAAATAAAAGTTTCGGTATGGTTGATCGTCAATTGGGTTGAAAAGCAACGAAAGAAAATTGTAAATGAACAGAATTGAAAAAAGATTAAAGATAATTTCATTTAACCCTGAAAACACGACTAGTTCTGCGTTTTAATCAAGTGTATCGGTTCTTATCGATATCTTCTGACGCGTTCGACGTAATTTCCAGTGGATCCAGACACCGAAAATCCCAGCTGTGCAAAGTAGTTCAACGTCTCGGATCTCGATTACGTAACGATAGGAGAATTTTCTGCTTCTTCCAGCAGACAGCTCACCGTCAGAGTAAAAATCACACGATTCCAACCGAACACGATTCGCTTCCGCGAGCAAAAATTGGACCAACCAGAATTCTACCTCCAATTATTTCGCGGCCGATTGGAACCGTGGATATCTACGAGGGGATTGGAAACGATTCGAGCAGATCGTTGAAAACTCGCCGAGACTCGCAATTATGAAATCTCGTTTGGTAGCTACAAGCAATCGAAATCTTTGCGATACAGAGAACGAAGCAGAGGGGAAACGAAAACGTTCACCGAACCGATGGAACGCGCTTCTACGTGAACAGAAGCATCGCATCGCATCGAATCGTATCGCGATGGAAATAATTATCGAGCTGAATTCTACTCGATGAAACGTCGGTTTTGCCATTCGCTGTTGTTTACGCGTTGTTGGATTAAGTAACGAGGGAACTGTTTAAGAAAACGTTGCGATCGCGTGTTGGAAATTCATTTCTTCGTCTGGTTTGGTCTTCTGGAGAATGTTTCGAAAGTGAAAGAATCGAGTAACGCGAATTGTTCGAAAAGGGCTCGAAAAAGTACCGGATAGTTTTCAATCTATGCTTGAAAATATAATTCGTCCGAAAAACACTAATGGATCCTATAAATAAGAATCCACATACCGAAGTTATGAATACGCGACACCGTCCATCAAAGTGTTAATTAAAGCGACGTTTCTCGAAAACGAAAACGAAAACGAAAACGATGAATCAGAGGATCAGCCTGTTTTCGTGTTCTCTTCTTTCCTGTTCCCTAATCTCGTCAGGTGCGATATCTTGGCAAATGAATCAGAAGAAAAAAGAAAAGAAACGGCAAATACGTTGTATTACTTTCATGTCGTTTATTAATTAAAATTCAGTAGTAATTTAGTTTCTGCCATTCTAACAAAACGTGTCACCACCATTCGCCAGATCTTTATTTTACGTTAATAATAATTAATGTTTAATTATAATAATATACAGGGAGAAGGAGGAGATGTTTACAGTTATTTTTTTTTTTTTTCGCGTTTCTTTTCGTTTCGGTCCTGTTCTGCTCGCGTGTAACGCCTGATTTGCGTACGGCTAAAGTAATCTTTACAACACACCTTTTTTTTCTTTCTTCTCTTTCTTTCAACTACACCGGCACACACGCACTCGCACAGATTCACAGTCGCTCATGTTCTCACTGCTTGATCCGCCAATGAAAAATTTCGTGGCTGCGTCGAGCAGAAATCGAAGAGTTCGATCAAGAGGCGACGAGCGGAATTTCGAACGCTACCTTTCTCGTTAAATCGGCATACCGAATCGACCGAACTCTTCCATTTCCGTCCCGTTTCATCCGATCATTTCACGCATCGTTTCTCCGTATATTTACAAAACGCCTGCGCGTATCCTGTCGCGATTTCTCGATAAAAAAAAAAAAAATCATCACGGTGAAAGAGTCGTCTCTCGTCGCGAGAAGCCGCGAGAGGATACGCGTCCCCGAACGGACGATGATCAACAAAACAACGTGGTATACGCAAGATGATTTCGTTTGCTCGACGAATCGCGCTCGCTCGTTCTCCACTCTCCTCGTTCTCATCTTTCGTTAAAACAGAAAACGAAAAAAAGAAACAACAAAAAAAAAAAAAAAAAAAATAAAGAAAAAAAGAAACTGAGCCGATAAGCTGGGGATCGATTAATTGATAAGCCGCGTGTCGAACGCGTCCTCGTTATCGTTCGCCGGGCATCGAACGGCTACCTTCGCAGAAACGGCGCGAAAATTAATTACCCTGCTACGTCGACCTTCTTCCTCGCTGTCAAACTCTCAATCGCGCCTCTTTCCTTTCTCTTCTCGCCTCTCCCTTTCGTTCGCGCGGCGCCAAACGCGAATAATAGACACCTTTGCTAGCAAAGATTCACGCGTTCTCTTCTATTCTTTCCTTCTTCGTTTCTACGTTCCGATCGAGACCACCGGGCTCGAATAGAGCACCGACGGTCGGACCAGTTGAGCAAATAATCGCGGAAACCGTGTCACCGATAACGCGCGTAATCCCTGCAGGAAACGTCGACACCGCGAGCCAAAGAAAGCGTAACGATCGATCAGCCTTGAGAAATTAAAGAAACGAAACAAGACTATAGGATGTCTGCAATTTTTTCGAAAGAAATATTCTAGAGAGCCTAACGAGGGTGCTGTCGTTAAACGCGAACGTATCATTAAAGAGGGAAAACTAGCGGTCTTTGGAACATTGTTGAGGAACGTTTTACCCTTACGACGATTTCCAAAATTTTCCTCCACCGTCGGCCCAACGTCTCGTCTCTTAATTTTCTCTTCGAATAGAGTCGTCGAAAGGACAACGTCGCACTCGGAACTATCCAACCATCCTAATAGCGAGGGAGGTTTATGCTTTTTTAAACGTGGCTCGTTTACAACGGACGACAACGCGATGGGAGATGGAACATCGAGATGGAACAACGACTCACCGGTTGTCCAGAGGATGAATTCCAGACCCCAGGAAATATCGAGAGGGTGGCCGCGACCCTTTGTCGCGACAAGTTGGACATTCCTGACACGAATTCTACCCTGTAACCGTGCTCGTTCAATCCGCGATCGAGTCTCGTCCTTTAACACGACCATAAAATACACGGGACAAATTTAAAACGCGAGTATACAGATAAGTATAATTCGTTCTGTTGAAATTTTGATGGGAAACGCAAAGATCGAACGAGGTTCCTCGCGTTCGCAAACCGTATCCCTTTCGACGAATTCTTTTCCGAACAATTCCGATTCGCACGCGTCGCGACGACGTCTTAATCCTTAGCGTATGTACAGTAGATCGAAGAAACGGAGGGAAATAGTGACGAGTCAGCCATCGCGACGCCGAGAGCTGACCAACTCGCGGAAAAACAACGCAAATATTTTCCATCGCGGATGAAATTTAATGCCGATACGAATCCCGTTGCCAATCGCGGAGCGAGAACGTCCATTTCTACGCGGATGTTTCCCGGTAAAATACCGTTACGCTGGAAAATCAAAATCAAATTTCGTGTCGCGGAACCGATCGAAAGAAGCTGAGAGAAGAGAAACGGATCAGGAAAACGTTTAACCCGGCTAATAATTGAATAAACGAAAATAATAAAAGTGGAGAAAGAGAAAAAGAGAAAGAGGAGCGCGTTCGATGCCCGGTGGCGACGGAAAACGCAAGATTCTCGCTCCACGATTAGCCTCCGGGCAACAGAATGGTAATAACATTAATAATAGCAATGTTAATAATAATCGCAATAATAAAGAATAATAATAATAAATGACAATAAAGGATGACGAATAATATAATTAGCAATAATAATAAAAATCATCGTAGCAATGACAAATTATAAATGACGGATCTATTGTCGTTTACAACAGTTTACTCGCGAAACGGTGCCTCGACGATGATAAACAATCGCAGTATGTAATTATAATATTAGCTACAACCTTTTTCGACGTCGCTATAAATTTCTCTCTCATATACATAGACTTTTTTATATTTATATTCATATATATATAATATTTATATTCATTTGTATGTATATATAATATATATCTTTGTTTATATATATATATATATATATATTTATATGTTTACATACTTACTCTTTTTACAGAAGGGGTTTTTCATTGCGAGGGGTTTCTGCTGTCGCTAGGATTCGGCACACATTTTCCGACACGCGCGAGTTCCCCGTTTAAACGCGTGTCTTGTCCCTCATTGCGAATTTCTTTGTCTTTTTTTAGTCGTTTACTTCGTCGCGCCACACCGTTCTCTCCAGTTTTCATTCCGATCCCGTTGCCTCCAAGATGTCCAATCCGTTTCGTCCGGTCCAGCAAAGAGGGTGAAGACGACGACGACGACGACAGCGGCGGCGACGATGATTGCGATGGCGACGGCTAAGGCGACGACGAAGAAAACGACCACGATGCGCGCTCTCTCACTTAACTTACTAGCTTTATCTAGTACATTATTTACAGTCCATATTTACTTATGTTACATCATCCGGCGGGTTTGCTTCGGACAAATCCCGCTCGAACACACCGCTCTTCGCCTTTAGCTGCGTTCCATTCGCTTTGCTCCGTACGGCCACCCCGTCCGTCCGTCGGGCTCTGTCCGCGACGCGACGCGACGCACCAAAACGTCCTCTCGCACTCGTTTTTTCATTATCTCATCTCATTTTCTTCTTCACTCGCACCGCGATCATAGCGATGCACAACGAACGAATGGATGGACGGACGGATTCGGTTGGCCGTACACGAATTACGCACTCTCGGGCACCGGAATATCGGGCGGTTTAGATCGCCGGAAGCGGGCGAAACACCGCGTCACTGGCGACTCGCGAACTTAAATATCGCTGAGACACGAGGTAACAGAGTTCGATCGCGATGTGTCTCTTCTGGGTAGACGATCTTCCGGATGCGTTTTAAGGATGTTCGGCGAAGCGGATGGTGTGTCGGCGGGCGCGATTAGGATCGCGCGAAGCAAGCCTCCCCGTTGGACCGGATTTATTTTTCGGCTACGTAGAACCCCGTTGAACCTCGTCGTAGAGACGGACGGAAGCCTGTCGTGGGGGTGGCGCGGCTGGCATAGGACGTGTTGAAGCGTGCCACCGGTCGACGACAGGCTCGTCGGTCGAGCGTGCAGCCTGCAGCTCGGACTAGGAGCGCGAACAGGCGAAGCGGCATTGTACGGCTGGTTCGTAGACACTAGAAAGTGGCTACGAAGTGGTGGAGTAGCTGCCGGTGCGCGCTTGCAGGTAATGATGATAGAACGGAGGGAGCGTCTCCGGCGGCGAGGAAGTAGGGTTGTTCACCGAGTTTTGAGAAGTTATCGACAGGCCCAACGGGGGAGGCCCGGGCGAACGCTAGTGAGCCGCCAACGAGTGAGCCGTAAGGCCCTGAGGGCTGAGCATGGGTGGACTGTGGCTGTGGCCCATCGGCGAGCCGTGCAGGTGATCCTGCGGATGGTAACCCTGGTGGAGGCCCCCTTGTCCCTGATGTCCGGGCGGCATGCCCTCCATGATACCCTCGCCGAGCGTGTTCGGCGGCGTCATCCTCTTCTCCTTTTGCCGCCGGTTGCAGAACCACACCCTGACCACCTCTTTCTCCAACTGCAAACTGTCCGCCAGAGTGGTGATCTCCTGGGCGGAGGGTTTCGGCTGTTTGTGAAAGTGTTGCTCGAGGGCGCCCTTGACCGACACCTCGATCGACGTTCGCTTCTTTCGTTTCCTTCCCTGTGCCGCGATCTTGTCGATGCTGGTCGGCGAGCCGGTCGTCGAGTCCGCCTCCTCGAGCCACTTCTGCAGCAGCGGCTTCAGCTTGCACATGTTCTTGAAGCTCAGCTGGAGAGCCTCGAACCTGCATATCGTCGTCTGCGAGAAGACGTTGCCGTAGAGAGTACCGAGCGCGAGACCGACGTCCGCCTGGGTGAAACCCAACTTGATGCGCCGTTGCTTGAATTGTTTCGCGAACGCCTCGAGATCGTCGGATGTCGGCGTGTCCTCTTCGCCGGCGCTGTGATCCCTGTCGTGCGCGTGGCCTGGGTGAAGCGAGTGACCGACCGGCGAGCCGGGATCCCTCAAGTTCGGGTGAAGCCCGGTCTGGTGATTCTGCAGCTGCGGATGATGTTGATGGGGATGCGAGTGGAGCATACCGTTCATCGCGGCATGGTACTGTTGAAGGGTGGTGGGCGAGGCCGCGCCACCGCTCGGATTATAATGGGCCGACGGGACAACCGGCGCGTGCCAAGAATGCGGCGAGGCCATTCCGGGCGATTGATGAGGACCGCCACGGTGAGGATGCATCGACTGGTCGTTGGCCGCGGCGGCTGCCGCTGCAGCCGCAGCCGCCAGCGGTTTCACGTCTAACCCGGGATTCGTTTGGTGCGGATGATGGTGCGGATGATGGCCCGTATGGTGCATGCCCATCGAGGCCGCCCAATGGTCGCTGCTTGGTTGCAGGCTCACCCATGGGTTCGCCGACGATAGGTTCGCCGACGGGTGCGACAAGCCGTTCGGCGACGGCGACGACGTCACCTGGTGATGGTGATGATGGTGGTGATGATGCTGAGGCGTCGTTATGTACTTCATCTCCCCGGCGTCGGCGGCGCTGCGAGGCGAGCCCGAGGAGTAGCCACCCACGGCGATGTTCATCCCGATCGCGGTACCCGAACCACCATCCAGGTCGGACGACACTGCGCTACTAATCGGCATGTACGTGGTAGCGGCCATCTACTTCCCCTCGTACAGAGGTTCCGCCGAACCCTGTTATCTTTTTCTTTTCCTTCCTCTCTTTCGTTTTCCTGTTCCTTTTCTTTCTCCCTTTCTTTTCGGCTTTACCCTGTTATCTCTTCTTATTCCCTAGTTTATCGGTTGCGCAAATTTCCACAATGTTTGCCGGCCCAACGGGCCTTCGGGCTGCCCCCAATAGGGCACCCTACTCCTTTTCGCTCCCTTTCTTACTTCGCCTCCCTGTCTTCGAATCTTTCGTTTATTCTTCTTGCTGTCTGGCTCGTTGTATCCGTGACAGACGTTGAAATTCCGTAAGTTCTTATCGTTTCCGATCGACGATCACCGATCACACGTTATACACTACAACAGTCCATCTCTCGCGGCGACACACGAAATTCCTATCAAGAGACATCGTCGCTCTTGCAAACGACCCGTCCATAGTTTTATTTCCTGCGATGCTGTGTGTCCTCTCCTTTCTGTCCGTTTCTCTCGGTGCAAAACACTCGAAGCGCGAATTTCTCCTTCGCGACAGCCTCCGTTCTCCTCCTCCGTGGAGGATCTCCTACGTTGAACTGGCACACGAGAACGGCACACCTTAGCTGCTCGACGACTAGTAGTACTCCAAAAGAGCGAATCACTCGCGTGTCGGACGATCACTCATCGCTGTGGCGCGATCGCGAACGACTCGACGAAGACTCGTGCCGAGAAGGGTTGCGCGTTGCGGCTCGCGCTACACTCGCGGTCCGTCAGCCGAGAGGGTGTCTCGGCAGGACGCGAAGGGACTCGGACACTGGACGCCGATGGTCTCGCGAAGGAACGTAACCGATTCGCGACAACTTGGATACGAGTGCGGAACGGCACGAGCACGGGACGTTGTCTACTTTTGCGCGCGCGTGTATGTTTTCCTCGCGGTGTCTCCCGTGCGAGTGTGCGTACGCGGGAGCGAGAGGAGAGACGTCGACGACGACGATGACGACGACGACAACGACGACGACGACGACGACGGCGACGACGACGACGACGACAACAACGAACGGGTGGAAAAGATCTCGCTCGGCTCTCTCATGCGTTATGCATGTCGTAGCTGAGAGCGACTGACTGCCTCGCCTCGCAGCTCGCTCGAGGTTCCCGAGGCTCCCGGAGCGCTCAGTGGAACCGAGTCATGCGCGCCACCGTCCTGCACATCCCCACCGAACCCTGCCGTACGCTTTCCCATTGGCCCTACTCGCAAGGTGGCCGTCGACGTACGTCACCGTCGGGCGGAACCTGGACCGACCGCGCCTCCGAGGCAGCCTACGCACCCCAGGCGCCACTACTCTCACCCCTGCTCGCTCCTCGCCCGCCTCGCGGCTCCTAGACTCACCTGAACCGCACCGTTCGACTAGCGAGTGTTCGCTGTTCACTCGCTTCACGCTCGCTCCACTCGCTGACATTCGCGCCACCGCGTGCCCCAAACACCTACGAGTCGAAAATCGAGCCGCCAGAACCGTATCGTCCTCCGTTCGATCCCGATCCGCTCCTCGCTTAGCCTTGCCATCTTTTCCTTCTTCCGTCTTCTCTCCAGCCGGAAGTCCGATCGCACCACGCAACAGGTTCTAATTTTCACAAGCTGTTTACGTAGCGAGACGTACGATTTTGGCGATTCGCATAACTCGCGGTGCAACAGGTGCAACAGCCTATTCAGAAGAGGGTGCTTTCTTCCAGGACTTCTCGAACGGAAGTTGCGAAATCATCGGCAAAGATAGAAAAACGTAATTGAAAATTGGTAGTATCGCGTGTAGCGTACGCAACAGGTACTCGCACCTCTCCCGAGAGGCGATTAATTAGCGAGTAAAGCGGACCGTCGGGACCCCCGAGGGGGTGGTGTATCAATAGGAACGGGCAAATAAAAAAGGCTGTTTCGTGGAGCGCGAAGCAACGGGTGCGCGGCAAGCAAGCGTACACGAGGGAGGAACGGAGAGGGGCCGAGCGAGCGAGCAAGCGAGGTTTAGTACATTTAAATGAGAGCCACAGGTAGCAGCATTATGCAGTACGTGCCAGCCACCCCTCGGGAGGGGCGAGTTAGATCATCGTGTGCCGGGGATCCCCCTGTGTCGTACCGTTTCAACTACCCAGCTGGCTTTACGCCTTCGCACCTGTGGGCACCGTCGACTTTTCTCGATGGGACCTACCGATTCCTCCTCTCCTCGACGTTTCGCGGGGGTGGTTGATAAACGCGAACCCACTGTCTCGTATCTCACCATCTCTCGCGGGAAGAAATCGTGAACACAGAAAACTATGTTTGCCAACTTCAAAATCGTTTAGTCGACTATGTTAAAACAGCATGCGTCGTGGGCAGAAAAGGAGCGGGAAAGCAGGAGGATACCGTTCGCAAAGTATAGCCGAGTATCAAGCGAGGCTAGGAATTTCGAACGCACCACCGACTGCCAATTATGCCCGATCGGCTCTGTCATTTACACGGCCCGTCATTATATGCCCGCCGCGGACCGTTTCGCTGGAATTACGAGCGTTTTAACGCAACCCCGCTATTATCGCTTCTTTGCCAACTTTATTGCACACGGCCGACCGTCGATCGCTCGCGACCAACCCTCTCGGAGGATCCTCGAAAGAAGTCTTCGTCGCAATCTTGATTCGATTTCGCGTTACGTCGAATAGGATCGAACGCGAGCACGTACCGAAATATTTGCTTAGGACCCGACAGGTAGCGAGGCAGTTGCTCGAAGGGTTGAAGCGACCCGAAGGCCGCGGGAAACGAGCAGACCGACGCCGGAGGAACAGAGAGGAGAGGAGAGGAGACGAATCGAACGAAAGCAAGCAACGGCCTGCTACGTGCTACGTGAAAACGCTTTACTACCTGAACGTTTGCTTGCATAATTTAGTCGCCTCTTTTCTGACCGTGCACCCCTAGGGGGCGCGCCCTGGCTGCACCTTGTCCCCGTGCTCGAGCAGCTACGCGGGGTGCGAAAACATTTGTGAACAACACCGGGACACGAAACCGTCCGTGCCGTCGCCGTCGCGAAGAAATTGCACGGAAACCCGTCGCTTCGTTCACCACTTCCGTTCCTCGTACATTTTCCCTCTTCGGAAAATGAAGCGGGCCGCAAGTTTTCCCGATCGAAATTATTTGGAACGTGGCGTAGGTCGCGGCCAGCGTAAATATAACAGGATAGTCGCGAACGGTACGACACGTGAATGGAGGACGGTAACCGACGTAATTTGGTCGACTTTATGCTTCGAATGAATATTTTAATATTTTAATACGAAATACGCAGAACGATTTTTACGACGGGCCACAGCTTTTTCTCGCCGCGTGCACACGCGTCGTCGAGCTTTCCCTCGAGGAAGGACGTACGGAAGGAAGAAGGAATAAAGAAGGGAGGGAGTGAAATAGGGGATTGGGTGCGCGACGGAAAAGGGAGAAAAACGCGAGCAAAACTGCGAGAGGAGAAGGAGCCAGCTACGTTTCGTCCGAGTGGGGATGAAAGGAGAGGGGGACGGTGAGATCGAAAGGGAGGGATGGAAGAGAAGGCTACGTTTAGACGGAGAAAGGTATAGCGTTTGGTTAGAAAATTACTCGCGAGGTGGCAGCAGTGCGCGGCGCGTTCACCCTTACTGGAGAGGAAAAAATCCTCCGCAACCCCTATGCGAACATTTCCCCCAGCGATTCGAGCGAGTTTGTCGGTGAACGTGCTGCCATCCCCTGGGAATAAATGGAACTCTCGATGAGGGAAGAAATTCTTCCTAGAGAAATGATCGACCGTCGAGCAAGGGGGATGTTTCGATTTCAAAAAAAGAATCCACGTTTCCTCCATGCATTTCGAACGAGATTCTGCAAAAATTTTAGGAAAATTTTCGAAACGATCATCTCTGTTCGAGTTATAGGGAGAAGAAATCGATAGCTCGCGCGTGGAGCGATTCGAGGAGCGCGAAAAAATATGTCAACGATGGTGGGGAGAAGAAGACAATGGTTTTATTTACTGCCAAAGGTTCGTGACTGGAATTTCAATTCGCATCCCGTTTTGGAGGATCGCGATTTTCGATGTAGCTGTTTCTCTTTCCTCGAGAATTAACGACGAGCGAGATCGAGGAGACTTAATGGAAGCAACTAGGTTCGCCGGAAACGGACAGACGGAAACAAGGTGTTAGTTGACCCTCTCGAGTTCTCGATCGTTCGCTGAGACGTCATAAGCGTCGCCGGCAGGAATGGATTAAGCTTGTCCGGGATGGGATTCGATTATAGCCGGCGGCGGAGGATCGAATGGTCCCGCGTTAACTTCCTCGACCACGATCCTTGGCGGGCACCAACGAAACTCGCACGGGACTC
This sequence comes from Osmia lignaria lignaria, assembly GCF_051020975.1. NCBI lineage: Eukaryota > Metazoa > Arthropoda > Insecta > Hymenoptera > Megachilidae > Osmia > Osmia lignaria. The sequence goes on along the minus strand of NC_135033.1, from coordinate 8,104,114 downwards.
GCGGCCGACGCGAATTTGCGTTTGAAATCGAGCAGCCGGCTTTCCCCGCTCGACGGACACCTTCGAACCAGCTGCAAACTATTCGAACCCGTGCTTCCAAGAACTTTCCACCGTGACAAACTTCGTCCGCGTTGCTACGCGATGCAATTACCAGGCTACTCTTCCTCTTCCCCGTACGATACGTCCCCTCCCTCTGTTCCCGAGCACGCGAATTTTCGAGGGAAGAAAATGATAAAAACGAGATGTCAGTTGACAAAAGTGTAGCATTAACGGAGGACCGTCGCGTCGGTCCTCTTCTTCTGATGCCACCCTGGCCATCCGTCGCAAGAACGGAACCGCAGGAAGGGCCGAAAGTTTCGCGAGATAACGATCGAAGAGCCGAAATATGCACCACGCCAATTTGCCGATCAAAATTATTATTAAGAGGTACCCCTGGCGAAAGGGCCGGCGAGAGGTCCGCCAGGGAGTCGGAACGCCCTACCACCGTCGCCGTCGTACCGAACCGAACGAAACCGCCGCACCGCGCCGGCTTCTTCTCGTTTTGCACCGTCAGACCGTAATATTCGATGTGCGAAAATCGGAAAGATCGAACAGCCGAGCAGAGAGAGAGAGAGAAGAAACGATTCCAGGGAGCAGCTTGGACAGGGAAAAAGAAGGATGCCCGGTTTCTCGTGGGTAGACCATCTATATCGTTTGTAAAATATATCGTAAAGCTTCGGAGAAAGTCGGCCGAAGAGTTACCGCGAAGAAAGAAGAAGAGGTAAGGCGAAAGAGAAGCGTGCGCGCGCGCGCGCGCGACCGACCGACCGATGCAAGGTGAAAGAGAGACCGAGAGACTGGAGGCTAAGCCTGTAATCACGAGATTGCCAGGAGCTACTGCAGCTGATTGTTATCTTGTATCTACACCCACCACTTTATCGCCGGCCATCTTATTATCCTGGACATATTGACGTCACGCACGTACACGAAGGAGGATAGCCACGTACGTTGTTCTCGCGAGGCTCGTTCGTCGTCGCTCCTCTATCGGGGGTGAAACACCTAGCGGAAACACCCCTTTCGCGAACCATTGTCCTTATTCCACGATTATTAAATTGTAAAATGAAATGTTCCTAAATTTGTGCTTTTTATTATTGCACATCCTCTCGGTTTAAAGTCCTTAGCAATATGAAAGAAGAACGGCGAACGATCACGATAACTAATCGTGAATACACCGACGATAAATTAGACGATCGTTAGTCGTTATTACGATAACAGCCGCTTGCTCCATGTTTATTACCCTCGAACGTCTCGATAGGAAGCTCGGAACGGTGGAAACTCGGTGGAGGACGAGTCTCGAGGGGGCAGGGAGATACTCGTCGAACATTCCGCCTCTCTCATCGAAGAAATTTCGATCCGACCGTTGCGCTGGTAGGATCTCGATCTCGGTACACCGATTCGTCCGACAGGAATTAATCCTCCTGTTTTGTCGCAACATTGTACGAGCGAGCACGGTGGAAGAGGAAAAGGAAGAGGGACATGCGAGTTGCGCCCTCGACGTCGTCCGGCTATTTACGACGTACCGATCCTGGCTACAACTCGGCGACAAGCGTCCAAGTATCGGCAAAGACCGCGTCGATAACGCGTAAACTTCCGCGATTCAAGCGATCCGATCGTTTCGCGAATCGGGTTGCGCGAGTTCGAACCAAGCTCGCGACTCGAACGGATCGTAGAAATCGATTAGATTCTAATCTACGGTTATCCGTCCAGCCCTGCTCGCCTCGCGATCGATGCACCGACGATTGTACTTGCTTCTTCCAACCGGACGACGATGATTTAGATCCTATCTCCTCGGATACAAGACATTGCAGCATTCGATACTCGTGCGCGCTACTTTCATCACGGTCTTGTAGCTACGAAAACGTTGATTGAGCCGATACTCTAGGACAGAATTTTTCTATTTCAATTTGAAAAATCGCCAGTACGACAGGTATTCGAGATGGCGACGCAAAGTGAAGTAGACGGTAGCGAAAGAAGGGCTAGAAAGGAAGAGTTGTCCGGAGAGGAAACGATTACGGCACGGGCGAGGATGGAAAGAAAGAATTCACGAACTGCAAAATGCAATTATCGGCATTTGACCGCGGGGTATCACGATCCGTCGGGGCTGCTCCTGCCTTCGAGTGGGTGGTGAAGCTTCTGTACCGGGTGTGTAATCTATCGTCGATGAAACCTGCGATTTCCTGCCCCGACTGGCTGCCTTCCATCCACGCGAACATTCTTCGACGCGTCTTAGATCGAAAAATCATCGCGTCAATACATGAGATACGCGAGGTGGCGTTCAATGCCACTGTACAAATAGACGAGTTTCTCTGAAATTCATCCATCAGCGACGACCAAATTGAGCCTGATTTTGGTTCGCGAAAAACGGAAGAAGAATCGCCGGTAATAGGCAATGTTTCGCTCGATTAGCTCACGAGAACGAGCCACATCGTTGCAAAACGTTTCTAATAACCGTTTCGGTTGTTCACGATCCGCGATCGTGCCACGGGAACCTCCAACGACGACAAGTCGATTTTAAATTGCGAGTACGCCGGCCACGTAGCCCGACCGGGAATTAACCCGACTACCACCTAACAGGAACTAATTCGAGACGAATCACCTGGGCGAGAATTATGGCGGCGAAAGAATTTAGGATTAATAATTTAACGCGTCGCGGGCTGCATGCCGAGCGGCCCGCTTCTTTTCTATACACGGCGATCGAAATTCACGCGTTCAACCCTTTCGTCTTCCGTCTTTTTCAGAGGAAAAAACACTGATGGAAACGCAGCTGGCGAGATGTCATAAGATTTAAAACTTTGAGAATTTTTGTAACGTATATCAGAGAATTAATCAAACTGTTAATTATTCTCCTCTGAATGCCTTTAAACGAAATCACAAAATGATCGAAAATAAGATTAATCGATGGAGCGTCGAATAAAATGATTTGCGAAATTGGTAAACGTTATTTTAACAAGAATTTTTCGTCAAGAGACACCCCGTATAGGAAGAGCAACTTAGGTACGAAGCCCGGTAGCCCAGGGCCATAAGGTCGGCCCCCTTCTACACCCTCACCTACACGTATCCGAGGAGAGGAGAAAGAAGAAGAAGACGAAGAAGCACAAGGTGGAAAAGGGAAAAACAAAGAGTAGAGGAGGAATCGATGGTGTAAGGAGAAAGACGAATGTATAGAGTATCACGGTTGAAAGAGCGAAACGAAAGGCTGAAAGATCGAGCACATGCGACTCTGAGCTTACACGGTCTATACTTTGGGTCTACGTGGTATCTGTATCTCAATTCTGACGCCACACGAAGGAGAGAAAAAGGGACGGATGAAAAGGGGAAAAAGGAGAAGAAGAAATCAGTCGTTTGGTAGAAAGAGAGAGACGAAAACCGAACGGGTCCCTGCACGTTGTGTCGGAGCTGACTCCGTAATTTTCTAATTATATACTCGAAAATAATTGGTTATTATCCCCCTCGCTTGTATGTGTGCCGGTGCTCGCACGCGTGTGATGCTGAGCTCGATCGCGGATTCACCGTATAGCTCGAGCCTAAAGGGAATCACGAGCGCGTCATGGACCTTCTTCTTCTTTTTCATCTTCTTCCTCTTCGGGGTTGCTGTTTTCTTTCTCTTCCGTTCCTCGTTACTCTTTACTACTTCTTCTTTGCCTCTCGACGGGTCTTTTTTGTTTATCTATTCCGTATCGTAACGACGTGTCTTCGCCATTCGTTTCCACGAAATTCCGTTTCCATCGAATCTCGCGAACTTTGAACGTTATCTTCCGCGGATGATAAGAACCGCGGACAGAAGCGAGCTGATTTCGTACGCGAGATCGGTTCCCCGGAGGCAGAACGCGATTAATCTCGATGAGAACTGGAAGAGAATTCGAAGCCGGTCTAGGAGGTGGTTCGAGGCGTCATCCCGGATGCAAGGGACGAAGGGTAGCGCGGTCGTCGACGATAAATTAGCGTCGAATTCATGAGTTTTCGTCGGTAGCAACGGTAGTCCTTTCGAGGACAAAACGATAGTCATCTCCTTTCACGAAGGGTCGAAAAGATTCACGGAGTAAGCGGCGTCTTCACCCTAATTTGCCGAGGCCACGGTGTCTCTCGGTGGAAACCCCTTGGCCGAGGGTATTAATAAAAACGCTGAGAAATAGCTCGCGCAATATCTGGAATCGGCTTTTTTTCTCCCCGTCATCGATATTTCCCAGTCGCGATACGTCGCGCCGAGACATTCCGCCCCGGGATCTTGCGATCGCTCGGTCGAGACTCGCTTGAATATGCGTCGACGAGACCGTGTCGAATCCCGATAGATCTGACGTTTTACAAGCCGATCAAACGCGTTGTTTATCGTGCAACCGATGCCACGGCCGTGTTCCTTCGAGCTTGTACAAATTTGAATTTGTCCCGACTCTGATTCGCCCTCGGTCAACATTTGAGAGGAATAAAAAACAACGTTCGATCTACGAGCTTGTTCGTTCGACGCGAAAATCAAACGTTCCCTTCGAACTGAATGCGTTTAACCCTTTGATGATCGCAGCTTTCAATATTTCAAAGTATCTCCAAGGAAAAAACTTACACTGCCCGGAGGAAAATGTAAAAATGTCAAATTTGTACACGTGCAATTCTATCGATATTCGAACGTGATTAATCGGTGAAAAGGTTTTTCCCGACGGTGAACGATCGTCGAAAGGAGGGAAACATCGAGTTTCGAGCGTGTCGAACGATATCGTGGTTATCTGAGGCAGTAAGAAGTTCAGACGGACAGATCGGGCCGGCAGGATCTTCATGAAGAATGCAAAAGGTGGCCGGGACCTTCCGATGGAAACCTTCGACCCCTCCCCTACACTGACCTGTCCAGAAGGTTTTTACCTTTGACGAGACACGGGGATCGGTAAAAACGACAGCCACCGAACGACGGGTCGTTAGTTTCGAACCGATGGCATTAGCGTTCTCGCATTAGACCGCGTTTGTTTACGCGTATCCGTCCGATCGCACGATAGATCGAACGTTCCAACGCCAGCAGATTCGACGGGTCAGTCGGATAAATGGAAAAATTATGCCCGTCCATGGCGGGCACGTTGAAATTCATGAACATCTGGAGAGATTCCGATCGTTCGAACTGATCTTGGCACGTACGCCTTCTTTTTAACTCGACGAATTCGCGTATACGACCCAATTTCTTTCCCCGTACACTTCGTTCTCAAAGGAGCAACCGAAAAATGAATTCCAGCTGAATTCATCGGCTCAAAGTTACCAATTTCAAATCGACGATCGAAACGACGGAGTTCCGAACGGTAAAAATTCAATGTCGAATTCCGCGAGGAGCGTAATTTCGATGGAAAAAAGTAGACGTAGGAAAGTACGGGAAGCGTGGCCGATGATGGGCTGGTCGAAAATCAAAAGGACCGTCTGCAGGCGTCGACGGGGTCGATGCATATGGAAAGAGGAAGGCTCTCGTCAAAAGGTCGCCGAGTGTCGTCGGTCGTTCGAGTGTCGAAAGGTTATCTCCGTGGCGGACGCGGACGCGGGTGTGTCGGACATCCAGGTCGTCCCCTTTCCTAGACGCACCAAATGAAATTCAATCTTTGACTACACCGGATTTGCATACTTTCCCCGGTTCGGAAGCGCCGGCGACTGTCAACGCATAAACACGGCATTACCATAAAGGGGATCCATATCCTGGCTCTGAGAGCGGCGATTTTTCGGAATGAACCGGCATGCCACGGTCAAGCGAGCGGGGAATCTATTTCTCGGATAGACGGATCGATAAACTTCCTATTCTTCCTGCTTTCGATCGGGCAACGACCACTCGAAACTGATTCCCCATGCTTTCGACCCTCGAAAGTTTCCTCGAAACGAGGAGAATTTTATCGAAGCCTAAACGGAATGCGTTCGATCCGATGCGACGATGCATAGTCTGAAAAAGAGGAAGGAATACTCGAGAGAAACAATAGGAGGAACGTAGAGGGTGGACGATGGAGACGAGGGAAGCCCGCGGATAGAAGGAGGACGAAGAGGAAGAGGAGAATAGAATGGAAGGAAACAACGATAAAAGAAAGAGGGAGGATAAAGAAGAAGAAAAGTATCGTGGGGTCGTCGTTCCTGCGGATGATGAAGTGGCCCTCTTGTTATCCCTAAATACCACGCGCGGCTCATGAGCAAACACCGACCGCGGTGAGACTGCCCGCCGGTTAACACCGCCGGTCCCTATGGGGCCCCATAAGACCCGCGCCTTAGGGGGGCCAGAGCCCCCACTGGCTTCTAGCACCCTTGTTCAACCCATTATAAACAAGGCCTGTCTGGACCCCAATGCATTATCCCGATATTCCTGCTTCAGCGCCGGATTCGGGACTCGCGCCTCGCCGCTCCTATCTCCTCCACCTCTCGCCTAACCATTACTCCATTTCATCTATTCCCCGCGGACGCTGATATTTCTTCTTGCGTAATCATCGGAAATTGTCTTGGTTCGACCGTCAGCCTCGGACGATTCATCGACCAGAGTCGTGTTTCACGTTAACGTTATGGCTGTTGCGTTGAGAAAGGGACTGAGAAAAAGGAGAAAGGAAAGAGTAGAATCTACCAGAGGTCTCGTCCTCCTAAGATACTTTGTAAAATTAAAAAATGAATCCATTTATCGCTGATGAATCAGAGTAGTTTCAATTCTTACAAGGTCTATCTAAAGAAATCAAGTTGCGAGAGATTCGAAGAGAATCGTTGACCTCCCGACAGGAACGTTGATTAAATATCGTACTAATTAAATAATTTATTACGGACGGCTGCGCACCCACGCCCAGCTGATAAACGACTGCCCATTCCTCGTGACGGGCCCGGAATGCTGACGAATCCGTAGAAGAGTATCTTCTTGGGCGTCGCGATCGGACGGTCCCATTACCGTTCGGGCAAGAAAAAAATCATCGACCGTGAAATTAATCCTCAGACAACGGTCCACGTCAAAAGTTCCCGTGGCGCAGTCTCTGTCTTCCAGAGGAGATCCTGCCAAACGGATTCCGATACGATTCGACTAAAACCAACGACCTACCACGCGATATCGCGTGTTCAATTGTGAAACCTCGGTCTTCGCTTTTCTGACGGTCTTATCGAGCAGATGCTTCGAGGATGTCACCGCGATTCTATTGTTCCGACGGCGAATTCAATTCGATTGAAATGCTCGAAGCGATACGTCGAAAAAATGGCCTGTATAAAAGAGTATCACGGACAGATGTCTCCCGTTAAATGTCTTTCTAAAATAGAGGACGATCTCCTTTTTTTTCGATGGACGAGCGGTTTATTGAGCTGAGAATGGAATCCGAACAAAAGTTCTATAGCGAGCAGTTAGACCTTGTCGAACAACGAGCGATAACTATAAATAGTGTCACTCCCGGAACTTTATCGTAATACCGTGTATGCTCGGCGATTGCAATAAGCCGCGTCACTTGCCGAACGATAAATTAACAGCCGGGGTGGAAGAACGAAAAGAGACGTCTCCGAATTGAATCGTTTCCGGTCGCCGCGTGTTTCACCCCCCGTCATATTACCGAGCCATTACTCGTCCGTCGCCGATCCGGTACCATCCAGTCATCCCCTTGCCAAACATCCACCCCAATCGTCGAAAGAAACACCCTGTAAGATCATAACGGGGGGGAGGGGTTGACACTGGTGTTTTCGTGTTTCTCCCTGTTCATCGTACAATTTTAAGGGATGGTATTCGGGCAAAAATCAGCGCACTTAATATAACTCGATGCTAGTCAGAGTCATTGAAATTTTTGTTTCTATTTTAATTATCATAACGAACGCGTTAATCATCGAAACGGAACGAGTACTCGTAAATTACGCTTGCGCATCGTCGCGGTTCCTCTTTCGTTCCGGAGTCATCTTTGGATTTGGTCGCGTCGCGTGTCCCCGCGTTGCGTCGCTGGAAGGAAGAGCAAAAAAAAAAAGAAAGGACGAATAAGGGTCGGGGATGCTGTTCCACGCTAAACTTCCTGGGGATCCACGTGGCCGTTCCATTGTGTCGAAACGTTCCTAATGATTCGTTTTGATCCGGCCTAGCCCCCTTTCAAGGGGTTGCTTTCATGACAGAATTCCGCGACGCATCGTGGGCGATCGTCGACCCTAATAGAGGGTCGAAAAAAACCCGGACGCATTTGTACGTAAGTCAATCGAAAAGGATAGCGAGTTTGTAAAAGTATTCTTCTTTATTTTCATGAGTGTTAAGGAGTAGATAATAAAAGAGGTAGGAAAATGGAGCGTCTCTGTTGGGCGCGGAGAAAATTTCAAGGGGAACGAGGAAGTTTGAAAAATATTTTGGTATTCCCTTTTGAAGAGGTTTCGCAGCCGAGCATCTTCACTGGCCGAGGTTCGTTGGATGTCGGACAAAAACGCGGCACGACGAGGTTTCCACGACAATGGTCGACGGAAAGCGATCCTCGGCGTTTCATTGTGGCCCGAGGAACCCCCAGCTCGAGGGACAAATTTCACCCCTAAACGCGCAAATAAAGGATAAAGGGCAGCAAATTAGCCGAGTGAAAGCGGCATAAATCAAAATATTAGAAAACAGCCGCGTGGATGGCAGAGTGGAGTCGGATTGAAGGATTTATGGGGTTGGTCCAGTATATGCTGCGGTTCCCGTAAAACTCGGCCCCGTTCCCACCCTGTCTTTCTCGCTCTTTCTTTCTCTGGCTACGTCGCGTGTCCTCTTCGTACGCGCGAGGATCAACGACGCTTTTGTTTAAAACATGATCTATCGCTTAAATAGCTAAAATGGACAATTTATGGGCTTGTCCCGTGTCCGTGAAACTCGGCTAACGCGAGAAGAATCTTTTTCTTCCTGGCGTTGGATACCTCCTCGTCTCGCAGGTGAAACTCCCACGGCTTTGAAATTCAACCCTCTGCCACCCCCTATTTTCATCCGTGAACAGTCTACCAGCGAAACCCGACGCGTTCCTTTTCACCTACTTTTCGACACACTTTCTAAGATTCCTGTGTCACACTCGTTGGCTATCCTTGCGACAGAAGAACGGATACACCTAATACTCCGCGCATTTTTCCATCGACTTTCCTTCAAACGAAGGCACTTTAGATGGACGTTTCGATAGATCAACGGGCGTACCTCTTTTTGAGTACGGTTTTCATGGCCGAGAAACAAAACGTCGAAGAGATCATGCAAAAGATTCGACAGTGATTCTTTCTCACCCTTTCTTCAAGCATCGCGCGACGTTTAAAGAGTATTCAACCGATAGAAAAAAGAGACGGATCGAAATATAAGGCCCGCGACGCGATCGTTTAACGTCCTTCGGGTGCATACGTAAACTCGTATCCTTACGTAAAAGTGGCAACGGTGATACGGTGTCCGTGATAAGGCGGACGTCGATAGGTACGTAATATGCGAACGAATTACTGAATAATGGATTTCGGCGTTATCTACCACGGTGTACCCATCGGCGTAGGATATATAACGCGATAAGGAACGGGCAGAATCGGACAGTGACTCGATATCCCTGGGACATCGGGCCGGGATAGCAGGGAAAAAATAAATGTCTGTCGGTGAGACGTAGAAGAAAACTGGTGGCTAATGTTTAAAGTTAATGCATTTATGTATCTGTCGCGATCAAGACGGTGTCTCCTCTGTTTCGTCTTGGTCGATTTTGCCTCTGTTCGTCATCGACGTCGTCGTCTCGCCTCGTGATCTATTCATGGACGAACCGAGAGCCGTACGAAATCACTCGAATATTCGACGAATTTGCATTGCGTATCACCGTCGTGGTCACGATTCCTTAATTCCGAGAGATCGATCGATAGGTTCGGTCGCTTGTCTTCGTCGTAGCTCCACGTAACCTCGTGATCGTCCCGAGTGACCGCAGCGAACGTCTGAAAATCTTTGGTTGAAAGAAAAAACGAAATAACGGAAGGAATATAAGGGACACGTTTATTTTCCTTTGGTTCTCTTTGAAATCCCTCCACGAGGACGCTCGTTCCTACACGTTCGAAAACACCCTGGACAAATTGTCCGCCACGACTCGACCAGATAAGGATTATCGATCGACGCGAACCGAAGACGTTCCTCTTCTTGTAACTGTTTCGCGTTCGTGACCGCAGACGCACGGAGGAAAAAGCAAAGAGGGTGACTCGGTTTTACCTGATGCTGAGCGAATCGTAGGAACCGACAGGTTGACCGGTGACTAGCCCGTTGCTGCTTTCCGGTACCAGGAACTGGTGCGGAACGACCAGTCAGGATGTTTTTCCCTGCCGTTCCTTCGCCACCGGTAAGACTGTTGCCCTTCCACGAGATTATCTGATCCTTGCTCTCATCGCCGAAAGAACAAAACGCGACGTTGCCTATCTGCTCACGATCGCGAACCTGCTACATGATCTACGCGCTACTCCCCTTATCTCGCGACCATCGAGGATACTTACTCGACGTTGGCCCCGAAAAACTCGGTCCTGTCCCCGAACATCCTTCCAACTAAGCAGCCTTCTGTCTCTCACCCCCCTTGGGAACGCAAGGTAACGCCACGAATAAATGTTTACCACGCGATCCGTTGTTCAACAAGTTAACGAGCTTTCTTAATCGATCGAACCTCCCTCCTCCACGATGCTTGCGGTTTTTCTCTCGTCCCGTTACGTCTTTTGTCTTTACGGATCCTTCAGGATTAGGGATCAAGGGAATCGTGCACCATCCCTCGGACAGATAACCGTGACTATAAATTCTCGATCGTGGTTTGAAATATGGTTACCAGTGTCGCGTCTTTGATTCTCGAAAGTTGTCCTCGAGTCACCTGGGGCAACAGCTCGTTGAAAGGTACCAGAGGAAGGTTGAATAAATTTTCGAGTGGTGGAAACGAAGGGCGTCGCGGTTGATGCATCGAGATGAGTTACCGGAAAGAACAGCAGCGTCATCGCGCCACCCTTCAGACAGGAAAATCGTTTGACTTGCACCCCGGCGAGAGAAAAACGATCGCACAGGTGTAAACACTCGCGCTGAATGTTGCACCTTCCTCGACGCGTGGGCTTTTTTCGATGTCAAAGGTTGTTTCGTCGCGGTAAACACTCGGATCGAAGGAATAATTGGAGGAACGGAAAGCTTGGCTGAGGGAAATTGAAGAGAGACGGGAATGGAAGACGGAAGGGAGATCGTCGAAGGAAATTGAGTCGAACGAGAGCGAACGATCGTGGAATTCCTTGGAGCCGCCTGTCCGAGGAGAATCCATCGCTCCTCGAAGTATTTCTATTCTCTTTGCCAAGTATTTTCATTCCGGCTCGCTTTTCCTCCGAGTCGACCGATCGAAGAGAAAATTAGTTTTTCTCAACGTTGTTCGAGTGCTACATTCGAGAGATAAAAAACATGGAAATATCGAGCAGAGGTGACGGTAAGAGTTCCAAGAAGAGGACAATTGTTGGAGGATCGGAAAGATGGTTGGAAAGCGTTTCGGTCGCGTTCGAATATTTTACATTTTACGCGGCGATCCTTCGTTTCGGGGTGAAAACGAAGGATCCCTTGTTTGTTTTACGCGTAGGTCGATTGTTCGGTCGACCAAACAGAGGCTAAACAAGGAAGTGTATCTGGTGGCTGGTAAAAGGACTCGTTCGCCAACATGGAGAGGCTCGTTTACACCAGTCGCCAGCAGCTTCTCGCCTTTTGTCTCCCCCTTTCGGAGATCCTTCCTCTCTATCCTTTCCATTTCTCCCTTTTTACGTTTCTTCTCGTTTCGCCGAAACGGGGCGTGTTGTATACATACGGTTTGTACAGGGTCGAAACGTTGCATTCTTCGGAGATAGCAGGTCGGTGTCGTATCCCGCGACCGCAGCTCGAATTTGGAACAAGGCCGATCTAATGCCGCGGACAATGTTAACTGATGAGCGAACCTGGACCCGTTGCAAGAACAATGCAGTACGAGGAAAACAGAGGAGAAAAAACAATGGGCTCCCATTAGCATCTACCTGAGTCTCTCGGGTCTCTTCTGGCTCTGGCCCCCTTTTTCTCTTTTCTCTCCTCTCCTGCCTCTCGAATCCTGCAGCCCTTGTTTCTTTCTTCAGACTGCAACTCTATTCACGGAGAATCGCTCCTCCCGATCGTTTCACGGACTTTTAAACCGTTTAAATAAATTCCGATTTTTCAACTATCCTTACGCGATGCGTTTTACTAACCGAGCGTGAATTGCTAAAAATTTTCCAATCATCAGAAAAATATTTCTAAACTTAAAGAAGTTGAATAATTTGAACGATTGTTTATTTGATTAATTTGTTACTCTATAAAGGAAATAATCGAATTTCGATGCGAATGCAGGACGTTTACGAAGTAGAGTTAGAGAGTCGAAACTCGAGGAGAGCTCGAAGGTGCAGGACGGTCCCGATTTGCGGTCAAGATTGATGCGTTATGGCCAGTAGGTTCAGATGAAACTGCCAAAGAAGACGAAGTGGTCTTGGTGGTTGGAGGGGGGGCCCCGTAGCCGAGCGCGAAGGGTGTCTTTTTAACGGAGCAACGCGAACGTACCCCTGGCAAATGGACAGGAGGAGGTGCCGATATCTCGAGTGTAATTTATCACCGTGCTAGGAGCGAGCAGAAACGGGTAGGATAGTCGCCGAGGACGGGGGCACCGGGCCCCAGCGCCAACGTTTACAGGCAACTAAACAGCGAAATAAAGAGAGGAAAGACGCGAGCCGAGAGAAGAATCGAGCAAGTTGCTCGGGCCCGGCCCTCATTACCACGCCCACGGACTTCCTAGTCATTATCTGGTGGTTCCAATAGCGAGATCGAATTTCATCGTGGATTCCAGAACGGGCATTCCACGGCCTGATAATCGGTCTTCCTTTCGACGGATCCTCTTGCGAGCAATCGGTCTACTTCTGTCATTAAGGGGGGCACGTCTGCCTACCAGGATCAAACAAACACGCATCTTAATGAATTTCTAGTCATTTTTTTTACTAGGCATACCATGAGATATATGGAAGACATTATTTTTACTCATTGTCAGTGGCATTTTGTGGTGACCCTGGATTATTGAAGATGAGAAATTTCAAAAGGAGTTATAAAGGAGAGACGAGAGCTTAGTTTGGAGATTTTCTTCAGGAAAAAGAAAGGTGAAAAAAAAGAATCGAATGGTACCGAGACGAACGACAAGGGATCATCGAGGCGAAAGGTATCGGGAGGGGCTAAGCAAACTAGAGGGTTCCACTCGGGGGCTGGATGTAAATAATTAAAGAGGTCCGGCGAAAACAAATATATTGTTTCGCGCAGTGTGATAGATGATGTTGCTTATTCAGCGTCCTGGATGAAGAGAAACGAGTGGTAGACGAGAGGAGCAAGAAGAAAGATGGCGAAGAGCAAGAGGAATAGGAGAAGAACGGAGAAGTTTGGATCTCGGTAGGCTTTTAGGACGTTAGGTGGACCGAGGAGAGGGTTCAAGGGCGTGCTGGACGTTTCGAGGGAAGGATGGCGAGGCAATTAGGAGACTCAGCAGGGTGCCAAAATCTTTGCCCTCTTCCTCGTCCCTCCTTCCTCGTTGAACCACCTCCTACGCCCTCTGCTTTTACTTCTATCTCCCTCTTCTCCTCCCACTCGCCTCCTCCTTCCCCCTGCTGTTTTCTATTTTTTTAAATCAATTCGAACTCGAAACGTTCTTCTTCCTCCTTTCGTTCGAATCAGGAAGAATAAGCATTCCTGACCCACCCTTCGATCGACCCAACCCAAAACGCCCTTTTGCGCCCACGCTCCTTATTAATTAATGCAAACCGGTGACTACAGATACAGATAGACCGGACATGTCTTTGTTCTCGAAGGGTCATGATTCTGGGGATTCCAAACACCCTCAGATGAGGCAATTGCGATTTTTCATTTTGCAACTTTGTAACGTAGTCCGGAAACCCGGTTTTTCTTTTTGCAACATTGTTAAGCATGATTTCGTTTCATTTTTTTGCGAAATTAGTTAAAATCAAAAACTTATTAAGATAATTATTTGACGAACAAAGTTGTAGCTTAAAAAGACCGCCATAAACTAAACATTTTTGAAATTCGACCCTATTGCCATCTATTCAGAAACGGCTCAAACTACTGATGACTTAACAATCGATTTTCCGAAACACTTGCGCGATCTATCGGAATATGTCTGAAATTATTACCGACTTATAGACTGATCGGTAATTTGCCAACTTATCGATCATTCCCCGGGAATCGTAAAGTTGCTCCGTAGTTTTCGTTATTATTCGATAGAGAAAAGTTAGTGTTCCGGTGTTTTAGAAAATCGATCGGTAAGTTGTCGAGTAGTTTCAACCCCTTTTTTATACATGGCATTTTTTTTTTATTTATAAATTAGTCAAAAGCAGCACAAGACTGAACAATTATTATTATAATTGTTTGACAAACTTGTATTCACTTCATGCACCTTGGTAAATAAATCATGTTAAAAAAGCAACTGTGTTATTATTTAATTTACCACGCGAATTGCGAGCCAAGGAGTGCGGACCAACTTATCAAACATACATATACTTCTAACTTCCTTTCGCAGTTTATTTAATTTACTTTATTTATTTTTTCGCTTATTAAATAAGTTCATCAAAGAGAAATTAAATTTATGATTTTATCCGTCTTCTGGGCTTTGGCCGACTACCCCTTTTATTCTAATTTTTAGAAAGAAATTAGATGATTATTATACTGGTTGTGCCCTCTACATACGGGCCTGATTTCATCCTGGGGTGTCAGGGACCCCGAAGCACAGATGGCGCTCTGTGCATACCGACCTGACTCCATCTTGGGGTGTCTGGGACCCCGAAGCACCGTTGACTCTCTCTCCATATCAACCTGATATCGTCTGGGGTATCAGGGACCCCGAAGCTAAAATGTGCGACCCATAAACTTTCTATAGACACATCGGTTGCGAGGTGAGTCACTATATAATCTAGGGAAGTTTCACCCATTAAATTAGTGTTCTTTATACATTAATTAATGAAACTGTGACTATTGCGGAAAAATTACGCGATTGGATCAGCAATTGTTGACGCTGATAAAGTACGCGACGATTATACCGACGGTAGGTAATACCGATAAGTGAAATATAAAAACGAATAGCAAAATATAAGACCTAAAAACGAACAAATCGTGAAACAGGGAAGTTAGGATAGCGATAGATACGACCACAAATTTTTTATATTTTTGTTAGATTTGTAGTCACTGCGTGCAGATTTCAAGAAAGAACAAGCTTTTTAAAAAGGGGAAGTTTTATTTTAGTATCCATCAATTATACTCGTCCTAATTCCTAATTATAGGAAATATGAATAAATTTCTTGCGTATTTTAAACTTCGGTGATAAGGAATAATTTTCAATAATTAAGCGCACAAGTGAATGCAATCCTTAGAACCAAATTGTAAAAGTATATATTTTATTACTCATGGTAATTTGGTACCACATTATTGAGTCCTATACCTGCGGTCTGCAGTCTTTATGCACGAATATTAAATAATTAATTAGCCACTCGTCCTGTATAATTTAATACGCTGAAAATAGAGATCCTATTCGATATGTTTTCTAGATGATCAATAAATGATCGTTGCTTGACATCATCAAGTTATATCGATGCAACAAACTACTTTTTGTTTACGTTACCCTGACGACACTGGTACGAGTCAGTTATCCCCGAAACCACCCCAGTTTCGTGGGTTAGGTGTTTAATCAACGCTAACGAACGCAGAGAAACGGAACGCTACACGCGAATCACAATTATTATCCGGAATTTTTTATTAATCCTGTACAAAGAAGTGTTTGAGCTAAAATTTAATACAAGAAACATGGCTACCAGAACGGATATATGCCGGTTGTGCAACCGTGGCCCTCACTCCTACAAAATACCATCGGAGGAGCCAAAGAAAAGGGAAACGTACACCTTCGTCAAAAGTCCAAGAGCAATTTTGCATATCCAGAAAAAATATCGGAACCCGCCCACGTAAGTTCTCTTAAAATTACTATTCTTTATACAATAGAAATAACAAAATCAGTTATGAAATCGCTGAAAAATTAGGGGTAAGCGTCGACGAATCATGCAACAGTCTGTTCCTCGTAAGAAAAAGTTTTATCACATCATGAGATTACTTACGACACGAAAACTACTGTAACTTTACGTACGATAAGGTGTCACCCTGTCAAATGAATGGTCTGAAACCATACTTATTGCTTCATACTCCACGTTCATGCAATTTTCATTGCCTTTCATGTATGGGTGCAAGTGATCTTTACACAGTGGTTTATTGCTCAAGACAAATAGACCTTGATAATTCAACCATTCGTACATTACGCAAATCAATCTCTGGTCAATGTCATTTCTGCTGCAAATACATTGACCAGAAGATGGTCACTTCCCCTACAATTCCCCTTACCAAGGGAAACCATCGATGCTAATGGGTGTACGTTAACACTCGACTAATCCTTTTCACACGTTTTACGTGTGAAGTATAAAAATCTATACCTCCCTTCCTTCAAGGCCAACCTGCAGTATAATTGGAAATAGCGACAAATACTTTACACTCAGCAACCAACGATTGGACAGCGAAATATTTCTAGCGTTTCGCGAAAACAGTGTCAAGGAATATCATTGACAATCGATCCGTACAGGAAGCAGTGGCCAAGATGTAAGCACGCGATTAGACGAAATCACGCAATTAGAACGTATTATGCTCTCGGGTGGCGAAAGAAGAGAGGGTGGCAAAAGCTAGCAGAGGCGAAACGATCGGTGAAACGTTTCACCTTGAAGAACTTCGACACGGAGGGGGTCAACCGCGTGCTCCGGAACAAGTTTCCCTGTACGCCGTTCAACGATACACGAACGGACATACGTGGTCATAGCTACCACCGATTTCGAACCCTTTTGCATCACTTAGGCATGCGCAAAGTTCACGCTGGTCAACGTTATTGAGTGGCCGCTGGGTAAAAATATACGTGTAGCCCGTCTACCGTCTATGTCGGTCGATTCTAAGGACATTGTCCAGTCTGTGAACTCGCGGGCGGCGTTGCGAGCCGGTTAGTAATGCCGTGGACATCGCGCAACCCTCCTCGTCGCTTTCCTTCGCGATCGTTTTCCTCACCGTCGAATCATTTCCCAAATATTCACTGCGAATCATTACATACAAATCGCGAGACAATGCTCTAAGTGTTCGTTCTCGGATATCTTCAAGTACAATGTTATAATAAATCGGTGAAAATTTAAGAAAACGTGTTTGAAAGGTGTGAAAAACACGTTGGAGGTATGAAATAAAAAGATTTGTCACAAGTTTTCTCCTGGAATAATTCAAAAAATAATTACATCAACGTTGGTGATACACAGTCGTCTGATATTAGACGGACCGTTTCTACTTGAAGGAGTTCAACCGTTCCAGGATGGTGATCCTTTCCACTTAATCTTTCCGGCTCGACGGTTTTCACAGCCAAAGGGATTTCGGTGTATTAAAATGCACGACGAGGGGGTTTCTTTGAAAATTTGCTGAAGAGGAAGGGAACATGCCTGCTGGAATTACCGCCTTGCCACCAGCTACCAACGTAGATCATTTCAACCTCGAACGAAAGGATCATCCAGCGTTCACGATCCTTCAGAAGGACGGTCTGGACACGAGTCTGCCTCTTCTGCACGTGAACGGCGACGACGTTTCGAACGGATCGGAAGTCCACGGACTCGAGAGCGTCGGGAACAACCTGTTTGATCGGAAATGTATCAGCAGATCGAACGACCATCTGCTTCAAGCCGCGCTTCAATACAATCAAACGAATCCGTTGAAGAAGAAGCCGAGAAGCCGAAGTCAAGACAGCGCGCGTTCGTCGGAGAAAATTCCGGCCATTAAACCGAGCATCACTTTGTCGACTGAGAACTTCAACGAGGTTTTGAACGCGAAATTGAAGAAACTACAGGAACAGGAGAGGCAGGAACAACGTAGGTGCGGGAGGAAGAACGAGAACCTCGGTAGGAAACCGTTCATCAGCACCGTGAAAACCGGAGAATTCCTGATGCCGCCGCCGGAAGTGGCGGCCTTACTTGGCATCGCACCACCCGCGAACGGCAGCAACGAAATCGACGTTTGCCCTTTGCGGTCGAGATTCAAATCCCTCGTGTCGCTGGCCAGGAGGCCGGAAGTACGTCACAGCAGCCACAATGCCAGGTGTCCGGCCGCGCTCAAGGCCACCGTCGACTACACCCTCGGAATGATGAACGCGACCACCATCGCTGCATCGACCTTGGACGACAGGGTGAAAACGATCAAGAGAAACGACTCGACGTAAGTTACGAGGCTCGACGGTAAATCTGACAAAACGAAGCGAGGGAACAGGGCAAATATTTTCCACGATAATACCTTACGAAGGTCTAAAAAGACAAGTATGTTAGAAGAAAGCGTAAATCGTTTTATTGCGTGCACGAGAGAGAAGATTATCAGATGCAATTTCGTGCGGCCAGATTCTAGCTACGCTTAAACACGTAACATTATAAATGAGGATGTTAGAGCGTGAAATGATTTTTCGACGCTCGTTCAAAAATTTTTCAGTTACAAATTATTCTCGTACGATTTTCTTACAGCGATCAACCGATTCCTTTCGGGAATATCATGTTTGATCGTCGGGTCGTTCGCGGAAGTACCTGCGCGACTGCCCCTATTCTCGTAAGTAACGAACGAAAAGTCACTCGAAACCGAAGAAAGAAAGTCTGATTCGTAGGTCGACGGAGATCAATCGTTAGCAGCCAGGCAAGCGGAAGCTAGGCGAAGAAACCTGGCGAGAAAAAGAGCGCAAGCTCAAGCGTCAAAAGCGCTCGTCCTTCGAAAAGGTTCACCGCCTCCGGTTCCGGGTCGCAAACACGAGCCAGTGCAAACGGACCTCTTTCTCGAGGAGGTAATTACGATACGATCATATCTTTTTTCAATAATTAAAATTACGAAATCATATTCGATAGCTATCGGAGAAACCAGAGGAATCGGAAGTCGGAACGCAGACCGATTACTTCTTAGACAGGCCTCCGACCCCCGAATACTGTCCGCCGAAGGTTGGCGAAGATGTTTGCACGCAAATCGAACCCGGTGATGTAAGTGTAAAATAATCTCCAGTCGATTCATTAACAAAATTTATAAAACCTACAGCTGTTCGACTTCGACTTCGAAGTGCAACCGATCCTCGAGGTACTCGTTGGGAAGACGATGGAGCAGGCGTTGATAGAGGTCCTCGAAGAAGAGGAAATCGCTGCTCTAAGAGAGCAGCAAAGGAAATTCCGAGAGTTACGCGCTGCAGAGAATGCAGAAGCCCGAAGATTGGAAGAACAGGAAAGAAGAATCAGAGAAGAAAAGGTTTGCATACTTTTTCATTTAATCCTACGATGATTCTCTAATTTATTAAATGATCTACAGGATCAACGATTAAGGCAACACGAGAAAGCGATGGTGGCTCAGAAGGAAACGGAAGAACGAATCGCGGCGGCGACTCTTTTAACAGGATACATTGCCGAACTTCTTCCGGCTGTTCTAGAAGGGTTGAAAATGTCTGGATTCATATTGGACGAGATCAAGGCTGGTTCGTGAACTCGCAAGAACACTGCTACTTTTTGTGAATTAGTTAGTCAGAAAGGTTTATCAATTATTCTTTGTTTTATATCATTTCTACCTTCGTTGCTACTGGGTTTACGGTATCGAACGTATCTCGAAGAAATTCATAGAAATTTGAAATTCATTATTTTTATACAGATGTCGAGGAAGGTTTCGTACCATGGTTGATGAAAGAGGTGAAGAAGGAGATGGGCAACATGATCGAAAGCAGAGAACTACTGATGGGTTAGTACGAATTTTCTTCTTCGTGTCATTTTGCAGGTTTACTCGAGAATTTGTTATAAACTTTGCAAGAATCTGCCACGCGATGTGATTTACGCTAGCTATCATTTCGACAGAGGATTTATAGAGGTGTCGGTTACACCGAAGGAAAACGTCCCTTTGTGCGTTAATCCTGTCGTGCTGTTAACAGTTTTATCGTGGAAGGCTTTGTCACGTCGTAAAAGGAGAAAGAGCTGTATTACCGTTTCATTATTATTCCTTTCGAAACAGAAGGCCATGAATGGCGAAACGAATAGCCGTAAGGTCCCAGGTACCCCCTCGATGACCACGATCTGGTGCCACTCTGTCGCGAAATTTCAATCGTTCCTTCCAACAATTTTTCAAGCGCTACTTTCAATTATAATTAAAAAATTGTTAATACACGGGCTGGCTGTGTATTTAAATTTTCATGTAACGTTTCAGAAATCGTCAGAGAGATTCTGGAGAGTCGTGCGGAGACTTACAGAAAACTTGGCGAGGAGTACGATGCGTCGAGGATGAAACCGTCGACGGAGCATGTAGAAGGTGGTGGCAGCGATCCAAATTTCGTGAATTATCAACCCCCAGTTATAGAAAACACAGACGCCGTTTAAAATACTCTTTGTAAGTATTATTATAATAATTTTAGACGAAAATAATTGATCCTCCTCGGTTAACAAGTTAGCAAATAATTCTAATAATCGTCGTCTCATTGTCATCGTTTCATTTTCTTTTTTTATTCACATTAGAGAATTCGTTTGCCAAGGTTTTAACGCTCGTTGATCTTCGAAAGTAGAAACGAGCGTATCATAGTTAGCTTTCGGATTTAAGAACACCTTCACCAGAGGAGCAATCCCCGGTCCCACTGGTTTCTACATTAAGCAGTGTACACAGCTGCGAAACAAATCCATCTCCTCCAGTCGCGCCCCCGTGACAGGTCACCGCGTTTGCGATCCCCATGGCAAACACCAACCACCACCACCATGCCACCGCGTCCCAGACAAAAATCCATCAGAAATTAATTATCCATTTTCTTTCAATCTGAATTAGAATAAAATCCCCTAAAAATTTTAAATGACAAGCTGTTTTCGAATATATCCGAATTAATTAACACAAGTTTGTTAATTACTTACAGATTCGTCACGAATCAAGGAGAAGATGAAATGGAATTAAAAGGAGCGATTCAAATTAAGAGAAGACCAATAGTGATTCGACGCAAACATTTAAAGTAATCCAAAATAAATGAAATTGTTTAATATTATTTTCCTATGTCCTTTTTTCTTTCACTCCTGTGTATATTTTCCTTGGCTAAAAATTACACGATTTGGGAAAAAATGAGCGTGTCGATGTTAGTTATTATAGAAGGAATTAAGGTATTTGTGCTCGGATGGCGGGTTACTTGTCTTCGTTGGTTTATCTTTTGGAGGTATCGTACACGGAAGAGCAGCTGAAGTGACACTGGCGAGATCGAAAATACGAATCGGTTCCTAAAATCGTCGAACTTTGTTTTACTTCTCCCACCAGTGTCTGTTATTTCGGTTTAGAAGAATCCGTGGTTCGGGAAAAAGGAGCACGCGACTCGAGCAGAATTCGAACCAGCAAAAATTTGTAAG
Source organism: Osmia lignaria lignaria (assembly GCF_051020975.1). Taxonomy (NCBI): domain Eukaryota; kingdom Metazoa; phylum Arthropoda; class Insecta; order Hymenoptera; family Megachilidae; genus Osmia; species Osmia lignaria. The sequence continues at coordinate 8,082,682 of NC_135033.1, read as the reverse complement.
ATGTATCTCGAATGAAATGTTAAAACTCGAAAGTGGAAAATGGAAAATTTGAAAATTTCTAGGTACGCGTGTTCCCTTAGCGTTACCCTAATAGAAGCTCGTCAAAAGGTAAAAAGGTAAAGTAATTACAGAGATCTAATAAAGATTGCACGTAGCGCGAGTGCAAATAAAAGGCATCGAAGCTTCTGAATCATAGCTTCCGGTCAAGAAGTTCGCCGACGAGAGGTCTGAGGTACGGTAAAGTCTGGCGCCTTCGGCACCTGCGTTCTACCGCTTGCCTTAGTATTTATTAGATTGCTTCAGACCTGTACGTACCTGTCTCACCGAGGGCTCAAGATCTAATCAAAAAAGGTGCCTATTACCGAAGGAAGACGTCACAGTCCGCTGCGTACAGATAATACCGAAAATGAAACCTCGATTTTCCACGAAAATTTTACAATGGACGAACCATTCATCGTATCGGACTACAGAAACTAAACAGTACATGGAACTAAAATGAATGTAGGAAGGAATAAAGAAATTCAATCAACCTCCTCCCTGAAATGTAGATAAGATTGGTCGGTACACCGCGAAAGTAAAAAACCTGTCCAGCCAAATCAGGATTAGATCGATCATAATAGGATAAGGTTTCACGGTGAATTGAGATCGGTACAGTTTTAAAAAGCCACCCACCCTCTTAAACGCACCCTTTCCAGCGGTGAACGACAAGGTGAGGGGAGCCATATTGTATTGGATTAAATTAAGCGGGAGGTTCATCCCGAGATACCGTACGTATTATATGCAGAAAACTTGTGTGCCAAGTGAGTCGTGTTTTTCGGGGAGGCTAAAGAAGGGGTACAGAGGTGGGTGCTGTTCTAACAGTGGGGTGTCTGCGTTATTTTATCATGTGACCGGTGTCACCTGCGTCTATGCGTGATTTACTCTGCCAATATTGGAAATTAGATTAGAAAATAGTCTTGTAAATTTATAATCCGCACAAAATTTATTTCCTTTTATTTAAAAAAAATATATATTCAATTAATGCTAGGCTAATGGTAACGAACAGTGTTAAGATCGAGGCAATAGCTTATTCTATGGACCATGCGGTGTGCTCGTAGTAACTCTTAGAATTGACTGTTAAAATCAAGCAAACAGTGGCTAATGGTTAAACAGGAATCCGAGTACGGGGTGCACGATTCTCTGCAATGGTGTTATGGTGTATTCGAGTGGCACGTGTCGCGTTACACGGCTCTCGGTTTCGAGAGACGCGGCAATATGTCGACGGCACGTGATCGAGACTAAATTTTTGACTGCGGAAAGATTACATTAAGCACCCCATTCCTATTCAATTATCGTCGATTAAATTTAAGCTGTTTTAAGAAATTTATTGAATCCTTTCTGGAATTCGCATTAAAGAGAAAATTTCTAAATGTACATACTCCCTTAAAGTTTCTTTTATAAAACAAAGTTACGTCCATTTATTAAAAATTAGATAAAAATTAGGATCAGTATACTAGCGACGAGCATTGACAAATATTAATAATACATAAGACAGTGTCTCGTTGGAAGAGCCATTAGGGGTAAACTTTTGACACTTGCAGAACCGAGACGAATCACCTTTATAGTCAGCTCTCCGCAAAGGCGACCATAATTCAGACTTCTACCCCGCAGTATCCAGGGTGGTTACGTGTTATATAGAATCTCGTAAAAGGGCACCAAACAATAAGATTTGTTACGTCGCTGCGCGTCGAAGGGGTCGGTGTCTGCTTAAAATCGAAAACCGGAAGACTCGGCTTTTCTATCGAACATAAATACTCGTCGTCTAATGATTAAACAATACGCTGATTTCAAAGAGAAATCATTGCCGTTCACTCGATATCGCTTGATCGATAGCGATTTAGAAATTTGGCAAACAATTTCAATGCAGGGTTTCTTTCACAAAGAATAGTATAATTGATAAGGAAGGTTGACCCAAACTGCATAGGCGGACAAGCCAAAAGGGGGTGGTTCTTGCAGGCTTATTTTGAGCAACGCAGGAGGGAGGAGCGATAATACGTAGATGATAATCGCGATATTAATATCGCATTGGGAAGCGCGCACATGCGTGCAAGGGCCCATTGGTCACGGCGGAACACTTGCTCGCTAGCAGGCCCGCGGTTCTTTCAATGCACCCCGATTTTAGAAAGAGACAACCAGAGGGTGGAACCCCAAGCCGAGATGCGGGCAAAAACAGAATTTTATCCGAGAGTTGTGGCCAGATAGGTATTTCCTATTTTGTTTATGTCGAAAAACGTACCCAGTGTGACAATAAAATTTCTATTACATTTTCAACCACCCATGATAATTTTAATTTCAATTTTAATTTTAATTTTGGAATTGAACAATTTTCTATAAGTAATGTCTTAGATTCATGATAGACGGACGGAACGTGGTTAACAAATTAGGAAGAATAAAATTTTCCAGCTCTTGTTTACCACCGGCGAAGCGTGCAAAGGGCTTGGAACACTTGCCGTAGCTTGCTTTGATAGGGCAACGAAGAATGGCGAAACACTCGTGGTCGAATTTCGAGGGACCTGGAGAGGGGTTGGTACAGGGGATGGTGCAGCTTGTGAACACTCGTGTCATTCCCTGGTCCGGCACCATTCACCCCCCGGATGAATCACGTCACCCGTACAGGATCCACCAAGAAGAACCATACCCTTCTTCTGGTTTTCCTTCGAGCTTGCAAATATCTCCTAATCTCTATAATCTTTTCCATATTTGAAAGCATTTTCTAACACTTGAAACGGCCACGTTAAGTGCGTCGCAGAGAGATCATTAAACTTTATCTCAGCTAATGCTCGATCTCTAATACTAAACTAAATCGCTAGAATGACGTAAAAGTCTTTAAACCAGAATTAGATAAAGATCAGCGTATTAAGAAGTTCGAGTAACGTTAAGGAACAGGCAGTTGGTACTAGCAATTAGTGTAGGTTACCTGTAAATGCGTAATTGTGAATGCTAAGGAGCAAAGTATTAGCCGAGTCATTAGGGGAGGTTTTTCGGTCAAGGTGCAACACAATGAAGAAAAGGTTGCAGGGAAGAATCGTCGGGCAAAAAGGAGGACGGTACCAGGAAATTGGGATCGTGCGTTTCATCACGTACGCTCATCTTAAAATTTAGGCAATTAATTAAAGAAATAGAGTTCCAGACTTTTTAGGCTATTTCAAGATCTCCTATCCTAATTATATATCTTTTTACCTTCAGAGGTTAATGCAAGCCACTGTAGATAATTTCTATCGAAAGAAATGGAAAAAAGGTACTGCGGTCCGTCGAGATCAATCGAGATCGAGGGAGAAGATTGAGATCGACGTACGATTAGGCAAATCCATGCAGGATATCGCGCGATCACGATCTACGCACGCTTGCGAGAAGAATGAGCCACTTAATTTCCTAATCAAGCGTTGATTCAGATGCACCTTTCGCCAGGATCCCTCGTCCTCGACAGGACACGCATTGGTTTGCAGCTGAGCCAAACAATGTCCTTTCACATGAGGCTTTTATAGCCCCATCAAGCACACATCCAGCCACCGTAGCCACTCCTGGTGACGGCTCCACACGAGACACGATGATGAAAACCTTCGACGAGAAGGTACACACCACGATGAGTTTCTATGATTTCCGAAAGCGTTCGAAGTCGAAGAAACCAAGTAGAAGGTAAAATCTTGCTAATAAGAGGGGTAATAACAGAAGCAACCAACTAGAACGTACCCTGACGCGTTAAGAAAGGGTTCTTACCTATTCAGGACCTTTTTCCAGTGAATGGTACCATTTGAAAATACGGGACACGAATACGAGAGACAAAGTATTTTTAACAAAAAAAAAAAAACAATTAACCCTTTGCAGAATTCTTTAGAAAATAAAATTTGCCAGTTCTTAGAAAAATTTTAGACAATTGCTGTTAATTTATCGTAGAATAACCTGCAACCTGTTGGATAGAATTGCAAAGGAATTGTACAGCGTGGAAACAATCGAATGACATTAATATTACAAAAGGAATCAATGTATTAAGGGTGCATTGGTCGCGAGGTACCGGTATCTTTCGTTGTACCGAGTTACGCTTGAACACTTCTGAATGAAAACGCAAGTTCAGACAGAAACTGGTTAAAATGGGCCAGACAATCCGGCGCCAGAGAAAGAACAATTTCAATGTTGCTGTATCAATGGCACTTTACCTGATTCATCCCTTGCTCGTGCATCCGTGACGCTGGGACTCGTACCTGCGACGGTCTTAGGTATATTAGCGAGCACCTTCTTCGGCGATCCTGAAGAGCGGTTTTGTTTTCAAGATCGTCGTACCGCCGTGGGTAGTAAAGCAATTCATGCGCAACGACGTTCTGGGTGACTGATTTTTAACCGAATTCGTGGTATTTCGAATCAAACAGTCCAGCTATCCTATTGATTAGTTACTAGGAAAATCGTCATACTCCGTTGAGCACGAGCTTTGTGTTTCTTAACCTGACAATGAAACTGAACGCGTTAATAAGTTAACTGTAAACTGGTGGATACGTGACTTTAACAATGTACTCCAAGCTTGAGAAATTTACTAGATATCGATAAATAATTATTTTAACCAGAAGCAAATTATTTTTTAATAATTTCATAATCTGTATAGTGCATTGGTACATTCCCCTGAATTTTCTATTCTAATTTAGAATAGAATAAACGATACCAAAACGTAGATGATTTAGTAGAATACTTTTTGAAAAATATAGTACACTAAAGAATATTTTTTAAATTTCTAATGAAGAGAAATTAGTACATTAATTTTTACGGTAGCTCCCTGTCTTTAGTGTGGTCGATTATATATGGAAGGGCGTTTCCGCCATAATTATTCGAGAGGCAGGACCAATAGCATTTCGGCAAACGGAAGGAAGGCGGATTGTATGAAAGAAAAATGGTACCATAAGAAATTTCCGAACGGTACCATCAACTTCTTCGAATTTTTAACATAAAAATTCATGGTAGAATATCCCTTAATCGCATTTCAAAAAAAATAATCAATTCAACTCGCAATTTTATTAAAATTATTTAATCCAGTTAGTGGAATAAAAATATCGCCAAGTTATAATATTAAATAAAAAATAACATTGTGATCGATGCACCTTGCGCTAGATTCACATCAGAAACCTCCTGTAAACCCTTCTCGACCGACCACAATGTCCCCACCGTGGGTGATGGTAGAGCATCAGGATTCGAGGATCGCTAGCACGGGGCCGAGTCACCCCCTGGCCCGTCTCTTTAAATACAATTACGCGTACACTGGCTACGGAAAGAGTCGGGGTGCAAGCATCAGAGGAGAAGGGGAAGTAAACCCCATAGCAGTCAATTCGGGGCACGAGCCCTCGGAATATATTTAAGCCACGTGCGGAATGCAGGTCGTACTCAGTTGACACCTTAACATCGTATCATCATCATCATCAGGAGAGAGATCCGAATTCTCGACGAAGAGAAATTATCGTGAGTCTCAGTGATACAGTGAAAATCAACAGACATTAGACAGAATTGCAAACGTGTTTAAGATTCATTATTATTAAAAAAGTTTCTGAAATTTCGAGTAAAAACGCAAGGACGATTGTAAATAGTGTTCGCGACGCGTATGGTATGAACGAAAAGATTTAAAATGGCGAACATGGAATCGACAAACGCGTTTATGTATCCACTCGTGACGGAGAACGCGCTGATGATGAGCATCGAGGCGCTCGAGAGGACGTCTCTTCCCCAGGGATTCTTGGATATGCCCCCGATCGTCAGAGCTGCCGGTGTGCTACCAAGAGACTGCACTACAGAGGTCATCGACGTGAACAAATTGTGTCAAAAGAGTACATCGGTGGTTCGTTATGTACGTGCAAATAATATTGTTCTTTTTCCAATGACTATTAACTTGTTAAGAGAATATTAATAAACTAACGAAATTTCGTTAATTAATCACAGGTTGAAGTTGCCGATGAAGGAGGTCGACTGTACTGCGTGGATGGACTAGTGAGTACATCCTGTTGGTTGAAAGTCGTCGCGTTTGCAAAGGATTGTCAAAGCTGCAATGTAATTCTGATGACCACTGATAAAGGAGTGATGTTGAAGACGATAAAGAGCATCACGCCGGGCGAACCTTTGCTGATGTGGTTCACCGAGAACATTTTGGCAATGATGAACATGCCCTTCCTGACACCGTCCAATATTCAAGGTAAAGTTCGATATTAGATTTTTGTATATCGATATGAGCGATCCTTTGGAATCGTGTGAACTAAATGAGATTTATATTGATTACAGGTCAGAATCGTTACATCTGCCACATGTGCGACAACCTGTTCGAGTACCCAAATCCTTTGAAGATCCACCTAGCCCTAAAGTGCAATCGACTGGAGACTAATCATCTTTGGTCCGTGCTGGCGAAAGAGTTCAGTTTGTCGCCGAGGTCCACCCTGTCTCTCAGTCTGTTCCCGCCGACTTTCAGATTCGAATTGACCAAGTCGAATCTGGCGCGAGCATCGTCTACCAGGATATCGCCGATCTTGGTAGAAACCATGGACTCTAGCGCATCTCTGACGAACAACAATTCTCCGAATTCGTCGAATCAACCATCGCCTTCGTCTTCGAATCAACCCTCGCCGAATTCTTCGACCACGCAGATCTCCCCAAGCTCCTCCACTCAAGTCTCTCCCGTGAGGAAAGACTTGGGCTTCCGGCATTCGGCTTTCAAACCGTACACTAATCAGAGCAATCTGTTCACCACGGTTTGTCCATTGAGCAGAGACGAATCCGTTTTAACGACGTACAACGTGCAAACGACCGCCGCACCGATCCCCACCGAGGTACACGCTGCACAGATGGAAACGATAGTCAGCAATCTCGGAAAATCGAAGCAAGGACATCTGTGCATCTATTGCGGAAAAGTCTACTCGAGGAAATATGGATTGAAAATTCACATCAGGTTTGTAAAAATATCGTCTTACACGGGGAATCCCAAAGCACGCTTATGCTTATCTTGGTATTAACCCCTTCGATCCGATCTTTCAGGATATATTATCATTAGTATTTTTTTTTAATTACAGAACCCACACTGGTTACAAACCATTGAAATGCAAGTACTGTCTACGACCATTTGGCGATCCGAGCAATTTAAACAAACACGTACGATTGCATGCAGACGGGGAAACACCTTACAGGTGCGAATTGTGCGGGAAAGTGTTGGTCAGAAGGAGGGACCTGGAGAGGCACGTTAGATCAAGGCATCAAGAAAACGTGGAGCAAACTTCGGACACATCGTCGGACGGAATCGATGTTTAATAAAAGTGGAAATAAAGGTGCGAGTTGAATGTAAAACGAGCTTGTTTAGTGAAACAAAGACTCGTATGTTTGATTTGCATCGGTGAGAAATTATATTAGCGACGTTAGTAAGAATGAACGTCGTTTGTAATAATGTAAATTTGTATCCTATCTTGCGCGCGCTTTAATAATTGAAATTTATAATTATTTTTGTAATTAATATTCGTAGAAAAATTGTAAATATTAGATTAGTGTAAGTAATTTTAATGATTTCGATGGTCAGCTCGCAATATTGAAAGCACATAATGTGAAACTTTCTTGTTCGAAGCCACAGCACCCAGTTTTCTTACTGTATTTATCAGATATGGACAGAAAAGGGCTTACTGATATTAGATAATGTGATTAAGGAAAAAACCAAGTAAATTACAGCCGGGCTGTAGCTGTACTGACCATCGATTTAATAACCATTTATTATAGTACAAATGCCACTTAGAAAATGTACAATTATACGCTTCTGAATGCTAGAATCAAAGTTATTGTTATCTTAGTACGTAATTAAAATATTGAAATAAAATTGTTATTCTATATCCATTGACTACTTATTTCGAACCTTCTAATTTTTCTATAAGCAATGCAAAATACGAGAAATAACATGAATATAATAGCAGCTTAATAGAATGTAATTATTCGCTTTAAATATTAATTACAATTTAAATGCAAAATTGAATTCCCCGCAAAAATATTTAAAAATTCGACAACTGCGCCATCTACACAAAGACGGCGGAAACTATTCATCGACTTATCGACTGCCCTTTCGGTAGTCGTTAAGTTACCAGCACCAGATATTGACAAAAATATGAAATGCTATTTTTCCATCGAGTTACTGATTTCACGATATATCAATTTAGTTTGCAAAGACATTTGGACATGAAACTTTTATCATTTTTTTAGTAAATGATGCTGGTAACTTACGACTGCTAACAGGTAAGACGATAAGTCGGTAAAAAGCTTCCGCTGCTTTCCAGTAGGGAAATCGATCGGTAAGTCATTGAGTAGTTTGAGCCATTTTTGTATAGATGGCGCGAAAAATCGAATTTTAAAAATATTTAATTTTTAATAACATTTGCAATTAAAATTAGTCGGAAATAGAATAAGTTTCTTTTCTCATTTAAAGATAGCTTTAGTTTCAATTTTTATGCAGTAATATTGCAGTTCCGAAAATATTTTTCTGAATTTAAACTACTGTTTCCCAATTAAAAAATATATAAATCTTTTTATAGTAGCTCTTAGCTTGATATCGCTTTCTAAAAGTTATCTTTAGAAAACGATATCAATTACCAGATCACACCACGTGGAGGTGGCTACATTAGTGACCCACCCTAAAATCATAAGAACGTGACACCATTCAAAACAGACAACATAAAATAAAAATTTAAGCAATACAATCTTGAAACAGAAAATAAAATTAGCATCCTAATATCAGAAACAATTGAAAAAATAATAATAATTTAACAATAAAATGCTGTAACGGCAAAACATAATTATTAGGATTAGATATACAATAACGTGAAACCATTCAAAACAGACTACATAAAATAAAAATTTAAACAATACAATCTTGAAATAGAAAATAAAATTAACATCCTAATATCAGAAACAATTGAGAAAATAATATTTCAACAATAAAATGCTGAAATAGAAAATATAATTAACATAATTTGAACATAATTTCTGTAACAATTAACAAAATAACAATTAAAAAATAAAATGCTGAAATAGAAAATGTAATTAACGTCATAATTTCAGTAATAATTAAAAAATAATTCAATAATAAAATGCTGAAATAGAAAATATAATTAACATCATAATTTCGACTACAATTGAACTGAAAAATGCCGACAACAGAAAATATAATTACCATTACAATCTCAAGGTAGGTTTTAAATAAATAGAACATAATTAAAATAAGAACATGAAATATAATTGATGTGCAAATCAATAGGAAAAGAATAATTTATTTCAATAAAGCAATAAACGAAAAAGAAATAGGGGAAATAAAATCGCGAGTTGACCATTCAACGAGCTGGGTATTGAACTCGTAAAATGTCGAGTTCAATACGTCCTGGACGGTATTATTCATACCGTTCAAGGAAAAACACAAAAAATGAAAAAACAAATTAGCGAGCATAGTGACAGAATGACTGTCCATCCGAAGATGGAGAGCCATTAGTAGTTCCCCTCTTCTGGGCAAATTTTGCCGGGGCGCTTCAGCATATAGCCTCTTCTTTCTTCGGCAATAGCCTCACAAAAATCACTCGCGAAAATTTTACGTTTGCTCAGACATTTGTAAAAACGTAACACGTAAACGAGCAACGATCCCTTGAATCGCTACTCGCATACCTGCACAATTTTTGCAAATGTCCAAGCACAAAACACTTTTTAATTTCACTTCACTTCACTTCACTTCACTGCACTTTCACTTTAATACTTCATTTTTGTAATCGGGTCTAGTACCACGACTACGACTTACAAACTAATAAGGCTTGGCCTTGAAAAAATCAAGAGAGAATGCTAAATTAATTAATTAATCAACTAATTAATTTGCATTTTCATTTTTCCTCTCGATTTTTTAATTTCCAACCCCAGATACAAGCTTCTCACGTATTAGAGGAGAATACGAAGAGAAACATGAAAGCTTGCTCTGGCCCTGCCTACTTATAAACTAAACTCAATCACACCAGAAGTAAACTACCTGCCTGCCTATCGCTATATTTAAAAAAGGGCAAAACTCATTCTCACAAAAATTCACTCCACGGTTCTCATACAACCACCCGGGTGCAAAAATGCCTACACCTAGGGAGAACGTCCCGGGACGCCTCCGACACCCGAGTTCAATTCAACTTTCACACTCTAATAAAATCATACCTTTTTGCTGAAATCGACTGACAAATAATAGTGAACATTATGCTAAAGTAATACATTTCATTTTCGTATTCGATTGAATTATCTAATGTAAAAATTTTTCAATTTATTCTTGATAAGTATTTTGTAATGTTATAGCAAGTTAAGATTGTTAATAAACGATACAAATCCCACATCCTAACCACACACACACATGTGGAACTTCTATCGTGGTTCACGATTGGTTCACTACTTTTGTCAGTCGCCAAAATGTATTACACTTAAAACTAAACCTTGTCCACCGCCCTCCACCCACGCGAGTACATCTAAGTACCCGAATGAGCTTTGGGCGTAAAAATGAACAAGGCCAAAGGTATTTTCACCTACCAGTTTTCTTCATGTGTGCTGAAATGCCTGAGCTAAAACGTATGATTAGCAAAAACTAAAGATGATATTCTCACTTTATTAAAAGTAAGAATATCGGCGAAATTTCACGGCTCCGATTCAGTATATGGGCTGGCCCCCCCAGGGGGCTTTATTTTTAATAAAAGTGACTCGACTTTGCAAATATAAAGCTTGGACAGCAAATACAGAAAAGCAAAATTGAGCAACTATGACATAAAACATGGTGCACTGCTAATATCAGTTGGCAACGGAGGTTCTTAGGCCCCCTGGACTTGCGCCCGACGCTACATACCACCCACCCCGCCTGGACGTCGTAACGCCAGGACAGGATGCACCCCTTCGCTAAGAGCGCTACCCGCCCGTCCAACACGTTGCATCCAACGGTGTCAGATTGACGGACGCCCATAGTATAGACAAAAGGACTACAGTTTAAAATATGGTAACATATTTTCATATGTTCCGTATTCTAAAGCTGCGCCTGCAAAGGCCTAGTAATGCATGGGTTTATCTCCCATGAGATGGTGTTTCACGGTCTTATGCCGCGGAATCCTTGTAACTAATTTTATCAAATAAAAACCAAAAGGATTCCCACCGAATACTAGTCAGTGTATAGTCATATTTACTCTCGCGCCGGAAATTTTTCGCAACACTACTTAAACTTGAAAATTCTAACGGGGTAATATTTACTCTCGCGTTTAAAATTTTTCGCAACACTACTTAAACGTGAAAATCCTAACGGGGTAATATTTATTCTCGCGTTGAAAATTTTTCGCAACACTACTTTAACTTGAAAATCCTAACGGGGTAATATTTCACTACACAAGCGTATGCGGGTGGATAAATGATTATGTGATAGAGTTCGTGAGGCTGAAGTGTGAATGATGAGTGTTTAAGATCGAGAATCATGAATGTGACAGAATGAATTTCAATTACGAAAGGTGAACTTTATACAATGCTTGAAGAGCAAATACCGACCCCCCTGGGGGCCAGCCCATATACTAAACTGATGCCAATTTCACGAGTAAAATCGGAAAAACGTTTCAATTTCAAGAGCGATTTCGTTATCAAAGTAAGTAGTTGTAATAATTAATAGTATTCATGCTTATTACTTTGATATTGAAATCCGCTCATCGCGAAGTAAATTCTTGTACATATAAGAAAGTAAGTGTATTGTGAAGTCGGAGGGTCATCCGACTTCTCTACATTTTTAAACTCGAAATCTGTATACGTAAATATGTACAAGAAAACCCTATCCTGAGCTAAGGCATAAAATACATAAAAAAGCAATTTGCACGATTATCATTGTATAAAATGATACAGTGATATTCGTGGGTCACTATGCTCGCTCAAAAAATAGAAATTACAACCAATTCCCGTGTCGCTACGGACCATTCGTCCTACGACATGATGGGAACCGGAGGAACTTTAAAGCATGCGACTCACCGATCGTTGACTTGCACCACTGCACTCGCCACGCATCTTATTGTTCGATTGACCCATAGCTCGTCTGTTGGCTCGTCAAAGAAACGGTATCCCCACTGGCCAAAGCACTCATCTGAAAGCATAAAAATCACGATTCTTGAACGATATATGTTTTCTCTCAATTTGTTGTAGTTAATATGCTAATACATAGGATAATTCAAAAATATGCATGCAAAACTATATGGGAATAACTACACTATAAAACACGGTAAAACACATGTAAATACATCCCAAAACACTCGAAGATGAAAAGCATAGAACACTATAAAATATTTGCAAAAGTATAGTAAAACACAAAGGGTACTACTCCATAAAACCTACTAATAAATCCGTATAAATATGCCAAAACACAAAGGGTACTACTCCATAAAACCCACTAATAAATCCGTATAAATATGCCAAAACACATAGGGTACCATTCCATAAAACCCACTAATAAATCCGTAAATATATGCCAAAGCACAAAGGAAACCACACCATAAAACACAATAAAGCACATGCAGGTACATGGGGTACCACACCACACAGCACACTAATGTACTTGTATAAAAATGTCAGAACACATGGGTGACCACACCATAAGACGCACTAATATATCCGTATAAATATTCCAAAACACAAGGGAAACACTATAGGAAACACCATAGGCACACATAGAAATACTTGTGGTAACACACTGATAAATCCATGCACGAATATCCATAGTGTCAACCCGTACCGGTATATGTTTGGCAGCTCCATCCGTATTCTTCGGCGGTCGCGATAAGACTGATTAGATTTGACCTCTCTACAGGTTGCGCGCGAACCGGCGCGCGGCGCGCGCAATCAAGCGTGACGTTCCGCTTCACCGGTTCCGCAGATTTAACTATTTCTATCTGATATTTGTTAATATTTGTTTAATTATTATTTTATATTTTACAATTGTTTATTAATCAAATTATTGTTATATCTATTTAAATTGTTTATTTCTTTACATTTCCGCGTGGGTATATTGCAAAATTTTGTTTAATTATTCTATTAAAAATTATTTAATTATTATTTTTAATTTTACAATTGTTTATTACTACAGAATGAACGAGAAACTAAATTTCTGGTCTGTTTTACCTTGTTGACGTCTTTCGCGTGTGAACAATCAACGAAATCGTAGTTCTCAAAATACTTCTTCCTGGAGACTTGTACATCATCCCTTGGGTGCTCGTTTTATTCTATCCGACCCAAAGAATATTAGTCTGGTGCCTATTTGGACAAATTATTGGCAGAAATGTTTATATTACGAATAAATCGATGTAGGTGAGTCAGATCCGCCATTTTCTTGACCGTTGACAGACAGCAATTTCAATATTTTATAACTTTTTGACGATTTGGATAATATAAGGACCAGAATAATATTCTTTAAAGCCTACTGAACACGTGACTCAAATTTTTTTTGCATTTTGTTTAGAAATGACGACGTATTTTGAGAACTCGCTGTCTTTGAAAACCGATATAATTTTGTAATAATTTGTAATAATATTGAAATTTATTATTTTCATAACATTCATACGTAAATACTTGTATTAATTATTCATCTTTTATACGATATAATATGAGTTCGATTTTTATGTATATTATTTATGTAATTTATTAAAGATGAAACAGTTATTGAATGCAATACATGCAGTAATAAAAGTTACGACTTTTACAGTTTACGCTTCAATTTTAGAATATCAAACGTAGTTGGTATAGCAGGATGGGACATGGTACTTTTATATGGGAAATAGTAATGTACCATACTACGGGAACAAACCGAGCAAAATTCTACTTTTTTAAAAAAACACTTGCATCCAACATTGAGATACCAGGGTGTTGTAAACTGCATTGCTTGTTATAGGTATAACAGAGATTTGCTTTATCATCAACGGTAAAGATTGTGTAACCCTTTGATCATACTATGGTATATAGTTTCATTTTTCAAATCTTAAAACAATACTTGTTTAAGAATAATATATATGTAATTGATTGAAAAAGGTCGAGGAAGCGAAAATTGGAGGGGTGAATTGATTCGAGGGAGGCTCAAAAAATGATATTATTAATTACCACATCGACTTTCTATACTCACGCATGTCAAATTTTTCCTGTCTACGAAGTTTCGTTCAAATAACTTCATAGTATCTCATGCAGTTCCCTCGTAAAAGTCAAACTTTTTAATACAAGATGCTAGTAATGGCCAATATATTGCAGCATGCTCCGCCAGTGAAAGGTAACAAAAACATTAAGTTCGGAGATGCTCATTTTCCTACCTGTCTTCCTCGGTTAACATATAACAATTATAACTTGGAGGCCCTGCATAGAACGCGACATTATCCAACTCCTCGTTACTGTCCCTTATAAGCGTCATGGCAACCCTTCGTACACCCATGGGGACCATAAACTAATGGTAAAGCTATGTAGTGGAAACCTATCTTTCATAGTATTTCCCTCTATTTGAATTTTCGAATAATCATTGATCATTTATAATAAATCAGCGATTCTGCAACGTACAGTTGATAAACAGATAATAAATTGATGTATTCCATTATATCTATAGAATTTACAATATGCTTGTTAACATTTATGATCAGTATTGATTCTTTAGTATCTGCTTCCTTTGATACGAAGACGTCGGGGACCCTGAAGAAAGACGATCATATATTCGGATTAGACGTTTAGCGAGCACCGAGCACGAGACCATTCTAAATCTCCCAGTTAATCCTCGCTAATCCTTTCGTAACAGGGACATATTTTCATTGGTCGGTCAACCCCTGGCAGAAAGCACCCTCTTTGCACTGGATGAGTTATGAAAACGATAACTTTTACAGAGGGAAACTTCTACGGATGTGAACCAACGAGGTATAGCTGTTAAGATTAACGAATGTATATGAAATCTTGAAGGAGAAAAAAGATCTTGATTACCAGCTTCTTTTATATAGCCTTCTTGCTTTATTTAACAAGAAAATGAAAGGACAACGAATCGTATTTTCTCGTAAGGGTAGTAAAATAAACTTGTAAAAATCTTTCCGTGGGATATTGAAATCTTAGATAAGTAGCATCGATATGATTCTCGTCGGTCCGCTATAAAGTGGCGCCGTGAAAATATTTCCGAGATGAAAGGGTTAATAGCCGGTTCAGTATAAAGCAGAAGTTCTTTTCTTCTTCCGGTAATAACTCGGCCCCTGTATATACAAGCGTTTCTCGTGAAAGAACCAACTCGTCCACGAAGCTTGAGAAAACTAGACCAGGCTCGTGCTGGAATTAAGAAGTTTTCATCGTGCCTTTCAATAGTCTTCCTCGAATCTTCCGAGACGCGGCCACTCAACCCTGCCTGTCTCCGTCCGAAACGTCGGAAACTTTATAAATACGCCGGAGTTTGACGCTTACAGGGTTGACGGGAGGGTTGTTAAAAAGACGACAATGGACGCCCGGAGGAGGTCGACGATGGCCGGCCAGCTATCACCCGTATGCCCGAATTAATCCTTTTCGAGCGCGAGCAACTTCGTCGCGCATGAATTATCGATCCTCTGCTCCACGTCCACGCTACATTTACCTTCGGATGATAGTTAATAATCTGATGACCAGCTTACAAAGGACCGAATTACTGGCGAGATGGAAAACGGACGATCGACGGCCCTCGATGCTCCGCCGCGCCAGCTAACGCGACGTTTCTACACAGGGTGGTGATGAATTAACATTCGTTGAATGAGATGGAAAAGCTTTGCTACGAACATCACTGAGATTCGCCGCAGTCAGAGACAGCAAAGGGTGATCCATTTTTGAAATATGCAAATCGTGTTTCTGCTAATAGCATCCTTTGCCATTGGGGATAGACATTAGGTACCATTTTGTAATTAGAGGATTTGTCTAAAATTAGTACAGTCAATTCTAATTTAGCTATCTTTCGAATGTTTATTGTTTTCTCTTTGAAATCCAACATTGTATCTTCTGATGAAAATGAAATAATTGAATCGACATTTGCAAAATACGAACGCGACAACTGGTGCATGTATATTTTAATATTCCTATTTTATTAACACCCAGTACGTTATCGCATCCCCCGTCCCACGGCACGAGTAATGAAAATTATTGACGGTATTTCACGTGTGTTTCATTCTAACACGTCAGCGGTCCTCTTGCATAGTGCATAATTTAAAGGAAGCATCGTGGCGTCTCGTTGGCCGTGCCTCGTACAAATTTATTATTAGTCGATTATCGATTGGATTATTTAGCGTGGCTGTTGCAGCGTATTTCTGGCGCCGTGAAAATTAGTTGATTGAACGGAAGCGACGTTAATGAGAGTGTTCCTCTTTTATGAGAGCATGTCGACGTCTTTCAGACAAGCTGATAATACCGTTTTCGAGCTTTCTAATTTATGAAACAGTATTAATGGAGAAATATGGTGGATAAAAATTTCTTCTTGAATGAAACACGTTCTCCATTTGTAACTAAGTTCAGCAAGAACGTTTGGAAATTCATAGATGTCTGATTCTCGAACGGATATTGCCCTTTCATGGAAATGACTTCCTTCCGCGGTGATATATTATTCGCATTGACAGAGATCGATAATTTTCGGCATTCAAGTGACACTCAAGGTATTAGCGAGTAAAATATATCTAATTTTAATTAATTTTACAACTGTTCATTCGATATAACCCGGAGAATCAATATTCTAATCGTTCCTCTGGAGAGATATTCGGTACAAGACGTTCCAAGGGATTCGATAGCGAGCTATATTTTAGAAGGAAAGCTCCCAGAGCGTGTGTATCGCGAAATCGGTTACGATCCTCAGCGAGCTCGAAAATATAACCCCGAACAGGAGGGCGGCGCACTTTAAATTCCCCGATGTTCCTTCGCCTTCGAGTTCGTGTACAGGATTCCAATGGCTGTGGAACGCATCCACGAGGCAGCCTGAGAAATCGTATTTCTTTTCTTCTCAGCGTTTCGCGCTCCGCATCTTGTGCTTTTATATTTCACAGACATCCTTTGCCGTCTCCTGTACTTCTCATTTCTACCCCAGTGTCTCCGTTTCCTTCGTCTCTATTAATAAAGGATCGGCGACAGTTTCGGTAAATATTTGTCCTGTCGACGAAACCGAAGCAAAAAAACACGGTCACAAAGAGGAATCTTACCTTTCGCGTTTCATTATTTATCGAAATCGAGCCGATATTGGCCCACGATGAATTACTAACCGGTCCCCGGTGTATTTCCATCTCCGATACCTTTCGCTTCCACGTGAGAAAACAATTGCAACTCATCGATTGATTAATTCGTGATAACTACGTGTCTAGCTCGTCGACTCTTTTACTAACGAAGGATTAATAATAATGATGACATAGGAAAGTATTAATTATTAAGTAACATTTCTAGACAGTTACATCCGGACGTATAATTTAATTATAATTTTGTTAAACATCACCCTGCATCTCACGATCCTTCGACATTCTACTACAGTTAATTGTATGCAATCCAATTTGATGCACCTGTCACACTGAACACGGTTGTTGATTGAACGATACACGGGAGAGACACGTGTAGTATGCATCCTTAATAGTTGACAGTAAAGCATAGGTACACGTGTAGAGGTGCGTTTTCGCTCCTTTAATGAATCTGCATTGCAGATTCTACGGTATTCAATTTAATTCACTCTAGACTGTGATTTTATCGTACACCAAATATTAACCCTTCCACTCTGGTGTCTGTTAAGTGATGATCATACGCATCTCAATTTACCAGTAACAAATTAAAGTTATTCTTATATTTTATAAAATATTCCAGAAGAATAAATGTTGAATAAAAAAAGTACGAGATTTCTTTGAAAGGAAGGGAGCGAGTTAAAAATTCGTAAAGTAGAACAGGGGGTGGAACAGGTGTTGCGAATTCTCGCCTCAAAGTGTCTGTTTAAAAATCATGCTCGAAGAGACTTTCGGTAAGTAGCGAAGTTTAAAAGAAGAGCGGCAGTTACGGCAAACGTAGGTGACCAGGTTTGTGTGCAGAGAAAACCACGGCTCGGAATTCGCCGAGTGCATCCGCATTCGACGACGATGCACACTTCTCTGGCTCTGCCTCTGCCACGTGCACGTTCGAACGCACATGACTGAACCGTGCTCGCATTTTCCCGACCCAATGACTGTGAAATCGAGCGTTTTCCACGGCTTTTTTTACTCCGTTTCGTCGCAAACCACCCTTCGCGGAATCCTGGACACCCGTCGTTCCGGAATTCCTCGCGAGCACGTGTTTCGACGATCGATAGATCACCTAGCTACGGAATCGTAGAACTCCTGTATCGTTTAATCTTTCCCAGTTCCCTGATCGTTCTTATCGGTACTCATTAAAATTTGCTGTTCTTTTTACACAGCTGTTTAAGAGAAGTAATTAGTCGCAGAGAAGATTTTGTTCCAGGAATTAAGAAGATCTTTCAGATCTTTGCGTAAGTTTCTGACAAGTTTTACCTAGGTTTTTAAATGATATTCATTTTTTTCCCCTCTTGATATTTGAAGTTTTTATTCAAACATGAGCAAGTAATCAGCACGTTAAATGCACATTTCATTTTTAACTGTTTATGAAATGAGATTTCATTCCCCGAAAACTTTCATAAGCTTTCATATGGAAATCTGTTTGCAACAGCTTGCCTTGGTTCTCGCATTTTCAGCGGGCGGAAGCAAAGGAAACGTCTGATTCTCAATTAAAAACGTAGTAAATTATAAGAAGTTTCGGGGTCGTTTTAAAAAATTAATCCTATAGATCATGTCAAACAAGGATCCCTTAATTAAACGTGCTTCAACTTCGAAATATGTCTACCTCGGAAAGGAGACATTCGCCGGTTCGTTACCAAGTTTAATTAAAAAAAATTAGAAAAGACTCGACAACCTTGTAAAACGTCCTTCTCGTTGCTTTACCAACTTCCGTTTCAAATGAAATTGGCTTAAATGAAAAATACAATTTCTCGCTTCCCGCAAAAACGACAAGTTGCGGAAGGGATATCCAACGCTTCTTTGTCGCATATTTAAAAATTGAAGTGATTAACATTAGTCTAATTAGAAAGACAAAGTGGCTACCTAAAACCACGTAAGATAATACCAGGATATCCTTGAATATTCCAACTGAAAGGCAAGAATTTCAACCCTTAAGTTCGCGAGTGATCTTTCGGGTGGTAAGTAGGTCCCCTATATCGATGCTAGGTTTGCCGCGCGAGGAGCTGGCAGCTTGGTCCGCAAGGATGAAGGAAGAGTAAGCGGGAAAAGGCGAAGGAGTAGGGTGGATGTGTGGGTGGTGGTATCGCGTACGCACGAGGTAGCAAGGGGTCTTCTCGGTTAAATGAGGCTAACTCACCCTCTCGGTGCTCCCTCTCTACGCGTTCCCTGTTCCCTGCCTCCTCTCTCTCTCTCTGTTTCCCTCGTTTTGTCCCTCCCTGCCCCTCTCTGTTCCAGTCGAACTCTCGGTATGTCGAGGTGGGCGCGGTCCCGTGCCGTACCGACCGAAATCGATTTTGGAAAGACGAAGAGGCCGATGCTGGTCGGAATGAGAAAGACGCGATACAGATTACGGACGATGCCGCACGGTTGGGCTTCCTCTGATCTCCCGTATCGGGAGGGTGCCGGACTCGAGGAGGAGGTCGCAGGAGGCGAGCCAGCCACCCTGTTTCCCTCTCCTTGGATAACCGAAGAAGGCCTACACCGACCGGCCTTCTCTTCAGCTTCCAACGAACACGGGTAGCGGACTGTTTTAATCATTAAAGGCGTTTGTAAGGTTGCTCGCAGCTGGGATCTTTGATCTACGCTCGAGTCGCGTCGCTGCAAAGCTACTTACAAGCAGCTCTCTTCTCCGTCGTAGAGGTAACGAGCAAAGAGATGAGCACACCTCTAACACCGAGGGGGAGAATGTCTAGCTTAACTCGATAACACGCGACGTTTTACGTGCCGTCGCGTACGACGAGCACCTGCAACGCGGCTGATGTATAATGGCGAACCCTGGGCGAATTCGGTGGCGACGTTAATCGCAAATGAAAGTTTCATCGCTTGCGATCCCGCCACCCTGCCGGAGACCGGCTCTGTTCAGCGCCGCTTTTAACGACGCGCCGCGCCGAAACGTTCGAGCCGATACGCGTTATTAATTCAATATCCCAGCACGCGTACCGCGAATTAGCCGTGGCTCGTTTTCGGCTTCGCGTTCAACCGAACTATCTTCGGTATTTTCCAACTCTCCATCACACTGGTGCGATATATGTTTCCTTACTCGTAACTTGATTAATTCTCTCCATATACAAAATAAAGTAGCTTATACAAATGAATATTTAGACACTACATTTTTATTCCTTTTTTTTTTTTATTTCTTTAGACTCGTATTGGAAATAAAAAATGAAACATGTATCTCGTTTACATTGATTAGCCTGGTTGGTTCTCTAGCGTATCATCGTTTTCATTTTTCCAGCTCCCCCTTTTTTCCCATTTATTTCATTGCAACGTCGAGCATCGTGTCTCGGTTTATTGATTCCTGGCAGAGATATGTAATGCAGATTGCGGAAGGCGCCGCACGTACGGATTTTCCCTGATCTTGTGTATCGAGAGGGTGGCCTTTTTCAGCGGGACGACTCGCACGAACCATCCTCTTCCCTTGAGAGCCTGCTCGTACAAGAGCAGCCGCACGTACGAACGTTTGCTGGCGAGCGCAATGAGCGGGATGGAACGATTGAATTTTGCCCAGGTCCGTGCCTTCGCTCGAGGATTAGACTTTAAGCCGGCACTTGCACGTATTCGTTTATCGGAGATTCCATTTGCCCGTCAAAGGCACTTATCGGCCCTTCTTTTTTCTCTCTATTGCTGATTTTAATACGACGCGCCGATTCTCGAGATATCCGATGGTTCTTTGAACGAGGTGGGAATATTGCGTGGCAATTAGAAAATGATAACGATGGAAAATATTTTTTGAATAAATTAAAAAATCAATCCTGAGCAAAATCAACCGTCTCTTTTCTTCCAGTACTTTTTCTCAAAAGATTTCTTCGCGAGAACGCGACCATACCGTTCGACGTTCCGGTAAAAAGGATCAATACCTTGTGTTGGCCCGGTCAAAGCATCTTTTATCCGATATCGGGATAGATTTCGGTTCCGTTCTATCAGGTGGTCGCCCGTGGTTGTCCCATAGCCAAACAACTGACCTAGAACAGTTATGCTTTTCGTAGAGAACGATCGCGCTGGAAACTCGTTCCATAGTTTCCCCGCGAGAAATTCGATCAAACTTTCTTGATCTCTCCCGCTAAATCCTCTGGAGGTATAACGTTATTTCTAACTTCCTGATGAACCGTGACCAACCCGCGAGAACTGTTCCCTTATTTCCTGATAATACAAATCTGTCGACCATGGAAAAAGCGGAAGTTCGAGATTCCATCGTAATCCGGAAGAATTTCCTAGCTGGTCGCCAAGTCGATGGATAAATTGAAAAATATAATATCAGATGATACATTCTATCCTCTTTTGAGCTATCTAATATTTCCAAATAATTTTCTATATTTCAATCTTGCGTTACTGCGGATAACAATAAATAATTGAATCGCGAAGTGTCGAAACTTCCAGGACCCCAGTAATACTTGACGTTCTCGCGACTGGTGTCCCGTAATCAGCAGACTTGCCGAGCAGTCCCTCCCTTATGAGAAACGTGTCCGGCATGAAATATGTCTGTTGGTAATTAGATTGTTGCTCCTACATATCTGTCTACGTCTGTAAGTAAGCTGTCGCCGGATTACGTTGGATATCTCTGGCCTCATTCAAAATCAATTCACGCGACGGTAGCCTAATTCGAGCCCGATTCGTTTCAGGATACACCCTATCCCCGTTGATCCTCTTCGACGTCTAATCCCCCGCTGCATTGCCCCAACTCCTTCGAGAAATTATCGGTACCCCGTGGAGCTACGTTCGATGTACTTGCCGGTTCTTCCAGCGAGACGATTAACTTCTTTCAGCGGGGAAAAAAATGGAACTTCCGGGTGCATGGGTGTCGTTTAAATTGTTTCGAAATTGCAAATTTTTTCAAGTACGAAAAGTTTTCACGCATGGAAAAATTAATCATAGAAATTTATCATATTAGATATTATTTTTGTAGTAGCAAGAGAGAGGATTTATAGAATCTATAAATTATCCCAATTCCATTGTAACACCTAAATATTTCACGGAATACTGTCACCATCCTGCACGCAATCCTTTAATTTATCGTAACATGTAAATCGTAAAGTAAAAATTATTACTATTATTAGGATGGAGAAATATTTCACCAATTTATAGCATCTTGGATTTGGAGAAGAAAATTTTCACGAAAAACTTTTTCAAATCGTATCGACGAGTAACGAAAGAAAGAAAAGGAAGGAAAACAAAATAGCGTTGAATTGGGAGGAGTTGGCAGCAGGTTGAAGCGAATGAAAATCGTTAAGATTCCCGTGGCGTAGTGTCGTTGGTACGTTTGAAGCGGTGCTGCTCTTTGTTGGTAGCCGTCCAAAGGAACCAAGGGGATCGATAGCCGCTCTCAATTTTCCTCTCTTTCCAGGGACCAGTCTGTACCCGACGAGGGAAGCAACGAACACGAGCCGTGGCCGCGGTGTAATTCGGTATGTTTTAGGATCAGGGGTCAGCTCGTAAAGTTCGTCGGGACAGCCATAAAATCAGCCGCAAAACCGACGCGAGTTCACGTACACACGTATACGAGTATTAGTATTGAGTAGACTAGGAAAAGCAAGTGGTCAGATCGTGCACGTGACCTTCGTTTTCCTCTTTAATTTCATAGCCGACAGGAGGAAAACGGTTCTCTATTCGCGTGGACCTCCAGTTCGCTCGCGAGAGTCAATATTGAAGCTCGCGAGGGCATAAATTACCCGTACGTGGCTGGAATCAAACCGAAAGGATCGAAACCAGCCCTGTACACGTCGACTGAAAACCGTGAATTATTCTCTGCTCGGAAGCAATCTGTCTTATTACGTTAACAACAATTTAAAACAAGGGGTTGAATAGATAAAGTAAAAACAAAAAGTGATTTGAAAAATTTGCGAAGACAATAAATGAAGATGTGCTAAATGCAATTGTCGATGTATCTATAATCGCTTATATGTATGCAGATACGTATATTTGCATGAAATATCATCTCTCTCGACTTGAACAAAAATATACCGCGCATCGTACATTTTCCTCGTTTTGCATATTTTGTCCATTCTATTCTGTTCCCCCATACGTGGCACATGCTTTGCATATCATTTACATATGTCGTTATGTTATGAATGCAGAAGTATCCAGAGGCTACAGTAATTATGATTCATTTATAATTTACTGTCGAAATTGAACGGCATCGGGTCAGCCGCAGCATTCGTTGACCTATATCACTGGGAAATCAGACGTAACTGCAATTCAAGGGAACTCGTAGGAGTAAGTTAACGAAGATCGGTTAATTTTCAGCACTTAGCGTCGTCGATAATGAAACACCGATATTGATTCTTTTTTGCTCCCTTCGAAGGATGCTCAAAGCCTCCCTAGGGATTTACTTCGAAAGAGGATCGACACCTCATGGTCGACAGCTTGCTTTGTTAATTCCTTTCTTGGAGAATCGATTCGAATGGTGGGAAGCTAAGGTATCGTAGGTACTTTTGCTTAATTATAATCCACAAGTTTCTCTGATATATGATTGCTGCTTCGAAACATGAACACTTCGCATCGAGTTACAGTCACCCTTAGTTGGAAAAGGGTTAATTGCTCGTTCCTCGAAGTAGCGTGCTTTACATTCTATTATTTAGTTTGCAGAAACGATACTGTGCAGTCGTGCCGGTAATTGGACTTCGAAATAAACGCGTCTCGAATATGAAAACTTATTCCGAGTAAAATTGTAAGTAGTTGAAGAATCAATTATACGATTCAATTAGGAAATACAACACGTTACTAAAGTTTGCTCAGCTATTTAATAAACGGTGTATGCACACGTTTCTGAATAACACGGGTAGGATTCAAGGCAGAAACATAGCCATGGCCGACATTCGTTGACGAACGTTTGTTTTTACGAAGAGGGGAACATGGCACAAAGACGACAGCGGCAGCAAGGGCTGCAAGAGTTGTTCCACTCTATAGGGGGTGGTTTGTGGAACAATAATTAGATCAGGCCGCAAAGGAAGCGTGAACGGAAGGGGCGGCACGGTAGGGATAATTAGGTAATTGGTCTGCCTCTATCTGCGAATCGATTCAGGAGGACAGGTCGCCTAATTTCATTTTAATCAAGCCATTCAGCGTGTCCAACTTTCGGCAGACTCTTTTCTTTTTTCCTTGCTCTGACCCCGGAAAGGCCGGATCGTTGAATAATTCCGGCGAAAGACGGATTCTCGAGGAAGAGTCTAGACGCCGGAATTACACGAAGCAGATCCTCGAGACGCATATTAACGAGCAAGAATTATTTTCTAGGAGAGTTAGCTAGCTCCTGTAATCCGTTGCAGCTACCCATCGCTTGTAATCTGAAGCGAAGCTGCCTCGTGATTTGCATCCGTTTGATTTGTTATTTCTTTTGAGATTCCCGCTGTTTCAGCTTAGCTCGTTGCATTTGTTAAGTATTTTCGCTGATTTTGCATGTTTCACGGTACCCCGAAACCAGCTCGTCGATGTTCTTTTACTCGGAAACGTAATTCGCTGTGTTTCTCTTGATATTTTATTCCGTTATCTTCTTCCGAATCAAGATACAAATTACACAGATTTTTATGCAATTTTCATAAATTATCGTAGAGATAATTTTATACAATATCAGATCTCACATTTCCACGAAATTTTAAACAAAAATCCCATTTCTCTCCCTATATTCTAAGCTCCAGCCATTGTTCGAAACGCTACGATTTAAAAGCAAGAGGTTTCTCTTTAAACCCGATTCAAACATTGCGGCATCACATTTATCCTTCCGGGCAGCATCCCTGAGCGGAGAAATCGGACGAAAGCACAACATCTGTCCGCCTTGTCACGAAGAAGGTATCATAAAACGGAGACAGAATCGGATTTCCTGTAAAATTCCACTTCTGCCGGTAGCTGGTATCCACCTTAGCGGAACGAATACGGTATTACGATCGTCCTTGTTCCTCGGATCGCGTGTGTATCCTTTAAAAATAAAAGAGATTGCAGTACCGAAAGAAAGAAAATTTGGTAGGAAATCCAGATAAATAGGATCCGATGTAACTCGAGTCAACATCTTGGCTATCGTCGTGAAAATCGGCTTGTTTGGTTCTTGTTTTGCATAAAACCCTGTTATGAAGGAGTCTGATGGCGAGAGTTTAGCAAGAAAATACCGTATCTAAATTAGTCATGGTGGTCGGCGTAGTTTGGTGGCGGGACGTCTGGAACACGTGCACTCGATACAAGTACAGAGAGACAGGAAAGGGGGTAAGAGAGGGTGGCGTGAAGGGTAGCACAGTTTAATCCGTGGTTCAACGTGCGCGGCTTGTCGAGCTCGAGCCCGCTAATGGAAGGTTAAGCCAGCTGATCCTGAGCTAACTTTGTACACCTTATCGAGCAAGGAGTTGATCGAACCGCTCTCGTTTACCTTACCTCACCTCTGTCCCCGCCGCTCATCGATCAAACAGGTGTTTGGCCAAGGAATTTACGACACCGAGCCCACCGTGTCCCGTGTAATTGCACTTTTCCAGGATCCAGCTACCGAGTCGTTTCAAGTCGGATCTCCACCGAGACTTCGTGGCGGTGGGAAAATCCTGTCTTTGCTCGTGGCGAAAACGAGGTCAAAGGATTTCGCGGCAAAGGAATCGCTGGTGCCAACTTCTATTGATTTTTCTTCCCGACGTCGGGGGATGATGTAAGAGGGATTTAATGGAGGAGATTTTGATCTAATTTCCAGTTAGTTTGACCTGCTGAAGTGGATCTTGCTAAGGAGGGACGATGAAGGGGTTGATATAATGGCTTGTATAAAAATACTTTGTATGCAAATGGGAAGATTAAATTTAGGTATTTATATAGACTTTAAGATAACAAATATTGTAAGATCACAGCATAAGGGTCCATAATATCAGAGTTTGCTCCTCATTTATGCATCGAGCAATAGATTCGAGGTGAAACGTATGTGACACGAGATATTCGGAAGGGGTGGTCTCGATAATATCTCGAAGAGCTCGCGGTCGACCTCCTTTCCTGTCGAAGCCTACTTTTAGGGTGAAATCGTCGAGGGATCCGACATTCCATGCGGCAACGATTCGGTATCAAAGCGAGAGGCAACTCGCTATCCAGACGATTAGCCTGGCAAAATTTCGCGGATCGTCGGCTTCAAATAGCGAGCCTGCCCGAGGACGAAAACATACCATTGTCATATCGTATGAATTCGAGTGCCTTTATATCGGATGAAAGAACGGGTCATTAATTCGTAAACACCCTTTGTGATTCATATTTTGAGACGAACAATTTTCATATCTTACTGTACAAATCTACAGCAGTAGTTTTTAAATTCGTAACTTTGTATTTTTCACGATAGTCATTCTTTTACGTGCCGTTTCTGCCTTCCAAAACACTTTATGTTTAAACAAGTAGCATAAATCACTCTTTATTTGATATAACGTAACGCGGGTGAGGATCATACGTTTGAACGCGACGGGAGAAAAGTGTTTTTCCACCTGTTTCCTCGAGAAAACATAAGACGGTTACTCGATGGAGGTGAAACTTGCCCTCGTACGTT
The DNA here is from genome assembly GCF_051020975.1 of Osmia lignaria lignaria. Classification (NCBI taxonomy): domain Eukaryota; kingdom Metazoa; phylum Arthropoda; class Insecta; order Hymenoptera; family Megachilidae; genus Osmia; species Osmia lignaria. The sequence continues at coordinate 8,055,919 of NC_135033.1, read as the reverse complement.
TCGTTCGCGAATTGCTGCGACAAGTCGCGACGGTGTTCGAGCACACCTGGAACCGGGTGAAATTTATCGACGGGGTCAAACTCGTTTATCAGACGGGAAATATAGCGAAACGCAAGCAACTCTTTTCGAACCTACGTCTGTTTCTTATAGTAGCAAACCTGTGGTTTAGTGGACAAAGTAGTCGACTACTTAATGTCTCATAAAACGAAGAAATTTATCGTTTTTCCCTATGTCGACTTTTAATTGAAAAAAAAAAAAGAAAAGAAAACTGGTGGTCACGTGAAATTAAAAGCCATACGATTATCATTAAATCTGAACGTTCTTGTAATAGTAAACCACACACCCCTATCGTCTATACATATACGCCATCTGCAGCGAAAGGGTTAAGGAGGTCAATATTTCCAGAGGGTATTGCACCGCGTTTTCCTGATACAATCGTTTCGATACCGGTCGTTGAACGCACATTGCGCTCGGCCGTACGACGAATCGGCTCGAAAAGTTGGAGGGTTAAAAGTAACCCGAGAAAACTGCAACAGAAAAGTCCCATTATACTAGTGACAGGTTCGATCAGTTCGCGGCTCGTTTCATCGCTGGTAACCGGATGCGTCATATCGTACGATGACGAATAATAAGAAAGACGGGGTTGGAAGGCGAAAGGAAAACAGGGTGCACGCGAAACGCTGTTTAATTTGTTTGCCCGGGGAGCATTCTGCTAGGCCATTAGCCGAGAATGGACCGCGCGATTTATGCCCTGGCGAGATTATCTGAGAGATAAAGGACCAGATAACAGGCGGAATTTTGGGGCGGGCTTCCGTATGGAGACCAACATCAAATTTATCAGCCATCGACCTACTTAACTGTTGCAGCAAGGGGATGCCTTTCGGGCGCCGTTCCATCAACAAAACTACGGCGATTGCATTGCAAATCACGTCACTGTTAAATCTCGAAAGAGAACTTTCATCGGAACGGAACGATTTTGAGAGAATAAATAGAGAAAATGTTTAGACAGCAGAACTTTCTTGGATATAGAGTGGTGCTTCATAACCATTTCGCACCTTCTTTATTCCAACCCCTTATACAACAATTAAACATCCCCTCATGCAAATTAGCCGGGAAGATCTCTTTTTCGAAATTTCATTCGCAGTGGCGGCAATTCCGAACCTTTGCCTTCATAAAACGACCGTCATTCCCTGGTACCCTGTTGAAATTACACCGTCAAGGATAACAATCCATACTTCCCCTTTCCGGTTGTCTCGCCTACTTCAGAAGCCGTATAATTATTTCGAAAAAAAAAAAAGAGAAAATGCTCCTCGAGCACGGCCTATTGTTGCTCCCTTAAATGGGAACGAAGAGAAGCACTCCGGCACGCCTAACCGTTTAATTTCGGGAAGCTGCGTGCGCTCGATCGTCTATCTGCCGCGGGAACATTTATTTCCGGGGCCATTCTTGAGTAGGGTGAGCGGAGTCCTCGAAGAAAATCGATAGAACAATTACAAAAGTTTCCTGTTCTTCGCTAAATTATCGGTTGATCCGTTCTCAATAGAGTATACTTTCAACGAACTTAATTCTTTGAACACTAGAAACGTATCAAGCGATTTTATTTCCTCGTACATACACGGTCGTTGCAAAAATTAATGTCTCTTAATTACTCTGTAAATTCATTAATTCTGTTTCCATACAATTGACGATAAGGTTAATCCAAGTTAACACCTGATAAGAATCAAATTAAAATTTAACGTTCATTATATGAACTGACAGAGTATTTGATTTCATTTAACCAGTTGTAAAGAACAATTGCGGGTAATCGAATCAACATCATCGGATCCATTCAATTGCTTATGAATAACGTTCAGTATCTGACGCGCGATCTTGCTGACTGTTCTGTAAACACGGTTTCGCATACTAAACAGTTTCGATCCGTTGATTCAGTGGTTGATTAAACTTCGCGTATCAGGGTTTAATATTACAACGTTATGACTGTTCTCATTTTTTCGTTCTGCGATAACAAAAGTGTCGATTTAATCTTTTTACAAGTGTGTTTGATCAAATGAACGTGTAGAGATGCGAATAACAATTAAAATATTCAACTAAAACGGAAGACGAATTTTCATTTCCATCCAGGTTAATTCAACCCGAACGATTTAATTTCGTAGCTATAAAACAAGAGTCACAAGACACCCTCAACCCCCTTTCTTTTACAATCTCCCTCGCCACGGTGCGATCGTATTTTCGTGGCGGTTTTTTACGAGATTTCTAATTACCCTTCGACCACTCGCCGATGAATACGTAAAATACATTTACCCATTCGTCGACGATTCTACGAGTCTGGTATTCGCAATAAAAAATAAGCGGATCGATAGGTGGATTTCCGCGTTGAAACACGGTTCGGTTTCGGTATCCCGACCGTTCGTGGCTCGATGGTCGGTTCAACCCCGTACACCGGGATGGTGTTCTCATTTTATACGTTCTTTCCGCGAATAAGGTTCGCTATCGCGCCCTTAAAGCGGATTGACGCGAGTATCAGCGGGGTTGACCCGGTGTCGGCAGGACAGTCGAGAAAAGGAACAGGGGTTGTTTCGGTGCGTATCACCTTTACGTTGGTAGGATCGCGAGTTATTTATTTTTATGGGGTTTCTCTCGTTCCGGCCTCGTACCGTGTACGCTTTCTTCCCTGGAACGGTGAAAGTCCTCGAGGATTCGGTGCCGACCCCAGCAGTCGCGTCGCGAACGAGCGAAAGAGAGGAAAGCTCTCGGCGCAGCCGTTTCCCCGTGGAAAACCCTCGCCAGGAGAACACCCTGTGCCCGCTTAATGGCGTTACGGGGTTGCCATGGCTACGAAACCCCATAGAAGCTACGCCACCGACGGCACCGCGTCCGTTGGAAAGCCCATTTACTCTGGAAAAACATTAGAAGAACGAGAGAACCACGTCGTGGTTACCTCGTGCCGCTTGCATCCTCGTGTCTGCACTCCTGGTTCGCTTCCATGCTCACCCTTCCTCCTAAACTACTGGCTATGTTTTTCTCCTGGAGAATAGTATCCCATGAAAAATAGCGTGTACGGATTGGCGGGCTAAGCGGGTGAGAAAAGTGGCTCGCCTTCTATCAGAAATCACGCGAGATTCACACCCCATGGAACTTGGAAACGGGGAAAACAGGCATCTTGTAAGAGATGCTCTTAGCTGGGATATATTTTGTTTATTATAGCACATCGATGGGGAAATTTAGCTTGTTTTTGGAATCGGAGAAGAAACGACGAGTAAGGGTGAGTTTTCTATTGATCTGGTATCATTGTACACTATTTAGGTGTTTGCGCGGGGGTGGGCATCGAGTAGAGTTTAAGCAAACGCTCGTTCGTGTTACGGTGTAATGATAAATCGAGGATGTGTGACGTTTGAGTCATCTAGGAGACAATAGAGAGAGGGAGGATTGATTTGATGCTCGAGATGATTCAGCTGCTTGAATCAGATGTTCAAGAAACACGATTCTTCTACCAGGATTTATTTTGAATTTGTTAAATGAAAGCTGAAGTATGTAAAATATGCCCAGAATGGTCTCAATGGGTACGCTTAATTGAAAATGAATAGAACAGCAAGGGATGGAAGAATATTTTAAATAGAGCAAACGCTCGTCACCTGTCAAATTAGTGTCGCGAATAATAATTTCGTGACTGACGAGGGGTAAAATCGACACAAATGACGGATGCGTGTAATCGAGAAAGCAGCTTACGCGGCCCCGTTACGAAACAATAATTCGACAAATAATTGGTCGATACGCGTTACCGCTGCGCGCTGTTCAGTCAATCTCTACAGGCACGGGCTATAATTCGACCATCGAATCGCGATCGCTCGTCTATTAACGCCGTTGCACGCTTGTCACCGTTCTATCCGGTGACATAATAGATTAAACTAGATTTCGACAATGGAGCCAGCTGAAAGAACGGAAAGCAGCTTTGCTTGTGGGAACGAGCATCTGACGCAACTGTACTACACGTGTGCCATACATTTCAACGTTTCCGGGTCGATTCTTGACACATTTTTCTCACTCTCGCGTTTACAGTGTCGATCAGCTGGATTATTGATGCTTCCTACTATTTTTATCTCACCAAAACTCTTATTTAAGAAAATCACCAAACATCCTACTAACAAAATGATTTACATCGCGGGTCTACCCATTGCCATATTTCAACGGGCATAAATAACCCTTTCTTAGGAAAGCCTTTAAACTTCTTCGAGCCATTTAAAGTCTGGCAAAGTTGGCAAGCGCGGCGTGTATGGGTCATAGAAATTTCTAAGAGGGCAGGAAACCAGGATTGATTCGCGACATTAGCCCGATTTCTCGGGGGTGGGATATGAGGCACAACGCTAAGACGATAATAGAATTTTCATGTAATCCTTAGTAATTCCCTTGTGGTCGTAGAGAAACCCACGGACCCGGGAACCCTTGGCAAACCCCCCTGGGATACATAAGCGGGAACGGACCGATGCCCCCCCTGCTTTTAAATCCCCTCGAGGGTTAATTGCTCGGTGTTTTGACGCGCGAGTTATCCGCAAAGGGTTTTTGCGGCCAGCCGCGGCGGCGGTCTGACCCGAATAATTTTGCACTATTTTCCGACCCGTCACGCTTCGGAAAATCATTCTAACCGCGATACTTGAAAAATTAATTTTTCCTCTCGTTTAAACAACCAGCTGTCCGTTTTGAAATATCGTCGCAGGACCGCGCACGAACAATGACGCAACGAAAGGCGTGGAGAATCGAGTTACAGATCGTGTAAGTCACGTAATTGGTGATAATAAATTAATAGTGCGGTGTCGTCCGTCACGTAGAGAGATGGCGGGTGAGAATGTGAGAGAGAACACGCGTATTCAGCTCTGTAAGGGTGCGGTCCAGGGTTGAAGAGCGTGGCGAGTGGCTGGCGGACCAGTTCTCGCCGCAGCCAATTACCGTTCCCTCATTAATCCGGTTAATTGAGGATCACACGAAAAGTCTGTTATAGCCTTGCGACACGCGTCACGGATTTTAATTTCGTCGCGTACAGGCCGTTTGCCGCTTCGGGAGCCAGTCGAACGGTTTAATGCAATCACCTGACGTGACACGCGACCATTTCGCTCCTCGTTTGCCATGATATTCCGTGAAGAAAAAAAAAATTATCAGATACACGATGGGATTAAGATAATTTTGAGACTCAAAAAGGCGGAACCTTTCAAGTGCCCCTAAGTGCTGTGAACTTATCACGAATATTTTATCAAATGTATGTACGATACCACCCCGGATTCTCTTCGAACGAAACGTTATCAAAATCGCATTGAAACACGACACCCCGAAAAAATTGGATCGATCGACAAGAACGCGTTCCATTAAACAAAGTGGTTATCTGCAATCGGGGATCCTGACACGCGTCCCTGACCTGCCCGAGGTGTCGCTAAACCACCGTATTTTCCGACAATTACCTCCTGGCACATGCACGTTGACAAGCGTGTGTAGGTGCACGCAGACGCGGGTGCTATGTAATATTCAACGATCATTGCTTTGGCTCGGTGAGTGTGGCGAACGATCGGTGGTTGGTCAGCCTCGTGGCTAGCTTGCCGCAACCAATTACTGCTCTCTCATTAACTCTGTAATAATCATCGTCGCACCTCGTCTATGTCGTTCCCGATCTCTGTTTGCCACCCTCTTTCATCTTCCATGCCCTGGCCATCGAGTGTCACTCTTTCTCTGGCTTACGCATAATTGCTTGTGAAAAAAGAGGGGGCTGTTCGACGGTCAAGGTGTACGACGAATCGTGCGTATCCCCCGAGTTTGCGTTCGCAATAATCACAAGCCGAAGGCGGAAAGTGCAGCCCCGTTGTTCCTGCTGGTATTGTCGGTCTGGACGGGACAGGAAACAGAACTGGCCGTGCTGAATAATTCCGGAGGGCGCGATCGAACCGAGTCTTCTGCACTTGCTTCGAGGGATTTTAATTAAGGGAATTAAGCTATTCGTTGCCGAGTCCTGGTTGATCGTTCTTTTTTTTTTTGCTTTTAGCATTGTTTACTGAAAGCGTGTCTTAAATTATTAGCTGTATCGATTATGTATATACTGGCTGGGAACAAAGGGACTGTTCCGTAAATTGAATTTGTTGTTTGCAACGAGCTTCTGCAGAAAATGCCCCTTTTTACGTTATCGTAGATACTTGGTTGCAGGCAGCTAAAAGAAACTTACAGACGATATTCCTTGAATTATTTACCTAAAGAAAAATATATTGGAATATAAATGATTCAAAATTGAATTTTGATATCGTGAAGAGGTAATTATTATAATTAATGACTCGTTACGTCTTGTAGCTCGTATCTTTTTCCCTCCATCCGCTATGATTCGTGGAACAAAGGAGATTGGTCCGTTTTTTTTAGCTTCCTTAACGAAGCTAATTGCCCGGGAACTCCATCGGTTCGAAGCTAAAACGAGCCAGACGCGACGCCGATGGACGATGGCTCGCGCGATAGGGAAAACTTTGGCGACGAGGGAAAAACAACGATGTAATTTTATGAAAGGACCAATCTCGAGTGTTCGTTAAACACGAACGTCGCTCTATTTCAACGCGGTTGCTTCCTGTCGAACTTTATTCAATTTGTTTACCCACCGGCTAATGGTATTACGACTTTACAATTTTTACATTTACCATTACACTGGAAGTCGTTCGCTCTCCAAAATCACAGATAATATTAACATTACAGTAGACTCTTGTTATATTGCCGCGGTGAGGGTAAAAATTTTTCAAGCTTCCAAACTGTAATTAACTAGTCATTTACAATTGCTCTTCGATTGGCAATTAAAACGGTCTCGAATTTATCGAGTTAAGTATTTTCCATCGCTTTCCTTTAGGTAGGCTCCTTGAATTAACGTTGTTAGTTGAAAATCGAGCCGAAAATTTACGCCTTAAACGCGCTATTTACTGTTTATTGTTTCCGTCACGCCTAATAATAGCGTGCGGAAAAAGGCGTGTAACGAAGATGGAAGATCTACGCTCACAATACAATGCTAAATGAATCAGTTAAGGGCGTAAAAAGCGTTCGAGGTACACGGTGAACGGTCGCATTAAGTATTCATGAGGAGCTCTTTATGGTGCGTTTCTAGGACCGCGACAAAACGTTTTTTCACAAACGCACGGTTTAAGTGGAACGCGTGTGTCGAAAATATGTCGCATTGCTCGCCGTTGAATGCGCGTTTCGAGCCTTTTCAAAGTTGTAAATGGAAGCATTTATGCGAACACGCGTACACAATTCTTATCCGGGATGCCTGAGTTAGACGGTTTCTCGTGTTTATACAATTCTCTATTTTCTTCTTTTAACTACATTTTCAAGTGCTCGGCACAGCACTCGAGAGGTGTAAAACATCGCGAGGATTGATTAAAAATTCGAATAACTACCAGCTAGAACGTCTCTAGATTCAGGAATTTACTACTCGCAACAGAGACTGAGAGGCAAACAAAAGGATCAGAACTAACGTCAAACGGAAAGCAAAAGAACTCTCGGTCCTAGCTTCGCTTCTGTTCAAGCACGAACAACCTCAAACACTGCAGAAATACCGTCTCATGGTAAACATGAAACTCGTTGAACACGTCGCTATAGCAGTGTCCCATAGGCCGCGAAACTCGAGAGGAAGCGACGAAAATGGTCAGTCGAGGTCGTCGAAATTAAACTGTCAGTCGTCGCGACGGACTTTTAGGCTTATTTAACGAAACCTATGGTGCTGCTGATGCTGTTGGTATTTACGAGGACGATCGCGTTTCCTTTCAAAGTTCCCGTGAGACACGCGTGACAGATAGAAGTCGGTCGAACAAAGTAGGAAAAGCGTTAGTAGGAAATTAAGGGTCGTCTAGGGCGGTCCGATAAAGGGGACCGTAGGGTCTCTCGAGGCGCATATACTCGACGAAGATACTCTTTGGATGGCCTCTGTTCGACGTACATATAAGCGTGTATCATCGACGCAAGACACACGTTGTCTATACGTGGCTGCACCCTTCGGTTCGCTCGTCTCTCCCTCTTTCTCTCATGTATATTCTACTTATTCGTAGTTGCACGCACCCCATAAAAGGAAAATGCCTTCTCCGTCCATTATACGACTTTTTCGTTCTATAATAAAGAGCACGTTACTCGCTATACGCGTGTACGAATAGCCCTGTGCTGTTCTTGATCCCCGACGCGTGGCAAAAATTTCAATATACGAGGATAAACGAAATTCTTCGAGGTGCTTCAACTGCAGAAGGGATGTTCTTTTATTTTTCACTCCCCTTCCTTTTATTGTATCTTCCTATATTAATAAATGTTATTTCGGTTCGAAGAATACCGTTGTAATTTATACGGTATTAATGCTCGAGATAAAATTACAATCATAATCACGTCTGTGAGAGGAAATAAAATTGAACTGTACGAATGTTGTCGTAATAAACGCAAGCAAACTTTAAGTCTGTCGAAACGTGTCAACGAAAGAAGAAACACGAAACAAGGTGGTCATTGTGAGAGAAAAGAAATAAAAATGAAACGAAAGCGGACGTCGAGTCGTCCGGTTCGTTACGCTAATAATTTTTCTGTCGTTGAAAGGAGGGTGCGAGTGTGTACAAAACGCAGCTACGCCTCTGATATCGGGAACGTGACCAGCCTCGTCTTTCGAAGTCTAAACAACCGGCAAGAACCACTCACGCAGCACTTCAGCATCGATCCCCGTCTATGGTAAAACCGATGACGCCATCCGCCAACCTCGAGACCCCGCTGCTTATCGTCCTTTCGATAAACTTTTCTCCTCGCACGAATATTGCGCCAAGTACGAAGCTCCTCGACGCCCGGCCTATCCCCTTTCAAGCCTGTTCAACCAATAAATCGACCCTGTTCAACTATGAAACGCGACCAGCAGACGAGGTTCCTTCTGAGAAACAAACGAACCGTGATACGAAAGCTAAACTCTAATTAGAGTACGTGTTCCGAAGGAATTCGTGATCGAGACAGACCTTACGTGACCATCGTAATCAACGATATTCATTTCCAAGTTATTAAAAAAAAAAAAAAAAAAAAATAATCGCTAACGTGGAAAACACAGCCAACTGTGATGAACACTTGAACACCTACGTAGGTGACAGAATGCGGGTCAAGTATATTCCGATTAGCTATTCACCTATAAAACTGTATTAAAATCAATGCACGCCACACCCAATGGCTCTTTTATTAATAGCTAAAGGTTAAGGTCACTCTCGGTTGATTAAATACTCGAGCACGCATCTCCAAAAAATTGCCTCCCTAACCGGATTTACGTCACGCATTTACAGATTGTTTTCTTCGGAGCTCGCAAACGTTTCAATCGTTTCATTGAAAGAATAACAAGCACGGCAAAGTTTCTGTAAAAACATGAAACGAGAACCGACGAATCTAATTCTTTCGTCACGCAAATGAGCATCTCACCCCTGCAAAAACAGCCCCAGACGCGAATTTATTCCCGCAACTTCGATTTACTTTCTCCTGATGGAAAGGCTGTACTTTTTCCCCTCTTTTCACGATTTTTCGCCGCGAAAACGTGGCACCGAAACTTTCCCTATAAATTTGCGCCCCTGGAACCGTCTTCCAGCTCTTGCCTACCATGGATCGATATTTAATTTCTTGTTTATCACCGATACTATGTCGCAAGAGTGTTTCTCGCTAATTTTCACGGCCGTCAAGTACCGGAACGAGCGTTTCTTTCGCCGAGCTTCGAACCAACCGGGTAACGCTTGGTTCGCCGGAAGTTCGACCCTAAAGCCACAGATTGATGCGTCGAATTATATTTGTCGCGGGTCGCAGCTGCTGTCTAAATTATACGGTACATTTAGTCGAGCAACCCTTGGCAGCCTGTGTCCTCGCGACTATCCTCCCTCTCGTTGGCTTTGATGTACTCCTAGGCTCATGGGAGTCGATGAATTTTATTCCACCTTTGCGGTTGCCCGGTTGCCCTCCTGATCGATCACGCGTTCCACGCTCCATTTTATTAGGCCGATGCAAAAGTAATGGACCTCGTGTTTAACAGGTTGATTGATACTTTGATTTACATTTCAAAGAAATAATTGAAAGGATCGTGATTGCCACGCGATAAGGATAGTAATCGAGAAGTCGATATCTATGGTGTTGCGAGTAAACGATCTGAAAAATTCGTTCGGTTGAAAGCGGCAGGAAACTTTATCCCGTCTTTCCATTATTCAATTTTCGTACCCCCTTGAATCTGGCCCGAGGAGGACGGTGGCCAAATATTTCCTTCGTTCCTCTCCTTGAATCGTTTATCTTCCGGCAAAGCAACCTAGATGCAACCTCCCTTCTGTAGTATCCATTATAAAGTCTAATTTCCATTCAATGTCCTACGGTGTTCCATGTGAATTGAGATAAACGCTCATATTTGAGAGGTGGTTAATTCACCACTAAATCTGTATAATTACCATACACAGAATCTTATTACTTCCATTGAAAAATTTCCATATAACACAGAGATATTGATAGCAGGTTAAATCGAGTTGCATGAAATTAATTGAACGATCATGTTTCCTATGAAATTCAATACACACAACAGTGCGGTTAATTTGGAAATACTATTTAGTAGAGTTAGTTGGATGATACAGGATCGTATGTCGAAATTAAACATAACGAATGATCTCGTATCAAATTTATCATGGTTCTCACGATTGCTGTGTGCCAACTCGTCGGTGAATTTCAAATTTCAGCAAATAAGAACCATAGTTCCGAGTTGTATTATCTTTTCATGGAAAAGACAAAGGCAGCTTAATTAAAAGCCATCATTTATGAAACACCTTCCGTTAAGGTAGCCTAGCATGTTAGCTACGTTCCTGTCCAGGTAAACCGTAGAAAGCTCTATTAGAATTTACACCGTATAGGAAGCAAGCCGTTATACAGAATAGAAGCGAGATCGAAGAATATCGAAATTTTCAAGCCGTATCGTAACATCCGTTTCAGCTAACCCACAGCGAAAGGGTTAATTAAATCGCCAAGCTTCCTGGTTTCGTTCGGGTAACATATTCATAGAAGGTGAGCGACACGCGTGCATACGGGATAACGTGATTAAAAATTCAGCAAAGCCAGAGGGGTTGATCCTAGCTTGCCTACTGGGTCACAGCCGAATCGACGAACACTGCCAGAGGCTTTAAAGGCGAGCAAACGTGACTGGATTCTCGTCGCGTCGTCAATTCCGTCGACGATGAAGAGGGTTCTTTGGTGACACGTTGTTTACGAAGATGTAGGCGGCCGAAGGAAGAAGGAAGGCAAGATAACGCGTGAGGCAGGATAACGCAGTTCGAGAGACACCATGATGGCCGCGTATCGAACGGTCTGTGTGCAAAGACTGCTCCGTCGCATTTCCCCGTGGATTTCACGGGGGGCGACGTGGCGTTCCCGGGAAATTCGTTGACCCTTGGCGTAATAACCGCGACGTCGACTGGCCGTGCTTGTTGTCCGGCTTGGCATCCTCTTTTATGCGATCTCCAGTCTGGCCGGGGTTCGTGCTTCTCGTACAGGAGCCGTGAAAATAAAACGTGTGGTGTGAAGGATGGTAATGCTAAATTTATTTACACCCGGGATTTGTACCACGGCTTCATTAACACGTTCGTTGTCGTGAAGAAAATGTATGCTTCACATTTTGTAATTAGAATCATAATTTTTTGCGGATCTTGGGATTCAGAGTGTTTCACTGCTCTACTTTGTACAGTCTTCACCCAGATTGCTCCAACGAGTATGGTAAATAAAATAATAGTTGTTTGTCGTAAAAAACAACAGCTGGGCGAAGCTGTAAAGCAACAATGTCTCTCGCACGTGCTGGTGAGCCAGTTCGATATTTACAAGGCATATCGTGTTCTCTTGCACACTGCTAGGAAACAAACGTCTGTTTGTTGAAACCGAGCTGGATATTTATTCATGTTCGTCCTGTTTCGCGGTCACTGGTTTCACTTTACGCTGGTGTACCAAATATAATTCTATCTGATCCTATATATGTTTTTTATATATATTTCTTTTTGAAAAATATTCCTTTTTAAATAATTCACCGTTCCATTCGATTCGATCGAATATATTTCCAGGTTAAAGTTATTCGAGCGAGCATCGAAAATGTGCTGGGTTACACGTTCGACTCGAGTTTTCGAACATTTTAAATAATTCGATTGTAGAGGGTGTCCCGTGTAAGGTGTTGCCAGCTGGTTTCTTCGAGGGGTTAAAATTCTTTATCTTATGTAGGGGTTGCTCTCCTAAGGGAATGGAGCAGAAGGTGTTTCCCATTCCTTTTCGTTTTTTCCTTATTCCAGGAACGTGGATACAAATTTCGTTTCAAGATACCTTTCACCATTTCCGAAGACCCCTTCCTAATATCGAAGCATGAATTAAATAAGGGAATTAAAATTTGCCAAAGTTATTGCAAAGGGTACTAATTGGCTGATTCGTTTTTCAGGAGGTCCTATCACCTTTCATTTCACCCCGAATTTTATGTACTCGTATAATCCCCCTAAACGACTTCATATTTTCACGATGTTTCACGGAAAAAAAATCGAGCAAAATACCGACACGCGTGCACACATGTAAGGACATAATAAAATTTGAAGCGGTCGATCGCAATGCCGGGCTGCGACGTTCACCGACCCCGACGGAATATTATATACGGCCGCGTTTGGCTCCATGAATTATGCATATTTTCCACGATATGAGTGGCTGACTGATGGGGTGGCATGTAGCTTTGACAGGCTGTAAATTAGAGACGGAGGAACGCGTTGCCTCCAGTTTTACATCGCATTCCCTGCAACGATGACGAAGAAAGCTTCGAGATGGCTCGAGACGGCTCGTTTCGAGGTGTAATCCCATCTTCCTGCCAGCTTTTCATCGCTTCCGTTCTTACGTGCCTCGCCGTCGTGACGCTCCGTCGACGTGTCGAGCGTTCCGTTGCACAAACAACCCGCCCCGGAAAGTGGATCGCGAAAAACCGTCGAATTCGAGAGCTCACGTCTATACAGCATCCATGTTGGTTCCCCTATTTCGTGGTGAAAACCTTCCGCAAGCCTGTGTACGCTCGCGGACTCGCATATCGATAAACGATGAAAAGAGGTGCGATCCGCGTGACGGGAAGGATACAGGGCAAACAACCCTCCGGATGTTTTCTAAATTCGTCTGTCGATTTTCTTCGATGTTGAAATCGTTTGGAAAAAAGGTCACTGGTATTTTGTTATCGTGACGAGAAAAACCTGGATGAGTCGAAATTGATCGATCTCAGGTGACAAAGTTCTATTTCTTCAGATGGTAAGTCATCCTTCTCAACGTTGCTCTAATTTTTCACTTTAACGAATACTATTTCGAGGAAAGGGTTAAACAATTTCATTTGGTAATATTACTGATCGATAGCAGCGTTGGTAATAGGCAAGCTCCTCGTAATCGATATCACTGTTGCGTCTGTCAAATTTACCCTTCCGCGAACAGAATGCGGTGTAATTCCACTTGCTGAAACCTACCCTCGACTACCCCTTTCCCCCAGCTCGGGCCAAACAATGCGGAACCGTATTGGCCCGGTATCGTGAATTATTATGCTACAACGATTTAAGCGCATCAACTTTAGAACAAATGTAACAAATGAGCGAAGGGCAATGGTGTGCTCGTCGGAACAAAGTGCTGATACAAAAACGATGATGATGCATACTTTTTCGCTAGGGTGATGCTTTCGTTTAGATAGATTGCTGGTACTTGCGATTAAATGCCTTTTTTCGTAAACTGAGTAGTTTGAAATTCGATCTTTTTACTGTAAATTTTATTCAATTTATTTCAGAGGAACGTTAAAGATTCTCAGAAGGAAATTCCAAATAGAATTCCATTCGTTTGGTCGACGCAATAATTGCAGACTATTTGAACGGCTGTATGTCGCGTCAATTAACGTATACCGAGGCAAACGATTCGTAAGTGTAATTGGCGAGGTGATCGTTTCATTAGGACCCCGACGATAAGGCGAGAGACGTTCAAGAGCTGCTCTCGCATACCTTAACGTCCTAATTAGCCGTGATAACGGCGCGAACAAACGAAACGGTGCATTGTACCGTTGAAATTGATCTATAATTCACCGGTGGAATCTGCCACGTTGATATGCAGTACTGCATATCACGATCCCTGTGACGCTTTGTCAACAAATTAATTCGCGATATCTACGTTATCGCTATTCCCCGTCACGCACATGTGGCATTTGTTTGCACGGTTTATAGAATCATCGTTCTCGTTCGCTGGTGATTTATTCCTGGAATGAGGAAGTGTTCCCGTTAAAAGAATCATCTGGCTGATAAACAATCGTACTTTTATCTTCTTTTAAATAAACAAGAGGAACTACGTCTATTGAAAATCGACGAACTTACACGAAATTATGATTTTTCATAGAAGAACAGACTGGGATGAAGAATATAGTGAGAAATGTATGCTCAAGAACAGAATTTTACTGCCCTTCGCGGTAGGGTTTGACAGCCGTGATTTATTTTATGCCCTTAAATCGGTCCGAGCGTAATGGCGATGATTTATATTCAAGCAGTTGATTTTATTTTATTCTTCTTACTGCCGAAAGCTTGATATATCTACTGGTTGGAGAAAAATGATGAATTATCAAGTTTATGGAAAAAAATTGTGTATTATGAAATAATTTTAACCAAATAGTATATCCGTGCGACGAAAAAGAGATTCCCTCCCGACGTATACTTGGATATCGCGTTATCGATCAGCGGGTAAACCGTAAAGCCGATTCATGGAGAGCTGCGAAGACGGCACAATTTCGCGACGTTAACCCAGATCGTCGTCCTTGGAATTGGTCCAGCCATTTGGGCCGTGGTTGCCAGGAGACCTGGAGCCGGACTACGGCATCGCCATGGAAAATAGACGAGCAGCTTTTTGTCGCCACCCCTGGAACGAGCTTTCTGGCCGGCCGATGTCTCTCGTAAAGGGGATCAACGACGATTTTCTCGCCCCGTGTTGGATACAACGTTGACGCGACTCGACCTCTGAATCGCCGTATCCTCTCGTGAATCGAGCCCAGACGACGACTACGTCTGTTGGATAAACCCCTTGAATACGGGGTAAACTTGTCTGGGCCAACAGTGTCTAGTCTTTCACTGGCTTCCGGTGTGCTCGTTTTGTAAACTCGGCTAAACGCGATTTACGTGGTCGGATTTCCTGACGAGAATTCTTCACATTTTCGCTAAACGTTTCGCTATAATAATCGCTATAATAATCATCTCATCCAAAAATTACTTGAAATTATCGTGAAATTTTCTTACGTATCGCGTTATAGGGTGAAGTTTACGCAACTTCGATCACATGATTTACGGTATAATTTACACACGAGAGAAAGGGGAACAGAAAAGGGAAACCCGGATCGCAGAGTCTTTTCCACGGTCCGCCTCTTACGCGAATTAAAGTCCATTTAATCGAAACGGTGCGAAGGATGGTGAACGCAGTCGATTTTAATACAGAAATGGAGGCAATACACTCGGAGAGCAATAATTACATTACGCTAGCCGGGTTGTGTACGCTCGGTCATAATTCAGGAACCCATTGCCCATCTATTTAGACGTCCACGAACAACAGGGTGGCCCTTTATTTAAGTGCACCCCCGGCGTGTTCTTCCATTCGCGACCGATCGACGTATATCGACCGAGTCGACATACCTATTTATACCGTTTTTATCTTTAGATCATAGCCACCAGAAATAGGTAACAGATAAATTGATCACTACTTTGTAAGCGTTGAGCGGTGCCGTGACGATTAACAGGTGTAAAAATTTGTCAAAGAGTTGTCGGAAGGACGTGTTCTTTCGAGAGGATGAACGACCGATGGGTAAATCGTACGAGGACATATGCGGAGGGTGCATATCCTGTACCGGTGGATACTGCAGATGGAATCGGCGCGGAACGTTACACACTCGGCAGGAGCATCGTGCCGATCCTAATCCGATTACACGGCCCATTGAAGTCAGAAGTGCGATCTTTCGAGAGGGGACTAACGTAACGCGCTTGTTAAACGCCGTCCGTGTCGAAGGAAAATCGATATTTTCCGCGATGCGACCGTCCGGACGCAGGACGGGCACACGCGTTGCCAACCACCCCTGGTTCCCATTCGCCATTCGGCCAGCCTGCAGATAATCTGCCAGGAAGCTCGTTACCCTCGTATCGCGGAATTACCGGTGTCCTCGAATTTCCAGCCATGGGTTTGGTTATTCTGGCTGCGTGCAGCCTCTATCTACCCCGTCGCAAACACGCTCCCCGAAACGATCCAACGATCCTATCTGCAGCGAACTTTCAATACGGTTGTTTCGCGAACAAGATAAGTTTCCCGTCCCGGCCAAGAAAATTTATATGGAGTTCAGATAAAGTACAGGCTGCACGAGGGAGTACAATGCTGTTTCTATGCGAATAGTTCTCGAGATCTTGTTAAACAAGGGATTAGGATTGGTTTCTGATAGGCGAATCGAATGCTGCTTCGAATCGAAGGGTAGTTTTTCCAAAGTAAGGGATGAAATGACATTTAGATAATTTTCTTACTATTTGTTTGGATATCGTAAAAGAAAATCTATGGTGCATCGTGGTTCTATACTTCCGATTTAGTGTGCACAGATACAAACAAGCTAGGGGTTGGTTTTCAAACTCGCCCCGCTACAAAAGGACTCAGACTACGAAGGTTAACTCGAGTACACAATCGATCGACTCCACCAACGGAGCAATGTGCTCACACTGGTGGCCTTCTCTCGCGGTTCGCTCACTTTCCATTTCTGCGAGCCTGGTGCGACAGGTGTTACCCCGATTGCGCGAAAACAAAGTGTTCACCCCATTCCGACGCATCGTGCAAACGTACCGCCCTACCATTGATCCTTCTGTGCTTTTACCGTGACAAACTCTGTCGGAACTTGTGTATTTTCAATCTGAGAACATTGCCTTTGAAAAAAATACAAGTGTCGTTGGGTGAATTAGATATTGCAATGCACCACCTAACAAAAACGTCTAATTGTTAATTTTATTCAAAGTGCCACTGTGATCAAAGGACTCGATTAGATTTAATTGTTCACCGAAATAAACTACAAACACTAAGGTTCTCGTGCACCAATACTATCTCGATGTTAGTATGTAAGT
Organism: Osmia lignaria lignaria; assembly: GCF_051020975.1. NCBI lineage: Eukaryota > Metazoa > Arthropoda > Insecta > Hymenoptera > Megachilidae > Osmia > Osmia lignaria. The sequence goes on along the minus strand of NC_135033.1, from coordinate 8,038,787 downwards.
ACTTATACCATCCCTAGTCAGAATCAGCAGGCGATTCGTCAATCAGTAAGTTACGAGGGACGTGTCGAGTTTGCAAGGTCTCCCCCGTGGCTTATCAGCGTACGAAACGGACGAGAAATAAATCTCCTGCTACCCCGTTACCGGTTGCCCTCCTCGGGCCAAACTTCTGACTTCCGGTCGTCGCCGAGTGTTTATGCCTTCGAGAACGCGGAGAAACGAGGCGAGCAGAGAAAAACGTTAGGGAAGCATCGCGAGGAAGAGAAGCGAACAGGGGAAAGAAGAAAAAAGAGTTTACCACGCCACAGACAATGGAGCCCTTTTACGGTAAAAAGCAGTTACTGTCTGCGTTTGAAACTTTTCCCCTTTAGAAAAATATCACCTTCCCGACGCTCGGCAGACCAAATAAATGTATCCGCCTCTGTGTGCCTCGCCTACACGCCTTCCTCTCGGACCGGCATCCTCCTATTCGGATGCTGCGATCCGCCCGAGAACTCGGACCCGGCAATATCTCCGCGACGAGTGCCACCCTCTTCGACCGATTTCCAACCACCGACCTATCGATTCGTACCGCGTATTATTTCGGTACCCCACGGGTTCGCTGCAATGAAGACGCTTCGGTTTTTCAAGTATCCACCGTATTCCGGCCACGCTCGCTCATCGATCGCGTCTGCCCGCCACGACGCGAATGCGTTTCGATGAAATTTTCGCGTGCCGTCGCCTCGCGTCGTGCCCCGGTATCGTCTGGGAAAATGAGACACGCTGGACACTGAAGCGAACACGAGAGCAGACGAAGAGTGTGCTCGAGACCGGAGGTGGAAGAGTAAGGAAGAATGGAGCGTGAACTGAAGAGCAATCGAGAACACAGGGTGGATAAGAAGGAAGTGACGCAACGTTATTGAACAAGCGTAGTGTTTTAGGGTGGACGTTTTCAAGAACAGGGTTGAATCACATATTTCGTCACTGTATTCATAGATTTTTTAACAAGTTAATTATTTTAGGAATAATTTTATGAATTTGAATTTTGAGTTGAAGAAAAATAATGAATTTGCAACAAAGAGTCGTTTGTTGCGATGAACACTGATTAAGAAGAAAATTGTGAAGTCCGATTCCGACATAATTACACTTCATCATTGCTTTATAGTATTTCATCGTTATTATTCGCGCTACATTATGCAAGTACTTTCTGTAAACGCAAAGCGATTCGCAAATTGTCGTATACAATGCTGGAGTAATTAAGGATCCGTATTTCATTCTCTTAAATCACTCACTCGTTCACAATCGCACTTCTTCCTAATTACTCTCTCTCTCTCTCCTAACTTTGTTCCGCCCTCATACCTTTCTTTTCTCTTTTCTCTTTATCCTGTTCACCTCTTCAATCTCACCTCCCTCTTCTCCAACGACGTTTACCTTTGTACCACAAACAATCATTATTTCGCTCTTCATACAACAATCTATCGTTTCTTAACGCACTCAAATCATCGCGTTTCTTGTTTGAATGTACGAGGGGTATTTTTAACAGAAGAACAAATTTTAATTAAAAATTATCATTCGATTTTCCTATGAAATTAATGGCTTTTCTGAAGATTGAACACTTCATAAGCTAATATCCCATTTCATCAACGAAATACGACCCTTTTTTTGGCACACTTTGAGCAACTGGTAGGGTAGTCACCCCATAATCCACCCTGTCCTTTCAACGCGTCGCATTTGATTGATTACAGAAGCTAAATCGATTGTTTATTGGCAACTGATTGAGTACACTAATCTTAGAGCTTTCAATGCCATTATTAGAGAACCTGCTATTAACGATAATAATCAATGAACTTTTTTTTTTTCTTTTAACACCTGAAGTTAATAAAAGCTTTAAAATGTATTTCAGTATATTTATCTTATAATACTAATATATCGTCACAGCCAGTTTTTAGATTCTCTTTTCTATACACCTCGATTTACATTCCCTACAATATCATCAATCATAGCGCAATGAGCTCAACATTATTATCCCCATAATTCACAGAAAACCCGGTCGAATATACTATTACACACTTCCACCCCCAAAACTGCATCAAACGTTCCAACTGTACCTAAAGATGATTAATATGATTTCGTTGATGGCGGAACGTGAAATATGATACTAAATTATAAATTGCTTAAGGCTGCCTAAATCATTAATTTGCAAATGCATTCCTGTCACTTATTTTTAAATTACTAGTCAGCATTTTCTATTTTTCAAAATCGCACGATGAAGGGTAGGTGAATCGATGAAAGTTTTACCAAAAATTACTTTAGCCCTCAAAGGTGAAAATTTCAAAAATGAAGGATTCAAAGGGTTAGAATAAAAAAGCAGATCTCATCAAGTAGATTTGGAAAATAACAATTACTGGCATAGAAATGTTTGTATCAGTTGCTTTTTCTTCTCAATTCCTATGGATGCGCCTGCGTGTCGTGTTGTCTCCGTTCCTACCCCATCTATCCTCCTCCTTTTCTTGCTTTCCCTACTTTCCACCGCCTCTTTCTCTCGTATCATCGGCGACGACCGACGTCGTCCTTGTTCCAGCTATGCGAAACCCTTTTGAACGGTGGCGCCCGCCTGGCTGCCTGCCTTACAGGCGCCAGCAAACCTGCTCCAATACGCGTACAGGGACACCGAGTCGGAGGACAGACGAACACAGAGTTCATCATTCATTTTCCAGCTCGGTGCGACCTCTCCTTTTCCACGTTCTTCAGCTTCTTCTTGCAGTTTTTCCTTCCTTAGGTGACCATCTACTCTCAGGAGGATCGAGCTGTTTAATCGAATGTACTCGGTCTTCTGAATTAGCATTTTTAGGATTCACGAACATAGAATCGTTGGGGGATCATTTTTAATCGTTTCTTTTGTCCAAACTTTTTGATAACCAGTTCCTTGGATAAAATATGAAACGGTGGTTCTGTATTTCTTTTACCTCCTGCGTTTGTCGTTTCTAAAAGTAACTCTTTCGTGCTAGAAAACAGACTATCCGATAATTGTATCCTTAAATAGAAGAAAAAGAAACGGAGAACCGTACACTGTTGCGATAATGGAGGAATTTTTTAATCTCACAAATTGCTTTGTTCGATGTAAAACACTTTATCGTCGTGAATATTTTCTGTCGTGTCTTAATTAAACTTTCAACCTCCAAACGATCTTTCTATCTCGGTTTTCCATCTTCATCTTCCTGTGTTTTATTTTCAACGTTATTTTTAACCGTTGAAAATATACATTCGCTTTGTTTCATTAAATTCCCATTGCATTCCATTGTGAATAACATTTTGGCCCGAAATTAATAATTAAATATAGATTCAATTGCTTTCACTTTATCTCGTTTATTTTCAATTTTATCACCGATTCGTGTCGTGCGTTTACGCGTTAAGAATTTTATTAGAATCGACTTTTGCTTCTTATTTTAGATACAAGGAAAATTATGGGTCAAGTGTCGCAACATTTTCCTGCTGATACCTAATTTTCTTCATGTATTCGTGCTCGAATTTTCTTCTTACGTTTCATTAAGCGAATTAACTCGTATTAAGGCGGATGCTCGAGCCGTCTGTGTATCGAGCTTTAATTAAATCGCTGTACAGACGGCTGGGCTCACTTGACTCAAGACCGTTTCGAACGTTTCGTGGAATTTCAGTCAAGAGTTTCGCGGTAGCCTCGAAAACAGCGGCTTCTCGGCTGCACAAGACGTATTCCCGCCAACTGTTCATTCAAGATTGATCTTAGAAATGATTTATCTCGCTCCCGTCGCCATCTGTTTTCCTCCAGATGCTTTTTACTCCTCGTTGTTTCCGTTCGGTCTCGATGCGAATATTGGAGAACTTCCGTCCAGGATTTCGTGCTCCTGCTGGAAAGCAAATTCTTTAACACGTGTATATCCTATCCAGTGTGACCCCGATTTCGTGAAACGAAACGGTTCATTCGATAAGAGCCCCGAGGAAGCGTGGAACAGCGCATCGTTTGTCCTCTCATAAATTTACTTATCCCTTCGCGAGTTTCTCCACCCTTCATTTTTGTTTATTCACCTCGCTAGCTGTTCGCCTCGTTTCTTTCTCTCCCTTTCGTCTCATCCATCCACGAAGATTTAAGTGTTTAATAACGGCCACCCTCGTCGAGAGACGATACAAGCATCACGAGCATCGTTCAGCTTTCCGTCTTGAAGCTCTTCTATTTCCTCCTCTTCACTTCGATATTTTCCTTTTTTACCACTTCCTCGGCATCTTCGTAAATCGACGAATTTCCAGGCTACGACGATTATTAATCGTGGCTGTCGTTACGACGCGTTGCTATGGGAAATGAATGTAGAAAAGAAAGAGAGCGGAGAGATAGAAAAGAATAAAATCATCTGAAATATTTTTCTTCCCGAGGAACGTCCCCGTCGGGGATGCGAAACTCGCTGTTTTCTCGCCAGAAGCTCCGTTTCCTCTTTCTCCTCGACGAGATCTGAAACTCGCTGATACCTCGATGAAGAACGTCCGACACTTTGGCAAAACCGAGATCCACTTTTGGTGTTTGCTTTAGTCTCGAAGAGCGAGAAAAGCCGTGGGTCGTGGAACCTCCTTTGAAGCGTATCAAGGGACAAGCTAGCCGAGAAAGTTCGCGGACGCGAGTGTCGTCCGATGAATAGCTAAAGGGTAAGATTAACATCCCCGGTAAACCTTTCACGCGGTTTCTTTCACGACGAAACGTTTCGCTTCGTCGGCTAAGCTTAATTAAGAGAACGAACGATCCTGCCTGTTTACCACTGCTGAATCTGTTTGACGTTCGTGACTGACGAGTCCCATTGCTCGGTCGAACGAAAACAAATTCTTTCGAGGCAGGCGCGAGAAAATTCCAGCACCGATGTAATTCATTCGAGTTGTAAACAGGCCAATGACAAACGACAAGAGCGTGCACGAACCGTTCTCGTTCCTTTCTCGAGGCAACGGGTCAACGGTGTAGCACAACGCGTTTTCCGTCCACACGAGAGACGCGAAGAGAGCGAGGAGGTAAACCACGAAAGGGTCGCTGGGTTTATTTGAACAGCGATACTACGATGGGAAGGGGTGGTGTGTTTTTCTAAATAAAAGAGAACCACTCGAGAGGGACCAGTGACGTTTCGACGAGACCATGTTTTCAACGCGTTCGTCGAACCTTTCGTTTCGTCGACGCGATCGTCTCGGACGATTTTTCACGGGAAAGCGGCGGAATCTCCGACGCAAGCTACGGATTTTCACGCGGAGAATAGCGGTGCTTCGTCAGGTGCAACGGTTGCATGTACACGTTGCATTATCGCGCATTTCATTAAGCCAGAACTATCCCTGACAGCTATATTTGCATGGCTTCGGTACGCGCATCTGCGCCATTAACCCTTTCCCTATGAATTACGTGTACGTTCGTCCTCGAGAACCGAGTGTTAATTGGGTACGGATATTCTTCTTGCATAATATCGTCATTTGGATAGCACTTTGCTCTCTGGCAAAATCGAGGATTTTTTCATGCAAGTTCTGAATTTCCCTGCATCTAAAACCTACTTTCGCGTCCACCGCTGCATCTAGTTAGAAAAAGTTAAGAAAAGTTACGAAGGTTTTCCAGGGCTAAACGCTCCGTTACTCGGTGCTCGCGTCGACTTTCCAAGGATTTAAAGGTGAAATTATACCCTTAGTCAATTTTTGAAATGAGAAGAAAGAACAGTTTGAAACTTTAATCTGAATTTTGATCCTCGCGTGCATGCAGTGAATCACTAGATCACTGATTGTGAAATTGAAATCAGCGAGTGATTGAATCACTGAATCAGTGTATGCACATTTTTTCAAAAGTGTCGACACAACTGGCAAATAAGTAATAAATCTTGGCGATACTCAGGAAACGTCGTCGCCTGCTGAAAGTGTACCGCTCGAATGTCAAGTACCATAAAGTGCATTCGTCGGACCCCTTTAAGGGGGAAAACGGTGATGTAGTCGTACGTGATAAAGGAGTGAAAACTGACGCGTTTTCCCCGAGAAGATCGTTTAAATTATTAATTCTTTGGTTGTGACGAGATAAGAACGATAATTGTCACTGAAGAGGACAAGGTTGTCTAGTTCTCCCCAGCTCTCACGGGCCGATTCCGTTGGAAATGTAAATCCCTTATCTAATGTTCTTCTGTTTGCTTGATAATGCGCGACACGAATTTGATTAAACGTGTTTTCCACGAGTCTCGAGTACACCTAGTCGCTTGTTTTGGTCGTTGAAGAGTTGGTTGGATTGTAAAATTAACAACGTTGCACTGTTGCACGAATAAACACGATTTCACGATAACGTAGCGACGGTACAAATCGAATTAAAGTTAATTGAATAATTTAATTTTGCGGAATTATGCAACAGAGCAAAAATGTTCTGTTGTCAGTAGGTCGATTTGAAAGTTAATATGTAATTCACTACAAACGTAGTAAATGATTAAAATAATTAAAGGATTCGTTTAGCGAGAATTAAAAAAGCGATTAATATCAGTGGCGCCAAGCTAAGTATCATTCGCGTGACAACGTCCTCTAATGCAAGGGACGTCTCCTAATGTCTTGAAAAAAGTCGGAAACATTCCCTGTTGAATATTCAACGAGAAAAAGGAGTAAGTATGCGCAAGGCCGGCGCATTCTCTAAGAGGTGTATAAAAATGCAAGGATGCGCGTAAAACAGTGAAAAAGGGAAGAAAAAAAAAGTAACGGACGAGAGGAAGAATCGGTTGATTTCGCGGAGAACCGCGAGATCGTGGCTTTCCCACTCGCTACCTCGTTCGTACCTGCGTGTCGGGTAGCGTACCGGTGGCGCCCGAAGACGGCCGAGTAGGACCGAAGGCCGAGCCGAGCGCGTACGAGCTGCTCCCCGCTACAGTCTGAAATCGGCTAGCGTGACGATACGACGTGCGGGCAACAGTCGTTCAGAACCGATGTCTTATAACGTTTTAACTTGATCGGTAGGTCAATATAATTGTACGATCTCGGGAGCTACGTGTGCCAGTGTCAGTGAACACGGATTTTGTGGTTAAAGAAACAAGAACAATTCAGAGAGACTTACCGTCCAGTGCAAGAAGAGGAATTCACTGTCACGATGGCAGCTCACGAGCATCATCGGGCTGCTGCTACACTCGCTGTCCTTGTAATATTGCCGTTAATGGGTGAGTGTTTGACAATCTATCACAAAACTTGCACGAAATGCGAGCTACCGTACAGACACGTGCACGTTCCCACAAAGTTTTTGCGCTTTCCCCGAGAGGCAGCGTCACCGCGGTATTCTCACTGGCACGCGATCGTTCAGCAGGTGGTTAACCAACGCGCAGTACCGTGGAATTCAACTGAAATGTCCGACGCGATAGGGACGCTGGAATTTCGATTCGATCGAGTCCGTTAAAAATCCAACCCGCTTGAACTTGGCTAGTTCTTTCTCGCGTTGGCGGTGCGCGCCAAACTCGTACGAATTCAAATGCTCGCTAGGCGTCGCAGTCGGCGTAACCGATGTGACACGTAAATCCGCCTTTATGCGACTCGACTAGGCGTGTTTTTACTGTTGCGTGACTACGTGTCCGGCGGTGGTTAACGTTTTCGGTAGCACCTGTGCGACGCTTACAAGTGGCCACAGATGTGCGCACACCGGATAATGGAGTTCATCAACTTGGCGTCAGCAGCGATGTCAAAATGCGACGCTCGATAGCGTCAATGAAAGCGATAGTATCAGCGTGTAATCTATCGACGATGAGTCACTGTTCGACGCGTACAATCATGTACAGTAAAGAGGAAAAGTCAGATTCGATTACGCGGTTTATTAACCGCAAACTTATACTTTTCCAGTAACGATATTTCTCTATAATCGTTTCTCCCATTTAATCTATCGTTAGCAGTAGATAATATCGTCTTTAGTACTGCTCCAATTCATCATACGACATTTTCGAACGACTCGGTACCAAATCGTAGAAGAAGCATAAATACCAATTAGTAAAGTTCTCGAGTCGGTCGAGGATAATATTCCTTCTTGTAATCTCGATATCCTCGCTGGTACCTGAGAAAGATGGAGTTCCGTTGGATAAATGCCTGCCTAAGCAAAGTCTCCCGACACCTGAACAAACGATCGTGTTGCACCTGTACGGGCGCCTAAGTAGGTGCACCTTGCACGGGACTCGGCTTTCCGCTAACAATAACCTGACCTCCAAGGGGACGCGGGGGCCCCCTGGTTGCTCCCAAGGGAATCAGGGAAACGTAACCTGAAAGTCAGGCTCTGTTGCATCGCCTTTGTGTTGTTCGTGCGTATTCCGTGAAATTGCAGCGACGGCCTCGGTACACAGTCGAATATACCTGTCCGAATGGCCGGTGCAAATTGCCTTTGGTAGGAAGGCTACACGAGTTCGTTCTCCCTTTCGTTTTCGATCGTCCATTTATGAAGCCCACCACCACGGACTCTTCTTATTCTTCGATGTTCCCCCCGGTCTCCGTTTCTCGGGTCGCTTCAGTCCGGTTTCGTCGAGTCGCCTCGGAATCGCGCTGGGACGCGTCTTTTCTCCTCTTTTTGTCTCGTTGTCCCTATGAACGTGCCTCTGCTCGCTCACCGGTTGTAATTTATAAATGGCCATCGCCAGAGAGACGGGAACACGCGGTACCGTTTCGGCAGACCCCGTTTCACTTTCGGCGTGTACATTCTCGTGCAACTTACGCTTCCCATAACGCATTATTTTCAAATTTAATCTTATAGCTTGCCAGTTTGTATTATTCACTTTTCCTGGAGAAAATAAATGGTGGGGGAGACTCCACCCTCTACCAATTGAGGTCGAAGTTGCGCGAGAGTGTACATAGTGCTCTAAACTTCCAAGAAAGGCGTTAGCCGTGTAACTTCTTTCTCCTGAAATTTATTTGTCATTGTTCGAGCCCGACTATGACTTACGCATACCGGAATATGCATCCGTATTCTTTTTGGGACCTTTCTGCTGGCGAACACAAAGCCGATCTCGGGGAGAAAGTGTCGCAACGACAATGGTGCACGTTCGAGACCGTGAATAGACGGACGTCGCGAGATTCTCTACGATTATACGCTTGTCGAGTCGAAAACTTGTCCGGGGTCGAAGAAAAAAAATATTAGATGAGTCGTGGATAATCTTCCGAATTCATTTTCCATGAATTCATGAAATCGTGTTCTTTGGAATGACGCTTGAATCAAAATATACGTGCAGATATTTCTCAGGAGAGAATAGACAGCATCGTGGTTGACCTTTTTCCTCGTTTCTCTGTTGTAAATGGGATGCAGAAACGCGTGCCCCGGGTACCTTCTGGCGTTTTTTATTTATTTATTTTTTTTTTTTCTCCACCCAAGCCTCGTCACCCGGTGCATGAACCCACACGCGAAGGGTCATCGATCCTCTTTTTTTTTTTTTCTCGTTGCATTGTTACGCGATGACCCGTTCCTATGGACCCATGGATTCCGGGGCCATTAAAGTTCCTTTCTCCGGTTTACCATTATCGTGTCGCATAAATATAACGAAGCAACCGTTACACCTTTTTAGACCTTTTTTTTCCCGTGCTCTCGAACTCTCTATTGCAGCTACCTTGTAAAACGTTGCTCGGTTACATCGATAAAACTCGGTGTCCCCCGCTAACGAGCTGAACCGAAACGGGACTTAGAGAGCGTTAGAAAATTTTTTCGTCCGGTTACGCCCAGAAAAGCCACGGAAGGAAAAACTAGCGATCAAATAAAGTGGTAACAATAAAAGCTGAGGGGAGAACGGTTGAGCAGAAGCGCGGATAGTCGCGAGAAACCCTTGATTATGGTTATTACGTGGACCGGGGATAAAATACTCGTCGGAAACCGAGGAACTGCTGTGGCGCCGTTTAACGAGTCGTAACAGGGTTCACTCTCTCTCTCTCCCTCTTTTTTTTTTTTTAACTAATATGTTCAACGTCGTCGTAAAAAAGAAGCTGCTTTTCCGGTGGAAAGACAGAAACGGACGGAAAGAGCCAGGGAGCTCAAGTGGTGAATAAACGAGGAGAAAAATACTTGGTACGCTCGCTTTGCGTTTCCACGTTCGATAATTAGCGATTTTTCGGCAGGAAATGAAAAACAAACAAAGCTCTCGGGGCTCGTTTCAACAGTGCTCTTCGCTGAAATAACCGGGAAATTGAGGGAGCCTCGCCGCCCCCCTAGATGAAATAAAAACGATCGTTTCAGATCCGTTTCGCCTAGAATAACTTTTGTATTTCAGTTAAATTTAAGCTTCGTCAGAAATTGATGTTATTTATCCTCATTTGCTATCGTCGGTGATCAATTAATTCCACGGTATATTTAAACGTTTCGTAGATGGTACAGGAATTATTGCATAATCCTTAGGCGTCGTTCCTGTTTTCATTGAACCTTAGTTACGTTCCGTCGTACGTTCCTCAGTCGTTTACAAAGCGCGCGATTCTGCTGTGTTTTCGAATCGAGCGTTCAGACAATTTCGAAAGGGATTTTGTTGGAATTTTTGTTATTTCTTTCCGTGGATCGCGTTGACATGGCATTTTATAAGTAGAACGTTTATTGGCGTCGTGGTGTCGAGTGATGCAATGCCTAATAAGATAGTAAAACTTTGGCGTCGGTGTTTTTCTGAGATTACAAAGGTGGTGGTACTACGTGGGTACTGGAAAACGTATCATTAGAAAATATGTGATTTTCTTAGGGTACACTTATGTAGTTTAACATTCAAATTGATCAATGCAACATTAGAAATGCATTTTTTCAGTAAATGGTATTTGCTTCGCTTTTTAGTTTAATGAAATTTTAATTTTAAGATCTATTTTTTTATGCAAATTTTATATTCTATTCGAGGATAAGAATAGATGGGTTTTAATGTTGAGCTCATTCAATATAATAATTAATAGTTTCCGGAATAAGAAACTTCATTTACTACTTTGTTAAACAATGTACTTCCCATAGTTATCGTGTTATAATTACAAAATATAGTATCGTATTCTCTTTAAGGTATCGTACTTTCTAATGATTTGAAAGTTCCACAAATTACTAATACGCATAAGCAACAGACTCTGAAACTGATGAACGTTTCAAAGGCACTGGATACTATGAACTTGGGGCATTATATTAAAATCAGGAAACAGTAATTCCCAACGAGCCTGCCTATCGATCTTAATTACCGGCATTAACGAGAACAATTTATCGAATGCTCGAACGGAGCCGTGTTCAATTATATTTCAACGTGAAACGTCGTACAAATTGCTTAATAAAAGGGGACTGGGGACAAAAGGAGCAGAAATCGATGCACCTTGGAACACGGAATTCCTTTTCCATTTTAATAAAGAGCACCACGATAATTTCCGTATCATTAGGCGCGGACCACTTAACGAGAAGTCGACCGATTGACGGAGACACGTTTTTAATTATCGTTTCTGATATTCCTGTACGATATTTCGCCGAAAGGGGCGGCGAAACATAGTCGGAGGAATGTTCAATTCGCGCGTACCAAACATTAATCAACCGACGAGGATAAGGGATGGTGGAGGGGTGGAGGGAACCGCGGTTCATTCAAAATCGTCGAACAGAAATAATTTTCACCTGCTGTTGTTCTACTGACAATCGAACAACTGATGAAACTGAAAACCGTTCGATAGGTACTTTGTCGAATTCGAGGAAGAAAGAGGTAGATGCACCTGATAATTCACTCCATTTTTCAAGAATACATCTATAACTATTGATCATCGAATAAAACGGAGAATGGTAATGGCAATGCAGAAGTTCACGAACGGGTTAATCCCACGATACTAAACGTTTTATCTCGAAACGACCTCCTCTTTCTTGCATTTCCCGCTGATGGAGATTCTTGGATCGCGTTGCCGCGTAATCTCGACGCGATCCAACTCTACTGTATTATTTTTCAAGCAACGATATCGCGGGCAGTTTGCGTTCGAATGACCCGGTGAAATCGTTGACCCAATGGGAAATTTCGCATTTGGCTTGGCGAATATCGTTCGGGTTCCGTGACGTTATTAATGGCAGGCTATATCGAGTGGTATTTCCGCGGTCGCGTACAACGTTATTGTTGACATTTGAAAATGTTCAACGGCTGTTAACTGCATTCACTAGCGTTTGCACGCGTTTCGAGTGATTTTGCAGGCTGAAATTTGTGAAAAACCGTATAGTTAATTTTTCTCCTTCCCTGCCGGAGTTGGAGTGTTTTCGAAACGAAATACACAGAGAGCTCGCGAGTGAAAAGCAACATCAATGAAAGTCCTCTTCGCGTTCTCTGGCGTCACTTTTCGAGCACAAAGGTGTCCGTTTCCGAACGTTGCATCATTGTCAGTTAACAATGTAGCGTCGGGTCGCTTTGTACAGTAGCACGCGTCTCCACTTAGCCTCTTGCGTTTCGAACTATTAAGTTTCCAAACGAAAGTTGAATACGGCCTCGCACCTCTTTCTCTCTGCATAGAAGGAGTTATTCAACAACGAGCGAACGAGAAAGTACGATGACTCCGTGTCCGGTGAATGAATGGAAAGTCAGTCAGTCGGGTCGGATAACGTTGCATCCGCGTTGGAATCGGTTGCAAGCGTTTTGTGACCGCTCCGTACAAATCCCGTTTGCTGGTCAGACTTCTTAACTCGACTCGAACCAAGGATTCGATGACGTCACTAGACTGCCCGTAGGATTAACTAGCTAAATACTTGACGGGAATTTAACTGACGCCCACCCACGAATCTCGGGATGGATGAGCTACCGACCGGAGTAACTTACTAAAATAACAGCCGGCTGTTATTTAATCACGTGCATATGGACCATCCACCATGGAACAAAGTGTTCCTTTGAGACTTTTCAAGCTTTCACGGGCCTCGTTTGTTACGCTTCAGGTTGATACTGTTTGAGGTTTTCCGGACATAATCCGCTGTGTCCAGAAGAAAAATTTTGCCATCCTTCTGGCAAACATTTTATAGATTCATTAGAGGATTGAGGATGCGCTGGTAGTGGTTAAGTATTAAAAAGAATTCGAACTGTTTTATTTCAATTCTTTTCACTTTGATGCGGATAGTAACGAAAGGCTTAAAGAATCGTCCAGGAATTCACCGTTTTTATCTCCGCGAATCATTTAATTCCAATAATCCACGTCTAAGATAATTAGTATTTTTCGCGATCGAGGTTTTATCGGCGCCTAACCGGCGTCGTAATTTTTACGATCGAGATCGTTGATTAAGGTATCCGTGTTTTACATTGTCGTAAAAACGGACGATTTGATCGTGCATCGAATAAACGTTGCGTTCTCTGTCAGGATTGAAATTACGCGGCTTGTTTTACGATCGTTACTTTCACGGTCCAAACAAATTACGTTTATCCGCGGATACATTTCTAAGCCATTCGATTCGATGATTCTTTTTTCGCGATAGCGCCAGGAGAGCCCACTCGACTTCGAGCATTACCCTCCGTTCACGGAAAAATCGTTATCGTAGAAATAGGCTGTAATTAAAATATTCCGACCAGATGACGTTTCCTTCTCGCGCCGCCTTCGACGTTTGTTCGAACGAATTACTAACCGGAGAAGAGGAAGTCGTTGAACCTGCTGGCCGCTCGAGAGGACGATATTACATTTTTCTGGAGGAATTTCGATGCCGAGGATATTGTTGATTCTCATTCTGCATGCCGTTCGGTCAGATGAGAATAGTTGTTATTAAGTTTGATGAATATTACGAATAACGAGCGTTCGAGAAATCTCTCGTGAATATTTCCTTGGGAAATTAAGTCGTCTGGGGGAGGTTGATTAACTCGAATTGAGGACATCGTTCGAGTGGCTTGCTTGTACATCTTCGTTTCTCATCGTGGCGATAATTTTTTCTTTCAATTATTATTCAATACATGAATTGTAAATGAAAATGAAAAACGAGTTAGTTAATTTAGCATCATTTTCTCGATAATTACATATTTCTTCAGAAATAAATTTTATCATTGACTGTATGTACGATAGTTGAGATCATTAGTAGATTGATAAAATTCCTGAGACTATTGTGAATTATATTTACAATGTTATCTCTCGAAGAATTCACGATACGATATTTACGATCTATTTCCGTTATCGATCAATTCGACGTATTTGTTGATTATTCGAATAAATGAAATCTCTGAGTCACTATAAGACAGACGAATTCGCGTGAAAATTCATGCGTCAGTCAGGCATGACTGACGCATCTCGCTCAGAGTGTTAAAAGTGAAAATGAATAAAAACTATCATCGATCCGGCAACGGTTTGAAATGGAAAAAGAGGAAAATCAGCGTTTCGCTAGCGAGAAGCTTGAAATTCAATTCGGTTACACCCCTTCCGAGCGTGGACGGCTCTCGCAAACGAATGTAAAATTAATTATCCCCTTAATCGTGTGGCGGACCGCGTGTGCGAGATTCGGGACCGGTTAATTTGAATGCTCGTCAAAGTGACGGGACTGGTTGGTCTGCTGCAGAATCGTCGGACGACGCACAATCGGGACGAAAAATGGCAAATAAGAGAGAAAGAGCTTACGAGGATGAGGATGGTCGAGGGAATATCGAGTAGATGGGTGTATAAGGAAGAGAGAAGGTGGAGAGGAGAGATAGGGGATAGATAAAAAGGAAAGGAGACCTGGCTGGGTTTTGTGAAAACCTGTTCTGGGTTTCTGCCAGCAACCTGCCGTGTGCACCTGTAAGGACAAAGGGAGTTTTGAGCAAGGACCCTTGTCCGCTTTTCAACGACCACCTTAGGCCCTTTCCCTTCGAAATAGATCCGTCCGAGGACTACCGTTACGTGTACAGGGTGTCCCGGTTGTTCGACAACTTCGTCAATCTATCGTAGGAAATAATTAATGATTAAATATTGTTTTGACCTTTGCTCGTATCATAAAAACTGCAGCGAGCTCGTGAATCTTTTCACATTGAAAATAAGAGCCTCGAGTATTTTTAGACTGTACTTGTACAATGACGAAAGCAGCAGGTGTTAAATGAAAAGGGGTTTCCTAAAAGACATAAACATAGATGTTTATTTGCATTCAAATGAAATGTGTACAGTTTGAAGCAGAGTTTCATTTAACTTTCTTTGTGTGTCTCTATTTTCTGGGAGACAGAGAAGACGTTGAGTACACATTTCTTGTAAATTGTTCCATTTACTGGAATATATTGTTTAATAGTTAGAAATGGCAAATTTGGAATGTTCTTAAGGATTAAGCTTTACATTCAGATACTCTGATGCTTCTTTCTGCCCGTCTATCTCCTTGAAGCTTCTGTTCTTCTTGTATACAGCAGACAAAAAGCTGGATCGATTGAATTGTCATGTCATTGTTATTCAAGAGGGGATTTTCATTTACTAAATGGACCGGACGACCTTGTTTTTCTGCCGATGGAATTTCTGCAGGGTATACAGAATCTAGCCGAAGTTGTCGGACAAGGAAGAAAATTTCGACCGTTTCATTGGTAGGAATAATAGAGGAAGATTTATTTGGTGAAATGGTCCGCGACGGGGGTGGCTTTTCTTTTCCTCGCTGGAAAATATATTCACGGTATGGAACGTCCATTCGCGTCACGTACCCTTCCAATAATTCAGTCTAACGTCGGACTGAAAAATATAAATTATCCAAACGTTTTCATTGTTCATAATAGCAAATAGGATAACAAGAATCCAAGCGAAGATTCTTTCGAACAAATGGGGCGTAGATAAACGTAGTGCCACTTTGTGTAATCCTATTGTGATGAAGCTAACTGGTGAAACGTAGAAATCGATTTCGAAGGCTTGGAGCATTAATAGGAACGCTAATCGACGGATTCGTAATCCTTTCAATTGAAAAGGGTACCGCGATCCAACCAGAGTACATTATTTTCTTGCAAGAAATTGAATTTGATTTCATCGAAACGCGTGCTCCACAACCGAGTTTCTGTCTATTAAAAAATAGCCAGCCAGGATGAAATCATTTCGTTTTTCACAGACGGTTATAATAATAGATACACCGTTCCGTTTCATTTCGTTTTCAATTTCTCGTTTGCACAAGTGTATTTTTCTGATTTTTCAATCCCTGGAAAAACGTTTATTTTGCACTGGAAAAATCAACGTTCCTTTCTCTTCGCCGAGAATAACATCAATAAACTGATGCACAATTTACGAGAATTTTCTTTCAATCGTTGCCAGAACGTTCTTCATTTCACATTCGAACGATGGTTTATCTGTAAAAATACTTTGAAAAACACGTGAGTTACGTTCGAATGCCTGTGGGAGTACTGTCATCTATTTATATCTGACCGGATTGTAAAATGAAAAGATAGGTGGCGACGAGAAGAGGAAAAATAAGCAGAAATAAAGCAAACTATTTAACACGATTACGATCCCATCAGCGTCAGCCGGATCATCGGAAAGCTCCGTTCGTAGGATAGGTAGATCTTTTTAGCTCATCAATTTCTTCCCTCGACCTTGTCTCTCCCCTCGCGATAGACAAACTCGTCGACGGGTCGTCCGATAATGTCGAACGGTTATAAGACGTCTATATTTGCGTGGAGGTCTAACCATGGTTCGATCCACCTTGCCATCCCGAACGACTAATGGGACTTGACGCAGAGGCTGGTCGTTAAAGTGGCAGGTCAGCCGTGACACCCCAAGCTTCGCGTTCCCGTCTGCGCGCTTCCGTTACCTTTCCTTCCACTTCGTTTTCGCGTGAACTGGATTAGAACGAACTTGGCCTGGCCTGCCAGGGCGGTTGCTCGCGCGGCGTGCTCCAAGTCCGTGGGAATCGGAATAACGGGGCCGAAGAAAAGGATCAGCGAGCGGATCGCTTAGCGGAGATAACGACCAGTCCGACGTTCAACTCTCCTCCTTGGTCAGCTCGAGGTCTAGGATCGTTAAAACTGCTTGTCGCCCCGTGAAATCCTTGCCCCGAGGATCGTGGTCGAGGATATGCACTCGAAACGCGAAAAAATTTGATAAAATGAAACGGAAACGAGTATCGAGGCGACCGATTGCCCGCGAAATTGTATCCAAAGAGATAAATTCCGAATAATGGAGCACCCGTTTCTCAGCTTATCCGGATCTTAAGATCTATTTAAATTCCGAGTAGAATCTGTGAGACGACTGGAAAGGACGAAAATCTACCCCAGGCACGCGAGATAAGGGTACGGGTAAAGACTTTTAAACGACGATCCTTTATTAACGGGCCGTGGGGGGTAATAAACGGTTATCCAGCGAAAAGCTCCAGAAACACGGGGATTTTTCTCGTTTCGACCGGAAGAAGAATCGTTGTATTCTCTCGGTCTTTTCTTTGTTCGCGACCGATTCGAGCGTACCGAAGCCTCGAGGCTTGCTGGCTGCTTTATTGGATCAGCCAGAGAGAGAGAGAGTGAGAGATAGAGAGAGCGTGTTCGATACATTTAGTCGGGATAATTAAAGTACACGGCTAGCACTCGAGACACGAGCTGGTAAATGTCACTGGTCCCGTATTGTTGTTCAGGGACAAGCACGACGATCGTAATCGTAGTGACGTGTCTTCATTCATGCAGAATTCTTAGAGGGATCGGTCACACGCGAACGGATCCACGGAATTTCCGGCGTTGATCGATTCAACGTGGCGCCGATGCAGATTCCTCGATGTAACAACCCTTTTTTTTCTTTTTCATTGATCGACCTCTTTTTCACTGCAACCCTTCTCTGCGGTTTCATTTTTTATCTTCGCTTTAATGGTTGCCTGCGGTTATTTCTCGATGCAATTTATTTGTGAGAATCGCTATTTTTCTGCCCTTGTTAACAGGCAACGTCAATATAAATTGCTCGTAAATACGGTGTACAATGGTGTTTTGATGCCGATGGGAGAATGGGATTTGTCGCGGTAATTAATCTGAATAATTAGTTTTGTTTTGAGATTTCAAGGGTTTGTCGAGCGCCAATTATATCTGTTCATTAACGAAAGATAATGAACGAAATTTGGACAAGTATCGGTTCGTACGATTATTTTAGAACAACTAGATACTTCTACGAAATAAAAATTTCACGATATGTACTTCGTTATTGAAGTGAAAGAGAAAAATGTATAAAAATTCTCGAAAACTCGTTATATGAACGAAATACCACAAAGTTTCGTTGTCAAAGAACGATGGTCTCTTCCTAGTTGAAATTACAAAGAAATCGCTCGAAGCATCGTTGGAAAAGCTCGCGGATTCCCGTTCAATTCGACCGGTAACAAAGACGAAAGCGATTATGCCGTTGTATCGTGAAAACGTGGACAAATAACAACGGGGGCCGGACCCGATTCCTTTTTATGCCGCGAAACGTGCATTTTTCCTCTCGGTGTATATTTTTTTTGTTCCTTCGCAACGATATCGAGCGAATCGAGTTGCAACGGAGAATTCGTGACGTCCGATAAATATTTATCCTTCGCCCGGGGCTATTACCGGCAAATATTTGGTCGCATTTACGCCGCCAACAGCGACAAATAATAGCAAGAGGGGGATGGTTGTCTCGTCGCTGTATGAACCTATGTACCTATAAACGGAGCCGGCCAAGCGAATAATTTATCACTGCTACCCCGGCCATCGAGATTTGCATAAAACAGGGCTTTTCG
Organism: Osmia lignaria lignaria; assembly: GCF_051020975.1. NCBI lineage: Eukaryota > Metazoa > Arthropoda > Insecta > Hymenoptera > Megachilidae > Osmia > Osmia lignaria. Next base: position 8,020,246 of record NC_135033.1, on the reverse strand, counting down.
CGCGCGAATCGATCGAAAATTGCGACGTTCGCTCTGTCGCACGTGGCGGACACCCTCGACCCTATGTTTCGGATGCTACACACACCCCTTGTCTCTCCGCGTGATATCGGCTTGTCATGGATGCACTTCGTTCGTGAATATCTTTATGAAACGTTACATCGCGAGGATTTGCAGGATTTTTCGTATGCGCAGGGGTGGCGAGAATAGTAGACTATTTCAATGGACATGCCGGATTATTGTTATCTAAACGGTTCGGGATTTTAGTGAAGGGTTTATTTTTTACAGGGTGTGTTTGTTTGCTGATAGTCTGTAACGTTGTTGAAAGAAGCTTTGTACTAATTTTCAATATTTATCGAAGGTGTATGAATTTCATTTAGGAAGAAACAGGGTGAATTTAAAATGACCGAAAGGGTGTATTTAATTATGTAAAGCAGAATCGAATGATTACTCAACAGGGAGAATCCTGGTGTAAGATTTCCTTCTCATCGATAAATTGTACAATTTCATTTGAATAATGACGTTCTAGCGGTATGTACGTATCCATACCGGTCTCTGTAAATTATGTATATTATGGAAAATTCAATATTCGAGTGGCTCGAAGCAGCATGGAAATTTAAGCGATCCTTACTCGGCCCTTCGTTTTCAACAACGGTTCGTTTCTCCCGTGAAATACTCGGCCGTGAGGTAATATCGTTAAAATCCCTTCCGCGCCATTGTGCGCGAAAAAATTCGATTAGCGATCGGTCGAAACAGCGAAATGGAATTCGAATCGGTCTATAGGATGCTGGTCGGCGTGTTCCTCCCCACGCTAATTTCGTTTAATATCTGCGTAGGTGAAACCGCAGCTTGTATTCCGTGCGTATCGCACCGATCTCGCGATTGACCGTTGCTCGTCGATGCGATTAATAAATTAACGCCGACGCGACGCCCGAACGAGTTTTGCAATTAGCGAAAATCCATCGTTGAAAGCAGCTTTTGACAATGCTCGATGCGAAAAACAACACCGATGAATTTATTTTTTCATCATTTTCATTCGGAACAAATTATACGAGAGAGCTAACAAATTCCAGCTTGATCATTCGCTGAATTTTGCTTGGGTGTTTCCAATGCGAGTGCAACAAGTGGAAGAGAATTTTCGGAGAATCAGGAATGAAATTTAGAATATCGAACGAAATATTTCAAATATTTCGTGTAAAATCATTTTCAAAGCAAAACATTTGCAGCGATAGAGCTACATTCCTCGGGAAATTGTTAAGAAATATTTTCGAAGAATAGTTAAAAGACTCTATTTTGTCGAGCAATTTGCTTGGACACGTCTAGTTTGCTTCTGACCAGCCGATTTGGCTCGGCAAAGTATCGTTGCCGGTTCGTGCTTCACGTGTCGTTAACCGTGTCCCGCTTTCGACGGAGCAAAACAGTCGTTCCATTCGAGACGTCTCTTTTCGCAAACGAGCTGCTCGATTAATCGACCGAGAATCGATCCGATCGACGTGAACGAGAGAAATGGTACCGGCGCAGAGATCCCGCAAGATGTCTGGCAAATTTCAATGCATACTCTATATGCTAAAATCAGTGAAAATTAATTAATCCAAATTGAATCCTTATCGTATTTGTTCTCTTTGTAAAGATAAATAAAAAGAGACTGAAAATCATTTTGATTCGAAGCTCATTCCCTTTTATTCAGCCGTCTCTTAACAATATGTATTGAAATTCAAAAATGTTGTTCATTGTTCGTATGGAACAAGTGCGCATCAAAAGTATTTTACAGAGCTTCGTGCCACCCCCTTCCAAATGTCATTAATATCCCCAGGGTCATATAGGGTTGCAAGCATTCCTGTCACATCGCATCCCCCAACGTACGCGCGCATTTTCCAAATAAACCCTCGCTCGATCCAATCCTATCACCAAGCTGTCCCGCGCTTTCTATCATCGTTTTTCTTCATAAATAATCAACGAATGTAAAGCAGTTTCATTTCGAGGGTTCTTCGAATCTTCTCGCTCCGTTCGAGTCTATCGAGCATACAGAGGAAAGAAAAAGGGGTGCTTCTTTTTGCTACACTGAAACTTGTCTGTTCTTCCTCGTAGCTGGAACGCATCCCTTGTTCTTCTCTGTTCTTGCTTTAAAAGAAAAAATTAACGGGAGAAAGAAAAAAGAAAAGCCGTGTCCGTTAAACGTTTATCTGGGATCTGCACGCGTTCTCTCGTAGCCCTTTTTCTTTTTCACCCCTTCAGTCTTTTCTCGTTCTCTCTTGAACGGGTCGGTTAATTTTGCCTGGGTATTTTTCGACGCTTATCACATTAATTGCATCGCTGCACCGCGAAAGGGATTAAATTTCGCTTAATGAACAATGCACGCCTCGTGGCGGGGATCGCGATTCGAGCCCTCGAATTAATGAATCGGATTATTCTTGACGGTATCGGGAAAAAGCTGTAGTCGAACGAGAACGGGCTTATATTCTCGTCGAGTGTTGCGTTATAATGGCGGAAGGATTAAAAGAAAGCCTTTGGTGTTTCCCTTTGAAAATGGAACTTCGATTTGAAAGGGGTTCTTTGTGATTTTTTTTTAGATGAAAGCTCGATTTGAAGAAGATTCTTTGAACTTCAATCTGAAGATGTAAATTCATTTAATTTTTATATTTATATCTTCAATTTAAAGAATTGAAAAACTCGCAAGGAAAATATTTATATCGAGATACAAAGAGAAATTGTAACGATAATCGAGTATTTATCCGAGTATGTTCTTTATTAATTCATATTGTTAAGCAGATCGTGCTTAATTGGTAAGCGATGTAACGTTCAATTAAACGCCTTTGTTCCACTACAAAAGCGTTTTAGCTCCTGTTGCTTTTCGCGTTGAACCTCTCTGCAACTGTGTCAGCGCAAGTTCATTCAGTGGTCAAAGTTTGCAATGCGAGCTTGAATTTATTAATCGTCGAATTCAACGCTGAGTGTTAATAACATCATTTCCAGCAGTCGCGATTAAATCGCTAATTTAAACGCGAAAAGGACAATCGGATGGTTTAAATGTTTCATTTTGTTTCACTTGGTAAATTGGTCGAACCTTTATCGATGTGTTCGCACTTTATAAACGCTTTTAGGGCAGACAGAGTACATTGTGTCTAATTAATGATAGCTCTTCTTTCACGATAATTATTTTCAAATATTTAGTCGTATCATACAAAATTCCGGTCTTTTATAGGTCAAAATAAAAAGCTGAAGAACGTTCTCGTACAGTTTCTAGCGAATATAATTTACGTACAAAGTAAATCACCTCTAATTAATAAGGGGAAGGAATTTCGTGGCAGGAAGTTAGTTGCTCAGAAACTTCACAGAGGAAACATTGACAATATAAATTTCGCTAATTGTGCTGGAATGAATCATATTTAACCCTCTAAAGTTGTGCAAAGTATCTCGAGCTTTTAGTTTAATCTAATTAGTCGCGTCGCAATTTCTAATTAAGAAAGTATTCTTTGAAGAAATTTAATCGAACAGACAGAAATATTTCCTTTAATGTATCCTCGGAATGGTTATGTATAATTCATCCGAATTCTCAATATTTACAATCTATTACCCCGTAAATTTCGCGAATTGTTCGCAAAAGTCGTTCCAATTCCCAGGGAACATCTGCTCCCAGCGATCTTGTCGATTTCAAGATCCAACCCTTGGAATTTAAGGAATCGACGGTGTACTATGTACCGGGACACCCCCGAGCCAGGATCCAAACGGGCCAGTTTTAAAACCAAACACTCGCGGCCGTGAAAAGGGACGATTTATTTGTACTTGGTCTTGACAAATATTTACGAAAGGGAAGGGCTCGTGAAGAAGGGGTTTCCGAGAGGTAAAACCGAGGCTCGAAGGAAAGAGTGACGGTAGAGCGAAAGAACGGCTTATTACAATTAATAGCAGCCAGGGAGGAACGATCGAAAAGGCAGCAGTCACGATTCGTGAATGGGATCGTAATTTGAACGAGGGCCACACGCGTTTCTTCTGAATAGAGCTTAATTCCCGGTCTCTCGCGACGCGCGACACCCTGTCATCTTGTCAGCCAACGACAGAAATAGACAAAAGGGGTGGCGGCGAGGGTGGTGGTGGTGGTGGTGACGGTGGTTGGGCTGGACCGGCAAGGGTTGATTTTGATGGATTACCTCGTGTTAGCTGGTGGAATTTCGTCGAATATTCTCTAGCCACCTTCCCGTGGGAGCCGATCGCCTACACGCTTGTCGTGGCTGTCATCCAGGACAGAGAAACGCACTCAGCCTTTTATATTTGCCTTTCTTGATTTTTCGTTAGTCCTCGGTGTCGTTTTGATGTATCGATTTAATGACTACACTGCTCTTCGAATTATTCGACTAAACGACAACAGGATAGAACCTTTCCACTGGCTGTGAAAATTTTTAGTACGATTTATATACGCATTCTCCGACAATGATGACAGTTTTCAATTTGAACGAGCAAAATCTTGGAACGCGCTATCTATAGGAAAGTTCTATCAAACGTAGGGGTGTTGGACTCGCATGGAAAGTTCAGTTTAATTATATAATTATCTTTAGAAGTTAGTTTAGTAATTACATTTTCTGGAAGCTCGCTGAATTTCCATGCGGTGGCAGAGTCTACGAATACGTAATTTCTACCCTATTCGCTGTTATAAAGTTAGCGGGAGGTCTTGAACCCCTCGGCAGGGTGCATGTCCCGCGTAATGATACAATTCACTGCTCCTGGAAATTAGAATACCGGATCGATAATACGCCTACTTTATAACCTGTTAACCTAGTAATTTTTCAATTAAAAAGTATCTTCTCCCGAACCCCAATCAAAATTTGTTCACGCGTTTCTATCGATTCGTTATAAGGCCAAAGGGTTAAAGATCATTCTTTCGCGCGGTTTATCACGCCACGAAATCGCGCGTCCTTTGTTTGATTATGGGTTAACATTAATCTCGTTTGCTCATTTACTGGAACGTTCGCTTTTGAAATTATTGCGAAGCTGCTTTTGACTTGGACTGGCTGCACTGTTGTTTGCTAGCTTCCGGCAATTAATTTCACAAAGCGAAAGGTTTGAAGTCCCATAGTAGTGGAAAACTGCATTGTAACTGTTACCTGTGTATTTACTGCGGTGAATAACGGAAAAGTAGAGGGCTGAAGAGGGCAAATTAAATCTTGCCGGTTTCCCATGGATTCAATTTTGATTTTTGAATTTCAACCTCAAATATGAAATGAATCCTTCGGAACAATAGCAGACATTTTGTCATCTAAAATTCCAGAATAATACTTCGATTTTTGTTCATTTTTCCTCGAGAAACGTTGGTGAGCAATATTTCTTTTCAAATATTGTTAGAAAAATTAGAAAATCTTGACAGAGAAATATCGTGCAAGAAATTCCATTCACGATTCATGTTTTTTAATTCGTGCTACCGCAGCGTTCCAAGAACTAGGATAATGGAGAAACAGGATGCAGGAGAACATCAGGGATTAAAGATTCATCGTCTTAGCGTAACGTTGTCCTAGTGAATCTTTTAGTAGTTCTAGTTTCTTTGAGACGACGCTGCAAACACTCCAGAATCTCGAAAACGTGGTCCACCAGAATAATATAAAGGAACGTTCATTTATTTTTTCATTTTGCAAAAATCTTTTTCCTTCTCTTCGATTCAAATTCATTTCCATCAACTCGTTCCACATTCGCGGTTCTCGTTTCGAGACAGCAGACTCGAGAATAAGTAAGGCAACGCGAGAGAACGATATAGGTTAAAGATTTTCATCTCACCTTTGGAAGCCGGTGGATGTTGAACTCCTCCGAGGGGGTGGTTACCATCCGTAGGAGGCAGGAACAATTTCAGTAATCGACAGAGCCCGCGAACCATTTGAAACTTACTTCAATCTCGAGTCGCTTTCAGGTCATAGTCGTTCGTAGCACTATCTCGCGAGAGTAATGGCTCGAATTAGGAGCGATCGTAAATTCCAGCGGCTTTCCGACACTCGTGTTTCCTTTCTTGATTAAAAAACTTTCCTTTACCATTTTCGATGCTCGTCGAGCCAACTTGGCTTGTACACAAACGCGGCGGGGGTGGGAAACCTTAGAACGCAGATTAGAACGTCACATGTTACTGTTTACCATATCCATGTATATTTATGCCTGGGCTACGTTACCCACCGTGTGGAACACGTGTTCTAGAAGCGGCAACGGCTGTCACCGTTATGCGTCCCGACGCTAACGAGCCACATTTTATACGCGCCTAGATAATACGAGAAAATGATAGGAAACTTATATTGAAGAATTAGTATTCTTAAGAATTACAAAATTAGGACCACCCTCTAAATCATAAATCAATAAGTTGACACAACAAGTCACACCTGAACAATTGATAAAAATCACTTACAGTCCAGATTGTTAACGAGCAAATCGTTAAATTCGCGAATGAAAGGCGAGTATCGTTCCTTCGATGTGCACCGGATTCTTGCATAGGATTTTCAAGCGGCGATAGCCGTGGATGGTTAGGGTGGCAAATAATTGAATTTAGATTGAAGGGTTGTTTCCGTGACGGCGTCTCTCGAGTCGTCTCGCTTTCTCAATTAATTTGTGAGGCTTCTCTCGCGTGTTCATCCCCCGAACGGCCTCTCCACTCTCTTCCCCTCCTTCATCCCTTGTAAGTCTTCGGCGCTTGGAAAAACAGCCCGTCGGATAATTCAACCGGTTGTTTTGCTCGTTGTTACGCGCCTTTGTGTCGACGCTGGTTCTTGCATCGGGACAGCACCCTCGATTAAACACTGGGCAAGCGTTATTATTATGCAACGAACGGACAGTGATTGCGCGCGGAACAACGAACGAAATAATCGGGTACACGGCCAACATTTTCCGCCGCGTTAAATATTTTCGCGATAAAATTCCAGCCGCCGCGCCGCTTCGAATGTCGCTTTTGTCCTCGTTCAATTATCACCCCGCGTGCGTTTCGTTGTTTTTCGCACGTTGCTCCGCTACCCTGTTCCGCCCCCGTTTCAGACCGGCTCGCTTATTTTTCGAACGGATTTGTCTTTGATTTTGTTAGCTGCCGGATTTTTCAACGTAGCGAGCTGTTTGATCGAGTTGCTAGCCGGAAAAATATTTGGAAAACACTCGGTGTTTGAGATTAACAGGGCTTTTTTTTTCATCTTTTCGTAGAATGTAGTTTTCAGCTTTGTTTGTTTATTTGTTCGCTTCGTTATAATAATCCATGGATAATGTTGAACAGATGAACGAAATTGAAGTAAACCGATTATTGGAAATAATAAATGACACGGTTACTTATTTACACAGATAAATGGTTATTTGGTAATGAGCCATTTTTCCCCCGGGATTACGTTCCCACTTAACTGAATATTAAATATCGTATATTAATATGTATCAACTTGTTGGTAATTATCAATCGTCAGCCAAGTGATTTTGTTAATTTGAAAACGAAATAAATGAATAATCTGCTTCCATTAATCATGCCAGTATTTCACTAATTATCAACAAATGATATAGCAATTATAAAACATTGAAAAACAAGGATTGATGAAAAAATTTCTATATCGGACACTAGAAGTTATCTCGTACGTTTTTCCTGGTGGCGAAATCACGAGAAAAGAAGGCAACAACATTACGGATAACGAGACTCATACAGTGGATGTTGCGCGTTTAATATTCATGTTGCGTAATTCCGGACGAGGTTGGCGTCGCGACGCGACGCAACGAGCGTCGGCAACGCGTCGTTCCAGGCTTTTCGCAATTTCCACGAGCGAGCGACGGAAAAAGCGATGGTCAGGTAGCCAAAGCCGTGTTCTGCTCGTCGTCTTTAAATTACGCGGCCCCCTAGGTAACCGGTATTTACGAAACGCGCGATGAATAATTAATACCGGGAAACGCGTGGCCACGATGCCTCTGAATAAAGGCGTTTTTAGCGCCTCGCCTACGCCCCGCTTCAAAGTGAATTTTTAAGGAACCTATGGAAACGCGTCGACGACGGAGGATGAATGAAAGGTTGTCCGGGTAAAAGTTGAAAATCGAATAACAGAAAATTTTGCGACCGCGTTCTGATGGAAAACAAATGTGTTGCTTTGAGGGAAATTTTGTAACATTACCCACCGAACAGACTGACGGTGGACTAAAACATCCCCCGATGGGGCTTAAAAGAATTCAAGAGTATTTATGGGGATTCCGTGGATTCTGGGCTGACAGCCACCTCGTCCCGCGGTAACGCGGAAGAATTTTCCACGAGCACTTCTCTTTTTCAACGGGTACGATGTATTAAATTACGATCACTCCGAGGCTAGGCAGCGGCTTCTCATCTCGCGATGGATATGAATAACAAATTACCCGAACGGGAATACGTTATCGAGAATCGATAAGTTCCGTTCCTTTAATGGACGAAAGTGACGTTATGGGATATCGAGGTTCGCGGCCATGAGACGTGACAGTTTTTACATATCTCGCGTAATAAAAATGTCGTCAGCTTTGCCTATGGAAATGGCTGATGGTGCTGTAAGTGATATCGTGGATCGTCGAACAAGCCGGGCGAAGAAAATAAATTTCTACGGAGGAACGCGATGAATTTGCATTCGACTCTATTCTCGCGTTAACTCGTTCAATTTTTCACCGAAAAGTTTGATTTTACCTGGTTTTTTTTTTTAAATGTAGTATAATTTACATTGATTATTTCTCACGATTTATTTTTATATTTAGAAGAAATTTTCTACCCTTCTGTAACAGCCACATTTCTCTAGCTTCAAAGTGTTAATCCTTCCTTTTCGTCTCTATTCTAGAGTGTTAAAGTGCTTGCAGTGTGCAGATGCAGAAAGTAACTCGAGCTCGTAACAACCCTTGTTCATGCTTTCTAGGACGTGTGCATACTGCAAGCACCCTACACAAATCAACGTTACCTTCATAGGGGTGTCTTGTGCCCCGGTGTTACACAACCAGTGTTGCAGAGAACGTTGATGAGTACACGTCATTCTAGCTGTACCTAAAAGCCTGGAAACTTTCGGCTTACGGAACTTAAGCACTTTTGTTTCCTCTTCGTGCCCACCGAGATTTACAGTTTGTCAAATAGGTAGTAATGGAGAACGCAAAATTTACACCTACAGTAAAATAATGAAATGTGAAAATAGAAAGACATCGATAAATTTCAATTACTCGTTGAAGATTAATTAAATTTTTAATCAAGAGAACCTATTTTTAGCTCTTAAAAGTTTCACCTTCAAAAAAATTGAATTTCACCCTTTAAATTCCATCGGCAGCTCTCTCAATGGAAACAATAAAAATAAAAAAAACAGTTACCTAATCGTTGCAACTTTCGTTGGCGGAGGCAGCGGCACGAACAATCGACTTTTACCTCTTTGCCACTAATTCGCCGGGATTAATGATCGTTCCCTCTAATGGACGGCCAGGTATTGTTCAGAGCGGCGAACGGTTCCGCAGGTGGTAAAATCGCGATGGTATGAGGAAACAAGGTTGTTCCATATCGGGTAGAGTCGGTTCTTTCGGCAAGAAGTGGAAAGTAAAAGGCGTAGGCGCAGCTGCGCGCATCGAGATCACAATTGACCCACGGTGCGTTGCTTCCATAACACGACACTAACCAGTCGGATTTAAAACGGGACAAAGCGTTTGTAACTCGAGCACCAGGAAATCTCGCAATTCCATGAACGTTACACCTTTCTCTTCTCTCTCTTTTTCCGTGGTCTAAATCACCTTGTTCGAGCCCCTGACACCAGAAACGCGGAGCCGTTCTTAGATAGGGGAAAAATTGAAATTTTTCATCCCTTCCACTTTATTCCTCTCGTTCCACCCTCGGAAACTTGACGCGAAATAGGATTTCCTTTTCTGCTGAATCTTAAACCCTCGAAGCCGATTTACACTTTACTGGTAGCTTCGATCCAACCGAATTGTTCCTATCAGTCGGAAAACTCATGTTGAATCGTGTCTCCTTAAAGGACTTCCTATCTGGCCGGGAAACAGAGACCGGAAGCGTAACGGGAGAGCTGCGAAAAGGTGAAAAGAAGTTTCCTCAAAGAGGAACGCGCGAAACGTCGCGTTTCGCGTTAAAAGTTCTCTCTTTCTCTCGAAAGCTTTCCTCGGTGTTTATCCTTTTACGAAGAAGGAAAGCAGCGGCAAGGATTCTCTAACGTCAGAAGAAATGAAATTTTTCTTTGCTTTCCCGGCTTCTTTCGTCGAGCTCTCTGAAAAGAAGCGTAAGGAACGCGGTAATTGGAGGAATTATAAGCGACGTTCCCCTTGTTCCGCGTCTTTTCAGTTAATTACCGCCTTATGCTTTTTCTGAAATTCCTCTGAACGAGGAAAGGTGTTTGAAAAGTTTCAAGTGTCTCTACGTTTGATTTAACACCTCTGAGGTATACTTCGCTGAAAGCTCTGTCAACTTAGAATTCTGTTTCTTAACGGTCTTTTAAAAATGAATAATCTAAAGAAATATCAAGCTAGCGATAGTTAGTCGAGCTTGTCACGTTTCTTCCGGTTTGCCGATCCGCTTTATCAATCTTCCAGCGGAACTTTCTAAAGAGAACACGTTGTTTGCCTCCCTTCCAGAGTCAATGTTTACCTGCCCTCCGTCGGACGTCCACCTGTCGAAATTAGCAAGTCGAATCAAGGAAGCTTTCTCCGTCGGTTGATAGCCAGATTCACGTTGATTCGAGCTATCAGCTCGTTCGAGCGAGGATGAAAGCTCGAGTCCGCTTACCGGTACCGACGATTTTCACCACTCTTTGAGACACGTTCAAACGTCTCGTTTGCTGAACCCGGATTCTGTGTACGTTTCACGATCGCAAATCGACGGGAATCGATGTTCGAAGTCGACGCTGATGTTTTATGAGAACGATAGACGGTGCAGCTGTAAATCTGAACGCGATCTTTAATTGCTTTCTGTCCGAGTAGAGGCGTGGTCGTTCGTCAATGTCGATCCGCGAAAGCAAGCTTTAATTGCTCGTTACCTTGTCGATTCTGTGGGAAAATCGAGGGGAAAAAATGTTCGTTCGTTTGGTACACGTTCGTCGAGTTCAGAGATTTTTCCCAGCAAGAGAAAGGATAAAGGAAATTTTGGCTTTTAACGCGATCATTTCTCAAGGATTAAAATAATTAAAAAATTAAAATTAAGTTCTCTTGAAGGATTTTCATTTGCCATTAATAATCATTAGTCAGTTTTAATAAATAATTATTACACAGCAATCAAGAGAGTCGTTAAGAAAGCAGGGATGAAAATTCAGGAAACTTTCTGCCATCGTTAAGGGACGATATATATAGGTAACTAATGAGAAATTCCCTTCTCGGTTTCTCGGTACAACAGCAAACTAACAGGGGAGGATATTATTTGGAAAACTACGAGACTTGTGAAAACAAAGTACACCATCGCGCAACGGACTCCGTATCCCGTTGCATTACTTCGCCAAAAGTTTAGTAAATTTTGCTCAGGGTGCTCCGAGGAAATCGAATCTCCCCTGGTTTGATTAAGCAGAATTTACAGACTTCTCGCGTTTCATAAATAGAAACTAACTTAGGAATATCTGAATGGTTATCCGCGTTTATACATATTTTAGCTTTGAAACGGGTGTACGGTTGAAGGGAAACGGTAGACGCGGCTTAATTGCCTGTGGTATGTTTGGTATGTGGTAATTAGGGATTACATATATATACGGGATAGTTTAATAGGCACATATCATTATGGTACCATACATTAGATATCTATCAATTTGAGACCACTGAATAACATATTTTTTAGAATTAAATCAAATATGAATTTATCGATTAATTATAATGTGAATTGCTTGACCCTTTCCATCGTCCATAAGTTTTCAATGGGGTTCGTATCAGGGCTATTACTTGCCAGGGCAAAGTTGGCATATGCTGATTAGCCAAAAACTTGGTGGCGCTCTTGGCCTTATGGCGCGGTGCTTAGTCATGCATAAAGATACGATCTCTATCTGGGAAGCAGTCATTTATTCGAGGCAATTAATTATAGTCTAATATACTAAATTGACGTATATCATAATGCCCTACAATTTCAAAGTTGGCTACCAAAGATAGCTTCTAACTTCATTAAAGTTTAAAATGAAAAATAACTAACGATACCTTAAAAATTATTTTTGAAAAAAATTCCAAAAATACGAGAACATGCATCATCCTCGTTAATCCTCCTCCGGTTCCTGAAGCGTCAGGGCAAGCTCCCCAAAAAAATTCCACCCTCATCCCCTTACTTTCCACGGAACAATGCACATCCGTTTCCCAGCACCTTCCTGTCACCTGTTTCGCAGACCACCTTCTATCTCTTCATCTTTTCACGTTTTAATGCCTATATGTAGGAACCCCGGACAAAAGGGGGCAGGTTTTATCAGCCGGAAGAAGCAAGGTCCTATCAAGCCCACGAGAAATTCCCACAAACACAGTGATAGCGTTCCCAAACGATCTACCATTACGTCACAGACTCTCATTGTCACGAATGGTACCCATGAAAATATTTAACCTGGACGCCCAAACGTTTACCCTGGGATTTGTACGGTAGAGCACGTTCATCGGCGCTTCGTTCCGGAATTTTTACCGAATTTCAGCAGGAAATCCGGTTCTGCTGGCCGCCAGAGGCTTTCCTGGGCCAGCTTGGTTGGGTATCTAATCGAGAATCGGTTCTCCCTCGTATATTATCAGAGTATAAGCCAATAAGTCCACGCTCGATTCCCCTGTCCGAACGCGAAACGAGCCGGAGAGAGTTTGAGCGTTAATTACGGCCCAATAATCCCACTTTTCCGAACACGATGGCCAAAGAGGAGGGCTCCGCGAAGCCCTAGCTGGTATCCTTGACGACGAATTAAGAATTACACCCTGCTGGCCGTCGGAAAACGCGTCGTTTTCTCTTGATGGATCGGAAAGAAAACGTGCTCTTCGATCGTGTTCTTATTAGCGAAAAAGAAAGGAAAGTCGATAGGTAGGGTTCGAAGGTGGTAAAATCAAATCGGACGTCCAAGGGGGTAAAAATTACGGGCAATTTTCAGTTCGTTAGAAGGCTAAGGGTGTTCTTGCCCCTTGGTACATACACACTCTCTCTTTTTTCTGCGGCAAATCCCATCGGGATCCAAGCGCGTTCTCACTCCCCCGCCCGGATCAGCCATCCTCTTCCTCTCTTTCGAATTATATCCTTTGAATCTACAATTATGGGGCGCCGCAGACATGCGGAACACGTTTTCGCGAAAGTTTGCGCGCCGAATACTAAAGGCCACGTGGCAAACAGGATCAATACCGTTGTCGCTGGAAGAAGCTGGCGAAACGATATCCTGGGCCGTGGTCCTTTGGTTGGTCGTTCGCTCGTTTCCTTGCCTTCCTTCCTTCCTTCGTTCGTCTTCGCCAAGGACACTTGCCGGTAGCTGGCAACACCCTAGTCGTAAAAGGACGAGAAAGGGGATGGTTGTGCGGTGGGTTTCTTGGGTGACGTCGGAAAGGAAAGGTTGCCTTTTTTTTCTTCTTCTTTCGCGCAGGACCTTCCGACGACGCGTGGCCTCTTTACCGAATCCTTTGACGAGGACCTTTTCCTCCATTAGGCTTCCCCTTTGACGTCCAGGGAATTCCCGTGGATCAAGGGGTGTGCTTTCTATTGGGATCGATGCTCGTGGAAAGTAATTGCGTTAGTTTTGAAACGGCAGGTGTGCTGGATGCTTTTATTTGGAAACGCGGAAGTGATTGGATTCCATGCTATTTGGTTTTTTTTTTTAGATAGCGAATGTTTTGTCGAGAGAGAGAGTTGTTGATGTTATAGGGGATAGTTGATGCAGCTTTTTTTGGCGCTATAATTTAGGAGACTTTTTAATTTCGTTTCGTTTATGGTTTATGAAGCACTGGTGTGACTTCAATATTGTCCATTGTTTTTTTTAATTGACGCGACGTATTCTGTTGCTTTTGATACATTAACTGCAGTAGTGAAAATTGTTGTACGAGAATATTTCATATTTTATGCCTGAAATATTTTAAATTTGTTCACTGCCATAAAATATGTATAACGAAGAAAAATCTGGCGGCATGAAACGAAGCACTCAATTTCCCTGAATACACATACAAAATGAATGCTCCCGGTGTCGTAACAGCAATATTTCCTCGGGCTATTACATTTTATGCATCCCAAGTTTTCTGTCCCCGAGATTGGACAATTTATTTCGATAATTTCGTGATTCTTCAAGGTGTGCATTACGGGCTTCGTCGACAGCGTAATTTTATGCTCGAATACCTCTGCAATTTCTCTCGCTTATCAAGATCAAGAAATTTTCCTAGTTCGAATTATTAAAATCATTCGAATCTCTGGAATTAAAAGTGAAATTTTCCCTCAATTTAACCAAGCAATTAACGCGCGAACCTATTAATCGTGAAAATGCCTTCACGTACTCGAAACTTACATCATTTCCAATATTCACGCTGGAAACTCGACTGTCCGCGTAATACGTCTACTTCCGACGAGTACAACAAGCCTCTCTTACGCAAATGCTATTCTCGCTGGCCCGTTGTGAATTTCCCGCGAACAGCACGCATCCCAGCCCATCCATTCGCGTGTACCTAAACATACACACCGTGCGACACTGAATTCCATCGCGAGGTAATGACCTCCGACGAAGCTTAAGCCATCGACGTGTGAGAAGCTCTCAGTTTATCGTGGAACATCGTCTCGATCGAACAAGAAGAGACTTTTCTTGCCTCTATCGGAAGTCGTGCAGGAAGAAAAGTGGCTGCATCGAAGGTTTCTTATCGGGATACGCTATCGTCTTTTCCAGAGGCTGTTTTTAGTTTTCCGAAACGACAAAAGGTAATTCAGGACTTGGGAAATAAAGAAAAATATATATATATATACCGATTGAATTGAATAACCTTCTCCTTTTTCGAAGTTGGTTAAAAATGTAAAACAGATCTTAAATGAAATAATTTCACATTTTCCTGTGATAATTGTTCTCGTGTGAACGTTTTATTATGGAAGTTTATAATAGAAGCGATTAAAGTAGCGTTCTGCCTGTAAACTGGAAGCAGGCAATCCTTCCGATGTAAATAGTTCAGCCAACTCAGTCTTTTATTAAATACCCTCGGTAACTTGTATAAGAATCGCTTTAGTTTACCACGTCTTAATCTTTCCAAACAATGTACAGTTTACGTTCTTTTGGTGAAGTTAAAAGCATCGGAAGCTTGAGCAGAAAATTTCACTTTATCTTCAATATTCCCATACCATTAACAAAATAATACAAATTCAAAGCAGTATAAAACCAAGAAGGAATTCTTGGATAAACTGAAACATTGTGCCTTTATCTTGTATGACGGGATGGAATAAAAATTTATTCGGATATGAAAACTTACAAAGCAAAGACACGTGGCGAAGAAAGTAGTCGCGAACAAATCAAATAACACCGAAACCATTGAATTCCCTGAAGGGAGGTTACACGAAGTCTGGAATATCCTGAGCGATAGCTGTTGCTTATCGATGCACGGTTCGCTAAATCGTCTTTCGATCTCGACATGTGTCTCCTGGAAAAAGGAAAAATGCCGGGAAAGAATTTCCTCGGTGACTGGTTTCCCTGTGTCTCCCGAGACACCAGGGAACGTAAACCACAAAGAAAATCCCGTTCGAATCTCTTCTACGAATATCATAAAATGAAAGAAGAGAAATAATTTCGAACCCATAGAAACTCGATCTCGATATATTCGACCTAGTTCCCCTCATCATCGGTCAGAAAGGACCAACCGTAACGAAGAAGGGAGAAAAAAAGGACACATAGAAAGGTAACGCGTGACGTGAGAGGAAAGCGCGTCGGAACACAGCATGGAAGAGAATAGAACGTGGGGGGTGGATGCATGGTTGAAAGAAAAGAATATCGAGGGGTTGCGCGTAGCGGAGGATCGTCGTTTCGAATTTCTCGATAAATTCTTCCCCTCTCTTCTCTTCCCACGTGAAACAATGGCAGAGTGGCGTGGAAAGACGTCTCGAATTTCGCTGAATCAAAGGTGATGCGTCAAGAGAAAGAGAGAAAGAAGGGGGCGGGGGGGGGGGTGTAAAGAGACGGTGACGGGCGGTGGTGAGGCCTTGTGTCTATGGGCATGGCCAGGGGTGAAATCGATTTTGTCTAGGGTCTTGCGTGCCGGTCGTATTATCCGTCGTGGTTTTCTATAGTGTCATTGTTGTTGGAACGGAAAGGGAGCGCGGGGGTGAAAACTGAGAGAGATAGATCGATTGGACGAAGCGGGGAAAATGAGAGTCCACGAGAAAGAGAAGAGAATTCCGAGCGACAGTCTGAGTGGCGCAGACACAAAGCCGCTATATTACGTTTCCACTTGTACTTTTTTTTTCTAGTGTCTCCTCAGGGTCTAGGCGCCAGCGGTCGCGTTACACGCGCCTACTCTTCGCTGCCTGTCTTTCCTATCCCCGTCGACGGTGAAAGGGCTTTCCTTTCACCCTTCTTCCGGGGATAGAGGGAGGACAACTGTTGCCAGGGTTCTGCGAACGCTGATTTCAGCCCGGATTTTTCGGGGACCAAAGATCGCGTTACCAATTAGCCGGATCAGACTGACTGATACGTGTTTTTGCGACGGTCCTCGTGAAGGGTGGATTGATTTTTCCCGGTGTATTTGTACCTCGGGGAGGATTATCGAATTTTCCTGGCCGAGAGGCAGTGGTGGGTCTCGATTGATCTTAGGTCGATGGCTTTCCGAAGTCTCGTGGTGTTCGCCTTTGGAGAAAGAAGGAAACGAAACGATCGATGAGACAGGGAAAATAGGAAATTATAAAAAATAAAAGTTACAAATTGTTCAGCAACGTTGAATGGAAATTGCAAACGTTCCGAAGTTAAACTTTCTTCCCTCCCGGCCGTCTTTGTCGTGAAAATGTCAAAGCAAACTCCGAGGTACAAAACTGCTGGTGTTTTTCATGGTTTCGGTACAAGTATTCTTCAACTACTTTCAACAAGTTTTCCTCAGACTTCTATGCTTCGCAACAAGTCGTTTTATTACAACGATGCCACTTTCAGTTACTATCCGGTTTTACTTCGTTTTGAAGACATCGTTCAAACACAGCCATCACTTTTTCAGACAACTTTAATTTTCCTATATTATACATAGTAACGAAATAATAATTATTTCATAAGAAATTGAGAAGGTAAAGTTTGATCAACGATAAATATACCGAAGGAAGTTATCGAACTTTCCAAGTAGAGAATGAATAATTGGCGTCGCGAAAGGGAATCGAGAATCGGTGGTCGGACACGGTTGTCTTATACGCCACGGTGAGCTTTTACTTAGAAACGTATTCGAGCAGTTAACGCAACTTGGAGATCCTTTGGGGTCTCCTTGCCTCGTTCTTTGAACATTCTGTTTGATCTAAGGCGACTCGAGGGTTACGACCTTACTTATGGAACAAGATATAGATACTCTATCGATGCTGAGTCAGGAAAAACTTAGAAATCAATTTAAAGCTACCTCGGTTATCGATATAGGAAAATTTTATTTTCACGTAATTGCTCGTAACGCGTTACTATCCCCGGAAAATTTTGTTTACGGAGTACTGAATCGAGTTTCAACCCGTCTCCGAAATTCAGAGATAGTTTAGTCCATCGAAGAGACAGTTTATGGTACGAGTACCGGTTACTAACCTAACAGCAGGCTGCTATAATGCTACCTTGTTGCAGTTAGCAGCAAGACTATTAGGAGTCTGTAATTACAAGCCAGTTCACGGAACAGTTCCGCTGGCTTCGGCCAGTATGTACATGCAAACCGGGCTTAATTGTGTCGTGTCTCAGCGTGACTGATACTCGTCGGTCAATGGGGGTGAATCCTATTCACACGAGGCTAAAGTCCCGGCGAATAGGAAAGTAAATTACGGTTAAAATTTATCTTCGAATCATGCGATAAAAAAAAAAATGAACAGGATGTAAACTGGAAAAGTTTTCGAAACGTAAGTTGCAAGAAATTTACTTCGACACTCGATCAACTTTTGATATCCTGATAGGAGTAAACCATCGAACTCGTCTTCCGGGGGAAGGGAAAGTAGAAAATCGAGGATGAAACGGTGTCGAGCGAGGATTTGCGGCAGCCTGGAAAATTTAATTTAAAAACTTGGTTACGCCGGAAGCTGTGTGTGCCGAAGGATTAAAGGAACGGCTGGTCACAAATTGGATTAGCGCCGCGTCCCATACTGGCCCCGGCCTCTGGATACAGTTCGTTTTAAATGAAAGTGCCCTTGGCCGTCGTTTACGCCGATCTCCACGGGACGATACGTCGTCTGTCTTTTACTTTTTATCCCTTCCCCTGTAACTCCCGTGACGCGCGAAGGTGAAGCTAATTTTTTAATTAAACCCTACGTCGTTTCACGGAGACGAGTAATTTCTTGCGGTACTTTGATCTTCGACATCGAAACGTCTTTGACGTGTACCACCAGATTTACCTGCTTTCAATTAATTCTCGCGGCTTTTTCTTGTTGTCGGACGCTGCTTTTTCAGCTGATTCATTTGTTTCCTCAGGAATTTCGCACGCTTATTTAAACTTGACTATGGATCGCGTGTAAATTGAGTAGTTGGTTTAATTTAGAAAAAGTGAAGGTAATTGGGATGATTTGGAAAAATAAAATTAGAATTGACGTTAATGAGAGTTAGAAAGACGGATCAAGGATACATTTTTAAAAATAAGTTTCTGTTTCCCCTAAAATATCATTATCCCTTTGAAAGATGAGCGAAAGTTTTCAAAGGTGATCGAATCAAATTAACTCGCATGAATTGCTGCTAACAACCCACTGACTTGACGATCAGGCTCTAATATTTCTCCATCGAGGCTTCTAATCAAATAGCCAGGCAAGTGGGCAGGAAATATTGGTGAGATCGATTCGTTTGATATCCAGGAAGCAAGCAGAGAGGGTAGTTTTTCGCTGGTGAACAGATGCGTGTCCTTTGATCTGGATTCGCGTATAGAATTTCCTTTTAAATTAGAACATGTCCCCCCAGACACGATGCCCAGCTCTAAGTGCACGTTTCGCCAAGCTAGCATGCAATTAAGAAGTCGAACAGGAAATTAAGGCTCGCTGCTTGGTCAGAGTTCAATTCGATCCCGTTCCTCTGTATCTCTTCCAGTTGAACTTTTTCCTGATTGAAATTAAAAGGGGATGTCTGAGCTTTCTGGTCTCTTTCAAACCCGGTATCGTTTTATCCATCTCAAAAGGTGAAGCTGTATGGCTATCGTTTGCAGGTTTCCAGGTGAAACTTTCAGGTGAAACATCGTTTCAGCTTGTTTGAAATTGATGTGTGCGTTTGAAAATATAATAAAGCAGAATTTCATATTCCGAGGCTAACAAGTGAAACGTATCTGAATAAAATAACAGCCTCCGTTATTTTTATTATTCGTTTTTAATTTAAAAAACTGGATCCAGAACTTTTCAAAATGATACTACCTTTGTATATTATACCTAGCACGCAAATATTTTAATACGAAAAATGAAATGTTTTCAATATTGAGATCAAACGTACTGGTTATAAAGCCTCGCGTGGAATCCATACCAGCATTCTGCCGGGTTTTTAATCACTAGGTCAAAAACATTTTTAATTTTTCAAACGAAATCTGTTGGAGAACGGGATAAAATGCGTAGCAACGCGACGTTCGTTTCGAGGAAACACTTTTTTGACGTTGTGAAAACGAACTTCATTTCGAAGCGTTTGGGGCTTTGAAAAGAGAACTGAAACGGCACGAGGCAGAAAATTAATGGCGCATCACTGTGTTACGTTTACTAAAGAGGACGTTCGTGATTTAGGGAGCCAGATTTAAGTTACAAATTTTTCAAATTAATTATTCGCCTCGTTAATGATTAAACTTTGAGGACGAAAATCAACGTTTATTCCGGTACATAGATCAATGTAGCAAAATAGGTAGTTTTCGGGAAAATCGAGCAGGGAAGTGGCTTTAAAAATAGCACGATCAACTCTGAAAGTTTGTGAAGCAGCAACGACCAGCCATAGATCAAACTTGTAAACGTCAAGCTGTCCCATTCCGTGCTCGGAAGAGATGGGGGTCGTTCGATCAACCGTTCAACGAAAGGTTTGCCTCGGTGGTCGGGCTCGATAACCGAAGCCGCTTATGCACTCTCGAGTCGGTTGAAATTAACCGGTCAGAGTTTACCTTGCCCCGTAGAATCCGTCGAACCCCGTCGCCCTGGCGACCCTCGTTAAACTCGTCTCTTCAGCTAACTGTCCTTAATTACCGCTAACTCGCGCCTTGTTTCCGGCGAAGGAGTCGTCCGAGCCGTCCGGAAACCAACTTGCATTCTCGCCACGCGAATTTCATCTTCTTTTCAATTTGCATTTTCCGCGAATGCATCGCGCATGCGAGAAGACGGGTGCAGCTGGAGAAAGAAAGAAATGGCGAACGGCCGAATCGAGGTACACTTCCGGGAGTGTCTCGATCGGATTTGTCGCGCACGCATGAATCACGATTACCGCGAAATGGAAACAATGCGCGTAGCGGAGGCAAGCGGATTTATTAATCCCCATGTGTGTACCAGCAGAACCGAGTATACCCATGGAAAAAAATTCAGACGCTTCGAGTGATGGTCGGATCTCGTGGCGGGTTAACATTGTCCCGTTTTATTGATGATACACGGCCGGATCGAGGGAATGGAAAGTTTTGTCGGGCGAGATGTTGCATTGTTACTTTGGGATTCGAAACGTTCCAAGAGAGGTAGATTACTTTTATATTGGCAATTTTTTCGCTCACAGGTATGATTTATTAATTAGAGGGGCGAGAGTTTCGCGAATACCGCGAACAGTGGACGTTGAATTTTCTTAAATTTCCAAAAGAATTGTGAAATAAATATGAATAACAAACGTATGGAATTAGAAATTTTTAATCGAGAGAAGTGAATTCAAGCTGGATGCAGGAAGTGCGCTTTTTAATCGCGAGGCAAGCGGAATTATGAAATTAAATAACGGAAGAAGCGGCATCGTGGAAGCGTTACGATTTCTCGTTAAAAGATAAAAGGAGTAACTGCGCATTGTGTAATGCCGTAATTCGCGATTAAAGTTGTTGATTACTTAGGCAGCCGGAGTATGCAAAATTAACAAGCCCATCCTGTTTTAGTAACGCGGTTATCTGGTTAGCCATAAAGAAGCATTTCGTGGAGAAGAAAAAAAATTTATACTAGATGCATAATTTAAATGAACTCTTATCATCAGCGAAAGAGAATCATTTTTTTTTTGCTTTGATCGTTACGAAAATTAGAAAATTTAAAATATTCCACTTTCAAACTCATTTGACTTATAATAGAGCGCAGAAAGGTGTCAAAGAATCGTTAAATCATCGTTATTAAGCGTTTATAAAAAGCTTCGGAATCGGAAGCTTTCAACCGTTCCTTCAGCCAGGAAAAGCCTCTTAGGAAACTCCTAAACAGCAGGAACCAGCAAAGGGAAGGAAACAATCGTCCAAGGTTTCTCGTAAAGAGAAACGCATCGTCTACTACAGTTTCTACGATCAAAAACTTGCTTTTTTACGTTCTTCTTACGAAGCTCGTATAAATAATTCCAAGGAAAGAAGCGGCGATAAAACGGTCTTTCCCGCGAGAATAAAAAGAAAAAAAGTAAAAAAAAATCCCGGGAAAGTTCGACGGAATAAATACGTGCCGAGCGTAAAACTGTTAACGCTGAAAGGACGAGGGTGGATATTTCAGTCCGACCACGCTCCAGCCTGAGTAACGTTAATCGAACAAGAAGAACAAGGTTACAACCTGTAGATTCATAAAATAGAGATTTTAAAAGATGAAGATGTTGGATATTCCCAACACGTTCAACTTCTGTTAGGATTATTTAAACGCTCTTGCCAGAGGAATGAATAAAAGGAGCAGAATGAAAAGAGCAGAGCTCTTCCTTGATTTCCATACTATCCACTTGTTATTCGGAAAAATTGGAAAATTGTCGCAAGGTCTTGGTACCAGTGTCCTCGACTAGTAAGGAGGAAAGTGGCGAATCGAATCGGAACGAAATAGGGTGGTATCGCCCTTTCTTTGCCGGCTTGTCTCGTAGCAGCGATAAAAGTTAGGGCGAGCATCCCCCTGCTTCGCTCGCACAAACGCCCCCGCAATTATTCTGTTTATGTAAGGGCGTGGTTTGCGACTCGACTCTGCGTCGAAAGAGAACAGTGTACACACGGTGGACGGCGTCGGCGTACGTATAAATAAAGCCGTGGCTTTATATTGCTCCGAAGATTGGCAGATCCGGCGTAATGGTCAGCGAGGACGCAATCAGTTGGAGCGTGGTCGCGCGTGTCCCTTTGAGAGGATCCGCCACCGCCGTTTCAATCGTCAGGATGCGAGCTAACGATGACTGATAGTGATTGCGATGCAACTGGTCGCCGAGAGACTTGACCGAAGTGAAAAAGATGAATGAGCTGCGCATGGCAAGATGATGAAAGAAAAAAGGGAAATCGAGGGAAGATGAACCGCGAGAAGCTGAGGCATGAAACCAGGATGCAAAGGTGAGGAATTTTGGAAAGATAGAAGGAAATAGGGAATCGAATGATAAAGTAGATAAAAGAGGATAAAGGTTTAGAAGGGAGATACAGTTTCTTGCCAGGATAAGAATCCAATGTGAGGTCCAAGGAAATGAAGAAGCAAAGATAAGGTAGAAGAGGGTAAGAGAAGGATTTAGGATGAAAGTTGAACGAGTCAAGTTGGTAAATGTAGGTATGATACTAAAAAGGAAAACAAGAAAATCAGGGCAAACTGTAGAGAAAGAAACTTCAGCGTGAAATTAGAACTGGAGGCAAGAAACGTGTAGTAATTAGTGGGAAATAAAAGGTAGAGCTTAGGAGAGCTTGTAAAACAGAGCGAAACTCAGAAGGAAGTTAAACGGGAAAGAAAACTTAAAGGGGGGGGGCAAATAGTTGGGGACGTGAGGGATCGAAATTATGCAGATAGCTGACATTGATGGATGAAACGTTGAAGAAACTCGAAGGGGAATCGAAAGGGAAAGAAGAAGTTAGAACAATTCAGAACCAAGACGTGAGATGGAGAAAAAGCACGGGATCGGAAGACACACTGCTAAAGTTGAGCCGAAGAAACGTAGAAGTGGATGAGGAAAATCAAGCAAACGAAGACAGTTTAAGATTGATCTTAACAAATCATGGAAAGTCGGAAATAAGCCGAGAGAAAAAGTAGTCTGACGTTAAGAAATCGAATAAAGCGATGGAGAAGTTAAGCAAACGGCGAGTTCGAACATCGAGGTTTGTATTATAAATGACAAGAAGAAACTTTCAAACCAAACGAAGATAAAACTGAAGTATTGAGACAATGAGGAAATCGATAAAAGCTCTTTATCTCTTAATAACGAAACCTTTCAAGCATCGATTCAGCTTCGATCTCTAATAAATCCCCTGAACGATGTTCTTCTTTATTTTGAATCCTATAAAATTGTCGAAATTCAATCGAACAGCGATTCGGAGATAATAAAATTGCCTTTCTTCTTGAGAAAAACGATCGTTTCCTGGACCATTCTACCTACTCTTCTTTCAAGCTGTCTGTTTATCAGACTACTCGTCGTCGCTCGAGTACGCTCCCCTTTTTCCATTTGTTTCGCGACTTTTCTGCATCGCGATAGGAACACGAGTTTCTTTCGCAAACGTAGCGGAAACTTTCCTTCGACTTACTCAGCTTCGGAAGTTTAATTTCGCGGAAGCTACGAGGAAAACTGGTAAATTTGTTGAAATCGGATAAGCGAATAATATTTTCGAAGAAACATTTTTTCTTTTGCAAATAATTTCAATTTTGTGTAAAGAATGATATTCGAGAATATCCAGCTGGTAATATGAAATTTCTTATGCAACACGGAACTGTAACGTCCTTATTCCCCGAGTTCCTTGGAAAATGATTCCAGGGTGTTGTTCCCTATGGATGATACAGTGAAACCAAGCCGAGTTCAGATATGGCACATGAAATTTTATGCAGAAACTGAGCGTATAGAGTCTCGTCGCCCGGGTACCGGAAGTGGAGGCAAGACGTTCGCACGGGCGACATTCGATATAATATTCCCGGTGGTGGTATCTTAACGAAGACGCTTGGCGTGAGGTAACACTCGTGTCTGAGAAACGCTTCAGACACCGTATCTGCTCGATTTGAAATTCAAGCTGTCGTTCGAGAACGATGACGTCAAAGCTGAGACGATTTCGCGGTAACGTCACGGAACGGAACCGGTGCGTTTCTCCTCCGTTGATCACCATTGTTTGAAACCTGGCCACCGGGTTAAATTATACCTCAGAGTTTTCTGCGTCAGAATTTCTACGGTAAATTGAAATTTTTAATCGAAAAATTGATAATGAAAATATTGGAGCGAAGAAATAAGCAGAGGGTTGATAATGCATCAGGATGAAAGTTTAATTAAAAATAAGAAGAAATAACGTTGAATATTTAAATACCAGTTGATTTTCGTTCAACATTTCGCCGTTTTCCTTTTCTCCGTTAATTTTAACGTTCCATTAGAGAATTAAAAAATTCACCCCTCCCGGAAACGTAGCGACTAAAATAAAATCGAGAACGGTGTGGAAGCTGTAGGTATCGCGGGAAACGCCAACAAAGGATTAATACCCAACATTTTTTCGGTCGGAACGTTTCGCGTGCTCGAAAGTGGTGCAATATAAAAGTCCCGAGTGCGCTCGAGATAATAACAAAGCTCGAATTAACCGAGCCACGTTGCACACGGGAAAATCCATCTCTTCTTCGAATTCGCGGAAACAACCGGGCTTGACTGACATATAAACGTAACCGATTACGGTCTGTGTTACCTTTCTCGTAATTATTCGCGATTAGGTTTCGTGTCGTTGCGTCGAATATAGATCAGTTGTCAGGCTAACCAGTCATTGAAATCGCCAGGTGAATCAAACCGCTCTCCGATCGCGCGGAAAGGGAGAAAAATGGGTCGGTTTTCCGCTGCGTTCATGAACGAGTGTTTGCCAATAATTTCCGATCGGTCGTCGAAACTGCGCCGGCGTGTATCTCGTTAAAAGTTTATTAACGATCCTCCCTCTGTGTCGCTTGGAATTTCATCCGTACAACACTCGTGTCGCTGTTATGAACAAAAATGAAAAAGAGAAAAATAGACCGTGAAATTTCCACTCTGTCCTGTTCCATGCGTGTTCCCTCTGTGTACTGTGACCGAAAAAAGAGACAAAGAAAGAGGGATAACGATGAAAATACGCGAGAAAGAGAGTCGCGATATCAGGAGAAAATTCATATCGCATCGAACGCTGCGGGACAATTCGTCGGAACGACATTTGATCGTCGGAGCAAACAGAAAGGACGCAACGCAATCGATCCCTCGGTTCGGTGTAGCTGGCTTTAGGGTGGCATGCGAGTCACACAACCATGCTTCTTTGTCAAACAATGACGTCATGGGCGATATTTTGTTTCTATAGCGCGATATCTTCGAAGGGGGGCGGTTAATTGGCTGACGTTATTGCGAGAACCGATGAGCGAATCGCCCTTCCGCCTGAGATTTTTCTCTTCCCTCATCATCAGAGAAGATCAAGTTTTCTTTGCTCTATTTTTCTCTGTATTTCAATCGATAAATCGTGTGAATTTTTATAACAGTACTGATTTCTTTCCTCCCTCTTGATTAACGGTCATCTGTTTGCACGTCGATCCTGACGAGTTATTTGAGAGGGATACTATTACCGTCCACTCGGTGACGTCAACGGTACGGAACAAACAGAGTACATACGTCAAATGACACTAATGATATTCGACGGTGCAGTGGAAACGCATTCGACGGCAATGTATTTATTTGTGAAACACGACGAACGGATCCGATGCTCTCTTTCGCGAGAAGATTTTGTTTACCGCGTTTCCAAACTGGGAGAGGGTAGTTTCAAATTACATGGGCGAAAATGGGGAACAGAGATTTTGTTGTAAACGCGATACCAGGCTGCGTCGATAACGCTTTGAATACCTGCCCTATCGCACGAGTTGATCGAAGTAAATGTTAACGAGATAAAATTCTGTTTCACGCAGAGTTTCCGCTTTTTTCCCACTGGAATATACAATTTTGTGGAAATTCGTTGGTTAGTTGTTGGAAAATTCCTCTCTTTATTTTATCAGAGTATGAAATTCATGGATGTTCATTATTTAATTAGAGACAAAATTTTGAAACCCTCTATATGGGAGTTCTTCAAAATAAAAAATTCAAGTTATTTAAATAATTTTATCCGTCTAACAAAATTCGTATAATTAAGAGACTGGTACACGAATTCTAATATACATCATCTAAAAGCAACAGGAAATTCGGTGACCCTACAAGAGAGCATCGATTCATTCGCTTCACCCCCCGTAGTTCCGTGACACGCGACGGGCATATTTCTACCCCATTAAGAAACACCGGAACGAGTGACTCGGTTCGAGCCACGGCACGAAGAGAGGTAACCGAGAAAGGATCCCCGGAAAATTCCAGGGTTCATTTCTTCGTGGGCTCCATTCCACGGCAAACAGATTTCTCTATGGCTGAGCGCGTTAATTCCGGCGACACCGGCCTTCCAGCTAATTCCCGGGTACGGATTTAATGTCCGACAGACAGAGCCACCCCTCGCTAGGAGCTACGAGTAATTTTGATATATCGAATGAGGGCTGCTCCACCCCCGTCGTCTCGTTTTTATCGAACGAGAGGGAACCAGTTTTCCCGATAATATTGCCCGGGCCGCCGGACTCTCGAGATAATACCAGACCGGAAATCGACTGTAAGCGGCTACGGAATCGATGCGTTTTCCATTGACGGAGAAACGGTTCGGGGTTACCGAACGGTTCAGGGGGTCATGCTGAAATTGTATTCTCTATGAATTTCTTTGATGCATAGACTTCCACTGCATTTTCTGCGAGCTCCATGGCGAAATGCTTCTCCGTGAAATATGGAGGGAAAAAGGTACCGTGAAATGTGCTTCGTGATAAAGTAGGTTTAAGAGAGTAGGGGGTTCCAGGTGAACACAATGAAAGGTTTATATTTAATGTAGTCGAGATTATATCTGAGAGTTGCCCAGTTTCCAGCTTTATTATTTCCATATTTTGATGTTTCAAGAAATTGCCGGTGGAAAATGTTTGAAACAGAAAATAGAAAAAGAAAAATCGCGAAGAAGTTTGAAACTTCGTCTTTACACGTTCTACAAGGTACATTATGCCTCGAGTTGATAATTAAACGCTTCTTGCAGCGTGTAATTGTTCGGCATTCGAACGATTCGGTTGGTAAATTATTCACGGGGCTAAAACGTTCTTCCTCGGCTCGAACAATTCTCTCCCTTTAGCTATATTTCATCGGCACCGGCAGGTGTCCCATTAGAAAAACTCATTACAATTCCCACGTCATCCCGAGTGAAACATACCCGCGGAAGGAACAAAAGCGATCCAACTGCGGGGAAGAGGAAAGTTCGCGAGCAAACGTTCGCTTTAGCGAAACTACCTTTGCATTCTATAGTTTCAAGGAAGTTGTGCAAGAGGATGCGATTCTCGTTCGAACGATTTGTATCGTCGCCAGCGAACTTCCTGCCAACTTTTCCTTCTTCCTACCCCGTAAATATTAGACCGAGGCTAGAGGGTAGCGAAGAAATTTATGACGAGTCACGTCCATTAATCCGCGACGATTCACCGGGGAATATTCCCTTCTCCCTTTGAATTGCAATTTTCCACACTTATCGGATAATCGAGTCGGATCGATCAGCTTCTCGATTCGTCACCAATTCTTATGATGGGATTCGTATTATCCGAAAAGTTTGAACCTCCACTTTCCGTTCTCGCAAAACATTCCTAGAAGATTGGAAAGTTCATCACCTAGAATATTAGTTTCATCCTTGCAGCATCATTTGCGATAGTCCAAAAGCGTAACGGATATCCGGTTTCTGATCATCCTCTTCCCTTTCTTTCGTTGCCACCGTGGAAATATATGCTTCAAAGCGAAGTGACGCGTCCATTTTTTTCCCCAACAACAGCAGCAGATCGGTCAATTCATCAAGATTTGCAGGGAAGAGCCCTCGATCCCTCCCTTCGCATCCCCTCACGGACGATCTACCGACTGACTGCTCGATTTTTCATATTTCGCGCCCTCTGACCCTTCCGACGCGGCGGGTCGATTCGACCCCTCGTCTAATGCGGATCGACGTCAACAGCCTATTCCGTGTGCTCCGATAAATCGGCGCTGTTGCTACGATTCTACGATAAATTTCGTTTCAGCTCGAACTGGCTTGGGCGGGGGTGCATCCTCGCCGCCCTTACGAATAGATACTCCGTAGAAAGGGGATGCGTTGATTCGGCAGACATGCTCGTGACGAGTTGATTGGGATAAAATGGATTAATGTTGAGCATGATTAATTCGGATCGTCTGTCATGGATGAATCCGACGTTGCGATACGCGTTTCGTAGGATATTAATTGTTTCCGATTCAATTCCTCGATATTCTTAATAATAAAATTTCATTCAGTAGGGTGCACGCGAAGTTTAATCGTCTTTTAACGATTTCACTTGATCGTAGGATTCATTGTAACGATTTGATTTGACGCGTTTAAAATGCACAGGATCTAAACGTGCATTATTTCAGTATTTAATTATGAAGTCTATTGTTTACAAAGGTGAAAAGAAACTTGCCGGCGAGTGTAATTACAGAATGAAAGGACTGAAAAATGGAGGCAGGAAGAATGAATGAACGTGGAGGAAAATGAATGTTTATAGTAGCATACTGGGTAGAATAGCTAGTGTTTAAAGGAAAGTTATTATTCTGGTGGTAATTCCTGGAGGAATAAAGAAATTACAATTTTCTCAATTTTACAGTTTAATCATATAATTTATGCGATATGGTAGCAGTACTTAAAAAAAGATAATACACCGTTATAAGCAATTTTCAAAGAAATTATACGATCGGTTCACTTTGACGGTTTTATTGTTAAATTCAATGAAAATGATGCCTAGAAGGTATAGACAGACGTCTCTCGACCTTCTGGTATCATCGAAATCGTTCTTCAAAGCCTCTCACGACGGGGATAGATCGTTTACGACCGGTTCTCCACCCACGGCGTCGCAATTACCTGTCGTGTAGCCTAGACAAGGAAGAAATGACACCGTCATTAAGGGTTCGCGAGCCATCAGTTATCGCGTTACATTCTCGGACATTCTCTCAGCTGGAAGCCTAAGGACGGTGGTTCGTCTCAATTATTGGTTGGCACAACGATCCCCGCCCACGTTCTCATCTGCGAGATGCACTTATCCGCTTCCTCGTGGACCGAGATGCAAATGGCACCATTGTCATTAACTCGATACATCCTTTGAAGGCACCACCAGACCCCTTCTTCATTGTTCGTTCAGCTTTGATTGCCATTTCGTTCGACCGCCTCGCTGTTTCGTCGTTCGACTTGCTCATTCGACTACAATTTGCTGAACTTGCAACTATCGAGACTATCAAAAGGAAGGAATTTCAGAAGTTATTCGAATAAAAAATAAACTTTGTTGCGATTGATCCAGGTTCAGGGGTTAAATTTTTGTTTACGATGGTCACAGATATTTTTGTCCAAGCGAGCGAGATCAAAGTCAGGATTTTTGAGCCTCCTAAAAGGTATACAAAAAAACATGGACTTTTAAATAACTAGAAATCACGGGACCAAACTGACCGTATAAAAAAGCATCACTAGTTCAAACACAAGCTTCGCACAAAAAAGCTCGAGTTTCACGGTTTCGAAAATTCGTATGATTTTATTTGTAAGCTGTCAATAAGTTTAGAGGAGATAAAAACCACACGGTTCGGCAATCGACGCTGTCATGTTCTAACCAAATGGTTTTAAATAGAAATGAAAAGCGTCTACTGAAATCGGAGGTCCATTAGAGTGACATAACAGGGAGAAATATTTTTTTATTTTTTCTCCTTTATCATACGCATCAGCTGTTGATGATTACGTTGCACGTTAAGTAACGATAAATTTTATTCACACGCCAAAATGATTTTTAAGATACGACGCGACTTTTGCTTCAATTTAATTCGAAAGTAAATGACTCTTGACTTAATTGAACGTGAAAGCAACGACATTCGATTGAAGAGACTCCGAGGAGACTCGTAAACGAATTAAGTCGAACTGATAAGGATTTCAGATCCAATTAAACTTGGAAATGAAGATGCTTGAACGAGAGGTTAATTGAAAAATTCTGCCTGCTAACGGGTCTTGAAACTCGGGATCTACCCTGAGGCAAAATTTTCACCGAAGTTTCGCACGAACTTGATCGAAAGTGTCTGTACCAGTCTTTACCGTTTCAGAAATAAGCTATTATATATTTGCAACGAAATATTATACCAACGAGCGGTATAAAGACAAAAGCATCGACCCCTGTACCTGGACCGATATCGGATCAGAGCATCCCTCGAAACACCTATAATCCCAATTCCATCAAATTCTCCGGGTCAATCAGGCAGCAATCGCGGTTCCGAATAAATCGTGTTACCGGTCGACGACACGGTCTCCCAAATACGTCGAGCTTGTATCCCCCGATGTTGGTCCAGTTCGTGGAAAAGCGGACGAGGCGTGACCTCTCGGCCGTTACGGGGCCGATCGTTGGTCAGATTTTTCGATTAAATCAAGCTTGACGGAAAAAGGAGAGGCGTGTGACGGTCGGCTGACATTTCTGCCAGACACCAGCCTGCTGCTTTATAATTGACACTGGCCGAAAGGGGTCCGGCAGGGGTACACGGGACCGTGTTCAGAGATCCTAGGCAACCAGCACCCTGTTGTGGGAGCACCGCGTCAAAGGGGATCTCTTCTATATCGTGTACGCCCGCGTTCAGGAGGGAGGGGGACGGAATTGAGATTGACAGTTAATTTCGTCGTAGTAGGGGCGGTCCGAAATTTCGAAGCGTCGGGATTGACCTTCCGCTCGAGTGGAAAGCCAACCACGTGTAGGAGGGATCGTAGGGTGTTGTGCGCTACTTGCCTGCTGAGAATGCGCGGTATTTCCTATTAGATCCGCGAAACGGAAGCCTTCCGCGTCGAGGATGATTTTCGTGTTCGGTGAATTCAGCCGT
Organism: Osmia lignaria lignaria; assembly: GCF_051020975.1. Taxonomy (NCBI): domain Eukaryota; kingdom Metazoa; phylum Arthropoda; class Insecta; order Hymenoptera; family Megachilidae; genus Osmia; species Osmia lignaria. Next base: position 7,989,221 of record NC_135033.1, on the reverse strand, counting down.
TTTCGGGATTCGCTTTCATTCGGATTTCCACCACCGAGTCTGCTACCCCTGTCGCGTCCCGACGGGAGCGTCTGATCGAGGCCAGGTGCTTTGATAAGGGTGAACGTGAAACTGTGCGGATAGAATAACTTGTTGCCTAGTATATGATGTCGAGTATTCTAATTTGAGTGTCTGATAGAATAATATTAATATGAAACGAACCTTCAAACGGATAAGCAACTTCTCAGAACAGTCTAATTACATATCCTGAACGAGAACCAATAATTACCATCATTAGAATCGAATTATCAGCGCGGAAACAATCGGTCCATCCTGTCCTCGAGTTTCAATTTCCATTGAAAGCACTATTTCAAATCGTAACCAGGTCATAACTCAAAACAAACGAGGATCCAAAGACGATCGACGAACCATAACGAACGACTATTCGAGGAACTCTGGCTCCATTCTTTGGTCATCAAACGTTAACCCACTTCTTGCCATAAGCGTTCCGTGTTTTAAGTGCTTCTCGGAATAATTCTGAAACAGGAAAGGAAGAAAATGGACCCGATGCAAAGCTTGGATTTAAACATCATCGATTTGTTTCGAAATGGTGTTAAAAAGTATCGAGTGCCTAATGGGTTAAAGCCGGTTTAGCAGCTGCGAAAGGAATTATTAATCTTCCGGTCCCCATGGCGGCGAGGAAAATTGTTCGCGCGCCACGGGACGCTTTAATCCCGGCAACGGCAATGGCCGCGTCAACGGAGCGTAAGTCCGGTCGCTGGGATGGCTGGTTGTGAACCACCCTTTAGAAACGGAAGGGCCGGATTACCGGGTGAATCGAGTTTGCCGTGGCGCTCAATTTGCCTCGTTTCCTATACGCCTTCTTACCCCATTTTCGCGCTGTTAATGGAATCGTGCCACTCGCGTGCGCGTGGCACACGTTCCTCGAATCGTGTATTTTTACCTTGATCTAATTTCAATCGACGAAAAATATTGAATGATAAATCATCGATTCTTTTTAAATTGATTTTGGTGTATAAATTAGTTTACCTAAATTAGTTTAGCAAATAACAGCTCGTTTCCGAACAACCCCTATTTCCCAGCCCTAAAATACGCTCTCCATGCAATACAGCCGCGAGAAACGTGACAGCAACGATGTTATCTCGTTGCCGCTTGAATTATCAATACCGGTGCATCGCAATTGCAGAGGACGGAGAAATTTCGCCGAATGCAATTTTCATTTCGCGAAATCCCGCCCTCTTTGTTCAGCTTGCGTAGACCCGCGTGTGCGAGTATCATTGCGATCACATTCGCGCGTTCGGGTCCATCCCCGTCGTCTTTATCGAGCGTGTACACAATGTTGGCGGAAACGAGGTCCATTGTGCCGTTGGCGAGCGACGTGGACGGGACAAGCATTCGGTATTAATTTAAACAAGACTCGACTCGAATATCGGTATCGCCATTGCTCGGCCACGAAAGAGATTCTTGGTTAGATCCTTTGGGAAGGAAATGATCGCTGAAATTGGCCAAAAAGTTGGCGGAATTTCAATTGAAGTCACGATCGATCTTGGCTCAACGTGTGAATTGTTTAACGGTTTTGCTGCCGCGCGAAATTGCCGGAAGTGTCACTATAGTTAACGCGATGCTTTTAAAATATTCGTATCGATATTTTTGAAAGTAAAAAATAAATACCATGAATTATTTCATCTTTTTAGACACGTGTAATATGAGAAATCGAATCGGTATCAATCTCGCCTATCCAGTGTACTTCATTTGCTAATCAAAGCGTTCCCCCTGAGCAAATATCATCCCTCAACCCCTGAAAACAGCCGACAGAGTCAAATCTCTCTTGGTTCGTACTGTTCGCAACTACTCCCCGCCTCCACCAGCCCACTTCAATAGCAATTTACCAGGCGAGAGCTACGTCCGCTCAAAGGTGGCAGGGTATTATTCGTATTCATAGGAAAATGATGTTCTTCGTTTCGACGAACCTACACCCTAGTCTTTGTCCCAAAATCGACTCGACTCGCGTCGACTCCTCTGATGCATTGAAATTTTCATCACGTTCGTTCCTTCGTATTAATGATTCTGCACAAAGAGATAGAGCAAGGGTTAATGAAGGAGCTGCTATCGGTCGCGTTATTGATAAATACTGATAAATATTCCACCTCAGCCTTAACGATATCGATTCGTCATTAAATATCAATAAGGTATCGATAAGTTATCGATAATCAATAACGGCTCCTCGTCTAAGTGGTAATATAACAGATAAAAAAAGAGATGAAAAGGCAGCAAGCCGTGACGGGGATTGGCCAACCCCCTTCGTTCATCTGTCTGCGAGGATCGAATTTGATATTTCCGTTCGTTTTCCATCGACAGCACGTGCGCGCGTGAAAATATCGCTCGCATCCCCCGTGGAAAATGCGGAGGATTTCTTATCTGAATTCCACCCCCGGGGATCCTTTCCTTTGGGGGTTGCAAGAAGGAGAATACGAAAAGGCAGCTCGGAGGAATCGGAGAAAGACACCGGTTAAGGGGGTTGAAGAAAGTTGTCCGGGAGAAGCGGTTCGCGACTAAATTATTTAAGTCGTGGCCCGTCTTAACCGTGCCAACCCCCACCCCCGTTCCTCGTTCGCAGCAACATGGAAACGAAGGAAATTTAATTTCATCCCCGAACGAAGAGGCAAGCCTGTTTTTCGTCCGCCTTTCTCGAAGACCTACGACCCTGTGGAAACGTTTTTAATTGGCCTACACACCACCCTCGCCCCCTCTCGTCGAGGTAAATCGCGTTTCGAGGATCGCCCGCAAAGAGAAATCGAAATGAAGCGTGGCTCTCGTTAACTCGCGAGAGGGTGGAAAAAGGATCAAATCAGTCCGACGATTCTGTCGACTTTGAACTGCGCTAGGTAATTAACAATCCGATAACGGAGTGGTTGACGGATAATTAGATATCGCGGCTAATAAATTGTTGGATATAACGAAATCCAGTGAAACAGGCTTGATGCATTCATATTTTCACTTGAGTGTATATCTTTCTGTATTAATTAAATTACCGGTTGCAACGATTATAATTCAATTACCGATTTTCGCTAAAGAAAATTACCATTCAAACAGGCCGGAGCACGATTGTAACTAAACTCAACTGGAAACATTTACTCGGCACTTAGTTGAAGCGTCCTCGAACCGCTTTGTAATTAACAATTTAGAAACAGTAGCCCCTCTTTCCCTTTCCAGAATACTCGACGACGGAAAATGGGTTACAAACGTTTCCACTGTCGACTCTATTGAAACAAAATCTCGACGAATCGATGTAGATTGAAGGCAGACAAAACCGAGAGTCGACGTTTGAAAAAATCTCGCTTGACGTTCACTTTAGTGCACGAGCAAAGCTTTGCGATCTAGCCAGAAAAATTGTAGCCTTTTTATTTAAAAAAAAAGAACGTCACGTTCTTCAAAGGTTAATTGTTAGCTTTTTTTGTAGAAAAAATTGCGGTTGGTCGATAAGAAATCGAGAGAAAAAAAATTGGAAATGTTTGGAGAACGATTTTTCACCCACGCGTTGTCGGTTCGACTATGTTTATTCGATAATTAATTTAATGCGTTCGTAATTAAGTTTGCAATTCTCTGGAAAGCTGGGTGAAACGTCGATAATGGTAAACAGCGTGCAATTGAGTCGTTCTCGTTAATGGTTTGTCGAATAGTTTTCATCAACGTTGTTTCTTGTTTTTAGTGTTTCAATATTTGAAAAAGCTTTTATTTTTTTGTTAACATTGAAACATTCTTTTTCTGAGGTTGACGTGCTTTGTCAACGAGCTTTGGTTAAAACCGTTGTTTTAAACAATTTGTTAATTAAAACCAGAGAAAATATTTGTCTCTCGTTAAAAATTTACCAGTGGTTTGATTACCTTTTATTTTTCTTTCGTAACGAAAATTACAAATACTTATTATTTTAACAAATAAAAACGGATCTTCTATATCATGAATATTTTTAAATGAAAAGGCAATGTCACAACAATTTCAATAATTAAATAACCAATCTCCTCTTTTCGTTTCTTCTTCGACACCATAGACGTATTAGCATTGTGTCAAATAATTCATTTATTTGGCAATCAATTTAATGCATCGACGACATTTCTGTTATTAACAATTACCGGTTGGTCTGCGTAAACAACGATGGAAAGTACCCCCAGCAGGATATAGGGGTAGTATTTTTCATCATTGGCCCATCGAAACAAAATTGCAGCGGTCTGGATCGCTGTTTCGTTCCATTAAATGTTTACTCGCTCGACGTTTGACGTATAAATTGCGTGCCTGTCGAAATTGTAGAGAAAATTTAATACATACATTATCGAATAGCCCGTTCTTTTTTTTCTCTTCACTTATGTCACGATCTGATAAAAATATTCAACGAAAAAATGATAGCAAATCGATTAATTAAAATTTTATTCAACTAAAACCTGATACTAATTTAGTAGCTCCCTCATTAACCGCACGCATACAGTTTCGTAGGACGTAAATATACGTCATTTACAGGGAAAGGGTTAAATAAGCCTACCAATTCAATCCACATTCAACCGCATCCCATTTTACCACCCCTGTTATCACGAAAGCCAGAGCCAGACTTTGAACAGCGTGTATCTGTGATAATAACTAACGCTGCTAATGGATTTTGCGGGGAATTAACACTTCGATGCTGACTGTCACGTATTCGAGATTAAAATGCTTAACTTTTCACGTCGTTGCTCCTTACTCTTATCAAAATTTATCAGATCCTAATTACAATTTGAAAATTAAGAATTTTTCAAGAATTCTATATTCCATGAAATTTTGAAGTACATATCGTACCTACAAGTGTCAGGTTGGTTCGAAATGTTTTATTACAGAGCCATTCGCGATAATTACTGCTCCTTCTGCTCCTCGCTTTAGCCGATGACAATAGGCTGCGAAACGGCCGGTTAGCCCTCCTTTGTTCAACGATTAGATCGCGGAACGGGCGAGCCCTAATACGTCGCTGATGAGAGTATCTGCTTTGCATTAACGCGTTTTAAGCGATGATAAACGGAGGGTGGAGGCGGTGAGCAGGTGTGCTATGGTTGATTTACGGGGATTAATACGTTTCGCCGTAGCTTTGATTTAACGATCGTACCAAAAGATTTGAAATAACGCAGCAAATTTCCTCTCTTGTCGAGGCGTGGATAATATTAATTATCAAAATTGATTTTATTGAAACATTCGAGGTACATGCGAAAACCGTGTCGCATGGGGAGAGTAGGAGTAGAGCGATCATTGAGAACCAGGAAGTCATTGCGGACCCTCGTTTCGTGTCGCATCCGCACTAATAAAGTTCGCTAACCCTATTCTCCGTTCAAAGTATTAACACCTTACGTACCATCTGTGAAAAAACATTACCAGTTCAAAATACCCAAACGATCGACCGTCTAAATTATCAAACAATTATCCATCCGTCCACGTTGAACAAATTACCAGCAAAACATACCGCAGAGTGTACCACGAATTTCCCAGAACTCCAACATTTCTCTTCTAGATTACAGTTTCAGCGAGCTGTGTATCGAGTGGCAAAACTTAGTCGCCGGCGAAATGTTCGTCCAGACGGGACGTCGTAAACACGCAGACCCTAGGGTGGCCCTCGAGGACCCTATGCATACACCCAGGTCCCGTGAAGTCGGCCGAGTTACGACTTATTGCCGCGAAACTACCGGGTCCAAGCCTCGTCCGGAAAATTGATGGAAGTAGCAACCTGGCTGCGTGTACAGTCGTCGCGTCGGAGAGACGGGCTGCTGAATTACGGGAAAATAGCTTTTAGTCGTGGCACGCTGGCGTCACCAGGTGCACCCTCTATATAGGAGGAACCCTTTTACCGAAATTGCCGGATATCGCCCTCCTCTTGGCTGCTAACTGCGCGCTACCACCGGCTGAAGCTGAACCTGGCCCTGGCCCTTTGGTAACCAGGTGTACCAGACTACGTCTCCGTGAAATTTTTGCGAGAAAATCGCTTTATCGCCCCGCCTACCCTACGCTGTCTTGCGGCCAGATGGTGGCCACTGAACTTGCAACTTTTCGGAGGATTCTTTCAAAGAATCCTTTGGATAAAATTGAAATTTTCTTTTGTTAGATATTTCAAAGATGAATATCGTGTTTATGAAATTAGTTGACAAGGAAATTTATGGGATATTCTAAAAGCAATAATCTTGGCTTTGGAGAGATCGGAGAATTCTTTTGAAAAATTCTTTGGATAAAATTGAAATTTTCTTTTGTTAGATATTTCAAAGATGAATATCTTATTTGCAAAAGTAGTTGACAAGGAAATTTGTGGGATATTCTGAAAGCAATAATCTTGGCTTTGGAGAGATCGTAAGTCTTGAACGGACGGGACGAGATGCGCGGAAAATCTCGGTGACCGCAAGGCAATGACCAATTCCGCAAAGTGCAGTGGGATATCGCGTTGATTCGTTCGACCGCAAACAGTTTCAGGCTGAAGCCGCAAACCGTTCGTCCACAATCGATACCGTTCGAACAAAACGAGAAAAACGTATACCGGATTGATCTTTTTGTGTACCGGATTCCTAGGATTACTTACCGAATCCATAATGAATTCCTAATAATATGGACGAAGGGTTCCCATGGAAAACACCTCTTCTCATTTAAATATCTTTTATTAAATCTCCTTTCGATGGAAGTACGCTTTCACGGTGAACGGATGTAGTTTTATGCAAATATATAAGGTCGCTGTTTTCCATGACTCTTTTCACGATAGTTTGATCGGATCAGGCAAAGTAAACTATAGTAAAAGCGAAAACTTTGGAGCGTGCAAGCTTCGGGTATGCTGTTCGTTCGTTCCACCCTTCTTCTGCCTTTCGTATCTTCAATAATGAAGTTGAATAGGGTGAATAGAACAGTCGCTGAGATAAACCAGTGATAATGATGTAAAGTAACTAATGGATGATAAAGTGTTTAAATTGCTTTATATGCGATTTAACTTATCGGAGCATTGCAAAGTAGGATGTCGGAACTTTTATTGAAAAATTCCAAGGGAACTTGTTCGAAGTACGCTTGAAAATACATTTTCTCTTTCGACTGGTCAGAAAAATTCCGATGAAAATCAGTGTATCTCGGTTCCATTGTCCCGTTTTCGAGTTCACCGACGTGCTCGAGCAACGTTTCGAGATAACATTGAGAAGCAAAGGTAGCTGATATCGGGCCGTGTTCGAAGGCTTGTCATACTCTTCGTTCTTTTTTTCTTTGTTCTCATATTGGGTGGACGTGGTTCAGAGATCTTCAAAGCTCTCGCGTTATCCGCGACGTGTTTCCAAGTGAAAAGGGAACAAGGGAAAGAGCCGGATGATTGATGCTCTGGCCACGGGTTCGTTCCATTTCGCGTTACATTGTGGAACGTAGCCGCGAACGGAAGCCTAGCAACGGGAATTTTCAGTAAATTTGCAAGAACACGGTCTGACGAGCGTAGCGCGCAGGGATCGTCTGTCTTGCAGCGGCACGATATTATCGCAAGCTGTTGGCTGGTACACGCGTACACGAAAATTTCCAGGTATTGGAAAGCTTGCTCGTCTTTTTAAGCAATTAACGGATTCCATCGCGGAGAAGATATGGCGGTACGCGTCCGGCTTTATAACATCCCTCTCAAACCCTTGAGCATAAAAGTATTTAATTCGTAAACTTGTAGCGAGTCTGACGAGTAGAATGGTAGAGCAACGACGGGAATGTTCAGCATTCTTATTCCGATTCGCATTTCCAGGAAAATATTCGCAGATTCTCAGACGCCCAGCGTCGTTTTTCACTGCTCTTATCGAGAAAGATCGTGGAAGGTTTTCCTTATAAATCCACTGTAAACGAAATGCAATATTTGCATAACGAAAATTTAATAAACTCCAGTTGATTGGATTAATTATAAATGCATCAGAGGTTTTTACGAATTTTCTCATTATACTATTTGGCGAAACGAAGCCAAGGGTGTCTTGGTTTACCATTTTCCCGAGCGAATTGCGCAAGGTTCTTCCAAAGCGTTTTATTTAATTACGAAAAAGAGTGTCGCAAGAAACTGGTCACCATCTGCGGTCAAACCGCACCATAAGCACAGTACCTTTAAAACGCTTAACACAATTGCTGGAATAGTAGTAGTTTCGAGTGAGATTCAACTCCATACTTATAGAACTGACCTCGTTGTCCAATAAAGGCAACAGATATTGCTATCTTCCTTTCGAACATTCAATTTACACTTACTACGGTTCTCTGTTCCATTTTATTCAAGAAACTATTTGTCAAGTAACCGATGATGGTCCTTTTACATCTTTTTCAAACGTCAAGGGAGCCATAATTTTCGAACTGCGGTAAGCATGGGATAATCGAGAAGGAATGATCGTATAACATTCCGAAACGTCTCGCGGGTAAACTTGAATTGGCCTCAAATCACCTGGAAAGAAAAAGAGCAGTAAAAACTTGTTCAAGAATGGAAGTACCTGTTGCGGAGCTGATTACACCGCAAAGAAATCGCTTAAGTTATCAAGATCGCTGTAAAACGATTAGCAGTACTGCCAGATAGTGTTAAACAATTAAAAAGACCGGTACAAGCTGTGCCAAAAATTAACAGTCCACCCTCGTGGAAGCAGTAAAACTTTCGTAGCAAACGAGAGGTACACGTTAAATCGGATCCGGATCAATGGGATACCATAAAGATACGTCCGGGGAAGCCTTATCTGCGGCTACTCCGAATGAAATCCTATGGGACACGTGGCGAATAGCGACGATTATGCGTCCAACTTTTGCCACGTCTTATGCTACCGACTGGTTTTATCGCGTCGCTTTATCACCACGCTTTAGGTGCAATTTTCCAGCGCGTCGATAATGCTTCTCGCTCCTTTCTTCTTCTATCTTTCTTTCGCATACTCCGGGATGTGTTGGCTCGTAGCTCCGCTATGGGGATTTATTGTCTGTCGGGGATTTCTCTGTTTGAAGACGTTATCCGGACCCTCGGCGTCTTTGAGTCGGTGGCTTTAGTTCCCAAGACTTGCGTCAGAGCGTCTCGCTCTGCTTGCAGAGAACTGAGACGCCATGGTGTCCAGGGACGGATCGACGTCCGACGTCGGGCGTCGTTTCTGTTAATTCATTTACGGGTGAAATACATTCCCGTAACGAGGCAAGGAATAAGATGGAGCTGTTAAGTAAAGTATTTAAGCCATGAACCAGGTGATTCTGATTTATGTAAAATACAATGTTTGATATCGAAGCAAGTGTGTCAGATAAGAGATAAGATGTTTGCTTTTAAATTATCTGCCGAACGCATACAATGAGCGTGTAACGCGTGAGTACATATTCTTTCAAGAATAGAAGGTATAAAATTCAGATGAATAGAAAGTATGAGGAATCTTGGTTCATTAAAATTTTAAGGTTATTGAAGTTTAAGTGGGACTCTCTCTAATTAGATCTGTCTTTAATCATAAAATTATGGATTCTAGTTAGGAAGTAGAAGCAATTAAATTTTCTTCTTCAGAACAATAATGCTATGTACAATAATAATCGGTAACCTACTATAAAATTTTCTCCTTTAACTACTCTTAATGATTGCCGCTAATTGCAGTTTCCAACAACCAATCTCGAAAACAACCCTTCTCTCTAACAACCCCTATCGATTTCCTAGAATCATGCAATTTTCAACAATCACCTCCATCGTATTTTCCGATAACTACATCTAACAATCGCCCGGTAGGTAGAAAATTCTCTTCAGCCAACACCGGTATCGTGTTTTCTTTTTAATCACCCCTTAACAATTAATCTTGATTGCGATCCACAACAAGACCTAATTACAACCCTCGTATAATTTCAATAATATCCTCTCTGGTAGTCGTCTCGTCTTCCCACAAATCACCGCTTAATGATTTCTTCCCTGCCTGCACCGTCTCGAACCCATTGAATGCGCCCCTGCGTTCGCGCGAGCCTCGAGCACGTGCGAAGCATGTAACGAGTGGCACACACCGTGGCAGGAAAAAGAGAACGATTCGCCTTTAACGAGCCTTGCCGCTTTGAGGGCGCCGCCTTTTAGGGAAGCGAGTACAAACGGCAGCCTCTTGCATCGATTCGTCACGAGGGTAGCGGGGGGTTGATCTTAACGCTACGAGGGAGTTTTTTTCCTACTCGAGGATATCTCTCGCTCTCCGCGTAATTGCGTGTAGTGCTTAAGGAGGAACAGGGCTGCGTTATCGTGGCTTCTTTCCTCGGATCTTACTTCACGGAAACGTGTTAACGCCTACGCATTCGAGTTGAAGTTACGTTAATTGAAATTTAATTAACATATCTATACTTCACCCTGAACAACTCTTTTCTTCAAAAACAAAGAGATTAGAGTATAGAAAATTTAATCCCCGGTTTTATTCGCGCAAGAAATCCCTTCATCCCTTCGTTGCGTTCTGTTCCCATGTAGCAGAAAAGCGTGGCTGTTACCCCGCAGTTTTCTATCGATCCCCGGGCACGAAATGAACTTGCTCTGTTGCGTTGGATAAAAAACTTGGACATCAGGTTTGTATCGCGATGTGTTTCTCTTCGGCTCGCTGGAATTTCGCGCGGACAAATGTTCGCTTGGTTGTTTTCTCCTCGCGGACGTTGGGGGTGGAAAACGACGCGCGCCGGGATCGGATAGGTCCATTTTCGGATTTGTTTTTGACGACGCGTCTCGCCGGACCAGCGGTGGTATTATATTTAACGCGGTACGCGGTTCTTTTTTTTTCTCTCTCTCTCGCCGGTTTATAATGGATCTCTCCCGCGAGAAACGCGTTCAGAGGGGTGATAAGCGAAACGTATAGCGGGGAAAAATATGTCCGACGAAATTGGCCATCGGCTTGAATACGCGAAATGGCGCCGATGAAATAATATGTAGCCATGTAAAAACGTACGCGATCTGTATGATACGAAGGGGGTGGTTTTACAAACGGGGTACAATTGTAACGTTTGTTTCATTTATTATTCTTTTCATAGCGATTGCAGTATTGTAGCAATAGTAAGGGAAACAATATGACAATTCGAAGCGAAACGCTTAACAAGATGTAGCCGGGAATCCGCATGAAACAATCGGTGCGACAGGAACGGGTAAAATTAGTCGTGAAACTATGGAAATGTAGCTTAATCGATATCCGGTGGTTTCGATGAAACGCCGGAGAACACCGGGAACACGGATCATATTCAAACGGAAGTGTGGCTTACAGAAGACAGTTTGGAATTTCATCCGTTGTCGGGAAACTTGGTGCTGGGAAACGGTGTTTAAATGTTTCCATTGTTCAATCGTACAAAACGTTGCAATTAGTTTGCTATATATTTACACGAACCCGATTGCACCGGCATCGAAACGTATTCGAACGTGAACGATTGTCCAAGCAATCGTGTTGATTTTATGATAGGCTATTGATAACGTTTTCAGCATCGGTGACACGGATTTCTCGCGAATCTGCATCGGTCGATCAATCAGCTTTTCATTCATTCCAGCAACGTTATTAACGCGTTACCATGGTGATTATCACTGATCGACAACCTCAATTTTCTGTAACTAAATAATTACAGGAGGGAAATTCTAATGGCGTGGAATAACAAATCGAAAGATAAATCATTATTTATCGTAACATATAAATACAACGCGTAATAAATGCATTATAAAAATTAATTTGGCAAAATGAATGACGTAAGTGGTACAAGTGATGACTTTGTTTACAGTCAAGGAAAAATTAGTCAATTGTTACAATGGAAATGACCCTGTCAAATATTCACACTTATATTTAAAATTATTTTTAATTGTCCAATTAATTTCAATTTTGTGTTAACGTATTAATAAATATCTCTGATAAAGGTAGAAGGTTAATAAAAATTTCTAAAATAAGTAACGTGTATTAATATTTCTAGATGAGCTGAGACGTAACCAATTTGAATGGAAACTTTCAGTCGTTTACCAGCAATCTGTGCACCCTTGAGTTTCAAGCGTTTCACCATGGAAATAATTACACACTCCCTTCGCAGTTACTCTCTCGTCCGAACTTCATAATATTTGCGGGCAGCGTTTTAATAACAAGATCGAATCTCTCTTTCCCCCTGTACAGTATCTTACGAATGCGCTCGTCGAGATACGTGCACCGTGTATTTTGATACGCTTGTTTGCATTGAGCTGCTGCTCAATGGAATTCTCAATTTAACCCGACGGAAACATCTATGTAGAGTCATGAACACCCTGTTATCGCATTCCTCAAACGATGAACCCACCGTCCCTTCGTGGTACACTGGATTTCCTGTCGGATATTCCAAGAAACCTCTTCGTCCACCGTTCCTTTTAATTTGCAACCAAATCTTGCCTGAGTAACCCAGTGAAGGTTTAATAAAAATAAAAAAATGTTGTAAAAATATCGAGTTAAATTTAGAATCGTCCTGTTAACGAGGATTACCGAAGCCAGTTTATATATTCGAATGACGATTAAATTCTGACAATGGCGCGAAGCCCGTGTTAATCAAAACGCTCCTCCTCTACCGTGTCAGCCGATCAAAGCTCGCGTTTCTACACAAAGGCAACAAGGAAGCCTTCTAAATACGAGTACACGGTAGTGCTTGAAAGGCAGTCGGTGAAAGAGATACCGATAAAAACTTTTGCCAACGCCGTAGACGGAACACTCACGGTCGGAGATAAGCCGCATTCTAATTAAATGCCGCCTGAAGCCCTCCGTAGATTCCTTTTCCGCTTCTTCTCGCGACTGTTTTTGCACCGGAGTACTCTAAACCAAGTGTCGAACATTAAAAGAAGCCGGGATAAAAATTTCTGCACGAAGGAGAATGTGTGGGTTGAAATTGTGCTTGGAAAGCCGATTTGAAGCGGAAGCCTTGCGGTGAAATTGTTGGTTTCTGGCCACCTCGGCGAGCCACGTGCTAACTGTTCGCACGGAACTCGCTTCCGCTCGCCCTTTCACGTCATGGCTTCCTCAATACTTGGCCAAAATGCCGGAAGCTCGAACCATCAGTTTAAATCCACTAATAAAGCAGATTCGGATCTGCTCCCAGTATGCTTGAATCCCATCTCCAATTCATACCGCACGTTTAACATTCAAAATCCCATGAACCCATTGAAACGCACAATTTTCCCGGGAAAGCTTTTACTTCATCCTCTCATCAAACGGAAGTTGATTGTTCCCGTTGAACGCGTACGAGATATTAATGCAGATCCTTTGCATCGCGCACTTCTACCCTACCAAGCCGATCTAATGAAATTTCGTAAAGGACCATTTGCTTAATTGCTATTAATAACAGAACACCTTTCTCTGATCGGCCAACCGTGTACATACTCGGCTAATCCGACGGGCGCGTATGCTGCAAGTTTCTGGCCAGACGACCATTTTGCACCCCTTTATTAGCGAGTGTAATTTCGGTTTACGAAACGGCCGCCACCGAGATGCCGGAGCCCCTTCGACCACTTCATTACACCGTCTCTGTATATGTATATATCGAGCTACTTAATCGCGAGAGTTTGTCGACAAGATTACAACGAAACGATCCCCCCGGCGACTTAATCGGGAAACTTTCGGGATATCGGACGAAAAGGGGGGTGGTCCACTAGTCCACCCCTCGGCGTCTTTTCCTGTCGATACTATGGATCAAGTTTCCAGGATTCCTTTGTCCCTTGAAAAAGGCCGTTCACTGTGTCCTTTGATACTTCTTCCTCTCCACAGTGAAACGATTTGAATACGGATACTCGATTAAGGGGATGATTCCTTTGGACTTCTTTAGTGGGTGCATTGTGACCTAGATCCAAGAAACGATGCTTTGAGTGAAAATAAGTAGTACGAATTTTAAGCGAAATAGTGACGTTTTAGAGCAGTCTACGATTTGGAAAATTAAAATGCAAATTAGGGTAGAATTGAAGGTGTTTTTGAGATAATTTAATGAACAGCTTCGTGACACGTTGAAATGGTTTCGAAGAAAGTTTGTCGATTATAGCATCAATTAGCTCCTTGTTTTCGACTGGTGTGTATTAAGGTAACGTGATTACTTGATTACCGGAAGACAGTTTGTCGATATCTTAGCTACTACTCCCCACTTGTCTGTTATCATTACAGAGTCGATTAACTCGTTCCAGGAAATTACCATGCAACTAATATCACTTGCAGTATTAATTAAAAACACTGACTATTATGTTCCTGTTATTTCAATATTATTTCCTCAGATTTCATTTTGTATAGAATGAACATTTTCATGGTGTTTGTATTAAAATTCCCAGAAAAAGAGTATCGTAAAACAATTTGCCAACACAAAGATTGTTTTATCGAATAATTTCACAATCGTTCAATTAATTCCGATAGCCTCTGCTGTTGTATGTTTCGTTACATGAAAAAAACCGAAAAAAGAGATAAAAGAATATTGAACCGTATTTTATTTCACCGTTCTGTGTCCCAATTTGTTTTCTCCTTCTCTAGGATTGTCGAAATGGAATAAATCGACGGGAAATATACATTCTCGTTTCCACACCCTTAGCAAGAGAATGAAACCCTTATTATTAATTACTATTAACGTGATAATATTTATTCTAACTAACGAATATTATTTCGAAGATTTACAATTTCAGTTTCTATTTAACTAACAAGTTTTCCCCAACTGAATATCTGTAATAGAAATCAGGATTTATTAGCAACATATCGAAATCATCGATATTCGATTCAGAACGTGCGATTGAGGTCCGTAACATCAGTTGCGCGTACATATTCGTTTCGTGCGACCGAGGGTGCTGAATTTCCAATCACGAGTTCAATTTTGGATTTCAACGTTCTCGCGTTTCTTCCGTCTCGAATTTCGCTGCCCCTCTTCTGGAGCTCTTCGCGATATCAAAACCGAGCTCGCTCGTCCAGATGAAAACCAAACATTCGTCGAAAATCCGCGCGTAAGTCGGTAGCAGAGAAGAACCTTGAGTGATACGAATGGAAGTTTGTCAAGTAGCTACATCGGAAAATTTCGTAAACCCCTCCGTTTCTCGTTTTTCACCCTTACCCGGCCAATTCGATATCGGAATTTGATCAAATCCTCTCTGTATCCCTCCTCGCGAACCACCCTCTGTTTCCAGCACCCTCCCAGATCGAATTCTTCCAGCTCGAGTGACATGTCGCCGAGTTTACCCGCTTCCAAGCCCCTTGCCACACGGGTATACATCGGGTGGTGCGTAAGTAACAGAACGACACCCTGTGTAAGGGGGTAGGTGATGTCCCATATACATATAGGTGGATAAGGGTAATAGCAGGGTTTCTAGGAGGAGCTCTGAATGTATACGTAGACATCGGGGAATAGAAATGGGGGTGGTGGTTCCATTGAATGGCCCCTCGGGTGGCTGTGCCAACAAACCCTAACTAACGTAAATAAGATGTCCTGGAAGGGTGGCTCTCTGCATCTACACGCTCCTTTGTTTCTTTCTTTCTCCCTCACTCCGTACTTTATTTCTCGTCACCCTATTCCTTTTTCTGATTCTTCGGGTCATCTTCCTACCCCCCTGAAGAGGAACGCAATGACGAAGCCCTCGGTCAATTACCAAGGATTTCTTCGTGAAAATTCACCGAGTGGAATGTTTTCCGGTGAATCCGCGCAACGCAGAGGAACGATGAATTCGCGAATTCGGGGGGTTGCACGATGATGATGGTCTTTGTAAAGGGTGGTCAACGGTCCGCGATGAATCGGTCGAATTTGTAAAACGATTATAGAATACGTTCGAGTGGATCCTCGTGATGGTACAACCCCATGGATTTGCGGTGTTCTTTTAGCTGGTTCACGAACGAGTTTCGTATAACGTAATGATCGAGGGTGAGAAAGCAGCTTTCTGGATTTTGCGGAGGCTCTGATGTTAGGGTGTAATTAGGTGGCGGGTTTTGGGGATCGTGGATTACGATGCGCTTTTTTTTCTCGAGGGTTGATGACGTGTATTGTTGCATAGAGGATGATATCCTTAGAATGATGAAGTAATGGTGAGTGTTTTAGATTTAATAATTTAGAAATAAATTTGAATCGTCTAATTATCAATTAGACAATAATATGTTTAATGGTATTTTAACAATAAAATAACTACACTATTCTTCTTCGGTAGATACAATAAGAGTTTAACGATAATTGATAGCGTTTAAAGCGGCGAGCTCATCGGACGTCAGAATTTCAACCGGAAATTTCGTCGAGTTACAAGATAATGGCCATTCTTGATGGTCCTCTATAAAGGAGAGTGTATTTACCATGTGTATCTCATTTATATAATCGTACGTGAGGCTTATTAGCGATTCTCGAGTCGTAGCCTTCTGGATGACTATAGGGAAACCTGTAATTCACCCTTGTCATACGTTCTTATTCTCCCCTTTCACTAAACGATCCGGAAATGATGAATTCGCGAGGCTTATCGCTACTACGTCGGCCCGTTGTTTCCCGAACGAGTGGAAATAAGCTGTCCCGGGCCAAGATATTTCTCGGGGGGTCGTAATCCCAGCTGGAGGAAGTGCTCTTGCTCGATTGCTGAACTTCTTATCGCGAAACGAGCAGACCACGGTACCGAAAATTGGACTTTCCGTTTGAATCATCTTCTACCCGGCTCTCCGAGACGTCCTTCGAATTACGTAACGTCTGCTTCACTCGTTAACTTCCCTATCTACAATTCTACACTGATAGAGTTATCTGTTTGATATACCGTCGGGAAGTGTGATAGACAGATGAAGATCATAAATGCAGATTCGAAGATTCAGGAAGTGAATTTATTTCACATTTTGCGACGTACGTGTGTTCCGTATCATTTCATTCATAGTCATCGTATCTTTCTGTCGTTGCATTGAATTAATTACAATTTCACCGACGAATATTTACAGCCTGGTCCCACGACGGTAAATACACACGAGTGTAAACCGAGAACAGCTTTTTTGTCACGTCGTTTCATTTGACACAGTTTCAATTTTCGTAACATGCCCGATTACGTCAACGGCACACGTGAATCAACCGGATGAACGTTCGTATATAGTTTTATCGACGAACGCCCGGGTATGTACAGAAAAATCCAATTGCTCCAGAATATATTTGTAAATAGCGTAGTGGAAATTTCAGACGCGCGATACGTATATCTAGGTAAACATTTACGATTCCTGAGTAAAGAGAAGATTAACAATGGGCTCATGGCTGTCGGAACGTTTCCTAGTTAGTCCAATTCCGTACTTTCGCTCGTCACGATTAATTAGCTTAATTCTGGCTTCCTGTTGTGCGTACCGGCGGGGCACCCGGGGCTCGTTGCGTGTCACGACGGCATAACCCGGCTGCATTCCGGCATCATAGTTGACGCACGTATGTTGCTAGTGCTCGTAAAAGCAGCCGTGGCATCTGCCACGTCTCGACAATGAGCGCCGCCGAGACGTCGATCTGCATTTCCGTGCTGTGCGTTTATCTGTTCAGGGCTGCGCCGTCACCTCGCGACGCAAATCGTCCGGGTAAGAAGCTTACATCGAGCTCCAATCTATCGATATATCCTGATACGGATGATTCCACGTTGGGGATTGACGCTGGTGTTTCGCAAAAAGAGTATGAGAGATTTGATCCTAAGATAAGATGAAGAAAAAAATACCGTACAATAAACGTAAGAATTTATTTGATTAAAAATAAAAATGTCCTCCCTATAATAAATTGTCTACGCTATCAAGGGATTAAGTCTCAACGAGCCACAGCATCGCGCGATAAAGTAGTCCGTACACGTCGAGCGTGTTCGATGTTTTCGAGGTGTCTGTAAAAATCTTCCAACACGGATTTCCAGGGACGCGATGCAATCGCGTCGTTATTACGAAATTACGTGCAATTACCGTGGGCCGATTAAAGCGAACGCGCACCGTGCCCGGCAAGAAAATCCTGTATCCCTATCCGTTCGACGCGCTAACGATCTGTTTTCGTTGTCAACCTAACGACCGGTCACGTCTCGATTTTGCTTGCAGCTTACGCGAACCAGGCTTCCTTGGAGATCCTGCCAAGCGGGGATACGCAGACGAAGCCAATCGGTTCCAGCATCATCCTGACGTGCAAACCGAAGGTCGAGGACACGAAGCTCATCAGGGACATGCAATGGGTCGATCCACAGAATCGTGTGATCGAGTCGCTGAAGTGAGTAGATCCGTTCGATAGATTCCGCAGATTGTTAACTACGATTCCTGCTTCACGTTTCTCGTTACATACTTGCTGCGGTGTATTCTCGTTTGCACGGTTCGATTCTGATCTAAGGTGGTTCGCACAAGTTTTGATTTGGCTATTTAATCGAACTGTGAATACGGTTTCTCGTTTAGAAAGGGCGATAAATTGAATTAGTCGATTTATTTTACTTATCCCCTTAATATAACGTTGACAGAATTCATCGCACTAACAGTAATTAATTTATTTTTAAAAATAATTTTCATTTCAAAGCTCGGAACACGTTTATTCTATTTCTTTTTTTTTCACCTTAAATCAGAAATTGCCCCGTGTATTCTCAAATTGGATAAAATTGATTAAAACCACTCTATTTCTCGACGTCACGTGACAAAAGAATGAAATTCGTTTCAATGTCGCGCCACGAGTAGTCGCAGCGATATTGAGACTAGTAAACATTCGTCGAAAGCTACGAAGATCCGTTGATTTATGAAATTTCACTGATTTGTCGAAACGTGTGCAGCGAGATATACGTATAACTCAAACGACGATGTTAAGAGCCAGAAGCAGGGAGCGGGAAAAAAATTCGCGACAGCTCAAACAACGTTTGTCAGGGTAAACGAGAATATACGAGCAAGGGACGTTCATGCTATTGAGCTTATTTTTACAATAACAGAGCCACTTTTAGCGGATAATTGAAACGAGAGATGCGCAAATGGTGATGTGTGGCTCGTGGTATAAAAGTTTAGTCTACGAGAGAAAATTGAAAATTTGCAACGGGGATGTTTTACAGGGAGCTTTATTTTTAAAATGACATACATTTGAAACTTGAAACTTGGTATTTATATAAAAAGAATTTTAAATTTCCTCGATCTCGATTTATCATTTTCAGAAATATAAATTATTATACCTCGAATTACATTTCCATCGTATAAGTGCATACGTACTTGCAGCCACGCGGCTCTTTTTTTTCTACAAAATTTTTTATATTACACCCGAGCTAGGACCACGATCACCACCACGCAACAGCACTAATTAAACAAATTTCTGTCACTTGTTTTGCACACAGACTCGTCGTTTTGCCGATCGAAAGGCGAGTATACAAAACTCAATTCAAGACTTTTTTAAACACGCAACCGTAGTGTAAGTCCATCTGTTTTCTCATTGTTCTGCGATCGTACCACCCCCGCAGCCGTTTTTATAGTCACACTTTAGACTTTCCTCCCCCTGAAACTCATCCAACCGAGAAGACGGTGTCTTTCTTCGGTGCCCCATCTTAGACCAGTAGTCACCCCGCGGCTGATTTACGTCTACAACAACCTCTGTACAGTGGAGGCTCTTAATTGCTGCAGGTCCGCCCGATTGTTCTGCTAGCTAAGCGTTGCTCATTAAGCTGTTCGAGAAAGTTTTCCGCCTTCCGTGGCCAAACTGACTTCCCGTTCTATTTGAACAATCCCTGGCCCACCGCGTGTAGAACTTGCTGGCGGGGCAAGAAAACCCCGTTGGCTAAAACAGACGTTAAAGGATGCGTGCTGTTGAACGACAACAACAGGCAAACCGAGCAATTAAGTGGCTCTATTATCGCACTGTTTCACTTACCCTTTTAGCTCTACCAACTTCCATACACGGCTTCGAATGAAATATTCACTGTGGACCGTGAACCATGAAACTGTGACCTTTGTTTATGGACGTCAGTTTTCTAGCCTGAACATGTTTGAACAGGTGTTACTATTCTGTAAACGATAACTGGGTGTTCTATCTATTCTATATCCACAGTGAACTATCCACGAAGGTATTTGAAGCTGAAAGGGTTAAACCAACTAACCATCATCACCATCATCTGTCTATATGTTTATCCAGAGAACATTGTCTTCTCTTGTAGCCGCGTGTTAGTCTGCGCGATCACGATCGATCCTTCGGCTAAATAATGTACAGTATCGCGGGCAGCGTCTTGCAAATATTGAACCGCACGATCAAACAACGCAAACGAGCGTTAACCTCGTCGGTAACTGATTCGTCGGATCGCGTGTTTGCCCGATTACGCGTACCCCGAGAGATTTGCATAATTATGTCCGCTCGTCGTGGCGAGTAATGGCCGATAAATTCAACGACGGACGCGTGTACCGGCTCGAGAATCGTTTCATTAATCCTACTTACGGATCGTGTTCCCGATTAGGATAGAAGAAAGGGTGCTATTGCATAATCGTCGGACTAACACTGCTACCATTTCTCATTGCCATTATCATCGTGTATGAACGACACAAAAATGTTGCATCGTTTCTTTCCTTAGTTGGCGTTTGTGCGGTTACAATGGTTTCAGGTGTAATATATTCTGAACTAAGATCTTAATAAAATATCAGTGAGAAAAATTTGAGAAAGCCTTGCCTGTAACCGCAGGTACGGTATTATTTCAGAGGAAAGGAGCAATTGGTTAGATCGCAATCACAGGACTAATTGCGCCTGAAATCAACCACGATTTAACCACAGTCAACGCCACTCCCTATTTTTCTTTTTCTTAGATCAGCAGCTCTACGGAGGTCGCGTTTCCTAATCGAAAGGGTTCATTAGAGCGTATCGTTGCTGACGGGGACCCGTTCGAAATCGCATCGAAACTATTCATTACGACTCGATTCAGCATCCGCCTGGACCTTATCTCCGCAACCGTACTCTGTCATGCAGTGTTGTTAAATTGTGTGAATTCATGTGAATGCGTCTCGTTTGTACCAGTTTATCTCCTGCCCCGCCCTCTCATCTAGCTCTCGCTCTTTCATCGTTGCCTGAACACCAGCGACTGAAATTGCTGGTCCTCGTTGCTGGCGTGGGATCCAACCAGAGAGAATCAACGAGGTGTGTTCTTCGTGTTCGATCCGGCCCTTACGTCGCGAATTAAGGTCGATCGATTACGCCGCACTCTCGATCCCACGCCATCGATTCGATTTCGATGCACCCACCATCGTGTTCACCGCGTGTATACCATCTCTCACACACCACCCCCCACCCCTCTTTCTAGCGACATAGTGATATTTCACCCCGATATCGGCTCGCTGTTTCGCGTTAGAATACGGATTAGTTATCGAGGACGATTTACAGATTTCGTCGGGGCGAAAATTCAACACGCTCGATTGGAAAATATTTGGAGAAATATCGTTTATCGTTGCCCGTTAATCAGTATTGTTCTAGCGTGTCGATTGGAATATTATCGCGATCGAGCGTTCCGTGGTCATTTTCGGAACCGCCAAGGGGATGAAATTCGAATTACTAGCCGCTTTAACGATTTAATTTTGTTCCTTCGAGCGAAAGGAATCGTGAGAAACGTATTTCTATCGATTTTCGCGAAACACCGAGCCAATTTATGTTCAATTTCCAACACTCTATCCGAACGTTTCATTCATCGCCGTTATTATCGTCGTTGTTGTATGGCTATGAGTGAAAGATGGATGGTAGTGGAATAATTTCTTTCGATTATCCCGTGTAGCACGTTCCCTGGGCATACGAAACCACTGATGTACACCGAATTGCACCAAGATAACAGCTTGTCTTTGTTCTTCAATTCGTTGCAAGAGGAACAGGCTGGTAAATACATGTGCAAAGGAACTTACGCGAATTCCATTCTCCTGGAGAAGTCGGTGACGATCGATACCATAGGTGAGAAAAAAATAATACAGCTATGTTGAAAAGTTTCAGAATTAATGTTAAATAATGTTCGATTAAAAAAGAAGACGACGGTGGTGTAAGAAAATAACGATGATACGTAGAGAGGTGAAAATACACGAAGAATAATTACCGTTTCGTAGTTGCGATCACCTGGGACAATGCACCCTCCAATCAATATCCCATTCTGGGAGAGGACTTCGCTATTCAGTGCAAAGTACGGGCAAGGCCTTCGCCATCGGTTGACTGGCTGTACAACGGGGAATTAATTAAGACGAACGACCACTACATTATAGACACGTACGCCCTGAAGATCAAGAACGTTCAAGAATCTGACGACGGTATCTACACTTGTCGTGCTTCGGTATTGACTACCGGCGAGTTGAAAGAACGACCTATCCGTGTCGAGGTAGGTTTCACGCGATATATTCCCCTTCGTTTCAGTATTTATTCTGCAATCATTTCGAAAATTGGCCAATTTCATTATCCTTTCCCTGTTTGCCAACCAATGAACGTGTTCTATCCCGCATTACCCCCGAATCCGACCTCCAAATATGTACGCTAATTATTCCATGCGGCAGACGTACCGTTTACCACAGGTATCAAGATCCTGGTTTGCATTTCCATCCCCAACAGGTTCACGTGCGACCCACCGTGGAGGAGCTGTCCAGTCCGGTGAACATAATCGAAGGGGAAAACGCGGACATACGGTGCAAGGCTCGCGGCAAACCGCCACCAAAATTCACCTGGGTGAAATCGTTGACCCAGCAGAATCTGTCGAACGCCGATCGGTTCGGTGTGGACGCGGACACGGGTGTGTTGACGATCACCAACGTGAACAGGGAGGACGCGGGGGAGTATCAATGCACGGCGACGAACGCGGCCGGTACGGCTAGCACGAACATCAAGGTGAACGTGATAGTGAAACCAAAGATCATGGAGTTCGTGAACAGCACCGTGGTGCAGGACAAAGAAGCGAATCTCGTCTGCAAAGCCTTTGGCCGTCCACCTCCCCAAGTCACGTTCAGAAAGCACACATCGGAGAAGCCTTACGTGAATGGAGCTCAACCCGACGACGACAGGATTATCCTGACGAATCAGGCCGACGTCACCACCGGTGAAACGGTCGGTACTTTGACGATCCACGAGGTTTTCAGATCAAACGACGGCCTTTACGAGTGTATCGCTCAGAATGCCGGGGGTGAGGCGCACAGAAACGGACACCTTACCGTCGAATTTCCACCCTCGTTCGCGTCCATGTCGAATAAGACTGTCTGGTCGTGGGAACAGAGGCCGGTGAACATAAGCTGCATCGCTGATAGCATACCGAACGCTACGATACGCTGGACCATAAACGGAGATCGCAAGATCGACAATGATAACATGATCAAGCAGTTAGGGAACGGACCGCTCTCGACGTTGATGATCGTACCGCTCGACAGACGGTATTACACCACTTACAAGTGTATCGCCTCGAACACGCATGGAACGCGGGAGCATAACATCGAGCTGAGGGAAGCCACGAGACCTGGCGAAGTACTACAGGTGAAGATGGCCGAGATCACCGCGACCACGATCAAGTTCGACCTGGTACCGCCCGCCACGCAACCTGAATTACCCGTCCGAACCATCGTCGTACAATACAAGAAGGACGGCCAGACCTGGATGGAGGCTAAGAACAAAACGTGGTCCGTCGGTGAGTAGAATAAAATTTCAATTATTACCAGCTCTACGCATAATAGTACAATGACAGAAACTTGATCAAACGATAGCTCAACCAATTTCAACCCCACGGAGAAGACAAGGTTTCTCCTACAGAAAGGATTAAACTACTGACGTTTAATAACCCGGTAATAACTGTCCCCTGGTTCATTTGTTTCAGGCTCCTTGTACGTGCTGGAAGACCTGAAACCGCAGACCCCCTACGAGTTCCGTTTCGCAGCTAGGAACGAGGTGGGCGTAGGCAATTGGGGTGGTTATCATCAGGAAACTACACCCGTTAGAAATTCACCGAACGAGCCGAAGATCATAACAGCCGGTGCCGAGTACGATTTGTCCACGTACAACAATCAATACCAATTGAGATGGACGAAACCCGCCGACAACGGCGAACCCATCGACATGTACCAGATCAAGTACTGTCGGGTGAAACGCATCTCCGGTGGGTGGGAAGTGTTGGAAGACACCTGCGAAACTCAAGTAATCAGAAACACGCTCAGCTACTGGTTGAAGAATCTTCAATCGGACACATTTTACACGGTGGAATTGAAGGCGCACAACGCGATAGGTTTTAGTCAACCTGGCTCGGCGAAGTTCAAAACTGCAAGGGGTAAGTTTCTCTCGTTCTTCGCATCCCATAGAAAACTACTTAAACGCGAAACACATTGTTATCTTCACTTTTTTTTTATTTTTTATTTCATTCGTTGGTCGTGGTTTAAACACCTCACGACGATATTAGTGCCCTTATCAAGTCGTATATTTTTTCCTCTTTGAAACGTTTTCATTATATGTGCACGAGGCTATTGCACCGATTGATATGTTGTTCTCCTATATTTTTTTTTCTCATTTTTTTTTTTTAAATTCTACGAGAAAAGACCGTTTACAATTGATTCGCCTCTGTTTTATGTTCACTCAAGGAGGAGGGAAAAGGGTCATTGAGGTATTTTTCGATAATTAGATACTGATTCGAGACACGTTTTACGTAGAACGCTCACTTATCGCAAGGATACTTCGTTTCGAGTCTAAAGATCGAAACGAGATAATCCTCAGTCCCCTTGACCCTTGTAGAACCAAAGCGATTTTAGAGAAACTGTCCGGTGAGCATAGGCGTATTTGCAAGGAATATTATGCAAATGATACTCGCTTATTTTCGTACCAAAACGATATGAAAATCAACGCGTATCGTTTGCTTGAGATTCCTCGTCAGATATTACCCCTCCCTTTTAACAAAACATGTTCAAGACACAGCCAGACGATCCTTCTACAAGTCACTTTTTATCATTCAGAATCTCCGGGCCTCAATGTGGACTACAATATAGATACTTCCGCTGGAGGTACTCGCAAGCTCGACGTGACCGCCATTGCCACAGCAATAACGATCCTAATCCTAGCCATTTAAAAAAACAGAAAAAAAAGAAACAGAAACAAAAAACAAAAAAAAAGATACAAGAATATAACAAAAAAAAATATAAAAAGATCGTCGTGAGGAACGGTCACACTCTGTTCACTGCTCTAATGAAATTCGTTTAGTGGTACACGTTAGAGGTGCTAATGCGAATACTCGTACCGTATATCCTGTCGGTCATACACCAAGGAAAAAAAAATAACATACACTATGGACAGGAGACGAAACACTTCTCGCGTGTACGTTCGTCCGTGTTCTTTTGTCCATCTTTTCTTCTCGCGATCGAACGCGTGGAAAACAGCTCGTCAATTATCCGGAACACGCGGTTGTGTTCGCACGCACGAGCAGTGTTGTAAAAGTGAGTCGAATAAACCGGTGCACAACATTCCGTGAGATAATATGGGTTATATTAGCGGATATAAGTGGGTTCGTTGACAAAGTTTGCGATAGCAGTGAGAAACATTTTTTTTGTTTTTTTTTTTTTTTTTTTTTTGCTGGACAGAGAGAGAGAGTGAAAAAAAGACGCGGTGCGAAGCGTTTAATTATCATGGTAA
Organism: Osmia lignaria lignaria; assembly: GCF_051020975.1. Taxonomy (NCBI): domain Eukaryota; kingdom Metazoa; phylum Arthropoda; class Insecta; order Hymenoptera; family Megachilidae; genus Osmia; species Osmia lignaria. The sequence continues at coordinate 7,963,748 of NC_135033.1, read as the reverse complement.
TTAACACTTTGATGGCCCGTGTCGCGCGACTTTGATACTTTTATCGTGTAAGAATCTCGTGAAAATTGTAGGTGGCAGTTTGGAAATTATTTGTAGGGGTACGTTAACCCTCGAACGATGAATTTTGGAGAATCAAGGAAATGGTCCCTGTTTCAATGATCCATGGATCGAGGGTTAATGGAAGGTCAAAGAAATGGTCCCTGTTTCAATGATCGATCGATCGAGGGTTAATGGTACCTTCGAATATTGAAACGACACTTGAAATTAGAGAGCTTGTAAATTTCTTGAATCTCAGTGGCCCTTAAAGTGTTAAATGTTCGCCAGTTACCGAACGTGCCGATACGTTTCTGCCATTACGCTAAGGTTAACACGCTTTGGTGGTTCTTTCGAGGATTCGCGGTTCATCTGACGTCAGATACGATCGATACGATGACGATGACGATCGCGATGGGAAGACCCGGTGCAGGTAACACTTTTTACACGCTCAATCGTATAGACTAAAGGAGAATCAGGCTGAGATGGTTCGAGTGCTTCTAGTTCGAAGTTTCTGATCGATGGGTGTAACTTTGCGATTGCATCGTCAGCGATGCACTCGAACGGTATCTGTACGAATAACGTGGATCTGCGTTAGCGAGAGGCTTTATTGGCCTAAGATTTACTGCCTTAAATTGCCAAATGCCTAGTGTTAGAACGCGAGGTACTGATAGCAGAGGGAGGGAGTGCTCGGATAACACGGTCCAACAAATTTCAGATTCCTTTTCATGTATCACGATATCCACTTTGTATATTTTATAGAAATTTGTGCCCTGGTTGCGAATCTGCAAACTTCTGTTTTTCATCCCCTTCGGTTTTTGAGAAATTTCATTTTGAACAGAAAATTCAAACTCATTTTTCTGTAATAAAATATAAAGATTTACAGATTCGTAGTCGAAAAAAAATGCATCAATTGGTATGAAGATAGAAATTAGTCGTTGGACAGTGTAATCGATTAATTAAGGATTTCTACATTTCGAGGTGCGATTTCTCTTTATTTCCAAAAAGGGGAAAGAGGTTTCTTGTTTCGCGCCACTTCGTAGAGTACAAATATTTTTCGAGAGGAAATTTTTTCGCGATTACTATGATCTGATTTTCCGAGGAGGAGTCGAATCAGACGAATATCCGTTCCAAGTGGCGGAACTTGTCCGCAGAAAAATTCGTTTTCGTCCCGAGCTGTGCGCGTCGATCGAGTTTCGTGTTTATTTTATTTTTTTTATTTTCTCGAGTTAACTGACAATTCGAACACGCCTACGTTTTAGAGCCAAAGAACTTGCAGATACTTAAATCACGCTTGGTGAATTTTTCGAGGAGGAAAAACCACCATGGGCACTTCAAAATGAGTCGTTCGGAGTAGATTTTAACCCCTTAACGTGAAACTAATCCCACACACCCCCACTCGCGAGGACAGATTACGATCATCGAGTACACGAATGATTCGCGAGCAAAAGAAAATGAAAAACGAGACCTGAGAGCATCAGCACGAAACGGGAGCACGCCGAAAATAATTATTTTTTAATAATTAAACACCTTAGATTGCGGCTATATATTAGTTTCTTAGTTGGGTTCATTTCAGCCGATTGCATACGATTTTTTCTCTCCTCTTGTGTAATTTGTATATGTTCATTTCTTGCCTACATTTTTTTTTTATTGTTCTTTTTTTTTTTAAATTCATCTTTGGGAAAAGTGTTATCAAATCATCAGATTTAGTATTGCTTGATTAGCTCTTGGACCATACGTGTTTTAGTGCGCATGATGTGTGTTATGATTACGATTATTATTATTATTATAATTATTGATTATCTTTACTTTGACCGTTGCTATTAGCGTTATTTACCATTATTACTGTATCATCAAGGCGTCACAAAGCTGCTACTTTAATTTACTTTAATTACTACAATATTATTATTATTATTATCCATCGTCGCCGTCGTCGTCACATTATGATATTAAAATCGTATTAAATTAATTACTGATGTATCGCCCTATTGTATACACGTATTACCATAATTACCGTTAGTATTATCGTCACCATTGTCACCATTGTCGTCGTTAAAAACGTCGCCACGATTACTGTATGTGTTGCTGATATATATTATGATAATTTTCGTTCGAATGGCAGAAAAACGGGTGCTACGTTACAGAAGGAACATTAATTCGAAGTAACGAAGACTCTGTCGCAGGTGTACGTGAAATACAAATGGTTCTACTTATTTTTATTTAATTAATTTTAATTTTTTAATCCATTGATTACATCCCAATATTTTGGGATTCTAAAAAAAAGTGGACGTCTAAGATTTTTAACTTTTAATAAGTACACAATTTTTTTATTTACCAATTAAACAGAAAGAGAAAAGTTTTCTTATTAGTTGTCTAGAATCGATAATAAATGTGGTAGGCAGACAGGGTCGTCGAACTTCGATCCCTTGCGTTTTAGCTCACTTGCCTGGGTTCTTAGATGTTAGACATTTTAATCGCATGGCATGCGCTTATATTTTCAGTTGCCACTTCGTTCTTTTCGTTTATTTTTTTTTTCATTTTTAAATTTTCTCTTTTACATTCCCGTTCTTCAGTTTCCTTCCGTTTCGTTCGACTGCTATAAGCGCCGTGCGATTGCGTTTCTTTGGCGACAAACACTTTACACACCATCATTCGAACACACACCACACCACGTACCTTTGTATCTTGAGGGATTAATCCATGTAATTTGCGATTGTATGTAAACCGAGTCTGTGAGTGTGTCTTTTAGGTGTAACGAGGTTTTTGTTAGGAGGAGGCTGCACGAATGCTCGGAAAGCGAGGGTGAATTTTCTTTTGGTAAGAGTTACATCGGTTCCAGTATTATTTATATTAATTTACGCACAATGATTATTTTTACAGTGGACTGAATTTTCTTATAGGATTTGTAAGGACAGCTTTTTGGAAACATAGATTTTTCTACGCGCAGACATTTTAATTTCATTGCAAAGAAGAATTATCGAAAGACTTTGGAAATTTTACAGTTTCAAGATAGCAACGTAAGTTCTTTTTGTTTCTTTTTTTCCTCGTAAAAGAATATCATAACCAGTTACACGAGCATTGGACGTAATAACAGAGGTCTACATAAGAAACATGTAGGCACGATCCATCAGGCTTTCTATGAATAGAATGCTGTTACAAGAGTCTCTCTCTCGTGCTTTCTACGAAAATGAATGGCATTTCACAATTTAACTGTCGCGTGCTCCGGCCGTTCGTGTGGCTTCGCGTTTACGTTCATGTAAACGAACCGTAAAGGGTTATATTTCGCGTATGCTGACTCGACCGTAAGATAAAGACACCGTGTGCTGTATGCTTGATCGTTTTAAGTGATCGATGAATCCCAGGCTGGCCTAAAATCTCGAGCGTGTTAGAACGACGAATGTACATTCTATGTATTATATTATACTTAATTGATAGACGAGGAATCTCATGGTAGCAAGATCGAAAGATAAAAAGGAATACTGTGGTTCCGAGTAGAAGCGGGTAAACTTTTTATTTTATATTGTATCCGATAGATTAATCGATTAAAGTTGAAATTATTCCTTGTGGAAAATCGACGATTTTCCTTCGAATTTCATACCTCGAACAATCGAATTCCTTTACGAATAAACAACTTAGGTCAATTTTGAATAACAGAAAAATCCACGTCAAAGGGTTATGAATTCTATTACATCTCAGTTCTAAATTTAACTACCCCCTTTTGTGTAATTTTAATTTTTTCATTCTTAAAACAATACCGACGAAGTGTACATTAAATTGAAAAGAAAGTAAAGAAAGTCACAAGTGGCCAATCTCTCAGAAACCCAGTTGGTGAAGAAAGGGATAACGAACCTCTTCTTTCCCGGAACCACGTGAGCATCCTGTTCGCGAATTCCGGCCGTGCAAGAACTCTGAAACGAGTCGTCGAGCCACGAACTTCCGGTTGAACGGCGTGTCGCGGGAGGCAAACCGAACCGAGCGAGCTGAGAGAGAGAAGCGTTTTCTTCGGAGCGTGGATCGCGCCGAAAAGCGGTGCTCGTCGACGCGCGAATCGTTTCTCGCCGACAATAGACACGAAACAGAGAGAGAAAGAGAGAGAAAAAGAGAGAAAGGAAACCGAGGGGACGACACGAAATAATCGTCTCTGCTCACGAAACTCTTTAGTTTTCTTTTTTTCTTTTTTTCTTTTTTTTTTCGAATCGATCTAGCCGAGCTTTGTTGAACGAGAGCCAACAGACAGAAGAGAGGGAAGGAGCCCTCTTAATTTGTAGCAGAGAGAGCTCTGACCGTCCAGCCAAGCTCCATTAGAATGGGAATCGATTCGAGCGTGTTCTAATGTAATTTTGTCGAAGTTAAATCGCTTTTCGAGAGAGAATCCGGCATCGAGATTGCTTGGACCGTGAGGCACCCTCGCGCACCCTTTTTCTCCCGTTCCCGGACATTTTGCTGGAAAATTACTGAATGAAAACGAGGAGCAAAATTCAAATCCAGCCTGTATCAAATAATTTACACAGAGTTGATTAAAAATACCTCTGGGAAAGGTTAAATATACTTAACGAAGCAGGTCGAAACGAGAATCTTCAACATTAGCTGATTAAGAAAAGGAAGAGAAAGAGCTCTCTTTTGGCTATTATTCGTCGTTCGCATTTCTCGAGAATTTCTTCGCGACAAACACCTCTTTTGTGCATCGAACGCTTTCATCCAGCGCCGCGTTTCTTCGCGCCTTCGGAAGCGAGGGTCAGAGAGTACAAGCCGCCTCTCTTAGGCAGCCCATTTGCATCCTCTTCGAAATTATCTCTGCTCGACGCCAGCTTCCTGATCTTCCGACCGAAACAGTTTCCCAGCGTGGCGCGCTTTAAGTCGTAAAATTACATCGTCGTGAATAGGGGTGAGAAAGAGGGAGACGAGAGATCGAAGTGTAAAACAGGTTGCAGCTCGCAACACTCTTCTCTCTATTGAAAGTTTTAAACGTTTCTAGCCTCGGGAGAGTTTTAATCGCGTTAAAGTCGAACCATTATCCCCAGTTATGCCGGTTAATCTCGCAATCTGCTTTCTATCTGTCGCGTTTATTCCTTCGACGATGTCAGAGATTCAGGCAGGATAAACACCGAAGTCTATTTCGCTTTATCTCCCTTCAAATTCCCATTCAAATTTTTCTCAAAAATGCTTTTTCAATACTTCTGTCATCGATTTCCTGAAAATAAACCGATGATACTTGCGAGTATAAATCCGCTCGAGGAACTCTAACTATGTTCGTTTTGAAACAGAAGTTTCGTTATAAATAGACAGTTCTAACGAAAGGGAACACGGCGAGGGATGAGACAGATATCTGTGAGAAGTGCATCCGCGCTAGTTCGCAATATGAAGTGCATGGTGCAATGTCGAGAACCGTGAATCTATTTTCGAGGGTGGCACATGGTACCAGAGATTCTAACCGTCGCGAACTCGCGATAACGCGATCGTAGCTCGAGTGCCGTCTTCCTGGAAGATTCTTATTCCACTGTCAACACGTTGCATCGCGATCTTCCTGATTTCGTTCTTCAGCGCGCTATTCGAACAGAATAATCCGTTTGAATTTTTATAAAATATAAAATTCCTCGCTATTCGCAGTTTTCAATTTTGTCTCCTCTTTTTATTCGTTTCATCGACCACGTTACGTTTTCAACCCTCCTCGTCAGTTTCGTATCGGATATTTCTCTCTGAAATGGCACCTGTACCTAGCCACGTAACAGCGAGTACTAATAACAGACCAGGAAAGACCCTGTCAATCGCAGCCTTCGAATAGCTACGCTTTCTTTTTTTTTTTTTTTCTTTTAATGACGACTCGAAATGATCACCGACCTCGTCTACCCCTTCGAGCATCCCTTATTTTCTCGGTATACAACGATGTGTATCCGACAGACTCGAGCTAACGAGGATGAATAAGAAACTTTAATGACCCGTTGAAATGGTGGCATCGGTTCGTGAAACGAAAGAGAGTAAACTTTGAATTTCTTCTTTTTCAAACGAACACACTTGCGATACGTATACAATGTACACGTGTGTATATACGAAACGTATATAGTTATGAAATTTAAATATACAGAGATAAAAAGTTTACAATAAAGAGAAGAAAAAGAAAAAGGGATAAATGTTGCACGTGGTAGGTTGAACGTTTAGATTTACAAATTCCAACGTGTTTGAATGAATAACGTGTAAACGAGCAACACTTGTGAATCCTTTACAATGTACACGCGTGTGTATACGAAACGTATATACATATGAATAGACAGAGAGATAAGGTGTTTAAATGCGTGCAAGAATAATGTGCTAGCCTAGTGCCTAACATACCGTAATATATACACGTTCGTATTTATGACGAGGATAACACAAGCGCGGTTTCCTTGTGAAACATTTATTGTAAATATATTCAGTACGGAAATATATGTAATTGTGAGTGTTTAAGAAATACAATACAAATGAATCAGCCAACGAAGAAGCCACCATCAAATTGTTTCCGCTTCCGCGAGGATCGAAGATATCTTTTACCGATGGGTGAGAAGCATCGAAGCTGCTGATACAAGAATATTTATAATTAATCAGGCGTGGCTTTCTTGATAGATGATTCAAAGAAGAATTATATTATACGTGTTCATTTCGACGCGACTTAACCCCTCAACGATAATTTTTCAATTTTATTTATTTATCATGGATTAGATTCTAAGGATGTTGAAATAGAAAGGAAGGTTTTACGAGTGTTTCGGGATAGACGAGGGTGAAAATAATGACCGTTCCGTTAAGGGGTTAAGGTAGAGTAGAAAATTCGAGCGAGCGGGCAGAGCAATTTGAGATGGTTTCTTTCCCGGCCGTCTCGTTCATTTTCCGCTTACCTGTTTAACAAAAAACGATTAATAAAACACGGGAGGATGCTTGGAAAAGAAAGACGGTAAATATTCTCAGGTACAACAGAAGAGAACGACGGTGTAACGTGTATCATACATCTGCTAAGTATAATACATCTACGTTATCGCTCGAAAGTATTCAATCATTTATTCTTATCGAATAACCACATTTGAAGTTGAAAAATATTTTAGTCAATTCACGATGAAACACTTTCGAACGGTAGTGTATGTCGTAGTAGTCCCTGTTGACATTAAAGGCAAAAAGCGAGCGAGAGAGAGGGAGAGAAAGGGAGAGAGAGTAAAAAAAAAAAGCACTCAATGGAAAGGCTTTCTGTGTGGAGGTAGCACATTTAGATTAGTGACGCGTAGAAAAAAAAGAACTAACAATCAGGAGAGAAAGGTAGCGAATGAGCTTTCTTCCCCCTTCCTTGAGCTTTATCAGCACCCCTTTTATCAGCGACAGAAGGGTAGACCATCACCCTTCTGATCGCCAGTGTTTTTCTTCGCTCTTGTATGTATTCTCGTGCTTGTTACGTGTCTTCTGCACCAATTTTCTTCTATTTTTTAACAACACGCTTCTTTGTGTCGCTTGTTCGATCACGCGTTGCCTGTGATTTTTTTTTTTTTTTTCCTTTGGTTTTTATATTCGTTTTGGTTTCTGGTATATTATCGTGTCTACGCTTGTATCGATAAAGACGGATTTTTGGCACCTACCCTGAACGCGCCCCCCGCCCCCTGCCGATCTTGTTTCTTTTCAGGAGACTAAAATTAATCGTATCTCTAACGCGCGTTTGGTGATGATCATCGTGTTCTCGATAATCGAATATTTGTTGGAACGAGCAACAATCGGATCGGTGTGTGTACTTGAACATTTCTCATCTTCTTGCCGCTTAATGTTTTCAAAATTATGTTTCGTAACGACGATAATAAATTCGCAAAATAACCGTGATGTTGTCCTCGTCATCACCAAACAACGCTAAAGTAATGCTTCTGCACTAACGGATTGCAATAAATTCATGTTTACCCGGTGAAATCTTTTCTGACGTGTTGTTTTTATCCTTCAAGGTCCAGACCGTCCGGAGATTCATGAAGCACCTCTGATATCAAGCGCGGCCATAATTGGTATCGTGATCGCGGTACTGTTCATTATCATCATCATAATCGACGTGATCTGCTGTTGCGCGCATAAAACAGGTAAGAATAGTTTTTTACATCATTTCTTCGATTCCTTTTGATTCGTTTAATCCATAGGGTAGCATTTAGTTTGAAATTATAACTTTCTAACGATTCGATGATTAGGTGCATACGTATGGAATCATAACGCATTTGCGAAATTGCATCGTTCGTAACCGCACGATTTAAGATTACGCGAAAGTGTGCCGCGGTTTCATTAAAAATTCAATTTACCACGCTCAAAATGTCCACGTAAATTCGTTCGCGTGTGAACATAAATCAAAGTGTTAAAATCGCGGAGCGACATTACGTTCTCTAGTGCAACGTGAATTTATTCGAAGTAGCGGTACCCGCGAATCTAGCTGAAATTGCGACTCGGATTTATCCGGAATTACAACACTAATTTACTCGAAACACCGGCATAAACTTGTTTCAAATTGCATTCTGGATTTATACGAAATTACGATTTCCTCTGTTTACATGAAATTTTCCAGGCTAATTTATATCCAGGTTTCGATTTAACGAAGCAAAAGGAAAGGAAGTATTAGGTGCGCGAATTAAAACTCTTGGATACATATATGTATTTATAATTTTTATTTCAGGAATTATATATTACGTGTGCGAACGATCTCGCCGGAAACCAGTGGACGAAGATGATGCGAAATTAGGCAGGTGAGGATCATTCCAATTAAATTCTTCTCTTCTTATATATTTTTTTCTATTTTTTTCTATTTTTTTTTTTTTTTGTCAAACATGCCACACCTACACACTTGACATCCTTTCTCGATATTATAGATCAATCAATTCAATCGACTTCCTTTATACATTACATACATACATATTTTATTACATTGTGCTTTGGCAAGTCTTTGGCGCTATATTTACCGTGTCATCGAACTTTTTTCTTTCCCAACCTCTGTCGAACTTTGTTCAGACTTTCCGACGCGGATCTCTTTCGTTCGTCTTCGTTCCGTTCGTCGAAAGAATTCGATTCGAGATTCCCGCGGGAAGCCGTGACTAACGTGCAAATTAGCTGATGAGAAACGATGGATTTTTCAAATACCCTTGGAAATCCGGTACCGGTTTGTCGGGAACTGAAGTTATTCGAGTTCTTCGGAATAAATGAACTGCATTCATCTTGTGGTATTTATCGATAATGAATTCTTTTCATTTGTTTGGTTATTCAAGAATATTCTTAATAAAACTGAATTAAAATTGGGTATTAAATTTTAAAAATATTACAAATTGAATAAAATCTATGGAATTTCTAATAAACTTAAATTTTATTTAAAATTATTTAAAAATATCATGATTTATACAATTATTCATCAGTGACTCTAATGAACGTCGACTCATTAACGAGTACTCGAGAAATCGGAACCGGGCATCGCGTGTCCGTTTAACCCTCGTCTTCGAATCGGAACCATATATTTGTCCAGCCGCAAAATAATACAATATTCCATGGTTAAATAGCCCGCCATTAGGAGACACTTTGACCCTCTCGCATCTTTCTCTCTTTTTTTTTACCGGTAGTCTTTACGGTTGGCGGTTTCCGTTGCCGTATTGCGACCAAAAAATGGCCAATGTCGCCGGGGTCACGGCCATCCAAGACTCGGGTAGTGGAAAAAATACCATTAGATTGGTCAAACACACTGCCATGTAAGAGAGATACATAAGTGAAATCAGTAAGAAGCATGGCCCCTCCTCGAAGGGGCTCTGACACGGCTTTCTACTTGGCATGATATTCTTTTGTTTTTTCCTTTTCTTCAATCCTCTCCGATCCTTTACCCCTCTTTCTATATTTCATTTATTTATCTCCTCAAACTCCTCGACGCTTCCTGGATACACTTAAGGATACTCTCCTTTCAAATTGCTTTAAAAATAGCAGATTCTTTTCTCTATTTTTGAAGCGATTCGATGGATGGGACCAGACCAGCGTCCGTCCATCGATAAAACAAATTCGCAGCATGAGAGAACTCTGGTTTGTTTGTCTTCCCAGTACCAAATTCCTTTTTTCTTTTTCTCAATGCATCTGTTCTACCGCCAACCACTTTCCGTAAGACAACAATGTACATTATTCACCATGGTTTTTGTTTTCTTCTCTATTTCTCTGAGCCTTCTATCACTCTTGACACACGCTGCATACTACCGCCATTATTCGCCCGTGCTTTGGCTATGCTGCATGAAATATCAACACTCTGAAGTGTTATTAATTGCTCGTTAACCACGTAGCAAATACTCACTAACATTCGCTCTAATTCACCCTGTCTACCATTCAGCCGTGTATCATGGATTTAGGTAATTCAGTTTCGACCATGACAAAGCGAGGTTACCGCAGCATCCGGGATTATTCTGTTTCTGAAATATCTGCGAATTTAACGACACATTTTATTAAGAAAAGAAAAAAGAAAATGTACATACAACCCAAACGTCCCTACGTTGATTGGAAAATTTTGATGGGAGGAAGTGTCAATCAATTTCAACCTTCTTTCAATTATCGAAGGTTTCACCCCTTATGGGTCGAACACGCGATTAAAAACGGAGGATATTCCTGTTGCAAATACACGATACTAACGAGTGATGGCATGCATTATATGCGTATTATTCGATGTTGCACCACGCGCCGCATCTCTGGACATGCTCTTTTTTATGCCCAGTACTAGAATTAACCTTAAGAACCACACGGAATCCGCATCGTCTTCAATTGATAACCCGTGTCTTTTATTGTGTTCAAACGTTTTAGAGACGAGAAGGAGCCGTTGAAGGAAGAGAAGAAGATCACGCCGATCATTGATTCGGGATTGCGACGGGAAACGTCAATCACCTTCGACGGAAAGAGATCCGTGTCAAAGACCGGATTCGTCGGCAAGGATTCGGCCGTCTAGATATTCTTCCGGCGTACTAGATTGTAAATCACCACCGTAGAAACGCTGTTTCCGGTTCAAAAGTGTTCTCGAAAATGACAAGAAAGATACAAGGAAACAGGTATCCCGAAACGTGCAAGGGAACAGAGTTTCCGCGGTTCACAAAACAAAATAGTCTTCTCCTTTTTCGAACTTCAAAACGATTCGTTATTAGAGCGAGATTTTGCGCGGGAGCGAAATATGTCCTTCGAGTGCCACCCACGCGTCGTCTTGAAGCGATCGAACGACGCTTCGTGCGTGCACCCTTTATCCGCGTCCTTGCTTCTCGAGGACACGCATCAGGAACTCTGTTAGCTGTTGTTTATAACTTCTGCACTTTACAAATTTATTCGGTACAGGTACGTATGATTTTAGCCCGTGTCCTTCGTAGAATTACTAAACCCCTTTCTCTGTCCCTCTCTGTTCCTCATCAAAGCAAGTAAAAGATACTTTAGCGTCCCAAGATCGTTCTAGGAACAAAGAAACTATCGATGTTAATGTAATTTAGCGAATATTGCAAGGAGGGGAGTTTAGATAGATCGCTTTCACTCAGAAGAGAAAGAACTGTACAAAATTAATGGCGAAATTGGTAGAAGTCAGTCGGTTATTTAGTGGCCATTTGCTTCGAGGCACCCCTTAGATAATATCGCAGTCTAGTACGCTGGGTAGTACTGTGTTATCCTTCGCACAGCACGAAACCGGGAAAAGGAATAATCCTTCCTTTTTCCATCTCGTTTTCTTCTACGATTAATTAAGAGAACACTCTGTAACTAAGAAGACTTTTACGATGCACCGTTTTACGAGAAGCAGAAAACGAACGGAATAGGGAAACCTCTCTATCACGACGAAAAGAGGTTTCCTGTGTAAATATAACATTTGAGAAAGGTGATTGTGAATCCCCCTTCGACATGCTTAATTACGTGTTTTATATACGTCCACGACACAGGTTGATTTATTTCTATGACAATTTACCACCACTTTAATGAAACGACGAATTTCTCGTGATTCCACGACTTTATTTCAAAGACTGATTCCTTTAAGCGTGAAACTTGATGGAAATGAATCGTGCATCCCAATTATCATTGACGATCAAGCAACTCAGGTCACTCAAGGTTTATCATTTCGACTCGTCGTACGTAGTGTACAGTCGGGGTGCAAGGAGAGCTTCTTTTAGTTAAGGGTGAGGGTAGAGAAAGGAGTCTTTATTTGCTTTCGATTTGGGGTAAATTTAGGAGAAACCTAATGTGGACCTTCCTATCCTATAAGATAAATATTAAATAAAATTTGTCAAATAATCCTTCTACAGTGCCATTTTCCTTAGAGAAGCTTAACGTGTTCGGTACTTCTGTACACGTGAGTGAAATGTAGTCGTCTCTTGGTTAAATGCAATTGTAAGATCATCCCTCCACTTCCGTTTGATTTGGGGAAAATCTAGGGAGAGCCTAACTTACAACCCCCTGCGTTTGGACAATGAAAAACATGAAAACAATTTTCCTCTTAACTAAAAGAAGCCTAATTGCAAACGAACATACTTAAAATTCATTTGCTATACGTATTCCTTAGCCACGAACAAATTTGATATAAAAAAAGTATCTCTATTGCGCGGCTTTTTTTTTAAACGTGACTCTTGCCCTTGTCCGACAAACATGACTGACGTATCGGTCACCAACCCTTACGTTTATTCACGGTTAATCGTGTTCTTTCTTTTTTTTTCTTACATTGAGGTGGACACATCTCGCGTGACACGTTCTTTGTTTTTATCCGTGATATAATTTATCGTGATAGTTTATCGTGTATGTACATTTTATACAATGTAAAGATTACGTCGCGTGCAAGAGCAGCCCAAGTGTCTTTTTGACGTTTTACGTTCTCTCGTTCTTAAGCATTTTATTGTATAATCCTCTAATACGTAGGTTACTTTGTAAGTAAGAGAATTGGGCAGCTTTTGCTATCATCAATTTCTGATCGATCTATGATCCTCTATAGCGATCGGATTATTGATACACAGCTCTGAAACGGTATACTTAAAAAAAAAAAAAAAGAAAATAAAACACTGTAAGATACGAAAATTATGAAGGGACTGAAAGAAATTTTATTCGATGCGTCGATCGTGATACGACGTGTCAATATTATGTCCCAAATGTATCTTTTAACAAGTTACAAGTCTCTCTAAACGATATGTGTATAGTGTAATCAGCAGTGACATCTTCGATGGGCTCTTTTTCGCTTTAAATAAACTGTAAGTTATAATTCTTGCAGACACTAAATAAGAGATTGAAGTTTTATTTCTAAGGTACGTAAAAATTAAAAAAAAAAAAAAAAAAAAGAAACAAAAACAGAGAACAATCGAAAGCTGCCATATATAAATATAAATATATATATATATTATATAATATTCGATAATATAAAGTACCAGTTTTGTCCTAACATGTAAGATGGCTTTTCGAGAAAAACAGTTAAAAATGTGATAAGTTTTTGTAAATGCTTGTAAACGTTTTTCCTAATCTTTAAGGAGTATCGAAGATAAGTTTAGGAGAGTTCGGTAAGTTTAGACTGTTGTATGCGGCTACGGAAAGTGGGTTCGCAGACGAGAAAACGAGTTAACGAATTAAAGTATTATAAACCGGTAAAAGAAATAACTGATCGTCATTATATTTATTGTTAAATGATTATTTGAGTACCTACTTATAGCAAGATCAAATTAAAATGAAAAATTTACGCTTCCCCGTTCGCGAACACACATTTTCTGCACCGAGTAGCTTTTTTACGTACCGTAAACAGAGTTTTGCCAAATATATAGTACTTATTAGCATGTAAGTCAAACGAGTACATTATTATACATGAAAAATATATACAGGGTATTAAAAAAGTGGCGGCTTAAAAGTTATAGTACTCATCTGGAGGGATACTTTCCTTGAAGTATTTTGTAAAAATATATTTTAGCTTCTCATTTATTTAAAATATTGTAATTTTCATCGAAAAGATTTATCTTAGGATTTACGCCGATTAAACAATTTTTATTCGGCTTGGTGAGGATTGTAAGTCTTACAAGGAGAACTTCCCAAGTGTTACACTCACTTATTAATGAAACTTTGCCAGCTTGTAGAGCTCGTCGAGCTGAACACGCCTATACCCCGTTTTGTGGGCAGACGACTAATTGTTTAAAAGATATTAATAATTAAAGTTAGTTACTACTTACATTGAGAAGTATGACAGACTCACACATACAACTCGCAATCTAGAGATCCTCGGTTCAAATCCTTGATTGCCAACATTTTCTTTTTTTTTAAATGATAATTTGTCTCTTTTTGAATAACTATTACATAAAAATTATCATAAAAAAAAAAAATTTTTTGGGAACCAAGGATTTGAACCGAGGACCTTCAAATTGCAAATCATGGGTCTGCTCCGTTGTTAAACACATGACTCCTAATCTAAAGGTCCTCGGTTCAAATCCTGGGTTCCCGTTTTTTTTTTTTTTTTTTTTTTATAATGATAATTTTTATGTAATAGTTATTCAAAAAGAGACAAATTATCATTAAAAAAAAAGAAATGTTGGGAACCAAGGATTTGAACTGTGGATCTCTAGACTGCGAGTTATATGTATGAGTCTGTCATACTTCTCAATGTAAATAGTAACTAACTTTAATTATTAATATCTTTTAAACAATTAGCCGTCTGCCCACAAAACGGGGTATAGACGTGTTCAGCTCGACGAGCTCCACAAGCTGGCAAAGTTTCATTAATAAGTGAGTGTAACACTTGGGTAATTCCCCTTGTTAGATCCGTGTTTTTTTTTTTCTTTATTTTTAATTACCCTGTATATATTGAAAAGACAAAATAGAAAGATGGCGAATTGTTCGTCAAAATTTCAATGCTTCACCGAGATATTCCGAATTTGGCGGCTCGGTCGAAGAGGAGAAATGGTCACGTTTATCTAGCTATTTTATATTCGTTGCCAAAATCCGTAATCCAAATAGCTTCCCATGAAAAGTATTACTGCGCATCTTCCAATTTAAAACGAAAAGGGAAAAAAAAGCAGCATTATTAAAAGTTCGTAGGTGTAAGGCATATTTTTTATGTATGCTTTTTCTGTACGCGTCGAAAAAAACGTACTCGACTTAATAAAGGATAAAGAACATTTTTCAAGGGTCGAATAATTTAAGATCTACGGACACCACATGTTCTCAGTTTTTGTTTAAAACTTTCCTTTATTCAAACGTTACATTTTTCATTACAACCTTTGAAAGGATAATAAAACATGATTTATCGTGTAAAGAAGGGCCTTGTACTAACAGGCATATAAAAAATAACAAATTTTGATTCGAACAGGTAAAACGATATTAAACACTCGCATGGCGGTCACACTGGGTCTTCTTAGACCCACATCTTATTTATATAATTACATTTACATTGTATTGTAACCTTGAATAATTGTTTCTTGCAAAGCATGATTATCCCATTTTTTAAATTTTGTTAAGAGAAGATAAAATTTAAATAAATTGAATATTCAAAAGGAATATTTGAAAACATTCCAGGTCTAAAAAGATCCACGTGTTAATTATAGTATTTCAGCCATATTGATCAAGCATACTATCGATAATCACGTTAAACCATGAATCGAGCAATATCGCCTTAATAAAAGTCCTTATCATGTATGCACATATAAGCTACTACGCGTTATAGCACTGCGTTATTATTTTCATTCAACTGACTACGTAGCCATGTTGCAAATGACAGAAAAGCGTATATAAAAATCGTTGCTCCGTCGAGTTCATTATTGCAAAATTTAAGATTCACGTTACTCCATTATGGCATAAATTTTGTTCGACGATCGCGAAGCGTGGCAAATGACAATTTGGTATTGTTATTAGACTTCGATGTCTACGTTCGATCGTTTACCTTTCTTTATTAATAATTGTTCCACGATTAACTGCGGTGGTTCGGTTCGTGTGTGCCACACGTACACCTAAACGAAACATATAGAACGATAATTATTTTATTCATAAGGTAATTAAAAAATAAGTAAATAATTATAAACTTACCTTAGTGCAACAATCTGCTAATGGTTCCAATTCGTCCCTAGTGACAATTTGTCTGAGTATTTCGCTTTCTTGGTAACCACCTTGGATATCATAGGAAAAGAGAGCATCTTTATTTTCTAATAAAAGCCGTAGATTGATCGCAAAGCCCGCCATGTCCAATGGAAACGGACGATCCGGCTTCCAGGCAGCGTTGAAACCGATTACCTTATTAGTAATGTTATCACATATCGGTTTCTCCACCATTAAACCACCTACCAGGCCGACCGGCCACACACCGACCTTTTGTATCTTCTCCATCTGCAACAAGCAAGTGTACGTTACGTAACCCTTTCGTGACCACTTGCAGTGGCTGGTTAATGTTCTTACCTCGTGAAACAATTTAATAGAATACGTATTGTCATCGTCAGCGAAATACACTACCCCTTTGTCGGTTGATTTCGTATTCTCTCGAAGCCAGCGTAACGCTGCGTTTCTTTGTTCAACGCCACGTGGCTTCTTCCAATTCGGATCATTTCGACCCAGCTTATAATTAGGCGGTGTAAACGCTGCCAAATGAGTATAAATTAAACTGCTGTTCTCTAAGAACCGCGTAACTAATTTCGTCTTTTTCTCGGAATCTTCGACGAGGATCCAATGGAAGTTTGGTATGTGTAGAAATGTTTGTGACAATCGGGTCAATTCGGCCTTTTGCACAGGCCTAGTGAACGTTGGGGTGATCGCGTAAATCGTAGGCCTGTCGGCTGGCTCCTGCTTGATTCCATTACGTACCCCATGCCCTTCCAATCTCTTCATTATACTGTACGTTAGACCGTATACATCTCGTTGCTCGACGATCATCGATTCCAGTTTATCTCTTAGCTCTTGCCATTTGTGATGCTCCTGGTAATCTTTTTAAGATAAAGGAATTATATTAGTTCATCAATCTTAGAGAATTAACTTAGTATGGCCAAAATTTCGATTTGAGGAAAGAGTATTTCATTCTAAGTCTGTTAGTGGACTTATCAATAAGGCTACCTAGCAGGCCGCGACTTAGGCAAACCGTTGAGTTATTGAAATAAAATTAGGGAATATATAATAGATCAATTTTCCTAGATACCAACATTTTTTCGTAACTATAGTCGTATATAATTAATACTACGCATGTTTTTTAGGATAACCAGTTTGAATTTGGTGAAGAACATGCGCAGAGAGGGTTACATGCTCCATCTGACATTACATGCGCGAACCGCTGGTTCTGGTAGAGGAGATAAAAGAAACTGGAGAAGTAGAGAATGTTAGATGAACACTTACATATGAAACTTTGAAACGCGATCACATGAATCAGGAACAATATTAGGAAACTCTTGTTGCAACGAAAGCCACCCCACATATTAACTTTAGTACTGGACTCGTCAGTGAGGAATACAGTTTCTGTCATCGTTGTCACACCATGACACTATTCTAGATGCTGACTGTATGTACACTGTTGTAACGGTCCACGGTCTTTCATATAAGAATCGACTGTGATATCTAACCTTCTAAGCAAGGCCATTTGTGGAGGGACACGTTATGCGTCATTCTTTGATATTGCACTGTAATCAGAACAAATCAGAAAAGTACAAACATCAACTGCATTATCAACAAAATTCAATAACACTCGAGATACGAGAATCGAACTATTCTAATCCTTTTTAAAGTATATGTGAATTACACATTACATTCATCAACCGCAGGAATATTATCTGAGCGTAACCCAAGATTTATTATTACTGCAAACTTGAGAAAAGAGTATCTTACAACGCAGAATTAGTACGAGCGTGGCTGGACGGTATTTACAGGTTAACATGTCGTTTCTTACCAAAAGTCCCTAGATCGTACGTCGGAATGGAGCCACATCGAGTTTTCAACGCCAGATTACAAGCAGAGTTGTAATAGAATATGTATCTCCTTAACATATGTTTAATATGAAACCTGAACATATTTAAAAACGAATGATTTCACCTTAAATAATCATTAAATCTAAGATGCGTATGAAAACCTAAATAGTTCGAAGCAACAGATCGAAACGTATAAAAAACAGTCATGAAAATCGATAAGAGATACGTCGAACGAAATCAGCAGCGAAAGATAGCATTTCAATCAGAAATTTTTAGCATCATCTTTCCTGGCTCAACCGCGTTCCAAGGTTAATCGAATAGCGTGCTAAAATGACGCGCCTCCGCTAGATTCTATGCTATACCTGGAACGATAACAGAGTACAGAAAACCCTAGATGAGTCGAGCCAAGGGAGACAACTTCAAGACACCTCGAAAATAAAGGTATGTTCAATTTTGTTGGATCTTTCGAGCAAAGGTAGTAAAGCTATTGTTTGTCACCCGTTCGACTTCGAGGGAGGTGAGATCTCCTCAGTCCTTGTCGGTCGTATCGTGACCGCCAAGGGATGTGGATCTACCTGTCAAACATACATATACCTTTCATTTATTTTAATAGTTTATTCAATTTATTTTATTTATTTTCTTAACTTGTTAAATAAGCTCATAAGGGGGAACC
The DNA here is from genome assembly GCF_051020975.1 of Osmia lignaria lignaria. Taxonomy (NCBI): domain Eukaryota; kingdom Metazoa; phylum Arthropoda; class Insecta; order Hymenoptera; family Megachilidae; genus Osmia; species Osmia lignaria. Next base: position 7,945,187 of record NC_135033.1, on the reverse strand, counting down.
CTTTTATTTATTATTTTATTCCTCCTTATAGGCCAATACGAATAGTATTTTATTCTTTTTTGAGATTATAATGTTTGTATTCTACACCATAATTACGAAACGCTACAATTAAAATTCGACCTATGAATTAGTCGCTTGGCGCTGAAGCTGAAGCGGAAGCGCGTCAGTCTGTCTTCGGACGTCGAAGAAAGAGGGGGGTGTACTCTGCTTTTCGAGCATAATGCCATCTATACAAAAATGGCTCAAACTGCTCAACAGGTTATCGATCGATTTTCGGAACACCACCGCTACCTATTGGAAAGCAGCTGAAGCTAATTACCGACTTATGGATAAAATCGGTAAGAACCGACTTGCTTTAGCGACTAACTGTTTATTTGAGAAACTTTTATTCTTTATCGAATACAAATGTGTCTCCCGTGAATTAGGAATGATGCCTAATGGCTGGAGTATCATACTCAGTGGTGAGGACACCTTCTCCTCCGTTGGCTTAGACCGCCATTTTCCCTAGAGGGACGCCGAGGGTGATCGAGGGTGTACACACGTCAGAGGGAAATAAGAAGATCTCGCACACTTTATTCTGTCTAACGAGCCAACTCGACCCCTAATACTTGGTGATCGTTCCACGTACCCTATAGAGTTCAGTGCGCGCCTTCCTTCGACATTGAACTCATGAAAAACAGAGGAAAAAAATTCCCACCACGGTTTGGAAGCCATAGTTCCCTCCCCGGTCCTTTCCCTAAGAGAAACTCCCTAGGTCGAGAGCAGCGACATCGGGGTGGTTGGAGGAAATTCGACCCTAGTGGAGCGCGTGCAATACGAGGCGCGCGTAGAAGAGCGCATGCTGGGACGTGTCACGGACACGCGTGTGCCAGGATCGCGCATACACTCGTGTGGTGACTGGCCAGAAGGCGTCGCGCCGGGACGCAAGGGGGGCGTCGTTCGAGGCTTGGGTGAGCAGACAGGCGCGTAGATAGGCCAGCTCACGGTGGCATATCCCGCAGCGAGCTACGGAGAGAATTGTCCCATGCTGGTCGGCCACCTCGCGTGGCTCGCGTACAGACAGTTGCTCGTCGATGCTCACTGCTCATTGTGGCAAAGTTACGTTTTAAACGCGAAGCAAGTTAAGGGTGTTGGGGGTTGAAAAAAAATAAAATAAAACGAAGGGCGCGTATCCCGCGTAACGCATCGGTCCGTAGACACTGACTGCTTGCCAGTATCCAGAGTGATAGGACGAACTGCGGTGGTGGTGCTCGTGGTGGCGGCGGCATTGGTAGTGGTGGCCGTGGTGGCGGCGGCGGTGGTGGTGGTTTCCTATCGTGGTGGTGTCCGCTGGTAGTGGTGGTGCTGTCAGAGTAGTGCTGCGCCTGGTTCGACGACGGCGACGGCGGCGAGGGAGAGAAAGAAAAGTGGCCCTCGAGGTTACGAGGCCAGCGGAGAAAGTGGGTGTTGCCGGAGTGACAACGGGGAGGATCATCCGGCTCCTCGGCGCCAGGACTCGAGGAATAGGATGTACGTCGGTCGTCGATCTAGGAGTCGACGTCTTCCGACCGACAGTAGCCTGATCCTCGTCGAACGTGTGCGTCGTGAGTAAAGCAAAATCCTCCCCAGGACATACGTTATACCCTGACTTGACTGTCGCTTCCTGCAACTGGAGCACACCGTTCAATCCGAAACGACGATATCGTCATGATCCTTTCTAGTGGTACGAGTCGAAGGGATGGTTCGTCAGGGGTTGTTAGCTCGTCTTGGACGTTTGATAAGGAAGGATTTCGTTGGACGTGGCTGCGAAGGAAATAGAGGTCGGATGCAAATTACGAGCATGGACGAGGTGGTGTGCGATGGGCACGGTAATTGGGGCGAGGGGACGTTGGGCTCGGTGGGCGCGGAGGAGAGATGCGTTGGATACTTCCCCCTTTTTTTTTCTGCATCCTCTTCCTCGTTCGCAGTTTCCAACAATTTTTCCTTGTTCCTCCTCTCGTCCGCGTTTCGTTCTTTCTCTTTGTAAACAGGAGTCAGTGGCGCGTAAATGTACATAGATGGGCGTGTAGGTAAAAAACTCCAACGGACGAGTTTTTTCTTTTTTTTTTTTTTTTTTTTTTTTTTTTTTTTTTTTTTTTTTTTGATGTAACGAGGGACCGGTGGTGTTATCGTGCGCAACGATGACTCGGTGCCCTTTCCGCTCGGCTCGCGTGCCACCTCTTTGGTCCTCGTCGTTGGGTTAACACCGGGTATACAGGAATACCAGAAATAATACTCGAGGCTCGTCGACCGGCCGAGAGTCGAGAACGCATCCCTCCTCGCTTCCTTCTTCTCCCCGGCAGTGTGCACTGGCCTCGATTAGTTCTCGCTTAGAGAGAGAGTTGTGACCGGATTATTCTTTTTTTTTTTTTTTTAGGGGTGGCGTAGAGGGAGGGCGAAAGGGGTGCGCTAACGACGTCACCGTGTCGAGTGAGTCACGGCTTCTAAATTGATCCCCCACCCTTCCTTGCTCTGCCTCCTCTTCCTCTTGTCTTCCTTCCTTTTACTCCGCCTGTTCCTGCTTTTTCGTTCCATCTCTCTCTTCGTTCCCATCCCGTTCTCTCCTCATCTCCATCAACGAAGCCGGCCGCGTTGATTTAATTCCCGATGCAACGTGCCCTCCGATTTGCGCGAGGGAACGATCGTGCCCGAGCTCGTTCCACGAGCTAACGTGCCTCTAACTTACGTGATCACGATGTCGTTCAATAATGTCGCAAGGTTATGGGAACTGCCGATATCACCGGCTACTACCGTTTCGTAAGAATGATCGATCTCGTGTTTCCGTCTTACGGCCAGTTCGTGTATCGTCCAACCGTCCACCTTCGTGTTTCGCTGGTCGCCGACGCTGTCTGCCGTTGTTTTTTAACGATCCCGCGATAAGATTAAACGTCGATGATCGCGTGACAGTTTGTCGTGATACGAGAGTCTCGTTATCAGCCAGGAGAGTGATCGAATAGGGGATACAGCTTTCAAATGAGTTATCTTTCACGGAGCGTGCTCGTTGAAGCACCATGTGCTTTCTGCTTGATGTATGAGTACCTATAATGGCGAACATCGATGATTGATAAATCGGTTTTAATATATTTTCGGTCACACTGGAAACGACAGTACACGGTATGGTAAATTTCAATAGGGATGATTAAGGATATCAGTGGGATTCGTTGAAATTATGATACATGGTACGTCATACCAGCGAATAATCAAATGTCATTAAAGCATCGATCAATTGAACGTTGCATTGTTGAATAATTGAACAGGTAGTACAACTCTGCCTAAATATATCCGAGCAATTTCTTTTCCTTGCATCGAGGCCAGCCATACGAATGAAACTGCTCGAAGAAATTCATTTCTAACGAGTGCTCCGTTAAAACGTTTCGAAAGCAAACAAAGGATAATTAAATCATCGGGACACTCGTGTCTCGACGAAATTAAGTTGATCAAAAGGGAGAACGATGCAAACAACGGCTCTAAACATTTCCTTTCCCCTTTTCAACGGCAACAATCCACGGTATTGCGTTTATTTTTTCTCTTTTTACCTTCTCGTTTCTCTTTTTTCTTTTCCCACGGAATGCCGAGTTAAGTTACGTTTAATGTAACCCCCTTCGTTTCTTTCCTACCCCTTACCCCGTTCGGACGCCGGCTGTTTTCTCATTAAGGAATGGAAAGTTCTTATCCCGGCGGAATGGAACGCTTCGCGTCGTCTCGCGACGAAAGCACGGCCACTCGTGACAATATGGCGAAATGAATATCACGGAAATATCAGGGAACGCTTGGACGAGCACAAGAATCCATTATCGGGGCTTAATATCTCCTCCATTTGTCCGCGACTCTTTATTTCTTTCCCCGATGATGCTTTATTAGCGTCTCCTTTTCCAAAGATGAATAGTCCCTCCCTGATTCCCCGCCCACCGGCCGGCTGGTAGAGAGACAGAATCGAAGCGATTCAATGGTCGAACAACGGGCACGGATTAAGGGATCGTTGATCGTCGAAATTGCATCAGGAGAACCGGTGGGGAAGAAAGAAAAAAAAAAAAAGAAAAGAAAGAATGGCGTTGCTTGGCAGGCCGAGCCACCCTGACATTTTCAGCGAAAGGTCACCGAATGTGGAACAACTTTCGAGCGAACAGATCGAGCGTTCTCGCGGGAACAGCCGGCAGGGTTACCTTAATATTTTCACCCCGACGGGAGTGTTTGACGGGCGCGAAATCGACGGGCCGGAATGGAAAACTCGATTCATCGAATTAGCGTGGAAGCCTCGTACTCGCTGGCTCTGTGAAATTAATTAGACGTCCATCCGGCCGGAAGGTATTTCGATCGATTCGATCCGTATCGAGCGGATTTCGAGTTGAAAAATTCGTCACACTGACAGATTCAATCGGTTCCCATTGTTTCCTGACTCGATCGCCGCAATCGTTTCGTGAAATTACTCCTTTTGCCTGTTATTTTATGGTTTCTAGTTTAGTGTACACTTCGAAGAATTCTATTTGAAGAATTTAATCATAGGAAAAGTGCACTGTTCGAGAAATTGTTCTTTGATCTATTTTTGTAAGTTGAAGTGGCTCGATAAGGTACGTCTGACCATATAGGGTCCTATTCTACTTGTTCTACGCTAGCGTAGTATATGACGATCTAAAGAGTTCTCAAGTTTAATGTAAATGTTAATAAGTATCTCTAGTTTTCTAAAAACATTTTCAAACGAGATCTTGGTATTCGTGGACACTACTTTAGATTAATCGGAGAGGGAAGGGTATTTTTCGTCCAACTTGCAGAAACCCGAAACTCCGGAACTTGGATCTTTCAAATTCGAAAGTTCACGAACTCGGAAACTCGATACACTTTGTGTAAAGGTTGCTGCTTTCGTAAACGAGCATCGAAGCTCAGGGAAACTGCTGAAACGGGAAGACTTATAATATGCAAAGCAATTTACTAAGAGAACCTCGTCTAAGGATTCGCTTATTTAGCTTTCCAATTTAAACCTATCTATCCATTAGTGCAACATTAATGCTATTTAAATTCTCATCCTCCTTCGTCTTGAGATCATTAAATACTTATTACTTCAGTACTACTATGTTATTAATACCAAGTGTACGTATCGAGCAGAACCCCAAAGCTCTTAAGTGCAATTGGATTGACACTTTGAGCACAAACGACTGAATTTCTGGTACCAGCTACCTCGCACACTAGTCAAAGTGTCAATGGTTCTGCCATGGAACACCACAAAGCATAAGGTACAAGGAAATAGAGTGTACACTTGGATTCAAAGGATTCAAAGGATTTAAAGTAGTATTAAAGTAGTCGTGAATTTTCAATTGGTAATTCATTAGCAACCCATGGTAACCCATTCCACTAATTGAAATAATGATAAAGAATCCTAAATAATAAAAAAAATAAGAAAAAGTCACATCAAATTCCCAATAGCATATAATAGTGCTAAACGAAGGTGACAAGTGTAACACGGTTATTAGGTCGTCTGACAGAACATCGTCGTTTTCTACCGCGACCGCCAGTGGCTGCAGATCGCATGTAAAGGCTTGTTCAGAGTTACAGACATTGTCCATAGACGTTCTGCACACATTGTCCCTAGCATTCGTCCCGTATGCAGATAGGAGACAGTGTCGTGTGTCCGTATCTGCACTGATATTCTAATGTCTGCTCGTGCCATTGTAAATATCTAATTAAAGTTCTAAACGTAGAAGACTAATTAGTGTTGAAAAATTTCTTTATATTTCTTCTATTATTTTAAAGAGAGACAAAAGACGAGTCGATACTGACACACCAATTGCCTTGAGCTTTGATTTTCTCTCTCGTCGTCAGGTGCTAACAATTGTCTATACCCAGTTGGTCTTACGAAACAGTCCATTCGTGTTCGTCGAGCAGCAGGTCGTGCAATTCCGCGTACCGGTCCGTCGCCCACCTCTTATCCGAATTGAAACCTTAGCGCGTATCGAGTCCGAACGGTTACGGACATTTTCCACTTCGATCGAGTGAGTGGTCAGTGAACCTGCTCTTACACGGGCACATTCGAATACGTATATATCCAGTTTCCCCTATTTACATAGAGACGTGTGTTCGGTTTTGATCGAAGGGCGAGGGGTTGTCCCCGATGAATCTCTCGATGAATAATCCAAGGCGAACGGCGACAGGAAATAACCGTGTCAGCCGAGATCCGGCGTGATTCTTGACTGATTAGCCGACGAATATCACGAATATTTGCCCCGATCTTTACGTGCTTCTTTGAAAACGAGCTCGCGACACGCGTGGCTGACGTCTAACGAAATCGAGTACTCTGAAACTTGGCGATATGCTTTGATAAGCGAAAGTTTCCACAGCGCAGGAGAATTTGTGTGTCGGTAGAGCGCCAACGATGTCGGATCGGATAGGTTAAATCGCACAAAGAGGGCTTTGATAAACTTTCCCTTCGCAGTTTCATAATTTCCTTTGTTCCGATTCCGCCCCGTTTACACGTGTTGTAACCGGCCGATTCAAAGGAGGATATCTGAAAACAAAATCTCTCCACTTTCCCGTTTTAATCGCAGCTTTACCGTGAACGCGTTAATCTCCTCCGTCAGCAGCTTCGAAATAAAAGTATCGCGTAATTTGCTCGAACGACGCTTAAGTAACTCATCGTAAAGTTATACCCGATGCCGGTCGCGGTTCGTTTACTATAATTAATTATAAGATAATCTGAACGGTGATAGAAGGAACGCGACGTTTGAGCTGGCGATCCGGTTATCGTCTCACCGGTTGAAATTAAAAAAAGAAAAGAAGGAAAAATTTGTCAGTGTGTGCAATATGCGGTTATCGCTATCAATAGAGCCGATACGTTGTCGGTGAGAGGCAAGAAAGGTGGAAGCACGTAGGTGGTGTGTGTGTGTGCACACGCGTTGCAATAAACTACACTTTATCGCCTTACGCTTGAAACGTCTCGAGCATGCTCGCGTGGCTGTTGAACCACCACACACAGGTTCGTTGCCTTCGTGGCCGGTGAATAGGTGTTACGTGTGATCATGGGGGTCGGATCACGATCCTGCTGGATTTTCTCTGCTCTCCCTGTCGTGAAAATTTATTTCTTTGTCATACACCGGTGATAAGCTTTTGATGCGTACAAGAATCGAGCTCGGAGATGGTTCACAGGATGGCCTAATAATTTTGTAAATATAAAATGATGATGGGGTACAATTTTTTGGGGATACGGGGAAGTGTTATAAAATTAATTATTTTTACCAGACGTCAATGAACGCGTCGGGAATGTATTTAGTGAATGAACGAGAGTCGCATAGCTGGCGTGTCATATCACTGCCAAAGACGTAAGCTCCGGCACGAGATAAGAAATACTTTGCCTTCGCTACGTCTTTCGAATAGACACGCCGCCCTTCGTCGGATAGAAGTGTCTAGACGTCTGACCAAATACGCGTGCTTCCACTGCCAAGAGGAGGAGCTAAACCGGCAGCCAGGCGGACAGTGATGAGCCGCTTAAAAGATAATTCCGGCTAGTTTGATGAACAGATTCTTTCGTGACCGAGCAACGTTCCCTCATTTTTTCTTTCCTCTCTCACAGTTTCTTCGTTGAAACTTTTGGCAAACTAACACGATTATGTTTCCTGGATCGTTATACGGTAAGAAGACAAGAAGTTGAAGTTAAAAAGTAATTTCAGACGGTTGATTTTTTCGCGACCACCAAACATCGCGGTTTCAAAGAGATTCGAAGTTATTTTTCGCAAAAATTCTTGAAAGCCACGCTCTGATTAAATGGCGGAACGAGTTTTCCTTCCGGCAAAGGTCAGAGGTTAAAAGTTCGGGGAAACGACCGAGAGGGGGTCAAAGACGTTAACTATTGAGCGGCATTGTAGAACGACGGGCTTGAAAGGGCGCGATCCTTTCGTGTTACAACAAACTGCTTTTCAACTTCAACGAGATGGAATCACGCAACCACAACGGGCTTTTTCAACCGGCGCTTTCCAAGCCCGTGTGTCAGATACGATTAACATTTTACTTTTATGAAAGGCTCTGTAAAAAAAATCTGTTAACCTTTCCCTTGCTTTGAAATCCGCTCGTCGTGTGTTTCAGACGTCAAATTAATTGAAAAGTACAGGAGAACGAGATACATTGTCTTTTTAAGAAATACACTTTACAGTAATTAAAGAAGATAATGTACCATTCTCCTCTGAACCTTTCAATTGTGACAATTTTAAATTACTAAGAGAAACTGAATAATATGGATTATTTATTTCGCTCCTTTGTTTTATTATTAAGCTCTAGGAAGGTAGAACGTATTCGCTTCTTTATAAGGGAGGTGATGCGTTCATTTTACGTCCCCTTGCTTCATTGTGTCCCGGCTACAATATCGCGTTCAACCCTTTTTATTTTTGTCCCTCCGTTACTCAGAACCCTTCTATTACTTGATCGTTCGCATTAAATTTTCAAGTTGTTTCGTTAATCGCTTATTCTCTGAGGAAATTAATATTGAAACGAAATGATAATCCCGACGAGTTAAAAGTGACGGTATTAACAAACAGGTAACGCGAAAGGACGGAAAGGAATTTTAATAAAATCGTCGCGCACGAGTTGGTCGAAAGCTCGAATTACGATTACAAAGGTACAAATTTTCGTCGAACGAAAAATCGTGAAACATTCATGAAATGTTCGCGATCCTGTTTACCCGGTACAAAGGTAGTCCTCGAAATTAATATTAAACCATTGTTATATCATGCGCAAAAGGGTGAGTTAGATCAAACGTATCAAACGAAGGATGAAGAAAATGGAAGAGAAAAAAAGGACAAACCGTTTCAACGGAATCGGCAATTAATCGAATCGTGAAGGAATTGAACCGAAGGTGCACGGTATCCGAGCGGATACGGTGTTTAAATAGAATCGCGTAAGTTGAATTGCAGATGAGAAAACGTTCCGAAAGCTGGTGAAGCAACGTTCCTGGAGCACGGTCATAAATATTCTCCACGTTATATTAACTGTCGAGAGAGTGGTTGACATTATCGTTGGCCGTCTACGTGAAATTGTAAAATTATAGGAAATACATTATCGCGTTTTCACCCTTCCCGACGTTGGACGTGGTTGTTGCCAGACGACGACGATGGTATTAAATTAATCAATGCCTGTTGCTTGTGTTCCTCGAGTGGGTACGCGAAAATAAATTAACATTCCGTTTGTTTTTTTTACAAATATTCTGGAGGGTAGTTTGCAAATATCTTTTCCATAACGATTAAATGAAATCCTCTTTACACTCTCTAGCATCGTTTTCGATAATGTGTGACGTTAATAAAACGTTGTTCGTCAATTAAAAAGAGGTCAAGGGTTCTGATTAATTTTGCCAATAGAAAGGAACCTTGATCAAAGAGTAAACAAGCCTTCCACGAAAATGGCAAGACGTTTGGTAAGGCTCGTTCCTTTGGACAAAGGATTTTTCCGCTGATCAGCCCGAATTCCTCTGGCGGAGAGGCGAATAAAAGAGACTGGCATACCTCGGGGAAAACACGGAATCGCAAATATTTCAAGAACTCTTGCGGACCAATCGCAACGCGAATAGAAACGAAGGTTGACCGTCCGGCTGACGACCCTAAAGGACCATCTACGTGCCACGAAAATTCGGGCTGAAACGAGAGGCTAATCGATACGAAATTTCAATCTTCCTCGACGAACGTTTTCCCCCTTTCTATTCGCCTCGTTTCCGTTTCTCATCCCCCGCATCTACTTCGTCCACCAGCCACTAAACGCGTCGATTATGACGTAGATAAACTCCGACGCTGTACTAGCTCGTTTTATCAGAACGATTTGTTGCCGATCGGTTATGATATTCTTCTTCATTCTCCAGATTCCTCCGAGACTTTCATGGTTCTTTTAGTGTCAGGGAAAATGAATTTGTGAAAGAGTATTCGGATGGTAAAAATTAACATAAAAATTAAAAATAGAAAATATTTCTAAAAGTACATATGGATTTTATATGGAACGGTGAAAGGTGTGTCAATAAGTAGAATAGTACCGCATATGGTCAGACAAAAGAACGAATGAAGGCTGCATTCATATCCAAGCACGCACCGTGCATTTCCCTAAGGTAATAATACACTTTCATCAATACAGCATGAAAATCTAAAACAAGATTCTCCTTTCTACCGTGTCGTATGTTTAGTAAGTCTGAAAAATGACGTTGCAGAAAATGTTCATTGAAACATTGAAATAACTCTGGGAAATTTCAGTAAAATCGACGACTTTTGTTCGGTAACATTTCCCTGTCGGTTGTGTTTGGACTTGCAAACAAGTCTCATCAAAGTTTTACGGAGAATTCGCATTGCGCGGAGGGGCCAAGAACCTCGGCTTGTATACTATCGCGTATCTCGAAAGGCGCGAGACAAAACGTAGAGCACGTGCATAAAACAAGCCGATCCTGTGTGGTACGAAGCGCGAGAACACGGATGCTTCGAAAAATACCGTGACAGGTTTATTTATGTCCGTTCATAGTTAATTTAACCCGACCTGACGCCGCAGGGAAAACGTCCGATCCGATAAAAAAGATCGTAGAAATCCTTTATCGCCTCTATTCCCGGCCTCTTCCCTGCGCCATTGTGCCGATAGGTGAACACGTTTCAAAAGCTACTACACTAGCGAGCCACGTTTTTTGGAATTAAAAGATTGCTACTGCGTCACGGTCGCGTTTTTTTTTTATCCAGAGGGATAGCAATTTTTATCCCTGTTAATATTTACTCTTTCGTTCGATTGTCCCTCCCGTATTTGCGAACCGTTTCCAGATTTTTTAGAGATTTTCCGATGGTTTATTTTTCCCGTCCGTTGGTCGTCACGAGTAAAATCCTTGGAAACTGTGGATAGGAATGATAAATCATTTTTTTATCCCCTGTGATATCGATCAACCGTGCAACTGGAGAATTGTAAATAAAAACTTTGATGATAGAGGAACAACGGGAATTGTGAAGTTTCTTTTCTATCGTAATCGAGTTTCTAAACCTTGGAAGAAAACTTACAGTTGACTTAGAAAATGTGATACACCTTTCGTCCCGTAATTCAATTTCTCAGCTTCGGTAAAGCTCTGACAGTTTACTCAGAAAGTGCGACAATTCTTCCGTAGTCTAATCCAATTTCTCAACCTCGATAAAGCTTGCACAATTGTCTCGCGAAATGAGATTATTCTTCCGTGCCATAATACAATTAACTCTATCTATGTAACGTTTCAATCTTTCAGCCTTCGCAAGTCTTTTATGCTTAGCTTCAAAATTACAATAATCTGCCGTTTAATATTTCTATATTTTCTCTTCATTTTTTAGGTAATCGTATATGAAAATCGTTCTAAATATCCACTTCCTATATTTCAATTAAAAAGTTAGGAATATTTCACTGTAGTTATTGAAATAAACGGATGATGCACGAAGGTTTTAGAACGGATTCGAGGCTGTCGCTAAACGAAAGAGTTAACCGCGTAGTTGGAGGGATTGAAGGTTTGTCGCATTGTCGCGAATCGCGAACAGGGGAACATTTTCACGGCCTCGAATGGTATCGCGCGTAAATACACGGGTCTCGATGTAGGCCAGAAACGACGAGTGCCGCTAAACTGGGCCACAGTGCGTCGGCCTCGGGTCTAGAAATACCATTGCTAGTCGTTCGAAATGACGAAGAAGCATTCGCGATTAAAACTGCTCGAAACCAGGCACGCTTCGAACTCGCGATCAAACGGCAAGAATTTCCTCTAAAGAATTTCCCGAAAAATGTTACGTTTATTTTACTTGGCGAATTTGCCGTTTTCGCCACGAATTCCGGTTGAATCGATGTCGTTAATAAATTGAAGCATTTTAGTTATCTGCGATACCATTATCATGCAAACTATAAATGTAATAATTTGTAAAAAAGCTGCCTCGTTTCTTCATTTTACACCGCTGTTTTCACAACGATGTTCTTCAATTTATGTCGAAGGTTCGCGAGATGTAATCTCGTGTCCCTGTTTTAACAAGCAACGATTACGAGCCATTCAAGAGATAATTTTAGCAACGTGATAAGAGAGTAAAGCGGTGTTTCCGACGGAAGGAAATATGTGTTCTTAACAACAGTTGTTTGCGAACTTTCAATGATACCGGGATTCGTTGTAATTTTCATCCATAGATCGTTCGATAAATTTTTATTATATTATTACTGAAAAGTGGTTTGAAAAACCGTGGGTTCAATTTTCGTCTTATATAATTATTAAAGAAGTTAAAACAAAGAAAGTTATTTAAATGATATTTCAAAGAAATGCGAAAATAAGTGGTGAAATGAAACGTTTGACAGTTGTACAAAATAGATAACGATAAGTTATCAGCTTTTGTAAATATCGATGATTAAAATAGTCGAACTCTTGAGTCGATGTTGCAGAAACTCTAGCACTGTTCAATAACAAATTTCATGTATCAATATTTTCTTAGATCTGAATATAGTACGTAAGTTACGAATCAATTGAATTGAAAAGCTTCGAAAACAAAGAGGCTGCCGTAAAAATAGACTCGGAAGGTATTGCGAAAAAGTTTCTTCTCGTTCCTGTCGCGCGTTTATTCCATGAAACTTGGAATTGCGTATAGCAGGGAAAAATGAATAAGAAAAGACATATCCGGGTAACAGTTTGAAAGCTTGAAACTCTCTTTAAAACTTCCGCCATCCGACTTGTACCCTTAACCCTTCTGGGACAGTGGAGCAGACAATACGCCTTAGAAAAGTTGCTTCAAGAACGGATCTGAATTTTCACGATATCCTTCGCCTGCTCTTATGATTTTCGTTTCAATTTTCCCCTTTGTTCGTAGATGAAAATTCAGCGAACGTCAGTTGTTGGTTGTTAGAGAAAGAAAATTACAAAATAACACCGGTAAGTTACCAATTTACGTAACAAACTTGTGAATCACTTTTTTTCAACGTCTTACCAAGAAACAGAATATTCTAGTCTGGTTAAAAATACATTTAACTTTCATCGTGTCTTGATTACCATCAAGTGAAAAGCGAGCTACCCGTGTAAGATAAAAATACTCAACTTCTCCGCTTTATATTTCAACGAGGATACAATTTCAGTCCCCTGTAATTACGTAGAAATTTGTTAGTATTCATCTGAAATTGAATAGCGGAGATTTTCTAAATTTCACGTATCATTTTTATAAAAACACCAAGCTCGGTGACACGTAATTTATGTGTCTCTTCTACGTCGTCCATTTTTTTCTTTTCTTTTTTACCATTCTTCTAAAGTCTAAAGAAACACGTTTTCACTCTCTCGCGTCGAGTTCTACCACTTCTTTTTCACCCCCTCTCGTTCTTCTACCACCCTGACGCTGGTTCTGCGTACGGCAGGTCGTTGATCTTCGCTCGAGGAAGCTAAAGTGCGGTGGCTCGGCCTTCGGCGTCCTTGACAGTGGCGTGTTGGAGCGCGGCGAAGCGCGTGGATTTCCGCTTTCCTCGTGGCTGCCCGACACGTACCGTGGGCACAGCCTGTGGCGTTTCACGCGACCACCGCCCCAGACTTCATAGACGAGAAAGACCGATGAAAGGAGAGCCTTAAATAAACCCTTTTCTCGATGTTGAAACTCGATGAAAATCGAGGGCAAAGTCGGCTAACCGTTGGTGAACATCGTCGCTAATTAAAGAATTAAAACTAATTGGCTTCTCTAATGAAAAATTCGTGTAAATTTGTATCGTTCAGATACCAGGAATGCCAGATTTAGTGTACTTTGTTCGTCACCAGAGGGACGCGAAAACGTCGAGGTACATCCCCTAGGCTATCCTCGTTTAACAATACATCTTTATCCACTCGTGCGATCGCGTCAGCTGAAGCACCTTTTGGACGCGATTCAAGCGTTTTCGTTCGAGTAGCCGATCGATTCGAACGGGTGGAAATATTCTATCTGTCCAGGCTGGCATCGACGCTGAAGCTGTTGTTCGTCCAGGATGGCAGGATCGAGACAGGATGGTCGGCGATGCCTTGAACAGTGCGCGACGCTGGTAAATCGTTGCGAGATACGAAGCTGGTCTTCGTTCGATTAGAAGATAAAGAAGGGAAGCCTTGGTTCGAGGCTGAAAAAGGGGCGACGGGGTGGGCTCTTGGTATCCGCCGGCTGGATCGAGATGAGCGATCTACAGGCCACACTCGAGTTCTCCCTCGAGCTTTGCAAGTTCTACAATGTCGACCTGTTCCAGCGTGGGTAAGCGGATCGGCTTTCGACGCTCGTAATTGCGACGGCTCAGCCCTGGCTCATCGACGATTTCCAATTTCACAGGTATTACCAGATCCGCACCGCCCTCAGAGTGTCGCCGAAACTCCCTGTCAAGGTGGAAGTCAACCAGCTGCGCAATCGTGAGTACCCTCTTTCACGGATCTTTTCCTCGGGATGAAAATTCATTTCGATATAACGAAAATTTACCTATTCATCGATAGCGCGAAACGATCAAAAGTGATCGATTTTCCATCAATTGTGCCCCCTTTGCTCTCCCTCGCAGCAGACGTGTGTCCAGCCATTCAAGAAACTTTCTCGTTGTTCCTCTATAGAAGGAGGAAAGTTTCGGGTACGTTGCACTCGTTGCCGCCAGAAAACTCCGTCGAATTCACTTACTGCTTTCCAGTTAGACAATGGCGGAACTAGTTCAAACCGAGGCACACTCGGTCGTCGATTGCATTAGAAACTTCGAGGAACGTTGCTGTACCTCGAACCCCTTCTACCATCGTACATTAAACTCTCGAGCAAGTTACCATTACAAAGAACTCTATAAAAGATTAAAAAAGATCCTCCTATAATATTCCAAGACGTTTCAATGGAATTAGAAAAGTTATTAGAAACAGGTGGAAGGGTGGATTCTTTAATCTTGAGTCACGTTACGGACTTCGAATCAGACGCGAGTACACCACTTCCGGCGCACTCGAGGCAACGAGATATCCAGAAGACGCGATCTGTTCATTGTTGCAGACTCGTTGGAGGCGCCCGGGACGAGCAAGCGCTTTCAGATCCTCTACAGAAACGAGGAGGTGACACTCGGCACTTCGGTCCTATTCCGTGCGCACGTGCTCGTGCACAGTCATAAGATCGAGGAGGTGCTCTCCCGCACCCACTTCAATCTCGGCGTCGAGTTATGGTTCAGCGAGCCGACGCAACCTGGGAACATGGCCTGCGTCTCGTCTAGGTGAACGTCTTCTAGAAGCTGGCCGAAGATCGGCCGAGCGTAAGACTAGTCGTGAATATTGCGGTTCTCGAACCGCGACAGATTGCTACGAGACGAACGAATTCTCACACGAGACCCGTGAGAGAGTTCTGCTTCTCTCGCTCCTCCAGTGATATCCGACCAGTTGAAATCTTGCACGTCTTGATTCATTGGGTCTAGGATTTCTCGTAGCCAAAGCGCGCTTTAAGAAGCAGAACTTTCCCACGGACTTGGTAGACGAAGAGATCGATAACCTTGGCCGGGTGCGCTTTCATGTTTCACCTTGAAGGTTTGATGAGCTTTACTCTTTTTTTTCACCTTGCAGGGCGTTGCAGTTGAACTTCGCACCCACTAAAGGGCTTCACTATCATCTACCCGTTCTCTTCGATTATTTTCATCTAGCTGCGGTGTCCATGACCATCCATGCTTGCCTCGTGGCTCTTCATCAACCTTACATCAAGTCAGTATCAATTTCGATTTTTATTCGATATTAGTAATGTTTTGTGATTAAGCCAGGACTAATTAAGAAAATTATTTCCCTTTTGTGTTTCCATGACTCGATTGCATTTTTCTGTTGCCAACAGGAAGAGCATACTTCATTATGTACAAAGTTGGTGAGTTTGTGTATATCGTAGAAGTAAAATGTAGATTGCACGATTTTCGTTAAATAACAATGAACATGGAATTTTCAATTTTCACTTGGTCATTTATACCAAACGAAACGGCGTAACTAAGTTTCATTTGAAATCCTATTTGTTCGTTTAATCGGTTCGGTTGGAAAAAAGGAAATTTATCACTCTCGTGGGTCGATTGTGTTTCAATTAACATCGCGAGCGGATAATTAACCGAGTAATGTGCCCGTAGCGCGCCGCGTGGAGGGAAACCATGGCTGCAATTTAAACAGTCACCTGCGAACGGAGACAACAATGCCGGGTTAGGAAATATCGTGAGTTGATGTTGGAACCGTGTTCGAGGTGTGGATCGAAAATTGAGCCGTCTCCGCTGACGGTGGAAATCGTGTTACAGGAGACGACGACGAGGTGTGTCGGTTCAGCGACGAGGATACAACACGCGAAACTGGTTCAACAAGAGGTAATCAGGTTACTTTTGGCCGCCAGAGAATCTTTGCTCAACGATTTAGCTGATCTAGCCCGGCTTCTACCTTCTTGCCAACAAAGAGCACTCGAGCTCGCTCAGAACACGCACAAAGAAATTACCAAGGTTTGATACAGACAATTTTCCTAAAGTAACATTTTCCATATAATAGATTATCTATGGGATTGCAGATGATGGACACGGAGGAAACTGATATCGCTCAACTCTGCGCACAAAACATTGTTCTTTGGCAACATTTTTTGGAAGCGTTCTCCGGACGGGAAGCTGTTCATCAACATCTCGCGAGGGTTCATCATCAGTTAAGGGTGAGTTAAATAATTAGGAATTCTAAGATACCTAAATCAATCGACGTCGACTTGAAAGATTCGTCCAAATCGATAACTAACTCAGTGCACAGGTGGACCGGAAGATGAAACAATAACAACACGTTTGTATAAATAACTGTGGTATTTATCAGGTGAAGCGTTTCGCGGAAGGTTTCTTCGTGCTCGAGAATCCGAGGACATCGGCTTGGGGCTGTTACGACGCGAACTATCAATCGTATCAAGCGGTGAGCGAAGCAGCTCGAAGATCGCGGTATCTGGCCACTTTACCTCCTCTTCCGGTTCACTGTCCAGAGCTCGACGGGGATCTTCATTCTCTCCCGTTGATCTTCGAGGACCAGTACGTGGACATGAAACAGAGGCACAGAAACAGCGGCAAGTATCAGTACGACGAAAAAAGTGAGACTCTTGCACTTACCTATCGATATTTGAAAACCTAAGGACACTCTGGTACAACGTGACGTCTTTCAGTTCCCGGTATGGACGACTGTAGCTGTGGTATTGCCGCGATCCTGGAGTCGAGATCGATGGGGATCTGGTCGCCGAGGAGCGAAGGAGCAGCCCAGGACATAGGATCTATCCAGGGTCGTCTGACGCTCACTCCTTCCACGCTTCCCGCGAGGCACAGCAAGTCGTTGGATCAACTGGGTCCTGAGATTACTCCTGTACAGCCGAGAACGTCGCCGAAGACGCTTCCTAGGTCCGTGTCCACGCAGTTGTTCCCGAGACAGAGAGGAGGGACGCGAAACGTGACTCCTCCAGCAACGGTGCCTTCGAGAGGAAGACAGAGGTCGACGGCGCCGTCCAGTAACACGCTCTTCCCTCCTTCGGGGCAGCAGGCCTACTCGGCGCCCAACCCATCCCTAGGATCCACCCCGGTGGTCCCTTTGCCTCGCGCCAAATCCACGCAGATGTTGGTGCTGCCCGGACAACAGGTCGATCCGCAGAACACCTCCATCACCTCGCTCTTGGCTGCTATGTTTCCGGAATTGCCACCAGCCGGACAGTTACCTGGTTACAGACCGTCGAACAAGTCGTGCGAGCAAACCTTGACGGTACCCACCTTCGTGACGACCATGGATCATGGGCAGACGGATTGTTGGAACGAGAATAAGACTACTAACGTCATCGAAGGTATTTATTTCTTATAGAAAATAGAAAATTTGATTTGTAATTTGAATAAGTCATTTACGTAACAAATATTTCTTTTCTTTATTTGTAATGCATTCTCTAGAATACTTCAGGTTTTCTATGTTCCCTCTAGAAACACTCCCTTTGAACTTCCACTAAAAACTCTAGCCTCTCTGCACACGGTTCGCCCTTGAGAGAGAACTCACCCTTGTGCAACTACTCTCAGCCACCACTCCACCCCTCTATTTACTCTCGTATATGTTATTCTTGTCGAAATTTTCAGATTATCATTCCCTGGATACTAGAAGAATTCGTCTGGAACCACGAAGTCATCGGATAGCCTCTCGACAGCCTCTTCAACCAGTCAGCAACGATCAGAACAACTTTCTTTCCAGCAAAACGAACGTGAACGGGGAAAGTTTCATACCGGAACAACAGCCTCTGCACACGGCCACCCTGGACAGGGTGACGTATCGAGCTAACTCTCGAAAGCAAAGCCATCAACCTGGCGGCAAGTACAATCAGTCGAACGGACTCGAGTCCCGTAGGTATCATACGATCGGGAAGACTGGTTCCAGTCATAGTCAGAGGAATCGGGGAGAGATTCAAGACTCGATGAACGGCGGTGGACTACCGAACAGTCACTCGATGATAGCAGATCCTCTGTACAAAAGGACCAACTACTCGTCGACGACCACGGATTCCTTCTTTTATCGCACCAATGGCACCAGCGGACGTACACACGGTGTCGCCGAGAGACCAAGAAGACCAAAGAGCACCGAGAGGCTGCTGGACGAAGTCGAGCGTAACGAGTACTGCGAAATCCGAAGGGAGAGACCGAGAAGAAGGGAGGAGAGACCGGCTATCAAGTCTCCTCGCAATGGTGTCGCCTCCTGTTACAGCGACGAGAAACGCAGGAGACCGCAGAGCGAGGAGAAGAGGATGGAGGTGACCAATGAAATGTTCTACAAGGTGATGACCGCGATGTCCGAGCCGAAGAAGGAACAGAGGATAGAAAGGAGGAGGGACAGGCACGGGAGGAGGCCGCATTCCGCGCCTGTTTTGGATATCGATCATCCGAACGAGGAGAACAGGAAGTGTAGTCATAGGAACAGGAAGCCGGCTCCACCACCCCCAGCATATCAGGACCCTGCGGTAGCGCCCATGCCCAAGTACCGATATCCCCCTCCGGCACCCACGACGAGCGTCCTGGAGGTGGAGAATAATAATAAAATCATTCTGAAGGTAATTATCTGTGACAAATTGAACGCGAAATTCTTATCGTACAAAATTCACAGGTGGAAGCCGTCAAGTCGCCGGTAGAAGCGGCTGCGACCAACGGCACGACGCCGTCCGACACATCGAGCGCCGGTGCACCGCCGCCCAACGTGAAAAGACTGAGATGCGCCAGCGTGCCGGTGGCGCAGAACAAGGTCGTGGTGCCACGTAGCGCGGTGTCTTTGCCTTGCATGCCGATCCGCGACAGCAAGGACAGCCTTAGCAACAATCTTCCCGTCATTCCAAATCCGCTTAGCCCGCCGTCCAGCAGACCCAGCAGCCCGACTACCAGTTCCAGCTCCAGCAACCTCACGTCCGAGTGTTCCGGTTGGGTCAGCAGCGGTGACACGTCCAGCTCGGAGCAACGTCGTAACGCGAAGCTGTCCAGCGAACAGCTGCGTCAGAAATTGTCCAAGATCGTGCCGAGGAAGGAGAGGCCAACGCCGACCAAGGAGAGCGTCGAGGAACACTCGTACGAGGAGGTGCGACTGCCACCACCGAAGATGTTCCAAGATGAACCTCCCCCCCCGGAGGAATTCCGCGACCCACCTGCGATCATCGATAATCCTCTCTACCACGTTTACGAGACCGTCAAGCCGGTCAGAAGTCCGAAACAGACGAAAACCGCGCCGTGCAGCCCGCAGAAAAACAGGGACAGAGAAAGGGACAGGGACGCTGCTTACGGGGTTAGGGACATCTGTTTGGATTGTTATCAGGAGGGCAAAGAATTGCTTCAGTCGACTCAGGACGATGCTATCAATTTCAAGAAGTGCAAGGAGGAGTTCAAACGACAGATGAGCTTCTCTGGGAAGATCTACAGGTACGTATTTACTCGGTGCCCTTCTGGATTCCATTGTAATCTTATAATCTTTAGTCCCAACTGTAGCTCCTCTGTTTGAACGCCTAATCGTAGAAATGAAATCTTAGCTGCTTTTACATTTTTTCTCAAAACTATAGTGATTTTGTTTATTTTATTCATCCTTTTCGTTGTTCATTCCTGCTCGTTCGAAAGCGATTTTTCAGTTCGCGGTCACAGTTCTCGTGGGTTTTTATGTTTTATAGTTAAGTTTCTCTTTTGTCTACCTGATCCCCTCTAGAGAACGCAAGGAAGCGCAGTTGCGTTTCCATAAACGTGCCCATTCCCTTGGATACGGTGACCTTCTGACCCCGTCGTCGGTAAAACCTCTAAGATCGAATGTGCCTCTTAGCGATTATCCGAGCCTGGCATCCACCATGCCGTACTTCCACATCAGCAACGAGTACCGGCTGTTCTCACCGGAAGGGGCTCACCTGATCATCTGCGTGCACGGTTTAGATGGAAATCCTGCCGATCTTCGTCTGGTCAAGACGTACTTGGAATTGAGTCTTCCTGGGGCGCATTTAGACTTTTTGATGTCGGAGAGAAATCAGGTGAATCTTCCCTTTCACTTTCTTTAGGAAATTATGTTTCGAACGATTGTTTGATCTGTTGCGAAAAGGGTGACACTTTCTCGGACTTCGATACAATGACCGATCGACTGGTAGCTGAAATACTTCATCATATCGAGACATCGGGACTGAACCCGACGAAAGTGAGCTTTATCGGACATTCTTTAGGGACCATCATCATAAGAAGCGCTCTGACACGGCCTCAATTACGACCGCTTCTTTCGCGTTTACACACCTTCCTCAGTCTGAGCGGTCCACACTTGGGTACACTTTACAACACCAGCGGATTGGTTAACGCAGGTGAAAACGATTTGAAATTTCGATTTATTTTTGATTCAGGAAAATTCTTATCTAATCGTGTTTTCTTCATCTTCGTCCAGGTATGTGGTTCATGCAGAAGCTGAAGAAATCCGGCTCCTTGCTGCAGTTAGCGATGAAAGACTCGTCGGATGTCAGACGATCGTTCATGTTCCGGTTGAGCCAGAAGAGCAATCTGGAGAAATTCAAACACGTTCTTCTGTGCGGCAGCGCGCAGGATCGATACGTTCCGCTTCATTCCGCTCGTATAGAGCTCTGCAAAGCCGCCGTACGGGATTCGACCGATCAAGGTAATCGAACGTCATTTATTTTTCATTGATGCCTAGCGGTACAGCTTTGCCGAACGAGTGATCTTGAACGAACCCGGGGTGAATAAGTGTCTTCCATCTGTAAGCAACGGAAATGGACTTCTATCCGTCTTTGAGATCAATGAACTACCATTTCCTCCACCTAAGAGAACGTACATCTCAACTTAATATTGGAGAAATTCATTCTATCGATGTACTTTCTTTCTTTTTTGTAAAATAAAAATTGACTACATCTTGTTATTTTCAGGTGCAGCGTATCGAGAGATGGTGCACAACATCTTGTACCCGGTGATGTCCTCCTCGGGGGTGAGTTTGGTCAGGTACGACGTGCACCACGCGTTACCAGCGACGGCGAACGCCCTGATTGGCCGAGCCGCTCACATCGCCGTCCTCGATTCCGAGCTTTTTATCGAGAAGTTCCTGCTAGTGGCGGGTCTCAAGTACTTCAGATAAGGAACGGAGTAATCTAGCTTCGACTTAACGAAGGAAGAAATAAAATCGTGGTTACGTTCGATCGAAGCACAAAAGGAGGGAGAAAAGCACTCGGAGCGGATCATCGTAACTCTCTGTGACGTCTGCGATCTTATTAGGATTAATTACTCGCGCGTCCTGTCGACAATTGCCCCGTTTCCATTCCCCTCGTTTCTCCTCCCCCGCCCCTAATTCCCTCACGACCACATTAGGATTACTCGATGAAATTTCCCGCGTCTCCGAAACGGGGCAATTCAACGTTTTTACACGGCACAGCACGCGGCCAACTCGTTCGGACACGTTTTAATAAATCAATCGTCGATCAGATTCTCTCGTTAGGTTCCTAAGGGTCATTCCATCGAATCATCATTGACGATTCATCGAACGATCGAAACGAATGGACCTATGTTTATGCTGCGCGAAGAATGGGCCTATTAGCAGTCTTCTATAGAGGCAGCTAGTGATAGGGGTAGAATGGATGCGTCGAGTGTGAAGGGTAGTTTGATGCGACAGTAATCGAGGGTAATATTGCTACAGTACACTTCAAATGAAAATTATTTCTTATTTTCAGGTTTTTTAAAGATATTCTGATTTTCACGTAGAGTGATATTAATTCGATTTTGTATTTTTATCATATTCAGTGTCACAGGTATCGTCAAACTACCCTAAGCATTTATCTTCGACCACTTAAAGTATCGAAATTTTCGGCCTATCGCGAAATCTAAGGCTATCGAGAAAATATCAGACCACTCGACAGCAGAAAGTAGACAAAAGAATAAAATCGATCGGAAACGAGGCACAAACGCGCGAGGATTCGTCGAAAGATCCTCGAGCGTCGATCATCATCATCGTCATCGTCATTATCTTCAGAAAATTCGTTTCAACATCACTGTGAAAAGAGGGAATATAGAATGAAAAGAAAAAGAAACAAAACGTAAAACTCGCCTTTGTTTCCCTCTTTTTTTTTAAACATTCGAGAGAACAGCGACCTGTCGCTACGACGAACACATCGTGGCTCTCTTTTTTACAGCCCGGTGTCGATGAACAAATCGTAATTAAAAGAAAGCAAGAAAAAAAAAATGGAAACGAAGTATAATAAATTTAAGACAATGCAATGACACATTGTCTAGACGCTAGGAAAGTTACGAAACGCATGTCAATTGTTACTCTCAGATAAGTGTGTGAGTGCGTGCAGTGAGGATGAGACGTGTCAAATGAGAGAGAGAGCGTGAGAGAGAGGGTATTCTAATTAAAAGAAAAATTAATTAACAAAAAAGAACGGCAACACAAATGGAGAGAGGAAGAATCATTAAGAAGACGTCTGCGTTCGAGCGATGAAAGTGACGGTGAAAAGAGAAGAAGAAAATTGAAACAAGAGGAACGACGAGGCAAGTGACTAACATTTCAGGTATATGAAGTCCCTCCAATACTAGATCTCAATTGCTCAGAACAATCTATGTAAAAAAAAAAAAAAAACGTTATACACTAATCGTAATCGAAGCAACGAAGACGCGTGGCGTCGCGTCTGCTAATTGCTAATTGCGAATGTCATCGGTAGAATGGAAGGAAGAGAAAAAGGAGGGCAAGAATTGACGAGATTCGCTGTACGATTAGAACAATTTCAAGTGGCAGTATTTGGGAATATTTTTAATTTCCAATTTTCCATTAGAAATATTTTCAATTTCCAATATTCCTTTGGGAATATTTTCCTGTTGAACGTGGGTTATATTGAGGAGCCTCAAAGAGTGATAATTTTCCTTTTGCTACTTTCCACACAGTATAAAATATTTTTTGTTCCATTTTTTAACTAATTTTTATTTTATTTTGCAGTGAAGAAAATTGCGCCTGTTGTACAACGATTCTCTTTCTAATATCATTAACCCTCTGCGCCCAGTATAAACGTTTACTTATGCACTTGTACGTGTACGCCTTTACAATATAAAATGAATTGCGCACATTCGTTATCCGTGCATCGTATACTGAAAAATTTCACGTACTGTTGTAACACGAGTACAACTTTCGTTTCCCAGAATTTCAAATTACACGATAAGTATCCCACGGTGAACAGCAAAGCACAAAAATCCTTGGAACTTTTCTCGTTCAGCTATAAGATCGCGTCGTTGTCATTGATTTTGTGCCTCACCCTCTGTCGTTGTTTTAATCGTCGCATAATCGAGTGGATCGGAAGCGAAGAAACTTATTTATTCAAGCTATCGAGGGGAAACGATAGATTCTGCTAATGACATATTTAATCATTTCAGGTAGAATCTTCTTCGTAATTTATTTGCATTCGTCCCCCTCGAGTGACAATTTATTGAATGTTTAAATAAATATGGAATTAACCCTTCGAACGGTGGCGCAGAAAGGTAGATCTATGAAAGATAGACAAAGGTGCTTCGACTAAAATTAGGCAATGAATTTTTTAAACGAAAGAGTTTCATGTATTGGGAAATATTTAAAGTAGAGCTTACTGCTTAAAATAGAGGGTTAATTGGAGGGTTAATTTTCAGTAATAAAATATTCTATATAATTTATATAAAATTTCTTTAAATTCGAAATATTTCTAATCCGAGGATGTTTGAAACTTTGTACTTGGTTCATCTTCGCTTCTAAGCCTCTCGCTCGTTCCCATTCATTTCTAAACCGATTTATCGAAATACTCGCGCGTACACCCTTTTCTAACTTGCGTATTTGTAATATATCTCGAACGTCGTCCTGTCTTCGATACGATTATGAAAGTAGCAAGCGTTCAGCGTGCTTGCGACACGATTTTCGCGTGAAAACGGGTTGCCTCGTGAGCGAGGATACGCGTTTCACCCCTGTTGTCGATCGATAGAAAAAGAGTTTTGCCGCGAATAAGACAGAAAAGGAGTGGAAAGGACTCGACGAGACGACTAAATTAAAAAAAAATAAAAAGAGAAGGAAAAATGTCGAGCGATAATACGGAGGATACCGTCGAAGGAGAAAGTTTTGCAGTTGCAAAAGCAACGTGGATGAGCAAGTAACAACAATGTATACACTATACATAGTATATGGATGCATATGAAAAAGCGAATAAATCTACGTATACATAAATGAGATAGATTAATAAAAAAAAAGAGAGGTGTCTAGTGTTATTACCGTTACCATTGGTGTCGCTTGATGATCTCACCCCTTCCTGATTATTTTGAAAGAAGAATGTAGAAAATGTAGAAAAATATTGAAACATCACTCGAACAGTTCATATATTTTTATTCGATTAAAATAACAGACCAAGGCACGTCAGGATCTCGATCACAAAATAGTACGCGTTGAGATACACATGCAGGGACGAGACGAACTTTATAAAAAAAAAAAGGAATACAATTTCGAATTGATTAATTAAAAAAAAAAGAGAGAGTGAAAAATTCTCGTGCACCTTGTGAAACAACCGTGCAGGTGTACCTCCGTATCGATTTCCCTTTTCAAAAAAAGAGCCTTCCGAACATCAGGAAAAATTACTCTAAGACGCATAAAATATTCCTTCGCGCTTTTCTTAAATTCAAAAATCACCCGCCAATACGCGAATCGTTAAAATTGGAAAACCTATTCCACGATGCTTTCCGTCGCACGAAAATTCCCGCGAATGCGCTGTATAAAAAAAAAAAATAAATAATTTTAGTAACAGAAAAAATAATACCCCTTACAAAATGACGATTTTCGATTTAAAAAAAATGACGAAGAAAAGGGAATAATTTAATCGTAGTTAAAACCCGCGTAACTTACGCGATAATTTTTGTTTCCGTTCATAAAAGACGCTATAAAAGAAAAACATCAACTTGCAAAATTCTTGATACCTACCGTGTTTCTTTCTTTTTTCAACCCAGACGCTTGGTCTATCTTTCATTTTTTTTTTCTCTTTCTCTTTTATCTGTTTGTATCTTTTTAATCTTTTCTCGTCACGAATACGTCGATATCTCGTATCATCATTTAATTAAATATCTCTTTTCTTGTACGTTCAAAATGATGATACGTAGATCTCGAGTATTCGTGAGTCAACCATCTTTTTTTTGTACTTTTCAAATTATACATTGTTCCGCACGCTGAGCAATATTTCCTTGTCGAACTATCCTAGAAGATTGCCGACAGTATTGTACGTCTCGTTTAGATTTCTTCTTGAACGAGTTCGTCGATGTTCACGGACTCGCCCTCTTCCACGGAAATGGTCGCATTTGTTTCGACAGCCCCTTCGCCCCCTTGATTAGTTTTATCTCGATTCTCAGACGATGCTTGTCCTAAGAAGGAAAACATGTTTTCCCCTTTTTCTCATAATTTTATTATTATCAACCTAACCGATCCGATCGTATAATTCATTTGATTATTAATGGTTATCTTGGAAGTAGCAGACTTACCTTGACCCAAATCTCGCGCTTTACTCTGATAAGAATATTCGCTCGCGTTTGCGAGGCCCGCTATCACGCAAGCACTGAGAGCACTTCGATTCAAATTCATCGGCGATGCATCGTACCATTCGTTGCTATCTGCATCGTAACATTCCGCGTACGCGATGGTCGTTGAACCTACGCATTCGTGATAAAGAAAAATGAAACAAAATCAGAATGAAATGGTAGAAATAATTAATGTTGTTTTTTAAGAAAGTTGTAGCTACTGATAGCTTGCTGGTGTTACCATTGAAGCCACCAACGACGAAAATCATGTCGTCCAGAATGACCGTGGCGAAATTGCTGCGAGGGCTGAACATCTCCGGAACCGCGTGCCAATCCTCCGAATGATTCGGATTGTAACGTTCCCCTGCGAGATCAGAGGATCGATATCGTAGCGAGACATTAATTTCTACGTGGCGTCGGATTTCTGCGCAATGGGGCGTCACGGCGCACCCCAAACGCTTTTGGTCACTGACATTTCTACGTACGAATACCGTTTGCGCCAACGGAACATTCTAACGCGCTGGAGAATTTTGCGATCGAGAGATTCGTTGGAAGAGATTTCAAAAAAATTTTGATATTTTATAAAATAGAAGAAATTTTGTTGTTTGATTTTATTTGAAAATAATTACCGGAACTGAGTCTACTGAAGCCATCGAAGCCACCCAGAGCATACAGACTGTCTCTAAAAGCGACCAAAGAGACCCCGGATCGTGGATGGATCATCGAATGGATGTAACTCCATTGATTGGTCTCCACATCGAATACCTCGGCGGTGTTCAACACTTCCCTGCCGTTGAAACCGCCAACGATGTAAATCTTGTCCTGCAATGCAGCTGCGCTTGCATCCGACCTTTGCCGGTGCATCGGCGGTATCATTTCCCATTGATTCCTTTGCGGCTCGTATCTCTCGCCGGAGCTCATTCTGGTACGGCCATTGTATCCCCCGAGCGCGTAAATCTTCCCACCTAATCGCGTGTTTTTATTGAGGGGCGCAAAATTTCGATACGGGAACAAAGGGAAATTGAAAAGTTAGAGGGGTGAAATTCGGAGGCGTCGAGTTCCTCTTGGAAAGGAGGGTGCGTATGGAAGCAAACGTACACGAGTATATTTGGGGGCGAGGAGGAAATAGCGGTAGGGTAAAAAAGGGGATGTTTGCTGTCTCGTTGGTAGCTATCGAGATACGTTGGCAGGGAGGAGAAAAAATCTTACCATGGGTACAAACGCTGACATAACACCTCGCGTGATACATGCAGGCTCTCTCTCGCCACTCCTTCGTCACTGGATCGTAACATCTGACCGTGTTGAAATGTTGATTACCGTCGAAGCCGCCGATCATGTAGATGAGATTGTTCAGAGCGCATAGACCGTGGTAAGCCCTCGGTGTCGCGTCCGTGTTCACTGATAGAAACCATCTGTCAGCTCTAAAGTTCACATTACAGGACCTGAGTCTCGGCCTGATCTCGCGACTTTCAAAATGGAAAGTGCATCGTACGCATCGCGTAAGGATTCCTGGTCTAAATAAATGAAATTAGAAAGATACCTGGTGTCGTAGGTCTCGACGAAATTGGTCGGGGAACCGGCACTCCAGCCACCGATCGCGAACAGGATCTCATAGGGAATTCGTGGTTTAGCTAGAGGATTCTTCGGATCGATCTCGCCACCACCTTGCTTCGTCTCTTGCTCTCTCAGGTATGTATTTGCGGATATCAGAACCTGCTGGCATAACTTGAGTGCACATAATGATTTGATTAATTTCTGTATTTCTTATTCGACAGAAAGCATCGGTTTTCATTTTCTGGGTGCGATCAGATACTCACTTCATCCTCCTCGATGATCTTCCAGCCTAGAACGTTGTTCACGAAGAAGTTGTAGCTCATCAAACCGTAACGTACGGATTTCAAGAGGCTCGGTAAATAGGTCTTTCTTTCCTCAACGTTATACTCCGTCCAGGTTTTAACGGCGTCGAAAACAATTTCCTCGTTTTTAACGTTCAGCTCGTCGTCACGTAGAATCGCTTCGAGCTCTTCGCTCGTCAGCTCTTTGAATTCCGGGCTGTCTTGGAGTATCCGCTTAAAGTGATGCCGAATGTATTTCCGGCCTTTCTTTTCTAGGTCGCGGCAGAAATAGTGGCGAGCGAATTTAAAGATACCTGCGCACGAAAAATATTCGCGAAATTAAAATATTCGCCATTTCGTTCGTCGTTTAATTTACCTAAGCAATTTTCCGGTCGAAGTTCCTGCAACAGGAACTGACAGCAAAGCTGAACGACCCCGAGGACCTCGAATTGATCGGCCAGAGGTAAAAGTTGCTCGACGTTGTCGGCGTTCACGTTGCAGGTGCCGGTGTAGGCATAATCAAGTATCAAACTGAAAATTTCACCGGCAACTGAGTCGATAGCGACTTCCGTGGTCTCTGTCTTTCCTCCTTTCAGACTGTTAGTAAAAAGGGCCTTGAAGTACGGACTGACGGCTGACAAAATGGCACGATGCACCGGGAATACTTGGTTCCTGGCGCATCTAACCGCACCATCGCACAATTGTTGATTCGCTCTGAAATATCGAGAGAAAATGTTGAATTCAATCAGATTCGTATATAAAATCAAGTTCGTTAAATTCTGTTTCTAGAATCAACGAATCGTTCCAGCAGCAGGGGACGTACGATTAAAACATCCGATCGCAGAATAGAGTGGAGAAAAAGAGGGATAGGGAATGTTGGATGAACGATTACGGACCTGAGTTCGGACCAGACCACGGGGAATTCAACGAGGGCATAATTGGATGGTAGGCACATGCATTTCCGGACTTTGGTCGGCTGCTTCCTGACGCATTGCTTCAGCTTCGTGGCGGATACGGTGGCCCGTGACATTCGGCTACGGAAGAGCTTCCTAAACTTCATCCTGCGGCGGCCGTCCATCGCCTCGTGGATGACCCACGCGATCTTTCGGTCGCTGGCCACCACCTGCCCTCACGTTACCACCGCCTTTCGTAAAATGCTTCCTCCTCGTCCTCGATGCCGGTCGGATACACGCTCTCGTATTCGCTATGGTTATCGTTGCGAGCTCCGGAACACCGGAGATTCGCGGCCATGACAGAGGAAGGCCGTGACTTTCAACTGACGCTTCCGGCGAGAGCGTGATCGAGATCGACGTTGTCGAATCGAAAGGAAAGATAAAGGCTGCTACACACATCCTCTATCTCCTTCTCAATTTTATTTAGCTAAACGTGAAATCAATGGTTTCGTGTTACGTACTATTACAAGTAGGTAATGAATTAATCGATACTCGTTAGAATTTTATCTCGCATCTTATCTCTAGTGTATCCATTTTGACGTAGATAATACAAGGTTACTAAAATATCGAAAACATCAATTAGAGATATTATGAAATATCGAATTTCCATCGGGGATCAATTTAACCCTGAACGTCCAGAAGGGTTAAATCGTGGATCAGTAAGGTGAGACAGGGCGGGGTCGTAGGGACCCGTAGCCGATCGAAAGCATGGCCATGGGTTATCGTATCAGGGCCACGAAACGAAAAGCCACGGTCTCGGACGGGAAGGTTAAGGGCTGGTAGAGCGAGGGCGAGGGGCGCACACACGCAGACACGGAAGAGCCAGTCCACGTAAAAGTCACGTGGCACGCAACCACGCCAATCAATATCACGAGCCACCGTGGGGGTGTACACGTTCACCGGGAGGCAGTGAAAGGCGACGGGAACAGCGAGCCAGTGCGTTCGCGGCCGTCAACCACACCTTGTCGGGCTACGACCGGTTAACACACCCTCTTGCAGCGCGGCCACAACGCGCCCACCCCCCGAAACCCTTTTCGACCCGTCGTTTCGCTTTCGACGCGGTCTGCCTGTTGCGGGGAGTCTGATTCAGCAGCGGATCGAAGGATAGTGCAAGGTACGACGGGGGAAAGTGGTGTGTGTATGTGGAGTTTCTTTTTTTTTTTTTTTTTTGTTCGCGTGAAAAAGGGGGAATTGTAACGAGAAGCGGTCGAAACAAGGGGTTGGAATTTCGAAGAATCGAAGAAGTTTGCGGTGATTCTGTGGTGTTGGTTGGATGAATCGGAAACTGGTTGAATAAGAGTGACTAGATTTTTGGTAAGGGGTTGTTATTTCTAATTTCGCAACGTGGAAAGATTTTATGACAGGTTGCAAATTCTGAAAAGTTGAGGAAATTTACAGAGGTTTTATAATGTTGGTTGAAAATATTAGGGAAGTATAATATACAGGGGGTGATACTAATTGCACGCACAGAGAATTTTGGAAAATATGTTTTCTAAATTGGAATAGACATGTTGATCATTCGAAGAGGGGTGGAAATTTTGGAGAATTAAGAAACTTTTCTGTGATAATTTTACGTGAGTTTGGTTTCTCGAATTCCTTTCACATATTAATTAATAAATATTAATTTCTTATCGTTTTCCATCCTCCTATGTTATTATGCTTCACTGCCAAATTCTTCCAAATGAAAACATAAAATATCTTCCAAAAATCCTAAGGAATTTCTAACGTCGTATCGTTGAAAAAGATTGAAAGAGCGAAAGAATATTCAAAGCTACTTTCTCAGGGACACTCGATGCCCGTGGGCTGGCTTCTTTGTAATTCCTCTGCAGACGTGGCTTTCCACGTCGGAGAATTTTTCAGAGTACTGCTCGACTTTCCCAGAATGGGGTGGGGACACGGTGCTTAATGGTGGTCGAGTGTTTTCGAGGAGCGAGTAGGTGAAAGTGGAGGAAAGGTGCGTGCGAGCAGCCGGCAGCTCGCAACTTCTCCAGCCGGATATCGAGCGATCGAGGCATCGTGAATTTTTTAGATCGACCCTTTTTTTATGTTCGCCCAGCGAAACGTGCTCGCTGGTTTATCTACGGCTGCCAGACACGCTGCATGTCACGCTGGCTGCAATATTAAACGAAGCCGCGTGATGCTGTTTCCTCGTCAGAGGGTGATTCAGACACCCAGGGTGTGTGCGAAATCCTCTCCGCGGAAGCTGCTCCCTTTCCACGCGCTTTCAATTTTATTACATATTTCTTGTTTTCAATTTTTCGACAGGAAACATTGAAGTATGAAAATCAAATTATACCATGAATGAAAATTAATTC
The DNA here is from genome assembly GCF_051020975.1 of Osmia lignaria lignaria. Taxonomy (NCBI): domain Eukaryota; kingdom Metazoa; phylum Arthropoda; class Insecta; order Hymenoptera; family Megachilidae; genus Osmia; species Osmia lignaria. The sequence goes on along the minus strand of NC_135033.1, from coordinate 7,914,125 downwards.
TGCTTCCGTGTTTCATAGTCGTTAGCTCTTATCTAACAGATACTCCAATTAACTGAATGCATTTCCATTATGGAAATTAGGTGCACATGATAAAAACCATGATTCACAGGAAAACGTACAATCATTGTATTTTTATATACAAAGGTATTAAAAATATCTAGAAAATTAATTTCTAAATGTTATTCTTATCAGAAGATAAAGTATTGATAACACACTTATCAAATCTAAACGTATGTTAATCTTATCGTGAAGGAAAACTCATATGAACCTACAAAAAGAGAATATTAGTTAAATATTTAATTATTCATCAGTATGAATAAATAATTTCAAATGCAAGTGTATAAAACTTTAGTGATCAAAGCTTTCAGAAATGTCTATCTCGTTAAAAACATGTAATATGGGTGAAATTTCAAGTCTGACGAAAAGGTTGCTGGTTTTTGAAACGAAGGCTCGTTTCCGGTGACGCAGCCGAGTTCCCGGCGAAAGACAAGCTAGTAGACAGAGGTACGGCGGGAGTCTGGCGTCAAAGCGTGTGGTAAAACGACGCTTTCGTAGCGGATTCAGTGAGTCACGACGCCGCGTCGAGTGTCGTCGCTTTTATTTCCGAACGAGCATCCCCTTCGAAGTCAGCTACGAAATGGTTATAACGAGACGGTGAAATTCGATTTCACCCACGCGACTGATCACGCGTCCCAGCAGACCGGAAGTCGTTTATACGACCAGTTGTTCCTAGCGAACTCGGAACAAAATCGGATCGTTTCATCTCTTTTTAAAAAAATCCAAGTAATTTTTCGTAACACTTGTGGATTTCTTTGAGTACTGTCGACGTTCCATTTTAAATATTCATAAGTGTTTATTATTTTTACAGGCAACTTTACTTTCAATATTTTGTTCATTAAAAGTGGACCCGAAGAAAACTTGTGAATAATTATTTTTGCAGACGCGAAGTTGATTAGGGTCTAACGAAGATGGACGTAAAAGGGCGAGTTGCCCTGGTGACGGGCGCCGCTTCCGGTATCGGCAAATCGTGTGCGATAGAATTGTTAAACGAAGGTGCTAAGGTAAGCAAAATTTTTCAGAATAATTATCCTTCTTCCTAAGGTGTTGATCTTCGATGATCATTTGTAAATTCATACGAAAACAGCTTGATAGAGCGATGAATTTTTACGGTGCCATTATCGTTAAGGAAAGTGGTGTTGACACGAGTTTACCCCGTGGCACGTAGTGCCTATAAAAGCGTGGTATTAATAGAGAAAACTAAGGAGAGCCAATAAAGTTCGCACTCTTATTTCGCGAAAGCTCTTTAAGGATAGAACCTTGACTTAGTATATCGCTCCATGAATGTTCCAACGCGTTGTGCTTGAAAATAACTGGCTTATATTTAGATATCTCTCCCCGTCGAAGAGGACGCTTTATCATCATTTCTGACCGACTTCTCAGAAATAATGATTGCGTGTTAACAACAGTAATTGATTGTCCGATCGAGTTCATCGTGTATCATTATTTTTAAACGAGTAATAGCCTCGATCGAATTCTCTGTAATTATAAAATCGTTAGATTACATACTAATCGATAATATTTTGTTTACAGGTGTCTATATGCGATATCAACGCAGAGGAAGGTGAAAAATTGGTCGAAACATTGTCCTCGGAATATGGAAAGGATCGAGTGATCTTCTGTCAGTGTGACGTTACAGATTACTCGCAATTCGAAGGTAACGTTGAATAAATTAATGATTAATCAGATAAATTACATATGGTGGAATGATTTTAATTTTTAGAATCATTTCAAACGACGATCGCGACGTTTGGTCACATCGATATCGTTATCAATAATGCTGGAATAATGAACGATCGGTTTTGGGAGCTCGAAGTCGATATCAATGTTGTAAGTAATTACTTCCTCGAAAAGATCTTTCTTTTTTCGAAAAACTTCTTGAGAAGATTCTATTACAGAACGGAGTGATTCGAGGAACTTTGCTTGCCCAGCGATTTATGGGGACAGACAGGGGTGGTCAGGGTGGAATAGTGGTTAATATTGGAAGCAACGTCAGCATCAACCCTTATGCCAGTGTACCGATTTATTCTGCAACAAAGGCGGCGATCGTAAACTTCACCAGAGCATTTGGGGTAAACAAATTTATATTTATTTTCTAAATTTAATCATTTTTAAATTTTCCAAATAAAAATAAATTTCATCAATTATTAATTGATATAGCATCAATACCACGTGGATTTAACCGGTGTAAAGGTGATGGCATTGTGTCCAAGCGCAACAGATAGTAAATTATTGGGAGACGTTAGTAAACAGTTACTTTGGGCTAGATACGAGGACGCCTGGCGTCGCGACGTCGCCAGTTCAGTTCCTCAAAGGTAAATATTATTCCTTGATTAGGAGATCTAATTTACGCAGTCCAAAATAATTTATCGAATGAAAGTCCATGGTCTACACGTGTAAAGCAACTCGAAATAACATAGAATAAAATTTTACAGAGCAGAACACGTGGCAAAGGCATTGATCCACATTTTGAACACAGGCAAAAGTGGTAGCGTCTGGTTGGTCGAGAAGGATCAACCTCCTCGCGAGATCACATTCCCGAAGAATTAAAAGGTCCTAGCATTGCCACGTATCACGTGGATCCTTCCTCGCTTGAATACAAGTAAACTGTGCCGTACCATAATCGCGAATGTACCGAAATTATAGTCCAGAATCGCTGAGGAGTTCCGGAGGATCGATGATCAATTCAGACTGCACGTGGGATCAAGAACACGTTTTCATCGACAAACATCATCAGATTTATGACAATTCGTAATCGGATCGAAACACTTTTCTACGGATTCGTTTGAATGAAAATCGTAACTTTAAATTTTCGTCGACCGATTTGAAGAAATCAATTACTTCATCAATTTCCACGCCATAATAATCGTAGCTTGAATAATTTTTTTTATGGAAAGTTGAAGATTGCATTAACGAATAGCGTGTATGTTTGGAATTTTCAATCACTGCCATGTTTTCTCCCATGAAACTCCACACTTTGTAACATATTTCCTCGACACTTTCTTATTGTGCGACTTTCACGAGAAGTTTCGAAGGATCTCTTTGATTATATAGAAAATCAACGAGCCTTGCTTAGATAGTCCTTAAGAAGGTGCAACCGTGGATCTCTGACACCTTTTTTTCAGCCTTTGAGAACAACGTTTCTTCGCAACAATACACCATCGTTCGTGAACGATGGTTGTTTTGAATTTTAAATGGTCACTTAAATGCAATAAATATATAGTAAGTATTTAAATGAAACGAAACGTGAAAGAGTGAGAAGCAATTTTTAAAAAAATCATATTGTGCGACGTCCTTTTTTTAATCCATATTATATAAGGATGATGTGACACATTTTGAAATGGAAGGCCAAACGTGGACATAAAGGTGAATCGTTTGTATAATTTTTGAACGCGATACAAATATTTACAGATATCGAAAACGTCCATGTACTGATCGATATCGTTTTTAAAATTTTATATAAATTCTAAAATTCTGAACGATCGATGTCTCGCAATTTGTTTGTAATTTTTTATAGAAATATTTCAAAAGAACGACCAACCGAACGAAACGAATAAACGTCGGTTTAGACACGTGAAATCGAGGCCTAAACTTGGTGTCTTCGATGCACAAGTCACAATTATTATACATTTTAATCGTCCATTCTTCGATAGAACACCCTTCCTCTGGTTCTAATTAATGTTCAATTAAAAATTCATTTCTATCATCTATTAACAAAATTGAAGTCACTTTAGAATACAAATCAAGGAACAATTGAATTCATTTTCCATTGATATTAAATTTGACAACACTTTAGAGATTCCTGAAATTCTAATTAGGAAATTGAACAATTTTTCTAGGACTTTGAAGAATTGAATTCTTCTTGAACGAGAGAATCCAAGGGGGTCGATATCGAGGATCAATCACACACTCGAATATAACATTACGTAATCTTAATCGACGGTACAGTCGATAGCTAGTGGAAATTGTTGATTTTGTTATGATTTGCTCGGAATGTATGTTGCAAGCCTAGCCAATAAAGCGCATAGCTTTTTCTAAGAAAAAAGAAACACGTTTCATCCAACATCCGTTCCTTGAAGACACACTATAATGGAAGAAAAATTGAAAATCAACATGTAATTTCAATAGACATAATAATAATTAAAAAAAATTCATTTGAAATTAAATTTTCGGTCGAATAATCTAAATTCTTGTTTCTAAATATACAAATGAAATTCTTTTTCATTTCCTTTGTATTATATTCACTTGGAAATGAGATATATTCTAATTTCTAGAATGCTGTCACGACGCGTAACCTCGTCTCTTATCGATCTTATTAGCAAAAATCCAAGGTAAGCCGCTTGAACGTGATATCTTCTCGTATAAACGATCATAGACTATGTAGACGATTAATCATTGATCTATGTAGACGATTATTCGTAAAAGAAATTCTTTCCTCCATACTCTATAGGAACCCGTGGAAAATCGAACGCTGTCAATTTCATGTAACGAACGTGGCGCGACGAAAGAAAAAGAAGAATGAAGAACAGGATTTGAAGATAATTAAACCCGAAAATTGGTGAAACTATATTTTTCAACATATTGATATCTATTTTGCCTCTACTTTGAAAATCACTAAATTTCAGCGATGATTTAACTAAGCCGACTCTCGAGACTTGTTGCAAAAATGCGATAGTGATAGGAGGTTCAGAAGGTTTTGGTTTCGCGGCAGCTGATCATTTTTTATTCAAGGGAGCTCGTGTTAGTTTATATTTTTCATAAGATAATTTATTTAATAAATCTCCTTTCCATCTTTCCTAGATTTTGTTTTTAATTGGGACAGAAAATATTATCTCCTGCGTTTATTACAGAATGTCATAATTGCGGATGACGATACCGACGAAGGGTTAATGGCAGTGCAGAAGTTATGCGATTCTTATGGGAAAGATCGTGCCCAGTTTCTTCATTGCGACATAAGAAACCTCTGTCAATTCGAAGGTTAATAAGAAAGATTAATAATCATTCTTCTAATTCGATGATCTCTTCAAATCTAACTCTTTCAATCATTTCTGTAGCTGGTTTGAAACTGGCGATTAATAAACTTAAAATTGTTCATATTCTATTCAATAATCTTGACAAAGATAGATTGCCCACGAAATGTATAGATACGAAAAAGAATGAGGTGTGTACTGAATTTAGAAAAATTCATTTTTTCCTGTAACTTCAAATCTAAAGTGGGATTTTAATTCACAATAGAATTATACAGCCAGAACGATTCGTGTGGGAATGATGCTATTAGGAAAGAATAATGGTGGTTCTGGTGGGACAATAATAAATTGTGCAAGTATCTTTGGATTCCTTGGTTGGCCACAGGATCCATTTCCCATTTATTGTAGAAAAGAGCCAGCTATAGAAGTCACCCTGGATTTCGCGGTATTTCAAATCAATATTTCCAAATTACCAATATATTATGAATTTATCAAATAATACGAATTCTTTTAACAACAAAGAAAGAGAATAAAATAGAAGACACTGGAGTTCGTTTAATAGCCCTTTGTCCGACAAACAAATTATTCCCTGAAATAGGGCTACCAAATTTTCCAGAACCAATTCCGAATAAAAGAGTGAACAACCTACCACCCTGTATACCATCCTCGTAAGCATTTTACTTAATTACAGGCAAAAATTAAATAGAGCTCGAAAACAAAGGTGGTCGTGTTTAGGAAGGATCAAATAGGACCTGCTTTATGCTATGTACTATCCTGGGCACAAAACGGAAGTATATGGCTAGTGGAACCGGCGATTAGTGTGCATAAAATCCCTAAATTAATTCATTTTCCTTCGAAAGAAGGCGAGAAAGTCGATCCCAAGGTGTACGAGACAAAAGTAAAATGAATTTATTTCTTCAGAAAACAAGTATATTGTGTAAGTATCATAATTTCAGATCTGTCCGATTAAACTGAGGTCAGATTGTGTCGATACTTCCAAGGCCTGTAATCCAAAGAAGAGTAGATGGTGTCAAAAAAATCCCTGTATTCCAAGGATGATTAAATGCTGTAAAAGAAAGAAAGCATCGAAAAAGAAATGAAACGTCTAAAACATATTTTACCAAGGATGACACACTCGTTAATTGCTAACTCGTTCGATTTTCCAGCCGAGAAGGTAGTCAGGATCTGAAACGCAGATCGGTAACTCAATAAATCGACAGAAATAAAACGGTGTATCGCGGACGCTTGGCCACCGTTAGTGCCGAATTTTTTCCAAAGGATCGGCATGAATTCGATCCTTGTTTACAAGCGGATACCGTGGTCACGTTATCCCATCGCGATATCCGCGAGACATTCAATACCTTACGATTGATTCTCGATTTCTCGAGTTTCATCGTCCACCGCGGACTCTCGGCTCGTGTACCTTGATCGCGGAATATATTCGCAAACCGTGGTTCGCGCGACAGTACGCGATATCCTCTGTAAATCCGCGTCGATTATCCTGATTCCCTTTGAAATCGATTGACGATCGATTATGAGCATCGAGGGTAAGATCGCTCTTGTCACCGGTGGAGCGAACGGGATCGGGTTCTGCACCGCTAGGAAGCTCCTACGAAATGGGGCGAAGGTAATCGATAATCGTGGTTGGGTATTCGTGTTTGAAGATACCGATGGGATAGTTGATCGTTTCATCCACTATTGTTTCATGACGTTTCTTTTAATTTCAGGCGGTGGCTCTGTTAGACTTGGGAGATTCCGGTGGCGAAAGCGCAGCTGCCGAATTGAATAACGAATTTGGAAAAGATCGCGCGATTTTCGTGATCTGCGATGTCTCGAAGAACGAACAATTGAAAGGTAATTACAATTTTCATCGATATTTCTAATGTACACGCGAAGTAGAGTAACAAGTAGAGTAATTCCGAAGCGGAATAAATACTGTGATAAAGTAATCTTGTACTTTCTACATCCAAGATAAGACTGTTTTAATTTCATCAAAAATTCCCCTTCGTCGAGATTATCGTAATTCACTTTCAAAACGAAAGCGATTAACAGAATGATCTGACAAGAAACCATACCGAACTGTCCATCTCCGATTTCAATGAAAGTCAGTAGATATATTAAGCAGGTGAAAATAAGAGACACTTATTTTTTTATAGCGGCCCAATCGCAAGTTTAGGGGGTAAAATCACCCCTTGAAGTTTCAGCAGAAAATTTTTAATCTCTTAAAATAATGTAACAATAAATTTTTTGTTACAAACAAAGCACTTTTTACAAAATCTGTGACCACCTTTTGTTTTACCTCAAGAAACCATGAATCTTTTCTTTAAAAAGTTTTCTTATATCTGTGATAGTTTTCGAGATATCATTTTTCTGCTGAAACTTCAAGGGGTGATTTTACCCCCTAAACTTGCGATTGGGCCGCTATAAAAAAATATGTGTCTCTTATTTTCACCTGCTTAATATATCCACTGAGTTCCATTGAAATCGGAGACGGACAGTTCGATATGGTTTCTTGTGAGCTGCTCTATATTTAATCGCTAGTCACGGATCAACGATGCGTCTGTGATCCAATCTATGATATTAATAAACATTGATTATGTAATGTAAATTACTGCTTATATTTGTAGAATCATACAAGAATGTTATCGACACTTATGAAAACTTAGATATTGTCGTAAATATTGCTGGAATTATGGATGACGCTGATTGGGAGATTATGGTTGATGTTAATTACGTAAGTAATTAAATATTTACGTTCTACGGTATATGTTGCATAACGTAGTTTTAATTTTGAATTGAAATAAATTCTATTAGAAAGGTGTGGTTCATGGTACAATTTTGGGATTACATACCATGGGGAGGTACAAGGGTGGAAACGGCGGAACCATAGTAAATATGTCATCTGTGGCTGGTCTCGAGGGTATCCCCATTGCACCCATTTATGGTGGGACCCAGTACGCGATTGTTGGATTTACCCAATCATTAAAGGTAAAAAGAAAATTATAACCTTCCATTGTGTATAAATTTTCTTTTAATATTATGTTGTCATTATCTACTTACAAAAAACAGACATAAATTGTAAATTTCCATACAACCAGATAACTGGTGTCAAATATGTATAATTATATGCTTACTCCTTAAGTTATACATACTTACTCAATAATTTTTCTGTTCCTTTTGATAGCATTATTACGAAAAAACTGGCATTCGTATGCTAACAATATGTCCTGGACTCACTACCACAGCTATGGCTGCAAGATTTATGTCGACGAAAGAGCATGCCATGGATCTTCTCGACGAAGAAACTGCGGCTATTGCGATGCAGAGTATGCAGAAACAACCGTAAGCATAAAATTTTGATTTTATTTTCTTCGTTAAATACAAGATCGGGTAAATTATCTTGAAATTGAATCATTTATCGAGGTACTAATTCAAGAATAAAAAAAGAAATGATTTTAAAAGAGGTCAAAATATAATGAAGAAATATTTGTAGCAAATGGAGTGCTAATTACGTAATTAAAAATGCAAATATGGTGTGATATGGCTTAAAGTTTAATTCTGTGATAACATACGAAGCGAAAGAATTATTCAGAGGATGTATATGATAACTGTTATCTGATGTAAAATTTCTTTTTTTTTGTTTCTGAAAGTCTAAATTTTAATTTTAAATTTATGTTATTGAAATTAAAGAAGGTTTACTTTTTTCTTTATTCAATGCAATACATTTAAAGAAATTTTGATTATTTGTTAACAGACCGGAACACGTAGCGAGTGCCATCATCCAATTAATCGAGAAGGGAAAGAATGGTGCAATTTTTGTCAGCGAGAACAATTTACCCCCTTATGCCATTGAATTTCCTAGTTATACCACTCTGAAAGTCCCCATAGAATCATTGCCAAATTAGACTATATTCCACTAACAGAAGCTGCTGTTTAATCAGCTAATTATTAATTTAATATTTTACCTTCATCAATATAATACTTGTGTAAGAACGTAATAATACCAACGATCTTTATGGTTTATTGAAAGTGTTCATTGCAATCTTGTCTCATCCCATTTTAATTTAAAACAATAGTCAATCGTATGCCAGACCTTGCTATACTCGCTTGAACGTTAAAGCATTAATTATATACGTATAATTACTAGCAGTAAATGATGTACAAGAAACAAAAGAATAAAAATATCAAGTGGAGAAATTAAACGAGACGCTTAAATTAGTTTATAGTTGTTTTCTTTAAAAATTCCAAACAAATTAAAAAAGAACAGAACTGATAACGTAATCTGTATTTAGAATGTTTCAATGTTTCTGTAAGTAACACGGAGCTGTTAGAGCGTTCAACTACATAAATACGCGATACTATTTATATTTACCCCCGTCCAGAATCAGCAAGTTCATTCGAAAATTGCAAGCGTTCCTGTTCATATCATTTCATCGAAAAAGTGTAAGGATAATTGAAAGAACAAATAGTGAGTAAACTGATACTTTAATTTATTCTTTCAACTAAATTACATGACAGAAATTCTTTCTATAAATTTACCGAATTTACCGAATTTGTTAGATGATGGAGAACATTAAGGACAAAACTGTTTTGGTCACCGGTGGTGCCTCCGGAATCGGCTTTCAATATGCTAAAAAATTGTTGGCGAATGGAGCAAAAGTGAGTTTTTACCAAGTTTTATTTCTTTTAATTTCTCTTTCTATTTTATAAAATTTAGGTTGTCGCTATACTCGATCTGAGCACTTCACCCGGGCAAACCTCGGTGGCTAATTTGGGAAAAGAATTTGGAAAAGACAAAGCAGTGTTCTTCCCTTGCGATGTGACGGACACTGTAAAATTCGAAGGTTCTTTAACATTTTTTACTGTTTCTATACTATGTATATCTGTATAATTTTTGGTAAATATTCGTACAGAGACGTTTAAAAATGTCTGGAACACACTTAATGGGCTGGATATCGTAATTAACAACGCTGGAACACTGAATGACAAAGACTGGCAACTAACTATCAAGTTAAATGTTGTAAGTATATTATCATTAATATTGCAAGAGCATTATCACATTTTTGAAATTATTAATAGTAATCAGATTAGCTTAAATTTCAGCACTGAACAAAATTATTTCATACCAAATAATTATTGGAATTTTAGGGTGGTGTGATCCAGGGATCGTTTCTCGCTATCGATTACATGGGAAAACATAAGGGTGGCAAGGGTGGTACTATAGTTAACATTGCATCGGTCGTTGCTTTAACTACCTACCCAGCTGTTCAAGTATATTGTGCCTCCAAGCACAATGTGATGGCATTCAGTCGTTGTTTACAAGTAAATTTTTAATGAATTTTTAATGTAATACTGGTAACTTCTAAAAGCTTGTAACATGTAAAATTTCACTAATAATGTTAATTTAATTGTGCAAAAGAGCCGTGGTGTTCTGCAAAATTACAAATGTTTATGGCTTCATCTTTTTTCTTTTTAGAATTACTATGAGAAAACTGGAGTGCGGGTACTGACGATGTGCCCTGGTCTCACTGACACTCCTTTGGTCGCGACTGTCGGAAAGATGGTACGCGATTTCGTTGACCCAAACGAGGTTCAAAAACTAATCAACAGCCTTCCTATGCAACCGTAAGTAAAGATTAATTTACTTTTTTATACTTGCCAATTCAAACTCATATTTTTGTCAGTTAATTTCATTACATGAAGTTTACTCGTGTCATTTCCTTATTTTAGAACAGAAAACGTAGCAAACGCTATGGTACTTCTTATCCAGAAAGGTAAAAATGGAGAAATTTGGGTCAGCGAGTGTAATCAGAAACCTTACGCTGTTGAATTTCCCGATGTCAGGAAAATTGAACTTGACGTGTAAAAATGTAAATTAAACAGAAAGGAAAAATTGTTTTACAATGAAATGAAACTTTTTAAAAATTCTACATTTGAATTTAGGAAATGCTATCTGTTTAAAGTTGAGGTTGGAAAGACCGCGATTATCGGCCGATAATTCCGATTCCTAACACTATCTGATCATCACCCGCAAAATGTTAAACATCGAATGTGTAAATTAAATGTATTTCTATATAAATTGAATTAAATACAATCCATTTTAAACCTTCCTATTGATATAAAATACAATGTATAGAGTGTTCGATACCCATAAGAGGAAAGCGCCTGAAATCGGCAACCACCGCAGCACTGGTGCTTGAACGTCAGTTGGCGCCTGTGCTATGTAAATCACGATTCAACTACCCTTTGACCTATAAGGGCGAGGTTCTTTTAGTGAAAGATGCTGAATACCTTCGAATACCTTCGAATAAAAATTCAAAATTTTCTTCTGCAATAATTTCTATCTTTTTCATCAAAAACATCAAAGCTATTCATTTTCCAATCTGTACAAAGAAACTATTCCACTATTACACCATTTACTAATTAACCAATAACGCACATTTTTTGGAATATCGAATCTCTTCGTACAGGAGAAAGAAGCAATCAAAAGTAGAACCATATTGCAACGAGCGACTCACACAAATACGAGAAGATTGACGTACCCGAAGAACCATGACGCGGAGGAGGTCGAAGATCATCACACAAAAGTAAGAAGTTTCTGTCGTATCAGCGCGAGAAGCAGAGCTGCAACCAGTTACCATCAAGACCTCGTCATTCGACACTTTAAAATCGTGAAAATTGCATGTTTCAAACTCGATCGATCTGTTCCAAGTGTCCAATACTCTCGCATCGTAAATGACAAGATCGAAACGACAAGTACATCGAAGTGAAAATCGCAGAAAATCGTTTCAACAGAATTTGAAAACTGTTCTCCGCTCTTATCGCATCAGTAAGTGTTGCCAATATAATAAGCTGATCGAATGAAATTAAAATTGTTGATGTTCTAACAACTATTCGAATTTGATTAGACATTTGACGAATTCTACGGAAGTGTTTCGAGTAGAAGAAATATTATAGAACCAGGTGGTTCTTCGTTGAAGAGGATTAACTATTGGAAAAATGCAGATCAAGGATAAAAGAGCGATTGTGACAGGAGCTGCCAGTGGTTTGGGTTTAACAATCAGCAGAGAACTTCTTCGGAATGGTGCCTCTGTAAATAACCATCGCTTCGATAGTCATAATTCGTATTTTATACATACTTTAAATACAAATGATTTCAGACAATCGCGATGATAGATATTCGCGAATCCGCTGGGAAACAAGCGATGGAAACTCTGAACGCGGAATTCGGTCGCAATCGGGCGATTTTCTTTCGATGCGACGTAACCAGCAATTTCGAATTCGATGGTAATCATGAATAAATATCACTTTTAAATTAATTCAATTATTTATTTATTTATTTAGTATACATGAGTGTATACATAGTATACATTTACAGAAAGTAGACATTAAATAGATTTTCATAGCTAGAAATTACAAATTACAAATTACAAATTAAATAATCTGACAAATTAATTAACTGACTTTCGTCACGTTTTTCTGATAGATACGTTCAAGAAAGCCATCAATATGCTCGGTGGCTTGGAGATTCTAGTAAACAATGCTGGCGTGATCGACGAGACCGATTTCACAAAAGCTATAGACGTAAACGTGGTAAGCAAAAACACTTTTACGAATACAAACATTAATTACAATTACGTTTTAATTAATCGAGGTCGATTTGTACAGACCGCGGTGATACGTGGAACGCTTCTAGGAATACAACAAATGCAAAAAGATTCTGGAGGCAAAGGGGGTGTTATCGTGAACATTTCGTCTGTGGCTGGTCTGCATTCTTTATCACAATTTCCAGTATATTCCGCCACGAAACATGCAGTGGTTAGCTTTAGCCGTTCCTTTTCAGTAAGTACTATTGATAGAAAAGGAAGAAGTACTAGATATATTGAAAATTTTGCAGGACCTTCGAAATGAAAATTTATCTGCCTAAGGAAGAAACGTAGAGCATTATATTTCCAAATTTATTTTTCAATTTTCTTGTTTTTCAGCAACCTTATCATTATCAGAGGACAGGAGTAAGAATAATAGTAATGTGTCCTGAACTGACTCAACCTGTAACAATGGAAAATTTATCAAACAATCTTCAAGAGGAAGAAATTATTCAAAGATATTGCGGAAGGTACTTTTGATAATTGTTCGTATTAATCAATTTTTGGTATTGATATATCTTATACCCTTTTATTAGAGTGGACAGTATCGCGCATGGAGTAATTTACGTGATTAGGTGCGCACAAAACGGAAGCGTTTGGATCAGCGAGGATGGAAAGCCGGTTTACGAAATCCAATTATCCGACAGTTTACCACAGAAACCTGACGATCCCTTGAACGAAAACGAGATTAAGATGAACTAAATCCTGAAAGTCTGTAAATACAGCTTTAGTATTATTACGGTGACTTTTGATAAATGATACTTTTGATATTCGTGTAACGAGCATTATTTTAAAAATCAATCAAATTTATACATGTAGGAGTTTATATATTTAATTAATGAAGCAAATTATTATTTTGTAGGTCGATGGTACTAATAATTTCAACAAATAAAGAACGACTGTAAAATATTGTAAATATTATTTTTGATAGTGCTAAAGTAAATAATACACAAATTAAAAAAAAAAAAACTAAAACAAATTTCCTTTCTACTTTCGTTTTAAATAAAGAATCTCATCATTTAGAAATGAACTTTTCGCTATGTCCGATTTAAGATCCTTTTGCTATTATTCAACGAGTTCAAAGAACGTTTGTTAAACGCAACTAATCACGTTGAATCCAATTATCAAATACATTGTAACCATATTGAAGATAAACTAGTATACGCAGTCGAAAAAATGACTGCAAAATGTATGCCCGCTTATCGCCGGAAACTGATATCTCTCTACGTACGAATAACACAATAAACAATGCATATCTTGAATTATACTTAATTAGTAACCAGAATTATTTAAAGCTACAATAATGATAAACACAACATTGTTCATCTTTGAGATGCTTCGTCACCTCTCACAGACCTCAATTATATCCATGAATTATTATTAATAATTGAAAAAAGGAAAACAGCTCGAAAATAAATTATTAATATTTCTGTCGCGAATATTTTCAAATAAATATTTTAATTTAATTTCACACTTTTACCACTCAATCTATGGAAGTTAACACGGTGCAATTAATTTGATTAATTTCTTGAAAATTTCATATTCAGACACTGAGAAACAGTTTCACATTTTGTAACTCTATTTTGTATCTCCAGCAAACTTTCGATTACACGATTAAAGCTCGCTCAGTGGATTACGTGGAACACCGCGTGGATCTTTGTGGAGGCAAAAAAATGTTTTTAAAATTCCTTGACGCCACCATATCAGGGACCACCGAAGACTCGACTAAACGAAACGAGCATGGGTCGCTTGAACTTTGATTCCTATCTCTTATCGGGAGATTGATGAATAATAAAAAACGATGTGTACCATGTATACAAAGACAAAGACGTCAAATCTGTATTAGCAGGATTCAAGATTCGTAAGTATTCGCATACTTTGCAAAATTCAAATATCCTTCGCGATTAATAAAGAAACGATATTCGCGAATGATAATGATAATTTTCGCATATTCGCGCGAGGTAATAACGAATTATAGCGAAGATAGATGGTCGCAAAACGACGCGGTACATACACAAAGCTTCGTGTAATCAGGCCGAGTTAACGATAACCCGGTAACATCCCGTTCACAATCTACCGAGAAATCGACGGGAATCGAGAATGACGAGGAGGGAAAAAATATCCGTTTATCGCGTGGAAATGCGCATCTATGGGTGCATGATTGCTTTTTTACTTTCGAAAGATAGAATGGGGAGTTCGAAAGAGCAGACTGATTCGTATGAAATTTCTTTCGTTACTAATCGTCATATTTTCATATGATCCGAGTTGAATGTTGCGCAGTTTTGTGAATAAAGAAAGGAAAAAAAATTTATTTTCTAATGAGAATGTTACTTAATTATGGATATGCTAAATAGGAAATGATAATTAGTAATGTTTCATGGACGAACAACGGTGCCTTTGTTGTTAAAACGATTTACAAAGTGTAAAACAAGAGTCAATTGATAGATGAATTGACGGCACTTCGAACAATTATTCTAATTATACCCCTTTTTCCTTTTCGTTTTCCTCATAGATTACGCCTGCGATAATTAGCAAGTTTCCTTTTATTATGAAGGATTCGATGATTTATCTATAATCTTTTTTTTCTTTTTAATATAAAGATTGACTTTAAAGAGGAAAGTTGGTACAAATAACTAACCCGGATTACCGTTCCAAAAGTAAAAAGGATTATCAAAATCAGCTACAGTTAGCAAATTGTTTAATGACAGCTTATTCTTATAATTGGTGTTCAATAAAAGTATCATCGTTTTATATAAATACTTATCATTCTTAAATACATTATAAACCCATTATCTGCTTTCTTATTTCTTCATTATTTTCGAAAAAAAATTACCTATCAATTCGTTGCTTTGCAGAAAATGTTCAATAATTTTAATACGTGCTACCGTGTTATCTTGTCAAAGAAGAAAATTCTGTATAAAAAATTACCGATCGGTTAGAAGTCAGTTAACTAGCGAATTATCAATCGATTGCATAATCGAGTGATCGATAACGATCACGAATGCACCTCGTCACGTTTCTACGACGAAATCAGCAGAAAAATGGGGAGAAAAGAAAAACAGGGAATCGTGCACGCGTTACTCCTACATAGTTTGCCGATCGCTCGTCGGAGTAAAGTTCAACGCGTACCGATTCTTACCGGTTTTCAGGGAGCGCCTTTAAAACGCGTGATTTCGTTGCGGATTTATCGCGAACTCGCCAAGACGGACACATTAAATGCACTTTTTCTCTGATAAGAGACCTCGGAGCACGAGCTGCGCGTACGTCGATTCTTTATCGTCCCAGTGCGCCACACGACACAGTGTAAATTATGTTTTCCAGTTCTATTTGTTCGCGAACGCGGCTGAGAAACCATTGGCTCGAGATTTTTCCGGTAAAAAAGGGAGAAGAAATAACAACGATAAGGGTTCGGTCCGGTTTGAAGAGCACCCCATATCGCGATAAAAATATTTCTTCGTTAAAAGAGTATTCTAATAAGAGAAAATACTATAGATACTGCTACAGAAATGTTTCCTTATTAAGGGAATATTTCAGCATGGAATACTAGAAAATTATTATAGCATATTAATAAATTAATAGAAATTGATAAATCAGGGTTATTCAATGGCACAAAAATCGGATGACGTTCCATTATCTCTATTCAATTAAAAAAATACTCATCAGTATGTACACGAGGATGTTTTCTGCTACCATTTCTTCCCTGGAATTTGAAAGTCAGCAAAGATGAGTCAAGAAATGTAGATGCATATGGTTTGATCATCCATTGCATTCGACCCAGTAACCCAGGGGATTACCAAAGTAAAAAGCATACGTAGCTTTGGTTACTGCATTTTTATCGCACGGTCGTTGCACTTCCAGGACAAACGCTACGTAACGTTTGTTAGTTAATCTTGCATCGATAACACGTCATGTTACGTTGACCTATCTCGTCAGAGGGACCTTGATTATTTTCAGTTTCAGGAAATTGCTCGTGTGATCAAGTTCGCTGATTATTCGTACTCGTGACTAGTCGAAGGATTTTAAAAACTTGAGAATTTCAATTAACACTAAATTAAAATGTCTATTGGCCCGTTGAAACGTAGGATCAGAAGTTATTAAATTCGTTTCGAGTCAGAAATAAATCATTCACCTTTCAAGATACCGAAAATCGTACACATTTCAAGAACGTCCTTAAACAATTAACAAACGCGCAACATTTCGTTCTACGAACAATCGTTGCTTTCATTTAAAAACGAACGATCGTTAAACTAAAAATTCAGAATACAATTGATCTCTCTATTCTCGACCGAGATTCATCACCTGGCCAATTAAACTGCACAGAGATAACTAGAACATTTATCGTCAGACAGAAATTATCGAAAGCAGTTTAATTACAGTTTATCGAACGAACAGAGTAGACGTCAATGCAAAGACTCGCGACGATAGGTTGAATTTCTTTCGGTATATCGGAATTTATCAACGCTGACAGAGCGAACGTGATACAAAACCGATTGAATTAATTAGTTTGGATGAGAAGGGATTAATTAGAGACGTTATCGTCTGTTCGAGATTCGTCTACCCTGGAAATACAGAGGGGTGGAGAGAAACAACTCCTACCCTGGTCCATCGTCCACCTTCCACGAGGCTGTGCCTCGCGATAAACCACGGGACGCCTCGTGTCTGCATCGTCGTAACCAGGAATCGTCGCGACGACGCTTCAGACGCGTATAAATACCATCGTCGAAGAGCGAGCAAGCTTCAGTACGCTGCTCGCTTTTCGTGATCTCACGTCTCGAGATTTCCTTTCTAACGCTTCCTTAACCACGCACTTTTCTCGCAACTATCGGAAAAAATGGGTACGTTCGACACCGTGCTCTGTCGATTCGAAATAAACTGATGGATTTATTCATTAAATTCACCGGTCGATGAACAGTATACTTCACTTGATTAAGTGAAATAGTGTTATAATAGTCAGACAGTGAGCTATTTTTACAGAGATTAGAGTGTTTGTTTCCTTTTTTTTTAATTTGTATGCTCAGAACGTCTATTTTTGTTTTTTTTATGATTTTATAGAATTGTTACTTTAGATAATACACGTGATTTTACGTGAAGATGTTCCACACGTGGTTGAACTCTTTTGACAGATATAATCGTATACTCGCCGATTGCAATTAACCCTTTCGCTGCAGAGTTGGAAAGCACCCTCTGAAATTTGATGAATAATAAAATAGTCAATTTAGATTTAATTTTATATTTTATATTACTTTCCTTTTTTGAATTCTGGGTTGCCATTGACTCAGGCACCATTCGAGGGATGAAGACAAAAATCTGTGTCTTATTGTGCTTCGATACCAATTCCACGCGTTGTTTACAGTGAAAGGGTTAATAGTAAATTTTTCATCTTCGATAACGAAACGATTGATCTTGTAAAAGCAACGAAAATATTATTCAAAAGAAAACAATTCATATTCTATCAGAGTGTGTTAAGAACGCTTCGATTAGAAGAACGTTACGAGTGTAAAATGTAAAAATCTTACAGAGAATAATAACAATAGAAGCAGACGTTCTTCTTCGTCTGAGAAAGCAAAAGAGATAGAAGCGATAAATGGACTGGTTTCAGAAAAGAACGTCCTCATCACTGGTGGAGCCTCAGGATTAGGGTGTGCTTTCCTCAATCACTTTTTGAAACACGGTGCCAGCGTGAGTATTTTTCAGAGATAAACTCTGGGGATCATCAAAATTGTACACACCCATTTAATTCGTTCTTTTTTCTTTGATTTTTAGAAGATAACTATACTGGACATCGACGCAGACGCTGGAAGAAAAGTGGAACTGAGTGTCAAAAAATCGTACGGAGAAAAGGTGCACTTTATACATGTGGACGTGTCTGATTACCAACAAACGGCTGGTAAGTGTCAAACATCATGAAAAACTGAATTGGGTACCATTGATAAGAATTTTAATGGGTTCTTAAATCAGTATCGTGGTCTTTTATGTAATTGATAATGATAGAATGAATTCATAAACCTTGATCTAAGAAAAACATAAATATTTTGATTAATTTACAAAAGAGGGTCTACCTATTTTCATTTTTTATTTCTTTTTTTTTTTTGAAGAGGCTTTTGAGAAAGCAGCCAAACTTATGAACGACATTGATATTGTTATCAATAATGCTGGGATTTTGGATGAACGAAGATGGGAAAGAGAAATTGCAGTGAACATTGTAAGTAAAGATAAAACGTCGTTTTATTTTCATTTTTCAAACTTATATAATTATTTTACACTGTTTCAGGGAGGGATGGTGTCTACCGCTTTCCTTGCTGTTAAATATTTAAACAGAAATGAACTTGGACACGGTGGAACTCTGGTGAACGTTAGCCAGCACATAGACATCCGATGCACAGCTCAACTTCCGGTTTACACGGCTACCAAGCACGCCATCATCGGTCTCTCGCAATCTCTCGCGGTAAGATTATTTCTTGTGATGATACTTATGAATAATTATTAATAAGACAGTGAAATTTTTCAATTTTTATTCTCAACGCATCGGCACTTTGAACATAGATCTTACAAAATTTGAGAACACAATGAACGGTGCTACTAACATCAAGTATTTGTTCGTTACCTCCGAATAAACATTACAGACCTTCTAGAAAATGCAACTTAACATTAAGGAAAGACTACTTTTAACTAAAATAAATTTCAATATTTATTAGGAATCTTATCGATATGAGAAGACCGGTATCCGAGTGATAACGTTGTGCCCAGGTTTAACAGAGACCGCGCTCACAGTGGACAGTCCAAACAAGTTGCTCTCTCGGGTGATGAAGGCGGATTTCGTAAAAAATCTCGAACAATTATCCATACAAACGTAAGTTTATTTTCATCCCGACGAAGACCTCCGTTGTTGAACGATGAAAATAATAAAAATTCTTATCGATTCGTTCCAGACCGTACGTAGTGGCTCAAGGTTTGATGTCGATATTGAGGATCGGTGAGTCCGGTAGCATATGGGTGGTTGAAAACGGTCGAAGTCCGTACGAAGTTTACGTGCCGAATCCTCGTACTTTGCGCCGCACTTACAAGAACAATTTCACGCTTGTCGAGAGCAAAGTGACGGCAAGAGGTCGTCCGATAAGAGAGGTCTGCGACAACACGAGGACAGGTCTGATGAGCTGCGCTTGACACGAGAACGTCGCTTCTCTTCGACCGTGATCTGCCGTATTCTTCAGGAATCATCAGAAATGATTCGTACCAGCTGCGCGTTCCAATTCCCTTGATGAACGATCGAGGGAATTGGAAAATGTTGCGGAGGGATGTTGAGTAAGATTTGTACTTGTTCGATCAAATCTGAAAGAAGTTGAAGGAAATGAAAAAGATTCAAGCTACGCGTTGCTTGATTTTTTTTCTTCTCAGTCATTGATACAATGTTAAGTATTTATACACGCGTATACGCAACGCATCGCATTTTTGTACATAGATGAATCGACGCCACCATATTATTTTTTTTCTCTCTTTTCTTTTTAAGTTTACTTAGCATTTAATTCGACAATAATGATATGACTTTTTTTTATGCGATCAAGTCTCTTTTTAATTACTTGTTCGAACCCTCTTTTTCTTGGAGCATTGACAATTTACAAAAACAATTTTTATTGATAATTGACGAATACTTTCGAATACTTTTTTCTCCTTCCTTGTTCTTTTTTTCTTTTTCGCAAAGCAATTGGTGGGCTTAAGGAGTATACAACAAACGTTATTTTATTATTTCAATATTATTCAGTAATGGGAATCACAATATCCGTTGTACAAAACAAAAATTTATTATCGGAAAACCGCATACACCGTGTGCTTTCTTTCCACGCGCTATGCATAAAACTTAAAAGTTATATTTCTTCTTTTTCCCCCATATTCCTTTCTAGTTAACTTATCTTTATACGCTTTATATTTTTTTTTTTTCCTTGCTTTGCAACTTTACTGTTAGCTTATGGAGGTTTTTCTTCTTTTTCTTTTATAAGACTTACACGTAACTAAATCTCATGTTAATGTAATGTATATATCTGTATACGTTTAGGATTCCATACGAACCATAAGAAAATAACAGTCGCAAATAATATACCTATGCCTTCCTTTTTGCGTCTTATATTTTTGAAGAACATTATCATGCTTTTAGAGTCTTACTCTCGTAACGCTATCTGCAATCTACGCATAGCGTCCTCGTACATCAAAAATTTATCAGAATTTTCTTTTTAATTGAAAATCGAACTTATCAAACGCAGTCGAATTACAAGAAGGCATTTGCGCTTCCATTTTCTCTTTCATTAACATACTCACGTTTAATATTTTAAAGAAAAAAAAAGGGCAAACAAAAATCAATGGTCAGTATTGATGTACGATTCAGCTTTACACGCGTATTTCTATGAAATATACAAAATCAATCTTTTTATTTATTTTCTTCTTTTTCTGTTTCTCCATAAGGAACAATTATACGTTCCTGTTCGAAAATCAAAACCCCCTAGTAAATACACGAGTAAAATAATTATTTCACCAAAATTCGCATACACGGTCATTATCTTAAATAAATAATGTTGACTGTTCAAAATAATCATAATATATTGTCCTACTCTAATCTGCGATTGTACGCATGTTCCACTTTATCTTTTTCTTTTTTTCTCGTTTGTTACCCCCTACTAATTTGTTTTATTCACCCGTGAAAAGCTTTAATCAACAGTAGTGCTCCATGCGTCTCGTTTTACTAGAGTAACAACACATGCAACATGAAAAATTAATTCGTCACTTTGCTTTCATCTTTATCCATCTTTCTTCGAAATCATGTCATACTATTCTTATTTGTTTTTATAGACAATGTGTTTACGTTGCATTACAAAAATTTTCCTTGAGATTCTTATTGTTCTTTTACTCTCATAATTGCATGCTTGTCGAGTTAACAGTGTTTAAACAAGTGTAACTGAAAATTTAAAACTTGTTACTTTGTATATGTTGTTTGAAAACATTCTACCGTCCGGCGTGTATTACTTATTACACTCATTATACTTATTACACCCATTATACTTATTACACTCATAAGCATTCGACAATTTCTTAACTCGTAGGACGTGATAGCTCTGAATATCAAGTTGCTTTTTTTTCTTGAAACTTAACTATTTATAACAATAAGATTCGTATTTATTTGTCGAGAAATTCTAAACGC
Organism: Osmia lignaria lignaria; assembly: GCF_051020975.1. NCBI lineage: Eukaryota > Metazoa > Arthropoda > Insecta > Hymenoptera > Megachilidae > Osmia > Osmia lignaria. The sequence continues at coordinate 7,892,268 of NC_135033.1, read as the reverse complement.
AGGACTTGCAAAGCAATGATCAGTTTTCTACGTTATTCCTGCGTGGCAGTAGAAAAACCTCACGATAAAGTTCTCTCAAAGAACTTTTCACTTCTTTTTTTTTTTTTTTATTACCTTTACCTCTTCTTCTTCTCCTTAACCAAGTGAATCCTTTTTACACTCGAATTCAAATCAGTCCGTAAAGGCAGAGCAGGTATTGTAAAAATCTTAATCCTAAAGTGAATACTTATTTATATAGTAGGGCGTCGTTCATTCAAAAGGATGATACAACGCGGCTGTTCTGCTGCGATGGAGTAGTGGATTGTTCGTTGGTCGTGCGATTTTGACTGCCAGGATTGTTCTGTTGCTGTTGGTTAGCGGGTTTACGGTTACCACCTCTAGAACCTCTATAACCACCTCGAAAACCAGAACCACCTGCACCACCACCACCTCGATACATGCCTCCCATTCCACGATTATAGTAACCACGTCCGCGAAAACTACCACGTCTCGTTGACGCAACACCAAATGTTTCAGAGTTCAGTTTACGTTCAGTCCTCCAGTCCGTACGTTGGAACCGTCTGTAATATTTTATAAAAATCATATTGTATATACTTACTTTCTGCGATCACACATCTTACTTCAGTTTCACAACTTACCCTTTACTCCTCTCAACAGCCTCGCAGCTAATGTTATCAAAGAAAGACTTCGACTTATCGTAATGAACAATCTCAGGTTCTTCTTCGGGTTCACCTTCGCCCGCTCCAGTCTCATTACCGCTGTCATCTTTCTTCTCATTATCAGCACCAGTATCAATCTTCGTTTTTGCCAACTGAGATCTAGATTTTATAACGAATATCAATGCCACCTCCGTTGATTTTAAACACATCCTTTAAGTTTATGGTATTGTTTGTCGATGCGTTGCGTAAGTAAAACATGTAGGATACGATCATGAATTACTTTAAAAACGCATAACATTGATTTTGCATGGTATCCACGTTTATCATTTCAAATGTACTTGAAATGAATCCGGCACTAACCATGCATAATAAAAAAGGAATACACACAACCGTACATACCTTAGCTCCTCGAATTCAGTATTAGCTTGCTCGAAATCGTAGTCATTATCGAACTTCAATGTATTCTTCGGTTTAGCACCAGTATTGCCAGGTTGATTTCTAAAGCCCCCGCGACCTCTCCCTCTTCCTCGCATGTTTCCACGATTCATCCATCCACCACGATTCCCTCGACCCCCTTGGTTATGAGTACCCTGACCTTGTAACTGACCATCCTGCTTCATCGAATCACGCTTTCCATCATTATATTGAGATACTGTACCTCCTGCTTTATTGCCGCTATTGTTGAAACAAAATACATCAATTTAAGAAAACGCTTGTCTTCTATAATATGTTTTGCATTGATTTGCTACATACCCTTCATGATCGCGTCGGGCAGGTTGAATAGTTCTCATATTCGTTTTATCACCAAGCTTACCAACACTGCTGGCTTGTTGTTTTTGTTGCTGTTGTTGAATACCTACTTGAATACCTTGATCTATAGTTGGACTTTTGCGTGTTAACAAAGAGGAAGTTGGAGTTGTTGATCGTGAACCTCCGCTAATAAGATCTAATACACCTGCAAGATAAAGTAAGTAATCACATATCTCGTATTTTGATCAAGCACTAATGGCAATTTCAAGGACAAACGCGCAACAAGTGTTTAAATATTTACCGCGAAATGAATAATTATCGGAGTACTAGGGCTAAAACTAATCTTAAAAGATGATTTCTATATAAAATTTCAACTGTTCTTGCTATTATGTTACTTACTAATGCATAATGCTTCTCATATTGTTTAAATGAAATTCAGATGCATATTTAGAACGAAAGTACTAAATCAAAAATGAATGAGAAAAGGTTTCATGCACAAACTGAAACAAGAAAATGTTGAAAATAAATGATTATAATTGTAGTGCATGTATAAACCACATAAAATATAAATTAAACATTCAAAAGTTGGGATTGCTGTTATTTCACAATTATCTTACAACATTAATTTAAAACTGATATTAAATGTACATTTTAACTCAAACAATATATTATCACTGATGTTAAATAAAAGATATCAATATGCAGAATAAGCGAAAATCGACGAAGATACGTAAATTATTAGTTGATGAAAATAAATTTTATTAACAAAGCAGATTACATTGAAGCAATAAGTTTAAAGTAATCATTTCTGTAGCATTGAAATTAATATAAGTTTGTTATTATAAAGCTGAAACTTAATGTAAATAGTTGTATACAAGCAGTTAGAAGAAAGCAAAAAAGCAAGCTTTTCATGCACTTTGTTAGTGCATAATTTGCGATTAATAACTAAAATGGATAATATGAGTAAGGATAACAAGCATTACCAAAGAAGAAGCAGCAAGCATGCCATTGGCAAGGAATAGTTCATAGCAAAAACAGTTTACCATCTTCCAGAGATTGGTCTTTTGGTAATGGGTCGACATTGGCCATCGGTAGTGAGTTTGGGATAGAGATGGCATTGGGTTCAGCAGAGCCCAAGCTCAACTCACTTGGCTGTTTATTGATTGGTCCACGAGGATCTCTAGTAGAAGGTGGCATCCCCATTACAGGTCCCATAGTACCCATTGTCATGCCATAGGGTGTTCCATATTGTCCACCCATTGGACCCATCATTGGATGAGCATAACTAGGTTGAGGCTGGTATGACTGCTGGCTCATAGACGGTTGCACCGTCATCTATAAATAATCAACAATTGTAGATGATACTAAATTGTGCTTTTAAACATGACTTTTATAATTTATATATTTTACATAATGCTCTCACCAAATATTATATATATATAATTACCTGCACAATAGCTGGATCATTTGGAATAGAACTAACATTGTTGACAACTCGAATATCTTTAATATCTGAACCACGGAATAAAATATATTCGTATACTTGATTCTGTGGTGCCACTGGAAGCTGTGTTTCTCGATCCTCAGTTCCAAAAGAACGTACTGCATTATTTGAAAAAATGGATTACTACATATTTTAGAAACAAATGTACCTATATTTTAATATAATCAAATAAATTAATGAAATAATTAATAAAATATAAAATTAAAACTTTAATAACATAAATAAAGTTAATATGCAATGACATAAAATTCAAATTTAACGATTTATTATAACAGTTTCATAATATGTCTCAAAAAAAAAAAAAGGACAAGGGATATAAACATGATAAGTATGATACACAAACATTTGACACAATGGTGGATATAAGCATTGGCTTTCAAACAACCTGACTTTGCACAAACAATGGATTACATTATCACTGGAAATATTTAAATTTTAATTTCATAAGTTTTTCATACTTCAGACTCTGTTTGTTTCACTTTGGTTCTAAATTGTTTGAAGCAGTTAAATATAATATTATGTTACAAAGAAAATATTTAAAAAAATAATTATTATATCACATAGAATTCAGTTTATTACTGTAATTATAAGAACTGTAAAATTAAAATATAAAATCGTCTAATTAAATATTAACTTGCATACATCTGTTTTCATAATTTTTACATTCATATATAGAATGTTATAAATACAGAGATACTAAATAATATATTTAATAAGTTTATTGGAATTAAAAATACGTTAAATCTAAATACAGACTTCGGAAACAGATTTAAATTAAGAATAATGTATAATATATCCGTTATAGCTGACGGGTGACCCCCGTTGTTTTGTATCGAAGCTTTACCGGACGAATCCAAGTACCGATTATTTCAAAAGTATTTTTGAATAGAATATAAAGGAATTGTCAAATTCGCTTTTAAAAAATGCACGAACCAGATATACAAAACAAATGCAAGAAGGTAATCGATAATGAAAAGTAGCGGTTATTACAACAAAATAACCGGGAAACTGAGCAGCGGCAAAACTGATTTCGGTATCCATCTTGATTTGAGACTCACCATTAGCCAGAGCAATCGTGCATTCTTGAGGATCAACAGTAAAAAGTCGGCCTTCGTAACGAATATCCGCCTTCGATATTAAGCTAATCTTCGAACCCAACTCCGGCATTCCTCCGCTCATCTTGAATCTATTTCTTCTGCACGGTGATCGATGTGATATTATAGGATTCACGATATCATCTGACGAAACCACCAGCTGACACCAATGGTCGACAGCAAACTGCCAAGACTACCAACAGAAGTTGCGCATGCGTCACACCCGCTACATATTCAGAATAGTATATAAATTTACAATGTAATAAAGTTGAGAATAAAAATAAAAACAGTATTCAATATGTATAGGAACAAGATGCTAAAAAGAAAACATCTAATTTTGTGAATTACATCTTTCTTAACAAAATGTTATACACCGTATCAGTTTGAAATTTCTATTTTAGATAATATATAAATATAAACCAAATAATGTTATTATCTCAGGATAAAAGTTACAGATGATTTATTAATATTTATGCGATCGAAAACATGTACAGTATGGATAACATGTGAATAAAATTCAACCCTTTTAAAATTTAATCGTACAACATTGGCATCATTGGCAAAGTAGACTTCAGTAACTACATATTCAACAAGACGGCCATGCCTTTATTTCGGGGATGTTGAATTCGTGCCTCGTAAACAAGCGCCATCTAATATAATCTAGTATAACAAAAATGTGAAACACATCGCAGTGCAACCAATCTAATGCACGTTGACGATAAGCAGATTGTTTCCATATCAACCACTATAACTCATCACTCAGTGTCTCGAGTTCTGCGTTACCATATCTCAATAAAAAAAGCATGTCCAGTCTTGCAGGATCTATAGTCACAGGGGCACCCTAGTACGGGGCCTGAGGCCGGTACCGGGTGCGATCCCCGGTGTCGGTCATAAAGTAGGCACCAGGGGAGGGTCTCAATTTAGATCTCCCCCGAGATGGGAACCCTGCGTGCCAGGCTTGGAGGGCTCCGGAGTACTATACATAAGGTCCCGGAACCCTCCTTTAGTGCCAGTGTCGATCGCCGTGGGGTTTTAGTCAGTAGGAATCTGACACTCCCCCACCGCCCACTCCACCCAGTGGACGGTGGGGGGTCTTATGCAAGATTTCCCCAAGTTAAAAAAAAAAACATAGTTACATCCACTGATTCGAGTAAAGGTAAGTAAAGGTAAGTAAAGGTAAGTAGCCAGAGAATTTGAGCCTCTCATGAGGCCGCAACAATGTTGCAAAACGTGAGGCCGCTATTAGGCGCTGGCGATAATGTTGCAAAGCACCAAAACTCCCCGCCGAGAGTGCAGGAATGTTGCAGGCGCGCACTCCCGACCTCACGTTTTGCAACATTGTTGCTCTCGAAGGATCAAGTGCCTCACAAGATGCGAAAATTCTGTGAAGCACTTGAACTTTCGCGCGCAACAATGTTGCAAAACGTGAGGCCGCGGTTAGGTGTTGGCGATAATGTTGCAAAGCACAAAAACGCCGCCCGCGAGATCGGGATTACGTGTTTTGCAACGATGTTGTGATCTCGCGAGACTTTACTTACCTTTACTTTTCTTTCCTTACCTTTACTTACCTGTATTTACTCTTACTCGAATCAGTTTTTATAATGTATTATTATATTTATAATATATTTATTATAAGGGTTGCAGTGATATGAGGGCTGCAGTGATGTAAGGGATACAGAGATGTGAGGGAGGCAACGATGTGAGGGATGAAGTGCTACAGGGGTAATATCGGCGAGGCCGATGTAAAGAATGGAAAGATATGTAACTGCGAAGGGAAGCCATGGTCGATAAAGAGGAAAAGGATAATAAATAACTGGGAAGGGCGGTTCCCGCGAAGCCCGTAGAGAGAAATAAAATAATAAATAATTAGGAAATGTGGGTTTGGCCCATAAAGAAGGATAAAATAAGGGTCTGAGGGAGTTAAAATAGTGTCTTTTCAGTAGCCTGTGTGAGGTGCGGTAAAAGAGGGATTGGTGAAACATGCAAGATTGTTATACCGACTGTGTGTTCAGTACCTGTAGATCTAACTGGACTTGGGATGTCTGGAACCCCTAAAATCATAACCACTCGAGAACAAAGGTCTTGTTAGATCTGGAGTCACTGTAGACTTAGAGACTTCAAAGTTGTGTAAGTACTCGTTCTCCTAGTCTTACCTCCTTAGGGTCTTGTGCCATAAAAATGTACATATAATAAATAGAAAAATTTAATTAATATAAATAGTAATTGTTTCACTATTTGATAAAAATTTATTGTATAGGCGTGCAACTGACTAATAGTCATTATACATTACACCTTCGGCCAACATGGCGGCTTCATTGGGTCGAGTTTGTAAATCTGGTCTTTTAAAATCAAATTATGGAACATTATTCAATCAGGTATGTACTTTAAACATATAATTCATTTATAAATATATCAAATTGTCTATTATAAAAATAGTATTCTTTGTCGAGATCTTAAATTCATAATATTGATGTTTTAAAGTTAATGTAATGTTCTTGCTGAACTACTGAACTTGTCGGCTGCTATGACATTTTTTCCCAAAGATAGTTTAGTTTTATATTATCTGTTATTGTCTCTAATCAAATTAGATATATGATATAACAAAACAGTAAATTAAATCAGAATTTGAAGACATTTTATTTCATGTTATGTAATAGTTATCAGGACAGAAAATTGTGATGCTGCCATGGTCAAGCAAATATGAGATCTATGTGGATAAAAGTAAAATACCAAATTTATAACTGGGAGTGTTCATAATTTTTAAAGATAATGATAGAATTAATATAAAATAATTGTTAATACTTTATGCCTTCAAATAAACTGGTTATTTCAACACTAAAAAATAATTACATCTGTCATTGTAGTGAATGTATTAGATTTAATCAACTTTATTGATACAATTTAAAATAAACTGATGCTTTATATTTCTTTTTATCTAATATTTGAATTTTTATTTAGCAGGTGCATAATTTTTCTACCGCAAACCAATGGTCTAAGGGTAGAAAAGTGGTATGTGTATTTTTCTAATGAATTGAAGATGTCCTTCCCAATCCTATTCCTAATGTGCAACCAATAAAGCTTATTTCTCATTAAATACATGTATATATATATATGCACATTAATTGTAAGTTTGAGTTATTTTAAGTATTATATTACTATATGATATTTGTAAGACTAAAGTTTTATATAATTTAAACAATTACAGTTATTAACATGTCTGGGAGTTACTGCAGGTGGTATCAGTGCATTAATCTATGCTTTGGATCGTTCTGTAACAGCTTCAGATTTAATAGCTCATGCACCTACTTTTAAGTGGGACTTCTATGGACTGTTTAATTCATTAGATCATAAAAGGTAATTAAAAGCATAATAGAAATGATATAACAAATAATTATACATGTATTATGTTTCATTATTTAGTATGCGACGAGGTTGGGAAGTATATAAAAATGTATGCTCAGCCTGTCATGGCTTGAAATATGTAGCTTATAGAGAACTTGTTGGTGTTACACATACCGAAGATCAAGCAAAAGCTATTGCAGAAGAAATTCAGGTAAATATTTACAAAAAATTAAGGTCAAATAACGCGAAATAAAATGTTTAAAAAATGTTTTAAAAAAATTATGTGAATGTAGGTACAAGATGGTCCTGATGATACAGGAGCTTATTTTATGCGCCCTGGCAAATTATCTGATTATATTCCATCCCCATATCCAAATGAGGAAGCTGCAAGGGCAGCCAATAATGGTTCTTCCCCACCGGATTTATCCTTCATTCTTAATGCAAGGCACAATGGAGAGGTAAATTCTAATATCATGTGTTATTTAATATTTCGTAGAAAAAAAGTATTAGTTAAAGAAACTAATTTTTTTTTTAAATTGAAATATATTTTACATTTTAGAATTACATATTTTCATTATTAACTGGATACTGTGATGCACCAGCCGGAGTTCAAATAGGAGAAGGACAATACTTCAATCCTTATTTCCCTGGTGGAGCTATTGGCATGGCACAAGTAAGTTGATGTAGTTAATAAAATATTCTGATTTGATTTCTGATTTATATAAATATTCTAGGTCATTTTCGACGAAGTCTTAGAATTTGAAGATGGTACTCCAGCAACTGCTTCTCAAATAGCAAAAGATATCACCACATTCCTTATGTGGACATCAAATTCTGAATTTGATGAAAGAAAGCGATTAACTATTAAGGTAATTATTTATTATTGTTAGAAACATATTTTTTTAAATGTATGTAATTATAATTAATCTTATATCGTTATTATTTTTTTACAGGCTATAATTATCTTCTCGACACTAACAATGTTATCATACTATTGGAAGAGACAGAAGTGGACAACTATAAAACATACCAAACTACTTTTCACGCCAACGAAAAAGCAGTAAACCTTTCTACGTACAATTACTTCAGCGATTAGCTCAAAGAAAGTGATTTGACGATGTTAGGCTCTTACATTGGAATGTAGTTTTTTACTTTGTTTGGAAGTTGCGGCATTTTCAAAGCGTAATTGCACGCAAACTGATAGACATTCTCTAAACACATCAATCGCCTTGTACATATAACTACAACCAATGACATCGTCGTCTGGTTTAAATAAATTGTTAAACTCAATTAATTGTATATTCATTGTGAAGAAAAAGTTTCCCAAAATATTAACATTACAAGGAGTAGCGAGTAATAATATAAAGATAATTTCTAAAGAAATTTGTTTATTTTTTCAAGCTTGACTTCATCGACATGGAATAATAATTATTTAATATTTTTAGTAATATGAATTAGATTACACTATTACATGATTTATAGTGTAATACTGAAGTGCTAAGCTGATGAACAGGTATGTATAATATTTCAGGTAGTTGAGAATTTTATAATATTATATGATAAATGTGAAAATGTGTTAAAAATCTCGTACTTTGGTTTGGATTTACTTTAAAAATAAGGACAAATATCACTACAGTTTGAATGACAAAATTTCAAGAAATTATATTATGTTTGAAATAATTTATGGTTATATTTCTTTTTCTATAATGTAACATAATTGTGAAAAGTTTCCACTCTGTATACAACTTAATGAGAAAAGTATAGTTAGTAGCAATTCACGGAAGAATTGCACTAGCCTAACAGACCTCATTCCCTAATGATTGCAAAGCTATTTATGGTACTTTGGATGTTTATTAAAAATTAAGTATGACTTCATTAATACATCAATTATGAAGCTTAAATTGAAGAGTAAATAATACATATGTACTATTACCTGCACTATAATGACCAAATAAACTTAAAATATATTTCTAGTACATAAATAGTGGAATGGAGAACTGAAGATGTAATCTAATGCTTCATATATTGATGTACCCGTTGATGCAACACTATACCATTTACCATATATGTTATTATAAATCAAATTACTACTTGGTACGATTCAATTGTAACATAACTCTATTCTTTTTTTTCATATATATATAGAATAAGAGGCCGTTCTTGGATGATGTCTCAACCAAACACGCTCGATACATGCTCACTTTTATGCTACTTGCACAAAAAGGCACATTATTACATCAAAGATTGATCTCAACAACCTGTTTGCTAAAATCTTAATAACAACTAACAGAGATAATGTAAAGTAAGACTTGATAAAAATGAGCACACAAAGATATAAATTATTAAAATTTAGAATGGTCTACAATAGTAATTACTGAGACACCTCCACAGATTATGAAATGGCACTTATGCACAAACTGAAATGTTACTAATTTACTTATTCAGGCGTTTTTTGTTTTTCATTTAAAAAACTTTGAAGGCATAAGTTGTTCTTACTGATTATTAATTTTATTACACAGTCTGTGTTTCCAGTTTTAAGAATCAAAATATGACTTTTGCTTTAGATTGTATTAACTTAAAAAGCTGAAACAGTATTTTCTTAATTAAATGTGAGTGCATATTTTTAAATAAGATATTAAAATTAATATAGTAATTATATATATATATAATATATAATATATGAAATGTGCTCTAAAATAAAAAAATGATAGATAATAATATACTTTATGAATTTTGTAAGTAAATATTTCTGTAAATTGAAAACACTGATTCAACTTTCATAGTCATCATCACCTTCTTTTCTTTTTACACAGGTGTTATTTCTTATTATATGTCTTTATTCGGCACCCATTTAATATTGTTTGGTACCTTCATTGGATCTCGCCCCATGCTACCACAAAAAGGAAGAGGTGTTGTGTTTAGATGTGGTTAGGCTAAAAGGTACTACCCTCTGGAGGCTGAGACAATTTCATATTTTCCTTCAATGTCATCAAGCGACGTAGCTCTTGAAGAACTGTCTTAATTGTGTATTCTCGTTGCCACTTTGCAAGTACTGGTACACTACGGTTATCAACCTGCAGAGTTTGATACATAAAATGTTTGTTTCCTTATTATTAATTTAAAAGAAACTAGATACTTACTGCTCCAGTAGTACTATTGATACAATTCATATTAATCCTGCTTAAAAATCTTACATTTGGTGCATCATCTGGATATCTCTGGCCACAATCAATTTTCAAACTGTACATCCTATTTTCATATGGTGTCTAAAAATATTATATAATGTTCAAGTAATTTGTTTACTTACTAATAATATTTGTAAGCACCTAATATTTTAATATTCTGTTCCTGCTGTTAATGACCAAGATTATAAATATTATTTATATTGTTTCAATTTCCATACACATAACTATAACTCATTCTACTTTTATTTAAATTTATACAATATCAAATCATATAAAGATTAATATATAAATATCAGTAATTATGATACAAAAATATTTATAAACAATCTAATTGGCACATTAAATTAGAAAATTACTCTAGGTGGTCCAATTATCATTCCAGTCCAATGTGTAAGAGTCATGTCATCATCGTTTTCCAAGCCCCAACTGATTGTACCATCTCCTACACCTTTCTGACCTTGTTCTAATTCCTCTAATAAACGAAAATTTCGAGGCACAACTAAAAAATATAAAATTACAGTTACCATCTATAAAACTGCAAATAAAATGTGATTAACCAAAAAGATATAGGGAGTACAGGTTATGACTATATACTTTAGGGTAAAGTATAACCTGCCATTCGTTATTATTTTTATAATTTCCTCTTAGATTCATATTAATTAGTTACAAGATAAGAGCAAAATATCAATAATATATTTTAAAAGTTGACAAATTAACCATCAGTTTTAAATACGTTTACTGTGTATGATAACTTATTAGAAAATGATAGGATACATCTTGCATTTCGACCAGGAATTTTGTGAAGATAATTTTTATCATGAAATTTTATATACGATTCGTTTTAAATGTTCCGTAAAACTTTTTAATTTCTGGAAAGTCTATTTGTTGTTCGTATCTTTTATCCATAAAACAGATATAAAATACTTACCTACACCGGTAGTGGGTACCGCCATGATATCTTATTTTTATGATACGCTGTATATTTTTCTAAAGAATACCGAATAACACCAAATAATATACCTCAAACTAATCCACTTCAGAATATGCGACTTAACTATAACGCGAAACTTTCATCACCTACAGCTGGGAGACGGAAAATAATATCTAATATTCAAGTGAAATTCACTTTGCGAAAATTCAGCCAACCTCCGTGAGGTTGTCTGTTTCCACAAACTACTTGCTTTCTAGACGGGTTTACTGCATCGTGAGTTTCTAATCTTGTAGCTACCAGCTGCTGTTTTAAAAATTTTAGATAAATAAGCTTGTAGTCTCTATAAATTGATATTTTACATTTCCATCAGATTCGCGACTATAACTATGAGAATTGTGAATTCTTTTATATAAATTTCAATTATCTTAATATAGATTTCAACATTAAGTTGTGAAAAAAATAAGATTTTTGAAAAAAAAAAGGTATTCGCGCAAGTATTATAAATATGTTATTTTAAAACATCGAATCCTGTAAATCAATAATGTTAATTGTGGGTTCATTTTATTTGTGGTATTTACAACTGAATATGTATTGAATCTTTTATGTTAGAATGGGGTTCTTTATGTTTTCGATGCTCTCATGAATAACACGAATATTAGAACGAAGGAAAGTTGGTACAAATGGCGGCGGACAGTAGTAGGGAGGAAGTTGGTAGTGTCAGACCGGCTGCGCAAGAGCAGCCCGCAAGACTGATTTTCCAATAATGAACAGCCCGTGGTAACTGTCAGTTCGCTCGTGGTGCATTCGTTGACTCTTGCTGCGCACAGTGTGTTCCGGCGTGTGTTAAAATGTGCTGTACGATTAATTGAATACTCCCCTGAACGCGGATTACTCGAAGAACACCGGGAATCCTGCTACAAGACAGGTATGTGAAAAAAAGAATTTGTATTTTTCATACATAAAGGGGCTGCCCTGAGAGCCGTGCATACTGTTTGACATGCGAACAGATACACCTATCGGGGTGCTCACCATAATAAACAAACGAACGCCATTGACCTTTAGCTGCGCATTGTTGCTAATTTCGAAATAGTTGCAAAAATGATGTTTTATACAAATAAAATCAACTTTTTTGTGTCAGTTTGAGCCGTATTTTATATAATTATTTGTTTTAAACGAAGTTTGTGTCACTTCAAAAATTGTTGAGGAAAAAGTAGTAAACAAAATGTATCGGTAAATTTAACTGGAAATAAATGTTTTTTGTTAAAAAAATATTTACTTCACATAGAGTTAAATGTTTCATTGCTTCACTATGCTATCGTGCAATTGAATAGTATTTGTTTACAACGATTAATTGCACGTATATCAGTTTCTGGTATTTTATGATAATAAAATTGATTCCTAAATAAAGTACGCACTATCATTATTTTATACTTTTTTCTCAAATCACAGTTTATTACAACGGCATTATAAAAATTGTTTCTATCTTCTTTTTATCGCAAATGCGTAAAGGTGGCGCCTTGAAACATTCGCTTTTAAAGCACCCAAAGCAGCTGTCAAACTTTCTTTTTATCAAAGCATAAAATAAACAGCAGAATCGTTCACTGTACATTACGTGTTGATAAAAACATGTGAAAATGTTTAACATGTTTAACAGCACGCATTTTAAATAAATCATTCGTAAACGAACACTATTATCGTGTTAGTACGGACGTCCTACTGGTCAAATTATGAAGGCAGTCGTAAACGTCCGCGAGAATCGAACGAAACGATAATCGCTATCAATGCAACTACGATCGAGTTTCGATAGTCTCGCGTCGCTGCTAATTTTGAATGTTTCAGATAAACGAAACAAGTTTCTTTTTATCAATTTAAGCTGTATTTTACGTAATATTTTATCTTAGACAATATTTCTGTCATTTAAAAGATCTTTGTAATATAAATACGTATTAAATACCATTTTAGTAAAAAACAAAAATACTTAGAAAATTTCATGAACCGGCGATTAATCCAATTACTCTTCTTCACGGAATCAATATAACTAATCGGGTCTACTTTTTATCTATATGATCAAATATTGGTGACCATGCGTTATCTCGTAAGAAAGCAGGAAAATGAAGGGCAGGCAATGAGGAGGAAAGTAAAAGAACAATAAACGAATTCCTTTCGTTCGAGTTACACCGAACAATCGGCAGCTTCGGTTCAGGTGTATACCGTTACTTAGGAGCGCGATTAACATCGGTAATATTCGATTGTATCGTATCGTCTGGGCGTGCAGGAGGCAGGAAAGAGGGGAAAAGTGATGGCGCGCCATAACGCGTACCATCGTCCTGGCTTTCTTTAATTGTAAATCTCTCGTTGCGTGGTGACCCCGGCACGCGCGCGCGACATTGCGTTCGCGAGCTTTCACCGCACGCGCCCACTTTGCAACGTGGATTGGCCGTTATCGTTCACGTTCGATAACATTTAATGCCAGGGAACATTCGAGTTCGCGATTGTACAGGGTGTTTCAATAATACAGGGTGGGTCGTACGAAACCAGGTGACCTTTTATCGCAGGAAAGCAGCAACTCCAAGTTTTCAATTTTAAAATATCGCGGTGTAAAAGTGAGAAAATAGGCTAATCGAAATATTAAAATGGAATCTCGCAGCGTTTTCCATCTCGGCATAATCATTGTTTCGTTACCGTTCACGATTAAGGTCATTGAAACCGCAGCGTGTTTCTGACAATAAAGGATTCACGTAGCTTCGAAATTTAACGGGGGCGTCTTTCTTCCTCTTTTTTTTTTTTTTTTTATCGTTTCATCAAACAAAACGAGGAAACGAGCAGGCGCGTGTAACCGCGTGTGTTAAGGCGTCTTTGGATGCGACGCGATAAGCGGTGGTTCAAGAGGTTGTTTTATCTTTGTGAGATTCACGGAACAGTCTGTGTATTGTGTCTCGTGAAACAGACAACGACACGCTTTAGAAAATGAGCGGGGAAAAAAAGGAAGAAAGATAGAGGAGCCTGTTTGTATGCACGTACGTACGATTTCACGTGTTCACACGGGCGTAAGAAGGAGAGAAAAAAAAAATTACGAAGAACAAGGAAGAAATGTTAATGTATTAAAAGTAGGTGCCGAAAACCATTTTCTGTCTTCCGGACACTTAGCATCCTCCGCCCACCGACGTCGTTTCAAAGATACGAAACCGTCTGCGTCAATGTGTCTTTAAATACTACTGGATCTGTCTGTGTTCTGGATAGACTTGCGTCAAACGTGGCATTAGAAGCAGCTTAGAGATGAAATAACGCTTTAATGGAATTCCGTGACGCGGATCTGTTTCAAATTTCGAATCTTAATCCTCTAGCCGTAGCCATTTCTAATTCCATGTATTGATTAAGCATGAAATTGATTAATTATCTTGGATAACATTGTTAAATCCTTGAGTACGTATCAGCAACGTTACAAAAGAAACTTTTTATTTTTGGAGTAGCAAAACCAGTCAGGCATTGTGAAATGCAATGATACTTTCACTTTTGGAAGCAGAGTCTATTAGTCGTAACGCGATCGTACACGTATAAACGATATCGTATCGATTGATTTCAATGAACCATTTGCAAGAAATATCCTCTAATTTATTCAACAAATTTAAAAAAAATTTCTAGCTCGATATCGGTGTTAGACATCTAACGTTTGAAATTCTTCGTTGCATAGTCAGATGTTGGAAAAAATTGCCAGCAAAACTGAATCAAATTTAATGCCTTGATACGTTTAGAGAGATCTATGAATCACTCTACATTATTTCTGATAATTTGAACAAGGAATATCGCAGTTGGTGTTATTAGAATTTGTAAAAGAATATAATTTGTTTGATTATTTTATGTTAGATTGGAGTTTGAAAAATTGAAACGTCAAAATAAATTTTGGAAAATTGTCAGCATAATCGTGGGACAGCGAGAGATAGCATAAAATCCCCGTTAACGGGCGTCGAGACTCCGTTTCCGGGAGAAGTGTTTTGCATTTAAAACACGCTCGAAAAGAATGCAAAGCTGGAGAGGGTATTTCGAGAAATCGTAATAAAGAAATTCTTCCCGGCTTGGCCGGCTCCATTTTATCTAGAAAACTTTCGGTCTTGTTCCCTTTACAATGCGGCCGACGAAGAGACAGCGGTGGTAGGCGTAAGAAAACTTTTTAAGTACCCACGAAAACAATCTCAAAGAGCCTTACCGTCATCAAATCCGCTCGAGGCTCGTTCTCCTCGTGAAAATACATCGTCGCGCCTAATTAATGTAATCACTGACCTCGTAAAGCGTACAGGTAACAACGAGGCGGGCTACTTACTTGGCCGGAGGTGTACGCTATTAAAAATTTATGCGACGTCGCTTTTCCCAATTAACTACTCTTTCAGCTTCGTTGTTCCCCGGAATTTCGAGGAAACACTCGTTACAATGAAGTTGAAAGAAACTTTACCTACACGTTTTCCACGTTTCAATCATTTTATTTTTATTAAATGAATTTTTTACCGACGCATTTTGCCATCAAACGGTGCAACTTTGTGACGAAACCCACTTTCACGATCCACTCTGTACTATTTTTTAAATATAAAATCTTTTTTCTCGTACCACTTTTAAAAAACACATATTCGTCGTTATTTACCAACGTTCATAAAACATTGAAGCGCTTTTAATCTCGTGGAAAGCGCGTTACAGATTTAACAAGAATCACAAGTTGTACAAAATCAACCAAAATTTCTTGCTGTTCTAGAAATTGTACGATGGAGCTCGTATTTCATTGAGTCTCCGTTATAAATACAATTTTTGTTGCTTCGTAACTTTATTTATGGTTGTTGCATCGGTAGACGGGATCGGTATCGCGGATCGTAGAAACGTTTCCGTTGGATTCGTGCCAGTTATCCGTCGAGAGTCCGCGATTTACAGGGCGGAGACGCGGCCTCGAGTTTTCCTTTCTGTCTAAGGGTCTTTTGTGCCCTTGGGAGACTTGGTCGACCCGGTTGCCACGACTTTCGAGACCCGGAAACGGCCAATTTCACGTGTTTCGCGTGGTCACGATGCTCGTCCCTGGTATTTTTCAAGCAAAGTTACACAGAGTATTGATTTAGAATCTTTCTATTGCGACTTGCTGCTAAATTCTTGTTGATTTTGGAAATTGAGGCTGGATATTCAAAGGTGAAGGTACCTTTCGATGGTTGAAATAAAACTAACCACATATTTCATCAATTTATTTTGATTTCGAAGAACTAATGGACGAGTTATTTACCCTTTCATTGATTTTTCGAATTTCAAAACGAATTAACTTTGCGATTGGAATATTTGTTTTAGAATTTTTTATTAAATCTTTTATTTAAACTCGTTTAAATTTCATTTGCTTTTACGGAATTTTGTTCAAAGTAAAAGGATTCTGCTTCTGCAAAGATTTGAAAAGTAATAATAAGGTTCAAACGAGTCCTCCTTCTGAACCAGTGGTACATATCTACGTTCCTTCGTTTCTTCCTTCATTTCAGAAATGGAAAATTAATTTCCATTCCCATTAAGTGCTAGATGTTCGCGTAATAAAGTGAGTGGTGAAAAACTGAAATTGAAAGAGGAATAGATTCGTTCTTTTATACGAAGTTGAGCTATCTAAGAAGATAAGTTTCAAAATCCCGCCTTGTATACCTGTTTCAGAGGATAAGAAATTTATCGAGTTAGGTAATTTGATAGGAAAAAACGTTACAGTTACCGAGCAGAGGCGACCGTAGCGAAAGGGTTAATCACCGCAGGATCGATCGAACGTAATCGATTCGTTTCGCGCGAAGTAATATCCAATTTGTAATTCCCTATCAACGCGAACCTTTTTTTCTACATTATTAAACGATCCACGTAACGCAGAATCGCGCGACAGATGTAGCCTGCTCGAAGATTAAACCGTTTCACCGATGCAACGAGGGTGGTAGCCGGGTGGAACAATGCGTCCTGGACGATTGCCGATGAAAAACCTGCTGGAAAAATCGATCGTAGCCCTTCTTTTCTCCCTCGTAGCCTGTCTCCAGGGGTTGTACGGAACCCTCTGAAGCGTCCTTCGAGACCGTCCTTATTTTAGGCCCGCTCACCCTCGAAATAGTTAACGAGATTCATCGCGTTCGTCGACGAAGAAGAGTGCGTTCGCGTGGTTCCTTCTCGAAGAAGGAAAAAAAAAAAAGTACCATGTAAACCTCGTGGCATCGACTTTACTCTCGCTTTCACTAATCGATACTCTCGCCACGCAGCCGAGAGAATGTTTGCGAGTCACAGGGTCCGGGTTCGGGCTAATTTCGGAACGTACATATATTCGTGTTCCGTTCTGTTCCTTCCACCTGGTTAGAAATAATGCTCCTTCGACTCGTTGAACACCGCTGATTCGCTTTTCACCACGGGAACAATTTGCACGGGAAATTCCTTTGAGCTTCCCGTCGAAGCAAACGCGACAGGCTGTTGCCGTGAAGTTTAGCCAGGAACGTCGATCCTGTCGCTCGATATTCATTTCCCGTGTTCCTGTAAAAGCTCGCGCTTTCTGTGTTTACTTGGAAAATTCGCCGGAGGAGCCTTTGACTGTGACGGGAAACGAGAGAACGTTTCTCACCACTTTTCAAGGAATTATTATCGTTCCCTTCGAACGAGCGTAAACATTGTGCTTGAGATTTTTCGTAACTGGATATATCTTCATTTAATTCTTATTCAAAATTTCCAAAGAATATTAAATTTCTTATCTACCCCTAATGGTTCTATCTCCCAGACTCGAAGTCGTCTTGAAAAATTTCATTCTTCCTCCCCGCCAGGACGGGAAAAAGGGTGTTGAAAACAAGGCACAGGGTCGTTTGACCTCCGGTTTCGTATCGTCGAGCGTTAAATCGTAGTCTCGTAGGTACATACGCAAAATAAGTTGGCATGCTCATTAAGTATACGAGGTAGAAAATGGTTGGTGGTTCTCTGTCGGTTCGTCCGTGTGTGCACGGTTAGAGTTAGGGGACCCCCCCTCGTCAGGGTGGTTGTACTATTGATTTTTTTCGCCCTGTCCCGTTGAATTATCGAGAGGAGGCTTTCTCTTCTCTCTCTCGCGTGGACGATCCTGCTGGCACATTGTGCTGTCCTCGCGAGGGCCGAGAGCGTGAACGGGCGTTAAGAAGAACAGAGGCGATAAAGGGAGGCGACGATAACGTCCGCGAGAACGATAACGTTTGTCGTTGGCGGTCGATCCGAACCGATCCGATCCAATGCGAATGGCTCGTTTATTCGAGCATACTCTCTCTCTCTTCGGATCCCATATTCAAGTATAATCCACAGGGGCTTTCATTTGCACTCGATCCGTTTCCATAATGGTACGACGCGATACTTCCAATTAGATTGTCGACCGATCAAGTGGCGACCGCGCGCAGAAAATTAACGAACGTTTCGTCCCTATTTTCGATACCAATTACGATTATTGATTGAGAGCTGTCGCGGTATTCGTTGAAACTACACCCCCGTTCAAGACACGAGCGTAGGAATGGAATCAAGTTCAAATATGTATACCTGGGAATCCAGGTTTCGATCGGCACTATTATACGGTGCCATTTAATTTGTTTAAGTACTCGTGAACTATTAATAAATCCTACCGAATATTAGGTGTAATTGTTAGAGACGAATATTAAACCGTCTGTCTGACGCTGAAACAGCGAGTCTGTGCGTTGGTATCAGAGCTGTCGAGACGAGGACACGACGCCACCACCCTTGTCGCTTTCCAGTCTCCTGCACCACTGTATGGTATTACATCCAGCCAGAGTGCAGTTTAGCCGTAATAACGGACGGAGGTGTAGCACGGCGTTAGATTAATCGAGTGAGTCGCCCACGTGTGGCGTATGGCACGTTAAGCATTTCTCACCTGCCTCTATCATTTTTTTTTCCTCTCTTACTCTGTTTCTGGGGCTCTCTGAAAGGGGCCACGCGTGTACCGTGCAAGATGTCCCCCACTCGACTGAGCCAAATTTAAACCACTGCAAAGGGAGGAAGAAATAAGCATAAAACTACCCTTAAAATTTTGAAGAAAGTTTGCTTTCTCCCCTCGTTCGAATCTCCGTATCCGTCCTACGAAACTTTGTTGCTCGAAAATTTGTCTCAAAAAACATGCTTCTCAACTCTTCGTATCTTACTTGATGTTCGCTCTACACGTCTTTGCTTTCTTCGCGCGTCTCGCTCGACGTTCTTCTAAATGCATTTTTACAAGTGGATCGACTCTGCGATCAGGCTCGCAACAACCGAGAAATATCAGGAAAGGGAGACCTTCAAAGGGGCGAGGGTCGAACCGTGATCCTGTGCTTTACGAGTGGTGCTCGACAAACTCGAGCGAACGGTACAATTTCATCGGCGGGTCGGCCAATAATCTCGTCGACAATGCGGCTCAGAAGCGAGTCAGCTGGCGTCTTCGATCCGTTCTCGAGCCGCTAGTCAACGTCGACCATTACGGATCGTCTCTTTGTCGCAGAAAAATTTCACTGAAATAAAAAAGGCATTCGTGAAAAATGAATCGTGTCGATTTCTCTTGCCAGTACGGCGATGATTTTCGTGGTTGCACGTACGAGTCGCGGAGTTAACGACACGCGATTAAAGTATAATACAGGCGGGGACAACAACTCATTAGAATTTTAAAGCCGACGTTGCCCGGTCGTTCTCTATTAAGGCTATGAACGTAAACGTTGCTCAATTTCAACTAGTTATATACCTCCTCGTTGCTCTCGGATTTATTTATCCTACCGGAGCTTTCGTAATTACAATCATGAAGATTCCAAGAGTTATAAAAATGTGTAATTATCAGGCGAGAGACGAACGAAGAATTTCAACGAAAAGTATTCTTGTCTGGAGTGATCGGAGAACACAAAGGGTTAATAAAACGCGTTTCTCTCGCAATCTCGCTCTACATAAAATTTCATCATTCCGCAGTTGAACTTTTCATTCGCTGTTCCACGTTCAAAGCTCGGTCTCTCCCCTTCGGAACGCTCTACCGTCGCTCGGTTAAACTCCATAGAAAACAAGCCACGGTGAAACTCGCGAAGCTTGAAGCATTTCCAGGCTGATGACACCTCTGATTCTCTTTGACACGCGGCAACGCTTCGTTTTATCAACCTTCCGACTGAAAGTACGCTGCGCGTATCTTTGACAAATGTATCGAAAACGGTACACGCGGATCAGTTTCGAAGAAAAATCTTAATTACGCCAATGGACGATCGTAATAGAGGCCCGTAACAATGGGTCTGCGTGACGCGGAGAGGGACAGGCCCAGCTGGCCCTATGGTTTTTACCGCTCGTTTAGCACACCTTGGTGCACCCTGGCCACGCACCAAGAGTCCGGTCTCCCTCTCTTTACACGGCTGGTAACACATGTTGCCTCGAGTATACGGCCATTGTCTCGTGTCCTGCTGGCTCCCTGGGTGCGCACCGGCTGACTGACGAGCGAACACGAAGGATTTCTGATCGTACACTCGAACGACGAGGAGAGATTTTCGATAGGTCGCTGGCACGTTCCGATGTTTGGCCTCGTCTCGCCGCCTGGTCCCGCGGAAATTACGCTCGTCCGCTTCGTATAATGGCCTCCTGAATATTTATCGCGGATACCTATCGACCGTACGGTGCTTCGAGTGATCCGTCTAGTCGATTGAGATTACTAATATTTGGCAAGTGTTATATACCGGAGAGGTTATCAAAGTTTGTCGAGCGAATCGACGACAAATTGGAACGATTAGAATCTGTTTGTTTCAACGCCATAGGATAATTATATATTTTTATTCTCATAGACCGCAATTATTTGAAAGGCTGTAACGAGGCTCGTTACTATGATAACGGAGGAGTAGCCTCTGGTAAATACACGCACGCTTCGAAGCAATTAGAGGATTACCTAATGAAATGAGATAGCCAATTATTCGAAAGCTATTCACGCTATGCAAACTGAGTAATCAGTAAACATTTTACACTGTTGAACATCGAAGTTTCTAGCATTTGATGCGTTTCCAAAGTTTCCTATTTACTTTGCACTCTATCCATGAAATCACCTTATAAAACTATACTTTTATCGTTTAAAGGAAGTATCAGGAATCGATGGGGTAACGATCGAGCTGTTCGATATTCGTTAAATGGAGTCGGGTCAAAGGAAATTTTCGTGTATGCTGTTATCGTTTCTCTTGGGTGTTTAAAAGGTGAACGAAACGATAAGCTCGATGAAAAATCATGAGCACTTTAATAGCTTACCTCGTGCCAGACCTGACTTTGCATATTTCCTTAAACGCGATAATTATCTATCCACCGTGCTGTGACCTAGTTGCAAACGAACGAGGAAAACAGCTCGATTCGCGTGCCGACAAAAGATTGAAAGGGTAAAAGAGATGAAGGAAAAACGAAATAAGGTCGAAGGGAAATGCCAGTGTTTGTAGATGCAATATCTCTTAATGGAATCGTAACGCGAACGAATCGGGAGAAGAGACAAAAGGACGAAGGGAATAGCCAGCGAATCGTGCGAGTTAATTAACCTTTTGCCCTAATTACCCGTGGCAGAAATCTCGTACGCTCGGTCAGTGTCGAAACTACGATCGCCGTTTTCTTTCGGCTGTACCGTTGATATTCATGATATCGTCGCCGTGCTGACAATCAAAAACGACCGGAATAGACAAAGCGGTGGAGGGTGAGCACCGGAAGAACGATGGAAATAAATAAAACATGAAGTATATTCGAAGGGACAAACGCTATTAGCTGACTTGTACGGGAAGAAGCTTGTTTAGCGGGATTAAAACGTGCTGGAAGGATAAGAAAATGTAAAACACTCGGTTTTATTGCTGCTTTCTATTCTCCTCTTGTCATTGTTAATGTTATTTGATGTCGATGCTGTTGGGAGACATTGTTCGAGAGGTTTCCTCGTATAATCAGGCGATTGAAAAGGATAATTTATAGCATAGTTTGTGAGAAATATTTTAATCAGAGAAATTATTGGAGGTATGGAAGAAATTTGTAGGAAATTAATATTTCCAATGCGTAAGAATGATGGGAACTCCGCGTCGTGTGACAGTGTACATCGTTCGATAAGAAAAAGAGAAGAACGAAAGGAATTGTAAACGATACGGTTAATTGCTACTTCATGAGGTCGTTAAATCTTTTTACCCAGTTTTCTTTGTTTTTCACAGTACATTACCGCTTTCTTTCTCGCGATAGATGTTTTTCTTTCTTCCTTAATGGTACTTGCTCGTTAAATGGAACTATTAAAAGTTTCGAATTGCCTCCGAATGAAAAACCACGAAACTTCCAATTAAGAGGCGTATTTAAAGACGAAGAGCAGAATTTTGTAATAGAGATTATAGAAGTTATTGTACCTCTTTCAAAAATAAATTCTATAATTTTTCATCAAGAATCACGTGGTATCCGCTTTTACAAAAATTCGCATAATCTCTCGCATGGATATCATTCGACATTTCTCATTAAAGTTTTTTGCAAGAGTAATCGAACTCGTCTTTTATAATTCTTAATTAAAACGTTTCTTATCGCGTCCTTCTTAAGCTTCCATTAAACGTTGAACGTGCAATGGTAGTTGACTATAAGCATCTCGCATTTTCGACGTTTAAAGGCCGATCGTTCGCGGTCGAGGTCGTTTCCACGAGTTTTTCACGAGTTTTCGCAGGGTTGCCCGATAATTTTACGAGGTAAGCCCGTATCGTGCAACACGTGTCGGCGACACGCTTTCGAAACCGCCCTCGTACATTTACCTGTACCGTAGATTATTATTTCCCGCAGTATCTGCGCCGAGTTACTTTATTACGTGCATCGTTATACGCTCGTTGCTTCATTTTTCAACCGTTTTGCAATCGCGTGATTTGCATGTACGTTCCGTTCGAACGGCGGCCAACTTATTTCAACGAAGAAGAAGCTTGGTTTGCGACCAAAATGACAGGGTTCTAAGGAACTAGCTACGAGTCTGACTGAACGATTCGATTCTATTGTAAGGTGATCGGCCCCCGGTGTACACCGGGTGGCCCAATGGATTATTCATGCGAACAGTAAACAGTGAGCCCTCACGCGCGGAATGGAGCGTACAAAGTGGGTCCGATAATTCTTGGGACCAACCGGGTCGCATCTGGCTACCACGTGCTTAAGACTCTTACCCCTGGCCAACGTGCTCGTTCGGTTGAACGGGGCAGTTCGTTAATGACAGAGCGTACATATCGTGCCACGTAGTTCAGATTTCTTCCTTTTCTGATCGACGAGCTGGCCAGCACGTGTTTATCGGGGCCATTGCACGAAACGTGCCTCGAATTCGCTGATCCTTCTAATACTCCTCTCATGGGTGCCTCTCTTTCGCGAAACGCTATCGTCGAAAGAATTTTCGGGGTTGAAATCGTTACACTCGAGAGATTTGTTAGAATTATGTGCTTAACGACAAACGTTTGCTTGTTCCAGGGTTAAATAATTAGCTGGTTTAATTACAGATTCAATGATTACATGGTAGAATTTTTCCTTTAATAATTCTCCAAATTGAACGCTCATCAAACCAGAAACGCTGATCTAAAAAGCGCATTAACATTTACTCGCAACAATTGAAACCAATAGTTTTCTAGAACAGAAATAGAAAACAGTAGCAAATTATATAACTTGCTTATTGCTTCGCGAAACGTATACGCGAAAGTAGAGAATCCATTGCAAAACCAGCGATAGGATTTTCGAAAGTTCGATTTTTATCTGGGAAGTCGGAAAGATATTTCCAATTGTGAGAATTACATTGGTTCTTTCTCGTTGTTTGTTTAATTTTTTATATTACCGAAAGGACCGAAGAAAATTTCGCGCAATGTATTGAAATCGTATTTTCGTGTTCTTCGCGTTGCTATTTTCCTCTAGTATCACGGTGCGCGATAGAAACGAGGGAATTCGTAGGATTTAGATGAAACAGAACGGTTGTTATCTAATCTTGGAGCATACTCCAGCTGCGACCACTTAAAAATATACGCTCCATTCGTTTCTTTTTCTTTTCTCGTTCTGCTACGTGGGACTGGCGAGAAAAAGGGAAATAAATTAAAGGATTTCCTCCAGGATCAGCCGTAATGCGAAAATTAAACGGAAACTTTACGACGAACCGATGTATTTTAATTTTTTGCTAGTCATTTTTATTTCTCCGAAAGCAAAGTTTCACCGTCGAACCATCGTCCGTGAAAATTCATCGACGCTGAAAATCTGGAACGGAAGCTCGAATTGTTCGCGTTCATGGATTATATACATATATATATATTTTAACGCAGCTTCTCTGCTTGTTCGAAGAGGAACTTTCTCATCGCCGAATTTCACTCGAAGTTGATCCGTTGTTTTTCGTAAACAAGCAGAACCATGAGCGAACGATGGGTGTTCGAGCGAAAGATCCAGTTTCCAGACACTTTCCTATAGTTCCTTCCTATCTCATCGTCTATTCTTCGCCTATTTTCTGGCCGAATTTCTCTCGCGATGCATACCGAACAAGGCGAAGTTGAAAAACTCCTGGACGACCGAGTTTCCCCGTCTTCGTCGTTTATTATCCGGTCTATCTTTATTTTCTTTCTCCTTGTTGCTTTTCAGTGTTAAACATTTTTTTTTAAAACGTGTATTCAACTGGTTGCCGTTCGAAAGGGTTGCTGCTCGAAAAGTTTAATAAACGAGCCATCCAGTCGTTCGTTCCCCTCCTTTTTCTTACCCCTGCTGTCTCGTTTCCAGGGTAAAAGCGAGAATCACCCCTTTCTCACCCTCTTTCTCTCTGTTCGATTCGTTGCCTTCCTCTACGTCGTTCCTCGTCTGTCCCGCAGCTTTCGACTGTGGGACACGATCGATCGATACCCATTCCCCAGAGGGAGGTAAATTTTCGCACGGCAACAAGATATATCCGGAAATAGGCCCGCGACATTAATAGACACCGGCAACGTGGTAACACCTTTCTCATTCCGTCGCTCTTGCGGTATGATCATTTTCCAGGGCCGTACATTCCATTAGAACAATTCATCCCCGTTTTTCCGTCGGGAATTCACGGTACCTCACGAGGAACGATGCTACCAATTCGGATTTCATTGACTGACGGGCTGAAATCGTTGATAAATTGCGATTGTGCCCCTTTGTATTCGCGATGGGCTATCATTTTCTCTATTTGACACCGGAGAATTGTTGTATCTTTTAACGAACAGGTATCAGGAAATAGGATTCCTATAATTTCCAGTGTCAATTGAATGGAACAAAAGGAAATACAATCCCTAGAATTTCCAAGTCATTCTGTGTAACAGAGAATCGAAGTAATCATCCAACTCCTAAATCCTTTAAACGAATGCAAATATGACCGAAAAATCTTTAAACGAATTCGCGTTTCAATACGATCGATAGCCTTTCACACCCGAAATTTTCAGGGTTCGATATACTTGTGCATCCTCGATCGAATTCGGGTAAATGTAGCTCAGAATCCATTCGATAAGATCGAGTGTATTTTCGTTTCGCTCGTAAAAGTTGCAAGCTGTAAATGCAACTTTCCCCGCGGTGTTCATGTTTGAATTCATATCGCATACGGAGGTAGTGTGCGTCAAACCGGAGCGTAGAACGTCAGGATCGCATCGATTTATCGTTCTCGCCATGGTCGGCGGTTTTCGCCGGAATTCGAACTAATAATGCGACCGAAAACAATATCGCGAATCGTAATTACGACGAACCGTGTGCGAACATTCTGCGTATGGCAGGTTATTCGTTATCGAACTTGGTGGTTTTGTTACCTCTGCTCGTATCCCGCGCACATTTTCTCCACGCGATAGAAATAACAATCGCTGTTGCATTGGGAAATATTCTAAATACCGTGATCGCGGAATGTTGCTCTCGAATCGTAATTACGTCTTTTGGAAATTAACTAATATCGCTTTCTATCGGCATTGAAATGCAATTTTAATCGATCGAACCGTCCCAGCAAACGATTGTTCACCGATCTTTTATATAATGGAATTGTGTGTTTTTCTGTTGAACGTTGGTTACAGCTGGAAAAGCGTTGGGAGAACGAATTTTTAATGTACCGTGATCGTTACACTTTCGAAGGGGAAACGATAACCTTTGAAGGGATATATTGTTTGATAAACGACCATGTAAAAAGCACGGTCGAGTGTGAACTGGTTAATGAATGGCTGTAATTCTTTCTTTGTGAATCAAGTGGGTAATTAGAAACGAAAGATCGTTTCTTGATTACTGATACGTGGCTGGGAATGGGAACGTGTTGCCGATATTTATCAATTGTTTTATCGAAATATTTAATAAATAAAGAGAGTTTCTTTGTTCGGTGAATTCATTAGAGAACGCAATATCTAAAAATTTCTAATAAATCCGTCGTAGAAGATTTCATATATCAGTTCTATAAAAGTAAATTTATCGGGGAGCAGAAAAAACATAAAGATTTATGAAAGAATCCGATAACGCTTGTGCTCTCGTTTAAGTATTCCTTGTATCTTTCATCAGCGTGTAATCAATTTTTCCCAACCCGTAACATCCTTTCTAAAAATAAATCGATACTCCTTCAATTAGCAAGAGAATCTTGGATACATTCCTCGGCAATGATTATTCTAACCATCGAATGAAATAAAAGCCTAATAGTAGATTGTCTCTGGCTGGCTGGTAATGAAAATAACACTCGCGTAAAGATAGTGTGCGCGGTGGACACGCGTGTAACGCGTTGCGGCTCGAAGCGGGTCCGAGCGGTGAGCGTGCAAGAGCCGAGACGAATCTTTGAAAGGCCAGGTTGGGTAGTGCTATCAATAGTTCGTTCAAGTACCTACTGCTTTACCCTCCAACCTTTTACACACAGTGACGTAGGGAAAAGTAGTAGGGTCAGGCATAATGTCGACGTTCAGACAAAAGGGACGCACACCGTTCTACTCGAGTCGTGTTTCTTTGTCAGCTTAGCGTTGGGAAAGATCGAGGTAACAACCATACCGGAAGGCTTCCCGGTGTCACGATTTTACGCGTCGAACGGAAATAAAGTAGCGACGTTATTGGAACAACGGCGAAAGGTCAGGGGGAAGGTTTTAAAACGAGCCAAAAGAGCATTCACGCGACGCGTGTTTTATGAAAATATGACCCGAGTCGTTTTTCTCCTGCGATCCATAGATTTACGGTCGATGAAAGTTGGCGTCGTTTGTCAAGTAAAATCGAGCGGAACTACGGAACGGTGCAAAGCGTGCGACGGAAGGTGAGGGTGTCTGTTCCTAGCTCAACTTCCGAATGGATATTTTATTTCGCGAAAGGTGTTTCGCGAGTTTGTCCCGTGGAAAGTCACGTAAATTTTCGTGGACCAGACGGCAAGGAAGTTGGAAGTAACTCCAGCGCCAGGAAGTCGTTTCGAGAGACGACGTAATAGCATTTTAGCGATATCGAGCGGACTCGCGTTAACTTGCGTCACTAGCAAGCGGGGTGCAGAAGGTCGTCGAACTTTAAAACCCGTGTCCGAGTGCTCTAGAAACCTCGAATTCGACCGCGAGGATTCGTTGCACCCTGGATTATTTTTCGATCGAATTTTCCGTTCCCCTCCTACGATCAGGCATCCCCAGACGGATTCTATTTACGGGAGAACGAGTTACCTTGCTTTTATCGTCAATAGTTTCGACCAGGACTTTTTTCATTCTTCAGACACATTGTACAATGAATGTTTTATTACAGCTGTTTAATTGGGTATATCGAACTCTGTGCGATTTAATTATCTAACGTTTGATTTTTCAAGTGTTTTTGATTTGAAAAACTGGTAATTTGTTTCCAATAATTAACTAGAAAATTCGTTCGATTTGAAACGATTAAAAAGCTTTTTTACACTTCACCGATCCTCTTTCGAACAGTTCGTTACGAACAGAGTTTCCGGCGCAACGAATCGGCAATTACAGCGGGGCAAAAGGAGAACGGGACGGAATTAAATTCGGATCGGGCTCGCGATTC
This sequence comes from Osmia lignaria lignaria, assembly GCF_051020975.1. NCBI lineage: Eukaryota > Metazoa > Arthropoda > Insecta > Hymenoptera > Megachilidae > Osmia > Osmia lignaria. Next base: position 7,863,874 of record NC_135033.1, on the reverse strand, counting down.
GTCCGAGAAGAATTCGATTCGAGCACCTTTTCGCGAGCCGGTTTGCGAATCGCCAGGTGTTTCAACACACGTCGTTGAATTTTCGTTACGAGCACGTTCCCGCGAACGGACCAGAACGAGTGACCTTTCAAATGCTGGCCGACTGTTCCGAAAACCTCGAATCCCCAAGCGAAATCTCGCAATCGATCTGTTACCCGATCAAATCCGCTCGTTCTGCTCGTTCCGCTCGACTGATCGTTAAATCGCCTGTCCGACCGTTTCCTTGCAAATTTATTTCGGGAAAATAGAAAATTCGCCGAGCGAATCGGCGACGATAAGAATTCTTCGCGACTTCCGCTACCAATTCCTACTTAATTTGCAAAACGGAAAAGCGCGTTAAAATTGCAACCAATGCATTTTAGATGTACGAATTCTTCTATCGAAGAGATGAAAAAAGAGATAGCAACAGAAAGAGCAGACGGGATGAAACGCGAGGGGAGGTTTCGTGTAATTTCGATCGATTCGCGAATGGACGAAACGAATTTGCAGGCTCGTCGCGTCCGTCGCGATTCGCGCAACCGTTCCTCGCGAAAACGGATCGATCGACGAACGGTTAGCAAAAGCGTCGGGTACAACGACCGAATTAATAACAATAACTCCGCGAGGTAGCTAGGCGTGCGAAAATTTATTGCCAATTTTCTTAGCTCGACGCGAACTTTCCTTATGATGCAACGGCACGGAAGCCGGGGGTATCTGGGTCGAGATTGAATTCAGATTCACGAATTAAAATGACCGGCCGATTGAGAAGTTTATATAAAAATAAGGATCCATTAACTTAAATGATTTACAGCGAGGAATCATTTTTTTACTCGGATAGTTTCATTTCTCCGCCACCGCGTCCTTCCACCTGTTTTCCTGTTCTCCGCTTCGATTTCCTTCTGCCCTTTCTTCCTAGTTCTCTCTCGCTCTTCCTCGTCGATATTTTTTTGTGTCTTTCACCTTCGTTTTTTGCACTGTACCGAGGCATCAAAGCTTTGTCGGCGCGTTGGCCGGAACAACGAGCAGATTCGAAATTAGCACGGCCCGATGGAACGGAGAGAGACGGCTCGACGTTTCCATCCCCCGAAGAGCAGCCGCTCGAATCCTACCTTTCCCTTTTCCAGGCGCCATCGAGTCTTCCTCGAGGGCCTTTGCACTCCTCGGCTACGTCATTACCACGTTAATCGTTCTACCCTTATCGGTGCAGGATAGAGAAAGAGAGAGGCTATCGATCCTCTTCGAGGTATACGCGAAGCCACGCGACCAACGCTTACAACCCTCCCCCAAGCCTTCCAGGGTGGTCGTCGACGACGATATATATATATATATATATATTTCTTACGATAGGCGGAAGAAAACCGTTTGAGATATGCCCTTTGTTTTTCTCGACCCGGTAAATTACTATCTGTGCGGGGCATTGTTCGATCCTCGTGGCGGATACACCTTTTTTTCTCCCCCTCGATCGGAGAAGCGGAAAAACTGGGAAGCGATAGTAGAAAAATATCGATGGCTTCCGGTTGCTTCGGGACGAACCGTAAGATCGTGGCGTTAACCCCAGTGGAATGATTATTGGTTAGCGCTAACCGATGCTAGGAGATTAATTTAATTAAATTGTTACGTAGCGAGGGGTGAAAGAGGATTCCGGTGTTGCGTGAGGATGAATTAAATTGAGGGAGAGCTACTTTAGACAGGGTAATAAATGGAAACGGAATTGAGAATATCAGTAGAATGACGTAGGTGTCGCGACAGTCGATGTGTTAAATAAGAATAATTATTGATTATAAGAGCTTAATTGCGCGACTATTTAGTGACTGCATAACACAGTATGAACTTCGTTAACAGCCCATTTCGAATTATAACTTAAAGAAGTTTCCTCTTAATTTCCTTCAGTCATGGTGCTCGGTAACTCCGTTCAATTTAACCGAGAATATTGATAATCGCATTTCACTGAGACACCAGTCGTCGCATTTCAAGTTCGAAACACTCGAAGGAAACTGAAGTTATAGCGTTAGACTGGCATTTTCGTTGCACCGCAGAATTTCCAAGGAGAAGTTGGACTCTGGTCGGGAAACTTCGCTTACGGCGGACCTCAAAGAAGTTGCCTCGGCCAATTTGAAACTTTAATGAGTTTTTATCAAAACGATCGTAATTCTCGAGTCTCTCGAGGATATTATTTTCCGGAAGAATTTCCATCGTCCGAGTGTGAAAAATTCTCGCGTGACGATCGTTACATCTTTTCGTAGCCGGAGGATAGATCGTTAAATTCATGCTTGACGAAAAACTTTCGTGACATACGTGAGAAACAATACGTTCCATCGTTCAGGATCGATATCGTTCTCGGTTCGATCTCACGTTCAAGCAGCTTCCGGTGTTCACGTGAATCGTCACGTACTCGGACGTCTTCGAACGCAGACGATGACTGCGACGTCCTCGATGATTGTCAGCGCACGAAGGAAGTCCCTTACGCACGCGGCTCGCATACCCGATGTTCTACACGAAGAAGAATAGGCAAGAAGCGGTGCTCGTGACCGGTAAGGTGAGCCAGGATCGGGGGATTTTTTTTTTCTTGAAAACACGATGCCTGTCTGCTGAATCGTAATGTTAGAAAAATTGATGTTGGAACGTTGTTTGTCATCAACTCTACGGAAACGTGCGTATCTTTGACTGAAGAATGATGACTTAAAAGTTTTGCAAAATGGTACTTGTGTCGCATCAATTTGAAGCTTGAATTTCACAAAAATAACTGTATAAAGTTTTCATCAATATTCTTAATACACAATGATTGATCGTTACTCAAAGCAAACGATCATTTTTACGGAGATACTCGTCTTGTTCTGAATATCAAAAGAAAATCTGATCATACGCCCAGAGAGAAGAACTTGGAAAAATAAAGGAAACAGGAGGAATAACGAATCACAGTTGCATCGAGTTTCCGGAAAGGAAAACCGATAATTCTCCCGGGTGTGTATTCTTCATCGTGGCCCGATACCGCAAAAAGGAAAAGCTTTGACACCTCGGCACACGTGCACCGACCGAGAGCAAAGCTTGCTACTGGTCTCCTAATATCCTATGGGAGGCTGTGCCCGCCATCGGTTATAATCCTCGGAGGATATAACTCTTGGAACGGCTGGAGGGTGAGTTCCGTGCACCGGACGTTCTTAACGCCCGAATCGAACGGGACGTTGTCGAAGGAAACGATAGAGATAGAGGCGAAGCACGGGGAGGAAAGGAGATCGGTAATCGCCGCGACTTAATGGTGGAATAGGCGGTAAATTAAAAGTAATCGCGGAACGGTCGATTTCCTGTGGCTTCTGTGGAGGATGAACGAAGCGAAGCGATGGAAACCGTGGCACAGGCCAGAATAGAATAATTCAGTTATCGACCTCCCTTTTCAAAGGGTAATTGTTTATCATGAAATCGAAGAATTTATAGATTCTTTAGAAGATTTTCCATCTACTAAAATTCATCAAATTCGAATCAACGTGACATTTTCTTTCGTACCACGTTACGGTACCATTCTCTATCCCCTTAAATCGACGAATAGCTCTTAATATCTGCCTCGGACGTTTCAATTGCTCACTCTCAAAGCAGAGAAAAGAAAATAGAATCTCCATCAACAGGACGTCGCAATAAATTTTCAACGGTACATTGCACCCGTTGTTCGAACGCCGAAAAATTGGAATCGAAGCTACGAGGCAGCTGATTAAAAGGGTTCCTTGCTCGTTAAGAAATCGTTGGTGACCTTCGGTCAACTCCTTCGGGATAGGTCACCGATTCGTTGGTCAGGATCGGGATCTCGTTCAGACGAACGATTTTCCAAGCCGTAGACGTTTCTCTCGGTCGGTTGGCAAACGGGAAAGAAAAGAATAGGGGAAAAAAGACGACGAAAAGGGCGGGCCATTTAACCGCGGAACAGGGTCAAGAGCTTTCCGCGATTCTGCTTCCAACTTTCCGCTCTTTGGGGATTAATAGAGCGTCCCGTGGGAAAACGGGAGTCGTTGCGTTTCTAGAAAGAGAGAGAGTTCAGTTAGTCGCGTTGAGAATGAAATCGCTGCGTGGAAACAAGGAATTAAACTTTATCTCTAGCTCCTCGATGGGACGATGCGAGAACATCGTTGGCGAGGAAATGTGACCCTCGAGTGCTCGTTCAGATTTCGTGTCTTACAGTTTGCAACGAGATCCTCGAGCACTGTTATTACTGAACAGTTTGTGTTCGATGGATCCTCTGATTAGAGGTATTTAACCCCTTATCTCGCGGCTTGTCGTACATGGCGCAAAGGAGATTTTCATAAGTTCATGTGGTGCATCTTCGGCAGGTGTAATTCTTGTTTTAATATTATTTGAAATAAGTGTATCGACTTGTATAGCGACTAATAAATCGTCGTATCGAATCTCTCCAAAGTGCGGAACATAGTTCCCGCGTCCGAAACACCGGTCCCACTTCTCAGCTTGTCCGTGCCACGATTTTTCTATGATGAAAATCTCTCGGCCGAAGAGAAGACGGGAAACGTTCGCGAGGAAAACTGGTGGAAAAGAGGAAAGCCGAAAGAAGTCTCCTCGATTCGATTGGGAACTTGTTGTGTCGACGGCTGAACGATGAGAGTCTCGAGCGAGAAGCCGACCTCTTGGCCGGCTCGATATATTTTTCCACCAGACTGTGATTTATGGCCGACTACTTGAATGGAATTAATAGAGATTATATGCCTGATGCATTTATAATGCATCGTTTCTTTTTCTAATATCAATCTCTTTCAACGACGCACCAGATGCGTCGTCGACTTAAACTTTTAAATAGACGACAAAATCAAATATCCTTTATTTATTCGGTAGCGTGCCTTATGGTTACGCCCATATGGCGCGAACCTTTCTCTCTCTCTCTCTTTTTTTTTTTTCGAACGGAACATTAGCATGGGGAAAAGGGTTAAAGGCAGAGGCACGGATCGAGCCGTTCTCGCGGCTAACGACGCCTATTCTTCGGCCCCTGAGAAGCGATGGCCACGTTGACCCGGCTGTTTCTCGTGACTCACGGATGTTCCGTGACTTAGTCACAGAGTCGACGGTACGCTTTGGGTACCTGCTACGATGCTGAACGAGGTCGACGTTCGCCTCGGAAACACAAATCGGCCATCGATCTGTCGCGATCGGATCTACCTCGGGCTTGATCCGTTATCTGCCTCGATGGATCGAGTCCGCACAATCGAGATGGTAAATCCCTCTCCCCTAGAGAAACGTACCGACAATGTACACTGTAGTCTATCATTAGGTGAACGTAACGCTCGTCGCGTCTCTTGTGAATCGCTTTGGATCGGCCGCTGAACGGCGATAAAGATCTTCGGGATAAGGAGAGCTGCGAGTATTCTTTGATGCCTGGACAGGAAGGTTTGATTTGTAGGAGATGCTTGATGCTGATCTTGGTGCTGGAATTCTTTCGTTCTTCCAACTGGGACAGTTTTCAGCACGTCAAATATCAGTAATAGCAATTATTTTATTTTATTTTAATTGACGAGACAAGTCCCGGGATACATAAATGAATATTATAAAATTTTACAACAGCAGGTGACGAAAATTATATTGTATATTATTTCATTTTTCATTTGAGCCCGATGTATTTCAACTTAATCAAGAACAAGATGTATTTCGAAACAAAGAAAATAAAAATTACACTTTGAATGGAACATAAAACGCATTATTTTAAGCATGATAAAAAAATAGAATGACCCAACATATCCACAGTCCTATTATCCATTATTATTTTTAATAAATAAAATTTTCAAATCGTCGTATATCGCGCGATATGAAAATGATTTCCATAAAGAACGCGTAAAGCTTGGCTCGTCGGAAATGGGCGAGCATGGAGGAAAGTAAAAAAGTGATTTATTGATTTTATACAGTCGACTAGGAGTCTCGAGTTACTATTGACTTTTTCCTTACGAGCATAACTCCCACGAATGGTTGGTAGAGGTGTTCCAAGCACGAGGGAAGCCCTTCCATTTCATAATCGATAAAAAGGCCCTAACGCTTTCTCCTATTTATAAGCCTCGTGTCGATATCTATGCTAGGAAATTCGCCAACGGGCTTAATCAGCCGCTTTGAGGATATAATTGAGTTGCTTTTACAATATTAACCCAAAGTTAGTTGCATACCCCGGTACCCTTGTAAATTTCATCCTCGAACTTTGCAACAATTAGAGAGTAAAGGAGAACAAGCTTTGCTTTCCGTGAAAGCTGTCTGTCAATCATCATCTAAATTATTCAAATGTCAAAATAATGCAACTCTTATTAATCCTGAAAGTACTGATTTCTCAGAAAGAAACTTTTGCATTTTCTCCTCGTCATACTTTAATCCTGTATCATTTAAAATTTATCCTAGATCTTTCCTCCGAGTAGAACGCAAACTTCTTTTGCAAATTCGTTCTCGAATACTTTCCGCGAGCCTCTGAAAAATTCCAATTTACTTAGCCGCGCAAAAGTAAGGTTCGTCCTGAAATTTGTCGAATTAAAAATTGAAGGAAATCGTTGGAATTTCCCTCTCTAATGAACGCAATATTTAAAGTTTCACGGTAACGAAGCAATTTTCGAAATAACAAATTTATTCGTTCGATGCAGAATTAATTACCGAGCCGTTAGATTGACGCGAAGTAGAAAGCTGGTGTGGACATTGAGTTTCATTAGACGAACTGCCGAATACTAATTGACGACGGCGGTTTTTTATCTGTCCGTATAGTTACGGATGGAATTAATGAATTCGTTCTCTAAGATCGTAACACGCTTTTTCACCGCGTGTTGAAATTAATTGCAACTCGGAAACTCCGCAGATAAATAGTTGGAGGCGTTGAAATCACCTGAAATCCTAATCGTCGAACCGTGAATTTTTACACGTGTCTTCATTAATCTTCCTGGATTACATTAAATTGAAGATAATGATTTGGTGTCTAATTAGAGAGCAGTGTAATTTTTCAACTTCCTCAAATTCTAGGGCAGAGGGATCGAGAAATTGAATATGATCGAAGTTCATCAGAGTTTAAATACAATGGATTTTGTACGACCGATAAACTTAGAGAAACATAGATTTTATTCAACGATGCGGAACAAAGAATCCCAAAGGAAGAGACTTCGCTCAGCTGGGCTCCTCTTTGGGAGTGAATCACCTCCGATGCTTATTCATTCAGAATGCGAGTGTGCCAGAAACGAGCCGTGTAAATTTCTGCTGAAATTCAGGATTCTACGATACGTGTACCTTCGGCTGAAATATCGGCTCACCAGGATACTATTATATATAAAAGACGATTTTTAGAAATCTGTCTAAGCTCGTTCCGAATTCTTTTAAAATAAAAATGTATATCAAAACGTCTACCGGGGATGTCACGATTCAAAGGGTTAAATCGAACATGGTAGCATATCTTCTCGACCCGGATGAGAGTCGAGGATTCGGTCGAGCGACGTCGACAGTCGTTACGGAACGAAGCGTAAAATAATTTCCTTCTCTCTCTCGTATCTCCTTGTGTTTCCACGCGAAACGAGAAACGATCGATCGAGAGATCTCGCGATGGATTCAGAAAAAGCACGTGGATGAACGCGATGCATCTTCTTACGAAGATCTTTGACCCCGTTCGAGGTTGACGTCACCGGTGGATTTGCGTCAGGGCTCGTTTCGAAGGTCCAAGGGCCCATTCAAGGAAGAGAGCGCGATGAATTTCGACTCGTTTGTCGAGCAATGTAAATTACCTGGACGAAGGTGGAATATTCAAACGGACCTTTTTCCTTTCACGACCCTCTTTCAGCACTTTGAGTGCCACACGTTTCTGTTGGATCGTTTGAATCACGTTTAACCTTTATCGTGCAAGTTCACGTGAACATTTTTATAATGCACGAATCGTCGATGAAACTCTTTTTCCATTCCGCTTCGTTCCGGGATACTTATTTTGTAATTTCATTTCCATTTCGAACCCCACCGTTAATTAGCACAGTTGAAACGAAGAAAAAGTAGAGCGAAGTTAAACGAAAAATATAGCTGAATAAATCTGGATAAGTGAAACTTTGAAAAATCCTTCTGCAACTTTCTTGCCACGCTTACCGGTAGAATGCTGCGTGAATACGGTTTACTCGAAAACAAGTTGGTCGAGGAAAAAGCGGTGAATTTTTATACCCGGCAAATTTTATCCGTCTAGCAAAGAGACCATGAAAATTTCCACGAAACCACGCTCCTTAGTCAGTGCAGCTTGAACCAGCGTAACTAATTATCCGCGACAGGAAGTGTACAATCGCTTGGAACCGAGTATTTTTGTTTCTGCCCGCTTAACGAATCACTGGCCAACGTCTGCAGACCAATAGACCGGCTATTATTCATCAACTTGTGACATCGTTTCCGACAGTCGACGGATCATCTTCTGGTGTTCTACTTTTACTTGTAATCACGTCGTACGCAAAGTAACGAGCGTCTGGACGATGATTCATTAACCCTTCCGCTCGAAATACGACATTCTCTCATATATTTTTTTCAACATTTTTCTCCATTGTAAAATACAACGCTGGTTATTATTCATTCGCCGTTAAAATGATACCCTCGCGAAAAGAATTTCATATTTTTTCGCTCGGCTAAAGCTGAAAGGTAAAAGAGCTCGTGAACAGTAGCGACAAGGGTCGCTTCCAACGGCATCGAATTCAGAGATACCCCTAGCGTCGAGGAAAATTAGGGGTTGCAAGAAAGACAGTCTCTCCCCTTGACTTGGTTTCGAGAAGGGGACAGAAACGTAATTTGCAACGCCTTCGTAGATGGCCCGTTGCTTTCTGTATCGTTGACTTCGTCTCGTTGGTTATCGAAATGGCTGCGTGTTTCGATCATGCGTCTTCTTCTGGTAATACGTATCTGTTTCTTTTGCTGATCGATAATTCATGTAAATCCGGCTGCTTCCCTCGTCGAATGATTCATCCTCGTAAAGGATTATATGTGCAGACATTCTGTACATTTTATTACTTTAAATCAGAGTTTCATCGAGATATCCTTTACTTAATTTGATTAATGTAAACGAGAAACGAAGGAAAAGAATCGATGAACTAGTTTTCCCTCTTACCTTAAACCCCTTTAACCTGAATGCAGACAGTGCAGTCCCTGCTCGAGTCGTAAAGTGAAATGTTAACCTGAATTTATGTCTCGCGCGAGATAAATCGGTGAATTTATTAAAGGTGCACCCATTGAATCGAATCGGAAACTCGTATCGTTTACGATCGATTACCCTCCGGTGCTCGTCGGTTCTTCAAACTTTTATCGCGTCAACATCGTGAAATTTAATGAGTTTTTATTTGTCTTTAACAATTGAATATTATCCAGTTATTATCAAAAGGGTTACCAATTCCATCGTAACTGGGTTTCTTTTAACGAACGTCGGTCTAATGGTCACGCGAGTAAATTATTTGCTCGGTACGATTCATCATCGTGTAATCGTGTTTCGTGCACGAGTTCTGAATGTAGAGAATTCATTTGTGCATCGAACAGAGGGTGATTCGTCTAGGTGTACGCCCCTGCAACGCAATAACGTCCGATCGGCCACCCCTGAAACGAGCGCGAGCGGTTGCAAGAGCCCCGAGTAGAAGGGTGGAAGGGCGTAGTCCCGAAATCACGTGCTTCTATATATCCATTCGAGAAGACGATATTCGAGGGTTCGAAAATAAGCCCGACAAATCTGCGGGGGGTTTGTTAGACTCTCGCGAACGAACGGTCTACGTAACTGTTGTGCCCGCGATAAAACTGGCCGGATTATCCGTCCGTTGCGGGGGTGTGTGTGTATTGCATTGAAAACTCTCGGTAAAAGTATACATTCCTCGGTAAAGAAAACAAACGGGAATGTTTCCACATTTTCTTGGCTTGTTTGCGAACTCCGTAAGTGGTTCCTTCTTTTCTTTTTCAACAATTTAGATTCTTGTTTTGATATTCGTCGCGGGGATGAAATACGGGGTGATTGTTCGGACGGGGGTAATATTTCAGAAGGAAGGAATGATATTAGGGAGAAAAATGATGCGAGGGAAAGATTCAGATTATGTTTCAGGAAATTGAAATAAATCTTTGAAATTGTTGTTAGTTAAAGTAACTCGACCGATTTTAACCCTCTATGTATTGCATTCTGTTCCTAATTGGGAATTTAAATTTCAAATGTTCTATAGTAAATTAAGTAGACAATACTGAAGACTCTGAGTTGGTTCCAAGTGGGAACATTGCGCAATTTTCTAATAAAATTTCATTATTTATTTCATAACCACACTCATTTTTAAGTAGACTAACAGTCATATATCTTTTTTTCAACTCGTCATAAAAATTCATGCAATATAGGGTTAAAATAAATTTTTTACGTTAAATGTCCATGCAATATGTAAAGAATCACCCGTTCGAGCCAGGAATATTGTTTAACATTCCGTACACGCGAATTGCCTCACCATACGAAGCTGTTAATCATGCAGCGACAGCACACCATAGCCGTGACATCGTAACCCAGCCATCCACCGATTAAGCAAAAGGTTCCGAGCTTTGGCAAGCGGCTCGTTTAACGCTCGGCATTGTTCACTTTTCTTTTCACCATGAAAAACTTCACTGTTCCCTCCCATTGGATGCACTTTCCCTCGTTTTAATCCTTGCGTATTGTCGGGAGGACCTCCGGTGCCCCTGAAAATAGCGGCAAAGTGCGTTAGTAGGATGTTTTAATTCGTCTTTGTCAATGGTGCAACGAAACGTCGCCATTGTTCGTCACATAAAAGCCCCATCAGATAGCGAGTATATACGGACCACCATCGTGGGATATCGACCGTCTACTCGGTCTGTACATGTGTTTCCATGGTGTCTGTGTACGACAGGGCCAACAGAGAGGAAAGGATATCGTCCCAATGCTGGTGTCCTATGAAAACGTTACTTTACTCGCGCCATGGTGTCCTCCATGGGGTTCGTCGTAGGGTGAGCTTTAAGCTTGCGATATCCAAATCGAGGAACCTTGCAGTGGCCATCGTGTTATGTTGAATATCCAAGACAACCCTTCGGGCTGTTTAATTAAAAACTTGTGCCACTGCGATATGGCATATTTTGATTAAAGGAAACATTTTTTGGCCCGTCAAGTTTTCCTGCTCGTCCGAGGGACGTTTCTGCGGGTTCCTTTGTCCACGAGGGAAACACTGTTGGCAAGCATTTTCCATCGCATCGATAACGTTTGGGGTCGTTGCCGAGGGTTGCTGAACACGATGGACTTGCTTTAGGGGAAGTAAATGATGGTGGTGCTTTCTCGGATACTTATTGGAAGCTTAGCAGTTGTTGCTTTGGACATTTTTGTTCGCATCGAGGTCTGATTACGTTTCACGTTTTCACGACGACGGAATAATTAATTCCTTTAATGAACGTACAAATATATCACCGGATTGAATTCGTGCGACCATTTAAAAGCGTCCACGAAAAATCTGAATTGCTGATTAATTGAGTTATCTTTGAATCGGTTGAACGCGATTTAAACACACGTATAAATCACAGCCACGAGGCTGCTTTCGCGGTTTTAGTTAAATCCACACTGATACACCGGCCAGGAGAGAAAACATAAATACCACGGCCAACTCGAGCCTCCTTTTTTTTATTTTTTCTCTCCATCCAGCTCGATTCAGGGCGGAAAGCAATTGCCACGGTCCCTCTCGCGCGTTATTAACGAGAAATATCGAAGAGAACCGCATCCTGAATTACAGTCGGAGAAATTACACGCTCGAGCGTGTGGCAAGATTAAGTGTCGCGTCTATATTAAGTGTCCCTGTTCGCGAATATCTCATCCAAAATTCATTGATGTCACTTTCGAACTCCATTTGCATACTCGATTCTATGAATAAGAACCTTTGTTTGAATCCCTTCGAGATCCATTAAGGATTTTCTCCATTCCTAGAAGTCCTTAATAAATTCGCTTAAAATTATCTGTTTTTTTTTTTTCAACTTCTACAAAATTATTTCTATCGAAAAACGATTGTTTTATCGCGAACAATTAAAACCGAGAGAAATTACGATCGTTTCGCGAGGAATTCCACTGTCTCGGTTAACGCGAAAAGTTGAAAATATTTCCACCGGTCGCTTCTGAAATAACAAGCTCTCCTGTGGAAACTTGAAATTCTCCAGTTCGTAATTACGTACAGTGTAATGGTGTGTCATAGACGACAGAAAGCATCATCGTATTCCACTAAACGAGGTCTCTAGACACGGTCTAAGTTTATTTATTCTTATTATCGTTTCGTGTACACATTAAAATCGTCGCATCTGTTTATTTGAAAAACCAATTTAAATCAGGAATATGATCCAACACAATTTTCCGAGATGGTTTCTTATTTTCAGAAAAAAAAATTTTATATTCCTTGGAGTCTATGTGTACCTCTTTAAAATGATTTAAAGTTACATAATTCTGTTCCTTCAAATGCTAACAAAGGATAATAGAAACTAATTTACATTTTTCCGTGACCGTGTTAATTAGAGAAAAATGCTTTTCTTTCGGTGGTATTAAGCGTTTTCGAATGAGAACAATCGCCTAGTTAACGTTCCTATTGCTGCCCCCTGTTACGCTCATTCTAATTTAGCATGTTACTCGGAAACGCTGCTTGCATGCCTGATTTGTCTCGCAACACTGGAAGGAACACGGTAAAGAAGATGCATGGGGTAGAAAAAAAGGGAAACGAGAGAACGCCCTAAAGTCTTCTTTAAATACAACGTGATCGATGATCCAAACGGAGGGGTCTCAGTGTTTAGTGAAAACAGTTTCATAAAATCGTTCGAAATATTAGGTCTGTGTCCAGAAACTTTGCTCGTTTATTGTAGCCGTCGTGGATGGAGATAATAAAACCTGTCCGCCTTTAATCTTAATCAGACTTTATGTATGGAGCTACCTATGTACAAAGAACTTTTCTTGTTTATACAAGGTATTTCTGATCTGATAGTCTAACCAGAAGGGAGAATGAATCTAAATGGAAAAATGAGTCAGAAATATAGAGTGATATTTCTTCCTGCGAGGTTTCATTTCTGAATCAAAATTCTTATATTTTAAAAAGACCGCTAAAACAAGTGGCGTCATCTTCTGTCTGGTGCTAGAAAGAAGCTTTTTTGTTCCACCGATAGGGAGCGCAAAAAATATATTTTAAAAGCGCCCTCTAATGAGAAAAAGGAGAACTACGAATCGATGTATTTTTTGCGCTCCCTATCAGCGAAACAAAAAAGCTCATTTTTAGCATCAAGTAGATGGCGCCACATGTTTTAGCGGTTTTTTAAATATAGGAATTTAAATGAATTTTTAACAGGGATTTATTAATAGTACGCTATTGTTTAAATAGATATATACTAATTTGATTTCAGGTGTGAGGGTTTAATAAACACGCGATGGAGAGAAGAAAGTGATGCTGAAAATCGAAACGGAAGCCTCCGTCTTTCGAAATCGTGTTCACCATCGGAGATGGAGACTTTCCTCGGGGCACGTATCGAAATAGAAGGCGCTTAGAATCTCTGGATCTAAAGGGGAACATCGAGCACGGGGTCCAAAATGGGCAAGTGTTGCAGCAAACGGCAAGAGCCGCAACCCCTTGGTGAGTAACACGCACCCCAATTATTCTCTTCTACAACTACTCTTCTCTGCTTTCAATCTTTTATCATCTTTCTCTAAACTAAACAATGTCCTAATATTAATGTTCGGTCATTTACATTCATTCGTAAAGTCATCTGAAATTTAGTGTTCATAAACGAGGACGATTGAAATCGGTTAAATCGTCCGGCAAAACCCAAAGTCAGTGACCTAAGGAAGAACATTCATCACACTTTCGGGTAACAAATGTTGGTTCCATTATCCAGGTTACAAGAAAGCAGACACAGGACTAAGCTCAAAGCATAGCAATGGAGGTTCCTTGGACCGGTACACCGCTGACCCAAATCAAAGGGGTGTGCAAGCAAGAGCGGATATTATTCGACCGAGGCCAACACCTTGTAAGCTACAGATTCCGCATCAACCCCGTAAAACAAGCTCGCCTGTCGTTAAGCCTGCATGTGTGTATTTTATGTTACATTTTTTATTTTATTTCCTAGCATAGTGTATCTTAAGTTTACCAAATTAAATTTATTTATAAGAAATATTTCATTTCTTTTTCTTAATTAATTTCGTTGCTTAATCGAGGCTTGCAAGAAATATTAATTTCCATGAAACTTATGGCTGTGAAGAAATCAATTTATATGTTCCTTTTTTTTTTATGTTATCATTAACATATCGAAGACCATGAATTACAATTAGCTTCTATGTTTTTTATTTTAACCGTAACTAAAAACTGTAACTAATTCAGTTGCATATTCCCATTTTCGCTCGTGTAAATTGAATAAGTACCGTGAACAACTGTGTCGTGGCTACTTCCAACGTTTCGACCGATATTCTATCAATGTTTGCGGTTCGATCGCAACCGATACACCGGAGTCCGACAAAATTACGATTCATCTTGCTTAAATAGCTTCCATTTGGCGTTTCGTGTAAATTCTATTGTTCCCGATACAGCGCATTCACAGAGATCGAACAAGATCGTGGTAGCTCTCTACAATTACACTGCCCGCGAGAGTACCGATGTCAGTTTCGTGAAGGGTGATCGAATGGAAGTATTGGACGACTCGGAGCCTGACTGGTGGAAAGTTTTACACTTGACGACTTTACAAGAGGGTCTTATTCCTTGGAACTTTGTCGCCGTTGAACGTTCGGTGGAGAGCGAAGAGTGAGTACCAGTTACTTTAATCCTCAGAAGTAATTACAGGCGAATATACTGGTTGTCAGTAAACAGGGATTTCCGTGATTTATAATCATAGTTTCTGTTGTTAATTATAATGCTTCGTAGAATAAAGATCCTCTTTCCTTCTTTAGTTCGCGACGGCTTAATCTTTCTACCATTAATCCTCGCTTCCTTAAAACTGCTCTATGTACATCGTCGACGTTGTTCTCTTCCAGTTGGTTCTTCGAAAACGTCTCGCGTAAAGAAGCGGGTAAGTTGCTCCTTGTGGACGAGAATCCACGTGGAACGTTCCTGGTTAGACCCAGCGAGCATAATCCCAGAGGATACAGTCTGTCCGTGAAGGACTGGGAGGAAGGCAGGGGTCATCACGTAAAACACTATAAAATTAAACCGCTCGACAATGGGGGCTTCTTTATCGCCACCAACCAGACATTCCCCACTCTGCCGGCCCTTGTTATGGCTTACAGCAGTAAGTCTCCAATTTAACTGACTGATTCTGTTCACCATTGTAGATTTTCATTGAAATCCTATTCCTTCATGACAATTCAACTCGATGTTGCAGAGAACGCGTTGGGTCTCTGTCACGTGTTATCGAAGCCGTGTCCAAAACCACAGCCAGACATGTGGGATCTCGGGCCTGAATTGCGTGACAAATGGGAGATCAACAGGAACGAGATACAGTTGATACGGAAATTAGGTCACGGTAATTTCGGCGAGGTGTATTACGGGAAATGGAGGAACAAGATCGAGGTGGCTGTGAAGACGTTGCGACCCGGGACCATGTCGACCGAAGCATTCCTTCAAGAGGCTGCGATAATGAAACAGTTCCGGCATAGACACCTGGTCGCGTTGTACGCGATCTGCTCGAAAGAAGAACCGATCTATATCGTCCAGGAGTACATGTGTAACGGAAGTCTGTTGGATTTCCTTAGAACAGGGGACGGCAAGTACATGCAGTTCGAGGACCTGATCTACATCGCGGCACAGGTCGCCTCTGGCATGGAACACCTTGAGAGCAAACAGCTGATACACAGAGATTTGGCGGCGAGGAACGTGCTTATCGGTGAAAAGAATAAAGCGAAGATATGCGATTTCGGCTTGGCGAGGGCGATCGAGAACGACGAATACTGTCCGAAACAGGGGAGTAGGTTCCCTGTTAGGTGGACGGCGCCAGAGGCAATTGTATATGGGAGATTCAGCATCAAAAGCGATGTTTGGTCTTATGGTATCTTGTTAATGGAGCTCTTTACTTATGGCCAAGTTCCTTATCCTGGTATGTTCTTTTATAGCTTTTCCATTTTTTGAATTTTTGATAGGTAATATTTATAGACCATTGGAGGGTGAAATCGTCGTTTTAAAAATTCATTTTGATCTTCCAGGTATGCAGAGTCGTGAAGTAATCGAGCAGATTAACAAAGGCTATCGAATGCCTAAGCCATTGAATCACCCGCTGCCGGACAGCATTTATCGATTAATGTTGCAGTGCTGGGATGCTAGCCCCGAGAAGCGACCCACGTTCGAGTTCCTTAATCACTATTTCGAGTCATTTAACGTCACTAGCGAAATACCGTATCTCGAACCGCCAACAGACTGATACACAGCTCACATGCAGAGTCAGTACCTGGTACCGCATGGTCATTTTCACCCAGCGCACATCAACTGTGCCATGGAATTTTATGGTATTTATTGCTAGATCTCTGGCGAACATCTGGAGAAGCTGTTACCGTGTTCCCTTTTTTTTTTGTTTTCTTTTTTCTTTCTTTGTTCACACATCGCAGAATTTCTGCGCGAAGAAATGTATTCCAGAGAGAAAAGAAGGAGAAGAAAGAGAAAATTCATACAGGAAGGAAACAAACGGATATTTTACAAAGAAACTATGGTGGCGAGAATTTTATAAACGTTACCGAATATCTCAAAGCAATCGTTAAATGCTGCCAAAATTGAAGAAGTGTACTTTTTTCATTTCTTTCATTTCATCGTCATCGAGTAAGCATCTCAAGGACAATGATCTTGTGTGCCATGGAACTTTAGAAAAAAAAAAGAAAAAAAAGAAACAAGTATTGTATTGTACTTTGAAAAGTATTTACAAGACTTTGAATCTTTGTGACCAATCGTGAATAACTGCCGATTAAAATATCAAGTCAAACGTTACGACTGAAGATTTAAAAAAAAAGAAGAGTATAGAAATATCTCTGCCCGCTAACGTATCCAGTATCTATTATAGAATTTAAACAGGAGAATCGTTCATCGTTCGAAACTATTTAATAGGAATTTTCACAATTTGGAGAGTATATTAAAAATAACTGACGAAGGTATCGATTATCTAAGAAAAGTGTTTAGAAAATAGGAACGGAACCAGTTGAAAGCTAAAAAACTGTAGAGTTTTAAATGGTAGACGATGTAACCGATTATATTAGTCCGTCAACGTACAGATTACAGTGCAGAAAGGGAAGCATTCGCGCTGTACGTGTAATTAGCGCGATCACTTCTCATTGATCTCGAAACGATCGTAACTGATCTTTCCTATGATCCAAATTCTTCTTTCTTTTTTTTTAATACAACTCTTAAAAATCTAGATGCATCGTTTATGCGTCTAATGATCTTTTGATATGTATTAGAACACGATCACATTCTACGACAAAATAGGGGTAAACGAGATTTCGTTTGATTTCGAACGATACGTCGAGTAGGACAATATTTTGTACAAGAGATTAATACGCTTTACACGTGAAAAAAGGAAGAATACCTCTTGGGTATAATTTTTGTTCTATGAACAGTGTATTTTAACCCTTTCAACAGTCTACAAAAGGGTTCAAAAGCACGCCTTAATTTTTTCTTTTCTATACACGTCTTGTTATTTTTTACTGTGATTGCACTCTGTAAAGAAGGAAACAGAAAACTACCTGTTCGACGATGCGTCGGTAATATAGTTACGTAATTAAGCAATCTCATCGTTACGATAATCTTTTTCTTTTTTTAATTTCACCGAAGTGAAAAATAATGATTAATAAGAGTTACTAGTAACGGCGAATAAAACGTACGTTATACGATTGCAGGTCGCTAAAAAAAGCGACACGTCTTGGGGATCTATCGAAGAGAAAGGAAGTTAGAAATATTAATTGAGGTAAAGATTAAGTCATCGATGTTGCTCGTACAAAGTGTCTGAGAAATTGTAAATTTTCTACTAAACATACAAAAACAAAAAAAACGACAAGTTAGGGTAGATTCTAGGCAGTAGGTCGTGAGGGTAGGTATTGTAAAGTGTCCTCGGGGTGTGAAACGACGAAACGCGAATTTCTTTCCTTTTCGTAAATTTTTCATTGTACACAAGAATAAATACGGGGATCAGAGGGTTTCGATCCCGAGGATCTATCGTTGTCGTCGTCGTGGTCGTCCTCCACGGAACGTATCGTTAGACGTTAAGTCCCTAGGTGTACACCGAACTATGTCACGATAAACACGATGAGCCATTATGACACTTTAGATATTAAACGTTTAAGTCGATAAGAAGGGAAATAAAAAGTAACGAGAGACAGAGAATATAAAGAGCGTAAGTGAACGACAGAATGGAATTACGAGGAATGAATGAAACGAGAGATTATGCGTGAGTGTAGTGAATTGTTACACACCTGTGTCTGTGGGGTATCATTTCATTATTCTATTTTCTTTTTTTCACGCGCATCTTGCCGTGATGTTAAAAAACGAGCAATAAAATGTCGTGTTCTTCTTACACCCCGTAACTAGCGATAAATATTCGAGACACTCTATTGGAAATTGATTTCTATTTATAGCAAAAACTATGAAAGCAATACTACTATAGTACTTGCAATCAATAATAGATTGTAATATGAACTTTGAGTATGGAAAGGTCAAATGATAACATCATGCAACATTTCCGTCGAGGAAATATATTATAGGAACTTTGAATCACCATTTTCTGTATTTCTTAATCAACGATCATTTTCATAATCATCGATTTCAATGAAATAATTTACGGTTTACGCATGTATTGGAACACCGACATTCTATTGCCCCTTTATACATATATACATAGTATACTGATAATATAATGTTTTCTACTATAATTAGCGAGGCAAACACCATACGTTCGTTGTGTGAGTTGACTAATTTATTATTAATATAGAATGACGATGCACGTGGAAAAAAAGGCATCATGTTTACGTAGAGATTTAGAAGGTAGCTGTATTACGTCCAAGTAAACTTTTCTATGAGCGTTTTATACCGATCAAAACGACGTTGTTGTGTTTATTCAAGGGGAATGATCACTTTTTAAGGGTTTCGCTAGCGATCATGTTGTCGCCATAGTTTCGTAGAAGATACGTAAAAAGGGAAAATGGATACGATCATGCACGAATTCGATTTGTCAGTGTCCTGATTTTCTCCACGTTTGAATGTCACCTGTTCGCATACATCATTTCATCCGAGCAAGAAGAAAGAGAGTAGTATATTTAAATGTTAATATACTGGTAAAGGGCATCATGTGGCCTTTCCACTGGACCTAGAGACTGATATTGTTTAGACGAAGAACAGAACAGATTAACATTCGAATATATATGACGACTGTGTTCGACAAAATTAATTAGACCGATGAGACAGGTAATTGAAATCGTTTAGATAGCCTCAGGAAAAAATGACCATCTGTTCTGGGCGATCAAAAAATATTTCTAATACTACATAAAAATGTAAGACAATCAAAAATTCGAAATTCAAAATTTTAGAACGATCGAAGTCTTAAAATGAAATTTTGATAATTTTCACCTTTGCGAAAATTTAGAACCAATTGTTGCTAAAATCAAACTGGTTCCAATTACGTGTCTCATTCATTATGTACGTAACATAAAATACAAATTTTCTTACAAAGTTAGTACAAGATGAAAAATTTGGCAGTTCGAAACTGTTTCGATTATTATTCTACAGAAGGGTTTTTCTACAAGATAAGAATAATGAAAAATTCTGATTGGCGTGTTTCGCGATAGGTTCGAAATGAAATTCTGGTCGGGAGACGCTACGTGTTCCGAATTGATTATCGCGTGTACAAGGTGTTCATAGGTGTTCCAATTTTCAAAAGAATTGAATACACGAATGCAATAATACTATCGTTCTTCGTACGTCCTGTTGTCCAAAGCGAAGCATCACTTAAACGTGTGCTGGCTGATTTACCCGACAATATAACAGCTATCGATTTCTTTCCGTTAAGATTTCTCGACCGTGCTATCAACAAATTATATAGCAGAACGTTAAAATTAAATTAAACGTGTGCCGTCGTAGTTATCGATCGAGTAGTACTTTATAACTTCGATTCTATTTTTACTACTCTTCTGAAGCAATTGTTTTTGCAACTTTAATCAATTTCATAATTCATTAAGTCGCATGGACAATTTTTAGCACTTGTAAATCTTATCGTTAGCGTTTTCTCAATTTCTTTTTCATTCGAAAACTGCTGCAGTGCTGTCGAATAAGTTATTCTTGTACCGCGTCTCTCGGCTTGGACACAAGTTTCGAGTATGACACAAATGATTTGTTTCTGTATGATTGATAGTGTCCAATTGTGAAGTAAAATGAAAAAGCTTCGTTTCTCTGTCTTGGAATTCCGTTTTCGTTGTGGCTCCGTTCATGTAAAATTTTTAATAAATCTGTGATATAGCGACAGACCTCATGTTTTGATACAGAGTTTGAGTATTGCGCGGGGCTACTACGAAATCATCGTACCCAAAAATTTTTCTTCAACGAACCGTTCGTTCGTAGGTGTCGAAAAGAAATGAAAACGAGAGTCGTCACGTGATGCGCACACCAAATAGATGGATATTTTTTAATGCATTTAGGCTTTCGTCGAGGTTTTTCACAGTACACCGCGCGTCAACATGGTTCACTCGTACCTAAAGTAAAAGAAACAAAAGAAATGGATCAATATATCGTCATTGTTTACGTACCAAAGCTTATTATCATTAAGTAATTTAACAGTTACTTTGTATCATTGTATTAAGTATCATAAGCCTATGCAGATAAATATATTATGTATCATATTAACAGAAAAGTGTTAAACGATATTCATATGATCTACTCCTACTCTATGAGCAATATTTATCATTTTCTCAACGGTCATAGCGTGTAGCAGAAGATCAGGAATTTCAATAATACAGAGAAGTAAGTCCAAGAAATTTATTCTAGTACCAATATTTCATCATTGCAATACAAAAATTTTATAAAGAAACGTATTCCTTCTTCCATTCGAAACTAAATGACATTGAACACAAACAATTTTTGAAAACAAATATCACGCGGTTCCATTTTTTTTCCGTTTATCATTATGTTCCTTTTTACCCTTTTTTAGTCCTTGTTACTGAAGCGACGTTTAAATTTCGTCACTTCTAATACTTTTTTTTCTCTACAAAAACGCAGATTTCTTTTTTTTTTGTTTTTTTCCTTTTTATTACATATTATGTATAATTTAGGTACCAAATTAAATTAGATTCGTAGCAAACATACAGCATTTTAGACTTGAGATCATGCACAAACATCGCATGGTAGTCTTAGAAAAACTGTATCAGAAATCTTTCAATTTTAATTCAACGTATTATAGTTAAATATACATCATTTCTGCCATATGTGACATCTTCTTTGGAATATGAACAAACTCCTCGAAGTAGCTGGCAAGCTCATCAATCGTGACATCGCATGAAGGTGGAGATATTCTTGCTTGTACTGAGCATGTGTTTGAACTCGAAGGTTGACCGGTTGAACCATTTGTTTCTGATTGACTATTACTACCTCCACCTGGACCAGGCCCTCTTTTTAAACTCGGCATCGTATTACTACGTGCTCGTTGAAAACTACTAGCTTGATAATTATCTTGAATGCTGGTATCGTCCTTAGCTTGTCTAGACTCTTGGCTAATATTCAGTTCTTTAAAATCTTTAGCAACCGAACCGTGGCCAAAAATCTTCGAGTTCTTACCACAAATACTAAATTTACATGTATCTTTAAGCAATGTACTTGCTAGATTATCACTAAGACAATTAGTACCAGTATCATTTAATTTTAAAACAGCCTCTTTGATTATTGAGTTTTTCTTGTTTTTATCAAGTGCTCTTTCATTTTTTGATGGTTTGAAGTTCGTTGTGCTTTTTACACCTCTAGGGCTGATTGTGGATAACGTTGGCCTAACAGGCATTGACCTTTTTTGAAATAAATAACTGCAGTCAGAACCGATGCTTTTACTTGCTGTTCTAAACGGGTTTGGAGATTTCGTTTTGTCAGTAGGTGTAATACTGAAACAGTAGAAAGCAATGTTGACAATTAATATCTAAATACTTTAAATAAACGTAATTATCAAAAGTATAAAGAAATTATTTCAAGAATTGCAGCATTATGAATGGAACTATTTTTGAATGTGGATTGAAAACATATGTTGTAATATTATTCAAACTTGGAACAAACGATTATTTAAAGTCATCCAATGATGAATCATCATTCTGAACACATAACCTTGAATCAACTATTGGTAAACATTTCTTTCCCGTTCATGAGATAACGGAACGCGAACAAATATAACTCCTATTGAAGGTATATGTATCAATTCCGATATTAGAATCATCAGAATATTTAAAGAGAATCTGAATTCACGTTAATACACAGCAACTAATAACATCAATTTTTCCACTACACTTGCATTTTATCGTCGTTTCACGATATCATCGATGCGTTATTCACCTCGATGCAACTAATCACGAAGAAACGGTCTCACGAATCGCAATACGATATCATAACATTTCTTGCAAGCCGTTGTATAAACTTGTAAACATTACAGATTTCCTTACACATGACAGTCAACGATGTTATTTCGCACCGTCGAGAATAAGAAATGACGGTCGTTGAAATGCATGTTCACGAGGGCTTGCATCGTTAATAAAATCAAAAACACGTGCAATGTAAACAGTGATCGTCACGTACGGTTGGAAAATGAGGTAACGTTAATCGAAGACCTTGACCGCTTGTGAAAAGGGATTGAATCGCAAAAACGTCCACGATACGATACATTGAACGACTACACCGGCGGATAGAGAATGTTCGAGGGAATGGAAAGGGTACGGTTGCGTTAGGAGCAGGCGCTTTAAATGAGCTTTTGGGCGGTAAATGCTTACTGAGGACAACTCGAGGATAGACGATCAATTTCGAGTTTCTCCAAACTCGCCGGCAACACTTCGTCAGCCATGCTCACAATTTTGCGCGGTTCTCCGTTCAACGTTTGTGGGAACATGGCATCATGTTGAATCAATGTTGGCAAACAACCATTGACAGCGTGTCGGAAAATTCCAGAATGAAGAGTACAACGTTTCGAGAAATAGGTTAGAACGACGATGACGACAGGCGGAATTCTTCGACGACGACATTCACTGTGTTTCGTTTTGTATCCTCGGCGAATTGTTCCTTGTGTATCACTCGTGCACCATCGCGATTACGTTATTACGGCACACACTCATCGAATATCGCTCGTGGACGCGGGTTCGCGATCAATTAATCATCGACAGCACGTAAATAAACAGACTTTTGCGCGCAACTGCTATACCACTGCTGCTCAATACCGGAAGCGACAACTCTAGATGGCGCTACAAGTGTATCCCGATCTCGCGCCCGACGCCATTTAAACTTTCGAAACTTTTGTGGACGCACATACGTACAAAGAGGATTTAGCAACACGAGACCGAACCTACTTTCTTACGAAACTTTTCTCTTCGATCAAGGTATGGATAAGTCTAAATATTTTCTATGTAAATGAACTACACGGATAGAATAAAGTGGGATAAATAAACTGGATGAGCTAAAAGCGGAAGGGCCTGTCGATCAGGTTAAGTTTTAAAATGGCGACGGTTTCCTTTCGCATTGGGCCTTTTCGCGAGTCTTAATTTAATTCTTAGCCTTAGTTTAACAAGAGTTTATTTATGGGTTTATGATAACTTTTACAATGATACAAATTTTAAATAAACAAGGAATAAATTTAATTGAGTCCTTTGGACTTATGATATGATAGGCCATATAATTCTTAAGATGCATGCTACCAAATAGGTATAGATAACTTTATAAAGTAATAAAGGTAATATAACTGAATCGCGTGCAATTCTCGCCTAACAAATCTGCTCGCTACACAAGCTGCCAAGATTTAAATAGGACGAATATACGAGCATAATATTGATCAAACGTATCTTTACGTCATTAACGGTGCCGTAATTTTCGCAAACCTCGAAACCGAGTCCTCGGGGATCAATCTATACCACGATTAATATCGTGAAACGATTTCTTACTACGACCAGAAAGTCACGTCTTGCGTTTACCATGCACGTTCGCGTGCAAGCGCGGCTCGCTTTGCAAAATCCAAGATAAAACGGAACGGGAAGCAAATTTATTGTCGTAATTTATGGAAATATTCCTTATCGTGCCTCGTGCCGCGCTTTGTTTTCATTCCTTCTAGGATATATCATGGAAATGTTAAATGTTGCTTAAAATATTTCAACACCGATACCAACATTCCTCGGTAAACTGGTTTACCGAAATAAACAGTGAAAGATTTCGTAAGGGTGATAAATTGTAATAATGTCAAATTCAGGTAACAAATTCTCTGATGTTTGTAAATCTCTACGAAATCTTGGGTGAATTTTAAAGAGAATTATGAAAAAAAAAAAAAATATATGAGGAACATTGTTTCATCGAACAGAGTGCTGAACCGATGAATCAGCCAAGAAAAC
This sequence comes from Osmia lignaria lignaria, assembly GCF_051020975.1. Taxonomy (NCBI): domain Eukaryota; kingdom Metazoa; phylum Arthropoda; class Insecta; order Hymenoptera; family Megachilidae; genus Osmia; species Osmia lignaria. Next base: position 7,839,345 of record NC_135033.1, on the reverse strand, counting down.
TTACAGGAGCTGACTCGGTCTGCCATGAACTTTATTTTAGCGTGTGAGCGAAATATTTACGAATTCCTCGTGCTGAAAGGCACTCAGGAGCCTCGAAACACGTTAGACTGAAACAACGGGAAACATAGTTCGATGATATTTTCGCGTTTCTGTTCGATTAGCACGGCGCAACTTAACATTCTTCGGGCGCGATTTAATTGAATTTTATTTTGTCTATTTATCCACCATTTCCCTGTTTTATTTTCCGGCACTCTAATCAAACTTAATGGCTCGTCCACTGTAACTGTGGTTCCATCTAGAAAATCGAGGAGACTGGTTGGCGCGGAGCGTTGACAACCGTGGCCAAACGCATCGTATGATATTTATGAGGGCCCTTATGGTAGAACGTGTCGCCACGACTTACAGCGAGGGTGTTTAGACGGGAAAGTCGGGGCCACCTAGACGGAAATAACTGCGCACAGGATTTCTCGTTGGGGCGACACGTACTTTCGACACATTCCACGACTACTTTCGCGTAATTTGCTGGAGGACCCTTTGAAATGTTTCGCTCCTGCTTTTTTCTTACGGTAGGATCGTAATTTCGTTTCAATTTCTGTCTAGCATTAAATTGTTTGACTTAAGTTTAATACTATATTTGTACTGTAAAAGAAGGGAAGAAAATAAGTTAAAAACGTGGCACTGATGATTGAAAGAATTTCATCTTATTGCTAGATTTTAAGAATAGAGATTTATTTTAATAATCAACGTTTGTTAGAATATTTGCGAAAGTTTCTCTTCGAAATCCGTAAAAAAAAAAAAATCCTTCGCGCGTGGTATATTTTCCGAGCCGAGACCAACGGTTGTTACACAGTGCGAATGTAAACGTTTACGAGAATATAACGTATCTCGAAGAAGAGGCACGGGTTTGGCACGAAAATACCTCTTAAAATTCACAAATCCATAGGAACGTGTTATAAACTGTACGCACTTTGGCTGCTATCTAAATTCTGCATCGATAAAAAGAAAACATACCTCATCGCTTACCATTAACCGAAAGTAGCACAATTTAGCTATAAATTTCCGATCAATAGTTTAACGCAACTGGAATTCTTGGAATCGAAAAGTTTTGCAAGGCACATCGTCTTCTGTTCGAATCTAGGCGATACAAACGTACGTTTCTAACGACTAGTGGTACATGGTTACTTACAATTTTAGACACTCGTAAATCGCCCCTTCTTTGATTACCTTACTTTATGACCGCGCGATGCTGTTATATCGACTGGAAAAGTCGATTTCGTGTACCAGTTTACCACGAATTGCTGAAGAGTATTTTCCACTTTTGAAAGCAACATTAATTTTCCATTTGGTTGTATTAGTCTCAGACATTTTCTTGATCATCTTGGTAGCACTCCAGCTTGTAATCTCCTGTTAACAATATGCTCTTAATAGAAAAGAAACAATGAAATATTTTCTAAGAATATGAAAATGAATACTTTCCTTATCAAGTTTCAACAGAAGATCGATTCAATCCATTCATCGATTTCAATTTAACCGGGTTCCAAACACGAAACCCTTAGCTTCCTCGATTCAAGCAACTCCGTTTTGTTCCCAGACAAACGAATCGTTTGTTTGAGCAATTCCCCCGGGCTATTTCCTGCCGGGTGTGTTAAGCACAGAATCTTGTTCTACAAAAATAGGTCCGCTGCAACCATGTTCCGAGCGCAGGCCGAGAGGATCCTTCCCATTTTGTAGATCAAATGTTTCGCCCTCTCGTTGTACCTTTAAATTTCAACCTTCCTCTTCCTAAGAGACGCGCTTTATTTTTCGTCACCTTATTTTTCCTCGCTCTAACGGTCCACGTAAAATTAGATCAAGTAGAATGATTCATTTGGAATCGGACGATTCTATTCGAAGGCGACGCCTACAAAATCACCGCTTTGCTACATGAAAGTCGATGGAGGGTAAAAATAAAAACTCGTATCAAGGTTCGTTGAATCATTTTCGCGATTCTATGCTCCGGGATTGAAAATCGGAGAAGATCGAACGAAACGGTAGGAATAGAAATTCGTTTCTACTGTTCCTTAGGGCGCATTGGGCAAAGGAGATGGTACATGAATCAACGCGGTGTCAAGAAAAAGATATAACACAACGATTCGTCTCGAAGCACAATGGTGTAATATCTGTCTAGAAGAGCAAAGGATAAACGACGTTTAAGGTTCATAAATCAGTAGTACCAGTCGCGTAGGTGCATCAACGCACGAATTACTAGACAGGTGTTAAAAATCGTTCGACGATACGCGATCGTAGTAAACGTCTCGTCTTGGACGATTTGTTTCTTGAACTTGATAAAAGGGTTGATTAATGTTATAGTTGTAGCGGGCATATGCAAGCGATTTCTTGCTAGATAAGAAATAAAGAAATACGGATCTTCTACGGTGGATGACTAACAGCATCCGCTCGAGCACTCTAGGATTAAACGAACGATCTTGAGAGCACGAAACGGCTTTGGTACTGAGTAATCGCAAGTAACCGGCACAAATCAAGTCTGAAACCGGGCGGGGGATAAACAGGCTGTTCGCAGGCGAGGCAGCGTTCACCTGTTCCGCTCGAGAGTTTCTTCTCGAAGCAGTCGCTGGTTGCTCGTAAATCTTGCGAGCGAGAGGTGGCCAAGGTAGAAGCAGCTCGCGAGCCGGCCATGTTTCGTTAATAACGCGGTGCTCGATGGAGCAACGTAGTCGGAAATAATTCTCCAACGCGTCCGCTTGGCAACGCATTGCTCGACGACATTGTAATAGACCGGGCGAGAATGACGCGATTCGCGCCATTTCGTTCGGCACCTCATACACGTGGAAGGGGTTGAAAAGAGGAACAAGAGGGCGGAATGATGCACGCTCACACGCGTGCTTTCCAACAATGTATGCCTCGCACTTGCGACAAAGTAAATTGCTAGCATGTGCGAGACGCAGAAAGAACCGAGCAGGAGAGCCTCGTCTGGCTCTAATTGCACCCTCGGAGTGATTGATAATTCCTACCCGTACTTGATCCTTTCGAGGGCCTCTTATTGTGAACGACGTTTAAAATCGGACTTCTGAAGGTGATTCTTATTCTTTTTTTAAATGGAATCGGATATTTCGAATTAACGTCGTTCGAAGACGAACGATCCCAGCTGTTCTTATTTATCAAAAAGTACTAATGATGAAACATAAGGAATAAAAGCGAAGGTGGATAAGAGGAGACACGTAACAAAGGTTACTCTCTTCGCTCAAAGTGTCCTTTCTCTTTGTTTCTGTCTCGTATGGTGAATTATATGACAGCAGTTATGCGATGCTGACTAACAGCTGAGGCTTAAACTATCCTGAAGTTATTGCTTCGGTGGATACGTGTTGGTATAATAAATGATTGAAATTCCATTGACAATGACGAATCCGGTGAATGTAATCGAGTGTTAGCTATAAATTTCACATCTTGATATCGCAAGAACCATCAATAGGGATCGATTTTTCGATCAATCACCGAAGGATCCGCCATCGAATTACGGATCGAACTAAAATTACCAGATAATCTCGGGAAGCAGAGTATTACTGGCGGTTCGAATCTATAGCCGGAGCAGGATTAAATATCTAATTTTAGTGATTGTAAATTGCAGGCGATATGCGATTCCACGCCAGCAGATCCTCGTGCCAAACACGTGGCTTTAACGATCCCGTCCGCAACGGCGCGGACTTTTCCAGGGGGAAATTTTTCCGCGGTTCACTCGTAAACATCGGGTTACGGTTAATGGCGTTCGCGATAGAATTTTTCATGGTTTCACGGTGGCGATGTTTCTAGCCGTCAACGGGTCTGGATCTGGTAATTTACGAGCAGTCGCAAACACCACGAGGAAAGTGAAAGCTAGAGGCAGAACGGATAGAAGCAAAACGCTTTGCACCGACATCGCTCTCTGTCAAGCGAGGGTGTATGACTATCGCTTTCCGCGCGGATAACGAGCACGCTCTGTCCGCGAGATGGACGAGAAAACGACGAATCCAGTGACTAAATCGACAACGTTCCTGCAACTAGCCAAATTGACTGGAAAATGATAGGAAAACACGCGGCTGCCCTTAATACGTTCATTCGATTTACACGTAAACAATGAGAAACATTGGGGATTTTTAATAAAGCGTTGATGAGTGCTAAGCGAAAAATTGAATTCTAATGTTTAATTATAGAAAATTTCAATTGTACCAAGCATCGGGCGATGGTTTTCGATTTTACACGACGAAAATTGAAGATTTCAATCCGTTCATTTTCACGCGAGTCGTTCGAGCGTGTTTGCCTTGCCAATCAAACGTCGACGGTTTTACCGAGTGGTTAACTTGTCACTACGCCCAACTGGTCGTCGAAAATCAGTCTGCCGTTGTCTAGGTTCAAATGTAACGAAGACAGCCATGAGTAACTTCATTATTCACACGTTCTACGTGTCGTTTCATTTGAAATACGAATTTCGGAGCTGACCATCCGGTGAAAATAACCGTACAACTTTGGCTAGCCTTAACTTCGCAAACTTGCGTATTGTAACGATGATTTTCCGATTGACAGATTAATTAGAAAAATGAAGCATTCGATTGCGGAGGTAAAATTTAATCCTCAAACACGATTTGATTTTAAAGAAATGCAATTAAGGAAATTTCTTTTCTTTCTTATCAATCGAACCGTGATGGTTTTCGTCTTTCCAGGCAATCGAACGAATGGCAAATGGTATCTGCAATCTGTTTAGCTAAACACATGTTAGCCCTGTAATATCTTTATGCCAGGTTCGCGATTCGATGCTCGTGAACTAGCATTCCCTGTCAGCCTCGCGATAGAACACATTCCTTGCGGTTCCGGGACATTAAAGACTCTGTTTTCGGATTATTAATCAAAGTGGTATATTGGACGACATCAAACCCGAAACGAGCGACCATTAAATTCTTGTCGAGGCGTTCGCCGTGTATAAAACGTTCGTTTAATGCCTCTACAAAGAGTAAATATAACATTGAAAAATGTTATCCATGGATGCTTCGTGTTGGAATATTTCAATTTTATTAATTTAGATTGAATTTCTTGAAAAATGAAAGGGACAAGAATTGAAGCGAAAGCTATTAGTAATTAAAAGTATTTAAGTGAAAGTAAGTGGAATCTTCTGTAAAGCTTATCTCGAACATCAGATCGATCAAGAGTCGTGTATGAAAAGAAAAATTCTTGAATACGATAACCGGACAGCGAAAGAGTAAACACGTGTTGAGGAAGAGCTACTTGCCTTTTGATGCGTGGACAAAAATACATCTCAAAGTACCGGACAGTTCGCGTTAATCTCTTCGCTAAACCGACAAGAAGGAGGCTCTTTATCGTTCTCGTTTACACGCGTGAACGACGCCCATCACAGATTTGCATGTCGTCATTTGGATCAAGTGTTTCCATAAATTTCACGTACCCGAACGTTTCTGATAGGCGGTGGCAAACATGGGGACGTCATATTTCGAGGTACGTAACATATGAACGGGAAACGTGTCCCATAATTTCTGACTTACGAGCGACCGTTTAGAAACGTGTTCGAACGATTTCGAAAATTGTTTCAATACCATCCCGATTTTATGCTTCTTCGAAGTGTGTCGTTGCTTTAACACCATCGAAGCCACCTTATTATTCTTTTTATCCCGACTTCCGGCTAATTTCCACTTTGAATATATCATAGAAAAGCACGAAATTTGCAGTTGAATACACAACGTCGCGTCGATGGAAATGATTTCACGCGATCTTTCGTCGGTTTAACGAGCGTGACGAAGGACCGATATAGGAAGGCGAGTTTATTAATAGAATGATAAACAACCAGGACGCAGATGCTGAAATTAGATGTAGGTTACGAGAAGGAAAAGCGTGAAAAAAAAAAGTCAAAAACAAGCGAGCAAAAATATTGCAAGCTTTCGTGCTTCTGTTGCGACGTGGAATTTCGAAAAGAGGAAAGTCGAGTATAATCTAACCATCGAAACCTTCGGAATGATCCAAAAGAAACCATACATCAACCTTGATAAATTTTCATAATTTGGCATATTAATGCCTCTCTTCCTTCTATCCGACGCTTCCCTCGTGTTTCAACATCGCGCTATTGCGTTAGCATTGTTTTAAATTAAACATGACGAGAATATTCTTAACAACAGATTTTGCGACAAAAATACGCGATCGTTATGAATTACAATAGAAAATAAGATCGAATCCCTGAAGAACACCTGCGATTATCAATTTTCCCTTTTCTCACCCTATCTCGATAATTCCATCATTTCAAGATTAATTATCGATTAAAGTGAATTTGTTAATTTTCTAACAAAAACAACGTTAGTTTGACCAATGATGCGGCTGGCAGGGAGAGTTGGAGGAGGAAAAGTTGAAAGCGACTTACCGGATCGAGATTTATCGGGGGATGGAAAATTGCAGCAGTTTCGCCAACGATGTTCCCTATAAATCACTGTCGTCGAATATTATTTACTCGGTGCGGGAGGGTCGGCCTGTTCCCCTTTGCTGGCGGACTCCATCTTAGCGGCAGCAAAGCGGAAAAAGACACACCCTCGGCCAACACTCCTGCCAGTCGAACTATCCTCCTCTAAAACGAACAACTCTACGTTGCTGGAAATCATTTCTCTCCTCTTCTCTTCTCTCCGTTGGTAAACATAATGATAGGATGTACCAGCGGAACTCTGAAAATTTCAATTTTCAAATGATTAAAATAACAGGAGACAAATACTGTATAACGTTGGTGCACGTCTGACTTATGATGTCTATTTTCACTGTGACAGTCGACGTGTTTATACGTTTAACAGGAAACTTCTGAATAATAATACATTCCTTTACAGTGTCGTATTTATACGTTCTAATGTAATATTTCATCGTATCTTTATGTCTCACGAGTTATTGTTAAAATATTCTTGTTTTCAAATAAATCCTCTTAATTTATAATATTTCTTATTTCGAAGGAAAAGTACTCGAGGAATATATTTCATCTGTAGAGCTTGTAGTTGGACCGTAGATCTTGGTAAATTAAGGGTGGTGGTTAATTACGTACAAATTATTCGATGCAATTAAGGAGATGTACGTCGCGCGAGGCACATTTATAATCGAAACGATGCGATCAAGCGAGGGCCAGGCTGGATTTCATCGCTAAAATCGTAACAGACGTGGCCCATGGCCGTCGAAACGAATGCTGCTAAATTTAAATTCCAAACATTTACGATGTTCGCCTCTTGGAAAAAAGCAGCACCGTGAATCTCGAAGAGAATGATTTTTCTCACTTGTTCCTCGGATACTTCCTGCGTTAAGCTCTTTGCAGCCCTGTATATTTATCCATTCGGCTTCGGTCAGAATTTCTGATTTAGCTTCTTTATTTAGATCCATAGCCACCCCTTTTTTCCTCGAAAGAAATCATATGGAAATTGTGTTTTGAAAGAGGGTTTGGAGGAAAATCTATTTTCTCCTTCTGTTTGTTTTAATTAATAAGAATGTCGATCAGCTTTCAATTAACGTAGGAGAAAATTTAAAGCTCGTTATAATTTGTTAATAAACAGAGAGGAGTGTTTGAAACGATCCGAATTTGATGGGAGATGTTTAATTAAAGCTCTTAGCTCCATGGAAACGTTTAGATTGCCATTAAGTTTGCGGACGGTACTTAAATTTGCGCTCGAAGCGGGGTCACTTAAAACAATCAGTGGCGTCTCGACGGCCGGCGCAAATGGAATACCTGTTGCTTTTAACTGCCTCCCACATCGAGCACCAATTCAACGACGACGACTTTACAGACCCTTGCATCGTGTTTGGAATCTTGGCACATTCATTATGTCTAAAATACACGGTGGAGACGTTCTTCTCTCTGTTTGTTTATTAAACCAAACGAAATTTTCACCGTTGCTCATCTTTTTCTTCCAACAATTTTCCTCGAGTTTGTGTAAAATAGATTTTTCCTTGGTGACGTCGATTTTCATTTATCAAAATTTCCATTCAACAATGTGCGAGATGGAAAGGCCATCAGAACGTTTTCAGAGGGTTGTGATGATAAATTTACATTCCCATCGTGTCAAGGCGAGTTTACACGAAGGGTCAACCCTCCGGTACACCCGTGGATTAACGTGTTTGAGTATGGTAAATGCGGTTAACCCTTTGCCTCGTGTGATGTTGCGTGAAAATCGAGTTTACCAAAGCGCGCCGACTTTCTTCCCCTGTTGAAACAACTTTTCTCCCCTTAAGACACGTGAGAATTAGACGTCGAGAACACGCAGACCAGCTTTCACTCATGATTTCTTGCGTCAACAAAACGGGTAGCTTGAGGGATAGCTTTTCTTTATGCTTTCCAAGTGAAAAACTCGAGGAACGATGATTTTTCTTCGCCTCTGCTCGAAAGACGGATTCTTTCGAAAGTTTTTCCACCGTTGGATAAAAAAGTTGAAGAATCGTTTATCTTTGAGATTTCTTCTATCGATGGCCGATAACGGTGGGGTATAATTTTTCTTCGTAGTTTTACTCCTACTTTAACACTCGAGATTCTTCTTGTCGAGCTTTTGTATCGCGATACAATTATGTTAGCTGCGAAATTCTCAATTATAAACGAAGAAGTTACTCGCAATGTCGAAGTGGTATTTCGGGCAGTGATTAAGACTCGAAGAATTTAGGGGCAAAAGTTGGAAACTCGATTTCGCCAAAGCCTGATTTATAGGAAGCTTAAAATTTCAGCTAAATACTTGGCCTAAATGCAACTTTGTGTTACCGATATAACTTAAACTGTGCTCGATTAGTACTGAAAATGGCTGCTTCTGAAAGTAATCGAATAGGGGAGAAAAATGACTCGACATAAAAATTAGCGAATACAATTATTTCAATGATCTCTGTTTCGACGTGAAGTTACAAGAGCCGAATTGCTTCCACGAAATACGGGATTATCCATCAAAGTGTCGAGTTGAACTAAATATAACGAAGAGATTTCGTACAAAGTAAGCCTCTGAAAGGGTTAATACGATTCTCGGCAACGTTCATACTCGCTACTATCCCTCTGTCCCTTGATTTTCTCTTCTCCCGCTCGCTTTTCTACCAGCTACATGGCTAAGATCCAGAGAAACGTTGCCGCTATATTAAGACAGCCTTATATAACGTTCAGTCATATCCGAGCGGCTATCTGTATGAACCTTTAATATGCTCGCGACTTCCTGCCCGCGTAGTTCGCGACGCTCGCCCACTAAAGACGACGGCCGTTCCACGTCGCTTAATTAGATTTTCCGAGAAACCCCCTGTCGAGCGGATCCACCCGGCTACGGATCGCGAGGCCGACTTCCGGTTGCCCTGTCAAAGATAGCTGTCGCGGGGGAGACAGCTGATCTCCACCGTGAAAACGGGACGCTTCGCCGTAATGCATTCTTGGTTACGCGTCAATTGGATAGGGAAAAGGGAATAGCAGGAAGTATGAAGAATGACCAGGAAACATTTATAGGGTTAACGTGATTAACGCGTTGATTTTCCATTGGAAATTAGCAAAGGGTGCAGAGAGATGAAATTTGGTTCGAATGGAAATTTCATTTTACGTGATTATCTGAATTTATTATATCCTTTGCAAGTTTCACTCTCACAGTAGAAACGTTTGTGTATAGTCAGACATGAGATTTGTTTTAATCAAACAGTTTTCTAATGAATGAATTCTGCGGAAATTTGAAAGATACTCGAGCTGAGAAGTTTGGAAAACTTAATGGATGAAAGCAAAGTGGTTTGATGCGATAACGAGAGGAAAGTAATCGTCGTCTAATACGAGATGGCTCCAGGGAGCGGCTCGTATTTTAACTCAACTATTCTCTTGGTGGCAAGCAAATGTCCAGGCCAATTAGCAGTGAACAGAGTCTGCTAATTTGCGCGTCCAGTGTGACACCATGAGTTACCAAGCTATCCGATCTAATCTAATCATTCGATTGTTCCCGTGGGTGTAGAACGTTCCGTGACCGTCCTCGTTAGAAAGCTTCACTGATGAAAATGCAAGTGGACGTAGAAGTAGAAGCAAGAAATAGACTCGTCATTTTGCAATTCAACGAAAGAATTCGTTGATTGGAGAAAGATGATAGTAGAGTGAATCTGAAACGATAAGAATCTTCCTTAAATCCTGATACGGTTCTTTATTCTTTTTCTCTTGGTAAATACACTACTGGTAGGGGAATTGGCGAGGTCAAAGGATTCTACTCTCTGGCTTTCCTCGAACCCTGGATTGTTTGTTCTTTCCCGATTCCCGTCTGCTCGTCTCCTTGCTACCACGGTTTGTTTGAGTTGGCGCCACGGAAATCGCAAATACATTCGACCAGCCACGCGATCGTCCGGAAAGAAAATATCCAAACGGCACCAACCTAACGATCTTCGACGCTCTGATATCTTTCGGAACCCGAATTTTTAGTAAAATAAAAAAGAAAGAAATAATTCATCGAAAACAGCTTCGGCATTAGTTTGGAAGTTGTGTCGATTTTTTCAATTCCTTTTCTAAAATTAAGTTTCATTTCGATACGAATTTTTTTGTATGTTAACACATCACTTATACAGAAAGATTCGTAGTTCGGTTAGAATGTGTAAACTGACACGTGGCTCTTATAATAACCGACGAAAATGAAACGAGTTTAAACGATTAGTTTACGCAATAACTATACCACGCATCTCGTTGCTTATACAATCTTCTATCATTATTTTTTCTTTTCGTTTTAACAGATGTTTGCACGTTTAAATTGAATTGGCAGACTTTGCGCTACGTACATTTTCATGGTGCTATGTAGGCAAAGTAATTTTTGATCAAAGAGATCATGATCCTGCTAACCAAATAATCATTCCTATAAAAATCTTTTTTTTGGTATTCTTTTTAAACATCGTAGCAGAAATTTTGAAAATTAAGACAGAAATATTAATATAAGATTTTTGTTATTATTAAATAAAGAATTTCAAAAATATTTGTAATCAAATAATTAATTTCTACGGGACTTTATCATTTTTTTTTTCTATTTTGTCTGACAGCTAAATATTTGTAGCCAAGAGGAATTAGAATTGTTGAACATAGAACGACAGTTAACGTGCTAACCAATTGAGCCATCTAGACTCTAGACTATTACTACTCCTTTCACTCTTTTTGTCTGCTCTAATAAGCTTAATATTTCAAATGACTGCCATCCATAACTCACTTAAGCGGACAAATTAGCTCTCTTAAGATCGTATATAAATCTCAAAACTTGAAAGAACATTAAAGCACGTTGACTACCACGGTGATCACTGGTGACCGACCATACAAATTAAGTTAAATGAAATATTTCAAAGAAACAAGCTTTTAGAAGTTGCTTAGAAAATATTAATTACTTCATTGGTAAAATTAAAATTGAAAAATTGAGCTACATCTATCAGTCCGATATTAGATCGTTGCGACGGCGGCGGAGGATCTATCGGGCACCACGATTTTTCATTAGAATATTTCTATAAATTCTAACCATCATTTGTATGAAAATTAAGGAACAATCTTAATTTTAATTTACAAACGTCACTTAGAAAATATTCTTCAAACACATTGAAATTCGCACATTCTAGATTTACGAATTAGAACACTCGTGCAGTGAAAATTAAAGGAATTTGTAACTTTTTTTTTTACAATGCAACTTAACCCATTTGCTACCATGGGGATTTGAATATGTATATATATTTTTTTATCACTTGCAATAGGATTATATTAAATAAAATGTTAAATAAAAATATCAAAAATAAAAATTTGGCAGTTAATGGATTAATGATATTTAGGATGTCATTAGAAGGTACACATGGGGTTATTTTATAATCAGAAAAGCAAAAGGTCATCGTGTGTGTTTCTTCTACTCTTCAACCCTTTCACTGCACCCTTTATTGAATAATAATCGCAGACTTGATAAATGATATTAGAAAATAATAATAATTCATTTTTAAAATTCTCAAAGAAAATTTTCAGTGTCTCTTTGGGTTCTCGATTCTCGTACGCAGTGAAAGAGTTATATTTTTAAGTTTGAATCATAGCAACGAAAATGAAAGTCGAAGAATTACAAAAGTATCCAATTACCGTGTTACTTAAAACGTATTTTAGAAAACAAATTCATCACTCCAATTAACGTTCTATTGAAATAAATTGCAATTAATTGTAAGATCTCAAGCGAAACGACGCGCCAACAATGTTGATAAAACAAAAACAAACCATTGCTTCGTATGGCGAACGAAAACATGCAAAATCATACCTGGATTATTCGTCGATGAAAAAGGAAAAATAAGAATGAGAGAATTGGAAAGAACGTGATTAAATGATTTATCACCGTGTCACTGGCCGTGTCGAGTTCAGTGGTCGATTACAAAATCCATGAAAGTCGAAGCGAGGGTGGACGCCTTGATGCGAACTGACTGCCGACGCTTTCATTCAAGAAGGCGTCGGCGGTCGTCGCGACGCCCTTCGCGCAAGCGCCCACCACGGTGGTATTCTTTTTTTCTCTTTCTCCCACTTTCAGCCATATGTATGTAGAAACATACGCGCGTGCAACGCGGTCCTTGCTTCGAGTTACCGATTTATTTCAATTAATAGAAATATATCCCGCGATATTAATAGGCAAGCACCGCGACAATTATGATCCTGTCACGAAAGAAAATGAACCGAACTGCGTTTCAATTAGCGTCAAAGATTCGTTCGTTTTTCAATTAGGGGATGATAACACTAGTGAAATTAAATAAATTAAAGTTTGAAAATTATTGTCCGATAGTTGTAATTTAATTTAATGTAGTTCGCGAGCAAATCCATTGGAACAATACTAAACTTTTGTACGGCAGAAAATGAAGGATGCCAAGAAGTATCGTCGTTGATTAATAGTACGTTCTGGCGTAGCAGCTCGTCGTGCAGAATTTCACGACTTGCAGAAAACGTGGGAATTAATCAGATGTAACCGCAATTTCGTGAAGTCGAAATACTAAGGTTCGCTAACTTCATATCTCAACGTCTTCGTGCGACTCCGCAGTCCAAGCGAATGGGGTTGAAAAACGAACGTTTGCCTGTAATTTTCCTAGCGTGTCACACCGTATTATAAGGGAAGTGGGTTAATAACAAGCGAGCAAGTTTTGCCGCTCAGTCTCTTGTTAGGAAATATCATTAATTTAGACGATATAAGCCGTAGTGAATTGCGATAAAGAAGAAAGTGAATTTCTTAATGGATGGAATGTAGAAGGATTCGAACGCCCCTAGAAGCTTCTGCCGGTCAAAAATAGACGTGGAATGACACGGGGAAGCGGATACCGTAATATTTTAGTGTCGCCGAAATAAAACTCGCAGCCATCTGGCCAATTATACGAATGCATAAATTCGAACTGAACGCCGGCCTCGAGAAAACAAACTTCGGTCGCGTTTGTCCCCGTTTACGACTTCCGATCGATCGATCTTCCCTGTTGAAAATCAATAGCACCTTCGTACTTCCTGGTGCCTTCGTTACCTGTTTTCATCACAGCATTCAATATAGACTTTATCTTGTAAAGTAACATTTAAACTGTTACTCTCTACGAATTAGTATGGAAGTTATGCTTGTTCCAATTTATCGAATTTCAACCCAAAAAAATGTCTTAATTTCCTTGGTTCCTTCTGTACGATTCAGCTGGTGTTGATCGCGAAGGACAGGCGTCCAACTAAATTCGTCGGAAAAACGAGCATCAGAGATTCGAATATCGCGGCAAACAGGCGTCGCGATGCTTGCAGACGTCGCAACGACCGATCTGTTGAGCGACGCGCGAGAAGATTATGCCGGTCGGTTTCGTTTGATCGCATCAGATCCGCTTCTCTTCTTCTCTCTCGGTTGCTGAAGAGGTTCGAGGAGATAGGTCGGTTCAGCAACGTCTGCAAATAAATTAGATAGGTTAACGAGCCTCTGCTGTGGTTCGGATCCGTTCAACCTTCCACCAAATTACTTTTTCAAGCCTTTAGCGGACCGTCAATGGAAATGTGGCATGAAGGTATATTCTTATTTTTCATTTATTAATAAATTGATGATATTTTCATATTAATTCAGTTCCTTTCAGCGCTTTCTCCAATCCCTTCTTACCGCCAGCAGTTGCTATTCCAACGTAACGTTCTTAACGTGAGAAGGGTACGCCGCATTTCAGGGTACTTCCGTTTCGGTGACACAGCATTTCCGGCGCACGCGCCACCAACGAAAAGAGGTCATTCAGCGCTATGGCAAGCATCAGTTAAATCAGTGACTACGGGATAGAAGAAGATTGGACATGTCTTTGTTCGCGAGGAGTCTGGATTTAGGGGTCCCAGTCACCCCCAGACACAGCTAGGTCTGTAAGTCGGTATGACGATCGTGCCTGTTTTACCAGTCCAACATTCAATAACTGTTTGATCTCATAAATATATATTATAAAAACTGGTTCGAGTACAGGAAAGTACAGGTAAGTAAAGGTAAGTAAAGGTAAGTAGCCAGAGAATTTGAGCTTCACGTGAGGCCGCAACATTGTTGAAAAACGCGCAACACTGGCCTCACGCTGCGCAACATTGTTGCGCTCGAAAAATCAACTGCATCACAAGATGCGGAAAATTCTGTGAAGCAATTGTTCGCCGCGTGCCCACAATGTTGCAAAACGTGGGGCCAGGATTGCGTGTTCGCGACAATGTTGCAAATCGAAAAAGCGGCCCGCGAGATCGCAACAATGTTGCAAACGCCTAAGCTGGCCTCACGATTTGCAACATTCATTCTGTCACTACTATGGTGAATCGGGTGAGGGCAGAGGTATCGCATTCACAAGGTAAGGCAGGGAGAGACGTCTATTTCCGAACGGGCGGTGCTCTAAATTTAAACGACACCATCCGCCCTCAGTCTCCGGTGCCTGCCACTTCCTCTCTTCACGTCACTTTCGTTAAGTCGCGGCGACCTATCACGCTTCGTGCGTTCATTAGGTTAACTAACTAGACAAAACATCGATCTTTTTCTTTTATCTTTCGAAATAGTTATTCTTCTTGAATAGGAAAAGGCCCTCTTTTTTCAAGACTAACAATATGTAAATCAAAGTTTTTTCTATATACAATTGTATGCTGCAATGGATTTTGTAGATATTAAACATATTTTATTACGTATTCCAATAAACTTATTTTTAGCCCTTAACTGCATTTTGCACTCGTTTGACCATCTGCCAGAGGATTATCTGTGAAAAATATGAATTAATTAATATTAATCACGTAATCGATCTTAGCGTCATCTATACAGAAACGGTGGAAACTATACGACAACTTACCGCCATTGCTTTCGAGGACTCGTGATTTACGGGGTCCCTGACACCCCCAGTATGAAATCACGGCGGTATGCAGAGAGCGCCATCTATGCACCGGGGTCCTTGATACCCCAGTCGCCATAATGTCGGTATGCAAGCAGCGTCACTGGTGCTCGGGGTCCCCGACACCCCAAGATGTATCAGGTCGGTATGCAGAGAGCCACTAATGCATCGGGGTCCCTGACACCCCAGATACCATAACGTTGGTATGCAATGAGCATCACCGGTGCTCGGGGTCCTCGACACCCCAGATACCATAACGTTGGTATGCAATGAGCATCACCGGTGCTTGGGGTCCTCGACATCCCAGATACCATAACGTCGGTATGCAGAGCATCATCGGTGCTCGGGGTCCTCGACACCCCAGATACTATAACGTTGGTATACAATGAGCATCACCGGTGCTTGGGGTCCTCGACATCCCAGATACCATAACGTCGGTATGCAGAGCATCATCGGTGCTCGGGGTCCTCGACACCCCAGATACCATAACGTTGGTATGCAATGAGCATCACCGGTGCTCGGGGTCCTCGACATCCCAGATACCATAACGTCGGTATGCAGAGCATCATCGGTACTTGGGGGTCCCTAACACCTCAGGATGATATCAGGTCGGCATGTAGAGAGCGCCACCGATGCACCGGGGTCTCTGACACCCCAAGATGATATCAGGTCGGTATCCAGAAGGTGACATTGGCGCACCAGGGTCCCTAACACCCCTGGATGAAATCAGGTCCGTATGAAGAGGGCACAACCAGTATAATAATTCTAATTTCTTTCCGGAGTTTAATTTACTTTATTTATTTTCTTTGCTTATTAAATAAGCTCATCGAAGGGGAATAACATTTATGATTGTCAGTGCCGTAACGAGGGCGTGGCGAAGAAGGCGCCCGTCACGGGTGCAACTGAGTTTGGGGCGCAGAAATTGATCGGTAATGCGTTGAGTAGTTTGAGCTGTTTTTGTATAGATGGCGCTGCGGTCGAGAAGGGAAGTACACCATCCTACTTCATCGACGTCTAAAGATAGACTGACGCGTTTCAACTTCAATGCTAAGCGACTGATTTATAGAGGTAGCTTCCATGTTTGCCAATCTAAGTTATCAGAATTTTTAAGTATTTTACAACACTGTAATCAAGGCTCAAATATCGAAGTTGGGGCAATTCAGATGAATAGTCTTAAACATTCTTCTTTTTTTTTCAAAATTGTTTTCTTTATTTTGTAGAAAACTGCGTGATAAGTACACCAATAATCTTGCAATGTCGAAATGTTGCCGATTCACACAGGGGGCACGAAGGGGACTGTCCGGAGCAAGTTTTTTCGATTTATGAATTACGCTCGTTATTGGTCAACAGTCTTCTTTTTTCATTTTCGTGCCTCTCCTGGTCCGAACAGCCTCCGAGAGGCCCGAAATAATGTGTTTTGCTGTTTATTAGCAAGCCAGAGCAGTGAACAACGAACATCGTGTTATTTTCTTTTTCTTTCTCTTCTATGTAATACAATTGGTATGGTTTCTACTGTATAAAAAAAAAAAAAAAAATGAGAACTGTTTAATTTCCTCGCAAGTTCGTGGCACGCTCGAAAAACACGAGATTCTTCATACGAGTAACATAGAACAACGAAAAATCGAGAAACACGTGTAGAAGAAGAGGTTCGAAGAAGAGGAACACATCGCGAAAGGTCCTCTTTCGCGCGCTTTTTCTTAGCTTTTGAATCTCGCGCCGATTCGAGGGCCGTTATCGTGCGCGATTGGCGCGACTTTTGAATCATGTGAAATCAATTCTTTCCTTTTATTTTTTATTCTTTTCGAGATGACTTGCTTTTTCTTTCGGTAGAAGCGATCTACTACTTTAAATAACACTGTTCCTACAACATCGATCGATTACTTTGAAAAAAGTTTCTCCAATTTCTCGCTCGCATATAATTTTCTTTTTTTTTCCCCTCTCTCTCTCTCTCTTTCTCCCCTGCTCGTACATCACGACGACAATGAAACGATAATTAATTCGACTCGAATGACGTACGTTGGCTAGTGGTTCTTCTTACACGTCTTCTTCTCTTTCATTTCGAATATTCCAATCGCACAATTCCTTTCGTTTCACGCACGCGCACAATCATCCTTGAACTCGGTACCGTTTCAAACACGTAGAAACGTTAAACCCCCGTTAAAATCAAGTAAGACGCTGCCGATCCCGAGAAATCACGAGACGGTGTAAAAAGAATAACTTTTTGATTCTCAGATTTCCATCCATATCAGTCTGCGGGTCTGTGCATCGTTTCAATTTCGATCATCGCTATCGTTCACGACCGTTTCTTCGATTACCTAATAACAACGAAAAACAAAAAGGAAAACGAAGAACAAGAAAAAAAGAACATGATTTACACTCCACGACGAGCGTCGAGTTCCGCAACATCGGCTGATCTTTCGCGTTGCTCCACGATCGAACGGTGAAGAGAAGAAATCGTTTCGATGATAATAGAGCAATGAGAAATCACCGAGGTAGAACCATGTTCGTCGTGGGAAAAGACTAGACACACCAATCTTATCGACAACGCGACAATAATTACCGGCCTCGAAGGTGAGAAGCCTAAAAGGTAACGTCGAATTTCTTTTTTCGCCTTCTTTGTTTCGTTTCTTTGAACGCGTTTCAGAATTTTCAAACACCTCTCTCGTGAAGAAAATAAAAGAGAAATCACAATATCCACGCCTAATGATAATAAAACGACCGATCGATTTCATCCCCCGACAGGACGCACGGCTCAGCATGACTAGATGGACCGGAAGCGGCCAGGTTCTCGAATTTTTTCAATCTTTCGACCTTAATCGCGATCGAGATCAACCTGAGCACGAGACGCTTCCGAGAAGACGTACGAACGATGAGGACCAGACAAACGGGCTTTCGTTCGCTATCTAAAGCTTAGCTTTCCTTGCTAGAGCAAGTGGTACAATATTACTAATAAAATACTATACTACTCTACTCTAACAATGATTAGCTTAGTGCCTTGGTTACATTTATAGAGTAAATAGTAAAATAACTAGCGCTGGTACGTTTGAATAGTGGAAGGTTAGTGGCAGAGTTACTTTATCACGATGAAATCCTACTCTAATAGTTTTAGCACTCTATCACCCATTCGTCTAATCACGAACATAGTCAATTTTTCTACTAGCACTAGTACATTATACCATTTACTTTATCGACAACTGGGATCAGTAATCTAGGCTCAACGCTCGGAGTAATTTCTTAATTGCCTAAGGAGGAAAGAAAGCTTTCCTAATTCAATGAATTGTTCTTAGCCAATAGATTCTTCCTCCTCCTATAAGTATCTAAAGTTTCAAAATGAAACTTTGAAATTTTTTCATAAAAAATTCATTTTAATCGAGGAAATATCAAGGTGATAATAAACCTTGGCTACTAGGAGCGTTAGGAGTGCCGATCCAGCGAGCTAAGCCGTTCGTCTTTTAGCCAACCGATTGAAGAGACTCGTGTTGAAAATTGTACGCTTCGAAATCGCGAGCAGGATCGTATTCAACCTGATCGCGTGGAGATTTGTATGCGGAAGGCCACAAAAATGATCGGTCTCGTCGCTCGTACCGATGAATCGTCCAAATAAAGAGCCCGAGCGTCGCAGCGAATCGTTGAATAGTCACGAATTAACATTAAAATCGTGCTCGTTAAGAAATTTCTATTCGACTCGCAGTGAGACGAGTATTTCGTTCGATTACAAATATCATTTCTTTCTCTTTTCTCTAAAGATCCACCACGATAACGGTGGTCGTGTTTAAAAATTCGATCTATAAATCGATAACAGCGATTCTTTCTTTCTTTCTTTTTTTTTTTTTTTTTTTAATTTAACCGAGGCTTGCACAAGACCCATATATTTTGGATTTAGACATACCTTTCACGTATCTGTTTCTTCTATCATTCATACGAACACACATACACACACACAACGATCTTACAGATTTTCTCATCGATCGCAAAGGACCATATTATCTCGTTAGTCCGTTATTGTTCGTTATTCATTTTTTCCTTCACGCTTATATCTCATTTTTGTTTCCGCTCGAACGTGTTTTTTTTTTATCTTTGTTTTACATACAGAGAATACGATTAATCTTCATCACCTAATATTGCATGCGCGTGAACACATTTTTGAAACGATGGAAAGAGCGTGCGCGCCTCTCTCTCTCTCTTCCTCTCTTTTTCTTTCATTCTTTCTCTCGACGAGAGAAACGGTCGACTGCGTCGTGTTGTAGAACTGCCCGGACATTTCTCGGAAAAGAACCTGTGATACAACGTTTCGCGTACACCTGTACAAACCTGTACCCGTGTTTTCTTCGTTGGTAAATCGGTTTAGCTTTTTTCGAGTACTTTTTTTTGGAAAACGTGCCTTCGTCGCTCGATTTCGCGTGTTCGTGACGCGAGGCCAGGTAAAATTGAAAAAATACGCAGCTTGGTGTAGAACTTGTGATTTAAAAAAGAAGGAAACGGATGAAAATTGTTTGAATTTGAATTTGAATTTGTAGGAAGTGTTCAAAACGCTGGCCTTGCTTGACACGCGTGAATCGAGAGGAAAAGTTGTCGGTAATTTCACTGTAAATTTGACCCCTTCGTCGTACGGTTTTAAGGATTACAATAATTGGTGACTTCTCGTGAGATAGTTCAGTAGTTTCGCTCTGTCCCGAGGTCGAGAACCGAAATCGACGCCGTTAGTCTGTTTTTTGAATGGTTTCGAATTCGTCTACAAAAATTGTTCCTAAATGCACTTCTAACAAAACATGACTGTAATAAATAAAATTCAAAAATACGATAACTGTGAGAAAATTATTTCTTTAAAGAAAAATCATCTATGCGAAAAATAAATAAAAATGGATCGTCGAGAGTCGGTTCATCGACGAGGCAGATCTCGTCCTATTTCGTCAAAAAACTGAAGCCTTATCTATCTGAATAATAATAAAGTAGCATTATATCAGACATCGTGCGAGCCATTCGAAACACAGCGAGACTGCGTCCAGCAAGCATCGAGCGTCGCGACGCCCTCCTCTTCCTTCGACCGATCGATGTGCCTCGATTAATTTCAACCCCTCTCATTATCCAACGTTTCGATCCTTCGCTCTCGTTACCAATCACTAAAACGTGAATATCGATCATTTCTCTCGTCGCATCGCATCGAAAGGAACTCTCTAGGCTCTTTTTTCTCTCGTGTGTTTTTACGCTTGGGTCTTCGAGAAAAAGAAGAAAGATAGGAAGAAAAATAGAGAGGGTGGGTTGTTACACAAGAGGAACGCGAGAATCGATGGACGGAGGAGGACGAACACACGATTTTTCGTCGATCGGTAAACCCTGAAGAGATATCGACGGGTCGATCGCAACGCTCGAAGCGAGTTCTTTTTTTTTTTTAATTAATAATAATAATAATAATATTTGTTTTTCACGGAGGCCTCGAAGCGTAACGCGTGTCCCAGGGCGATTTCGTAACGGCCCGTCCAACTCGTGTTTATGCGTGGTGTAAGGTTTAATTACTTTTTAATCAAGTATATAGAGCATATCATTTTTAGTCGTAATAATTATATTGATATTGAACTACCTAACCTAATATTTACAGAGTTGCTTCATCATCATTATCATCATCATCATCGTCATCATTTTCTTTTCTTTTTTCTTTACGCTCTTGGCACTACTTTTCCACTGTCTCGCCTCACTTTCGCTCAGCCCGTTCTTCCTAACACTCTCTCAGACACTTGTCATCGTGTTCAGTCGATCGCATATAGAAAAAACAAGAATTGTCTCTTTCTTACCATTGCCATGCGATCTCAATGATAATAATCAACCCGATCAGGACCATCTCTATCTTCTAGCACGTAACACGCTCCGCGCACGTCATACAACAGCAAATACACTCATTCGCGCGAATATTCATTTATCCTAGCGTCTGGCAGCTCGTCGTCTGCTTTCCACGTGTGTATAATATATATATATATATATATATATATATTTTCGTTTGTCTCGCTCGCCGGGGCCGCGGCATCGCGAATTAATTCGCCAATAAATAATTTGCTAAGTCTTTTTCGCAGTGAAACAGAAAACTTCCAAAAAACCTCGGACCAATACTCGACACCGTTCTTCTCAATATCGTCCCGCGTCGTTGTTTTATTCTTGGCCGGTGCGCGCGTTGGATTTTCATCGTTTCGCCACCCCCATCATCCTCGTTATTTCTTCTTTTCATACAGGGACATTGCTCAAGGTGTTCGCGTGTCTATCCTCTCCTTTCTCCTTTTTCTTCCATTCGTTTCCACAGACACATTCATGGTCCACCGTGTTTGCTACCTCTCTACGAACAACGAACTAAACTGTCCTCGCGTCTGTCTACTGCTTTGGAATCGTCTGAGATCTAGGCTAGAGACTGGCCTGTTAGGATTGCCGTATTAGCCGACGGGAGCATCGTCAACCGTAAACCACATCGAGGGGACCACCAGCGTATCCATCGACAACGCGAGCTTAACCCGAAAATTACGATCCCTGGTACCTCGGGTGTTTTGTCCCGGGCTTATCAAACAGCCAGCCCTCCGGTTGAAGGACCATTCAGTGCGAAAGTGGAGGATCGTTCGCCGAATTGTCAGTTTGGTCCTCTCTTATTTTCTTGTTGAAATTCTCTCTCCGCGCACCACGTCTAAAGCCAGCCAGCTTCGTCCGTGTAATTTTAAGCAGGCATCATCAGCTGGCCGAAACCGTGTACGAAGTTTCTGCTGCGAGTCAGTCTTGAGGGATCCTCGAGGTCTCGAGGATTCTCGAGGGCAGAACCAGCACGACGATCCCGGTGCCAGCGTCCTTCTGTTCTTCGTTAGCATCTGCCGCCTTTTGTTCAGGCCGATCCGTGCCGGCTCGTAGCCGTTTCCACGACATCCTTCGCCGTCCGTCGACCTCGAGGAACTCTCTCCTCGGCGTCGTCATCGTGGCCTCGAGTGCTCTCCTCGGCCGCGCCTTGCATCAGACGTGGTGATGGTGCTGGTTTTGTTGGGATTGTTGAGGCTGTTGCTGTTGCGGTTGCGATTGTTGTTGGGCTAACGGTGGTTGCGGTTGATGTTGTTGCTGTTGCGGATGCTGACTCTCGTCAGCCTCGCAAGGCACCACCGTTAGGCTGGAGAGATTGCTCAGGTTGCTACTGGACTCGGAGTAACTGGACAGGGTCGGTCTTCTGGGCGGCACCACTACGGCTGGCGTCGAGCTACCAGGACTTGGAAACTTCTTGAACACCTTCATCAAGGAACTGCCCGCGCTGTGACAGCGTATCCGGTCAGGCGCGTCCAACAAAGCGGACTGGCTTCGGTAAGGCGGCGGACTCTCGCTGTCGAACACCGTCCGGTTTGGCGGCGGTCGGACACACTTCTGGTATATCTCGCTCTCCTGAAACATCGAACGGTTCGCATTACTTTGAGTTGAATGGAAGACACTGGAGATAGATGGCAGGTTGAAAATTTGGAGAATCGTTGAAAGAATGATAATTCTCAAAACTTTCAGCGTGTTTTTGGTAATCGAACGATATTAGACTATCCAAGATATCTAATATCCCGAGATCTTGACGAGTATCAATTAAGCGGAATACGCGTGACCTCGCTTAATATTTGCGCACGTTCGCGAATGACGAAGCGCAATAGCATACCCGACGAGAATCTCCGGCGAGCGCGGAGGAGGAAGTGAATAAATAAATATTTTTTTCGGTCGTTTGCCGAGCGCCCAGGAAGTGAGGTACATTCAACACCGGCGCGGCGCGGCGCGGCGCGGTTAGGAGTCCAGCGTGCCTCGCGACGTGGGTTACACGTATAGGGGCGTAGAATTACTGAAATTCTAACCCGTGACCCTCGAGCAGTCTCGAGGGCGCGCGTGTTTTAGCCCGATGCCGGCATCCAGAAGCCTCGACAGGGTAGAGAACCCGATCCCCGTCGCCGCCTCCTTCGCCTCCTTCCTGGGGCACCACTAAGACGCGCGCCTACGGCGTCCCGACGGCCTTCCTCGAAAATCGCTCGATCGTTCCCGAATTTTCTCGACCGGGTAGATTGGTTTTAATTATCGATCAAACAGCGATTGTAATGATACTCAATAAATATGAATTTGAAATACCTCGCGAGCACTAATTGCAACAGGTGAAAACCACTTTGTCAAGTCAACGAATGTAAAATAAAAAAGTCTCGATTTCGTTCTGAAAGATCCACCATATCTGAGAAATGATTTATCGGGTAACTTGAGGTCTCTTCGCGTACCAGTCATAAATAACGTTTAAACATTGTAATCAGCGCGGTTAATTACCGTTCCCGCTTAATAACACCGTCT
This sequence comes from Osmia lignaria lignaria, assembly GCF_051020975.1. NCBI lineage: Eukaryota > Metazoa > Arthropoda > Insecta > Hymenoptera > Megachilidae > Osmia > Osmia lignaria. The sequence goes on along the minus strand of NC_135033.1, from coordinate 7,815,717 downwards.
CTACGATATCAGTACGCGAAACAACTCCGTCAGATATAAATACTCGCGCGATCAGCACGAGTTCTCACTCAACACCTGCGAATCGCTCGAGCCCACCGGTTTAAAGCACACGATCAACAACGATCTGTAACGCGATTTTATCTGAGGACACGGACCGTGGAAAATTTATCCGTTTTTACACGCGTTATTACCCACGGGGAATCGTGAATCTCGAAAATACGCTCATTAACGTCGACTAATCGACGCGAACGTTCGATGAATGAACGGGGACGATTGGAAAACGTCTGGAACCAACGAATCGGCTAAAATTGCCCCTCTATTGAAGTACCATGGTTAATACCATTACTATACCCCTGTTAAATGTAATCGGACTCGAGGCAACACGTTGCCGCAATAACGATTAACCCTCGAATTTGCGGTCGTTTCGGACACCGACAACTAATATTTAATATTATACTCATTCGAGTTAAAATAATCATTCTAACTTAATATACTTCACGTTCTACGTGTAAAGAGAATAGCAGAGAAGCATTAAATATTGTAAAGGGGGGTCGAGCTCACCTGCTCCGGGTCGCGCAGGTGAAGGGCGGTATGCGCTCCGTACGGGCGTTCCTCGCCATCCGGAAGCTGAAGCCGTGGGGGTAGGTCGAGGGCGAGGTCCTGCCGGACACTTCCGGCGCGAATCGCCCGGTCCCTCGCGGCGGCCACCATCGCTTCCTGCATCCCGTCGGTCCCCCGTTCGCCACCCACTCCTCCACCGGCGCCACCATTGCTCGGATCACCTTCCAATCCAGCAGCGAGGCCGCCGTGACCGCCGCCGCTTCCTACCTCCATTCCTGGGCTCACCGACAGCATCTATGGAACAAGACGGTTCTTCGTTAATTATCATCCGCAATGAAATTTTCCATGGAAAAACATTAGTGTACCAATATCGATTTGTATAGGGGCTTTCGAAATAAATAAAGTGTACCAAATAGTCAAGTAAACTCACAGAACACAACACCGTCACCATAAAGTTTTACGACCATCGCGCAAATTGAACCATCATCTAAATTAATGATTTATCAACCACCTGCGGTTGCGTAACAAGAACGACCTAATGAAGATTTCGAAAAACCTAACGGTATATTTTCTGCTAAAAATCATCATATTGAAGTGCATAGTAAAATTATTTTACTGTAGAATTAAGAAACCGTTAGAAATGTCAGGATTCCTGACCTTTCCGCTGAATATACATCGCGATGTTATCTTCGAGAAGTAGAAGTAAGCAAAAAATGTGAGAATAGGTCGAGGATACGTATCTAATTTGTTTACACGGATTCTGTTTATTACCTGTTATTGCTGTTCCATTTCAAAATGTCAACCATCCGTGTGAACATAAAGCAAACATCGTTAGAAAGCTGAACAAACATCGTCGATCTATTTTCACGTTATACTGTACCAATTTATCAAGTCCGTTGTTCTACGTCTTCGTCGTACAATTCTACGCGACAGATACGTCTAAAAGATAGAGAAGAAAATGTTGATAATTTTAACGACGATAATTTATTTATCAATTTCCAACGAGATGGCGCAACGAAAGGATTGAACGTCCGTCTCGGGGAACGATTCTTCCCCCGCGTTCGCCGCGTTCCGGAGCAAGGTTAAACTTATACTCCACAACGTCGTCTTATTGCCAATTCAACGACATTGTAGACCGCTGACTAGAGGAATCTATACGATAATAACGCGCAAGGCCAGACGCGACAGTCTATGCAGCGGTCGCCAGTTTGTCTCGAAGCGGAGTGCACGGGATCCGACTCGTCATCGTCGCGGTCCTCGTCACCGTCCCCGTTGTTCCCTGAACGTGGCCAAACGGTGTTTTCGCGTATCCGCGACATTATTCTAGTTCCGTGACGAGGTACAAATTTGATCATCCTTGACCAGGAGCCGATGTACAAATTACTCGTGTCCGTCATTTCGTGCGCGCTCTGACTATCCTAACAACACTTACGTGATTCATTCGCGGGTAAATGACAGGAAATGCTCGAAACACCGAATCTAGAGTGCCCTCGGCATTTCTAAACGAACCGTGTCCTTCCTGGATCGATTACAGAAACGAGACTGATTACCTGTCTATTTTGATTTTCACGAGAATCAATAACAGGTACGCTCGATACTGAAGGTTCTCCTTATTATTACGGTGTTTAGGTCTACTAGATGGCGACTTTCAATTACGTACAAGGTGTCTGTGTTAATTTGCAAAAAATAAGTCGAACACATGAAACTTTTTTCATTGAAAATTTCATTGTTTGCTCTTTATGGTCTAGGTCATGATTAACCAGGTTCGAGGGTTAAAAAGATCGTACCTGACTTTCCTGTTTTCTAACATAAAATGTAAAAACAATTCTCTTCGTTTTGTACCTTTGCTGCTTAAAAATTGAATAAAATACCAACCGTGATATCTGGAGCATCGTACCAGGAAATAATTAGCTCGTAGCAACAGGCATACGAGGTTTGCTTTGAAAACTGCAAGCTGCCAAAATTTCTGCAACTTGGTCATTAAAAAGCGTGCACCAATAACGGTGCAAGTACTTGGAGGAAGTTGGAACACAATATGCACGATAGACGTTCTATTTCTAAAGCGAGAAACGTGCAGAATTTCCCCCACGTCGGACAAACTTCGACACAGAACTTCGAAGAAACTTCAAGGCCTACGTAACGCGCGAAATGAATATTCACCGGAAAAAGAAAATTTTCATAAATCACACTATCGACTGCAATGTTCATTTTCCAATCAGCAAGTATAAATCACTTTCACAATTTTATCGAGCAGGAAAAATCGACGAAAAATCGAAGAAAATTCGCGAAGAAAGTTCGCGAGAGTAGCCGACGCTGATACACTCTTTTGATCACACAAAATTTTTCGAATAATGAGATAAAAGTTCAGAATATCCACGCGACGATTTTTGATGATTTATAGCCAAATAAGGGATGAAAATGTTTTTCGAAGATATTCGCCGGTGAAAGTTCAAAGGATACCAAAGGATTGCGAGCAGAAAACTGACGCGGACGAGGGCAACGATAGTCGTTCCTATCGAACGCGTAAGCGGCGACTATCTGCACAAATCGAGGCGACGCGAGGCGAAGCGACGATACGCGACGCGTGTTGTACGCGCGGAAATACGAGGATACGACTCGGTCGTAGGTGAAACGTGGGACCGTAAGCAAAATGATCGCGCTTAGTAACGCTGCCTTTCAATGCACCAACGATAAACTAGAAGAGAACGTGGACGAGATTACGGGACTCGTCGTTCTCAACCAGCACCATCATTTTATTGCGAATGCATCGCGTTAATGACGTATTCAAATCGTTTAATTATTAATTCGTTGGTTATCACGATGATTATTGACGAGGATTTTTCAAATTTTCGAAGAATAAAATATAGGATGATGCAATATATTTAGTCACGTTGCGGAGGAAAAGAATTTTAAATCAGAATTCTTCAGCAATTGTCATATTTGAAAGTTCGCGAAAAATGATACTCACGCGAAGTTTGTTTCGAAAAGGACATTCGCGTCAGCAAAAATTGAATATAAGTGATATTCTCAAAGAACAACCTCAGGTATAATTGCACGGTTCATTTTATGCATCGCGAGTAAATGTACGTGACTTATCAATCGTTGAGAAACTGGATAACGATTGTGAAATCGGTAATCGAAATGCAAGCTTTCGGTTACTAATTAAACATGAACGATCGGAGGAATGTAAGCGACGCGTGTAGCACGATCGAAGATTATTATTGAAGCTAATGTCAAACAACGTTATTAATAACAACTGAAATCACCGTTAGGCACGATAACGAATGAACGCAAACAATTCCTAGACTGCAATGCTAATAATAACACTGAATTGCATCAATTATCAATAATATCATTTATTTTTAAATCTGATAACACTGATAATGGAAGAAATATCATCAAATTTTTGTATTATCATATTTATTATATCAGTCTATCTATACGTATCGGTATTACGAAGACGCTTAAATATCGATTTGCAAATAGCCAGAACACGTGGAACGATTTGCACTCGATGCACCCTATACGTGTTAGCTAATTATCGACCTAATTGTGTACACCGGTGAACAGACGTTCCCATTTTATCCCATGCCCTTTAAAGAGTCGGCCGCGCACGGATAGCAGGTTAATTGGCCGATTTCCACGTGCGATTTCCATCGAATTTCCATTAGACCGAGGTGTCCAGGAGCCTCGATAGATCGGACGTGTGCGACCGCAAGTAAAACCGCGCACCGATCGTAACCAGTGTCGCGTTTCAACGCATCCTCGAGTCAACGGAGAAAGTGTTACGAGTGTAGACTGTCTAAGAACCGAAGGAAAACCTTTTTCCATTTCCATTTCGTTCGACACCTTGGAACTATTAAACCAGGCGCCGTTGATTCTACGAAAGTCGCGCGAGAGGTTGCATGTCAATTGCATAGACGCAACACACTGAATCATTGTCGCATAGATTTTAATCAAGCGTCGAATCAAAGTGGAACAGCAAAAGACCTAGCTCGACATCGAAGCTTTTTCCACCGCGAGGAGGTCAACGATGATCTATGCACTGTTCGCGGAGAGAACTGGAGCAACGAGCAAAGTCTCGGTTTGTCGAGTTCCACGCGACGCGTATAGGTCAACGTTGATCTCTGGAACGTCGCACGCCCCAGAAACACTGACTCCAGATACCCCGAGGAAGCAATTAACCAGCGCCAAGTTCATTATTCCAGCTGACGAAATCGCTTGGCAAAAGCTAGCGGCAGTTTCTCTCCTCCGCGATTGTTATTCCGATATCCCGGCTCCATTATCAGCGAACGCGCGCACCACGTTTCGATTGCACGCGTTATTAAAGCGGTGCACCGTCGCGCGAATCGTTCCCTGACGTCGACGGAATTAATCGTCGCTCGATAAAAACCGCGATAACGAGATCGAACGAGAGAAAGAGAGAAAAAGATAAGTGGGGGAAAAAGAATTCGACGTCGACGACTCTCGTTGATCTCTTCCGACGCGACGGGCGCATGACAAAAGAACGCACGAGTGTAGAGGATCGAGGCGGAAAACGCGACCGATCGAGACACTTTGTACGATTATTATTCGGGGTTATCGTTGAAGAAACAGCCGTTATCTGTTTCGAATTCATACCGACGACTAATAATAACCCGTATCGTTGCTTTGTCGTAGATTAAACAACGCGACCTATTGCGCCAGAGACCGACAGCTTTAACCCTTTCGCTCGTGACGTCCGCTGCGCGAGTCGCAGTTAGGCTTAGAAGAATAACTAAATCATTTTTTCTTTCCCTGAAAATTCAACCGCGTTCCAAGATTTCCTTCGGATCGTTGCAAGTTCTCGAACCTCTCTTCGTCGAGTTTCTTCACCCTCGAATAATCGTCGAGCGGCTGGCGTTCGAGGTTCGAACGGAGGGTTGATTTCTCCGTTTCCACGGAGGCCGTCGAAAGGGAAAGCTGCGAGCGTCGTAACGGCACGGCACGGTAGCAAGAGCGGTTACGAGCACCAGGGGATGCTAGGCCTCGTGCCTGATGTGCTCTCACTCGTATCGATCGCGATACAATGGCTTCGGGTAACAAAGACACGCACAATGTCCACAGGGGGGTAGGTCGCGGGCTTCGAAACGGGGTTGCCTCCGCGTTTCAATCGTATTCGGTGAAAAAAAAGAGAAAAAAAAAATAAACGTTCGATTTGGAATTTGCGATCAGATGAAATTGAGAGAATGGTAGATCGACATTTTGATTATCTTAATAATAAAAAAATTCTCGCGAACAATTTCGTTCAGTCACAAAATATCGTTGACAGGGATAACTCGTTTTATGAGCGATGCTGTGCAAAGATTCAGTAGGATCTATTTCACAGTTGATATAACTGAGAAATATTCAAGATTATGAAACGTTAGACAACGGTACAAAGTGCAGACGTTCTGTTAATTGATCGTTTCACTCGGATCTTCATTGGAAAAGACACCACGACTGCGACACGTCGCGTGATCGAATCGTGACTAGGATGTTTCGTCTATGAAACGAGCGACTCATTTTTTCTCTCGCTCTGTTATTTTTTATTTTCCAACGAGCTGAAGAGATAACCGCGTATCGAACAGACGAGAGAAATTTACATCGGCGGTTCGTGATAGTATTTATCATTTATCTCGAATTGACGCGCGAGATGAGCGTTATTCCTGCTTAACCCCTTTCGTTGTCGACGATAAGAGAGCACAGACGTTCGTCAGACGATTACCGCACGGTATATATATTTTAATTATTTACGTATTTCAAGAGAAATAGCGAAGCACCGAAGAGGAGAGAGGATTGGCAACGGTAGCCGGTACATTTCGCTTTGTTGAGGCAGCTCAGGGTGAATCGAAGCTTTATCAACGTCGCAGCTCGAGTTCTCGACAAACAAGCACCGAGTTCAGATGGATCGAGCGTCGACGAGTCGATTAAACGGCAGAATTCGAGAGATCCACATTTCCGTGACCGTAGTCTGTTCGAAGCGATAACGCGACTAGTAGCGGGAAGCCACCACCGCCAATTGTCTCTCTGAATCGTCACGGATTATCGAGACCTCGTTATCGAACATTCGAACAACGCGTCCACCAGTGTCGCCTCGTTTTTCGAGCGGAACGCTTCGATGCGCCTCTGGCTCTGACCATTTTCAGCTGAATTTTCGACGAACCGATCCCTCTGCACTGAGAGTGTACTTTTTACCCCGTATACGGCTCGTTAAATCGATTACAATTATTAAATATAGAGAAATCTACTCTGAAATTGTCTGTTGATTTACAGTCACGATGGGAATAATTAGTGCTCTAAAATTGAAATAATTGATTAAGTAATAATAAATTAATGATGGTGGAAAAAAAACTAAGTGAAAAAGCATTGGAGATTCTGACGGTATCGCTGAGAATTTTCAAGCTTGGAGGAACGATTCGAGCCGTGGTCGAGGCAAATCGATCGAGAAGCATATTCGCGTCACGAGGGCAATGCACTGACGATACGATGCACCAGTTGCACCAGTTGCACCGGCCTCGGTAACTAGGATAAGCCTTGATGCAGAAATGGTACCGTAGAAAAATTTCAGCCTACTAACGGCTCAAAATTCTCCGCAATATCTCTGTCTCTCGAGTATTAATTATTCCACGCTCCCAATACCTTTGATTGAAAAAAATCATTCTTTCGAATATACGATCGATCATCGAATCCAATCGTCTCAACACGTGGCATACGCGAAGAATAAAGAAAACAAAAGTTTCACGATCGAAAAGATCTCGATCTGATTCCACTCTGCAGACGAAATAAATTCGCATCGGTTACGATAGCGCGTCGAGGCGATGGCGAGATTCGATCGGCGCGTTCTAAGTTTCGATATTATCGCGGGAGAACGCGAAATGCTTTCGTTCGAGATTAAGATCGACAGTCATCGACGAGTTTACGACAGCCGAGAAGGAGATTCATCGACGAGAGTCGAACGCTTTTTCATCCCTGACGTAATTTCAAGAAGCTAATTTACATGGAGGCTTAACTACGATTTGTCGTAGGTCTTTCAAGGCCTCCTTCCGTAAAAACGCAGGAACACCGTTAGACGAGCGGAACCGAGGTTGCTCGAGTGAGGCCGTCGAAAGTGAATCCCATCGCGAACTGTTTTGCTCCGTTAGCCGTCCGCTGCGCGCTGAATTTTCTGAATCCTTGATCTCGTTCGAGCGGAAGCGGCTGTGTAAAATGAAATCATTACAGGCCGGGAACGGTTATAAATAGCTACGTCTGCCACGATCTACAATAGCGATTACGATCCTCTTCTTTCTCTTCGGATGAGAATAGAAAAATGTTGAACTTGGTATTCACGTTACTAATGAAATTTCTGTCGATGATTAACGATGACCCTGGACGAGGAAACGGGAATTAAAGACTCGTTTGTTGGAACTGGTACAAATGGGTCTATTAACGTCGATTGAGGCGAACGTAAACGAGGATCTAGCTTGGTGCCCGGCTAGACATTTGTCGCGTGGTAATCTGGCTGTGTCAATTATCGTTATCGTGCAAGGCCACCTCGACGGTTCAGTTGCGTCGTGACGCGACGCGACGCGACGCGTCTGCGGGTCCGACGATGGCTCGCGTCGCCAACTCGCGGCTGATCGCCTGCCTCTCTATTCCCGGCTAGAGACCGAGGACAGGGCCAAGATAGGACGATTAGGTCTGCTAGACGAACGAAACAGAAGAGGAACCGTGCGTCAGAGAATACCGGACGGGGTAAGAGGAGCAACACGTCGGCTGTTTCTCGACTGACGTAAGCGACTCGTTATCGGGACGACCTTAAGGCCAAACAAACGCGACCGCGCCAAGAATCCGCGCCATTCTACCAATCTACCGGACCGTGCCGGACTTTCTTCGCAGACCTCTTCGACCACGCTCAAAATTCTTTCCTTACATTCATTTGGGAATTTGATCGTTTTTTTTAAATTAAATTGCACCGATCAAAGATGAATAAATTTCTTTAATATTGGGAAATTTTATCATTTTTTTCAAATGAATTTTAATCACTCGATTACCGAAAGAATCTGAATATATCCACTTTGAAAATTTCTAAGTAATTCTATTGTGACAGAGTTTTAAGATAATTAATTATTCTATCGAGTTCAATGACTCCCAGTCTAAATGCACTCGTTATGCAATAAAATATAAATATTACCAAGATTTTTTTTTATTGTTAGTCGGAGTAGTTGAATTTTTCTAGAATTATTACGCAGCAAAACGTGAACATCTGCAGCAGCGTGATGATCGTTGATGCAGCATTCGTGATTATCGACAAGGTCAGCGTAGAAACGCATGCAAATGATCGGTCTGTTTAACACGAAAGCATCGTGCCCGGATGAAATATTACGACTTCCGGCGAACGTAGATAACTCTTGAACGCGATTTATCGATCCTCAGGATTTTCGGTAATTCGGTGATTACACGCCGGGACAATTATCAGCGGCAGATCATCGACGATTACACGCTTCTAAATGTGCCGTTTCGAACGACACGGGCTTCGTTAATGCAGATTAACGATCGTACCCTATATTCATCGTACGTTCGATCGTGGAGCCCGATTACGAGCGTATCTTGAGAAAGGTCGTTCCACATTTCAGAAACGGGGATTAAATATTATTTATGAGCTCTACGAAAATTACTTAATACGGATCATGGTATAAAATATTACTACCGATGATATCTCGTGTCAGATACTAATGGAAGTTATACAAACACCAACATCCATTCGATTTCTGATGAAAATCGACGATAAATTCTTTCGTTAACTCTTTAGGGTTAGGTGGGATAAAAACTGTCCCACCTTTTGCTTAGCTTTTTATGCATGGTGGGATATATTTTAACCCACCTCGAATAATTTTTTCCAAAAAAAGTTCTGTGCAACTAGGGTTATTATTTTCTTTAAAATAGTGTGCCTCAAAGAGTTAAACAAGATCGATAATTTAACTTAAGTTTATCTAGAACGATTCAGATGCCAATTAACGAGATAATTAATCCCTTGAAAACGAAGAGAGATTTGTAGAAATACGAATAAAAATCTATTGAAAAGTAACTGAATTAATTGGCGTTTACTTATTTTACCCCTCTAACTGTTTGAATAAAACAGCGATTTTCAGTATCTCGAGGTAGGTGTCGTTAATCGTGCCAGGTATCAAGCAGATATTATTAATCATCCATTTCCACTCGGCCACCTCGAGAATCGGCGTTGGCCATCTCGGCCAATAAATCGCGAAAGCGTCGAGGCTCGATAGCAGGCATAAAGTTGCGTGACACGACGTGCTCGCACGGGATAAGTCGTGTTTCCGCATTTATATTTCACGCGAGGTGTTTACAAGTTTATGTCCGACTGGCACGACACTAATAACCGCGATACCAACTCGTCCCTCGCCTTTTGAACGGCGACGAGATTACGTTAAACATTACGGAACCGAAAGATAGCAACCCTTTCGGTCGCGCCACCCCATAAACGATAGCATCGTATTTTTCTCGTCCTCGATCTGAGAATAATACCGAGGACCAGACGATAACGCGTCGATTGTTCGAAACGCGACCTCCAAATGTGTCGGAGGAAACAATGAACCTCCTTTGCGAAGATAAAAAAAAAAAGAAGAGAAATAATGTTTCTAAAGATAGAGATAGAAAAAAATTAAACCTCTATAATCTCCCGTGATTTATGAAATGTAATTTTAAACGAGATGCTCCCGTAGCCAGACTCAACATCGAAGGAATATTTAATGATACGTTTTAGATATTGATAGAGTATCGGTTTTAATTGCGCGACTGGAGCTGATAATGATATTGTTTATAGTCTCTGCGGTTGAATTTGTTGGTAGTTATATTGATAACAATTTGTCATCATTTGTCGCGTACGTCAGTGATAAACCTGGACATCGTTTTCAAGAATTTATTGATGATTCGCGGCGGGAAGATCAGGCGATCATCGTCGATAGGTCACTAAACGCGTTATGCAATCGAGTTGTATCAAAAACGTGGGGGTCACACGAGTTTTCTACGATATCGAAGATTGCACAACAATCGCAAGATTCTAATTCAGTTTATAAGAAAATTCATTTTCAGAAGAAAGGTTAATTTCTGTTTAATTATTTCAGATCTAAGGATCCAGGTGTAAAGGCGTGAATTTTTATCATCCCCTTTGCTCGATTCAACGTTTTCTCGCCTTTTAATCAGAGATCAAGGGTTGACAAGAGCAGGAGAGGAGCAGGGATAAGACGTTTGACGATCTTCAAGGGAATTACACGGTCGCCGACGATTTTGAATCGTTCGTTCGTTTTCGAGTTCGTTAATCGTCGAAGAGGCGGAGAGAACGGACGGTATCGCGGAGCTCACGTGAAAGACTACGCGTCGAGGCTGAAAGCGTGCACGAGCGCGTTGTTCGAAAGGACTTCTTGTAATTAACTGTCTAGACTGTCGACGTTATTATCTGGGCCTCGTTAGCGTTATCTCCGGCAAGCGGGAAACGTCTGCTGGAAATTACGCTAGCGTATGCACGCGGCTGCTCGTGTGTGCCGCAACGAAAATTGCCACGTGCCTCTTCCACTACCCTTCAATTTTTCTTTCCCTTCTTCGCGACAACCGCGCCTAACGCATTCCGTGGAATCAATTAAATAATTACCTGCGATTCGTCCAGAAGCCAATGGTTGTCTATTCTTAATGGTTGGGTGCCGAGGGGTAATTAATCAAAAAAAAAAAAAAAAATAATAATAATTTCAAAGCAAACTCAAGCGAAGGATTTCAAGGAAAAGTCGACCGCTATCGTTTCACGGAAAGTTTCCAACCGTTTCCTTTCTAACCGGACGATTCATCACTCCGAGACGACAATCTCCTCCACGGCCACGCGATATCTCGGTTATTTCCGCGAGACGAGGGAAGGAAAAGTAGCGCGCGATTACACAGCCGCGTATGCAAACCGTGTCGAAAGGGTTGCGTGTCGGTTTTGGTGTAACACCGCGATAACAGCGGCTCGACAAGCGTGTTTCAGAAAACGACCGCTTCGTGAGACCAGTCTCGACAAATGGAGCAAACGTGAACGAATTTTGACGAGAGTCGATAAAACAACATCAAACTTAACCCGTTTCAGATTCGAAGTTAAGTAAGAAGATATTTAAATAATGGAAATTCAATAAATGAACCGAATAGGATCACTGTAATTTCTAAGGTTAATATTCAAACGATTTTCTGTAAAAAGAACAAAACCGAAAACGTCACTGTCCACGTGGCGAGCGTGCGTTTCGTTCAAAGACTATTTGCACCGTAAATTCTTTTCCTTTTTTTCACTTTATCGTACGCGAGATCTGCCAACGATTCTAACGATTTCGAGAATGCTGCACGAACTGGTTGAAATTTCTCGAATTACTTAACCATTCAGGGAATTTCCGCGTAACTTTAATTGCATGCTAATACCGTGACTACGAAATTCAGAATACGAAACGAAGGAAAGGAAAAAAAAAATGTTACGCGAACGTACGTTATTTGAATTGAAATAGATAGAAGGAAATACTCGGTGTGTTTTCTAATGCGGTTCGTTCGATCTTCACGCGTGAAGTATTTTTATTTTCTACGTATGATTTATCAGTGTATACCACGTACAAAATTAATAATTCACATTTAGGAATTGATTCGAAGAATAATAAAAGCGATAAATTTCAAATTATTTAAATGAATACCTCAACTATCTATCCACGATCTTAGGAACAGACATCGTGCGATTGACGAAACTTCCGTTTGTTAGGTTTATATTTGAAATTCCAGCTACCTAAAGGGTGAGAGCAGTAATTGCGATATATAATCGGGAAAATTTCGAGGGAGGAGAAGAACCGAGCGAGAGGGGATCGTGTTACGACAAATATTGAGCTTCACGCTGGAACGTGGTGAAGATACGCGGGAAAATTGGTTGGGACGATGGAAATTAACGAGTTAACGTTCGTTTCGATGACATGCAAAATAATTCCAGGCAAAGAAATTTATCAATGGGAATGACGGAATAATTCTCCATTTTCCGAATGAAACCTATATCTTTTCCATAATAAAACCATGATATACACCGTTATAAATTCATCTAGTTATTCGTAAAGAAAAAAAAAAAAAGGAAACCGGAAGTGTACCACCCGTTCACCGTCCACGTGGCGCCAATTGCTCGTACTTGTTCGAATCAACGAAGACGAACATAATTAAGCACGATAAGTTAGTACAAAGTATCAAGAGGCATAAATCGAGGAATAATCCTCTGGTCGAATGGAAAAACGTGAGTAAATCGAGTCTTCGAAGCGTTTCCCACGGGTTGGCAAGGGTTCTGGGTGCAAAAAAGAAGAGGGCGAGGCTGACGGATGGAAAAAACGGAAAACAAGCGAGATGACCTTAATTTCACCGCGGAAAAACGCTCGCCTCGGTTAGGGGCACGTGCATGATGGTGCACGTAGACAGGGACGCGCGTGCAATCGCCTAGCCAGTGTGCTAACGAACAGAGCCGTGCTTTCGATACTAATGAGCCAGATTAGATAAACCGTTTGATTTGCACCGCGATAGAAATCAACGGGAGCACGTAAAGCATTTATTCCAATTGCCTCTCCATACACGGTGTCACGATTTCCTTTTCCTTAAAAGAATAACTCGCCGACAAAGATCGCGCTGTTTTCCTCGTGAAAACGTACAAATTTTATTGAATTTTTAAATTCAAATTTTTCAATTTCATTAGCCCGGATAGACGATTTCAAGTTGTCAAAAAGAATCGACTTGCACGAGTGTATTTTTCGCCAACAGACCAGAGTTGATCAGTTTGGCTTCTGATGCGACTCCTGTATGATTTAACTTACCCACTTCAATTTACCAAATGGACTATGACGCGGACAGTTATTTCCATTTATTATTCGCTACTTTCGAGGGTCAGCTAAGATGAGGACAAAAAAAAAGGTTTACGATTTGTCGTGAAGCAATAAAAACTACTTGGCCAGACATTCATGGTGCTTGTAACGTAGCACGTGGTTCCTACGATAAGTAAATGACATCATTTGTCCCCTTAATTCGGCCACTCGCACGCCGGCCCGTTAATTACTTGTTCGCGAATCAGCCGCGGAAGCTGTTCGCGTGACCTACTTTAATCAACTAGAGTGACAAATTTTACACGAAACGGTATTTGCTTTCATTTTATCCAGCGTATTCTTCGTTGGAAAATTTTTATTCGTTGCAAAAGAAGAATTCCTCGTCACTAATTGGACGACTCATTACTGTGCTACGTATTCAGTTAGACGAGACAGGTATGATTCATTCACTATCAATAGCGTAATACTTCTCTTATCGATTCAAGATTAGAAGAGATTTCTTCAGAAACTTTCCGTGCGAAAATCCTTCCTTTATCGCTTCTCAAAACAGAAGCATTCTTCTCCGAGCGTAAGAATAAGAATCTAGAATGATTTTGAAATATTCCAAGAGGGCTGATTATTAGTGCAAGGGTTAGGCAAGGTAAGGCTATAGATTTTAGGCACACCCTGTATAAGGAGACGTGGAGACCGAGCTCACGATCGGGCTGATGACATTTAAAAGTGCGACGGGAAGGTATCGACCGACTGAAAAGGGTGACAGAGAGAGAGAGAGAGAGAGAGAGAGTTGGTGAACGAGGGAGAAGCAAACAAGAGGAACAGAGAAGATAGTATTCGTAATGGGAGCGAGGGAGATAGATCGTCGACCCAGACGAGAAAACTGCAGTGAAAGCCCGACTTGCATTCTGGGCCAGACGGAAGAAACACGAGGCAGACGGTGTAACGGCATCTCTCTCTCTTTCTCGCTCGCTCTTATCGATCGCTCCGTCTCGATTCACCTTACGGCTGGCCGCGTCCGCTCCGGCACGCTCGCTGCTGCGCGCTCGTTTTTCCTATTTTTCCTCCTCGACTTTCGCGCTCTCCGACATCCGTCCACGGAGGATTTCATGATTATGCAAACGACAGAGTTCGCAGTTTGCTCGATCAACGGGGAACCTTGGAACCGATCGTAAATTAGCGAACCACGGATCAATTATTCCACGTTTCTTTTTCTTTTTTTTTTATTCTGTTTGTTCGTTAATACGAAAATCGTATAACGTAGTCCGAGCATTAACCCTTTCGATGTTTGTTAAAATAAGATAAAATGATGGGCGCTTGACAAATATCGGATGCCTTTCGAAAAATTGTTAACAGATCAATTATACGAATGTATCTTATCAAAAATGTTGTGACGCCTCGATCTGAAAGGGGCCGATTGCATACGGATGTTCCGTGATAACGGGAACAGAGAAGAGACACGAGTGTCCCTGATAACACGTGGGCGGACAGATTAAACGATTGAAAAATCGACGTCTACCGGATATCAAGTTTGCTCTATTTTCTGACGGTCGCTTCCGCACCCATCAATCCTCGACTATCATAGTTTAGATATTGTAACGAATGCTGTAATATTGTAATTATAGTTTAATTAGAAGTCTTTAAAGAGACGAATTAGAGAACGAACAATATCGTCGTAGCGATGATTACGTTTCTTCATCGCACTTTATATGCGAAATATAAATTGCAAATTAGGGGAAGAAGTTTTCAAGATCAATGTTTGCATAACCGATCGTCATCGGCTAAAGTGGCAGTGTACCGATTAAAATTATGCGATAAGAATCAGCCGCGCCATCTGTCATTAAAATTTTTTACAAACATTCTTCCTTGAAAAGAATTTCTTCCATCCAAGATATATGTTTCCTTACATTTCAAATTCTATCTCCTTTCTACGACTTGGAAATATTTTTAACAGCGATTTAAGTGTAATCCTGTCCTTAAAATCATGCACCTCAGAATACTTAAAAATAATTGTAAAATCGGTACTTAAGAAAAGATAAAAAGAAAATGATATCACTTGTAATAAAGAGAAGAAAAATAGATTCATTGAAATGAACATACCACAAGGGCCATGTCGCGTGGTTTCGAACCCTGAACGTGAAGGATTCGTGCGCCCAGTTCAAGCAGCTTTCGCCTCAACTGTTTCACGGAGACGCCGAGCGTCTGCATGCAGCGACGCCTCAGCTTCATTTGAACAGTGCCGCCAGGTTGTCGACGTGCTGGAAACCACTGACCGTCAGCTGTCAAGCTGGCATAAACACTCCCGCCGCCGACTACCGTCTTCTCCTTATATTTCCTCAAACTTCCTCGTTTATTCCACGTACGATCACTTGTTCGATTTTCTCTCTTTATCCCGACGTAGCCCGTCACGAATTCGTGGAAACACGAATCACTTCCTCTTTTATCTTCTCGGAATGGTTTCGAAATAAAAATATGTACCAAAAGCTCCCGAGAGATTTGGAGTAGCAAAATACGTCTCGCGATTGTTTAACGAGATCCGTTTTACTTCGTCTCTTCAACGTTCCAGGAATATTTACAGAACAATCTTACACGGTGGGAAGAAAAAAGAAACGGTAGAATTCTTCGAGACCTTCCGCGTAGGAGTAGATGTCCGATCCGACTAAGAAATGTCGAGTCTTTTATAGAATTCAGCTCGTTAAGCAATGACAGCACACGCGTCGTCTTTTGACAAGTACGACCTTGACTTTCGTACAGTAGACCAGCGTTTAACTGGTGCTCTCTTCGCCTGCCGTTCTTTCGCAGCGACACCGTTTTTTTTTTTTTTCGAGCGACCGGCACCCACTGTCTAACAGTCTGACCGAAAACGTTGGTCTGTTCTGGTAGTCGGTTGGCAGTCGGCTTGTCGCCGTTTTTCCTAGCCTATCCGTTCGTCCGCGAAACACGATAGAAAAAGACGGACCCGTTGGCCGACTTCCCACCGCTGGCTCGGATAGAAATGTCAGTGGCGTCGTTACGAAAGTCTCGATGCTGCTTTCGATGACACGGCCTCGAGAGTCGCGTCGTTCGGAATTAGGGACGGACCAGCACCGGTGTCCGTCAATCTGTTCGTGTGTACGTGTATCTGTGCGTACACAATTGAAAAACACGCACTATCGTAGGAACTTGTTTCTCGTTTTACCTCGAAGCCTCTTCTCTCGCACTGTACCGAACGACAAACTAGAAAGTGGAAGCTGGTACCCGATGAGAAACCCTGGACAATGGTACATCCGACACGTTCCAAGTCCAGCGGCAGACTGAATTCGTACAGTGGCTGTCAGGCTGCAGCACCATCGGCGCCGAACGCTTCCCCCACTCTCGAAGCGCTCGATCCCCCACCACGCGGCCACGGCGCAGCGGTCGCATTTACCTTCCCCTCATGCTCCTTTTCTCAACCCCTAACTACCAGAAACTCCACGTCTATCCCTTTCTTTCTCTGTCTGCTCTGCGCACGCACACCACCGCCTAACGTCCTATGCCTGTGAAATAGGGTTGCAGGGGAAAAATTGGAATTTTTCCTAGATTTCATAGCCGACAATTCGAATATTCGATGCATTCGAGTTATAGTCGGTGCGCACAGATATTCGAATAATTTAGCATAGGAATTCTTTACTCGAATAGTTCAACTAATCAAAGTTTTATAGTTCTCCTATGCACCGGTGCAGCGGGTGTTCCGAGTTGCAACGGTATCGGTATGCATATCGATGGAAGTGGTTGCGTGCATGATACTCGCACACACGCGTAGAAGAGATCGAGCCAGCAGCCGGTTAAGCCGGTATGTCGTAGCAGGACGCAAAAATCATCCGCGTGGCGGTGTCGGCAATGATATACCCGCGACAGGATGGCGCGCTATTATCCTGGAACGTCGGTGACGAGGACCCGACACCCGCTGGTTTAATGCTCAAGCCAGGAAGCGGACGATTAATAGCGCGCAATTGTTTGCGCTTAATTAAAACGAACTTTGAGAACAGCGTTTCAAACGGGGGATGAAACAGTGTCGAAAAAAGAAGAATTGTCCTGATAATCGTTACATAAGGATAAATAATCACCTTTTCCTTCTGGACGGGAATTTCAAGCGGAGGGTGATAAAATTTTCAGGAACGCCTGGTCACGGTATCGCGCGCGCGGAAATTACTTGATGCCGGTAGCGCGGAAGGTAAAACCCCGGAATTTCGAGTGTCGAAATCTGCGAAAGGTGGTAGCTGACGGGGAGGGCGAGAGAGGGCGAGCGTGCGCGCACGCGTACGTGCAGTTACGTGCATTCACTCGCGCGAATTATTCTTGTCGACGGTGCTCCAGCCGGTTCCATTAATTCGAGTGCGCCACTCTACCCTGTAGAGGGTGAAATTACCCTTGAAATTATAACAGGTTGATACTTGAACCGCACCGGCATCGACCGTCCGTCCGGTCGCTTGCCGATCGATAGTACTTGTTCGATGCGATATACCTAGCTGGTACACAGTTTACAGGATAGTTTTTTGATTAGCCACGCTAGAAATAACGATGACAAAAGAATGTCATTCGGTCTGCGCCGTCTGGAAATCGGTCGATCGGACATAATCGACTGCGGTTATTTTTCCGCTGGTTTAGTAATTTCATCGAATACGTATGATATACGGGATCGATCTCGATCGTGTCAAAGGACGTTTCCGTGCTTCCTGGAGAAGCCTGGTCGAGGCTGGTCTCGATCACGGATAAGCAGAGAGCAGCACGGAGCGTCGCGATGCACAGACGGTCACGCACACTTCTTTCCAAGGCACTACCAGACGCTTTTGACCCCCACCATAGGAACGTCTCACACCGACAGGGCAAAGTCTCACAGACAAATTCTCACACCCGCACTCTGTGTCGACTGTCGAGAAAGGAGGAAGAAAACAAGAGGTAGAGAGACGAGATAGACGAAGCGAGACGAAGTAGAGTGAGGCTGCGCTGGTCAGACGGAGAGAGGAGGAAGCCAAGACGGTCTGGCAAGAGCTGGTTCGGTATACGGGCTCCGTTTCGCGACGTCGTCGGTGCAGGCGCGCCTTAAGGAACCTCGACGCCTGACCTTACCTCGGCCAAGGTCGTGCCACGACGAACCGTCTGCCTCTAATGTCGTTTTGACTGACTGCGATCCATGTTTTGACGAGCGGAGGGACCGTGCATGCGCCCGGTCATAGGAAGGAAGGTAGTCCAGGGGACCGGGCACACGTGACACAACCAGCAGACTCGATTCTTGCTACACCGGCCACCTTTATTTCCACGGACTGGCACAGCACGGGCTGTTTCGTCGAACGAGAGGAAACTTTTCCATTAGACGACCGACCGACCGACCGACCGACCAACCGGCTGGCTGGCTGGCTCCTGTTGCCTCTTAACGAGCGCTTTTATATTAAATTCCGGTTCCGTGGTAAAAGTGTTTCGATACGGGAGCCCAGGGCTCCTCCCTGGGGAACTCCTTACGAGAGAGGCATCCGTACAAGCCTCTAAGACGTAATACAATTACGTAATTAACTTTTCGAGCTTCCACGAAGCGGCCGCAACTTTCCAAGTAGTATATCCTCCCGTCAGACACGAAACTCGCGAACCCCGTTCTCTTTCTATCTTTCTATCCTCGACCTAGCAAACTTTTCCTCGCCCCTTTCGTACAAGAGTTCTCCTGTAAACTACAGCTTAGCCGAAAGATTTTCCTAGCACGGTTAACTTTCCCTTTCGATATTTCTCGTGTCCGATCGGAATTATCGTGCCCGAATATCTGCAGATATTTTCTCTGTTTTTTCCTTTTTTTGTTTCCCCGTATCGATGTATCGTCACGACGATAACGATAGATGCAGCAACGTAGGTGATGACGAGTATGACGACAATGGTGGCGGCGACAATGGTTATCGGTGACAAGCAGCGAACGCGTGTCTGACCTCCATGTGTGGACGCGGCTTAACAGAGGCGGCGGGAAAAAGACAGAGCGGCGCGACGGAGGGAGATAAAGATTGAACGAGAGGGAACGGGAGGGATATAGTCGCACGAGGCAGTTGCGCGCGCGAGTGTACGTCTGTGTGCGACGGGGATCGGGCGTGTATGGGCGCCGTCTAGACAGGAGGTTGTTGGGGCCGAACGAGGGTCGGCGGAGAGAGGCGAAAGACGACGGTGGGTTGGAGGGATTCGTATGGACGAGAAGGTGGGGTGGATACGGGTAGGAGAATCGACGGCGGGGAGGGTAACAGGGAGAAGGAGATAGTGGGGAGGTATGATAACCGGCTATCATATCTCAGGGCCGCAGCTACGAGTCCTCCGTTTCCCCTGTCTTTCTCCCGACGATCCTTCTCCTTCTTCGCCCTGTTTGCCCTCTGTATCCTCCTTCACCCTCCTTCCAATTCCCAGTCCCGACG
The DNA here is from genome assembly GCF_051020975.1 of Osmia lignaria lignaria. Classification (NCBI taxonomy): domain Eukaryota; kingdom Metazoa; phylum Arthropoda; class Insecta; order Hymenoptera; family Megachilidae; genus Osmia; species Osmia lignaria. The sequence goes on along the minus strand of NC_135033.1, from coordinate 7,795,910 downwards.
TTGCACCGACCTGCACTCTCAGTTACCATTTTCAAAGAAATGAGGAAAAATTTCAAAATCTACAGTCTTATTGACTTCACAGTGGGTGCATACGATTATCACGGAACGACGTTGATTATTTTCATCCAAGTTGAAAGAAAAAGATATTCTCTTTAATTTTTCTTATTGCGCGACCGGTGCAAAGCAACCTCCACCTTCGCCAACAGCTCCTTCTTCTTCTTCTTCCTTTACCCTGTTCCTTCGACCACCATTTCTTCTGCTCCTTTTTCCTTACACATTTTCGTTCTCCAACTTCTACCCCGTCCCTTCTGTCTCCCCCCCAGTCGATTACAAATCGACTTTGCCGCGACGTGGCCCAGACGGAACGCGATAACTCTGTCCGTGTGCTCCCTTTCTTTTTTCACCCTTGCCCTTTTTTCTTCTCTTTCGATTACGCCCGTCTCCCTCTTTCCTTTATTTGCCCTTCGCGAGAGACATCACGCTGCTTTATCGCAGGGATGGGGTTGCACCGACCGTGTCCTGCTTCCAATCAGACTCCTCGCAACCGACGCCCATCGTTTCGAGAACAACTTCGCCGAGACCGACGCAACACGCCGATAACACCGTGTCTGTTTTCCCGTAGAAAGGAACGTTGCAAGATTCTTTTGTTGCGTACAACTGCGACTAACGCAACGCTATTTTTCCTTCTGCAAACAGCCTGCGGTTTACCTTTCCATAAATTATCATCTTACGCAAGTGTAGATGAGAAATCAGGAAAATTGCGATGAAAAATCAAACTGGAAATATAACCCACCCTGTATAAACAGCGGATATCGCGAAATGTAAAAAAGAAGAAAAAGATAAAAATTTCTTCCACAGTCGTTATGTCAACGCGTGTCCTCGCCACGGTTTCCACTCGCGAAAAGCCTCGACCGACTAACGATGTATCATAGTCGAATTTGATCGATGTCACGAGCAAAACGTGGACCCAGGACAAAGTGAAACGTGAACTCGAAAACGTGTCTACCACCAGCGAGCCATCCCGATCGTGGTCGGTTGGTCGTTTCCCGGGCTGCTGGCAGGGATATCGATGCTCGTTTCCCTCTTTTTTTCGGCTCGATCGAGTGTCGTCCGCCGGCTCCAGCACACCCTGGGGACCGATATCGGCCCACGTCTGTTTCGCGCGCCAGATTATTTCGAATGTCGTTAGCAAAGTCTCTGTCCTCTGTTGAAATTGGACACACGTGTGTACCGAACCATACGTAGGTCAGGCACGATTGGCTTTGTCACCTTATTATTGTTACACAGGAATTTTCTCCATATTTTATGTTTTATCAAAATGAGTGCACTCAAAAGTATCGAGTTCCATTAAAATAAAATTAAAAAAAAAAAAAATTTGGTTGCACTTTCCTGATGCACCGATGCACACTTAATGCAATTTTGTCCTATGACATTTTGGAGATCCAGCCTGTCCGAATTGCATGAGACAGCCTGTATTCCATGGCGACGCGTATCCTTCCTCTTTCTCGTTCGATCGTTCGCCATCCTGGATGGTAGACTATCGATTTCATCGAAACTTTTTACTTCCATTGCTCTTTTTCTTCGCGCCCCTCGCGATGATCCTCGAGACTGTCTATCCGGCTGGTTCGGTTCGTTCGCTCGCGCGAGAACGCGTCGCTGGAATCCCACACGGAGTCTCGTAAAATCTTTTATGCGCTTCCCGTTGTAACGACGCCGGCGAAAGGTGGCGGATATTTCTACACAACGGACGTTTACACGCCGATATCTACCCTATAAATTTTAACCCCCCCGCGATGGGCGACCGCGTCTACCCGCTGCACCCTGCTGTCCCTCCGCCACCCTTTCCGACGTTGCTGATAAAAACCGGTATCGAGGATTTTTTCGAGATTAGACGAACCGAACGACGATCATTCGTTCGGCTATTGTAGCATCGAAGGTCGCGGTTATTATCGATCGTATCCGATAAGCCGAAACGCGACAACTCCTTCGAAGACGAATGCGAGATACCGATAAACCGAATATGCATATCGTCACCACAGTTCGCGCGCTCCAATTTTTCCGTTTTCATTCGATAAACAAAGCGTACACGTGCTTGATTCGCTCTCAGAGTTGACGTTTTTATCTCGATCGTATTTACAAATTGATCTTTATTACGTTCCGTCGGAAACGTAGAAAGCTGAAGTCATAGAAGGGTTAATACGGTACATGACTTCCATGGAATTTCATGTACACGTGTGCTAGAGTGCTTGTTTCTCTCGCGTTCTCAGACACGAACACGATCAAAGTTTGGTTACACATCGTCGTTTCTTGTTTGCTACACACATCGAACCATCCAGCTTCCCCTACTGTTCCACGCGTGTCACCGCAATTACGCTACTCGGAATAATTAGAATTCGTGTCTGGAGGCTGAATCGAGCATCGCAATGTGCCATATATCGGAACGAAAGAAATGTTACGTTGTTAATAATATGAACTACGTTATGGATCGCTATTTTAATTCCACGATGGATGAATTCTGAGGCTTTGAAAATTCCAAGAGAAATATCAACTCCTCTTGCTCGTCACTTTCAGTGAAATTCTACGTGGATCGATTAAGCAGATGTCGAAACTATGACGGTATCGAGCAGCTTTTAAATTATTTTTACAAATTTTCCAATCGCCGACACGTAAGTACGCGTTTCATTCTTAAAAACACTCGTTCCCGCATCTGGCACGATTTATCTGACGTTCATTGGAAACTGTGACCTATTACGTGCGTTCACCGCTGCGTAATCTTATTTTCGTCTGGCCGGGGAAAAAATTTACAACTTTATACGGGAAAAAATTGAATATTTCTTTCTCGATGAAAGAAAATTGATTGCTGGGTATAAAAGAGAGCCAGCGCTGACCGTACGAGTGTTAAGTCTCCAGGTTGATTCGAGTAACGAAGAATTCACGCCACGTTAGAATCGAACGATTCCCTTTTTTTTTTTTCCCTGCTCGTTAGTCTGTCTATCGAGCCGTCGCGACTTTCACTTTCTCTGGTCGAACCGTAAGACAATTTACCCCTTGGACGAGTATCGATTGCCGCACGTCACTCGGTGTCGTCGACCCTTCGAATTTTCACAGCCTCTCGATCTTTCCTTTTCCTTCTCCTCGATTCTTCTCCGAACACCCGTTCGATAGAATTTCCTCGCGAATAATACTGAATGAAGGCTCAACCGTGATTTGTAATTCGATTTAAACTCTGTCCCTCCGCACGCTTTCGTATACGAAACGCGCAGACACACGGCTCGCGCTTTATTTTAATTCGCGACGCGGATAGGAGCGAGTGCGGGCATAAATTAAGCCGACGTTTTTCGTTTCGCTCCGCTGACAAATATCGAGGCGTGCAAATAAATTCCATAATTTATACCCGGCTGACTGATGAACGCAAACCGTTCCATAAATACGACTCCGACGTCGCGTGAACGATCGAGCAGGCACAATGCTTGAAAAACTATACTCTCTTCAGGATCCCCGTATTTTTTCAGTTTATTCGAGAGAATAAACTGCAGCGTTTATTCGAAAGAAGTAAATCGACGTGGCTGATGGCTTAACAGACTCGCTGCGCTATTTCGATCAAAGTGCTCGTTTCATTTTTAATTTCTATATCGTCGTATCTTAATACTGTCCGTATAAAAAGTTATATCTCGTCGATAGAAAGCAGAAATGTCGGCCAAGTAGATTAAAAATAATGATATCGTTCTGAAATGAAAGAAAAAAATACGATCTCGATAAAAATGTTGATCATCATTGAACAATACCAGATAACGATCACCGAGAACAACGGAAACGAAGAGATAAGAAGAAACAAAGAAGAGCAGAATAGACACGTGGCGTTCTGTTCCATTAATAAAGAAAGAAGCAAGAAATCTTGTCGGATATTCCGGGAAAGTATTAGACCCCGGGTGTCTTCGTTGACGAACGATATCAGTCATGTGTTTATCACCGTTATCGATAACCTCGAGATTTTGATCACGACCGGTGCCGATGATTCATTTCGCTCGATTCCTCGCGATATCGCGCCTCGTGCACGCTAAGGTAAACGCACGTGATACGGTTGGAGTTTTCGACAACCCGGATGGGTCCATAGCCTCGCTGTTTTATCTAAATCCCTTTCGGAACCGCGATACGACAGTCAACGGTGACGAAATCGAGATCGAATCGATACGCATCTTTCGTTAAAAATTTCCTTTGGAAAAATAAGAATACGGTAACGTTAGCTCGACTAAATTTAATTTAGCAATGCGCTAAGCAATGCGTGCGGATCGCTAATCAAACTCGGATACACTTTGGATAAATAAAGGTGCAAGGTGCTAACCACGTTTGAAAACACTTTCTCAGAATCGATGCGAGAAAAGAGAGAAAAAGAAAACAATGGACGCAAATTTCTGTCTGGTGATTTAAAACGTCAACAGTCACGCGCTTCGAGACAATATTCCAAAAACAGAGCCAGAAAAACAGAAAATAAAAGGATCACGAAACACAGACGTTTATTAACATCCTCCGTACATAGGGTGATCCTAATTTTCCTTCTCTTCCGGACACTTTTCTATCGTTGATTTTTAAGGATAATCGGTGCATCGAACGGGCGAAAATCGCACGTGCATACGTGACATGTTAATCGAATGAAATTACATACGTGCAATGGAACACGAACACGAAAACAGACTCTTGGACGCCGGGATTTTTCCGTATATCGACATGAAATGGCAAAAACAGTTCGTTAAAAACGTAGACATCAGCAGCTTCGAGAACAACAGTTTGCGCCTCGTCATCGTACGAAAACGGATGGTAGACCGTTGATAATTTAGTCGAAATAATTCTCGGTGATTTCGGCAACGCTCCAAAAATATCCTCTCTGCTAACCAATGTTTCCGGGGTTTTGCAAAGTTCGTGAAATGTTATCGCGATTTCGCAAATTCCTGCCATCCCAGGGTTCTCAACGGTTCTCGATAATCGTCAATGTAATTCTTGTCTCGGAGGATTTTATTTTATTTCATTCTGATGTTGTTAATGACACCGGAACGGTCGAGATTAATCAAGCATGTGATTCGAATTAAAGTCACTTCGTTTGAAAAGATTCGCGAAACGAGTGCACTGACGACGATTCTTGTCCATTGTTCGCCGCGAATGATTGATCGCGAAAGGGCAATTAATAACGAGAGTAACAATAATTCCTTGACCGAGGATCGCTTGTATCTTTTAAACGGCAATGACGTCTGACGACGATTCATTACAAACGCGATAAACTCTGCGATACGCAGAGGCCACGAATAATTATTATAATTCCGGGAATTACCGCGTTCCACTTTTATTTTTCTACTCTCACATGTCTCTGTTCGATGGTTCAACGAATCGAACCATGCATTGCGATATCGTTAATTTCTCAAACGCCTCGCTTTTTTTCTCTAATTTATCAAAAACGCACCCAGGGTGTGTAATGAAAAATAATATCCAACACTTTGGACGTGACGAATCGTTACAATTTGAAATTGAAACTTTCCACTTCTGATGTATTGGAAAATTAACCAATTTTTTGGTCGTCAGGCCCGTTTTTTGTGAAGACAGTGAAGTCAGAAATGTCTGAATCAACGATGTCCTTCGAAAAGAACGCTTCAAATACGCTTTCTAAAACGAGTTTCGCTTCTTTTGCTTGTCACCCGGACTGATCTCATCCCGATACCGCCCTCGTTCAATCCTTTTCACGAATCTCTCTTACAGATACCATTTAACTGACCCTTCCAGTTTCCCATTGGAGTTTTTTCGCATGCAAAATCAGCAAGTTTGCCGAAGACACCCTATATAAAAGACGAAACACAGCGGCAGTGTGGTAGCAAAGTTTGCTTTCACCCGTGTGTGCGTAAGCGATTCGCCCACGCGACCGAATAAAATCACCGACTAGACAGCGAGGGCACGAAACGGGAAGAGAGGACTATCAGCGGACACGCGTCGATCAGATAGCTCTCTGGCGTAGTATTTCACGTGGCTATCGATCGATCGGCGAATCGAACTAGTAGACCCATCCGACCGCGACCGTTTCGCAAGCTGTCGCTCGAGAACGCTCCGTCCTGTCGCGTCGGCTCGCGTCGTCCGCGCCACGTCGAACCGGTATTCCTGAAGGAATACGGACAGGTGTCCGTCCAGATCGTGGCACGGATTACGCGGTCGGCCAGACGCGTACCACCGAGTCCGCGCGGAATTCCGCGGCCGAACCGAGGACGTCGATCGATCTCGAACGAATTGCTGCGGAGACGTTTCTGGGCTCGTAAACGGATCGACAAATTTCCGGGCGCATTCAGAACTCTAACAAGAAATTCAATTTTTTCAGAAATGAGCTGCCAGCTTCACAGACGTAAATTTCGACAGTTATGAAATTGTTTCCATTGGAATTAATGTAAAGATAAACAGCAGTAGTGAAAATCATCGAGACTCGTGATTTTCAATTTGTTTCTGAATTAGAAAGTATAAACGAAATCATTAATCTCAATAGAGGGTTTGAAGTATAAAGATACAAGTCAGAAGATATTTCGAGACGTTTAAAGTTAATGCAGTGCACATGTGGCTGTGCTGGAAACTTCCTTCTAGAATTAATTGCAACTGTTCGTAATGATTGCAATTGTCTGACGATTTGTTAACACGAAAGTAACGTTTAATGTGCCTGACAACGACACGCCTAATCGAGGGTCGCCTGTATCGTGAAGGAAGACCGTGAACCGTGACTATTGAAATCATGACAAACTGCATAGACGTTGGCAGATACGTACTCATTGATATTGTATGAGAAATATTCGAACGGGATGAAAGAGAATTTGGAAATTAGAACTGGTTTATTTTGAAACTTGGTATTTTATAAAGATGTTTACCGTTCTTAGCAATTTGCATCAATTTTACCTGCGGACACGTGTAACGCGGTCTGCTTTTTTGTCTGCTCCGTTACGAAACACCTGATCGGATCGACACCTCGTAGTTTATTAACGAGATGTCCCCGTCGATAGTTGGGAAAGGATTAGGCGTTCGTAGGGAACAGTAGCCGGCGAGCTTGCCAAAGTCCATTAAGCGGATCGGCGAACAGCTGGTCGGCTTCTTTGTCTCTACGCGGCCCAGTCTGATAACTAGTCATCGAGTCATCGCCCGTAATAAATTCGATTTTAAATAGAAACGATAGCGATGCCGATCCCGAGAAACCGTGACGCGTTTACCCGATGATCTCTAAACTGACCCCAGCTGCCACAACTAAACGCCGCAACTGGAAGTCTAATTGCTCCGCTTTTATCCATTATTTTTCATCATTTTTCAAGTGCCAGACTAATCGATTAGTAAGAAATCATTGTAATGGTACAGGAATGTAGAACAACTGTTGCGATACGCGAATCATCGATCAGGCTGTGTTTTAATTCAAGTTCAGAGCGACTGAAAGAAGAGATCCTTCCTCTTCGTCTTTTTCATCTTCTACTTCTACTTGATTTGTCGTATTGAAAGAGTTCAACATCGCACGATTGCGAACGCCGACAGAAAGTTCAACTTTTCAGGAGAGGCGAACTTTTGCTATAGAGAAGTGCGAAAGAGAAGACGCAATAAATGGTCAGCTTCTTTTTCCTTTTCTTCTTACTTTGCTTGATTTCTCGCATTGAAAGGGTTAAAGGTCTGACGATCACGGGAATCGTTCATTGGGAGATTAAAATCGAAACGAACTGAACTTTCTGCAGAAGAGAATTCTTAGCAACGGAGAAGAAACTTGAAAGCACTAACCATTTCTTCTTCTATTTGATTTTTCATAACGAAAGACCTAACTGTTAAAACAAAAGTAACTCTCTATTACAAAGAAGAAAGGTGAAAGTAATAGCCTTTTGTTCTTCAGATGATGATGATGAAGTTAAACTTTCAAGAAACCTTTCACTTCCTTTTCTTCTTCTTGCATTCAATTTTTCATATCGCATGACTTATCATCACACGAGATTGGAACATTCAAAACCTTCAAAGGAATACCAGCTGTAGAAAGAACATCAAAGCATGAACCTCTTCTTTATCTTCATCTTCTTGATTTAACCATCGCGAGATAACGAGTAACATTTATCAAGAGATGAAAAATTGAAAGAAGAAGTTCTTCAAGAGAAGAGAACTGTTCGTTACGAAGAAGAAACATGAAAAAGGAGACGCAGTTCTCTGCAGACACAGCAACTGGACCCGACTGGTCAGCCTCCTCCTTCTCTTCTTCTTCTTCTTCTTCGTCTTCTTCTTCTGCTGTTGCTGGCTCGTCTTCTCCTGCCGATGTTCTCCAGGGTGACCGACCTCGGGCGTCGTGCCAGCCAGGCTACGAGAAGCGGATCGTATTATCTGCCGGTTTTTGCGGCTCCGATGCAGCCAGCGACCGAGTCGAATTGTTGATACCCGGTCGCAGTAAGCCGGATTAAAAATCGACCGGGGATTACTTTGGCGCGAATTTGTTCGAAGCTCGATCACCAACAAACAGAGGGTGCTATCCTTTTTTCAAAATTTTCATCCTTCTCCGTGATGCTGTCCCTTTTAATCTTCTTTATCGCTGTTGTTTGGCGAGATAAACACGTTGTTTTGTGAAAAATTAATGGGACACTGGTAAAAATACTTGTATATCTGATAGCTTTTTAATTTGCGAAGCTATTCTTCGTAGATGTATCGAACTTCTTTGATTTTTGCAACTTCAAATTTTAATCCTCCAAATGGTTTATCGAAACGATTATTTAAGTACCATTTTACCGAATTCATACTGGTATTAATTATTTAATATAACAGCAAAACGTTATACCATTGGTCGTTTAATTAATTTATTCGTTTGAAAGCGTCCGTTCACGACATTGCGTTTGTCGTCGATTTACCAGTCATTTTATTCGCACAAAGAATGTACTAATAGATATGCAAATTGGAGAATAATATCAATATGTAAATTTGATTCTGGAGAAAATAAAAGCTTTAAATACGTAGAAATCTTGTCTCAAAAAATTAACCTTCTGTTATCTAAATGTTCTGAAAACCTAGAAAGCTAGGAATAACGGTGATGTCTTTTCACAGCAGGAACATCATTTAAGTTCCTTCTTTTTTTCTCCTCAGGTATCCGAGAACCTTTTTAACATCTTCCCATTCGGTAGCGCTCTAAACGTCATTTTGCAAATCTTAAGTGGCCGACTTATGGCAGCAATTAGCAGCTTAGCAACGGTTAAGCATCTTTTATAACGACAGGGATAATTATGAATGCATTTTTTCACCTTTTATTTCAGTAACGAAGTTTAAACGTCATCTTTTCTTCGACTTAGTCGATTACCGAGAATAGCAAAAACCTTTTATCGATTAAACGAGACATAGACTGTGGATAGCAACGATGAGATGAAAAATTCTGTTTTGATTTCTAAATATGAAATAGTGCGAATTAAAACACTCAACGTAAACTATATTTTATCTGACCTCTGACATATGTCAAGTGTTTTAATAAGCTGCACCAAGTATAAATAAACATTTTCATTTATTAACCAATGCACTTTGCCCATACGCCTTTGTACAATCATTAAACACAGTCGCGACATTATAAACAGGCAATGTCGCATATATAAACGCATGATCAACAACATCGATCATATCTTATAAATTTTCCCTTGGCTCATTTCTAAGTAGTTTCAATTATAACCTGTCCAACTCCGTACGATCGTTTTTCATTGCAATGAATTCTGTAGAAAGCTCGGTTCGGATAAACAAGAGAAATTTTTCGGGGATTCCATGCACGTCGAGGTCGAAACGACGAATCGCAGCAGCCTCGGGGCAGACGCAGAATCAGAAAGCTTCTCGGCGAGCAGAGAAGGATCGACGTCGATCCAAATGACCGAGAGACTAATAAAAGGCAAAATAAGAGGAACGCGGTGACGTCTGGCCACTGTCTGGCCTGTTCGCGGGGAAAGAGCGCAACAGAGCCGGCCAGACAGAGGAAAAGAGAAAAGGTGAGGCCGAGTGTGCATGCGAGTCTCCGCCAGTCACCGTCTGAGTCATTAGGCATAATCAGCGAGAGGTCGCGTAGCCCGCGTAACCCGCCTTGCCCGCTCGCCACTACTCGCAAGACTTTGATTCACTCGGCATCTTTTGCATCAACCCCCTCGCCATCCCCTTCCTAGCCGCAACTCGCTGCTCGTTTTCTTTCAACGAACGGGCTGGTCTCTTCAACTCGAGACTTTCAGTCACGATGACTAGTCTCGGGGATTACAAGTGGATAAGTGAGACATTAAATCGGCCCACGATTTCCTCTGCCAACGTTGCTCCGGCTTCGAAACGATCCCCATGGGAGACCTACTATGCTCGAAATCAACTTTCTAACTGTTACAGTCACACGTGAATGCACGGTGAAAGCTTGTACCGAAGAGTCGCGCGGAAAGTTTTGACAATTCGGAAAGTTTTGACGGAAACGTTTGTTGTTGCAAAACACGCGAGACAAAGTAAAGCTTCCAAGTATTCCGAGAGAGAAAATTTATATAAAGAAGTTTCATTTGCAAATGGTCAGGTGGAACATTTTCGGAATTACCATTGAGAACGGAATGCGCAATTACCGCGAGCTATGCAGAATAAAGTAACGGTTCGAAGCGTCAGTTTTTATCTTTAAACGTACATTCTTAGTCTAATGACCATCCGACAATGGTTTCAAGAATTCCCGGATGGAATGAATCGAATGATTATTGGAAAATACGAGATATAAATTGAACGCTTTTAACGGAGAAAATACTGCCTTATTAATATTATATGAATTCAGAGAATATAATCTATCAATTTTGAACAGGATTTTCTGTGTAAAATCACTGGTACGGGAATAGAAAAAGTGATGTCGTAAGAAAAGTACATGATTGATTGAAATGATGGAAAAAATGATTAGGAATGAAGAATAAATTGCTGGTAATAAGCGCACGTTGCCAGGAGGTGGATACAATTGGCGAAAAACTTAATGAAACGTAATCAAGTATGGTAAATCGAACGGGAACGGGAGCGCTACCGACCTATCGAAAGATAATTCTCGCCCTAGGGCGTCGTAAATCATTATGCTAGGGTTAATTAAATTCAAATGCTAAACATTCTACCGTCGCTCGTTTCCTTTCTAGATATTTTAGAGCTGAAGAAATGAACAAGTACAATGCAAAATTCAGCATACGATCCTGAACATGTGATTAGATCAACGAAACGCTGACACCTGAATAATTCTACATTTTCGATTGGAATGATCAGATCTCTCAGATGACGATCTCAAGACTCCTCGTAATAGATATCCTTTCCAGACGGAGGAAATTCATAAAAATTGTAAAGGAGCTGAAACTTCAACTCTTATAAATTTACGAGCATCTAAGATATTCTTCTTGCTATTTGAATTCTTTAAACAAAACGTCAGAAAATGATGAGAGTTTTTATTAAAGAGCGCATTAGTATTTATCTACAATCTCATTATACGTTGCATACATGCAGACTGATTATTCATTTATTAAATGAACTATGATACCAACATCAATATTTGATAAATGAGAAAACATTGAGACTGCATTCAGTGACATCGTAAACAACTGAAATTGTTTCATTAATCTTGTTGGTAAAAACGTCTGTACTTTTAATTACCATAAATAACGATCGCAAGATCTAACGATCGTTTCTATAAAAGATTCTTAAATATTCGAATACCATTTCATTGATCATTTATATTACAATTTTTTGATAATTTAATTTTCATTATTGCAATTAATAAGATTTGACTATGCATCAGCTCTAAATCCTTAAAATCAAACCCATTAGATAGAAAAGATAGGATTAGATCTAAGAGATCGAGTACTCTAAGCAGATCCCATAGGCTGCCGGTACACGCGGATCCCCCAAAGAGACGCCGTAGGACGATGAACCCCAGGTACGTGAGCGCACACACACCATGGGGATAATGGGTAAACAATAATGAGGGAGAAAACGCAGGTGGAACGAGGTAGAAAAGGAGGCGGTGGAACGGCGTTAACGAGCTAGAAAACTAGCGGAAATTTACGCTCTGACAGATCACGGTCGCCTCCTTATGAACGATATAATAATAATAACTATAATAATTTTATCGGTACGATCTGGCTTAAAGACGCGATTGCCCGGTTGGAAGAGTAAAAAACCCTTCCATATTGTATCGGCAGGTGAAGTGAAGGTGCAAAAGCGCGCGATCCGACGCGGTCTGTCGAGCGTGCGCGGTTGCCTGGCGTAATGACAGTGCCGCGTTAACTACCATGCCAGACGCGTTCTTTATTATGCAACGTCATCGAAGGGAACGGGCCGAAAGTGAAAAATCGCCGCGAAGTCGATCGCAATCAACCCCGAGAGGCCAGATTGCCTCGCGATCGGAGTCGCTTTCGAGGCAGCAGTGAAACCATTACCAGCCATGCACACCTATTTTAGTAGCAGGACATTCAGCCGCGATCGGTTTTCTTCGATAAGGATCACCGATCGTCGAGTTACCGATCGGCTAGCCGGATCGATGCTTCATAAACGCCGAATAATAGCAGGCATTTTGATTTCTTTCAAATCAAAATTGGTAATCAAAATCTGAAGACTTAATTGCGCGTTTCTATCTGATTACGTAATATATTCTCCCTCGTTTCCTTTCTCAACGCAATAACACGTGTTTTCCACATCGTTAACGGTCACTACTATCGACATATTGTTACTAATTTACTTAGAAGTCTGGATCGTGTTACGGTCCATCGACTCGCGTATCCAATAATCCGGCTTCGCCTGAATTTGAAAGGTAGACCTCATCTGTTCCTGAAATCGCAGAAGCATGTCTGACGCAGTTACAATCTCATAACGTGTCTGAAAGGTGCGCGTCTATTCCAGCGTTTATTTTAACAATTTAATTAATTATCAATTACGAAAGGTTTCCATTGATAGATAACACAATAGGGACGAACTGGAACTCACGTGTTCGTCCGTAAAATTCCTAGAATAGAAGTATCGTACTACGGCGAACGGCTAATTATCGATCAATTAAGACTTCATTATTTTTCACATTTCACGAAACACATTTTTCGTTACCTAATGAAAGCAGGGCTTTTAATAGACACGGTGCGTCATCGGAGACACGGTTATTATGAAACACGTGTTCGCCCGAAAAAATTTTCAGAATTTCATCCGCGAGTGAAAGAAGCTTCTCGATTCGCATTATGCATAAGCGAATCACGACGGTGATGAAGAAGAGAGGTGAAAAAGAGGAGGAAACGATCGGCAACGAGGACAGCCACGTGGACTGGGACGCGATGAGTACCTGAAGCCTCGCATTTAAAAGGTGGGGGGCGTCAATTAATGCCTTTTCAAGAAATTGCGTAATCGTCTAGACTAGCTGACCTCTTTATCGCTCTTATCGTTGAAGGTTGATTTCATAGTCGATCAAGTCCAGAAGAAGATGTTATTACCCGTCATTGGGCTCGCAATTACGACGACCGAGTCTCTACTTGTTCGTTCATCGACCGTCCTAATATTTTCTACGATTCTTAAAAACGTGTTCTTTTAATCACACCATCTATCACCGGGTATTTTTAGCCCTATTCGAGAACGATTTCACGAGCCAGCTCTCTCCTAGAGAAGGAATATTTCTGCCTGCCTCTTCCCTTGTTATCCCCGAGATTCTAGCTGGCTCAAAGAGAGAGAGTATCGCGTAACACAAGGGAAATCACCGTCCACTTTTCACGAATGTATAGAATTTTTCATCTTTATCCTTCCCTCCTCGCCAGTTAGGCTATCTCCTGGCTAAGAAATTTATAAATACCAAAAATTCCTGGCGAATATTGATTAAAATTTTTGGATTAAAATAGGATGGATTTCATAAGAATAATATGTGAAACAAAATTTGAACTGTTTCCAGCCAGTAAAAACTGACTCACTAAACGTACGAAATGCAACGTCGAAGAAAACCCCCGGACGGAGGACCTGCCTACCAGACGTCGATGCATACGAACCAAGATTCTTTTTCTTTTCTTTCTCTCTTAGCATGCAGAACCGCCAGGACTCGTCCGACAGGACAGCGACAGGTCGTCCTATGAGTGTTCGTAGCTCGTATGCAAATGCGTGGCCGTGCTGTTTGCGATGGACGAACGCGGCCGTGTCGTCTCTGGAAATGGCCAGCGATGGGGAGGGGTTAAAAGGGGGACCGCGGAGGAGGTCGAGGTTAAGACCCGGTTATACGACGCGTTGCGGGTCGCGTCCTCGTCAGGGACTGGGTCGAGGTTGTTCAGGGGCCGTAGCCGGTAAAAAAAGCAGCGACACGCGAGGAGAGCACCGTGAAAGCTTCGTGAAAAGTGTCGTCTCGCAGACGTGGGATTTCGCGACCGGTCCTGTCTGTCGCCTTCTTTCTTCCTTCCTCGTCCAGCCTTTCTCCGTGTCTGGACGACCCTCGGGAGGTCGAACCAGTTCCAGACGAAAGGTTGCCCCGTGCTTTCTCGACGGGGGAATTTCACGGGCACCTGGATCGTCCTTCGGACAACGTGTCTCTTCACCCGGCGACCAGACGACACGCGTCGCGTCTCTCGCCTTGCTATCGTTTCTTCTTTTATGCAGGATTCGTATTCCCTTTCTATCATCGTACGGAAGGTGGTTAAATTTTCATTCGAATTCTCGCAACTCTTTTCTCTCCGTCCTTGCGTCGATCTTTCTCGGGTAGGATACAACGGAGGCGTTAAATGGAAATCATCGTTGGATTACCAGGATCGTTTCCCGCGGTATATCGCCGTTTCGTGCCGGACATTCGAGATCAGCTCGATTGCGCGGCAGAAGTCGCCGTTGAGGACAGGTGGAACGACGACGCGTCTGGGAGGTCGAAGCTCGCAGCAGGCGTCGATTTCTCGGGAAATCGTGCAATTTCGAAAGCGCGAACGGAGGTAGCGAGACGCGTGTTACGGCTGCGAAACACGTACGTCCTCGTCGTTGCAGAAACACGCTCGAGTGGCGAGGAAACGGTGAAGGAAAGCATCCGAAGTGACCGTTGCTTGTCGCAATGCAACCGCGCCGATTGCGGCGTCCGCGCGCGAGTAAACACGTCTAGACGCTCGTCCGACTTTCACCTCCATCGCGAGCAAGTCTGTTGTAACGCGGCTATGCTTCTAATTGCAAGCGGCGTATCGCGAAAACAGACCAAGGATGTCCTGGAATTCGACGATGCTCTTTAGCAACGATCGCGGTGGAACGATTTCGATTTAGAAACACGGTTTCGTTACAAAATTTCAGGAGGAATCGTAGTTTAACCCTTTCGTCGCTGACCATATCGAGACATGGTCAGGGAACGGGTTTGAAAGATTCCTCGTGTCGGTCGATATTTGAACTACGATAATGGTTTGTACATACCTCGAGTGAAAAACGTGTACAGTAATTTGTTTTACCTAGTTTGCAAGCGATCGGACTGGTCTGTGTATCGCAGACAAGTATTGCGTCGAGAAGATGGAGCGATGCCACGCGACGTCGAGCGTTTCCCGCGCGTTCCATATAGAGAAGCTTATTTTTAAACGAAATCGGTGCAACACCTACGTCAATCAGACGGCTTCGGTGTCGCCGTGACAGGAATAAAATCACGGCATTCGTTGCTCTAGAAATAAATACGTCTAGACGTCCAACTTTCACTTGGCCGTCATTGACAGGCTAACCTTCCGCGGTATACTTTTCAAGAACGCCCCGCCGTGATTTCCGGGCCCGAACACTTTGATCGATTGTTCCGTTCGTCAATGAGATTTTACATTTCCTCTTTCTCGACCCCCCTCTATATCGCATTGTTCTATCGTTAACTTTGTTAGAAGAGTAGGAATTGAGATTCTACTTGAAATTGTTATCATTAATTTTTGCCAGGGAATAAAATTAAATGCATTTCTTGTACCGTTATCTGCACCGCGTATAAACGCTAGAGGATCCACTGGATACGTGTTGGAACGGTGATTTAGAAGTGCTGTTAAATATTAACTACACCGTGATTACCATGGCAGACAGTTACAAATAAATGATAATTGACCGTCTCCCGTGATGTACTGTTACCTTTACGATATACATATTAATATCGCGAGGCTCGATCCGGCGGGGATACCAATTGGAACGATGATTTGAACGTGATATAAAGTTGCGTCGCGAGGAATATTAACAGGATCGCGCGTCGACTCGTTGATTAATTGATCAGCGTTAATTTGTTAGAACCGATAAGCGTCTTTAATATTTTCTGAAACAGCTACGCCTTACCGAACATTTTCTCTATCAACGATAATTACGTTTCCGATGATATTTATAAACATTTTAAAAATAAATCGTTTGAAAGAAGGTTGGTTTGCACACAATGCACGTGTTCGCCTTGTTCGTCACGATTCTTTCTTTCACAGTTTCCTGACGAAAACGACGCGACCGGAAACACTCGAGGCGAGCAAATGAATCATCGTTCCTTTCGTCAGTGAAATTAGGCAGAATACGTGTCCGACTAGATTAGAGGGAAACGTGGACGTGTATGAGCAGAGCTTAAAAATTGCACTCGTCTGACCTCGTACCGTAACTTGAATACTTATGCTCTCTTTTACTGCTGACCCTATTAGGGGTGTTCAGTTACAGGAACAAAGTATAACCACTTCTATTAGCGGTTAACATACTTATTGCACAAAATTACTCATTAAGATATTTCTTTTCCTTGTCATGAATTTTAATTGGAAGAAGATTTTGGTCGCGTGAAATTTGTCAAAAATTTGATCTACGATTTAAAATGTTCGGAGGCTTGGTTGCGGGTCAAGGCGGCCATTAAGCAAACCTTTCACGGACGCGAAAAGTTCCATCAGCCCCGGGCGGCCCCGGGCGGCCCCGGTCGGCCCCGGTCGGTCCGGTAACCGTTGAATTCTTAACGCGTGCAATCTCCGCGGTCGTCTGCTGCTATCGCTTATCGTGCCTTTCGGTTCGCCACTGGAACGTAAATTTCCGTCGGACAGGGGCCGGCAAGAATCGCGCGAACTCGTCTGGCCAAGTTCCGGTACGAAGCGGAGTTAACCACGCCCGCGTATATTCCAGCTTGCCAGCCAGCCCTCCACGAATCTTTTATGGGGTTGAAAAATTCACTCGTCCGCGCAGTCGATTACGAGGCTCCATCTTCCCTACCCTACTCTTTTCACCCTCCTCTCAACGCCCGAATAACCCAATTTCACCGCCACCCTTTTCATGATCGATTATCGAGAACACCTCGGTTGTGTGTTCGCTGCGCGACAGAAACCTGCTTCGAGCACGCCGTATGTAAATCTTTCACTTTTTCTACGCTGAGATATAATTTTCTCGGCTCTTTTTTTCTAAGGTAATAGTCTACTTTTAATTCGATCGATTACTGTCATTCGTATACCGCGGATACCTGTTATTACTGCCACGTAATGCGGGGTACAAAAACTAACAGTAACGATCGGCAGCTATCTTTCAAAGCAATTTGTTCGAACTAGGGGAAAAAAACAAGAGACTGTATTATGTCTATAGAAGAGTTTCGAATATTCGATTTAATTAGTTACGAGATAAGAAACAATTGATTACGCAATGTGTTATTTACTTGTTCTATTTTACGTCTGCCAGTTTAAAATATTATTCCTTCGGATAACCGAGTGGCCAAATATGTTCGTCGACGTGAGTCAGTTGAAAACAATGAGACGATCTCGTGAAAAACGGCAGAAGCAACGAGACGTCAGAACGTCGGACGTTTCTCAATTTATTTTTTCAAGCGTCGTCGCTAGGGAAAGAAATCGTGGAAACGGGTGACAGAGGAACGACGGATGTCGGGTCTGGCAGATAAGGCCAGCCTTCGACAAACACGTCCACGTAATTCCCTATCTAATCGGGGCTAGCCATTTATGCAAACTAGTTGCTAGAGTGGAACGCGTTTCTATCCTCTGTACAAAGGTTTCTCATCTACTACTTCTTTTCGTTTTTTGCTCGTCCTCAACGCGACTTGCTAGTCGTTCGATCGTTAGACATCGGTTTCTTGTTAACCTAAGTTCTCCAGGGGCTGTGAATAAAATTACATTTCCAAAAAAAAAAAAAAAAAAGTACCGAATTTTCTAAACTGAGGAAAGCTACGGGAGTCGCCGAGGGTTGACGCCTTAAATTTAGAAATATGACGCTAATAACGTTAATGTCCGCTTACACTGTTAATGTATTAATTAGCGTAGGTAAATTGTAATGGAGGAGAAGCATTCGAGTGACACCGTTTCGTTGATGGATCAAGGCCGTTCGATCGTAGCCACTTAGCCGCCGATCGATCTTTCTTTTTCCGTGGGTCTTGTTTGTCGCTTCTGTCGCGTTTCCTATCGCGTGCAAACGAACGAACGCCGCACGAAAATAACCTTCGCCGACGCGGACCATAAATCATTCGATCGTGCTGCAGAATTTCACGCAAATATCCTGAAATAAATATTCATCGTCCCCGTTGTTCGACGACCAAGCGAACTTCTCGTTGAATTTTTCATTTCGCGCCACTGGCACGTGGCGTGCCGCGTGGGCCATCGGTGGCCCACGGAGTTGCCCGTACGTTTAACCATGAAAAGCATCCCTTTCGTTTCAGAGGAGAACAAAATAGAAGAACGTTAAATACAAACCAGTCCTTCCTTTCCAATCAAAAATTGATAAACCATCGTGTGACACGATTGTAATTACAGGGGTGTAATTTTATGATTGTTTATTATAATTCGAGGTATACTGCATGATCCACAAAGTAGTCTACGATGTTCAACGAAGCAGTCTATAATGGCTCATAAACTGGTTTATAGCGGCCATGAAGTAACTTACGATGATTCATAATGTAACCACCAGAATTTACGTCTGGCCCATAAATCAGCTCGTCATGGTACACGGAGTGGTGTACACACAATGGGCATCAAACTTCTTCTATAATAGTAATTACGTTTCTAATGATCCATAAACAAGCTCATTAACACTTGCAAAGAAATTTTCTAATTTTTAACACAGACAGAGAGTTCAATTTCTAGTAAGCACCTGATCCGTAGACGGTGGACAGGGACGGGGCAAAAAGCAGCAACGACAATCGATTGGAGAGAACCCGTCTCTCTCGAAGGGAAGCTTCGAGTCGGATTAAGACACGTCCATCGGTGTCGTCTCGAAAGAAACCCGTAGCCGTGTGAATTCTAGGAAGATCCCTGAGAAATCCTCGCTCTATCCGCAGGGGAAGAAAAGAATTCGACGGACGCTGACAAAGGGACACGTTCGTCGACGAGGAGACGGGATCGTCTTATCGGCCGCTCGTTATCCAGACGTACCGAGAACGAAAAGTCTTTGGCCAAGAAATCCAGACGGAAACCTTTTGCCAGCGGATCGAGTTCTTCTGCTTTTGCTCTTCACGAGACATCGGGATACCTAGCTGGGGATAATCGTTGACACGTGTACACTGATCGAGTATTAGTCTTGATCCGGAATCAAAGTTCCATTTGCTTGTTTTCTAATACGACGCTGACATTAAACCGCGTCGAATTTAATTTAATTTTAATTTTAATTTTAATTTTAATAGACGGGATAAGTCTCATTAGTGTACATAGATGAATTTTACAAAAGCAGGTGATGAAAAAGAATTTAAAAAAATTTGAAAAATTCTTCGACTCCGATTCGTGTAACCAGAAGACGATCTTTCTATTACGTTTCACGCATTCCATTCGGCGTTACGAAATATTTGAAGGGCCGATGCGGGTTCTGTTCTGTCGCGAAACAACTACACGCGTGACTGGACGTGGAACAGGGTGGAAAAAGTTGCCGACGCGGTCGTGACGGAGTTTCCAGCCCTCGTAAAGTACTCGGATCCTCGCCAGGATCTCGTTAAAGGGATCACGAAATTTTATACACCCGGCCGGAACGTTCCGGGCTTATCAAATTCCTCGGCTTTCCTCGCATAAGCGCACGCTCTCCCTTTGAGGAGATACACCGACGCTTGTGACGTTCCTTCTCGTCGCTTACACGACCGGGAACTCGAGGAATCGTTCGTGAGATCACGAGCAGAGATGCGAGAAGGAAAAGGGGGAGAAAAGAAAAAACGAGGATTTCGAACGTGAGACTATGGAGAAGCTTGCTGGGTTTATTGTACGAGACAGCGGAGGGAAATGTGGGTCGTGAAGAAAAATTTAACACGCCCATTATTTCCACTCCCCAAGAGGCAACCACCCTTTGGGTTCGAAATTCGAAGAATAAATATACGATAAAGAGATTTCAGGAATATCTAAGATTCCATATTAATATCTCTAAATATCGAGGCGTCAATTTCACGACCACGCGTCGAATCATCCCCCTTTAAGGCTGTCAAAATCCAGGCCCGATCGCGGTTCGCGCGTACACGTCATCGACCAAAGGCCGATTCCATGTTCGATCGGTGGACGTGCACACAGTCGGACGCCACACGGTCGGAAAGCTTCGACAATGGCACGACGGGGGATGCAATCGGTGTACACACCCCCCCAGCGACGGACATTTCGCCGGCTGGCTGGTGGTCGAAAGAGCCACGGACGTAATTGAATCTGCGCCGACTTTATTTCCCGCCTCGAAATTATCCTCGGAACCCGGTGCTTCGTTAACGCTAAAAGGATCAAGATTTTATAGTAATCGATGTTGATAATATTGTACATCCTAAATCCGTAGGCGATGGCAAAAGGTGGACGAAGAATTGGAAAGAAGCTTGCTCCTTTCTAAAGCCACGATATCCTGCGACGTTTCCGCTTTAAGCGCGACCCAGACAGCGGTCTGGGTTAGCTTCCAAAAAAGCGCCCTCGAATCCGGCACCCCGTGTGCCGTAGCCGAGCTCAACCCCCACCCATTCGAGTGTCTGCTCCTGGAAGGGCGAATACGAGCTCCGGCAAAGAAAAGGACGGCAGAAGAAAGGTGGAAAAAGGAGGACAATGTGGAGGAGGAGCAGGAAGGGGAGAAAGACAGCGCCTCGGGGGCAGTTTTATTTAAATCGGACTCGGGGAGAAAATGTGGTCTCCGGAGGGCTGAAGCGCACGCTCCAACGCCATGCTAAGTTGGCTCGTATATTTTTTCGAATTATTCCACGGGAAGGGACTGTAAAACGTTGCTGCGGTTCACGCGGTTCCTTGAAAAATAGACGGTCAGAAACGATGGCTACAGATTTTCTCTTTCATCCCCCTTATTCCTTCTACGGTGAATTGATGTTGTATATAATCAACTGTAGAATTGGTAGGAACAATCGATTCCCAAAGAACTTATGTAAAGATCTACGAGTTCCAAGCGAACGAATACAGCGCATAGGGAAAGTTAAGCAAAATTGCTGATTCAGAATCTAGTCCCAGGCTCTCACCTCGTCTGCGGCTAGATGATTCACAGAGACACGGGCAACGCTACGTCTAGACGGAATAAATTTCTGGAAAAAGCAATAAAGACGACCGCAGGAGGCCTCGCACGATACGTTCCCGTCAACCTGGCTTCGTCCTCGTGACGTCACCGCTACCTATACCTATGACGTAAGAAGCCGGGATCGAGCGACGGTGTCTGGCTTCTAAACGGTGCGGCGCGACCGACCCGGTGAACGGCCAACTAAATTGTGCCTCCTTCTTGACCTGATTTCCAACCAGCTACGTTCGATTATCCTTCTCCAGACTACATAATCTTTTCTCGAAAGCAAACGTTCAAAATAGCCTCAGGGTGCGAGAGAAATACACGTGTCAGAGTCTGCAGAATTTATTATTGCGGCAAGAGATATTGATTCGGACAGGAATTGTTAAAGCTTTCAAATTTCAAAATTCCAAAAAGTCTGACAAGGAGAACTACCCAAGTGTTACACTCACTTATTAATGAAACATTGCTTAATGAAACTATACCCCGTTTTGTGGGCAGACGGCTAATTGTTTAAAAGATATTAATAATTAAAGTTAGTCAAAATAGAATATAGAATGTTAGTTATCAAAAAGAGACAAATTATCATTAACAAAAAAAAAAAAAAAAAAAAAAAAAAAATGGGAACCAAGGATTTGAACCGAGGACCTTTAGATTGCGAGTCATGTGTTTAACCACGGAGTGGGTCCATGACTCGCAATCTGAAGGTCCTCGGTTCAAATCCTTGGTTCCCAAAAATTTTTTTTTTTTTTTTATGATAATTTTTATGTAATAGTTATTCAAAAAGAGACAAATTATCATTAAAAAAAAAAAAAAAATGTTGGGAATCAAGGATTTGAACCGTGGATCTCTAGATTGCGAGTGGTATGTGTGAGTCTGTCATGCTTCTCAATGTAAGTAGTAACTAACTTTAATTATTAATATCTTTTAAACAATTAGTCGTCTGCCCACAAAACGGGGTATAGACGTGTTCAGCGCGACGAGCTCTACAAGCTGGCAAAGTTTCATTAATAAGTGAGTGTAACACTTGGGTAGTTTCCCTTGTGAGAATAAAAGAACAAGGGTTCGACGCACCTGGACAGGAGGAAAATCGATCCCAGACGATGGGATCACCGTTAACACCCAAAGTCTCCCTCGCGACGCCAAGATCGATCAATCGTTAATCCGCGTTGGCCAGTAGCTCCAAGGCTACTTAGCAAAAGTCACGCACGTGGTTAAGCCGCCACGAGACACGGGTCGTTTCTATCTTCTCTGCTAGTAAGAGGATTCGAAAGCTTATTTACAGTTCGCAGAGTTCTCGTCGGTTCCTAACGGCGCGAAAACTTCCTGGCCGTCATATTCGAAAGCCACGCGGTCGAAGGAATTCGAGGAACGACGAGCGTACGATACATTTCTTTTTTTATTTTTCTCTCTTCTTATCCTCTCGTGCTTTTTTACTCGTGCTTTCGGTTCGATGCGCCAGAGAGGACCGCGCTCTCGCTTTTGGCAGCCGCGTCCCGATGCACCGGCCCGCGCTTGGACGACGCCCAAACGTAATAAATTTCAAATCAGGTCATTGCTTCTCTTTGCACTTAGCGCGATGTGCCGCGACGCGGCGCGGCGCATCGCGTCGCGTTCAATTCGACGCTACGGGTACCGTGTGAACAGCGAACCATCAACGTTTGAACAACGCCGTCGATGTTTACGACTGAGGTCCGGGGGGCTGTCTCTGTGCCATTACGTTGGGTTGTTTGGTCATCCCCGAGCGAGGAGGGTTTATCGGCCGCTTCGATGGCAAGATTCGATCGCGCCCAAGCCACGATATTGGTGAAATTGACGTGAGAAATGTAACGATACGATACTCGGCTGACCAATTGATTCGTTACACGTCACATAGTGGAAACGGGTCCTCTCGATTATTCACTGCATATCGAAAACCTCGTTGAATCGATCGTATTGAAAATGAATTCGAAATCCTTCGACCGACCTTCGACTCATAAAGCGAACATAAAGTGGAGTACATCGGAAATTTCCTGAGACGTGAGATCTTACTCGTTGCATATTTATTTCGGAACGTACGTAGACAATAAAGATGAACGTACGCGTGAGTAAATTTCCAACGCGTATCCCTAACCCGGTTTTATATTTACCTCGTATTAAAATAACTCGAGGAAGAATAAATATGATAATGTAGAGTAATTTTAGGATAATATAGGGTAAGAGTTTTATTCGCAATTGATGAAGTATTATAAGGATATTTATCAGTCGTTCAAAGCAAATTACGTCTTTCCATAAAATTCGGCGAACCTCTTCCGGCTAGATTTTCAGCCCCATATGCTTACGTAGATAAACCCATAAACAGATAAAAATGAATCATCCCGTAAATACGATGAAAATTTTCAGGGTATCGAACGCATAGCGAACGCATAACTCAGGTATTTTCGAAGTCGACTTTCTCGAAAACGAAGCCAGACGCAAACAAGTTTTATCGCGTACGTATCCACTCTCGCGAATATCCATCAATCTTCGGTCAATAATGTGCCGGTTTAAAGGAAAAGCAACGAAATAGGAAAATAAACGTCGATGTATGAGGAAAGAAATGAAATAATCAGGATACCACAAGGCGCGACAATTTTTCCCACAAGCGTGAATAATATCCTCTACAGTTTCCCTGTCTGCGAGCGATAAAAATTTGTCTGCGACCACGAGCCTGTTCGGGCTGACTCACTACTTTATTTATGAACGATTTAAAAGAAAGCGTACGCGCTTCTGTAATAACAAAAACATTGACACATCGTCTCCGAGATAATTCCCGCGGGTTTACCACGGGAACAGTCATTCGTCGAAGAAACGCGAAGAAACTGTACGATTCATTGGCGTAACAACAATTTTTCTATAAAAATTAAAGTTTACTGAAAAATATATCAAGTGTCTAGTGTTGCTTAACTATTATTTCATTATTTAATTTGATAATTTCGTATGGGGTGGAGGGCCAGGTTCATCCTTTCCTAGCTACGCCAATTGTTCAATTCCAAGTTTTTCTACCTACTCGATTAGTTTATATATGTAGGCGTTTAGTGGAGGAGGAAAGGGTTTCGTCTCCCCGAACGCGTTTGGTTCGGACCGGGCGACCGCTAGCGAGAACACTATCATTTCGCCGCCACCTAGCGGTCCCCGGCCCGAACCAAAGGCGTCCGGGGAGACGAAAGCCTCTCCCCCTCTACTAAACGCCTGATATTTCTTCGCAGAAAAAGATCGAGCCAAGAAAAAGGTCGGTAAGAAAATCTTATCGTCGAACGGGCCAGGACAATGGGTGCAAGTTGGATGGAAAAAGAGTGTCAGGGCGTTAGAGGAGGATAGGGGTGCGGACCGATGCTCGAGGGTGCATCCACGCGGAAGGAAACATCATGGAACGAAGACAAGGAGGCGAATGTAGGAACGGCAGGAAAATGCGGACGCGAGACAGGCGCGGAATCGAGGATAAAAACGCAGTAGCTAGACGTCGCCACGTAGTCGCGACGAAGAAGAAGGTTTTCTCGAAAGCGAGACGAGCAACGTACGTGACTCTCTCCACTTTTCTGTCGTCTTCCTCGTCTCGGTCCGTTTCCGAGCACGACCGGTATTATTATTCCTAAGAACATCGCGATCGCGACGCGAAAAAACCTTCGAGACAGGAGGGAAAGCTTCCTTCTTCGTGGAATCGTGATCGACGTGAAAATCTCGTCTCCGACGAGGGGAATCGTAAATGGTATCTGTTGGCTGAAAGCGTGAGACTAGATTTTTCTGAGGTAAAATTGAGAATGCTCTTTTCGAAACGATTCCTAGAACCAGTGAGATTTTACGAGAGTACATGTTCCATAAGATAGTGAGATAAATTCACTTTTACTATATGGCAAAGAATTTTACCAAAATTTCGAAATATCAACCATTTTTGTCATTTGGAAATTATTTGGAAGGATCATTTTCTTTCCTCGATTTCCAGCGAAAGCGAGGTAGAGGAGTAGGTATGATTAATCACCGAAGCTATGGAACGATCGATAGACCATAAAGCAAGCTTTCGTACATTTATCGAATCGAAGAAGAAGAAAGGCAGGTAGATGAAAAACAATCGCAGTATGCCGTAACCAGAGACTCCACCTATAGCGTTAGACATAATATTTACCTTTGCCCACCTGCCCCCTCGAATGACCACCAACATACGGCCATATTGAATTGGGAAGGTCGGCTCGAAGGTCTAAAGTACCCACATTCATATGTGATACATTATCATTAACATGTTCGACGTCGTCACTAACATTACCAATTTAATATAATCGAATAGTCGAAAGAAAATATTGATCGACATTAATTGTGCTAATAAGCATCAACTGAAAAATTAAACGATTCAGAGACATCATGTATATGGTTATTTTTACACATTGATTATTGCAGTAGAAATAGATATTCGTGATAAGACATAGAATAACGCTAATAATTGGTGGATTAAAATTTGAAGGTAAATTTTTTATTTCCCTTCTGAATTTACTACTTGAAACGCGTTGGATTTCACGGGATAAAATAATTGAAAATAAAGAAAAAAGCCTCTGAATACTATTATGTAAATGCATACCGTGACGCGTGTGGTGGTCGTTGGTTCACGGGCTTTTTCAGAAGTACAATTTTAATTAAACGAGCAGCAGCGCTGGAATAAAGTAGAAAAATAAAGAGAAGCGAAGGAACGTTGCTAGGATACATACGTAGCCCGTATTATCGTGACACTGAAATTTCTTCCAAGTCTTTAAATTAGAATTACGATAATGCGATACAATTAACGCGTTAACTGCAACAGTGATAATGACCGTATGCAGCGAGACGATCTAATCTAGAAATTTTCTATTTTCCTATAAATGATTTTAGAAGGAGAGCATCGTGACGCCAACGCGTCCAAGGGGAACAAAGTTGACAAAAAAAAAAAAAAAGAAAAAAAATCCAGTAGACGGTCATTACTCGCCGCGACATGGTTTTTTTATCGACGATATCGTTACCGCGCCGGATAATTGGACGCCATTTCAAGTTTCCCGGGCTCTTTCTCTCACCTTCACCGTCGCCGTCGCTCGCGGCCGAACCGTCTCGTCGCCGCTGCGTAACATGAAATTAAATCGGGTCAATTAAGGCCGCGTATTAATTTTACTCATTAATTACCGGCTCACGGGTACGTCGATTATTTATTCGTAAATGAAATTTAATTGCCGACCATGCGATCCGCTCTCGACTTGCACGACCAAATAAATCAACGATTATCCGATCGGAATAAGTAATCGAAAAGAAAAGAGCAGGGATAAAAAGCGACAAGATTTTCATCGAAATCAGTGCCAAAGGGGATCGAGAATAATTACCAAAAAAAAAGTAGTACAAAAATTGCTTTTGGAAGTTCAAAGGGAACACAATTTAAAAAAATAGATAGATAAATAGGAAAAGAAATTGCAAAGAACGAAAAGAAGAAAAGAAAGAAAAGCACAGGCCACGTGGGTAGGATTCCCGATTCTCGACGGAAGCTGAACGTTGGTCTGCAACGAAATCCGACCTTTCTCGTCCACGTGTCGAGCATCTTCTACTCGCGAGACGGCTCGAAGCGTAGTACGAGGAAATAAGAGAATCGCAGAGGATCACCGGTGTATTCGGGTCACGTAGCAGACGAACACTCGAAAATTCCATTTTCCACCTACACGTCGACGATATCGACGTTGAATGCACACCTACGAACGAGCCCTTAAGTCCGACAGCTCTTGCGGAGCATCGTCCATCCGCGAGCGGAAATAAAGCCGTCGCGTCGCGCGGATACGATGCCTGTCAATCGATATCGATTACCAATCATATTCTTTCTGCTTTCTTCTTTGAGGAACGAGATCCCTCGGAATACACGTAAGAAATGTCTAAGTAGATTCGGTCTCGTGGTACTTTTCTTTCGGTGAAAGTGAAAGTGAACGTCTCTCTACGCTTTCATCGATAATTTTGCATGTTTCTCTAATACGATCAACTTTTCAATCTTTTATCAAGTGAATAGTGAAACGAACATCCACCCTTTCTCTCTAATTTCGATCCCTTTAAATCCTAGATATTTGCAAATCAATAGAATTCTTCGTCGACAATTTTCCCTCGGATTCTGTTAAATCTCGTCGCTCAACCCTGAACCGGATACAACGAAGGCCAGGGTACTTGAGAAACTCGGTGGTCGCAGGGCCTGTCGAAGTCCACCCCCTTTCCTCGTTTCACAGCATCGTCACTCGCGGCGCGGACCATTGTTATTCTAGATTGCATTGCAAATTAGATCACGGACCACCCTTCTACCTTCCTCGTCCACGGTCTGTTCAAGTTGCAACACCGTTGCCCGGCCGGTTCTCCGAACAATTCTGCTCCGAGCTGTAAACCACCCTTCACCCCTTTCGAACTTGTATTTCCTGTACCGCCCTTGTAACAGGCATCTCGTGAAATTGTGTCGCGAGTCCGTGCACGGTTTTGCGAAAGAAGTAAATTGTTTCTTCCTCGAGGGTGAATTATCATGGTGAAACCCCGTGTTTGCTGTTTCGTGGATGATTATCGAATTAACCGAGAGCTTTCTTTTTTCGAGAATGTCGTGAGACGAGTTTGACGAGCAAGTTATACGAAATTCGATTGTCTTTTTCTTTATTAACTTTATCCTCTGTCAATAAATTAGATGAATTTTCTCTGTTTAATTTATTTGAAGTAATTCGAGGGTGAACCTTCGACCTTCTGATTTCTTCATAATTTCTTCAAAGAGAAACACCTGCCTAGTTATTTCTCTTGGAGAAATCGCGTAATCTCGAGCAAAGGAGATCGTTCGAGGTGGACGGATTTTAAGACTAAAGGATGACCATTCGGCTGGCGTGTTCGGTGGAAAATTTATCGACTAATTTCTATTTAGACACGGTCGCACACGTCCGCGGGTAAGTTGAACCTGTGAACAGATCGATAACGTCTGCGACGACGTCCTCGGAGGCAAACAATACGTCCTGTGTTCCGGAAGTCCGACGTCAGGGCCATAAGCACGTCGTAGCGCGAGACAAATCGAATCAGGGACATTCCCTCTCTATCCGTTCGTCTTTCCGTTTCTCTCGTTCCGTGTTTCCGACGCTGATGCTATCAGACCTTGTCGCGTCTGCTGGAAATAAATCTTTTGTGGAAGCGGCGAGAAGGACCGTCCGTCCGCCTTCTCTCCTCGAGATAGAAGAAGGACCGGCACGGCACGACGATGCACGGTGGTCGGTGCGCGTCGCGGAAAATAGGAGAAGAGGAAAGTCGCATGGAACCCCGGTTGAAAAGGTGGAACAAAAGGAAAAGGAAAAAGGAACGAAAAGGGGAGAAAAACGAAAGAGGAAACCGAGACTGTGCTGAATAAAGAGGAGCGATGGGAAAGGTAGACATCGATGAGAACAACAGCCTCGAGTGATTGGGATACCTGTACTGTGACATGTCTGTGAAGTTGGCATATCATTTTCCAGCAGATCAAAAATTAAAGGGAGTTCTTTTCGCATGCAGTCGAGTTCTATAGTTCCTGATAGTTTTTAGTGATAGTTCTGCTGATTTTATCCAAAAAAACATCGATCGAAAAAATGATCTGCTAACTTCCCGTAGCAGATCATTTTCCGACAGATCACAAATTAAAGGGAGTTCTTTTCGCATGCAGTCGAGTTCTATAGTTCCTGATAGTTTTTAATGATAGTTCTGCTGATTTTATCCAAAAAAACATCGATCGAAAAAACGATCTGCTAACTGCCCGTAGCAGATCATTTTCCGGCAGATCACAAATTAAAGGGAGTTCTTTTTGCATGCAATCGAGTTCTGTAATTCCTGATAGAATTACTGCGTATAGATATTGCTAGCTATACGAATTGGCGAGAAATATATAAAAATTGAACTTTGAACAAAATTAAGTATAGTAAAATAAAATAAACTAAACTAATATACATCATCTCTTTATTATCCTAAGCAGATGGAATAAAATAACATAAAATAAACTTGGGTAGGTTTACTTGTAACAAGCGGTACAGTTAAATAGAGAGATAGAAATGAAAAGAAATATAGTAATGACTGAATACAAAGATACAAAATATATTTTCTCTAATATGAGTTGAAACGAATACATATTGAACTAAAAAGACTTTTTCTTATACATACTTATCCTAGATAGAATAAAACTAAACAATAAAAAATGAAAAGCTTTCTCTTATATATATTAAATCATAAACTAAAACCCAAAGGCCAGAAACTAAAAACTAAAACTCTAAACTAGGTATTTTCTCTTCCCTGCGCTAGACTAATATAAAAGAAAACTTTTTAAGAAGGTTTGTTCGGCACCAACGTTAATAGAAAACAAACATAAAAAATATAAAAACAAATATAAATGGAAAAAGAAACGAATATAAAAAATATATGAAAAGAAGCATTATAATAGAAATGATTACTAATATTAAAGTTAAAGTTATATCATAAACTCGTTATTGTTGAATATCGCATATTGCATATGTGATTACATGTGGATGTATAATCGTATTGATATTAATTGTTCCCCTTTTTTTAATTAAGTCGTCATATTTGTACCAATATTCACCTGCTAATGTATACGCAACATAGTGCTTTTTCTCCTTACTATAATCGACTATACCGATTAGTATATACATTTTCTCACCGATCGTCACGATTTTTTTAAGTGAATTCAGTTTGTGAGTAATGAATTTATCTTTGTTCGGATAATTACTGTCACTCACAACAGAAGTGTCGATTATCAGGTGCGGCCCATATTCTGTCAAAATCGCTGTTTTCTTTTTACAGTTAAAACAAGTCTTTTCAATTATTATACAATCATCGATTGCTTCTTGTATTAGATGTAGACCACCGCAAAGAATCATATCAATGTTCACGTCTAATAATTGAAATTTTTTGTCATTAACATATCCGCAGGAACATTGAATCTTATAAGAATGACTTGGTTCTTTTTCAAAAAGAAACTGAGCTAAATGAGCAGCATTGCATTCAGCAACAAGGCGTTTTATATTTCTCGTGTAGGTCGTGAGAGTGTTTTGAAAAATTGGAGTCATTGATAATATCTTAGCTCTTTGAACATAATTGTCTTTTGTTATTTTTTTTGTATTGCCGACATTCTGAGCAAGATTTATAATTGGACAATCGGATGACTCTATATTTCCGCGATAGGTCTTATTTGCTAAAAGCCCACTGACAACGACCTGAAAAATCGAATCAAAAGCACACGTTTGCATTACATTTAAACTGTAGTCATTTACACGCACCGGTCCCGAAATGTTTCCGTTTAAAAGAACTGGGATTTGACCTATTTTGGAATCTTTAATATAGTCCCACTCGGGGCAATCATCTAAACACGTCGGTTTGGCACGTTTTCGTTTCGGTAGATCATCGCTTTGATTCTTAGGTTTTTTGTTTTTATTTAAACCTCTCCATTCTTCTTGAACATTCCATTCATTGTCAGCTGGAATATTTTCGTCTGTTGTAAATAGCTTTTCTTTATAAGGTATATCATTTATTACTTTCGATGAATCGAAAATATAATTATTATCGTTTATAGTAGAGTTTTGAGCATCGTCGAAACAGCTCTGTAAGGTGTACCATTGGAATCCTTTGACTTTCTCTTCTGTTATTGGCGATACGAATTTTGCTGAAGTCTCCTCTGATATTAAATTACTTGACTTATCTTTCGTATTATTATTTGGAGTACTACATACATTTTTTGGAGATACACCAAACGAGATCTCAACATTTTTAGTAGCGTGCTGAAAGTCGTTTACCTCTTGCAACTTTGTAGCTTCAGAATCACGTTCTGCTTTTGGGAATTTATAAACATCGGTGTTATTTTGCTCTTCCGATTTTTCATTTGGCAGAGCGTCCGATTCTTTGCAGCGTTCCTTTAATTTATCATCAATACGCTGTAGATGTTGAAGCACGAATCTATCTATCCGCATCGGAATTTCACCTCTAAAATCACGATTTTTTAAATCAGAAAATTCTGACTCAACTGCAGCTGAGGTAGGGGTTGCCGAGCCTCTCCGGAAGATGGGCACCATAATGTTAGTCCATAGTGGTACATATGGAAGCAAGTATCTTTTTAGCTTTTTCGCGAAGTCTACATTATAGCATGCGTTTATCACATCACCGTTCGTCGACTGATCAGCAATATCTACTGCTGAGTTATATAAATGCTCACTCCACAATTTCCAGCCTATTTTCCCAACTTTATTTTCTTCAGGGTTCTCTTCTGCATCAAATTGTTTTTCTTCATCAGTTTCGGCATTAATCTCATCATCATCATCATCATCATTTTTCAATTGTACGCCTTTTATTTTATCGTTTAAAAATCTTAGTCGTTCAACAGATGGCAGAGGCTCGTTATTTACATTTGATCCTATACATTTGCTGAGGGAAACAACGATAATCGATTCTATAAAGTACGACAAATCTTCTAAATTTGAAATTTGAGTAGCTTTTCCAATGCATTTTTTATAAAATCGCCGTACTAAACACTTATCTTTTCCTTTTAGACTTGACCATTGCGTAATCATTGCCGAGAGGTGACATATGTCTAATCTCATAAAAGTAGATGGCAACGAAGTCGATTTGTTTACAATAGCATTATAACACTTTTGTAAGTAATCATTAAAGCTTGAGCATCTGCCAAATATTTCTGCAACTGCAATCAATAATGACCAACCAAAATCAGTAACGACGATAGGTGGGATTGGTGCGTTTGTAGCAAGAATTAAGCGCAAAAAATTAGCTACAATGAGAGATCGTTGATCAGCGGAAACCATCTGGAACGTGGGCATGCTACCTTCTTTTGTCACGAGTACACACTGATAAAGAAAAATGTGTGGCTCGTGTGATTTATCACGCTTCGCAATACCGCCTGTAGCATCAATAGCTAATATTGCGTTTGGATCTTTACGACACCGGGATATATATATCTGCAATTGTTCGGGTCGCCAATAAACGCAGTTAAATTTTAGCAATGCGACGTGATGTATGCATCCAACAAACATACCATATTCAGCACTTTTTAATAAATTTAATGCAGGATTTGCAAATTTTAAACCGTATTTGTCCAAAAGTCGCTGTTCTTTAGCTTTTCGGACAACTTCATTACTTGGCAAGACCGGTGGGTTTTTATCTCCAAATTTCTTTATACGTCCAGCTTCTTTTCGACGCCAAGTCACAGCATCTGCGCATCTATTAATAAGGAAGTCAGCAACTTGGAGACGACGTACGCCTCTCAACTGCCTTCGTTTTTTTCCAGAATGAGCTTTAGGTCTAATGCCATTAATGTGACATTTGAGAATAACATCGACGTTTTTTGCCGGTTCTTTTATCAAACTTCCGCAAATTTTCGCGCTACATTCGCAGCAAAATCCCTCAAATGTCAAAAAATATTTTGCAGTTGCACTTCGGTAGACGTTATTATTTTTAAAAACAAACACACAATCGAGATGGTGCTGTATCCAAATTGCTTCAGCAACTATGTCCGCCCACCCTTCTCGCAATTTCCAATACGTACGCTTACCATATATTTTCTTTTGGGGTCGGATGACGAGCCATTTTTCTTGTGATATTACAAGATTAATATTAATCGAGATAAGACTAGTTTGAGTATCTGTACTTTGATCTACATATTCTGTTGTATTAAAATCATTATTGCTTATAAAGTTAGTCGATTCTTGCATTCGAATATTAAATGTTTTTAAAATAAAATCTTTAAAACCCTGACGATTATTATTAACGATCGT
Organism: Osmia lignaria lignaria; assembly: GCF_051020975.1. Taxonomy (NCBI): domain Eukaryota; kingdom Metazoa; phylum Arthropoda; class Insecta; order Hymenoptera; family Megachilidae; genus Osmia; species Osmia lignaria. Next base: position 7,762,749 of record NC_135033.1, on the reverse strand, counting down.
ATGAATATGTTTTGGCGTGATCCTCGATCCTTTATCTGCCATAAGTTCTGAAATTCTCTGATAAACTTCATCGGAAGGTGGAAGAACGTGCCCTTTTTTATCAATAGTACAATACTTAACATCCGACAAAAGTTGTTGTAAAATAATTTTATCATATGATAATTTCCTCATTTTTAAGAGGAATTTTTCTTTCTAAGAACAGTCTCATACGCTACGTGTATGTGCATAATCCCAGCGAGAAACAATCGCCGCGCGGTCTCCTGTCGCCAGCTAATGGTGGGGGATGCGCAGATCGGTCGAAAATTGGTAGAAATGAAGAGTAATTTGTTTAACAACTTTTCTAATTATTTTCATAATCAGAATTTTTGGAAAGGCATTATACACACCAAAAACTATACGCAAACTATTTCATAATAAACAGAACTATCGAAATACGACCAGCATATTATATCTATATTCAAAAATACGAGATTTCCGAGTAAAATAATTGTTTAAAAAATTTTCTAATTGTTCTTATCATCAGAACTCTTTGGAAATGTAATGTACGTCACCAGAACTACACGAGAACTCGATTACAATTAACAGAACTATCGAGAATCGACTAGCATATCACCTGTATATACGAAAATCTAAGTTTTTTGGGCAAAATAACTATCACCTCTGGTCTGCTGCTAATTTTTGGATAAAATCAGTAGAACTATCACTAAAAACTATCAGGAATTATAGAACTCGACTGCATGCAAAAAGAATTCCCTTTAATTTGTGATCTGCCGGAAAACGATCTGCTACGGGAAGTTAGTAAATCGATGTTTTTTTGGATAAAATGAACAGAACTATCATTAAAAACTATCAGGAATTACAGAACTCGACTGCATGCAAAAAGAACTCCCTTTAATTTGTGATCTGCCGGAAAATGATCTGCTACGGGCAGTTAGCAGATCGTTTTTTCGATCGATGTTTTTTTGGATAAAATCAGCAGAACTATCATTAAAAACTATCAGGAACTATAGAACTCGACTGCATGCGAAAAGAACTCCCTTTAATTTGTGATCTGTCGGAAAATGATCTGCTACAGGAAGTTAGCATATCATTTTTTCGATCGATGTTTTTTTGGATAAAATCAGCAGAACTATCACTAAAAACTATTAGGAACTATAGAACTCGACTGCATGCGAAAAGAACTCTCTTTAATTTTTGATCTGCTGAAAAATGATATGCCAACTTCACAGACATTACTGTGACGATCATATTTTTCATCCCCCTCCCACGCGATTTTTATTATAATTGGAGACGGCGGTGATAAGCTTGCATTGAAAACGTATGGATTCAGAGCTATTATGTGCATCATGGAGGAGACTTAATTGAGCATCTCGAAAGACAAAGTGAATCGATTCGAAATGGAATGAATTGGGAATGAGAAATTAACAAGATCGATTCTATTTTACGCTGCTCTTTGTTCTTTCCTACTTTCGATAAACCTATCAATGTTCCATCTTTTATGGAACCTCTAAAAATCTAATAACAACAAACTGTAAGCATGTAATTTGAAAATTTGATGATCATATCCTTGATTAATATTTTAACGCGTCTGACTACAGATGTCATCCTCTACTGAGGCAATCGGGATCAATAACATAGCATCGATCAGGAATATCCAATTAAAATTTCATACCTTCCCTCCCTTAATTGTGGTTACTACTTTAATGATCAACCACGTATGCTACGTAAATTTATAAAACTACCTTTAATCCCAAATGTTAGTGCAAAGGAATAATTTGATGCGAAGATACTAAAACAGCAACATTACAGATTTTCACCGTCTGCCCTATGCAGAAATAAATCTTTCGGGGAAAACTAGTGAAAGACGGTACGAAGAAAAGCGAAGGAAGAAAAATCACAGGAACTCGATCGAGATGGAGCAACAATAGAGGAGGGAGGAAGAAAAGAAAACAAAGGAAAGGAACGTGGGCGCGAGAAACGCGGTCTGCTTTTCCAGACAGCGCGCAGCAACGGGTGCCGAGGAGAAAAACATGTGGGTTAGATAGACGCAGCTGCACTGCTACCATCCCGACCAAGATTAGATATCAGACAGCTTTTTTCCAGACAGCCTTCGACGTTCCACGAATCGCATAATAATCTCGTCGAAGGTCGACGACGTTGTCCGCAAGCACCTCCGTCAGATGGGAAATCGCGCTTCCTTTTCCCCCTATCGTCTGCAGCGAAAATGGTGATCGCTCGCGATATTCGAGAATCACCGGCGTGATACGCGATGAAATGCCAAGCTAGGAAAGCAGCGAATGCTTTCTAGTTAATGCGCCAGCTCGAACCGAAGTACGAAGGAAATGCCACGAAAACGCGACTCTGCATTTTCCAATTATCGCACTTGACTCGAGGGTGGAAATATATGTAGAAATTTCAACCCAAAATCTACTCTCATCCGCAATTTACATCTTAACATTTACCGAGAAATTATTCAATCGTACAACTCTGCAGCAAGCAATACTAATTAGCACCTTATCAACATGACTGACGCGTTTATTACCCTTCCCGCGGACGTGCTAATTTTGCAATGGAAATTGCAAATTTTTTTTCTGGATAACATCTGTATTTGCAATTCAGAAACCACCCGCTCACAATTTATACCTTAACGGGCGAAATTATTCAATTTCCTAACTTTGCAGCAAGCAAAGTTAATTAACACCTTATCAACGAAACTGATATGTTTATTACCCTTATGACGGGGGTAAAGAAATTTCTAATTGAAATTGCAAATTTTTTAGAGGATAAAATCTTAAACTTTGCGATCTGCAATTTTTCTATTTATAAACACGTACTGCGAATTAGCAAAGTAGCTAATTATCGCTTTATTAACGAGGTAGACAGCAAAATAAAATTTCTCACGATTACCAATTAGAAAATCGTTTTCTTCAATTTATGGTTTAAACCGTGAAATTATTCAACGCCTATTGCCAGTTGATTAATTACTGGCCGAAAGGGTTCTAATAATTAAAACGAATCACTCACCGGTGTGCCAGGATGACGATGGTGATCCTGCAAAAGGAGACGTCGTTGATGCGACGCTGGCAGCTCCTCTCGATGATGATGATGATGATGACGATGATGATGATGCCGATGGTGATGCAAGATCGAGGCGGTGGCCGGCTCGTGCAGTAGCAGCCGACGATGATGAAGATGATGCGATACCGTCGCCAGGACACCCACCAGTGCCCCGACTATCAGGACGAGCACCGCTGACACTATATAGCTAGTCGCGCTCACTGTCAACAAAAATTCAACGTCTCCTTTTAATATTATTTTCAAAATAACAATAATGTGATCTGTAATTTTACATTAAAAATGATTGTATTAAAATACCATCCAATCGAATGACCTTTCCTCTACGAAAAATGTAAATATTAAAACGGTTCTCTTAACGTTTCAGAATCAACGGAGGTATGGAACGAGCGAGGAAGTTACGGTTGAAATACAATTTCGGGAAATTTCCAGGACGAGGCGAGGAGTTCGAGACGTCGGTGGTGCAACTATAAGAAATTTTCCGGGCTCGTACACTTTCAGGAGGGGAAGGGACGCGAAGGGCCCCGTCCCCAAGGAGGGAAACTCGTCCCGAAGTTGGTGCCTCAGGTCTTTTTCACGCATCACGTACGAAATTGACTGGAAACAGGAAGTTAGTCGATACGTTCGTGCATTGCCGCGCGAACGACGCCGGTGAAAAGCGGTCCCGCTGCGAGTCGAGCGCTCGCAGTTTGAATCCTTCTGAAGGGAATTCGTTCTCGTACTTTCAGCCACGTCGAACCGAGTTCTCTTTAGCGAGTATTCTCTTTCCCTTTCCGTCGTCGTAACGAGAACTTCTAAACTGATATCCTCGGAACTGAATAATCATACCTTGTGAATGTAAAGGGTTAATTTATCGAATCAACAAAAAATCATCCCCTTTTTACTCCTCGGATAGGCAAGAGAGGGCAAAAACAGGCGAGCATCGTCGCAGGCTTACAAGTTACCGTGTGGTCAAAGAGGTAAGAGAGTGTTTGTGTGTGCAGGAGGCAACGATTGGTGGGACAGGATGAGACACGACCATAAAACCTTATCAACGTTCATCATCGCCGGTTCAACGGTTTCAGCCGCTCGTCACCCAACGCTCGTTAAACGCTCTACGAGTCGCGACGGTGCACCCTGTGGCCCCGTTGGTCACGTCGAGACGCTAACAACGGCGACGAAAAAAACAGACAGGAAAGGGCGAAAAGAGGTCCCTGACCCTGGCTCGAGGTTTGTCGAAACGGTCGCGCACCAGTCGCTTCGTCGTGGACAAAGGACTCCGGCAACTCGAGAGCCGGCGAAATCTTTCGTCGCTTCGAAGAAGAAATTCACGGATAGATTTTTGGAAATGATATATATCCAATCGAAAGAAGAGTTATAGGTATTCAGAAGAAAATTATTAGTTCTCAAATGCTTCACTATCTGAACAATTAATTAATTCTATAAAAAGGAAAGTGATTGTGAACTTCTAAACGTCAATTTGTTCGAATCTTCTCGTTTCTAACGAGAAACTCCATCGATTCCCCGAAAATATTACTCCCGTATCTGCTCACGCACGTTTCGTTTAACGTTCATTCCACGTCAGACATCAACTTTATCGTTATTAACCGCCACACCCCGAATCTTGACGTGTTTGAACGTCGAAAGCGAATCCGTGGCTTTCGTTCGCCGCACGATTCCACGGGGAAGGTAAGGTCGTGTCCTGGACAAGTTTGGCTCCTGTGTCGTCCAAGCAAGCTGTATAGGTCGCTAAACATTTCTCGTGTCAATATTTGACAGAGCGGTTAGGATGTCTGGCGTCTCGGCGATACCCGAAAGGACGAAAAGTCCTTACACCTAACTTAAATGTCTCGACTCACCATTGAGGTCAAGTCGTCTGAATAAATGGAACTCGACGACGATGAAAATAATTTTACGTCCTTTTCATTACCATATAATAGTCTCGTTTTACTAACAGCAGAAAATTAGCAGAATCGTGTGGGATGGCAATTTCAGTTGAGGGAATCGGAGGGTTGAGCGTGCTCGATCCAGGAGTTTCGCTTCCGTGTGTTTCGAGGAGGAACGCTAGGCATCCCGGACGAGCGTGTGCGATCAAAGGCGAGCACGCTTTTTTTCCTAGCGGCCAGAGATTTCCCTGAAGAGGTTTTGAAAGACGGCCTTCGTGACTGCGCGCGAGCCAACTGTTGGTGTTGCCAGATCCTGTATGCCGGCCACGAGACTTCGAACAGAGAAGGGACGGACAAGGCTGTGTATACGGTATACAGGCCAGAATCGCGGCATATTATCCCGATCCCTCAGGCGGCTTCTCTCCTCTTCGCCTCTCTTTCTAGCCGTCCGCACACGAAACGGACTGTCAAGGTGCGTATTCACCGGCAAACATGTTCGCAACAAGTTCGCAAACATTTTATGACACTACTCTTTTCTACGACATCTACCTTGCACCCTTCGTTTCTTGCACTAAACTCAAATACTGACCAGAGTGGATCAGACAACTCCTCAAGGGACAATTAGCGCCCTATAACCTTCTGAGATAAGGGAAGAATTCGCATTGAAAGTTCGAATCCTATTGAATTTCAATTTGAAATTCAGTATAGCCTGGTGGTATTCGTCAGTAGAGACGCAGGTTCAGGTAGCACGGGCCATCTACCTCGGCTTCGAGGTCCTCTGACATGGCGACAGACTCGATCACGAGGCTGATCCTCTTCCACGAGGACGATTTATGTATCACCGCTCCGACTTGATTCAGTCGGAATAAAAATTGGACAGACGTTGGAGGGATTCTGTTTGAGAGAAGCGTTCGTTTCGTTGCTCTTTGTTCGGCCCGGCATGGAAGAAGGTTGAAGAGAGTTCGAAGGGCAAGATCGAATCAAGGGATTTCTAAAGTGGATTTTAATGGCCACGCAAGCGAGAATATTTGATCTTTTCTCTGCTTCAATCTGACAGCGTTCAAGCGGAAAAGGAAAACCATGGCATTGAAAAATCAGTGCTAAAATAAAGATGACAAGGAATTTTGAATTACAAGAATTCCCAGATGTTTTAATAAACTGAAAGCTTCCCAAATTCCGAATTATTCCATTTGAATGCGTACAATGACCCAGACATCGTTCCATCAGTACCGTGAGAAGTTACCTACTGGTTCAAAAAAGAAAAAAAAAAAAAAAAAAAGGAAAAAAACGTCGCCCATTGGTGCGAGCAATTCCGCGTTCGTTCACCGAGGCCGGTAAAAATTAGAGCGTCGCCTCGTTTCCAATCGATGCCGGGCGTCGCGAGCGAAAATCTATTCAAATTGGCCGTCGAGACCGATCGTATTGTCCGAACCGCAGCCTCCACCATCGCCTGGATGAATCAGCGTGCGTTCATCGTGGAATAAAAACAGGCAGAGGTAACGACAACCAAGTACCGTGGAGCGCGGAGAAACACTTTTTCCCTTTCCTTCTGACTCTCGCGTTGAACCAGGACGAAATCGGCGTGACAAGGCGCGTCCGCACGACAACGACGGCAGGTGCATCGAGAGACCGAGCGGTTGCATCTTTCGCGGGCTTCCTTCCCCCTTGCGCCACGCCGCTCCGACGATCATAAGCGAGCGGAGGAGAGCGTGTGCAACGAGTCGACGTCCTCCTCCACCTCCTCCTTCTGCTCGCGGCCACACGCTCGATGCTTCCATGCGAACTAGCCCTGCACACTCGCGTGTTGCGATGGGACCAAATTCAACGGATTTATACTCGAGAATCGAAGATCGATCAATCGATATTCGAAATGTTATCCAAATTTTTGTGCTTCAAATTGTTTGCACAAATATTGATTAAAAACTACGAAATTGGAAGAAAAAGAAAAGAGACTGATGAAATTATTGTTGTAATTCTAACGAAGTTGCGTTGAAAAATCTTGGATATTATAGAAAATTGACTGGAAGCTTCGAAATTCGAAAAATCTCAAGGCCCCGAGTCTTATATTTCGATATCGTTCTTGATCAGCTTACTCGAAGGTAGTCGTGTGTGCGTGCACTTAGTCCGGCGATGCAGTGGACGCGGTGCATTGTGGAGTAGCGACGGAGCAAAGGGGGGCGAGGGAGGAAAGAAAGCCGGAGGAGCAGGAGGTGCAGCGCATGCAGTGCACCAGACAAAAAACGATGAGCTGCAGTGGGGGCCAGACAGGGGGCAAAAACACGCGACGGGCCCCAAACCCAGGCCCCTCCTGCGCTGCAACCGACATGGAATCCCTGTGTGCCTGTGCATGTGTGTGTGTGTGTGGATGCACTTTAAGCCCGACGCATGGCCGCCAGCCACGTATGCATCGCGATAGAAGCCGACCCTCGGGGGTGTCAAATATTGTGGTCCGTCCTGAACAATTCGTCACGAGAAAAGAAGAATTTCGAAATACTTTTTAAAAAGAAATTGTAAATTTTAAGTAGATGTACCGTTCGAATAAAGAATGCATTTTTTAAAACTAACTCTGTCTTGCGTTCAAAATCATCGCTACAAACCATAGAATAAAAATGAAAAAATAAAAAAGGGAGTTCGTGACGTTATTCCCCAACTACGAATTTAAATCGAGCCAGAACGCGAAACGTGAACGATCGCGCGCGTGCAGGTTCGATCGACGAGCCGCGTCGCGACGCGTATTTGCAGTCTGGCCGCGCGACATTCGTCACGGTTGAAATGCAAAAATCGCGGAAGTTCTCGCCATTTATCGTCGTCGCGGCCATCGGGCCTGGTCGCGTGTATTTACGGATTACAACACCGGTTAATTGCCATATATTTTCTGTCTCCGTGCAACGGCACGGTGCGGCAAAAAGAGTATCAAAGGTCGCAACTGTCCGCGTGTCTCGATTACGACATCGTCGCGAGTGCTCGCGCGAGTTATCCACCTGCACGCCAATCGGAAATCCGGAACGGAGCGGCGACGATCGTTGCATAACACCGACGGAGATCACTTATCACTATTTTTGTATAAATAGCGTGTTTTCATAAATTAAAATAATTTTTTTAATTAAAACCCAGGAGCAGAGACTAAATTATAAAACTTATCAACGATCTAAATGCAATCTATCTGAAACCTTTCCTGATTAATTTCCGGCACAATCAAACGATCAATTAAAATACAAATGTTCAGGTTGCAAAGTACACGATATAGCTGTCTCCTTTGAAAATATAAAGGAATCGCATTCCTCTTCATAAATGAAGCCCGGTTAATTTGTATTTCACGGTAGCCCCCGATCTCATCGCTTGCGTACAGCTTCTCCGAAGAGGAAAGTTCCGATCGCGCGAACTTCGTCAGAGAGAAATGAACAATTACCATGAACCGGGCATGAATGCATCGTGTAATAGGGCAACGATGTTCGACAGCGATTCTGCGTGCGCGAAACTTTCCGCGAAACAGAAATTAATTTTCTCCGAAGAACGAGGTAGTACAAGCTTCTTTATAAATTATTAAAACTTTCGCGCCAGACTTCTCAGGCCAGGATATCCACCTTTGTCGACGGAGTCTCTCATGAATATGTAGCCGAGTAGACCTGTAACCGGGTCTGTCGGCAGTTTTTTTTTTTTTTTCATTTTTTTTCTTTTTTTTCTTTTAAGCCGACGCGAAACTTCGTTAATCCGTGATCCGTTCTGCATTTTGATACCAACCGGGAAACAGGCATGCTCGTTGCACGACAAAGCCACACCAGAGAACGAGCTGTTAAGGTTTCGTTCGTTGATTTACATGAAGCCGTTCGACAAGTTCAATGTTAATTCCAATGAAATGCAGATCGATTCGAGTTTACCTTGTCGAGAAAAACATACGGATCTTCATAATCGCGATCGCGTATCGATAGATATAGAGAAAGGTAACGGGAAGAATTTTACAAAATTACCTGGAAACGGAGTACACCGATCTAGGTCTAGACGAAACGAGAAGGATCGAAGAGGTTGCAAGCGGAATCGCGCGTGTAATTGATGTCCGGTCCCGTTAAACGGTCGCCATAAGGCTCTTGTAGCCAAGAGGGGAACGGTTGAAAAGCAGAGAAAATAGAAGACGAGGAAGCTGTTGCACGCGTCGTTGATTTCGAGGTTAACCTTTCGGCCCACGGCTGGTGCACAGACCTAACGGACCAAGGACGACTTTCCGTCTCGCTTGGCACCGATGGAATTCGAGGATTTTAGCGGCGCGTGGGTCACACGGAACTCCCGCTGTTACACGGAGAAATGCGGAGAAAAAGCATACCCGCTCGTTCCTCTCTGCTTCTTCGCTCTGTTAGACACTGATTCGTAACGTGTAACTTGTTCAAAGTTTCAGAGATTCTTTCCTACTTTCGCTAAGCCTATCGAATGAAAAAAGGAAATAGCAAAGAAGAGAAAGTAGCGAGGAAATCGTTTGATTTGAGAAGAAGGAATGGTGGAACGGGTGTTCGAAGAAGGAATCCTGTCGCTTTGCCAGTTCCATCGTTTCCTCGTTAATACCGTCCCAACGGCATGGCAGCGACGAGGGAGCAGAAGGTGGATGGGAAGAATGGAGGCAACGGAGGTAAGATGAAAACCGTGGTAGCTGTGTCGTTTGCACGATCCAAGGGGGCAAGGCGAAGCAGCAAAGCACACGTAGTAGTCTCATAGAGGCTGGACGAGGCTGGTGGTGGCTCTGCTCTATTGTCCCGATTGCACGGCGCCTCGTTAGGGGATCCTTAACGATCGCTCTTCACCGACGTGGTTGTCGTCGAAATCGTCGTATCGTCGATCTTAACGAGACTCCTAGTTTATCTGGCGACGACGGGGAACGAGCTTAGCAGTGCGCCTCGTTTTATCGAAAGCAACCTCGACGAGAGCGTGCCTTCTGTCCAGCGACGTGACGTGACACGATACGATACGATACGATACGATGCGATGCGATACAATACGGCTTTTCAACGACACGGTTCGTGATAAATACGCCTAGTTCCGGTACGATTGACACGCTGACGCCAAGTAACCGGAGAGATGTCCAGTAAACGGGCCTCGGGACGAGATGTACCCTTTGCTAATTTTCAATTAAATCTCATCAGAAACTATCGTCAGATCCCAAAGCGTTCGGGACCGAATGATTAAGCGAAGAAAAGAGGGAGAGGCCATCGTCCACGGACAAAGGACGCGCAAAGTCCGAGCCGTCTTTGAAAACTAGAGAAGTCATCGCGGTCGCGTTTAAAAATAGTCTACGGACAATGCGAGCAACGCATTCTGCAACGTAATTATCTATTTATTAAGCGCGTCGTCGGCGTTCGAGCAGGCGCGGAGAACAAAGGGAAGGAAACGAGACGGAGTAACAATGGGGTCGATAAGGATCTGTCGGTGTAACCGAGCGTGCAGAATGCACCGAAGATCACCGCGTGACCCGTCGCCGGTGGTTGCTGTCCTTTGCCTTCCACGACGTACGTCATCCACGTCGATCACGCGTGTGATCGTACAGATCGCGATCTTGCAGAAATACCTTGACGACAATGCGTCTTCCTTGAATAAATTCACGTAATGTAACCGAACGTAACTGTACCTTCGATCACGGTTCCCTGTTCCAAGGGAGACACTCGATCGTCCTCGATAAATATCGAGAAACCTCTGGTACGCACTCCTGGCGGAAAAAAGAGCGAATCAAATCGTAATCACAAATCCCTGCCCGGTATTCTTGCTTCCTTCCATTCGGAAGGAAAAAAAGATCAGCTATCGTGAAAGAAAACAATCGGAAGAAAAGGGAGCAAACACGAGCGAAGAAAAATACGATACGGCGGGAATAAAAGACGTTTCCCATCGTGCAGCGATCCAAGTCGCCCAGGGAAAAGTGTCAAGAGGGATCCAAAGGGTCTGTTGGGTGAAAACGTATCGGGAGAAAAATTCTTAACTCCCAGAAAACGATTGGTATCGCGCGTGTGGGTGGACGTCTGGTGCGTGCCAATAGGAAAAAGGTAGATCGCCCCGTGAAGAAGAAACGCTTGTCCGAGGGAAGAAGAAGAATAGCAGGGGTGGATGAAGAACCAGCAGGTTGGGAGAGTCTGGCCAAGGTCGGAACTTCGTGGAACCGAGCCGAATTATTTTTAGCGCTTCCTACTATTGTGCAAAGCACAAGTCTGTCAACCGTCTAGGCAGCTAGTCCATCGTTACACCCTTCTAACCCGAGTCACCATTTTGTCTGCCACGTTAAACGCTAATTCCTCCCGCTCCGGCGTCGCTTCCGAACTCGTCGTCGACGTGTGCTCTCGTTGCATTTCACCAACTACTCCGCGGTATTCCACTCAACAATTAGAAACGATCGGTGCTCGAGCTATCTCCTCCCGGCGATGGCCTTTAAAAGCTTTTGCCAAGCTAGGCAGCCATCCAGGAAGCACTTGCGATCGTTTATCAAACGATTCAAGGAAGTGCTACTCGCTAACGCAGGGAGTTATCACAGTCAGCTGATCACAGATCTGAAGATTCAAATTTCTAGTTTCATTATGATGGAAAGGGTTAAGCAGGTCGAGTAACGCGACTCACCATTCAGAGTGAAACAAACATCGCTCCATTCATACGACATTCGTTAACCAAAAATCTGAAACACGCCGCATTCTCGGCGAATCGTGACGCGCGACATCGTCGAAGGACAATGGGAACGTAATTGAAGGTACTTTCTCTAATGAGAGACGGATCGAAAAGTGCATCGCGACGGTGTCGCGGCTGCACCGAGTTGCAGTCGTCGTCGGTGCATCAGCACCGACGCGTGCAATTGCGAGCAACGTTGTTACATACAATGACGAGCGAGGAGAAAAAAGCCCGCCAGACGCGGAGACGCTTCTCCGACGAGACGAGACGAGACGCGTGACGTATTGCGTGGTCTTCGTGCCAAGCAGAACGAGCGTGTCGCGACAGTGGCTCGTGTTTGCTTGAAAATGCAAATGCGATCAAGCTTTTACGTAACACCGACGACAAAGCGTAATAACGGCAGCCGAGGCCCGATGACCCGGTTCGAGATGATTCAATTTTTTCAAATGAAAAACTGGACACCGTGTGTCTTGTAAATTGCGGGTGGCCAGGACCCGGCAGCGGTACCACGGAATCGATCGAAATTTCCTCGAGATACGACGAGGAAACGAGTCCATACCGACGCGACGCTAACCCACGCGTGCAAACGCGTTGCCGCCTTGTAACGTTACCATGCTAAGTGTTACGTGTTAACCCGCTGTTAAAGAGCGCGTCCTTGGTCGGACGACGAAGCGTTGGATGTACTGTTACACATAGAGTGGTTTTACATAAGGCAATTACGGGGCTACCGTTCCTCCGTCTCGACAGACTTCAACATACAGCTGAGTCATTGTCGAACGTGATCGTCTACTAGCGTATTCGTAAAAATATTCCAAACCTGTAGTGGTGACGTTTCGTAAAGAGGTGTCACGGTGATTAAAATATTTAACCCGTTAACAACCCCCGGAAAATCACGTCCAACGCTTTTCAGCGCGCTCGTTATCCCGGAAGAAGGTGGTCGCCGAGGGTCGCGAGACGCGCGGGATCATCCGTCAACGAAACGTTCACGCATTTTCGCATTGTTTGGTCCACCACGTGGCCGTTTCGTGACGACCATTCACGAGCGCACGATATTATTCACGAGGCGTTTAGAATTGAATGCCTACGAGGAACTTAAAAGGGGCCGAGAGGGGCGACGTCGATGTAATGCAACGCAATTGGCCTTGCGAGGTGAACGTACTCCTCAATGATTCGATGCATATTGCACACGCTACACCGGTGCAGGACGAAATCGTACTCGGACACGAGGTCTTCGATCCCTCGACATGGCACCGCGTTCTTACACCGCAGATGGTACACGCGAAAGGAAGGAGAAAAAGTAATGATGAAGAATAATAAAGATAAATCCGCAGGGTAAATCTATAGAGTATTCTGAAAGGTTAGCACGGAATGTCTGTGCAAGATTATGATCCTATCTATTGTGTCGTAACGCAGCTATGAAACGAAAGATCCGGGTTCAAATCCCGTCTTAACTGAACTGATCTGAAATTTATTAAAAATGACAGACACCTTGGTGTCTTATGGTACATTATTCCAAACAAGTGGATATCATATTCCATTAAGTTATATTACATTGGTTATCATGATATCAGTATTTAATTCTTAATTACAATTATGACTGCAAATATTGATGAGTATCATTTGAAACCATAATTGCATCGATCTCCGATCAATATCTAATCGCGGCTATTAGATTTCAATTTCAAAAGGAAGATGAATCAAGTTTTTCTTCTGGAATAGCATTAGAATTGAAAATTTATACCTCGTTTTATATTCACACCATTTTCTCGCGTTTCCAGGTATGGTGTTCCTGGCGCGGTATGCAAAGTAACTGTGGTTAGCCGTAAATTATTTCAATGCACCTAGACTCCGTCGAATACACCGAGAGTATTATTTACGGCGCGGATTTCTCTAGGTGCAGCCTAGGCTAGCCACGGATAGGCTAGGATACGATTACATCATGGCATAAACAGTTGGTAATAGTGGCTCAAGGTCTACTATGCGCATATACGCGTCTCGACGCCGCCACTGCTGCCATTCTAGCCAACCCGAAGCCATTTTCTTTTCTTTCCCTGCCCGTCAGAACGTCATTGTGAAAATTAGGCTTTAATTATTCGAAGAATTTTAATGATTAATTTTCAAATTTCATTTTCCTTTCTTCAATTATTTCATTCCATTCGAGCTGCCATGTATGATCGGTCGTTAATGATCAGCGATCGTGATTACAGATGGAATTCGAAGCGTTTCATGGGTTTCGCAATTTTTCTACCATCACCGATGCACGATGAAAATTGCTCGTTCTCGATCCACGCTCCCATTTAGACCGAATCATCTATGACCTCGTTACACCGATGATGGCGGAGGCTGTTGCCACGTCAATGACGTTATTAATCAGCGTTAGGCGATGCGATCGCTATTCTATGCTCGTCGAACGACTGCGAGCCGCACTCTGCATTCGAATGAACGTCTCTCGAGGATAAAGATTATCTCGAATCATGGGACATAAAAGGTGTTGTCGCGATCTCCAAGGTATCGTGGAATTTTCTGCAAACCATCGACTTGCTGCTTTTCAATTTTCTTTATACCCATCGAAGGTTGGACACGTAATAGCCGGTACTTATACATTCCTCTTATACTATTTTCATCGGTAACTCGATAGATCGCGTTATTATACAAATTTTTAAACAATTTTCTCAAAGTGTCATCATTTTACAGGACAGCTATTAAATAATCGGTATAAGTACGAGCTGGTGAACTGTTTTAATTTCCCCTGTTCCCTCGTAACCCGTTCGTTGGAAAAACAAAATCATTAACCTTTCAAAAATAGAAACAATAAAAACGCCTCCTTCGATAACAATTTTTTTTCCAGTTAACAGTCTAAGGTGATAGTTCGAATATCAGACCAATAGGATAAGGAAATAAATAAAAATGTCAGGTTGAAAAATGAATCGATGCGACCTACCGCGACGATCAACATCATAAACATGATATTTTACGTGACAATAGTGACAATGGAGATCGGGATCTTAATAAACAAGGCTGACTCGTATTTCTCTCGTTCGCGATCGCATTTTTTTCCCCCCATTAGTCGATAAATCATCCTGTTTATCCTGCACGAGTCGTTCCAACGAATTCACCGATTTTTCCAGCTTTCCTACGAGAAAAGGGGAGGGTAATCGAGTTGAACGAATCGCAGTGCGACGTCCTCTTTGTGGCGATGCACATTATTAATAGCTACACGCAACTCCGATGATTACAAGTAATGGTCGAGGCTGGATCTTCCAACCGGCCTCGCCTAGAATCATAGAAAAATCCACGGAACGAGTTTTCTCAAGCTCGACTAGCCTGATGTCTGCCGTCTTAGACGTACACACTCTCTCCCCTCGTTCCTTCATTCCTGCATAATCGCGAACGTGTTCGCTATGCTCCACGAACTCCTCTTATTTTTCCTTCTTTGCCTCTCGCACTTCGTTGCCTCAACTCTGAGAAAATTACGAAAATCAATCCGAGGATCCAAGAATCGTATTTCGTTTCTTCTTCTGCAAATCCCCATTGACTTCCATTAGGAATCGTCGCGGAAGCGAGCGTGACAATCACGAAACGCGTACGATCGTGAAAATACACGGACTAATCGCGCTTTTACAACGAAAGAAACAGGGAACAAAGCAACGGGAGCAAGTTTACGAGCGTCCCTCGTTATACAGTCGCATAAAATCTTTACGTCCCCATGAAAGTGGCAGAGGGAGAGAAAAGCCAGGGAGAAGCTGCCCGCCTCGATCCTTGCACCCGAGCGTTTCTCTGCTTCCTCGAGCGAGCAATTAAAACGCTCCGGCCAGATGTTGTGTACTGAAATAATAGAGGATCGCGGGAAAGGATAATTGGCAACGATATCTTCTCGCAGACTCTGCTACCTTTTTTCTTCGAATTTTTCACCTGACCCGAACGTACACGTCGTTCGTACATGTTGAGCAGCGAGGAATATTATCGCGATTATGCAGAGCCCCTGGGCTCGCGCGAAACCAGATGCAAGAATGTCGTACCGCGAGTCGACTTGTGCGCTCGTGTTACATTAGGAGAGATTTATTGATCGACGACCGGGATAATCGATAAAGACGACAAGTCCCGAGACACGTAGGCGTGGAATAAACGAAAGAAAGATAATTCGAAAAATCTTGAACGAAACACGCGAATACGTGAACACCTTGAACCGAGCGTGTTATCAGCCAGCACGACCTGACGCGTGTCGAGGATTTTTCTGTCTAACCGGTGTCTGCCCGTGGCTGAGAACACATATCGACCAACGGCCAGGATGATAGTGTCTGGAAAACAACCATGATACTTCGTGTCTTTCCGTGTAGCCGGGATACCCGTGAGTGGATATTTTATTCGTTCGTCATCGCCATTGAGGAGCTCCTCTAGACGCGATCCAGACGTCCAATTGTTCTTTATGTATGTTTGCCAAAGAATTTTATTTAAAGAGACGATCGTGCGTGAAGCGTTTGATAAAGTCTGACCGAGTGGAAGTGTTACGAGGACATATTGGGATTAACTTCCACTACGTTTTTTCTCTTCGTAAAATATTGAATCGTTTCAGGGTTACACACCTCGTCCGTTCTCTTTTAATTAAAAATAAAAAAAATTTTCCGAGTCTCATCGCGTACGCGATACTTGCGCGCTAATTTGATCTTCGGACGTAATTCAGAAGGGGTTGATCGATCGTTTCGATTAGAAAGAAGCGGCTCTCGGTAGCGGGAAAGTTCCGCCGCTTGTTTATTCGTTTGTGCGCCCTTTTAAAAATAGGCGTTCATTCAAGGATCCCAGCCAGACGCTGGCCAGACATTCGACGCGGTGTGCACGGACGGGCATTTTGCCGGCTGCATTCTCGCCGCGCGTGTCTTTTACTCGCACGCCAACGTATGCCAGTGTCTTAGGAAACGAAACATTGGAAATGGAACGTCTATGTGGAACGTACGAGCGTCGAAGCCAGAGAACGATCGTTTAGAAACACGAATGTGGATAACCGAGGAAGATTTTCGGAATTAGCCAGATGGGATTTCGTGTCGCGCATCCTGACTCTATATACAGCCGTGAAACTGCGTCACGCCGTGGCGAGCTGGTAAACAAGTCGCGAAAGGAAGCAAATCAAGAGCGTGTGTCGACTCAGCGTGCAAGAACGGTGAGTGAACATCGAGGAGAACGCGAAACTTCGCAATCGAGCGACGCGAGATACGGGAAAGCGACAAGCGGCCAGACAACCACGCGACGATAACGCGTTACGAAATGACCCCGACTCGTCCGTAGCTATTTCGCCAACCGTATACGTACGATTCATTCGCGCCAGAAAATATACTCGCGTTCATCTTTTCCTCGATGCCAACCACCGCGAGACCGTACCACGCGGCGAGAGATTATTTTTGTTTAGTCTGCTGTCTCCACCGTTCCTGTTTTCCTCGTGAACGCGGCTGACGCCTTCGACTCCGCAGGTAACGAGGAACTCGTGCGTTAGTAAACGCGTCGCGACGCCTGAAAATAGATCATTTTCGAATCCGAACAGATAGGTACGTTCAGAAAATGATGGAAAATATTGATTTTTCTTTTGAATTATCTTCGCCTACAGGGTTTCGAGGGTGGTAGAATTTTTAGAATTAATAGATTTTCAAAGTAGAAATCGAAGTTGAAGTATATGGATAGCCAGCGCGCAGGTATTCAACGTTTCATTCGATCGAAGCTATGAAAGGATGGAAAATGGCCAAGAGTATCGGACACACGAACGTCACGAACGACTGCTGGTCGATGCCCCAGTACTGTGCACTTGGCACCATTTTCCTACCCTACTCTACCCAACGCACCCTCTATCTGTCCCTGTCTCACCCTTAGTCGCTGCACTCGCTCCTCGTCAGGCCGGGACAAAGAGGGAAGAGGGAGAACGGATTAAATCAAAGGGAGGAGGGTCTGACGGTACAACGGTGTCAGCGGTAGGATATACGGGATGTTTTGAACTGTACGCACCAAGTCGGCTGGTTAATAGGATTTATGAAAACGGGCCAACTGATCTCTATAATCCTGACATCGACTAATAGCCTTCATTTTTTTTCTCTTTTCTTCCATCAGCAAATATTTCTCGTTTTCTTTATATATAAAAATTGTATGATATCGTACAAGATAATAAAGAATGATTAATGGATTGAACGCAAAGAAGATCATTTTCCTACCAATTTCCCGAGTATCTGAAAAATTCTCGCGGGGAAAAGAGAGAGAAATTCTCGAAATATTTTCGGTCGGACGATCGTCGAAAAGGAGCGTCGTGCCGGCGCGTAAACCACAACGACGAGCGGATCGTAACGTCATAAATTCGAAGGCAGACAGCCGCGACACGTCGCTCTCCACCGCGTAGAATGTCAGCGACAATGACGCAACCGAGCTGTGGGTCGACGAACCCGGCTTCGAAATTGTGTCACGTGCTTCCCACTACAGATTACAGCCTAGACACTCCATTAGACGGCGCACGGAAGAATCCCTATTGATAAAACGCGGTAATTAGGCCGAACATCCCGTTTGGATGAGCGCGCGAGTCCGCTCTCTCCGTCTTTCTCCCGCAACGCTGGAACCCATTAAAACCGATACTCGTCGCGGTGCTGCGGGTCGCGTCGGCTCGTGATCACCTGCACGGTGAAACTTTTTTTTCTTTTTTCCAGTCACACGCGATTTACCGCGATAATTAACATTTACATCGGCAATTAATGCCAACGGGATTTAAATTTCCAGCTGGCCGCGTTTGTACCAGCACGCTTCGATCTCTTAGCGAGAGAAACGCTTCATTTCCTGCCGCGAATCCGGTCCAACGATCATCGAGAGTCGCTATACCGATATTGTATCGATGATTTTTTAACGAGGCTAAATATACAAGGCGATTTATACTCGATAAATTTGCGAATAAAATAGTAAATTCTTTTCAAATCCCCCAACGATATAGGAAAAAAAAAAAATGAATTCAGGAATTAAATTGAAGGAAGGTGTCTAAATCCGGTCCTTATCAACGCCAAAAGCCACTCGGATATTTGTACCGAAGAGAGACTTTCTACATTAATGAATCAACACTCGAACTCCGTTACGTTTCTCCTTTTTTATTTTCGCCTTTTTAGCCCGGATTCTCGGTCGGGATCGAGCTCTTAAAAAGCTGAAAGGTATTTCCTCGATTCCGGAAGTCGCATTATTCCCGCTGGCTGGAGGCGAGGGCCGAGTGGAGTCTGGCGGTATTATAGGGACGGAGGGGTGGGGTACATATAGTTCGCTGTACAACAGTCAGTCAATACTTTATAGCACGAGACCAACTTGACGTCTCTGTTTCTCTCGTTGTTCCCCTTGATCCATCCTTCTCTCCCTTTTCTAACTAGAGAACCGTAGAGGGTACCAAAGCCACCCCGTCCTCGTTTTCCTCTCGTCCTTTCTTCCAACACCGGGGGCAAATACGAACAACCGAGCGAGCGACGGTTTCTACGATCTCCCATCGCATCGGTCTCTGTAGTACCGGCGCTCGCAATATTCCGCCTATCCCCTGGCCTTCCCACAGGGACGAGGACGTAAAACGATGAAGGGCTGCGAATTTGCAGCGAGCTTCAAGCGCATTGCCACCCTTACGAATAAAACGGGAAAGAGCGTCGCGTCGCGTCGCGTCGCGTCGTTGCGTGTCGAGCGTAACTCTGCTACTTTCCGTCCGTGACGAGAAAACGGCAAGAACCGACGGGAATGGCAGCTGCTCTTGCCACGATGATACCTCCGCTTTACAACCACCCCTGTCTCGCGTTTTCGCTTTTAATCTCCAACTTTCTCGTTTCCAACTACCGACATTCGAAAAATAGAATCATCCGTGTGGTTTATCGAACCCGAAACTTCCCTTCTTCCTTAATCCCAACGAAAACACTGATAGTGTATCCCTACCGGTCAGAATCATCCGATTTTTTATTCTCATCTCGCGAGATCGTTGCATAACGTTCGAGGAACTCGTCAACGGGGGACGTCAAAGTGTAATTGTGTAAGGTAGCAAGATTGTTTGCAGTCGAGGGAGAGAAACGTGCGGAACCGGTGCTCCTCCTCCTCGAGGAGAGGGCGTCGAGAAGAGGCACAGTATCTAGGTCTGTGTAACGATTTTTAGAGTCTCGACCCTCCGACAATCGTCCAGCCCATAAAAAACTTGAGGCACCCCACAGTGAACGGTAGTGCCAGGGTTTCCATAGCGACCGAGCCCTTTCGCGCCCCTCTGTCGTTGACCTATACCCACGCCGACACCCTTAGATCCTGGCTGCTGCCCTAAATCTATTAGACGCGATGCAAAAGACACATCGTGCGAAAGAAGTATTACAAGCTAATAAAATAAATCACCGTGGAGATGCGTGTACCGTATCTCGTATCTCGGTTTTGAAGTACGAACGAATCTGTGTAGCAACGAGTCTTGTATTTGAGAATGATTGATGGAACCGGGTCGCAATTGGCGCTTATTTTCACCCACGATCCACCGTGTTTACTGGCAGAGACCGTTTCTAGCACGCTTAACGCAACGAATATTTCCGTGTGATTCGGGGCTGTGAATGAAACATCGCCGATGAAAGGAGCACCGCGATTCGAAGTACGTTCAATTCTCTAAAGTGCAGCCGTCGGTAGATTTCAACTCCAAAATCCCAAAACTCGGAACAATTTCAGAATCAGCAAAAAAGCTGAGGCAAAGATCACGCGTATCATGTATAATTCATATCCAAGAAAGAATCGCGGCTCTTGGTTCGACCAGGCCATTATCAAGCGTCGTCGGGGGAAATTTAGGCTGGCGCGGAGAAGAAAAAACGAAGGAAAACCGTGTTCGTACGGTCGGAGAGCGAAAGGGAGAAAGGCAGCGATCGGACTGGCCATCAGACATGCAACGCCGGTCAAGAGAAAAGAAAAAGGGAAAAGGGAAAGGTGAGAGCCGCGGAATCGTAAATCGAGAATTAAGTATGACGGCGTACGGTAAGACGTATATAAATTTTCCTTGCCGATGAATAATAAATGGCGGGAGCGAGGAGGGAGAGGGAGACAGTAGGTTCGTAGCTCTGAGCGTAAGTAAGAGAGGAGACAGAGGCGAGCGAGATAGGGAAGGCAGGGCACAGAGCAGAGAGCAGAAAGGAAAAGGGTGTACCGACAGAGAGAGACTCGGAGAGAAGTACAGCGAGAGAGAAAGAGTAAAAGAGAGCAAGGAGCGAACGAAAGGACGTTAACCCTTTTCTTGTTTCTCTCCGGCCCATCCCTCCGCTCCTTCTCATCGCAGGAGTGCTCCTTTCCGCAGGAGAGTTACCTCTCTTCTCTTTCTCTCCCTCTTCAGTCACTTTTTCCACCACGAAACCATTTCTCTCTCTCTCTCTCTCTCAATCTTTCTCTCTTTCCAACCTTTTCCTCGGTACTCCGTTCTCGTTGTGCTGGGCCCCTTCGTTGTACCACCCGCTTTTCCCTTCCTTCTTCACCATCCCTTGCCCATCTGACTCTCTTAGTTCGTCTCCCTCTCTCTCTCTCTCCCCCCCGTGACCCGGTACGCTTTCTTGCTCTCCCTTCGCGTCGAGGGGAGAACAAAAATTACGAATCCGCGAGGCATTTGTCGAGAGCCACGGCTCGATCGAGGGGTTTCGTTCGGCCGTACACTGCTACGCCAACCAGCCACGTTTCAACCGAGAAATCCCGTAGAAATCTTCAACCTTTTTTTACCTCGTACGCTCAACTTACGCAACCGAACTAACCGTAGACACGATTTTCTTTCGAAACGTTGTTACAATCTGACGAGAAATAATTTTGCGAGGAATATCGACGGGGGTGACTCGGGCTTCTATGTTCGCCGGATTGATGAAAGGTGTTTCGATTAACCAGGCAATTAAAAGTTTCAGAGTTTGTTACCGTTTAACGTTCACGTGTCATTGATCGCTGGACTGGAAGAGATACTTATTGAAGTTTGTTAATTGACTTTATATGCGTGTAATAGTTCTGATCAAAATTTCACCTCTGATAAATTTACAAAAGGATTATAGTCTGATCGACCGGTAGGATAGCGTATAGCGAATCGACGCGAGGAAAGGAAGAATTTTAAAGGAATAACCGGAGGATAACGAGGCGGGAGAAGGTTGGAAATCGACGATCTTAAAGAAGCAGCAAGGGAAGAGCGTTCGTGTGCATGCCATAAATCAAATCCGCGTCGTTCCTCTTAACGATACACAGTTCTTCGCGGTCTTCAGTTTTCGAAGGAACGATTCGAGGAGGTATCAACAGATGAATAATCACCGCGGAACGAAAACCTGGATAAATCTGCACCGGTGGACGGCCGGGCGCAAAGGCGGCGATCGCGTTTCGCAAGCATCGCGCGAAATTCTTGGGACAGTTTGCATATTTTCGCGTGACCGTAAAACGCGGACCGAGCCGGTCGCATCACCGTGGGAACCCGGCTTCGACTTTGTAATTATTAGAAGCGATTTGTCCGTCTAATAACACGTTGTTATATCATTATAAAGTCGTAAAAGATAACCATCGAGTCTACCCGGCTTCGCCAACCTATTGTTTCACGACCAAAAGATTCCTCCTCGGCCTGAAATCACGCGTGCATCATAAATTTCTGGCCATTTTTCAGTCAGAATTCCCGTTCAGGTAGCGAATACAATATTTTAATAACATCGTTAATATCTGTTATTTGATTCTACATAAATTTTCAAACAAGAAGAGAGAGAGTTTAAAAAGATTCCCAAAGATACGAATAATATTTGCAACTGAAAGAAGAGAAACACCTTTCCAAAGCAGTTCGAAGCGGGAACTCGAGCTGCAACTTAGTAATCCCGTGCAAATGATTCATTCCTTTCGTCATTAAATCCGGTCGCTTAAAATAACGACACCAGTATTTCGAACAGATGTACCAGAAGTTTGGATACCATCGAGCTTCCTAAAAGGACAAATAGTTGCATCTAGACGATAGAAAAATATAGCTATCATTCTTAACCTTCTCTTCTACAAAATTGCGAGTATTTATTAGAGTAAGAATTCAAATGAAAACTCTTCCGATACATGGATCTGTCAAGGTTCTAAGAAAGAGATGATGCTGCCAAGGTTCTAGAGATGCTCGAAGTCTGTAGGAAAGGTAGACCTAAGCTTCTTTTCTACAAAATTGCGAGTATTTATTAGAGTAAGAATTCAAATGAAAACTCTTCCGATACGTGGATCAGTCAAGGTTCTAAGAAAGGGATGATGCTAGAAGGTGGTCTACCAAGGTTCTAGAGATGCTCGAAGTCTGTAGGAAAGGTAGACCCGGGACGAGTATCGTTATTGGTCAGGATATAATCGGCTCGGGTCGGTTCACTCGGCGAACACGTATCTTGACGAATTCAACGGCGCGAGAATAGCGAGGAACGTTTAAAATAAAGTCGCGGCGTCGGTAAATTTATCGTTCCGAACGCGGGATCTATTTACCGTGTCCCTTGGGATCGCGTCGCGATGAAAACCACTAAAATACCGGCTGGAATTCGTACGCGGTCTGCCCGCAAAAACTGCCTGCCCTCCTTGTCACTCACGTGTCACTTCTGTATAAGCGGTGAAAATAAGGCACGGGTTTTGGAATACCTGACTGGTTAGTCAGGCCATTTAGTCATTCCTCTTATACCGGGTACCCGGTATCGCGCAGTCACCAGAACTCGCCTTTGGGAACCATCCAGATCACAAATTAGCCTCGTAAAAAAAACGCCTCGAGGGTTACAGAAGCTCACCGAAATAAACACGTTAAGTAACAACATCGAAACACTGTGCCGGCCGTATATTTACAAGGGAGACCCACGCGGATTCGTAGTTTTACGAATTTTCATAAATAGCTGTCGTACGCGATTCACCGATCGGAAGCTTATCAATATTTCATCGGCGCCTCTTATCTATCGATCCGAGATCAATCAACAAGTTCAACGGCACGATAGAAATCTACAAACATAGCGTGCTACACGTGTCTCGTGCAATCAATGGATTTTAATGTAACCCTCTCTGCTAACGCGGTACACGAACTGTCCACGGAAATAGGTCAAGTTTAGACCCTTTCGTTGCAGAAAATTCATTCATCGCACAAGTAATAAATACCCAACTCCTGCTGTTTTAAAAAATAAATTCACACGTTTGATTATTACAAGAGCGCGATATCTTCGATTTATAAATCGGCAAGTTTCGAGCGAACGACAGCTCGCCTCGAAGCAACATGAATCTTCGGCACGAGGTCGCGTTAATTAGGAGAAGCAATGAATCGTCGCGGCGGAGGGGAAAAAATGATGGCGAAAGTAGGAAAAAAAGAAGAGGGGTGGGCGGTGGTTCGCTGGGGTGCGCGGTACAGGGAACAAGGGGGCCGGGCCAGAATCTGGGAATGTTCAAATTTTTGGCTTCCCGCCAATCCGCCGGTTATCTTATTATGATCAAGCGGAATTAACGAGATTACACGCCGCGATATGCAACGTTATAATCTAAAATAAACCGTTCGCCGCGCGTTTCCATCGAGCCTTTTATCAGGGGCTTTCGATGCGGCATTCAGGACGTACAAACGATTTACGGATATCGGGTACCCGTCGGTTCTGTTGTTCCAAAACAATCGTGAAATTTCTTTCGTCGAGGATCCTCTCGGCTCCTCGAACGGGCTTTAATCCAGCAATTTCATTAACGTCGATTAGATTCGGTGCTTAATCTACCGGGAACAATCTACCGTTGTCTCTGTGTATCGAAATTGCAATTTCATCTCTGATCTTCGATGAACGGGAAGCGTTGTTTCAATCGACCATTTAACTCTATTCAACGACTGGTATTGCGTATTTAGAGACTTTGATAAGAGAATCTTAGAATTGATTAATTCCGTAAAACGAAACGTGAAACGAATATCCGTCCGAATTAAATAAGAAAAAAAAGAACATGAATGAGTATAACGAAAGCGTAGAACAATCGGAGGATAAGAACGAAGGAAATCCAGCCAGTGGAAACCGGCTTCGCGCGAAACGGAGCAAGGCTGAGGAGGAACGCGACTTTGTCTGGCGAAGGGAGGTAAAAGGGCTAAAAGGGTGAAGACGAAAGCTGGTCGTGGCGGTCGCGAGAAATTGCTCGCGTGGATTCGGCCGTCTTCGCTCGTTTCGTAAGATGAACGAGGAGGAGGCGAAAGCGGAACAGAAAGTGCAACGAAGAAAGGAGAGACGGTGCGAGGAGAACGCGCGGTCGGCCAGCGCGCGAAAAGAATAGCTAGCTGATTCATACGCGAAGTCACGAGCCGTACGTCGTACGCAGCCGGCGTACGGCCGTGCAAGCGTAATCGAAAACACACGAGATGCACACGTTTCACCGTCAGCCTCTCTCCCTTACCCTCGCGCAATCCGCCGACCTGTACGCTTTTATATCTGCATTCTTTCTTCCGCGAATGAGAAATTCGTTTCGCAATTAACGATAATTAGTATCAAGTGAAATTTTCAATATTAGAGAATTCGATCTTAAATCATCGCCGAAGGTACTTTACGCTCCTCGAGTATTCTAAAGACAGATAACAAGAAGCTTTTAAATAAAAAAAAAGAAAAGAAAAGGGGGAAAGAAGCACCCTCCCGGATTCGCGCGGTGCATTAAAGATTAAAAAGACGGTGAAAAGAAAGAGGAAAAGGATCATTATTCGCAGAGACGGAGGTGGGTGTCTTCTCGAAGGACGTGAAAGGGCGCAACGGGAAGGACCAACGAGTAGAATACTAGTGTCCTGTTACCAAGTCAGACGTAAGGCAGAAGCCACGCGGACGAGTACGAAGACGATAGCAAAAGGGAAGAAGGTTGTAGGGAGAATAGTTAAAAATAGCCTGACCAAGGGTCCTTAGCTCAGCTTTGGTAAAACCCGCGGGATTTGAGCGTGTGTTCGCGGTTGGGTGGATAGAGACGATGTAACGGGGTCTCTGGTACGCCAGAGACGAAGACGGAGACAAATACAGAGACATAAAGATAAGGAAAAGATGGTACTCACGTGCTTCCATAGAGGTGTCTTGACCGGGTGGTGGCAACTGCGTCGTCGACGAAGTGGTCGTGGTCCCTGTCGTCGACGTGGACGAGCCTTTACCCTGAGCTACGGTGACCTTGACCTGTTCCTCGCTACCATCCGCCTCCTCGTCTTTCTCGGTCGCGACATCCGGGCTCAGCCGTGTCCTTACAGCTCCCGGCTGCTCATCTTCGGGGTACGACCAGGATGACATCGGCCCGGCGACTGTTGTGCTCCAATCGACGATACCACTACCACCACCACCACCACCACCACCTATGACCTCACCACTACCGTCCCCCGCGAACGCGAACCTCCCTCCGTCTTTATCCCTCGCATCTACTTCTTCGTCCTTCGACTTCCTGTTGCGTCTTCCCGATAGTTGCTCGTCCGATAACCGCGGCACAGTTCGATGGACGAAACGATCGGTGGTCCAAGTAATCGGTACCGTAATCGTGATTCGCGACTCCTCCGTCGTCCTCGTGGTTGTTGCCAGCGTCGTCGTCGTCGCCGTCGTCGTCGTCGTCGTCGTCGTGGTTGTTGAAGAACTCCGGCTAGAAGCCGGCCCTCTGACAATGTCCTCAAGATTCGACGACGACGTCGAGTCGTGATGGTTGGTCTCGGGTAAAGCGAACTCGAGGATATCGTGGCGTTTCGGTTCGGCTGTACCGACGAGAGCCGAGAAAGATTGAACGCGACGGGGACGAGAAAATCTCCCCTGGAGCCAGTACGGTTGAACGGAGCTCAAAGAAGCTGAGCCTCGATCATCGACCTGTCGTCGTCTCGACTTGGTCCTCTCGTAAGCCAGACCTCCTCCTCCTCTTCCTCCTCTCCCTGTTCCTCCTCCTCCACCTTCTTGCGATGCAACGGAAGAAGATGTATCTTTCTTGCTGATGGTATCGATCGTAGCTGGTTGCTGGGGAGAGAGCAACCGAATCGCATCGAAACCGTGTCGTTCAGCTGGGAGCAACGATATCTCGTGATAATCCAGCTCTCCTTTCGGCGGAGGATGTACGTCCGGCTGCTGGTAGTTTGAAAATCGACGAGACGTTGGACTCCGGACGGTGGACTCCGACGACCAGCGGTCCGTTGATCGAGGCAGAAGACGAGGAGGCGTAGCGTCGAGGGACACGTACGGATCGGACACCACCGGCGCAGCCGTCGTCGTGCACGTTTGATTGCCAAGAACAGCGACGACGAGAAAAAGCAGGAGTAAACCCACCCCCGCCCCCGTGGTGGCCCCCACAACCCACGGCCTTACCACGAAAACTCGCGAGGCCGTCCAGTCCAGCTGGTAGTAGGCCGATCTTGTCGATGGATCCTCGGGATTCGGATCGTTATCCCTGTCTCCTCCTCCTCCTCCTCCTCTTCCTCCTCCTCTTCTAGATCCGTCCTCCTCTTCTTCCCTCTATCCTTCCCGAAATTCCTCGACTCCTCGTCCGCCTCTTCTTCCTCCTCTTCCTGATCTACATTCAACCTTCCGTTGTTGCTCCTCTTCTGTTGCACACCTGTTCTCATCCACTGCCACCAGCTTGATTTCCGTTGATGCCGTCGTCGTATCGATTCCAGGTGTCTTTTTTTCTTCTTCTTTTTCGTCGCCGCGACAACTGGTCCACCCACGAGGTTTCGGTCTCGCATTTATCCCGTCGCGTGTCGAACGTTTCTAACGAGCTCTCTGTGTCGCGCGAACACAACCGACGAAACCGATGCTACGCGACCGCGTTCCGACATCATCGCGAGCCGTGACGATCGTCGTCCTCGGCGTGGACGATCGTCGGACGAGCTTTCGCGAATCCGCGCGCCTCCGCTGCTCGCCCTTGCATTCTCCGCCAACGTTTCACGCTACTCGCCTGAACGCTTCTGCCGCTGAGCTTCGACTGGGTGCGTTTACGGGCCTCCAACACAGTGGCTACGATGTGTCTGTAACCAACCAAAATTCCACCAGGTTACGAACCTTTCGTATAAAAATTTATTTTCAGATCAGCCTCGTATTCGTACAAATTTTTCAACGAAACATATGTAGTCTAAATATAAATCCGACGATTCTGAACACCGTTATGTAATAGATACAATATTTCCTTGTTCTAAAATTATCCTTCGATCTATCGAATATTTTCAGATATTTTCTTATTCTAAAATTATCCTTCGATCTATCGAATATTTTCAGATCATTAATTTTAATGTATATACGGAAAAAGATTTTAGTACTCGTGTAAACGGAAATCGCAAATTATCATATGAATTGAAAACCGTGAAAGAACGGTATAAATAATTACAGTAACAAAGACAAGAAACACGCGACAACACCGAACGTTCCAATTATAAACAAGAGGAGATGGACTAAGAGATAAAGAGGAACAGCCTCGTGCAGCATGCACTGTCTTATTCTGGTCTATGGACTCATGCTTCCTACAACTTCCTAAAATACGAGCCCCGAGGAAATAGTTCACGAACGGATCTCGAGTGATTCGTTTCGTTCTACGTTTCTACCCTTTTCTCTCCCTCCTCCTCATCCTAGTTGCTTTGTCTCCTACTCGCTTTGTACCCGACCGCACACAATATAATGAACCGATGTTCCAACACACGTAGACCTAACCCAACGTACCCGGTACACGCACGTACACGGGTCAAAAATGAAAATGTTGCCCCACTGTACTGGTTCACTCGAGATTTCGAGTGGTCCTCCGGCATGTTGGTCTCGAAATGCGAACAGATTTATTATTTATGTCGAATTACGACGACCTCCGTTTACTCGTGGCCCCTTCGACGACGAGTAATTAATCCAACTGCACCAACTGTTCGATATCGACGCGATATTCGCGATGCAAAGCAACGATATCGAACGCGATTAATATCGACAGCTTGATAAAGACTAATCTAGAGGGCCGAAATTTTTCCGTCTAATCGTTTCGATTCCGCTTCGAACAAACAAGAGATTCAGCTACGGTCATTTGCCATGCGATTAACGATACTTTAATATTCGTTTCACGGCGGCCAGTTCAAAATAGTATCCGTGTTCGTGCATTCTCCGGGACGAGAATAGACCGCGTTACTATTTCAGTGACGTTCGGAATAATTGTAACGCGTACCCCTGTGTTTACCATTTTCTACGTTCATCGGGAGAATGTTCGAGCTGTCGGTTAATTTGCAAATAGTCTATCCGACTAGGTATCCATCTAGGCATTCTAATTGTTTATTCGTCGAGGAAGAGAATTAATATCCGATGGATGCTTTGAAAACGGGGGATGATGGGAGCAGGTTTTCAAACATGATACCCCAGGCGAAAGGGAATCGTGAGTCGATCGTTCGATAGCGAGACGCTCGGGTTATCGATCGTTGAAGGGAAGGAATAATTTTCTCAAGATTTACCGAACGTCTGAGGTTGCCCATTAAGCGCAGCATTGGTGAAGAGGAATCAGGAGAATCCTATTTTTATGAACGGTCATCGGGTATGAATAGTGCACAGCCCACCTCTTCGCCTATAGAAACCGTCTGCTAGAGAGTATGCCAACGTGGCATCGCGAACGTGGAAAAGGGACGGCTGACGACAACAGACAAAGTGGTCTGTTTCTACTGTCCACACTCTCCTAATGCAAAACTCGTGTAGCATCGATAGACGCTGACTTTAGCCACGACACGAGTAGAGTACCTCGGATTAGTCGTGTTTCGCGTTTACTTTATTCTCGCGGTACTTTATTGAACAGGAAATCGCGAACAAACTGAAAACAGTCTAAACCCGCGTCAACCGTCGAATATTTGTTTACGCAGAAAACTCGAATCCCGCTAATTATAGTCGGAGTAGTCGAAGGGAGGAAACGACGAAGGCACTATTTTTACGAGTCTCCCGCCAGAATATCGTCGGACGTCTGCCTTCGTCTGACCGCAACAAAACCAACAACCAGGAGATACACGAGGCAGACCGAGAGCTAACCTTTCTATTATATTCCCGTGTCACGATGAAAATATTATTTCTCTGTTTCGTCGTCGTCTCGGTATCCCTGTGATAAACATCGTTACACGTTACGAATCGTTTAACGCTGCGGAGGTCGCCGATGAACGATACCGGCATCGATATTATCTGAGGCTTGCAAGACGGCAAGGAAAAAATGGAAAAGTTTTAATTGGAAAATGGAGCGATCGTACTGGGAATAATTACACTTATAGCGTGTCTGACTACTGCGACAGTCGATGGGCAGGGACAGTGTTTTCTTCGCAATGGTAAATCGCTTCGTTCGCATAGAATGCGATTGTCGATTATGGTCGAATAAAAAATGCAAGCTATGCGCTATATACCGGGTGATACGATTGAAAAATGAAACTTTCTTCCTCGATGTATCTTGGAGGAAGAATGTATATGGTCAACATGTTGATAAGGTGATAGAGACGAAAATGGGTGGAATTTTTGGGCGGAAAGCGAGGTTAGAATAGGAGCGGAGCGGTCGCTTGGTGTTGGGTCGCGCGCGCGTGTCAGCGAGTGGGAATTCGCTGTTTTCATGAGGAAAAATGTGCGCGGCACGCGCGCTGACGTTCTATTTTCGAATGAAAGGCGCGATCAGGGGACAAGAACGAAAGAGAGATGCAGAAATCGTGTGGGAAAGAGATCGACCACGGACGAGGACGAGAAAGAGTTGGAATATATGTAGGTGCGAGAAGAAGAGGAGAGGGAACGAACGGTGAGGGAAAAGCGTGGAACAGAAAGCGAGAAAGCGACGCAACGAGAGCAACAACATTGTACAAAAACGAAGACAGATTGCGATGCAACTGTATGCGTATGCACCGGAGGGAAGGAGAGAGAGAGAGAGAGAGAGAGAGAGAGATAGAGAAGGAGTGTGTACTCTTTGAATACACAGGGCGGGAGAAGGCGGATAGAAAGGGACGAAGAGAGGAAAAGAGAAGAAGAGCTTGGTGCGATGCCGTTGTGTAGCGTGGACACAGGCAAGGAACTCTGACTCGTCTTATGCTAGGCGGCCATGCTGGGTCTCTCTCGCGTTCCGAGAATGGGTACCTTTCGCGTACACGATGGAAACTCGTGTATACCCGCGGAGAAAATTTAGTCGCGCACGTTGTGCCGTTTTGCAGTTGGGTGCAACGGTTCGGTGAAATCGCACGGCACCAACGGCATCAACCGGGCGACGATATTAAAGGGTGCTATCGGACGCGACGGTAAGGGAGGTGAAAGAAGGCGCGACAAGAACCGTGGGGGGGGGAGAGGAAATAAAACGACAGCGTGCACACGCGGCGCGGCGAACGAAAGCAACGATAGGAAAAAGACGAAAAGGAAGCGGAAGGATGTAAAGTAAAAGAGAGCAAGCATGCGAGAAAAAGAAAGAAAGAAAGAGAGAGAGAAAGAAAGAAAGAAAGAAAGAAAGGAGAGAAGCACACGCACCGTGTTGACCACCACGCGTTCGCCGTTCAGGTTGAGGGGAGGGGGCACCTCTGTTCACGAGCTCGACCACGGCGTATATGCAGTACACGTAAAACTACGCGCGGCAACGACACACACGACCAGTGCACGCGTCTTCGCGGTGGCTCCGTGTTTTCCACTGTCTGCAGCGTCGTGTCGATGCTGGTTTTTCCTTTCTCGGCATGGACGCCACTGCAGCAACGGCAGCCACGCCAAGACGAACGAAAAATAAAGGAAGCGGATCGAGCGTGGATCGTACAGCGAACGACCGGAGCTCGAAGCGAGCGAGCCGAAGATCCGTGGAGCAAGCGGTGCTGCCTATCGGATGGCACTGCGTTCAGCGCCGCGGTGCGCGACCCCCGTCGGCCTTCATCGTCTTTCCTCGTCGCGCCTCGTCCCGTCTCGGTGGCGCTCGTCGCTTTTCGCCCCTTTCCGTCCCTCGAGTTCCGTGCCGCGGCCGCGTCTCACGCCAGACCCGCACCTCTACCTCTATACTACCTTACACTCCTTTACTCTACTCTACTCTACTCTCTTCTCTTCCATCTACTGAATTTCTAACCCCTTCTTCCGCCTGCAACACCCTCTCTTTCTTTCTTTCTTCCGTCAGCACCGCTACCTTCTTCGATTCTCCATCTCGTCGCCATCGCCACTGTCACCACCACCGTCCTTCTCGTCACAAACGCCGCCACCATCGCCACCACCGTCACTATCGTCACAGCTGCTGTCGTCGCCGCACTCGCCGTCGCAGTCATAGTCGACGAGCGCTGTCGTGAAAATCGTTCTCCTTCTTCACACTCCCTCTAGTTACTAAGACCACCCTCTTATCCCACCCTCGAGATTCTGTGTTTTCGCATGTAATTGCAAAATCGATTGCAAGCACGCCTACAGATGCAACCGAGTCCCCTTTTCAAAAATCTGCACGCATCGTAAGACAACGAGTACACGTTGCACCTTTCGTTATCATAGATCCGAGAACTAGCAACGGTACGTTGACCACGCGATCCGTGGCACGCACCCACAATCTCCCCTTGGGAAGACCGGTCAACAGAATCCGAGATACTTCGGACGAACCTATGCATATTTGGCACATCGCGCGCGGCACGTTCCGTTGAGTCACCCTTCGGGACCGAAGCACGCGCAGCAGACGTAACAGGACACATGCCTAGCGCACAACCGAATTTCGATACACGTATTCCTCGCTGATCCCTCGAAATCGAGCCTCCACTGGGTCGTGTCGTTTCGCCTTATGCACCGCGATCTGACAGGCGTAAAAAATGAAACGAACAAATGAATGCGGTAACGGGAGGAAAGATCGAAAGGTGTACGTTGTTCGTTGGCGAGTAGCTGAAAATCGGAGCCGCCGGGTCAGCGATAATAATTCATTGGAAAGGTTAATCGTGGAATGCCAGCGGCGTCACGATATGCATTCCCGAGGTTCTGTCTCTGTGACAGAAACCGCTTCGGTTTCTCGCTTCCCTTTACCACCCTTGGTAAGGGGGTTGACGGTATCGACGTCACCGAATTGCCGTTCCTTATTTAAAAACGAGGACGTCAGCGTTGTGATTCGGCTCAGCCAGCCGACCGGTCTCAATTATTTGCCACGTAACGATTTCATGACGCCGACTGTTGCCGTTTTTGCCGAAACTTCCAGAGGATGCTGAAAATTTTAGCCGAAACCATCCCGTGGCGGTGTATCGATCTGGAAACCGGTAGCCAAAGCGGCTGACCTGGAAACCGTACTCTTTGAAGGGTTCTCGGCCAACATTTTCGAATCTCGTCGGGTACGGATCGTTCCATAAATACCGCGACATCGTTAAGATTTAATCGACTGCTTGCTCGGGACTACCGTACTACCAGAAGCCCGAATCAGTATGTATAACAGTGTTTCTAAACACGCGTGACTGGAGCCACACGACGACTTCCTTCGTCATCAGCGTCTGGGAGCAGAGTCGAAAAACGACTCGTACCATCGTCTCGCCGTATGTACATGCGCAGCGAAAACTTATCTTACGCCAGATAAGAGGTCTCCGATCTCGCGTCGGCTAGACTGTCTCGTAAACAGAATGCTCGCATAACGCGGCAAGATCGGTAGACAGACACGGTCATGGACCAAGAGAACGTCGATCCTTGAACGAATCTGGTCGGTGAAAGGCGAGGCGCGTAGGCTGATAGGGAGACGGTGATACGCGACTGCCAGCAGAAGGCTGACGGGACGATTGGAAAGGGAAAGAAGGGAAGAAAATGCAAAAATGCACTTTTACCTCTCGCCGCTCGGACTACGGCATTCCATGGGCATACTTGGAACCGGACACCGAGTTCGTGGAACCGGCACGGTCACTCGAGAACTATGCTATTTAAAGAAAGGCACACCGTGGTGGAGCACCCCGTTCACCGTTACTATCAACCTCGCTCGACCTTTTGCCGGTCACTCGCGCGAACCAACCGGTGGAACGAGGGAGATCGGTGTTAAGATCGAACTGCGCGATTCTTCCCTCACGACCAACGATGAAATTTTCAATATCAATTAAAAAATTTCGAATACGTATAGCCAGAAGATGGTGAGATAAAAACAGCGAAAGGGTTAAGGAATTTTACGAGGACGAAAAAGAAAATCAGAACAAAGCTGAACGAAGTAAAGAGATGGAGGGAGAGAGACGCGTGGATGCGATGCGAGGCACGATGAGAAGAAGCGAACGTAGTAAAAAGGAGGTGGAGCAGAGAAACGGGGAGACGTTTAAAAGAACCTCAAAGAGCATAAAGACCAAGTGATAATCGGTCAGAGACCCTCTACCGGGGCCAGACGGCTATGCACTCGGTTCGAGTGCCAGGGCAGACAACGGACAGACGTACGGACGTACACAGGGACGAACGGACAGACCGAAGCAACCAGAACACATTGTGATGGCTTGCTGCACAAGCCTGCTCCCTTTCCTTCCCTCTCTCACTCTATCTTTCTCTCTTTCTCTTCTGATTCGCTCTTCTAGTACACTCCAGGCCATTGCCATTCACTGGCATGTCTCGTCTCTCATTTTCCAAGCGGTGGCCTCTTCTCTTTTCTTGCGTCGCTTGGCTCAGCTGCTCTCGCCTCTTTTCTCTGCCCACCTTTTTTTTTTTTTCTCTTTTCCTTTACCTCCTCTAATCTCTCGGCCACGGTTTCATAAATAATAAAGGCAACGCGGCAGAGAACGAAACATCACCGTAGCTCCGTCATCGACGCTGATTTCCATTTTCTCACGGAGCCGAAAGGTAAAGGAAACGCTTAGAACCACCTCCATTCACTACACCCATTCGACTCGGTTGCGTGCCTGACTTCTCCTTTTTCGTCTGCCCCGCTTCTACGCGAGCTTGTCCGCGTACGTACGCTCGCGGTAACGCCGACCAGCCTCGCGAGAGATCGTGTTTCTGCAAAATGCGCCGTCTTGTCTGAGAACGCGGGCACGACCAGCCTTGATCGTCG
This sequence comes from Osmia lignaria lignaria, assembly GCF_051020975.1. Taxonomy (NCBI): domain Eukaryota; kingdom Metazoa; phylum Arthropoda; class Insecta; order Hymenoptera; family Megachilidae; genus Osmia; species Osmia lignaria. The sequence continues at coordinate 7,728,319 of NC_135033.1, read as the reverse complement.
CGCGCCAACAGAATACGCTTCAACGACCCCGTTCACCGTTCCACCGATTCTCTACGAATCGGTGAACGTATCTAAAGGGAACGGGTTTATAGGATACGCCGAGCTGTTACAGCTTACCAAATGGAATGTCGAATGGTATTCAACGCGAGTGATTTTAAGTAGAATAAGCTAAACAGTCGGACAGTAGCGCTCGGGATCAATGATTGCTACGGCCGAAGTAGATCGAGCTAAGTAGTCAGACAGTAGTCGCGCACCTACAGTTCTAATATGATAAAACTGAACCGTATTTGTATTATAATTGAATTTGAAGTATAATTTCAATTAGAATTTGCACAACCGGAAATCTGTAAATACAATACATAATATTTCAATTTCCTTGATTTGCCTTAATATTATAGCAGTGAGTAGTTAGCTTCGGCAGACGCAAATGCTGAGAGAATGGTACGGCAAGGGGCTACGTATCTAGTGAAGTAAATTCAGAAGAAGCTTATGTTATTCAAAGCAAAGCGGTCAGACGATAAAAGACCGAAAACACTCGTGAAACCCCTGAATCTTTACCACGAGCAACAATGTTTCAAAGTTTCTTTGTCGTACAAGCGATACTTGCAACCGGTTCAGTCGAAGAAGTTTCTTTTATTAATGATCCATCATTTAGGCTGGTTTCGTGCAACCTGTCGTAGCCAGTGCCTACGTGGTCGTACGAAGGATCGGAAACTCGCCCTACACGTCACGAATCTTTCCCGCTCGTCCTGTTATTATTCCATCAAATACCAGAAGGCAGTCAAGGGCGTGGAAGGGAGCGTGGAAGGGCAAAAAAAAGATTTAAAAAAAAAAAAAAAAATGAAGGAAGAGAGGAAGCAATGTGGAATGGGGAAGAGAAAGAAGAGGCTGCAGCAGGCAAGGGCTTCTCTTCGGGCAGCCGGAATTTTTGCGGCTGTTTTTTACAGTTACACCTGCCGTTCTCGAATCACCGATCGCAAACGTCACGCACCACGTTGTATCGCTTCGTACTTCATGCGTGGAACATGAGGACGAGCCTTGTATACGAATCGCAGGAGCACAGGGTGGCAACAACACAGCCAGCCAGAGGAGAAATAAAAAGGCAAAAAGCAAGAAAAATGAAGAGGGCGGCTCGAACCTTCGAAGGAGGATGTCAAAAGAGAAACCGACGACCATGAAAGGGAATATACTCGCGACGAGCCAGACGGGGGCTCGCGTATTCCCTCTTCGAGTTTGCTCTTTCGATGTCAATGAACTTGCCGATCATGCGAAATCAGTCGCGGCCTATCGCTTAAATATTCAATTAAACGAGACCGGATGAGATTTATATGCTCGCGCGTACACGACGTTCGATATCGGCGAAGAAGCTGAATAACAGACTGTCAGTTTCAACCTCTGTCGTATGCGTCACGCTGTTATCTGTTAACCCCTTCGTATCCATGAACGAAATATCTCGGCGGTTGATTCTTTTTTTCGACCCATCCGATTAACGATACTATACGTACACTCTCGTTCATAAGTCATTCGACACGTGTACGAATATGCAAATGAACGAGCAGCACGAGAACTTTCCGTTTCATACGACTTCGTCAAATAATGCATCGTCCTTTGTATTCCTGGCCGACAATCAATTCTGACTCTTTCTCCTTGCCACGAACGAATTGCAATTTCTCGTGCATCGCGGATACACCTGTTGAACGATCCCCTTAATGCGTGTACGCCGCAATATCACTCACTTCCTTCGGTATAGAATTGTTCGATTTATCGAAGCAGTTCCTTAAAAAGGGTCATCATCGATGGTGGCAAGATATTACATTCTCGAAATGAAAATTCATGATCAGTCTCGTATGGAAAAGGCTGTCAGATCGACATCGTTGGTAAAATACGTTTCACCATGTGAAAATACTCTTTTCCAGGAGTCACGGTTGCCTGGTCGTTACGGTGTATGCATGATTTCAGAAAATTGAACGGCTCCGCTGCTGACAAAGGGCATCTGTACGATTGTACGACGGCAGACGGCGGAGGCTCGTTGAAAAATACATGCCTCGCGTACATACATCTACGAAAGCTCACGAGGGCGTCGAGGGCAAATTGGATTATCGACGATCAAACATGGAATCCGATCAAATCGTTCGGAAAGGGCTTCATCCTTCATCTTTATCGGTTCAGCGACGTCGTAACGCCGTCGTCTCGACGCGTACACATTCATGGCATCCAATTCTTCTTGATGATCGCAGAATTTCGCCCTTTCGTCGACGGATCGATCATCGAAGGTTGATTCTCGGATTCGCAGGGAAAATCGAGAATCGTGAAATTATTGAAACGAAGGCTATTTGCATTGTGGAGAATTATACGAAGAGCTTATGTATATTGAATGAAGTTTTCTGGCTGCACAAAATAATTTACTGCTCGCACGAGCAGAGTAACATCGTGCGAAACAGGTTGACAGCATCATACCGCTGTTAGGGTGCGCTTTTAGGGGTGCATAAATAGAAAAGCTCAATCTGTTCGCGTTACTCTGCCTGTGGGGATACAATCGAATCCATTGATCAAACCATTCATTGAATGAATGAATTCTATCGAATCACCTATCTATTCCGTACACCTCATTATTCGGTCGACTTTGACAACATTTTATTCGGACGAAACAACGACTATCCTGTGCAACTTTTACAAATCCTGCCCTCGTCGATGCAACGGGAAAATAAAAGATCCGAACGATCGAAATCAAAGAGCCCCCATAATTCGTCCCGTTGACTAGTTTGGCGATCAAAAGTGGCGTCGTTTTAGACATTGTTTTTCACGAGGCACGCTGAACGTCAGGCGCAACACCGTTCGATGCGATGGAAAAAGGGCGAAAAAATAAAGAAAAAGTTACACGATTATCGTCATAGAGAGCGATAAGCCGTCAAAGGGTATTTGCCGCGGCCGGACCAGTCGGATCGTTCCGCCGCGTTCACAGTCGGAGGGGGCGAGAGGAGGCGATGGCAGCGGGGGGTGAAAGGGAATAGGTTAAAGCGACAGGGCAGAAAAGGGCGAGAACGAGAAAAAAGCATGGTCGGAGCAGCTAGGTAACCGCCAAGAGTCGAGAGTTATCGTCTGGCGATAAAAGTCGATGGCGATAATAACGGCGATATACACGTTCCCCTGGTGCCCCTCCACTTGTGTTGCCCCTACCCTCGTCGTCGTGTTCCGCTGTCCTTCTTTCTCTACCGTTCGACCGGGCTGATGCGCTGGTCTGGCCTGCGTCCGCCTTGTCTGGCTGTCAACGGGTCGTTGAACCCCCCTCTTGCCCCTCTTGTGTCCCTACCGACCGGTGTCTTCAAAGCTTCGAGACTTATCGTCGTTTAAATGCAACGCCGTGGTCTCCGCTTCGTGGCTGCACACGGTCGACTCTCCTCCTCCTCTACCTCTTTGCCCATCTACCCCTCCCTCTAACTCTCTCACTCTTCGGTGCCCTTCAACTTCAACACCATGATCCTGCTGCCCCCTATGCGGATACCAAAGTGGCCAGCCATTTTCTCAGCGAGCACGATTCACCTTTCCTTCGTTGGTTCAGGGAAGGAGGATCCATCGGTGATGGGACGAGATTGGTAGTTGGTTAAACGAATATCGCTAACATCTTCTGGTTATTATTAGATCTGAAGAATCCTGTCTCGCATGTACATTATACATCGATGCGTTGTTTCGACGGTATTCGGGTGTGACGCGAGATGGTCGGTCGTGAACGGAATCGACTGGTCCCGAGCGATTAATCATTCCAATCATCCCGGGTGAAGTCCGACGAGGGGAAGGATTTTAAGTAGACCAGAGTAAATTGCTGCTCTCCCTCGGGTCGGAACGTTTTCGGTACTTTACAGTGTACGTTAACCAGAGAGCAAGGGAGTTTTCCAAGACCGGTCACGAACTTTCCACCCTTGGATCGGCTAGCGAACGGTGATCGGTGAATGGGATGAGGAACGCGGCGGGAATGGCGGATAGCGAGCAGATGCAATGCATTTCCTTCGGAAACAATTTAAACGACGCTTCTCCCCGTTACGTCGACGCCGCGTCGGGATAAAGGCGAGGAAAGGTGGCGAGGGTGTACGGAGAGGAGAAAGCCGAGGAAGCGACGAGGAGAATGAAAGGAAGCGAGACGGAGGGTAAAAGAAGGTGCCTACCTACTCTAGAAATGGTAATAATAAAATCTGCTGGAGTGGAGAGTTTGAGGGGTCGCGAGTCAAGGCGGTCGGTGCAGTGGTCGGGACAGAGGGATAGGTCCGCGGAGGCGCGAGGACAGAGAGTATTTTAACTTTTTAAGGGGGTGTAAGGGAGCAGTAGGAGTTCACTCGAACACAGTTTGGTTGGCTTGTCTGCGCCGGGGGTGAATCGGGGGTTAGTCTAGACGGGAGTCTCCCGACTTCCACCTCCACCCTCTGGACCCCTTCGCCCCTGGTTGCGCACCAACCCCCGGACGCCGCCACCGTCACCGCTACTACCACTACCATTCAGACTACGAGCAGACAGGTTGCAACCAATGTCGTAACCACCCCTTTCTACCCCTCTCATTTCTCCTTCTCCTTCTCTGTACCCCCTTTCTTCTCACACCTTCGCCCATGCACTCGTCCGAAATCTCTTAAGGGGGTGTTTTCGTTCATTCGGTTGAAAAACACCGAAACTTTTTTTTTTCTTCGCTTCGAAGTGTAAAGAATATATTTGAAAAAGAAGTACCCCAAATTAAAATGTACAAAAAACTTCCCGAAACATTTTTTCCTCCCTTTCGAACAAGAATAGATACCCCTTTAACCGTTCTCTCTCTAACGCCGCTCGACGCTCGAACCAACGAGTGGATGTACAAAAAAAAAAAGAAAAAACGAGTGGGTGGAACAACGTGGCGGAGACAGGGTAACGAAAAAAAAGAACGGGCGCGAAGAAAGAACCGGGGAAGAAGAGACTGGCGCTGCTGGATTGACGAGAAAAAGGGGAAAAAAAGAGAAATGAAGCGTTATCCGGAAAAGCAGCGGTCGCTAGAGGTTTCCTCGCGAAGACACGCGGATGTAGCGGAACGTTGGTGCGCATGCAACTCTTGTGCAAGCCACTCGACGCCTCGAATGAGAGACATGGTGTTAGAATACTAATAATAGAGCCGCTTATTTGCAACGGCAAGCCGCGTTTCGCTTGCTAAATGCCGCTGTATTTATTTGTGCCACATGAATGGTGTAAATAAATACGGTCTGATTCGCGTGGATTTTTGCGCGCGAAAAGGGTTCTTAGAAACAGAAGTCGCTTATGATTTCAGCGAATGTACAGAAGATGAGTCAAAATTGAAAGACGCAGAAAAATACAGGAAGATGAAAAGCATTCTACAAATGAACAAGATTAAAAGAAAAGAAGGTGATTTTCTAGCGAGCAATAAAATCGTCCACAAGGCGGTAGTTATTCCGAACCGGATTTATTCCGGGTCGAAAGAACGGGTCGGAATCGCACGATCGAGCAGTTAAAAGGCCGCTTATCCGAGGAAACGAGAGACGCACAAAGGCATGCAGATTTATCTGAAACAGACATCGGCGACGATAAGAGGCAAAACGAGAAACGCGTCTGGAAAAATTCCATCGCTCATCCTTGCCTAATGCGCTTTGTGCTCGTTACATACGCTCGCGAGGATAAGCAGAGGTGGTGTGCCCGCAACCCTCGAGCCTTCGAACGCCAGCGACGACGATCTGTTGAATAATAATATATTCTCTAACGGGCTCCAATAATGCGGCATTGAATCTTTGCACGCTCATACAACCGCGATCGTGCGTCGGTAGCACACGTGTACGTGTAATTGTGACCAACCTCGTCCGTACAGTACGCGGTGCATAAGCACGTCATTGTTCCATTACAACGACCGACGATCCAAAGAGATACAGCAACAATAACATTTATACGTGTAAACAATGGTGCAACGACCTCGTGGAGATCGCCACGGTCCGGTCAACGAGTGCATACGCGGTTGGAAAAGCAAGAGGAACGCTCTCGCTCAACGCCGGCTACACCGACATTATTTTCATTAAAACGAATTTCAAAGAAAACCACCACGATCTCGCTCAACCGTTCTGGATGTGTTGCGTGTGGGCGGTGGATAATGGATACACCTACGTACTTAGGGAGAGCGTTAAGAGAAACGCGTAGAGAGGAAGGTTCGGTCAATTGTAGGGGAGATACGGCAACTCTCAAACTATCTGTTTCTTTCTGCAAATATGAAAATCCCTATGTTTCCAGAATCAACTTTGAAAAATGGAAATTGGCTAATTCATTGAATATACACTACCGCCAAGAATTTTGGAAACATTTGAATTGTTTCAATTCAAGAAACATTTTAATTCTAATACTGTTCTCTTCTATAGTATATATTTTATGTATTATGCGATGCAGTTAAATTATTTATTTAAATCTCTTTGTTTCCAAACTTTTTGAGGGTAATGTACATGGCGAGTTTTATCTGAGAAGATCATTAAATTTCAAATAGTGTAATTGATCACCGTGATGTCTCTGGTGAACCCAATTTAGTACAACAAAAGAATACTATTATCGTGTCGAAAGTTACCTGCAGCGCGTCAAACGCGATCACGCGGAAAACAGGAGAAAAGGCGGAAAAATTCACGGGCTGACCTTGTAACCCTTGTGCAAAATGGAACGTGACGCGGTAATTCCTGTACGATGTTGTTCGGCAATTTTCCACCGGCTGAGGGTGTAAGCCCAGCCGTGTCGCCGGGAACGAGCCCGAACAAGAAATTTCTTTTGTGGAATCAAAGGCGTGAGCCGGGAACGAGCGAAGGGCAAATTCCCTGACAGCCGCGTGATACGAGCGAAACGCGAAATACGTGTACGATCCCTTTGATCTCGGCTAGTGACTGTCCGCCACCTTGTAAAGCGTATTGAAATTTTCCAGGAGCAAATCGTGCCGATGTGTGGCCGGGGAGAATACGGCGGCGGGGCCTGGGCACAGTTCAAAGCGATGCGTGGAATGTAATTGTCGGCCTGACGAAGAATGCACCCAACGACCGACAAAGACGTTGTTACTTTACAACGCCTCTCTCGTTCTCTTTCTCCTCTATCCAGGATCTACAGTAAACACCCTTACCGACTGTACGTCACAAAGAATCCTGTAGGCGTTTCATTCAGATTATCAACGCCTCTTCCTGTCCTATTTACTGATTAATTAATCACAAGTCGCGGATCGTTTGCGCGAGCAATCTTTATTTTCGAAACCTCTTTAGAGTTTCAAAGACATTTGAATTTTCTCCCGTTCTCCAGAGAGGCGAGGCTCGCGAAGCCGGAACGCGATAAAAACGGAATCACCGCGTATGATCTAATTATTCGAGGAACAATATGTTTACGAGCGATGCAATTGTTGCACCGCGACGGGTCGGAAGGTTCGTGAAAAACGCACAATGGCGAGGCGGAGGCACGAGTGGCTCGACTGCGACCAGCCAACAACGAAATATAAATTGTTAATGCGGTCTGCTTATTGTCGAGTTAATTTTAATCGCGTTTTATGCCAAGATCAACGCGCTCGTCCGCTTTGTATACTTATATACACGAGCGGCGATCGTCTCCTTGCTTAATTCTCCGCCGGGACATTATGCTCCGAGGAGTAAAACCAGAAGCAGATTTACCCTCGCCGATTCTTCCCACACCCCTCTTATTCTATCCCTTTCTTTCTTCTACAATACAATTCTCTGGCTATTGTTTTATCTATTCCGTCCTCACAAATTAACTATAATAATTATCAACAGGTTTTTTATACTGTTCCACACGATTCGTGTCACAATTACTTTAAAAACTACCGACAATGTCTTTTAATCTCTTTCGGGAAGAGTTCTGTTGAACTTTGACTCGAATCGCGCCCCGGACAAAGTTATCGCACCCGCCACAAGTACGCACGGCGAGTGCGAGCGTAAAAGCTGCGTTAGCAGGCCAACGATTCCAGACTAAACAAAAACCATCTGGTTACACTTTTTTTTTTTTCTTTCCTCGCGTTGTAATCAGCGAGCACGATGCGGTCGCGGTCGCGTTCCCGTCTCGCCTCTATTATGACTGGGTACAAGGGATAATAAGCTCGTTGGCCTAGAGCCGGAAACGTCCGCGAACCGCGAAAGGAAAACATCTTAAGATCGTGTGCATAACTGTTGTACGAAAATTCACTTCTTACGCCGGGTGTGCGCAAAGCTATTTCAATTATTTTGCAACGAATTCGAGAAACCACGGTAAAAGTCGATAGTTACGGGTTTTCGACACGCGCGTATAAGCTCAAAAGCGCCGACACCTCGTGAAAGACCTCTGAAAACAAATTTTTCATGCTTTGGCGATCGAATCGCTGGACTGGTTCGCGTAGGTGTAAACAAACGAGAGAGACAATACACGAAACGAGCTCGAGAAGGACTGCTCGCATATTTTTACGTGGTCGCAAGCGTGCAGCTGCACCGTCGTCGCGAAATATATGCGTGACCTTTAAATAGTTTCCCTCGTACTTGGTGCAGGAGCCGCATTTCAAGCGAGCTCGCTTGCGTAAGTTCTGTTAGCGATGAACGTGCAGCCCTCCGCTCGTCTACCCCTAACAGAGAACGCTTTCCATTCTGAAAATCCATTTTGACCGCGTTCGTTTACGTTCAACCAACCACGGGAACAAAGGATGTTAAACAAACCCTCCCGAATCGTGAAATGAATGATATGTATCTTAACAATTTTATGCAATTTGATTTTTCTGAAATTGGTGATATTTGTTAAAAGAAAAATCGTCAATGTTTGAATGTAGCTTGTAACGATGTTTTCTGTGAAATTCCTGTTACGGCGATCAGTCTTAAGCTTATTAGAGGGCGTTTAGAAATCCGGTTGGCCGTTTGCCGCGTCAAACTCGCGTACTACACGATCCGTAGAAATTTAATTAGCTCGCACGTTAGCCAGTGGAAACAGCGGTTCACGACTAAAATTATTTTCCACAAAAGAACTGTGCCCCTATCGCTGGCCGCGGATCTTCAAGGCCATGAAACGTCTGTCTCGCATCGCTCCCCTCAGTACATAAAAATTCAACGATGCACATCTACTCTCCTGTCTCTCTACCGTGTGTGTATCGCGTACGTTGTTGCACGCGATTAAAAGGCCGCGTATGTGTGCGGTACGACGTCGCGATTAAACGATAATAAAGTTCACGAATGGCCTTAAATGCCATTCCTAATATAAACGCATGCGTAAGAACACAAACCTTAAGGATACGCTGCTCTTAAATCCCGGTACTAACCTTCCCGACTCGCTCGCGCCTCGTGATCACCGATAAAACTTCGTACACGTGGTTTGCTCGGTGAATCATGAATCACGATAACGCGATAAGAATAATAAAATTAACCTGGCATCGATATCGCGAAACATTACGTTTACGGGCAAACACCTGGCCTCGCTAATACGATACGATAAAAACAAACATTATAACCTTACCCATCATACCGCTACGCCGACCGCTACGTCTACCGCTCGAAAACAGAATCCGGTATTCATTCTTCTTCCTCCTCGGGATCACTGTCACTCACTCGCGTCGATAAACACTGCAAAGTGATACACGAACTGAATCAACAACAATTTCTCTTTAGCTACATCGTTGTATGCAAATAAGTACGAGAAAAGGCCGCGTGCTTTAAAAACCCGCCATCGCGAAGTTTGTAAGAACTGACCATGGCGACATCTAGCGGCGAGCAAAAGAAACGTTCCCTTCGGTACTCGGCAATTTACGTAGACGAGGGGCGGAGAAAGCCGAGAGAGGTTCCTCGTCGCTGGCTCCGATGCTCGTTGTGTGGACGTCGTTTCGGGTTGAGGTGGAGGGGGCGTCTAGACGCAACGTCACGAGTACGTAGCCTCCCCCCATGAGCCACTGTCGGCTGTGTTCCCACTCCCCTCTTGCCCCGCACCCCACTGCCGGCTGGTGTTCCCCCCCTTACTTCCCAACATCTCGATGCCACGCCGATGACGGTCGCAGCCAGACACTCCCGTGCGAGGGGCAACACCGAGGAACGGAGGGGGAGGGGTAGGTGAGGGTGACTCCGGCTTTTTGGTTAGGAATTGTTGCCGGTCCACGCACGTGTCTGCGAGCCCTGTCGGTGTGTACGAATTGAGTATCCGCACGTGCAATGGTGTACATGGGGTAGAGAGTAGGATAAACTACTACGACTATGGTACTGGTAAGTTAGAAAGAGGCGGTGAACGTGGAAAGTGGAGGGAAGAAGAAAGGAATATATCTTGTGGATTTGTATCAGCGCGTATCCGACGATCCAGCCAGATGGAGGGTGCGTCAAAGTGGCCGCGAATTGAGTTTTCCTCGGGGCACGTATAATTCTAACCCCCTCCCCCTCCCTCCGTCCCTCGCCCTTCAACCCTTTATTCTCTTGTGCTCCCTGTCTCTCTTTTCTGTCTGCCCTTCTATCTTTTACGCTTTCAACTAACCGCCGTGTCTCAACACGTGCCGGTCAGCTCACGAGGATTATGCGTAATATTGCCCGTCACCGTGCATATGTATATGTCACCACGAATACTTAAAATTTTGTAAATGTACACGTTTTACTAGTAAAGTCGTTTACTAGAGGACGCCATGGACTTACGAGGCGATGCATGCATTTTCCACAAAGAATTATAACGATGGAATTCGCTTTCGCGAACTTTTCCGGCAAGCAAGGCGTTATCTGCTTGTGTAAAAACACTTTCACGTGTAAACGGGTTTGTAAAGATGAATAAAGCGTCTCGTTCTTTCGAAGCGTTTAAAATAACAACGATTCCCGTGCACGCTAGAAATCCCTCTAATTACGCCCTCTGTTTCGTTTCACTAGCATGGAAAAACATCTTGCGCCGCGAAAGAGGAAAAATTAGAATTACAAGTGCAGTAAAACGATATCGTTTGTTCCGTCTCACTGTCCCCTTCACCTTCCCGCCCCTCGCTTGCACTTCTTTGTACATATTTATTACGATTTCCACGAAAATCAGGTAACGCTCGAGAGTCGTTGTAACCCGTACGCTTTAGCCAACAAAATAAAATGGAAGGAATTAAATCGCAACCACTCGAGGGCACCTACTTGATTTTACACCTTTGATGTGGCTCGAGTTGCATCTTCGTTGTAGATTAACAGATGAATAAAACATTCTTCTTAACTCTTTCCTTCTTGCCAACGTAATTTCTGAGAATGATCGATGCAACGAACACGCGCCAAAATATGGCATACCGTTAACCGCGGTGTGAAGTTCACGCTGTTCGCTACCGCCTGTACCGTACTATCGAAATCGCGACCGATTCGAGACGCTTCGATAGTTGTTGCGCGTCGATCACGTTCCCGCTGATTAGAACTCTTTCGACAGTAACGTGTTTTCTGGGTTATTTCGTGTGTAGACCGTGTATAATCCAGACGCAAGCTCTAAATGCGGCGAGCCTCCTATTTAGACTCTCCCGTTGACTCATAGTCGGTTATTTTCGGTTACGGCGTGTTTTTGTCAGTGCGTGCATACTCACGCGGTGATATGGGAGGAAAACACACGTGCACGTTTACTCACGAGGGAAACGCACGCGTACGCTTACGTTTCCACGGATTCACCACGTTGGCCTCACACGACCAGTTACATCATACGACCCCGTACCGATCACGCAAGTAAGTACAAGCTAACTCGGATTTTCAGAACATGGGGAAAAAATAAAAGAAAAAATATGTCACCGTTTCGCTTGGTCGCGGTGAAACAAGGTTAAGTCACGTGACTCGAAGTTGTATGTATATACGGCAGGGAAAGACACGATGTTTGACTTTCTCGGCTCATTTTTCACGCGACCACGAGATAACCTATGCACAACAGCTTCGCGTATATACATCGAGATGCATTTAATATTAAAATACTACGATATTTAAGCAATGGCGGATCAACGGAGGGCAATCGGTCCCTGTAAATTGGTACATAGTATATTAACATTCGAATGTTAATACGGGCTAGTGTACATTGCTCACTTCTCGTCCCTATTTCATTTCGTGCGTGCTCTTTTTTTTTACGCTTTTCAATAACTCGTTCATGACCAACCCGTACCCCTTTTCCGCTTCCACTCCATTGGTCTTTTGCAACAACGAACGCAACAAAACGATTTCCTTGATAACGCCACTCGTGCGAACCGATGAAATGTACAGCTGCAAACCATAATAGAACTAGCAATACTACGACCCCTCGTGAGTGCATCGCGCACACGGGAAAAATAAGTTTTTATCGATTACTAACCTACGACAACCATCTGGATCCCCCATTCCTCGCCCTCGGCTACCGAACAATACATATAGGTATTACGACAGCTCGATTCTAAAATCTGACACACGTACGTACGTACATAAATTAATAATATTGTTAACGATGAAGCTTTGTCGATATGCGAATTCGAAAAATATAGGGAATTTTTGGTAATTTATACGGAACTGTATTTTTTACGCATAGTAAAATTACTAGATTCGTTAATTCTTATTCATGAGCGTATTATGGTCGCGGTTCAGTAGTGAGATTTTCCGTGGAAAGTTGTTTCATTGTACCCTGCAGCTTATGGAGCACAAACGAAATACATACACAGTCGCGACAAACGGTAATTACTCCTGTGTTTTTCCTACGGAGTGGAATATTAGCAATGTCCCTTCATTTGAATAAATATTGTTATCTGTATGATTAACAGACGCTTGTACCTTCGTATTTTTCACTAATCTTTGTCATCGACGGTTTGTTACTTTATCGTTCTATTTACATATGAACAGGTACTAATTTATGCTTAGACACAGTAATAATAAAATTTCTGTTTTCAGTAACTACATATTTGGCAACGACCCTCGAGCAAGGAGATCTGATCAACCATGAACCAGACTGGGGTGCTTCTACTACGATAAGGTAGGTGGTGAAATTAAATAAAAGACTTCGTACAGAAATGTTTATAATTAGAGAGCGAATGTGACAAAGTATAAAATTAATTTTAAATTGCCACCGTCTCAACGGTCGACCATCAGAGGGTTAAACGGAGGGTATCCTTCCAATATTGGTTTTCATTTAACCAATCGTGTTCGGTAATTATTTACTGTCTACATGGCGATACTAATAGCATGCAATATATTCGCTCGGTACCGTGTAAAATATCGATTTTCCCAACGGGATTCGACCATTGCCGCGGCTCTATCGTTGCTTTATGATGGTCATCGGTGGTTGGTCCCCGGAGATCTATCGGTACGGTTTAACGGCAAGACGTTAATTAACGTGGATACCCCATCACTGACCTTGCCACGTTTGTAGCTGGTCCTCCTGGTGGTTAGCTTATTACGTCGTCTACTATACGTTTGGGACCTACCCCAATCAAAGCGGGACTAAACTCCTGCTCTCCCAAGCCAGACCTAATCGTCTTGAGTCACGCGACCAAGAGGGGGCGTCTGGAAAGTGCTAGGGTACTTTTTGCGTGCGGCTTTCGATCCCCTCGGAATGTAGCACTCGTGATCACTCGTACGCATCGGACAGAAACAATTATTTACGCTAGTCACTTGGAACCCGGACACAGTCTACGTCATTATGCTGCATACCGAATGTGTGCAAACGTTGTTCCCGTGTGTTTAAGACGCGTCGTGAGTTGCCTTATAATTTGAGAATTTCAAGTTTCGTGGAAGTTCAAACAGCGTAACGTAAAAAACTACCCTAAAATCACGTACACTAGAGATTCGTGATAACATGAATTGTCAGGCTGCAAAAGCTCGTTAGGGGTGTTTTCCCATGTCAGCCAAGACGAGGAATTTCGAGATAAAATATGATATCCAAGATCACCTTGTCGATGTTGGCCATGTTAGCCGCAAGTTCGGCAATCTACGTCGTCGTCGTCGAGGCTTCTGGCAATGTAAGTGGTCGCATCAGAAAGGTGGCAGGGAGAGAGTGAAAAATTTCCCTGCTCGATGGGAACAACAACGAACGTCTCGTCGATGTGTTTTCGGCTGTTGTGCGATGCGCCAAAGCCGACCCGTTGTGCAGTATACCGTCCCGTTGCGTGGGTACTATAGTCACCGGCTAGACTGCACCCCCGCCAAACGGGGAGAGAAGGTCGGCGGAGATCCTGGGACGGGGGTAGGGAGCAATGGAGACGGGTAAAAGGGAGGATGGGTGGGGCAGTCGGATACGGTGGAGCAAAAGGGAAAGAACGAGGGAATGAGAAACAGAGAAGCGAGGTGAAAGAGCAGGAAAGAGCTAGGACGCAGCGGGGGCGAGGGCTTCCGACAGTTCGAGGTAGGGGGCGCTGGCTAGACACCGCTCAGACGGTCCAGGGGGTCGCAGGGGGTAATTTCTGCATTGGCGTCGAGAGCTGGGAAACGATCGACACACCGAGGCTAAACCAGACCCAGACCAGACCAGACCAGACCAGACCAGACAGAGACTGCAGCTGCCACGATCGCGAGCAGGGTGGCCTTTCGGAAAGGTCACGGCACACGTCCGTTCGCATGCACCTGCATCGATGACGCCCGTAGGCGCACGTGTTCTGATTACGTGCGTGAGACAAAAAAGGATGTCGCGACGGCGCGGCGCGGCGCGTGGGTTACCCGTCTGCGCCTTGCGAATTCGATTCCCATCTGGCCGTCTGCGAACGGGTAAACCCGGTTCTAGATTAGCTGGAAGACACGTGTCAGGCGTCGCCAATTGTCCTACGTTTCCATAATTCATAAGTGTTTCCGGTACGATCCTTCTTCCGATCGGTTTATCGAGCCAAGTCAATTCAGATAGAAGTCTTACGATCTTTGCGCGATTCGTCGAAACTGAAGAAACGATGAAGAAAACACCCCCTGACGTGGTACGCCAATGGCTCGGACGGCCAGGAAAGCGGCGGACTGTTTTTTATCGAGTGACTGCAGAGAGTTGAGAGTTGAGTCGAAGAGGGTCTAGACGAGCGGGCGTCTGCCATCCTCTTTGCCTCCTTATAGGCAAGTCCTACACTGGCTGCTCGTCGTTGCGGGCATCGCCTTACGTGGCTTCTCGTTTTCTACGCTATACAAGGAGATGTCTTTTTCCTCGTTAAAGACGTCTCGATACCCGGTATCGTACCACCGTGCTCATCGATGATCACGCGGAAACGGAGAAGCAAGACTGGCAGGCGAAAAAGGAAACTGGCTAGCGTTCGTTGGGGAGAAAAGCTTGTCTTGGCCGCATACCAAGACAGGAAGAATGAAACGCGAACGAATAAGAAGAAAAACACGACGATACACTGACGTTACGGGGAAACAACAGTTGAACGGACAATCGATCGACCTCGTACGATCCGTCTTTCCGTAAACATCACCGAGTAACCCTTTTTCTCTGATGCAGAAAACCCTTTGATGTTGGTGCATCCTGATCTCTGATATACCGTTACTTTCACGAATACACCCTAAAAACCCTGTTGAATAACTAACCGGTAAAAATCAAAGGATGGGGACACTGCATTTATGAAAATTTCCTATTTTATATCCTGACAATTTGAAAATTGAATCGTGTCATTTTGATCTACCAAATTTGTCTCGGTTTATTATTCGCGTCTAGAGAAATTGCGAGCAGCCGTTTGTTCGCGAGCGTTCTCCAAGAACAAGCGTTGCCACTCGGCCCTCGCGGAAGCGTGAAGCGTTGGGTGCTTGGCGAACGGATAGAAGAACGAGCAGACGGGCGGACAGGATACGCAGGGACAGGTGGCCGGTTGACGATCGTAAGTGGGCAGGAAGGAGGACATCGGGGTCCTGGTTCGCTGAGGGAACGACAGACAGCCGAACGTAGAAGGCAGCCGACGATGAAACGAGAAAGAGACCGACGCTACAATTCCGTGTCCGTTCGATGCGTGCAATGCAATTTCCCGCAGGCCCGTCCGTCCGTCTGTCTGTCTGCCCGTCCGTCTGTGCGGTCGTGCATGCCACTTACGCTATTGTTCCTCCCCTTTTTCGCATACGAAAGTGAACATTCCCGCGATCAGGATGGAATATAACGCGATCTTGTCCGCTGGAAACCGCCCCAGGATGTATCGCCTCGTCTACCCGTCAGCTTCGATCTTTCGATTGTTCAACCGATACACTTCTGCTCGCCGTGTGTATGCCTTAAATCGTTCCTTCCACGTAGAATAAAGCTGCACCGCGTCCACTTCTGCGAAACCGCGTCCATTCTGTGACGCTTGAATCTTTCATGCTACCGTGGGTATAAATACGCGGCCCCGGTGTGTCTCGGTGGATCGAATTCCGTGCAAAATACTCGCCGACCAACGGAAAGCAGCTCGAACGTCCTCGAAAAATGAGGCTGACAGGTAGGAGTCGAAGAGACGATAGCTCTTCTCAAAGGGGATGCTCGATGAGTTTTTGATTAAAAATTTTCAAACGACGGTTAATTTATCCCGCACCAATTTTACGAAGATTTTATTATTGATGAATATTTAATGGTAGTCTACGCGGTTAAGATCTGAATCATCGGAAGAAGAAAAAAAAAAAAAGAGGAAAAGAGAAAAAAGGGCTCGCATGAGAAGGGACGAAGGACCGTGAAAGCAGATTTCGATCTATTCGTCTGCCTGTCCGTCCGTCGGCCGTGCTGAGGGGGATGCCCGACGTAACGTTTCAATGTCACGGTCGCAGGTTTAGACGCTCGGTCCCCTCCTCTGTCTCCCTTGCTATACAGGGTAGACCGCTCGAACCACATCTGCTGCGTCGGGAGCTGCCGTTTAACACCATCCATAATCATCCGACATCGACGCGCGACCCAGACTATAAATCACAATGAATGCATCCGCATTTTTCGACGTCACTTCTCATGGCCGTTCCACGAATTCTGCACCCAACATATATTTTTTCACCCGAATAATGCCTTTCAGGCTTCAACATCCTCTATGGCAATTGATTTTTTCGATTTTCCAAGATTCTTTCCTAGAAAAGAAATATACAGGCGAAGGAGAATTTTTCAAAGTCAAAAAGTCAACCATTCTTCTAGCAATTCCCTCCACCCTTGTAAGGATCCTTGGGTCCGCGAAAGAAGCGATCGATTTTGCAAAAAACAATCTCGAGCTCGACCTTGCATAGCTCGACGCTTGGTCGTCGCGCGAAAGCGGGAAGGGCGTCGCGATCGGATTCAGAAGAAAACGTTTGCTCGTAATCGGGCTGGTTCGACGTTTCGAGGAGTCTCGGTTACAGCAGAGCCGCTGTCGTCTGGAGTGGCGAGGAGTTTCGAGTCGGGACGCGATCGGGGGTGGCGGCGCGGCAACGCGAGGGGTCGGAAGGGTGGCTAGACGGGCGGTCGGTCGAATGGAGGAAGGGTGGTTCTGGTGAGACGAGGGCAGGGTGAAAGGAGAGATGAAAACGACGGTGGCGACGGCGCGGCGGAGAAAGGGGTGGTCGACTGTGGCACACACAGTGGTAAAGGGGTGAACAGAGCGGTGGGTAAGGGGCGGAGAGGAGCTGGCTGGCAGACGCGATAGTTGCACGATGCCGGAGATTCCGGGAGGTTTGAGGTTTCGAGCGTTACTTCAGACGCTTCATCTTCCTCTCGGCGATTTCTCCTCTCCCGGCTACTCTTTTCTTCTCGCTTCTTCCGCGCTGCTTCGCTCTTACGTAAATATCATCGTGCGCGTGAAATAGTCACACGTGACAGGAGCAAATAAGGAGCACGTAACAAGTAGGGCCATTGATTTGAGATAACCGTCTAGAAATTTATATTTCAACTTGAATCTCTATGTAAATAAGAACGTGCGCGTGAAATAGTCACGCGCGGAGGGACGAGAGGGGTATGTATGTGTGTGTGACAAGGGGTGCACCGGGACAAATTACCTCGCCGACTAGGACGCATCGTTGAATCGAGGGGTTTCTAAGGGGTGTCGAGCTTATTCGCGCGTAAAAGTTTCGCGAAATTCGCCAGGCCAATTGCGATCGCGTCGTTCGTGCTCGTCAGGTCAATTTGTTTCGTTTCCCCCTTGATCCAATTTCTCTTCGCCTTCTTTGTTACCGATAGAAATAGCAATGGATGTTGTGTACAGGAACGAAAGATTTTATTTCTAGCAACGATTGTTTTGCCTTTACTAGAAGAATGGTTTTATACATAACTGGCAGACCGCGTAGTTTTTTCTTTATCTTCTAAATTCAAGTTCGTCTAGGAACAAATACGTCTTTTATCTGTGGAGTGATTCTACCGAATAATTCATAAAGGAAGTACCCGTATGTTAGATATCGGAGTTATTTTATCAGCCGGGCAAAACAACTTATACCGTATGAATCAGAAATGATTTTGCGGCTAAATGCCGTATGGTCCAGACGGAACTTGACAGTCCAATTTGTCCGGCAGAATAATGCAACTCGGATCGACGCGACGCGACGACGCGGCTTGGCCAAGTCTTTCGCAGCTGTACTTACCGAGCCACTATAGAAATACCGTCCCTCGAAAAATCCCCGCGTAATCACCTGGGGGATGGGGTCGGGGTCGAGAGGGGAATAGAAGGTTCCTGGGCTAGCTCTCGCCGAAAAGCGCTTTAATTCCCCGGCCGCTTAATTCCATGCGTACGAATGCCACACGTGAATATGCATGACCCGCACCCGTAACCGTGCCGGGAACAGACGGGGTGAAGGGGTGAAAAAGGGAGAGAACCGACGAGTCAGAGCGCGGCTCGACCTGTCGCGACGCCGATTTATTTTGTTTTGCAACTTTTTCGCTCGAACCCCGCGAACCTATTAAAATGCCGTCCGGCACGACCGCGCCCGTCTGCTCGCTATCTGTTCGTTTTCTTTCTTTCTTTTTTTTTTCCACCTGCCCTCTGTCTCTCTTTCCCTTCTCCTCCACCTCCTCCTCTTCCTTCTCGTTCCTCGTTTCGTTTCCGTGAAAAACTTTTCCTCTCGTTCCTCCGGAGGCCCTCGAGCGACCATGTTAAAGGACACTTGCCTCCTTTAATCAAGGGGAACGAGTGAAGGGAAGATATCGCGTCGCGAATGGCGGCTGTAAACGCGTCTTATCGCTTCGTGGATCGGCCGTTTCTTTATTGATGGCTCATTCGAAAGCTGTTGAGAGAAAGTTCGAGCCGATGATTGGGCTGTTGTTGGCGTTGAGTGGATAGCGGATTTGGCTGATGGTTTCTTTCGGCTGGGCGGCCTTTCAGACCCCCTGGATGTTCGGGGTTCGAATCGTTTCCTGTTTTCGAGTCTACTCGCGCTACTTGTTCCCGATAATTAACCCTCCACGCGCTTCTGTAATTTTCAGTTAATATACAACGAATTTCTGTTGTAAAATTCCGACCTTTCTTTCTTACCATTCGTTTAGTACTCACGAATGTTCTGCAAAAACTCCAATAAACAGGCATTTAAAACTGTCATAAAGATTGCTTTAATGAGACCTCAGAGGTGTTGGGTCAGGCCAGAGTATAGTTATTCGAAACACTTATACTCGGTCTAACAGAAAAATGCTCGTAACCAAAGAAATACGATGAAACATCTAATATTTTTATCGGACCCATTTTCATTGTTTATAAGCGTTGAACTCGTTCTTAATGGCATTCGTCGTCCATCAAAGCATACTCCTATACCCATAAATGGCCTCGCAGAGTTCGTTGGCCGGTTTGTTGAAAAAGTTGATCGCATTATCGACGCACTTCCGGAGGAGTCGGTCGTTCGTCGCGGAAAATGATTTCGCCTATATGGCAGCGGGCCCTCTCCGTGGTCCGTGCGGTTCACGGTGAAAATTTTAAAGGAGAAATACGGGGAACAATTAGCAGCTTCCTGGTGTCGCGTGAGTTACATTTTATCGTCCGGAAACAAGAACTGTTTAGCCATGTTTTGCGGACTTTACGATTCCTCTTATCCTACTATGGAAAATTCTGCGCTAAGGAAACCTTTCCGATTGCGCGCGTTTGCATCGAAAGTTTTTCGACTTTCCGTGGAATAAAAGAATGTAGACACGATTTCAAGTGAAACGTGTGGCTGAAAACCCGGATAGCACAGTATAGCCGTGCAAAGACCTATCTGACCTGGATGTCGCGTTTACTTTGCCACTATTTTCCCATTACACACTCGGCCCATCTAGATCCACGTAGAAGCAGGTTTGTCGTAAGCACACGAACACGTCTGGGATGATCCTGGTGTGGACACGTCGCGTTTGTACACAAAACGTTGGAAGACACGGCACGGTGTCGTGCACCGTTGGCGTAGTGCAAAGTCTAGGCTTTTCCGCTCGGTAAATAAAACACGCGGTGACGCCACCGCCATCACACCTCCGCCTTATACCATCTTCTTCCTCCTCTTATTCTTTCTCCGTCTCTTCGCGTTTCTTTCACACCTCGTGCAGACGCTGCCAGCGGGGGAGAGTGAAAAAAAAAGAAAAGGAAAAGAAAAATTGCCGTGGGCAAGATTGTCACGCGGTTGCGTAAAACGCGGCTACCGGTAAAAGAAACGGGCGACGA
This sequence comes from Osmia lignaria lignaria, assembly GCF_051020975.1. Classification (NCBI taxonomy): domain Eukaryota; kingdom Metazoa; phylum Arthropoda; class Insecta; order Hymenoptera; family Megachilidae; genus Osmia; species Osmia lignaria. Next base: position 7,707,900 of record NC_135033.1, on the reverse strand, counting down.
CGGCGAGTAATCTCGCGCGAAGATGTTGCTACCGCGCGTCGAGTGACGTTATGAGGCCGGCGACACCCGTTGTGGGAGGTGATGGATATTAATAGGTGGTAAGCAGGATTTCATTCATGGCGGTTGCGTCTTTTACCGCGTCCCCTTTTTTGTTTACCATCTTCTGACTGAGGAATCTTATGTTTCCTTTTTTCTCCCTTTTTCCATCGCTGGTAGTAAGGTTGCTTTCTTCGCGTCTTATCAAACACCCTAAACATGTTTCCCTTGTTTGCTGATATCAAATCAGTTTTATCGGGACGAAGTTTGTTGGAGAAAGATAATTTTATAAATAATTAACAATCACGGTTAAAATTAAGATACTGTATAATTCAAGGTAGCATCTAAAACTGATTTTTCGACTCATGCAATTGTAATTGATGTCGGTTGTCGACTCGGCTGCATGCTCATCACGTATTTACTTTATCCAGTATCAGAACTGGAAAAATTGATCAAATTATTTTCGAAAGATTTATTGTTTCCATTTCTGAATCTGGAGATCGTTTGTGGTTAAAGCAACGGCGGCTTCGTTTTTCCATGATTTTTGCGGAGTACCCTCTCGGCGCGTTGTCAACGTTTCCACGGTGAATACCTCGGGGCGACAAGATGAGCGATTCCCGAGAATTACCAGAGAGCCGACAGATCGCGAATAAAAGGTGGATAGGGGTTGGGCGAGGGTGAACGGGTGGCATGGAAATTTACGCAAATGCATCTGTAAATAAGAGAAATGAGGCGCGATGTTAAATTCCTGTTCCATAAGCGGAGCAAGGAAACGGTGATTCATTCTGTACTGTCGGCCACGAGAAAAATGTCTGGAAGAAAGCCACCGTTTCTACGTAATTTGTAGAAAGAGAAAGAGTACACCCGCCGTCTCGTGACCTCGCGTTCACTGTAAAAAAAAAAAAAAAAATAATAAAATGAAAGAGAGAGAAGTTACTTGGTCGGGTGAGATTGGGTCGCGGGACCGGGATGAACCGCGTTAGACGCCAGTTGTCAGTTGTCAGTGAAATTACGAGCAGCTTTGGCGGCGAACAACCGGCTAGACGTCCTTGCAAATTATGATGATTAGCGCGTACGAGCCTTTATGACTCCTTGTCGCGACCACGAATAACGAGTTTCCTGGACTGAAGTGGAAATAAAGGAAAGTAGCGAAATTTTTCGTTATAAGTTTCGTAAAACGCAGCAGGAAAATCGTTCCCTGTTACAATTTCCCGAGAGGATTTTTGCGTAACACATGGTAGAAAATCGACTGGCTTCACTTGGATGGCTGCGATTACGAATTCTGGCTAGGGTCTGGTCTGGATGGCGTAGCAATCAAATTATCGTAGCAGAGGGCTCGTTTCAGACAACGGTTTTAAATGGGGTTGCACCAGGCCACGAAGGGAGCGATCAAACTACAGGAAACAAGCCCTTCTCCGATGAAACAGGAAGCACGAACACTATCGAATTTTGTATAAACTTGTTAAGGTGCCAGTGAACTAAATGCGTCTTGTCTGCTCCGATTGGGAAACAAACCCAGACCCGGTATTATTTCCTTTCCTTCAACATCACTGAAAATTGCTGCTACCTCTTGAATTATTCATTCGAAACATTTAGAAACAGCTGTTCGAATATTAAAGAGGTAGTCATCTATTGCTACCTAAATCGCTTGTTGTCTATCGCCGAATTACGTATTCGATGCTTTAATGACGGTAATTTAATTGCCTTCAGTTCGATCGTTGAATGAAAATTTTTCAATTTATCACTGAAATCAATTACTTTTCTCTCTCTCTCTCTCTCTCGACATTCATCGTTAAAAAGACGTTCGATAGCAAAGTTCGCCGGCATTCGGTTGAATGCAACGAGGCCACTTAGCCCGGCGGTGATTAGATGGAAACGACGCCAGACGACGCGGCGTCTCGCGACTCATTCGGAATTCGCTTAATTGAATGATTCACCGGTCTAACTGTTCTTTCAATTAACGCTCGCGTGCGCTAGCCAGGACGTCATCTGCATGTGCCGCGCACCTGCACGAAGACGTTTCACGGTCGAACAGGGACGCGTGTGGAAGGTATTCGAGTCAGAGAGGATCACGAGGACGGGGGATGAAACACGTTCCCTCGGCTGGTTCGATGCCAGTTATTCTAGATGCACAGGTGCCCGTCCTTGCGAGTGTCCACGTTAATGTAGACCTCGGTGTTGTCGTCGACACAATGACTTTTACCGGAGAAACAGGACCTCAGTGTACTTTTTAATGGACTTTGCATATGAACGAGCACGGGTCTCGGCCACGTGGACACCAGGTGAGCGAACCTTACGGACTACGTTTCCACGCTGATTAAGATCCTCGTCACGATCGACGCGTGATTGGCAAGTGCAGCGCGTGTCGACGAGCTTCGTACCGCGTTAAATACCAGTAAGCGTTTCGACTTTTGGATTCGCGCGTCGCTACGAAAAATACGCTGTACTGGAATTTTTCGTCTCTCCTATACGTACGCGTATTCTCGTGCACGTATAGCCAAAACAGGCGCGCGGAAAGGTTCGCGAATGAACAAACAGTTCAATTAACCCGCGACGAACGTTTCGCGAGAGGCGAGAATGGCGGGTGCAGGGCGATACCGCGTACCGCGGAGGCTGGCGCACGTGTAACGATGTAATTGCTCGGCGACGGTGCATCAAACATTCCAGTTCGCCAGACGAAAGATAAAAAAGATAAGCTGGTACGAGGCTAAAGCAGAAAACGGTTTCTGGGAGTTGGTAGACAGTCTGGTCTGTCTGGTGTGGACGGTGGGTAACTGGAAACCGCAGGGATACCGCGTCAGGGGACGTCGGTGGATGATCGGGAGGGATGGTGGCGTTACGACTACGTCTGTTGCCCTTGCTTCCGCAATCACCCTTCTTTCGCCCCCCTTACTTTTTTTTTCCTACCCTCCCGGACAGCTCGCGCGAATGAAAGGGCGCACGAGCGAATGAAAAGACAGGGAGGAGCGGAACACAGGGTCGCGACTACAGAACGATGCAATTATTTCGTAACGGTGATCTTATTATAAAAGCGGATCTCGCGTGCGAAAGGACCGGTCGATGAGCCAGGACCGGAAACGGCTGAATTTTGTTTCCGATCGATTTAGCCGTACGACGGGGCGCAGCTGTACGTGACTCAACGCCGCGCGCCGGTGAGAAATCTTGATTTCTTATTGTTCGACGCCGAGTGGATACATCCGTACGTCGGTCCTTTTACCAGCCGTTTGTTTTCTGTGTGCGTGCACGTACGTGTCTATGTTTGTTTGACAGCCACTCGGGGAAATAAATCTGTCGATTGAAGCGGCGAGATGGGGTTGTAATTTACGGTTCTTCCGCACCCTCCTTTTTTTTTCTCTATCACCCCGAATATACGCGACGATCAAACGAGTGCCATTCACTGTACGTTTGCTCGAAAGAAGCCATCTATTTAAATGATTTTGTCTGTGATTAAGAGATTCTTCTTTTTGTTTCTTTCTGTCTCCCTGTGTTTCTCACCCTAGGGAAAGGACAAATATTTGGGACCCCAACTAAATAAAATATTGCATTTAACAATAACTGCGCGGATAATAATTTCCCGGATTTCTGTTCGATAAAACGAGTTAGATTCCAATCGGCGAGAGTAATCGAACGAAGGCAGCGGGGAGGAAATAAAATTGTAATCAGAATGTGGCGGGTCACCCTTGGAGATTGCTTAAAATCAAAGGGTCGTCTAAAGGGATGGCTGAGTCCGTGATAGGGGCGGCGGAAACTTAATTCATCCCGTTCGCGCAAGAAAATCGAGCAGACGAACGGTCAAATTTTCTATAACGTCTCGTAATTTTCACGCTCGAGTTGGTCATTCCTAATACGTTTCACTTCGATTACGTTTAAAAGGTTTTCGATTTCAGCAAATATTTTAGTATCAGCAAAATAGGTAAAAAATGATTTTCTTTCGAATTTTTATAAAAAAAGAATAATAAAAGCGGTGGTCGGTGCATCGGTGAAAACGCAAGCACCCATTTGTCAAAGCCAGTGGTATCGATAGATCGAAATGGACGCCTGCAATATTTCTCCCCTTCGCTTTTCTTCGATGTGCTCGCCATAGATAAGTATCACGATGGTGGCCATCCTTCTGTTAGACGCGTTTTCAGTCGGTCTCATTGCCGTGTACCGGAACAGCCAGCGAATTCGTGACAACGAGAGAAAAATAACCGACCCGAACAATACATCGCACGATTTATAAACGATGACGAATGTTGCTTGTTACCGATAGATATCTATTGCTCGTTACCGTTTCTTCGGTACGTGCTATTGTCTGATGGGGTGGAGGCGATCGCTTGTCAAGTAACCAGGTCACTGCAATTTCGATTTTCCTCCTAAAACGGGTATGCAATTCCATTGAAAATTAATAAATTCAAAGCTATAATAAATACCGATATCTCGTGGCAACGCAAGAAACCGCGAGTTTACTAAAATGAATCCTCGAAGGAAGACCCGTTCGGTGTGTTTTGCTGTCAACAACGAAACATTAAATAATCCCGATGAAATTTCATACTCGTACGTAGTCGCTAATTACTACTCCCGTCGCGCAAAAACGATTTCTCTCATTACACACTCGGAACAATTAATTACGCGAACGGGTACGGAGCCAGGTTCACGGGCGAGGATGGAAATTCGTACTCTCGCTCGTTTTCCCTGTTCTCGTGTTGTTTTTTTCTATTTTTTTTTTTTTTTTTTTTTTTTTTCTTTTACCTCTCATCCCTCCGCGTATTTGTCAGCCAACGAACACCGGGAAACGAATGCGGAACAATATTTCTCGGGAACGGCGCGTCGGCTGCCGATAAATACAGAGTTCGCGCGTACAGCGAGGAGCACCCTACCGGTTTTGCGGTATCTCGAACGGCTTAATGGCACTGTTAACTGCCGTATTATTTAACGGGGATTTATGCATCGCAGTCGGCCGATTAAAACGCTACGGCAGCCGGCCCCGGGGCGCGGGGCGGGGTTCGTCGGTACGATATAGGAAGACGTGGACACCGCAGGGGATGGAGTGTATCCTTAATTCCTCGTGAAAGCTCGCGCCGATGCAATGGAACGACTGTTCCGACGATGCTCTCTGCCAGGATTCGCTTGGAACCAAGAGAAAATTTACGAATATTGCTGCTGTTATTCTAGGATTATTTTCATTCCAAAATCCTATGAAGGCTGTTAATGATTTCTCAAAATTATCATTATTCAAAGCTTATACTATATATTAAAAAATTGATAGATTCAACAAGTCTGTAAACATTACAGTTATCAGGATCGGACGAGTGCACGAGTGATATTGTTTACACAATCGTGTGTCGTTCCTTATCAAAATTGATTGACGCGAATTGATAAAGTCAATGTACATTGCATGTTTAACATCAAATTAAAGCTTATCGTGCTTTTGTAAATACACAACCCCCCAATCTCGGTAATTGTATTTTCAACACAGATGTTCGTACGAAATGACAAGGTTAAAGCTTCCGTAGAAATGCAATTAAAGGACAATAAAGGTTTGAGGATTTTTATCGAGGAAATTCGTGATCGTTGAATCACAGATAGCGTGAATCAGAAAATTCCACGTTCCACTGGCGATGGAGCTCGTCAAACATCTCGCACGTCGGAATCGTGGAATTCTGTCGGGAATAGGTAAGAAGAAGGTCGGGATGGCTGTTACCGCTTGAAAAGGAACAATTCGGAGGTCTCGAGGTGAAATCGGTTCGTCGTGCGCAAAGAGTTTCGCATCGGGTGCGGGAGGGTCGTCTGGTGCGTCATCCGCGTCACGATCGGTGCCAATGGGATCTCGGATACGGCGACGATGCTATTGAGGATTTGCATCTCTTAGGTGGAGGAAGCTCGCGTTCGTGAGCCAGCGGTGAGGAGAACGATGGGAAATCCGGTCGGGAGTCGTATAGGTATGTTCGCGGATGGCCGAGTGCGACTAGGAGCGTGACAGTATAGGTGGAACGATCTGGCAGCAGCCAGATGGAGAGAGAACATTAACGGAGGTAGAACGGCAGATAGAAGGAGAGGGAGGAAGGAGAGAAACGGAGCATGGTCGATGTGTCTAGCCTAGCCCGGTTGGCTGGCTGGCAGGCTGGTTGGCTGGCTGGCTGGCTGGTTCGGGTGGCTGGATGAACCAGGGACCGTCTAGGTTGCGTCTGCCCCGCACAAACTCAGTATTATCTATACGTCTAGACACCCCTGCGCCACCGAGAGAAGACCATAGTGGTCTGGCGCTCCGCTTGTAATTTACAGCGTACCCCGCCGTGTCTCTACATCTACGATCCCGCAAATTTCTCTCCCCAACCGTGTCCCTCCCTCTTCTTCCTACGTCTTTCCTTTCACCTGCCCTCTTTCGACGTCTCTCCCCGCCCTTTGACCTTTGTTCTTGTCCGTGCATGCGTGCACTGAAACAGTTGGTGGCAACCGTTGCCGTTTTAGACGATCCAGGTAATCGTCGCCTTGTTCATCGATAACAGGTGTCTTCCAGAGGATTCGATCGATCGAGGTACAGGTAGATGCGGTACGCTCGGAAGGTACGCGGGAAAGTGCTTACCGAACACGCGAATCAACGCGGGAATTCCTCGACACCGGTGCGATGGTTCGATGTTGATGAAGCTCGCGTGCACGACGTGCCACTTCAGATATCACCGGGCGCACGAGCGATCGAGGGGATCTCGCGGCCGAGCCGCGCGAAAAGGGAAGCAGCCGTCGATTGGTATACAGGGTGTACACACGGGGTACGCGTGAAGAGAGTGTGAATATTGGTATCGCGATAACGAACGGGGAAGCCTCGCGTGTCCAAAAGCACCAGGCGAACGCGCGCGCATCTATCTCTATACATCGGTGATCTCCCGGTAATTAACGTCAGCTGTTAGTACCAGGGAGCTCCAGTCAATTGAATCTCATCGTTCTTTCTTACCGTTGTCCCTCGCGATGTCTATCGGAGCGAACGTGTTAGACGCACCTAAATTCACGTACACGTTACACCCTGTTTCATCCCCTTCTGCGATCCGAGACTCGACTGTATTTCCCGCTGTATCGCCGCTTTGATTATTTCCTGGAGGCTTAAGTCGCTACATCTACGCCCTCCTGGCTACGAGTTACAACTCGCGGCGAAGATTAAACGCTTCTTGGTTTATGGCCTCGTAGCCGGTCCTTGGGCTCGGTTTACCCCGGCTCAACGAGATTTCCCGAGGTAATTCGCTGGCCACCTTTTATGCAGCTGTTACTGAAAATCGATAGTCCAGCGATCGTGGCTCGGTACTTCGCCTGGAAAATACCATCCTCCCTTACACCCGGATCGTTTTTCCAGGGACGTATTAGCTTTTTGCTTGCCCTCTTCGAAAATGGAGGGTAAGATCGACTATAGCAACGCGTCAAGTATCGAACAAACCGTCTCACGGGCTTCAGGGATAGTTCTTCTATCGTACGAATTGTTCGCAAGTGACCGGGTAACGATCATGGATGACGCTCAGTCTAAGGCGGAGGGTAAAAAGATCGAGAAGATTAGCGGTAAACGTGGAGAACACGCAAAGAATCCGGTGACTTTTGATAGTATTTGGTAGGTGAAGTTGAAGAGGAACAATGAATTCATTCAACGAGTGAACTGTTAATTAATTTCAGCAAGGAAGTTATGTTACGTGAGAAAATATTTCGACGCGATTGGTCTAAAAAGTACAAGCACCTGACCGGTGAATTTTTTAAGAAGGTACAAGGGATATCCCGTTGGAGGTGGAGAAATGCAAGGTGCAGTATCAACTGCGCGCACCACACGAATTTTAATGTGTCCCGGTGTCACTGACTGTAGGTGCTAGCCGAAGAATGCAGAAAGGAGGGACTTCCGGCGGACACTTTCGAACCCAAACCGCCGGAAGATGCGATTATGCGTTCACCGATACCTCTGAAACCGTCGCCGTTTATTCCCAGAACGACATCCGGCATGGTGGGCCTTCGATCATCTCGTCCAGAATACAATCTCGAGTTCACGGGTCGTTGGTACATTTCACCAAAATGGACGATAGAACCACCAATGGAAACTGATGAATTTCGCGTTACCCAACAACGATTCATCTTTCTCGGTTAAGTAATATCATTCACAGAATAGAACTATTGGATATATATATTTTTTATACACAGGACATCGTACATTGTAACAAATGTATTGAAAAATAAATCATCGTTGTTTTTGTGTAATTACAAACAATACCGTGGAAATACATGATAAAAATCACTCTGGAGTATACATATATACGCCATAGTGATAACTTTGTACAGAATACTCAATCCCATTTGAAAACTGGGATATCATTATGTTTCTTCTCTGATTATTTACATTCCAAACCATTTCTGTTTGAGAGTCGGTGGTAACTTTTCCGTCAAAGATATTGGATTCACTTCGACCGCTACTAATTCTTCGTCGTTTAACCAGTCCAAATATACGAGATGCTATAAACAGCGTTGATAAAATTTAATGTTTTGCATTTAAACAACGAGATAAGTAAATGGAATTACCTTGTATTTTTTAAGAACTTGGAAGGCTTGCTGCGAGTACGAGCCTATGATGGAATTACCATCCTCCGTGATTTCGCCGTTTTCACGTTTTGGCATTTTAGCGTACTTTTCGGAAAATTCGTTTAATTTATCGATCACATACACCGTCGAGTCGTCGTGCATTATTATGATATTTTCGTTGCGGGGGTCGAAAATGATATTCGTGATAGGGAAAGGTCGTGCCAGCCATTGTTTCGGAAGTCGGCTTTGTAAACTGTTGGAAAATTTCGTGAATTGCAGTTGCAAAATGTTATACTCGACGATCTGAAATGAAAAACATCCAACGATTATACGTCAACAATAATTGCCGATAAAACGTTAAGTTTTATCGTTTTTAATTTTGCACATCACATCATGATTCGAAGAGAGTTATAGCAACCATTTACTGCAACTTCCATGGAGGTAGGAAATGCTGGGTCATAGACAGATTATACGTTTTTTATAGCCGTTGTAATTACTGCTAACTCATCGTTTTACGACAGCATATTGTTTGGAATGAAGCTAGCTTTAATATCATTTATAATATTTCTTTTTCTCTTACCTTGTGATCTGAATATACAATAACTAAGTTTAAAGTATTTTTCTGGATAGCCATAGCTGTTGGTGGACAGCTGTATTTAGGTAATAACCATGCCATAGGTGCATCGATATCTGCACTTTCGCTGATATTATATACAGCGATGCTACCTTCTCGATCGGCACAAACAAAATATTTACTGTCAGGAGAAATACATACAAGTCCAACATTTACAATAGATTCTTTATTCGTATGAAAACAACCAAGATGCCTTAAATGTTTCTTCTCCACTTTGTATAACGTCACCGAGTTTTTCTTCCCATTGTTATTGATAGTTATGAATAACTTTCCGTTTGGGCTGAATAACATTTTCTGTATTCTGTTTACCGTTATATCGGTATCATTCTTTGATAACTGTGCATCTCCTTCGACCACATCGAAATTAAAAACTCTGACATGACTGTCAGTTGAATAGACAATTGTTTTAGAATCCTTGTTGATAGCGCAGGAAATAATGGTTTCGTCCCTTTTAGTTTTTAATTGCAATAATTTGATAGGCTCTTCCTCTAACTGGTGAAACATGCCGGGACGTATCGATTCGGGAGGTAATTTAGTCGACGATCCAAGTCTCCATAATTCAAGAAAATTTGTGTATCGCAATAGGATACATCTTGACTTCCTACAAACAGTAGCGCATGGAGGTTGAAGTAACGGCGGGTACTTAATAAGAGTTTTAGGTGGATAACTGGACTGTGCTAGATATCCATCTACACCAGCTGAATATAACTTTCCATCTGCTTCTACTAAAGCTCTAACATCGTGAGCATGTAATCTCCTTTCAATTCCTTTTACCCATTGTGGTCTACCAGTAGATTTCATAACTATTTTACTAAAACTTCTTACTACAGGATCAACACCAGCACAATATACAGTGTTCATATCGTGTGATAAAGTAACAGCTAATATATCAGCTGTATGACTTTCATGGGATTCAATCAAGGTGCCCATATGAGGGTCCCAAAATGATAAAACTCCCCTTGAATCTCCAGAAATTATAATATTGTCATCTGTAACTTCTAAACACCAAATAATCGTTTCTTTTTTGGCTTCTTTTCTAGCAGTTGTCATCTTATGAACAGCATGACCTGATATAGCATTCCAAACTCTAATTGTGTCAACAGATCCTGTATAAATCATTTCTCCAGTGTTATCCCATTTAATACAAAGAATTCTTCCTTTCTGTTTATCAAAGATTCTTTCATATATCAATGCTTCAGGAGTAACGGTAAATGTATTGATATATCCATCCTCAGTACCAACTGCTAAACATGTTTTCTTACGGTTAACATCCATACACCAAGCTGCACCCCCGGTAACTGTAACTTCATTTTTAATTGATAATGTTGTTAAATTGTACTCTGCTATTATGCCATGCAAACCGGTTGAAAACAATCTCGGACCAATCCAGAGGATGCTTTCTACTGAATTTGCAGCATGACCAGCTATTGTACATTCCACAAAAGGTGCATTTCCGACGCTCCATACCTCAATCGAATTGTCATTTCTGCAACAAGTTATCGTAAAGGTTTTTATAACGGATACCTTTAATTAAATACAATAGTAAACTAAAAAACTAACCTTGCAAGTGCTAACTTTTTTGTTTTAGATTCATAAGATAAACAAGTAACAGAACGAGGTTCAAGGTTATAAAATCTAATGTTATGTATTTTACAAGTAGACATGATTTATTTCAATTTCTAAAAGTCATTTACAGCAATATTGGAAATTTAATTATATATATTACAAACACACTAGAAAACATAACCACAAATTATCACGCACGTGGACGCTGAACTAGTCTTTTTATATTTTCATGTTGGTACTTGTATAGTGTGGCAACATTGCTGCACCATACTACACCTCGCGGCCTATTCTTGCAAAAGAGTAGAAATCTCTAATCGACATCCAAATTAACATATTCTAGAGCTCATGGCCTTTTATATTAGCATATTTGTGTTAAATGTAAGGAAGCGAAAAAAATACATTATTTAGTTTTTTCTTCTGTATTTATTATTTGAACATTTATTTTAGTATTAAAATTTTGAACTACACGATTTTATGTTTCCACCAATGACAGTTAGGTGGCATCGAATTGACCAATCAGACTCGTCGTTCTCGGCGATGTACGCAGGTCTGACTTATTACGTCACTTTCTTCTGCAATTTTGTCGCGAGTGCACACGTTTATAATAAAAAGTGATTAAATCGTATTAAAATATTATATTAAACTGTGTAATAAGTATTAGAAGTACGAAGAACCGAAGGCAAAGTTGAAGAGAAGTTAAGATTCATGTTTTTTAACATCAATTAAGGTGAGATCTTTTTGCTCTTGCTGAATTACTTTCCCTTTAAGTTTATATCAATAATTTCTTGAATATTATTACATTTTTTCATATTTCTAATACATTTTTCCCTTAATTTGGTATTTCTATTAGATTAGGGACATTGTCCTATTTTTATTGTTTTAAATACTTTATTTTGTTATAATTCTGAACCTTCGATAGGTTTAAGTTACCACGTGTTACAACAAATAGAAAGGGCTAAATATTATAGGGAATTAGGGAAGATTTAGTTTTAGTACTCTACAATGGAGGAAAAAAGATGTAAATATGGGTGAAGGTTTATAAGTACGTGCAGAAAAGATGGGGGGGTGCAAAATAACACTCAAATAATTTGCAAATCAATTCAACGTATATTAAATATCATAACATTGTTTGGTACAGCGTGCACGGGATACGCGTGCACGTGAAAAAAAAAGCATCCTGTGATACTGAATGTTCAAGGAACGGCGAAACGGTTATAGTTTATTTTTATTTCGAATTCCATAAATTACGGTCTGGTAAAGAACCTCGGTTTCATCGAAATTTTTATTCCAAAAGAAAGTTATTGTACAATACAGAGATTATCCTGATCTATCTGCGAGTCTGTGATACACGCGTGTGTAGGTACATATGTAAAAAAAGAGAGAGATTATGTCGGTGGAAAAGGATGGACGAGTACGCAGAATACAACGAGAGACATGAATGAGAAAGCTTAACAAAACTCAGCAGATTTGCTGGGATTTGACCAAAAAAACAAGAAACAGATTCTACCCTGTTCTCGGTGAAACTCATTTAACAACTACCGAAGCGGTAATAACTACCGCACTGTATTGGTTATTGCCTTCTCAATGCATTTCCACGTCGTTTTATGTTCTCGTACAAAAATACGCTGCTCAAGGTATTCCTTGAACGTCGAAGAATCAAATATGCGACGCGCACGTATACAGGGTGATCCAATAATCATGGTGTGACCTTTAGCTCTTTAAATTACACTTCTATGTAGTATAGCAGTTATCAAATACAATTTGAAAATTATTACAGTAATTTTACGGGCTACAGTAATGGACAGGGATTCCTCCTTTGAGTTTTCCCAAAATAGAAAATAAACTGTAGAAAGCTCCCACCTCTTACCTGTAGATTTTAGACAAAGGAGACCTACCTTGCACCCAATTATACCTGATCAATATAACCCAAATATAACTTAACCATAATTGAATAGACGAATCGGGTCCATCGAAAACAAAGACTCGTACAGAAATAATTTCTTTCTCTAATTTTCATTTAATCTCCCAAGAGAAATTGTAACATGATTAGTAGAACGCCCTGTATAGTATCCTCTATTAACGATGATTTAAACACCAGTCTCAAATCCTACAATTTTTCACGAGACGAAAGAATCAAGGCACTAAATTTTCCGCGTGTTCGAAGCAACAGCGATGATGATGGCATTGTCAGGCTCGAAAATGGTATGTACAGTAATACTGTAACCCTCTGTAAAAGCATAATACCATCATCGGTACATTCACGTAGTTTAGAAAATGTAAATGCTTAGTCCGTCGTTCACGATTTGACGGATCACGCTAGTTCAGATCTAGCCGATGATTAATTAAATTCTACGCTTAAATTTCGCACGCTAATCGACATGTTCATTATAATACGTGAAACGAGTCGTTACCAATCTTATTATAGCTTTGTACTATTTCCTCTGAAAAATCTACACGAATACATAATAAGCGTTTTATTATCGAAAAATAAGATCACTTTTCGTCTCTTTTGTCTGAATAAAAAAAAATCAATTACAATTCGACGACGGTAGAAAAATTCACAAATTTCAATCGCTGCCTCGACACACCGTCCGATAATATTTTTGTAAAAAGAAAAAAAAGTAGAATTCATCCCTGCTTGGGTATCGAGTAAAAAAGTTCAATCAGCGTCATTAATATCGCATGCTGACGCACGACGCATTCGGTGTTTCGCTAAACTTTCTACAGACTAGCAAACATGCACATCTCGACATTATCACACCTACGTGCCATTACTGCTTCTTACTCTTAATTAATAACCATCTTTTGTACGTCTTCTTTTTATCGTTTGTGCAACATGCACTAGGAACAGATCGGCAGTTTCCATCAGAATTACGTAGTCGATCCGAATATCCTCTTCATCGGTGAATTTATTATCCAATAATTTATTATACCAATAATATTTTTTATACATTGATTGCTATAGTGATGACTTGTGACAACATTTTTTACCAGTGGAAAATTTTATAAAATTGAATATCTCTAATAGTCAAAGTCTGTCAAATAACAAATTTGAAACTTAAAAAATTGGATGATGGTGTGTTGAATAATTATTATGCTTTATCATTATAGCAATCAACTTGTTAATCCCTTTTACCCGACACTTTTCACGACCGACAGAAATTTTGTTCCATAAAAATTATTACAGATTCCAAAATAGTCATTTGTTGCAGGTATAATAGTGTACAAAAATATTTGTGTGTCTGGTAGGAAGGGTTAAGTATCTTCCGATTAACGTCAATTTTCTAACGATTACATTGATTTCTATCAGAATAGTTTCAAGTAGATCGATCAACGATCAGCCGACGGAACCTCTTATCTTACAGATCGTTCTCTTGTCGCGGTAATTTGAACGAACGAATGCACGTTAATGCCAAAAACGCGAATGACGCTCCCTGTTTGCGGGTAAAAATAACGACGCTTAAGTATAATTTATGTATCTATACCCGTACGTAATAATGTACGTTAGCTACTAAACAGAAAAATAAAAGAAACAAGAAAGAAAACCGTCCCGCAGTTGTGTGAAGTCGATGGAAAAGCTTCGTCGTGCGCACGGTCAGCGCACCGCGAATAAATTAAAAAAGGGATAAAAGGGCGTCCTTATCCACGTCCTTGATACTCGTGTCAGCGTTTCGCAGATCTCAGATCCCGCGGATCGAAGGATCCACACATTCGTGGATCCGGGTACTGCGAGCCACGTTGTGCCATTTTTGATTGCTCGGTTAATCGCTAGAACGTATGGCGATGTACGGTAAAAGTCATTAATATCGCACGATTTATTACGTTATGGAATTACTAGTCAGCTAAGTGATTTATCGTGTTTAGCACGTCGGAAGTCATGGAAGTTATTTTATAAAAATTGTACGGTAACAAGGTCTTGCTTTTAGTAGTCCAAGAATATTTTGTGATATTTCAGTTTGTTAATATTATCTAAACCAGTATCGAATGCCAAATTAAATAAACAAATTTCAAATTTGTAATTTACACTGAACTTCTAAAAACAATATTTCTTCATACTTTTCAAAATAGCACAAATATTTTAAGAAAACAAAACAGTATCCCATTCTATACAACACCGGAAACGTAATCGTCCAAATATAATCGGCGCTACTTTGAAGGTTGTTACTGAAATCTACAAAATACTCTGATAAATGAAAGGTGAAACACCTGTCCGAGGGGAAAAGCGCGACATTAACGATCCTTATCGTACACCTGGCGTACGGCTTTATACGACGCAACATCAGCAACGACGACTCTGACATAAATCGGCAAAGATCGATCAAGTTTTCTACAACTTCAAGCCGTATTTCTATGCTATAACACGTATGTCAGTTAGACCAGTCAGACGAGAAGAACAAAGCTATGATGCTAAGTCTACGTCGTCGCGTAATGGCAGAAGGAGTTCCTATGCTGAACCATCAACATCCTGTTTTTCTCATTTTGCGACGATCAAATAGGCGTTACAGTACGCCATAAAAATCTAATTATTATTGTCATCATGATTAGACGGAGAAATGAAACATGCAATGATAATATCCAAAGTGTATATATACAGTCTTCCATGATATTGTCGTGATCGTCGAGCGATAAGCAACGGCTTAACGCAAGAACTCCTCCTATTCCTGATGTTTTAGATGATTGACATAATAAGAATGAACGAATCAAGATGAAGGCTACGAAGCCTCAACTACGCGACGTCCTCGTCGTCGTTACAGCCGTCGTACTACCGATGTGCAAACAGAAGGAGCGAGACGAAGCTAGAAGTTCGGAGCTCGCGTGGCCGCGTAACCTGTGCTCCTTGATGCTCCCAGGGGAAGTAGCATCACCCTCCTAGTCATCGTCGTCCGGATGGTCCGACGAGCTCGCTCAACGAGAGACGTGTCGTAGAACACGTCGGCATCAGTGGTACACGCTGAGCGATTATTCCGTCGCACCGCAGCTCCTTCGAACCCGGCGCTTCATATGTGCTCCTCGAGGATCTCTTGGATGCTGACATAAGTGCCGGTCAGGAAGCCCAGTATGCCGAACGAAATGATCGCCAGATTCTTCCAAAGCTTCCAATAATAGGAGCCAAGTCCCTCTTCCTGATCCCACACGGTGACTAGCTCGATCACGGACGGAAACATGAGACCCAAGGTGGAAAGGCAAACCGCGCCCACGAGAGATATGAACGGGCCCAGGTTCGGAATCGCGATCGCCACGCCGACCGTGAATACCACAAAAACGATGCGGATCGCGTACTCGGCAATCAACTTCCTCGAACCGAAGTACTGTTTGGCGTTCTTCCAGATGATCTCCATTGGCACGTAGAACTGCAGACCGTAGGTAAGGAAAATCGCTATCGCGATCATGAGCTTCGCTGATTGAGCCAGCACCTCGCTTTGCGTTGGGTTCAGCGTGATCGAAGCCTTCGTGTCCTCACCGTAACGCCAGTAGCCGAAGAAGCCGACGGTGCTGTACAACAGCACTACGAAGAACATACCTGTGTTCAATACACCTGGGCAACCGGTGAAGTGCGTTGGGGTTTTCATGTTGTTCTCCAAAGGCATCACCTGAGGATAATCAAAGTGTCATTAGGAAATTACATTTCCTAGAGTTCCTATTATCATATTATCAGTATTGTGTCTGAAAATCCTAGGTCCCGAGCTACGCTTAATAAATTCAAAATCATACTTACAACGCCGATGCCTTCAAGAGCAAAGATTGCTGTGCCGAAGAACAAAGGTAATTGAGACCAGCTCGAGAAATTCGGCACGTTGTCCATACTGGGCAGGTCGCTGAAAATGTAGTAGAAAGTGATCCCCATGCCAGTGGCGATCAGTACGTTCGCGATCATCGAGAACGGCGCCAGGTATTTCAGGTTCCTCACGAGCGAGAATATAATTAACAAGGGCAACAACGCTGCCATGTACAACCGAACATCTCGATCGGACTCCGTATAATAGTCGACCACCTCTTTCACGTTGGTCGAGATGAAAACGATGTACACACAGCAACAACCGATTAGGTCGATCACGAGAAACGAATTGATCGTCGCTCTGGAAAAGCATAATAGGTAGTTATAAAATACAAAATATGGGAAAAATATAAAAGAAAAATAATCTTTTGAAAGAACATACTTTGCAAGGCGAGCGTATTTCTGAACAGGCTCGGGACCAACCAGAAAGGCTGCTTCGGCGACATCAGCGAAGCCCAAGCTGGGTGTCTGGGTCCGCCTGCAGAGGTCATGGGCGCACTTCACCAATATGTGAACGCAGTAAGTGCAAACAGCCCCGATGAAGAATGTCGCGAACAGACCAAAAAGCAAACCGGCATTCCGGAAAGCCATTGGCATCGCGAGAATACCAGTTCCCAGACTGCCCTTCAATAGATGTATAAGGGTATCCATGTCCGAGGTTGGATGGGCCAGCTTCCTATGCTCGAAGGGATTGTAAAGGGCTGCCTCCTCGTCGTTCGGTCGTTCCACGAGCGGCAATGTCGAGCCGTTCGTGACGGTAATTGGTACATCATTTTTCTCGCATTTGTATCTGCAAAACCAGCGTCGTTAGTGTTCTTGTCCCGTTAACGTTCGGCGGTCATGTCAGAAGGGACAATTAAAATTCTGAGGGACGCGCGTGCGTGATTCACGTGAGTGGAAGTGTTTAGCGTGGGATCTAATGGGTACGGCACGGTGGTACAAACACGACCCGTACGACGTGTTTTTTTATCGCGATCGACACACCGATTTTTGTGTACGCTAAGGCTCGACACTACCGAACGGTCATGGCGGGGAAAAAGAGAGTGACGTGTGTGACGCTACCTTTACTCGCAACGCGTGCACGCCACGCAGGAGGATGACGGACATTGGGAAACAGAGAGGATCGAAGTGTCGTACACACATTTTCATTTTTCTTTTCTTTTTTTTTTTTTAAATAATCTTTAAAAGCTTCCAAAACGGCGTAGTCGGATATTTTCATTTGTTATGTCAGCTTGCATTTTATTTGTTGACTCATATCTGACTCATACTTGGATAATTAGGTTTTGTGGAAACTTCTCGCTCTTTTTATTCTTATATTTAGAGTGTTAGCGAACAATGGAACTAATGTATAATAGTGGCACTTAACATGCACTTGACATCATCTCTTAAGTCCTTGCAACAGTTATATTATGCATCACTTTAAAAAAGATAATAAACTTGAATATAATGGGCCGTATGTTGACAATTAAAATAGCTTTGTTTAAATAATATATTGACAGGAAAACAAAAGAACCGTCAGTAGAATTTGATGCATCAGTTCTTAGAATAATTGTTAAAATTTTTTAATGACCGACATAGAAATCGTTTGTATGCAAATTTTCCTTTTGACTGTTACTATTATAAATTTATTCGCAGACACTCGATGTCATGAAATACGAAAATACACGTTAATATTCACCTGTTACTTAAGAGCTGTTGATATTTTTGACGCGAATTTAACGGAAGCGTTGAAATTTCACAATGAGAACACGGAATACTAGTAATTCCGTTCGTATGTGAAGCCAATGATATTTATATCTGTCGTCTATAAATGAGATTCATTTGTTAACACCTTGCCTATCACTTGAATAAGACTTTCGCTTTATTACTTTCAACACGTCGATGATTGATGCGATGCATTTGATTCTAATTTAAAATTCAACTTTATCAAGTATGAGCAATATTTCCAAAATATTTCATTGAAAATCGCCAACAGATTGCGAAATAGAAATGGATCCGACTACACCGTGGAACATGTGCTTATGAATTAAAGATCGCATTGAATGAGCTTGATGTACGATAAGAACATGATTTCACAGCGAGATCTGCGCGTTCCTAAACAGGCGAAAGCTGGATACGCATTAACTAGAGGTATACGGGTACTCGAGATTTCGAGATCGACTCGAACTTCGGGAACCCGCACATCCCTAGCATTAACCCTTTGTGCAATATTAAAATTTTATTATCAGTATACTATAAAATGACTTTTTTATTATTGCCACAAACTATAATATCGCGAAAGGAAATAAAAATTGTTAGGGTTCAAAGGGTTAATTCTAGAGCAGAGGAAATGGAGCTAGCAGTGAGATCTCGCGGCTGAAATGGTTTTTAGCTGTACGTGCTCTCGTGTGGTATCGACTAACTGCTCTTTATTTCACGCTATGCGTTTCTATGTGGCTGCAAGCGTGATCCATTGCGGTCAACTTCATTTTTAAACACACCAGCAAGTAATCTCCTTTCTCGAAAGCCATAAGAAACTGAAGCACTCGTTTTCTTTTATTTGAAATTCAGTTTAATTATAGTTTGACGGTTGCATCTCTTAAACAATTATACGTAGAATATTTCTTTACGAATTAATAGAGAATATCGTTCCGAGAAAATACGTAGACTGCACTTTTATTAAATGAAAAAGGGCATTACTGTCTGGCTTCTGCGCTAAATCATTCGACCCGCGCATTCCAAGGAACGTGGAACGCAATTCGATCAATTAAACTTCTTAAGAGGAAAAAAAATGAGTACATCGATGGATTTAATTGGTCAATGAGAACAATTTCATCGTTCGATTAATTCGTTCGAGCAATTTCTACCAGCAAACGCTTCTTCGATTTCCTCCCTGTCGCCCAAACTTTCCGTCCGTTTATAGAAGTTCATCGAGGGAACAATCGAGGAAATCGATAAAATTTCGATTAATCATTCACTGACGTGGCGTTTTCTTTCTTTTATTTTCGGGTCGTTGATTCTACGATTCGACGATTACGGATATATTCGCGACGATTTCCGTTTCGCGTGCATAAATAATGCTCGTTGCTTCATTTCGTTTCTCGTTCATGGAAAAAAGTGCATACCAGATATTTTGGCAAGGGATCCGGTCTGACTTTTGTCTGACCGAGCAAAGTTTCATTCTAGAATTAGCACTTCCGACAACGATTTCTGGCAAAATTCTCCACAAACTTCCCTGAACTGTTCATAATTTTGACAGCTGGTCCAGTTGTCTCGACAAGGTGTTAGTTAAAAATTACAATGCATAAAAATGTTCAAAGGAACTTTGAACATCTAAAGATGGCATAATATATGAGTCTGAATATTTGGAATTTCAGGAAATTTGCAGATTCAGTAAATACGTGCCAAAGAATTTAATTTACAACGTCGGTAAATTTCTAGTTAAACGGTGAATTCTGACGTTTATAATCCCGCTCGTAAAGTGAAGATTTTTATTAATTTTTTTCTTGTGGATCACGTGAATAGTGGTAACAATAGCAATGAGCAATACTGCAATGCTTTCGCAAGAATCATTTCAAATTCATCTAGATACTTCAGATAAATTTCAGAAAATTGATAGCCGGGTTCTAATACCATGCACTTTTCTCTATTTGAAACGAGAACAATTTGAAGAACAAGCCTTTTGTAGCATTCACGGCAATACTCGGAAGCGGACGGAGAAACTTTTCGAAAAAAAGATGGACAATCGGTCGTTCGAAGGTTTCGTATCGTTTTCAAAATTCGTATCGACGTCTGTTCACTCGATCAGGTTGTGTATATGTATAATATGTAGCGACTACGAGGCACGGTATAAGTGTAATAGAATTGTAAAATAGGTAGGTGTGTAGGCATATAGGTACCCATTCAGGTGCGGTAGTTTCTCTCCTTTAGTCGTGCGAAGCTTTCTTAATAGTCGAGAAAGCTTCGAAATATAGTAGTAGTAGCAGTAGTAGTAGTAGTACTAGTAGGTAGTAGTAGTAATAGTAGTAGGTCTGTGTGTGTCACGTTACACGTGACAAGAGTTCACGCGTCGCGATCAGGCTTAGAGAGTCAGCTGCAACCACCGCACTGCATCACCGCGACGTCCAGCGCCACGACGCAGTACGACGACTAACAAGCCTTCTTTGCTTTCCGACATTTTGCACTTCTCGCCAAGCATCTATCAATTTTTTTTTTTTCCGTTTCGTTTTATATATTTTTTTTCGTTTAAACGTACGTTTATTCAATATGCCAATTGTGTTTCTCAAACTCATATTTTTATTATTTTTTTTTTTTTGTTTTTAAATAATTTCGAGAGCGAGGTCACACGACGTCCAAAAAATCCTCGTCTCTCTTTTTCGTTTTCTTTCGTTTCATTTATATATTCTCTTTTAGACCGTCCGTCCGATGTTTGCGTCGCGGTTCGTCCGGTCGCTCGGTCGCGAGGCTTCAATTTTAAATATTTCTTTTTATTATTATTATTTTTTTTTTTAATCCCGTTGTTCGTTGAGCGACGTCGCTATAGCAAATGTACAATGTAACCGTTTCAAACCGTTATTGAACCCGCGATCGTCCATCAAATAGACCGTGCCGTTTTCTTTCTAAAACGGTACCGTGTTCTTTATATTTTGATGTTTTTTTTCGTTTTGTTTCATACTTTTTTGTTTATTACACATATAATTGTTTTTTGTCACTTTCACACGTTACTCGCAGAGCACTTTTCATAGAGCCCGAATCTACGCCCGCAGTGTTTATACGCAAGTCTGGAATCATATAAATGCACATATTATATAGTAAAGACAGATTTCATCTTTATATAATCCTTCATAGGAACAAATAGTTTCTCGCTTGCACACCGCATCGCCTCGATTTACGGATCATCCTTAGTCAATGACGAAGAAAACCGCCGCGAGGATTCTCTCCTTTCTGCACCTCCTCCCTCGATTCGAGATCGATCGAACTGTGTAATTATCCGATTTCTCGATCGAATGCTAATTTATTGTTGCGCAAAAGCAATAGGAAATCGTTTTTTTCGCCACGAAACGCTTTATCGTGACTCCGACCTTGCCAGTCAATTATTTCCAGCACGAAATTATCGAGCAATTACGCTTACGACGATTAGAACGAGTGTTATCCAAGAGCAGTGTAATGTTCGAGAAAAAATGCTAGAATGTGGATATTAGTTGTTGCGTTTCCTCATCTAGAGAAATTTATTTGTATTAAAAAAAAAATCATTTGAAATTATTAAATTATTGAGGGATTAGATATGAGATAATTTTAGGCCCTAATGAAGAAATTATGGGGAAAAATATAATGAATCCATCAAAATAGAAATTTGTTTTTTTAGAGGTGCAGCAAGGAGACACTCCATCTTATACGCGAAAAATCTAAAAATTTTGTTATTTTGCCACTGAATCGACGATCAGTAGAATCGCTCGTTTGTGCAGGAAATCGGCTCCTTTGTGCATCATTTACGTATACTGTATCCTCTCATTTTTTTTCTATTGCTCTACTTGTGATGGTGCAAAAACAAGGGAAATGATTGCTGTCGTACAGTGAAAATCGAGTAAATTATTGCTGACAATGATGAGGTTAAAGCATTTATTTTTTGACATTACAGATTTATTAACAGGCTATACTTACTGATAAAATATTAAAGTACTACCGTAAGTTACATATCAAAAACCGAATAAAATTTTCATTAGTTATTAAATCAGACTTCTTTACGGATTTCAATCAGAGCTGGTAAATCAATATAATCCTTATTTTATTAATAAATAAAACTACATCAATTTTTCAAATCAGCTATAGAAGCTCTTATAATCGAATTTTATCCGCAAGAACTCGATAGTTCTTAATAAAGGAAGAAAAGAAAAATTCGGTTTCGTTAACACAAATGGGTTATGAAATTAAGGAAAATAAAAGCAAAAAAAAATATGATACAGTGAATAAAAAAATGAAAGCCCATTTCTCTACAAACCAGCGACAATAAAATCGTCATTAGCGGTCAATCATTAAGCATCCCAGGTGCCAGGTATACTACGAATTCTACATCAGCGATAAGGCGGTATGCATGAATTGAAATTGTGAAATGAAACGATCAATACAAAATATACATACATCTAAACATATATATGAATGAATATATGTATGTATTTAGGCTATGTAAAATAGTAACAGAGCACAGAATGAGAGAATACACATATATACGATAAAATGCACAATATATGATCCTCGGGTTGTCACTCACGTTTGCTTGAGCACGGAGCAATTGAGTTTGGCAATAAAGCAATGGTGATGATTGGTCGTGGTAGCAGATAGTGAATTTGCTCGACTATCGTTGAACCGTTCGTTCGCGTCGGTTTCATAAACCAAGATTCTCACTTACTTGACAAGAACCATGTCTGACAGTTCTGTTTTCACGCCGTGCTTCTTGGGGTCGTATTCCGCTATCATTGGGCGCATTGGCGTTCTCTGAAACAGAAAATATTCTTAATTAATCAACGATTCTTTCGCATAAATTGATCACAGTTATCGCTTGAACATATGTAACTCTGTTGAATAAGCTTCCCTGATACCTTATAAAAGAACAGATGGTACACGTTAATGTTACAAGCTACGACTTCTCAAAGTTGCATGACCAGGTAATAATCGAGAATTTTGTTGCAAACGTATACAAGTTAGCGTTGATCGCTTCTTTCAGAACAGAAACCGTATATACGGAATGTTCATCCTTTTTTACACATTAATGTTGATGCTATGTTAGCCTTGATTGTAGCGAGGTTACATCAAGGAAACATTGCTGTAACCGAGTTGACCATTGGACCTTGATACCGATTCACTTTTAATTCATTTCAGTACATCATTCTTATTTAGAGGTACTAAATTAAATATTCTTTCAATAACAATGCATTAGATTGTCTCGAACTTTTATACTTTCATGTTCACTGGCACCTGTGTGAAGCCAGATGGTCTACAACCTGTTCCACCTGTGAATGCTCCTGTTTCGTAACAGTCTAGTGAACAAAAACAGCTTCTGTTGCTCGATTTTTATCATTCAACGGTATTATACCTTTCTATCAAAAACACGTATTTTAGTCTATACATTCGAGATTGAACGGGAAGAAAAACTTGGAATGCAACTAAATGCATTGAAGTAAAGTGTTGCAATGCAGTTGTTTAATATTGTTCCACTTTCTTGTGAAAGATATTAAAGGTAAACTGTGATATGATCAAGTTGATGAATTTTTTAATGCTTCTACATTTATTAAAGTAAAAATAATTCAAAAAAATAGAAATTTAAAAAATCACAGTGCGAGACCCTAGGAAATATGAAGTGATTATTTTACAAAATTTAATTAATTATTGTTTTGTCTAAAACTGACAATATGTACCATGATGTGGGGTCGATCATTCTCCAACGTCGACATGGAGCTCATCTCCACCTCGTGTAGACTGTCGGTGTTCCCCATTGTTCAACTTTTGCTCAATGTACGGTGTCTGATCATCACCTTGTTTCCAACACCTAACACCCTTCTGCCCTATTTTCTTAAAGTACGGATTGTCAATAACTAGTCACGTGTTTTATTTATCTTCCATTGGTGTCAACTGATGTCCACCGTCCGCCAAAAAAGCAGCTCAACCGTTTCGAACACGCTCTGTCTGATTTGTCCCAGTTCCTTACCAACCACAATATTATTCACCTAAACGAGCGACTGGCATTAGGGCAACCTGATATATTGTTGCAAACAAGGATGACGTGTCGTGATTAAGAGTGATTTTGAAATAACGAATTCCTTAACACATCGAATGTCACAAGTAGAAAATTAAATGATTGTGTTCTGCATAATTATAATTTCTATTTTTCACTGTCAATTAAAGATAGAACACATCATCCTTGTTTGTTTTGATTAAAATGCATCTCACTGGTTCAAGAGGTTATCCTAATGCCTGCCTCCGGCATCCGAATGCCACCACTTGATCAAAGACGCGCACCTTCTGAACACGTGGGTAACCTTTGAAGTAGGCTCATGTACGATCACAAACGTGCGATATCCAGCCACATTTTACACAGTATAGGATTCTGCTCGACGATAATCCTTTGAACAAGTTGCAAACACATGACGAGAATTTTTTAAAATCCAAGAAGACGAACGCGAACCAAGAGACCGAACCGAGGATAAACCAGAACGACGGCACGTTCTGCAAGTGAACACACCTCCACGATTCCTTCGGATAAACTATGCTGTTGCTCGTCTCCTCTAGCAGCTCTATCTACGGCACCGAGTGGCGACGCGCAGAAAACCGCGGATCGCTGCCAAATCTTTCGGCAATGTCCCGAGGACGGTCTCTTTATATACCAAACGGCTACGAAAATAGGAAGAACAAACAGACGTGGACATCTCACGTGAGCCTCCTGTCTCTGCTGACTAGCTAACCAAGCTTATTAGAGTCTATTTGAACTATGCGACAGATGGAGGTTTTTGCGTCAGCTGCGTTCACTGATTCCAACGTCGTCCTACCACGAATATGGAATATCTCAGGATCGTTTCATTTTTATTTATTTCTATTTTTTTATTTATAGATCGTTTGAGTGAAATAGTGATTTTCCATGAATGGAACACGGCCAGCAAGAATCGTTGAAGTGTAGAGTTCAAAAATTTCTCGTTTCCATTTTCAACTTTGATCGACGAAATGAAGTAAGGAGAAGTGGTACACGATTATGAATAAAAAAGAATGTTTCCTATCCACATGAAATTCATATACTTAAAATTAGAATCATTAAAAGCAAGTTACATTGTGGTGAAACACGTGGAATCGAATGAATGTCACGTGAATGGCACAGTTTCTATAAGTCCTCCACTTCTAAAGAAAAGCTTCGTTATCTCGTATCTATACTAATTTTTCTCGTACGATGATAGTAATATCAGCCATTATAAAGGCGCACTGTCATTTAGTTCGTTTAACCGTGAATGGCACCAATCTTTCTGGAGCAAATGGAACAATTGTAAATGGCACTCTGCAAATAGTCTCAATGTTACCCGTGTCCACGAACAGTATGCTCCATAGGGCCAGTCATTTCGTTCACTTAAGCATAAGTAATGTCAATTTTTCAGCGATTGGGATCGTTTATATTACATAGACTTGGTTTTATTTCACTTCAAAGCATCGTTTAGTTTGAAATTGCTACATTGGAATTTTTTTTATTTATAAAGCAATTGCCATTTCCAATAATTCAGCTACAGTATTTCATTTATAGGAATAAATAGAAGTTTCGAAAAATAGGATAATTGACTATACTATTTGCACTATAGTAGAAAGGCAACCGTGCTTGGAATACCTATAGGATTATTTTCATCCAGAGCAGAGAATACCACGGTTCTGAAGCACTCGACAGAACTGCTGCTCCGAAATTAGAATTTTCGCCACAGTTACATTCTGCAAAAGCTGAATTAAATGTCGCCAGTCGATGGTTCGTTTCAAAAATGTTATTTTGTTATAAAATTTCAATAAAAGAATCAAGTTTATTGTTGGTCGTTGCGTGAACGGGCTATTTTCAAAAGTGGATCGCTTTAAAATAACTTGCACGCTCGTTTGTTTGGTAATAAAATGGAATGAGCAAAAGCGGGACTATGGAAAATTTAAAACACATGTTCCGTTCGTGTATCAAGTATTTCGGTTGGCCTTTTTAGCATACTTTGTAAATTAAACTGGCTCGATTATTTTAGTAACGTCGAACGTCATTCGACCGGAAACGTGGGAGTAAATCCGTTCAAAAATTTTCGATAAATATCAGAATTCAGTTGGACGAGAATCATTAGTCACAGCTTATAAATTTACTCGTCTAATTGTTAGTAGCTTCCAATTTTTATTAACATCTCAGAATATTAAAGTAGATTTGCATCTGCTTAGACTAAACACGTTATGAAATGCATTCATTCTTTAGTCTTCGTGTATTCATTATCGACTGTTTTTAGCAGCAGGATAATTTACATGATAATTGTATAGGTTTATGATTATTGTAAGTGGATAAAGTTCAAGATTGCAGCAGTCTTAGTAATGCCTTTACTCAGAGTTATAAATATGTTGTCATTTTGTTAACTTTCTACGCATTTATGTAGATTTCGAAATGACAGATGAAATTTATGTTGTGAGTTCGAAAATTTCTTCCGCTGAAGTAGAAATGGGATGAGACTTTCTAATTATTTAAATATTTTTAATTCGAAGGCCCCCAGCAATATCAAATAATTCCATTAGCGATACAGTAAAGATATAACCGCAATTCGTGCAAGATCAACAAGAACAGAAAAATCCTACGTTAAAACCAAGATCTCGTAAGTCCAAGGAAAATACTCTTCCACCAACGTATTTGTGTTTCAAAAATAGCATTCGGTAGATGTCCAACGAGTTAGCGCCACAATAATGGCGCGTCGTTCCGTTTATTTTTGAACCTCGCTAACATGGTTCAAATCTCTAGTTATTTCCTCCACTCTTTTACCATCGAACTACATATCGTAGATATTAAAACAATAGGAAAATCAATTGATCAATTACGATACCGAAATTCATAGTTTCGATCGCATACGTCCTTTCAGTCTCGTGAACTGTTGGCACGTTACCATGGGGTTATTTTAGTCTCGGCGCCTCGGCGAAAGCTGTGTCGTAATCATTTTGGTAATATTACACTCTTTTTACAATTCTTCCAATAACGAGAAACCCACTGTTACGTTCGTAAAATGAAAACAATGAAAAATATCTAATCTAACGTTTCAAGTGCACTCGACAAATCTGAATTACCTCCTAATTAAAACATCCATTACGTCCACGGTCTCTAAGTTGACGGAAGCGTAGCCGGCAGATTAAGATAATGTATTTTAATGACTTGATAAAGACTCACGCTGAATCGTTGAGCTTATTACGGCGCAGGAAGCGAAAGATCGTTGGAGTTAGAGTCGCGTGAACGGGAAGCATCGAAATGTTGATCCAGAAGGGTGTTGTTGGCTTAATGACCATCCCACAGAGAAACGGAGAGAAAAGATGGGGGCGAATTGATATGAAGCGAGAGATATGAAAACGTGGGGTCCGACGCGACCAAGGCCTTGAAGTTTAATCAGCCACGGTCATTCAGTCGTTAATATTAGAATATACCCGGACAACACGTTCGTATAAAGTCCTGATAATGTAATGATACACGTTCCGGACATCGTATCATGAATATATAGATTGGTATAGCGCAATTGTACAAATTATGGGATGGCGAACGATTAGAGGTTTCCTTTTCCTCCTGTGCGGTTTTGTCCAAAGAAACCATGGCTTGTGGTCAGAACTGATATCTTGTTTCTTCCTTTCATATATTTTCGTATTTTCTTTATGATTCCTCCTTGTGCTTACAAATTTGATTTTTTTATTAAGCTAAGCATTCTTTAATCAAGCTTGGCTTTTCAAGTTTCTTCTTTACGCTCCAATGTTCATCCTTGACCTAAATCACCATCTTAAGCCGCTACCACTCGGTGAATTTGTGGATTCTTCGCTGTAAAAGACTCCACGTGGCAGCGGCTTAAGGAGACAATGCTTCGTCTCCAATGTGGTTACTTGGTTTTCTAATTCTTGGACGATGGAGTTAGATCTTTGTTAATTTAGCTTTACTCATTTTCTTAAAAATCTTTCGTCTAGAAATTTGAAAAATTTAATTATGTCACCCTCGCATATGTTTCATAGTTCTGAACCATAACCGACCCATTCCACTATCGTTCAAGGATGAAGTGTACGTCTTATTTCTGTTTCGACGTTCATTTTCAGAACAAAGCAGCCGCTCTAGTCGGTAAAGTGTCAATATATCAGCAAGTTCAAATGTCAACGAACAAATTGTTCCAGAGAAACGCGTCCAAATATAACTCGTACGACGAACCTCGTACCATCGATCAAACACAATGATCATCGTCTCTTTCCGTCTCTCTGGATCGTTCTATATTGAACGAAATTGCGAGCACGAACAAAGGTTACTGCTTTCTGTCATCCTTTTGTGCCATTCGGACCCTGAATTGTACCGGTTGGATAAAGAATTTTCTCTCTCTCTCTTGTTAATGTTGATGGCACACACGCACGTATGCGGTCCTTTAATACGAGAATCAACCGGTGCCGGCGCAATGACAAATTAACAAATCTGAGAGCAACGTCACATCCTCATCTCGGGCCCGACATCATAGGTCACGCGTGGGATGCATGTACCTCGCGCTTCTGCCCCTGAATTAACCCTTTCGTAACCGAATTCATTTTTTATTCAAGAATTTTCAGGTAATCTATTCAATTATTTTGCTTACCAGTCGCAGAATAAATTAGAACAAAAATTTTATCGTCGACGATGTATTGACACAGTTTCACTATCGATCATTGTTCTCCCGTAATAGCATTGACCTTTCTCATTTTGATTGAGTGACTTTGACGAAAACAAATCGATCAGTCTTACGTAAAAGACTTCATTGATTGAATCGATTATTTGGAAGAATTGTTGAACAGAGTGTTACCGTGACGATTAACCCCCTGATTGTAACTACGTTTAAACACCCCCATCCGCCGATTAATATACAGTTATATTTGGACTTCTTGCTGAAATCTTCTTAACAAAGTTTTGTAAGTTGTTGATTTTACAAAATTTTGACTCAACGAATTACATATCGTGTCAACGCAATAAGCACTTTCATAATGTTGCGAATAGTTGTCGTAAACTTGCTGATACGAATAAAACAGTTTACGATACTGTTACGACATGTTGTTCGAGTATTTACATTGTACATCAACGATGACACTTGCTTTTCATCTTTCATGGAATAAGGCGGTTATCTAATCTAAACAGAGTCGCAACTTCTATAAATCTTCCGTCAATTCTGTGTTAATTCAATCAGGATCTCGGACGAGCACCAATTAATATAGTAGCGACTCTTTAGACAACAATGATTTAGCTCGAAGTTTCAAAATAGAATTGTTCAACATCTGATTTACACAAATGTTCTTACTAATTTCATTCAATCAATTCTTCGTTATGAAATTATTGACGTTTCAAATATTTTGTGGCCATGAATCTCGATACCGTTTTAACTGCACAAAGAACGTATTCTAGAAGTTATTTTTATGTTGAACTATTAATATTTATGTTGAACTTTACATTTCACATGTAAATTTTATGTACAACTCGACAAAAAGCTTGGTTACTAAAATAAGAATCTAAACACCTGAAAAACGAAGACTGCGTAGAAACTTAACTTTTAATAAACTATATTTAAAACAACCTGTGTTAATCAGATGATGCAATTCGTGCATCGTTATCTATTCAGCTAATTGATAACGCACTATGTGCATATAATGCAGAAACAGAATGCAATCAATATTTAAAACTTAACTATAGCAATTATTTTCAAAGCACTCCATTATTACAAAATTATGTATCTACTTAATAAAAAAATTAATGCCCTTGTTATCAACGACCTAGATTGCCTATAGAAGGTTAAAAGTTTTGTAAATTTCCATTTCATCTACAGCAATCTAATAATATCAATGTGCAATTACTCGAACGTTTGCATAATATAATCATCGTATCTGGACTTTATATCTGAACACTGATCACTTGCGTATCGATGAATGTCTCACAGAGACTACCAACACACTGTCAACGGTTATCTGCATAAAATGTAACATTTTATCAGATAAGGATACACAGATACACGTAGATTTCCATCGGTGATTTCCCTTGGCGAACATTGAGATCGATCAGCCGTAAAATGGCGTAATGATTAACGTTGTCTCGTACGATTCGAGTTTTTATGGCGAATTAAAAACGCTTGAAATAAGCGTTAAATCGTATTGAAACTAGTATCAGTCTCGTATGCATGACTTTTTTGCCTGATAATCAGGTATGCGTGAAATATCTTTCACTGAAACCAAGCAACCTGTCTTATTCCGTAGGGTTAATATCTCTAGCGAGATTGGAACGTTAGTGGAACTTGTATCAAATGGAAAATTTAATGAATATCTAATAGGAAGTCGTTTAGGAGAAGCTAACGAGTTATCGAAGATTTACAGTTTTTCTCGTGTATGATATTTAAATATCGTTTCGCATACAGGGTGTTGAGAAGATGATGAATATTTATGTTATTATTCAATTTGATTCAACCGTTACTTTCTTACCACCCGGTACGTAGATATCAGGACGGTCTCGAGACACGTTCGCGTGACTTCAACTTCTCTCTTAGTTAGACCAGTGAACTCGCGAGTGAACGATCGAATGCTCTGTCGTTCGTTACATAGCCAATCTGTTTAGCCCTCGCGTACACGTGTTGGCGTGCATTAATGCACTCACACGCATGCAGCTCACGCTATCGTCGCGTTTGCTTCTGAATCGCGTGCACCGACTGTACGCGTACAGAAGTCGTAAACTGGTTAGCATTGACCTTTTTAATTCGATTACATCGCCAGATAAATCCGGCAGAAGCGAGCCGTTTCTGCGATTGCATCATGCCTTCGGGATGCAGCGGGGCCACTGCATCAAGAGCGTGCATTTGTAATTAGCTAAACCGAGTTGGGTTCCATGGCTTAACCAATCACTCATTTAAGACCTTTCATTTTGCATTATATGGACTTTGATAGATTCGATATTATTGCTAATATTTTTAATGGAGATTTTGCTACTGAATCGTAGAGTAATTTTGAAAAATATCATTTGCAATCTATTACATCTCTTTTAAGACACCCTGTACAACGCTTCGTACTTCTTTATCCCCAGTACTGAATATTTAACTATGACTGTGATAAGGCGAGGAAGTTAAAGTGACTCCAGCCATGGTCTGGGCTCGGTTGAAAAATTACAAGACGGTAATCTCGAGTTCCCATCGCTACAGCCCAGACGTGCTCGCGTGACTTCTGATACTTCGAGACCGCTGAACTCTCCCTAGTCGCCAATCGAACAGTCTATTTCAGGGATGGGCATCGGGGTAGTATCTCGAAATAATACATCGCGAGCTGTACGATAAATAACAGAGAGTTACGACGCGATGTACCGTTTTAGGCAAAAGACACAACAGGACTGTTCGATCAGCCTGATATTGATAAAAAAAATGATAAAAAGAAGTGCTCCAGACCTTAATATCTATAATTGGTATATAATTTCGATTCATGATGTAATCAACTACTAATTTTATTTTTAATTTTATTCATACATTTTTAATCTTATATAAGTATTGTAAATATTGTCGCAGAAGTATCAAGGTGATCAAACAGTATGTGCCGACTTTGTGTCGTGTCATCGTCCTGGTTTGCTTGAATTACAATGAGGCTTGTTACTTCAAAAGACTGTCCCGATGCCCGTCCCTGTCTTGTACTCTCTTTCAATATTTCACCCTTTGCGAACACGGCAAGACACGTGGGTGTACCGGTACTGTTATGTTAATATACCTCCACGCTTTGCAGAACAGTAGAAGAGACGCGTTTTGTTTCAGTGTTGCTCAACTTTTCTCGTACAGGATGCAACCCACAGATAATCCTACCACGGTACTTTTATCACAGGAAAACTTAACACCGTTAAAAAATGATGACCATTACCTTCTGTTAAAGTTTACCTGCTTTCAAAACGCGTTAGCTTGCTAAGTAAATAAAAATGCTTAATTGCGAAATGCTGACGAAGACGGTGAAAAAATTCGAGTCAAATTGCAAGGGTATCGAGTTTTTGCAATTATTCCCGCTTAAATTGCATTTTAAATGATAAAACATTTAAATTGCGTACGATACTCGTACGACGCGAATAAATGAATAATTAATCATTTTCTTCGTCGTCTGTCTTACTTGTTCGGTTGACTATTGTTCAATTATGATAATGAATAATTTTCTACAAAGAATAATCTATCTATAGAAATAATTTTTGTTCGTTAAATTTATGTTGCTTTTTAGGAAATTGTTTAAAAATCCTTTGCAAAAATATAATATAGGAAAATTTTCAAGTTTATACGATAGAATATGTTAGAATATGATATTTGTTTGCGAACCTCTGCCACAGAGGATATTGCCGTGTTTTCACCGACAACGCACACCATTGTTTGCATTTGAAACAACGCATATACGTTAACGCACATACCGTCACTAAGGTCGTCCAAATTTACTATTCGGGCGTGTATCCAATAGTGTATTTAGTTTCTTATTTTACCCACTTCCGGTTTTTCGTGGAGACGCGGTTCGTCCTACGCGATTGTCAAGTTCATTGGAAATGAATATTACCTACGCATCGCATTCAGTCGGCCAAAATGCATAAGTAATTTGACCCTCGAAAGAACTGCCTACAAGTGTGCATGATTATTCATTTTCACTTAATTGTTCAAGCAGATGCATTAATTAACTTCTTTTCAGGGACGAATTATACAAAAAAGGAAGTCGCAATCAAAGGATGATATATATTTGACGACACTGGTTCTCCAACTTATTATTTGACGGTTAAATATTATGCTCTTTTTCTTTAGTGTCGCCTTACAGATAAAGTACATACGTTAAACCTTGGGAATTTTACGTTAAAAGTATTTCGCGAGACTTCCTTGCATTTTTATTACCTTTAGGAAAATATTGCAACACGTGCCTTATCACACAAAATAAATTAGAAATATTTATGAGCACGATAATATATTTATTATGAAACTGCAATGTATTTTCAAACATACTACGTCTTTCAAGACATCGTTTTTAAAAATATTTTTTTCACTAATTTTTACCTATAATTATTTTACCTATTAATAATATTTTATCTATTATTTACCTATTAATTTCGGAGTACTGCAATTAAGATTACTCCTTTCAGTTTTACAATGATATTTATCCGTTTCATTTATGAATGATAGATAAAATGTCGTAAATCACGTATTCTCATTTCATCTATAAGAGAAGATATCTGAAGATTCTTCATTCTTCTTTCAAAACTACCAAGTATCAATGGCGGCAAAGTTTATTTAAAGAAACTAGCAAAATTTTCCATTCAATGACGAAACATCCAATTGAACGTCCATCCAGTTCCTCGTATTTCAATGAAATTATACATCTAGATACCAAGTATACACGCACATGGTCGGGTGAATCATCTGGCGCCGTGGAAGATTTATGTAGGCGCTTACCTAACTTTGCCATAGCACGCAAGTATTGATGCGGTAACCGCTTGTCTGATTCGATATCGCAAGGGTCACAGCTGACCGGTGAATTGAAAATCATAATTTTTTTTCACTTTTTGATATCTGAAGAAATTCATGATAATATTAATAGATGGTCCACGGAGTAGAGATTCAAGAAAATAAAAATCTTGAAAAAACGAAATGAAATGTTTCTCTGAAATTTTATACGATTTACATTTAATTTACATCTATCTCGGTCATGACCCCAAGTGAAATGCAAGGGTCACCGATGACTCACAACGGAAGGCAAACTTTCTTCCGAAAGAACCATCCTCTTCCGCTTCGCGTTGAAACGATACAAAAATATACAAAGAGTAAAACTGTGTACCTGGTTACAAAGATTTTTCCGGATATTTTCGCACAATAGTAGGTATGTTAAGTACGATATCTAACAAAGAAGAAACATATGCACCAATGCTCCGAATGAAAAAGAAGTGGATGAGGCTCTTTCGGAGCATTTTGAAGGACAAAAACCATTCGTGGAACGTTTAAATGACCGTAGACAAGAACTCGTGACATGCTGTGAATGCTATAGAAGAGAAGCAGGCATAGTCTCGACAGATGTGCGCCTTATTGTTCGTTCAGTAAAGAAACAGGCGAGTTTCAAACGCTGCAAATGGTCAAAGTTAGCGTCGTGCTCAGGAAACGATAAACATAAAACGTGCTCCAAGAGTCGATACACCACATTTTTTTCGCATAAAATTTTTATAGAAAAAGATTTAATATCATTACGTAGAATTGAGAAAAAAAAAAAGATTTCATTGAACTGGATTTTTCAAATAAAGTACACGTGTACTCGACCCACTTTCCGAAGCAAAAAGAATTCAAACATGACTGAAACACAATGTTTGTTGAACACAACCACGACTCTTAAACCGCTAATCCATTAAAGCGTGTAAGTATCGAGAAGTAAATGGACAATACATGTTGTGACTAAATAAAAGTACGTCGAAGTAAGGTAGTTAACGTCACGATTGATTTACAGATCTCAATCCGGGATGGTTTTTCAAGGACCCGTATTTTTACGAGCAAAGATTATCTGAACAATGACCAGGGAGACAATGGGAACTCCTCGAATTTAGGTGAAGATATTTCTGACCACCAACCATTTACCATTTTGGACGGATTCCAATGCTATCGTTTTATCTTTCGTTTCATAAACTCAAGGTTTATTAAATTACGTTTTCATTCAGTTACCATGAAAGGATTGAATGTAGCTAAAAATCTGAAGTTTATTTTAAGAATTACCATTTTAGAATTGGTAATTATTCAAAATTCTAGCTAAACGAGTCGATAATTGGAATTCAAATCCGGTCTATTCTGTTATGCAAACCCTCTTAATGATTCTAAACGACTGTTCTGAACTCGAAACCCTTTGTTTCCAAACGATCCGGTCCACCAATTAAGTTAATTCTCTCTTCACGAATGCTAATACGAAAATGGCTACGCTTCACCGTTCCCACCGACCCGGCGAGTCCTCGACGAGCAAAAATCAGACACGTGTACAGGAAAACGAGTTGGTAGAGTCTTCTACGAATTGCTAGGACAAGCGATCCCTGAGGTAATAGTCAACCATAACTTGTTCTTTCCATAAACTCATCTGAAAATTCCATTCCTTTTAAAACACCCTGTACTACGATCAAGCTGATGGACATATTTTACAGTACACTCAGCTACCATATCCACGTAACATTATTCCCGCAATACCCTTTTATCTGCACGAGTTACCGTGCAGCTCGACCGCGGATGAATTCCAGCTAAGAAGGTCTCCAAGACAAGGACGTTACACTGGAAACCGCTCGTTCCTCGTCTGAAGCGGAAACAAGCGGTTTCGCGTGTGTACAGAAACGTCTGTCGGTGTCTGGTAATTAAGTTTACGGAAGGGAGATGCGGAAAACGTTGGTTGGTCAAAGTATCGCGGTCTCCGGAAGTAGTGCGAAAAGAACCAGGACGAAAGGAGTCCCGGATGGAGGGGAACGGTGACGGTGAGGTTAGGAAGGCGAAATAGCATGGAAAGGGGACCGTGGGAGAAGGAGGGGAGGAAGGAAGTGAGAAGGGGGGATGAAGCAAGAAAGAAGGCGAAACCAAGCGGTATGGAGGGAGAGGAAAGGTGTTCGACGAGGAAATTTCCATGACGTATAGGGTACACCATGGCATAGTCGGCGAGACTTGAAGGCACGCGTCGTTCCGGGCCAACAATTGACCGAACTTGTACCCGTTTCCAAATTCAAACCACGGGGAAACTAGTTTTGGTTACGAAACAAAAGGTCGACGTCTCGATGAACCCCATCGGTTTCGGAATCCTCGGGTTTCTTTTAAGTTTCTGCGACGGCAACGAGGAAACGGAGGGGAGAAACGGAATGAATAACGAGGGAACTCGTAGAGAGCGTGGAAAGGGTCCCACTGAAAGTCTGAAAGGCTCTTTTGCGAATGTCGGTTTCTCCGAAATCCCGGCGCAGGAGAAATCATCCTTTCCGACAGGGCCCCTTTGTCCTGGCAACCCGGGACTTGAATAATCCGCTGTTACACCTAGGGTTCCTTTTCTCTACCAAATATTTTGGGGGAATTTCAATTTTGGAAGGTTATTTATAGATATGTATTTCTTTTTAACGCGGCAATATGGGTGTCAAGGAAAAGCTCACATAACAGCAACACATTCTGTGCTGTCATCGATAAGTTTATAAACTGCCTGAAGTGGCTGGACAAAAATGAAAATGATTCAATTGATCGTGATTAGTTCTGATAAAGAATGATCGAAATTGACTTTAAATTAGGATACATTAAGTTTATTAACACACTGCAGCTACTGATATAGTATCTACCACGTCTTTTTATATCTTTTATGATTTCATTGTTGATTCCTACCTCTTACGATAAACGTTAAGTGATTTGAGACGTGATGTTTACAAACAAAACCGGTCAATTTAAAATTATCAAATGCACAGATGTTAACGATAACAACATTTTTGAGAAATGATATTAAGATTTGTTATCGGACATTATTTTAAAACAGAAATTAAATTAAAGTAAAAGATAAAATTTCAATGCAATCTCGAATGATCACTTGATAATCAAAGATAAAAGCTTGTTGAAGAAATTGCTCATCTCATTCTTAGAATTGCTTGATAACAAAGAAAAATAAACATTGCAAGAAATTACGGAATTAGCATGAGATTGCAATTTTCAAATATTATTTTTACATCATTGCAGTCTTCTAATTACCTATGAGAAATCAAAAATAGATATGATGACCTAACACCTGATTTTCTCGCTTATTGTTGCAAATGAAATTCTGATAAATCTTTAATAAAAAAGAATACTCGGTCGTTCTTGAACTTGATGGGATTTATCGGTCGTATAATTTGTCCATCAACGAAAGAGTCAACGTTCGGGGAGTCGCAAATACCAAGTACGCGTTCGTCGATAATCGATCGGGGTCAGAATAGAAACTAGGAGTCACTTGCAAGCAAAGACAGGCTCGTTCGTTCACCGCGACACGTGTCAGAATCTTTACATCTGTACTTTAAACTTCCACGATTTTTACGATCTTCTACTAAGAAATGTAATCGTAATAGTAAATCGGAAACACCTTATGGCAAAGATCTCTCTTTCATCTGGCGCTGTAAAATTTAAGTAATCTAACTACTGAAATTCCCGTTTTCAAGGTTCGCATGAAACGACTCGAATTTTCCTGAATTACAAATTTTCTGACTGTTAAGTTGATAGATGTAACCCGAGTATCAAGATTCCGTAACGGAGCTCTGCGTTATGATAACAATATCCAGACGAGATCGTTTGCCGGGAATAATCCGTCTGCTCGATCGTCGACTGAATCCGTCCCGATGAAAATGGTCCATCATCTTCCAAAAAGCTTGTCTGCCATTCAAAGAATCCTTTCTTGTAGAATTAGGGCAGATTTTAATCTACTGCTTTCGATACTATTGTTGATTTTTTAACGCTAAATCACGCATATAATGTGTAAAAAATGTAAATTGGATTTAGAGGTGATGATATAAGTTAATTTGATATGGAAATATGATATTATGTTGGTTAGTGGAAGACGGTTTTTTTTTGTTGAGAATAACGGATGTGTCAAGAATGAACGTAATAATGTTCGCAGACATGAGAGACTAGATTGAGGAAGATGAAATCAAGTAGATTTATCAATTTTGCTACGGTAACGAACACGTTTTACGAGGCGATTCCTTTTTTAGTTACGTGGATTATTGATGCGACTACAGGAGTAATATTCCCAGAAAGGAGGGATGAGATTTATGAAAGCAAGATGAAACTGGTTTCTTGATTTCCTATGGAAATGACTTTCAGAAAATGATAATTATGACAATAATGTATGAAAGTATATTCTCAGTAATAGTAGTTAAATTCATCCAGTAAAGCAAATTACGTCCATTATTTTTGATAAATTTTTTAATTGGCATTGAATTACAAAAATATAAAACAATAATGTTAGTTTCATTTCAAATTAAAATTAAAAAAAAAAAATTGCAACAAATGTTGCAGAAAAAGAAATAAAATTCGTAGATCAGTGATTTAGCTTTACATCTTAAAATATTAATAACCGTAACAAATCAGTGTGAAATTGAATGATAAAATCAATTTTTATTCTCAATACTATATAAGTACGAAATAAAAAGTTACAACATTCAGTGAATTAAGAATATTTTGATTCGCAAAACCACGCGCGCTCTTTTATGATCGCGGCGGGATCGAGATACGTACAAATATTAGGTTTCGCCGCGGAATTCAAACACGTCTGCGAAACAGAAATGTAAAGCGACGCTGAAATTATAAGATTAGAAAGTAAACACGATTGCCAAGCGACACCGAAATCTTTGCACGTATATTTTTATCATTTAATTCTTGATAACATTTCGTACGCCCTTACCTATGTCTACATATTTCCACATATACATTCTTTATCTCGAAAGTGTCACTGAATATTTTATCTCAGACTTCAACAGAATTTTAATACCTGTAACATCATATTTATTCAAAGCTCGTACTGATTTGTGGCATTCCTATTAAATCCTTTGATTTTATTAAAACAGATGAGCCTCCTGTAACCTTTTAGGGGTAATGTAAATGTCAGAAAATTTAAAAATCGAGATGCAGACTTTGAACAATATGTTTCACTTGACAAAGATCCTGCTATAAATTTAGGAATAAAATTCGTGTTTATTATTTAAAACATTTAACGAAAGAACTCTTGGTGGTTACTGCAACAATCAGTTGCACTCTTTTGCAAGTCAACTCTATCGATCGAGGATATCTCGAAGGCAAGTTGTTATCTATATCCCACAAACCATTGAAGTGCTGTGATTATTCGTAGAATATCTACACTCGTCGCGTATCGCATAAGCGAGACGCGTACAGCATTGATGATAAGACGATAAAACGTGATAACAGATAAACGTATGTTTTATCACGGTAGATTCTGTCGCTTATATCGCCATGGAATAATCTCCGTAACAAGAGTATTCTCATATCGTTTCATCGTTTTTTTTTTTTTTAATTTAAATGAAACTTAGCAAATTTTGATCACAATTCCATATATTTCTGCTGGTATACATCAAATAATAATATTTTGCTCTCGCGTAATTTCTAATAACAGATTTCTAATAGTATAATCCCATTCAATAATACTATAATCCCATAAATTATAGCTATGATTCATGACTATAATCCACTGAAATATCTACATTCCCAAAGTTTAATTCCCCACGCCGCCAAGAGAAGCAAAACGGAGCTCGTTTCGGCTGCGAAACGGACGCTCAAGCGTCGCGACGGCGATACAGGTTCGAGTTCTAATAATTGCTACTCTCGTGTCCACCAGTTTGGTCAGCGTGGTTTCGCGATTGAGTAATAATGGAAAGTAACTGAGACACGTACGACAAGGAAGCAAAACGATGAAGAAAAATGTGAAACGAATCGGCAAAGCAGCGTCGAAAACTTGTAACAATTTTTCGCGACCTCGTTTTACCAATTCCACGTGACGCTTAATTCAAGTTTAAATGACTGGTCGCTGAGTCAACACTTGAAACGTATCACGATTGCGATATTTGGTTCACGAATTCGTCGAAGGTAACGCAGGGTAAAAAAGAAAAATCCACGTGGCGACTGCATGCACGAATGTAAATGGCTTCCATGTGTTTTTATGTATGCAAATCAGGCGCGAAAGCGGTACGCAAAAAGGTGTTCGATTGAACTCCACCATTGAACTCGCTTGGAATTTGCCTATTCCTTCTGTGCTCCATTCGTAAATATTTCATTTCGCAATTGTTGATCTAGTTTGATCAGTTTCCGCGTGTTCGCGCTCCTCGTCGATCGGCCATGACAGTTTACATTCTAATTTTTGAATAAATACCAGCTAACAACGTTTCTCATTGTAAAATCAACGAACGATGCCTTAATAGTTTCGCTAATAATGATTTTGATTTCTCTTTAGCGATGTCTCAGGTCTATTTATATACGCGACGCGGTCAAGCACACTTCCGACCGCGATTTAATTAATTCTCCCGCGATCAGATGACTCCGATCGACGAGGTAACCGTTAATCCGTCAATAAACCTGTTTCGTCACCGGTTCGCCACGAATTTTTAATCGTTCATTGTTACGTAACACTGGACATCGACGAGAGGGAACGATCGCGACTAGTAAAAATCGACGCGAAAGGGAAAGAAAAAAAAAGAAAAGAAAATCGTTCGATAAACTCACCTGAAATTTGCCCCCGTGAACCGGCGCTCCTTGGTTCTGCAGCTTGTGCGACATCCTCGCTAAAACTCACGATCGACTGTCCCCGATCAAATTCCTCGTTAAGTACGTATAGGTCTCTCTGGCAAGCTGTGCGTTTATTCTCGTTCGAAACGAGCCCGCTCGTTTTCTCGGTCGATCGAAAACGAACGGTAATCGATGTCTTCTTGATCAATCGACTCCGATTCGATTTTTTGCCGGTTCGATACACCCACACGCGATTCCTATGTCGTACCCTGTGTATCGATGTATCCCAAGAGAAACGCGTGTACCACAGTATCCTTCTTATTATCCAATACAACGATGCGTGTTTCGAATTACCGAATCGACTCCGTCGACGGTCGTGCTAACACTGATCCTTGCTCCTTTCTTTACCAACTTTCTTCAACGATTTCTCCTTGCCTGCGTCTCTTAGCCGCTCGAGGGATGTGGCTGGTCTAAAAGGATCACCGAGGACGGGAAAGAGAGAGAGTGAGAG
This sequence comes from Osmia lignaria lignaria, assembly GCF_051020975.1. NCBI lineage: Eukaryota > Metazoa > Arthropoda > Insecta > Hymenoptera > Megachilidae > Osmia > Osmia lignaria. Next base: position 7,666,924 of record NC_135033.1, on the reverse strand, counting down.
ATGAATAGGTTCAGTTTCTGGATGGAAGGGGAGAGTATAAAAGCGGGTAGGCTAATAGTAGGGGACGATTTCGGGTGCAGATCGTACCGTCAGAACGACGTGGAATCGTGTCGTCCGGTCTCTGGAGAAGCGTGGTCGTGTCGTGAACGTCGAAGAGACTCGGCTAGGAATGACGAGCCGCGACGTGGGAGGCCGCGGGAACGCGCGGTTCCGTCGCCTCTTTCTCCCACTCTTCTTCGCGGCTCTGCCTCCTTCGTCCCTTTCCGCGTGACATACACAATCTCATATTCACGCACACAGACACGAATACTGGACGAGCTAACGGCTAAGCTCCTCGAACAGTGACTATGCTTTTTCTCCCCACCAAACTCGGGACAACCTCGAACCCCCACTGTACACCCTTCCGATCACGGTCAACGCTCACTTCTCTGGGTTCTCGGACGATGTTCGCCACCACCTCTACCGACCGCGCCAACCACCACCACCAACCATTATTGGCAGGGTCGACGTCTGTTCCACCACCTCTATCTCGTCATCATCATCATCGACGTCGGCGTCGTTGTCGTCGTTGTTGTCGTCGTCGTCGTCGTCGTCCTCGTCGTCGTCCTCGTCGTCGTTGTTGTACTCTTCTTTCACTCCTTTCTAGCTTTCTCTCTTTTATCTCCACCACTCTCTACCCAGTGGCACACTCGACATTTCTATCTTTTTCTCTCTTTCTCTCTCCCCCACCTTTGGTGGCACTCTTTTTTTCCCTCGTTTTCTTTCACCCGTCTCCTTTTTCGTCCGCGAAACCATTCCGCCACTCCCACCGCACATGCCAAATCCATTTACGTCGAACGCGTTTCTGCATCGTTATCCGTCTATCGAGTATAATCGGATATAATCGTCTCGCGTTGCTGGTACCCAGTACCACCTCGGTACAGGATCAAGGTTAACATGTTCGAGACCGACGACGCACCGGGTACGTCTTACCGATGTCCTAGCAGATATAATCGATGACGCATCTTTTGCGTCCGAAGGAGACAGACTCACTTTGACATTTTCAAAGGAGCTCGATCACCGGTTAAGAAATATAAAAATGTAAACTCGATGACCATCGCACGTGTGTTTCGCGAGAAATTGGAGCATCGTATCGCATCTGACAGTGGTAGCGAATATGTTAACGCTATCAACGCTGGGAGAACGAACATCCGCCCACGATATTTTCTAATAACTGTCCTCCTTGTCGGGTGACAATGTTCATCGAGAGGAAATATCGAAAACAGATTATATTCAGAAGCACCGAAGCTGAAATTAAAAAACAAGACAAATGAAAAATACATCATTTTCTTGTTGGAAGAGGGGAGAATTATTTTCGAGTACTAGACAATGTTCTAAAACAACAGACAGTATTTTTAGTTTCATTGAAAATGTGAAGGGTACTTTTTATTCAGGATTTAAACAACCGAATGGCATTGTTCCTTGAAATAATTGCGGTTTCGAAAATAAAACCATCAATCATGTTCTTTTTGGAGAACACTTCAAGATTATTATTTAGTCCCAATGACCATGATACCCTTTTATTTCTCATGAAAACCCCGGAGTATTGTACTTGTCTCGATAAAGGATATAAAAAAGATGATATACGTCCATTACGTGGAACACTCTGATAAACATTTTGATAACATATCAATTACATCTTTTCCTTCAATGTGTACAATACTTTTTCTGTGATATAAGTATCAAATCCAGAGTGATGGAGTAACCTTATGAAACAATCACGTGTTGCTTAATAAAAATAATGACGAAGAAATTTGGTAGCGGTGCACAATCAGGATTAACAGCGCAGAAGCAAGGATTATTGATTTGAAAATTTTCAAGAGGATATAATTTATTTGATTCTTTTTCTTCTTCGTCGAAAAAGGAGGAAAACAGTATCCTTGGCTGGCTATTGAATCGAGAATTGTAGAAACACGCGTTCATTCAAGATTTTTCCCCTCCACTTTGACCTAACGCCGTTTACCTAACCAATGGTAACATTGGTAACCTAACCGTTTATCAATGACGTAAATACCTAATACTGTTTAAGCCAAAGCGGAAGGTTTATTTGGAAATTTTTTAATCTGACTCATCGATCAAACGTTACTTGTAAATGATTCTGATCTAATCGCTGCAAGGACTTCTTGATTAATACAGGAGCACACGTGTGCGATGTACAAGTATACATAGTAGCCTCTGATAACACCTGTCGCGAAAAATGCCAATTTAATCGTGTCGAAACAGGAAATGTTGTCACGTTCTGCTTATTAATGTCTGCCAATGCATCATTTTAATGTACTGCGCATTCGGTTGCACAACATTGAAATTGACGTGTTGCATTCCACGATGATCAAAATCAATTTTGTCAAACAATTCAACAAATTACGAATGCTAAATAATATTTTTCATTTGACTTAACAGTGAATCGAGAAATCAATAGAATAAATCATTTTTTATTATTTTGTTCGATGCTGGTATAATCAGCTTCCCTTTTTTTTTCACTTTTTATTGCAAGGTTAACGAACATGTATTCTCACCGCGATAAAGTGATTCACGTAATTTCGTATACTTTCCGCTTCCCGTTTCATTGACATCCCCGAGATAACTGTGTGTACACGTGTCAGCAGAAAAGATTAGACTTTATGACTTCATCGTTATTTATTTCCAGCCCATACCAATTGGCTCGGGATCAGGGTTAACAACATTGTTGACACCTTGTCGCAGTGTTCGCAAATTAAAGTGACGTGTCTTAATTTTCATTCCTTTCCTTTTGTTTCATTTACGTTTTATCTCTGACGAATTGCATCTTCTTTTCATTATGGAATGTATGGAAATATCGTCTTACACGTAATAAGCAGCTTTCGTCAATGATACCTAGGAACGTATCACAACGATGACGGTGAACCTTCTTAATGACGATGTACTCCTGTTGTACGATGAGAAATAAAAATAGAATTTGCTGATTAAACGGAGAAGTTCTTGTCATAAAGGAAATATTGAAAATTAATCAATTTCAGTAATTTTTGAGTTGATTAAAGAGAACTAATTTACCTAGCTATTGTTCGATGATGATATGGAATAACGTACTCAAGAAAGTTATGCAATTCCGGATAACGTGGATAAAAAATTGTTTATTTTTAAATAATGCCAGACAATTAACTCTGTCAAGTTTCCTACAGAAACAAATGAACACCAGTGCAATTTATCTGTGAGATAACAGTAAAAGAAAAATAACTGGAAATACCGAGTAGAACTTCTATTACACGACTTCCACTTATTCATATTTTCTATTATCAGAATGCTTCTGTTATCGAAAAAGACACGTCACTCGGTTTTTATTATAGTTCGTACATTTATAATTTAGAACAAATTTAATTGCTCCAATGTACGTAGACTGATACTGTAGTCCAAGAAAAGACAAATTACATAAGCGAAATATGAGATTATTACTAGAAACGTGTATGACCCATAAACTTTGAAGCAAATGGTTTTTCTTTCATTTTTATGTGCAGTATGTATTTACATATTTGAATTTAATTTCCTTGGAATGTATACAAAATACCTCCGTCAACAAAACTATTGAGAACCCCTTTAGTTCAAAAATTAAAAAAGAAAAAGAAGATTCATTCAATATATTTTAATATATTGTAGTAATTAAAAGGCTTAGATAGAGCCCCCTGGAAATTGGTACCAGGAGCTGCAGACCCCCTCAGAGCTCCCCTTGATATGGCGTTGTTTGTCAAAAAAGTGTTTATCAAAACATTCGTTTGATATATCACTTCACGAAATTTGATATATCACCTCAAAATCAAAAAATTGCACAAAAAGGTTAAATCGACTCTGCTTCAGTTGAAAATCCCACATTTCTAGCAAGCATGCGAATTTGAATGCATATTTTTCTCCTGGCGCCAGCATAAAAGGAGACAAAGACCAGGAGGTGGAAGAACGAAGCTTTGCCACCGCAATACGATATCGCGTTGAAGATTTGAACTTTGCGACGCTGATATCGTAGGTAACTCGAAACTCGACTAGTACTGTTTCGCAATATATCGACGCGAAAGGAAACTTTCCACTATGAGGCCATCCGGTAGGATTTTGCAGAGCTTCGTACTTGCTTGGTTTCGTTCATCTCAATGTGCAACGGATAAATAACTGCGACTCTGCAAAAATAATCGATCCTGCAGAATTCAATCGGGACCAAGAATCATTTTTTTTTTTTATAACGTCAAACGTTGGCGTAACTAAGTCTTTTTTATGGGGTGGGCCAAGTCCACGAAATTTCAGGACCTTAAAATTTTAGAATTTTAGAATTTTAAAGTGATAAAGGATGTCACCCCATATTTGATGGAAAGGGGGACCAAGCTCACCCTGCTCCCTATCTATGTAGTTACGTAGAAAATTACTTTTGATAAAAGTAATTAATTAATATTGTTGGATAATGTTCCGTTAATACCGCTATTCAACATATTCTTAGTCAGGTCATATGAAGTATATGTAGATTGAATTTTATTCATACAAAAAAGATTCCTCGCAAAGTCCGAGACACTCTCACCGAATTTCAATCCTTAGAAAGCCTGTGACACCTTTTTTAGCACTGCGAAACTGATTCATCAATCTCTGACGAAACAATTTTGTACGCATACCGAATTTCATTAGCAGGATTCTATTTAGTGCTCCTAACCGTCACATTACATAAATATTTTATGGTTTAGATATTTGTATATTTGCATAATGTATCATACATATTCTATACATTTATTTTATGAAATACGTATATAATTTTTCCTTATAAAGATTAACTTTGAATCTTCTGAACGGACAGGTACAAATCGTCTTGCAGTTTCATGAAAATCAGTGAAAGTTCAGTGAAATCAGTGAAACAGTATGTTCAAGTAAGATCATAGAATTACATTGAGGAATTTTCCAGGTTTTTTAAAGGAATTATCTTCGAACACACTGTTGTCCATAGGCACTCTATCATCAGGTTTCTTTCACTTTAAACTTTCTTTCCTTTTTCTCATTTGTAAACGTGCCTATATGTAATCATTAAACGCTAAGAAAAAGATATCAACGAATAGTGATGTATACAGGGTGTTCTAGAATTATGGTACCACTCTCAAAGACCTCGTATAAGTACACGTACGTAATGGCTCGTTTATTATTCAATGATGAATCGTCTGGCGATCGACGCGAAAGATAATCGCGGATACACGCGAAAATCGGACAGGATTCTTGTTGGTACGTTCAGGGCGCCTTACTGTCGCAATCGATGTTCTCTCAGTTCGTATATAGGTCGCAAGAAGACAGATGAACAAGGATGACGCAGATGCATGCAAAAAGTCTGCGAGAGAACGTCACGACAAATGTGTTAACCCTTCCTGTACAGAGAACTACTTCAAACTGCAAGCGTGTGTGTAAGTGCATTCTTTGGCCCAGATTCAATGAAATAACCGCACCCAGGGGTAAACATGGTCAAAGCCACCCCCGTACAGCCGCTCATCCTTGAGCCTTGAACTTTCTTCCCTTTCTAGATGCCATTGTATTGTATAACAGTTGTTGTCCATGTTGATCCTTCTTTGGGTCATCTTATATCTGATTGTGCCGTACTTCAAGAAATCAATTCCACTTGGCAGCATTTCGGCCAGTTGGAGTGATGAGGGTTAATAAAAATGATTTGTATGCTTAGGCTTAGTTAGTATTTTTATTTTTTCAGTAGCAATTAGGTACAAAATTTTCAAAATTATAGTGGTTTCCAAGGTTTGGAATTTTTTGACATAGTAAATGGAAGGTTTAGGATAGTGCCTTCTTGGAAAGTAGGGCCCGGGGCTACAACCCCCCTTAAAACCTCTCTTCATCCAGCGCTGAGAATATAGTTTCCCAAGTTTTCTTCATAACTTATATAATTATTTAGTTTATACAGAAACATGAGTCTTAAATTCTGATTTTTTCCTACACTTCTGGGATTTTCCTCCATTATCCTTTTTCCTTACATCTTCACCGAAGAGCGACTGAGACAAGTAATTACATTTATAAATAAGAACGTCTGAAGCATACGTTTTGTCACCTGAACGGCATAAATGAATTCAAAAAAATTTGCTGTATTCCTGGAAATGAATATTTCATATCTCACCGTATCAGAAGGAAGAAAATAAACAGGATAAGAAAACGCGCTGTAACACCGGGAATTCTTGATGCGCGTGTTAAAAAATACATCGATACCAGTTCTTAACCCGTAAAATACCGGAAAGTACAATCTTCGTCGCTTATACAGCACTTATTTGCTGTTTCATATACCGGTCTTTGTGTAAGAGTGCATCTCTATTTAAACACATTCTATCTAGAAATTTTCGATATCTCACCTTCTTCTTTTATTTAAACTCATTATACATTTGATGGCCAATATAGTTATGTTATTCAATACTTACTTTCTGTTAGTCTGTAGACTTTTTTTGGCAACTCTTCTTCCCAAGTACTGAACCAGTCAATAGCACTGCTATCTTTACGCGAAAGAATTAATTAGCACGTGTTATTAACACGTTGAATATCGTGAGGATCATTGGTGACCGACATCATAAATTAGATATATTCCAATAATTAGAAAAAAAACAGCATTAGGTACTTTGGATCGGATTAAGATTTTGGGAGCAATTCGAAAATTGTTACTTTCTAGTTATTTTTAAATTATTCATATTATTTAATATGTGCAATACGTTCTATTCACAAATTATGATAATTTAGTTTAAATGTAGATAGTTATGAGTTTAATACAGATAAAGAAATTTACTTACATTTTGGAAGATCAGCAAAAGTGCGTTCGCGAGCCAAGCCTATCCGGTACAACACGTAATGAAGTATATCATGGGCATAATTTACGATAAAGGAAACGGCATTTGTTTCTTTAACAAGCACGTAGGTATCGGCGATGAGTGATTTACGTCCAAAAGGTAATTCGTTATACGCGTTATTTATTCTACATGGAATACGTGAAGCTGGAGAAACGCGTGTTTTTAATCGATTTAAGCTTTGAACGCGTGGAAACATTTACAAACAAGCAGAAACAATGATGCCCGTCGAAGGTACCGTAATAATTTCACGCAATTTTGTAAATTACATGTCATATGACGGTAAATATTTATTTTTTAAATTAGTCAACTATTATTCGAATTTTTTCTGAACACTCCCGTTCGAACAATAATTGTTGCCTAACGCCACACGTATAAATTATTAAAAGTAAAAATTGCAACATTGCTTAATTTCAAAAGGGTCAATACAACGATACAATAAAAACGTGAATACGAAATTTTTATTTGTACAAATCGTTTGAGTAGCGCGAAAAGACTTTATTAACATCTATTCGCAAAAAATTATTCAAGTGAAAGAATCACTGGCTACAAGGCCGAATTTCGTGAAACGTCTGTGGCACATGGCGCGAACTCACGAATATATGCAATATAAGCACGTGCTGCTGGCGATATTTCACAAAGATAATGTTGTCAAACGACGCGAAAGTAAATCCTGTTACAGTCACGAATCGATATTTTATGGCGTAGTATGACACCATGTTACCATATACGCCATGCTCCAATATTCAAGATGATTAAGTACAAAAAATGCAAAAAATCGAATATGTATTCATATCTACCTTTCTGCAAATTATGTACTATAGGAACATGACTTATACTTTAAACCTATAATCAAAGAGTTAAAATAAAAAAAATGTTCATCTTCATTAGATGGAGACATAACCTCCAAAAAAAGGGGTTCTTTCACCACTTTCGTGGCTCCAGACCATGCACAAAGAGCCAAAACCATAAAGGGTATATAACAACTATTCTCGTCGACGGGCAATCCTTACACGTGGTTAATCGTATCGAACACAAGTGCGTGGTTGGAGTTAACCGAACAGCGTGTATTTCTAATACAAAGGCGCGCAAGTCTTGCAAACGCTATGGCATACGTCCAATCAGGCCCCTTCAGGCCTTCTTATCTTGGGAGGGGACCAGGCCACACGAGGCCCCTCGACCCCCGTTGTACAATGCCACTCAAAAGCATGCGATCTTCTAACGTAACTCGTGCGTAGAAGGTTCTAGAGACGTTATGACCACTAAAATTCCTAGCATGTTTCCTACTCGAGATGAAAATTTCCATTGCATGTCACAGGGTAAATCGAAGAGCATTTATTTTTTATGTCGCCAGATGGTTATCTTATGGTTGGTCTGTAAATTCTATATTCTTCTTCATTCTAATTTTCGAATTTATGATGGGTTATATTTCATTCAAAAATGGCGGCTAGTAACTATAATTCTTCAACTTGGCAACTCTTTTAAATTATTATTCATAACTTCTGCGTATATAATCTCAATGGAATTTATTCCTAATTAAAATGTATTATATCACTGTTCTAATAATAAGAACAATTTGTGTCCACAGCTGTGTTTATTTTTATGACTGCTATCTTTAATATGTTGTTAAATACTGCAGTGTTTGGTTGACTTTTCAGAATGAAATAATAATTTTTAATTCCTACGGATGCTTTATAAATTTATTGTTAGGAATGTATTTTAGTTATCGCGACCAAAAATTCTGCAATAAGAAACCGTACATCGATAACAGTACTCCTGAGTCACAGGATCGAGGAACCGAGATTGTAATTCAAGCTTTATCAAGAAAAAGAACATCACTAAATTCAAACACTATTCTGTTACGAACATTAGGACAACCTTTAGTGCACTTCCACATCTTTTATCAAATGATTGTTCTTTTTATGTATACATAATTAAAATTGCATCAAGTGTCATGTCTTTAGCATTTACATAAAGTTAAGCGCCTTAAATTTTTGTTTCTAAATTTAAGAATTTCTATCTATTGCTTATAGATCTTTTTGTGAATCGAAATTTATCGATTAAATAAACAAGGATCAATTTTGTAGGTAGTGTTCAATTTAATCTGTTGGTGGACACAATCTGGTTTTTAGGCGCGGCTACGAAGCGTCTACAAGACGGTGGCAACCGACTGCTTCAGTGGAAATTTCCATTGCAGTTGGCATGCTGTGTGGTGTGACTGTACAGTCCACCATAAAAGTAATCACTTTTCTTGTTCCATCGTTATACATACATGTAGTAACAGCTGTTTCTATAATGTAAATGAAGGTATTTTTATAGTATAATCATCATTTGTGATAATGAATTTGTGTAAATATTTAAGTCACACTCTAATTGCCAGCGATACTTAAACGCATACTATTTATGTATATCAAATTATTCAACACCCACGTGGCGAAGCACATGGTGTCGTTACATCACTGAGAATTAATGCATAATGTTTAACACCTTTATTTTTAAATTACTTAGCTCTTGCAAAAAATATTATTTTTTTATATTTTAACATTTTGAATCATTTTTCCTTGCCATCGGTGATAAAAATAAATTTTTTATCTTTTCTATTACCACATAAAAAGGAAACAAAAGACCATGCCCTATTTTCCAAATAAATTTTTAAACACATGTCAAAATTTGTGTTAAGCCTGTCAGATCTATGTTCTAAATCTATAATTTACTTGCACAAAATTATAAAGCATGCTACGTAGGATACGCACATTTCTTTTTCTTTTACGGTCTATATATAACCCATTAGCAACTCGCCCCACATTACAAAACTACTTTTACGTTTGCCTGACAAGCTACAATGGTAACAAAAGGGTTAAATTTACGAATTTAAATTTTCGCTGTGGTGGTATTCCCCAAGTTAAAAGCACAGACGAGATGCAAAACAGAGCAATCACCTTATAGAATTTCGTGTCTCACAATCTAAAATATCGACATTGCCCAAAACCTCATTTTTGTCGGCTTTTCTGAGACGCACTCTATGATTTAGAAAGATAATTTTAGGAACTACATCAGGTTAAAATCACTGGGCTATACCGCAGTTCACCAGAGTCCATAACTGCGAAAAGACCACTTTTCGTTCTTCGCGCTTCTCCAGTGCGCATCTTCGCCCTGATTGGCGATACTCCCAAACGAAGTGGAAAGCGATTAGCAGAGAGCTCGCTGCGTTCCCCCACCATCTTCCAACCTGCGCGTCGCAGTTATGGACTCTGGTGAACTGCGGTCATGAATGATCGATAGATCGCACTGGTTGGTAAAGAAAAAAAAAGAGATTCGAAGGACATCTTTCAACACTTCAGTCTTCCCTAAACATCGAAAAAGTTCTCCCTGTTCCAACTCCATTTTCTGAGCTTCTCCACCTTTCCCAAAATAGACCAACGTATTCATCGGTCTTACAACGGAGATAAAGTCGAAAATTTAGACTGTTCTTCGGAAAACCATCATGCTCTGATTTAGTTCAAATTTTGCAAATAAGCTCCTTTTTGCGAAAGGAAACATCTGGGAGAATGGTTTTTGGCGACTCGATAAAGATTTTTTTACCATTTTGATGACATTTCCTACCTTCCTGACGGTCGATTCTTCTGAAAATGATGTATTTTGAAACTATTTGTGTTTTGTAAAACAATTATTTTTTCCGGATCGCCAAAAACCATTTTCACAGATATTTCCTTTTGCAAAATGGAGCTTATTTACAAAATTTGACCTGGACCAGAGCATGACGGTTTACCGAATTTTCGCCAAAATTTGTCTTTTTCTATTGAGGTGGTAGGAAATGTTTTTAATTCTAATTCCCACCACTAACAGCGCTGTGATAGAATGTCAATCCTAGTTGGTATAGTAGAATGTGATACGAAAATGGTAGAAGTATTTTACCCTGCGCCTCTCATCTGTCTTCCCTAACTGTAAATTACTTATGCTTCATTTCATTTTAATTACTGATAGCGCGTAGGAAAATTCATTCTATTTGGCACGTAATATTTAAATTACATTTTAGCTTATCTCTTTGACTGTGAAAGGAGCTTTAAGAAGAGGAACTTAGAAATGCGCCTTGAAATCTATCTGTAGGGCGTGACAGAAATAAAATGGCTGTAACTACAGCACTAATCGACAATGTCAAGTGATACAGTGGCACAACACTTGAATACTGTTAAATATATTAATAATTTCTTATAAATTCAGCATACATATTTTACCCACTCTAATTCAAAAATTTGTTGTATCTAATCATGTTAAATGACGTACCAAAAAAATTGTTGCGAAGCTCGGAAACCACTGAGGTACGTTTACGAAAGTAATCATATTTCTTGCTAAACTAATAAGTTGAGAATTGAAATTGATCTACCAGCAACGATAAATGTGGATATTATTTTTCGTTTATTTACAATATTATTTTGTTAATGTATACATCTACATACATCAATATCAGAGAATGCGATACGTCGCTTAATTTTGATAAATTTCCACTGTGCGTTCCAAATTTCACCGTTTCCATCATTCATTCCATCTTTCCCGTTTCCTTTTCTTTCATAATTTATTCTTGGATTTTTTCTTTTTTTCATAATAGAACATCTGTCATGTAACATTATTATTTACTTTATTACTTTGTCGATTGTTTATTTGCAGACACTTAATTTTAAAAGTAAATAATATACCTGCTACATTTTCAAATCGTTATCGTCCCTCTAACGGCGATTCTGTGTACTATCGCCTGTTGTAAACGAAGTGCGGGAAATATGATTTAAAATTCAATGGAATGTAGTTAAAGACAATGCATTGTAAAATATTTTCAGGCTGATGTTCGTGAAGATGAGGAACAAACAAAGAGGTTTCAAGACATCATCGACCTGCTTTCGGTGGCAGGGTATTTTCGAGCTAGGATAAAAGGTTTATCGAATTTTGATAAGGTATGTATATGATGTACATTCTTCTTTTTATGATTATACTAAATTAATATTTTCAGGTAATCGGTGGGATGACTTGGTGCATAGAATCTTGTAATTTCGATGTAGATATTGATTTACTATTTCATGAAAATCTTACGATAGGTCAAAAAATGTAAGTCCGAGCGAAAAGCATGATTTGAAATATCCAGTACCCTGTGCAAAGCATCAGTATTAATTTATACAATAACTTTTAGATCTCTGACTGAAAAAATAGTTGCCATGTTACCTAAAATGAATTGTCCATATCGAGTAGAACCGCATCAAATTCAAGGTTTAGATTGTATTCATATCTTCCCTGTTATTCAAGTAAGTAATTTTTATTTTTAATTCATGATTCTTGGTTTTTAAGAACTATTTGAATAATCATACAGATTTCAGTGGCTGGTGAAACGGTCAATGGAAACGCGAGAAGAAACAGCCGATTTTGTCCGATCGTTTGCTTTAAATCAGTTTCATAAAAGACATTCCTTTTCGGAGGATCCGGGTGCAACGAAAGCAGCTAAAGAAAATCTGATAAAAAACATTCACTTGGTGAAAGTATGCTACATTGTTAGGAAACGAATTCTTAAGTAATATCCGTAATAATTAAAGTTATTAAATTCTTTTTATAGAAATCGTACGAACCTCGACGCCTTTTCAAGTATAAAGGCGACTCTGCCCGAGACGAATCTACTAAATTTCTAGGCACTGTTTTAGAATACGAAGCGCCTTTATATTCTAAAAACATCACTGCATCGTCGCCCGAAACTGTTTCTGCTAGCGATTCTAAAGAAGATAAAAGTACAAAAGAATTAAAAGAGAAGGTGAAAATAAAACATGTTTGACATATACAATGCAAAATTTTATTTTTTCTGTACAGTGCCAACACCGTCGCTTAAAAAAAAATTGTATAACTTAAAAAAAAATATTTTTATCTAGGAAAACACCGAACAAGTAGCCGGAAATTTGACTGCCATCGAGGAAAGTTCGGTAAGCAACCATGCTTAATAAACATTAAACTTTAATTATATGAGTTTATGTAATTTATGTAGGCGCGTTTAAACGTAACCGCAGTAGGAAACATTGTTGGTATTCAAGCTCAAGAGATTGCCAAAGCAGCGGAAAAGTATGCAACGATGTCGATTTCTGAAACGGAGGTAAATTGATCTGGCATTTATACGAATTATAGGTGTACTCTTAATTAATAATTTGTTAAATACAGGAAAGTAAAAGTACTAACGCGGCAATAATCGCACTAGAGAAACAAAAAGCGGCACTCCAAAATAGATTACGAAAATTGACGAAAGAGAAAGAAGGCTTAACTGCTAAGCTTGCAGAATCAACTGAAAAATTGAACGAATCTCGTGCGAAGCGACAAGCTATTGAGAGTTCGTTGAAGAAGGCGCAGGAAATGGGAATCAATGAAAACGATAGGCACTTATTTTTATAACTTTACGTGTAGTATATTTGGTATTGAATTGAAATAATTTTATTTTGATTGTTTCTTTAGCATTTACAAGCGTTTGGAAGAACTTCTTTTAGTTCACGATGGTTTGAAGGAGCAGGAATATAATTTTCGGGAGCAGTGTAAATCCGATTTGAATCTTCTGCGAGGTAAACTACAAGAAACTGAAAGTGGTACTTCAGAAGAGGAAGAGGATCGGCTGAAAGAGTACGAGGAACAGAAAGAAGCAGTTACGAAAGCCAGGTTACAATTAGCCAAGAAGAATAGAGCTATCGCTTCTTTAACCAGACAGCTCGACGATGTTCCTGGTCGTTCCGAGCTTACTCAATATCAAAGACGATTTATGGAGCTGTATAATCAAGGTTAATCGAATCTATTTTTACTTAACACTGTTCGATTATTTAGCGTGTTAACTAAATGTCTTATCGTTTAAATTGCAGTTTCGGCCAAACATAAAGAAACAAAACAATATTACACATTGTACAATACACTTGATGATACGAAACTTTATTTAAGCAAAGAGTTATCGTTGTTAAATTCCATTCAAGATAATTATAATGAGTGAGTAATTCGTGAACTTGGTATTTGTTATTTAATGATAAAACATTTTCGATATATTTTTTTGTTTTTATCAGAGCAATGGCATCAGCAAGTGGCAAGGAACAATTTCTTAAACAGTTCGAAGCGATCGTTGGAGGCGTAAAGCGCAATAAGGCGAAGGTAAGAAACATTTCTTTTTCATCAATATATTTTATAAGAATCTTTATTTTCTACGTACATCAACATAGAGTAACATTCAAAGATTGAAATGCATTTCGTTGAGAATATATGAATGTTAATAATTATATTAGTTTTTATAGTCTGATAAGGGGATTATGTTTTATGTAGGTGGAAAAACGATGCGCGGACGAGAAAAATAGAAGAGATGCTCTTAGCCGGCAATTGGTCACGCTGGTAGAGCAACAACGTAAATACGTTGCTGCGGTCAGGCAACTTACTATTGAATGTCGTAAAAATGAGGCCTTGCTCGCTCAACTACGTGGTCCGTAAATATATATATATATATCATTTCCGTTTAGCTGAAAAAAAGAATGTAACGAATCCTCGTATTTTTGCTTTGATTACTTCCATCAAAGTACATTAACGCGCAATATTAAAATATGTTAAAGGAATGGATGCATCATCCGAGCGGAGTAATTGCGCTCAACGTTAAGAGCAAGACTGCGAGGAACAAGCGAGCTAGCGGTAGTTTCTATTTATATTTGCCCTGTACATATGTATAAGTGGGTAATATATATCAAATATTTCTTGTTTTTTTAGATACATATTCGCGAGGATGAGATGGTTTTATGAAATTAAAGAATGTGATATGACATGGTACTGCCCCTTCCTCCCTGTTTGTTGTAATATTTCTATCAGAATATCGCATAAACTTATTGAATGGTGTGGTTTTTCATTTATCTTATACATTTTTCATGCATATATTAATTTTTTTGCGAAGACGCACTTTTGATTTTTGACAGATCTACAACTGATATTAATGTATGACATTACAAAAACATGTTCAAATGTTGTACGCGTGATTAATGCGACAACCGCAGCTGCATACATGATTTAAAATAGGACCTAAACTACCGAAGTCACATGATACTCGCGTGAGTCGTACAACATAGGTAAAACATGCATAATATATGCACACCTTCGGGCAGCAATTTTAGATTGATAATAGATTGCTATTTGCCGCCTGTCCGTTTTCCCTTTCACGCTCGACGAGTCCGCGTCTTCCTGGTTGCACCGTCAGAGCCCTCTTCGTTCGTTACTTTATATTGAACTATCGCCATTGTTCCTCTCACAGACAGGGGCTTATGTGTTCATGTGTCTTTTTGTCTTTCCGTGGATCTATCGTGACCATTATCAGTATACGTTGATCAGTGATTTTTTTTTTTTGTAGCGTACTTTAGGATGTAGTCAGACCTAGCGCGACGTTTAGTAACGACAAGTAATATGACAATCGCATTGGGTGGAAAAACTGTCTATTAGACTCTGTTCCTTTCAAATTAAAGGAACATGTGCTATCTCTAAGGTGGCTTTTAATGTGATTCATATGAAAGTATTGCGTGTAAAATGGCAAAAGACGAAGGAGATGACCTCTTGCCGGATAAGGACGCAGCGAAGGGATTTTATGCGAAATATGAACCCAAAGAAATCCTTGGAAGGTTCGTCGTGATATTTAAAGAAAAAGAACATAGCGTACTATTTTTATTGGTTCGAAGAATATGCTTCTATGATAGATATGTTCATGTTTATATTATTAGATCTTTGGGTATTGCAATCACAATAAAACGAATAGAGGAATTCATAGTCTCACACATACAAAAACTAACCTGTGCAATTATATAATTTAATGAAATTAAGTATTTGATAGTTTGTTATATATTAATGAAATAAAATTTGAAAAATAACAAAGGGTAACTTAACATGAAACACAAAGAAAGTACCTACGTATGAATAAACAGCCAACAATACGTATTGTATTTCGTCGCTGTTTACAAATGGTATATTTTAAATGATTCGTAAATTTAAAGCTATTTGACTTGGCTGAGAAAATTATTAATTCTATAATTATAGAAAATTCAAATTTCAAATTTCAAATTAATATTTATCACGAATTAAATGATTCTTTAACATTTACAGAGGAATATCTTCCACTGTTAGAAGATGTATAGAAAAAGAAACAGGTATAGAATATGCAGCTAAAATCATAGATATTAGTAATGAAACTAATGAGGATGGACATACTATGAAAGATGCTACATTACAAGAAGTACATATTCTACGTAGAGTAGCTGGTCATCCTTATATTAGTAAGTCTTATAATAGATTTTTTTATGCAGAAACATTTATCTGCTTAATTTTGTGCATAAAAATATGTTATAATTATTCCAAGTGTAATAAGTGTTTCCTATTTTTCAGTTGAACTACATGATGTCTTTGAGTCCAGTACATTCATATTTTTAATATTTGAAATTTGTAAGAATGGAGAATTGTTTGACTACCTCACATCTGTTGTTACTCTTTCTGAGAAAAAGACAAGATATATCATGAGACAAGTTTTTGAGGGAGTTCAACATGTACATAATCAAGGAATAGTACACAGAGATTTGAAACCAGAGAATATATTACTTGATGATAATTTAAATGTAAAAATAACTGACTTTGGGTTTGCTAGAATGTTGAAAACAGGAGATAAATTATATGGTTTGTAATCATTTTACAGAAGCAGTCATGTATTACATATTAAATCACAATTATTTTTACCATTCTTTAATAGATCTTTGTGGTACTCCGGGGTATTTGGCACCAGAAGTACTTAAATGCAATATGTTTGAAAATGCAGAAGGCTATGGTCATGAAGTTGATGTGTAAGTTAATAAATTTTCTGTATATGTGTACATTAGTACAGCATTGGAAGACAAAAAATTAGCTGTGCTGATAACAAACAAATATTATACCATGTTTTTAGATGGGCCTGTGGAGTAATTATGTTTACATTATTAGTTGGTTGTCCCCCTTTTTGGCATAGAAAACAGATGGTCATGCTTAGGAATATTATGGAGGGAAAATACTCATTTACGTCACCAGAGTGGGCAGACATAACAGGTAATTATTATTGTGAAGATAGGAAAATACTAATTTTCAAAGTATAATTGCCTCGAAAGTTGATCGTGGCTCCGGACCGATAGTGGGCAGCTTTCAACAGGCCTCAAGCAGTAGCACCAAATTATGTCCGCGTATTACATTTGTATATTTTAGATACTTAACTCCAGAAGCTCATCCATGAAACTTGTTCTAAGAACTGGTGAGGATAGCAGCGGTCAACTTTCGCAGCACTTCTATGCACGAAATGAATGTATGCTTAATTAATATAACGCATGCCTTAATATGCATCATTTTCAGAGTTTTGTTTGTAATTCTTTTTCAGTGTCAAATACTGTATTTTATCAAATAACTATTGCCTTAGACATATAATTTTTCTTTCTTTTACTTTATGTATAATTAAAGTTCTTACACCCGCTACATCATAATAAACGAATATAACAGTTTCCAAAACAATTAATACTAGTTGAATAGCAAAACTTTTGTAAAATGTCCCAACCTGTGCAAGACACAGACCTAAAATTTTAGGTGGAATTTATCATTGAATATTAGTGATGCACAAGCATGAAATAAAACCCACGGTAATATCAGAAAAATATTGTCATCTTGAACATTCATCTATCAAAGATATAGCATCTTGATGTGAGCTGCTTCATAGAGGGAAAATATATTGAAGGTAAGAGTTGCCATTAACAAATCTTCGAACGTGATGTGCATTCTTCTAACTAAATAGGGTATCATAACGTATATGTTTCTTTTTGTATGTTATAAATTTTTCATTCTAAATGAAAATATTCCGCATAAATTCCTAAATGTTTACGAATATTTATAACATTTAGCTTTTTAATTGTATTTTCAGAGGCCCCTAAAGATCTGATAAGAAAGCTACTAGTTGTTGATCCCAAGAAAAGGATTAGTATTAAAGATGCTCTGGAGCATTCGTTTTTCCATACTGTGGTAAGTGCTTTAGTTAATAATTTTAAAATTATATTTACAGATAGAAGCAAAAGTAAAATAGCACATGACTGAAACATTTATCACTTTATGTAATTTAAAAAGGAACTGTACCATATTTATTATAATTTTATGTTTTTTATTTGTTTGCTTTATATGTTTACTTTTTTATGTTTACAATAAAACATTCTGGCTTTTGTAAAATATCGAATGTTATTTTTCACACTTTTGTTTAATATCGATTTAAGAAAATGTACATTACTAATCTGGAAATGGTTTGACATAAAAGAAAGAAGGAAGGAGGTGAAGCAGATCTTAATATCGTGATAATTGAAAAATTGTTGGAATTGCAGCTGTGGGATCAAGACATCGCTCCTCTAAAACGTTCTCTATCAACTAATTCGCGACGTCTGAGTAGGATTTCTCAGTTAGCTTTGGTAAATTATTTTTATTTTTATTTTTATTTTTTATTTTTATTTATCATTAAATGTGAGTTCCAGTTTTTATATAAAATATGTAACAATTAACATTTTGATCTTTAATAACGTTTTAAATTAATCAGGTATATGTACATTTTGTTTCATGTTTTTATTTTGTATTTTTATTATTCTACATCAATATTATTATCTAAGGTTTAAAAATTGTATATAATATTTTAAAAAATGACTGCATGAGTAATACATAAAAGTGATATATTAATATGATGCATGTTATTGTACAGAATTAACATACAAGTTTAATGTTTCAAGCTTCATATTTTACATATTAACTTATTCCTCATTGGTCTGGTGCTTCTGTGTAAACTTTGCAAAATTATTTGTGAAAATTCGTCACATAAAAAATATGAAAATGACTTTAATTCTGTACATTCTGATCTACTATCATTATTCGTGTCGTTTTCGTTTTACTGTATACATTCTCTTTGCCATATTTAATAGCACTGTGCAGAAACTGTGTAGCAAAAATATAAGATTTTGTATTGTATTTAAATATTTTACGAGTTTTTATCTGATGTTATACTTTCAGGAATTGAAAGCAAAATCGTTTGACGCAAGGAAACGATTCCAATTAGCAATCATTTGTGTTCGCGCAGCAGTACGTATTAAACGACTTCATATAACACCTGAGCCACTTTCAACTCAAGTGGCATCTACTGATCCTTACCGGATAAAAATTTTACGGAAGGTATTATTCAGTTTTTCATGATTTATTAACAATATAAGATTCAGGTATATAATATGGATTAAATCATTTTATAAATTAATAACCAAGTAGCGCATAATTTTATTTGCAGGTCATTGATGGTTGTGCGTTCAGAGTTTATGGTCATTGGGTGAAGAAAGGCGAAGGACAAAATCGAGCTGCTCTATTTGAAAACACGCCAAAGACGGAACTCAAGCATCTTTATGTTAGTAATTTGAGCAGATAACCAATGCTTTTCTAAAGCATTATCTAGCTAAATTGTTAATTCTTATATTAGTTACATTTACAGTATCTAAGAAAAATATCCAGTACGAAAAGATGAAAAAATAACTTATAAAAAAAAAGAGTGATACGTATATAGTACTCTTTTTGGGTTTGATTATTACATGAATAATTGTTTAAACTTTTTTTTTCTAGCAATTATAAAGTATTCTTACATTTTTTGTCATCGGATTTTTGCGATATCACGTGGTGAATCTTGAAATATATTCATTGTTTTATACGTTGTTGAAGACAAGCATTGATTAGATCATTTAGTTTATAAATTTGTTGCCAAGTTGAGGGGGTTTTAACGTAGTCTAATTTATTGTTTTGAAACATAGTGATGCTCAATAAACGTAAGTTACATCCACTATTAAAAAAAAGTTCTAAACTGTGAACAAGTTTTTTTTTTATTAATATGCTATAAATCATTAGCATCGCACCCTTGGAGTGTACTTTGTGTCTAGATAAAGTATTATATCAAAACAGTTTGTAAAACTATTTAAAATTCGTAATGTGTTTCTTTACAGTATTTTGCGCTCTTTTCATAGCACAATATAAGAAATAACTTATTTTCAGAATAATTTAATAAGTTTAACAACTTTTGCATGTGCTAAATAAGAAAATAAGACTTACAACAAGTATATACGAAATATAGATGCTGGTGCTCCTCGTACGTACAAACATAACGCGCTATGACCTAAATGTAGGAAATTTTTCGGTTCCATGACTTTTATGTTTGTACGTTTGTATAAAATATTCTCGCTAGTGTAAATAAAAGTCATATAATTTATTACAAATCAGCAACACATAAGAAGTTTGTACTAATCTTTATTACAATATATTCTTGATATTTTGCCACCTCCGATTAATATTATTGGTACAAAGCTGAAATTAAATAATCAATAATAAGTGTAATGAGAAAAGGTCTAGTGTAATCCAGAAATCATATAATTTTTACGAAATTTATCAAGAATATATGTATAGTACAAAATTTTAAAAACTTTATAGAAAAATTCAACGTATTAAGTACGTGAAATTATAAATTTATTAAAATTTGTATTGTTGAAGTAATGTATTCCATAGTAATATTGTTTACTAAGTTCTGTATGTAGATTGTAGTATACGTTTTATGCAAATTCTAGTCATATTTTGTACTGCTGAATTTGTTTTAGATTATAAAATATGAAAAAAAAGCAAATGTACGAAGTTCATTTTTCTTAAAATAATAAAATAATTGTTACATGCTTTCGAATAATTTGAAACAACTTAAAATAAATCAAACTTAATGCAGTGTTTAAACGGTTTTAGAAAGTAATTAACACATGTAAATGTTTTAATCAATCCCTTTATAAACAGTATACAGATTTTGTGCACACATACACGTATACATACATAAAATATTTTTGTCATTTCCCTGTAGAAAAATGATATTTACTTTTTACAATAAAGCTAAATTTTATTGTCAGCTGCAAAGTATTTATATTTTGTATACTTTTAATAAATTTCAATTTATGTTAAGTGCACACAAGGTTGTATATTCCATAAATGTCCGTGTGTAATTTTTACTAATGTGTTATTTATGGTACTTGTATACATAGCGATAATCTACTGTTAAAAGAGAATTATTTTATTTTGAATTTTAGTTATTCAACCTGTGTTATTCAAGTTTTAAATTTAATTTGCATTTTTTTTGTCTATTATTCATCTTTTGATGAAAATACATTATAAATACATACAAATTTAATAATTTTCTTATAGTTTTGTAATAGCAAAACCAACGTCCCATTTATTTTTTAAATTAAGGTAAACTAAATAAAAATAATTAGTTTTCGAAAAAGTGACGGGACGTAGTTTTGGCGCGCGCGCAAAAGTAAACAATGAAATGTATGGTTGTATATCCGTAGAAGTGGCAACAGCGTACAGCTCCCGATCCATGTGACAGAGAAGGAACGTGACAAAAGGTGGCAGAGGGTGACGCCGCCGAGATCGGAGTGAGTGTTTGCCCGGGCGAGCCGGGTGTCGGGTGTGCTGTGTACGATTGTCGCGATATTCGTCCGTTCTGGCGTCCACCGGAAGGTAAGCCTACGCGCAAATGATATTGGTTGGCTTCGAAATCTTAATTTAATACGTTTTTCATAATGGTACGAAAGAAAACTTAAGAAAATCGCGAAAAAAGTGTACCAACTAACGAGCAATATACAGCAGCTCGACACTTCTCTTACACGCCCAGCGGAGTGCTGCGTCACATGGGCTGCGTTCATTGGTCGATACAGCCAGGTGACGTCATGAACCGCGCTCTGATTGGTCTATACCTCGGGGCCTAGACACGTGAATCGTGGCCAAGCAAGCATGGCTGTTGATGCGCAGTGGTTAGCACTTGTAAAATGTTTCTGCCACGCGCTAGATCGATCAGGTTATAACCGTCGTGTACTGTGAAACGTCGTGAGATCGTCCGCTGTTAAAAAATTTACGAGTGGTTCGTGATTTTCTGCATGTGTTGGGTGTTTGACAGCGAAAATATCGCAGAAATTCTTGCAAGAAATTGATTTCTACCGTGGAAGTGGGTTTTCAGCGTGTTTTCATTGTGACCGGGATACAATCGTGGCATACGTGTAAGTTTCTGATTATTTTCTATGCATTTGTCGCGTCACCACGCCCGTTTAAAAGTCTTCAGAGAACATTATCTCGTCAGGACTGTCGCCTATTTAATTAACATGTGTATAGGTGGTTGCGTGGCGTGTTTTCCGTGCCATAATAGACCCAACCAATCGCACGGTACTTCAGCTGATGACGTCACATTATCGCGACCTCCTATTGGCCAACGATGCGTGCGTCGCCCGTCTAACGTGTGTGTCGCTTTGTCAGTTTAAGGAGCTCGTTCCGTGTACAGTACGATTCTTGACTTTTCGTACTCTTCCAGCCTCTCTTTTTACCAACTTGTCTCAGTGCATCGTTCTTCCTTCCTATTTTTGCATGGTTGCGCGTACCACGGAATGCGATTGTGTCCGACTCGTGATTGTGGTACGCTTTCGCGATTACGTTGCCCGGGATATATCTACTTTTCAAATCAGCGGCGGAACCTCGTTTCTCTGCTTCGCCTTTCCCGCCTCTGTCTCGTCAACCTTTTTTCTTCGCTTACTGATTTCTCGGACACAGCGCAGACGATTTTCTATCCGCTGTACACGCTTGTATTTGCGAATACGCTCTTGCGCGTACGAACGCCACGTAACGACTCTCGTTCCTGTTTTCGATAATATATTACGAGAACAGTCAAACTAATCCGACTCACCTAAATGCGGCGATGCCTTATAAAGCTGTATATTATTTTGTATTCCTATGAACTGTTTAATTACTTCAAACGTAACAATTACCAATATAAAATAATATTTCATTACTTTTAATTTAAACACATTTTTATGCCTTTTGAAATTATTTTTTCAGTTTTAAATAATTTTGCATATCCTTATAAACTTTAATTTCAGTGTTTTTATTTATATTATAAAAATAAGTTGTTTACAATAATTAAACAATATTGGAAGAATATCTGTAAACATGTTGATTTATTTTATTAATTTACTGTCAAGTAAATTAAACATTTAGACAATTCGTCTTAAAAACATATAATATTAAGTAC
The DNA here is from genome assembly GCF_051020975.1 of Osmia lignaria lignaria. NCBI lineage: Eukaryota > Metazoa > Arthropoda > Insecta > Hymenoptera > Megachilidae > Osmia > Osmia lignaria. The sequence continues at coordinate 7,643,923 of NC_135033.1, read as the reverse complement.
GCATCCGTCGAAATTTCTTTTTTGAATTCATTTACAAATCTACTCACAACAGGAGATAGGTCTTTCACAAATATTAGGATATGTTCCATGAAGAAAATTGGTTGGTTTTGCGGTTTACTTTCTTTTTTGACTGTTAGATTGTTTCCAGTAATCAGAACTCAAGATGCGTGCTAATGCTCTGCGCTCCAGGAAAGCGCACGTTGCGCTTGCGCATCTCCTACGTGTGGTATTACGAAGACGGTACGTGGAAGGGGATCAAGCTTCCCGCGCGACTGCGTTACGTCACGCGTACGTCACGTGACGTATACTCAAACACCGGTCGTGTCCGTACCGTCTGCAGTTCTGTTCGGGCAAGCTAATATTGTCGGACAACAAAGTTTTAAACAATTCGAAGAACAATCATGTAATCAGTTCGTTGTTAAATAATCCAAAGGCAAACGAGAGAATGCGACATGTATAAATTTTCCACGGTAACGAAATTTATGCATCCCGTGACGTAGATTAGTATTATACCATATTCGGTATCTGTCCTATTTCTTTATAGTGCACCCAGTGTTTTTCATTCAATATAATCCAGGATTCATAAAATCAGTGCAATTATTTACACGATTACGACCTTTTCTCTCGCGTTTGCCAAGGTCGACAAATTAAGAACTGACGGTTACTCCGTTCCCCCCACTCTCTCGTCGACATCGACACCGTGGTCTGGTGCATTTTCAGTATAACAGAATCGTTCGTTCTTTTTTTTTGTTCGTACACAGATTGCCACCCGCGGCTGGCAGCAGCAGAAAAAGAGGAGGGTTGAGACACGAGAACGGACTCTCGACTTCTTCGTCCTCGCCAGCCGGCGACGGGAATCGACGGTCCGATCGCAGAGTCTCAATCTCCCGAAGGATCTTAAAGAGGAACAAAGTTCGTCGTGGAGCGAGTCGGCAACGTCAGGATGAGCCTGGAAACGTTGCTGGAAGCAGCGTGGTTCGTCGAGCAGCAGGAGAAAAAGAGGGAGCGCCTTGCAAGCAGCTCTTCCTCCTCCTCCGATTATCCGCTCGCTGTCGCTCCCCACTCCAACCATCACAACTCCAACGAGCCACGTGGTGAGTACCACGCGCCACTTTTCGACGATCGTTCACGATACGTATGAGTAATATAGAATGGCACAACGCGTCAGATTGCGTTTTCAAAATCTTCCATCAGCTTGATGCTTGTCCAGTGTACAGACGAATGACGTTCTTAACACGTTGAATGCCGCGAGGGTCATCGGTGTCTGGCACCGTAAATTTAATATAATCAAATAACCGAAATAAAAATAATTTGACGAAAATTCTAAAGTAGCATCAATATTACGTTAGTAAGTGTAAATTGAAAAATGGAAGTATAGAATACTAAATAATTATAATTACAGAGTGCTGTACCAATTTACGCTATATCAGAATTCATTAGAAAAAATCAAGCAATTTAAGTTTTGGTATAGGACTGTATCTTGCGTTTATTTGATCTTCAGAAATTATTATAAAATCAATTATTACTGGATAATCAATTATTTAAAAAAAAGTTTTGTTGCGACGTGTGAAATGAGAAACACTGCAGTGTACATGCGAATAGCACGCGATGACCCACGCGTTCACCGCCTCCAAATTAGGTATGATTTCCCTCGCAACAGTGATTCTCAGACACGTTGGCGGTCTTTTATGAGACGCATAGTGGAAAGTTCCATGAAATGTCCAGTCTGTGCACAATGTGCACCAATTTTTTGTATTCTATTTCAATTTATCGATCCGCTATAATAAAAGGTCGTGTTTGAATTGGTTTTTCTTGATCACCGTATAGTACTTAGCAAGATAACGAAGGCGCGTTAGAGAAAACTCCTTGACACGATAATAATCGAAAAACAAATCGATCGATCCCACAGAGGAGATTGTCGTTGTGTTCCTTTGATTCCCGCGTTTTCCCAGGTCAATGACTCAACCGGCCGATCCTGTAAAGCGAGTCTTAACACACACGAAAGAGTTCGTGAACACGAAACGCAATGACTGCACGCTACTATGCCATCGGTCTCTTTCTCTAAGATTACATTAACTTTTCTAATCAAATGATTTCTGTGATAATTTTTTCTTTTTAAATTTGATTACGCTGCCCCAGGGTGAGCAGACTTAACTTTTCAATTTTCCGCTTTCCAATTGACAAACACGGAGGGTCTCTGTTCGAATGATTTTCTCGGTAATCGAGGTATATCTCGGATCGTTCCATCACAAATTGATTAAACGTTATCTAGTCTCGTCGAAGTCGAAGGTTTCGTTCGCGGTAACATCGGTTTGTGAAAGTGTATCGCGATCGACAAGCCGCAACGCGAAGTGTTTACAACTTTCAAGGAGATAGAAGGTTGAAAAGTCAAGAAAAGGTAAAAGTGGAGGGGATAGGAGAGCGAACGATTTAGTAGTTGACCGTATGCATCGAATTTCCCCTTTGGTCGTCGATCCGACGTGAAGCAGCCATCAGTAACGTGCACGTACAGTCGCGTGCAACGTTGGCTTCCCGCGGTTAAGGGGAAATGTAGAGGAAGGCGTCCCACTCCTTGTTTGACTCGCTTGTATTCTTTTAAGAGCGAGGCTAGGAGAGGTTAGCCTTCTCCCACCGCGCGCCCAACTCCAGAGACAGGGGACGAGTGGTGGGGGATCGTTCTCCTTAGTTCCCCTCCACCAAGGGAAACCTATGTTGCACATGGGTGTACAAGGGCCACTAAGTACGTATAAAAGCGAAGAGACAGTAAAGGATGGCGGAAGTTAGGCTTAAATAGAAGCATGTAGAAAGATTAAAGTGCGTTTCCATTGTAAATAGTTTATGATCAATATATAAATTGATATTTAGAAGGACCAAACTGCCCTCCTTGGTTAAAATATCCAACAATGTCGATCACAGGATTGTTATAAAAAGTTTTTAAGGATTGTTCATGAACTATTTGTTGGTGAATACGCACCTTTAGGTCACAGCGGAGAACGGAGGATTAGAGCGGCGGTGGGGGGTGGGGACAATATCGCTTTTGGAGGGGTAACGATGGTGACCGTGGTGCTACGGTGACGATGGTAGGAACGAACCTGGATACTATAAGGTAGTGGGGAATCAGAGGACCCCCGGTCACTGACTCTAGAAACTACGACAGCTTTTGTGCTTCATTCACGAGCGCGCCACCTACTCGTGCGCGAGCGTTATGTTTGCCAGCGCGTTCTCTTCCTATCTCTCTTTGTCTTGGTAATCTCTCTGTATCCTTTGTAACCGAGCGTCTCTCCCTCTCTCTCTTCCACTCGGTGAACCACCTCCTTTGTCTCTTCGCTAGTGTCGTTTACTCTCGTTATTTCCCTCGTAGGCTTTTTCCATCATTATCACGCACGCATCTGATTTGTCCCGCGACTCGTTCCGATCAGTACAGCAATTTTCGTGTGGTGGTGCACTGCACACGGTACACAGAACCAGCCAGTGGACAGTGGCATCATTGCCCATGGTGGGAGCGAGGGGGAACGGCAGGGTGGCGAGGGAGGGAGGCGCGTAGGTAACACGCGAGGTGCATTGTACGTTCGCGGAAGGAAGGTAGGCAACAAAAAAATACATACGATACAGGTCAGATCGATCTTCCCGTTTCGTGGGTTCGTGCGCGTCGATGCGCGGCCGAACGATTGTGTCAGGTGGGCTGGAAAACGCGTATCCGATGCGGATTAAATTTGCACGCCACTTTTAAATAGGCTTCACTGTAATTCACATGACTGGCAAATGCAAGAGATGTAAGCAGCGTCGATTTTCAAAGGGAGATCTGAGGGAAGCTGCTGAAAATTAGATTTTGTTCGACATAGAACAAAAATTGTCGAGATTTATTCTATAGATAGGGAATAGGAGTACAATTATTTTTCCGTTGGACAATTTTCCCTGTAGGTCTTGATGAAACCTTAAAGGAAGGTGAATATACACGTATCGAGAGATCGATCGTCCGTTTTCACGGTCACGCACGTCTATGCGCACGGTTCAAATGCGACACGAGGTGGTAAAGGTGTCTACCTGATATGCTTCGATTTTGTCCCCACAGTTTAATCTTTTCATCGGTGACGCTATCAGGGAAACCTTTGTTATTTAATGGATTAAAACAAACTGATCAAAACCACGTACGTTAATTTCCGCAGGATGTCATTGAAATAAAAATATGTGAAAAATATGCTTGAATTTGTGAGAAGCAAGTTGGAGTAGATCAGTAGAACTTTAAAGTGGAAAACTCGGTACTGGTTTCGTACACAAACTCGATCGTAATACGGATGATTTAAACGTAATTCGCTCCCTATCTCCGCGCATCCGGTCTGTTACCGCGTTGCGCGTGCTCGCTGGCACGGCGGTGCGTGATATAACAGGCAATGCGCGTTAAACGATAATTTAAGTCCGTCTATCGTGTACTTAAATGATGCTTTACAATTCACCTTTACAACTTCATAACATGCGCGTGTTTCGCCTGATGCGAGTAATTGAAGCGCATAAATCCGACCAAAAAAGGCTTATCTAGATGCGCGTTCGACCGATTTAATTTTCCTCTACGTACGCATAATTGATTTACACACAATGACATTTTTACGTATTTTTATTTTTAACCTGTTTTCCGGACCCTCGGTGGTTGATTTGTTATTCATGTTTTTGTTTTCTGTTTTTTTTCCTGATAGGAATAAATATTACGCAACCGTGCGTACATTAGTTATTTAGAGTACGTGATTTATGCAAAATTTATTTTTAATTTTTCAACCGTATTTCCTTTCGCACGCGACAATACTTTCATGCAGCTTTTACCGTACGCTACAGTCCATTGGCATTGAAACCGGTGTCGCATTGCTTGACTATTCCAGAAGTCTAGGTGTGCGATCGACCGCTACCATAGCTAAACCACTCCTACCTACACAGCATCAGTCCGTTTGCTGTGTGTTCCTCTATAGCTGTCGTAGGGGCGCTCGTTACCCACTCGTCGTTACTGCCGACACATTCGTCACACCGGTCAAATCCGTGCAGATTAACTGTCTCCATATACGAGAGTACCGACGGGGTTGGGAGGGGAGAGGAACGTAGAGGACGAAAGTACGATAGGTGGATCATGCGAAGGAAAGTAGGCGACCGTTGCAAGGTGAATTTTTTCTTTTTTCTTTTTTTTTTTTTTTTTTTTCCAAACGACGTGCGGTCACGTTATGGCTCACCCACTGGAAAACAACACGAGCGAGACAAAGTAAAATTGTTTCTGACGTTGGATCGAATAGATTAGGGCGAAATAAAGTAGGTTAGATTAGAACGGGGTAAATCGGAACGGAGTAAAACGGACCAGAACGCAATGCACTCTATCAGCAGAGGAGCACGCGGGCAAATGAGTTGCCCTAGTGCGCATGCGCCTTGTCCCCGGTAAATCCCCCACCAAGCGTGTCCGGCCGCGTGGCGTCCTGATCAATTGCGACGTTGCCGCGTCCTCCGCTGACCCGGAGTGGGAGGGAGCGAGAGAGATAAAACGAGACGGTGCTCCCTGGCGTTTTCATCTACCCCCCCACCATCGTTCCTCCGCTCACCCTGCCGACCTAGGGGAATACCCGCTCTCCCTCCCCGCCGTTGTAGCACGTGGAGACGCGCCTCTTTCAATTTTTCATACCTTATCGACCTGTGGATTCAACCATCTCTACGTAGCGAGATACGCTGAAGAAGATTCAGAAAAGGGTCAGGAGTAGGGACGATAAAAGTGCAATGGAACGATGACGTGTTGCGCTTCGCTGCCTCCGACTCTAGTCACCGCTTTCCTGATCGCTCCGCGTTGTCGCGTTTATCGGTGACATTGTACCCGAGAGAAAGCAGGGAAATGAGAAATGTTCTTTTAAATTTGGAAAAGGAATTAAAATAAAATTTTATTGATTTTTTAAAATCCCAACTAACGTTTATTTGTCTTTAATGTTTCAGGTGCAAAATTAAAAAGGGAACGTACAGAGCAAGATGACTTATTTTGTGAAGAAAAGTTGCTCATTATTGACGGTAAGTACCTTACGAACAATACATTCGATGTTCTTTTTAAAAGTATTTATTGAAAGAGGCGCTAATGTGTTTTTAACTAGTAAATCCAGGGCTACCAATAACTGTTTTTTCCACAGTTAAACGATGTATGTATTCGTGATTTCATATAGAACATGCGTATGTTGTTTTAACCAACCAATCGATTGTCCTCCCAATTACGATGGTCATGCATAATTCACCGAGTAGGAAAGATTTCTAACGTGTCGTCTATCGACGGCAGTCAGCTTCTTTACGTGACGAGTCACCGTATCGCTGTTAATTAAATGCGTCGTGTCGAGGAGTACGGAAAAAAGTACGGAAACTTCTCTATTTCTCTATTATCGTCGAGCGTGCCGAGAGGCGAAGGATTCTCATTTGCTCCGATTACGTTTCGAAACTCGCACGCTATTTCGCGGCGATCGTTTCGAGTTTCAATGCGTCGCAGAGAGAGAGAGAGAGAGAAGTTAGATCAGGATAGACGGTGATCGGTCGGAGAAGGATAGAGCGTCGCGGGTGACTGGAGGCAACTCTCGCGTGAACGGAGATGTCACGGAAAGCGGCGTCGGAGGATCGAGAGGGGAGAGATTGGTCGGCGTCGCTGCTGCCGCCGTCGCCACTGGCGGCGTGCACGGCTCGTTGTAGTGGGGTAAAGGGAACCGGGGATCGTCATCCTCAGGTTGGAGGCGGTGGCACTTACGTTTAGGCTTCAGTCGGCACCCGCGATTCACGCGGTACTGAGTTTTCTTCGTTTATCGAATCGTCCGCGGGTACGATCGGTACCAGTGATCGCCCCCCCCCCATCGATCGACCAACATCCCAATTAATCCGATCGATGAAAGCTTCGAAATCAATCCCAATCGATATCGACGTTTACTTACCGATCCAATCATATTTATTTCACTCGTCATCGGTAAAGTTTCGCACGAAAAGGTAACGAGTCTACGGAGTCGAACCGGCTGTTAGATACTGCGCGTAAAAGGTCGCTGGTCGAGGTTGCACGTCGCGCGCTGCAGACAACTCCGATGCCCGAGAGGCCGCATTATCAGTAACGATTACACAAGTGAGATTCGTCGAACGAAGAAAGGAGCTCGCGTAACGATCTAGGATAGTGTATAAGGATCTATTAAACGAACGTTCGGGAACATTTTTACCCGCTGTCACGGAAAGAATCAGCGAGTATCGTTATCTGATCGGAGATCGTCGAAAGGGAAATCGATTCCGTTCCGCTACGCTGTTCCACCCGAGACGTCGAACGACCAGTCGTATGCAGGAATTCAATCTATGAACTATGAAACTTTGAGCCGAACTTTCATGACGGTATCCAATTAAGGATTTCGATATCGAAAGCTGTCCCATGTCAAAGGGCGAAAACGTGGCTAGTCTGGACGGTCGGCAGAGAGGATCGTTCGATCGGTCGGGAAATACACGCACAGTCGAGAGTGTTTCGAAAGTTCTGATTTTTTCCAGCCGTATTAAACGTCGACCTCGTCGTATTCGCTCGTCGCAACCGCTTCCCCTCTCTGTGAAACTGTGACGCAGCCCTCTCTCTTTTCCACGCGCTTCACATTCCCGGTCGTTTCCACTTCTTTTTCGACTGGCTGTTCGACGCGTCCTGGACGACAGTTTTATCATCGGTCGCGCGAGGCTATGCGCTCGACGCCGGTCACCGTATGACGTGTCTGTCCAACCTGAACAGATATACCCCCAGGAAAAATCGCGATCGGTCCTTTTAAGAGGTACCTACCGATCTGGAGTTACAGAATAGGAAATTAGCGAGAGGAGAGCAAATGGATATAGAAACTGTTCCTTGGATCTGTTGAGAGGTGTGCGTCGGCGTATGTGCGTTTCTATGCGAAACGACTAGTGCGAACGCGTGCCCCGTATTTTTTTTCTTTTCTCTTGCACACGCGTGTGTTGTATGTCAGATAGCAACGGGTGTATCGAGACTCATCGGGAACATGGGTGTTTTGTTGGTCGCGGATGGCACGACGCCGATCCAGCCTCATATGAATTTGAACACGGTTAAAGCTGCGGGAGCGCAGCACGCGATCAACGTCGTTAACGAGACGAACAACAACGTTGACGGGCTCCGAGACGCGAATAACCTGATGCCGACGCAGGTCGTCGGTATAATCGACGTGGTCGTCAACGACGAACCGGTACGCAGCTGGATGCCGCCCCCGCCCAAGAAAAAATGGATACGGCATTATCTGCTCGGTGAGATAATCTTCTCCTATAATTCTTTTCGCCTGCGCCCGCCAGTCACCTTACGTCTTTGGACTTTGAGTCGCCGCGCCGTCGCAACATTGGCGGAAAAAGTATCCTATCGAATCGTACACACGATAATGAATGATATTACTAGAAGTATCGATTCGAAGGAGCATCGATGTTTACTCTAACGGATCCTAGTAATATTTTATTAATAAGAAACTATGCTCCGAAATCTTGGGACAACACCGGCGGCGGATTGGGACTTAAATTTGTAGCGAGAGATTCTTGTAACGAATTTTAATTAATTAGGTCCCAAATTCCTACTCTTCTATCAGAAATTTTCCAGAACTTCCAATGGCTACTTTGCATCTGGACACTATAGTAGGTCTTAATTTTATCTAGGAGTTAGGAGATGATAGGAATTGTAATAAGAGTAAAGGAAGAACTGCATTTTCTTTTTCCAAATGTTATCTCTATTCAACCCTTTTTATATTTATTTAACTTTTAGACTCTTGGAGATATCGCTTTAAGTATCTTGTACGACATAGCTCCGAGTGATAACCTGAGACCCAAGAGCCAAATTTGAGTCATCTCTGATTATAGTAATATACGAAGTAATAAAAGGGTTAAATGTCGTGCTCTTGTCTGGATGCATATTTCCGTGGAGGGTTAACGATGCCTATTTGAAGCGACCGTGTATATCTCGTAGTCGGATTTCCTATTTCGTCTTCCTAACGAATGTCCACTTGTCTGCCCGTTATCTTGCAGCACGTGGTTGCTCGACTTCGTATCGTGACCGTGACACTGCACTTAACCATCGACTGCTGGTAATAATTCTATGTGCAATGGTACTTTTCAATACCAGCCGAGCTACTTACGTGGATCTACTTGTTTGTGGAATACAGGCAATTATTTCAATTTGAATGTCATTGAAAACAATGTCTGAAGTATACTTAAAAATTGTAGATACTTAGCAAAATAATAAAGACGTTAAGGTAGTCTTATACTCAAAAAGGGCGATTTGTCATTAAAGCAAAGAGGGAATATACCTTATGTATTGTACTTTTTATCGATCACACCATCTTGACTAGGAAACGTGTGTACACCTTTCGTGCAAAGCTTCTACGTTTAACCGGTGACGTTAAAGCGACGAGCATGCAATGCTTACCGATTAACAAGAAATAGGTACACACGTATGCTAAGGCCTCGAAGAAACGTAGTATCTTAACACCTTTGCTGCGATGTTTGTTGTGTAATAATCGCAAATCAATCGCTCAAATTTGATAAATTACTTCTTACTTATTTCCATACTATTAACGAACATTTTTATTGTATCATTCTACGATCTCAATTAGTGTTCTTTCAAACCTCATCAAGCATCAAATTTGAAATTGTAACATAAACGTTTGTTTCGTGATACTTTCATGTCATCAAACTCGTCAGACTTCGTTTGTCTCCAAATTGACAATTCTAATATTTTCATAGCTAATTCTAGGATTCTTGTTAAGATAATCGTGGCTCTTATCAACTCCCACGCAGCAGCCACTAGGCACCAGTAAATTCACTATGAATTTCTTTATACGAATAATTGAACCACGAGTCCTTTCATACGAGTGATAACGAGCCAGATAATTTCCTGGTGATTTTCGGTGATTTTCATTGACACCTCAATTAAGGCTGGCTCCCATTAGAGCAGCAGGGGTTCATTTAGAGAGAGAAGAGACACGACGTTAAAAGGAGTCGTGTCTTTTTTTCTTCAGCATCGAGGATGCTTCGACTTAAAGTGGTTACGCACAGACTATAAATATTCTTTAGCTGGACGTTGGGTTCTCGCGTTACAGCAGGACCACTGATTGAGCTAGATAGTCTAGGCTAGATTGCTCCAAATTTTAAATACTTCTTTTGCCGAATTTATAGATCAATCACTTCCTCGTAAAATTCGATATTTACAAAATTTTCTCTCAAAAATATCGAGCTCGGTTATTTTAACGTTCCTGAGTCGAACGAAATTATGAATCGTCTCTCGAAGTGAATTGTTTAAACTTCTATATCGTCATTTTGAATTTTCGACCCGGAGCCGAAGAAATAATCGTCACGCGAATCGAAATTACGAATCGTCTCTCGAAGTGAATTGTTTAAACTCCTATATCGTCATTTTGAATTTTCGACCGGGAGCCGAAGAAATAATCGTCACGCGAGCGTATTATCCTGACACCGAATGGAGCAGCGCACAGTTTCGATATTCGGTCGTGAACGGGCATGCTTACATTTACATCTAGTCACTTTGACCTCCAGTCTAAGGCTGATTTCATGCCGATTTTGCAGATAAAAGAACAGTCAAGTTCTTTCGTCTCTTTACCCATTTTAGCCCATCCTACAAGATTATCATTCGAACGTCCGTCTAGACCGCCACTAGTCTTTAATCTCGAACATGCAGTTCTTCTTTTGCAAAAGAGATTTTGCATTTCAACATGTTTTATGATTATAATTATTGAACACTTTGATCTTTGAAAAAATCATGCAAGTTTAATGCCTCTTACAAAAATTGTATAGTCTTATTTCTAACAAATTATTCTGATTAATAGACATTATTTTTAACGAATGTGTATGGCTGTATAAATTGGCCATTACATCTGCGGCGGTCACAATGCTTTAAGTGTTGAAGCGAGCATTGCATCGGTGTTTTCGGTCGAAGGTTCGAATATAAATTGAGTAAACTTTTTATCGATTCGTTGATTTATCAGTTTTGTTAGAGAAACTTTCTGCGTTCTAAGGATGGGTTCACGCATCGGTCGGCTTGAATAATTCAAGACGCGACTGACAAGAGCAATTTTCTTACTTCCACATGGCGAATGAATAATTCTTAATTTAATAAAACACCGTCGCCTGATTCAGTCGAAGAATTTACTTTTTTTTTACGAAAGCGAACGCGTGTATTTTGTACTGTGCAATGAATAATCTCCATTATATTCTTTTTTTATCTTACAGCTATGATACTTTAATTTTAGATTTAAATATTCATTAGCTTTTAACATTTCGTTCCTTGTATGCAAAACGTAGGATAAAAATACCATAAGCAGTCTGTTAATATTCAAGTAACTGTTCTATTAAGCAATTCAAAGTTAACACAGACTACCTTTGCGGTCATCGGTCGTCGATGAATTTAATGTAAAATTGAAAAATGATATTTTTCAGAAGGCTTAAATTAAAAAGTTTAGTCCTCATTATTTCTGTTTCGTTGGATAAAGAGAAAAAACCAGATGAAAGTTTGGAATAAAGTAATTCTAGATCCATGAAAATGATTAAATTCAAACTTTATCGAAAAGATTCAATCTTCCGAATGCGTCAGGCCTGTTACGCAAGTCGAGATTTCCTGTCCCTGTTTACAGAAATTTATTACATCAACTAGGTCACTCGATAGACATCAAATGAGGTGAAAATGCGTGTAAATCTGCAAACACTATCGCTAAAGAATCGGTTATAGAAAAGTTCCTAAATGAAAATTCCTCCAATAAAAATAGATTACGTGTCAAATTCTTTAGATTTCGAATAATCAAGAGGCAGATTTTCATTAAGAGTATTCTCTAAGGTTCTTCGTCGAGGAACGGCGATGCAGGCGTGCAAGGTATATCCGTCGGTGCTTTCTTACTTCTTGTTCTCATGCTAACGTACACACGCCGTCTTTAATCCTGGAATAGATTTAGGAAGAGTCGAGCTATGCGACGAAGCTTTGCCAAGTCGCTTGGTACATGAATGAGTTGGTTGCATGCGCGTACACGTGCTCCGTTAATTTATAGCATCGCGACGAATGGAAATTGCGAATCCTACTGGATCCTCGTAGCGGAACATTTCGCTCGCTTCTGAACATTGCACTTCGACGATCTTAATTTTAAACATTTTACCGCATAATATCGAGCTAAATTGCAAATTACTGAATATGCATATTGGCAAAAATAGTCTGGTACCTCTTCAGTTGGTTCATAATTTTGTCTATCCGGATATCTCGAGTGAGTGAATCGATATCCCTGATTAGTAATCGAAGCTATCACCACTCCAGCGAGCGTTTGCTAATCTTAGGCGAGAACAGAGTCATTCAAGTTCGGTCATAGAATAGAATGGACAAGAATGGAAGCTTTGTCGTCTGTGTCGTAGAATGCAAGGAATTACGGTGTCTCTGCGAATGCAATGCAGAATGAAACTTTCGGGGTCGTTGAAATGCTCGGGGATTACCACTGTAAAATCTTACCCTCGCGAAATCTCTTTTCTCGTGGCAAAGCATTTTGCCCAAGAATTTCTCGATCGTCGGTTTCTGAATATGTACGTCGAATCGTAAAATAGATTTAACGGGAGAATTTGCCGTGAAAGATAACGGGTGAGCCAGTCTTTAGGAAAGTATCGTTTTATGTTTCAGAGGAGGAACCGCTGGAAAATAACAGGACGAACGGGAATCACTCGGCAGGTTCCCGAGGGAGTCCCGTGATCTCAAACACACGCGTAACACCACCGTCGGCGAGTTCAAACTCGAGCCATCTGACCACCCTTCACTCCACGCCGCACCTTCATCTTCCTCATCATCAACAGCAACAGCAACAACCGCAACAACAGCAATCCCAACCACCCCAGCAACACCAACATCACCATCACCACCATCATCAAAATAATCACAACAGCACGCATAATCCTTACGTGGAAAATCACAATTCGAATCACTCGCAGCAGAACGCTGGTAATCTCATCGTCGACGTTGAACCGAGCCACGACAATAAGAAGCATCGAAATGGGTAAGAAAGTTGGAACTTCTTTCTCAATCTTTATCATTAACACTAGAACAATGAAATTTATTCAAATGATGGATCATCTCTAATGACATTTTTTTTGTCTTCGATCATTTTACAGCTATAGCTTGACCCAGTTATAACATATATTATTTTTTCGTTTTTTTTTTTTTAAATTTATTTTTAATTTAAAAGTAGATGTACATTCGGTATCGGTTGTTCTAGTGTAAGGAGGGCTTTTGCGTTTTAGATCTAGAATCTAGATATTTTTTAGAAGATATTTCTTTCAATTGTAAGTGGTTTAGAAAAATGATTTATAACTATGGGACTTGAATTGATGCTTTTAATAAAATTTTTTAAATGATATAAAATTATACCAGCTACAAATGTTGAAACGATATGCCTTCTAAAATTCTTCTATGATATAATATTTAATTTATTAATGCTAGACAATAAATGATATCTATTATTTGTGATAAGAAAATTACAATCTACTTATATAGTTTATATCATATTTTACGTTCAGTACGAATATGAAATCTAATAAATTCAAGAATAACAGAATTAAGGGAGAATTCCGTAAGCAACAGGATATAAGAATTTACTTCTATTCAATTATCTTAACTATTCACTGTTTTCCATTTAAATCACGAAGAAACGAGGCTTGATTCAAGCTAAACAAGTCAGAAAATTGAGTTACCTCCTTATATTCCTGTTCATTATATTAACTACCGTGCTTCAGTCCTATTTTCCTTATTTCATTTATTGCGTTTCGTTTCAGACGGTCTTATAAGTCAAAGTTTATGTGGCGTGCAAAAATTTGTATGTTGAATTGGACAAATTAATCTATTAATAAAATATAAATTTAGTGCTATCTTTCTAATAAATACTGCCCCAGCGTTTTATTGCTGGTAATATTACATTTCGATAAGAATTGTTTTGATTTATCTTTAATTAAGCTTATATCGGGTCATTAAGAGGTAATAATTTAATTTTTTAAAATATTTTTTTTATTAGCTCCAAGTGGATTTGTACTACATTCAAATATTATTAACTATCAGAAATACGACTAATAACAAATTTAAATTTATATTTCAATTAAGATAGATTAAAATATGAATAATAATAATTATAATAAAAACAATAAGGATGTATCATTGAATGTAAAAAATGTATACATTTGATATACATTTTTGAGAAAAATAAAATTTCTTATTATTTAATTTGAAGGATAACACTGTTTGCTTGCTTAAACCCAACAATATTGCTCAAAAATAAAACTCGGTACTAAAAGGTAATAATTTTCAGATTATTTGATGCGTTAGTGATTAAGTAAATAAATGCATTTATAGAATGTTCCATAATTTTTTTCTTTTTTTTCTTCAATTTTGTATAATTCATGAGAATATAGCACTTTATTAACTTTGTTATTATATACAAATACAAAGAGATATAAATGCATCTATTCATACATAAAACTAGTTATAACCCGTTTTTGATTTTGATTTTTCAAAATCGAACCTGTACAATTTTGAAAAATTGCGGATCATAGAGAAAATGTTCCTTTTCCCAAAAAATTCTCTGTCGATTTTCCGTTTCGCTCTTTCTCTCTTTATCACGGACTCACTTGACCTTTTCCATCCACGGTACTATTTCCATCGCGCCGTCTCTATCTATATTTCTTACCGTTTCTTTTCTCCTCCGTCATCCCTCCTCTTCCTTCGCGTCGTTTCTCCGTCTTCCTTCTGCTGCCGATATGTCAGCCTGTTGCTTCGCGCGCTCTCCTTCTCCGTTTTCTCTCCTCTCTCTTTTCTCGGTGTTACGGGCGAACGTCGAGGCAGAGTCTGCTATCCATTCACGCGGTGCACGTGTCCAGGGTGAATGGCACGTGCACGGTGCGTCGCTCACCACGTCGCGTTCCCGTGCGAGAGCGAGACGCCTAATGACACCACTATCGCGTACGAATAACTACGCGATACTACGCGATTGACGCAATCAAAAGGGGTGCCGCCAGGGTGGTACTGGTCCACCCGAAACGCAATCTAACCCGTGCGAGCATTGTTACATCAAGCATTCATAAGAGCTCACATATTTTCATTTTTTCTGTTTCAGACCGTGCGTGATCCGATCGGGCACCAGAGAAGTGCACAACAAATTGGAGAAAAATCGAAGGGCGCATCTGAAGGAATGTTTCGAAATGTTGAAGAGGCAACTACCGTCGCAAGAGGAGAAGAAGTCTTCGAACCTCTCGATACTCCACGCTGCAATAAGGCACATACAGGTATGTCAAATAATAATTATTTCTCTGAATAAAATAATTCTCGAGTTAACACGATTTATAAACCAAGTAATAATAAACAACGCAAATAGAGTTTCTTTTGTATTTCAAATATAAGTCGTATCGTATTTTATCAACGACCTCTAAGCTCGTTTTTGTTCCATGTTAATTTTCATATCTTGTAGCTTTGACACCTTGCTCGTACGAGTTCAACTGTACTTGCAGTCGTTTTATCGTAATGTAGCTACAATTTGTACTATCTACAATGCGTAGTTTGTATACCGATTATGTTATTTATTTATGCATAACAACGGCAAGCAGACTGTACCCCCAGGATCAGGCTTACGCGTTAAACATTTTCGTATCGCAAAAAGTGCTAATTGCGTTTCTTATTATGAAACGGTTTCCAGTGTCACGGGTTGGCAGTTTGACCCAGCGTGAACTGGAATTTTCTGCAAGGTAATCGTACACTGTGATACCGTGTCACCTGAACATCCGAGTCACATAATCTACTTTCGATTCACGGTCAATGTACTTGTTGGTGTATCATATCGATCTACATGCATTTCTTTTTTTAAGAGTAATTGGACATTGGATTTTAATTTATTGTAATAACCTTTTGTACACCAGATACAGCTTTCAATTAATTTCCATTCTGTTAATCGCTTTGGTTAATGTATTGCGTCTCGCAAATTACGTATCAACGAATGATGTAACGCATCATGGTTGGTAAATACCAATTAGATAGCATCGGTACGGAAATAAATCGCGTTACTTTATCAATGGTCATTCTGCGTATAAACATCTGGTGTATTTCTAGAATTTTATTCGCATTTGCTCTCCTAGGCTTCTCCCTAGTCCTCGTGTTAATTACAAGCAATTAACGCGTCATTATTATAGATGTAGTGTGAACGCTGGTTTGTACTTTCTATTCCATCGCTTCAATTTTGGACGGGTTGTGAAATGTACATTACCTTCACGTGCGTCGACCAAGAGAATCGCGAGAATACGCGTCCCCGGGAAGGTCGTCTACACCTTCCTTTCCCTTCTTTCGTGATTCAACTCCAACTCTACCACCAGTTTTCGTCCCTTCCTCTGCGCTCTGTCACTCTTGTCCCTATATCCCATTACCTCTCTCTCTTCAACTCGCTCGCTTTCTCTATCTCTTTCTCCTTGCACCCTTTCGCTCGATCCGCGCATGTTTCTCTTTTTATTTACTCACTGCACGATCTGTTTGTTCCTTTCTCAAGGAGCACGCCATCCGCGTATCGTTTCCATCGTACGTGCAAAACCGGAGTATCATATTTCTTTTTCCTCCTTTCCTTTTTACCCTCTTCCTTCCTTTTTTCTTCTCCACCGTACACTTGCACTATATCATTTTACCCCTTTCGTGAGAATTACGAACTTTTTCCAGCTTTCTTTATCGTTTTTATTGTTTCTGGAGTCATTCTTCGTCCTTCGTGTATAGCATCCCCCCTCCTGCGCTTGCATCCCGCGTGTATCTTCCATCTCGTATTTTCCGTCTGCTGCATTTCATCTCCGTACCTATTCCCCTCGATTCTTATCCGTTCTTCTCCCCTCCTCCTCTGCTCACATTGTCCATGTACTCTACCGTCTCTCTCGGATCTCTTTCCTTCTCACTCTAGGTCATCTCCTTGCCTTTTCCCACCAGCTAAGACGTTCTCTTACCTCGTTCGTCTCGTTCGTTTTGTATTGTTCTGTTTCTATGCAGTTCGCGCTTGTGCGTTTGCGGCGCCTCTCCACGTAGAAGCTGTACCTATATCGGTTCCACGTGACTCTGCGGCCATCGGTGTCATGCCGCATGGCACGTACGGCACACGCTGCTATCCGAACTTTTATCGTCCGGCACCATTGTTGGCGACTTCTAAGTACTAAATGACGTTCTGCTTTGACATGTCGAAATTACACGTCAACCGTAAACAACCGATCAATTTTCTACCTTTTTATTACGCTACTGTAGGCCATCGGGTGTTCACAATTTATGGACTAAAATGAAATGTTACAAGAATTATTTAATACCAAGGATAGTATTATAATTTGTAGTTTTCCGTAAAACTACGCGATACGTAAATACACCGTACGATTACCAATGTAATAATAACTTGGTGAATAGTTGCCAGACTTTCGGGATTGTTGAGTAAGCTGCTGGATTATTTCGAAGCTTAGTACCGCTATTAAAGTTACTAAGTAACATTATCTTTGTTCCTTTGAATTCAAATGCTGAAACGGAATTAGTACATTCTATGGAAACGTTTTGTTAAATATTATATATTCCTGTATCAATGTGTCCTTTGCTAGAGTAACAGCTCAGCCGATAAGCGGGTATGAACAGAGACTGAAGTGTAATGTAATTATTAAGGCCTTAAGTGCCGTGATAACGGAATGTTCCCTTAACAGAGAACGGCCAATAAATATCGCGTAAAAGGGTACTCGAAAAGGTAGATGTTCCACGGACGAAGGCACGAATGAAGAAAAAAAAATAGTACCGATAACCTACTGTCGGTATGACGACATTTCGAGCACATTTGCTCTGGTTAAATTCGCGAAATATCTGCCGGATTCGTGTGCGCAAGAGAGCACGATAATGTTTCATGAAGTAAAACGATCTTCTTGGTGCGTACGACGTGGCAGATAGAGAAAATGTATAAAGCAATGAAAACGCTATTTACGTATACTCGGACGCGATATTGTACACGAATCCTGTTGGAGGCGGTTTACCCACGTGCTTGTAAACCGCGCGTGCGCCTATTCCTGCAACGGCCTTCGTCCTCCTTCCTCTTCGCCCCCTTCCAGCCGTCTCTGTCTCGTTTTAATCTTCTCCACCCTTCCTCCGTACGTCTGTCTATTTCTGTTTCTCTGTCTGTCTTTTTTCGCAATACACGCTCTCCCCCTTCTCTGGCATGCTTCCCCTCCTTATCTGGTTGGTATTAAGGTGCGTGCAGATTGTGCGAGCATATACCGATATACAGGGTGTCCACTCTAAGTCTGGACAGTTTTTTATTGCTTAATAATTAGAGACTAGTAAAGGTGTGCAAATTGGGCACCTTGTCTAATAAATATTTTTGTTATTAGTGCATTTATAAAAAAATGCCAAAGGAGAAAATGCCTCGAAGAACACTGCATCCGCAGGTCCCATTTTATTACATCCTTGTCTTTGCCGATCTCTGACTCTCCCTCTATTGCTCCTTCTCTTCCTCAAGGTATGCTTCTGTCATTTCCCCCGTCTGTTTATCTCTTTGTGTAAGTGACGATCCCAGTCATCTCTTTTCTGTCTGCGTTCCTCTTGGCACTCGATCGTGTTACCTCTCCTCTTCCCTTCCGACCACTCCACCACGTGTACTTACATCTGTGTGTGTCGGTGCGATGGCACTCATTGTCACGTGCGTTTCTGT
Source organism: Osmia lignaria lignaria (assembly GCF_051020975.1). Classification (NCBI taxonomy): domain Eukaryota; kingdom Metazoa; phylum Arthropoda; class Insecta; order Hymenoptera; family Megachilidae; genus Osmia; species Osmia lignaria. The sequence goes on along the minus strand of NC_135033.1, from coordinate 7,625,201 downwards.
ACGAACATTTTTCCTGATATCGAACGGAACGTTTATTACGGTTTTTTTTTATAGAAAGACGTCATTTTAACAATCTCGGAGTCGCACGTGTAAAATTGAAATTGTCGTTTTTGCATATTTTCGCGCATGTTCCCCTTTTACCATTACCTTCATTGATGTCAGGCAAACAGGACGATGGCTCTGGGCTCTGCACTTAAATATTTTTGCATTTTCTAAAAATTAAATAAATTATAATCCTGACTGCTGTCACGCCTTCTTTTTGTTTGACATTATACACTAATGACAGTAGCCATTATCAAAAGGGTTAAATAAATGTTCAAGGATTTTTTCTAAAATTTAAACTTTGGGGTTGTAACGAAAAATAAATTTTTAACTCAAAAGCGGAAATTCCCTCTGACTTAAGAAAATTGCTTATCATTCGAAATTCAAGATGGAGTTTGACATATTGGTATCACATTTAATCGCACTTGACGTAAATCGAGCTGACAAAAATACGCGCAAGGTGCATATTTTAACAGATTTCACTTGCACGTAAGAATTTCGACCTTGCATATCTTTCTTTTATTATTTTCGAAACGTGTGCATCGTTTTACTGGGCGCCGGTGTGATGTTCGTTGTCACGTGCACGTTCCTTCACGCATGTTCATGCTGACGTCAAGTGCAAGACTTATCGTATTTCGAGGGAGAGGTGTCCTGAATTTGCAGGAGTATCATGTGACGTTCGTGTTAAAGTATTCTCGAAAGTGAACCGATAACAGTTATGTACATGTATCGGCTTTCCCTAATTTTTCTCACTCATCCAATCAGCGCTTTTCGAAAGGATCTAGTAATCTAGAAATCTAGGGGACACTAGGAGTTTAATAAATGTGATCCTTTGTTTCAAATTTATAAGATAAATATTCTTACATATTGTTAATGATTGTACGATAGAAAACGAAGATTTTGATAAATTCATGATATAGTAGCTATTAATTTCGAGCAAATATATATATCGTTTTATCAGTTGAAACGTATTTATACTCTCTCATTGGTGTATAATCAGAATCTGTCTATACACGTGCTTATATAATGTCACTTGTATCATCATCGTGTCGATGAATGTTCTAAGTTAAATCTCTGTCGAAAATGGTGAAAATTATGAACCCCTTTTGTTATCGATCATTTCGTTTCTTGTTTCTGTTATAGACGTTAAAAAAGAAGGAACGAGATTACGAACATGAAATGGAAAGGCTTGCCAGGGAAAAAATCGCTGCTCAACAGAGATTATTAGCATTAAAAAAGGAACTCGCGGCTACTTGGGATCACATTGATTTTAATACTCTTTTACCGGAACAGAATTCAGCTGCCGACATAACAGCGACGAAGAGTGGTAAATTTTACTATTATATTATATAAAGTTATTAAAAAAATTTCTTTTATAATATAAAAAAAAATGACGGTAATCCTCGGACGATGAATTTTATGGAACCGATGCTAATGAGGGATACAAGGTCAATTTGATCCATAATTAAAACGTAATTATATGTATTTGAATTCGAAGACTAAATTTTGAATTAACTGTTCCAATAGGCGCAATTGTTAGAGAAATAATAAGCGAAGGGGTTAATTGCATTCTTCAAAATAAAATTACTATTTTAATTTTATTAATAATGTCATTAAAAAAAAACATCCTATATACATCATAAATTATGTATTAATTGAATTGTCCATATTCAAGTTTCCGAAAACATGGACGTTGATGTAATTGGACTCGCTCGGGGTGGCACGAGGTACAGTAGTACCAGTAGTCTGAGCAGTGCAGCCACAGCCAGTTCACCGCAAACTCTTCAAACCACCAGCACGACTTCCAATATTCACAATCAAGTTGCAACCGCGGCAGTTGTTTGTCAGACGCAGGGCATGAACCTTGCGCAAAGTTCCAGGGACAGTCCACCTGCGAGTACGAGCCCTGGAACGCCCGTACCTAGCATTCCTACTCCGGCACAGGTAAATTCAAATAAACTTTGTACGTACGATTGGGCCCTCGTATCCGCGGACCTGTGTGACATCCCCCTAGCTATTATACTTTTACAATTATAGTGTCATATTTCGTTAACACGTTCGACCCCCACTTGGGTAAATCTACTCGTACCAGAAAGACAGTAATCTTTAATAAATTCGATCGCACAACAATATCGAATTCAATTGATATCACAGCTTTGAGAAATAACACGAGTTTCTGAGTGCAACATCAATCATGCCGCTTCTCAATGGTTTAATTTACAACTTCGTCTTATCTTCACTCAGCTGCACCTGTTACCTCAGGCTTGAATTTGTTAAGCGGAGATTACTTTATTTTTTTAAAATTGCTTTGGTTCAGTTGGTTAAACACACAAATCGTAATCCAAAGGTCCCGAGTTCAAATCCCTATTCTGAAAAATTTACCGTGAGCCATTTTTCTGTATTCGAATAGGGTTGTTAACGGTTGTGCACCGACATGCCCGTTGGGCACAACGTGTGTTTTAGCGTTGTGTGTGAACCGGTGCAAAATTAAATACGCATTTGTAAAGAGTAAGCTGTTTACGAATGAGTGTAAATGGCATTCGAAAATGCGTATATATTATTTTTTTAGAGATTCGTGTTTGGTTACTGCATATGAAATATCGTTTATTATAGTTCACAGGAGAGAATGACATATTGCATTCTTGTTGCAGGAGAAAGTAAACACATCACCGACCGGTATAGTGCAGCAGCCTCATCAGCTGCACCTACCTATCAGTGCTCAGATGTTGAACACGAGTCAAGGGTTGGCGACGATCGTTCCTACCCTTCAGCACATTGGTCCGAGTTTGAGAGTGATACCAGGCGATACGAGGCAGCTACTGGTCGCTCACACAGCCGGCAATAACGAGTCCAGGCCTCTGACGTTAGCCGTGCAAAATTCTTCGGATCAATCGAGGCCGCTGATTGCTGTGCAATCGAACACTGGAAGTGAGCCAAGGCCCGTAGCGCTGGTCGTTCACTCGTCCACGGCCAACGACAACAGGGTAACGTTCGTGCATTCTAATCTGTCCAACAACGACAGGCCGTTGGCCCTAGCCGTGCAATCGTCCGCCAATGACGTCAGGCCAGTTACATTTGTGCATTCGGCAAACGAGGGAAGGCCGTTAGTTCTCGCCACGCATTCTCCTGCACTGAATGTGACGAGTGAGTAAATCCTATAATGTCGTACAAGTGTCTTATTATCCCTACAACACGAATGTCGCCTCGACTTAAACTCTCTGTTCCCCATGCTTTCCATGACAAGTAGAAATTTGTTTATATATAAATTATCGCAGCTTCCTAAAACCTGCTGTCTTCTCACATTCGACGCTTCATTTTAACTAAGGAATGTCTAAGTGATCGTACATAGTAAGTTCTTCGATATAACTGTTATTGTGTTAATTGTGTTATAGATGCTCAAACAAGGATAAGAGCAGGGGATTCACAGACCACGCATAAAATGGTCGGTGGTGTGACACTGGTAGGCGGAAACGGATCGGAGCTTACTAGACTTCCTGGTGGCGCAGAGTTAAACATACTCCCCGCAAATGGTACACTTTACATTGAATATTATCTATCTTATACGTTCGTGTATGGAAATAAAATGCACTATGAATTAAAGGTCAGGTCGTATACGTTGCGATTCTGTAATGAATTGGTGCTAGAGGAACTTATTCATTCGCAGAGCGATACGTGCGTTTTTACTGTACGCGTTGCTTTGAAAATGGCTGACAAACAAATTTATCGGAACAGAAATGATCGCACATTTAATTTGCAATTGATCTTATGGGTTGCAGGATTAACGCTGAGTCACGCTGGGGTATCGCTTCAAACTACAACAGGTAAATCAGGCTCGACAGTGATGCAGAACGCTCCGTCCACAGAGGGTATAGCTCACATCGTTGGTCCGCACACGCCTCTCTCCGGCCTGACACCCATCGTCACCCCGATGACCGTTGTCTCGCAAGGGAACCAAGTGACCGCTCACATTCTAGCACCCTCCAGTCTCGCGGGTAAAATGATAACCACCCCGATTCTAAAATCCGTGGCACAAATGCCGATCGTGAACGCTCAGTATATAAACACCACGACCCTGGTGAAACCTGTTGTTGTCGTGAGCTCACCGTCAACCTCGACCCCACAGTCGACGACAGCTTCCAGCACGCAACCTTCCTCGACCACCCATTCGACCGTCTGACAGAATCAAAAGAAAATGAAAGCAGTTTGAGAAAAGGCTAGAAACGATATCGTGGCATTGAGTAACAAAGGTTGTTACGATAAATCGGTGTTCCATCGACAGAAATCTACGTTTCGTTATTATTCGACACCGTTCGTAGGGAAGACGATCACGTTCGATGATTTCGAGGATAAAGTTCAGACAGACACGAACAGAAGTGTTTCAAGGAAGAGAGACTTTCTCCTCCTGTTCGTGCTGTTTTCAACGTCGAAGAAGGAGAACTTCTTATTTTTCGCCACGCGTTCCTTCGTGTTTCAGTTCGATGTTTAAGCTCTTCCAAACGGTGAGCGGACTGAGAAGATGTTGAGGAAGCTTTGCTCAACTCGTGCAATTGTGCATGGTACCTGGAACTTTAGAGAAGCTTTAGAGAAGTTACTTATACGGGGAAAAAATTTTTATTCCTTGAAAGTAACTAAAATAATTAGCATGAAAATTGTTGTGAAATCCTACGTATTGAATTATCTATCTGAAATCGACTACATACATGGAACGTTTTATTGTACATAACATCAGAAATTTGCACGATTTTTAAATTGCTTGACCGCAAAGTATCAGAAAATTTATACATTCAATTCTTTCTCATTGGTACCTTGTTACAATTGAAGTTCAGCAGGCGAGATTGAAACGACTGTGGTTTAAGGTCACGTTTCAATTCAACGATCGGTTGAAGACGTTTTTGGATATTGATCGAAATCTTGGAATCGATTGGATGATGATACACGCTCGTGCTTTTAAATTATCATTATAAAATAGTGGCTGTGGAGAAAACGATTATATCGAACTTTGTCGTATAACGCCTACGGTTTACTTTCTAAAATTAGATGGTAAATTGAACTTCCGTTCGCGTCGGACACGCGACAAGGAACACGGATATATGTTTGATAATATGCTCAAGTATTTATTCGTTTATATTTATTCTACAGAACGCAAACGAGCATCAAGATGTTCGCCTTGGCTCCTTGATTTTGATATCTTTACCGGGTTTATTTCGAGATGGACTGTCGCTTGAAAGCATTAGGAGAGATTTCTGAAGGATACGTATACATGTATATGACTCGTTTCTAATCGCAGACGATATGTATTTTGCATAATAATTAAAAATCATTCGGAAGAATGAACAAGAAGAATCTTTCGATCGCGTTCTAAGAAAATCAGATATCGTTTACCGTGCTATTTTTTTAAATTCCTTTCTGCACGTTTATTTCATCTCGCAATGTTAATCCTTTATGGTCCAAGTGTACATTTATGGCAAAAGACCTTTATGACAATTCTAACGAAAATAAAAATTCTATGATAGGTCTCTTAGCCTACAGAATGGACGATGGACCGTAAAGGATTGAAGTTTCGAGTTATTTCATTTTGATGTACTCTATGCGAGACCGTTAACGGTGTTCATTAAAACAGACTAACGATGCGAATGATAAAACTATCAGAAACAAGAATAATAGTGATAATAAATTATTATTAGGTTGTTGCAGATGAAGTGGTTGATTTATTTAAATCTTTGCTGTGAAAGGTTCTGATAAAAATTAAGGAATAATAATTTGCTTCTAAATGATGATCAATCATTTTGTATTAATAGTAATTTGCATGCAATTTTAAGCTTTAAATCAAATTGCGATGATCAAATTAATATGCAACAGCTTAATATTTAAATTTATCATCTTATTAAAAAAGATTCCATTTTTCTGCCTACAATTCGAGGGAAGAAACTTACCGCAGAAGTACACAAAGCAAGCTCTCTCACGATTACAAATCTGTATGATTATTTTTTTTTCTTTTTTTTATATACTTTCACGCGTGTGCTTCTGCAACGTGTTAATTTATCTTCTTATGTTCCTTTGATCGGTGAAGAAGAAAATAGAGTATTTTATGAATTAACAATGCAATGCTAACGTGCGGTATGTGCAGATTGTAATTTCTCTGCTTGCATCTTTCAAAGATCATTATTCTCTTCGAAATCAGACAGCTACTTCAATTATCAGTTGCAATTAAATTTCTTCCCCCTTTTTCTTTTTCTATCACATGAAAAGAATGGATTGAAAAACGAAGCAAGTTCAAAAACGAGCCAAGTGTCCAAGCGGTGTAATCTTTTTTTGTACGCGTGTGTGTGAGTGTGCATATGACTGTTAACGGTCTCTTTACAGATATATCACGATTCGCAAACTAGTATTATTATTACTTCTACTCTGCGTATATTATGTACACACACGTGTATGTGTGTATCATCTTTTCGTTTTCTTTTTTTTTTTTTTTTTAATTTTTTAAATTATTTAATCAAAGGCTTGGTCAGTTAAGCGCTGATAATATGTAAGTGTTCGTGATACGCGTGGCCGCTGCGTCTCTAAATTTATCGACAAAATTTATTTAAATCGGTCAAAATGGAGAAAGCAATATCGTTTTCAGGAGAACAAGAATTTTCTCTCTATTCCAATGAAAATGCAAAATGTCACCTTGGTTCTCAAGAAAACTCTGTTAATGTTTCTCAACGAGAAATCACTTTCAACGCGTTCACAAGACATTTTTCGTGTTCCTGCTGCTCGGAATGATCGAAGGATCGCAGCATTTGGAAACTATAAAACGCGCCTCGTATTCGAAGCGAATACCGTGTATTTATTATAGCAATATTTCTTGTATATTTAGAATATTTTTGTAGAATATTTCGAAGGTGTTAAATCGTTTCGTTACGAACAGCCGATACATATTAATGAACGAATGTAAATAAGTAATAATGTACTAATGAATTCGATCAATTAAGCAGATAATCAACCCTCTTGTATGCAGGATGATTTAAAGTTTAACGTTCAAATTTTGTATTTTCTTTAAAGAATAAAAAAAAAGGGCTTCGTCGTAACGAAAGGGATAAAATTAACAAGGCTTCAACTGCGGCGATCCAAGTATATTCCAAGCAGGCGATTCTTCGTGTACTTCGAGTAGAATATCATTAAACGTATAAAAATTTCTGTTTTGTTGCAAGAACGCGTTAAACGAATTGAAAAATTGTACAGTCATTCGTCCACAGGTGCTTCAACGGAGTACTGTTTATATAAAAGATCATAATGGCTACATTGATTAAGTGTGATGACATAATTAGGTGACAATAGGTACTACTAAATTAGTAGAGCTTACAAATAACGACGCTACTGAATCAGTAGAATTTCTCTATGTGCGTGAACAGTGCTCTATTGCAGCACTCTCAAAGTAAATTTCTACTATTTGTTAATTTTTTTTTTTTGTTATTCTTGAGTTTCGTTATTGTATAGTATCGAATAAAGTAGGTTTCCTTAGGGACCAGGTGATTTCTATTTTCCCTAAGGAAATCTACCATTTTCGATATCGTGCATGATTTTTACAACCACGGTGACTTTTTCACATGTCTTGATCGTACAATGTTCGATGAACAGATTCGAAAAAGCTTGTATCTTTTACAATTACTTTTCGGTCTATGATGTTTATATTTTTCTTTTGTTGGTTATTGTTTTTCTTTTCTCCACTTTCCAATGAATTCATATGTCGAATTAATATCGCGTTCGCTGCTAATGAGACGCGTTATAAAAACGTCGAAGTATTTTTTTTTCTTTTTTCGTTTTTTCGTAAATTATAAAAGAAGTCATGTGTCTTTCGAGGGAATGCATTTTTTTTTTTTTTTTAATTCGTGTCTCGCGAGATAATTTTTGGCGTAGAGACGGAGGAGAAGATACCTTTGTGATTCTTTTATCGTTCGATGAATATTTTTCGATTCGGCGCGCGCACTAGTCATTTTCGTTCCCTCCTTTGTTTAACGTGGCCAACAATAATAAGCTCCATCGGGTTTTCGAGCTGTAAATTCGACACCTCGTTATTTAATCCAATCTCGAATCGTGCAATGGATGTAAATAGATGTATTAGAAACGTGTTTTTTGGGGGCATTCTTAACACACTTGTACGCAACCGTGAACAATTGAGAGCGCAAAGGGTGATTAGAAGGATTGTTGTTAGATGACATTCGTTGGACGTAAAACGATGTTAATTATTGTAATCATTTCTACACTCGATGTTACATTATTTATGAATTTTAGTTAGGAAATTTAAATCAATTAAATGAATGGAATCACGTATTAAAATCAGGAACACTTGATATCGGTCGTAGTGTTATTTTGACTTTTGAATTTTTATTTTTTTTTTTATGAAAAATTCAATCTCGTATTCGCTACATTTGCGTTCAACGAAGGATCGATCGAAAGCGAAGCCGGTAGCAAAACGAATCAAAGTAAAAGAAAAAGGTGTTTGCTGTTGAATAGCAGGCACGATGTATCAAAGTGAAGAAAACGAAGCGACGCGAAATAATGGAAGGAAGAAAATATATCCTGTTTCTTTTTTTTGTACATAAAAATCTCGTCGATCAACGAGAACTTTCGAAAATCGAAAATGAAGAAAACAGAGGAAGAAAACAAAAAAAAAAAGAAAATAAGAATGGTCGACAGGAGGAAAGTACGGATAACGTGCGGGGAATTATTATGTGTACATGAACAATGTGATATAAGTAATTAATAAAATTACTTAGCACTATAGCGTTTAAGCAGAACTGTTAAATCGTTTACAGCGTAGACGTGTATGATGCTAACTATTATTTACTAACATCCTAAAAATGAACTGTAATAAGGGAATCTAATTGTACATAGAATTACGAATGGGAGAGAGAGTGTGAAAGAATGAAAGAGAAAAGAAATAATCGCGGGATACAATTATATCAAGAAAGGAGAAAGAAAAAGGGAATGTGAGAATAGATATGTAAAAAAAAAAAAAAAAAAAAGAAGAAGTTCTCGTAAAAGCTGGTAAACGAGTTAAATTTCTTGTATATTCCTCGTGATAGAGCCTGTAGATTATATTTCTCGCGTGAATGCGATAACGAGATGAACAAGTGTGGCTGAATGTTGTTGTTGTTGTAGTCTATGTCGAATTTTGTTATATACCACTGCTGGTATATGAAAAAAAAAAAAAAAAAAAAACACGGTATATCTCATGAACCTTTTCGAGCGACTTGTTGCGTGTGGAGAGAAAGAGAGAGAAAGGGTAACAAGGGTGAAACACCCAGGCGCGTGCAACACTTTTTGTTTTCAAAAGAGTGCGACAAATTTCAATACAATCTATTATAATAAAAACGTAAGCGTGAATCGTTGCCCAATCCTCTTTTTCAATTTTCCCCTTTACACCTTTGCTATTTCTTGGTAAAGGGCGAAGAATTTATAAGCCATAAATTGGTTATAATAATATATTTTATTCAGGTATTTGATACAGTATTTTTTTTGGAGGAATGATAATAGCGAGCAAATGTTTCTCCAACAAGCAATGGAAACACTAAAGTCGCTTCTGCGTAAATCTGAAATATTAATTCATTAGACCAATGATTAAGTTATAGGATAAAGGTAATCGTACCTTCACTGGTTTTGCATCTACTCGAATTTTACCCCAGGAGACGGCTTCATCTGGACGAGCACCACTATCGCTACCATCGAATTCGGACGCTGTATTTATGAACACAGAATAGTCGGCACCGTTTCTCTAGAATAAGAGTTATTATAAATCAGCTAATTATTAAATATTTTCTTTGCCGTTCTTATTACCATTAGATTTGCATTACAGATGTGATGTTTTACAACACCGCCGCCGATAATAATCATTCCACTTTTTACTGCTTTCATAGCCATTGTATTCAATCGTCTAAGATCTATAATATAGTAAGATAGAGGAAATTATTTTACAATTTTGATTTTAATCAGTACTAAATTTTTTTTTATAATAAATCAGAACCTGACACTATGTCTATAACTAAGCCTGGATTTCTAAAAGAGTGAAAGTACATCATATCGCCAAGGCTGCCATCAGTTAGAGCTGGACTAAAAACGGGAATTTTATTTCTTGCAGCCCAGTAATAAATGGATTCTTCGTTATTAATTTCTTCCCCAAGTTTTGCTATCACTTTAGATGGTGTCCAAAGAGTACCCTTAAATGTTATACCCAAAGATATTTCCTTTGCACACAGAAAATCTTTCTGATTTATTTTCTTTCAGCACATACTTTTTCTTTCTGTTCAGCTAACATTGCATCTAATTTAGGCATAACCCAATCCTCAAACTTGCAGTAATTATCATTTGGTACTAATAAGTTTCCTATTCTATTAAGACCATGTTGTCTAAGATGTTTCCCTTCTAAATGAAAGTCTCCTATGTATGTTGGTGCTAAACATTTTATTAGATCTTCTTCTACACCACCTGCTGTAGTAACGATACAATCAACCTACAACATAAAAAGATGTCTAAATTATCAGTCTATAATTAAGCAATCTATATTTTTAAACACTTTAACTGACCATACTGTGTTGCACAAGAAACCTTATGGTGTCTCGAATCCCACAAGAGGCCATGTTAGATGTATATCCTAAAAATATCGTACAGGAAGATTTTCTTTTTATAAAATCATCATCTTCTAAAATATCCATTTGATCATCTTTAAGAGGAATATTTCTAGCATCAATCATTTGTTGAACTTCTTCTACTGCTAAACCAAAATTTCTTGCTTGAAATCCAGAATGTGTATATGTTTCAAATAGAGCATGATAATCAATTCCCTTGTTCCAGTCATATCCTAAAACATCATGATTTTATTTATTTAAAAAATGTTTCTTTTTGTTATAAGAGATATATAATACCTTTTACAACTGGTGTTCCAGCTGGTATAGGGGAACTATGTACTAACACAGCATTCTTAAGATCTTCTGGAACATGACCATGTGAATTTTCTTTGGTATCATTCATTTTGAAATTGTATTCTGGTTTTATATGAAATTACTTATTTACATCGAAACTTTCTACGTTACATTGCTCATATACTAATGTTAATAAACAGGCATAACCTAGAAAGAACAATGCCGCCAAATTGTTCATTAGGTATGTTGGTACGTATGTATGTATATACATATGTATACCGCAATTCATCAGAGTCCATAACTGCGAAAGGACCAGTTTTCGTTCTTCGCGCTTCTCCAGTGCGCATCTTCGCCCTGATTGGCGATACTCCCAAACGAAGTGGAAAGCGATTAGCAGAGAGCTCGCTGCGTTCCCCCACCATCTTCCAACTTGCGCGTCGCAGTTATGGACTCTGGTGAACTGCGGTATACACCTTCGAACACGCTCCACGGAAGGTGTCACTACCATATCTTGATCCCGCAGGCATTAAGCCTAGTTCACTCGAGATACTTTTGTATTCGAGAAAGAACAAAATTAAAAAAAAAAAACAATTAGTCCCTAAAGCGTCTGTTCATTAATTAACTAGTAAATTGAATAATGAGCTCGATTCGAAAGTCGGTTGTCAAAATAATTAATTATGCTCAATTGCAACCGATATCGAAAGCGAATAATCGGGCACCGCTATCAACCGCAGAGCAAAGTGAAATCCACTCAGTCTTATAGCGACTGCTGCAGGGCGCGAATCTACCTGGTAAACATACATATACTCTTATTTCATTTTCAACGTTTATTCAATTTGCTGTATGTCTTCTTAGCTTATTGAATGTGGGATGAAGTTAATGATTTTATTCCCCCTGTGTGCCCCGCCTCGCTATTCTCTTATTTATTGTTTCACCCCTATTTGTGGGCCTCACAAGGACCACTCTCCCAAGTCATTTATTATTTTATTCCTCTCCATGAACCTCGGCTCATCCTTTCCAGTTATTTATTATTTTTTTTGTCTTTGACGGCCTTACAGGGCCAGTTCTATATTCCTTACATCTCTTCATTCCTCACATCCTTGCTTCCATTATATCCTTGCATCTCTTACATGCCTGCATCCCTTACATGCCTACATCCCTTACATGCCTGCATCCCTTACATGCCTACATCCTTTACATGCCTGCATCCCTTACATGCTTGCATCCCTTACATGCCTGTATCCCTTACATGCCTGCATCCCTTACATGCCTGTATCCCTTACATGTCTGTATCCCTTACATGCCTGCATCCTTTACACATCTACAATCCTTACATTCCTGCATCCTTAACGTCTTTGCGCTGTTTTTTTGAGAAAAATTTAGTTCAAATTTTGTCCGCTAGAGGGCGCTGATTCGACATCGAAAATTTAGTTCACATTTTTGCCGCTAGAGGGCCAAAATTGGGGCAAGCTTTAGTTCCCCCTTTCGCCACCAGATGGCGCTGATTCGACATCGAAAATTTAGTTCACATTTTTGCCGCTAGAGGGCCAAAATTACTGCAAGCTTTAGTTCCTTTTTTCGCCACCAGATGGCGCTGATTCGACATCGAAAATTTAGTTCACATTTTTGCCGCTAGAGGGCCAAAATTCCTGCAAGCTTTAGTTCCTTTTTTCGCCACCAGATGGCGCTAAATTTATTAGAACTTTAGTTCCTTTTGTCGTCACTAGAGGACGCTGTTATGAACGTCGAAAGCGTCATTTCATGGATGTAAGTGATAAAGGAATGTAAGGCACTGCCGATTGTAGGGAATAGAATAATTGGTGGGATGCAGGACTATAAGGGAAACAGGGTTGTAAGAGGAACAGACATTTAGGGGTAGGGAGATGTAAAGGATTGAAGGGTGTAAGAAATAGAAAGGTGTAAAGGATAGAGGGATGTTAGGCATACGGGGATGTGAGGGACGCTGGAATGTAAGGGTGTTGGAAGTGTAAGAGATGCAAGGATATAAAGAAAGCTGGAATGTAAAGGATGCAGTGATGTAAGGAATGCAGGGATGTAAATAATGCAGGTTTATAAGGGGTGCGGAGATGTAAAGGATGCACACAGGAGTAATAAAATCAACACGTTATTCTTCCTAATGAGTTTATTCAATGAGCTAAGAAGATAAATACAGTAAATTATATGAAGGCAGAAACAAAATAAGGGTATATGTATGTTTAACAGGTAGATCCGCACCCCTCGGTGGTTGCTATAAGACTGATGGTGTTTCACTTCGCTCTAGGTTGAACGGTTGACGACGGTGCCGCAGCCAGCTACCTTTACTCGAATCAGTAGCTGTAAATGTTTTTTTTTTTTTTTTTTTAACATGGGGAAATCTTGCATAAGACCCCCCACCGTCCCTTAGGGGAGGACGGCGGGGGAGTGTCAGATTCCTACTGACTAAAACCCCACGGCGACCGATATCAGCGCTAAAGGAGGTCTCCGGGACCATATGTGTAAAACTCCGGAGCCCTCCACGCTTGGCACACTGGTGTCCACCTTGGGTGCCTAGCATGTGGCCGACACTGAGGGTCGCACCCAGTGTCGGCTTCTACTCGGACCGCGTGCAATGGCGTCTGGAGCCCCCACTCCCAACGCTATTGGCTTTTGATATTGGTTGCAACTGAGCATAATTAATTATTTTGACAATCAACTTTCGAATCGAGCTCATTATTCATTTTTGCGACTTTTTTTTCTTTTGATTGGTAGAAGAATTTACATACTGAGAGAGGATGAGGCAGTGAAAAAGAAAACAGTGACTCTGCACTGTCAGCTGTTAGAAAAATTAAGTGTCTTTATATACTTAACGCCTACAAAACTGTTTACATCGAAAACTCTACAAGGACTATTAATAAAAAGACTCTATTATCTATTCTGTTATAAAATACATAAGGAACTACTTTCTAGTCAGGTCATATATTTAGTCGACTTTCCTGGTGGACTTAAAAATTAATTTCTTTAAGTACTACTATTATGTACACATACTCCCGGCACTTTTCACTGTTGCACGTTTTTTATACAGTTTCAAACCTGTTTGATTTTTAATAATTCACATTCAAACATATCTGGTCAATTGAGTGTGAAAGTCTTGAAGACACACGATTAGCTGGCTAAATGTCGGTCTCTCGTCCGCGGACATTGCCCAACAATAAGCCATAACTGCGAATAATTCGTCGGGACAATTGATCGGTTGTGCCAATCTATATCCATCTCTCAGATAGGAAGCCATCTCGAATGCATCCACTTCCACGTACGGCTGCTGTGCTAGGGTCGTGAGTTCCCATAATAGAACACCGAATGCCCACTGAAAAATTCAATCAATTACGATTACTGTATATCTGCCATCTTTCAATTTCTATTACTAACACGTTGAATGCTGTGGGGGATACCAGTGCAATGACCAGTAACATAAATTAGATATACTACACCTCTGCTAATAATACAAGATATCAAACAGAAAGTTTGAAATAAAAAATTTGGAATTAACCATTCCAGTTTTGAACGATTATTAATTTCTTTTAATTTTTTAAATAAATATTCAAACAAATTTGTTAGATCAAACTTAAACAATAGAGATTGATTTACTTACCACATCCGAAGCAGTGCTGAACGTTTTATTGAGTAAACTTTCAATGGCGAGCCACTTAATCGGACGATTTTCATTGTCACCAAGACAATGATAATCCTGGGGGAAGAGGTCTCTGGACAGAGCATTGTCCGTGATTTGAACCCTCAGATCATCGTCGACGCTAATAAAATTTAAACAACGCTCGTTAAACGTCTTGAATGCATACTCAACCTCTGTTGCAAATAGAGCAAGAATGATATAAATCTATCGTGCTAACACGCAAAAGGTCGCTTAAAAATATATTAAAAGTATCGAAGTGATCTCAGTAAGAAAAAAAAGAAAAGAAAGTAACATTGGTCGGTAATTAGACTCGAATCAGGATTTTTATTACTAATTAATGCCTCACGGTCAATTAATTTCCTAATGAAACGTTACGATCTTAAGTAAAGTACCTTTCATACCAGAGTAGAAATTGAAGAAAAAAAAGGATCATTATTAATGTTCATGGCAATTAAATGCTTCATTGTAAAAATGTTTTCTGTAAGATTTAAGTGTTAAATAATTTATTTTTCACTTACACACAATTCCTGGCGGCTAAATCTCTGTGCACCAGTCTCTTTCTGTGAAGATACTGGACCCCTTTTGCAGCTTGAAGGGCCATTTCCACGACTTCTTGCGTAGTTAGGGCTCTCGGTGGCCCTTCGCTGCTCAACTTACACCTCAGCAAGAACCTCTTCATGTTCTTGTAACCGGTGTGCGGATACAGGAGGAAAGGCGCGCTCCTGTCCTCGATGGAAACACCCAAAACGGGGAGTAAGGCTTGGTGACTTAAACCGTACAACGCTAGACCCTCTCGTAACAAAAGAGCAACCTTGAAATGCAAAATAATAGCGTTTAAATTTTAATCCTTAAAAAGAATGCTGAGAGTGTGCCGGGGTTCTTCCTACAAAGTATGGAAGTGTCTAATTAACCGAACATTCTGTATATAATTTGTTGCAATAATTGTTGCATAATTTATGTATGTGTTGTTTAATTTTTACTTGAAGTTCAAAATAATAATTCAAATATAATAATTACAAATTTTATTGTTTTAATCGTGCGACATAAGTATGCATAATTAGGTGCATAGTGACGTTACAGCAAATTAGTTGTACCCAATTCAATTGATAGGTAGTGTTGAACAATGGAAATAGTAATGTCCAAAGAATGTAATCTGATTAGTACACGAAGAAAAATATTACTCACCTGCGATTGTGAAGCATGCTCAGCAGCAGTTTTCACTAGGACATCCCTCGGGGAAGACGCACCCTCTTCGTGATAACTGCCTCTATACACGCGACCAAATGTGCCCTCCATTTCGATGCTAAGGAGGCGTACCCTGCATCTGTAACAAGTATGAAACAGGATTACGCTTCAGGCATCGTGACTCGTGCATCCAGAAAACCGCTAATTATACTGTGCAAACTTCCAAGATCTGCTGTACAAATTATGGGGAGATTAACTACCGAATATTGTTTTCAGAATTTACGGATTATTAAAATGTCTGAAATTTTTCTGAAGGCAATTCTAATTGTAAAATACAAACAGTATATAATGTGGTAATTTATATCAGAAAAAAATGAAAATATGCTTAAAAATAACTAATGTAATTAATGTAATATTAATATTAATTAAAATAAGAATTATTGTAAATATAAAAGAGTAGGGGAAGAAAGACTTGTAATCTTGAAATTGAAAGGCAATAAAGGATTAATTAATTATTTAATTATGTGTATTTAATTACCTTTGGACTGTGATTTCTTGAATTCTTTCGTGTAACTCTCTACTAGGTCGGTCGTCTAATCTTCTGTAAGTAGAAGTAGATGTAGCAGAGGTAGGAGGAGGTGTTTCCGGTGACAAAAATGTCTGTGCAGGTCCAACTCCTGTGCCCCTTTCTACACTGCAGGCAGAGCTAAGACCCCTTGATTCTCTTTAAAAATAAAAATTATCTCGTTCTGTATATATTACATAATAACAAAACCAAATTAAAAAAAAATTATAAAATGAAAATAATATAAAACACAAAGTAAATTAAAATTGGGGCTCTCTCTATGGTCCGCCGTCCGAGAGTTAAAGGAAAACGGTAGACAGATAACTTAAAAATTAGTTTTCTACAATAAAATGTCAAAGATATTTTTATACGTATCCATAGAATTAAATTTGATCTACAATTCTGAATATTAAGATGGACAGGAATATATAAAGTGGCTACTTCCGATATAACTCATAAAAATTGTAATTGATCTTTGAAACAACAAGTAAAGAAGATACTTACTGAAGGGGATCACGATGCCTCCTAGTCTTTTTATCTCGAACGTAGTAAGCAATAACGAGGACGAAAATGGCAGCGATGAAAGCACAGGCACATCCGATTGCAGCGTAAAACACTTGTCCGCCAGAAGTTGAACCGGATGCAGCAACGAGAATTTCTTCCGCTCCTATGTTACTTTTATCCTTTAAGCAGATTTTCTTTCGCTTGAAGTCCAAGCTGGTCGTGTTTCGTCTCGATAACGAGACGTTTATCCGAAGGCTTAGGTCGACCTCGGCGTCGTAAGGGCCGCAATGCAAAGCCAAAGCCCAAGTTTGAAGACCACCGACAGGTATTTCACCAGCTTGAGATATGTTCAAAGAACTGCTCAAAGCAGTTGGGTTACTGATATCCACAGACATTGTATACGGTAACTGAAAGCACACAAATTTTCAAACTTATTTATGAAAAAAAAGTAATAACTGCATTGAACTGAATCAATATAAAAAAATATCATATGAGGCTATAAATTCACTTACATTTTCATTTATATTTTATTTATGTGCTTCTAAATCCAAGAAAATCCCAAGAAAATAAATAAAATTTATTTATAAGATAGTAAAACATTATTTATTAAATTTTATAATTTTTCAAATTCAATAAGCTATTAATGAATTTGTGGATTAATCTAATATTTGCAATAATTGAAATGTGTTAATTTTCAAATGTGTATAACTAATGTCACTCTAGAGTTGAAATACCTAGGTATATAACAAATTCTAAAATTATTTATATAATTTCCAGTTCATGTTAAATAATGAATTAATGCAATTTTTTAAGAATATTTTTAACACAAGTAGTAATGAGTTGAAATACGGGGACAAAAAACGAACACGACAATTTCCCATTCTCTCACAAGGAGAACTACCCAAGTGTTACACTTACTTATTAATGAAACTTTGCCAGCTTGTAGAGCTCGTCAAGCTGAACACGCCTATACCCCGTTTTGTGGGCAGACGACTAATTGTTTAAAAGATATTAATAATTAAAGTTAGTTACTACTTACATTGAGAAATATGACAGACTCACACATACAACTCGCAATCTAGAGATCCACGGTTCAAATCCTTGATACTCAACATTTTTTTTCTTTTTTTAATGATAATATGTCACTTTTTGAATAACTATTACATAAAAATGATCATAAAAAGGAAAAAAAATTTTTTGGGAACCAAGGATTTGAACCGAGGACCTTTAGATTGTAATTGACGGATCTGCTCCGTGATTAAACACATGACTAGCAATCTAAAGGTCCTCAGTTCAAATCCTGGGCACCTGTTTTTTTTTTTTTTTTTTATAATGATAATTTTTATGTAATAGTTATTCAAAAAGAGACAAATTATCATTAAAAAAAAAAAAGTATTGGGAACCAAGGATTTGAACCGTGGATCTCTAGATTGCGAGTTGTATGTTTGAGTCTGTCATACTTCTCAATGTAAGTAGTAACTAACTTTCATTATTAATATCTTTTAAACAATTAGCCGTCTGCCCACAAAACGGGGTATATGCGTGTTCAGCTCAACGAGCTCTACAAGCTGGCAAAGTTTCATTAATAAGTGAGTGTAACACTTGGGTAGTTCCCCTTGTCAGTAAAATTGCAGTTTCACGTGGTTGAACGTTTTCGATGGAATGAACTGAGGATAATCCGTCATTTCCGCTTCGAGCCACCTGTTACAGAGAAATGCACGAATTTCCGGGCTCTAAGAAAAACAAATACCAGAAACACAAATCACTGCATACTTTACGTACGTTCTAATTTTCACGTAAACACCTGATTACACGGAAGAACAAAGGAAAGAGTAAGAGTGGTATAAACGATGAGAAAGGATTTTTTTTTTAAAGGCCTCCTAACCGATGAAGAGTGAAAAAGGGAAGAGCAAAAAATAAAATGGCACAAAGTTGAAGACGCAAAGAACGAACTGCTACCGCTTGTTCGTAATCACGCGAACGTTGAACCTTCTTATAATCTGAAACGTACCATTCTCGGAAGACAATTTGCGCCCAGCGGAGGGCAAAGTAAATCTAGAGAACCGCAGGCAAGAGAAACCAGAGGAGGAAAACGAGGAGCAAATAGAAAGAAGAAACGGCAAAAGTGGCAGAGCGAAAAGAAAACAAGAAACGAGGGAGAAAAAGGCTAGGCCAGAGATGTTCTGCCCACCACTCTGTACCCATTTCCCGCACGTAAATGATGGGAGGATGTCGATAACGTTGCTAATTATCGATAAATACCACTCATTAATAATTATTTTTCTTATAAGGCAGTTCCAATTTAATATGGAATACGAATCAAATCGGATTAAAGATCATTTATATTTTGAAATCGACGATTTGATATGCAATAATCTAATATGTGTATTTACTACGCGATAACGAATGTTTATTTGAATATATAACTTTGCCTATTGAGAGCTTATTAACTCTTAACGTTGACCATTTCTTTTTTAATAATATTGATAATTAATATCTGTATTAGTATTAACATTGACATTAGTTTTAGCGATGATATTAGCAGTAGAGTTAATTTTAATATTAGTGTTAATATTGAAAAGATAAAAAACGGCACGAAAGAAAAAACAAATCATTTTACCTTGAAAATTATTTTCTGTCCACTTTATTATAATAATTATTCCTAGCCATTTCTGGAAGAAACCAAATAAAGAATAGCTAGTTCAAAGTCAGAGAACCCGTAGCTGATTATCAACTGGCAACGATGATGATCGGTTTCCAACTAGTCGCGAAAAAGGCACCTCGTCAACCTGTTGGTTTGTCGCTACCAGACTACCCCCTTTAATTCCACCTGGAGATCAGTTACGACCACGAGCGGCCAACTACGTGCCGACAGTGAATACCTCTGTAAAAACCGGCTAACCATTCGATTTTAAACTGTCCGAGACTTTTTTTTTTATGACCCTTTTTCTCTTTCATTTTCTGAACGCCTCGAAAGTGCCTGACATTTCGCGAGAAACTCGTCGGACGACAAGATACCGTGAAATTTTTATGAACGTATCGTGTGAAAAAGAATCCCTTTCTTAGAATTTTTAAATGCTACTTTAGATATGCTGTCGGCTGTAAATTATTGACGAAGCGAAATATTGTAATGTTCTTTTTTTATTTCACGTTGAGAACCAATATTTTATATTATTTTCTTAAACTGTTTCCAAGCTTTTATATTCTCAATTTTCAAAAATAAACTTTTCACTAAAAACTAAATTGAAATTGTTAATTCAGAAAAATTACAATTAAGGTTGAAAATTAATTTTTATTAATGAGAAGTATAATTAAAATCCAAATTTGAATCTTCATTTCAAAATTAATTAATTACCAATTAGCATTTTATTTTTAAATCGATTACAATTTAATCATTTAATTGATAATGGGATAATTAATAATTTCGACACCCTAATTAAGGGGCGTTTGAGTAGGGAATATTATGACCCTATATGATTTACTAAACTGAATTTGTTAAGGATCACTTATTAATTGTCTTATATTTCTCCTAAATTGGTTGCCAATTAAAACTCAGGCATATATTTAACGACACCTGCCCCAGCGTTAAAAATATCCAATGAATTTGTCTGTACGACTGAAAAATCGTCAGTTTGATTGGCAGGCAGCCGTTGCGCCTAAGTAGCATTCGAAACACTCGGTTTTGTCACGGAGGTGACGGATGTCCCGACGTTGGTCATCAGTCTCCGACTTTCGTCCCCTTCTTCAGCCTCGTCCTTCCGACGAGACAACTGGAAGAAGTGGCTGGACCACTTTGTCCTACTCTCAGATCTGTTGTTTCCCTTTTTTTCTGCGCATCGTCGACGAGTCAATCCAACACCGTGTCGCATTCTGTCCACTTTTCGCCGGCACTTTGTCAAAGTACGTACTTTCAACCTGAACGAGAACGCAACGACAAAAAATGCATTCTTCAGGATACCGATTCATTAAATTCCTATCGTGCCTCGTTCAGCCTGTTAATACTTAACATTTGTCAAAATACAAATAATCCCGATCAATCGCGAGTATCTGATCTATTCAGTTTGCTTTTATCCTAACAGCCCACTTTTACTTAATAAATTAGTAATATAAGAAACGTATAAATAATACAATAAATAAAGTTAGTAAAACGAAAAGTTACATACAGAAAACAACAATTTCCGATTTATTAAAATTTTTGTCAATGAAACGAAATTAGCGAACGAATTAATATAATGTTACCATTGTACTGTAATATTGCTAAATGTCATAAAAGATTTTTAATAAAAAGATTTACAAATATTTCCTGCAATATTGCTTCCTTATTACTTTCTTCAAATATCCTGCCGAGCAGAAAAATTCATCTAAACCAGTATTTAATGAATCGTAGAAGAGACAGGAATATTAAAGACATCTTCGAGAATCGTTCAACGGATACGATCGTCTTGGTAAATTCATTTCGCTAAAATGTCGAGTAATCATGGAAAACGGTGCTTTGTGACGCGATTCTGAGAAACAGGAAGAGCCGACATGCCTCGATAATCCGGATAAGTACGTTCCGTAAGGAAGGGAAGAGGAAATAAGGAACGAGAAAAGATTTCAAATGATCGCCCGGCGTCTGTCGGAGACTGAAGTGTTCCCGTGAAGAATTCATCCGGCAATAAGCTTCCGTAACGCGGATTCCTTCGTTAACGAGCGAATTCACGGTGGCTCCTATCTGCTTTTCGACTTTGATCTAGCTTGGCCGAGGAATCAAAGAAACGTAAATGAGGAATAAAGTATGCGGAAGATGAGATGGCAGAGTTTTTAAAAAACACTCAAGACGATACCTCTTTCCATTTCCACCGTTTCGCGTTTTCTTAAGTCGCGACCCACTCTTCAAACGTTATTTTCTTTTTCAACCTCTACGGGGTGAATCGTTAGAAGCAATTACTTGAAAGGTCTGAAGGCTTTGTAAAACTTACCGGCCTGCCGGCAAGGTTCTCCCAAGTGAAATGTAACTTGTGAACCTGCGCTGGCACTGGGACCACGAATTTAATTGCGTATTCGTTTATAACGCCTTCCCTTACGTAGAATAATTCCGCCTGGAGACCTGTAACAAAAGAAAAACATATTAATAATAATGTCATTACTTGTGATTTAGGAAAGGGTTGTGTGTCAGGTCTGAAAAAATTCCTTCAGATATTATTATTATGATTTTTTTTTAATATATGAAAAGTTATTAAAAAATGTAAAAAGTAGAATAATTTTGACTGCACTATAATCATTAAGATAGTGTAAAATAGCAAAATGAAGTATTGTACTATTAAAAAATTAATTTTTAATATTTTTTAATAACCCAATTTTTCCTGTGCCACCCAATATAGAAATGCAAACAGATGAGCTGTCCCAGTGTGAACTAGAAACATAAATTACAGTCTTGTGATGAGAACACGGTGCCTAAAAATGTGTATTTTTCAAATATGTAAAGTACGTTTCGAGCTACTTCTTAAGACGGATGATGCAACATCCAGGAACTAATCGACTGTTCAAATACGAATACAGATCGTGTGAACCGAAGCGAAACAGAAGGGACTCTGTTTCTTCTCGAGCAATTTACCGAACGAGAAAGGATAAGTAATGGTGGTAGAAGCGCATTGTGTCTCGAAAAAGAAGGTGCTTTCCTCTCGGTCAACTCAGCGAGCTTGTTATTTTCTTGCACGTATTTTTGCAACGCTTCCGCGAGCCTCGAAGATGCATTGCTCGGCAGCTACCGTGCCACTTAAAATTGAGTTACGAGGGCAAAAATTTAGACGAGCTACACATGGTGTCTCTGTAATTTTCATCGTCTTAATTATCTTCGTTATTATAAAATCTCCCGGTATTTATTTGCACAGCCTTCTAGTAATCGAGCATAAAATTGAAAACCTTTTTAGCAGAGGAAAAATAAAACGAGGTTGTCCTGTCGTAATTGTTAAATAGGTTTTATAATTGACTAGCTGATAGATCCGGTTTTCGTCCAAGGCAAGGTACACTTAAAACATAATTAATGACATTTGACTGACACGTGGTAACTCCTATGGAGATCGTTCGATGATATTAACTAGGATGTAGAGTAGATCTAAATGTAAGATTTAATTTTTTTAACAGTCAAATTTTTTTTTTTATTCATCAAGATGACCCCTCAAAATGGCCCTCCCCCTCCACAGGGGTATTTCTACATTTATATAGTTTTATAAATAATTGATTAATCTTGCATATGAACAACTTTAGAAAATATTTCAAATATTGAGTATTCATTCTGATTACTCATATCAATAATAAAAATATTCATAATTATTTTATAATGAAGGTATATAAAAATGTAAAGCATTCTACTCGAAATGAACACGATTTAAAAGAATTTTGAAATATTTCAAAGGGAATATAATAAATTCTTGAATGTCAATGGTTATCCGTATACCCGGTTATTATCATCCCAAGCACGTTTTAATAACGAAAGTTTTTCTGAACGAACGAAGGACCACGAGCAACGTAGTCCTGAGATCAGTAGCAAAGTTCACATTCGGAAGCCCGAAGGTTAGGTGGAAGATCAAAAAATAGAAAAAAAGGAAATCGAAGGGCGAAGATGGTACAAAAGAGAAAAGGACGTGAGCACACGTCGCGTACACCCTCCTTAGGGTCTATGTTCGTTGTATCAGATACGAGTTGGATTTTTAAGTCACCCGAAGACAATGTGCCGTAGCCCCCACAATCGTGTCTTTACTTTTGGTCCTCTTCTTCGTTCACCATCGTCCCTCGCCTCTCGGTTCCATCGGTCCTCGGCCTTTACCGGTTTTCTGCATCAGATATCGTATACCCACGACCTCACCACTGGCCATTCCTGCAGCCCAAGCGTTGCTCCTCTCTTCGGCTTCCCTCCTGGAGACCGAGCTCCGGTGTCCGTCGTAAAAAACACGCCGAGTACCCTGTTGGATCCTCTCGGAAAATAATTATCTTTGGATCCACGAAACCACGCTGAGTTATCGCCGGTAAAAATCAAATCCTCGACCCTTCGGCGAGCAGGACACTTTTATATATATATGTTTCGAATATTGATGATACTGACTTTGTCCAGAGTCATTGAGTCATTGAAAGAGGATTCTGCTGGGAGGATCGAAAATATCGAACAGCTTTCTCACGATCTTCGCGTTTGACAAAGATTTACTGACGATAAAATTCAGGTAGAAAATTTATTATCTTCTACATCAGTGTTCCCCAATCATTTTAGCATCGCTTTTCCCTATTTTACAATATGCACCCTCGCTACCTCACATTTGCATAAAAGAACATTTTCAATCTGGGGATGAAGATACGTTAAAAATAGATTTTTCAGGCAATAATTCTAATGTATTATTCTTTAAATATCCACTAAAATGATTCTTAAGTCACTCTTTTCTTTTAATAAAAAATCAGTGTTACAATCACGATAGAATTAAGCTAATTAAAATTTCCCCTATGTACTTATTATTTTTTATATTTAATCTTTCTTAAAACTTAATATTTCTGTTTTCAAGGCACATTTTTTCCCGAAAATTAGTATATCAGAAGAGGGCAGAAGGTCAAAGCAAAGGGTTGATAATCCCAGAATCACCCAGTCAGAAAGATAGCCTACTATAATCATCCTAACGACTACTGCATACTATGCGACAACCGAGCCATGATCTTGTTATCAATTCAGTTGTTTTCGAGAGCCTTATCTCGTGTAGGTTGCATTTAGACCTGTCACGCATTTGCGCCTAGGTTAGCAAAGAGAGGTGGCGGATACCAAAGGTTCTTTGATGTCTGGTATGCGTGTAACGGGGCAAAGTACAAGCAGGAGCAGTAAAGAGAAAAGAACAAGATGAAGGAGATGCGGTAAGGGAAAGAAAGAAAGAAAGAAAGAAAGGAGAGCCCTTTCAACGAAAGCGTCGACCCTCAAGAACGAGTGCCAGACACAATTGTCACGAGGGGTTCCGCGACACTTCGGTACCTTTACTCTTGGAACATGTACGATCTTCAACTACGACCAGCTACGACGTGCTTACTAGAACGCTCTCAAACAGTTACCACAGCATGCTGATGCCGAGGAAAATGCCCGGGATCAAAGATAAGGAAGTAAAGAAATTCTCAGACGGCCAGTCGACTCGGTAAACCTGCTCGCACTCAGATATCGATCAACAACATTCTAGAAGGTGAAACAAAGGTGTAAAAGACCTCCAGCAGACCTTCTGACGTACCTTTTGTACGACTCTTTTTCACTCTTTGATATGCTTACCCTCTCTACTTTGAAGCTGCTACCTACTCTACAAAGAACGAAACGCAGAAACTAAGGTTTCATTATTTTTTCCTGAAGTTGAAGATTCGAAAGCATAAGATGTTACTAAAAATAGAACGTTCATAAAGCAATTCAAATAGTATTCCAAAAATTCAAGTAAAATTTCCAAGTAGTATAGCAGTATAATTTAGTTTGAGATACTCAAGAGAGATTCTACGAGAAAAGCAATAAAATATTTTAAGAGAAATGAATTTTAATTCAATTCATCGTAGAAGGATATAAAATAGGAACGTAACTGATTCTGATAAAAATTAAAAAAGAAAGCAATTGTTCTTTTTGTTAACGGTCGCTATGAATTCTAAAGCCGTAAGGTGTTCGACCGTACTAACGAACAAAGGATGGAAAAAATAAAGTGTTAGACATAAAGGAGCGAGATAGAGAAGGAAAGCGAGCAAGCATCTTCGTTTCGCGAGGCGCGAAACAGCCGGCAAAATTTCGCAGGGAACCGTGTCCCCTGCTGTCAAAATACAGTATAGAGGCGAGTTGACAAGCGAAACCCCAAGAGTCGCGGTATAAAAGGGAACTGAAGAGAAAAGAAAAAAGGGAAAAAGAGAAAAAGACCCGGTGAATTGCGGGCTAACTGCGGGGGCCCTAGTTCTCTCTGTCCCCCCACCCCGTGTCTCATGGGGCCCCAAGGCTTTGGGTCAGAAACCCAACACCTTTTGAACGCAAAACCCATGGTACATTTATAACGAGATCCTCCACTGGCGAAGCTTTTAAAAAGAGATAACAGCGAATGGTGGAAGTAGGAGGAAGGAGCATAGAAAGAGGGAAAGGCAGAAGGGGTGAGGTACAGGTCAAAGAAACAGGAAATATTAGATTTACACGTCGTGACGCCTGCTTACAATGCGCTGCCTCCAATTCTCCACCGATTCCACCCACGATTTTCTACAATCGAGCTCGCTCCGTACATTTAAAGCTTCAAATTATTTTTTCCATTTTCAAATGTTCGATAACAATTATTCTAAGGTCGTATTTTAATTTCATTTGCTTTTATAATTGAAATATTTCAATACTTGATAATTAAAAAAAATTAATTAAACGGGGCAAATCAGATTGCAAAGCTATTTGGAACATAGTTGAAATTTTAACATATTTTACTTTGTAAATTATTTACAAAGTAACTGATTACAAATCTCTGACTAAAGTTTCAATGGAAACTGAAACTCCTCGAGCTGATCCAAAAATGATCCGCAAGCGGAGGTTAACGACCAGATCAAGCAGCTGGTACTCGCCAATACCTCGACACGAAATCTCAGGAGATCTAATAACGTATCCACGTGTATGCCTCTGTATGTACAAACGAGCTCGAATTTATATGCGCATGTGTATGGACGTGTACAAAACACGTGCTCCCTTTGGATAGGATATTTTTCACTTTCGCCAGTACTGGCAAACAACGTGGGCGTACCTACCCGGTGCACGTACACCCACGCGCAACGTAGACTTCCTTCGGTTAAGGGCAAGAATAGAGGAAGAATGGAGGAATCTTCCATGACTCGTTTAAGTTGCTTTTATTTCTTAAATCTTTTGCTACAAAGGAAATATACTATGCACATATACTTTTCAAAGAAATATAGTCATACCCTGAAGACCTCTACACCGCTGGATAGATCACGAAAAATCGAAGTGAAAAGTTCTGTAGCATTGTAAAATAACATTTACTCTGTACACTAATTTGATGATTAAAATTTATTGAAAATGAACACCCGAACTGTTGATTAATTTTATGAATAAAAAAAATTAATGGCTGGTAGTTGCAGCAATCGAGAATTGCTTTCAAGACAAATAAACCCTAACACAATTAGATGATTATATAAACTTTCCACTGGCTGGTTATCAGAAAACCATGTTGAGGTAAACTTACTTAGTTCAGGTCCTAGTATTTCAGCCTCGATAAATTCATTCCTCCAAAGGTTAACTATGTATATCTGCTTAATGCTTTGAGTGTAAGTTAGGACGCAGACAATGATAATAGAGACAGAATAGTTAGAGAACAATTGCCACATGAAATAGTAACGCCAACTTATTTATGCCATGACAACTATTAGTCTTGAACACACCTAGCTATTCTATTACTCAATTGCAAACGAGCATCATAATCATACTACGATAACAATATTAACTTTTAACAAATACCTATATAAGAATTAACCCTATAAAAAAACCCTATTTTTTTAAATAATAGCTTTAATAAACCAAGGTCACTTTCTTCGGTACTAATCTTGAAGAACAATTGAAATGAAATAACTCTTTCGAAATATCTTAGACAAGAGAAATAATATATTTTCTAACTGGTGAAGAGTTCAATTCTAAACTTTCGACTCTAATTAGTAGTAGTGAAATTCCTTCAGAGGTTCTCTAAAGCAAAGACAATTTTCACACTTATTAGACCCTATTAAATCCAGTGTAAATATTCTTCCAAGTAACCAGTTATGATAAGATAGACCCACCCTCTATATGATTCAGAAGGCTGACTGCTTAGCATATATCGAACGAGTACGTGGGTTCTTCGTCTGCCAAGGGGGGTCGTCTCCTCTTCTGAATAACCCATAAGTCCTGGCCAAGTCCTGAATGTCGTTTGTATTCCCTTTCCTTCGTTCTCAGTTTATCCTCTTCCGTTATTGCAAGACCGATTCGGTCTCTGTTTCTCTTCGCAGGCCATAGGTCACATCCAGGAAGGCGTAACTTCACGCGACACAGGTTATAATTCACTCGAGAGGTTCGTAACCGAGGAGGGAGAAAAAGGAAAACCTCGAAAAAGAAAAAAGAAGAAAAAGAAAAGACCAAGTGTACGCCTTCAGCTTATGTCGTCGACTCAAGGATAGATTTTCGTGCCTTTCCGAAACTTGCCCCGTCTCTTTATAGCCTTGGCCTAGCGGAAGGATTAAGGGGAAACTTTTCCGTCAGGCGTATTACGTTACGGTTAAATCCTCGACATTCTTTACCCTCGATCGTAAAGAATTGCTTCATTTAAAGTTGGATCTCAGACAAACCCTTTGGCAACTTTCCTGAAAGTTGTTATTTGTTTCGTCGAGGAACTTTATAGACGCTGCACTGTTCAACAAATTTTAATTTTTTCTTTCGTAATCCAGCAGGCCAATGATTTCCAATTTATTTTAATCGCAGATGATCTTTTCATCTTAATTGGAACCCAAACGATGTGTGCTGGTTATCAATAAAAAATTTTGTATCAGAATCGTTGCAGAATAATTTCTATTACAGTACTGCTATATTATTCTAAATTAATTACTATAATTTATAAGTAAAATCATGTAAAATCTGATCATATCTAAAAACAGACAGAAAGCAGATTTTATTTTCGATTCAGAAAAGAAAATAGTTTGGCGAGAGTTAAATCTGGTTCATTGTCCTCTGACGAAGAGCAGGAACAGTAGATGGACTCTCGGCATTGTAGGCAACCCCGGTCCTGTTTATTTATCGAGGGTAGAACGGCAGCGAAACGGGAAGCAAAGCAAACCTGCATCGAGTTGGGACGTGATTCTGGCATCAGGAGCTAAAATAATATTGTTGCTGGCGTACACCCTGGAAATACGATTGCGAGCTTTAGTTAGGTCGTTATATCGGTGCGGGGACGATAGTACAGTCTGTTGCAAAAGAACTCGTTATATCCTCTGTATTTTAATCTTAATATGGTCTTCCAGCCTTTTTCGACCCAAAAATTTAAGAAGACATGGATGCACAGTTATTATTATTTTATTATTTTAGGGAATTATTATTTTAGGGAAAATAATGATCAAAAATATCGAATTAGAAAAGGAAAAATGATGTTACGATAGATTGTGGGGGTCAGCTAGGAAGAAATTATTCAAAGAAAATGTATTTATAATTTCAAGACTAGGAAAGCACATTTGCATGATATGAAGATCATATCCTGAAAATTTGATGGAAAACACGTCTAAAATTTATGAAATTCCAATAACCAGGAAAAAACACTGAACCCTTAAAATTAACCCTAACTTTGATAAATATTGTTTCCAAGATATCTAAATTTTTAAAAATATTTCAAACTATTTGAAAACTGAATTTAAAGTAAACTCTGATTTTCCAAACACGATTTAAAATATTTTTTAAAAACCAAGTGCATGAGCCTATTAGATCCATCTGAGCAATGAAGATTAAATAATAATATTATTCAAATACAACTTGAAGCATTTTCATTTGCAGAAATAGAATTCGCATGGCAGACTGTAAAAGTCCACTGGACGAAAAGTGACAGATGGGTGAACTGATTGAGACGTTGTCGCCACTGCAGGGAAGACATATGGCACCGTACTAGCAATCAGGAGTTGGACGTGAAGAGGATTACGGGACGGCTGAATTTATCATGACGTTGAATCGTGCATCCTTTACCCGTGATTCGTGTCATTCTATCAACGGTGCTCGTTAAGAAGGATTCGCCAGGAAGTCGACTTCAAGGAACCGACTTTCTCCCGATCCCTTTATATCCCTCGCAGAACGATTTCTCTCACTTTTAGGTTTAATCCTTTTACCCGTCAGCTTCGCCACGTTGCCAATTCTTCTATTTTCGAATAATGAACGGCTTACTTTCTAGCAAAAATAAATCTGAGTACTTAATATTGAATTATTCATTTTAATAACAAACTACTGTATATAAAATCTCAATGATTCTTAAATTCTCTTTAAAAAAAGCTATGAAATGGAATGAACTAATTAACGTAGGATCTCAGAATAAGAATTGTAAAATTGATACGAGATAACAGAAGGTTTACTCTTTTTTTCCGTTCTCTTTAATTCATGACTGACGTATGAATACATCTTCCAGGAAAAGAACTGACCTACGAATACACGTGTTCAACGACAGCCTAGCTCACCCTTCAGTGTCCCCGGAAAGATCAATCTTCCTTCAGAAGCTCCCACTGGCAGTTCGAAGGGTTTGTCACGTGCGATTTATCACTAGAGGCTGCCAGGGGATGAGAGTACAAGGGCGATCACCGTCGAAGAAGATAGACGGATAAAAGGACATTGAACATAAAAAGGCAGAGCATCCCCTGCTGCGGGGCTCCTGAAGACCACGACGGAGATGGCATCTACAGATTCGAAGACTTCGAATTTTTAAACAGCGTAGATGCTTTAATAATTCCTTAGACGGATTCGGAATTCCGTCTGCCGTCGGAAGAATGACATACGAGATAAAAAGAAACACAATGAATATCTCGTGTTTTCAGCCCCTATTTGTATTTAACGTCTTTTCAATTTGGATCATTTTTAAATAGCGAAACACAATATTATTTACGCTGCATATTCGAAGGGTCATTAATAATTTTCTAGGAAAATAAAACAAATTTTTCTTTTGTATGCGAGAAGAAAATCACAAATTCTGTGATCAGTTTATAGAACACAGTAACGAAACGTTGGATCGTGTGTTAGAAAACGTCAGTATTTTCGAGTTCTCTTCTTCACGGTAGTTCGTTCTAGGTAGCAGCGTAAAAGGTTGAGAACGGCCACCACTTAAGGACCCATTTGTCAGGAACTGTTTGTGGCCCTTGGAAAGAGTTAAACTTCTTGCCGAGTCACCTTGAATAAGGGCCGATGCATCGAAGTCTATACGTCAGAAAAATGTTTTCTCTCATCGGGGGCACGTATGTAGTTAGTTTCAAAGTGTATGGTGTTCTGGTAGAGGAGGGAAGGGAGAGAGAGAGAGTAAAAAAAAAGGAAAAAGTTGTATTCTGTAGGAGAGTCTGAATCATGATCTTATATTAAATCAAGAAAGGTACCAGAACTCTTAAGTGCTCCAAGTGCGCATGATGTTTTTCACAGGAGATCCTGCAGGGAACGGCGGACTCATCTTTAAGAAGCAGATGCTCGTTAAGATCCTGTCACTCACGACTTGTTTCGTTCAAGTCAAAACAGAAAACTCTTTGCGAAGATAACGCCGAGGAATTGATGAACATTCTCGTTAACAAATAAAAGGCGAAAAAGGGTATAAATGAAAAGCATAGGAGGAAACGTTATTTAATTAAATCTTTCATTGTGGAAGAAATTATTGCGACTCTTCTCACTCTTAAATTGGAGGATGAAAATGACAAATAAAAATAATAATTTCAATTCACAAATATAAGAATTCTTACTATTCCACTTTGTACAGAAGCATTATTCACAATTTCGACCCTCCTGGGATATAACTTTCCTTTTTCATGATAATTCTAGGTAGAAAAATCTCCCAAGTACTTTCGGGAAATAGGGTATGACGTTTCCACCCTCGTATCCAGCGCCATTTTTGAAGTCCCCAGAGGAATCCTAGGCCCAAGTAAAAGGCAATCTCGTTACAGCTTTATTGGATTCTTTTCTAATGGTTATACCTTTATTCCATGCTTAATGGTTTAATCTCGATAAACAATTTCTCGATCAAACGTAAACTAGACGTAACACATGTCGATATCGAAACTGGCAAGTGTTTCATCGGATGACTTTCTTATTTCGTTGAAATCAAAGTAAACGAAAAAAATGCACGAGTCAAGGTGCGTCTCTTCGCTCTTGGAAGAAAATCCACGGGGGTTCTGTATCCTCCCCGACGACTCTTCATGTAAATGTCTGACCAACACATCCCGCAGAGTGTCCCTGACACGTAGGTTGAACGAAACGAGCTGGCGCACACAAGCGAAAACTAAAGGCGCGGATCTTAACGAGGAGTCGAAGATTGATGTAGACAACGGTGCAGCATCCGTTGCTTGGCTCCATTTTGAAACCATACTCGATCGTTTCTTCCCAACCTTTCCCTCGTAGCGCATATTTCTTTGTCACTTTACCATCGACGAATACCATCTAACAATTAACGAATCTTTCTTCGTTATTCTTCTATTTTACTTTCTTCAGCATTTATTTACTCAAGTTACTCGTATATTTCGTTGAGTCAAAAATATGATGGTTGCTTTTACATTTTTTTTAAAATTTAAATATTGATTTGTCATCCTTGTTTCGTTTGCAATATTGTATAATTGAAAATTCATAATCTTAGTAGAGTGGATGCAGAATCATTTTGACCCAGTTTACAATTAAACTTTTGTTCTGTCAGCTTGCATTAATAATTATTGAGTCATGATTGATCCACCGTCAATCTTGAATGTGATTACTGTGCCTTCCACTGTCCTGAGGTTAAAAATTAATTTAACTTCATTTGGAATCCATCATTTTGTAAAAATTAAATTTGCACCAATTTCAAAACAAAGATGTAATATTTTGTAGTAGAAAATAAGAAATTTGTAGGAGCCACTGATATCTACGCCACTGTGCGTGCATAAACGTTTTCACGGAGCCCAGGCGGGACCTTTGTGGCCGCCCCACTCTTCAAGTAACATCAAGATGGGCCTGTCAGGCCCTAACTAGCTAAGGTCGGGCCCGAACCGGACTCACACAAGCAAAACACCGCCTCCGGCACAAGATTGTCGAGTGCACACTACTTTCGTGTTTTGACACGGACTTCTGATGGATGATGCTCGTGCGGATCATTGCAGTTTGACGTTTTCTTGATTGAACGGAGTATTAATTTTACAAGTTTTTTCGCCTTATGTTAATTCGACGAGAAAGTTATTGAAATTTCGATCCTGTTATTTCAGATGAGTTAACATCTTAAAAATTCTTTACCGTGTATTTACATAATAAAAAAAAGGAATTAATATTGCAACACAGGTAGGAAATTTTTCATTTAAATAAAACAAATACTTTTTATCCGAATATTAATAAAACTATTAATCTAGTAAATGATGTATTTAAATAGAACTTTGTTTGAATAATTGAGATAATTGCAGTACTATGTAGATAAAATGTAAATATTAGCTATACGAATTAATTCAGTGCCTTTTCTTTTTTTCATTGAAGATTTATTTTTATAAAGTTACGGTAACTCCAATTCATGAAGTAAGCTTTGTTGCTATTACATTTTAAAGTAGTAATTAAGAAGGATTAATGCTAAAGGCACGAAATTAACTTTTTAGAAAATAGATTCTTAGAAATATCATTGCAACAAAAATATTGTAATTGCTAATACTGCAAATAATACAATAATACAATAATAAATAAAGAGTACCTAAATGATCGTCTGTATGCAAATTTATTTGAATAATGTTCAACAGTTCAGCAAGGAGAAATTACG
Source organism: Osmia lignaria lignaria (assembly GCF_051020975.1). Classification (NCBI taxonomy): domain Eukaryota; kingdom Metazoa; phylum Arthropoda; class Insecta; order Hymenoptera; family Megachilidae; genus Osmia; species Osmia lignaria. The sequence continues at coordinate 7,591,871 of NC_135033.1, read as the reverse complement.
AAGAGAAATCATTGCTAACTGGTTGCGCAGCTGTTGCAATATTGTAATTAATTATGATGGCAATACATTAATTATGAAGAAGTCAAGATATGTTTTATCTGGGTTGTTACAATACTTATCATTGACAGAAGTGTTATTAAACAGCGTTTAATAAACGGAAAAGTTACTTCTACGTTAACGATAACTTTTCAATGACTAAACTATGATAAATTATTAATAATATCAAGAATAAAAATTTTATCAATTAAGATAATGTATCTTGAATCGTTTGGACACAAAAGCAACGTCAGCAAATTAAATGTAATAGTTGATATCATGAACGATCGAGGAATGTAATTTACTCGTCTTCAGCGGAAGAAATCAGAGAAATAGGAATGTAACTTGGCACCGGTGGAATTCAAAGTTATCTTATCCAAAGTGGATGCTACACGATACCGAAGTGGTAGCAAACTCGTAGGAGTATAATACTTTAAGATAACTCGAAAATTTTCGGAGCATGTTGGATCTTGAAAACTCGTTTTGGTGAAGAAAAAATCGTATTAAAAAGAAGAAACAAATGATCGCAAAACTACGATAAAGATTTCTACATTTTCATTTCATTTCACAAAAATTTACAAGTATTCTAAATCACTGTATATTTTACAACTACCTGAATTGATATACACAAATTTTTGGATACTTATTAAATTCCTTTTAAATGCAAGAAACATTATTAACAAATTAAAATAGGTATGTTGTAATTTAAAATACCCCTTCTTAATACCTTCCTTACATTCTATGTTCAATTTCTAACAAACGTCCTTGTTAGACCATTTGTTGAACAGAACAATAAGAATCTACAACCATAATTAATCACCAATCAATATCTTTATTATGATTGCATGAAATAAAAGAATAAAAGGTATGCCCTTTGGGGATCAATTTTTTCCTTCCTTAATCATGAAAGAACACAAGGGAGGAACACAAAAATCCTAGTAAATATCGAAATAGGAAACCACCTTGTTCCAGGAAACATGAGTGCTGCTCGAAAAAAAATCGAGGTCTACGTATATGAAGAGCGAGGCAAGAAGGGCCACCGAAATCGGTATCGAGGGCTCTATCTAAGGAGGGTCCATTCGGCGTACAGCGCAACATGGCCATCGGACTAAAATGAGAAGGCAACGAAGAAAAAAGAAAGGAAGCAAGAGGACGGGGCAACCCGTAGGAAAACAAGACGAAGAGAAGCGACTGTCGATTACTCGGTGTCTAAACAAACTAGGGTCCAGTCCTGTGACTCGACGCCCCATGCTGCATTCGCTTAACAAGGACCTCGTTATAATATTTTATTGAGTCCCAAATACATATATCTTCTGTGCTATGTTATTCTACGAATCTCCTTCCACCTTTGATATTTTTTTGCCAATCTACGTTATCGCGAAATGGCGACGAAACAGTCGTTAGCATGAGGACTGTTCGAAAAACAACCAATGTAATTGGTAGAAACATCTCACAAGGCAAGTTTCATTTCTCATCAACCGTCGGACTCAGATTTTAATAAATTCTTGCATGTTCATGAATTATTTAGGGCACACAAAAAAATTGACGTTTTATTATGTATTTCAATACTATTTAACAAAAACGTTTTTAGCACACTTTTGAGGTTCGCTCGACGCCATATTAATTGTTATCTACAATCCGATTGGTCTACGGGGACCAATTAGATCTCTCTAACGGTATCAACTTCGCTTATTGGACGAATTGTGGGTAGAATCCAATATGGCGTCAAACTAACCTAAAATACTGTAAAAACGCCGAGATCTACATACATATAACTTTTAAACAGATGATTTCCTAAGTTAAAACTTGTATTTCTGAGTTTTTCTTATCGAATACTATCGAAATATATAAGGTAGGGTTAATAATTTTGTGTACCCCAAAGTAAACCTATTATACTTCCTAAAAGTTTTATTAACCCTCTAAGGGTGTAATGAAGTCGATCGTGACATAAACCTACAAAACTAAAGTTCCACTATTTTAACGAAAAAGTTTCATACGAATAGATTGTCTGTAGTATCAAGTAGCCGTTTCGTGACAAGCGACTGTAGTCGTCTTAGCGATGGAAGGGTTAAATAAAAGAAACCGATACGAACACGATATCAACCCGGTACAATCCGATTTGGCGCGAAGTTCTTGACACGACGTCGAACGTTCGAGTTAAGCAGAGAGAGGTTCTACAGATGCATACGAAATAGGTGTCGTCGACCGTGGAACGAGGTGCAAAGTGTGCGACTGAAAACGCACAATCCCACGCACGAGCGCATTTCCCTCAACGACGAATCACCGATTCAAGCTGGTTCAGGTGTCGTCGACTCCTCCCGTTTGCGTCTCGCGTTGATGCAGAACAGGGAAGGACAGAGCCGAGCAAACCAGCTGAACGCTTTTCGCGGATCAACGAGCCGAGAACGAATTATCCGCCGCCGTGGAAGTTATCGAGGAAATATTGGAAAGTTCGTGGCGTTGAGTGGCTTTTACCTGTTTCCGGTACACCGACTCGTGTGCAGCAAGCTCGAGCGACGTCGTTTTCTGGCTAATGGGAACTTCAAATGAAATCCGGAACGGGAATACGCACGACGACGGAGGAAATAGGAAAAAGAGATTGAGAGCGTGAGAATGGAACAAGCGATCGAGTATCGTCGCACGAATTTGTTCGGATTCACTAAAATCAACGACATCGTTTCACGAGAGATTTTAATGGGTCGTTGAATCGATCTCAGACCGACGCACCCAACCAATTGGATTTTCGATAGACGGTTGTAAGCAGAGGCAAATCTCGAGCTTTTTTTTTCAAAAAATTGCATTCAGAGATGTACAAAATTGACAAGATTAATTAGGGGTGAAATGGCCTCTTCAGCATTGGCGTAACTAGGTTTTTTGGAGGGATGTACTAGGTCCATTAGAAATTCTGAAATTTTGTGAATTTGAAATTTTCGTATTTAAGGATATTAAGATCCTGGAATTTTGAAAATTTGGAAACTTGAAATCTTCGAATTTTGGAAATCTGAAATTGTGAAGTATTCAAATTTTCAAACGAGGGAGCATTATTAGTGGCACTTATACGAAAAATTATTTGGAGGAACTATATAAAGAAATCTAAAGAGATGATCTCATTTTCTGGAATAGAATTTTTGTGATGTTCGTCAAGTACCAGGAACAAAACATCAAATACAATGTTCTAAATGTCAACAGTACTGTCACGACGTCTGCAGTGATTACGAGGTAGAAGACTTTAATTGTGACATACGTTCAGGCTAGTCATGCTACTCCATTTCGTTAGTCATCTTACCCGCCCTATGGGGTAAGGTGACGAAGACGCTATATCATGTTTACTTTTATTTTACAAGAAATATTTTATTGCGCATTGAAAAATATAAATTTTGTAATTAGCACACGAACTAATAATTTGTTACTTTTGTAAAAACTATTACACTACAATTATTGTATAAAAGAAAATGTATATTTTTCAAAGAATAAAATTATTTTAAACGGATACAGACATCTTTGAATTTTTATGTTAGTTACTGATAAATAGATATCAACTATAGTAAGAAAACCCTTAGCTATTTAAAATATTACAAAGACACCTTTATTCGCGCTCTACTAAACATAGCAATCAATATACAAGGTGTCCGGTAATATATAGCACAAGTGGCAGATGATTCTACATGGGAAAATAAGTCTATAATATAGAATACCTATAATTTATTTATTTTCTTCCATTTTAAAGAAACTTAAATAAAAAATTTTTCAAAATGTTTGTAACCCACTATTTTATAGCAATACCACAATGAATGAAACTAATTAATTAGTACATTATTAATATCATTAAGATATATTGTTTGTCGTATCTTTCATGGTAAAAAATTAATTTAAAAAATAAAATCTTAGATATTATATTGTTGCTTATTCTAAAATATCTATACTTAAAACAAAAATTAAATTTCACAACAACAAAGTAAATATGTAACATTTAGGAGGGTTTACTTGGCTCCATTTTACCATATGTGCAGCACTAGTTGCACCTTACTATTTAAGGATGAAGCGAGACATAATGAATGAAGCATAAACGATCCACTAAACCGTGAAAACAACTGTAAAAAAACTGTACTGTGACTTACCCATTAGTTTCCGCACTTCTGCTTGGCTAAGGAATAGGTTGAAGTAACTTGCACCTGGCTGCACGTAGAATACGAACAGTAATACTGCCAATTTAAGAAGCATCGTGTCCACCACGTGTTTAACCGGTCGTATATACTAGGTTACTCCGAAACACGCGTTACGTTACGCTATAAACAACGTTAAACTCTTCTAACTGGATTCATGGTACGTGGGTAACGTGTATCGTTGTTTTACTACTGTAGGCGCACGTGACATCACGTCGTTCTATTGCAATGTTTCCAAACGGATTAAAGAGTGTTATAATCTCGATAATACTGCACGATTACTTCTAACTGAACCGAATTTTGACAGTTCGTCGTATGAACTACTTTTCGGATCGTATATAACGACACCTACGTATTACGATTGAAAAACATCGACGAAACAATTCGAAACGATTTATTAGCTCGCTTGACAGTCTGTATAATAAAAATATTAAACAAAAGACGGAAGATTGAACGAAAATGCACACACGAGAGCGCGCGAGGTACTTGCCTCATGAAAGTCACAACCAGTTATGTGCTCCGACCGCCATGGGTTGACTGGGGTCGACGCAGGCTTGGCGTGCCGAAACTAGTCGAGCCCGCCCGAGCTCGGCCGAAGTCTACCTACGAGAATCGCTCGTTTCAGGCGTCGTGTAGATCGGATGGTCTCGGTCTTTCGTGTAGCGGTAACTAAGGGGAGAATTAAAATTGGAGTACCAGACTTGATCCATGATCCAGATAAAAATAAAAAAAGCCATCGCATCGAACTGTCTACCAATAAAATAGAAAATCGCGGATATAATATTGCAGTAAATCCGGATCGCTGACATAGATAACCATATGAAGATTATCAAAAGTACATAAATAAAGATTTTAATTAAGACTGGAATATTATACATATATTAAATCTAAACTTTAAATTCCTCTTACCTTTCGATACGTTCTTAATTATGAAAGGTGATTATTATGAAGTCATGAATAAAATAACAGAGTAACCTCTGCCTTAACGATAAAAGATAAAACACAAAGTATAAAGTATGGAACCAGTAAACATATTTTGCAAATTTAAAGCTGATTGAAAAGCTTCCATAAAAGAGATACAACACAGCTGAAAATGATGAGAAAAAGGGACGATGATTACTTTTATGCAGAACGAGCATTGCAAGAGGTATTGCATGAACGTGTTCCCTGCGAGACCAATCACGACTATTGGCAGCTGCCTATAAAACACGCAAATTCGTTCACCATCTTTTATTTTCTTCTCAATATTCTCGTCGTACGCTCATTAACTTAATCTCAACCATTATGTGGTTAAGTTCGTCATTACTTTATATTTTATCGATGCTGCTGAAAGCGCCCTACTCCAGCATCGAAACGTGATATATAGGCATTTATCGATGCGCATCTCGTAACTGTAACCAGGAAGTGAATAAATTATTCAGAAGTAATTTTTCAATTAAATTTATATTATGAACGATAAACTTTGCAATAAACTATAGAAAAATTACACAATCTTGTAATAACTGTAATACCTAGTCCAAATTCTATTTTTATGATTTAATTCTAAAATAATATCATTTCTATTTTGACTTGAAATTGAAATAATTGAATTACTGAAGTTTTACTTGCAAAATTTATTTGGAAATGTAAGCATTTCCAAGAATATTTATAATAATTTTGAATAGTATATAAAGAGATGATGCTGTAACCTGTGGTATGAAAACTCCATTTAATCTCGAGCAAATACAGGGTGCTTCGCTTAAATCAAGACAAATTCCTTTGTCGGCCATAATCTGGAAAAACAGTCGTATATCACGATGATGCCAGCCAGGTTCCTGTTTTATCTAAATTTACCCTAGCAGTGATTGCTGAACAACTTGAAGGAGCGGAAACATCTTTAAAATTTTATTTTCAATTTTAAACTACCGCATGTATCTTCCCTTTTTCAGATATTTTGAAAATTTTCTTAGAACTACAACGTCCTTGAAAGTAATTTTTATTTCAAAGAATTTCTGCGCAAATGACAAAAAAAGAAAATTATAAGTACCTTAGGATTTTGCAAATATATTTCCCAGTGTGATTTCCATCAGTTGATCAGTATCATCTAGTTCAAAGAATTATGAAATTAGAATGCCTAGAATTCTCTTATATTACAAAAGAAAAAAGGAACAATAACAAAATACAATATAATTCAATGCTGTATTTGGATCCTTTGGTACCTATAGCGATGTTTCAGTAAATTCTATGGTTAGCATTTAGATTGACTTAAACTGGAGGTCTCATTGACTAGTCCCGGGGTCTCGTAACCTATGATGCCTCTGCAATAATACATCATTAGAGGGATGATATAATGTCGCGAACATTCAACAGAGCTTTATGTCGCTTTGGTAGGACATTGAGAAAACTAACATTGATGATACGTTCGGATCTACACGAGTGACGCGTAAGAAGAAACAGCGTTTTCTACTTATCCTGAAAAACAAAAAGTCTGCAGGCAGTATCACACGGAGATTTCCGCTTTGAAAGGCTTCCTTTGCCTGATCGTGACGCAGTCTCCAATTAACGCTTTCCGCACAGTCAAAAGGCCCCGACGGTGTGCTGAAAAGTGGATTAAAGCGTGCTCCGTTTGCTACCGCCTTTTACAACGTTTACAGACGCGAACGTACTATAGGTATACGTGTGTGCCGTGCACCCGCTCCTTGTACTCGCGCCCGGCGTCGACTCTTTGCCGTTTGTATTCTTATTCCTTGCTGCTCTTTTCCTAGCCGCATTCAATCGAAATGCAAAAGCGTTCCGCACAACTTCGGATCGTATAGTTCAAGGGAATACGTTTAATTTTAATTAATACACCAGCAACGTTTGTACGTATTAATCACACCTTACGTGCCCATTGTTTCTGGTCACGTTCGTTAATCGCATACACGATTCAATAGCTCTGAAAGAAAAGAAAATGGAATGTTAGATATGGGGTGAATATTTATAATTTATTGTAAATTAAATTTTATAAATAAAATTGTATTATTTATTACTGAATATTGCGAAAGGATTTTAGTTATTATTCGATTTTAATCCTGCTTTGAATTTTTTAATTTATTTCCAAAATGACTTCTTAGGGCTTTTATTTTGTTCAACCACCATTTTACTAAATTAGCAAGTGTAAATTAATTTACTTTCTAAATTTTGAAATTTGCTAAAATAATTTTCAAATAATTTTGGGAAGCCACTGTGACCCTCATACTTCAAAGAAGGATTAAAGTGAAGATTTTTCTCAAATTTTCTGGAGATATTTTTTTTACAATATATTTATAAAAAAAGTAATTTGTAAAAGTAAATTGTAAAATACCAAAAAGTTATTTTCTTCTGTAAAATCCGATCAGTTCGATTCCACCTGACCTCGCCACGGAGCAAAGGAGTGAAAGTAGAAATTGCGGTAGGCAAGGGGTACAGAAGGGTGGGCCCTGCAAATAAAAAAATATAGATAAAAGAAGCTGGCTGCACGTTGGACTAACAAGACTCAGGACTCAGGGGCTATTATCATAATTGTGGGCTGCAGGCAGCGGCTGTGCCCACAAACCAGAATGCCTCTTGTCTCATCTACCTTGCTTTTCTCTTTCTTCTTTCTTACACCCTTCTTCTTCTTCGTATATTTTTTACACAAATCCTCGTACTCTCGCATTTTGCGCATCTCTTCTCTGCTCTTTTGCACGTGTTAGAGACAAATGGACAGACCCTTCAAACATTTAACTTTCACACTGTTTATTTCCATATTGATAAAGAAACTCGTGTGAGATTTTTCAAATGTTTTACACTTTGAATGTGACTTATCAGTTTAGAGTAGGAATTTTATTTTAATCCAGTGATACAGGAACGAAGAAAATTAAAATTGTAGGTTCTCTTCATGGTCCGCCGTCCGAGAGTTAAGTGTCACATACCCTACGATCTTTTTGGGTTCATATTTCATTTATCTGTATAAAAAATAATCAGAAATTGTTCTTTATCTTAAATTAATCTCTTTTAATTCTTTAATTAAATCTCTTTTTCTTAAATTAAAAATAAACATACTCTGCTTTTAAATAAAGAGAGCAGCGTTCTACCAATATTTTTGAAAAATATTGAAAGCTGTAAGTGCAAGTACAGTACCACTGTCTGTACGGAAACAATACCGAAATGTCTACCATTCCATTCTCTTTTGTTCTTCACTTCCCCTAATTACATGGCAAGCTTTAAGATCCTTCCAAGCTCGGCACGTACATTTCAGCTTTCATTTTAAGAAATGGCGAAGTGGTACAAGATCGACATTCAGTATCAAGAGTACAATCTTTCAAATCAAACTTGCCTTCTTTATATTCATTTTCTTTTTTAATAATTAACGAAAATATTTCAAATGATCAAGATTATAACTCCATCTTATGTCTCAACGAAACGAGGCATGTACACGCTTGATTCCTTGTTAACTTTTTCGCTGCCTATCATACCTCAGCTTATGCATCTTTTAAGTGGCGTAGCTAAATTGTTTCTTTTTCTCTTTCATTTTTTTTTTTTACATTTCTTCTCGTGTGTTCTTTCAACGAAAGATGCCAGGGGCGTGTATGTTTGTTTAGCCTCGGTGTACCCTGTTATTAGGGGCCGGTGCTGCTCGAAAACCGAAGGGCCCACGAGGATATCTGGCCCCGGAGAGTTGATCGCGCATCCTCCATCTTCTCATTCTGCAGATATCTCTTCTCCCTCTTTCCATCATCCTCCATCCTTCGCTTTATTTCGTGCGTAAGAGCAGTTCAAGATAAAAAGGATAGCCGGATAAATTTGAAAGGGGGGTGATACCCTGGCCTACCCCTCCCCGACGAGGCCTTTGTTTACCTACCTAGATCCTGATTTAGATTCGGCCGCATTTTAATTTATCGCCGACGATCGTGCCGATTACGAGAACACCTATTCCCAGAGCAAAGAACGATACTTGTTACCTCTTATTAACGTTCTAATAGAAAGATACACGCCTTTTAAAATCATCTAAAGCCTTCGTACTTCCCTGGATATTACAGTCCATTGTTTACTTTAGGCAGCCTCTATTTTAAGCCAAAAAATATTGTGCAATCATGGATGGACATTGTACACGTAATAGATATTTATGCATCCCCTTTTCTACGGGATCCGTGGGGCGATTCGTGGGATTCTCTGATACACAATAGATCGCTGATGACATGTCCCGCAGCTTCGACAATTGTACGGTGTCTGTTTGCACGAGAGACACGTGACAAAGTGTTAGAAACAGAGCTAACACGCGACCTCATCCCGCGCCTATTATTTGTTTAATTCAACCACTATTGTGATACGTGCATCCAATAATTTACGCTCCAACTATTTCATGGATATCTGTTGCCTCCGTTTTTAACCAAGCGAGATGATTATTCACGCATATCCTATGAGAAATTTTTGTATGGCCTACGTTTGTTTGCCTTTGAATATTAATGTTTATTGGTGTGTATTCGACTGTAATATTGTATCAGCGATTTTAATTTAATTTGCTGTTATTTCTACTGGATTGGTGTATGATTTGCTTCATTAAAACTTCATTTTTCTCGGATCTGATGGGATCGTGAAACTGGTCGCCATACGAAGTGTTGTGTCGTGGCGACTATTAATTTGTAAAATGCTATATAATAAATGAAATCGTGAAATAAACGATGCCGATGGGTCGATCACTTGCGAATTATACGACGATTAGTTTCGCGCCACTTTTTGAAAAAGGTGACGCTCGACAAGTATCGAGTTAGAGAGAAATGGTGCGAAACAGGATGCGAGAGTCGAGGCCGAACTTCGAATTCCGCGTCGGTAAAACAGTCAACGTTTCATCGAAAATTAGGCCGAACAGAAACTGATTTAAGCGCCACCTCAATTATCGCATGCTATCAACCCTATCAACTAACGGCATGCTAAATGACACGTGGGTGCTACGATAGCTATATGAATAAGTACATAATTAAACAATACTGACCATGCATTCATTATTATTAATTTTCGTTCCGTAAAATTGTAGTTGCAATGTGATACACTTCAGAATCTGAAAGGCATAGTCCCTGAAAAATATATAACAGAGATTAAATTAAAAAAAAAGCATAAATTTCGCAGCCAATTCGCTTGTATTATTTCCTGTATAATTAATAAATGTACCATAGAAATAATGATACAGTTATTAATTAGTCATCAAATAATAACGATTGCCCAGTTCTCACCACGAGGAGGTTGCTGTGGTTTGAAGACCCGCCCTACTTCATCCCATCCACCCACCATTTATGCAAATTTTTACTTTCATTCAATAGTGAATTCCTCTTGAAAATTGTTATAAGAAAAATATTTGTTAGTCAACGTAGCGAATTTCTATCAAATGAAAAGCAAAAATTATGTGTTCTGTGGACAAGAGCGAGATCTGGCGTCTGACCAGAGTCATGGATAAAGTCATGGCCTTTCCAATGTACAACGTCTCTGCTTGAAATATCTTCGCTAGGGTTGATTTCTTTCTACCATTGCGTTTTAAACAACTTCGTTCTTTGTAAATTCCATATTTTGTGATTTTCTTTTCATTTTATTTTTAACCGACATCGAAAAGAAGGAGGTAATTAGTCATTTGTAATTAGTCAAAAATCATACAAGTTCCTTTTTCAGGAACTATAAAATTACTATAGTTATACGTTCTATATGGTAATATTGCAATCCCGAAAATACTTTTCTGAATTTAAACTATTGTTTCCCAATTAAAAAATATATAAATCTTTTTATCGTAGCTCTTAGCTTGATATCGCTTTCTAAAAGTTATCTTTAGAAAACGATATCAATTACCAGGTCACACCACATGGAGGTGGCTACGTTAGTGACCCATCCTAAAATCATAAGAACGTGAAACCATTCAAAGCAGACAACATAAAATAAAAATTTAAACAATACAATCTTGAAATAGAAAATAAAATTAACATCCTAATATCAGAAACAATTAAGAAAATAATAATAATTTAACAATAAAATGCTGTAACGGAAAACATAATTATTAGGATTAGATATACAATAACGTGAAACCATTCAAAACAGACAACATAAAATAAAAATTTAAACAATACAATCTTGAAATAGAAAATGGAATTAACATCCTAATATCAGAAACAATTGAGAAAATAATAATTCAACAATAAAATGCGGAAATAGAAAATATAATTAACATCATAATATCTGTAATAATTAACAAAATAACAATTCAACAATAAAATGCTGAAATAGAAAATATAATTAACATCATAATATCTGTAATAATTAACAAAATAACAATTCAACAATAAAATGCTGAAATAGAAAATATAATTAACATCATAATTTCTGTAACAATTAACAAAATAACAATTCAACAATAAAATGCTGAAATAGAAAATATAATTAACATCATAATTTCGATTACAATTGAAATGAAAAATGCTGACAACAGAAAATATAATTACCATTACAATCTCAGGGTATGTTTTAAATAAATAGAACATAATTAAAATAAGAACAGAATAATTTATTTCAATAAAGCAATAAACGAAAAAGAAATAGCGGAAATAAAATCGCGAGTTGACCAGTCAACGAGCTGGGTATTGAACTCGTAAAATGTCGAGTTCAATACGTCTTGGACGATATTATTCATACCGTTCAAGGAAAAACACAAAAAATGAAAAAACAAATTAGCGAGCATAGTGACAGAATGACTGTCCATCCGAAGATGGAGAGCCATTAGTAGTTCCCCTCTTCTGGGCAAATTTTGCCGGGGCTCTTCAGCATATAGCCTCTTCTTTCTTCGGCAATAGCCTCACAAAAATCACTCGCGAAAACTTTACGTTTGCTCAGACATTTGTAAAAACGTAACACGTAAACGAGCAACGATTCCTTGAATCGCTACTCGCATACCTGTACAATTTATGCAAATGTCCAAGCACAAAACACTTTTTAATTTCACTTCACTTCACTTCACTGCACTTTCACTTTAATGCTTCATTTTTGTAATCGGGTCTAGTACCACGACTACGACTTAAAAACTAATAAGGCTTGGCCTTGAAAAAATCAAGAGAGAATGCTAAATTAATTAAATTGCATTTTCATCTTTTCTCTTGATTTTTGGTTTCCCAACCCCAGATACAAGCTTCTCACGTATTAGAGGAGAATACGAAGAGAAACATGAAAGCTTGCTCTGGCCCTGCCTACTTATAAACTAAACTCAATCACACCAGAAGTAAACTACCTGCCTGCCTATCGCTATATTTAAAAAAGGGCAAAAATCATTCTCACAAAAATTCACTCCACGGTTCTCATACAACCACCCGGGTGCAAAAATGCCTACACCTAGGGAGAACGTCCCGGGACGCCTCCGACACCCGAGTTCAATTCAACTTTCACACTCTAATAAAATCATACCTTTTTGCTGAAATCGACTGACAAATAATAGTGAACATTATGCTAAAGTAATACATTTCATTTTCGTACTCTATTGAATTATCTAATGTAAAAATTTTTCAATTTATTCTTGATAAGTATTTTGTAATGTTATAGTAAGTTAAGATTGTTAATAAACGATACAAATTCCACATCCTAACCACACACACACATGTGGAACTTCTATCGTGGTTCACTATTGGTTCACTACTTATGTCAGTCGCCAAAATGTATTACACTTAAAACTAAACCTTGTCCACCGTCCTCTAAGTACCCGAATGAGCTTTGGGCATAAAAATGAACAAGGCCAAAGGTATTTTCACCTACCAGTTTTCTTCATGTGTGCTGAAATGCCTAAGCTAAAACGTATGATCAGCAAAAACTAAAGATGATATTCTCACTTTCTTAAAAGTAAGAATATCGGCGAAATTTCACGGCTCCGATTCAGTATATGGGCTGGCCCCCCCAGGGGGTTTTATTTTTAATAAAAGTGATTCGACTTTGCAAATATAAAGCTTGGAGAGCAAATACAGAAAAGCAAAATTGAGCAACTATGACATAAAACATGGTGCACTGCTAATATCAGTTGGCAACGGAGGTTCTTAGGCCCCCTGGACTTGCGCCCGACGCTACATACCACCCACCCCGCCTGGACGTCGTAACGCCAGGACAGGATGCACCCCTTCGCTAAGAGCGCTACCCGCCCGTCCAACACGTTGCATCCAACGGTGTCAGATTGACGGACGCCCATAGTATAGACAAAAGGACTACAGTTTAGAATATGGTAACATATTTTCATATGTTCCGTATTCTAAAGCTGCGCCTGCAAAGGCCTAGTAATGCATGGGTTTATCTCCCATGAGATGGTGTTTCACGGTCTTATGCCGCGGAATCCTTGTAACTAATTTGATTAAATAAATAAAATATTGGATTGAGTTTAAAAACCAAAAGGATTCCCACCAAATACTAGTCAGTGCATCGTCATATTTACTCTCGCGTTGGAAATTTTTCGCAACACTAATTAAAATAGAAAATCCTGATCTAAAAACATGACTAGTACATAAACATCTAACGGGCTAATATTTCACTATACTGATGAATGATGAGTGTGAATGATGAGTGTTTAGGATCGAGAACCGTGAACGGGACAGAATGAATTAGAAGTAAGAACGAAGAGCTTTCTACAATGCTTGAAGAGCAAATACTGAAAAGCAAAATAGAGCAACAATGACGCAAAAATGGTACACTTCTAATATCGGCTGGCAACGGAGGTTTTCGGGCCCCCTGGACTTACGCCCGACGCTACATACCACCCACCCCGCCTAGGAAAGGATGCACCTCTTCGCTAAGAGCGCTACCCGCCCGTCCAACACGTTGCATCCAACGTGTCAGATTGACGGACGCCCATAGTATAGGCAAAAGGACTGCAGTTTATTAAATGGAACGTATGGATGTGCGCCACATTCTAAACTGCGCCTTGAAAGGCCTAGTAATGCATGGGTATATCTCCCAGAGATGGTGTTCACGGAATCCTTGTAACTACTTTGATTAATTAAATAAAACATTGAGTTTCAAAACCAAAAGGATTCGTGTGCCCCTTTTAGTCGCCTCTTACGACAGGCAGGGGTTACCGTGGCCGTATTCTGATCCCCGAGCCGCAGGGAAACAACATTTATTTTCAATGGCCCATTGTTAATAAGTTATTATGGAGATACCTGACCATTGAATCTTATAAAACAAATCAGAACCAATTTTTTGGTACCGTAATATGGGGAGCAATTTTTTAAGATACAAATTGTTAAGATAAGTGCACCAATATCCCCTTTTATTCCCTTTAAATACAAATAAACCTTGAAGGAATTTGGGTACATAATAAAATAGAAGCGACGAGGTAGGAAGAACGATGTAATGTACAAATCACAGGTGTTATGATCACAATAAATTGATTGATAAACGATGTTGCTGTTTCTTCGTTGTAGATCTCTTCTCTTTTGCGACCGAGGCTGCAATGAAACCCTACGAGCAAGTTATTTCTGGCGATTCTTCCAGCTTGGTTGAAGCAACAGAACCGGAGGGAGTGCACGATGCCGAAAGAGTTTTTGTTTTCTCGGAAACCGTTTATCAAATCGTGAGATATCGCCTCGTAAACGAGTCTTGTAATTTGTGCACTCTGCAACGGGTGACAAAATTAACGGCACTTCTCTGACGTCTTGTTTAAAATGACAGATGAGCCTAACGTCTAATTTTCGGGAGTCTCTGGCTTCTTCTGTTTCGCGTGTAATCGGATACATTTCACGTGATAAACAACGGTTTTCCAGGAATTCTTAATTATCCCCTTCGTCTGTTCCTCTCTTTTGGTAGATTTTTATTCTTTTGCGCTTCTTCTGTGATTAATTATGAATTATTTTTAGAATTTTGGATTACTAAAAATATAGAAAGATGGACTTAACAAGAAATAATTATAGGTCCAAAATATTATTTCTCTAATTTCGAAATTTAATTTCACACGATAGGTACCGTGTGCTTTCGTGATTCCCCAATAAATGCCAGTCTGATTAGACATGGTACATTAATCACTTCGTTTTTCACGCTCCATCGACAGTAAATACGTCTGACTGACGGTAGTTCTTGGGAAACCGGATGTTGCCGTACGAAAGCGTGAAAAACACTATAACCAACGGTTAGGTTGGGCAATGTTTAATAGGGCGAACGAGATTAATCGTCCTTTCCGAATAGTACTAAATTATCTACTTATAGGAATTCTTAGGTATGTTATTTCCGATAGGGAAATTAGAAAGTACAGCATCGAGCATAGCAGGCTTCCCCAGGAAAATGGGGAATGGACGCTCCTTAAGCGTCCACGAGGAGATTGACTTGATTATACACTAATTAAAAATCATATTATTTTGTTTCTAAATTACTTTTAATATCAATATCGTTAAAATTAGGATTTTGAGAATTCCTGCTTTTTCTATATTGCCACTTTTCCTTGGGTAGCCTACTTTGCTCCATATTGTACATAATTTTTATACATTTTATTTGTTTCAATTAAATTACAACAACGATCGAAGGATTTGTAAGGGTATTAATGAATTTCAATGATCTTTCGCATCTCTCTCCATAGAAGCTTAGTCAAATATTCTATGTAGATGTAAACAAGGGAATTTAAAGCCACTTTAATCCCCACATGCTGGATGTGATCATATATTGAAACGGGGTGCATTTTAGAGTAGTAATTCTCGCGTCGAAAGAGCAGTACGATGTCGTTCATGGATCTCGAGTGTCTTTTTCTTTCAGATATGAGGGTTCTTTTCAATAAGAGCGACGTTACACATTTTTATGACTTTACATTCCATTTGAGCAATTTGGCACAGAGTATGATTAACCTGATTAATCTTGGTATTCGTGCCACATTTGTTCAATCTACTTAAAACATTAATTTCTTTCCTTTTATCATCGATGCGCAAAATTCAATTTCTATTATTATTTTTAGGAGAAGCGAAGTGATGTTTTTGTAATTAGTATATTTTTAATAATTAGTAAATATCTATATACTGGATTGAGAATTTTTTATTTTCATGGTGCATATTTTTTTAGGACATCCTGTATATGGAAAGGACAATTTCTATGGACGGTATTTGTTGTAAGATTAAAATTAGATTTACCTTCTGTAGGCAATCTAGGGTGTTCACCCTTGGATTTTTATTTTTATTAAAAAACTTGTTAATATTGTAGATAATGGACGATCATAAACTACAGCAGGGATTTTAATAAGTGTCCTAGAATTCTTTAGAAGCCCAAAGCCATAAACGAAATATGACTGGGCATAAAAAACCCAGTTTGCCTACAGAGGGTTAAGTGTAGTTTAAAATATTACTACTATTTTAGACTTTCTGATATTGATCTACTGTTAATTTATTATAATTAAACGTATTTTACATTGTACATTAACTATATAAAAGAATAATATTTATCCTTTTACTATAATAATTTTACTCTAAAGAATATATTGGCAAGATTGAAAGATTTCGAGATAGTTTATACATTACATAATTTCTTAAATTAGATTTATTGTAATTAAAAAAGTAACTTAATATATTTCAAATTTAAATTTGTTATCAAGATGGCGAATCTTGGTTCCGGGATGGATGTTTAAAAAATCTTAAAATATTTGGTGTTATTATTTTCATCATAAATTTATAGTCAAAAAGTGTTCAGATAATAGATAATGGATTTTCATCTAATAAATCAGTGATTAAAAATAATCATTAAGTTAACAAAATTTAGTTAAACGAATAAGAAGTAATTTAACTTTCTCATTGCAAGTATTATTCTCCATTATTTAAAAATATTTATTTAAAAATTTGATATTCCACAGGACGTACCTTGAGATTGAAATATGTGCAAAAAATATACCTACCATATGAAATAAGTGAGTACATAGAACAATCATGAATAATAATCTAATTATAAGAAATAGTCTCTTGAGAATTATTTATTTTATTTTGGAAATGTTGATCATGTGTTCTACTTTTTAAAATTAAATTCAATCTACAATAAGTCTACTGATTACCAAAACTGTAGACAATCTTATCTCTTTCATATTTCGAATTTCACCTAAATAGAATATTTTTATAGTATTTTAAATGTTATTTGTAATCCTCAGTTACAGAGGATCATTGTTTAAAAGAAAGGGCATAATAGGTACGTTTCGTTAATTCAATCGTCAAAGCGTCAATCCGTTCGATGATGCATCATTTTAATCTTTAACGGTGCGGAAAGTAATTTTTCCATTGTCGTTTACACCCGTGGTGGAAACTTTGTGAGAGGTCGTCTTACCATCTGGACCAACCATAGTATTGGAACTGGAACCTGAGAATACAGCAAAGGATCCTCCAGACGGTGGTGGTAGATTTTCGCCAAATCTAGATTCTACTCCAGGTGCAGCCTGTAAATATTAATATTTAATAAATATACAAATACTACTTTAGCAAGCAACGTTAATAAAAATGAAATTTTATTAACAAGAAATGCTCCTGAACCTGGAAATTCAAAAAATTATGAAACTGTGAATACGTAGAAGATGTCTCCTGATTAAAGCGTAATTTTCGTTTGCCCTTATTATCGCCCTTAAAATTTCGGCCATACGATCAATTAATTATGTGTTTATGTATATATAAAATGTTGGAACTTACTGGCTGAATTGCACCAGCTTGATAGCCACCATCGGGTCCTAAATTAATACTGGAAAAAGCGGAATGTGCACCTGGTGCGCCGATACCTGAGGCCCCATCGGTGCCTATGCGATTGGTTGCTTCGAAGATTCTGTTTATAATTATATCATATTATTATTTAGAAAGTAATGGAGCATTTATAAGCTAACCGCAGGAAAGTAGGTACTATAATTTCTTTATTATATAAGTTTAGAACTTATTTATGAATTTCATTTAGTGGTATGCCTATTGAAAATAATTTATTACTATACATTTTGATAAAAAGTATTTTAAACTTACGCTTGTTGCTGTCGTTGGAATTCAGCCTGGAGCCGTTTGAAATTTTCGTTCATTTGCTGTTGGAAATTGTTGTCGGGAAATGCGAAGACGCTAGGATCAAATGGCGGTTCACCTGTAAAAATTAAGAAAATATAAATAAATAACCTGCAAAGTATAAGTAGACTACTTGTGACAGCACGTTTCTAACAATTCAATTATTCAATACTGATTTGTAATGAAAGGAACATATTTAAAACAAAAAGGAAAAGACCGAATAATACTAATACAGGTTTTCCCTGTAACCTCCTTGTATATATACTTAATTAATAGACCCTATTCTTATTACGTAATTGGCACGAACTGCAATACTTGTTCTATCGAAAATAAAAGAAAATGATAGAATGGAAAGTTGAATGGTTCGATTTCCATTCATTTTCATTAAGCACAATTATATTTAGAAATTTGAAGAAGGATTAGAAAACAGCATAGTATTATTAAACAAAAAGATATAACTGTATTTTCTAGTACATAATTGCACTCGAAGAAAATGAGAAATGGAACCTGTTACACCACTCAACTTTTCCCCTAACTGTCTTTGACGATTTTTAATAAAACAGATTATTGCAGTCCGACAATCAGCGTTGTCCCTTAAATGTTAAAATAATAGAATTACAACTACTCTGTCTGATTTATTATACTAAGGTCACAGTCTATGGATCAGCTTAATTTATCAATAATAATGAATTTCATAAATTTCTCTAAAATAAAATTATCACAGTGCATGCATCCAACAGATACTTCTTCGAGCTAACGATCCTGAGGTCAAGTGTGTCCCCTTCTATAGAACATTACCTCCTCCGTTGCCACCATATGGCCCCATGTTAGGCATATTTGGCACATTGACCGTATTGGCTGCAGTGGGTTTATTTTCGACATATCCTCCACGATAATCAACAATCGTTGGATTATTATAACTAGCGTCGTAAGGAGCTCCGCCCGATCCTGAGGCAGAAGCAGAAGCAGAAGCAGAAGCAAAGGACGATGCAGCTCCAGCACCCCCATTAGTTCCGGTGTACGTTCCCGGCCAGTCATAGTTAACCGGACTTGGTATGGAGTTAACATTAGGATCACCATAAGGACTGTAAGGATTATACGGATTGTAAGGTGTGAAGGGGTTAGGTATAAAGAACGGCGGGAACATGAAGTTTGGAAATCCAGCATTCATAGGATCTGAACCTGGATTCATTGGATTTGAACCTGGATTCATTGGATTTGAGCCTGGATACATTGGGTTTGAGCTTGGATTCATAGGATTTGAACCTGGATTCATAGGATTTGACTCTGGCATTGGCTTCGACTCTTCAGGACCGAAACGTGAACCTAGACTAGGTGATTCTGAATCATCTGGCTTTTCTGTGGTCAATGGCTTCTTCGGTGTAGTCGTAGGTTTAGTAGATCCACTGGGTTGAGCAGATGGACTAGAAGTCGTGGGTGTTGATTTGGACTTGGTAGTTGGACTAGAAGTTGTGGGTTTTGGTTTGGGCTTGTTGGATGGACTAGAAGGCGTGGGTTTTGGCTTAGGCTTGTTAGGCGAACTAGATGGCGTAGGCCTTGGTTTGGGCTTGGTAGCTGGCTTAGAATCTGGAGACTCTTCGGATTCAGGTGTTGTAGTGTCTGATTCAGGCGTTGTAGAGTCTGAATCAGGTGTCGTAGACTCTGAATCAGGTGTCGTTGAGTCTGAATCAGGTGTCGTTGAGTCTGAATCAGGTGTTATAGATTCTGGTTCAGGTGTCGTGGAATCTGACTCAGGTGTCGTGCCAGTAGTACTCGAAGACTTTGGCTTAGACGTTGTGGACTTCGGTTTAGGTGTCTTGGACTTGGGTGTCGGAAGAGTAGGAAATGAGAATTCCTCTTCGAGCATGGGAGACTCAGTCGTAGGGTCCGATTTCGTTGTAGGCTCATCCGTCGACGTGGTTGTAGGCTTTGCAGTAGGCGTAGTTTTACTTCTGGGATCTGGTTTCTTCCTCGTATTCCGCGTAGAGGCAGTAATGGGTTCTGTGGCGGATTTAGTAGCAGTGGGACTCTCCGTAGCTTCCGAACTGTCGATCTCCCGTTTTATCCTCGATATTCCAGTAAGTTCCGTGGCACTTTCTTGCGATCCACCTTCGTAGGTGAAAAGAAACAGAATACCATTTTTCGTTTTGTTAGCGATTCTCGGTAACACAAATCACTGTCTGTCTGTAGTAAGTATTTCGTACATTCCATGGTTACTGCTGGCATGCATTTTTAGACCTTTGGTTTTAGGAGATTACTTCGATAAGTTGCATGCATAGACGAGGAAAGACACTTTTAGACTAGACATGTATTATTTACATTGATGATCTCTATCATTTGCTTCTTTGGATACTTATCTCTTTTGCCTTTGGAAAATTTATACGTTGACAAAGCATGCAAGAAAGATTGTGCAGATACTCCTTTGATAAAAGACACAAGTACAGAAGGAAAGCTGGTTGCAATAGAAGTAAAAGAAGAAATGACCCAAAGGGGGATCACTAGCAAATTTACAATAATTTACAATAAAATAATATGTATTCATATTTACAATCAAATTGTGGCTCGCTCCATGGTCCGCCGTCCGAGGGTTAAATAAACTACATAGATTTTTACATTACAAAAATATGATTTTGATTTATATTAACAATAAGTATTATATTACTATTATACCTCTAGATTTCAAGATTTTTTGTAATCACTATTTATGTCATGTTTCTTATTTTACGACAGTTTAATGTTTCCAATCTGAGACTTTAATATGCCGTGAGGAGAATCCATTCAGGTTTCACAATTCTCATGCGTAAACGACGAACTACAGTACACTATTATATGTATACCTTGGAATGTGATTCTCTATATGTATAAACAGAAACCGAATAAGGCATCTGTCAAGGCCAAATTGGAACAATATTTTCGGTATATTAATGTCTGGAGGTTACAAGGAAATTCCATGTACAGTCTGCTTAAGATAAATGCAGGCAACAGAAAGCTGACTATTATTTACAACTTATAAAGAAATTTATTATGGCCATTTAAATTTCATTATTTACAACTGAAAACTACGTAGAAAGAGTTATCTTGGAATATGACATAAGTACGTTTCTTGAGGTTATTATGATGTAGCAGGAAATAAAATAGAAGCAAAGGAAGTAGAAAGTATCTCGGTAAGGGTCAAGGTGAAAAATGAAACGAGGTCATGGTTCGCAAACGCTGTGATAAATTATCTTTGCACAGCAATGTATTAATGGCACTAACATGCAAAGAAGAATGCATTACATCAACTGCATTTGACGCTGTATGCACTTAAGAACATCGATTATCGATTATCGATGTTATCGCGATTGAAAAATCTTCCGCTTGTAACGTTACTTCATGACACATATACCAATATTTGCTAAATAGTATCTTCTTCAAATTATTTGAAAATGGTCTTCAACACTATATTATAACTGTTGAAAATCTTTTATGCAACCGTATCTTCATCACTTTGAAAAAAATTCAATTTAATTTATTATGAAGGGGTATGGATTTACTTGCAAGATAACATTTTTAATATTACAATATTATTAATTATTAGGTAAACAAAAATTAATAATAAATCAAATTTAATTTTACTATAAATGGAATGGATTCCTTGTAAAATAATAATTTAAAAATTGCAACATTATCAATTATTGAATACAATATTCTGTTTTATTTAAATCTAAGACACAGTGCATTAAAAATTTTTTAAAATTCAAATTGTTGTTACGAACATCTACAGCCTTTTAAAAACACTGATCAATTTGTATGCACAATTATAAAATGTTCAACCTTGAGCTCGGGAAGTGTTGTCTGAATCATACTATACCACAATACAACTGCATAATATCTTTTTAATAGCTTCAAATTTTCTAGCATTCTTCACTGCCTATAAATGTTATCAGCTTTCATAACAAACTAATTTTGAAAAACTACAAGATGTATTTGTGCAGATATTTCTTCATTTCTTTTTTTTTCAGATAACCGATTCCGGTTTCGAATATCAGCCGATTCCTGTTTTTTCTTTTTCCATGGAAAAATATACGTGTGTACCACAAATAGCAGCTCAGACTTGTTTCACAACATAAATGCAAAGTCAGTTTCTTCAAATTTTCAAAAATTGTTATAATCGTTCCAAAAGTCATTAACGTTTCACAGGTTCACAGCGCACTGTTAGATTCACAATAATTCTGAAATTCCCGCATTTTCTTATGATTCAAATTCCCAACGATTACATAACTTATTGTTGTATACTATTCTTCTTATCCTTGGTGTAAGATGATTTCCTTATAAACGACATTCGCTAGTTAAAACGTCTTTGGAAAGGTCGAGGAACGTATCTAATGAATCATGCTTATTATACACAACATTGAAGATAATGTGACTCATTAAATTAATTATTTCGTCGTAATTACTGTTTCATTGTTAACTCATTAAGGACCAAACACTGAATTAATGTATTTTTGCATATAACGGAACAAAAAGTTTATTATGCAAAATATTTTAATAATCAATGCTTCACAGAAGTTTGTTACAAAAACCAGAAATACAACAAAGAAATTAGTTTATCATATTGTTACAAATATTTAAATTTTTATAAAATTATTTATAAATGGAAAATTAATAAATTTAAAATTATAAATGATTATCATAATTATTCATAAGTGGAAGAAGAAATAGGGATAATAAAATGCTTACTCAGCTCCTTGGGATTTTCTTTCACAATTAGAATGTTGAAAAATGAAATTTAATAACAAAAATTAATTGCAAAGAAGTTGCAAAGGAGATAGTAATGCAACACTGGTCCTTAATAACTGAAGTTTTAGTTAGGAATGCATGCACGTGTAAAAACAAGGTGTCAATATGTCCACGAAGAAGCAGTCTATGTACGTTTTCGTTTATCAACGAAGAAAAGAATTTGTTTCAATTTGTTTACTCACTTCGACGTGTTCTTAATAAAGGCGAACGAAGATCCGCAAACGAAGTTGCAACGCAAAGAAACAACAGTAATGTCAAAAGTCTGATGTCCATTTTATCGGCGATCGACCGGTTAAGGTTCAAAGGAAAAACAAAACAATAAAAACGTATACTTGTTTATCACTGAACGAACGCACGAATTCAAATCGATCCTATCGGTGTCGTAGTTTGGAAGAGAATGACTGAGGGAATTGGTAGCCTCGTCATCTTATATAGCATTCGTGCGCATCTACTTCCGTTTCTTGCCTCGGTTTTGACACTTGAACATGTGCGACGTGTGAAAAACGGCACGCTCTGTTGGATTTGTGAAAATTAATTATAAAACAAAGCTGAATGGTTTTTGTAAACGAGAGATTGAATAATTTAGTATTGTCAAGATAATATTAAGGTTGGCAATTAAATTTTTTTTAAATAGAATTCTTTTTTTAAATTTAATACATAAAGATTGAAATAAGCATCATTTACTTATTATTTGTAAAAAAAAAATTATGGTTTAATTTTGCCAGTGAAGAAAAATAGAAGCTAATATTTTGCATCGATAAAAACTCGAGTCTTTCATTTTTAAAACAGATTCATGACAAATACGAGGTACCGTTTGATTCCACTAAAAATGTAAATGGTATTCCACTATTTCAGAATTTATCAACTAATCGTATAAAGTTGAATCATTTTTCAATGTTATTGAAATTAATATCTCATGATGTGTTCACGTAGGTATTTGGAATTTTAAAAATTAAAAGCAGATATCTGTAAATAATAATTTATTTTTATAAACAATAATTGATCTTATTTCTTTTTTAAATTCAAAACCAACATTTAGTTTCTTTCATTCCTTATTTCTAAAAAATATATATTTTAGGTCATGCTTTTAAAATTCAAATTACCTGTACAGTTTTAATAAGAATCAATGAAGGAGAATGAGTCACCAAAATTATCTAAAATATAAATTTGATTTCAATTCATTGTTACTGTCAATAATGAAAAACTGCACATGGTATTACTCATAAGTAATAATCGATAGATCAATTCATGATCGTCATTACATCCTGTTGCACGTGGTGTAACAATTGATTATATGCAGATAATTGTAGGTGTTCATCTATTGTTTTTTCGTAGACGGGCAAAACTGTGCCTAAGGATGAATAAAGAAATATTTTCTAGTTTCTCAATGATTCGATCGATGAATCGATTAGAATAACCCATAATTCTGTGGTTGATTGATTATTGGGTAGCAATCGACAAATTTGTACCTTTCGGACAATTTTCATAGAATCAATCGTAGAACAAACACGATGAAACATTACAGCATAAATTTCCACCAGGACTTCATGATTCTTACGATTAGTTACGATGAAATATGACGAATATGATTTAATTCTCATAACAATATCCAATTTGTATTTTTCCTTTCATTAAATTCAACAGAGTGTGCTGATATTTTTTGGTATTTATTAATTTGTTAAGAAAAATATAAAAAGAAGCAAGAATTCTCAAAATATTAATTCTGATGATTTTAACTCTCGGATGGCGGACCATAAAGAGAGCTCCAATTTTAATTTAAGTTCATATTTCATATTATTTTCATTTTCTAAATTTTACACTGTTTCTCCGAAATAGGATTAATATTAAAAGTAATTTAGAAAAAATAATGTAACTATTAATTATTACGTATTATGAAATTTGGTGTACAATTTTCATATGCAAGTGGTGGGAGACCACAGACCCATGTAAGTACAATATGGGACCCTTTTCCCTACATTGTCATTATTTCATAGGGATGTCTATGGGGAAGGGTGAGAAGCCGGGGCATTATCATTTTTCCTAAGAAGAATGACTTGACTTGAAACATTGTACTGAAACAAAACAGTTCCGGGAGAAGTGCAGTGCCACTTGCAATATTCAATGGCAGCGGCCACTTCCGGTACAGTGATGCAGTCACATTGTTAAGAGGTCGCTAACATTGAGTACTATTGAACTATGACACTTCTTAATTCGAAAATAATATTATAAAAATTATTCTTTTAAAAATAAGAATTTTTAATGTAATTATCTATCATTCTAAAAATAAAATCTATCTTGTACTTTTTCTTCGTTATCCTTGATTGATTATTTAAAGAAATCAAATGTTTTATTTCAAATAATTAATTTTCAGAAGCTTCCATAATTGTAACAAGATTTATTTAAATGGTAAAAATTTACCATTTTTTAATTAAGAAATTTGTTAATTACATTTCTTGAAATTGAGAATGATGGAGAAAAACAGCTATCAAATATCGTACAGAAATTTGTAAAAGACATCTAATTCATGTTGCAAAATAGAAAAAAGGTTGAAATTTATTGGTTTGTATAGTATCTAGATATTATCTTCAGATTATTCGCGAAAAAGTTAAAGAAACAGGAGAATGTTTCACAAAGTGATGACTAATATCTACAATTGTTTGTACAGATGCAACTGTACTTGATGTTGGAACAAAGCACCATTCTTTTATTCTTCGCATCTGTTTCTGTTTTCAAGAATTAAGCAATTGAAATTGATTTTTGTACCACATTTCTATACGATACTGTTGTTTATATAACAAAGCGTTCCATGAATTTAAAATCAAAATTGATATCATTTCTTATCGGTGACCCTAAAGATTATTTAATTTCACGTGAAAATTGCATCGAACAGTGCTTTCAGCAATTATAAGTGAGAAACAGATGATTTTACATAAATCCTTAATCACTTGGTTGCCAGATATATTTCTTGTAAGATCGATTGACGCTGTCGGGGAATACCCAATCGCGAAAGTTGATTACCTTCTGCGCATTAATCTACAGATGCTTTGGACAGCAGGCTTGTTCCCTTTTGCAGAAGCGTTTATTGTGCTCGAAGGTAAAGGAGTACTATACGTCTGGCTCTCGGGTTCAATGTCAAGACGTGTACCTGAGAGCCCGAGAACCACGTTCAAGAATCACAATGTAACTACAGTAAAGTGTGCTAATTCTTTTCCCCACTGGTTTCCATTAAAAAACAGAAGTAAGCCAATAATACTGTCATTAGCGTAGTTAGAATTTTTGTACGAGACAAAGCGGGGTACATTTCAAGCAAAATGTATTGAAAATAGTAATTGGAATATTTTCATTGAAATAAGATGGAATTTTGAAATTTACTTTATTTGACGGAGATGCCTACTTTAATCGCGTGTGTGCCAATAGCAAAAATTGGAATAATAATCATAATTTTATGCTACAACGCTTGATAAAAAATTAGAATGATTTGAACTAAAAAGTAATTCAATGATATTCTAACAATTAGTTCCAAAGACATATGTAAGACATTTAATCTTGTTAAATAATTAGAAAAACAAAAGTCTGTTAGTTAAAATCCATGACGTTCTTGTGATAATAATATTCCGGGTTCAAGTATGATGAAGAATAGGTGACTAATTGTAAGATGTATGTTTAAAAAACAAGCATTACGAATCAATGAAAAACCGTGAAATGAATTGACAGATGTAATATCAATTATTTTACGATTTATAGTATGTTCTTATAATCGAGTACTATTTCATGGATTTTCAATGACGTATTTTAATATAGCAATATTTTTCCAATAATTAGAATTATTACAAATGATCAATATTTAAAGCCTAAACTATAAATCTTTTGCCAAATTTCATATTTATGAATAATTTAATAGTACAACTGATGGGTTCAATTATATTAAAATTAATGACAAAAATTATGCAGAAAATCAGAGTACGAATTTCTAGGAAAATTTAAAAGTTAGAATTTTTTCAAGCAATGCTGTGTGGAACTCAGTTAAAATTGGACCTGGAACAAAAACCTAGGGCCCTCTCCATGGTCCGCTGTCCGAGGATTAATTAAGTTAACAAATATCTACAAACTTTCTACATGTATTTTGTTAGCAGGCTTGTGAAATAAACAAATGGTGGTTCACTGAAAATCCCATTTCTTTCGAACGTTCGCGTCACCGCGTGATTGTAACTCCATTCGTCGAAGAGTATTACGTGGGTGGACACACGATGAATATCAATAAGGACTTTAAGGTCGTTCATACTTATTGAAAAAGGGCGGAGAACAGTCACGCCGAAGTCAGAACGTTCTCAGACATGGACAGGAGCATCCTTTACATTGTACTATTGTGTTTCGTGCTGCTAGCAGTGTGGGCAGGTAAAAATATATTTTATCATATTCTTCGTAAATGACGATTTCTTCTCAGAAGAATATATCTCGTGACATGACAAGATCTATGACTTGTCTACTGATAGTGTACACTTTTTAACGCAAAATTTCATACTTTATCCAAATTCAAGAAAAAATATTAGGCAAACCTTCAAAAAACTGAAAGTGTCCTTCATATGTCGATAAAAAAAAGTGAAATAACGAGAAAGTGATTGTAGCACTGCATGTGCTTCCAGGAGTTATGCAACTAACGTTTGGAAAATTTTGTTTCTAGAGTGAATAATTTAGAAGTTATTTGAAATCGTTATGTTGTAAGACTCATCCTGTATGTATAAGAGCTAAAGGAAGGATTCACGATAAAAGTGTAACGAATGTGTCACGTGAAAACGTATTTCAATCCGTAGATGATCGTACTTCCCTTACAAAAGAAGTGGAACGACGATGGAACACACCACCGGAGCTTATACCAGAGCAACTCATCAAGACCTCTGATATGAAGAATGGACGATTGTTGTCTATTCCAATCGGAACAAATATCAACGTAAATGCGGGAAACAATGCGCATTCCTTAGGCTTTCAAATAGGGCCTGAAGGTGTTAGCTACTCTGAAAGCAACAGTTTTAATCGACCATTGTCTGAACTCACTGGGTATGTTGGTTTTTCTACTTTTATACAGAGATCCTTAGTGTATTATAAGTTAGAACAATTGATAGAATACTAAAATTATACTAAAATAAAACTGCGTATTGTGTTCACGTTAAGTGGAATCTTTAGGGTATCCGGATATCTTGGTAATAGAACAAACACGAACATTTTCGTTATTGACAAATGGATTAACCGAGACGCGTTTGCTTTTAGGAGCGTTTCACAAAGTCAGTCGATGTCATTAGCCGCAGGATTAACTGGAGCCTCTGGTGCCGTGAGTCAAGCTGTCGGTCAACATCATCCTATACATGGTAATCAAGGTAACGTGAACAGTCACGCATTTGGTTTCGGCAATGCGGCTTCTTCTTCATCGGGAAATGTCCAAAATGGACATGCATCCTCAGCCGCTGCATCTTCTGTCGGTTCCACAAATTCTTTTGCCTCGTCAAATGCCGGTAGCAGCCAGTTCCCCGAAGAAACGAGCATCCGGTTTCCGGGACAAAATCAGAGGCCACCGGTTTGGACCAATATTCATCCAAACGATAATAATAATGGTAAAATGAATTTTTAAAATATGTCCTATATTTGATGTCACTGATATATCCAAAGGTTTCACTAATTATTGTTAATTAACGATTGTTACTTCTTAGGCCATCAGCCTTCACGTACACCGAAATTGGACATCAACATAAAACCAAATCGCGAACAAAATCGAGGACCAGTTATGTTACACGTTTCGACGCAACAACCTAGATGGGATAATAAACAGCCACGAATTCATATACATAAGTGGCATCCAAGTTATAGATGGTATTATAACGATGACATACAAAGATGAATATAAGATTAGAAAAAAACTTAATTTTAGAGAAGTTCGCTTATTTCTTATCCATTGATTTGGAATAAGTTATTTTTACAAATAGTATTATAGTACAAGTATTATAGATATTTTTACATTTAGTGACATTTTTGTTGTAACATAATTACAGGAGAAATAGAAAGACTAAACATCTTTCTAAATTTTAAAAATTAGAGAAACAGTCTTTTATTGTTTTTTTTTTTTTTGTTCTTTTAAAGGATAGATACAAAAATGTATGTAGAATGATAATAAAAATCATTCATGTACTTTCAAAATCCTCTTACTTCCCTTTTGCATGTTTAAAATAATATTTCAGAAGAGCCTAAGTTTGTTTAAGGGTCATTAGGTTGAGCATCCTGTTTCGTTCGCAAATCACGTTCGGAGAATTAAATTCTGGCTCAGGTAAGTAGGCGAAGGAAAGGAGGAATGCCCAAGGTCAGATTATGGTCTTGAACTCATCGCGACATCTTTGGAATCACTGATAAATATCTTCTTTATACGGAGTAGAGCTCTGTTTTAACGACAATGATCGTCTGCACTGATTTATCAAAGCAAGGTAACTATAGATCATGGAATATCAACACTGACTGCAGTAGATAACAATTGCTACAGAGTTCTGTAAATTTAAATTTGAAAGCTTTAAAGTCATAAAACTATAAATATTTCATTAATAATATTAAAGGTATGTCAATATAGTAATGGAATTCTTTTACATATCCTTAAGATATGCAAAGTGAAAGATATATATTTCATTCAATTTAAAAAAAAAAGACAAGGAACAGAATTAATTTGTACACCCATCACGAGTTAAAGTAATGTGTATAACTAACTGTATGTAATATCAATTGTTTTGTTTTTTCAGTATACCAATTTACATTAATAAAGAAATATTCAAAGAATTTAGGTAGTCGAAAATTAACTCTCTAAAATGACGACATTAATAATATAACTAATAATATAATGTAACATGCATATGACAGACAGTACGTTCACCGATTGAATTCAAGGCTACGACACTGACTCACGATTATCCATTGAGAGAGAAACTCGTAAAAACCGTACCTCGGATAATTAGGGTCTATTAGCAGCGGATACCTTTGAGTAGAAGCTAAAGAAGCTTAAAATCCTTTTATTAGATTTTAACATCTCTCAATTTGATTTCTAACAGAAGTCTCGGGATAAGACCCTGTACATTCGACATAACAAATTTAATGAAGAGAAATATTTTGAATTCAGTGGCCTCGTGCTAATCTTCATACTAAGCTGACACTAATGATGTTGCTTAATGATTTTGTTGAATTTGCATGATAAAACATAGAATTTAGAAGTGTCATTTTAATACGATTTATAATAAAAGAACTGTTCTTTTATTCATTAAAAAAGTTCAGGAAAAATTTTAATACGTTTGATAGTTAAGAAAATTATTTTTTTATATCATTAGTTTATGTTTATGAGTTAAACTGCGCAGGTGATATTTCAATCATCAATAAGCAAGGTTGTCTATCCATCGATACGTCTAATGCATTTCCGGAATACAAGAATAGCAAATGACGTAGGTTAATAATGAACAAACCGTATAAAATGAGAAAAATGATGATTGCACTTGGAATTTAATTAAAAACTTTTCCTATAAGTTTTATGCAATATTTTGCAATAATCAATGATAAAAGTAAATGTAATAAAAATTTCATACACAAATTTTCATTATTACCTTTAAATACAGTGAAAATTAGAATTTAAATACAATGAAAATTGTATTCGTATTTTTCAATTATATACTAAATTTTATAATATTTAATAATTAAAAATTATATTACTACTCTTGTAAATTAGTACACATGGAAATGTAATTTTCATTGTGGGTCACATAGACCCCAAAAGAGACAGCAGGGTCAACACAAAAATATAATCTATTGTTTTTAATTTTTTGTGAAAAGTTAATTGCACTAAGATACCTCATTAGAATGATTCATAATGCAAGGGAACATTGCACGAAGTGACTAAGCTTGCTGCGATTCAGAAAATCCCCGTACACAAGTAAAGTATCTAATTTACCATTCGATTACAGGTGTAATTACATATCAAGATATTATCAGTGTTCGTCTACAATTAAGCTAATAAATTGTTTTTTGAGATCCAGTTTCTAGGAACACCGGTGCAGAAAGAATAGGTGCAATACCTACTTACTTCTTTTCTCCGTAACGCATTCAGTAAAATGAACAATTAACAATTTTTGTACAAATATTGAAACTCGCTATATAAATCACACCAAAATCGATATCCAACTCGCTAAAAAAAGAATTCTCCGTAACCGTACATTATACCAAAGTAAATTATTCGACTTTTATGTTAATTTTAGATTATGGCGTTGAAAGTTATGGCCGTTACTGTCAGAATTAATCTTAAATACTGATCTGAATAAAAGAGTAATGTTCCCAATCCTTCACATGTTTCAATCACTTATTCCAAGTTACTTATTTGCAATAAAAAATTTATACATAAAATGTCAGTGCAAATTAAATAAATAAAATTTTCTTTATAGATGCTTTATAGAAACATTAAAAAAAATATATATAAATGTACATAAAATCACAAATTTTTATTTTTATAATAATTGATTGGAAAAAGAAATAAATAATAGTTTAATCATTTTTTCAAATTAATAATTTGTCTGATTATTCATAAAAAATATTTTTGAATGTATGCAAGCTATTTGTTCAATTGTTATTAATAATGAAATATTTGTAAATAACCGTTTACATCAAGGTTTTGTTATTTAACAAATCACCCTAACGTGTGCACGTAAATGAGTTATGTACGAATGTGAAAAAATGTGAATGCAGGGTATAATAGGAAGACGACAATGACATAAATCAAGGTAGATTCATAGGATAATTGTAGCTCTTGTCAACTGTAAATTACTGTAGCAGTTCTCTTTGCTATTTTTATCTATACAACTACCTATTTCTGTTTACAAAATGTTTCAGAAACATCTTAATCTATTTTCCTAGAAAACATTGGACGTCTTTTATCAATGAAGTCACGTTGAATGTCACTTGGCAAATGACACTTGCAGTATGGTATAGTATACTTATGTATTCAAAATATGATAATCTTATTTTGCAATTTGTTTCACAGTTAAGATCGCACGAAGTTCATGTTGTTATAGATCACTGAATTACTCTTAAGTAATTACGTTATATTCTAATGATAAAAACATGTAGGTATTGCAATTTTAAGAAAAAAGAAAACATCAGTGATCTTGGGATCTTGCAAAATATTAAAATACTAAAGTTTTCAAAATTAAAAAAATTATCAGATAGAAAAATAAATCATGGGGTAGGTGAAGCTCTCATTCACCCTTCCAGAATTGAAAGAGTTTAGAATAATTAATAATTACAAAAATTGATGGAAAATTTTTAAATACATATGTCAATTTTTTTTTTTAATCATGACATACCCTGAAAAAATATGATGATCGAATTCCTTACTATTCATGGGTTGGATATGCTTCTATAGGCCAAGGTTACGGGAGATTAAGATTCTAAAACAGTCAACGGAAAGAAAAGATTGCAGTAGTCTGTTTGAATACACACGGAACAATTTGTACGAATCACACGGAATAATGATCTCATCATTTTGTTTAGAAATGTATGTAATTCATCTGTCTGGGTGAAATAAAATTATAGCGATAGATGTGGGGAACTTTTTCCCTCCTGTCAGAATTTTAATCATCAGACAGGTGTAGTTATTTTGATTTATTTCAGGAAAGAAAGTTTGTTCCTTTATGCCAGTAAATATTCATATTTATGAATATTTTAACCCTTGAACAGCGAAACCTGGGTCAATCGTGACCCAAACTTGCAAAATATTTGCCATCTCATATTTTTTAACAAAGAAACATATACACGAATTCGTCTTCCAAATGTTATTTCCAACCGCTCTTCTAATAATTTTTTAATATACACTAAGTACGAGAAACTGACGTAAGAAATTTTAGCAATAAAGTGTTAACCAGCCTAACACTGGTTATGTTTTTCCAGTTATCGAATATTCGATCATCACGAAGTAACATCAATTTTCTGTCTGCAATTAATGACGTTTATGCATCATCTTATCAAACACCGGGGTCAAATAGTCAACTTTTTAACTTCACTTCTGATCATATTAATTAAAAATGTACACTATCTGCATAGTTCACGCAATGATTCCATGTATCTACTATAACGAGCATGTATCACGAGTAATCGATGAAAATGGATATTCTTTTATTAAAGATATGTATTACTTCTGTATTCGACCACTAATTGCACTACCTTTGATTGCATAACGCGCGTCGTAATACAATATTAAACGTGTAGACCACGTTTAAATTGAAAACAACAACATTACTGTGCGTATGAACGAACGGAACTGGAATTCCCGCGGAAAAACCAAAAAGGAGAAGATGGAACAGTAGTGGGCTGAGACAGCAATGGGGAGGTGAATTCACGTTACTCGGAATGTTATATAACTATGGATTGAGCGCGTGTGTAAAGATCGATAGCTATAAAAGCAGTGAGATGAAAGATTCGAAGCACAGTGCATCATAAGAGTTTTAAGCTCTTCACAATGGCTGACCAAACGTTCAGCTATCTTAGGACACTGTTCCTACTTTCCTTTGTTACGGCCCTTTTAGGAGCACCAACTCCAGGTAAGAATACATACTCTATTGCAATATAACCCTTTCTCTAACCCTTTCTTCTTTACAGTATTAGAATTTTTATACGCTCAAGTAAAATAACATCATTCAGTTTGTTTTAATAATTATGATTATTAACTTTTTCTGGAGAATATACTTAATGTTTAATTAAAAAAAAAATTAAATGACTTATTTTGTTAGATCACATTTTGTAGCAATAGCTAAATTTTGAAACAATTGATAATTAAGAATTAAATTATCTTTTTCTTTCTAAATTACTTTTAATGCTTAATTAGGATTTTGACAATCCCTGCTTCTCCAATATCACCATTTTCCTTAAGGAAACCGTATTTGATCGTGAGTGCTTCGATATTGCTTCAGGGTACCTTAAGGATATTCCTATTTTTTCTTCCAATTAAAAGAATTAATAAATAATAATTAGTTAAATTGGTACATATAATGTACCTCAGTTAGTAATAAACTTCTTGTTTTGATACTAATTCATATAGTCTATGGATATTCGTCTGTTTTAATTACAAAAATAAATAACAATTGTTATATTTTAAAGACAATATCAGTTAAAATTCTAAGTGTATGTTAATGGATTTTTAGAAACAACGACGGTAGCATCTTCCGAAGTGGAAGAATATACTTTAGCGACCGAGCTGAAACCTCCTCCAGTACCGCAAGAAGAGGAGCATCAGTATCTATTTTTCGTAATAAATTTATATGGAGTGAAAAATGCAAGCGGTGAAACTTCGGACGAAATGTTCGAAAATGAAATCGCCCAGAAGGTTCCAGAATTATCAGGTAACCAACCAACTACTTATTTAAGAATTTTTCTATAAAAATAGTAAATTGTATAATAATCTTAACTATCATACTTACTAAGTTAAGACTAAAAAGTAATGTCTTCGTTTCTCTAAAATTAGTTTAAATAAATAAAACCAATTGGAAGAAATATTTTATAAATTTACAAGATCAATCAATTTTTTTTTTTTCAAAAATCTAACCATCAAATTTAATTGAACCAGAACCTTTAGCGACTGTACTGCTGGTCATCGAAGTTGACGACAACGATGAAGAGACCAACATTCCAGTGAATCTCAACGAAATCGCGGATGATTTGGAACATAGCGAAGGATTTAACGTCGAAAGAATCAACGATGCAGGTGAAACCAAACTGCTCAGAGTGAAGCTCGATAAGAGCGATGTAGAAGGCATGATGCCATCGAAAGCAAAGCTGGAAACGATGAAGAAATCTCGTAATAAGAGAACAGTGTGCTTGAAGTGCTCGGGTTCACCCGGAGGTGGACTTGGAGGAGGACTCGGAGGTGGATATGGAGGCGGATTAGGAGGCGGTGGTGGATATGGAGGAGGAGGTGGATTTGGAGGAGGAGGTGGATTTGGAGGAGGAGGTGGAGCAGGTGGTGGATACGGCGGTGGATCAAAAGGTGGATGCAAAGGCGGTGTAGGATGCGGAGGTGGATATCCAAGTGGTGGTGGTGGATATCCTGGAGGTGGAGGTGGATATCCAAGCGGTGGTGGTGGATATCCTGGAGGAGGCGGTGGATATCCCGGAGGTGGTGGATATCCCGGAGGCGGTGGTGGATATCCTGGAGGTGGATGCCATGGTGGAAATTGTGGAGGAGGTGGATATCCTAGCGGAGGAGGTGGATATCCTAGTGGAGGAGGTGGGTGTCATAGTGGAGGTTGTGGGTATTAACATGGTGGAGGTTTCACAATATATGTTTGAATCAACGAAGAATAGTGCAACTCAACAGACACAAATATTAAATAATTTGATATATCTAATTTGAAGTAAAGCATTACTATTTTATCAAAATATTTGTTTCTGGAAGACAACTGCTCATCAACAAAGCAATAAATAATTTTTGTTTCACAATTATTTTAAATTTCTTTTAATAAATATTTTCCGTTATATAATTCGTACGTTATATTAAACTTCTTTAAAAAGTGGTTTGAGAAGAAGAACAGCACAAATTCAATGGAAAGAAGCAACGCCGGATTAAGGGGAGGTCTAAGGGGGGCTACAGCCCCGGGCTCTGCCTTCCAGGGAACCACGATCTGAGCCATCCATTTATTATGTCAATAAATATTGACTGAAATTTTGTTCACCGTTGCTTCTTTTTCTATGATTAAATGTTATTTAATTTCATTTAGAATAAATTTTGGAAAACCGGTCCTGGAAAGGAGTTAATAATTTACAAAGTAATGCTATGAGGTAATTTAAAAATCAAGTACCACAAAATAATGATTAATTACTACTAACATAATGCTCAATGATTTTCATATGTAACTAACGATTCCTAACTACTCAGATCAAATATTTAATTATAAACTGAAAGTTTATGAGGTAATTGTGCAAATTTTATATTTGACAAACTTTCTAAACTTCCAGTTTTTTCTAATCAAAAATTTACATTTAAATGAACTATTGTTGTATTTATCACAGGTGGATATCCTGGACACTCTGGAGGAGGAGGAGGTTGCAGCACATGGTACATATTCAAAATTCACAACAATTTTAATATGCAACAACCTAATACCCCAAAAAATAATTTATTTTTCCTTATTTTAGTGGTGGTGGTGGTGGAAATTCGTACGCTTCAGCTTCGGCGCAAGCTCAATCCGGTAGCTGGTAAGCATACACTTATTTATCCATTTAATCGACAGATATAAACAATCGTGTTTTTACAGGGGAAAATAAACCAGTTGGAATTGGAGGGTTAGAGAAGTCATCAATTACCTACTGCCTGAAATGTTCTGAACAAAGTGATACGAACAAGTAATCTCATTAATTTTGCCACAGTGTAACGTTTGTCATCTTGATCACCTGATTTGTATAATTGTGCACAGAGAATAAAAGACGAAATAAGAAATACAGTAAACGGGTTTCGTTTTTAATGAAAGCACAGGAATAATCGTATTAGTTGGATTCAAGCGAGTTCCAGGAAATAATCTCAGGTTCCATTGGTGATTGATGTTCGTCGTTAAAAGAGGAAGAAGCGCAACCAGATAACGAACATCGTTTTTAACATGCCATGTGCATTGCAAGCCAGTATATTAATTCTTACGTACGATTCGCGAGTTACCTGTGTTTATGATAATATGATAATCGATCATGTGGATCATGACAGTTTTCATTCGTACTTTTGTTCAACTTGAGAAGCTGTTACCACCCCTGTGACTAATTTGTACAGAAATGTTAGAACTACTGAAAAGATGAATAAAAATATTTTTATATTTGAAAGATTATTTTAATACTTTTGAATGTATGAAAGCAGAGCTGGGTTGAATTCAGAGAAAAAAATATTAATGTTTAGTTTACAATTTGAATATCTCTGCAATGGGATATACATAGAATAGAAAATTGGTTCTTTTTCTCTTTAAATCCTGAGACTGAATAATATTGATAGCAATCGAATAATATCATTTTCCTTGGATAACTTTGATATCAAACAGGATATTCGATCAAGCATTATTATTAATCCGTGGTGAAGTGGAAGACCGGTTTAATTAGTCTTTCGATATCGTGACTGTTCCCTGAATCTCCTTGATGACTAAAGCTTCGTTTACGCATAACATGTTAGTTTCTTTTTTCCATGAAGTGAGCGAAGCGTTAAGGTTTTTCCTTAATCCTTGCATTCAGTAGGAAGGTAAACTACTATATAACTAATGACAGAGAAAGTTCATTTCGAAAGGTATATTTTTAAAATTAATTGACAATGAAAGTTGCATAGTTTATTAAAATATCTAGGTTTATGTTCATTAAACATAAAATTCTTGTTTTCCTAATATTCTTGGAACTTGCAGTCAAAAGAAATGAAATTGAAAGCTGAAAAACTACTTTTTCAATGATCCTATGATGCATATGGTTCACATACGTTCAGATAATTCGAATATAATGAGTAAATTGTAGACGAATAATTACGCATATTAAAACACTGATAGATAGAACGATTCAATTTCACCTATGTAATGAGAGGTAAAGACAGGTATGCAGCTTCTTCCGTACAGTTCGCCGGCGACTTGTATCTGTATACATCTTGCAAGTAGCAAGTCCATGCTGTAATTATGGCGTGAGTTGGGTGAACATAACGGTAAAGTGTCGATTCTTTTCTTTATTTTTGCAAGCCCGTCGAGAGAATGAGTAGAGGCGCGCGTGCGGAACAAATTCCGCGCCGAAACGAAGTGAAACCTGCGAGACTAGGTGATATTGTAGTTTTCTTGCAAATAACGTAATCGGTATACGTATAGTGATACTGTCCGCGGTATATCAAATTCTTCCTTTTATTTCCCCCATTAAACTTGAACAGTTATTCCAACAGTTCATTGAACTTGGAAACTAACCATTGCTTCTGCATCGTTTCTTATCAAAATGTTTAAATCCGTAATTATGCATTAAATCTAGGGTGATACAATTTTTTATTAGCATATCATCATATTAATAAAATCAAATGGAATAAATGAAGGTCTTCCTATTTTATGTTTTCAAAAGGGTTGAGCCCCCCATAATATGAATTATCCAAGTAAATTAATTTTGGAAAAATATTATGGGAATTTCAATTATTCAAGTAATCGTGGTTACCGGCAATTTGGCGCCATTTATTACCAGCGCTATTTCGAATCCATAAAAGCACGGAAAAAAATTTTAATTCAAAACAATAATTAAGAAAGCGCAATGTTAATTTGCATGTTAATTTGCAATAAAATCGAAAAATGTGTTCCCTAAAATATTTCAATTTTTTCTAATAAATATTTTTGATCATCATTAATATTTTTCACGATATTCAATTGTCACTTTTTAAATAACAAAAATATTACAAAAATTGTAAAAATAATAAGGGTATCTATTTTGAACTAAAAAGTGACGATAGGAATGAAGTGAAAATGTGGGTCTGCGGGTCGGTGAGTACCGAGTGACTTCAATCGAAGCCTCAATCACGAGAAGTACTTTGCCAGTCTTCTTCTTCTTCACATTTTACAAGTATTTTCCGGTCGTTGACCATCGGAGACGGTAAACGGCCCTCGAGGTCTTCTGGACGAGCGATGCAGTGATGAAAAACTGGGCGAACCAGGGGCGAATCGTAAAAACTTACTCCGACAAGTGAAGTAATCGGACCTCGGTTTCTCCTTCGATCTCTTTCAGAACATCTTCACGGGTATCAAAATTTCATTTCGCAGAAATATTCAAGGAAAAACTTCACACTTTAGCTAAGCCGTTGAATTCTTACGAAACGTTAGCTGTCCTGATTTTTTAGTCGGCACGGAACGGCTTAAGTTGGCCGGTGATTATTACAAGGCTCTAATTTCATCCTTCTTTTTGTTTTACTTAGAGTCGTAAAGGAAACCGGTTATGTCCAACTGGGGTATACGTAAAAATGTATGTTATTTATTAGAAACGTGGAGTGTTCTGCGGTGATTTTCCTTTTCGTGAGAATGCCTCGAGGAATCACTTCCTAATTCACTCATAAGATCATTCGAATCAATGATCTGCTTCTCCGATGATAGTTCCGTGTAACGTGTAGTGCAATAAGGACATCCTGTTTGGCAATTGCGAACGATCTACTCGCGACACATTTTACAATGCACGTTCCATGTGACGATCTACAATGATGATCAAAATATTTTCAACTAATTTAAAAATCAGTGCTTCGTTTCAATTACAGCAATTTAACCCTTCAACAACGAAGTCTAGGTCAACCGTGACCCAAACTTACAAAACGTATACAAGGTTGCTGATTTAAAATTGAATGTATAATTTTTAAAGGAGAGAGTTTCATATATTAAAAGAATAATTTTTAGAGGAAGAGTCTAAAATTTAGGAAATGAAAATAATGTGAAATGCGAAATTAAATTAAAATTGAGGCTCTCTTCATGGTACGTCGTCCGAAGGATATTCAATTATGTACACTAAATACTGGAAGTATAAAGTATCACTTTATAAATGAAAAAATTTATTAAGGAACTGGTACTTGTACCAGCTTAGAATTGCTATATTTGGGAGATGAAGTTACAACTAGTGACCTACTAAACCAGAAATCTGTGTCGATTGGTGAGATAATGTATGCATGCATATCCGGCAGTATAGTATATAGTATATAGGTAACTTGTCGTTTACGCACTTTTTCAACACGTACAAGCGGAAAGGGGGACGTTGATCGATGATAATACGTTACTCGTGCTGAACAATATTACTCGGAATGGATTTCGGTAATACCTAAGGCAAGTTATAAAATGATTGGCACTTTAAGCTGAAACTTTATTTTAAAGGTCAGATGTATTTAGTAAATGCGTATGTTATTGAAAATGAAATCGTTAATAATTGATGTGGTATAGAGATATCAAATTCTTCTCTCTCTTTCTCTTTTTATTAATTTTAAATCAAAATACTTTAACAACCGCATATTTCATAGAATTTATGATCCTTAAAATTTGTATAGAATTACATTTGAGAGTTTTATTTAACACACCATTCAAAATTACTTAATTTTAAATTGTGATTAAAAACAGTATGAAAGATAATAATGTAATGAGTTATGCATTAAAGTCACGAATATGTGACACGTGTTAAGAAAGTCATAACAAAAGTATGAAAAATGAAGAACCCGATGATACTCTTTTTCTTAATTCAATATAAGTTAAAATGAGATATACAATGTTGATATAAAATGTGTTTATGGTGGCACGAAAATATGATAATAAAAATGATATCAATAATTGGAGCTACTATGATTGTCTAAAAATAAGAACAGGTACAGAATTAATTCATACACTTAATAAATTATAAATTTTATAGTAATTTGATTCTTACTTCAGTCTTAGAAAACGGTAATAAATTGAATATCCTATTCCAAGGATAATAAGGTAATCTAAAACTACAACAAAAGATAGTAGAAAGTGTTGTTAATTTAACAATTTTACGAAATGCTGTCACGCACATCGCTTCAGAGATGAGTTATTTCTACATTTATTAACTCCTCCATTGCGTTGGAAAAAGCTTATTTAAGATGAACACGCGAGTCCTCGCGTTGCCTCATGATCCTGACCTTTCGTTCAGGATATGTTATTACCTGCGAGACTTATTCGTTCTAATAAAACAGCTGTGTGCTGAAATTGAAAAGCAACTTGGTATTCGTGTAACATCGTGTTGCTGCATGATTTTATTGAAAATCCGAGAGAAAGATATAATAATCGCAGTAGGATTCACAAAAAGAAATAACATGTTTCTAGCTGAAGATTACTCGAAGAATTAGGATCAGGCAATTTAGTACCGTTTTTTGTTTTACGGTTAAGTTCAAAATCACAGTGCATTCACAAGAATGAATAACACGTTTCTAACTGAAAATTACTCGACGAATTAGGATTAGGAAATTCAGTATCGTTTTTTATTTTGACCATCAAGTTTATGATAATTTTAAAAAATGTAGTATTTAATTGTGATAAGAGAAAAAGAAAAATAATACAAATTTTAAATTTACTTTTTCTACTTTTATATAATGTAATTTTTTACAGAACCTTTGTGTAAAAATTCTGACAATAAATATTTCATAATTTTTCATAATTGTTACTGATATTAGGTACACAAATTAACTCAGTACCTCTAGTATTATACTTTCTTAGTTACAATTTTAAATTTGTGTAAATTTTCTTTTCAAAAAGAAATCTTAAATTTAAAAAAGAAAAAGCACAGGATTAATGTGATTTAAAGTATTAAATTATAATATTAACTTTCGATGAATAACATTAGACAGAATTGCATACGTTCAAGTTCTATGAATTATACAAACGAGTTTCATCCAATCAATCTACGATTATAATTTATCAATGCTTATCGTACATCGATCAGTGGCGACCTTCGATTAACAAGATTTATGCACTGTCGATCTTAGAATCGGATTCACTCGAGCGATCAGGAAGAAGAGGACTCAAGGTTAAAGATCTCGTGGGGTACGATTACCTGTGCGAAGGGATCGAATCTGTCCGATCAGTAGCATACCATTCCTAACTAAAAAGCATATCACGTTCCTTCCTTTATACGTTGAATAATATTATTTAATATAAAAAATTTTCTTTATCATTGTCAGTTATAGAATGTAAAATATTTACTTGATTTAAAAAAATCAAGCGAATGTTTCAATAGTAAAAATATTGAAATATATGTATTTCTAATATTTTACATTTACTTATGGTAAATTTTAAGTTTAATTTATTTACAAGAATTTAATATTAAAATATTTCGTGCAGTAATTTAGTTTTCTGTGTCACAGTAATTGTTTCAAATTCTCAAGAAAAAATATTTTAATTGCGATAAATTATTGCTACTTCATTTCATTTTCATTTATCTCAAACGACCGTAGCAACACGTAATAATCGTGCAAAATTAAAAATGCGACGTGACGTGGCTAGCAAATATTTAACATTAAATAATTATACAATAGTACCTATATATTATTTATATTAATACTAATTAATATTTGATTTTCTATTGTATCATTCTAACTAAATTTCCATCTTATTTTATTTTTATTTTTAAAATAAGTAAATTGACACGAGGTGCAAATATTTTACAATGTTACAATTTTTCTTGTACTTATTGAATTCTCAGTTAAAATCACATTTTTCAGTCCTTGAAAATAGGATCCTTCTAACAGAATGGGAACCGATGCACCTGGATTTACAGGTCAGCTTCTCTACCGGTGAGAATTTCTAAGAAAGCTATAACAGCAATAGCGATCGTTGGTCGGATCTCGTCTGCGTTTGCCGAAAGTAAAGGAAAGATTTGACTTTTTGCTCCGATATTAACGGAACGGCGTTAACCCTGAGGGGCCTTTCTGTGGCAGACTGCTGAAGGGTAGGAGGGGACCGTACATATAAAGGAGAGAGCCCCGTACTCTGGGGGCTCAGTACCGTTCAAAGATGCAGGTTGCTGAGATAATACGTGGTACCAGGGCTATCTACGAACTAGTGTTTCTTA
The DNA here is from genome assembly GCF_051020975.1 of Osmia lignaria lignaria. NCBI lineage: Eukaryota > Metazoa > Arthropoda > Insecta > Hymenoptera > Megachilidae > Osmia > Osmia lignaria. The sequence goes on along the minus strand of NC_135033.1, from coordinate 7,549,324 downwards.
TATCTATCTCTATCACTTATGTCCGTGAGTAAATGAATTTTTTGAAAGTCCCGCGTAAAAATCGTGCAATACAAATCTATACAATCCCATAGTGTTCCTTTTTTTTCAATTTCTTAACTGGTGTGGGAACAAGTGTTATTGCTGTGAAAACATGTTTTATCGAGTTATTCGTGTGCCTTGGAAATATGTGATTGATTATTCATCGGTATTAATCCTCGAACAAAGGAGAAGCCAGAACATCAATTGTGCTTCGATTAAAATTACAGACACTGAAATTATTCAATTAAAGACTTTTATTTATTAAAAGATTATCTTCAGAGTCTGAAATTAAATCTAAATTCTCGTTGTTCTGTTATCTTCTGTTCGAGGGTTAATTAATTGAAAAGTGTAACAAAATAAAATAGAGTGTAAACTGGTTTACTGAATGAAATGGTTTGAAATAAAATGTCTTACACTAATGAATGAAAATAATGGTCTTGTACAGTCTAATTTGAATATTTAATTAAGCTCCAATAGATTTGTAATTGTAAAGAGCATACTACGATTAGAAACGAGTACCCATCGAAGTTTAATTTAATTTAATCGTAACATAAATTCTAATTTCTTTTAGATTCATTGCCACTCCAAGTGTTACCAAGTATACCGGGTTATATTCCGGTTTATATAAGACATGGTGATCAACCATTGGAAGAAATAAATCCTGCGTTAGCTGAAGCATTTCACGAAGGATCGAGCTTGTCTAAGGTGACCCAATTCGCTATAATAAATAGATCAAAAGATAGATTGTAAATTCTCTGAATTCTTTCTTCGGGTAATCAATACCCGATTCGGGTTATAGTGAAAATAACAAGTATGAAAAACTAATTAATAAATTAGGTCGATTTTTAAAAATTATTATCCATCTAGTTAAAAAATAACTCTAGTCAAATTAAAAAATACAAATAAATTTTATTTCTTATAGCTTGAATATTTTAAGAATAATAGAATAATTTTAATTTAATTATTTGCCATATTAGCCATTTGGAATTTAATAAATTCAATATTATTCTGTAAAATAAATGAATAATTTAATTATTTTCTTTAGATACATTTCAGTTTCTCATTTATCAAATTTTGAGATAAAAGTTTGCAAATTTTAATAGCACTTTTTTTCAACAACCAACTAACTGTATCAACATAATCTTACAGAGTATTAACTTAGATAATATTTCCGGTCATGGAAATATCAATCCTGTCGAAGAAGAGACGTATAAATATGATATTTACCCGTTACATATTAGACAAGTGAACAATCATTTCTCTACTAAGGACGAGGATGATAAAAAATCAGTAGAGGAAGTTACAAAAACGGAGACGGAAAAATATGCAAGCAATACGGATAAGAAAAATCGTCAAGAGAAGCCTAGGCGGAAAGGAGCTCCAAAACCAGTGGTTAAAGTATGACATATTATTATTTAATATATTTGCACATACTTAACCAAAGAAAAAACCATATTTAGCGAATGAAACAATTAAAAACAAAAATTAACAAAGTCCTGTTTGGTGAATTTCTTGACATAGATTGTTATCCAATAATTTCATTGACGAAGATACTCTATCTGACGAATATTCTATCACTCGAATAGTATGCACAATGACGACGAACAATATGATGATACCAAGAAATATCATCATCAGTTTGAACATACCGACCTCACTGTTTCTATATATGGATATACATACATGTACTTTCAATTGAAGTTTGCGTTGATGGTTAATCTAAGGATGAAATCGATGACTCATAAAATCACAGCCTTTCAATTGGTCGTATCATAATGTATTAATAACAATAAATTAACATCTTCAGGGATCATTTTTCATAGATTCAAGATAATTGAACACCTGGCTAGTTTGACAAGAATGAAAAATGAAGATATACGTCATACGTGCCTAACATCAAGGAAATTTCTAATAACAATGAATAAAAAATATATGAATGTCATTTAGAAACGTGTCTTTCTTTTATTTATAATATAGACTTCTGAAATTATAAAATTCTCAAATTATTTTTCTCATACGAAAAAAAAAGAATAATGTATCTAATGTAAAATTTTTAATTTTTATTTTATGTTTAAGATTAATCCACTGACCGAGGAAGAGAAAGAAGCCCTGGAGAAATTGCAAATTGACGTTAAAGATAGCCCAAAGCTTCTAAATTCGAATCTGCATCTACGATTGTCATCAGATGAAATTAATGGCAATACTAACGAAGAAATTTTTAAACAGCGCACAGAAGTTGATCCAACCGCCAATTATTCAATTCAACCTGACCCTTCTCCAATTAAAGATGCTGCCCAACATTCGGCCGACAAGGATGCTCCAATATCCACGCTGGCAAACGAAGGAATGCCAGTTAAAAAGCAACGTCTGCCGAATATTTTATCCAACGTTCGAAAGGTACTACCTTCGTCGGACATGTTTCTCAAAACAGAGGAGGAACGAACGGAGAAACAATCTTTGAAAGAAAAATCAAAATAAAGCAAACGTACCCTTCTATAGTGAGACTTATTTGTAGTTATACGATTAGTATAAAATATTGTGATGAATAGATTTTAATACCCGTTTCTTTAACGTCAAAGTATTATAAGTAGATTTACCGTTCAGAAAATAAAGATAAACGTCAAGTTTTATGTAAATCACTTATCACGTTGAATGTCGCAGTGAAAATAATATTTAAGCTTGTGTAAGTGATAATATTAATGTGATCTAAAATAAAAAAATTTTTCTATCAATTATTTTATAATATTTTTATGGATCGGGTCACTGATGACCCCCATGGCATTCAGCGTGTTATTATAAAAACAAAAATCTTTAACAAGTGTAAATGATTGAACTGGATTAATTGTATAAAATTAGTTTATGTCGTTATTAATTATTACAAAAGCTAATGCAAATGTAATTACAATATTTAATATAGATATTTGTTTACCAAGCGAAAGATAAGCAAGTCAAAGTTACCACCGGGTATTTGAACTTTCTACAAATATGATTCAATCTTATCAGTTTCCTTCCTTTCGTTGGTCGTTAGAAATGTTTCCCTGCATTTCTATCCTATAATCGTTATTGGCGGTGTTTAGAACAAGCAGAGCGGGTATCACGTTCAACTGGTTGCTTCTTGATACTTTTGGAGTCGATTTAATGCTCTTAAATGTATCCTCGTTCACGTTTATCTCCAAACGTGATCGTCGATCTTGGAGGAATCTGGCGCTCGACAAGATGAACGTGTTATTCCCAAATTGACAAGCGAAGGCTGGCAGGTGTTGCTTGACTTCCGGTATGTAAACATCCCGGACCGCTCGACACTGAACGCTCGACGAGCTCGTCCGTGGAGGATTTTCATTCTCACGTTCTTTCGGACGATCCAGATAAATTCCTTTCCTTCGTTCGGCAACGTTCAAATGTTTATCACTTCTAGTGTCCGGCTCTATACTACGGCCCGCCGCAACTTCACTCAACGAGGCTATCTGAACTTTAGCAATTTTCGATAAAGAAAATATCAAGCACAATTCTTTGCTTTCGTAAGGACACGAACGATCATTTTCTTTCCCTTTCTCGCTGCAATTCTTGTCACTACAATTTTCATGGTCCACTGGGTCGTTATTTATTCCACTAATTCGGTTATCTTTGTAATTTGAATCTTCGTTTACAAGTTGATTCGAGGTCTTCGAAGCACCGTTCGTGATATCAAACTTGAAATTCCAGTCCTGAATGGCTTTCTCTTCACTGAACGAAACAATGTTTACAGCAGTCACGACCAGGAACAATCGTTTGTGTAGCATTTTATGAAGCATGTCTGAAGAGTTTCTCACTGATATATTCTGTTTTTTTTCTTTTCTTCGCGTATCGTTTCTTAGGGCGACCTGTAACAGCCTCCGTTGCGGTGGACACTGACTGCGACGGAAAAAACAATGTGAACGCAGAGGCAAACAAGGTGCACAAGGACTGAAGATTGGGCCGTTATGTCTACTGTGTTCATTTCATGTTCGCTGACCTTATCTCCTGTTTGGGCACCGCTCGAATACCGTCAAAATCTGACCTATCTTTCGAAGAATTTCACTTCGACTTTGATCTTGAGAGATGCTTTACACAACCTATGTTCGATATTCAATTCGTACCCTTTGTATGTTTACGCACAGAAATAATTTTGTTTGTTAATTTTTTATTGAAAATACGAAAGAAAAAATTACGTAAAGTGTTACTGATACAAATTCACATGAAACAACATCATTGGTTTATTGATATTTTTAAACTAAACCTTAGTACTGCAGTTATTTATTATTTATTAATATAATAGAATTTTAGTAAACTGGTTTTGGTAAAATTAAAGCATACTGAATATATGAAATACTTTATATTGTACTTAATTTCTTGTATTAAATTCTGGAAGCTACTATTCTCGTGCTGTTAGGTTATTAATTACACGTATTCGTGTATAAGTAATAATATTGAATATATAAATTAAAGATTATAGATTTGATTAAAATAATTAAGGTAAGCATCAAATTTCATGTTCATAATTTTTTCTGATACGATTAACGTGATTACAATAGCGACACTATGTGCGCAGAATATATGCGCAATACGATGTCAACAATTTGTAATATAAGATGCGAGACGTGACTTTTGCGTTGCACATGTATAGATGAAATGTGTATATTTTATTATTATTTACACGTTGATGAAATAATGCAGTAATTCGGAACCTATTTTCAAGTAAAGAACAAGGTTGCATCGTAATAGAAATTATTCGTTCGGGTATACTGAATGTAAATCATAGTTTTTTTGTTCTTTGTTATTATTTTTTTTTTTTTTATTCAATACTAAGCATGAATTAAACTTAGTAAAATTGTTGAAAATTACGAAACCTTCGTATACGATAAAGATATAAAGTAAAACTTATACCTAACCTTAAAATTGTCTAATTTTCTTGGTTGATTCCTGTGTTACTCAAGATCTATGAACGTGAAGCTGTGACAAAATTAAGATAAAATGGCTGGTCAACAACATCCCTTCCCATCTGGATTTCCCAATGTACAACAATCTGCAATGAGGACACAATTTGGTGGAGGACAAATGGTATCTGGTTTAATGGGCCCACAACAAGGCAGTAAGTAAATTCTTAGTGGGAAGGTAAGTAAAGTAACAGCTGATATTAAAAAATAACATTATGTGCAGGTATGGTAAATCCTCAACAATTTGGAGTTGGTGTAGGTGGAGTAGGTTCAAATGCTATGGGTATGCCTAGTGCTCAACAAGTATTAGCACAGCAACAACAACAACAACAATCTGTAGCAATGCAACAGCAAGTACAACAGATGCAACAGCAACAATTACAATTGCAACAACAGCAACAAGCTGCAATGGTTCAACAAAATAATCAGACAGGCAATCAAGCTACCACGCCACAAACTCCTGTACCTCCCACACAACCACCACCTCAACAACAGCAACAAAACAAAGAATTTAATACTGTCAGTTTATGCAGGTTTGGTCAAGAAACTGTGCAAGATATTGTCAGTCGTACCTTGGAAGTTTTTCAAACACTGAGGGTTCTCCAACCACCAAATGGTTATTAGAAATTCAATTTATTTTGGAACATGTATGACTGTACTACTGACTTAAGAATTGTAATTTCAGGTACAGCACAAGGAGCAAGTTTATCTAATGAAAAAAAGGCTAAAGTACAAGACCAATTAAGGACACTAAAATTATTATTCAAACGTTTAAGACTGATTTATGAAAAATGTAATGAAAACTGTCAACTTCAAGGAATGGAATATACACATATAGAAAGTTTAATTCCTTTAAAAGAAGAATGGGATATGAAATCTGATGAGAAAAAGACATCTGAAGCTTACAGACTTGCTTGTGAGGAGAGCAAGGAAATTATAGAGGTAAATATAAATTTTGTAACATATGAAACAAAAAATAAGATATTGAAATAAGAAAAGCTAATTTTAATTGCGTTTTCAGCAAGTTGTACTAAAAAATAGACACCTTAAAGAAATCATTGATCATTTACGACGCATTATTTTAGAAATAAATACAATGTTAAACATGCGTCGATCCTAACTCATGAATTGTACATAAATATTTATATAAGTTATTAAAAAAGATATGTTAAAAATAAAAGTATTATTTCATATGTAACTTACCCATGTTTGGAGATTTTATTATGCTGTGTTAATATCTTTAACATCCAGATGAATAATATCACTTGCCCTGAGAACAGCTTCTGGAACCTTCCCTAGTGGTGTTTCCAAGTTGCGTACATATACTTCTAAAAAGTCTATGTCACAGCCTCTAAATTCAGCAGAAACTCGAGTATTTTCATACAAATAAAACTCTGCTTGTTTGCCTGTGACATAAAGATTTACATTTACAAAACTTAAGTTCACTAAATAGTCAGTTTTAAAAGAAATACTGCCTTAAAAGATGAACTTATACTATTTCTCTGCACTTCATGCTTTTCACTTATTATTTTATTTATATTTACATAAATGAAAGTCAAATTTAATTTATTATAAGGCTAGGTTTCCGATATTGGCGCCACATTTAAGCAATATTACTTAATTACATTCGTTTAATAAAAATGTAATTCGTAAACTACTCATGCAAAATTATAAATTTACCGATAAATTAAATAAATATTTTATAACAGAGGTATTTGAAAAGAGAAATTAGATAAATATTTAGAGAAGGTAAAATTTCATACCAACAATGCCGGTAATCACACGCAGGAACCGTTCACGTAAAAATGCACGAGCTTCTTGCTTTTCCGAAGTAGCAAATTCTAAATTACTATTTTCATTAACTTGTACCTCATCTGTAACTGTACTAATCATTATTTCAGAAATTTTTGACATGTAAAAATCAGATTTCTCCTATGGCGGTAGTAAACAGTGCTGCAAGTACAGTGTCGCTGTCATACCCGCCAAATTCAAAATTCGAAATACTGTATCTTAACAATATGAACAGTCTTACAAAATATTATCGTTTAAATCAATGTTAAAATACAAATAATCATTCTGAAAGTGAAATATAATAATAGTGAGGGTACAATTTTTGCTTAGATGTAGGAATAATCATCTTGAAGGTGGTTATTTAATTCTAAAGAAAACAGCTTGTTTAGAAGACATGTTAGATACCCACATGTCCTAATAAAAACATTTGATCGACGTGATTGACACATTTCCAACGATAGCTTAAAAAAACGCACTTTCACTAGATAACAGATGAGGGTAACCCGCAGGTACTTTAGAATTTTGTCAAATAGCTTTCACAGTTTCGTTTCATTTTTGTCTCACACATCGTGCAGTGACAATGAATCTCTTCATTCTTATTCTTTTGACTGTCAGTGTTTGTTGGCACAGTGAGTATTAATATTCAAATCCCAAATTAATATTTCCTCCAAGACTTTATTTAACTAGTCTTATTTGTTTACAGGTACACGTTGTAAGACTGTACCAGCTACCAATCGAATAAAAACGATTCCCATTTCAAGGGAAACGCCTACTATGATGAATATTGAAAATCATACGGAAAAGCAACTTCTATGGAAGATTTTAATTCCGGAACAAAATTTGTCTACGATACAAGAAGTGAACGAAATTGCAAACATAAAAGTTGATCCTTCGAATCGTACATCTAAGAATTTGAGAAGCTTGGCTTTTCTAGCTAGTTTAAGAAATAATAATTTGGCAAAAGCAGCATCATCCAACGTGAAAACTAATGCTCCATCTGTACCTTCAAACGTCGATGCTACCAAAATTTCATCACAGATCGCTGCCATTTACAACCCTTATTCTTACTTGACTCATCCTTACATCTTGACTGCTCCCTTGGGCATTTATCCTTTATTGGATCTGCTACGATTGCAATCACTTGGAGGAACGAATAAAAATTTTCAATCGCTGCCAGAACACCTACAAACTTTATTGGATAATATTAAACAAACGAATTTGATAAATAATAATGACGAATATGGGGAGGAGAACAAGAAAGTTGAAAAAGTGAAAGCTTCAAGTGAGAATGGTGATAACGAGCATGGGGGAGATTTCGAAGTTGAGGATTATCGGACTTCAGGAGAAAAGGTAAAATGAAGAAATTTTGATAACGTGATTAATAAAAAATGGGGGGAAAATTACATGACATTTTATTGTAAATTCATTAATTTTAAATAGTAATTAATTTTCTAAATTACTAAATACTATTAATTTTCATTATTTTATTTATACTTCTGTCCAAGTATATATTTTTATAATTAAACAAGAAATTGCAAAAAAAACATGATTTTTATAACTTTGTGAATGGTGAAATTAAATTTTTAATAAGTATCATTAAATTTTTCCAGTTTTTAATGACTTTGTGAAGTGTTCTATTTTAAAGTCAATTAACGACAATTTATCATTATAATAAACAGGTGACGGCCTCTGATACTGCATGTAATGCACAGAAGAAAATTAACACGAAATTGAAAGATGTTTCCAAAGAGCATGAGGGCATCGAAAATTCTGGACAAAATACTCTTGCTAATATAATTAATAATAATAAAACTCACGCAGACGTTTCAAAAAATCCGGGTACTCACAATTCAACAGGAAGTTATAATTATACAAGTTATCCATTTTACGGTTATTACTACGGTGGATACCCACCAAATATAAACCATGTTGATTTAACTACAGACACAAACGACTATAAATATCACGATTACGAGCATATCAATTACAATTTACCTTCTTACGATAAACCCGTAAATTTTTATTCAGATCAAAAGTACAATTATTATTCTGTTCCATCTGGTGATCCTTATCTGTCGAATCAATTTCATCAGGAACAAATACCTGAATATTTTTCTAACGATTTCAAAAGACACCTGTATACGACGGATAATCCACCGACATTCTCGAACAATGATTTCAGACCTATGGCATAAAATTATTGTAACGTATATATTAATGATTTTTGTAATTTTTATATCTAAAAGTAAATTCACAAGAGATTAAGAGATTTATTAAGTGACAAATTTTATTTAACGCTTGGATGGCGAGATATTGAGATAATGATAATATAAATTTCATTTTAGATACTTTTTTTTAATTAACAACAAAAATGATTAGTTAAATCGTTGAATATAATATTGAAAATAAAAACAAAAGATAAATAAAAATGTCACTTGCATCCTTTTAGTCTTAAGTGCCTCATAGCTGAGTACTGAATACCTATGTACAAATTTGAATATTCTATTATTTGAATATATTGTCTTCTTGTAGTTCCTATTTGAAATTGTTTACTTCCTTTTGTAACGATCAAAACTAGTTCTAATCACAACGGTTCAGTATGAAACCAATCGTTTACGTATTCATACGGTATGACAATGATAATAATGTAAAAGTGTGTGTAATTCTAGCTATTTAACCTGAATACAACTTAATTAGCGTAATTAACAAGAATCAAGTTAGAAGGATTGAGTATAATATATGTTAATATATGTGTTGTGTAATAAAAATGAAAATGTTTGTTTTATTATTCACTAGTATGGTAACTACAGTTGATTACTGTACTTCAGCTAGTAAGTACAAAAACATTTCTTGTATAATATTCTTGACTACGAATGTATTAGGTTGATAGAAAATATAAATTTATTATTGTAAAATAATTATAATTATTTTGAAAAAGATGAAAAAGTTCTAAGGTACTTATTAAAGTTTCTGCTAAGTTAAATTTTTTCTTATGAATATGAAATGTTAATACACAGAAAAATAATGTTTCTAATATTGTTAATAATTACTTTTCTAGGAATACATTCAGCTAATTACAATTTATCACAAGAATTAACAACAATTTCACCATTATCTTGTGATGCCATCAAAGACACCTCAATGAGATTGAACAGAGAAAATTATGAGATTCAGAAAGGAATATATCTTTTACCATTGAATCAAGAGTTCCAAAATCATCAGAATATAAATGGATTAAAATCCAATAATTTAAAGAATCACGAAACAACTGCTACATCCTTAAAATCAATATTTGAACTGTCAAAAGAAGGTAAAGAATGGTTTGATAAAAGTCTGAGAAAAAGAAATGTAGACGATACAAATAATAGGAAAAAAATTATATCAAAACGCAAACAGAAGAAAGCAAAAGTATTAGGTCGTTTACTGAGGAACAATATTTGGATTAAAAACTATGAAGATATTCAAGATGATTATATGGAAGATGAAGATGATTATTCTATAAATATGAGCCGGAAGAAAATGAAATGGGAGGATTTTCGAAACGAAGATGGTGCAAGTGTAATGGAATTAATTGCTTTGAATGCGAGACACAAGACGAACATGCATCAAGCACGGAATAACAATTAATATTACCGAAAAATTAAGACATTTTTATTATTATTTTCATTTTTACTACTTAATGACATATTTACATTATTATACGTAAATTACATATAACAAAATTCATAAATAGTTAATTCAGAACTGAATTAAGATTTCTGGTGCCCCGGAGCAATCAAACTTTGGAAGCTTAGTGTAATTTAAACTGAAATGATTATTATTCAATTATCTTTATGAAATAATTATTTTAGACTGCTGCCAATAACTGTACACGTCGATGTTAAACAAAATTCGTAAGGCAAAAGAAATATCTGTATTTCTGTTTCGAATAAACTAGTGATTGTTTGTACAATTGTTCATGGATGATACAGTTGCTCCAAGTTGTTTTTACAGACGACAATAAAAAAAAAGTAAAAAAGAATCAGTGAGTCTCATAATTTATTCTTCAGGGTAAAATTGAACGATAACGGAGCATAAATCGTAATTCATTTTAATCGTCCATTAATCGGCAAACTCTTCCGCCAGATTCGACCAATCAGACAACATAGTTCACGGGGAAGAAACCTGTTTTATTTTCAGACGAGTTTGGAAGGCTGGGCTTCTCGTCTATTTCGAGAAGGCCGCTGCTGCTAGTATTGTGTCTCTAAAGACGCAAATACTTTGCAGCTTTCACGAACGATCTTTACCAAAGAAAATTTTTCTATCCTCCATATTTTATTTCCTATCACTTCAGGAATATTCTATATATTATATTTGTTACAGTTGTAAACTCATAGGAAGGTAATAAAACCGTGAAATCTTAAAAAATTAATTTATATTGCAGGATAAAATTCCTTTTGTTAATATTCTAATTTTATTAAATTTTAATACTTTTACAAAAGAATTTTGAAAAATATACTTTTACATTTTTTACCCTCAAAGAGCTCTAGATCCACCCCACGTTTGCCTACGAACTTTGCAGAAATTCTGTGAACTTTAATTTGTTAATTTAATTAGCAAGTTCTTTTTTTAAATACTGACACATTAACATTTTAATATTAATTGAAAGTTTTGTTGAATTATATGTTAATGAACAATCGTACATCTGCATTAAGACGATTATAATAACCGATTTAAATAATTACCGAGTTCACTCGATCGCATTAAGCATTTCAGTATTGCGTGTATGCAAGGTGTGCGAGAGCGTACGCACACTTATTGGATATTTCGAAGTTTAATGTATGTATAGCGGTAGTCCGATACTGGCCTCGGTATTGCGTGCACGATTATGCAATAAGCAAATAGGAAACGATCGACTTCCTTCACGGAAGCGTTCAATTTTTTTTTTTTTTTCGGTACCTCGATCTTATCACGACCGTGTGCTAATGGATGTTGTCCTTCAGATTATCTGTTACATGGAGTACTAAAGGGTGGTTGGTATTTGTAAAAATTTTTTACAAATATAACAACCAAAAATTTGAAGTAAATTACTTCAGTTAGTATATTTATCAATAACAATAAATAATTTATGAGGACCGATCGGATCTACCAAACATGAGAGATCTTTATCAATACATTAAATTAATTGCACCAGCTGCTTCGCAATGAAAATAATTGAGTTATTGAAAATTACTCAGCTGCATATAATTTATAATATTTTCGCAATATTTTAAATCTTCACATTCCGTTGTACAGCATCCGATGGATTGTCAAGAAAGTATCTATGCGATCAGATTAGAACGTGTCTCTTTAAGTCTAAATATATACCGGGTGTTAAGGTTGAATGCCCTGAGATTTCCGGCTTTTACCGTGCGCACTTTGGTTTTCCGTCTTTTTTCTTGTTTTCTCTTTTTTTTTATGCTTTTTGTGTAAGCACTTATATTCTCTTCGTCTCCCGTTACCATTTCCCCACTCTCCGTCTTTCTCTGACGCTCTTTTTCCACGCGAAATCTAATAGCCTTGCATCCTCTAGGACACTTCAGGACTATTTCCTGCGTGTCGAGCGAGCCGGATGGGAAACCACAAATGTAAAACCCCATAGGATGTTCTACTGAAACGGTAATGGTATCGTACACGAAATCGACGATGTGCTGATTTGAAAGGCTAATGAGAAATTTCGATTGAGGGTAATTAACCTAGCTATGCTAGAATTCTTTCAAAATGTCCTTTTTACCTTCGAGCGCACAGTACAAATTGGTCTCTTATAAAATAAAAAATTTCAATACACTTGAATTGAAACTTTCAGAATTTCTAATTGACTACTGATGGATAGAATATAAGGTTCGAGGTTATAAAAATCAGGAACGTCCAGTACAACGTGCACTTTGAAAATTTGCCAAGGGACATCCTGTTGGCGAACAATAAAGGTGTCGTTTCACCCTTTCAATACGGGACATCTCAACATTTCTTGAAGGTGCGCCTCATTTGGTATGCAACGACGTAGCAACGAATAGCATATATACGGGGTTACCTACGAAATATGTACAACTTTGGACTCACGCGTTTTTCAACTTGATGCATGTGCACACAAAGACAGAACGGTTCGTTCTGTGTGGTAAACGTACTCTACGCTCGGGTAAGAACCCCGTCCCGTGTATAGGGGACGACAGAGGAGAAAGACAGCTGTGAGGCAGCTGGCAGCGCGTGCCACGAACCTATGGGGTCTCCTTCGGACGCAGACGACGACGATATCCTATACTTTGTGGACACGTAACTAACGGCAGGTTTCGAACAATGCGATGAACAGAGCTTGCCGAGATACAGGATCGAAGAAGAGGATGACCAAATTATTTCTACCAACGTTCAGCAGGAGGTGACTAAAAGGGTACCATTCCCTTTTGGTAAAATCTTTATTATCTGAGACACTACTGGCTGTAAAAATGGACTATGAAAAAATACAACAAGAATTATATTGTATATTACTAATTCAATTTTTTTTTTTTTCAGGGATGTATCAACCTCCATGTGGATCATTAGTAGCCATCGAGTCATTTCTTGGAATATTGAGTTCAATATTAATCTTTTCTGTTTCAATATTTTGTGCACTTTATAAAATGGTAAGTATAATTAAAATCACTTAATTTCTTCGATTGAGGGATTATTCGGGGTGCTATTTGAATATATACTGTTTTTGGACTTGATGGGTTTATGAGGTTGAAAATTATTATTGTATTTTATTATTATTACCTTTTTATAGAGAAAGGAGCAGATGAGATATCGGTGCTGCGCGATATTGAACGGGACGTTGGGCTTCCTTAAAAGTTTTTCATTCGATCCAAAGAAAAGAGATCAGCGGGTTCAAAGTCTTCGGGGGAGCGTTTCAGCCTAGTAAACATCTGCCGTCGTCTGCAACGATAATAATTCGAACAGCTGATACTCCTCGACGGAATACGGACTTTCCCTGTAGATCCTGCAGGATCATTTCGTGCTGCCACTTTTAACCCTCGGACCATGGATCCAGGTCTAATTCTTTGTACGATTTAGAATTTAGATATTTTATCATTTCTATTTTTCTAAGTTTCATACTCGTTTTTGGAACATACACAAAAGTATTTCGTGTAAGAAGTTAAGTACCTGACAGTTAAAGCCTGAAAGGTCTGGGTCATGATTGACCCGGCTCCGTCAGTAGAAGGTTGAGGTAGTAACAGATTTAAGAAGCTCGCAAATTGGTTCAAATATTGATCAAGTATTTCGAAAGGCAAAAACTCTTGCAAGTAACTAGCAAGTAGAATAATTATATTATTATATGTTGTAATAATGTAAGAAAGTTGGTTTCTTTATTTTTCTATTCGAAAATCTCTTCAGCCTTCAACAATAGATAAAAAGAAGTAGAATTGCATAGAATATTATGAATAACAGAATAACTTAACCATTATTGGCATAAATGATTCCTTCGTACCGTTATTTTATTTAAGTACCATTTTACCAAACTTGCTCTGCAACACGTATATAAATTTTATAATAATTATACCAACAGGTATTAAGAGATTAAATACGTAATATTTCGTAATAATGCAAGCAATGTTGTTTCGCGGTTAACGACCATTTAAAATCCTCTGGCGAAACAAAAATGACGAAAGATTTGTCAACACGTCGTCGCTGGTCGGTTCAAGTTTTTGCATCTCATCGGGTGTCACGTTTGTTCGTCGTTCAGCTACGCTACTGGTGGCGCGCGGCGGTGGGGATAGGCGGTGGACCAATGGAAAGAGAAATCGGAGAGAAACCCGGCGAACTGGCGGGCAGCACGGTAACAGCAAACTTAAAGGCAGTTCGGTACTCGCACGTGGGTCTTCGTTCGTGTTGGATGTGTGCGCGCAGGGAACATCGCCAATTGCAAAGGACGTCGTCAGTTACCACGTACGTGTCATAAATAGTGTTTCGGGCCGGATATTAATTTGATCGGAAAACCGAAAAACCTACAAAATTTCCGGACTAATTTATCTCGCGGTAACCGAAGTAACCGAGTTGTCTCTGTGCATTGTTAACGACGACTTTTACTATTAATAGATACATAGATATATTTTGTTAGCTAGTAAAAGAAATAGAGTTACGTTGTTAGTGTGATTTTCTTCCTGGTGATTTTCATTGGGATTAACGACAACATTATAGTGCATCTAGTGACAGTGCTCCAAAAAGTTAGAGGTGCGTATCAAAGATTCTTACTCCATCGTATACAAAGTTTTTTTAAGTTCTATTTCTTATTCGTATTACTGTATATTTCTAAGTTTTTAATTAATATCGATATAAATACTTCGTTGCAAATGTTACGAAACTGTAAGTTGATGGATTGAAACGTTTTAATGGACGCCGAACGAGGCCGGTAAATCAAAAGGGCGCGTTATAAGGTCACGTTAGAATTAGGTTATGCTGAACGTTTGAATAGATTAAAATTGAACCCGAAGAAAAATTCTGTGTGGGCGATGGACAAATGTTTTTAGCGGGAGCCATCTTGCACGGTTCGTAAAACGATCTGCTTATTCTCTCGGTTGTTCTTGTTTCACCCCCGGTTGCAGCGGGTTCGTCGCGACAAAGGGGTACACTACGACGGGCACGTGTACCACGACGTTTATTAATAAACCTCGACGTCGGCTGGACGATTTCTCTTCAGCAGAAGGCTTGAAAACTTCTGCAGGAGATTACAATCGTCTGGGGCATCGTTATCTTTTAGGTTCTTTTCATTTTCCTGCGAAATTATTACGGAGTGCACCTTTTCGCGAAAAATATTTTCGTGTGGATATTATTAACGACGAATAAATTCTAATTTTACTTTACATATTGTTTTTTTTTAACTATATTGTTATTTTCAATTATTAACTTGTTAATGTTTTTGTTACTCTGTAATAATTTTTACATAACTATTCTTAACCCTTTAACAGTAGAGTCCGAGTTAATTGAGACCCAATCTTACAAAACGTATAAAATGATATTAATCTAAAGTTAAATATATAATTTTTAAACAAAAGCGTTTCATATATAGGAAGAATAATTTTTAGAAAATTTGGGCTCCATAATTGGAAAAATAAATAAATGGAGGGTGGAAAATAAATTCTTTGCCTTGACAAAGGCACCCTAATGTTTTCTATAATTTAAAATCCATCATTTTAATTAATTTTTAAATTATTCTAGTATTAAATAATCATTTTTATATTGCAACTATTAATATATGAAAAGTCATTTTTACTGAGAAAAATTATTTTCATGAACTATAGTGTTTAATCTTTCCAAAAACATTTTATTTTGAAGATAAATTAAAAAATTTGAAAATTGTTAATAATATAAAAATATGTAGTTTTAAGAGGCATCTGATTGTTGAATACTTGAAAAGGTTAATATCAATCAAATTTATGCAATATTAAGTATCATTGAAACATAAATTTTCTTTTTTCGATACGCACAATCATTCTCAGTTATGCTTCAACAAGTGTTTCAATTAAGATGCAAATAACTGAACGATAATATTATAAAACGTACATGTTGTTACGGTTTCACCTGGAACAGTATTACCTTCCACAACAGAATAAGAACTGAAGATTTAGAAATCTTAGAGTCACAGTTTAATACTTGTATTGGTAAAAGTTTGCACTTTTTACATGATACACGAACAAAAGAGACAAGTATGATCTCTTGTTTTCTGAAAGTCTGGCCTTTGCGACTTTGGCCGAGAAGATATTTTAGTGAGTTTTGTCGAGCGCGTGGCAATCGGCCAGTATCGAATACACAAGGCTGCTCCGTGATCGAAAAGCATGGTAGCATCGTAGCGAGACCATTAGACTAATTATTTCTATGAAAATTGTATGATACATGCACTTGGAAATTTTAATTCATGTATACACTGACGGATAAAAGAAAGTTTAAAATAGACACTTATGTACATTGCTGTTCAAAAGTTTCAAGCAAGGGGCGTAATCTCTTCCTTAAATAAATAAACTTTTTATTTAGAACATTATTCTTCTGCAGTAATGAAACTTGAATTTTATGTACTTAATTCGAGTACGATTAATTTTTTTAAACTTCTTTAATGAATATTTTTAACGAAATGTAACTTTTATCGATGTAAATTATTATTTAGTAATGAAAAATTGTTGTCATTTGTTTATATGGTAATATGGAGACCAACATGGGTGCATGGCTGGCTGTGAACATTAAATTGCAAAAGATGATTTTTTCTTGAAGAAGTATAATTTCGTATACGAAGTATAAGTATAATTTTTTCTAATGCTTTTTAGTCCTGATTGCTGATTTCCATTAAAAAAGAAAGTTTACGAAACGTACATGGAAACACAGTCACACCGTATAAGTTTCTTCTTATTGAAAAAGTAAAATTAATTTATAGAAATCGCGAATAACCGATATTACTTTTAATAGAATCGTTTTATTCGACTTAGTGCGAAGATTCTTGTGCACTGAACCAAATGCACAAACGTTCTCGTTTTAAATAACTTTCTAATTTTGAATGTTACTCGAGTCTCTTTCACACAGCGTCTTCTAACAAAAACTAAAACGTGTTTCTACCATTTGTTTTGTTTTTTCCTTTGTTATCTTGAAAATGGTAATTTAAGTATTCACGTTCAAAGAATTCATAAGTAACGAAGGAGATAAATATCTAATCAGCGAATAATTTAGTGATATATTATACAAATATCTATATTGTTGAATATTTTAATTTTTAAAATACTTGAATTTTTTCAAGCACCAACTGGGCCAAAATTTTGCAAAATTAGAGGAAATTTCAAAAATAATAATTTTGCAAAAATTTGCTTAAATGTCTGGTTAATTATTTGACCTGTATTAATTGGAGAATCCCCTAAAGATAAAGCGTTAGCCACGTTAAACCAAGCATTTATGGGTTTATGCGTTTACGAGTTACACCTAGCACTTCACCGGTAGACTATAATTGATTCTGCAATTTAATACAATTCAAACAGTTAACTAGACATTCAACAAGGGCCCACCGCGAGCCCTAACTCACCGATTTCAATAAAATTTTGTGGGTTTATAGAGCGAATCGTGAAAAGAATAACGGTATGCTTCGTCCGTGCCAAAGTGTCCTTTAGGGGTGTGAGTACTAAATAACTTCAAATTTAAATAGGTACTTTCTATTGCTATCAAAGTACAAAAGATTTTTTCCTAAAACGGAATTTTGATAATATTATTTTTAATAACTCAGTGCAAGTTGAACAGCAGATAAATCGTGACCAAATTTTACAAAACATATACAAGAATATTAATTTAAAGTTAAATGTATAATTTTTAAATAAGAGTTTTATGTATTAGAAGAATAATTTTTACATCGTCAAAGTTGCCATAAAAGAATAAAATAAAATTAAAATTGGAGTTCTCTTCGTGGTCCGCCGTTCGGGGAATAAATTTTTCTGGTATTTTAAAAATGGAGTACCCCTTTAACTTTGAAGTTCCTCATTACACCCTTAAATGATTGCACATGGATAAGGGACCCCGTTATTCCTGTCATGGATTATCTTATAAATACATAAAGCTTCATTCACATCGGTGAGTGAGAAGTTACGTTTGATTTTGAGAAATTATTACTTTTGAATGCACCTCTAATTGTGTAAAGTTTAGAAAGTTCCATATTCCCCTCGTTAGAAATTGCAATAGTTGGATATTCTGTCGGTTCTTCTTGCATTTAATCTATTTTCTAATAAAGTAAAGTAGGTATAGTGAGTACCAAAAGTATTTGTACCTTTTCATTCGATAAGGTATTGGTGATTTCTGAAGAAAATGCAGTGTTTCACTATTTTATGCAATCGTTTGTCATCAGGTGCTTGTGAATTGTATTCCAGTCACGATTACCATTTCCAACCCTCAACCCTTAACTTAACCCTTTCGCTAGGGTTGCCTCTGTGGGAAACTGTGCTTGTACATTTTTACATTAAATTATCTAACATAACATCTGAACATAAATAAAATAAAAATATTATTTGCAATGACACATTTCTTAGTGTAGGTGTTTAAAAATATTTCCATTGCATAAATTTCATTTTTTAATTGTAAATAGGAATATTGAGCGATAGCTAATTAAGAAGTTCGTTACAAGTTTCCAATTGGAAATTCGCCCTATATTTCTTATTATAGAACAACATAAAATGAATTAATATAATTTCAGACCACGCACCTAGCATATTATACCATTTTTTAGATTTTGATTTTCATCTGTGTCAAAGCGTATAAAACAAAAAGTTAAGAACCCTTTTATTAACCCTTTATGCCACGCACTCATGGAACTTTGGAACTTTATAAATTCAAAACTTTCTTCATTATTTTTTCTATTGTACACCAGTAACAAGTTAATTATATAGTACAATTCCAGCGTCTTAATTACTCATTATGATTTATAAGCACGAATATATCTCTGAAGATAATCTAACATTTATTTTTTTGAAAACAGAAAATTTAATTTATCGAGTGAAATATATCATTATCTCTAAATATTAATGAGGCTCACTGTGTACGTAGAGAAGAAAAAATGAAATTGTAAAAGCATCGATGTTATTTATCAGGCATGCACGTAACACGGTCGTTGCTTCCACGGTAGCTGCATTCAGAAAAGCGGCCTTTATGCTCAACCGAACGTCCCGACGTTAGTTGCATTTGGTTTTAGGATTGAGGGAAAGAAGGAAGGGATCAAGAGAGAAAGAGCAACGAGAACGATGGTGGAGGAGGAGGAGTAGCCCGATGGCAATACAACAATATGATTATACGGCGTGCTGCACCGGTTTTCTGCGGCAGCTGCCGTCGTTTTGGGGGATCCAACAAAAACGTACGACGTTAGGGCCGTTCCACCGAAGTGGTGCACTGTCATGGGATGGCGCTGGTAGTGGTGCGGCAGGTGGGGTGGGGAGAGATGGGGTCGGAAGAGAACCGTAGGGCCCCGTTTCGCAGGGCCTCCTCTCTGTGTACCTGTGGTCTGCACAATATCAGTGTGAGAAAGAAAGAGCGAAAAGAGGATGATGAAAAAAGAAAAGAAAGAATAAAGAGCGGAACAGAGAGAGGGCCTCTTTCTTGTAGGCATCTAGCTCTATCCTCGCCTGCAGCATTGCAGAAACTCGAAAAATACCCCACTACTCTCTAGCTCTGCTGTTCACAAGAAGCAAAACTGGCTCCCTTTTCAGACCGTTACCAAGCCTTGAATGGAGGTCAGGGTCCCTTCTCCTTGCCCTTTTTTTTTCCTTTTCTTTTCCTTCGAGGTACCTTTCCGTGTCCTTCCTCTCGTTGTATCCGTGCTGCCAGTTCCTCTTCTTGTTCCCGTTGCTTCGACGGTTTTCCCCTAATGGTACCAAGGGTTCGAGCGTTGGGAAGGGATTTTTATCTGTTTCCTTTTATATGCACGATAGAGTCATCGATTTTAGGGTATTATTGAAGAGGAGACGGTGGGATGGTAGCTAGTGTCAGACAAAAGGGAAGGAATGGTTCATTTTTGTTTTATTCCTCATGTATGATTTGTAAAGGTCTTATAGGGCAATGTGATTTGTTGGAGGGTCGTTCAGGTTGAGAACAATTAATTCTAAAAATGTACTAAGGGTACCTTTGTCTTTTCTAAATATTTCATCAAGTGTCATAAACTATCTAATATGTGTTACTTGGCTCTTAATTTTAATAGCAATGTTTTTTTATTCACACGTATATTTAACATTTTTATTTTACCTGTGCAAGTTGCCATAGATATTAACTTTCGGATGGCGGACCATGAAGAGAGTCTCAATTATAAATATCAATAATATCAATAATAAATTATCAAACGTTCAAGCTGTTCAAGGGTTAAATAATATGAAACAATGATATATAAAAATGGATTTAAATATTTTTATTTGTAATGTTTGCTTGATGATTTGATATTGATCGGTTGAATGATGATTCAGCAGTACCATGATTTTTGCACTGTGCTATACAGAGGTCTACTAATTATGAATTAACTAATGAAAATATTCTTTTTTTTGTATTTACAGGTACCCAAAACACTAGTCGCCTAGATGCTGTTGAGCCTGTGACGTAGTTAGCGTTGACCCAGGTAACGAGCAAGGTGTCAAAATTGAGCAAGTCGTTCTCTCGTCCGGCGGTGATCTCGCCAAAATTTGGAGGATGTTGATGCCTGGTGCCGCTGGTCTCAGTGCCGTCGGCGCTGTGGGTGCCGTCGGGGCGCCAGGGCCGGACGAGCTGGTCTCGGGCCTCGGTGCATTAGCCGGTACCACGCCTCAACAAAAAGACACTACATGGACGAAATTATTCGTCGGAGGTTTACCTTATCACACCACCGACAAAAGCCTTAGGGAACATTTTAACGTATACGGTGACATCGAGGAGGCTGTTGTTATCACCGACAGGCAAACCGGCAAAAGTAGGGGATATGGTTTTGTAAGTATCGTAAATATTTGATTGATTCGATGT
Source organism: Osmia lignaria lignaria (assembly GCF_051020975.1). NCBI lineage: Eukaryota > Metazoa > Arthropoda > Insecta > Hymenoptera > Megachilidae > Osmia > Osmia lignaria. Next base: position 7,528,061 of record NC_135033.1, on the reverse strand, counting down.
TTTTGTTGATTGATCATTGTTGCTGTGAGTTGCTTTTAGTTTGTGAATAGCTTAGAACGAGTAGTTTTCATTTATCAGTTATATACATATTTTTGTTTGAACATTTGTTAGTAATGTTTTGAGTTACATTTATTTGTAATTTTATTACGACAAGAATAGGAGAAAATTCTTCGATCTTTGTTTGCTACTAGGTTATTTGTTGTTGAAGCGAATGTGTTAAGTAAGTGCGCAAAGATAGTGGTATAATTTATCATGATAATACAACCAGTTTGTGCATACGTATTCGAACGACACGTTTTTTTTAGCGTCACGTTTACCGTAATATTATCATCACCGAAAGCGTTCATAGCAATTTTAACTACTCTGTTCTCTTTTTTTCTTATCATATTTAGGTTGAGCGTGTAAAGAATATAAAATAGTATTTATCGTAAAAAAATAATTGAAAAGTATTGTTATCAAATTTCAATATTTTAATGAATTTATAATGGTAATTTAGAAATTTTTCATTTTGCCTAGTATCAAACATTCACATAGGAATAGGATTAATTTTTTTCCTAATTAATAAATACTTTCTTCATTTAATAAGTTGACTTATGAAAAATAAGTAGAATAATTAAAACTTATACCAAAACACCGGTGATAGGCACCATAAATTTAGTATAATTAATAATTACCTAATTGTAAACTAAGAAAATAGATCACACCTTTTCAATAACATTATGTTAATAACAAAAGATAGTAAATTGAAAGTTTACATTGAAAAATCCACCGATGGTACCCCTTGGTAATTCTAATTGTCTATACTGCATCATGGGGCTATTTTCCATAAATGAAAGTTTTATCCAGGTCATTAGAATATCCAGGTATTTATTACCTCCGCATTTACGACCCCAGTAAGTTTTGTTCAGTTAAAAGGGAGAAGGAGGACTCTTCCATCATTATTCTGACACTTATGCCTAGGTTTCTTCAGAAGGGTATACCTCCTCTTGTCTTCGCGCGTAAAGCTGGGTTTACATTGTTACAGTGTTACTAATTTGAAAGACAGGTACTAACCCAGTGTAAATTGTATGTAGAAGTACTTGTACAAGTACTGAACAATGCTAAGTTCAAGAAGGTATGCTAACGAGACTAGTTAATCGATCAGTAATTGGTGCAAGTAGCTGTACCAATGTAAACTCTGCTTAAGAATTAATAGTTAGTTAGACAAGTGATGAAAGATTTCTTTTCTTAACTTATTCTTTGATTGAAGAAAATTAAGTTTCTAAGTGTATAGTCTATATTGGAAAGGAGGTTGAGTAACTCTACTATTAGCCTTCTTCTACTATTCCAGGGTACTAACGTTAATATAATCCATCGCTTATTTTATCAATGTAAACTAGACCTAACGCTGGTATACTCTATCAGTGTAAACTAGGCGTTAGTATCGTCGGTTATAGCATCCCTGGGCAGTTCCTGTTTTTTGGATAATAAAAGCACTGTTCCTAGTTTCTTAACAGCAATCCCTTAGGGTCTATTTCCATAATATTACATTTTCCATGAAATAATTAAAAATTCCATCCTCATAACATTTGATAAAAATATGACAACCCCTTTTCTAGGATTCATCTACGTTACATGTGGAATAAATAAAGGGATATGATTCACCCTTAAAGTTCTAACACTTATTACATATCATTTCCTTATCCCATCAAAAAGACATAGTTAAAATAAATACTGTGAGGGCATCGAGTTGCCGAAAATTAGTAACAAAGGACGGGAACATAAGATCGGAATGGAAGCGGAAGGATTAATCGAATAATCGATCAAATCTGCACGCAGGTGATCATGGGGGACAGACCAGCAGCGGAGAGGGCGTGCAAAGACCCAAACCCCATAATCGATGGTCGCAAAGCAAACGTCAACCTGGCGATTCTTGGAGCTAAGCCCAGGGGTAATCTGCAAGCGAGTAAGTTGATATCAGAAATAAATATTTCATAGTTAGATGGTGATGTTTGAATTATTATCGCTTGAATGACTTTTTGCTGTGATTTTGTTGATTCTTTAACTGAACACTTTTCAGTTTGTAGCTCAAAGTTGAAAGTTTTATATATTCCGAGTGGTTAGGCGTTTATTTAATTCAAAGGTACGTCATAGTTATTTTCAAATCCTCTTCGTGTTAGATAAATCATACCTTTGTCACGAGACACCGAAAAATTCTAAAATGATATCTCAAGTCATTGAGATGATTTTGCGCGTCATTGTCGCGAGTTTTACGTCGTTGTAACATCGCCAGATCGGAAAATCTCATCCATCGTGAGCGATAATACGTTTCTTGGACGAAGAACATAATAATTCTTCTGAGCAATTGATCTTGGAGGGCGTGTGTCCAACACTGATGAAATATTATTGCGAGAGTTCTGGTAATTAAATTTCTAAATTCAGTATTAATCTTGAAAGCCATAGAAATTTATATTTCCCGGAGAAAGAAATGAATGAAAGTGAACTTTGCATTTTATTTAATTAAATGATTTTCGGGGCCAGAGTTTAAAAGGGGCTGAAAAGGGCAAAGGACGTCACAGATTGAAAAGAGTCGCTTGAGTCATTCCTTGAAACCCTTGCGATGGCTTCAAGCCAACATAGTTTGGTGCTTTGGCACCTAAGTCTAAAATTGCCTTAACCCAAGTGCCGGCTCTGTCTTTGTTTCTTTTCTTTCGTGCACAAAAGTCATGTCTGTCTTCGTGTTGGCCAACGATGCCTAAAATTAGGAACTTTATGCATAGAATTCAACAATAAGCTTTCAAGAAATTATGAATTAATTTGAAAAATTCATTTTGTGATATAAAATGCAACAAAAGTTTTAAAATCATAAAGCCGTATGTCTTGAGTCGTTAAACAATCTATGACGAAACATGTTCTTTTTCCGGCTAGATTAGATAGAACGAAGGTATCGTAAGGTATTCGCAAAAGAACAGGATGTTCGATTTACACGAACTCGAGGTGCTCGAGTTCAGGGCTGGCCATTAGAAACGTAAATAGGATTGACTTGGAATTGTTTATGATTTCAGCATTCCCGTTCGCTGCTGGCATTCGAGCTGGATATCCCGCAGTTCTTCCTGGTCAATATGGGTAAGTCGACATTGATGTGATTTGAATTTTTGTCGAAGGATATTAAAAGAACGTTATATGTCGTAACCGTAGCTAACGTAAAAATAGCGTATGTCAAGAGGAGTTGACGCGACTTAAAATCGTATTATTCGAGTTCATATAATGCGACTATATAATGAAGAAAAAGAATTAGTTATTCAATTTTGAATGGTTAGACGAATTATTCACAATATTTTCTCAAACATTTATTAAATGTGCAGTATGGTCTGTAACATAGGATCAGATGTACTATACCAGAAAATTTCTTACATAATTTGACACTTTTAAAATGAAAATAATTATTTATGCGATATCTAAATTAACGCGCTATTTAATATAAATTATAAAATCTAAGAATATTTATTACTGTATTTCTGGAATACCAAGGGTAATCAGTAGCTAATTTTCAAATTTTAATTTTCAGTCTGCAACCTTATATTATTAACAAAATAATAATAATATTACAAATTTGACACAGCCAAAATTTTGTCAAATCTTTAAAAAAATATATTGCTCCTATGCCACAGACTGTACCTCACATCCCAATTAAATAAAAAAAAAAAAAAGAAACATTCGGAGAGAAATGTATCGAGAATGATTGTTTCTCTGATTTTTTTTAAATCGAATCATTTTTACTTGCCGCGATAAAGGGGCAGTTTTAGGGAAACCGTAATGAGTCGCAAGAGGTCGATAGAAAAGAAAAAGATAATCGAGAACGAAGGTACTCGCTTGACTGACGGTCTCTCGGTTTGTTTATACCATAATGAAACATTTTTTTAAAGGCAGACTTATATATAACGTTTCAGCATCCTGACGCGTGCGCGTAAAGGAGCAAGCAGAGAATTCTCTTTTCGTGATCCTTGAGAGTGGCAAGGGTCGTTTCTATGGAGGGCAAATATGTATAAAAGAGAGACGAACAGAAAAAATAAAATAAAAGAGAATACAGAAACACGAAACGAAAATGAAAAGTGAGAGACAGAAAGAAATTGAGAGAAAGAGATAAAGAAAGAGAAATAAAGAGGGCAGAAATATTTGCAAGCAATGAGAAAGAGGGAGGAAAGGGAGGGAGAGAGAAAGAGAACGCGGCACACGCACACGTATCAGAAGCCATGAGTACCTACGAATTTATTTCTACGAAATCAAAAACACTTCCTGAGGATCGGCCTCTTCTTCTTCTTCTTCTACTACTGTATTTTTTTTTGGTTGTGCTTTTTTGTTTCTTCTTTCTTGATGAGGTTGACGTGAAGTGATATGATAATGATTGCGGTTGCTGAGAGATTTGTTTGTTACTGGTTTTGACTTTTTGGTCTTTACTCTTTTTACACTCTTTTTCTTAATCATAATAATAATAATAATTACAGTAACGTTAGTATATATTGTAATCAATCAGTTTGATAGGCATTGGCGTAACTTTGAGCTTGTTCTGGGATGGGTCAGGTCCCTTAGAAATTTTAGAATTTCAGAAGCTCAGAATTTTGGAATTCTGAAATTTCGAAGATTTGTAATATTGGAATCCTAAAATTTTAGAATGGCGAGGGTCCACATTTTTGGACAGGGTCACTGCAGATTTTTATAGGGGCCAGACCCACTTTGATCCCTGCATAGTTACGCCAATGTTGATAGGAATTCTTTTATTACTTTATTTCTAATTAATAATATAACTTGGCGAACGAAATAATGTTAACAATAACAACGAGGTGACGTAAGAACGGTTTTCGTCGAAACCCAGATTCCATAATTCGTATGAATAATAACGCATAATTGATCATCAATAATTCATTAGCAACTTAAAACGTGATCCGACTTCGTTTAAATATAGACTTTTCACTGCACCTTTTGTGACATTCTTTGTGTGTTTCGTCAAATATTTCAATCTTTATTTTTAATTAAAAAGTATCTTCGCGTGCACTGTGTTCAATTTCTTTTTTTTATTATTTTTGGTGGCGGGTCGTTGACAATAATAATTGTAAAATATACAGTCACGTTAGCCTGTCTTTTTTTAATTTAAATTTCTACAACGTTGGAAGACCTATAGTCGTTTGTGCAATAATTATATCATCAACATTTGTAAATATTTTTTTAAATAACTTTTAGCTGTTCAAAAGTTTGGAGCATATCTTGATTAAAGAATTTTTTCAATAGTATATTAAGTAATGGCACTAGTGTGCTTTAAAATTCATGTGACCGTCAAATCGCTCACGTGGCAATATAATGAGAGTCTTGCGCGTCACGAAATTATCACATTTCACATAATGTAAAAATCCACGTTACTTGCAAAAGATGAAAGAGTGCTCCAAACTGTTGAATGGCAATGTACGTTTAAATTTCGCGAAGTTTCAACACCTTTTGAACGGTATTTCATGAAACATAATTCCTTCGATTATCGACGAAATAAAAAAGAGAAAGAAGGAAAAAGGCAACAAAATAACGAGTAAAGATTAACTGTGCACGGTTGAATTTCATTGAATTATGAACTGTACGAGCGATTCTTTGAAGCGGTGGATCTCCCGTGTTTCGCGCCGGAAATCGACCCGCATCGCCGCGAAACACGACAACGTTCATTAATTTTTCATCGTGACAATCGATTTTATCGCGGTTTACCTCGTTTGGCCCGGCCAGATTCTTCGGTGTTCCACTGAAATTCGAACGATACCGAAGGTCGACAAGGAAAATTTTCTCAAAATCGACAAAAATCGTCACGTTTTCTCGATGACAAATCCAGTCGATATGAGTTTCGTATCTAATGGAGGAAAGGATCTATTAACTAACGAATTTCGAGCGAAATTTGTATTTAGATTGAACGAAAGGTTCGTCGAGTGTACAGGCTCCGCTAACCTTTATAATAATTAATAACCTTGTGTGTGTGGTGAAGGCTTACACTACACTTGGTGTCGCTATTGGTGTTGTATTTTTTTTTTTTATTTGGTGTTGTACGTGGTGGTTTTTTTGGAATTTTAATATAACACGGTGTACCGTTTGTCGTCAGGGGAACCTTATAAAAGTTCAAAAAAATTTCTTATCATTTAATTTTACAGAGGTATAATAGTAACACGTTGTGATTTTTCCTTCTGCTGAAGAGCATTTTCAGAGAAGTTTCTTGGTCGAAACGCTGAGGTAGACGCCCCGACTTTTCTCTAATCAATTTTATAGAAAAGATAATAGAATTGATTTACGGTCAATTGAATTCTGTTAAAATTATATTAGGTGTACAAATTAATTTGGTGCCTTTAATATTACGCCTTCTTAATTACGTAAAAAAGTGTCGCGAAAATATGATAACAAAAAGTTACTTTTAAAATAAATCTTCAATAAAAAAAGGACAGAATTAATTTTTACACCTTCAAATTAATTCGTATTTATTTATGAAGAAAGAATTCACTATTAATAAAAATTCTTCTCTAAAAAATTAAAATGTAATATTTAATTAATTTGCTTAAATAAGCAATATTTGAGAATTTTTTTATTATCTAATTAAATATGGATAATTAAAAAAAAATTATCCAGACTTAAGTTTGTCTGTATAGAAAATCTCAAATGTTATTAATTTGTGAACATTTCTTCCCAAAGTTAATTTTGGGATCGTTCAATCAATCTGACGGATGTGGAAACATGCAAACGTGTAAATCTATTGATATGTCCACGTGGATATGTGCAAGAATATCATTTACGTCAAACACCCAACGATATACATATATTCGTGTTTCTGAGCAAATGTCCTCGAATTAGCGTGTCGTAGGTGGGAAAGTGAAATCCAACACCGGTTGAGGGACATTTTCTATGTCAAAGAGACTTTTCTCGGTGTTAGTGAATCCGTGGTGTCGTAAGTTATCAGGACGGAGCGTCGCCGTCGCCGTCGCCGTCGCCGACGACGAGTATCCACGACGACAACGACGATGACGACGACGACGACAACGCCTCGGGTTCAGCCATCTTGGAGATTTTGGCGTTTGTCCAGTCTTTATTTAGATCCACCTGTCCCCCGGATCAGCTTCCATGTTCGTGCCATTCCCTCGAGGGTTCCGAAAGAGTACTTTAAACACGGATTAAAACTACTTCTTCATGGATTACGTTACAAACACTAGTCTTATTATGTATATACATATTTATTAGGTGCTATTATATCAAACGGTAGATTTTCATACTTAAAAAGTCTGATAGAATTTCATGACTGAAAAGTATTGCAAAATGGCACTTGTAACGTATCAATGTAAAGCTTAAGATGTGGTGAATATAGTGACATAGGGGTTTCATCAGTATTCTTAATACTAAATGGCTGATTCATGATCATAGCAAGTAATGAAGTAGGGTGATATTTATGGTTCGGTCTTTTATAGAATAAAAGTATCTTATAATGGCTCTTACGGCACTTCAATTTGAAGCTTAAAGTCTAAAGAAAATGACTACACAAACGTCTCATCGGTATTCTTTATGTATCAAAAAATATCTAATTCTTGGTTGGAATCAAACGGTTTATAGCTTGGTATTATCTATTAGGAAACATTCAAGTTTCTGTTGATTCCTTATGCCACCAAAATTTTATTGGTGCTTTCTACCATTTTTCTTCTAAAATACTTTTAATGATATGTAATCAAATTTGCAATTGCCATAATAATTCTACAGAAATTCGACAAGCAATGGTATAATGCTTTCAGAAACCAGGTTCACAGTCGACACTTCGTACAGACTGTTTCTATTTTCATTGTCGATGCTTCTATCCACCTGTCGCTGTCATTTGTCTGATGGGGGCCGTAACGTTTTCCAACAGACAAACACTATACAACTTCCTAGCGTTTAATTTCGTCTTCGTGGAATTAGGTGTTCGAAGACATCCAGTTTCAAATTGTACTTTGCGGTTTATCGCCTCGAAGACGATCATAAATAATCTTTCTCTGTTAACTCTTTGAGTGTTACGTTGATATTATAGCAAATGCTTTTCCAATAAATCGAGTCAATTATTTTTGCAATATTCATCTTTTTCTATTGGTTAATCCTTCGAGTATTTAACAAAATCAGTTTAAATAAATGACTGGTATTTTGTGAAAAATGAATTTCTATTTTCGTTTCTCTATTCGTGTAAGGATGACAAGATTATAGAGAAACGTTTTACATAATACTTTCTAGAGAAATAATAAATTATTTCTCAATTTAGCTGCAAGATTTATGTTTTTCAATATATCACAATAGATAAAATTTTCTTATAAGATTTACTGATGCTTTTACTGTTTTACTTTATGGTACCAATATTGGCTTAGGAGATGATATGGTTGGGAAGAATTTTAGCAAATATTATGGTTATTTTCAACAATTTTTAACCTTTAAATTCATACAATATAAATACTAATTTGCAACAATTTAATGTCATCAAATTGTGTTAGACTTTATATACTTCGTAATTGATCACTATTTGCTATAATTAATCAGCAGCCACTTTGTATTTAGAATATTAATGAATTATGCAGTTATTTTGACCGAATTTTAAACTTTAAATTTATATATATTAAGTGCTATTTTGGGATACTTTTATGTCATCAAATTTCTTCATTTGGTATACAAGTAAGCTAGAAATAGAGAGGGTTGATTCTGTCGAGGAATTTTCGGAGGAAAGCGCAACCTGTTAGTAAAAGAACAATTAAATCGTCGAGGAACCACCCTCGAATTCACCATTGGTCTGCTCTGCTTTCCAAGGATTGGTAGATCATCCCATTGGATTATCCACGGCGCCGGCGCTCGTACGGTTCGTGAACTGCGCATCGACGATACCCACACGTCGTCCACTTCACAATTATACAAGTATACCACCTCTGGTGACGAACAGGTGTTCGGGTACACCCATCCGCGAAAGAAAATATCGTACACATGACACGCAATGCGGAAAGACAGTAAAGGGGAAATTATGATGTGACCAGCTGGCACACGTGCCGTCACATTCTTGCATATACATAGGTAGCTGCTTTCTTCCAAAAGTAATGAGAATTAATTGTTTTGTGCTTAGTAGCCTCAAAATGAAATTTTCAAAATGAACATCTTGCATTTTCTTATTTGAAGATATCAGTGGATAAAAGTGTAATAATACTCACAAAGGTTTTTTTATTTTCATGATAATTTCGAATTTTGAAAAAATAATAATAGTTTTAACTTTTTAAAATTCGAAGATTATTTTTAGTTATTTTATTTTTTATTTTATTTTGAAAGAGAAGAACTATTTTTCTTCTTATTATCCACAGTGGCGGTATAACTTTATAGTTATTTAGCTATTATTCGTTAATTGTAAAAATAGAATGCATATAAAAGTTTCGGTTGAAAATCTTTACATCAACTTTGCTCTAAATAATTAATTTGAGACAGAAAAATTTTCCTGAGGCACCGAAAGACCCCAATGTGCTATTAGAAGGTTTAATTCAAATGGTCATCGTCTCATATTTTTCTTTATTTGTGGTATCTTTGATTGTTTCCTTCGTGATGATAATTTCTAGTTTCACCCCGTAACGACCGTCGCACTTACATTTACACGCATCCCTTCCGCAGGGTGCATCCAGGTACGGATTAAAAGGGACGATTAAGCAACTTTGTCCACGTGTCGGCCTTCGTGTTGCCTTGGAATCAGGAGATCCTAATCGCGGTGTACGGCCACTTTGCGTCGGAAATCGAGGGTGGTCACTTAGATCCGTCACGAAAGGACAATGTCGTACCTTCTCGTGACTATGGGGTTACTTGTTTTCTTTCTTTCTCTCTTTATCCCTCCATCTTCAATCGTTTATCATTTTCTTACTCTTCATTGTCTTGTAATATTTCTGCTTATCGTTTTTGATATCTAATTTTCTTTGAAAATAGGAAACACTGCAAAGCACCAACTTCCGGTTAAAAAATTCTTTTTTATCTATAGATTATTCTAATGTTGTTAAAGTTCTTATTTATTAATTTCCATTTGTTGAAAAAAATGATTGATATTAACCTAAAGTTAAGTATATAATTTTTAAATAAAAGAATTTCATAAAATGCAAGAATAATTTTTAAAGAACAGTGTAAAAGTTAGAAAATAAAAATTATGAGAAGTACAAAATTAAATTAAATATGGGACCATCTTTATGGTCCGCCATACGAGGGGTAAGAAGGCGTAATGCTACAGGCATCAAATCAATTTGTATATCTAATAATTTTAATTTGTTTTATATTCCACTATGTGGAACACTTTTAACCCTGCCATGTTTCAACGAGTTAAATAGTAATATTATTATTTGAAAATTATATTACATTTATGTTTTAGATATTATTAGAGATGATAAATTTAAATCATTTGCGTAATTAAAAGATTTCATGAAATTTGATGCATAGCGCCAAGTGCACTTACACCTTATTGATGGAATGAATGAATTATGTCTTGACACTTTTATAGATTTATCAGAGGTTATTATCGATTCAAAGTGGAACGAATACACTGGCATTTTTCTTTTAATTGTCAGTACGTGACGGGTGCACTGAATCCCAAGAGAAATTGTATGACATGTTTTTTCACCCGCAAGCATACCCTTAGGTTACATCGATCGTATGAAAGCTTTTACATGACTCTAGCCATGATGTGTTGCCAACAATTTCTCATCGTGAAAATTACACTGACCATTAAAACAACCGTCTCGCTTCTACTCGATGTGCCAAGGACGAACGTACCGAGAGATCAACATTTATTGCTTTAAAATTATTGTACTCTGCTAGAGTTAAGTTGGATTAGTTGTCGGTAATTAGTCACTCTACTTGATGGTTACTGTGCTGTCATATTGATTAAAGGAGTGATCAGCAATTCCATGATTTTCGTATTTGACATAAGTATTTAAATTCAGTATGTAAATTTATGATATTCAAATTCATGATAGATTTAACCCTTTGTCGCATTTTTTTTTGTTTAATTTTGAAAATAAGTTTAGCATTAAACAATATAAAATATCTTCCTTTTTTAAAAAATTACTCAAAGGAAAATGGTAGAATACTGAAAATTTTCAATATTATGTAAAACAAAATTTATAATTACAAATATTTAAAAATCAGAGCATTTTTTATGTAGCATACGTGTAACATAGTGCAACGAAGGGGTTAATAGTCTAAACCTTTGGATGGCGAACCATGGAGAGAACCACAATTTTGAATTTGATATTTTCATTTCCTAAATTTTACTCTGTTCGTTTAAAAATTATACTTCCAATGTATGAAACCTTTTTATTTAAAAATTATACGCATAACTTTATAACTATTAAATTTTTTTAATATGACCTTGTGACAAAAAGAAAATTCTAAAAGTTTCTTCGTGTTCCTTTTGATTTTTGTAATTTGATAGCAGCACACATGAACATTTTAATCTTGACATAAACTCGTTGCAAGCCAAACATATTTAGATAGTGCAAATCGTAAAGAGAAATCAGAACGCAACCTTGAATAGATTTATTGTTACATTGTCATGCAAGAAACTGTCATATGTCTGATGTGACTTTTATGCACTTTAATGCATTTCGATGCTCAGTTTGAGTTTAATATTTAGGCGTGATAGTTGAATCTTTGATTCTCGCAATTTTAAATTAATACTCTTAAAAATTATTATTATTTTTTAATGTAACAGTTGCTGCAGTGATTGTTACGGACAACTGTAAAAATTAGACAATTGGACAATCTTTAAACAATTGGAAGATTATAATATTGCATTTATTGAAAGAAGGATTTTAAATATTGTCGAATATTTTCGGTGTAAATCTTCGAATATCTTCGTTGGTTCAACGTATGATTTAAAGTTGCGATAAGTTTTTATTCTCATTTTCTAAATTTTAAGGCGTCTAAGAACGACTTTCAAATTTTTAAACAATGTCAATTCGTGAAAATTTTGGAAGTCCCAGATTTGATCGTATCAGTCGAATTGCAATTGGAATTAAATAGTGTGGACAACCACGAAGAGACAATACACATGGAATATAAATGTACGGAAAAATGAAGGAGGGTTGAGTAAAATAAAAAAAAAAAAAGATTAGAGAGAGTAGAAAAAGTAGGGTTGAGGACACGCGAGCCATCCATAATGCACGGGCCGCGGCAAAGATGCGTTAGCAAGATAAATTCGATAGAAAATGGAAGGACAGAGAAAAAGGGAAAAGATCATGCAAGAGTAGATGAGACGATTTCGTGAATTTATTTGGTTGTCCAAGGTTCGGTGTTTCGGTATTGCGTTCCAGTTGCGTAACATCTGCATATTTATTAGCTGATTTTTTAATAGTTTCTGGTCATCGAATTAGGATCATTCAATAATTTTAATACGTTACTAAGCATACTTAAATATTAATTATTAATTATTCTTCAATACTGGATTAGAAAATAGGCTAATCAAGATTTTTTTAATTATCCAAAAATATTCTAAATTTTAGATTTTGGTGGTTTCTCATATAATTTAAAAAATAAATGACGCGCGTGATTTTAAATTATTTTATTTTATTTAATAAAAAAAGGGTATTCTGTGATGGACAAATTTTCGGTCATCGTGTGATTTGAGAAGATAGAATTTTGACGCATTACACATGTATCCTCATTTCGTGAACATCAAGTAGGAGGTATAGCAACTGAAGTAAAAGATTTTTGTCGTTATTTGGGGTCAGACAGAAATATTTTAAGTATCCTATTAATTTTCGTAAACTTGGCGTAGCGTTTTCGTCCAGGGAAATTGTTAGAACTGAGAAATTGGCTGCAAGTGGCTCGAAAAGCATCTGGTAGCCATCTGGTAACGAGCCAACTGTAATATTTTTATGACGATCACCGATAAACTAATCTTTCAAGCGATCAGTCCAACCAAAAAAAAAAAAAATATAGCAGGTGATCTCCCCTTCATCTATAATAAAATGTGTATTGTAATTCCTACCTTTGATTGCTCATTTGTCTACTTCAACTTCAATTAACATATCAAGACGTATGCAATTTTAATTACCGAGCATTCAAAGATAATTCCAAATTTAATTTTTCAATTTGTAATGTTATAATATTAGTACTATCAATGACAATCTTTCTTATTTTCTTAATTCCTAAATATTTTTTTAAAGTTTTTATGGAATTTAGGATGTTCTTCATTACTGATGGCTCTTTGATTGAAAAGCACAGATTGCTCAATCAAAAATGATTTGCAGGTAGCTATTCCGAATTGAATTAACGCCCCAATTTCCCTGTACCTACTTAAGTTTTCGAAGACACGCATATCGCAACACTTGATTGTACGTACGTTATGCGGGTCGATGGGTACCCTTCGACGAACTGTACGAACTATCTATTCGAAGCCACAGGACAACATATTGATTTCTTTCGTGGACTGGACACTGGCCATTATCGATCCGTTAAAAAGTTCAGGGCTGTCTCCTGAACCTCTATGTCCTTTGCAAAATACAATTTACGAACAACTTATTTACCAAGTTCGTATATAGCGACACTAGCTGCGTTAATTTCTCATAGTTTCGTTATTTCTTGAACTCCTCAAATACGATGTTTCATTCGGCCAAATTCGGCAAATTTCAAATTTGCAAACTTGTGTTTTCTATAATTTCATTGGTAATGATAAAGATAAAAATCACAGTATTAAAACATCAAAATGCCATATGAAAATTTGATAGAGTTTTCCAACGTCGGGTTAAAAGGGTTAAGCATCGTCAATTTTATATCATAAATTGAAGAGCACGCGATAGAGAATCGAGTCGGGGCGACGAGTATTTTTTCTTTTTTTATAGTGATTTTACATCATCAAAGAGAAAAAGAGAAAAAAGAGATAGAGACAGAGGGATTACCGTGACATTGATCACTTTTCGTTTTTTTCTTTCGTTTTTACGCCTGTGGATTTTAGGTACTAACGTTGGTGTTAGGCAATCGTGTGTCGTGTGCCGAGAAGTATCTTTATATTTGTGAAGTTACCTACAATACACGTTTGTTATTGGTTTGCTGTTGTTTTGCCGACACGTTGAGAGGACTTTTTTTTTTCTTTTCCTTGGATTTGTTGCGCATTTTTTTGTCACGCCTTTAGTGATACCACACCGTCACCGCTTTCCCTCCTCCATCTCCCTCCCTTCTTTTATTCTTCATTCATACAATTTTTACACTCACACAACACACACCGATGGAGAAAATTAAAAGACACCCTCGTTCAATCAAAGGTTTTAAACTGTAAAATAATATTTATGAAATAAAAGGAAAAAAGGGTGTATCTGTTACTAATATTTAAACAAGTGATAGTTTTATTTAGTTTATCAAATTGAAATTTAATTTTTAATTTATTTTTCTTTTTTCATTTTTAAACACAGTGTTTTATAATTTTATCCAAATGAACTAAAATTATTTTTATTAAAATTGCAAATTCGTTTTCTTTAGAAAGATGTTAGTTGAAAATAAATGATTGTATTTTACATCGAATGATGTTTAATATCGTTCAGCAATATATTGGTACGATTCTCGTTTGTTTTGGTAATTTATTTAATCGTAAGTGACATTTAAATTCAATTCAAATGTCGCATGATTACATTATTAATTTAGTCACATGAATGATCATTGATCTTCCTGTAATGCAGTCTATCTGATAAACTTCGTTTGTTTTTCGTCGATTCTGACAGCTTTTTGGCACACTTGTGACTTCAAACACAATCACAGATGTATAAACTTACGTGTTAATACAATCAAGTATTAACCCTAAAAGGATTAGGTGAAGTCTCTTTGAATGGATTAAGTAGAAAGTATTAAAAATATTTTATTTTTCATTTAGAAAATAATTTGTTTTTTATTTTCATTTATGTCTTCAAGATTAGTATTGAAAAGTGATTTTTGTTTTAATAAAGATATTATTTAATGAAAAAAGTAGTTGAAATTTCTAGGGTTAATCAGCTTAACGATTTTTCGATAAATTATTTATCTTCATTACAAGTACACATTTACACGCATCAATACTTAAACGCCTTTCCCTCCATCTCTCCCTCCCTCTCCCCCGAGTTCTTAATAACTGCACCGGGAGAAATGTACTGTTAAAGCTTCCGGCGTCCATCAACTTTCATTGATTACCTTGAACACCGTGAAAAGCTGTTCGAGATCAAGAAACTTGGTGGACCATAGGTTACTTTAAAAAGCAGGTGTGATTACGTAGTAATCTTGGTGGACTAAATAATAAGAAAAAATATTTTTCAATTTTCATCAATTGTTTTATTTAAAAAAAAAATGTGAATATGAATACGAGTGTATTTTACAATATACTTTACAATATATTCATGTATTTAGCACGTAGTGTAGTTTAACCCTTTGCGTTTACAGTAAAATGAAATTTAGAGCTATGTACGTACTTATATACACTTGTATACAACGGAGGTTTTTCTTGATTATGGAGGAAGAAAAAATGGGCCTTATATCATTTTCCTTAGGTCTTAAAAGAATCAGTCAGATTAGTCAAGTAACTTGAAAGGGGGGCAGCCCCAAGCTCAAGAGTGAGATAGAAAAAGCCCTTCTGGCAGGTACCCCTTTCAAGATACTTGCCTAGTTTGAAAGGTACTTAACATAGAACTTCCTATTTCCAAACTTCCCCTTAATTAAGGAAAACCTAAATTGCACATCTAAAAATTTGATTATGTACAATATATTCGAAAGTAAAAAATACGTTAGGGGTTAAAACTCTACGTGTAGTACAATTTTCATCCAGAGCAATCTGTTTCTCATTTCATAGTCCACCATGATAGGTCAACGAGTATTATTCGTAATTAGATGTATGAGTGGTGAATCTAGTTGGTCGATGAAATCTTCTGACCGTTGTATCATTTTCGTTACAGGGTGCCACCGGGTTACGTGTACCAGTCGCCATACTTGGCGGCTGCGGCGCCAGGTGGTTTGGTGCCACTTCCGGCTACGCAGTTGACTCATGCAGCGGCGATGGCAGCAGCGTCCCAATTCTACGAGTATCAAAATGTCGCCGCAGCGGCCGCCAGTTATCCAGGAACATCGTACAATTTCGCTGAGGCTTATCCTTATACCAGCGCCGCCGCGGCTGGTATGTGTTTGAAAAGTGTCCAGAGCAAGGACAGCAACGGGCTGATACACCACCACCAGCAGCACACCGGTAGCAGCCCTGCGGTGCTGGCACAACAACGATTGGAGAAAGCTCTCTTGCCACCCTTTCTGCCGTCCGTGCTACGTAGCAACGGTAGAAAATTATTAGAAAACACAAACGCAACGAGACAATGAAAAAATGAGAGGGAGAGAAAGATTGATGTGTGCTGTGAGAGAAAGCGAGAGAAAGAACGAATGTTGTCGTGTTCGTCTTGGTAGAATAGTTCACGGAAACGATTCTTCTGCAACATTCCCGCTAATTTTCTGATTAAATTTTAACGAGCTTGTGCATGTTGATAGATCATGTTATTATAAGTCTTATTATACAGGGTGATTTTAATGAAGATATAGAAAAATTCATCGGCTGAGTCCTTTTGAGGTACAGTACCACGCATGGAGGCTATCTTAGGGAAAGTGGCAATGTAGGAAAAGGAGGCCCCCCCCCCACTCTCTATAATACTTGAGAGAGATTTATTGTACTTAATTTGATAGTTTGTTAAATGAAAATGGTAATTCTCAAAATCCTAAGTTTCAAAATATTAATATTCAGATTAGTTTTGAGAAAAATTAATATTACAAAAATTTCTCGAGTAAACGTTTACACGCAAGTGGTGGAGCCTTCTTTCTCTACATCATCTTTCTTAGGGAAGCCTCCATGCTTGATACTGTACAGTTCCACTTTATTTTGCACGGCTAGGAATTGTAGTGGGAATCTTGCTAAAGATCGATATTTATCGATAACGTTATCGATAATAATACATCTAGTATCACCTGTCGCTTGTTCAGAATGAGTTAGCATACGTTTTGTATCATTGATTTGACGAAATGGTCTTGTGTTGCACTAAGCAGGAGAACTTTCTGCAGTTCGTTTCTTTTAATATTTCTATGAGATGACACCTTTTTATCTGAGCAGTATGATCACACGATGAATGCTTTGATTTGCGCTGGAATGTTTCGCTGCCGGTACAACAAATACATTAAAAAAAAAACAATGATGGAGATGCAGTATTGCATGCTTACGCTGGCTTTGCATTCAACATGCAAATTATTTTATTAATTGCTCTGATGTGCTGTCTACGGTGGTGGTGGGAACAAATGTCACGGTGGGTGACAATAGTCGATAAGCTTTACTACGCAATGATTGTATGTATTTTGCCAAATGGTTAAAAAATATTAATTACATGATAAATACAACATTTCAAGAGAAGGGTTGATTTGATGCTGGTGGCCCAAATTAAATTATTTGATTTAAAAGAATAAAAAAAAAGATGGTAAAATGGCATTTTGTAGTGTAGAGTAAACGATGGTCCAAAGTACAACATTTTATACATTTGTCTCAGTTCAGAAATTTCATAATTTTTAAATAATTTCATTTGTTTCAAAGTTTTTTCTGAATATATATATTTCACATATTTTGCATTTACTATAATTTAGTTGACTGTATTTTCCATTTTAATCTCAATCAGATCACTTAAATAATATTAAATAGATAACAATTTTTCTCTGCAATTGTAATAATTTTTGCAAAACCAAATGGTTATTTTTTACTCTGGTCTACCTTTCTCAAATTATTTGCACAAAAATCAACATAACATCTAACAATGGTTCCCAAGGTCAATTTTATTTTATTTTTTTACAGCGAATGCAGCAGCGGCAAGTTACGTGACACCGTACACGTATGCAACGCTACCAGGTGCAGCAGGATTGCCAGCAGCAGCAGCTGCAGCTGCAACGGCAGCGGGTGCAGCCTTCCCAGGACTCCCATATCAAACGACACCTCAAGAAGCAAGATTGCAGTAGAGACTATGATCAGTCACAGACAAGAAATCGGCACCATCGAATATGCGATGCAAAATATCATTCTTGCCGTACAAATTTCAGCTCTCACCTGGTTACCTGCGTCGAGATCTATCTTTTTCTTGTCTCTATCGACGATCAGGCATTATTCGGTGTGAAGGTGCCATTTTGTTTCAACCGTTGGGAGCTTCACTCCACGTTTTCACGAGTTAATTATAGAAACGGCGCATAAAATGACGGACAGAGAAGGAAATTCGTGGAAACAACTAGCGCCACTCATGAGGGAGTAACATTAATCCTTGTTCATTTATTTGGATGAATGTTTTTGAGCTTATAGAATGATCCAATATAAAGATAATAATGTACTGTATTTGTGCTTAGCCATCTTTTAAGGGTTTAGTCTTACAATTTAAAAAAAATCAATTTTTGTGGAATGAGCAATGGGTCTGAACGAATTTCTCCCATTTTGTTTTTTACATATAAAAGATAGAGAAAAATGTTTCTAACAAAAATTTTATAGTATAATAAATACTACAAGATTGCATTAACAAAATTTTGAAAAAGATATTTTTAATGTGGATTTATATGTATGCGAAGAAATGGGAAATTGTTAATTTGACTTTGAGGTTAGGTTCCCAGCCGTAAATGGCAATTGGGCACGAATAAGGCATATCATCGTTCTTATCTGGGACCATTCTACATCCATTTAACCAGACGAGTCAGGATATGTTTACAAATTTACGCCCTCGACGTAGGACCGGAGCTCAGTTGTTTCCAGTTCTTCAAACGTTACGGTCGAGGTTTGTGTACTATGTACCGGGTCTGCTTCGAGCACGTGAATTTGTGCGCATTTACTGTCTCGTCTCGTTGGATGGAGTATATAAAGCCAGAAAATTTCAAGAAAAATGATGAATAAGGATTTGTGATGTTCCTTTGTCAGAATCGACTCGCAATTTCTTGCTAACTTAACTTCTAAATCCTCTCCACTTTTTAATCTTCCTTTCCACGTTCTCCTTTATAGAGGGCCAAACTTGGCACGTCTAGGCCAACGTACTTCGATATACAAGACGAATACGTAATGTCGTTAGAGTTATGATTAATTTATAATTAAACGGAGCACGATGGGCAATAGAGGCTTTCAATAGACACGCGGACATTTTACGAACGCTAGATTCCTTGTAATCGTGATTGAAATTTACACTCTGTTAGGTTGAAGTTGAAGTTCCTTCGAGGGAAATGAGTTTAATCATTGTACAGGCAAATTGGAAAACTGATCCGTATTCAGAATTGATACTGTCGATAACATAAAACGAAATGATTTATTATAATTGTAACTTTGTTACAATCTTCCAGAATGAGAAATTTAACACTGGATATCACTTCTGAATATTGGTCGAAGAATCTGAATATTTTGCGAGTTTGAATATATAGGGTGTTCCAAAATTTCTGTAGGAAACAATGTTATACAAGGTGTTTCATTTTAATCAATCCATGCAATTATCTCTTAAATTTTTCTTTTTTAAGAAGATCTTTTAGAATATTTTCTATTTTGTCAGAAAAAAATTGGAACACCTTGTATAATTATTTCAAGCTCAATCTTTTTTTTTATATCCATGGTCACAAATACTTATCCGGTATATAGGTTCACGATCAACAAATATTCACGGTGATTGTTTAAACGAAAAAAGGGACGTTCAGAAATTCTAAATAAACAGTGATCGCGTTTAGACCAATGTTGCCTTAGAATCGCGTACGAGCGAGATCATCAAGTGTCTTAGGAACAATGCCTTTGCGTGATTTATAGACATTATTTAAACGAACTGATCAGCGTATCGTAGTACGAATGTAACGAGGACCAACGGACGAACGAATTGATATTTTTAAATAAAATATTTATAATCAATAAATCAAACATTGACACATATTATAAAACTATGAAAAACTTTACAATTACACAAAACTGTAGTTTTTCGGTTATACATGTAAAATTTGTTGAAGGTTTGTAAATAATAATTACAAACATTTTATCGATTACTCAGCAATTTAATTAATGCTACTAATGGAAGATTAGTAGAATTTATTGATAGTTCCTTATTAAGGCTGTAGTAAAAAATTGTCTCAATTTTCAATAATTTATTCTTAACAAATGCCTGTGTTCATCAGAATGGATTTTGACACGTTACGTTTACGCAAATAGACGCACACGTATGTACACACTCACAGTTCGTAGGCTTGTTTAAGTTACACGTTCGGTTAAATTTAGAAATTCATACCAAAACATTGCCAAACACGTCTCTTTGTAATATGTATTCTAAATACGGATCGATTCCATAAATTACTAACTCGTACGCAAAAATAGCCACTTATCTAGCGTTACGAGGAATCTTGCGACGCTAAGAATTCGTTCGTCCATTTTTACAAGTGATCTGGTGCCTTAATTAGCACGGTCGAATAGTCTTTAATGGTTAAGAAACTAGTCAGCGATTCGTTAGCGCGATGTTATTCGCTAACACGTGTACAGGGGGTGAAACCAGGGCCGAGTTTTAAGGGGAGGTCTGGGGTAGGGGCTACGGTTCCGGTCCCCACTTTTCGAGGGGCTCCTTTATAAGCCTTCCATTTAATATATCGAGAAATATCGATTGTAATCTCTTTTCACTGTTGCCCTTTTTCAGTACGATTAAATGTTATTTAATTTTATTTAGTATAAATTTAAATTTTTCTAACACGTTTATCAACCAAGGAGGCCCTTGAAGATTTGATAGCCCCGGGTCTCAGAAATCTTAATCCGATCCTGGGTGAAACTAAAAAAAAAAAAGAATGAAATGAAACAGAAAATGAGGAAAAAGGATAATTAACTAGGAAGGAAGAAGGTTAGACGAAGGGTCAGGCTATGAAGAATAAAATGAGTCTGTCTAGTCTTAAATCCTTCGAAATCGTAGATTGAAGTTAACTCGGTTCATTAGGATGTTAAGTTAGGCGTTAATGAAGCAGAGAAGAGAAAACCAAAAGTCTTGTAAAAAGTTAGCGAAGGAGATGCTGTTAGGAAGGCTTAGTGTTAAGTATTAATTATTATATAATCGTTTAAATAAGATAATAGGAAAATAAATTAATGCTATTGATATATTATTATTATTTTACTATTTTATTATTATTATTATTATTATTATTACTTATTAATAATTATTACTATTGATATTGATGATATTATTGTCATTATCGATTATTCATTATTATTGTTCATGTACTTAATAACGAAGCGAAGAAACCACGTGATCGGTCGAATTTATTAGGAAAGAAGAAAAAGGAAATCAGAAAATCATAAAGAAAAACGAGGTGCCTACGATCCTTTTGAATATTCTATACTCTTAGGATTAACGGTTGTAATATATCGTCTGTTATTTTTAATAATATTAATTATATATTATGCATCCTATCGATAGATTAACGAAAGGAAACTAAATATGTATATTGTCTCTAAGAGAAATAAAAAAAAGGAATGCGAACTCGTCTTGATCTTAAACGATAGATCGTGACTATTGTTGTCTGTTGCTTTCGCACATCTGAACTCTGCGAGACGACGAAACACGAATTTTGATTACCGAAAAATTAGGAAGAAAAGAAAAGAAGAAATAAAGTCTTAATTTTCAGACAATTGTGTATTGCTTAATCGTATAATGGTGTGTCCTTTTTTAAATACTTATTTAAGGAATCATTATACACTCGCTATCAAATCAGGTTTCCCTAGGAAAAATAAGTGATATAGAGGAAGCAGGAAGCCTTAAAATCCTGATTTTGACGATATTAATATCGAGAGTAATTTAGAAAAAAAAATAATATGATCTTTAATTATTAAACACTATAAAACTGGTATACAAATAAATATCAATTCAAGTCATTTTCCTCCATGGGGTGCGACCCTTATAAGGTGCGCTTCTTTAGTTTAGGATATCGCCATTTTTCCTGGAGAAGCCTACCATGCCCGGTACTGTACATACATACAATTTCTAATTATTGATTTAGGGTCATATGATGAAATTTCGTTTTTTTAACTATGACATTATTCTAACGACTTGGATATTGAATTAAAATGTTTATTTTAATTTCAAATTAATTTTAATTACATTCTATATTTTATATTTCTCAATTAAAATCATATTATTTTGTTTTTAAATTACTTTTCACAAGAATATTTAGAGAAGCCTATTTTGCTCGATACTGTACATACTTTAGTTTAGACTGCAACCGATAATAGTTTCTGATACCTTTGGAATCAGGTTCGCTCGAGTCATCGTCCACAAAGATGATGAGATGTCAGCACCAATGCTTCATTGATAACCCGTCCTCTGAATGACGGTCCGCTTATCATTCGTTTTGATAGAGAAATAGGTAGTAGGGGAGCATTGCCATTGACACAAGAGCGAGCCTCAGTTATCCCGCGTTTATTCGCGTAAACTAGAGCGCTCCTAGCGCGTAGTGATTTTTTTCTTTACTTTCATACACGAAGAGGGAGGTGACGAGTAAGGAAAGACTCGAGGATCGCGATCCATCCAGGACTCGCGACCTGGAAGTCCTTCCTGAGTCCATGCAGAGGCACGTGGTCAAAGGTCAAGGTGAGACCAATATAATTCTCATATGTTTTCACTTCCTCCTCCTACTTAACTTCTGCAGTCTACTGTAATTATGTATTAGCGTTTCTGTTTGAATTGCTCCTTTTATTAGGGAAATTTTCTTGCACATCGTGGATTGCACTTGTATGCTACTAATGTCTTATTTTAGAAATATATTGTTATCTTTGATTCTAGTGCATTGTTTTTAATTAAAATTTCTCAAAATAGAAATTCAAAGTGATTCGTTCCACTTTTTGAATTTTTAAAAATTTTAGCGCCAATGCACTTGATTGATGTTCAATTAATTTTTCCACTTTTTATTTTATATAGTTAATTGATTTGGCTCCATTAAGTATTTAACTATGTTTTTTGTATAATAAAAAAATTTTAACTGTGTACAAGGGTTTAATTAGAACTAATTCTAGCATTAAGGTAGAGCAGTAATTAAACACTAACATACTTTTAGTTTCATTGTAAAGATGAAGATAACGTTGCTTTCGACTTTCAACGTGTGACATTCTCCTAACAATAGACTTATAAATTTTGTTGCATAGTTATGAAGATTCTGCAAAAGTATAATTGCTTTAGTATCACATACTACTTAACTGATGTTCATTTGAAAAGCTGATACATTACTTTAATTATTTAATTGAAACATTGAATGTATGCAAAAGCAATGACGGTTTTTTTTATTGTAAATTAGTATAATAAGATTCAGATTAAAGAAAAAAGGCGTGGAGTATTGAATATGCAACTTATGACGCTTTATTTACAGTTAACCTGGAAACTTTTTTATATTAGAAGCAACGAATGCTTATGAACGCATTCGTTATGAAGATGATTATTTAACATTTCGCATTTAATCTTTCTTTAATCTCCATTTGTTATCATAAAAATGAGCATGCCTCGCAATCATGATTAATTAAAAATCAGAGTGATAAACTTGTTCATGTGTTTAATTATTCCGAATTGATCAATAGCAATGAAACAGTTGTGATCGATTGTTATCATCGAGAAACATGTTTCTTTTTTTATCAGCATTGTTAATATTTTATCGTCTAAATGTGCGTGGATAAAGAAACCATTATTGTGCATTTTTAAAAATATAAATAACCAATTGGGGCGAAAATTTTGTTTCGCAAGAAAAATACGTATCCAGCAGTTTGTTTGAAAATATTCTTTGTATCCTACCTTTTTTTCTTGTACGCTTATAGCAAAGTTGGATGTGCAATTCTTAGCGTGCTTCTTGTAGCACAGCGAGGCGGAAGTAACAATCGGCTGAAACTCCGTATTAATACGGTCTCCGAGCGTCACAACGAAATCTATACTGTGTTAAATTGCAATTGCGTAATCATCTCAGGTGCCCGTGGACAATTACGAAGGAAGTCATTTGTAAATAAATCAATTATGCCAGTAACATTTTGACGTTCAATGCATTTTGAAAAATAATATTCCTTCCATTAGCTGGCAAAAATATAGACATAATCATAAATGCGTCATTATTGTAAACTTCGAATTACATATCTTTATACAGACTTTTCGCTCATTTTTTGTAATTTATTTATTAGTAGTATGAATAGATATAACTGTGATCCATGTTGGTTTTTATAAAAAATGGTCGACATTAGTGTAATAAAAAAATACATCCTATAAAACTTTTGCATACTTCTAATGTAATGATTGTCTAATTATAATTTGAATATTACATTCTTGATTACTTCTATTCAGATGAATTCTGAGTAGGTCAATTTTTAGTGGAATCAGAATAACTTGCTTTATCTGTTTTAAAATGTTAAGTATGAAATATAAGATAAGATTTCAAATAAGATAGAGCGAGTTATTATGACTCTATCCAAAATTGGCCCAAAATTGCTAAAATTAGATAATCAATTATCTTATATTTTATTTATTTATAGTTAAATTTGTCAATTAATTCTTGTATTTTGAATTTTTCCATTTCTTTGGTAGTAATAATAATTATCGGTTGAATACTAATTGCAGAAATCATCCTAGGAATACAATAATTATTATATCAGTAAATTGGATTGAGACTGATATAGTACTGGCTCGATACGATAACACATGCACCATTGTCATTCAAATACGAAATTTATTGCCGATAAAGGTATTAATCCGATAAGATTGGTTTTCTGAAATTTCTGTTCTCAATTGGAAATTTTTCTCACAATGGTTTACAAATCAAATTGATAGATTTGTTATTTGATTTAAGAAAATGAAGTCTAAATAATTTAATTTTATTAAAAGGTATTTTTTAATGTTATAGAATTTTTCGTGATATTCTATTCAAAATTTTGCACAATTTCACTGAATTTTTTGTGAAAATGTAAAGTTATAGTTTTATTTGAAGGATAAAGAAAAAGTTGCTTTGTTTTTTTCAATTAGATAGAATTAGTTTTGTAAAAAGAAAATTTTCTTATCTAAGCTTACTGAAAAATAAAATATAGGGTAGTAGAATATGTGAAATATTAATATTTACATTATATTAATTAAAAACATACAATGTAACATACATACGAACATAATTCATTGTACATACTAATGTATCCATAAAGTTGAAAAAATAATGGTAATAAATAATGAGGTTGCCATTACTTTTTACATAATTACACAGGTCACAATGATAGATAACAGGTTTATCACTGTTGAAGCAATTCTACAAAGAGTGCATAGAGAAGTTGATGCACTCTTCGTAATCATGACCTTGATAGCTTATTTTTTACTTATATTATTTAAGTAGACATTTTTCGAGTAAATTTGCAAGTCATTTTTAATTTATCTCTATGATGACTGTTAGTCTTCTCAGCCAGATGTAACAAGTTAGACGATGTAAAATATACATCACTGTATTTGAAGTCGATGTAAAATATAGAATATTTAAATGTTACAGCGCAATCGGAGGGATGAGCGAAGGTTGTGGAATTTTTGGGATTTATCCCAATTGGCTGCGAGATCGTGCCACCCCTAAAAACTTCATCGCAGTATATGGCCTACTTGGTACTGTACAGGCGATGGCCTTTATCTACATAGTGGTCACCCTCACCACTTTGGAGAAGAGGTTCAAAATACCTAGTCGTACAACTGGTATGAACATCAATCGTGATAACAAACCAACAATGAAAACAAAAATGAGTCAAATGATTAATTTTAGGATTTTTATATTTTTCAAGATTTCTAAATAAGATCTTACTGATCTCTTATTCAAAGCAAATTTCAATTTTTTCCAAACTTCTTTTGGAATATTTATTTTCCCCAATTAATTCTTCAAACATTTGACTCAATGAACGATTATGTATTAAAGTAGAGCCCTCGGTAAGTATTCCAGAATTTTTTCAGAATTTTTAAAAGCCAAAAACAGTAAGAAAATTAGTTGGGAACATAAACGATCGAAACCTAATCACTTTCCCTCATACTATGTCTTTATTAATACGAAAGCGTTAGGTTTGTATAGGAATCATTTAAAACGTCACATTGTATGTGCCACATTGATTTGATAACAATGAAACTGGTTGAGAAAGATGATAAATTCTGAATGGTTGAACGCTTTGAGCTTCTTATTTTCACTAGGATTTCTCTTGTCACTGAAACTGGCTAGCCAAGTGTCGTGAGTCTACCACTTTCAAGTACTTATGCTTACGCACATACACATATAATTGACCCCGAGCAAAGATAAACCGTGTGTTCGTGTACATTTGTCTAGTAGGTAAGTAGAGTGTCGCAATCATAGAAGTGAGAAATCTGTCGTTAGAGCAACGAGCGTTCAACACGCACTATGAAGACATACGGATGTACGTTTATAGGAGTTTATTAGTTAGTCATAATATGTCATTCTAACTATGGTACAATTGGAATTAAGGGATAATTTTAGGTGAAAAAATAAATTGCTTCGACCAGTAAACTGCAATACTTATGTATTACATGAAACTCTAGAATATGATTCTTATTAAATTAAAATTGCGAAAGTTAAAAGTTGTCAAATTGTTAAAATTAATAGTTTTGGTTTTGCATTCGTTAACCATGAACTGACACATTAATGAAACACTGTTTGCATCACCAATACACATAGGTGTTAATTACCTGTTACATAGTGAGAAATCGATACAACCCTTCTATACACGAGCGTATTACGTTCGTTCGGGAACTTCGTGGTTTGGCGAGGTCGCTGTTATTACGTTGATTCGATCGATCGACCGATCATTGGAATTCAATAACGACACACATGATATTTACGTTTTCTTAAAAATCATGGATTTCTATATTGTTTTAATAATTTTACAGTTAAAATTAAGGGGGAAAAGTCTTCATTTAATAAAAATTATTCAATTACTTACAGTACCTTTATGACTGTATTCACTGACAATGGGATACTTTATTTATTATAAATTGATTTTAATGTTCGTATAATAAAAGTTTCAGTATGGGTCAAAGTTGACCTTGTATCAATTTGCTATGTTATTCGATAATCGGTCGTTGAGGGGTTAATTATTGTAGTTAATCATTTAATTTGTTTTCGTCAATTTTAGTTATTTAATTTAGCATTGTAAAATAAAAGAACATTACTAATTATTGATATATTTCAGGATTAATTCTATCCGGCAACGAGATCTCTCAAATCTTGTCCCTGGTATTAATCTATTACGGTGGTTCGGGGCATCGTCCAAGATGGATCGCAGTTGGTGTTGGTCTCAGCGCTGTTTCATGCCTGATCTTGGCACTTCCACATTTCTTGTACGGACCAGGAAGAGACGCTTTGGCTTTGACGAAGGAGTATCTTGATCAAACTTTGTTAAACACTAGTACAATCCCAAAGGATCTAGCAATATGTCCACGTGATGTCAAACCGGAACACTGTGACGAGGAGACGCTGTTGGACGTCAGTATCCTTCCACGATTATTAGTCTTCCTCTCTCAGTTTGTCCTTGGAATTGGTACCACTCTTTATTATGGCCTTGGTCAGACGTACCTTGATGATAATACTAAGAAGAAGAATACTCCGATGCTTCTAGGTAAGTACTGTTTACATTTTAGAATATTAGCCAAATTTATTTATTAAATATTTCATTCAAATAAATTTTATTACTAAAATTATATAATTTGGATTTTTTCAATGAATCACGAGTGATAAAATAATACAAATTTGTATAAATTAGCTATTTTTATTTTCCCTAGATCTTTAGTTTATTAAAATAAATTTGGAAATTAATTCGATATTTCTTTTCTTTTATCATTGTTTAAACGAATTTCTGATATTTTTAATTAGGTTTTACATTTGCATTGAGAACGGTTGGACCAGCAATAGGATTCTTATTGGGTTACGGTTGTCTAAGTTTGTACATAGATCCAAGCTTACATCCAGTGATCACTAAAAAGGATCCACGATGGTTGGGTGCATGGTGGCTAGGTTGGATTATTTTAGGTGTCGCAATGGGTATGTTTGCTATCTTAATAGCCATGTTTCCAAAAGATTTGCCTACAAAAAAGGCTGCTATTGACACTGCCAAAAAGGTAAACGATGATACATTAGCAATAAAATCAATAGACGTATAGTTCATTAACATACCTAATTAATGAAATTTTTAGGATGGTAGTATTCCACTGAAACTGCAATTGACCGTGCAGGAGCAGTATATGAAACCGATGGAGCAAAGAAAATCATTAGAGACTGTACACATTCCAACAATTCGTGAATTTCCAAAAACGATGAAGAGGCTGTTAACAAACTGGCTATTAACGTTTAACAATTTAAGTGGCGTGTTTTATGTGCTAGGAGCATCCGCTTACATAACATTTTTAGCTAAGTATCTGGAAGTTCAATATAGCACATTTGCTGCTAATGGCACTGTGATTGCAGGTATGCCATTTTGTAAGATTGTAAAATAATTAGAAATAAAATTTTGATTTTTATAGAAGTTAAGGAAAATTATGATAATTAACGAATATTTGTGATCATTTTAATTTTAGGCCCCGTATCGCTGATAGGAATGGTACTAGGATTTCTACTATCTGGAATGATTATTAGCAAATTTAAACCTGGACCCAGACCACTATTAGCATGGAATGTGTTTGTCGGGGTCTGTTTCGTCGCTGGTCAAATAGTTTTCATATTCCTCGGCTGTGCTGACAATGGAATCAAGGGTCTTGATTTAGACACTATGCAGTGAGTACGTTTTCTTTTTTTATCGTGGATTATTTTCAGAAATTTCAGGACAAGTGTATCACAAGTATATTTTAAGAGAATCCTAATTTTTCTTTATAAACAGAATTCCCCTGTCTCCACTCCACTCTCCACCCCCAGTCTTCACCTCCAGATAGAAACAGATACTCCAAATTTTGTTAACTATTTGATCCCAAAATTTTTAAAAATAGGTTATTTAAATTGCTTTACGATGTCCATAATTTCTACTCTCGTAGTCAGAGTTTTAATATAATTTAGAATCTATAGCTAAGGTAGATGTAAGCACCATTTGAAAGCTAACCATTTGGAAGATTTAGGTCCGAACTATTACTAATTACTGCTTAATAATTATTACTTCAGAATGACTCTGACGTCGAGTTGTAATGAAGCTTGCAATTGCGAGGGAGTTAAGTACTCCCCGGTATGCCACGTGTCATCAAAGACGACATTCTTCTCAGCGTGTCACGCAGGCTGTCGAACCATAATCAACGACAAGGAATTTGGAAATTGTAGTTGCCTTCCATTATCAAGTGTATCAAATTTTCAAAACGTTTTTGGCTATGATACCATGCAGCCTTTGGTACAGGATCAATTGATCTATTCGAACAATTTACAAACGATCAATTATGACAAAGTTAGAGCTGGTATCTGTTCGAACGACTGCAGTGGACCGTATCTTTTGTTCACTGTTCTTAGCTGTATCATACAGACGTTAGCTTGCTCTGGAAAAATTGGTAACGTCCTGGTAAATTACCGTAGTGTCGACAAGAAGGATAAAAGTTTCGCTCAGGGTATTACTATAATGACCATCTCTTTATTTGCATTAATACCGGGTCCAATTATTTATGGAGCCATTATTGATTCAACCTGTTTGATCTGGGAAGAGTCGTGCGGTACCAAAGGGAACTGCTGGTTCCATCACGGGAAGAACTTCAGATATTTAGTCAACGTAACATCGGCGGGTAAGTTTCTATCACTGTTTACAGTTTAAACTTTTATCAATATCTGCCTATAATTTTTTTAAAGATAATATTTCTTTCAAATAGTACCTACATCTGAATGTTTGTTTATTTAGGACACTTTTAAGTTAGAAAAATAAGGGTTCAGATTAGGGAACGAATCTTAATTTAAAACTGTTATTTTATTAAACTTTTTTTGTTATAAGTATCATTTCTTTTATTTACATTAAAATTTAACTTTTAGTGTCATTAACATTTTTAATGCAATTTTTAGAAATTTATTTAACAAAAACTATAAGTTTAATATAAATGGAGTTTTGCATTTGTATTTAGGTATTTTTATAAATATTTTTATTCAAAATTTATAAAATTACAGCTAATGATATAAGCTTTCCCGTAAACAAGGGTTGCCTTTTAATTGTTTCTTCTTCTTAAGTTCGATTTGCAGAGTTATTGAATTTAAGATGATTTTCAGGATTTTCGATTATAGGAGTAATTTTCGATGCAGTGGTTTGTTATCTCGGGAAGAATTTAGATCTTTATGGTACCCATGAGAGCGACAGACGACGTGAATTTATTAAAGAAGAACCCGCGCCGCCATTGGTCGATAACGAGAAGAGAAGAGAAATGAACGGAAATGTGAATTAGAAAACGAATAATGATTAAATCAAAATTAACTGGCCACCGTTTATATTTAGGAGTTTTAACTTTCAGATCAACTTTATCAATTATTCCATCAATTTTTTTAATTTTCAAGACTAACAGTTAATTTTTAATTGTTTCAAAAATTGATCAACTATGTTTAAAAAGAAAAAAATAATGCAAGTGATATTTAAATGTGGACCTAAGAGACTGTTCAGCCTTTAATAATTATTGAACCTTGATTTCCTTGTAATTTACATTCCAATTTGTTAAAATATTTACACGATTATTCAGCGTTATTTCCATCTGTTTGTAAATAAAAGGTATGTTTTTATTAAATCGTTCATATTACGTTAATTAATTTCCGATTATTAAATGTCAGGTGTCGAAATAGTAGATATACTGCTTTTTGGAGAAAGAAAAAGAAGAATGTGCTTCCATTATTAATTCTCCAATAAATAAAGTAACACAGTTGACAAGACAGTAGCGTTTGACCAAACTGTTTGAGAACAAGTGAGTATATTTCCTTATCATTAACATTCTTTCTTGGAAGCAATTGATGGCATTTAAAAAAAAAAGTCGAAAAGCTTATTTAGGTAAACTTATTTTCCAATGCGTGGAGATTGCATGAATGTCTAAAGCCAGCTTTAGATATGAAGAAATACCAAAAAATAATGGGATTCTCATTCAGCAGTACTAAACTTCACTTTATCAGTGGAAAACATTAAAAGAGATGAGGATTAGTTGAAAGCCTTTTCAATTTTGTTGCAATACAAAACGACATCAAATTTATTTCTTATCGCATTTCTTATATGGGTAGCCAGTTTTTATTTTTGAATGATTATTATAATGGAAAATGGTAAATGGGAAAAGGAAGGGGAGAAGGGAAAGGGAAAATGGAAAAGCGAAAAAGGGAAATATGAAAGGGCGAAAGGGGAAATGGGGAGAGAAATAGGAAATGGAAATAAGAAAATAGGAAGGGAAAAGGAGAAAGGAAAAGAGAAAAGAGAATCACTTTTAAATTGTATAACATTTGGGATAATATTGAACTCGAAATAAATTTTCAAAGTTATTTAGGATGTAAATATAAATACACCTAGTAGTGTTGAAAGGATTAAAAACTTGAGATAACAGAGAATTATATCAATTAGATGTGCATCCATTATAGTCCTATAAAGGGTTGAATCGACCAATCGGCTGTTCTGGTTTATTCCTCGTTTACCAAGAGAAGAACGGAAATCCAAGGAAGGGAGTTTTTATTTGAGAGCCTTTTAATTTTTAAGCCTAACCAGACCGACTTAAAAGACCCAGTCGTTTAATGAATTCCAGTACATCCTCGTGACGTCAGAATGTCTTTATCGATCGCATTCTTAGGTACGCTCCTGGAGGATGCGCTTTGGCATTACCGAAGGATTAAGTGTCTTAGTCTTCTTTAAATAAAAAAAATCACGATTGTTACTTATTTCTTTACACTCGTGTAACTTCGACATGATATATCAAATTATTGTTGCGGATTAAAAATTGTCTTCTTTATCTTTTTTTATTACACTCCTGTGTGATAGTACAATTACTGTGTCTTAATTACTCATTACAGGTAATTTAGAAATATAAGAGCCTGTGAAGATATTTTAGCATTTTCATAAAATTTGAATTATAATACATTTCTTACAGCTTCATTAAAAATATAAAATAAAAAAATAAAATTTATTCACAGAATTATTTCATGTACTTTCGAATACTCGGTTAGGTAATTTAATATAGAAGCGCGAGGGTACAGTTTCCGGCAGAGATGGTCGGATTAAAAGGGTTAGGTTAGAGTAACTTTTAAAAGGGAATCTTCTGAATCCAGAGAACTTGTACCTTTTTTAAATTTAAAAATATCGCATTTTATTTTTAACGATTATCCACTTAACTTTTTCAAAGAACGTATTAGGTAATCAAGATAACATGTTTTTTATTTTTACTCAAAAACAATATTAACATCTACATTTCTTATAATTATTCACACACATAATGCCGCATAAACAAATTGAACAAACAATCGATTGAGTGTATAATATATAAGAATCAACTGCGTGTTACGATAGAACTGATACGATTTCGAACGATCGAAGATAAATAGGATTTGTTAAAATTCGACAGTCTGTTCCGATTCCGGCCTCACGAAGCGACGCGATCGCGTAACTGCGGACGCACGGGTCAGCCTCGTATTGCGAAGTTTTGTCGTTGTGTGTACACGGTGCATTGTGCATGACCCTGACCCATCTTTCATATAGACCTCATCAACGTCTTCTAAGTCGTGGTACCGTCTAATCTAGACTATCTTCGACAATGCGCATCGAAAAAGGACAGAGGTATGCGGTTTGGACAACTTGTGTATAACATCTACCTCTAACTTTAATTTCCTTACAAATATTGTTTACCTCCAAACGGATAAATTTTTAGGAAAACAAAATTTTTTAACTGAGGATTTTTTATGCCATCGAAAAATAAGTAGAAGTGATAGCAGAATTCGATAAGTGCCCTTTTAATTATCTTAATTAATATTTGAATTATTCCATAATATAATATATAATATTTTTGTATTTTTGTATGGTAATTAAAAATTATTGATGTCATCAAAAGGTAAATAAGAAAATTATTAAGCAGGATAGTGGTAGAATTCAATAAGTGCCATTTTAATGACATGGGAGTTACTCCAACGTTTTTTAATAAATATTCTTAGAAATATGCTCATTTTTTTGTGCGTGATATGTTATTTCTTTTGTAGAGAAGACTATCTGATTAAATAGAGTACCATTCGATACGAGATCAAAGATTTAAAGATTATGATAAATTTCGAATTATTATATTACGTAATGTAATGCCCAGTGATGTTAGAACGACTTTAATGTTTTATAATATTTACGCCTGAAATTTATTTTGACCGAAATTTTATAAGAAACATTATAATAAACATTTAGCTTACAATATTACTTCTTTATAACTATTGCCTCATGGTGTTTTTAAATAATTAATATTTTTATTTGAAAAATTAGTGAAATAGTGTGATGATTGGAAGGCTAATTGTAATTGAGGAAAATTAAGTTATTAATTTCCAAATTAAATAGAGATTAAGAAACTTAATGGTGTGGGTCACGATTGACCCTGCCACCGTCTTTCAAGAGTTAAAGAAAAAGTATCTATCAGAATCAATCATTTAGTTAATGTGATATTCCACATACAATTCATTTTGTGTGTGACCCAAGTCACAAACTCTGTTTGACAGGTTTCAAAAGTCAATGTACTTAATTCCATCGGAATTATTTACGAAACGAATCGCGTTTTATAGTCGTGTACTTTTTTCTTAAAAGACGGCGCCAGAAGGGTAGACATAATTAAAAGTATCAATCCCGATGAAGCTGCTTAGTAATCGTCATTTTCAACATCTTTTCGTAAATACAATTCTGTTACGACCAGATGTAAACTAAGTAAACATTACAGTGAACTACTTCGTATATCAATATGGATTTTCAACTCTGTTATTTGTTCAAAATCGTATCTGACGTCAGACATGGTCAACGTCACAGTCGTAAATTCAATGTCTTTTTCAAAGTGTTTCTAAGAAAAATTTCATGTTTATTAAATTAATTTAATTACCTTAGAATGAAAAAGCTTTATATGCAAAAATAAATAATTTTGTAGAAACTTTCTAGATGATATAAATAAAATGTTTTTAATATTTTTTAATTGATGGATTCGACGATTCCTCCATTCTCTTTTTAGTCTTTGTAGGGTTAACCCTTTAACGGCGGACCATGAAGAAAGCTCCAATTTTAATTTAATTTTGTATTTCATATTATTTTAATTTTCGTAATTTTACACTGGTCCGGCACTCAAGGGTTAATTATACGCTTGTCAGGTTCTTTACATTATATTATGTAGAAATATACAAAATTATTTTTTTATTATCATTCAATATTTGCATAGTATCTAGTGCATAATATTGAATACACATAGGCTTCATTGGATTTTTGATTTAATTCTTTGCGTTGTTTGATAACAAACCAATGTGATTAGATACCAATTAAGGTTAATTAGTCAACATCAATTTACAAAATTTGCCAAAGCTTTATTATAGTAAGAATGTGGGATCTATGAATGATAGAAAGAAATGATCTATGGCTCTATTACATTGTTGATTACCAAATACTAGGAACATCGTTTGATTAGTGGAAACAGGAGGAAATGATTCGTTTAGCGAAAAGACGAGATTATGTATAAATTTATTACCTTCTTATCTCGGATGTAAATTTTCGCCATCAAACAATATGTTTGACGCAGGTTTGCAAACACACGAGCGTCACAAGGTTATTTCCTACAAATCAGACTGAAATTAGTTAATAACACTTTCGTGACTTGTGCATTTCTGTACCAATGACGTTGTGATTTTTCATACATATGTGTCAAATTACATTTTTATCCTTTGATTTCTTAAAACTTTTAGGTCTATCATTTAGACGATACAATGTTACAGTAAAATTTAGACACGTGCATTGAACGTTCAAACACGGTTAATAATTATCTCAACGGTCCTGATAAAAAGATTTTGATAGGCTTCACAATATCTCTCATTTATTATGCCTGAAGATTTTTTGAAGTTTCTTAAATTTAATATTTATTAGTTGTTCGATAAACGAATTACAATTTAATTATTTATTTCTCTTAATATATAGTTTGATTTTAAATTTACAAGGCAGTAAAAGTTTTTTAAATTATTAGGTGCTCTTTACTCTTGGATGGCGAACCATAGAGAGAGCACCATTTAATTTAATTTTGTATTTCATATTATTTTCATGTTTTAAATTTTACACTACTCTGAAATTTGGATAATTATAAAAGCTCCAAGTTGTTATTAATAATTATTATTCACCTATTTCAGAATTAATTAGTACTAGTCACTGGACATTTTTCAGACTGGACATCTCAGACAAAAATGATGACCTATTAGTTTATCCCTATACATTTTTGGATTAATATGAAAAATATGGTAAATCCGTTTGGAAAATTTCGCGGCACATTGGATGTAGGAAACAAACTACGACGACACGGGTAGCATGTCGATCCATTCTTCGATCGAAAATTAAGTTTCAGCAATTAACCAGCAGCTATTAGTGGCATGGCTGTTTGGTGTGTGCCATTAGCAATGCGCGGGAATAGACGGAAGAGTTTACCAGTTGCGTTAGTGTGCGCGTGTGTGTACATCACGTCGTCTCTATTAAATCATAATGGGTTCACAATGTAAGCTTCTGCTCCCGGAGGTTGGCTAGAAACGAGCATAGACACCATACCCAAAGCCGAGACCTCGTCTATCTCTGTGAGATGTGTATCTTTCGACTGGTTCTACCACGGGAATACCCTTCTTCTTGCGAATAATCGCATGTCGGGAGCAACAAATAGATGGCACTACCGCTGCCATCCTTCATTCTTTGAAAACAATTAATGAGAATTTCATTTAATCTTATTGGTCATTCTTAAATATTAAATCACTAATTGGTCAATTTTCTATGATATTTATATATTTCACATTTTATTATTACAATGTTGCAATAGGGTAAATTGACCGGGGAAGAAAATGAAATTATTTTTAAAGATTTAATTAATGTCTCATAATTTTATAGAAAAAAAGAATAACTAAAAGAATTTTATTTATACCAGAAAAGTACCAATTTTCAAATTAGCATTGTATCATATAACAAAAATAAATAATGTTAATGCTGACTAAGCTGCAAAAATATTTTAATTAATCCATATAAAAATCACAGTTCCATATAAACGTTTCTCAGCTTTATCAGCTGATTGCAACTTTTAATCAGTAGCTCATTTAGTTAGGTATCGCTTATTGATACGTGTCTACAAATATAGATTATTGAATATGGATCTCTGAAAAGCGAGCCAGAGAAGAAGGAGAGGAAAAAGAAGAATATTCATCCGTTATTGGAGAAACAAACAGAGGGAGAGCGAGGGAGAGACAGTGAGTAGCCGTTGACGGAGGGCGATGAGATAGAGGGGGAAGAAGACACGAAGTAGCAGCAAGAGAGGTAGAAAATGTGCCCGCTTGATAACAGCAACGCGAACTGAACTACCATAGATGCATCACGGTTCTCCGTGTTGGGATCCACTGTCGTCTGATCAGTTCTTCGGGGTCGAAAAGTGGGGATCCGCAGGAGGAGCTTCCGAAGGCGGTTTGATCTGTGTCGCGTTCAGGAGGTGACTCCAGTTGCAAAAGAATATCGTTCGTTTCCGGATCCAACACGTTGTTTTTGCCAAAATAGTATCGTAAATATCCCCCCAGTCGAACGATCTTGCGTGCCTTTGAAGGAACTTTCGCTTTTAGTGACATTTTTGGGACCGTTCTTCGTTGCTACCACGGTAGGTGTTTTCAGATGTTTCTGATGTGTTTGAATTTCGTTGCATCTTTGAATTTTGTTGCAATTATGAACAATAATTTCTTGTTGTTTACTCGATTATCAACAGGACTGATATTAATAACAATATAGTATACTTCTTCAGTAACAAAGATAATTTCATTATCTAATTTCAAATTAGTAGTTAATGATCATATTCTTCTACAAATTGCATAAAAATAACTAAACTAGGATCTAAAAATATTTAATTTTCATTTTTATATTAGATTACATGAAAAGAAAGAACACTTAATAAATATTAATTAATTAATTAATTCTTAAATTTCTCGAGTCACTTGTCCCCATCATTATCACACTTCAGATCAATTTTCAAACGTCAAAATACAATCTAATAGAAAATGTCTGAAACCAAAGTGAGTTATAGGATTTAAAATAATTTTCATCATTCTGGCGTATAATTTCAATTTTCTAATTAACCCTTTCGGATTCGTAGGTGAAAGGTGATTGATACGCCGTAACCGAAAGGGCAGCATCGGATCGACGCACGATTGCCATTGACCACGTGGTACCGAAACATGGAGAACACGTGACCGTGAAAGGGATAACGCGTGAGGAACGAAGGGAAAGAAAGGAAAAGCGATGCCAAGGGCCGCGGGAACCCCATACGTAGATCGAAAACGTGCGACCATCGATTGAGGTCAGAGCCGAGGGTCTCGTAGCGTCGTCGAGAAGGCAACGGTGCCGTTAACGAAGATGAAGAATAACGCGAAGAATAACATGAGCAACCACGAGAAAAACGGGCCGGAGAGCCTGAAGTTGTTGAGGGTGCCGTCCACCCCGCCTACAACACCGACTACACCTACCACCCCGAGTTCCAGGGGACTCGAGGACGTGTTCAGGGATTTACCCATCACCGACGAAACATCATGCGGCATTTGGTGTATTCGTGGTGTGACCTTGCAGAGATTTGCGAACAAAAAGGCTTACGTGTTTCTCTATGGTGTGCTTGGATGTATATTCTCAGCCAGTTATGCGTACTTCAATGGTACCATCACCACTATCGAGAAAAGGTTCAAGATACCATCGAAGACCACAGGTAATCATTTTAGAACATTACTATTTTTTATATCGATGAAATTTATGTTCAAATTACCAATTTGAAATACTACTTTTGTTTCTTCTATTTTGATACTTAATCTTTCTGTTACTAATGGTGGTAATTATAGTTCTTCAAATAAAAGTACAGTAGACTCTCGTTATATTGTCACAGACAGCGTTATATGAATGGAAAATTTGTTAAATTTCCAAGTTTTCATTTGAAGGGCCATAGGGGACATGGAAAAGTATCATTTTCGTAGGTTATGATGGTGAAACAGTGGCGCTGGTATGTTTGAAAATCCGTATAGAGGCCAAATCGCTCACGTGGCAATATAACGAGAGTCTATTGTAAGAAAAGTACTTAAACTGAAAAATTTCTAATTGCAAATAAAATTTATATTATTTGCGTTCAGATATCGAGCTAGATAATTTCGAAGGGTTAATATCATTCTCATTTTTATTTGATGAATCCAAATGGTAAATAAATGGACCTACAGTGGTAAACAGAATCCTCGGAGTATTTACATTTAATATCACGAATCAATAGATCGAAACGGTTTAATTATCTTCATTAAAGCTTGTATTATTTTCTTTGTGGCAGGTCTTATCACAGTGGGTAACGATATCTCACAATTATTTGTATCGGTGGTCCTGTCCTATTACGCGGGAAGGGGTCACAGGCCTCGATGGATCGCGTTTGGGATTTACACTGTGAGTTTTATTAAAATACTTGGTTGAAAATATGTCGTCCATGAGATTTGTTCTACTTGGACACCTATCTACTTATCTATGTCCTCGTTACTTTTCTGTGCATCGGAGATTCGATGAATATAGAGAAAACTATCAGCTGTCGGCACACGCCCCGAAGAATGAACTAGGAGACGTCATAACTCACCGGTTGGTCGGTTCTTAATTAAATTAGGAAGCGTTGAAATCGTAGCTCTACGCTCATTCACGCCTCTTACCATCGTACTCTCGCCATCGTATGCTTAGCTAAACACTCCATTCATTCGACAGTGAAAAGACGTACGGTGGTGTGGGTGAAACAACTCGCGTCACGTATTTTCAATAATTACCTTGAAAACACACGATCCTGTTTAATTGTAAAAACGATGCATTTGACCCTTGCAGCATTTCATACCAGGATTAACATTTGACAAATTAGAAATAATTTTCTTGTTAACACTTCGGAGACCTATTACTCTTTCAATTTGAAATTAATTAATACTACTCTTTCAACCTTTCATTATATAAAAGAATAACCATAATTGAGAAGAATTAAAATTTTTATAATTCTGTATCTAAACTTTTTTGAAACATTCATAAGAAAAAAATATTGCACTAGTCTACAAATCGTTTTGAAAACGCTTCCGGCGTCTTTTATTGCTGTTTCTCGTCAAACTAATTACCCGGCATTTATCTCGTGTAAGACAGTTGAATACTCGGAGAATTATTGTCACAGCAATCACCCAGATAACGTGAGAGTAAACACGACTCGTAGACAATCGTGTATAATGATTTGGTATAAAAACTTGAAGAAATTGTATGGCATTTTCCAAGATTGATTTTGTTTGATCATACGAATGTAAATATCAGGCGATCTACCCTTATTATCAGAGCAGAACACCTCAGGGTAAATAAGGATTATTGAAAATGCTTGCAACGAATGCAATATTTAATATTTCTTTCTTTTATCTGGATTAAAATAAGTTTTAACTTATTTTAAATCATTCATAATTTG
The DNA here is from genome assembly GCF_051020975.1 of Osmia lignaria lignaria. Taxonomy (NCBI): domain Eukaryota; kingdom Metazoa; phylum Arthropoda; class Insecta; order Hymenoptera; family Megachilidae; genus Osmia; species Osmia lignaria. The sequence continues at coordinate 7,488,411 of NC_135033.1, read as the reverse complement.
TTTTCTTTAAGATTTTTCCAAATCAATGGTATTTGGTGTTATCAGCATCAAATAATTTTACAACTATTTTATTTTCTAGGATTCTTATTTTAAATTAAGAAAAATGTTAATGAAATCTTTATTAATAGCATAAATTAAAAAATGGAGATTTTTCAGGAATTATAATAGCTGAATTTAGATCATATAGTTTTCTTCTAATTAACCTCTATTTACATAATGTCTAGACTAAAGATTACAGATATGATATCATAAATTCTATTTGCACCAAAATAAACAATATTGAAATATTTTCACTTATGTCATTCATCAATGCCAATAAGCTATTTGTCAAGATAAAAATGATTATGTATATGTTAAGTTATTTTCCATTCTTTATTTATTTATTTTTTCAAATATTTTAGAACTTAAAACTGATACAAGGTCACTTTAATTAAGCCCACTACACATTAACAAGTAACATCATAATTTGCTATTAATGATTTAATTTCCTTTTTTTAATTATGTAGACAAACTAAATTCTTGATATCGGTCAACAAACAGGTATTAAGAACTACTGCAATTATTAACGATATCTTTAAGATTCTTCTAAAGCAAACGTACTGTTATCACTAAAAGTATCAATAAAAAGATTTTCTCTTTTTTTTCACTCTTCAGGTCGTCCTCTTTTGTTGTTTGACGATGTTGCCGCATTTTTTGTACGGCCCAGGAGAGGATGCTCTTTTACTCACGAAAGAATACGGAGCGAAGCCACGGAACGTAAATTCGAGTCATATACCTGATAAATACCGGAAGTTCCTGTGTCTCGGAAAGGAGAACCGTGAAAACGAATGCGAGGATGCCGATGGGAATTTTGCACCCCAGGCGTTACTCTTCACAGCCCAACTGGTATCAGGAGTTGGTGGATCGTTGTATTACACTCTAGGAGTGTCTTATATGGATGACAATATACAGAAATCAAAAACACCGGCGTTGATCAGCTTCTCGTACTTCCTGAGGATGTTGGGTCCAGCCATTGGTTATGGTTTAGCTTCGTTTGCCCTCAAGTTTTATATTAGTCCTACTCTGACACCTACGATCACTACACAGGATCCAAGGTACAATATCGTATTTTATTTATTTAAATTTTAAATATGCACATTTTATGAAATCTAAGACCTCTGTAATTTTGCGTTAATTTTCAAATTGATAAAAAAAAATATGACTATTGAGACATTTCATTATTTATTATTGATAGCTATTAATGACTATTGATGAATATTAACTATTTTAAATTTTAGTCTTAGTCTTTACATATCAGCTTTCACTAATTAACTGAAATTCCAATAGGTGGTTAGGTGCCTGGTGGCTCGGCTGGATCATCCTAGCGTTCCTCCTATTTTTCTTCGCCAGTGTTATCGCCCTTTTCCCCAAAACTCTACCCAGAGCAGCAGCTCGTAAAGTCTTAGCTTTAGAACGAAACAAATCAGCGACCAGCATCAAAGAAGACGAAGAACCGGAATTACCAGCTTCATTTGCGGATATGATGAGAACGTTTAAACGATTGCTTACAAACACGACACTTATGTGCAATAATCTAGCAACAGTTTTCTATTTTATGGGGTACATGCCTTATTGGATATTCATGCCGAAATATATCGAAACTCAGTACAAACAATCCGCTTCCGTCTCGTCGTTAATTACCGGAACAGTCGGTCTGGTCTTCAGTGCATTTGGAATTCTTCTGTCCGGATTAATTATCTCAAAATACAAACCTAAGGCGAGGTACTTGGCTGCATGGAACGTGATGGTGGGAGCCGTGTCAGTTATGGGGATGATCTCTTACGCTTTTCTTGGATGTTCTGCCAATGATAGTCAAATCACGGTTCAACCAGACGGCGCTTTGAAGACTCTACTTCCGTGCAACCAGCAGTGCCACTGCGATTACGTTACTTATAATCCTGTCTGCTCGGAACATGGCCAAACATTTATCTCTGCCTGCCACGCTGGGTGTCGTAATGTGAAGGTTCGATATCGCATTTATTTTTAAATTGAACAAATTCAATTTAAGGGGTTCTATTAATGCTACCCTTCCAGATTGCAAAAATTTCAGTTGGAAGGTGCTATTGATGGTACGCTATAAAAATAGCAATTTTCAAATTGCGAAGTTTGAGTTGGGAGATTCTATTAATCTACATTGGAAAATGATTAATTTCCAAATTGCAAAGATTTAATTTGGAACGTTTCATTATGTCTAGATTTTCAAATTAGTAGTTTCCAAATTGCAAGAATTTGAATTGGAAGGTTTCATTATGTCTATGCTATAAAATTACTAATTTCCAAATTGAAAAGAATTAATTTGAGAAATTCTATTATTGTTAATTGTCAAATTGCAATAACTATTACCTTGCATAGAAATAGTCACCAACATGTGACAGCAACCATCAAAATTTTTAATTAAAATTTCCTTACTGCACATAATTTATAAATTATAGATTTTCTAGCTTATTATGTATTTTTATAAATTAATTGAATTTTTTATTTTCAGCTTCAGGGTAACGGCAGTAAGATGTACACAGAGTGCAGTTGCATCAAACCAAAGTTTACACATTCCTTGTCACATTTATTCGCAAACAACACGTCGATGTACGCAACGGACGTTCCGTTTGAGAGCACCGATTCCGATAGGTCATCAATATTGGGTAGTGCAGTACCAGGTGCCTGTCCTGTAGACTGTATGCACAAATTTTATGTGTTTTTGGCTGTGGTTTGTCTACTGAAATTCAGTGGCGCCACCGGAAGAGCATCGAATTTCCTGGTTTCCGTCAGATGCGTCGATGAGAAGGATAAAACGGTGGCTATGGGTTTTGGATTAACCATCATGAGCTTATTTGCTTTCATACCTTCGCCAATATTGTTTGGATTTATCTTAGGTAAGTCATTTTATTCTAATAATAATTATTGCAAATAAATGATCATGAATTAAAAACTATTGAAAATAGGTACTTATTAAAATAATTTTTGTCTAAATTATTTAAACATTTATTTTACTTGATAGTGTTAGGTACTGAAAATATCTATTTGAAATAATTTTGTTTGATTAAAAATTATTATTTTCATGTTTTTGTATATAATGATTTCTAATTAGCTATGCTTATAATTTCATTTGGTGTTTCGATTTAAATTAATAAGTGTTATTTTTACTTGCAGATAGGACCTGTCTTGTTTGGGGTAAAACGTGTTCAGGTACAGGAAACTGTTGGCTTTACAACGGGGAAACCTTAAGATATCTGCTAAACTTTACAGCAGCTAGTAAGTTTCCCAATGTTATAGATATGTTTAAAAGCAAAAAGTATTTTCGTTACTTAGAAATAAATTTTCAATAATGTGGTATTTATAAAATTACTAATTTCCAAGTTGCAAAAGTATTATTAATGCATGCTATAAAATTGCTAATTTCTAAGTTGCAAAATTTTAATTTGAGAAATTTCGTTAATGTGAACTGAAAATTCCAAATTTTCCAGATTGCAGAAATTTGTTTTGGAAGTTATTATTAATGTGCGCTAAATAGCAAAGGTGATGTAACCCCATAACGTTAATTTTATTAACTTTTTCTCTTCAGCTTTCGTAACGATTGGTACGTTATTCGACATGGGTGTTTGGTATTTCGTGAAAGACGTAAAGATCTTCGACGAGGAGATCGAGCTGAAAGACATAGCCGAGGAACCCGGGGAGACACTTTGAAAGTGAGTCCTTAACGATCGAGTCAGATCGCTTCGTTTCATGTAAAAAAGGTGGAATAAAGGTTCGAACTGCAAAGTCGTTGGTCGAAGAGCAAAAGAAACAAAACAAAAAAACCAGACGGGAAAGATGGAAAACGAGAGAGCCGACGAATAAAGACTTTACAAGTACCTTAAGCATCTTCTTAGATATTTAAAAAAAAACGAACTCGTAGTACCTCGGATAGAACTTACCATTAACTATTTCATTCGTGAGGCACAGCATTTGAGACAGAAAACGAATTTAATTTCTTTCTTTTTTTTACTCTTCTCGCCTCATGATCATTGTCAACGAGATATATTCTCATCATTTATGAGGAGCCTGAAATAATTTTTGGCACGTGTAAACTAACGAGGGAACTCTCCGCGGTATTTCCCTTTAATTTCAATAAAATTGAGATATGTTATATTACAGAAGAACATTTGTAGACACACGAAAATATGTGGAAAAGTAAATAGGGGGTAGGAGTATTTTAGGGGTGGTTCACCCTCTGGACATAGAGACTTTAAAAAAGTTTTCTAGAAGTGGTTCCTTACAGTATAAACTAAATATTAAATTATCCTGTTATATGCCCAATTTTAAAGGCGGCTTTTACCCTTTTAAATTATAAAAAAATACATGTTGCTTATTTTTTAAGTTCACTTAATATACTTCAGTTTTATTATAATCAAAGGAAGACACCTAAAAAGGTTTTGTTATATAATTTGTAATAATTGGAGATCTTTGAATTCTGTACAATGTACTATGTATATATCGGTGAACGGAAGTGTTACTACGTTGAATTTAACGGTAGGGTGCCATACATCATGTTGGTTTTAATTCGCAACCTCGAATAAGTATTAAGTTTATTCAATAAAATAAAAGGTGTTACCCAAATTTGATCACAATTATTTTAGGATTATATTAATTACGCATAACATGTTTTTAAATGATTGTAAGGGAAGGAAATAATTGATCCATTCACTTAAATAAAATATTAATGCATAAAGTTGGTAGATGGAACAGAAATAAGGCTTATAATGGTGGTAACAGCGAGAACAAAAGCAAGCAATAAATAATTGAAAATTTAAACAGGTCTATCATTTTGTAATTTTAATAACATATATCTTTCAATAAAACAACTTTATCCACACGAAAATGGATTTCAAATTATTCAACTTCTAAATATTTTTATAGTAATTAAGTAAAATGCAGCTGTTTATTTAAACAAGAGATTAAATATATCTCTGTTTGTCATAATTATAATTAAAATGACACTCATTTTAAATCATAGAAAACTTCATTTTTTGAATTACAATTTAGGATATTAGTATCTAAATTTAAGTAATTAACTTAAAGATACTAATTAAATTGTATGAATCTATATACCATGTTCATGTTTTGTCAGTAATACGTCATTAATAAAAATGAATAGTTTCATATTTCGTTAAGTCATAATTTGGTAAAATAACTGGTGAAATTTAACGAAACAAAAATACATTTAATAGAAAGGATATTACATAAAGTTCTTAAACATTAGTTAACTTTTATTTGATAAAATTATTTTGCAATATATGTGATGGCAGTGTTACTTTAATACAGTCATGAATATGTAATTAAAATACGTATAAAATACATTTTTTTTTCCACAAAATCTATGTTACGTAATAATAAGCTTTATTGCTTTAAGCATACGGATTCTGCAAAAATTTATAATCACAACTTGTAACAGATTTTCTATTCAATTTCTTGTACAGGAACACAAAGTGTCTCCAAAATGTTCAATATACAAATTATAGATTTTTGAGATCAAGACGAGTTAAGAAGCCCTTTACCGTTTTTCGATCCGGGGCTTTGTTTCTAAGTTTGAATTGGGCGCGCACAGGAAGTCACGTGTAACGACGCAATTTAAACGGTACCCGCGCATTCGCAAACATTCAATCTTTAATCGCTTATATCTCAGAAACAGAGCCTTTAATCGTAAAATGGCACAGGACTTTTCGATTCGTTTTGGAATAAAGAATCTGTAGTTATGAGACTTTTTAAGTTTTTCGAAACATGTTATATAAATCTTTTCTACTTACTGGTAAATGATCTTAACAAAATATGAAATAAATATCAGTAACATATTTCTTATGATTTACACATTACAATAACAATTTAAAATTTTTTTATGATGCACTTTTCTTACAGGATTCTAATTCTTTTCGTATTTACAGAATATATCAGAAAAATTTGGAGATATCTGGCAATTTCATACGAGTCCAAAATAATTTCATTATTTTCTGCAAGAATTAATTTAATTAATTAATAACCCCCAGGAATGTTCTAAATTACAATTTCGAATAAAAAATTCTCATAATTACAATACAAAAAACAAAGAAGTGTATTTTTAGCACAATCAAAAGATTCGATGAGAATTCTCGCACAATCTCCAATAACTTTTCTATCTACATCAAACACAAGGCTAACGTAACTGCTGATACCGTGAAACTGTTCTTAACTCTTATCTCCCATCGTTCGGAAATATCTCTAATCTAGCTATGTTCCTAATAAATTTTCCTGTACATCAAACTGTTATTATAAATGCAATATTCAACAACGAGATGTCTTCACAAAAATAAATAAGATATTTCTATAAACTTACTTCGATACAATGATTTCCCTCAAAACAGTGTAATGAACATTAAAAGTCTGTATGGAGGGTACCTACACTGCCTTTGCTGGACGTTTTTGGACTGTTGCTTTCGCGCGACTCCGACCTATTATTATCAATACTACTGAACCCTGAAGAAGACGGGTTCCTTGAAGAAGGTTTCTTCGACGCCATAGCTACCAATGGTATTCCAGAAACAATTTTACCCTCTGATCTAACACTTCCACCAGATTTAACCGACCCTTGATCTCCGCTAGCTTGCTGCTCTGCATTCAATTCATATTTATTAATTAACGATTTCACATCTTTCATGAAACGTGAATCAGACCTGGGAGCTCCCGAAGGAATGGAATCCACTATGGGTATACCAACTTCATTGAAGTCTCCCTTCGTTTGTATCTCATTTTCATGTTTCTGTTTAGAGTACTCGAAGCTGCTGGTTTCTGAAGAACCATCTGCATTATTGTATCTCATTTGTCTGGTTAACCTTGGATCATCATAGTTATCCGGGTTTGGAAATTCGCGTTTCGAAGGTGAAGAGCTATCGTACTCTTTGCTTGAGATACGTTTTCGTGATCTCGGTGGTACGTTTACCAAATCACTTTCTACGTCGGAATCGAGGTCCAGTGGTTTGTATGCTACCTTGGGACTAGGGTCTTTTCTGTCATCGTCACTGGAACTCAAATCGTCCTCGGAGTCCAGGTATCGCATTGTTGATCTAGGAGTCTGCGATATTTGATTAAGAGAGGATTTTGAATCGGTTCGACGATCGCCAGGACCAAGAGGACCGTATTTCAAAGGTGCCTTTTTAGCTTCTTGACGTTCCGAATCTTCTTGAGAAATGTTGGTTATTGGGGGTGTTGATTCTCTCCTCGGTTCCACCTGAACTGTGGTTTCGTCTAAAGAAGGTAATAAGAGAAAATTAATTTAATTTTCTTTTTAATTCTGCAAGACATGTTCACTCTCTGAGTTACTACTGGATTAAGGAAAACTTACTATCATTTTCAGTGTTAGGCTGTTCTGTTTTTTGTCTAGACGTAGCAGCAGTATTTTGAATTAATTCCTGCATCTCAGCCCCTGCAGTTGCTTCCTCCTTTTGAACGTAGAGTTTGAGATCTTCAGAAAAGATCCATAACAGCATTTTCAACAAAACACTTAGGACCAACAGAGAGCCGGTGACATAACACAGGAAATCGCCGAGTTTGGAACTGTCATGAAGACGGCACGTGGTCCTTCGAGTGCCCCAATACTGACACGTCAAATTGGCAATTACTTCGTATAGAATTTTTCCAGGAACGTTCACAATTAATGCTGACCACATCAGCCAGAAGCCCACGCTGATCGCTTTGTCTTGTGTGTGGGCTGATCTTAAGAGTATCAAAAAGTCACCCACAAATGTCGAAGCAATCAGTATGTACACTAGTAAAGTGCCAAACTAAAGGGTAAGAAAAGATATTTTAACAATATATCTATTTTGAAATATTTTATAAGATTTGTAGAAGATACAGAAAATAACACTTACCTCAAAGCTTAACCAACTAACTTGGCAACCATTCAAACCACAAGGTCCATCAATGGCTTCCATACTATTCGAACCAGGCATTGCTTGCACGCATCTACAACCATCATACACTGTTATCCCGTTTTTGTAATCAGAGGAGGTGCATCCGGCATGGCAAGGGCTATAGAATGTGTATATCCCTTTGATGTCGCACACAGGACGGAAATCAGCGTCAGCCGAACAACGGCAATCTTTGTTGCAATATCTAAGCAGTTGCAACCTGAAAATATTTAAGAAATATTATTAAAATACCTTGGGAAAATTGCACTAACTTTTTGTTAGGTTCAGTTATTATTAGCAGGTACACTTACGAGCCTTTACTATCAGTACCAACGATAGGTTTCTTCATGCAAGAAGTGGCTGATAGTGCGAATATAATTCCGGCAGATAAAAATATAATAATGATATTGTATCCTATGATACTTCTGGCGTTGGGTTTCGCTTTCGCTATTACCAAACCTGAGGTGATGATGATTAAGCCGATTAGAATAGGCTTTAACATATCTGAAAATGAATTTAATGTTAATTAATTATAGAAATGCTAGTACGTTGACCATCATGATATTGTGAATTTAAATTAAACAAATAATTAACCCTTGGATAAGGATTACTAAAATTAGTATTAATTAGAATTTAATATTGGTTTGGATATCAGGTTTGAATCTTATATTAATTTGAATATTAATATAAAAAGATTTTCATTGAATTTAAAAAGAATGGCCTTAAGATTGATAAAAATTTCTTCATACTCCTATCTAATATATCCATTTTTATTATTTCCCTCTTATCCTATTTCTACGATGATTGTCAATGTCTTAAAAAAAATCCCTCAAACAATATTTGTTATCTTACTTGACACTATTCTGGATGGCATTGGATCATCGAAACCCAGTAACGTTCCAGTTGGTTTTGGTACATGGAACCTTGATTCGGCGATAAGATTCTCATAGGCCATAAAATTCACGGTAGCCATAAGGTACAGAGTACAAGCCAGAACGTGGCATATTAATGTTTTATTAACGAACAATCTACCCACTGAAGGCCAAAAATTAGGGCTGCCTACTTTTTGACTAATTAATCTTCGAGGTGCTGAAATGTATCTATCTGAACTGCTCAATAAGGATGCTGCAGCTCGTTCGACGACCTAAAATCATTACAACTAATATATTTTGTATATTTCAGGTACGTTAAATATTGTAAGTTGGTATTTACCTGGGATGGCAGCATACGTGGGAACCATGAAAGTAGTAAGCCAGGAACTATAAGTAACAGTGTGAGGATTGGTAGTCCTAGCCACCATGCACCAATTTGTTCCCTGTAGGACTCTACTGGGGTCAAGGTCACCGCATCAATTCTGCATTGACACAAATTGTTAAGTATAAGTGTCTTCTACTTTGATCTAAGGACTTTTTTAACTTATAATTTAAGTTAATAATTTTTTAAGTCATATTTTATATCCTTTAAAATATTTAAGTATTTAATATTTTTAAGTTAGGTTTCTTACCTAAGGCAACCCCATGCCAGGATGTAGCCCAACAAAATACCAAGAATTTTCACACCGATCACGACACCGATGAAGGCAGCCACGTGTTTCGTTTTTGTATTATCGTCTAAGTAAGATAGACCTAATGCGAAATATGCAATATTAGACACTCCAGTTATAATCTGCACAGCAATGAGTACACCAAAGGTGAAATAACATGGTGAGTCCCCTTCAGCGATGATACTAGCTGTAACTTCTGAACATAATTCTCGATGATCATCTAAAAAGAGTAAATGAGACATGTCATAATGGAATTTCAAATTAAATCGAGTTAAAAAATAATATAAGTTATTATATTCCAAGTTATTCTTAATTGTAGTACAATTAATTTTCATTATTTTAACTAACATTGATTGTAAGTTATAAAACAATCAATAATAATGTGAGTACGCTTTTGATAGATGAATGTTAAGTAAATATTAAATGGAATTGATTAGGAATTGAATTACCTGAATACAGCGCCATATGTGTGACGTTCTCGGTATCTTCAATAATCCTCGTTTGATGTGTTAAGTGAGGAATTATTAAACTAAAATATGAAACGCTTTGTAGAAGAACTATAGCACCGATCCAACTAGCTCTATGGATTCTATTACCCCAATAGGCAATCAATAACCCAAGAAAAAAGGGTATCAAATCTGATATTAAGAGCACCCATTCTGCAATATTTAATAAGAATAATTAATAACAATTCAGAGGTGTAATTAATTAAACGTTCATCTTCTAATAAGTACTGCATTTATAATTGTTAAAATAAAATTTATAATAAATTTTCTTCTAAATTTTAATTTATGAATTATTTTACTTAATATTGAAATGAAAAAATTAATTTTAAATTTTATTTTAACTATTACTTTTTATCTCTCAAAAATCAATTAATTTAAAGATCCCTGACAAATAGAAGGCATCCCTTAAAATTACTTAAAATCTTCATTCAGAATATTTTTATTAAAAGGGATAGGTATTTCATATGTTATGTTAAGAATTTCTAATTTCAAAAATACAGTAGTTTGAATGCATACCCATTACATAAGGGTCAAATTGGAATCTCCTTGCGATTGTGTGCCCTACCACGTATAAGTAAGCATACGCGGCTGCTTGAATCAAACCGACCCATGATAACAATCCAACGAAGAGCCGTCGAGTTGCATATTTTGCTAATTTCGGACATCGTAATTGTGCACAACCACAATCGATCGATTGGCTTGGTATCGGATTGGCTGGTCCTGCTAAACCACCTTCCACTTCCGATCTCACCACTTCTTGAAGACGTATAGTCATTCCGTTCGAATGAATTATAATTTTACAATTCTACTGCAAAAAGATATATTTTTTATGTTTCAAAAACAAACTGGATTATTTTACCATGTAAGATCCTCAACAAATTAAAAGAAAAAATTAGAAAAATTCTAAGATACCTATAAAAAGCGTCAATGGTTTAAAATATTTGTTAAATAAAAATAAAAATTCCAATTTTAAGAGAAGCTAAATTTTAATTGTATCATCAGTGACTTCGAAATTAAAATATTCTAATTATGGTACCTATTCATTTTTCAATCTTGTAATCAAAATTCAACCTACAATAACATACATCAATAATAACTAATGTCTAAACAATAAATGTTCTAATTAAATTTACTTTTCAGGTATAACAAATATCAATTGGGTAATTAAGGACGTGTTACATGAATCTAGATTATGTGTCATCATGAATCACCTGCTGACGTTTTTAGTTCCCAGAACACATATCAATAATCACCAACCCAATATATATTAATTCAATATTTATCAATTATTAATTGAACACCAGAACACCCATTCACGTTTGTTAACAGTTTCATTGAGTCTCATTAAAATTATTTCACAAATAAGTTAATTAATTAACAGTTCGGTTTATACACACTACCGAATACATAAACTTTTGCACCGGTGTCAATATAGTCATCAAAATTAACGTAAGATCACATTATGACACAATATTTGTTCAATTAATTATGGCACCTTTTATCGTTTCAGAAAAAAAAAAAAATGAAGAAAACGACACGGCAGAGCAAATCGACTAAAGCGGAGTCACAGGTGAGGCACTTTTAGTCGACGAACTCATACTTGTTATCTGGTTACAGATACGCTGCTCAGATATCTTTCGATAAAGAATGTAATATACGCATGTGCTACGATAGGATACGTATACCTTCATATGAAAAATGAAAAGGGAAATGTATATCCGTTAGTTACATGTGTCGAACACCGAATGATTATCGCTTACTCATGAATGAGAACCATTGATGATAGAAATAAAAGAGGTAAGTCATGCTGTATTGATTATAATTTAGAATATCAGTGACGATTTGGAAATGATAAAATGCCAAAAAGTAAAATGGTTTATTGTAATGATATATGTAATGGTAAGATTGGATCATTTTACTCTGTTTCAAATATTAAAATTTTATTTATTTGGTATATAAGGGATTTAACTGCAGGGTCAACGCTCTTGGGTAATTAGGCTCCAGCCTTACCTGCGAAATTATCAAAGTCGTCAAGCCAAGTTGGAATCAAAAATTTCAAAATTACAAAACTTCTGATCTTTTAGATTCCAGAATTTCAAAATTTCCAAGAGACCTAGCCCACTCTAAAAGAAGGGTTCAGGTTACACGAATGTCTAAAATAAGAGAATCTAATCTTAAAATATTACAAACTACAACTAATTTTGTATGAAATTAAGTACAACTAATTTTCAGGTGAGAAGAGAAAATTTCACGATAGGGTCCAATTTCGAAAATGACACAGACTGGTATCTCTCAAGCTCGGTGAAGGTCTAATGCTTCGAAAAAGGAGTTAGCACGTTTAAGCACACTTAAGTCACCGCCATAAGAAAATGACGAATGCCAATTAGCATATGAAAAGCTTTCCCTGTTCGCCAGTTCGCTCGGACGAGCGTGGCTGCTATCTTCGTCGAGGGCAGCTCCTTTCTCCGGCACGCTTGGCAGGGCGATCACGTTTTTGAATATTAAGGGCAGGATTACACCGAGGGCTTAGCGCGCGAAATTTAGTCCGGCGGAGCCAGAAACGAAAAGAAATCACCCTTAAGACCCGAGCGTAACGAAGGAACAAGGAGACACAAGGAAGTCGGTGAGAGAACTAGCTATAGGGATGTTTGGCTTCTTTGGCCTTTTTCAAGGTCCTCCTCGCTAACGGCATGCATCATCTTCTTAACCAATCATACTGGCTCGTAATGATAAATGAATAAGCGTGCCAGGGTAGCGGATAGGTAATACTCTGAAGAAAAATGAGTCAGAAGATTTAGTGTAACTTTGCTGGTTTGATGGAGGTTAAAAGACAAGGTATGAAGGGACGATGGAAATTGAATGAATAATGAAAAATTTGTTAAATTATGATAGTAATAACTATTTCAAGTCGTAAAAACTACAAAATGAAAGCTTGGAATTTGAAATTTGAAAATTAATATTATAATTCATTGACAATTAAAGATTAATTAATTCTTTTTCCCATTTCAGATTGGAGTGTTTAAAAAATTATGAAGATTATAATAAGAAAGTTGTTAGGCATCAGAGGTTCTGGAGTCAAATTTGGAAAGTATTACTTTTTTGTCCTAACGATAGATATACAAGATGGTTATGATAAACAGGATACCCAGTATATTTGAAGCATCGATGGCCTGTGAAAGAGGTACAGATGAAGTACTATAACCGAAATACAGAAATGTATCTGTACACGTATGTATGTACATCTATAGATATTTCGTATAGAACGATGCAGGCTTTCCATTAGCAGAGTAAGTGACCAACGCTCGCATTTTCTTTGATGTCAGTTAATTTACTAATAACATCGTTCCACGGGTACTCTCCGTCCACCCTCTAAATATTTGTATCACCAACATATCGACTTGTTCTCGTGTAATTAAGCTACATTATTATTTGAGTGGAAGGAACCCAGGGAAAAAGACCCGTCGTGAGCAAACCCAAACTCGTCCCAAAATGAACTTTCTATCAACGGTGCCTGCTAAACTGCTTCAGATGAGTTTACACTCAACCTAATGCAAAACGGATAGCTCTATGTGTGTGTGATCAGAAATTTATTGATACAAAATTCGAAGGTATAATAACATTTTAATTGATATTTTTTAGATAGTAATTAATATAGATAGAATTTAAAATAATAGGATTATCAGATAGACCTTTTATATAATTTTATATTTGAATATCTTCCCACGCTTTTATGAATTCAAAGTACTTTTGAATTTATAAAAAAATAATCTTTCTTTTAATTGTTATGAAAGACGATGATGTTATTGAGAGAATAAAAGGCGAAGGAGTTTGTTCAATGATTTTACAACGTTTTCACGAGCATCTAACCGAGAATTTTCTGAAAGCATAATCTCAGACGATTAGTGGAAGATAAAAAAAAAAGAAAGAAGAAACGCTGTCGCGGAGGGTTGAAAATCACGAACGACCTTCTTACCGCGTGGAGAGGGAGAGGGCTAAAGGAAGGGAGGTCGGTTCGGCGATCTTAGCAGAGGATTACGTAGAATTAAGTCCTGAACGGGGGCGTGCCCCCGTAACACTTAATTTTTCCCCCGATTTTTTAATCTCTCGGTAAATATCGTCCCACTCTGTCCCCCTTACCCCAGTCAGTCGGCCGTCCACGTCTTCTCTGCTCTCTCTTACCATCGTCAAAGGAGAACCCATTTAAAAACCTCATCAATGCTTAAGCCCCCGCGCTACCATAGGAACTAATCCCTCCTATTTTAACGCAGAACTAAGGTGAGAGAAGGAACCAGCCAGGAAAGAACGAGAGGAGCAACGGTGCTCGCTTTTAAAGGTAAGACTCCGCCTTTATTAGTAGATACAACAGTTTTATTTCCACCGAAAAAGGTAAAGGAGAGAGAGAAGAAGGGGAAAAAAGGGATACCCCGCGAAACAAGTCTCCTTTCATTTCTTTCTTTCTTTCATCCTCCTTCTTACTCTTCGGTCTCGAACCAAACGGCCTCCGACTTTTCAGACACGCCTAATTGGCAGTCTCTGTTTAGCTGAACAAAAAATGGTAACGCGTGTTAATAGAATAAATAGAGAAAATAAAAAATGAATTTTTAATCGTTACCAATTATTAACCCTCGAACGTCTGGACACTCGTGATCCAAATGCATACTATACCTTGGCGAAAAAGTAGTGGGTCAGGGAGCGTACAAGTGGCGCCCGAAAAAGTGAATAGAAAGTGGACAAAAGCGAAGTCAGCCACCGTGGGGTTTTAGTCGGTAGGAATTTGACACTCCCCCGCCATTCTTCCCCAGGTAAAAATGATAGCAAAGGAGAGTGTAAAATTAAATTTCAATTGTCACTGCCAGATTGATCCACTGTCCCATTTTAATTAATTTAAAAAATATATATTGAAAGCTACTTTTAATCTTTGCTCAGTGTCCCATATTTTCCGATTGAAAATAAAGTAATTGTTTAAGTACAGCACGATACACGAATATGGGAAACGTTTCAACATTTCATCCCCTGCAATGTATTTCTCCCTGGTGTTCATCGCGTACCAACCAGACGAATAACTGTTGTTTTTTGTGTAACCGTAATATATTTATTGAAATTACAATTTTTCACAAGAGTGTCGAAGCTTTGGCCGAGCTCATGATGCACGTACCGAAACAAGCCCGACTCGCGGACTGTAATACGCTTTAAACTGTTAATAGAGAGTATCGTGAAGGGTGTTTGGCTGCGGTTGAATCTCAAGTGTTGGGCTAACATTCATGATGAAATTAATCTGTAGCGGTCGATCCTGGGGGGAGGGACATGGGGGTGTAGTCGTCGGTTAAAAAGCTTCTGGCTTTCGTCGATGGACCGTCCATCCCCTATCTCGTTGACCTCGACCCTTTCACGGGATTCATTCAAATACGGATTCGATTGTCGCCGCTCTGTTCACGTGCCCGAATGTCCGTCTGAAACTTCGACTTTGACCGTCGGTGGCCATTTCCGAGAAGAGTGCCACGTGTGCCAATATGTGATTAATTATATTCTATTACTTTGCGATATCCCGTTGAGGATCCTCCAGTTTATTAATGTAGTTTGAGTAGTTATGAGAATGACAAACATTATTTATTTTTAAATATAAAAAAGAACTATATGTTCTAGGTGGAGAAAAATTGATTTATGAGTATATGGTGTATTTTTCGATCAAAGTATAATAAAATTGTATAGTATTACAAAGAACAGATCTCGTATAAATTGTTGAATATAACAATAGCCTGTTTAAAACGATTCATTCATTAAGATTCAAAGTATAATAACCTCTGCTTCTTTCTTTTTTTTTCAGGAAAATGCGAAACAAGGCTTCCCAAAGCGCTGATGAGATAACGGTCGTCAACCTAACGAAACCCTGATGAGGGTGAAAGACGAGTGCTTAACATGACAATGGCCACTCAGGGAAATTCACACCGCTTGCCTGCCATGTATTCCTATCAGAGCCGATGCAAAGCAGGATTGCGACCAAGAATTACCAGTCTCTTACAAAATACGAACCCTGATAAATCGTTCTTTGCTTCATATTTTTTCCCGGTGAACTAAATCAATTTTTCAGCTACGTGCTCCACGAATATTTTTCCAAATAATTTTAAGTACGATATACTGAAACGAGAAAATAATTTTTGATCCACCGTGTACAATTATAATAAATACCATTCAGTATTGAAAGTTTCCTACCACAAACGAGTTATACACATTCCAGCAGAAACATTGAACTTTGAAAAATAAGTATTTGTAAACAGACGTCTAAGGGAGCAGTCAGAATAAATTAACGAGGCGGTACTCCGGAGAAAAAGCAGCGCCAAGTTTGTCTTTGCTAATTTTCTCTTAAATAAGACAAAAAAAAAAAAGAAAGATTGCCGTACAAATAAATAAAATCAAAGGGAAGTCTCCCACGAACCCCTTCGGTCTATCCTCGTATAAAAAAAAGAAACAGGGGATGTATCGTCTCCATCACCCTCTTTGATTTTTTCCAAATAAGAGTAAGAGTTTTATGAATCAACATACACAGATCAAAAGAGGAGTTTCTGATAATTGGTGGAAATCTTTTCCACTTTTCTCGACTTGCCACAAAGAAAGCAAACCCTCGTTTGAGGATTATACATATTTCACGGTGGCAGATATGAGAAAAACATGGCATATTTATTTTCTACCTTTCGAAGCAGTCACAGTTCTAAGAGGTAGCGGTTTTACTGGTGTGCGAGAGAGGGGTTTCATGCAGTCTGGTATCGACAAGGGGTTGGTTTAGGGGGGTTGGTCGTCGACACTCCTACAATTCAAGCAGACGAAGGGGGCGACCACCACCGGATGTCTTTGCTTTACGCTTTACTTTTATTTATCACCGTGAAAGACGGAATTCATGGTGGCGTCGAGCTACCGTCGCAGACTTTTCATGAAAGAGGAAAAAAGTAGAAGGATCCCCATCCACGTTCGCGCTAAACGATCCTCCGTAATTTCTTGAGTGGAACCGTTGCTTCTTTCCGTTTATCATTTGCTTCTCGGACCACCTTGCACCCTAACGAATTCGCTTAGAAATAAAACAGTTTCATACAAATTAGAAATTTGTGTATCTCAAAGTTTCTATTAATTATAATTCTAAATTTCTTTGAGTTTAAATTGGGTTCCCGAACAATTTCTGCTCCTCTTAAATCCCATCACTAATTGTACGCAGCTACTCTACTTCATATGATTGCAATAAGTCTACCTCTAAAAAATCATGGCACTCGTTCCACGGAGCACCCTATATATTGCCAGATTACAAGATTTCTATACGTAAGGTCGGACAGTGTATTGGTCGATCTTAGGAAGGGTTGAAAGCCTGCTTAATTTTGGTACGTAGATTCGAAAGAAAAGAAGGAACGGACGAAGGAAGGGGTTAACTTCTAATTGTTTTGTTAAATGACGCGCGAGTAAGAATCCCTGGGAGGACTTAAGCCCGAAAGCGAGCGCCAGCGGTGGTTTCAGTTCATTCCGTCTTCTGTCGCTCTTCCTGTTTTCTTTCTTCTCTCTGTTCCACCGATTCTTCCTCTCCTCTTCAGCCATCGTCCCTGTACCACCTGAATTCTTAGCTTTATTCTCTTCTAAGACTCTCTCTTAATTTCTTATTTCTCCCTCCACCGATCCGGCGATCCGGCGCTGCGTACTATCTTATCTTTCGCAATTTATACCCGAGAAGAAAGAGCGAGAGCAAGAGAGGCTACTGAATGCCAGGCTTAAGCAGACAATGCTTTCAAACGGCGGCTTCGAAGACCTTTCTTTCGCATTAGATACTTTAATTCTTTAAACGTGTCTTTCCGCCGAATACCCTAGGATACCCTCTGCCACTCTTACGGCCTCCTATAAAATTCTTTCGATCGATGAAGAAGATTCACTTTTTTAAAGCATCATATTGTTCTTCGTAAACTCCCTCTGGTCTCAACACAATTGTCTTGGAAAGAATCCAGATTAACCAAAGTCATGACATTTATCACGAGGAGAAACTGTGGATAATTATTTTTATGATTTCTTTTTATTAGGGTGAATATACTTGAACCCTTTCACTTTATACATTCGCTTATTAAAATACACATATAAGTTAATATATAAATATAAATACAATTATATTATTTTTTGTAATTTTATTGTCAATAAGATATTTCTCACTGCAGGAGCAGCAAGAGAAGGTTCATTTAACCCATCTCTCAATACTAAATATGATGGCTTCGCCACCAACACCGGTGGGGTCATCGGGGTTGCTGGCGTCAGGAGTGGGGGCTCCTGGTACCTTTGCACGCGGCCCGACAAGTCGGTACTGGGTGCGACCCCCAGTATCGGCCACACTGTAGACAACAGAGGGAGGTCTCAGTTTGGACCTCCCTCGAAATGGGCATCTGTATGCCAGGCGTGGAGGGCTCCGGAGAAATATACATAAGGTCCCAGAGCCCTCCTTTAGCGCCACTGTCGGTCGCCGTGGGGTTTTAGTCAGTAGGAATCTGACACTCCCCTACCGCCCTCCTCCAGGGGACGGTGGGGGGTCTTATGCAAGATTTCCCCACGTTAAAAAAAAAAAAAAAAATATGTACAGCCAAGTAAAGGCAAATAAAGGTAAGTAGCCAGAGAATTTGAGCTTCTCGTGACGCCGCAACAATGTTGCAAAACGCGCAACACCGGCCCCGCGATTTGCAACATTGTTGCGCCCGAAAGATCAAGTGCATCACAAGCTGCGAAAATTCTGTGAGGCACTTGCTCGCCGCGCGCCAACAATGTTGCAAAACGTGAGGCCAAGATTGCGCGTCCGCTGCAATGTTGCAAATCAAAGACGACACCGGCGAGATCGCAACAATGTCGCGACCACGAAACCGCGGCCTCACGTTTTGCAGCAATGTTGCGCCCGGAATATCAAGTGCATCACAAGATGCGAAAATTCTGTGAGGCAATTGCTCGCCGCGCGCCAACAATGTTGCAAAACGTGAGGCCGCGATTGCGCGTCCGCTGCAATGTTGCAAATCTAAGACGACACCGGCGAGATCGCAACAATGTCGCGACCACGAAACCGCGGCCTCACGTTTTGCAGCAATGTCGCGCCCGGAATATCAAGTGCATCACAAGATGCGAAAATTCTGTGAGGCAAATGCTCGCCGCGCGCCAACAATGTTGCAAAACGTGAGGCCGCGATTGCGCGCTCGCAACAATGTTGCTATCTTAGGAGATTACTTACCCCTTTACTTACCTTTGCTCGAATCAGTTTTTATATATAAATTAGATATACACTCCTGGTATCAGGATCACAGAATATGCAAGAATGCATCTGGTTTTTTTTTTTTTTTTTTTTTTACGTGGTGGAAATCTTCTAAAAGACACCCGTCGCACCCTCGGGGGAGGGACGATGGATAGTGTGGGATTTTTACCCACTAAAACCACCACGGTGACCTTTACCGACGTTGCAGGGAGGCTCTGGGACCTTAAATATAACGCCCGATCCTCCCACGTCTTGAGCGCTTGGACTTCTTCCCGGGGGAGGTCTATAGTTCGCCGCCCCCTTAATTGCCATCTTCTTGGCCGATATCGGAGGTCACACCCGGTATCGGCCTCTCCTCGGAGTCGCGTGCAATGACGCCCAGCGCCCCCGCTCTGGACCCCTGCGACTCCAGGAGGCCCTGTGTTTCTTCGTTCTGGCGGGGTCACCAAATGCTTGCTGGGGAAGGGCTGACTTGCTTAAACCAGATTTCTCGTTTTGCAACATTGTTGCACGAATTATTGCAGGGATATAAGAGGTGTAAGATGCACTTAATATAATATAATATAAACTAACAAAAATATGAAAACTCAGTAACTTAGACAAATCGTTACACAGTCAAGTTACATAAACCAGTCCCATAAAACAAGGCTTAGGTGGTAACTGCTTCTTTAATTATATTTTCTATTACAAATTTTACAATTTGTCGAACTGGACATTTAGTAGTTATCCCACAGAACAGCTGGATGACTATCCCTAAAAAAAGTCACCATATTTAGCCATTAACATTCCTATATAAAAGGAGTTGATGATTTGTACAGTGAGAAATTACAAAGAATTTTAATGTATGGTTGTGTTTCAACAAACACTTCCGATTCTATGATCCGATAGTGTTTCGTAGGAATACCGGGCAGTGTAAACCACCATAATTATTCGATACCTCTTGACACACCTAATTGGATAACTTGGTTGGTAAATGGTACCGGAAGAGAACAAGATGGAGAGGATAGGAAGAAGAAGTCGTACGGTAAGGGGTAGAGGAGGAAAGAGACGATACTGACCGTCGATTTCTACAGACCACCGTGGACCAACCATCGGCTCGTAATGGCCACTTTGAGGGCCCGCCATAAGCTTTCCCAAAGAGACGAACCCTTGCTCTAAGTGGTCTTACACCGACGTTTCGACGAGGTAGATACTTACTTTGCCTATCTGCAATATGACCTAACCTTTTGCCCTCGTCCTTCTATCCTCCTCCCTTTCCCGATCCTTCTCTAGCTTAAGTTTACCTTTCTCTTCTGCCCCCTTTTGATTTTCTCTCTCATCCCTCCCTTAGCCTGGACGTTTAATTGATCGAATATCAATTTCTACCTCTTCAAACGTTCGGAAATTCTCAATCAGACGCTGTCTCATAAACTTCCAAAAAAACAACCGAAACATATAAAAAGTTACATTGGGTTTAGAAACTATTAGACCGATAAATTAATTTGCGACCTTTTTACCTGTATACTTTGTTTTTAAAATTTTTCTAATTCTACCTTGGAGGAATTACAAATTTCTTTAGTTGAAAGTTGCAAAAGAGTTCTATGTTAGGTTTATCCTAGATTTTCCCAAGGTGTTAAGGTAGATTCTCTAGATCCTCCCAAGAGTAAGCTCAAATTTTAGAAAAAATAGAATTTGTTACTTGAAGAATCATTAACAAAAATTTATAGAATCCAATGATGTTTATTTTTATCAAGCAAATCATTTTTCTAAACAAATATGGCGGTCTAATAATTAAAATTACGAATCCTAATAAAAATCTCCATTTCACAATTTACATTTTTCTATTAAGAAGAACAAAGTTATGAAATCTACTTCCAAATTGAAATATCTCTTTAACATCAAATTAATATTATTTAATAGAAATCGGAAATTGGAAATGGGAGATGATGGTAGTACTCATAAGACTGCTATTCACCCACGTGTATGCACCATATACATGGTGTACGAAATACACATAGAATCTGACAATTTTAATATTGTGAGAACCAAATGATATAGGGGTAATCGACGATGGGGGGCGCGAGGGGAGTGGGCACAGGGTAGGAAGGTAGAAGAGCAGAAGTACCATCGAAACAGGGGTTTCAGAGGCTAAATGGAGGCACTGCAGAAGCAAGGGTTAACTCAATAGAGCTGTAAGTGAATTACTTATCGCGTACACCCTGTATACAGACTAGATGCGTTTAGCTATAGGTCACGGATACTCACGGACGAGCCAGAGTTTCGTCGACAAGAATAAACACGCGTAACATTTTTTCCCTAACCGATTCGTTTTACCTTTGTTTTCTTTTTAAGCCCTATCGGGCCAACGTTAATCCGATTAAAGCCAATTGCATTACAAAACGTTGCTTTGAAGTTTTTAACTTTTTTTTTGCGGGAGTATTTCTTTGACAAAAGTTAACATCGTTTCGGCACGTTAATAACAAAAATGATTTTTGAGGAGGAATATACGCTGGGCAGAAAAATTTCATTACTGATACACAAAAATTGATTCGATGACTTAAAAGAATTTTGAAAATTCCACAAAAAGTCACGAGAGATGAAGTTTCGTAGATAGAGTAGAGACACGATTTCGGTAAACGAGAAATTGAAGAAAACCAAATTCCAAGGGGTTATGCCCTTCGAGAAGCGTAGCGAGGTCTTCGAGTACTGTGATCTTTGATGGACGCCTGGTTGCTCAAGAAAATTCAGTTAGTCCGCAGCTTTGTGTCCTGTTGCGAGACGAGGGTTGGAGGGGTGATAGTGCTCGGACGGATGTCTCTGCTTCGAACTTAATTAGCCGTCGCAGCCTTAATTACCGCCTGATATTGCTCCGGCACAATTAACGCAATTAACCGGAGAAAGTGTTGCGCATCGTCTTTTCTTTCGAACATCAGCGACTTCGCTCGTTTGTTATTCATCGAAGTCTTACTTACACCCCTTACATCGAAATGAAACAATTATAAATGATGAATCAATTGATTTCTTTCTAGTTGACAGACAAACATTTTACAGAAATTTTTTAAATAATAATTTTGAATTATTTTATTATATTCTATTGTGATTCGAATAATTTTTTTATTTTTACCTTTAATATTCTTCAGATTTTTATTTTTATTACATGAAATAGAAAATGGATAAAATGGAAAATGTTGGAAATGAAATGATACAAAAAGACTGAGCGAAAAGTGGAAGGACCGAAAGGGGGATAGGGTGAGTGGAGGTAGCTCGCATAATATACTCATCGCGGCATAATAATTCAGAAATTTGCATATACGCGGGCTAACTCCTCAAGTAGGTTATCTATGCTGAAAGTTTTCTTCGTGATATATAACGCATCCATGGCGGAGTAACCGGGGAGAGAAGCCGCGTCTGCATCGCCTTACGTCCACGTCGTTGAGGGGGTTAAAGGCAAGGTCCTGGAAAAGCGAACTTGCCTAACTAGGCGCAAATAGAGTGGAATATACGCTGTGCCAACGGGACGTTATCTTTTCGAATTAGAATTACCAGCAACGTGCCTCCTTCCTTTTGCCTTAAAGCTGCCTTTTATGAGAAATTTATGTATGAGTTTTATTTATGAGGCAAAAAAGAGTAATTAAAGTGTAGTCTTACTTTCTTATCTTATGCATTTACTGTCTGTACTTAAACGTACTATGTTGTATTCGCTTAATTAGAAATATTCCTATTAAATGTTTGAAATTATGAATAAGTGTTTTTCTTTCCCAAAATTTTTAACTCCGTCAGCTTTGAATAGTTTACGATTATCGTTTAAGCAGCTTGATGTGGAGTACCGCACGAGCAAACTCCATTCATATAATTTACACCATTAAATCTCTGCCAGACGCACTTCAATAACGCAAAGGGACATCGTCGATGTCCTGCGTTGGTAAGTTCTCCCTCTGTCCAAATTTCAAAACCTCGCATTAACCTTTGAGTCGATTGTCAGTGGCATGCGCGTCCTGTCGACTTTCGTCGTTGGACAGTTTCCTGGCGATATTTTACAGATCATATTTCCTCGATACTCCTACACGAATCCCCTGTTTCCCCTATTACGGTGTATTATAACTACAGATTTTCGGCAAACTACGAAATATACCTATCCGTCACCGCTCCGCTCCTCGCCTCCTCTCATCGTTTGTACTCTCGGAAACGTTTTCACCCTCAAAGGACCCAACCGTACGACGTAGTCAGAGGATTACGACGTACAACTCTACATCGAATTAGAATTTAGTGACACGACGATGAGTATGTATACGACGAGTTTATTGAATGAAGCTGTATTAAATTCGCTATCATTTCCATCCGACAAGGAGATAAAGGAACTCGGGGAAAGAGGATAGGAGCTGGTTATGGATAGATCAACTTATACTCTTCCTAGCATATGAAATGTAGAATTTTGAAATACCGAAAGACTACACAATTTTTTTATTAATCTAGAAAGACTGAATCTCATACGTAACAATTCATTTCTAATGCTTTAATTAATTCTTCAAAAATTCTTTGAAAATATACTATTCACACTCGAATATTATGTTTAGAATTTTTAGATTGGATTTTTTTTTATTTAACTTTATTAATAATAAGACGACGCTGTACTTATATTAATAATTATTAAATTTCAAGCACATTAATAATCTTTTATTAAGATTTTTCTACTTCTTATATTTCTGTATAATATGTAAGAGAAGTTCTGTGTTCGTTCGAGCGAGAAAAAAGGTCTTGCACCGATGACACGAAGCATTTTCCACGAGCTTTCATGGTGTTCCGTTCCCAGAGAAGATCCTTTTTACACACTCGGAGACGCGACCGCTTTTATGTGAGTTAACGCAACGACGCTCGTAGATCCATAACGTAACCCCTCCGACCCTCGTAAACCTGAATTTATTAACACTTCGAACGACGGGAGAGATTTGCTAAATGGTTTTCAATTTGTATCTTAACGCTTCCAGACCACATGCTCGACGGATCTCGCGGCGTGTACCGTATGTAAGTTCGCCGAAAGAGTGTATATTTCATGTTCTTATTTCAGATTCTATTTCAGACAGTTTTTCTTTATTGCTCGTATCTCCAGATACGTCTACGAAATTTAAATTCGACGGCTGCCGCCATTTTTATTGCCCCTTCTGGTAATTGAACCAGGGAGAAAACAGATCAGTTTGATATTGAAGATATGTACGCTTTTGATTTGTTTAAAACGATAGGAAATATTTAGCGATAAGGGATGTTGTTTAAGTGGGATGTATTGATTTTGATAAAACTTTGGTATGGTGTATTAGGAATAAATTAATTATTTTAAATTTCGTTACTGTTTCTCAATTACTATCTTAAATTTAATTATTCATAATTACTATTTCTTAATTACTACTTTAAATTTTAGTAGCATTTGAAATTAGTAAAACCTATACCTTCAGATTTTTTATTTTTTATAATTTTCGTCTGGTATTTTTAGCTTCTTTTATTTCTTCATTTTAGAAACATTATTATTTATCAATTTTCCGGCTGTTTCTGTTATATTCCTTTAGCATGGCATCTATTTCAAACATTCCGCAGAAGTACTTATCTGGTTGCATACATTAAGGAACCCAGTTCAGTTTCTATCTTTAACACCCGATTCTTTACCAGTCGCATTCATTACCCTTCCTCATCTCTTCCCTTATATCATTCTGCTTTCCTATTTCATTTAAATCTTTACGAAATGAAAATTTTACAATTCCCCCCTCAAATTATATTAAAAAGCTACATGAATCTCCTAAAAATTGCACAAGAATAAGAAACGTAAGACGGTCGTTAGGAAGAAGCAAGGATATTCCGGATGCATCGCGTGGAGCGCTCGTAATTTCCCGGGTAAGCTTCGGCAAATTAGCTCCGGGCATACGTTACCCTCGCCTTACTCGTCCCTTTCGGTTTCTTCCCCCACTCCCACTATCTGTCTCTCCCACCAATCACTTCAAAAATCTCGAATCTCCTGAAAGCTCGCTAGCCATCGTTCCACGGTTTTTCCCAATGACAGCGTGTGTCCAAACACGCGTACAAGCGTGTACATTATCTTCCTGTTTCTACACCGAGACCGGGGCACAGATATAGAGAAAGAAGCCGAGGAAAGGAGAAAGCTCGTGTCGCTTTTGGTAAAGCTACAGGAGGAAAGAAGGATAGCTCCCGTTCGTATCAGGGGGGTGGCTTCCAGGAGGAAGTACCCTCCTGCACGGAGGGTTGAGAGGGACGGTGTGTTCGTCGGTTCGATGCGAAAGCTACTCGGCGGAAGGCGTGAGTGGCAAAAGCTCCGCCTGCAAGCTTCGTTGGAACACGCCCCGATGGCGTAGCTTTACCACCCACCGTGGTGATTCTGGAAAACAGTCGGACCAGACCGTGTCACCGTTCAGACTTCGACCAGTAAACCCCTCTCCGTGGGTTCAACGAGACCTCCTAGTCCTTCCATCCCGTGATCCATCCCCCTTTCTATCTCTTTTTTTCCTCTCCCACCCTTAACCTACCTTCTCTCCTTTCGGTCTCCGCCACCCTTCCATAGCTCGAACTTCGGTCCACTTTGCACACAGATTGCATGCCCGGCATTCGCGGATGCAATCATTACACCCTTCTCTTCCTTTTTTACAAGGATGACGATGCGTATAGAACAGTCGGATCGGTTGGTTCGTGCATGCAAGTGGGTACACGTGTGCCGTCTCGTTTGAATGGGGATGGCTGGAAGAGTGCATCGTGCGGGGATGAGGATGCGGCAGGGAAGTTTTGAGGTAAAGCCTGCTGGATGCTTTATTGGCTTCAGCGTTCCGATAAGGATGGGTTACCATGGGAAATAGGAATATACCGTACACCGACGTGAAACTGGATTTCTAATTGACAGAGAACGGATACCTTATTTTGGGGCTGGATTCGAACTTGAGGGTCATCGTGGTTCTGTCTTTAAGAGGACTAGACAGTTAAATAATAGAATTTTGTTAGTTTTTTGTTTTCTGAAAATGTTATTTCTTTATAATATAATAGTTTTATCCATATGGTTTATGTTGAAATTTTGGAAAATTAGTAAAAGTTCTATTTAATTTTATAAATGAACAAATGCAGACGTAGAAACATTTTATTAATCTTCCAAAAATTATTACTTGAGATAAATATTACTAATGACTATAGAATGTAAAAAAAAACAGTTGCAATCAAAATTATCTCTTCAGGCAATAATTACTAATTTGACGGAATGGAAAATGTATTCGACCATAAATAGTATAAATCAACTTAAAGAATACCAAAAGTTTAAATTGACACTTTATATATGTATTATTCATTCTCCTTGTTATTTAACTGTTTAAAATAAAATATTGTAAAAATGCACAGAATTTTTAACACGTGTCACAAAAATCCATACCATCGTCTCAGCTCGTCCTTTCGACATCTACAATCGGATTTGAGAAGTGTAGAATGTTGTATCGCTGAACGAAATCTCCCGATTTTTCCAATCTGTCACGAGGAATTTGCCCGGAAGAAGATTTTCGGCGACTTAAGCTGATGTATGGTAAGCATCGCGTATTTCCGTTGTTTCCAGCTAAAACAAGCATGTTTGCAGCAAAATGAATGGTAACATAAAAACTTCAAACAAAATTGTGTAAATATATCCTTTGTGCACTGACCTAAAATGAGAATTTTTAATAAAATTTGTATGAAATGTACTGAAGGAAAAGGTACTTGAATGAGTATAACAGTATTCTGAACAGTGCACAAGGGTTAAAGTAACAAATTTTATTTGTTTTAAACAGCTGAGAGATAATCAATAAAAACAGCATAGATAATGAATAATTAATTTACAAGATTTTAATTATAGAATCGTGATTGTTATCACATACACAGTGATGAATTTTTGATTGAAATGTGCCTTTAGTGAAAGGGGTTAAGTAATAATCTAATTTAATCGAATAATTATTATTTTTCTTCTTTTCTATTCTATTTCCAACTTATTTTCAATTTAATTGCATCCAACATCGATTTGTCCAGTGTTAAATGATCCAATGATTCATCGTTCAAGTGTTAATGGAAATTTCTGGTAAGCCGAAAATAAATTATGCAAAAAATAGAAATTGCGAATATACGTACACGGTTTTCGTGGTAATAGAGAATGTTGAATGGCAGATGTCACGTGAATAATGGATTAGCTGACGTGCACTCCCCTTAATCCTGGGATTATCTAGTCTAATACCTTAACAGTATCGGGACTCGGTCGAGATTATGTTGACCGATCAGACTGATTAGCTTCTTTCGAGTCGCATAAATCGATATCAATAAGTTTGATCGAAATCTTGATTTAAATGATTTTTTACCGGTTCGTTTAAGCGAATATAAAGCACGGTAACGTGACATTCACATTCAACACGTCATTTGATAACTGGAACACCTTCGTAAATGAAAGCAGAAATAACAACGAATTTAAATAATGAACAAGAAACTGTATAGTTGAGCCAGTTGAAAACGACAACCATTATTACATAGTTTATACAGCGGAAACCGGAACTGATATGAAGCATCACGACAGATATAATCAACCTGTTAATATATCGTGTGGACTGTTACAAATGTTGGCCAAGTGTCATTGATTCATTTTCGAACCATTATTAGGTCACCCTAAAATATGTGATTGTTACTTCGGAGGTGTTGAAAGTCAATTGTAGAAAGTTTCTAAATTTTTGGAATACGTGTAATAAAGATTTAAAAAATGTATGATCTTTAAGTTCTGTTTATCAAAAGAACCCATACAGCATTAGTTCAGAGAGAATTTCTAAAGTAGATAATTATTTACTATGTATTATGATTTCATTCAACATTGTTTTTTATAAAAATGCAATTAAATTTCTTTCAGTGGTACACACAACTTGTTTTATAATTTTAGGATATGTCACTGGAAAACAAATTTCAATTTTTTCTAATATTATAAAAAGCAATAATTACCCTTGATAGCATTTCTTTAATTAATCAAAGTTTGAAGCGTCGGAATAGTATTATTCAACAAATGACAAATTATATATTTTTTAAAATTATATGTGCTGTAGGGTTGATAAAATATTTCACCTTAAAATGTGCAAGAAACAATTCTTCTCTTAACAGAAATGTTCATTATTTTAAAATGAACAATATTGCATTTGTACATCGTTCCTTTTTGTATATACTTCATGTAGAGAAGAAATGAATTAGGACATTTTTATTAATTAAATGTACAAATAATTGATTAAAACGTCAAGTTCATATCTATACACATTATCGATAAATATACTAAAATATTCAAAGTTATTTTCAAGGAGTTTATTACTATTTTTTCAAACATTGATTCATAAAACATAGGAGAGATGGAATGTGTATCACGAGTGAATATTCAGTAACCAGCTTTAATTACACTTTAATTTACCTAAAGATCAAAGGACCAGTATTGATACAAAAGTGGAACATTCGTGATCCTCTGCAATAATTATGCATTCGTAAAATATTTTCATTTGAACATAACACGAATAAAAATATCGTCATAAGAAACTCAAAATTCTTATAAGAGGTTTTAATTCTTTCGTGACTAATCCTCGGAAGGCGGACTATGGAGAAAACTGCAATTTTAATTTACTAAAATTTATCTTTATATACTAAAATTTACACTGTTCCTTTAAGAATTATTCTTTCGAAATATGAAGCTCTTTCATAATTTTCGTTTAGTAAAGATACAATAATCAAAAATTTCTACTATTACCTCTAGAACACTAAAGAGGAAATTCGTAGAGCTCATAAACGAGAAAACATTGAAAATTCGTTTGTCCAAAAAGAATGATTTACTTTCAGATTATCGCTGAAGAAACAGTCTCAATTTATTAAAACTATTATTTATAAGAAATCATTGGGAATAAATGGTTACGTACGAGATTCCTTCCTCCCAAGATTTATTCTCCTTACTCCGGCCCCTGATCTCCGTCCACGATGGGTAGCACTGTGCAGCGTGTTGCAGATACACAGGTGCACCAGGTGCAGCGGTGTACGTGGCATCTTATCTTTAGCCACACCCCCGGAATGAAAGCGGTACCGGGCCAAGGAGGGAACAGGGGATACCGGAAAACTAGCTCCCGGACCAGAAGTGGGAGACGAGCGAGAAAGACGGAGAAACCGACCAACAGATAAGTGGAAACCGACAAGAACGAGACAAAAGATTATAGACAGACAGAGGAGTATGAAAGGGGTGATTAAAGCGAAGCGTGAAAGAAAAGAAAATAAAGAAAAATATCGGATAGACAAAGAGGAGAAGGAAAAATGAAAATAGATTGGTCGTCGAATAGATGAAGAAAGAAAATGAAGAAGTGAAAAAGAAGTAATGGATGAGCGATAGAGAAGGATAAAAGGATCAGGAAGGGGGATAGAAGAAGAAGAAAGGAGAAAGACGGGAAGCTGGAAGGATGACGAAGGTAGTTCTAGAGGGTTTGAGGGTGAACCCCATCCGCGTGAGGACCAGGATGGTCCTCGGCTGTGGGCGATGCTGGTCGCGCCGAGGTGGTGGGGTGACTACGACGGTAGGTAGGGCGTCGTAGGGGCAGAACCAGCGCCGCGACGCCTTGGCACGCACAGTCGCGCCTCGAACGCCGTCCCATGTGAACGTGTTGTTCTCGCGATTCGTGCAAATTTTTTTTCACCCCGAGCATCGTGCACGATGCTCTTCTTAATCTATTCTTAAAAATCCTATAACGGTGAATTCATACATTTTTATTTTTTATTTTTATTTTTTCGAGAAAAAAAAAATGAAAATTGAGATCAGTGTTCTTCGAATGACATTTAAATGACTGACAATTATTGGTGTGTTATCGATCGTTCCAAGTGATTCAGACACTTTTTGAAAATTGATGAAACCGACTGAAACATTTCTTCTTGAATGAAAATGTTGAATATTTGCCAGATTTTTGAGAAAAGAAAGGCTGAAGTTATCTTCGAGTGTCTTTCCTTCAGACATTTCTTCCAGTGTGTATATGTTTATTGGCAAAGTGATTTTGAATGAATAGTGAACTATGTATAAAATAGGTAAAAATGTAAGATTAGCGTGAAATCAGTTGTCGAGTCGCGTCCACGTGTGTGCAAAATCATTCTTTGCGATCTAGTCCGTAAGTGCGGCCCGTTATTGATCCGGTGATCTAATCGGTTTTACCATCCAACGATATTAATATAATTCGTTCTTAATGACCAATAACCGCGCGATAAAAGCTTCCACGGCAGTCTCTCAATTAAGACATTTGAATAAACGTACAATGATGGTAATAAATTAGAGATATAACAGGCGTTGAGTTATCGACTCGCCTGTGATTTGAATCTCGCGAAATGTATTAAAAATCAAGGTGTAAAGAATTAAAAAACAAGTAGGGATAGAAATCGGTGATAACCATCGCAAGAAACAATAAATGACAGTGTGAGATTAAAAATGACGGTGACTTTCGAGTCTCCGAATTATTGAGGAACTCTTTACGAGGGAATGGATTTTCAGAGCGCTATGGACACGTTTGTAGAGGCATGGATGGCTGCTAATACGAAACCAGACCAAATACAGGTAATTATTATTATTAATTTCTTTGAATTCATGAACAAATACATGGGCACTTGGAACTTTGTTAATGAACTTTGTCATTAAAGTTCACTTATACTTCTTAATTTTACTATTATAGAAACTAGAAAAGTATTGAAAACATTAAATGGTCTTAATTCAATAACCAGAAGCTGTAAAAACTATGAACCGTTTTATAATTATGAAATATTCTATAATAAAGGGTTAAGTAAAATTATTGAAAATAATTCT
Organism: Osmia lignaria lignaria; assembly: GCF_051020975.1. Lineage (NCBI taxonomy): Eukaryota > Metazoa > Arthropoda > Insecta > Hymenoptera > Megachilidae > Osmia > Osmia lignaria. The sequence continues at coordinate 7,457,339 of NC_135033.1, read as the reverse complement.
TTAAATTGAATATATACATTAAGAGGAATGATCATGGTAGTATGACAAGATTAGTATCCATGAGTAGCAGAAGTAACCCCTTTCTACATTACACAGCCAATTGGCCACCCTATCAGTTTCTGCCCTCTTGGGTACTTTCAACTCATCACCTAGTTAGTTTCCTGATATCAGTTTGCCCATTTTCCGTCACATCTTAGAATAGCAAGTTTGTACGAAATTAATTGTGCCTTGATAATTAATTAACATCTTCATAGCCTCCGTGACAATGAACATAATATAGTAATTCCGATTATTAATCCTTTGAAGAGCAAACTGATGTTATGTGCCACGAAATATTTTTTATTCAAATTAAATTAAATAAGAGGTGTATATGAAGTATGAAGCCATCATAATAATTTTCTTTGAATGCATATATGAGTTTATCATTCTCAAAGGGTTAAAAATTTTGATAATTAATTTTCAAATTTAAGTCTTGATTTTGTTATCATGTATTATTAGTATAATATTATCTCATTCACCATTTTTTTTCTTTTTTTTTTTGAATAAACTATTGGATACATTATGTATGAGGCGCGGCGGTCACTGGTGGCCCCAAGGGTAATCATGTTAAGCGTGAACAACGTAAGATAACAGAGACAAATTTATCCCATTGTAATTATGTTACAGAAATATTAATAATATAATAGTAATTAGAAAAATTAATTTTCCTTTATTCTTGAAAACTTATGTAAACTTTCGCTATCAGCGTCACACATATGTCCTATGGATATTATAGTATGTATAATTTTAAAAATATTGTAATACAGTGTACAAATAACTTCTAGTTAAAAATAAAGAAAAGGGATAATGGCAGTGCGTGTCATCAATAATAAAATTTTGGCATAATTAAAAAATAGTTTAGAAGTAAGTTTGAATACCTATTTTCATGTCACACTGTATATAAATTCGCCACTCTAAAATTTCAGAACGCTAAACGGGGCAGTAGTGATAGTAGAGAGGGGTTGGGAGATAATCCTTGGTAAAACCGCGGATCGTACGTGTTGCGTGGATGGACGTATATACGTTTACACGTGTACGTACGGGGGGTCACGGGTTTCTGACCACGATACGGATGTGCCCATGCCTTCTTCCTGTGCTACGACTACGTTCACATTCTGGCATTCAGTGCAATAAGACCGCATCTCCATTGATCAGTCGACCTCTTTGTTATGAGAAACTTTTAACCCTTGTGAACCGTTCAAATCTTTATCATATTCCTACCATTTGGTTCTCCAGGAATACACTCTTCCAGGACCAACTAAAAGTTAATAAATTACCTACATATAAAATGATTTATTAAAAAGTTGTTAAATATTGAATTTCTATTCCAGGTTAATAATGCAATTCATTTTTATTTCTGTCTCGAACTTTTATACACTTTTGTAAGTGTATACCTTACTTGAAGTGTTATTAATGCAATTAGTTTTCCTTACATAATGAAGAATTTTTATCATGAATTTTTTTAGGGAAGGGGGTGGTTTTAATTTGTGTTCTAATGTTGCATTGTAGGTACTATTTTCAAGGTATAATACTTTGCCTTATAATATGGTAAATAAAAAAAAGAATGAAACAGTTTTATTGAAATAATTCGTTAGCATATTTCTGCATACCTTTAATAAATTAAAAATAAAAAGGATAAAGAATAGATATTATTTTCCTAATGTCTCATATTTTATGTATATTTTTCGAAAAACAAAATCAAAGTCAATTTTAGTTACCTCTAATTTGTCCCCTAAATTTGTTACTTAGATCAGGAAGAATTTAATTTGGAAAGGAATTCAGTGGTATTATGTGGTGTTTGCCACACGTTTAAATCGACTGTTCCCCTTTTACGATTCTTTTTACGGTGTAACAAGCATGTGGTTTCCGCTGTTAAAAATTGAAGGGTAAATCCAGGAAAGGCAATTCGTACATAATAGCGGGGATCTGCGGCAAATGAATTTCAACTTTCCAGTTCTATCACATAATTACTTAGAATATAATACCGTCCCGTCAGTGTGGCGAATGTTTCGTACAGAAACGTCAAAAAGTTTGCCAAATGTTCCAATGATTAATCTTTGCTACCATCCCTTATTTCGTTTACGATATATTTTATAATTAAAGGTTTTCAATTAAACATTTCCTTTATATAAAATTCACCTGACCTTTTTAAATAGAATTTTACCTTAAGACATCAATCATTCTATAATTTACTGTGTATGATTTTCAATATATTGAAAAATGGTGTATCAAGAATATATTATTATTTTGCCCAACAAACTATAGTCAATCGTGCGTATATGTATAGTCGGAGGATAGGTTCAGGGCACGCATGGTCACGGTATTTGACCACCCCAGCTACCGGAATGATTGTAATCCATCTATCCGGCCAGTAAAGCCGATACATCAAATGTACGTTGAATTTTTCTCGGCCCTTTTTCCTGATCGTACCTTATTCTGTCTTACTGACACGCCATTGTATCGACATTCTGTATATTAAATCTTATTAACATTTATAATGGTGTTTCTATCTGGCTCTACATCGTAGATCACCATTCCAGTTTATAACGCTACTGTTGATTTATCATGATCCTTTGATGCAATGTCATGTAGATATGTGCTTTTTAATTGTTTATTCAATAAGGGGTAATTTTAAAAAATTTATACTTAACACTATTCCTATTTTTTTACAACACGAGAGTCAATCTTTGACAAATTAATTAATATGAAAAATACCTGCATAGAATTTCACAGAGCTTTCTTAAAATTTTAACAAAAATATATGAAAATCTTTGTTCTTTGATTCATTAATGTTTGATACTAAAAATGATCTAAAATGAATCGTTTCAAATGGGAATATTCCTTCCATAGAATTTCTGCTGTAAATATTTAGTAAAATTAATTAAAAATAATTTTAATTTTAATTAAAAATAGAAAGGAAGTTTTATTTTTATAAACGATGAAATTTGCACTTTTTCTAGAATAACTGAAAGAAATTGATTTACGTAACATAATCGTTAAAACGTATCAATCTGTGGATTATCTAATTCGGAAAGAGGTTCAATTATTGTACATGGATATCGGCCATCTGATATTTCGATAAGCCTGATTAGAATGTTGCACGATTAACGTTGAACTGTGGAGACGTTTAATTCCATTCTATCGATGTCCGATAAGGACAGATATTATTATTGTACATTTTGCTCGATATATTATTTAATCGTCAATCTACCGACAAAAAAAAACGATTTCAAGGTACATTGTTTTCATAATCAGTTTTAATATGTACGTGAAAAATTAAAGTCCAAGAACGAAACTTAATCACTGATTTGGAACTCGACCACATTGTAGAATAATTTGGAATATTCAGAACCAGTTTGTAACCAGTCGTCGACTTATAAACTGGTTCTTAATAAACACTGAAACATTATATTGATGAAAGAAGCCGAAACATTCGATACTTAAATTGAATTGAGTACCTCGTCTGTTAAATATATTTTTCGGCGTATGCCAAGTGCATGAAATCTACCACTTGTGTGAAAGATTGAAATGTTAATCAATAAATATCACACTTCAGTTACATTTAGAAAATTACATTTAAAAATTTTGTTTTGGTTCCTAAAGTAATATCTCTTTCTCTTTCAGGTAAGTAAGTTATAATATTTTTTTCCAATTTGCTAATAATTACTGGAAAAGAATTTGTAATGGAAAATAAATTGAAAATAAAATAATAAAAAAACTACGAAGAACCTAACTTAAAGTGGCCATTTTTTAGGCAAAGAAAATATCAAAATTTATACACGTTTAAAAGAAAGGAATAAAGATTTAAGAAAACAAAGTGGATTGCGACACGATTGGCACAGCAAATTTTTTGATATCAAGGGACATTAATTTAGAGGATTATTGAAGATGACGCAAGGAATACTCCGAAATGGACCTACATTCAATTGCCAAACACTGTAGACCGGCCATTTCTAGCTCGTTCTTACGTAAGCTTGCTAGAAAGACGCGACAGAAATCTGCCTGGAAATAAATTAATAGAATTCCTGGAAGCACTGCTGTTCGCAGGACCACTAGGAATTTTACGTTGGTAGACGATTAAGGTTATCGTCTTAACGGGAAACACCCGAACAGGAAACGTCGTCAACTCGTATCTATGTTACACCCGGTAGATAAGCTGATCTGACGATAAAACGATGTCGAACTGTTGTTCGCGATGCTGGTATTAATTCCTGATGATGTTGCATTTTGCATAAGGGAACCAAACTTATTCTTTCCTGCTTCCTTTCATTATCCTTATTTCATGTACTGATTTTACAATTTTTTTTAACGGTACTAATTATAATTCTGATAAAAAAAATCTACTAAAAAGGAAAATATTTTTATGTTATTCTTAAGTTCACTTTCAAAGATAACATTACCAGTAATTAAAAAAAGAAATAGATTAATAATTAAACGAAATACTATATAATTTCTGTTTTAATTTCTTTGTAAAGAATTTCTATATTATTATAATACTTAGAATTAGTAATATGAATATTTCAAACGGATCAGTTTGTTTTAGGAAAACTAAAAATATGATTAGATCACAGTAGAAAGGGCCATGTGTAGTCAGACACGTTATAATTATAATTACCAATTACTCAATATATGATTATCTTAATTTTCAAATTAAGCTACCCACTTGTTATTTTTAAGACTTTGCAGTTCTTTAATAATATACTATGACTAGATGATAATATTCCTTTCTGTCATTAACTTTCATTTAGCAGCTGTTATATAATTAATATTCTATAAATTTTGCAAATTCCTATAAGGTTAAACTGCATGTAATACTGTGAAACAGCATTGCGAGTTGAATTATTATTAAAAAATTGGCTGAAAATAGCATACAACGCGAAGGCATATTTCGTTCGGTAGAACCGGTGCATCCCCTTTTCGCGTCACGTCGAAGTTACCACGATATCACTTGGGGCGTTAGCCGGATAAGCCGCTAACCCCATCCACCTGTTGCCCTTTCTTATGCGTTCCCGCTTTACAGGCCCGCGTTCATCCTCATTCCTCGCGTGGAAACGAGCCAAGAACCCGTCATCCTCTTCTAATCCACGTTCATGTCCGGGCTTCGCCTTTCCTCCCTCGACCACTACTTTTACACACCGGTGTCAGCCACCTTTTCCTTTTCTTCCCTTCGTTACCTTCACCTTGTGTCCTTGTCAGTCTCCTTCCTCTTTGCACCCTCCCCAACCGATCCACCACTTTGCTCCTCTCTGCCTCTTGATCCTCTCTTCCTCCCCAAAGGACGGCTCTCTTTTTCTATCTCGTCGTCGCTTCCAAGCCCGGGTCTTCAGCGGTCTGACATGTTTTTTGCCAGTGCATACCTCGAAGCAGCTCCCGAAACAGTAGCTGGTACCCCGGTACAGTCCGGACCAGTGAAAAAATCACCGACCCGAACTCGCTCTTCTCGGTACCTATCAGACTACATCGGCCTCGATCATCAATTATTTCTTCAAACATCTCTCGATTAATTATTACTTGTTATCGTAACCGTTGCATTTAGCTCGGTTCAACGGGATGCCCTTCTTTTTCTTCAGCTGTTTGTTGGATTTCGAAGTTCGCTTTCTGGTGTTGTTTTATATATAGGGTGGTACAGGTTCTTTTCGCGAACTGATCGCAGTACGTTCTATGAGTAAAAATAGGGGAAAAATATTATATAGGTTATTAGCAGCTTATAATTGAAAATTTTGGAATAAACGTATTTGTTATATTTTCATTTAACTGAAGCAAATTTTCAGGAAACTTATTTTGAAAATGTTATATTACATATTATGCTTAGGGTGAATAAAAGTTGATACGTTTTTACAAGATTAAAAAATACTGATTCAAGTTATTTATCACAGATTTTTAACGAGTTTAGATAATCTAATCTAAGGTTGAATTCGCTAATATAAAAACAAAGGTCTGTCTAGTAATGGACTGACGAATTAAATCTATCAGGTACTTATTTTGAAACACAAAAGTAATATTGATATCTATTCAATGATCAAATTTGTTTAGATCGATTAAATACTCTTCGAATGTCTATCGATAAATACTATCGAATGGATTACATAAAGCCTTTATATTTTATGATATTTTTTTGCTATATTTTCCAAAGAATTTTTGTTCGAAAACGAAGGATGAAATAGCAAGTGCATTTTCTATGAATTAGAACAAACATTTGAAAAATATTAAAATTTATAAAAATTAAAACAATCGTGTATATATGAAAATTTCACTAACACTTTTGCATAAATTACATTTTTCATTTTACTTTTTTTTGTTTTAAATCTTGTTGACACCTTAGCTGCATCGAAAAATTCCACTACATCAGAATAAATATTCTTCATAATCGTTTGAGGAACCAAAATCGTTATCACAAGAGCTTTCCATGATAAAAAGTGACATAATAAAGAGACAATAGATTGTAAAAGGGTTAAACGATTCCCTTGACAGTTTTCACGGAAGCGTCGTCATCGACGATCTAGTTTTCAGACGACGAAAACTGCGAACGGTGCATTTCGCACTTCGGTCGTAGTGTAGGATTGTCGCATTCTGGGCCCACTTGACCCTCGTTGACACCGTGAACGGCTTAGCCGTTAGTGTTAAGTTAAGTTCACTCATACATAAATCTAAGTCCGCGCTTATGCCTTAGCAGACCGTTGTCGGAATTGAGCACGTGTTCAGATTTCATCGGCGAACAACGCTTAGATCATCCGGCTCATTCGATACGACCGAATTGGCGCGGATTCGACTATATTCAGTGTATCGTCTCATCGTGGTTAATCATTAAATTATTACGTCCTTCTTGCGTCTATTATTAAACATTATTAATATTATTATTGAATTAGTTCAGACTCTTAATCTTCGCTCATTTCATTTCTTTTAATATTTTATGAGACAAGTTATTACCTACTGCTCGTCATTTTTATATTTCAAAATTGATAATATTAAAATTCTGTTGTTTTTAGAATTTAGTAAAATATATTATGAAATAATAATTATTTTTGTGTTACAGAGCCAAGCTTTGGCATTGACACATAAGGCCTCACCACCTTCGAGGCCTACCAGTGTGTCCCCGTTACCAAGGAGTCCTCAGTCTCACCAGTCCCAACAATCTCAGCCACAGAATTCGACTCAGCCTCCGCCTGTGCATCCCCATCAATCCCAGACACCCTTAAGTGCACCCCAGACACCATATTCTGCGCACAATCAACACTCCAAGCAAGAAGCAAACACAAGTCCTAAACAGGAGGGATTCGACCTCAGTAAATCTACCTCCAATACTGGTGAGTCTTTTATTTTGTTTTTAAATGAATGCTAAAATAGGATCTGGGAAATTAACCCTTACGACCTAATCCTTCATACGGCTAATATAATTGAAAAATAAAAAAAAAATTTTTTTTAAGAAGAAGTATCACTCTCTATATCACTCTGAGTCAATCATGACCCAGCTCTATGAAATACATATATGCAAGGATGCTTCGATTAAAGTTACACCCCAAAATTTTCTAGTGAAGGAATTTCATACTTTGGAAAAATAATATTTTAAAAAAGAATTGAAAGTTTAGGAAATGAAAATGAATAAAAATTAAAATTGACTGAAAGGGTTAATTCTCTGTTTTTTTATACTTGAAGAGTATACTTGTATACTATTATTCTTGTCAGAAATCATTCTATAAATACATACAGTTAAAAATCTAAATTCTAAATCAATGACTAAGGGTTCATGATGTACCTTTTTCATTTATAGATCATCAATGACCATTGCGGTAGCCAATGTCACATGATGAATTTAAATAAGAAAGAAAAGACACATTTTACATATTATTCAACGAACAAATAAATCATAAGTGATCATAACGTACACGTTATTCGACTTACAAGTCGAAGAGGCTGGATTCCAGTGTTCGTAAAGCAAGTTTCCGTCAAGGATAATGAAGAGTTTGTGTGCGTAGACGTGGATGGAGGTCGCGTAGAGGGGTCGTTAAAGCTCGTAAACGAGATAGACTATCGGCGGAATTTCCTTGATCCTCGATAATGCGGTGGAAACAATTTACATGCGTCCGTTTGTTCAGGCGAACGAAAACTAGAGTTCACGCGTGTATTTTCAATTCTTCAACTGTTTCAACCCTTTTCCTTACGCGTGGCTTTAATATCACATTGACTGTACAAATTATTAGCAACAATGTTTAAAAATTCATCATAATTCCATAAATTAAATGCTGCTATCATACAATTCAATATTTTCAAATATTAACCCTTTACAATAATTATTCATTATATTATACATTAATAGTCAATTTGAATTTTTTAATCATTGCCAATTTGAAATTCTGAAACTACCACTGATAATTTTCCCTCTAATCTCTTTTCTAATATAAAAAAGAAAAAAAAAGAAAATTACAAGAGCCACTGATTTCATAAAATATGCAACGGTGAAATATTAAAATTCGCATCAGAAGATAAAGACCGGCTTGAATCGAATAATTTCGGTAGAAACATCATAGTGAAAAGAATTAAAAATTTTGTCTAATAATAAACAATGGAGTGTCGAATAAAAAGTTCCTGTTTCCGGTCTCATAACGAACCAAATGTCGTAACGAGTTCAATCGTATGCTGCAAGACGGTGTAGTACATGTACGTAGATCGCCTAGCCACATAGTCAGGGATTCGAATTTAATCCGGATTAGTTCGTAAGGGTCACAATATCCTCCCCTCTTGATACTCAACCCTTACGCGTATACGAGAAATCACGCAAGCCTGACACAGGTAAACCCGGAACACATGGACATGCTCGCCCTATTATCCTGTGTCACGATTCAACTCTTCAAGGTAACGAAGAACGAAATTTTCTCGTTTTTCCTCTGTTTACCATTCTTCTGAGCTTTAACTGATCTACAACACGTGCATCATAAATATTCACGCGTTTGCACTTGGTAGATCTGAAATGTCCAGTGCTACAACATATTTTTCGGTCGGGTTAGGTAACTGTTATCGCTGTTTACCTTTTGAACCTTAAATAATCGAATTGCGTTATTTAGAAATCAACTGTAAGGAAGAAAAATGCAATTGACGCTAATAGTGAAATAAGGAATTCACTGAAATGATACTGTCTTCCTTAACTAATATCATGAAATAGGCTTCATATTGAGGAAAATTTCAAATTTCAATTTGAAAATGTGGCAAATGCGTGGTTCAAAAAAATTCGAGGCACCCAGTAGATAATGCCTGGACTGTCACGAAACACGCAGGATATGCCAAGGGTGGAAAGGGGGTCGGTGCGAGCGGGAGATCCGAAGAAGAGAGAGGATGGGGGTTAGGATTAGCTGAGTTGTGTGCGTTGGATTTCGGATTTGGACGGCGGGCGGCGCACACTCGACCAATAATCCCGGATTAATCCCAGATTTGACCATATACGTACATCCACGTACCGATCCATGGACGCACACAAAGACAGTATACCTCGTAGCGAATTGCTGATATACATACACCATGTGCCAGAAAAGAAGTCAAATATTTTTAATAGAAACTGAAATATTATATATATTATTAAAAACTAAAATACCTGTACCTATACTTAAAGTATACCCTTTTTGAATCAATACAGAAGCCTCTAACAAAACCTGTACTCGTATATTTTTATACTAAATTGTATAATTTACGATATAATAATTTTATTTGCATTGAGAAACTTTTTAGCCTTCCATGTATGCTATTTTGAAAATAAAAATGCTTTTCCTTGGGTATAGACGTTTTCATAGGAAACGTCTATTGTCGTTTATAATAACGGTTAAATCAAATGTGAAACGAGGAAGGTTATTTCTCTAGAGGAACTGAAATTCGGTTTCTCTTCCAACACGACGTGTACGTTTCGCGTCGGGATGCGAGTCCGGTCAAAATCAAGTGACTAAAATATAGGCGGAGGTACACGTATAGGACTACCACATCGGCACAGCTGCATCTATACAATGAAAATTGGTGTGCGCTCGTCAGGACACCGAGAAGAGAACCAGGCCGAGCCGCCAAAGGATTTGGCTACACGCACACAAAGCCACACATGCGAGGACACATCGATGCAACAGCCAAAGATAATCCTCACGAATACAGATCCTGGATAATCCCCGTGTAGGACCGTATACCGTGTGTCCTGTATTGAACGATGGAATAACTTCGTCGTCAGTGTTTCTCTGTTCATGCTTAATTAACATTTAGTTCATTTTGACTTGGGATTGTAATTAATGAGTAACGAGAAAATGAAGATATTAATATTTAGGGTATCGACGAAATGATATTTTTTCTACACTGGAAATTGGTTATTGATCTTGATAATAATAAATGTGAAATTATTTTTTATGTCAAATGAAAATATACTGCTTCTAAAAATAATGAAATGTTGCAAATTATTATTTGCAAATTAAATTTTGATTGCAAAAAGTACAAGGTGAGGATCCTTGGTATCTCTAGGGAAGCATCGTGCAAGGATCCTTGACATCTCTAGGGAAGCATGGTGCAAGGATCCTAGGTATATCTAGGGAAGCATAGTATCAGTATCCTTGGTATCTGTAAGGAAGCAGATTCTGAAGATCCTTGATACCCCTAACCCTTTACGTCTATGTATATTATTTTCCAAAATCGAATTTTTCAAAAACCTGAAGCTACTGACCCAACACGATTTGCATATTTGTATAAAAAATTGATAAAAAGCGTCTATTGCATTTTAATGGTTCAACCACATATTGAATAGCGTAACGAGACACCCTGTATACACTTGCTGAATCACGTACGCGTACACACGTACAAGTGCACACCTATCACGGACGCAGATGATGGTCCGTACAAAAGGGTGGCGTGGAGAACGGCGGCGGGGGTGGATCAAGGGAGGAGGTTAGGGGAGGTAGAGGACTATGGCAGAGCACACAAGGTTTAGAGGCTAAGCGGCTCATCCCCCAGGAAGCTTTACATCCCGTTCTGATACGACGGGAATTCTACGAACGATTCGAAAGATATCCTCTTTGTAAGCTGGGGTCGAGGCGCGAGTATGCGCGCTGCATCGTTTTGCCATGGAAATATTGGACGGTGCGAAAGAGCCAAGGCACGATTCTGTTCATCACGTGGCTAAGGATCACAGATATGCAACCAGTATTTGGATTTACGTTCTGCTTGTTTGCTAGTAGAAAAACTGTTTCAAATTTTCACCGAATTCCTGGAACAATCGTTGAGGATTAAGAGATCAGTGTTGCTGGAAAATCTCTGCTAGTTAGAAAATGTGCCCTAAATTCTTTATAAATATACGGAGTGTTCAAAATAGTGTATATTAGAATAATTTTACTAAAAAATGGTAGATAAACGTAGGTGTTACCATTAATTTCTATCAAAAACGTTTTGACCCTCTTAAATATCTGGAAAGGACTCAAAATATAAATTTTATCATATTACATAAAAATAACAATATAAATGTAATTATAAATGGGTGTATACAATAATAATTATTTAAATATTGTGATATCCAGATATTATTTCGGGTCATTGTATTTCAAATTATCTTAAGGGATGATTTTACTCCTGGAAAAGTTTCTCCCGAATATTATAAAAAGCTATTTGGTGTGTTTCTTTCCTAGTTTATACGTTTTCCAGTTAAATCTGAAATATTAATAAAAGACTCTCTTTATAACAATCTTCCTTGGTGCATTAATTCACGACGTCCCATATGGATTTTATCTCCCTCCTTTCTCATCTCATGGAAGAAAAATGCGAGGACACATTTGCGGAGGCTCACCACTCTGACCATAATCTTAATCCTGGATTAAATAATCTGGGGTTTGTATAATCTCGCCATTTTGTCCCTGAAACGAATCTTAGGATTAGAGAGTCTAAAACCTCGCACTCGTACTACGACGATAAATCCATGGATCGTATAACCTGAATACGCGTTGCCCTAACTATCTAACTTTGTTTATTAAAAAGAAAATTTTATTTTCGTATTAATTTATTTAAAAAACTTCATTAAGAAATCAGTGATTTTCTCTGCTACAATCTAGTAGTAGACTGTTCTCTCTTGTACTCTAAATAAATACACGTTTGAAAGAATTAATATTGTTACATGATGGACTAGATAGCAACTACGTATTGTTAAAAATTTCAATAATAATAATTCAAGACAGTAAATGTATACTTACAAATTCACGTGCTCGTAGCAGGCCTGGCTCACAGTACACAAACCTCGACCGAAACGTTTGAAGAACTGGAAGCAACTGAGCTCTGGCCCTACGTCGAGCGCGTGAATTAGTAAACATATCCAGACTCGTCTCGTTGGACGGATTATACAGCCTATCACAACATTCTTCTATTAGGCTACTGGAAATATCTTTGTGTAATATTTGAATTTTCTCCATGACTCAGTTAATGGTGATTATTTTTTCTTTCTGTATCACTTAAGACACAGGTCAATAATAACCCAGTATAGTTTGGACGATGGTCAATAAGCAACATGGTGCTTAATTAATACATTTTTATTCAAAGCATATTTAGAAATATGAGTAACTGGGAATGGTAGTTACGTTCCTGAAGAGAGCTCGGTTACTTCTCGACAAATTATTACAACGAGTTTCTTGGGTCAGGATAACAGAAAGTAGGTGAGAATTACGAACACGAGGAGATCCTTCTCGGAGCTTTATCTCTCAGCCTGTTGCGTCGTACGAGGAGAAAAAGACAACCAATTGGAATTTAAGCTTTTATGCCTTGAAGACAGTGCGATTTTCCTGGAATACGGTAGGACGATCCGATCCGTGTCTGTTAAATGGATTTGCCCAGAGATTCGACTCGTCTTTAATACGGGAATCGGGATAAAGAGTGAACATAGACACCAGGATCGCAGGAAAGAGGAAAGTATATGGTGGCTACATTGGTATTGCAGGATATGAAGGCCTGATCCTTATGGATTTTTAGACTTCCCAGCATAGCTATGGGGGAACACGAATACATTCGTCCTGCGATCCTTCTTCTGCGATCCTGATGCTCAAGGGTCACTTCCTACCCTTTTTTACCTTCCCAAATACCTCCCTATTTGACACGCTACCCAGATTTTCTGCTTCTGAAGCTTCTATGGAACTGATGATTTTTTATTATATATGATTGAACTATTGATTATTTTCATCCTCGAATGATATAGGTGGGTCAATTGTATGCAAGACCTATGTACGAAACGTACATATCCAAGGGTGTAAAAGCTAGAAAATAAAAGTAATACGGAATATAAAAACTAAAAATTTCAATTATCTTTGTGATAGAAATCAGCCATCCGAGGGATAATAATAAAAATGGCAATATAGGGGAGGAGATACAACCACTCTAAATGGTATAAAATTTACGAAATGAAAATAACAAACGGTACAAAGTTAAATTTTAATTATTGTCAATGTCATATTATTGTGATTAAGCCTAAGAAGGATTCTAAAATGATGCAAAATTAGACATATATTTATGAAAACCAACCTTATAATCACAGCAAAAATTAAAATGTATAGACTTTACTTTCAATTTGCTTTTAATTATAGCACATCTAATATTCATTATTTCAACTGATGATGAGTTATATAATCAATAATATAGTACTCAATAATAATCAAAAGTTCATTAATTGGTTTTCTGTCAGCAACCGATGGTATCGGAAAGCCTAATCGGATAATCTGCCGATAAGTAAAGTGCTAATACTGCAAAATAATTTTAACTTTTAAATGGAAGAAAATTTTGTACAAAATTGTTAATTTTGTCCGGAGTAATATCTAAAAATTTGTAGCAGATCTGAGTATATTTATTAATAACGAATACAAATTTATTATAATCAATTTCCTAAATTCTGGAAGCTCTAAAAAATAAATGTTTATCATAATAAATTTTTTAAACTGAAAAGATTCTAATAAATCTATAATAAAATATTGTTTGCGTTTCTTGAATGCCGGTTGTACTAACTTGAAGAGTAAATTTAAAATAAAAAACTACTATTTTAAGAGGGTTAATCAAACAATTTTCAGCTCTGATTTGTAGGCCTATCAAACGTCCCTTGTATTAGGAGCGTATAATCTGTAGGGAAGTATCCTGTCTGAACTGTTCTCGCCTTAGTCAGCTGTTCGACGTTCCAGAGATTACAAATATCCTTTTTAGTCCGAAAATATGCAAATGAGGTCCTTTGTTTGACACCTGCCGTCTTATTTTTGCGTACAGGACAGCAGAAGGGACCAGTAGGTGTTAGACGTGTTCCAGATCTGGAACTGATTCCTGACCCAAATAAGGGCTTTTGTAGGACCCTGGCAATCAGGATAACAGGATTGCAGTGCGTCCTATCCTTACACATGTGCTTTACGCACAGTTCAATCCTTCTGTTTATCTCTGCATTGCCTTCCTTTTTATTCCTTAACGTGATAAATACTTCGGAAGCAATCAATGACCAATATTCATTGTTGAATAATTGGAGGAAACATGATATTTCTTTTAATTCATCATATTCGCTGTCATGTTGGTTCTTGGTGACTGATACTATGAATTTCACATAACTGAACAATTCAAAAAAGAAAAAAAAATGAAAGCTAAGAAGTGTTTCATTTTCAAAAGGTTAAAAACAGTATTAGTATAACGTATTATAATATAATATTTGTTTCTTTTAAACAATAGGTGTGCCAATACCTTTTTCGTTCACTGTACGTTTATGTTAAATTCAACTGCTCTGTTTCTATCTCACGTTTAATCCAGCTCCAAATAATCTCCTGAATTTTACAATCCTGTCGTTTAAGACTTAGGTCTACTAATCCTTAAAGTGACTTTAGCGAATGAAACGCCTCGATTACGTAATCTTAGGGATTATTTAATCCAAGATTAACGGAGAGACTGTTGAATTCATAACACGAACAAGTTGTCTAATTTCATTATCTAATTTGTTTACTGATTTCTCCAAAAAATAAGTAAGTAAGACAGTTAAATGATAGTAATATTACAGTAATAATTTGACATTACAAATTAAAGTATTATAATAAAAAATTAATTGTTAGATTTATAATTCTATATTAGTTTAGTGGTGGAAGTGTTAATATTAATTTAATTGGTTATAATGATTTGTTTGAAGCGAAATGTGCTCGTTTTAATAAATGATATAACGTGAAATGAAAAGAACAAGTTGGTAATACAAGTGTCTTTAAAATTTAAAATTTAGAGGCAAGCTTTTTTATAATATTTGAGTAAACAAATTATATTTATTTTTTAAATAATAATGAATTTCGGACGGATATAATAAACACAGTATATTATTTAGTATACTAATCGAAAATACTTATATAGATGGTTTATGAAATAATTCAGTGATGCTATAACAAAAATAACAAAAGGAACGTTCAATCAGTTGAAATTATCACAAATTCCCTCTTTGATAATCGTTAAAACCTATTTAACCCAATTTCGTGATACATTTATTAAATCAGTATTATTACAATACCCATTTATTTCAAAATTTTTGGGAAGAGGAATTTTAACTAGATAATGCCAGTTTCTTAAGAACAAGGAAAATCAGTATCGAGATGCAAATGAAAGTATTACAATTTTTATGATAAATAAGAGGCCCACTCTTTTGTATAGTAATTAACGACTTTGAGATTTTCGAAGGTCTTTGGCACAATTTATCAAGGTTGTAAGTCCTTGTTAGATCTTCCTTACGTTCCTGCTCTCCTGGGATAGAGAGGTCACACGACAGCCTTACCTACATTCCCATGGGATAGCGTAAAGAACCGACCAGGAATGGTGTCAACCAATTACTGGCATTATCACTTACGAGTCTCAATTGAACACATTATACTTTAACACTTTAGCAATGAAGGATACTAATCAATAATATATTTCAGGTAATTGAGTACATACTTTGGGGGGAGGGGGTGAGACTGATATTTCAAATTTTATATAATTAAATAAAAAGGAGAGGACAAACTTTGAATGGCACTGTATTATTACAATAATTAAAAAAACCATTTTGAAAATTTAATTTGGCAAATTAATTAATAATACCTATTGAAAAGTAGTGGTTGAGCTTATTAAAATCCAAATAAAAACTTTCAGAATATTAAGAAAATAGTAGAGAAAATGGAAATAAAAGCAAATTAAATACAGAAAAAGTAAATTAATATTGATATCAGAATTATCAAAACTCAAAACTTAAACTTAAATTAATATCAATTATTAAAATTATAAAAGCTAAAATTTCGGTATTTACGCTTTCAATTCAACACCTCACACAATTAGCATAATACGTTTTATTATAACATTATACATTTATTAGGTGTGAAAATTAATTCGGTGCCTTCGTAATTACTATTGCAGATTTGAATATTTTTCCACCCCTTTTCTGTTTTGAATTCGAAATCCTACCAATAACAATACCGATTATTTTAATAGTTAAAGTTACTATGGCTTTGTAAAAATAATTTTTCAATTTGAAAAAATGGGCATCACTAATTTGTACCCCTTATTTGACTATATTAAATTTCTCATACTGATCATACGTCATTCCATGTTGAAAAACTTTCAAATACACGAAGTAGATTTGATATATATATGTATTATACATGTATTATGGGACATCCTGTATGCATTTGCATGCAACCAACGACGATCCGGAGGGAATGTACATACAAGGTGTTATCAGGGTGACATAACATTACAAGGTCCTGGTGATCGTCGCAGGTGGTTGAATTAATTTGCTTAGCATACATAGAACAGGGTAAAAACTTATACTGAAACTCTTAATGGTACATGCAAAGTGTCTATTCATCACAGAATTTTGATAACAAAAATCAATAGTAATCAAACAGTATTAGCTGTAGAAATAAATTTTCGATTTTTGGGTGAAATCAAAGTTTTATTAGAGCCATTCCTTTGACAGCTTGCAAATACCATAAATATCAAATAAAAGATACGAAAAGTTTGCAAAAATTGATAACCTACTTTTGGAATAACTTATGATATTACTTATTGGATTATGGAGTGACTCGGAAGCGTCATTTGATTTCCGTATTAAGAAATTAAACATCTCTTTTTTTAATTTTATAACCAAAATTTTGCAACGAATCGTTATATCTGAATCACTTTAGGAAGGCTGTGGATGTTAATAGCTCATTAGTGAAGATTTGGGTTCATTAAAGGTATTTATTTGTTCCAGCAAGTGTACTCTCCTTGTGGAGCTTTTTGATGATGTATTTAACACTTTCACGATGATTTTAATTACTGTAGTTATGAAATAGGTAATGTTCTATAAATATTCTGTCTGCAAATAGGAGAAGATTATAACAAACATCTATATGTTGTTAATAACTCTAAGATTTAAGGTGATCGAAAATGTGGATGGTCATGGATCTACTGTAGTTTCATTACTCTTGGACCAGACTTAGGATCATAACTTGCGTTTGTGGTATAGAACTTTGTTACGAAGAGCCGTCCCACTTTAATCCAAACAGGATACCCAAGCAGCCAGCTACCGCAGCTTTTCGGTTTCCTTTATACTTTCCTGCTGACTTAAGGATTCGCTTATCCTTAAAAACCTACGCCGAGTCCTGCGATCCGCTGTTTCTCCTCTACATTCAAATTCCCTTTGAGGAAGCTTAGTTGAATCCAAGAAACCTATATCATTCAATTTTTTAACAATTCTACAAAATACCTTATTTATTTTTAGTAAAATTATGAACTATCTGCTCTTAATACGAAAAATTTTACAAAGTAAAAATTTATTTATAATTTCCAACGTTATTCCAGTTTTAATAGATTAGTCTTTCTAGATTAAAATAAAAAAATAATTAAAATAAAATCTACAAATGGTTTCCAAAATAAAAATTTCCAAAAATAGGCAATCATTGCAAAAATTTAAAAGACTGCATTTTCATATGTATTCCATTTGGAACATAATCCATGATATCAAGGTTGAAAGTGGTCGATTTAGTACAGATGACCCCCTTACAGTCAACATTAGTACAGAAAAGGTTAAACTTTACCCAATCCATTAAACTACAAAATTGACGAATAATGAATAATTCTTCCCTTGAATATTGTTCGAAATCAAATTACGAATAAAACAAATTGAGCATAACGAAGAATGTTTCGCTGGAACAATATAAACAATTAACTCTTCTGAACGGTAACAAATTTCCATGATATTGACAAGTATTTTACTTGCGACCAATATAAAACAGTAATACATTCGCCAGGCCAGGAATAAGCCAACTCGTTCTCGAATTAATCCTTGATCCTCGAAACAGGTCGAAATAATCTGAGATTAAGGCTCTCACTACGACATACCCGAACAAATGAAGTATACGTGTATATACTGTCGCTTCCAACAGTAAGGAAAAAGAAGGGAAAATAATAATGAGAATGACGAAAGTAACACAAAGAGAGACGAAATAAAAAAAAAAAAAAAAAAAAAGAAACTAGGCCGATGAAATAAAAAAGTTGGAACACGATCTTAATTCCGTCGAATAAGGGATCGCCACAAATCTCGATCTTCCTGCTTAGCCGAGTTCGTACCCGGTCGAACAGAAAAGGGAGAAAGGAAATAATTTCCCTAGCTCGACCTGGTTAAGATTCATAATTTACGATCTTGGAAATAATCCGCGTGGCAGAATATAGAGAAGGGAAAAGGGAATGCAACCGAAGGAGGGACGTGGCGAAGAGAGGGGAAAAGGTAGTGTGTGTATGAAAAAAGAGAGCGGAGGTAGGATTTATCCTTTGATCCAGGATTTATTTAACTACGGTCCCAGCGCGAGCTTATCCCTGGGGAGGTTTTAGCCATCGAGGGGCCACGCTATTGATTTTTAGCTCGAGGATTAAAAGCGCACTTCCGTGATGCTGTGTGCAAGACAACGTATGTGTGCATTGTACATAGAGGTGTGTTATAAAATTATCATGAACGTACGTTCGTAAAAACATAGATAGGTAGACAAGTATTTGTAGTTTGGTATGATGATCATTCGTGTTTCCTTGTTTGAGAAGGATAAGATTTATCATTAGAAGGAGTTAGAGGATATTTAGCCACTTTCTTTTCTATGGTCAAGTCCAAATTGTAAGGGAAAATAATTATTTACAAGGAAACACGGATGTCATGTTCAGAAACCTAATTTTTATGCGATTACGCAATAGTAGTTTATAATTATATACTTTTATATTGCTTTCATTTAAAATTTCGAATGTGTAATTTTAGTTAAAGCATTCTAATATACATTTCTTAGGCCTGCATCATACTTGACCCCGTAAGCACCATTTTAGGATTAACTAATTTATGTTAATCTCTTTTAATAAAATAATACTGCAACAAGCTGAACCAGTTTGTATTTGTTGAAAACTGAAATTTAATCTTCTTTAGGTTCTATGAAAATAGAAACAAAACTGTAGTTCGTTTGTTAAAGCTAACGCGGAACTAAATAAGCTAACAAATATGTACGCAGAAATTAAATAAGCTGTGTTAAATAGTACTAAATATGCAGTAAGCGGAAATTATATGCACATGCAAATTAATGTACATCTATGTATAAGAACGCTTGATTATGGAAACACGTAATCATTAATCACCAACTATCGGATATATGTAACTATAAAATTATGTAATATTTGTCATTAAACAAAGATTTATATTAAAAAGCATGAACATTTCATCAGCTATGACGCTTTTATATAATAATTTTAATGAAATATGAAAACAATTTCTATTAATTATAATTGTTTTCATAAATTATAATTTATGAAAATTAAAAATAATCTAAAATATTTTTAATTAAATGTTATTAAATATTGTATAAATGAGCAGTGAAAGAAATTGTAAATATTCTAATAAATAATTCATAAGAGTGAATTTAAAAATATACAGAGGGCATTTTTACATGCTAATTATTATTATTCATAAAAATTACTTAACGCCTTGATAAGTTTGTTTCTGCGTGAAAAAGGTGACGTATCAGTAGCGTAAGACTTGTTACTGATAGCTATCTAAAACTTATCAGAATTTCAAAAACGAGGTCAAAGATATTCCAAGTGGAATTTCACACTTTCATTTAATCTACTTTTTGATATTTATTACGTTATATTAAGTGTTACCATATCTTATTTTTGTCTGTATTATTGTTTATCGTTTTAATCCAAGATGCATGCAACAAAATTAATTCATATAAAAAGGAAAATGATTCATGATTTAATTTGGGTATTACCATACGTAATCAACAAAGGATATAATTAAATGGTCATTGTAATATCTGTTTATGATATAAAATTTAAGAATACTGGTAATATTAATGTTATAATTTAAAAGTATTAAAAACATTATTTATTATGACTTAATATTTTTTTTTTTAAATTGATTTACGACCCTTTTGACTTAAAATTTGACTTAAACCATTTCTTGAAATAATAGCTTATATTCTTTTACCTCGTTTGTTATCTAATAAAAGAATGATAAAATCACGTAATCCAGGTGACACAAATTCTTCTAAAAATATTGAAAATATTATTTTCTTTCACGTATACCACTTTCAAAATTTCTAACCACGTAAATCGAAGGATGAGGATAGAACGTTTGTATCTGGATATCACCTTCCTCTTTTCTCTGGCAACGTCGTCGGATGCATTATCACGAACGCGATTCCTTAATATACAGCTCAAAGTGCAATGAACGACGCATTGGAAATCCGAAAGCTAACGATACAGCGCACCAAAGGGGTTGATAAAAAAGTCATGGCTTACGAGAGGCGCATGGACGACGAACCGATCGACGGCTTTAGGAATATACGGCTGGCTATCTTCATGGGTCACCGACCACCGGCTGCCGGCTTAATCTTCGACCACGTTCATGGAGAGGAACAAGACGAAGAAGAAGACGCGGAGGAAGAAGGCTCCCGACACTTATCTTTATCCAAGCAGCTGACAACCGTTGAATGCCATTTCACTTCGTTCTACTCATCCTACGATCGATTAGCCATTGCTTTAATCTTTTAATCTATAACTAATCGGCAAATAGCAGTAGATAGGATTTCGTGTTTCGTATGTTATTTAGAAGGTAGGTGCGCACAGGGACGGATGTAGAAGTCTTATTTAAAAGGGACCAAATATATAAAAGTATATAGATATATTTTTTTAATTTTCTTATAGATTATTGATTGAGATTTTTATCTGACGTGCCTATGTCTTTATTGAAGAAAAATGATTTTTGTTACTTAAAAATTAGGTATAGTTTTAATTTACACGGAGAGTCTCTCAATCTCAACATGTATTTATAAAACTCAACAAATTTTAAGGGGTAGCTCTACCCCCTTAGAATAAATACCTTCCAAAACAATTTCTTACATATCTCAATATCCTGCAGTCCCACAAACTTGAATTAAAGTTAGAATTTTTTCTCGTGTATGTTTCATAAGTTTAAGTCTCGATTGATCCAGACTCCGATGTTCGAGGGTTAGACTTTTCAATAAATAGGTAATTTAATTAAAAATCTTCTTTTCAAAAGGTAAGACGTTAACGTGGCGATAGCAGTCAGGTGCAGGTTATAGGTGTTTGCGAATAATGGGTGCGTCCCTGGGAGCACGAGCTGTGTAAATCGTATTAGGATTATTGCACGATCAAAAATATCCCCGTAGGATAATCCCTGAAGGTGGCAACGATGTATAAGTGGCATTAACTCCCGTGTGTACTCTCATGCGTGTAGGTATACACTGATCCCCTCATCTTCGCTCTTTCTCTTTCCGCTGTATCTCGAGCCACGTTTTCCCTTGTGTATCGACGTTTACGTGTGTGTATATATGTGTGTGTGTATGTATTTGCCACTACATCGGCCTCTGGCGAAAATCCACGCCTCTGCCTGCATCCTGTTTTCGATTTATCTTTCTCCTCTTTCAGGCTCGCAACAGGGCAGGTGATGTCATCGATGGGTGCCCCTTGGTCCTTTCTGTAATCACAGCTGAAATTTCTTCGCACTTGCACCGGGTTTAGGTGAAATTAGGAACATGGAAAACGCGTGAGAAAATATTTGTGTACATATTCTATTAGCACATTCACTGTGGACGCAGATCCACGATAAATTATTAATATTAATAAATTTTGTAAATTTTATAGTATTCCCTGAAGTATTATCTGAGGCACTGTGTTATTATTTTTCTGGGTCAGCTTATCTATTTTCTAATTTAATCAAAAAATATTTTTTTATGTTACTAATCATAAAAAATGTCAGATAGCAATATTATTATTATTTTTAGATGATGGATTATATTTGCTCAGCTTTGAATGCATAATGAAACATTTATTAAGATCTGTATTTTCGATAAGTGTTTTTATGGAAAACTGAAGTTAAGTCGTTTCTTTTGATGTCGTCTTAGCGCATTTAAGAAGAGCAGATTAGAAGGACAGAAAGGAAATTGAAACACAAGTCGAATTTCCGAACTCCGTCTCCCTTTTTAATTATCTTCAGCTGGAGTTGCAGTGCTTCATTGTACATTCATAATAGCCACTCGGAGCCTTAATGTTCTAAGGTTCTTATAAATATAGATATAAGGCGGAATTGAGAGTATTGCCATCCTCTCGACTTTTAGTTGGACGTATTTTTAATAGGATTTGTTAACTGGTCTTGTGTCAAACCACAAAACTTTTCCCCATTCGAAAGTTAGCATTATACTCGTCAGTTTTCCTTTAGGATTTTTCCTTTTTACAAAAATCTTTCAACTATACGATTCTTTTATTTTAAATCTGCTTACTCCATAATCTCATTGATGGGTAATACCTACTTCTGTTATAAATGAGGGGGTAGATTTACTTAACAGAATCAAAAAAGTGTACAGTACCGAGCAAAGTAGGCTTCCCCAGGGAAAATAGTGATATAGGGGAAACAGGAATTTCCAAAATTTTAAATTTCAAGATTTTAATAATAAAAGTAATTTAGAAAAAAAATAATATGAATTTTAGTTACCAAATATTATAAAATTTAGTATAGAAGTAAGAAATATGAAATAAAAACAATTTCATTTCACTAAATAAATAAATAAAATTTTAAAAGAATATTTTACCACACTGTATATCCATTTCTACTGCAACAATCAACATATTAATAAATATAAAAGCTACTAAAGTTTACAGCTTATTTTTAGCAACAATGTAATGCAATAAACATATTACATTGCATCATGTAATGCTTTAAACACTTCCAGACTTACACTTCTCTAAAGAATGAAGGAGATCACCGTTAACAAAAGCACTTTGCATTTTATTTTTTGTTGCTTAAGGTGAAACATTTCTCACGTGTCCCTATGCGCAAGAGGATGGAACAGCAGCTCGCTAAGAAGCACATTTTCCATGTGCAAAAGAAGACGGAAAACGGCTCGTCACCTTCGAACAGGGGCAGGGCAATCCTATTTCTTTCTTATGCAAAATCTTCGTGCGCGTAGCCGTGTTAAGGGATTAAAAGTCCGTTCCGCAGGGTCAGCCGAAGGCTTAGAACGCCTAACAAGATTAGCTTAAGACGTCGAGTCCGCATACCCCGAGGATTACACATTATGTATTCACCTGGATGTATTCACGCAAAGATCTAGTTCGAGTTCCTGTTCGCGTCGAAGACGATACACGCGAGAGTACGCTTTGCTGGGACGTTGATGACCCCGCGGTTCGATATAATCATCTATACATATATTCGAGTATATAATTTTTAAACGAACGAGTTTCATGTATTGGAAGAATAATTTTTAAAAGGGACAGTGTAAAATTTAGAAAAAATGAAAATTAAATTTGAGGCTCTCTCCGTGGTCCGCCGTCTAGACTAGATAGTTAAAAAAAATTTTTTTGCAACTATAGTGTATCTTACTATACCCCTCTGTTATCACTCTGGAGACCACTAGTAACCAAGATTACAAATTTAATATAATTCAATAATTAAATGAAGTAAAATTAAAGAAAATTCAGAAATTAATCTCATAGGGTACCAAATGAAAGGTTTAAATTATATAGCGTGCTACGATTATATAATTTTTATAACAACGCGCAGTCAGTTCCAAGCAATTAAAACTCTCGGCTACGGTTATCTTAGCACCCGAAACAAAAAAAAGTAATTCACAAAACTCCTCGAAAGAAATAATATTTTCGTGCGGTAAGCCATGCATTAAACTCTCAATCCGTTAAGGTTTATCTGACGCCGGCAACATTTTCCCCGTTTCATAGAATCCGACATAATCTTCCGTGGAAGAAGAAATCACACGCGACTCCGTCGAGCTTGGCTGAATGTATTGTAATAATAGAGTGCGTTTAGACAGCGATCCCATAAGAGTGGAAGAAAGAGAGCAACGCCAAGGGGGAGCCTTATCTTCCCCGCTCGACTAGAACTTTATTTCGAGACGAGATACGAGCCTCTCCGCGGCTTTTAATGTCTTTTCTCTTCGTGTTTTGATTAAGAGAACCACAGCTCGACAAAGGTCCCGTGGCAAGCGAACGAAACAGAAAAGGAAGAAAGTGAACCGAGGAGATAGTGCGCTTAAGAGTTTTGAGTAATTGTTGGCTTATGGCTGTCAGCTTGTCAAAAGTCACTCTTTCCTTGTAATATCAGATCGATTAAAAAGAAAAAGTGTATATTTAACTCCTTGTTATTACGTGAAAATTGTAGTAGATAGGAATTGATGGAGGGTATTTTAACCCCTTGACTTTCCTTTCATGGAGATATTTGAAAGACACCATAGCACTATGGGAAGATTGCTAAAAATTTTAGTATTAACAAATTTGGTGTATCATTTTTAATTGGTGTTAGTGAAAATAAAACAGGATCACTCAGAATCAGTTGAAAAATACAATCATGATATAGAATCATAAATTTTTGAAAAATTGGCTACCAAATTTGAACAATATTTATGTCATATAATTGCAAAAAGGGAAAATTATTTTCGTTTCGAATTATTAGATTGTTAATTATATCTAATAAATAATTCCTCAGGTACGAACAAAAATGGGTTAGAGAGAAATCAAAAAGTTCCTAGATTCTAGATGAATACCGCGCATACCAAGCGAGGATGGTAAGAGTAAGTGGTGGTTTTGGCAAGGGGATGTTCTGATGCGATTTCACGCTGGATTTGCCTAAGATCTCCGCTAAGGAGCCCTTTAACCCTCCCCTTTTACCCTTCTCCAACCTTCACCCTTCCATCATTGGTTCCTGTGCTCATGGCTGGCGTCTTCTTCGACCCCTCTCTCTTTAACCGACCTCAGCTTCTCTCCGACCAGCATCGCTTCCCGAAAAACCCCCGAAGATTACGTGCCTTAGCACAATGTCGCCTAAAATGCCTTCATTGTTTAAAAGAACCGACGAGACTGTTGTGTTTCAATTAACCCTCTCCATCGTGTCTGGAATCGTAACAAGAACAGAGTACCCGGTATCATAACAAAGTGTTTTTCTAAAGTAGGTGTTCGTGTATCGCATTCTAGATCTGTGCTTAATTATCCTTTGTTTATTAGTAATTTAAAATTTTCATAAAGACATTTCTAGCAAATTAATTTTTAGTTTACTTTTTGGAAATATTTATTTACCGCGTATTTTATTATTCAATTAAACATCAAGAATATCCTTCAAATATTTTCTATTTTCCTTATAAGTTGATAATGAACTTGGTCTTAGTTTCTTTTTATATCTGATCGGCTTTGGTCTTATTTGGATATTGATCTTGGTAGGCAGTAAACTCTCATCAATCTTACTAAATATTTCAGATCGTCCGAGCAAGTGGAATAGCTAAATCCATAGTGTTCCTCGGCCGATGGAGGTTAGGTTTTGTTGAAACCCCCGTGGATTAAGAGCATTCGTGTTGCGTGTATATCCGTGTTTTAAAGACGCGTGCAAGCAACTATGTACAGTATATATCCTTGTGTATGTGTCCTGATTTGTGCCGGTCTCTTTGCGTGTGTATGCAAACCCTTATGGCTTAAGCTAAGGCTAAGGCCGAGGCTCTCCCGTGGGATTACTACGTCATTCTGCAGGACTCTCTGGTCGCCAGAAGGATCAGCTCTCTTCCTTCTGAGGATTTCGTGGAGGATTCCATCCCGTTTCTAAATCAGGTTGTCAGCCACGGGCTGAACCATCTCCGCGTTGTTTAACGCTCATTTCGATCATCCATCAACGTTTTTATATTTTATTATACCTTTTATTTAAATTATTATTGAATATTTTGATCACAGTATTATCAATATTTAAAGAAATTCATATTTTTCTTCTATATTGGTAATATTTTGAATATTACTCTGATTCTTATTTTGAAAAATATGAAATTTATTTATTTACAATTATTTCAAGGTGTCGGTCACCGGCGGTTTCTACAATATTTAACGTGTTAATTTACCCTTTACTCGGTTATTAAAATTGGATATCAATAATTCAGTTATTAATAAAACGGCAATGATTATCAGCGATTTTGATATATAGCAGAATTTTAATTTTAATTGCTCACAGCGCAGTAGATTAAGTAACACAACGAGTAAATATAAAAAGGATTAAGAGTTATATTAATCGAAGTAATTAATTGACCAATTAGAAAATCAATATAATCGTAAATGATTTCTAACAATAAGATAAGTTATTTTAAATTGAAACCTATCTTTAAAAAAAAAACTTCATATTTATAATATAATATAAACAAAAGGAGTAGATATATAGTAATAATTGATTCTTTTGTTTCCATCCTTTACAAAAATTTTATATACTGCAGAGGGATAAATTTCATGTCGATCAGATTGCTGGACCGGGATTTAAACCTCCTTCTTTCGTTTTATGAGGGCTACTTTAACCATTAAGCTACCCATACTGTCAGCAAATATTTTTTCCCTTACCTTCTTAATTTGCAAAAGTGGCTACCCTTTACAATATTTTTCATGAATATACATATGTACAATTTTGTACAAAATTTCTATTTTGATGGCAATTTATTTGAAATAATGGAGAAAAATTGATGTCCACTAAAACAGTTAAAAATTTTCAAGCAATGTTTATAACATCAAAATATAAGTTGCATGTATTAATTGTACCATAATTTCGAAACGCTACTGGATTTGCCTTCCACCCCGATATCCGGGCAAGAATCAAATGAACCGCACGAATCCTGTTCCCTCCCAGTATCTCCAGCATCCAGAAGACTCGAAAAGTGACAGGCTGGCACCGATTAAGAAGTTGCTCGATATTACTCTTGAAAATCTATCGAATAATCCGTCTATCGTAATAGACGACCGGAAGCTGTCCTTGGTGCCACCTAAATCATCCCCCAATGAGTTGGCGCTTACAATAACTCGTTACCGAAAATCCAAATTAAGCTCCTTAGTCGTGAAATTTACGAGACGTTCTCCCTCTTTGGAACCCACCCACCCACTACTATCCCTTTCGGCATCTTATACGAACTCTCCTTACCTTTTCTCTCGCAGTTTACCGAAGTAATTTTAATCTTTCGGGCACAGTGCATGCACACACCTGTCAGTTACCATGACGCACAACACGAGATTGTACGGAGTCGCGCAGGTGTTGGAAAACAAACTCCCTTTGCTTCTTAACCGTAGTCTATATCTAACTCACCTATACACTGATCGTGTGTACGTGTACATATACACTTGTACGTATGTAAATGAATACATATAGAGGAGTATGAGAGTACGACGCCCTTCTCTTATTCTCCGTCTTGTATAAGAGCTTACTCTCTAAGCGTCTTAGGGCAAGTTTTCACCCTTGCTTTCATTCAACGGCAACCCGTACGGCAACTGAGCGATCCTGACTATCGAGTAAAATGCGCTTTCCATAGGATCAGATCCAACTTTGGTTCACAATCGAGATCAAAATTTTTTTATTTAAATGATTATTCAAATTTTACCAATACGTAAAAATGAATCATTGTACAGTATCGAGCATAGTTGGTTTCCCGGTGGAAAATGGCGTTACATTAATTCCAAAATTAGTCCAAGTATAAGGTATTACACTTATACTAAATTTGTTAAAGATCAAATTTTAAGAAGGTGAAATAAGAAGCATTGATAATTAATAAAAATAAAAATTTTGCAATTTATACTAAATAAAAAGCTGTCACCCAAGTTTTAAATCTGAAATGCTTCTGATTGCTAATTATACTTGGGCAATAGAAATTTTTGCATATTATTAATATAATTTGTTTATTATTTGTAAATAAGTCGTATATTGGCATGCTGTTGACAGACAATATTGAGACGTATTTGCTTGGGAACAGTGCGTGATCTTGCCCCTTAGAGTCGTCTAACACTTAGATTTAGAAGGTTTCGTCGCGTGGCTGATGATCTTATAAGCTACACTAGCTGCGAGGTTATCTCATTACGTCTTATCTGGTGCTTTCGCCCCAACGCAAGCTTAGCGGTGCTGTAGAGCTTAGATCGCACGCGAGCATGGACAGAGCCTTTGTTCGCACGCAAATCAAGTCCAGCCAATGCGAAAAAAGAGCTTCTCATATTTTTGTCACGTTATACTTTTATAAAGAGTCTTTTGAAATAAACGAAAACACCAAAACCTCATGTAAGCAAATTCATATCCTTTCCCGCTAAAAAGAAAATAATTTCTTACTTTCTTTCACTAACATCTCTTATAATTATTAGAAAAAGGAAAGAATGAAAGTCAATGATAAAAAGTTTAGGATCTTATACGAATGACACCTACTTCATTAGGATAAAGAGAACTGTTAGCACGGGACACGGAAGATCGAAGGGAAACGGCTGAAGGGAAAGAGAGAGAAAGAAAGAGGACGGTTGTAGTAGATAAAGAGTTCGAAAGAGTTGGTCGCTTATCTGTAAAGGCCGGCATCCGCCGGATCAGCTTCAGATACTGTAACCACCCACACTTTCCTTCTGGTGCACGCGTTTAGGCTAAGTACCAAGAACGGAAGCTGCCGGACTTCCAGGGATTGTGAATTCCGTCACGTGCCTGAAGCACTGCTTGGGAAGTGTTTCATATATAGGGTGTCCATTAGAATGTTTATTTCATAAAAATTTCTTTTTGATATTTTGTCATAGAGCATCCTATTGATATGTTTACTCTTATGAATAAAGAGTATAATATTTTTTAATTTTCTTTTTTAAGAAAAAATACATTTTTTGTCAACATATAATAACCAAAAATGTAATAGTAATAAGGGGGCGACAATTTCTAAAACATAATGAAATGTGTAAAAGTTGAAGTTTTAAGCACTACCGAGCACATGCTAAATTATTATAATTTTGTTGTTTTTTTTTTTTAACATTTTAATAGCTACATATTGTGTAAAATTTATTATTTTGAGAGCTGATGTTTAAGAGCTTCATTGAGAATATGTTTGACTTAATTTATTTATTCTTTTAATTAATTATCTATTTAAGTGTAGGTATGCATCGAACGGTTGTTCTAGCGTTAAACAGAGATTCTAATATCCTTATTCTTTAGTCGAGGCTTCGGGGCACAGCTTGATTCGATTTTGAGAGATTAAACAAAATCGTCTTGGATTACCGAGTCACCAAGACGAAGGGGAAACCTTAGGATCGAAGTCCCGACCGTGCTCGCGACTCATCTGCATAGCGTTTCTCTTGCAGATGTCGAACATTAGATCAAGCGTGAATTTTCGTCATTTTAATATTCAAAAAAAATCAAAGGAATCAATTACAGGAATATTATGATACAAAAAATGTAATGAACCTGAAGAAGATATAGAAGATGGACGAATAAAACTTACCATCTTGGATATTTTTCAAATCGTAAGATTTAGAAAAAAAGAATCATTTAAAATTTTTTTGCAGTAAAGTTGTTTTGTAGTTTTATTTGACAATGTTTTTCTTAGCTGTTGTAGATTTAAACATAATTAGATGGTAATTTTTACTGATCCAGCCGGTATGATAGTTGTTAATGTTTATTGCTATAAAAACTACCCCCTTCGATTTATAATCATTGGTTAAAGAACAAATTTAAAATTTCGGGTAATTAATATAAAATAAAAATCATTTTGGATGGTGAGCTTTCCTTGTCAGTGATTTAGAAATACTCGCATCCAATCTGATACCTTGGGTAGTCATCCCCTAAGAGAGAACAGGGGGTCGAAGATGTAGAAAGAAATATATTTGCTAAAGATTTTTCCTCTCATTCCCTTGGTAACTCCGTGCTCACCTAAAAAACCCATTATCACGGCAACACCAAGAGCGGGTGATCACGGGGTGTCGAAAAATATGTCCCAACTTTTTATCTTGTATCTGCTCCAACTTGGCAATGGGTGCAGAGACCAGTCCGTTAATTTATCGACTAAGGACTTCGTTAAACGTTTATTCTGTTAGGTATATTTAAAAACCATTCGATGTTCGTCTTATTTTAGAACAAAATTTACCTAAGGATAATTTCATTAAGGATAATTTCATTCAATCATAAATTATTTAAAAATTGTAAAAAAATAATTTTTTCATTTTTCTCTCATTGCCATTAATGAGAAAAATAGATTTTATATATCACATTTCCCAATCCCTATTAAATAACAGTAACAGTATTTTAATTACAATATTGTTAATGATCCTAAAAATTCAAAAAATGAGTTTGAGGGAGAAACTTATGAATTATCGTAATTTTAGATTGTTAGTAAAAATTTTGTTACTTGAAATTTGATGTGAAAATTAAAGGATCTGAAAAAAGAAATATCAGAACGATTTGAACGTTTCATAAGCGAAAGAAATCTATCAAGAGAGACTGTTTCATTTCTTCAAGGGTTGTCTTTCGAATGAATCTTATCTCATAGCGAGAACTGTCAAAGACGAGCCGTTCTGACGCTTCCGTCGTGCTTCCTTCACAACGTAAAACGGGGAGATAACCGGAAAACCGATAGGGCCTGCACCAGAAATGAGAAATGTCTTTGCGGTTGCAGAGATTAAAGATTTTCCTGATGATTGGCTGACATTTTTTCTTCAATATACCATAGCCAGAAAAATAAATTTGTTACAATGACATTGCATTAGTGTCATTAGTTAACACACTACATTTTTAATAATTTTGGAAATTTACAATGTTATTAGGAATTCTTTTATATACTCATATGATATATCGCGAAATTGTACTTATAATTTGTTCATTGTTACTTAATAATGATAGCAAAGTATTATGTAAATAATAAATAAAATTCATTAAAAATAAAAATATCTTTTAGTGATATTTTTAACAACTTCAATACGACAATCAAATTATCAGTATTTCAAAGCATTCAGAATTAGTAAAATAAATATCAAAGAAATAGTGTAGACTGAAGAATGAATCTTTGACCTTAAAGGGAGGTAGCTAATAAACATACCACATAATACGGTCTTTCGTGGCCAAATCGTGGAGTAAAAGCCTACCTTAAACCAGCTGATCCCCGCACAGACACTACGCTAGGACCAGGCACCTTAATGAAAACTGTACGTCCCTGGATTAAGGTGGTCACTGGTCAGCCTCCAGGTCTTCCTAGGTACGACCTGTCTTATGCAATCTGAGGGCAAACCCTATGGTGTCCAGCGTATTAGATGGAAGTTTAGGGCATTAATACCTAATATCATGCTACCGGTAGTAAATCCTTTGTTGGTCATCTCAGGGAGACTTAGCACCTTACATCACCGATAACGTCGTCTATCAATTTATAATTGAATATCTAAGTCGATTAATATAAAAGATAACATTTAATGGATAACCATTTCAAACTAAATGAAATAATTATTATATGTAATTTCAAATTTCTTAATTAAAATGAAAAATAAATCAGGGGGTAATTTTGTTAGGAACAACCCTTTGAACTAAATTCTGACAATTTAATATAAAAAATATAAAAAAAAAAAAATATTAGAGATATTCCATTTTGTCTTACCTTTTCTGAATCGTTCAATGTGGTCTCCTTTTCTTTCCCTGATTTTGGCTAATAAGTACTTGGGTTGTTCTTCGAACTCGAACTCATCGAAACGAACTTTTCCCTCCATCTTCTTCTTTTCCCTGTTTCCTACCGTTCTCCATTTCCTCGGTTTCGCAGAAGTCTGGGATTATGACCTGAAGTGGGATAGACTCTGGGACTTAAGTCAGGGTTACACAAGGATCGCAGCTATTGTGCCATCGCCCAGCTCTTATTGTCTCGGGATAGACGAGTGGATCTGCATATGCTTAGCACGGGAGTTAGACTTCTCTTGGCGATCTTCAGCTTCACGAATCATCTGGACCCTCGAATTCGAATCCTGAAATGTGAAAGCGTGCATTGTCAGTTCGAATGTATAAAGCCGGAACTAGCTTGATTGTTCAAGTAGCTTTGTTCTCCGTTTTCAGCCATTACGTTTCGCCGAGAAACCATCTAACAAGAAGTTATACTTATATTAAACCTTTCCATCACTGATTAAGAGTCTGTTTTTCAATCATGATTTAAGCAACAGTTTAACAAAATGATTCTTAATTCATTAAATGGACAATTAATTACTCTGACTAAAAAATCCATTATTTTGTTTTTTTCATAAGTTTTGTTAAGCAATTCCTTTCATAAGTATAAATATGAATTTTAATATAAAAACACGCGATATTAAATGCCTGAGCTGAAAAAAGTGTTAAAAATTATTAATGAAAAAAAGAAATGTATATATGAAATAGAAAAATAATTTGTATAATTTTTGTTTCAGGAAAGAATCTCCCAGTGCATTGTGTAGTCGAGACGATTCACAATATCGTCGAAAGTCATGTTAGCAATTCCCGCGAGAATTGGCGGAGGCCTCAGGTAGAAACGGATTCTTACGTTATCATCCCAGTAGCCATGCCTTTTCAAGTAAGTTTACATTATTTCTAACTCAAATCACATTTCTTTCAATCAAAATTAATCTGTTTACAAACTTTGCTAAAATTAATTAAATTAGGAGGAGAAAATATATACATTATTAACCCTCTATGACCTAGTTTTTGTAAATTTGAGATTACGGAAGTATTTATAATATTGTATTAATTAAATATAAGATAAATTTTATTTAAGATTTGAGAAAAATAGGTATTTTTAACATTTTCAAATAAATATTAATGATTGCTTATAATGATTTTTCCAATAAAAATATTAAAAATTGAAAAATGAATTTTGAATACAGAGAACAAATGAAATAAAAGTGAAAACGTTATCATAAAATTAAAAGGGTGCATAGAGAGTTGATAGCTGAATCAAAGAAACAATAAATGAATAAAAAATCATAGCTTGCAATTAGATTTTTCTTAAGGAAATCATTCGTTTACTTTTATAGGATTTAGTAGGAGAGGCGTTGATACGTCTTGGATATTCCAGTGATTTGATACCTGGTGCTAGGGGAAGCATCGTGATAAGAAACTGGAAACCACTGCCAATGGAGAAAGTCGCGGATGGTCCTCTTTTAACAGTGGGTGATATTTTAGCTGAACTGACGTCGGTCGCGACTTTAAAGATTCAAGTGTACAGATCGAGACCACCACCGCCAAGTCCAGCGGCTGAAGTTAGAAATAAATTGTTAAGACTGCTATTGTTGCACAGCCACGCGCTTCTCGTGTCAGCTGGTTGCCCTCTAGACGAGGTAACTTTTTTTTCCTAAATGTTTTTCCTATTTTTCATCTAAAGCCTAGTTCAGATAAATCATTCATAATATTTTAAGTTATATTTTCAATTTTATAATAATTAAATATCATAGTTTAAGTTTTAAGGGGGTATATCTACCTTTTTTTATTAAATACTTTTCCATTTCAAAAACAATACCTTTAGAAATTTCTAATAATTTTTTTTATACAAAAATAATAAGAAATGAAGCAAATAATTTATTCACAAGATAATATTAAATATCATAACTTAATATTTAAGGGGAAATATTTACTTAGAAGGACCAAATTTAAAAAAAAAAACCTATCACCTTTTTCGATAAATGTTTCTCCATTTTAGAAAGACTATATTTAGAAACTTGTAATAATTTTCTTATACAGAGCTGGCTAGAGAAGCTAGTGTACAAACAGAAATCATCAGTTTATGAAATCACAAGTTAATTCTGCAATATACAAGCAATAAACAGGAGATCCTATGTTTCAAACAAAGACTCAGATCGACTAAGTACGTTCAGATTATAGAGTTTAAGAATGATTCAGGATTAAGTACTGCAAAAGAGCCTCGGTGTAAGACTCTACTTATAAGTACGTAAAATGTAAATCCAACCAGAAAGTGTTTGTCGTTGGGACACCTAATCTCATTAACAAGTCCTCCAGCTAATGTCCTTGTTCTTCCTTTAAGAAGCAGCGGTAATCTCTGGTAGAGTCTTGGTTGCGATTCGTTGATCTTCACCTTAAATAAATGTTTTCTCGGTTACGAGTTACCGCGATGTCATTTGCAATCCTCTTTTTCAAGATTAAAGGACTTTCTTCGGGTAGTTAGAATAGTAGTGTTAATAATTAAGGAAACTATTTGCATGTATATCTGTTATTACTAATTCATGCACCATCAAATCTAATTTTAAGTTTTGATTAATTTTACAAAAGTTACTCTGCACGAATATTTTTGCACCTCACTGTACTTGTTATAAATTTTCCAATTTGCAACTTGCAATTTCTTCAAAAATCTCTTCTAAATTTCAGTAAAAAAATCACTCAATTTGGTAATACTGGTGGTATCTCCTTAAACCGGATCTACTCAACTTGATTTTTCCGGATGTCGAAGTAACATGTCGTATCAAGCTGCATGGAAGGGCAAACGTGCCCTTTCCAGGGCAAGGAAGATCTCATAGCGTGTGATAGGATTACTCTTTACTCAGCCAAATTCGCAGCCTTCATCAAAAGCCCCCTCGATATCGGAAGAAGGAGAAGGGTGAAGGGGGTGGGTGTTCCACCCCTTTCGGGCGGGCATTATCTAAGTGCACTCTCTTTGAAGATCCTGCTATATTCGCCCATCCCCGAACTTTAATGCCGCTCGCGGTGGTCTATGATTACCAATTTTCTCTGACAGACGTTTCCTACTCGAGTTTCGGCCCGTCGGCTAATGGCGAACGGTTGTGATGGAGAACCAACAGCTTGTGCGCTCCCGCGACTTAATCTGCCGATCATTCGGCCCAAGACTCTATCTACCTTCTCAACCGGGCCGATTTACAAACTTTCGAGAAAATTTGCATGATTTTACACTGTCGTGGTTGTAATTGCCTTTTTTGACTCATAATTGAATGACTACTTATAATGAGTCCCATAAATATTTTTATCCTCACAATTAGTACAATAACTAAATATTCAGTACAAATTATTTTTCCGTATGTTGAAATTTAATTCTGTTGGTTCTTTCTTTTTTTTAAATTTTCATTAAATTTTCAATATGTTGAAATCATATAGCAATATTTTTAACCTATGTGCACCAATCAAATTCTCTAAAAAAAATTCTTTAAAAAAGAAAGAATCAAATATTTCATTGAAATCAGTACATTTAACACAAACAGAATATTTCCTTACGAAATAATGAAATATTGAGATTGATTAATTTTTCCAGTGATTTCGATTCCTGTATTTCATGTTCCTACCCAATTAAGAGCTCCTGCATTACGGAAAAGTCTCCACGTATTTAAACGTATGAATTCATTTGAAAATATTTGATCAGCTCTCGCAACGACGATTGATTTACAGCGGATGATCAGCTGATGCTACTGCGTCATCTGGTAATAATAAATAGGCGTAAATCAGGCCTCGAATTACGGCACAATGTTGTCAGATAAACTGGATGGCCCGTTTCCTTTTCTTCTCATTTCGACGATGTATTTACATGTTTATCAACCGATTTCTGAAATCTCGTTCCCTGTCAACCGCTCCGCGTCTCGGCTGACTACCTGAGTGATTAAGTGCTGGGTTGTAAAATTCGTCAGATGAGAAATTCCAACGGGTTGACAGGCTCGTGGATAATAATAATTGTTCTGCGTCGTATCTGGCACCACCAAGGTGCCGTGGATACGCGACGGATTACCGCGTTATTAAACTGGCGTCGAGCACCTTGATCCTCCTGGAGATATTTATTCTTATAAATCATTGTCCAGATAACGCAAGCGTTTTTCAAACCTCGTACTACTTCCTACGAGTCTAAACTTTTCCATAATCTGTCTTCTTAATATCATTGTGACAATAGCACATGTAGGTATAGCAATCCATAAGAGTATATACTCTGATCTTCATGATTTTCGTCATTTTTACTGATTGCTATTGAAGATAATGCTACCATACGGTTAAAAATTATTTTTAATTTTTAACAGATGCATACTGGAACTAAATTGTAATAATGGTTAGCTAAATTATTGAAAAGAATTAAGAGTGTTGACACAGATTATTCTAACCGAAATTCGGTCCATCTCCATGTATTCACCAGTCATTTAATTATATAAAAAATCAATCTTCATACATACTATCAATTAAACAATAACGAAGTTCAATATCTAAGCCATCAAATTAAAATTATAATAAATTAACAGCCACCTACCACTTAGAAAGATTCAGTTAAGATAAAATATCATTTTTCTTGATATTTAAACATAACGTGTTGTTTGCTTTACAGATGACACTATTATCTCTATGTAGAGGTGGTAATGATTTGTCTGAAGAAACGAAACGAAACTTCGAGTCGTGGTTGCAACAACAACAGTTGGGTTTAGGCTTAAATCCAATTGTACCGTCGTCGAACCATCATCATCATCACACGCAGAGCCCTCAACCGGATGGTGGTGGTACCATCAGCACCGCTGCTGGTACAATTGGTCCCCCTCATCCTGCTCTACTTCAGTACTCGCATAAAACCAGGATGAGAACAAGTTTCGATCCTGAACTGGAATTACCACGTCTTCAACGATGGTTCGGTGAGAATCAACACCCGTCACGTCAACAGATTCAACACTACGTCTCGGAATTGAATGCCTTAGAGTCTCGACGAGGCAGGAAGCCATTGGACGTAAATAACGTTGTCTACTGGTTCAAGAATGCTAGAGCTGCTCAAAAGAGAGCTGAAAACAGGGGTGTCAATGGTTACAGCCCTCCTGGGCTCAGTCCAAGGGGCGCCAGTATTGTCAGCGAAGACTGTACCGACGAAGAAGAGGATTCTAGAAATCAGGTATGTTTATACGATGAGAATAATTTTTGAAAACTGTTCCGTTGGATGTAAAAAGATTCTCAATATCAACAGTTAATTGTAAAAAAAAATATATTAAATATATTAAAATTAATCAGTGTAATTAATCAGTGAAATTAATTTTAAATACATATACCCTTCTAAGATCCGTTTTGCATAAAGTATTGAAATATGGAATACAACGTTATTATTTTAACATTTTAATACTTTAATAACATTTAACATTTTCATCCCCAAAGCTGCCCCATTGAATATACGATGCTACCCCATCCGAGGGGTAGATTCATACAATTTTTTGCTTTTATTTACTTCTTATTTTATTCACACATTTGTATCATATATTGATAGTCAATAGAGTATTCTAAAAGTATTCAATACAGGTTAATATGCAAAATTTCATAAACTCTGAAGGGTCACAATCTCCCCCTGTAGGGTACTACTGTAGGGCCTTAATCTCCCCCTTTTGTACTATTGTTAATTCCAAGGTGTCGCTCTATGCATTTTACATTAAATTCCAATATTATTATTTGAAAATAACTAATTGTGAATTTATACTATTCTAAATACTAACTTGAACTACCCTAGAACCGCTATGTTAACCTGACCTAATAATCAAAATATAATTATCGTTACGGATATATGTTTCAGTCAACTTCACCCTCCCCCTGTCCCCCCGGAAGTCCACCTGTTGGACCGTTATCCCTGACGACCAGACCGGAAGATCAACAACCACCACCACCTTCGACACCAGCTTCCGTGAAGCAAGAGGACGCCAGAGTATCCTCTGGTTCCGAAGACGAGGAAACGAGGCCAACAGGTCCCTTACCCCCTGGATTTTCATTGGTACCTAGTCCAATGTTCGGTCATGGAATTATGTACATGTCACCTTATCTACCGCAACGTGGACCAGCTGGTTGTTCCACCAGTATGTTGGACGAACGGAGGAAAAGAAACCGGACGTTTATCGATCCCGTGACGGAAGTGCCAAGATTGGAAGCTTGGTTTACTCATAATACTCATCCCAGTCATGCGGTAAGTTTAATTTAACACTTTGATAACCGCATATTTCGTGAAAACTATGATTCTTCCAATTTTATGTTCTTTATTATATCTAAAATGAGTCTCCATGTGAAAATGTCTAAATTAATTCTTTCATTTCTTAAATTTTTAGTTTAAAATTTGGGTGGCTACTCGACTCTCTTAATCCGAACAATGGTTAATAAGAATTTGTGAAAAATTGATAAAATTTTTTTTCTTGTTGCGTTATATTTTATTTTAGTTTGATTAGTTACTTTAGGAAATTTAATTTGTCTCATTCACAGTTGATATTAAAATACACGGAGGAACTGAACCGGATGCCGTATCGACAGAAGTTCCCACGGCTAGAACCGAAGAATGTACAATTTTGGTTCAAAAATCGTCGGGCCAAATGCAAACGTCTGAAAATGGCGCTGTTCGAGGGTGAAGCACCTCAACCACATCCATATCATGCAGATTAACTCGTTCCCTCATGTAACGTAAAGTAGGAACAATCAAGGAGCCTTTCGAAGGCAATTAACAACTATGTACTGCAGGATGAAGAGATAAAGATGAAGAAGAATGAAACATCGTTAATCAACCTGTTATTCATTAATC
This sequence comes from Osmia lignaria lignaria, assembly GCF_051020975.1. Lineage (NCBI taxonomy): Eukaryota > Metazoa > Arthropoda > Insecta > Hymenoptera > Megachilidae > Osmia > Osmia lignaria. Next base: position 7,418,529 of record NC_135033.1, on the reverse strand, counting down.
TCGTTGACTTTGCGACCACGCTCGCGGGTCGCACTTTTGTTGTAATTAACGCGTAACGATTAATATAATTATTATTGACCCTTGATGAGTGTACATATGAAAATGCTATCGAATAAAAACTGTACGTCATAATTCTTGGTATCGTTATTCTCCTTCCTCAATATCTGTAATTTTTTTTTTCTTATAGGTATACCTTGTTTCAACTTAATTCCGCTATAATTAAACTTTTACTTTCACGATTGAAACAATTATTAAACATTAATTTATTAACCAAAAATGATCCAACATTAACCTATAAATTGGCAAATAATTTACTATTTTAAATTAATATTATTGAAAATTATTATTATTCAAAAACGTTATTGGAACTTTGATAAAATCATAAAATTTCCTAAAGTAATTTTTAAAAATGAAAAATGGAACAATAATATGTTCTGAAGGATGAGAAGTTATGCCAAATATTTTCCAAACTCTGAACATCATTTGATTCTTGTTGAACTTTCTCATAGTAAAAGTCATCTTTAGTTTCACTTAGTTAGAATAGAATTCATTTCATGAACAAACATGAAATTTCAGTGACATATTCAATATCTACATGGCAATGGAAGTACTATATGATATTGTCTCCAAGTAAATACACGGCGAGTCGAAATCTCACCCTAAGATAAGACCAATGTGTTGTTTTCGAGTCAACCCTAACTCAACCATTACAATAGTTACAATCTTCATCAGAAGGTGATGGGCATATCTGTCCTTTAAATGATAAGATGACAGTACTTGTCAATTTACAAATTTACAAATTAATTACACATGTACCATTTCACTAAGAAATTGATTTTTGCCCTGTGGAGTCTAGTAGTATTAAAAAAATTAAGTTAAATAAAAAAAGGTATCATAATAAAAATTAATAACGTTCACAGTAATATAATATAACTACCCCACTTTTAAATTCATAAATTTTGTATTATAAAGTTCTAAAATTCTTTAGAAATGGTATAAATTTTTGAAAATGGCCTCATATTTATAGTTAGATTATTTGGTTTTTCTATGGGTACAGACTTTACTGCAAGATGTACAATTCTTTATTCAATTTCAGTAGAGAAAATCGTATAAGGATAAGGAAAGGGGGTTGTTCTCGTCGTCTATGAGATATACGGATAGGACGATGTTGGAGAGATCGTAGTGAAGTCGGGCCGGATTTAATGAGGATAGGCGGATTTGTCCAATTAAAATTGTCTTGCAAAGATCCAGGTAGGTCGACGCTTGTTCATTCACAAAACATCGAATTTCGAGTTCACCGCAACAGCCTCTTCTTATCCCAGACTATATAGGTACAAACTCAAACATTTATCCCTTTCGTTATCGTTATTGTGATTCGCCTCTTGACTGGAGTAAAGTCGAGACGTCGCTAAGGGGGTGGCAAGGATTTAGGGTGGTTTCTCGGAAAATTGGGACTCTTTTGTTAATACCAGATGAATTAATACCAGCATCTCGAGACTTTGAAACTTATTTTTCATTCGATTCTAACTTTTTGACTGCTCATAATGGTACCAACAGTATTTTGTCATGTTTCTAAAATTAAACATTTGCATTGTTAAAAATAAAAGAACATTACTTCCTGAGTATTTTAAAAGGTATTGTATCGTCTGTTAATTGGTATTGCTTCACTTGTAACAATGATGTAAATTATTTAATAGCACTGTGTTGCATTTTGTAAATAATAATTCTGTCTTCCACTAATCGGATTTTGATGCTTTGAAATAAGGAATTGAAAGATGACAGACTTTAGTTTTACTTCTATCTTAAAGAGATATCAGAAATATAATTGAAGACATCATTAAAATTGATGGGATGTCAAATTTAATTATTTGACAAATTTACTTTAATTCAAACGTATATCGATAATAGAACAAATATTCTAAAATCCAAGTAAATTTAAAGATACTTAATTAGTTGTTTCTGTAAATATACAAAATTCGTGTTACAGTGTAAGATAATACTATAATCGTTGCAATTATAACTGTGAATCACAGGATGATACGGGCTACATTTAAAGAAAGTTTGATTTTAAAATAGAGTTAGGAATATCAAGTTAGTCTGACGGATAAGAAAATTGGGGTCGAAGGGTATGGAAAGAAGAGGGAAACGTAAGAAGTCGGTGGGGTGGCAGTCCGATGCCTTACGAAAATCTAAAAGTCAGCAGCTCTGAGGATCATCCCTCTATCTGATCTTAATTTGTCAGCCAGCATGGGAACAATTTAGACCACACCCTCGATAGTAAATCGTTATGAGAAACGTCACCTCCACCGAAGGTCTATCCCCTTTTCATCGTATTTCAACATTCAACATTATAGTAATTCAATAATTTACATTAAACTTCACAAATGGATAACAAGAATTTCCAATTTCAAAACATAGACTTCTAGTGCATGAATTTAAAGCTTAAAGCTTGAGAAGAATAGCTACGTATACATTTTATTATTATTCTTAAAACTAAGTAAATGGTTCTTCGCTGAAGCAAACAGTGGATGAACCAATTACTAAAAAAACTAATGTATGCTCCAAAATTACTAATTTTTAAATTATATTTACCACCTAATAAAAATAAATAAAAATTTACTTATTTATACCTAGGTATATAGAATCAGGTAAATATAAAATTTTGATAAATACAATGAAAGTAAAAATTTACTTATCAAAATTACAAATATATGGCGTTAGTCGTCGAAATGTTAAGATCCATTTATACCGTACCATTACCTTTCCGAAAGGACCTTTATCGATTAAACCTGTAACTTTTTGTTTCCTCTATAATCAAACGGTTAATCGATAGAACCGAGAGACCGAACGAACAGATCTACCTAAACAAACAGAATTTAGGGTTCCAAAGTGTGGGTCTACTCATTACGTAGTAAACTGTAGCCTCCGAGTGACGATTGTACGTACGTACATGTATGTACACGAGGAAAGTAACCGCGAGACGTGGGTATATGTCGTTCCAAAGGAGCATTGTGCACGCTTCGGCATTCAGAGGACGTTCTTATCTTCCTATCCGGAGAGCTGTCAGCAAAGTTCCTGAATAATAACGGTGAACAAGACAGAGGAGGCCGAGAGAAAGAGAAAACGGAGGAGAGCCACGATGTTCTCCTATCAGCCGCGGTTAGGATATGCCTAACTATTCTGTTTCCATGCAGCTGCCGGACGTTTCGTTATACATCATGCTGTCCGGGATGACTAGATCGTTGGATGCGATCAGTACAAGCAATAAAAGCGTCCTAATATTGTTATCTAACCATGCAACAGTGTAAGAAGTTCCGTGGAAACGTAACGGTTTAGAACAGAGATGGGCCGAGGTTTTATTGTTAGTTGCCCTTGGGCAGGACGTTGGGCAATACTCAAACGATAAAAGACATTAATAGGGGTGAGCGGGTACCCGAAGTTACGGCCTCGGAAAAATTTTAATGGATTCGAAAAAAAATAGAAGAAGCTCGGAAAAATTTGTGAGAGCTCTTCTTGCGAGGGGACTTCTTCCGGTCGAATCCGGATATATCGGGCTACCCGAGCCCACCTAAATTTTGTCGATGCGACCCGACTTTTCGGGTACCCGCACCCCTCTAGCCATTAACTCTTTCGATATGGTGTAATTAAAATTTTCGAAAAATATTTCTAAAAAAATTTATTTATGATAAGAAAAATTGCAATTTGATGTGAAATGTGAGGAAAATTTAAATTCGATTTTAGCCTTATTTAAATTGCATTACCAACATTTTTTTTTAATTGACCCAGTACCCATCATTCAATTCAACTACTACTAACTCGATCGTATCTCAGATGCAGCGCGTAAAAGCGGAAAGACAAAAAGAACAACGATGAAACGGCTGAAAGGGCGGTTAAGACGAAGTCACAGAATACTAAAGGGAGAATTCGAGAGCTCGCAAATTAGCCGCAGGATTGGTCTTATAATCCTTAAGGGATGGTAAGGTCGGCCACGCTATACTCTTTCTCTCTCAGCTGGTTATCCCCTATCTTACGGTTCTCTTTTTGGCTCGATGAAGTCGTATAAACGAAGTCTGACCCTCCTCCTCTCTTCTTCCTTATTCTTTAATCGCACCCCAACCTCATCAGTGGCTATGGTAAAAATTACGAGCTACGGGGAAAGGTTGAAGAGCAACGATTGAAAGTAATGAGCCGTGGAAGGAAGATCATCGAGAATGGTAGGCTGTATCCTCGACTCCATTTAATCCGAGGGTCGGATAATTAATCCCATTAATTTATCGCCACTCGCTCCACGCCTTGACCAGGAGTTACGGAAACAGCACAGATTTCTTAGAAACTTTTGCGGATGGAAGACATTTTTCTGACGTGTGTATAACATTTGTGGTTGAATTATAAATAAGTATGTGTAATATATCTGCTGATAAAATCGGAGAGTTATGAGTAAATTGTGGATGTTTATGCATTTATGTAAGATAGTCATTCGTGGTACTCTTTTGATAGAATTAATATATATGTATATAGAATTTTTCTTATCTTAGCAAAAAATAATATACGTTTTGACCAAGGCCGAATCAAGGGGATGTCTAAGGGAGGCTATAGCTCTGGACCTCATTTTCCAGGGAACCCTGTTCTAAGCCTTCTTTTCTTTAAAATTAAGTGTTATTTAATTTTAATCAGGATAAATTTGAATTTTTGACCTAAGTTGATCAATCAAGAAGGCTCGAGTCCCAGAAACCTTAATCCGGTTCTGATTTTAACAAAGATGACTTAAAAAAATAAAATACAATTGTAATGAGTATTATTAAATTAATTTTCATTATAATTTACTTTAAATTTAATTTAATATACCAAAAATGTTTTAATCTATGAATTTACATGCAACCATTAATGAATAACCATTGCCTACTGTATTTTCCATCAGAGACACATACCTAAATATTTAATAGAAACAAACAAGTGTGGCTGTCATTTAGGTACAAATTTTCAGTTCCTTGCGATATCTTGTTTGTACTCGAACAATTGTGTATAAAGGTAGACTAAGCTTAAGTAAGGTAATACCTCCTCTTAATTGATCTATAGTCGAATATTACACGATTGGACAGAGCATTAAGCCTCTAAAAGTGGCCGCTTAGTCGGCCATTGGCCAAGATCTATCGTAGAAGTAGAGTTACGAGGAGAGAAGATCATACCACTTAGCTCGGCCGGCAAAGAAGCTCTTTTCGCGATCGTAAATAAAAGAAATCCTTGTAATGGCTTTCGGCGGAGATCTTACTGGCCTCCCTTTCTCTCCCTCCCCCGCCCCGGTTCAACGTTTCACTTGCCCCTCACACAGGCTATTAAGTTCGTGGAAGCACCCTTGCACCGAGTCATATCAGAACCCTGTAGGCCCGCAACAGTCCAGCCAAGCAGCCACGGTTAATTCCTTAACCCTTATAGACTTGGAGAAAATTTAGGGACGCCGCGGAAGGGGGTGGTACTGCAGGAACGTATAAACTGCTATGGAGAAGGAGGGCTAAAGAAGGAGGCGGAGGAAGTCTTGGAGAAACCATGAGCCGAAGTAGGAATACCAGGTGCTCCTGGGATCTCGGAGGCATCTTACGCCCGGACGATACATAATTTATGTTGCGCTCTGGTAGGCTTAAGACAGTATTAAGATCGACCGAACACCAACATCCTACTCCTTACACCTCCTCTCTTTTCTCGCCACCCGCTCACCTGTCTATGTACCTATCGCCTCTCTTCCTCCTCCCCTTAGAGATAAATAACTGGTCAATACCTCGTATCATAAACGAAATAAAATTTTAATTTACTTATCCAGGTGTAATAAATCCTTTTCAAGATTTAAGAAGCTGTCTGATGATTTAACACCTGAGTAATTAGAGTCATGTGTTTCTAAGTTTAGATTTATAGATAATATAACAATTAGTAATTGCAATTCACAAATTAATAATTAATATTCTAATAATAAAACTAGGCTTGGTTACTTCTGTTGTAATTGAAATTCTATTTTGAAATAAAAATAAAAAAATGTTATATCAATAGATAAAATTATTTCTCATATTATTAACAAAATTTAACGATATAGTATAAAGAAAGGAATCAACATTCATTATGTTTTCAGTAAATTTAAGAAGGCTAATTAGTTCTTCTTTTATAAAGGATCAACGAGAATTCCATACAGCTTAGGTTCCACTCTACTAGAAGATCAGGATTCAACAGAGGGGTTGTTGATACGATACCAATGGCTTTTAGCCCTTTTATGATTGGCCAAACAGAATCTTTCCTCTCCTGCTTTACGAGCGTGTCCTCTTGATCCGATACACGTATCCTTGCCAGGAAGACCGAAACCAACAACGTAATCACGAACAAGCCACAGAAGGATCAAAATATCGTGAGCATATTTTCCCTACAGTTGGATAATGACAATTTTTCTTTTCCTCCATATTTATTCAATAATAAAAAAATGTCATAACTGATCGCTAAGCATTCGTTTGTAGATATTTCTTAAATAGGCAAACGGACAAGATAATCGACGGTCAAGAGCAGCTTGATCCCCCCTGGGACAGAACCGCAAGAAAGGAGAGAGGAGCCGGGGATCGATGGAAGGAGGAACGGAGAAAATAATTGAAAATTTTCGGATGGTCAGACCCGGTGGGTTGGGTAGAACGGCAACGATGTCTTGGCTGGGCGACTCGCGATAAAGCAAAGAGCCTGTGCTAAATACTTACATAAATCTGTATTGCCTCGCGCAGCACGGGAGAAGCTTATACTACTCCTACAGGGCTACGATCACGCGTACAGACTCACGTAAGCGAACGTAGAAACGCACAAGCGCTCTTGCAACACACAGACCAATCAGTAACTATCCAATAAATCCACGTTCATTCTGTGGAAACTATACACTGAATCATAAAAGTATTTGTTGATCTTTCGAATTTATATTTATATAAAAGGAAATTCATCTTTATGTGGATATATGTAGGTATATAGAGGGGTGCATAATTCTAACACCTTGATTTACCATTTAATGGCCCAGGTGCACTATTCTTTGTTCCATGGTCCATATGCACAACAATAAGAAAATAAAAATAAAATAAATAAAACAATTTGTATTATCCTAAGGAGACATTTTACAGTAAGGGGTTAACACCACCTATATACTCAGATGATTGAAATTTTTATGGTTGATTCACCATAGATCGTGGCTGATCTAAGGTAAGAAAGCGACTAAGAGAAACGTTTACATAGACTGTAAATCGAAAACCGTATACGTATAATGCCAAATATATAACGACAGTGGTAGCTTCGAAGCTCGCGTGTAATATACAGAGAGCCATAAATATCGAAATATAGACCCGTCGACGGCCTCTGCCAAGAAGCCAAATCTTGGAAGGGGTAGTTGTTAGGGTAGTTTCAGAAGAGAGACTCGACTGATAAACGAATAAAAGCGGAACCAGGCGGTTTCGTTTAGATAACAGAGCTAGTGGATCGTCTTTTATAATTAACCTAATTATCAATTATTTAAAAATTGTTCTTACTTGATGATTTAAATATTATTAGAATTTTCATAGAAATGCATAGAAAATTCTTTCATTTAAAATTATAAACAATAAAAATAACGAAATATTGTAAAAATACAATGTTGCTGAGGTTTTATAAAAAGTAGGTTGTGACTCATTCTGAATAATTAAAGAAGATATTAGTCTACAATTGTATCTATATTGAAGATTTACTTGTTGCAATCAAAGAAATATAAGAGTAAGAAAATCTAACCCCAGAAGAGAAGAGAAACGAAACAGTAGTATAGAACGAAAAGGAGAATGGAGGTGGAGGTGGTTGGTTTCAGGGCTTCGCTGAATCCACGGGTGTCGGAGCAATAAATCTGGCGAGTATATCTCAGCTCATGAATGTTATTAAGATACAACCCCCCGCGAGCTGAGCGGAGCATAGAGCGCGGGGTGTATACGTACCGTCGTAGGGAGATATAGGCAGAGCCGAAGAAGGAAAGGCGCTTTCGGTAGATCGCGAGACCGACCAAGAGAGGGCCAGTCAAACCTGCTGGAAACGACGAAGAAGAGAAAAGAGAAGCAACCCGGAGAAACGGTTATGAAGAAATACCGCCACCGGTAATCCTACCATAGATCACTAACGGCCGCCTCTGTATCTTCTCCTTCCTTCTTTCTATTCTTCCTCGACTTCTCTTCCTTCTTCTTCATCATCTTCCTCGTTCTTGGTCTTTGCAGTTTAATACCGTTGATTTAACCCATCCTTTAGTTTTCTGGTCAGCAAATGGCGTTCGATTTGACTGTAAGATTATGAAAACTTTTTAGTGATTAGAAAGTGAACGTCAGAATTCTTCTTTTAATAATCTATGTGCTATTAAAATTTATTTTTCTTACATTATTTATGTAAGTTAATAAATTTCAAAATGCATAAAAATTATATTCTTTATATAATATTGATAAATATGGAAAAAAAATCAGAGGTGAATCTAAAAATCTTGATTAAGAAGGGTGAAATGTGTCTTTCTATGCATCACTTAACATTTATGGTTTGCTTAAAAAAGACAATTTATATATTTAATATTACATAGTATCATTAAAAAATGAAAGAAATGCAAATACGTGTAATTTGAAAATTAAAGAGTTTTTCTTTTTTTTCTTTTTGTAAAATTGACAAAGTGAAATAAATAAAAATATGTTTTGTAAGAATGTAGATAATCGCGTATACGAAAGCACATGACTTAGGACAGTCTTGGAACTGTCGGACGTGCAAGTTCAGCCCTCTTCATCGGCGGATAATTAATTGGGCTTTCCAGTATGAAATGGACGGTGTTGTCGACATCAAAGTGAAGCTTTCGGTCTTCCGTTAGCCCCGAACTGTCTATCAAAGTGGCCTGCTTGCCAATTAATACCAGTCCCAGATATTTGTCCGTCGGTCTGCGACATGTTTTATCTAGTAATAATAAGTAAATAGAGAAATCTCTGAGATCACGAGGGTCCAGAAACTAGTAAATCCTTAACATCTATATTGTAACATCCCTTCTCAAAGTACACCATTATTTTATATTTTCCAAACGTATTAATTAAATAATAGATTTGCTATTAGTAATTTTTTCATTTGCCTCCAATGTAAAATGGTTTCTACTTCTTTCAAATTAATTTTTTAACACAATGCCTCAATTTTCTGTTTTACATCATTAGTGTAATTGTAACAAAATTCATAATTTTTTAATAATTTGCATAAACAAAATATCAGTTTCCAGAGCTTATCGTATTTTGTTAGGCATAAAATAGTTTACTATTCAAAAATGATATTCCCCCAAGGGTGAGCGTTGCAGAAAGTGTGCCGCGACCGAGGAGATAATGCAAAAGAAGAGAAGACCGGGCAACGAATGGGGAGATTTAAGACGGCGTGACGCCACGGTAAACAAAAGCCACGATAAATTTTATAAGTCGCCGAATTAATAAAAGATTACAGCACGGTTACTGCGGGTAGCTGTTAGATAAGAAGACACTCGGCGCGAGTACTCACGACGGAACGGCCTCGAGATCGTAGCTAAATCATCGGATATCTTGCCCCCGCGATACATAAACCACCCTTCAGGCTTACACGTATACATTCCCCACGTTCTATCTTCGCGAGAACAAGGATGCTGTCCTTAGCGATGCCTGAAAAAAGAGGATTCGGATGTCAGACTCGCAAGAAGATTTCAACCCTCTCTTGACCAACAGGACAAAGGGGATGATTGGAACCCTTCGTACAGTTCTTGGAATTTTGCTTGCCAATCTGTTTTAAATGCTTTTACTTTTACAAAATTATAAGTTCATTTCATTTTTAGCCATTTTACTTCGTTATTATGCTAATATGAATTAAAACCACCCAGTCCATTTAAACTGAATTTCTTTTTAACCCTCAAGGTAATTTAAATTATTAATTCAAAATGAAATTAAACAAGTATTTTGTTATATCTTTGTCCACCTCACAAATAAAATTTCCTGTAAAAAAATAATAATTCGTTGTTTATTTCAAAATTTCAACTTGAACAACTTTAATTTAAGTATAAAATATAAAACATTGATATTATCTGTAAAGGTATGTCAGATAAAAATCACAAGATGATCCTATCCCTTTTATCTCGTTTGAAATATAAAGGATTAGACGTATTTCGGAGGCGGTAGTTATTTTCAATTACCCTTCGACCCCCTTCAGTTGCATGCCCGTTCCGTTCGAGTATAACCGGCCCGCTCAGGGGCGTATAATGTATGCGAGATAAAGGCCGAAGAGGCGCCGTCGTAGACTAAGATATTACAGAGAAATGGTATAAGGTGTGGAAGGTGGTGGGTCGGTGGAGTTGGTTGTAGGGTGGTTGGGGCACAGTGGTGCGGGGAAAGGGGTACCCATAACTTATCGCAGATTTAAGGCTCTTAGACTTAAGGGACTCTAATAATAATATAGCGCCATTCCGCCACTGTTATATGGAATTCTGGTATATACCAGTACATAGACAGAATTTCTGTATACCTTAAAAAGTGTTTTCTATGTTTTAGGGTGACTGAATAAGAAAATGGTCAATGTTTAAATCAATAGCAGCCATATTTTTTGAAAACAAATAATTTGTTTACAATTTAACTGATATTTTCTGGGTTTTAAGTATTTTTTATATAAATTTCAAACCAAAAAAAAGTTAACATTAATATAAATATTTATTTTCAAAAAATTGTCTCATATATAAGGAGGTAAATATTAATCAAATTTCTAATGCAATATCTTTAGAGATCAATCTGTTATACCTAAAGTTGATGTAATTGCTTCATTTGCAAAATTTAGGTTCCAAGAAGATTGATGCAAACTAATACATAGTAGCACGGTTTCCGTTAAATGACAGGCAAAGTTGTTTACCTTATCTAGGGAAAAAGTTAGGCTCCTGCAAGAAGGTTTATAGGCAGAAGTGGATCAAAGTTTCCAACTTTTGAAGAACTGTCGAGCTTCTCTGTAACTTAAGTTTTGCGCCACTATGAACTTAATCGGTAAACGTCCTGATTGACTGGTTGTGATAAAGCATAATGTAAACGCATTTTATGCAATTTTGCATCAGACTAAACGAAATACTTTCCAAGATAAACTATAATACTCAATAAATTAATATTTCATTATGTTAACCTCTATGTTTGATTTAAATTCTTTTAAAGATGATTATAATGAATAAAATGTCATCATGTGACTTGTATTAAAAATTTACAAACATTTATTAAAAATATTTAAAAAAAAATAAAAATAAAATTATTGTAAGAATTCAGAGATTTTTTGAATTAACCCCTTAATTTTTTTTAAAAGTACACTTTTTTCCCCTGGTATCTCGAAGGAGGTATTTTCATTTCTGTCAAATCTAGAAGAGATTTACACTTAGTTGCCGGTACGTGTTAGATGGCGTAGAGGAGTGGAAACGTCCATTAAGGAGCGACACAGAAGTAAAGATTACATTCGTAACGTTTCATCGGATGTTTCCTTGTTAGGGGTGTGAGGAACAGACAGGATAGCCGCTTATCGTCGCAATAAAAAGCATCGAGAAAGATTGGCATGTTGCCTGCCGTTAGACCAGGCAATCTTTTCGACTCTTTAGGCATATTCGGATGTACACCGTTCTCAGATAGGGCTATGAAATATGCTCATCCTGCAGAAATATTACAGCGTAGCTGTTTCTTAATAAAAATCCAAACCGAGGAGAAATAGATTCAAAGAAATAATGAGAACTTGTGTCATTAAGAAAATCAACCCCCTGCTGAACGTTAATTCACTTCTTCTCCCCTTTAATCGTCATCCACGTGGAGACGAGTGTGTTTCAGGGTTACATCTTCGAATTTTCATCGTCTGAAAGCGAAGAGAAGACCTGGACAAAGATTAGACAATGCTCTGGAAACATCGTGGATGCTGAGGTTTCGTGAGTCCTCGTTACTCGACCTTCCTCTTTCTCCCGAGTTTGGGAGCATCAACAGATGTGCACGGTATCATGGACAGAATACGTATCCCCGTGAACGTGTACGTGCAACTGAACACTCGAACACACTGGTGTCTTCTAGTGTACGTTGCACCTCATCCTCACGAGGGTTCCGCGCCTCAATGTCTCTGATCTTGTTAAGGACGCAGTGAACCACAAATAGCCGGCATCCATTCAAATATCAGCGGGAAATCTATCTACTTAAGCGAGCTACTTGTACGGCAATAACACGTTAGGCAGTGGATAACGTGGAAATAAGAATTTTATGTGGAAAATTTTATGCATTTAATATTAATATATTATGGTAATTAACTCTTGAATATTTAGATTTCTAAATAAAAGACTTTTATATACTGGAAAAACAAAATTGCAAACTTAGGAAATCATTAAAGTCACATTATCACTATTTCAACAAATCTGAGAGTTAAGTATCCTATGAATGTCATTTTTTCATAATTTTAATAGCAGTGGAAATAGTTTAAATGCTGAATTTAAAATTAACATTCTGATTAATCTACAAGTAGTATAGGAATACTAAGCAACTCTGTCTACAGATACGCAGTAAGGTTATCTACTTTCAGGCGTACGTCTGATCATAATCAGAACATACTACTGAATTGATAAAGATACTTATGTATTGGGCACCCGTAATTTCCAACACGTAAAAGTTAGATTAAAAACCACTTTTGTTATTAAAACGTAAAAAATTGAAAATTTAATTAATAATTTCATCTCATCGTCAGATTCCCATCGAGGTATAAAACAAAGTACTATTATACCAAGCTGCAATTATTTCAACATAGTGGAAAACGAGGATATTGTGTACAATCCTCAAGGGAATGATAAAGAAAGAATATTTTCTGGAATAGTAAAGGAAAAGAAATCAGTGCAGAGAAAATAAAGATTTAACTTTAGAAAGGTGAAGCTTCCTAGGTGACCAATTAATTCTAATTTTAATTCCATTTTTTTTTTGCGATAATTTTTTTACCAGAATTAATTTCTTTAGAACTAATCTTAAAAATATAAGCGAAAATATACAATTTTTTGAAAATTTTCTAGATGACTGAAAAAACAATTTTCAATGTTTTCTAATTGGTGAGCTCGACAAGCATCCTTTAGTATTTCTGAGATTATTATTAACTCATTTTTGGACAAAAATATCTGTACTGAAACTATATTACACAAATAAACAAATTCACAATTCACCATTGGAATTTCACATTTCAATTGTGTATAACAGTGTATGTTCAACCAAAGCAAATGAATTGTCTGATAAAGCGAGATTCAGAATACTATATTGTAGATCAGTGCTTGCAACGGATATTCGACGATGCGGAAAGACCGCGACAAACCACTGGATTTAATTCAGATACATGCCACAGCAATTACGGGTGCACGTTCCGAAAGACGTCTTCTTTCACGCGACCCCTTACAAGGCATAAAAGGTGGTAGAAGGGTCGACCGGAGGAACAGAGTTTGGCTTTGTACAGAATCGCGGTGGCGTTGAAGCCGACAAAAGATAAGCTGTTATTTATAACCAAGCTTAGGCCACTGTTAGGCGGGGGTAACTTTAGGGAAAATAAAATCACATTGAAATCTCACAACTCGACTGTATAAACCTCCGAACAAACATCTCGTTCCGTTTCTAATACAAGTGATGATGATGAAGTAACTTACGAAAGTTCCTTCTAAAAAGATTAACGTTTTATGTGATTTTATGAAAGGAAGTGCTGGTTTATAGAACTGTAAGAAGTTTGTGATAAATTGCTTATGTTAATTATGAGATAATGAGCAACATAGTTATATGATAGATTTGTAGTTTATAAAGGAACAAAATATGAATTTCATTTTAATATATTACTTGTTATAATTACTCATGTTCTATTAAGAATATTAATATTGTTTGCGCATTTTTGTGAAACTTTTATGTCATGAAATCATGTCAGGATCCCCTCTGGAAATAGATTATAATTTCACTACACGCAATCTATTACTTGTTATAACTAAAAACAAACCATTTTGTGTTACAAATATTCATGAAACATTTGCATGATCATTTTCATTAAATTTCAACCTTCAAACTAATACTATCCAGGTATCATTTCACTATACTTTTATGTCATGAAATCATGCCAGACTTTTACTGCTACCAAATCATCATTTGATATGCAGAAAGCAAATATCTAATTAAGTAGCCAACGAAATATCTCTGGCAAATCCTGGAACGTTTTCTTAAAGGAAGACGGAAGAAGCGTACAAGCGACACCGATTGCAAACTCGTCCTCGTTTTATTTCCGAACAGCCTACTGGAGCGTAACCCGAAGATTCGAGCGGAGACGACGGAGATATCTAAAGATTCGTCTTCGATGGCTCGGTAGCCGGGTCGTAAGGGGGATGAAGGGGTGGGTTAGGGATGGGAGGCGGATGGGGGCGTCACGAGCGGCGCCGATACTCGTCGGTGAAGGTAAAATGGAGGGGGTAGGTGCAGGGGTCGAAGCTTCCAGTCTGCACCCCCACCCTCCAAAGGGTGGGTGGTACCGAGTCCTCGAACTGATCAATACCTGAAACACCGCGAGGTATCGTCCCGCTATTTCCGGTATCCCAGCGTGGCCGGAAATGAAGGCGTTAAAAATATATATACAGAGCGAGAGAGATGTACATGGGTAGACGTCCAACAACGGGAGTCTACCTTCTGCAGATAGTGGAAGCATTATATCTGTTACTCGAGCTATTTAGTACAGCTGGCCTCAATAGCGAGTTTATACGATGAATGTTCCTCCTTCGATAGACAATATCTTTATGAGAATGATTTTGATGGTTTTACGGTATTAAAGTACGTGTCCATTTGGAGGTACAATTATCGTATAGTTGAGTGTCATTGGAGTAAATAGGATTTTCGTTAAGAGTAGTTCAAGTTCTATATATTTATTAAAACTTTGATTGTCATGTAAAAATTGTTGAAAGTTTCATTAGATAATATTTGTATTTTTAATAAATATTACTTATTCATAATTCATTTTCTCATTTTCTACGTTTATTTATTCTGTGGCAATAAAGACCAAATTAAGTTAATATAAATAAACATAAGATCATTTTTCATCAGACTAATAAATTAATAACCACAAACTAAGAATTTTTCAATTCCATTAAAAGTGAACAATTTACGCAAATTACCCTTCAGTTCGTTGTTAAATATTATTTTATTCCTAAAACCGCTGTAACCTTTTATTCCACAAAATATATAACACGATTGACTTTTAATCATAACAACTCTCTACATTACCCACTGACTACGACTTAAAATCAACAATGGAAAATCGATACAGAGTTGTAATTAAACCCACGGAGAAACCTTTGAATAACCAGTAGCTCGATACCGTTCGCTCGAAAACCAGATATTTAAATTCTGTTTCTTAGTAATTCTATAACTAATAAAAATCTGTCTTGAATTTAATAGAATTAAGTGAACTTGATGCGATAAGAACTGTGAGTACAGGGCGTGACCATGCATTTGTTACGGAACATCGAATTTACAAAATCTCGTCGAAGGGGTTGGTTTAATATCAACAGGTAGAAGCAACGCGTCCTTGTCCCTACTGGATAAGCCGTTGGCTAAGCGCCGGCGCTAGCTAAACCGCTCGCACCCTCCCGAGGGTGTGACCTATCATCCCCATTGGCCCAACCGGACGTGTAAAAAAGAGAGAGAGACACAGTCCTGCGCGGATAAGGCTTTTTTAAATCTATTCTCAGGAAGGGAGGAGTTCTTATCAATTTCCACATCACACTTATGAGAAAATATTGATAAACCGTCGTTTTGATTAACTCATATGCATTGACGTAGAGTGGACTTGGGTTCCCCATAAATGTAAAGAGGCTCCCTCACTATTCTAAGATTCTCAAATTTTGATACTTAACAATTTTTTAATTTCTAAGAGACCTGGCCTACCCCCGAAAAAAATTTTAATTACACCATTACTTATATGTAGTACAGTGTACATTTGCGTGCAACGTAAGCTCCTTTTGGTCAAACCTAATTTATAAAACCTGTTAATGAATAACTTGAACTCCTTGATAACAGATTCATAATATAAAAATTATATAGATCATGTAACTATTTTATAGTATTCATTAATATCGAGGTTTTAAGAATCGTAAATATAATTCTGGTTTACAATAAATGTTCCATCCTATGGGAGAGCTTCGACAGCGACCTGGTGGATTTAGAAGACGATAAAAAAGGTTGTAATACAACGATAGTAATGGGGGAAAGGGGAAATATCCGCATGGGTCAGCCAAGAGCGACTTAAAACGAGGAGATGGCCGCCTCAATATCGGCTTTTCGGATACTTCACGTACTTATCTAATGTCTTATATTTTCCACTGGACTGCACCATTCAAATTTTAGTCGCCAGCATTTCGCATGGAAAACTGTATTTTCCCTACATGTTGCAAATGATTTCTTCAAATAAATAAAAGATTAAAAAAAGAATTACAAATATTATATCTTACTTTAGAATTTATAAATAATAAAAGAGTATAGAATGAATTATTTAAGATATCATATTCATGCTATAAAACATAAAATGTATACAAAAAGTCAGGATTGGATTAAGATTTCTGAGGCCTCGGGCTAACAAACTTTCCAAGGCCCCCTTGGAAGATAAACTTAATTCAAAAATTGAAATTATTTCCAAATAAAATTAAATAACACATAATTGTAAAGAAATAATAAAAAAACTTAATTCAATACTATTTGACATAATAAGGGGATGGTTTACCACAAAACTCCCAGGAAAGTGGGGCCTTGGTTTGGAACCTTCTTAGACCTCCCCTCAATGCAGCGCTGCAAAAAGTTGTTTATGCCTTTTCACATTTTCTATAAACTTACGGAGCAACTGAAAATATAGAAACTTTATTAAAAATAAAATTAATAATTTTTACTTTCGTAAAACAAATTTAAATAGATTTCATAAAACATATCAGCTCTAAAGATTTCTAATTTTATCCTTGTTGTATTTTCTCAGATATTTCATGAAATGAAACACCTGAATACAAATGGTGGTGCCAGTTTCTCGGCCACAGGTACAATTCTCGGCAGGTTTATTCAGTTTTTTTCATCTATCGCAGAGAATAATACCCTCACCTCATCGTACGCTCGACTTATCTTGCAGAGATATCATACGGCATATCCCACGTTACTTATCAAAGATAAGTACTCAGTAGTTTTCAGGACGGTTCGGTGTACTGTTGAGCCACTCATCGATCCACGAGTACCATATTTTTCTACAAATTGTCTTCCCTATAAAAAAGCACACAAAATGAATAAACAAAAATGTATTAAAAAAAGTACACAGTGGTTCTGTTGAGATTGATACTCATCTCTCTGCGTGGTAAAAATGTGATTTCTGTGGAATTCAACGCAATCACGTACGACATTTAAGATCATGAAATACCGGGTTATCACGCTTCGTGGTTCGCTATCATTCTTGACTTTATACTTGGGAATCATCTCCATTGCATTATGCCAAAATAATTGTCCTACAAGATGCTTGTGTTACCTCAGCCAATTACCAAGGAGTATAGTGTGTTCGAGGCAAGGCTTGGAAGTGTTTCCTGAAAATATCAGTGACGTGGTTAGTAAATGTATTCTATAGGACCCATTAATGATTACCGTCTGATAATAGTAATTTTCACAAGTTTGAACGTTCTTAGAGCTAACATTGTCTCTGCTTTATCACGTTGCTCGTTGAAAACGTAGCTAGGAATGAATCACCTGTATAAATGAACCGGTATTACGAAAAAAATGAAACGTATAACAGATATCTTAGACAATGTTATATTTATTTAGTACTCCTCAACAATGTGTAATTTTGTGTAATGAGCAATTTTAGAATAATTATTATCATTTTATATATTAATTGAGAAAGTTGCGTTTCTTCTTCTGTATTATTATCATCACTTATTTAGTATTATATATATTAAAAATAAATATTTATAATATTATAAGTGAAAAAGGAAAGAATCGGTCCCCCTGTGCTGCAAAGTTTAATAAGTGTTAATGACCCAGCACACGATATCGAAAAAGCGGAATTAATTATTTGTTTGTACATGTTTTGTTGATAATAGAAAAGTATTGTACTATCATGGAAATAATATATTTTCGATCTCCAAGAATTAGACATTTCATGATATTAATTTTATATTCATTTGTTTGTTATTTTGTTAAATAAATCATCTTTCTTATTTTTTTTTTTAGGTGGAGCAGTTAAACTTATCAAATAATTTGTTGACGAATGTCAGCAGTGACGTTAATCGACTGACAGAGTTGCAATATTTAAATTTAGCAAGGAATAAATTAAGTTCGTTACCTGATGATTTGAGTTCCTTAAGAAATTTACGGAGATTGGATTTAAGTGGCAATGAAATACACAGGATTCTTGATATTAGTTCTATAGAACAATTACCATCTTTAATGGTGGCATATTTGTCGAAAAATCCATTGTCTAGTTTGGAAGGTCTTAGAAGTAGTAGCCTTGAAGCTTTAGACGCTAGTCAGTGTGGTATGATGATAATATTTTACTAAAATTAATATTTTCATAATTTATAGGTGTTTCTTACTCCTTTCGCTTATTTATCACATTAAAATATTTATTATCCTAGTATTTTCTTAAAATTTTCAACAGTAGCTGCTATCCCTATAGCAAAAATACATTTCTTTAACATCTTAATCCTTAAGTACAGATTTAATTATACTTTTTCCATCCAAAAACAAGCATTAATTTATATTACTTAATGTTTCTCTTGTTGACAGAAAAGTTGTAAGAAATACTTTAATCAATACCTGAAACATCAAATTATAAAACAGTATTACTTATTACATTCTACATGTTATGTTTAAATTATGGTAGTTAAATGTTAAGTAGCATCTTTATACTTATCCAAATTCTTAATCCTAGTAATAAAGGATATGCCTTGCTTATGCAATTCAGTTCATCCTTGAAATTCAAAGGAAAAGATTTATTATAAATAAAAAATATTAATTTCATTATCTTCATTCAACAGGAATAAGAGAACTTAGTAATACATCATTAGACGGTTTACCAGAGCTGAGTACGTTAAGCCTAACTGGAAATCCTTTGAAACTCATTCAAAATCCATGGAATCCAAAATTACGATGGCTTGATGCATCTGACTGTCATCTGAATTACTTGAGGCCGGATACATTCGAAGGGTTCCCGGAACTTGAAGAATTAAAACTGGCCAATAATCCTACATTAGTTTACAGTATGAGGCAAGCAATTGAAACTCCAAATAGAAATCATTTTCCTTTTCTAAATATTAAAAATAATAATCTTGTCATAGCACACATTTAATTACAATGAAAACGAATGAATCACGGAATTAAGAAAAAATCTACTCTTGGTAATTCTAATATTTTGAATTGCAAATTTGTAAATATTCACTACTTAAAATAATTTGCAACTTATTGTTAGTATTTATTACATTATTGTTTACTACTCTTAGGTATTCAAAAGCTCTCAAACAATTTATAAATTACCATACATTCGAAAAGGAATGTTGTAATTTAACCCTCAAAGGGTGGAGCTAAGTCAATTATGATCCATATCTGTGGGTGTTCCAACTGAAATTAATACAATTAATAATTAATAAAATTAATAAAATTAAAAAAAAATTGTTAGTGTACAAAATTGCATATGACATTTACGTTAATAAATAAAATCGATATTTTCAGACACTCAACGCTACAGCATACAAAGCTAAAGAAACTCGACGTTTCAGGATGCAATTTAGACAGACCCGGACTTCACGGATTGCCGTTTTTGACCCACGCCCGATTATCCCGTAACAGGATTTGCATGTTACCCGGTCGAATTTTCGCTAAAAACAGAGAACTTGGATTTTTATATCTAAATTCGAACGGTATCGCAAGTCTGAATACGAGTACTTTCGATGGTCTAGTGAAGCTGCAAGTACTAGATTTGTCAGCAAACAGCATCGAAATGATTCATCCACTGACGTTTCACGAAAATGTAGAATTGAAATCGCTCAATTTATCTTTTAATAACTTATACGAATTGCCAAATTTTACGTCGTCTGTAACGTCGTTGGACGCGTCATCGAATGGCATCGTTAAGCTTGTTGATAATTTTTTATCGAATATGCCAAAAATAAGAAGTATCAATTTGAGTGATAACAGATTAGAGAGGATACCATCTACATTGAAATCCACAACCTTGAAGAATCTAGGATTACATGGAAATAGGATAATGGAAGTGGACAATGACACTTTTCTTCAGTTGCCTCAGCTTATAAGAATTGAGTTATCAGGTTTGATCTTTATTATTCTGTCGAAATATTGTTTATCAAAGGCTTAACCCTTTCAATAGTATGGCCAAATTACTTATTGTACCTTTATTTTTTATTATTATTATTTTTTCAAAATATTGAACTTTAAAATTCTTCTTATCTATCAGTCTCAGAAATGAAATGGCACCTATCGGCAGTAAAAATACTTTTGAAATTATTTAATGTTAGATGACTTCTGTAAATAGATGTTATACTTAACTATTTAAATTTAATAATGAGTCATTTTTAATTATAAAATGTTCGTTTAATTTTTAGGGAATCGTTTAACAGGAGCACTAGACCCAGATATGTTTCAAAACAATCCAAATTTAGATAGCATTAAATTGGAGGATAATCCATGGCGTTGCGATTGCAAGGAATTATTTATTATGTACAGTTTCTTAACGGAATCACCTGCTAAAACATCAGAAACGAGTTTAATCTGTCAGAGTCCAGCAAACGTGTCTGGTTATACTTGGAAAAGTGCTTGTTTCGATGATTGGAGTTCCCCTTTGTATCACAACGTTGACAGAACATGGGGATTTATAGTGGTCTCTGGTCTTACGGTCATCGTTTTGTTGGGTAGTTTTGTGTCCATTAGACACATAATGAGAGTTAAAAGAAGAGCCATGGAACAAAGACAGCAATTGGAAACATTGAGATTATTAAGACGAAGAAGGTAAAAAAAATATATTTTAATTTAAGAAGAATTTTTTAATAAATCTCTTGAATGGTAGATGATTTTTATTATGACTTTCTGTCAAAAAAAGTATGCAACATTTTAAGAGCATCAAACAATTCTAATGATTTTTCTCCATTTAGAACAATGATAAGAATACTTTTCATTTATTCTAGAAAAAATGCCCTAATTTTAATGATAATAAATACCTACAATTTGGATGATTATTAACAATGAATAATACAGAAATCTACTTTATCTTTATAGCATAACACTAAGCTAATTAAAATTATAACTCAAACTTTGTTTAAAATAATTTTTGAAATTTTTCAATTTTTGAATCCAAACAACAATTTCAAATTACTTGTGTATGTATTCGAAATTTTACAAAATTTTTATGAATTAATGAAATATTTTTTTCTAGATCTATTAATTTCAATTAACTCTATTGATCCAAATTCAATGATTCTAATGAATGATTTTTATTAAAAAGTAAAAAGATACTAAATATTTCATATTTCATTACTTTTTTATATTATTGTGATTTATCCAAATATTTTTTATTCTAGTTCATATTAAAATTTACTAAAACAAATACTTTTCAAACAGAATCCATCAAATTGTACAAGAAGAAGAACGGGTTGAGCGTGCTCCAGAGCCAAGAATCCATCCATTAGAATTAATAGGACCACCTAGTTACGAGGAAGCAGTGCAGATGCCAAGACTGGCACGTTCTTTGGATAATTTGGATGAAATCTCGGTAGATACATCAACGATACGTATGATGAGTTCAGCTGATAATATAAGGGTGAAGCAACGAAGATCCAGGAGACCAAAGAAAAGAATTCACAGTGAGGATGACTTGCTTCGAAGAGAAGAACGACGACAAGAAAGAATCAGAAGAGAAAGGAACAGCTCGATCGGTAACAGTGGAAGTGAACTACCATCGGGACAAAGGAATTTTAGATCATCTACGACTCGTACCAACAGAAGGCACAGCGTGATGAGCGATTCCAATGATACCGGAAACGGAAGAGTGCGACCCAGGCCGCAAACACCGAGCGCAAGAAAAAAGAAACGTAGACGAACGCTTTACGACGGACATTCGAGCGACGATGAAGACTCAGAGGTTGAACCAATCGGTTCAAGTAGGTCAATTGTCATTCGAGAACTTCGAAGAGAACCCAGAGGTGGTCGTAGAGAATCTACAGTAGAACGAGAGGATCCTGAATAACCGCTGGATGTGATTTTGACAAGAGTGTTGTTATATATTGACATTCCTAAGAATTCAGTCATCAACTTTGATCATGATTATTAAAAATTAATAACAACTGTCTGGTGAAATGTTTCCATGCAATAATAGCATTTGTTATACCTGAAAATTCAAATATTTATATTTTATTTTGTGGTGTTTATCATTTTAATATATGTATTTAATAAATTGTACATTGAAATCACTGCCACTGTGTATAGAAAGCTAGGAATTAAAAGATGAACAAAAATAGAATGCAATTAATTAAATATTTTTGGATATCAGTTTTGTAATTAATTTTAAATAAAAATGCTAAGTATTAAGGAATCTATAAATATGTTTCACCTATAATTTTAATTAATAAATAATATAAGTTTGAAACTTCTTAAGCTGAGTTAAATATTTATTATATTTCTATTTAAACGTATTAGTTCTTAGGATTCTTTTAATTACTCATCTCTCAGTTCTACAGACAGTACTAACAATTAGAATTGCAAATTGTTTTTGAAATTTATTTTTAAATTTTTATTTAATTTATATAAATCTAAATCTATATCTGTCACAAATAGTATAATTCATCAGAAGTACCTGATAACTATAAATATTGTTTCTGTTTACGAAATGTATTAATTGGAAGCAACGATCATTATCAATACATAATGTAACTTAATTATGTGAATAAGTTTAAACAATATTGTTCATGGCAAAAATAAAAATTTTAAAAAGTGATAAATATTTTAATATTCTAAAAGGCTTACAATTATTTATTCATTCAAAAATACTGAAATTTAAAAATTTGATGTGGACTTATGATTTTGTAAAGAGCTATATTATAAAGGAACAAAAACAAAAAAGGGGAAGTCCAGAAAAATTATAGGTACCTGTAGGGTAGGTAAACGTTCATCTGATAAACATTAATATTTTATTTCGTACTCATCCTATCGTATATACTCATAACAACGTATACTTTTTATTGAATGTCGCACGAACAACTTGTATATAAGAAACAAAGTGAATGGTGCGATAACGATGATATCACGTAGGATCAAACATTTCCCCTCTCAGTGCTGATCACAGTATCAGTGAGATAATTCTTTTTGTAACAGATTAAACGGCACTTTCCTAAGAAGTTATTTGCAGTTTCTTCGTGGAAAATCCGTAATGTAGAAATTATTTCACTTTGGAAGAACATTTTTACAAGGGGATTCACTTAAATACTATATGTAACGATAAATAGAAATATAATATATTAAGAAATTATTTTTTAAGATATTTTATCTTCGCTTTTTTCGTTTAGTTACAGAAACAAAATAAATAACGTTTTGAAAGAATATACATAACTAAACAATTTGAAAATAAATCTACTAATTTTTGTTTTTAACGAAATAATAATTGTAATATTAGATATTTATTGTTGTAGAAATTTTGTAAAAATAAAAGGTTATTTAATAATGGAAGAAGTTTCTAAGAAATTGCAAAGAATAATTTTCATGTGATTATTGATTATTTAGCATGAAATATTTCAAAATGCTAAAATCTTGCTCTAGTTCTTAAAAAACGATTATGGATACACCGTTGGTACTTATTTTACATTATATTATCTTATTTTCTATCAACATCTTTTTTTATTATCACTCAGATAATGGCATTATTAAATTATTAAATAGAGTGATTTAATTGGAATGCTTATCATAAACGTTTACGCTTTACATTTTCTCGTGTTTTTTAAATATATACTCAAAAACCTTCGTTTTATCGGCATATTATTATAGTACACGATTAAAATAATTTATTGCAAAATTTAATCCGTCTGTTAAATTAAATTGTTTATCTAATTTAAAAAATAGAAAAAGTACTAAAGTTAGAATCGTGTAATGATGTACGTATTTAGAGGTCAAAGGATTCTAATGAAACTAATGATTAATCGAATTCCATTGAAATTTGTATAAAAATGAAAATCCTCGACAGAACTGACTAGTGTGCTAATATTGAATACACATTATATAAAATGTATCAAATATTTTTCCATCCATGAATTTTATACAAACAATGAAACTTCATATATATATTATATGTTATATGTACATCTATACGTACAGTATTGGGCAAAGTAGGCATCTCTAGGGGAAATCATGTTACAATACTTCCTGTACATCGTCACTTTTCTCAAGAACGCCTATGGGGATACACAGGAACCCCTGGTAGTTAAGGGGAAGGATAGGGACCGGTAGAAGTCTATAGGTGGGAGGAGAAGTTTGGGACTTTGTCATTTTCCCCAGGGAAACCTACTCTACTCGATACTGTGCATAAATATGCACATATATGCACATATGTCTATTATTTGCAAGTATGTACAATTTTATTTCACAGAATCACTCATCTCTTCTATTACTATCTCTAAACAAATTATCCTTTGCAGAGCTGTCTCTAGAGTTTGCTGGGCCCGGGGCAAAGTCAATATTATTGCAAACAGATAATTTTAAAATCTATTCTAATAAAACTATAAACTACTAATACATAACTCCATGTATTCTATATTTGTCATTTGTTATGAAATGGCGTTAAAATATAAAAATTTGCGACTAATATAAGTCAAATTCATTTGTTGCATAATTATAGAAATTCCTATTATTCAGAAAACTGTAATTTCACAGTTTTAAAGATACGATTCAAGAATTGATAACTGGATTATTCGTATTCAATTTAATTAATTTTTACAAATTGCGAAAATTTGTATTGTTCACCGATCGCAAGAAGTCCCATGAGCGTAACGCAATCTGATTACCACAGCTTACACGTATTTTCGATCGTGACGTATGATTGGTCAAAGCGGCCACATCTACTAATTAGGCTCGTGTATAACTAGGGGGTCGATGTGTACGTAGTATCCCCTCTTGCCCTTGTGTCGTCCCATGGGACTTCTTGTGAGCGGTGGACAGTACGGGGCAAGTATCGTGCCCCGTTTGCGCGCTGCCAAGGGCGGCTCTGTTCCTTTTTGTCGTAACCTATGAAAATGAACTTTCATTGAAAACAGTCTTGATCCACATTTCATACACCTTGTTTTAGCAGTTCATCGCAATCAACGGCCATAAATGCATGGGCCTAGGAACACTGGCACTGCTACGAACCTCTTCTGAATTGAAACACAATCATAGTAGGTCCTCTCTTTATCATTCACAGATATGTTTCATTTGAAATGATTGAGTTCAAATATCGGGTCTCATCAACTTGTTACTATCGCAGTTTATTTCAGGGTGTTTTGACTAGATTCTCACCAGCCATCGTTCTTGTGATGAGTATGGGCGTCTTCGGCACGCTGTCAGGGTTTTCCTGCAAAGTAATCTTCACTCTTTGAGCACCAGGACTTAAAGGAGGTCCGTGGACTTCCGGTGATCCGTTCACCGGACAATTATCAATCACATCTACAGAACTTATCCTCGCGGAAGAAGAATCGTCGTTCAAAGAACTGGACTCATCAATCGTATCTTTGAGTCTTTGAACATTCTGCGAATTTCTAATAGGTTTCACCGGTTCCGTGCGTTCAGAAATGGTATTTGGAGGTTTAGATACGTCTATCATCGTCTGACGATCGTCGGAGGATTTTATTTCAACTTGGTCTGCATCCTGGACCAGAGGAGAGCTTTCCACGTTTCCATTCGAAGCCACTTTCGGCTGCGTCGAATTGCCCGTCTCTAACAAAGCTTTCTGCATGTCTTTCAGCTCGGTCCCGTGTTCAACGTCACCTCGTTTTCTCTTCTTCTTGCAGAAATCGCCTTTGTAAGCCGCGAATCCTATCAGAGTCGCCAGAATAGCCAGCAGAGCGGCAAGAACCACGTAAGAACCCATTCCTTTCTTCGATTGCTTCGCTTGGGACACTTCGGCTGACTCGTCGGTTAGCTCATCCCCGTCATCAACTTTAACGTTACCTAACTTCGACTTGTCGTGTAATTCAGTGTCGACTATTTCGACTCCATCGAGAGGAACCATCGTTCCATCCTTGATCCTCTCGGTGGTGCTCGACACTGCTTCGTCCAAATGGACCTTCCGGGTGACAGCTTCTACATTCATCGTAGTCACGTCGATGAATTGTTCCTCCTCCAAGTCAGGGTCTTTCTCAATGCTCGGAGCCTCCGTACTAGCCGAAATCCAGTTGAAAAACATATCAATCAATCCGTTGCTGGAAGATGAAGATTCCTCATCCTTCTCGCTAGTCCTCTCCACTTCCCCGACTCTTGTCCAGTCGCCGAAAATCTCACCCGTACCCGAACCCTCCCCAGAGCCTTCCTCGTCCCCGGAACCTTCAGCAGGATGAAACAAATGATCCACGTATTCCTTCTTCCTCTCGGTCGGTGCAACAGCTGTAGACGTTTTCTCCTCGGAGCCGAAGAAAATTTGCTCGTCTTTATCCACCGTTTCTATCAGCATCATCTGCGTCGTCGCTGCTGACTCAACGTTACTGGTCTGCAAGGATTCGCTGGTCTCCGGAAACGATGATTGGATGATCGAAGGGGTAGATACTTCAGGGTCGTTCGGAAATGGGGTTTCGATTTCTATTTCTTTGGGAGATTCGGAGGAGCCGTTTAAAATCTCCTCGAACTCTCCACTGTTCTCGTCTCCAGAACCGAATTCGTCCTCTGAGTCTTTGTACGATTGATCGTTCTGCATCTCACGATCCTGTTCCTCGAAACGACAAACGATCGTCGTGTCTACCTTGAAAAGCGAGGTTCCTTTCAGGTTACCTGGACCAACGCAAAGGACCTTCTTCATGATCTTCACGCCCCTCTTCAGGATTAGATCTCTTACTCTTAGCGTTGCACAGTTACATTGCAAAGGATTGCCTTGGATGTCTAGGTACTTGAGAATTTTCAGACGAGCCAATACTGGTGGCAATTGTTGGAAATTATTCTTACGAAGATCTAGCTTGTGAAGGTGATTCAGACCGTCTATGGAGCCTAGTTCTAAGGATTCCAGAAGATTTTCGGAGAGATCCAAACTATGTAGATTCTTCAATTGGCGAAATGTTTTTGATTCTATTCCCTCTATGCCGCTTTTAGATAGATCTAGGTGTCGAAGGCTGGTTAAATTGACGAAGAGACCTGGATGAAGGATTGGCTTTGACACGAAGGCTTTCAGCGATTCAAGGTCGTAAGTTTCGATGTATTTGACATCTTCAAGTTCGTGACAATGGGCCATGGTACCATTCACGAGATCGCACAGCCCATTCACCCATCCTGAGTAACTCAGGAGGATGAAGAATAACAGCGCTGACTGCATTTTTCGATCTGATTTACCTGTTAAAAACAAAAAACAAATGTTTAGAGTATTTTTGAATACTAACGAAGGTAAGTGTTGTACGCACAATTTACAAAATTATTTTTAATTTTAATAAGAATTTAGACATCAGAAATGCAAGGAGTTATATTTAGGAAAAGCGTATTTAAAATACTAACAATAGAAAAGTATGTATTAAGAATGATTAGAAATTAAGGTGAATGAACTGACATCTGTCTTAATTTTAAATTAATTACACAATAATTCATTTTTCAATAAATACACAATATTTAATATTTATTTTCTCATATGAAAAATATTCTAAGGAATTGATCTACTGAAAAAAATAGTAATTTGTTTAAAAAATCAAGTGACCACTTTTCCTGTGCTAAACAGTTGCATTAACAACAATTTTTATGTAGGTATTTTTCATTTTCGAAACATTTTTCTAACTATTTGAATTTTGAAATAATAATTAAAGCTGTTATTGTTACTAATATGCCATGTATAAAATTAAAAATAACGTGTAAGTAGCTTAGTAGAATAAGATAAACGTAAAAAATTATACTGTACTGCAACGTTAAAACCACGTAAGTTCAGCCTGTGAAGTTGCTAGTTTATTATCTTTAATATCTTTACTATAGGCGTAGTTATCTTGTGGAGTGTTGTTATCTCTGTGCTAATGATCTTCAATGTAGAACTAATGATAACAACCAACTTATTTCATACAACAAAATTGAATTTACTTAGATCGCATTATAAGATCGTATTACATTTGAACAAAAACTTATAAAAAATACAAATTTTAATTTAATATGTATTAAACCAAAATTTAATCAAATTCTACTGAAATACCTAAATAATTTTCTTACACAAGCTTATGTTAGGTTAATAATATTTTCAAACATAGATTACTCCCATTTTCTACTTCTCGTAAATTCAATGAAACGTTCCTTGCCTCTATAAATAATTTTTTCTTTTAATTTTGCTCTACTGATTTTATTATTCTCAATGAAAGTGTTGCTTATGACGTACTGTTATTGCAAATATTAAATTTCAAATGAAATTCCAAGCTGAAAAGATGTCAATGTCAATGTTAATAAAAATTAATGATCTACCATACACTTATCGTTTACTTGAACGAATGCAAGGTCAAACGGTTTCCTTTTGTAAAAAATAAGATCCAATACGCTGATGTATAAAAAAATGAAGTAAGTAAAGACAAAATAGTGATGACACTTTACATGTTGACACGCTTCATCAAACCGTTAAATGGACATTTTAGCTGTTCTATACGTGGATGGACGAAAGGGACCCGGATACCTTCGGTATATTATTTGCATTATTTTGTCTACCATCGGCATTGACGTCAATGGTAATTTCCATATACACACCGCAGCCTTCAAATAAGAGGAAGAAATGTAGTTATGATAATAAGCAAAGCTTACAGGAATATCCGAACACAGAAATTCATGTCTATAATTGTACAGTATCGAGCATAATAGGTTTTCTTAGGGAAAATGGCGATGTCCCGGACCTTTCTCCCTTCTAGGGAAGCCTGATGGCTTCTCTGGATTCCGTAGTCCTCGACTATCACCCTAGATTCCTCGAGTTTCCGGGTTCTAAGATTCCCGAGGAAAATGACGGTGTAGTTTTTTCTTTTTCTGAATTATTTTAATATTAATATCGTCGAATGTAGAATTCTGCGAATTCCTGTTTCTTCTATATCGTCATTTTTCCTTGGGAAGCCTACTTTGCTCGATACTGTACATACACAGGAACAATTTTTACATTTTATTGGGTTTCTATTCATGAAATATTTATTAACATAATAATTAAGATAATTTATTATAAAATTTGTATTATATATTCAGTAAGTGGTAAACAAAATTTTTGAAATTGAAAAGTTTAGGAAGATTATATCATTTATAATTTCATATCAGTTATTATTATAAAATAAATCTTGTGCACTATTGTGCATATAAAAATATTTCTTTCTATTGTAACTTCGTTGATGTAAAATGTAAATAAAGCGTTTTGCCAATTGTTGTACGCCTCTTACAGCTTCTGCTTCTAATTTACAAACAGACGGAACGGTTAATAGAACTTAAGTAGCTATGGAGTGTGCAAAGCAGTCTCCGAGTGTTTTCTTTCATGCAACTCGCGTAGGTGGAGATAGGTCATGGCCAATAAATTCAACAGATTTTAATTAGCTTATCATACCCATAGACTCAAAATTATTATTAACTGAAACAGTTGTAATTAAAGATACTCACGAATTATTTAATCAGACGTGGCCTTTAGCAGTATCGCAATTTCGGAAACATCTATAACATAAAAAAATATCTTTGTCATTATGGATAATAGTATTATTGATATTTTCATTCTAATTACCTTTTTTTTACAATTTGCCCATTTGGACATTTGATAAATTCTTTTAATAACTAATTCATTAGCACGTGAATGACTGTACCCTGTGGAATGTTATCTTAAAATAAAATATGAAAATAAAATAATTCCAATGTACAGAAATGTACTAATACTTTTCATTCGATTTTCAGTAGGTATACATACACAGGTACATATCTTGTAAATATGCTTCACTAGAAGCTTTGAATTGCAAATAAGTTTTCTTGTTGAATTGACATCTGATGATCGAGACAGCTAATCAATCCTCATAATGTTATTTTTCATCTTCCAGTCAATAACTTCTTTTACATCACTTTTCAAATGATTTTCTATAAACACGCATTTGGTCTTAAACTTATATGGAAGCAAAAGACATTCATAATGAAGAACACAAAACCAAAGAAACATTCTTATATTATATTATAAAAAGAATTCATAATGTTCGGTCCCTTTTCATAAATAAAAATTATGTATTAAGGAACTAAATACAATTTTTGTGTCCAAAAGGCACTCAACATTTTCAATTCTCTTTATACATATTAAGAAATAATAATAAAATAAATTTTAAATAAAAATTAATGAATCATAATTAGCTATTATTCAATAGCAATAATTCTCTGTTATTATTAATTATTTATTAATCAATTCTTTAACTTAAATTCCTTTTTAATATATGTTTTATTCGTACACGAATATCTTCTCTAAGAAACGGTGTTTTATCATCACATTACTGAGGTCCACATTTTTGTTCTGAACAAATAGGTTTGGGTCCTCTATAAAGATAAGGTGAAATACCGCTTTAACTCAGATGGCGAATCACTGAGATTACTGATAATTTAAATTAAAAAATTAAATTCTTTATTACTTGCAATTTTTAAACATTGAACTATTTTTTTAGATATTATTTTTCTAATATATCAAAGTCTTTGGTTAAAAAAATTTGAGCATCTAATTTTAATCATAACAGTTTTGTATGTATTTCGTTGCTCTGGGTCAAGACTGACCCTGTATCGGCCACTCGACGTTTAAATCAGGGTATCCCCAGCAAAGTTGAACAATGCCTTCTTTCATCGTAAATGTACCTCCTTTTCGATATCGACCAGGCGAATTATCAATGGTTTTGTGTCCTTCAACTCTAACACTATCATCTTGTGAAGTAAAATAAATGAAACATTAATCATTAATCTTGAACGTTTAGCACTAGAACAACGAATTCATCAAAATGACAGACTTCGAATGTTTTATTTTAACACTTTGAGAGCTGCACATTTTGTCGAACCTGTAATTGTACCCTGTAATTTTATATTTTCATCTGTATCAGGGCAGAAGTTATTCAGAAGATTATGTTTACGAGCGTTTATACGGGTAGATGTTCACTTGAGAGTAAAACTCTCGCAAGAAACTGTAGATATAGCATATAATGATCATTACATGGAACTCGTTTAATGATTTTACGAGTTTGTAAATAAAAAATGTACGTACTCGATAGTAGGCATTTTCAACCGTGAAACTGGTAGATTATAAGTTTTTTGAATCACGTTATCTTTGATTCGTATATTAAATAGCATACAGATTCTTTCCCAATGGCATAATTTATCATGCGTAAAAACATTCAGTTCGTAGAAAAATGATAAGTGAGAAATGATGAGAGCGAAAAAAAATGAATAACAGGATCACACTGAACTTTGTACCGAAAAAAATATGTCTTCCTTCAACATCGCGTGATTCTCAGTTGTTCTTTCAGTTTTTCCAGTCACTTTGCCATTGTATCATAGGCAAAGTTAATCATAAAATACAATTAATAAAATTAAAAGTTTCCTAAAATTAGCAAATTTAGAAATTTACGGTTAAAAATGAAAAATTTATGATTTTATAAAATTATTACTTCTTGGGTATCAAACACACCAGACACCGGTTTAACAATTTCTTCATGGTGTAATAAATATATTAGGTGTACAAATTAACTCGGTGACTTTTCTTCTTCTAATTGAACATTTATTCTTCAAAAGTTATAATAACTCCAATTAATAAATTTATTTTTATCGTTATCATATTCTCGCGCCACTTTTCAAATTCACAAAAGTGCGGGAAAATGTTCAAATTTAAAATAACTAAAAAAATGTGATGTTAGGAGGACCGAATTAATTTGTACACCTAATACTTATAGGTATTGCATAGAAATAATTTTAGAACAAACGGCTGCATATTTTATGAAAAGAAGGGGTCTTATTGTTGATTATTAGACTTCTTTTCTTGATTACACGCTGTTGAAGTTCGACCCGAACCTTTTCGAACGCCATGTATAGATTTCGTTGCAGGATACAAATACGAGAGTTGACAATTCGCTGGAAGCAAAGCGAAGCAGGAAATTGGAAGTCGTAAGGAACGCGGCAGCGGGCATACATACCCGCTTTGGTCAGAGCCCGGCTTTTTTGCCGGTTGCGCGCTTAACGGTACATTCACGGCCTCGTGGTCCAGTTCACCACGTGCTTCCATGAGAAACAACAATTCTAGAAGTCGTTTCCGGAAGTCGTGTACCTTTCGATACGTGGAAGATGAAAGTGTTTGTGAGCGTGAATTGAAAGTAGAAAAAAAAATGAAAATTATTAAGCGTTTTTTTTCTTCCTAAATCGATAACATTTGACTTTTACCGAATAATGATCTTGATCATGAAGAACTCTTTAATCTTTTAGACAAACCGCGTTTATACATTCCGTTGCACTTTGACCTCTGACGCAAAAGCTTACAACTTTGATGGAAAGAAAATAACGAATGAGTGAAAGGATTACGGTGATTTATGTTCCAATTTTAATAACTCTATAGATTTTAAAAAAGGTGTTAAAAAATAGTAGCATTAATTATGATAATGAAAATGGACATTTTTAGTTCATTTTAAAATTAATAATAATATCGTACAAAACACGTAACACGTTTAACAATAAAGCTGAAACTATTAAATGTCCCATTAATTAGGATAAATAACGAAATTGTGAAATGATGAATCTAACTTATTGACGTCAAACGAATGAAAAAGGCTGCTTCAATTATATTTTCCGACGTTATTAATAGAACACAATAGAAATCTATCGATGTTTCGTGAAATCAATTGCAGCTTGATGCAACGAAGTGGAACCGCGAGACAATAGAAAATAATTAGCAACAAACGTAACATGCATATAATTATTAATACAAGGATGTTAGGCGTGTAACGTAAACGCGGATGCACTATCGTTCAGCGATATCCATTTACAGTGATCCATCAAGGTGTTCAGCAAGAACTGGAAGAGTACTGTAAGGAACAGTAGAGGAGGAGGAAAAAGGAAAATAGAGCTAGGGAATGTGGACTGGAATAAGTCAAGGGAAAAAGACGAATGGAAAAGAAAGCGAAAAAGAGATACACACAGGCCACACGGGGAGAGTGTCTCAACCACACAAGTATCGATGGCAGCCGGTCGTGCGAAACGATTAGCAAACCGTAACGCACCAAAAATCAGCCTCCAGTGCATACACGTCGGAACAGGTCAATCAACTCGAAGCGATCGCTAATACAACAAGTCATATTCGCTTTCCTAACGCGGTTGCTCGCCGATCCGATTCAAACAGAATGATTAACAACGCGTCTCATCGGAAAAACTAGCGACGCTTTTTCATTGAATGACGCGCGAAGAAAATTGTTAAGACTCGTTGGTATACGTTATTAATGCAACGGAAAGAAACTGCTTAAGTTTATTTTCATTCTTTTTGTCTCGCGACACGTGTAGCCGTATAAAAATACAATATGATATATTACAAAACACTGATTTCTAATTACCATTGAATGATGCTTGCAAATAAGCATAGATAATTTTCTAACTAGCAGTCTCGATCAATACAAGAAACTGTATAAAAACTAGAGGAAAATTAGTGCTCTAATGATTATACCGCGATAAATATTGTTTGCTTTATTTAACGTTGATTGATAAGATTAAATATAAATGATATATTTCGCATGAAAAATTTCAGTACACTGTCCTCCATAATTATTAGAACGCTTGTAACGAATTTTGGAAAGCATTAAGACTGTAATGTCCTTATTCAATTTTTTTTTTGTTATCCTAAAATCCAATTTTCTATTAAGTTCAATTTTCAAAAATAAAGGAATAGATAGTCTCGTAATTTTCTAATATGTCACTTTAAAATATTGTATCAAAGCCCTGCAACTTCGTGATGATATTTCACAGTTGTACGACTGCATTTAAATCTATTCCAACAGCTCGAATCACATTGGTCAATGCTTCTAAAATAATACTTATTGACAACCAATGGAAGCAATTAAGAACCATATCTGGCCGCTGACACACATTTCGTGGCGAAACAAAAGGCACAAATGCCGCGCACGTCACTCGTGAAGGAGATCAAGAAATGTCTCAGGCACTCATCTTGATCTGCTGGTTATGAATATAAACGACACAAAATTCGAATGTATAAAGTGGTCCTTCGCAACAGTTTAAATTTATACTAACAAATTTTGCTATCTGAATTATTGTTAATAAAAATATCATTTTCAGAAACACTTTTCATATCACTATGTCACAAAAACATTATGTATCTGACGATGAGATACTTCAGTGATAATTTAAATTACCTGAATATAAAATAAATAAATTACTTCAATATTTATTTTTGTTGAAAAATGAAAATTCAAATCATACTAGAAATTTCAATGTAATATATAAATAAACTTTTCATTTTTTTTATTCACATGCCTATAAATTTTGCTTTTGAAATTATATTGCATGCAAAAATAATATTTCTTTCTTTCCTTCAGAAAATAGTAAGAGATATGGGTCAGAATATTTCTTGCGACAGATACATGGTCAACCTGATTTGCATGTCACGAAATTTGCAATTTAAGGACAATGTCCTCAAAACGAGCCGGTTATCCTTCTGATGACTACTTCATTTTGAGATCATCGCACGATTACGTTCAATCAACCAGTTGACCTTGACCCTCTAAATGGTTTCATCAAAGAAAAAGGAACAAATGTGTTTGCTTAAATATTAACTCCAAAACTTTTTGAAACAAACAGCTGATGATAAATAAAATAAGTTATATTAATTATTGTTATTCTGAGGACAGAAAATTTCCACATCTTAGGGGAGGGACCAGTCCAGATTTGTTTTTGTTGGGGGGCTGCCTAGTTACGTCAATGTGATAACAAAACTAAAAATATAATTTATGTAAAAGTGTTATCAAAAGGAAAAGTATATTTATACTGTTAGATACTACTCTAAAGAACTTCTATTTTTCAATTCTCTTTTATATAAAATTACACGTACATACTTTGTACATTACATTAATTATCATACTATCAATCTCTGCAACGATCACAATTCGTTTCAGAATACCTGTTCTGAATAAAATATGCCATGTTTTTCATTGAATTCGTTGTATAAAAAGAAGCTCGTCACTTATTTCAGGAGAATTTTCGCATTCATAGAATATCTTTGTTCGAAATTCCAATCTCAAGTCTCAGGCATGTGTCACGGTATGTCAGATAATCTATCTGGCGTTTTTCTAACATTCTTCGTTTAATCTAAAATACTGGCGAAGTCTTAAATTCTACGAAGTGACGTGTCGTTATAACCGATTCTTGCAACGCAACAAGAAATGTATAAAATCATGTAATCGTGATGCTTTTAGTTTGTTCGACCATTATCCGTGACCTGTACAGAAAAAGATTCATTGACCCCGTTGAAATCAGACCTCGAAACGTTATTATAGCATTTTGTTCGTTTTTCAGCTTGGTATTCGGAATTAATTTACATATACTGAAAGTATGACAAAATATAATCAAGAATATACGTATTATTAATAATCAAACAGTTGCCTGGAGAGGGGAGGATTTTTTATGCCTTATTAGTATCATAAAAATATTAAGACTAATTTTCCTAATTTTTGTTTATTAGCGAAGTTTTCTGAAAGTTCTATAATTATTCCGATAATAATAAAAAAAAAGGTTTTAATTCCTTCATATGGGGATCTACTGACCCTTCTGACCGTCCTAGTTGCGGTACTAAATCAGGTAAAGCAAAGGATTTCTAATAATATTGATGACGGATTCCAATGGAAATTAAAACGCCACCCACAGATGGGTGACGTGGCAATCAACGTGATGTCAACATGGAAATGGGAAGCCAGTTAACGACACAAGGGTTAAAATTAGAAAGGACATTGAAGTATTCCTGTAAAGCTGAAAATAGGCAGCAATTAAAAAGGAGAAAAAGAAAAGAAATAAACGAAGGTGATACGCGTGTGTCAGGATCGTTGCGAGACTCACAGCTTGCGCAACCCATCCTCGTATCGCAATATTACATCAGAATTTCACCGTACACGGGGCCGTCCGCAATAACGGTCGTTTTCGTTGTCCACCATCGGTTTCGTAGACCACGACTGTAACATGTATCGTGCCACTAACTACATGGAACAACAAGTGTAGAAACAGAGGAGGAAGTACGAAACAGTGACCGAAATACGATGGAACACAGTTTGTAACGTATACATACAGTATACCAAGATATCTTTGTAATAACATGAAAATTACCGATGGGGATAATTACCAGCAGGGGTCATAATACCGCTCTTTCCTCTAGAATTTACTTATTTTTGTAAAATTACTTATTTTTGCCTGGTAGTTTATTGTATTTTAAGAGATCTCAAATATTGCTCATTAATACAGCATCCTCTAGGAAAAATGGCAAAATCCCGGGCTATCCCCATCCCCCGTAGGCTTCACCGGGTTTCCGGTCCTCAACGGAGGTCCCCTTCTCCGAACCCCATAGGCGTTTTCGAGAAAAGTGACAACCGTCGATCTCTCACTCTCACTCTCATAGTGGACACTTCGAACCCTATTTCTAACAGTTACAAATAAAATTCTTGTAAATTATTTGCAAAATTCTACATAACTGAACGAAGAAAAGCTTTATCCATAGTTGGGTGACAGGGCCTCTACGTATCCACAGCCGTCACCCAGATTTGGGTGCCGCAGCGATCAACGTCTTAACGTCGTCAAAATTAAGATTTTGCTCGATACTATACATTCTAAATATTTGTAACGTCATCACATTGCCGATGTTTCTCTTAAAATAAGAAAGATACACACTGTTGTGCAACAGAACGTAACCGTGTAGAGTTCATGGATTATTTTTGTCGTTTCCTGTATCAGCATTGCTAATGCTTGTACAGTAGTGTCTTTTTCTATTTTAACACCCGGTTGGATAAGAAGTGACACGCAACATTGAACGTTTCCTTTAGCGCTAACAATAAGTTGCGTAAATATTGCACCATGATAACGAGCTGAATGGGAATAAGTTTTGGAACGAACAGAAGGAGATGAAGAAGCAGAGAATTCGTGGGGGAAACGATGCAGTATCTTTTGATAAAATATCAAAAATCGAGGAAGATGAAGACGATATTAGATTACTGTTACAGTGGAAATGTTCTCTGACGAATAAGCCAGAACAATTAAATAAATAAGTTTTTGTGTAAGTGGTTACACTTTATACGTTTCGAGGAACATTTCGAACCTATTTGTCTGAACAATTGAATAAATAAATTCTTACGTGAATGGTTACACTGCGCACGTTTCGAAGAACATTTTGAGTCTATTCGAATCTGTAAATATTTAAGGCAAATGCGTTTGCAAAATTCGAAGAATTGAATGATTTATGGGATAGTATTTTTCATGTAATCTGTTTTTTATTCTTTGCTAATTATAAGTTATTATGAAATTTTATAGAATTTTTTAGATTTTAATTGGCTTCAGGATTGAAAACCTTTTAAGTTTCTCTATTCAGTAAAGAAAATTGAAGAAATATTTTTGTTTCTAATGAATGTTAAATACATCTATATTTTTATGTAAAAATTGAGTGTGTAACTTTAAATAATTTGTATGTAAAACAAAAGATCATATTATTTCTTGTATTTATTTGAAAATCCAAGATTAACAATTCGATATATTTTAATATGATAAAGACATTAAATATAAGAAACAAAAGATTATTTACAAAAATTTGTGAATTAGAAAAGTAACAAAATTGCACAACTTTCGTAGAATCTCATTTATTCTTTGATAAAAAAGAAATATATAATTTATTCTGTGAACAATACCTTCATAAAACGTTTTTTATAAAACATTCTTATTGTACGTATCTTGACGTGCCTCTTGAATTTTTATAACGGTCAACATACTTTCTAAAATGTACAGATTTATAGATAAAAAAAAGAAATTCAACTGGATTCATTCTCACGTTTCATAATTAAATTTTCCTTTATCCATAACACGTATGTACGTCACTAAAATAATGTTTAAGAAACTTGTTTAACGTGAGAATAGAAATCGTTATTTAACGTTATCGCACATTAATAAATTCATGATAAAAGGTACGTAAAATGTATAGCAACTTTTATCCTACTCGAATGGTGATAATTGAACATGATATCATGTAAAGATAAAAATACGTTCTTTGGAAAATTTTCAAATTACAACGTGCAATGATACAATTTTATAATTTATTCTATTACACGCACAATTAATTAACCTAATAAATATTGTTTTTAATTTGAAATTTTTTTGTTATTTAAAATTTTACCTTTTCACAAATAAGATTACAAATAAAATAAAACTGTTATTATAACGTTATCTTCTTTCGTGCAATTGCGAAATTTAGTATCTTCGATATTTTTATCGTAAAAATTAAACAGTTATGCTATTTTCGTTAGAGGTTTTTACTAAGAAGACACGAAAATAAAAAGAGATAGGACGTGAAATTATATTAGAGTGATTGTAACTGT
Organism: Osmia lignaria lignaria; assembly: GCF_051020975.1. NCBI lineage: Eukaryota > Metazoa > Arthropoda > Insecta > Hymenoptera > Megachilidae > Osmia > Osmia lignaria. Next base: position 7,379,723 of record NC_135033.1, on the reverse strand, counting down.
ATCACGTGGAGATAAAAATTTTATTTATAACGCTACGTAAGTGTAAAATAAGATTTCAATTTTTTTCTTTTTTAGCTTTAATTTGATTTCATTAGAAAGTAATTTTTCTTTTCTATAATAATCTCACGTTAAATTAAAAATTCTGTTATTTCTGCTTTAACATTAAATTAATATGTGTTATTTAGAAATACAGGTGGCATTCATATTACTTTCATTTTCTACAATTTACACTACATTCTTCTTCAACTCACCGATTTATTTACGTTATCAGTATTCCTTAAGTAAATTATAAAACATCTAGCAGTTTCATTCAATATGCATTTTTAAACGGTTTGAAAAGAACATGAATTATTAAAAATGATCACGTCCAATCAATTATCAAAAGTGTGATAAGAAGAACCAATCGCATTAGCCTTTTCCGTAATGATGAAATCATTGATAATCTATTACCACAATTTACCACGAGAACTACATATTTCTTCTCCCGTTGTAATCAGGAAATAACAACACCAGTTTCACATCGCCATTCGAACAGTTCAGACCTATTCAAAGTATCTCACAAGTATTCACAATCAACGAGGCAATCCAATACAATGTTTGTAGGTTCCCCCCAGAACGGATAATCATCAATACAATTAAAATTCAATATCTGTGAGTTTCAGTCAGAATGGATCATGTAATGACTAACAGTGTAAGCTTGTTATTTTATTGGCGGTTATTTCGTGGTAACCTAATCGCGGTAACCTAACAAAATACGCTAAAAATGCGCACTTTTAAATACATATAACATTTGAACGGATGGATTTCTAGAATTAAAATTTGTAATTTTGAATCTTTCTTGTGTACCCTGAGTGAAGTTCAGCCCCTAAACTATTACCTCTTGGACGGTGAACAATGGAGAGAGGCCCAACTTTAATTTACTTTTGCATTTCATTTTTTACATTTCACACTGCATTCTTCTTCAACTCACCGATTTCCATATGTTACAAAAGCCATCAGTATTCCTTAAATAAATTATAAAATATACTAAACTACCAGTTCCTTCCAATATGCATTTTTAAACGTTCTGAAAAGAATATGTATTATTAAAAAAATGTTCTCGTCCAATCAGTTACAGCAACAATTTTCTGAAAGCGTGATAAGAGGAGATAATTCTATCACTTCAATCCGTAATGAGGAAATCATCGATAAACTATCGTCACTATTTATGACGTGAATCATTGTGTCTCGCATTATAACGAGGAAATGGCAATAACAGTTTCACATTGCCATTCAATCAGTTCAGATCTATTCAAAGTGTCCCACAAGTGTTTACAATCAACAAGGCGACCGAATACAATATTTGTGGGTTCCCCCCGGAACGGATAATCATCACTACAATTCAAATTCAATATCTGTGAGTTTCAGTCAGAATGGATCTAGTGACTAACAGTGCAAGAATGACGGATGAGAATGTTCCTAAACTCAATCAAGCAATAATTTTAGAAGTAAAAGATAACATTGATATTGAAGAATACCTAAATGCAGTAGGTAAAATAATAAATCCCAGAGAGATAATATTTGCATCACAACAATCTAAGTTCATCTGTATATTCCTATCAAGCCCGGAATTAGTAGATACTCTTGTATTCGTACACAATCAAATTGATATTAAAGGCCATAAGTTAAAAATTAAATCTCTTGAAATTACAATCATTGCGTTGGAAAACGTATTCCCTACAATTCCTAATGATCTAATTAAACAAAAATTTCAACAATATAATATCAAAATAAGTGAGTTTCGATGTGGAATGCTATATAACAAAACGCATCCTAATTATTCACATATTCGTAACTTCACAAGATACATAATTGTAAATTCACACGTTCCTGATCTACCGCCTATCTTAGAAATTGTGCATGGAGGTCGGAGCTATGCCATTAAAGTAGCCATATTGAAATTTTGCTCTGCATGTTACAAAATAGGCCACATCGCAACATACTGCAATTTTGTCAACTCTAATCCTGAACAAAATTCTCAGAATCTTTCGATAAAGATGGAACCTGGCACTTCTGGGCAAAGTATGGCTGTAAATGAAATGTCATCAACAATTAAGAAAAGCAAAAAAGTCAAAATACACAATTAATTTGATTTCCCTCAGATTTAAATGAAGAACAAAACGAAGAGAACACATAATGACACAAAGTGAACAATCCTATAGAACCTCATTCGAATTCTAGAAATCCACGGAACATAGTTGCTCAGAAAGAAATCTACATATCCTCCTACTACCGATCGCTAAATCACAGTAGTAGAAACAACGGTGCCCGTAACAAGTCCGACAGCACTCAGGCGCCCGCACGGGCAATTTGAGCATACTTGCTTCAGAGTTCACATGGAACGAAATATTAGACACAAGGACACTGTACCAGAACATCAATTCAAATATGGAATACAGATTGAAGAAATGCAAGATTTAATTTTACATACTGACAATGAGTCAGAAGAAACTCTCTATGACACCACTTCAGCGCTTCTTACGAACCGAAAGTATTGTGCCTTCATTACCACCATTATTTACAGTATGTGCAATATGAGAAATTTCATTAAGTGCAGCATAGAAAACAACCTCAAAAATGCGAAATCGAAAAGTCACAGCAAGAGCGAATTAAGATTTCTTGGGCCCTAGGCTACCAAATCTTCGACGGCCCTCTTTGTTGATAAACTTGATTAAAAAAAAATAACAATTTTAGATAATAATGGAATAAAATATAAAATTAAGAAAACAGAAACAGAAACGCAGAAACCCAAGGAACGTAGATAGAGAATCTATTATTTATTTTTATTAACGTTAAGTTGGATAACACGAGAAAACGCATTTACTAAGGCTCAAATCTTTAAATAAGTTTTACTCTAGCTCTGGCGAATTTCATTTCGCCTGACAACGAGGTATATATTTAAAAAATAAGCATCGGTACAATAATAAAATTTGTATAGAAAACTGTTTCTATTTATTATTTCAAAGTCGTAGCAAGGATAAGTAGTAAGAAATATCGGAAACAAGAATAAAAGAAGAATGTAAAGGTTAAATAAAGGTTAAATTGTAAAAATTGTTAAAATGTTTTTTTACGTACTAATGTAATTTCCATCAATCATAAGTATACGTTTAATATAATTTACTTTACTTTAACAAGGAACAAGATAAGCATGAAAATATTACAAATCTATACAACTGAAGCTATTTTTGTTAATCAGTCATTGAAACAGTGAAGCAATTGAAAATAATAGAAAAAAAAAATAAAAGTTGTTTCTAGAATCGGTCAAGTTGATGAATGTGGTAAAATTAGATATACATTCGACATTGGGTGGTTTAGTGTTAATGCCACATATTGGAAAGAGGTGACTAAAATGGTAAAGGTGGGTTTGATGATGATCGCGTGGTCGTAAACACCTGGCAACTCGTTATCATGGTGTTGCACCAACTACATTTTTATTTACAAATAATTCTCATGCGAGCCTTATAAAAAATTGCGAAAGAAATCATTTCTATTTCTCAATTAAATTTTCTTGAATTAATAATATCACCTTATATGTTCAATAAATTAGAGTAATTTATACGATTAAAACGACGGTACAGCACAACTTTGTTGGAATTTTTCGAATACACGTTTAGAATTTATTGGAATATAAATTTACAGTTGTAAAATTCGCACTCAGAAATGTTAACAAGCCATGGACACGCCCATCAGTACTTTGGACTTGAAAAAAGATACTACACACGCAGGTATACTGTTGTCACAGGTAACTGTACACTCAGAAATAAGTACACGATAAGACACGATAATAACGATATCGTGATATAAGTATTATTTGAATCAAGGTTCTTTCCACATTTAAATGAAGGATGAATTCTAGAGAAGAATTAGAAATTTTCTTAAATACAAGAACTTCAAAGATATATTATAAATTAATTCATAAAACTGATATTTGAAAAGTGTTCAAAATCATTTGGTTACATTGAAGTACATCGTTACGATAACAATTTTGCAACTATTGTTTTCCTTTACCGTCTTTGATTATATTTTCTGCTTATGATAAAACAAAAAATAAGTTTATTTCGTTAAAGAGGTAAAAAGAAAGCTGTTGTAGAATATTTAAATATAGCTTCTACCTTTTGCAAAATGGAGATTCAGTAAGTGGGGTAAATTTTATTTCGTGGATTAATAATAGTTAAAAATATTTGTCTATACATTAATATTTTTGAAAATTGACTATCAAATGAATAGTCTTATGTATTTCGTAGTAACGTTACTTAGGAGTAAGAACACACAAGAGTACCTGTACGGCCTTAGGTACATACCATCTTTGCCGCGACCTGAATGGTTCTTGCGCAACGAGACGTTAATCAGAAGTAGCGTATAATCCCGGGTCTATCTATGACAAATCCAACGTTGTCGTGTTCTCACTTAAGAAAATGAAGAGTTTTAAGATGTTTGCCCTTGAAGTAGTTCATTTCGTGCTCTCACAGTGGACCAATTTAGAATGAAAATAACTCAGAAAACTACTACAGACAGGATGGCATTCGAAACGTCTAATAATAATCGAGGTGCCTTGAATAATACTAGTTTTATACCTACACAAGTTAAGACCATTAAATGAAATGCTTGTTATTTTATTGGCGGTTATTTCGTGGTAACCTAATCGCGGTAACTTAACAAAATACGCTAAGAACGCGCACTTTTAAATACACATAACATTTGAACGGATGGATTCCTAGAATTAAAATTTGTAATTTTGAATCTTTTTGTCAAATACGGTTAGAATATATAAAAAAGTCAGTAATTTTGTGTACCCAGAGTGAAGTTCAGCCCCTAACTTATTACCTCTTGGACGGCGAACCATGGAGAGAAGCCCAACTTTAATTTAATTTTGCATTTCATTTTTTACATTTCACACTGCATTCTTCTTCAACTCACCGATTTACATATGTTACAAAAGCCATCGGTATTCCTTAAATAAATTATAAAATATACTAAACTACCAGTTCTGAAAAGCATTTTTAAACGTTCTGAAAAGAATATGTATTATTTAAAAAATGTTCTCGTCCAATCAGTTACCGCAACAATTTTCTGAAGAGGAGATAATTCTATCACTTCTTTCCGTAATGTGGAAATCATCGATAAACTATTATCACTATTTATGACGTGAATCATTTTCTCTCGCATTATAACGAGAAAATGGCGATAACAGTTTCACATTGCCATTCTAACAGTTCAGACCTATTCAAATTGTGCCACAAGTGTTAGCAATTAACGAGGCGACCGAATACAATATTTGTGGGTTCCCCCCGGAACGGATAATCATCAATACAATTCAAATTCAATATCTGTGAGTTTCAGTCAGAGGATCATCTAGTGACTAACAATATAGGCGAGATGACTACGTATGTTCCTGATCTCAGTCAAGGAATAATTTTAAAAGTAATAGATAACATTGGCATTGAAGAATACCTAAATGCAGTTGGTAAAATAATAAATCCGAAAGACATAATATCTGCATCACAAGAATCTGAATTCATCTGTATATTCCTATCAAGCTCGCAATTAGCAGATACCCTCATGATCAAACACAAAAAAATTAATATTAAAGGCCATAAGTTGAAAATTGAACCTCTTCTAGTTACAATCATTGTGTTGGATAATGTATACCCTACAATTCCTAATGATCTAATTAAACAAAAAATTCAACAATATAATATCAACATACATGGGTTTCGACTTGGAACACATCGCATAACGAATCCTGAGTATTCACATGTTGCTCCCTTCAGGAAATGGGGATGGGCAAATGGAAATGATTTTCACATACCGGGCACCTTAAGAATTGATCACGAAGGTATTACCTATCTAATTAAAGTAAGCATAGCAAAAGTCTGTTTTACATGTCACAAAATTGGCCACGTCACAACACAGTGTCATTTTTTCAAATCTAATTCTGAACAAAATTCAGAAATTACGTTTGATGCCGAAAATAATACAGCAGATACTTATCAGGTTCTTTCGTCAAAGCCAGAACTTGGTCCTTCTTGGCAAAGTTATCCTGTGAATGAAACGTCATTAATAATTAATAAGGAAGGCAAAAAACGATCTTCACGTCGTACAATTCAGGTTCTCTCAGATTTAGATGAAGAACAAAACGAAGAGAACACAAAAAGATGCAAAGTGAACAATCCTATGGAACCTCATTCGAATTCTAGAAATCCACAGGACATAGTTGCTCAGAAAAAAAGCTAGCTAATTTTATTTGAAATAGAATTAAATAACATTCAATCACAAAGAAATGTGACGATCTAAGAATAAATAATATCGAAGGATAAACATCAAAATGATACATATTTTAATAATTTGATGATTTAAAAAGGTTAGAAGGAGAGGATTTATTTTTGGCAATGGCAATTTGGTCGAAAATTTACAAAATTATAGTGGATTCCATACTTTGGAACCTTTTGACATAATAAATGGAAGGCACAATACGTGATCTGTCTGGAAAGTGGAGACTGGCACTGTAGTCTCCCTTAGATTCCCCTTGATCGTGTATTCGATCATGGGATATGATGTTCTAATAATTATATACTGATAATGTAATAATTAATAATTTATTATTAAGATGTACGTAGATGTATGACACCTATGAAGATATATCTAATCTTAAAAATCAAATTTTATAAATTTTTAACTAATGTCCAAAAATGTACCTCGTCCATATTATTATTAAACACGTTAAAAAATAAATAGATATTTTGAAAAATAATATTTAATGTATCATTCTTGTGAATCCTACCTAAAATGGAAAGTGTCGATGATTTGTGCAGTGCAAAAATTAATATTACTCTACTTCCAGAAAAAGCATTGTCTGTTAGAAGTTTCATAGATTAATTTCTTTAATATCTATTCCTCGTGATAAAAAGCAACTGTGCAATAAAGATTATCGGGATTTATCGCGGATCAAAACAAGACTGACGTGCACCCCATTGTTCGACCCTGACTGTCTCGAGGTTGCCTTCCTCGGTATCTAATATTTTGTTATAATTTTAGAAAAAACACGAGCCAACCGCTGACGTAGAATGAATAATGTTACAGATGTTACAGATGTTACGTATACAAAATCGAAATCGAAGTTGCATAGGACGGAGAACAATTCTTTCCACCTGTTTGTATTTGGCTCTTTCTTTTTATTCCTTGTGAGAAACTTACGAAATTCTAAAATTCCAAATTATGAAAATTCTAGATGTTTGAAGTTGCAGATTTCAGAACTCCAAAACTACAGATTTTTCAAATTTCAAAATTCCAAAATTTCAGGTTTCCAAAATTCTATAATTCCAAAATTACTAATCAATTTGGCCCACCCCAGAAAAAGGTCCAAGTTATATCAATGAATTTCATAAGAGAATAAATTTTTAAAACAGATTGAGACCAGTATCAAAACGATGAAAATCATTCGATTCATCGTGTCTGTCACGACAGATCTGCAGAAAAGTTTATTTCTCTTTTTTACTAATTCACTTATTCAGCAAACTCTTACTTTTATCAAATTTCATATCCACGAACACAATATAAATTACGAAATATTGAAAATGATGTTTGCTCATTAAATAACAATTTCGCGTTTATGAATGAAAATTCATCAAAGTTACACGTTTTACTGTTGCAACGTGATTTATATTACACATTATCGCCGAAAAGTCGAGTCGTAGAAACTGAATTTATCAAGACGAATTTTAATCCCAAATTGATCGAATGACTCGATCCAATTGAGTGTATCAGCTCCGATTTATGTTCGTTTTTTTCAACTCATTCGCAAACACCCGAGACCAAGTTTCTCACACTTTCAATCATTGTGCATCGTTCAAATTTTTATTACCCTTTATTATTATTTAGTTCAGTTAAAAATTTTAAAGCACTTTTCGCATTTTATTAGAAACATTCCATTTACACATTAAAATATATAAAATATAATTTTATTAAAATAGAATAGAATGTAATTTAAAATAACATTATTTTTCTATTTTATTATTAATTTATTGAAGATAGCAATAAGTAAATTGCTTAAATTCCAAGCAAATGCTTTTAAATGATTAGGATCTAATTGAGGAACTCTATAACGCTTCATTTTTATACAATATTAAAATCAAATTGAATTACAGTTTTCAATGAATTTAATCTGAACAATGCATCAAGATAAAAAGATTTATCAAACCACGTGCCATTACCTCTTGCTATCCTGTCTCTTAGTATGTGGTCCTGTAACGATAAACAAGCATCCTTGAATCCTTGTATTCATCAACACTGGAAACAACCGAGAAGCAACTATTTTAAGGAACAACTGTTGTGGTACGTAAACGCGAGAAAGTCAACGGTAAATTTCACCGAAATCCGAGATCTTTTAATCATAAGAAGCAAGAGCGACGCGTGCGAGACGAATTCGCGGCAAGATCGAACCGACGAGACACGACCTATCGTAGCCTGAGGCCGAGTTAGAACTGTGGGCTCTGACAGTCTCCGAGTGAAAGAACGTAGCCAGCCGACAGGCTTACCAATTCCCCGCTCGATTTCGCGGCCCCACCACGGTTGGTAGCGATAGGTGTGAGCGATTTGTCTCGCGGTACCGGTGAAATCGTTTTCAGAAACGCTCTTCCGTTCGTCTTCGATGAAAATACGATTGTACAGGAACTGGACGGAAAACGAGCTACTGACGAACTGCTGACGTTGAAGAACCGGACAATGGTCATATTAAAGGACGGTAAACAAAGTGGATGCGTTCTCGAGTGAATGAATAACAGACTGTAAACATGTGTCTGTTCATTATCAGACTTGAATGTTATTATGTTATTGAATAATACGTTATTTCTATAAGTACAAATTTGCACATCGTACAGCACTTTTATACAGCATCTTTTATAAAATAATATAATTTCAAAGTAATTAATTATACGTTATATGGCAGGTGAAAAATGTTCTCGAATTCGGTTTCCATAAGAAATTTATAAATTAAAAATTAAAATAGTGATTAGTATTATTATTGGGTAAAAAACTTCGGTTTACAAAATTTTATCAAAGATTGCAAGGTGCTGGTGAAGGATAAAGATTTGAATGACCAGAGCTAAATTAAAATTTCTGGAGCCTGAAACTATCAAGCTTTCGAGGGCTCCCTCGGTTCATAAACTTGGTTGAAACATTGAAGTTTATTCTAAATAAAATAACATTTAATCGTAAAGAAAGAGTACAGCAGTACAAAGAAGTTTCATTTCATATTTTTTGATATAATAAATGGAAAGCTTATAACGGGTCCTCTGGAAATTGGAACCCGGAGATGTGGACCCCCTTAGCGCACGTAACAGTCAAGCTATTCAACGTCATTATTAGAAATCATGAATCTAGCAATCATTTTTACATTCCAGTTTCTCTTTTTCAAACTCCAGAAATATTAATTGGCTCTCAATCGTGCCTTAGTAAAAATATTATTTTTTAAAAAGGCATTAAAAGTTAATGATTATATACAAGGCTCTATATTTCCAAGGTTAATATAGGGAAGAAGAAAAAATTCTGAATGACCTATTAATAATAGTAGCGCTAATTAACCTGTCTTTAAAATGATGCATAATCGTAGCAATTTGAACAAATGTTTTGGTAAATGTGTTAGGTTAATTATAAAGATTGAACTTGTTTAAAAGTGGCACATCAATAATAATTTCGATTCACCAGGTGTCTGTAAATAATCGTTTATAATAACCGCGACCAATCGATAGACGTTTAATCATTTACTTAGCAACCCACGTCACTTGCGAGATTAAGATTGCATAACTCGAAATCAAAGTGATTAAAGCATTACATTCACTATTTTCTTACACCGTTACATTTCATCATAACCTCAGACGTACACATTCTTTTGGTGAGTTAATAGTTTTACGCAACAACTAAAACATATTTTACCGTACTTAAAAGAAACATGCCCCGACAGGAAATTACTTGCATCGGGTATGTTGGTAGTATTTCCGGATGTACACCGGATTTGACTCGTCATTAAAGGTGAATAACCCTGTAAGACATTTGCATAGACTTTAGGTGAAAACGTACTATTCGAGGTAATGAATAACAAAGTCTCACACTATGGTATTCACATGATTATATGTAATTCATGTTAAATTTAAATTGTAGATTTTTTTTATTACACAACTGACCACATTTAAGCATTTTTTAGAAAGAAAAGAAAAAATAAATAGTAAGAAAATAATAGTAACTTTTTAAATTTAGAAAAATTCAAATTGTAATACACACTTTTTGAGCCTTAAAAATAAAAATGAATGATATCCTGAAAATTGATTATCTACCCTAAGTAGATAATTACACTAGAATAGAGGCGTTCATTCTAATCTTTTGCCTTCTTATCCATTTTTGTCAGAAAAGGTCGTAATATTAATAAAAGGCAATTAAATTTTATTGCAGCTATTTGATCATAGGAAAGAAGATTACAATATATTTAATCGGGTACTTTTGATCAAAATGGATACTTTTTAAGTTACTATAATTTTCATTTTACAATTTTAGAATTACACTTGCAATCTCTGAAAATGTGGAAAGTCTAAAGTATCGTTGAAAAAGTATTTTATATGCCTATAGCAACAAATGAAATTCTTACCTTTTTCAAGCTGATAAGATAAAGCGGATAAGCATGCATAAAACATAATTTACAATCGACGAATCGTAATGAAGGAAACAGTTTTACAATCGAAAACAGAAAATACGTTAATCTTGTAGATTATCTATCTTTGAGGTGTTCGATTATGTATTTGAACTTCATTCAAAGGAACTTTTTATAAACTGCTATACATTGAATGAAAATAATTTGAATTGTTAATTTAATGAATATAAAAAGCACCTATCAAATGGTAGAAATCCCAAAATAAGAATTTAGGTAAAATTACTTGAACAGTGTTATCGATTACCACTTATTCGTGTCTCCTATCATCTCGACCAGTGCATTGGTATAGCTAAGAGAATTCTTCGAGGTGGCTTCGAGTCTATGACTTATTGTTAGTCATATCGACCGACACTCGTCGTATATTTTCTGACCCAGAAAGAGAAGGAGAGTCGAGAGGCAAGTAATGAATCGACAGTCGAGTTAAACGACTAACACGTCTACTGGGAGACTGCTGGTAAGCATATTACCAATCGACGATTAGAGTAATATTGCAAGTCAAGTCATCGTTGTACAATCCATAATCGATGTCAAACATTTTTTTAATAGTATAAAATCTGTTACACAAGATCTGTTCATAATGGTTCATTAATTTTTTCTCTTGAACCATTTCATTTTCAATTTTTAATTTTTTTTTTCATTCTTTCTAATAATAATTAATTTGGAAATATTAATACTATACTTTTTGTTTAATTTATTATTTTCTACAAATTGTAGGTATATATTTAATAGTTAATATTCAGGTTCGTGATGTTCCTGTGTATAGTTTTTGTTGAATCAATTCAGATTGCAAATTAGTTTATTTCGGATTAATCATTTTCGAAATCTCATTAGTCATGAATCAATGAGAATAATTCTACATCATGAACGATTGCTTATGCCGTTTTGCACTGCAACCTTGATATGCAAGGCAAGTCACACAGGTGTTAGAATATCATTTCATGTAGCATTGAAGCCTATGTTTAATTTGTAGAGACGTTAATTACAGTTCATTTAAAATAATTTTAATAAAACTGATATTAACATTCTAACAAGATAAAAGTACACATAAATGGATATAAAATTGGACAAAAAGTTATACTTGTTTATTCGTTATATTCGTTAGTACGTATTAAAAAATTTTATAATTTATTCTATGAATAATTTTGAATTATAAAATGTAATTATATTTTCTTAGAATGAGACAATTACTGTCTCATAACCAACGTTTTCCTTTATAAACTACTATACTTATTATACTTTTGATTGTTCATTAAAAGTATATTATAGGAATATGAATAAATGTATCCTAATAACAGGCAGTTTACAAAAAGAAAAAAAAAATCATGAATTTCAGCAACCTACTTTTTACCTCTACATTGATATTTATTTATAATTTAACCACTTGTATCAGTACTTGGACAGATTGCCTAGGTAAGAGGGAAATCATTCCGAGCACACTTTTAACGTAGTGTCTTGGAGAGAGAGGAACCATTTAGGTAGAGGCACAGTAACTCTATAACATAAGCGTGCCAGTTGGTAGCAAATTTGCGGATGCGTGCAATTGGCATTGCCTATGTACCCTGTGGTATACCTATATGTTGGCAATGGCAAACCGACTGTCCAATCGGCAGCTATGAAGTAGTTAACTTAATATAGGAGCACTCGGAATATGTGCCATCGACGACCTCGAGGCCTTCCCTAGGTCAGTGCTAATTCTCCAGAACCGACCACCTCTTCCTAATTTCCGGTCAGCCTTCAAGACGTTGCCGACACATCGATGTGTATTCCCTTAACCGATGTCTCTTGGAAACGTACAAATGGAAAGTTCTGATTAATCACCGTTCATTCTATGAATCGATTTCCTATTAACGAAATTCTCAATAAAATACAAGTACGTCACCGCTTGTATAAATCTTTTTCCTGAAAAACATATCGTAAAAGTCCACTTTATGGAAATATTGATAATGTTAATTATTGCAGTAATTTATACTGTTGTATTTTCCCATCACTTTCCAAATAACAAGAATCTTTAAAAGAACCTTTATTGATGATTGACTACAAAGCACACTTGAATGTTACAACCAGCACAATTTTGTACGTGTTTCTCGAAGCATTATCTGTTTCGAAGAATCAGTAACAGAATCGTGTACTGTTACAAAAATGATTTTGTATATTTCTGCGGTCTGCCGTTCGTTGATTTTCACTTTCACTCGAATATTTCTTCACCATAACCGATTCGCAATCCGCACGCAGAGCATGATATCCGTGATATTTCAATCGTCCGATATTATCAACCACTGTACAGTTTGATTTAATGCGAACATCGCCTCCTAGAAATCTATCTTTCCCTCGTTGCGTCAAAAAGTCGCGTTGTTTAGTTCCAAGAATAATTCGCATTTGCTTAAGACCATTGTTGATATCGTTGTTATCAGAAAAGAAGTAACGTGAGCAATATCCGTTTGCAAGGAATTCAGTTCAGTAATTCGATTAACCCCTGTGCACCGTTTAAATTTTTATTACATTCGTATCGCAAAACAAGCAGACAAATAATATTTAACTCGATAAATATATCGGTCAAGCCTCTTTAATAAAAGTCAGTGGAATTCATATAAATAGAATGTTTTGTGAAGATAATAAATATTGAATTATTAATAAATGTACAAATTAACTCTGCGCCCTGTTTTCTTTTAATTGAAGATTTGTTTATAAAAAGTGATAATAATTCCAAATACTGAAATAATTGTTACCGTGTATGTATAAATATATATTCAAATTTGAAATAGTAATTAAATGAGTGATTATAATAGTAATTAGAGATAATACTAAAGGCACTGAATTAATTTGTACACCTAAAAAATGTCTTCATGAAACGATCGAAGTGATCGTGCATTCTTGCACACACGTATTCATACGTACACACGCACGAATGTAACGACAAAGTACGAAGTCGGTGCAAATTCATTACTTCAGATCGTTACCATGTGTTCTACCTTATCTGTCTGTAACTGTTTCTTGACACTTGGACGGTATTCTAATTCTTAATAATTAAAATTTTTAATATGTCTCATTTACAGTGAACGTGTTAACAGAAAAATTTGTAAAATACTACTAACCTACCAACGTTTACCCTATTTTAGCATGTTGTTCGAAAATGAATAACATAAATAGTTGTACCTATGCACAATATCATTATTAATGTGAATCAAGTTTTATGCGGTGTAACATTCCATCAACAGAAATTGCGGTCTTCAATTGCGGACACGTGTGTCGTTTCAACGCGGAACGTTCCTCGGCAAATGATCTAATTACGTAGCTGCTGAATTAAAACTGACCGGTAACGAATCACGTCACTAGTTAATGCGTTAATTAAATTTGATCAACAGCGATTTTGGTTTTTTTTTAAGGCAGCAATGAATGTAGTAACCATGAAGGGGAAAGATTGATAAAATTGCATCAATTGTTCATGATCGCATTAATATTCAAACGTCACGATATTTAACCATCAGGAGGTGAGTCCTTGGAGCAACGATAATTTAAGTTCAATTATAGACTCTATTTCGTTAACATTTTCTAATTTTAGTGTCTGATTTTAGTCGCAACATTGTTAAAGTCATGATTGACTTAGCTTCATTATTCGAGGGTTAAACAAATACTAGTTCAAAAGATAATTATTCAAAACGGTACTATTATTTCAAAATGCTTATTGCTCCAAAAACAATTCTGAATGTACTTGTTATTTTTAAAATTTATATGTATTACAGTGTGGTGATATTTACTATGGGAATGGTAGGATTATTAATCTTTATTTTTCCACTTCCAGATGATCTAATCATTGGCGTACCAAGGATTCTTTTGCAGGGGGAAGGGGCAGGTTCTTTAGAAATTTTGAAGTTTTAGAATCTTTGAATTTTGAAATTTTGGAAACATGAAATTTTTAAAGGCTAAGGATCTTGGAACTTTTAAATTTTCAAATTCTCAAATGATGAAGGTACCAGCCTTCAGTTTTTGGAGAACTAGAACCCCTCCGTCCCTACCCAGTTGCTTAAAAGTTATCTTCCATTGTTGTACCATTTGGTACGCTTATAAGTTCGATCTTCTAGACACGGTATTGGATTAACCTGAATTAATGAAATTGCCTCATCGGTCAGTGTCTACTTGGAAATTCCAAGTAGATCCTGAATGATTCAATGACGCTACAAAAACTTCATTAGTTATGATATTACCATAGTCATAAATTTGGATGAATCAACAAATTTCCTTACAATCAGGAAATAACATGTGTAATAGGACTAATTGTAAGTTTTGCTGCTGAAGTACGTAATTTTAAAATATGTAAGTACACTCTTTTGCAGGCGTCTTGAAAGTGAAAATATTTCGTTTGGTAAAAAGTTTTCAAGGACTTCGACTTTCGCTTTACTGATTTCATGTGACACATTTAATCATATCAATACAGCCGAAAATTCGAAGGTCTACTATAATATCGAAATGCTTCAGCTGTACGTAAATGGCAATGGAGAGTTAATTTTGGTCATTCAGATCGGAATTACCACGGAATACATTATAAGACCATTATCGCTCCTATATTATGAAGTGACACGTTTATCAGAAAAAGAAGACGTGTGTTTATTACAGTTTTCAATATTAAAATATCTTATCGATAATTAATCATTTTTTTCTACCATTCTCGGTAAAATAACCTTAAGAGAACATACGCCTACTAAGAGACTTAAAAATTTTTCATTTTCACTCAAAATGGTCTAATTCCTTAAATAGGAAAAAGAATGAAATATATTGGTAGAATATTTTTTAATTTGAACTTGAATTATTAATGCAATACTAATGCCATCCAAAAATCGTTGTTTTCTTCTTTACTACAATTATTAAGAATATAAATTAATTCGCTGCCTCTAGTATTACGCCTTCTTAATTACCAATTTAAATTTGAATATATTCCTGCGTTCGGTGTACTTGAAAAGTGGCGCGAAAACATGATGACGATAAAAATAACTTCAATAATTGAAGTTACCATGACTTTTTAAAAATAAGAAGAGGCACAGAATTAATTTGTGCACCTAATATTCGCGGCGTTGGTTATTGATGATCACCATATGGAAGTAAACGTGTTAATGATGGATTCCAAAATTTGATGATATCGATGGATTTTATAGATTATGTTGCGTAACAATTTTCAATGAATATTACCGGGTTAACTGGTTACAATTAGAAATATGTATGCGCGACCCGATGAAACAGTCCACGCGAAGGTATTACGTTACGCCTACGTAATAAACGGCGTTAACGCGAGAATGTTAAGAGTTAATGGGCCAACTTCCCGGACACGACGAGTTTCAACGGCTGTAGCGAATCCTCTGGCAATGACATTGCTGTCTGCCATGTCGACGACGCTGAACAATTTCTCTTTTTCATCTACAAGTATCGGTTATTTACTGTGAGTCACTAAAGTATTCGTATTTAACAATTTTTAACTAGACGTAATTGAAACCTCTTTAAAAAGAAATCTTTGTTTTTTCTATAGCCACTGGACATCGAACTAGAACCATTTAATTTTTTTCAATATTTTTCACGTTTTTCAATCAAATTGAAAAATTTGAAATTTATCAAATTGTAGTCCTTCTGATTTGTATTGCGTTAAAAATAAAAACATCGTTTGAAAAATTGCGATTCATTCTTAATTAATGAAAAATCTACAATTAATTAACTTCCGGTAAAACTTGATGCAATCATTTTTATGAATTCGTCAGAAATGATAATTAGTTATACCAGTTTTTAAATGAATATAGGAAAGAAGTACTAAACCCAATCGATAATTCAGCATAAGTATGCGGTCTTCCACATCACACGGTGAGGCAATATTTTTACGATTACCGTACCTCTAAGGCAGTTTCCATGGAATTCTTGTTCAAATAATTACAGCTGTTAAACGTCATTTACACGTACAGGTACACTCGTAATCAAATCAGGCTTCCTTCGGAAAAATGATGTCCGAAGTTCTCGTCTTTTATTTATCCTCTTTATTATCCCTTAATATTTATTTATCCCTCATATTTCTGATATATATTAAATTGTATAATATTTAATACTTAAAAATTATATTATTCTTTTTCTAAATTATTTTAATATAATATTAATATCATCAAAATAAAAATTTTAAAGATCTTGCTTTCCCTATATCGCCATTTTCCCTACGGAAATCTAATTTAATCGTGAGTGTACATATCTACAGTACTAATTTTATTATGTGTTTGCACCGTATTAGCAGTCCTAACATAAAGATATCAAATGATAAAATCTCGTTTCCACGGAGACTAGGTTCTGAATCATATTAAGATTATTGAACTTTGCTTTCCTATGTTCGCAAATAGCATTTAAATATAGTATCCATAGTTCATTGACGGTTTCGCCGTCTTGTAACCAAAAACGACTCATTCTTCTATTACGAAGAAAAGCTTATCAGGATAACAGACAATCTACTTTTCACAATAACTTACAATCTATATTATCTCTTACTTATTGACTGAGTGAAAATTTTTTAAACAATCTGCGGCAGGAACGAATTTTTAATCCTTGCCCAGCTAAAACCGGGTCAGTTTTGACCCAAAATAATATTTCATACATAATGATGAAATGAAAAAGACAGTTATTATATCAGCGAAATAAAAGGACATAAAAACATGATAACATTCAATAAATTTTTTTATACTCGTTGAATGAAGGTATTACTTCATTTGCAGATAAGAAATCTGATTTACAAGATTCTAAAAAACAGTCAAGATATAAGGCTGACTCATATAAAATTTCCAGTTACGAATGTTCGATTGCCTTTTATACTTAATTTAATCCAAATTTCATATTTTCATTACATCATTTATATTTTAAATTGCATTTAATTTATATGTAAAGTATAAGTTATAGTAAATTATTTACTATAATTTATATATAGAATTATATTTTAAATCATTTTAAATAATTTAATTGTTCGATTAATTATTACGGATCATTGATAACCTATATGAATTGAATTTATAGCATAACTAAACGCCTCTAAGTAAATGTGACCTCGTGATTAATTTAATTACACCTAGTTTATGGTATACGGTTACAGGAAACGGATAAGTTATCCTACTTTCTGACGACATTGAGGGACAAGCAGAGTTAGCAAAGAATCTGTAAAGACAGTTGAGTCAAAGTTGATTTGACAGTAAACGGAGCCCTTGGTAGAACTTGTCACATCAAATTACGCTTTAGACCTATGAATATCGATGACAACCGAGGAACTAGCTTAAATAATGCTCGCACAGCAAACGATGATTTGCGAATAAATACTGTAACGTATCCATTCGTAAAAACTGTAAGCGGTGTTGCTGTGCTGTTGTAAGCCGATCCACCATACTTGTAACCACTGTCTGAGAGCAGCTGTTTGTAAATAATCCTTTCTGATTATAAAAATACATTGGAGTAATTAAGACACGAGTAATTAACACACTAATGATCGATAATATTTTCGAATTTCTTTTAATACTAAATAAAACTGAATTTTTTAAATTAAACTTTCAATTTCACGCCTCACATTATTAATATAATATTTCTCATCGAAATATATTGAATTTGAAATACAACGATAATCATCATAACATTCAAGTTAAATTTCCAACGCGATGTATTTTCAGCGGATGATTCCGTTTTCATCGTCAAAAACATGCATTCGATTGCAAATACAAATATCAGTTTCGTTATCTGACAAGAATCCAGATAACGTGTATAAACTAGATAAAATCATTTCCTACTCGCCGTTGATATTGCGAAAGAACACCACGGATGATTTCAAGAATATCATTGCAGGCAATTTTTTTTTAGACATAAAAATATAACTATTAGAACTAACTGATAAAATTATTGTTCTGGATCTTTAGTATTAAATGGTTGTTACAGAATCAAACGAAATTTCTTCCATTTAAAAAGGATTTCATATTGTAAATAAATTTAATCCAACAATTACGTAACAATCAGTAATGTTTTAAAGTCGAAATAAAAAATGATGGGATTTTGATTATTTATTTGAATTGGATATTGAAGATTCTAAGACAACCACTTGCGACATCTAATGGTGAGCAGAGAAATGAACCCAATAAAGAATTATCTATTTTCCGGGAAATTAACATGAGAGACTATTGAGCACTACAATTTACACTTTTACTGCACACTCGAAAAAAAAGTAGTCTCTCGTCGATGTATCAACCGATGGGAGTTGGAGCCGAACGTTCTGAATTACCGACGTAACTTAAAACTTTATTTTCGCCAGTTGCCTTGTTGCGCACTCTACGATGGAACTATACTGACTGACTGAGTAAGACGACCGGGAATAATTAGATACTACATAAATGCCGCAAATGTGAACGACGAAATTGCATTTACATATATAAAACTCGCAGCCATTTGCTCATATTGTTCATAATAAAATAATTAATAAATTATACGATGATACCTTGCTTACATATAAAGCCACGAATAACTAAACGTCTATAAATGATTAGTAATTACATTATGATCAATATGATTGCCCAGGTCTCACCACGTGGAGGTTGCCGCGACTGAAGACCCGCCCGATCCGCACCCATCCGCCCTTCCTTTTGCAAATAAAAGAATATACTATAATACAACCAAATGTACTATAATACATTTTTTCAGTATTATTCCATTTGTTGTACAGTTACACAACGTACGACCCATGTACGTTCTGTAAATGTTACACAAATGGATATATCAGCTAGCCTACCCGGAAACGGTACTAATTTTGAACAGACCTCAGCATGAATCTTGAAAACATACAAAACTATTATGGTACTGATAAAAGGATCCCATAATAGAAACAATATGCAAAACCATTATGATACTGATAAAAAGTATCCATAATGGAAACAACACACAAATCCCATCGGTGAGAAAATCAGAACAAATCCATCGATGATTAACATTTTACCTTCAAATTCAGAGAAAATGAACCATATATTCCAGTCACGTGACCGAACCTACCTAACTAAAAAGCTAAAGATACAAATCAATAATTCCGAACCTTCATTCAATGTACATTGAATCCTCCCTAACTAGAAGCTAAACCATTTTCAACAATCGTTTCCACATTGCAACCTACCTACATAACAAGCTAAGATATAACCTCAGTGCAATAATAATGCACTTTTATCCATTTCAGAATTTCGTACATACCATTGTTCTTTACAGTTTAAATCCTCCCTAACTAGAAACTAAGAAATGATTCCAACGTTGTTATTCAACAATACTTTCTTGGCACAGCCAATAACGAATGCAACACCACCAAACGAAACGACAAAGACAATACAAGAGACAAGAAAAACAAGAGCAAAACAAGAACCAATAAACTCTTCGTGTACACGATCATCCGCGTCCGAAATTTTTCTAATCTGAAACAAACACACGCACATATATATGTTAATAATATGCGGAAATACCATACATCTGAACTCCTGAAACACACACAAATAAGTATTAAAAAAGGAGAAAAATAAAAAAACTGAAATAAAATTGAAATAGATACTTCTTTTTTATGCCACTGCCACTGTCTCCTGTGCTGCCATTGATGATTCTGCAACGTCCACTTGTTCTGCTACGTTCTCTTCAGCTGCATTCGCTTCTGTTCTGCAGCCTCCTCTGTTGTTCCGCAGCTTCCTCTTCCGTTCTGTAGCGTCCACTTATATTCTGCAATATCCCCGCTTCCTTCGCTGACCCTAAAACAGATCTCAAAAATAAATCTCCATTAAAGACTATAACCTGCCATCGACTATCTTCGCTGCTGCGTCCTATGCCTCCTTTACAGCTGTAGCATTTTTACAGCTTATCCTATTCCTCTAGCTGCCGCTGTTACGTCCGGTGAATCCGCTACTGCTTCCGGTGCTTCCATTGCTGCCTTCTCTATTCTTCTATAGCGTCCCTCCTCGTCTCTTCTTTCATTTTTCTTCCCCTTACTTTTCAAATTTTTGCTTTACTTCTGTTTCACCGCCTTCTCTTCTCCTATAAAACTTCACCTTTTCTTCCCTCTTCTGCCGTGTTCTCTTCCATATTGTAGCATTTTTCTTCTTCTCTATCTCCTGCTTTACTCTTTCAGAGCGTACTCTCCTCTCCTGCAGCGTCCTAACCACGTCTGTTTTCTCCGTTTGTCTTCCATCTTCACCTCTTTTCTTCTCAAGCCGTCGCCTTTTTTCTGCTTTGCCACTTTCTCTTCTCCTATGAAGCTTCTCCTCTTCTTTCCTCTTCTTTCCTCTTTTGCCGTGTTCTCTTCCATATTGCAGCATTTTTCTTCTCTGTCTCCTGCTTCACTCTTTCAGAGCGTCCTCTTCTCTACTGCAGCGTCCTAACCACTTCTGCCTTCTCCGTTTGTCTGCTATCTTCACCTCTTCTCTTCTGAAGCCGCCGCCTTTTTTTTGCTTTGCCACCTTCTCTTCTCCTATGAAGCTTCTCCTCTTCTACCTTCTTCAGCCGTGTTCTCTTCCATATTGTAGCATTTTTCTTCTTCTCTGTCTCCTGCTTCAATCTTTCAGAGCGTACTCTTCTCTACAGCAGCGTCCTAACCACTTCTGTCTTCTCCGTTGTCTGCTATCTTCACCTCTTCTCTTCTGAAGCCGCCGCCTTTTTCTGTTTTGCCACCTTCTCTTCTCCTATGAAGCTTCTCCTCTTCTACCCTCTTCTGCCGTGTTCTCTTCCATATTGTAGCATTTTTCTTCTTCTCTGTCTCCTGCTTCACTCTTTCAAAGCGTACTCTTCTCTACTGCAGCGTCCTAACTGTCAATCCACTTCTGTCTTCTCCGTTTGTCTTCTATCTCTACCTCTTCTCTTCTGAAGCCGCTGCCTTTTTTCTGCTTTGCCGCTTCCTCTTCTTCTTGGGACATCCTGCTCTTTCCTCTTCTGGGACAATCTCTTTTCTTCTTCAGTCTTTCCGACTATTCTGTAGCGTTTTTCTTTTCTTCTGGGTCTCCTTCGCTGATCTAGAACCTAGAGCATTCTCTTCTCTTCCACATCGTCCTTCTTTTCGTTGCAAACTCTAATTTTCTTCTGCACCGTGCAACCTAACCTAACGATTGCGAATGTGCCACCGTCTTCAATAACAAATACCGATGGAACCCGAATAATGAAATCTCAGTGCTGAAAACCGCGTGAGACATATCAATTTCCCGACACGACGCGTTGGCTCTCTAATTACAAATTATCATCACCACACTCGGTAAGCGTGGAACATGATTGTCATTAAATATCGCTATAGACGATCGCAATCATAACCGCGAATATAATTTGTCCATCGTCGACATTCGCGAATAAATCACGCGAGCCTTATCAATTTCCGGCCGCGACCCGTTGGCTCTCTGTTTCGGAATCTCGTCATCACACACGGTAAGTGTGACATACGATCGTTATGAAATTTCAGCGGTACCGCAACTGCAAATTTTCGCAAAACAGTTCGAATGCCTTGATCAAAATTAGAAATATGAAATTAAAATTGACTAACGGTGGCACAGACGCGTCCTTTTAGTCGCCTTTTACGACAAGCAGGGATACTATGGGCGTACTCTACTTCCCCCAGCCCATAGGGGGTGATTCGAGACGATAACAAATACAACACAAATGATACAATACAAATGTACAATACAATACCGATAAAATACGATAAACTGAATTTTTTTATTGTTTTTAGATAATATCATTTTTTTTATTGATGTACAAGAAATGATCAGGGTTGGGTTGTTATAAGAAATTAGTCGTCCATGTAGCTACATTTTGTTTTGTTATTGTTAAGATTTACCCGAATGCAATAATTTTAAGAATTAAGTAAAAAGGAAGCTAATAAAAAATGATAAAAAGGATAACGATAAAAATTAATTGAAAAAAAAAGAAACGCGTGACTTTACTTGTTAACGAAGCAATCAATTTGATTTAAATTAATTAATTGAATTTAAATGGAAAACAACATATAATGTCAATTCACAATGACGTAGTTATAATTGATGACGTCATTTGTAGACAAAATGTGATATAATTTGTAATTTAACATGTTCGCTACCAGAGTCACATATATCTATCATAATATTTTGTATCATATGTTTTAAAACACCTGCAATTCAGAGTCTGACAAAAAATCTATAAAATAATATAATATAATAATATGCATAGTCTATAGTAATATTGCTTTGTTTTATGTCATTTCATAATATAAGAAAAGAAATAATCTATGATGGACGAATTCCTAATTAAATACTATTACTGAACATGTTAAATTGACAACAGACATCTAGTGAGCATAGTGACTGTAAAATGTAGTGAAAAAGATATTAATATCTACTTAGACCAGAATTTAAGGATGATTTTCCATAAAAAGATGGAAAAACATCCTTTGATGATGTGCGATGATGTCCCACGATGTCCCACGACGATCTTATTTCTTCGACTACTCAATGAATCAGCTCAAAGATTCCATAAAAATGAGAAATATATTGAAAATGAGTGTCACACACAACGACCAACTATTAAATAGAATAGCTGTCCGAAGCATGCAACAAAAAAAAGGAATTTTTGAGCGGATTTCATTGAAGTAGTCCTTTTTCGTCCGGGCCTAGAGCCGCGGGCGAGCTTACATACTAGGTATAGACCAAGATTTAATCAAAATCAATTAACTCAAAAGTAATTGATTCCAGTTATACTAACCCAGGTGCAGACCTTTCACCGGACCTATAAGCCTACCCGAAAGAGAAATGTGATCGGTCTGCTTTCCTGGCCCTTCCTACTTACATCTAAATCACACACACCAGAAGTAAGCTACCTGCCTGCCTATCCCTATATTTAAAAAAGCAAAATTCATTCATTCCAACACACACACTCCACGGTACTCACACAACACCCGGGTGCAAGCCTACCCTAGAGAGAACGTCCCGGGACGCCTCCGTCACCCAAGCTTGTAACACACACATTTATACTTTATGTACGTACCATTTGCTGTAATCGACTGACAACGTAGCGTATATTGCGTTATTATTAATATAATATTAATGTATTGTGTCATATAAAACTCTTATTGGAATGTAAAATTATTTATGCTGTAATGCTGACTTTGAGTCATTCTGTTCTTTATAAAACTAAGTACAGTAATAATTAGTATTTCATTGATTTAAAAAAAGAATATGGTATTCAAATGGTATATTTTCTTCATATATTGTAAAATATTATTATGATTTTTATACATGAAATATTCTCAAACAAGTATCCATTCAATGTAATATGATTGTATGATATTATACATACAGTATGTAATATGGAAAATATTGATTAGATATGTAACATTTATTCTGTATGTATTTATATAAACTATTTTAGTTGAATAATAAAATCGACGTACATTCCACTAATTTAAACACACACACACACATGTGAAACGTACATCGTCCACGATACGCTAATACGTTTGTCAATCGCTGTAATATTCCTTAATTCTAAAACCGTACCCACCGCCCTTACCCAACAACGCACACCTGGGTTCGTTGATGAGCTCAGGCTAATAAGTAATGAATACGGGCAAAGAAATAATACACCTACCGTGTGAAGCTGAAAATCCTAAGCTAAAATGATAGATTAATACATAGTAAAGCTAACGGGCTAATGAACATTTTAAATTTGAAAATAAATTATTATGCAAAACATTCTTACGTTGGAACTATGTTTTCTTTGAACTGATGAGATTGAAATTGATTAGAAGAATAAAACATTAAAAAATTATTCTATTTGTAATACAAGACTCCGATTATTAAAAATTAGAATAAAAAGTTGGAATTGAATGAAATAATAAGTAAAATAATTTTATTAAAATAATTAAATTGTATTTAATCATAGCTAAAGAAAAAAAATGTGTAAAAAAAAATCACTCTACTTTAAGCAAAAACTTGAAATATCTGTTAAATGGTTGGAAATGCAATTTAATAATTAATATACATGTAATACATCCTCGGTTGATTGCATGTCGAAGTAAATTGTCTAAGTTACATCAAATGTACATTTGAAAATGTTACTTTGACGTTAGAATCTAACCGTCGCGAAATGTCTTCTTGTTCATAAAACATATTTAAATCAACAATATAATAATATACTGCATTGAAATATTATAGTATAATCAATGTATTGTAGCAAATGTACGTAATATTTACTGCATATAAAATATACAAATTTTGTATACATTATTAAAATTTAAGTATCTTTTAATTAAAAAAATATTTTAAAAGTTGTATTTTATTTGTGAAATCGGAGGGTCATCCGACTTCTATTCTACAAACTATTTTTTAAAAAGAGACAAGAAGACCCTAGCCTGAACTAAGAAATACAACAATATAAAAATGAGAAAAGATATGAAAAATATGTAATATATTTCCATGAGTATACATCCACTCATGGGTCACTATGCTCACTTAAAATAAGAATAAAATTGGTAACTCTTGGGACTCACCGAACTGGTGAGTGGCTGTTGAAAAGTAGCTGGAAGAAAGCACCCGGCGGATGGTCTCCTAAGTAGATTGATGTAGTAGGTAGGGTGTTGACATACAGGCACTGATTGATAATTCGGTAATTAAAAGAACAATAATATTACATTTGTGCCATTTTAAATTTACCATAATAATTTACTGCAACTACTTAATAATAAAACTTACCTTTAATTTGACGAAGATTCATTTAATGGTTCCATATCAAGCTTTTGATGTTTTATTCGAATGTACCTCTGCAACAAAAGAAAACACATTTTTTCACATATATGCATATATCAGTGGTACATCAGGTATATTCAACCAATTAATATTTCAAAAAATGTCCATATCCACAAAACATAAATTTTTGAATAAATATTTTGTAATTCTTTAACATTAATCAAATTTGCATGCCTATTATATTATTAAACGTGTCTATCACCGTATAAAAGTTAATTCTGAATTGTGAGAATGTGATAATCAACAAATACGAAAGCTTGAACAATGGCTGGAATAAGTGAGACATTTGAATTTCCCGCTATAAAGTATCGAAGATTATCGACGCCATGTTGAAATAAAATCAAGATTACTTTTCTCAACTTTAAACTCCAAAATATAAGAAACAAAGTAGAAAAATATAAGATATTGACGGGATTTAAGAAATTGTCGATATAAAAGCAGAATAAATGAAGGAAATATTTTTTTAATTCGTATCTATATCGGCAGAATAGTCAAAAACTGTAAAATCAAGTATCACGATTTATAACAGTAAATTATGAGAAATATGTATTGAAAACATGAAAAAATGCAATAATGTTAAAGAAATTATTGATATAAAGGGAAAATAATTCAGATTCTGTTCTTCCAACTTCACAGTCAATTCACGGCAAGAGCAAAAAGTTTTACTTCGCGTATTTTTGAAGATAATGTCGAATTAATGTCAAAAAACAAAGAGCTAGACTTCTTTTCGGCTATTCTTTCTCTTTTTTGTATTTTCAACACCTAAAAGACAATTTAATTTAATGTTTGAAGATAATTTAATCTTACCTGTTGCAGACACGTGCATAACGGACGAAGTTTCGAAGAGAAATGCTGCACTGCGTCACAAATCAAAGCATTCGCTCACACAACGACGTGCCTGATTGGTCGAAATGAGAGGACGCCAACATGCCGCGACCAACCACAGCCATTGGTAGAAGTTTCGAAACTGTAATACTAATCGTAATGGAAACGTTCATACAATAAATATCAACGAAAAAATCGAATAATGTACTTTTTTTAGCAACACCCGTCTTGTATTATATTTTGTATTATTGTAATTATGTAATAAATAAAGGGAAATATTACTTTAATAACACTTTCCTATGGTGTGATTTTGATAAGAAATATTTAAGAATATATTATTTCAGATATAAATTTTGACACTTATGTGCAATGTATGCACAAAAATTATGTAGAAAAATTATAATCAATCAAAAAAGCATAGAATTCTCACCAGGTAGTGAAAACATTGTGGGAAATACTGATCGAAGATAAAGAAGAATTCAATCCCCATAATAGTGAGTGGGGATTTTAGCTCACAAATCGATAACCACAATCAAGTATAGAAGAAATAGTAAAAGAAAAAACAAATGTAACACAACAGAAAAGCAGAAGATGTTGTACTAAATTGTACAGGAAGATGCTATGGCAAACAATGGAATAAATTGACTTGATAATACTAGATAGATATAATCACGTTTCAAGAAAAAGCAGGTATTTAAATAAGATTAATGAAAATTTCATTTATCAATAAAAATCAAATGGAAAATCAATAAAGTGAAGGACAACGCAGAAGATGAAGTTGAGATAGTGAATGGAAGACTCATTTGGAATAACATAAAATCTAATGAATATCTAAACATGTTAGCAACCTCAGTAACAGCGACTAAAGTACCAATGAATACTTTCTATAACAATATAATTGCAAAAATAAAAGTAGAAGCAAACAGATCTGTTGATTAGGGATAATAATGCATAAAAAAAGCAGATCAAAAAACATGGTTTGATTAAAAATGATACGATTCTTGTAGGAAGATGAAGGTTAAATCAAAATTAACAACACTCTGTGTACACAAATAGCAAATGGAAGAAGCTTCTCCTTACAATTAATCAACAAAATATAACATTGTCTTACCATGTTTCTCTCTAGTATCAAACTTATATTTAATACTATGGTATTAATACTATTGTATTAAATATAACATAGATTTAGAGGAAGATAGGAAAGCTTGATATACTCTTGTATTATCTGCTTAATGTACAATAGAAAACTGTATGTTATTTTATCAAATGCTCTCAATCGATATGAACAAATGAGTGATTATTTTGATTTTGTTTGGCTGTGTAACACAGGAAACTTTTTTTGCCTAAAATGCTGCTTTTTTTTAATTATTAAAGCAACAACACTGCATTTACATTGGCAAGGATTCATTTAATAGTGTTTTATTTCTTATCCAAATATAATTCTGTAAAATAAGAGTACATATTTTTGCAAACATGTGTTTCAATGATACATCATGTGTAATCAACTAATTAATATTTCAAAAAAAACTACTCATACTTAAAAGAATTTTTTAATAATTTTTTTTAAATCATTAATATTAATCAAATTTCCATGATTATTATGTTATTATACATGTTATTCATTGTATAATTTTGAATTGAGATCATCAATAATCAACAAATACAAAAGCTTAAATATTGGTTAGAATAAATGAGATATTTGGATTTCTAGCTAACAAGTATAGAAGGTTATCAACGTCATATTGAGCTAAAGTTAAGACTACTTTTTTTAGCATAAAACATAAAAATGTCCAAAGTGGGCAGTATGTCCAAACAGAGACCATAATAATATTGAGACCATAATGATAAGTGTATCAGATATCAAAGTTACAAAAAATACAAGACAAAGTTGAAGAGAAGACCGGAGTCATGACTTCTGACATCATTTCCACATTGTCTTCAGAAATGCGTAAGCTGAAAATTTATACCCTATTTTGTTGATACCTACACGAATTAAAATAACATATTTCACTTTTATTCTGCTTTTATGGTGATAATTTATTAAATACCATTAATATCCTATGTATTTTTCTATCTTTTTTCTTATTTTGGTGCTTTAAAGTGAAAAAGGTAATCTTGACCTTATTTCAATATGGTGTTGATAATTTTCAACGAATCTTTCCGTTCTTTTAATGTTAAAGTTTCAAAGCAATTCGAAGTTTCTACCAATGCCTGTGATTGGTCGTTCCATTATGGCGTCCTCATATTTAAACCAATCAGATTCATTGTTGAATGGTGTGTGGCGCGGAGTGTGGTGGAGTGCAACAGTCCTCATCGAAGCTTCGTCCGTTTGGCACGTGTCTGCAACAAGTAAGATTAAATTATCTTCAAATATTAAATTAAATTGCCGATCGGGTGTTAACAGCACAAAAAACAGAAAGAAACATCGAAGTGAAGTCTGAATTCTTAATCTTTAACATTAATTCGGCGTTTTCTTCAAAAATACGCGAGTTGAAAATTTTTGCTCTCGCCACGAATGCGTAATAAGAGTGGAACAGCAGAATCTGAATTATTTTCTCTTTTATATCGTTAAGTTCCTAACCATTATTGAATGTTTTTAGTGCTGTTTTACACAATTTGCTGTTTTTAATTTAATAACGTTCTTTCTTGAGCATCGTAATATTATTCCTGTTTAGACCTGTTCGTGTACTTGCTTAGGTATCGGCCAATAGCAGAATATACCGAACATTGCCGAGTGTTGTCGAAGTGCCGACCGGTCTACGATGGGAAGGAAGGTCTCGCCATTGCTCTCTCGAGCGTCGAAGTGAGAAGACGAGTTTAGGTCGCGCTCCCGCATAAGCAATACAAAAGTACGCATAGTCTATTTATTTAAATAATTTGCATAAATTATCGACTTCGATCGTTTGTTTATTTGTTGGTTAAATTTAATTTGCATAAATTTTTATTTTTTATTTGTTACAGATATTTATTTGACTTCAAAAAGGCGCCATGGGATACGACGCCATTGATATTGGTTCGAAATATAATTTTGTAAAGGGTATATAATATAATTGGTAACGTTTTAATTTATTATAATCAATTATTAATGCTTTTTTTGAATCGTTGTTAAGTGTAAGCATGTTTGATAATTAATTGGTATCAAGGTCAAGGAAAAAAAGATTAAAGAAATTTTCTTTTGATCAATTAATAGAAAAAGAATAATTAATTTTTCATTTTATTAAATAATTTCAACTAATAATTTAATACGTGTGTTTTAAATTAGAACAAAATTGAAACAACGTGTATTCTACTGCAGATGATTGCTTTTCTTCAACAATTATTTAATTATATTTTCATTATTTTAAACAATTTGTTTTTATTAAATCATAGTAATTATATTATAATATACAGCTTTTGATGCAAGTTTAAATTAAAACAGAATCACGTTATTAAATCACATGCTGTTTAAGCATGATTAATTATTGGACTTTACTTATTGAAAAGAATTAGATAATTTATAAATCATGCCGTAACAGAATTTCCAATAATTTGTAATATGCTTACAATCTTAACAACAAAAATCCTCTGCTTTAATACAATAGTCTATTATCTTTATTACAAAATGATTTTCTATCGATCTAATATTCATTGAAATAATTATCAACAATTATTCAAAACATTTCATTTCAATCTAGGATCAATATTCAGCTTTAACAATATTTGTGCTCGTCCAATATATTTCACGAACATAGATATTTTCATATACAAGTCATTAATAACAGTATTTCCGTTACGAATGTTCAATAAGAAGAATGTTGTTTTGTATATTTCCACCCAGCCCATTCCTGTTCACTAAGTTTTTCTTTCAGGAATTGTTGTGGCCGCGCGCAATGCGGTCGGTAGAGTCAGTGTTTGTACGTACATATTTCCAATGTTTTGATTTTTTCAAGGGTGAACTGGCCCTGAATAGAGTTGCGCTTGTACAGTTAGGAATCACGCGAAAGTAGAGTCAGTGTTTACTGCGTATAATAAAATATTTTCTAGAGCATCGCGGCTCTGATTTTCCTTTTTCCATCGTGAAAGTAGAGTCTTTACAATTGTTCGCCGGAAATTATTCACGGTCGCGTTACTATTTTTATTTTTAATTTTTTTTTAATTGCTCGATATATTCGGGATTAGAGTCAAAGCACCACTGAAGAGGAGTTTTGGGCGTTGCTCCATAAGGAAAGAGTGTAAGTATCTTATTACTTTATTTAATTAATTTTAATTGAAATAGAATAATTTACAATTTCAATACTTGATAATTGAAAGTTCTTAATTGCTATTGCTAATATTTTATAAAATTCAATTTCATATATAATTTTATTAGAATAAAAATTGATAATTTGCAAAATTAACCGTAATTCTTTTTTGTTTTGTTACAGATGAATTTTTTGATTGCCGAGTTCCTGGATATCCTGATGATGGCTTTCTTCACGACTTCCGTCTTGGTACGTTACTTAATTGCTTTTTATTAAAATAGAATAATTTACAATTTCAACCCTTGATAATTGAGATTTCTTTTTAATTGCTAATATTTTATAAAATTCAATTTCATATATAATTTTATTAGAATAAAAATTTATAATTTTCAAAATTAACCGTAATTTTTCTTTTTCTGTTACAGATGAATTTCTTCACGACTTCAGTATTCTCCTACAAGGCAGCCTCCTACCTGGTGTTGTCCATCCTCCTACTTGATTGTCGGAAGAAGAGTATATCTGCGAACGGTGAGTCGCATGTTTTATGGTTCCTCTGGTGCCCAATCATGTCGTAGGACGAATGGTCCGAATCGACACGGGCTACTAGTTGTATACGTGCTTGGCAAGCATAGTGACCATGGGTATGATTATACATACCCATGAGTAGTAACATTTTTCTTGTTTCATTTCATTTAGTTAGGCTAGGTCTTCTTGTACTCCGCGTTTTAATATCGTTTCAATTCCACATATTCTAATAGATATTTTTGAAATATATGAATGCTCTTAAATATTCTTAACTGTGGAATTAGAATATTTTAATACTGAAACAATTTTATTTAGTTTGTCTGTAATAGAGAAGTCAAATACTATCAGACTTAATTATTGCGATGGTTCAAAGCAATATAATATTAATAGTATTATGTAATCTGTATACTGGATATACATATTAATGATGCTGTTACATTGATTTAATTACATTTTGTACACTATAAATTCAAATATGATTTGAGAATTTTTTAAAACTTCATTCATTCAATAACGAAGTTTAACTTATTTACACGTTCATGAAAAAATGAACAATTTATGTGCAAGAAGACAATTCGTGACGGGTAGATTTCCAAGTCAGAGTGATTTATTTCAACACATTTTGCGTATTCTTGAAAATCTACTCTGAGGAGGGAGTCGCCCGAGGATGTTTTATTAATTTTCACAATAAATTCTTGTTTCATTGCAAAGAATTCATAATTAGAGACATTAAATTCTTTTTTATTAAAATTTTGCATTTCTTAAATTAGTGTTGCGAAAAATTTCCAGCGCGAGAGTAAATATGACGTTGCACTGACTAGTATTCGGTGGGAATCCTTTTGGTTTTTAAACTCAATCCTTTTTATTATTTAATTAATCAAATTAGTTACAAGGATTCCGCGGCATAAGACCGTGAACACCATCTCTGGGAGATATACCCATGCATTACTAGGCCTTTGCAGGCGCAGCTTTAGAATACGGAACATATGAAAATATGTTACCATATTCTAAACTGCAGTCCTTTTGTCTATACTATGGGCGTCCGTCAATCTGACACCGTTGGATGCAACGTGTTGGACGGGCGGGTAGCGCTCTTAGCGAAGGGGTGCACTCTGTCCTGGCGTTACGACGTCCAGGCGGGGTGGGTGGTATGTAGCGTCTGGCGTAAGTCTAGGGGGCGTGAGACCCTTCGTTGCCAGCTGATATTAGCAGTGCACCATGTTTGCGTCATAGTTGCTCAATATTGCTTTCAGTATTTGCTATTAAAACTTTATATTTACAAAGTCGAGTCACTTTTATTAAAATAGTGAAATATTAGCCCGTTAGATGTTTATGTACTAATCATGTTTGTAGATCAGGATTTTCAGATTTAACCCCTTCCGTGTTTATTGCCAAAGCCCATTCACGTGCCCAGGTGCTACTTGGATGGGTAGAGGCAATGGGCACGATGACCTAGTTCATAAGAATAATAATTAATAAGCGGCTGGCATTGTGTTAGTATATCGTGCACGACGTAATCTCCACATATGGTGTGTGTGTTTTTAGGCTGTGGGATTGCGTCGGTTTAATAACTTTTTCATTTACTTTTAATTTGAAATAATATTTTATTCAACAAGATGTACGATGAACGTATAAACCAAATACTATTGTTATCATTACTATTACCATGATTATTACCATTACTATGAAATATTCTATATCAAAGTAGTTAATTAAATTTTGTAATTATCATTATACGCAATGATTGCTAGCCTTGCCAGACGATTTCAGTGAAAAATGGTACGTACCGTAGAGTGTGATGTGAGATGAAACTCGGGTGACGGAGGCGTCCCGGGACGTTCTCCCTAGTTTAGGCTCTGCGCCCGGGTGGAGTGTATGGGGGTCGTGGAATGAATTTTTGTGAGAATGTGATTTTGCCTTTTTTAAATATAGCGTTAGGTAGGTAGGTAGTATACCTTCTGGTGTGTGTGATAGTTTGTAAGTAGGTAGGGCCGGGACAGGTTGTCACAGTCTCTTGGTCGGGTAGGCGCGATTTCGCGTGATCAACCTGTACCTGGAATATATTTGAAGAATTGACGATACGATCGATACGAACGGAGTATGCCGTTCGCCTTCGAATCTATCTGTACAATTTTTCAAATTTTTGGCGACTTCATAAGTCGTCACACGCGATCGCGATGGCACGAAACGCACAAGTTCTGCTCGAGCACGGCACGTGTGCACGAACAACGACTTATATAAAGTCCTTTTTCGTCCACGTGTCAATTAGAGTTTCGCGATTTTTCTTTTTTGTTGCTTGTTTTTTTTTTTTGTTTTGCGAATTTGCAAGTCTCGAGCTTTAGATATAAGTTTCAGGTGGGTGGACCGCCCGAAGAAAGAAAAGGCTATATGCCGAAGCGCCCCGACAAACTGTCTTTCAAGAGGGGAACTACTAATGATTTTGCATCCTTTTGCAAAAAAGGATGGGAAATCATTATCGTTACTACTTTGTCACTGTGCTTGCCTGTAGTTGTAGTTTTGTAATTTCAGGACAAGAGGGGGCCCGTGACCCCCATGATTTTGGGCAAATCGCGTTTTCAATTTAGTGTTGCGAATATTGACCACGGTTCAATTTAGTGTTGCGAATGAATATCGATCACGGTTCAATTTAATGTTGCGTATGCATGATTATCGCGATTTTCATTTAGTGTTGCGAACTTTAAATATCGCGTTTCTTTCTTGCATTGCTTTAAAATGGAATTTAACTTTTCAATGTTGATTGCTTTAAGATTTTTGAGAGTTTTGCTTTTTAGTGTTGATTGCTTTAGTGTTGCGAGTAAAAAATTCACGGTTTGAGAATCCCTCTTTTTTGCATTTTAATTGCATGTCTGTTAAAGAGAGCGTTGCGAATGATATTAGCGCGATTGTTTCCCAGTGTTGCGACTTATAAATACGCGATTGCTTTGCATTAGTTTATAGAGTTCCCTGCTAATTAGTGCTGCGGTAATGAATATTCGCGTTTTGCATTAGAGTTGCGATATATGATGAAATGCCCAAATACGATCCAGTGGAGTTGCCATGGTCCATAAGGCAGCTATGGACCAGCTGCCATGATACAGCCTTGGATTGGCTGTACCCCTTTTTTAGATTAGTGTTGCGTCTTACAAAATTCGGTAGATTTGAGTAGTGTTACGTTACAGTTCGCGTTGTCTCTTTTTTTCTTTTTTTCAGCTTAGTGTTGCGTATAATGGAGCAGCCTTCACGCGTATGCTTTTGTACATATTATATAATTAATGAAATTAGTGTTGCGAGTAAAAAATTCACGGTTTGAGAATCCCCCTATTCTGCATTTTAGTTGCATGTTTGTTAAAGATAGTGTTGCGATAGACATTAGCGCGATTGTTTCCCAGTGTTGCGACTTATAAATACGCAATTGCTTTACATTAGTTTATAGAGTTCCCTGCTAATTAGTGTTGCGGTAATGATATTCGCGTTTTGCATTAGAGTTGCGATATATGATGAAATGCCCCAAAACGATCCAGTGGAGTTGCCATGGTCCATAAGACAGCTATGGACCAGCTGTCGTGGTACAGCCTTGGATTGGCTGTACCCCTTTTTTAGATTAGTGTTGCGTTTTACAAAATTCGGTAGATTTGAGTAGTGTTGCGTTACAGTTCGCGTTTTTTCTTTTTTTCTTTTTTTCAGCTTAGCGTTGCGCATAATGGAGCAGCCTTCACGCATACGCTTTTGTACATATTATATAATTAATGAAATTAGTGTTGCGACTGAATTCGCGATTGTTATTAAATTTTTTACTTTTTTGCATTTATTAAATTAGTGGAAGTAACTATGACTCACATTCGGTGGGAATCCATTGCTAGTCAAGGATTCCGCGGCATAAGACCGTGAACACCATCTCTGGGAGATATACCCATGCATTACTAGGCCTTTGCAGGCGCAGTTTTAGAATACGGAACACTTCCATATGTTACCATATTCTAAACTGTAGTCCTTTTGTCTATACTATGGGCGTCCGTCAATCTGACACCGTTGGATGCAACGTGTTGGACGGGCGGGTAGCGCTCTTAGCGAAGGGGTGCACTCTGTCCTGGCGTTACGACGTCCAGGCGGGGTGGGTGGTATGTAGCGTCTGGCGTAAGTCTAGGGGGCGTGAAACCCTTCGTTGCCAACCGATGTTTTGTCATAGTTCAGAAATGTTTGCAATTTTGAAATTAGTGTTGCGTGTGATTTCGGTTTGTTTTATAGGGTTTGCTTAGGGATTGCTCTTATGGGCAGTCAAACTTTTCTTTTCAGGTTCCCCTGTACCTTCCCTCCCACTGCCACGCCCCCATTCTTTTTTCTTCCCATTTTTTAATTTTGAAAATTTTGAGCATTCGGTTATTGGAAATACTGTTAAATAATGTATGAATTTAATGTTTTCAGGATATTATTAGATACGATAAAGTTTTAAAGAGAACTTTATTCAAAGTTTCATTTAAAATGGAAATTCATTTTATTTTTTGGTGATTGGTGATAATTTATTTCAAGGAATATTTGTTTATTCGAGATAGCTTATTAATTTTTATTTTACTTTATTTAAACAAAAGTAGTGGATAATTGTTGTTCGAGTTGTTCAGTTTTAATTTTTGATCGCGATGTTTCGTTTCAAGCTTACGGAGAAGCTAATTAAAGTAGTGTTCTTTTATAAATTTTCAAATTCTTTTCCTGTAAACTGAAGTCCAATCGCGATTTTGGTTTAGTTTTACTATTTACAACAAACTTGCACTATAAAGGTGTATTGATTAATATAATGCAATAAAGTTCGGTAGAGTCATGATTGTATGTACTTACATTGCAATGAAATACAATTGTTTCAATTAAAAAATTGCATAGTATTTATCGATAAATGAACGAACATTAAGTTTGATAAAATGAAATAATTAATATTCCTAACTCAAATCATTTATTGAATGACAGTATACGTTTCTAAATCATTTTTTTCATTATTTTGGTACTGAAATCCAATTGATTTTCCCTCTTTTCATTGGAAATGAGTTATTCACAACTACTCTAAATTTGGAAAATTTTATTTGTATTAATGCATCTTCTTTTCAGCCATTAAATTTTGTTTGTCTTTGTATGGATTCAATTAATGAGTTTTTGTTACAGAAGTACCTTTATAGGAAGTGTGAATTGGGGATTTGAACTGGAAGAAATTTAATATGAAATATAAGATCGAAAGATGGAATTCAGTGAATCCAATTAAGATGATGTGAAAACAATTGAAAGAGGAAGAACTGATTATTTTTGAAAATTGTCTAATTCTTTTTATTTTCTTTCAGGATGTAGTCTGATAAGAATACTAAAATCCACAGACTCATTATATGTCTTTACTTATACCCTTTTAAATTTTTATGTAAGCTGATTGTAAGTTTATTGATATGTCGGACAATCCTCTAACCATAAAGTCATTATAGTCAGGTAATTGAAAAAGTACATATAATGAGTAACCTTAAGCACTGCAGTGTTTAATTAGATTTAAGTTTTATAGTTAAGTGTATTTTTACGATAATTACGAGCGCTCGTATACGCAAATATTCTTAGTATTTGTAAGTATGTAGGACAAATATGCAATTGCATATTTATTAATTACAGATCTGTAATCAATATAAAAAAATCTTGAAGTAGAATTGAAATAAAATACAAAACGAAAATCTAAAAACGAAAAACCAAAAATGTAAATAGATAAGTAGATAGGCAGGTAGTGAATAAAATAATGCTCCTTTTGCTGTTCGTTTGCACAACAATGAAAATCGTTTTGCAAATGTACATCAAGAGGATGATGTTATTGAATAAAAATAAAAATTTGCATAAATGGAGGGTGGATGGGATGAGGTAGGGCGGGTCTCCAAACCGCAGCAACCTCCTCGTGGTGAGACCCGGGCAATCGTTATTATTTGATGACTAATTAATAACTGTATCATTATTTCTATGGTACATTTATTAATTATGCAGCAAATAATACGAGCGAATTGGCTGCGTTTATGCGTGTTTTTCTATTTAATTTTTGTTATATTTTTTTCAGGAACTATGCCTTTGAGATTCTGAAGTGTGCCACATTGCAAATACAACTTTACGGAAAAAAAATTAATAATAGTGGTCAGCATTGTTTAATTATGTACTTATATAATGCCGTAGAATATGACACCGTAGTATCAAAAACTATGTCGTGTTTGGTATCATTTAAATCAGGGGATTTTCACAAATAGTTTGGTAAAAATTTCATAAAAAATGAACCAAAAATAAAAAAGTTATAATCTTAAATTTTGATTGCGTTAGTATTGTCTCACAAGAACACAGGTATTTAAACTTGCTTTTTTCCGTATGCTGCCTCAATTCTTGGCTGTAATTACATCAAAGGCGAGCCGAATTCGCTTGAGAAACAGTAGTTTTTCTGGCGACACGTAAAAATTGGTCTAACGATTCATCGTGCATAATATAGCTATCTTAGCATACGTGGGTCATTTAGGTGTTTGCAAAAAATGACGCGATAGCATGCCGCTATAACCGAGGTGGCGTTTAAATCAGTTTCTGTTCAGATTAATTTTCGATCAAGCGCAGGTTGTTTTACCGACGCGGAATTCGGAGTTCGACCTCGATACTTGCATTTCTATGCATCATCAGCGATGAATATTCGCTTTATTTCTCTTACATTAGAAGCTTCGTTTCGTGTCACATTCTGCTTTATCGATTGGAAGTGATTATTCATCACAGCGCTCTTAGTGGCAGGAATTAAAATCAAAAATTGAAGAAAATATTTTGTTATTTCTGTACCTCGGCTGTGGGCAGGAACAGCGGATGAACATTATCCACCGTAGGTAAAACGGATGGAAGGCTCGTCTGGGAAAAATCGATATTATCCAGGTTTGCCTCGGCAAACGAGCCCTTGCTGAAATGTTATATTTAGATAGACCCTTCCCTCGTCATCAAGTGACAAGGTACTATGGCAAGGACCTTGTTCAACTGCCCCTGGTAACCGATATTAACATGATTAGTGAAGGGGACCTTCAAATAACTTCACGAACCATTAGAGATTTGTACGAGTTAACCGTGGAAAGATGGCGGGATTGATAACTATTCCATACACTATTTTCTTCCCCCAAAACTTGATAGATTTCATAAATATGCAATGGTACTTGAGTGATTTTTCTATTCATAATTAGATACAACATTAGATAGAAAATTGATAACTAGTATGGCTAGAGACTTGCAAAATTTGATTGTAAGAAGATGGTGTGGTTGATAACAACCCTGCAGAGTATTTTCTTCTTTTAAAATTTTCTTGATTTTAGAAATTGACGAAAGCTTATTTGATTAGAATACATAGAATATTCATGCATAGTATCTTTTAATCCTATTTGAGGAGTGAAAATGCACTAATTTATTTTTGTACATAAGTTTCACTTTTGATTATTCTTTATATATATTCTTGATTTGTTTAATTTACTGTAAAGGCTTTAGTGGATTCTGTTAAGTGAAAACTGCATTTATTTTGTGTTAAATTGATGTACGTCTTTTGATGTTGCATTATCAAGTTATAGAAAGCTCTTGAAACTGCATTTCCGAGAAAGATT
Source organism: Osmia lignaria lignaria (assembly GCF_051020975.1). Classification (NCBI taxonomy): domain Eukaryota; kingdom Metazoa; phylum Arthropoda; class Insecta; order Hymenoptera; family Megachilidae; genus Osmia; species Osmia lignaria. The sequence goes on along the minus strand of NC_135033.1, from coordinate 7,341,034 downwards.
TACGTTTGACGTAGATTCAGGGAATTTCTTTCCGTCCATTATGTGATATTTATAGATTTGCTGTAGTACATTATTATGAAACGTTAAACTAAAGTAGAATTACAGTAATACATTTCTTTTCATAAATTCCTTTGATATCATATGTCTCTATTAATTTTAATATTTGAAGAGAAGTTTGAATATCGTTTTCAATTTGTATAAAAGGAAGATTTAAAAAAAGTGTTATTCTAAAGCTATTGAATTGCAAAACTCTCAAACATTCGCAAACTATTACTGATAATTTTTGGTTAAAGTAGATATTCCAGTGTTCAATTCTATGGACCACTTTCGTTGAACACTTTTGAATTTCGTGTATCAAGCACCATTGAATATTTGTCTTTATATCCATGTAAAGAAGTGTGATTTTAAGACTGGAAAGGAGTAAGAAATGAATAAGCTTGCGATTTACACGTGACCTTACGTTATTCCTTCCTTCGTTTTAATTAAAACGAGTAGCTTGTACGTTTGCCAAGGGACAAGAAATGGAATTTCAACATTATGAGAACAGATTTTATTAAAATATTCTTCATTTCTACTCCTACATTCTTGAAATTTACTTTTTGATTTTTAAGATTCGCATAGTACAAGAAGAATTTCAGGGATTGTTACGGATAAATGTCAGAGAAATTATGAGAAAATATATTTTCTAAATTGATTTCGAGTAGGAGAATGTAAAATTTTATGTTATTTATAAAAATTGGAAATGTCTAAGAATAAATTCTTTTTATTTTTGCAACACCTTCAGCCTTTATAATTTTGATTAAAGGAATAAATCATATCAAAAATTTCAAGCCATCCAAATTTCCTATCGTTCTACTATTATATATAGTTCCTACATCAATATTTTAATAATTTTGCATTGTTAAATAAGAAACTCCTTTAGCTTTTCTACCTGATAAAAATTTCTCGTAATTTCATTTAAATCGTTTCTGTAATTTTTCTCCATGACATTATCTTCAATGTTTACGTTCCACTTTAATTATACAGGGCACTAGGAGGTTTTATTAATATCGCAAGGGGTGCCAAGGAGAGCGCATCGTACACGTTGAGGGTAATGAATGAAAAGCCGACGGAATCTCTTTGTTTTTCTTGCTTTTCTCTTCTTCGTCTTATTGAAAATTTATTCTCTACCATGGTAGGCTATCCCGAGGCTTGTAGTCATTTTTAAACATTTTTGTTTAATTAAATACCCCGTCAGTATTATAATTAAACGATTCATCATAGTTTTATGATCTGTATATTCATTATTATTTGATACTTCTGTTATGAATGTTGTAAAACAGTTGTTTTGAGGGAAAATTAAGGAAATAGAGAGTACCTTAAGGGTATCATGAAGAAAAAAAAACGATTTCATAGAGTATTTTCTCATTGAACGACATTGAATTATGTTACGGAGAATGCCGAATCGACTACCTTTTCATGAAGTGGTTTGGATCGTTTAATTCTTTTTTTTTAATGAAATATATATTAATTTTTACTTCATTTAATGTTTCCAAAAAGAACCGATTATTATTATTAATTACTAGCAAAATTATACAGTGCCCTTTAAACATTTCAAGATCATCATTGCAACAAATACATCCAATAATTTTCTATTTTATTTTATTTTCTACAGAGCTCACAATTTATTATTTGAGAAGGGATTTATAATTCAATTCGTCTCGTTTCATAAACGACAACGTACTCGTAACATATTTCTCCCCGAGCTTAAACGACCTCGTTTCTCAACCCGAATAATTCACACAAGTATCATTCGGCTGTGATGAAACTTTTACAAATGTTTGCGTTCGTGTTTTCATTAAGCAGTTTCGCGCATGATAAATACACGTCACGCAATCATCTTACGAATCTTTCATTATTTACCATTCAACCCGGCGTTGATTTTGAAAGCTGGGCAATTTCACGACTACGTAATTTTGTAAAAAAGCAAAAGAAGTTAGTAAATTGTTGTGTTGTTTCATTACGAATGATTAATTTGAAGACACATATACAATAGAAAATTTTATACAATTTCGTGCCAAGAGTTGCGCAAATTATGTGGATATTATGATTTTTGAAATGTAATAAAGCTAGGTGTGAAAATTTCATTATACATTAACAATTATTCTAATTATTTAAGAACAGGCATAATTAATTTTCGAATTCCAGTTTCAAAATTTCAAGCTTTTAATTTTCTATTTTACATTATTGAGGTGATAGTAAGGTTATTCAAAATAATATTTTTCCATTGTTTTTCTCTTAATTATTCAAATAATTAAGCGATTAATTAAGTTACTAGATATCTGGGTACTGGTTCATTTGCTTCAAAATTAGTAGCATTTTTTATGTTGGAAGTACAGATGAATAAAATTCCAACTTATAATTGTTAAAAGGTATTTTGTTAAAATATTTCAATTATTTTCATGGTTAAGTGAAAATTACATCACTACTATGCGCTTTCACTGTTTTTATACCACTTCTAAATGTTGGAGTTCGCTCTTTCTAAATACCAAATAAGCTAACTTCACAATTATCGGAAACTGCATTAGACCTATTAAACGGAGTCTCGGTTTAATGCCAATTTTAGTTAGTTTCAGTTTCCTGTTCTTACAGACGAGCTTATGTGTATCAAAATTTCACGATCAAAATAAGAACCTTTATGTAAACTATTCGCTTATGCATGTTTATTTATTTCAATTTGGTTCTTCAATCGTTATGTGAATAGATTAATTATTTATTAATTATTTTAATTTCAATTGGAAGTTCATTATTTCTAAATTCAGCAATCATGAATCCTTTCACGAATTCTTACGGCCTTCATATTCTTTTTATTATACTTTAAAGTGGAAATTATTCACAATTGTTCTTCAGAAGTACAGTAAATCATTCATTTTAGTATTGAAACGGGGTTAAACGATCCTCGATACCGTTCCATTGCTTCTGTTTCCAATACCGTGGTGTTTCTCGTTCGATATGATTCTAAATGTGACCTACATTGATTTCACGGAACGGGAATATGGATCAACCAGTTGTCACAGAAAAGCGATATCATTCGCTAGCTACTGTCATTACATGTACCAAATCAAACACCATCGAGAAGGTTGTAATTAGAACATAGAAACTTTGATCGAATTATTATTATAGAGTTAAATATGATCAAGATTGATCACTTCCAATTATTTTAAATTTAAATGTTTATATAATAGGGTAATTGGGTAGATAATGTGCCTTATTACAAATATTCATTTTACACTGCAGTAGTTAATATGTTAAGTTTCCCCAAGTTTTGCAAAAGTTTCCAGAATTCTTTGAACTTGATTAAGTCTTGAATTGATCAGTTAATTCTCTAGTGATTGAATCGTTTGAAAATTTGCATGAGAGAGTCTTTGAATGTTCATCAGTTATCAGTAACAGCAACAGGCGACTTCTGGCTTGCCAGAACAGATTTCCTCTTGTTCGTGCATATACACATTGCTACCTGGAAAGCCTGCACGATATGCTTCTGTGATGTATTGATTGGAAGCTGGGGCTACAGGTGGCTTTCTGGCGCTTGCGCCATGAAGGGATATGAATAAGCTCTCGTTTCCTTATTAAAATCCCCCATGAGCTTGCTGAAGTAATCGTTACCTGAGGCTCGACAGTGTATCTCTCCTCTCTTTTATCTCACTCTCATGTTACCCTGTCTTTCTCTTATGTTCTTCAGCACTCTGTGCGCCATGGAGATAATCGTCAGATCGTGATGGGAATAATTAATTTGTCGATTATTACGTTTGTGCTCGGTGGAGCAAATAGGTAGGGGTCAGGATGAGATTAGCCCTTTAAAAAATATGAACTTACCCTCTCACCGTTAAATGATAGGATTCTAAAGTTGTAAAATTCTAAGATTCTAAAATTCTAATAATTTACAATTTTTAAATTCCATAGTTCCAAAGTTCGACAATTGCACAATTTCACAACACCACAATTTCACTATTCTACAACTCCAGAATTCCAAAGTTCAGAAATTCTAAGATAAGGAAGGACCTTTTTTTTCATGGTTCCATAAGATCAAGTGAGTCAGGTGTTTAATGTAGACACATGAAAGATTGACGAGTGTCTTGAAGATGTGGCACCCTCTACATGTTGTGCAACTTTCTAATTAGAAGATTGTACCAAGCGTTTAGGGAGTTGGGTCAATTTATTTCGAGCTTCCGCAGGAAACACGATGAATTCTACATAGGTAGTTAATACGTTTTTCTTGGGTCTTATCAAGTTTTCGATTTTTGTCGCAGTTGGTGGTTCATTTTCCTGTAAAAATTTTGAAAGAAGAACTATTCAATTTTTAATTACATTTCAAAAAATTAACAAAATAACAGATACGTGTTATCATTTTTTAAATAAAGTAATGTCAATCAATATTGAGTAAAAATTGAATTATAGTCACAGAAGAAGGAAGGCAATTTTGGGCAGATTTGCAAATATTTGCAAATTTTATAAACATTTAGATAAAACTTGTTTCCTTATCTTTCGGATGGGTTTCTACCACGTATTGGGGAGAAACTTATCCCGATTAAGAAAGCTTCAGATCGAATTTATAGGCGATAAACTGCTTGAATATTTAACAGTACAGTATTTATAATTCTGAACACATTATTGAACGTATATAACATTACTACTCCCTTTGAATATCTGCTGTCTGTCGATTGTTCAAAAATTCAAAGTTTCATTTTTCTTATAAGATTAATATCGATTTATAACTTACATCAAGTAAATTAATTTTATCAATTTCTGTTCAAATATTAAATTACAATTAACATTCCAATTAGTATTTCCCTTTTCGTTAAAATTAAACTCCTTTTCTCAATATATCTACACTATTTATAGTTTATATAAAAAAGCACTTCATGTTCCAAATGTTTGCATCAAAGTATCTCGACAAAAATGTACATTATAAAGTTAAATCCAATGTACAAAAGAAAACTTGCCTTATTTCCTCGAAGATGGAAAAGGAAATATCAAATAGCATTCTATGTTGTTTCTTTTTATTATACTCTGTTGGATAATTGACAGGTTCATTGCTTTTTATTTCGTTCACGGATGAACGCACTCAAGATTGAAGTTTAACATCCGTTTCTTCATCTATCGAAACAAAAGAAAGGATGTATTAACCACATTTGTGCTTGTATTCTTTTAAATAAGAAAAGAAAGAATTGATAGAAATTCAAACATATATTCGTTTTGTATGTACACGTCTCAAAAGTGCAATATTTCAAATACACCTGTCCTCAGATTTTCGATAGAAAACATTGCTATCAAGTGTTGTGTAAATCCTCTTCTCCAGGAAAACTCGTATTCTGACAATAAATATTCCTTTTCCTGCCAGTGGTGAAGTTACTCGAAAAATTTCGTTCGCTTCATATTTCAGCAGTCTCCTATGAAAAAACTCGTAAATCGGGGGATGGACCTTAAAAACCGCGTTCCGATTGCTCTCGGTGCAAATTTTACCGTGATTTTGTTGAACGTTCGCAAGGGAAGCAACAAATCCACGAAATCGTTCTTCTCGCGCACGTATTTCTTCGCGTTCTCGTACATGCTGTTACGTGGCTGATTCGGTTATCTCTGATATATTAGGATTTATCAAATCGTATTCTAGATTTTCTACGTCACTTTTATACCAAACAAATAGAATTTTGGATTTAATCGAAATACTTAAAATTGAATTCAGTAGCTAATAATTTGTGTTCTTTATAAGATTTTGATGTGATTATTATCTTTTCCTTTAGTTATTCTTCAACAGCTTCAATTTTTAAGAGATTTGATTTTTAAGAAATTCATTTTTCCATTGTTTCCAACAAATAATTATTTATTTTCTTGTGGAATCATTAATAAAAGTATAATAATTTTCTCAAATTCTTTCTCGCAATCAGTCTTCATCATTTAAAAAATAAACCAAAATTATTCCATTTTAGACAAACAATTATACAATTTATTTACATAATGATCAATACAAACTTGACTCGAGAAAAAATGAAGAATTTAACTATTTTCTACGATTTTGTTTAGTTATCAACCCTCGTGGACACCCAGTATTTGCTTAAGTTTATTCGCGTATCTCGTGGCACCCTTGCGAGCCGTATCGCATCGCGTCCCGGCCCTTCTGTCCTGTTATCAACCCCGTGAAAACCACCAGCGATCTTCCTTCTACCCCCCGTTTATCATGTGTACACGCCGTGGGGAGGGTTGGAAAGGTACGTCTGCGCGATACGCAGCAAGAGGAAGCGAGCCTCTTTCGCAGCCGGTCCGACACGCTTTTCCACCCTCGGCCACAGTCCTGCCGCACCGCCGCAACGTGCCACACAATCGTGAGTAAATTTCCTGCACACTGGCTGATCACACTTTCTCTCTTTCTCTTTGTTTCTATCTCTGTTTCTGTCCCTTTGTGACGTGTCCTGAATCTACCCTTAAACCAACTACCGATAACTGTTGATAATGATTCTCCACTCTCGTCGTGTTTTTTGGGGGTTGAACAATTTGAGCGAGTCGATTTTTATTCGCACCATGGTTCATCTTTTCTTTTTTGTTCCACCTTGGATAATTTGAGAGAAAAGTGACATAGTGTAAAAGGATCTGTGATGATTTCAAATACTCATCAAGGGCTAATGAGAGTTTATTGTGCTTTATTTTTTTTAAATTATTACTTACTGAAATTAAAATGTTTGTTTTGTTTTTGTCTGAAGTGATCGTGTAAAAGGGGCTGTGAAAATGTGAGGGCAATTTTAAATAAAAATTTTTTGTTTTATTTTCGGATAGGGTGATTGTTTAAGGACGGGTCTACATATGTGAAGTCAATTTTTAATACTGGTTAATGTGAATCTATCTTCATTTCGAGCTACTTTTCATTTTACTGTTCAAACTTTCGTGAAAATTAAAATTTCTTTTTTACCTTCATGTAGGATGATCATACAAAAAGGGTTGTAAAAATGTAAGGGTAATTTTGAATACATATGAGAGGTTAATGAGAATTAGCTGCATTTCAAAACCATTTTTTTTTTTTTCGAAAATAAAATTTCTTTATCCTTTTATGTAGAAAGATCTTATAAAAGGGGTTCTGAAAATGTGAGGTTAAGATCGAATGTTAATTAAAGATTAACGTAGGTGTACTACAGTTTCAGTATCTTCTTCTTTTTTTATTTTAATTGGGGTTTCTTTTAGAAATCAGATTTCTATATAGAGTAATTTGAAAGGAAAGTGATCATTTAAAAGCGACTGTGAAGATGTGAAGTCAATTTGGGTAACTGGTAAGGGGTTAACGAGGGTGAATGGAGAGGTAAAAGAGACATTTATGGGATATGAATAACTCGTGTTTTGGATGTTGTTTCTCCCTTGAAAAATACAGTGAAAATCGATCCTGTGAATATACGAAAAGTTTGTACGGAAGGTATACAAAGTGCATCGACGTTGATTGTGGTAGTTTTGAAAGTATCTCGTGTGACATTTAAAATGTCAATTAAATGTCAGTTGGAATTGATCACTTTTACTTTTATTTACACTTTATGCTAATAAAACGAGATCCTAGTCACTCAAAAGTGTTAAAATTTATTTACAGAAAGATGGTTTCCACGTTTGTTATTAAATTTAAAAATTCCAAATAACTTCATCTCCCTTTCCTTAGCTTAAAAAGTATTGGGGGTGGTTTTCTGCTAAAGTGCATAGCGGGTTAATTTTAAAATTTAAAGCTAACATTTCCCTTAATTTTAATGATTTAATTGTTATTATAGTAGCTCCAAGGAAATTGTCCTCACATAAATCATCCCTTAAAATATTAATCTTTCCTCTTAAATCATCCTGTACATTTATATTTCGAATGAATGGTGAGATTAATTAATTGATTTCCTTTTCAATGAATTGAAATATTAAGTCAAGGATCTCAAACGACAAGAAACGAGAGAAGCAGCGCGGTTTAAGGGTTGATTCAGCGACACGGCTCTTTATTCCGTCGTACGTATACTTTTAGTGTTCATGGAAGGAAAATCTCGTGGAACGACGAGGAAAAATCGAGCGGATAAGCGCGAACCATCGAATGAAGATTAATCTTTTTCCTGTCGGCTCTGCTTTGTCTCTTTCGAGGGTTCCTCTCAATGAGATACTTCGACGATCTTGATTGGACTGAACTTGTTTACCGTTTCTTCAGTGATCTTCGCTCATTTGCTAGAAAATGAAACTAAAATCTGTTTTAAATTAACTCCAGTTGTACAACGATAATTGAACAACAATTGTTTCTTAACTATTCTTTCACTAACTGTTTTTTAATTTTCTCCCTTAATTTAGAAAATTGGATTTCTGTACTCATGTATTTCAATTTAAATGTCCAATCACGTTTTAAAGAAAAAAGAAAAACGTATAGTTTGTTATTTTTGGATAATTGCTTTCGAACAATTTTTTTCAATAACAGTTTTTAATTTTCATTTTTTAAATAACGAGTTAGACTTTTATTTTATAATAAAAATTAATAATAATTAAATGTAACGGGGATAGATTGCACTTCTTTAAGGTTCCATATTTTATTTTTCTCTAATGTCAAAGAATATTGTTTTAATTAAAGCCACATTTCTGGTCAATATCTTAGTTCCTTAAAATCTTCAAAATACCTTCTGAATTATTCAAAACAAGTATCGCAATCAATCCTATATTCAAATTCCGATTGATTTACCTCTCGCTCGATAGTCACAAGTTATTGTCTCTGACCATTTCGAACGTTGTCTTTTTATAAATACCCAATAACCGATATTATAATTATACACGTCGGATTAAATTTTTATCCCCTGTGTCGACCGTTCGATCCGTTTTCGTTGAAACCATCCCAGGTTACGAAGACATATTTTTCTTTCCCTCTCCTTTAAAACGCGCTTTTCAACCGGTTTTTCGCACCCGACACGCGGAGGTTTAATCGACAATGAATTTTTTAACGGAGTTAGACCATAACTTCTCACGAAACAAATTAACTCGGTAGCTTGAAGCCCTGCAGAGCCGACAAGAATCAAAAACCGTGATTTTACCAACAGTCCTGGACCGGTTTCAAACGATCCAAGAGAAACTTGGTTACCAGAACGAGATTATAGACGACGGTTGGTCGCTCTGGATCTACGGTTTTGCTTTGATACAAAGCAAACATATCCTTCGTGTCCTGGTTCTTCATATTCCATGAGATTTCTCCTTCATAACTCGACTCGGCAACTGTCCGCACCTGATTTCTGATGATGTCTGAGACAATGGAACGGACACTGGTTTTATTATCAATTTCCTCGTGTGTTTGTCAACGTCGTGCAAAGTGATGTAAATTCTTGAGTGCTTTCACTTTCTTATTTTCTGATTTGATGCTTTGAAAGTGAAGTTAGAAGACAAGAGTGTACAGAGTGATTCAATGATGGTGTTTGGAAATTTTATAAAATTCAAGTGTTTGTTTTTGTTTATGTGGATCTTCGAGGAGTAGCCTTGATTTTATTTGGAATTTTTTGTGAACACGTGGTGAAATTTAAAGGTGATGGTATCTTACAACTGACATACAGGGATGACCACGGTTATTAATCCTTTGAGTCACCATTTTTACCTTTTATTTATTTTTTGAATTATGTGAAATAAATTTAGGCATTCTTTTTGCTTATGATATAATACAGATGAAGTATTAATGTAGACATTGGATGTGTCTACTGCAAACTTCAATTTTACAAGTTTTAAATTAAAGATAATATTAAAATTTAATTTCGACATAAATTCAGTTTATATTATGTTAGATTTAGTCTCCCATGAATGGGGGTATTTTTGACTGGAAAGTTGATAAAGGGTTAATGACAACATCACAAATTTAAATTTTCGTTTAATTGAGAAAATTCAAGTAATACTGAATGTCAATAGTTTGATTACATCTTTCAACACTGTCATTTAGTTACTCTGTATAATTCATTGTTTGCACAGCGTAACCTTATCAAAAGTTGTGAACGCGTGCATTTTAATGACATGAAATTGTTTTAAAACCACTAAAGGGTGATTTAACGTTTCCATAATTCGATGCTGATTAAAATCGATTTCAACAATAACGATATCGAGTTATAAGATTGAAACGTATTCGTCAAATTTTATAGAATGAAATAGCTTAGATTGTGCATAAATAATGTAATTTTCTTGTAATTTAAACATAGTTGCGATTCCAGTTATTTTTGGCATATTTACAAAATTTCAATAATTATTTCTGGCATAAATCTAATTTCTTAGAAATTATATAAAATTTCCAGCAAACTAAATTTCGTTAATAATTATTTTTAATATAAACCCAATGTTCTATAATTCTAAATTCATATACAAACACTAATTACCCTATAAGAATTTCTTTTTAAGCTTTCAGTAAATAAAGCTGCCATAAGATTATTAACAATTTCATCACGAATTATTAATTGTTCAGAATAGTTTCATTTACTGTTTGAACGAAATGAAATTAAACGCAGACATTTGTCGAGTCGAATCCCAAAACGTGTACCCTTCCATGCATAGGAAATGAATTTCTGGCAAGGTGTTACCATACACGTGAGACGCGTCAGCACAAACTACCCCTGACCCCTTTTTTCTATAAATGTGAATCACGATAACCGACTAAGCACAAACGCCCACTATATGTGTGTTGTGTATGTGTTACGATAGCGAATTTATTTGTCCCTTTTAAGAGGATTATAATCAGGTCTCTAGAAAGAGAGAGAGAGACCTCATGTTTAATCGCAGGTGATAGGGTATTCGATAAAAAAGGAACAAAGAAGAATGGAGTCGATGCTTGGAGAATCTTTTTATGTTTGTTACAGTTTATTGGCAATTATTGTGTTGCATATTCTTAAACAGGGATGCTGAATTATTGATAGAATTTCTTTTCGGGAATTACAGAAATTCTTCTGCAATGATCTTTATATTGTTGCAAGAACAGATCCTTTGCTGTTCATTGTAATGGCTGCGATCAACAAGTGCGTGATCTGTATCCATTCAGTTTGTCTGCAGAAATTGAATCGTGTACTATTTTCGTCACGTGAGGCTTAGAAATGTTTTTAGTTTCATATTTATTCGGTTCTGTGTCATTTTGATCCTTGGGATACAAGTGTGTCTTGTAAATGGACTGGTAGGTGAACTTCTAATTAGTTTTTATCAATAACAGAAAAAAAGTCCAAAAATAAAAACTAAAAAACGCGAATTCAATTATGAGTATTTTTTATTTTTTTAAACATTATTTGAAGGTATAATTATCAATCTATGTAGCAATTATGAAGGAGTGAAATATCTTTTACTGTAAGAATTTTTTGGTTTTAATTACCATTTTAATATATCAATTATTTCGAAATCTGAACGCCTTCTGTTTGGATGATCCCAACTACCCCCAGTAAAGGATTAAAGATGAGATGAAATTAAATCTTTCATTATAATCTCTGGAAAATATTAGATTGCAAGGAACAGTGATAGCGTGGACTACATTTGCTCGCCATTGTTCCTTGGAAACAATGGATTCTTCGCTTATTTCGATTGCAATCCCTTCGAGGGTTGGGTAGATGCTATAAAAATACGCTTCTCGTCTCGAACACAATCGAGCCATCTTATTGCTGAAACAGCTGCTGAATCGTGACACGAATCGGTGTCCAGATTCAAGGAAATCAGCGATAAACAAGCTGTTTACAAATATATATGTATTTTGTGCTAATTTATCTCTATAATTCTTCGTGAATAATAGAAACATCCATTTTAATAGGAATGTTATTTGTCAGACTATTAATTGGCAAATGAATATTTGCAGCATATTATGGGTTTTTTAAATAATGTTTTCGGTTTAAAATATTACTCTTTAAGCTATCAATTTGCAAGTTAATATTTACAAAATATCATTTGAATGCCCTGAAATTGCTTAAAAGCCATGTTTCACCATCTTTTCTATTTTGAATATTTACAAAGTAGGATTGGAGAACGTTTTCGTTTTTCCCTTTTACACAGTTTTACGACAAGATTTCGTAGGATTTCGATCGAGCAATTTCATGGATTACCGCGGTTGGAACTTTTTCCTTCCGGAATGATTATCTTTCGTGATTGGAGACCTTGAATGCGTATGGTAATTTTCTGGATCCCCTTCCGCCACGATTGCATCTCCTTCCGGGAGACATCGGTTCATCGATTTTCTCCCCTGTGAAGTGAAATCTGTTTGAACCCCTTCGCTTTATAACATCGTGTTGCTTCTAAGAGGCTATCGTTTTCTTATCACCCTGCTATCATTTGAGCTACGTAAATTTTATCAGATAAAAAATTCACCTTTTTTTTCTATAATATAAAAAGTACATCCTTGTAGCACCAAATAAAATTCTATAAGGAAGTATTATTAACAGATAAACAATTTTCATTTGCAAAAAGTTCAGGAGATATCTACTTTAAATTTTTGCCATTCTTTAAAAGAGGAAATCGAATTTTATTTACTTTAATATTTTAATCTTGAAACATGCCTGACATGAAATATCTTTCACCTGAGATTTTTTTCTTATATTGTATCATCCACGTTATGAATCGTTGGCGGTACTCGTTGGCCGATCGTTAATTTCAGTTCAGAACCCGATATCGTCGTCGGTAAATCGCATTTCCGCTCGTAATTCACTTAACGATCTCCCACGGTGTCGTTAATTATCGATGGTCAAAGTATCGAAAAGATGAGAAGCCGTGTTGAAATTGAATAACCAGCTGCTAGATCGTACACCACTTTTTTTCTTCCTTCTTCTTCGTCGGGCTGCAGTTTCAAAAAGTAATGTTGGGTTTCTTGGTAACAATTTTTTTATCAAAAAATTTTGTTGTATTTTAGTGCAGCAAAATTTATTAACACTTATGAGTATTTTTTATTAAGCTGACAACATTATAAATTATTTAAGAACAACCTTAGTATTAACCCTTGAACGAAGAACCACTGAGAGAGTAATAATTTAAATTGAATTCTATTCAGCGCTCTTATAAATATATTTTTTTCTAATACATAAAAATTTTCCATTAAAAAATTTTAGTCAGCATTCTTTATGCAATAATTAATTTTCAAACGTCATTCTTCTTTTCAAAAAGTATTAAGTTGTTTCAAATCAAATAAGCTATCGTGACATATCAATTAATTGTCTATCAATCAATTGATCAGTCTCTCATTTTTTATTTCGAGTCTAAAAGAAACGATTATTGCTGATACCAAAGCTTCAGTGGGGATAAAAAAACGTTTTCCTCGATCCTGGAAAATCGAATTTCTTTTTAATAAAAATAAAATTGTTCTGTGGTTCCCGTTTCGATGATTGGACAGACGGTTTTATACGCCACGTGTGCGGTACATGAAAGGACTTTTGTACGAAAGGGCACAACTAAAAACGAACTGTTTTTGACGCTATTGAAATAATACTGAGGGGCATATCGAACAAGTTCGAAAAATCGATACAGTAATACAGTGGGAAATAGGTCACAGTGATTTGTTTAATTCAAAAGTGGATGATATTTTTTCATATTTTTATTTTATGCTTTTAGAAAATATCAAAAAGTTCAGTTATTTGCATCTGTTTCCAATATTCATTTTTTTCCATCAAAAAAATGAACATTTTTAATATCTACAATGGTTATTTAAATAATATGATCGAAGAATACATATTTTGTACTGCTTGATGAAACTGCTGATTTTTTTTTTAACGGAGTTTTATTTTTTGGTGAATTTTAGAGGGAATTTCGATGTTTGAAGACTCTTTCATGACAGGAAAATACTCAAAAATTATAAGAATTCAATTTGAAGTAATCAAAATAGGTAGATCAAGAAAGCGGAGTATGTTTGTTTTAATGTTATTTCAATTCTTTTTGCAAATGTCTGATGTTTACAGAAATAAAAGTACCTACAATATTTTAAATGTTTTGAATAAAATCGTTATCAAAGTAATCTTCAAATAATTTAGAAGAATTTCAATTAAATTATATTTAATTGTTTATTTCAAATTAAAGTAATTTTTTTCTTTGAAAAAAAATTCTTCAAGTTTCTATCTCTTAACAAGTAGAAAATTGATTGGAAATTATGAAATAAGCAGTTTCATTACTATCTGCAATATCGAAAGCTCATTCCACGTCGCTTAAATGGAATTTTAATCTTCGATCTCATTGCAATAATTTCCCAGAGAGGTCTGTTCAATCATTCACAGCTCCATTAACCACTTAACGTCCAGATACGTAATATTACGTTGACATGCTTTTAAATAGGGATCTTAAGTGGTTAAAACGAATACACGAGCTCTAAGAAAAGAACGATAAAGGAAGTATGCACGATCTTATTGAATTTAATTGATCTAATTGATTTCCCTTTTTGGTTCCACTGAGTGCCAAGTAACAGGAACAAATAAAGCCTCAAATTTACTCAAAGTTACGGATTTACGTAACCGACAGAGATTTGCTTGAAGCTGAAAGGTTTAATCTGCATCAAGATGAAGCGTTTAATTATCGCAGGACAGAATGATCGACCTCGTTACGCCTCCGAATGTAAACGTCTTTGATAGTAACTGTTCGACAATAATAATTCTAAACCTGAGTGAATCGTAGCTGAAACTGTTCCCTGAATAATTTAGAGAATAGAGATACACCTTATTGTTCCAGTTTTATTCATTATGTTTTTCTTTGATTCTTTTAAAATCTGGCTAAAATGAGAATTTTCATTTTCATAAATGATAATATAATTTCTTTATTTTATTTAGTCGTGCATAGGTTGCAGATAAAGGGTGTAAAAAATAAGTTTGATAATGATTTTGTGATTTTATTTTCTATAAATTCATTTTGGAATTATGGTTATTTGAAATTGACAAGTTCTGATTCATCAAGTTTCAACTTACCAATTTCCACTTTTTCACGTTCCAACTTGAATAGCCCGAATTGTCAAGTCGCGTTTTCATGTGTTATTGTCACACAATATTAAAGCTAGATATCTAAGGTTTATTTCTTCTTTCCTCCCATCGGTTATTCCATTACACAGAACTGATAAGGCGGGGAACCATCATAATAGACAAGCTATTAACTGAAAAATGGTGTTTTGCGATTGTCATCAACTGCTGGTTGCTTTATGGTATTCACTTTATTTGGTCGAAAAGTTTCACTCTGAACAATCGGTTTTGCGCTGACAGCGGTTAGTTCACCGCTGAAATTCGTCGAATCGATTTAGTCTCTAAACTTTGTTGAGGTCCATGCTATATAACAAGTAACTGTTACCGAAACACAATGGACCTCTATTATCGGAACTTTCATTATTCGTGTATTTCACCAGCTTGAACGTATCTTCTTCTGTTGCGTTGTATTTCATTTCCCTTTGAAACTGGTACAATTTCATACATACACATACACTGCTTTAATTTAGCATGATATATGTTAATAAGAACGTGTTCTCATGTATATATTGATGAATTAATTATCGAGCGGGTATTATGTAAATGGAAGCAGAGTGGTGGAAATTATTAAAAACAAACAGCGTTAAGTAACGATATTATTATTGGCAATATTAATTAATGCTGGTGAATTATTAACTATTAAATTATTAATCATTAATTGTTGCTTTATTGTTTTATATAGGATGTATAAGCCATTAATTACAAATTCAGTATATTTCAAAATTTTACATTTTTAAGAGTTTAACCCTTCTTTGTAAAACGGTCCTTCAAAATTTCACGTTGATACAATTATTTGTAAATTTATATAATCCTTTATTATTGCATCAATTATTTAAATATTGCGAAGCGTATTAGTTTGCAATCATTAATTTGGTAAACTGGTACAAAACCAAATAATGACTCTTTGGAATTAAGTTGGGAAATTCGAAGGAAAAAATTAAAATTGGAATGAAATTATGTCAAAAATTACATTAAAATTCACGTGTGAAAAGTCTTGCGTCGGATTAAATTCTTCGTGCTTTCAAGGTCAGGTTTTCTATCGTTAAATTTTCATTCCACTGGAAGGAAATTAAAGATGATCGCTTCTGATCTCAGTCATTTACATCTGAAACTGTTAGGAATCCTCATTCCTCTTTGAAACGTTTACCATTCGGTTGCTTTGCAATTCGAGATTTTCGCAAAGAATCAAGCGCGGGTGTTTTATCGAGAAAATTCAGCTGATTCAATTAATCAGAGAGAACACGAGATGCTTTCAAGACCGTTGATACCATATCTCGGAAACGCGATATCCTCGATGGCTGTTTGATTAAACTTGAGCCTGCGACCATCGTTTCCGGTGCGATACAATTTTCAAACGTCTCTTCATCTCAAAGGATGAATCTTTTTCTCTTTGAACAGTCGTTCGTCCTGATATTTTTCCGCTAGCTTAACGCGTCAGATCAATATTCAATTTTATTTATGTAATTTTTATGTAACGTAAAAAAAATTTCTGCTGCAAGATTGGAAGTAAATTATAGATTAACGGAATAAACATTGCGACTTAACTACTGTTCGTAACTTAAAAAGGACGACATACAAAATTTGAATTACTTCCAACCTAGGAAGCTTATAACTTTATTATTATTATTTTTAAATAAATTTTGGATGGTCTTGTTCTTCAAAATGAAAAAAATTCGAATATGAATAATTTTCGAAGCCCATGGTATGGGTTTTTTTTATCAAAAAAGTAATTAAAAATTATAGAAAGCGAGAAAATGAATGTCTCTTAATAATATTTTCTTGCAAATATTTTGCATTTGTCTGGGAACAAGAATTTCTTGATAAAATCCTTCTATTATCCTGATCTTCGTCTTAAAACGAAACGAGTGAATCACTATGCTTAATTTATAGCCAGTCGATGTGTCTCGTTTAATTAAATTTTTAAAGGTATGAGGTAATTCTATGCTAACAAAGGGTGAAATTGCTTTACTTCAGTAATCTTGTCTTAACAATCACCTTAGAGGCAAGTTGTTTAAATTTCTACGAGCTGTTTGTACGATATTCCAGTCAATTTTGGTACAACGAGGCAAATTCAATGATTATTTTTAATTAACGTTTTCAAAATGAATCGTCCTTGTAAAGAAAGGGGAGCGTTATAAGGAAATCCTTTATTAAATTTTAAAGTCTCAAAATTGTGTCTTCATAAATAGCCCAGGTAACTCTGGGTCATCCTACTAATAATATATAGACGATGCACATGATCTAGAATTACATTTTTTTATTTTAGCACAAATAAAAGTGCTCTATGTCCAGAAATAACAGGATTATAACAATGTATCCTAGACACCTTATATTCTCGACCCAAGGAAGGATATCTTTCTTCGTCTCAGACTGTCGTCCACTTCTGATAGAGGATCATTTTACCATCACGTTCATTCGATATAACCTTGTATATAGAGTCCTCGAGCGTCGAAGAACCTTCTGGGCCAAGTTTTCTCTCTCAACAGGTGGTGGTCGTAGTTTAAGAGAAAGTGAGATAAGAATATAATTCTCCAGAGATCCAGCCCTGTTATGCTCGTTAATACTCTGTCACGATAAACTGAACAAGTTTCGTTAACAGTCGACAGGTTAATAATTATCACGTTATAAATGTTACACAATACCAAGGGTAACATTAAATTGGATTTATGACACGATAGAAACATAACGGTATCGTTTATGGGATTTTCAGTTTATTAACCCTTTCATTATGATTGGAAACTGTACACTTGCGATCGAATCAGGTTTTCCCTCTCTCGGACTCCCGTTTCATTCCGTAGGCATCCCCGGAGAGAATAAAGATGAGAATTTTATAACATTTTATAACTAAAAATTATATTATTTTGCTTTTAAATCGTACAACATTTTGCAATGAGTAATCTTTGAACGTAGTTGAATTACTGAAGCAGGAAAGGGTTAACCCTTTACTCGTGTCATAGATTACAGTACAATAAACTGTACACGTTTGATACGCAAATTTTAGTAAAACTTCATAAATATTCGAATACAGAATCGTATGAAAAATTCATGAGAAACATAAAGGTCGAAAATTACAAGAATTTCCAACCGTTTGATAGTCAAACAGTAGTTTCATAAAATATGCAGAAAATTATCCTTAAAAAGGGCATAGATGACCTGAAAATGTACATGTAACATTTGATTTAATTAATGCATTTCATATAAGATTTGTATTATATAATGAGACCTTCTCAAGGAGGTAAATGTTAAAAACAAGAAGCATGTTAAAATTAAATTAAATTAAAAATTCTATTATGTTAAATTATATTTTTAATAAAGGTCTGTAGCCTTTGATGGCATGAACAGATATCGCAAAACGGGAAATCTCATTATCAAACAGAACAAACGCAAAAGTAATTTTCTTGCGATCAGGATATAAGTTAGGTTTCAGTATCAAAGATTTTTGATCAAATTCGGGAAGTACAATCAGTACAATATCACGTTAGCGATAATAATGAATTTTCTCTGAATTCACTGGCATTCTTTCATAACGTCTCTCGAGTCCTTTGATCTTCACAGAATGAAATCGTGTGACGTTACTTTCTGTTCCCGGATTACACGGTTAAAAAGTGGCTAATAAGGAATGTTTCCTCTGTGGACTGGACGGCATGGACATAACGAAGCAAACGCCCGTGTCGCAAACGCTTTTCGCTAAATTATTTTTGCCGGATGGATTTAAACGCGATGAAGATTCGTATGATCTTTAAAATACAAAGTTTCTATTAAAACACAACGTTTTTGTGCTCGACTCTTCCACGTTACTGCTTAAAAGTACTTTTTTTCTTTTAGTTTTAAAATGTCTGTTAATATTCCATGTTAAATCTTTTGAGAAGATGAGGGTCACTCTTTGTGAAATTGGGTTATAATCAGTAAAATTTTAGTATAAAGTTAGAAAAGGTACTTTTGCAAATAAAGGATCCTGCAAGAAAATGAAATTTAGTAAATACATCAATAGTGGAAATTTATACTATTTTAAATAAATATATTCATTTATTATATGATGCATCATTTGCTACACGGTCAACATCAGGTTTCTTATTTTAAATTATAAAAATTATGGAAGTGATTTTGTTGAGACATAGAATGATCATATGCTGATTTATTTTTCATTGTTTAGTTATTCATTTTTCCAAAGTAGATGGAAATCAATAATCTAAAAATTATGTTATTAAATTCATAGTTATAAACGAATCCATATAGAAAGAGTTAAATCACATTTTTACTTGTTATAATTTTTGAAATAATTATGGTGGTAGTAGATAGTAATTTACCTTGTATTTTAGAGACACACTGTCCTCATAAATATTGCATCCAAGTATTTCGCGATGCAAATTGTCCTTAAAATTTTGAGATACCACGAAAGGAGCGTGTTCGTTTCGAGCCGTCAAGACGACGTCTCAGCCAATTCGATATGTCGATTATAACGCAAATTCATTTCCGTGACACGCTATCGAAAACCGATATTTCCGTCTTTTTATGCGGTCACCAGTGAATTCTTTACAGATACGATCGACACTCTTTATACATATAGTAAGGGTCAAAACTTTCTGGGTTAATTTTGCAGCAGAATAACGAGAAGAACTGTTATTTTTTTATGCAGGGTGGAAAAAATAATAGTTGGTTATTCAAATATTCTAAAATCCTAAAATTCTAAAATTTCTTAATAAATTCAAAGGGTTAATTTTGTAATTTAATAACAGCAATCATCATTGTCTACTGATTTCAATTATCTTATCCCATTCTCTTCTTTCCGATCTTATTTCCCAAAATGTACCAATGGTTGATCCATTGTAGTGACATATCACGTTATGATCCATTCTACTATACGAACATTATCAGATTCGATGGATTTTCTCTCAGGCTTCGATATGAAAGAGAAACAAATATCCATCATGAAAGATCACCCTTCGTAGAGTTTTCGATGAAGAGGGTTGAAGGAGTACAATATCAAGGGACAGCGCGAAATTATTCATAGATTAATCCTCCGAGTACTTCTACAAGGGATAATGTAAAAAGTGCTGCGAACAATTCACTGATAGTGTTATCGGCCATTAATCTTGATTTCCTTGGGAGGATAATCGTAAACAGAAGGAGACCGCCCCTTTCTTGCGTGATCATTGTCATTCAAGGGATACTACCTTAAGTTGTATCCAATTTGCATGTCGTTCATGTAAATGCACCCTTTTGTGTTTTATTATTATGATCATTTACATAATTAAAATTAATTCAATTCTTATCACTTTTTTTCTTATAAACCTTATGAAATAGTATTGATATGAAAAAATAATTTTTAATAAAATAGCTACTGTTTAAAAATGTGTTTACCTACATATTATACTAATTTCAAAATTTGAAGGGATATATTTAAAAAAGTAAAGAACTATAAAAATTTAAGAAATTTTAAATATTCTACGTGTATATACGAATTTAAGGTCTTAAAATTTCTGAGCTTAAAGTGTACAACATGTAGCGAAAAAATGAGAATTTCATTTAAGATAGATGCTTTTCGGTGTCGCGTAGAGGACAGCAATTTATACATATATTCAGCATCGAGAAACATGTTTCCCGACCCATTTCCGAATTCCACGCGTTCTCGATGGGGTCAAGTGCCACCATGGAGAATGTAATCGTCGAAACGTGAAGTGAAGCTACTTCGACGAAGCGACGCCAGCATTTCACGTTTGACATCTACGATCAGATTACTTTTTTACGAATTTTATACGTACCGTGAGTCTTTTCGAGGATCCAATGGTTTACCTCGTGGTTTTATTAACAATATATTTTATTCAGTATTATATGTTAAGAATCTATATTTTCTCCTTTCGTCTTAATTACATTATCTTATTACGACTTTTGTGAATTCGTTATTTTACCAAATTTATAATTTTTATTTTTGACAAGTAATTTGTCCCTTTGTCAGCCTTTAAATTTTATAATTCATTATATTTTATACCCTTTTTTTTTAATTTATAAAAGTAAAATAATTTTCACTAAATTTCAGAATAGGTGGGATTAAATTCTTTTAGGACTTTCATTTTCCAAAATGTTCCTCGTACATAGAAGGGGTTAAAAGGTTAGCAGGAACTTGCTATCCGCAACGATGACACTTATTGTCTCTCCCCAGTTTTTCATCCCCTTTTCTCCCACTACTTTCTGTGTCGTTCAATGAAGTTGCTTACACAATAGCCGCATTGTGTAGGCTCTGCCAGCTCTCCAACCCTGTCTGCTCTACCATCTCCCTCTTTCGCTTCCTTTCCGGTATATACCTGTCATTCTTTCGCTCGTTTGTTCTGCTACTAGTCGACGAGCAGTTCAGAACCAGCCATCGTCAGACGTAAATACAATATCGTACGATGGTTTCAGTGAATTCGACAGTCCAAGTATCGAGCTGCCACGAGCGTGAAGTCCGCGAATTCCAGCGAATAAAAGTATTAAATAGGCGTGAAAGTTATTTAATTCGATGCAAATGAGAGTTTTTTAAAAATTCATTGAATTAGTTGAGACTTTTTATCAGAGGAAGTATTTTGTAATAGGATTGATTGCTATAGGTGTCACTGATGAAGGGTGGTTTAAATTTAATTTAAAAAGAAAAGCATAAGGGAAATTTTTAATAACATTATGGTCACGTCAATAATGTAAAGGAATATATTAAAGGTTTGAATAATTGAATACATAATGATTATTATTATAATGTATATTTTGTATCAAATGGAGGATTTTGAAACCTAATAGACAGTCAGCTATAATTTCATGACATATAAGTATTGTAAAATAACATCAATTTGAAGCTTAAGGTTTGATGAATATGTGTATACAAAGGTTTCATTAATAGTTTTAATCGATTAGTTTAACGGTCGTGCGTCGTTATTCCTAAAAGTGTCGCAGTAGCTAGAGCAAAGCCACAATATCGGCAAAAACTACAGGAATTTGTTTCATCGTTACATGTCCACGTGTTGTTGTATTTCGAATCTCTTCAAGATTCGATATCATATCTAGTAGTCGATTTAATAAATGATTACTTTGTAATTAAGTTTAATCAACTTTGACGAGGATCATAACAATTAATGGAATAGGTTTCGGTGTGGTGCTTGAAAGATCGAATATTCATGAATAGTCGGTAACGTTCTATCGAATAAATAACGAAGTGACGTCAAATAAAATTCATTGCTGGATCGAGAGAAGCTGCAGCTTCGAGAGGCTGTTGCAAAATCGATACGCGTTTGCCGCTGGTGTTTTGTTGCGAGTGTGTTTTATACGGGCATTATAACTATACCTGGATAAAAATAGATGCACAGGGTGATCAGAGATTTGTGGTACACTTGATGATGCATCCTTTGAAAAACGAAAAAGAAAATATTTCATACCGGGAATATGTAAATTTATGAGCCTCTGTTCAATTCATCCTTTAGGTTTCTGTAGAATTGTATCTTTCAGATGTATAACAATTCTTTCAAATCTTAATGATGTGTGTTCTAATTGTTTTTTTATTCTAAGCGGTTAAATATTAGAAATTATTATTTTAATTATTTTTAGTTGAGACAATTACAGAATTGTTTCGTTTTTGGTTGCTTAAATAACTTAAAGAGCTTATATGTTGATTTAACATTTAACAAAACTCGTCGATGATCCCTGCGAGCAAAGCACCTGAAGCAAAAACGGTGCTGGTTACGTTTTATTAGAGCGATGGAAGGCCATGACTCGTCCTTCACGCTTATTCTCATCGGTGGAGAATTAATCTCGAAATAGACGCCGCGGAGCACACCGACCATCCTCGTCAAACCATTAAATATGCACGATTTTTCGATGCGCATCATGCTGCTTTAATTATTTTAAAATTTTGTTGAAAAAGAATATCATACTCGAGTCACGTAATATTAACTTAAACTTGTGAAAATTTAAAATAATTAATTAATTTGATGAACTAGATAAATAAAGAAACTTAGCAAATTTTCAAAATATAATTAATTTTGTGCTAACATTATAAAATAAATTCTTGCGTGACTTGTGAAATTAATTAAAAATTTCATTCTTCTCAAAATTCATTATAGACGTTTTATTAACTGGATAAAAAGAAAGTCGATTTTCCTTTAATACCAATCAATTAATTAATTAAATTCATTAAAGCAATTCATTAATCCTTCAAGCAAATGCAATAATAATATAATTGACAGCAAAAGTCTTTCAGTAAATTCATTGTAAAGTTTCCTATGAAAAATCTTTCGTTCGTATGATGTGCTAACCATTCTCTATTTCTCAATAAACAAATTAACAAAAATTGCAAACTAAGGTAAATGAAGAAATAAAGAAAAGTCTTGGAATATGATTATTACTGTAAAATAATAATTGTAGTATTGAAAAATGACAATTTAATATACTTTCTTCACTATAATTATATAAATCAAAAAGCTTTGAAACTTGATTTTCAGCCAGGACTATCAAACGTTATAAAACTTTCTAATTGCCAACTCCTTCATATACTATCAGTATTTCGTTCTCTCTGAATCTCGTCCATTAATCGTGAAACGAGGCGGTGATCCATGTGGGTGGGAGCGTGCGCATCGCGAATTTTCAACCGACCAGACGCACCATGAGAACACTCTGTCTGGCCGAAGCATCGCGTTATCGTCGTAGTTGACCCAGTTCTACCGAGCCGGTGACCCAGTTCCAGCTTTATCCAGCGTCGATCCGCTTTGCCACGTCTATGTGTGCACGCGTATATAAGTTTCTTGCTACAGGCATGCCCTGTTGCGCGCTACTAACCGCCCAGCCAGCTCGCGAGTGCTACGGTATATAAGGGTAACGTGCAACCCCACTGTACACACAGCCAACAGGTAGCTGCGCCCTGGCCCATATAAATAGATACAGCCGGGATCATCCCTGGACCGACTTGCTTTACCACCCCTCCTTCTCCTATAACCTTGCTCCTTCTCTATCGTTTTCTCTGCTTTTCTCTTTTTTCACAAAAGTAAACACACGACTGTTGCATCGTTTCATTCTTCGATGATGTGTGTTTGTTTGAGTTTGATGGAATTCTTCAGGATCTTTCTTTTCTGGGTTTTGCGTTGTTGACTGAAATGTATTAGATTTGTTAAATGTAAAAGGGTAGATCTTGAAGTGTCGAAAGTCTGATGTGATTTCATGACATAAAAGTATTGTGAAATAGTGGTATGTTAATTTATAGATTAAGGTTCGATGAAAATTACTATATAAACGTTTCATGAATACCATTACTATAAATTGGCTGATCCTTCGTCTTAATAAAGGATGCTTTAATCAATTTACAACTCATTATTCTTCCTTAGTTAATAACCTTCACTTTAATGAAGAGCCAACCATTTTGTATTAATAATATTGGTGAAACATTTAGGGATTCATTTTCGTCAAGCTTTAAGCTTTAAATTAATATACTACGAGTGTTATTTGGTGATACTTTTCTGTCATCAAATTATGTCAGAACGTTTACGTTTTGAAGTTCACTATTTAAAATGTAATAATCTAATGTAAAGTTTATACATCAGAAGTTAGGTCAATTTTGATCCAAACTCCCCTGTATTTAAATTTCCAAATGAATTTATAATTCATTTAAATATTATCAACATTCTAATTCTGTCATCCCTTTTTCTAAAAACCCTCTCTGTACCTTAAGAATACTTTCACCCTTATTCCATCAATCCTTGCACTACCAGTGATTTACTAAGAGTGCAAGCAGAATGATTGAAACTGTTTCGCAGAGTTGTTCGACTAAAAAGCTTGCAAAGAAATTCGAGAACTGATCTGTACTCGAATAAAATGGCCCAGAATTCTTTGAACGAAGCTTCCTTTAAACCCAGAGAAGATCTAACAATTTCTCGTTCCTTTTAGCCAACGATTCGACGTACCTCATTACGTTGTATCCGAGGGTTGAAAAGGCAAACAGAAAACGAGTGTAAATTTCGTACACAATTTGAGAGAATGGTGAAACACACTGTGACTGTTGATTCGTCTGTTAGAGCACAATTTATACCGACACCAATGAAATTAAATGTTTTTCATTGACGTGTATTGTTGGATAATTAATCGGAACACTTTCTGTCAATTGCACGCTTCCCTCAAAGCAAAATTCAAAAGCATCGGGTTCATTTCAAAATATAACAATGAAATTATATTTGAATTTCTACATTTTTTCATGCTTTTCATTTATGAATGTTAGTTCCGTATGAACAAATTCAAGAGCTGTCATACAAATAAAATACTTCTACATACATGCACGCACTGATAGCTGGAATCTTATATAAGAACGTCATTAATTCAACGAAATTTGAAATTCATTATCGCAGCACGAAGCATTGTTTCGAAGGATTCCAGAAATCGTTCCAAGTTTCCCCGACTTTTAATCCTCAAATTTCTCATGGAAAGTACCAAACTACTAAATCATCCAACGTGCTCCGCCCTAATTCCCCACAATCGTAATCCTTGTATTAAGATCTACCAGTTGTCAACGTTTCTCCATTTAGTCGTCCAAAATGAACTGCATTGTTGCACCCAGCTAGCAATAAACTTGGAATTTGGAAATTCAAAACTTTCACAGTTCCAAGATTCAAAAATTTCAAAATTGTAATATTCTAACACTTGCCACTGTTAATGCTAAGAGGCCTGGCTCATTCCCAAAAAAATTTCTAGTTTTACATTTCATTTGTTAAGATTTTCAGAAGCCTCTTTGTGCAATTGTACATTAATCCTTTTGTTCTTTGAAAGCATTCAATCACCTGATGGTACCAGATAAAAAAAGGCAGTATAGAGATTTTTGTTAAAAGAATGTCACGAAATGTCAAGTACCATTTCATTTAGCCAGGATGAAAAATTTGAATGATTAATCTGCATGAGAATGGCAACAGAATTGAACAATTTCGAGCAAGTTATATGGTTCGAGAGGAATTTAAACGAACCGAGCAACATGAAGCAGGGAAATCTTTGTAAAAGAATTATCATATTGGAGATTACATTGTTATCATGCAGCGAACGTCCATGCAAATCGCGCTTGCTTTCTTTTGATGAAAGAATAAGAGCGTGGATCGAGGTTACGAGGTAAGCTTCCTTTGAAAAATACTGATTTTAGTTTGCATATGCTTTGCTTCGTTTTGCATGACCGTATGTGTGGGAAAGTATGTAAGTACTATCCGGTGATTGCTATAAATACAGTGTTGATAAAAAGTTTTAAGACACTTGATCTATTCAATCTTTTTACTAAAACCTATTCAAAGATTTTTTCGGTTTTTTTAAATATAATATTTGGAAAACTTACTATGTTTTAGTATAATTAAATTGATTATCTCTATACAATGAGGTCACTATGTAATAATTATACCTAGTAAACTTAATATCTTTCAACTATCAATATTAAGTTACAACAGTTTACCAGATTAATGTAATGTAGTAGAGTTCAGAATAAAATACGAATAATAATTCAACTAATAGTACTTATAATTTATTTACTATAAATTTTACACAAGTTGATATATTTAAGAGTGCTTTTGGTTAAGTTCACTTCTTCAGTGTACAGAATCTCCCTTTGTGTTCTTGAGATGCGATTATTCCAGCTGGTTGATACTTTATTCTTAATAAGGTACATCAAAGAGAAAGATATTAAATGGAAATTGAAACGTTTCACGTCAAATAATATTTTTCATATTAAAAACAATTAATCTGGTAATAATGCTTTAAAATAGGAAGTGACATTTGAACCATTGCTTTCAGTTGCGTACTATACATATTAAGTATGGAATCGGAAAAGTATTAACACATTCGGTTATAAATATTAAAGTGGAACAGCAAATCCATCCATAAATAAAAGTGAAATTAGGACATTTTCTTGAATGAAATCACGAAACGTGTAGCTTACAAAGTAGCACAGCAAAAGTAATTTTTTCCTGAAAAATAGTTTACATTTCACCTTCAGAAAGTTGTCACATGGGACCCTGGAAGTTTTTGTTTTAGATCTCATTTTTCTCTACTCTTTGACCAAAATTCCCTTAAGATTCCCTTTGATACGTCTTCGATTTGGTATTAAAAATAAACAAACAAGAAAACGATTCGCTTTAAAATGCCGCGATTCACCGATTTTTCTTCAGAAAAATTCTTTCAAGGATTCCTCGAATCCTTTTTTTAACCCACTCCTTTGGAAAGGAGTTTCTCAGAAGCGTGCAACGTTTCTTCCTTTCTCTGCCGGAAGAAATTCTTTTAAAAGGATCGTTAGTCATCCGACAAGATTCAAAGAACATGTATTGAATATCTTTACAAAGTACCTTTTGATTGGTATTAATTTATTAAGTAGTCATAAACATCTTGACTCTTCCATATGAAGTCAATTTTTTGAGTATAAAATATGAAATATTAAAATTTTTACAAAATAATTTTATATTAAAATAACCAGTGATGGATATTATTTACTTTTAAAATGAATAATTAATTGGAAAGATATGTAAATACAAGCTGGGAAATGAATTAACATGTGCAATCTAAAAGCACCAAAAGTAGCCATCACTGTAATTTAAAATAAGAAATGTGGAATTTTAATGTATTTCATTGTTTCACGTTGTGTAATTTTTAGAAGTGAATATAAAATTAGCGTATTTCATTATTTAAATAGTATAATTAAATTTTCATTAGTAGTTATTGAAGAAAAGCAATTCATTTAGCTCTGTTCGGAAGAGCACTACCTTTTTTTAGAAAAGAAACTAAACTGTCGGCAAAGTTTTAATTTTTTCACGTTCGGAGATAAGTTCCCTAGTGGCTTTTGAAATTTTCGAGTTGGTCCACTGTTGAAGATAGTGGTGTCACAATGGTTGTGGCGTTCCCGTAAAGCCACTGGGGTTATCCCTCTTTCCCTCCTTGAAACTTTAACCCGGTAGTTGGTATGCGAATTTACTCACCTTTGAGTAAAGTCGGTTGTTTCGGTGCACTCGACTAGAGTGTTCTAAACAGCAAACTTTGAAATGTATCTAACGAAATTCAAGTGGCCAAAGATTGTACACACCGATTGGAATAACAATTTTTTTTCGCAAAAATAATTTATATGTTTTATTGTTGTGTTTGATATGCTGGTTGAATAATTGATAGATATATGAAAAAATAATCGGAAATATTGTATACAGAAATGGCAAAAAAATGATTTTAAATAATAAAAAATGTTTCTCTAGTTTAGAAATTCATTTAAAGTTTGAAATGCACCAATGCAGACGCTGTACTCTGAATTTCACTGGACAAATTTTAAATTGCAATTAGAGAGTAGATTTAATTAATTGAAGTTTCGCAAAAAAACTCGGTGGAGTCTATTATTAAAAACAAAAATTAACCTTAATGAAAAGATATTAAACTCAGCTTTTTTTTGCTCAATAGTGTTCCTACAAATATATTTTTATTAATTTTTGTGCACAGCATTATTTTTTAATTGCACCATTTCAAATATTAAAAGCTGAAATTAATGTTTTTCTTTTTTAATTGAAAGCGTCGTGTATTTATGATCTTAGCTAAATACAATTCAAAAATTAAGAAAGTTGCATTATAAGAAAATAAAAATTCAAAAATACCATTTTATTAATAATTTTTTGTTAGATATAAGAACACTTAAAATTGCAAGGCTTAAAAGTTATTAAAATCATTAATAAAATCGACTAATTCTTAGAAAAATATTCTAGTAAAATATTGTTTAGCTGTATTATGAATAATAAAAACGTGAACAATGCACGATCGTTAAATTTCTTTCCAAAGAAACTTAAATTGAACAGAGGCATGCAATCGAATTGCAGTTCGCATGTCTTGTAACTCGTTCGATCAACGGGAGTTTTTGGTTTGTTTTCGATGGGGAATGAAATCGATGGGAAGTACACAACAGTCTCGTAACTTGTTCTATCGATACTAGTTTCCATTAGGTTGTATACGTACTGACTGGAGATAATGACGACATAAAGGTGTGGAGCTTTGCAAGACTAACAAATCGGGTTTTACAGTTGTGCCTTGCAAAAATCTCAATTACAAAACCTTTAGCTACTACAGGCGACTACGAGATACTATGGACACTTTAAAATGACACATATGGTAAAAGAAAAATACCACATTGCAAATCAAATTTGACGAACAAAATCATTTTATTCAAACCTATACAGGGTGCGCCCTTTTATCAAGGCATTTTATAAATAATAAAAATCTTTTGAATTTTGACAATTCCATTGATATTTCATATTAGTTCGCTCTTCCTCTTCGTTCTCATGGCATTCGTTAATTAGATTTTTCTCGTGATGAGAGTGTGAATATTTTATTCTTCAGGTACGAGAGTGGAATAGTTGTCAGAAGGGTCGGGTCAGATTAATTCTGATGATAAAAATGGATGGAACGTCAGATTTATTTAATGTGAAGTTTAAATTAACTCGTATGATGCCATACGTTATGAAGTTTTGACACTGGAAGATGTTTGAAATTGAATGCAGTGTATTATTATAAAAACAGATAAAAAAAGTGAACAGTTAATTATTATTACATTAATTTATGTTACAATTTTGTTACAAAGCTATGTTAATTAACGTAATAAATTAGGTATTTAGTGCAACATATTATCATAAAAAATTTTAAGGAATATAACATTAGAATATTTAAACTTGCTATTTCTAAATATTAGAACATTTAATTTTCCAATTTGTTCACAAAGTTTCTTTTACTTTTTTTATTTTTAAATTTTCATAAAAATTAAAGCGTTAGTGCTTTAAATACGATCATTTGTAGGAAATAATCATTCTAATTATCTAAAATTCACCATGTATAATTCAATAACTTATGCAATTTAAGGTTAAAACTTCTGACGGATAATGTAATTAATTCGAATATACGGTTCAGCAAATTGAATTCCCTCCTTTTTTTCTTTTGGAAACGGAAATTGCTGTTTTCCTGGCCGCTGTTGTCGGCCTTTGAATGAAACGAGACATCAACTGATCCCTCCGTTCCTCTTTGTGAACGATCTATACCGGAAATCTTCTTTTCCATACGATAGAGTCGAGATAGCGAGGCGTGAAATTAATAAAATCGATGTTGATCACACTCGAGAAAATATTTATCTTGTAGGGAGGAACGATAGAAATTTTTTCATTTTAACAGAGTGTCTCCAGTTTGACACTCGAAATTCTGATAAGAATCGAACAGCACCCCTCGGTGTTTACTCAACTTAAACTAATTCGATCGATTTTATTATGGTTATGAAGATGAGAGGGAAAGTATAGACTGGGGTGAAAAACAATTTTGTGATAATCATATTTTCGAGCTCGGTTCATAGCCGACACTCCGGCAGGTGAGCTTGCACGTTGTGCGCGTTCTGATTGGTCGGCGTTTTTCGTGAATCATTCAAAAACTAAGCCTTAACCAGCATTTTGGCAAAAGAAAAAGTTGTTCAAAATCACCCCAGCTACCAATCCCTTAAAGGATGACGGGCGTAAGGCGCCTGGTGGGTGTAGTCGCTAACCCACTCAGGTTAGCTTTTTTGTCCCAATATCAACATTCCTTACGCCGACAACGAGTCAAGTGTTGGTTCTTCCGGATCCGAAAACGATGATTGGCAAGCCAATGAGTGGACTCAAACCCGGTGCCACTTGGCTGCTGGGGAGTGGATTTTTAGCGCAATTTGTGCCCTTTACCACCACCGGTGGTAAATAAACTAAAGCTTGGGAACGGCAGAGCGGGTTATTAATCCACCAAGGTTCACTTTGCGACAATAACCTCGGAAATATGAGGCGAGGGGTAAGTCTGGGGAGAGGAAAGTTCACCATGCTCGGTACTGTAAGTACAATGATCTATTAGTTATCTTGCTAGGAGTGAAAAACGTAAATAACCTGTACTAAAACATAATTCAATTTTCAATTATTCATCTTATTTATAAAATATGTTCCATTAGTTAATATAATTAGCTAACAAAAGAATGTTTCAGTTTACAAATACATACCGTGGTATATCTACCATTTATTTACTTCTGTTAACAAGAATACCAAAAAAAAAAAGATAGCTCCATTTTTCTGCCTCCCTTCAGTGTTTCTTTCGTTTCCAATTTTCGTATCCCAACTTCTCCATCTGGTACCTACATTCATCATTGCTTTTCCGATTTTCCTCGTCCATTATGATACTTTATCGTCTTCTGTCAATTCTGACGTTATCATTCTATTTCACTTCTCTGTCTTATCTCACATCGTTGTTCCACCTCACATTCTTTACACTTACTATATGACATCCTCTCAATTTCTACTGGTCACCTCGATTTAGACCCGTCGTTGTGTCCCTTTCACGTTCTTCGGCTTGTTAGTCGAGGTCTCAAGGTATCTCATGCTTTTACTCAGGAAAAAGCGTACCCTCATTTCCAGGGATTTTCCAGAGCCCAGATGTCGAGGATGAAGAGCTTTCAATAGTTGAAGGGACTCGACATTCGCTTGCTCGTGAAGGTAGATTTGAGGATAAAATAAATGTTTGTACCGACTGATAGCTCGTGATCTGTTTCAATGTCACTCTTCAGACGTTAAGATATTATCGTGGACTTTTCAATTGACGTGCTAACGTGCACTATTCTTTATCTCTCTTCTTATTATTATTATTGCTAACAATAAGTACAGTAGTATATAAATAAGCATATTTTATTAAAAATAATATTTCAAATAATTCATCACTTCTTACTCCAAATAACATGACGGTATTTTGGATACCCAAAATCGTAGTGCTACTACTACACTCAGCCTCAAAGTGTTAAGGAGAAATTTGACAGAGATCTAATAAAAATTGAATAAAACTCAGCGCTGATATTTCATTTCACCAAGAAATGCTGGAAATGTTCGATTTCAACTATCGAATAAAAATATTTCATATGATCGGTGTTTCTCTTCGTCAGTCGGCCAATAACGTGGCCTGGTTCTAGCATACTATTGGTTTCCACCGGGATTTATTAGAACGTGATAAGCACGAAAGAGGGGAGTGGAAAAATTTCGACAAATAACTCACTGCAAAATGGGTCAGAAAAATAACGTTGTTTACTTACGGGTATGTTGATTTTTCCAGTTATATATATTTCTTTTAATATAAATTTCACGTGAAATGAAAGTGTGGTAAATAAAGACTTTTCATTCGATTTTAATATCACATTCATTTCAATATATAAAGCATTTAGAACCGAAGGGATACAAGTGGCATTATTAAATTTTTTTATAGATAAATATACCCAATATCTTTCTCCGTTTTCGGACGAGAAAAATATTTGTTAAATAAATTACAAGAAACATTTATTTCTTTTAACTTTCCTTTCTTAAGTATTGTACCTTCGATACTTTTCCATTTGCCTTCTGACGGTCTCGAAGCGTCTCACTTTTGTTTACCGTGTACTTTCGGTAAAAATGAAAGTTCCTCGACCACGTGGAGACCCAGATTCCTTCCAAGTTCTTCTTTGACCCGGCTTCTGCTCTTTTTCGTAGGCACACACCACCGCTACTAATCGATAGAGCAAACTGTTGATTCTGACCCGGACGTATTCACCACGATTCCGGATTTTGCAAGCCATAAACTGCCATTATTTCGCCAAGCATTTCCTTTTGCAATATTACAAAAATTCTGTTAATAGATATGTATTTTTTAATAGCACATATCTTACACATCATTACTTTGATGTCAATTAATAGAATTATTAATTGAAATAATAATTTTTCTTATTGATTATCTTTGGTAGTCCAAATTAGCCAGTTTAAAACAATGAAGAAAATAGTTTCTGAAAATTTTTTTATTTTTTTTATTTCAAATACCATTTTAATTAATACTGCACGTAACACGTTCCAATGGAAGGGGTTAAATGTTTCAGCAACAAAAGACCAGCTGAAAAGCATTTAGCTTGCTGGCGGAAACAATTTCGAAAGCGAGTAGACTCGTTTCATGTAC
Organism: Osmia lignaria lignaria; assembly: GCF_051020975.1. Classification (NCBI taxonomy): domain Eukaryota; kingdom Metazoa; phylum Arthropoda; class Insecta; order Hymenoptera; family Megachilidae; genus Osmia; species Osmia lignaria. The sequence continues at coordinate 7,308,131 of NC_135033.1, read as the reverse complement.
GCGTTCATCGAATGGAATTTTGCGAACGAAATCACGTCACGCTCGGTAAAATCCGGCGTGCGATTTTCTGAGAAATGCGTGCGTGCTTTGAGGGAACATGTTTTCATCGTGATACTGGATCAAAGGGGCCGCGATCTTTTCTCGGGAAATGTTTGTCACATGCTTTTCCCGGAATAGAATTTGCAATTGAATCACAGCTTCGTTTCTATTTCATAGAGAAATTTTTTCCGCCGTATTTGAAACCCGCAAAAAATGAGAGATATAGTGTGTTGTATCACTTATTTTTGTCATTTGCATTTATTTTGTGAAATGGCAGATAGTAAAACGAACAAAACATGATCATCAAAGAAAATTTTGAACAAAATTTTAAGCAGCATTAATATTATAGTAATCACTCAAGATACATAATGGAAAGCTTAAGTTGAAATTTTACATAATTGTAAGTAATTGCAATTAGAATTAGGTAAATTATTTTTAATATGACAGTTAACAAGTGTGTTGATATAAACCAATAAAAACACAACTAATCCTCGAGTCATAATATAGACTGGAAACATTATAAAACGTATGGCTGACTAATCGTTGACTTATACTACTGCGCCCAGAATGCATCTTTAGATCGACTCAGAATTGAGAACAAAGCTCTAAATTATCTCAAAGAAAACAGATCAGATGGTCATTAACCACTTATATGTAAAATAGGATAACCTCGCATATCGAACGAATGGTATCTTGAAAAAAAAAAAAAAAAAAGAAAAAGACTAACGACTAAACGATCGAAGAAACACAGCCACCCTCGCTGTCCAGGGACTTAAGCTCCATCGATTTCGCATGGGGGTTGGTTGGCCCGCGATATTAGCCCCCATAGCGTCGATGCACGAGGCCTTCAGATACCGGGATTTTAGGCCTCGAGCAAAAGCATGGGCAAGAATGGAAGGGAAGCCGTGGGTAAAGGCAGGAACGAGATTGAAGGCAACGAAAGATGAATAGGCTAGGAAGGGTGGCATGGTGGTGTTATGAAACGGGAAATCGTAAGAAGGGACGAGTGAAAGATGTTGAATCCATGGTGGTATGAGATTCGATCGAGGGTGCGGTAGAAAACAACAGACGTACACTGCCATTCAAAAGTATTCTCTTAGTTTATAATGGTTGACTGAATTATAAAACACCCCATTTTGTTCCTATGTAAATGTACGCACTTTACAAGGGAAAGGGATGAATGTAAAAGGACTATTCTTAGCAGACCTTGATATATTTCAAGCCAAAGGGGATGGGAAACGGTAATTAAAATATTTGTATTCAAGTAGAAATGTGCAGAAAAATGATCAAATATTTCATTGCACGTGTAATAAAGAAAATATTTATTTCAAGTAGGATCTTAATTATTATGAAAATAAATAATGAGGTATTTCAAATTAATCAATATAACCCACTTTAGTAAATAATATCTGAACATTTTTATTTTTTATTTGAAATACTATTTCACCCATCAGTGATCTCCAAGGACGTTTGAGAAATCCATTAATAGCAAGAGAAAACTTGACTTTTCTATTTTTCTCTCTCACTGTATGATGTGTCAGTAGTGAAACTGCAATCCATTGGAATTGCCTGGAACCACCTACACGTATTTTCCCGTGGTAGAACGAAGCTTTTCCTCCCTCGATACAACCACTTTACCTTGACACGTGCTTTGCATCCGCCATCCCTCGTGTCTACGATCGATTCTGTCCGGTTTGACGTCGACACGTGCCACGGTCAAAATTCTCCAAGAAAGTGAATTTTCCCGCGAAACCTCCCGACGCTACGTCTCAATCGGATTTTCCACGCGAAAAGTCAGGTAATCGAAACTTTGCGCCAAAATTTCTACGATATCCTCGTAACTCTCTGTAACTTTGCCCCTTTGAGATTTTAACTTTTCGATGACGACATCATCGAATGACGATATTCGATTGCAAACGAGCGTCGGAATAAAATTATTACAAAGTTATCTATTTCCTTTTTTTTTTTAACAGGAATGAGCTTGAGAAGTTTGAAAATTTTATTTTTCTAGAGGATATGAAAGTTTGATGTCACTGTTGGGATCGGAAAAAGTTTGGTCATTTTAAAAATGATGCGCAAAAACGTTTGAATGAAAATGAAGGAACTTCAGTCAGCACTGTTTATAATAAAGCAGAATAAATTTGTTTCGTAATAATCAATTTTTGCTCGATCAAAGTTTTATTTTTGTTTTTTCAACTTCATATTTTTCAAATTTTTTAATTACTTTATGTCTGCTTTTATTTCTACGTTTCTTATGTTAGCCATATGTAGGTTCGTTTATGCGCCTATTTTCTTAGGCTCCCAGGGTTACCTAACAACACTGGTCAAGCCAATTAACGAATACCATAAACTAAACAAAGGCCTGGCTACGCAGTTGCTCCCTCCGGCTCGTAACACGTGGAGTAGTAACACTAAATCGCTACTGGGAGATGTATTAATAATCCAGTAAATTACTATTTAATTATGTGTATTGTGTCGAGTTTACATGCTATAACAAAATTATTTCAATGCTTCGCTAGCTCCTAACGACAAGTTTCATCAACAGTATAATTAGCTATTATTATCACTTACGGACTGTGCTCACGTCATTAATCAATATTGAATAATAATAAACCGTATAATATTGGCCGAAAAGGTAGCTTCTGTTCTATTTTGCATTTAAGTTTAAATTGCTCTTTGAAACTTAGATGTTGGAAAATATTAGTTAACAATTATTATCGATAGGAAAATTTTAAGGAGGTCAGTACATCCTTTCTATGATCGGAATCTCTTTACGTACAGGTACATGATTGATGCTCATTCATTAATAACAATTACCTAAATGGTGAAATGTGTCGAAAATGTAGGTTGAAACCGACATGTGACCCCAGTTATTTATCCCATTGTTTTGCGGGTAAAGACATGTGTAGATGTATCTAATGGTTAGCAGACCATTCGCTAATTTGGTCTGCGAATCACGTAGCCGGTTACAGCTTACCATAATCGAGCAGAACTATTAATTGTTTGGTACATACTGATTTCAGCCTGGAGGTTCGACGATCGCCAGGATAACGGGACGTTTTGTCGTAAATTATTGACGAGGGCAGGGAATTTGCAAGAGGAATTACTTAGTGCCTAGCGTTCGCATCGTTGATCGCTTAACTATTTGCATTCTTGATTAATAAATTCGAACGATCACGGTGAAACGACCAGCGAATAATTTACGCGACGCTTATGCCAACATTTTTGAGCTGACAGAATTAATTTCAGAATAATCTAATTAAAATGTGACGTGTCAAGTCTGAGATAGTGGAATTGAAACGAGGGAAGAAATTAAAATGATAATTAGTGGTGTGAAATTGAACAATTAAGAGAATACTTGGTATGTGATAAGAAAGACAAAAAATAAAAATAATTGTGGAATTGAGAAATGTGGAAGATTTGGTTTGTTAAAGGAAAAATGAAGGATTGTTAACAGGAAATAATACTTTCTTAAGTAAAATGCAAATTAGTAACATTGAGAAATCTAGAAAATTTATTTTAGTTTATTTGAGGTAATCTTCCACCCTTCTTAAGTAGGACAATAATTAACTTTGTAATAAGGTGCTGCAGAATTGAGAAATGTCCGATGTTTAGTTTATTAAAGGAAAAATTGAGGAAAGTTTGAAAGAAATAACTTTTTACTTTTCTGAGTAATAATTGCTTTTTAGTTGAAATACTAGTTAAAACATTATTGCAATAATTACATACTAATTCTAATAATACTAAATTAACTAATTATTTAAAAATAAATTTTACAAAATTTCAGACTTCATTTACGAAAATCTATATCTGAAATTATATTTTCTGGAAGAATTTTCAGTGCAATTATTTAATTGTGCAATCGGTATAAAAGAAAAAGAAATCTGTACGCATTCAGTCAATCAATTTCGATCGACTGATATTCAATATCTATATACGTACACACTGTGGGTGTGTACGTGTGTAAATATTGGTGATTGTGTACACAGTGCTATTGACGAAGGAAAGAAGGTTCAATATAAGACGACGATGGCTTCCGGTTTCTTGTCAAATTACTTTTCTTGTTAGTGGTACGTGTCGATCATTTTGCAGCCACTTTAGTTATTTGTTCAATCTTAACGATCAATTGATTATTACTACGATATTGCATTTATTAATATTTATTCTTCAATTTCAACGTACTATATCAAGAATAAAAAATAATAAACTATTGAAAATTTGTTGAATTGCAAAGAATTAAAAATATGAAATTCATTCAATTATTGAAGTTATTAATAATTAAGAAATAAAGTGATATTGAAAGTTGACTCAATTTTCTACAATTTTAAGTAGAAGAAATATTTTTTACATGGCAAATGTAGTTTTAGCTGAAAAATGATTCGTTCTCGGTAACGAAGAAGGTGATCATGAATAATAATAATTCGAGGTTCACAAATAGCTCGTCTGATATTAACTTTGACATTTGCACAGTGTAATGGCATTTATTCGGAACTCTTCTATCACGTTTGCAAGCGAGCATTTCTTTTAGCTGTATTTCATGAATTTTCATTTTAAAGTGCAAATATTGAATTTAATATAGCATCTGAGTTTGCTATTTTTTGTTACTTCAATCTTCAATTTATATAATATATAAGAAAGTTTATATACAGAAGCTTTATCCTGCTTTCTCCATTCATCACTGCATTTTGCTGAAAATGACAGTCATCACCCTCTGTGCCCATGACTTGTGGAAAAATGTTTTGAATCTGCCAGCAGAACCAACTTGATTGATGGACGAAAAAACACTCTCTTTATTCTGGGTTAAACTTTATATACGAGATTGAATGTTCCTGCATTTGAGTGTTTTCTTTCTTCTTCTGTATAAATTATTGAATTGCTTTTTTGTTTTCTAGAATACAACGAAAACTTCCTTTTAGTGAACCACCAGTAGAAATGCAAATCTTTTGCATAAACCTAGTACTCTTGCATTTCCATTTACTTTTCGTAAATCAAAAAGAGAAATAATTAAATACGTCTCTCCTAGTTCGTTAGCAAAATGACTCGAATTTCCGTTACATATGTCATCGTGAATAATAATGATGATGCATGTGTGCAAACATGGAATCGCAGTTTTCTGGGATTCACGAAAAGGGGACAGGTATTGGCTATCGATTGATATATGCGGTTTGGTGACGAACTCCACATCACAGAAATACACGATGCTGTTTCATTTTGCCCTTAATTAGTTGTCCGTCATTACGAAACTCTGTCGAAAATTTTGTACTTCATTCAACCTGACACATTAACTTTCGTGATGGGCAGTCTATACGCTGGAAGAGATATCTAAGTTTATCTGTTCAATTATAAAAATTTCGATATTGTTCATACCTTGTTTAAACGTGTGTAGGCCGCTTAACATTCAAAATCGTGGAACGTTGGCAAAAAAGGTTGGATGAGTCGGCTTTCCAGCAGGAATGTAATTAAAAGCAGTGACTGTGAATTGGATGGAATTAAATCGTCTGGAAAGACAGTATTGCTCTCGCAGCGTTTCCTGGACGAATGGTAATTAGCTGTTATCGATTTTGTATTGCTTCTGGAGGCTTTGAGGTTGCCGATCGAGTCAGCTTTGAGTTTTGCGGAAAATCGTGACAGTTGAAGGCAATTACAGAGATGGATATATTGATTGGAACTACCTCTTTGAACTGGCTAATGGCGATATACTTTTAATAACAGTGATATAATTTATTGTAATTTTCTAACTCAATTTTTATATGAATTTTAACACTAGATATGTATTTTTAAAAATTTTGCAATAATTTATTTTAAAGGAATATGAAATACTGAGATAAAATTTAAAGTACTTTAAAGCTGAAAAGATAAAGTTTAAGTACGCTAAATATTAAAAAAAGATATCTAGAAACATAGTATTCATGAAAATATGAAAATTTTATTTCCGGTTACATACAGAGAGGATTATTTAATATTTACTTAACAAAAAGTATTAAAAATGCTATTTTTTATGTAACAAAGCAATATAAATTAAATCACCGAGAAAAAATACATGATAAAATATAAAAACGAAAATAATATAAATACTATTTATAAATACTTGACTTGAAAAGTTGGATAATTTCTAACATTTAACAGAATGTTGGAGAGAAATGTAAGTTTACATTTAACATGATTATATTGTTTATCGTGTTGGAAACAATTTAACTATTCCAGCTTGTGTAGAGGAAGTCTAGGTAGCGTATTTAGGCCAGCTATTATGTAAATTATTTGTCCTTCCCCGTAACAACGTATCATGACCTGAATAATTTTATCGTTCGCCTTGTTACAAACGATTAAATCTACTTTTCGTTTTGCTATCAGAAACAAATTTACTCCTTATTTATTTTAGAAAGAACCCTTTGTAAAATCAACTTCACCGTTCCACCTATTTCACCTCTCATTTGATAATGATTCCTTTATCTCTTCCTTCATTTGAATAACAAGGGATGAAATATTTTTTATGATGTGATCAATAAATCTGCTTTATCTTAGCTTCTTTAGGATTTCTATTACAATTTTAGTACTAATAGTACCTAATTATTATTTTTGATATTATAAATGTTTCACGTGTGACTGTAAGAAAATTCCAGAAACATGAAACAGTATTAAAATTACATTAGAAATTCAAATTAATCTTCAATAATTTTTATCAAGAAAACCATTTACAACTATAAATCATCCAATGACAAATTATTAATAACGACATCGGAATATTACCAATAATAACGTCAATACCGTATTACAATATGCATGAAGGATTAACACTGAATCGATGTCGTAACTTTCGTACGTACAGTTACCATCATTTGTAATCATACATAAATCATATAATGATAAAGTGTTAATAATGACACCCACTATTATCAATAATAATGTCAATAGCGTATTACAGCAGATATGGAGGGTTAATTCTAAAAATGTAAAGCTTTTTATGTAACCATTTACTTTTAATTTTTTTTTTTTTTAGGTAATACAAATTTTTACTAAATCAATTCTTTAAAATAATATCCATTTTTAATTAGTGGAGATTCCTCCTCAGTCTTTCTAGAATTAACACGATTTCACGAGTGATCTGTTTATGTCATAAGTTTCATTCGCAATGTTAGCGAACAAAGGACGCAGCATGCTGTCAAGTGTTTCTACGATAATCGACAGACTGTTAAAATTTTCTTTGTATAGGTTGAAACGTTGGTTTGCTCTTTGTCGACCTCCCACGCGACTGTTCGCTTGTTGCTTGTTGTCAGGAAACGTGTTCACGGGGGTGTTAAGTCGTCACTGGCGAAGCTGCTCTTGCAACTCTGAAAATGGCTGAGCCGTGTTCCCTTTAGCTGAAAACGTTTCACCCACATTTATTCTTTTTCCACCCTTTTCTTCTTTCAATGGGAAAGCAATGTTCGTAGGGAAATGAAGAATAAAGTCGAGTCGAATAGTATTGAACTTTTCGATTTTATCCTTGTCTTTTGTTAATATAAAAAACAACGTTTAGGAAATAATAATACAATATGAAGTCAAGCATTACGATACAATTCTTTTTTAATATGATTTTCGTAAATTAATGTTTAGAGCATGATAAATCTGTTAAAAGTAATAGAAATTTCAGTTCACAACCCTGATCAATATTTGTCTGGTAGATTAATAGTTCCGTGGTTAACAGTCCAAAAGATTAATGATATTTCATGTGCGGGTCATATTTTTCAACTGTACAGAGTTAATCATGAAATATCTTGCACAGAAATGAAATTTAAATAAAATTATCTGATGTATTAATTATGTTAAACATTTTTAAAATTTAAGACATTATGATGTCAAGAATGCTTTGCTATTTATCAAAATATTTAATTATTTTAATTTTACAAATTTTCATAAAAGATATGTTACTGTCATTGTTTTTAATCTGCTTTGTTCGTTGACCATTTTGGGAGATTTTGTTATTTATGCTCGTACGAAATTGTGGAAAGGCAAGCTGACTTCATGGATGTATTCACAAAAAACTCTTTATAATAACGTCAGCGAAAAACCTCCATGTATTATACATGTGCCGCCATATTAAATAAAGTTTCGCGATAACACCCTCTACATGATATTACATTTCCTAAAACATTGCGAAAAGCAAGGTGAAGAAGTATAACACAATGTAACGTTAGCTTTTTCAGTGCAAATAAGACTTCGCTTGAACTATTGTAAAATTACGACACAGCATTTTTAACAACTTGTTTTTATGGATGATGTTTTTTTTTTTTTAGAATGGCGCAGTTCAATAAAAGAAGCATTATAATGACTTTTTAACAAACTAATTCAAGCATCAACCTTTACTACCGACTCGAAACAAAAAGAAAAGAAAGAAAAGGGATCCTTGTTTGAATTAATTAAAACTCTTTTGACAGGATATTCCACGTAACTGGGACAAGTTATACCTCCTTTTTTATTGTAATTGAAAAAAAAAATGTCGGAGAAAAGAGACAAATGGTTTAAAGAGAACATTTTTCGGATCATATTTTTTCACAAGTGCAACGATGCATGTGCATTTTACGGTTGCATCACTTTTTCTAATGGAAACGTACTTCTTTTCTTTCTTTTTGAATAGATTAAATCCTTTCATTTTTTTCATTTTTGAAAAATGATCAAAAAATAAATGCTTTCATTACAAAACCCCAAGTGGTAATTGTTTTTATAACAAGAAGAGATAAACTAATTTTTTTTAAATGAAAACAATGAACAGACGATGAATGTAGTATAAATTAAAATTCTCTGGGGCGGTATTGGAGCACCTCTTTTGAGTAAAAACGTTTACTTAAAGTATGTCACGAATTAACTAGTGCTTTTATTGTTTCTACAATATACAAAATGATCAGAGGGTATTATTCATTGCCATTTATAAAAATGGTACAATACCTGTAAAATGCGCATGCATAGTTGCATTTACTGAAATAATATGGTTTTAAAAATGTAATATTATGTGAAATATTCAATAAGAAAGGATTTAAAACTTATTCTAATTGTATAGCTTCATCCTTTATTTTATATCTTAAAAGTCTGGAAATAATAGCTTTTGGTGTTATTGAAATATTTGAATGAGTTCATTTAAGTTCAGGACTAAAGTTTCATGAATTTTAACTTTTGACATAAATTCAAGAATAATTTGATTTATTATTCGTATGAATCAAGACGACTGAATCCGATTAGTGAAGGAGAATCGCGGTTAATCAGTAGGTTCCCTGACCCAATTCCTAATATTATGCATGTGTGCATAAATTTCGTTGTACACACTGCACGCAGTCTCGGATCTGAATAGGAATTCCTGCACTGCTATTCAGAGCCATTTATCGATTGTTGTTGTTAAAGGGAGGATAATGCGTACACGCGTCAAAGGATGCTGAGATCCAATCCTTCAATACGCGATAAAATCCTCGACATGCTACGGTATCACAGTTTAGATGAAACATTGAAATTAGATATTAATTGTGCATCGTTAAAAAAATAATAAATATCAAGAAGATAAGAAAGAAGAAACTGGGAAGAAAGTCGCACCAAAATCTTAATTTTGAAAATATTCATATTAAAATTAGTTTGGGAAAACTTAATGTAACAGGTTTCGAAATTCAAATTTTTAAGTTTAAAGGTTTTTATCCCCAGAATTTTTTTGCTTTACATTTTTGCTGTATCTTTCTCCTTTAATTCTGCAATTTTTTATATCAATATGGCTTATATCGACGGGAGAGAGCAATATATTATATTATATAAAATATGTCAAAATGAAGGAGGAATATAATAAAGGAGAATGTTGGTTGCATGATGCAGCCACAGAACTTTTAAACTCGATACGATGTACGCGGGACGAGTAGTCAAATATCGGCAAATATTTCAATTAGTTTCGCGAATACCAATATCCGATATTGGCTTTGCCAGCACTATGATAGCTTCATCATAAATTTTATAGCAAACTGGATGGTTTGCGAGTTACGGAGCTCCGCGGAGAAAATGATATGGAAGTATAATTTGATGAAATTTCAGCAGTGTACGATATTCAGGATATGCTACGTTCTTGGGAAGTGATTAAACTGTATGACAAGCGAATGCAATTACTAATTTCATGAATGTTAGATGAGAATCATTAGAATTGTTGCAACAAAAGTTTTAATATTTATTATGTAAGATGAACTAATAATAAAAAAAAAAATATGTTAAAATGAACAAACACTCTATTTATAAATACTTTATACAAAATGCAAGGCTCTTAATTGTGAACAAAACCAAAACATTCGTCTTCAAAAAAAAAAATAATTAATCGGGAAAAGTATTCTCTTCAAAAATAAAAGTAAATATTCTAGGTAACGTTAAAATAGATATGGAAAAAATAAAATTTCCTAAGTTCAAAGTAACAAAATAAATTTGTTAATGATATTCAGCTAATTAATTAGTTAGATTAATTTATGAGATCTAGGTATATAATCTCTAGTTAATGTATAAAGACAAATGAATATTGGAAGTTTGATAATTGACATAAGCCATTGAAGGGATAAATGATGTGTAAGCCAAAGCCATGAATGGACCATGATTTTCAGTATCCTTTTTATAGGATTTCCATAGGCGAAACGAGAATATAAAAGGACCCTGTAGAATTCGGTGCACGAATCGCTAACGGGAATTATTCGAGCATGTAAATTCTATAGATGTAAGCATCCTGAATTCTAAAGGGTATTCAGTCGAACAACCCTCTTTGAGCTGTATTGCTAAAATTATGAGAACCGTGAAATCCAAGTAGTTTCTTTATTGGCACACTTTTAACACTTATTACTAATACAAAATACAAATTAATTATTTATTTAAGTACAACAATCAGAACAATATCTATGTCAATTTGTTAACAATGATTATTTATAATTCAATATAAGAAGTCAATTACCGAGTACAGCTCGGTAATTTGAATTGAATTGAGTGTCCACCCAAGGTGTACTGAAACTAGTCTTCGTGAAGCTTACACGTAGTTTTCCATGGTCTCCACGTGTCGGAAGTCAATTAGGAACAACCGGAAGTTGGTCCGGGAACGGAAAGGCAGTTGTTGCGCGAGTAGTCCGGTTTCGCGGTAACTCGACCACTAAGCATTGGGGTCACCGTGACCCTAACACGATGTAGATCCAAAGGACGTTTATAATGACTAGGCAGGCGAACACTGATGGCTTTTAGAAGGGAAACGAATGGTAGTTAGTAAGAAAATTTCGTTGTAATTGTTAAGTTGTTTCAGGCTAGGAGGGTAATTTTGTTCCTTTGATTGGTTGGAAGATTACTTTCTTTTATGATTTTCTTTTCTCTTATATAACGTGATTAATTGTCTCAATGACGAGGATCAGAGTAATTTCCTCATTTCAATCATGTAATTCTCGTTATTCTTAAATATAGAGTTAATTATCTTAGAGCAGGGTTCTTCAACTCGATAGGGTGCAAATTATGGTAGATATAACATTTTCTTGAGTAGATATAGCATAAATTGATCCATTTACAAAGATTGATCAAATTTGTTGCACTTAATGCAAATAAAATATCGATTGCAACCGGAAACATGTGTCGAGTTTGTACGTTCTGTTTAAATTGAAATTTCATCGAAAAATTTCATAAAGATAAGGAGATTAAGTGAATTGAAATATAAGTCCCTTTTGTACAGAAATTTCAACCATTCCATCAATATTTATCAAGTTCGATGAATAACTGAATTCATTGTCATGAAATATATTACACAGAATATCGAACAGTGATATTGTTAACATGATTACCATGAAACTTTCCGTCGTTTTCAAAGGTTTCATACGTCGAGAAATAAACGAGTACAAATATTTAAATTTTCAAAAATATGAAATTTTAATGTACGACTGATTTTAAATATTAAATATTGAACGATATATTGGCATTCTGCTGTACCTCATGCATGATAAATAGCAAATAATGTTTAATTGCAAATTTAATTCCAATAAATGATCTTTACACACAGAGGACAGGAATAAATTAAATAATGAATATTAAAATTTTCTATGTATGATTCTTCAATACAAAAATTGAGAAAATATTGAGTGAAGTTTTAATGAACTGACTTTTATAAAGTTTTGTGAAAATAATAATTTAATTCAAATTGGAACGATACCCTTCGGAGAAATCAAATACCAACGAAGAAAACTTTCATATCCGTTTTCCGTGAATATTTCAACGATGTGTGAGATTTACACATGAAAATCTCATGTTTTATTTTTCACGATATTGCTGGTGAAACCTTACCAATAGCAGGAATATTTTCTATCTGTTTATTTAATGTTATTTAGTTACGTGGTTTACACGATTACATTATAGGAAAAATTACGTAATGAAACGTAGAAGAACTTCTTGTTTATGATTTTATAATAATTACGAGGAATTCTGTTCAATTTCTATAATTTTATAAAATTATTCATCTGTAAATGTAAAATATAATTTCCGGGGATATGGAAGATATGAAACTTCCTTCTTTAATTTGTAATTCTGCAAACTGTTATACACTCGAATCATTTTGAATAAGTTATATTTTAATAAAACCAAAGTTATATTGGATTAGCAAACGTTTCTATCTCTTCGATGAAATGAATATTTTACAGAATTTCAAATTATCTGATTCTACAATTCTACAATGTCAAAATTTGATAATTCCAGAAATTCAAAAGTTCAAATTTACCCAAATTTCCAGAATTTGAAAATTCCAAAATTTTTAAAGGGCCTGGCCCACCCTCAAAAATGTTCCTAGATACGCGAATGTGGATCACTGCTTCAGTAGCAATATTCATTGTCAATGGACTTGAACGTACCTACATACTCGTGACTAAAGCGAGTCCTGTAAATCGATTGAATAGCTGAGATTTGCCTATTGTGAAAATGGACTAGCTCGAGTATGAACGCGTGTATTCGTATATAGCATTCGATGAACAATACGATTGGGAATCTCGATACTAAGCGGGGAACAAGCGAAACCGCGTCGATGTTCGAGCGATGAAATTGAAGGTAATCTGTTTACTGTACCCTGTACCAAAGCATGAGATCCTGACCACAAAAATATCGGCACAATTTCATGCTAGATCTAATTACTGGATGAAATAAGAGGTCCATTAAGCGGAATTGCCCTATCGATGAAGCGATCCACGTTCATGAATGTGTTTTGCATTCACCGGAACACTGATGACGTTGTCTAATGTTTTATAATTGAATCGATTAGATAACGATGTTTCGAGCTCATATAAAGTAGACCACATAATGTAGGAATTACCAACTAGGTTGTTTATAGATATATGCATAAAAAAGTAGAATATTATTTTGTTTTCTGGAAAAATTGAATTTAACAATTTTTCAAAATATTAATATAATTGATCATTGTATCGTTGATGTTCATTGGTGTACCTTGGACCTTATTTTGGGATAGACCAGGTTTCTTAGAAATTTTTAATTTAGGATTTTGTAATATTTAGAATCTAGAACTTTGAAATTTTGGAATCTAGAAAGTTCGAAATTTGAGATTCTGGAACTCTAGAGTTTTGGAATTCCGAAATTCTGAAGTTTAGAAATTCTGGAAGTTTGGAATGTTACAATTTTAGAATAGTGGACAGTACAGTGTATTACTGGTAATGTATATACACATAAAGTTACTCATTATCAATATATTAATCCTTACAATATATTGAAATAGTTGAAGTATACTTTATTCCACATAATTGCTACATCAACGATGACATTATGCGCTATTCCAATACTGTTAAACTTTGATATCCATGGTGTAGGTGTAAGCAACTAAGCCGCAGGATAATAAATCTGTTCCACGCAGCTTTATTATACTATGTGTCGTCGGTTGCGAAACCTATTAGAGCAATTTTCTATCAGCACGAACACTGGTGCTTACGGTTCGTCGCTGTATCAGCAGGAGGATACGCGCCTGTGCGTTTAGCGATTGCCTGAGAGAAACTCAATAAACGTTTAATGGCAGTTCCGCGACAGCTTCGTGGAATACTTAAACCGTTTTCCATTTATGCAAACGACTTTTTTTTCGACTTTCGTAAAATATCCAGGAAAACGACTATTTCATTAGGGAAATTAATCTTTGGCCTACTATTAATTGCCCCGATGCTTCGGTAATTCTATTACGGTAAAAGGGTTAATCAAGTGTAAGGTGTATGAAGGTAAATTGATTTATCCACTTTTACTGGGATATTTGTAAAGTGAACAAAACCAGAGACTGAGTTAGTTAAAACAGTAGAAACGAGATTTTAATTACTTTGAATAAAAATAGACTTTGTTTTCGAGTTGATACTTTCAATTCATTTAAACAGAATAATATAATGATCTAGATGTAGATATTTATTTAATTCTATAATGAATTGAAAATATTGTTCATAAAAAAATAAACATGAATTTTTATTTTATTTTCCTGTAATAATTTGGAAAATCAAATTTATATACATATGTGTATATTTCAATTTACATTTCCACTATTATTTTAAACAAAGCAGTTATTGTCAGTCATTTATTCTTCCGGAATATGGCGTAGAATTTCTGAATGAACATTCCCAGGAAAGACCACAGGAATGGTCAGTGATGAATGCTGAGTTGGAAGTTTTTTCCTATTACCGTGTGCGTAATTCTGAAAAAAAAATGTAGGTCACAGAATTTCCGGAATTTTCAGCAGCGTTCATTGTTTCGTATGTTATACACGAGATACTTTGGTGTCTTATATCTCGGAAACGAATTGAGATAGCAGCTTGAAACAAATGTATTCGTAAGAGAACACTTCGTTCTGTATTCTGAGAGGGATATGGCTAATATTGTGCAATCGTGCATGCTTGCAATTTTTATTCAAATTAAAAAGTACATCTACCAGAACATATTAAGGGAAATTTTGAGAATTACAATTAAATTGTAATACGGTTTAAGAAAACTTCTGGATTTAGAATTACGAGCAGATTTAACGGTTGAACTTTACTTTGAGGCACACAAAGCTATTGATTTAATATCATATTTGCATATACCATTATTCACATCTCAACAACATAAATAAATTTCAATGATATTTTCGTTATTAAATAGTCGATGATGCATTAATCATCCGTCGCGCATATCGTGAATATTAATTGCATAGTGCCGTTGATGAAAGTTGTACTGAAAGCAAGCCGAGTTAGAAGTTGAAATTGGATTCTGAAGACAGAACGTCGTAAACTTTTGAAGCCTGAACATCGCAATGGAAACCGTAACGTCATTAAAGCTAGAACTTCTGAATTTTGAATCGGGTAATGACTCTTACTCTGCTTCCTTGCGGGATGATGTTAGTTAAATTATATCTTCTGATACGTTTACAACGTTGTTGATAAAGAACATTAAAAGTATTTAACGTAATTCAAAGAGATTCATAGAATAAATATATCATCAAGTTTTTGTATTTTATTAAACAATTGGGTACTTTGAAATTATTATATATTTTTAAAACATGCTATTATTATAATGAAACATTTTAATTATTATAATGAAACACGTACATATAAATATGATTTTCATTTTTGTCTCTCTCTGCTGTTTGATTATACTTTTAATATTTTTTACCCGGTTTCGTTAGTTTTCAATGGAACAATGTGCCAGTTTGTTCGTTTACATTTTCCATAAAACAAACCCTGAGGGTTGTAATACGAGGTCGGGAAGTTTTGTCACGTAGAAATGGAGCCACGAGTTTTCCGCAACCGATTTTCATGCTTTCCCAGCGTGAAAACGTTGGCCACGTGTTATGCGTGAACGCGTGCAAACACACCGGGCTAAATAGATTTATCGTGACAGAGTTTGCAGACGTGGTTATGCATACGCAAAATTGCCGTTTATGAAATTCTGATTACCTCAGGGACCTAGTAGAGATTTGCAAAAGCTCACGAGAGGATTTGACTTTCATGTGACATTTTAGGATGGACCATTGGGACGGAAGATTGTTTGTAATCATTTTATAGAGCTTTTAGTTCGTTTCCATGTTTCACTTAGAACAGATATAATTGAATATCGTGATGTTTATATCAGAAAGTTAATATACACTTCATGTATATGATTAACATGAAAGTTAACTACAGAAATAGCATTATATTTTAATTAAAGACAAAAGAATCATCATATTTCTCTTTGAATATGAACAAAGGTCTTATTATCTTGAAATTTCTATTCATAGCTACACGAAAATCCGTCTTACTCTTTCTTTCTCTTCATAAAACTAATTGAAGACAGTACTTCAGCATTCAAATCACTCTGAAGAAAAGTTCTTCCTTTAACAAGGGAACAGAAATAAGAATCTTGTGATGTTAAACGAACTAATCCTTTCAATACTTCCGCCTATAAACGAACCCACGTATATTAGAGAATTGTTAGAGCCTCACGAGAAACTGCTGGAACGACCACAAAGTCGTCGAAAGTTAATCAAAGGGACGCAGGATATAGCGACCCTTTCGTACATTTGGGTCCCTTCAAAGTACCAAACTCGCAATAAACATCTAACGGAAACGACCGTCGAAGCGGAAACATTCTCTCAGCCTTTATTCACATTTTGGTCAACGAGTTCCTCGAACGATGTCGACGGGAAATAACAAGGCTTATAAATTATTTGGGACCACTTTTCTTCGAGACAATCAACGAAAGTGATGTCTGAAACAATGAAACGAGTTCATTCGTTACGTCTAACTACCTTTTTCCGGTAAAAATTCAGGAAAAAAAATTAAGCATTACTTATGCTACTTTTTTGAAAATTTATATTTCTTATGTTTAATATTTTCAAATGCAGCAGAAAGTATTTGCATGCTTAAATTAAACTCACTAAAAATCCTTCACTTCATTATTCCAAATATTATTTAAAATATTTATAGCTCAGTTATCCTGATTTTTATTCTAATATCATGCACAAAGTTAAAAAATAAATCCAATTCCCAAATGTCCAGTAAAACCATATAACACATCTTCAACAGACAGAGAGAAAAATCAAATTTCACTGCAAAACTTTGTCAGATTTTGAATACATAATACATCCATCAATTCGAGAAGTAGAAATATGATACCCAAAAACTTCTAAAACTGTCCTAACAGGCTTATTGAAATATCAGCAACAAAATAAGCAACACGAAATCGATGTGTCCCCCATTGAAGGAGCTTTTTGGTATTCACCAGGGAAACATCTCGAGGGAGTGCTCACCCTGAAACCATTAAGGGGATGCTGGGTCAGCCACGAGCATTCTAAAGGCGAACCCTCAAAGTAGACGAATAAAATGTTCTCAATTTTAAACAGAACGAATTGGATGATTCTCGTTCAGATTTAATAATATTCTCAATGTTGAATTTCAACATTCATCGGTTCCTTAAGACCTTTTATCGAGCTTGAAGTTATTGAATAGGTGAATAAGAATAACCTTGAACTTTCAGCCTTTGCACCTTAGCAAGATGTTCATGGAATTTCGTGAATATCTCGTCAACAAGTGTTTCAATCTTAAAGTTTGTTTTGAGCTAGGTTTCCTTCTCGTAAGAAAAGAACAAAATGAAATGTTGTAGTGGAAGAATCGCGTGCAGGTGTATGACAAAATGTTACCTCTCTAGGAAACAGGAAATTTTGTCTATTTTCAAGATAGTCTACAATTGAATGAATAAATTTATAACTAAATTTTTCGTTAATTAAAAATTGTATGATTTTCTTTTATTTAATTTTGGAAATTATTTACATAAGCTGTAATTTCAGAAAGTGCAGCATAAAACTTGAAACTAAAGATTTCCCATTGTTTTTTTGAATTAATGTATTTTTAAAAGAACCTTAATATCCTCCATTTAAATAAAAACGTATTAAGATTATAAAATGAGATTTGAAAGTTTTGTAGAAGCAAATCCATCTTCTTGAATCGTTTCATAAAAATAAAACGATACATGGAGGAAGAATAAGAGAAAGAAATTGTACTTAGCACCTGGCTTGGCTCGAAGGAACGAAATAAATTGAGAACAGTCTGAAAAACAAGAGAGCTTCTACGGATCTCCTTTCAGCTACATTCAATAATTAGAAAAACTTTTTCAATTGCGTCTCGATTGAATGGAATCCCGATTCCCAGGCGAGATTACATTCTATGGAAGAATTCGCAAATAATGATTTCCTTAGCTAAAGAATTGCAAACCATGAACATGATGCAAGCCATTTACAGATTATAATTAACTGCTAATTAAAACGATCTTTAAAATTCATTATAGTACATTAAAGAATTATTTTTCAATGTATGAAAGTGAACCATTCAAAAATTGGATTGCCTAATTTTATTCAAAGCTTTCTGTTATGAATTTCGTAAATTTGGGTCACAATTGATCCAGCATTCACCATTCGAGAGTTAATAAAGAAAACTTTGAACGATACTTGCAAAATAATGATTGCTAAAAAAGTCTATGTTTATGATCCAACGGGGTAGCAAGTATCCGGAAGATGGTGAGCGATGCTGCGACCACATGTGTTATCTCCATTATCTCGATTGATGTCCGATCAGTTGATCAATGGCTATGCGAGCATAATAATGTAGGCCGCGTTATTGGTACACAATACAGGGTTCACGTATGTACATAATGTATGATGTACGTTAGCAGTACGTGGCGGAGTAAGCCACCGTATTTACCTCCATTGACACTCGCATTAGTTGGCCGGCCTCTCTTTGACCAGGCTCTGATAACGAACTTCCGTGGAGTAAATTTACACGGTCAGAGGATGAAGCGTGCAACAGCCTCGCAAGTTGGCAGATTGTTTGCCGCGATCCATTTATCAAGTTGCAAGGCTTTGCAACAAAATATTAAATTCTCTTGTAAATTAGTAGATACTGAAACTCCGATAAGCGGACTCAGTTGATGGCAAAACTTTAAGGTATACAAAATTGTTGACTTTTTTATATATACACAGAGTGTTTCGGATTGGGTAGTAAAATCTGACAGGGGTTGATTCTATAAGCAAAATTAAGTCGATAAAAACAAGAAAGCTCAAACTCGTATTCGATGAAAAACATTTAAAAATACAAGTTTGAACTTTAGAAATACATCCCTTCCAAAGCTTTGTGAAGCGAGTGTTTTTTAGAGATGCGTGTAGATGGTATTTGTTTTGACAGAATAAATCGAATGTCTTTATTTAAATATGCTTTGCACATATTAGTTAGTTTTTTGACACCATTTTGTTCCTTCTCTGCGTGGACCAAGTAGAATTTAAATTGAAGTCAATATGGCGTCAAACTAAAATTAAAACTTGTATTTTTGAATTTTTGTCATAGAATATCATTAGAACACTTGTGCATTCCAAAATAATTTTCTTCATTGTTTGTTTCAATTAAACTATGATCATGAATGGAACGTTCGTAACCGAGACAGGAAGTCATTTAACCGTACTAACAACTTGCTAACGAGTCTTTTGCTAGGATGCAATCTTACCTAATCGTCAAGTCGAACGATCGTACGTAAAGTTTCAGTATTCGAGAAGTTATTTAAAGCGAGTGAGCTACGGTTAATTACTCGGTGTGTTTCGTTACGACATAATTAATTAGAAATTTCCTGGACAAAAGCACCTAGTTATAGCAAATACAATATTCGATGAATTGTAAAATTGATTTATGCAAAATTCAATTTCGTTCCCCTCTAGCTGTTGCAGGTTTTGCGTGCATTGTGAAATATGAATTTTCTCTTGTTTCTCTTCCTTTTTTAAAGATAAACGCTGTGCATAAATGTTCATCGCGAATAATGTACCTATTGCATAATTTTATACTACTGCACCTTATATACTACTGTGATAGTAATTTATTACATATTGCAGTTTTTATCTACTTTGCTAGTCGTTGTTTGTACCACGAGCTGTTAGTGTTTAAATTTGCGATCAATCAAAATAATTTTTTATTGCTGCAACGGCAAAATACTATCGCCCTTTCGTGAATAGAATGGATAGCTCGATTTGAAGCGAAGTGAGTTATATTTGAATAATGCATAGTGATGCATCGACTGTTACACAAAAGCTGTTGAGAACACGGATGAGATAAGGATGCACGGATAATGGCAAAGTTTCTCAAATTACTAGCCACGAAATTGAACCGAAACTCGATCGGGCTTTTCCCATTTCAGAAGTTAACAATATCCACGAAGCAACATTCGCTCAAATGTACTGTGAAGAGAAAAATTCTATGATCTTTAATATTTAAAATGTGATGAAACACAAAGAAAGTTGTTCTGTTTTCTGTAAGAAGGGTTTAGTATTATTTTCTTATTTTATATTTCACTTTTGATTTATCAAATCAAGATTTATCTTGACATTTTCACAGTAAACGTTTATTTAAATTAGTACTGAACAACCATCCATTGTAGCAACATTATATTCAACATTTTCCAGGAATACCAAGCTTCGAATTACTTCTAATGAAAAAGCACCATTATAACTTTGTTAATGATACAATGTAGAGTGGATTTTCAGCTGTGAATGAGTTTCTGATTACAAGTTCTCGTGCAACCGGAATCTTGAAAGAACAAAGCTGGAAATTCACTAATTTTCGACTTTGCTGGTAATAAAAAATTATAATTATTTTGCTGCTGGGTTATGATATCAAGAATATAACAATAAAATACGATAATTAGGTGAGCATTATTAAGAACAATTACGAAATTTAAATTTCCACAATTTCCATTCTTATTACATGTATGCATACACGTATAAAGAAAAATTTCCATTTACCTAAAATTACATCTCAATATTTCTCACAGAATTTTTTTTACATTTTTTTATTAGATTTGTTATATTGTATACCCCTTAATAGTTGCAATTTAATGATTTCTTCTCATTGTAATTATTCTACATAAATCTGCTCAATACAAAAATTTATCTTAAAAAATTTCAAAAGTAAATTCATAAAACCCTCACTGTGTTTACAGTCAAGAAAGCTATTAATAGTTAAACGATTAAAGAAATAGTAGACCCTCGATTCGAATAATTAATAGGGACGTTTCTTGACATAATTACTACCGGAACAGTTCCCAGAAGGAACGATTTACCGTACGGAAATAACAAACCAAGGAAGAAGTCATCGCATGCAGTAATCTCTTAAATTAATGCCATCTCGTCGCTGTAAGCGAACGAAACGAAAGTTCACCTTGCTGGTTTACTTTGAAAGCACGCTGTGGTATTAATAACTAGCGAGTTTCTAACACGATGCTTCACTGGGAGCAAAGTTACTCTTCGAAGGTCTTCTTCCTTATTGCATATCTTCCTATCCATGATATCTCTATGTCGTCTTTCTTTTTCCCCATTCGTTGAAACCACTCTCTTTTCGCGGCCCTGATTAAGAACGCGACTCGTATTCGTTGCGAGTTGTATCAAGCTTTTGAACATCCCTTCGACAGACTTCTGAGAGCCTCGCGTGTATTCTACTACTTGCAAGGAACTCGAGGACACCGAAGAGTCGTTTGAAGTAAGATCAAATGCGGAAAATTCACTTCCGGTCGGGATATAAGGTGAAGAATGCTTCTCTTGAGGACGTGTAAGAAAGCTTTGAGACTCTTGCGAAGAAGAGGATTCGGATTCAATAGTGGGATTCTTCGGAGACACTGATCTATAAATAGGTTCAGCAACGTGTAAATTGGGTTTAATATTAGATGCACTTGGAGATTCTAAAGGATTGCAGAATAATGTCATGTAGAGTGTACACTAAAATGTATTATAAATTGTCACTGTATCAGTGATTCATGATTCAAAGTGGAAAATGACACCCTTAAACTTAATAAAAGAAAAGGTATTTGCTCCATAAAGGTAGGTCACCAATCTCTCACCATTTTAATTCTGAAAATATTCTAAAAATTGCGATCAAGTCAAATTTGGAAGATCATGATAAAGAGATCATTCCTCTGTGAAAACTTTGCTTTCAGCAGCTTCTTCTTTCAACGATTCTTCTTTAACAATCAGAATTTAAACGGCCATGTTTTCGAGGAACTATGTGTTTTTTCTTCTGAACTTTTTTGTTATTGATCGAAAAAGGAACATGTATTCGAAAAAATTCTCGAGTGCTTTGGCTTTCTGTGAACTGAACGAACAAACGGCTTTCAGTGAAGCTGCACATTGTTGGCTCCGTTCTGTTCTTTTTTTGGCTCGTGAAATAATAATCGAGGGCAGGAACGCGAAAGGCATAAAATGATCCGATGACTGTTCGTTGCTGTCTTTTTTCCTGCATCTCCTCTTTGTTCTGTATTGTAACGAGAACAATGGTTCACGGTGTTTATCTCTGATTTTCGATGCGTGCTCGTGCGCGCAAACCGGAAACTCGGTGATTAAACCGCAGTTCGATGTGGAATGGTCTGAACCGATGTGACCATTCTGAAACGTGGAATGAACTAAAATACTTCTTCTTTTTTTGTGAAAAAAAAGAGCTTCGTGATTTGAAAATTTCGTGTGGTAAAAAGTAATTCCATACTATTCTTTTGTATTACGGTGATGAGAAGATTTTACGTTTGGTTTATTTTTTACGAGGGACTTTGAGATTTTATGAGATAAAATTGCAGCGCATTTGCTTTACAATATTTTGGATTATTCAGGATTTTATGTATTTGGTTTATTTTTTGAAATATTGCAAATATTTCTAAAAATATACAATATTCCATAAATTTAATAAAGGAAATTATTGTACGAAATAATTGACCTCGATATGCATTGTTTCGAAAATTAATTAATATACTAATTGAGATCCCAATTATTTCCTATTTTATTTGATGGGTAAATAACTGAACTGTGCATGCAAAAGTTGAAATTAATTAAATTTATTTTTCCTAAAATCAGTGTTCAATTTTAATTACCTACAGCTGTTAAACTTTCAACCTGAGAAAATTGAAACCTGAGACTTGAAATTATGATGTTATTTCAACCTTTGACCTTTTATTCCAATTTTCCAACGTGATTGCTCCCATCGCGATTAAACGATGAAATAATTCAAACGTTTATATTTACCATAAATTTGTTCGTTGTAAAACGTCAGGGAACAACATACCTTCCAAACAATAAATTCCGACCTTTCTCTGCTGGAATACTTTTTTTTACGTCGACAAAACTGGGATTCTTCGATTCGAAAATAACCATATTTCACGAAACGTGGCGTAAACTCGACCAGTTATATTTCGAAAAAAAAAATACACACACACAATTCATGAAAGTCAAAACTGGAAAAATATTGCGATAGGATTTGTCAAATCACGTTTTATATTCTCGAACAATGTCGCGTTTGTTTCAGATTGAAATATTTATCGCCGTGTTAGTTTTCATCTCGTGGAAATCTACTGTTTTCAAGTTCATCTCTTTTGCCAGAATATCAATGTTCAACAGCAATTTTCATTACTTCCGTTTGTTATTTGTAGAGCATTTCCATTTATCCATGTCGTAACCTTTATTACGATGTTGTCCATGATTAAAATGTTGTACTTAACAGAATATGCTTTAGTATATCAATACAAAAGTTTGTTTGTCTATATCAACAGGACAACAGAGAATATCTGAATCAATGCTTCTTATCCGAAGCAGTAAAAATAGGAAAGTGATGGAAAAAGTTCAACTCATATTTTTCCTCAGATCCATGAAAAGCTTCCGGGCCATCAGATATAAAAATCCATTAACCTTCCTTCCAAATATCGATTCGATACAAAGTAAAATGTGCTACGCTGTTCCGGCAATGTTTGATATTCTAACCGATATATGATATGAAAAATTTCAACAAACAGCCCTATTCAAATTTGAACTCTTATCCTAGACATCCTTTCACATTTTGTTTCATTTTGTAAGTGGTAGTACAATTGGAAAGATAGGAATTTTAAAAGTGAATCGAAAATGTATAATAAAATCAAATAAAATTCTGATTATTATTAAAATAATATATTTCCTTACATACAAAACTATTAAATATTAAAATGAGAATGATACCTTTCAGAATCCTACTTCTGAAAATATTAATATTAAGATTAATTTAGAAAAAGTGACAAATTCTGAATTACGTGTTAAACACTATAAAATTTAATACAAAGGTAAGCTAAATATTGAGCAACCTTGTCCCAACTGGATGTTTACACGCCAGTAATGGGGTTTCTTCCCTGACATGGCCATTTCTCTTGGGGGATGCTTAGCTTCCTCAGCACTGTACAACAAAAAACTACATTTTTCAATGTCTCGTTGATGTAGCACGTGCAAGAGTTAGTAACATCGTCAGTCATCCATGGGATCGAATTCACTTTCCTTGTACTTATTTTCTCACGTTCTTTTGATCAATTTATACCGTTTTAGTAGGAGCTTTTTCATTTCACAGCGACGTTTTCATTTTTCTCCAGTACGGATACAGGAAACTAGCCACTATCACCTGATGAAATTTGATTTTCGCGACAGTGACGTACGTTCAGATTGTTTGATAACCGGACGACTCGTTTCACACAGAATATTGCCTCGAATTGAAATTCGATGTTCGATGCTTTTCAACGAAATCTCGCTCTCGTTTCTGGTCAGACAAGTTGGATGGATTTTTCTTGTGATTTTATTGCGAAAACCGTTTCGTGGAAGCAATTATACTTCAATCGTAATAGAGGTTTTTACGTGTCAGCTCTGAGAAAGTGGATTTTAGGTATTTGAAAGAGTAAGTGTACCGAGAATGGTACTTTTTTCTAGTGGATGATTGACTGGAAGATTATGAGAGATGGGAAAAACAATTATTGAGTGTAATTTTAATTACTTATTGTTAGAGCAGATGCTTCAAAGAAGGAGAATTCAAGGATGAAAGATAATTGGATCCTGGTATAATTAGTTAAATATGTAGTATGTTATGGGTCATCAGATAATAAGGATTATAAGTACTGACTTATAAATGAGAAACTTGATTAAAGATTAATTAATTTTATTGTGAGATATTGAACAATGAAGCTTCTTTCGTACGTCCAATTAAATTTCATTATCTTCTTTATTAAATTGTGAGAATAATTACCGATAAATTCATTGTATTATTATCAATTTACTTTCTACTATTATTGCAATTTATTTTAGATAGGTACAATATTATTATACATACATGTAATGGCACTTGGATCTAATTACATATGTAGTTCACGGTTCCCAGCTTATTATTTTAAAATAATATATTTTTCATACAAACTTCAATTGCAATACAATAAAATAAATAAAAATTTGATCTTGGATCCATTGAAACAATGGCTGCAGATGTCATAAGACTGTTCTTCAACAAATTCTTCTAAATACTCTAACAAAGACCCTACCACTTTCTACACGAACGCAATAAAATCGGGATTCCAAGCGACTCCGCTGCTATTTTTCATCGTTCCTCATCATCTGCTTCGTCCACGATAAATAATTCTCGAAGCGTATTCCGCGAGCGTCTCGCGACACTTTCATTTGCTTCGTCCCCTTTCCTTTCTGCTCACCCTTCTTTTCTTCTTTCATCTACGAACATAAATTCTTTCACTGGAACAAAGAGACTCAGGGAATTTTTTCCCGGTCTTTGCTCTTTCATTTTCGTCAATGTTTGTCCACAACTGCTAGTTTGCAGTTCCCCATGTGATCCCCATGGGGATATATTGTTGAATTTTATATAGTTCACGAATATTCTCCGAACACAAACTATTTGCTCTTCCCTTTTTGTTGAAGTTTCAATGAAAGGACGTTCTCACGTTGTATGGGAGAGGCAATTTGAAAAGAATCTTCGAAAAAAGTAGCTTTAAGGTAGTGTGCGATCGATGATGGAGAAGATATAGGCGAATTTAGGGTGATTGATTTCTATGGAGGATGAAGCACTTGGAGATGATCCCATTGAATTTATCGTCGACCCTTTTTTGGATGATAATGCATTATCTATTCGCAGATAAGCAGAGCGTATCAATAAATTACAAGTGTATTCAATTTGAACGTGAAAAAGAATTTGTGGGCAATTGGTGATTTATTTAATTTTTCAATTACATGACATCTTACATTATTAACATAATATTAATGCTTTCTGAAAGCATTTCTCTCCTTTTTTATCTTTTAATTCTTGAATGACACATCGCAGACACGTTTTGTAATTCTGTTGTCAGATTTCAACATCATCAACTTGAATAAACTTGTACAGTGAATGACGTTCGTGGAATTGCGTCAGGATGTTTTCTTTACAAAATCATATTGCATGATAAAAAAAGCTAGTATTTTTATTCTTTGTTGCACTAGCTTTGAACCGGAATAAAATCGAAACAAAAGGTCGAAAAATATTTTCGTTGTCGATTACCAATGAAAATATTACAAAGCTTTGTTTATTCTTTTATCGTTCGTGTAAGCAAATATTCGGTTTTGTTCTTCAAACGGAAAAATATTCTTTCTCTCCAATTAGTTTCTGTGTGTTTCATTAACTGGAAATAAATACAGGAAATACAGAATTATCTTTATTTTTACATAAACAACCACCGATGGTATTATTACAGTGTTTGCAAAATTATAATTCAAGGAGATATTTGTTTCTTCGTTGATTGTAAAATATTTATTAAATTTGAAATTTTTACCAGAATTTTGGCAGAAACATTGGAGACAATGGAATATTACTGTTGTTTTATTTATACAAATATCAGTGTTATTCACAGATCACTGTTAAAATAAGATAATATAAAACCTTTTTAATAATCATTCCTTTGGTTATTCTAAAGTCACTTATCAAGTATAAACAGATCGTAAAAGCATTTCACGATTTCGAAGACGTTTTATTAGGTTCGTCCCTCGGTTTTAAGAGCCACCTGTGGATCACACTGGCTTTGTAAACATGTCGACTGTTGCTTCAAGCTGATCGAGGTATCATAAAACGAGATATCATCACGAGACTTCATGATATAATGGCTGTCAAGTCCATATTTCAATGAAAAAAGAAAAAGAAAAGAAAAACTGACATTTACTGGAATAAAAACTAATTTACATAGATATGTAAATAGATTCATTTGAATGATGATTCTATTTTTTAAACTGAAATTAGCAAAATGATTCCAAGAATAAATAAAAATTCAGAGGTATATCTGCTTAATGTTTATGAACTATCTACGAACAGACTATAATTCCATTTCTGTCGACCATGAAGCAAAGCATCAGAGAAGCTTGACATTTCTCTTAAAAATATCTGGAAACGGCTTTCCTGTTGTCGTTTCGCATTTCATGCCATTCTGCAGATGAGTTTTTACTGGACGAGCGTTTCCAGATTACTTTCGAGGCCAAATGTTATTAAGCGGGTTTAGGTAACGCAGATGCAAACGAGTCTTACGATTTAGCAGAGAGAAACTGTTTTACTGTAACACCCGAGCAAAAGTATCAAATTATTCCGACAAAAGACGCAATCACAGAAACGTTTGCTACATTGGGAAAGAAATTTTCAGCTCCTTGATGCAAACTCAATGTGTTTTTTTTGTTTTTTTTTTGTTTTATCAAACTCGATGTTGTTTTCAAGTTACAATTCAAATTTACAATTCTACGATAATGGTTTGATGCTTCAGTCTAATTGGAAGAGTGCAATTTCTTCTGAAATTTGAATGCAAAATTAATTGTAAAAGTAGACTATAAATATCCACTAAACGTTTACACAGGTCTTTTCTTCAAACTTTAAGCTTTAAATTCATGTGTCATTAGTGTCATTTCGTGATACTTTTATATTATCGAATTATGCTATACTTTCTATGTTTAGAAATCCACCCCTTTATATTTAACAATCTAAAAGTCGTCTAAGTTATAATAAAAATTTTTTTTGATATCCAGAATGATCAAAATTCATAAACACAGAAATGAATTTCGAATAATAGTCACAATGACGACGCGATGATAATTCTGTACATATTACTCCATAAATTCCGTCCTCGCACAGCACGTTGAATAGTTGGCATTTATTCGTCGATTACCATGAAATATAGGAGAATCGGGTTAAAAAATCGTGGTTTAATCATCGCAGTTTATCAATTGATTCACTTTCCCGCACGTGGCTCGGAACGAAGCGTTTATACGCAGTGTCCCATGTTGGTGGAAATTAATGTCGCGTCGGAAAATGTCGAATTTATTGCAATGGTGACAGGTGAATGTTTTGGTGCTCGTTAATACGAACCGCAACACGATGTTTTATTGTACCGCATTATTACGACTCGTGACAATTCCACGTCGAACAGAAAACATTTGTAGTTTATACGAAACGAATGAAACAATAGAAACAGCAGTAATTACGTGAAACGTGGTCTACTTAAACGATTTTAATGACCCTGATATACAGAATGGATTCCCAGGTATTGTTAAGCAGAAATGCAAAGATAAAGTGGATGTCTGACTATACACGCGCTTGAACTACTTAACTCTCAGATAGCGGACCGCCAAGGCAACAGTAATTTAAATTTAATTTTGAAAATGAAAAATAAAATAAAATTGTGCGTACTATTAAGGCTGAACTAATAATATGAAATAACAAATACACTTAGGTGGTATCATAAGTATAATTTCCTATACATGTTATAATTAATATGGTATTTGTTGTATTCAAAATTTTTCACCTCCCAATCAGTCATATTATATTAAATTTATTTTATCAGCAAATGGTAGTTAATATATTTAGCGAAAATGGGAAGATAAAGAAGGTGTCTGACCATATACGTGCTTGAACTACTTAACTGGCACACCGCTAATGCAACAAGAATTTAAATTTTATTTTACACTCCTCTTTATTTTCATTTTCGGAATTTTCTACATTTAACGAGATGATGAATTTTCCCTCTTTTTTTTTTAAATTTTAGACTGTTCTAAATTTGTTTTTGGAATATCTTTTTAAGTTATGAATTTTGCAGATTATGGAGATTTGGGTCACAATTAACGCTGTTATTAAATGCAATAGTGTGAAAATAAATTGCTTCGCATAAATCCACTACTAATATTTAAAAATTAGTTTTTCTCTCGTACATTTATAACAACCCTCAATGATGTGAGGGTGTCGTTTAATATTTTCCAAAAGGGGTAAAAACGGTGTGATTTATATAACCTTAAAAAATTCATTTCCAAGCTTCTCATCAAGGTCGTTGGAACTTTCAAATGAATACGAATTCTGCGAGCATGTAGTTCCTTCCGTCGGAAAACTTTCTGAATTTATGAAAATGCAATGCGAATATAGCAAACATTCTCCGCGACGCTAAATTGCTTGCACTTTTTCTTGAGTTTTTCCTTTCAGTTTTTAAGTACCTTTACTTTCTCGTATTAAACGTCTTCTGTAATATAGCGAAACAAGTATAAATAAATAAACAAATAATTGAATTTTAAATTTTTAGTAAATTAAATTAATCAATTTTTTGAAAAGATAATAATAAAACTGACATTATAAAGTTGGTCGTCTTATAATAATCACTTTAATGAGAAACTAATCACATAATTATGGTAGTGAAGATAAAAATTAAATTTTGATGATTATTTATTTTAATATATTTTTCCAATTGATTCTGTTTGTAATAAATTTCAGAATAGAACTGATGTAAAATGAAACATTAACATATACTATACTTTATGAAATTTTAAAAAATGAATATTTCCTGGGTTGAATCTGAATTCTTTACAAAATGAAGAAAGATCTGAAGTCTCGGACGTATGTATAGGAGAAAAATCCTCGATGCACAAGGATGAAATAAGTTTCAGGAAAGATTCAGTCTTCTATACGTATCATAAATCAGTAGGTCTCGGGTTCTGGTTAAAAATAGTACCAGGGACAAGACAAAAGACAGCTCTTGGCTCGACAACGATGAATAAGAGAAGTTTCAAAGTACATCGGAGACAATGGAACGCACAAAACATTGAACCGAGTTGAATTGGCTCTAGGAAGTTTGAATTTACTTCGTTAGTTTAACCCGTTGCATTAAGACTTTTTTTCACTGCTCCAATACTTTAAGGTTCACTGCTTGGATATTGAAGTAGACAAAGAGAAATGAAAAAAAAATTTACATAAAGTTTACTTCAATTTTTCATTGTTAGAATTTCAAACATTACAAAAGAAACTTTCTTATCCTTTTTTTACCAAAGCGTACAAACTTTATTCATTAGAAATGAAATTTATTTATTAAATCAACTTATATAAAATTATGTTTCATTTATTTAAATAAAACTTGTGTTATAAATAGTATAAAAATTAATATAAATAAAAAATTTCAAATTTAATATATAACTTTAAATGAGTGAACTAAAGGAAGTAAAGTAATACAATTTATAAAAGAATACTTTGACAAATTTTAATTTTGCTTCTTCTTCTTCTTATACTTAATTTATATTTTGTAGTAAATTTAATATAAGGTATGAATTTCTATATTTCTTCCAAAAAAAGTCAGGTCCTGTTCACTTGATTAAACTTCCAATGAATTAAAATTTTGTGGAGTAAACCTGTTTTTAATTCGGGTAATCAATGAAGTCACTTTAAAAAATTATTTCAAGCCTTCCCTTGAAGCTCATACATGATAAATAATTTTTTCGAAACTCGATTCAGAGCTGTTCAAAATTCCCTTTAAACAACTTCGCTCGTTTGATCGTTAAGCATCATGAAACTTTCTAAACGTAAAGTTCCCAGTGACGTTTAATTTCCAAATGTATTCCAGGGTGTCTAAAAGTTCCGAAAGCTGCACCACCTGTCTCCCTACTACGTCAATTATTATTATCTTCTGTTAGCTTCTCCTGTATCCACCCTCGTTAATGACCGATCAAATTAACATACGAATGGATTTAAAATTGGCTGACTCAGAAGAGTAGGGTCCACATGGAAACTGGTTATATTCAAGGGGATGATTTTATATTCTGAGAAACGATTATCGCTAAATCCTTGTGGTTCCTTGTTAAAGTAATTCTATGTCATTAATTTGGTTAGTTTATTGGAAATATATCTTCAAAATGATAGATAACATCTTCAGTTTTGCCATTATTATTACCACCAAAGACTGATACTTCGAAGAAATTAATTTTGTACTTAACTTATTACCCTTGATTTTATTATTTATTATTATTGCCACTAAAGAATGAATATCTCAGTATTTATTAGATTTGTTAAATTTTTTAGAAATTATTATAAAACAATGATGAAAATTCATATTGGCAACCTAATGTATTTATGTCAATATTTAATTGCTAAACAAAATTATTAAAGCAAATGTTAATGTTGTTCTAGTTTTCAAAAACGATCGGGTATATCCGTTTCAGGCAAGCACAAATAATGGATATTGTAGAACGGAAATGGGGAAACTCGTGATGTTTGAAACCGTTTGTTCTGATTGGAGTGTGTTTGTAATGGACGAGAACCGATAACGTTAACCGGTGTATTTTATGTTTATTCGAATTTTGTATTTAGATTGTCGATATGTGATATTAGATGTTGATGTTCATAAAATGGTTTTGCGTTTGATGATTGAATATCACGAGTGTGTTTTGAGAGTAAATACACGTGCTTTATGTCTGCCATTTCGGTAGAATTTATGATATAGTTGAAAACGAGGTGATTTCTAGGCCAAAGATAAATATGATTAATGAAATGTGCAGGATATCATTAATGAAATCTGCAATTAAGAGCAAAGAATATTCATTTAATAAAAATTGTTTAACGTCTAGATTGATAGATCTTGTAAGGTCATCTCGAATTCAATTTTAATTTGATAAATATTAAATTTAAATATTTTTCATATTTTTAAGCACTGCTTACTAGTTAACAAAATTTTTGAAATTATTAGAAATTAATGCTTGATTTTGGAATACAAAATATACGTCTTGCTCTCTTCAGGGAAATTTCAAATATTTAATTTATACAAAATAAAAGTATTTGCTGTCATAAAAATTCTCATTTTATTATTAATAAATTATGTATTCAAAATCCATACAAATAACATATGGAAAATATTATTCTTCATTTTGCCATTATCAGCTCATTAATAACATTTAATTGCAATCTGCTTACATACATAAATTTGTTATATTTTTCCAAAGGAAAAAACAAAAAAGATACTTAACTCTCATAAAAAAAGCTGGAAACGAACGATTCCCTTTAAGCTAACTCTTCGAATCGAGCCTCCTTCGTTGTTTGAATTCTTCATTCACTCTCTTCTCTTCGAGTTCATCAACAAAACGTTCATCGAAAAAAAAAAAACTGTCTGAAAGATGGACCTTTAATCGTTTCCATTCAATTTCGCAAACACTTGCGGTTTCCACTCGACTCGTGCCAACTGCTTTCGTCTTTAAATCGTCCAACGGAGGTTGAACATTTTCAAATGGAAGCATTCTTGCTCGAGGGCCGTTAAACTTCGTTAAACGGCAGCTCGTCAGGTTAATTAAAGCACAAAGAAAGAATGAAAGCGTGGAACAGAGAAACAATATAGAAGAAAGTCTCTGAAAGAGGTGCTTTTTAGAAAAATGGAGTAAAATTGTTTCTTTTGCGACCGAATCAACTGCTGCGACTGATGGCGATTTTCAGGCTGCTACATCATCGAAAATTCTCTCCATTTCGAGTACACTACCCTCAATTTAGGTTTCGGGGTGCCGTGATGGAAGAAAACATTGTGTGTGTGTGTATCTTTTGCAGGTCGGCCAGGCCCTTGCCATGCGATGTCGTTGCAGAACCCCAGACTTCGACATTACAGGTCGACTAAAACAGATCAGATTCTATTTGCCTTATTCTGAGAACAGTTTTTGAGAGTTTTTTATTATGCGTTGAATACTATGAGGACAGGCACGCGACACTATACTTCTATTTCTCTTCAATCTCTTTCTTGCTTTTCCATTCTATCTATAGTTTTTCTTCTTTTAGTATTTTAATAATTCTGTACAGGATGTGGTATGAACAGAAATAGGGTAATTATTTGCATGAAAGTAGGTTGAAAATGTAGGAAATTTTGTTTTCTTTCTTTCTTTCTTTACTTTTTTCCTTTTCTCTGAAAAGAATTATTGTAGTTTGGTTTGGGTCACATCTAATTACATATATAATTAATAATTTCCTGTTTAAAAATAATCTCTGAAAATATCTTCCACATTTCCAACCTGCTTCTCCACAAGGAATCACCCTATTCCTAACATAATAATTTTATCACACCCTGTGTACATCGTTTTAATACAGGAATATTCCTGTATATACAGGGTGGTTTACAAAACGTCAATAAATCATACCACTTTTCTAATTGCAATTAAAAAGAAACAGATGAAAGAGACGAGTGGTTCAAAGCAAACTACATTTTTTTTTTTTTAATGCAACGAAGCACGTGTATCTTGCAGTGGCGCTGCTTTGAACTACTCATTTCCTTTCTTATAATTGCAATCGGAAAAGAGGTACGATTTGTATGAATTTCATCTACCACTCTGTATATCGTAGAACGTGATATCTCGCTGCATCCACGCTTCTGTAACTCTGATTTCGCGAATTCTCTGTAGCCAGACTTGTGTCGCTGTGCCTCTAGTATATCACAGATATACATTGTGCGGAACGTTGCTCCATTTACCGATCGTTTACTATCGTTTCTCGTCACACCCACGCACCATGTGGGTGTGTGGGTGGGCGTAGAGAAGCGTGGTTTCGAGAACGCGGCATCAGGAGCTTGCGAATTTACACGCTCCTACTACGTCTGGTATCCGCTTCCGCTTACCACTTGTCCTAACTTGTGACGCGATTCGTAGAAGTACACGCTGTCGATCGGTAGTGTCGATTGTGCGGGAAGTTGATGAAAATCCGATGCATCCTTTCGCGATCGAACTGAAGTAAAGTATTCGAGGAGATGTGTATATATAGGGTGTTCCGTTTCCATTTTATCAGAACATCAATTCAGTAACTAAATATTTGGAAAATTGTTCAGCTTTGTTTTAGAAACTGAATATTTAACAAAATCTAAATGAAGGAAATAAATTCTTTTTACAGAATTTTTCCTGTTAAAGTGGTTAAAAATTAAGTGTTTTGTTACTAAATTTGCTAATTCATTTATCTCTTATGATTGTTAATTTTTTTCATTTATTTTTTAGAATAATCAATGGTTTTAAAGATCATCTCTCTCAGAAAGGTTGAACTAGCACACTATGTAATTCTATAAAAAATATTTAACTATTTAACTATTCTATAAAATCATTCGAACAAACATCAGCTTCCCGTGCAACCTAAAAGTAGCAACTTAAGCGCAGTAGTTAGCTAGAAAGTGAACTAAATGAAGCTTCCGAACATCGTAAGTTATTTCTTTTTTCACATAAGGTACAATTTGCAACTGGCCAAGCATGAAAAAAAAAAATTATTGTAGAAATTCAACGTAGAAGGTAGCCAAGAAACCACGACTTCGATCGAGTGTGTGTTTGACTTTTGGAGTGTTCTGTTGGCATGGCCTCGAATTCACCTAACTTAATCGTTCACACCTTGCACCCGTTATTTACCTTGAGTCACACAGTCTGTTTATCAATTAGCCGATGACAGATCGGCGGCTCGTCTTTGCCTGCTCAAGCCGAGACCGAGCGTTTCAATTTCAGGACCATGACAGCGATCTGCTTCGTGTGCAACCTGCCGATCCTGAGCCATCAGGTCGGCCTGGTATGGCAAGGAGGCAATGGCTGGGACGATCTTGTCAGGGAACAGGTGGAGGAGTCAACTCTCAGGCAACGTCTAGGCGAGTATACTAGTAATCTGATTATTAGATCTTTTGGAAAATTAGTGCAAATAATTCATTATATCTACAAATAGGAGGTTGTTAATTTAATCAAACAATTTTTATTTAATTATAAAATATTTATTCAACATTTATTTTAAAATATTTAAATTATTATTTTCAATCCTAACTATCCTACCTGTAAAACCAAACTGGTATGGTCTCATCCAGCCTTCATTTTTCATTTTAATTTTCATTACAAAAACACTTTTTTTCCCAGGAACAGGAAGACGTGACTCAGCAACACAAATCACGCCCACTTCGCCGCCTAACGAGCCCCAAGAATCGTCGCCGACAAATCAACGTCGTCGACGGTCCAGTCTAGCTCAGCTGACGGATATATTAAGGGAATGGGGCGGCGGTGGTACTTCGGGGAAGAGCAGCCGTGGGAACAAATTGTGTCGACGTGAAACGTTAGCGGACATCGCGAAATCGTTGCCATGGTCCAGGCAGACGACCACGGATGCCAGTCATTTGGAAAGACTTCGTAAAAGGCGGGAAAGTTCCGTAGACAGCGGGATCAGAAGTCAGGCGTCCACGAAATCCAGGAGAGACTCGGCCATTAGTGATTTCAAGAATGACATCGCTAAATTGTGGGGCAAGAAAGATGCCACCCCTCAAACTCAACCACCACCTACCGTCATTTCACCTACACCTCGTCGAGGTATATTGCTTAAATATTCTTTTTCAATTTTCTTTTTAATTTTTGATCTAATTATTTTTATCAAATTGTGTTTTTTTTTAATTGTATTTAATTAAAACATTCTATAAAATGACGGTGTGCACATTAAAAGAAAAGAGTAAGAGTCGGTCTATATCTATGATAAATATCCTAATAAAGTTGAAGACAGTAAAAGCGTGTTTTCGACATGATTTGTGATGAAAGTTGCTTGAACAGAAGAACTTTCCGACCCCTATAATAATTTGTAGGGATTGTACGTGGCAGTGTTTTGGACCTATTTGTCAGTTTATATGTAATATATTACATATTAATTCCTGAATATCAATATCATTCAAAATTTCTTAAAAAATATTAGCTTATTGTTAGTCAATTAATTAGTGAACTCTGTACAAATTCAATGATATAACGTTCTACTAGTCGTCGATCTTTAGAAAGTATTTAAATTTCTAATAATTACTTCATTTTACTTCACCTACTTCCCTTTTCTTCACTGTTTGAACTCAATTACAAAGTACACCAGTTTTCATTATTTTCAAACTAAATTTCAAACTACCCCTTGCCTCACTGTTAAGAAGTGGTAAAAGTAAAAACTTTCTAAATACACCAGTAAATATATTACTTTTTCCTTTATGAAGACCGTTATTAATAATTTTATTTTATAGATTCAGGGGAATCGAGGAATTCTCGACGAGGTTCCGGAGAGAGTGCCAGATCCAGAAGGGATTCCGTGGTTGCTGGACAAACACCCAGCCCTGGTGAACGGAAACATAATTGTCGCCATCATAGACGCAGACAGTCCCAACAATCTGTTGACAGTGGTAGCGGTGTGATGGCAGCAAAGTATTATAGGAATGATCAAAGACCCAGCGCCTCCAGCACTGATAGCACAGCCAGCAATGCTGTTAGGTATGGGATAATATACTGACGACTGAATTTGCCTCTCTAATTCCCTTTGTAACAGCTCTGTGTTCATGATTAATTGCTGCATTTAAACTTGTTAATTTAAGGTGAGATTCTATTATAGTTGGGATGCACATGCAGAGAATGATCAATTTCATTTCGTACTACTGGTAGTACTACTGGATGTATTCCAGTGCTCCATGAATATTACCTAAGAGCACTGAATATTAATTT
This sequence comes from Osmia lignaria lignaria, assembly GCF_051020975.1. Taxonomy (NCBI): domain Eukaryota; kingdom Metazoa; phylum Arthropoda; class Insecta; order Hymenoptera; family Megachilidae; genus Osmia; species Osmia lignaria. Next base: position 7,271,542 of record NC_135033.1, on the reverse strand, counting down.
TATATTTAAATATTTCAAAACTTTCAACTTCCCTTACTTCTCTTCGTTACATTAAAATTTTTATTATCTTATTTTCTATTTTTATTTTTTTTATTAGGACGTTATATTTTTTTGTACATTATTAATGATTTTGGATTTGTTTGATCTGTTTAAACCAATAAAATAATATATCATTTGTTTCTAATTTAAATGAACAAAATTCTACCGAAGGAAGGCAAACAATGGTTCACGAAGGAAAATAAGATTATTTTTATAAATTTGTTAACAAAGAAATATTTTCTTTATTTTAGGGATCATATTGAAACTCGTAATTCGATGGACAAAAGTGATCGATCGAGTAGCATCGAAGCTAAAATGCAACCAACGGTGGAGACGAAAACTGTTACACCGACCACGACGACCACCACGTCAACAACTCCTCAGATCGATGGAAAGATACTCATCACAACCACCACTGATTCCAAAACAGCGACAACCACAACTACCACTACCGTGTCAACGTCTACCACATTGACTGTGGACATGAAAACCACTTCTGAGAATAAGAACTTAACTTTAGAGACATCTATCACTCCCCCTACCATTGTGATGTCCTCGGTGACACCGCCGTCTGTCTCACCAACAACTGGTACCAATCTTCCACTTCCTGGAACCTCCACCTCCGGTAGTTCGAGTCCTGTCGGCTCGCCAAACGTGAGCACACCGACTCATCCTCTGCTTACAACTAGGAGAGACTCCACTACTCAGGTGAGATGTGGGGAAGTTTTAATTAATTATTGGGATTGTATTTGAAATTTTTAGAAAATGTATTGACTGATTTAATTTTCTTAAGCATAAAAAAATATTTAATTTAGGTGGGAAAGAAAGCAATAGTGTTTGTTACACCATGGAAGATTAGATTCAATAAGTAGTAAAGCTCAAGTAGTAACAGTCAGTGTATGGTCAGACGACTTTCAAATATAAACATATAAAGCCATCTTCTTTTATAAATTGTATCCCCTCCGCTTGTATCATATAAATTTATTAGTAATTACTTTTTTAATATTTAATTTGTATTTAATTTTATATTAAATAATACTAAAAGAGGTTGAAAAGGAGATGTAGATGAATCTAAATATGTATATAAATACCTAAATATGTCTTTGATTATTCAAACAATTTTGTTGCAGTGTTATTACAAGGGAAAGGAGGTATCCCCTAACAAATTATCAAGATTAACACGACAAGCAGCTGCCATAGACGAATCGATGCCACCAGCAGGACGACGAGGAAGTCAGCCGACATTATCACCAGATCCTGATGAAGGAGGTACAATCACAAACTTGAACCACCATTAACTAAGTTTCACGCATTGAATAAATCACAATTGTAACTATGAATATACTTTCAATTGTAGATTTTAAAAAAGAAATGTCTATCTTCATTGTAATTTACTGTCTTTCCTCTTCCTATCTATCTATTTATCTATCATTTCCATATCTCTTTCCTCTATGTTGTAAAATAAATGTTGTAGAAAATTAGTAAAAAATTATCTTTTTGAATGTTTCAAGGACGCAAAGCTCGCAGAGACTCATTGAGTCCTGATTCTGCCTCCTACCCAAAACGTCGAGATTCCAGGAGCCATCTGAGTCCTGACAGGACAGTCGATAAAAGGGATATCAGTCCTATCAGGCAAAGGAAATCCCAGCTGAGAAGGCAGTCAACATCAATGGCTGGTCGGTCGCCACCTAGGTAGCTGTATTTTATTGATTTGGTTGTGTGGATAATGTTGTTCCCTTCGAAACAAGACATTTTGAAAAATAATATAATTCAAGAATAAAAGAAATTTAAAAGAAAATTTATTGAATCTAAAATTTTCAATGGTAATGTAGAAATTGTAATAAATGAAAGAGAGTTTTTGTTAGATTATTTTAAAAATAGAAGTGATCTAATTTTAATTCGATCAAATACATAACTTTAATTGATAAATGCATTATGTATTTCAGATCACCAGATAGTTCTTCCTGTTCATCGAGAGACCCAAGTCCCTCTCCTTGTGCACATGCTCCTGCGATAAGAAGACAGTCAACTACAGATGAGATTTTCATAGCTCGTGGTTTTCGACGACAAAGTACTGCTGAAGAAATGATAAGATGTCGAAATTTTCGAAGACAAAGCTCTCAAAGCGATGAGACGGTCAGCTCTTCATGAACTTCAAAATAGATTAACCTTCTACTATTAAAATCCTTGCCTTATAATTTTCATCATTAATCAAATTACTATTCAAAAATAAAAAAGTGTGTGAATAATTTTAATTTTTACTAATATTACAATTTATATAATGAAATATCCAAATTTAATTGCTTTTCTTCCATGATGGAATTAAAAAATTGTGAAGCAAGGATTTCAAAGGATTTATTGAATTAAATTATTATTTTCAATTCATATTTGTATGGTCCAGGTTCAAAGATACCGAGGACGAAGGGACAGTTCTGCACAAATCACTGATGGAACATTTGCCACGATGACTGTTGAGACATCAAGCACCTTTTTCGATAGCAGTACTCAAACTGGTGAGTTAAAAATTTCATCACTATAATTGACATTTTGAAAGATATAAATTCTACTTATATAAATTAAGTGTGAATTATATCTGCATATAGTTGTGTCATACAAATTTCCATTTTCGAGCTCCCGCTACAATAGGAGGTGAATTTTAAGTAGTATGAACTGTATTTAATCGAACGTGATGGAAGCGCCATCGTTGATCTGTTTCACTGACTACTTTGAACTATACTATTTCTTCATTCATATTTGAATACAAAAAAATTGCCTAACTAATTATTGTTCATTACTACAATGAATTGATTATAGTTTCACATATATATTTTTTAAATCATTTCAATTAATAATCTTTCAAAAGATTCATTAAACTATTGATATCTTAATTTTAAGTTTGAAAATTAATTAAGATATATTCTATGAAATTATTCAGTTTTTTTATTTATTTCGTTTCTCACAAATAACATTTTGTACGTTTTACGTCAATTATCTGGCAATTCCAAGAAAATTTTTAATTTTTCTTTCGAATCTACTTTTATTTCGTAGATTAATTATAGTCTGCTTTATCCAATAAAGGTACAAGGTTGATTACAAGATTCACAAAGGTATTAGCAACAAATGAACTCAATAAACGTGACCTTGGATTTTCTTGATCATGTTCAAATCTAATTATATCACTTCTTCGATTCTACTTTATTGCTACGTAATCTCGTGTACTTATCACTATCATTTCACTACTACTGCTAACACTATTTTCTTCAACATAGTTGATATAATGGAACTCTCAACAACATATACATTTGAAAAATATACACAGCATATTTCTTCTTAAATTATACTACATTTCTTAAAATTACATTGATCACCAAAACCAAAAAATAATTATTACAAAGTTCATTAAATTATCAACTCTCATCTCGTATTTTTTTTTTTTTTTCTTGAATTTCATATAATTTCTTGTTAAAACTACCTTAGTTATGAAAATCAGAATGTTACTTTAAGATTTTTTCAATATGTGTGCCATAAAATTCTTATAATCTCGCTTATTATATTTCTTCCTCAGTTCCACAACACCTCCTTCATCGTACACTTTAGAATTACCCTCGTCATTAAATTGACAAACTAATTATCCCTAAGTTCATTAAACGTTCTCCACCACGTGAGTGACAATCAAAGTTCCCGCTCAGTGGCGCCACGCTGAAATCGAACCAAACCGGTGAAAACGGCGCGGCATGCGCCTTGGCAACGCGTTCGCAGCAATCAGCCGGCGTCACGACGCCTCACGGCGTCCCCGTGGACGCAGGCGTGGTGCCAGTGGCTGTAGTTCCAATGGAGTAACACTGGGGTGCATGACAGTCAATAGCCAGCTGAATAGGAAACCAGCCCCGAGGAGCTGCTTGCCGAGCGTGTGCGTGTTCCTCTCGCGTCCCGACGCGTTTTTCTTCAGTATCCTAGTGTCCTGGAAGAATCCAGCTACACCTGTATCCTGTCGCAATCAAGCAGACAAGCAACAATCCCCCATGGAACTCTACAATCCCCGGTGATCGTGATCGAGCTGTCCTGATCGAAGATCGAACCTGTGCATTCCAACAGGATCAACATCCTGTCAGAACCTAGGAAAAATAGAATAAAGGACAAAATCAGCAGGATCAATCAGGACTCGTCAACTATCCAAACAGTGTGTTTCAATCTGAAAGTGTCCTGTGTTGATGATTGTTCCTTATATTTATCTGATGAAAAATTCCTGGTGTTATTATTGTTAAGGAGTCACTTTTCAAGTGAGCAGTACATCGATCCAAGTAAAATCGTCCTGTCGAAGGATCCAGCTGTTGCTGCCTCCGAATGACAGCTTAGATTTTCTATCAGAATGATGGGTGTTGCCCTTCGATCGATGATCGAAGATACGTTATCTGGAAGATCCATCGAGTGATCTTTCGAGGATGGACATCCTGGATGACTCGTCGTTGTCAACGTGTAGGAAGACGTAGCAAGGTGTCTGACTAGGACGCAACCACTTGTGGCGGTGGCTTGTGCGGGTATCGGTTCACGAATCCTTGGAAGCCGGCCAAAAACAGCTTGTCTTCGGGTTGTGTCCTTGAGAAAAAGGATCTTCGATGAGCTCGCGATCCTTGGACTACACGTTGCTTGATGGTGGTGCACGTTTACGACGGATGTTTGATCGCGGTGTGCTCGTGTGACATGTGATACACGGTGCTGTAGTGATGGGAAGAAAGACTCGTGATGTCGATGAAGGGTTCTAAGGATTCTGTGCTGTGTACGATGCACGAGATGACGAGATTATCCTGTACAGAGCTAGGACGACTGAGGTAGGAGTGTTTCCTTTTCATTTTCTTCACCTGTTCGTTATTACGCCTCAGGTACAGTTTCAGTCAAAAGCTAATGCTATTGTAGTATTTATTTTGTTGCTTTTCCACCATTTTTATATAAATATGTAATCAATGGCAATTATTGTGAAATGAAAGATTTTTAGTTAGTGTAAATGTAATCGATTTCTCGTTAACTGCCACAATGAAAATTGATATTAATTATTAGGGACAAGAATAATTATTTTTTAGATTACAAATTTCGAGCTTTCAAGTTCGAGTTTACCAAAATAACTTCAAACTATTTAAAAAATTTTATAAACATACTTTGATCTTTCCTCAAAATTATAAATTTGATTTATTATTTTATTAATTTATTATGTTTGCCACTTCTTGCATTCCAACAATGGTATAAATTTCTTTATAATGGAATAAATACTACAAATATAATTGATAGATTATTTAATAGATATCTTTTTTCAATGAGCCAACGTTTCATTTCTAATTGTGAAAACGTGTAGATTTAACGTAATCCCTTAGCGAGGACAATGCAGGATGCATTTAACAACAGAGGAAACAGTGTAGAGTATTTTCGTCGCGGGTTTTACGAGCCCCGTGATTAGCAGAGCGGAGAAACGCTCCTCGTTAGAACGCTTTTATTGTTCAGCCGCGTCTGATCCCTCTCTCACGTTGAAATTCAACGCGTTCGTGTGCATTATGACCGCTGGAAGGGTTCACTTCGTGATTTTTACGAGATTCAAGATTGATGTTGATGATAAGTTTCACTTGTGGAATGAAAATATTCTTTCTGTTACTAATTCTACAAGTTCTATTAAATTGTTTGAAAAATAAGAACTACATGATTAATTCTTTGTTGGGTTACATTGAAAATCTGCTACATAAGATTCTTTTTTTTTAACTGTAAAATGATTACGTTATAATTTTCCTTCACTTCATTCAGAAACAAACTTTGATCTTCGCACAATAAAGTAAGAAATTGAGTTAAACGATCTGTAATACAGAATTTATTGTTGTTTAATTGCCGTTGATGCCAAACGACTGTCGAAGCATGAAATTCTTGAATCATTCGATAAAAGGGAGTCTTTTAATTGTTAAATAATGTCAAAGGGAAGGATTTCACATTAATTACACTCCATTGTTTGAATTCGTTTCATATTTTATTTCGTTCCATCACATTCTGTTTTCGTAATTGTTATCTTATAAATCTAAACGTTAAGCTTGTTGAAAAGCACACACAGTTTGCAATTTATTTTATAAATGATTGATTTTTATAATCGCTTTAATGTCGCAGTATTTTCAAATATATTTTGACACCATTTAAAAATAATTCGTTCCTTTTTGTTTAATACTTTCTACGAATAAGACAACAGCATCCCATTATTATAGAATCAATTTATATCTTAAAATGAAAATTATATAATATTCATTTAATCGCATTTTCAATTTCAAAGTTATAAACAATTTCCTGAAAACAATAAGAGTTTCATTAAATATTTTATGATTTAATTTCATCCGATCACGAAGAAGATTTCAATGAAAATGATTGAACCGTTTTCTATTAATTTCCCAGTAAATGCGATTTTCTAAAAGTAGTTTCCGTTTTAAGACAAACAACGTTGAAATTGAATCCAGCAAAGCATATTTCATTGCAAAAGCATCATTTTGTGTGCCATTTGTATGCCCGGTTAGCATTCAAAACGTTTTACAATTGTAACAGCAAATGTGATTGTAAAATATCGTTCGCTTTTTCGAAGAATAGAATGCATCATTCTCGTTTATAAAGTAATAGAGCAAATTGCGATCGACAATTGCTCTTTTGATGAATTCTCTTGCAATTACGAAACACTTCAATCAATTCTTAAAACGTAACGTCAACAAAAATCATTAAAATATAACATCGAAATGCTTAAACAATATATTTCATGTCATAAACAACAGAGAATTTCAAAAGCATATTATTAAATACTATTTAATTTAAATAATATCAGTGAACTTTTGTTGTAATTAAATTTTGCAAATGACACTTCCTGTCTAAATGAAAATAATGTTTTTCACCATTTTTAAATAACATAAATTTTAAAAATAGAGAATTTCAATTAGCAAATATTATTCAATGTAAATAATATCAATAGAGTTCAATAACAATTCAATTTTTCAAATATAAATTTCTTTTGAAGTAAAATTCTCCACCCTTAACCCTCGAGTAATGGATCATAGAATGAGCCTCAATTTTAATTTAATTTTGTATTTCATATTATATCATTAATTTCTAACTTTATGAATGTAAAACATGATGGCTAATAACTTCAAATTTATAAATCTCTGTTCTCGTGTCACCTAGTTGAAAAATAACGTAGAACTTTCTACTTCTTACGTAGGAAGGTATTTTTCACAGAATTTGTGTGACAATGTAACTTTTACACAATTCCCTTTCCTCCTGGCGAGAGTGTCGCTCGTTACAAAAAAGTTCGGATAATTCCACGCCGGAAGTCGTCAGGACGTTTCTTCCGATGCTCTTTGTTGCCACCCACTTCAACTTTTAATTTTACTCGCGAATATCTGCCCCCGTGATTATCACCGGATAAAAATTCTTCGGATGGTTGTCTTTTCTTCCCTTGTCTCCGCTCGTTATCTCCTTTCGTTTTTCTGCATACAACAGACCAGCCAGATTCTTTGTTCACAAATTTAATTACGACAAGTCGCTGGAAATGTTGATTATCATATTTTCTTCGAAATTCCTTGTTTTCTGACGAACATGTTTCTTTCAACAAACATGTTAAATAATCCAGTGAAAACGATCTCCATAATTATAATTATTTAATATTTGATGATTTCATTTTTATACTTAAATTTCATTTAATTGTTTTTATATTAAAATTTGAGGTGCCCATAGAAAATGGTTAGAAATGTAATAAGGAATTTTTTTATAACATATTATGATTATTTATAGAATGACTTGATATTATAATTACAGCTTTCTATAATTAACCTTTTGGTTGAGTGTGCTCTAATAAAAAATAAACTAAAATCGTTATGAAAAGAAAAGGTACAAATGGTATAGTTGTACAATGATTTGAGTCAAAGATTTGAAAGGGTCATTAGCTTACAATATCAAAATTTCTCAGACACTTTTGCACGCGAATAGCAATGAAATGGTAAACAAATATGAAGAGTAAACAACTTAGTATTCATGTGGACCAACCTCTGTGTCTCCATTATCACAGCCACTCATCACTATTCCCCGCGACACTTGTCCCTCAAAGCCGACTTCTTTTCAACATCCATCGACCATTTCCACTCTTCCATTCCATTTCCTGCGAACGAAGGAGAGAGGGGAAAAAAAGGAATTGCCCTTAATTCGCGAGCCGCAGACTAATGCAATCCTTCGGAACGCCCGCTGGTTCGCGGCTCCATTTCGAAATTGCGTCAGGGGCTGCTTCCGCATTCCCGTGTCGGAGCACGGAATAATAAGGTGAAACATACTACCGTCTTCCTGTTCCCTCTCGATCCTTTGCTTTTATTTCATCCGGACCACTGCGCCAGTATACTCAACTGAATACCACTTTTAGAAGATAGAAATGAAGGAAATGAAGAGAGCAATCTAAAGAATAATTAACAGCCTGTCCCACACAAGTGAATCGAGTCAGTAATATAAAAATAGAAAATAGATACGAAATTTCATTAGATAAAATTAAATGGTGTCGTATGGAACATCACAAAGTGGAAGATTTCTAAAGATTTTATATTCATCTTTGACAAATTATAAAAGTACTTGGATCGAAAATTAATTCAAAACATGTTTTTAAAAAATATAGAATTCTTTTCAAATTATGAATGAAAAAGTATCTTCTACAATGTAGCTTTCGGTTTTTTCAAAATTATAGTAATTGTAACAATAGTTCAAAAAAATAATGTAAATAATAAAATTTTACTTACGAATAAAAGAGTAATTTAGTATTTGAAACATTTCAATTTCATTAGAAGAAAATTCGAAATTATGGAATAATTTCTGTTTATATTGAAATTGAAATATAAAGTTAAAAATTACATTTGCAACCTTTGAAAAATTTTTAACTTTTCATTCAATAATTATACGTGTAAAAAGTTTCAAAGTTTCACCTATTTGGCATAAGAAATATAACATCGTTTAAAATATCCATCTTTTCTCGTTCTCGGTAAATTCCTTGAAACTTCTTCGACCGAAGAAGAGGGTAAAAAAAAGAATCATCTAGTAGTTGAGTCGATCGGACGGTTCGTTTCCTTCGACCACTTGTAGCCTCGAGAACCACGAGTACAATGGCATGGTACTGTGGAAGATGGTGGATTGCGAAGGGAGAAAGAGAAATTGCTCGACGAATGGAAATTCAATCGAACGGCCTGATCGTATTATTCCCTAATCTAACCTCTTCCTCTCCGGCCTGTGCCGCGTGACGCCAACTTAATGGGCTTTTAATCGAAAAATGGTAATCGAGGGAAGGATCCACGCGGACTGTTGACACGATCTTTCTAATCTCATGGTAGTTTAGATTTTGGAAATGATCAATACTGTAGAATTTCAGAGTTTATACGTAGACCATTCGTTTTTAAGTTCAGTGATGACTTTATAAAATGGAATTAGAATTAGAAATGGATTGATGGAAGAGAAGATGAAAATGGGGTTAAATATATTGACTTCTACTACTGCAAGATCTTGAGGGGTACCATTGAACTTTGTGTTTCTATAAAATAATGTTGGACTTTATTATTTGTTAGAATTTGTTTCTTTTATAGGAGTATTATGAGCGCATGATATATTGAGTCATACCACTGGGAATCGTTGAGTTGTACCACTGAATTCTTATCAGAATAACAAAAAAGAGTATAGGAAAGATAGAACTACATTATAATAAAATACTTGAGTTTCACTATCTGTTAGAGCCAGTTTAGGTAGAAGTGTTATAGGTGCATGATATATTGACTTATACTACTTACTGATATTAATAGCGCTATGTTGAGTGCTAAATTTAACTATATGTTAGGATAAACTTTCCATAGAATTCTTATGGAATTCTACAACTGAGGAAGTTATCGTTGAGCTGTACTACTGAAATTGTATCAAACACTGATTTTTTGATCTGTTCTATTATAAAATATTGAATTGTGCTACTCTATTATGATATTATGTATATTTAATTAACATTGCGTGTTGAATAATTCTAATTTTTAATAACATTCGATAAAATTTTCTTGATAGAAAAACATGAATATAAAATAACCTCCAGAATCATTTATATTAATAAACATCAATTTATATCATCGAACTACTTACACTAAAAAACTGAACTATAAAAATGCAATTTATATATGAAATATTCAGATGTATTACCAAGTAACTCTGACTTTTACTGCAGTTTTAAAGAACTTTGATGGAAGAGAAACAGATGAGATGGGTAGTGAAATATATCGAGTTACTATACTACAGAGTTGCCTCGAGTTTTACTACCACAGTTCATTGATACTCTGTGTAGGTTTAAATTGAAAATTGAATTCAATATCGTTAAAATGTAAACTCAATTAGAATTGTTTGATTAAATAAGCTTCGCTACAAACATTTAATCCTCTGTGTATCAGTATAAAACAAGTACTCAACAATTTATGAATTTTATTCTATCCTTTATTTTCTTTTTTAAATTATTTTCCTATTGTATATTAAATTGTATGAAAGTCAACGTGGTAAAAATAGCACCATAAATCTGATTGGCAAGGAAAATCTGGACACACAAAACGATATATGGTTTTCTTTAATTCGACGATCGATAAATCTGTCGTAATTGACTTCATCACCCGTTTCCTCTTCTCTCCTTTTTTCGTTCGCGTGCAAGGAATTCCGACCGCAATAAGTGCTTCAGAAATAATTATCATTTTAACGGGACGTGGCTGTAATCGCCAGTGTCCCGCGATTCCAAGAATTTCATTAGTTTCGATTCAAGCCCGTCTACCCTCGATTGTCTTCCGTCATTAATTCCCGGCAACGCAGCCGCATTCATTACTAATTCCTATCTAACACGTCAACTCAATTCACTCGCGATCGATCGATCGCCCGATTATCGTTAGAAAGCCGTCCTAATTGCCGTTCCTTTTCTTTCCTGTAACCTGGTTAATCCTTGCGCTACGATTACGTTCGGTCACGAAGTATTTACATCTTACAGACGATAAGTAACAGAAAGGGCAAACTGGAAATTTTTTATAGTAAAGAATATTTAAAAATTCTAAAATTTCAGGATTTTCAAAATTCCAATATTGTGAAATTCTAATTCCAAAATTCCTGAATTTTTGAGGAACCTCGCCTACCTTAGAAAGAAATCCTAGTTTACGTCAACGATTTCTGTGCTTTAATTTTGCAAGCCAATCTGCCCGAAAATCCAAAGCTTTTTTTACGAGTCACGACGATGATTCTGTTTTCAGAAATCGGGTAAGCTAGCTGCTTGTTGGGCCGCGTGAAGCGAGCCGAAGCAGAGGTTAAAGCGCCGATAAACCGGGCTTACCGTCGTGACGCGCTTGCTTCAGCCTCGTAACTTCTTCTTTTCTTCTCTCGCTACCCTTGTAACCAGGCCATCCTGACCGTTGTTTCTTGCTTCTATCTTACAAGAAGTTATTAAAAATGAATCATGTTGTTCGGGAGAACTGCCTGCAAGATAATAGAAGGCCTTCTGTTTCTCCGGTTCGGCTTTCTTAGGTTCTTCGTAACAATGAAGCTACGAATTAGGATTTCATTTACTCATAACGAAAATTCTATTTCTGAGAATAATGGAATTATTGTTGCATTTTTCTTGTTATGTAGTTTGTAAATTATATAGAATGATAGTTTTGATGTTTTGAAGCATAAAATTTGAAGTTAATCGGGTCCATCAGAAATCAAATAAATTAACAAGTAGTACAAGTCAACGGTGTTGCGAACATCGTAAGACTAAGCAACTCACAAGACGATTGAACTGAACATTTTTCTTTCTACAAGGTTTAGATTCAAATAGAACTTTTTGAATAAAAATAGAAATTACAAATCGATTAAGTTATTGCCAGTACACAATCAAATTTCCAATGAACTGTTCAAGAAAGGAGAAAGATCACCCTTCACTGAAGAAGCGTCGATATCTCTTTACCCAGTAGACAACTGTTATCGCGATTCCGATACCTTGTGTAATTCCCTCCTTTTTTTTTCTTTCTTCTCGTTCGTTAAGAACATTTTTCACGGGTTATGGTTCCCAGTGGCTGTAACGGGATAAGTTTCGTTATTTATTTGCCGCGAAGAGCTCGAGGCAATATCCGCGGTAAGGGAAGTTACGATTATTTTCTGATATGCTTTGTGTCGCTTCCATTCGAAAGAGAACGCTTTAAAAGTTGCAACCACGGGTCGCGACGATAAACCGTATCTTCCTTTTACTTCTGGGCTTCGAGAAAAGGGTGGCAGGTGAATGATACCTTCAAAATGGTCGCCAAACAAGGGTTGATTTTGTGAAAGGAAATAATGTCAATATTCGTCGTTTGAACGTTTAACTTCTAAGAAAATATAATTGTTCACTTTCAAGTTCTTCCTAATTATAGTACATCAAATTTTTATTACTTCAATTATAGATAAATCGAAGATTTGTTAATTAATTTTCAGTGTACAACTTTCAGGAACTAAAATGTTGAATATAAAAGAAACACCTATGACTAAAAACACTTTAATCAAAATAAAGTTCTGCAAAAAGGATTATTTGGTTTATAAAATATTTCTAAATTAATAGAAATATTTTATTTTCAGTATCATATTTCTTGAACCGAAATAAAATTTTCTTCTTCGAATGAATAAATGTATGAATACTAAATTTCATCAGCCCCCATAGAAGGAGAATTTCACATCGGGAAACGGAACACGTGGTGGAATATTTCGAATGAAGAACACGGGGGTACAATTAGACGTTCCGTTGGTCACGAAAACACGACGGTAGCGGCGACGTCGGCGTCGCGACGCTCAACTCTCTTCGCGATATCAAAATTCCACGCTCGGCACGCGCTGGAATTCTTTGTGGCCCCCATACGGGCGTCACGATAGAGTGAGAAAGAGGGACAGAATCGACCACACCCCTCGACGACACGCTCGAAGGGTCGTTAAGTATAAAACACGGAAAACAGAGGAGGGAAAATGGGATCGGGGACGTGAAGAAAAAAAAAAAGAACGATCGAACTTCTAGGATGCTTCGCGACTGGTCTAACGTTGTATCTCAAAATTGATCGATGGGTCACGCTTCAACGAAGCTGATTTCTTGGTTCTCTTTCTTCTTTTTTTCTTTCTATGAATATATTGAACGTGTTTTTCTGGGTGTTGATATGGAGCATACGATGCTCCATTTAACATAATAATTTTTTTGATGTTTACGTTAGGTGCATAAGAATTGTATAAGATGAAAATACTTAGCGAATAATTATAAATTAATTTTAATATTTGTTGTACGTCGTTGTAACGTGAGATTTAACATGACGATGTAATTATTTCTTTAATAAATAATATTGCAATAATAATTTTGTATACACAGATTTATCTATCTATATATTCTATGGGTATTCTAATGATATGTAAATTTCTATTAGTGAAGGTAAATTGCTATTTATTATTATAACTCTTACAAACTGTTATTCATCAATGAAAAAAGCAGTTTCTATTATTATTTACCAAATAATAGATTTAATTTTCATTGCAAATAAAACCTTTTAATTGATTTTCGTGATTCTATTGTTTCAAGAACCATCACCGTTGTACGACAACAATCACTACCATGAGGAATGCCTAAAATGTAACAGCTGCGGCCTGAATCTCACGGGACCCAATCAAAAACGGGCTAGACGGTGAGTGAAAAAAGGAAAAGGTTCTAAAAATTTCACGAGCACGAAAACTTGAGTTTCTCGTATTCATTTATTCTATTATACCATACATTCCGTCTTGGTCGAAGTGTTTTACAATATTTCCATTATTTATATATTTTTTTTATTGTGTAAAAATTGCACTGAAGCATTATAACGCCCGTGTCATAAATTACAGAGTACACTTTGCAGGACATTCATTTGAAAATGAAAAATGTGGCAGCTAAGAAAAATTGAATAGATCTAATTAAAATAAAAGACTTCCATGAACTTATGCACCCATTTATTCGCCACTATTAATCAAAATGTAATCTATGTTCATCAGTAGCCACTTACTGCAAGTGTTTGGAGGATCATCAATTATTCTGTTGGTCTTTTCACAGATTCAAAAACCAAATACTTTGCGATCTTCACTTCGCTGACGTGGCGCTGATGGAGTGCTCGGACTTCATGCAGCAGTTGCGCAGCTTCAAACCACAAAGTTTAGGCTGCGCAGTTGCCCGAAGAAAATCATCGACCACCTTGATCTTCCCATTGCCACCGCAAGCATGTTCAGGTAGAATCATTTAAATTATTCAAAGACACGATTGGATTACCATAATTTAAAAAAAAGAACACTAAATTAACACATTTGCTATCAGCATGAACCAGTTGGAAATTCATACAAAACAACTTAATTTTTTTAAAATTATTTATTTAGTATTTTACATTATTAGTAACTTTTAATTATACAACTTTTATTTTTTTGAAGGCATTTCAAGATTTAAAAAAATGGTCTCACGTGGTAGTAAATGTATTAATCTGCTTATCAGTTACTTTAACAATCACAAAGTTTGTATAATTAATTATTTAATGTTGCAACAGCTTACAAAATATTTAACAATTTTGGATTGTGATTTCCACGATTACAGGCATGTTTTAATAATTAAGTTTCATGAACTTTAAAACCATTTTGCATGGTAAAAGTTTGTACGTCAGTACAATGCAGTTCTGGATCAAAGGGTTTAATAAGTAAGTTCTATTTACAAAATTAAGGAGCTAACATTTTTATTGTTCCTGAAAATTAATATGTGACAGTGCCATTTACGAAGATTTTTAATTTCCAAACTACTATTTTATTTTTCTTAGTAAGAAAGAAAAGGACGGAATTGCTGGATCAATCAATTAGTTGTAATTATAGGTGAAATTATTTTTAAAAATCCTACTAAAAAATTCGAAATTATTGCAGACAAATTGTATAAAAATTTTGTAAAAATAATAATATAATCGTCTCCTAAGATCAAAACCTACCTCAACGATTATTATTACAATATTGAAATGTAGATGAGTTCTTCCGCTAGAAAGTAAATAGTATCAAACGTGTTACTATTAATCTATTAAGTTAAGAGTTCTTTAATGTTAAAAGAACGTTTCATCGACATGATTACAAAAAAGAGGAATCGATCTCAATTTTAAATGGGTACACAGTGCACGACTCGGTTTCTTGCTCGAGTGGTCGCAATTCCTTTGAGACTCGGCGCGTCTAGCTGCCGGAAGGAAAGAGACTCGGGTCGCGAACTTTTACAAGCGTACATATGTATGTGTCGGAGCTACAGGTGGTTCTTCCTGTCTTGGATTATGCGCCTTTACATACGACCAGCCACGTTTGCACTTTCGAATCAAATTTCACTGTGACGAATTAGGGGAAATGAGCAGGATACCAAATTAAAATTAAAATTCAACCATATCACAAATGCAATTCGTTTCAACACTTTGATGACCGCACTTTACGTGGAATTTTTTTTTACTAATACTATTACAATTTTAAGTTCAAAAAATTTCAATTTACAGATACTGCAAAATAATTAATTTTTAATTGTAATTATTATTGCACACGTGGCACTGGTCATGAAGGTGTTAATTTCCTTTATTATCTTCTTTTTATTTAATTAATTATTCGATTATATTAAATTTGTGATACTAGTTATTAGTGACTTCTACAATGTTCAGTGGTGTATTAACACGTTGACCGCCAGAGTAGAAACATTCATGGTTAATCAGACACACTAGAAAATGTATAATTGGAGGTATGAACAATGAATTTTTTTTAATGATGCCTCAATTTGTTAGTTCACACGTTCAGTGTAATCTTAATGATATTTCAAAAATTATTCTAGTGCTTCAATTTCTGAATTATTTAACTAAATTAAATTTACAGTCCCGATTAACGTGTTCATATCCCATTTAATTAATAAAATTTGTATTATATTGTACTATCCGTTAAAATGAAAAAAAATTACTATATCCTCGAAAACTGTTAGACCATTTATTTGGAAAGTGATGTAAGTACATTTTTGGAAAAATTTGAGATTGTAACAAAATGTAATCTTCTTATTTATAAACAATCTATCATTTTGCTGGAAATAGACCAACACCATTTACAAAATAAACGGTCCAATATAGCAGTAATATTTAAAATACATAACTATGGTGGTTACAATAGGAACAACAGCTCTAACAATTTATCACAAACAAGGTACCAAAGTTTTATCAATCATTCTACTCCGTATCACACGAACAAAGTACTTCCCCCAAAAAAAGGAAACTCATCGTTCCAAAATCCAACAAAGAACCAAGCGAAAAAAGAACAGAGACATCAAACATCAAGGAGGATGAGCATCGCTCCATGAAGAATCTCCTACCCTCTGAAGATCATTATTTTATCACGTCGTGGAGAAACGGACGAAGAAGTGGCAAGATGGAGCAGCAAGCTGTCGTATCGACGATCGAATTTACGAAGCACTACAGGCCATTAGTTCCGACAGGAGAACGCCGAGATTAGAGGGATGGAAAGACGTCGAAGATGCACCGCGGACGGTTCACTTTAAGTTCGAATACCACGCCTGTCTATAAACAGTTTGGTGTTCTACCTTACAGTGCATCGACCGCGGTATCGTCGAAGGCTGGAAAAATGATGGATCGATGGATCGATCGGACACCAATGGCCTCCTTAGTTCAAATGTTCTACCCGATTAATTATTAACCGTTGTGATTCGTCGCGGACTATTAAAATTATTTTTAATGATTAACCTAATTAGAAGAAGATCATTGCATGAAACGACAAATATTAGATATATCAAGCAGTTGATTTGGGAATTAAGAAAGTTTCACATGATTTTATGACATAAAAGTATTACAAAATAAAGCGTATCGTATATCAATTTATCGTTTAAAGTCTTATAAAAATTATTGCATAAACTTCATTTAATAAAATTTTATTTAATAACATGTTAATAAAAATTGTAATTACATCCACTTTCAAGTGGAACATATTGTTGACGAACATTCTCCTGAAACTTTCTTTGCAGACGAATTTTGTAACGAGTTCCCGCACAACCTGGTGCCCACACCTGGATACTGGATCGAGTGTTCCAGACAACAGATCACCACAGATACGATTTGGGACGAGAGCGAGAGCGGAGATGCGACAGACACAGAATTGGCCGAAGATCAACACGAATCGGACACCGACGAGTTACCTAGAAAGAAAACTACCATCGAAGAACAATGGGAAAAGAACCAAGGATTCGAGCTCACCTCTGTCGAACAGGAAACCTACGAGAAATACTTCTATGGAACTGAACACTGGAATTACTTCACCAAGGACGAGGATCTGGGTCCGGTGATACTCAGCATCAAACAGGAAACGCTGAATGGACGAGATCAATTCAGAATCCTCGTCAGGGCAATCAGTTATACTGTTCATGGATTGATTCCTGCCAGCTGCGTCTTTGCTGACAGGTATTTCTAGATTTTTATTCATTTCATGGCTAATGAAAAGTTTTAAGTAATAGCATTTTAGAAATCGTATTTTAAACGCTATTACCCTTTTCTACTTCTTTAATTAATTACTATTGAAAGACTCTGAGATTTTGTGAATTTGTTTTATTGTATGAGGGTTAAAAGGGTATATCTACCTAAAAATAAAAAAATTTTTCATTTAATAGCCTTGATATATTTATTTGAAATACAACTTCATAAAAATGATTCCAAATCTTAAAAAAAAAATTTGCATTATGCAAAATTATTATTAGAATATTGCAATAATTTTAACCCTTTAAAGAACAATCTAAGAAATAATCATTTTACCTCTTATCATAAACCTCATCTTCATCTAATTAGTCTTTAATATAAATTTATTTTACTAACTTAATTTCTCCTTTCATTTTCAGGTACAATCGCGAAGAGGTAGTTCGTAGCCTCGGGAAAGAAGTAAATGTAAACCCACCCTTAACACTGGGCCAACTACCAGATACCCAAGACGAGTTGCTCAAATTGGATCAGGTCTTCATAAAATCGGAACTGAAAGTTGGTGTGATTTACGTAAAAGAGGGCCAACGAACAGAGGAGGAGATATTAGATAACAACGAAAATTCGACGTTGTTCGAAGAATTCTTGCAAATCCTTGGTGATAAAGTTCGATTAAAGGGTTTTGATAAGTACAAGGGTGGTTTGGACACCATTCACGATTTAACTGGTTTATACTCGGTTTACACCAATTGGAGAGGCATTGAAATTATGTTTCATGTGTCCACGTTGCTTCCTTACGAGAAACATGACGCACAAAAGGTAAATAATATTATTAAAAACGAGAAAATTAAATAACAACAATTTGTTATTTTGCTTAGCTGCAAGCGCAAGTATTGAATTGCATTGAAAATTTTAATTACAGTTTAACTATTTTAAAATAATGTGATAATCTTGAATATTTGTATACTCTAGGACTCAGCAGTCTACTTATTATTTTAGAAACATACCACTTTTAATACTAACAATTCATGTATGTAATTAATTATTATAAAATTTCATGTTTTCCAGCTACAAAGGAAAAGACACATTGGCAACGACATAGTGTGTGTAGTATTTCTGGAGGCAGACAACACTGCTTTCAATCCAGCCTGCATAAAATCACATTTTTTGCACACGTTCATCTTAGTTCGAGTCAGTCCGCGAATAAAAAGGAAAGTGACCAGGTATGAAGTGTCTGTGGTAACAAGGGACGAAGTTGGAGCCTACAAACCCTATCTTTGGGAACAGAATGTCTTCAAAAAAGGTAACAACAGATAATTCATTTTAAAGCAAGATTAATCACTGTTCTTAATTTGTTTCTCAACGCGACAGGTCCTATGTTTCGTGAATGGATTTTAACGAAAATTGTCAACGGTGAGAGGGCAAGTTATTCTGCGCCAAAATTCGCGAAAATGCAAGAGAGAACGAGAACTCAAATGTTGGAAGACATTGTGGCTAATTTGGCTAATCATGCTGAGACTGGACAGATTCCAAAACCGTATAGGTAAAAATAAATAAATAAATAAGAAATTATAATATTATTTAAATAAATAATAATTATGTACAGTTACGTAACTAAAGTATCAGAAATAATTAATGAAATTTAATGTTTCAGACGCGGTTCTTGGAGACCAATAGGTCACATGAGACCATCCTCGCCGCTTTTGGATTCTGTCAGAGACCAGTTCGAGGATTACGATCAACTAGCTAAAGACTTCACTAAAGTATTCTTGAATAATCAAGAGAATACCGCTTTGAACGCGAATCTGTTCGATGTTTCTTTCTTAGTACCTGGCCAAAAGAAGCAAAAAGTTAGATTCACCGGTGTTAGAGCAATTCTAGCAGTCAGAAGCAGGTGATTATGGAATAAATAATTAATTCATCACCAAAAAATATATAATTTATTATGCTATAATGTAATAAAGTATTGTTTTAAATAGTATTACTTATAATACGGTAATAAATTAATAATATAAATCATTTATCAAAATCAGTGATTTATTCAATATTTTCAGAGTGTTCCAAGAAATGTTGTATGGAATCCAAACAGGTTTTGGAAGTCCACAAGTGCCAGTTGCAGAATTACTT
Organism: Osmia lignaria lignaria; assembly: GCF_051020975.1. Taxonomy (NCBI): domain Eukaryota; kingdom Metazoa; phylum Arthropoda; class Insecta; order Hymenoptera; family Megachilidae; genus Osmia; species Osmia lignaria. Next base: position 7,251,860 of record NC_135033.1, on the reverse strand, counting down.
GCCAGACCAGCACCAAGTTTGTTGAGTCCTAAAAAGCCAAGAAGTTCCAATTTCCTTCAAGTTCCTGATATGGAAAGTCCAAGGTTCGTATCTTGATTATTATTTTAATTAACAAGAGTGTGCACTGTTAATGTCAATGGTCCAGTTTCAAATTTGATTCTGAGGACTTGTGTATTTGTATAAATCTCTTTGCATTAAAATTTGTTGAAATATGATGAGATATTAACCCATTTTTGGCCAACTTGCTCACTGATTTTATACATATTTATTATGTTCTATTATAGGATATCAAGTAATTTTTACTTTAATTTACAGTTGAATTTATAAACAAATCTTAGTTATAATGCTTACAATATTTATTATAATATATGGAAGAAGAATTTAAAATCTGAAATTAAAAATTTTAACAAGAAAAATATTCATAAAAATGATAATATTGATAGTACTAAATTAAAATTAAAACAATGGCAATTAGTATTAAAAAAATCTTTGCAAAATTTATTTATAATTATTTTCGTGTTAATGCAAAATCAATCTTGTGCTATCTAACAAGACTTCTTTTTTACTTTGGGATCACCTTTCATGTTTTACATGAATCCAATCAATTTTATTTCTCATTTACAAACCATGATCTACATTTTTCATCAGGCCAGAAATGGGTTAAAGAAAAACGAAGAAAATAACAAAATTCACCATCTAGATTTATTTAGCAAATAAGAAAATTGGAACACAACGGTGAGAGTAAAATTCGCCTTTGATGTCGTTGTCGAATGAATATCTATTATTGTACATATACATATTTAATTGTAAATATGTGTATTCTTTACGGCACTTCCATGTCTCCTATCCTCACGTACACATACACAGACACACAGCACCGCATGATTATAATTCACTGATCGAAATTACGTTTCAAAACTGTCTTCTATCGTGATACGTTTGTAAAATGCGATGGACTCGATGAAATTTTTGTTGCGATGCAAGAATACTCGAAGCTACAAGTGTCGTCTTCGCTATTTTTCTAAATTACATGTAGCATGTTTAATTTTCGAGATCAAGATAACATTGGAGAAAAAAATTAGTTCGTATTTACATTTTTAACCAGAAATATGAAACCACCTTAATTAACACATTGATTCATATGTGGATAACACCAAAGTTGTGATTTCAATTTTATCATTATACCTGTTTGCTATAAAAAACAAAAATTTCCATTTTATTATCTAATAAAAAGGTGGTCCCATACTTTTGTTCGATAATGTATAAGCTCTAAATTAATATCAACGTGTCGACTTTTCTTTTTTATTATTTTCTTCATTTTTATTTCACTTCTTTTCTCGTCGTACTCTGTATATCTTTCTCGACCAATTTTCTCGAACACGTAACGTTTCTATTTAAAAGTGTTCTCTATCTTCTTTCTTTTTACAAACGCAGAGATACGAATCTGGCATGCAAATAACATTCGTGCTCGATCGAACGGAATTCTCGTATGATAAGATCGCAAGCTCTGAATTATCTTTATCGCACGCACGTTTTCACGATTTTGCGAATCGTCGGTCGAGCTTTCGTCGTTGTCCCGTATATTCGTCTTTTTTATTACATTGAAAAATTGGAAATGCATTTGAACCTGATTTACCTGACCTTCCAACCACCTTTGACATTTCTATCTTCCCTTCTATCTGTAACAAGGGACAATGTTGGTATTTTATTCTTCGATTTTGATATCCTTAAAATATTCTGTTAATATGGTACATATCTCTGATTTTAAAATAAAACATATTCTTAAAAGCTATAATAAAAATGATCGTAGCGAAAAAAATAACACAATTTCAATTATACAAATTTAGATTAATTAAAAAAAAAAGCACTCGTTATAGCTCTACAGTTTCCTCGTAACAAATATTCTATATTTAAAAATTAACAATATATTTTAAAGAAAACAAAATGGAATAATGTCCTTTGTAAATCCTTGAAAGAACTCCCTCTCCGTACCCTGAGGTGCCGCTTTGCGGTTTCTGTGAGATACTGGCTCTGACTTGTTTAGACCCAAAAGTGTGCCCTCGTCGCCAATGGTGAAACGAGCATTCTCGAGGCTGGGTACGATCACGGCTGGATGGGGAAGAAGTATCCGGAAACACGGAAACACGTTACAGAGCGAGGATCGGAAACGTTGGTCTAGCTCACAGGATTGCAGCAGTACGTTAATCAATTTATTTATATAAACAGAAATAAAGAAATTAATTCAAAATTTATTTACGTGCGAAAATATAATAAATTTTTTGTATACAAGTGTTCAGTGCCATTTTAAAGCTTCTTATCTATAAAATATTAACTCTCGAACAGCAGACCATGAAGACAGCTACAATTTCAATTTTTTTGTTTTGAATTTGTAGACAAATTCGATTTTTCTTTTTCAATCGATATTAAGCAACAAATGTTAAATTTACTATTTATCGCAGATAAAGAAGCGAAGGAGAAGGAAAAGGCAGCTCAACAATTGGCGGTACCAAGACTCAGTGTTTGCGCGGATGCACAAAAGGTTGACAGAGCGAAACTGGCACAAACCGAGGTGAATAAACAAAGTTTATTTAATAATTTATACCAAAACAATAATGCAAAAATAAATTTTATATGAGGCAGTTAGAATTAAAGAAATACAAATGACACTTTTTGAAATTTTTAAATCGAGAACATTGTTAAACATAATATTATGAATCAATGGTAAAGACAACATAACTTGCATCTATTTAATTTTCACAATAATTGTTTCGTACGAAAAAGAAGAATTCCAATTTCACTGGTATATGAAAGATACGATTAAAAAGTATGAAAATAATTTAAAAATTGTAAAAATAAATAGCCCAGTAGATAGCTGACAACACGCTCGTGAAAACGCATTTTATTGTACATTAATATCTCAAGTGGTTTCCGAGATATCGAGCTTCAAAATATAGCCTATAAAAGATTGGAATGATGAATGACGATTAAATACCTGGAAATACGCTGACCTATATTTTTTTCCTGGAATTTGTGGCGCTTGTAGTAGTAGTAATAGTGGAAAAACTGGTTTCTCGGCGGCCGTCGTTGACCACTGTGAGGTAGGTTAGTGAAACGCGAGTGAAAGATTCGAGCGAACGAGTCATTTTATACGAATAAGTGAAAGGTTTGAACGAATGAGTCATTTTATACGAGTAAATGAGAGGTTTGAATGAATGAATCATTATACAAATAAGTGAAAGGATCCGAGTTAAATCTGTACTTTAAGCAACGATATCTCGAGAATGAATAATCATATCAAAATGAAACAATTTAATCAAGTTTTACGTTAAGTGGCCACTAGCGTGATTGAAAAGATACAAACCTTTGACAAAGAAAACAAAAAAAGTCGTATCAAATATTTTATTCGAATACCACCTCATCTCCAAGTTCCATTAAAACCAGATAATGAACATTTGATTAACATTCCATGTAAGTTCCTCAATCACCTATAGCAACCTTAATTTCTTTTGCAGTTCGATATCATCGAGTTCGATCCAGAAACTTTCAGAATCCTCCTCGACTACCTGCACACTGGTTCCTGTCCACTAACCTGCAGCAACATACCAGGACTGATCTGTGCAGCAGAACATTACGACCTACCCGAGCTTCTTCAAGCGTGTTTCCATCACGCAAAACAGTTCCTGCGAATCGAGATCGTCTGCGTGATGCTTTGTGCATTAGAGAATTATTGCTGGCGTTATACGTCCGCTTCGGAGTTGGTCAACATGATCCTTGCATTCATCGAGACGAGAGCGTATCAGCTCTTTCAGAATCCTGGTTTTCTTACATTAAGCGAATCAATGGTACAGATGATCATGTGCAGAGGTTTGGAAGTTGGTGAAATTAAAAAATTCGAGGCTATGTTGAACTGGGCGAATCATAGGATAAAAACGAAGACCTCGAAGGAAAATGCGAAGTCAGAGTTCACATGCATCATGGAGAGGCTGTGCAGAGATCTTAAATTACATAGGATAACACCTCACGAGCTCATTAGGGTAAGATTTATAAAAGATTATTACTTTGTATTTTTTTTCATAATTCAGAGCTGTTCGATACATAATATTAATAAAAATTCACATATTTTTCACAGATCGTTTTGCCATCAAAAGCGATCAAAAACGAAAGGATCCTTGAAACCCTAATGCAACAAGCAAACTCTGGCATGTATAGAAACGTTGACAGCTATTTGGAAGCTTATCAAAACAATGTAAAAAATCAAGAAAGTTTCGATCGAGGAATGTAGATCACATAAGACGGTGAATCAATTTTTAACAAAGCATTCTTCAGAAATCATACCTGAGAAACGAATTCCAACCACAACTTCACAAAAATCAGAGTAATAATGGTGATGTTCATCTCAGAGAGCATAATGTTTCAACCAAGAAGGACTGTTCGACAAGTCTGGGGTTAAATAATTATTCCAGAAATGTTCTCACTGTTCATCGAGTGAAAGTTCGTTTCGAAGACGAACTCGCGACGACTGATGAATGTAATTAAATCTGTAGACACGATCGTAGAAAAGGTGAAAAATCGGGGAGACTCGAGTCGGATTCTTCCAATCATGTGATTCACAGATACGACTTACGTTGAAAAGAGACTGGATCTAGGATAGAATAGTCCAATAAAAAAAGTATTGATCGAAAGAAATTCTTGAATTTCTTTCTACAAAGTTTGAAATCCCGGAAATTCTTGAATGAAGAATAGTTTAAACTAGCTAAATTCTTCAGGACAGGAAAAGTATTAGAAAAAAAAGAAAAAAAAATACGATTTGCATCAATTAGAAAATTGAGAGAGAAGTAAAGCTTCGCCGAAAGCGCGAAGCAGAATAGAAAAAAAGAGCACAAATTTCATATCTATTTAAAGAATAAGGTAAGTTCGACGAGCTGAGAGTCCTTAGTCGAAGCGGATAATTACTATAATTGTGCTTCGTTTGTGGCGAACGATGTTGAAAGTACTCTAGCCACTGGTACCTGTCACTGCGAATAACACGAAAAGAAAAGTTTTTCGCAAGCAGCGATCGTTTTCATCTGAAAAGATGAGAAAATAAGGTTGTATTCGAGGCTGAAACGATTTCACGGCACTCTGATGCCGAACATGACAATCTGTATCATAAAGAACATATAAAGAAAGAAGAAGAGGAGAAATTTGAAGGAAGAGAAAGGTTAATTGATAATACGATAAACCTAACGATTAACTACTTGGTAAGCTTGAATGAATTTAACTATATAAATACAATATATATATACATAAGGGCGAGGTTAAGATAACAATAATACTGATAGATAAGATGAATAATAAATAGTAATAATAATTTAACGAAAAAGAGAAAAATTGAAAAAAAAAAACAACATGATGTGTCGATGTGTTAATGTGAAATTCAAAAGGTGAAGAAACAAAAGTTGAAGAAAAACAAAATATAAGTATTCGAAGTCTGTTCTGTTTTCTATCGTAGTTTTTGTATCTTCAATACTCTAAGGCAGATATTCTAAAATTCGCGGGAACAGGCTGGAGAAATATAAGAAAAAGATTTTTCTAAAAAAATAAAACGAAAGTTAAAAATAAAAAATATACACAAAGAAGACGATTAGAAAGAAGAAACTAAAGAATGGTGATTGAAGTTTTCATTTCGAATATATTGCACTTTGATCGCTTTCAAAGACTTGCATTTCTAAAAGAACTGATTATAAAAAAAACTCCCTTTTTTTAAATAAATTAATTCGAGAATTTTAGTCTGGCCTGGTTCCCGAGTTTCATCGACTGCATTTTCACGAGCAAAAGAGGAACACACACATAAGATGAAAAACAAAACGCGTGATTTCGTCGGTACACGCTTTAAAGAGGCTGATTTTCGTCCCCTGTCTTTCCACTTTCGCTCACACCTCTCTATTTCTTCCGAAGACAAACAAGAGCTCCTCTCGAAAGCTCCAAGAAAAAAGAGAAGAATATTTTTTACACGAGATCACGATCATTTCTGATCCACCCAACCTTCTGTCATTCGGTTCGTCACGCACACACGTAACGTTCGACGGTAAGAAACGAACAAACGCAATGGAAAAATTATTTAAAAAAAAAAGAGAAATTCAAAAAGAGAAAAAAAAATACACTGATCGATTCCCGAATAAGGGAATCGTCCAACTGTTAAGTGTCTTATTGTTCAGGCAAACGGCTGGACGAAAGTAGATCCTTTTTCGCGCTGTCTTGCGAGTGAAAAACAAATTATAAATAATTATAAATAAATAGAAGAAAGAATTACTTAATTAGGAAAAATGTAACACAAAGAAAATTAGTGATTTTATGTTTTAAAGCATTTAAAAAAATAATTCACTTTATTTATTATAATGTGTTTTTAATTTTTATTAGTTTCTTTAGAAAGAAACATGCGAAGGGCATGTGTCTACTTGCGAGTATTCTTTAACAACGAAAAGCTTTAATTACACAAAGGACTATTGATTGACGATTTAAGTCTTCTTATAGAATTACCAAAAAGAGTTTGGAATTACAAAATTAGCAAAATTATCCAAAATCCTACCTAATTAATATAAAAGATTCATATAAAAAACTTGAAAAGGCATTTCTTCCTAATCAGGCCATTCTTTCTTATACTTATTAATAATTCAATTTGAGCAAGACGACGTAGATAGTTTTTTATTTACCGAAGATGTAATTCAATGGCAAAATGAATAACGATGGCAATCTCGACGGCAAAATGAATAATTTGAATCATTTGTGCCTCGATCCGCAACCAACCTAAGATCCAGGTATCTCGATTTTGAAAAGTTGCTAGTTCAAAGAAGAGAGGGCTCTTTGTAATATTTTTACAGAATCGTAGAATCAAAAGGTACAAATGTGACACGCGACCCGAGGAAATACTAATTAACTAATAAAGTAAATTAAGCAAAACTAACGTATGTGTAGCTGTAACAGAAGAGCAAAGAGAAAAATTAATAAAACGTGTCGTTGTAAACGTGAACGTTTTTGTAACAATGAGAACTCGACTGGACGATGATCGATCACCGTTTTTATGTGTTTGATCAAGAATTGTGTACATATATATTATATAAATGACCGCCTGATGAGAAGTCGATCTACAGTTTAGTATGTATCGATGTGTATATGTGAGATAGATCGATTTTTTTATAAACTGTCTGTTGAACGTTATTGCTTTTCGATAAGAAAATGTAGATAGCGAAAGTTCTAATTTTGTTCATTCGTATAAAACTTTTTACCTTTACTTCAATTATAAAATTTGGTATATTAGTTATTAAAAAATTAATTTAAACTACAACTTTTAACTTTAATTATTTCAATTATTGTTTGATAGATAATAAGTCTTTTTAAGATGTTTTATAATGCTAATAGAATTTCAAATTTTTTTTTTAAGGAAGTTTATAATTGAAATGATAATTTTTTAATTAATAATGTTATTCATTAATTGTTATTTTATACAAATAATATATTTATTCTTTTCCTTATTTATAAATCTTGAAACAAGATAAAAATTTGAATGTGTACATTTAAAAATCAATTTAGTTAAAAATATTGATCTCATTTAGAAATTTGATAGATCAATTATTAGACATTAAATTGTAATAACGTAGTATTACGTGCTATTTCATTCGACGAATGAACACGTAACACCACGTATCGGTGTAATTTAACACAAGCCTACAGAAAGCGTGTCACATCGTATGACTCCTAATTAGGTACCACGTGGTATAGATTTAATCGCTGGTCGATACGTGTAGATCACTATGAAACTTGCGGTTCATCGCTGGTCGATGCAATTAAAACACTATTCGACGTTAGCGAAAATAATTCAAGGGTTTGTTGTTAGAGCGTAGTACTACGTGATTCGCAGCTCATCAATGAATAACCCTTTTGCTATGTGATTAAAAACTATTTACATATTTTAAATAAATAAATAATAATAGAAACGTCGACTCAACTCTGTTGTTCAAGGAATAATGGCAAAAGAATTGTTGTTTTAGAGTGTTAAAATGACTTTTAATACCAGGTATATATCTTAGCAAAAGGGTTAAATCAAAGGAAAAGTGCAAAATACGTTCTACAGATGGTTTATTACAGGCGTTCAAACGATGATGCACTGATACGATCACGTCCAATTTCGTCGCTATGCTCTCACTATGTCGTTCATCCTCGTAAATGCGAAATAAGTACAGTAGATTTTCCGTGACAACGTCTACGATTGAATAAATAAAAATTTGAAAATGTCTTTTTTTTTTTTTTTTTTTTAGTGGGAATATTGAAGGGATCGTGGATTGTGTGTTGACCGAAATTCTACTAGCTCGGTGTGTAAGCGTAGATGTTCTAGTGTGCGATCGAAGTGTATCAATTTATAAAGCGCTTCCGGGAAAAGTTCATTTATCACGATGCAACTGCAGTGGTGTAATTAAGTAAAGGTTCGTGGGAACAGGGTCTGATTCTATTTTGAATTTTTCAATTATGAAATGGTTACCGCGAATTTTCATACAGCACGTCCTAATTTTAAACAGAAATCTAAATAATGGGATATTCAAATATTAATTATTGAGTAATGTAAAAATTCCAAATTGGCATTTCAATAATGGAAAAATTAATTATTGAATAATTAAAAAATTCCACATTTTTATTTCAATCATGGGTAATTTAAGTACTAAATTATTGAGCAATATCTCAATCTCCCATATAAAACATTAATTTTTAAAGCCTATGCTTTCCAATTCACCGAAACACTTAATCCAGTACAAAACAGACGCCTCTATCATCTCAACAAACATATGTATTCCTAATTATACATAACGTGCAAAGACTTTTCCACGCTCGATGACAGTCTAGTTGCATTGTTTGATACAAATCACACAGCGAGAAAAAGACGAATAGGAAGCAAAGAACTTGAAGAAGTAATTAAAAAAAGAAGATGTAAAAGGATATCTTGTACCATCTAAAAAAAGAAATATGAATTATTTTCATCGAAAGCGATTCTGTCCAGCCATTGCCGACTACTGTTCAACTGTAGATGTACTCATACACAGAGAGAGAGAGAGAGAATCTGAAGAAATAAAAAAAAAAAAAATGAATTATCTTAGAGAAACAACAGAGAATATGAATGAAGCTATATAAATATATATATATTCGTATATAAATATAAATATATATACATTATATGACGTACACACGCGCGCACACGTAACACGTACACACATACATACGCATGCACAAAGTAATGCAACACAGGAAGACAGAAATTATTGTAACAGATACCATAACGCCACGTGGGCGGACAGCGGCGAGTATTGAATGCATCGAATTGTAGAATTCCATGTCATGGAATTCGATTCTTGCCGCATAATATACGGGGGGGTTGTGTTTGTAATAATATACGATAGAACACTTAATGGAGAATATCGTAAGGGTTGCATGCAATGGAACGAGAATTTTTTTAACCCTTTGGGATTTTTAGTTGTATTCTTTGAAATTTTGCGTTGAAAAAAGTGATTGAAATTATTAAAACACAGGGCTGCCACGTGTAAGTGTAAGGGTGACATTTTCAGTAATCACAGTACACTTTCGATATATTGCCATTTAAGCGGTTTTCAAACATGCTAATGCTGCGCTTACATCATCATAGTCTACGAAGATGATATATCTCTGTCTCCTCTCCCCTCCCACTCTAAATGAAAGCTTGAAACAAGTTTGAAACATTTGTATTCCTCTTCTGCAACCCTGTATGTGGCAATATAACGAAAGTCCACCATATTGTATAAAATTTATTCTGATGTCATCATTTGAGAAATCACAGAATAATATGTACTTTCATAACAGGTTTGCTACCTTTACCCATTGTTTAATCATAAATCACTTGCTTTTTTTTCTTCTTTTTTATAAAATAACATATCCAATAATATATCATATTATTTTAAACGGGTTTTCAGATTGTATTTATTTTTAATTTTCTACGTCTTTTTATTTTGATAATATATAAACTTCTGGTGGACCTGTCAAGACATATCAAAGGAAATTTTTGGGATTTGAATATATTAAATATTTTTATTTAAAATTCTTTCTTTAATGTTTATGTAAAGAAAGAAAAAACAGATTTGAAAATCATTCATTTTTACAAATTGCAAGACACTTCCTCTGGTTAAATATTATTATAACTTTTAAGTAGTGCATCAAGTATTGAGTTAAATAAAGACTGACGAGAATGTCTTAGAATTGAGAAATGAATGATTTTCATCTGCCTTTCAATATTATATAAAGATTAGAAGTTTGAAGAGAGTGATATCTATATTGATTGATTTTTTGAACTTTGACCCTTGAACATCGGACTCTAGGTCAATCAAGATCTTATGCTTATGAAAGATATAGAAGGATATTAAAGTAAAGTTAAATACAAAATTTTTTAACGAAAGAGTTTCATATATAGCAAGAATAATTTTTAAAGGAACTGTTGTAAAATTTAAAAAATGAAAACAATATGTTATACAAAATTAAATTAAAATTGGTTCGCCGTCCGAGGGTTAAAGGTATTCATTGATTAGATTACTGATACAATTCATTACAATATTTAATTTTGTTATCAATTGCACTCATGACAATTTTAATAGCGAAATTAATATTTATGAACACAATCGTTATTCACAATTTCTGTTAAACATGATTTTTATGAAAATGAAAAATAATTGTACAAATTAAATTCCTTCTTTATATCAATTAAGAAGCAAAAAATCTCTAATAATAATTTACAATTATTTTCTTTCTCACGAAATAAGTAATTTATCCGTGGAAATTTGTTAAAATCAAAACAAAAATTAGAATGTTTTATAATCTACAAAAAGGGTTAAAAATTCTCGTTTCGTATCAATGTTCTCACCATCGTTCTACGCTAATCACTGTTAAAACTCGCTGTCCACTTTTAACGACGGCTTTCGTCGACTCTCATTCACATTGTTGTTGTTGTTATTGTTGTTGTTAATCTATTCGCCGATTTCTACATTCGTTCAACGATCGCTGATCCCGAGCGTGCATGATAAATCGAATGAAAATTAATCGAGTGCTCGAGACAACAAATAGAGTAATTGAATACAGACCTGCTCCGTTATTTTCATCCTTATTTAAATAATTAACAAAAATCAAAACTAAATCAATTGGATCGATTGAAAGAAAAAACTAACAGTTCAGTTGAGGTTCTTCAATCTTTATTGGAACACTTTTGCGTTACATTAGTTGAGCAGTATTATCAGGTTGTTGCAGATGAAATGACCGACTTATTTATAAAAAGTTTTAATTATAACTTTGTTAAAAATAATATTTCTTAATCAAACTGTAACTTCGACATCGGTCGTTCGATATGCAACAGCCAAACAATTCGTGTATAATAATACTTACAATTGACAGGTCCTGTTAAATAAGCGCTCTCGGGATATTCGAGTCCTCGCCTAATGTTCATCGAGTGTTTCTCAAGTACCCGGATACTCGTTGTGTCTGCGGAACACGAATACAATCAACAGACACTGATAGTAACACGGTATTACGTGTATGTATGTATGCGTGTAAGTGTGTAGGTGTGTGTGTATATGAAAAGGAAAAAATTCATGCGTTTACGATCGACGGTATTTTAAGTATCATCGTTGATAAGAGGAATAACCGAGTGGTATTTTAATATAATAATAATAATAAGAGGCTACGAGATCATTTTCGAAATGTGAAATGTCGATCGTCTACGTTGATTCATGAACGTTTCGTTTGCTCGCAAAGCTTCGTGGCGAGTCAGCAATATCATTCGGATTCTTGTCCGTGCACTCTTGCAATCCAAACGTATCGCTGTGTTCGCATTATTGCCGCTGGAATATCATCGTTTTCGTATCAGATAGCAGATATTTTATCAGAGGAATGGCGAATACACTATGAGATTCGCGATCCTAACTTCGTGTTGTTCCAATTCGTACATTCGCGATCAAATCAGGCTTCCTTAGGGATAATGACGACATATGGGAAGCAGGAATTTTCAAAATCTTAATTTTGCCGATATTAATATTAACAGTAATTTGGAAAAAAAAAATTGGATGGAAGTGGTGGACCGCCACAGACCTATATACGTGTATGAGGCCTCCTCCCCTACATCGTCAGTTTCCTCGAGAACGCTAACGAGGAAGGGTAGGAGGCCGGGAAAGGGGATGCATACAGGAAGGTCCAAGAATCCAGGAACCCAGAAATCCCGGGTAAGTTACAGGAAAGGCTGGCGACCCGGGAACCAGGAAGCACTTGAGGGGGCATTGCTATTTTTCTCGAAAAACTTTGATTTTTGATTGCAAATATACACGAGTCAATGCAACATTCCTCTTCTGAACCCTTCTGCTGAGAAAAATACACGTTTTGTAAATTAGCCAGAAATAAAAAAAGAAATTCGGGACTCGCCGTGTCACGCTTGCGTGGTAACGAATACAGAGGCAGATGAAATTATATATGACAAAGAAAAAGATAAAAAGATTTATTGTATATGAAGCTACTGTGATGTTACTGTTGAATATAAAAAGAAACTATATATATACATAAAAAGATGCTGTATTTAAAAAAATTTGTCGAGTGTGTTTCTTTTATATACACCTTTATTGATGAGGAAGACGAATATCTGTATTATGCTTAGGCTTGGGCAAATTTTATTTCAAAACGTAATTTTATTTTGCATTTCTTTTTCTGTTTCGATTTTAAGTGAATGACTCTCAGAGATACACGAATCGTCATTATCACCTTTATTTCTAGTTAAGAGATTAAGATTTCTGGGGCCCAAGGCAATCAAACCTTCGAATGCCCCCTTGGTTCAAAAATGGAAATTTATTCTAAATAGAATTAAATAACATTTAGGGGTAAAAAGAAACTACGACAATAAACAAATTTTATTCAATATCTTTTGATATATTAAATGGAAGACTTATAACCGGGTCTCCTGGAAAGTGGGGCCCGGGGCTGTAGCCTCACTTAATTTTTTTTTCAATGATTATCGACTGATAAATCATAACTACCAATGCTATCATCAAAGATAACACTGTGTTTAAACAGTTACTTTTGAATAACATGTTTGATAACTCGTGTGCGCGAAGCACATTAGGAAATGAGTATATCTGATGCAGTTGGGAGAATAAAATTATTTCAGTTAATAATCTGATACTTTGAATTTAAAATATTTTATTTAAATAATGTCCAAGCCTGCTACTATTGTAAAAACAGAAAAAGATAATGAAATAGAAAGGAAAGAGCAATAAAAGAAAAAGAACTATTTTCTTTTGTTAAGTCTAGCTAATGGTATCGTTTACAACTATCAAAAATACACATTTTCAGAGAAAAATACTTTTTATTTCGCAGTCCATAGGTAACTCTTCGTATTGATAAAACAATCTAAAATCGGATCGACGGATGATTTTTTTTTTATACCGAATGATACGAACTTGATTAAACACAGCCGCTGATAAGATGACGACAAACGATAGTTGATGCTTCGTTAAATTTAGTATAAACAAATCCAATCGTTTTTATGAGTGTATTTTTTAAACTTCGTGTTTTCTTTCTTACGTTCATTTCTTTTTTTTTCTTTATTTTTCTAAATTACGCGTACACTCGCAAATTTGAATTGCTGTCTAACAGTACGTGTGCACAATTGTGCGAATATTATTTCAGAGTGCATGTTACTTCTGGGGTCATACTAGTCGGGTCTGGAAAATGTCGAACAATACCACTTAAGCTCGAACAGGGCACGAATCGTCTCGCGAGCTGTTCGGCTAATAATACTTTAGAAACTATTAGATCGCCGTTTATAATCGCAGAGAATGAGGCGCACGTTATAAAATCAGATTTATTTACAATTCTACAAGATCGGTTTATGTACCTGTACAAATTCGCTGAATCGCAAAAAACGTATTGCGAAGTTTATTTAAAAAATCCTAATCACCATATTAAAACATTGCTTCTGACTCTAGGACGTAAGCCAGCGTATTTAATTAACGGATATATTTTTTCTTCTCACGTAAAACTCGCTAATTATACGTGCCTTTCGTGAAAATTATTTTCCTTTTGTCAATTTTTTTTTTTTTTTTTTACTTTTTTTCTTTTAGACCATTGCAATCGCTTGCAAAGCCTGACACAGTCTTATTAAAAACAGTATACCTCGCGTTCAAGGTATTTTATATTATGTACAGTTTCGTTTGTTTGTATATTCGCTAATCGTATAATAGTCCAGGGTTCCTGAAAACAATTTCAAGACAAGTTAGCATAGTCTTATTGTCAAGATTTTCTTTTCAACTTCACTTCACCATTTTGCCCTAACACTCCAGTCTTTTGGTGTCCAATGAAGACACTTAGGATCTATTCTGATCTGCCTCTTTTCCATCGCAGCTGCGTGTTGCTCGATAATATCCCTGCGAATAAACATGTTTTTGTCAGTGAGATACTGAGGAAATCCTTTGTTACAGAAAGAAACTAAAATGTCTGCACGATTTTTTTCGTTCCCTAACGATGCATTGACTGTATGTAGCCAATTACCTATTCAATGTAACAATATATTGTCCTTTGTAGTAATTAATGAGATTCAAATTCTGTAGCGTTGATATCACGTCTTCTTTCTTAATCGACGTCAGCTCGCATATTTCGCTTATTGTAATCTGAGGTTTCTCGTTCTCTACTAATGGCTTTATGTTCAATAAAATGTCCAGTATCGTGTGCGCCCAGTAACTTCTATAAGACAATAATCCTAGATCGGACAATGGTTTCTCTGGTGAACCTGTTTTACCTTCGAACTTCGACAATTCGTAGGAAAATTCGATCAACAGTTTCCCATAGCCTCTCCTCTGATAAGGAGGCAACGTAAGGATGCATGCCACGTTATGATCCTCCGTCGATTCTTTTTCCTTTGAAAAATAACCGACTATGTGAAATCCTCTGCTATCAAAGTCTGTCATTACGTAGAACAAGAATGGATCTGTGTCATAGTAAAGTGTCTTATGATCCAAGAATAATTTTGCTAATAGACAAAGGTTCTGTGCGTAATTCTTATTTTTACGGCCGTCAATTTCGAAAAACGATATCGATCCTTTTCTGTATATTTCATTGCCAGGCGGATGCCGTAGATTGCACTTGGCCAGGTGCCTTTCCAAGCATTTTCGACTTTTTCTGTACTTCAGACAGAATTCACAGATGTATATACAAGGTAGGTTTACCATTTCTTGGGGATAGGGACTGAAATACCACGGTTTTATTCTATGACGGCCTAATTCTATTAGTTCTACGTTCTTCATTCTTGTTACAATATCATCGTGATGATGAGCGACTAATGAGCCAGTGGGCCTCGGACCCGGCGTTTGCGGTGGCCCATCCTGAGAATCGTCGTTCTCTATAAATGCCGCTTTTCTTTTTCTAGACATTTTCTTTTGTAATGCTGCTTGTAGCACAGCAGAACCATTGACTGGTTCGTTACTGAGACTACTAGGGCTAGGAGGTCTACTGGGCACTTGTTTTTTTGGTGTGGCTGCACCAGTTCCTGGTGTGGTTCCATCTCGACGAGGGTACTGGACTTTCCTTGTGTCCAAACAATCTTCCATAACCCATTCATCTAATCGTTTATTGACTAAAATATTTTATATTTAGTTAAACAGTTGTTTATATACATAAACAACACCTCTCCTCCTAAATCTGATTATACTTACAATCTACATAGTGAACATAATAACACTTGACACCGTGTACTTCTTTAACACTGATGATTTCAGCAAGAGCTGTGGATGAAAGGAAATTTTTGATAAACCCTTAATATTACATCTACCTCGGTAAAGTCATTACTGACTGTCAGGACACATCAGAAGAAAGTATGTATACAAGCTAGTAGCATCCAAATAACCTAAGTATAACCTAAAAACTAAGCTGTTCGCAATGTATCAAATGAAGAACTATGAAGAATATTGAATCAAATACATTCTAGACATTCAGAATCTGATGATAATAATAGCACACAAATGAAATGTGTTTGCCTATACAGTGATTCAACAATGTGATTCAATGACACACTTATCAAATGATCTTTTTAGTACAAGATGGAATTTTTAGGAAAAAGAAATAAAACCTTTTTATAACAAAGACTTATCGTTGGAAAGAGAAATAATTACAGGGTGAAGATTGTACTTACGCCAATCGTCTGTTCCGTGCATTCTGACCGGTAAACGACAGCCTTCCACCAAAGAATTCTGAAAGAGAGGTTAAGATTACATGACATCCACATATTTACCATATTCAACGTTTTTCTAAAAAACTGTTAACATCTGGATATTCAGTGCTTTATATTACTTACCACTGAATCGCATATCGTTTCACGTTCGTCGTGTTCATCGATCATTTCAATCACAAATGCAAAAAACCTTCCACCAAACACGATATTGTTTTGAAGCGTTCACGGTACTGACGCGAGCGCCCCGCCGCTTATTTTGTACGTACAGTGAACTATATTTAAATGCCTCCCCGCGCACTCGAAAGGTCCGAATCGATAGGTCGCGATTGAGTATCGAACTTTCCAACAACCGCGAAATTCATATTTCAAATTTGACTTCATTTTCTCAAATATGAATTTATATATATGTCTATAACAATTTTTATTACTTATCAATTTTAAACATTACAATATATCAAAAATTGTTGAATCTTTGTGTATAAATCCGGCTATTCATTGCTATATTTTATTTCCTCAATAACAAGTTTTTAAAATAAAAATCTATGCGAAAAGGGAAATTATCAATTTGGTAAACTAATGATTACGTGTTATTTACAATCCATCAATATTAGCTATTAAAAGAGATGAAAGAAGGGTGAAAGAGGAGTTGGTACTTGTGCACGAGATCAAATAAAATTCCTCTCCAGTGATACGATGGAACGTCGAGGACCGTGCACGATATAATTAAGTAAGAATGATTCAAAGGAGGATACGACCTGAGCACTAGGGTTACGCGATACGTCATGAAAGGTGCTCGTACTTGCATGCAATTAATTCTGAAATACGTAACATTTCGAAAGAGGTAAATTTAGTGTAACGCTGTTCCCGGGGGTATTTCACACGATTCCAAGCTAGCATCTTCGTCTGCCTGCTTTTAAGGTTTGTAACGTTCAACCATTTTAGTCACTCCAGACAATTTGAGGTGACATATTATTCTACTCCGTCTACCTTAAAATAGTAACATCTATATTATAGATTGAAAGTTTCTTTTCTCGTCCTCTCTGAAGCATGAATTTCCTACTCTCTTCTCGATGAAATAATCTCTGATATAATTCTATTATCTTCTATCGTGAGCACAATTATACAAGTGTAACCTGAAATTTTATTACGATAGAACTGGTATTTTTAAAAAGAGTATTCAACTTTACATTTCATTAAACAGACATTTTAATAAATTCATTTTTTATTCAATTATTTTTATAATTTTTTATAATGGACTAGTATAAATATGTAACCCTAATTACTTAGCCAAATTATTTTTTTAATTATAATCAAAAAATAATGTTTGTACGACTTTATCGCTTTTTAGCCGTGAAAATTCTGCATTAAATAATTTTAATAACAAGGTATAGTAAAATGAAATGAAAAGTACACAATGATATACTTGGGTATGTCACACCCATCTAACCATCCATCCATGTAATACATTTTTCACCTAACTCATTTAAGTCCAGACTCTTATGTGATCGAATGTCTGCGATTCACCTTTTCACCCCGGTATTTTTCGTCGAAGAAGAATAACAACCGTCAGCGAGCCGTTCGTTTTTAGATAACAGTTTGATACTAAAATTACGACTGGTTCGATCGACCGTGTCGTATCGAGGGTTTACCGCTACCTCCTGTGAGCCCCACCCGGTACACACGTTCCTACGCCTATGTATCGTCCCGTACATACATATATGTACACATGTACGCGCGAAATCTGCACGGTTACATACATATGTACGGGCACATAAGTGTACTCACATCGGGCATACATAAGGGTTGATAGTGCTCGGGCGAGCAAGCCACCCTTATATGCAGGGCGTGGCCAGAGTCCACCAATCAGAGGGCGGGGAATCCCCGAAAGACCAAATCGAACCAAGTAAAAATTTCAGCGGTCGCGTCAAACGCCAACGCCAAAGGGGATGAGCGCGGTTGATCCGGGCTTACATTTTCGTTACTTATCCTGCGTTCGGGATCTTCGATACCGTGTATCTTCTTTCCCTTCTTCCTTTTTTTCCCACTCCCTCTTTCCAATAGCTTCAACGCAAGCTCTTTAATTGTGATAAAGGAGCGATGGAGAGGAAGGATCGGGAAAATAATATGGATTAGACTGGCAAATTGAGTGTGTTTTATTTTATAGAAGTTTGATGTTGTTTTTAAAATTTGAGATGTGATATAGCAGTTTGAGATAGTTCATGTCGCGTATTTGGTTAAGTAGATCTTATTTATGGTGTAGCAAGGATTGTACTCGTTAGTTTTAACTTTCTTTCTATATATGCGTCCAATTTTAATATTAATTAACACTCCGCTGTGAGCCTTATTACATTTTTGAATTTTGTAAATGTTTGAAAAAAATTAAGATACTTTCGAATGTAGCCGAACATCAGTTAATTTAAACTGTTGCTCTTCTCCACCAAATTTCCTAAAAAAGTTTCTCATACTTTTATAAACACTTTTCAAAAATATATTCTTTATTTCACTGCTTTCTTCCATCATCTTCGAAAATGAAACACTATTTTCTATCTCAATTAATACTGCATTATTTACAGATCCAAAGAGCATACATCCTCACATTTGGAAGCACACCGTGAAAAACTACCCTTGTGCACGCGAAGCAAGGGTAAAAAGATAGAAGGAAACATTGCGTCTCTGAAAGAAGGATAGAGACAAGCAGGGTCTGCGTTTAATAGCCGTAGTGTTACCTCGGAGGCCTTTTGCCATTAAGAATCCCACAAGACCGTCCTCGGGGGTCCTCTCCACCCTCCAGCACACCTTACCCCTTTCCGCAATTCCGACATATTACATGGTGGCCCGGTAGAGTGGGTGTAATACGTGTTCGTAGCTGACTATAACTATACGTTGCGGAGGTACACCTAGGTACCACTAAAATCATTAGAAACACGTGCGCCATGCAACGCGCAGAATCCTGTCCCTTGCCATTAGAATGCTTAGACGGTGTTGTATCCGGAGATCAATATCAAAACAACGCCGTATGACCGCCCATTCTGACGGAAAATTTGCGGAAAGATGAACGATCTTGATGGTCTTCTAATAATGATTTCAAATAACAGAGGAAAAAAAATTTTTGTGGAATTATTTAAATTAGAATTGAAATTCATTTTTTGATACATTATTTTAAAAGTAATCGATGTTAACTTTAATGGCATCGATACTATAATGTTTACGTTTAATAACAAACTTGCTATACAATTAATCTTCAAACGCTGAAAGCGGATCAATCGTGACTTAGTTAGATTTATGAAATGTGTACAGTATCGAATATAGTAGGCTTTCCGAGGAAAACTGGTGATGCTCCCCTCCCCGCAGGTTTCCCCGGATTTCCGAATTCCCAACCTCCCCCGTAGACTTCCTCGGGTACCGGGGTTCCGGAATCCCTGGCTTTGAGAATTTCTGCTCGGTGTAGTCGATTTATTAATATTTATTGAACAATATTATTTCCATCGTTACTAATAACCTCTTCCTAGCGCGATGGTAATTTGTGGATTCCATTTTTGTAGAATGATTTAGAAGGATTCCGTCTTTGAAAATTTGAAATGATATTATCGGACAGAACTTTCCCGTAGACCTAATATTTAAATATACCGTAACAAAATTTGTATACATTTTTATCGAAACATTGTATTTCCCTATTCCAAATGTTTCACCTCCAAAGTAAAGCATCATCTCAAAGAACACAAAGTCTCTTCTGTGCAGAGAAATACCCTCGTTAATCGCATCTGCACGCGGTTTACGTTATTCGCTCGCAGCTAGCTCGTTCTCTTCGAGGGCTAGCAAAGAAACTGGCGCAATCTCGGCGTATCTACTTTTCCAGATTGCGTTGCCCTTTTTCCTTTTTTTTTTTTATCGGATTAGCCAGTGTGCCGCATCAAAGGAGAGAAAAACGGTAAGTCGAAAGAAGAAGAAGAAGAAGAAGAAGGATGATGTTGAGTAAAAGCAAGGAAGAAAGAGGGTCAAATAAGAAGAAGAAAAAGCAGCTCGTACTTTCCTCGTCTCGCTGCTTAAAATTCATAAGGCGCTCTGTTTACTTACTAAAGATACGCAACCCTCCACCTCCTTCAGCTTCCCACGAACGTTGCCACGTCGGGGCCGTGCTTTATCGCGGAAAATAAAATTATTGGTTGCACTTTTCTCCCGCGACGGGCCGACACGTTTTATCTCGGCGCGGTTCCTGCATGCCGGCACGGTCGAAAGTCGAATCGACACACTCGAAACTCGGGGATTTTTCTGTGGCTGCGTTGCAAAAGCGCCCCGCGGCTGTCGCCGACACGCTCGCCCCCAAGTGCGGCTCAAAGAGGCCGTTTGATATGCTGATATCGCGCCTTTTACCTTCGCAATCTCCATAACGCGCCGTTTCTTAGCCGCGATTAGAAATGTAAATTCAAGAACGACCCTCTGCTAGGCTATCGGTGGCGGTTGTTTTAAAAGCTCACCGCCGAGCGCGAATCATCGCGTGGATTAACCTGTTTGCGGCTTGTCCTCTTCAGCTTTTGAATGAGCAATGCTGAATTATTTTTATTTTTTTTTTTTTGATGATTCTTTTTCTTTGTCAGATATAATAGAGAGTAATTTATGTAGCTGTTACAAGCTACAGATCTCTTTATAGGAAAATTAGAAAAATATTTTGAAAGAGAAAGATAAATTATTTCAACACTGTTAAGTATGTTGAATTATATATCTTTTGCCGATGCATTTGGAAGTTCCATAATTTTTTTAAATGGAACTACATATTTTGGGATATCGGTGATTGCAAATTGAATGTTCACTAATGGAAGGACCGGCCATTTTATATTTGGATTTTTTATGAAACGTTCATATAATAATTAATTTTCATATATTACAAAATTGATCATGAATCGCTCTAGAAAGTCATTTTGTATTAATGATATTTATGCAATTATTTTTGTCAATTTATAAGTTTTAAATCGATATATTACAAATATTATTTTACAATATTTTTATTTTATCACATCATGTCAGAGTACGGGCGTAAAGCGCCTGGTGGGTGTAGTCACTAACCCACTCAGGTTTGCTTTTTGGGCCCAACATCAAAATTCCTTACGCGGACGTAGAGTCAAGTGTTGGGTTTTCCGGAACCGAACACAATGATTGGCACGTCCTATGAGTGCGCAATTTATCCATACCCAGCGCCACTTGGAGGGTGGTGGTTGCTGGGGGTGGATATTTATATAGCGCTATTGCGCCCTTTACTATCGCCGGTATAAGCATAAGCTTGGGAACGGCAGAACGTGTTTTCAACCCCACAAGACTTACTTAAACAATGATCATATCAGAGTCTCCATGTTTCTTAATTGATCCCTTGATACAATAATATATTAGAAATGAACAACGTACATAAAACAATGCTAAATATTTCCAATAAAAGCAATACGTCCAATTAAATCCTTCCATTAAACGTCTTCAAATAAACGACGTACCCGGTAGCTTTGTTAAATCATCCCCATTTCCCAATAAAACACGCTCATCTGGTCGACGATTCGATAACTGGTAATTCTTACCGAGTATCCATTTCTCATCCCTCAATTTTAATATCGAGCGCAATCTGTCCGCGTACCATTGGAATCGAATTTCCCGATAACGGAGATAAAATTCAACGTCGACCACGCGTTTGTCAATTATCCCCTCCCGAAAATGACCTTCCCTTATCAAACACCCTTAACAAGAAGGAACACAAACAATATTCCATAAGATGCATCCTCGATCAGATATCCGAATCTCTTTCCTTATCCGCGTGTTTCGTCGTCGCTGGTCGTTGTACGCGCACAGTGTGCCACCTGTGCCGGGGACTGCACCCTCTGGCAGCCACCCCGTTGTCGCGTTATAATCTCGTTGCTCGGGGCGACGTCGAATAAAGTACTCGCGGTGTGACGGTAACGCGAGGCACCAACTATTAACTCATTAGTCGAAGTTCTTCGTATTATCGCATTCTCTTTGAGGCCGGCTCGGTATTCTCGCATCGTTGGTCGCGGGGGAAGGGATGGTTGTCGGGGGATGGGTTACGGGCCGAACATCGCGGCTACGACGGATGGTAGGTAGGGGTAGGACGGGATGGAAATAGGACGCGACGGTAACAGAGAAAGGAGAAGGGAGGACGAAAGGGTATAGGGAAGGCAGGAAGGAACGAAGATGACGATGACGAGGGACACGAAAGAGGGTGGAGAGGGTGGGCCCCGTAGAACGTTGGCAGAAACGGTGACGATGTCGACGGTGGGTGGATTGGTGGTGGTAAGGGTTGAGGCGAGAGAGCACGCAAGGGATGATAGGGCATCGCGGAAGGTAAGAGGTAGATGGTGTGCTGTTCGCAGAAAGGGTGGCCTGGTAGCTAAGGGGTGGTTGCACGCCCGGCATTGTTTCGAACAGGCGTGTACACGTACATACATCTATTTGGCACATAGATAAAGCATCTTAGAGACCGCGTAGAAGGGAACTACGATGGGAGAAAGGCTGAGGACGAGGCAGGAGGTTGAGGTGAACTGGAGAAGAAACTGGAGTACGGGTTGTTACGGGAGGGATGGAAGAGGGTTAGAAAGAGGGAGTGAGAGAGAGAGAGAAAGAGAGTTAGAGGGACGGGGTGATAGAGGAGCAGCAGCAGCAGCAGCAGCAGCGGCACCAGCAGCCAGCCATCTTGCCACAAACTTGACTCGACCAATCAGCGTCGAGGCTGTGGTCACCGTTGTACCCTCGCTCCCCTTCCTCCCTCGTCCTCACTGTTCCTATGTTCTCTGTACGGTTCCTCTTGCCTCTCGCCATCTAGCTCACCATCCCTCTCTCTTATGGTCCGTAGTAACCCGGCACCAGCACCTGCCAGCCAACCCTTTAATTCTAATCAATTTACTCTTGCGCGAGCCTCAACCCCTCGTGTATCCTCCTGAGCACGACTGAACCTCAACCGTACACCCTCTCCCCCGCCCGTCACCTCGACCCACCGCGTCGAGCTTCCATCCTCTCGAACGACCCCTACTACATCTGATAACGCAACTACCGTTCGGCCGCACGGAACTCCTGCTAACCGGCTAAATAATTAGCGCAAGGAGATTAATTGCTGGGAGTTAAGGAGCGGGGTTGAGGTAACGATCCTCCTGTGACCGTATGCGAGGGGGTGGTAAGTGATCGTCTCAAGGGGTGGTTTAGTTTGACCACTGTATAGATAATTGAATTGGTAGATTAATACATTCATTGCTGTGGGCAATCATCGGTCGTTGGCACTACAAATGAAACATAATTAAGTAATTAAGGAATATTATTTTGATTAGCTTTTTGATTACACCAATGATTTGAGATATGGAATTGAAAGCATTGAACCAGTCTACGAAATTACCCTTTTTATCCAAACCACCCCTTTTATTTATGAGTTCATAACTCGTATGTTTCAAAAGATATCGAAAAACTATTTACGTAAATTTTATGTTGTTTCTAAATATCTATGTATTTGTAGAAAAAAATAACATAATTATTCATAATTTTCACTATAAATTTAAAAATTCTTGTTTGTTGTTGAATATTCAACTTCTCCTTAATTTAAGCACACTTTCCCCGATGAAGTTGAAAAGTACAGGAGAAGTTCGAAAAGGGGTGGGCCGGGGACCGTGAAAGAGGTGAAAAACAATTTGATCGGCCCTGATTCAAGAGCGACGGTTAAAGTTTACGCTTCCCTCGGCTCCGAGGACTTCGGCAAAGCTTACATAATTTACTTAATGGCTCGTAGACTAACGACCGGGCCAGTGTTTAAGTGTTCACCGTGAACCAACCGAGTGCCCTCTGTTGCCAGCTTCTAGCCGTGAATGCACTTTAGATGAAAAATTTATGTTCGTTACCTCGGCCTTGCACCCTTCGATGAGTTATCGTTCTCGAGAACGCGAGTCGATGAGATTTTAGCGATACTTTCGCTTTCACTTGGCGGTTTCCTTGTTTCATAAAAGAAATTGAGTTCGAAGGTTAATTTTTTCATAAACAAATTAATTTTACAAAATATAAATACAAAAGGTAGCAGAAATAAAAAGAATAGTGATGACTTAATTTTTTTGAACAAATTAATTCACATCACATTTAATTAAGATATATAGAAAATTTCAAATCTCACTGATCTAATGAAAATTTTAATATTGTAAAATTATAAATTATCAAGAAACTTGAAAGGAGGCAAAGATTGCCAAGAGATTTGTGGAGGGTGGATTTTGAACTTCAATGACAACATATCGTCTCGGAACGAGAATCACAGAAATCCACCCCCTCGGTATTAATGCAAAAGAAGTCCTTAGCTCGGTGGTTCGCAATCACCGACATAAATAAATCGACCTACCCGTCTATTTCTCCCCGTTGGCCCAGAATCCCCGTACTCGATCAAGCATCGAAATACGTTCGCATAAAAAAGAGAAGGAGGAACACGATCGAGAAGGAGCGATTGTTCCACTCGTGCAGATCGGATTTGTCGTTTAAGCCACGCTCACTCTCTGCCAATCCCACGGACGATCTGTAATCAGAACGACGTCCGCGATTTATTCGAGACGATTTTTATCACTGATACACAATATGCTGGAATGTTATTAACGATTTGGAGAATCGAGCCGTGTAATTCTTACGATTTAAACTCTCTCTCGAGGGTGATGCTTGATCCACGAGAAATGAAGAGAATGCTTCGAAGATCAATCTGGGTGAAACATTTTGTCATTTTAAAAAGAAAATGTTTGGAGTTAAAAAATATCTATTTATTAAAGTGTTATATTTCATCGACTGATGATTTCTACAAAGTGCATACAATTAATTAATTACCACCTACGGTATACTGATTCAAGTAAAAAAGGCTGCATTAAATTCTTTCTGATTGATTTATATTGTCCTAATTACCTTTGTTAATTAAAGTTATGGATTTTAATTTTATTTCTTTTTTTATTCTAATACAAGAGAAATTACATAGATGTTATAGTAGTAATGATAATTAATTATTCTCATGACAGTCTTAAAGAACTTAATTATTGAATTTAATGCTGTAACATCGTTATTTTTCAAAAAATTATAATCAACGATATCACGATCACTTGTTGCAATATAAGAGCTAGTAATTTATGGAACGAGAGAGATTATCTCGTTGCGCCTTGATGAATGAAAATTAAGGTTCCATTTCGTGCAACAAGTTTGACCCCTTAAACCGTGCAGTTTTTCCTCGGTTTCTTTCTAATATAACAGAGACTAAAAGAATTCTATACCATGATTTTATCAACCAACATTTACACGTACATATTAATGCTATAATATAGTTATTAAAAATAATTTATTCTTATTTGTATTAGAGTTACAGATTATAAAGTAATATTTTAACAATATGTACCTCATCGACAATGGAAAAGGCTCATACTTCCGGTATAAACGTTTCCGTAATTCATTATAATGAACGGCGCGTGCAGTCGAAACAAGTTTATTAGCCTTTAAGAGTTTCAAAGCATCGGCAAAACCGGAAAGGGGTTGCTCGAAGTCTTAAGTTCTTAATACCGTCACCTGTAGAGGAAGGAACTTCAATTTCACCTCGACTTCCGTCGAGGTGAGCGTTAAAAATGATGTGGGTCAAGTTCGAGCGAGTTATTCAATGAAAAGGGAAAAAAACGAAATACAGCTTTATGTGCATGTTAAAAGAATTAAAAAGTTTTAATGCAATTGAGGGACAAAGTACCTGGTACCTAAGAATTTTATTTGAATCACTCGAATTAAAATGTTACATTTTTATGAAGTGTCATTGTCTCTTTGGTTGTTGAATATAGAATAAAATATTTGCTTTAATTAGTGAAAAAGATTTCACATTTTTTGTTAATTACGTTTATCTTGAAACAAAGCTTGGGATAAAAAATTAATTAAGTGGCAACATTAAGCTGTACCATCATTTACTTCAAGATATTATTTAATTAAAAGTCGCAAGAAAATTTAATTCAGCACAAGAACTGCAGGATTTAAATTAGTACAAATATCAAGCACCATTAACCCTTTGTAACAAAATATCCATACAATATTTTTTCCTTTTCATTTTTTACCTATAGAATAATCACCAATTCATTGGCTGGTCATCGACGTATTAGTATGCTTGCACCCACATCATTCACAAATTCAATTTAATTATATAATTAAAGAATAAAGAGTTAAAAAAATCAAAATTATGCTAATGATGAAAAATGGTAAAGTGATGCATTATAAAGAAAGACCAAATAATTTATAATATCTGTAATAGTTTATTGTAATTTGTGTCTGACTACTTATTGTGTCTTAAAATGGCTTCACTTTCATCCCCTACACTTCCAAAGTGCAAAAAAAGGATTCTCTCACCTGTAAGTAAATAACTTCAATTAAGATAAAAAACCGACAAACATTGAACTTTCCCTGGAAATCCTGTAACGAACACAGAGGGGTTGAAACCACCGCGAGTTCGACACGTCATTCAGAATCGACTAACACCGAGTATCAGCGACAGTAAATTGCATCTATCTCTCCTCCCTGTGTCTCTCAGTCAGGTAAAAAAAAAAAAGAGAAAACAAAAGGTAGGTTTTCTTCCCCTCTGTGGAACGAGGGTGGCTGGAGTGATGGCGGGGGTTGAATCGTCGCGCTCACCGACGTTTTATACGTCGCCGGGTTTCATGCGGCGCGGTAATTTTTTTATTAGCTTGAAAACCACTCGACTCGTCGTCGTCGTCGTCGACGTCGCCTTCGTCGTCGTCGTCGTCGTCGTTGTCGTGCTGATCGTTGTGTCGCCCTCACGGGGATAAAAAAAAGGATCGTCCATCTCCGTCTGTTGACGAAACGACCATCTTTGTCGTTCAGTTGGCTCCCCTTTCACCCTTCAGAACCACCCCCTACCCCTTTCAGTGTCGAACAGTCAAAAGAACCACGCGTTCATTTGCCTTATTAAGTAGTTTTGCGGGAATTAAGAGCGTGTCGCTTTGTCGACGCTCGCCCTCGCCATTGTTCTCTTCTCGCGAGCTTATTCCGCTCCTCCCTGCCAAGAATCACCGTTTTTGGCCCGAGAAACCTTGGAAAACTTTCTGTTGGACCACTCTCTCTTTTCCTTTTCAGGCCATCAAGATTCTGCTGGCTTAAGAGTTCAGTGCTGTTTCTGTGCCTTGAAAGGTTTGTTTCAAGGTAAACATTGACTCAGATATAGAGCAAATTAATTTTTATGAAATCATATCAAGATAAAATCATATTTTGTCTACTCTGAGGGGTAAGAGCTATAGAGATTTTTCTTTTTTGTTGCATTAATCTAATGACGTTTAGAATTACCATGATTTAAAAACAAATAAATCTTCAATTAATAAAAGGAAAAGGCACACAATTAAATTTATTATTTGTGATTACTCAACTTGTTTAATAAATTAAAAAGTGTTACCCTCTGAAATTTAAAATACACATTTTTAATAGTCAATAATAGAGCAACTAATCTATTAGATTGTACAAATTATTGAAGCGTTTGAATAGAAATGTACACGTTGGAAAAATATCCAGAGTAGTGGTAAAATGTTCAGTGAAAATGTCTAGCGTACCGACTGGAACGAACGTTTATCAAAAACTGCTCGCATCCCTCTCGACCAGGGAAACGAGAATTTCGCTGTCGGATTAACCCTCTTGACCGAGCGCGATAACACAGGCAAAGAAAAGGGCGGGGAAGGGTTCGGAGGCGAAGCCGACCACACGGAAAGGAAGCAAAACGAAGCTGAAGCAGGTAAATTCTAAGCCGCGAGATTCTCCATCCGTGGCTGCGCGCGCTGCAAGTGCACCTCCGGTGCTAATTAAAATCAGACCACGTGTCTTTCCGAGCCATGGTCACGAAAAATAAACGGAAAAAGATCTTTTCAACGGTGCCTGGAACCCACCCTTCGCCTCTTCGCTTGCACTCTCTCACCCTCTTTCTCTGTGACACTACCACCAACCTCCTCTTTCCCCGGTTTCCTTTCACCCCCACCGCCCTCCTCCCAGGGGCTGCAGCGCACCCCATGCCGGCTTAATTATCGTCCAAGTGTTCTTTAAAGAGCGAATTACACGCTCGATGTTTACCGCAAGCTCGAAGCTTTTCATTCGTCCCGTTTTCTTTCTTCCCTCTTGCTCTTACCTTGCTACCCTCTCTTGCTCTTTATTTTCTTCACGATCGTTCGAAAATATGCCGGTGAAACGAACCAACGTTTCTTTCATCGCCTCGCCGATTCTCGTTCGATGATTTCTCAGGGATTTATCAAATGGTGATCAGATTAGGGTAATCTTTGTTTGAAATTATCCAATACTGCACTTTTTAATTTTCTGTTTTCAAAGTTGTGGTGATTATTAAGTTTATTCATTTTGTTTGTAATAAATTAATATATTAAATGTATAAATAAATTATAGGTCTTTAGTCTTACGTTTTCTTAATTAGTATTTTAAATTTGAATATTTTTCAAATTTAAATATACTTATAGGAATAAACAAAAATACTTATACACATATGGGCATCACGGTTCAAAAATGACCCTAATAAAGCAATGAAGAAATAATTTTATCCCACCGATTGGGTATTAACAAGCCTGATCTCTCTGCAGTCCAACCTTCTGGAGGATGAAAAAAGAGAATAGAGCGATCGACAGGTGAAAAAGTCGGTGATTTCGTTCCGCGAGATTTCGTCGTCGCTCGTTTTTCTTTCTCCTTTATCGGAAATTTCTTGCCACGTTCTCCGCCACTTTGAGACACGCGATTTTCCTCGCCCCGTTTTCCGACGTCGATTAACGAGTCGGCCATTGTGGGGACCGTGTTCTTGCTTCTTTCTTCTACTTTCTGCGTTCTTTTTTTTTCTCGTCCCTTCCTTTCAACCCCCTCGCGTTTCGCGGCCGTGGAAAAACGCAGCGAAACGCGGTTAAAGTACACGGTAAGGGGAACAAATTTGAAGCTCATTACCGCTCCTCTTTCGCAGATACGACCAGGGGGAAAGCTGGATGCGAGCTGAAATCTTTATACGAGAGTTCGTTCGTTCGTACACGCTCGTTCTTTTTCGCAATTTTTCACCTTCTCACTGGATTTTTGATTCTTCTCGCCTTTCTCTCGCACGCCTTACCTCCTTCGCGCGGGATTGATTGCCCGATAAATTTCACGTGAATTTATTATAATGCCTTTTAACCGACCAACACGCTTGAACCATTTCCGGTACACCGGATTTATGACGTACTTAGAGATTACTATTCCGATATTAGACGGAATTATTTTAGAATTTTTATTGAAACGGTTCAATTTTAGAATTGCTTCATTCAATTTGTAATTAATTAAATGAAAATCACAACCTGAATATCCGCATCTAATTGGCTAATGATAAAAGCTTTGCATATCCTGTCCATCTCATTAATTTTATTAACAAAATTTTCTAAACAAATCAAAATCGTTCCATCGCTCTATGCCCCCCTCCCAAAAAGAATCTTAAATATATTAATAGTTGCTGATTTTCAGAAATCTTTGAAATAAAAAAATATTCCAGTTTGAAAAGAGTACATCACGCCAGGTTGGATTCTACTGTAACCACAAGGGAAGGCTTACGATGCGTTTACACGAATCCATCAACAAGCATCGACGGCTACCGGTTTCGACGACTTCCGCTGGCATATTTCCATCGCCCCTCGATATCAGCGCGGCAAAGGTAAAGAGAGAAAGCCCGGCTGAACGAGAAGCCTTCAATCCCTGGAAGCAACGAATTGTCGTCGTAGTCGTGGCAAGTTCCCTTCCTCAGCCACCCCCTGGCCATACTTCCACCCTTCGCCATTCGATTTTCCACTATTTCCCGATCGTCCGTTCCTCCCTCTCGTCCCGTCCATTTCCATCAGTCTCCTCTGACGTTTATACTTTCGTGAACGGACCCGAGGGTTCCGCAGGGACGAGTTAAAGGGGTGGGTGGTCTTGATCGAGGGTTAGCAAAGGTGGAAAGGACGATACGCGGGCGTGGAAGAAGGATAAAGAAAGAAGTAGAATAAGGAGAAGAGGACAAGGAGGAAGGACAGAAAGAGGGGGGTGGTAACGGCCAACATCGGGGGTGAAACAACCCTCCGAAAGGATCTTTCTCTATCTCCCTCTTGCGCTCTGATATATTGCCTCACCCGTAACCCTCACGCGCCCTAAACCATCCCTTATAGCCGCCATCTTGAAGGACTCCCAACCACCCCGTTCTACCCGTGGCCCTTGCCATCGTTTCAACCCCCTCTACAGCCACCCCCGAACTGCGGCCTGCACTCACCCACTCGCCCGCCCACGATCGAAAATCCCGTTAGACTTATACGGGCTTAGCCCGTCCATTTTGACGAGGGGGTACGTGCCAACCCTGCGAGCCAGCCACCCTCTTTCTTTTTGCCTCTTGCGGAATTCCATGGGGCTTTTTTTCCGTCTCGACAGACCTCTGCTGCTTTTCCAAATGCCGTCGGACGTGCCTGCTGGCCCTTCGAACTTCGTTTCTCCTTCGGGGCTCCTTTTTATCTTTTCTTTTTAAGAGCAGATTTCAATGTTGAGGGGTTGCTCATGAGTATAATGGTGGATCAGCTTGTTTTGGTAATTAGCTGGATGTAATGTAGACGTTGATGCTGGAACAGATTGATTTATGCAAGGTGAATTTTTTGAAATATGTAGGGGTAGGTTGTTAAGTTATTATAAAAATAGCATATTATTTTAAATTTTTGGGGTTGGTAATAGGTGAATTTTATTCGAAAGAACAGTGTAAAGTTTACAAAATGAAATTAGAATTGGGGCTCTCCCCATGGTTCGCCGACCTAGGGTTAAACATTTTTCTAACATTGCCTATCTAAACAAGATTTATCTCCATAACACATCCCTCAAAATATAAAAAAAATGCTACTTTAAATATTATTTTTTAAAAAAGTATAACTCAGAAAGTAATGGAAAAGTATCCCGCAAAAATAGTCTTCATACTTAAAAGCCCCAATTCTCAACACTATCATCGTATCCATCCCCAACTACCCCTACAGTGTCGCCATATTTCTTCCAGACAGTATCCTTGCAACAGGATGAAACCTCGTAGAAGGCACAGAAGTCGTCAGAGCGAGGAAAAATTTCAGCCAGTCAATCCACAAGGACTTCGTTTCGATCAACGTAGACGCACCCCTGCGGCATCGACCCCACAGTCGAGGGAAATTCACGGGCTTCTCCCTCGCAAAACGAGTAGGTGTTTCCGGTTTATTCCCGGAATTCCGCGTGGGGTGGTTTGCGAAACGCATAAGGGGTTTGCCCTTATGACCGGGCCAAAGGCAACGCTTCTAAGGGACGAACTGCATTTTTCGAAGTCCTCGCGTGCCCGCGGGATTCACCAGCCCCTGTACCAGGCGACGGGGTACTTCGCATTCTGCTACATCGTCGCGGGATTTGATTATGCAAAGCGGCAACCCCCTTAGGCCGTTTGCACTCCTTCGTCTCTTCTCTTTCTTCCGGCACCGTTCGTGGATCCCGTTCTTTCTCCGTCCGGACACGTAGGCGGCCCATCATGCTCGCTGACTTTCACCTGAGTGTCCTGGGAACCTCGGCGCTGCATTCTTATTCGGATTATTCCGACCGTTTATGAAAATTGAAAACTTCGTTGCCGTGAATTTTAGTTTCTCGTGACAATTTAAATTTTTTAGGACACTTGGAAATAAATTAATAACTGAATGTTTTGAATGTTTACAGGTTGCTACAGCAGGACAGGAACCTTCATCTTCAGTGAGGTACTTCTTCTATTATTTTATTTTTTAGAATTCTGATTGATAATATTAAGAATTCTTATACATTTTCAGCAAAGTATCAATTTACAGTGATCGAAATTTAAGCGAAGATAACTCTATACTTATAGTAACTTTTTTCAATATTTTATTTCTATGATATTATGTTTCTGAAAATTTTATTAGTACTGATTGATGATATCTATATGATTAGTAATATTTTTTTTATATGTTATAGAATATTGCATAATAGAAATACGATTTATCCAATACAAATGGCATATTTCTAATAGCAACTTAGAATTGAATATGAAAGTATTAATTCATAATTTAATTTATATTTATTTTGTTTGAAAAAGGAGAATGAAAATTTGTATTGATTACTGTGAATTGATAGAAACAAGTATACTTAATCCAGTAAACGATTCCGTTTATGAATGAAAATGGTTCCCTTTCACTTCTCTAACTTTCGCCACGAAATCCAGAATAACGGACGATAAGCGTTCACCATGAGCACGGAAACACTTTATCGGTGCAAGTTTTCTTCACAGACATAAATCTTCTCGTTCTTCGTTCAAGCTGTGCGCAGTCAACTTTTAAATCAGTCAACTTATATCTGATACAAGTATTTCTAGTTATTAACAGTAAATTGACAATTAAATTCGTAATTTTCTTGAATATTTTATTCCGAAATCCTTTAAATTCTATCTCAGAGAAATAAATAAATTTAACTCAGATATGTCAAGAGATTATTGAAATTCCAGTGGCGCTTGAATTAACAGTTGTAATTTATGGAATTTTAACAAATAATTCTGAAATAGAAACAAGGAGGTCGTGAATTTATTTGCCAACTTAATAGATAAGTAAAATAATTGCCAATAATACATTTGATGGATTTCCATAAAAATTGCTATGAACAATCTCAACCCCATATGAATGACGTAATAATTAAATGTTAGAAAGAACCATAACAAAAGCACCAACGCCTTGAAACGCAGTAACCAGGACAAATCCCAACACAAATGCAATCTTCCAATGAATTCTCTTTAACTACCCCGTAAAAGCCCTCGCACGATCCGATTCGTTCAAAGACAGTACGTTATCGGGTCTGGCGATAATCGTTGGTATCGGTTCGGTTTGTTCCCCCATTTCTCCTCCGTCTTTCCGCAACATAAAATCGATCGTATCCCTGGAAGGCAGCCGGTAAGCCTTAGGGCTTAGGTGTAGCTAGGCTACATCGCCTCGGATTTGAATACTGTCGATTCTCAATTGTTGCGGATCACGCGCGACGCCGCCCGAAAAACGCTCTCGAACGGTGCTATCCTTTTTCGAACAGGAACACAGAGTAGGGAGGAGAGAGAGAAAGAAAAAAAAAAAGAAATAGATGTATATAATTTGGGTCCCCGGCAACGGCAGCTGCGTGGGTCCCGATATGCAAAAAAGGGGTTGCCGCACGGAATTAGAATATCCTCGCGGTCTCATTTGAATTTCAATCTCGCTACGCGGACAGTTTTCCTCTCGTTGCTTTTAAACCCTCGGGGGCCCCGTGTATCTGCCTACCTACGGATTCTCAGGTAACCACCGTCGGACGAAGGGGTTGCCGGAACAGCAGGATGAAAAAGAAAAAAAAAAAAGGAAAAAGGAGAGCACTGGCGCGGTGCCCCATTAAAAATCCTCTGTCGACTACCTGGCGAACGAAAAAACCCGAATGGAGGGGGGAAACGGTGAACGTGGCGCACCTCATTAGAGTTTCGCGTTCAACGTTTAAATCCCGACTCGCCGGGGGTAGTTTTCTCTCCCTTTCGCGAGAGGGATTCCAAAGGTGTCGCCGGGAATAATGCGATGCCGCGTCCACGGAATTACAGAGGAGAGGCTTATCGAGCCGCGGGCTGAATCGTGGAAGTTTCTTTCCAGTAGGGAAGGGGAGGTGTTTGGTTTGCCGGCGAATCGAGGAAATGTTTGGGTCTTCGTTATGATAATGAGTAATTGAATTTTATGAGATGGATTTGTTTGGATTGGAGATTGAAAATAGCTTCTTCGGGGTTGTTCAACCCTTTGGGGTGGTAACTCGATTGAGGACTGTGCAGGATGAAACACTATAGTGGGAATTTGTAACGTTTGATGAATTTTATAGAATTAAAATAACAATATTATCTTCTACATTTGCAACATTTTATTTTTTAATTTTCTTACAGAAAATTAAAAAAGTATTAGCATCCCCTTATATCACAATAATTATATTTAACGATCCGATTGTTATTTTAAAATAAATTCTGTGATACTTTAATAAACAAGCGCACTTTTGTCAAAAGAGAATGTGCTGCTATTTTCTTTATTTATTGTGAAATAAAATACACCATATCAGTGAAAGTTTACAGTGAACAGAGTTTGCAACATCATCGATGCATTCTATTATCCGTATCGCGTGGCTTGCACGCGCAAGAAATAGACGAACATCGTAAAGAGAGGGATGATATGAAAGAAGGGTCGTTCGAGGTAGAAAAAAGAGTGTGCGAAGGAGGGATAAGATGGTAGGCCATAGCCGAAGGCCTTTCCTTCTGTACGAACACCCTTCGATACGCTTCTCTGAGGGTACAGTACGCGCAAAATCGGCGACCATCCCTTCGAAAACTACCCCCATGGTTCTATTTCCACCGATAAAACCGATGGAACGCAAGGGCAGCTCGCGGAAAACTCCGCCATCCCTTAGACTCACCGATAAAAGCGACGACTTCGATTGGTTCAGGGGATGGGGTAGGGTGAGCTACTGTATAAATACATGTGAGCACGCGTGCTTCAGGGGAGGGTGGGTTTTATCGTGCATTTGCACACCTCGCGACGAAAGAAATATAACAGGGCGTTCAGGATTCTTTATATTCGAGGAAGAATTCTATATATTGCTACATTTAGCAATTTTTAATATTTAGAAGCGATGGCTGGGTCGATTAAGTCCCAGACTACTCTTAATTTAAAAAAAATGTGTTATTCAAAGGAGATGTGAAAGGCAAGGAAGAAACAAATGTGAACCATTGCTTCACTCAGATATTTTGCTGATACGATAAATCTTGGTCAGTTTTAAGGTAGAAATAAAATGCAGCAGAATTGTGTTCTACGGAAATGAAAATAAAGAACAGCAGCAGCAAATTTTCGAAAGATTGTAGAATTGAAAAATTACCAGCATCTTTTTCAACGTACTCAGTGAACTTTGCGATTTGATATTACGCTTGGAAAACAACTTTTCATAACTGAGAATATTAAAAAAATTCAAGCTTCTGTTTGATTTTTGCTGAAGTGAAAATTTTAGTACGGTACACTTAGAAAATTAATATTTTTCATTCTGAAAATGAACTGTACCTTAATGAAACCAAAAATATTTAATTTTTTTCACGTCTATTTTTATTGATTACTGATTTTAAATATGTTAATTTATATCAGATAAATTCTAAAATTCCTTGAGATAAATATTTCAGATTTATACAAAATTCATATTAATACCTATTCACAGTATAAACCTCCACATCAAACCTCTCCAAAAATCTTAAGAACCAACCACCCAAAATCAGTTCTACCGCCATGAACCTTCCTCCGTCAATACCCTCATACAACCCAAACACCCCATTACAACGGATGTCATTCAAACAAACCGTCAGAAACAAAATCTAATTGCTGTTCTGCAACGGGGTCGACTCCCAGCCTGAATCCGATCGATCTTCCATTCGGCAAATAAAATTGCCGATATCGCGTGGTAGGGTGTTTTCATCCCTGAAAATTCCTTGCTCTGCAAGCTGGCTGAAATTCGCCAGGCCGGATTCTTGGCGGTAACTGTACGACGTCAGTAACGTCGAGTCCGTCAAGTAACTCGCTGAGCTCGTGTGTGGACTGCGAGTTTACCCGTCGTCGACGACGACGAAGACGACGTGTGTTCGTCGAGCGAGAAACTTTAGACCGACCTAGGGCCCGGATGCGAGCTTCCCGGATGCGGTTCCTGCCACGTCTTTGCCATGGTTGCACGCCTGGAAAGTTTTGCCCTACTGTACCACCGCACCACCGCCAACCATCCCTCTTTGCCTCTCAACCTCACCCCTTTGCCCCGGGGATTTTGGTTAGAATATTGAATCTCGCAGAGTGGAGGCGCTGTAACGAGCACACCGAGCCGACCCGGCGAACGTCGTACCCTCGACGTCGCTCACGGTACCGGGACCACCCGCTCGCGAACCGAATAATCCGCTAGCACGGAAGACACCAGGTGAGAGGAACCGGGCCACGCGGGAGCTCCCGGATCCCGCTTGCTTATGATGGATCGTACAATTTCCTACCACGGGATTTTCATGGTTTTTGCTCGCCTTATTTTATTTAAATGGTTAAATTTAAAGGGATGATTTTTCGTACAAATATTCAAAAACGAACAAGTTAATAATTTATAGCTGTAAACTTTACTACTACGTGGTTTTGTTATTATTTTATTTAAATATGGTGAACTGTGGGGATATTCATTTTCCTTGCACAGAAACGTTCATAAATGAAAAATCCATAATTCATCAGTTTGAAATTGGCAATTTATCGCCAATGGTGAAACCTAAATTAAAAATCTTCACCAATCTTATTTCCCATGAGTCAAAATTATCCCAGAATTTTTCGGACCAACGATCATCACAAATATCATTCGCCACCCAAATTCACCCAAACATCCACCAGAACAAGAAGAACCACCTCGGTTCACCCGCAATAAATAATTCACGCCTTAATCAGGGTCCTACGATATTTCATCCCCGTCTCGATCTCCACCGATTCTAGTCACCCTTTACAATAATTCTCGCCTTGGTGAAGGCCAGCCTTGTCTCGCATCCGGTACGAAACGAATTTACTTTTAATTGGCGTGCGCGTGACCGTGTCGTCCGAAAGTATGGTCACCGGTCCAAGGCCAGTGATGTACGAGGGTCAGGCCATGTTTCCGCCTGTTTTGACCACGGAAGGGGGTTAGGGATGGGCAGTACGCCCAGGGTCAACGGATCACCCATCCGGGGCACCCGGTCGCGCCCTGAACTTTCGAGAGGGGTCCCTCCTAGCACGCGTCCGACCCTTGGACTGACCAGAAAACGGACCTTCGAGGACCATGACACACCGGTTCGGGAAAAAGTCCAAATTAACGGAGTGTCCACTTTGGCCCAGGTATACGGGACGAGTCGGGGGATGATGGCACCACCGAAATATGGGTCGCGGTCGAACGTACGTTTTCAACGATCTTGTAGGCCAGCTTCGTGGCATTGTCGTGTGCCCATCACCTGCGTTCTATCTTCTGCGAAACTGGATCCTGGCCATCGTTGACGGGGGCCAATGTTCCTCGATGTCGTTTGACCGTGGTATCCGGGGGTCGGGTATGACCTACATTCTCGGTTTTGTTACTGTCCTTTTGAGTCTCGTTGGGCTGGATGTTTGAATCCAACGTGAATGCTTTATAAACGCGTTTGATAAATGGCTTATATACTCAACATGATGAAAATTGTGTGTACAGATATTATAGAAGTAAGTTATTCTATTTTTAGGAAGGGAGCTTGAAATATGTTTCAGTTTTTCGAGGAATGATTAATTGTTAATTACCGATAGTGCTTTCTGATGAAAGAGGGTTGCTGCTGCTGCGAAATGAATTAGATGAAGATGATATCGTTGGTGGTGAAAAAATCAAATAAATCGAAAAAATCGAAAAAATCGAATAATGAAATCAATAATTTGTTTTAACAAAGATCTCAAATACAAATAAAAGCTTTAATTATTTAATTATACATGATAACCAAATTGTAAATAGCTCCTAAACTAAAGGAACACAGTTTCTAATTTGATAATGTCTAATTTCTAATTTCATAATCATTTCTGTTTCAGGTCCATGAATGCCTTATGGACATTACGAATACCAAAGTACGTGTGGAATCGAAACAAGAAATGACGGATCAAGTTCGACAAAGGGCTAACGGCAAGTACACACGCCACTTTGCTGGCTTGTAATGGAATTCCAACACGAATATAAGTAAGTCCTTGTCTTTGATACTTGTTCTCACATCAGTAAATCATTGCGACAAAACAGGGGATCTTCATGACTTCATGAATTGTTAATTAAATGTGCCTCTCTTTATATTTGACATGAAGGGGAGAGATTGACTGTGGTGTATTTTAATTTTCCACCTATTCTTATTAATTTTTGTTAATTTTTAAATAATTTTCAATTACTTTATAAAGTACTGGTACCGTTATTCTATGGAATTTTATTAGTGAATTTATTATGAAATATCTATATATTTTAACTTACAGTTTTTAGTAATATAAGTTATTGTACTGATTGATTGGTAAGAAAATTTTCCAACTATTTTTAACATGATCGTTAATCATACTTGAATCCAGACATTTGAAATGTCATAGCTGATGCAAATGCTATTTATATTTGTATTATAAAATTGGAATAGAAACGAGCCTTTTATTACTTCCATGTTCTAATTCTCGACTGCTTTAAACCCACCACAGTCAGTCAGACGTCAATTATGACGAATTCTTTATCTCATGACAGAAGGAAGTGGAAACTTAAAATTACCACGTTAATTTGAAAATAAAAAGAAACGAGTGTACCCACTTTTAGGTGGTTTGAAAATGAGATCTTCATTTTTCCCTTGAAGTATCAAATTAATGCGCACACTTAACATTAATTAATTGCTTAATAAGTATTAATACATGTGCCGTAAATTTCGTTTACCTTTCAACTTTTTAAAACCCAAAATTTCTATATTCATTGAAACTCTAATGAAATTTAATAAAAAAAAAAAAAATGTGGTTTAGGACACTTTGGACTATGCTTGCTTCTAAAGAAAAATGGAGCAACGAAGGCATGATAGCTAATATATTCGCCTTTATCTTTTCTTTGATATCACACGAGCTTTCATGTTTTCAACTCTACTTCAGTATTTCTATTAAAAAACGCAATTTAAAAACAGCAACAAGAAAGCTGATCAAAGACTAAATAGCAGAGATCTCAAAGAGAAGGATTCTTTAGACCCTCTATAAGCATCGAACGAGTCGAAAAGCATTGAACAGGAAAAGACACAGACATCCTTTGTTCCCTTTTGCTCCATATTTCCTTCTTTCAACCGTTATTTCGTCGATGGACGTTGAACAAACCCTGATTTACTGTTCTGAGCAGTGTTAATAATCCTTAAACACAAAAGTTCCTATTTATTATTTAGTATTACAATAAATATTAATGGCAGATTTTTAATCCTAAAAAACTTTAGATAAAGGAAATTCCAGCCTTATTTAATAAAAAGAAATCTGATGAATTTAACTTATTGGAGTCTGGCTAGTTTCGTAATGTATGTAATATCATTGACTTCTACTACTTGCTATTTTATTTCAGAACCTAACAACTGCAATTCTGCTATGTTGACTGCCACAGTGAAAAGGACTATGTATGGTCAGACACGTCCAACCGTTTCACTTCTCAAATGAAGTTTTCCAGTTGTTATCAGGTAATTTCGTAATTCGTAATGTAATTTCAATGCCATATAAAAATTTTTTAATACAAGTCAAATGTGAATTAATTTGCCACTGGAAGTCAGCTTGTTGAAAAACTACAAAACTTGCATCAAGAATATTCTACATCCAATTTTATCCACGAATACCCCAAGGAAACCCATGCACTCTGTGTCTAAGCAACCCGTAGAATCTTCCGTAATTAGAAACAGCAGACTATCGATCTTCATGAAGTAGAAGAAGAAGAAGTAACGGTTAACGATAATGTAACAAACTCCGTGTGGAGTTTTCTCCTGCATATACCCGGCGTCGTTCACATACACACATCGCGCAGAGAGCATGTAAATACATGTACACGTGCATCGAGGAACGGCTATATCGACAGCAAAATAAGGGATCGCCGTGGGAGGGTGGTTACATGAGGGATGCTTCGTGAAGCCATAGACGTTCGACTGCTCTCCATCCATCCGCCCTCGTCCGTCGCCCGACCAACCCCCTCGACCGCCACCCCTCGATATTAAAAATTTCAATATCCTAGCCCCAGGGGTGGAAAACACATAATGTATTCAGGTGACGTCCCGGCCATTCTATCGGCGAGAAAAACGTACAGTTTTCAAGGAATCGAATCCACCCTGCTAACCACCCACACCCACCCTCTCCAGTTTCTCTACTCCCCCCTCCCCCTCCCACCTCCTCCCCGACGGACCGAAGCATCGCCACCACCCACGTTTTCGACCACCCCTTCCTTTCGAGCCTCGACCTACCTCCCCTCATGGGTTTACGTGCCACCCTCGAGGACGATGACGACGGAAGATGCTTTGTTTCTTTCTATCTTGAACGCCACGTGGAACCTTCTCTTATTCGTTCGCCGATGGATCGAATCGGGTTGATCGGACCAGTCGCTCGGTCTTCGTGGTGAAAATGGACAGGTGATGTTTTATCAATCATTTCAAATAAAAGTTATTCAATTCAACTAACTGTGAAAAAATATTGCAGATTCAAATGAAAATTCTTTTAAATAAAATAAATATCTTATTTCACATTTTAAAATTGTTCGACCAGATTGAAGAAACTTCCCTCGACCAAATCAGAATCGTTCACCAAACGCTTCAACTTCAATTTTATTTATGTACACCAGCCAACAACGGATCACTTTCGGAATTGAAATCCCTCTCGGTATCCGAAAGAAAATCCTCCACTTTTAATTTCCATCGTCCAAGACACAAAGTCCGCGCACCCTTCGCTCGAGCGTCGTTTCATCCCCTACGAATTCCTTTTGGAATTCGACGATCGCGATCGTCGTGGAGAGTTTCCTGCCGATAGGATGGCGTTCTTGGAACAGATACGATTTCACTGTCGTCCCGCATCCGGTACAGAGGAATGGGGCATCGAGAAATTGGTAGAAAGTAAGTTCTCGAAATCAACCCCCTCGGTTCTCAGGGTCGTCGAAGGACGTACAATAGGGCAGAATCCCAAAGTTTCATTTTTTCAAATTCAAAACGCCAAATCATATCAAATGACTTCATTATTGAAATGCTTTATTAGAAAATTTTGAAATTTCATAATCTTGAAACCTCTACGTATAAAACACTAATTCTACCAATTTTTGAAAATACTATGTTGCAAAATTCATCAAAACTTAAAAATGTTGCCCTCAAAAATTAACAAGTGTGTGCACACTGATCAGAATTATTGTGTTTTTAAAAAGATATGTAAAGAAAGAAAATTGCTTTTCTTCTTGTTTATAAGATTCTGTTCTACTGTGGACCTTGAAGAAGAGGGGGGCAAATAGTCGGAACGATTCTATGGGGCCACGATTCTAAACAACTTAACGATAAAATTTATAGTTCCAGAGCACGCCTACTACCCTTAGCCCTCTCGGGCTTTCCGTGGAGGGTGGTTGAGGAGAAGACCTCCCAGTCCGTACATAGAAGGTCTCTTGTACAGGACTTTTACCCTGCAGAGTTGCGTCGTAATTTATGGATGCCGTTCCCTTATCCGCAGGATACGAACTCCACTCTCCCCACACGTTTGCTGTCCTTCTATCGATCCTATATACCGCGACGAAACGGGTGTTCAAAAAGTATCGACTGAATTTCGCTATGGGGTCGTTTCGATTCTGATCCCGTAGCTCGTCTTTATTTTCGTGCCGAGGCCGATCCACGGCTTGGCGGAAAGCGAAAGTTAATTGAGAGGCGGAAGCGAGACGGCGAGATTTGTAATTCAGATTTTTCAGCTCGCTTTATCCTTTGCTCGCTGACGCGCTCCGTCTCCCTCTTCTTCGCCTACTTCTTCCTTGCTCTATCCTACTCCCTCCTTTCTCCTTTCTTTCTTCGTCGTTTTTCTTTCCGGAAATTTATGGAGAGAGTTTCAACAGAACTTTTCGTCGACCCGACAACTTCCCGCGGATTTCGAGTCGCGAGTGAAAGTCGCCGAGTGTCTTTCGCCTCTCGAAACATACACAATTGTTCATTCCACGTACGTAAACATATGAATTTCACACCAGCGTTACTTTAAACATTATAAATCTAATTCTTTTCTTGATGCTGTTTTCAGATTCTTCCGGTGTTACAGAGACACCCGTTACATGTCGAAACACACCCTGTACAGAAATGCTTGGTTTGCCTGGGCGCGCGAGCGTTCCTCGCTACGTGTTTGCATGTGCACGCGTGTATGTGTGTGTTAGTCCACCCTCGAGGGAACACGGTGTGGGAGAGTGGATGAGGGATGGAAAGCGAGGCGAGAGAGGGAGGCGGCCGGTGTGTTACCCAGATAGAGCGTAAGAGAAAGAGAGAGAGAGAGAGAGAGAGAGAGAGAGAGAAAGAGAAAGACAGTGGAGATGCGGATTAGATGGAGAGGGATGGAGATAGAGAAGAGGGAGGAAAAGGGACGAACCGTACACGTAGAGACAAACATAGGGAGTATGAAGGTGAGAGCGAGAGGGTAGGAATACGTGGAGGCCCGTCTTATATTGATTTCTGTCCACGCCACCCCCGCCGTGCCACCACAACCCCTGCGAGCCACCCTAAACCCGAGCAGGAGGCAGCGCCAGCAGCAGGTGTGGGGATCGAAAGAGAAAGAGAGCTCGACGGTGGGAAGGCGGAGGGTGGAAAGAGAATGTTGCAGGAAGAGGGTGGGTAAGGATAGAAGAGAGAGACGGTAATAGAGACACGGTGAGACGGAGAAGACTCGCTCGCCGCACTTTCGACGGGAGAGACCCTCGGGGGTGGCACTCTGTCACATTCAACCCCCGACCACCGTCGCCAGTCCGCCAGCCAGCCTCGTCTCCCCCCGTCTGTCCCATCCTACCATTCAAATAACAGGCACCGTTGCTTTGGAGGGTGGATGGTGGTGGCGGTGGTGCCGATGGTAACGGTGGTACGAGGCTGCTAGATCGGAGGGCGGGCTGACAGAGGGTGAGTTTCGTCCGGCCGAAGCACACCTCGATCGATTGGGCTTGTCCAAGGGTGGAAGAGGTATCCCGTCCCCCTCTGCACCCCCCCTCCCTGCGTTCAGACTGCCTCACCTTCACCACCCACCCTACCCGGCCCAACCTCCGTTTGCCTTTCCCTCCCTCCCTCAACCCTGTCGCACCCTCGGCCTCCTCGAGCCCGTGAGTGAGCGTCACGCGTACATGTGTACGTGCCTTTACGTACACGTACGTGTATGGCGAAGAGTTACCATGGTAACACACCCTCACCGCGGGGGTGAAACGCCATTGGCCGGCGCTGGGTCTCGACCGATCGTGGCCCACCCCTGTGTCTGTCTTTGTATCGGCGTCTACGTATGCCGTTTCTCGGGAAAGGGTGAACGTACTCACTTTCCCTAGCCACTGTCCATTGCACTTTAAATCACTTCTCTCTTCAAGATAGTTTCTTCTTTCTTTTGTTTTATTTCGAGTCGATGACTTTTGGATTCATAGAATTCTATTATTATAAAATCCTTTGTGTTTTCTTAACGCTTTGATATTTACGTGTTTCATGGAAGCTTTGAAATTACCAGTACATGGATCGTGATTATCACAGAATATAATGGATATCGTGAATAATTCAAGATATTTTCTATTTAAACCTTTATTAAATTATAGCAAACATAGCATTTTGAAAAAAGTAGCATTTATGTAATAATTTTAGAGTCTAGCGAAAATGTTTGTATAATAGGAAATTGTAGATAGTTTCTTTCTACTGGTTATTTTTGTCTGTCGTGCCCTCGGTTGACCTTCCAACCGAAGGGTGGCCAAGAATGACGGGGTCGATAATTCTTCCTCGACGTTCCGTTCTTGGCCAATGTCTTGTTTCGTTCTTCTTGATGCACCCACTCGCTCTGCATCCGGAAACGCGACTTACAGGTGGGTTGTTTGTCACCGACGACGCGTCGAGAAAGAATAATTACTTGCCGGAAGTGGGATCCTGCGATTTCAAGGCGGGAAGAGTTCCACCAGCTGTTCCTTTCCTTCATTTCATGCGCGCTTTCAGTTCTCAAATGAACGTAGAGAAAAACCTTTTAAATATTAGATCGACAATTAAATTCTCAATCTTCATTTCTTCTTTGTCTTATAAAATTATTTATTGAAATTCAACAAATAGGAATTTTTATTCAGAGCAAACATTATCCAAATTAAGAACCTTGGATTAATTTTGCTATTTCTTATTTATCCCACTTTTGAGTTGATTATTGATTAGAGCATTATACAAAGGGATTACAGATGAAAATGGAAAAGAAAAATTTTATGCTTACGCAAATAAAAAAAAATAGTTGAATTTAAGGCGTGCAACATTGAAAATGAACAACGATGAGAGTGAAAAGTAAGAACTGCGGTTATAAAGTAATAATCGCGTCCGTTAAACTCTGGAAAGATGTCGAAGGTCGGTGAATACTTTTCGAAGCATGATTTTGTTTGCTCACGTCAATTTCCTCGTTTTTGCCCGGGTAAATGGGAAAACTTTGTAAACTTTGCAACACCGGTTAAGTTTCTTCAGCGACGGAAATACCAGAAGCTCTTCACTGATCGTTCCGTTTAAAAAGGAAACAAAGGGTGCTCGAATTGCTCTTTAAATTAAAACAAAACATTGCAACACGTAACATTGATCTTTATGGATCATTAGTTCTATTAAATAGAATTCTAAATAAAAGAATTTTAAAATTACACTCCACATTTGTTAATTAACACTTTACTGGCATTCT
This sequence comes from Osmia lignaria lignaria, assembly GCF_051020975.1. Lineage (NCBI taxonomy): Eukaryota > Metazoa > Arthropoda > Insecta > Hymenoptera > Megachilidae > Osmia > Osmia lignaria. Next base: position 7,207,166 of record NC_135033.1, on the reverse strand, counting down.
AAAGGCTAAATAAATTAATTTGTAATATTTTTAATAATTCATATTATAGCATACTGGATGGATATTTCATTTTATAATGTATAAAATCTCTCTCCGTGGTCCGCCGTTCGAGGGTTAACGTATTAAAAAAAATTAAAATCATTATTATTCAAGAAAACAAATTTAAATGAATGAAATTAATGAACACTTAGATGAAATATTAAAATCAGGCTATAGAAAATGAAACGATCAGCTGACGAGAGTGGAGGTCGACGAAAGAGGGTTCGGAGGGCAAAGAAGACGCGGAAACTTTCCGCGCAGTTCGCAAAGGATGGTAAGAAAAGATACGGCCGATACTTGGAGTTGCATAAAGAAAGGTTTGGAAGGTTGTTGCAAAAAAGAACAGAGAAAAAAAGTAGAGAAGACGAAGAGAAGACAAAGAACGTATTACGGATGATAGAGAGAATCGTAGACTAGACGAGATCGGCTTACAATCATCCCTTCTTTGCAAAGGGTGTAACGGCGGAAGTCATAAAATAATTTAACCCACTTTAAGAAGAAAATTAACAGAATGGCGAAAGTCTTTAAGATTCCCCGCAACTCGCTCTCCCCGTTCCACGTTCCGGTTTGCACGGCTGTTCCCAACCCCCTGTTTTACCCTCTTCGTCTTCGCTTCATTCTTCCTCTTTTAAGGTGTATCTCCACTGGTATTCACAAAGAGTACAAAAATTATTCTTTCTACAGATCACCTCATCTGAAGTTCTGCAAATAATATTTTCAATTTTTTCTTTAATTTAATGTAGGGTAAATTATATAATGATTGGCACCTTGAGCTAAAAGTCTATTTTATTATAGGAAATTCATTGCCATGCTGAAGGAATTGAAATTATCATTGGACAATATTTATATTTTTAATCAATCATACGTATTATTTTAACATTATTTCATTTTATCTATTACGTATAGTTTCAAATATCTAATCAAAGTAATTGACTGCCAAAAATGACCAAAGTGTATAGTATATTAAAAGCCATCTTGCAATCTAGAGTACAATTTTTACTTTTTATTGCAAATTACTTGCAAACATTGTTTACAAATAGTGTTCGTTTTCCATTTTACCGGTGAATACACACCTTTACTCTCTTATTCATTGAGCAACCACCCCTCCACACCAGCGGCTTGCCACTTTCTTCATTGACTCTTTCTTTCCGCTACGAGAGCGTACTACGCTTGCTCTTTTCCTCCCACCACCGTCTTATTCCCTCCCCTTTGCCTCGGCACCTCTTCTGTTTTTTCTCTAATTATGAATGAAAACGCGGCGCCGTGAGGGCAACCACCCCTTTCAGCCCTCTCGTCGAGACTCTGCAGCCACTTTAAGTTTCCTCGAGTAACTTCCTTCGCGTGCTCTTTTTCTTCGGGACACTTTCTCGAACCCTTCAGCCTCGCTGGCCCGGTTACGAGACGGTAAATCGCATTGTTTTCCGCTTCGGGACGAGGAATGACGTTTTTTCCGCACGTCTCAGGTCGATTGACTTGTTATCGCTGCTAAGACTATGCGCTTTGTTTCCTGTTGCATAGACTTCCGGTTCAATTAGAAAGGTACGAACGAGGTTTCCTTTCTACGTTAATTAATATTAGTCTTATATAAAAAGATTATAAATATGTTTCTTGATATTTTTGTAAATTAACTATGCAATATTATTCCATTAATCATTTTCTCAAATTACTCGACGATCTGAAAATCCAAGGATTTTTCTTTTTCTTCTTTTAATAAAGTTTTCAAACGACTGCACCAATTGTATCAATTGTGAAAATTTCTGTTTTCTTCAACTCGCGTTAAAATTGATTCAAACCAAAATTATAAAAAAATAAGCACACTAGATGAGAAATAAAGGTCGCAATCGTTATTAATAGCAATTAAACCGTTTAAACAATAAAACAGGCGCTGTTTTGTTTTCTTCTCGCCTCTACAAGTGGTGTTCCATTGTCGTACTCCAGCTGACCCACTTTCTCTCCTATTTTTTCTCTCTTTCTTTTTGCTCTAATTATGAATGAAAACTTCGGCAAGTGTCGGAGGTGGGGGGAGGTTGAACACGAGAACGAACTCTTTGCAGTCTCCTCTTCTTTCATCGTCGTCGCGCCGACTCGGCTAGTAGTACTTTTAGTTTTCCTCCCTAACCTTTCCTCTCTCCTTCATCCTTTCCTTCCCCAGAAAACTCGCTTTCCACGGGAAAACCGCATTATCGTAAAGTTTGACGTTCCCTGTTCCACAGGCAAGAGCGTGCCGTTTTGCCGCTGACAGTTCGTTTTCATTTTATTTCAGCGGATAAAACGGGGCGAGCTTAAAACACCCTTGTACACGGTGAAAAATGTTTCGCTGCATTTATTCATTGCCGTTGCACACCTGTATTGTTGTTATTATTGTAATGGAAAAATATTACGGACGTTATAGGTTGTTTTATTTGAAAATTGATATTGAGACTTTATTTCATTACAAATTTTATTTCTTCAGGGGCAGCACTTTGAAATTCATCTTCTAGTCTAAATTACTTTTAATAATTTAAAAAAAAGCTAAGATGTACGAAAGAAAATTAAGAAAATTTTTTTAGAGACTGCATTTTACCCCATCTTTATTATTACAAGTAACAAGTGAATTGAACTTTGAACACTATACAGTATTTACAAATTTTTGTAGATACACTAATAACTATCAGCTTTTTTAATTTTCCAAGATCATTAAAAAATTCTATAAAATTCTCCTCTTCTTTAATGTATTTTCTTATTCCACATTGTGCTACAAAATCATTTTGATGCTTTGCAGTCAGAAATTATTCACAACCGATATTCTGTCAAATAAAAACCTTCAAATCCCTCTTTCAAACATCGTCAAATTTAAAAAGTCTCGATTACCGGTCGATCCTTCCATCAAAAGCACGGAGGCAAGTTACAGCACGCGAATCAAACGCGAACTCGTAAGCGGCTTATTAAAAGCGAGCGCATCGCTTCGGCTTCCGATGTCTTTCCAGCCATTAATATGCTTTATGGGGTTTGGTGCACGCGTCATAGCAACGGGTACCATGGCGTTTAATTATGGAACGGCTATCATTTTCACGTGCCGTTAAGACGATCTAAAGTCGCCAGGGCCTCGTTTTCCATTATACGTCCTAAAGTAAAGCGTACCTATGGGGGTTTGTTTCCATTTGAACTAAACGAATCCTCTTTCTCTATGTCGTCCATCGAATGTTGGTTCCCTTCAGAAATTTCGTTTACACGTGTGAATTATTTCATCAAATTGGTAGACACTTATTCGTTAACGGTTTTATTAAAAATTATAGACAAAAGTGAAATTGATCATAACTTTTAAAAATTATAAAAGAAAAAAATTCGTGCGAAGAATTTCATTAATTTTGATAAATATTTTGAATTATATAATCCATAAATAATATTTTAACAAAAAATTAGGATGTTCAATAATTTCGATAATGAAATAAATAGAAGATCGACTTTATAATTCAATGTCCCCATAAGTCATCGTCAAAAGATTCCTCCAACCGTGCAACAAGCAATACTGCCAACAAAACCATCGCGTTCTATCCATTATAAAGCAGCGATCAGCGTCGGGACGCCGGATGAACGATTTATCCGCTGCGTCCGCATCGACGTCACCCAACGATCGGGCATAATTACTCTACCGTCTTTAAATGGCATTTCATCGACTAATTAAACGGGAATCAAGATTCTACTGTTATTGCAACGTGAATTGCGTTAAAATCAAGTATGAATATTTTACGAGCCTTTCTAGAAAAGGAAACGAGATTTGGTATAATCCCTTCATAAACAAAAAATAAAAATTCCAGTCCAATTGTTAGTCAATTGATGGTTAATATCCTTTTATTTTTATTACTAAACTGAAAAATAAAAAACAGAATTTTTAGAACATAAGGTGAATTTTAAGGGTTGTTTCCGGTATTTCATTTTTATTCCATTAAAATAATTTTTCTACTAAAATCCTTAAATTTCACATCAACGAGTATTAAATATTTTACTAACGATTCAATCCAATCCAATTTTCGAATTCGATCCAAGCTTTTCCTTTCATTCTCCATCGTTCACTAATTAACCGATCAAACCTCAGCATCAAGTTATCTCGTTTATTTGATCTCTCTTATCCGAGAAGGGTAACCTTGGAACGTTTCCACGAAATTTACATTTTTCTCTGTTCGAGTTCGTTACCATTCCACTGATATCGATCGATTGAGAAACGGAAACGGTCGTTCGATAAATCCACGCGGTGTGTTCCGTGGTCGTGAAACACGCAATTTCCGATTTCTCCTTCGAGGGTTCGAACGAGAATTAGACGTTGATTCTCGTTTATCGGGGATCGTTCAGAAGGGTCGGTTAACATCGTTAGTCGTTCTCGTGCCACTTCCGTTTCCACATCTATATGGCTAATTAAATGCATTGACGAGAGACTTGCATGGATTGATCGATCGATTGAACGATTACGTGAAATCGTATTAATTGATATACGATTTTGCTTCTTTAATCGCGTCGTGTCAGAGTAAGGAAATGGTGTTCGATTTGCTTGCAGCTGAACGATTTATTCCACGTTTAAATGATTTCAAGGAATTACGGGTGATTTCTCTCATTGTGATGCGAAATTGAGTTTCATGGTGAAAGGGAAGCTGTAAGGCTTGTTAGCTTCTTACTTCATTTCAGTGTTTCAAAATAAAATTTCGAATTCGTTGTTTAATCAATACTTTTATTAGGTACAATATGATTGCAAGTTTTAAATAAATTAATTAACACATTGAATATTGTCCGGGTCACTAATTACCGGCATTCCAAATTAGATATGCTAGAATAATTAAATGGAGATAGGTAAATATCATTTTGAATACTATTAATAATGAAAATTGAATATTTGAAAATTCACATTTGAAAATTAAATATTTCCACTATTAATAATAAAAATTTTAGTATATCTTTCAACAAATGCCTATTTTTCATTTAATAAATTGGAAATTTCAATATTTATTAGATGTTTAATATTTTGATTTCAAATTTCGGTGATTTTATGATGTAGACAAAATATCGTATAAAGTCATATTTCATATTTTATATCTAGAAATTATATCATCGAGGATTTAAAGACGCAATAGAAGCTTCCGATATCCTATTTCCTGTATTGCACGTGTGATTTATTGTCATGCTTTTGCATAACATTTATGTTTCTCTTTATCAAATTTTGAATAATGCTAAATTAGGTGTTTGAAGTTATATTTACAAATAAATTAATACTTTTACAATCAGTACACTATGAAGAATTGACGAATGTAATCGAAATTATGTATTAATAATTGCAAATCTAATTGCAAAAACTTTGGATTAACCTTTGTTTTAGACAAACACCTAATTTATTCCAATGTACCGTGTATTATAGCCACTACTTTAAAATGTCAGACAAGACAGAAATAAGAATGACGAGAGTTTTAAAACTTCTGTTATTATTAGAAGTTCATGGTTATTCTGAGAAACAGTATCTAACGAACCTTATTCCTCCACAGTTGGGGTACAATGTTCATTATTATACTGAAACTAATTATATCTGCAAAGACTAATTAGATATAATCAAAGATATTTTGATAACAGTACTGCAAAATAGCTTTTGAATTAAATATAGTTATATTTTTAACAAAATTTTAGGATTTTAATTTTGCAATTCACAGTCTTCTAATTGAATCTAATTGTACCTCTGGACTAATTGTAAAATTTTAATTTTCAAAGTATTATCATCAAATAACCTTCTAATATATTTTAAACCAATTTAAAAATTAAGCGACACCTCGTAATCTCCCTAATAGAATATTACTTCCAAACCAATTATAAGATTTTAATTCTTTCAAATTAAAAATTCAGTACCATCCATTGGTCTTTCGATTTAATGCACCACTTTAAAAATCTTAATATTTAAATCCCAAAAATCAAGCCCCATCATCTAAAAATTAAGTAACCCCATTCGACATTCCAGTATCTCACATTTCATCCCCTGTTGCCTTCAATAAACCCTCCCTAAGATCACTCCTCCGTGCAAGGACACGAAAACCGCCTAAACGTGTCCCGAAACAAAATCACCAGCCCATTCATCTCTCCATGCTCCGCTCAATCATCCCATCGAACGTAACCTGTTACCCCGTAACTACATATCACTCGCAGCGTATTCGAGTCAGCGAGAATGTAAATGAAACTGGAAAACAGGCTTGCATCCGCTTGTTAAACCAGTCTCGCACGCGCGGACCATCCAGCGTGCGATTCACCTGCAGAGCGATGTGCAAACCTGTTCTTCAGCATCGAAGGAAACGGTTTTCTTGACTTGGTGAGTTGGATGCAGCTCATTTAACTCTTTGACACTTTGAACCTTTGAACTATGATGGACGAGTTAATCATAACTTAACGTAACATGATCTATACAGCGCAGCGGTGTGTTGATTAAAAATAGATTTTGAAAATAGGAATGAAAAGGTATTCAAAAATAAATTTTAAATCCAAGTCGTAGACTAAGTTATCAAATATCATCTGGGGTATGACTTTGCTATACAAGGGTTGATACATTAATTGCCACTGTTATCAAAATCTCTTTGGTTATATCTAATTAGTCTTTACAGATATAATTAGTTTCAGTATAATAATGAGCATTGTACCACAACTGTGGAGGAATAAGGTTCGTTAGGAATAATCATTAATTGAAGAGTATCTTCAATATTTTAAGAGAATATTTTCATATTTTATTTCTATTATCTATAATTTAAAGTGCCTAATATGGGTTTTAGGTTCTTATGGAGTTTCAAGCTCCCCTTCTTGAGTGACATGTCAGTCAATGTGTTCTTATCTATTTCTTCAGCCCTTAAGTGGCCAATGCTCAGTGTTTTATTATTATAATAATTTAAAATATTGCAAATAGTGATATCCCCATAACACTAATCTATACCGATATTCTGATCAGATAAATTTGAAAAAGGACTTGATCGTTAAAGGTTTAATCAGATTACCGGTTCCCCGCGAGGGTGTCCCGGTGACGGGGGCCGATTTTCAATTTTCGATGATTCCACCGAATTCGGTAACAGTGTTAGGGGTGTGTAGAGAGAGTGTTGGCATCGTGCATCTACCAGTCAACCCCCTTGGTTGCGGTGGCTCTTGGGCAACGTATATAGGGTGGCTGCCGCTTCGACGGGGCTTTAAGACAGCGTGTGTGGGAGTGGGCGTGGCCTTGGGGTAGCCGTTGGCCAATCAGCAGCCGGGAGTTGCTGGCCACCCCCGACCCACGTGGTCCACATCCCCCAACATACATATTGATCTTGTGGTCCTTGCCGACCGCCGCACCAGCAACCCCTCTTCTACCACCCTCTCGTCACCCATTCCTTTATCTCTCTCTCTCTCTTTCTTCGTCTGTCCCTCGTTCGTTCACCATCCGTTATCCTTGTTTTCTGGTCTCTGGAAGAGTCCTCTCACCCTCGACGAAGAAGGTCGAACCCTGACCAACGTGCTAGGAAATTTCGAAAGTAAGCAGGCGTCTGGTTTTTCACGGACCTCTGTATGCTTGACGGGGGTTGAGAGGGTGGCTCGCTGAAGAGCCGTCTCGTTTCCTCGTTTCTGACGGCGTTATTTACGGCCGAGTTGCGTGGAATGGATATTGTTTTGCAGGATAGATTGTTAGGGTTGAAATATTGAGCTTGTAGTTCGAGCTATTCTGAAATTTGCAGTTCAGGGCTTGTTAGATATGCTGGATTTTAATACGATGGTTTCCATGATTTATGGCGTGTTTTTGTGCTGAAGAGAGAAGGGGTTCGCGAGGGAAATTGTAAACATCCAATTATTGCTCTGTTTATGTCTGCTTGGATTAATTTGAAGATTCTTGGATTGAGTAAGGAACTTGTGGTGCATTCTTTGTTCCTGTTGGCTGTTCTTTTGGATGAAGATTTGGGGATAATTAATGTTGTTTTGGTGTTACAGCTGCTGACGATATTTTTCAGCTTTAAGGTGTTCTAATGATTCATTTTAAAAAATATACCTCCCCAAACCGAGAACGTCCGTTTCAGTTACATGCAAACTTCAAACTTCAAACGCAAAGTTCAATGTTTCGAACTTCAAATTTAAAGTTTCACAGCTCAATTTCGATTTAAAACTTCAATTACATCGATTCCTATGTAGAATTCATGAAACTTCAAAATATGTTACCATATACAGTCCACGAAAATCATTTTCTCTTTAAGAGATCTGTTTATGAACTAACAGTTTGTTTAAAAAAATTGTATACTTCAAAAACTGAAGATCCTCCGGAACGTAACAAATTGAAAAAGCTATTACTATATCAGGACATAAATAATTAAAAACGGGATGATGTAAACTGATGAAGTGGTCAATATGGTAATTTTCATCATACTTTATGCTTTAAATTGATATACCATAAGTGCCATTTAGCAATGCTTTTATGTCATGAAATGTCAGAAATTGGCCATTAAGTCAGAAGGAACGAAAGGTTTGAATTTGCAATAAAAATTTGCCATATTATCTCAAAATTACACGAGTATATAGAGGGTTAATTAAAACAAATTTCAACCCTAAAAACTCTTTACATTCCAAGAATTCTATTTAACACTTGACTAATCAGAATTCACGATCGTCCCGCGAGCGAAAATTAATTTTCCCCTCGGCATGGCAGAAGGTCTTTGTCCTCGCGATGGTCGAAAATGGCTTTTCGGCAGGGAGGAGATAGCCAACATTTTCCAGCCTGTTCCGCTCGACCAGAAGAAATATCTCCGGTTGTCGTGAATTTTTCAACGACGTCACGTTCGTTGTCAGTTTATCGGTGAAGGCTCGCGTTTGCACGTGCAAATTGCGAACCCCCTATTTCCTTTCCCACCCCCCTTCTGTCCTCCCTTTTCTCTATATTCGACGTTTTATTCGCTGCCCCGTGAAAGATTCATATTTTCCGCCGGAGGGTGGAACAGTCTGTCGAGTAATCGAGTCAATTAATCGACTCGAAATAACCGACCAGCGGACTATCGTCTTCAGCATCTCCGAAGAAATGTATGCAACATTCATCAGACATGATTCGGTCCTGGCTTCAATTGACTGGAATTTTAGTTGGCCTACTTGTGGTTCCTTTGAAAACATTGGTATATTTGGTGTATCCTGTTTTAAAGAATTTATGGCACGATAGAAAGACGAGGGGATGAAAGGAGTAAAAAAAGAAAAGAGGACGAAATCTACGAAGAAGAATAGTACAAGGGAGAGTTGATGAAGTGTCGAATTTTAAGCTCCTTTTTCCACCTTAACGAAATAAAAGTTAACTGTGTTAAATCCTAAACTCAAGAGACTAATTAACCACAAATTATGAGTAAATTAAATTACTACATTAATCAAGGTCTTCAAACCTGTGCCAAAATTCTACTATTGCATTAAAATAAAAAGCAATTTAACAGTGCACAACTCGATCACGCACCAGTTCTTCCACTACACGCGCTCGATCAAAGGCAGCAAACAAAGCGCGTTCAAAGGCTCAGTTTCCACCGAAACAGCGTCTCATCTCGCTAATGAGAACCGATCGTAATTCCAACGAATAATAGGAAACTTAGGGAGTCGACCTCCCGAGGTCCACGAACGACCGAACGACTCTACAGCATACACTACTGTCAGTTGTCATGACGTGAACTTCCAGAGCACAAAAGGGTGAAAGAAAAAAAAACAGGAGTACGGGTCAACCGTGAAGAAATAGAGAGGACAGAAGAAACAAAGCAAGCAGAGTTCCCATAAAGGCAAAGCCTGTGACCTTCCACCCCCCCCCTATATACACACCACCCCTTTGACTTTCTGTCGCTTCGTTGAAACAATGCAGACGACGGAAAAACAAAGAAATATATATATGAAAAGACAAAAGGCAGCCGTTTGAATCCGTAATTTGCTCCCGTGTTCACCTTTGTTTTACGGGAACCGTGGAACCCCCTCCGGTCTGTCCTCGTCCGTTGCTTCCCTTTCGACGCGTACAGCTCCGACCCCCCTTAAACCGTGAATTTTACTACCGTGCCGAGACTCTCTTCCAGTGAAACCCTTTCCTACCCTTCCGGAGGAGTTTCAGGCTTTGAGGTAGGTCCTGGTGAACGTTTTCTTCGCTTCGAAAGGGTTGGAGATTGAATCGTGAGTCAATCGTGGAGCATGTGGTTTAAAGGATGATTAAAATTTCAAAGAGAAATTTTATTAAAAATTATATTTTGTTGTTTTGGAAATACTTCTTTTCAACTTCTTTTCGCACTTCTTTTCTGTAGGATTATTTATTAAAATTTGATCAATAATTTTTTGCTATATTCCCTACGAATTTTCTAGTATTTCAACAATCCAAAATTTCTTTAATAACAATTACTCCAAAAGACATTATTTCACAAAAAATTCTATTCCTCAACAACCATTCTTTTCCACCCTTCTCAGATTCTATAAAAACTCCTATTAATCATTTCTAATCATTTTTCTTCCATACACATTTGAGTAAATAAATGCACACATTCAAAAATGTGCAGAATATTTCATCCCCCTTTAAATTGATAAATCTTTTCACCGAAGATCAATGCAGCGTCATCGCAACGTCTTTAATCCGACCTGGTGACGCTTCAATTAAAACTCCAGCTTCCTTTGGCGTGTTTCAAGGGCGCGTTACGGCGCGGGCTGACGATCAAAGAAAAGCAGGGCGCATAAAATTCCTCGAGGAAACTTTTCAACGCGAACTCTTTTCTCATTTCTCGCGCGGCTGAATTATTCACAAGCTTCTTCTCGCTTTTGTTTCTGGGCCAGGGTCGTCGCAACGATCTCTCCCTCCCTTTTTCTCACCCCCTTACTACCCTGTCGGTCGACGAACTTTCTCTTAAGTAAGACATTTTCCTAACTACTTTGCGCTATTCACCAGGATTCCGCGCGCTGTACCCGCGTGTTATTTAAGCGGACTTGTTCCTCCAACGACTCCTTAGCACGTGGTTACCTTCGCCCATACCACCGTCGTCTCTTCAACCCCCCACGATTCTACTTCCCTTACTTTTACTCGAACAACTTTCTCCGTGAATTTATTACACCGGGAATGAACATCTTTCTTTTGTTTCTTCTTAGAGATAGCAAGCAAAGTTTTAAACTTCTGTTGCTTCTGTTTGTTTTGGATGCAAATAAGGATTAATTGCTTTGAAAGACGTTTAACATAATTGTCATATTAATTTAAATGGCTTAGATTTCATTAGAATTCATCATCTATGTTATTAGAAATTCTTAATTATTTACGAAGAAATTACAAAACCGACGATGTTTGGAGCTCGGTAAAAGGAACCATCGTGTAAATGGTAATAATTAAAATCTCATTGGGGAACGTTGAATCCGTGGTCTGATATCATGGGAATATTTCAGGAGCCCTTTAAAAGGTGATCCGAGCCAGACAGCAGGGAGGATCGTTCTCAAGGCACAGGGTGCTTCGTGATTTTTAGATGGAGCATCACGTACCGAATTTCCAAATGGCAAAAGGGCACGACGAGTCGTCGTTGAAGGGTGTCGCAGGTCGCACGGCTCTTCTTCGCAGCCTCCGACGGGCGAAAGGGTTACGTGAAAACTCTTCGTCTCGACGACAAAAGGGGTCTTATCTCGAATTTCTAAAGTCCCACCTTCCTGTCTCTCGCAAATGCTCCACGTTTCCCTTTCGACCCCTTTCTTTGATCCTGCTACAACCCTTTCCGGAAGGATTCCTTCGTTCCAGATATCGTTCGTTATTAGCGGTGTTTCATGCGTGTCCTGCTTATTTTTCTCACACTAGCATCCTGTTTCTTTTTCATGGATACGCAGTTTGTATCCAGTAAAAACTTTGACAGGGGTCGATCGAAGTCTGAGGGTGAGATTTTTTGAATAGAAAATGGGGTTGAAATTTGAGAGTCAATGGGTGGAAGGAAAATTTAAAACGTTGACTGTTAATCAAATTTTCAAGGAGAGATTATAAAATTATTATTTCATAACTTTTTTTTTGAAATGTGGCAAAATTCTTTCACTTGAAATTACTAATTACAAGAAACCTAATATTAACATTTTAACGATTAGGATTTCAATATTTATCTTCGTACAATTGAAAAATTAATAATTTTGCAGTATTTATATAGCGATATAGTTTGGGCACAATAATTGAACAATACTTGTACAAAAAACAATTAATTCTCCTATAACGTCATTCTCCCTGTGGACACCTATATTAAAATTGTTTTAAAATATACTGTATATTGCACAAATTATCCGCGTACCATTAGTGGTACGTGTATCGCTAATTGAAAACCGCTGCCCTACATTGTTTCTACCTAAAGGGTTAATTGATACAAGAACAAATTACTTCGGTGTAACACAATAGAACGATAGCGCTAGATCGTACAAGATCAAGGAAAATCATCTCGGATTTACTTCGACTATCCCGAAAATTAGCCTGCATCTGAGGCTCGGTTGCACAAAGTGCATCCTGCTCTTAGAATCTCGCTGAGACGCGGATGTTTCCGCTTATATGTGTCAGGAGGGTGCTCGAAGCTCTCTGGCTGCTTAGCTGGAAGACGAATATCAGTTATTGATGGAAACTACGACGCACGGAGACACGACGAAGGAGATATCGAGATGAGACACGGGACATGCACGGGCTTGAATTACAACCGCCCTACCTCCTTGCTACGTCTATAGGGACAAATCAGGCGAAATCAAATCTCGCGACGTCGAGTCGACGCGCGGAATTATGTACGCGGTTAATTTCGAAGCGCGTTTCCGCGTTTCGTCTCCAGATCACACGGAATTCTCGCCCACTCTCCTAGCTGTCTGCTCGGATCCGCTTCGCAGGCCTGGATAATACCGCGCGCGTGTAATCGTACGCTTATTAGCGATGCTGCATCCTTGGTGCAGACGGGGAAATTATGCCCTTTCAGTTAATTATTTGTTACTTTGAGTAAGGCTGTCGATGCCTTGGAATGTTCTAAATATTGAATATTGATATTTTCTAATAAGAGCACCTTGTCCTTTTTAGGTGTTAAACAGTCACCATTAATTTTTCAAAATTCTGATCCTTAATAAGGGCCCTCATCAGCTTAACCAAGAATTAAATGAAGAGTAAGAAACTTAAAAAAAAAAAAGAGAACCGTTCTTCTAAAGGGTGATTTGGAACGAGAAAATTTTCGTCGGTGCAGTTGTCGCTGATTAAACCATCGATTCTTCCACTCGATTGCTTCCCTTTTTCTTGAACCCTCCTTCTTGCACCCCTTCGAGCAAATATTCATCTTCTCAATCGTTCTTCTATTTTTCTGCTTGCTTCTAAGAGCAAGGTGTATGCCAAGTTTTGAGTTTTCAGTTTCTTTTGCATTGAGTAAAGAGGGTTGGTTCTTTTGCTGTGTTGCGACGTAAAGGGGATGAAGTTTCGTGGATCTCGAGAGCTTAGTCGGGCTAATCCTTCGACGAACCTGTGTCGGAGATTGAATACGAGAGGCGAGGGTGGCAGGGTCGTAAAGCATATTGAGAAAGTTTTTTATTCGCTCTTGTAGCGAAACATTGGTTATATCGTCCTGAGGGTGGATGAGGAAGGACACTGAGTGAGATCTGAAGCACCGGTTACTTCTTAATAATGCAATTAGCGATGATTAATGGGACCTTGGTGTGTTTTAAATGATTGAAAACTTATTTCACAATATACAATATTTTTGTAGTAATTTTGTAATTTTCTATTAATTGAAATATTAGCAGTCATATTCACACAAATTTAAGGACCTTCTGGAATTCTGAATTTCAAAAAATTATTGTTAAATTTTTAAATAAAAATACGTGAACGGTAGATTAGTGTTTCTAAAAATCGAACTTCCCTGAACTACCCCTATTTCCACATACACACACTGACTACTCATCTGTTCAAACTTCCAATTTGAAAAACAATAAAATACACTCAGTGTTCAAAACTCTCAGGTATCTCGATGATCATCGAGTATCAGTCCTGTATCCTATCCACAACAATTCTCGTTAAAATCACTACAGAACTATCTATTGCTTCCATGAAACCCTCCATAACACTCGACTGATCATCATCAGAGTCATCCTGGCCACATTTTGAACTTCAACAAAGAAATCTTTTGATACGACAAATTATACATGAATTAAATACCTCTCTTCAAATTTCAATTAACATGTTCACTACAGACCCCATGGATTTGTGATATTATTAATATTAATTGAGCTATAAGTTTCAGCTCTACTAGAGACACCTATGTGATTTTAGCAATATGCCTACAATGCATTAATATTATTAGTAGTACTAATTGAGTGCGAATATTAATAATATTATCTCCTCGACAAATTTCCATAGCAAACGCGTTAATGGAGAAATAATTAGCACTTTCGAAGAAAATCGAGAAGTCGATGCACCAGGTTGCCTGGAGGGTTGGTAATGGGAATAAAGGGTTGGCAGGCGACACACAAACGTTTGTCGGATGTCACTGGTCTCGCCATTATCCTTTCAAATTGGTTATTTTCGGTAAATACCGTTTTGAAAAGCCAATAACGCTGTTTCCCTATTGTGACGGCTTACCCCGTGCACTTCGGCTTCGTTCCCTTCCCTCCCGGCACGGATATTTACGATTTTACCCCACGGTGTGCTCTTCACTCGAACAGGGGTGTCCCTGGCATTGGAAACGACAAAAGTAATCCCGAAAACGGCACAGGTGATGCCTCGGTTGCAGTGGGAAAAAAAAATTTCATCCGACTCCCCGTGAACGCGCCAGGTAGGAAAAGCAACCCCTTTTTTTTTAGCGATCGACGAAGCCACGATGCTCGATGCTTACCGGAGATAGAGGATCGTTGGTGGAGAGAGTCGGGGGATGTAAACGAACAGGTCGATAGTACGGAAGCCAATTTTTCGAGTGGAGGGTGCACCGGTGAGAAGATAAGGGATGATGTCTGGTGCGAATCGGAAAGTCAGAATCTGTCGATCATCGGATATTTTTTATTTGTAACTGAGTACTGTTTTTTTAGTGTCTGAGGTGGATTCAAAAAATTTTTATAGTGGTGAAATCTGTTTCACATATTGAAAGAACAATATTCAGAGGAAAATTTAGAAAATGAAAATAATATAAAATACAAAATTAAATTAGAATTGAGGCTCTCTCCATAGTCCACCGTTCAAGGGTTAAATGGTATATACCTCTTATCAGAGTAACGTGGAAATTCTTATAAGGATTTGCTATTCATTTTAGTGAAAATTACCATCGGTTATGTTTCGTATGTCTGATTCACGATTAACCCTTCTGCACCATCTAATAGTTAAAGTCCCGCGACTTCCGGGTCGCGAAAAGCACCTGATGGTCGCGAAGAAAGTGCGAGGAACGAGTTCGAGAGGAGAGGAGAGGCGAGGGCGGCCACGTGAAATTGTCGACGCCGACGCCGACGCGGGCGGGCGCGAAACGCGGGAGGCTGAGAAGCAGGGTGCAGTGAAAGCGAGGCGGAGAGACAGCAAGGGTGTGAGAAAAGCGAGAACGAGAGAAAGAGGGCTCAAGGTAAACCTCCCCCGGGGTGTCGGCCTTGAACTACATTTTTAATTGCAACTTCCTCGCGCGCCCCATCTCGTGGCTCCTCCAGACGGTAAAAACAAAAGAGAAACAGTTTTCTGTCGACGCCGCCGCCGCGAACAGCCCACCCCTTGCCTCCTTTTCGCCCTGTTAACCCCCCTCCCCTCCACCAGAGCAACGTTACCAACAGGGGCCAACTTCTACCACCCCCCTTTTCTCTTCCGCTTCCAACACCACCATCCACCTCCTTCTCCTACGGCTTCCACCCCCGCAATCTCCACCCCTTTTCTCCGTGCAACAAGTAGCGCGTTCATTTAAGACGTGTCGGCGTTCTTTTGTTCGTTTTAAAAAGCCAAAGAACCGACGAAGTTCCGCTTTAAGGGAGAAAGAACGTTCCACCCCCGACCGACTACCTCCACCGAGAATATTGTCTTGGGGTTGTCTATGACTTACACGGTGGGTTGATTTTGAAAATTAAGAGGATTATTATGTTTCTTTTTTCGACAGCTTGTTTGGGGGGTGTTTATGATTAATTGAGTTATCTAAGGGTATTAAATTGCTTACGGTGCTTAGGATTTATTGGATCGTAATCTTCGTTTGGTTTATGTGGATACTTTTATTAAATTTTAAGCTTCAAATTCGTTCACTATCATTTGTAATATTTTTTAAATTTATATGTTTGTATCATTTTCTTAAGGGTGGGTCAATTTTTAATACCTACAGAACCAGAAATGAAATTAGATAAAATATGCAAAATAAATTTCATTATTATTTTCAATGATATCTGAATGCAACATAAAAGGTTGTGTCCCTGTATTCAATTTTTTTTTTTAATAAAATTTTAAGGACAACCTTGGGCAATTATTTTAATTCTATCATAGGAATTTCACTTAGCCTAAAAAGAAATCTCCTGACACCATAAGGTAGGATCAGGTTGCCTTCGCTGGCATATGGCTGCCATCATCCTGTGTATCCTTCTAGTTAGCACACGGTCGCAGTGAAAACTCTTATACAAAGTTCTGGTGGAAACGGATGCGAGAACGGTCCCAGCATCCCATTCAGAATCATTCAATGGACCATCTCGCTTCGTTAACCAGTCTGTCGCATTTTTTACCCATCACCTATATATACCCGACGGCCAGGCCAACCCTTTTTCTCGCAATTTGAATACATTGTACCCTAGGCCGACATACATATGTATATCCGACCGATACTTTCGGCTTTTTTCTACACCCTTTCGCGAACTCTCCTGTTCTCTCTTCAACGTTAACGAACGCTCTTCCACGCATATCGTAGTTTCTACCTGGGATAACCCGCAGGGGGGGTTTTGTTGTAGCTTGACCGAGTTTCTCGTCTCTTTTCTACCTTCATCCCCCTTGTTTCTGTACGGGACGATTCCACGATGGAA
Organism: Osmia lignaria lignaria; assembly: GCF_051020975.1. Lineage (NCBI taxonomy): Eukaryota > Metazoa > Arthropoda > Insecta > Hymenoptera > Megachilidae > Osmia > Osmia lignaria. The sequence goes on along the minus strand of NC_135033.1, from coordinate 7,190,186 downwards.
CACCGCGTTACAATGCGTCTGATTTTGATTTATACGACGCGAACGACAGCTCGATCCGGCGAATCAACGACGTCGAAGGGTTCAACGACGGAAATTATAAATTCATGTCCCCGTTCGGTCTCGCGTGGATCGTTTCGCTTCGGGCGATTTGCGTTTCTCTGCCCGCGATCTGTCCGTGTCTTCTTCGCACCCCTCGTCGTACCTCGCTCGAGCTCGCTCGTTTTCTGACTGTGCCTCTTTTACGAGCACCTCGTCCCATCTGTTGATCGATCGCAACCGTAACTGCGAGATTCGCGGAAGCCACGTGTTTCACGGGGGTGAAAATCGAAAGGGTGACGAACGAGACGAAAACCGTGCAACAGGATTTGCTTCATCTTGTTTCCCATTGAGGGTTGATTCTTTGATAGTTAGAGACTTTGATCACTGCCACTTGTAGTTCATTGATTGGTATAATTTAATTTTGAATACATGCTGCATAATTATTATTGACACCCTTTTTGTTCCAAAGAAATTTGTTTAAATATTCTTACAAATAATTTTTTTTAAATAGAATAGAAATTTAAAATGCTGAATAATTTCAGAAAAGGAGTTGTTGGAAGTAAGGAGTGAGTTTTGATGGTAGAACTAGGAAAACCTTTCCATCATTCGTATTTCTGTCTGTTCGATTCGAATTTCGACCACGTGCCCTCTCGTTACGTATTCGAAAAGTCGAACAGTAAAGAGAATAGAGGAAAAAGACGTCGTGAGAATCGAGGCGTGTTCGGAGCTAGGAATTGATTCGTTCGTTCTTCAGGGCACGCAGGAAGATGGTGCAACGGGCAAGAAGGGAGTATCAAAAGGGCTTCCATCAAAGTAACTGGAACACTGTATCCGTTTCTTCGTTCCACTACGCGCCCTTTCTTCTCCTATACGCTTCGCGGAGAACGACGATTCTAGTTTAGCTGAAATACGGCACGGCGTGTTCCAAGCGCGTCCTTTGACGCGTGAAGTCGTTCTTTCCCTTCGAAGTTGCTGGGAAACGAGGATAAGAGTGCTTCGAACTCTATATTGTGAAACGTAATTGGTAAATACGATATGCTAAATAACGTAGAGCTGTTTTCTTGAAGAAGCATTTTTTTGTATGATTTCATCTTGTTTCTCGTTTGTGCAATAAGGTAAATGAGGTGAATTATTTTTTTGTTAGATAAAAATGTGTAATAAAATATTAGAAAAATGTTCATAATTTGAAAACTGATGTATAATGATTTAAAAAAGGGGTATTCTTTAATCAAATTTTAATATTTTAACTTACATATGTTTAGAAATTTGTTGTTTAAATTTGCTGATTTCTAAGTTGGTGCCTTCTTGGGTCAATCATATTATATTTGAAAATTTCTTGTATTTGAGTAAACATTTTTTAACAGTTTTAAATAATTTCTAATTCTGCATAAAATATTTCGACTTCCAAGCGGTTCCTTTTTATTCAATCGCATTTTTATTCAATCTTTTTATACCGAGCATACAGAGAAAGAACAGCTTTTCCTCGAGCTACTTTTCCTCGTTCATTTTTATTCCAACCACGGTGGAGTATGTGGGACGTAACCTTTAAATGGGGCTTTCAAAAATGTCTATACCGTTTATAGTAGAAGAGAAATATATTAATGAAACAATACGTTCCGTTCAGGTTGTTTTATTTCCAAAATTCGGGGACTATCATTGTTGAATATGTTATTTCAATTACTTGCGGGTAGATACCCCAAAGTATTCCTTCAAAATTCTCGTACCAAATAAACGATTTGGTCGTCTAATTAGTATGTAAAGTCGCCACCCCTGATCAACTTCAACTTAACCACCATCTTTATCCAACAACTTAACTCCTCCAATTTTCCATAGGAAAATCCTTGAAACATTAATAACACCGGGGTATCCGTTGAAAACTCCGATAGCAAAATAAACAGTCTCCCAATTAGTAGCTGAAAGCCGGTCCTCCGTGTCCCTGGAATTCAGCTCGTAAAGGAGCCGCTATGCAAGAAGCCCGATCCTCTCGGCGTGCACCGCGAAATTCCCGGATCCCTCCTTTGTGCCCTCGAGAAACAGATCCCGTAAAATAGAAACTTCCGACGCTACGTACGGGCTGCATATTCCCCGCAACGAGGACTTCATAGCCAAGTTTCCGAGGACCTAGAACGGGTCCTTGTAATTTCGCCTGCCAGCATCCTCTTCCTCCACCTCCGCCACCGCCACCTCCCTTTAGCACCCTTCCATTCCACGTTCTGGACCACTTGCTCGCGGTGATCCCGCAAGTGGAGGCTGGGAATCGCAAAGGCAAAGAGCGAGGCAGGGATGGGAGTCAGGTGGAAAGAGGGAAGCTCTTCGCGGCGGTGGGTGAGGGAGGCTGGGGGTGTACGAAGGAGGACGTGCCTTCATTTGTTTCACCGGGTCCGTGGTGGGTGGTTACGTCACGCGTTGGTCGTCATGGTAACCTGCTGGGCTTGCCAAGAGGGGATCCAGCGTGTTGCCGCTTAAAGACGACCAGGGAGATCCTGATCCTACGGGATCTCGCACCCGCGTGGAAGAGGATGGCCGTTCGCTAGCCTTCTTCGATCGTCAAACGTACGACAAACTTTCTTTTATCGTTCAGAAATGTTGCTCGATAGCAGACTGAGAACTTGAGGTTCGTTGAGAGAAAATGTTTGGAGGGTGGTTGTAGGTAATTTCTTCGAGGTGAGAACACTACGAATGAATGATGTTTGATTGCTGATTGGGGGAGATAATGGGGCGTTAGCTCGTTGAGGATGATGGATGGTTTAAATCGCTATCTTTGATTTCTGCGACGTCTTCTGAGGTGGTTGAACCATCTTCTCTTTGATTTTCCTCAACAACATACACGTGCGTGCCCCGACACAGATGAAAATCAAACTTTACCGTGTAATCTAAAAAATAGTACCACCTACCATCTACGGTGAAGTATTTTCAAAATGAAATTTTATAAATTAACAAGTCCATCTTGGACCTCACTTAATTACCCTGATACAATTAATTAATCCTTGAACTAGGTTGGAAAAATAATTTTTAATGGAATGGTGTAAAATTTAGAGAATGAAAGTAACATGATATACGATATTACCTAAATGAAATTAAAATTGGGGCTCTCTCCATGGTCCGTCGTACGAGGATTAATAACCGCTTATAAAGCGTCTCTTCCTTTTTAAATGAATTGAATCGCGAGCTACAACCGTTTCTCGTTTTCCGAATACATCTGCTCGTATCGTGGAATAAAGCGAGAACGATTAAGGGTGCACGTCTAGCGAAATCGTGAGCCAGACCTCGGCCTGGCTGGTATCCTCGGGGCACGGGAACGTCTGGCTGCTTTCGAGTTCCCGAACACGGCTGCACACACCAAAGTGTGGCAAGACTGCAACGGCAGCATGTTTGAGTCTTCCGCTCATAATTACGCGAGTTTGTGAGCACCAACCGTTTCTCCGTCTTCCGCCCGTTCACCGAAACGTCTTCGAAACCGCCTCGTCCGGATCAAATTCCATTAACATCGCCCGGTTCTTCTTCCGCGAACAACCCCCTCCTCTTTATCACGCGATTCGCTTCGAAACCGATGACAACGTTTCCGCATTTTGCCGGGCGAGTTCTTTGAAACACCAATCCCGCGGTCCAATGCTAAATCTTAGGGGAGATCCTTAGGCTTTAAGTGGATTTCGCGATTTTAATTCAACATCTACGGGCACTTTTCAGGGGGATGTTTGGTCTTCTTTTGGAAGGGATGAAATTTTGTTCTTTTTCTGTTAGGTATACTCTTGTTTGGGGTGTTTTAAAATTATAATAAACCGAATTCTTGGAAAAGAGAATCATGGAATACGCAATATAAAACCTTTACACTTTCCATTTTATTGATTAATATATTATTTTTAAATTATGAAACTGAGCGAATTTTTCTTTAAATTAGCTGTAAATACTGTTTCCTTATATCAAAAGGAACTGTTAGGTCTTGAGTCGTGGTCTCAATGTCATTTTGACATCTTCAACAGACATTCTCATCCTCGACAAAGTTTACCCCTGACACGCGATGGGGTAGCTCGTGAACCCGATCCCACCGACAATTTGAGTTTTCATTGGAAAATAATTATTATGGGATGCTCCACTACTCGAGACCTACCACCCTCCACGGTTCTTGGCATTAAGTATTGTTTCTCCCTATGTTTGAAATTAATTTGAAGTTGCCTAAGCAACCCCATCGAGCTTCCAAGATACCCCGTACCCATGCCAGTCAATAAGGACTAACCAGCGAAGCAGTTTCGAACTTGTCTTACGAGACGCCTAGGAAAGGGATCGACCTGTGTATATAAGATCGATTTTCGCTGAGCTTTCCGGTATGTGACTGATTAAGACATCAGAGTTTATTTTCAATCCCTTTCAAATACCCTTAATTAATCCTTTCCACATTTAGATCTGATTATAGGCCTTGTATTTTAAATTTGAATATTTTTCTACCCCTTTTATGAGTGACACGAGAATGTTGTTAATGATGATAAAATTAAATTAATTTCAATCTCCAATAATTAATTTGTGGAACTAGATATTTAGAGGCGCATAATATCATCATAGAATATTTTCCGATTACTGATGTTTATGTCGATATTTCTTATATGTAAACCTTTGGCCGATAGTGTATACGCCATTTCATGGACGTGGAAGAGTCACGAGCCATCTTGCGCGGTTGTAGTTCGTCGCCCTCGCTATCCACCGAGGGGGTGGTTTTCGAAAGACGGTCTAGTGGGATGGGCTTGCCAAAACCACCCCATCGTGCTCGCGCGTTCTCGCTTCGTGCATGTACCGAACGAACAGAAGGGGCATAGTGTACGTGCAACGGTATACACGTCGTAGTCTACCGGCTGTTCCATCGTCCTGGCAGGATGCAAGACGTAACATGCCTAACGATCTTCCTCCTCCTTCCTCTCGCCTCTTTGCCGCCGGTTCCCTTTTGTCGGATGCAGCTTCTCTCGTCCGCTTTCCACCTCTTCCTCTTTCTCTATCACGCTCCTTCCATTTCTCCTTTAGAGGATTCGATGCAGCCAACTCTCTTGGCGAATTGCTTGCCGCTGGCTTAGCGTCTTGTGCAGGCTTACGTCCTGCGCTAAAGCCGCCGCCAATTTGCGCCAATTTGCGTTTAGCGTTGCTTCTTAGAAATCTCTCTTCAGTTTTCTCGTGTCCCTTCCACGGCAGCCGGCTGTCGCGGCTTTCGAGATGAAAGAGCGAAAACGAAATGATCAGACGCCACGGTTTGCAGCCAATTTTTGGCGGGAAACGAGGCACCGAAGTGCAGGAGCTTCCGGGAAATTCGAGGGAAGTGGATTTTTACTTTTAAATACGTAGAGTTTAACGATGTATCGGACACGTAAACGTGGATGTGTGAAAAAATCACTGATCGAACCGATACACCTATCAGGTTTTTCAAATTTCAAAATCTTTCACTTAAAGCACAAAATCGTATTCTAATTTTCACCAAATCCATCGCACTGTTTATTTAATTTTTAACACCGATGTAAGTCAAAATTTTGCACCTAATTCACTCTTCCAAATCTAAAAATTTTCAAATTCAAAATTCAAAATTGCATTTATATCACCAAGACACTTATCCTTCCTAATTTCTCCCCTAAATAAGCAACCTGAATCAAGGAAGAAGTAAACAAAAATATTTGTCTAGCACAGATCAATTAGTCTCTGTCGCGAAAGTGAATCGATCAATGGTCACTTGCGACCACGAAGAGACTCGAATGTATCGAGCGTGGAACCAGGCCATAAATCAGTGGCGTAAACGCGGTGGGCTGACCCCGAGGAAAGATTGTTTGGGCTGACCCTCGACCTGGGTCAGGGGTCCCGCTGACCTCCACCGGATTGGCCACCAGACGCAGAACCGGAAATTCAACTTCTCCTCCGTGCTTCTCGCTGAATTGACCTGAACGATAATGTCCGGTCACTCCTTTTTCGGTGGCACGCGCCCCGGCTAGTATTAGCCGGTGATTTATCGACGGGTCGTGGACCACGGCCACTACCACTGTCGATTTTTAATCGTTTATTTTCCACTTTCTTACCCTCCTCGACGCGGTACAGGTATCGGCAAATATTGCGCCCACCGACCCTTTATTCAATGGGACGTTGTGCAAATTGGTCCAAGTTTTATGAGTGAACGGTAGATATTTATGCAATTATTAACCCTTTCGGTATTAAGGGTGACGATTGTAATTTCGAAATAGGAGGCATGTAATAGAAATTCAAAGATGATAATTAGAAATGAAAAGAAAGATAACTTGTTGCGAATAAAATTTTGCGAAGAATATTATTTTTCAACCCTCTAACGATGGACCGTGAAGAGAGCCACAATTTTAATGTAATTTTGTATTTCATATTATTTTGATTTTCTAAATTGTATACTGTTCCTTTAAAAATTATTGTATTACTGCTTCCTAATTAGATTTGATTTGGATAATTAAATATTTTGTATTTTCTATATAAAAGATTTTAAAATTGGAAAAATGACAGGTAGAGACAAGTTCTGAAATGAGCCGCGTGTTTAACGTCAAATTCGATTTCGCGCTCGCTCGACTCCTTTTCAATGGCCTCCACGGTAATCGAATTATTCACGGTCAAGTAAAGAGTGACCAGCGGTCAACTGATTCGCAGCAGGACGTCGACTAGGAAGTCGGTGAACCACGCCATTTCGGGGTAATTGAACCGATTCGAGTCAGGGGTTGGTGGCCACGTTGCTGCAGGGGTGGCATCGAAGGGTGACCTTTACAAAATGGCTGCGAGCCATTTTCCTGTCAAAGAAAGTACGAACCTTCTGGCCACGTTGCAAAATGTCGAGGGTGAGCGAATATTTCTCTGTTTTTTTAACTTACAAAATATACTGTGATATTAATCTGAAGTTAAACGTATAACTTTGAAATTAAAAGGTTTTATATATTGGAAGGAATAATTCACAAAATAATAGTATAAAATTTAGAAAATGAAAATGATAAGAAACACAAAATTACGTTAGAATTGAGGCTCTCTCCATGGTCCGCTATCCGAAGGTTAATTGTGTGAGTAGAGAAAATTCAATTTCTAATCCAAAAAAGTACAGTCTACTTTCTTTTATGATTGAAAATATCAAATGCATTCAATTTTCTTCTCAATTTAATTTTCATATTTCAAAGATCCACGCAAAAAAGTTGCTTATCCTTCTCCAAATTTTACCCTTGAAATTCACGCGTGATCTATGAAAAAATTTCACCTCGATTTGATCTAATTGCTTTTTTTTTTAAAGTACCTACACACAAATATGTTTGAACGAGATCGGTTTTCAGTTGAAACCGTCCATCGAGATTGTCGATCGGATCCATGGAAGTTGATTAGAATCGATTGAAAATATTTTCACGCGTTTCAGCGGGAATGATGGTGAAGAGGTCGGAATTGGTGTTCGCGCAGCGATAAACCTCGTTTTCCGTTCGCATCTCTCGCCGAGCGACAAATAGTTTTATTCCCCGTCGCCTGCACGACCGAATAAAACGCGCGAAACGAGAGCATTCGAACATTCCTTAACGACGGATGACTCAATGAGAAGTTTATCGCTCCATCTTCCTGTCGATCATATTTTAAGGGAGCTATTACACGATGCCTCCAGGCCGATATTACTTTTGCATTATTCCGATTCTACGGCACGTATAAACGACAGCCAAATGTCCGCCATGGGAAATGTCTCCCGACGGAAATAACTCGTTGTTGAAATGCAAAAAGAAAGAAAAAAGGTAAAGGGAAACTGTTTCGTCTCATAGTGAACAGATTAAAATTCGATTTTTACAAAGACACTTAAGGATCTCGAAGAAGAAGAAATTTTATGATAAATTGCATTTCTTAATTACAAAACCAGTTAATTTTATTTTTGGCAAAATTTGAATGTTTCCACGCCATGTATTTGAATTTTTATAAATAAGAATGTGATACTAAATAAGAACTCTCCACGAAAATCAGTCCTTCGATAAATAAATTTATTGTTCGGAAGATCTCTGCTAAATAAGAGTACCACCTATCCTCCACTAATGCTCCCAAACAATAGTTGAAATTAATCAACGAAACAATTAAAAAATGTAATCCGAACAATACAATAATTGACAAATATAAAACCAGTGAAGTGATCCACAAACCTTTGAAGGAACTTCTTCCAACACCATCCATCCCTCGCGCAGCACCATGTCCACGAATGATCAGAGAGATCTTATATACGAAACCCGAGGAGAAATTTCAGAACACCATAAAGTCGAAGAAACCGTGTCAAATAGTCCGGAGGTGTTGCCTCCGTGGTGCCAATCGAAAGACTAAGCGAAAGGGTTAACATATTCCTGAATACAAAACGCATGCATATTCTATGGGGTCCCATGTGCGTCTCCTACCCTGATACCAGGACACTTCATCGTTGTGCGTGTGCACACGTACGAGGGCCCAGGTGGGGCCCCCCATACGCGTATGGAAAACGAGCGTGGAACTCATAACTACCTGAATCCTCGTTCGGGGATCCTGGGGGGTGGGGTGGGTCGAAATGGCCCGAGGCAAGCTCCGTGACAACTATTGCTTATCGTAATGTGATTTTCATGCGGATATCGTTCGACGATTATTAATGATCCGAACGACCTTCTATCATGGAGAATCTGGTTGTTCACCATAAAAAATTCGATTCGACGCTTCGCTTTTCACGCGACGCCTTTTCGTTCGAGTTCGATTCAATCGAGTTTCCCGTCAGCCTATAAGATAGGTGAGAGATCGATCGATTGGTAATTATCGGGTATTAATGGGATAAGTATGACGAGGGAAGTAGACACGTTCGTGGGGACAAATAGAATTGAGAATTTCAAGATGTTATGGCAATCGAGCAGCGATTTAGACGAGAAGCTTTCCTTGATTTGATGTGAGCCTTTCACGAGATGATTGGTACTTAAGGAAAACATTTTAATTAAGTCAATTGTCACTAATTGTACATGATTTTACTTTATAAAATCTCTTTAATGAATCTTTGCATTGACTGACATATTATGGAGAATATGTAGAGTGAATGAGAATAAGCCAAAAATAGGAACAATTAAGTGAATAAGGGTCTTTTTCTTCTTTGTTTCGTTCAAAATAGAGAGTTATACTGGAACAATGGTATCAACTTTCATTTCATTTCCATATATCCTGAAGAGATTGCTAATGCGATTGCATACACTGCTATTCATCTCCATTTGCAAAAGAAATATTCTACTATTTTTGGTTCATTTAATCTTCAATAGTTCACTATGTGAAAAATATTATATTTGAAAATTATCTTATTATCCTGAACATTGTCTCAATAATTCTAAAATTATAAACTTTACATGAGACATATGAATTATTTAATATCATAAATGATATTAAAAACTGATATTTCAAGCTATCATATCCTCATAAAAATGCTTCCAACAACGACTACCACTTTCAATCATCCACCTAAGCAATTTCCCATCAAAACGTCTACCTGAGTCCATGGAAAACCACGGTATTAAACATTCCAGCGAACTGCGCATTCGGGGCGAGTTAACGGGCGTCAGGGAGCCGTTGTTTGAAAAAAAAGCAGCATCAAGCAGACCGAGTGTCCTGAAGAGCACTCGAAACGATGCAGGCTATCTCCAAATCGCGGCACCCATCGAGTGCCCTCCAAGATAAAAATCAAATTCTATGCACGGAGCCAAAGGTGCGAAGCCCGTGCACGCATGGTTGACCGTATTGTTCGACCCGGTGACGTCTTAACTAAGTCCTAGACAAGGAGAAAAAAAAATAGAGCAAGAGAGAAAGGGTCGACCTGGTTTTCAGTCTATCCTAGCACCGGTCACGCGAAGGATCGCGATTTTCCACATCTGTCGCGAGGATGGACGAGGTGTCCCTCGCGAACGAAACGAGTTAATACGATTGTATAAAGGGTACGTGGAATCCTCACGATCAGATTTCTGATAAGCGACCATTTCATTTGCATAGGCGAGCAAAGAGGTTGAACGAGTCGTTTGAATTGCGCGGGAGAGCATGATGAGAGGTTTAGATTAGGGGTAGTTAGGTGGTGGTGGAGAATGGATGGAATTTTTTGGAGAATCAAGTACTCGTGAAGGACGAAATCATTTGGGGCTTTTGTATAGATTAACCCTTTATTCACTCCTGTGACTTTTTGGTAACATGAAGTTTCTATTGTGAATTCTAATATTTTATTAGATATTTGACTTATTGTAAGTTCTTTCAAGATGAATTTTTAATAATTATGTTATTCGCACCTTTTATAAACTTTCACAATCAATTAAGTGTATAATCGGAGGTCTGATTAGGATTTTCTAAAATTAGCAGAGTAGGAATTTAGGAAATTAAAAAATTAGAAAATTAGATGTAGATGTAATAAATGTAAAAAAAGTAAATGTTAAATGAAATCAAGCTTATAAAATTGATGAATCATAGCAGATTACGAAAATGAAGTTGAAAAACATCCTTAAATACAGCTTCGAAAAGCGAGTAATATTTAATTTACATCTACTTAAACCATCATCCGTGAAGCATCAACCCTTAAACCTTCTTATCGTCAATTTTCCACGACTTTTCATCTTGCCAAGAGCGACATGCAAGAAAACGGAAATTACAAACACGACAGTGCCATTAGAAAACAAGCCGTCCATGGCAGTGGAAAATTCTCTTTCCAATAATAACAAAAAAATCTAACCTTGGATAAATTATTTTATTTAAATTAACGAAATTACAACTAAAAGGAACAATATTTAACTCGCATCTACTTTTCAAAAATCTCTTATCCCTCCATCAACTATGTAACCTTATCACCAATTTTTCACGACTTTTCCTTTCGCCAGGGGCAAAATTCAAGAGAACGGAAACGACAAACACGACAACAGCATTAAAAATGAGAAATGTCTTTGTTGTCGTTGAAATTGGGTCAGGTCTTACAACGGTTCGATCGTGGAATTTTTACTGGAAACGGTTATACCTGCCGATTCTCCGCCTCTCTTAAATGTATTAGTCAAAACCGAACACCCGTCACAATGACGCTGATTAGTTTAATAATGGAACAGAATGGCCCCGGGGCTGGTGGCTGGGTGTTAGGTTTTTCTCGCGGGCACAATGCAGCTCGCGAAGTATACAAATAGAAAAAAAAGGGAAAAGAGTGTGACGCGAGAGGAGGGAAGGGGTGGTCGAACCTCGTGTCACCCCTTCGAAGGATATACCTTCTAGTTACCCCGACGAGAATATTCAAATCGTAACCCTTTGGTTCGATGAAAGGAGAACTTCTGCCGAACCCTTCGATCGGATTCAATGGGCATCGATATTCAAATTTATTTGACGTAGCTTCGCTCCTCTTCCCACCCCTTTTTTTTTTTACTTCACGTTCGCGCCCTCTCCACGACGAATAACCGTTGCAGTTATTGGGGTCGCCGGCTGAACCGGAGAAAAGAAAAAGAAAGGGAAAGAATTTGCATTCTTCTTTCTGTTTCTCTTTTCTCTTTTTTTATAGTCGCCGTTTCATCGCGAAACTGGAGCGGAAACGAGGCTGACAGATGCACGGAAATCTTCGATCTGAATACTTCTTAGACCTTTGACAGTTTCTGCTCAAGATCCGTTCGGTTACATCCCTCTGTTTCTTAAGGAAAGATTCTGCGTCGGGAGAGGAGCGTTTTCATTTGGGGTGAGTGTTGGGATGATTTAACGTTTGGCTGTTCTGAAGGTATTTCAATGGAGCGGGGTGAATGAGGCTCTATGATGGCGAGGAATTGTGGAGGTATTCGTATGTTTGCGGTGCTTGAGAAATATTTTTGAAATGCGAGGGTGGTTTGATGGTATTCGTTTGTTTTCAAGATGGGTTATAAGGGTGATTTGACAAAATTGATGAAATTAGCTAAATATTTATAATTACAAATTCTTGTATATAAAAATTTGAATTCAAATTCTACATTAAGAATATATACGCCACTAAAACATAGTTTAAAAAATATAAATATTAGTCTTAAATATAATTAAAATATGTAGTAAATCTTTTTTTATATTGAAATGGATTTAATAATAGAAAAGTAATCAACCTAAGATAATTATTAATTTAATAGGAATCTGCAAGAGGCTTCATGTGAATCTTGCAATCTTGAATTTCAACCCCCATAATTCTCTCCTCAACAAAGATTAATTATCAACCTTCGTAAACATAATCGAGCAATCATTAAAACCTTCGTAATTTATTAACTAAACAAGAAACATATTAAAGTCCTTCAAATAATTCAATCATCATCCCCAACAACGACTTTTCTAATCACCCCAGCATCGATTTCATAAATTCAACAACTCATTCAACTCCCCCCCAATTGAACGAAAAAGGTTCATCAGGATGGTAAAATATGACCCGCTAAATATTCCACGGAGCGTTGTAGTACCTGAGGGGTAACAAGTAGACGGCATCGCCGCGAAAGAAGAAGAAGAAGAAGCAGAGGCAGAAGCAATTGAGGGTTGAATCGCGAAGAAAACAAGGCCACAGGGAGGTAGAGGCGCGAACAGGAAGGAGAATAAGAAGAAAATAATGACTCTTACGAGTCTGGAGCGACGGTCGAGCGTCTGCTAGCGTCTGCGGGGGTGTCGCGGAGGAGGAACAGGGGGTTGGGCGGTTGAGGGGTGCAGTCGGCGTGTCTACGACCGTGACCCGGTTTTTTCCGAAGCAACAGGTCCCTTCTAATTAAGAACACTTAAGAAAACTTCCCTCTTAAAGCTGACGCCTCCTCCCTTCGTTCTCTCGACGCTCTCTCGCCTGATAACGCCATTATATTTTAATAAACCCACCAAAGACTGTCTCGCTTCCTCTCCTTCATTTATCCTCCCTCTTTCTCTCACCTTTCCTCCTTGTTCCACCGAAGAATCGCGGCTTGGATCAGAGGAAAATACTTTTCGCGCTGGCAACCGGCCCGGGAACGAGCTTCCTCCCTCTTTCCGTTTCCTCTTACCGTCTGGTCCCGCCAGAGAACCGCGGAAAAACCATTAGCGTGATTAGCTTCTGCTTGTTTCTTAAACTTTCACTTTATTCGCTTGCGGCGGGAAAAGAAGGAATATGCAGTTTCTTCGAGAAAGATTTCGATGGTTTTGAGAATATTATTTATATTTTTTATTTCTCATAAGAATTGTTTACAGAATAACAATATCTATTCGGATTATAGTTCAGTGTTTCTAAAACTACCCCTTGCTACGCGAGCTCAAGGATTTCGATGCTTTCGTATTCCAGAACAGTGCCGATGATCTACGAGCGTCGGGGTAATCTCTCGATCTCCCCGTGGCCGAGGAGGAAGCACTTTACTCCGATTTCCGGCGAATTTTCGCGCGCCCTCTCGGTAGATCGACGATTCACCGTTCTAGACGCACCCTCTTCGCGTCACTCCGCTCGGTTCGCCCCGAAAAGAAAATTATCGCTCGCGCGTGTTTACCCTTGGCATTGCTGCACCCTCGCGCGATGCACGCGCGTTTAACGTGCCAATAAATTCCGCGGTTTCGTCGCCTCTGTTTTCCAACGAACATTGGCTGGTTTTCGCAAAAAAAAGGGGGTTGAAAAGAAAGAGATGCGCGATGTGCACGCGCGTAACGCGAAGATAAGGAGCTGAACGGAGGGTTGAACCGAAGAGGACAGAGGTGGAGGAACGGTCTCGGGGGTGGAGGAAGAGGGTGGAAAGACAACGAGGGTGAGTACAGTCTGTCTCACAAAATATCTTCGTGAAAATTTATCTCCTGTGTACAATGTGGATATAAAACACTTATTAGATTGGTGAAAAAATAATTATATCAATTGAAATAACTTCCCTCGTATATTAGTATTATGAACCATGAGGTTTTCTGTATTATTTGTTTTAATTAATAAGGGATGATTGTTAAAGCCATGGAGCTTTAAGGAATGCAGACACTTTGAAACTTCAATATTTATTGCTTGCAATATAAAAAAATAATTCACAAGAATTCAGAAGTTTTTCTATAACTTACCCCTAAGCTATAAAATCATTTATGTCTTAAAATCCTTTAGAGTTCTAGAATTAATAAAGCTTCCCAAGGCTTTTGCAACCATTGTCATTCCATTAAAATATTTACAGATTTGTGATAGAACCCCCCAAAATAAATTTTTCTTACAAATATTCTAACAACCCTCCGAATTGAATTTTCTTAATAACAAGGTAGACATAAAGAAATGTCATTCTATATATTTTCGACTTATTTCAGCACATAGAATCATCCCCTTCCCGGGTTGTACCATCAACATAGAGATACCCTGTATAGTGATTATCGCAATGTTCTTCAGTGTAGCGATCGCATTTCGTAAATATCACAAGTACGCCCTTGTGAGACAGACTGTAAGAGTAGTATTGCCTGGTTGGCAGTCAGTGGCTGCTGGGTCTTGAAGTTAAAGAGCTTCGGGGGCATACGTGAGAGGGATGTAGAAAGAGCGCGATGGTGTGGGGTGCGCTGGGATGGGATGTAGAGGGATATAGGTAGGGTGGGTGGCGTTTCTGGCGGCCATTTTGAACGCATATATCGATTGTTTGGCGGCCGGGCTCCGCTCGGCCATTCGCAGGGGTGGCTCGTGTGTCACACGACCACCACCCTCCCTCTAGCCTGTCCCTGCTCTCCCGGCTGGGAAAATCCTTGCCGTTTTTCCGGGATGCGTGAGCCGTCATCTGGTCCCGCTCGTGGTACGAAACAATTCCCGTTTCCTGTACGTCGATAGTGTTTCGTTCCAGGGGGTCCATTCCACGCTGCGATGGAAATTCCTTGATGGACGGGGGTGGTTTCGTCTGATTGAACCGACTGGAAATGGGTAAGAATGTGAGGGGATGTAACGGGCAATAGTTGTATGGAGCTTATTTCTATCGATTTGAGAAACTGTAGAAAACAAAGTCGAGGGGTTGATAAGCAATTTTTTTATTTTAACATATTCTTAAGCCTGCATGTTTAATGAAATAAAATTTAGAATTTTGTACGTATATAATATTCAATTAGAAGTTATTTGAAAATTGAATTTTCTTTTTATTCCTTGAGTCATTATTTAAGGAATGTACAAATTCTTAAATATGATATTGTAATTAGATTTGGTATAGATATAAAGAGAAATTATAATACTTCTTCAATGAAAGATCTGAGTCATATGGATTATTTTAAATGTCACTACATAATATTTTCTAAATAATCACCCCTAAATCCAGTTCCTATGAAAGCAAAACATTGAGTGTTAATAAAATCATAATTATCTTCGTCAATGAAGCATCTCTTGTCACCTGACAGCACACTTATGCCACGCGCCAAAGTCATCGTGACGGAATCGCGTCCAGGAAGACACCTGACCCCAGGTCAGACGCTGTTCGCCCTCCATGGTCAGAATAGGAGGGTGGTTCCGCGCGTAAACTGCCCCTAAACCGGCTTAGAACCCGCCCCGACGAAACTGGCTGCTCCAATCGGCTTCCACTCTCTGCCATATGATCCGAGTACGAGCTAAACGCGCAGGTCCGGCACTCGACGAACTGGACATCAGGCTGACCTACCCCCTTTTCATCCCCTGTCCGCACGTGCTCTCGATAATTTCTTTGTCCTATTGGCCTGCGCCACTCTTTTTTTTCTTCAACGAACGTTTGCTACGGTTATTCGTGAAACGTTTTAGGGGTTGCTTTGCTACTTCACGGGCGATTGAATAAAATTCTAAACAGAATAAGTTATATGTTATGGTCGGAAAAATTCAAACGATTGAAAATTGAATTAATCGAACATTGTTTTGTAAAATAAATTTCGATAAAGATAGGGTGGTGTTAATTAAACTATCTCTATAAAATCTACATTTATACATCAAATCAGAAATTAATAAAAATTTGTAACCCCTAGATTTTAATTTCTCATGTATACATATATATCCTCAATTCATTAACCATTAATATGCCAAGTAAATGCAATTGAACGGAAATCACATTCAGGGCAAACAACTTTCAATTCAATACGATTTATTTATCGTATCCGAAGCTAATTTGTTGTCCCGTTTTCAGGTGGAGGAGAAAGAGGAAATCGAGAATAATTGGAGGGTAAAGCCAGTGAACGAACGATGCACCGTCTTAAAGGGGAAGTTTCGCGAAGGTAAAGTTCCTCGGCCAGCTTCTTCCTCGTCGTCTTCCTCTTTTTTTTTCTCTCGTCCTTTTCCAACGAGTTGGCGTCGCGCCAACTAGGTGAAAAGTGTGGAAAGTGAACTCGCGATTTACGACGGCACGCGAGAAAGAGAGAGGGCTTGAAAAAGGAGTGCAAAGAGCCCTGAGAAATAGGGGGGAGGTGAGCGGAAGCGGCACGTAAGTAGGACGAGACGAAGGGGAAGACGAGGACGGCACGGGGTTGTTCGCTTCGAAATTTATTCAAATTAAGCGCCACCGGCCGAGAGTTTACGAACCGACGGAAAAATCGAAAGTGCCGGGATAATTGGCGACGGTGAAAGTCGACGACTTTGAAAACCGCCCCTATTTCACGTGGCGGAGTTCCGTTCGACGAGAGAACTTTCGCGCGGATCAACTTCCCCGTCCAAGTTTTCCCGTGGATTCTTATTTAAAGAAAACCAACCACTAGCCGGAAACGGTGAGCGATAAATTCACCACTGACGTTCGTTCCGCCCTTTTGCATCCCCAGATTTCGACTCCCTGTTTTCCACGTTTCCCGATAACCGCGGCTGGAACGGCCTTTTTTCTAGCTAGAGGAATCAGCCTGTGGAAGGCGGTGTGAAAGACATCTTTAAAATGGTAGACTGCAGTCAATTGACGGCGATATATGTTGTTCACTTTTTAAGTTTCAGGGTTGAACGTTTTGTTCTATGCGATGGGAAAGTAGATCTAAGGGAGGATTATGGGAAACGCGGGTATCTGATATTCATTAAAGGCTAGAGGAAATAGCAAGGTTCTATTAAACGATGGTAATTATCTACCGTTAATGAAGGCTGTTCTGCTATTTGGATAGAAATATACTTAGAATCGATTCTGTGCTTCTGGGTATATTACGTGTTCTGTAAAAGGCCTTTGTTTTATTCTTCCTTAAACTGATTAAATAATTATGGATTTATAAAAAAATGAACTGCAAGACACATTATTTAGAAATTGTTTTATTTGAATAGTCATTAATTTACATTTATTAAATTTAATTATACAGATATGATGTGAGCTGTCTATGAATAATTCAAACAGTGGTTTTTCAAAATAAAATTATTTAGACTCTACAAAAATTGATTACTTCACATTTGTAAGATTTTTATATTAACGATAACTCAAATAATTATTAATACAATTAACACAAACATCAACAGGTTCTCGTTTTCGTATTATCTACCATTCGTCCGGCTATTTAAAAATTTCCTAGATTTAAAAATTCTAGGAAATAGCATTAATACAACCCTTATAAAGAAACAGCTCTGAAACTTAATAGCCGTACCATGTACGAGGTACGTTACAAATCCTTGCTTTGTATCCTCAGACAAACCTATATATACATGTATCTTTCACCAGTCAATGCATTCTCCACCCCCGTCGATCTGTTCCTCTTTTCCAACCCCCTCGATCGCGTCTTCGAGAATCCGTTCTCATAGCAAAGACTTCCTGCACCGCTTACGTGCGATGTGTTACCTCTATACAGACAACTATACAAGGTGTTCGTGCTGATATTATGTATGATTCTTCAATTATTTGCAAAAATATAATAAAGACAATATTAGTAATCCAAGGTATTGTTTAAGATTTAAATTTTCAATTAAATGAATCTAATTTTAATCAATTATTCCATATGTTTGAAAATGAAAATAACATGCTGTAAACAAAATACTTAAAGCAACCTTTTATATTTATTGAACTTAGTTCAGAATTTTGTACAATATAGTGAGAAATTAACCCCTCATTGATTTCATTCAACCCTTATTCGTGATGTTATTTGCAGTTCAAAAATAACAAATTTGGTTGATTGAATTTTTAGTTTAGTTTTGATTATAATTTGCATAACCAAAAATAGTCAAATCCACAGTATGTATATTTTAACATTGCAGCAGTGAATACCTAATTCTGACTAATGCAACTGTTCAAGGCATCATAAAGCAAAGGGTTAAGAAACTCAAAATCACCTTTCAGATTTACTGGGAAAAAATATTTTCACGGTATTCATTAAGTGTCCATTTAGTACACATATTTCTTCTCTTGCAAATGGCCAAAAAATCATACATAGCATTAGCATGAACACCCTGTATACCTGTACACATATGTACGTAGCCAGCGATATCCAGGGGCGTACATATGCGTACACCATGGGAAAATCGCGTACGTGTGAGAGAAACCAGGCTGCGATCCTGTGTGTGTATATGTGCGCATATCCTGGAATACGAGAAGGTCTAATCCCCTTTTAGAGACTCGGCTCCATACCACGCATTGCGATATGCCTTTGACGGCCGCTCCTGCGACGCTATTGGCTCCGCGTAATCTCGTGTAAGTTGGGTTGCCTAGCCGCAGGAGGTTCGTGTCGAAGGCCCCTTCACACGTGTGCAAGCCCGGGACACGCACGCCCTATGTTTCTCCTTCGTCCTTCGCTTCACCCTTTCAATCGATCGATACAGCAGATTTCTGTCCTACGACGAAGCGCATGCCCTTCGCGTTGCTGAACACAAGCTTTCCATTTGTATCGTCAGAGCGCGCTCGTTTCTGTTTCTAGGGTGCTTTCGAGGCGGCTGTTTACACGGATGAACGGGGGGTTGCAGGCTGTATTGGGTTCGTTACGGCAGTGACTAGTAGTCATTGGTTACGGAGAACGGGATTCGTGGATGGTAATTGATCGTCGAAAAGAATTAAAGTTGTGGTAATTGGAGTTTGTGAATGATTCGATATAGACAATCTAATGATTTTAAACACTTTTTTTTTAATAATATCAAGATTTTACAGATCATAAGTAAAGTACTAAAGAAAATATAAATTTGAGGAATTTTATCTTTGTTTTGGATAATAACAAAGGTGATTAGGGTAGTAAATAATGTCGAGTATTCCATATTATTTATTTAGCAAATTTTCAAATGATTTAAGGATAAAAATTCTTAGAGGTCATTAAAATTCTAAATGTTTTAAAAGTTTTGAAATAATACTGATTCTTGAAAATGAATAACATGTGACAGAATGCAAATTTTAGATATGAATTTATCCTACGTAATGACATTGGATATTACAGGAAAGTTATTCAGACATTATGGTAATTATAAGGTTGCTGCATACCAAATGTCTTTGAAACGCAGGAAGTCTGACATGATTTGATAACATAATAGTAATACAAAATAGCACTTCTGTTATATCAATCTGAAGTTTAGAACGTGTTGAAAATAACTATTTAAGTGTTTCATCAGTATTTTCAATAAACAATGATTTAATATAGACAAACTGATAGTTCTTAAATAATTTTTCTGAAGGACTTAATTACAATTATGAATTATAATGGCTCTAGTTGTCCCAGGGAATTTTTTGCAAGGTTGTCCCTTGCACCTATAGGTAGGCAAT
Organism: Osmia lignaria lignaria; assembly: GCF_051020975.1. Classification (NCBI taxonomy): domain Eukaryota; kingdom Metazoa; phylum Arthropoda; class Insecta; order Hymenoptera; family Megachilidae; genus Osmia; species Osmia lignaria. The sequence continues at coordinate 7,170,606 of NC_135033.1, read as the reverse complement.
CAGGTATACATCCTTGCACCCCACTTACCCCAAAGAAGTCGGTATAACAGAAACCAAACACAGTGTTTAAAACCTAATTATTAAATAATTGTGATATTTTATGAAATGAAATTGTTTAAAATTGAATTCGTACTCCATATGATATAAAAACACTCAAAATATCTTCGAAAATTACTTGGTTTTTAAATATGTATTCTCATAAGTAACATCAAACTTCCATTGTATGCATATAAAAATGAAGCCTGTTATCTTGAATTGTTTCCACGTCATTTATTTCGCAGAGAAAACATTCACGTGGTCATCACAAGAACATTGCACAATTTAAAGAAAGTTATCTCAGAGGGGCTTGGACGATTAATGTCCCTCTTATCATTATATTAACATAAAGTCTGATGAAACCAGGTAGCAAACGAAATGAGTCACACTCAATTCGTTCAATTATCTTTTAAACGCCAGCGAACAGTAAATACTTGCTTTATAACATATCAGGAAAGATTTAAAGTTTGAAATAAAACCAAGGGTTTGCATTGCGATATTTTATCAAAAACCTTTCCCAATTTCAATCTTATTAACGGCTCTGTTTTATTGCTTTGTTCCTTCAAAATCACCACAAATTTATCATAAAAAAGTTATCGCGAATATGGAAAGTGATGCATGCTTTTTTTTTAAAAATTATTATTCGTTAAAAGTAGAACATCAAATATTTTTATATTTTGTAATTCACTACCTTTAAAAAAGTAACTTTTAAAAAAGAATTAGGAATATTATTGCATTTAGAATCATAGTTTAATACAAATTCAACCTATGAAATTATCAATTAACTACATCATGTAGAAATTAAATTATAATCATGATTTATAGTCAAATTGATTAATTCCAAAACAAGTGCTTTAAATTAAAATTTTAAAAAATTAAATAAATAGAATTAATAACTTTGGCCTGTGAACGGTCCAATTAACCATGTTATTACAACTGCCTTTATAGTCAATTTTCAATACACTCCTCTCCTCACCCCTAAATTTTAGTTATCCAGACAAAACCCTCTTCCTAAAACCCAGATCTGACGGATTCAAGTCAGAAGGATCGGTTGCCAGGGCGAAAATCTCGAGTCATCCCGAAAAACGATGACCCAAAAGACACGTGCGTCTTGATTCGATGTCGTCGCCACGCCTGACGTCCTCGTCCCTCAGCCCCTGCCGCACGGGACCCGTTCGTTCTGTACACACGAAAAGTGCGCTCATGTTTTTTCTCGCCCGTCCAGTTTTATCGTAATTGCCAGCTTTACGTAAGGCTGTTTGTACATGTGTTATCATGAAATACGGTGCTGTTTGTACAATTGTTTGCTCCCTTCTCGCCGCGGCGACGCCACGTTTAGCGTGACCACGGACGAAAAAATTCCGGACGAAGGCCTTTCGGGCTGGAATTAATTTATCGCCCGCCAAACTCTCCCCGCGGCTCGACGATCCACGCTCTGACGTCCTTCCGCGACGTGATTCAAGTATTTTAACCGTGGTATTTGCGAAGTGGCAGCCCATCGCGTCGCAACCAGGTCCGATTCGCCAACAAAGCATTGAGATAAGAATCGGATCTTCCAGTTTGTCGTCGTAATCGTAAACGTTCGTTTGGCTGGCAATGCCGGCTCCTGAACGAGTTTTCGTTGAACTTTTCTGGAAGACAAAGAGGAAGAATTGGTTGGATAGTTGAGATGCCGATAATCGATGCTTGATAGGATTAATTGGTAAATGAGGAGGATAATTATAGTGATTCCATGATGATCAACCCTTTAAATGCCTAATATATTTATTTGGAATATGTGAAATTCCTTTGTTTTAAATAATTCACATTTTTATTAGTCGCTAAGGATTATAAAATTGAGTTCGAATTAGATGATCCAAAGTAGGGTTTGATTTTTCCTTTTTATATTTTAAGATACATGTATTTAAGAAGATCTAAATTGAAATGATTTTTGATTATTAAATATTATACATTCTTCTCTATTTCTTAAATATAAGAATTCCCTGCTTTTCATTTCATAATTTTCTTTCGGCCAAAAATACTTGAGAAAATGATGTACGTGTTGTCATGATACCATAATATATTATGACCAAACCATAAGCCCATACATTAATATTATACTTAAGGGATTTATAGCAGTAGATTTACCAAAACGTTAATAAAAGTAAAAATATTTTTCATTTCGAAGTAATTAGAAGTAGTAAATCAGTCTAAGAATCAATAATTAGTAATTAAAGATCGTATAATTATGTTTTTTATATAATTTCTTCTAATTACTTCAAATCAATCCTCTCATTTTTATTAAAAGTCGTTAGAATTGCACAAAATATTTCATTCCAATCTAGATTTATTTCATTTACTAAATCTGTAAACACGATACATATTTCACCATCAATTAATCCCATAAGCTTCTGTAGTCCAACTTCTTCACCCTCTCAAAAATCTGGCAACCTCGTTCTCTCGATACGACAAAAAGTTCACCAAACCAGATCGGTCTTGTAATCAGAGTGAATCATAAGTTCCTTTCATCGAACAGATCGATCGATCTACAAAGGATATTTTAATCAAACCGCGGATAAAAGACGCGGCACGAATAGTCTTTCTCCACCGACCAACGAGAAGAAGACGGCTAAAAATGAAAAGAAGATTCGAATAACGTGTTCTTGAACGAAGCTCTGCACCGTCTTTGTGTATAGGCTTGTTTTTCGTATTTACGGTAATGCGGCCAGTTACTCTTCGCCTCCCTCGGGGATCCATGTCCTAACGCGCGAGCAGGACAAAGAGTCCTACAGGATTATGTCACATGCTCTAGCACGCTGGCTTCGTTTTCGTGCTCCGACGAGGATCGTGAAAGATCGCAAATTGCTCGGACAATTTTCTATAGGGATCGATCTTCCGTTCGAAGGCGTACCTACGTCCTGGAGACGTCCGATGGGATTACGCGAAAGGACACGAGGTCCTTTGGCCCCTTTTATGCTAAGGGTGTCTCGGATCTTTGATTCGATTGAAGATTTCGGGTAAAACGAGCGTGTTCGTCGTCTTTACAGATGTTATTTTACAATAGTTTTTAGGTATGTACTTGAAAATAGGGAGGGGGTGGTTTGTTGATGGAAAACGTATTTTGAAGGGGTAGGGGTAATATTGGAAGAATAAGTTTCAAAGGAACAGTATAAAATATAGAAAATGTAGATAATATGAAACACAAAATTAAATTAAAATTGGGGCTCTCTCCATGGTCCACCGTCTATTTCCTCTAATAAAACATTTCATATATTTTGTTCTATCTCTCTATTTTCAAATTTTTTATCAATAATTAAATTATCAATAGAATCTCCATAAAGTACTAACATTTTACAAGTAAATATAAATATACTCTCTGTTTATACATCAGTAACTCAACTGTCATCAACAACCTCTTAAAAAAGAAGCCCCTCCATATGACCATAAATTATATAAATTTCATTCCTAATAAATCTCGGATACAACGTCAAAAAATTCTTAAATAATCATCAACAACCCCTTAAGAAATAAGTCCCACCATAGGTATACTATAAATTCTATATATTTCATTTTTAATAAATCCTCCATACATCAATCACTCAACTATCACCAACAACTACCCCTAAAAAAACCGACACCGTAGATCCACCATCCAGCGTACAACAACGAGGTAAGGAAAAAATCTGGCACACAAAGGGATACATGTCCAGAGTCGATGCGTGGAAGAAGCGATAAGTGGAGGGCAAAAAGGTCGAGAGAAGAGCGTGAATCGAGGGCAAGAGTACGAAGCCGAGCAGGTCAGATGCATCTCCTTGCATGGACGCAGGTCCTTTCGAGCTTATTCGTCCAGGCCAAAAGAATGGACCCCCGAATCCTTTTGGTCGGTAAATTCGGGACAGGGCCAGCTGCAAAAACCAGCGTCCCCCCGTCGTGATCGTCGTACGTTCTTACCCTCAGGAAAGGAAGGATACCGTCGGGGTTGCTTCAACAGGGGGACAAAATCTTTTTTTATATCTTAGATCCTGGCCGATCAGTTTTTTTTTTTTATACGAACCCTTTTTCCACCGTTCGCATCCGTGAAGGAGCGTTGGACCCTTTTTTCGCGCAACTGTCGCATTGCTTCTTTCTCTCCTTCTCCGTTTCTTTCTTCCTTCATCGTGGTCCATGTGAAAGGATCACCGTGGTCCTTGGGATGAGCTCTACACGACATACGCGTAAATTGCGATCCTTTTTTAAAGAAAACCGAATCTTCCTATCGAAGATCTTGATCGCGTTCGCGTTCTACTTTTCAGCTTTCATTTTTTATGGTTTCGGAAGGACCATGATCTTTCCATGGAGTATTGACTGTTAAATTTTTCTTTCTTTATAGTATTCTTCTTCAAAAATTTTTGAAGGTATTTAGATGTTTTTGAAAATTATGTATAAAAAAAATAATTGGGAGATTATTATTAACACTTATTTAATTATTGAAGCAATTTGTTTTTAATGTTGGTTAATAGAATCTCATATTGTATTAATTTAAACAAATAAATCAATATTAGTTAAATTGCTGCTATCTACATTTTATTAAAAAATTTTCAAAATATTCAATACCATTTCATGTAATAATCTATTATTATGTTTTGCCTTCAGTTACCATTTTTTCATACTAATTCTAGTCCACTTAATTAATATCTAAATCACCCCATATTTCTAAAGGAAACCCATGACGTTCCATCGTACGTGACCAATGTCCGTTTAAAATTCCAGGTGTCTCATGGTCGTCGAAAGCGAGGGAGAAACAGGTGTAGGCAGCCAGTGAAGTTAAGTTTCGTTGGGGTATCGTGACTACTGGTCAGTTTGTTCGATAGTTGGTACCAGCCAGCACGGATGGCCATATACCCGGTACGCCTTAGGGGCCTTGGTACCGAGCTGTACCAAGAGGGCCACCGGTCAATACCTTCAGACCTTCGAAGCACCGTGAAAAACGTAAGCAAAGTGCCAGCCGGCCTCGTCTTGGACGAACTCTAGCCTCGTGCATGGCACCGATCGTAGACTCGAAATCATGCGATCACGAATGACACTGGTGATTCGTTTGCTAGATAGGAAGATTAACAATTGCATCACTGATGGTAATTATAAATAATTTTTAATTATATTTTTTTTCAGAATGGTGATGATATTCTAAAATTTAGTTATTGCTAAAATATTATTTTAGAAATCAGAAGTTTTAGAATTTTAGATCTTTAAAATTTTAAAACTTCCTTTACTTAGAGAATTTGAAAACCTTTTGCTTCAAAATAGTTTCAAAATTAGGTTTTTATTCAGCTTTATAAAATGTTTACTAAATTATGAATAAATAATATCAAAGCCTTTATAAAATAGATATCTTCTACAAAACAATTTTCAAATCTAGAGTCATTATCACAAAATTCATTCATTATAAGTAGAAATACCTGCAATTTCGTGTATTTTATTTTCAACATTGCTTAAAAATATTTTCCTTTGTGCAGCTTGCAACTACGGCTTATTCTACAAATCATCAAATCAAAGGCTTCCACTCAAAGTATTCCACGAATATACAACTGGTTACATACATACGTAAAGCATATAAAATTCACAATTGCATCGGGACACCCGTTACCATCTTTAAGTGCGCACAATAACTACAGATGCAGAAGACTGGACTCGACACTTTAAAAGCAGCACAAGACAGAATAATTAATATTATAATTATATGACAAACTTGTATTCACTTCATACATCTTGTTAAGTAAATAATTTTAAAAAAGCAACTGAGTTATTATTTAATGTACCCAATTTCATTTCTCAATTATTTATTTAATTGACTTAAATTCTTCTGTCCTTTTAGTTATTCAATCAACTTAATTTCTTTTATCCCTTATTTATATATGTATACATCATTCAATAACTGTTTGATTTTTAATAAATTAAAAACATAATATTCATGAAAATCAATCTTAAATCGGAAGTTCTTGCCCTACAACGAGGTGCGACCTCCACAGTCTTATAGCGACCCCCGAGGGGTGCGGATCAACCTACCAAACATACATGTGTGTACTTCTAAGTATTTTAATTTATCCCATTTATTTTTTCGCTTATTAAATAAGCTCATCAAAAAGGCATAAAATTTATGATTTAATCCCTCTTCTGGGACTCGGTCGACCACCCCTTTTAGTTATTATTTTATCCCACCTTATGGGTTAAAGCCCACACTTTTCAGTTATTAATTATTTTATCCTTCTTTATGGGCCAAACCCAGGCTTCCTAATTATTTATTATTTTAATTCTCTTTATGGGCCTTGTGGAGACCACCCTTCCCAATTATTTATTATCTTATTCCTCTTTATGGACCAAGGCCTCCCTTCGCAATTATTTATTTTTTTCATTCTTTTCATGGACTCGTTAGGACTTGATGTCCGCGTATCACTTATACCCTTGCATTCCTTACATTCCAGCATTTCTAATTTCCCTGCATTCCTTATATCTCTGCATCCCTTACAGCCTGGCATCCTTTATATTCCTGCATCTCTAATATCTCTGTACTAATTATATCCTCACACCCTTTACATCCCTGCATCAGTTACATCCCTGTGTCCCTTAGGTCCCTGTAACCCTCATAATAACTATATTATAAATATAATAATATATAATAAAAACTGGTTCGAGTAAAGGTAAGTAAAGGCAAAATTTGTTCATCCTTTAGTTCCTTTTTTACCGCCAGAGGGCGCTGATTCGAGGTCGAAATTTTAGTTCAAATTTTTGCCGCTAGGAGGCCAAAATTGCTGCAAGCTTTAGTTCCTTTTTTCAAAACCAGAGGGCGCTGATTCGACATCGAAAATTTAGTTCACATTTTTGCCGCTAGAGGGCCAAAATTGCTGCAAGCTTTAGTTCCTTTTTTCAAAACCAGAGGGCGCTGATTCGACATCGAAAATTTAGTTCACATTTTTGCCGCTAGAGGGCCAAAATTGCTGCAAGCTTTAATTCCTTTTTTCAACACCAGAGGGCGCTGATTCGACATCGAGAATTTAGTTCACATTTTTGCCGCTAGGGGGCCAAAATTGCTGCAAGCTTTAGTTCCTTTTTTCAAAACCAGAGGGCGCTGATTCGACATCGAAAATTTAGTTCACATTTTTGTCGCTAGAGGGCCAGAATTGCTGCAAGCTTTAGTTCCTTTTTTCAAAACCAGAGGGCGCTAAATTTATTAGTACTTTAGTTCCTTTTTTCGCCACTAGAGGGCGCTTTTTCGACGTGACGTAAGGGATGCAGAGGATATAAAGAAAGCAGAGATGTAAGGAAAGCAGGGATATAAGGGTTGCATAGATGTAAGACATGCAAGAATATAAGGGATGCAGTGATGTAAGGAATGTTGGGATATAAGGGTTGCATAGATGTAAGGCATGCAGAAATAAGGGGTGCAGTGTTGTAAAGGAGTCAGAGATGTAAAGGATGCACACAGGTGAAATAAAGTCAACACGTTCTTCCTTCTAATGAGTTTATTCAATAAGCTAAGAATATCAATACAGCAAATTAAATGAACGCAGAAAATAACCTATATGTGTGTTTAGCAGGTAGATCGGCACCCCTCGGCAGTCGCTATAAGACTGATACTGTTTCACTTCGCTCTAGGTTGATAACAGTGCCGCAGCTAGCCACTTTTACTCGAAGCAATGGCTGTAAATATTTTTTTTTTTTTTTTCTTTAACGTGGGGAAATCTTGCATAAGACCCCTCACCGTCCCCTGAGGGAGGGCGGTGGGAGAGTGTCAGATTCCTACTGACTAAAACCCCACGGCGACCGACACTGGCGCTAAGGGAAGGCTCTGGGACCTTATGTATGTTACTCCAGAGCCCTCCACGCCTGGCACATAGGTGCCCCTATCGGGGGAGGCCCAAATTAAAGCCTCCCCCTGCTGCCTACCCTGTGGCCGACACCGGGGGTCGCACCCGGTGCCGGCTTCTCCTCGGGCCACATGCAAAAGCGCCTGGAGCCCCCACTCCCGACGCCCCCGCCGGTTTTGGTGATAAAACCATCATATCTAGTGTTCAGAAAAGGACTGGATCAACCTCCCCTTACTGCTCATCTTGTTGCTGTAACACGGCAAGGCTGAGTTCGATAATGAGTAATGGGGCATAGTCTTTGATATCGAAGCAATCTGCTACTATTATCAACGTGCGTTAGACTGTTGCAGTGCGAAGTGTTTCACATTTTTATACTTAAGATAGAACAGGTGGCATTCGTTCTCAAGGCACAAATTCAAAACCCCTTGAAAATGAAGGCATGTCTAGCCTTGTTGAATCTGTAATCACTGGTACGCGCACGTGCTTAGGTGGCTCGCACGCGAGTCCGATCGTCGATAATAACCGAGTCTATCGTTCTCGAACGATAGAAAGCTGTATCGGCCCCCGTACGTGCACGTAAATACGCGCGTACGTAATCTTCGCCATGCCGTTGCACGTAGGAACGATATTTATTGCCTATGAGCCTGGAAACAATTTATTATTCCCAGCTCGATGGTAATTAGCACCGCGATCGAAGGGACCGTTCCAACAGTCACGTCGCGTCTGCCCACGATTTTATTTGGCACGCGTGTTGGGGTAGTTTTCAACGGAAAAGAAAAGAAAGTCGAGAGTACTTGGACGAGGAAACACGCCGTGACACGAATCGTGAAACTGTGATTTATGGTATCACGAACAGATGATGGACGCTTAATTGACGACTGGCGAAGGTTAATTACAAGTATTTCGGTCGGAAATAATTAGAATAATTGCTTATCGAGTGACGAGTTAGAGCGGTGAAAGATTCCTTTCCGCGGGATTGAAATGTTTAAGATACTGATTAAATAACTTTGTTCTTAAAAATTTTTTAAACTACCTTTTCATTTGTAAAATTTTTTAAAATAGTTTTGTGATTATTAATGTTTGTTATTGACGTGTTAAAATGATAACTGAATTGACGAAAATTAAAATGTCCCCCTTCATTTGGAGGATTAATATGTTAATTAATATGTTAAAGTTATTAATAATGAAAAAAATATTGCACGTAAAACTTAAGTACATTAAAGAAAGAAATAATTTACTGTTATGTATAACAAGAAAAGTATATCATGTAAAATTAAAATCATGTATCTATTTTCTTTATTTAATAAATATTTTGAATGTTTTACGTTTGATTACTTTTCTTCCTTTAATCAGTACTCCTTTCGCTGTGAACAGAAGTTAATTATTTTCTTTTTACTTGCTCTTCACCGCAATTATTTTCCTCCCTTCCCGGTTATTCTACTCTCTCCTCTCCTTTTATTCCCTATTTCCCTCTGATCGCAAATTAATTACCTTCTCTTTTTATTCCTTTTTCACCATAATCATCATTCTTACTTCTTCTTTTCAATTAGCTATTCTCTATTTCCGATGAATATATTTCTCATTCGATACGTAATGAAATTAATCATATATCCCCGTAACGATGCCTGCTCCTCTTATAGTCAATTAGTTAATTATTACTCCCTCTTCTCTTATTTTCTGTAATCACATTACATTTCTTTCTCTTTGATCACATTATGTTAGAGCTCAATTTCTAAATACTAAATGCTACCAAAAATCGACTCGTTAGCATCATTCCACCATTAAAATCATTTGCAACGATATCGAGTATAAGAAGAAGACAGTAACCGCAAGGAATACCGGATGGTGCAATTCATTGAAACGTATGAAGTACCTACATACAATAGGAAGAGTTTGAAGATTCGTTGGAAGGAAACAGAAGGTGGCGTGGGCGCGACAATTTCACCAAGAGTTAACGGTTCGACGTAACATCTCCTTCGTCGCTGGCTAGGATTTAGCACCGAGGATGTTGCTGTCTTTGTCACGCCTACCAACCACGCCAGATGAGTCAGAAACGAATGGGCGGCCGTATTCGTCTCGTCTTTTCTCGCGAGCAACGACCACGTCGGGGGTAAGCACTCGATAAGGATAGGGAAAGGGGAGAGAGACTGTCTTGAGGGATGTTAGGATTTTCCAGTCGTGGAACGCGATCTTCTCTCCCTTTTGGTAACAAAAATAGTAACCGGGTAACGTGGTTTCGAGCACGAGCCATTCCAGCTGTGCATCGTAGATCGGCTAACTTTTTCCTCATCTTAACCAAAACTGGAAAGTCAACCCTAAAATGGGTTGAGCTTCTGTATTTTCATCATAGTGTTTTACTTTTTGTTAACCCTTGCATTGGGAAAGAATTGAATGCAAGAGACGAGTTGTAAATTACCGAATGAGTTGGTAAATAATAGAATAAATATTTATTATTGAGAGAAAAGGTAAGAGATGCTTTTAGAATATTATTAATTAATGTGCAATTAGTGAAATTGGTGGAACGTCTATGGGAGTGTATGACAGTGAAAGGGGTGAACATCGTAGTAAAAGATTATTAATTTGAATAGCGTTTATGTTGATTGCAAATTGATATTTGTTGAATGTTAATCAACAATTTTCTAAAAAAGAGAATATAAAAATTACCAATTTTATAGCATACAAAAGTCGTACAAATTTCTGAATAATTTCTCTTAAAATTGAAGTAGGTAACTCTTTGCTAAATCATTTACAATTAGTGATAATAAAAAATGCAGATTTGCGTGCCGTTTCTCGCTTCCTTATTTTCTGAAGTACATCGAAGACCTGGATTTTTAACGCTACTTTCAGCTGATTATTCCATGCAACCTCACGAAAGGCAGATGTACAAACGCGAATATTTTGTGAGAAAATTACCGGTCTTTCACGACTTGAAAATGATGATCACATGTAGAACCGTTTCCTTGTAACCAAGAATATCATGATGTCGAAGCAAACCAATCACTTTTATTTTGCATGTAGCACAGTATTTGATTATGCTAATTAACTTCTGTTTTACGTTTCGAGGCCAAGGTGGCCCTCATCAGTCTTTAGGAATTATTATTTGAATAATTATTGCTTTTTGCCTTATGATAAGTCGTACATTTAAAAATTGAATTGAAAAAGGAGTAAATATAAATATTTTAAAAGGATTTAAATTCATCATCTTGTTATTATTAATTGAATTTGTAATTACTATACAAAAATATAAATATACGTGGCTCATTATTTTTAAATGAATTAAACAATAGTCATAAATAAACTGGATTTCAAACAAAAATTATTGGAAAACATCTGATACGTCTAAAATATCAAGTCCATTCGTCAAGGATACTCAAGAAATTCCGCAACTAAAAAAAGCACCCCTACTCGTGGGAATCCTGATCGCGAGTAGTTTTTTCAGTGTCGATTGAAAAATTCCCGAAAATCCGTAAATTTCGCCGGTCACGTTTTTTACGCGAGCCAGCTGAGAGGAAATCGTGAGAAATTCAGCTAGTTTTATTTCCACCCTTAACGAGGAAAGACGACGACGGAAGAGAAAAAAAACAACAAGCAACTAAACTCGAGGGTGAACAGCGCAAGTGAGACACAGGCGAAATCACGTTTGTTTCGTATTCATAAGCGATCGAAGGCGACTGGTATCGATCGATCGAACGACGACCATTGTGCACCAACCCCCTGACCACCCCTCCTCAATGGTGCATCTTCCAGTTACTTTGCCCCACGTGCACGCGTCATTTGAATACCGTAGCGCATCCCTGTCCCGATTCTCCCCTATTATGTGTAAATTGTATTATTTTTACCCCAAATACATTTCGACCCTCGCGCGATGCCACGGCCTCCGGGGTCAACAGGTCAAATTGCACATGTCCACCAAAAGTCACCCCCGGCACGTTGTCGCTCGCGACACCCGACCTACCCTCTCCCCGGACAAAGTCACGTACATTCGCGCCTGGACCACCCTCGGCTCGAAAAGTGGCATGATTTTTGCGGAAAAAAATTATAAGAACCTTAATTCAATTTAATTCCATAACTATTACCAATAATCCTTGAAAAATGAAAATAATAATAATGAAAAGTAACGAAAAGAACAAAGAACCGCAGGGTACAGTTCGCGAATAAGGGAGAGAAAATTTCGATACGCGATAAGACCACGGTGGTAAAAAGTTAACGAATCTTGCGTGAAGGGGTAGCTCACCCCTTTGCTCGTCGACGCATAATAATTTCTCGCGTGATTTTAAAACCGTAAATTTTTTACCTTTTTACCACCCTGCTTCCTTCGACCACTTTTTTGCGTATACGTTCGCGAGACGTTGTTTCTGCAACAACAAAAAACAATCGGGACACCGTGCTGTATCTCGATCGGTTATCATTTCACACCGATTATAACGAAGCGGTGGTCGAGGAAAAAACTGGAAACGGGAGAACAGTAGGAAGAGTGAAGGGTGAAAGATACAAGGGGGTAGTTGAGCAGAGTTGGATGAAAAAAATAATGCGGGCCATCGAGAAAAAAAAAAGCGTCCCGTTTGGGAACCCTCGAGACTGATCTTAAATAAGTATATAATAATGCTGGTCTGCTGGGGCGTTTTTAACCCCTTCCTCAGCTTTGCATTCCGTTTTTTTCTTCTCCCTGGTATTCGCTCTCGGAAAGATCGTACGGTTTTCTTTTTTTCCACCAGCTAACGGATAAAATCTAAATTAACTAAATTAAGGGCCCGACAGCTTCCACCTCGTTTTTGCGTACGATTTATACACAAGGCTTTTTTGCAATGAGAATCTCGTCGGAAGAGAGAAAAAAAAGATAGGAAAGACAGAAGAATAGTTGAAGGAACTAAGAAAAAAGAAAAATAGAATAGAGGGAGAAATCGAGCAAGTGCTTCTGCACCCTTTTTCTAATCTTCTCTAAGGTTTTTCTGCCCTCGCAGCTTTCATGCTTTTCGACTCATTGCGGAAGATCGTTGAAAGGTCGATTTACGGTTATAAAATTACTCACGTGAAATTCGACGCTCTGCGTTTACCTTCAAGATTTATACGCGCCCTTTTCCGAACGAGGATGAATGGAGGGAGGAGAGGTCTTGTGAAGAAATGTCGTTGAAACTACGTCGAAGATTGTTTGGTCGTTGCCTTCAAAATCCTTTTCTCCCTGAAACAAAAGAGAAATAAAATTAGTGTTGTCCTTTATTGTAACATGGCATACATACATTACTTAAGTTGAAATGCAATTGACCGAATGAATAATTTGATTTTCCGTAGGAATTAGGAATTATTTTATTTACCTAATTAAAAATATTCCTATTAGGTACTTGAAATGATGAACAATAGAATAGGAATAAAATATTCACTGAAAATAATTAAAAACTACAGAGACTTAAATACCACCTCTACAGGAAACCTTAGAAATTTTTGTTTTCCCATAAAATGAAATAAAAAACAGTAACAAAAAATTGGACTGACCATCAACCCCTAAACGTACCCTCATTAGTTCCTCAAAGATTCTGCACCATTTGCTATATTTTATTTATTCCTATATTTTTTCCTAGCCTAATCACAGGATATACAGTTTCGAGGATAAAAACAACCCTGATTTTGCCAATAGAATCAGGCGAGGGTGCAAATATCCCATTGAATCGTGGTGACTTTTTCACGTGGCACGGTCACGTCTGTTTGGTCATTTTTCCGGGTAGCCCACCCTCTTTTTTGACCGTTTGACCATATGTGTGATTCCGGTCGTTCGATTGATTTCGCCCAATAAAAGACGGGGAATCCCTCGTGAAAACGTGAACGGCCATGAATGAATGGTTGGCTCGTTTAGCTTAGTCAAATTACGAGGTGACAGTGGCAGCAGTGTTGTAATGATACGTTAAGCTCACCCTGCGGGGATGAAAGAAGGGAAAATCGGAAAAAGAACGGAAAGATCGATGGAGATTTTTCGTTATTTCTCCCGTTCATAAATATTGAGTTACATATTTAACTGGCTTCTCAAATTATTATTAACAATATGAGTACTTATTGCACAGATTACTGAATTCGTCTTAAGGTATCAGAAAGGGTCCTACGAGATCAATAGTCGATCAATGAGCGTATTAGGGCAGGGTTGGTTTCGCGCGATTCAGCGAAAAAAATACATTTGTCAGAGGCCACGTTTCCAGTCGGTGGATCTCTATCTCAGCCGAGATTAATTACTCCGTCGGTCGCGGGGCGAATAATTAATTAACGTCGGGAATAATGAAATGGCTCGCCTTTGTTTTTCCGCTGACCCTGCGTCCGACGAGTAATCAGGGAATCGACTTTCGGTGACCCTCGACACTGACCGTCTAACATCTTCAGGACTGAGTTGATACCATCAAAGTATCGATATTTTTATTCATTATTTATATCGATACTTATCCCGTTCCAAAATATATTCTGCCCTGATATTCTAAAAATCTAAGAAAAATGATAAAACCATCAGGTAAGATCAATTACCACGACAAAAGCACATAGGACATTTTAATTTTGTTTAAAAGGTAGAAAATTTTGAAATATGAGAGAAGTGGCAGATAGAACATTACAGAATTGATATAAAATTCAATTTTTAATATACTAAGCATTTAATTATTTAATTAAATTCAATTAAGAAATACAGAAAAGTATTTAAAGAAACAGAAATATTAAATCCACTCTAAACAAAACACCCCCTCCCATAAATGAAAGAAAAAGACATCCACCTGTCACTAAAGTGCAACTTCGTTGTCTTTTTTTTTTCAAACAAAAATTCCTATTCTTTTTTCTTCTCACCAACGACATCACACGGCACGTTGGTTCCTTTGTCGCATTCGAACAGGCAAGGATTCATGCCGATGCTTTTTCAATTCAAAAAACGCTCCACCGTGAGACACCAAGGAGATGCACATCCTATCGACGTAGTTCGGTTACCAGTGTTAGCCGTTTTTTTTCTCATGGTGTTTGCAAAGGGTTACGTTACGGCCACGGGCTGCTGGGACAACGCGGAACCTATGCTAAACAGGGGTGCCGTTTGAGAAAAAAAATATTAATAGCCATCCAGCCTCCGGCTGATTTTTTCCGCGTACCCGTCCGCACCCCTTAGCCCTTTTTCTACCCCTGCAACCGGCCCTTGTGCGGTAAGATATATCCGTGATAGCGAGCTGTTGGTTTCAACCCCCTTGGGCCAACCGACTTTTTCCTGCTCATACGTGGCCACCTTCTAAATGAACAGTCCTTCAACTTCGTTGTGTTTCGATGATGAGGATGTTTTCCCGTGGAATTTGAATATTTCAAAGAGGTAGAGTTTCGCTGTAGAGGGGTCTGAGCTGCTTTATTGTACAGTTGTAGCAGAAATAGACCATGGTAGTTAATTTAATTGATGTGAAAGTAGTGGTCATTAGAAAATATTTCCACTAAATAATAATTTCAAGATTTTCAATGCAATTTATTTAAAATTATACAAACACAAAAATAAGCAATATTTATCTGATTGCAATGAAATTTCGAGGAAGGGTTAAAATTCAGTTGTTTCAAATAAAATCAACCCTATTTTCCCATATTCTCCTGCAAATATTCCCATCGTTTAAGTCACGATCGCCAAAACCGTATCGTCATTCCTTCCGCCCTTCCTGCCCGCCAAACCTACCCCCATAGAGACGATTCTCGCTGCGTCCGTTAATGGACTTCAAACGCGAGAACGTGCGACACAAGAGAGAAAGAGAGAGAAAAAAAGAAGAGAGACAGATAATGGATCCTCCGATCATTGCGCAAGCTGCAAGATGACGTGCCCCCATATAGTCGGACAGGCCATATGTATTCGAGGGGGTGGACGAAGGTGGTAGGTGATATAATGGGAGTGCAGCAGTGGCGGCTTTCATTTCCACGCGCGTGAACCCTGAGCACAACAGAAACCCTTTCAAGCTTAGAGGATAGACGGACAGGCCGGACGACGCGTTACGTTGTCCAACACCCCCATGAAAATCCCCTGCAGGCAGCTCGACCCGGTTGTTGCTTGCGCAACAAAACAACAGCTGCGCTCCTCGGCAAAGGAAAAATCGTCAAAACAGCCACGTAACCCTTTCGCTGGACAGAGTGACATTTCTGGATTCTGATGATCGGAGGTCCTTCGACCGTGGAGGATTTTGCAAGGGGGATGAAACTTATGGTGTACGATCTTTGGGAGATTCGTATTCTGGTATAACACATTTTGGGGTTGAATAATTATTTCAACGTAAAATGTAGATTACTGGGCATATTCTTTAATTTTGGTAAACTTAATGTGAGGTCCTTGGAAGATTGACATTATTATATTTTAATGTAAAATGTAGGTAATTGAGTCAATGAAATTTTTTTGGTTAAATGGAAGTATGTAATACACATGTTTATAGTTTAAATCAATTTGTAATTAAAATAAATCTATTTCTAATCTAATGGTTTTATCTATAACATTCCTTTGAACATATGACCAGTTAAACACAACACTGCTTGGAATTTCAATTGAATAATTAAGTACACAAAGATAGAGAGGATATAATTCTGACAAGTTCTCAGCAGAAATGACTAATTAAAATTAATCATTCATAAGAGTCAAAAACTAAAAGTTCTCCTGGTGAATTTAAGTGAAGCAACGAAGCATATACTACAAATACAGCAGAATGTTACACAATGTATTTATAAGAAGAATGAAATTAAGGGAAATTGCATTTTAAAATTACAGATCCTTCCAGTAATTTTGTTTCCATAAATCTAGTAAACCTATCATTTTCATAATAACAACCTGTCAATCTATGAAAATTCATATTTCACATTTCATAGAATGTTAAATATCCATTGAAATCAATTCGATGATAAAATCAACCCTGTATCACCCTATGATCTGCATGAAATTTCGAACGAAATGCAGCGTTAATTCTCAAAATACCCTGAAAGATGATCCAAAGTGCGAGCAATTAAAGAGTCGTGTTCGAGTACGTGGCATCCCGGTGATCGAGGCGTTCATTAAGCGCGGCGTTAACGGCTCTAGGATGAGCGAGTAACTCGCACAGGCACAGCCAGGGTCCACGTGCGAATATTTTCCTGCTCGCTCGTTCCCGCTCGCTCTTTCACCGTTTCCTTCGACCTCTCCTCGGTGTCGTGGACTGCAACCGGTGGACTTGCACGCCAGTTCCACGTTACACTCTTTCGTCTCGAGCTCGCGGCGCGTTAATTATGAGCGGCTTCCGGCGATCTAGATTTCATTCTTTCCTCCTTCTAGGCAGCAAGCGGGAAATGATAATAGGTACGTGACCCATGGTGGTCAGTTCACACGAGAAACGAGACTACTCTTCGGCTCTCTCTGTATATCCCGGTGCACACGGCCTCTAAGTTGGAAAGCAAGAGGGGCCGAGGAGGGACAGACTCGCGTTATACGGCAGCTACGACGTCGGTGTCGGCGTACCGACTTCCACAATGCGCCTTGTACTCTCCCACACTCAAGGAGTCTCACGCCCTCACATCCTCCTGCCGCCTCTTGCTCGACGAACGCGAGGAGGACCCGAGAGGAGAGTTGCTCGTCCGCGGCCATTTCACCGGGCGACCTCTGCAAGCGCGAACGAACGACCGGGGACCACCGTGAAACCTTTCGCGATCGCCCGGCTCCGCTCGCTACACGCCTCGGCGCCCCGACGCTTCCTGCGCCGCGAGCCGCGAATCGCTTACGAAAACACACCTCTTTCCATCTTTGTGTTCTTATTCTATTCATCTTTCGATGTTGAAATACTTTTCTCATGCTTTCGGTACGGGTGACGTCGTAAGATGGCAAGCTTCACGACCGGGTGACATCATAAGATGACACGTCGCAAGATCAATCGCCGCCGTTTTTGAATCATTTTATTTACCATCATCTTATACCATAATCGCAAAAAGAATGTCGCTTGGTTTTTTTTTCCTAATCATCAAGGTAATAGTCATTAACGATTCAAATTGCCTAGTTAATAGAATAAATTATTTCATTTTAAAATGCTGAAGAAAATTTTTATGAATTCATTTGTAAATGTTAATAACCACCTTACTCATATATGAATGAATTTTATAATCAAAATGTTAATAGATGTATAATACTTTGTTAGACTTTTATAATAGGGTGTTCAGTTGGAATCAAAGCAAAATTTTATCGTTACTTATGTGGTAAACAGAAAATTCTAATTTACCATGATTTCTTCCAGACTCGCCATCATTGCATTTTAATCCAACTTTTTAACGAAGCAGTCTCGATCGTCTGTTTCTGGGAACATCTCTGCTTCCATTGATTCAAAGAATACGTTCGTCGACGTTTGCCCCATTAAAATTCATACGCCTCAAGTAATTACATAATTACGTATCTTACGGTTACGTTATATTTCCTTCAGACATGTGAACCTTCGATGGCTAAAACAATCAGGAAAACCTATCCTATACTAACAATGTATATCCATCAAAATAACTGAAAATTACATTTTTTGTAAAATAATTTTGCAAATCTTCAATTTCCTTCATTTTAATTCAACTTCTAAGATCTTAACATTTTATATAAATGAAGAATTCTTTCTCAACCATTCAATCCCACCTTCAACGTTAAATGTTAATCTCATTGAAACCGCTTTAATTACCCGCTAATAAGCGTCATTAATGAGTTAACAACGAGGAGAACGTTCTTCGTGGCCCTGTTTACAACATTGACATTTTCCAACCGTCAGGTAAAAACGAAGCAAACGTTCGTGGCTCATGAGTTATCCGATCGCTGTACGTATTATATTATGAGCAAGAAAACAGCTGGGCAAGCTAACAGTTTCGAAAAGGCTGCGAGTGACCGGAACACGGTTCTCCTTGCCTTACGTACAGGTAGCAACAACGTGTGCTGCTTTAGCACGCCGCTTATCTCTCATCTCCGCTCGTTTCGTCTTCACCCACCACGTTGCTCTTCAACGTATATACACCCGGTTTCATTAATGTTAATAGTCGGCCCGCAATACCAGCCGTTTCAATGGCCCTCGTATCCGTTAGACATTTCTTGATTTCCCTAATAAAGGGACTCCGTGAAACTACTCGACAACTTGTCTCCTTTTCTTTTTCCACTTACAAGGCTGACTCTATTAAGGCGCGAATGGTGCACATACGCGAGGCTGATTAGCGAAATGTGGTCGCACGCTGTTTCCTTCTGATTATTTCGACGAAATGTGGATCCTATTCGTGAGGTGATTCGTGTTTTTGAGTAACGAAGGAGGAAAATTAATTTTATTTATCTAAGAAATAATTGAAACTTTGTTTCTAACACGTCAGATGCCATAAGAATCCTTTACGATATAATCAGCAATTTTCTGATACATCTAATTAGCAACACTTGTATTAACAGAAATAATGGAACATTGTGGAAATAATATATGGAATTTGTTACAAATTAAAATATTATTTAATGAGATTTTCAATCAGTTACTTAATTAATTATTAATTAAATATATTATCACTAAAAGAATTTCATAAGGGCACCTTACTATGATCTCCATGGGGAATTTTCCTATTACATAAAAGAAAATTTCCTCCATAATTAAGATATCCAATGTAAGCTTCAAACGTGTGAAACTGATGATTAATTTACTCTGAAACTTTATTTATGCATACAGGATACTTAACTGTATTTACCCATAACAAAATAATAGGATTATTTCAAGGAACTTTTAGTATAGTCTCTTATTCAATATCTTTAGTATTTAAGTAAGTAACATGTTTCTAAAATTAATTAAAATTTATCAGTTTTAAGTATTGAATTAAATCAACCTCTTATGCTTAAACACAAAGAAGACAATTTTAAAGCCTCTAATTAAAATCAACAAATCACATTCTAAACTCCAAATGCAATTATTGCACTTCACATTACTTACTTCTTAATTTTTTTAAGTTTACTAGTTAAATTTCTAATATAATAGTATTTCAAATTTGCAAAGAGTAATCAGTATCGTCAAACCCAAATTTTATCATCGATCAATAATCAATAATCATTGAAAAGTTCATTAATAATTCTCCACTTAATAAGATATTAAGGCCACCTAGAGAGCTGCTCATCGTAGTTCACAGCTCACAAAATCGTCAAGTTATTTCACTATACGCAACACCATGATTGCTAAACGCCACAAAATTATCCTTTCCAACAAGAGAAGAAAAAAGACACAAGAAGGACGAGCATAAATTAACAGACCGATAGAGTCCGAGCGTTTGTTCGCAGCGTGGAAAGTGGCATTATTCCAGCATAACGAGCGCCTCGTCCCGTGGATACTTACAGTGTGATTACTTTATTAAGGGCATTCCTGACCCCGCGCCACGACCTATACGAATACGCCTGAAAAATCTGACGCTAGCCTATACAGAGAAAGTTTCCGATGGCTCTGTGAGAAACTGGCCCTGCCTGGTGAGCGCCTCCTCTAACGCCTGCCTCGTTACCGTAGCACGCAAAAACGTCTGTCGGCTAACTTGCTCATCGGCATTCATCCATTTACACTCCTGCAGATTGCTATTGATCTTTAATCGATCACATTCAATCAACCACTTACGGAATATACTGAACGTTTCATCTTGCAAGACTAAACGATGAGATCCTGAATCCTTATGAAAATACAAAGTGTCTTAAAATTATTTGTTATTGCAAACATTTTTTCAAATAAAATTTACTTTGTTTCAATTGCACAGGACTTATCAATATTTTTAGCAATGCTGTCTTTCTTTCCTTTCTTTTTTTCTCCGTCTGTCGAAAAATGCGCGCGGACTCGCGTCAAACAGTTCGTCGTCGCGTGATAAGATAAAACCGTGACCCGGCTCCAAAGGAGGGTGGAATTAAAAAAAAAAAAGAGAGAAGCAGGAAAAAGGTACGTTTTCGGGAATAAAGAACGGGAACGAGAGCTGGACGATGCGCGTGCTTCGTTTGAAGTTAATCACGACGTGGCATCAGTCTGCACTGGACAGCCCTCATGCGTCTCTCTCGCTCTTCTCCTATTGAAAAACCGTTTTATCTGATAGGATGCTTTGTTTTAAAGTGGACCCGTTCATTGTCGAAGCCTCCGCTTCGACGAACGGAGACACGCTTCCCTCCACCAATTTTTCTCTACTTGTTAGACGATTTTTAACAATGAATCTGCTGACTCAACAACTGATGTATTCTTTATAGGTACATTTTTTGTATAAATAAGTTGAAACATTTTACGTAAAAATGTAACAACTTGCTGTAAATTTGATTCTGGTCTGTTTTATTTTATTCTACTTATTTATTATTTTTCACATTTAGTGAAATACATATAATAATTCATGCTGTTATTAATTTTATTACATTTATTTTACCTTTATATATTATATAAGAATTGTTCAACATTTTACCAGAAGAATTTGCTATTTTTTAATATATTTTTCAAACAGATTAATTTATTACTTTAATAACAAGAAATTTGATGAACAATTTGTATCGATAAAGGATATTACAATGACAAGATAAATATTAACTGAAGTTCAGTGAGACTCTTATAAACCACCGAAAAAATTCCTTCAACCCCTTCAGCCACAATATCCTTTTAACCCACTCACCATTCAGAACTCAACATCGTCCGAAGGAAAGCTTAAAGACCCGCTATAATTCAATTTCCATAACAGCCGTTTAAGAATCGAGCAAGCCGAGTGGCGACGAAGGAAATTCATAAAACTCAACCAGACGGTGAGTTACTCAGGGAAGCGCGGCGCGTCCTTAAGCCGACGTCCTTAGCGTCGATTATCCTTCGCGGGATCCCTCCCCACCCTTTTTCGTCCTTATTATTCCGCGGCTGATTCACCCCGTCGTGTCAGACTTTTTCTCTCTCTCTCTCTCTCTCTCTCTTCGGTTCTTCTTCTATGTACCTAACCGCCTATGTACACCACGGCCCCGACACGATATATTTCACGATCAACCACCTGTGGATGACTATGCTAATTACCGGCGTAACGTCCTCGTAATGGCGAGCAATCGCTAGGGGTGAGCGCAGAGGGCGACTATTATTTTTTAGCTTAAAGCAACTTCCGCTAATCTCGGACAACGAGCCAAGAAATTTCTTACCGTTAGGAGAATTTTGAAAGGGGTGAGGGTGAAATGGAAATTCTTTTTTTAAGAAAAGGGTTAACACGTTTGTTACGACGAATTTAGATTTTTAATTTGAAGACGTAAATTTAAAGAATTACAATATTCAAAGCAATTCAATTTTACAAACTCCATTATTTTAAAAAAATATGAATACGAGACAAGGGAGAATCCTCCACATCGAAAGCAATTCGCCAAAAGAGAAGCTTTCGTCCCTCGTTGGTCGGACTAATTCCTCCGACACAGATAAACAGTAAAAGATAGAGAGAAAAAGAAAAGAAGAGGAGAAGCTCTTCTCTCGAGTAGCTAGCAAACGAAAACGCGGCTCTATCTTCCGCAGCACAGAGAGAAATCCTGGGTCGTGTGTATTCGTTACGAGATAATGCACGCAAATATCATAAAGATAAGCAACAGAGCGAACTATGAAGAAAGAAGAAGGAAGAATAAAGGAAGATCGAGGTCGAGAAGGTGTATCGAGGCAAGAAAAAGCGAAACACTGCATTTTTTACCAGTGTTCACAACTTCATCCCTCCCTTTTCTTTTTTTTTTATACCTTCGTCCTTTTACATCCTAGTCGTCTTTCACCCTAGAATCCGTTAGGGCAGACGATTTTTTTTTTCTTTTCACCCTCCGATGTACTCTTCGTCCAGGGTGATGCTGAAAATCGTCGATCGAAACCAGAGTCGAATTCTCTCCTTCTCTCTCTTTGCTTGTTGATTTTCGATTGAAACCAGAGATCTACTCAAATATTAGGGCCGCGGAACAGTTAGGTTCATGGGAACTCGACGATTCGTCCGGTTTCGAATGATTTTTTTGCCGACCACTGGAGATCCATTTAGGGGGGTATCGATTAACGAACGGAAAATTGAACCAGCCTGCCGGAAATTCGTGTTACGTGATCGATTTTTGGTAACGGGTTCTGTGTTAATTAGTTTTTTATCTTTGAGTGGTGCGTTGGAGTCGATAAGGGATGATGGAAAAATTTTACATCATTCTAGATGAAAATTTAATATTATCGAATGATAGATAATAATTAAAGGTATTGTAGGTTCCTATATTTCAGTTTTCATTGACTTTCTATGTTATTGATTAATTGAAAAAAAAAATTAGGTCGAAATGTGTGTCTTTTAAAATGCTTCAACTTTACCTATTAACATTTTTCATATCACTAATATTTGTAATAATATTCAATTCTTACACTTGATATGCCTCACCCTGTGTATAAATAAATAATTAAGAACCTAATCCTTTTTATATTTCAATTTTTTCAACCCAACTGGTACATCTATGACTAGTGTGTGAAATCCTTCTCCATATCTCCTACTAACAATAAGAACTTCCTTTTTCCACCCCCAAAAGAGATCCATAAAAATAATCAGGAAGTCAGCGACAGCAGGATCTTACATATCTCTTTTCATCCCCCTGTTTCATCCCCAGAGCAAAACGCAAGACGTATCTGTTACCAAGCTGGACGTTCAGAAAATCGTTCCAGTTCACGCCGAGAGAAAATAATCCTCGCGATTGCACGCGCGATTTCCCTTAGTCCTTTCAATTTTCCTCTTCCTGTGTTGGGTGGTCCACACTTTTACGGGTCTAATCCCAAAAGGCATTATTCGTGCCACGACTGTCCTCGGGACTTAAGGCCCTCTTTGTCGCGAACAGTAAAAATCCACCCTCTTCTTACTGTGCCGTGGACCCGACACGGCGAGTCGCAGCTCGCGCGTGAGCAGGCACGTTACAGGCGTGAAACGATCCGTAATTTGTCATGGACAAGCCTCGTTCGGCCATCTCTCGTGACGTGTCCTCGGAATAAGGTCACAGACTCGACCTAGCACCGATGCCAGGATGTTGTTGCCTGCAATGAATGGACCGTTTTGTCCAGCCCGAAACCGCACGACCATCTTTTTGTTGGCCCGCGACGCTCATCCGGAAATCCTTTCACGTTTAATGGATCCGCTTTTGGCCACTCTTCGCAAGTACACGCTACGTAAATACACTTGCAGACTCAAGAAACTCAAAGAACAATGCAGACTCAATATTTTCGAGTTTTCGCACACCTCTAATTGCTTGGACGTGGTAATTATTTTTGAGAGATATAAGATATGCATATTTTAAAACGGTGATCTAGAAAAATTTAAGTTCGAACGCATAAATATTTGAAATAGCCACAGATATCAATTTTGCAACTTGCTTTGATATTCAGTCCCATCTAAATTTGATCCGAATTTAAATCCACCATAAAATATTTGCAAGGTTTCTATTAGACTGCAGAAATCAAGAGAAAACGAGTTCATCTTATAAAAGCAAATTACTCGAGGCACACCAAACAGTCACGAGCAAACTAAGCCACGAGATTTCCGTACAAAGGTCTCGTGCATACATAAGAAGATGTCCGATGGTATCACAAAGAGAATTTCCTTCCTTGTCCCGATGCCGTCCGTCTTATCGTTGAGCAAACTTGAAAGTAAAAAAAAAAAAAAAGAACGAACGGATGAACGGACGTTGTGGAGATGAAATGCTGGCACTGTCCACTGTGCCCCACCTGTGCCCTTATCTGTACAAACAGCGCGTATCCCGTCGGTTCCAAAGAGGCACACGGGTCACTCGGGGCCTCCGCTTGTGTTTCCCTTCTTTTTTCCGGTTTCTGGTGTGACCGGCATACACACGAGAAATCAAACAGATACGAAAAACTGCTCGGTCGTTTTTACCACTTTCCTGGAAGCTAAAACTTGCCCCTGACCTCTCGTGTTATGCGATGAATTTCATTTCAGACGATCGGATAAGGAGATAGGCCGTTATGAATTGTTAAAAGAACGTTTGATGAGAGATATCGTAATTTAAATTTTTCTAATGTGAAAGACAGGAAAATTTATTATAAATCTATCTGCGATACTAGAGTAGTTCGAGTACCCGAAAATATCAAGTTGGGTCGACCGTAAAAATAAAAAGATATTCTCCAATCTATTTTTTGCTCTGGGGTGAAATTATTATCCCAGCTTGCACTCAGAAGTCTCAATTAATAATGTTACTCAAATTTGTCACAATCATCGCAATTGTGATTCAACATTATAAAGGGAAAAAGGATACTAAAGAGAAAAAAAATATTCTCCAAGCTATTTGAACGACACTCGAGCGAGCGCCTATTTCATTACATTACCGTATCGCCGAGGGCAGAGGGGAAGAATCCCGGAGAAGAATCGGTACGTCTGCTCGCTACGATTCGCATTATAACGTTCGACAGGGTGTATCACGGGGATCGACTTATGGCTATCGATCTCCATTACGCGAACTGATTGGCTTCGAGTCGAGCTGCTTATTCGTCGTCGTACGAACACGTGCACACTGTTCCAGGAGACGGGTACATACGCGACAGGATTCGACGAGTACCCAGCCTCGGAAAAGTCCTTCTCCTTTTGCGCTATGATAACGTATTACGGCCCTCTCGATGTGCCCGGATCACAACGAGTATATACTTTATTATTCGCCGAAACCATCCTCCAAGAGCCACCGATACAGCAACGCGACGGTACCCGAAGAAATTTAATGGTCTCGTGATAACGAGCTACAGAAAGGATAATAAGATAAATGTCGAGAGAGTGAACGCAATGGGGACGGTAACAGGCCGGCTGAACAATGATTTCGTTTTTCTTTTTTTCTTTTGCCTGCAACTTGCTTTGCTATGAGGAAAACTTGCAAAAGTAAACCTTGAAGAAAAGGGGGAGGTATCGAGAAGGAAGATATTCATTAATGATGGAATTGTAAGATATCTGTGTTAATGCTAGGACAACTACATTCAGATTCGTGGACTTCAGATCTTTTTAAATTATAAAACTTATTAATTAAAAATGATTACAAGAGCTAATTTATAAAGGAAGGAATAATTTCAAAGTATTGGAAAAATAACTTCATTTGCAAATAGCGTGGTCGCATATCAACTATATTTTGTTAATAAAAAAAGGATTATAAAAGAATTATAAAAAAATTATAAATTACACCCACCAAGAGTATAGGTATCAATAAACAAAATCTAAATTAATTGCAAAATTTTATAAGAACGCAAAGAATTTGTTATAAATGTGGGCAGAATAGAAACGTAAGAGTGGACAAGTTTTCTAGAATTCTGACCAAAAATCGCAACTTTTGCAAAGAAAGCTGACCGTGACGATGCGCCGGTATTCATCCTTTTACAGATAAGGAGACGATCATTTGTTACGTTCCAAGGCGAGGCCATTGTTTCGGTTAGCCGATCGATAGCTTTCTCACACCCTTGTACATTATTGTTTTCGTCAATCCCTCCCGTGTGAAAGAACGCCGCGACACATCTCGATTTCTCGAAGCGCGCGGATGCAGCCCCTTTTCACGTAGCCGTATCCCAAAACTGCTTATCTATCATGATACTAGAACGAAGTTCGAGGTGAACGACACCGTAGTTAAGGAAGAAGAATGCCGTAAAAAGCGTTGCTTCGAGAAGTGGCTACGAAATCAAGGGATGGAGTATAGCTGAATACAATGAGTAAAAGAAATAAACTGGAAAGTTAAAGAAAACAAAGTAAATGTTGATATAAAGGGATTATATAAATTGGGGATAAAATTTCAGTTGAATTAAATAGATTTTAAGGGTGAGATTGATGGTAAAATTGAGAAGGGTTGTAATTAGGACTCAAAATTGAGAAGCTTTATTAGAAAATTCTTAAGTTTTCTTATAAAAAACAGTAAAATTTCTTGAAGAATTCTTTTTATATTTCGTATAGTTTCAGATAGAATAAGAATTGAGCGATTTGAAAGTTCGAGTACCGTAGGAAAATTCGATTCACGCGATCTCGATCCCACGGAGCTGCTGGTGTTCATCGATTTCGCGTCGCCACGAATCGATTCTACGACCGTGTGCTAGCAGCCTTTAAGTGCAACTAGCTGATAACAGAGAGTTACAAACGAAGTACCTGCATACATCGATCTCGTAACTTGTTTCCCTGTATCGAGTCGTTGGTTACGTATACTGGATTCCTGGCTCAAAGCTTGTTTTCACTGATCTTTTTAAATAAACCTATCACGTGAGCTGCTATCGTATCTATTATAATAAATTTCAACTTCAATTCGGATTCTTCGATGACTTTCCTTCTCGATATAGGTTAACCCCTTTGATTTTATTTTTTGTATGTTTAATAGAAATTTTGTTACATATAAATCATTGTAAATTCTAAAATATCATATTTACAATATTAAATTGTGTTTAGATTAAAATCATTCAGGTAATATTACGAGTTATGTTCACATTCTCTCAATAAGGATAGATTTCGCGTGGTCAGTTCGTCCAACATCAGATTCTATCTGTAATTTATAGATATCTACTCTCCACAAAGTATTGTTGGAGAGTCAGTTGCTCGCGATTCTAGGTAACGCGAAATCGTGGCTCGTTATCGAGCGTTGCGATCGCGATCGCTAGTTGGAAATCTTTAGGACCGAAAATTTCTTGCTCCAGATCATGGAGTCTAAGAGAGGATATACGCGAATCCTGGCCAGAAGAATGCACGACCTTTCTAATCGATGTAGGCAATCCGTCTTTTCTCCTTTCGTGTATGCCCACTATATCTTCTCTCCGCCTTTTTTTCTTTTCGGTTGCTTCTATCCGCTTCGCGGAGAGATCTACGGACTCTTCTCCGATTGGAATCTTGTAACACTATCGTTTCGCTGGTCGATTGTATTGCTCATAATCGAATGCTTTATTGCCGTGTCGAAATAGTATAAAATTTATTAAATTTTCTGTGAATGATAAAATAAAATCTATTGGTTCGTATCGTATCTTTAGATATTCTTAAATTAAATTATTAGTCCACGATGCTTGTTTGATGATTTGATATTTTTATATCAAAAGAATTTTATAGGAATGAAAAATATAACATAAAAATAAAGAAGAATATAACTGTAAAATATAACTAAAAAAAGTAAAGAAAGTACCTATAAAAAATAAAATATAACTTTTTGATATTAAAAATAAGAGTTAAATGAATTTTTTTATTTTATTAAATAAAATAAGCTATTAATATTTCCTAACAACATCAAAATAAATAAGAACATTAATTATGAACTTTCAGAGGGATGGAATTACTATTATTACCCAAGGGGGCCACCTCACAGTAGGTGGCTGGGTCAATCATGACCCACATCTAACGAAACCTGCACAACATCTGCATCGACTAAGACTAAGAACTTGCATTTCTAAATGAAAGACCTTCATATACTCAAAATGAAATTTATACCGTATAAGTCGTACATTGAATAAGTAAAGATCGAGCTGCGGCATCGTCTGGTTAAAAGGTTAGCCGTTCTTTCGTCTGATCCCAAAGATCCCACGGGAGCCAGGTATCGCTCGTCGATTTCGCGTCATCCGGAATCGATACCACGTCCTAGGGACACGTGGTAGGTGCATAGAACCGATAAGTCACGGCTAGAGCCAGGCCACGGGAGTACGAGCTGTACAAGTTGCTCTTCGACGTCGTCGCGGCAATGGAAGTCACCGGTAGAGTAACGAAGAAGCAAGCTAAGCGTTAGACGTAGGAATACGTGTAGCAGCGGAACACCGGGTAACATAAGTGCCACGGAGGTGAAATAAAGAGAGAGAAAGAGAGAGTGGCCAAAGTTGACTATGTATGTGTGAGAGAAGATATCGCGCGCCGCGCCGGCCATATAGGCTAGAGAGGTATACATGGGAACTGATGCCGCGACGCTGGAAAAAAGTGCACGGAGAGGCCGAAAAAATGAATTCGTGCGCATCCCGTGCCCACACATCTAACTTTCACTTCGCTTAGGGATCGGGCAGCAGCCAGTCCGCGCCGCTTTGCTTCGCTCCGCCGTCGCAATTCCGCGAGATGTATGTCCGACGATGCCGAGCTGGCTGCGCCTGTTAGAGCACGCTCTAATGCCGTTTAACCTGTCTCTCTTTCAAAATCATTGATGATTCTTTGGGACTTTAGGTCTTTCGGACTTTGTACTTTTTGGGTCTTTTTTAATTTCTGAAGAATTTGATGCTATGTTTGATTTTTATTGATGGTCTTTGATGAATTTTTTTTAAATTTAAGATTCTAAATTGGGTGCCTTTGATTTTGGAAAATCTGATGCTACCTATAATTTCTATCAATAGACTTTGATTATTATTTTTGGAAGTTTAAGACTCTAGTTTTAGTATTTTTTAAACGAGTCTCAAGTGGCTACCAAGGATCTCGTGTTTGGAGGAGGCCAAGCTAATCAGGCCGAGATAAAACCATAAAAATGGTTGCGATATCAACGACGATAAGAGGAAACGAGCGAATAACATTCGGCTGAGAATTTGCTACGAATCGCATCCTTGAACGTGACGCAGAAATCAACAGCAACGCAGATCTATCGCGCATCCGTATCGCGATAACGATCTCGTTTCGGTAACGATCGAAACGGCAGAGGATACCGTGGCATCTCGATAGGCATCGGTCTCTCATATGTGAGAGCCACGGCGAATAGAAATCCTTTATAGCCAAGTGGAACAGAGCCCGGGACGATACGAAACGGTTCTTCCTTAACTTCGTTGCTAACACGGATACAATGCTTTTTGTGAAACAGATTGAAAAATGTTACCATTACTCGATTTTTGAAAATGATTAACAATGAATTAATTGAAAATTTATTGGTATCACACATATTTTGAATTGTTTAATTATATTGTCCTCTGAATAAGTATTTCATTTATGGTAAATTGAAGATTATTAAAAATTTTTAACTATATTTTAAGAGGAAATCATTTATGTCATAAATGAATTCTCATGTACAATCTTAATGAATTAATCATATCTTAGAGATCATTTGGCGAGAATGAAGCTTAAAATAAAATTATGATAAAAATTGAATTATTTTTAACGTAATAATTGCATATGCTTAGCTTTATAATAAAAGAAAGAAAAATACAAAAGAACAATTAACTACCCTTTCATCTCCAAAGATGTCTAAAAAAGAGAAGCATCCAGTTTCATGGAAAATGTAATTTCAAGAAAATGAGGAGCTAACATCAGCATTTTTCTAAAAATATTTCAACAGACAATTGCACGCGTTTTTGTCGAGTATCTGCCGTTGCTTAGCTTCTGACCAGTGGTTACAGAAGTCCCCCTTTTGTCGCCGAGGAAAAAAATCGGCAAAACCGCTAAGAGCGCAATCTGAATACCGCTTTGCCGCGTCACGATTCGGCTGAAGCCGTGGCCACACGATGCGACGAACTTTCCTATCTTCGCTACGTTCGACCCTCTTCGCTCGAGGCATCGGCCTCAGGTAACACGTACCCGGCAATTTTCATTAAACATTGTGATTTCGTGTAATGTGCTTTGACGATTTTTCCCGACGCCGCCGACGCCGCCGCCGTTTCGCTTCCTACTTCTATTATTCTGCCGGTTAAGAGTCCTGGCACCGCCGCGGGGATCCTCCTCTACTCGCTCGCCTCCGCGACGACGAATTCTCTTCCGCGCGACAATGCCGATTGCGAATTGCTCGCTCGATGCTCGACAAGTGTCCTTTCATTCCTCGCCGTTTATTTTAAGGAATGTTTCATTTCAGTTTCTTTTTTAAGGGATGAAAGTGAATTTGTTGATTATTTTGGAAATAAATATGAAGAGGGTTGAAGGGTTAAGCTACCCCGAAAGCTTCAAAACATTATGTAATTTTGAGAAGATGCAAAAAAAATTTACGTAGACATTTATAAAATAAAATTTCATTAAAAAAGTAAAAAATAAAAACAATAAAAGATTTTTTTTAATTTATAAATATAGTATTTTTCTTAGAAATACTTCTATCTGTTCCAAATACAAATTATGAAAAAAAACCATCAAAATATAAAAATTCTCCCTTTCAAAATTCTTAACCTCCCCTAATAGCCTGGATTTCTCAACAGCTATCGAAGCAGGTAGTTGAAGATGTCGAACCGCGGAGGAAGTGAAAATGGTAAAAATCAAAGTCGACCATCGCGAACGGCTAACAATAATTAATCCGATAAATTTCGCGTCGAGATAGGGTTGCCGCGGCGCGTATATAGGAAGGAGAACGAAATAGGAAGAAAAGGCGAGCGGTGCGGAGCGGAGTGGCGAAGGCGGAGAGTATGCAGATGAATAGCTCGCAGAAACCGTGAGACTGTACGGTTGCCCTATATATCGGGGAGCCACGGCGAACTCGAGCCTGCTGAACGTTCTGCTTCGCTCACGACTCTCTCGTGTGTTATGTCGCCCGTCTTTTAAAACTCGAACTCGGTCGGCCCGTACGACGTACGTCGCTAAAGAGGTAAAGAGCCACTAGCGGCTGCTGCTGTCGGGACTTCTGCATCACGTTGGAGGCGAGGAGGAAGGCTAGAAGAGAACGAGCTACGGAGAAACCAGCCAGAGGTAGAGGAATATCAATAGTTTCAATTGACAAAAATCATAAATCCATCCCTTCTTTCTTTTTTCAACAATTTCCACTGCATTTCTATTTTTTGAGTTGAATGACTGTGGTTGAAAAAATAAAATTAAATTAAAAATGTAGATGTTTTTCAACGTCACGTAACTAGATACAAGCATTAAGAGTTCTGAGTCGTGTTCGATTGAATACAATCCATCCACTTCAAAAGAGGAACAACAAATGCAGCAAGGAAATCGTGTATCGCACAGAAGTCGCATTATTTTTCATCGTTCACACCTACCAGCAGCCGTGTTGAAACAAAAGGGGTTGTCAGTCAGTCATAACTCATTTTCGAAGACCGAACGCAGGCATTTCGGATCAGCTTCCACGAACGACCCACGCAGTTTCGATCGAATAGGCGTTCGAAACTCGGCAAAGGGTTAAAGTGGCTGTGAACCAGGAACGTCGTCGTGCGAACGTGTTTTCACCTAGAAATATCCTCGTGCCACTTAAGCGGAGGGCGCAGAATATATACGTGCATGTCCTTTAAAACTAGAACTCGGCCGACCTATACGGTTGGTCGTTCTGGAGTCAAAGAGTCACCTAAGTAAGCTGGTCGGCTCCTCTAAAGAGGAGGATAAGAAGAGGACGGTACCACGCGAGAAGACGAACGACCGTACCAGAAGAGGAGGAAGAGAAGAGAATCATTCGACGCTGGTAGGAAATGTGAAGATCGTGTTATGTCGTAATGAGAATGTATGGTGATTCGAAAATGAGAATCGTTGATAATTGAATGAGAAAGGACAAGGTAGAGAATATAAATTGATTCATATTAAATAGCCAATTGATAATTTTCCTATGTTTTGTTCTAAAATTGTTCATTATTCATTATTGTTTAGAAAAATGTGCGAGAACCCAAAAATATAAAAATAAAGAAATTTTTGGATTCTTGTGCGGCTATATTTTCAAAAACCCAACCTGGGACGAGCTGATATTTCAATTATTGAATTACTGAAAATTAAAATCCTAATGTTAATTACAGATATTCGAGACGTAAGAAACACCCAAATTCTTCAAGTATTTAAATTATCCAAATAAAACAGTTCAGCAATTGAAAATTAAAATCCAAATTGCACCGCTGTTCGAGAACTAAAATATTCGTAACAACCCTGGTAGAGAAGGTAACCGCGCGATAAGCGAGGCGAGTAAGTGGCCGTGGAAGGATCAGAAGGCAGATGCCGAAGAAGAAGAGGAGATGGAAGAGGCGAAGAAATGAACCGTGCCTAGCCGTACCGTGGCGTGCCGTGCCGGTTAACCGTACCGATGAACTTTCGGCTCCCGGCTCGACGGCGATGAGTAGTGACCGTCGTCCAGCTATCGCAGCCGTGTACGCGGTTGTGTACGTCGTACACGAATGCGAATCGTTGCACAGACGCGTCCGAGGAGTCAGCGGTACAGTCGTGCCGACCACCTACGACACAGGCTAAACCTTCACCGTAGGTGCATCGAGAGAGGTCGTGGCGAAGGTGGCCCAGCATCGAGGATCGTGCGAATGCGGCCTAAGAGGCCTGCGGAACGGTGAACAGATCAACTGAGAGGGGTAGGAGGGGGAATGACGGATGGAAAACGGGGGACCTTTTATAGACGTCGTTTGTAGGACTCGATATATCGGACGCGATTGCCGATCGATCCGATTCAACGTCGCTTTCGGAGGAAAGCCACGTTGCTTCGTTCGATTTCCATGCATTTTTTCAACACTTTCGGAGAGCTGAATCTACTTGGGAGGCGGGGATTGGCGTTAATCGATTAGCTGATGATGATAGACTAAGTGAGTTTGAAAGCACCTGGAAAGTAGCTCTGCTGGGAGGCTGATGGTGTTTCGATGATCTGGGCTATGGGAATGGTGCTCGATGATGATCTCGGGTCAGTAAATGCAAGAAAGTTAAATTCTAATTACGGGTTTGATTAAATTTAATGTAATCAAATTGAAGAAATACCGCGATGCGCTAATACCATTGGACAGAGAGTGTAAGACGCACCCGGTGCGTCAAGAAAACATATTCAAAAGAATGGTGGCAACAAATAGAAACATGTTTACTTTGACCAGTAGTATTCCTACGGGTGATGTCGTGAAAAAGGTGGCAAACAGAAGGGATCGTGAGCATCGAGAATCGCGTTTGGAAAAAGCGAATGCCGAGGGTTGGTTAGCGTGGCCAATCGATCAGCATTGGTGGTTTTTGCGCTACCCATATGTCATAGTTGGCCTGGCCAGAAACATGCCGCGGCATAGAGAGGACAGCTTGGGCCGTGTCCATTCACGATATGTGGGTAGAAATTTGGATGGTTGGGCGACAATCGCTTCCATCTACGTTTCGCAGCTTCCCATCCTTCGTTCGCCCTCGTTTCGAATTCAAATCAGGAAGAAGTTGATGTTCCCTCTTCGAACCTATCGGCTTGGAACATTGACCGTAATTGAATCCGAAAGAAACCCCGTAATTATTCGATCTTTTGCCTCGAGCAAGAATTCCAGCGACGGTATATTTAATTTGGATCTTGACAAGATATCTTTGATAAAGGTTTACACAGTGAGCTTAGATCATAAATTAATTTTGCGACAGCTTGTACCAAGTTCGAGAGTCTATCAAATTAATTTGTTAACTAAAGGATTTTTCTATAATTATGATGTTTACTTATAGCAATGGAACTGTTTAACTTGAATGATTCTTTGAAAATTAAATAATGAGCCAACTTGCTAATTAATGCATTCACTGCCACGATGGAACTGGACTTGCATAATGAAACAAATTCTAATTTTCTAATTTAAATTTTCAATGTGTCTTGCATCATTACTGTAATAATAAATATTTAAAATATTAAATCTACTCCCCTCCAAAAATTCTCCTTTTCTGTGACACCCATCGATCAATCGATACCTACCAGGTGTCGGGGATTATTAAGAAGCAACATTGTAATAAAAACTTTCTATCGGTACGCTATCCTGTACCAATCACAACTTGTAGAAACCTCAAAAGTTAACCAAAGTCCATCCCCTCCCACCGTTTACATTCTCTATTATAATCCGTAAACGAAGCCGCAGCGTCCTCGAAATCATTGTCCCAGCACGTAGATCGCAAAGACGTGAGATCATCGGCCGCGAAATAATCGAAGAGCTTCGCAATCTCGAATTCGACACCACGTGACGGGACAATGGCTAGAGAGAATGACGCGAGACAACGGGTGGAAAGCGGCAAGGTGGAGAAGGAGGAGGAGGAGGAAGAATGAAATGGCATAAGAATAACAGAGAAAGATGGTAACAATTCAAAGAGAAATAAGAGGAGGAGGAGCGAGGAGGAAGGAATACGTGGGTGCAGCGCACACGGCGCTCTGCTAGAAAGTGTCCCAGACCGAAAGGAAACGAGAGAGAAGAAAAAAAAAAAAGGAGTCCGGGTCAGTTTGAATAATTTTGACCACACCTCTCGTCAAAGCAATACACGAGAGCGTATGAATACATACATTTAAATGTACCCCACAGCCCGGGGAAGTATTGTCCGAATTTTTAAGCAACCTCCTCAACGACGAGAGCTGCGCCCTCGGTTGACCGATATTTTTCGTCTCTTGGAACAACCACCTGACTACCGCTCTTTCTTTTCTTTTTCTTCTTCAACCCCTGAAAAACCTCGGGTTTTACCTGTTTCGTGAAAACAAATGCAAATTTATGCGACTCGACTAGAGGGATGGTACCAGCCCCTTCACGCCTCACGGGGGTGAACAGGAGGTTTTTTATTAAGGTGATGAACGTTCGGAAGAAACGTTCGCCAGGTGAAAATCTGGATTCGATGCTAACACCTGTTCTACCAAGGGTGCGAAGCGTTAACGAACGATGGAATTTTGTTCAGAGGGGTTGCTTGTAAGGGGGTGGTTGATCTCGTGGTGGATGTTAAGTAGGTGCTTATTTTATCGGCTGCTTGTTGTGGGGAGTGAAGACAATACGGTGATTTAAAGGGAAGGAGAATTATCTTTTTCCTTTATTAGAATGAGGTAATTGAAGTACTTAATTCCTTCTTGGAATAATATGACTAATTTAGGAAGATAATCTTTATCTTTCGCTAGGTTTCAATTATTATTTTAATCTTTCTCGTGATTTGTGATTATATTTGTAAAAATATTAATCATTTTAATTATTTTAGATTAAATAATAATTGTATCGATATTCGCTGATAAAGGAATGTTTTTTATGTTATCTATAAAAATAAATAAACTTAGAAATCCAAGAAAAATTGAAACACGTACCAAAATTTTTCTTCTGTTTCTTTGTCAGACTGACGTGACCAGAAGGAATCATCTACGATCCCAATAGAAGGACAAATTTTGATCTCTCCGTATGATTTTGGAAGAGATCAACGCCGCGGGATCTACCGTTAAGAGCAGGCTTAGCGCTCTGCCGCAATTTGAATATCAGAGCGTACAAAGCGAGAGGTTCGAAGAAGAAGGAAAGAGAGGCACGGTGTCGAGGGGGCACGCGGTGCCCCGCTGCACGTACATACACATACGTGTGTGTTCGTGAAGATCGATCGTGAAAGATCACCTCGTACGTTACCCGGAACGTAGCCTCTTCTCGCGGTTTCGTTTCGTGCCACGAACCAGAGTCCATGGTCCCAATGATATCTCGGCTCGCCATTAGAGAACGGTGACCGCGAATGGTCGCGTAATTTTCCACCGATTTCGATCGGGTTCGACAACACGAGACACGTAACACACGCTCGAGATCCAGGAAAGATCTCGATGCCTAACGCGCGACGATCACATGTTTCAGATTCGACGATTTTCTAACTGCGATAAAACTTGATGAACGAAACGAGCGAGAGCTTGTTTTTACCACCTTTTGCATTCCGATTGGTGGGTGTGAATCTGTGGCACGCGAAGATACCTCGAGTATGCGAGATCGTGATCGTTGTTGAGATGTGTTGCAATTAGATGGGGATCGAGAGGGGTGAATCAAAAAGGGGATATTTTTGATCGTTTACTTTAATAAGTAAAGTAAATTTTGATTTCCTATAAATTTATAGAAATTTATTTGTACTTATGATTTATGAAAGAGATCAAAATTAGTTCTAATATAGTGGATTTAAATGACACGTGGGTCACTGCTGGCCCTGGGCAGCATATTGAATTTTGAAATAAATATTGGTACAATTAAATAGGGGACAAGGTGGGATTACCCTTTCCAAAATGCAGATTGCCTGTAATAGAAATTATTATTGAAATAGATATAAACATTCGTTGTAAAATCTTATCTTAATAGAAATAAATATTTGGATCATTTTTTATTGCACTGTGTAATAAGGTGCACTCGCGATCAAATCAGGCTTTCCCAGGAAAAATGGTGACGTTCCGGGTTCTCGCCCTTCCCCATAGGCATCCTCAGGGAAACTGACAATGTAGGGAAGGGGCCTCATATATATACATAACAGCCTAGTCCTATTACTCGCATATAAACGTTTACGCGTGAAAATTTGAATTGATATTTGTTTATTATTCATATTTCTGTTATATACTAAATTTGATAATAATTAATATTAACAATTATGTTATTTTCTTCCTAAATTACTTTTAACATTAATGACGTCAAAATTAAGATTTTAAGAATTCTTGCTTCCTCTATATCGCCATTTTCCTTACAGAAGCCTGATTTTATCGCATCAATCTTATAACGTGTCTTTAAATAAAAAAAAAGGTTTTAATAAATATTATGTAAAAAAGAAATATTAATTTATGTTGTTCAAATAAATGTAGCGTATATATGTAATTACATCATTAGAATCATTCGAGTAATGATAACACATTTAATCCTTTCAAATTATGATATCGTATGCATGCTTGACATGTTATGCATTCGTTACTCATACCAAGTAAGTACATAGAAGATACAAACGTCAAGCTGTAGCGTAACAATAACATGTATGGATCTGAACAAGTTTCTTGCTGCAGTGTGCAATGGAATACAGTTGAAAGCTGATTATATCTTGATAAATTTCAATTCATGCAAAAGCAGATATCAAAACAGAAATAAAATAATTATAATATTTTCATTATTATTATATATTATAATTATTATATTTTTATTGTAACTTTTTAAAAATAAATCCTTCATATCTTTAAAATTAAAAACACGAAAAGGTACCCATATGGAAACATGTAATCACAAATTCACCCTATTCCAAAATTCCCTATAATTAAACCCATCAACCAACGACGAACATAATCATACTATCAGCAAAATGATTCTCGTCTCCAATAATATAATATTTCACGTCTCAGAAGTTATTTCGAGTTTTACGATCTCTCCAGTCCCCGAAGACATTATCGGTGACATTTGTCCGCGCCGGACAAAACATGTTCCGGTCCGGTAGGATGACCCTAACGCCGCGCCTTTTGTCGAGCGAAAGGTACCCAGCCGACCCGGCGTGTCTTTGTCATTATATAACGCCATTGTGGCCACACTTGCCCGTCGTGGAAGTCGACTATGCCTTTGCATATTATTAAAATGACGATGATTGTCATTTTTCTCCCCTCGGCCCCTCCCTATACGTTCTCCACCACCTCCTCCTCCACCATCGTCTCCTCTCGTATTCCGTTTCGCGTTCTTCTCGCTTGTCGTTCGGCCACCAACACGCGCCAGTCGAACGCTCGTCGACGAGCTTTTTCTCGTCGAAAAACAGAGAAAATTCCAGACAGAAAACGTACGCGTTCAAGAATTTCTCCCGTTTCACCCTTTTCTTTCTCTTCGACTACCTCTTATTTTCAATCGAACCCTACGTTTTCTCTTCGCTGTTACTCCTACGTCTTCCACGACTTCTTTTCCTCGCTTTTCACGCTAGTACGCTCGTCCTCGTCGCTCATCTTGCCTCGTACGATTGCACGCTAGCTGTCTCTCCTCTTCGCGGTTAAGACAATCGCCAATGGTAACGTCTTCCTACGTGAAGGCTCGTGTACACGCGCCGATACGCGACGAGTACAAAGACGATAATCGTAACTTTCGACGCCGATGATGCTCGAAACGATCGAGGCTCGCACTGCCACGAACCGACAGACACGCGAATCGTTCGCCATTCAGGCTGTTCCTAGAATGAATCGATGGATCGTGCTGGATTTGTGGATATTGCTCTCTTGATAGTCCGTTATTTCTTTTGATTTTTAGAGGTATTTTCATTGGAGCTAGATGATTTCGACATCTTGGTCACTGGTGTCATCTGTTAGGGATACATATATTATTTTTTTACGATACTTTACTTTTTATGTGGTAATTAAAATTTCAGGAGTCATTGGTGGTATTAGTCAAAGGGCTATTAACCCTTATTAGTAATATATTGATTTGTATCACTACATACTGTTATCTTTTTCTGTTATCACTGTTATAAATATTTTTAGATGAAAGTTAGTTGTCATAGTTTTTATTACTCTCGCAGTACTATAGTTCCTAATTAATTAAAATTAATTATTATCCAAACTTAGTGTCTTTCAAAATCGCAGATCCTCAATCAATTTTGATTCCACGCAGCCAACACGATACTGCATTTATCTCTTTAAATGCAATATGTAACAGTTTCTATAAACTATTTAATTTACAAATGCAGATATAAGACTTCGAATATTATAAAGTTTAACAGTAACTATATTTCGTAGAAATATGATCACCACATGGTTCACTTCAAACGGAACACCCTATGCCTAATAAAATAAAATACTGTGCAGCGATTAATTGTATCAAACGTTGACTATTCTAATGTTAATCTGATTCATGGTCTATAACCAATCGAACGATCGATAAATATCGGTTCCATGTCCGTATCATTTTCAACAAAAACTTCCAGGTATCTTGGAGCATTACCGATGCAAGAGAGGGGCCCGGTGACGCAATGTCACGATTCTTTCGGTCGTCCTCCGGCATTTTCTTCGGTAAATTCGATACACCTGTGTGCCAATTGTTTTGACATGTGTCCCCATTGTGACCGTGCCTCTTGAAGCCGCGGGACGCGAGACGAAACGAGGCAAGCGGACACGCGTTCCGGGGGACACATTCGGCCTCTCGTCTCGTAACGACATGCGGGTCGTACAGTCCGACATCGAACAAGAAGAGAAAGAGAAAAAAGAGAAGAACAGGAACGATAGAATCGGCTATCGTGAAAAAGAGTACATTTGAAGGGAGACTGTTCTGTTGATCCACAACAGAGGACGATTCAATTTTCTGATTAGCCACCGAGTAACAGCATTGGCGTAACGAACATTTTTATTCTAGATCCTCTATTTTCAACAAAAGAATCAACTGTTTGAAATTATTTTATTCTAACATAGATTCTATTCATAATTACGCTAATATGAATGGGCATGATCTAATGAAACAAGTCATAATTTATAACCAAATTCATTATAAGTATGCGGTGGATTCGTCAATGAATAGAGGGAGAATATTTGAGCCAGTAATTTTACTATTTTGCATAGGAAAAATATCAAAATCTGTGATAGAATCGTATTACTATACTCAAGGCCCTGCTACTTGCAACATATCCAAAAATCAAGGAAGTCACTGCTGAAGTCTCTTGTATTATTGATAATTTCACTTAATGTGAATAGTTTTGAAATTTGTATAATATAAATACTACTTAGAATATTTTTTAAATTTCTTTTAATTATTGGATTATATTAAATCAGTAATGATTCCCACTGTATTCAATATATTAATTATTTCAATAATTTTTTATAAAATGGTCAGCCTACATTTTAGGGTCGCTCAGACCCAGTTCGATTCTCTACCTAGTTACGCCAATGGATAACGGTGCGCCTTGTGGCTACCGAATTTACCTCGTCCACCTTGGTCAATCTAAAACGAGATAGAACCACGTTTTCTCCTTCCTTTTGTGTTCAATCCTTTTTATCTTCTTCGAGAGAGACCAACAGGATCGCGAGTGATGCACATGATTTTTTGGCCGCGCCTCCGACACAGGATGTAGCCACGACCGTGCGGAGAAAGTTATGGCTTTTCTATTGTTTCGCGTGGCTGCTACGACCTGCGGGATCGTCGTCGTTTTTGAATGGGTCATCGTGGCCACAGCCTCGCGTCTCACTCTTCGAGGTATTGTCGAAGAACATTAGGATCGAGTCGTTTGTTTATAACCATCTGGGATGTCGTCGAGGTTTTTTTGGAAAATGTGTTATATGGAGGCTTTGTAACTCGAAGAATGATATAATTTAAAGGGCAAAATGATGATTATTGTGGATTATGGAATAAGTAATTAGTTATGGTGTAAGATCATTAGTGGTGAGATGTGTGGATATGATTTGGAGCAAAATAGAGAGTGTTTGAATGATTAGAGTAATTATTAGGATAAATAAGAAAATTTAAAGTGGATGATGTTTTTAAATAAGAGATTAAATCGACTGGTATGCTAATCTATAGAAATTTTGTAAATTAAAAAAGGAGCAATTAAGAAACTGTAAATTATATTGATAATTGTTAGTCTGTTCTTAATCTCAGTTATCAACTTAAATATTTATTAGAAGCTTATTAACTCATCTTATATTAAGTTTAAGAAATTTTTGTATTAACCTGATATCATAATAATAAACTAATAAAGTTTTGCTTCTATCAGAAATGTATCCCACAGCTTTAATAAAATTTTCCTAAAATTTCACTTTCATCAATCTTTTAAATTCCTTCAAAATTTCTACAATTTTTATTTTTTTTTTGTTACATGAATACTAAAAATTTTTCAAAGTTTTATACAATTTTAATGCAGTAAAACAGCATGTAATATTATTTAAGCGAAACAATTTGAATATACGTGTCCAACGTTCCCCTTTAATTAAACGATTAGGTTCAACACGATTGCTCGAGAGCCATTAAGTTGTTCACGGAGGTTCTAATCGACCTCTTCAGGTTGTTCCTCTATTTTTTTTGTTGTTGCCCCGACTGTACAGGTGGTCAGTTGTCCCGGAGTGGCCCGCATCGTGTAGGACAGGTGAGGGCCCATGAGATAAATTCGATCTGTCCCTCATGACCGTAGGGTACATTAAAATACGTAATTATGCAAATTTCTTAGCGAGTTCTACTGACAAGAGGAAGGTCGAGCATTATTGGGTCGTGTAGGCCGAATAAATTGTCGTGTTTCTTGGAAATAACTCGGTGATATAGATATCGATTAACGGGAGATGCTAATTATGTTCTGATTCCATAGAGCAGGTAACTCTATTTGTCTATCTTAAACCTGAAGAATGAGAATAATCTGCTTTTGGAAAATTTTTCTATTTCTTTTTCTATATTTATAATAAAAAACACAGAGAAAATTTTTATGATTTCATTCACTTTAAAATAGCAAAGCTAGTGCAAACTTCTATAAATTAATTCCTAACAAATTCTATTCCTTTTTTAATGATAATAGAAAGCAAACAGTGAACTTTTATAGTATTTATGCAGATTTGTATAAGTAAATATTTAGAGTTGGATCACATTCAATGTTTAATATTTAAATTATGAAAATATTTGATTGACAGAGGTTTATTAAATATTTAATGAATAGTGCACTATTTTGTAAAAGATATATAAGGAAAATAATTAAATAATTAAATCGACCAATGTAATGTATAATTCACGTGCAATTCGTAATTTATTTAGTGGAAAAGCTACCTATCCATTTCACTGAATGTCACAGTCGTTTGCTTGATTTATAATTTACTATTTCAATTTTTAATTTCAATTATAACTGAAAAATTCCGACTAAATTATTATCTGGGAAACGTACATAAATTAAACATTAAAAAATCAAATTTTTGACCCTATTTTCAAACCCAAGCCTGTTTGTAATAAATCTTAAATCTAGCCTACCACTCAATGTGTTTATAATTTCCAGTAGGTATACAAAAAATGATCGAAAACGAACCGCTTTCATCGCAAGTTCTCATTGGAGAGATGAAAATCAAGAGGCCAGCTAGAATAATACAGGAAGACGTAGACGGTCGAGATAAATGGGATAAGAGAGACAAGAAGCGGCCAGAAGGATGTTGAGGATCGCCTAGAAAGGAGAGGAACGACGATCCTAATCTGCAGGGCCAAGGCCTCGGTCCGAAAATTCAATTAAACTTTTGATATACGGGCGAGAGGCCGCGGGCACGGCTGTGTAAACGAAAATTTCGCAAGGTTCACGTACTTTCCTTGCTTCGGCTACGGGCCCAAACACGCGCCACAGACTTCCGATCGTTTGCTCTCGTAAAACGATTAAGCCACCGCGACGCGGCTTCCCTACGCCCTTTATTATACGAACACGCTGGCCATCTATGCATCAGAACACAGAAAGCCTTGGGAAATTTATCCTAGAAGATTTGTCCGGATGAACTTAGCTGTACCAGGATATCGACACCGTACACGAACTGCTTCTTCCTGTTCTTTCTCCCTGTTCCCTCGTTTTTTGAGACTTAGACGGACAAAGGCTAGCTAACGGTGATTTATATCAAACGATTGTGATTGTTGTTTTTTTTCTCTCTGTAGTTGGAGCAAAATTTGGTATATTACATTTTAATCATTTCAAGATTTGATTGAAAAGTATTCTGCGTTTGCAAATTTACACTTTGATGGCTTATTTTTTGCAATCACTATCGTTTTATTTAAATAAAAGACCTTCTATTAACCAAAGCAAAATCTATATTAACCCTTTCAACCCTGACCCTCTATATCATCTTTAA
This sequence comes from Osmia lignaria lignaria, assembly GCF_051020975.1. NCBI lineage: Eukaryota > Metazoa > Arthropoda > Insecta > Hymenoptera > Megachilidae > Osmia > Osmia lignaria. The sequence goes on along the minus strand of NC_135033.1, from coordinate 7,127,505 downwards.
TTAGCAACTGTAATAATAAATAGCATAGCAACAAGCAGAATAGAGAAAGAGCAAGAAGAAGAACAAAGTCCAAATAGAAAAATGTTAGATCGAAAAGGTTACGAAAGCTCTGAAAACCTTTTATTATTAACGAAAATAAATAATTAATCCTACCTTTAAACTCCACTCTTAGGCCTCAGGAAGGAAGGACAGTGTCCACCTTAAGCTCTCCAACGATACCCTCCACCATGGCACTCAAATTTGGCACTCAATAATATCACACACGCATTTAATACATCCAGACGTCCGTTCATTAACGCGCTCCGTGAAGAACTGACGAATTCCTTCGATTATAACGTCGACGACCTCGCCTCTGGAAACAAAATAAACAAACCTTAACGGACATTTAGAAATTCTGTTATATCCACTACAAATAGATTTGTGCAAAATATCAAATGGAAAGTCGGATTTTAAACCTGTGGCATGTGTGCATGTCGACATGGATAAGTTGCAGTTTCTATGGGTTAACCCTTTAACCCCGCGATGCACGCAACACCGAGAGAAACTCCGGCACGAGCAACACATCTGTTGCATGTGTAATTGTCGCTAGTTTCTTCGATAATGTGCACGTTTAGAGGATAACTAAATGAAATTAACGAAGCAGTAATTTATTACTCAAGCTTATCAAGGGTTAAGCTGATGGATTTATGCACTTTGTTTATAATTCCGGAAATTGGTTTTGGAATCTTGTGAATTCGAAAGCTTCATTTATTAAAAGTAAGAGATTTTAGATTTCTTATCTTCTGGAATAGGAAAACTATTTGAAAATTGTATTTTTAGGGTAGCAGATTTTATTTTAAATAATTATCAATAAAATACTGAAAGTTTGAATAAATCTTGAATTTACGAAGCATCCCCTAACACACACCCCAGGGGTCCTCTTCATCATATAACATTCATGAGAGTTTAAAATCCAAAACTCTGCAAAATCTTACGCAAAGAGCATAGAATATTACTTGTACATCATATACTCCATCCACAACGATGTCTCTAATTAAAGACTGGAACTTGATATTCCAGATTCTCAAAATTAAATCAATTTATGAAGTCAAAAAATTTAACTATTCAAATTTTTTATCAGCTTGATATTACTTGAGATTTCTACATTATTAAACATTGTTATTAAGTATCAAATATTTCGATAAAATTTAACATTTCTAATTAAATTTTTTCATATCAAATGTTTCGTTTAATAATTGTAATTAAATACTTTGGTATTGAATGATGATAGTAAAGTCACCCCTTTTTATGTTATGATTTTATTCTTATTTTTGATACTGTTTAATACTTCTCGTTTGCTATCAAGTTTTTTAACTATTATCAATATGTACCAATATTGCACCGATCACTACTTACAGATTCGCTTATTTTACCGCGAAATTCCGGTTCAAAGATAGAAATGTCCAGATGCTGGGCCATATTTTCGTGGAATGCTTCGAACGAGACGAGCGACACGATTTATTTTTCGACCTCGCAACGTTTGACTATCGTGAAGGGGCAGTAGGGGTGGTAGGGTCGGGCCTTTGCTCTTCCGCAACGAGCCGAAGAAACGAAAAGAGAGAGAAGAAGGGAAAAAAAGAAGTCCTATGGAAGATTGGACTCGCCGATTCGGACTTGGCGACCATAATCATTGGGATCGGTGTGGAATTGCCGAAATGTGGTGCGACCAAGCACTGAATGAGAAACTCGCTCGTCATCCCGGGAATCTGTTTGCCGTGTCGTGAAATCTTTTCTCTGATGAATCGTCCATCATAGGCAAATATGACAACCGGGCAGCGCCCCCTACAATGGGGATCGGCACCGTGAAAAATCTCACCGAACTGACGTTGCAGATTCGGACCTCGCAATTCGGGGCCCGTTGAGGCAACGAAAATCTAGGCTCAATGGAAGATGCTGGTTTTTCGAATTTAGAAAAACGACAGAGGTAGAGAAGAAATCGGTTTCCTGATGACTGGACCAGCATTCGATGATGGAAATTTGCAACTATTACACTAATTCAAATTATTATAAAATATTACACGATGCTGAATTTATCGGATAAATAGTGATAATAAAAATTATCAAATATTAATGAAATTTGAAGAGAAATAGACTAAAATTTGTTTTAATATCATTAAGATTTTGTTTGCTTTAAAATTTAATTTTGATTGATTTAATTAGCAGACAGAAATAAATTTTCTTATATGTTAAAAGAAAATAATAATTACAATACCATATATTGGAGAGTTTCTAAATATTCTTTTGTTAACTTCAGCAGTAAGTATTATTTGTTTGAATTATCTCTATCTGTTAAAAATATAGTACAATATTTATCTGCCTGACTAAACTGTCTACAATTTTCAACTTTCTCTGTACCTTGTTGAAAATGAAGTGCCTTTGTACGCTGGGAAATTTTGGAATTTTGTTTTCAATGAATCATCAGGAATCACCAACGTCGTTGGACTCTAAAAATATCTGCATAGTCCTAAAACTTATGGCAACCATATCAAGTATTATACCAAATAAATCGACTTTTAGCTAACTATATCATAGATCACTTTTTTTTAAACATACATATTTTTTATTATATTATATTATTTTTCAAATTGTACAACAGAAATGTATAAAATAAACATTCAAAATGTATAAAATAAACAAAATTACAATCTTGTATGAAAAATCAGAATACAACTCTAATAGCGAATATGCTAATGTAATAATAATACAAAAATGAGAAAATAAACTTAATTTTTCACCAGCAATCTTTTGTAATTAAATAATTTGTTAATTCCAAATAACACAGAGTTCCTTTACTCAATGATGCATAGCGAAAAAAGATAAGCAACAAAGGAATTCACCTTAAAGAAAACATACAACAGTGAATAAAGGGTTAAATTGAAGGAAATAATGAAATGAAGTCAGTAATGAAGTCCACTCGAAGTTAGGAGCGGAGTATTCGAGATTTCAGTCGGGGAGGAAATTATTTTTTCCGTTTTGCTGGCTATTTTTGCTGTGCTGTCTTGCGCCCAAGGAGTGACTGACCTCTGGCCAGTTCGCGGTGCGGCGATCACCTATTTTTAAGCGACCGAAAAATGCATAGCCTCCCTTTCGAAAGAAAGTCGACGAAACGGGGCGCCAGAAGACACTGAGGGAGGGGGTGAGGAGAGTCGAGAAAGATGGGACAGCCGAGTGAAAACAGGAGAGAGGAGACGATCCGTCGTCGTCGATGCTCGAGGAAAAATTTATTTCGAAACGGCCACATGTCACGCTCAAGAAAAGCGTCTCCTTTTCCCGAATTCTTCGACACTGCCCGTGATATCGTTTATTTATTCTACGGTTTAAAATACTCTACGTTTGGAAGAGCCACTGAACGATTGAAGCGTTACGAAATTATAGATGACCGAGAAATTAATTCATTAACAGATGAAAACGTTTGTGTTAAATTATTTTTGTGGAGGAAAATGGACTTTTTTGGCCTTTGTTATTTTTTATATCTATTTTACTCAACTCGTTTGACAATTTTTTCGAATTATCAATTCATATAAACTATTGTCTAACAATTCTCACAAACACTTAGCTACATTTGAAACTTCCATTTCTATTCTATTCAAAATTAGAAAATCCTTAGAAAAATATTATCTAAATATATTACCAAAAATTACATAAGTTCTAAATTTAATTACCCAGTGGTTCTCATCCAGATTTCACAATAAGAATAGAGTACCAAACGACAGAACAACAAGGAAACAGAAAAACAGAATAATTAACAAAATTTGGTAAAGAATGACCATTCGTGGAAGTAGTTCGAGGGAGTAACATGGGCCACAGAAGGTCGAAGTCGTTGGTGACCGGTTCCTTTAAACAATTTCCGGAAACGTAGCTCACTAGACTGACCGATCTACCTGTTCGAATGCATCTAGGTAGTTCGGTGGCTCGCCAATTTAAAAGTAATTTTCTCGAATCCCTTGAAAAAAAGGCAACGGGATCACCTCCTCTTCCCACGGTTGGTCAGCTGGCCTGCGTCCAGAAGCATTTCATCTCTCTTTATCATTTCTCTCCACCCTGTGCTGCACCCTTCGCGTCCTGTGCTTCTTTTTTTTACGAATTTCGATTTTTCTACCTGAGATCTATTCCCGGGTCATCCGAGACAGGGCCGCCACTTACGGCTCCTTTACAGTTACGCGAAAGAGATTCGTCGGAAGAGATAAAGAGGAGAAAGGTTTACTATTCCTTTCACGGGACACGTAAACATTAGCCCTGAATTTCGACCGATCTAGTGGACAGTTATCGTTTTCGAAGGTACGTGGATGAAGAACAGTCTTCATTTTGAAGTAATTTCAGTGGAAAATGAATTGCAGCATTTGTGGTACTTAAAAATGATTTCTTTCTTGTAAATATGTAAATGCTAATTTCAATTTTTGGCGAATCGTGTGGACAATGGGTGGAGAAGAATGCATCTATTTTGATGCACTTTTGATGAAAAATCAATATCTATTTTCCAAACATGGGAATTTGAATATTGATTAATTTTGCAATTGATTGCTCTATTTTAAAACTACTAATAGTAAATTTTGATCAATTTGAAGAGCAATGATTTAGTAAAAGATGAATGAAGTATTTATAAATACAGTCCTTGTAAAATCAAACACGTCTATTTTTCTTCAAATTGGTAAAATTGTCGTCAATGATAAAAATTATAACGGACGAATTTACGCAATTACGTGACTATTTCTGACGAATTATTTGTACATTATCAACTTCAGCTATTGATCGTAGGATAATAATAAACGGTAAGAAGGGAACTAGATACCAGGATATTCGTATTTGAATGTTTCCAGCTACTTTCCATAAGAATGACTAGTCAGTCAAATATGCTTATACAAGCATTTTCGTGAAATGTAGCTACACAATATATTCAGAGAGGCAATAAAATGATTCGTATAAATGTTTCTTTTACCCGACTCTTATTCAGAATTATAGTTATTTGTAGCTGACTTGAAACATTCAACGATATGTCAGAGATTGTCATATTAGCACATATGCTGTCAGTTTAAAATTTGTCTATCAAAGAACACTTTTTTAAAATGAAATAACATGAACTTTGAAAAATCATAGTTTTCAAACACATGTTAATTACGGTAGACATTTGATAACCTTCCACAGAGGCTTATTGCCACTGATCTACATAGCTTGGAAGGTGGATAGTTATCAAGACTCTACTACACCAGTGAAAATTAAAGTACCCAATTAAAAAATAAAAATATAAAAGAAAAAAGATTTGTAAGAAGAGAATAGGGTCGCAGCTGAAGGGAGTCAATTTTTCCATCATCGATACGCGAAATCTCGATCCGTTGAAGGATACAGGCCCAGAGAAGGAAGTAATCGAGAGAAGAGGGCCGATCGTAGAATCGATCGGATGAATGGCCGAAATTCGATCAAAGGACGAATCTGTTCGGTCCATGCCGACGGAGCGGTTCTCTCACGAGAAATTTTCAAGAACACACGTGGTCCATCGCCCCCGGCCATCCCTCCCCTCTCCCTCTCTCTCTCTTCTGTCTATTTTTTTCCAGATCGCTTTTTATAAACCTCCCTTCCTCCCTTCGTCTCCACGGTTTCTTTTTTTTTTTTATGCCTCTCTTCTTCTCTCACTCTCGCAGGGGCCCTAGGATTTTTTTCTTACCCCTTGGCTGGCCATCTGCCGCTACGGAAGGGGCGGCCAAGATGCAGGATCCGCAAGAGGGGTTAACTGGAGGGGTGAGAAGGAAGAAGGATGCGCGTTAGGATAGCCAGGAAAAGGAGCGACGCAGACGGAAATACGATAGAAAGGAGGAGATGAGTCCGAGAGGAGCTTTATCGGCCTGGGGTAACGGCTTAAGTCCCAGTTTTGGCTCGCAGACTAGGTTCTATCCTGTTGCGCCAGCTTCCACTCTCTGGAATTGAAAGATGTCATGGGATGCAACAGGAAAGAACGTAATACACGGTGAGACGATAATCGAGGTATAATTGAATGGGAGAGGATTCTTCCTGATGGAAAACCTCGAAACTCTGGACAAGAGTTTGGGGTTTTATGTTAAATATATTCATCACAACAGTACTTATGTAATCTTATTAATACCGCCTGTAATTAATTTTCTTAAAGTACGGCTGTCTTTCTTTTAAAATTTGAACTATCTATATTTTGCAAATTGTACATTTTTCTTAATAATAATATTGTAATGATACTGCAAAACAAACGGTGAGTGTTATTTCGAAGACCGGCTAAGAGTAATTAATAGCAATTTGCATAATTAATAAAATAAATTTCTTTTGTAGTTAAAGAAGCTAATTAAAACAATTTAAAATATAATTTTATTTTTATATAGAAAACTATTTTGGCAATTGGATAGAAAATCCCCCAAAATTTCAAACCTAACAGTCAAAAGAATAGAAAAGGAAAAAACTTTTCCATATTCTTCTCTCGAGATGGTTTATAATACGACTGTTACACCGTGCGATTCCTAAAAAAAGTATTTTTTAAACGAACGGTACCCAAGAGTCCGTTCTCACGGAGTCGCGAGCAGTGGTTTTCCCAAAAAGCTGAGGGAAATTTTTCATCCGGCCTCTCGTCCTGCACACCAGTATTTTAATTTTTTTCTCATTCCTCCCTCCTCCCTGTTTCGTGTTTTTTTTTTCACCTCTAGCTCGCGTTCGCATGTTCCGTTGTCGGAGAATCTGTGCCACTCGGGGTACCGTAAACCCCTCCCCGTTTTTCACCCTCGAAACCTGCCCCTCTCGCTGCGTTTTTTTATCATCGCACAAGGTGTTTCCGTCCTTGCAGCCAAGTTCCGTTTCCTCTCCCTACTTCTCGCTCTAGCTCTTTCCAACCCCACGAGAAAAAAAAAACAAATAGAAAAAACAGACATGGGTGACCCTCTACCCCCCTCCTATCGCGGAAGTCGCACGTTCATATTCGTCTCCCGAACACGATCATCGAAGGAATCCACCTAGCGAATCGGTGGCTGCACTACCCCCAAGAGTCACAGGACGCACTTTCTTTTTTTTACTTTTACCACGCTCCTTACCCCCCGATCGTACCCTCTCTGACGACCGACAGGGTGAGAACTTTTTTATGCAAAACTGGACATGGGAAAAAATGCCGAGCTATGGATCTTGGAGAGGAATTTTTTTGGATATTGGGAAAATTGGACCTGCACCTTTGAATAGTTATTTTAGAATCAGTTGGTTTACTTAAAAATAAATGTAATAGGTGATGGGTTGACTATGAATAAGTTTTTAATATTAAGGCTAAGGCTGATGTTTCCTCTTCCTATATTGCCATTTTCTGGCAATGTATATCTATTTCTACAATATTCAAAAATAAAAACTGGTAATTCTGAGAATTTCAATTCTGAAGATATTAATATTGAAATTATTATATAATTTCAAATTACCCTACCTCGCCATTTTCCCAAATCTATCGTCCGCAAAGGTTTAAGAGCATCTATGAATCATCAACAGAGCATGGCCAACAATAATTCGCGGGCATCCGGAAGCTCGCTGATATTGATCATCCGAATCGAAAAGAGAATTCATAAGGAAGAAGAATTTTTCTCGATACAAACCGTGCCAAAGAAAACATGGAAAACTGTCCCTGCCTTTTCTTGTTTCTCTTGCTAAGTCTGTGACGGTTCAATGACCCTCGAAAAGACAGCGAGCAGCGGTGTCATCCACCGATCGAGCAGCTGCAACTTTCTGCTGTAAATTAGTGATCGGTCGTGCTGCAAATTTTAAGGAAGCCAACCTTTAAATAGTCGGGTTACGAAAATCTGGCTGAGAATATCTTCGACGGTGACGAGGGGAGAGCAGGCAACGATTTTCCTTCCGTTACGTGTCGAAACGTTTGTCGCTTTTCCTGGACGCAGGACCAGGGTTAACCCTTGCGAGGAGGATGGTCCAAACACCCTTGGCAAGGGGTCTGTCTCTCTGGTTATATTTGGTGACTGACTCTCCTCTTGGGCACACACATGCCGCATTGGCGTAGCCAGCTAAGGTCAATGCTGCCTGCTTTTTTTTCCTTCCTCTATAGAGTTAATTCTTGGTAGAATTTCATGAGTATCATAAGTGAAGAGTTAAGAGGAATCTGGCTTTTTAGAGAGAGTACTTCAGTTTTGGTCATTTTAAATAAACATGGACTGTGTGTGTCAATTCTGGTTTTAGTTAGAATATTGTTAAGTGATTTCATTTTGTGACACAAAGACTGCTTTAATTTGGATACTTTTTTATATAAAGAAAAATACGAAATTATAAGAGCCATTGATTGCACAAAACATCTGACTGTCGAAGTGTTAAGAATTGCTCCACAGCTTCTAACCATATGGAACCATACGAAAATCAAACTACCTAAATTTCATTAATTATTTACATACTTAATACAAAACCTAGCAACAATAAATCATTACTATTTAGCCATCAATTCCTACTTAACCTTCTAAACACTCCTCCATATTTCAACTACAGAAACACCTATTCCCTAACCACCATATCGCACCGTTTCAAGAAACCCTTATCAGAGAGGGTATTACCGTTGACAATACGACCAGTGTGGAGAAAAATGTTGTGCAAACTGAGCGGAGCTCAACGTTATCAAAGACCTGACCGGAACCCCTTTCCGCGCAGGGACGAGGGGGATCCCTTCGCACCTGCGAGAGATTACTACGTCGAGCACCATCTTTTTTTCCGTTGGCTCTCGTATCTGTTCGCGTAGAAGCAGAGAGGAAGGCTGCAGTGCGGTTTTCAAGCGACCTCTTGACCATCTCTGGTCACCGATATACCAACGCGACGCGCGCAGCCGCTTTGGGTACGCGTTCGCTTTTATCTTCGTCCCTTTGGTTTATGACACGACCGAGGGAGGGACAGGGTGAGCTGACGAGAGAGGAGGAAAGAGAGAAAACGATAAACTCCCACGAAGAGCTGGACGTGGCCAACGAAAAGCGCACCGAAACCATTCGTCCTCCTCGTCGTCGTCTTGGTCTTGGTCTTGGTCGTCGTCGTCGTCGTTGGTGCGAGGCACATGTGCGCGAGTCGCCGAGTCGCCAGACAGATCTTTTTTGTCCCGAAGTAAAAATAATCTTTAAAACCCCGAACAGGATGCGTTGTTAGGGCTCGAGGAAGAAAGAGAGAGAGAGAAATAGAGGAGGGAGACGGTGCGGGCATCGTCACCAAGATGGTCCACGCACGGTTTTTTCACCCTTTGGACGTTCGTCTCCCTGTAACGGGTGTCCGAAATTAACGTGCTTAGACAAAACAGGACCCTATCCAACATCGGATAGATCCTCCTTTCCGGAGCTTCGGCCGCATCTGTCGGAAGTGAAGATTCCGAGGGGGTCCTCCTGTCCCCTCTGATTTCTTCATTCTAGATAGCTGTTCCAGGTGGAGGAGAATTACCATTACTTTATTTACAGTGTAAATTCTTGTAGACAAAAAGTATTATTCAATTTGACACGTGTAAAAATGCATCGTTTACGAAGGATTAATGTTGCAGGAAGAAATAATTATCTTTGAAAATTATAAGCCGTAGGGTTCAGGAAGAATTGAAATACTTGGTCTTGGTTGAATTACCATGGACGGTAAGTTGCGCTTGTTCGAGGGCCACGTTCTTGATTCTAACGTTATCGCGGCCTGCTGTTTGACTTAACTAGGCGGTCGTGCTGCTAAATGGCACACGTGTCCACACATGGCGCAAGCGACAACGCCATCGTAACGCACGAAATAAAGAAATCGACCGAGCAGCCTCTTACACGACTGTCCGGAATTTTATGCATCGTTGGAATTGTTGCGTTGGGAGTAATTGAAAGAAGATAACTTCAGCGGTTTGAAAATACTGCGTAATATCCGTTGGGTTGCTAAGAAAGTTCCAATTGCTCCTCATATTTTTAAATTAATAATTCCTGTTTATTATAAAATTGCACCAAATGCAAAATCTACTATTTATTTATTTACAGGATAAAAATAGCATCCTATTAGTAGGCTATACTGAAAATATTAACTATTTTTTTTATTATTAAGAACCTCTGCCTTATTAGTCCGCCGCCCAAGGGTTAATATAATCCAGTAATTAAAAGAAATAAAAAGTATTCTAACAATAAGTAATATTATATTAATTATCCAAGGTACCAAGTAGAAAATAAATAATTTGAATAATTCCAATTATAGCACGGTATACACACGTCTATTGCTACTTTGGAATTTAACGTTTTAATTTCGAGGAGAATTCGAGAAATGAATATTTACAAAATTGAACAAACCGAAGAATGTTGCTGGAACTTAAGCAAGAAGTAGATTCTGTACGTTGCAAGTCGGGACGTTTAAAAATATTGTAAAGCCTTGGAAAGGAGGCTCTAGAAGCGTCGTAGTCTCGCACCGGAGGAGTGACCGTATAAGACCTCTTCCTGTTGCCGTGGAATCGTAGAAACCCACGGGTTAAGACGCGAGGAAAAATCGTCTGAACTTGCGGACGTTCGTTTGAAACACAGTGCCCCCCACGGTAATGAATGTGGGAGTTTCACACGGGTCAACGGATCGCTGCGTTTTCTAGGGATACACACGAGAGATGCACGCGGAATTTCTCCTGGCACAGGCCAGCCCCGCACTTGTATAGCGTGCACGTCCGTAATAAACAGGCTTGATAACTTATGCATTCCGAATACAACCGATACGATCTATCTGGCACGGCGATAAATACAAAAGCGCGACGGATTCCGCGCTTTGAAATTCGCCAACGTTTTCGCGTCTCCATTATCCTGGCCAATCAAGCGATGGTAACAGGCGACTTCGGGTCATCTACCATACGTCTTTGAAGTATTCTTTGAATTAAAAATAGTAAAGAAATTTATAAAATTTATAAATGTGTTTTCGACGTTGAATTGAATTGTGTAAAAATGAATTTTGTAATGATATTATTCAATAAAGAAATTACAAAAAGACTGATTATCTTGTAAGATCATTACACCTGACCCTTTCATATTTCACACTCACCTCCTTTCTTAAATATCCCCCAATACTTCAATATCAATTAAAATTTCATTCCAGCAAATCAAAGAAAGGAAGAAAACTACAAAAACCTCAACGTCCTTCATTCACAAAATTAAGAGGAAAAGCCGGACGGAAACGTAGTTCACAGTCGACGCACGACGTCGCGGCGCGCCCAAACCACAGATTGCCCGAGATATGGTCGACAGGTCCGCGTCCTGGAACACTGTCCAGGACCCCTGAGCCTCTGTTACAGGACCAGCAACAGATAATTTCTCGGGTTAGTTAAAAGTCACTTCAGATCCTCCCTAGGGCATCCAGTCAGTGCAGGAGCCTGGGAAACATTTTCGACACACTTTCTAAACCAAAAGAATTCATGGGGTCAAATTAAAGGCCGCTGTCCTTAAACTAGGAGGTCATCAGTGACCCCTACCGCAAATTAGATAATAATTAAATAAAAAAAAATAGAAATAATATTATTTTAAATAAGGCGGCAAATGGAAAGTTAAATTATTTTGAACAAAATAGCAAATGGAAAGCATGAAAATAAAAATTCGAAATTTGAAAATTAGTTAGAATTGTCTGAGTGTAGAGGCAACCGTAATCAAGAGGATTACCAAAAAGGGTACGAAAACAAATTACTTGCCCTTATATTCAATCGATGCAAATTAGGCTTTAGCCCCCAATATTAAACGATGTGATTTGAGTACTGTGTTCTTTCGCGGGTATCAGACTTGGTTGAAGGAAAATTGAAATTCAGGATAATATCCGACTGGATTGGGCTCCTATTGGCTGTCTTTCCAAGGATCTCGATCCTTGGACGAGTAATCCTGTGGAAAGATCCGCGTCGAGGCTATCGATCCCACCACGGATGAAGGGTTTAGTCACGGAATAATTAATGTGAGAGAGCAGGTACCTCCTTGCGTACACTCGTCTACTCCACTTTCTCTGCGACTACACGCTGTACGTGTTTACGGGTGGTTTACGGGAGGTGATCGAGGATCCATGGTGTCGGGAATGACGAACGAATCGACGTGATCATTGTTCGTGGCGATCATCCAAATAGCCTCGATTCGATTTCGTTTTGTAAAGTCAAATTAGAGGAGGAGGAGGAGGAAGAGGAAGAGGATCGTCAACTTTCGCGTGTCATCTTGAGGGTCTCTCAATTATAGGTCCTTAGATGATGATTCTGATTTTTTGTGAAATAGATAAATAAAGAATTTGCGAATACAAGTGACAAGATAAAACAAAATGTTCCAATTTGCAAAATAAAATAATGATTTGAAGTGGTTTCCTTAAATATTTTAATATCGTAAATTATTATTATGTGAAGCATAATTAACGCTATTTTTAAACCTGAGTAAAAATTGATTAAAAGAATTAGTAATTAGCGATAGTCTGCATCGGTATGCAATTAAAATAAAGAAATCATCTGTAAAATTTTTACTGTCACAGAAAGGCGAAGATCTCCTGCACGAAACACAGCATGCCATTATCCGCCCACAAACGCCAGAAGATCCCGAAAAAGGAAAGAATCCTAATGACCGTCCCATAGAAAAGGATCCTGCAAGACGCAGGGTGAAAATTAAGCGCGGACCACGGTAACGCGAGCATAACAAATGTGACACCGATCGTCAACAAAAGGCTGGCGCCGCTCCAAAGCGGCTTTAACACGCGTAGAAATTACCCCGGTAATTTAAACGCCTGGCCAGTCAGCCCGGCGTTAATCGCATCGTCACCCCGAAACCGAACGTCCAGCCAAGTCATTTCCGAAAAACCATCCACAAAACAGTTCCCTTTCGTTTTAAGCCGAGGCTCGACCAATCGGATCGAAGCATCGTGAATCGAAAGAGCTCGCGATAGCCAGCAGACATCAACGGAGACAGACGAATAAAGAAGGAAGGAATGAAATAAAAAAGAGCTTACGAGGGGTGGTTAGAGGTTTCGAAAAAAAAGCGCGGCTACCCTGGGTGCCAGATACCCGCGAGAGGATCGCGTCTCCGGCGAAAACTGTTCCCCCGACCGCGCGATACTCGGGACGAGACCCTGGCCCAGACAGAGAGGCACGATCAAGGCGGACACAGGGGAAGCCGAAGCGAGAGAAGGAAGGATCGAGGAGGGATAGAGAGACGGCTACGTACGCGCACGTACACTCGTAACCGCGCGTGTAACTGCACGCCGGGAGAGAAGGGAGACCGAGAGAGGCAAACACAGATGCTCACCGGTCGAACAGAGAGAGGCAGCCAGCCAACGAGCGACAAAGTCCCCTGTCACGGTACACTCGTGCACGACGGAGAAGGGTATACCTGGTTACCCCCACTACCGGGGGTGAAAACTACCCCGAGAGCGCGTGGGGTGTCCGGCCTCGGCGCCGAGGCGAACCGAGCGCGTCCGAAGTGAGCGCAGTGCCCGACACACCAGGTCCCGCACGGCACGACTAGGCGCACCGTCCGGCACAGTCCACTCAGAGATACGACCCATGCTGGACCATCGTCGCTCTGGTCCACGCCGGCAGCAGGCATCCAGCATCCGCGCGTCAGGCCGCACGAGACAGGAGGTCGTCGAACAGGACGACCGGGACACCGTTTCTCGTGGTCCTGGGAGCAACCAGTCGTTCGCGGCGGCAAGAACGAGGGACCAACGTCGTCATCGTCGTCGCGGTCGGTGTACAGTGTACACAATTGGCCGAGCGGAGATGCGTGACGGACGAGGATAGTTCGGTAGCTAAGTGTGGCGCGCGCTTTCGATTCGTCCGCGAACAGAGAGACCGATCGGAGAGGACGGTGTTGTGTTGTATGTGTGTGTGTATGTGTTACCACGGCAGCGTGTTACGACAGAGTCACAGTCGGAGTTCCAACAGCGGACAGTCGGCCGTGTCGACGACAGGACATAGTTTGTTTGCCTTATACGCAAGAGGGGAAGATCCGTGAAACGATCGACGCGCGACGGCCACCGAGTGATCGACGAAAGGGAAATATCGTTGGAAGGTGATGAGGGAAAAACTCTGATAGATATCGTCGTTGGTGCTAACTAGTTGGAATCTGGTTGCGATCGTAGGCCGGCGGCCGGTGAAAGAGGAACACAGGCTGTCGCACCTGTGCGCGCGGACCGCCTCGGTCATTTTTCCCTCTGCCCTCGTGCCGATCGCGTACACCACTTCGTCCGGTGTCGTGTCGTCGTATGTGCGCCGCGACGCCGAGTGCCGTCTCGTCTGGCTGTCGCGAACGCGCCGACCAGTACGCCAGCCGAGGAACATGAGGACGAACATTAGTTGACGAAGACGCGCGTGTCCGGCCGATTGTCAGTTTCGCGGTCCCAGTCTCGGCCAGGTGCCGATCGAGGAACGAATGATACCGGTGTTAACCAAAGGGGGTTGAGTTTTATCCGTGAAACGAGAAACGAGTAAGCCGAAAGGCAGTGAAAACAGTTGTTCGAGGTGGAAACAGGTGAAACGTCGGATGGACTCGTTTGAGAGCAACAACAGCGAGGGGCGGAAGTGAGGGGGAGGAGGGCAGAAGCGTGACGATCGTCTACCGAGCTTTCCCGGCCGAAGGAACTGTTTTCCTTCCAACGTGGTCGTCGCCTCCCCCTTTTCTTCTCGCCTCCCCTGTAAAAGAAAAAAGAAACAAAAAGTTCGCGCGAAAACTCGTCAGGAAGAGGAAAATCATTCGACAACCGCTCGCTTCCGTCCTGGACGACGTTCGAGGGAAAGATCGCGTACGTCGAGCATAGATCGTGCGACGAAACACGAGGAAGATCGAGAACGTCACCATGAGGATCAAAATGCCCGCGGTCAGGATCGCGCAAGGTGAGTGAAAATCAGCGATAAATTGGATTCATTGTTTATCGCGAATCTTACCCGTCGCTCGACCGGATCGCGGCTCGTTCCTTTACCCGCGCGTGTCATTATTTTTGGATTTTGCGCCGGGTTCGCGAACGACGCGACCTCGACTCTCGTCGAAAACTTCTCAAGGTAGAATGAAACTTCTCTTATCGGGGAAATTCATGAAAATCGCTGCGTTTCCGGGGTACATTGCGATTGGTTAAAAACACTTTCGAATCGACGACAAAGTATCTTTCGTTCGATTCTTTGTAGTCGAAATTCGAGAGGACCCTCTTTGCTCAATTTAATCTGCAAGGAAATACGCTCTGTGTCTCTTTCTATATTGTAACTAGAATAAAAACTAGCCCAAAGTATTTACCGTTTGGTAAAAAAGTGTGTTGGGAAGTGTACAAAGGTATAGTCCCTTTGATCGTCTGTTTCACGTTCCCTAAATTCTTCAAGTATTTCTTCAAAATGTATACAGATATTTGAAAAGTTCGAGGAATCGCTCGGTCGCGACGAAAGGTCATTGAGAATTCAAAAGCCGGCACCGATATACAATCGTCGACGAATCTGTTCGATTTCTATGTACACAAATCAACAAGACGAACATTCAGGTTGTCGATCGGATAGCCGTAAATCGAGTCACGCGATCCCGCGCGCTTTCGATCCGAATCGCGGTTTCACCTTCGCCCTGATTGGCGAGGATCGTGCGAGACCACCCTTAACCGAGGCCCAAAATAGGACACCCTTGAAAGCTCCTCTCGGCGCGATCAATCAATTCCGATCGATCCGCGAGATCGTCCTCGTTCTCTAATTCGTTCGACCTTCTTCTCGCCTCCTTAACTCGCAATCTGTTGAAAGCGAGGGTGGCAAAAAGTGGCGTGGTAAAAGAGGAAAAAGAGAGAAAAAAAAAATGAAAAAGAAGAATCACGGTGGCGGTCGCGTGGCGCGTAAGAATAAAAGAGACCGGGTCCGCGTGGACGTCTGGAGAAGACGCGAAAGAGCTTGGAAGAAGAAGAAGAAGAGGAAGAAGGGAGCGAACGAAAGAGAAAGGCAAGGATAGAAATGAATGAATGAATGAAAAGTTTGGAGGGCGGCGGGAAATGCGGGGTAGCAGGCCAACGTCTTCGAAGAACTCGTCGCCGGCTGAATTTTTAATTAGTCCCCGACACCGCCACCCCTACAGCGTCAGGGTTGGCAGAAAGGAGTCGGCCAAGGCGAAGGTGGAGAAAGAAGAGATCGAGGGGGTGGGGTGGACAAGGAGGGGCGGCATTGTCATGCGCGCGTTTTTCACAGACTTTTCCACCCCCGTCTGCCAGCGAGCACCCCCCTGTCGCTGTGCACCCTATCCCCGCGCGCCTCCGGCCACCGACACCCCCTCGCCACGACGGAAGGCAGCAGCAGCGACGGCGGCGGCGGCTCCGTTTTCTTAATTACAACTGCGATATTCTTTAGTTCGCGCGATGACGCCGCCGCGAAAAGATACCGGAATATTTCTGCACAACGAATTAACCCCGCGCGACCATCGAATCGACGGTTTTCTTTTAAGAATTTTCCGATCGATGGAGATCGATGAAGATCGTCGAGACGCACCCCTCCTGCCCTGTTATGGACAGATGTCTTTCGTGTACTTCCTTTGGATCGTGTGGTATCGGATAAACGGAGCTAAGGATTTTTATACTTTCGAGATGAGATTGGTCTTTGGGGTGATTTCGGTGTCTTGCAATGGTGATCGGGGAGCAACGTCAGTGTCGATGAGAGTGGTGTACGATGAGGCGAGGAGAGGAGGCTCGCGAGCTACGTACGCATGTCTGGTATGGAATTGTGAAATCACTGGACGAACGGATACGCCTCGAAAGCGACGTTTTTCAACAGACCTTGTCTCTGAACTAGATGCGTGTGATCTGGTAATGAGGAGGTGAGTCGGTCGGTTAGGATTCAGCTCCACTTTTTGACAATTTCAATAAATTCAAATAAAGTGTACAAAAGAATGAACTTTATAAAATTTAAAGACTAGATGAGATACTGGAAGATTATATGAATTTTCAAATAGATAATTACATCGACATAGATTAACCCTTGAGTGGCGAAGCCTGGGTCACTCGTGATCCAAACTTACAATGAAAATAAATATGAAATACAAAATTGAATTGAAATTGTGGTTCTCTCCATGGTCCGCCACCGGAGGGTTAATGCATTCTTAAAATTATTTTAAATATTTGAGGGTACACTGCGGTCTCCACAATCCAAAGAACAATTAAAGGTGGCCCAAGCAATACTTAATGTATCAGTTAATTAAAACTTGAAAATTAATTAAGAATGTCTCAAATTGTAACTGTATGTGTCTATTAAGTGTCGTGTAACATTTTTTTCAAAAATTGATTTTTCGGTGTGTGCCATATCTTTCTGTTTCAAATTTTCATAATTATTTAACCACTATTCATTAATTAGATATTAAAATTAAAATTGTAAAATCTTTAAATAAATTTAGTTCCAAATAATCAAGTTGTAACCTGACATTTATCCACTCGTGTTTTCCTATAATTTCAAAGTGTATATTTTTTTTTTTTCTATACAGTTGAAGATAATTCGTTTGTCTAACGGTCAGGTTTAAGGTCGACGAGGCAGGGTCCGATTCCAGGAGAAGCTTCGAAATTTCTGTTTGCAAATGCGGATTATCCTGTTCCTTGGAAACGGACGCACGACTCCTGTTTACATCGCGATCATCCGCCTTCTCGCTCGTTCTACACACGGTTTAATGAAGTAAATAGATGGATACGATCACCTGACCCGTCGAACGGCAAATACGATCGCTTTTCAATTTAAAGGCCGCGATTTCGATAGAATCATGTCCTCGTAAGTTTCAGCGTTTCGATTATCGAAACGTTGAAGGAACTTGAGTTGCTCTCGTTTTTGACGGTGACACGTAGAATTCGCTTTCGATTTTCGTCGCCTCGGAAATTGGGTTTATCTTAACGCGACGTACAGAAAAATCTTTATCCGCGGACAATTCTTCCTATCCTCTTTAAGGATGTTTATTTTGTCCTGTAGATTTGTATCGATTAACTTCTTCTTTAAGAAATTTGAATAAATTTGAGAATCATTCTAAATATCAAATTTTGACAATGAAGAATAGATTGATTTTTGTTAATTTCAGGATTCATTTTTTTATTAGAAAAATTAAATTCGATAATTCGTCGTTGAATTTATAAATTTTTCTATGAATCATTGCTTTTACTTATTTTTGCTAGATCTATTACTTCCATAATTTTGTTGTCAATATTAATTAGAATTTTGAAGATAAAGTTCCATAATTATCGACAGTCATCGAATCAAAAGAATTTCGGTCTCTTTGATATTCAGAGAAGTTTGGGGATTTCTTCCTGTAGAATCATCGTCAGGTTCGTCCCTAAATTAATTTTCTTCACGCGTCGACGATCAACGATCAAACCTAATGTGCACGATGTAACGATCTGTTATCTGAACAAGCAAATTTCCAATTAAGATACGAATCGTGTATCGAGTGTATACTACTCGAAGATGACGCTTCTGTCTACGGAACGGCAAAGCAGCTGCTGTTTGAACGGGAAACGACATTGAATCGTGTGAAACGTTAACGACAAAAGGAGAAAATAGTTTAATGAACAATTTTCTATTTAATTATTCAGTCTAGAACATAGCGAATTCAAAAACAAAAATAAACTTCATTATTTTACATTACGTTGGAAGAAAGCTACTAATGGTAATGATGTATATTTTAATTAAATAAATTTTATTTCTTTGGAAGAGCAATGTTTTGAGAAATTCAAATCAAAAAAATTAATAATATAAGCAATAATCCTTTAATTAATTTGCAAACTCTCTATCTAAAACAGTAAACTTTGCTCCTAAAAATATAAAATGAGAGACGAACCATTAATTGCATCTCCCAAGCAACGTGAAAGCACCTCAAAGACCTAGTACGCACCAAAATGAATCTCAAGCTCTATACGGTATTATTATCAGGAACACGAAGCATCAGAGGGCGAGAAAAAATGTTATCACAGCACTCGCGGCGTTTTCGCTTCGCGAAAGTAATTTTATCAGCGGTTCGAAAGCGTGACTGGTTAATTGACGCAATTACGCCCGCATAGGCAGGACACCTCGCGTCGCGTCGGGTCCTGCAAAGCTTCGGCCGCGCGAGCTTCGATATCGAGCCGAGGTACTTTCGAGGATGTTATTTAGCAAACAAAGTGAGTTTTACGCGCCCCTGTCGGCACGTGCACGGCATATGCGCGTTAAATATTGTCTTTGATGCGGCCCGACGGAAGCCCTTCTTCTCTTTCCTCTTCCAACATCGAGGAACACCTCCCGTTCGTTCCGACGACGTCATCTAGGGAACCGTGCCTTGGATCCAGGCAAAAAACTACTTTGATTTGATTTCTTAGATTAACCTTTGGGCGCGTGGCGAAACCCTTCTTCTCCCTCTCATTGTGCTCTTCACGGCTCTTCTGGCTCCCGGTTGTCCTGGTTGCGCGACCGCTATCTACTATGGAGGAGCGAGCACGTGGCCAGGTAAAGAGAAGCGTCGCGATCGTGCACCGAGGGGATCGACTTTTGATCCCAGAAGCACGCGAGCCACGCAAAAACTCTTGGTAACACGAGTCTCGCTAATGGCGATATCTTTTACGGGCCAACAGGACAAGTCTCGACCGCCATCGCGGGAATGGAGAGGTTCTTTGCCTCCCGGAAGATCTGCCACTTGAATTATTAGGTTTATGTAATAGAAATAACAGTTTTCTTGCCGGAAGCTGGTGGTATCAGTTCGGAAGAATTGACAAGCTAGTATTTAGAAAATGTTCAGTCAGATATCAGAGGTCAATTAGAAAATCGTTATAGATCACTTCAAGATCTATTAAGTATTCACTTTCGCTCAAGTGCTTGGAACACTTCATTTCTACTACAAATCAATTGTATTTTAAAAATTGTAATCGTTTCAAATATTTCACTTAAAAGTATTGGACAAAATAATGAAAACCCAGTTTTGTTTAAATTCGTGGACGTTTGCTTTGTTAATTTTTTGAAGGAATATTGTTTTATTACGAATTAATTTGTCAATTTTTTAATGTTTGAGAAACAGATCGATGAGAATACAGACAGGACAGATGGCGTCACTCACCCATTGTCCCCTGTTGCATTCACGTTAACAAAAATATTTCTCGTTAACGCGTTGAATTATTTAAAGACTTTACTGAACGTAAATACTAACGAAGCTGTCCAGAGTTAATGAATCATTTATTTGTTTTCAAGATGCAATTACGACCACGGGGCGAGATGATTCGCTATTCGTTGCGAAACGGAAAACATTGGAAATGCCAGGAGAAAGTTGCGGTATCTGAAAAGTACGCGCCATTGTTGCTGAATGACCAGCATTTTAAACAGTCCAACTGATAACTTCTGTCTCTACCTGTTGTTTCCCAACCGTGTTAATCACCGTGTACACTTTCTATTTTCATTTCTTTCTTCCTTGTTTAGTAACCCACAATTGGGATCATCTTTTTCTCGTGAAATACTTCAATAATCACGGTTCACACTCGAACCTCTACAAGTTTCCCCTTGGAATTCAATTTTTAACTCTTGCTTCAGTATCCGTCTTGTTATTTGCCTTTTGCAACTCTTAATCTACCTTGTAAATTTGTCAAACCAAGGCTGAGCCTTAGGCCGATGGTCAACAAAGTCGGTCCTCCCCTTCTTGAAAGAACACGAATGTATCAGAACTCCACTCAAATATTCCATTACAAATTTCTTAATCAAAATTTAATACTATAATAATTATTTAATAATAATCATAATTTCTACAATTTTATGATTATGTTTATATTTAACAGTATTTTATTAACGAATTATGTTTGAATTTACGTCGGTAAAATCACTAATTCTTAAATTTTAATCTAATTAGTATCTGATAAAACAGATAAAATTAGGATAAAGAATAACAGTATAAAAATTTAAGCTTGGAAATCACAAATGGGTGACAGATTCGATGTTATGAAATAATTGAAAAAAAAAGAAATTTAACTAAAAATAAAATGTTTGCATCCTAAATTATGGCGTCATTCTACACACAATCTTTTTCACTGTCGTTGTTTCGGAATAATTGTCTGATAAGATAAGAAACTTGGTACGCGTTTCACAGTGCTCGGCTATTTCTGAACCGAAGACTTAATCACACGACGATCGCGTAATTCTTCGATCGAAATACGCGGGTTCGAAGGCAATTAAATCTATTACCAGGAGGAAACGTCGACAACGAGGAGTAGAAATTAATTAGCCATCGAGACGTGGCTCTTCTTAAATCCTTGTCCCCAGAACGGACCGATGTCGATGTCGCTTCACTATCTTTCTCGGCTGTATATCGTCCGTCCAATCTGCTGTTCGGCAATTTCAGCTGAAATACGATGTCATCGGGTTCGTTTCGCGAACATCGAAGAGTTGCTTTATTGGTCTGCTTACCAGGTCCATGAAAACGGAGCTAAAACCGCGAAAACGTGTGTTGGGGATTGTAGCAACCCGTTGGATCATTGCATAATGATCTCAGTTAGGTGATTTAGATAGTTTGTGGATAGATTTGAAGTATTTTTTGGGAATATTTCTAATTTATTATAAGGTTTCGAGATTTTCTAATATTTCTTAATACTGTCTAATGTTTTTCTAATATTTTTTAAATGCTTTTATAATATTTTCTAATACTTTAATTTGAACCACCTGAATTTTGTTTAAAATATAAAATGTCCTTATACGAAATATAAATTCCTCAATTCCAAAAATATTTAGGGAGTAAAATTACTATTCCTCTTCGTTTTATAATCGAAACTCAAAACCATCGATTAGTCTGCAATGAAATTTAACTTATCTCAAAATTAATATATGCCGAGTCAAACTTAATTATCGTAACGTAAGGAACCATTTACATCCCTTTGTAATTGCAGTCTAATAATCAAATATCCGTAAACAAAATATTGTTCCAAAGCATCATCCAGCATGCAAAAGAACTTGAAATTCCCAAAGAAGAAGGGTGTAGACATCATTGGTATCACAACAGCAGAAATAGAGGGTACGAACAAGGGTGGTATAAACGCGCCTCGACTTTCAGCCAATAATGGACTTACAAGCACTCCGGAATAGGCTTTTTCAAAACCAGCCGGTTCCTGAAGAAAGCGTCAAACGCGACGTTATTTGTCCCCTTAGTACACTTCAGTAAAAAAAAAGGGAAGAAAGAAAGAAGGAAAGAGAGCGTCTAGCCTGTAAACGGAGAATGTCCGAGGCACGGTATAATGCTTGGTGCCGTAGGAAAATTTATGTTGTTTGCAGTGTCGGTTTCCAACTCCATTGTCCACTATTGTCCGAGTCCCACCTTCCAAGGTGCGAACACCCTTCGGACCGATAATCTGCTCGCATTATTATACGCTTTGTCGGTCGGTTCACTTGTCAGAGGGGGGATTCCACGACTCCTCTTTGCTACCTGACCAAGGGTCACTTCGAAGCGCCTTCATCCACTTGTCAAGGTACGTACTACCCCTCCGTGGTCCATCCTAGATGGTGTCTTCTTGTTTGGCAGGGTGCAACGAGGGTCAATCTGACCGTGTCTCTTTACGATTGAGATGAGTCCTTTTGTGATCGTTTAAGGGTCACCGTGTTTTTTTTTACTAGTTTTGAAGTAAGAGAGTGTTTATGGTGCTTTCAAGGACTAATTAACCCCTTTATTGATATTGATGCCTTTTGGGGTTCCATTGAAGATTGTCTGCATTTTGGGATGGTTTTGAACTACCGGCAGTCATTTGAAGATGATTTTGGCTACTTGTGTTAAAATTGCTAGATGATGACTTAATTAATGGCTTGCATATCTACGTACTCGTCCTGATCACCCGTTATAAGCTGTTGTTCGAGGAGAGCGCGTGCGTGTAAACCACGTGGCGCTATACACGCGGACCTAGACCCTTCTATAAATACGGTTTTCTGGAGACCAAGTTCAGGGGAACTGTGAAGAAAGTGTTTTTAGATTTTCCACTCGAATCAGAGGTTAAGATGCCGTGAATAGGTTACGGGCGCTCGTTTTATGCTAATCGAACACTATGTTGCTTGGACGACACTTTAAGTGTATCGTGTAATTAACGCATTAATTTCTACGAGAATCATTAATCACTATCAGCAATGATACATATAATATTAATTTCTATTCTTTGTAAATTGATAGAATACAAATTACATTTTTTCAAATCTTTAAAATAATTTATCAAATTAAAATAAAGAAATAATCAAAACCATTTCCCGTCAAAATGTTTCAACAGTCACCGTTTGACTTCTTACTAAAAACCTCTTTCCATGTGACGATTTGCCATGCCGGAAAAGGAAGCTGCGATTCGAAACGCAATTTTTGACCAGCTAGCAGGATATCTGCTCGAACGCGACGACCATCGAGTCGAGCGTGTAAAAAGTAACGGCCGAGAGGAAGCGTACAATGAGATAAGGTGAGAAAACGAGGGACCGTTCGGAGTCATGTCCGGCCATTGCTTTCGCGGCCTGATCCGGAAGTCAAATAAGAAGAAGAAAAACCGGCTGGGGGGCCAGTCATCGGCTTCGACCAGTGACGTCTCTCGTTTTCGCGTGCCGTCTTTCTATTGGCCGGTCACGACAAAATCGCGCAGCGGGATAGCTTTTTTTTCGCGAAAAAATCAAGCCCGTGCTTCGAACCGGAGTGGGATTGTCCCAGATAATTCATTGTGCAAGGCTGGACCAATTGCCGTGGTCGATCCGCGGGGGGCCACGCGACCGGCTTTAAGAGCGTTGGCTTGAAAAAAAAAAAAAGAAATCAGGGGTCAGGTTTTTTATACGAACCGCGTCAAGGTGGGCTACGGAGCCCGTTGTCGTAATATGTAAATGGTCCTTTATGAAGGAGGATAATTTGAATTGCCTGGAAATTCATTTGCATTGAGTCTTTATGAATTGATGCATTAAAATCCGTGAAAGGTGGATGAACAAAAATAAGTTAATTTCTTCTATTAATTAAATTTCATTACAAATGAATAAAAATAGGATATTCGCAAATTAATTCGGTGCCTACAGTATTACTTTCTTAATTACTATTTTAAATTTGAATATTTTCCGGCGCTTTTTTGAAAAGTGGCACGAGAATATGACAATAACGATTACTTTAATAATTGAAGTTACCATGACTTTTTAAAAAGAAATTTTCAATGGAGAAAAAAGGAAAATTTTCTTTTATTTATAATTTAAAATAAGAAACTTGAAATCTGTCATTTAGATCCCTTTGGAAATTCTAATATTAACATTCAAATTTTTATTTCAATGAAAAATAATTAAATTTAGAAAGCTTTTTATTTTATTTCAAACATGATTCCATCCATCAATAACGGAATGTTCGTCGCGGTTGGTACCCTTTCAAAGATGTCATTCACAAACAATTCTGTTTACACAGACGGAGGATCGTTTGGTTGAACAGCAGGAACCGTCGCGTCGTCGCGGAGTTCTCGTAACGTTTTCGGTAACTCGAGTTCTCGCTACGAATTCGGGAACAACGAGCTGAACGAAAACGAAGCCCGCGGTGGCCGGGCGTTAATTCTCTGGTCCGCGAAAATTCGTACGATCGTTAATTATTTCGCGTGACACGCTTCGGCACTTGGCGTGTTCGCGCGTTGTCAAAAGTTTACATTCGGATGTTTTGCGGCGAGCAAGCAGCGAGTTTCGCGGGGAGGACGCTCTGAATAATGTAACAACGAAACTGCCGACCCCTCTCCACTTTCCTCTCTTTACCACGAAACTTTCTAATTAACCAACGCTGTCCATGCCTGCGCCAGAGGAATGGAGACAGGGAAGGAGAACGGTCCTGGGTACCGGACAATACAAAGACTCTTCTGCCATTGTACGTGAAGCTCGATTAAATATAAACGAGAATTTTTGGATAATCACAAAATGTACACCTTTAAATATTACAAATTCTAATCTATACCTTGGCATTTATGAAAAAAATTACTTACTGAAAGTCTTGGTACACCTCGTAAGAAGGCCATTTTGATTAACCCTCGGAAAATGGAAAATTTGCCCTTAACTTTGTCGTCATTTTACGTGGGTTTGAATGTAATAAAAATGCGATAAAAATATTCGCATTTTAGGTGAAAAGAAAAACAGCTGACGTTTGCGTGAAATTTTCCAACTGCACCCTTCGACTCATTACCCGAACAACTTTCTGGTGGAAACTCGATTTGATGTTAAAAATGGAACACAAAGAGAACTGCAACGTTATTTTGTGCAAAGATTGCAAAAATACAAATATTCCAAGAGTTATCGCCGCTTTTACAGTATTTCATTCCCTTTTCTTGTGAATAATCATGCAAGCACAGCACTACCTCGGCTGAACTCATTAAAAAATTGCAAATTCACAGTTTTATACCTAATATACTCCAACTAATAGAAAGATAAAAAAAGTCTATTGAAATTTGAAAGAAAATGCTAATGTAATGACATATAAAAATCCAAAGAAGTAGTAATTTATTTATAAAAATTTCTAAATTTTCAATAAGTAATAATATTAGATAACAGAAAGATATTGAAAGATATTAATAATACTGGAAGTTTAAATATGAAAGTTAATTATCACCTCCTCCAAATACCTCCAGAATTTCAATATCTACGTTTTACAATATATATCCACTTCCACTATAACAATAATCATATTAAATAACATAGAGAATATATATTTTTGAAATATCTAAAAATATTCATTTCAAGTCTAACGCTAGGGGTGTCCCCGTACCCCACTTATGAAACAGCCATGTGGAAATCTAAACGTCGTAGATTCTCGGAAAGTTGAAAACTCGCTGGAAAAGGGCAGGACCGTGACAGGATGTCAGGATGAATTTGGAATCCGCGATCACCGGAATATACTCATCGATGCGGACATCATATGTATAGTTGGGCTGTGTGTGTGTGTGCTTAAGAGCCAGCTGGACCGCGGCAGCTAACTGTGCCCACATGATTTATTTTGATTGAAAAAATCAGGAAAGGGGTTTTCCTTGAAAGAAGCAGCCCGATTGAAAAGGGGACGGTACAGGTCAGCTCTCTAGGACCTGTTTGGCCGTGCTCAATGGACAATGTCCTGCTGCCGGTACACAAAGGACCCCCGGGACTAGAGATCCTCCCACGATACGCATGTGGAGCGACGATACAGAGAAGGATCTAACCCGGTGAGTGGGAAACCGGCGGGAAAGAGAAAGACGAAGGAACGTGTACCCATTCACGGCCCGTGAGAACCAGATTTCATATTTCTCATAACCGCCTGGCCGACCGCGGAACGGATGGAACGCACTTTTCTAGACAAGAAAACAGCCAGCACAGTGGTCTGGCCAAATTGTCTGACCGAGTCAAAGATTTTCGAAATGGTTCGTTCAGAATTTTCTCTTTCGTTGTGGTCACTACGATCGGGACCTTGTTGATCCCGCGATCCATTCTTAACCATGGGAACCCTTCTTTTTTCGCGCCTATCTGATCGCGCCTCGAAGAGGTCGCGGGAGGAAAAGTGGTTCCGTGACACGTGAGAAAACGACAAGTTTCCGGATGTGCTTTCGAGGTTTTCGGTCGAGATACTTCCAGATTACGAAGGACAATGAAACTGTTGGCGATTAGGCTGACTATGGTAGCCTCGTACGTGGACTCAGATTCAATTAAAGGTTTAGAGTCTACCTGCGGTTTGAAAGTGTGATTGTTCTCGAATGAACGCCAAGTGTACCTTTTCCCTATTGTTAAGGACGATTATGGTAGATTTTTGAAAATTCGAAGTATCAAAGGAACAATTTTGTGATAGGGGTGTTCAAGATTTATTAGATGATACGTTCTATTCTTGAAGACCAAAACTATTTCTAATTATGTTCCAAGGTTGCTGAAGGAAAAAATATTATTTTTTTATTATTAGCAATAAAGATAATTGATATTTAAGAATTTAAAAAATTAGAATTGCTTCAAGCTTAATAAATGTTTCAGATTTCTTCTAAATACAATTCTATCTTTTTTATTTTGCTGAAATATGATTCTTTATTAAAATATGAAATGGTTTCATCCCTTAAATCTTAAAAATGTCAATAAATATAAAACCTCTTCAGAATTATTACAAATCGAGCACCACTCGTCATACTGTTAAAACATTCTTCACCCTCCCAAACTTGTGCATCTCAAATTGCTCAGAGAACCATTTCTATTCCTTCGATTTCCTTTTCCCGACATTTAGCCTGCGCCACACAGCAATGACCTCGATTCCATTCGAAAACAAGTACCCGTTAGGTCTGCTCCCGTTCCCGACGCTTCGGAGGACCCCGAACACCGCGTCCTTCAAAAGAAAAAAGCGATCAAAGATAGGAAAAGGTGAAAAGCTTTCATGAAACAGGAGGTCCTTACAACGACCGAGATCCTTGCACAACGATCCACGGAACAGGCCCAATTTTTTCTCGATCCGAAGCGCGTTTTTTCCACGTACGAAAGGGTCCTTACCAAAAAAAAAAAATCAGGGAGAGAGAAAGAAACGAAGCGCCATTTTGGCTTCTTTGTAGGGCGAATTCGTGCTGGCGAGGCGAACTAGTTTGGGGGTTAAAAACTGCTCACCCCGGTGGAGGAAAGTCGAAGGGACGAAGGGGTTTCCGGGGTCCGAGCAGAGAAAGCCGAGAGAAAGAGGAAGGATAAAAAAAAAGTGGGGGTTTCGTATAAAAATTGCCCCCACCATACGAAGGACGCGCCGGTAGGTCCTTTCTATTCCTTTGATATATCCTGTCGGGGCCCTTGGCCGGCCCTATACGGGACCCCATGCTCCAGTCAGCATCCGAGCATGGTAGAAACCAGATCTCCGCCCTGCTGATCGAGATTTACCCGTCGTTTCCTCGGCCAATAATTAACAAAAATCGAACGATGCGATCGTCGATCTTCGATCGTGTTGTTCGCGTGTCGTGTACGCGTTTGAAATTACGATGGTGACTAAGGACACGGTGCACCATGGAAACTGTCGGTTCACGGGCACGCGTAATGGCGCACAAAGGTAAACAACGGTCGCGAGGGAAACGAAACGTGATGATTCATTTTTGAGAATTTTTCATTTCTGGTGGACGTTGGATGTTGGACAGTGTATGTTCGTTTGCAAGATTATTTACTGTCGTGGTGTGAAACGTTTAAGAAGCGAAGAAAATTCTTGGGTGATTCTGGAAGATATATCAAGACCGAATAATGTGTATCCATGGTAATGTTTTTAATGACTTCAGATGTGAAAGGAACAAAAGAACGTTGATGAATGCATGTTTAGAAATTAATCATTAGAAATTTAAATCTAATTGTAAGTTGGTAGTAATTTTCGCATAAAAAATGCAAAAAAAAAGTGCTGATCAATTGGATGATAAAAGTTTATAATTATAAAATATTATCGCACAATTTGTGTTGATGAAGATAGAAATAATATTTATGTAATTGGAATGCAGAATATTATCATTAACCTTGTTTCAGTCTTTTACTTCTCGACTATTGAAGTATAAGAAAATTCATTCAACTATAATTAAAGAAGTATTATATGTATATGGAATACATTTATGCTCAATTTTCACTTACTATCTAAATATGAATCTCAAAATTAATCATAATAATAATTCAAGTCTTTCAAAACTTCCTACAATCTCAATTAACCCTTTGCTTTATCAACAAACATAATCATGACCTAGAAACCAAGCATTTCTCAAAATTTCACTGTTTTTATAAAGCAGTAATAATAGGAATAATATTATTATTCCTACATACAAAACCCGTTCGTATATTAAAAATTGTACACCTAACTTTAATCACACACTATTGTATCGGGTCACAATTGATCCACGCTGCTCTATTTGATGTTCCATGGAGGAAAGCCTAAGTGTGATACACATTTTACGTCTCAACGTCAAACAACGCGAAATACTGTTAGATTCGTCAATGATTTTTTGAACGAGCCCGCAGAAACCGTCTACCATTTCCAAATCAAGACGCTTTTCACTTTTTGCGGACGTCGCGTCGGTTCGACGTCGACATCATCGACGGCACTCTATTATCGGCAATATCGCGGATCCTTGCATCCCGGTGCGGTTCGATATTCCCGCGACGTGTGCCAGGAATCTATCCGTTTCTTGATCCGTCTCTCCTATATATTTCGAGCACCACGTACGCAGCCTCGGTCGTCGAAGGAAATTGCTGCGACCCAATACTAATGGATAATGGAATTATTGGTTACGGTCGGAACTCGCCCTGGGGATGATCGTAATTCAATTGCTTCGATGTGTCCTCTGGACGTTTTGACAGGACGGATGTCCTAACAAGGAAACCGCCTCGGGATATCTTCGCGTTTATCTGTGTTCGTACGCGTTTGTATCGCGCCACAGTTTCTACGTGTTACCGGGAAAAATGTACCGCCTCGTGTTCCGCAATTGTACCAGGATGCTGAGAAACAATTTCTCAGGAATAGAATATGGAACCGAAGACAATTAAGTTTCACGCTTGTATTCGAATTCGGTAGAATTGACGTTCGTTTTTAGTTCCTTGGAAACTGATTTTTTATTTTTCGTATTGATGTATAATGTAATGTCGAAATTGGTATAGAAAAATTAATTTATTTGAGCAGATTAAATATATATCAATCTGATTAGAGACCCTTGTAATATTCTATTTACTAAAATTCAACTCTCAACTTGTATTTCGTATTATTCTCTTTTTCTAAATTCTACTCTTGTACATTACAAGAGTTTCAAATTCTTGAAATAGAGTTATTAGGAATTTAATTAAGAATAGGAGATTATATTATTAATATATCATAATTATGCCCTAAACCTTGCAGTAATTATTTCAATACACTTTCAGCCTTATTACCCCATAACAAAGAAAAATAATAGGTAGTGATTTCTTAATCTACAGGCATTTCCACGAAGAAAGGTTCTTAATTTCCTTGTTTTCGATTTGATCCTTCGGCCACTTATCCAGCCTGAACACAGAGAAAGCGAGAAAGTGGCCACAAGTGGGAGTATCAAGTATATAGAGAGGAGTATAGCCGAGAAAAGATAACATAAAAATACAATATTGCCCCGCGAATGTAAGTTGGATTGCTTACAAATTGGCCCATACATCTGTAATGCCTCGATCACCGTACCGCGTGGCTCCCTTATTGCGAGAGACTTGGTAATTTCCATCTACGAGTGGAAGGGCAGATACGCGTATGGGAATCACTGCAGGAAACGTCCTGAGCTTATTAGTCCTTCACATTAATTTCCTTTCGTCTACTCTTCAAGAAAGATGAAACGTCCAAGACAGAGAATCGCGACGATTACTCATGGACAGAGCCGATATTAAATCCTCGATCATTTCTTTTCTTGATATCTTGAATTTTTCAGTCTCCGAATTTCAATAAAATTTCTTTCTCAAATGTAGAGTAATATCTGTATCTAATTTAATAAATTAATCTGGGAGTACTTCGTTCTGATACAGTAGATGCTTTATCGAACGCTTACTGTACCCCTCCTGGCGCAATATTGTAACAAACTAAAACGGAACGTGCCAGGATGGAGGTAAATGAATAAATAGTCGACGACACTCGGTCAGGATCTCCTTTCGACCGGTTTGCGGACAGGTTACAAGAGCAGTTCCCTCGATAGACACACACGTGTATATATAGGTGTGCTTACGTAGCAAGGGAGATACACGAAGTGACGAAGAGACACGTGTCAGTCGGTCCTCCTTCGCTCACCTTCAGCACGGGTCTACCTAGGCCGCCACGCCGTAGGGGTAGTTTGTACCCGTCGCAGCTCCCGAGTTTCGGTCCAACATCTGCCCCCGAAAAAACAAAAGCCCATTGTCGTTAACGACCGGTCGCGCGTCTCTTGTTTCTAAGCGACCGCTTTTCAATCGTAGGCGAATATAACGGACCCGAGAGGTCCATTCAGGCCCGGCTCTGTCTCGTTCTTTATCCGTCCACGCTTGATCCTCGTTCTCTTCCCTTCTCGTTTCTTTCGAACTTCGTCTCGCTGAGCTTTTGCGACCATCCTCAGCTCCTAACTGTATTATTATACTGTTTTTATTTACAACCTCTATTCTTTTTCTCTTATTCTGATGCATATAGCGAGGTCCAAACGTTGTTTTTGTGGTTCTACCTTGATTTATTAGAGAAATTTTTATTTTATTACTCTTTATCCTTCGCTCTAAATTCGAAATTCAAATATTCTTAACCCTATGTACTTAAAGTTCAAATATTTTGAACTCTAAATACTAAAAACTCAAATACTCTAAACTTTAAATACTCCGAAATGAAATGCTATCAACTCCAAGAACTCAAAACTCAAATATTCTGAACTCTAAATTCTCAAAACTTAAATACTCTAAGCTCTAAATAAATTAATAATTTAAAATTCATCATTTCCAAGAGCTTGGTCATTCTAGTATTAAGGAGCACTTTTCAAATACAATTACTATGAACCTCTGAAGATTCATCAATGGACCCATTCGTTCTGACGTGATTTTTTATGGCTGATGTCGATCTGTCAGCGCAGATTAAAATCTGGCAAATGTTCCGTTTCCTGTTCACCTCAGATAGTGGTCCTTCCGGCGACAGAGAAACTTGAATCGTGAAAAAGTTTTGTTCGAAGGATGGCGACAATGTTGTATGGTACTTCTAGGACGATGCTTATCTTGGCGCAAAGAAATAAAATCGTTTCTGAATGGAAACTACTTGAAACTCTTTTTCTGTTACTTACAATAATTGACGATACAAAAGAATTTACGGACGGGCTTTGAAGGATTGATTTATTTTTTATTCTGAATTCAAATTTGCAATTTATGAACAAGTAATTTTCTACCCTTTTAACGTTACTTTTTTCTAATACAAATCATTTCGTATTAGAAAAAGGCTATTTTATGTTATTTACAAAAATTATTCCGTTTTTTGTAAATATAATAAGAAATGAATAGAGACGAATCAGGTGCTATTCTAATAACGACCACAATACACCATGGTACATACGGTCATCAAAATTGGAGCTTGCGCGCTGGCCAGTGGTCAACCAGAGCTCCGCCCCGAAAGAATCGAACGGTGTCCGCGCATCCATGAAAACATGGAAAAAGAAGAACAAGAACAGCCACAGGCTGAGACCGCTACCTCTAACAGAGTTAGGAAACAAAATAGTCGAGGCAAAAGGAAAAGAAAATGATAGACTTCGCAAAGTTACTTCCATTAGACAAATGGAACAAAATGGCAATGATTTAAAGGGTTCCTTTATAATACTATGACTTACGATTATCACTTCTATTATTGCTGTTTTTGTTATCAGGAGGATAATAATAATAATTATCTCCAATAATTAAAAAAAAGGGAAATGGACATTTTGAACAGAATTATACAAAATAATTATTAATAATTCAATCTGAATCATTGATAATCCGAATGAAATTAGCTTTTGTCTAAATTTTTGTAAGTATTCTGGAATTTTATTAGATTTTACTAACATAAATAAATAGTCTTGGACATAAACGATCCAGCCTCCCTATGGTGTGTAATAATATTATAATATAGAAAATAACTGAAGATCTTCCACAAGCTATATTTTCACATACATTTTTCTACTAAATAAAGCACAACCTACGGAGGGAAGAAACATCGAAAACAATAGGCGAAACAATATCCAGACGATTTTCTCGTTTTTACGCTTCACCATCCCCATGTATATGGCTACTCGACTCTTCAAGGGAGGATAAATCGATGTATGAAACTCCTGCCAATCTCTATGTTAATGGAAAGGATAAGCAGAGGGCAAGAGGAGAAGGCGAGGAATTCTGTCAGCAGGTCTGCTAGAGGACACTTAAAAGTGAATTGTTACGTCTGCGGCTGACCCCGGGACCTTAGACCCTCGAACGACGGTGAATTATAAGAGTCGAGTAGAAGGAAATTAGATCTCTATATCAGACGTACGTTTTCCTCGGGCTAACCAAATTTCCACCCCTCCTACTCTGCCTCTGTCCCATCCCTTCGGCAAAAGCGAACCACTGAGAGCTCAGAATTCACGATGGCCAACGACGTATTTGCGTGAACGCGATTTAATTATGAAACGCGATTAGCATCGTGCTAGGAGGTAATTGCGATTGGAATTATGTTGGATACATCGCGTTTGCGGAAACGTTTAAGACGCCTTTGAATTATTGGTGCTCCTTTTGGGAGAAAGAAATTTATTATGATAATATTAGACGGATTTGAGATAATTTGATATTGCTGTTTATTTATAAAGCGATTAGTTTGACATTCTAAGGAAATTCTAATCGTTAGTTTAAAATTTTAATTTTCAATTCGTGTAATAATAATGTTATTCGATAAATTTTTTTACCAAAACTACAAACAAAAAATTAGAAGTGATAAACAGACAAGAATTTGATTATTAAAATCCTAATTGAAGATTATTTTGAGTATCCTGGCTATAAGTTTTCTTTTTAAAATGAGAATGTCTTTATTGAGGCTAAAATGCGAAAGCACTTTAAAAGCAGTTTTCATGAACAAAAAGGAAAGCTGAGAAGATCCAAGTGGTGACGATAAAATGTGGTAGTATAGTGAAATTTTTTGGGTGGGCTAACAAGACCCAGGTTTGAAAGAACTTGAAGTGTCATTTAGCCTGGAGTATCTACTGCTTTGGAATATTCTTAAGGGGTCTGTTTAGTATCATAGGAACACGTGGGTGGCAAAATGCTAAAACTGGCCATTTAATGAATTACACAACAAAAGAAAAACTTCTTATAAGGCAGATATATTAAATATGTTATATTTCTTTTATAAAGCAAAATGTAAGGAAACGTTTTATGTACCTCTTACTATATTAAAGTGAAATGTGCGAACGTTTTTATTTTTTGTTTTTTAATAAAACGTGTAATTTATTAAAAATTTGAAATATCCAAGAAATTATTAAGTTTCTTAATATTGTACAGCAACAAATTTTACGTTGAATGTCCCAAATAGCAATCTATTCCATTTAAATTCCATTTAAAAATGAATTCCATCTTCTTTACAAAAGAAATATTAAAATTGAAACAGAATTAGAACCACCCTATACCATTTAAGATGTAACCCCATCTAGTCGCATGGTTTACCTTAAACATATTTTATAATAATATTTCAAATCTCAAATATAATTATCATAATGTAATTGGGTGTTTCAATATTATTTTTCCCGCCATATTTCCAAGGTGAAATATATAATTTATCGAAAAATCAACTTTCTGGTTGCAGCGGAAACCTCGCAAGGCACCACATCACCAGACACCGTCCAATGCGGGGGTTGCAGGGTGTCCTACCCCCTTGGCGAGATCGTACGGTTCATCGAGCATAAGGTCAACCACTGTCGAAGTACTCTTCAGGGTTGCCACAGTCCACCGGCAACAGCGGCACCGGAAGATTCTGACCCAGAAGACGCGCTCGCTTTGAAGACCGTCGATCAGGACTCGAAGCTGAACTCGGTGCCCAGCATCTCGGCGCCCATCAACAAGAGGGGCGGAGGCAGGTTAGAAAGCCCTCCGACGCCTCAGGGATCGGGACCGGATACCGGAAGCCCGATCGAGCTAAAGGCTAGCGCCAGCTCGACACCTAAGCGACGAACCGAACCTTCCGACGAGGATAAAGAAGATCTTCCGAAGAAGCCAAAGACCGAGTCTGTCGATGCTGACACGAATACTGTCAATTCTGGTGAGTCGATTTTTTATGATTTATTGGTTCAGGTGTCCATCTCTTGTCGCGAATTGAATTTAAATGATAATTATAGAATGGAAAAGGTTTTAAATGAATATTGTGATTATTTTATAATCAAATTGAATAATTAGGGATAATTGATATTGGTAATATTTTACAGCTAAATTGGAAAATTAGATAATATTTCATAAATTAATTGAAGCAGTTATTAATATTTGATACTGTGTAATATTTTATACTCAAATTAAACATATATCTAATCATAGCTCATACTAATTAATATAATTAACTCCTTTTTCATTGAATTGAGAAATGATCTTCTCATTAAAATTTGAATGTTCCAATGCACCCAAAAAAATATTCATATCCAAAATTAATTTCACGTAATCAAAATTTTGTTGTTACGATTTTTATTTTCTTCCTTTGAGTATCGTACAATGGAAAATTGTTTGTCGCGAAGTGGCTTAGATTATTTCAAGCTGATACGAAAATCGAGCTGACATTGGTTGGTAATATTGAACGAACGAAAAGCCGATGCACGTGTTACCAAAGAGGCCTCGCGATGTTTTGACATATTCAGCTATGAGTTCTACGTTGGGTCTTCCGAGTCAAGGTAATCTCTATAAATAAAGCACATGTGTTCCGGCAACAAATGCTCACCGCAACTTTCCCGTTCTGTATGGGTTTCTAATCACTATCTTCGAACTTTAAGAAACCATGAAATCCTCTAATTTTATTTATATTTAATTCTACGAAAAAAAAATAAACCAAAGAAAGAATCTCCATTTATTTATCAAAAATATTTTTAATTATAATCGATGGGCCTAATTAACACCCTACAAATTAGATCTAAATGCTCAAATAACTTAAAAAAATATTATTTTTAACAGTATCATTATTGTAAATAGAAAGCTTGATATTTGAAAATTAATCATCTTTGCTCT
Source organism: Osmia lignaria lignaria (assembly GCF_051020975.1). Lineage (NCBI taxonomy): Eukaryota > Metazoa > Arthropoda > Insecta > Hymenoptera > Megachilidae > Osmia > Osmia lignaria. The sequence continues at coordinate 7,091,948 of NC_135033.1, read as the reverse complement.
CAATAATTAAATTTAAGTGCCAAATAATAATTTCAAGATTTTTGAAGCAAAATTATACGAAAATTCATTTCTAAACTTCGAGTGAAAATTTGGCCTCAACCGTCGAACATCATCTGCGTTGAAAATTCGGGTTTCGGATTCGAGGGGGTGAGGAAAAAAGAAAGAAAGAAATAGAAAAAAGGGAGTTTTAAAATACAGTTACAGGCTGCCATGTGATGTCGATCGTGGTTCAACGAGCACGAACAATACCGCGGTAGATTCGATTTTTGAATTTAAAGAGTCTGTTCGGGGATTGGGGTGAACCTGCCCCCATAGCTCCCACCCCACGCGACCCCCTTATTTTGATCGTAGGCCACATTGTCGCATGTCGAACGGCCTAACGTACGAGTATCCTCGTTGCTTCGTTCTGGTGTACAATAAAACATCCATTAATTTTATTTTTATACCTTTCTCTTATAATTTATCATTTCTGAGGGGAGAAATTTTGTTTAAAAATTCTTTTTTATTTCGCTTAGAATATTTAAGTAATTTTACACTCACTTGGTCGACGAATCGACACCAGAATTGTGGTTTGTTCCGATTAACGTCAAAGAAACGGCGACGGCCTCAAACGAAATTCATGCGGCTCGACACCCCTGATGAATTGAAAACACAGCCTTTGAGATTCTTAACTCAGTGCTTACCTGCGACCGCCTACTTTGCATCGCAGAGAAAAAGAGACAGAGGTGGAGGAGGTGTAACTAAGAAATCATATTCAATGAGAATCACTGGACACTCCTCTGTTTTCTTTCTTACAATCAGCATTGTTCTAACTTTTGTAAATGTTATCCTTGCTGAGACTATACGTTGTTACTTAACACGTCGCATACTGAAAGCCTATTAATACAATCTCTTATAGACTGAAGAGCAATTAATTCAAGCAATAAAAATTTGTTGTACCTACTATAATATATAAAAAAAAATTAAAGATACAAGTTACTCTTTCTAATTCTTAATAATTTTCAAGTTGTTAGAAGGGAATAAAATAGTTTAATAATCATTTAGATCATCTTGATTCACGATGGAAAAATAAAAAATTTTAATTAAAGGCCTAATGAGCCCCCACTAACACCTAATGTCAGAGGTTGGAAAATAAAAAAATAAAAAGGAAAATTGTTTTTTAACAAATTTTACAGCATCATTCACGTATAATGAGAGGTTGGTAGGAAACGTGTTAACATCCCATTTCGAGGTCGCGTTTAGAGACTTTCCATCAGCGAAGGGTTGGTCCGCGTCGAAACCGCATTTCACAGAAACCGGTGATTAATGCAAACGATCATAATTATGTAACAGCTTGTTGATACCGACGCACCGGTGTCTCTTTAAAATTTCATCACGGTCCGTGAAGCTCGTGGCGGCCCCCTTTCTGGTGGCTGTATCGCGAGAGTTAACCCCATCCGGGACAGAAGCCCGTTTCTCTTGCTCATCCCCCGAACTGGTTCGCGTCAGGCTCGTTCCACGGATAAGCCCCTTTCGTCGCCGTTTTTGTCCTGCTTTTTTGTCATCGACCGGCCACGTCCAAAAGCCCAATTAGAATCGTCCTATTGTCTGGCCACGTGGTACGCACGAGCCTCTCTGCCTACGGACACGCACACGCAGGCACGCGTGAATTCGTTCACCGGTCTGTACACGACACGGTGTATCTGCTCTGATTTCGTCGCGTGTGTCCAGGTAAGGATCGGAGACGATCGACACGCATCGTGTAGCAGAGCAGCCCTCGTGGCGATCTTTATCCGCCTTTTTAGTGGCTTTCCTGTCTGGTCGCGATTTAAATTGCCGTAAGCGTATCTTAGGGAGGAACGTTTAAGTGGACCAAATAGGATCCATTTGAAATTAGGCATGGACAATGCTTCGTTATCGAAAATATTTTAATTTTATACCCTTTTCGTAATTTTTGTAATTTGACAAAAAGATTTATTATCAAATATATTTAAATTTCATTTTTAAACCTAGAAATGATTTTTTATTGACACCCTTAACAATGGCAATAGATAATATGGAATCCAGGAATTTTGTAATTTTTCTAATTTAACTGGAAATAGAAATAATTCTTTACTAGCAAGGATAAGAGAAAAATATCCCTCGTGAAACTGACGTCACCATGCACGTCAAAAGAGAAGGGGGTCGAAGAAAAGGAAGCGGAGACAAGAAGCGATAATCCGTCGAAATTGACACCGGTGTTCCCGGTGGGATGCAGATTTGATCTATCTGTCACGTTTGTCTGGAATATTAATTCTCGTTCGTGGCCGAGCTTTTTCCTCGCCTTTTCTCTATGCTTCCACCGCGACCCTTCCGAACGTTTCTTCTCTCTTTCTTTCTTTATCTTGCACCCTCGACCGGTCTCGTCCTACTGGACCGCCTGAGGCGCAGCGAGAATTGCTTGCGAATTGGTTGTATCTCAGGGTTTCGAGGTCCTGCAGCCCTTCCGTTCTCTTCTTCCCTGTTTCCTTTCCCTCTTCTTGGTCCGCGGAAGGAAGTCAACGAGCACCACATAAAAGTGATACACTGGAGAGACAGACGGTGCCAATACAGGAAGAAGAGTTGGAAGGATTTTTCACCAACGCCATCGCGTTGTTTCCCTTTGACATTTTTCACGAATTTATCGTTCCATGCGATGAGTTTATTTTAGGTTGTTTATTCAATCATAATTTTCTTTGAAATTAGAGAAATTTTATCCTTGTGTTTTTATTCAAAGTTTCTAAGTAATCTGAAATTTCTTATTAAATTTTTGTAAGGGAATAATAATTTTGTAAAGAAACTTTCTAACTTTTTCTATAGTTTGAAATTAAAGTATCATTATTTAAAGTTGAAGTAGAATTATTTTTTAATAAACATCTTCATTCTCTTTGAAAACAATTGTTGAACATTAATGTTTTATAAAATTTAAAGCGACATAGCTGATGGCCACTATGTGGCAAAGTAGAAGTCCATTTTTCACCGTTTACACACTTCCTTACTTTTTCATTTTACTTTTCTTTCTTTCTTCTCTTTGCAAGCCAAATATTTTCAAAACTTCCTCTTTTCTCTTCATTTGTCTTCTTGTTCGTTCAAGAAGTTCGAAGAAAAGACAATTAAAGTGTCACTCACAAAGGTTAGAAGTAAACGACGTTTCAATATACCAATGCGAGAAACGTTTGCTAACTGCCAAGATAAACGAGCTTCTTCTTTGTTATTTGGTTCTGAACGAAGCTGGTTCTTGAACCGAACTGTTCAAGTCGAGCAAGCAATGTGTAATGACACACGAAACAGATTAGCGTTAAATTAGCAATATTTTTATCAAATGCAACGCTTTACTGCTACAAAGAAATGAACATTGCGAATATCTGGAGTTTCCTTTTCTTCGTTTATTCGAGAGACCAGAATTAATGGACAGCGGGGTCCATCCTTGACGTTTGCGGTTGGACCAAGGAACAGGAGACATAAAAATTCTTAGAGGATGCTCTGACCAGTCGTACTGCAATTTTGTAGTGACCACAAAGCAGTTAAATATACATTAATTCTTTAAAATACGATGGAATTTTTGCATATATTATAGTAAATTTAACTCCTGCTTTTTATTGAGTGGTTTGTTGTCAAATCTAATCAAAAGTTCTATTACATTTTATAAAACAGAAAATTATGAAAAAAAATTCAAGAAAATTGAAGTCATGATACTTTCAACTTTTCATGAGTAAAGGGTCGTTTATGCCCGAGGCAAATTTCAACTTTTTCGAATATTTATTTTTCTAGTAAAATTATAAGAAGGGATAACTATGAAAATGTAAAACACAATTCATACACGTTTCGCCTTTCTACATAATGATTCTACTATAATCTAATCTAATAAGCTAATCCATTTTTCTAATTTTAAGCTCCAAATTACAATAAAGGAGTGGGAAATAATGAATAAAAATGAGATTATTGTCCGAATTCTGGTATAATGGTTCCAAATCGGCGTTTCTTTCGAATAGTGTATAATCTGGCCGACGATCCTGATTAAAATCGCCCACAATCTATCTACCTGGGTAGGATCCCGTGCACGTTGCCCCTTTTAAGTGCAACCCTTGTACGTAGGACAAAGTGCATACGCCGCATACGTTGGCTAATCGATATTTTAATATTGTCACACGCCATTCTGGATTAAAGGCCTTTGTGTGTGTCGTGACGTCACGGATGGCAGATGTGCTCTGCAGTTTGAAAAGCTGAAAGATTTCCTCCACGAAACACTATACACGTGTTTTAATAAACTTTCATTTGCCTTCAGCAAAAACATGACGTGTTCATTGATCACTCTGGTCAGCCATTGTCTTTTCATAATTAACAAACAATAGAAATTGGTATAATTGGGTAGTGGAGGGATGCTGGTTGTTATTGATAAGGGGTTGAAGTAAAAAATTTGGGGAATATTTTTTAATATTCTCTATTTATCATTTTATTTAGCTTAGAAGCTTTAAATATTCAAATTTCTGTACTTAGATCATGTTTGTAGCGATTTTAGCATATTTTCTTTGAAAAATAGTTCTTAATTCTGGTCTATCGTTCTAACTTGTAGTCATGGCAGTTTTAATTATTAATTATATTATTTTTTAATTAGTATTCTTAAAAATGGAGCTAAGTTCATAAATTTCTTGTTACCAATTTTCTATATTTTGTATTTCATAAAAGTGGTTAGTTATCTTCTGACAAATTTTAACCCTTTCAATTATTTCTACCAAAATATGACCATGTTCCAGAGAATTTATCATTTTTATTTTTCAAAGTTTCACAAAGTATCTGCATAATGCGTACTAGGGAGACTAGATTCGTAAAATTATTTTGCGGAAACTATCCCCGCCTTCTTGGACGAGGGGTAGCTAAGTTTCGTGTGAAATCTTCCGTGAAAGGGTTGAAAGGAAGTATTCGTAGGATGACCAGGGCTTGTCTCGTCGTTAAACAATGGCATTCCGAACGATTTGCCCGTAAACGTCGCGTGGGCCAATTTGTCGAGCAATTTCTGAGGAAAATCGTTCGGTCACTATCGCGAACCAACGACCAAGATTTCGTGCACGACCATATTGTTCGTTTGATCCCATGATACCTACAGAATGTAACTTTTCGCCATGGATAAAGTAAAATTTATCTCCTGACATGTAAGATACATTTATCTTTAATTTAAAATAAATTGTTTCTCAAATTATTCGAACAATTACAATTTAACTGAGTAAACATTAATTTCATTACAGAGAATACGGAAGTTTAATGATATGAAATATTTTAGTGAAATTTTCTGACATGTTTTGCTTCATTCAGATAGGTGCATTGACGAAAGCACAGTTTTAGCTCGTATGTAAATGAAAATCGATAATGATTTTATGATTGATTTAATAAACACGATTATTATTATTAACTTATTGACAATTCTTCGATGGCTTTAATCGTTTGAGGATTTAGGATATAAAATGTACAATATTTCAGCCTGTCTTGATTTTATCCAATTCCAAAGTTGAAAATCTGCTATCATCTTCCTCTGCAATTATTCTTCTTATCAAGTCAATTTTTTCTTTCTCCACGTAGTAGTAGCTTTGATTCTTTGAATCATGATCGATGGGATTGTATCGGGGGTATCTCCCGAAGGACACTAACCATCTCTTCCATATAGAGGATCGTGAAAATCTAAAGAAATAATCCTAACGGATGGCCAACCGCTAGGTTTGCATATGAAAGACGTTCGACTGTGAATCGATACACCTTTATTATGCCGGGGCACTTGCTTATCTCTCGGTCCCCTTCTTCTATAAACTTCAGGGAACTCGGCAATATTTTCGTCTTCCGGGCATGAAGGAAAGGAAAACGAGGCGCGAAACAATACGCCGAATTTTCACGGTTTGCCACACGATGGCCCCTCGTTTTCGGCGTGACTCGTCCCTTTTTCTTCGTTTTCGAATTTCCTTCGTCGAATCGATGACACGCTGAAAATTACGTTTCCTTTGTTTCTGCTCGCAGAACACTTTTTCTACAGTTCCTTTGTTTCAGCTATTTTCCTTCTTTTTTCTTTTTTTTTTCTTTCTGTATTAATTTTGAGGGGAATTAATGAAGATACGAAGATCTAAGGGTAATAGTCCTCTTAATGTGCAGGATATTGTTTTTTTGTTATTTATTTCTTCATAAAAGTTACGATCTGAATAATTAAATTATTTATTAAAAAGTAGATTTTTGTACGTTTAGATACTCTCTGCATAGTGTAAATATATATTTCAAGTCGCCTTAAAATATCAAGCAGAGAATTGATGACATCATATAATTAAGCATTAGAAAGAATTGCATGCAGTACAATCCTCACAGATGAATAAACGATCCTAAACAATGGCACCATGTTCCACATAATCTACAATGAACAACTTTTCCCATAATATACACTTGTCAGCTCACAATTTCCGTGTCTCATACGTCAAAACAGAAATACGACACAGAACACATCACAACACTATCATTTCACACTACCTTTACCATCCAAAGCTACCTTTTCTACCAGTCTATCATTCAATTAATTACTGAATAATTTTTTAATTCTTGGATAATGTTGTAATTGGGTACGAACCATTAGAAATTATTAGAATAATTAAAACAATATTCTTCAGCTAACAAATAAATATTTGAAATGCGATATAATATGTAATGTAAAATATGAACCTTTTTTGATGAAATTGTAAATAAAAAATTATGTTAGAATTTAAACAGTAGTATGAATTGACGCTTTTGGTATAAATGAGAGGTCTGACCAACTTTAGATAAAAATTCTAGTTATGCCAATGTTTCCTGGAAGAAGTCGATCAACGATCATTTGATTTAAAAGAATCGATAGTCGAAGTGAACGAGGTTATCCGCGAGGGATCACGGTATTTCCCTCTTTCATTCCGCGAGCGTTTCTTAGCATAAACGCAAGCGTAATCGTGGTGAAAGGTCAGCGAGGCGGAGAAGAAAAATCCGTCGCCCACCGGCAGCCTCGTTATTCTACTTAGCACCTTGTTACACACGGCGATATGTGTTCCATTGTGTTATTGTCGCGTGGTATCCTATCGCTTATGAGCTTGACGTACCTCCACTTGGTTTCTAATTTAATTTAGGATTCATTGTTTACGTGTCCTATTGTCGCTGGCATCCGCGGGAACGTGATTCGTTTATTGGACATCGCTGATATTCATGTACCACGCGAGTGGCACGACTGTCTTTGCTTTTGGTAAATTGTTGGAATGGAGTAATGAAATAACTTCTTAAAAAATGTCAATAAATCAATAGCAGATCACAGAAATTAAAGTAGTATTGCAATTTGCAAAAGAAAAATAAAAACTCAAAGATTTCCATCGTATTTCTTAAGTTTCTCTTGTTTCAATTACTCTGATTCTAAGAGAACCGAAAGAAAAAGTGATCAATCGATAGAAACATTCCGTTTGTTGTAATAAATGCGTCCATTTCGACGCTAGAGGGGTGCGTTTAAGAGACTTTAGTAAAATGTGAAGTCTTATTTAGCGGAGGTTCAGCTTTAAAACTCTCTCCCAGACTTTCTTCGTGACAAAGATCTCCCCTTATCTCGAACAGCCGTTTAATTAGGACCGCTTTATTTTTCCGTGGCCTTTTGTCTCCGTTTGACTTTTCTTCTCGTTGCTAAATCATTCTGAAACGGCATAATATGGGAGACGATCTCGAAGCCTTTTAATCTCTTACCCCGCCACCTGATGCTCGATTCTGACTGAAAAGTTTTTCGTTTCAACAATACTTCGAGTTACTTCCTTCGATCGTAGAATGTTTTTTGATTTAAAAGTAAGAAATCTTTGAATTTCTATTACTTTCATTCATAACTTTTAGGAAAGCTGATGAATCTTTTGTTATTTTTTGGATCTGTGATACTTAATTCATGTTAACAGAAGAAGAAAATAGATAAATCTATTGATTCTTCAGTTTCTTTGCTATTTTCTAGAGAATGAGATTAACTGTGGATGTGCAACTTATATGAGAGGAAAAATTAGAGTTAAATTTTAATTAGATTTTGAATTATTTAAAACCTTTGTGTTTTTAAGGAACCATGAAACTTTGATCTAATAAGAAATGCACAGAATATCTAATTTTGGTTCCCACACCAAAATTCTAATACAATATGTTTGTTCCCTAATATAAATTTTACAGATTTAGATTATTATAGTTTTGTTTCTAATTTTTTAAACCCATAGCTATGAAGAGCGCGCGAAAAATCTATCTGTTCCAAAAAAAGTTAACAACTCAATAATATTGACACTGCTGAGCAGCTAAATAATAAATCGCCCACGATCAAAGCATCCCTCAAATAGACCACACAAACACACATACACATACACTGTTCTATTCTAATCTCAAACGTGCACAGTTGCTTCTGACTGCAGCTATAAATGACACGACACCTAAAAACAAAGATCCTTCTGAATCAGAATCAGATATTATTAACAAATAATTATTTTTATATCATACAAATATATTCCCTATATTATTCTTATTAATTTTGAATTAATTAACCTAGGTATCATTCCTTATTCATAAATATGCCCAACTACATACGGAATCTTCTAAACCACCCATTCAAGACTTTTCAGTATTCTTCTTTTCATTTCCTTGAAGACGTAAATTTAAGTCACGATCGTCCCTAACCACCGGAATGACAGGGTCCGCGAATACGTTTCTCAAAGTTAGGCTTCACGACGTTTTCAAGCCGCGAAGTAAGGGTGGTTCGCCGAAAGCACATGCTGAGACTATTCGAACGTCTGTTCCCGTGTCCGCCACGGGAGGGTGGTCTCGAATTAATAAAAAAAAGTCCCACGGACACCCCAACGTCGCTTATAGCAGCGTCTCTGGTACGCGGAGCGTGAAAAATGGCCGAAAATCTGATATTCCGGATTAAAAACATTGAAATTCAAAACCCGTCCCTCTCGCGGCCGTCACCCCTCGCGGCGACGCAACAATCCAGAGGGTCGAGAAGTCGTTAAGGGTCAGTTTCTGTGGCGGCAAACGATCCCCATCGCCTCCACCTTTTCAACCCCCGTATTTCGTCGCTCGCCGAGCATCGTTCACGGGGATATTATTTTTAAGCCCCCGCAATTTGACACAGCCGCGCCGTTTGAATTCCGAATTCAATCGACGCAGCCGATTTCTATCCCGATTCCGCGAAATTAAGGCAGCCGTCGAAAATTGATGACAGGCCGGCACACGGATACGTGCCCCGTGCATGATCGTCCCTCGAGCTTTGACGAGAAACCTTTTTATTGCATCGCCATATATCATTGGGGCAAGATCATCTGGAGCGTCCAGGCTGCGGCAACTTATCGGCCGCGTAATCGTTTAGAACAGTGTTTTTTCCAGGGGGAAGTGTCTTGTGCGGATTCAACCCCTATGTACGGGGTTATAAACACGAGAGAACGAGTAATTGTCGAAGGAAGTAATTCTATACATTAACACTATGTTTTTCAATCGATGTTGCACGAGGGTAAATCAGGTGTTACAAAAATTTCAGTTGATGTTTGCTAAATATATGCTTCTCGATATTGTAAGAAAATGTATCTGAATATTTTCTTCCAAACCTTGAGACAACTTATATATATATCCCCTCCCTTCAGAAAAAGAAATTTAGAATGTTCTCCTAAAGATATAAGCTCAAACTGTATCAAACCTTAACAAACATTTAACCACCGCCGTATACGTTCATCTGTTTCAGAACCAAGATGGCTGCAGTGTTCGCAATGTTCCAGAAGGTTATCCTCCGCCTGGGAGCTGCTGCAGCACGTGCAGAGCGTCCACGGCGCCAGACTATACACCTCCCCATCGTCACTGACGAACTCTTCGTCAAACACGCCAGCACCGAGTCCACCAACGCCGACCCCAACCCATACTCATCACCTAAGTCCGCCGAATCACTTGAATCTCAGCAGTAAATCTACCGGGAGTTCATCGGCGGCCAACTCGTCCGGTGGTACCAACTCGAGTGGCAGCAGCGGTGGACGACAACAGCTTCAATCGTCCGCCTCGCTGGTCGGTGATCCGCTCCACAGTTTTCTAAGGCTACCTCAACACCTGGAACGAAGTTTCCCGCCGATGTTCAGGCCGGACTTCCTAGCCCTGAATCCGCTGGCCGGGTACAGAGGCCTTCAGGAGCTGCAGACCGCGACCAGGAACATCCAGAACCTGGGCGATCCTCTTCGAGGCATGGACGGTCTGAATCTCGGGGATCCTTTGGTGCGTAGCTCTTTGGACTCCCTGAACAACGCCCGTAACCTGGCAAACCTGGCCGAACTGTCGCACGGCCGTGCCCTTGCCAGTCAGGCGCATCCTCCACCACTCGAGGCCAACCTGGATTTTTACTCGGCGCGCCTAAGGAGCCTCGCTAATCCGTCCTTAGGCGCGGCTCCTCCAAGTAGCGGGAATACCACGACGAATTCGAATCCCCCTGCCCCGGTACCGCCTGTACCAGTGCCAAGTACCGTCCAGCAGCAACAGCAATCGCAACAGCAGCAACCACCAGTCCAGAACCACGTTCAACCAGTGCAACCACCCAGCCCAGCCGCGAACAATCCGACGATTCTAACGCACAACAATCATCAGAAAGAGAATTCGCCGCCCTGCTACAGTCAGAGCCCGGTCGGTCATCACAACAACAACAACTCGACCGACAGCGAAAAGACTAGTCCACCGGTGGCGTCGACGCCCATCATAGCCGACTCCGCGTCGGAGACCATCTACTCGTGCGAGGTGTGCGACAAGAAGTTTCGCTTCCAGTCGAACCTGATCGTACACCGGAGAAGCCATCGGGACAAGGAAAGGCAGTACCAACAGGAGAACACGCAGGACGGTCAGACGACCCTGACCAGGTGCGAGGTGTGCGAAATGGAGGTGACTAATTTCGCGGAGTTGAGGAAACACATGAGGAAGGAACACCAGGAGAATCTGAACGCGGCCGCCAGTCCACAGGGTAGCGTCGAAACCGTCCCGGATGACGGTTCCAGCTGCGACGAAAACATGGACCTCGACGAGGCGGATGAGAACGAACAGAAGGCCGAACGAGAGGACACCGAGGAGAACACTCCGGAAGATCTAAGTACAACTCAAGGTCAAAGCGGGGAGGAGAGTAGCGGTCGGGTGGAACAGAAACCGGCCAGTCTGGTCGGTGATCTGATGGAAAAATTTGGATTGAGCAACATAGCTCAGTACTCGGAGGCTTACAGGCAGGCTCTGCAAGAGAACCATCGAGGCGGTTTCATCAAGACCGAACCACCGTCCAACTTAACCAATTCTCTGAACAATAACAAAGAGAAGGACAGCGCTCTGTCGCCCACCAACTTCAATTCCTCGACCACCCCCAACATATTCTCCGGTCAGGGTTTTCCCAGGTCCACGGGGCCAGACTTCGGTGGTCTGTGGCTACCAAATCCCCATTACCTAGAGAACAACGAATTTCGCAAAGCATCGAAGGCCACCACCTCCAGTCTGGCTCTACAAGGCCTGCCCAGTCCTCTACTGAAGAAGGAACGAAGCGGTAGGAACGACACGTGCGAATATTGTGGCAAAGTGTTCAAGAACTGTTCCAACCTGACGGTCCATAGGCGGTCGCACACCGGTGAGAAGCCGTACAAGTGCGAGTTGTGTTCTTACGCGTGTGCGCAGAGTTCGAAGCTGACGAGGCACATGAAGACTCACGGTCGACACGGCAAGGACACTTACAAGTGTCGTTTCTGCGAGATGCCGTTCTCGGTCCCCAGCACGCTGGAGAAGCACATGAGGAAGTGCGTGGTGGTCGTGCAGCAGGGTCCTAAGTTAGGCATGCCGTATCCTGGTAGCCAGGACGAGGACTCATCGTTGAGTACCAAGGATACTTGATCTTGGAACGGAAGCCTACCGCCGATCCCGCCACTGTGGCCGCACAGGCCACCCTACCCGGTCTACTGAAGAGGGGATCTTCTTCGGGAGATAAGCAGAGGCAGAGTTAAGCGAAAGGCGAATCCTAATCTAACTAGAGTCCAAGATCGGATCGATCTTAACCGTGCGACGTGTCGTCGCCCAATGGCGATCTACTCTGGAGGATCTCCCTAAATCGTCCAAGGTCGCCCTCTCAGGATTAGGAGAGAGGTGGTAGGTCGGTGAAGGAATCGCTAACCGATCGAAAGACCTGGAAACGGTCCCAACAGGAGTATAAACACGAACAACGATCAAATGGACCTCGTAGTGAATGCTGAATGAAAGCAACGAGAGTCCTGTCGGTAAGGAAGAGCGAACCGAAGGAGGAGGGTTCGATGAAGATGAAGATGAAGAGGAAACGAGCAGTCACGAAGGGCTGCTGCTCAGTTTTAATTCAACTAGAGAAACGAACGAATGGTTACCACTTTGCGAGTCTCAGCACAGCTATTTAAACTATAATCCTTATAAATAGTTATAAATAAAGACGCTATAAATACTGAATATACATATATGTATACAAGATAAAGAGTATAAATATATATATATAAATATGAATATAAATATAAAATACAGATGAGAATTATACAGAATATAAATATTATATATATATATATACATATATATATATATAGGATAATGAACATAGTGACTTTATTATCGCATCTGAAGATTATTTATTTAATAACTATAGATGTATTACACATACTGTATAACGTAATATATGTATATATGTGTATGTATGAAACGTGTGCGTGAACATATATATGTACATTACGTTATATGATATGAAACACCTGCAACCACTCTGTACGTAATTTAATAACGAAAACAGGAAACGAAGGCGAAATCCTTTTTGTACGTTATCCCGAGATGCCGCACTGCGACGATCGATGAAGATGTCTTTTTTTTTGTATTTAAAAAACGAAGAAGGATGAAAAACAAAAACAGATTTTTCTTTCACGATGGAAAAGAATAACAGCGGCTTCGACATCCTGTGTGTACATATGCGAATATCGATACTCGAAATCACCCCGAACCCCGTCGTTATCGATAATAGTACTCGATGTACTTTGATGTGTACAGCGAACGGCCAAAAAAAATGGCCCTGCGTCTTTAGATTAAGCTCTAGCTCGATCCTATATAAAAGAAAAGAATGTATAATAGTACATTTATTATTCTCTTTATTACCTATTATCTATTACCATTTCTATTATTGCTTATTATTATTATTGTCATTATTATTGACTTTATTATTATTACTATTATTATTATTCATTGTCATTATTATCAGCGCGATTGCAGCGACTGCAACCGCCGTCTTCATTATTTTATCCCACTATTATTAAATTATTAATCGAGATGTTTTAAACGGTTAAGAAGATGCCAAAGTTGTTTAGGTTTATCGGTGGACGCGGAATCGTGGCGCGTTCGCGCGACTTTCGAGTGTTCCTCCGGTTCTTCGAAGCTTTTGAACCCGTTTTTCTAATGGCGTGTTTTCAACGAAACTCGACCATGGAAACGGTGTCAAAAGCGAATTTCGAGAAGCTAGAAATCTCTAAGTTTGATTCGAGCTCGCGTAATGTTGACGATCACCGGGACGCGCGAGCGGGCACGATGGCGCCCCGACGCTATTATCATAGCGAGTTTGTTCGTTGATTATATGTATTTATTGTCTTTGCTGCCGAGCGGACCGCGAACGGATTTCGCAGGATCGAGACGCATGGATCCGTTGATGCTGCGAAAATCGTCGCGTCTACCAACGAGGCGCATGGTTGATCAATTATTATTATTTTCTTTCTTTCCATTCTAGAAAGCCGAAGAGACTGAGGTATATTTTGTATTAGCGAGCGATATTCCCTTATTTTTATTTTGAGTTCCATTAAAGAAGAAAAAAATTTCTGTTTTCTCTTTCTCTATAATTATTTTTCGTTTCCATTTACTTTATTTTCCTAAACGCCTCGTTGTAAACGTTTTCGAAGGGGACTGTTCCTAAACAAAAAAAAAAAACTTTTGATGATCTAGGCAATAAGATTTACGGAGTAATTCGAGCGATGTGTGTCTGTGTTCCTCGACAATTTTTTCGTTAAAGCCGTGTGTGTGTGTGTGTGTGAGACGAATAAACGAGAGTTTAATGATTTTTCCCGGTGCGATGGAAGGATGTGTCTGTGAGAGAGAAGAGAAATGAAAAACTCATATCAAGATAGTTGTCTCGGTGTTAGACGTGTACGGCTCTAGATAAAGGAAAAAAAAATTAACACTGAAATCTCGTTATCTAGTTAATGAAAAAAAAAAAAGTTTGTTAGATTGATTCTGAAATACGTACATGGCCAGGCTCCGTTTATACGATATTATTGTAAATAATGGCACTGCCCGTAGCAAAAGGTGAAAAGAAGAACGGAGATGAAATACAGGGAGGTGGAGGACCGGGCGGAGAATAAGGCAGACGAATGTCGTCACCATTCGAACGAGAAATAAAAAATAAATCATACTACAAATCGTATCCGATCATTTTTCATGCGTACGTCGTTTTATCGTGATCAAGTAAATTTCTCCATTTTGCCGGAAATGTACACGGCAGGATGGATCCTTCATTCTTCCGGTTCAGTCCATGGATAATTATAATAAAAATAAAACACTGAGGGAAAGAGAGCTACGAAACGCACGCTTTGGTTCCAAAAAGTATCTCTCGTCTTTCTTATTCGAACTCATCCCACACACAGTGCCGGATTAAGGGGAGGTTTAACGGGGGCTATAGCCCAGGGCCTCGCTCTACAAGGGCCTTGTCGTAAGCCTTGATGTACCAAAAACTGTTGAATGAAATTTTGTTTACTATTGCTCTTTTACTTTACCATTAAATGTTATTTAATTTTATTTAAAATAAATTTCAATTTTCGAACCAAGGAAGGTCCTCGAAGGTTTGATAGCCCCGGACCCCAGGAATCTTAATCCGGACCTGCCCACACAGGACCAAGTTCCCTGCCTCACGAATAAAATATTTAAAAAGAACAAAAAAATAGAAAACACTCGATCACACACGCAAATCGCGACGGGCGATCGAGCCGAAAAGACACGAGGGAAATCTGTTTGGAAAATTCGATGAGAAAATGGAAATGATAAAATAAAAATTTGACTCGATTCGTTTCGTGTCTTTTCGGCCGATTTCTAACGTTTCTTACACAGGGTAAACCGCGTTAAATGGTAAAAGATAATCCCAGAGAAAAAAAAAAAACTAAAAAAATGAGAGACAAGTGTGTCGGAAGTATAGCGAATTGAAGTAATCTAGACAGTTAAATAAATAAAGAAGAAGAAATAATACGAAGTATTTCCTATAATATATAGTAAGCGACAGGGAGTGAGAACCACGCAAGATGAGAGAGAAAGTGAGGGCCGAACGAAAGGTGTCGGTAGCAGGTAAAATTGGATTTTTAGCGAAACAAAATCTTCTGATCCAGGGTAAAATAAATCCGAAGCTCGGTTTCTAGAGACGGTATCTCTTGCTGGGTTTCGATCTAGCTCCTGGTTTGGAGCAATTTTAAGAAAGAAAAAAAATAACGCAAACCGAAGATCGACATTAAGGCAATACGAAAAATAAAAAATCAAGGCATCCCCGGGCAAAGTCTGAACAAAACTGGCGACATAGTGTTTGACCAGCTTTACCACGGGCATGTCCGTAATTATTAAACATAGCAGATACGGTGTATGTCTTGTGCGATTCAAATAAACCACATTGTTTTTAAATAATTCAGATTCTTTTTGAAGATTCCCTTCATCATCCCAATTCGACCTCTAAGGATTTCATTTTGAAATAAATTAATAATTTATGGTGAATTTAATTAAATACAATCAAGATGTATGGAAAGAAAAATAAATTGAAAAGATATTACAAATTTACAATGATTGATAGTTATAAAGTGTTAAATGACACATGAATTTTTACAAATAATCGCTTTTTGTTATTAAAGAGAAGAAATTCATAGGGAAATAATTAATTTTTAGCATTAATTGACCATTTGTTAGAATAAACGACAGAGATGTTTGTTTCTTGTTATATCCCGACCCACCTCTGTAGGCTATAGAAAGCTCGTTATATAAATTGTTTAACTCGTTCCGAGGCATTGCTATTGGACGCTTATTACGTTTATTGCATAATGTCTTTCGCAACGCATCTCGCGTGTGCGAAGCCCGGCAACCATCGTTCACCTTTTCTCCGTTTGGATAATCCAGCTATTATTCTGGTTCTATTCTTTTTCCGGATTCCCTTGGATGTTCGTTAAATTTAATAGAAGATATGGAACCCCTTATTGGAAATACACCACGCCATCTTACGTTACGAAATGGCACCTCCAGCTGCAGTTCAGGTAAAAATGGTCAGGTTTGTATTTCAGGTGAAATGCTTTAATGTACATCCTGTTGCATTTACTAGGGGACAGTTCAGAATATAAAATTGTATTAAAATTTTTAAACTACAGTAATTTGAAATATTGCTATTCAATTTCTGAATGATCAAAAAATTGATTAATTTTTATAAATTGGTATGATTCTTACAAGGTATACAAAATATTCCTGAAAATATATTTTGCATTAATTTTTAAATTTCTTAGCGGAATAATTAAGTCAAAATATGAAACAATGAAAAACAGAAATATTCAGAAATAATTTGGACTTAATTATTGAAGGTCTCTCACAACAAGCAATCTAATAATAGTTTTGCTATTAATATCTCGTACTTTATAAAAAGAAACTTAATTTTCCAAAACTTACGAAAATTACGAAACCAAAAGTTTTATGAAAGATGTGACCATCAATTAAGAAACAGGTCAATTAAAATCCAAAGCCACATTACCAGTACCAAACTGACCTACAACAAAATTCCCGCTACTTTTACTTAATTGGAACAAAGATGGCCATAAACGCGGTCTCGTACATCCCCATCCGAACACGTCAAAGCGAAAATTACACGTCATAAAGTTCGAAATCCGGCAGTAACGTGGAGGACAATCCATCGTGCTCGGTCGTGTAATCGAAAGCCCGGAAAGCTCTCTTCTGAATGCACGCCTCCCTGTTTCGTGGTAATCGACTCGACGCGAGCAAACACCAGCCGCCATGCGAATTCGAAGTTAAGACAATGCCGTTAATTTTTGGCCGACCCCATTGTTCTCGCGGCACATTCATCTGTCAACTGGTACCGACTTCTGCCACCTTCCGGCAGACTCGACTCCCCCCAAATACCATTCAACCGCCATAGATAGATGATCCTCTTGATTTCCGGTTATCCCGAAAGCATCATCCATTCGTTTCTCTCGTTCTAATCAACCGATCGGATATTTCGATTCGTTTGACGAGGAATCGAAAGAAAATCGCGAAGCAGTGAGAACTGGCGGGATTCGCGGGTCAATAGTTTCACCAGCGGTTGGTTTGAATGCGTGTTAACTATGGTGACGTCACCACAATGGCGGACACTAATCTCCACGTCAGAAGCAGAGGTGCCCTGTACTCGGTCTCCCAACCCTACCACCCTTCCTCGTGTGCCGCTTTCGTCCCTGATCTGTCGGTTTTCCGGACAAAATATGTCAAACGCTACCCCTACCATCGTTTCCGGCGTCGTTTCGTCCGCATCCGTCGTCGCGGTTGTAGAAAACAGCACGAGGCTACCGGTAGTCGCGATAAAAGAAGGGAGAAAAGCTCTGCCTACGATACATCCTCCTCTTTCTTTTCATTATAGCGAGTCGCTAACTATTCGGTGGGAAATCGTGGTAGTAGAAATTTTACGAGTTTTTGGAATTTAACGCGTGCATCTATTTTTGTAGAGTGTTTCTTTTGGGTTACTTTGATCTACGTTTGAATACATGCTGCTCCGTTTAAGTCGTTTCTTTGTTTTGTAGCTTTTCTCGTAGGATCGTGACACATTTTTAGGGGTTGATACTGTTTTTTGTTGAATTTTATGTTGAGTATATGTTGGTAATAAGAAATTTTTTGCTTATGATTTTGAATGTTTGATAAGAAAAGAAAATTTAATGAAAATATATTGAAAAGTAAGAGAAGTTATTGCAAGGAAAAAAGAAAGTTTAACATATTTTATACACACATTTTCTAAATTAAAAATAAATAAATCATAAAGCATAATCGTAAGGCATAAAATAATTTATACAAATATTTTTCATCTCAACAAAAGTCAATATATATTTCAACAGGAAACTAATAAATTTTGTAATTTCAAATAAAGAACCTAAAACTACTCATCTTATTGCTCTCATAATTCTTCTATTAAACATAATTTCTAATGAAACATGATAAAATATTTCCACGATTACATGAAAAAGAAGAAGGAATTAAATAATCTCAATTATTCTGTAATGAATATAGTTGTTAATAAATTACCTATGCATCATGCATTCTGAATTTAATCCAAATAAATCCATGCTCAAATTAAACTATTGATTTTCTCCTTGAAATAATGTTGTATATTCCATCTGAATTGCGATTGTATAGCTGACTCGATACTGTATTGGTACTATTAAAAATAACTTCGAAATTGTAAAATAGATTTCTACTTTAATCTTCGCACCTGAGCTACCTGAACTCAGAAGGCAACGGTGTAACACACGGTTGCCTACTAATAGGTGGTACACTTCCGTACAAAATTTCCTCCCCTAGGATCCGGTTCAGGGGTAACCTAGAGCCCCTGCATCGAAAGAGACCCTATACCTTGAGAACGAAAATCTGATCCTATGAATTCTTAAAATTTTGTAATATTATTTTAAGAACAGTCAATCAATTGTCAATAACTTTAAATAATTGTGTAATTTAAAAAATTTTATTATAGTAATAGGTATAATTAAAAATTTTATTTCTATAAAGTGTTAAGATTTTCATTTTTTATTTCTTTAAATATTTTTCTCATAAACAGCCGACTATCTGAATCTAAAATTACATATACATTTATTCCACATGTAGAACTATAATCACAGTAAGTTTCATCGAAATCTGTGAAGACCAAGCCTGAAGCATCCCCTGTAAGACCATCAAAGATTTACCTTGGAACATTACTCACAACTACTAGGTAGCACGATTATTTCCCTTTAAACAGCCACCGTTTCTCTATCTAATGGAGACACGTATGATCTCAGGAGCGTGAAGCGATTAGCGTTGTTCCCGGTGTATCTAAATGTCCGGTGTTCATTTCCCGGGCCCCTAGCGGGCTGAAAAACTGTGCAACCAGAGGGGGTTAACTACCGTGGAGGAGTCACGAAACTCCAAGTTCGTTAGATCGTGGAATTAGTCGGCTGTTAAGCCAGATAAGCAGTCAACATGGACGAAAACAATTGCGCTGGATTAGTTCGGCTGCGTTCACGAGGCTGTCTCGTTTCGCTCGGTGTAAAAGATTAAACGATGTTCATTCGTCTCGACGACGAAACCTGCTGTACTATCCTCCGTTTCAGATTCATCGCGATCAAGCGTTAAACATCTTCATCGAAAGAGAAAAAGGAGAAGTTGAATAGGGTAATATTTCATCGAACGATAATAGGAACACCGGAACGAAACGAAAATCCCGAGGCTTAGTTGGGCAAATTTGTTGAATTATCTTATCGTTGAATATCTCGTCGACCAGCAGCCACGACGTCGAATTAATTTCAATCTCATTATTGCCGATACTCCGTCGTTCTCGCGGCTCCCTCCTTCTCGTTTTCCCAATAAAGAAACCCCGGGAAAGTATTGTCGAACGTAGCTGTTGATCTCTTCTCTCCTTCTTCCGCAACGCTCCACTAATTAAATGGATATTCTTAAATCAATTACACGAACGTCTCTTTGCGCGAACAAGCCACGCGATACTTTACTTTTAATCTTTCAATTTGCGGTTGAAAGGGCCATCTTATTTTTATAGTATACGAATCAGTGAAAAACTATCAACAATGTATCTGGGTCATTTGAGCAATTTGTATAATTCTGCAGGAGTTACTGATAACTGGTATGGCAAATTTAATATCATCGAATAATTGGAAGAAATAATTAAAAAAGATTCTAAGTAGCATTAAACCCCGGGCGACGGACCACGGAGAGAGCCCCAATTTTAATGTAACTTTGTACTTCATATTATTTTCAGTGCACTGTTCCTTTAATTACTATAATATTATTTAGTATAATAATAGCCAAAGAGTAGAATAAAAAAATAGTAAAACTTAGTATAATAATAGCATCACACACATATATAAAAATATTTAAAAAACAAATATTTTTTAGAAGACACTTCTAGGTGCTGTATATTTCTTTTTTTAACATATTGTTAAATAAGCAATGCAAAGAGGAACAGAAGGGGACGGAAAAGAAAATATGGAAGGCGAAACGAATCAGTTTTGAACAGCTAAAGTATCCGCATACGTTTTACGGACTTAGCCGAGCGTTTACTTTCCGCTCGTTTACCAGGGGTGCAAAAGATTGCCGATATTTTTCAAGGGAGAGAAATCCACCCCCGAAGGGTCAGTATTCGCCTGTTAGAAGGGTGGCTTTGACCAATAGCATGCGTGGGCTTGCCACCCCTTTCTGCTGACCAATCGAGGACCGCTTCGACATGCTTGGTCGACTGGTCTATGTAGGGACAAGTCGAGCCTTAACGAGCTTCGGTATGCCTAACTTGTATGTTCGTTAAAAAATTTCTCTCCTTGCGGATTCGGTGCAATTTACCAGGAATAGGTGTAATTTGCTCATGTTATAGGGTGTAGTGTGTAACCTTTAACGAGGATGAATTTTGCAAGTAAATATTTGCAACTGAAGGATGGAGGAGATGAATTTTTAGCCTTGTTAATCGCTATTTCAAATTTTAATATTTTCCCGAGCTTTTGTGGACTTGAAAAGTGACGCGAGGATATGGTAATGATAATGATTATTTTAATAATTAGAGTTACTAAAAAAAAAGGAACGTGCCAAATTAATTTGTACATCTAATGCATCACCCCTATATCAATATCCATAACTTTACAATGATAATATAAAATATCATTTTAGTTGTGGAATTAGATGTTTCACATACCTACAATGGTTCTGAGGAACAGAGTTTAAAAAATTAATTCATTACATTTTCAAATATCAAACATCTCAACATAATTTCAGCACTATAAATTAAGAAAATTACATCACACCCTATGAATGTCATTAGAATCCAGAGTAGAATAAGACCCCATTCCTGAACGGTGACCGGTCAAAATTTCACAATTTCACACCTTAATCCCAGATATTTGTTTCCACCCTCAATTTTCCATTCTTGACTAGGTGTTTCATCCTAGTCCCCTATTTTTGCAAAACTCATCCCAAAAAAGCTTACTTATCATTATACCTAATTTACATAGGTGTATCTACAAATTCCAAATACCTTAGAAACGTCATACCTAATGAAACAAAAACTAAATTTTTCTAAAATTAAAATAAGAAAACCCTTATTTCGGCACGTTAAACCGGCTCGATTTCACGGATGACCCAATCGATCCGATAATCTTCGATGCCCGACCCTCAGGTGTTTCGCGATCGACGTCGTCATCAACGGGTTCGTGTACTCGGTTGCTTTTGCAAAATTCACGTAGCCCGGTAAAGCTTAGATAGCAAGCAGCAGGCCAGCGAGATAATAATGATGAAGTTCGATGTCCGTGTAGCCCGAGTGGATGGCGAGACCGGGAGGGTTGTAGCTGGCGGAAGGAGAAAGGCAACCTCCGTCCGGAGGGGGTGGGTTATACATTTGAGTACATAAATGTATGTAACTTTGAGTTTGTGTTGGAGTGGGCGTCGGCCATCTTGTCCGGTGGGTATTGACCGAGGCGACCGCCAGGCGAGAGACATGCCATGGCGGGCAAACCACCTCTAGTTACTACCCTCGGCGCTAATTGCTCTTATTAGTTAAATCCGTGCGGTATCGTCGCTGACTCGTGACGACGGGACACGGAAAAAAAAAAAGAAAATGAATCTTTCGCTACCTTCTTGTCGGTATATCCGGTCTACGATTGCGTGCATAGCTTGCTCTCTCGTTTGGAGAAACGACACCCCGAGTGAAAGGAGGAGATTGTTTTCCCATTTTCAGTTTCAACGAAGAGATTTGAATTATTGAGGATTGTTGAATCTTTGTTGGATCGTTTTCGAGAAAATTTTCTTTTCTAATGTTTTGTAACTAACAAAAGAACATAAATTACCTCATTAACCACTAATAAATTAAAGGTATTTTAGGAAATTGGAGCAATTTATGTTTTTTTTTAATTGAAACTATTTTATTTGTAATTTTTTAACCAACTATAGACAATGCCAAATAAAACGGCATGAAATTAGCAGCTGAAATAAACCATTGGTTTAATCGAGATCCATAGCTTCAACAAGTAATTATTCCTAACTTTTTCTTCGAGCTTTGCTCCTTGAAGAACATTTGCATTTGTCTCGAAAGTTTCAGTACTTTTCGCTTCCAAACAGTTGCACAGAGATATTGTAAACGCGATTAATATCACGATAGAAATCTTTCTAAATGAATGAAAAGGAAATTGTAAGAAATTTAGTTTGCTTAAAATCTTGATATCGGCATTGATTCTTTTCTATGGAACGCTTTAAAATTCAAAGTGTGCTTTTGATACCTGACACAACCTATTTGTCTTCGCGACCCACGTGCTTCTTCGATCGAAGAACTTTTAGTCTTACACAAAATGAAGAAATATCAGAAATACTTTCAAGTAATTTCTTTTCTTAGAAGAAGATTGTTTTCTAATAAAATCAAGAATAAATCACAAAAATAGTTTGAAATATTTTTGGAAAATTTATATTCTGACTTGCGTATTTTATGCAAATTCTTTCTTGGTTAAATCCACAATAGCTTGTTTTGAATCTTACTCAAACTCACCTCTCAAATTCTTCGCGGTGAATTTAATGGACCTTTCACTGGAAGTTTAAAATCAGCTTCCTTGAACTTTCTCAAGCAAAGCTGACATTTTCTGATGTTTAACGTGTTGCCGTAAATTGCGTTTATTCCTTTAATAGCCTTTGTGATTTTCATATCCTTATAAAATGTCTAATAAAAGTATTTTAACAACAACAGTATTCCATCATCATTCAGGCAAATTGCACTAAATGTCTAATACAAATTATTCTAATAATGAATTTAAAACAGCAACTAACTATCAAAGTTTTAGATTTGAAAATGAAACAGCGAATATCTAGCCCTTTGTCTAATATTAAGAAATAATAAAGAAAATTGAAATCTTATTTACAGATACTATACATCTAACAATTAATTCTTGGCCATGTAAATTCTAATTAAAAACTGTGCTCCAAATACGCTTCAAATTTATCACAATTGAACTATAAATACAAAGGGTTAATCGAAAACGGAAGATCACCTGTTACGAAACTTTACAAAAACAACGAACGCAATGATGGCTACATAATAATCCTCCTCTGATGATCGTCTCACAGCAACGAATCGTGGAATGTCTGACAATCAACGAACCCGTGTCGTAGTCGGGTTGGAATTCAGCTGGTCGCGATACAAGGTCCGTCCGAGCTGAGAGGAAACAGTTCTCGGCAGCTCGGTTTGTGGCTTGCGAAAATTCCGAAGGTTCGTCCGTTCGTTCGCCGCAGCGGCGTGTATACGCGCGGACTCTAATTCACGCCCGGTATTTCGCACGGCGTGTATTTTAAGGCTAGCCCCGGCTCTAAAATTCCACCCTTGCCGTGTGCGCCCACCCTCTCCATCTCCTTTCTCTTCTCAACCCTCGTTGACCCTCTTTCTCGCTCTTCCACCTCTCCCATTCGCATCTTTCTGTCTCCATCTCCCTTCGATACCGCACCCTTTTGCGACCGCCTCTCTTCATCGAGCACACGAGTAACCGAGGTAGGTACTGTAAGGTAGATTGTAGGTGTTCGTACTGGTGGTGGTTACGATGGTGGTGGGTATAGTGGCTGTAGATATGATGGTTGTTCAAGGGGCAAGGGAGGACACGAAGGAGGTATGAAAGAGAACGAGACGAATAGAAGGCCAGAGAGGGACGAAGGGACCGACATGACAGAGAGGCATTAGCGAACAGAGGAAAACGGAAAGAGAGAAGGACGCGGATGTGGAGAAACCCGAAAGAGACAGAGAAAGGCAAAGTGTAACTGGGAAAGAGAAGCATACAGGGTGTCCCACGTGATTGGAACGATTTGTGTCTTTTAAATAGAAATGAAGAAAGAAACATCTAAAAAGTGCAATTGCAGTCCTCTCTCCTTTTAAAATTCTTCATTTCATTTCCTTTTCATTTTCTAATTTAAACTTTTCACTTGCAACCTTGCGATATTAAGACAATGTTAATGCTACTTAGGATTTTATTGAATTTTTTTCTTTCAATTATTTAATTATCAAAATTTATGATTAAAATGAAGAGAGAGGAATTGCATCGATTTAATAAAAAGGAAAGTGCAATTGCACTTTCAGATGCACCGATACCCAAAAATGCATAAACTTAATTCTAGAATGTGTTTCATTCTATAATTGCGGTTCATAATTAGACTGTAGTAATTTAATATTAATAAAAATATTATCACCAAATACATTCTATCGTTAAAAAAAGTAGTGACTTTTATGTAAAGTCTAATGATTTGATCAACCCCTATAATTCTCATAATGCTCTTAATTAGTAAGTATCCATGCCATTTTTTCCTATCTCTAACCATTTGAAAGACACATCATATTCCATTTGCGCGGAACACCCTGTACAGCGAGAGAGAGTTGTCGGACTCCGTGTGGTAGTGCAAGGGTTCGTTCGACCCTTAAGGGGTTGTGGCTAGCATCAGCCTCCCCCCCTTTACCTCGCCAGTGCTCAGCCACCGCTATCCCCTTTACCGACCTCCAGCTTCGCTTCCTACTCCTTCCAGTCCTTGTCGACCACCCAGTTAGCCACCCTCGTAGCCACCCCACGACCGGCAAAACTACCCTACCGCCGGCGGCCATTTTACTCTCCCTTCGCCCTGGACTCGCCAAATTGTAATCCGAGGCCCTGGAATTCCGGGCAGAGCAACCGTGGTCCGGCCTCAAAGGAGGCTTCTCCTTCGCCTCTCGACTTACCCTTGGATAATGATTAACGGAGTGCTCCTCTTTCTCGCCCTCTCGCGCCCTTTCGCAAGACAAACAAAGAGCCGCCACGGATCACGAACAACTCGCACCCCTTGCCCGTAACAACGCGAAAGATCGCGGGAATTTTATTCCGTCGGTCGTCCAGTTGTTTGATGTCGCCCAGACACGTGTTTCGCCGAATGAAACCAGCCGCCTTTGAGATTTTTCCTTTTTCCCTCTTTTTTTTTTTTAAATACCACCGTCTAGTCTCGCGTCGAAACAAACCGTCCAGACGCTTGTTGACAAAAAGGAAATATTCATCGACTTTTTAACTATTTGTGATTTTTTTCTTTGACTTTCCAGTTTCTGTATACTGGTCCTTCGCTTTATATGGGGTTGTTTTAAGGGGCCAAAGGTAGGCTTGAGACTTCCACGATTTTATTCGTCGTACTTAACCTTTCAATTGGGGATGACGAGTTAACTCGTCGTTGGACTCGTCATGGATTTTTGAAGACGATCCACTTGAATTTCGACTCGATACAATTTTAACTTTTTAATTGGACATGACGAGATAACTCGTCATAACACATTTGACAGAATAAGCTTTTGGTAAGTTAGCTCCCTAGTTAAAAAGTTAATATCTGATATAAAAATATTCCCAATATTTGCCACTATTGCCACTATTACCACGTCATAAGGGGTTGAAGCGCGCATTGATACCAAGATATCCTATTAATAGAAGGTTGCAAATATTTTCTTAGACAAAATTTATCGTACTCTACAAAAATTTTCTAAAATGCTATTATATTTCTTCCCCCCATCCTAGTGTGTATATTGTAATTCTGATTCAAGGAGAAAATGAAATCTGTAGCCATGTTTCCATGCGAACGAGCCGAGAAACGCGTAGACAATAATTCCATATCTCGGCTTCGGGTTTATCTGATTGGGCGAAACGGTATCGCCCGGGAAATTCGCGATTATCTGTTTATGGCGCGGTTAATGGAGGTCGTGCCTAGCCGGAACGGCTCGAAACCTCGTGTCTGGCCGATATTGGCTAATAATGTAGCACTTACTTACCGTGCCCCGTCTGGCCGTTGAATAAAATTAATACTGGAACGTGCAGGAGGAAGGTCGAGCGACGGGAATGCAGGACAGGAACGTGATGAATCCTTGGGACAGGAACTTTTCCTGTTGCGTTTATTTCGTGGACTTTTCGATCGTTCTCTTGCACTCGTTCAAACTTTCTTCGGTGATGAAACGCGTTGACTGTCGTTAAGGACCATCGGTAAAACAAATTTAAATTTTTTAGAAAAACAGAACCAGAATTGTTCATCTTTTAATAATATGCTTTTTGCATTAATAATTAGTGGGATTTTAACTGTGATTAGTACCAATGGTCCTCACTAATGATACTATCAATTTTAAATATAAAATTTATAATAGAAAATTAATTTCAACTTTACTTTGATGTAAATACACGAGAATGGAATAACAGTCAACGCGTTAAAAATCATTCACTCCCCACAATGTTCATTCAATGAATTGTAACACACACGGCATAATAGTTTATTTTAATAAATCCAAGTGGTCAAATAGCTCTTTGAAAGTCACTCTCGGTCTGGCATCTGTAACAAATAATAAAAAATTAAATTAATTATATTTTAGTCATTAAAAAGTCATCAAAGTCATTAAAAATATTTTAGTCATCCTCATTTTCATCAAAATTCTGAAAGATTCCCTTAAACAAACAATGGAAGGGGTGAACGAAGAAAGAGAGTTCAATCTGGTAATCATCGAACCCTTAAGCAGCCTGTTGTCTCCAAGTACTATTTATCTAACTCGCAGATAGATTTTATCACCTCGAATATAATTTGTTGTACAGCAACATTAGCGGTCGCCACAACATTTGTCATTCTATGCGCGCGCCTCTGTGTTGACAGGGCTGGCCCCGTTTTAAGGGCGAAGTTCAACGTGGAAACCGGACCAGGAACAGGATTAACGAGTAGCTGTGCCTTGTCATTCCTGCATTGACTGACCACAATCGCCCGTGTAGACAAATTCGCGTCAGTGGTGATCAACCCTTTCCTTACATCATAGTTCAATACCATTGGTAGTAAAATATTTAACAATGAATTTTCATTCTATACTACAATGTTTTATTCACTTTTTCTCAAAAATTGAAAAATTATCAAAAGATATTAAAATATTATTTAGAGGAAAAAATTCTGTCCACAATTCGACTGAATTTTTCTAAAACATGAAGAAATCCTAAAATATTTTCTATTGCCAGTAATTAACCCTTGAAGTTAATAATATGAATCTTTAGAGAAAATTTGGTATTGTTTAATTATTTATAGCACATGGAAATGTATAAAATATGTGCTAAAAAATGCGAACTGAACTAACTAATATTTGAATAAATAGCAGTCTACTTATGAAATATTGATTGATCGTTCATTTGAAAGATGTCCTGCATGCTAGTCGAAGCGATCGCTTTGTCCAATTTTCTGGATTTCTCGTGCACGAACTTCAACGGATCTGGAAACGAATGTGATACGAAGTCCTCGAAGAAGAAGAAGAAAGAGATAGGATGGGTAAGGGAGCAAAGAGGACTTTTGCAACGATGGTTTGCTCCTTGTACATCCTCGTATACACACATATCGACATCGGTCATGCATGACAAGACGCCTGACTGGCCACGCCAGTAAAAACGAGGAAAACGCGGAGAATACAAACTCGCCTCGTTCCTTTCGCGCCATTTCAAGACTCTCCTCTCTGTCTGCTCGCTTTCTGTTTCCGCTTTTTCGCGACAGACAGTGTTCGACGTCGAACAATCCGCGTCGATCGCCGCTACGAAAAAAAGTACATACAGTCTGAAGGAGAAGGTACTCGTTAAAGAGAAAAGAAGAAGAAAGGGTGCTTTGTGTCGCATTCGAGTATATAATGTAGCATTTTTATGTATTTATTCACAATTTTATTAATACCACTAAACACCGTGCTGAACATCACGATTCTTATCCACAACCTGTATCCCACCGATTGAACAGTCGGTTGAACGCTTAAAGCGTCTGTAAGTAGGAAAAACGAGCCATCTCTGTAATACATGGTTCTCTTAAAAGAAGGGTAATAATCGAAGCGCAGAGAGGGATGCAAAAGCCGCGACGTTGGATTCGCGGGCATTACGAGGGCTAGCAATCTCTTGGCGCAGTTTTTCAGAGAGGAGAAGCGTCGTGTGCCGGTCGCTGATAAGGCCGCGTTTATCAAAAAATACCCCTCGCGTTCCCAAGGTAGCCAGCAAACAGAGCGTGGGTGGAATTTTCGGCCCTCTTCCCTCGGGGCGTCGTGATTCTCGAATTTATAGCCCGGTCGGTCGGGTTATTAGGAAAATTCCAGCCGCCCGGCGAGGCGTCAAGACGCGTCGCGACGCCGTCAGCCGGCCAGCCGGCTCTGCCGCACGCGATCCAGCGATCGTCGACGATCGTCGCGGCGGTCGAAATTCAAAAACGAGCAGGAAAATCCGTGCGGCGAATTTCCAGAACAGTGCGTCGTATCGATTCGAGTTTCCGTGGGCGTTGCTATGAGATGGACCCTTGTACAGCAGCGAGAAGCGAACGAGCAAGACGGACGAGGAATGAGCGTACGGGGAAGAGAGAGGAGCAGACACAGAGAGAGGTCTTGAGCGTCGCCAAGCCACCCTCCACCTCTTTTACCTCCTCGCGACAAACCCACCTCTTCGTGTGCTCACACAGCCACCGTGTCTCCTCCTCCTCCTCCCCCATTTCTCCACCTCTTGGTTCCCTTCTGTAGCCGTTATTACTTCTGCAAATATTACAAGCTATCGCGTACCGTGATCGAACTCTTGAGACCCAGGCCTCACGGTAAATTCGATGGAATCAGCCGGCTAATGCCGCTTCAAAGAAGCGCGCCCTGCCGACTTTCACCTTTCACTGTCGCGCCCGTCTTCTTCTACTTCGGCTGCGTTACACGATCATTTCACCCTACCTCACGTTTCTCTTTGTTCGATCTACGTGTCTCGAGTAGGAAATAATGTGAAAAATCGCGCGAACGACGATGTTACTCCTTATTGTCCCTGTATCGAGGAATCTGCGAATTTCTGCCGCGAGGACCTTCCAAGATGACACGTAGGAAGTAGCAATGGGTGTTTGATACCATCATTCGAAGATTTTCAAGCATTTCATTTTTATGGAATTTTGAAGTTCCTTGGTTAATAAATTTTTGTTTAGAATTCTAAGATGTTTTGTTTGAATACCTATGTGTAATAATTTGATAAAATATGTAAAATGTTGGAATTGAGATGATAAAGTTAATGAATTAATTATGAATCAAAATGACCCAAGTACATTACATCCATCTTCCAAAGATTAACAATTTTTATACTTCATTTTTCAAGTAACGCACTACCTATATTTTTAATTTAAACAAAAGATCACGAAAACTATAAAATATATCTTATTTTTAGCTACCAAAAATATCTCAACTTTTATATCCTAAACTAAAAATAAGCACTAAAGGAGACTGAATGACTATTAAATATAGATGCACTATGCATCTATAATAAATGTCCAAGCACTTGTTCAATGGAACAGGTTAAAGATAGGACCAGCATCTGGTCAAGATCAGAGATCAGAGATCACGAATTAATCTTTCTCTAGCTTGTCCATCCAGTTCTGGACCACGAGGATCCTGTTTAGAGGGATGCTCCCTTTAGCTATTCCCGTTGACATCCTAAACGAGATTGTAATTCAAATCATAATTCATTCCTGGCTGAAACCCTACGGCATGCCTCGCAGATTTCGCTCGCAAACATCTTTGTTGTTCGACAAAATGTACCGAGGATGGTCAACGCTTTTCTTCGTTGTTTCCAAGTAAAATCGAGTCTGCAACTTTGCCTGGAAAGTTCTCCGATCATGGTAATCCGAGTTTTCAATAATCTTTCTTAACTTTCTTAGCTGAACGAAAATTACTTTTGGTTTACCTTTGAGATACTTTATTGCTGATTTAGCCGTACAGATAATTATTTATGATTATGTATCTTAAAAAGATCCAGTGACAAATGAATAAAATTTGTTTTAATTTTTCGTATTTCATTGTCCTTTAATTCTAAATTACTAAGCTATAATGTAAAGATAATTGCTAAAGGAAAAATATTTTTTGAAATAGACTATTATGATTGGACTAAAAAATAATAATTATTAAAAATATTTTTCTTGAATTTGGACGTAAGAAAAAAAGCATGAGGACATTATATGTACAATTTTAACCACTAGTTGAATCTGGAGAATTTCTTTCACTGAAGGGTAGTTAAATTTTGTCACCAATAGTATCTCTACAATTTTTAAAACAAAATCACACAATCATGTATTTAAATGTTAAGATAGTTAGACAATGTATGCTCAGTCATAAAAGGAATTACTATACATATTTAAACCCCATCTCCACCGATCACATTTCAATAAAATCCTTCTTTTGTAAAACGAAACGGTTAACTAGCTACTCAGGAGGGCAAGAATTATGCACTGTCGTGTAGGCATCCTTGGCGTGGCAGTTTGAAAAAGGTCAACAAGACGTAAATCCGAGGGTTCGTATCAACAGAGAGGAGGCAAAGGTGGATGAAGAGGAAGGGAACGCACGCGTCCTTTCCGGAGGACTTCTTTCTTCCTCTTCTCTTCTGGTTTCCATGACGCGTGTACGTCGCGAAATAACGGCCAGCCTAGACTCACTTAATTGGGTCCGCCATTTTCGGTAGCGCGACCCCTCGAAAATCCTCATCGTTTCCTAACTCACCCCCCCTGCGCGAAAGGACTTCAGAAGGGTTGCCCACCGACACCACCCGCCCCCGACCCTTCAACCCCTTTCTGCTCGACCCGAGTGGCTTTTGTTTTCGTCCCCAAAGGGTCCGCCATTTTGAATTTATGATACCCCGCCACTCGGCCCTTCGGACACCGAAAAACTTCGGTCGTTAGTGGAAGTTAAAAGCCCGACCCTCTCCGTCGTCCGCGCCAGACCGTGCGAAGTCATTTTCTGTAATAGAAGATGGATACGCTGATGGACGCTCGCTTAATGACTCGCGCTTCGTTGACACATACAGAGAGCCTTTGTAAAATTCTGCAGGATGTCGTTATTTAACCTTTGTAACTCTTCTAATGCGCGGGTTCTTTGGAGATGTTGAAAAATCATTAAGCATGAATTCATGTGGGGATGATTTAGGATGATTTAGAGAAGCAGAAGTATATGTTTAACCTTTATCCAAAAAACACAGTTTCTGTTAAGGACCTCGACCTTTAATTACAATTTGAACTTTTGCAAATGGAACGGAAATTTACGTAAATTTCAGCTATTTGAATCTGACACGGAAGTAGATATCGAAATACCTGCTTTATTATAAATGATTGCCTATAAATGAATTTACCCCTCGGATGGCGGACCATGGAGAGTGCCTCAATTCTAATTTAATTTTCTATTTTATTGTCTCTCATTTGCCAGCACATAATTACAATTTTCTCCTCAGGAAATTCCAAAATATGAAAAGAGAATCATTTCTTCTCAAATTCCCGTTTTTAATCCTGAGATCAAGAAGCAATAAAAGTAAACTTTCTATTACGAAAAACTGATTCAATTTTCAGGAGCCAATTCTCGCAAAAACCTCAAATGTTTCTCCTTTAATAAACCGTGATTTGGTAACGAGAATTCAGAAGACATCCTGATCAGAGAGACGCGTCGTACGAAGAACATTCGTTCCCGATGAATCCGATTTCCGGTGACGATCGAGAGGCGGAGCGGATGAGCGAGTTTCGGGCGTTCCAAGCTTTTTCCTGGCGGTCGCGATAATCCGATATTCCCGGCTGCTAGATAGTTTAGTTCAAATTCGATGTCCGGGAACAGCGGTAAGGAAGCAGTTCGGCGGAGATGTCAACTTAAAACAATTGCGGGGCCGAGCTACATAGCGACACGCAATATCCTGACTCCTCTAATTCGATTAGGGAACTAGCTACGTTAGCAGACCAGGAACCTGGAATTCCCTTCTAGCAGACTACAGGTACGAGGAACCCCCCTTTTATCACGTGGAATGAAGATGACAAACATGGATGCACTATGGTTCAGACCGAATTAGGTAGTCTTCCATGGGTAGACATCGAATTATCGGACTCGACGGAAGAATTACCGATTTAATTTGACAAAATCGATGGAGTTTTTCATGCAAAAGGGCTATCGAATCGTGAGTTCCATCCTATGGATGTTTTCTCATCTCATTGGCTATGGGTTCGTCAGGGTTTTAGAATTTGAATTTCTGAGCAATGTAGAAGACATTCTATATTTGCAAGTAATTTGATATTAGGTTCATTACAATATTTTATATTTTTTCTTTTCATGGATATTGATGGATATTTCAACTTTGTACTGTGTTTTTCAATATGAGGTCTTTAGGTTCGAAAAATAATTCTTAAACTGATTATTAAAAATTAAGAGTATATTTACAATTTTTAAAACAAGAAATCCACTGTTGTATTCCAATCTATGTGACCAAATCATATTTTTAAATTTATATAATTTATTTACTTTGCACGTCATTGAAATCATATTTTTGTACTCTCTCTGTTTCTAAATGTGTTTGTAAGTTCATACTTGAAGAATATAAAATACTGTAAAATTTTATAAACATAATAAGAGAGTTGTTTTTCAAAAGTTACACTAATAAAATAATAAAATCCACTTGTTTCAGAATTCTTGATCTAAAAATGATAAGAATAATTTGTTCTAAAATCGACCAATCCTAAGTTCTCCGAACGAAAAAATTAGCTAGGACCTCCTTCGACCGAGTTTCATTTAAAACTTTCGTCGTACCTCTGCACCCTGTCAATGGTGTTCCCGTGCCATTACTACCCTCCCCCAATCAAGTCAGTGCAGTCCCCCAGCGTTCCTTCCGCACCCCTAAACAGGAACATCCCTTCGAACGAGGAAGGGAGAAGCGCGCGTTGGACAACCCTGTTAGACACAAACAGGATCTAGAAACTAGAACTAGAAACTAGACACGTCTGCATTACCGACTACCTAAACCCGGGAGTATCATCCCGGTCCGATGAATTTGACTGTTAACCATCCATAGATGTCGTTACCAACATTTTACCGACCCCTGTAACACTGTTTCCCCGCCAGCAGGCCACTTGACGCTCGATAATTTGATGAACGTAGCAAGAAAACGAGCGGTTCGAGTGTCACCGACGTATATATACGTCGCTGAACTTTTTTACCCCTTCAATGTGACCGTACGTTTCGCGAACGTCGGAACGGAAACACTTATCGAAGCCGGAGAGAAGTAGGAGCCACTCTAATTACGCGACAACCTGGGCACATAATTAGTGACCTGTGCGAGGTAATTCAGAAACGCTCCCTTATTGACCCAATTACAATTTGCCCGGAAATATCGTCGACGACGTGACCGTCTTCTATATGTAAATAGACGCGAGTTCAATGTTATCCTTGCCTTTTCCAAGAAATCTTATCCGACCACTCTATTCGAACAGGATACGCGGCTTAAATAGATGTTTTCCGTTTTGATTGAGTCAAAGTCGATTGTTAAATAGCGTTTATATTAGGGATTGACCGAAGCGAGTTGTTCAACTAAAAGGTTTACATACACTATTCGGGTACCCGTAATTTTGAAACCCGAACCTCACTCGAGACTCAAAACTACACGATAACATATAAAAATGCTTCCGAACTTAGAAATTTAAGTTTTTGACTCCTAAATTGAGTTTCAGATCTCGAGTCCAGTTCGAGTTATAAAATGACGGGTACCCGAATAAAATGTATTGGGCAAACTTTCGAGATCCAGCCCGATCCAATTCGACCTCAGAAGATTTAATTAATAAAATACTACTAATAGTATGATGATTTGAATCAAGGTTCCTGAAGTCCCGTCGATCATCAAAGAATTAATTGTAATTTTGTTGCCTAATGTAAATGCATATTTATGAACAGATGAAAATTCTAAGAAAGCGAAGAAAGTTGACATCACGAGCCTTTGTTCCGGCCGTAGACGAATGTTACTTCTACGAATGTGTACTCTCCGAAACTCTTTTCTCTTTCCTTGTTCCTCCGTCGACAGAACGGGAGACGGTTCCAGCCGTGAATGGTCTGACGTATCGTCGGCGTGTCTGTGCCTGACACCTCGGATTTTTCCATTAAATTTTCTCGACGCGAAAATCTATCACCGGTTGCAGTCCCGGAAAAACCTGCTTCGACTCTGTAAAGCGATTCCCATTACGATTCCCGTACCGCGGGATCCTGTAAAACGTATCGAGCGCTCTATTGAGGGTTGCCCACCTCCTCTTAGAAAAGCCTTCTCTCGCGTATCTTGCTCCGCTGGATTAATCAAATTTGTTGAACTGACCTGGGATCAAGATACCGAAAATAACAATAATATTTACAACAATTTTTCATTTTTCTAATAAGAACTCGAAGAAAGCCTTGAAAGAAAGTTTAAACCTTCCAAAATTAAAAAGAAGGATAATTTATTATTATCAATAAATATGAAAAATTTCAAATATTTTGCTCCTGATTATTTGCCAACTGTTTCGACATCTAAAAGTCGAAGAAAATATAAATAGACTGAAGCAGAAGAAGGAAGCAGATCGGCCGGTGTATCCAAGTTCTTAGTCCTTTGCAGAATATCTCGTATATAAGTCCTGGACCAATAGGGTGGCGTCGGCTTTGCGTAAATACGGATTTCCCGCGCCTCGTTCAAACAACGCCCGTTCAAATACAGATGGAGTCCACGAGTGTTTGCTCCGATAATAAGATCGACTAATTTATCAATAACCGTACCACGAAATCCCTCGTTATATCCTTTTCTCTTATCCCTCGAATTACTCAATTTCACACCAATCGTATGTCTCTCGAAACGTATCTAAATAGACCGACGAACAGGTTCCGTTCCAAAGGTGTTTCGTTCCATGACGAAAAAACGGCATAACTCAATATTGATCAAGAAATTGAGACACACGGAGAGGCGAATAGAAGGAGGGTGGCTAAAAAGGAGAAAAGTAATGCCGACACAGGGTCGTACGGGGGTGAATGTTGCAGGAGCTTGTGCTAATACCGGCGACCAGCGACGGAAGGGACGGCAGCTTCATTTTTCAAGGAATCTGCGGGAAAATGCAAATGCGCGGGGCATCTGGCAACAATGGCCGTGGTCTGTGGCCCCTATTTTAAGGGTTGGTTTTTTGGTCGACGCTGTAGGAGGGTGGAGAGAACGAGGGGGGGAGTTGAGGTCGCAGGGGAGGGTCGAGCAGGGAGCTTTGCCGGCCATGCAAAGCAGAAGCACAGAGTAACAGCAGCCAGCAGCAACCCCCCGACGACCGACCTCGGCTATATACTGGCTCTCCCAACCCCCTGATAAGGGTGGACAGCCACGATCGATTAGAGGACTACCCACCCACCTACCTACCCATCCATCCCACTTCGCTTACTCCTCGCCGCGTCCTCCACGATGCTTCTGCCCATATTCTGATTCGCAACACCGCTGCCTAACGATCCTCGCTTTAAAAATACTCGCTCCAACCCGCCTCGCGTTATTCTACTTTTACTTTTCCCAATGTACGCGAACACTTTCCCTTTCTACCATCTTTCCACCGTTCTGAACTTTTCTTGCTAAGACTTATAAAAATTTATTAGCAGAATTCAGGTGTCTTGAAATTTGTTTACATTTCGCGTTTCTTGGTTGTTTTTGATGGACAAGATATGACAGATTTTGAACTTGAAAAATTACGAAAATTTTTGACCGCGTACCTTAAGTAATCAATAAACCTGATTAAAATTCATTTGAATCATTTTTTGAAAGAATTCATTCCAACATTGAATCAAAAATGATCCAAACATGGTTCATATATATAAAATTATTCATAAACTTATGAAGTTTGCTTAGTCTAATTGTTTTCATAGTTAGGATTTAAGAAATGGAATAAGTGTCGAAGATCAATGGTCGAATACCACCGGATACGAAATATCTCCGAGTTAACTGGTTTACTGTTGCGCCAGTCGTTGTCCAACGAAAGGTCTAACAATAAGGAACGATCTCCAACTACTTAGGTTAAGTTCCAGCGTCCTCGGTGTCGGAAACTTCGTCAGGATCGTCGTTGTACTTCCGTGGGTAAGTCACACTCGCGCGTATCGCGTCGGCGAGTTCTAAAGTTTCCTAACTGCTAACACCCTGTTTTCCGGCGTACAACACACCGGCAACCCGTTTTTCATTCAACTTTCCCACTTGTAACCAGCGATACATTTTTAATCGTATATAGAGCACCGTACTTGGCCATTCGTTATATTTCAGAAGAGAAGTAGTAGCTTTGATTGACATACTCATTTCTAAGGTCATAGTTTAAAATAGGAATGCATAATTAATATTAATTTTTATTATTGCTCAAGGGTAGATTCCTTCATGGAATTATATTGATCTTCGGATGACGGACCATGGAGAGAGCCTTAATTTTAATTTAATTTTGTATTTCATATTGCTCTCATTTTCTAAATTTGACAAGGATTAACGTAGAAGAATAATTATAGTGCAAAGAGATCACTTCCGCCCGTTAAACCCGAATTCGCACCAAAGATCAGTATCGATTAACCCTCAGTTAAAGGCCGCTTAAAAATATCGCAAGGTCAACGTCGACAAAACTTATCCATCTGCTCGAAACTCCAGGAAAACTTCGAGAAAACCTTATTCCATTCAATTATCCATCAGATAACTGGAAATGTTTACTGCTTGCACTCAAACAAAGTAAGCAGCAATCCCTTCGAGAATCGACGCACGTTGTACGATAAATCTTTGGGAGGCTTTTTAAAAAAATTGCCAATAAATCCACGCGTTAGTACGGTCCAACGGACACTGGTCCCCTCTGGACTTTAAAATTCCTTAATTCGCTGGAAAAAAAAAAGGGTGACTCGGTGGCTGCCCTTTCGCGTGTCACACGGCCTGACTGTCGACCTCTTTACCCTGACAGATCAATATGAAACGTAATCGTACGTTTGCAACAGGAGGTGGTGTAAAACCGTGGTGCACTTGCTTATTGAATTTCACGCGGGGAAATTCAGTTTCCGGTAAGTTGCAACCGAGTAATGGCCTCATCGATTAGCGGCTGATGGCCCGTAGTTACACGCTACACCCTGTTCCATGGAAATTATAAATTTTCGTCGTCGGAAAACAGCCATCGTTCCGATAAAGTTTCGGGAGAGTGGTTAAAGGGGTTGCTAAACAATCGGGACACCCAATAGAGAAGTGGCTGCGGGTAAGAAGATACAAGAAGGAAAAAGGAGGATCCGCGATATAAGGATGGCAACGAAGGGGGTGAAGGAAACAGACGTCAGGAGATAGCTGATATCCTTGGAATTTTCATATCGACACAGAATGACAGTTTTTTAATATTAAATTCTTTCCGACCTTTTGACTTCTTTCTCGGCCCGACGTTGAGGGCGACGTCGAACTTCCTCGCCGAGGAAACGCGGATAAGGGAGGAAAGGGAGTAGCGAGACAGAGGGTGACTCGAATGGATGCTAATTTTCATTTCACGTTCAAGCGTCCAGACCACCAATGGAAATGCGTTAAAAATGCTGTACACCTGTTCGCTGAATTAATGGACAGGGGGTGGATTTGAGAGAAATTGCATAGGAACGATGGTGAATGTATGTATAGGTATTCTGTGGTGAAATTTATGTACAATTTTTGATGTATTATTTTATATTAACGTAGAACTATAGTCAGAATTACTTATTTTAATAAAAATTATTAACCCTTTCTGTGTGTGCACGCCTCTATGACGTGTAAATAATATCTATAGAATCAGATCTTGTTTGATTAAAAATGAGGGTACCCTGGAGTACATTATCAAAGGGTGATTCTATACAAAAACCAAAAGGGTTTTCCACGTAAAGTTTGTTTGCACTTCAGCTTAACGATCCCCGATACGAAAACGTTCACTTTCTTATACATCCCCTATCACAACGTCACACCTAAAACCATTTTTATTTCATCTTCAACAAAAAAGTCTATTTAATATTTTATTTTATGAAGAAAGAAAGACTTAAGACAAATTACATTTAAGTTAGCTTTACATTTAAATGTATAATTTTGAAATGAAAGGGATTCATATATTGAAAGAATTATTTTTAAAAGAATTAAAATTGAAATTGGGGTTCTCTCTATGATTAGCTATCCAAGGATTAAAAGTTAATGGAATTTAAAAAGAAGCTAATATTAAGTCTGAAACGTTAAAAAACTATTATTATTTTGATTTAAAAAATAAATGTGTGGTCTTCTTTTAGAAAATTAGTATTTCATAATTGTTTTAATTTACTTGAAAAGACCTAGTCCACGAAAAAATACAGATTCTCAAGGAAACTCATCAGCAACTCAGGACGGAGCAACAGCCATCAGAATTACAAACTTCAAAGCGATATGATCTTTCTATTCCAGTACAAAACCGAGGCGCAATAAATATCTAATAAATTTCTAGCCGGGTGGTCGCGGGGATCACATTTTCACCGGAAGAAGGTTCTCGCCCTAACAATGGAGCAGAGGAGAGAAAAAAAAGGATGCCCCGGCTGGTTGCATGAAAGCACGGTCACGTTACAAAACCCAAAACAGTTTCCAGAACGACTGTCATTTATTTTGTTATTTATTTTCGTTGTCGCTAGAGGAAAATAACACGAGAGAAAGTGAGATGACGCTAGAATACTGACGTTTCTGGGGATCGACGTTACCCTTCTCTATCGTTCCTTTTTTTCTTTTTACCAGTAATATATCGTCGAGTCGAGTGCAAGTTTTTAACCCTTAAAATTTCGTGCAAGGGTACACGAAGCTTTTGCACACATACGGGGTACGGAAGTCGACGAAGGGTTCGACGATGCACAAGAAGGAGACAGACGGCGGAGAGAGAAAGAGAGGGATGAAGAGGGGTTGCAAAGTGCGGGACGAGCGAACAAGAGAGTAAAAAAAAAATCGCAGGCTGAAAGGAAGGATTACATCGGGGATTTTGGTTTTCGCGTTTCATCTGGACCAAAGCCGATTTCCCGATTTTCCGTCTTTCCGTCAGCACCGAGAGCCGCCACTCGAATTAGATGTCCATTGTATGAACCGAGAGACCAGACTCTCTATCTATGCCTCCCTCCCCCTCCTCCCGTTGCCGCAGACTTCGTGACGTCGCATATTAAGTCGCGTTCGACCCTTTAATGGAGTCTCTTCCGAACCCCCAAGTACGAAAGACTCTCCTCCTAATACGACCGATAATATCTGCGCTGCTGACATTTTGGAATTTCATAAAAATTCGGCAACTTGGAGGAACACGATTTTAAATTTATTTCTTTTTTTTGTATATATGGGAACTTGGAAAATTAATTTTAAACCGCTGGGAAATAAGGGTAGCATTTAGGGAATGACAGAATCATTTTTAAATTTGCGAAATTTCCTATAATTAACTCTTAGGCAAATTTAAATCATTAGCAATAAATCTATTAATTAAAAGGATTTTCTGCATTTTCAGCGTAACACTGAAAAAGAAAATTATTTATGAATTCATTGCTCTCTAATGAACACTTCTGTCAAAACGCGACGAAAGTTCAAAAACATGTTGCAAAATATTTCATCTCTCAGTTCATCGAATCCTAACCAATTCTCATGATGATTACACAAAATTCGAACGTTCGATCCGTAAGTCACGTAACCCTGGGTGTGTTTGTTTGGACAATTCCTGTTCTATGCAGCATCACCTTTCGTCTCCGCCTCGTGGGAAACGGGGTCCTCCTGAATCACGGTATCGATCAAAAATATATTAGTCCCCGATATGACAGTGCGGAGTGTTTTCTTTTCGGGGACGCACGAGAGGGTCGCGATGGGCCAGCGCGGGGTGGAAACGTCGAAGAGAGAGACAGTTTTTTTTTTCTCTCGTAACTCGGTAAAGAAGAGGCACAAAAGGGTCCGGGCATACCTGCACGAACGAAAGGGGTTTCCACTACCTGCGGAAAAAAAAGGCGACCTACCAAATTAATGATTTAGTGTCAGTTGCGATATTTGGGGTGACGGTTCTCTCGTCTACCCCTTCAACCCCCTATCGTTTCGATCGACCTCTTCTCGGTCCGTTTCGCGAAACAGGGGATCGTATGGTCGGCGTTACACTTTTTTTTTCGCAGAGAAAAGGGGACCGTTTCTTGGGAAACCCTTCCGGTGGATTCCGTTGGAAGAGAAAAAAGAAAGCCGGTACCAGAGGAAGAATTACTGGCAGTCATCGAGATTTACGAGGTATCCTACTCGAAGCCGGAGAAAATGAAGAGACGCGATCCACTTCGTTTCAGAGGGGAGGCGTCTAATGTCGACGAAGATTTGTTAAACGAGGAGAAAAACGATACCGACCCGTGAGAATCTTATCTTCTCCGTGTCTGTCCCGAAAAGCAAATCGATGGAATTCGTTGAAAACGAGCTAAGGTTGATTTATGTTCCAACGATTGGACAATATTTTTTACTGGGTTATCAATATAATATTATTTTTATATAAAATTCGAGACATCGATCACTGACGATCGCTATGACAATTAACAGAGATGTGCGAAAACCGAGTCGAATGGAAATTGTTCGT
Organism: Osmia lignaria lignaria; assembly: GCF_051020975.1. Classification (NCBI taxonomy): domain Eukaryota; kingdom Metazoa; phylum Arthropoda; class Insecta; order Hymenoptera; family Megachilidae; genus Osmia; species Osmia lignaria. The sequence goes on along the minus strand of NC_135033.1, from coordinate 7,051,286 downwards.
AATTGCAATTTCCGAGTATCGGGTACCTGAAATTTTCTGATCTTCGAGCATTTCTAGAAACTAACGTATTAACTTTAACGCTACCATTAAATTTCTCTATAAATTTTTCCAACAGCTCAATATATAAATTCATAGCGCCGACAACTCCCATGGCTACCTTTTTACCATCTCTAATTCCAGATGCGTTTCACAGTTTACTGAATACATACATTCACGGTTATTTCACGGGAATCGTCGTCGATATCGAGGGACACGCGGTATCCTCCTCGTAAATAACTCGAAAATGGCGACTACGCGATGTATCTTTACGGGGTTATTTGGAATTTACAGCGAGGGTGGAGCCAGCGTTTCCCGGATATGTATACACATCGGGGAAAGGTCTTTCCGTTGCCGTCTCGTGGGACACCTTCGGCCGATCCTGCTCAAAAATTGAAGGACGCCGAGACCGAAAACTGCATCCGATGGCTGACCAGGGGACTCCGATGGTTGCGTCCCCGGGGACCATATGCCAACTTCGAATTCCGAATTTAAATTCAGATATACATGGGACGCTACTCTTTTTTCTTCTCTCTCTCTTCTTTCTATTTTACTTTTTTTGATCTCAGCGTAACCGTACCCCGGGAAATTGGTACATCGTTTTGATCTACGACGAGGTTGGCGCGTGGGACAGACGTTCACACAGAGACGGACACAAACGTACATATATGGACGTGTATATATGTACATACTCGTGTCGAGGGACGAGTTATGTATCCTACTCGGTCCTCTCGTGGAATGACATGAAACTCCCGTAGCTCTCCGCCTCCTTCCACCTTCCACTACTCCTTCCACCCCCATACACGCGATCCTGTATCTTTCTCTAACCCTTTCTTCCATTCGTGCTATTTTTTTTTTTAGAGGACCAATATTTCGACGATACCTTTCTCGGACATTCTCTCTCATGAAGCTTTGATATCACGAATTTTTGCTCGCGTTTAGTACCTCGAATTTATATTTTCATTGCTTGACGTCGAAAGGTGGTTCTGATATATTAGGGGCTGAGAATTACCTAATATTCTTTTGTGATAAATATTCCAAAATAAACTGATTATATTAGACTGATAACTATATTTACAACCCCCATATATTTTCTGCAAAATTATTTTCAATGAAAATAAATATTATGGAAATTAATAATAATTCTGAGATAAAGCTTGGGTGCTTTTAAGGTAAAATACTTTGAACTTTAACCTTTTGCACCCTAGGATCACCAACTGATACAAAGTACTTCTAAAATTGAAATTCTAAACTTCTATAATGTTTACAATAGTTTAAATTATTCTGAAAATAATGATGTATCTGTCAATCGAAAAATTTATTTATAACCTAATATTAAATTCCAGCTATTATAAATGATCATCCGACATTTCTGCAAACGTTTCAACGGGTTCTCGATATTATTCTTCACCGGAAGCGAGGTGTCCTCGGCAGAAACGCGTCCCGTCAAAACATCATAGTCCAAGTATATATTTTGAAAAACGCTCTCCTCGTAGTTATTCGTTGGGAAAAGGAGGAAGAACGTTCGTATCGATGTAGCCGCGCGTGGGTGGTCGGATAGGTGCGAAAGGAAGGTTCGTCTGTATGTATGGGAGGCTCCATTAGCGTGTTTGCGCAACGAGAACCGGGCTTCTCTAAGTGATGTTTTGTGCCGCACTATTCGAATCGTCCTTTATGCAACGAGAAGCGCCCTTCGAGGCGGGGGAAAGCGAACAAAAATTTTCAGAAAGATACGCGGCGAGGTGTTCGAATCGTTCTGTCTGTCTGTTCTTCGAGGCAGGGCTTGTTACGCGTTCTCGTGGCAAACTTGTTATTCGTAGCTGGAAAACACGAGTTGTTTCGCAAACGACACCGCCCGGTAATGAGAGCGAACGGTGTTACACCGAGGAACTGGGAAAATAAGGTCCCTTTGATACAACAGACACGCGTGTGTCGATTTGATAGCAAACGAAATTTTCTAAACTTTCAATACAATTTTCTGGCTATTTACTTTTCTGTGATACAATTTATTTGTAGAGGAAATTAACCGACTGAAAAATAGCAGAAATTTTATACAAATAAAATTGGTAAAAATATTAAAAATTTTTAAATTATATATTTTGCCATTTATCAATGAATTTATTGTTAAAGTATTAATCTATTTTTTATTTAGTATGTTGAATATTTAACCTTTTAACTGAGGAGCTAACTTACCAAAAGCGCATTCTATCAAACGTTATAGGACGAGTTAACTCGTCATGCCCAATTAAAAGGTTAAAAACGATACTTATTTTTGGAACACCGGGTATAATTTCGGCGCACTTTTGGGCAAGGATAAGACATCGTATCGGAAGAGGGTGTTGGCACGTGGTCAAGAGATGTCAAAACTCGCTTTCTTGCCGCTTTCAAAGCACGTCTAAGGGGTTTTCAGGGGTCTACGAGGTCAGTTCTAGTCTACGTGGACTATTTCCGGGTCAAAAACCGGCCGGCACACGCCAACCCCTTTAAGAAAGTGGTCGTAACTAAATAAAAGTATACACAACGAGTTTTCAAGTGACGATTAAACGAGGTGCTTTCTATCGTAAAATAACTAACCGATTCTACCTAATTCTAGAAGCTACTTGTTTGATGTAGAACAACGATCGTGTGCGCGACTTGAGTGCGAAAATATTTGTTTTACCTCTTGGTCTGTTTCTTCGAATAATAATGGTTACGATATTCATAGAAGTTTCCGTGTATTTTGTAGAAGGAGAAGAATAATACACCTTTATTAACCATTAAATCTCAAATAGTATTTGAACATTATTTATAAATTAATACAAAATTTAGTGTATTCTTCTATGAAATATTCACAAAAATAATTACTTGTTTTCATTAAAACCACATCCAAGAAATAAAAGAAACTGTGTAAAAATTTAAAACAAATTTAACAAAAATAATGGTTCAGAAAATACCATTTTTCACAAAATGATAAAAATCTGTCAACTAATTTCATCCTCCATTATTTTCAATCTTTCATACCTATTATCATCCCCACACGTAAACTATTAATGCCCAAATAATATTGCCGACTAACTGAAAATTTCTCTAAAATTTTATGATTTGAACATTTGCCCTGGTCAAAGGGAAAGGATTAAAATATTCTGCGACTACGTTTGATAAATGTCACCTAGTTTCTCTTAATTTCACGTGGAGGAACAAAGATCGATTGGAGAGTAGAAGAGCCACGGAACTCGTGGAAACCGATAATCCGTATTCAACGTTCGCGGCACTCAGGGGTTACTTTTGTTGTAGGACCCTCATTTCGCGAGAAGGCCGGGCGTGAATCGAAGACTCGGCTCGGAAATAACGATGCCAGATAATGTGGAACACCTCGCTATCTGCGGAATCAAATCACCTTAAGGTTACTCCGACACCGGAACCTCTTAGCTTAACAATTTCTATCTTTTTTCCATCTTGCTCTAGTTCCGCTAGCACAGAGATACCTGATCATCGTGTACGAAGGCCGATCGCGAAGAGGTCAATCGACCAATTTTATTACCTTCCTTTAAATAATATTTCATTTTGCTCCTTGGGTAATTTTTAAAAGAAGTGTTTAATTTCTTTTTTATTGGTCTATTATAGACATCAGGAAAAAGAAATATTTGAAATGTTCAGTTCTTTATTTTAATAAAAACTCAGCATTTCAGTTCTTGACAAGGGTTGAAAAATAAAAATTAATGAGATGTGCTAATTTTTAATTTGATTAGTATCCTAACAATTTCTTTGTTGTTAATAAATTTAAGTAATATTTGATTAAAATATTACAAAAATTTGTTATTCAGATATTTAAAAATATCAGATCATTTGGCAAAATATTTCTTTAACCATCTATATTGTTATCCTTATTTTCCCATTTCCCATTTTAGTAAAATTGAGTACTTATAGAGGAAATACAAATCAGAAAACCTTATGCAAAACTTCATAAAAGAAATTAATTTATTCTCCAAAAAATTGCAGATATTTTAAACACCATGCTACGATATCTGATACTAACTTGTAAGAAAATTCACCCCCAAACGAAAAGTGTCTGAAATGTTAAAATTGAAGCAACCCCCCTCCAATTATCAATAATTCTTCCACTATATTTTTACATGGAATAAAAATTGTAGCCATGCAATTTCGACACATAACATACATGGTCCTGGTGTACCAAGTACAAGGGGGGTAGAGAACCGCCATTTTATTCCAATCCCGTGGTACCAACCTCCCCCGGGTACGTGGTATTGATAAAAAAAAATACGCTCGCCCCATTGGCCGGCTGGACCATAGGGTGACCTCACCCCTTGAATGCTGACCAAGCACGAGCACCCACTAGAATTCTCGTTCACTCACACACGGACATCGGTGCACCCTCGCACCTACACGCAACCCAAGTGCACCCTCGACATTTCAGCCTCCTCTCTGTTCCACCCTTGGTCCTATCCCTGCGGATCTCTCTTTTTCTCGTCGATTTCTTTCCATCCTCGTCGGACAACTCTCTTACGCCACTCGGTGAATATTGATTAGTAAGGACGTCGCGTTGCAACGGAGACGAACGGTCAATTAGTCGTAGCAAGCACGACGCTAAGAACCGCGATCGTTAATTAGACACTCGTCATTGATCCGTCACTCGAATCGGTTCGACCCCCGAGCGGAATTGTACATGCGTCGCGTCGATTTCGAGCGATGATAAAGAAAAAGAGAAGCCGACTTTGTCGATGTCCATGACAGGAGAAACAGCCGGCCTAATTAGAGCGGGCAAATCGCGTCGACTAAACTGATTATGTTCACGACCATAAATTATCGCGCCGTTTATCTCGCCTAGCCTTTCCATCGTGGTTAGCGTACTCCGTGTCAATTGTCCCATCAAAATACGTCTTTATCCAGATACCAATTAGGGGTGATAATTATTCAAGGGGAAGCAACAGAATCTGTATAACACTTACCGGGTATGCTAAGGCTGTATGAATTTTTATAGATATCTTCTTCGAGGTGATTCCTACTGCTGCAGAAACGAACAACTTGCTGCAAGTATTCAGCAAGTTTACCTCTTTGATGAAGAGCCGACCTTGTCGTCCTCGAAATAGAAATTATTTCCTCGAGTAACTCTCGCCTTCGAGGGAAACTTTTAAACCGAATGATAGAGCTTCCTCTTTTTTTTATTCTAAGATTTTTCGTTTAAGAGATGGTTACTGAGGATCGTTTATGATGTGAAAGTGTTTTGTATAAAATATACAATGTCCCTCATGAATGAAAGTGTTATTTAAAAAGAAAAAATTGGAGCAAATAAATAAAATATTAACACCTTTAGTTTCATTATGATATTGCAAGAATATCTTAAATTTCAATTATCAATCAAATGTAGTTTGATTAAAATAAATAATATTAGATCATACAGAAAAACAATAAATAAATCTAATAAATGTAGAAAATTTCTTCAAATTAAGTTATCCCAAATTAAGGTACCCAAATTAATTATTTTATTACATTAATCATCAATGATCCTCCAAGGAAATCAATGTGTTGTAATATCAAACTAAAAATTTAATTTTCTTCATTGAACCTCAGTAGGTACACCCAAAAATATTTTCAAAACCTCAAATAATTCTATCACAATTAACCCAAATTCTAAGGGTACCACATACCCAATCACACCACCCGCATAATTTTTATGCACCTCACAAAAGGGTTAAGAAACAAACTCGAATACCACGAACTGACTTCCATCTTGCACATCTTCTACAAATAACTTTTTATTAAAATCTTATGGATAAATCAGACAAAACTGTTTCTATTTCGAGGACAAGAATGAATCTTGATGCAATTACACACGATCGTTTCTAGCATGGGCTCGAAACGTAACTGAGCTCTGCGAGAAGATTTCGCTTCTCATAAGAGGTGTGATAGGACCCCGAAAATCTTACCTGAGGCGACCTTTGCGACGTAGAGGGGGATCAGGTAGAAAAAGGGTTTCGTCCCAGGACCCCCTATTATGCAATACGATTTTTTCTTTTTTCATTTGCGTCTGATTCATTCAGCGGAATTCAGCGCGTCTGCTAGAACCTGGCTACCTGGGATGCAAATGCCAGTTAACTGGCTACGTGGGCTAGGGTTACCTAACTACCTGAGATGCAAATACGCGAAAAATTTCTAAGCTACCGGGTTGATTGTGTTACTAGGGAATGGGGAGGGTAAAAAAGGACACGTGTGCATGTAAATTTTCTATCGAAACAGTTTCCATGTGTGTATTGCTCTAAACCTACAGGAAATGCATTTCCGAATAATGCAACAGGATAAAACTTATAGTAAAGAAAAGTCAAGAAAATTTGAAATATAATAAAATATAAATCATTCGGTAATAAAATGTAATTTGGAATTATTAAATTATTTAATTTTCAAAAATGATGATTAGAAATAATAGAAAGTATATAAATTTGAAAAATAGAATCTAATAATTTATAATAATGAACAGAGAAAAATCATCAGTCCTGAATATTTTTTATATTTTATAATTTAATAATTCAATGTTTTGTGGGTCATAAGAAAGATGCACTATCGTAGTGTGTTGCAGGAAGAAAATTAATTCAATTTATTTCTACCCTGCTGCGAGGGTTTACGGCGATGGTCCGTCGTGGTAAAGGGTTGCGTTCTGTTCAGAACGCACCAGATGACGTTTTCCAATTTCCTGAATGAAAAGCGAAACCGATTCACATTTTCGTCACCTGGCGCCTTTTTTCTCATCGCTCGTTGATAAGTCGTTGAGAAAAAACGCAACCCCTTCCCTGCTGTAATTTTTAATTTCCTCTTCCAATTTTAATCTCCTATACTTTGATGTTTAATTTTTTACTGTTACTTTTATCTACGTTATCAGACACTAATTAAAATTCAAAAATTAATAATTTTGCAGTAATGTAAACTAATAATCTTAACTACATGAGAAGAATTTTGATCAATATGAAAAGGAATTTAGAATTAAAAATTAAGGAAATTTAGATATGAATCTCTAATTTCAGAGTGATATTGTAAAATTATTATTTTTGGAGTTACATTAGGTAAAGTTACAGCCTCGGGCCTCATTTTGCAGGGAAACCCCTTATAAGACTTCCATTTAGTATATTAAAAAATATGGAATGAAACTTTTTTATATTGTTGCCCTTTTTCTTTATGATTAAATGTTATTTCATTTTATTTAAAATAGATTGCAATTTCAAGAAGTTCCTCGAAGGTCTGATAGCCTCTGACTCTAAAAATCTTAATCCAAATTAATTAACATTGTAAGCTATACTTCCATTATAAACATAATTTCTCGGAACGAAAGGATTGCAAAAAATCTAAATATAAAAAACAATTTTTGAAATTAAAAGATAGAAAATTCATAGGAGGATAGAAAATCAAGGGGACAACTTTTGGGATACACCACCTGCTGGGAAAAGAATTTCCCTCGAAATGGCGTTAAATTCGGCTTGAAGTGGCATTAAATCAGGTTTGTTATTGACGAGTGTACCTGCACTGGCCAACCTGCTTCGACAACAACGATAAAAGTAGAAGTGCTTGAATTCACCCCTCGTACCGGATTACGCGCTTTTCAAAAAAAAAGTGTCGAGCACACAATGGGCCAAGGGCGGTTTTGGGTGAAAAAACGTGAAAACCGACACCCAAAACAAGGCGGGGAGCGAGAAATTGTCGACAAAGAAGGCAAATAATACCGCTAAAGCAGCGATATCCGAATCATGATCGACCCCAAGCGAACTACGTACACTTTTTTTTTTCTTTTTTTCTCTAACGTCAGGTTAAATTCGATTTTAATCGACCAACCATCGCAGGTTGTTTTCGCGACTAAACACATAATTTCACGTGAAATATTAAAGAAACTGGTTGCTAAAATGTACCGTTTCCATCTCGATACAACTCTCAAATTAATATTTTGTATGGAAGGTAACAGAAAAGGTATCCGGAATTTATAAATTAAACATAAAGAAAGCTGATTACAGAATAGAAATTTCGTGCAACAGTCACTAGTATGACAAGTAAAAGGATTTATATTTTAAAGAATTCGGTGGTAAGGAAAATACGGTTGTACAAAGTTGAACATCTTTTGATTTAATAATAAACACTTGCTAGTAATAACTTTTCTTATTCGATTAAATTCTTTATATTAAAAATTATATAGATAATTATTTAAACTACACATCATATTTTCACGCCGCCTTTCAAAAAAGCAAAGAAGAATATTGAAATGTGAAATAGTAATTAAGAAGACGTAATCCTAAGGCAGCAAATTAATTTATACACCTAATAATTCTATTTCTTGTTGTTGGATAACTTTAACCCCCCTGCTGACCATAGAAATGGCCGGCAAGATATCCGCGCAACCCCATGCGCTATGTTTCACACTCTCTCCATCATAGCGATCATACGGACAGAATATTTGCGTAGAGGCGGGGTAGAATAACACGCGAACTCACCCTTAAATACTCGAAACGCTTTGAATGCCTTATCTCGGGCATCTCTAGAACCCTCGAGTTCGGTCGGACGCTTCTCAGAATTATCCGAAATCTCTGACAAGCTAGACGCTAGCGACTTTCAACAAGGAAATCCTTGTAACCGATCGAGATCTTCATTGTCGAACCGAACGGTAACGAGTTCCTTTCTTTCTCATTTCATTTTTTTTTTTTTTTTGCTTTTGCCTGACACGTTCAACGAGAGGGATGGTTGGTTCCGAATTACTTCGAGTGGATTCACTCCAGCTAATCTATATCAGGGACACTCGTACCGCTCTCGAAAAAAGGGTGACACTCGACTTTTGCTGTCCGATTGCATCGAGACATCAAAATACAAACCTACACCTGTTAGTAGCATCTAATTAATTATTTCATCCCTCTGGAAACATAGAAACATCTTCATGTTCGACTTGAATTTATGTTATTCCTCACTGTTATATAATTTATTAAAATAGTAAGACAATTTTGAGTACATCTACAATTAAGCTAATAATTTGAAACAGTAAGGAATGGATTGTATTAAAAAATTAATTTCTAATAGCTTTAATAATGTAGGTAGATAATAATGCATGTAGTTAATTTTTTTTCAGTTATTCCCTTATATCCAATTGTAAAATGATATAATAATATAATAAAATATAAATAACTTTCTATTTGCGACAAGATCGATTGGTCCTTTATCAGAGAACAGAAACCGCCCTTAAGAAACCCCGTTCATTGCCTGAAGTTGCGGTTTCTCTGAAAGCGTACCAAAGAAAGCCTCAGGAAAAAAAAGGAGAGAAGAAGGGTTCTCAGGATTAACCGAAATGAAAATGCAGAGAACCTAACGGTGCTGTTGCCGCCGCGTATTTGGGGTGAAATCGATAATGCAAGTTCGGCGCATCCCTAATCCTCTTCACCGATTTTTTAACCCCATCTGTCGTTCTTCTGCCGGTGCGTATTCGACCTACTTCCGCGAGCGGAAAGGGAAAAAAAGAGAAGAAAGGAAGAGTTCTACGGTAAAGGGGTGAAGGGTGTCCCCGTGTCGTTCCTTCGGACTACCTGGAAATATCGCGCTAACCTCCTCCCAGGATAATCCATTAACATAATTTTACATGGATAGAAGAGGGTTGCGCGTCATGGGGAAACATTATATCGACGGATATGCCAGATGCAAAAGAGAAAGAGAAAGTAAAATAATAGGTAAGCCAGGTATACGCGGGACCCACGACACCGCCAGAAGGGGGGTTTAATTCAAATATTTAAAATTTCTCCTGCGTACCGATTTCTCGCGTAACGGCAGAAGCCTGAACCTAGGGGTGGGATCAAATATACGTACACCAAGTAGCGTTGATGCCATATGAAAGATGTTCGAACCCTTATACTTATCAGTATCGATATAATTTAGACATGAGGATCTCTTTTAGATTTTTTCAAAATCGAAAGGAATTGAGGGATGAGTTCTCCGTCTACCCTTATCCTTAACCAGAAGTTGCCTAAATTAACCAATCCATAGAAAATAAAATCAAATAATTCTTCGACTAATTGTCCTTCGACCAATACCTATTTCAACCCTTAACTAGTTGGACATACTTGGGTCATACCCTAATTATTCTAAGAAATAAATAAACTTTATAAGTTAAAGAAATAAAAAAGAAAATTGAGAAGATATTTTATATTCCCACCCCTACCTCTCGCTATATCAACACATCTGAAATACTGCATAAAATAATAAAAATTTTTATAAATACCATTAGAAACTTTCAAGTTGAGCCTTGAGCTTTGCAATTGACTTAGATTTGCGAGTACATATTGAACTTGAGCCTACCCCTTCCCAACCCCATCATCGTCATCTAACCCTTTTCTGTCTTTTCTTTCTCGTTTGTCGCGGCTGGGTATACCTGGGACTAGTAACTCTAGCCTTCCGGATGAAATAGTCGTATAACCCGACGACCCTGCTCCGTAGGCGCGCCGTGTCGGCGTGTCCGCGTGCTGCTGCACTCGACGATCCTCAAAGGGTTCCATTATCGTTACGGAACGAGCTCGAACCACTCGTTGGCTCGCAGCCTCGGCTAACGAGGGTGCTGACAGCGAGTTCTGCGCACTCTGCCCTGTGATTCCCGCAGTGTACATACCAGTTTCCAAGCGGCTCCCTCGCCACCCCCTTAGCCCATCGGTAACTAGAAAACGCGAAAGTCTCGCGTACGCGCCCGCGTTTCGTCGCGCACTACTCCGGCTCGTTTTAGACGGAACGATAAACTGTCGCCAGGTTAATGGGCTATGGTGACTTCCATTTCTTTTTCTTTTCTCTTTTAAAGTGTAATTCAATTTCTTTAAAGATTTACTGTAAGTTGTATTTGAGACCTTGATTCTCACAGGTAATACAAGTTATTAAGAATATAGGTACCTAATTTTTTATTTCATTGATTAATTTTTTATTAAGTATGAAAAATATTTAATTTAATTTAAATTGTAATATTGGCAATCAACATATTAAAATGTTATTATGAATACTATTTTTTTAATATTTTTGGTTTTTATATATACACGATACAAGAGATTAAATGTATTAGCTAGCAACAGAATAAATAAATAAATAAATATTGCAACAAAGAAGAGGTATATTATTTACTCGATGAAGGAAGAACTATTAATCCGCCGCGTAATTAACAGAATTATATCGATGCTTGCTCGTTAAGGATCACAAGGTAGACGCGCTAATTTTACAGGGAAACTTTCGCCGGAAGGGGTGCGTCCGTTAAGCGGATTATTCCTTCTACGAAGTGACAGCAGACGAGAAAGATAGAGCGAGAAAGAGAGAACGACGAAACAAGGACTTAGAGAATCCAGCCACGAGGACCCTGGTCTTTCTGAGCCTTGATTTACGAGAATCGTGACGGGCCATTTGTCGAGGGAGTCCTTCGGACAGCGCGAGAAGCGTTCTCCTCTTATCAGCCCGCGGCAGCGGCCATTTTCAAAACCGTGTCCTTTTCCAAACCGCACTCGTCATTTTTCCCCGGCGAACCTCTCGACGAAAAGATCAGGAAATAAAATGAAAAGGTACACGTTTACTTGGCAGTTTAATTCTCGGCCTGTGTCGCGAGAGAGCAACGTGGTTCCCTCTTCTTATTTTCCAGGCCTCGTTCAATCGTTGAATTACCGTCATGGTCGGAACAGTTTATCGAGCGTCCACGAAATTACCCAAAATCTCCGCGTGTCTTTGCCCGAACGCAACGGCGACGATGAAAATTTAATTACCTCAACTTTTCCTCGCCACTCGACGATCATCTCGAGCGGACAAAAGTAATACACGTATACCCAGTCGACACGGAAAAAGCACCCGAAAAATCCTTTGACAGGGTACTTGAAGATTTTTCGTCGAGCAGATATCAGGGGTAAAACGATGCCGCGAAAAGGGACCGACGGTTCAAAAGACGTTGCTTCTCGACGAACAGATGAATTCGACTATGCGCCCGAAATTAAGCCGACCCTGTTACTCTTACCGTTCTATGCGACTCAAAATCAAAGCAAGGAAAACAGAAAAGAGAAACAAAAAAAAGGGGGGGAGTGGAAAGATAGAGAAGGAGGATGATAGCGAGGGATGAGGAAGGAGAGGTAAGGATCGATATCAGCACGGCGAGGCTACATTTTTCAGAACATTGGGTACCTCCGTGGTAAGCCGGTCGTATGTATTCTTATGGACCACCCTGTTTATGGCGCGCAATTTATTTCGAAATCGAAGGTAATGGCCGCCGGTTTACGCCCGCTATTCCGCCCCAAACCCTGCGCCCACACCCTTTGCGGCCCCCTCTCCCGAGGCACGGCTCGACCGTCCCGGCGGAGGGCACATTAAAATTTCAAACAAACACAAAAATGGCTGGAATCAACCGGAATATGTATTGCCCTATTTCCACGGCTTTTCCGGCCAACAAAAGAGATCCTAGCGGTAAAACGGGAACGGCGTACGCGAAAAATATGTATTCATTGTTCCGGGAGGCAATATTTTCCGACGGTGTAAATATTTCGAATAAAGAGAATGATTCGAGCGTTATTTCCGCTCGTGACCCGTTAACGAACTCCGATCGAAGAATCGTGATCACCCTTTGCGATTCGTTTCGACGTGAAAAAATATCGACAAAACTTTCGCCGTGTCGCGGATTTTCCACGTTGCCTTTGCCAGGAAATATTTTTCGTTATGTAGAGCGAAAGGAAATTTCCGCGACGACGTAAGTTCCTTCGGGAAAAGAAAGGATGCCACGAATTTTTGTCTGCGTTCAGAGCGCACCGGCTTCCGGCTCGCTCGGTTAAAACGCGCGGACATATTCGTCCGAGATGAATCATAATGCCTGAACACCGTTGAAAATGGATTCCGCTGATATTAAATTCCCCCATTCTGGTGCACGATCGATTACGCAGTGAAATCACTCGTTTTTTCATTTTTTATTTGACGAGATCGAACAAGTGCTTGGTACTTGTGGAAGATGGTAAGAATTAGAAAATTGTATGTCAGAACAATTCAAAAATATTAACTTAGTAATGAAATTTTTGATTTTATTATTAATTTTAGGTATTGAATTTGTTTATTTAATTCTGGAGATTTGTAATTCATTGTATTTTGAGTTAACCCTTGAATAACTTAACAATATCTATTTTAATTTTGATACCTCTGAACCGCATAATCCATCCCCAAAATGTTCCATAAAATCATCGAGGTGTTGATCAATCGCCAAACGCGAACATCTAATCTCGCCAGTAGAATAAATCCCCGGGCTTACAATCTCCGCAATCTAAAGGCAATAGAAAGCGAGGCGAGCACTGTTCACCCAACATCGGGATCGAATAAACGATCCTCCAATTTCCTCTTCCATTAAACCGGGGCCTTCCTCCCACGTCAGACCACGATGAGATATCACCTCGGACGAAACAACGATCGTAGCCGAGCCGCGAGGACGAGCCACCCTCCTTTTCCTCTCTCGCGCGTTTCTCAGATGGATCATTTTTTGATCGTACACCGATGACTCGGCACTCCCTTTCTCTCTTCCATCGAAGAGCCGAAGGCTCGTCGCCGCGTTATCGTCGAAGGGAATGGACGAGGGGCTTCCACGAAACGCGTTATCCCAGGGATTTAAAGGGACCAACGAAAATTCGGCCTTCTCCAACGAAAAACGACAGGGACGCCTCCAGTCAATTTTTATCATATATCTGAGAGTTTCGTCGGATTGGCTTCTGCCTGACCTATGCCCAATGGACCGCGCGAATTCGCGCGCTATCGCGCATGGCTATCGTTTACGTCCCGAATTTTTCCTTCGAATCCGGGATTTCTCCGTCGGAAATCTCCCCCGATGGCAAAAACTAGCGATCCTTCGATGCAGGGAATATTTGAGTAAATCGTTTCATATGCTGGAAGGAAGCTTGACCCGTTTGAATAAAATGCAATATGGCATTGTTGATTATTTCAATTTGTTACAAATTAAATTTTCTGATTGTGAAGAGTAAGAAGTTTGAATTAATTTTAAAGACTACACCAAAACTAATTGAACCTAGTATAATTTTGAATTTTTTTTTTATTTTTTGAAATGGTAAAATCGATGAGTATCAGTTATTCCTGAATTTTTTAACCAAAATATGGAGCAAAATTTGCCATATAGCTGATGGACGAATAGGAAAACACGTTGCACATGCATACACGGAGTAACAGCATAAGCATCAGGAAGGAAGGAAGGAAGGAAGGAAGGAAGGAAGGGGATGAACCAGTTGCGTGTACCTGAACGCATCCATGCACTCACACATAGGACGATCAACGTGGCACCGCGGAAAAAAGCTTACCCCTTTTTCCACGCCACGAAAGGGGTGCCAGTTTTGGGCCAGACTTCGCACGCAGCGCATCAGGTAAGAGCCCTTTGTGTAATCTGATTTCGTTGCCCTCCCGCCACTTCATCGGGATCGATACAGAGATTCGGTAGCACTCTCGATCGTTAACCTATTTTCTACACTTACAAGCACGTAATTCGTGTTTCTTTTCATCGAGTATTATTGACAACTTATAGTGCAGTGTTCTGATAATTTAAATTAAATTAATTTAAAAAAAGAAAAAGTTGTCTAAGTTGATATTCTCTAGTCTTAGGGATCTAAATTGTACTTGAAATTTAAATTAAGTGTAGTGTTTATTAAGCAAAGTATTAAAAAAGAAAATGTGATTTTTGGTAAATTTCTTTTGTGTTGTTCAAAGTAGCTAAATAGTTGTTGAAGAGAAGGTAAGTTAATGTACTTTTTTGCAAATAAGTTTATCTTCTTTTTTGGAAAAAGGGTTAAAGAAACAGGACTAAATTGTACACCTAATATTAACACAAGACAGCAAGCGCAAAGCACAAATTAAAGAGCGAATATATTCTTCATAATTACATTATCCTACTAACTTATCAATTTTAATTGCAAAATTTACCAAAACTGATGAAATAGTTTCCTTCGATTATTTAAACAATTTTGAAAAGCAGATCCTCAATAGCAACAAACGAGAGGAGCCAGGGCAGAAATAATAAGGTAAAAGTCCTATCGAGGGACTGCTCGAATTTTCCACGTTATATCTACGTGTGGCTTATCCTCGTCTTCCCGGTGCTCGAACTTGGAGATATTTGAGAGAGTGGTCGTCGTAGAGAACAGGAGGAAGAAGGAGGAAGGGCGCTCCGGATGGTTTCCGAACAACCGAAGTCTGCGGAATAGTATCGATCTGGCTTGATATATTAGAAGCAAGGTCCACCCTGCCGCAGCCCTGGCAGGACCTCGAAATATGTTTTTTATGTGCGCCATCCTGCGGTAGATGTACCCGTGTCCCAACAAGTATCCACCCCCCACCCCTTTCAAAGTCAATGCTGAATTTCTTGACTTCAAGATGACTGCGGATCTCAATTCTAAAAGTTTCTTACAAGAATACAATTTTTCTTCTTCTTCAATTATTTAATATTTCTTTTAATATTTAATATTAATTTAAATTTCGCCCCAAATTGATTATCAAATAAAATTCTTTTTTTTAATTACACAGGAAAATTGAAATGTTAATGATTAATTTAACTATTTATATTTGTATATAAATTAGAGAACACGAGAAATCTCGTAGCTGATTGCATAATTTAAGAGTTCATTAACTCCAAATACCCGCGTCTAAATTGTTTGCCATCCCTCAATAAAGCAGAACTGAAAGTAGAGAGAACAGTACGCTTGTAACTTTTCGACCAACTAACGCTTTTGTTCCAAAAACGAGGAATCGACATTTAAACTTTCACAATCGTTAATTATTCAATTTGTTCCACATATTCGAGTGCTATTTCGAATCAAACGAATCGTACAGGTGACAGCGTGATCGCGTTCCATTTCTATTCGCGTTTCTAATTTCTCATTATTCCACGATAACTCGTTTAAAAAAGAGAAAGAAAAACGTTGTGGAAAGCCGATTTCTGTATAACTTCCTAATTTTCCAGCCGGATGAAAACATATGAAAATCTGAGAGGCAAACGAGTAGACGTTAGGGGGCGCCAAGTCAGAGCCAATAAAATTCTTTTCTCTCCCCTCGCTTTTTCCTTTCTTCGCGACTTCTTTGTCCGTTTCTTAGCGGAAACTCGAGGGATACGTGTCTGGTTCGTTTGTATCTTCCTCGGAAGGAAATAAGAGCAGTAGCGAATTGGCAACGATAGCAAGACTTTAGGAAGTTTGAAACCAAGTCGAATTGGCCGAGCGAAGGAAAAAAAAACGAAAAGACTAGATAACGGTGGGATCGTTTGCATTTCAATTGGCGGACAGCTGGCCGGAAGAGACGTTAATCGGTTACAAGAACCCCCAGGAAAATAGTGAAATTATCGTAAATCAATATGCGCCAACGAGGATCCACTTCGCCAGGTTCGTGGCACGGGTTAGAAGTACAGTTGCCACCAAGACTTTCATAAATCCCTTGGAAAAGTTAATTGTTATCTATCCCTCAAGCTAATATAGAGTACTTCGAATATCAGCTTGATGTCATATCGAATGAATAGGAATTTACCTTTAAGAATCTAATTTACCTCTAACTTCAAACTACGTAAGTGGAAATAAACTACATTAGTGGAAATTAATAATTTTCAAATTTTATTCTAACTTATGAACAAGGGGGTTGATGGTGTTAGAATAGAAAGCCTACGTTAATTTTCTTCTATTTCGGAATCTAATGGAAGGATTTAAAGTGTGTATAAATTTTATTGGATAATAATTAGATAACAATAAATTACTGCATAATAATTTTCTTCGGACCCGTACAATAAGTTCATCGCCCTCGAAGGGTTAAGAAGCACAGACAAGACCGGCCAAACCGAAATAAACACCGTTCGATATTCAGCCTCGAAGGAAGCACGGTCCTCCGGTGAAAATATCGATATCGCGTGGTCGAGACAAGGAGGTACAACGACCTGCATCCGTGTAAGAAAACACGTAAAATGACCCCATATTGTTCGGGAGGCTGTGCCTCGGCCCCTTGGACAAACAGAAATATATGTCGGGAAAAGATGTCTTTCCACCCCTCAGGACTCGAGGCGTTCCTTTTTTAAACGACGAAACAGTTGCGGCCACGAATCGATGGTAACTACGCCGACCGGACCCGGGTACAGTCCCGTGAAAATTTTCAGGCAGACCTCGACCTTCGACCTATCGGTGAAAATCAACCCTTTCCTCAACCCCATCAGTCTTAATTAAGCTGTTCGCGATAAGCTAGTTTCAGTTGTACTTTTTTCTCATCGAGGAAAAGAATCAAGGTGAGTAAAGACGAATCGATGAAGAAACAATGGGAAGGGTGAATCGACTTTCTTCGGGGTGTGTACCGTGTTAGGGATGCGCGGGGTGCTCCGGTCTTTTGCATACATTTTGAAACGTAGAGCCGCCACCGCGCCGAATATGCTGGCCGAGCAAGAAAAAAGAGGAGCACGGGGGAAACAAAAATGCCCGTCTCTCTTTCACGCGGGAAGGACGAGGGGCGAGGGACGGCGAACGAAGAGGGTGAGGGAATAAAAACGGACGGGTAAACGAGAAACGCGAAAAATCAAGGGCCGCCTCGTGCTTTTCCAAACGCAACGGTACGGTCCATTAAAATTCTGCTCTTTTTTTTTTGTTGCTCTGTTTTTCTTGTTTTTTTATTCGGGAGTTTCTATTGTTTTTCGATTACAATGACGCGTGCGTAGAGAACTGTGCTCGTTTAATGGTGTGCGTTACTTTCATGATTCTTAAAATGACTGCTGTCTGAAAATTGGAATGATTGTTTTTAAACTAATTGTGAGTTATGTGATTTTAATTTACAGATAGTAGTAGTTTTGCAAAACAGATTTTTTAAAATTTTGTACGAAAATAAATATAATATGAATTACAAAATTAAATTAAAATTGAGACTATCTCTATGGTCCGCCGTCCGAGGATTCATTTGTACATCTAATGAATTTTTTACTTAATTTTCCCCAAGCGAAAGATGTCCATACACATCTATTTATAACCTTTAATGAATTGGAACCCTTCCGAATAATTCTGACAATAGACCTCCTTCAACCAATGAGAGTCGCTTAAATATAGGTATAATTAACAATCTGTTTATTGCATTAATCTGCAAAATATCCTCCGCCACAGACAGTAACGAGTTTCTTTTACTCCTGTTTATCAGCGAGTACCGCTGTAGCTCTAATATTTAACAGAGGGGGTGAAAAAAAAGCGCCGTCGAGTGGCTTTTATCTGCGTCCTCTGTCTCCGCGGCAAAGTAGAACGACAAAGGCCCTCCCTCTCGTCTTTGGCTGTGCAAAAAAAGTCGTAATACCACGTCGTCAGTCTCGAAAGTATTAATATCGTAGAAGACAGTCTGATCCGTGGATGGCTAATAATCTGGTCGCAAAAGAAGCGACGATAAATCATCATCGCCCACTAAACAATCGAGCTAGGCACCATCGATCGATCGCGATCGAATCTTTCGGTTTCTTAGCCGAGGATCGAACGACGAAGGAAACAAGCGACAAAAGATCGTGGAAATACGCGACGAGACTCGGAGGGTTATTCCGTCGCTATCGGAAAAATGTTATTTACGCAGGGCAGGAGCGAGCTACAGAAGCTCTGTCCTTATTTACATGTGGTAAGTCTCCTACGGGACCAAATCCCGGACCGCCGCGCTCGGAACCCTGATAATTCTTCCTTTGATCCCAGTCCCGTGGGCTCGAGCCCCGGCCCAGCCAGCCACCAACCCTGTCTGCGACGGAGAACGAGTAAAGACCCGACCGAGGCAAAGAAAAAAAAAAAAATAACCCGAGAAAAATACCTGTGGAAAAAGATTTTTGGCTCGGAAGGCTCAACAATCGAACGATCATTTCTTTGTCGAAACCAAAGCAATATTTATTAATAAATTTTCAAGACCAATCTTAATGACTCCTATTTTCGGGTAGCCACGCACCCCCAAAAATTAATCAATATTTTATATAATACTGTATCTATGAATTATAAATCTGTCTATGCGTCCAGAAATAAGGGGAAAAAACGAAAATATAGATAGGGATGCAGGAGGAATTTCCAATACGCCAATAAACAACCATTCGACCGGAAGTTCAAAGAGGAAGACGCGGTCCACCGGTAGGAAGCACGCGGTCGGAAATCGATCCAAATTAACTCGCGACGTCATTTCCATCGTGAACGACAACCGGCGTTCGAAATTTCCGCGCGACTCGTCCCTGCGCCCTTCGCAGCCACCCTTACGAGCTTTAAGGTGTCTTTAAGTCAGCGTCTTGATCCGAGTTCTGGCAGGGTTTCAAGTTCCGTCCGCTTTTGGTAACGGCGGAATCTAACGAAAAGCAGACGCCGATATCATCTTGAGCAAACTAGCGGTGCCGCTGGACGGATATAGGGTGTCCTACTATTATGCTGATAACATTCGTAAACAGTACGACGGACGGTCCGCGTCGGCGTTCTCGCCAGGACGCAACACCGTTTCCATCTCCGTGCGTCTAGCGGGTGACGCGGGAGGAAATGCTGAACCTTTCCGGTATGAAATATATCTTTTTCAAGAAACGTCGACTTTTGTTAGAATGATTTTCTTCTTCAAAACCTATGCTACCCTTGATAGAAATAACATGTTCAATAGATTGAATTTTTTTGTCTAATCTAAGATTAATTAACCCTTTGACGATAGAGGTAGTTTATAAATCACAGTATGTTTTGATGCTTCAACAGCGAGGATTTTTAAATTGCAAAAAGAAAAGGGTCATTGATGAGGACACATACTACCCCGTAAAGATTGTTGTCATATAAGAAATAAACAAACGTAATTAATTTTTCAGTAGACATGAATAATGTCACCACGTTTTCTAAATATAATTAAATTGTGCATGATGAACAGCTAGTCAACCCTACACAGTAAGGATAAAACTGGTCGTCCACCCTTTCGGAGGCACGTAAAACGGAACTTGGAGGAGCGTTTCCCTAAAATCAATTTAAGACAGCGGTGGATAAACGTGTCCTGTAACAAATTAATTATTTGGAGCAAAATTGATCTAAAAATTTTCAACTGGATTTTTATATACATTAGATACCTACAAATAACAGAGCTACTTAAAAAAAATTAAGTTTTTTAAATAATTTTTAAGAGACAAAACTATAATTCTTTTTTTTAAATAGCAGGAAGTTATAGTGTTACTTTATGACTGTTATTATACAAAAAAATCAACCTTTTCTAAAATGTTACGACACCTTTATCCATCCTGTCTTCAATTACAACACTCGTGCAGCTCTGGCCTCGCGAGTTATCCCAGATACGGAGATAAAGTCGAATAATTAGGCCAGAATTCACGGCTATAAATTCGTTGTAATCCCTCATCAGAGATTCCTTTGCCAGATGAGACTCCTCTAGAATTCCGTGGCTAGGAAATAGCTGGACGGTATCCTTGATATCGAATGTACCACCCGGTACGTAATCTCTCTTGTACGGTTAGTTAGCGGGTCTCGAGGATTCGGGCCGTGAGTATCCTTGCCGGATAGAGTATCCCTCGGGAGGTTTCCGTCCAATCGGCTGGCTGGTCAGCCGGACCAAGTAGTGGGGGTCGGAGGCCGACCATTGGTCAGTCGAAGGGCGGCTTGGTATTGAGCGACTCGGTCCTGGGGGTTGAAAAAACCGCCCCGAACTGACCTCAAACGTCCTACCCTCGTCTCGTCTGGAAAGCCTGCCTAATGTTGTCCCCCCCCCTCTAACCCCGACTTCTCTCCCGGCTTTACAGCCGCCCCGTTCTTCTCCCCTTTCGCACCCCTTTTCGCTTCATCGGTTACGTTTGCCTCTTGCACGCTGTTCTCTCTCCTTCGTGATGGACGTTGTTACGTTATTTCGTGTGAAATAATACTGGCTTAATTTTACAAGAATTGTAAAATAATTTCTACAGAAAATTTCGAACTTTCAGGCTAGTTTGGAAAAGAATTATTGTTTCAAAGCAAGGTATCCTTTTAACGGATCACATTTGTTCCAGTTCCAGGTAGATAATTTTTCCAAGAAAATTCGTACGTCGAAATCGATGCTCGGTACGACGCGACGGGACGTAAAGATTGCGCGAGAATTTTCGGTCCTCTAAGCGGCGAGCAAACGAAAGAGGGTGAAAATAAAAAAAATAAAAAGAAGGGAAAAAGGTAAGGAGGAGATGGTAAGAGGTAGCGAACAAAGTAGCCGTTCTCACGTAACTCGGGAAACTTTCGCTTAAACAGCAGACTACCACGGTGGGTCTGTTCGCGTAGAGGACTTTGTCGAACAACGTCGTAACGAGGCACGTTCCGGTGATGGAATTTTTTAAGAGCGCCTGCACACGGAATACTCGACCCGACGGAAAATACGATGCGGTCTAACTCGAGCTACCGACCCTTAAAGTATATTCAGTCGGTCTAAGTCCAAAGGCTATTTGCATAGGCGATATTATATCTTCGCCATGGAACTCCACCTCGTCCCACCCTACCACCCTTATCCACCTCGTTCGTTCCTGCTTTTCACCGTTTCTCTCGTTCTCTGTCGACGTCCTTGTGTCTATACGTCTCGCATCCCGACGGCTCTTTCTCTTTCGACCTCCTCCACCCACCAACCACCACCACCCCCCTCTATACCCACCAGAACGTCTTGGGATCTCTGGAATTGGATTAGTAGTGGTTCACCCGAGTAAGACTTGGACTATACTCAATTTGAACTAAGATCGCGCCGCTCCGGAATGGGCAAATTGCTAAATCAGTTTTACGTGATCACCTATTCAGAAAGTTATTCGCGATCGAACACGGATATTCCGTCGCGGAACAGACGGATGGACTGGCCGCCAAAGGCTCAAGGATATAACGAGAAAGGATTCCGCGTAGGAAAGGAGCCGGAACTCGATTCCCGTCGATTTGATAGGGATTTTCGGGCCACTTAGGATTACAAGAACCGATCACTGCTAGTCGCTTCCAACTCGAACCTTCCACCAATTTCGTTCCTCTTTTGGGGATGAAATTTTAACGGGCGTTATATAATTGATCCCCAGCGAGGAATAAGAAATTTAGATCGTTTTGGGAAGATTCTGTCGATGATTGAGATACGTTTAATGACCTCTCGTGCGAGTTTCCTTGAACGAAGAAAATTCAGTTTTTGAATTTGGTAAAAAAACAAAATTAATTTTTTTGTAATTTTATGTTCAAAATTTAATCTAATTGTGATATTTTTAAAGCATTAGATATTTTTAATCTAATTAATTCCCGTGCTTTTTGACTATTCATTGATCATAGACACCGTGAAATAAATAATTAGTAAAGTAAAAGGAATCACGACGAATACTGTGGTCAATCTTGTAAATTTCGTTATCCGGAAATCCGCAATACAAAGAGGAACGGTTTCTCAAACGGGCGCTGCTGGTTCTTTACTTTGGATTAAAGGATCCTTGTTCCTCGAGGCCGACTGAACGTCGCTTCGTCTCCTTCTCTTTAAGACGTCTCGGAACAAAGATTTTGCAAACATTAGCGATTCGATTAAGCCGCCGTCTCGGCCGCTCGCCTTTAAAGTCTCGTCGCGCGAAAGTTTCCTAGTGAAATCGTTACTTAAGTTTCTCGCATTATGCACTTTCACCGCCTTCGAAAAACTTCCCTGACGAAGTTGGCCGCCTCTCGTGGCCGGAAACACCGACCTCCGGCATAGTGTAACGAAACAATTAAAGTTTAAAGACACGAATAAACGTAAATATTTTCGTCTTTGTTGCGTCTGTTATAGTTATGGCTAATTGTATCATATAAAATAGGGACAAATTGGCTATTCTATAATTAGGATTAATATCATAATTTTGATTTTAAAAATGAAGATTATTTTCAAAAATATTTTTTAGAAAATAGTGCAAATTATTAATCTATTACTTACACTAGTTCATCTAGTTCTAGTATTAACAATGATTGTACTGATGCTAAAAAATATTAAACAATTCACGATCCATGGTACAAGACTAATTAACATTTATCACTTTTCCTAATTTTTAAATCTATAGTCCTAATAATCAATTACAAATCATTGCACTCATCGATCAATAAAATTAACTAAAATTTTACGAGTTATAGTTTCCACCAAATTCATCCATATTTTTAAAGTTCCCAATGAATTCTAAATGAAATACACAATAAAAGAAAAAGAGTCAGGATCGTTTGATAGGGGGAACCGTAAAGGACCATCGTTTTCGTTGAAAAATCCAGCGTAAAATGGCCGGTCGTAGGTCGAGGAAAGCGTAAAGAATTCCAGGGTTCCGGTTTAGCGCAGTTAATTTGGCGAATGGGGCTGTCCCTTCAGCCCGAACATGGCCACTACCGTCGCATACACGGGACTCCTCCACGCGTGAACGCATGCGTGTGCAAGCTCACACACACGTACGGATATACCGGGTGATCCTGCCGGAGTCTAATAAAAAGCATCCCCGTGAGCCGTAGGATGGTCGGGTCAGAAGTCCATTCGGAAAATGGAGGGACCCGGTCGTCCAACTAAATCTACCCGATAACGTGCACGTATTGTCCACGTTCCACTACGTTTGAAAATCAATTTCGCCCTTGTACGAACGAGTTAAGAAACGAAAGGGGTCGTAAAAAGCTGATAAAAAGGTGGTTTATTTTAATTTGTTGAAGATCAAATTGCAGATCGTTCGAGTGATTTTAAAGAATTTTTTCTTTGAACAAGGAACAAGACCAAACCTATCCGGTCTGTTAGCAAGACGTATGGGATACGGCTAGTCCTGGCCAGGGTTCGACTCGACTTCCGACTTTCCCTGCAGAAAACATTGAGTCTGAGGGGTGGCCTCATCCCTCCCCGGCGGGATCGCAAAAGACGCTATAAATTCTGGCCATCCTATCCCCCCCTACCCCTTGTCGACTTCCGAGGATAGTGGCCAAAAGTAAGGAAGAGTAGCTATATCGATACTCTCTCTCCCTTGGAAGTTGCAGTTCTTCGGTACACAAAGTGCTGCTGTGACGCTTTCATCCTTGTCGGGACGCTGGTTCGAGCGTAAACTGGCCTGATTCATGGCCGGAAAAATGAGTGACGAGAGGAACGACCTGGATTTCAATGGCTTTAACAATTTCTCCCTGATCGATCGTCAGAACGATACACCGGGTTGTTTAAACAATGCCTGGTTGGATATGGTTGGAGTAATTTCAGACATTGACTATCACTTCATCCATGTGAATGACGCTTGAATTTTTATAGGAATTTTCTATTATTAAAAATTCTTTGACTTATTTAATTAGAAATACTTGTATGTATTGGATACTTGAAACTATGGATGTTAGGTGTTAATGGAATACTGTGAAAATAATAGACAAAGTTTTGTAAAAATAAAAAATCTATGAAACTTTAACTTTGTATCCGTATCCAATGAACAAGATTATCGTTTGTTCCCTAAATAATGAAGACTATAATTTCCCCGGCAGTAATTAACAAAAATTGCAGATTAAAAATAGTTAGAAAATCAATCACGGCTATTGTAAACTTAAATTTCGCTCGTTTTATCGTTTATTGATTAAATCTGCTATTATTTGTGGCAGAGGAAACTGATCGATTTTCACAAAATAAAAACGAAAGAGAGGAAGCTGTGTCGGTGCAATGAGAAGCCACGAACAAACCCATCTTACTGGTTCTTCCGGACAGGAAATCTTCACCCGCCACGGACCGTAGACCAATCGAATCTCACAGAGAATTTAACACCCCTCTGGTGGACGGAAAAAAGCCGAAATTTCCAATTTTATCGAATCTCCGGTCGTCTGTCCCTTAAACAAATATTACCGCGGTTGCTGACTAATCGATTGGAAATTGGAATGAAATTTGTCACGATTTAGATTTTCTAATCCTGTGACCAGTTTTGTTAACCCTAGAAATTTGATGAATTTTTTGAATCCTCTTCCGAATTATGGGAAGATCACATTATACTATAATTATTTAGACATCCACCATCTACGATACAACCATACTTTGATAAATATTTATATAATTATTTGAGGATTTATTTAATCTACAGTTATTTAGATAAAATTGTACTTAAAGAAAAAAACAACCAAAGAAATTATCTGTATCTATATTGAACCAGGATTACTGTTTTAATTACATATTGATGAAACAGAGGGATACTGGTTCACAGAAATTCGGTGAACTGAACGGAATCGTTTGATCTTCAAAATGTACCCACTTACTTTGTAGGTATCTAATTATGAATAATGTATACATACATTAACACCGATCTATAAAGCATAAATCATTAAAAGGGAATTTTTATATGGAGATTCAAGTGAGTTGTAAAGAGATTAATAATTTTTTTTAGAAAATAAATAATAACAAAAGTTTAAGGAATATCTGTGAAATACTACGAGAATTATTTCTATCGGCAATTAAATATTTTATGAAGATAGCCTTTATTTATAGAAGGTACCAAGAAGAAAGTGCAGATAATTTATTCTGATATAAACTCAAGCACGAAGAGACTGAAGTTTCTAAGTAACATCGAAAGAAAAAAGTCTAAAGTATTCGACTCTCATTTAACTTCTCGTTTCACTTGAATTAGCATAAAGAGTGCTGTAAATAAACAAAATAGAAAATACTGAGAAAAAGGGTTGGGAAAATCGTTGCAAAGAAATGTAATGCTTTGCAAATAGAAATTACTGACCAATCATTGTTTCAAAATGTAAAATTATTTTAATTATTTTTAAAAATATTATATTAAGAAACTGAATAGAAATACAAATCAAACTAATTTCTAATAATATAAGTAAGTAATAGAAAAATCTGCTTAATTAAATTAATTGCAAAATTTATTATTTTTCTCTATAATTATATGAAAAGCAGAATAAAAATCGCCCATACCTAATTAAAAAATAATCACTCTCGAAGATCATTAACAGTATCGAAAATAATAATAAAAAAAAAAGAAACTAAAAATCTGAAAGCTATGTGTTTAATTTATTTACCCCCATTTCCTAACTCCACAAACTTCATCTTATTTTCAAAAAAATAATAGAATTCTCATTCTACTTTTGCACGGGAATCAACAGACGAAGGGGATCTGCAGAAAAGAGTGCAGAAGAAGGAGATCCATCGGTGCAGGCGCAGCATCTGCGTGAACGACCTTATCGGAAAGACATAAACGCCTGAAATCCTGTCGTAAATTAGGATCGACAGAATGCCGGACTCTTCTTTCGTGTCCTTCTTTTACACTCTACCTCTGACTTGATTCTCTAATATTTTTACCAACAGTTGAAAGACATACAGTCAGTCCACCTTGTGACGACTTATTTCCTGCTTCCCCTTCGCGAGGTAGGAAATCAGATACACCGTATCGTTTCAAGGGGAACATCCGGATTGTCATGGCAGATAAGAATTTTACTTTTATTGTCATGAGGAAAAATGAGCGTTATCAATGATTTAAGTTGAAAAAAAATTAATTGCATTTATTGCTCGCTATAGAGAAAATAAATATAATCAGTCAACAATAAAAAAAAAATAATAGAATAAAATTTATTCCTAATGACTATAATTAAAAAATAATTTACTATAATAAGTTCTCTTAATAAATCTTGGTAGCTTAATTCTGATTCACAAAATTAAAATGTTTAATTATAATTAACTAGAAATAGTGCGACAAATTATAAAAAAATATCACGTGAAATTATAATCACTTCTCAACTTCCTGTTCCATTTACAGCCCTCATCTTTTTCACCACCCAAAGTTCACCAAAAGGTTCAATACCAAAGATAAAAAGCATGAAATTCGATTTCAATTACTTCGCAAACGATTTCAAAGTAAAATTCCCCGAGTCGATCCAAAGTTCCGCGGTTTATACAAAAATAACGGTAAAGAGGTATTCCTCGGGGTCTCTGCACCGTGTGACCATTACAGGAGTTGAAGAATTTTTATGACCGCCCAAGATAAGAGGCAAGGATGACGATCCTTCACCCGATCCTGCTGGTGCTAGTGCCAGCAAAGAAGAGAGCCAGGTTGATGGCGGTGGATGTTCACGGGTGGCAAAGGGGTGGTAGTGGAGAGTCTATGCCGTAACAAGGGTGGCACGATTTCAAGAATGCAGAGCACGTTCTCAACCAATGCCGACAGCCAGGCAGTAAAACAAATACGCCCTCTTCCTATATACAGGGTGTCCCGGGCAATACCGCGTGTCTACGTACCCCGAAATCCCAGGGAGTCGAAGACGACCTCGTTACCGATACGAATGGAGGTAATGCAGCGTATACGTAGTGAAACCTTTTCATGGCCTCCTCGGGGATACAGGTCTTTGCAGACGAAAGTCAAATTAACTCGAAGGAAAGACTATGGAGACATAGCTCTATGCTATTCCATTTATATTCTTAGTCTTATGATAAATCGACCTTTTAATAATTTGACTTGTTATGAAGTCTTTGGAAGTAAAAAACTATAGAAGAAGGACTTCAATATGGATTCCGCTGATTTTTGTGGATAAAGGTTTTTAAAATGGATGATTAGCGTATAGAAAATCACTGGTTCTTTATTCATTAATGAATCTACTCTAAAAATTTAATTACTGTTTAAAATGAAGTCAATATGATATAAGAGAAACAACATATACTGCACTCAGACAAAATGTATTAGAATTAGAACATAGTTCCTTAAACTATGGGCAACAAATTCTTATAGGAATATTAAAAAATTATGAAATGACATCTTCTTATTTGGATTGCAACAAATTTTTTACTGATAATCTACACTAAAAGAGTATCCCAAAAGTACCCCATAAGAAACGTGTATCCCGAAATATAAATATGATAATAATCCGCGTATGGGATCGCGATTGTATATCGACGCGGAGGAACAGACTGGAATCCGAAATAAAGCAGTCAATTATAGTGGTTCCCTTTTCAAGTATTCCTCACGACGAGCACGAGAAATCCCCGGTAGAAACTGAACGCGAAACGGCCGATAAAAGCGTACAATGACTGGTACGAGCACGGAAACGCAAATGTCCTCTTTCAGCGAGACGTCCTCTGTGGAGGGCAACGAATGATGGACAGGTGAAAGAAGTGGCCAATGTGGGCTGGTTTCGGCGTCTCATGTGACACACACGTCACTGGTCTTTGTTTTTTTTTTTTTTTTATTTCACATTTGATCGAGTACCAGAGCTCCTTTGTCCTTTGCCTCGACCTCCCCTTCTTTTCAGCTAGTTCGTTCACCGACAACGAGAATTTTCTTTGGGACAAGCCCGCGGAAATTGAAGCAGCCTGCCTGCTACGGGGATAAGAGAACGGGTTCTCTGATCATAATGCGAGACGTAAACGAAAGGACAACTAATTTCGACTTTCCATTCTAATCTTCCTTTGGGGATAAACAGGAAGCTTTGGTATCTTGGATAAATCAAATGTTTAAGAAATATAGTGTTATTCATTTCTCCATTTGTTATACCCTTGAATTATGGAAGAAATTAATTCAGTAAAAAATAATTAGCGTATTCCTAATTAAATTTGTATACCCATTTCACTATCTACCATCTACTAAAAATGGATTAAATTAGGTTAACTTAGAAAATAGAATATATTAAGTTGTTTCTCTTATACCATATTGATCTCATTTTGAGCAGTAATTTAGAGTTCAGACCAAATTTAACCTAATAAAACCATAATAGATTCCCCATAAAAATCATGTAAAAAACCATTGTTACAGATTTCTAACTAATTCTAAGACAACCTGCTCCTATTCACGAATCATGAACCTGTTGACTATGTTTCCTCTCAGTGATCCCTGATCTTTGGTCAAATAGCACGTGGACGAGTTGCTCCCATTTTTTGAAAGGGACACCGAACGATGGACCAGTTTTCCACCTGATCTGGAGCACGATCCATTTTCGTTCGTCGACAGAATTTCATCCCTCGGAACCTGTTTGCTCGCGTGGCGAGGTCCTGCCCTACAGAACACTCTCGCGGATCCTGTATCGCTGGAAAACTGGACCATCCGGATGGGGATGCTGCCGTCTCTCAACAACAATGCCCACTGACCACTGTCCATTGTGCGGCGAGTCAAACCGCAAAATGGATCCAGTTAACCTTTGATTCTTATTCAAAAATCTTCTCGGTCAATTTCCGCTGACAGAGAACTGGTCCACCGAAAGGGGGATGCTGTCGCATCCTTTTGTTAGTGATGGACAGTGCCTACTTAAGAGCAATAAACTCGAACCACAAAAACTGGAGCCGGTTAGCCTTTGACTCCTGTTGGGACAGGGTGATCGAGAACCCCTTATTTTTTCTGAAGGGTGTGCTTAAGGTCCCGTACGCAGCATGAATAATTATTGTATTTTGAAAATTTAAGATTCCAATTTAATTGTTTCAAATGCATTTGGGAAACATTCTAAAGGATTGTCAATATTATTTTTGATAATAATAAAAGTACTCTAAATTTAATTTTTTACCATTTAAAAACTATTCTTTTGTAATATCACACGTGGAATAATTTTTAAATGATTCAAATTAAAGGGAATATTTAAAAAATTCTACATTCCAATTTAATTTTTTAATTTCTGGCAAAATACTTTATTTAATAGACAAAAAATTGTAAGTGTTATATTCACAATGGTGAAATGAAAGTTATTATTGTTCATTTTTAAATTTATCCCGCGGCAAAAATTTTACCCTGTACGTTTTCAACCCTACAGCACACCCTCTAACAAGTTTGATGGTAAGCTATGAAAAAAGGGTGGTAAATAGAGAACTCTACTTTAACGACTTAGGCTAAAAGTAGCATTCTTCTTTAATTATTTAAATGATAATGTAAATTATTTCAATTCTAATAGAATTTTTATACTTAATTTCATTTTTCTACACCTTCATTCCTACATAAATCCTTAATTTTTACATGGAAATAATTTTGTAAAATATATAAATATATAATCCCATATTTTATTATTTATTTTACTAAGTAATTTTCAAATAAAATTCTTATATATCTACATTATTTTCCAACAAATTTATTATAATTAACCTTAATCATGTCGATAAATCATTTACCCTTACTATCAACTGCAAGCATAATAGATTTCTCTACATCGATGAACGATACAAATAAATGAACAAAAATTTCAACAAACACTGTGAAAAATCTATGAATGAAATTAAATTGTGTACTGAGTAACATGTATATGAACACAAAGTGAAATAATGCGGGAAAGGTGATAGGAAAAATCCAATAAAGTTTCTGTTGTTCAATTTGTTTCCAAGCAACAGTATGCCGCATTATCAGATGCATAGAAGTGTCACGACGAGCGACAAGTGTTATGGTGTTCTAATGTGAAATTCAGAAACGTAAAACGTTCTTTGGCTTGAAATGTACGCGACGAATGGACATCAACTATGCAACGGTTCATCCGAGCAGCAACAGGCTAAATTACAAAAGATCAAGGAGCTAACGAGTATCATAAAGGTTAACTAATTAACGTAAAAATTAGAGAAACATCGTCATCTCGTACTATACGATTTCTAATTTACAGGATACTGATAAGAACCTGACCATTTGCGAGGAAATATTAGCAACTTATATAAGGAAACGCCTAAGGGTATGTGAAAAATGATTTCATTTATTTTTCTAATGTAAATTAGTTATTTTATTTCTCTGATGATTAGTCACGAAGTAATTGAATGAATATAAAATTATGTTTTAATTAGTGAATGTCGAAGATTATGAATATCATCTTATTTTAATCTTATAATTGTAGTTTGATTTATATTTAAGATTAGGACTTAATGTAACTTTGTAATTATTCAGTTTGAAAATTCTTAGATATCGAAAGTTAATGGATTACATTATTTATAAAACCGATTATTCGATTTTCGCCGATTTACCATCCTTTGTACCAACCACCGTAACCGCGGTATCCAAAGTATCCACCATAACCGTGGCCATAAATTGCCGGCCAACCAGTGTACCATCCACCTGGGTACCATCCATGTCCTGAACCAATACCATACCTAAAATCGTAACTCGTGAATGCCTAGATATTTAATTACTGTCGTTCAAACTTTTCTTGCATCGAATGTCCTATTTGATTGAATTTTATATTTATGTTGATAGAGCAAGAATCTCCGAGGCTTTAAAAGTGATTCCCTTCAGAAATTTGAAAGATATAAAGGTCTGACGTAAACAGATAAATTTTCTCAAAGAAAAATTTGTTTCCCAACAATCTACCTACCAGGGCCAACCGTAACTATACCCTGAATAAATCCACGGATTCCAACCGTAACTTCTTTTTGCCACTTTTTTATCACCACCGTTATCCTGAGACTCGAGTTGTGGTTGATTATCGTTGGCTACCTGTTGAGCCACATCATTGGTATCCACCACTTTTTCAGGAACAGTGATTCCTGTACCCAAGGCAACAAGAGCCAACAATAACAGCAACTAAAATGATGATCGAATGTCACTAAGTCACCAATATAGTGATTAGACACTATTACGGTAAAATGGAATAACTCTGAACACAATACTACCGCTTACCAGGAGATTCATGATACCAATCTAGCTGAATATCGAACTACCATGATCAAAAGGGTGGACAGTTCTTTTATACCAATATCCTATGAAGATCATTTGCAATTTGTTATGTACACTCAATTCTAGATATACCGGTGTGTTTTCTAACGCCCTGATTGACAAGTCTGATACATATACCATTTATGGGATCACTGAACCACGTAACAAACCGCTCTGATAATATATTTGGATCGAGTTAACAAGAAATTCGAGCTATTTAAAATGGATAACATTGATAGAAACACTGGTGGATGTAATCGAAATGTTAACGAATAATTACAAATTCATTAATACCTTTAGTATTCTTAAAATTAATGAATTTTGAAAGACAATGAATATTAAAAAATTCTACGATTGAATAATATTTATCTAACTAAAACAAAATGATGCATACATGATACACAGAGTTTTACAAAATAAAATGTTTGTACAGCATTCCCAGTCAATTATTTAAAAAAAGCTTGTAATTAACCATTAAACATAAGAATGATAAACAGTGATCACCGTGTAAATGAGAATCGCGTGTCACGCAATAATTTCACCATTGTAAAACAATCTCAATAATACATCCAAGCAATCCAGCTACCGTAACACTTATATCCACTATTGTTCGTGAAAACAAGAAAGATAATAAAGATAATAGTCCTGGGAACGTTCTCAAATCCAGTACAGACAATTTACATCGTTTCACGCATCGTGTAATTATCCACGTAGCAGGTAATTAAACAATTACAGGCATGCCATTCGATCGAAGCTAAGCCCGAAACAAATCCATTTCCTCTCGTTGCATTTAACTGAAACTCGTTGTTACATAAATATGTACCCTTCTCCCGATTTGTATCGCGACTCGTTAATCCCTACCTCCCTTCCGCGATTGTCCCCTTAAGGAGGTTTTGTCACACCAGTCCAGGAAATTGAAGCGATACCGTTTGTACGAACTTTCTCTGGGTGGAGAACAGGTAACATAATCGACACACTTACGAAAGTAGGCTCTATGGATACCTAAACTCGACTTATAATAGATAATGAAACAATATCCCGATACAGAGATTGCATTATGTATTGGATGATCCTGTTTCTCAACGAATTGATTTAATTGATAGAATAACATCATTTCCGCTTGCTCTCTAGTATCGGTCGATTGAACTGATCTCTACGGGTGCCTTTAATTGGCTCGTTTCCTGTCTTATGCAACAATCGGAGAATTTATTATCCGATAAAATTTCGAAAGTGAAAAGTTGGAGATACCGTTTGCTTTTTGTGTTTGGAGCTTCTCGGAAAGACCCTTGGATCAGAATTTGTGTAAATTATTAAATATAAGAATTATCAAAGTAGTCTATGTATCTGATATGCAATTTAAAAAAAAAATTATTTGAATTTGTTAGATTAGATTTGGTTAGACTAAAATAGATAAGTCCTTGAATTTAAATAAAATAAAATTTCCAGCTTAAAAATTACCCCTCGTCCCCAAGAAAATACACCATAATTCAATTACAATTCAACTGTAACAAACAACGCCTACTCAATCATTCACCTCTCTCCTTCCATTCAAAAATCAATGATCCATTCCTTTCTCATTAAAAGAATATCGACCGGTTGCCTCACATAATTATACTCCACGTACAATTATTGCGCCTATTTCAAAAGGACAATCACCGTTCGATCCTGCACGGTTTTACGACATTTCTTTTCCACGCTGCACCGTGACGCTTCAGTTGTCGCTAACCAATAGCCAACCACGTGCAATTGAGGTGAAACTCGACATTTCTTTCCGATGTTATGCAAAAATTCATCCCCGCCAAGTATACACGGGCTGACGATGCTGAAGCGGAACGCTCGTCGCAGTCCTCGCGAGGTCCCGAGGTACAATACCGCCTAAGCTTTGTCACGCGATGGAACACCTCTCCTGCTTGTTCTTCGATGATATTTAACCGGGAATCGCTCGAACGTTTCTACTACACGTGCTACCGTTCGATGGAGTGATCATTCGAAGAGATAAAGATGTCACGGTGTCTAAGAAAGGGAATCTCATTACGCGATTACTCGGTGCATAAAGTGTAACTAGAAGACTAAATCTTCAACAATGATGCTTAGGACATTCTACGTTCTGTGTTGCTTGTGGACGTTTACCTTATCGGAGAATATCGATGGGGCAAGTCAGTCAAGTTCGTCGTTATCACCAGAAATAAATAACACGAGGGATAAGCGAGCACTGGGTCTGATCCTCTCAGGACTGGCCCAGGTTTTCGGCTACACGGTGGATCCTATTCAATTGGCGACATTGCCCAATCCAGACGATGCGAAATCGACCCAAACATCGTGTAATAATACCCAGAATCCATGCATGTCTAATCAGAATGGTTCAACTACTAGCAGACCCCCACAGCGAGAAACGATCAGATTAACAGGTGTCTTAAATTTTGGCAACGATTCGAATATCCTGAATCATTTGCAGGAATACGAGCAGATTTTCCATGGAAATGGTAGTTCAACTACTCAGACACCATCTGGACCACCGTCGACCCAGACACCTATGATCGATACAAGAACTCCTCTTTTGCCGAACATATCCCTGCCCTCCATGCCTCAGCCACCCTTACCAGAGATTCCGCCGCAGGACATTAAACTGTCCTACCCCAGGCCACTGGTTCTGATTCACCGCAATCAGAATTTCAGCAACGCGAGAAACAAGAGCATGATGCAGGAGCGGGGTCAACAAGGAAACGATATGGGTTCGAAGGACACGAATGGTTCAAATGCAGATAAATTACGTTGGGAGGAATATGAAGAGAGACTTGCCGAGTTGGAACGCAGACAGCAAGAGCAGGCTGAGAGATTGAGACAACAGGAGCATCTTAGAAACCGTGAGAAGGATGACAATTATAGCAGTGAAGGGAACGAGAGAAATCGAGGAAAACAAACGGGTCACAGAGATGAAGATTGCCAGGGAAAAGAGGATGGAAATTATGAGAATCCTTCAGAGGAAGAGGAGGAGGAAGAGGAGGAGGAGGAGGAGGAGGAGGAGGAAGGATCGAGAGAGAGTTTTAAGAATCAACAGAAGACGGATCAGGAAGAGCCTCAGGAAAGCAATGAAGAAGAGCAGTCGAAGGACGATGATGTTTACAAGTATGGTATCTTCGGTGAACTACCAATAAGCAAAGATGACGAACAGAGAAGACCTGAACAACTTCGAAACAGCTACGGAGAGCCTTTGGATAATCGCGAGTTGACGGATGATGGATTTGTGAATTACTTCAGCAAACTGAAGCAACAAAACGATTTCCGTACTTCGTCTATCACTCCTAATTCACGGGAAGAAACTTCTAAGGAAAATGAAGATGAGAGCAGAGAATACCTTCCCGCCAGGAACAAATACGAGGAGTATGCTCTTGAAGAAGATACGGACTCCGGGATGAAGGAGGATGAAAACTCCGAGGAAGATGACTCTCCTCCAATGAAGTATTCTAGCAAAGTTCCCTCCAATGGAGAAGATCAATCCTTCTTCAAGGATCAGAAAATCAATGAGGAGTTGGATTTCAGCAAGCACGTACCTCTGATTATACCAGTTAGGTACCTAACCGCCCCTGAAGAACTGGACAAGGTAAGACTCTCGACGACTGTGAAGTCGCAGAAGGATAACACTGTACCGGAAGCCACGAAAAAAGTTTCCCGTAAGGAATTAAGGCCACCTAAGAAGAACTTAAAACCAACAATAGGTTTTCCAGCATTGCCCAGGAAGCTTCATCATGGCGAACAAAAGGAGCTGCAAATGTGGCCCCCGCCTTTTGATTTCATTTTGGATAGCACGATTCAAGCGGATGATACTTCTGGTGGTTCCTCTTCAGGGAAAGCTAAACCATATGATAAAAGAAATGGAAAACAGGGGCAACCTCCTGGAAGAATGGCGCCACCTGTTGATCCTCCAGCACCAAGGACTTACGATTATCCTGAGAATATCTATTATCAAAGTTTTGGGAAGAATTTTGAATCTAGAACTGGTGCTTCGAAACAATCAATGTTTCACAGACCAGTGAATGATGGAATTATGAATCGGACGCGATCTGAAGCCGAAGAAATACCAGATTTCTGGCAACGTCATAGATATACCTTGAACGACGATTATAAAAATTTGGAAGAACCAAATTTGAGAATAAAGTCCTCTGTTCAAGGACAAAATTCTGGTTCGAAGAGATTAGAATCTTCGAAACGGAGCACGGAAAATATTGAGCCAACCATGGAGAATTATTTTAACAAAATATATCCTGGAGCACGTAGAGAAGATGGTAAAAATCAAAGAGTGCAAAATTTTCAAATTGCTATGCAGAATTCGAAATCAATTACGGTACCCGAAAGTCCTGGAAAGGATTATGATTACTTCGGGGTTGGACCTAATGATTATGATGTCGATTATATAAGAGGACACGAGAAATTGCCTCGAGTTTTTGCCAATGACCAACGGTTGTATCAATATAGCGAAAGTTTAACGAAATTAACTAGTGGACCGGAAAGCAAAGATAGGAAAGTTGCAGTTACAGATTACGAGAATGCTGGTAATGCTATGATAGCCTTGGGACAAGAAGAGATCAGTTCAACTATACCAATTAGTTACATCAGTTATCCTCCTATTTTATAATATTCATTCAGATTGATTTATTTTTTGTAATCGAATATGTGTAGGTATTTGAAAATAATAAATTGAATGTTTAGAGAAAATCTAAATAAAGAGAAATTATTACAAAGCTTCCCCAGAATTTTATATAAAATTTTAAATATATTAACTTGGGAAAAATTGTTAAAAATATTAATACATTTTATTTTAATTTATTTTGTGCAAGAAATAATATTAGGATTGGTAATAAACCATATAAAGGTTGATACAACCTTAAAATAAATTAATAAAAAAATTAATTTCAACTTACTTGATTATTCATCTATAGTTGATTATTCATATATAGATATTCATCTATAGTTTAAGTACCTACTATAGCTCCCCACCACTTGTATATAAACGTTCACGCGAGAAAATTTACATTAATATCTACTTTGTTATTCGCTTTGAGAATTTCTACTTCCCCTGTAACACCATTTTTGTTAGGAAAATTTACTGTGAAAGATACTTGCACATATTTCATACTTCATTTATGACAATCTTAATTATAATGTTGTAAATATGTTACAGGATAAGAGAACGGAGATGCAAAGACGTAGCGAATTGGAAAACAAAATGGCCGATATTTTAGAAAATCTGAAGACGCGTCTATTAGTCGAATAAACTATTATTATGTATATTCTCATATATTTGATAAAACGAATAATTAAAACACCATTGAAATCAGAAATTTTACTGATTTCAAGCCATAATCATAATATTAACAGAATTAACGATTCACGCTTGGTAAATGCAAAAACGTACTCACCACTCTTCTTTTTCAAAAATCTGAGCTTCTTTATAACCTTGAGCCAGAATCTGCATCCAGAGAATGTAAACGACCACAATCCAGCTTGATTTATCACATAATTAAAAGTTTATGACCACTTTTGACACATTATTTCAGTTTAATAAGTACCACTATAAACAACACTCTATTCGCGACGCGTAGTAATGAACAAATAAAAAATATTTACGTATTAGTAGCGTCCACCGATGAGAAGAGTCTCGCGCGACAGCACAAGGCCATGTGCGATACTACACACACATTAATAGATGTGATCACTTCGACCAATCATGTGTTACAACCGAAATCACGTGATAGCTGAGGTAAGGCGCGACTATTCAAATTGCGTTATTCTTTTCGGCGGACGACGGTACCTTTTATAATTTTCAAATATACTGCCACCAGAGTGCATCACAGTTGCGAAATGTCGGTAAAAGTATGAATAGCTGTGTGAAAGAATAATTTTTATTTGTCAAATAACATATAACATGTATTGAATAATATATTATTAGAAATTAAGTTACTTTTACAAAGCTTGACAATTACAATTTCGCAAGAATGGAAGAATTTTTGCAAAACGTAGGCGTAGGTTTAAGGCCCATCAACGATCCTTTTTTTGAAGATTCATATAGTGCTTGCAAAATTTTTCAACGAAAAGGTGTTACTGTTGAAGATGATGAAGAATTATATCATGAAGTGTAAATAAAAATTACTTATTCTATATACAAAATTTGGATATATTACCATAACCTGTCAGATGTGGAAGTATGTTTTGATTATGAATACAGAGATTTTAATAAAATGATAATTATTCATTTCAGCATAAGAGAATTTTCTTGTTATGCCAATGGTTGTAAAGCCACATTCCAAACATTGCTTGATTTTGAGATGCATTATAACAGCAATCATCGATATGTTTGTGCAGAATGTAAAAAGTCTTTACCAAATCCCAGATTATTAGACATCCATGTTCAAGAGACTCATGATAGTTTCTTTCAAGTTTTATGTACCAGACAACCAGTGGTATTTATAAACCTTATGTTTATATTATATTTTATGTATAAAAACATTAGATAATATTTATATTTTATTTTCAGTATCAATGTTATGTTTCTGAGTGCGATTTAAAATTTAGTAATCCAATTGAAAGAAGAACTCATTGTATTAATGAACACAAATTTCCAAAGAATTTTAGATTTGATAATGTTCCAAATCATGTAGAAACTGAGTCAAAAGAACAAATGGATATTGATGAGTCTGCAAGTGGAAAAAAGGAGTTAAAACCTAAGAAAATATGGTTAAATAAAAATCAGAAACAGAAAATGTTTACAGTTGCAGCAAAAACTACAGTACCAAGAGACACTAGTGCCATTGAAAATCAATCAAATCCATCAAATGCCACCACTGATAAATCTTCTTTAGTTTTTGTTCCAAGACAAGTACAAAAGTCATATACAAAAGCACTTACTAAGAATCAGAGTAATGAAAAAAATGTACTTGAAACAGGATGTATGGTGGATTTGGCTGATTCATTACCTGATTAGTAATAATAAAAATATTTGATAAGAAATCATATTTTTTCAAAGAAGTTTTTATTATAAATATATTTTAAATATAGTAACAATATTTACATGTCTAATGAAGTTTAAGGAATTTGAATACTTCCATGCTATTGTTATCCTACTTTCATTTATTTACAGGTTTCCTCCGATCATGTTGTATAATGTACATTCCTTACACAAATTTAATTATTTTGATTTGCTTACAGTGTGCAGAATACTTTTTGTATTAAAGTACGAATAACATTTAATTAAAGATTCTTATATTTTTAAACTTTGGATAAAGCTAATGTCAGACTGCCTGTTTGGCACAATCATCGTTATCTTGTAAACAACTTTATGGTATTGGCAGTGTGATAAACTATTGTAACAATACCAAATGGCACTCATAATTCACATATTCATGGCAAATTAATTTCCAAATGTTCAGACTATATTATGAAAGGATTTTTTTATAAACATGTAACAATAGTCTGAAAAATTTCCATAATTGAAGAAAGAATAATCCCTAAACAGAAATCAAAAAATTTTTGCAACAAAAAATACTTCAATACTGAAATCCTATCAAGAATACTAAAACAAAAGAAAAAGCTATGAAACGTTTACAAAAAATTTGTTGCTTACAAAGTGCAATACAGATTTTTACAAATATTCCACTCCTTGCTTCTTCATCAGCAACAAATACAAAGCTTCGAATCAGTATTTAGAGAAACTGATTGAATCCTTCAATATCAAAACAATATTAACAACTTATGACTGAAATCTATACAAAATATCCTAAATTTAAGTTGAATAAACCATGCATCTAAGTTTAGCCGTTTCATTTCTAAGCGCTACAAGTTCATATTTTAATTTTATATTTTCTTGCTCTAAGAAAGCTGCCCTGATCGCAATCTCATCCTCCTTGGCTCTTCTCGCATCCCTAGAACGTTTAGCCGCTTCATTATTTTTTCTTCTCCTTTCCCAATAAGCTGCGTCTTTCTCGTCCACAGTGCTGGTAGGTAATCCAGGGCTCTTGGTGGATCTACGCATCTTAATATTGGTACCTTCGTTCGACCGTCTGACCGAATCCAGCATTCGTTTCCGGAATTCCGAATACGCCTCGGTAGAATTTTGATCATACATCAATTCAGCCGTACCTACGGTAAGCGACAACGGGTCTTTCGGATAAGCCTTGAAGGGTCTCGGTGCTTTTTTACCGGTATCAGGAGACAAAGCTGTCAGTGCCATTTCTTTGCAGTAGGTGGTCGGCGTCGTTGTTGATATGCTGGATGTGGCGCCTACTTGAATTGGTTTAACCGTCCCTCCATTTTGGCTCAAAAGTGCTGGTAGTACTGCAGGCACTACTGGGATTGGAATATTCATTGGTAGAGCCGAGAAATCACCGTGTTGACCGATGACATTAACCGACGCATTCGAACAGTTATAAATCGATTCGAATTTGATTTTTTTCGGCGATTCCGACTCGGATGGTGGCGTTACCATGAACGTTCGTCCTTCGAAAGGACTCTTTCGTTCTGGATCTACAAAATGATTATTTATTTCTTCTTTTTCCGTGTCCGCTGGTTCGTTATGCGAGATCAACTTGTTTAACATTGGAACAGTTTGCTTCTTGCAGGAAAGATCGAGGACCGGTGGCTCGGAGGATTCTGCGCATTTCTCCCGTTTCAAACAGGAGGTAAAGTCGAGAACTTGTGCGTTGTCCCTCAAGGAGTTGGAATACGATTCCATTTTGCAACCTTCCACCGCCTGCAAAACAAAAACCATCATTTCCTAAACCGTTCCCAAATTGACCGGTTGACTGAACGTTCCCGATGCAAAACGATAAATAGCCAGTTTTCCAATGAACTTTCGAATTAATTATAAATTACTCAATATGCCGATCGCGATAAACGTAATAGCGACTAAACAGAAACTTTCTCGTGTAGATTACGGATAACAATCTCGGAAAATCATGGAAAGTCGAGCGTAACAATCTTCTAATCGCGTTAGAAAATAAGATTTTACCCACCGACGAAACACTGATTGAACGTTGAGCAATACCTCCGAGTTTCTTCGTTCGATGTAACCTATCGAGGATTCGTAAACTACTGAATATCAAAATCGGTTCGTTTTTCAAGAAAAACTAGTAAACATATGCTAACCGTATCCACTGGTTGCGCAAGTTTAAATTCCGTACACCGTTCGTCGAGACAACTGTGATCGTAAACAATAAATGATTCTTACCTAATGATCGATCCAAAGTCACACACCGGTCACTGTTATCACAACACCATGTATGTATCGTCGTCGTTCGAATGGTGCGCGTCTCCCGACACGTTCGGGACGCCCAATCCAGTCGGTTCCTACGAACAGTCCTACGGTTTTTAGGTAAATCGTGTTCACAGAGCGAATCGCCAAAATCGTTTAGAACGAGAGGGGGTGTAGTTCGCTTATATACTGGCCAACCCTTGCAAGACCCCAGGGGTAGGAGAGGTTTCCTTAGAAAATGGAGGGGGTACACTCCTGATGACCATAGCGCCGGGATGCCGACTGGCACGCGTTCACCACTTCCTATTTCCAAAATGTTTAGGGAATGACACGTTTACGCGATTACGTGGACACCATCGGGAACGCGATAATGAATACGCGTTGGTAGGTACTTGGGACCAATAATGACTACTTTAATTCCTTGCACGTTTAATAAAATAAAGTTTAAAGTTCTAGCTAATTCTTAAAATTAAGATTTTAATTATTTTAAAACGAGGAATATATAATTTCACGTCGTAATGTTCACGTGTTAAGAATTATTATTAATTTTTTTATTTAGCTTTGACAACTGCCATCTTTTTTGGAATTGTTCACGATGCACCCCCGATCAA
The DNA here is from genome assembly GCF_051020975.1 of Osmia lignaria lignaria. NCBI lineage: Eukaryota > Metazoa > Arthropoda > Insecta > Hymenoptera > Megachilidae > Osmia > Osmia lignaria. Next base: position 7,009,873 of record NC_135033.1, on the reverse strand, counting down.
CCCCGTAAGTGTATAAATTATTATTTTGAAAACGTAAATTATTACTACAAAATGGAGATTGAAACTGGTTTTACAATGTTTTTACAAAGACATACAAAATTATTTTTAAAAATATGTAAATGAATACTTGGGTTGAGAAAGTTCCATATAAAACTTTTTGAGTTGTAATGAAGAAATATTAGATAGACTCAATAAATTGTTTATTATTATTGAATTACTATAATGAAATAGGCACAATATTTAAGTTAGTACATAAGGGATGAAATCGTTAATAAAATTGCAAATATGAGTGCCTTAATTAACCTTACCTTTGTGTACTCTTTCAAATACTAATTACAATTTAACTCTACAATTTATCAATTTTACTGCTTACGTTAAACAGAATGGTCAAGCATAATTCTTGATAACATCCTAATAGACATAAGTAGGTATTAAGAAACATAAAGTCAGAAAAATTAATATTCCACGAAATGCGCGACCGTCAAAGTGTTAATGGGAATAATAAAATGAAGTAGCGCTTAGTCAAGCCAATCAAGTCGTATACATAAAGAGTAAAATCGGAGGGGGAGATGGCATGAATACTCCGTTCTGCCTTGAATTCGTTTATCAGACCCAAGTAGGCGTGTCGCGAAATACAATGCAGGTTCGGTGTCTCCTAAAATTAAAGTTGCGTCGATATTTATAGTCCTAGGTATACTCGTGAAGTTGCCACCGTACCTGTCGTGGCCGTGTCTTTATCGTTCTCGGAGCAAATCGCAACAGCTTCTTGACCTCGAACAATCGAATCCCGCTAAATTAATCCGGTCGTCGTAGTCAGCGTGCCTCTCCAGCCTTTCCAAACATCCAGTTACCGGCTGGCACACTAAATCCTTCCGTCGGTGTCCTCTTAAATCCCGCGTAAGGACGGGTAACATTCACTTTCTGCAACTGTTCGGCAAAGGGTTGAATGTTTCGACATTTTTGGTAGCCGGTATCCGCGTTGCGGGGTGTCTGTCTGTATAACGCTTAGCTTGTCCTTACGGTTATGCATAGAATCGCTGCATAACCCTTTACTCCGGTCCTTTCCATGTCTATTTTCCCTAGTATTTCGTGCTTGCCTTTTGTTTCTGGCCCGTGTCCGATGATTTACGACTGGAACAGGCGAAAGGGTTAAGAATCGCGGAATTTGCGTAAAGTGCTCATAAATTATGCAGCGAAAGCGTTGCGGCCTAGTGAAATTTGCGAAATTTTTATGCGTCCATCTGAATGGTGGTTGCTGGGGGATGGACAGTGGTCATTGGCGTAAGTAGGTAGGGGTCAAAATGAAGTTAGTCCTCTAGAAATTATTGTAATAAATAAGGTAGACTATGTCTACCTTGACTCTAACCTACTTACGTCCAATGACCATTATTACATGGACATGTAATAATTTTCTAAAATTGTGAATAAAAAGTATGTTAGAATTAAGCATCACTAGACACTTCAATTTTTTAATAAAGTTGGAGGATTTAGCCTACTCCAGATAATAATCCTAGTTACGCCAATGACAACGGTATTGCACCTTGACATTCGTCCTTTGGAAATGCTCGATGGATCATCTTTGGTTGTTGCTCGTTAGGGATGCACAACATATGGCAATTTTCATCGCATAGCACCGGAAGATGAACCTCTTTTCTTCGATTCCTGATGACTAATGGTTTAGTTTCACGGCTGCCTCGTTAATTGTTGGGCCAGCCACTTTCCACTGCAGCACCCTTGGCATCTATTGTTTTTCATAGCTTTCTAACGAGTCGTTAAAATTTCATTATAATTTTATCCTGTGTTCTAAACTCTAATATAATATATATTTTATTAACCCTTTCATTATAAAAATTCATATGCCAATGCTTTCTGTGATTGAGTTGGATTTTCATCCAATAAATTTTATAAATTAAAGAATTAATTTTTCAAATCTCCTGTGTTTAGCGAGCCAAAATTTTTCAATTAATTCAAAGTTTTTTTTTAATCTTAAAATTTTTGTGTTCGACAAAGTTCGAAGAAATTCGAGTGTGAGAAAAGTAGGAATGAAACGAGAAACGTCGAAGGATAAGGTACAGTTATGCTCGATATAGTGGAGACGTCTCATCATGTCTTCGTCCCAAGATCACGCCAAATTTAGTCCTCCGTTTTGGGCCCCGTTAAAACGTCGTGTCCTACCCATAGAAAAGCACCCTGGCGCTCAATTCACTGCACCGCCTCCCATTCTCGTGTATACAAATTTTTGCTCTTTTGGCCACATAACCCACATTTCTATGGTGCAGGGACGACCGCAACCCGTTATTTGCGATTTTTCCCGTGGCCATCGCATCGGTACGACGACAGATGAATGGTCCGCGCATTTGCATCTGCTCTGCTCTCACAGAAATGTATACAAACCATGTAACGGTACGGGTTGCAAAATCTTCATGATGATTCGTCGTGGAAACGTCTCAATTCGACGTACCACGTTGAAATCTTTTAAATTGGCCCGCTGTGAGTTGTCGCTTTTCTTACGGTGAGAAACGAATGAACGAAAGGGTTGTTATTAGACTTTTATATATCATTTTTTTAGATCACATTTGTTTGTTCTATTTGCTTTAAAACAAATGGAAATAAAAATCTATCCAGTACCATAACTAGGATTTTTTTTAAATTGGCCAAGTCCCTTAGTAACTTTGGGATTCTGAAATTTTAGAATTCTGAAATTTTGGTATCTTAAAATTTTTAAATGGTTAGGAGATCAATCAAATTCTTTTTTTTTGAGAAATACAAAAATTTTAAAAATCGATAGTCTACGAGTTTTGATCATTGAACATTTTAAATCAACTATAATCCAGAACCATGCAATCGTGATGTTGTAAATGATTTTAACCGTTTACATACATCGTTAGATAACGCAAATGGCTAATAGAAAGTGTCTCGTAATTTCACAACTGTAATCACTCGAAACGACTTCTTCATAATTTCCCAAAGGTAGAGGACAATGGTGTTTCGTAACGATAATGGTTAGTGGAAACCAAGTTCATGCAATATTTCCATTTGTATTCACACCACGTTGAATATTATCAGAAACTTAAACAGATGTTCGTCAAGTAACTTCGACTTATAGGCTGTTTGTCAAGCATTCGTGAAAATGACCCGAATTTTCTAACGGAATATAAAATATAACTGGAGCGGTCAATGCTGCTTTTGAAAGGGGGTCATAATCGGTAATTATCATGTCCTTTAGACCCAATAACTTAAAAGCCTCGAAAAGAGAAAATTAAATATATCAAATGAAAATAAAAAATTAACATTGATTTATTACGAGAAGAAATTTCATAAAAAAACATCACCCTACATTTTTTACTTACTTTTTTTATGCAGATTCACCCCGCTTCCGGTTGTGCCACCAGATCGGCAACACCCTGTACAACGTGTCAATGGACATTATGTGGCGTTCGCTGAAAGACGAAATGGTTTCGTATTAAACGGGAATATTGTCAGGTAAAAGGCATATAGCTTCCAAATAACGTGCAATAAAACCTTGAGAAATTTTCTGACCATACCGTTCGTTAAAGTAGACAATCGTTTTCGACTTACCTTTACCCTGACGGTAACACAATTCGCACAAAGACGGAACAGTGTTCTTGTTCGAGAACTCATTATAGGTCTCTATGGGACCGTACTATTTTAATTAAGTTCCACCAATAAAACGATCGCAGTTCTTGTAACGTAATAATGGTTTTCCATCGACTGAACTCGCTGAAATGGGTTCAAAATTGTGTAAACATTGCGTTTACCATTCACCTGATTCCAAACGTATTGTTCCAAATCGAGTATCAAATAATTGCATAGTTGCTGCAATCAGAATTACATTTTCTTTGCTTGAAAATTAAAACGATCGATTGTGGTTAATTGCTAAACTACTTTTGCTGAAAATAGAAAGAGAAATGGATCCTAGATAGAAATTTCTTTTACCATTTGATGGCTCCAAATATATATTTTCATTTTGCATAGTAGGGGGTCTGAAAGTGTCAGTTCTTTAGACAGACATCAGCCCTTTTAATAGAATTCGACACCAAAGCAGTCCAGAGCGACTGGAGAAAAACGTGATGGTGGTTACAGACACATTAAGTCATTCAACGTGAGCCAAAGTAATTACTTTTCGATTTATCTTGCGGTCGGACCACCGGCCAAGTTTTGCCAACAGACTTTCGAGATTTGCTTATTTCCGGTGCTCGCGTACGCCTTCCTTTCCCGCGGGAACCCTTTTCTTTCCTCAGGATCTTTCATATCGCAGGACACGCCTTCGGATAGATCTTCGAGAACGAATCTTATTCCTTGACCGAGTGGTCACCTTTCAGTGAACACCTTTCAGTTAAAGCGTCTTTATCGATACGTCTTATTTGCCAAAGAGATCGCCGGGATCTTTTGAAAATGTCTGAGAAAAATAAATTATTTTCTATAGGGAGACTATCGTTGCAATAAAAATATATTTTGCAAAAAGAAATGTTATTCATTGAGGTAATTTATGAAACTAATTTTAATTACATTGTTGAGAATTTTAATTATTTTTATAGATATTCGAAGGTATACGATTTAATTTTTAATTAGCAAGTCACTATTTCAATTAATACAATATGCTTGAAATATTTTTTATAGCAAATATTTATTTCAGTGTACTTTTTGCTGTTGGAAAATTTTCATATTGTTTTTAATTCCATAAAAAACTTTTGTTTATAATTGATTTTACAAAAATTGCTTGGAAAAATAGAAAATAGTAAAGAGATGTTGGCAAAAATAGTCGAGGACAAAAACTTTCGAGAGCAGATCGTTCGGTGTCCGATTACTAATCCGTACGGTAAAGAGTTGAAAATCTCTCTAGAGAGAAGAGACGAAAAGCATTTACATGCTATTTATTTGAAGGTTCTTCGAAAAGAGTGACGCGGTCATTGAAAGATTTCCGCGTTTTGTGGACTGCTGCCCCACTTTGTTCTCCTTGAACCATATTTCTCCTTCTTCGAAACAAGAAAACCCGTTAGAAACATCCTTTACAACCCCCAAAAATTGCAACAGCTCCCGTATTCTCTACATTTACTTTCTTTTAAAATTTGTTTACATTTCTATACCTACACTGTCAAATGGCCGGCCACGAAAGTCAAAACCTAAAATTATTGAAATCAATGTTTAATCCTTTTTTAATTTTCTTTTTTCGTGAAAAAAAATGTTGTTTAAAATGTCCAATTTTACAATGTATTTAAAAATGATCGAAATCGGTGAGGGAATAACTAATGTACAAGTTTACTCAGGAGTGAAAGTAATTTATCAGGGCGAAGTGCAATCGACAAAGAAACCGTGATTATTGCGGAAAACCGTAATAAAGCAACCAGTTCCAGTGTGGTGCCATCAGGATCCCAGGATCCATGGTGTGAAGTAAAAGGGCGAAAAAGGGAGGTCGTAAATGGTAAATGTACGCGTTACTCGAGTCAGGTACACGCGCGTCCTGTGTAACGCAATAAAAGCAGTATGGATTTGCTGCGGACTTTTTCAAAAATACCGTGTCGTTGGTTTTTATTAGCCGCGTTATCCGTCGAGGGGTTTACAACGCTTCAGAAGAAGAAGAGGATCGGTTGGATTTGAAGGAAACTCGATTATAGCATAACGGATTAACTTCGCCTGACTTCGAAAACGGTTTTAAATTAGTTAACGACCATTTTTGCCCAGGACGCAAAAAAAGGGAATCCACTTTTCGCCTCTTTACCTTCGTCCTCCTCGTATACGGATTAAAGTAATTTTCATTCGCATTTTTTTCTTATCCCGTCATTTTTTCTGTGGATCTTTTATGATCAACCACCCCTCTAGTGAAAGCTTTTCTTTGAATATTATGAAATGTCATTTTTTTAAAGTTTGAATTTCGTGAATTTGTTTCATGTACCAAACAATGTGTAACAATCAATTATTATGAATTATGTTAATTCTTTAAGTCATTTTTTAAATACGTATTAATTAATGCTTAATTATAATTGTCATAATAAAACTTGGTATGCCAATATTTTTTTCATCTACCTTATCTATAAAGTTCTATTTAAAAAAAATGACATTCCATGTGTACCAATCTGATTCATCACCAATCTTGATATTTGATAAATATTTTGGGTTTACATGGTCAAAAAATTGCGCTTCAAATCAGGCAACAGTAAAGGGTAGAACTGTATAGCTTAACAAACCCCAAATTTATTCTGCGTAAGTCTGATAACAATCTGTGTCATCGTCGCCCTTACCAAGGGGTTGACCATTCTCCGTTAGGTTCTCATCCTACATCTTCATTAAAATTCAATTCCAAGTGCTTCTTATATAATTTTCATTATATTATATATTCGTTGAAGGAGCACATCCATTATCGTGGAACGCCTACCGTTCGCATGTATCGACAAGATTAAAATAGTCGAGTTTCTTCGAAGTGTCGTTCAAACGACCAGGTTGAGAGCCAGCCTTTTGAAAACATCAGGATGTTGGTCAGCATGTCATGTGGCCAATAGCCAGTGGCCGCGTGGGTGGATGCACCAGGGTGCAGATGCAGGAAGGCTCACGAGCAACCCTTCCGTAATAATGTCGAGAGAAGAGGGCTGCACCACGACCCTTTCTGCATTGTGACATCCCGATCTACCAGAATATACATTGTGCCTGTGTCTCGAAGGACGACGCATGGTCCATCTAACGGTAAACCCATGGCGGGGGGCGAATTGTCGAAATGTGTGTCAAAAGGCTGCAATTTGTGGGGCGTTAGATCCGAAAAGCGTGACCTCACTGCACCCCCTTTGTTCGTTCATCGAATTCGTGCGATATCGAGGCATTCTTAACCCTTTGCGCTCCAAGCATTTTTTACAAAAGATTTATGAATACACCTCGAATGTCACATTTAGAAATTTTTTTAGAAGTTATGTGTCACTATAGTGGCGCCAATGGAGTACAAAGAATTAACTCTGATCAAGGATTAATGTGATAAAAATTAATGTTTATCATTATATGTATACAAGCAGTTTGAACGATGCTTTAATAACGTTGCTTGTTGGTATTGATACAAGAAGGTACGATAGCATTCCACCGTTTACAATAATGATACTTTTATAAAAAATTCAACGAATTATGTAATCAATTTGTTTTCTTAACTACATGAGGTAAATCGTATTTTCCACGGACACATTTTATTCGCACACCAGGGGTATCTTTCAGTCTACCCACCTTGCACAATACGACGTTGTGTTCTTGAAGATTGTGACCAATTCCTGAAATGAAACAATACGAACAGGTGATTGATTGAAGCTATTTGAAGGCTTGCAATACTTCATTATAGGAATTTAAATTGAAAGCTGGCAATACTTTACAATAATATGAAATTTTTTTAAATTTAAAAACTACAAAATTCCAGATTTTCAAATTTCTAAAGTTCTAACATTTCTAAGGAATTTGGCCCACCCCGAAGGTTCAAATTACACCAATGACTGTAACGATGAATAATGAATTAATATATTATACAAGTAGAATTACTTACCGGGCACATAAGCCACCATTTCCTTGCCAGTTGAAAGCCGAACTAGTACGCATTTTCGATTCGCAGAATTTGGCTTCTTGGGTTTTTTAATCAGTGTCTTTATCACTATACCTTTTGAGAATGGTTTCCCATCTAATGGCCTCTTTTTCTTTTTTGGTTTTATATCTTTTTTACGACGTACGTGTATTTGCATCAACGTCGAGCCGAATCTTATCTGTGCGAAACCTAATTCAATTAAACATTTATAACAAGGTGAATCTCAACATTAAAAATTAAACATTCAGAAACACTTAAAAATTAATCATTAAATTATTTTTCTTATATTTGTGCTAATTATTAAATACTGAGCTGATACTCAGTATTTTTAACAAATACTATTATATTGAAACTTCTAACACAGAGAACGGTTGTCTTTTCCCTCTTATCAAATGAAAACTAATTGTGCATTAAGAAATCACGTCTGGTCTCCAAAGAATTAAAACCAGTAATGTGATTAGAAACATGTACACTCCCGTCGCATCGTGGAGACGTGTGCACCCATAAATGGAAAGTAATAATCGGGTGAATGGTAACAGTTACGTTTTCTTTGGAAATTCTTCGTGTTACGTCACCAGTTGAGTCTAATCACACCTGAAGACACTTCTATTATAAAATCTCGCCCCGAGACAAGATTAGCTATTGCCCACCTCGAAGAGGAACCATCAAAATCAAATTCTTCACAGGAAATACTTTCCATTTTTTTTTTTTTCTGAATACACTTTTCTTCGAAAAAATTTGATACGATTTTTAATGGAAGGATTGAATAATACCAAAAAGGACGAAGAATTAGATAAGAAAATAAAGTCCCGAAGGATCATCGGGTCCTAGTCAAAGGTATTGTCCAAGAGGTTTGGAAAAATGGTAGACCCACTGCGTGGTAACGGTACCGGGAAACTGAAAACTCTTTCGCAAATAACCTGAGGGAAAAGGGTCCCCGACGATGGAATATCAAATATGACGGACGCTTGACATCTGCAAGCCGCCCAACGAAAGCAATCCTTTTTCGCTCGAGCGTGCATAAGCTTATTAAGCAACATTGTTACAAGGCAAGGTACGTTCATCCTTGCACAAAACACTCACCATCCGTGAGATCGCGTTGGATGAAAGTGAACAGCAATTTACCGTTCAATTCGCAAAATTGTAAAAATGGATTCGGATGCAATTGTCAAATTCTCTGGTCACGTTCGTTCGAAAGAAATCTGGGATGGAAATTAATTTCTGGATGGCTTTGGTTGAGTTTGGTAGAAGAAAATATAATATTTATTGTTTCGTTATGAAAAATAAAAATAGATCTAAGGTAATTATCAGGATGTTTCTGTTATGTTAAAGAAATTAGATATTTTGTTAAAAAAGTACTTCAATTTAAAAAATGACCCAAAGTACCATTTATGGTTGTACCAATGAAAAAAAATGTAGAAACATATTTGTGAAGTGTATAGTGGCAATATTTTAAGTAACAGAAAATTTAATTAAAAACTTGAATAACAGCTAATTGGAATTAATTAATTGAAGAAAACAATTATCCAAAAAATGATTTCTTTCCTTTTTGACATTAAAAATTAACTAATTTCACTAATTCAAATGCCACTAATAGAATTCTTACCAAAAATTGAATTCACTTCGAATATTCTATTATTTCATAAAATGGACAGTATTGAGAAAATTTAGAATGTATTAAAATCATTGCATAAAATCAATCATTAACGGTGTTACAAGAGCTGGACCAAAACTACGGTACATATCTTCGCCCGAAGGTAGTTTAAGTGAAATGTCGAGGATGACACGACAATTTCGTGATACTCTGTTCGTTCATAGCAGTAGTCCACGATTTAGCAGGGTCTGTTAGTCGAGACTGTACCATTGTTGTTCATTTCGAGATCTGGCTGACCACCGTCCGTCAATACGACAGATGTCCAAGCCTGCCGCTGCTAATCCGACCTAACTCGGACTTAACTAAGGCAAGAGACCAGCAGAACCTATTATGCATGGAAGGCAACCCCTTTTCTCGAAGATCAATGCGCAAGATTACATTGCGAAAAATTTTCCAAGTCGCGGTTGCGCCTTTGTCGCGTTCGCGCAGCCAAGACACGTAGCAACAGGCCAAATCTACGGCTTATCTCTTAGTTGAGATTGAAAAGAAGGAACATTTTGCGTAATTGGAAGATTCATGATGATTAACCCTTGAAAAACGGATGCTTAGGGTTTGAAGATATAGACGGATGCAGGGCTCTTAAACTTATAACTAAAATGTCATTATCATGTTGAGTGATAAGGCAGATATAGCCATATCCAGTAAGACATATGATAAAATGGGTTATTAAAGATATTGAAAATTAATTTTTTAATTTAATGCTTCAATGGCTGTTTTATATTATTAGTATGATTTGAATGGTATTCAAAGTTATCCTATCATTTTAATTTCTTAATTATTTGGCCAAATTAAATTGGTAGTGTTGATCACCAATAATAAAGAGTATAAAAGAAGATGTAATGGTGTAAGAAATACTATGTATTTTTGCAAATGCATTGAATCTTTATTCAAAAATGATGTTCAGTACGTGCTGCTCAGAAAAATAAAATGAAATATATTTTATATTTTAGTTTCCTTAAATGTATTTTTACGGTTTCTATAAGAAATCTTAAGAAAATTTCAGGAAAACCAATGAGATGATTAACATTTTGTTCACGGTTATCGAGAACGAGACTATCCCACGAGAATGTCCTTTGTGGCGTCGCGAGAAATGGGAAAATACGAATAACAATCTTACCATAGCCCTATACCCTTCACAGATCACTTCTGACAACTGGTCAACCACAAATGGACACGTCACCCCCTTCGATTCCCAGCGATTTTCGCTGTTGGCCAAGGAAAAGCCCGCTTTCCCCCCCTCAATTCGTGTCCTTTCTTGCGGAGTAGCCGGATCCCTTTTTGCATTTTCGAGATCTCTCTATTCGTAGGGATCAAAGAGGTAAAGACTGCGTGCGCTTTTGCGAGCCACGCGTATTTTCGCGAAGAAGAATGCCGGAAAGCCGTAGTCCCTTTTTAGCTCGACCACCCCTTTTACCGCATTTACTCTCCACAGACGGAGAGAGATACCGATCTGTCCAAAAGGTTTACAGAAACTCGAGACGTCACTCGAATTCTCATGGAATTGTCCGACCTCGTTACACTTATGGGAAACGCAAACAAAGACCCACGAATATTCGCACAATTTCACGCAAATGGGTCGTCGTAGATTATGTCTTATTTTGGACAGAGTTGCCTATCTTTACTTTACATTTTAGATCTTTTATAAATAGTTAGATTGTTAACTATTGTTAATTAATTATTGAAATATTTTACCATTTTGCGTTGAATTATACATAAAAATTATGAATTTTTGTATCATTTTCAGCAATGTTGTTAATACTTGCTTAAAATTTTAGATTTTTAATTATTGGAGTGATTGAAGTTATGAAAATTATTTTTATGAGATATTTGAGCTCTAATTTTTTAAAATATCAATATATTATTAATATATTACCTTGTATTATGTTCCCAATATATGAGTTAGCAGTGCTTACTATACTTCCTGGTTAAAAAGAAGAACGTTTATTACTTCAAATTATAAAAATTGGAATTTGATAAATAAAAAAAGTACCTTGAGGAGTAGGATGCGCACATAATCTTGTTAACTGTGAGCTGTTACCTATCAAATAAATATCATTAGGTATAAATATGTATGCATACATATATACTTAATTACAGTAACTTATTAAATAATTTGTTTATCTATGCCAAATAATAAACATAAACACGAATATTAATCACTCAGTTATTGGAGTAGCATTCTACAATTTTCGTTTGACAACAAAATATAGTTACTGCAAATACTTTATAACATATAAATATCAGCTGATGGTTATTGATAATTGTGAAATATTATTTATAAAAGAGAAAAATGATCTCTTTACGGAGAGGTTACATTAGAGGTTATGCAATAAAATGTGTAATTACTATGAAATAATGACCATACCTTGAATGGATTTAGTGAGGCAAGATCTAGCTATGTTCGCTAGACCTTTAGTCAAGAAATTCATAATTGTTATAATTAAATGTTTTGTTGACAATTAACCACATTTAGAGAATGCACTTGGGCATTCTCTAGTTTTTGTCTACCGAGAAGACATCGAACTACATAGCAGTCTTTAACTGTATGTAGATAACGTACATTCCTATATTATCATGTCTCTTCTCAGATTCAAACCCTTTAATGAGAAGGAAGAATACTGGAAGGGACCAATTTTGATACTGAATAGAATAGAAAAATTCCGTTTTAGTATTATTCGATAATTATGTATGTTCTAAAAGTGATGCAAAAATTGTAAAAGGTATTAGGGAATTAGAATCTAAGGATCACAATTTATTTCATAGATACGTTTCCCATTTGATAGTAAGGGACTTCCTCTTCTATAAGAATGGTATTTTTATTTTTAGCAAATCATCCATTATTTTTACAATATTTCTTTACCTTTGTTACTTGTAATGTCAAGCAATTAGTGTTCCTTGGGATTTCCACAATTCATTCCATGAATGATTTCCTCTAACGATAAGTACCATTTTACCATATTAGTAAGGACAAATAAATTAAGTTTATAACATTTAAAAATTTAATAGGGAAGTAATATTATAATATTCTCTTATACTTTCACAGTTGAGTGTAATAAAATCTTCTCTTAACAGCTAAATAGTGATAGGGTAAATGATGGTATCAAAATTAAAAGGTATCAAAATTTATTTAAGATATCAGTACAAAACCTCATTTGAGCAGTAGAAAATGTAGAAAATGTAAAATATAATATTTCCAGACAAAGTTTAGAACTGTATCAATGCGTGTTAGCACCGATTAATATTGCCTTCTTCACCAGCCACCGTGTCCTCCAGAAAGTCCTCCAGAAAGTCCTCCAGAAAGTCCTCCAGAAAGTCCTCCACCGTATCCGCCGAGTCCATGTCCACCATATCCACCACCATATCCGCTGGAAACACGAACTATCGGTGCACTGTATGAGGAATAACCGCCTCCCAGTCCTAAAATTGAAATAATTCAGTCAAAATTGGCATATCAGTTAAAAACACAATATGTCCTACTGTAAAAACAATTAAACAATCACTGTTTTTGTTAGGTACTTTAACTAATTATAAATTGTATTTCTTTATAAAGAATTAGACTTCTTGTAAACTAAAGTAAATGGATTAGTTTGAATCGCAAGAACTTTTTGTGAGAATACGCATTCATACCTGCTTAAGTCTATTTTCATCCCACTTTTTCGGCAATATCATAGCTTTATAGATTCTTTATGGATGGTTTAAAGACTCGAATGATGGATAAATTTTTAGATTAGGGATAAATTTTTATTGAAAATTAAATTACATTACCTCCTCCAGATCCTATGCCTGCAGAATGCAATCCAAGACTGATGCCTCTTTTCTCGAGCTTCTTTTCTTCGGCTTCCTGGCCGTAGATGGGAGCCACAAGGGCGATGATAGCAAGAACGATCTAAGAAAGAAATATTTTAAAAAATCCTATAGTACTTCTTTAACCCAATTATTAATTATTATTCAAAGTTAAAAATATTGTCAAAAAATTCTCACATTAATGAAATTAACAAAATTTCATGAAAAATTATTTTAGTATAAATTTTGACTAACAGGGAAGTATTAACTCATCTTTGAATTATGAGGTCTCTAAATCATCAATGAAACCATGGTACCATTCATAGAAACAAATTTAAAAATCGAAACAGTGCGTCACAATGATTTAATAATTTCTTGCTAAGTATAACAAGGAATTTAAAATTTTTAAATTCATAGTCTTTAAACAATTTACTAATTTACAGTTTAAAGTCGTTCGAGTTACTTACGAGGAATTTCATGTTGGTTATGTAGCGTTAGGCAGTTCGCAATTGAAACTGATGCCTACTCCAGAGAATACACCCCCTTTTATACCACGGTGGGTCTTTTTCTTGCGGTATCGCATCCCGCCAAAGTAGCTTACCACATGCATGTGTGTCACACTGTTGTAATATCGCACACGGGTGTACCAAACACGCCTTTCTAAAGCAACGTTACACGTAAGTACTGTTGTCGTTCAAGTCGTTTTATTACGAGACCGTGCGAAGATATAACATGAAGGGGGCTGGTCAAGTTAGTTGGAAAGAAATAGGTCAATTATAAAGATTATTGATCGATAAATATATTGTAAGATAGAAAATGCAATCGTCATTAGTAAAACCGCAACGGCCTGTTTTCTTTCTGTTTTTGAAAGTGATTGCTCGAAATATAAATATAATCTTTTAATCTAGCATAAAAAGAACTCGTACGAGCCTCTGTTACTCATCCGAATAGATCGTTAAGTGGATTATTTTTTACTTTGTTCTAACTCAATAACTTCCTGGTCGAACTTTGTAGAAATACTTTCGAACCTCATCGACCTGTATCGCGTTTGCGGTGATCTATCTGTTGAAGATATCTGGCATGTCTATAGTAGGGGGCTTCTTCCCTCCTTTATTACTGATTATTCTTTCCGTGATCCAGTTGTTTGCACGTCAACTGACGAGATTTTTCATAGAAACACTAAGTTGTATTTTCCGCGCATCTCGAATTTCATCCATAGAGAAACTTTCACTGTTATAACGTGCTAGGGGGACGGTTTTCGGTTGCATCGTTACGTAAAAAGAGGAACAGCGTTTTTCTCTTTGTGTCCAATGCTGGTACTTCCTTATACGTTAGAGGAATTCTAGGTGACAAGAGGTAATACTGAAGAAAAAAGTACAAACGATTGTTGAATTGAATTTCAAGCTTCTTTTAGCAAAAAGTAAGGTCGTATGTAAGTGTACAGATTATTCACCGCATAAGGGGGTTAATTAAAGAGATGGTATTTTAATTACCTGCAACGAGTTCCAAAGCCAGGACCGGATTAAGATTTCTGCGGCCTGTAGTAATTGACATTACAACTGCTAACTTTAATTATTGAAATATTTATTCAGATTGTTAGGAATGATAGTACGTTATCATAAAATTGATAATTCACTAAGAATTTAATTTGTTTAAGAGAAACATATCATAGTAGCCTTTAAGGGTTAAGGAACTAAAGGGTTAGTTTATCAAATCCTGGTTCTGGAGCTAAACCTCTCTAATAGTTCTATTTAGTCCCGCTTTATTAATACACTTTATTATATGTAGGTATAATATTTTTTGCAAATTTAGTACTTGAATACACATTTCTTTACCTTTTCGATACCTACTTCGTATCTCATGTTCTGAAATACCGACATAGTTTGCAACTGCATTTTTGCCTGTCGTTTTGTTACGTACTCTAGGATTCAGGACGGTACATAATTTTAAGAATTTACACGAGGCAAAACGTTCGAGGATGGTTAAATAGTAAATGCGATTTTATTCATTAGTTAATTACAATAACTAAAGTTTAAAACAAGATGGGTATTGTATGCAAGGTAAAAAAATACATAATTTAGTTTTGTCTTCTGTATTTATTATTTGAACTTTATGAACTACTGACAATTTTTCATTTCCACCAATGGCAATTGCCCCTTACTTTCGACCAATCAGAATCGTCGCTATTGGCGATGTACGCAGGTCTGACTCATTACGTCACTTTCCTCTGGAACTCCGTCCTGCGTGCACGTGCTTGTGATAAGTGACATTACATCCTACTAAAATATTATATTAAACTGTATTCGTGATATAAGAAACACAAAAATCAGAAGGAAAAGTGGGAGAGAAGTCCAGATTCATCATTTCTGACATCAACTCTACATTATCTTCGGAAATGCTTAAGGTGAAATCTTTTTACTCTTGCTGAATTACGTTTCCTTTATATCAATCATTTCTTGAATATTATTAACTTTTCTTCATGTTTTTAATACATTAATCCCATAATTTATTATTATAAATTGTGATAATTGATCTCGTCGTTTTTGTCTACTCTGCCAATATACATAGATACGAATTAAAATAATACATTCCTCATTTATTCTGCTTTTATCACGATAATTTATTAAATACCATAAATATCCTGTATGTTTTACTACTTTCTTTTCCATATTTTCGTATTTCAAGTTGCAAAAAGTAATCTTGACTTTATTTCAATATGGCGTTGATAATTTTCAACTAACCTTTCCCTTGTTCTAGTACTGAAGTTTTGAGGCAATTCGAAGTTTCTACCAACGGCTGTGATTGGTCGTTTCATTATGGCGTCCTCCCATTTCGACCAATCAGAGTCGTCGGTTGTACGGTTAGTGAACAGAATGTGGCGTAGTGCTTCATTCCCCCCTCGAAGCTTCGACGGTTTTGCACGCGACTGCAACAGGTAAGCTTAAATTATCTTCATATATTAAATTAAACTGCCTTTTGGGTGTTCGAAGTACAAAAAACAGAAAGAAACGTCGAAGAGAAGTCTAGATTGTTGATTTTTAACATTAATTCGACTTTTTGTTCAAAAATACGTGAGTTGAAAATTCTTGATCTTGTCGCGAATTCACAATGAGGTTGGAATTACAGAATCAGAATTACTTTCCCTATTATATCGTTAATTTCTTAAACATTATTGAATGTACCCACAATTTACTGTTTCAAATTGTTAAAGTTTACTACCGCGTGTTGATTTTAACAAGAGAATTCAATAACGTTCTTCCTTGAGCATCGTAATATCGTATAATCTGTTCGTTTAGCTGCTTCGACATCGGCCGGTGTCCAGCCGGTGCCGAACGATTATTACCGAGTATTACCGAACGTTACCGATTGGTCTTCGAGGGGTAGGAAGGTCTCGTCATTTGCCTCGTGAACGTCGAGGTGATAAGACGCGTTGAGAACGTCCTCTCTTACATGCCGGTAGTACATAATAGGTACGCACAGCTTATCTATTCAAATATTTTGCATAAACTATAAAATTCAATCGTTTGTTAATCATAATTTTATTGCTATTGTTTAAATTTTATTTACATAAATTTGTATTTCTTATTTGTTACAGATATTTGGTTGATATTGAAACAACGTCATGACACTTCATATTGATTTGAAATAATTTCATAAAGGATTGGTAACGTTTTCATTTATTGTAATCAATTGTTAATATTTATTCTTTTTTTTTGTTGGATCGTTGTTACTACTTGTAAGCATTCTTAATAATTAATTGGTACCAAAGTTAAGGAAGGAAAGATTAAAGAAATTTCTTTTTATCGATTAACGCAAAAGGGATCATTAATTTTTCATTTTATTAAATATTTTCGTGTAGCAATTTAATACACGTGTCTTAAATTAGTACAAAATTGAAACAATTTGTATTCTACTGCAGATGATTGCTTCTCTTCTGCAATTATTAATTTAATTTTCATTATTTTCAACAATTTGTTTTTGTTAAATCATCGTAATTATATTATAATATACAGTTTTCGGTGCAAGCTTAAATTGAAGTAGAATCACGTTAATAAATCACATGCTATTTAAGCATGATTAATTTTCGGATTTCATTTATTGAAAAGAATTTATATAATTTATAAATCATGACGTAATAAAATTTTCAACAATTTTTGATATGCTTACAACCTTAACAACGAAAATCCTCTACTTTAATAGAATAGTCTATTATCTTTATTACAAAATGATTTTCTATCGATGTAATATTCATTGAAATAATTACCAGCAGTTATTTAAAACATTTCATTTCAATCTAGGATCAATATTCAGTTTTAACAACATTTGTGTTCGTTGAAGATATTTTACGAACACAGATATTTTCATTTACAAGTCATTAATAACCATACAACAGTATTTCCCTAACCAACACTCAATAGAAAGAATGTTGTTTTTGTATACATATTTCCACCCATCCCCAACCTCCATGCTAATCTTTTCTTCCAGGAATTGTTGTGGCCGCGCGCAAGGCGGTCGGTAGAGTCAGTGTTTGTACGTACGTACTTTCAATGTTTTGATTTTGTCAAGGGTGAACTGGCCCTGAATAGAGTTGCGTTTATACAATTAGGAATCACGCGATAGTAGAGTCAGTGTTTGCTGCGTGTTATAAAATATTTTCTAGAGCATCGCGGCTCTGATTTACTTTTTTCCATCGCGAAAGTAGAGTCTACAATTGTTCGCCGAAAATTATTCACGGTCGCGTACTAGTACTTTATATCTTTATTTTCATTTTTAATCTTTTGTTTTAATTGCTCGATATATTCGGTATATTAGAGTCACGGCACCACTGAAGAGGAGTCTTGGGCGATGCTCCACAAGGAAAGAGTGTAAGTATCTTATTACTTTATTCAATTGCTTTTAATTAAAATAGAATAATTTACAATTTCAAAACTTGATAATTGAGAGTTTTTTTTTAATAGCTAATACTTTATAAAATCGAAAATTATATATAATTTTATTAGAATAAAAACTGATAATTTGCAAAATTAACCGTAATTCTTTTTTGTTTTGTTACAGATGAATTTTTTGATTTTGCCGAGTTGCCGGACATCCTGATGGCTTTCTTCACGACTTCCGTCTTCAGTCTACCTCGTTTTGGGCATCCTCCTACCTGGTTATTGTGCATCCTCCTACTTGACTGTTGGAAGAAGAGTATATCTGCGAACGGTGAGTCGCATGTTTTATGATTCCTCCAGTGCCCATTCATGTCGTAGGACGAATGGTCCGAATCGACACGGGTTACTGGTTGCATACGTGGTTGACGAGCATAGTGACCATGGGTATGATTATACATACCCATGAGTAGTAACATTTTTATTGTGTTTCATTTCATTTAACTTAGGCTAGGTCTTCTTGCACTCCGCGTTTTAATATCATTTCAATTCCACATATTCCAATAGATATTTATGAAATATATGAATACTTTTAAATGTTACAATTTTATAATAAAATGTGGAATATGAAGTATTTTAATATAGAAAGAATTTTCTTTATTTTTTCTTTAACGAAGAAGTCAGATACCGTCTGATTTAGTTATTGCAAAGATTCAAATTGATATAATATTGGTAATATAATATGTATACTGGAGATACATATTAATGATTCCTTTACTCTTAAATTTAGTTACATTTTGTACATTGTAAATTCAAATATAGTTTGAGAAGTTTTTACAAGTAGTAAAATTTCATTCATTCTAAATCGAAATTTAGCTTATTTACACGTTCATGAAAAAGTGAACAATTTATGTGCAAGAAGACAATTCGTGACGGGTAGATTTCCAAGTCAGAGTGATCTTTTTCAACACATTTTGCGTATTCTTGAAAATTTACTCTGAGGAGGGAGTCGCCCGAGGGTGTTTTAATTTTTTATTAATTTTCACAATAAATTCATTTTTCATTTCAAAGAATTCTTAATTAGAGCCATTTCACTTTTAATAAAGTATCAAGTTAAATTTTGACATTAAATTCTTTTTTATTAGAGTTTTGCTTTTATTAAATTAGTGTTGCGAAAAATTTCTAGCGCGGGAGTAACTATGACCATGCACTGACTAGTATTCGGTGGGAATCCTTTTGGTTTTTAATCTCAATCCTATGTATTATTTAATTAATCAAATTAGTTACAAGGATTCCGCGGCATAAGACCGTGAACACCATCTCTGGGAGATATACCCATGCATTACTAGGCCTTTGCAGGCGCAGCTTTAGAATACGGAACATATGAAAATATGTTACCATATTCTAAACTGTAGTCCTTTTGTCTATACTATGGGCGTCCGCAAATCTGACACCGTTGGATGCAACGTGTTGGACGGGCGGGTAGCGCTCTTAGCGAAGGGGTGCACTCTGTCCTGGCGTTACGACGTCCAGGCGGGGTGGGTGGTATGTAGCGTCTGGCGTAAGTCTAGGGGGCGTGAGACCCTTCGTTGCCAGCTGATATTAGCAGTGCACCATGTTTGCGTCATAGTTGCTCTATCTTACTTTTCAGTATTTGTTCTTAAAGCTTTATATTTACAAAGTCGAGTCACTTTTATTAAAATATTGAAATATTAGCCCGTTAGATGTTTATGTACTAATCATGTTTGTAGATCAGGATTTTCAGGTTTAATCCCTTCCGTGTTTATTGCCAAAGCCCATTCACGTGCCCAGGTGCTACTTGGATGGGTAGAGGCAATGGGCACGATGACCTAGTTCATAAGAATAATAATTAATAAGCGGCTGGTATTGTGTTAGTATATCGTGCACGACGTAATCTCCACATATGGTGTGTGTGTTTTTAGGCTGTGGGATTGCGTCGGTTTAGTAACTTTTTCATTTAACTTTTAATTTGAAATAATATTTTATTCAACAAGATGTACAATGAACGTACAAACCAAATAGTATTATTACCATTACTATTACAATATTGCCATTATTATTACCATGATTATTACCATTATTATGAAATATTCTATATCAAAGTAGTTAATTAAATTTTGTAATTATCATTATACGCAATGATTGCTAGCCTTGCCAGACGATTTCAGTGAAAAATGGTACGTACCGTAGAGTGTGATGTGAGATGAAACTCGGGTGACGGAGGCGTCCCGGGACGTTCTCCCTAGTTTAGGCTCTTGCGCCCGGGTGGAGTGTATGGGGGTCGTGGAATGAATTTTTGCGAGAATGTGATTTTGCCTTTTTTAAATATAGCGTTAGGTAGGTAGGTAGTATACCTTCTGGTGTGTGTGATAGATTGTAAGTAGGTAGGGCCGGGGCAGGTTGTCACAGTCTCTTGGTCGGGTAGGCGCGATTTCGCGTGATCAATCTGTACCTGGAATATATTTGAAGAATTGACGATACCATCGATACGAACGGAGTATGCCGTTCGTCTTCGATTCTATCTGTACAATTTTTCAAATTTTTGGCGACTTCATAAGTCGTCATACGCGATCGCGATTGTACGAAACGCACAAGTTCTGCTCGAGCATGGCACGTGTGCACGAACAACGACTTATATAAAGTCCTTTTTCGTCCACGTGTCAATTAGAGTTTCGCGATTTTTCTTTTTTGTTGATTGTTTTTTTTTTTGTTTTGCGAATTTGCAAGTCTCGAGCTTTAGATATAAGTTTCAGGTGGGTGGACCGCCCGAAGAAAGAAAAGGCTATATGCCGAAGCGCCCCGACAAACTGTCTTTCAAGAGGGGAACTACTAATGATTTTGCATCCTTTTGCTAAAAAGGATGGGAAATCATTATCGTTACTACTTTGTCACTGTGCTCGCCTGTAGTTGTAGTTTTGTAATTTCAGGACAAGAGGGGGCCCGTGACCCCCATGATTTTGGGCAAATCGCGTTTTCAATTTAGTGTTGCGAATATTGACTACGGTTCAATTTAGTGTTGCGAATGAATATCGATCACGGTTCAATTTAATGTTGCGTATGCATGATTATCGCGATTTTCATTTAATGTTGCGAACTTTAAATATCGCGTTTCATTCTTGCATTGCTTTAAAATAGAATTGAACTTTTCAATGTTGGTTGCTTTAAGATTTTTGAGAGTTTTGCTTTTTAATGTTGATTGCTTTAGTGTTGCGAGAAAAAATTCACGGTTTGAGAATCCCCTTTTTTTGCATTTTAATTGCATGTCTGTTAAAGATAGCGTTGCGAATGACATTAGCGCGATTGTTTCCCAGTGTTGCGACTTATAAATACGCGATTGCTTTGCATTAGTTTATAGAGTACCCTGCTAATTAGTGTTGCGGTAATGAATATTCGCGTTTTGCATTAGAGTTGCGATATATGATGAAATGCCCAAAAACGATCCAGTGGAGTTGCCATGGTCCATAAGGCAGCTATGGACCAGCTGCCATGATACAGCCTTGGATTGGCTGTACCCCTTTTTTAGATTAGTGTTGCGTCTTACAAAATTCGGTAGATTTGAGTAGTGTTGCGTTACAGTTCGCGTTTGCTCTTTTTTTCTTTTTTTCAGCTTAGCGTTGCGTATAATGGAGCAGCCTTCACGCGTATGCTTTTGTACATATTATATAATTAATGAAATTAGTGTTGCGAGTAAAAAATTCACGGTTTGAGAATCCCCCGTTTTTGCATTTTAATTGCATGTTTGTTAAAGATAGTGTTGCGATAGACATTAGCGCGATTGTTTCCCAGTGTTGCGACTTATAAATACGCGATTGCTTTACATTAGTTTATAGAGTTCCCTGCTAATTAGTGTTGCGGTAATGAATATTCGCGTTTTGCATTAGAGTTGCGATATATGATGAAATCCCCCAAAATGATCCAGTGGAGTTGCCATGGTCCATAAGGCAGCTATGGATCAGCAGCCGTGGTACAGTCTTGGATTGGCTGTACCCCTTTTTTAGATTAGTGTTGCGTTTTACAAAATTCGGTAGATTTGAGTAGTGTTGCGTTACAGTTCGCGTATTTTCTTTTTTTCTTTTTTTCAGCTTAGCGTTGCGCATAATGGAGCAGCCTTCACGCGTACGCTTTTGTACATATTATATAATTAATGAAATTAGTGTTGCGACTGAATTCGCGATTGTTATTAAATTTTTTACTTTTTTGCATTTATTAAATTAGTGGAAGTAACTATGACTCACATTCGGTGGGAATCCATTGCTAGTCAAGGATTCCGCGGCATAAGACCGTGAACACCATCTCTGGGAGATATACCCATGCATTACTAGGCCTTTGCAGGCGCAGTTTTAGAATACGGAAGATATGAAAATATGTTACCATATTCTAAACTGTAGTCCTTTTGTCTATACTATGGGCGTCCGTCAATCTGACACCGTTGGATGCAACGTGTTGGACGGGCGGGTAGCGCTCTTAGCGAAGGGGTGCACTCTGTCCTGGCGTTACGACGTCCAGGCGGGGTGGGTGGTATGTAGCGTCTGGCGTAAGTCTAGGGGGCGTGAGACCCTTCGTTGCCAGCCGATGTTTTGTCATAGTTCAGAAATGTTTGCAATTTTGAAATTAGTGTTGCGTGTAATTTCGGTTTGTTTTATAGGGTTTGCTTAGGGATTGCTCTTATGGGCAGTCAAACTTTTCTTTTCAGGCTCCCCTGTACCTTCCCTCCCACTGCCACGCCCCCATTCTTTTTTCTTCCCATTTTTTAATTTTGAAAATTTTGAGCATTCGGTTATTGGAAATACTGTTAAATAATATATGAATTTAATGTTTTCAGGATATTATTAGATACGATAAAGTTTTAAAGAGAACTTTATTCGAAGTTTTATTTAAAATGGAAATTCATTTTATTTTTTGGTGATTGGTGATAATTTATTTCACGGAATATTTGTTTATTCGAGATAGCTTATTAATTTTTATTTTACTTTATTTAAACAAAAGTAGTGGATAATTGTTGTTCGAGTTGTTCAGTTTTAATTTTTGATCGCGATGTTTCGTTACGGAGAAGCTAATTAAAGTAGTGCTCTTTTATAAATTTTCAAATTCTTTTCCTGTAAACTGAAGTCCAATCGCGATTTTGTTTTAGTTTTACTATTTACAACAAACTTGCACTATAAAGGTGTATTGATTAATATAATGCAATAAAGTTCGGTAGAGTCATGATTGTACGTACTTACATTGCAATAAAATACAATTGTTTCAATTAAAAAATTGCGTAGTGTTTATCGATAAATGAACGAACATTAAGTTTGATAAAATGAAATAATTAATATTCCTAACTCAAATCATTTATTGAATGACAGTATACGTTTCTAAATCTTTCTTTTGTTTATTTTGGTACTGAAATCCAATTGATTTTTCCTCTTTTCATTGGAAATAAGTTATTAACAACTACTCTAAATTTGGAAAATTTTATTTGTATTAATGCATCTTCTTTTCAGCCATTAAATTTTGTTTGTCTTTGTATGGATTCAATTAATGAGTTTTTGTTACAGAAGTACCTTTATAGGAAGTGTGGATTGGGGATTTGAACTGGAAGAAATTTAATATGAAATATAAGATTGAAAGATGGAATTCAGTGAATCCAATTAAGATGATGTGAAAACGATTGAAAAAGGAAGAACTGATTATTTTTGAAAATTGTCTAATTCTTTTTATTTTCTTTCAGGAAGTAGTCTGATAAGAATACTAAAATCCACAGACTCATTATACGTCTTTACTTATACCCTTTTAAATTTTTATGTAAGCTGATTGTAAGTTTATTGATATATGGGACAATCCTCTAACCATAAAGTCATTATAATCAGGTAATTGAAAAAGTACATATAATGAGTAGTCTTAAGCACTGCAGTGTTTAATTAGATTTAAGTTTTATAGTTAAGTGTATTTTTAAGATGATTACGAGCGCTCGTATACGTAAATATTCTTAGTATTTGTAAGTATGTAGGACAAATATGCAATTGCATATTTATTAATTACAGATCTGTAATCAATATAAAAAAAAATGTAGTAGGATTAAAAAACAAAAATGTAAGTAGACAAGTAGATAGGCAGGTAGTAAATAGAATAATGCTCCTTTTGCTGTTCGTTTGCACAAAAATGAAAAGCGTTTTGCAAATGTGCATCAAGAGGATGATATTGTTAATTGTATATAAAAATTTGCATAAATGGAGGGTGGATGGGATGAGGATAGGGCGGGTCTCCACCCGCAGCAACCTCCTCGTGGTGAGACCTGGGCAATCGTTATTATTTGATGGGTAATTAATAAATGGATCATTATTTTTATGGTACGTTTATTAATTATACAGCAAATAATACGAGCGAATTGGCTGCGAGATTTGCATGCCATTTACAGATTTCTACTCTTTTGCAAGAATTAGCAGCGTGTTGCAACACCAATGCGTCGCGACAGGTAAAACCTTGGTGGACATTAAAATCAGTACAAGACCATAAAATGGATAAATATTTATTTAACAAACTTGTATTTTAAAATAGAAAGACCGCCATAATTCATGTATGTTTTAAATTCGATTATGGCGGTATCTATACAAAAATGGTTGAAACTACTCCATAGTTTCAGAAAATCAATCGGTAAGTTGTCGAATAGTTTTAGTCGTTCTCATATAGATAGCGCTAAGATCGAATTTTCAAAATATTTGTTTTATAGCGGTGTTTTTAAAATACATGTTTGTCAACCAATTATTATAAAAATTTGTCAGTCTTGTGCTGATTCTGATTAATTTAAAAAGAAATAGAATTAGAGACAATCAAAATTGTGTCTTTTCAGTTGTGACTGCAAGGTGTGCTAGAAGAGGGACTGGCAAATCAGACACGATTGTTATACTACCTATGCAAACCTAACTTGATCTGTAATCACTGCTTTAGTGTAAGCACTCTCCATTCATCTCTCTCAATATCATCAAAATTAAGGTTTTGAGAATTTCCATCTCTGTAATGCCATTTTCCCTACAGAAAACTACTGCGCTCGATACTGTAGATCTCTAATTTTTAAGGAATTGGCCGCTTGGTGCAGCACTTCGGAGACGAGGAATTCCCAAACATGAGCATTTATTTCCTCTCTGGTAAACAGTAGAAATATGTAACATATCACGCAGGCGCAAAATGTATTAAAGTCTCGTCTCGTTTTCCAATATTCAACGTACTTCATATCAGTTGCTCGTAGCAGATTCAGTCATTCAGTTTGACGGTTGGTGAAGTGGGCGACTGAGACTTCTTCGTACAACACGCAACAGCACGTATACTTTGTGTAAATAGGCGAATCTGATTAATGATATAGTCTGATTGAAATAATTACCATTTCAAGCAGATACAATCAATTGTTTGTATAAGGATCTGAAACATACTTCTATAAACAGGTAAATAAATTTAACTTATGTTCGGCGCACGAATGTGGTTATCGATTGTAACCATTTCTAGAAAGTGCGCATGACGCATTAATTGACGTATATTGTTACTACGTTTTCCGGTTGAATATTGTTTATAAAAATGTAAACAAAAATTGTATAACATTAATGATAATAAAAATATTATTTAAATATATTGGCATCATCGTGAACTGTTCGTTTTGATATTTCATTCCGCTAACTGTTAATGCAGGGAAACGTTTTAGTCTGGTGGATGTTATTTCATAATGTCATGACTTTGCTTTTCGACCAGAGCAAGCTTCTCCGGTGTAGTTTAATGTTAATTGAAGCCAAAATAAATTGTCATTATTAGTTACTGAGTAAGATACGTGACGATATCGTTCAACCTACGTCTCACTTAGGCTTGACGAAATTCGATCTGCTTTTTGCTTCTCTTTTTTTCTCGTAAAGTTGCAATTGGAATATGCTATATCTATTTTTATAATAAGGAAATATTTTTTTTAACAGTGACGCCGGATTATAAGTGACAGCGATGTGACGTTTAAAATCGTACATAGATCGTAAATATAGTGGTAATTATTAACTAGTGATTGTACCGTTATTTTCAGCTGACTTTATCCTTGAAAAATTAACACACGTTAATTATACTTACATTTACAGTATTTGAACAAATAATGATTACATTAATCTCTGCTTCTAAGAATTAACCGTTTCAGATATTATTTTTATATTATCCCATATATGTGATAATACAGTCATTTTAAGATAAGATAATAGATACCTATCTTACGTTGAAACTTCTCTAATACCAATTGAAAAATGCTCACAAAATATGTATATGTATATATGTTTGTTTATCATTTATATTAAGAGAATTAAAAGTAACAATATTTAAAGTACTAATGTATTTAAATACTAACTTCTGTTGATTATAATAACTACATTAAATTATTCATTTATGTTGTTGTTATTATAAAAAAATACTTTGTTTAATATTGTAACTTAAAATAACTGAAGTACTAAATGTATTATGCATATATGTTTGTTAGATGCTTTTAATATGTATAATAATACTCTAAATAAATAAAATGGTATGAAGCAAAGTGAAAAATTGCTTTTTCACTAATTTTACATATTTCATTTTAAGGCTGCTGATACATTCGTGCGCTGGTGTTCCATTGAAATTTTTTTTTTAACAATGCTTTATGATAATGGTAGATTCTTTTTTAGTTAAACCAAACTCAAAAGATGGCAACTTGGCAGAGTACACCTGGTGCAGGATATTATCCAGGGCAACAAGGTTCTGACCTTTTTCTAAATTATAAATATTCTTTATTGTCACATATTGTTTACGTATGTTCTTAACATGTAACAGAATATTTAGCAACCTTTAAGTATCGTGATGCTTGTTTCAAGTGGCAATCATCGATCAAAACCATCTATAACACATCCATTCATCCACCTGTCATAATTTATACTTAGTAGCAGTTATTAGAAAATTAATACTATTTGCATATTTATCAAAGAATTTAAAATAATATTGAAATATTGATTGCATCATCTAGGAAGCACTATACAAATTAAAAAGAAATTGTATCATTAACACTAAAAAGCAGATATGCATCAACATTTAGCAGCTGTTACTAAAGTGCAAAGTTTTATGAAAATTGATGCTTGAATTAGAATGAAACTGCTACTGCAACATAATGTTTTATATGATTACAATTCATTTGTGCAGGTTACCCTCAACAAAATCCTGGGTATCCTCCTCAGGAACCCTATAATCAAGGATATCCACCTCCTTACGGTGCAAATCCACCAGGTCACTTAAATTTTTAATATCTTAATTTATATACAGTGAGAGGCAAAAGTTAGTAGACACTGTTCAAAATAAAATACCTCGGTTGAAATTGGACTAAATAATTTGAGGTTTTTTGAGAAGCTATAAAAATTAATTCACTAAAATATGTATTTTCAACGTGACTAGTTCCGTTCTTAGATGAAAAGTCGCGATTTTCGGAAATTTTAATTACTTATGACTTTTAAATACGTTGACCGATTTCGATGAAATTTTCAGCATACAACACATAACTTATCTGAATCTACGAAAGACATATTTTAAATTTTCATTACAGACTCATAAAAAAGTTGAAAAATTACTATTCACTATTTTTTTCACGATTTCAACAAATTGTAATTTTTTAAAACGATGAAACTACATATTTTAGTCAATTAATTTTTATAGCTTCTCAAAAAACCTCAAGTTCTTTAGTCCAATTTTAACCGAGGTATTTTATTCTGAACAGTATATACTTACTTTTGCCTCTCACTGTATATTGTATATACAACATGTAATTCATTTATTCTTTTATAATTTAACAATTTTTGTATTTTTATTATAGGTCCTGGTTTCATTCCTCCAGGCGCTCCTCCCTACGGACACGTTCCACCACCTGGTCCAGGATTTGCTGCAGGACCACAACCAGGCATGTACGGGACAAACTATGCAGACGACTCTATGCCACCCGAAGTCAAAGGGTTTGAATTCAGTGAAAAATCCATCAGAAATGGATTTATTAGGTTTGTATAATACTTGATAATATCCTGTTACATTTGTATAATCGATTTTTTCCTTTTTTTTTCAGAAAAGTATATAGCATACTGATGTGTCAGCTTCTGATCACAGTATCATTGATATCGTTGTTCCTTTATCATCGTCCAACGAAAATGTGGGCGATGGCTCATCCAGAAATGTTCTGGATTTGTTTTGTAGCAACTTTTGTTCTGATTATTTGTATGGCTTGCTGTACAAGTGTGAGACGAAAAGCTCCTATGAATTTCATATTTTTGTTTCTGTTTACAATAGCAGAAGGTTTTCTTTTAGCTGTTGCTGCTTCAACATACAATTCTGAAGAGGTAAGGTCTTAGGAATATATATATGAATATTAATATTTGATATAAATATTAAATTTTGAAGTATAAAATAATAATTAAAAATATTTACAGGTATTACTGGCTGTTGGAATTACTGCAGCTGTTTGCCTTGCACTGACATTATTTGCATTTCAAACGAAATTTGATTTCACTGGTCTCAATAGTATTTTATTTGTTGCACTGATTATTTTTATGCTTTTTGGAATAATCGCAATAATCTGGAGTAGTAAGATTATGACTTTAGTATATGCATCGATTGGAGCTTTGCTGTTCTCTATTTATCTAATTTACGATACGCAAATGATGATTGGTGGTAATCACAAATATTCGATTTCTCCGGAAGAGTACATTTTTGCAGCACTGACTCTTTACATCGATGTTGTTAACATTTTCCTTTATATTTTAACCATTATTGGCGTCGCACGAGATTAAGTAGTATTACACACATTTTTGTCGTTAATCTCGAACGCATAATGCTTTTACTTACTATTATTCTGTTTTGACTCTCTTTGGGCAAAGAGAGAGTACATTACAGATAAGAAGCAATTAGAGATGTGAAAAAGATGATATTGGCAGAAAAAAAGTTAATTTTTATGAAATATAGCTTTTACACATTTTTTCAAGATATAGTTAACACAAAAAACTGTTTTAATGTTCGACCTCTAGTCTCGTAAGTCAAATAATTTCTATCATACTAAAGAAAGATAAGCTAAATCGTTAATACAGTTAAGAATGTGAATGCAAATAATAATATACAAAACATAAAAAGTTATATATACGTACGTTTAGGTATTCATTTCATTTCTCAATTGAGGAAAGTATTATATTCATTTTCATTGAATTTACTTAATGAAATAATTTATTTTCTGAAAAATAGATTTACATTTTGTAAATTTGTCATAACATAAAAAATATTACATAGATCCAGTAAACCAATGATCCATCTAATATGAATACTAGAAGTGTGTGAGAACCCGAATATCAGGATTCTGAGTCGTGGTTCGGAACGAACTTTGTTTAATACAGCCATTCAATAGTTATTTGCAAACATTTCCAATTCACGCTCATTACATATTGAACAAAGCTTGTTCTGTTACATGACTTTTGGTTTCTCGAAATCTCAGGAATCCCAACGTTATGTTTCACGAGGTACTTCATAAAACCTGACTCGAGTGTTGGGTATTCGACATTTTCAAGTTCCCGCACACATCTAATGAATATATTTTAGTAACATTAAAGTCGGGATAGTAGATTTAGTGATATATAATATTTGAATGTTATTAAAATTTCAAATTATTCTAGACGTATATACGCATTCATATTTATCCGTTATGTGTGTTGAAAAAATATGTTATTTGATCATATTTCCGTAATAAAAGAAATATTGTAAAATATTGATTAATATTTTAATTCCTTGAGATAAAAAGTTGTTTATTACATTGTAATATCTTACAGTAAGCCTATGTTGATACATTGTAAGAACAAAAACACAACTGTATACATTACGAAAAAAAAAACATAAATGTTAAGTTTAACAACACAAATGATTGTATTATAAATCAGTTCTTGGTAAATATTTAATATTCTTTATATTGTTTATCGCTGAGGGAAATAAAAAACAATTCTCTCGAAATCGTGAATGTTTATATTTGTAGTAAATTAGTTTTACACAAATAGGATAAAAGCTCTTGGTCTTCAGCTTTCAGACTTTTAACTTAAAGTTTAAATAAGTATATGTAGTGCAACGTCTGTATGAAAAAGCATTCAATGTTCACATAGATTTTAAAGATTAAAAAGCCCACATTCATTCTCACTCTTCTCATTATGGTAACAAATTGCAGCCTCATAACAAATAAATTGTTTCTAGTTGACTTTGTTCGTGCAACAACGCATGAAATTTTACATAGAAAATAAAGCTCCATCAACAGTGTATGTTGATGCTTGTTCCTTATGTTCCTTATAAAAGCTGTGATGGAGCTTTAACGTTTGTATAAGTACATGCAACAGACACATTTATAAATACAATCATATATGTGACAAACAGCATTTATAACCCACCCTTTAAAACCCAGGTATAATTAAAAAACTTCACTTTTTAAACTGTAGTTACTTCATTTATAATTAAAATTAAATTTTAGATGTCTTTTTGTAAGAATTATCAAACAAGTTCAATTGAATTTGATTAGGCAGTGTTGCGAAGAGTTTAATTATATTATTATGCTTTAAATTATGCTCTAAATCTATCCACAAATCTATTTTGCGTGGCACGAGCTGATATATAGTTTATTATTATGCGCCATTAAAATAAATAATATAAAGTTAGCAGCACCGATTCGAACTTCTTTCCACCCTTCGATCGACTGTTACTCTATCAGGAGCATCTTGCGGTTCTTTACCATGTGTTTTTTCCAATATAGCTTCTGCTAATTCACTAAACGCACGATCAATATTGATGTTTGCTTTAGCAGATGTTTCCATAAATCTAATTCCGTGCTCTCTTGCTATCTAAAGGACATATTAACATGTTAATTTCCAACATTTACAAACTTCATAAAATATAAGTTTCAGCTACTTTATTACCGCTTCTCCTCTTTCTGTGCTAACAACACGTTTGTCTTCCATGTCGCTTTTGTTTCCTAGTATCAATTTTTCTACATCTTCATTTGCATGCTAAAAATGAATTAAAAGTATATAAAATGAAATTCAAGTACTTGCATCTACGATCAGAAGTAGTTTACAACTATACTTGCCTCATCAATATTTCTCAGCCATTTGACAATATTTTCAAACGTTTTTTCATTAGTAATGTCATAAACAAGCATAATACCCATTGCACCTCTGTAATATGATGTAGTAATAGTATGGAATCTTTCTTGACCTGCTGTATCCCTGCAAAAGTATAGATTAAGGGCTGTTTAGAAAAATTAAGTATACCATGACTTACCATATCTGTAACTTGATTTTCTTTCCTCTTAATTCCACTGTCTTGATTTTAAAATCGATACCTGAACGACAAAAAACATTAAAATTTATTTACATAACACACTTCACAGTATATAAACATTTATATATGTATATAAATAACATTCAATTTTATCAACAATGTTGATAACAAATCGTTTCACAGAAATGCTTTCTCCATGGTTACAAGATCGATACAATGGAACTACTCTTCAAGATTTGTTATCCATTAAACATTTTAATGATCTTATTTCATAGTGTTAGTTCCATTCTTGTAGCATAACCTGATGTGCCGAAAGAAATTCGCAATGTCGAACGACTCAGATTCACGAAATATACTGATATGATAAACTACGATTATTCATAACGGATTCCTTACCTATGGTAGAAATGAATGTTGTTGAAAAAGCATCGTCTGAAAATCTGAATAATATACAAGTTTTGCCGACTCCGGAATCACCGATGAGTAATAACTTGAACAATAGATCGTACGTCTTTTTCGCCATTTCACTGTTGCTCCGCGTTAATGAGGCGCTGAAGAAAACAAAAAGAGTTGAACCTGTGGAGCACGATTAACAGTTTTCCAGACGATGTTTCGAACATCGAACGTTATGAACGATTATAGGTTTCAAGGTCGGACGAGGGCGCGTCTCGACGTACAACGATGCCTCGTTAACGACGGAAAAACCGGTCACAGGGGCTGACTATTAAAAGACAATACGACGTCATACAACAGAGCAGCACGCAGAAGCATCGGGGTAACTTTGCACTTCTGACAAAACCTGAACGTCACGACATCAGTTAAACAATGATTCCTACAATACTCCTTTCTTCGCCTTAATTAGTGATAATCAGAAAATTGTTTCGGGTTCAATTGCAAATAATCCAGCTACCACGGGAGGTCACCACCACTGCAAGAATAATGTTAAATTACTCGAATACTAGATAAGAGACTATAAAGTTATTGCTTATTTTATCGATTTGATGTTATTGATTCCTATGTATATTTTATCCGTTCTGTATCGATATGCGTTAAAATAAGACATTAATAGTTTGCGGCGCAATATGCTTTTTTCTTACATTTAAGATAATTGTTATGTCAATAGCAATTTTAAGATCATTGAAGAGGTGTGATGTTTTTCCATGGATCATTTTCAAATATTTACATATCGAAATTTAAAGCTGATAAAGTATATCGTTAGTAATTAAAATCTCTGTAATAGAATTCGTTTATTATTCATCACCTCTAGGTACGGCACGAAGATGTGCCGACGAGTACATAATTAATTGATCACAGTATACATTATGCATCTAAATGCACTTGCAAGCAGAAATCGTAAAGGGTAGTAATGGGTTCAAAATCTAAAATACTCCTGAAACTGTATAATGTAAGTTTTAAAATGTCTTAGATTGTACATATGTGCACGAAATATCTTAAGAATTTAAGAAATTTTCAACAATCCAATTGCTCAACGAAGTTTAGAAAAGTTTTCAAGTATGCGGATTTAATTTAAGTGGTGAAAGTTGCATCGAGTTAAATTGCTTTTGATAGAGACGATAGAATGCCCATCACTAGGCGATAAATACGAAGGAGTTTGTTTCAGAATAAGAAAGATAGATGGCGATTTGTAGAAGATACTATTATTGTCACCTTCCTTTGCAGTTTGCAGTTTTTGTTGGCAGTCAGCGGTAGCACGAGGGCGAACGGTCTGCCGCATTGGGGAACAAAAATCGTACCCGCATGGGTCTACATTAAATTTTCTTACGTATAATTAAGAGTATGGCAGCAAAGATGCAGCATTTCGATCCGCCAAGCTCAGCAAGTTCTGACAGGTGGGTTAACAACATTTCTTTACTATTGGTTTCTCGTCTGTGAATTAACAGTATTGGATTTTCCGTAATTTAGCGAGGATAGAGAAATTTGCGTGGACGAAAGAGAAATTTTTCTAGCTGATGAGCTCTGCGAAGATGCTGAATATTATAAACGTTCCGATATCGGAATTCCTACACCGCAATCTCCGAGGCCACCTTCAAGAGGTAAAATAAATTACTAATCTTCAAAATAATCTCATTTATCATTGATACAATATCTCGTTTACCACCTTCTTATTTCTGTAAAAATTAGGTGTTTCTTATTTATTTTCACAAACAATAGATTACACGCTATAATTATTTACAGAATCAATGATTTGGAGTACTTGTATTTGGCAATCAAGATGTAATTGGCGCACTGAAGTAGAAACCTTCTGTAATTTGAAGAAGTCTAAATGTTCCAAAAGTACCATATCCTATTACCTTCTACCTTTCTTGTTCCTACTTTTCTTTTGAAACTCTTTGATATAAACATTATGTTCTATTCATTTTCATAAAATATTCTGAATCTTCTAATTATATAAAATTTCTTCCTTCTTTATTATAATAAATTATTTAATGTATTTTAACGAAAAATGTTCAATTATGTAATAGGATCTCAGAGATCTCCAAGATCAAGAAGGCAGCGTACTACCAGTTTAACACAGTCCAGTAAGAAGACCTCTGCAGAGTCCATCCTTAGAAGTAAGACAAGAACAATATACACAGCTGGTAGACCACCATGGTATAATTCAGCTGGACAACAAGTAGAACCTTTTGTGATAGGTTGGTAACATAATATATGTTTACTAATGTTTCCTAGAAGAGAATTTAATGGTATTACTAGTTTCATTTCAGGTATTTGCGGGGGTAGCGCATCTGGTAAAACTACAGTTGCAACAAAAATCATAGAATCTTTGGATGTACCATGGGTCACGTTACTTAGCATGGATTCATTCTACAAAGTATGAAAAACTATTGTTTCTTTCTTAATGAATATTAAAAATAAACCGATGAATCATGACGTGAACAACTTCTGGTATAGGTATTAAACGAAAAGCAGCACGACATGGCAGCGCGTAACGAATACAATTTCGATCATCCTGACGCTTTTGATTTCGAACTTCTTAAGACGACTTTACAGCGTTTGAAGGAGGGTAGAATGGTGGAAGTTCCTATTTATAATTTTGTAACACATAGTAGAGAAAGTAGAACTGTAAGTTGATACTAAAGATACAAGTATTCTCTAAGTGTTGAATGTGCTGTATGTACTTGGTATTTTCTCTTGTTTTACAGAAAACAATGTACGGTGCCAATGTTATTATATTTGAGGGAATATTCACTTTCTACAATGTCGACGTTTTGAAGGTAAGCCGACTATCAGGAAAGCGGGAGGAATGGGCGTGACAAACGCAATAAGATACAAAAGTTAAAAAAAAAATAAAAAAAAAAAAAAATAAAAAAACAACACAAATTACCACTGATCTGCTTTCTTCGATTGGTCAAGATGTGCGACATGAAGGTGTTTGTTGATACTGACGCTGACGTGAGGCTTGCACGAAGATTACGTAGAGATATATCTCAAAGAGGAAGGGATTTGGAGGGTGTATTAAAGCAGTACAGTACTATGGTGCAACCCGCTTTTTACTATTATATAGCTCCCCTAATGGTACACGCGGATATTATTGTTCCACGCGGTGGAGAAAACGAGGTCGCGATAGAACTTATTGTACAGCATGTACATACTCAGCTTCAATTGGTAAAATCAACTGTTCCTTGAATACTATTTTAATGTATTGTATTTACTTATAATTACTTCCAATTTTAGAGGGGTTTCAAACTCAGAGAAAAATTAGCCCACTCGTCTATCGGTCAGCCACTACCCTCTTCTCTTTACTTGCTTCCAGACACACCACAAATTAAGGGTCTGCATACATTTATAAGGAACAAAGAAACGTACAGAGATGAGTTTATATTTTATTCCAAGCGTTTAATACGTTTGGTCATCGAGTACGCCTTATCTCTTTTGCCATTTGAGGTAAGAGTTATATTGTCAAAATGTAATTGATCAACTTTCTTTCTATCGTTATTATCATTTCTCGTCGCGTATTTAAAGGACGTGACCGTAGAAACCCCTCAGGGTGTATTGTATCCCGGAAAACGCGGGGCCACAGATAAGATATGTGGTGTCTCTATTTTACGTGCCGGTGAAACCATGGAACAAGCTGTTAGAGATGTATGTAAAGATATAAGAATAGGAAAGATACTTATACAAACGAACCAACAAACTGGAGAGCCGGAGGTAATTAGCCGGAGATCTTTCCTTTCCTAATAAAATCTATATATATATCACTAATACTTTTTACAGCTCTATTATCTCCGGTTACCCAAGGATATTAAAGACTACAGGGTAATACTAATGGACGCAACGGTGGCAACAGGTGCTGCTGCCATCATGGCAATCAGAGTTTTATTGGACCACGATGTTGCCGAAGAGAATGTGTTACTTGCATCTTTGCTTATGGCAGAATCTGGTGTACACTCAATCGCCTACGCGTTCCCACGCGTTAAAATTGTTACTTCCGCCCTGGATCCTGTGATAAACGAGAAATTTTACGTTTTACCCGGTATCGGTAATTTTGGAGATCGGTACTTCGGTACCGAGCCATCTTCTCTCGAAGATTAACACGGTTCAAAAGGATCTGATTCATGAATCTACTTAATTATTTAATCTCTGTTGTTATAAAGCAAATGCAGTAATTCCATGTATCTTTAATAAAAAGTTGTGTTATACCCGAGGAACGTGGGCAACATCCGTGCTGGTCGAGCAGCATATGTGTCAATACAAGTGCAAATTAATTCGACGAATCGAATGAAGTTTTATTTACTAAATTTTTTGGAGTTAAAGCGGCGTTGTGTCGACGTTGGAGCCAACCTCGCCTCCCTCAGCAGTGGCACCCGTACTGCGTAATTGTCTGTAACCTCGTGAACTTGCTCGACGGGAACGTCGCCAAGAATCCAAGTTCACAGAATTGGCGTTGTTTGACTGTCCAAGAAGATACGTGACCAGTCGATCAAGAGCGGCCAAGTCCTCTTTCGTGCTAACGGAATTTTCTAATCCATCTGCTGGACGAAAACCATCGGATCCAGTAGCTTCTTTGAGTTCAGTGTTCGCAATGTTGCTTACACTACCAGCGGTGTGGCGACCAAGTTTTGGCGTGAACTGTAACAATGGTATTCGACGCAAGTGTTTGTATTAAGTATTTGATTTATGTATCAGTGAATTTAATTGGTTGTGTAATTATATTATTATCATTATTTGTTATAGAATGCATAAAATATTTATGTTACCTCTTCCGGGCCGTGTTGGCCGTAGCTCACTCTTTGAACCTTGCGAAACGTCTCGTCGTCTGCGGCTTCTCGCAATGCTTCATTTAACGTTTGCTCTAATGCGCGTTGTTTCGTTTTACTCAGACCATCGTAAAAACTGCCGCAGATGATTATTTTTAATATCGTGAAATTTTTACACGAATGCAAAATAGTCTCGAATTAAACGATCAAATTAAAAAATCAAATAAGTACAGAAATATTCATTCGTTTGGTTGTGTTAATTTGTTCGTTCAACTCGAACATCACGTGGTCTGAAAATATTTCTGTTACCTCGAGTCTACCGAGCTGTTATCTCGTGAAATATTCTTATCACGAACCAGCCGGATATCGTGCTCCCAAAAGCGACGTAATTCCGGTGTAGATGTGTACGGTGCAGCTACTTCTTTAATCTAGAAGAAAACCATAATTCGTACTGTGAATGGTATTGTACCAGCTAAACGAAAAGAGAAATATTATACGATATATTTAGAAACATTTTGTTGTACGAATTCAATTTCTTATCCCGTTATGTTTCAGATAATAAAAGAAAGAAATCAGAGCAACGCGTTTGTTGCGGATGGCGCAAGAAACTAAAGATATAGTAGTTGGAGAGCAGTAAACACAGGAGGTATATAAGAACAAGTATCTCGTGCGAGAAGTCACGTATGGGAGTTTAAAAATACCTCTCCTACTTTGCTGCTTCCCAGCTACCGGAAGTTTGGTTCCTGGCACGATTCATAAGGTGGCATTGTTTCAATTTTAGCTTGAAGTAGAATATCCAATTGTGAAAAAGGCTCTTAATAGTTTCTTATGTAACTTCTACCCCCAAATTGATTGTGTAATTAACAATTATGTAATTAACTAGTATAATTATTAAGTAGTTAATAACTTCACTTTTTTGTAATTATTGTGAAAATTAGATTAATCTTCAATTTCTTTATTTTACCCACCTTTAGCACTATGATTGCCGTGATAAAGATGCACATTACGTTGATAAATGTCAGACAGGCACTGATTATGCCATTGCAGAAGAATTCTACTGGTAGATAATCAGTATACACGTAGACGTACGAGGAGTTGTAGTCGGTGTAAGATTCCCCTTTTATGTGTGGCATTTTAATCGGACGATAAATTAACCATATGCACCCTAGAGCCCAAAATAAACCCTACCAGAATGAAAATTATAGATATTGAATCGACTGGTTTTTGCTGCTTCAAGAATGCAAATTTGTTATTCGTTACTCACGCAATTTACTACCGGGGGTAGTAAAGAAGCGGATATGGCAACGCCAATCAAAGGACCATTACTTCCTTGTAATAAAGCTACGGCTACACCAGTACCTGATGGCAAAGCCCATAATACACCCATCCATAGTGATCTATAATTACCTCTACCAGGAAATAACAGAAATAAGATTTCAGGTTTTCAAGACTCATATTTCCACATTGAAAAGGGAAAGATAATAAAAAATTTAAATAGCAGCACGGTTAATTGAATTATTCTATTGTGAAGCTTTTTCTAATTTAATTTGTAATTTTTTGTTTGTAGAAATACATACCTGCCTTTCATTTCATCGGTCGGCCAGTCGTTGTAACCCCAAGGCATCTCTGTGGTGCCCAAAATCAGACCAAATATAAAGCCAAAGAGGATCGAGACAAATATTCCAAGTAGCAGACTTTTTAAGCCATCACATTGAAGATTTCTATCGGCTATGATGGTCCCGAAGGTTAACGACATTACGGGACCCTTGAGATAGCGATTAAGAAATAAGTAAGTTAATAGAAAATTAATATAATTAAATGAAATTGAGTGTTACCATTAAGGGAGAGACCAACATGGCCGCAACAACGTTTGTCGCACTGTTTTCGATGAGACCAAGTGCTGCTAAACAACTATGAAAGATAAAAAAATAGTGTAATATATTTAGCGAAAATATTTTCCATCAGTATCCACCACCTTTCACTAAATTTTTATGTATCCCTAATATAATTATTCCCCTGCTATCGTTTAATTTATTTGTTAATTTTCTTTTCCCAGAAAATAAAATGAATAAGAATAAAAAATAAAATATTTCTCACTCAGCTGTCAGTACTAGCAACACGTAATCGAAAGTAAGATCACCACCACTGCGAACGCCATCCACAACTTGTTTCACTGTCAATTTCGACCGTATTGATTCCACGAACGCTTTCCAGGCATTCTTCCTATCTTCCGATTCTTTTCGTCTGAAAAAATTGCAGTAACAATTTAATAATCCATTATATTGTTTCTCTGATTAGTAGAACGAATTTCTTCGCAATGGACACCTTCGTGCTAGATCATCCTTGATGGCCGTGTAAGCGGAACCACCACCTACGCCACTGTACGTGCACTGGGTCGGAATCACACTAAAAATCATTGAGAATTTAGACACATGTTACGTTTAGTATAGTAGAGAACGATATTCGAGGCGAATCACCTTACTATGGAGTTCATTTTCACACCAATCCCCATTTCTGTTAGACAGTGCAGACAATTCTCGCATGGTTCTCCAGCTGGTACCGGAAATATCACCTGAACAAGAAAATATGACTGTAAGTAACGAAAATTGATATTGGTATTGTCTTACCTGGTAATACATGTCTTCTTTGTCTTTGCACCAGACGACGTGTTCTACTTTCAATTTCTTCAGCAATTCATCCAGAACCTTAAAAAGTTAACATTTATTTGTCGGTTTTTAATATTTAAAATGAAAATGAAAAACATATTTATAAGGGTGATAGAAATTTCTAAGGGTACGTGTACTCAGTCGAGAGTAAAACTTACGGAAGTAGCTCTCGATAGGATTTTTTGCCAGTGAACACTGCGCTGAGAGTTACTCTCAGCTGATTAATAATCACTTTCAGCGACAGTTTCTCGCGCGAGTTTTTTGTCTACTCTCGAGTAAACACCTACCCTTAGCAAATGGTTCCTCTCGAAAGCTTGCAAACGCTCTCGAGAGCTTTTCACACCCGAGATTTTGTTTTTCAAATCGTATTACCGTTTCCATGGACACGAAAACCGGGTTTCTGTCCCTTTGGCCGGGAACTCGGCGCCCTTGCCCTCTTCTTCTTCCAGTCGAATCATCCTCAGCTTCCACGATACTTTGCAATTCGTCTTCGTCATCGAGCGTCAATAATCGAGTTCTCGTTCTTGTTTCTCTCAGACGCAAATTCACTTTTGGTCCAATCACGAATTTTCCTTTTTCATTCCTCTTATTTAGTTTCGAGGGCACACCAAATATCAATTCGTGTTCGTAGCTGTACGTGGGAATGCAGACTAGAAATACGACACCACCAGGCATCGTAGGGTAAAATAATTTAAACTAATAATTGTTCAGTTGGATTCAGTCTGTGGATGTCGTGTCACAGTTACGCGATGCTTCTTTCTGTAGCATTTGACTACGAGTAGAAGCACCAATTTCATTAACCGATCGCTAATCACTTTACTACTCTGGTTTTAATTAACGCGACTTCGTGGAAGAGCTAGTTGGAGCTTATTCTTCTTCTAAAATATTTTCGGAGCTTTTGTTATGCCTGATCTTTTTTATTTGTTTTCAAGTTCTTCTAACCAGTTGTTAACTTTCATATTTTGTTTTTAGGAAGGAAAATTAAGTGATTCAATTATTTGTGCTTTTATCAAAAGAGAACTATATTTTGAAAGATTAAGGAAAAATAACAAGCTAGAAGGAACAAGAACGTTTTCAAAGGTAATGTAATTAAGATGTTCATTCTTTTTTACGAAATAAACATTTATTTTAACAAATCAACAGCATAAAGACTAGCGTCTAGAGACTAGCCTGACGTTTCATCCGACCTAGGTAACTAGAGGCCGCCAGGAATTATATCGCGCGAAGGGAAATTTCGAACTCGTTTACGATTTTTACGAAAATTGAAATATCTCTCCCCTTCTTTGTTTCAAGCACGCGGTTTCAAGCTGAATGTGCGTGACAAACATTGCCCTCTAAACGATGAGTCTAAATTAACGTACGTATTCCTAATTGACGAGAAACATGGTTTCACATTAACTATAACATCATTTGTCATTTTCATAGTATCCACGATTTTGAAATATCTTTCACTTTTATTTAAATAATAAAATGTTTGTTGTACGTTATTGAGGGCAATTTCAATGTGAACAAGCAGCGTGTTCAAAGCTTGAAAAATCAGTAAATTGTACTCCCTTTTCTCAAAAGGGAGGGTGCGTATCATGTACGAGAACTAGGGTGCGCCAGTATCCGAAAATTTAGCTCGGGCTAGGATTGGAAATTTTTTTTCGAGTTTGGGCGGGGCCGCGAAATTTCGTCTAGCACATAAATTTATTCGAGAATCCATAATTTCGGGTACTTAAATGAATTTATCTGTTGGACGAACTTTAGGTGTTTTGGCCGACCCGATCCGACCCGATCGTTACCCAAACCGACCCGAGGCTCGGGTACCCATACGTCCCAACGAGAACATTTGTTAATTATTTAATTAGACAAATTTTGTGTATCGTAAAAAGTATTCATGAACGTATTGTAATATTAAGATTCTTTTCTTTATCGTGGTTGGAATTTAATAACGCAATACAGATGCTTCTTTCGAACGTGTAGAATTCATGTTCTGTTACTATAAATATATTTTTAGCACTGATTCCACGTGTTTCAATAAGAAGAATGTTCTTATCACACATACAATACGTCCAAGGAAATCTTAAGACTAACAAGCGACTTTTGGAATGCAAATTAAGACTCATGATTAATTATAGTATATTTACACTACGGTTAGGATTATTTCTCGTCGGTTTCGAATTCTACGAATGTCTTTGTTTGATTTTCAAAAGTCGCTTACGATTAAATAACAAAGGAACAAAGAAATGTCTGTACGAACTTTCTTCATTTCCGTACGTTGAATCAATTAGTTTAAAGAGGTAAACTATCTATAAATATTTCATAAAGAATTAATATTGAATATTACAAGAGTCATTCAATAAGTAAAGAATTTTATGAAATTTTAAAAAGATTAATTTACATTGTTAAATAAAATTACTTATTCTAGTATTTTTATTTGATTAGATTCTAACACTTTTTATATTTGTTTCTTTTTTATAAATTAAATTATTTTATTATAATACATAATTAATGTGAACTTGACGACATAGGCTGTTTTCAGATAAAAATCTTAAAGCTTTTTTCTTTATACTTATTGAACGACCCTAGTATAAATTAAAAATAAAAATAAATTTGTCTATAAATTTTTCTTTAATTGTTTTCAGTTTGTCGAGAGAAATTAACATCAAATAATTCCACTGATCTTCTCTAGTTACTCAAGTTCGTTGGACAATCGCATTTTCGACCATTTCATTTAATCCTAAACAATAAAAGGATAATGGGTCAGTGTATCATTCAATTCCATAAGCACATGAAAATCCTTCAATTCTCATAAAAACCCGAATTCTAGTGTTTCCCTTTGCACCAACCCGATTGGTTGCACACATGCACACACTCTGACACGCCAATGTTCCTATTTTCTCATTTTATGTCTGATAAATGATTGCAATAATAGTCATCGCGTTAACTTGCTACGTATACCTCGCTAAGAAACGTTTCTTATCTTTATTTCTTCTTTACTTTATGTACATATGGTGGTATCATCGGGTTAGATACTGACCTACGACATCTTTCGCGGTTGCTTTTCTACTTGTGACTCTTAGTTAATTACTTCTTTAATTAGTTAGTTAGTTATTATTTGTTTAAGGCCATACTTAAGGAGAGGAGCGTTTCATTAAACAACTTCCACGTGTCTATTTACCGCAAATAAAATTTCGACGATCCATAGTAAGACGTCAATTTCACATATTATACATGTATACATATGGTGTCCCATTATGAAATATTAATAGCTCACTTATGTTTTTAGAAATAAATTTTTTAGCACTAAAAAATAAACTTTGTATTATTAATATAAATTGAATATATAAATTTATGAAGGAATAAATCTTTGGTAATACTAATAAATAAATTTGTTAGTAAATAAAAATTAGAAATGAATTTAATTTAAAAATGGCTTTAAGTAGATAATGATATACCTACAATTTTTAAATATACGTAATTTGCAAACGAATGTATGTTCATTATCTAAACATACAATTACTATTAAAATTATTTTTTGATAAATCGAACTATCGATATCTCGTAATGGGACACATTGTACGTGTAGGGTATTGTGCTTCTCAAACCTGTTGCACTTACGAAAGAGACATTTCTCATGATATATATTTCATTTTTAGAGATCCTTCTCGAGGATGATTCAAAAGGTCACGCCATGCTGGTCGTCAACATCCTTCATCGTAAACGTTTCCATGTCTGATTATTTCAGGAAGCATTAGAAATCAACTAGGAGAAAGATCAACT
Source organism: Osmia lignaria lignaria (assembly GCF_051020975.1). Classification (NCBI taxonomy): domain Eukaryota; kingdom Metazoa; phylum Arthropoda; class Insecta; order Hymenoptera; family Megachilidae; genus Osmia; species Osmia lignaria. The sequence goes on along the minus strand of NC_135033.1, from coordinate 6,967,019 downwards.
CCTCCGAATGGTCGGAATTCATCAGCGTCAGTCGTGCACGGAGGAAACGATATTAGCTTTTAAAAAAATAGCTTTCTCTCTTTCTTTCGCTCTTTTTTTTATCACCATTCATATTCAAAAAGGATTCACACGATCACCGAGTATCAAAAAGGAACGCAATCTTGATTCACCGCCAATTTTCGTTCACACTCGAGTCTACCTTTCGTTCGTACCTCGTCCACCTAATCAAACGAGAAAATATTCTTTCTTCACGGAGACTATCTACAAAAAAAAAAACCGACCCGAAACACTTGTTTCTGCGTGCGAATGAAAGCAACGGTAGTCAAAACGAGGATACTTTCCGTCATCGTGGTCCTACGAGGGGGAGAGTTCGTCTGATTAATTCAAGGAGATACTCATCCTCTTCCTGTTGTCGAAGCGTTTGTCTTCGAAGGGGCGTTAGAGCAGTCGCATTCTGTTAGAAAATTCTTTTTCTGAAAAATTCTACCTTGGAAAATTCTTTGCTGGAAGATTTTCTGTTGGAAAATTCGCTATTAACAAACTGTTCTTCGAAACGAATTCTATGTACGAAAGTTATCCCCTAGAAGATTTTCTATTTGGAAAATTCTTCGTTTAAAAATTTCTTCTTGGAAAACTGTTTATTGAAATCTTCCTGAAAAGCTGTTGTGGTATTTCCTGCTAGAGATCGCTCGATTCCCATTGAAAACGTGTAACGTTGCATCAGACCGGAGCGCTAGGTCGTCGAAGGAGCGACGAGAGCAACGAGCGTCGCGGTGGTCGCCTCCATGGGCGACGCAGACGACGCTCGACGTCCGCGTAGGACGACGTCTGCCCCTTGGCGACCTCCAGAGGTCAAGCTTTCTCTTCTTCCTCGTCGATCTCCTCCGACGATTCTGAAGAAGATGTGATTAGCGCGGTCGAGAGACTTGGAACTTGGGCTGAGTAGGGGAACGAGCTCATTCTGAGTCTTTGGGGATGATTCCAACACTCTGGTAACGAATGGGAGCCATCTTCTGTTCCCCTTTCTGAATTGGATCGTTCCATGGAGCACAGTTCCATCATCGATACTCGTCTGGTTGGAGGTTTCTTTCCCCCTACTGGAAAAATAGTTAATCCTTTATATTTATTATTTTGTGATAGTATTAGTATATAGATGTTATAGAGAGTCGGCTTTCGCTATAATGCCACGCGCAATATAGGAAAAGTATTCTGTCTAATGATAGAAATTGAATAAGAGAAGGTCATAATCAGCGGTTGATGATCTATACCCTATCGTTCAGATCGTAATTAGGATGGAGTCAGGGTGGGCCTCTCTTCCTTCCAAAAAAATGTGGAGTAGTCTCTTCATCATTTTTAAATTCCAAGATTCTAAAGTTATAAAATTCTAAAATCTTGAGATTTTGATATTTTAATATCCTAATATCCTAATATTCTAATATTCTAAAATTCTATGGATCTGGCCCACCCCTAAAAAGCGAACAAATCAAGAATATTTCAAATTTTCTTATACTTTTTTATTTCTATTCTACTATATTTATTGATGCATTTGCTAAATTAAACACTCTCATTGTCTCCCTGTTTTCATAACATTTCGTAATATTGCTTCAAGCTTTCATGGATTCTTGTTATATAACCTTCATTTACATCTGGTAACCGGTGGTGCTTACGCAATTAAAAGCTTTCTGCCACAATGAATCTCGTTAACGCGTTAAATGAACTCTGAAACGAGGCTATTAAATTCCACAATTGAAAATATATTTTACTAGTAATTAATTGAACTGTGTTCATCTTAAATGGATGTGCGTACTTCGGAGAGCACGATTGGAAGAACAAATTTAGCAAAGTACTTGAAGTTCACTCGAGTAATAGAGAAAACATATATTCTCGTTTAGTCAGCTTCGATTTTTCTTTCGAGGAGAATGATGTTTGTACTCACTCGAGGTTTTCGTGGGCGATTCTATCTGCTCTGTCTCCGTCAACATGAATTCGTCACGCTCGTCTACGGTTTCCTGGCAATCCATACTGTCTGGGGTGCAAACACTTTCTCGTCGAAATAGACCAATCACTGATTGGATTTTTGGCTGCTCGATTCCACCTTTCATAATAAAAAAACATGTTAATAGAGAAGTTAATGGAATCTTTAGGGTGCTTCGTTTGACCTCCTGAAATGTATTCGTTGTTGATTTTTTCTTTTTTAAAGTAAATTAAATTTATAGAGGAAATCATTTACTTCAAAGATGTAATTTATGATACTTCAGAAATCTGTAAATATTTTTTACAGAGTTGAGATTTTCACAGGATCCGAGTTAAAATGATTATTTTATTGATCTTAGTGACCCTATTGATTCAACGCTTCAAGTAATCCATAGAAATTTTCATCATTTACAAAGTAATTATAGGTTGAACCTGGGGTTGTAATATTTCTGATTATAGTTGAAATAGTCATTTATTATCCTTCAAAACTAGAACTTGATAAGACTTGTTCATAGTAATAACAATTTATCAATGCTTCCTCTTGAAAGTTGCAAAATTCAAGGCTCTGCTTGCTTAATACTAACAAACGTTTTTTATTTCAGGTGACCAGAACAATTGAAACACCCATTACACTGCGGAAAGGTGAAACAGGTGCTCGTGAAAGGCCAAAGCAACAAAAAAACAGAGATTATACCCAAGGTATAGGTAAGATAGAATCAAAAGAATTCAGTAGAATTTCCGGTGTGGTGCAAAACTAATCGTGTAACAGTGGAATGTTTCTATGTGTGTGTGTGTGTATGTGTGTGTGTATGCGTGAATATCAAAAGGGATTGGGTAACCCAAAATCAGACTTGTTCGTTGGAAAAGAAGAAAGAAAACGATAGAAAAGTCTGAAGAACTTGATGCATAACATTTACATGTTCTCCGGCCGGAAGTCCGAGGCTAGTATCCTCCGAGCTCAAGCTGGCTTGGCCTCACAAATACAGCTCTCCTGTAAAGCAGCGTTTTTCATTGTTTACGCAATTTATCATAAAACTTTAATCGACCGAATGAAATCATTCTTCAATAATTTTTAATAACATCCAAACATTTATTTAACATAACCCTCTGATATAGAAAGTAAAATTGATCTCACAAGCACTTAAATAGACTAAACATCACAAAATTAATTAAAAATTAAAGAGAAATTATACTGAAAAATGGACCTGCAATACAGTAGAAAACACCTAAAACAACAGGAAAAAATTCAAAAACTGTGGATAGCAATTTCGAGGATTACCCAAACCCTATTGAAAGAATTGTGTTAGTCTTCAGAATAATAGTGTTACAGTGAATCAATTTTATAAAGCGTTAGATGCTTCGACACTTGCAATTTTCCATTTCAAATTAGAATATAATGCAAGTATCGAAACCATCGTTTCTTAAACACTTTATAGATTCACAAAGTGTCTGTTTTCAAGAGTGTAATGTAGTGGAAACTGGCAGCTGTATCAATATCATATCACTTCCGTTTTATCTTTGATATTACAGGCTTTATTTAATCAATCGTACCTAGAAATGTTGCAGATGGAGAACTATAAGCCAGGTACTCTTTATTGGAACACCAGGCAGGAAATTCGTTCTGTTTAATCGGATGTCCGGATTCGTAATCGTCCTCTCTCTTCCATGGTAGCATGGTTTCCGTAGCTGTCGGTGTGGTTACCCTGTAGCAATCTACAATTTTTTCAAAAAAATCACCACACGTTCAACGAATTTCGTGAAACGAAAGTTTTTCCAATTTCCAATTTTAACGCTTGTACAGATAACGCTTTAATTGAAATCCTATCGACTCACCATCGCGTCCCAGCTTCATATCCGGATCATCGGTATTGATGGTGTCCATCGAAGTGGTGGTGGTCGCTCCATGGTGATTTTCCACGTTCACGTTCGACGAGTCTAAAGAAATCATACGATAAGAAATTCCTCGATGAATCGAACGAGGAATTAGTTCCTTTCATCCGGCGTAAGATTGCAACGAATCTAAATTTGAATACAGCAGGGGGGGATCGACTAATTCTTCAAAGGATGCACTGAATAGCGCGAAAATTTGTCCAGAAAGTTGGCGCTCTAACGAGCCAGCCCAGAAACTTGTCAAATGAGAATCGAGGTAAAAGAAAAAAAAAGATTGTCGACTGCTTACCGGAAGTACGAGCCGTGAAAGTTATCGCAGAGTCCCAGTCCTCTTTGCTCGAAGGCTTTGAGGTGTCCCCGTTCTCCAGCTCGTACAGCACCCCGTTGATGTAATCTGCGACCAATTAAAATTCACCTGGTGAAACGAGCCTTTGCCGGGGGACCGGTATCGATTATTCTTTCGCCAAAATTACCTTGGGTGAACAGCTTCGTCGAGCCGTTCTGCTGGAACTCGGGGAAACTCACGTGGTTCTGTTTGCCGTCCTGCACAGAAGAGAAAAGGGGAAAGGATTTTTAATTACGAATTGCTTTAATTGCAAATCGCCAAAGAAGCCGAGTGAATTGCAACCCTGTGGTAAATAGAATGACGACCTCTTACTTTGAGCAATTTTTTACTGCGCTTGTGACGATGCTTGTGCTCTCCCATCATACGCCGGATGTTCATGTGCATCTTATAATTGACTTGGGTCGAGAGGTCGCGATCGTTCACCGCGTGTCGACTGTAGCTGAAACGACGATGCTGCAAGAAATTTAATTTTGTTTTTCAGATAATTTCTTCTCCGTATAAAACCATCTCTTTGACATTAATTAATTTTCATTCGACATTTACAAGGATAAAATGAATAATCGAAAAGTTTGACTATTCACAAGTATCCTAGATTCAAATTGTACGCCTCTGTGGTATATTTCAAGAGAAGGATATCGACGAGCGAAATTTTGCAACGATGCGATATCCTCTAAACATTCCTCGTCAGCAAATGCTCACAGCCTCCTCGGCATGACTTTCCTTACCCTCTTGTAAGGTTTGCAAAGTTCCTCGGCCAATAAGTGGTGGATCCTGGCGTCCGTCAAGTCCTTCTTGGAAGGGTTGTACTCCAGCTCTTGGAGATCAATATTCCAGCCCGTATCGAGCTGGCTGCAACTTGGACTGGAAGGAGAAAGAATGAGACTGCATTTTATGATGGGCTACCACTTCAAGATCGATACTCTGCTTCGAGCTTGCTTTGCCGTTCAATTCAGATACAACGCAGACTTATCTTTGATTATACTTCTTTTTACGATGTGCATACGAACTGAATTCTATTCTATCTACTATTCTACATAGTGATATCTATGGAGTTTTGTTCGTGGATGAAATGGATACGTATTGAATTATTGCAAATATCAAATGGACAATTTAGAAATATCAAATGTTTGAAAGGATATGGCATTTGTAGTACATCAGTTAGATATCTGGTTATTACTATTAACCCTCAGACGACGGAACATGGAGAGAGCTGCAATTTTATAACGTTTAGATTCTAGATACATGTTGAATAATTTAATTATTTATTCTGTGCATCGTCAAACCAAGAAAATAAGATTATTCTCCGGTGTATTTCAGCCGTTTCATAGGTAGGAAGAGAATTTTCCATCACGTTAATTACGACATTAAGTCAAGCAAAACAGAAAGAAATCTACCGACGTCAGAGATAAAAAAGAGTCTGGTTCACCGTTCTGTTGTATCTCCGACAGAAAACTTTCTCTATAATTAATATGTTTTCTCTGGAGCATCGAGAGGATGCTATGCACCTGTTGTGATCAAAGGAACATTCTTTGCTTTTCCTATTGTGCGAGTAAACAGGTCAAGTACGAGGGAGATAATTCAGTGCGCCACGGATCGAGGAGCAACGAAAAAAGGATGAGACGAACCAGGAATAAAATGAAAAACAACAACAACCGTACCTTCCATTGAATTGGCCCGTGTTGCTATAGTTGCGGAATATCGCGGACATGCTTTCAGTACCGCTGATATTACCAATGGTGGACGCGTTCCTCCTTATGTAATCCATGGCGTCTTTCATCGCGAGTTTAGAGTACGTCTCCAATATTTTCGGCTCGGCTCCATAGTGATTTCTCACCAGATAAGGACGAATAAATTTGTTATCGAACCGTTTGAACCTGAAAATAAAAAGAGAAGAAAAGATAAGAAAAGATAAGAAGAGGAAGAAATAGTAAAATCATTCGTAAAATAAAAATTGTTAAACGATAAGAAATGTTCCTCAAAGGATACATTATTTCGTGATAAATGTAAGAACGTATCTTCACGGAACAGTGAAATTTAAGCATCCTGTGACGTGAATTCGTGAGAAGAGCAAACAGCGCAAATTCCTCAACGATTTATCAACCTTACAGTCAACGTTACAGGCAACATCCGAGCAACATTCGCCCCGCTATTCATATACCTGATTATAATCTATTATTATAGTCGAATTTAGTAGCCATTCAGATCGTACGTGTCCCGCGAGAGCATTTTGAGCATCTCGTGAAACGTATGTATCCCAGTAGAGGCGTAAGGGTTAATAAATCTCGGAACCAACTCGCTGAAACTTATGGTTTGGCTTTTCTATTATAACAAAAATTATCGATAACTTAAACATTCAATTTTATAATTTGCTATTTTACATCATTGTAATATTGACAAGAATACTAATTCTGTTTCAGGTTTCTCCAAATTCGAAGACTTTTTAAAGAGAGGAAGGGTGGATTTCATATTTGAAGATTAAGTCAATATAGGAGCGAGTGGAGGTACAAATAACTAAAAATTATGTGTATAATTTAGAATAAGAAATAGGAGGTTCTAGTTGTCTACTGTTAATGAAATTTATAGTGTCAATCATCTACGACCCTTAACCCTCGGACGACGGACCCTGGAGAGAGCCTCAATTTTAATGTAATTTCGTATTTGATATTATTTTCATTTCCCATAATTTGTACTATTTCTTTAAAAATTCTTTTGTTTAATGATTATACCTACATTTAATTTTAGGTTTGGATCACCATTGATCTAGACTTCAATTATTAATTAAATCAAAATTCTCTAAAAATGTATTTTAAAAAAGTATACGTACTTGTCTCGCAGATGGTAATTTCCGTGTTTGCCCAGGATGTCTTCGATCCCGGCCATCACATGGTCCATTATCTGAAAAACCGTGTAAGTCATTTCCGTTTAGCTGGAGCTCATTATTTCCGTTTTACCCGGCTCGTATAATACGTATACATATGCAGCCCCCCGAAAAAAAGGAGAGAGTATCAGCCACGAAGGAACACGTTCTTATTTACTGGCCCATTGTTCTTCTCTCGACACGTTCATTTACAAAAGGGTACCCCAGGTGAAAATCAATGCGATCCTTGCACGCGTTCGCGACCAACGAATTATTGATTGCATCGTTCTCCCACTGCATCGTGGTCTTACTGTTATTCCTTTTTTTTTTATTTGCCGATATTTACTTTAACGATAACAGAGTGCAACCTCTGTAATTTATACAACGTTCGCGGTTGTACGACCTTCTTTGTGCACGCCTGCCGTATTTTTTTATTAAACGATCGATCCTTCGTTCTCGCATGATATACCGTCGAAATCTAGCTCGTTACGCTCGATCGCCTAGCAGGATATGCATACGAGGACGAATAGCACACGTACCCGCTCGTGAATCCTTTCGTTCATGGTCGGTTTCTTCCTTTCAGCCCTCTTCACGTTCAGGATCTTCACGAGAGGTTTGATCGTGATACCCTGAAAGCAGAATGTTCTGATAGCTCTGGATCATTGATGGGGAACGTGAGTGGAATAATAAACGATCGTAAGGTTTTGTTATTTTGTTGATACTAGGGATGTGCGAGTACCCGAAAATTCGGGTTGGAAATTTATTTCGAGTACGGGCAGAACCTCGAAACTATGTCCAGCATATAAAATTGTTCGGGTACCCTCACACTCCTGATTATTTGTAAAAAGTGTTAAATTTAAAATTTTTATTCATAGCACAGTCTAGCAACTAATATGATAATTTGTTTGTTATTTCATAGGTGATCTATCTGTTTCATTTGTATGAAATTATTTCAGTACACATCTGAAATTCCTTCGTCCATTCAACCATGCATATTTTACAGGCAACTTTTCCTTCCGAGTTTCCGTATATTCCCGCGAAATTAGATGCAACCCCTGATGCAACGTAAAACTAAGATTATGCTAAACGATGCTCTAAGCACGTTAAACATATCCCCACAGGATAGTAAATTTAACTCGGAACTAGCGCGGTAAAGTTCAAATGATCCATGCTGATCTTTCAAAGCGTCGCGTCGAATGTCTACCACATTAGAACAGTAGTTAATTAGAAACCGCGTACTCGACATTCTTAGTCAGACCGAGCTTCTAATCTTGCATACGGAATAATATTCTCAATCGATACGATGAGTACGGTGCTTCTCAATATCAAATCTTATTATCGTTTTGAAATATTAAAAAACAAAACATGAGCTTTACTTAAAAAAATTTCCTAGTTCAATTTATCTTCTTGATTAATTTCCGTCGTCGACACAACCGAACACCATCTTTCTCTCTCGCGAAACGCTTCGAACAAGTTTCTTCCAAGTTCGTGCCCTCTTGGAAGAAAAAGTCGACGATGTTTCCTTCGAGCAGAATTGAAGCGTTTAGTGTGTAAGTTATCGGTACGGATCGAGCCGACGTTGCGAAGCGTGTTCAGGAACGCCATCAGCATCGAGTTTCCGATCGATTGCGCGACAAAGTCGATGGTGTTTTTAGAATTAATGGGACTTCGATCAGCGACGTTCGCAAACAGGACGCTCCTTCTCTGAGTAGCTCTGTTTTTTTTTTCTCCATTCCCTTTATCGTCCACGTACTCTTCAACCTTTTGCAGCTCTAATTAAGCTGCCACTTTTATTTGCCGACTGTTTTCTTTCTCTTTTTATTTTTATTCAGATTCGATTTAATTCCAGCCTATAAAGGTTGAAATTAAAGCGAACAGTTACCGAGAAAAAGGGGGCTATTGCTGATAAATTATGTAGTAAAACGAGGCTGAACGGGGGTTATGAATGGGGCTTTAATCTTAATTTAGCCGTGAATGAAATGGCCAGGCGCAAATGTTTTTGCATAATGAACATGTGCGTAGAACAGTTGATTGCAGTTTCGTTCGTGGTACTCCCTCGAATTTATACGCGAACGATTCTTTCGGGCTACGTGAAAAGTAGAAATTAATGGGATTCGTTTTGTTTAACAACCGAACGCTTCTCACGGCTTTCTTTGTTAAATATAAATGAAACTTTTTCATCGGATAAGTTAATTGCATTCTCTTTAATTGTGATGGATGCTTCGTGTGCCGTTGATTCTTTTAAATAATGTATTAGCCGAGAGTTATAACTCGGACAATCAGAATCGAGTATCATGAAAGATTGATACATCAAACTTGGAGATAATAGATGTATTAATAATATAAACTTTGTTCTAGACTTTCAGTAGAATGGGATACTGGAGTAAGAAAGAAAATTCGAAATCTGGGTGATGGGCACTGTACAAAATTAGAAAATGAAGGTGTTAAACTTGTTTTATTTTTTTAATGAAAAAAGTGGTATTTGATTTTTAATATTATAGTAAAATTAAAAAATTAGAAAATTAGAAATGTAGGAACTAAGTATTATGAGAAAGAAGAAGATAAATAAATCTATCAAATTTTATTTTGTTTTTTTATTAGAATAGAATACTATAGTATACACTTACTATTGTCTAGTAAGAGAACAAAGAAAATGCTCTTTTGCAGAAAAATTGTAGAAAATAATCGTTCAGAGAGAAGAATGACTATGTCGTAAGACTTTATTCGTATTTTCGTGTCAGTCGTAATGGGAAGAAACCTCTGAAACTTTATGGTATATAAAAGAAGGAAAGGGACGTATTCTTTTGGTGGCACGCACATATATTTGTGTTGGTGAATGTGCTGGTACATTCGTGATCAAATCAGACTTCCCTAGAGAAAACGATGATATAGTAGAAGTAGAAATTCTCAAAACGTTAATTTTGACGATATTAATATCAAAGGTAATTTAGAAGAAAATAATATAACTTTTAATTATTAAATATTATAAAATTTGATATAGAACTGAAAAGAAATAATAGAAAATAAATATTAAGAAGGCATCCTCCCCTACATTGTCATTCTCCTCGGAAACGTCTAAGGGGATGGGCGGAAATCCGGGACATCACCATTTTTCCTACAACAGCCTGATTTGGTTGCAAGTGTACTATGCGTGGATTGTCATAAAATAGCTACTTCGGGACAGATTCCAAGTTTATCCCTAGTTGCCTATGATGACAAAATGACTGAGGCATGTAATAAACGTTCTAGTATTCTATGGCTAACATACGCTGTGATAACAACAGAAATCCTGATAATAGACTGCGTCATATTTTCCTACGTTCTAGGTAGTCCTTTGTGAAATATCATTCAGTAAATTCTACCTAGTAATGTCCGAACTAACGTATGTACCTACATACGTCCATAACTGTACAAACGTAGCTTTGTTTCGCTTTTACCTTTGCTTTCGTTTGATATATTATCTGCAGATTACAGAATTTTTTAGCTTTCAGGTAGTATACCATTACTAGCAGGAAATTGTATCCTCTTTAATGAATTATTTTTTGCGAGAAATGATACTGTGTACAGTGCAACAAAAATATTATAAGAGGAGATAAATAATATTTTTTCAGAAGTTAGGTAGAATTTCCACTTTGATGCTGTATCCTCGCGTATTCGTGATTGATCATTATACTAATTGCAATTGGAAAATTAGTAATTTCATAGCACCTGTTGAATTTTATTAATATTCTCCTATTTCGAACTTCAAGGCGTTGAAAATTGCACAAATATATGGGTAATATTTTTGAGAAATTATATTGTCAAAACGAAACACATAATTTTATTATTCTATGTTAATCAAGCATCTCTTCAAAGTTTCTTGATTAAAATACATAGTTTAATTTTACAAAGTGTCACACTTCAAAGGATCGCTTATCCGTTTAGAATAAACACCCAATTAAAAATTTCAAACAATCTCGGCTTAATACAATTTCTTTTTACTCGAATGAATTATGGATAAGTCTTGTCTAGAAGTTTCTCAGTTTGTCAAACAATTTAGCATTATTCATAGAAGAATATTGAAGAAACTTTTTATCATCTACGTCCACAATATTTTTTCCCACCCTGAATTGTATATCCTTCAATTTCTTCTTCAAAGTTCTGCATATGTTCTGCCTGTTACTTGGAGTGGTGGAAAATTTATAAAGAAAATTTCGATCTCGCGATACCACCGAATGGCTCCTCGAGTTTAAATCAACATTTTTCGAAGTTTACATCTCGCTAGCCCCAGGGCATCAAAGCTACGTGAAGCCCACCCTGGGATATGTTGATTTAAAGAAAGAGCATCCGACTTATCGTTCCATCCTCTTTGAATCAAGCAACCTCTTTTATTGTTATTCCTCTATATAACTGTGAATGCAACGAAAATATTCAAATGTATTACCTTGAGTGCATCGTGTATTATTTCAGCATAGCATCTGAAGTTTAATTCAAACTTTTATGGGGGCACACCGACAAACAAAACGTAGGAAATATTAAACCACCTTGGTAAAGTCAGTTTTGTAGTCTGCAAGGTATTTCTACGACACGTCAGAATAATCCTAATGAAAGATATAAAACAGAAAGTTGTAACTAGGAACGTAAAAAAAAGCTCCCTTCCTGAAAATAACGAAAAGCTTTGGCCAGACCGAGATATAATATAATGTAATCAATTTCTATTATCCTCCCCCCTCCCCCCAAATTTTTGCTTCAAAGAAACGTTAACAGACTTCTTAATTAGGTATCAAAGTAAAATTAAAATTACATGAACTTCTTAAGCAGATTTTCAAAGTAGAATGAAAATTAGATGACTTAAGTAAATTTCAAAGCAGAAGACAAATTGGCTAGATTTCTTAAGTGGAATAAAAGTTGTTGAACATTTGTAGAATATTTGATAGTCAGTAATTGAGGTCATATTTCAGAATTTTATATTCGTTAGAAGATCATTAGATAATTATATTATTGAAAGATGGAATCTTAAATTGGGTTTAAAATTTTAATGTATCTTTCAAAATTTCAATCAATCTCCTTTTATCTTTCTATATTTATTATCGAATCATTCATTTTGACAATTGTACTTGTAATTCTATAATTGTGTCCTATCATTCCTACCAATTTTAATATTTTATTTCCTTCATTTTGCTATTTTGTTATTTGTTAATTTAAATATGAATTATAGTAACATTGAAAATATATCCATTAAAGTTTAAATCAGGAGAGAATCAATGAAAATTATTGATCACTTATCTATTTGCAAAGATATCAATAAATCATATAAATAACATATTATTAGAATAAATGATTTGAACTTCTAATTTTATTAAAGTATTTCTTAAATTCATCATTCTGAATCACAAAAGCTTGCCAATAGTACTTTCAGTCCCTTTTAATAGCAGCTGTTATCATGAGAATTGTAACATCTGTTGTTTGCTAAGATAACTCAGCAATGTTTGATCTCTCACTTAATCGTTTCTCTCAAAATCACACCTCAACCCCTGTGCATTGTTCGGGTCAAAGTAACCCAAAATGCAAATTCATGATTCAATGAAATTCATGATGCAAATTCATTGATCCAGAGTTCCACTTTTATGAGACGAATGTGATAAAAATTTGAACAGTGCTCCTATCAATCAATTAAGTTTCAACTGTTTCTTACCTGTATGAAGACAGTGAAGTAGATGACCGCAATAGTAGTAGTGACGAACATTGGTTGCAGGGACACGTGTTTCGGGTCGATCAACAGGACCAATGCGAACGCAACCGCTCCTCTCAAACCACCATAAGACATCACGAACTTCTCCACTTTGTCCAGTTTGTGCAACCGGAACTGATTCGCCACAGCTGTCAGAACGATCACCCCTGAAATTCCATTTCGATTCCCATCAAACGTCTGCAGTTGTGTTGTGCCTCTGTACGGGCTATTCAATTTTTAATCGTCCTCGGTGATGAACAATTTAACGATAAATCGATGATGAACGGAGAAGCCGTAAGCTGGTGACAGTAAGCTATGATGTAAATGGTCGATCATAGAAGAAGATCGACGAATCTTGTTAAGAGTCTTTCGAGATTTCGTAACTTAAACGAGAAGTAGTCAGGGAAGGTTTCAACTTGTTGTTTCTCTGCTTGAAGATATTGTTCGAGGGCGGGCATCGGTTTTAGTAAGGGTCATTTTCGTAATAGAAGGAGTGGCGCGTTAGAGTTAGGGTGTACAGTATGAGGGTTGTAACTTTGGAAACGTTTGGGGGATCTTGTTTTGGTATCGGGGGTTCTAATAGTATTTCTTATTTTTCTTGTTGCTTTTTCTACCATGGACGTTTATCTAAAGTACCATTTTTGTAGTTAAAATTTTCTTGGAGTTGTAGATTTTTTATTATTAGAAAACTTTAGGTAATTGATACGGGAGTAAGTAGCATAAGGAAATTAAGCTTTCATAAGTTTCATGATAAGACTATTGGAATCTGAAGATTATTTAAAATGAAAAATTGGAGATTAGATTGAAGTTTTCGAATTCCAATTTCACCCTCGACCTCGACCCTCTCACCCAAAACAAAATTAACAGAAAGTCTGACCCTTATCAAGCAACTTTCAACCCTCCTCGAAGTTCACTAAAGAGCAAAGACAAGAAAGTTGAAAGATCCTGTTGGAGGAATCGCGTAACCGAGCATCAAGTGACACGCGATAAGCGATGATCGGTTTAGCTTAAGGCTCTTATCTCCTGATTCCATTAGCTACTCAATTCGCTCGGAATCATACCTCTATCGTTCACGATTCAATCGATCCACGCGATTACGCGTTCCCGGCCGCAGTTCTGACACCTGGTCTGACATCTACGAGCTTGCCTCGACCTCGACCTTTTACTTACCAACGATCCGATAGACCGAGCAGAAAACGATGGTCATGAGGACGAACCACGTGTTCCAATTGTGGCGATTATTCACCGTCGCTACCCCGAGGAACATGAAGATGATGGTTTCCGAGCCACTGGACAACATCTTCATGGTGTACTTAACGGTTGTGTGCGATTTGTGCGATATGTTCGCTTCCACGTAGTTCTTCATGGTGATACCACAGAACGTGATCCTGCGGCAAAGAGGTCAGGGTTAAACGGGGATGTTTGTACGATATCGATCATAGGAAATCTCCCGTACGATGTCGAAATTAATTCGAACGTACGATCTGACGATTTACAAAATCGACGTTTCTGGAGGGTGGAAGATCAACGAGGTGGATTCGGATTTACGACACGTACGTGTCTACACCATTCTGAAAGCCACTAATTTCTACACGCTTCCGTTCCGCTTCATTTCACGATTTAGGGTAGAGGGAGAGCTCTAAACTGTTAGAGGGACTTAAATGGCAGCCCGAGCTTTTGTTTGACTTTCGATTACGTTAATGTACGTTCGTGTTCTATTCTGGGAACCCCTACACCTTCAATCGGATTGTTTATTAGATTATTTAATTTGGCGATTTTCCAAATTTTCAGATTTATATTTCGTAAGTATTGGTTTGGAGTATTTCCGATATCATTGGCTGTTTTAGTTTTTCTTCGGATCCAGCGTAGTGGTTGTCGAAGTAGACTACAGAACGTTAAGTAGCTCGATGAAAACGTGACTATCTTATGAATAATTCATCGTTCTTCTTCGAACGAAGCCGTGATGGACAGGGCAACATCGATCTTCCAATACTTTACATTTTGGCGAGCAGGAAACTTGGGATTCACGTGACACGACGTTTCCGGTACCCCGAATTAACTTTCCCAGCCTGACGGAATACGAAAATAAAACTCCTCTAATATTAATGCCTTACACTTTAAATTTTTCATGTTTGTACGAGCTATAGGTACAATACAGGACTTTCAACTTAGAAAGTTAGAAACCTAGGCTTTCGATTCAGGAATTTAAAGTTCCCACCTTAGTAATTTTTCGGGATTTATAAAATTTAACTTTGGGTCCTGAAATTTAAGACCCCAAGACCTTCATAACTTACGATTTCTAATTTAGGAGATAATTGCATAAATTGATTAAAATGTGGCACTCTGCGTACTATTTCTAGTAGCTAAAGTGTTAATAGGGTTGCTTCGCATAATTTAATTCCAATCTAATAGCTTCACACGATGAACTTTGAGAAGCCGAGGGTTCTGCTCTCAATATTAATAGCAGCTCTAAGTTTAACCATCGACTATATTGCACATATTATATTATGATACATTAATTTAATAAAAAGATTAGCAACCCTGTTATAAAGATATCTGATAGCTATTGAATTACTTAGAATACGATTATTTCATCTATCGATTTGAACTATCCTTACGAAATTATTATTATTTTTACATTTCTTCTAATTATCTCTCTTTCCTATCATTTTTCACTACTGACACTTTATCTACAGGCTATATATTCTAAAAATTCTGAAAACTGATATATCAATCATCCACTAGTCAAATGATATTTTTCACGTATCAATTTATCAATGTTACCCTTTAAATATCACCCTATTCGAAGCGTTCTAAATAAATAATTACCAGGTTTACCGAATACGGATCACCGTTACCGTACATATATCACTTTGTTTGTTAATCAAACAGTTTGGATACTCCGTTTGAATGTCCAAATAAAAAAATCAATAAAATCGATCGAGAACGAGAGCAATTTCGGGCTAAGCCTATTTGAACAGTTATTACATGGCGCATACTTTGCATCGGGATCGATGATCGCCGTTTCAAGTTGGTACAGGATACGTGTAAATAATAAAGTTAACGAGAATAGTAGCTGGCGTGGTGACGTTTTAAAAGGATTTGCCTTATCGTTCAATTATTCTGATAGAATCAAGGCTACCCTTGGCTTGGGTTCAACGTGTCATCGAGTAAATTGGTAACCCGGTAGAAATGTAAGTACTTTCGTTGAATATTCTCCTATCTCGAAGATCTGACGCTGGAAACACGCAGAAAATTTCCGTGTAACGCGTCGTTATTGAAAAGTTTCAAGGTGTACGGTGTAATCTGTTGAGAACGTACATTCTCCTTTCTTTTTTTCTTATTACAAGAAGGCATGCACGTTTGGTCGAAGCTACATGACAGTTCGCGTGAGAGGTGGAAAGTTCTTTTTGAAATTTATCGCCGTACAAAATTGGAGGGTGTCGAGAAATGAGCTTTGCTCGTTTTGCAAATCTCTCGATCGATCCGGACACGTGCCAGACTTTCGATTTTATCGATGGAAATGAAACAAGTGTCTTGATTCGATCTACATCGTTTTTAGTGAGAGTACTTTTCCTTTAACCTTTGCTCAAAGAATTTTTAAAATTCAGAACGTAATTTATTAAATACGAACGTCGTATTAGAATTTTGTTAGAATTTTTTAAAATTAATAGAATTTTCTTATTACGAAAATTCCATATTCCTTATTATGCTATCTTCATTTCAGTAAAATTGGTATACAATAGGATATTATTATTGATTTTCGAATAATGGTGGACGTTCATGGGGACGGTTATACAACACCTGTCAGTTAAATTCTAATTAATTAATTCCATTCTTATTGGCTCAGCAGTGTGTAAACTGTATCATTCATCCCTCGTTTTCAGCTACTCAAAGCTTTCACGGTTTAAGTTTCCAAATTTAATGCTATTCGAGATTTCTACGTATACATAAGCGAGTATTCTAATATTTCACCATCAATGTCGCTTCATCTCGCTTCATCAAGGCTCTGGATTACATTTGGATTAGGTCTTGGTTAGACATATTACATGCGCTCATTTAGTATGATTATGGTGCATCTACTGTAGCATCTATTACACTATAACAGGTAGGTGTAGCATGTACCTGGTGTACCTAATTATAATATTGAGTTAGAATTAGTTTGTATACAACTTGAAATTGCCAGGTTGCTCTAAAAGCTTCTCTAAAATCCACTAGAATGGAAATAAATGAATGAAATTAAATTGAAAATGGATGAAGAAAGTTGGAAAATATATTTCATACTTTTACAAATCATTTTATAAGGTAATTTCTAAATTTGTTAATTTTTTCAAAGCCAAATTTCATTGTTTTTATAATATCCTTCAGTTTGTCAATGCAGATGAAAAGATTTTCAAAAGGTTTTTTAAGCTCTATGAATGAAAATTTTAATCAAATTTAGCGAGATGATAGCGTCGCGATCTAGTTCAATTCTGTATAATTAAAATTTATTTCTCCTAAACAGTTATCATACTAAATAAGGTATTTTTCTTTGAATCTGATTTAATGATTATACATCAAATTGAAAGCTTATCATTTATTAAAAGAATCAAACACTTCAGACGTAAATCTAGTAAAAGCCAGTTTTATTCCAACTTCACGTTTAATCAGTCTTTTCAAGAGTATCAAGAATCTCTTGATCTCGATCACAATCTATCATAATTTATTTCAATGATCCCTTTTTTATCGTTGAAGTGAAAGAAGAATTGAATTGATTTACTTACGCCATGATACCGGACATGTGAAAAATCTCCGCGTTCAGGTAGGCCAGGTAAGCCATGACGAATATGAAGATGGGCTCGATCACGCGAACCTGATGGGTGAACCTCGTGACGAAACCGGTGGCAAAGCCCCATATCACGCCTATTATCGTGCCCCCGATCGCCACCACGAAGAACGAAGCCAGCCCCGTCAACAGGTCCGTGTAAATTATTTCCGTCGGTCCTATCTCGTTGTAAGCCTCGAACATATGGTACAGTACCTGCGTGTCCATTCAAACAAAGACGACTTATTTCAACTGTTTCTACGATTAAGATGTTTAGTGGTAATGTCACCGGGCAACGAACGTTCTTAACACCGTAGAAATGGATAGGACACATGTCTCCGACAAGATACATGGAGGAAGTCTGACACAATTTCATGACATAAAAGTTTCCTTAAATAGCACCTATGCTATGTCAATTTAAAACTTAAAAGTTTGATCAAAGTGACCACATAAGGTCTTGATCAGTATTTTTAATACTGAGCAAGATATGATATGACATATTAATGGTGTTATAAAGGGGTTTACTTTAAACACTAGAAATTTGTATAGGAAATAATTCCATGGGTGAAATATAAATTGAAAACCCGTATTTCATCAGTACCTTTAATTTTAGAGAAATTTGATTTTGAAGGAAAACATGGCCAATTAACGCCCAGTAGGGATCCTAATCGTACATAATGGAGTGACATAAACAGTGCATAATAAAAAAGAGGAAATAGAATAATGCGAAAGAAAATAAGGCATTCTGTAATAAAACATAGAAAGACACAATGTCAAAAGGCTTTTAGCCTTGACCGACACAATTGTTTAGAAAATCAGAAGGCATTGGGTTAAGTGACTCTAAGTTAATACAATCACTCATGATCGATACTTACGACAGTGACAGCGTCGTTCAACAAGCTTTCCCCGAAGACGACGATGTACAGGATTTCGTTCACGTGAATTTCCTCGAAGACGGCTAACACAGCGACTGGATCAACGGCGCTAATTAACGCCGAGAAAAGGAACATTTGCAGTAGCGGTGTTTCGAAGCCGAAAAGTCCGCTTTTACCTAACACCCACAACGAAGCACCTGCAAAATAGTTAATTAATCATTAATAAAGCATTCAGCATCGTTCGTTGAAATTCCTTTTGAGCTACTTCAAAGTTACCAACACTTTTGCATAGGCATTTATAAATATTCTTTAAACCGTTCCGAGTTCATTAATTAATGAAAGAAAGTATTTAAAGATTAATTCTGTCAAAATTGAAATGTCTCACCTTGAGAGCTATTTAATTAAAAACATTTCACAAGCGTGATTGTCATACATTGTTTGATATGTAATAGATAAAATCAATTATCAGATACATAAATTAAGACGAAAAATAGAATTTAGAAAATATCAGGGTTGTTTCTTGTCGAGAATCTTATCAGACATACGTAAAGATAATTAATATCATTTTTAATCATTGTAAATCACCGTGACAAAAGTCAACCGACGATTATAACGTAACCGGGCTGATTGGTACTTCGAATCAGCACATGTTCACGTTGCGTCTTTAATAATCACGCAGCATAACCGTGTCGTATGAAGGAAATCGTCGAGGTTTCGTAACCATATCGCGAACACTCTGATCCGTAAACAGAAATCGCGTGGGCGGTTCGACGTCCTCGCGTTTTCACTCTCGATACTCGGAAAAGCTCGCTCGCGTTTCTATATACAGGCTGATTACGAAATGTTCGGCCAAAATTGACGGATTACGAATACTGTTCGCAAATTTTAAGCTGTGGTAATATAGGTAGTAACATCTGTTAATAATAAGAGTGATGAAATTTTTAATTTGATGCTATAAGCAACAGTAAGAAATTTTTATTTTATTAAAATGATTGGATGAGGTATTCTCATGTGTATTTACTAATTCTATCAAGTATTGAAAAGTTAGATTGAGTTCTCGATAATTCTTTGGAAAGTCTGATTACATACTTCAGTATCTGCTTTAAACTTTTCTTCTATTTCATGGCATGTATAAAACTCATGTTTACGAATCTCTTATTTGTACTTGTTTTAAAACCTTCAAACTTCTATAAAATTGTTTTCTGCTTCTTTTCAAACTTTAAGAATATTAGAAACTTTTGAATATCTTAGCATGTAATAAAACGTACTATTATTAAAAATTATTTACTTCACCCTTGAGCAGCGGAGCCTGGGTTAATGTTAATACAAACTTACAAAACATATAACAAGGATATCAATCTAAAGTTAAATGTATAATTTTCAATTAGAAGAGTTTCGATATTAGAAGAATAATTTTTATAAAGAACAGTAACATTTAGAGAATGCAAATAGTATGAAATACAAAATTAAATTAAAATTGGGGCTCTTTCCATGGTCCGCTGTTCAAGGGTTAATCGCTGTATAATAATATATTCTTTAGTTTGTTGGTTTCTAAAAAATAATGATTTTTCTCAGCCAACGTCATTAATTTTTCAAAAAGTAGAGTCTTCTGATCATATATTTTTCACAAACATGTGCACGAACTCGGAGGACGATTAAAAATAAAAAAAGAAACGTATAAAATCTACTCCATCAACTCGTGTAACGTAGAGAGGAACATTTACATTTATCACTAAGCCCATTTACATAAATAACCCATTTAACGGTCTGTCTACCCACTCAAAGAATCACTCTATCTATCTTTTACAAACGTATGCATAGAAAAGGAACAAAAATAAAATTAACCATAAAATAGCAACGAAAAAGTTACTCTTGCAGAGAAGGAACACTATTTCCCAACAGCTAAAAAAATTCTTCTCACTTTATTAAAGTCTATTCGACCTCAATCTACCTCTCTAGAAAATTTCGCTATTTTTCGTTAAAATAGAGTTTTCCCTCGTTTAAACTCCTTTCTAAACCTCCGCTAATAAAACAGCGACGTAAAATTGACCCATACAAAAAAGAAACTCTATTTCCAGTGACTAATAGCACAAAAAGAAAAGTTCTTTTCAGTCTATTAAGGTCTATTTAACTACGTCAAGTTGTTTCTACAAAATTTTCTTATTTTTCAATGCGACTGAGTTTCTCCGCGTTTAATCTTTATTTAAATATTCCCCAATAAAGCAGCAACGCAAAAATAACTGGTAGAAAAAAGAATCTCTATATCCGGTAATTAATACTACAAAGGAAAATTCTTTTCACTTCATCGCGGTCCATATGTGCACGCCAGCTTGCCTCTATAAAATCCTGCTTTTTTTCTACGCGATAGAATCTCTCTTTAAAGCTGCACTATAGATCTTTTAAAACGTCCATCAGCCAATTTTTGAATCAGCTCGTGTGCTTTTTCATCGAGCCAGCTCCAGGGAAGGCGCGAACGCAGCCAGGGGGGCCAGACAAAAATAAATGAAGTTATAAAAACGAACGTGAAAACGGCAGCCGACAAGATATTTCGATGGAAAATAAAGTTAAAAAAAAAAAAAAGGAAATATCCTCCCACTCGCGCATAGTCGACGCTCTTCTGTGGCCCATTTTTACCAACCTATCGACAAAGTGTTAAATATAGTTCCAACGACGGCGAATAGAAGTATCGTCCCCAGGTGGTCGAAAAACAGTCGGTTCGGCATGAAGTAACCGGCATCCAGAATAATGGGCGGCAGCATGTACAGGAAGAAGGTGTCGGGTGTGAGAGGTGACACGTGGACACTGCTCGCCTGGAACAGTAAGACCCCGACCGCCACGCCGACAACAATCAGCAAACAGGACTCCGGAAAGATCTTGCTCAGCCTCGGTGTCATGTGAAAGCCTGCATGTACAATAGAAACTTTAACCATGTTTCTTTTGTTGTCAAAAAAGGGATGAAACGTGTTTTTTGGAACCCTTTCATTGTTTGCGCGATTTAATGGGAGGAGAATCGTTTAATTTTTGCAATGGGTATTCATGGGCGTTTTAGAGATTCTACGGAACGTTTAAAGATAGGGGTGTACGGGTACCCGAAAATTCGGGTCGGGTTCAGATCGAGAATATTTTTCGGATTCGGGCGGGATTCCGAAAGTTTGTCCAAAGTTTGATATGTATCTCGATTACAACCCGACCCAAAGGTCGGGTGCCCGCATACCCCTATTTAAAAGCGATTAATTAAACGTCAATCACTAAAGCTAATGAAAATTTGATATCAACCCTTTCGCCATGGAAATAGAACGATTTAATACTTTCAGATCCAAATGTGTATTATTAGGTAAATGATCCATTTACCTAGATAGGTAAATGATCTATGTATATATTACTTTGGGATTGAATGTGTTAAATTTAATTTTCCTTCCCCTTTTTTAAACTTCAAATTATCTCAGCATAAGAAAATCTTTGGTTAAAATATTTAAGTATCTAATTTTCATTGAAATATTTTTTTTGTAGATTTGGGTCACGATTGATCATATTATTACCAGATATGGCTAGTTTGCCAAGTAATTTTTCTTCATAAATCTCATTAAAATTGTTCGACGCTTGCCAGGTTTTCTGAACGGCTGTAGTTTGCACCGTTTTCTTTCCACAATCAACACGTAGTACGTTATTTGCTAAAGAGCTTTACTCACTATTATAAGTCTGACGCCTGGAATGCCCGCTTTGCATCGAAGCTTTTCGTAATGAAAGGGTTAACCCTCATTTGTACTGGGCCACTTCTGTTCAACCGCCTGTTGCAACCAGGCCTTGGTTTGCCATCGTTTGGATATAAATAAATCATGTTCTAAGAATAATATTCATGAACTCTACTCTGTATGATTTCAGAGAATTAATTATAAAAGATTGAAAAAAATTATCCATTAGACAGATTATGGAATGTTTCTCTAACAACCCCATTTGTTCCAATAGAAGAAGGTACTGAAAAATGTAAACGAAACTATTTTTTATCAGAAATCTATTGTAAGAGAGAAGAAGGAAGATTTATTCTTGTAGACTCTCGTGAAAAGCTCTGCAACACGAATACAGTGGTTTGTGACTAATGTGATCGAAACCATTGAAAGACGATCAGAGTAGAATTTCCATTATCTGAACATTCAGTATCCGATGTTTCACTATCCGACTATTCTGGTATCTGTCTATACCGTTGTATTGCATCTGTTTTGGAAACGGGAATATTCTACGGGGTTTCGACGGTAATTCAGTGTAATAATAGGATGTACCTCTTTGCGCACGATTTAACGCGAGGATTGTAACCATTTATGTAACCATATAATCCCTGAAGATTAACATTAAACAGTTTGAATGACACGATAAAGTTGTAGAAAATCCTTTCACTTAGATAGATGCATTTCTATAAATCCGGTATATTATTTACATGTTATTTAGCACTCAGAATAAATCTCCAAGCGTTTAACAGAATTATTTCTAATTGGCTAATTAAGCTCCCACTCTAACGGATAACAGTTTCTCATAAAGGTTCATGTCAGCAAAATATGGAATTCAAAATGAAGTAGTTAAAGGAATTGAAAAATACAAAAATTAAATATAGATGATGAAAAATGAAAGTGTTTGATAGAAAGAAATTAATTAATGCGTTGAAACTGTCCGAATTTGTTTGCAAAATTAATTCGATAGTTGAAATTGTCCCAGTAGTGTAACGTAGCAAGTGTCATTCAACACAATGTGCCAATACGTAATTCAACTCTCTCTCTTGGAACGAATCAATCAAATTTCCAACATACTTTTCTACATATTTCAAAGAACAATTTCAAATAAATGGTGGCACCATTTTATAAATCAAAAGTGACCCAGCCAAACACGATCTCCCAGCAAGAGGGGAAGGTCAAAAGTTGAAAGTTCGCCAACTTCGCCGCGCAAACAGCGAACAGGGTTGACCACACCGACTACCAACGAGACCATCGAAGAGGCCACCGGTTCAAGTTCAACTTCCACGTGTTCCCTACCTATTTTCGCGATGCTGGCGAAGAAGATCCATATACCGATCACGAACGGCGTCTCGGTCCTGTGGAACTCCACGGTGATGATATTGTACTCTCGTTTCGGTGACGTTCGAGCTTTGACACCATCCTGGACCGCGTGAGCCGCCATATGTTCCACTAAATCATCGTCCTTCCCTCCGGAGAGGCTTCGAAAGGACACATCGTCGGGCAGAGAACCATCGACGGGACCCATCGGTCCGAAACTCTTGCCTGGATAAGGTTCCCTCAGGTCGCGAGGAAACTCATGGTCGTCAGCGATCGGTCCGTGCATCGCGTAATCGTTGACGGGAACCCGTTTTTCCTGGGTCTCGTAGAAGTTGACCACGCCAGCTTGGCCGCATGGCCAACAGGCGAGGAAGACGAGAAACAGGATCATCGAGACGGCACGTGTTGTAGCCATGGTGACGTATCGCGTCGACGATGGCGTCGTTGTTGCTGGCGGGGACGCCGGTGCTGAGTCACTCTCAGCACCATCAGAAGGGAACTCCAGGAACGAAAAAACTCCAGGCTGAGAGTGGCTCCTGCTGTTCGTAGGGACCCAACCGACACCCTAGTTGCTTCACCACACCCTCGTTTCCTTTTTCTGACGCGATTTCTCGCGTGGGACACCCTCTCGACGATGGCGTCTCGTGGATCGATCAAGCTGTATTTCTATATATTTCTCACTCGGCTATTTTATCGCACGTGGAAGACGATCGGTTTCGCGACACTAGATGAGCGTCTTTGCACTAGACGGTCAGATTCTTGAGCGAAATTCAATTATGAACGCTTCGTTATTGCTTTCACGGCAGAGATTATAGGATTTTTCTCGCGATAGGAACTAAAACTCGGCGGTTCTTCAGAAGTCCGTTGCACTTTGCAATGCACCTTGTATTCGAGTATCGATTTACAGAAATCCTGCTGTCGAGGCAAAACACCTATGTACCGTTTGCAACACCGCGCTTCCTCCGAATGCCGCCTGTTTCCACGTCGAGCTATATTTGTATCCTCTCGCCTTTTTCGGCAGTCAGCGTAATTTCTGGTGCCGATTTTTCCAGCCTCGTGTCAACGAACCATTTCAAATAAGAACTGGTCAGCTAAGGCGTTCGTACAATCCACATCCATTCTCCTCTCATGGAAAAATGTTAAAGGTAATCACCTCTGACAATCGTCTGGGTGTAGGACACATTTGTTTTCCTACTTACCACGGCGTCGTTCGATGGTAAACCTCAGCTCGAGCGTGCACTCCGCGCATTCATCGGTCGGCTATCGACGACGGAGAGGATCCTCCTCGTACGCAGCTGCAACAGACCGAAGCACTCCGGTCGTCTAACGATCGTGTTTACGCGTCGTTTTTGCGAGCAAGCTGCACGATCACGGGCACAGATCTCGAGCACTTTGCAATCACACGTTCGATCCAATGCCATCAGTGAAACACGCACTGAAGATCCTCCCGGCTTTTTCCGATGCTCTTTATCGAATCGCAGCGGTTCGATTCGGTAAGGGTTGGTTACCTGTGGTATCAGTCTTCTTGCGTTCAGGACGAGCAATTAGAAAGCGGTAGATGGGGGAGAATGGACGATATCCAAACCTTCACGCTGCCCCTCGAAGGTCCGCGAGCCTCCGGATGCCACTCCAGGTGAGAAATACTGGGAATACTGTGTCGAAATAAAGCTGGTGAGGAAGGCGAAGCATGGTGGAGTCGCAGACGGAAGTTAGCGTTCCCAGGTTTCAGGCGGTGCGCTTCGATCGACCGTCACGGCAGCACTGCGCGAGTTAAATCGTTGACACGCGCGCCGGCTCGCGAGTTACGTCGACGTCGACGTCAACGATGGACACCATCGTGACGAGAGCGAAGAAAGGGCACGGGGACGGTGCCAAAAAACGTGCGCTGCTGTCGACGAGGCCACCCTCGACGTCGCTACTGATCGTCGATGGACGCGGTTCCTCTTTCTCGCTTCCACCGTCGCGACGCCTCGCTTATTTCTCTTTATCGAACTCGTGCTGCTCTCTATATGCTTCCTTGTTCCACCCCTCCGCTCCCAGAGCTTCCAGCCCAGCTGATCGTTGCGGGAACCCGCGCAGGCGTCGCGACGCTTCGATACGGTCTCGCACGACGTCGCTGGGTGTGCTTGTACCTATTCGAGACGCCTCGAGGATTTTCTCTTCTCGAGCGTCTCGCCGCCTGGCCTGGAGTTTTCGCGTCGCTGCTTGCGCACTAGAGCACGGACACAAAACCGACCCCTGAATCGCGTCCCGATGCGATGCCGAATCGCGATACATTGGAATTCTAGCGGCGGAATGATCGATAATCAGGCCAGGATTTGCCGGGGATGCATCTTTGTTTAGCGAGCACGGGATTACAGCGTCTTCCAACGGGATCCGCTTATTTTTCATATCCATCTGGTGATTTTATGGGAAGGAATTTTTATTTCATTTTTATTTTTCATTTATGGATTTCGGATTTTCAAATACAGGGATGGATGAGTAAATGTTCGAGTAGATGTATTGATCTCTTTCCTAATCACGTTTGTTGAAAATTGTTCATCAGTTTTGTTTATCATTCAGTTTTTGATAAACTGATGATTTTCATATATACATATATGAAGCAATAGAATCGGACAAGGGTCGAGTACATGATAGAATTTTCACTGTAGGAACAACATTTTTTAACAAGTCTAAACTTTTTTTAACTTCAATCATCTATCTTAACTTTTTCTTTCTGTCAATTACCATGTGAAAATTCACTTGAAAGTCTTTTAGAATAGGTCATGAATTTTCGAGGGTACCTGTAGGAATTATTATACAGCTAAACTACTTATCTACTTCAAGCTTTCTTAATTTTACGAAATCCAATTATCTACTTTAATTCTTTTTCCTATCAATTATAATATGAAAATTTCTTCATTTTAAAGTCTTACCTTGGATCCTTAACTTTCGAAGATATCTATAAGAACTTTTATCTACCTCAACTGAAATTCAACCAGTTCGCATTTTTATCATGTTTCTTTTCTGTTATATGACGTTTTAGTTTTCTTTTAGCGTAGTCGGTTAGGTTTGAATGGAAATTTTAGGACACCCTGTATCTCGCGTCAGGGTATTCAAGCGAGAAGCGACCTTAAACCAGCAGCGTCACGTCGTCGGATCTCGGAGACACCTTTACCCTTGACCTTGCTACTTTCTGTGTTGCTCTAGCAAAATACGGCTGCCTCGACATTCAAGCTTGCTACTCGCCAGCCTTTTCGATCATACTCGGCCGACCTACTAGCTAACCTACCCTACTTACCTTTTCCAACGTGTCGCGTGAGCTAGACGACCCTATGTTTCACGAGTTCTTCAGCCGATGTGACAGGTAAATAACTGGGTTATAAGATTTTGTCAGTAGTATTTTTCAAATATAAACATTGTTGTAAATAAGATTTTTATTTGAGGGGGAGGTCGGAGGTACAGGTCACTAAAATAGTTTTTATTTATAATTTCAAATAATATTTTATTTTTATTTATTTTAAAACCTGACCTACATTTAATTATTTGGGATATTTCTACATTATATTTTCTAAAATTAAAAAGTTCTGTATAGTTTTATTTGATCGAAGGAGGAAATTAGGAATTTTCTAAATTAAAGTAATTTTATTATAAAAAAAGATCCATTATAATTTTTCACAGTGTCAATGGCAAATGATTGCAGTGCAACTATATTGAATAATGTTTTGATAATTGAACAAATATTGCGTTTGGAAATTTTGGTTTACAAGCGAAATTATTGATTCCTTTTTTAAGGTATATTTTAAGCGGGTCTGTTCTATTGGGAAAGGAGATGATATAACAAGCTGGATTATAATTATTGGATGTAAGCCGGCGTTTCAATTATATTTGTATGCATTGAGAAAACCGAGGTACGAAACTCCTTTATTTTATTACTATTTATGGTTTCGCTCAGGCAATGGATGCAAGGGAATAATTTCGTTGGTGAATGGCATTTGTATACGTATAAAGAAACGTGATACGTGATACGTTTTTCATATTCCGGGTATGATTTTTTTTTTAATTAGTTGCTTCGTTATAATTAGTGTTGTATTAACAGGATTATTATATTATAAATTATCGTAGCACAGGGATGGAATAATTTGTTTTATTTATGTTGAACGTATTTGTGTTAATATATCTTTGTCAAATTTACTATATCATTTGAATTATTTTTGTGCGTTCCAAGAATTTATGGATGCAGAATTTTTCAAATAGAATTTTCATTCTGCATATAAAATGAACAAAATATCATTTGTTCATTATTTTTCATTGCAAAAACCAAAAGGATTGCTTGATAGTGTGAAGTAATTGTTAAATAAATAATATTTTCACACCAAAGAAAAAAAAAATTTACATAAAAAGCACACCTGTGCTTCGTTTAAAAATAGAAAAATGAAAAAAACCCATTTGACCAGATACTATTGAGAATCGATAATTTCGTTCAATCTTCCTATCGATATGCTTCTTTTTTTCGTATCATCGATTCATCAAACGACATCAAGTCCGTTCCTAACGAGGCGCCAGATAATAAATTGACTGATAAGCCAGGCAGCTCGTAGCTTAATTCGAATCGAATTCCACTGCGCCGTTCATTGATAACAAACAGATTGCGTAACTTGCTCGAACGTTCGTCATTCTCAATTCTGCCATGCTTCAATCCAATCAAATGTTTCGTAGAAGAGCTTCGGATAAGAGTTTATCCCCGGCTGCTCGAATTTGATATCAATTACCGACGATAAGAAAATTAATTAATTAATTTATTCATTAAATATATACAAATTAATTTTTTTGGTATAAGAAATTCGCGTACTCGAGCCTCAGGTTGGGTTGGGCAATGATCGGGTGAGGTCGGGTCGGGCGGGACCCCGAAAGTTCGTCCAGCGCATAAACTTATTCGGGTACCCGTCATTTCGAGACCCGAAACCCGATTACATCAGGTTTTACACGATAACTAATGAAAACACTTTTAAATTTTTTAATTTAATTCAACTTCTGAATTGATTTTCGAGTCCCAAAATTATAGGTATCAAAATAAAATTTTCCGTTAATAAAAACTCACTTTGGGAGTTTAATTAAATTATTAAGTTTGAAAGTGTTTCCATATGTAATCGTGTAGAATCGGATGTAATTGAGTTTTGGCTATCGAAATTACAGATATCCGAATAAAATGATGTGCTGAACGTACTATCGGAGTCCCGTCCGACCCGATCCGAGGCTAGGGTACCCGAATTTTCGAGTACCCGCACACCTCGGGTCCTTCGGAATTAGAGTTTCAGTATCTGTTCACTGTGATCATCTGTTGATATTAAAGGCTATTTACATGCACGATTGATTCAGTTGTTCATGTTACAATAGTAACATGTTGCATATGTTTCATTTACGGCAAGAACTAATTTTCTTCTTTATTAGAGGAAGTCTGCCGTTGATGGGGGCAATTTAAACGAACAAAACGAGACCATTTCGATTTCGAAGCAGCCTGCTAGTTCTACTGACTCGTAAATAATTCTGTCTTTATCAGAAGCAGTGTATTGTACTCGAATGAAATTTTCGTTTCATATGAGAGAAATTTTGTTGATTGAATAACAGCATTGTTTCTTCATGAAATGTGTTATTTATCAAATTAATCGTTGGATAGGAGATCGCTGAGGTAGCTCAATTGAAATTTAATTGTAGACTCAATTTCATTTCTATTTTCTAAATTTTCGATCAGTAGACATTATTTTTCAATGCACGGTGTTTTCTAAAAATTTTTCCGCTTAATTTTAATTCAAGTATCGTAGATTTGAGTCGCGATTCACTCGCCTTCGCCGTTTTATCCTTAATTGTGTTTTCTTAATTCTGGAACAACCAAATCGCAGATTGCAAATTTTCTATTTAAGTTTGTAGATATTTTTCGAAATTCAAAAACAATTATATTACCAATTTATTAATGGGAAAGACTATTAATCGGTTTTTTGATGTTTAAATTGTTCTTTGTTTTGCAACTCTATTCTTTGTATTCACACGTTTTATAAATATCGTTCATGACGTCTGACTGTGTCATTATTATAAATGCATTTATCACGAAATAATGGGTGTTATCCCATTCATAAGTAACAAACAAATTGTTATCGACTTTATTATGTTGTATATAACGAGATATTAACGATACTATAAATGACAAGTGCAGTAATTAAAACAATGGTGAATGAGGGTATTTCGGAATTAATTACTGCTGCAAACTGTTACCTTAGAAATGGAAAGGATAAATCAACTGTAATAATTGATGACAATTTCGCCAATTTATGTATGAATTGTAATTTTAATAATTATCGGATACCTAAATTTGAAATTATCATTTTAAAGGAAAAGGGAAAAATTTAAGAAATTAAAATAACGTAAAGCACAGAATTAAATTAAAATTGTGGTTCTCTCCCTGGTTCGTCGTTCGAGGATTAAAATATTAATCGCCTTTACCTAATCAAATCGATAACCTTGTAATTTTTACACCATTATATAAGATTCACATTTCAAAATTTTGCCATCCATAGCGAAATTTAACTTTTACGTCTTTTTGTTGCAAACACCCTATATTTCAAGTTTACAATAATTGAAATTTTTCAAATTATTGATTATTCATAAATAATCACGTGTATCAATTTTACCGAAGAATTTATCAGAAACTTTTTAACCACGTTATCGTGTATCGAGGCGAACCAACGAACTTTCAGCATTAAACGAAACAGGCTGAAGACATTTTCGCAGGAGGGTGTTCGAAATTATAATATCAATTACGGTGATTTATGCGAACGTTCATTTAATTTGTCCGATACACGCAAACTGATTTCCTCCTCGAAAGTACGTGCTGCGTGACATATGGATTCATGCTGAAACTGATAAGAGGGGTCTATTTTGGAAGCTCACGGACCACGACGGCGTTTATCAGACGGGGTTGTTTTTGTCTCTTAGGTGGGAAAGCTGGGAGGGAAACTCTCGAACAACTTCGATTCGTCTTCGTGCAAAATAATATTCTTTCACGCGTCCGATGCAATCGTTGTACCGAGACGATAATCGATTCGCGGATAAGAAAAATAAATTCACCTGGACGGATCGTGATAAATTTAAAAGGTCGGATGCTATTTAATTCACCATCCGTAGCAATTCGTTCGATGGATACAAGGATTGCATGAAATATTGCTAGCCTTTCGAAGCTCGACCACTTCGGGAAGTGATTTCGCGAAAAAGTTTCAGTTTTATCGATCATTCGCAATTACATAATGCTTTTTAAACTTCTTTTTTATCGTATCGATAATCGGTAGATAAATTTTCATGAACGAGTACTAACTGGGAGGAAGATATTTCATTCAGCTTGTTCAGCCTATTTCGTTGGTGATGAGCGGAAAACGATTTAGCATTCGAAATTTCGCCATGTGAATGTTTAGGGTGTTGCATCATTTTTTTATACATGCACTCAGAGAAATTTCCAAATGTGTCATATGGTTTATAAGATTCTAAAATTCCACAATTCAAGAATTCAAAAACTTCTGAATTCCAAGATACCAAATTCTAGAAATGAAGGTTTAAGATTTTCAAAGTTACAGGATTCTAAAAATTTAAAATTCCGAAAATTCAGAATTTCCTAATCCCAAATTCTAAAATTCTACAAGTTCAGAATTCTCTTAGAAAAGCTAAAAAAATCTAGCCCCTCCAGAAAACGATCCTAGTTATGCCAATAATTATATTTAGCCACAGTTAAAGAAGTAATATTACATTTTTTTAGTAATTATAATATAAAGATTTCTTCACTCCAAATTTCTTCACTTCATCTGCAAGTTATTTAGCCATTTTGATTCTTAGTTTATGAATTTCTTATGAATAACAAGTTCAAAAATATTGGCTGAGATCCACTTTATTTCATTCAGTTTATTCAGCCTTGAAACTATCTCTGTTTATTTTAATCGCAACGCGTAGGAAACGTTTAAAATATCTTCTCTTATGTGTAGCAGACATAATGCAATAGCCTGATGGCTCGATGAACTTTTATGAAACATAGGTTGTGATTTTTGCTGTCATCAGCGAAATTCAAGGAAACGGAAGTATCGTGTTCGTGTACAGAGTCGTCAGTTTCTGTTCACGAGGACACGTCTGCTTTGGAAATTGTAATGCAGTATTTTCTTTCGAAACAGTTACGTCAAGAAGTCATTTCGCGTTCAGACAGACTACTTTATGTTTTTATTACGTGTTCTTAAGATTAATTAACTCTTAAGGTGCTTTTTAATGAGATGAATTTTATTCAGCATTAAAATTGAAACTAGAGATCAAATCAGACACTCATTTTATAATACAGATAATATTATTAAATATCTTCATTTTATGATTTTATGAAATAGGTATTAAATGGTGTTACAGATAAATGAATGTTTCATTATTAAATCGTCTGTTAAATTTAAAATGTAAAATGTAGATACGATCGAACATTAAACACTTATAACGTTGATATTATGTATTATTAAATTACAGATAATTTCTCAATTGCTACATATTATCATGAAAATTATCACTTTTCGTGTGACAGTGAAAAATTCAAGTATCTGCGCCACAAAATTTCTCATTGCGAATAAAATTTTCAAATTAAATTATTTTATTTACCTTTCGATATCGAGTGGAATAATTTCATGAAAAAACGCGCAAATACTTGTAAATCTCTCGCAGCATTCAATATGTTCAATTTCCAAAACATTTAGCGACGAATTAACAAGTATACATACTCGTATGTGACACATATTTAATGCTATTATAAAATAATGCTATTTATTCAAGGTAGCAAGTTTGATCTGAAAAATGAAACTGCAATTGTCACGTGTCTGACTATATATTGGCCATTTCTACTGTACCAATCAAAGTTTTAACTCATTATCCTTACTTAACAGTCAGAATATATAAAGTCCTTATTTCCAAGGTTACTCTATGCAATGGTATTCTATCAGTGATAATCCTGGCTCGAACGTAGCTGGATGATAAGAAATAGAGTGGTCGAACGGAAGTAACCCCTAGGTCGCCGATTTTTCAACCACGTCGACGAATGACGAAGCGTTCCAAGCCTGTCCTCGCTTACATCCTCGTTATCGCGGCGAGACAAATCGGGGCAGAACGATAAAAGTAACTCGGCCAGACCGGGAAAAGTCTCGCGTTTCCAACCGGGCCGATATCGATTTTACGTTAGGCCACGTGCAGCCTTGACTGGTCGCGTGTACTCTTCGAGATCTTATTTCGTGTTCCACGTACCGTCACGTTTTCAAGCTGTGAAAGTCGTTCGTGAATTCTTCTACTCGACAAGTGACTGGAATTCGTAATTTTTCCCGCGGCACAATCGTCCCGGAAGGACGCGTTTTGACATTGGTGTAGCGATCGGTCAAGGGTGAGTAACCCTTCCGCGCTAAAACCTCGCATGCGAGCACGATTGAGATGTTATCGGTAACGAATAGTGATTTTCCTGCTTATGAAATTGTCATTTAGATAAGGGAAGTAATATTGAGGAATAGGTTTTTTTTGTTTATTGCAAGATACATCTTGCATTTGAAAAATAGATTAGTGAAAGAAAAGGAATATAAATGAGATTCTATTAAAATTTTATCAGTGATAGACAGAGATCTACAGGAGATAATAGTAGTAGTAGTATTGAGGTACTGTGGATAATTTTTTTTATTTATTGTAAAGGGAATAAAAATGTGATTTGATTTAGGTGTTATCAGGAATGAACAGTGATTTTGCTGTTTATCAAATTGTCATTTAGGTAATGGAAGTAGTATTGAAGAACTGTGGATAATTTTTTATTTATCATAAAATACATTTTGCATTTTAGAAATGGGTTATTGAAAGTAATATAATATTGAAAATTTTCGAAATTCAGTCTGCAAAAATGTTTGCAGATGTGTAACTTGTTCAGATAATGGAAGTAATATTGAAGAACTAAAAATCTTTTTTTTTTATACGGCATATCCGACATTAGGAAAATGGGTTATTGAAACAAAGACAAAGTAATGATGAGCAGTGACCCTAGTTACGAAATTGTCATTCAAATAATTGAAATAATATAAAAAATTATGAATAGTTTTCTTTTAGTGAAATCTAAGAATTCCACGCGTTACAGTACGTAAGAAATTCATTTTCACCCTTTGATACCCTTAATTATTATAAGAGTAAGATGAATGATTGGGGAACACAATATCAATCTTTACACAAGTTTATGATTAATATCTCAGCTGCTAAAATGAATATTACAGGTATTCGAAATAAAATTGAAAATAAACGAAGAAGAAAGTGGGCACGTGATGTCGCGATGACAGTAGTTGAAGTATAAGGGTGAGAAAGAGAAAAAAAACTATCAGTGAAATCTAACAGTCGTTTCCAAACTGTTGGATTTACAACATTAATTTTCATGACGGACGAGTACCGGCTAATGGTACTTTAATGACCGAGAACTGTATTGAACCGAGCACGTTGACCATGCGTACCATGACGCATCTAAAATCAAGATTTACCCTCGTGACGCTGATCAATGACCGACTCTGAGAGGCGATACACGAAACCTCCGTTCGACGTTTACGGATCCTTGGCATTCCTTAGCGTCATGCATATCTGCTTGAGTTTCGGGTAACATCTCCCATAAGGGGTGGCTTTTGCTTCTATTCAAAATCACGATAGCGTTTCGAACTTTCTTCTTACATCCTACGAGAGGAAGATTTATCAGTAATCTTCTTCAATTAGTTTATGTACCGACCATCAGAAATTAAGAATTTAGAATTAGAATATTTTTATAGGAGTAGTTTACTGATTGAAATTAAAATATTTTTGAAATATTTCAATAGGGGTTGTTCGCCAATGCTTTAAATTCATTTATTGTATAGTAAAGAAGTTATTAGAATGGATTATAGAAATATTATTTTATTTGATATCTATTTTCTTTAATTTTGAGTAATACGTTTCATAGGGGTAGTTTTAACATTTAATGAATAATGCTTTCCATTTATGTATTTAACATTGCAGAAGTTGTTTGAATATTTCTGAAAGGGGATATTCTGTTCGATAATGCTAATTTTCTTGAATTTTGAGCAACGTCTCGCACAAGGGGTGACTTTTGCTTCTCCGGAAATTCACGATCGCGAAGGAAGTTTCTTCATAGATATTGCAACATGAATATTTCTCAATAATGTTACGTATTTCTTAAATATTTCCGGAACATAATTTTATTCATAATCTTATTTCATCATATTTTGCATAAATTTAGAATTTCATGGGTACTGAAAAATAAAAATTCATTAATTTTGCATCCAAATTTCTATGCATAATCAAATAAATAAAAATTATAGTTAAAAATCACAAAAGTTCCAAATAATTTTTAATAAATGAAATTCAATTCTTCCAACTGAAACGTTCAAATTAATCTTTGACAATATGGAGAGCAGAGTTCATCCGTTGAGCATTTTACATGGAAATGTCAGATCCGATACTATGCTTTTTTTCATCCCCTTATAAAAGTGCTTGTCCCGGGGTTGTCTCACGGTTGATTTAACGTGCTCTTCGAGATTTATTCGATAATGTGACTGGAGACAGGGCACAGTGTAAAAATTTATGCTGTATCCCTTGCCGACGTGTATAACAGTGCAATATGTTTGTAAAATTACGTAGATAAATTTGTAATACAAAGGAGGAGAAATGAGAAATCCTGGAGGAATCGAGACCCGCGAAATCTTATAGTTTAATGTGATAAATGGATGCTGGGAACGCGGAGAAAGACAGAAGAGAATTTTCTTCTTTCCCCTCCACCCACCCCACTCCCCTCATTCTTGTCAGAGTATTTTTGAAAGGAGTTGAGAGTTATTGCCACAAATGTAATTATACTGACTGTTTAGACCTGCCAGATCGATACGCTGTCGTGTTCGTGGAAAGAACTCTTATTGTACTTGTTGGAGGAACTTCTCTTGTCGTGGATGCTGAATGAAGAGGGTAAAGCATTCAGTTTTTAGTTTTCAAGTTAGAGCTCCTTATTGTTGCTACTGAAACTGCATCCTGCTATCATTCATTGTTAATCGTATAATAGTTGTATAATTAATCGGAGAATATTCCCCCGAGATATTCATTTTCAAGAATAAAATTAAATTTCACAGCGTAGAAATGCGACGATTTTGATTTTAATTATAAAATTAATATTGATTCGTTAATGAACCAATGGTAGCTTAATATTAAAATAATATTGGAGGAAAGTGGATTTTAATCGACATAGATTCATATATTACATTATTATTAGGTAATGGTTTTAAATCTTGTATTTGAAAAATGTGAGGTGTAAGTCGTATCTTTTAATTGGATAGTATTCTCAACAAATTTCACTTTGTCAAATTTAACAATCTCTGGACAACGATATCGATTACCAGGTCACACCACGTGGGGGTGGCTACGAGTGGTGACCCACCCTAACACCTAATCCCAACCACTCTTCCATTTAATTACCTCGTCCGTCAAGCTGTTGTCAGCTAAAGAGACGAATTTTGACTCTACTTAGTCCATAGGTTCTCGTAACGACAGATAAACTTATGATCCCGGTTATCTCTCAAATTAGCAAGCTTTTTCACCATATTATGCTGAAGAATTTTAATTATACATATTACAATTTGTTACTCAAATTACTCAAATCGTGTTATATTTAAGAAAAAGGAAAAATACTTCTGATTAAAAAATTGAAGAAAATTTAATTCATTTAATAACACTTTGCATTCTACAAACTTACGATTAGCTTCTCCTTCAAATTCAACCAATTGTTAAACGGCTTCTCTCTTGACACAATTTAGGAAAGTGTAGCGAACAGTGTATAACAAAATTCGAGAGACTTAAATATGAATGAAGAAGAGTGTTAGGGAACGAGAAGAAAGCATCGGGTGTTCTTAGGCGAACGTGATCGGATGGATTTTAAAAATGGATGTGAGGTTTAAGTTGAACGAAAAACAAAAGAAGAAAGAATTGTTAGGAACGATAAAGAATCAGAGAAAACCAAGAATTATTCGGAGTATAATAGGATAAAAGATTATTATAATTTTGCTATCAATAATGTTTGCACTTGCACGTAAAATTTTTAATAACTTGCATAATAATTGGATACTTACTGAATTGTAAATTTTTCAAAAGATAATACCAATTCGATTCTTACATAAATTATTTTTATTTATTATTATAAAAAGTTAAAAATTGTATTAAAGTTTAGAATTGAGTGTTTTCAGTTAGAACTCTTACGAGTTTAAACTTTAATTGATTGATTCAATTATTATGAAACACGACGTGTAATATCATTCAAAGTACGAAGTTGGGAAAAGTGAGTTACTTGAAAAGACTGAAATTTGTTTTCAAGTCGTTTCGCTATCAGAAAAATCGACTTTGAGAAGTGTGCGAGGAATGGACCTCACCAAATCCTGTCAACCCTTAGATTTAGCGACTGTAAGTGCTCGTGTAGAAGTGTCACCTCCACTTTCTCAATGGCTTACTCGACAACCTTCCCATAAAAAATGGCCTAAAGAGTCGTGCGATCAGATTTAAAACCTACGAGAATTGCTCCACCCACGTAGAAGTCACTTTAAACCTTTAACGTTCACACCTTGTTCCTTACAATGGAATAATGTGTAATTCAAAAGGATCTTTTAATAATATTTTCGTTTCATTAAATATTGATGGATCGACAAGGATTATAGAATATTTTTCATTCATTTAACAATGTTAAAATATTGCTCGAATTTTAATTCAAATGGAAATTAAACTCAACAAAAAATCTTTCAATAACCCTTCAACAGGAAAACAATGATCACGTGTATTATTATGACTGCTTAAATTAAAAAGAAATATTACTTTACATTTGAATAGAACAAAATTATATTTTCTTTAATTTAATAGCATTTAGTTAATGAAAAGATTGAGTGAAAAATTTCCAATAATCAAACAAACTATTAAAAAATAATATAAAAAAAAAACACGAAGAAGAGCTTGAATTTCTAGTTTAAACATTTTTCAAGACAAGTCCACCTCCATCAGAGGCAAAAGATCAACCCTCGTTTCTGTTCCTTTTTCGAAGCGGTCGAAACATTGAACTATCACCTCCGGGTCGTTTTTCTTTCTGTTTTCTTTTTTTTTTTCATTTCTTTTTTTATATGTCGGTTGTTGATCACGCTTTGATCACGGACGTCCCGTTAATCAAGGTGTAAACTGCAGCGGAGAGCTGCTGCTTTCTTCGTCGCTTTATCACGGCCGAGAGGTTCGTCCTCATTTCCAAGTTCAAAGAAGTCCGTTTCACGGGGCTTGTTTCTCTTAATACTCGATGTAACACGACGTCTTGCAGTGCACGCTTCATTTCTTTGATCGGTAAGACGGTTGGGCCCTGATGCCGGCCCATCGGGGGTGGGATTGAAAGGCGCGGAAAACGAACGAGAAAGATTTTTCGATGGCTCCGCGGGAAAATGACCGTTTCGCGTGCCGAACGACAAGCCCGCGAATTTATCGGGCACGATTGAGACATAAAACCGGGCTGGGTGAAAAATTCGAACAGTTTCGAGAGCTACATTCGTGTGTAACGAGCGTTCACTTTGTCTACCAGACTTGTTCTCCTTAAGGTGAGGTTTATAATAACATTAAGGTACCTTACCGTCCGAATGGAGATTGATTTTTCTGCATTCAGAACGTTCCTTCGAGGAAAGGATGTTAGTTTTTCAACGATAGTTTTGTTGGTTTGTTCAAGGGATTGCTGATAAAGTTCAGGGTGTCGAGCAAATTTACGATAAGTTTTTACTTTCGAATGGCGGACCATGGAGAGAGACTCGATTTTCATTTAATTTTGCATTTCATATCATTTTCATTTTCTAT
Source organism: Osmia lignaria lignaria (assembly GCF_051020975.1). NCBI lineage: Eukaryota > Metazoa > Arthropoda > Insecta > Hymenoptera > Megachilidae > Osmia > Osmia lignaria. The sequence goes on along the minus strand of NC_135033.1, from coordinate 6,928,620 downwards.
ATTTTATACTGTTCCTTTAAAAATTATTTTTCCAACATATGAAACCCTTTCGTTTAAAGATTATACACTTAACTTTAGGTTAATATTTTTGCATATTTTCCCATAAATAATGGGAAGGAATATGAAAAAAAAACAACGTAAACGCGAATTATTTCTCCGTACAATATTGATCTCTAAATTATCAAAATATAAAGTTGTTCAGAAAAGAAGAAGGTAACGGTTTGTTTGAGAATTTACAGTGTCCCCGGTGACTGGGAATTTGGCGCACATAAAATGCATCTGCACTTTGGAACGATCGGAAGCGAATTGAAGAAACACTTAAGAGCCAACAGCAACTCGAATCGGGTTTGCTTTCCTATCAAACCGACTAAATTCCTAGGACTCTGTAAATACCTTTCGCACGGTAAATCTTAAACATTGACACAAGATCCTTCGAATAATCCTGCTTTCGCGGGTAAAGATTCGACAATTTATTGTCAACGCTCGATAGGATAGTACAACATCTACAGAACGTTCGCAATTCCCAAAGTAGTTACAACATTATTTCTAAACGATGTTGACTTTGCTATAGGAAGAACAAGTGATTCTGAGTGTTCGAAATTGAGGGTGAAATTATAGAGGGTGTTTGGAAGATTCCTTTATGGTGAATTTATTTGTACATGAGTCATCGACACTTATCCACCATATTTCAGATTATGTGTACTATCGACCAAAGTAGGCTTCCTAATATTTTTAATTGCAATTTTTATTTGTTATATAAAATATCTCCCTTGTACTATTATCAGTACTTTCATAATATCATTTTTAACAAAATTTGAATTAAGGAGGGTTGGTAGTAAATTTACTGTTTCGAACGAACCTGGTGACTGTAATTTACGTCTCATCGACTATGCTTCATCTATTTCCCCATGTATTAATATCTCGATCCCATCTCTAAAATAGCAAAGCAACAGGGCGGAGCAAACGTGAAGCGAAAGGTCAAGATATGGACAGAATGGCCGCTCCGTATGATGAAATTCACCCCTCTATATACCTTCAGCGACTAATTAATATTTGCATACTACTCAAGCGTCTTTATCTTTTTTAAACCTTATGCTTTTTAGAATACCTTTAATGAAAGTCAGTGGATTTTGCATAAACGGAATATTTCATTAAGAAGTTATTAAAAGATCATGTGTACTATCCTATCGCAGTTGATTCATTGAAAGATTTAATATTAATTAATTTCAGTAGGAAAATTTAATGATATGCAATATTTAATGAACATACTCAGAGACATCCACCTAATTATTAAATTTTCATTTCGTGTCAATTTAACCTTACCCGTGGTTCAAGGGTTAAGACGTCCCTATTTATTCAATGCATCAAACATTGAAGCGAATTCAATCCGACATGAAAGCATGAAACAATTCTAACTAGTATTTCCCCCGGGGTGTCGGAAAGATTTTCACACCCCTGCACGTGTGCAGAGACTTTTCTAACCTTTAACCGGGATCAAAAGTAACCCAGAAATCCGTCGGCCAAACAACGAGGAAACGCGTTTTCAGTAATTACATCGCGGCGGCAAAGCGGTTCTAAATACGTGGATCGGTTGAATCGGGGTCTCGCATCCAGAACGCAATTACCGCGAGAATATTCTTCGCGAGCGGCAAGCTCGACTCTTGGAGCTTTATTCACGGTGGCGTGCACCCTTTTCATTACAGGCTTCATTTCATTAAGGAGACATCCGTGGCCGAGTCGACCGACGGACACGGAATCGAAAGGGAAAGACATTAAAACGGTTTAACTCGTTTTATCCTGGGACCACTCGTGTATCGTCGATACACCAGGATAGAGGGAGAGACGTTCTTTTCAAGCAATCACATTTTCCAAGATCTTAATATAGAGACACGTCATCGTGTCGTTTCCTCTCCCCTTTCTCTCTGGTTGCTCTCACCCTCACATCTAACTCACCCTGTGACTCGTTTCTTCAGCTTCACCCTCCTTTCTCTCTCTCTCTCTCTCTCTCTCTCTCTGCATCTCTCTTTCTGCTTTTCACTACGAGTCTCGTCCGTTCTCCCTGCGGAGCAGCGGAGAGGTTGAATGTGGGTAAGCGAATGCGGAGAACAAGCGCAGGGGAAATGGAACGAGAAGAGAAGGGGTGGCGGAAGGGTGGAAATAACGGTGGCTGCAGAAGTTTTCGCATTGCACGTAAATTACAGGCGACATCGATGCATCCGAAGTTTCCTATATTTGCAACGCTCTTCGTTGAAACAATCCTCGGCCTCGATACCTTCCTTCTGACGGTTAGATACGCCAGGATCCTCTTTCTTTTCTCTTCATTTTCTTCTTCTTCTTCTTCTTCTTCTTCTTCGCTCGGTCCAAGCTACCGGCGTTCGTTGATTTAGCCGACAACTTTAATCACGATACACCGGCTAATTTTATTCCATAGCGAGCGGCAATCAATTTAATAAGAGGAGAGAATGAGGGTGCGCGCGCTTGTGAAGAACCTACCACCGGTCGGGCTCGATGGATCTTATTTTCTGATTATGTAAAAGGCTAACGGTACGAGACGCGTCCCGCATAAACGGACCGATCCGATCCCTGAAACCGAGCAGCCGCACGATTTCATGGAAATAAACTTTTACCGAGATTAGACTTTACTTTCATATTATTCGTCCACGAAATCGTGAGTTGCGCGTTCGAATACACCGGTTTGAGATTTCTTCTGCGGTCTCGTCGCTCGCCGCAGCGCCGTTTGATGCTGCGGAAAAACCGACCATCCTCTTTTAATCGATTACCACGCGATTTTACCTGGAAAATCGGTGGAAATTGGAAAGTGAACGATCCACCAGAGGATACTTCATTGATGAAGAGCAACTGTTTCTTTTGTCTTGTTGGATCCGTTTCGAGTGTATTAGCCTTTAAACGATATTCTCTTCTATTTTTCAAAGTGATTATATAGAGTGTGCCAGAAATAATTAAGCGATCTATTTCACTGTGGTAATTAGACTCTCTGTAACTGTAATTACTCGGGATATAATCGTCCGAATTTTGTAAATAATTAAGCTCTTTAATTATTTTGATAATAAGATTTCATTATTTCTATAAAATAAGTTATCCTTATATTAAATTTACTCCTTTGATGGGAATAATTAAAAATTCACAAGTTCGTAAAAATCAAGAAATGATGGTTCAATACCCTCCCTTGTATTGGAAGAAAAGTCCAGTGATCATTATTGGGATATTAAAAAGTAAGGAAAAAATTTCCTCTTTCATTGCAGAGAAAATTGACCATTATGGAATGTGATTGCTTGCAGTTTTCGCCCGATTGGAAGAACTACCCTAAGGTCGTTAATCGATTTACGAAAAATGCCAGGTCCGAAAGGATATGAACGCGTTTTTGTCCTTTAACTCTTCCTCTGGTTCGACTTTGCCCTCGAGCAACCCTTCGGTCTGTGTACCCTGTCTCGCCGCTGTCATCTAAACGGAAAAGGGAAGGGGGGGTTGGGGACGGAGGGAGGAGATAACGAGGGACGAGGCCCTTTGTTTGAAGGCCTCGAAAATGTGATTGTTTAAGCCCCAACGTCGGCTAATCCGGAATCGTCCTCTGGACTGTGCAGGCTGTAGGTATTGTTTAGCTGAAGCGGATTTGTACTTATTCATTAGCCCTCGAGATATTGAATTTTCGACCTTTATCTCGGCAAATGGCACGGAATTGCTTATAAACTAGAATTTCTACATCTCTTCTATACACACGCATTTACAGAATAGATAATTATTTCCTTTCTTTCAACTTCTTCAAAAATTCCCTTTCCTCGACGTTACATCCCTCGCTAATTGCTATCTCTTTTTTCCTTGCTAAGTATTTTACTCTTTTCTCAGTTGACACTGACATCTTGAAGTTATCGAACGACCAGTATACGAATTCCTTCGCTTTTACAGTCATCCATTACCGCTCTCATTCTTGTGCCGAACTCTGTGTTCATTAATCTCTACATTCCCCCGGTATACACGGTGTCCCATTTAACTCGATCCACTCGAACGTCTCTCAAAGTAGCGAATTCGAAAAATGGTTTCGAGAGATGAATAAATATACCTGTCAAATATCTTAACAGTTGTTACACTTTCACCCTTGAATGAACGCGTATAATCGTTCCAGGCAGAAGGGTTTAATATTTGCTAAATAAACTGTTCACCTACTTTAGGGTTAATGATGAATCACCATCAAATTATAACCCCTTGGAAAGCATTGAACTTTGGTCTGAAACATTTTTCAATGTCACCATGATATTTAAATTTAAATAGGACACTCTGTATAGCTGTCATCTCAGTTTCCTTATAAAAACTTTATTCAACCCCTCTGTGTTTCACAGATGGAATCTTGAGATTATTAATGTGCTTAAATATAATTTCACCTAATTAATAAACGGAAAGTAATTTGCTTTTCAATATTGGAAAAGGGTATAACCGAATAAGGTGGTGAAAAATATTTTCAAATCAAATTCGACTTGCGATGGCTCATTCGATAGTTTATCAAAAAAAAAATCAAGTTTCAGCCCTGTATCTCATGGGAGGGTAGTAATAGGCAATGTAAAATCGCGTTTCCATGAGATAATAGAAGATTGCATTAATTTTCAAATAATTGTATTTTAAAATTGAAAGAGTTAAGAGGAGCAAATGTTATCTAGAATAGATTCATAGGGCGATACAAGTCAATTTTTATTATCTTTAGATTCATAACAATCATCGCGCACCCTTCTTCTTCCAAAGAAGCTCTGCTTTTCGTTAAGGAAGAACAGGCCGGCAGATAAAGTCGGATAATGGAAAAACTAGTAGCGAGGTAAAAAAAAAAAGGGGGAAGAGATGGAAAGGATAAGAGTAACAGCCAACCAGTCGCGGAAGTTTCGCATCGGACTGACTTGGAAGCAGGAAAAACTCGAAAGTTTCGCTTAATCAAAACAACGGCGATCCGAATCGGGGCCAGTTATGCTCTCTACCCGGAACGATGATTGTTATTTTTTTATTTTCACGGGTGCAGGAGCATCCTTCGTGCAAAACGCGTCTGGCAAAAAACGTGGCTTCTAATGTAATTAAAGAGGACGCGACGCTGCTTCCTTTAACCCGTTCGCTGCCATTCGGCTCATTTCTGACTGGCGCCACGAATCTGCAAAAATCAGATACTCGGAGGAAAAAATATTTAAAAAAATAACATTTTATCGTATTAATATTATAATAGAAAGGCAAGGTATATGGAAAGGATATGGAAAGCTTAAATTAAAAAATAAAATAATTCCATGCAGTGATTTTACTGAATAACTTAAAAAAAGAAAAATAATTTGTAGTTGCAAATTATTTTACACTTGTTATATTGCGGCATCCACTAAAAATAATGGATAACGAGACAAATAACAATTTATCTATTTTTCGGTATAATCCCCGTGTTAGAATTACACCCATTCCCTACTGTTCTACTACGTAGTTTGCTTGTGCCACTAGCAAAGAAGTTCTTCTTTGAAGTCTGAGCTAGTTTTAGACATTTGTTTTCACCTCTTTGTTGCTGTGTAACTTGACGGCGCGTAAAGACTCTTTGAAAGGACTAAACAAAAAGAAGCCTTATCGCAAAGGATCCGGACTATAAGGTGCAAAAAGATTGTAAATGATTTTACACCTTTTACAGTTGGTGGTCTTATCACCAAATGGTGCTTTTTAAAGGTGCACCTGTTGAAAGAATTTATCATTATTAATTAGGAATGTGCGGGTACCCGAAAATTTGGGTCCGAAATTTTTTTCGGCTTCTGCCCGATCTGACCCGAGGTTCAAATATCCAAATTTTCGAATTTCACCAATTATTAATCGCATTAAATTGCTCAATTAGTACACTGAAAGGGTTTCATCAAATAATTAAGAAACGAAAATAGGGGTGTTAATATTGTATTAAATTCCGGAGCTAACAAGTGAAGCCCTTAAACTGAAAAACGAAACAATGAAATTTGGAATAATTGCAATTACACTGTGCCGTACTGCACACGTCCGTTTTCACTGCAATATTCAACGTGTTAATAATTAGAGTTTCAACATGTCTGAGTGCAAAAGTCCATTTCCACTGCGGCGTTCATGACGTTACCTACTAATTGAAAGTATTTTTATTGGGATCATCGGACGAAGTATTATAAAATTCACAAAAATAAATTAAAAAATTTACGAACATCTTTTTTTCATTTTCATATTGAATGAGAGCTGGTCATATAATATGTTCATTGTTACTTTCAACTTTAAAGGACGTAAAGGTAAAAGGGGTTTTCGATGAGAGTAGAAAGGTGAGATGTAGGAAATTTTCAAAATTGAAGATTTCAAGTATGTGTCCGTGTGTATGTAGGTAAAAATGGATTCACGTGTGTGTGTAAAAGGTAACAAAGGTACTTAAGAGCAAACGGTTTGGAGTAAGGTGGAATTTTAGAGGAAAAGAAGGATAGAGGGAAAGCTGGAAAAAGGGTGTCTTCGGTGAAAAGTTTGGAAAGAGTATTTTATCCGGAAGAGCGGAGAGAAAATTTAGGGTAAATGTTTAATATACTTGTACGCATTAGATCTTCTTCTATTTATTCAATATTATATACTATATACATATTTCTTTACATTAAAATTCTTTGCATTTTCAAACATTTTTATTTGTTCATCGTTAGCTTGAAATATTTATTCAGAATAATCTTATTTAGAAAATAATCTACAATAATCACGTATAGCCAAGGCGAATAATAAAACCGTGTTTTCTAAAGGAATTTCTTTGTTCTCTTTTTATCAAGAATGCAATAAAGCGTCCACGAAGAATGATGAGCAAGCAAGAATATCGACGAGCAGCAGTTTCTGTGCAATTAAAATTTTGTATGAATGAAACCGTAAGTCCACTCATTATTCAGTGAAGGAAACGTGGACTGAAGTTTTGAAGGGAATACCGGGCTTTCTTAACCAACCTTGTGCTTCCTCTGCCTTGAATTCTCAGACACGTTCAATATTCCGATCTGTTCTGACAGTTTGCAGGCATGCAAATACTTTTTCCTCCTTTTTGCCTGCTAGTTTCGCGAAAATTTTCTTCTCTGAAAATATAGAAAAACAGACGAACGCTTGTTCATGGAACTACTTCTAAACACTTATTCCTAGAACTAGTTATTAACCAGATATCGAAATACAATGACGGTATTTTAGAAACATATTATTCGTTTGTTGCAAATATAAAAATTAACATATTTTCACGTAGGCATGAAATTTTGAAAATTGTATCTTGCCAAAGACAGTAGAGTATTTCATATTTGGTCAGCCTCCTCATCAAAAGTATTTAGTACCCAAAGGATTATTAAATAAATAAATATTTCTTTTCATAAAATTGCCTAAAATAGAGTGGCAATTTGATCAGTCTTCTCATCAAAAGTATTTAGCACAGAAAGGGTTGCTAAATAAATCAATATTTCTTTCCATAAAATTGCCTCGAATAGGGTGACAGTTTGATTTCACGTGATATCACACATAGAACGTTCACGAGAAGGGTTGCGAACGCGGTGTTCAATCGAAGGCCTGTTTCGTGTGTGATTCCTGTGCGGCTAGAACAGTGGTAAACAAACGCAGTCGCACGTATCTGTGACAATTCCGTGAAATCTCATTCGAGCCACGCCGAGGCTCGTTCCACGTTCCGCCATCAACACGTCAGTGGTTTCGTTCCGCGTCCGAAACGAGTTTTGTTGTTGTTGTTGTTGTTGTTGTTGCCTCCTTAACGGGACTCGCAGACGTCGTGGAAATCCCAGTACAGTTCCTTGAGAACGGAGAAAATTCCTCGAGACATGGCGAAGCCATCGGCGACAACCTCGCGCAGAAGGAACACCGCGTTCCACCATAAACGTCAGAGTTCATTTCGCGTGACAAACGAGTTTCATCGTTACACGTTCGACAAACCTGCTATCGCGACGACTTTGACACAATTTTTTCGGGATATCAAAGATACACGAGCGAAGAACTGTGAGAACGTACAGCTTAGAGTTACTTGATGGATGTCGAACTTTATTTTGTACACAACACGAGTTCTGATCATATAAATTTTCGGTAAAATTTTTCGATTTGCCATTTCAAATGTAAGAGTGAAAATATCGTGAAACAAAAACTCTGTTTTGTTGATAAATATCATAATTTATATTGCGTGCAAAATGTAATTTCCGTGAAAATATTGTGAATAGGGTATTTCATGTTTTACTATAAGTTTTGCTTTGTAAGATGATTTTCTGTGGGAACTGTTCATCCGGCATTCAAGCTAATACTCTTAACAAAACTGATGCAGCTTCTAGGAAGTATTGAAAATCCTTATGAACGAAAATACAAGCAAGAAACTTTGTGTTCAGCCATAAACGTCCGATTTCATTCCGTGTGAGAAGTGGATTCTACTATACCACCATTGGCAAAGATTGCGATCTCATCGCGTAAAAACCCGACTAAATTCCGTGGAATTATGGAAAATGTTCCGCAATAAAATTATTACGATCAAAGAAGTTCGCGTTTTAATGCGCACATCAACGTTCGTTTCACAGGAGAACCGAGCATTCGTCGTATTTTCAAGAAACTTGCATTCGTATCGTGCCGGTTTTAATGCCACGTCTTTAACGTATAACGCTTCACGAATATTTAAGCAATTTAAAATAAAGAACTCTACGTTCCATCGTGGAACGTTGACATTAATTCGTTACCAGAATTAATTTTTGATTATATTTCCAAGAAAGCTAATACAATATATAATATTTAATTACGATACTAATATCATATACTACGGGGTGTAAAGGAACTCCACGTTCCATTGAAGAACGTCAGCGTTCAATGTCACCAAATGCGAATTTTACGATGCTATTTTGTACGAAACAAATGCAACACGTGGTAACAATTCACGATAGCCTTTCAGAAACGTAAAATATCGTATAAGATGGCGGCGAGAAAAGAACTCTACGTTCCGTAACGAACGCCATTATTTCTATTTAGTTCACGTAGAACCAAGTTTTACCACCCTATCTTCGCGAGGATAAATTCTTGAACGTCCACCGTGTCGTAGCGTAACCGATGCAGTCTTTTGGAAACATAAAATATAGCCGAGAAGGGAACTCCGCGTTCTACCGCAAACGCTTGCGCCCTTCTAGAACCATTACTTTGTCCTCGTGCTTTTTAACATTGCCCCCATATACGCGTCGTGGAAAAGCGTGAAAATTGTCTGAATCGCGAGAAAATCGACAATCACCGCGAACTCCGCTGTTCTCCCACCTTGTTAAAAGAATCAAAGTTTCCGAAAATACAGAAAAGTTGCAAATCCTGCGCTTTTTCGAGTAACTGAAAATTCAGCGGAACGAAGATATGATAAATAAGAGAACTAGGCGTTCCACCGTGGACTTTCTAATCCTATAAACAGTAAAGTCTCAAGAATCTGACAGGATAATGCGGAAATATTGTAAATTGCATTGAAATTTGAGGAAGCGTATCCAATGGAAATGTTATGGAAATAGAGCTTTCTAAAGTGGAGACTTTGGAAAATATTAAAGCGAAGACTGTATTCGGAAATGTTCATTAATATGTTCGTTTATTATTAAAATTATCACTTAAAAATGTAATAATTCAAACTAGAAATAGATTTTGAAAAATCAAGTGATTACAAGATATCTAATTGGAATTTTACAATTTTTTACTACAACTAGGAAAGCTCTTAATAACATGGATTTTAATTTTGATCGGTTAATGAAATAATAAATGGTCAAATATTCACAGTTTACTGATAAGTTGTAAGGTCATGGTAGATAAAGTGTTAAAGTTAAACATTTCACCCTCGGTGGCTGGCAATTTCCCCAAATTATACGAGTATCAGGAGAGAACATCAAAGATATCGTGAAAAATAAAAATAAAAATTCCAATCGAACCCCTTAGCCTCGTAAAAACCGTTCTCTCCCAATTATCATTTAACCAAGAGAGACAGGAACCCCTGACGCAGCTTCTAAGAAACGTTGAAGCTCTTCGAGCAAATTGAAGGAACCGGGAACGACACCGTAACACCGCTAGCTTTCCTTCTATTTTTCCACTCGGTTTCCGGTCCGCGTGTCTCTCGGAAAGAAAACGAAAGAAATTCGTCGAACCGACGAGGGTTAACGACAGGAACGCTACGTTTTGTCATAAACGCGCTCGTACATTCGAAATTTATTGCATCGCTTTCTAAAAATGCGAAAAACACAACTGAAGAGAAAAGACTTTGAAATACCACAAGGTGAAACAAACTAACAGCAATCAAAGATGATTTTTTATAATTTTCCAAATAGAAAAAATATTAGTGCTATTAAATTTATGGAATAAAGTGGTGTTTCTTTAAAATTTTGCAAGTTGAACAAGCGAAACTGTATAAGAATAAATCAATATTTAAAATAGAAACAAAGTTACGCAATTTCGACCGTATCGTAAGGTCGTTAGGTCTCTCATTGTACGACGTCGCGTCGTTGCAAGAGGAAGTGAAAGATAAGGGGTGAAAGAAGGGAAAATTTCGCGTGACACAACTGTGCATGGGGTGCTATCGTTTCGTCCATAGGGGTGGTCGTAGTCCAGGGAACGTTGGAGGGTTGCAAGGCAGGGTTAGCAAGGGTGGTATCCATCGGTAGGACAGATTCGGGCTGCGTATGCACGCGAACAGTTTCCACGGTATTGGTTTCCGTGGAACGGCCAGCAGTATTCGTGCTGGCTGATAAACACGTGTAATGCAAGAAACCGACGGTTGCCGGGGAAAGATGGAGGAGATAAAAGCTCCGCTGGAGGAGCCTTAAGGTGATTCCGTGAAAATAATTTCACCTTTCTCGATCGAAACCACGGGAGCACGAAGGAAACGGCAGTATCTCGCCCGAAGGGTCTATAGTTTTCGAATTAAAGCACCCTGTTGCGTAAGACGACGAGGTAAAGGAGAGAAAGTACCTACGTTATTCCTGAGCCTCTTCAGGATTTGCGTCAGTCCCTGAGGAGGATCTTTATTAACCCTCGCAAACTGAATGCAGGGTCAATTTCAGTTTAGTATACGTACGTATCGTATATCCCCTTCTGTGTGTAATACTTTATTGTATTTACACACGAAAATGTAGTTTAAAAAAGAAAGTAAAAAGTGAAATTTGGAAAATGCGAATAATGTGAAATATAAAATTAAATTGAAACCGGGATCTCTCCATGGTCCGCTATCCGGGGGTTAAAAACATGGTAAGGGTCTTCACCATTGTTTTGTTAAAGGTTCATCTTTTTAATTAAGAAACTTCCCAATTTACTTGCGTGATGCCTTTGAATAGTTTTAGCCTGTAATACCTTCTAAATGAAGTTTATTTCACGTTCTATATCTTTGCATTTTTATGGTCCTGATCGTGGTTAAAGATATAAGACACAATGGATTGAGAAATTTAATTGATTCTTTTACTTTCCAGTTCGTGGACTGATTAAAGGGATTCGAACATTTTGAATGGTTCATTAATAAAAGAATTGATTTTCAAGTAATCAATGGGCAGGTACCCGGACATTATTACTTCAAACAATGAGTTATGGTAATCGGCATGAAAATCAATATTTTTCATGAAGATGGTTTTACGAGGAAATAAAAATACTCCCCGTTAGAACGTGAAAACTGCATTACGACTGTTTCAACGTTTTCTGCTCTTAAGACCTTTCATCTCTCCCAAAAATATGGCGAATGGATTAGACTTTCTTATCCAGGGCTTAATATTTTTTTCCACCTCGAACCGTTCGCCGGTACTCTGGTTTCCGTGTGTTATTTCCAAGCAAAACAGGGCACACTTGACGCTTACCATTTTTCCTGCCCTCGGTTTCCGGTGTTTTTTACCACGTTAAATCGTGCAATGCTTCCGACCGTATCGAAACACAAGCAGGCTACTGCTTTTCGCAAACAAAACCTGTCTACATAACGATCTAACAATTTGTCCACTTGAAATTCAATTACATACTCGAAAGTGTCCACATTCACGCGAAACTCGTCGTCGAAATTTCAATCTCGACCAATTTAACATCTCGACAACATTTATAAACGAGCAAAACAAACCAGCCACAATTTTCAAGTTGCTTCAAATTAAAGTAGACGGTCAGCCCTTTTAACACGCATCACAATTGAACACATGTACCTTTTGTAAATATTTTTCGAAAGCTATTGTGCAGAATTTAACAATTTGCCTTCTGTCATTTTTAGCATTTATTGTTCTGAATCGATCACTCGATGAGCGTTAGATTGATAATTATTTTCTTATGAGAAATTTGGTGATTATGCAAAATAGTATGAAACGGATGCATAAATATCTAGCTGTATGGTTGATGTTCATAAAGGATAGTGATGGGTGAGAGATATTAAATAAAAATGTAAGAGACTGGAGTCATGAGAGAGCAACTTAGGAGACCACATTACGGTGGTGGCTGCTTATCCTATCCATCATTCTGAGAGGACGTTATTGAAAAATGTGCAATCTGCAAGAAGGTAAGTGTGACGAAGCACTGTCACGCGTAAGTCACGTACCTTGCAGAGGGCGGCAAATTTTCCGACAGATTATTCTGAAAAATTGCACTGGCAAAAAGCGAGATCGTTGAAATCCATCTCCTGTACTTTCTGCCCTCGTATTAGCAGGAAATTGGATGCTTCGCGTGTAATATTGTTTGGGCTGTGCTGCCGCATGGATTTTACCCTTTTAATCTTTCACTCTACCACCCCCTACTTCTTTTCTGGAGGACCTTTCAACGAGATCGTGTGTGGTTTGGGAGGAAAATTATTTAAAACTTTGGAGGATTTTTTTTTAGTTATTTATGAAAGGAAGTTCTACGATGCATCCGCGATCAAACCAATCTTCCGTAAGGAAAATGGGGATATAGGAGATACAGGAGTTCTAAAAATTTCCATTTTGAGGATATCAATATTAAAAGTAATTAAGGGGGAAAATAACATAATTTTCAGTTATTAAATACTATCAAATTTAGTAGTTATATAATTGAAAATTATATCCTCATGGTGGGGAACCATGGATCAGTGTACTGTCATTTACCCCGCGGAAGCCTATGGGGAAGGGTAGAGACCCGGGACATGTCTATTTTTTCTAGAAAAGCCGGATCGCGATTGTACGAATGGAAATCCAAAATTAACTCTTAAACGGTAATAACTGGGTCAATCATGACAACTGATCCATCGATTAAAATTAGGTATTCAAATTTCTCAACTAAAGATTTTTATTTATGAGAAAAATATTATGCATGAAATTTTGAAAACGAGTTAAAAAATTAGATTAAACTTCTGGAAATTTTTATATAAATACACTTTATTATTCTATGACTACCTGGAGACAATAGGATGGAAGTTAAAGAACTAAATGTATGTAATTAATTTCTACCCTGTTTCAAAAATAACATAGTAAACGTTAGCAGGTAATTACAAACATAACTGTTTGCAAACATTTTTGCAACTTTTGCATTGTATTTGGACCATGTAATTACCACATTCAAATTCGTTATAATATATGGAAAAAAATTATACCGTGCAAGACCTTTTCTTTTCTGTCCATATTCAAAAAGGAAACGGGACAGAACCAGGAAACTAAGTTACGATGGATAGCAGCATTCTTACATATGTATGTGGAAGATTTTTTCAACTTACCATGATCTTTGAAATATTTCATTTTTATTTTTAGAAAACTTCTGAAACATATATTGCACCCTCCACAAAAAAGTGATATGAGTCAATGATTTAAAAAGAAATTACAAAATCAAGTAATTAATTAATTATACAAATTTATCATAGAACGCATCGAATAGGTAAATATTTTACCATTCATTCAGAAATGATAAATGTCACAGAAATATCCATATTAAAAGAAAAAAGAAAAATAATAATCAAGAATATTGAGAACGAGGATAACAAGGTAAAGTGATTGCGTACAAACAAACTCGTTCTGGAAATATTACATTAAAGGTAGTTACCAAAATTCGTTTAATCGATAATTAATAAAATCTTGCGGCTCCAATTCTACTCCCATACTGTTTTCGAAACATAATTTTGCTGTTGAATGTTCCGTAAACCACCGACTATCCGCACAATCGTTTCTCAAGTAATATATGTATAAAATTTTCCCGTCCGCGCGTAACTTCAATTCCAATTTGTGTTGAACGTTTCGCGTAGTTCTCTAATTAACGGAAATCGTAAGTGAGCGACACGGTAACAAATTAACGCAATTCGTCGGTGAAACGAAAGCGTTGGAATAGCCTGGAACGACAAGCTCACCTTTATTTACTTACCTATGTACTCGAAGTCCAACCAACAGGTGTTACGTAAAGAAAATTTCATTAAAAATCCACACAAAGACTTTCTTGGAGAACAAGCCACTCGACTGGTGCCAATCAATAGAATGGACCGTGTCTTCGAGTGACTTCCAGTTAGAATCATTGCTTGGACAGGAAGTATCCTTCACAGACATCCTTGTTATTGTACAGTAAGTATAACAATATATGGTTATTCAGCACAGCAAATAATACAAATTGTTTGTAAAAATGTTTATTTTTATTTCGATTCATTTCTGAGTTATAACTATTTTTGCGTTCAAGAAAAATATTTAGGCAATCATAACAAATAGCTATAGTATACTAGAATTCTAAAAATCTTAATTTTGACGATATTAATATTAAAAGTGATTTAGAAGAAAATAACATAATTTATAATAATTAAACAAGTAAGTCTACTGTAAGTTTCGATACTGTACAATTCTCTAATCGCAGGTACTTATTTTAGGATTCGAGATACTTGCGATACAAATACTTTGAAAATACATCAAACGAAACATCATCCCCTTCAACTACCGTTCGAATCCCACAAAATGAAACTTTCGCATCGGAATTGACTGAGATTCGCCGGTATAGGTATATCGAACTTGCTAGCATCTCTATCCACCCAATCTCTCTCTTTTATCCTCTGTTCATATATCTGTATCGCGGCATTCGCAAAAGGAATTGCCGGTATCGATGGCCCGTAGTAGCTGAAGAGAACAATAGGGTTTCGCACAAAGGGCAAGGATGCGTCCGTGTCGCGAAGAACGAAGCTCAGGGCTGGCTGGTTACGAGTTTAGCGTGTTCCACGTTACAAGAGCTGGCTGCGTTCGTCCTGTGTGAATACACAGCCAGCCGTAGAGAGACATGGGTGACGTTGGCGTGGGTGGGTGACGGTGGTTGGCCTATCGGCTCGGGGTTGCTCGGAATCTATCGGTGGGCCAGATTTTCACCGACACAGTCTCCGGCTTACCGGCACACGCGAACGATCCTGAAAGACGGCTACGGGACAGAGGATAGAACGCTGGCCGGCCGGTCATAGAGAGGATCCTCGAGTTTGGTACGGGTTGCGCGCGCAATCGTACTCGCGCCGTTCCTCGACGTCGTTTTGCAAGGAAATTGATTCTGCGCGGAGCGTCAACCCTACCGAGTGAGGGTGTAGGAGGAGGGAGTAGCGAACAGAAGAGAACCCGGCACCGCAGACCGCGTACACACCGCACCGGGGTCAGAGGTACATCTCGCGTTGACGCTGACCGAAGGCACACACCGTCGTCGGACGAGCGACCGTCCTCGTTTGCTATTATGTAAGGGGGATGTCGTCGGGCAGCAGCGTCGACGTGGACACGCAGCAGGGCTACTGAAGGGGAGACGAGCCGAACTGGAAGGGCGACATGCGAAGAGACGCGTCGCGTCGGCCGCGTTACGACCACACACAGCCGTCGCACCACGTACCGAAGGACATTCGAACGCAGAAACAATAAGGAACGCGTGTACACGACGCGACAGGATCATCGATGGAACTGAAAATCCTTCTGCTCGTTCACGTAGTGGGTGAGTAAACACAACTGTGTTTTTCTTTTCTTCCTTGATCTTTTTAACCGGAGTACGACCGCATGACCCATCGGATCGGGCTTCCTCGCCGGGACGTTGGCCCGACGCGACGTGTCCTCTACCGATTAGCCACCTCGTGGTCTACTTCTTTTTTTCTTTTTTTTTTTTTGAATTCTGGTGTTTCGAGTTTCCTTCCAGCATAACAGAGGAAGTTGATCTGTTCGCGGAACCCCCCGTACACCGGGTTTCTTTTTGTCCTTTTCTTTTCGCTCGATGCTTGTTCTTTAATAGCGCGAGATTGAAGCGAACTCGAGGACAGAAGGATCCACGGTACACGGACGAGATCAGAGGCATGAATTTTAAGTACGATTTCGCGCAACAGCGACGGGGGTTGTTTAGTGAAAAGCGTGCGGCCGTCTCTTTGAGGGGATTGAAACACGGGTTAATTTCCACTGTGCACGAGTCGCGTCGTCAGGACTGTTTTTTTCCCCTCCAGCTCTTCAACTCTTCATTCAGAGTGCGCGGAAGATCGTTGCTGCGACGGTTTGCATTTTTTATCCTTCCTCGTATTAGGAGTCATGACGAGGCACCGTTCAAACGACGGGAACTTTCGGCACCGGGGTGCACGATTGTCGGGGGTGAACGTGCATGGAAATTTCAATGATACAGACGGTTTAAAATCTGACTCTCTATTTTTTTCTCTCTCTCGGCTCTGTTCTCTTTGCGAGCTGGCTTCGATTAAAAATGAACGCACGAAACGAAAGGGAAAGAGAGGGAGAAAAAAAAATGTTCAACGTTTCCGTGAAATTTTGTAATTTCGCCTCGCTTCACGTGCCGCGACCGGTGTGTATCGACCGACTCTTTGTTTAGGGGGAGGAAAGCTAAAAAATAAATGAAAAAAAAAAAAATCGGGGGTTGAAACAGGCGATAAAGGAGCAAAAAAAAAAAATGGAGGAACGAAAAAAAAAGTGAACGTACACGTAGGTACGTGTGTAAAAAACACGCGGATTGAGGGATCTGCGTGGAAAAGGGAAAGAGAATGGTGAACCGTGAAAAGTCAGATGTCGAGATCGTTTTCCACGATACGGCAGCTGAATCGTCAACGAGCGGTTAAAATATTTGTCCTAGCAACTATTTATTCGGCGATACGAATTGAACAGCTCGATTGGCGAGCACGTTTGCGAACGAATATCCTGTCGACAAACAACGATATCGAGCGACGAGGAAAAAATTGCTTCGCGCTTTTACCCACGAACGTAAAAACATGGAGGAAGAGGAAAGAAAAAAAAAAAAAAGTGGAAATCGAGAAGGATGGTTCAGGAAATAAGGGAGAGACGGTGGATGGATAAACAGAGGGACGAAGATACAACTAGCTGAATCGAGAGGATTCTTATCCATCGGAGCATTGAACTCGCTAGGGGTTGATTCGCTAGACGAGACGCTGGCACCGAGGGGTCACTGCTCCTACCGCGGTTCGTAAAACGCGGACAAGCGTTACCCATAATGGAAATTTAATGAATTTGACGAATAATTGTGTCAATGGATAATTGCGTTAACGCTGCTCGAACGAGCACCAGGTTCCAGGCCAGGACTTCCTCGCTCCACTTCGCTCGCTACAACAAATCGTGGCCCCGTTTTAGCCCTGTTTCACCGCCAATCCCCCTCTCGCTCGCGCTTGTTCCCCTTGGCTTATTTCATTGCCACTTCATCGAATTTTTCTTCGTTTTTTCCTTTCCGCTTCTCGCCTCGGCTCCGGCCGCCAACGAAGGAAACTCAACGCGGAAAAACCGTATCAGCCGGCCTGCCTAATCGAATCTATTCCGGTTTTACGAGTTCGCACCAACGATGAAACTCATCTGCTGGGTATAATGTAATGTGTAGCAGACACCTTAGGGGTGGATTCATTCATAAATACAGTAGAACTCTGTTTCCTTCAATTTGTAGATAAGACGGTTTCAATAACTGGATCAATAATTAAGTATTCGAACGTACTAATGAAGTTTATTAACAGTTCGACAGCTGGTGTCACTTTGAGGTTTAGTATTTCATGTGACTATTTTTATCTACTTGTCGAAGTTTTTCTTACAACAGCTTTCATTTACAATTAAATTTTCATTTCGGCTGAATATGAAAAGTAAATGTTAAATTTTCATTGAAAATTAAAAGAAATGAAATATAAACCGGTACATATCTGTGTTTAAAAAAATGAATAAATTCTAGAATTTAAAACAAAAAATTAGAAATCAGTTACCAGAAAATGAGTTTCATATAACACATTAGAAAAAGCTTACAATTTTCGCATAAATAATTTTCTTATTCATTTCGTACCACGAATCTTAGAAATACAATACTCGTAGTTGGAAAACAAGATCGAGTCAGGCACGTCTTTATATAAGCCTTATTTTTTATCGCTTCCAAGTGGTGAATCCATCACTCAAGTGGGTTCCACGTACTAGGTTGCACCCCGTGTACATCGAGTAACTCACGAGCAACCCTTTTCGTCGATCGCGAACGTGAAATACGATCGCGCAGTGTCGAGCTGTCGATTCCATTGTAGCGATTTCACCAGCATCGAACGCTCTTTCCTTCCT
Organism: Osmia lignaria lignaria; assembly: GCF_051020975.1. Taxonomy (NCBI): domain Eukaryota; kingdom Metazoa; phylum Arthropoda; class Insecta; order Hymenoptera; family Megachilidae; genus Osmia; species Osmia lignaria. Next base: position 6,910,156 of record NC_135033.1, on the reverse strand, counting down.
CTTTTTCCGTTTTCCTCCATTCTCTTTCTTTTTTCCATTTCTCCCGATCACCCTTTTTTTATTCTTCTATCCCAACTATTCTCTCGATCGTTCGTTACACCACAGCGAGATTGTTTTCCTTACCTCTGTTTTTTTTCTGTTTCCATCCTGCAGTCCCTGTCGTCTCCGTTTCCTATACTTTCTCCGGGGGCAACATTTTATTATTATTTTTTCCATTTTTCTCGTTTTGTTTTTTTCTTCATTCTTTTAAATCCTATCCCCCGATACACGTGCACTTACACGACCGCATGAAAAATGCAAGTCGTCCCGCTGGAGCGTGTCGCAACTTCGTCGCCTGCGTTTTTCTCTCTCGTGGCTTTCTTTTCTCTTTTTGCGTTCCCCACTTCCGGTTAACGTTTCTACCCTTTTCTTTCCTTTCCCTCCCTCGTTCGTATCGTGGTCGTTGATATTTCTCTGTTTCCTTTTTTTTTTTCCCTTCTTTCTTTACTTCTTCTGCCTTCCAACGAAGAGCCGGTGTGTTACGATTGTCATTTTTCATGCGGCACGGCCGCGACGTTCTGTCGTGCTGGCAGCAGACCCCCGTTTCAATGGGTCGCCACTTGAAATGCGGATCGTCCCTTTATACGGGATATGGAGTAATTCTCTGGAGCAAGCGACCCGATTTATTCACGGGCTCGCCGTTTCTTACGCAACCGGCAATTCTTCGCGCCCGGTACTACCCTCCGCTGCGCTGGCCCGAGAAAATGTTGTCCCCCGACCGCAGAACGAAAGAATCTCCGCCAACGGAGGGAAACAGAGAGATAGAAAGAGAGAGAGAAAGAGAAAAGAGACGACAAGGGTGCTGGGGCGTTTAATTACTTCTGAATCCATGCTTCCTGCTGTTGCTGTTGTTGTTCGCCCTAAACAAAACAAGCAGATTTATCGCGACTACCGTGTCGTCTCGTTCTCAACACTGTAATCCCCGCACGATTCTCGATCTGGCTAATTTGCCTGGTTGTTTGTCATCCACGGACAATCGAGTACCTTCTTGCATTCTCGGGGGATACTTTCGTCTCCCTTTTCGTTTTCGAGCGCGGACGAAACCATTTAACCCCGGGGACACTGAATGCACCAGAAATGCCGAGACATTTTCAGTTCTGCCTGCGTTATCGTTCTTTAAATATTTTCTTCGACGATGTTTAAAAATGTACAAAAGGTTTCCTTCTGTAGTTTTAAAATGATTTTGAAAGTATTTAATCATAGGACACTGGGATTTTCAATTTTATTGTAATTATTTTTTAATTTCTTACCATTATTTCTTAAATTGTTACCATTATTTAAAAATTTCTTATTTGTCAATTATAAGAAATATGCGGAAATATGATTTAAAATGATTGCCAATGAAACGTGTCATTTGATCGATACATCAACAATCGTGAACAGTTGGAAATGAGCCGGTGTTCCGTATGCAAGGGTTAAATATCAGCCTTCCCTTGTAGATTGCTTGGGCGTTTTAATAGTCGTCCGCTAATGAATTCGCCAGGATTTTCTTAAACGCGCTGGCACACCCGCTGCCAATTGCATCGGCGATTAAATTACGAGCGGACGGGCAAAGGTGAGGCACGGGGTCGCAAATGAAATTCCAAGAGTCTGCCAGAAATCTTAATTCTCCGTCGCCTTATGCTTAGTCGTTTTCTACCAGAAAGGCGTTCGACAGTGTTTGGTTGACGGGAGAAGGGTTGTTTCGTCAGCTACTGCAACCGGGTAGTTGTGAATTTTCTCTGATTCTGAATAGTAGAGTTACTTAGGAAAATGGGCTCGCTGGCAATGCCGTTGTTCGGGGTGAGTTAGCATCTTGAGAAATTGGATTTAGTTTTCGAACAAAGCGTTCGTGGCTTTCGGCTTTGATAACATCTAAATAAGATCTAACTGAATTTAGAACGCGAATAGCGTGTTTTTCCAAAATTTCAACACACTTGAAATTCACACGAGCGCCATAAAATTGTATTAAATACGTAGCTTTTATTTTGCATATTTTGCATAATTCATATACTCTGCATTTTAAAAAATATTTTCAACCTTGTGTCGCACTGGCGGAAAATATACAATCTTACAAATTCTTTGAAATATTCACCATCTTTTTGCAACATTTTTTTCTAATTGCACCGGGAAAAGAGTGACTTGCAATACTTGTGCGCACCGCTCTGTGTTATATTTGCATATTTTTACTCGAATATCTTATTTGGTGCAATTCAAAAGAAAAATTATTATAAAGAAAACGTTGGACAGAAGATTATTATACTTTCTATACCAAGTTCACTAAAATTCTGTTCAGACATCCTCAACCCCTATCATTCCTCTAAATCAATTTCAATCATTCTGTTGATCTTTCAAATTCTATCTTTATGTCCAACCTACAAGAGTTTTCCAAAAAATCAATAGAGGTAATAAGTTTACACGTTGAGCTGACGTCTCGCGAAGGTGCAGGAATCGTCGGAAACTAGTCGAGGGGATATTCTTAAACATTCGCTGCCAATCGTATCGACGATGAAATTACGAGGGCTGAGCAAAAGGCAGAACGAGTCAAGACGGGGTTGGCAAATGAAATTCCAGCGAACGGAATCCGGCAGAAATCTTAACGATCTCTGTTATCTAGCTGGGACAACGTGCCGCGGCGACTTGGATCGCGGCTGAAGGAAGTTGGTGCAATTTAAATCGTCTCGCGACCCCCCCCTCGTATGACGTTTAAAATGCCTCTGTGTCCGATTAAATCTTAACAACCTAATTTCCCGAGGCCCCTGCCTCGATTTCGATGCTCAACCCTTTCGATCCCACCCTCTCAACTTTCCTCCCGTTGCTATTTTCCATTCCTTGCACCCTTTTCCGTTCCCTTTTGATTTTCTCGATTCGACGCTGAAATTGGAAGCGTTGTTGGCCGATCAGCTAAAGCTTCCCAACGTTGAAATTACCTTCTTTTATGTACGGAATTGGGCCACTCGGACACCTGTGGGGCAGCCATCACTGATTGGATCTAATCGTGCAACCCCTTTGACAGGATCGCGCTTCGCCTAGTGAGACGAAGCATGATGGATATTTGTTTCGTCGCTGGCAGAACAATATGCGCGAAATTATAATTATATTATTATAAACGAAGAATAATTTTCTGTCACCTTCAAAAATAAGGACATAAATTCGGTATGCTATTTTTCCTTTTAAAATACCAAATTTTATTAACACGTGCCACATTATATTTCAACTGCATGGCAGGGAACGTGTTAAAAATAATAAAAATTGTTAAGTGATTAATCACACCTAAATCAGATTTCAATATTTTTACATGGAGAATAATTTCTGTTCTGCTCTTGATAAGATTGGTTCTTGAAATATTACAGAGAAGCCTGGCATACGTAGCCAAGTACAATTGGAACGCACTTTCGTTCATTGAGAATTAATGTTAAATGACTTCGTGAGAAATGCAGGCACCCTTGTTCAGATCGTTCCGTTATTGTTACCGTCATTTTTCCTTCTGACTAAAACCAAACTGCTTCACACACCTCACAAGAGTATTCACAATTTTAATAACTTTGTCCGCGAAGTATTAAATATTGATAAGAAATGAGAGTTGAACAAATGTGGGTATTACATTGGACAATAAGAAACTAATAGCAACGCAATCGCCAAGGATAAAAAGCAATTTTAACTTTCGAGGTGGAACACAAAATTCCTTGCAGCGTGTTTCGATCGACCAATCGATGTCCGAAGTAATAAAACAATCAGGGAAAGAAAAACAGAAAATTGTCGGTAACACGAGAAAATTAACAGCGTGAACGGTGAAACGGGAGCAAAGTTTCAACTTTCGATATAAATTTTCTGTAAACTGCAAAACTCTGTAAATACATTTCAATCGTTTATTCGACGGATGGAGGGACGGGGGGAGAGAAGAAAATTGTCGTCAGTGGATTTAAAAGCAAACGAAATAGCAACAACCGTGAAAAATGCGTTTAATCGTCGAAGGGATTTCGTTGAACGCGAGAACTCGATTAACAACGACCACATCGTAGAAAGTCTGATCACGCAATAATTCTTGGTCTCGCCCTTTTTACCCGGTTGTGGATTTAAATATCGTTCAAGAGATTGTATCTGCACGACCAGCAGAATATTAGGTCCCATTTACCTCTAGTCAGATTCATTTCGCCCAGTTTATGCGCCGTTTGCTTGTTGTGCCCTGAACTGAATCCAAAGTAGTGGATCTGTTTCAGACAGGTCTATTGAGAAACCTCCAACCCTTTTGCGATTGCTATTGATGACAAACACGGACGTTCCTCTGCAATTGCACAGTAGGAATCGTTGTTGATGTTCTGTGATCTCTGGTAACGATCATTCTCATTTAGACTATTGACTATCCCTCGGGAAAATATCGCGTAACTTTTTGCTTTTATTATGGAATGGACATATCTTGGGTAAATGAAATGATATTTAAAAATTAGCGGTAACGGGTATTAGTTAAATAGTTGCTACAATGTAAGAATATTAAGAGAAGAGTGCAGCAGAATTAGAATAGCTATTAGGCTACTAGAATACTAGAATACCAAAATATTAGAATATTAGAGACGAATTTCGTGACAAAAAGCAATATTACTTGATTTCCAAATCAATTACAATAAAAATTGCACAAAAAATGTAGTTACTAATCAATTAAACTTGAATTACCGAACAAATACTACCGAAAAAAAAGATCCGTGTATAGGTAAAATTTTAGTTGTCCGTAACTGAAATATTTTAATGAAAATTTTTTAAACAATATAACTCCAAAAGCGCATTCTCCTTTTTTCTATTTTGCTGTGAAATAGTTATCGATAAATGTACAGTGAAACACAAACCATGTCAATGGGAATTTTGCTGGTGAAAAAAAGTTGACATTTTGATAGGTTTATATAGGTAACTGAAAAAAGGGATATCTAGAAAAAAGTCGAGGGTATTCAGAATACAATCGTGGAATTTATAGAATAAAAAATTCAAACGTTTTTTCGGATTAGTACGTTGAGGGTGAAAAAAGCTCTATTGAGTGGAGTGATACATGTTTTCAAAAAGTGAAATATTTCCATTGGAATTTTTATTCAATTGTATTCAAAGAAACATAAGCACCTCGAAGAATGCAGTGCAGAAATATTACAAGCACGTAGCCAACGAAAATTTCAACATTTCTGTTGTATTTTCTTTGTAATTAAACATGCTAATTCCTCTTTATTTTACTTTGATTACAACAGCATGTGCAATTATTTACACCAGAGGGAAAAATTCTGAAAATTACAAAAATGATAAAAATCTCATCATTTGCAGAATTTTTATCTCTTTTGTAAACAAATTGTTTATCGTTATCTATATAATTCAATTAAAATAAAATAAAGAAAACAGCATTTTACAACGAATAATCTATAAAATATTAGAATATTATTTTTCTATTTTCCAGACAATATCTCTGCAATGATTTTCATATTATCGATGAATTGGTACGAACGAAACATTTTTACCGCAATTTATTAAACATTGCTGCAATAAAAATGTTACGCAAATTAGCATAAAAAGCGAGCTTTATAATTGAAGAAAATCAATCTTATTTCCATGGATCTCTTCCACCAATCACGTTATCTTTGCCTCAAAATAATATATACACTGCTAACTTTTTTTTTCTACCTCTACCCCTTTCGCGAAACTCTTCAGAAAACTCGGGAAGTCTATCTGCATTAATTTCAACTCGTCTCGTTAATTCGCGACGGAATGCGAAACATTTCTCGAACCGTACTCTTTCCGAATACCTATCCCTAACACTCTTTACAACGCGATTTAACGAGGAACGCCGCTTCTACGCGTTTAAAAAATAAAACAGACAAAAAAGAAATATAAAGAAGGGTCGAAAGATATGCTCGCATTATATCGCGTGCGGTTGCATTTACCAAACAGCGAGGTCGCGACAAAATAGATCCCGTTCCCAACAATTCGCCCGTGTATCCCCAGCAATTTTTCTCACCTCCATTCAAACCAACGATACAATTTGCCCCAGTTGCACCTGTACAATACCGTGTGAATTATTTCATAACAAATGTAAATCCCACCTGCCGGATTTGTAATAAATATGGACAAGTTTGCGGTTAACAGTTTCATGCGTTCCTAAAGCTGAAAGCCGCAAGCTTTCCCTATTCTTCTGTTTTATGTTGATAAACAATGTTAGCGATGATTAATATCGATGTAATGAATTTCATTGAAGAAGAAGATACCTGTGTCATTCTTTCGAAAATGAAAAGGGTAAAAAGATTCTAAATTATACTGGTAATTTTTATTGGAAAATTAGTAATTTTAGTAAACTAGTACGTTTAATTGGAAAATCAAAATTTTTAATTAAAAAATTAGTAATCCTTCGTACATTGCTAGGTACACTCGCGATCAAGTTAGATCTTCTTAGGGAAAATAGCGATATAGGGGAAGTAAATACAACATTAATATTAAACATAATTTATAGAAAAAAATAATATAATTTTTAGTTAATAAATATAAGATTTAGGATATAATTTAACTCGGGATATCAGAATTTTTCTTAGGGAAGCTTGCTTTGCTTGCGAGTGTACAGTAGTACACAATAGATATGTATATCTAATCAGACGCAGTAGAAATACTTATATTTAGTCAGACATAGGATAAAATAAATGAAGGATCCATTTTTATATCTGGCTTTGTAATCTTTTTTTTTAATTATCAGTGTAATTGAAACTATTAAAACTATTTTATTTGCATTTATACGTATGAACATGGAAACCACCCCAAGTGTCCCAAAAGTATGAAAAATGTTTTGACCATCAACTCCCTACATAGACCATATGATCAATCGGCATCTCACTGAAATCTAAAGGAGACACTTGGGGGGCTTCCTCTTCATCGGAAGACGGAATAATTCATATCGAAATAATTCGTACTAAATCATTAGATGGTCGTTGATACATAAGTATGATAAATAACAAAAATCGACGATCTGTTGCAGGAATTTGCTCCGGCTTGCGAGAGGTACGCGTCAAGATACCGACGGCCGTGAAGAAAGGTGGCACCGCGGTACTGAACTGCTGGTACGACACCGAGGGGGATCCTTTATACGCCGTCAAGTGGTACAAAGTGACTCGAGAGTTTTATCGCTATGCCCCGAACGAGACCCCGGTCGTCAAGACTTTCCCCATCGGGAACTTGACGGTGAAGGTGAGCATCGAATTGCCTCCTTTCTCATTCCCTTGTCGACCTGTAGGCTTCGACAAGTCTCCCTTTCTCTCTCTCACTCTCTCGAGCCAACCCGACGCCAGGGCGAAAAAAAGAAAGACTCCCCCAAGCAATGGGGAGAGAGCAACCCCGGCGAGGATTTATCGTAGTCGGCAAAAGTTGGATGGAACAATAACCGAACGCTGTAAAATATGGCGAGCAGATATCCCTCCCTTCACCCCTGCTGAAACGTTCCTCGGTTCTGTCTGGCCTCCCTAATGAGCACCGGCAAAAGAGGGATCCTCGCGGAGCAGCGCCGTCAATCCGTCGGTGAATTATTCCACCCTCTTTCAGCCAGTTTTACGAGGTTGCCTCTCTATTTAGCAGGAGCAGCATGACGAAAGACCTCGACGTGACTATTATCTCGCGATATCAACGCGATCGTTCGCGACGATATCGTAAACACGAGGTGGGGTGAATGTGCTCGTCGATCGGAAAGAGTGAAACGGCTTCTTCGACACGGACGATCGGGTCGAGTTGTCTGTTCTTGATAGACGGCCCAGACGATCGAGGTAAAGTGATCGTAGGTAATATCGTGGAAAGTGATTTTTCCACTCGCCAAGATGTTTTGTGCTTCGTCTGAACTACTTAACCCCTTCGTCTTACGATCTCTTTGATCGTCACTGAGGAAATTAACAAAACGGCGATGCTTTCTTTTAATTCTAGAGGGATGGTATTATTCAAGTAAATAGCATTTATTTTTCACTCTAAAATGTCGAGAATAAAACTGAAAAATGATCTGAAATTATATTAAAATTCTGGCTATTTCGGCGAGCCACCGTCCGAGGGTTGAAAATTAAAATTATGCGCGTCGCTGTAGAAATGTTCAAATAGACCTTATCACTTATATTGTTCTATTATAGTTCCATTCAATTTATTTTAATCTATTTAAATCTCTCTACTCCTGTTATTTTCATTTCTTATTTATCATTCGCTTTGTATACAAAGATCAATCTAAGGTGAGGGGTGTTACCTTTAATAACGATGGGATTAAACGGGACAAACGGTAAGATAGAATCCGTGCGAAAGGGATGCATTCATAAATCTTTATTCTCATTTAAATAAGTTTTCTGTTAGCGGGCGGAATCATTTGCATATTTCTCAATCTCCAGATTCAATTACCAGCTCCTTGCTTCTATCAGAATCAACAGATTTATCAACAGCTGGCCCCATTCGAATGTACAAAGACGTGAAATGAAAGATTGATAAATGGAAGTTGAGCCGGGTACGACTTTGCGTTTGTTTCGTTTCCCGGCTCGATATTGTAAGTGGTCGGAAGTATCGACGGATACGTTTCGCCATAATGGTTACCTAGTCCTTCATCCTGTCTCTCGTTTGCTCGTTTTTCACTTGGAAAAGTGTAAAGTTTGTATATCGGGAAACAGTCGAACATTGGCTGTCCTAAATGTATCGGGAAACAATCGTAGAAGAGCTGGTAAGATTGTAAAATAAGAGATTATATGTGTCATTCAGTGGAGGAGAAGCAGTTACCGAACCAATATAGAATAGTTCATATTTTCTACGGTGTCTGGCATCGTAAAGTGGTTACGAGGCAATTTCGATGAAACTCACCTGGCAAATGGGGTATTGAAATATATTTGATACACTATTGAACAGTTTCTATCAATGCTTAACTCTCGGACAGCGAATGGCTCGATAGTAGAATTTTTTATCTTATATGTCATTAAGCAAATTTTCACATTAGATTTTGCAATTATATTGCTATATAATAATTAAAATAAAAATATATATTTATTGTATAATTGAAGAATTATTATTTGGGCTCTTCAAGCCCACCAATCAGAAATATTAAAAATATATTATTTCTAAAAAATTGTTACAGTTTAATAATCAATTAAGCTTGCTAATGAATGGCTATTGCAAAGCTCCACCTTTCTAGAGTTAAAGTTAGATCCTGAATAACACAACATTTACCATTTGTTAACTCTTATCACTCTAACCACTTATTTGCATTTATATGTATTTCTTAATAATCAACCACCTTGTAAAAATTATCTGACGTCTTTTTGTAGCAAGTTGAAGTTCGGAAAATGAATAGGCGCCAGGGGTTGGCAAACAAGTTGTAATATTCTTGAAGCGATAAGGGTTAAATATCCTCCGCTTCGAAGTTCTTTTCCCCGTGTGTAAGATAGTGGTTAGGAGAAAGCAGCTTCATAATCGACCTAAATTTTAACCTGGACGGAGTGTATTTCTTCTTTTTCGACAGACTCTGCTTCCTTTGGAAGTAGTAGAACCGCTTGGAACAGGCTAATTAGATCTCGCTTTTCCACGGTTTACGGGAGATACTTTTTTCCTCAGGTATAAAACTGATAAAACGAGCAGCGAATGTTATTTTAATCGTGCTTTTGACTTTTGCAAAAAAGTATTCAGCTCTGCTTTTTTTTTTCGAAAATCCAGCTGAACTTTTGGGAATAAGTTCTAAAAAAATATATACATTATCAAGCAATTACTTAGCGTTGTTCCGATTACGCAATTGCTCGTTTCGCAGAGAAAAATTCAGATTATGCGTGCGTACAATTTTCATCGTCGAATATTCCGCGAATCAGTAAATATCTAACGAGAACCGACGGATAAACGCCAAATGTTTTTCAATTCTCCGCGTAGGAAGTTATTTGCTGCAGTTTCACCAGTTAGAACGACCCAGTATCACGGATTATATAGAATTCTTCATAAAATCGAAATACGAAAGCGGGGAAGTTAGTTGAACTCGAAATTCTAAATAGCCACGCGAATAATCTGTTGTTTAATAAACGCGAAACTACGCTGATGCGTTCTGCGGATAGAAAGAGCAAAAATGTATTCAGGTATAATATCGACCAAAAGTATAGAACCACCCCTTGATGAAAACGTGAAAGAAGTTATTTAATCTTTTAATGAAAGTATGTAGAATTTATGCATAATTATATTTTTTCAAATATTAAATAAAATCCTTAATTACTTGAGATTATTATCAACTCTAGGAAAAGAAAGGGGTAAGAAAGGGTTGATTAAACTTCCTATTTAAAAAATATTGAAAATATATCACTTTTTCCACTTAGAAAATGTAAAAAAAATTTTATTATTAATTGCGATGCAGTAACTTCAGTAATCCTTTATGGTCTTGTCACAAAACCAAATTTTGAGCATACGGTCCATTACTTTTAGCTAACAGTGTACGTTTATAAATTTATTAGCGCTTGAACTTCAACGATCGATATCATTTCACGCGTCCGAAGGATAATGAAGTTTGAAATTTTTAATGGAACTCGAAACACGGTTAATTAACATGTTCTGACTTTCAGGCAAAATCTATCGATTGCTTGGGAACATTGCGATTGGTTATCGTATCTCAACCCATACTCATCAATACTTCACACGATCCACTATTTGCCATTAGTTTTCAATAACTTTATTATGAATAACAGCTGCAAATATTACCAGGTCAGACTGTATATTTGCATAAAGCTCCGATTTCGAGTTCTGAAAAATCAATTACAAGATGTTCACTCGGTAATCGTATATTTGATTTAGGAAATGTACTGCCTAATAAATTATAGCGATTTGAATAGACTCTATTTCGGTGAGATGATGTCATGAAAAGTTGAATTTTTAACAAGTACGTCCGCAGAAATAAACCAAGACCGACGTGAAATTAAATTTTCCAAGCGTATCGAGTTTTCATTGACAGCGATCGGAGCTGATTTATCCTCTTTATTGCAACTGACGAATGAAAAGCTTTACATGTCTCCTTCTTTCGGAATACCGAATGCCGAGCACGTTTCAAGCGATCGGAACAAGTAATCAGGTCTGAAATCTAATTCAAAAATTACGATACAATATTCAATAGTAAGGAAAGTTTCGTTGCTGGAGCATAGTTAAATGGCTTACACCGAGCAAACTTAATTGGACGCCTATAGGGACCCATAACGCAATGTAAGAGAATTTCTCGAACGCTAATATCGCTGGATAGGGTTCAATTCTTGTTTCACATTAATTTCCTTGTCGATTATTGTACAGTTTTACAAACTGTAATGCATCAAACGTATTCCTAATACAAAATTAATTGATTCTGTTACAGCTCGCGTGGTAATCGAAACTAGATTATTATTACAAAGCGTCATAATTGATTTAGTTAGCAAGTGAACTGTAACCGATAGTATTAAACGCTTCCACCAGTTGCGAATACAAAATTAATTAATCTGGTTATATCCCATTTACTAGCTGAGCCAATAAAAACGTTTCTATTAGTTTAATTCACCGCAAAAGATTAAGCAATAAATGCTTCTGTTTATTGAGGTATCGTGAGGTCATTAGTGATCCACTCAAAATGGGGTGTTTAATGTGAAAACTTACTCGTAGAATTTCGTATTTTGTTAAATTCTGTTTCGATAAGATAAGGAATAATTCAACTCTCGTAGAGTGAACTTCAAACAAAAAAGAAACTCTCTGTTTAAGAGTAGCACCCAGGGTAAGAATTTCTAAGTTGGAAGTCTTAGGTTCTTCAGTCCAAAGTCTTCAAAGTACCGTGCGTCGCCGACTCTCTGGACGAATCCTTGGTACATGTATATCTTGTATAGAAGCGGGTAGTGCAGGGAGTGAGTAAATGATGAGAAACATTTTCAAGTTCCATAAAATTTCAAAACTGGAAATCTTAAATCCCAAAAGCCCTAGTTAAGGTTCATAAGTTTATCAAATTTCTAAGTTGGGTGTCTAAAGTCCTACAGCCTAAAGTCTAAGTCCCATGCGTCGCCGACTCTACGGACGAGTCGTAGATGTCTATAAAGAACCATAATGCAAAAAGTAAGTGAACAATAGAAAAAATTGTTAAGTCTCAGAAAATTGCTAACAATAAGTTGGAAGTCTTAAATCCTGTAACCTAAAGCCTAAGTCTTACACATCTTCGCAAGAATATTTGAGGTAAATAAGAATTTCATAGCCGTCTACCTTATTCACTAACGTCACTCCCAGATTACTATCATCCTTACAATTCCCCTTATTAAGTTCTTGGGGTCTCGATCTCGCAGCACGATACAGCTCATATACGGCCGTCGTATCTCGGTGAACCCGTTAACCCGGACGCGGGGATCGTTTCACTGGAAACCCGCCCTAATATACAGGCAACGTAAACGCGCTAGTCGCAAGAAGCGGCGTCACTTTTTCATCGGTCCAGCTAAATCCTTCTAAACCCGTGTTACACCTCCCGCTAAAGCATGGCCCGTTGTTGTACCGGTGTTAACCCGGGCAAGTTCTCGCGGCCTGGTGGAACGGGCTCGAATAAATCGCTCTGTGTCGCAGAGTTCCGCGGTAACCGGTGCTACCCGCGGCCAGTTACGAGAACGCGTAATTCCGCTCGTAAACTGCGCCAAAAAGGGTGCTCGGTGCAGTTCGCGAGCTTGCCAGGTTGGCTGGTATTCGCAGCCGAGAGTGACACCCAGTGCCCCAATCAATATCACCAAGGAGGTACTCATCGTTGGTCCAACGTTAGCTTCTTCTTGTTTCGACGTTCGTTTGCCTGGCGATGAAACAATGCGGCCTGTCCTTTGTCTTCCGGTCGATTGATCGATGCTTGCGGTTGTCCGTTGTTCTTCTCTCTTCCCCTAGTTTTTTCTTTTTTTTTTTTTTTTTTTTCATACTCCATGCATGCCACTCTGTGGTTGTGCCGGTGATAAATCCCCGGTAGATTCATCGAGGAAGATGAAGGACGGCTCTATATGCGTGTGTTTCTCTGTTGCAGAAATCCGAGAGCAACGCGACCCAGGTGACGCTGATGAACCTGGAGCTGGACGCGGCTGGTGTGTACAGCTGCGAGGTGTCGGCGGATGCGCCTTCCTTCCACACGGCCATCGTTTATGCCACCATGAACGTCGTTGGTAAGAAAACGCTGCTACTCGTGCATGGCTCGTGTTTCCATAAATAACGATACTAAATTGTTATTACTGCGACGCGATATTTTTTTCTTCTTTTTTTTTTCTTTTAATATCATGACTGTCGCGTTAGCTATAGATATGTACATGACTTTTCGTTTAGCTCGAATGGTTCACAAAAACTAAAACGTCATTGTCTGTCGGCTGTGAAAAGCAATGCATAACAATTGATCATTTCACTGTTTCTTAACGAGAACAATAGTAGCGTAGCGATTGGAACACACGTGTGAGAAGTGGTATCGCCTCTTGTTAGCTTTCAAAGGCAATCTTCTCGACTGTACACGAGGCTGAATGTCACGCAGCCGGTCGACAGTGTTAGCTTGCAGCCGTTTTCGAACTGCGAATTAATGCCAGCCGCCGCGCCGCCGGCTTGGTGGACTTAAGAGCTTACGCGAATCGCTGTGGACCGAGCCGAAGATAATACTGCGGGTATACGCGGCGGAATGAACGGGAATTAGGTGTCTTAGATGTACAGGGGATTGAAGCTACCCCTCGATGCCTTTTGCTTCCTTTTTATCTCTATCGAACCCGCTGACTGCCGCCAGTTTATTTCGGTAATTCGTTTGCTTTTTCGACCACCACCAGTAAGGTGGAGAACGATTAAGAAGTAGATCTTTCCTTTTTTCTTTTTGTAATACCTTGCTGCTCGTTGAACGATAAATTACGCGGGTCATTAGGCACGAAATTTTTTATATCAGAGGCATATATATGTAAGAATTCAGTTGATATATATATAATATTTTAAATAAAATAAAATAGAATTATTAGACACTTTGGACAACTGTCAAAACAATTCGAAACTTTTATGTTATCAGATTGTTATAAAAATCAACAAAACCATTTAATATGGAATAAATTAATTAATTTCAGTCGTGTTCTATTCAAATATTAAATTTATTTTTTGAACTATAAATAAGATTTAGATTTGTTAAATTTCAATCCCATGAATCGATAAAAATCTATTCTATATATGAAGGGTTGAAACTGATTAACTTGTTTCGTGTTAAATGATTTTGCTGATTTTTATAACAATCTGATATCATAAAAGTTTCGAATTGTTTTGACAATTGCCCAAAATGAAGGTATTTAATCATTTTATTTCATTTAAATTCTAGGAATTTATTTGATAGAAAATCTAAAAGTTCATTTGATAGCAAATCTGAAATCAGACACAAGAAATATGGTGTGTTTCAAATAAATTGATTAATTTCAAAATCAAATTTAGAAGATTGAAACCTTGTTAGTTTGTCATTCTACTGTGATTAAATATTAAAGGTGTTGCATAGTGTACTTAGTGTATCCTATAAATAATCTAGTGAGAAATGGAGTCTAAAATTAGACCGGAGTGTCCACTTTCATGTAATTGCTACGTATTTGTGTGAATTGAATAACGTTGAACAACGAGAATTGGATTTTCACTGAATACCGTGTAATATGTCAAATTTGAAGCCATCTGTTTATGTGCATGTTAAACACAGAGTATCACAAGGCCAGTTTAATTATCATTCTATCGTATCTATATTTATTCGATTACCATTTATTTGAGGAAAACATTGGATGACAAGATTATAGATTCGAATGAATTATGGATAATTTAGTTTACACCGTGCGATCAATTATGATGTTAGATTAACAGCTGTTTTATAAATAATAAATGAGACCAACTTAGGGGTATGCGAGTACTCGAGTTTCAGGTCGGGTCGGGTCGGGTCGGATCGACTCGGACGGGACTTCAAAAGTTCGGGTACCTGTAATTGCATTCGAAGCACTTATCTCAAATTTTTCAGGTTCAAAGTGTTTTCATATATTATCGTGTATAATTGGATGTATTTAAGTTTTAGGACTCGAATCGAATTCGAATCCCTAATTGATATTTGGTTCTCGAAATTTCACTTGAATTCAAAAAAATTTTTGACACTGACTTGAATTTTCAAGTACCTGCACACCCCTGAAACAACTACACAATCTTTAAAAAAAAACAATTTTAAAGTGATCGAAAACGGTGTCTAAATTACCATTTTATCGTATCTTATTTACGTAATTGCAGCTTGTTTATGTAGAATAAGTCGAGGAACGTTGAAGCGACGAAATCGAGGAGGTATAACGATCATTAGAATTTGAAATCGTCCCTTTTGTTGGGCGAGGAAACTTCAGTTGCAACTTTCCTAAAGGTCGCGATTAAAATATCAACAGACAAAACGTTTAATATAAAGCATAAACGTAGGGGGCATTCTAGAATAATATGTTTTTAATGCAGCGTAAGTACGGTATGGATTGTTAATTTGTATAGGGTTTCTCTCTTTCTCTCTCTCTTATTGTTACGTTCTGAATAATCAGAGTAAGCAAAAAGACGAAGGGAATAACTATTTTACAGAATCCATTCGCGGATAATTACCGTTTGTTCGAGTAGAATAATACTTTAATGAGCACTTTATGGGGCCGTTAAATTCCTCGTCTGTATTTTTCGCATAGATTAAACAATAAAAAACGGAGAAACGAGGGGCTTGCAATAAAGCGTCGCGCGGCCGCGAATAAATTTTTTCCGCGGACTGACAAATTTTTAAACGCGTACCAACACTTTCGAAAACTAACGACGAAGTCCGCGGATGTATAATTAAACCGAGTGACAAACGATCAAATTTGAATTCACAGTTATGAAAATAATTTTTCAAAAGATTTTAATTAAAAATAACATTGATTGTAAATTATGAAAGAAAACAACTGTTCGATTATTGTACGTATTTTCAAACTCTATAGAGATGAAAATTTTATTGAAATTGCTAGTTTATTGCATCAAGTTGTACGTAATTGCCATTTGTTTCTCTGGAATTATGCTTTAATGACCATTTTACGGCATCGTTAAATTCCTCGTTAGTAACTTTTCTATCGATTAACCAACGAAACCAAGGGAACAGGATTTATCGATAAAATCATCTTTCCCGTCGATTCGAGAATGAAGAATTTCGGATTGAGGTAATGTAACGAGTTTAGGAAGTCTAATTGAAATATTAACAGAGGGAATGGGTGAAACGGTGCAGACTATTATGCGGTCGAAAAGTAATTATTTAAACGAAAACAGGACTAATGAACTGCAACATTCCGGCCGTTTAATAAGGAGCAGAACATTCGAGCTTTACGAGAAGCTTTGTGCAGAAATTATTGAATTTTCATAAAGTAATCTGTTTTCGATTCATTAAGGGACGGTCTCAAATTTACGATCGATGGCCTGTATTGCACGGTATCTAAATTCCATTTTGCTAGAAAATCAATGAATCTCTTTCCACGTAAATATTTAGCGTATTTATAGACCTTCAGATTTATTTATTCAGAGAGATAGGAAGTGTGTTTTATTTAAAAATATAATAAAAATAAATAAATTATAGAGAAGATAATTTGTTTAAGATTTCTATATTCATCTATTTAGAATTTAGAGGGTCAGGAAATGTGGTTTATTTGAAATTCAATTAGCTAGCATTGATTGACACTCTGCTTCTGATGCAAATTTGCTATGATGGAGAATTAAAAAAAATCTTTGACGAGTGTTCCTTTTTATTAGCATATAGAAAATTTGAAAGCAGCTCTCAAAATTAAAATTCAAAAAATTATTTTATACTAATCCCAACATTTTCACACGAAATATCTCAATTCTCAATTTAAAATATTTCATGAATTGTTGATTTTTACAATTTTTTTAAAATTTAAAATGTTCCAAAAAATGAATCTACAAAGAAGGAAGGAAATGCAATTTCACTTTACAAAATAATGCAGTTGTTAAATGTACACGCATCGATGCACTTGCAAAAATATACAAGTATAGTATCTTTTAAATCTCGCATCTGTTGTTTCCTAAAATTCTGTTCGAAAACGGGTGCGATTTTTAAAATTGCATGAACCATGAAAAATGATCGAAGCAATGGTAATATTTGCAAATGCGAGCCGCAAGGTGTTAAGTATAAAGAGTTTGTTTCTAATTCCGCCGGTCGTATCGCGTTTCACGCGCGAATACATTCGAAAGAATCAGAATTTGTTGGTCCGCGGGAACGGAACTTTCCTCGGTCCTTCGTTTCCCGGAACTCGTACGGGAAAAATCCCCAAGGGAGGCAATATGAAACTTTCGCGAAAGAATTCTCGTACAGAAACACTTTTAATATTTATATTTCGAACACCATCGCCGATAAAACATCGAAAGAACATGAGTTTACTGGTATGATAAAAAATCTCTTCGTTTCTTTTTTCCTTTTTTTCATGCTTTATCATTGTCTCCATATAATTACAGGGGAGAATTTAGAAATATGAAATTTTCTGCGACCGAAAAACGCTCGTTTTTCGTTTAGCAAAAACAGTGCTGTTGAAGGACAGAAAAACGTAATATTTATCACAGAATTAACTCAATTTTTTAAACACTTTTATTGCCCCGAAAGAACGATAATATCAATTAAAATTTATCTGAAATGCATAACCTTCTAAAATACGAGCAAGTGTTAGGGAAAATAACTACTTTAAAGTCTCTCTAAGTTTCAAAGTGTTACGAAGAAAACAAGGGGGAGGAAACACTCAAGAATCTACTACTTAAACTCTAAATCTTAGAGGATTTTCTTATCTTCATCCTAGAACCGCATCAACTCAAATTTTCCTAGAATCCCTCCGAAACATACACAAATTCTTTGCTTAGACGTCTCCCTTACTTCCACGTAAGAGCCATAGTATTAACTAACATTTTTCCGGGATGCATAGTCTCTCGAAACTCGAGCATACGTGAAAGAAACAATGACTCGAAAGTCTCTGGCGCGTTTCAAAAGCAACAGAATAGAAGGAAGAATAAAGGAAACGAGCTGAGGAATCTGTTATTTAACCAATTCTCTTATCTTCCTCGAAAGAACTACCCCGTTAACTCGCAGCTTTTTCTTATCCTGTATCCTTTTAAAATCTATGTAATTACGTCGTTACGTCAAAGAAAGCGCAGTGTCAAGTAAAATGTATCCCGTAGTTGACGCGGTACACTGGAACATCAAACGCCTGGCTGGAAAACGCCTCGCCGGAACTATTTTTCAGAGAGGCTGACAGAGGGATCGGCGTCTCTCTTACGAATGCATTATTCCAGTATCGAAACGCGATGGGGTGGGCGAGCGCGAATTGCCAGGCATAAAAGAAGAATTTTTCATCAGCGAGCGAGTATCGGGATACGCCTGTGCATCCGGGAATCTTGAAAACTTCCAATCCCCGCCTCCGGTCCCGAATATCGCGAACAAACACGTGTATATATCTCGTACCATGTAGAATGGCGCACAGATCGTTCGAACGTCAAAGGCGGCGTTTCGAACATGCTTCGCATATTTCCGCTCGTGTGTGTACCTGACGTCTCTTGTTCCGCAGAATTACCCTCTCAAGATCCGTCGATACACGGGTTAAGGAGCAAATACCGGATCAACGATGTGTTACGTTTGAACTGCACATGCGGACGGAGCAAACCCGCGGCCAATCTCACCTGGTACATCAACGATCGACAAGTATGATTTTGCTTATTACACCCGGGATATATCGTGGTGATGCATGTTGACCGTTTCCTGTAAACACGGTTCGGATCGAGTGTACATTCGTGATTAAATCAGGCTTCCATAGGTTCTGTACAGAAGAATTTAAGACAGATTATACGGTTAACTATTTTTTTTTTAATTTCTAATAGAATAATTGCAGAAAAAAGTAAATTAACATCGAGCAAAGTAGGCTTCCCTGGGAAAAATGACGATATAGGGAAAGGAAGAATTGTCAAAAAATAATTTAGAGGGAAAGATGATATAATTTTATACAATTTAGTATATAACTGAGAAGTACGAATAATAAAGTAAATATTTAAATTTTCCCAGATAAATGTTTATGTGGTGTAAGTGATGATAAGCCACAGACTTATATACACGGGTTCTCTCCCCTATATCGTCATTTTTCCGAGGTCTGTCGACAGGATAGGGTGAGAATGCGGGATATCACCATTTTTCCTGGAAAAGTCTGATTTGATCACGACTGTATACCAAATACATTTCATGTACAGTACTGAGAAAGAATAGATTTCCTTTGAGGAAATCGAGGTGTGTGAAAGAAGATTCCTTTAATGTAGAGGAAGATAAAAAATGATAATTCATAAAGTTTTAATTTTAAAAATATTAATATTGATATTAATTTAGAAAGAAAGTACTGTACACTACTTAGCTTCCTCTTTTTATTCTTTTAGTTATTTATATTAATATTTCATGACTGGTCATAACGAAACATTTCAGATTTACGAATGCACATTGAGCTTGATCCCATCCGAAGTTGTAACACGTAATCAGTTAACAAACCTTTTTGCGCTCGGAACACCCTATCGTTCCTCGAAGGAATAGAAATGGGGTGGCAATGGTGGAGGCGTAAAGCATCTACTACACAGCTCCGAACAATTAGGGATTCGTGTTTGAGATTTCGAGGATCGAGCTTTCGAGAATCGTGGTTGTTGCTCGTTTTCAGGTACGCCTTGTTGCGATGTTGAAGAGGGTAGAGGTGGATTCATTATGCGAAACCCGCGAACACTGCCTTTCCGCTTCGTTTTACCTCGGTGTCGAATGAAATCGAGTTAAGAGATTGAATATAGAACCGGTAGCTCGAGATGGGTAGGAAAAGCAGGGTGAATTATATAGAGTCGGACGGCTTAACGCGTTTTCTTGCACACAATCCTCGGCTACCGGCTTCCGGATATTCGATTTGTCCGGTCCAGTTTTGTTTATGTTGTTCCAAGTCGGATCGAATTTAGGAGATTGAATTAACAGTCGTAGTATACCTGGGGTATATGTACCTATGTTTGCTTTATTGCATGCAATACTGCCTTCCTTTTCTTTATTTTTATCCTCGATATATAACGGAATTGAACGAAGAGATTGAAGTGCACCGGGTTAGGTGTAGAGGAAACGGGCTTGAATTATGGCAGAAAATAGGTTAACGCGTTTTTGTTTGTTCGCGTTCAAGTTGGCCGACTAGAATTTGATTGAACTCAATTCATTATGGTTTCATTTTCTCTTCCACCCTCGATATCGAATCGGAGAACATTTTTGCTTATCAAGGATTTCGTTTTTCATCGATATCTGGGATAATAGAACAATTATTCAGCATAGCGATGAATATTGGGTCAAAATTGCAAATTCATAATTATTAATTTATAACAATTAAAATAATAGTTAATGTAAGTACACTCGAAATAAAACCAGTTATTTGATATGAAAAAGACCTCGATAGCAAGCAGAACAGTTGAATTAGAAGGGTAATTTTTTTATAAAAAACCAGATACCTGATCCAAGCTTCATTGAACAATCCAATTAACCTGTCATTCTTCAACCCCATAATTTCTTCCGGTAAAATTTATCCAGCTGCCTATACATTCTACCTTCACATTCTCTCGAAACTCCAACTTTTTCCATTTTATTTTTTACTCCAACGAAAAACGGCCACATTTATTCAGCTGATCAAACGACTGGCCCATTCTCAAAACACGAAACTACATTCAAGAAAGGCTATCGTTAATTTGAATAGCTTAAAACAAATGAAACAATTGACGTTGCTCTTTTTACGTTGGTTTAACATTTTCATTATTGTTCAAATATCAATAAACTCTTATCGATGCTTCAATTATTACAAGCGGGGTTAACAATATTTCTGAAAAAAATGTACACTGCTAATAAAAAGTATAGAGTTATTTAACAATAACGATGTAAAGCACCCCGGAACTTCAGAAGCCGAGAACCCGAGGGAACTTACAGGAGAGGTCGGGAATCCGGAAAACCGGTGGGAGGGGCGGTCAAGACATCGCCATTTTTCTGAAGAAGCTCGATTTAATCGCAAATATACATAATTTACTCAAGGAAACAAGTGAAAAATTAGAATTGAAAATTGATTCAACCGTATCTTAAATAATTACTCTATCTATTATTTAAAAATTTCCATCAATGTTCCATTTCCTTGAATTGCTCAATTGTTTTAAATTTATAACGACGTGCAACGTCAATCACTGCACTGATTAAACATTTATTTAATTTTCCTATTTAATTGGACTTATTTTCAGTCATAAAATACAGCTACAAAAGTTTTCCGAAAAACCGATGGAACATTCTGCTGCAGAGAATCCCAGTAGCGATTGAAAATTACATTTTCGTGATATAGATCGAAGTGGCGGCATTGTTTCACGGTAAAATATTTCACGGGGTCGATTTTTGGACACCTGTTCTCCGCGATGAATAGCCATGTTCCGGCTGCAACTGAACCATGCCGATTCGATTTCGTAGCGAAAAGTTACGCGACGCTACCTTATGAACGAGTTTTTCTCCCTCGTCTATCTACACAATGAACTATATGCATTTCAAAAATCATGTCGTAAAAAAGAACAAAAGAAAAAGGAACAAAAATAGAATGTAAATCAGGCGAGAAAAGTTCGAGAGGAACCATCGAAACTCAACTTTATCGATGAAATAGTTATTGTTATTCAAAAATCGGGTACATACTCGAGAATCGATTCTTTCGCCAGTTTTACGAGCGCAAAAGGGCGAAAAGGAAGAAACTGTTTATCTTTCGGTTTGCTTCGAGGCTCTATGTTTAACTCCTTCCAGAGTAAGTAGCCTCGTACTTGAAATTAGATAATTAATAAAAGGAAACAGCAAACTTCCTTGGGTATCTGTGAAACGTGTTACAGGATGTTGTTACTGTAAGATAGATCAATTTTCTTCACGGTACAAAATGAAGGGATTTCAACGTAACAGCCCCGATCGTTAATCCTTTGCGGTCTTGCCGTGTCCGCGAACAGCATCGAAGTTTGGACAAACATTTGCTATAAATTTTGTTATCTTTTGCAACTGAAACACTCTGTCTGGCACACGTTACCGGTACGTGTATTTATGTTACCGTTGGCTTTTAGTCCAAGTTTTGTACAATATTGTCCCTTTATCCTTTGTGTTTGAAACGGGTGTCCAGATCGTTTTCATTGAAATCTGCTTAAAATAATAACTCGTAGTCATTGCTTTGAATATTTCGAATAACGTATCGTCGATAAGCACTTTGTGCTCTCGAGCATTTAGGCTGCTTTACATCCGTTTTTAATTTACTTTTATCAATCAGATCGAAGCTTTGGCAATTGAAACATTTTATCGGCTAAATTAACGAGATTCGTTCAAGTTTTTATTCAATTTCAAAAGCTTGTTTCGCGATGAATAAAATCGACAGCAATCGTGGATTCGATAATCAGAATCAGTCCCGATTGATTGATTATTGTTACTGGTTAATTAACACGCTTGAAACTTAATTTTAAAAATTCTTTTTGCTTTTTATACAAGTTTTTTATCAATCATTTTCTGAGAGTCTCTACAATCAGTTTTTTTGTGAAAAATCAAAAATATTGAATATATAGAAATGAATTCTGCGGCTTTTCATTTTTTTAACTGAAGATATACTTTTTAAAAATGATGGTAATTCCAATTATTGAAGTAATTATTATTCTCATTATATTTTCGTACCACTTTTCAAATGTACAGAAGCTCGGGAAAATATTCAAATTTAAAATAGTAATTATCAATCCAATTAATTTGTAGCCTTAATATTATAAATGCCATTGTGTTATTTCGAATGAAAATGAAATTCTACTAGTAATAAAAAGAGAACAAATCGAGAGCAATTACATCGTGATATAGTAACTCTGCAAAGACGGATAGTAGATTTTAAAGCTATTTCTCTGTCTAAAATCGAACCGAGCCCGGTAAGTTTCGTTGGATCGGTGAAAAACAGACCGCAAAGGATTAGGACGATGATCTTTGAAACATTGAACGAGCCGAATTACGCGGATACGCTCGCGGCGATTAGTGAACTCCGCGCTCGGATCGTTCGACTAATCGTGGAAATTTGTCGTGTAAAACGGCACTGGGCGGCCGGCTTTAAACTCGGCGAGAATTAATTATCGAAATTAAGTCGTCTACTCCAGCGGGAGTTGGCCGATTTTAATGCTGGTTCGCCAGGATTCCTCGAGCATAAACCCGTACGACAACCACCACCATCCACGTTCCGTTGCCACAGCCGCTGAAGCCGCACGTCCGCACGTACAGCCCCCTCGACACGAACGAATCGGAGTGGCAGATCTCCCAGATCGGACTTCAGTTTCTCGTTACGCACGAACACTTCGCCACTAGGACCGGCAAAATGAAGATACGCTGCAGCGCCTCGATATACGACATTTACTGGAAGAGTACCGAGGTCAGCGCCGAAGAGGACAGGCCCAGGGTGATACATTACGAGCCAGCCGCCACAATCGTCGGCATCAACTATCTCCAACCACCACCGAACTTTCAAACTGGCCAAAAGAAACCTGACGGTCATGTCGGAGTTAAAGGTAACGAAAGTTTGCTATCATATATTTTTAATTGTAGGTTCTATAGAAAATTTTATTGGTGAAAGGAAGATGAAATTATTTTATAATTAAATTATGTTTAGGTAATTGTCTGCTATTTTGGCGCTATCTCCGGTTTTCTCCAAACTTCAGTAAAGAATTCTAAGTATTTTTAATTTCATATTTAAACTAAACTCAACCCTAAATAACATCTTTACTTATCAAAATAAGATTTATTATATTCGACAAAGTTTATTATAATAAAATCATAGATTCTAACAAAGGAATTTATAGTTAGGAAAATTAGCTTCGCCTGGAAATAAACCCAAGGTAATTTAATGGAACAATTAGCAAAATAGTCGTTTTGTTAGAAATTACCTAATAGAAGGATTGAAAGTTAAATCGAGAGACTATGCCTTAGTAGCCACCTTTCTGTCCAATAAATTATCATCTCTTCAGAAACATCGATATTCGAAGGACTCTCGAAGCTGTACTGTATTTTAAGGCTAAGTCGACACAATTTTGCACGAAAGATCCCAATGACCTCGTTGTACGATAGAAGAAAGTCGTCGAAGATAATACAGCCTATTTAGATGAGTAAAAGGTAATCGTGTAAATTATTCTTGTTTATCTGGAGCGAAAGCCTGGGTAAAATTCATTTATTTTTACATACCCTGAATATAAGATTTGTATACCTTCGTTAAACATCGGAGTATCGATTGTCCTGTTTAAGCATCTCGTTCTTGTGTACTTCTTGTTTTTAATTAATTCACCTCACAGTGTTCCATTTTTTAAGTTCAAGGGTCATGGAACACGAGGCAACGATACGTGCCATTTCTGCGAAGGTTAAAAGCGACTTTATAAATAAAACGTATCTCTGAACATTTAAAATCATAACGTACAGCACAGGTAAACTTCAAATTCACCCTGTCTAACCCTTTCATATAAAATTAACAATAGTATATTTGTTTGTAGAATTACAATAGAGGTGTATTAATTTATATTATTTTACAACTTCATAATAATACTCCTTTTGATATAGTGAAATTATTTACAAATGAAATCAAATACGAGAACGAAGTTTTAATAAATCAAGAATTATGCACTGATGAATAATAGTTAGGGAATTATTAAACAGGCGAAGAGAAGCATTGCAATTGTTAGTAAATTTTCAAATAGCTGTCTGAATAAGTGTGCTACTCTGGTAGGTATTCTTGGGTTATTAAAATTAATTATGTCTCAGATTGATGAGCTACCTTTGTATTTAGAGCTAATTAGGAATAAATGTCTTTTCAATAGGTACTGAATTATGGGTGGAAATTGGTAATTGGCTAATTAACTTTTGTAAAACATTGCCATTATCGTGGTAGCTGTAACTCAAAGAGAAGTCGAGATAAAAATGTATAAACTGGAATCTCTCGAATCCTTTCAATCATATTTTCATAACATCCGTGCATTTTTGAAATCGGATGTAAAATGCTGTAAAAGAATATTATTCGATCAATGAATGCTGAAAAGTTGGACGAAAACGAATGTCTCCTCGTTAACGGGCCAACTAATCGCTCGACCAATGAAATCAACCAAACGAAGTTACCTAATTTCTTCCTCTTTTTTTTCTATTCCTCCTTCTAAACGAGGCTGCGGTCACCTGAATATCCGACTGTTTGTCTGGCCCGCGGTTCGGATAATCTGACCAGCCGAATTATCCTGGTTAACGTCAAATAGCTCGGCAGGCCATCAAATAATTCGTTTCACGCCAGGTAATCCGAGCCTGCGGCAAGGATAATTCCCGACGCATTCCACGATTATTTGCTGCGGCTTCGGATTATTTGACGTCAAGTGAGCCACGCTTATCTGACCAAGGAATTTCGATTTCATAACGACGCGATGATCGATGGTATCGTTGTGCGCTAAGCTATAAAGAAGGAACAAACCTCGTGGTGTATCAGTTTCATATAATACGTGAATGTAACTTCAATGGTAGATTCAGTATACATAAACGATAAAAAAAGTTCGTATAAACTTTTGTTCTATCTCATCTCGTTTCCGAGTTACAGTGCAATTTCTGGTGTATAGTTGAAGGAGTAGATATAGCGTGGTCGTAAAATCGATCAGACTAGTGTGTTCGGTGCATACTTAAAATATGAAGCACTGATTGAAGAGCTTAGTTTGACAAAATTATTAGTGCAAGGAGGAAGAAAACCTCATGGTATATCAGGATCCTTCACGTAATACGCGAACGTAACTTCAGTGGAGGATTTAATACATATAAATAATAAAAAAGTTCATATAAACTTTTGTTCTATCTGATCTCGTTTCTGAATTACAATGCATTTTTTGGTATGTAGTTGGAGGAAGAAATATAGTGCGGTCGTAAAGTCAGACTAGTATGTTTGAAATATCAAGCACCGAGTAAAGAGCTTAGTTTATCAAAGCAATTACTGCAAGAGAAAAACGTTTTATAATCCAGAGACAAGCTCAGATAGGACAAACGTTTATACGAACACTTTTTATTATTTATCTGTGGTGAATCTACCACACGTATTACGGTATATCCTGTACAATAACACGATGGGAACAATTCAATCGAAATCGTATCATCGTAGAAGGAATAAAAAGGAGGGACGAGAGTCACGATCGAATCGGTCTATCGTGGCATGCAAAAAACTTCGTTTCGTTATTTGAGTTAACTGTTTGCCTAGTTATAGAACTTCTCTAGCTCCCTTGATTTTCATTCGTGATCGTCTCTTCATCGTTCCAGCTTGCAACCATCTGGTCGTTTCGTTTCCTCGACCGGTCGTTACCAAAGTAACTTATCTGATAAATGAAATATTTGCTCGTTAGACCGGGAACAATTGTTCCGTCGCATCGGTTCAAAGTGTACGCGAATGTACAGGGTCAGATTTGCGGACGAATTAACATGGCGGTTGTCGTGGCGTGTAATCGGGACGATAAATAGCTGGTTTAATATAGTATACAAACTATAATATATAATAATAACAAGAGAGAAAAGGTTGGGTAGTGATAATTAAACGGGGGCCGCACGAATCACCGCGAACGTGTCGTTATTTTATTTACCGCGTTGTTTGCGTGTCTCCTCTCGGTTGGGCTCTTTGAAACTTGTTAAATTAACCGGAAACGAAAATGAGCATTGTAAAACCCGGGGATCCGAACGATTAACGCAGCGTGTTATAATTAGGATGCGTTCAAC
The DNA here is from genome assembly GCF_051020975.1 of Osmia lignaria lignaria. Classification (NCBI taxonomy): domain Eukaryota; kingdom Metazoa; phylum Arthropoda; class Insecta; order Hymenoptera; family Megachilidae; genus Osmia; species Osmia lignaria. The sequence goes on along the minus strand of NC_135033.1, from coordinate 6,883,356 downwards.
GTGCAGATGAACGAAAGAGAGATTGGTCGAGTTACGGTCACGGTTCGCTTGCAGTTCGTTCAAATGTTATTCGAGGCCTGGAACCGTGACCGAAACGCCGGCAACGGGTTAGTTAATTCGCTCGAAAAGCATTGAATAATATTTGATCGAGCCTGTGACAGGATCGAGACTGTCAGTGTAAATCGAGTCACGGTACGGTCGAGGGTTAATTAGTGGGTCAGGCGTGGCAAAGTGATCCTGTCGATAGCTTGAAAATCATTATTCATCGGGCTGATGCGAAAGGGAGGGGAAAAAATGAAGATTTTTCGTACAGGTTGTTAGATAAATTCATTAACCCTCTCGATGGCCGAATGATGGGGAGGAAATTTGATGAGCTACAGTGGCGAATAAAAATGACATTTCAAGGGGGTCCATTCTATATGGTTGTCGGTCATCAAAGACTTCCTTGACAATATATATATTGATATAGGATACAATATTAATTTTCATGATTTGTAAAATCCAGGCTATATGAATTAAAATATAGTATTGTCTTTGTAACATTTGAAATTACAGTTTTCTAAGCAAATTAAAATTTGTATTATTAATGTACGGGAAAGATATAAAAAATGTATGGAAATCTTAGTTCTTGCAATTATTCGACCATTTTCGTTACCAAAATGACTAAGTCATTTAATATAGTAATAATTAAATTGATTTAATGAATAAAAATGAGTATCTTGTCAAATTAAAATAAATTTTAATTAGAAAGTCATTCTAATTTAAACTAAATTCAGCCCAACATAAATGTAACAAAATAATCTAACGGCCCAAAACTTTAGCCCGCTTTCGTAGATCCGAAACGAGGCTGTTAAAGCAGAAGCGTTCTCTCCGTCGATTCGAATTTTTTGCATTATTATGTTCGAAGGAAACTGGGTTTTATTACTTTCAATTCTCATCCGGCCATATATTCGCTGACTACGGTGGATATATTAGCGGCGTGGCGGGGGTGTATGCGGGGTGAATGGCGCGAATTAATTCCAAAAGTTTCGCGCGTCCACGCAAGGAGGAGATTCTCGTAAACGGTGCCGAAGCGATGCGCTCGAATTTTCCGGCTTCCATCGCTTTATTCCCCGACCAAAGCAGCCAGAGAAGGTTGTTCAACGAAAAGCATCGATCTACAATTTTATCCACGCTAGAATTCGAATGGTTCTTCCCTCCCTGAAAATTCGTGGAACGACGAATATCGTTTGGTTCGAACCATCGACGTATTTCCGTCTCTTATCTGCTATCCGAAAGATTTCAAATTGCACTCCCCTTTCTACCAAACCGATGCGGTTTATTTTCATTTTGCTTACGGTTGCTAATTACCTCGTACATTTTCCAAACGATTTCGCGTCGTTTATACGATAATTTGCGTTCATCAGAATTATTGAGTATCCTCGTTGCATACATTCAAGTAATATCCTACTCCGATATCTCCGATACCAACGTTCGACGGGAATTTTATTTTTATTTATGTCTGTTTATTTCTGCTCGAAAAATTTGTAAATAAGGAAAATAATCCTGTTCGTAAGCAAAGAAATGAAACAAATATTGTTTCCATGTTTTTATTTATTTTTCATCGGTACGATACCAGATCCATTGCCTAGTTTGACAGTGCGGAGGAATAATATTTATATTGGTACATCGAAAATCGTTTTGTTTAAACGAACCGCTATTCGCGGATATATATTGGGTAGATTTAGCCACCAATCAACATCGATCCTCTGATTAAAGAAAAGGTGATAACGATACCAAATATGAAACTTTCGATGCAGAACACTGTGTATTCTCTGCTTCCAGTTCTCGGCTCGTCCAGGACGGAACCAAGGCTACCGTCTTCGAGGCTGGTGCTCGGACTGTTCGCGTTTCTTCTGATCGCCATTCGTTAACCGTAACGCAATTAAGTACGCGCGCGCTTTGGAGCTGTTTTATATAAATCGACGTGCTTGTAAGAAAGTCCGGGCCGCTTTGTGTGATCTGATCATCCTCGGGCGACAGACGACGCACGTTTCGCGCCATTTTTCGGACCACGGTGCGAGATGAACCACGGAGAAGAAATGTCTGGAAACGAACGCTGAATTCGATCGGGATCAGCGTGAATGGTAAAGGATGTCGGGTGATAAGATTCGTGTCTCTTTACGATCAACGAAAGGTACTCGTGGTCCGCCAATGTCGATGTAAGAACGACGAAACCAAAGAGAATAAGAGAGGAATGTTTCGGGGTATATTTTATTATTAGACCGTATATGTCGCTTCCTTTCGACGAGAATACATGTGTTTGCAGTGTGTAGATAGAACCGTATAGTACGTTTTACGTCGTATCGTTTCGAAGAAAGAGCGATGGATCCTTTCGTTTTCGTACTTTTTTATAAACTCGAAACGACTGACCTAGCGTGGATATATTATACAGGCTGGTTCAAAATTGGTGCAGACTATCCATTGATTCTTTAGAATTTTGAAAATCAAGTTCCAAAATTTGATTTCCTGTCATTCGACTTTTTTAAATCTAGAGTGGATTATTTATTGCGGTATTAAAATTATTTTGTGAAGGTAAAATATTATGCTATGGCCAAAGATACTGAAATCATTTAATCACACCAGAATTAATAGGAGTTTCAAATTGTAAAGGGGCGAAGAATTTCTCGATTTCTTTCGATTTGGAATTTACAATTGCAATTTCAACAACGTGCATCATTCTTGAAAGGCCCTGTATATGTATAATCTATCTTCGTCGCTCTCAATCCCTATTTCTCCATCCTGTCTCTTGATCCGTACCCCGATTAGCCTGACATCACTCGGTTCGCCTGAAAGTACATGAAACAGTGTGCGAGGAGATGTACCTGATGAATCGGATATTCGACGAGTAGTCGCTTTGCGGTTGCCACTGTTCTCGTGTTTCCAACAAGGATCTCGCGTTCTGAGGAGGAAGAGGAAACGGATGAGGATACTGTATGTATTATAACGAGGAACGATGTCAAAACATCATCTTTTCTTTCTCGTATATTAAGAATACTCCTCGCCACAAAAAAAAAAAAAATTTTAACGAAGAAAGGAGGAAAATGGAAAGAAAATAAAGTTCTGAAAAAAAGAGACAAGCTCGATCATTTGAGAGTCAACGAGAAACGATCATTCTGTAACGAAATGAAATTTCGTTCACGGGTTACGATTCACGTTCATGTCGGGGCTCATTAAGCGTTCGCTTCATTAAATTAATACCTGTTTGCTGTTCAATTTAATGCGTTCCCCTCTTTCGATACATTTATCAGCCGCGTTTCACACGACTTCGAACGCGACTGAACGATTAAAGCGATTTGCAGTCACGTTCTGTTTACAGTGAATATACCACGTGTATCGAGCTTACCGTTCTCTACCCTCGACTTCCGGCCGGAATGTTGCGTTTCCTGGTTGCGTACGGCCTGGAACATCGACGAACGGGTATTAAGTTTTCCTTCACTTCGAAACGTTTTGAGGAAATTCATTCTGGTTCGATTGATTGGGTCGTTGTTTGAACGAGACGCGACGATTGAAAGAATTTAAAAAGAAAAAAGATTGAAATCGTATATATATATATATATATGTATATGTATATTATATATTAACGAGCGATGTGTGCTAGCTATTAGTTTATGGATTAATCGATTAAGAATCGCAACGACTGAATAATACTCTACATGATTTTCTAATTGTAATAAGTATTTTTGAAAAAACAACCTCATCGTTTCTACGTATGTAGCTAAAGCGAGCGACCGTTCGTTAGGTGGACGCGTTTCAATTTCGAGATTAGCCAAAAAAAAAAAAAAAAGAAATTAATATGTGAAGGTGAACGCACGAGAGCGATAGAATATTTTCGAACCGATCGGTATACACGACGATTTAAGAAATAAATGTAAGCGAGAGTGTAAAGTGTCAGAGGTGTTTCGCGTGTCTGCAGCATAGTTTTAATGATTTTTTCGTTGTGTCAAGGAGACAGAGAAGAGGCTAGTCAAATTTTTGCCAATTTTTTGGTATCGATGCTCATTATGTTCCTCAGCTTGTCACGATACGAAAGAATATTTATGATAATAATAATGATATGACCACAGAATCGTTTCATTTCGTGCCATCATGCATCCCCTTCGATCCACTTTTATTTTCAAACACATAATGTTAAATAGGAAACCCTGAAATTTAGAATCTTTTAATTTTATTATGAAAAAGAAGTTTGTGGTTAACGAATCATTGTTAATTCGAATAAAGCATTATTTATGCATCATGAATATTTTTTTATACACGTACGAGTAAAATATTGATCTGGTATCGTGAATAAATGTTGTATTTAAATCAAACTTTATTTGAATAATTCCAAATATTTGCAGCGTTATTTAGATAAGGTGTGAAGAAGTTTCACCACAAAAATAAATTCACAGAGATTTGTCCACGGATACGGATGACTGTAAGTAACGAATACATAGAACCACGAATACTAAAAATAGCATGAATAATGAATAATAATACCAGTAACAACTAATACAGCGATGAATAAAAATTCATTTGAATGATGCTTAGATTCGCAAGAAAATTGAAGAATTTTAAGTATTTAATTAACCTTTGAACAGCGGAGCCTGGATTTAAGATAAAACGTATAACTTTTAAACGAAAGAATTTCGTATATTGGAAGAATAATTTCAAAAGAACAGTCTATGATTTCGAAACTGAAAATAATACAAAGTACAAAATTAAATTGAAAATGATCCGTCATCCAAGGATTAAAGAACTATCGCTTGGGCAGGAAACAGCTGACAGTTACAAACCTTCAACGATATCCGGTCCTCTCAGCAAATTACGATTTCATTCAGAATAATAGGAACTGATCAATGAATATTCATGGAAACCTAGCATTGAATAGATCGGACCAATTTCTACGCGTGTTAATCGTGATTTTACGTATCGGTACAAGATTAGAGATAATTCGGGACCTCTTGCCGGCTGGTTAACAGAGCAACGAAATCCATGGGCAGGTGTGTACCAATGAAAGTCATAGACGGCGAGCAGTGCAACGTATCGGTAACAAACGTTATTTTATCAAAAGCTCGCGTCGAATGAATCGTGTTACCGACGTTATTACTCCATTTGTTTCCGCCTCACTGCCAATAATACTGATGAAATAATTCAATTACCCGTTTCACATGCGATACACGATCAACCGTAGCGCCCGGCTACGTGCACGGTCTCTCCGTCTAACTTCGACCCTATTAATCCTTCAAAGATGCGCCATTCACAACCGACTAATCCGTTTACACTTTTAAATCCGAAAATCCGATATTCCGTTCGAAAGGGTACGCCCCGACGCGTTACGCTTTTTACTTACACTCGCTGTGCACCGAGAGGCTTAAACGCTTGTCGCCCGAACACCTATCTCCCTCTTTTTTATTTTTTTTTTTTTGGATCAGCCTTTCGAGAACCAGTGTCGAACGAAACATGCCCAAACCATTGGATTTGTCCGAACCTTTTTTATGGTGAAAATAGTTACTACTGTTTGGATTCACTAAACACAGTGTCTTCATAAAGAACTGTTCGGGTTGAAATATAAATCTAATATTTGATGATTTTTAATCAAATATTCTATTCCTGTGAAAGTTACTGGGTTTTATTTACCCTCGAAGAGCCAACTGATTCGAAGGTCAGTTTTGATTTATAAATTAATTTTTACTGTTAATCGAGATTCCAATATAATCTAATAATGTAAATAGCAAAAGTTAGTTAATGTTAGTTAAAATCTTCCATGATTGTTAATCATGGAAGATTACAGTTTAACGTGTAAAATCGAAATCTGTTCGAACTATGTAATTACTGTTCATCTATTGATTGTCGGTGATATCATTTCCGATTCGCGTTTCAAACGGGTCAACGAAAATTGAAATAGGGAATCTATGTCGATTTGAATCTGTTCTTAAAAATAGTCATTTGCTCTTTCTACATTTATAATGAACTGTTTTAAAAACGAGTTACGTTCTTTAAAAGCACAGAATTGAAACAATAAGAAACCATAGTTTCATTGAAAAAAAAGGATTTAGTACTTCGATGAAATTTATAATATAAAAATATTAATATAATATATATAAATTTTTTCCTATTATACTGATAATAGAAGATAATAAAGTCATAGTTTAAACTCGAAGATTAGTATCCTTAATAATCGAAGTTTCAGTACGTCTGACCAGACGTATTCATTTTCACTGCGGCAGTCAACTTGTTAACGCGTTTACTGCGACAGTGGAATTAACCGTGCCTGGTACGGCACAAAATACTATAGATTATTAAGGATTAATTTTTTTAATTAAATAACTGAATCTCCCATGTGGAATTATCACTGGAATCTTTGTGGTACTAAAAATTCTCGTACAGTCATCATTTTCCAATAACTCGACTGAATTAAATTTATAGGTAATCAATTTATCAGTAACTCGTTAAATAAGTTTCATTAATTTAATTAAGGAAAGGAGGTTATCTATTTTTCAATCAAATTGGCAAATTAATTATTTGTGTCCTTAATAATTAGAATCTCGATATGGCTGACCGCATATGTACACCCTCGAGCAAGAGCGTCCCTCTAGGGAAAATGGAGGTCTAAGCCAGCGGAGGGGAAGGTGTCCCCACCACTGGGTATGATACCTCAAGCCAACAGACATTATCCCTAATTCATAGAAGACACTTTGGTATTCGAGAAAGAATAAAATTTTCTGAGAAAATGCCTGCTGGCTCGAGGTATCATACCCAATGGTGGGGACACCTTCTCCTCCGCTGGCTTAGACCACCATTTTCCCTAGAGGGACGCCCATGCTCGAGGATGTACATTTCCACTGTAACAGCTGACGTGTTAACGCTTGACCGCTGCAGTAGATATATCCGCGTTTAGTCAGACACATTTTAAAATAGAAGAATGAATTTTTTAACATAGCACTCCAGTTTACACATTGTTTTAATATTTTTAATTTTTAATTATTTAACTGTATTAAACTCAGAATGTCAGTGACTGACGTTGTGGTCGACGTGTTAACAGATTGATAACCACAGTGGAAATGGTCAAGCATTGTCAGACATGTTATCACTACAATTACTCAGGACAAATATAATTATTTGATTTCTTAAGCTTTTCACTTGCTGTTTTGCATAAACAATATAATTTTAACATGTTGGTCACCAGTGCCCGAGGCCTTAAATTTTGTTCGATCGAATAATTAGTGAAAGAAGAGAGAAGATAAACTTTAAATAATTTCAGTATTATACTATTAATGTAAGGTATCGATTTGAAAATTAATTGATCATATTTTTAATAATTACAGGTTTAGTATGTCTGACTATACTTGGCCTTTTCTACTGTGGCAGTCAATGTGGTAATGTTATATAAAAACGTTTAGTTATTCTATAATTAGATATAATTACTACTTATCTTAAGTAAGTTTCATTTGTTACCTGATTTTATTGGAGAAAAGGTATCTACGCGTGTACCATTGTGTCGAGGCCCTATTTTGCAGGGGGGGGGGGGGGAGCCAATACCGATCACCTTGTCGCGTCGCTTAAACCGGCATTTTTAGTTGTCCCGTCCTGTGTTTCGATTTTACAATCAAATTAAGCGTTAATGGAACATATCAGGGGTGCACGCGTTGCCCGGGATTGGCGAGCAGATAATACGGGTCCATGCGCTCGTTGCCTAAAAGGCAATCGATTCTGTTTCCCTGTGTACGTACGAGTGTTCGTAGAGACGGGTGTGCACAAACGGTCCGGGTATCGATGTGTAAGAGTCACATGTACCACACACGAACGAACACGAGCCTCGGTTGCCTGGAAACAGGAAACACGGAGGAGCACACCGAGGGAGAGAAATTGGGCTACAGTCATCGTTCTATTTGGCCAGCACGCGAATACCGTTCAGAAAGTTTTCATCCACCCTTGATGATTAACGTCGCGATATCGATTCGAATTCACTAGATTCTCTTCTATTCTTTCCCAGTCACTTTCAAGGGTGATGCAACTGATCGAACCGGGACCAGGCTCCTCTCTGAATTCAGCCGCGAAGTGCACCACCTAACCTCTACACGGCCACCCCGCGAACTGCTGTGAACCCAGACGTGAACCACTTTCGATCCTTGTGAGTTAAATTTTCTTTGGTTGTCTTCCAAAATCTTTCCATTCAAACGTGATTGCCAAACAAGTTATCAAGATCATCAATTATCATTGAAAATCAAGAAACTGTTTAATATTTAAGAATGTCATTCAACATATACTGTGTTGTTAGTTGAAAATTTGTGATAGCAATGAATGTTAATCGGTCATTTATTTTTCAAGTTTGGTAGAGTTTTTTTTAATTATCGATATCCTTTTTGCTGTGGCTATCTCTACTCCAAAATGCTTATTATTTTCCTTGAATTGTCATTTTCCATTTTCATTAGAAACGCTTTGTATTGGACGATTGTACCTAATTGTATAGTACCCAGCGTTCATCCCTCGCAAATAAACATAGTTACCCTTACCGGTAACAGGGTTATCCTGCAAAATGGACGAATTATCAAATTATAAGTTACTTCGATAACTCCTTTATCTTAACATCACTGATATGATCAATACTAAAATGTCCTGGTGCATGAGGACCAAAGCACAAAAATACGCTACGCATGCGTCTGACTATGATCATAAACCGTTTTGGTGATCATCTACGATCCATCATCAATGATCAAGTTTCGAAACAACTTTGATCACGTTTTAAATGATGAATTAACAATGATGCAGTGGTGATTAGTTATATTTTGGAAGGCAACCTAAGTCATCCGTAGACCACCTGGAAGATCCCTAATTAACGATTTTGCGCGAGATGTAGGTGGCACAGATGCCACGGGAATCGTTAATGGGGATCGACTTCTTTCATGGAAATCATCTGATGGATTCTTTTTAGTCGTACACGTCACGTGGTCTATTTGAGAGAGCCGTGTTTCATATGCAGCAGATGTGTATCCCCTGATGAAACGCGCACTGTTTTTCTCGCTTCTTGTTCCCCCTTTTTTTTCACTCCCCCATCACTGTTCCTCTAGTTTTCGATTTACGTGCATCCTTGCCCGCCTGTTACCGTACAGTTGGCCAACTATACTTTGTTACGATACAAGGGTTGTTAATTTCTCTCGCAATCACGATAGCAGCCTCCGTCACATCTCTGCGCGACCGCGGGGCCATTGTTTTCTGTAATTGTTTAATCTTCGCCGCAGCGACCGCGCTAAACACGTCGTCGAAACACGGAAATAATTTTTATCTTCATGAAATTACGATAAAGAAGATATTTTTGTATCGTTAATTTATCCGACGGTTTAATTGCTTTCTAAATAATTCCATTACGCTTTAAAATTCACGCGTTCTTTTATTTATCAGCTATTGATTATAGCCCCGACGTTCCACGGAAAAATGTAAATCTTCGTTCATGCATATCTCTCGAACACAGAAAAAGCATCGCGTTCAAAAATGGACGCGTACAAACGACCACAAAACAATTTGGCCCCGATCCAGCCGTATCAGTGGCTCGTCATACGTAGCTCGTGTTGCAAGGATTTGAAAATTTGCCTGCAAGACTTTTGGACTATTGCCTGGTCGAGCAATGGAGATGGTATCGATGGAAAGTAAGTTTCGTCAAGAAACCTTTGTGTTTCTATTTTCGTGCTATGTGTCGTTTACTGTGGTACACAGTGAGCTTTGCACGATCGTCCATGTACCTTACATACGTTGTACCTGTCTCTCGGTGTATAATATAGATAAAATAAATAAATAAAAAAAATTGCTGTTTCGCTTGATAAAATTTTCAAGATTCAGCAATCTCGACTGCTCGCGAACTAGGCCGTATACAACTACGGTAATGGCGCTTTTAAACGCGGGGAATAACCGTTCCGTTACTCTATTATAAACTTCGAAGACATCGCTTGCGCTGCTGGTAACGCTAACTCTTGCAAACTATCCAAGCAGAAATACGTAATGAGACTACATGTCAATGGATGGCACCACCGATCTTATAAACTTGAAGCCCGGGTAGTCCCCTCTCTTTCGCTGCAGTATGCCGGGTGGTACGCCTGCTGCTCTTTTGCCAGCGGTGCTTACAACTAGCGCTTACTTTGCTTGAAAACTGTCAACCTTTCGTTAATAATCCACTTGAGCAACTTACATTTTTATGAGCCACCATAGAAAATTGCAAATTGAAAACGGAAATAATAAGAAATATTATTTCGTCAAATAATATTACTTATTATGGTAATAATGTAAGGTAGTAAATTGAAAGATTTAAATTTGAAATTTTTAAATCAGCTATATTTATTTTTAATAATTTCTGGTTAGATGAAAACCCGGTTCACGCAGACCCCTATCTACTTGCGCCAGTGGATGCATCCACGAGGAAAGCGTATAACAGGGCTGTCCAATATGTTCGTCAGGAAGATATTTCAAAAATAATCCTTCGGCTATTATCACGGAAATATTTATTATGATCGCGTTTCATTATTGATTCAAACCTGTCGAAACCGTGAATGGCCTGACAACGGCCAACACACTTCGTGTTCCGTTTTCTCTGCGCTATGCGAACCATGCATCGTTTCCGACCAGTCAATAACTCTCCTGATGTATTGATAATCTTCATCGGACAAGGTAATTCGCGTTAGTAAAGGGAGATACATGTATACATATGCATATGCCGAACGGATATCGCGAGTAGATACTAGGAAGCAGACAGGAAGGTGAATCAATAAATGCGTCTGGTCGGTTCGTGTTCAATTTTTAAAACGTCCAGATGAACCCACATTGTTTAGTTTGGCCAAATGAGCCCCCTTTTGACTATAAATCACCGCTGATGGATTACTTCCGCGGAATATTTTATTTTTTATTTTTCGTTAGACGATACTGCTGTTGCTACCTCTCGCGAGAATCGAATTAACGCACTGCATATTAATTTCTTTTTGTTGCCGCGTATCGCGTTAAACTGGTTCAGAGTATAGTGCATTGCCGTTTTAACGTCACTGATCGTCGATGTAACGACAGCTATCGACGCGTTTCTGCTTTGTATACGCGACGGAGGTCGCTGATTCATCGCGACGATTTCTACGTCAAAATATTTTCCTTTAATGCCATGCAAAGGCGTCGTGAACTTCAATGGACGAGATGATAAATGCACGCGATTCGAGGCTTTTAAGTACTTTTACGTAAGAAGAGAAATAGAAGTCGAGATATTCGTTTCACGTGTGTGCATTGCATTGTAACGTTCGACATTGCTACCTTTGGCTGCTAAACGCTCCACCTTTTACTTTACATAATTGTTCTGTTTAATCTGATATTTAACCTTCTTATCTTTAAAATTACAAGTCGAACCAATTTTAATATTAACATTTGTATCAGTGTAATTGGTACCATAGTGAAATCTCCTTGAAAATTAAATTATTGGTGAAATATTCCGATGTAAATCACATTTAATTTGCAATTGTAATATTTCATAAATAATTCAAAGTAATCTTTACGATCACTATATATAAATAACATCGATGATAGCTCCATCGATCCACAGATGGATCCATAAATGAGACGCTATCGAAGTCCCCCAAAATAGTGCATACAACAGTCTTATTCCATGCACGAGTTCGACAAATAAACTTTTCTATATTTTGCACATCATTATTTCTGTAACTGGGTCAAAATAATCTAACGAGGGTTAATCTTGACCTACTGTATAATCTTGCCACGTGATGTTCCGGCGAAATACTACTCAATAAAAACGTTTCAATACGTGGATCCTAGTACAGATGAAATTTCCCCGCAGAACGATATTTTTTTTTTTCTCTCGAAACAGATGACCCATGTTTGCTCAACGTAATTTTCAGAGATCGCTGGCAGGTAGCCACCACGTTGCGTGCACGAGTGTGCGATACGGTTTAACTGGAAATTTATATTTAACGCGAGAATTAGATTAAAAATTTTTGTTTTACGCTCACGTCGCCGACCTCGTTTCTCCCTCGCGCGGGATAATACAATTCCAGAATAAAACGTGTCCCGAGCCATCGGGTTTATCGAATACGATTACTACCGAGTCACGGATGTGGCTGACAAAAATTCGTGAAATCAATGCCGATATCAACAAGTTGCACGGTGTAAGGCTTCCATCGTGTAAAATCAATGGAGATAATCGTATGTACGGTTATATACACGCGATAAGGTTGCGTTCGAAGAAACGTCTCTATTTCACGGCTATCTCATTATCGGAGTTTCGTTGCGTAATTTTATACCGTATATATTTTCCTCGTCACTAACGCAGAACAAACGTAATTTGTTATTTGAACTTAGAAAAATGTGTGCATTCTATTCTTAGCACAATAATTAACTAGGTCGCGATAACATATTTTTTGGCATAACTTCAAAAACAATTTTTTTAATTTTCATTTTTGCTTTGCTAATTACAATTTACACGCGTTTTGTTAATGTACTATGCAAAAAGAAATGAATTTGCTTTGTTTCCCTAGAAAATAGAAGCAATTTTCTTCTTTAGAATTCAGTGGGTATTTTGAAAAATTATTTTCAATGAATAAAATTTTTTAAAATAAATTTTCATACTTAGCCTGAAAACATACAATAACAATAAATGCGAGGTTCTGTGAGGTTTGAAAAAAATGTTTTCAAATCCTGTGAACGTTTCATAGTATTAAGATTTTACCTTGATGTCGTCATTAAATTCCACTAAAAATTTTCCAAACGGCCTAATAAAAGGAAAATCTCTAGAAGATTGAGTGGACAACCAAGGAATAAGATTATCGTTGTTCGTGGGTTAAGAAAACTTCTGCATTTTATGAACGTCTTAAAAGTTGTACACTCGTTGCCGGAAGAGTATCGACCTAAATTGTTCGTACATAAAATGAATTCATGTGAATTGTACTAACTTTTTTTTGTACACAACCTATTCGTTTCGTGTGTACCGGGTACACTTTATCAATGCAACGTCAGCGGTCTGTTCGTGACCACCTATTGGGTTCGAATTAAAAATTCAACGCGTAACGATCGTTCGGTACCTTAATTGATCTGTATAAACAAGATACTAACCAGAGTTCGATGACCGTTGCAGAGGTGCAGCAATCAACAGTAAAAATTGATAAAAATTCTGCAAACCACTGCGAGTGGTCGTATCCTTTCTAAATTAAAAGAAAAAATTGATTGTGTACAAAGGCGGTATAATCACGATAAATGTTGCAGGAAGATAATTAATTTCTGTTCGAAAATTGGAATAAATTTCAAATTAACTGGTCGTTGAAAAGATGAAACAAATGGTGTTAAATCTTCGTTCTATCGATTAGCTAAATGAGATACACCAATATATATTAGCGTCGAAATTCCTATAGAAGAGATTCACGTGTCAGAGGTGGCATACTTGTCAGAAATCGAAGGCAGATAGCCCGACGCTATTTTACTTCCAATGGATTTATGATGGAGACTTGGACTGCGTGAGGTCTTGAAAGGGGGTGAGTGAGACTAAACAGTCCTGGTGACCGAGGATGGCTAATGACCACTTTGGGTCTCCCAGCTATCAGGTATCGAAGGATTGTTTGTTTGAATGAAAAGTGTTTAGAGAACACAAGCGACCCGACACCGTGTTGCTAAAGAACGAGCACTTTGTTCCTGAGAGATCTAGCCACGAAGTGGAGAAAGCATTGCCATTTGGCAACAGGACTATGGTGAACCCCACGACACTTAACCCAATACTTTCAAAGTGAGAACATCTAACATGTATATACAATATTCACTTTTAAATTGAAGTTTGAAAAGGACCAAGACTGAAAACTGTGGAAAACAAGCAAATGCATAAATTATGATTCATCTACTAATTACTTTTCATTTAAAGGAAAAAGGGAAAATTCTTTCGCTAAATTATTATGCATATTCTATGCAATCAGAAATGACTATAATCCGTCCTAGGAGACGAGTCATATGTTTACAAACGTGTTCGACGCAGGGTCGACCTCAGTTGTTTCCAGTTCTTCAAACCTTTCGGTCGAGGTTTGTGTAATGTGAGTCGGGCCTGGTTCGAGCACGTGAATGTTATAGGCATTTACTGTCTCGTCCCGTTGGATAGAGTATAATTATTTGCCAGAACGCGATGAGAAAGTTATAATGAATAAACGTGAAGTAAGAATGATATAATTGTCACATTTCACACGGTTGATATATAGTTTCTTCTTTCTGTGCGATTTTCTTATTATAAATATACAGAAACACCAGGAAATAAGAACAGTGGTGATTTCTTTTAAAATTAAGAGGACCAACTATTAATAATGAAAAATTTTCCAAAATAATTGTCCTTTATATTCGAAAGAACATGACATTTGATCGGTAAAAAATACACGTGTGCAAGTGACTTCCGTGTCTGTAATAGTGTGAGAAAAATATCATCCGTCCGGTGGTCGAACGAAGCAGAAAAAGCTGGTCGAATGAAAAGAAGATAATGTTCCTTTGAAGGATAACAAGTAAAATCGATTGGAAATCATGAACTACACAATGGTCCTATTCGATTCGACTGATCGACAAATTTCTCTGGGCATCGACTGGCGACGATAGATACAATGACGGCGACGACAACGCCCTCTGGGTCTCTGGAATTAATTCAATGCAACCCCTCGATCAAAGGAGAATCGAGACCAAGATATCTTGAGGGTGGTGTAAAGACGTCGTCATTAATTTCTTCGGACCCGGCAAACTGCAAGCTGCTTGAATCTCGTCGTTCAAGCATCTTTTTCAACGGAAGAGACGCTGAGCTTGTTCCTTCTGTCGCTTCTCGACAATGATTCAAGACTATTAATGTACCTCGTATTTATAAATTCCATTACATTTTTATGTTTGACTATTTTTAATGGCAGTCCGACCGATCTTCAAGTGTACCGAGGCGTTATTCTTTTGATGGACAGAACGATTGTGAGCCGCCATTTTCTTGGATAGCTGTTGGGACTGGATATTCTAAACTTTTTCAGAGGTAAATGAAGTCTTAATGACATCAAATTATTGTGAAATAGCATTTATGGTATAGCAATTTACAGCTTAGGGTTTGATGGAAATGTTTTCTTGTTGAAAGTTGCTTTTCAAAATTTATTCTTCAGTTTAAAGAATCTATAAACCATCAAAGCTTATTTAAAAAAAAAAATACAAGTACATCAATTATTCTAGTGACATAATAACATAATAATTACAAATGCGTTTTCGAGTACCTTTACAAATTTTCAGGTATTCAGTGAAAGGGTTGTTCATTGTTTCTCGAACAGTTTCTTCGTAATGTCAGTTGTATAATTAAAATAAACTCGTTGCGTCGAACAAAGCGAAATTTTTAACGAGTTATTTTTTACGAGATATAACTCCGACCGTTTCTCTTTCAACCGAGTCATCGTGAACCTCCCTTTTTAACGCATTATTCTACCGTTCAGATGTACGAATCACGTAAAAAGAGAATTCAACGATACGAAATACGCCACTTTATTAATTAACGGGCTACAAAATTATCGTGGATTAAAATAAAAGCGTATATCCCGCGAATGTGAGATACAATAGGACAGTGAGTTAATGTAAAACCAAGTTTATTTTTCCATAGGTTCAGTAGCTGGAAATAATGAAACAAGTTTATATCAATTTGTGTCCGTAATTGTTCCACGTTTTTAGATGTAATCTGCGTGTTTCGTGAGGTGTGAAACCGCCTGGAGCAATGCATACCCGGTTACACGGTACACTAACATAAGTGAAAGTATTTTATCCGAGGACATTTATTCCTCATGTTTATTTCTTCCCAGAGAAATAAAATTATTCTCTGTTTATCCTGTTATTCTTTGTTTTTATTTCTGTGCATACTTTAACATGATGCTGCAAGAGCCAACAGTGATCAAGGCATCAATATATTAAAGCGACGAATAAAATAAAATAGAAGACAAATTTTTAATGATACTAGTATTTAAATAATAATACAATGCAGTACCATGTTAAGGTTTTTAGGGCCCAAGGATATCAAACCTTCACGGGCCCCCTTGGTTGATAAACTTGGTTCCAAAATTGAAATTTATTCTAAATGAAATTAAATAACATTTAATTATAAAGAAACAGGATAACAGTCAAAAAATTTTATTCAATATTTTTTAATAAAATAAATGCAAGGTTTATCGCCCAAGGCTGTAACTCCTTTTAAATGGGAGTCCAAAAACTATTTCTAGAATCTGATACTTTTGACACATGATTCTTATGTAACTTTTAATGCTGATCATGAATCTGAAGTCCATTTGGGCCACTGTTTAACTGTTCTCGAGTTAATGAGCTTTAAAGGTCATTAACACATGTACTCTTTTTCCTCATTAAAACTTTAAACCTCTGTAAAAATGTTAATACTAGTGATAGAAACTCAAATAAGGTATCGTTCTCTTTCGTATGCGCAGTACACAGTATTATAACATCGGTTGATACATAACTTCCATCGTTAACGCGCTAATTGGCAAAAACTAAAATTAAAATAATAGATGACTTAAAATTAAAATAATAGATTTGCAAAGAAGTAAATAAATGGTGGGAAACAAAATTTCTATGCTCGATAATTTTAATCAGGGTTCTATTAAAATGAAGAAAACAACAAGCACGCGATTACCAAGGAAAAAAATCCACGATATCTAGAAAGCAATTAATATCTGCAGCAATTAATTCCTCAACATCCACGCAGAGTTACTATGATCAAAATCGCTAACAATAAGTCTCCCTCAAAGATAATTCACGTGTTGAACATGCTCCCTCGACGAAGAGGAATCGCAAATAAAACAAGCAGAACTGAGATAAAAGGAAATGGGAATAAAAGGACTACTTGGATCGTCCTTGTACCAGAAAAGAAGAAATAACTGTACGATTGCCATGAAGAAGCTCGCGAAACAAGTACAAAATGCAGGAAACAATTATCTTCTACTTTCATATTACTTATTGCTTACTTAGCAAAATTTTCTTATCTAAGATTCTTTGACCTAAAAGGTAGCACGATCGAAATCCCTAAATCCTTCCTGTAAGATAATTCATATCTCGCTGAATACGCTTGAACACTGATCCCGATCGGAGCAAGTAAAAAAACCGGAATAAAAGGATTACTTTTATCTACATAAAGTAAGCAGATTACTAAGAAAAATCGTTTGAATTATGTAAACACCTTCTACCCTCGATTCATTCAAATTTTTCATATTGAGCAACCTCTACCTACAACCTCCACAAAAGAACTCATCAAATGATGAAAACTCCAAAACAAAGAAATGAAAATATGACAAAAGGGAGTGCGAATTAAAGAATTATTTCCAATCACTCTTACTTCCTAACAGTTCCAACAAATAAATAATTATCAAGAAGACTATCCCAACGATAATTCATTCGATGAATAGTAATCGTGAAACGGAGTGGGGTAAAGGAGAACGCGAGTAAAAGGAGTAACAAAGAGCGAGGTCGTGTGTGTGCGTTGGACACACACGGAGGGACTGGTATCGTTAACCGGTACAAGAGTCCGTTCTCCAGCGTGCAAGAGTGGCAGCGAGACGGCGGTTAGTATCGCGAGCGAACTCGGTCGACACGCAAGTCGTCGTTCCTTTCTGCCGTCACTTTTATTCGTAATAGTGTTGTTAGACGCGCTGCGTGTATCGTTGGGATCGGGGCGGGAAAATTTGGATGAAACGTTTCGAAGAATCTCGTCGATGCTCGGATCGGATGTATTAGTGGCGGTCTATTTCCGTGCTCGGTGTGCCAGCTGCTAGAAACCGACTTGGTAGCCAGTGTTTGGAACGGGAGTCACAAAGAGTGTTGTACGCGAAGGAGATCCACGGTAGATCGGTCCGTTAGTCGGCAGGAATCTAGCTGCACACGCCGGGATAGAGAGGTACGTCGCGCTCCAAGTTTCAGCGAACTCGTTACCAGCGAGTTTCGCGTGCATGTGCAATCTCACCGGCAGCCTGTACGAAGCGGCGAACGAACCAAGTTTCACGGAACAATGTTAATCGCGAAGTAACGCGATCAGGTCACCGTGACGTTTCCAATCCATCGATCTTTACTACTGATCGGATCAACTTCCATAGGTATCACGTTGTAACGCGTGATTTTTTTTTATTTCAACCCTTTCTCGTATCCGTCACAGGGACCATTATCGAGTATCATTTTACTGATTGGTGATTGCAAACGAATTTGCAATGTGTCGCAATTGTTTAGTGGAAGGGGTTTCGTCTTCCCGGACGCCTTGAGCTCGGGCCGGGGACCGCTAGGTGGCGGCGAGGTGAACGGTTTCTCGCAAGCGCTCGCAAGTTTCGAACCGCGGTATAATAGGTGTCTGGGGCAGGGTTGTCTGTTGTCAGCCCCACTGACGAGTCTGACAGACTGCTAAAAATGTTTCGAAATTTGATAAGATAGCGTAAAGAGAGTTAAATAATGAATCATATCACTAAAAAAGGATGACACTTAGTTTAAATATTTGCGGTTCTCATGATCCGAAAATGGGTTTCTGGTGATTGATCCCTTGTCAGTTTATTTGGAAGGTACCTAAAGATACGAATAATTATTACATTTCTCGTTTCACACTGCTGTCAAGTAAAACAAGTATTGCTGAAGTTATAATATTTGAATCCTAGCACCGTCTGTTTTCACCTTCTTCGAAACGATATCATCGACGTCGATTGTCTGCCTGCTCGCTAATTCTCCGCCGACAGAATTTCGCCGGCACGTACGCGGATGTATCGACAGATCATGTTGTTTTTCGGCCACCGCGTGTTATCTGAAAATTGAATTCCGCGATCTTCGCGAGAAGAATATCGACAGCCGGCTCTCGGCTTCGGGCACAGTGTAGCTCCGTTATCGCGATCGGCATTGTTCATCGGCGCGGCGGTGAAAGCGTGGCACATGCGGAAATGCACGTGCAATTCGGTCGATCGATTAGGAATACCTACGAGGCTGTTTATCGTTCTTTGTCGACTCTCTCGGGTGGAAACGGTGCTTAATGGAGAGTCATCCAGACAACACGCGGTAAAACTGTGTTACAAACGGTGTCGCGCGGCTGTCCTTGAACGAAAACGGGCGTAAAGCACCTGGTGGGTGTAGTAACTAACTCACTCAGGTTAGCTTTGTCGGCCCAAAATTAAAATTCCTTGCGGCGACGAAGAGTCGAGTGTTGGATCTTCCGGAACCGACGGAATGGTTGGCAAGTCGATTTATCCATACCCGGCGCCACTTAGAGGATGTTAACTGTGGCTGTTGGAGAGTGGATTGTTATTTAAGCGAAAGTTTAGGAAGTCTCGTTAAAAAATCACCTGTCCTTGAACGAGAATTTCTGCGAAATATCGTCGCGATCAGGATTTCTGACCTCGGATCGGAACAACCGTCTGAATAATAAATATTTGCGGGAAACGTTAGTCCATCACGAGACGAACAAAACGAGAATTGAACTGGTGACTCATTCGTGTTGTTACGTATTCTTCTCTGTGTGGTTTCATTCGCGTACGCTGACTCGAAGACGCGAACAAAATTACTAAGTTTCTGGATCATTGTATTATAATAACATTTAGAGTAATTAAATTTCCTCGTTTTACTACGCGAATCAACTGCTCCCTGTCTAATGAATTTTTTAGTCCTCGCGTGAGCTACAAATAGCTGCACTTCACTCCTGAAAACTAGAACGGAGGACTGAAACTTTGCGAAGTAGTGTATTTTATTAGATTCCATGGGGTAGCAGTTGCACGTCAGTTTTTTAACATTAATGAATAGAAATATGGAACAGAGGTAATATTAAAACTTATCGTATCCCTGTTATTATATTAATGCATTCACTGCCATGGTAGAAATGACCGTGTGGTCGGACATATTAAACCACTAATTACTAAGCCCGCGATGGGTTAATTTTCAGATATAAAATTTCAGTTTGCTATTTTACATTATTAGTGTAATGTTGGCTGCGGTCATCGATGACCACCGTTGCCAGTAAATTATAGAATAATTTATTTTGTTAGATTTCAGTTGCCTATTTGTCGCATATCATTAATGAAGAGTAATATAAAAGAAACTTGGTTGAGTAATATCGAAATCTGTTGTATCGCAATCGTCAACGCTTTAATTCAAATATGTATCTTCGAACGATCATCAAACCTAGAACTCGTGTTTACAGCTGACACCAGAGTGTTCGCCTCCAGGGATGGGGTCAAGTTCAATATGTACTCTCGAATCCGAGTCATTTCCAATATAAGTTCCACTTGATGGAATTCGAACTCGCAAAAGGTGAAATTTCATTTAAAGACAACTTACACTCAAATTCCTGGTTATTCTTTTTGAAACACCTTGTATTTGTATGTCATCTCTATTCGTCACCGTAGAGAAACGAAAGTACATATTCCGTCGAGCAGTTTTATCTGATGTTGCTTAGGAAATTGTAAGAAAGCGGGCTTCGTAGCGTAAAAGGACAGTACTACAAGTTTTGCCGGCCAATTGAGCCGACATAAAAGCTCAGAGGAATTGCAGCTGCGGGTCAACGAATCGTCCACTCGCACGAACACAAAGGAACTGGCAAAGCACATGGCAGATTCTCTCTCTGAACCCCGTCCCTTTCTTCTTCTTCTTCTCTTATTCTTTCTCTTGTATAGCCTTCTTCATGGCACTGTCTCGTTGTGTTTTCGTCGTACAGTGTCGCTAGCATTGTTCCCTGTTTTTCGCGAAATCAATTTTTCCTTGCTCGCGACAGCCACGACGAGACTTCGACTTCAACGTCTCGTCCCGTTTACGATCGATTGCGTGCAATCGAACGGCCTCGTAAACAGTATTACCTAGCGCGACGGATGCTTCAATTTGACGGAATGGTTTAACAACTAGATCGGTGTTGTTTTATTGGTTACGTTGTTGTTTCCCCCTTTTTTTTCATTACTTTCTCGGTTCGATGAAACCATTCTTTTCTCATCTTTTTTTTTTGTACGTCGAGTCTATGGTAGAACGAGATAATCGTTGGGGGATGAAACGGAGTCAATTTCAGTTTAACGAAGAAATATGTGTAAGAGGATTTGGGTAACTGATCGTCGAAAGGTATTGCATTTGTTATGGTCACAATTAGTTTCAATTGCTTAGATATATTTGCATCTTTTTGCACAAAGTTTTGTAAACGACTATTGTGGTTATTAATCCTTCAGTGATTGAGTCGATCGTTACAGAGACTAAGCTTGCAAGATTTTTGATAAAAATTTATTAAACGACATATGTCGTGAATTCTTCATGCTTACATTTTTATCAGACAATTTGCGAATTAACAGAAATGTCAACTGTCGCATTTAGTACAATTTCGTGGCTCCGTGTCACATGCAAATACGGTATTTTCGGCTCTGATGTATGCGAACGCCTCAAATTATTTTGTCAAATAACATGCACGTTTTATGAGAAGATAATATTATTAAAACTTGTAAATTAGGAGCTACAACTATGGCAATTAAAACGTACGTGTACTGCATCTCATAATATTTGTTGCAATTTGTCTATGAACAATAATTTATAAAAGAGAATTCGTATAGTCAATTATTGTTGCCTTAACGAGTGACAAATTGATCAAGAATCAAGGAAACTTTCGTCAGCTCTCCATTTTGAATAGTTTCCTTGATATGTTCACTAACAGGAAGATTAACATTCCTTCGAACAGTTTGTGTGGCCATTTTTTAGAGACCATGCATACCTACCACTCAAGGTGATGTAAGCAAAACATAAACCCAAGTGTCAGATAGAGTTAACCCATTTGAACTTGGTATTTTGTTACAAGATAATCCCCAGAAGTACCAGAAATTTTTTTATTATTTACACAGAGTGTTCCATGGAACTGGAATAAATGGTCGAAATATATTTCGTTATATTTCATTATAAAATGGTAGAAATATTAGAAATAAATTTTCAACCAAAGTACCATAATATTTATTTGTAGAGAATTAAAAAACGCTTCCATTGATGTATAACAAAGTACAAAATTCCAATTTTAAAAATTTTTCAACGTGAAATTTTAGGACGCATACGGTGTGTCATTAATTATTTAGACTAATGCGCATAAGGTCTCAAGGTAGTGCAATGTCGATGCATTCGTAGCTGCACAAATAATCCTGAGGCCCTGAGGAAGCATGAATGATCCCCTTGTAAGGTATTGCTTGTATAGGATTACAAAAGCTCATGTTACGCGTTGCGCAAAAGTAGTTAGCCGAGATTCGTGCGACGATCGCGGTCGACGACCATCCTCCAATCCAGCATTATTCTGAAGAATATGATTTTTTATTTATTCTTTTTTTTTTACAAGCAATCCGTGTTATTATAGGGGAACAATAGACGAAAATCAGTTCCAAAGGAGAATTCATAAATAAAGGAACACACGTTGCAGCTCCGTTGTATCGTTAAGCGTTAAGATTATTGCAAAACCTTTGACGCGTTCTGCTTCCGACCTACATTTCTTTTCATTCTTCGTGTTTATACAGACTGCATTTTTTACACCTTCTGGAAAGTTTGCTGTGAAGTTACGTGGCTTTGGAGATATTCGGGATACGAAGTTCTATCCTTTTCGGTAGACTTCGCGTTTATGCAAAGCTGCCCTACAAACGAGAAATTGTGTAAGGAGTTAAGAAATGAAAAGCTTTTTCTTATGGATAGTAATAGAAGCTCTAATTATCTTTATTATGATTCAAGATAAAATTCCGTACATTTTGTTAGATTCGTTTGTAAATATTTGAATTTTTAATATTTAAAAATATGATAATTATTTAATTTAATAGAGATTGTGTTATTAAAATTGATTTTTGTTCGAAGTCTCATGACGTTTCGTACGTTCACTAAAAAAGCTCAGACGGGACTTGTTTGCACTTTAATTAGACAAGCTGTTCCTAAATCCTACATTGCAATTAGTTATATTACGTTCATTTTACTTCTCCAGTTTTTTTGTGTTTTGACGTACTGTTTTCATTATATAATATGACTATTGATCATGCAAACATGCTCGCAGCTCTGCTACTAATACTACACACAAAGAAAATTGATGTACATATTAGGTAACCCTCGGGCAGCGGATCATGAAGAGAGCCACAATTTTAATGTAATTTTGTATTTCATATTATTTTCATATCCTAAATTTTACACTGTTTCTTTAATAATTATACATTCATTTTTGGGTTATTATCTTTGTACATATTTTGTAAATTTGAGTCACAATTGATCCAGGCTCTGCTGTTGGAGGGTCGAATGTTAAATCCAAAATACCAAGTTCTAAATAATAAATTCCACCAGTATAATACCTATTAAGTACAAAATATTAAATGTTGAGCACTGCAAGACACTTCCCAGAAATTAATTAGATACAAGAAACAGGTACAGAAAATGAATGAATACCTGAATAAAGTCAGAATTGAATTATTATTGCTGGGTCAAAGTTGATTCGCAGAAGAGGAGGTCATAGCTCAGTACAAAGCTTCAATTGCTTTGTGCCTACGTACAAAACGTAGGCGAAGGTTATTAAAATTCACGACATACAGCTGAATGAAGTGAGGTAAAATGAAATTTAAAAATTATCTTTCATCTTCGGAAAAATTCAATAATAAATGAATTTTTCATTTACCAAAATGCATGGAAATTTAAAGATAATCCAACGTGAGATTAAACGGGATTTTAATGCTTCGTTTTCTACCATTTTTCGATCCGAATTTCTTCGTCATATCGAACTTCCACCAACGCTGAACGAAATCGTATTATCACCTGGAGATAAGCTTTAATCGACGGTGATACCCGCAAACCGCGACGCCGGTACCAAGATAAAATAAAGCCTGTTACACAACGAGCGATCATCTGCTCGTTGCAGCCTGGTGTAACAACAAAAACGTTTGCGTTTCCAGCTCATGGTTCATACGTCGTTGGTGGATCATACGTGACAAGGATGTTATTATGGAGCATTCGTTGCATGAAAATGTCCTTGCTTCGTCGGCGCGGTTTTTGCGGTCCATGAAAGGTAAAAAACGTAACTCGCAACTTTGGTAGCCAGAGTATTTGCGAATGTTTTGTTCGAAAATTTTCAACGGGAAAACGCCGGCAATTTACACGATCGTTCCTGAAGCTTTACATGAAATAATTCAACCTTTAAATTGGAAAGCTATGGAAATCGTGCGAACGCGACAATAACCTTATTCGTATTATTTTTCGATTAGTTCTTTTAGAGAATATATACTAAAAATAACACTTTGCTCAAATAATTAACGATAAATTTTGTAATGCATCTTTATTGCACTTATTGCTTCAAAGATTCGTTTGAAAATATTAAGAAAAATTCATTTTTCATATTCTCATATTAAGCTCTAGATTTATCACTATTCTTATCCTTAATTAATTTTTCATAATTACTCAATGAACAAATATTAGATGTACAAATTAATTCGGTGGTTTTTCATTTTCTAATTGATGATTTATTTTTGACCAGTTATAATAACTCCAATTTAAAATTTAAAATTTTAATCCAATTTAAAATGAATTAATAACAAAACATAACAACATATGATCGTACTTTTCTTACTATTTATAAACTTGAGCTAACAAACTTTTTGAGGTCAACAGTTATTGACTGACAATGAGAACTAAGTGCATAGAGCTTGATACAGGATTTAAATTCTTCTTATTTTACTAGAAAGCCAATTAATAAGCCTTTGACCATTCGTTCAATCATAATTCCATCAAAATAATAAAATCTAGATGTGGTGGATACTCTTTGAAAAATTTCATTTCTAGTCTTTTGAACGACACATACCTCTATTATACGCAATCATACTTTCCATAAATCGTTTCTAATTTTCCTTAACGACCACGAAGAATGCGGGTAAAAAGATTCGTCGCCAGAAGCGCGCCAGCATAAATGGCAACACCATGCGTCATCCAACAACGATTCCATTCCTAGATCTAAGACCTTTTCTAGACCCTTTATCCGGTTCCACAATGAAAGGGAACGGACTAGGGGAGAGGGGATACGATTTACCTGAAGAGCAAGCCAGGTGCGTTCGTTCAACCCGCGAGCGTCGTGCAGTTTACCTGCGGAAGCGTTTGCTAGCGCATCATCGCACGGAACGTTCGTGCTTCGCTCTGTTTCCTCGTGGGTGTTCCATTCCATGCGAGAACTCGACCAAAATTCACGCTTCCAGGCAACACCGTCTCGCGTTACCAAGCCTCGATGATCCGATATCCCTGCCAGGTAGACAAAAATCGATTATCAACAGCATACACCGCGTTCGTGGGTCATTCTTACTGGTATCATTTATATATCTTATGATTCTTCTATTTCTTTGTTAGATACAATGTTCCATTTTTATTAGATCCACAATTAAATTCGTCACTTTTCTTTATTTCTTAGAATTGAATTAACGAGCACCATTCGAGTCGATAACCTTTTGCTATATTTGCGATAACTTTTGACTTTCTGTGACAGAATCTGATTCATTTTTAATAGAATTTAGTTAGAATTCGAGCAAAATTTAATCGTTGATCTTTCAGATATGAGTTTGATGCTATAAAATTTTCTAACTTTATTAGAATAGAATTTTGCACCTATTAATATTCTGACTGAAAATTACATTTCTGTGATTAGAAATGATAGTTCATAACGTTTGCGAATTAATCCTAATATGAATAGGTGTTATCAGTAATGTCATTGAATTCGTCATTATCTTGCGTCAGTGATATTTACTTTGACTCATCGTAAGCGCTTTGTGCGATAATATTACAGTACTCCTGGTAGTGTACAGGAATTACAATGTCCCATTTGAATGATTCATTCCGTACCCCTCGGACGGCGGACCATGGAGAGTGCCCTAATTTCACTTTAATCTTGTATTTCATATTATTTTCATTTTCTAAATTTTACACTGTATCTAAAAATTATTCTTCCAATATATGAAACTCTTTCTTTCAAAAATTGTACATTTAACTTTCGATTAATATCCTTGATCGCGATTGACCCAGGCTCCGTTGTTTGAGGGATATACAAGCCATCGAAGAATGATTGTTGTACAAAACCGAATGGAAAGTATGGAATAACATTTTTTGAGAAAATCGAAAACAAAGATTGGCCGGATATGTAGAGGGAGCGATGATATTCGCAATTGCCGCCCCCACGGTTGTATCAGATGGGTCGAAATGACACCCGGCATCCGCCAGAACCGCGAGGTCATCGATTGTGGTCAAAGTGTGTCGTGCTTCGAATATTTTCACGGAAATCGGGTTGACGCGTGAAAGTACGAACGTTGTTTTCCATCGAATACGATACCGCGAAAGCGTGAGTGCTCGTTTTCAACGCGCGACACCGACCAATATTTCAGATGAAACTTTAATCACGTGTTCGACGAGACACCCGCGACAAGATAACGTTAGCTCTTCCCTTTTCTTTTTTTATAAAACACGTGTGAGTCCCTTTTGAAATCGACGAAACGTCGAGCATTGAAATTCCCCGCGAAAAACCACGTTACTCTGAACCGGTCGTCCATTTGGGAATTTCATTTTCGATAAAGTCCCTTTTCTTTTTTAAATACTGAGAAACACGGTTGTTTCATACCTGTGAAAAATCACCAGGTAAAATTTCGTGACATACATTTGATTGATACGAGAATCTTTATGCATTCGTGACATGCGATATTGAAGCGGGTACAGTTTCTTCGTGAAAGAAAAATATTTTGTCAAGAAACATGTTCGCGTTACTTTTTGATTCGATGCGCTATTGTTTCGATAAATTCGATGGAGTATCGGAGGACCAGGGAATATGTATATTAAATTCATGGGCATTGAATGGTCGTCTCCCGATGGTCAGACACGGATTCATACAAAAATCAAATTAAATCTTGGATATGTTCGAATCTATCTATGGAAATCGGCCAATCGCATCTAGCTCTATAGGTACGTCGAGAATTCCGAGAAATTTAATCAATAAGTTGAATTTTTCATTCGTACACGCTTTTCCATCCTACATTTTATTCATATTCGAATAAAATCATTTGATTATATAAGACATTTTACATAAAGAAACATCATACGTTGAGAATTTTTCCTTTTTATTAATAGAAAATTAGAAGTTGAATTTTCAGAAAATGTAAATGAAGAATTAAATTTTTTATCGTAGATCACTCTGTTTCTGAACGTAAATAGTTTTAAAAAGTTTCTCGTACTTCTCCACGTTTTTTTCCCATTCATGACACTCTTTCCCTGCTTCAAATTATAGGAAAAAATTATTCTTTACGCTTTTTACCTATACCTTGTTTATACTACACTTAAACTTGTGCTATTTATTACTCTTTTTCCTATGATCAATATTTTCATAACTCTTTCGCTACAGTTTTTCTTCGTTCAAATGATACAAAATTATTTCTTCCCCCAATATGATATACAATTTATATTTAAAAAAATTTGTCATCATTTTCCACATGTTCCAGTAGCCTTTCAATAACTTTCTTCATCCAAACTTTGAAAGGAAATTACTTTGTTTATCGAAAAATAATTGTTAAAAGCAAACAAGCTTTTTTTATCAAGGAAAAGAAAGAAATAGAGAACAGTAAGACAAACAAACTTCCTTCGTTTACATCTATCGATCCGAGCAAATACAAAGGTCTAGAGATATTTGCAAACAGCTTTGTCATACTCGTAGAACAAGTTGAACCGATTAGAACGACGTGGAACGTAAGTAGTGTAAACGTAGACGGTCTACGTTTCTGGAGGTATTAAACGCTAGGTAAATCACTGGTTCGTTGTTACAAAGGACAAGTGTTTCGAAGAAAATCGGTCGACATCGACGTCCAACTCACTCCACCTTTCAATTACGCGAACTTGTTTACCCCGCTGCCGGGGTTGGAGGATGGTAAACAAAATCATACGTTTCTTTTTTTTTTTTCTTCTTCTTCTTTTCGTTCCCTTTTTTAGCGACGTTGCTCGCAGCGAATCGCTTTTTCCCCCTCTTGTCGTTAATTAGCAGTTTAATTAAATGAAGTTTGCGTTCTTGCAGTCACTCGCGAGTAGATCGTGAATTTCGATTGCCAGTTTTCGTCGGCAAATCCGTTGGCAAGTTGAAGGAATACACGCGCGGCTGGTTGAGTTAATACGAGCACCGTTTATTAGGCTTCCACGCGAAGGATTTAGCAAATTCATAACAGCATTGAGATTATTATTATTTGCTTAAGTGTTAGGTGAATGATCACAGGCTACAGAAATGGGCGGTTTTTGTTACGAATCGGTTTATGTTGAAATCTGTTGCGTTTTAAAGAGAAAATTATATTTTCTCTTTCTTTATTCAATTTGTAATTTGTCAGTTACAAAATATATAAAATACAGTGCTTTCTAATTCATTAGCAATCTATGAAAGATAATATATTATATAATATTTAGTAATTAAAAGTTATGTTATTTCTTTTTTTCTAAATTACTTTTGATATTCATATTGAAAATTAATATTTCTGAATTTCTAATTTCATTGTATGCCATTTTTCCCAGGGAAGCCTACTATGCTCGACACTGTACAAAGCGTAGGAGTATGATCTTTCAATGTAATTATTCATAATGAAGCAAATGGAAGGTGAAATCGATTTAAATGAATAAGCGAGCTATATGAATAGGATATATCAATCACGTTGCTCTTAATGAACTCGGTCGGTTCTTTAACAGCTATTTCGCTTTACGCTCTTCGATTCTTCGACTGCTATTTTATTTTGACTTTGAACTTTTTGATTAAATTTTAATCCATTATAAATAAAATCGAAGCAAAAGTAACTGAAGTTTCATTAAACTTTACTGCGACCCTAAAACTTCTATTAAATCCCATTAAACTCTTCGATTCTCTGATTAAACTTTTAATTCTTCGACCCTCGGTGAATTTCATTATTTGACTTCATTAAATTCAGAGAAAAAAGCTTCTTTTCAATTCTGTTTGAAGACAATTTTTGTATCTTTCGAAATTCCATTCAGTTTAAACCTTCCGATTCCATCGAAATAACTAAGCTTTTGCTTTGATTTCACTCAGCTCTTAGAACACGCGCTTACATCTTGTCTGCTTTCAGGCCAAAAAGGATTTTCCTCCATATGCATTCCTAGCATTCATTCAGACGCACACTCCTCTCGAAACAGACCCTCGCATTTCAAGCAGCCACTCAATCTCTTTCCTACTATCTCAACCACTTGCATCTAATTCACGAGGAATTCATTCACGTTCAACGTTGAAGAAGTTTATTCACCCATGCACTTTAAACCACCTTCTGTTTTAACAAAGGTACTACTCTAAAGGATCAACACGTGCTATAATTCTAACAAAAGAAGAAAATAGGAAAATTCTCCATCTTCCTTTTTCTATAAGTGTGCATAATGATTCTTCATCCTTATTCAGACTAAGCGGGCACTGCTACTTTGGCGATTATTTCTTTGAAGTATCATTTTCCCAAATTGATGAGTGCAAAAAAATTTATTTTGCCACGTTGAACAATTTGATGAGATAATGGCGAATTACGTAAATTTTCAAATAATTATATTAACACAAATTAAAGCATGCTTAGTTTAATGATTTCTGGCCCCTGTAATTTGAAGAAGAATTAAATTAAACATGCCATTACTTGTCAATTTGGGAAAATGGTACTTAAAAGAAATAATGACTCTAAGAAATCATTTTAATTAGAAATTCGAAGAAGACCTTAGAATATTTGAAATGTCTCATTTCCAGAGCCAACGCAATATCATTAATTTCTGTCTAATGACAAATTCTGTCTAATGATCATTTCTTTCATCTTCTACTATTTGAGAAGTACAGTTTGACCCAGTTATTTGGGACAATGTACCGGACGTGTTAAAAAATCACAATGCCATTGAGATACCGTATCGTCGAGCACACTTGCCAATCGTAGAATCATCTCAAAGGTCGGTATTCGAAAAATATCCTATGCCACTATAGGATTGAATACATGTGTCCTCGCAAGATATCCGGAATTATTGCAGCGATAAGTGTGACCCGAGCTCGTTAGTAAGAAAGCGAGGTCGTATCGTAAGGTTGCCGGAAGTCGCGGGTATTCGACAATGGTGTCACGGCGAAGACTCTTGTTAACGCGAATGTGGTGGCAATCGATGAGTCACGATGCTGGTTAATTCCTCTCGCGTACGATGCAACGAGTTCACGGCAATTCCTTCTCGATTTCGACATTCGTCCTCGCCATTGTCTCCGTTTCCACCATTGTTGCAACACGGACTTTCCGCTGGATATTTACTGGACACGACTTTAAATAACCAGACACAAGTACCATGCGATCTAATCCTTTCGTGGTTCGAATTTATTTTTATTAAAAATTTATCATTTATCTATTGGGTATTAATAGTTTTCCTTTTTTTATTTCAATTTTATCAAGCTTCTTTAGGAAAAATGGTGATATAGAGAAAGTAGGAATTCTCAAAATCCTAATTTTGATGACTTATTATTTAATTTTATAATTTAAACTTTCAATTTGCTATTCCAGCTAAATAATATAATAACAGTGGTATTCATAACTTTTATTTTGCTTTAATTTTTCAATTATACCATTGAATAATCTCTAATTATAAATCCAGTTTAAAACATGTGGCATTTAAATCTGATCGCATTAGAATTTCGTTGTTGGTAATAATGAAACTGGTAACCGACTAAAATGGTACTCGGCTGCTGAATTAATACAGAGGGAAAGTTTGTGAAACGTAAGTAGCTCTTCAAAAATTGAGCCCCTTCATTCGAGTAAGTGATTTCCCCAACAGTTTGGAGCACTTTACAAATTAAATACCCGACTGCACACTTGGTACTTGACAGGTATTTAAAAAGAACTTTAATTGTTACTTTACTGTAAGGTGTCTTGAGTGAAAACAGAATGATTCAAAATTATTCTATGCCACTGTTATTTTCAAATTTTGTACAAAGAATGCAGACTGGTAAAACGTATAAAATTTTCACATAATATGAATTGTGAATCAAAGAATGATTAAAAATCGATTAGATTATAACTACACGTAACGTTCGATTGACAAGATTCGCTTAATTAGCTGATTCCTAGTAATGTTTGTCCTGTTATCGAACATTTATCGTTCGGGGATATCGTTTAATAACCACGGCTTTTACGAACAGTCACGCTCGCTTAGAGATTTTAACCGATTGAAACAACGTATAAAACAACGGGGTGGAAAGAAGAATGATGACGAGAACCTGAAATGAACAGAACTCACGAGTGTTTGTTAATTAAAAGGAAAATGGTCCTGTGTGAAAGGTACTCGAAACTTGTCAACGTACCGCTTTATTCAAGAGATAACAGGCTCGATCGCATCGTGCAGGGAATAATGTCGAAAACAAATTCAGCTATGAAACTTTGTAAAAGCATTTTCATGCTTAACTTTATTCTACTCCTCGAACCTTGCTATTTTTTCGTTCATCCTTCTTACATGATTCCTCTTAATTTCAAACTTCAGCGCCTTAACACATTTGCCTAGTTAAGTGCAATTACCTTAAATCAACTTCAATTAATCTTCTATTTTCCTATAAAATCAGAATAATTTTTAATTATTAAATACAACGCTTTATGACATAAATGTTAAACTGTACACCGAATATTGTGTACATTTTGAATTTATTTGTTTCCAAAATTAGTTTTCACCAAATTGGTATTTGAAATGTTCCAAGTGTTAATATTATATCGAAGTTACATCCCCCATTTATGAAGCTTAATTTAATCGGAAACAACTCAACAGAGTACTGTTTGTTTACACTCGGAGAGAATACTCATTAATACTGTTAATTTCATACCAATGGTTTATTCGGTTTTTTACTCTGGCATGGTGGTAATCGTATCATGAAATTTTAACGAGTCGGAAGCGACCAAGAAATGTTTACTTTTATACCCGCCAAAGTATTGTGTCGAACGAGGGTATGCAAAACGTGAATATCAAGTCCGATAACAGGGTTATAAATTAAACGAACGATTTTATCGGAACAGCTTAACAATGATTTATGGTAGCAGGCTTAAATGCATTTTATTAATTTCGATTAACGCCGTTTCAGAACGATAGTAATTAGTCTGACACTTTTGAAACGAGAAAAGTATATCGTACCCTTCTTTTTTTTAAATGTAATAATCAAACAGATAGATCGATCATTTCTATAAATATTCAAAAGTTTCTGGTCACAGGTTTTCACGGTGTCAATAACAACGCGTAGAATTCATAATATACCATGAATTTTTATACAAAATTGATAGATTTCGATCAATGTAATCTGAAGTCTTATCCCGATTCGGTGTACATTCATACGCTTATATTAATATTAAATTATTGCTTTCAATAATTATTTTGAAATCAAGATAAATTTGGTTTGTCGATGAATACGATGCTTGGTAATTAAACAGATACAAATATTTCTAGTAAACCGAATTGTCCTGTAATTCTGTCATGAAATCTCAGATTTGAAGAAAATCAAGAAATCCAATAAACATTTGATAATTTTAGCTCATTCAAATTATGTAAGATTATTTTAAAGGTGAAGAATGAATAATTGCAATTTTTACGTCTGAAGATGAAAATATCATTGGCCTTAAAAAAAAATTTTTAAGAAATTAAAGATCTAATGCCCCGCATATTAATTACTTAAAATTCTTTAGAAATGAAAATGAAATTAAGATAACACGATAATTTCAATGAATAATTATCATTTGCAATCTTCTTCGAATCGATTCGAACAAGTTTAATCCTTATCAATTAATAACGTTCTCCTTCAATATGCCGCCATCTAGTTCAATTAAAAGCACTTTAAAGACTACGATCTTATCATTTTTTAATGAACAAAAATAAAGTAAGGTTGCTATAAGTCTTAAATCACTGTGAATTCATTAGAAGCCGCTGATTTTCCATGAGTAATCATCGTTATCATCGATCCACTGCCAATGGCTAACTATAACAATAGCTATAACTGATCTGTTTCGTGTTACCTGATCACTCGATAACGTTGTAGTGACAAACACGTGACCTCGATTATTAATATCGGCTATTTGTTAACGACGTTAGAGCGATCGAAAGTCACTTTGCAACGAAGATAACGATGATATGAGATTATCTCGATGTTGTGATTATATAATCACTGGGAGGATTTATCAGAAGCATTTGAGATTACAGAGAAATTAAATGTTCTTCTAGTAATCACAAAAATTTTATTGAAAAATATTTAAGAATAACGTAGTTCTATCAATTGCTATTAAACTTTAGCTGGCACAGTAGAAATAGTTGAGATTTTTATTCTCACGAGAAAATTGAAAAATGGTCATGGAACATAATTAAGGAGAAAAATTATAGATAATAGTAGATGTGAAGAATGGTATCGATAGCGGTTTATCCTCGCAACAATTTATTCTCTACTCATTCAGACAATTGGTAGTACTTAGCGCGGTGAGATGGATTACAGCGTGAAACTTTTAAAGTCCATAGATACTTGAAATCCTCGAAGAATTGTTTCGCAAGTTCCACAACTTTCATAGCATCATTTGCAATCCGTTGGTAATGACTTGAAAAAGTTAACTGATCCAAATCTCGGGTGTTAAATAGTTTTGTGAAATGCGACAAATTTCCACCGAGAAAGAAGAACTTCATATCTCAAAGCACAGTTGTATTCATTTTTCACAAACTTTTATTCTCGGATTTTATCTCATGTGCCGTGTCTTAAATAATTATATCGATCCAATGTTGTTATATAAGCAAACTCAGCTAACTTAATCATGAATACTACTGAAATTACACTTGCTGTCTCGAGTAACAAATTGAAATACTAAATTTTTACTATTTTGAATTATTCATTCGTCGCTGAATATGCCAATATGTTAAATTTAAACTGCCGCAGTAAAAATTTACGTATATGGTATAGCAAGCTGTAATTGTAATTATTTAAAATATGGTTATTTAATATTACTAATTATTAATAATACAAGGTTGATTTTCAATTTAATACTTTACATTATTCGTATGATATTAATATTATTCAAAGATTATCTACCCTTCCCTTTTATTAATTAATTATAATTTATATTTCCACTTGCTATTTCACTAAATAAATACAAGAACTTTTTCACAATATTATTTTTTCTCTTCGAGTTATTCAATTATATTACATTTATAACACTGGTTGCTGGCGAACCACATAACATTCAACTCGTTAATAGTAAGTATAGAAATCGCTGCACTAAACGTCTCGATCAAGAATAGGGAATAACGATAGTCGTCGAAACGTGGCACGAAGCGTACAGTCGCAGCAATTTGCAAATAATGCGAAATTTACCGACCAGCAACTGTGTCATTTGCCCGTGGAATATTTGATCGTCCGATTGAACGATTTCCCCCGACCAACGGTCGGATAAAATATTCTACCGGGAGAAAGGACAATTACACGTGCGTCGTGCAGTCTTGATTGATGCGCGAACGGGTTCATTGAAAACTTGGCCCAACGATTCGTATACGGCTTATCGATTTTTCACTTTATTTTCTTTCCTTTTTTTCATTCCATTTTTCAGGACAAGATTTTTTGAAACCCTTAGTTTAATATGTATGCAGATCATATTTCGAGGTATAATTTATTTTTGTATCACAAAAAGTATAACGTTGATTTCATTTTCTTTTATACCAAATCGTGAAATATATTTGTTGTCGAAAACAGAGGTAGATTTGAAATCGGTTGATAATATAAACTCGTAGTTTACGCTTGAAAGCTGTCGAATTCACGAAAATTGCTTATCCTCCAGTTTGAAAATAGAATATCCAACCCCCTCAACTTAGCATTCTTTTCCATTTTTACCTCACCCTTCCATTACCGGAGGATCAGTGTAGACTTTCCTTGAAATCTTCAACAAGTTTAACTCCTCCGTTCAAACGTATACTTTCCTCCCCTCGAAGACAATGTTTCAACAAACTGCACCGAACTTCCCGGCTTTCCTTCGAATCGCCGTAAAAAGTCAACGTTGAGTCACCTTTCGCTCAGAAAACCTCTTCGAAACTGCCGAACTTATTCTAGCCATGATAAAACTACCAGGTTTATTACCGGAAAAAATAATGATACACAAAAGTGAATATACAATTATAATTCAAGAAAAACTGCTCGAAGTTCCTTGTATTTTATTACTGTAATTTGATTGTTAAAAATTTGTAACAAATGTACTTTTGGCTCATGTTTGGCAAAGCAAAAATTGGGAATTTAGAGCCCAGGTACCTAGAGGGAAGCTGATACTAGGAACGAATTGACAGAGAATTAAATTTCTAAGTCTTAATTCTATCTATATAATGGTACCAAAAATAAGAAATCTAAATTCTACTCAAGATAGAGAGAACAAGGCCTAAGTACCGTGCGTCGCCGACCTTCCGGACGAGATCTTGATATCTATAAAGGTGCAAGAAAACAGTAGACTAAGTTGGGAGTCTGAAGTTCCCTAAATTCTAGTTTTCTCAAACATACTAGAATAAGAGAAGTCAACTATTATTAGCTTCGTAGGTAATTAAAAAATAGAAGGTGACAAATTTTTAATATTCCAAGATCTGTCTTACCTCTTAAGTTTAACACTGGTTGTAAATAAAATATGTCTCATATGTTAAAGAACAATTAGGTAGTTTGGAGTGACAAGAACGAAGATTGTCATTAAAAATACTCCGTCGGTTCTGTCGCTAAAAACAGTGACCCGTCAACCCTCACGCTGGAATCTTACGTACCACTCGTTTCAACGTGGCGTGCAAGCTTATTCGATTAATCGATCGAAACTGACGTGACTCGCGTCGAAAGAGAGAGAGGATGTCTCGCAAAATATTAATGACGACGCTCGGTTAGCATAGAAAAAAAAGTATTATATTTTTCGCGACAGACCCCGATCGTTAGAACGCTTTCTATACGACGATCCACAATCTCGTTCGCAATTAGTGGGTCTATTGAAGGAATCGAAGAATTGACTTGTTTCTTCTTTTCCTTTCTCGCCTACGATTTCGTCGTTGTTTCAGACCGTCAGATACTCGGAACGATTTTTTGAAACTGCTTCATGTTAGGAAAAATTTGTTATCGTTCGCTTATCTATCGATAGTGGCCGATTGAAAGTGTAGTTCGAAAGTGGTTGCAATAATTCGAGTCGTATGGAAGATTGAGTGATTGCTAATTTTTGTTGGATTAAAGTTTCGTTGCAATTTTGAAACTCGTCAAAGATTTAGACCTTCCCTTTTGAATTTTGCATAATTATAGAAATAGTTAAAATATTTTTATCAAAACATACATATGTTCATTTTTCTTTAGATAGACACTGATTATGTATGATAATCTTTAATTCGTTTATTTAATTTTTTAATTTTTCTTTCAATTAGAAGGTAAATATACGTTGAACGCCGGTTGTTCTCGTGTTAAGTACAATTATCACAATGGCAAACTGGGTGTGCCAATAACTTTATTGATCCGTTATATGACGTTCAGTTCATTATGAATAAATGAACTCAATTTCCTTGACGTTTTATCATACCTACGGAGAAAAACAATAAACGCAATTAACAGTTTAAATATTGAAATCACACCTAGGTGTTTCTATATCTCGGTAAATATAATTCATTGAATTCATTTCGTGAAATAGAAAACCGTCCCGCGGGGGTAGCTTAAAACCTTCATTTCCGGTGTTATCAACGGCGGAAATCGATGTGCTCATTTTTCCGTTCTCCTTATCTCCGTCGTATCTCTTTCAATAACGCGAGTTTTCACTCGTTATCTCTCATTTTTCACTCGTACGAGCGCGGAAAGCTTCGCGAAACATTTTCGCGCCGCGTAACCGTAAACGTCCCGTGTTTTTCACTCGCTTTAAAGAACTTCCGTTTTAATTTATTCCCGGAAGCCGGCGCATCCGTGACAGAGGCCACTCCTGGACACGGCCAGGATCCTAAGGAGGTCGCCCATTTCCAAGGATTCAATTCTTCCTCGAAAATGGGCTGCTGTGGTTGCTCGGACGAACCATCGTCCAAGGTGGAACCAACAGTAAGTATGATTTTTAAATTTAATAAAACAATCAAATTATTATTGCTTTTATTAAAATTATTATTACCTTTGCAACGATTCGAACAATATTTTATTAAATTAATAATTCTATAACATGATGTAGACAGTAAATTGTTGATTACCAGCTTGGTATCTAATAAATAATTTTTTATAATTCCAAGATTCTGCTAAGTAATTTCCGCGGAAGTATTTTAATATAAAACTTCCGGCTTGGGCGGTATCGTTAGGAAGAAACTGGGGTATTTTGCGGCTCGTTTGGGCCACTGATTTTCGTCGAAAAATTCGAGAAAAGTTGTTTGAAAGAAGTTAAAGACCAGACTGGGTGGTTTATTAAAAGAATTTTTTTTCAGAATCAAGTTTTGCCATCTTGTGTACGTAAAAGGATTGATTAGCGGTGCTTTTTTATGGGTTGATTAAACTATTTCTAACACAATATGGCGGCAGAAATGGCGATGAAATGAATTTTGTCGTGACAAAATACTGCCAGGTAAAATTAGTTGGGACGTTTTGAAGAGAATCGAGTTTAAAAATTTGTGAGATTTTCTTGATAAACGTGGCTGTCTGGTTTTCGCGTAGAATTGCAGAGAAAGGAAAGTATATTGCAGCAGACGAACGGTTCCATTTTGTCGCTGTTTCTATTCTGTTTTGCCGTCAGAATGCAATTTTAAACATGCAATAAAATTTGATCGATAGTGTTGCCAAAACTTTGAGCAACGCGTTCATGTAATATGTAGAACTTTAAAGGTAGTCATGATTGACAATTCTTTGATTTTTACAAATTTCAATAAATTTTGAGAAGAATTTTAATTTCTTTTATTAAAATGGCAAATTTAGAATTATACAATTACGTCTTATAATTAATATTTTATTTATCAGGGTAATCGCTCTTTGTAAAGGAAGTATAATTTCCTTTCTGTTTAAATTTATTACGTTTCTCAATCTCTGTAGTAATTAATTTCATTCTTGTGCCATTTTATCATATTATCGTAAAAATTGTTAATTGCTTAGAAGTGAATAGAAACGCAAGTAATAACTATCTGTAACTACCTTAAAAAAAATCTCTGAAACTTTTATCACTCTTTTTGCATTCTCGCGGATAGATTCGATATGCGCGCGATATGTAAAACAATTTCACGTTTTTAAAAAGTGATTTTTAGAGGTGAAACGCTCTTCAATATAAATATTGGATATGCATTTAAAAAAACTGTTATCCTCTACCAAAAAATTCCATCGTTCCTACATTTTGATTTCTCTGGCATTAATTTTTCGTACGAAGAACCGCGAAAAGATTACCTTTTCACTCTAACTTTAAAAATATTATTTTAAAAATATTATTTAAAGTACCGAGGTCGAATTCATTTTCTCGTTATCTAAAAAACACTGTATCTCATTAGTATAAAAGAAAGATAATTTTTCATCATTTTACAAAGCGAGAAAATTTGATTTTCTCATTGGAAAAAAGTGATTAAAAATAGTGCCTTTCAATTTGTTCTTTCGAAAAGGTCAAATAATTTAACTAATACTTCTGAATTTTTCTAATTAATTTTGTAAATTATATGGGTGCACGATTCTGTTTCTATAAACTCTGTTTTAAAGACCTTGTTTCATAAAAGTGGATAGCAGAGTAATTTTATAAGGCATTGTTTGCGATTGATCGGTGTACCAATACTTTCCGCGCCGCCAGTAGCTTTTTTTCCTATCGAATAATTAAAAACCAACAGAGAACTCATCAGAAATTCCAATCCAACAATTACCAACAACCTCTTACCAAAGAAACCACCCGAACTACTAATTGAACTCTCATTTTACGTAAAAACAAGCGTCGCAAAGTTCAGCAATCTTTCGTTCGTCCATTTCTGAAACCGCTGTTTGTTACTGCAAATCGATTTTTCCTTTTATCGCTCGTCGCTTTTATCGATCAGTGGCTGGCAGGGCCGTCGCGGAAAGTTGAAAAATAAAAATGTTTACACCGTATGATCGTAGCGAACGTGATGATGTTATCAACGGAACGAAATTGACACGCTTCTAATATGGCGGGCAGAAATTTAATTACGGTCAGACTGTAATGCAAGGTCACCGTCGAACAGTCTAATTAATTTAAGGGTGGCCGGCGCGTCCGCTCGTAGCACGGTTACAAGCTCTCTCTTCGTGTCGGCGCAGATTCGTCGAAAGCATTAGCTACGCTCGATTTCGCCGGTTGAAAATTTACTGGAATGCTGACCGCGACCGATAGATCCTCCGTTTCCGGTCGTTACACGGAAACCGTGCGTACCAGCTCGGCCAAGAAGACAACCCGACGACTAAAATCTCTTTTCTCCGGTTCCAGCTTATTTGTGACGTACTGAGAAACGGGCGGATGTTAAGCTTGAAATTGTTGCGACAAGAAATCGATTTCTTCCAGTTAATATGGCTTTAAGAGGATCCACAGACTTTTCCGTGAACGTTAGTAAAGAGGTTTGCCGATTTATTTCGACAGATTTGCTTTAAAAACATATTAATTAATCAGCAGAGATATAGTTTTAGAATCCTCGTAGTGTAGTCAAATTTATATTAGTGGTATGAAAGAAAAGAGGTTAACAATACATTTTGTTTTAGATTTGGATTAATGTTATTTAGTTTAGTTTAGAGATGAAATATTAGGTCTGGTAGTTTGGTTGCAGAGTCATAATTGTTGTTCGTTAACTCTTAAACAATAGAGCCTGGCAAGGTTAAAATAATGTGAAATACAAAAGTAAATTAAAATTGGGGATCTCTCCATGGTCCGCCGTGTGACGGTTAAGTGATTAATTTTGGATTTGATGACATAAAAGTATAGTAAAATAGCACTTACAATACATCAATTTAAAGGTAAAAGTTTAATGAAGATGATAACAAAAACCTTTCATTAAAGTTCTTGATATAAAAGCGATGGTTCTTCGTTGAAACGAGTAATGGATTAATCAATTTGCACCTCAGCATGAAAATAAAACGTTATACAACCCATAAATTGCAAATTTTCAAGGTAAAATTAATCGAAAATTCTTGTATCATTTTGAGATATAATTGCTTGCAAATTGAATATTTGCTAATTCGCGATAAACTGTAAATTATTTATTTTAACGAAAAGTCAACTAATTCGTATTAAGAATATTTATTAAAATTTTTATACAGTCAATTTTACTAAACTTTAACCTTTAAATTAATGTGCCATAAGTGCTATTTTGCGATACTTTTCTGTCATCAAATCAGGTAAGACTTTCTATGGTTTAAAATCAACCCTTTAGATACACCGGCAAAATGTGAAAGAAATTCAATTCAATTCAATTCAATTCAATTCGCAATTCAAATATTATTTAATTAAGTCAGATTAATTTCCCTCTTCACCAACAATCACCAATGAATTTTTCCATGAAAGAAGAGGCCTCAGCCGAATTCGCTATCATCAAAATTGTCCCTATTTTTCATTTCAGACACCAGAAAATGAGGGCATATCAACGAGACACTCGGAACACGTTTTCGTCACCGATCGATCCTGCACCGATATTCTGACTTTGATCCTTGTGATCGGTCTCGCCATTGGTTACGTATGTCTCTTTTTCTCTTTTCTCTTTCATTTCTCAATCGAGACAACGCGAAAATACTTTTGCTCTTTTTCTCCTCTTACTGCTGCAGGGCTTCCTAGTTAGAAACGCGGTGGAGAAAGGTGACGTTTTTCGTGTAATAAATGGCTATGATAACTGTGGAAATGTCTGTGGTCGTGTCACAAAGGGCGAAACTGATCCAGAATTTCAATGCAAGGGTAAAGACATGACGAATATGCGGTAAGTACAACTCCACCTGCTGTCTATAAAACGTGTGCGTCCTGTGGTTAGATAAAAATGTGGTGGAAGCTTCGTTGTTAGAAATAATTGAGAGAAACGTGAATTATCAGACGAAGGAAGGAAATTTTTAATGACCAAAAAACCTTCAAGTATTTTCAAAACTTTCTTGCAAATACTTCACTATTTTTTTATTTTTTTTCTCTAAATTTAAAGTTTACGGAATTGTCATATCAGATTTAAGAAGTACTCTCACGAAATTTAGCTAAAACCACTCCTTTTCTATCGGATACAATGAAAGCAACTAAATGAAAACTGCTTTTCTTCGGAGCAAGTGACCCTTAACAGTTTTCCGTTGAAAAACGTTCATGGAATCTTAGCATACAACTTTAGAAAAATTGTTGAGAATTGTTGAGAGTCGTTATTTATAGAATAGAAAGAACATAATTCAGTTTCAAAGAAGTTTCGTACAAGATATTTTCGTCGTTTCACTTTGTAATACGTGAACTGTATCTCTTGATGGTACAGAAGATATCAACATCCGTTCCGTTCACCAAAGATTCTATCACCCGAACAGATGTATCTTCCAATTAGTTCTAACAATGGAGTTTCCACGAAGTCGAGTTAGCAAATCAATAGAAACTGTCCACCGATTTTCCAGGGTATTTCATCGGAGATTCAAGTTAACGGCCACTGTTTCCACTGGTTTCAATCTCTTTCACCGCGATAAACATTAACGATAATCTCTCGGCTAACAACCTATCGGGGTACACCGTCCAATCGCGAACAACACACCCACCTCGCCCCGTACAATATCTCGCCCCTCTGACCGCGACGTCCCCGAAGGATTAATAATTCGCGGACGCATTAACATCGAGCTTCATACCCGATAACAGTGGCCGAATTCAATATTACGCGCGAACTCGTCCCGATGAATGAAACGAAGCCGCGCGAAAGATAGTCCGCTAAGGATTAATAATTTCTCGGTATGTTAACAGTACACAATCTGCCATAATCCGTACTGGTACTCGCAATAGATTAACCCTTTACCTGACCCCTACGTCAAATGTCATACACATGTGCTCCTCGTATGCTCGTGTATGGTATTTGATGCATCATGGTTGAAGAAAATGATTGTCTATTCGTACACTTTCGGTGTTAATTTTTCTTTTATATAACGGTGGATTAAAAAAGGAGGGAATGAAGAGGAAATTTTTTTTAGAAAATGTTATTAAGTTAAAAACTTAAAAAATAAAAAACTCGAAAGTATCTTCAATTATATCTTTATTAAATACAAATAAAATAAATCTATAAAATTACAAAAATTTTGCTTGCAAAAACATCATTCTTTCGATGCGAATGACTTGTAACGAACAAATGGAAAAGGTTCCCGGGAAGCACATAATTAAATAAAACGATAATGATCCTTTTGATTAATGCAGTTACGAAATGTCCACGAAATCTCATCAGATATTACTGATTGGAATTTGAAAATATTTAAACGATGCGGATGAAGCGTAGTCTAGCCAGAATGATAATTTAAAATCCAGCTAGAAATCTCGAGGGAGAGGTTGCGCCCAAAGCGCGATAAATAATGCGGCTAATTAGCGTTAACGTTGCGCATAAATTCGACTGAAGCGAGTGTTTTTCAACGAATTTTCCGATTTCCCAGCAACACTTTTCGCGGCCGCCGCTTCGTTAACACCATGCTCATTCATTATTCATTTCCCCAGGTATCTGCTGATGACCATGGATGCGAATGGGGTGAAGTCACGCAACTGCGTGGCCAACTGCTCCGATCAGTTAGTATTCCATAATGCACGAGCTTCCGGTCTCTGTCCGTTGATCGTTGGCGAAACATCGCGACAATTTG
The DNA here is from genome assembly GCF_051020975.1 of Osmia lignaria lignaria. NCBI lineage: Eukaryota > Metazoa > Arthropoda > Insecta > Hymenoptera > Megachilidae > Osmia > Osmia lignaria. Next base: position 6,840,590 of record NC_135033.1, on the reverse strand, counting down.
TCAACGAGAAACGCGACCAGACGACTGGGATTATAGTACATATGTCCAAAATCAATGGTCCCTCAAGGTCGTTCATGAACTCCTCATCACTGCTTAATTATCTGGAATTTTAATTAATGTAGTTGTAAGGTAAAATTACGTAAGATATAAATATAAAAGAGAGTAGTTATCTAATATTATATTTCTTCAACTCTTAAACGTCTCTCCAATCTTGAAGGTATTAAATACCTTAAACGGCCTTGAGTGTTCAATTAATTTTGGATAAATTTAAACCTTTGTTTCCTCATTTAATGTATACCATTTTTAAACAGACACGTATCGTTCCTGAACCGATGTGTACCCAAGGAGTATTCCGAGACAGCAACTTCACTGATCAGGAAGCTCGGGTTAGATAATTTCTACAGGGTTTGTAAACTTTTCGAAATTTCAATAAAGTTAGGCTGCTTGTTAGCGTAATGGTCTCCGCTGCTTCCAAAACTGTCTGCGCGATGATCAATCGTCGAACAATGATGTTAATGATACAAGGTGTTAATCCTTGATTGTGTGGTAGACTGATCGTCGACGTCTACCACACTGTTCTTCCAAAGCATGGTGTTTGATTGATTATATCAACTGTCTGATCGAAACTGTCACTCTATTAGCTTCAATCCAATGATGATCTTTGCGAATTGCTTGCTCTTCGCTGATTAAGTATTTCCCTTTTCTATATGACAGTTTAATCGAAAAAATATGGTACAACTTATTTATTTAATTTCTTTTTCTTTTCTTTAAGAAATTCATTTTATAGAAGGAAAGAAGTAATTTGTCTTGGGAATAGAACATGTTGCTCATAAATATAAGACGGGCTCACTTCGATCGAAATACCGGTCTTATTTCGGTTATTATAATCCCAAAAAATGGGGCACCCTGTGTATTTCATGCAAACCTATTATTGGGGTCAAGTTGAGCCAATTCCAGCGGTTGTAAATATTTCACTCGAGCAACCGAGGGTTAAAGGTATTATATTCAAGATCCTCTGAAACTATTACAGATAACTTTCATGGTTTCAATATTAATTACCTTTAACTTTAAGAAAATTTAGATTTATACAAAATATTTTGTTGATTTTGATAATTTAATGCCATGCTTTGAAAGGACACAGTAAAATATAAAAATTCGAAACTTTTGAATTATTTGCAAAGCTTTAATAGATTAAACAGAAGATCCCTTAAAAACATTTTATAATGAATTTTTCCAATCTTAAGAGGATTTATAAAATGGTGAGTATCAGATCGTCGAACTTCCCCAAAATCGAATCCATATATTTAGAACGAATTCGGCGAATATACCAAAGTGCATTCTATTTTTATAAAATATTGCACCAGAAATATTCGCGAGTCGAACATAATTCATCGTTCTGGCTGCCTGAACGAAGCAGCAAAATGTTACGGTCAAATATAACGCGGTTTTCTACTGCGAGAGGTTAATCTCATTTCTCTAAGGTCAATTTTCTTCTCCAAAATATGTTCAGAGAAATATCTCACATTTCAGGAGGCTTCAAGGGATCTGAGCGTTGCGTGGAGGGAGTTGGTCTACCTTCTCTTAATCGCTTTAGGTACGCGTTTTGTGGATACCTCTCCGGTTCACACTTTCAACAAATTCTGATCAATTTTTGACGAATATGTAATTTTCAGCCATCTCGGTGGGAATCTTAATCGCCTTTCGTTACATGGTCCAATGGGTGGTTTACATTGTGCTGATCGGCGTTATACTGGCGTGTATAGGTGGCTCGACTTTCCTTTGGTAAGTTTTATATTAAAACTAATTAATTCAATTGGTTTTTGCCTAAAATTATATTTATTTTGCGTGTCATTCATAATAAACGAACGTTTTTTTATTTGCTGATGATTCGAGTAATTTTTGTTAAATAAAATTCTACATTTTTATTACTCTGCTCAATTGAAGACATCGTGTTGCAGGCTAGCGTGGTACAACGAGAGGAAAGGAGTACAGACGCGCGAAATACCGGAAGAGGATTCAAGCGAGCAGGCTTACTTCGTCTACGCGATCATACTCTCCGTCGTTACAGTAAGGAATTAACTAGTATGAAATTCTCATCAAATAATTGAAGAGTCTTTTAACAATGCATGCGATATAAATAAAACAATGAAATGGGAATTACATAGAAAGTTCCTAGTATTAGCTAAGTACAGAAATATGAATAGATATTTCTGTGGAACTGAAATGTTAATAATATATACAGTTTCTATTTCTTCATATGATAAATAAATATTACTACTTGCTCGGTTAATATTTCATGAGAATTTCATCGTCGACAAATTGCCTTATTCGAACGATAATGTCTTCCTGTATCGTTCAATAATCGACATTCTACCGTATCCATTTGACAGTATATTTAACGAAGCAATATTGACGTTATTGATCGCATGTAATTTGCAGGTCATCACACTTCTGATCATACTGGTGATGAGAAAAAGAATCGCCTTGGTGATGCAGCTGTTCCGCGAAGCAGGAAAAGCTGTTTACGCGATGCCAGCCTTGTTACTTCAACCTATATACGTAAATATTTGATAACAAAACGATGCATGGGTACATAGAGTAAGCCAACAGTTCAGCATACCTGAAGGAAGCGCCTTATCTTTCGTTATTTTTCGAGGGATGAAAAATAGTATCTTCCAAAAACTAAATTGGGAAAGCAATACTATTCATAGCAATTGCTCTCTATATTCTAAATTTCAAAGTTACCTTTACTGCTATTTCCCAAATTTTTACTTTTTTCATTTTTTACTTTTGTTAGATAAAAAGTATAAAATTAAATTTAAATTATCGCTATCTTCAAAGTCTCCTGACTAAGAATTAAATCGTTACAATTTTGTGTTTGCAAATTATAATAGATTAAATTGTGTTTCAGACATACTTGTTAATTGGTTTCACCGTCTGTGCCTGGATCTACTGTGCGATGTGGATAGAAAGCGCGGGAAACATCTACAAGAACCGAAAGAACCATATCCATTTCAGAAAGGATACTTTATTAATGGTACGAAAATGAAGTTTTCGGTAGAAACTTTACGTGAATCTACACAATGATGAGATAATACTTTTAATTATATTACAGACGACTAGATGGTACAATTTATTTTTCTTCTTCGTCACCTGCGAGTTTCTCCTGGGTTGCCAACACATGGTGGTCGCGTTGGCTGTTGCACGTTGGTTCTTTACCAGGTGACACTTTGATCGATATCTCACTTTGAATATGAATTGCTTTCTGAACACACCATGCGAATTTCCATTTTGCGTGCAATTTATAGCTACATTGTTATTCTTGAATAATTTTCTCATCTTCGTGGGGAAAATTAAGATAATCTTAAAATTGTCTTGGATTATTTTAACTAATTATATAGCTGCGTACATTGTGCAGTGGTAAGAGAGAAAATTGTATTATTATAACGCGATTAATTAAAATTTATTATGTTTATAGGCTTTTAAGTTTTATGTCGACGCGTATTTTAAAATTGGTGCCAGCAGTGCCATCTTACAGAGAGCGGCAAAACGTACGAAATAGAAGATCGCTTTTATTTATAAAATAAGCGATTTTTGAACACTACTGGCGTATCAAAAATATTCTTTGATCATGATACAACTTATATAATATCTTCACAGTTCATTTAAGAAGTTAGAATGAATAACTTTTTATAAAATGCATTTTGCGCTCACTGTGACAGTCTTTTTGAATTATTGTGAAGAATATGAATTTAAAACAAATCTTAGTTCTATTATCTGAATGGTATTATGATTTTAGAATCTATAGGTTTTAACACTACGCAAAAATTGCTTATTTTATATAAAAAAAAATACATTTTCTATTGCATTAGTTCCTCCTCTTACTGCTAAGTGTCGCTAGTGGCACTTTCAAATGGCGCAGATTCAAAATTTAAAAACTAACAACTCTATACCCTAAAAGAAATTCATTTAATATCTTTTCTTTAAATTACAAAATCTTTAGAATTAACCAATATTAGCCTTCCCTATTTTCTTGGAAATAAATTCATATCTAATTCGGCATGGTATTTACAGAAAGCAATTCAAACGCATGGTAATTATAAATCACGTCAGTTAAATGTTTATGAACAGGGACAAAAAGCAACTTTCTCTGACTGTAACTCGTGGCTTTTGTTACCTGGTGCGCTATCACCTGGGCACCGTTGCATTTGGCGCGCTGATAATTGGCATAGTCCGACTGATAAGGGCGATAATTAACTTCGTTCAGAACCGCCTGAAGCGTTACGATAACGACCTCGTGCGAGGGATATTATGGTGTTGTCAGTGTTGCTTTTGGTGTTTCGAGTGCGCTTTGAAATTTCTCACCAGGAACGCTTACATCGAGACAGGTATTCAATTTAAAATTAAATCGTACATTCTCATCTTGAATTTAGAAACTCAAGAAACCTATGCAAAATGTATATCAATATTATTTTCCATTAATTTCATGCTAATTATTTTCAGCCATTTACGGATGCAATTTCTGCGTGGGAGGAAAGAAAGCCTTCCAGGCCTTATCGAGCAATATTTTAAGGGTAGCTGCGATTAACAGTGTCGGAGATTTCGTTCTATTTTTAGGGAAGGTCCTAGTGGTTACCTTAACAGTCGTCTCAGGAATCTATCTAATACAGGTACGTTTATTGTCTTATCAAAACACTTTCTATCCAATGTAGATCCGTTAATTATCCTGTATGTTTAGAAGAAGGAAGGTCTGCATTATCCATGGGTACCAATCGCTTTAGCAGGAGTGTTTGCCTTTTTGGTGGCACATTGTTTCATCTCCATCTATGAGGTAATTTTCCCAAATTGCCTTGCATTAGAATTCTCTCTGATAAATCTAGCATTAAACACGAGAAGAAATATAGTTATTTTTAATCACTTCCAGGCTGCAATCTTATCTTTAATCTCATTTCTTTCTGTGTTCATAAAAATGAAAGGATAATTTGTTTTTCCGTCACAGATGATCATTGACACGATATTCCTTTGTTTCTGCGAGGATTGTGAAAAGAACGATGGTATCAGCAGACCATACTTTATGAGCCGTGGATTGATGGTAATCGCTCTCGTCGATTGCTCTCTCTGTTCTTTATTTCCATCATTAAAATTCGTGTTTCCGTTCCAGGAATTCGTGGAGAATAGTAAAAAAGCTCTGCATCATTTGGATCATCAAGCAGCGCACACGTAATGGTATCATTCGTTAGAAAACCGATGCAGCGTTCGAGAGACCCGAAGGACTTTCAATACGTGCCTTTCGACTCAGTGTGGCATGAAGCACTCAGAAATGCCTGTCGTATTTTTTTTTTTTTTTGTCACTTTACAAGCTCTTCCCATAGTGATATTTTCGTGAATTATTTTGAAGAACAGAAATGGAGGTATCTCTGCTTTTTACGTTCACCACCGAAAGCGTGACACGATCGAAGGTTACAGGAAGTATTAATCTCTTTGTCACGGTGTCCTCGTACAGGGAAAGAAAGTGATTAATTACGCCACATTTCCAAAATGTCCTCTTTTACAAATCGCCCGCAAGACTTGCACACGGATATAGAATACGCTTCCTATTTGAATCGTAGCCAAGAATGAACGAGACGACCCTCGAGGTTGTAAAAGAGGTACACGATTGTAACAATTGTTTTTAAACAGATTACGTAAGAGAAAAGTGAATCAAATTTATCTTTATGAATGGTAAAAATGCTACAGTTAATACTGTTTAAGGTTTTCAGGTACAAGAGATTTACTATAAGAAAGTGTTTCGAATATTTTCCCAACATTGCAGCTAATTTCATTAAGTATCACGATACTTAATTATCATTATTAGAGGACCTCTAACGAAGACAGTTGCAAGCAGTGATAGGCGATGACTTAAATACCTTAGAATATAAGTACATATATGCAGAGATTTGTAATTTTACTTAAACCCTGATGGTATGGAAATTTTCGAAAGCCTTAAACCGTACTAATAGTTGCAAATTGAACCTTGAAAGTCTAAAAACTCTCAAGGACAAAATAGTATAATAAGAGAATTGTCTATGACGTGAATTAGTCACGTCCAATTGTTCGTATACTAATTGTTAGTTAAAAACGATAAGTACTGTGTACGCACACTCGTTAACATTCTTCTGCGAAGAAGAATGATCATAGTTATTGTTAACGTTGCCTTCAAGTTACGATTACCTCAAATCTTCGTTATCGAAGAGGTCTACAAAACGAACAAGTCGACTGAATGGTTGCAGCTTTAAATATGCGATATCCTTGCGCGAACAAATTTTTAACATTCCGATTCCTAAATGTTAGCATGTATCATTTTTCTTTTGGTCTCCAAGTCGCTCGCTTGTACATAGACTTATCGTACGAGCTGTTTATATGCATTTACTCGCGTTGATGACGTTTAACATTCAATTAGGATATCTCGTTTCCTACCGTACGGATATAATAATACTCGGATAGTTTAAAGCAGGAAAGAATCGACGCAACATTGTGAGGCTTTTGATATTTTGAAAGCGTCTTACGGACGAGTGAAACTAAGTTGCCAAGAGCCAGGCTGAACAAGTGCCAAAAAGGCTGAAGAATTGATTAAATGTTGTAACGCCACGAACAGAACTGTCCACGAGACACGTGGCGTGGATAATTCGTGGCTACCTGAGCTAATTACATCGATCATCGTGCCTACATATATTTTTCTTTCTCGCGTGAAATCAGCCCATCAATGATGATGCATCTAACGCGTCGATCGTTCGACCGATAATGATCCACAAGAACAAGTACAATGTCATTTGTAAACGGTTACAGTCTTAAGTTAAAGATAGTACTATAATTTTAATAAATGTTGAAAAGAAACAGACAGAGGACAGGATGTTTACTCTCTTTGTCAAACAACTTCAGATTTTAATAAATAATCTTTCCTCTGACTTAGGGGCGGGAAAGGCACCCGATAAAAGGAGGTGGATCTCGCTCCTCAAATCTTCACATTTACGATAACCTGGAAGGTGAATTTCCTTAATTGCTGACCCTAGCCTGCTCTCCAAATTGCAGCTAATCTGCCCGAGTTCAGAAGTGACGAAGAGACGAGCTCTAACAGATTTAAGCCTTGAAGACGTTGTCACAACTGACTTCACTGGTACGAAATTTGATATTTTCCCTATTCCAAAATCACGATTTTAACGCGTAGCAGTGCCGATACAGTTTGAATCGCCGACTCCTCAATTTGAGGCGCGGACAATAATCGCGAGCAATTTTCAGGAGGATAAAAGAATTAGTGAAAGAATTACTGAAAGTTTTAAGAATCAAATTTGAGTTATTACATCTTGTGGCACCATCCATTCAATTTGGGTCCAAATAAATTTATCCTATCATTTTAATTCTGATTCTCAAAACTTTTAGAGTAAATCAAGCGTACACGATATTAAAATTAAATAAATACAAATGAAAAGGTAAGGGAGGCGTTATAAGAGAAATTAGACAACGTCAGCAGAGACTATCTCGCCGATTCGTTCATTTTCATTTATTCGTTTCGGGCACACAGTTTATTGCATGAATAATTATGCGCACGTCACGACGACACACCTCGATCGTCGTCAGGTGCACACAAAATGGATCTTATTGTTTGTTGTTTCTCTTGTCTTGTTACATTCAGCTGGCAGTAAGTTGGGCCGACATTTATGAAATCTAAAGCGGACACTTGTCTTATATGTATATATACGTATATGTGTATGTATATACTCTTTTTCCATGTTAATTATTCTGTTTTCATTTTTAACCGTTCTCACTTGAGACCCGAGGACACGAACGTTTGACGACATCCGTTAGTACGGCATATCGGTGGAAAAAACGAGGGTATTTTTCGACTTACAAAAATTCACCATGGGGCACATTGTACTCTATACGATAGCATTGTCCAGGACAATTTTAACGGGACTAGTAAACCAGAATATCAGTTTGAAAATTTCGTAACAGCAACGATCCCTTCGTTTTCATTCTTCTTTTTTTTTTTTATAACACATGGGTGTCGCTAAGTGGATTCATTTTACAACACGAAAATATCTCTTATTTACCATAGATAATATCGGCATCCGGACACGAGTCCTCCGCATACAGGAAATTTGTCAAGAACAACTCGATATTGATGCAACAATTTGCTAGATTACTTACAATTTGCAGGCGGTACATTAAAAAATTAAAAAAAAAAAAATATGGTACTTCTAATCGCGTATAGAAAGTGTAACCTTAGAACGTTTCAAGGATAGAATGTTATTATTTTATTGGTCAAGCTTATGAATTCACCGGTGACCCTTAACCCCTTAAGGACCACCTCCATTAGTCTCGTACCAGCATCAAATTTCACCCCGTAATATTACGTTCCACGAAAATATGACGTCCCCTTTTTGTACCATTCTCGCATTATTACACGGGTCCGTTTATCCAGAACTATAGCCGAAACTGAGTAACCTTTAATAGATGAGTTTTCTTCGAAAATTTAGTGATCTCTTAAGGGGTTAATGCCCGACAATGAAGCACACCACTAACGGTATCGCGCAGCTTTTATCAGCTAAAATAGGGGATGTTCGCGTGTCATGGTTTCTGCTCTCTTCCTATAACATTTCCATCGAACGGAAATCCATTTAATGCCCGTTTTACACTTCTTTGTTTCTTTCGTTGATACACGAAACGAACAACGAACGAGACTTCGTTGAATCAGTAGAACGCGTTTCTCGTTCGTAATCGATGCGACTGAAAGGGAAGTTACAAGCGTCGCTCGAATTTACCATTCGTTTATCTTTTTGGTCTGATTTAGTGATCTCGGTGATTATTGTACAATTTGCTCAGTCTTTGTCGAGGAAGCAAACAATTCGTCCCGACGATGAACTTTTTCACTAAGGTGAAAGAAGAACGTGAGAGAGAGAGAGAGAGAAGTAAAATAGGGTCGACGATCGTCGGGCAGTGACGATTTAGAAAAGGATCGTCTCTCAACAGGTTATATATATATATATATATATATATATATGTATATATGTATATAATAAATAAATTGTATTACACTATAAACGTCTGGCTCGGTACATACAGTAACGCGTGGGTTTCGTACACCTGATACGTGTTAGGTACATACCAACGATCTTGGGCTATTTCAGGGACAAGAAACGTCAGCTTCGAGGAGGCAACCATCGAGATTTAAAGGTCGATACTTCAAGTATTATTACAAAATTCAACTATCAATCTTCGCTTCAAATTTCAATTCAAAATTTGTACAAAGAAATTTTGAAAAATCATTCCGTCTTATACTTGTACCAGAAAGTGACACGATTAAACAACGATACTTAAATTTATTCAAGATAGAAAAAATAAATTTGTGTTTCGACCTTCAACCCCTGTACCGCTCGCAGTGACGTACATACAAAAAGGGAGGGTGAAAAGCGAAAAGGTGTGCACATGCATCCCTTAGACTCAGCGTTACCTCTGCCGAATGACCCGCATTCGATCTTCGAAGCAGACAAAGTTAATCCAAGAAACTCCATCCTGATCGAGTCTTCAGCAGCTTCGTCGATCGACGAAGAAGAAAAGCGTGTTTTGTCATGGATAATTATCATTCAACGGTTCATCTCGCTTCGTGGAGACGCGTGTAACATCCGTCAGTTATGATCTCATGGTATTTTGTTCGATAAGATGAATTCAGCAACGAGTTTGCTGTTTTTTCTCGGATGAGAACGACGATGAACGAAGAGGATGGAGGAACGCGCTCAGCCGGCAAGCGCGCGACTTGCTTTCAATTTTACGCTGCGATGTACGAAAAGGGAACGAGCTTGTGACGAGAAGAAAATCGCGGAACGACGCTCGATGGAATTCTGAAGACTACTTAGAACACAATGTCATCTGGATATAACTGTATAGTATTTTTGGTATCTTATAACTTATTTTCTTTTTACTCCTTGCATCTCTCTTTTTCAGTGTATAGGCTGAATTTGTTGAATCTCTTATTTTCTAGTTTACAGATGACAGACTTAAATATAAGCCTGTAATATACTTTCAAGACTTCTTCGATCGAGACTATAGTTTTTCTTTTTATTTTTCTGCTTTCACTAGGTATCTAAATCTCCTGTACTAAATATCTTTATTTTATAAAACCCCAGCAATTACCGTGTGGATTTTAATTCATCACTAGGATCAAATCTAATCCTCCCCTTAACGAGCGTCGTTTGAATTCATTTTCCGCTTTCTTCCTCGCCACACCGAGCATCCGCGTGTAGCACCACTAACAATGTTCCCCGTCGAAAACGATACGCGCGTAAATGTAATTCATTAGCGTTACATATAAATATCGTGTCGCTCGTGTTTCGTGACATAGTCACGCGAGATCCGCGAGAGCGACGATCGTGCTACGGTGGCATCAGTACGGTAATCACAAACCGGTAAAAGAATGGAATAGACGGACTGTTAAATAAAAGGGTAACGGGGAGGAAGACCCTCCATGGTTATGAGATTCCAATGACCACGGATGCCGGATGATTTTACGACTCTGTTGCACCCGATTCACGTCGATATCTAAGTCGTACTATTAGACAATGACAATAATATTAATCGTAGTCAATAATAATAAACGTGATAATAATATTAATAATATTAATAGTAAAAATAAAATTAATAATAATAATTATAATAAACTCTGTAATGTTTAATATAGGTTTGTTCACACGGACTAGATACACTTCCCGCAGAGCGATAGATCGATCGATAACGCCCTCCTTTTCGACTTGACCCTTTTACTCTCGTCGGTACGCATCATTCGGGGAAGGGGTAAGGTAATGGTGACGGTGAAGCACGAGGGAGGGGGGGATACATGAGGCGATCGATCAAACGCATTGACCATTGACGCATGCCGCTTAATCGCCGAAAGGTCGGGGGTGACGATCGTCGCGACGCGTATGGCGTCCAGGAGATGTCCGGTCTCCGCATAACCGACGAGGCCACGTGTTCCCGCGAATCGGTCGTCGCTACTATAAAATAGATTGCACTTCGTGATTGCCGCGCGTTCGTCGCTGGAAACGGCGGCAATCGTTATCCATCCTGTAACAACGGCTCGTCCACAATCGTACCGTGTCTTCCATCGTTTGTGCATCGACTTACTCTCTATGCGCTTTCATCAACAGAGGCTGCAGCACTTGGACGCGTCGCCGAGGTGAATGTGACAGACCGTGGGCAGAGCGCCGCAACCTTTCCCGACCACGGTCTCCTGGACCAAATGCGACAGACCGAGATTCTGATTGATGTCCCCGTCGCTGCCGCGATGCTGGTGCTTCGCGTCGCACCACTGCCGACGTTCCCGCCACTTGTCGTCCGCCGTGGCGCAGAACAGCACGGACTTGGGCGACGGTGGACTGACGCGATCGCGTGCGATGCTCCCGCACGATCTAGCCTTGTACAGACGTCCCTTGCCGAACAGGCCCGGCAAAGGGACGCAGAGTTTCTTGTGCACGGCGAAGTAACGACTGAGCAGACGTATTTTTCTGCTTTTGCAATCGTTCCTGTTCACCGACCCGTTCCGGTTCTCTTTATCATTGGACGGTATCTGATTGATCGAGCTGCCGTTTATCTCCTTATCGTCGCAACAGATCTCGATCCTCTGACACCTGTCTCTTTGTACCTCCTGCTTGGCGCACCTTCCATTCGGACTACAATTATTCTGTTTATTAGACGGCTGCGATAACGAGGATTTGCCAGTGCTGAGCGACCAGCTTTGGAGAAGCCTAGCCCCAAAGCCTTTCGCCTTCTGCACCGTGGCAGCTGCCTGAGACATGGGCTGAGCTATGCCGTGAGAGCCCGTGCTGCTTTGTGACACCGACGAGGACGACGAAGACATGCTTTGAACCCCTAGGACAGCCGAGTTACGTGATACGTGACAGTGATTGTGACACGACGACGGACCCTCAGCTTCTTGGACTTCCGTGATACGGTTCAACGACTGACTCTCTCGCAGTCGCGTTTCTCCGGCTCTTCTCCTGCCCGCGCGATGCCTTCTGCCGAATATAACTTGGTTCTCCGCGCATCTGTGCCTTCCGCTGGTCGTTGTAGTGGTCGTGGTCGTCGTATTGCTTCTGTTACCACTGTCTTTGCGATTCGTCTCGCTCGACGGTGTCTCCGTCGTGTGCTCCCCGTTACCCACCCCTCCTCCACCACCCCCTTCACCGCCACCGCCGCTTCCACCAGGATCCTGGGAATCACTGGAATCGTCGTGACTGTCGCGTCTGGAAGGCATAGGTTTACCCGTCGACGCGCCGAATTTGTGAGCCCTCTTCTTCCTGCTCTCGCTGTCATCGTCGCTAGCGTCCGAGCTCGAACAAGAGGTTGTACGCGTCTTGTGGAACTTACTTCTCCTCTGCTCGTATCCCGTCCTCCTGACTACGCGACACTTGGACCCACCGCTACTATCGCTGTTGGCCACTGGTAACGCGTCACCGTCCTCCAGGATCTCGTTCAACGGTGTCGACGTCGCGCTTGTGCTACCTGGCGACGGCATGGTCTTGTATTTCGGCGTCAACGAACCCACGTTGTCGCCGAACGCGCCTAAAGGTCGGAGCGGGATCGACACTGTGGACGATTCCGTCAGGATAGTGGTTGTGGTGGTCGTCGTGCTAGCTTCTGCGGATTTTGGCGAACCTGTCGTCGAAGAAGAGTCTAGAGACGATCGATGCTGCGCCCCCATCCTCCACTTATTCGCTGGTACTGGTCCCACCGATTTCAAACACTCGGACACCGACTTTGGCCTGTTCTCTGTACTAGTCCCCTTCCTAGCCCAGCTAGGCGACCCATCGTCCAGTCGATTCTTTAGGTTCTCCTGGCTCGTAGGATCGAACTTCGTTGCTGCAGGTACTTGGTCCACGAGCTGATTGCTCGTTTGAGATCTGCCCGACGTTTTCGCGTGGACAGGCGACGAGGAATCATTGCTGTTCCCACTCTTTGGACTAGACTTCAGTCTCTCTTTCCCATCTGTTACAGGAGCGACGTTGATGTCCTTCTGCGAGTTCCGCTGAGACGACAGTGGCTTGTGGCTCGGTTTCTCCGGCAGCTGGGACAGCCTCTCCTGCAGGATATGCGATAGCTTGCCCTCCGACCTGGAACCGCGCCGATTGAACGAGTTTAACGCGGAGTTGCTGCCTCGTTCGTCCCGACCCGAACACGAGGACACGTCGTCCTCGTCCTCCTCCTCTTGGACGATGCTGCACTTCCGCGTTCGAATGTTCTGCAACGAGAACAGACACCTTTTGTGTCGTAAAGTAGATCGTAAAATTTGTTACTCGTTACGTTTCATAATTAAACGATCGGATGTTGTTATTTGTTAAAATGATCGTGCAATACGTACTTGAGAAACGTCACCGGGCGTTCGTGGCACGCTCAACAACGATTGGTTCACCGTGCTCAATGAATTTTGGTCGGTACGCAAGTTCGTTGCCGCGTCATCCTGTCGGCTGAAAATAACCGAATAGTTTCGTCTATATAAATCGATGTACATTCGGATAGTTTGGTTGGACGAGTTCTGTGTTGACGTGACGCATACCTAGGCGAGACTTCAAGGATCTCCGGACGAGTTTTCTGCACCTGCTCTTGACGATGAGCCCGCAGTTTCCTTTCCGCTAGCAAGAAATACGTCGCCGTTATGTGATTGTATTCATTCTTGTCGAGGGCGCTATGATCAGATTGAACAGGTGTGTTATGCATGAATTATCATAGATTAATTAAAAATTAACCCTTCTGGCAGGGAAGTGATATCGGAAAAGACGATGGACTATGATCGTCGTTAAAATAACGTATAGGGAAAGAAAAGGGTTAAATGGGAATTTATTTTATTACAACAAATGCTTTTTCGCATATTTCTTTTTTCTTTGTTTATACCAAAAGGGTTAAGAGTCGTCGATCTTCGATGTCCACTTACTCCAATATTTCTTCTTTGGTGGCTATGTTACCGTTAACCATTTTGGTTATGATATGATTATGATGATCATCGGAGACCTGTTGCCTCGAGACGAGGGGCAACGTTTCCACGGAATCCGAATCTGACCCGATCGCCAGCCAAGGATCAGCGGCTATCTCTTCGAGCGTCGCTCTACCCTCGGGTTCTTTGACAAGCATTTTGGCAATTAATCGTGTACAGCCGTCCGAAACATGCGGCGGTATCGAATACTTGCAGTCCATTATCATGGTGAGGGTTTCGCTGTCGTTTGCCTCTTGGAAAGGCGCTTGACCGCATACTAGCATGTACAAAATTACTCCTAGCGACCAAACATCTGAAAAGCCGAACAGAAACAGATTGCACGAATTTATTTAAAAAGTCTCCATCTGGAGATGACAAAAAAAAAGGAAAGTGGAAACATGGGTTTCTTCAATCAGATCATTATATAAATACATAAGGTATTTTTTTCTTTTATTTACATTGAATATAAAATAATTTGATGCGATCCTGATTGAATATCGTACGTTTTGATTTACAGTTTTATTGCTGAAGATGACTTTCATCTTCCAGTAAGTGTTAAATTACAATCGTGATCATACTGTAATATACCAATCGACAAGTTTCTATCTTTTACACGCTATCTACAATAATTGGAGGGGTTTATTGCAATAACTCTATTGCTCAATAAGATACTCTGAGCTTCAAACGTTCGAATATGATGATATAGTATACCCTGTTCAAATCAATTGGCCACTCAAGGCCACTTCCCCAGCTGTACAACGATATCACAAGCGATCCATAAGAAAACTGCACTCTACTTTGTTGTTTTCAAAAATTATTCATACAAAAAGGAGCCTACTCTGAATTTCAAATAATACGTACTCGTAAATATCAAGAAGATTTCTTCAAACGTATGATTCACGAATTCTGAACATTTAAGTCTTTATTATTTTAGAGAATCAACGTGCTATAAAGGTTAAATTTAATATTTAGTCATATCTAGTATAAATAATAATCAGATATAGTATTTCTTTATTTATTTATTCATCTTGCCAGTTCTAGGTTTAACTCTATCTTTAGACTTCCAGTACTTTAAGTTAAATATTTATCAAGGAAATTTCATATATAGATCATGTAACTTTGGCGTACCATTAGTTGAGAACCATTGCTATAAAGTTTAATCAAGGAGAATCGATGAGAAAACAAACAAGCTCTCCATTTAATCGTACTTACCGACAGCAGGAGCATCGTAACTATCGCCGAGCAGGATTTCCGGCGCAGAGTACGCCAGAGAGCCGCAGGAAGTCTCGAGCTTCTGACCCGGACAGAACCTATTGCTAAATCCAAAGTCGGTGAGCTTCACGGTGCCGAGTTTCTCGAAGAACACCACATTCTCTGGTTTCAGGTCCCTGTGCACCACGTGCAATCGATGGCAATACGATATGGCTCTGACTATTTGCCGAAAGTACGTTCTGGCCACCTGCGATCGATCAAAAGCCTATCAGTGAACCTTGGACAAAGAGGTATGTCCTTGAACTTCCATTAATCGCGATTAACCATTTGATTACAAGATTTCAGATCAGGACGAAAAATTACTTTTGTGTTCTATGATTATTTTTTAAATAATTTATTAACGTGCTGAGGGAAGGGAAAATAAATTATTATAAATTTGAATAATTTTTATAGGAAGTAAAAAATATATTAATGGCGAATTTTTGTAAAAAGTAGAAGAGGACTCCTTGGGCTCCATATTAGGGTGCTCAAAAATTTTCAAAAACAATCAAGACTTAAGTATCTACATTTATAAAAAAATTCTTAACGACAAATTTATTGCAGCCTTATATTTATATGTATACATATTTCAACTATTTTTAGATAGGGTCGAAAATATATTTTCACCTAGAAAAACCACATTGAAAGACTTCACTACTGTCTCTTAAACTTTGCTTAAACAATCGATTAGTTAATTTTTCTAGTCTATTTTTGCAACATTGATCGTATCAATGGAAGTGGATCGATTACCTAACTACTGAAAGAACTCTCGTAACTGCACTCTACTTATGAATTGAAATACTATGCAGAATGCGTAATAATGGTTTATTAGTCAGTGTATGATTCAACTTTCGATCGTTCAATGAATAATGAAGTAATCTTTCGAACTAGTCGTAAGTGACTAATGATTCCGATCGATGTTACAATTGATAATATAGCTAATGATACAATTAACGGTAAAGTGTTAAAGAGGTGTGAACGACAGTATTATCCAGAGGCGAAGGACATTTCATAATACCTGAGAATTTAATAAACCAATTAATATCTATCAATAAGAATTCAATAAACTTTCTGAATGATTTTAGAATAATTTTCCAGAGGATTGTTTGTATATTTTTATTAGGAATAATTTTAATAGTGAAAAAATTGTCAAAATTTATGAAAAATTCCTCACTCGTATAGAACACTGAATGCATTTTTTTACAATTAATATTCGTTTATGAACATATATTAAAATTTTTGTTCAATCTTTTTGAAACGCTCTGTATATCATATATAGAAATACCTCTTCATTGAGGCCGCTATCGTGCCTCATGATGTAATCGTAGAGGTCACCGCCATCACCGAGCTCCAGGATCAGGTAAAGCTTCGTCTGCGTGTCGATCACCTCGTAAAGCCTGACCACGTTCGGATGTTGCACCAGCTTCATGCATCTCACCTGCACGAAGAAACAAAGAGGATAAAGCAACACGTCCGATGCCGGAGTCGTATAAACGTGGTTGGTCAACGACCCTTTTGCTCCTTCCCTCCAGTGCCATTATCTCGTTGACCTTAACGAGATCTACAAGTTCGAAGCGGATCGTAGATCTTTCCTACGCGATGTCGTCGAGCGGATCTTACGTAATCGCTCGTTAATATTTAACGTCGAACGTCGGAAATCATGTTCGTGGGAAGCTGTACAAGAGTTATCGAACTCTTTTTTTCAAACACTGACAAGATCGATGTCTTAGTAAATATTTCTGATAATATAACTCGAGGACACGCGAAATGGTGGCAAAATTTGAAAAGGGGCTTAAATCGGTTACAGGAAATGCAAATTACTTAAAAAATTTACATAAAATAATATAAAAATACTATTGGGAAATTTGGAAATTTTCTTTTAACACGTTAATATTAGATAAAGAAATTTATTGTATCACAAATAGTACAGAACACTAATTAACCCTTTCATTAGAGTGAACGAGGTAAGGCATCAAAAGGGTTAAATAATGACTTGGTGCAAAAATATATCCTAACGGTGAATTCTACAGCGCCACGTAGAATATTGCATGGGACTATCTCCATCATGGGAGGAATTTTTTTCCAAGCAGACGCGGGGTTGCACGGTTATTAAGCGAGCAAACGGAAGGAAGGAAAAGATTAGCACGCGTTTCCATTTCCTCCTCGGTCCTCTCTTTGTGCTGCTCGTTCTCATTCACGCGACACACGAGGGGAACAGGAACAAAAGTAGGAAGGATACGTGTGTCGTCTCCGACGGTTTGTATCGACGAGACGATGCCGGGCGTCGCGCCGTCGGCCGGGGGATAAAAGAACACGTCCAACGCGCTTTTCTCTACGCTCACCTCCTGAAAGAGGTGCGCTCTTGAGACCTCGTCGAGTTTGCTCTTGTCGATGACCTTAACAGCAACCTTCTCGCCGGTGAAAACGTGTCGCGCGAGCTTCACTACGGCGAAATGACCGCGGCCGAGGGTTTCCTCCAGGTCGTAGAGGCCGGCGATCTTGCCATCGTAGTTGCTGTACCCCACCCTACGATGCATCTCGTGTCGCTGAAATCAGAAAATTAATTTCAATCATTTAGCAAAACTTGGCTTTCGAATCGCGTTTAGCCGATGGGGACCTCCTTTAACCCTTTCGGCATAGAGAAAGAGTACTAAAATATCTGTTAAATCAAAGGTAATTTATTAGAATTCTTAGCAAATCTAAAATTCGAAACTTAAATAAACTTACAATGAAGTACAGGATTCATATTCAATCTTAGGACCGAGATAACAGAGAATTGCATAAATTTGCAAATAATTACATTAACACATAATTTAAATATTTGCGGATACGATACGATCTCCGTGATCCTAAGAAGGATCAGCTAAGATAAACATCCCCATTAGCATAAACCATGAACGAATGGTAAGAATGTGGTCGCACATCGCCGGTCAAAACAATTCGAAAGCGTGATTGCACTAACAAGGTGCACGTGCTGCAAACGTTGCATCTGTAAGCAACGACCAATCGATTGTTCACCATATATAGAAAATAAATGTCTGCGCCCACAGAACACACGCGTGTGGGATCAGGCTCAAGGTAGTCATGTATACTCTCACTTTTTCCCTCGCGTTTACTGGTTCGATGAGCGTGGCGCTGTGCTCGCGTATAAGGGCAAACGAGTAGCGTTTCCGGTAACGGTGATGGCTTCCGGAAAACCGAAAACGCCTGGAGGCTTTAGCCGTAGCAGTAACTAGAATTTTCTTTTTAAGCGAACCAAGTTTCTAATAATATTGGTGATGGATTTCTATAGAAATTTATATCCGAATACGGCAGATAAGGAGTTAAGATAAAATTTTATGAGAAGAGAGGTCAATCCGTATTTTGGGAAACTAGGTCCACCCTGATCCTTATTTAATTACACCAATAACTTTATCGTGCACGATCCATCGATCTGCTTTCGAAGCTATTTCCTTGTCCACCAGAAAACAGGGTCAAGATTATTTTTATCAAAAAGAAGTAATAATTAAACGGCTCGTCGATTCACGGATAAAATCGATGAACGGAAAAAATTTCAACGGATTGAAAGAGGTCCGATGGAAATCGGTCACGTACCGATTGCAATTTGCGATTCGAATTAGTGGATTGTTTCGACTCCTCGCGAAATTGGTTCCTTATCGTGTAACGAGAACGAGTGTCTGTCGTTGAAAAGAGGCTTGAATAATTGATGACTCGATTTGAATGCACCGTTCCCGATTTCGAGCAGTAATGGCCGCGCTTATGGCGGAATTGAGCCGTTAATCAATCAAATTGCTGATACCGCCGCGGGAACGTCATGCTAATCTTGCCTGTCCGTAATGTTTGATGTACGAATTAATGAAACTGATATTCAGAAATGTTTCTTATCTACCACTTCATAATAATACCTGTTTCATTCGACTTTCTTTTATTGTTGCATATTATTGCAGAACAACGTTCGTATATTTTTTTAGTAAATGTATCTATAGGTGAATGGAATTTACCATGCGTGAAAGATTTATCGCTAGTTATTAATCCAATTTAATTCTCAATTTCTCCGATGATAAAGCTATTATGATACACGTACAATGTTAAAAAAATACACATTTACGAAATATTTTATCCAAGTAAATTTACACTCCCACCTTACATTCTCCTTAACCCTTTGACTGCTGAGTATTCTAAACGTAAACGTTCTGTGTGTAGGAAATAAGAATTAAGTCAATAACACTTATCATTTCTTTATTTTTATTTCATGTCATTTCTCAACTTTTTTTTCATTGTTTTGTCACATCATTATAATCTGATAACATATGGTGCGTAATTAGTAATATACATTGATAAATTTTATTTGATTATGATTAAAATCTACAAAAATCAAAGTGTGAAGGCATATGTGCGTCCATAGTCAGCACCGACTGCTTTCACCTGACGTATATGTGCTTCGATAGCAGTCAAAGGGTTAATTGAAGATTTACCTGATATTCCATTTCTATGAGGAATACAATACGTGAGCTATAGAAATAAAACAAAAAAATATGTAGATAGCAGAAATTTCTTCATTCATTAAATGGCAATTTTGAACTTTATGCAATGAACACTTTGTTAAGAATAACACTCAAATATTTCTATCTTGAAGGTAAATATTAAATGCAAAGCTTGCAGTGTACCGTAAAAATAACTGACCTGTAAATCCTAGAAATATTAAACACTGCCTGTGAAGCCAGTCTCAGGAGTGATTACAGCGGTGAACAATGATGATGGTGGTCTGTTTCACGAATATTTGTTCACGATGTAAGACGCGCGTCATGCGAGTTCCGGTTTCTTTTTCGTGCCATGCTACGGAACACATTTACGTCAGGACTAACATATACGTGCATGCGCGTCAAAGAGAAGACAGTACGATGAGAAGAACTCTTCAGGAAAGATTACTTTTTTTAATTTTATATAAATTAATGATAAGGTCTACTAATTACAGTCTACTCTTGAGAAACATAGATCCGTATTATATTTTTGAAGCTAACTGAGTGTTCTTTTCAGATGGTATTCGTGGACGATCGAAATGAAACTTTCTGGATATTATGGGAAAAAGGCAGCTGACTCCTAACATTTTTTTACACGGAGGAAATCTTCCAGACACCCTCTTTCCTGCGGAAAGAAGAGAGGGTAGAGTGGTATTTCTACCCTCTAAAACGCCCAGGGTAGGTTTTCATGGACGCTGCGGGGGAGCTCGGAGAATTTGAAGAACTCCATCGTAGTTTCCCTAGCTTTAGTGGGCACTAGCCTAACTTAACTTCAAATACCAAATCTCAACTTCGGGAATTCGTGGGTTTAGACGAAATAATTAAACAAATCTAATTTTTAAATTAATAATTAAATTTTCCGTATATTTTGATGTAAATGAACAAACTGATAAGATAGAGATTTACAATCCAGCTCAAATGTAACTTAAATTTAATTCGAACTAAATCTACGAGACGGGAGAGAAGCGATCAGACGAAACACTTGTCTATATTTCATCGGGAGTCACGATTATAAAATTGTACTTTAATGACGAGACACGTTCTGTACAGTCGTCTGAGAATGACGGTGGATGGTATTTATTATTCTGGTTGATATTCAAACGGAACTGACTCAAAAATACGTTTCTTTGAAGTGCACGGAAGTATGAAAGGAACGGACAAAGACGTGAATAAGATCGGTCGATGTTGGGCGCTCGTGCAACAGTTAAAATTAAACGCGTAACACGGTGCGCGGAAAATTTATGCAGGCAGTAACAATCACAAAGCGATGATCCTCTCTGTTTCCCGAAAATGATTGAATCGAACGTAATGTACTTAGAGAATATTTTGGTAGAACTGAAAAATTCTACCAAATTCTTATTTTCTTCATAAATCGACTTTGACGAAATTTTCAAGCAATTCGGTTTCGAATTTTATTCAAAATTCTAAGTCTTGAAAATTTCAAATAATAACAGCATTCGCGCGCCGAAGTGACAGTAGAAGTTAATCTAATCAATCTTATAAAATTTTCTACCGAAAACAAGCTAGTTGATGGAATTACTATAAGCGTACACCGCCATCGTACGATCTTTCGTAACTTAATGATACGGTTCCATGATCCTTACCGTAAGCACCTTACATAACTACACGTGTAACAAGTAAATATATTTTTTTCCTATTGAACAGCACTTTGTCCATCGATTCGACGTTTAACAATTATGTTTACCTGTTCACAGAATAATGACGTAAATGGATGAACTGTTCATCGAGAGACGCACGTGACTGATTTTACATAAGTGATTGATGATTAATGAGACCACAGAGTGCGATCGAATATTAACATAATGCAAGTTTCTTATCAATTAATGGTATACATAATTATACAGGAGCACGTGCTCAAAAGGCAACTTAAGATTCTAAGAAAAGCGAGCATGGTGGGTCGGGTCCGTCTACAGCCGAGGCCAGTCTATGTTACAAAGTTGGTCGCCCATTATTTTTGGTCGAGTTGCTCTGTCACGACGCGTATTTCTACCAGCCATCTAGGTACAACAGCCAGACAAACGTTCGTCCCGATTAAAATACACTGGTCCCTTGGTTCAGGCGATCTCTGCTTCATGTGATCAAGAATGATGAGTCTCTATGTTTCTATGGTGTTTGGTAGATAAAAATTGTAGACCCTCAGGTAAGTTCACCAGCACATAATAACAGAACTTTTGATAAGAAAACTGTTAAATTGATATAAAGGACGGATAAGTCCTATAGCACTATTGGACACCTTCAGGTGTAAGGCAAACCATCATACCTTTAGGGGTAAACGGACTCCATTAGGAAATTTTCAATTTTATAAAAGGAAACGATAAATTCTGAGCCCTAGAATTTAGAGTGCAGCGTACTGCAATGTAGAATATTTTTATTTAGGAGGCAGTAACTGAGTTAGGCTCTCCCTGAACCTACATTGCACCCAAGTGTGCATGGGATTCGGGACCTCCAAATCTAATAACAAGAATTTTGAAATGTCAATGGACTGCGACGGTGTAATGGATAAAGTAGCCAAATATAAACATGAAGGTCCGGACACAAGTCTGACCTAGTCCCTATTTTCCTCAGATTCCTACATGTGGAAAAAGGTTTCACGGCTATTGCCTTCTTGTGTAATTGATATAGGTATTGTTTAGGATCATAGTGTGTGAAAGAGTATCTATAACCCAAGGTAGTTGATTGTTATGGTTTAATGGGTATGAATCCTACTCTATGTACCTCGTCTCCATAACCCAAGTCTTCTTTCCAAGAATATCTAATATTAGACTTCGTTACTAAAAATTCAAAGGTTCAGTCTTAAATTCTCACACGAATCGCCTTTTTTCCTTAACACTTTCGATTAAGCATTAATTACGAGCGAGAGAATATGATGACCAAAATTGCACGTGCCATTACGTCGTCCCTGCAATGTGCAGCAATATCGAAACAAGATCCAGTAGAGCGTGCCTCCTTTAATCTCATCTACGTTCCTCTCCTCCCTTTGACAGACTCGAGGGGATCTTATGGAGCTCTCTATTACCGTATACCTAATTAATTTTATCGTGTTCATCGGTGGTTACTTGCATCTATCGAGCGGCCGATATTCCGGAGCTCGCACTATCACCTACATGCAGGCTACCTTGGGAGTTAACCGGAACGACTTCTCCAACACAGTCGAAGTAAGTGAACGTTAAGTATTTCTGCGTTATAAATTAAGGACTTTATGTAGCACCTGGTAAATTTAACTTCGGCAATTGGACCCCTAAGACTGATCCACTTATTGAGGAATAGCTCATTTAACCCTTTGGCTATTATGTCTGACTTAGCCAGTCACCATGAAAAGATCACCGGCTACTCCGACCCGCTATAATCGTCCCTTACAAAGGGGGTTTGTGATTCAAAATAGCAGGCATACAATGGACATTTTTCGTCCGACCATCAGAAATAAGAACACCCACGTTAAAATATTTCCATTGCAACTGAATGCCCACGTGTTTATGGTATGTACAGAAACGAATACGAAGCTATTGACTAGCTCTTACGCGTTCCATTTGTAGGCGTGAAAAAAACCCACAATCCATCGATTCGTCCAAATATCTCGTTACGATTGATCGGACGCGACGTTTTGTCGATAACAACTTACAGGCCGACGGCATCCACCTGCTCGTGACACGTCCGTCGACCTGCTTCCTCGTCGTAATAAGAAGTCTCTAGTGCGCCTATCAATCCGAGATAAAAGTTTTACGATGTCCCCTCGAACACCATGACGAAACGACACGCGTCCTCTCACGGAAACTGTGTTATCGACGCGTCCGCGTTGCATAACATCCGGGGAAGTGTACATACGGGCCGTGTACATACACGGATCGCTGCATTCCTCGGCCAGCAGACAACGCGACAAATTTATCTCGACGACAGACTCGTATCGGTGATTCGAACAAAAACGAACGAAATAGCCGTTCGGTATTTTCAGTGCACGGTATCGGTTTTTGCACGGATGCATATGACACGGGGACACCGTGAATAGACGTAGTGAGACCCCGTGGAACGCAGGATCCTTTGAATAAGAAGGGAAGACCCCGTAGAAAACGATCGAGTCTGAGGTTAAATTTGCAAAATTTATTAATCGTTTTTGGAATATAGAGACACGCATCGAAAGCAGATGATTTTGAACGCGATTCAATTAGATTTCTATACGTGGCAAGCGAATTAATCCAACGATGCCAGCGAAATCGCAGGTAGGATTATCCAGAGTAATTCAATTAGGATCCGTAGTCAATTTCACGGCAAGGACACGCCATTTACGCCCCCTATTCAGCAATCTACCCGTGTAATACCCTAACCGCGACTCTGAAAGCAACAACCTGTACGTGATCGCGTATTTAGGTCTAAAAGTGGAGGAAATTTTATTGTTCGTATATAGGCTACGCTGCCGGCTGGAAAAGGTCAATGCGTTTCATCGCGATGCTCCAGTTTAAACGAGGGAAGATTAAATTTTCCGTTGCTACGGTAAACTGATTTCCAGGTTCCTCGATTAAACAGAAATCGAGTAAACGAAGCACGGTAATTTGTTGCAAAAGTACTGGATTTCATTAGGTCGTAATTTCTCGTGGTAGGACAGGTTTCGTTGATGAAAGTCGAAGAGCAATGGGCGCACCTACACCGCCGATAAGCATCCCCTTCCCGACACCGAGTTCTCCCATAAATTACATCTCCATCGACGTATCCGACAGGCAAAAATGGCCAACACTCGCGCAACGTAGGTAATAAATAAGGAAAATGAATAATGCACTGCCTACTTTTCCGTAATGGAACAGCGAATTAATTGCAGCTACGACTTTCCAAGTATCGACACGAGCCTTACCTGTGAAAGTTATAAATAACGCGACGCTTCCTCGATTCTCTTCTTTATCATTGATTGCAAATCGCAAAGTGTCTCGGTGATAACACTATCGGTTGCATTCTTCAAACGCGAGCCTTCGTAGTTGAAAAAAAATTTAACAAAAGATAAATAAACATCGTTCATTTTTAAACGATTATCCTCCAAGACGATTTTATTATCGTTGCAAGATCCTTGAACCGTTTTGTTATCGTCGAAAAGCGTCGAAATGATGATACCGGTTGCACAATAATTTCGCAAGAATGGCATTTCACAAGTGCGAGTAAAAAGCGAAGAGAACGGCAATTGGTGTACGCACCAAGTTCGAAATTCACGATTCAAGAGGCGATAACTTATGGTAATGCGTAACGTAAACGCACCACCACGGGTGTGTAACAGGTAGCGCGCCCGCGTACCGTTACCAAGATTCCTCCTCGAGTCTTTGACACGCGGAAGGTGCCGGTTGTACGGTACGTTGGAGTTTCTAAAACCGCATTCACACCAGCCAAAACTACTTAGAAAAATATCTGGTTTAAGTTCTTAAATTTGAAGACAAATTACAGAACCTCATCTCTCTATATTGCCATTTTCTTTAGAGAAATCTATGCAAGGTACTGTACATTTGCATGCAACCTACGCATCTCTAATTAATCTCTTCTCTACAATTTTTTCGATAGAGCTAACTATTCATTGCTTGAATTTTAAAACAAATAAATAAAATTGTAATATCACACATGGCATTCAACGATCTTTGATTGAGCTAATTAGAATTATAATCAGTATTCATCCATAATGAAAGTACCAGCCAAATCTGATATATTTAAAATTGCATCACGAACGTGACTTAATATTAGAGAACAAAGGGTTAAAGAGAAATATAAAAGTGTATGTTAAATTTTTCCTAGATTTTCCTAGAACAGGAATAGAATGGTAAGAGGTTCCTCCTTTTATCTTTAACCTCAGCCAAAAGAAGCAACCATTGCACTCGAGTGCACCAGCTCTTCAGTGAACATTGTTGCAAAGGTGTTCACACCGACGGTGAATGCAGTTCACCTGTTGTGAATGCGGCGTAATACGAAACCCAAGCCAAGCTGGATGAAACGTTCACCGATACTCTTCGGCGTTCCGTCCTCGTGGCGTGGACAATTAGGAACGATTAGAACGTTTCTTTGGTCGCGACCATGGCGCTCGGGTGAGACAATTTCACGGGTGCAATGCGACGAAGTGCATGCGTGCATTCCACGACATCCGGAGGAGAGAGAGAGAGAGAAGGACGATCGAAGTAGAGAGACTCTGTAATCTGTATCCGTGAGACGATGGTATACCGTTCCACGCCATTTTTAGTCGTCTCGCACTTCTTTTCCTCCTCCCTTTCCTTTCGTCTCTTTGACCCCTTTCTCTGACCACGGTAAACGTACGTGACGTAATAAGACATTAACATTTCAGAGAGCTCCCGGTTCGTTAACCTGCCCATCGAAATATCGAGGACCTCGCCTCTTTCTCTTTTTTTTTCTTCCGTTTTTTTTTTTACAGAACGTTTTGCTTGGAATGTTAATGAATTATACAGGCTGCCCAGCTCGTTTCTCAAGCCGCGTTAATTGCGCTTGGAAAAAGAGACCGGACATGCGATTTTGTACTAGTTTCCGTGCGATGACTTGCAGCAAATACTTTCACGACTATTCTAAGCTCCATCGTTCGAGATTCTCATCGGTTCTTTTTCTTTCTTTATTTTTGCAATGAAAAGGAGACACACCTCTGTAACCTACATATTAGAAAAACACACATGAATGAT
This sequence comes from Osmia lignaria lignaria, assembly GCF_051020975.1. NCBI lineage: Eukaryota > Metazoa > Arthropoda > Insecta > Hymenoptera > Megachilidae > Osmia > Osmia lignaria. Next base: position 6,814,155 of record NC_135033.1, on the reverse strand, counting down.
TATATCGTAGGAAGCATACGACTGTTCTACCGATTGCCGCACGTGACGTGCATATTGCATAGAAAACGTTGAATATTCGTAAGTTCAACGTTTATTTATTTAATAATTTCGTTTCAAGGTCGCGACGGGTTATGCACCCGTGGGAAATAAATATGGCGGAATAGCTGTCTTGCGAGGAGGCAAAAAGGATAGTTTTCTTGAAACGTAACGGGTGTTCGAATGACGATAGATGCACGCGCACAGATGGAGTGCTGTCATTCACGCATTTATCGCATGCAGGCAGCGCGCTGTATCGTGCAGGGTAGGTCGCGAATGTTTATAAACGAATCACATATCGGCTGACACTCGAGTCCGTCGCATGGTAGACTAATTCCGAATCATTTTTTGGTTAACCAAGAAATGAAGAAAAAATGATCCGGTCAAAGGTGAGGTACGGATATGGATCTTGTGAAAGCAAGCAAACGGAAGTTGATGCAAGGTGAAGAAAAAGAAGAGACACGTCAGAGGCCATTTTTACAGGAGAGTCCACTAAATGTACCGTTCAGTGAAATACGCTTACTTACCGTTTTGCCCGCTAGACAGACGAATCCAGCCAGCACTCGACTTGCCCTCTCGTCCGATGGACTGTCATTTGTGATCAAGGCTCATAAGCGTGTCAAATATACGGACGATTTAATACGCAACCTCGGACCTTTTTCCGTGTTCCTTTTCTTTTTTTTTTTGTTCTTACGTTTTCTTGGACTTCGACGCGTTAGTTGTCACAAAGAGATACCTCGCACAATCTCGACTACGGTCAACGACGACGTCGACGACGATGTTAAGTCGTCGCTGATTGCCACTCGCGCACGCACTTACGGCAATAGGATGTATGTTTACACGGCACAGCACTGTCTCTTTCTCGCACTCTCGTTTTATGGACAAGATACTCTTCCCTCGCACAAGAAATACACACGACCCGTCGTACACCCTTCGCGGCTTCTACTTCTTCCTTTTCGAACTGTCTCTTCACTTTTCGGCACCCCACCCACGAGTAGCCCACCCCTCTGCCCTTCGATCCAACTGTACGAAGAGGAAAAGCAAGATTTCCCTGCTCCTTCCTCGGTGTATAGTGGCCCGACACACTTCTAGCCTCTTCTCTCTTTCGTTCTGTTCTCTTTCTCTCTGGTCGTCTCTCCTCGCTTGTGGCCTCTCGCTCCACGCCGTTTTTCTCTCTCTCTCTTCCCGTACTCGTCTCTCACCGTTGACTGCCTTCGTCGCTCGTCTTCTTCGCTCCTCGAAAGACCTGGACGACCCTTTCGATCTCGTGCACGCCACGCACACTTCGGCCGATCACTCGCGACCGGTACTAACACCCTCGCGGAATCGAATTTTCCTCGAGCGATTAGATAAAAAACGACGGACACCGCGAGCGTCGACGACAGACGCGCTCGCGACACCGTGACACGGGAAAGCCGAGAAAATGTATTCACCGGACTCGAGGCGTACGAACACTGGTGGCGTCTGCGTTTTCATAGTATCGCCACCTGACAGGAAGTGCAATGTACTACGGACGCTACTCCGTAGCGCGAAAATATAAAAAGCGTATGTAGTTCTTAACAATTATTTTGTACTGTGTAACTAAATATATAAAATAGAGTTATTAGGTTGATTAAGATTCATAAAATGAATTGAAATATGTATCTGTAAAATAGGTACAACTGTATTATTGATATTTTTGATATTTAAAAATTATGAATGAGTTCTTTTATGATTGTTATATAAGAAACACTGGCTAGTTGTGATATATAATTGATTCTAATTTCTGTATGATTTATAGAAATAAAAATTATAGCGTTGAAAACTTTACCGACAGACCCTAGAAACCTATTTAGGGTCTAGTAATCATTCTTGTAGGTTCGAGCCGCCGTCCCTATAAGAGTTCATAATTAATTAATTAGTGACTGAATTCTTACAAAACCTATATTAGAAAGTCGCTACAAGTATGTAGATTAAGAATCAATCATAAAAGTTTATAAATTATTCCTAGATAGGCCCATTTTTGCCGGTAATGTCATCTCGCTGCATTACCCGTGTCTACCCCCTTAAATCTCTAGAGAAATTGCAGATATCGACTGAGTCGAAGCGGAAATATGCTTCATGCGCAACCATAGACAAGGTATGAGAGAGATAAAGCACCCAAGGCCTCTTTATGTTTCACACTCGAAGGGCTTCCTTTACTATTTTCGTATCGCATCCCACTATACCAACTACCATGGTGCACTGACTACAGATACAAGAAGACTGGACATGCCTTTGTTTTCGAGGTGAAACCAGGTTAGGGGTTTCAGACACACCCAGATGAGATTAGGCCTGCATGCAGAGAGCACAGCTAGTATAATAATTGTGCCTGTTTGACCAGCCCCTCTTTTACCGCATCTCGGACTGACAACTGAAAACACACAATTTTCACTCCCTTTGCTTCTATTTCCTTTTTTTATTGAAATCAGTCAAAAGCAAGATAAGATTGAGAAATTATTATTATAATTGTTTGAAAAACTTGTACTCACTTCATGCGCCTTGGTAAATAAATCATTTTAAAAGAACAACTGAGTTATTATTTAATTTATCCAATTTCATGTCGGAATTAATTATTTAATGCACGTATTTTCTTTTATCTTATTCAATTTTATTCAATCCAAATTTCTTTTATTTATTCACTGTTGTTACTTCCTCATTTGTATTATATCTATACAGCATTCAATAGCTGTTTGATCTTTAATAAATTATAAACATAGTATATACGAAAATCAAACTTAAATTAAAACATAATAATTACTCCTCCAGATGAAGAAATATGACAGAGCGAGGTCTGACCTCCTCAGTCTTATAGCGACCGCCGAGGAATGTGGACCAATCTGCCAAACATAGATATACTACTAATTCCGTTTCAGTATCTCCGTATTCTTTGTATCTCTAACTTCCCTCCATCCCTTATATTCCTGAATCTCGTATATCGCTGCATTCCTTATAGCCACGCATCCCTTACATCCATGCATTCCTTACATCCCTGCATTCCTTACATCCCTGCATTTCTTACATCCCTGCATTCCTTACATCCCTGCATTTCTTACATCCCTGCATTCCTTACATCCCTGCATTCCTTACATCCCTAAATTCCTTACATCCCTGCATTCCTTACAACCCTGCATCCCTTACATCCTTGCATCTCTTACATCCATTATAATTTTTGTCGCTAAGGGCATTGTGTTTTCGAAATTTTAACGAAATTCTCAAAAAATAGCGCCCCCTAGCGGCAAAAATGCAAACTAAAACTTCGATGCCGAATCAGCGCCCTCTGGTGGCGAAAAAGGGAACTAAACCTTGCTCAATTTTTAGCCCTCTAGCGGAAAAAATGCGAACTAAAATCTCGATGTCGGATCAGCGCCATCTGGTGGCGAAAAAAGGAACTAAACATTGCTCAAATTTTGGCCCTCTAGCGGCAAAAATGCGAACTAAAATCTCGACGTCGAATCAGCGCCATCTGGTGGCGAAAAAAGGAACGAAACCTTGCTCAATTTTTGGCCCTCTATCGGCAAAAATGCGAACTAAAATTTCTATGTCGAATCAGCGCCATCTGGTGGCTAAAAAAGGAACTAAACCTTGCTCAATTTTTGGCCCTCTATCGGCAAAAATGCGAACTAAAATTTCGCTGTCGGATCAGCGCCCTCGGGTGGCGAAAAAAGGAACTAACTTACCTTTACTTACCTTTACTTACCTTTACTCGAAGCAGTCTTTATAATATATTTATTGTAAGGGATGCAGGGATATAAGGAATGTAGGGATAAAAAGAGTGTAGGGATGAAAGGAATGTAGGAATGAAAAGAATGTAGGGATGTAAGGATTGTGGGAATGAAAAGAGTGTAGGGATGATAAGAATGTAGGGATTTAAGGGATGAAGAGATGTAAGGAATGCAGGGATGAAAATAATGTAGGGATGAAAGGAATGTAGGGATGAAAAGAATGTAGGTATGTAAGGGATGCAGAGATGTAACGGAACGAGGGATGTAAAGGAATACCGCGTGGGTCCGAGGCTGGGGCCCCGGTCTTCACTGCACGCGGCCCGAGGAGTGCCGGCATCGGGTGTGGCCCCCGATGTCGGCGGAGTTTGGCACATGGGGGAGTAGAGTATGAAAGATCAGACCCTACCCCGAGATCGGGCCACCAGGAGTGGAGGGGCCTCGGTGTGTTCGTCAGACGTTCCGAGGCCCTCCCTATAGCCCCAGTGCAGGCCACCGTGGTGGTTTTAGTGGGTAAAAATCCCACACTACCTCCGGCCCCTCCCCAGAAGGGCTGGAGGTGTCTTTCTGAAGATTTCCACCACGTAAAAAAAAAAAAAAAAAAAAAAAAAATGGATGTAAAGGATGCAGTGATGTAAGGAATGCTGGGATGTAAATAATGCGGGTTTGTAAGGGGTGCAGAGATGTAAAGGATGCACACGGGAGTAATAAAATCAAAACGTTCGTCCTCCTAATGAGTTTATTCAATAAGCTAAAAAAATAAACACAGCAAATTAAATGAATGCAGAAACTAAAATAAGGGTATATGTATGTTTAGCAGGTAGATCTGCACCCTTCGGCGGTCGCTATAATACTGATGTGTTTCACTTCGCTCTACGTTGAACAGTTGATAACGGTGCTGCAGTACGGTTGATAGACTGTTGCAGTACAAAGTATTTCTGATTTTTATACTAGGATAATGCAGACCCTTTGAGAACAGCGGCATGTCCAGTCTTCTACAATCTGTACTTACTGCTTGTTGGATCTGTAGTTATTGCGCGAATGCGAGTTTCAGCGACGTCGGTATTGGAGATTCTGAAACACGAACTACAACAAGGCTGATGATCTATCTCATATATCTTCAGTGGTTCTATCACAGACGGCGTCTGTGGTGCAATAAGTCATCAATAGATGTCCTTAACATATAAGAACAGTTTAAATTTATTACTTTTATGTATAACAAATAACAATTGTATATTTGATTTCCATTTATAAGCGGAACTTTAAATTGACAGAACAAAAATTATATCTCTGTATTTAATAATTATAATTTTATGAAAATATACTTTATATAAGAAAGAGAAAACGTGTTTTCACTATTTCATTTTCAAACATGCACCTTACATTACAAATAGATAAACAGAACCACGATTAACATCAAAATACTTTTCACATAATTAAGAAAAATATTCTTATTCAATGACAAATCATGTGAATATATAAATTCTTTAAAAGTGAATTAGTAAAATTCCCCGAATATCACGCAGCCAGTCTAAATATTTCTGCAAACACCCACATATAAAAGAATATTCTTCCAAAGCACCCACGTGAACATAATTTCGCTACCATAAACGTCTAACTTAAATCATGTCTGATATTTTTCCACACGTGTGAAAATAAATTACTTATCGATCCCATGAGCATGTAAAAGGCTGGTAGCGTCGCGACGCCGACGCATCAATTGCCTGGGACGAAGATGACACATTTAACCAGCGTTTGCCACGTGGTTCCATGTGGTACCTCGACGTCTCGTGACGGACACCGACCTACTCGCGCGATTATCCTTGATTTTTATGGAATTCTAGAGTCCGTTGGGTTCCTCGTCGTCGACGAATACATCGTCGGCGTCGAGGCGTCAGCGCGCGGCCAAGCCGGCTCGGCGCCAAAATCAGCTCGCCAGTCGCGCTTTCCGGTCGGTGTTTTATAAATACTGCAGACAGTCGAAGAGTGCAGCGAACACGGTAGTTGCTGTAAAATCACGAATCCCGACGGACAAAGTTGTTGCCTGTTGCGCGATCTGATCTAACCCCGATAGAATAAAAAAGAAAACCCTCAAAGTTTCGTATAACGTTATAAAATTATTATATCGTGAAGTTGAAGAAAAGGTGTTTGGCTAGCGGTGGTAGTGGTGACATTTTCATGGATTAATTGTGTCTCGGATTCGTGAGCGAATTCTTGGAACGAAGTGCCAAAGTGTACAGTGTGTACACGTGTGTGTGTGTGTGTGTGTGTGTGTGTGTGAGTGGGTGAACGAAAGTTGGGAAAGAACACTCTTGGTGAATAGTATTCGAGAAAAGTGATAAGAAACCCGTGTTTCGGGGAAGTTTGATAAGAAATGATAGAGTGATCCTACTATAAGCTGCAACTGTTCCCCAACGAGAACATCGTTTTGTCGAGTTTTATTTTTTGGTACGATTATGTACGTGTTCAAATTTTTTAATTATTGAGAAAATAAGTGTTGTTGAATTGTGGCTTGGCTTTGTTGATTTTTTAATCGCCCTATTTTTATTTATATTCTAGATATTTTTTAATAATATTGTCAAAAACGTGGATTTCTATAGAAAATTTGTATTATTATAGTTTTTCGATATAATATAAATTTATAATCTAAATATATAATACTATAACGAATGTGGTAGAAAATCTAAATTTCATAAAAATAGCTACAGAACAGAAGACATAAGAATTCATATTTATATGCAAATATTAATGAAAATTATTAGATTTTTCAAACGTTTGAAGATGTAAGAAATAGAAGCATATGTTAGAGAAAGGAAATTTATATCTCGATATTATATGCGTGCGATATAGTAAATGGAATTTGGCTAATGGAGAGGTTGGTTCGTGTAATGCCGGCCGAGTTTTGCGGCGTTTCGTTGTCCAACTTGCGCAACAATTATCGCAATTCGAAAATACGATGCAAAAGCACTCGATAGAGAGAAAATACAATCTTTTGCCGCGAAATTACACACGAGCTACTTATTCGAACCAATAATACAGAACTATGAATTATAGCTCGGAATTCGTAATGCTATTTTCGTATTCGACACGTGCACTCCGTTGAAACAACGTTCTTTTTCAAGGCACCAAAGAAACTTCATATACTTTGTTCAAAAAATTCCGCTAAATTAATTTTCAAATACAATTTATTTCCAAATAAAATACCTAAAAATAATTACAATACCAAGCATAATATATATATATATTTTCCATAAATTTTCATATTCCAAATTTATCATTGTTAATTCAACTTTCTCTTTTATAATTAAAAAATTAATATTTAATCATAACATATTTTTCATAGACCTACACATCTTCAACTTACCAACACCCCTTCATCCTCTTGTAATTAAAAGATAATATCTCATCAAGGCGAACCATCACGAAACCTATATTTTTCTTTCTGTTTCTAAGCTTTGTAATACCGTGAAAATCGCGTAGTTACTTTACGATGGCACAAAGGGAACATTATCTAAAACTCACGCTTCTGCTTTGTGGAACAGAGCGAACGTGATCAAAGTTTAAGTGGTTCCAAAGTTTAACCCTCTCGCTATGGGGCAAGCACTTTCGCGAATGCAGTAATTCTCGGCAGAATCTTCTCTAACATTCTAATTTTTGTTGTTGTACACTTGGTCTTTTCAGATTCAGGGTTCATCGACTTTTTCGCAAGATCGAATGGCTGATCACAACGAGCTAGCGGAAGTCCAATGATCATCGTTCACCACGAAATGACAAAATGTGAATATCTCTGCGTTAATCAAAACGGATTGTTAAGCTCATTTTCGACTTTTGGCTTCCGCACGAGCCCGTGGCACACGATTGACTACCGTCTGTCAGAATGAGCTTAATGAAGAAGGCGATCGGCGGCTCCATTCACAGGATACGCGAATTCGAGCTCGAGAAGGTAATTCGATTGACGAATCGAATCTCTGACGTGACAGAACCATACTCCATCCAACAAGACGAGACAGTAAATGCTTACAAATTCACGTGCTCGAAGCACACAAACCTCGACCGAAATGTTTGAAGAACTGGAAACAACTGAGATCCGACCCTGTGTCGAGCGCATAAATTTGTAAATATATCCTGACTCGTGTCGTTGAACGGATCCTCTGAATTGAACGATCCTCTGTTAATACGATTTTCCAATCTGTCTGATAGAATGAAACTGTTGACCCAATTAAGGAAGAGACAAATGTATCGAATGCAAAATTTAGAGTAAAACGATTATCGATTCTTTTGGTAGAAGTCTCTGATTGCTTCCGTTAATGATGATGAATCAAGAATTGAATGGGTAGATGCATTTTTGGGTAGACGAAGTAAATAAGAAATTAAAGGGATGATAATTTCTACCCTTGCTAGCTTCAACGTTACTATCTTCTATTAATTATACCTTGGTTTGAAATTGTTACATTTTATTACAATTTTATAAATTTGGAAAATTATAAAATATTTACAGAGTTTCTAATTCCTAGGAATATGTATTTCCTTGCAATTAAAGAAAGTATAAATCTACTTTTGATCAATTAAAATTTTTTACATTATTAAGTGTCCATTCTTAAGTTTCAAATTTAATTTTTTTAAAATGTTAATTTCAAATTGATAAATATATAATAATATTACACGCTGAATTTCATAAACTTAAGATCGTGCCTCGTTAACTCACTGTCAGTCACGCCCAGAGATCTATGTAAATCTTCGCTGAAAGTGTGTCGGACAACGAATCCCAGACAGAAGTCCCTTCGAAAAAGCATCTTCAAATAAATGAACAGAGTACTGTAATAGAACGAACCTTTGAGCTACTGTTCGTGACGAATCGAATTCTCGACAGATCGGTAACACGCGACCGAGTTTCCAGTCGCGAGTCGTCGAGGATCCAGAAATAGTGGACGTGTGTGCAACATTTACCTCAGAATCAAGGAACGGGCAATCTCCTTCTCTCTGGCAGTAAACCAACTTTCCCTCGATGCTCACTTTATGACAATACAGGAACCAATTGTAACCTTTAACACTTCGGTTAATTGCTCGACGACCAGTCGTTCGCGACTGTTCGTGTAATAAAACATATGGCACGAATATTTCCATTATTTTTCATCTGAAAACGTGATATTCTCCTCTCTAATTTTTTGCTGCTGAAAGAAATTGGAAATACGAGCAACTGGTACATATTTATTCGAAACGAGTTTCCAATTCCCTGAACGCGTGATACATTTTAATTAAATATATTAACTTTCAGCGTGGTACTTGAAATGTTATTTTATGTTATGAATTGAAATGAATTGTTTAGTTGGCAGACGAACTGAAAATGGGCCATGTTTCACAGAATATTATGAAATAGCTTTTGAACATGGCACTCGACGCCGATAAATTGTACACGAAATAATGAATGGAGTAGTTTCATTATTTTTTCACCTTTAAATTTGTCACTTGAAATTATATACGAAAATATTGATTTTGTGATATAAACTGAAACGAATGAAAATTGTCATTGAATTATAACGAAAGGGTTACTTACTATTCACCAAAGATGCAGCAGAAGTCCTCTGGTTAATTAAAATTAGGAATTCTTGCTGCGTCGTTGATTTTACTTTGGATAAAAAGTCACGGAACACATTTTTAACGCACCACGCTAAATTATACATCGGATCCACGAACTTCGACGGGCTTCTGGTTATTGCGTAAAAAAATAAAGAAAACAAATCTTCCGCAGTTTCGTTTTCACCCACCCTCGATGAAATCATTCGGAACCGCGTTATCCGTCGATCGAAACGTGTCCGACACACAAAACGGGTCGTGCGTCGAATTAAAAATAGAAGAATGGACTACCGTCTTGTTCGCGGTTTTGCTTTCATCCACGATTCACGGTGAAAAATCGAGGGCGCAGCTGTTCGATACGTCGCACCACGACTAACGATCCTGTACCCAGGACAACAGCTGAAACGTGCTCTCTTACCTCTTTTCGAACAGGTGAATCTGATCGACGAGTTCGATATCCTGCAAATCGTCGGAGAGGGATGGTTCGGCAAGATTTTGCTTACCGAACATCGAAGCACCCAGACGGAGATGGTGCTGAAGGCGCTACCGAAGGCGTACACCGGGATATCGGACTTCTTTCGGGAATTCCATTACGGGTTACACCTGGCGGCCCACAGGAACATCATCACCACCTACGACGTGGCCTTCGAGACCGCTGGATTCTACGTTTTCAGTCAAGAATACGCTCCCCTTGGTGAGAAATTCAAAACTGATCTTGAATTTTCCTTTTCCTTTTCACTAGAAATGTGAGATTAAGAAATTAAACCTTGAATGACTATTCAATGAGACGGTAATAATCTTCTAGGGACATTGGAACCCTTTCGTTCCCTTTTTATTACAAATTTCGCGGTTCAATTTCCAGGAGATTTAACGTCCAACGTGACAGAGACGGGTTTAGGCGAGCTGCACGCGAAGAGGGTGGCCCGACAACTGGCTGCAGCGGTGCATCACATCCACAGCCGCGAATTGGTGCATCGTGACATCAAGCTCGACAACATCCTCGTGTTCAAGAGCGATTTCTCGAGGATCAAACTGTGTGATTTTGGCGAGACCAGGCGGGTTAACACTGTGGTGCGAAGGCACAACGAGTGGCTGCCGTACTCGCCGCCTGAGGTATTGCAGATCGACACTGACGAGACGTACAAGTAATTATTCGATTGACCATTACCAGCAATTACCTTCCCCTAATTAAGAGGTGGAATTTTAAGACTCTTAACCGAGTGGATAACATTAGTTCAAAACTATAATTACAGCTTATAGGAGAACTCTATTAAAGTAGCAAAATATTGAAATTGTTAAATTAAAATAGATATTTCTTTTGCTGACGAAAGCATTTATAATCGAAGTTGGAATAACTTCCGCAAATCGTGGCTTGCATGATCATGAATGATAAAAGTATAAGCGTTTATTTAGACTTTCACGTTTTTCAGAGCTCTCACGTCGCACGATGTCTGGCAATTCGGCATTGTCCTATTTGTCTGTCTGACCGGATGCTTGCCGTGGCAGAAGGCGGCGTTGGACGACCCGCGTTACACCAGATATCAAAACTGGCACAACGCGACGTTGAACATAGCCAAGAAACCGAAATTATTTCAGCTGATCAGCTCACGGGCGCAGAGGTCAGTTTCTGTATGGGTGACGCGTACCAAGCGCCAGCCTGCACCAGATTGCATTCATCCGCCGCTTCTTAATTGCTCCTGAAACAATACAGAACGATTAGATAAAGAAACGACGCGATTCTTTACGCTTTAATATTTCAAACTTGGACATACGTTCCATAGCTAATTGGGAACCTAGGATTAGATCAAAGTAAAGTTATAAAAACCAAGAATTAGAAAATTAAAACACACTTAAATAAATTATAGGATCTTGATTTATTTTTTTTTTAAAAAGTATATTTTATAAAGTCACCGTGAAAGATTTAAAGCATACTGATTCACAGAGAGCTAATAAAAGGAGAGACTTTTTCAGCATTGAGTTTACGTGTCAAAACAAGCAGAAGGGTTCAGAGAGAATTATAGACTACATTCCGAGGGAGTGCACAAAGCAGTACCAAGAAATGTTTCCATTTTGGTTTCAGTTTGTTTTTGAAACAACCGCGTGAATCATTACAATCGCGTCACCCTCCATGAACGTCGTTTATTGTCCCTGACTAAACGGGATTATTAAATGTATCGAGAGAAAAATTCTGGATTTTACATATATCACACTGACGGTAAAAGCAATTAATTTTAAACAAAGAACATCGCAAAATTGATGAATTACCATATAAAATGGCTTAATTTAACGAACTCACCATGTTACCTTAATAAATCTCCAACAACTGTAGACCTCCCAGCATCGTCCCATTATCCTAAAATTAATTCCAAGGATTTTTACCGAGCCCCTTGAACATTCTTCAGGATGTTCAAGCGTCTACTGGATCCAAAGGCGGAGAAGAGGCCCGTCAGCGTGCTGGAGGTAAACAAATACCTGGAGGACAGGTGGTTAGCGAAACTGGGTGTGGAGAAGGCGATGAACGGTAACAATCGAACGAAATTAAAGACTTAGCTGGCTCTCGTATCCGCTTGATTGAACTGAAACGTTTGCACAGGTGGCGCCGACGAGAGGGACGAGTTGTGCCCATCGATGTACAGCTTCCACAGTTCCTTGGAGGAGAAGAACCAGCTCCTTCACACTCTGACCACGTACGGTATCGAAACCACGGTTGACAGGGCGAAGAAGAAGGACCGTATCAGGGAATGGATCCAAGCGAGCGCGATAGTCGAGGAGTACGAAGAGGACGAGTCGGATTTGAACGAGGACATCCGGTTCTACGAGGACGAGGACGAGGAACCGAGTTCCATGAAGGGAAGACACTTCCCGGAGACTCGTCCGATCGCGAAAAACGAATCGAAAAGACACAGGCACAGAACGAACGCATCGACAGCTAGGAAGAGACAATCCGTCAAACCAACCGAGAGGAAAATTCCGTTCGCCCCTCAGGTAGCCGAGGAACGACAGACGATCGCAAGATTCGCCAGTTTCCCCAACGGTGACCCTAATCTAGCGGTGCTGAAGAACGGTACCAATGGTAACCCGGTCTCCGCCAGGTTACCCTTGAAAATCGATTCCAACTCGGAGGAAACGAGGTCCGTCGGGAACGCTAACGGGCAGCTGAATAATTCGAAGAGTTTGAACGTCTCTCGAGACGAATCGTTAGCCACGAGCGGGTTCAAGTCCAACTTACCCATCCAGGAAACTGTTCCCGAACTCGCCAACTCTCTGGACGTTCAAGATCAAAGTTCGAACGCGGCAACGGGCGGAGGTGATCGAAGTTTGCCGAGGAGCCCGCAGATACCGGCTAGAAAGCATCGCTCGCAAACTGCCCCGTTTCCGGCGCCGACGTCGCCCGTGCTGAACGGAAGTCGAGCCGAGTCCGCCAAGAGGAGCCAGTCGACCACGGTACTGGCCACCGGGCAGACGGAAAGATCGACCCCGACGATCCATCGATCGACCGACAGGTCAACCGCGATGGCGAACCAATCGAACGGGCAATCGTCGACGGCAACGACGATGGCTCGGGGCGAAAGGTCGACCCCACAGCCGGAGAATCGATCCGCGGCGCAATCAATGTCTCGAGTAGAAAATCAATCCACGGTAATGCTGCCGGCGACGGCTCGAGTGGAGAATCAATCGAGTAACGCTTTGCAGCTGGCCAGGAACGAGAAATCCGCGACCGGGCTAGTTCCCTTGGCGGCCACAAATCCGCTGACGATGTCGGTCGCCTCTCATCTCGTGATGCAGAGCTTCAACGCGTTGCAGGGCATCAACGCGGCCGCCAACGACTCTGGTACTCCAGTAAATTCGACTTCGAATTTGCCCCCCTCGTCAAGGAACAGTCCAAATTCCAACCACAGCAAGATGTCCACACCGAAGAACAGCCCCACGACCACTCCCGTAAGAACGTCCACACCGCCGAGGCACAAGATGAATCAACGAACCGAGGAGACGGTGTTTTATGGGAAAGATCCGTTCGAACATTACGGTATCGCCCAGGGAGCGATCATGAGGGGTGAGAATGCTAGACGTGGCTCGCTTGAAAGCGGCAGCAGATCCGCTAGCAACTGAACGATCCTGTTTGATTTTGGTATTGCACCAGAATTTATGTAAATGTTGAATAGTGACGATTGGATGTTGGATATACGTACATCGTGTTCTGGTTTGATAACGGTTTCTGCGGGTTAGCTCTGAGCGGATGGAAACTGAAGAATGGAAAATGGATGTTGCTAATTAGGATCCGCTTTTTCTGCTACATCTGAAAAGAAATTAAATATATGGTTACTATAGGTGGAATAAATGAAATGTTCTTGGACGACGACATTTTCAAAATATGAAAGATTTATACTACGTTACGGCTGTTTAAATATTTCTTAAAATAGTAGATTGATTTTTTAACGAATTATCGTAGAAAACAGACCCATGATAGACCCATGCTAAACAGGACTTGATGCTAGTAATGAACTTAATCGAAGATTGCCTTCTACTATAACTACCAAAATATTATTTAAGAAGCCAGATGAATTTTTCTCTACGAATACTTGCAATCGACAAATGATTCGACACGAAAATCAAACTGGATAATCGAGTTTTGTATCGAACGATGCACCGTTTAGTGTCTTCCTTCCATTTGTTGGAAACGAGCCATGGCAAGGTCCATTATAGCGATTCTTTTGTCCCTTCACGTTGGTCCTCGCATTATGTAGCTGCTGCACAAACTACGCTCCATGGAATAATTCACGGATTATTTTATTTCATTGCGCCCCAGAGGATGAATCATTGAAGCGGACAGAAAGGTAACGACGATCGAGCGCGGCTACCAACACCGATGTTTTATTTGTATCTGAACTTGTGTGTCGTGTATTTCAGGAACAATTTACACGCGAACGTCGATCGGCCAGGAACGAATTTTGGTACGTTGCTCCCGGAAAACGTACGCGTCCGCGTTTCTCCGCCTGGTCGTCTCGCGATCGAACCGTTCGTTCGATCGCCACCACCCCTTCAAACGGCATTAGCGTAATTGAAACGTAAATATTACGGTGCACACGCGACGACAAACTTTATCGTGGGTAGTCCAAGGTGTGGCCAACTGATTGTGACGTGAATTCGATTAATTGTGATACTAGTAGAGTGATCTTTAAATTACCGAGGCGGTTTTAGCTTCAAGATGTATGCTTAATATGTTAATGTGAAATTGATCCGAAAGATATCTTGTATTCCATAAATAATAATTAAAGATAGAATATATGCTTTAGAATATTTGTTTCTTTTTTTCGTTATTATTAACACTCGACTGTCATAATGAAAATGAATGTTCGTAGACGATTAATGTTTAAATTTAGGCTTGCAATATGTTAGAAAAATAATTTTTAAGAAAATTAAATTTTGTATGAAGAGAATTCATTTTTTTCCTCGGTAGTGGATTATTTTTTTTTTGTATTGTTCTTGAATAAAAATAGGGAGAAAGATTGCATACACGAAGCAAGTTGTCTTACGGCAAAGATCACAGATGGCACCCAATGTTGCGAGCTAAGGGTGAACTGTATGAAATGTTACGAGCAGTTGCCTTAGGAAATTCTTCTGTGATGTTTCAAGGTCTTTTCGCGTGAATTATGCTTATATGTATATACATATGTAAGTTTATCCACTTGTGTAGGTCATATTTCAAATTAAAGTAAATTAAAAAAATATTAGTGAAAGATAGAACACTAGTCATTCCTATATTTTGAATTGTACAGTTTCCAATTAGATTCTTATGTATTGTACTAGAGTTTGTTCCTTTTTAATTAATATTTATCCTTTTACCCTGTTAAAAAAAAATTAATTATAAGACATTGCGATTGTACCATATTAATTATCTTCGATAAACGTGAATTATTAATGAATCATGTGACATAGAATGTGTTAAGCTTTACCTATAGTTTTAACTTGAAAATAAAAAATACAAAATAAAGGATGTTTAATAATCAAGCAACAGGCGAAAATACCTTTCAAGAAATCACCCCTGCAGGGTTACAAACTTTTTAATTACTGTATCCTAATACTTCTTTGTGTAAGATAATAAAAGATTTATTAATTAAAAAGAAATAAGGTCTTGAAATTATAATCCTCTTTACCATTCATCCTTTTCCTCGAACATGTCTTCCCAATTGCAATCAAAACAGAGACATGTCTCCTTTTAGTAGCCTATAAAGAACCCGTCCATATACTCGCAATACAAAAGAGCATTACGATTCACATTATTCGTCCCTGGACTGTAGCTGACCGCGAGCACGAGTCGATGCTCTAAAAACGGACACGATCGTTCGCGAACGAAATCAACGTGGCTCTAATAATAACCATCCGATTAGCGGCGCCAAAAGATACAAGAATCGAAGCTGGTAAATTATAACCGTACCTCGAATGATAAAAGGCGTTCGTTTTTCCGCGATCGCGGGAACCGGTGTATCTGGTTGCCGCGTAATTAATTACGAATAAAAAAAAAGGGAGGAAAAAGAGTAACGATACGCCGGTTGAACTCGGAAATGCTCGATATTCTTATGCGTGTCCCGTGGCTCTGCTCGACTCTGCTTTCGACCTCGTCCTCCACCTCGTCGTCGTCGCCGTCGAGGCGACGTCGACTCAGCCACCAAGAGGAGGGTCACGGGGGTACGTGTCTGGCGATATGAAAATAATTACCGGGCGGGGCGAGGCGCGAATTAATTAAGAGATACCTAAGTAGCGTATATTGCGCAGGAGATGCAATTACGTCGTCTTTGAGCCCGCGCGCAGCCAACGCCCCCGGGCAGACATAACGAGACCAAACCACTCGCTTTGACACGATTCCTCAGGATCAACCATCGTTCCTTCGACACCCTGAAATTTCATCTTCATCTACTTCTTACTGTCGATTTTAAGGAATTTTTTAGCTTTATAAGATGAACCAACGACGAGAATAAGGGTGTTCTCTGTTTGTGCTAAGTTGTGCTTTAACCCTCGGATGGCGGACCACGAAGAGAACCCCATATTTAATTCAATTTTGTTTTCATTTTCTACATTTTGCATAAACTCTATTGTTTGAGAATTATAATATTTAAAAAGTTAGTACCCTTGTATACGTTTTGTAAGTTTGGGTCAAGATTGACCCAGGCCCCGCTGTTTAAGAGTTAAAAATGTAGAAATCAATCTCAAAGTCAAATGAACTTGGAAATAAAATTTTCAAGGTGCAATAAACGTTACAAATCAGCGTTAATAAAATTTGGAAATATGAAAAAGAAAAAGTATCGGTATCGGAAATGCTCCCGTGGCGCGGATCATTCTGCCGACGGAGGAAGTTCGGATGGGAGAGAACCGAGAGAAGGCTTAATTGTCGCCGGTACGGATGAATTCGGATGATTGATGATGGTTCCGTGGACCGTTGCGGGGATTAGATGGATGATGCTTCAAGGCTGCTGGAGACGCGAGTAACGGGGGTCTAATGTAACGGAGTTTCATGTTTTAAGCTACTATGTTATGGGGATCCGGTGTTATGGGATTCTGAATCGTGTTGCAGCTGTGATATCATCGTGAATTATTATGGGTCATGATGATTTATATTGGAGTGACTTTCTGACGCGTTTTTAGAGGATTTTATATGGAACATTAACTTGGATTATTATCAGTTTCTTCCTTTTCAGTAGATTCAATTGATCCAAGCTATACTAGTTACCTGGATTTGATAAATTCCATGTTTAGCTTGTTTTTTAATTCAATTTTATACTTTTTTTATAAAATTAAAGCTAATTGAATTTCTTTTACTGATTTAATTGATATCAATTCAATCTGGATATTAATTGTAATTTTAAAAATACTGTTTTTTAAAAAGGTTCTATTAGTAATTGATTAAAGACACGCAAAATAAAGATGCGAAAACAACGCATAATATTTTTTTATACCTTAACATCTTATCCTCATCTTCAGCAAAAATATCCCCCTCAATTTTAATTACACAATCATCCTCATTAAAAAATTCCCCGAGTGCAAATTCGATGTCTAACCAGCTCTCGGCCGGCACCCAATGCATCAATCCGCCACCATCGACGACACCCAGAGCAAAAAAGCCATCCATACATTCAAGCAACCGGCCTTGCGGCCAAGAGCTGGACCCAATCCATGGAACGCGGGCCTGGAACGGGTTCCCAATTCGAGATTCCCGGCCGTCACCTTCGTTCGTCGTTAACGCACCAAAGTGCCGATGAAAATTAATGAAACCACAATTGGTGTTAATGGCACCACTCGGCCTCCCCTGCACGAGGAAATCGACGACGGGCTTCTGTATCCTGGTTAACCCTTTCTCGGATTATGGGGGCCGCGGTGTCCCCTCGAAATTTTCAATCAAGCATATTTTAATACATCTCGATATAATTATGTGTGAATATAAGTATTATTTTGTCAATTTTTTAAAATTAATTTGCATTTACCAATTTGATTAAACGAGCGTACCAAGAAAACCATCTATGGAACTAAATTTGGAAATCCGAAAAAGGATTAAAACGTCGGGTGACTGGTTTGTTTGAAAAACGAAACTGATCCGCAAGCGACACGATCCAGATACGAATTCTCAGCTAGCGTTCTATTTATAATGGAATTCGTGTGCGGTGACCGGTAACACGCTCCAAATCACTCGTGCTCGATGTTAATTCACACGATTCCTGGTATATCACGGTACGATCTTGTCTTCAATGTGTTCATCACGGCCTTCACGTGTAATTACATACATCGCTGTGGTTGAATCAATGCAACGCATATAATTGTATCCTGAATGCACATTGTGATTACTGACTGAACCGAGGGTGTAGCTCGCATACGTCATCAATTATACTGGATAAACAAGGTAAGACGCATACGGTGTGTCATTGATTGCTTCAAATACCATAGAATGTAACGTCGGATGCATAGGATGCACCGTCAGATGCATAAGATGCACCGTCGATTGCACTTGGTAATCAAAGACACAGATGGTGAGTTGTCAATTAAATCGGATAAATATTGTAAGACACATAAGGGGCGTCATTAATTGCAATGAATGCATAGCGTAAAATGCATAAGATGCATCGTCACTTGCATTGAATAGTAACGTAAGACGCATAAGGTGTATAATTTCAGACTAAACTCCCCTTTGTATCCATAAAATAACTTAATTATCTCGTTAAATACCCATTAAAGGCGCCAATAAAATTATAACATGCGATAAAAATAGACCCTAACTAACGAAGGAAACACCTGTAGGAATCGTGACGATTTTCGGAAAGAACTTCATCGTCTACGTATACCCGACAGCCATGTATGTGGAGCTCGTTAATTAACTCGCGATCCGGTAATTGGCCGTGATAATAAGTAAGCAATTCTGGCACGAGGGGTCGGTTCGCAGGTCATCGTCGCTGGTATCTAAGGTGGTTCTCCTCACCGTTCCTCGCAGGAAACATTAGAACGATAAAAAGGTCGTCGGGTCAAGTCGGTTTAATCCTTTTCGAAATCTCAGGCTCGTCTCAGGGCGCGGTTGTTACCCAGGACGATGAGATTCGAGATACGTGGGGGGGAAATTCAGCGGGTTTCGAGATTATCTTGCGCGGGCTAATGGCCTGTTTTCCTTTCAAAAATTTATGATAACGCAACACGCCTCTTGGCGAACGGAAGTTGAGCGATGGTACGATTGGCTCTTACTCATTTTTCGTCGCGAAACATGGAGTTCTTATAGGTTTTCAATTAAGCGATGCTCTTATTATGGGCATTAACTGATCATCGTGGCTGATAAATGTGGTTATGGAATTTACGATGGTTTTTTAATGAAAGTACAAGCAGGTGGAAACGGGGACACTGTATGTCATTACTTTTTTGTAAACATAGGGTGTGCGTTTCGCATATTAAACTGATCAGTTATTTCAATATTATGATAATAATTATATAGAAAAATTTCATTGAACTGGATTAATTTATAAAATATATCGCTGCACCAGGAATAAATTATTTGTTATTTTTTTCTTTCAAACAGAAAATTCACTGAAATACAAAATCCACGAAAATAAATCCAAACGTCCTCATAATTTCAACCAACAATACAACCCTTCTATTAACCAGTCAAACAACCAATACATCACAGCAATTATAAGAGCGGAACAGGTTGCCTGAAATTTTTATCACAGCATATGTTCATCTATCAAAACTCACCCCCGGATGTACATCTATCTACGTCATACAAAGCGCCGTCCACAAAGGGTCTGTCCGCGACTAACCCAGCAGCATTCAAGCTCGATATCACGATAAACATCCCTCCGACCGTGTTATCATTGCGCCAGAAAAAAGTGAAAAAGAGAGAGAAAAAAAATGAAGCGACAGGAAGCGTTGCCGTCGAATCTCATTCGCGGGCGCGGCTCTACGTTCTCCATTTTCATAAATCAGCAAGTAGCGATCCGGAATGATTAATCCTCGACGACGGCGGGGATGGTAAAATGCAAATTCCAATCGGCTGGTCCCAGGACGCGCGACACCGGCATCGAGGAAAGTGGATGACGAGCCATCCGCGACGATTCCTCCGCCCGCGATCGGTGAAGTCAGCCGCGAATAATATCCACGGTCTGTCGCGAAAGTAGGCGTCGCCAAAGCGTATGCGTACATTAGCATTTAGCAATTAGTAGTAGGGAAACGATGTTGCGATACCCGCGCCTTTCAACCCCCTCCGCGATCCGTTCGACTGTGCGCGAATTAAGAGCACGACGTACGCGTTCGTCTGCGCGCGACACTGAAAGCGTGTACGCGCGTTTACGTGAGTTTTGCGATCGTAATGGTATAAATATGGAGTACCCAGCGCGTTAAACGGCGTCGTTCGCACTTTCTGCAAGGAATTTCCGCTTTTCCTGCGTTTGTCGTGGCCGAGCCTCTGTGAGGCTGCGTTTTCCACACGCTCGTTTTTGATGTTAATAGCATAGGGGTCTTCTTTTGCCGGGAAAACCTGGCGCTTCTTTTTTTTTTCTCACCACGAACGTTCTTGCAATACGTACTGCACATCGAGGGTTGGTTTTGTGCACGGCGACACGTTTGCCGATGAACGAAAGAGGATACACTTTGCATCCGACTCTTTTCACCGGGATAATAGCGCGAGGGGGGTGTCGATAATTATAAACACACTATTTCAATAATTTGTTGGAACAATAGAAGAGAATGTACAGTAATCCTCTTGGTTTTCAATGGATGCATAGAAAGTTTTCATTCTTCCTGTATGAAAGATAACGATCTGAATAATTTCTAGAATAACTTTGTAGAAAGTACAAAAACTTGTATATTCCTTGTTAATAGCATCACTATCATCGATCTGTCGTTCGTCTTCAAACACAATTTAAAAAAAAAAAACAGAAATTTGAAAGAGCAATCTTTTCAAATGAACTCGTTTTGATGCACTCATCTAGTAGCATCCAATTGCAAGCGAATTTACCGTCCACGAGCAGCGGAGTCTTTCAAGCATCGTAACGCGGTTGGTCGCGACTCGAGCCTCCCCTTTTCTTCCACGAAGCGCAAACGGAACAGGTATGAAAGATGGCAACGTCTCCTTCAGAATGATGCACCGAATAAAATACATATTTCAATTTGTCCGTTCTCTCGCTTTGCTTAAGGATTCCTCGCCGCGAAATTCTCGTCCGCCGCGTCTTCGGCCGTGTTTTCTACAACCTATGGACAGAAATTTCACCGTCTGAAAATATGAAAATCCGTACCGCGAGAGGTTGGTAAATATCTCAAGTCCGCGTAATGGAATATTCGCACATTAGCGACAGGCCATTAATACGACAACCGCCTTCGCCGAGTAGCGTTTCACTCTTTAGCGAACGGTAAGTGGGTTACCGTGAGCATGTACTCGTCTGCACCCCTCTGCATAATTGTTTGGACACGAAAACCGGCACTCCCGTGAAACACCGTTTCCTTACGCGGTCCCTTCTCTTTGTTTGTTCTTCCATGTTCGCGCGTCGCGCCCGTTAAATTCAATTTGCCTGGCTGGACGGTCACCGCCTACCTCCGCGTCTATTTGTCCTCGAACTTATCCCGATCCCGCGGGAAACAATCGACGATACCGCCCTTCTTTCTTCCTTTTCGCTACTTTATTCTCGTATCCTCCGAGAAAACTACCCCTATCAATTTTGAAACCCGGACCAAGTGCCATTTATAATTTCAAAGTTCCATTGGGATAAATTAAAAAATTTCCATATATGAAAAATAAATTAACGGGGTAATTCAATTTTTAAACAATTAATTGTAAGGAAAGATTGATGAGCTAACTGTTCACTTTTCACGCCTTTGAGAGACGATATTGTACAAGCTGTCAGTGAAAATGTCCAGAGACACGTCGAAACGACATTCGCAATAAGAAATGATTGCTCGTCCAGCCAGAAGGTTTCGATATTTTCCC
This sequence comes from Osmia lignaria lignaria, assembly GCF_051020975.1. Taxonomy (NCBI): domain Eukaryota; kingdom Metazoa; phylum Arthropoda; class Insecta; order Hymenoptera; family Megachilidae; genus Osmia; species Osmia lignaria. The sequence goes on along the minus strand of NC_135033.1, from coordinate 6,792,354 downwards.
ATGAACGACGATGTTCTTCGCGATGGCGAAAGTTTGCACGATGGGGAACACTGTCGCTCGTTAATGTCAAGACGAGCGTCGTGTCGAGTATGATGTAATACGTTGTAACGCGTTTCAGAATCGCGATAAAAGCTTTCTGGAGCGAGAACCAGCCACGATCGACGATGATAGACGAGCAGAAGCGTGTTTAACGATGTCCCGTCATCGATGACGCGATCGTCAGAATGATCCGTTGTCGATAACGTTTCAAGGAAGTCTTTTTACAAGATTCTGTCCCCCTTTCTTTCTCCCTTTCTCAGCGAGGCTCAGCGAAAACGATTGCAATTTTAATGAGATGGGAAGTCATTTCCAGATCCATTACCGCCTATCATTGTCTTAATCGAGATTAAGCTATTTATTTCGCGCACGATCGTCGATCCGCAATTAGGAGACGTGTGTTTTAATGATTTTGTTTTAATTGTGCTCGAGATAATTGCTGAATCGAGTCAACGTGGGGTGTATAATTTATCAGACTGTTATAGTTGCTGGTTTAATCTCTATTCAAATTTTTTACACTCATGGTTCGCAGATCGTTCGATCTAATTTTAACTTCCACGCGATTTTAGTTGGAATTGATCTTGTTTAGACGTGATATTGCAATAAATGTAAATATCTATATATTTTTGTGTCGATAATTTAATAGAATTTCTATAAACTCCACGCAAGGTTTTGAAAAATAATCAAAGTTACATTTTATATTATTCCAAATATTTAAGATTATACTATGAATTTAATTTGTAAAATTTTCCTGCATAAAAAATTCTGCTTCCCTCAATCTCATAATTTCAGCGAAATTTGCGAAAATATCACCCAATATCCTTCCCCTGTTTCGCATCCCTCGGAAATTTTCCCTCCACCTCTTGGTGGAAACTCATTTCACCTTGTACACGTTACAAAATCGCCGCGCTGAGACGAGCAATTTCCTGGATTAGGGAAGCTACAAGATAACTTTGGCTACGTATTGTGCGACCAACACCTACAACTCGCAATTCTTACTTCGAGCAACAAGCAATCTAAACAGTAATTGCAAGTTACACGAGGGATAACTTTCATGTAGAAACGTCTTGTTTCCAAGAAGATTGCATCTTGATTAACCAAATGCGATTTTTATGGTCTTCACTTGCAGCTGTCCACAATTTTTCATTTCCATTGCTCTAACCCTTTTTCAAATTTCCAAATTTATCAACCCTCTAAGTCTTTAAAATCATTTTATAATATTGATAAATGGAAACTATAATAATTTACATCTCTAAGACCTCCATCTTCTGACAAATTTTTAATAATTTTCACTGTATTATATTAATATTTAATAATTTTTCAACGGATAGGATTTTTCTTGCGGTTACCTTTCAAAGGGAAACACTCACGCACCCGGCCAATGACATTTTCTTCTATTTTCCTTCGAACGACGCGAATGCCGAGGGGCAGAACACCTTCATCATCATCGGCTTCGCGCGAAGAAAATTGCGAACAATGCGACTGCTGGCAGAATGATCACGATTTTGCGTTTTCTTCGCGCGTACAATTGCGTGCGTGAGGTGTTCATCGCGCGTTACCATTTGCGTGCGCCAGCTCGGCGATAAATTGTTGAATTCCGCCTTTTTAATCCAGAATTTCTCCGCTCTTTTCCGATAAACAGACAAGTCATCTTACAGTGCATCCTTTTTTTACAACCGAGTTCTATGAAAGGCTCTTTGAATCTTTTTTATTCTTAACAAAATAAAGTGCTCTTAAGTCCAGAGGGAGATACTTAACTGCCGAGTTGGGATATGAAGTGGTTTCCCTCTCTATTGAAGCTATTTTAGAAAACATTAATTGGAAATCAATTTCCAGCTGCAATTAAATAGATTTAATTTCTGTTAATGGAGAAATATGTTTATCTAATTGAAATCGTCCGAGTTCGAGGAGCATTTTGCAATTCAAAGCAATTATATTAAATCTACTATCAATATAAAATCAATAGATTCATTCATTTTTCAATTTTATATCAGCTAACTATCTCGCAACGCTAATATAAAAATTTTACAATAATTTAAAATCAAATTTCCTAATCTTCCAAAGTGCCAGAGGCAAGCAAATTTTTTCGCAAATAGAGCTTAGCCTATGTGAATTGATGGAAAAGTGCATTCTATTGAAAGAGACCCACAAAATGATATAATAAACCGATACATCGTGGGTAAAAATGAAAAAAAATACCATCATAAGCCTTTTTCCCTAAGCGATAGCTGTAAAGCGGCCGGTATCACTCATCGACCGTGTTTCCTCTCCTCGTCTTCCCGTTGACTTCCTGTCGAGCATTAACCGGGTGTCGGATTACCGCGTTCCATTCCTAAGCTGGCATAGAAACAGACAGCTTAATCCAAGCCGATTTACCCTAAGCGATTTGCCGATCGGATCCGATCAGAGCCATTGCGCGAAAGAAAACAAGACTGACAGAAAAAGGTAGCTTTTTTTCTAACCATGCAATTATCACTATTTTCAAATGAAATTATTTTTATTGCTATGAAGAGGTTTATTAGAAATGTAAGAATGGAGCTAAGGGTGAATATCGTTATATTTTTGGGCGTTAATTACTTGGACTTTTAACCCTTTCATTCTGGAGAATATTTTCAGAAAATTATTTATTATGTACTGGATGATAAGTACTGATTGTTCATTATGACTTAAATAAAAATAAAAATGGAAGTCATGAGAATGTCGATGATTATCAATCGCACCCTGGGGATAATTTGATTTATTTGTTCTCCCAATTATAAATCATTCGTTAAAATCAATGATTTCTCAGTGACAGGCTATTTTTAAGGACTTTCGTCCTGAAGAAGTCAATCATATCAACGAAAAGTAGAAAAATGATTGGAAAACAAGGAGATAGTCGTATAACCGAGATGAACATCCTTCGTTATCTCGTTCAAATGACGGCAAATTCTTGTTTAATATGAAAGCAAAAGCAGCGAACAGGGGGCCGTATATAACAAAGGTGAGCAATATCGAGGATCGTAAAATGCTGCAAAAATAACTTCGAATTTAGCGTCGTTCGCGATCATAAATCTTCGGTACTTCCGACGGTAAAAGTCACTAGTATACCTCGATCGGTGAGGTTCTTGACCGGGGTATGTCGAAATGCAACCAAGGTGTGTGTTGTGCTACAAGCTCTATGGGTTTTGCATGGCGCCACCATGGTTATGATTTAAAGGGATGAACAGATAGAAATGCTGCTGCTTCGAAAGAACATCTTTTACAATCTTTTACATTTTTAAAGGATTAAATATACAAAGTTTTTGTTCTACTTCTTATTCACCTTGGAAGATTTATAGAAATTTTTCTTACAATGCTGATGAAAAGTCTTATAATGAAGAAAATCAATGTAATTAACATTAAGAAATTAAGTATACCTCTTGAATGTATTATTCATTGCCTATTGTAGCAGAAAAATTATACTTCAAGATGTATAATAACGTTCAGTATTCTTTCTCAAGTGTAATTATCCGGATTCAATAATTAACTGTTCAATTATTCCTTGAAAAAAGTGTAAATGATTTAAGTGCAGCAGTATTCAATAAGAGGTCATTACACTATGAATACTGCGAATCGTCACCAACAGTCTTGCAAAAACTCAGAAAAACTTCAGAGAAGTAGCAGAAGCTGATCGAAAGAAACACTTGAGAGGCCTTCTGTGATAAATATTCAATGAACATCGTTCGTATTTCATGACATGTGAAACAAGTTCAGAAAATATCAGAAGCACTATTTCATCCCATAAATTTGATATCTTCAAGAATAAAATAAAATTTGCTTCTGTTGATCGCGTGATCTGATAAAAGCATACGGTAGCTGCTCAGTAAGAAGATGAATCGTGCGAAAACCATAACGACGCGTGAACAACATTTTAACTTGCACGTGGAACACGATTATACAATCACGCTCGATCTTCCCTTAATTATGTCTTGCGATCGTTAAATGAGATATCAACAAATTACCGGATCTTAATTTCCCTTTTCCTTCCTATGTTTCCTCGGATTCTCTTAAATTGCGAATAAATCTAACTATGTGAGAAATAATAGCCCTGTAGAAGGGTGACTTCCTTCGACGTATATGGAAAATATCGAGCGAATCGTTATAAAAATTCTATCGCGTGCTTCTTCATAATTACACGCTGCAAGATTTAAATCGATGATTCGATACTGATGTTTGTACACGAGCATAAATTCATGTCTCGTCTGGATCGCGTGAATTCTTTTACTATCGTGCACCATCTTAATTGCTGGGTACATTTATTAGCCCCCTTTTTTCGTTATTCTGCATGTCTTTTTATGTATTTTATTCATGGAATAGATAAGTAACAGATTATCTGAACAAGGTAAAAATTGTTCAGTAAAATGAAAATGTGTTATTTATGTGTAACAAATTGAAATGATAATATTTCAGAATTAATATTCTATATTTAAGTAAAAATAAAAGCAATATTTTGAAATAATAGTAGGAAATCTCAACTATTTTACAAACAAAAATATATTTATTTCTAATCACTAACTATCTGATAATTAAATTGCCTGTAATTAAACGCTCCAAGAAATCCTTAGCACTATAACGATCACCATTGAGTGCCTAATTATTTTTTAACACGTTGACTGCAACAGTGAAAATGGAAATATTATTCAAAATAATGTTTATCTATTGTCTTCATCTAATTATTCTGGCATGTGTAATTTGCAATGCCGGTCTTCGGTGGCCCTTCAACGTGTTAACAAAAACAAATTCTCTAATTTAAAATAAGAAATCTGAAACTGGTCACTTTGACAATTTTAATCTTTAAAACTTTAAAACTGCTGAAAATCTCTTATCATCCGGTTAAAAATTTATGATCGATCACTGGCTTCCCGGAAATTTCTCGCAAACAGTCGAATCACGAAGGAAAGATTTCCGAGGAATGTGATAAATCGACATTGATCATTGTTTCGTCTCGGCGATCAAGGGGTGTGACGTTAACGACGGAATTCAAGGCTCTACCACGTTGGGGCTCGTAAAACGGTTCCCTTTTAGCCTGCACGAACTTCTCGTCGAACATGGAGGAAACTCGAAACCGTGGCGTTGAATCGAATTAATTGAAACGGCCGTGCTATTATAAGAAGTTGCAGCCTGTTTCACCCGAGGGATTGATCGATACGGCCACGATGGGAACCAGTTTGTCGTCGAGTTTATTAAAACAAGTAATTACAATCTTATTATAAACTTATCGTCTCACGACGACCCCCCCGATGCTGAAAATCGTTCATCGACACTTTTACACGTCCCCGCGAGGCTGATCGGTTATTCACGGATCGTTTCCTTCAATCAAATCGAAAGACGGCGATGGTTTTCCTTAAATCGACCGATGGTGATCAGTTTTTAATCGCGAATCTTATTATTCCGCATCCTCGATCTTAAACGACTTAACAGCTTTTAATTAATGTCAATTACAGTTTAAACGTTAATACGTTCGCTATGTACGACGCGGCGCCGCGTTAAAATTAATTAATATTGTTATTATCGACGTTAATATCAATAGAAATATTATTTTTATTTATTTCATTCTCTAGCTAATATCTATTACTCGCGTTGAGATACCAAAATTTTTGGAAAGTTAAATAAAATACCTGAAAGAATTTTATTGAAAAGCTCAATAATAAATCGTCGTGTGTCTGAATTCATTTTCCTTTAACTTGCCAAGGAAGCAGAAAAAAAATTGTATGATTTGTGACCGAAGGTTTCCCAACTGTAGCGTTCCTGAAGAAAAAAGAAAGGGAAAAAAGAATCCCGAGGAACCAGCGTAACTAAGTACCAGGAAAGAAGTGACAGGTTTATGGGGACCATACCCTTGACCCGAGCTTCCAAGCACACAATCCATGCCTCAGCTTCTGCATTCAAGGATTTCTCGCGAAAATAGTCGTGCAACCACCTTGGAAATGAATTGCATACAAAGAATTAATTCTATTTAAAAAAGGATTCATAAATTTTCAATGATCCTAGATTATCCTCTATACACACCATATAGGAGAATTGTTTAATTAGAGAATAAATATACAACTTTATTTCTCTTATTAGTATAATTTAAAGAATTAAAATATGCAATAAAATACGAGGCTCATCTAAAATTATTACTATTGGTTTATATTATATTTGACGTTCATTATCCATGGTTTAATGAAGGGAATAAATTATAAGATAATTAAAAATTTATGAGTACTTTGTTTGCGATTGATTTCCAAGGTAATTTCACAACTATTTCCATCGAAACTGATAAATATTCTATAATTTGAGAATAAAAAAAGAATTTTTCATTATCACTTTTGTAAATGTCAAAAATGTAATATATTTGAGAATATATCTCAGTGCGAATTCATATCGAATGTTTTTTTCATATACCTATAAATAACAAAGATTTACTGTCCATTTCAAGGCCCCACCCTCCCTACGTGTCCCCGTTGACTAAGGTATTACGACACTTGACAAGAAATACGGTTTTCTTTCCACATCCTCCAGGTACAGATGATCATTCTCATCTTCCGCTCTGTTGCTGAACTTCGCCAGACTCTTTCATAAAGTCCTTCAAGTGTTGCTTCACCAATGAATCTTGTCATAATTCAACTTCTCCGAACAGGCCGAAGGATCGGCCTGTGCTCGTTAGAGAAGACAAATTATAATTTACATCGATGCTTTTTCAAATTGCGTGCACATCAGCTAATTCGTTTCATTGTCTAACGGATTTCGTGTAAAAAGTGTGGCTCCTTGAAATCTTGAGGAAGCCCAGTGATGAAGTAAATTGGGTTAACGAGCTCGACAGACTCGAAACTCTCGAAAGTCTCGGAAGTCTTGAAATTCTTCGCTGTTTCGAAGGACTTGGAGATCTTGGGACATTTTTAATGCTCGATAGATCTTCAAGATTATTAATTAGAGTAATGTCCGAGTGAACAGAAATCACGTTATTGCTTCCTTTCAAAGACGATTAAATCGTTTAAGACGTGAACTAATAAAATTTCTTGTATTTAAATTTGTTTCTGTCAGTAACAACTTACTTTCCATATATTAATTTACAAAAAACTAAAACTGCAAACAGTAAAATTAAAAATCTGGGATCGAGTTTAATTTTTCAGGTAATATAACATATCAGATTATCACTATTAATGAAAAATAAATATAAAAAAAGGATGCTGAACTCGTTTCAGCATTCCATATATTCTGCTTATACCCTCAGAACAGCGTTAAGCTGGCTATTTCAAATGTGCTAAGCTATTTAACCGGCGTACGTGTACACTGTACTGTTTAAATGGCCCCATAAACAGCCGACAGCTGATAAATGAGAACTGGCCGTGTAACTCGAAAACGAAACATTTTTCATATCCACGTTCATTAAGCTTCTCCCCTTTATTCCGACGCGTATCTCGACAGGGATCACCTCCGCTTTCAAACGATTGTATCAATTAAACTATTTTTAGCCGGGGCTATTTAAAATTCCTTGCAACATTCCAATCTTCAAAAGTACGAACTGTCAGTCTGATTGCTTTAAAAATATCATTCAAAATGGTATCCTTACTTTTAACTGAAAGGAACCTTATATTTCATTCAAGTGTACTGAATAATTTATAGCTAGGTAAAATATAAACAAAATAAGGATTTTCAGGTGGAAGATAAAAAATGATATTTCTAACCGTCTCATTTTTATCTCACTAAAGGTACTTCTTCCTGGTGATAACACTAGGACCCTTGTGCACACACTTGTGGGAACAATTCAGGGAAATGTCTTCCGTTTCACGGTCCAAACAAGCAGACCTCTGCGACACGCATGTTTCCTCGCGTTGACAGCCAAACGAGCCCCGATTTCGCCCTTGGAACCCCATGGTAATTCGTTCGCTGCCCACGCAAAGCCCATGATCTCCCGTCTCCCGCTTAATCCCGATCGCGTCAGACGCGAGTAAAAACCAAGCCGGCAAAACGAGCCGCGAAAAGCGTCGCGAGCAAAGTGCTCCGCTCGTTTGGACGTCGACAACACGCACAAAGATCGCTTTACCAGGGAAATGAAAAAAAAAGAAAAAAAAAAATACGTCTGCCTCGACGATTTGCCACGGAATTAAAAACTTGGAGAAGAAATGGGACAAATGGGCGAAGCGTTTTAGGTGATATACGAGCTTTGTTTCCTTCTACCTTTTGGGCGCTACGTTTTTTCCTGGCTGATAAGGATTCTTGGAAGGTAAGAAGGTTAAACGTTAAGTTTCTCTTCTTTTTTTTTTGAAATTTTAATCCTAGGTTCAGTGATTGTGGAAAAGGATAAAAGTAGGCAATTTTAAATGAGATAAAGGAAACATAATACAAAATATTATTACCCTTATATAAAATAAATGATATTAATATTAAACTCTGTTATAACCATCTTCTAATCTTCACATTCCTAAAACCTACAAAATCAGCCTAAAACGATACGTCAAGACTTTCCTAAACACCCATAATCCCTGGGCAAATAAGCTTCCAAAAAAGCTTCCGATTTCCTTCTCCCTGGAAACACAGAAAACCCAATCAACCCTCGACTACAGCCTCCCCGGTGTACTCGACTCATCTCGAACAAAGACTCGAATCCAACGAGAAATCGATCAGCGTCGACGAAAGCCGTTACCCATCCTCTTGTTTTCGAGTTCCGGTCGCGACATCGTGGAAAACAGCGCGATTAATTTTTAAACAAATGGAAATATAATTTAGAAAACGAAAATAAAATTTCAATTACCGTTGTCTTAGCGGATCCATCGTTTGAGGGTTAAATTGTAATTACAGTGTGCTCGTTTTCGCTATGACATTAATTTAAGGTATTAATGACCAGCGAAAGGTTCTTTGGACGTCAGCTTCTTTGGAAATGCGACGATATTATAAAGCCGGCGAGATCCGTGGCTTACGAGGCGCCCCTTGTGAAAATATTGTTTCAACAACGCGAGCCCAGAGTCTTTACGGCCGCTATTATTCCCGAGTTCGAGGCGGTCTCGTTCCGTTCTGCCATTCTGACGTGGGACAAATAGGGGATCTTCAACCCTATGGCAGCTGAATTGCGAGAAATAAAATGAGAAAGGGTATGACCTTTCGTCCAGGACCTTCTAATGGGCTCATCAGTGAAGCAATCTAGTAGGTTTGTACCTTGGATACGGGGGAAAATTAAGTGATAAGGTGCAATATATATTTAAATGTGTATCTGCTACATTTCCTCGTCTGACTATACTGTATAGTTAGAGGAAGAAGTATAGCAAACATGACATTTTAAATAATATTCTTTACGATAACTATCTACAGAATTATATAATAAATTTTTTGCAACTAACATAAATAAATATCAATTATTGTTTAAGAATTTATGAATTCGAAAAAGAATGCGAGGAGATTTGAATATAGAGTATCTTAATAAATGAATTAATTTTATTATGTTTAACATAAGAGTGTAAGATAAAATGAGCAAAAATAGTCATTTCAAGTATCAACAGTCACGTAATCGTTAGAGTAGGCTCAGAAGCGTTCGTTTAACCCGTTAATCTGCGACGCGCAAATAATTAATGATCAGCCGTCGTCTCTCGCAGCTGTTGGCATCGCAAAGAAGGATTAACGGTACAAGGGAATCTAATTTCAATGGAATCGAGGGTTCTCAAAAAGCCTTTCTCAAAAGAGGTATAGTACCTCTTTCCGTAGTATGTCTATTCGAAGTGACCGGCATTCGACTATCGACCAACCCTTTGGTAAATCGGTTCTGAAACAATTTCAGGCTGCCTCGTGGTCGTAGTTTATGACTACCGGAACTGACCATTTTATTACCTATATAAAATGGTTTCCCTTTTAAAGGCTCTTTCATTTCGAAGACGTTCACGACCAAAGATTGCGGAACACGGATCCTTTTGGGGGAGATTTTTAATACGTGAATGGAGAAATATAGGATTAAATAAAATAGAAATTTGTTTTTCGTCTTTAGCTTTTCAAATGATTCCTATTTTTCTGTTAATTTATCTATTAAATTAACAATTAGAAATGCATTTGACCTACACGTGCAGATTTAGCATGAATGTGGAAACTGAATTCCATAACCATCAGTAAATCACTTGTTGGCTAAGAAACTCGATGAAAAGAAAATTCAATTTACAAACCCGTATCTTAATACTCGCTCTTGGTAATTTATACGACGATAGATTATCGTCGTAGAAAGCGATTAATCTCCCCTTGGAATGAATGCGAGAAACGATCTCAATGCCGGGACGACCCTTGACACGATGATAAGGGATGGACATGTGGTGACGTTTGTACGCATAAATTGCCTACACGCGCGAATATAATGAGCGACGAGATAACTGATAAGCGGACATCGAGCTGCTTTCACGACTCTATCTTGTTTTCAAGAAAATCTTGCAATAGCAAACAATTTCTTTACTGTCTTAAATTAATACTTCTTCTGTTGATCTTTAAAGAATCATTGAAACTAAACGTGGTAGCTTTATATTAAACATAAGTTGTTAAAAATAATTTTCAAAAATGGAATATATTAATGCTAGAATTACATATTAATAAATATTCACGAGAAGGAAAACTTTTTGAAGATGAACCAGAGTTTTCTAATTTTCTATTCAGAAAATAGATGTAAAAAAAGGTAACCGGTCCGACAACAGGACACGATATTATTTCAGCGTTAACCCCGAATGGTTATGACGATCTAGATTTAGAGAAAACGAGCGGCAATGAACGAGTATTCGAGGAAAAAGCGGGAAACGCGAGTGCGTGTTCACGATACGATCTAATGTTAGACGGCTGGAAGGGATCCTCTGAAAATTCAGAGGTCCTTCCTTCGCCGCATGGAAAACGTTCCTCCTACGCTCGACAAACAGCGAGGGCGTTCCCGGATCCGTTTCCGCCTTCGTAAATTAGTTTTCTTAGGCGCAATTAGTCGTCGTCGATCACGGCTCGCTACCGATCTGTGAAACCTTTCGGCAAATCTGCTCGTAAATCGTTCTTGAACGCCTCTTTCTCGGTAAATAATGGAGTTCAACGTCTATTTTCGTCGAGCGTGTCTAAGGTCGACGATACGTCGATCTCGTTAGGAGATTATCGAAGCGAAAACTGTTTTCTGCTTGTTTGTCGAGAGAGAAAAATAGAAACGTATTACGCAACATAAAATTGATAAATTTTCAATTATAGAATCTAAAAATAAGCAAAGGATATTCAAACAGAAGCAAAGGATATTCATTCAGCAAAATCTAGCTGCCCTTTACAGTAACGCGTGGTATTCAAAGGGTTAATGAAATCAATTTCTCACGAGGCTAATTAAACGAGAGACAGCCGCGTGCCGGCAAATGCATCAGAGACACGCGAATCGGCCACGGTATGGTCGGCTGGACAATCGTCGCCATGGAAGGCGCATCGGGTAGCTGCAATTAGGGAAATCAACACAACACACCGCCAGTTAACTTAACGAGTGAATGACTAACGGAGATCCTTATCTTCCGGACCGACCACCGGGGACCGTAAAACGTCCAGTCGGTTTAATACCGTTTGTTTATGGCGTTGATACTCGAGGTGCAACGACGGCTCGTAAATTCAACGATCGCGGGGGTGTTTGCCACCCTCCGCTGCTGACTCCGCCGACAGCAATGAGTCACGGACTTTAGTTTACTTAGGTTTTGGGTTAAACTGCGATTTTCACCGGACGATTCGTAATCTCGTGTAAATAGAGAGGTCCAGTGACCGGTGAAACCAGCCGTCTGCCTTTGCATTAACCCTTGAAAAGAGGTAGCCGGATCAGACGTGACCCAGAGCTGGGAAACGGGTACAACGGAGGACTTTTATACATTGGAAAAATAATGTCTAAGGGAATGATATGAAATTTAGGAAAATGGAAATTAAAATAAAAAGCTCTGAATTATACGTAGAGACAGCAAAAATTCTGAAAATTAGGGGTTGCAAAATAATATGAACAGGGTCTCTATTATGTACACTATCATAATGAGCAAGTTAAAAACGAATTTGGATCATGTAATGGGGTGCTTTATTAATGTTCCTTAAAGGAAAGGGTGAAATTCTTCGGCGTTCACCCCTTTACGGTTGAAGTATTCTTAGCCAGGCACTTTATTATAGCAACGAGCAGCTAGGATTACAGCCCATCCAACGAGACGAGACAGTAAATGCGTACAAATTCACAGTGCACAAACCTCGACCGAACCGTTTGAAGAACCGGAAACAACTGAGCTTCGACCCTGCGTCGAGCGCGCGAATTTGTAAACATATACTAACTCGTCTCGTTGGACGGATTATAGGTACGGGGTTTACAGTTTATGGTTACGTTTAGCTGAAACGAGATTCAGGGATGTTTCTTTTCACTCCCTATTGTAAAATAAATTTCTCTTTTGACCCACAGCTTTACCTGTATTTTCGAAAGTGAAAAACTAGACAAACGGTTCATCTTTTAAAATATTCTACTGGTAATCATTTCTTCTTTTTTATTCAAATATCTAAACTGTGTATCTTTTAAGTCCAAAAGAAACTTTTTCGATAAAATTGAAAATACATTTATCCCTTCTTTAAACGACATAAAAAGTCAACAAACGTCAATATTGAAACAGTAAACACATGAAACTATTATTCAAACTTGAACTCCTTTTACGGCGCCATTTCGTTTGGTTACTTTATTCAACTTCCAGACAGAAGAATGTAGCCACTTGTTCGAACCACTTAAACAGGAGGGACCTTTTTTTGTTTTATACAAACTGAAGTGCTCGTCTCCAGGACCCCTGTTTATATTCATCCACGATCTAATAAGAGAAATATTTACCTAAGATAGTTTGTGCTTTAAACAATGATGGCTCAAGTATTATCTAGAAGAGCAATCTAAATATTTCCTGCACTTCCACTTAAACACTGAAGAAAAAAATGTTACTACCCTTTATGTCTCAAATTTTATCACTACAAGAATATTTGAAGTATACTTTAATTTATAATCTATTCCCTTCTAGATTGAAATATTTTGAAGATCCAATAAAAAGATCCCTATAATGGCCCAAGAAACAGTAACTATTGCGAGGATCGAGGAAGACGCTGAGGTGGCAAGCAATAAACGCAAGGAACTTAAATAATAATAAAGTATATTAAAAATCGTATACAATTTTGATTTCAGTATATGCATATATGTATAACGATATGGTCGTCGGATACTCGATTAACTACTATGGCAACGTAAAGTTGTACAAAGATGGCGGCGAGCATAAAAATCGGACCCAGACAGAATGGTGTTATCATGGGGGGAAAGAACGTAAAAGCTAAGAAACGAGGAAAACGCACAAAAGAAAAACAGAGGGAGACTATTTTAGACCTTGCCTTCGATAAGTGTTCTCTTATCACTGAAGCGTTTTTTCTTTTTCTATGAAACAAAAAAATACGAAACAAGAAACAGAAAGAAGAACATACCAGAGTTCGATCGTCGTGAATGAAAATTCCGGGACACACTCGTTACACACATTATCTTCAATTTTATTGACAATCATCGTGACAAAAAGTGGATTACAGATACTCGTTATAAACTCCCTCCCTCTTCTTTCTCTAAAGTCGCGTTCGTTCATATAAGTCCCTATCAATCATACCTGCCGTCGCGATAGCAGCGCCGCCTACAATCTCCTTACTTCCCGCCATTTTTTTTTTCTCTCCACTATCCGCTATCATCATCACTCGTCGTCCGCGAACGCGACATTGTCCGTTTCCGCTCGTAACAGCTTGGCGTGATATGTAACACTAAAAGGTTTCTTTACTCTCACTACTTTACAACATTACACGTGTACGTTTCGTTTGGCAGGGGGTGACCGTCCGAGATGCGATACGGCTCGTGTTCTTTTCTGTTTTACTCATTTTTTTCTTTTCTTTTTGTTTAAGTTGCTTGAGGCAGTTATCGTTTTTCAGTCCTTTTGTTTCATTCTTGCTTTCTCGTTTCCTTCCCGCGTTCTCATCACCTGCTCCTCTCGCGAGACATCTCGCGGAACGATCGCGTGAGCCGTCGAAATTTCAACGACAGGTAAAACGAAAACTAATAAAAAGAAGGAAACCGTCAGACGAAGAAACAGCGGCAAAAGTGTATATATCTCGTTTGCCGCGTGTTTCGTGGCCTCGTAGAAGGAATCCATCGGGGGCTTCGCACGCGACCTCAACCACCAGACGTCCCGAGAGTGGTCGTGATAAGAAACCTTCTTATCCTCCCCGTTTTCTTTTATTTTTTCTTCTTCAGCGATTATAAAAATTGTGAGATATCGACATCGCGTCGGAGAAGCGAACGCGTCCTCGTCTCGAGGTCCCGCGCACGCTTCCACGAACATATATATATATTTATTTATATTTATATGTATCTGTAATATATTTATATATATATTTACGTGCTTAACGATCCACTCGTTTATGCGTGTATCCGATTTCGAGCTGTGTCAACAGCTACCTGTCTATCACGTGGCATAGACACACGTGAACCATGTACACAATTTCCCTTTCTTCCATTTCTTTTTCTTTTTACCTACGATTTACTCGGGGTACACAGAATCCTTTTGCCTTTCCTCTACCACGTGCGCGTATGCATACGATTGTGTCGTGTGAGTGTAAGGATGTTATGCGTGTGCGTAGGTTACGAATGGCTTGGGCCTCGGAGACCTGTACACCATATACCAAGTATATGAAACAGGTGTTGTTTGGGGTCGTATTGTTTCTGTACCTTTCTTTTCTATTTTTCTTTTTCATTTCTGTCTGCTACGTTCGAGACGCGTACGTACGAGTAAATATATATATAAAACGGTGAAGGATTTCGGGGGTTGGGAGAATTCGTTCGGCGGTAAAAAATGGTGTTCGACGCGTAAAATTTACGCGGTTCGTTTAACTTTTATGTGTACATAACGTATGTATATATATATCACGCTCTTTCCGGACGCGAATACGCTTCGATCGGCGCGTTCCTTCGTCCGTGGCAAGACTAGCGGCACTTTCTTCCTCAGATGTTTCTATCTTTGTTAACCCGGTGGATGCCAAATGGGATATCAGATACCCCGATGAAATTAATTTTTGTTTCGTTCATTGAAACCTTTGATAGTTCTTGATTTGATGAAGAAAATTTCACCCCGGCACCCGCCGGGTTAATCAATACCCATTCGACCCCGAGAGTTCTATCGATTCTCAACCGAGAGTTGCTAAACCAATTGAATCTGTAACTTTTGTACCGTGAATGTCTATTGCGAGACGATCGATCCTCTTCGAAAGACTTAAAAGCTCCACGGACAGAGAGATTTGAATAAAAAGGAGAAGAAGGAACGCGTGTTCGTCGCGATCGCGCATGCTTGCATCTGTACACCTTCGAGCATCTCGTGTGCCGATCGATTATAAATCGTTTCTGATGACCGTATTCCTTATTTTGTTTATTTACAGCGCTTTTACCTAACATCTAAGAATGATATTTACAGTTTACCTCGCTTAGTTACTCCGCCTTTTCTCTGCTGCTGATCAGCTAAAAACGTCTGCGCTATACAACAGTTGCTCGTCGTACCATCGCACGATCGATGGCGGTGAACCTGTATTCGGCTACGAGTACTTTCATTGTCCGTGAACCATGTCGAGACGATCGGTCGGCTGCTCGTCGTCGATTGTATGCTCTAGCTCCTATCGACCTTTCGACTAGTGACTAAAATATCAAAATTACAAAAAACGCGCGTCTGGAATGCCGGACCACCGCCGTAGCCGCGTACGATATCTAGAAAAATCGTGTTTTACACCTATATTCAGTTTAATGGCTAGATTAGATAAATAGACGAGACGATACACGTTAGACGGACATGCGGACTGTACGAGCTCCGCTACGGTATAATATAAGTAAGAAAAAAGTACAGATAGATACGAATAAAAATTGAACTGTCACGCGTTTCGCATTCGCGCATACCATTCATTCGTCGACACTATCTTAAAATCCACGCGCGAACATCACAATCTCACTAACCGGATGGTCTCGAGTGCCATTTTCTAACTGTCGCCCTCTGACGTAGGTGTATCGAGGGTCCATACGTTATGGCGTCGAAAATCTGAATTATCGTAAAAGAACGTACACTCTTACATCGTCGATGATTCCGTTAAAAAAATCAGCTAAGACAGCGACTCGAGATCCACGGAAAAGACACGTACGGGCTAATACGTATATCGGGTAATCGAGAAGCACCGTCGCGAGTTGATCGACGGAGGTACTGAGAACCGTATCATCGTTCCCTCGACCCGTTTATTACCGTTTCAGCATCGCTACGGAGACGAGGTTGTAATGGAAAATCGATTCATACTTCGGTGGCCTGGGTGTACGAGGGTGCGAGTCCGTGTGCTGGCGTGAGGGGGCCCGTTGTCGACGCCAGCGACCTCCTCGAGTATATAGTGGCCGCGGAGTGGGGCGTATGGGGCGCCGTGTGAGGCGCCGTATGAGGCGTGTGCCTGCGCGAGGCCGAGGCGAAGGGCTAAATGGGCCCGTAGTTGCTAAGGGCGGAAGGCCTCTCCTGTTGCACCGACTGTTGTTGCTGTTGCTGCTGATCGCAGCCAGCGGTGTTCATGTCGCCTCCCGCCGACTGGTGACGTCATACGTGCGAAAGAGGGGGTTGTTTGAGGACGTGATGATGAAGATGGTGTTGCGACGCGCTGGCCACGCTGCCAGGCGGAAGTAACGCGCTTCCCGGTCCCGGTGCCGGTGGATACGGCACTCCGACACGTCCTACGACGCCCTTGATACTGGTACTGCCGATGCCTCCGCTGACTCCTGTCACGCCTGCTACCATACCGCCTCCACCTCCTCCGTGACCTCCTCCTCCGCTCCCGCCTCCGAACAAGCGCCTCCATAGACGTTTCCACGAGTCGACGGTTTTGCCGCTCCAGATCCACACGCCTGACGTGATACCTACCGCGAGCGCCATGAAGTACTTGAGCATTAGGACGGAGTAGAGAGGTCTGGCCCTCGGGCCGCACGGGCAGGCCAGCGAGGCGAGCCACTCGTTTCTTAGCGCTGTCTCGTACATGTGACATGCCAACACTACTCCGGCCGGCAGTGTGTACAGCACGCTGAACACGCCGATTCGTATCATTAGCTTCTCCAGTTTGTCCGCTTTCGCTCCCGGTTGTCGCTTGATGACCGATCGAATTCTGAACAGACTCACGAATCCCGCCAGAAGGAAACTCGTTCCCAATAGAAGATACACGAACAGTGGTACCAGAATGAACGAGCGTATTCCTTCGGGTGCTACCGTGCAGACTCCCGCCACCGGATCCCCGGCTACTCCCCCGGCCACGTAGGCTGAAACTGTCTGTATCGTTGGCGCTAGCCAAGCTGCCAGGTGGAAGTACTGGGAATACGAGGCGATGGCTTCGTTGCCCCACTTCAGTCCCGCTGCCAGGAACCACGTGAACGCGAGTATCACCCACCACACCGAGGACGCCATGCCGAAGAAGTAGATCATTAGAAACACTGTGACGCATGCTCCAGGTCCTTGCGCCCCTGATTTCAACGCTGGCCCGTCGCAGGCGATTTCCTCGTGGCCGAACACGCTTCTCGACAGGTAACCGACCGAGACGACGAAGTAACAGGCCGAGAGGAAGACTATCGGTCTCTCAGGATACTTGAAGCGCTGGGTGTCGATCAGGAATGTGGTGACGGTCACGAGCGTGCTTGCGGCGCACAGGCCGCTCCACAGAGCCAGCCACACGGCTGCGAATCCTCGCTCTTCGGGGGTGAGAAACGCCCCGTGGCAGGGTAGCGCGCAATTCGGTACTCCGGCAATGTCCTGTATGATGTTCCGAGCGATGCTTATCGGTGGAGCCGGTATGGCCCCACTTACGGCCATGCCTGCCAGTCCAGCCCCGTTGCCTATGTTGCCGGTGCTGCTGCCGCTTATCGGACCCGGAATTACCGTGCCCCCCGCCCCCAGGGGTACGAGGGGTGCCCTGCACCGGCACGTGCAGTCCCTCGCCCTTTCCCCCGGGGGATGCTGGCAGTTTTTTTGATTCTTGCCTGGCTTGCACCGCGGTGGTTGGGTCGTCTTCGACGGCCTAGTTGGACGTGGCGGTGCTGCCGCTGGTAAGGGAGCGCTGCTCGCGGCACCCCCGTTACCAGACCCGTAACCGGTGGTCGTAGTACGATTGTCTTGCTCCATGCACAAATTTTCTGGGTCGCCATGGGCGGGTAATCTCTCGCATGCCATCCTTTCCGGCCAAGAGAATCCGTACTGTTGCATCAGCGGCGCGCAACCAGCTCGCGCTCTCTCGCAAACGCTTCTGCAGGCTGGAAGAGGCTTGGTATACTCGGGCAGACATATCGGTGTGTACATCGAACAGAGGAAGAACTTTAGGTCCGGTGAACATTTGATTTCTACCAAAGGCCAGAACTGATGCACTTCCATGCCAGCCTCTTCCTGGGTATCGTGATTCAATTCGTTTGGCATGGCTGTCAGGTTATATCCGATCCCGCGACACATCGGAATAGTGATCTCCTCGCATCTGCCGTTTCCATTAGCCGCTCCACCGCTTAGAGACGAGTGTCCACCGCTGCTGCTGCCACCCCCAACCACGCTGTTGCCAGATCCTACCATGCTGCCGGAACCCGTGCCACTGCTAGACACGACGCCCACCATCGACGAAGAGGAGGAGGACGAAGAGGACGACGGTGAACCGCTCGATACCGAGCCCACGTTACTCACTGGACTGATTGCTGATTCTAATCGAGCGTTCGGTAACGCTGCTAGCAGCAACAGCGGTAATAGGGACGCCATCGTTCGGCTTGGAAGCAACTTCGTCCGTCGAACGAGTCCCATTGTAAAGGTTCCTTGATTTACTCCTGCGTGGCTCGCATCACTCCGGCCTGGAACAATAAATGAAACATATTTCATTGTAGTGTTCTATAAATAAAAATCACACTTTTCATATTCTTATCTGTGTATACCCCAGCATGTATGATCATTAATTGTAAGGATCTCTACTCTTCACTGATAAAAAAGGAAGAAAATAAACGAACACAGCTTCACTTAGTTAACAGGAAGGCTAAAACGAGTTCGCAAGGATTTTTGAATAATGATCCTAAAAAACACACCTCTTACTTTAATATCCTGTGAATTACTTTCATGTTGATGCACGTTTTAGCACGTTTCTCCTCGATACGTGTATCCACTTTGCTGGTCAAATAGAAAATGCTTCAAGTAACGATAATTGTTATTATTTCAGTTTCTCCAAAAATACATTTCCTCGAATACAAAAGTAGTCACAAAACCTCTGACGTGATTCTTACTCAAGAAATAATCGTTTAGGATTGAATCAAAATCCACCACGTTCTCGTTAATAAATCCACCCTGAAATCCCGTAAAAAAACAACCACCGCAGTAAAACCGTCTGACGAGAAGTAAAATCTCTCCCCAACTTGTCATCCATCTCGCCGCATCATCGGTCCATCCCTTTCCCCCTAAATATAGTTACTCCTCCGTACGCCGGGTCGGACAAAAACGTGTCCAATCTCAGCGAGCCTTTACGGTGGTCCTAATTAAGCCCAACGAGACGTTTCTCGCCGGAAAAAAGACAACGTCCAGCCAGAACTAGCATTATATAACGGGCACTCGCTCGAAACGATCTAACCAGCCGCGTATTTGCATAACCACCCGCCGACCGAATCTCGATTCGCTCGTTCGATCGTTAAGGGGCCGCCGAAAGGTTGTCTGCGACCTTAACGAACAAAGGGCGCGGGAGTTGGTCGGCCGGCGCATAAATCAACGCGTTCAAAGAGGTTAGATCCTCGTTTGGAGATCCCTCGTGAACGCCGGAGGGTAGAAATCTACGCGTTCGATGATATCGCACGAGTTAGGTCTGATAGTTGGACGCAAGTTAACTCCGGGAAACGGTGCCTAGATCGATGGAAAGGGTTGGTCTCGCAACAGACAGAAGCGACTTGAGCGAATACGAGAAGCAGCGAGAAGGCAGTGGGGAGGAGATGAGACGGGACGACAGTCGTGGATCTTATAATAGTCGGGCCGCGGAAAACACGTGACCGGAGCGAAATGTTATTGTAGGAGGCGGTGTTAGTTTTACCGTTTGTTAACTGCTAGCACCCCGACACGCGCTCGCTGGCTATTTATAAAGAGCCGAGGAACCCGGCACCGTGCAGCATCCCCGATTCAACGAGCCAGCTACGTGTGTGGCTTCGCGGCACGAGCGGAGATTGACGCGTGCGAGGAAAGGATCAGGAAAACGGACGTAGACCCGGCACCAGACGGAAGGATTGACTGAGCTTCCACCGGCAGCCGAATCGCGGATGTCTAGTCAACGGAGATGCGACGCTTTTTTGTATTTTCATCCGCCTCGCTTCCGGCTGAGTGGCTAATAGAGGGCGCCTTAGGGTGCAGAAAATATCCCCAACGTTCCTCGCTTCGTGAGACAATGGCATTCAGCGAGGTTGATCGTGAACTGTATTCAGACCTCTAAGATCGAAGACCTTTAATCTTTTGTGAATGATCAACTCGTGTATGTATTCCGAAGGTCGAGTATATGCAAATGAGATTTTTTATGTGGGAGTAGAATACGTTAACAAGTTGAATGCCGCAGTGAAAATGGACATTTGTTGAGGGACGTATCGAAGCTCTAATTATTAAAAATAGAAATAGTTAATTTTTAATCAAATTTCAAGCTTTCAAAAATAAGGTTTTCTTTTACTGTTTC
Source organism: Osmia lignaria lignaria (assembly GCF_051020975.1). Lineage (NCBI taxonomy): Eukaryota > Metazoa > Arthropoda > Insecta > Hymenoptera > Megachilidae > Osmia > Osmia lignaria. Next base: position 6,771,588 of record NC_135033.1, on the reverse strand, counting down.
CTTTTAATTATTCAGGCATATGTAATTTGCGGCATTCAACGTGTTAATGAAAGTAGAGTGATTGGAGGAAATCTACAGGCCCTTATTTGATAATTAGCTATTTAGAATCATCTACAATGACTGATTTAAAGAATTTAAAAGTCTAACAAAATTAAGCAAATGTATGGGACATACTCAAACAGAGCGATCGTTATCCAAAGGTTCAGGGTTTTAATGAACAGAAAAGGTGTTTAAAGAAACATTCTTTCCCGTGGTTCCCACATTCGCATCGCGAGGAAAGGTCAACCGGCCGGAACAAGAATTCGATATTCATGGCCGACGGCTGGCGAAGTCTGAATGCTGGATTTTAATCGGTCTCCTGCGATGCATCGACGTCGCTCTCAGGATTCATCGAGCAGGGTAACTACACTCCGCCAACCCTGTCACTTCTCCCTGGTATTTGGAAACACGTGACTCATTCGATCGGTCCCCACGCCCACGATGGACACCCCCTTGGATTTACGAGCGCGTCTGCGAACGTGCACCTTCGGCATGGTTAATCGACACGCGACTAATGGGTCCACAATTTTTCTTCCGTGTCGACAACCACCCCCTCGCCAGAGGCACGGTGACGACGTCGACGCCCCTTGCGTCTCGAATTTCTCGATCGATCGTCCAGGCGATTCGTGCGAGTCATTTAAAATTTTCATACTTCGCCAATTGTAAATTTTAGTTGATTTTCTAATTAAAATTGCAAATTGTTATGTTTTAACGAATTTCTCCTTGTAAGTATTAGCAACCCACATGGAAACCCACACACTCGTACATATTAAACAAGTAGAGTCTGGAGAAATGATCTATCGCGGTTGGTATTTCTACTACAGCACAACTGTTCAAGCTGAAACCCGTTGCTCTATATCGAGATACACTCGTGCAAATTAACTGGAACTAATGTGACAAGCGCGAGTTGCACTCGCGATGAGAATTATGTATATGTATGCGCGTTTCGTTACAATGTAACATCGAAATATTGTGTTAAAACAAAACTAGTTTCATTAATCAAATGGTTACACTTTTCATTACTATAAGTCATAAGTGATTATGTGTTTGGTGAAACCTTTTCCAAATACATTTAATTAATAATATAATTGATTACTTGGTCATATGAGGAAGATAATCTATAATTTTAAATTTCTTTCTCTTCTCATCAATATAGAATTTTAAATTGAAATTTTAATTTCTTCTAACCCTTTCATCCTCAAATTTCTTTACCTTATACACACACTATTTTTGCTCCAAAACAAATTAGTTTCTCTAATGATCCATTGGCTGACGATGAAACACACCGCGAAAGATTAATTTTTCAATGTATTAGAAGTGAAAAAAAGAAGCGTCCGTTGAACAAACATGAAAATCGATTGAATTAAACGACTGGCTCGAAGGTGGACTCCCACGGTGTCCGAACGACGTCTTAAACAACGTTTTACACACGCGTGCATCTCAGGAGGTGAAACAAGGAGGAAGGAGCGCACGCCTTTTCGATTATTAATCGCCACGTGGCCGAGTCATCGTAATTCATCCGGCCAAACGAATCTCACGTGCCTTATACCGGAACACGGTCACGCGCGATCCAACCGATCGATCGTTAATCGCCGTACAACAACGTGCGCCGCTTATTGACGCTGGGCCCACGATCGAGAAATTATCACGCTCGAAAACGCGATGCAGCTCGATCGTTCGAGGGAACACGCTTATTATTCCTACCTCACCGCGGAACGATCTACTCTGCTTCCTTCTACGTGACTACCACTGACAGGAATGCGAACAGACCACGGAGATACGCTTTCCCTTGGCGCATTTTGCGCTATAATTTCCCATTAAGGAACATTTTCGCGGTATACTTTGGACGTACCGGGGGATTCATGGTGAAGAGGATGCCGGATCGTTTCAGGGTAATGAATCAGTTTCAAAGACCTCGCCCTTGCCAGGAATACGGTGCTCTGCCTCTGTTGTTTGGGTTATGATTTACTCTTCTCGTATGTAAATCCTCCAGTTCTCTCCCTTTTTACCTTTCTTTCTTGTCTGCCTACGCGAACTGGATGTCTCGTCTACAGAAATTGTCTTCAAGAAGACTTATGCTTTTCTGACTGATTGGTTGAAGCTTTCGGATGATTTATGTAGTGGATTTGAATGTTGAGGGTTGTTGAAGATAATGCTGGGGGATAGGTGATGAAAATAGAGAATTCTTTGGCAAGTCGAAGCGATCTGCTTTGGAACGACGATATTAACCCTAAAATACCCTTCGAAATTTAATATACAGGATATGATAATTAAAATAGCTTCCAAGCAAAACTATGCTTGCTATTTGCTCTATTAACCCTCGGACAGCGGACCATGGAGAAAGCCCAATTTTGAATTGAATTTTTTGTTTCATATTATTCGCTGTTCAATAATTAAAATAATTGAATGATTCGAATTTATATTGTTTCAATTAATCGAATTATTCTCACTGTGAATAAATTTCTTATCAATGCATGCCACGATTAAATGAAACGTTACATGACGTTAAATATGAGTTTCTATTCTTGATGCATACTACCTGTTTCCGTTCAAACAATGCAGATCAAGATGAGAGTAACACCAACAATTTCATATGGAAATCGTGGAAACGTTCGGCTATTATTGCTAGAAGAACAATGTGTTCTGCTGATGAACACTTTTACACCCGTAAATCATTACGTATGCATAGACCGAGGTGGTTCACGTTATCCTTGATACTTCATTAGCATCTCGTTCTGAATAAAGCCAGCTACAGAGGCAATAAATCATATCGGATATCGTTCCGATCGGAATTCTTCAGCCGCATTAACTGTATTGCCAATATTCAATATCAGTGATCTACAAATTCAATATTCTAATTTCTTAACGTTATTACGAGTGGAATTAATTATGCATCGTAATTATATTATTAATATTCTACATGTATACCATTGTTCCATACAATTCATATTGAAATTGAACTATTAATGTTACCTTGATTAAATCTGCCCTGTAACGTAATTATATTACCAATACACTGTGTTCGATTGCACAATCAAAATCCGATAGAATTATGAAATAACCAAACCATTACAACAAATCACTGACCAGTGAAATGGAACATCGCGAACCAACATGAAATAACAATCACCTTCTCCTTCTTCTCACACCGAGCATGCTTTCGATTCGAAAAGCATGACGCAGCGGAACAGTCACCCTGTCAAAATAACACGTCACTCCGTATAACAAATGGAAAAATCAAAAGTAAATTCCGCTCGAAGTGAACGAAAGATCATTCAACATCTTTCATAAAGGACGTGTACAAAAATGTGTGAAGCAATTGCTAAAATAAATCTCTTAATAATGTGAAAATTGTATTATATTAATTTCTAAATTTAAGAAGGGAACCCTAAAATTTGTTCAAATACCTAAAGATCATTTGAAACTGAATAAAAGATTCCCGAGTCGATTTTTCGAGTACCCGGGCACCCCTAGAAATTATGCTCAGTCTCGTTCCGCTTCTGTGGAACGCCAGGAAGAGTTAAGAATTCATCTCGCTTCTAGAAGCTTATCTCGTTAGAGAGTGCGTTTTCTCTGGCAGAAAGGTCTGACGATAGGACGAGAAGGAGCTCGCTGATCGCGGCCAATTTGTCGACGCCAGGTGATCATAACTCACACGGCGAACGAGCATCTCCATGGCGCGGCGTCGTGGAAGCTCGCGAAAAGTCGCCGAGGAGAAGAGTTGAAGCGTTTCGAGCGTACACGGGGAGCGAACACGCGCGACGCCGAGATTTTTAATCTGGTCGGTCAAAGGTAAAGGCAGTTTCGCCCGGAGGCGCCTCTGACGAAGCGGAGAAGCGAGAAGGAAGAAACGACGGGGCCGAAAAGATGCATAAATCAAAGCGGTCGACGAGATTTATGGCGAGGTATGGATAAGGTACGCGCCAGCCTCGCTGCTCGCTCGTTAGTTGGCAAAACTGACGGGCCACGGTGTCGGGTTTTATATCAAATCGCGCACGTCACAGACGTATTAATCATGAATCCGGTAAGGGGACAACGAAATCGCTTGCAACCTTCTCCGCTGAGGACTCGTCTCCTTTCATTGTACCTTCGAACCGAGCGGAATGTTAATAACCGAAGATGCAACGAGCCTATCAGCTCGGGATGAAACAAAGTTGTTAATCCATTCGCGACGCTGTCCGATTCGAGGACCCCTTTTGCAACTCTAATGGAGCTTCGACGGGTTATTGCTTCGCGTGGCATGATTATCGAGCATGAAACGAGGACCTAAGGTGCTAACTGAGGAAATTGAAAAGCTCCTTTATCGCTGATTCCACGCTTACTTTGTTGTCCTCTTTGTATGGCTTCAACGATATGGATATGTTTCTGTAAATCGGGTTATTCACCCCCTACCTGTGTCTGTTCATGTAACGTGGATGACAAAAATATTGATACATAGAGGTTCATGAAATAATTACCATGATAAATGAACCCATTAAAGATCAGATTTTTATTTAAATTTAACTTGAAATTTGATTGACTGAATTATTATTTAAAGTTAAGAACCATAAGTTATATAATTAAATATTTTTCTATTTTTTTTATCATTAATTTGGTAAAAGTTTAAATTCTTCAATAAAAGGTATGACTTTTGTATCTATTGGTATGTAGGTTCATTTTGGAATAAAAAAAATCTGATGAGTAATGAAAATGATGGATAACTGTAATCTGTTCATATTTAAAGATTTATGCCTGGTTTGAAAGGTACCAATCATTCGGCTGACGATGATTGAACCTCGTATGCTTGATTAGCTCTTTCACTTCCAAAGATGAAAGCTACTAAGAAAATCTTCTAAAATAAAGAATAGTAAAGTTTCATTGAGAGCGAATAAGTATAGTACTCAGGAAGCAACAGGAACTTCACAAATCTTGTACACTCTGCTAAGCAGAATGAAAGTAAAAGACAAAAATCAACATGACCTGTTGTGCTAAAGCATCGTCCCTATTCACTTGCTTAATAAACATTCTGCTATCTAAACGTACCACGGTCCTTTATTTCGAACAATATTCAACAAAACGAGCAAAACTTTAGACACCTGTTGCCGTCTACAGCCTCTAGCCAGGAAATGTGCCACTTTTGCCCTGCAACACGTTCCACCGTCATTCTTTCCACTTCAGCCCTCCAAAATTTGGCAAAAATAAAAAGCTCTCGCTTGAAACACAATTAACCACCTTGAAAACGCTAACAACTCTCATTTATTAAGCTTCGAATCACAATTTAAATTTAATTTTATATACTATATCAGCGGTTATTAATTAGTGGTACATGTACCACTAATTGCACGCGAGAGCCAGCTGAATGGCACACGGATAATTTTTGCAATAATTACAGTATAATAATTTTAATAAGTTTCTCTTTCAAGTTCCCGTCCTTTCCATTTCCAATTCCCAGAATTTATAATAGTTGAAAAAGAGAATTCAAAGTATAATATCAATTCCTTATATCTCAAGAGTTACTTTCCATCGGAACCCATATCTGTTCATTTCTTTGCATCGCCAATCGTCGATCGCCATTCCGATTCATCGATCTCCCGTTCCCCGAAATCGCTCGTATCCAAGAATGGCAAAAAGGCCAGACTCTGCATGAAAGAATCGTATAATTCATCGCGAATGAATAAAGAAGGCGGATGGCGAAGAACATGGGCCTCCATAAACAGCGAAATGAATTCCTTCCGAGAAGTCTGATCGGTGGCAGCGGCGTTAATTATAGACGAAACACGCGCGATTCGTTTCCTCGGCTCATTCTCCCCTTCGATCGCGACGGAAATCTTAAGGCGGAATTTCAAATCGGTATCCCGTTGCGAGTCGTGTCGTCAAATGATGGATCGGCGAAACTGCGAAAAGATGCTGCGAGTATGAGATTTGGGATGAAAAAAGAATTCAAACAGGGAGAAAGGGTGGGTACGGTTGACCACGAGTGACCGACGAGTTTCGAAGAAGTCCTGAAGAATATTTAAAGGGTAAATGTAAAGGATAAGAGAAAATAAAGAAGTGGAATGATAGCAAAAGTGGAGGGAACGATTTCAACCCTTTCGCTACTAAGGGTAACTATGATCGCTCGTGACAGACGACTATGCAAATGGCAATTTACAAGCGATAATTAGAAATAAAAAATAAGTATCTGCAATGCAAAAGCACGTAGCTTTTTCTTTGATAGCTTAACCCTTTAACCCTTTGCAATCATATAAGGCGGGATATACCGGACATAACACTTTTACCGTTCTAAACGTGAGTCAGTCTATGGCAAACACGTGGCAAGATCATCGATTTTATTTTCATTTTCTATATGGAAAAAAAACTTTAATTAAAATAAAAAGAAATTGTAGGTTTCACAGTAGAGAGCGCGCGATTGAGAACAATACAACCTCAAAGGATTAAGCCTCAGATTTTTCCAAATTTACCTAATGGAATATACCGCCTGTCACTCTGTTTCGAATACATAAAGATCGAAGTTTAATTCAAAGAATTTATCGAAAAGAAGAAGAAACAAATTTGGCGGTGAATAAATTCTATTCGCACCCCCGCTCGATCCTTCTACAAGATTTTTGCATAAATTACAATCCTGTTGCCGCGGGAGGTCCGTCGCAAGGTTGCTCCTTTCTCGATAGGGGAAATATTTGCGAGCGTGGAGAAGCTGCCGCGTATCCGGCGACAGAATGACGCTCGTTTTATTTCGCGCTTGCCCGGCTCATCTTTCTTCTCTCTGGCTCCTCTTTTTCGTGTTTCTTGCCGTTCCTTCCTTCGTTCTCGCTTTTGTCTTTGCTCTTTTTCTTGTTTCTTCAACGGGGTCGTTTCGATTCGAACCAACGCCACGAACCCCGGCAACCTCTCGAAAAATATACGAGCGGAGATATTTTTTCCGACCGAAGGGTGGCCGATAAAAATGTTAACCGCGATCAGAATTTGAAGACTGCATCCTGAACCAACCCTCTCTTCTCGTAGAGTAAATGTCTTCAGAGAGTAACAAAGGGTTGATGCATTTTTATATGGTAAAGTAATCGATACTATGAAAGGGGTGGTTTTTTTTTACAGTGATTTTGAAAGTGGTATTCAGTTTTAGGAAAATTGCTTAAAAGTTACATGAAATATTATCCTCTTTTACAAAATTAAATGAAATTTTGAAGTCATTGATATGATAATCACATGCATATTCGCCGCTATATTGAATTTCTGGAATTTATAAAGCCTTGAGATATGGAATTAAGAAAAAAGTCTAGCATCCTTCGATATTTTACTTTTAATCACAATATTTGCATATCGCGATATTTTATTCAAATTCATTCACCGGAGAACACTTTGATCCTGCTATTATCTTAATTTACAAATTTTTATTATACCAATCTTGTATCGTAATTATTCAAAGCAGGAAGGTAACTTTAAACTTTCGAAATTTCTTTTTATTAATGATAATGAAACTATCCAAGACTGTATGAAAAAAAAAAAAAAATCATCTCACAGAAAAGTTTTAATAACGAAGCGTTAAAAATATATCGAGAGCAAAGGAAGTTAACAGACAGGTCTCCACTTTGAAACTCTATACCTCCACCTCACTATCACGTTTCGCGGTTGGGTTTCACGCTTTCTATATTAAAAATAACGACAATAATAAATTATCCCTTCAAAGTGGCCACCGCGCGCAAGTAAGCAGTCTGAAACAGAATTCCTCTTCCCCCGTTTCCTTCTGGATGGAATTCAAAGTACTCGAAAATTCTCCAAAGATTAATATAACCACTCGTTTGAAAATAAGGAAAGACTGGTGTATCGAATTAATTAATTAAAATTATCGTCGAACGAATGAGAAGCACTGACTCGTCGTAACCGTACGAAAGGGGACAGGTAAAATATGTTCGCTGTCGAAGGAACATTTTACGTTCGACGAAGATATACGTCGATTGGTCGTGAAAGAAACGCGAGTTTCGCTTCGCTCGGTGGACACGCGGTGCGTTGTACGATGAAAAATTGTCATAGCGTTTCTTTCGTCGCGTCGATCGATCGATCCATCCTCCCTTCACGTCCAATTCTCCATGGAAGTTGATCTTTACGAGGATTCCCTCGCATCTGGCGAAATTATACGATTGCAATGGTACAGTTATTTATCTGATTGCCTTATGCTGTATAACGAACTGATTATGCCTGAGTCCTTGCGTCGCCGACCTACCGGATGGGTCCTTGGTGGCGAGGTTTAGGGTAGGATAGTATGAGGATTCCTGGTAATTTTTGGGAAAGTTTAGTATTTCTAGCTCTTGGAATTTCTAGGGAAGTATAGTGAGAGGATCCGTGATCTCCGTAGGGAAGCATAGTGCAGGGATCTTTAATAATTCAAAGCCATGTGTTTCTAGGGAAGCACAGTGCAAGAATCCTTGATAAATTGATCCATTTTTATATTACTCTATATTCATAATCCATGGCGAATCACGTTCAAATATCTCCAACAGGAAGGCAACACAATGTACAAATTCCCAAAATACTCGTCGAGCATCACCGACGAAATATTCCGCTACGTTTAGCCGGTGGTCCCATAAAACATTTCGCAAACCCGTGTCGCGACACGCGGCCGCTATTTAACCGATCATTAACGCGATTCATGTAAACACAATTCATGATCCGCGTGTTAATAACCGGATGTCCTGGTATTAATTAACGCCACTACTGGGTGGTGCGTCGCGACACGAGAAGTGGCTCGTAAATTCAAATTAAAGCCATTTCGAAACACGACACTCGGCTCGAATGAAATAAACCGCAGTATCGAAACGAATCGCGTCAGAGATTCTTACAGATGTCCAGTTCGGTTCGATGTCCATTTTCATGGCGAATGGAAAACCGTGATTAATGGACCGTGTTTCCAGCGATGGCGAGCCCTGTAATTTGCACGATATTGCGAAAGAAACGAACCGAATCGGCGCAATCGAATATGTATCGATCATGGTACATCGTGTTTCCGGTCGACTTCTGTTCCATGAACGTACTCTATTCATTAATCGACGTGATGCATCGCGGATTGCGATTAAAATGGCAATCGAAACATGGGAATACTAAACCGTACCCCGTTTGGAAATTTAGAGGCATGTTGCCAGCGAGGTTGAAAGTTAATCACGTGTGAATTTCGATGGTGTGTATGAAAATTTACCTCTTTTTTAGAAGTGGTTTAATAGAATTGATGAGTTAAAATATACTATGTATTCTGTTTGCTCTGTTATTCGTAATGAAGTTAAAAAGAATTGAAAATAGTAGTGATATTGATCCATTTAACCATTTGAAACAATCAGCATTTAAAATAGAGCATATATTGTAGAAATTCAAATTTTTTATTTCTAATTTTAAGTAGATCGTATAAACCATCTTTTCAGTTCGCTACGAATAAGATTCAATTCCCCAAAACAATATGACTCGAATGGAAAGACAACTTCGCGAAACAATTTCACGGTGGCTACGACTCTGTTCCCTGTCGAACAGAGCAAGCTCGTATTTCAGCTTAGTAGACGGTGCGACGTGGGCGAGTATCAGGAATACCTGTACACGGTTTTTATTGACCGGTCCATTGGTCGCGACCGCGTAATCGCGCAGCGCGTGTCACTCGTTCGAAAAAGGAGCGTACGCCATCGCTGCCTGTCCCGGAACAAGATATATAGAGTTATTAGTGTCGACCATGGATCGACAACACCGGTCAGGCTTGGAAAATATAAAATAAACAGTAAGAATCGCTTGGAAAAGATCTCTGTAGTCGAGAATGATTCTATTGAATGAAAGAAAAAGTGGTGAGTGGTCACTTCAAGTCAAAACAGAGTCTAAGTACCGTGCGTCGCCGACCTTCCGGACGGATTCTTATGTACTTATAGGATGGCATGGTGCCAAAAAGACTCTGAACACCGAGGAGAAAGTTTCTAAGTCCAAATTCTATTCGTCTAATGGTACTGAAGACCAACAATCTGATACGGAGAATTACCCAAGTGTCCGTTTTGTGGGCAGACGGCTAATTGTTTAAAAGAAATTAATAATTAAAGTTAGTCAAAATAGAATATAGAATTTTAGTTTAGAATTATATAGAATTTTAGTTATTCAAAAAGAGACGAATTATCATTTAAAAAAAAAAAAAAAAAAAAAAAAAAAAAAAAAAAAAAAGAAAAAAATGGGAACCAAGGATTTGAACCGAGGACCTTTAGATTGCGAGTCATGTGTTTAACCACGGAGCGGATCCATGACTCGCAATCTAAAGGTCCTCAGTTCAAATCCTTGGTTCCCAATAATTTTTTTTTTTTTTAATGATAATTTTTATGTAATAGTTATTCAAAAAGAGACAAATTATCATTAAAAAAAAAAGAAAAATGTTGGGAACCAAGGATTTGAACCGTGGATCTTTAGATTGCGAGTTGTATGTGTAAGTTTGTCATACTTCAGAATGTAAGGAGTAACTAACTGTAATTGTTAATATCTTTTAAACAATTAGCCGTCTGCCCCCAAAAGGGGCTATAGGCGTGTTCAGTAAGTTCTATTGAAAACGGAAGGAACAAAAATCTAAGTACCGTGCGTCGCCGACCTTCCGGACGGATTCTTTTTGTACCTGTAAGGCGACATGGTACCAAGAAGACCCTGAACACCGAGGAAAAAGTTTCGAAATCCAAATTCTATTGGTCTAATAGTACCGAAGGCGAAAAATACACGTAGCTGCTATCTTTCTCTCCGCGAAAGGCTTAATAAACTTGTTAGAATAGAAGTTTCCGTAGCTGGAAACGAGTAGAGCCGCGCGTAAAGCAATCTTAGAAATGCTCGGACCGCGCTGGCGCGCAGGTTATTTTTCGCGATAACACTCGCGGCGAGTGTAAAATCGTCGAGGTGTTCCGGTTGCAATACCGGAAAAACGAGCGACGAGCATCGTAAAAGTTTAGCACCGCGTCGAGACTGTTCGAGGCAGAGAAAAGTTTGGTAATTTTGGTTTTACAGGAAAATGAGAGAGTAGTTCGCGAGGCTGTGTTATACGAAACAGACGGGCAACACTCAGACACACGTGTATATTACGTTAATCTGACGAATTTCCTACAGACTGAAGTAGTTTCCTGGAAGCATAATGAAATGCTTGTGTATGAAATGAAACCGGGTAAACTTGGATACTCAACGCAATGACCAATAGGGCTAATTTCCGGATTTCATTCTTTTAGTATAAACATGATAAATAAGTTCATTTTTTATTTTTATAATCAAAATATAGAGTAAGATGTGCTGATACAATTAATGAAGTAGGTATTTCCTAAAGGCAACGTCAATCTAATCTAGTTGACATTTATTTGGTCATCAAACTTCAAGCTTCAAATGAACGTAGAGCAAGTATTAATTTATGGCACTTTTATGTCATTAGATATTATCAAACTACTACTGTAAGTAGAGGAAGACGCCAGCCTCGAAATCTTGTCAGACCGCAGTAAGTGGATGAAGACGCCAGCCTACTCACTTCACATTTTATTTCACTGTACTTACTGTCATAATTCATATTTGTAAATGCCATAATTATTTCTTAAATGAATATTAATACATTTAAAATTTGATTTCTAATACAATAATTAATTTTCGTGTACGATATTCTCTCGAGCAATAAGACCATTGAACCAAATTTTGGACCACGGTCTGAAGATATCGACTCGACCGAGTCTGATTCAACCGGTCATCAACCTGAAACGCCAATTAAACAGCTCTAAATAACTAAACAGCCAGGTCGTCTTCAAGCTTCTCATCGATTCCTTGAAATTCAACCCATCAAATCGTCGCTGCCTCAAGCCAACCCTTTCAATGCGTGTTTCCACGTCGACTCGGAAACAGGATACGACAACGTGTGATGCGCGGTATTCACGACGCGAGAAAACAAACACGTATTCGTATTACTGGGTCCAGGGACACTAACCAGCGACGGGTTCTGGCCACGGTGAGAGTTCCTTTTAGCAAACGGCTTCTTCTTTCCCGTGGTACATATACCCTTCACCCTTTTCCCTGCACGTTCGAGCGAGTCGAGCGCGAAGGTGAAACCCGAGAGGAGTCCAGTACGCGAAGGAAGTGGTCGGTATTGGGATCCACTTTAAAGTTGACACCTCTCGCGTTGGCCCGTTTTCTGCGGCTCTCGTTAGAAGGGTTAGGCACACGGTTCCCGCCGAAAATACCGGTTGCGTGTTCCGGTGTGCGATTACTGCCTGTCTGCATCCTGATCACGCGACACCGTGCGCCTTCTTTCCTTTCTACTCTTGTTAATCGCGAAATACTAGCCCTGGGATTTAATGCGTGCTGCATGGACGGCGATGAGGTGGAGGAAGAGGAGGATGGCGTGAGATGGACAAGCGAGACAGCTCGGCGAATGATGGATTGAAATAATTTGTGAAGGAATCTATTCGGGAATATCCGTTCTAATCGAATCCTATTTTATCTATTTTTCATAGAAATTCAAATAGACTTGCATTTTGATATAAACAATAATTATTTTACTCTAAATTGAAATTTTCAATTAAAAATTTTACTAATTTTTATAAAACCCTTACAGTGCCTAGGAAAAATAATTCTGACATTTCATACCTTGCCCCAAAATGCCAGGCAATGCCTGCTTTTCATACATTGTCGGTAACATATGTAAGAAATAATAAGAAATCTGTGTAACGTAGTAATAAGGAATCATTTTGGAATTAAAAACCCTAATTATTAAGGATAAGATGACGTTGAAAATGCGTAATACCGGCCATAAGAATGTTGAAGCCAGGGAATGTCTAACATTTATCTGGACAATTGTGTTTCCAGTGCAAGTGACATTTTGATCTTTGCCTGTGAAACGCGTCGGTGGCCAAGCAACCGACTAGTACTGGCATTTTGCACCGCGAACAATAATCCAGGGGTTAATGGCAGCGGTGTGCCACGAGGACAGAAGCGGTTCGCAGCCGCTTTTGTCCTAGCTGGCGAGTTTACAGCTCGCTCGTCTCGTCGGGCATGAGTAAACGCGACCAGAAAAGGATTACACGGCCCTGTCACGCCTTCTCTCTTTCTCTCCTTTGTTCAACGCTAGCTAGCTTCCCACTCACCCGTATACCAACTCTCGATCTCTCCTAACCCCCTTCCATCTGGCCGTACTCGTGCGTACGCTAATTAATTAGCAGTGAATTATGGATTCGCTGGGCCCCGTTAATTGGATCCGTCGCTGCTGCTGCTACTACCGTCGCGGAAACGACGCCGATGCGTGTCCGTTGTTCGACGTTTCCTCTTCGCCGTGGCAACCGAGGCCGTGACTCCTTCCTTCGGGGCGGATGCACCAAACGACCCGGTGTACACACGCTCGTAACTCGTGCGCTATCGACGTTATCGAGCGCCGTTTTGCCGTGCCGGTGTTTAACAGGGCCGCAACCATCGACTTATCATCGGCCAATCTTGCTACGGTTACTTCGACCCGTCTTGCGAAACCGCACGGTCGCTTCGCAAGGATTCATGGGAAAATTAATATTTTGACGATCCATATATTTGTGATTTTAATCGGAAAAATTTGCAATTTAGATTTCACAATAAAGTAATAACCGTTGCCCCACGATACCGTTACTATGAACAATACAAAGTAAGATACTATCTATATCCATCAGATTAACCCTTTCACTGCTAAGTACTCTAGGTTTAAACGTTCTGTATCTACGAAATAAGAATTAAGTCAATAACACTTATTTTTTTCCCATCGTATTATCACATCATTATAATCTGATAACATATGGTATAATTAGTAACATAGTAACATCTGCGTCTATATTCGACACCGACAGCTTTCACCTAACCAAAGGGTTAAATAATCCTTCAAAAATCTGTAAATCTAGAATTGTTAGAAATTTGAACTTTGAAAGAATATATCCTACCTAACAAAATACCACAAAAGTCTCCAACCCTTTTCTTGAAACTGCGAAACACAAAGTAGAAAGAGCTAAAAGTGCCACGGTGATATGCAAGAGTCTTCGAATAAGCGAGCAACGAGTGCGTCCCTGGGCTCGATAGAAAGCTTGCATACAGCCGTTTTACCTGGTCGTTCCTCTTCACCACTCTTCTATCTCTATCGTTTAGCCAGCGGCCAAGGGAGGCGGTGCAACGATGACGCGCCGGAACACCATGGCAAGTCGTTGCCACGGTCTGCTGTTTACTTTTCACGAGCGACCAGCAGGCAAGCAGGCAGACAAGCAGACAAGCGAGCGAGCAGGCGTGCACCTCGGGCTCGTATATACTACGGTGAAACCAGCTCGAAAGATCGGCCAGGTAGGACGACGAAGGGAAGGTCCTGCTCTCGACCTCGACGCGGATAGAGGAGCTGGAAAGAGGCTCGAGACCGTAAATCATCGTCCCACTCTCGCCAGCCAGAGCCTGGCTCTCGCTTGTTCGAAGATGACGCATCTGATGGAAAAGGGAGGAAGCGAAGAGCGAACGTGAAAAGGGAGAAAAAGAAACTGAAGCGAACCGGAGACCAGGCTACGAGAGAGAACGAGCATAAGGAGATGATAGAAGAGGAGGAGAAGGAAAGGACGGACCTCTGGTGTGCTCGTTATACCTCTCTTGCTGCTCTTATCCGCGACGATCTGTCTCCTACCCACGGTTAGCCTTGAACCCAGGGTGCGCATCGCCCAACGACACCCAACCATGCCTCTTCACGACCTGCACGATCCTCGACAACTTCGAGAGATCCTCCTATATTGTAGGACACATGGCGGAAGCTCTGTTATCCATCAAGATGGTAGAACCGACCAGTTTAGCCCGCGAGAGACACTGGGCCAAGGTGTCGTCCACATGCGCCCTTAATTAGGCGAACCCAATGCCAGTTGGATTTATGGCGAGGATGCGGCACTCCCTTAATGAGGGGGTGCAAGCGGATAAACCTTCGGCTCGGTGTGTCTCGTGTTTACAAGCTCTTTAAACGGCTCGTTGTCACTTAATTAGGTTCGAGACTAGTATACGAGACCATGATGGAATGGCACGAGCGTGACGTGGCGAAACCGTGGATTCTAGACGTAACGAATGCGACGAAAGGATTATCGATAACGGCTCGAATCGTTGGAAA
The DNA here is from genome assembly GCF_051020975.1 of Osmia lignaria lignaria. Taxonomy (NCBI): domain Eukaryota; kingdom Metazoa; phylum Arthropoda; class Insecta; order Hymenoptera; family Megachilidae; genus Osmia; species Osmia lignaria. The sequence goes on along the minus strand of NC_135033.1, from coordinate 6,756,464 downwards.
CAATGCGACGGAGACAGTGAGAGGGACACGTGATAAATCGCGCGACCACGAGCGTTGTAAGGCTGACTAAACGACTCCTGAAGCGCGTGGGAAGCGTGGCTCGCGAGACAAATTGGAGAACTTAGCGAACGGAACGCGAGGAATCTGTTGCCCGCTGCGAAACTCTTCCTCCCTGATAATTGCATCACAACCGAAATTTACCTTCTCTTGTCATGGATATGATTTAGAGTTTCTTTACGGGTTTTTACAGCGATTTTCTGGGATTCTTTTCAACCCGTACAACTCTCGTATCTGCTTTGGAGAAATTGATCGATGGTTTAGGGACATCGACAAAGAGATAGGTTTGAATATGGAGAAAATCGATTGCACCTTTCTTTATGAAGCAACAGTGACTGCTCTATCGTCTATAAATAGGCAGAACGACTGTGGGGACTTGTTCGATGTGCCAATAAATGGCACCTTTAGAAGATAGGCGTCTCTATCGATAGCAACTGGTTTATGTACACGGTGCTTTTATTTGTGGGATCAGGTAACGCTTGAAACAATACTGCTTCTGAATAATAAATGAACTGTTTCATTGTTTTTATGGCTGGATACGTTCGAACAACTGGGTGACATTGATGTATTTATTGCTCATTGATCATTTGCGAGCTATGTGATACTTTTTGTAGAATGAAAATGAAAATAGAAAATGTTAAACAAATCATCTGACAAAAAATAACTAATTTTTTTTTTATGAATTCATATATAAAATCATTTATACGATTTTAGGTATGTTTCTACGATGAATATTTCGCAACCTACAAATTTTATCTTGCAAAGAAGAAATGATAAATGCTTGTGAATTTATTATTCTTATTTCTTCGTTAATTTGCATAACCTGAATTTCACATATTGAAACGCTTCTGCGAATTGCATATGCATGACGCAGTAGCTACGCCAATGGCACGTAAAGGATCTAACTTGTAACGCCCGAAAATTTTTTGCATCGATCAACGAAATAACAAACGATCAACCGATCAATTTCCACGTCCGAATTTCACGACCAGTTATCGAGAAGCGTCCTCCCCGGCATCCGGTCGCTCAACGGTAAAGCGGTTAATTCCCGACCTTCACGGCTCGTTTTTGCTCGTCCACGAGGAGTCGAGATATCCAGGAGGATGAGAGGAGGAGGCCTGGCTGCTGGTTTCCGTCCTGGTCGACGCCAATGCAAATCGCTACCGATGCATCACCGACCTGTCAACCGTTCGTTGCTTCGCGATAAACTTTCCCGCTCGTCCCCTCGATCCAGCCCGGCGGGGAGGAACATGCCTCTTTCCCTCCTGCACCAGCCCGATAGAAACAGCAACAGCGAAGCTTGTTGCGAAAGCAACACCGCGAAATAACGTTTACGCGGTTGTAAATGGCGAAACAATAGAGTCGTTCGCCAACGTGGCCAGGGGTTGATCCCACGAGGGATGTTACATTTAGTTTCGTCGCGAGACGAATATTCCTGGATTTATCCGCAAGATTCCGATAATTCGGCATCATCTGGGAGGATGCTCCAACGATTGCATCGAGATAGGGAAAATATTGAGCTTTCGATTGGGGATGGAAGCGAAGGGCTGAGTCTTCGATATGGAATGATTGTTATCGTGAAATGGTGAATTTGATTAGTATGCAATAATATTTTATTTGAGAACTAAAATATTCGGTTATGATCTGTAAAAAAAAATTTCGACAATATTAAATTGAAATTTGGAAATATTTAACTATACCTGTCAAGTGTTGAAAACGTTTCACAGCAATTAGTCAATTATTATCTAATCACCTCTAAGAAAAATTATCTCCTTTTAATTTGTTATCAAACTACGCATACCTTGATAAAATGTAGAAAAACGTTACTGTAGAATCGAAAAATCAATTAGATATGTATTTCTTGTCGAAACGAAGAAATTTCGTGTCACGTTAAATTTTTAATACACCTTTTTCTTGTACGGTCTTTATCTATTTACGGAACCCCGTGTACATAAGGTATGTTTGAAAATCTGTTAAACAAACTGGTGCTTGGTAGCGTGTTCTACCTACAGAAACAGGAAGAAAAAAATCTTCTACAAATAAAAGGTCTAACGACGCGTTGTTAAAAAGGGACAAGGAGATAGGAAACCTGAAAAAAGAAATAGTGACTGGTTTGTCGTTGATAAAACGAGCATGCAGTACACGATGTTTATCTTATCTGTTTGTTTAAGTCGTGTTTACTGTTTGACATGATCAAGGTAGCGTTTGATCAGATTCACTAAAATCGCCATAGATAGATAATATTGCTTTAGATACGATTAGACGTGTGTTATTCGTGTTTGATGGAAGATTTCAGTCAAACATCTTTAAATATTCTTTCTTATTTTCACTTGCTGCTAAAGCTTCGAGCAAATAATTTTTCGAAGAAAAGCCTATAAGAGTCACGGGGACTGGAGAAGTTAAATTATTGAGGAAAAACCATCGAATCATTTATTCAAACTGACGTGAATCGTTTTCGTTACATTTACAACGGGCTGCTTTCATGAATACCAAGGTCGATGATTACTGATACCATTCCTATTTTCGTATGCGCATAAGAAAAGCCAAGAAACGAGCAACACTTTCTCTCCTCCATTCATCTTTGGTATTGAACCAAGCAGAGAACGAGAAACAACGTTCAGACCTTGAGAAGATGTAAATCATATATCCCAAATAACTCTACATTTGTTGCAGTTGAAAATCGAAATTATCTTATTTAATTTTTATCATTTGCGAATTTTAATGATTTATAAGGGATAAAATTTCAATTAAATTAACTTAAAATCAAGTTATTGTTTTTCTAACATTCTAAGTTTTATTTCTAGAAATTCTCTAATGGAATTACCGTTAAAACCATGAAGCATAAAAAGGCTATAAAAAGCTGATTGCTAGTAGATCAATATGCTCAATCAAGCGAAAAATGAAGAAAATAAAAAGGAGTAGAAATTTCAAATTTATTATCTTCGAACGAAGATGAGGTACCGAGTTGAAACGAGTGAAAACACACACACCAAAGATAATTAGACAGGCGACTTTCTTCGAGCATCATCGCCCCATTCCCTGCAGAAATCGCGTGGAAACGCCTGACTCGACGTTTCTATCCATTTTCTACTGTTTGAAAACGGCCGAATCAGAGGAGATTAAACGTTCCTTCGCTCGGAATCGGCTAGGTTCATCGTCGACGCGTGATTAAAGGAAGGCTCCTGGCGGATTTCACTTGGAGGAAGCATCCGCTGGGTCGATGCGACACCGAGCCATCGATGGGTCGCGATCGACCTCCCTTTTCGTGGAAATACACCGAACAAACGCGCCCCTTGTGTACGTTGACCCTCTTCCGATCAATCCCCTGCAGTAAAGCTTCCCAATCTTTATTTTACTTCAAATTTTTATTACATACTTCGAGTGTTGTAATAAAAGCTACTGAATTTTTATTTCAATCATTATGACCTATAACCGTATTATTTTATGTCTTAACTGTTTTATTTTGAGATAATGTATACAGTTTTTAACTCCTATAAATGATTGACCCTTTTTCTTAAAAAAAGTAAGAAATGAAATGGGTTTCTGAATCTTTCTTAATTTAATTTTGCATTTTATATTAATTTCTTTTATGTAAAAATTATATATTTAAATGTAGGTTAATGTCCTTGTATGTTTTGTAAGTTTGAATCACGATTGACTCAAGTTCCGCTGTTCAAGGGTTAAATGATAAAATATAATTATCTTTCGTAGCCCGAATACTTTTTGTTCCAAATAGAATTAGAATTTATATATGCGTTATATTTTCTGCTATTTTAGGAAAAGGGTCAATCGTATAGGGGTCGATAACTGTATACGTTATCCTATAACTGAAAGAAAAAGCACATTTATCCCACATTCACCCCCTGAGAAGACCCAAGGATTTTAAGGGTTAAATGGACATCAATCTCTGAAATATCTCGGAAACTATAAAAATCAAAATAAAATCAACACCCTTGCTTGCCGTTCAACCTGAACCTCTTTTTACCCTTAATCTCGGCAAGGCTTGGCTCAACTTTATCGCCGTTGGATCTCCATAAAAAGCTCGTAAAGCCATTCGAGTATCGACGAGGGCAGCAACTTTTTTCGAAACAGCATCGATCGCTGGATTAGAGGCAGCTCGTTCGGTTACTCTTCTCGCCTTATCACGCGGCTTAAAACGGACGCCCGGCGAAAAACAGGACGACGAACGAGGCTAGCAAGTACGTCATTATTTAGCGGCTCGTTTAAGGAAACGGTGACTTTTTCGAAACTCTCTCCTCTCCGATCGCGGAAAAAAGTACCTGTTCGCCGACAGAACGCGTATGTATATATATACGTATGCACGCGGCGGGACGCGAGCGGAATTTCCTGCGACACGCGGAGAAATCTCATTTCTCGCTCGACCTCTGCGATTCCACCGAACCCCCAGAGAAAGAGAACGAACGCGGTTTAATTGATCGCTGACAAAGCCGTACTCTACCGATCCGTTGACCAATACAGGACTTACGAGGTCGTTTCTTCGGCTCGGATCGCCAACCCGCCGAGCTTCTTGCCGCTGACTCGCGAGGAAAACACTAATTAAGACTCCGCTTCGGCGCGCCGCCTCGCTTCTACGGACCCGACTACGGGTTATCACGAAACCGGCACCGGCGTTCCGTCCGTCTGTTAACACCGACAACCCCCTTTCGAACTTCCATTTCCAGGAATCGCCGGGAGATTTTCCATGCGTATGCGGACGAGAGAGGAGGTTGTTTACGCGGTACGTCAGTGGTCATCGGATGAGTGAAGTGGGTCCAAAACGGGCATGCACAACAAGTAACATAGTAAGGGCATTCATCATTATTTAGGACATCCCTTACGTTTTTGCGATCGTTCGACTCATTTGCAAATTTTCAATTAATTCTATATCAAATTTATTATCATCCAAATTTAATACCATGATTAAATAACGCACTTCCGAGGTAAATATAATGAAATTCGTGTTATTAAACGCTGCTGTTGAGACACGGTAGATCACCGACATTATTAATGCAAATATTATTAATTTGCGGACGTAATTTCACGGTGAAAGTCCAATGAGATTCAATATTGAAATTGCCTATGTTAACAGGAAGATAATTACATGGCGCGAGTCAATTAAAGTTGTTCAATTTGTCGATAATCATTGCCACTATAATTTTCAGCATGAATATAATTATTATTTTAAGATTGTAATTTGTTTTTATGAATACTTGTTATCCCTGAAATTTATTGTACACAGTTGCATCGAATGTACTTCACCTTGAAATCGACAAATATTTTCCTTCGTTTTTCGTTCCTTTGCTTGAAAATAGGAAGCACCTCGTGTACGCTTGATAGCGAAACCCCCTATCTCTTTTGACAGGAAAGAAAACAGAATTGTGCACCAACCCCTGTCAAAGAGAAGCGTCTATCAAGCCCGAAAACACAATCGAATACACGGCGAGCTGTGATGGTATTGATCCGGAAGAAAAAGGAAGTTTCGGCTGTCGTCTAGGAAATATGCGGTGGTATCCTTGCAGGCACCGTTGCGACGGGAAGACCGTAAGGGGAAATCTTATGGTGCGGCGACGACGTTACTCGTTGGCACACGGTCGATAGGGCCGCCACTCCACCACCAGCGTCGTCGCAACCACCGTCATTTCACCCACCACCATCAGCTTCTCCCCTTGCAGAAGCTTTCCGACCGTGCCGAGGCTATCGACCCAACAGTTTCCCGCAAGGACTATACGCGAAATTTCGACGACTTCAAAGAACCATAATCGTGCCAATTGTATAGATAAATGTTCGTTTAAATTAACACTGTTTCGATAATTAAAATTACAATGACTTTATGATCGTTCGATAAAATCAAAGCAATTTAATTCTAGTAACGACTTCTAAGCATCTGTGACTAAACATAGACATTTGAATATTGTCCTCGTTGCTTCATCCTCCGACTAAGAATACCAATGGCAAATAGAAAATAATAATTGCAAATGCGACGCTTGCGAAACGGATAATCCAACGTGAACACGAGCGAGAAAGTGTTGATAAACGAGCGAGAGGAAGATGCTAATGATCGGCAAAGCGAACGGGCGATAGGTGGAACGAGTGAATGAGCGGTCGAGAGAAAGAGGTAGGATGAAAAACAGGTGCAAAATATAGGCGGTGTGCGTGAGAGCGCGTATTAGAGCGGAGGGCAATAAAGAGCAATAAAGATCAGATCGTGAAGAACGAGTGAAAATTCTTTCGCCCAACCCACCTACGTACAAACCATTAATACCAGTAATTTTATGAACAATATCTATGTTGCGATAACAGGATAGAAATATAACCCGTTACAAATGTACTTTTGCCTAGTCATATTTTATACAGTTGAATATTAGTGTAAATCAGCGGTTCTCAATTAATGGATGCGGATAATTCGTGCAATATACAAGATAACAATTCTAATTTCCCCTTCCCGGCCTTCCACTCTAAATTTAATTTTTTTTTATTCTATAAGAAACAAATGTAAGAAAATCATTTTTTCTATCTTTTAATAAAGTAATTATAAGAAAAAATAAAGAAAGAAAGGTACAATGAAATGATTTCTTTCAAATGATCTTTCAGAAACTTTTTAACTTCGCCGCCAATTCTGTGATACCTGCATATTCTTCCAAGTAAACGGGCTACACAAAGGGAAAACAGGATACATGATACAGTATAATCTTCGCGTTTACCGCACTTTTTCCAAGGATTCCACGGGTAACGTGACACCGAACGGAAAATATCGCGAGTTTCACCGGAACCCGGTAAGAACAGCCCGACAAAGTGGCTTTGATCCTTATCGAACGCGTGCCCCATCACAAACTGCCCGCCAGCCTTAAAAAGCCCGTAAACGTTTAGCAGTTTCGAGTTACTTTCGGGATTCAAAGGGGTCCGCGGCGTACTATCGAGCACTGCCTAAACAAATAGCGCGTTCAAGAACAGAAGTCTCATGGAGAATCTTCAAAGGTGTTATACCGTTGATTTTTTGTGAACCTTTGTTCGATGGGCAGGAAATCGAACTGACATCAGTAGAGATCTGTAGGGTATTTCATTTATGTACTTCTCAAAATTTGATTAAAATCGAAGACGTATTTTCTGTCTCATAATTTTAATAAAAATTATGAAAACTAGCAGATTTTCATGATTTTTAAAAAGCTCAAGATCTACTTGCTTAAAGGAGTCCACTCAACTGTGAGTTATACTTAAACTAATACCCACACAGACTGCTAGGTTCTTTCTCAACTACTATTGTTACTATTCTTTTCATTCCTCTTCCTCCTTCATTCATACATTTAAGCTTTCACTCCTTAACCGCCGCTTTTGTTTCGCTAGGATATTGTTCCTTTCTTTCTTAGCTTCTTACAAGGTACGCTGAAGAGATAAAAGATAACGGAGAAGGGCAAGTGGATGGTGTACGAGCTTAGAAACCGTGACTCTAACTATATTACTGTGATATACTACAACAAAATGTAATTTCTGTATATTTAGAATGAAACTTCAAATAAATACATGATAAACCCAAAAATATCAATCTTTTTTTATTTCATCCCTCTAAGAAATTTTTCACTTTCCTTATCAATGAACCACCCCCGACTCTCCTTATTTGTTGCTTCAATTTCCATCGCGGTTCTTCTTCTCTCCGTTGGTACCCTTCCGGCCGCACAGGAGCCACGGAGACAACAAAGGAACAATTCTTTCCCCTCCGACCGCTATCTCCTTTATTTATCTATCGGTCATTCGTGGAACGAGACGGCGAACCACACGGATTCCACCCTCGAAGAGTTACGATCACCGATCTCGCCAGGATTCACCGAGCTCTCCTGACCTCTCGAAGGGACCATCCCTACCCCCCCCCCGTCCCACCTCTTTTCCCGCCGCGTTTCGATGCAGATTCCACAGGCCAGAGCTGGCCTCTCGAGCCAACGAACAGGAGAACGGAACAGAGACGATGGAGAACGGAAAAAAGGAAGAGAAAGAAGGCGGTGGAAGAGGCAAAGGGTGAAGCAACGAACAGGCAACCGAGAGCAAACGGCCGGTAACCGAGGGGAAAAAAGGGAGAAGGGAGAAGAGGGAACCGTCTCGCAACTGGTGTTAACTCGCATGGCTCCGGAGAAGACCACAACGACGACTACGACCACGACCACGACCACGACCACGACCACGACCACGACCAGCACGCCGTGCCCATTTTTTTCGACCCTTTTGCGGCGCGCACCCGTTATGCAGATACGTGGCTCTCCGCGAGCGCTGTTCCGCGAATCGTGCTTCCTACACGGACGTCCAACACACGTAGAAAAGATCCGCAGGGACACGCGCGGAATTATGCTGAATTGTGTAACCTCCGGATGAAAAGTGGACTCGGCGCACGTAGGAATTGCCGGGACGAGTGTCGCGGAATAGGGTGAAAAAAATTTCGCTACTAGATGAATCTTGTTTCTAGCGTTCCGCGTGAAAGGTGTGCACGCGGATTCGCGGGCATGTGTGGAGAATGCATGCTGATTGCCTGGTAAATGGACGTAGGGAGGGCGCGCTGAATTTACACGAGGAGTGATGAACGGTTTGCTGTCTCGATGCTTGAGTGATTTAGGGGATGGGGATGATTTTTGACTTATGGAGGGATTGCGAAAAATTGTATATTTATCCTGGTTTTTTATTTCGGTCGATTGCTTCAAGATTATTTAAAACTTTGATTATTAGAAAATAAAAGAAAGAGGGTTTTAAAAATCATTAAAATTGCACTAATAATTTGCAACTCTAATGGGAAGTATTAGAAATTCGAAAATCTGAAAATTAATTAATCCATAATTGGTATGGTGGAATTTTGGTGAAACAAAAGGTAAATGGAATGAGAATGAATTTTTTAAAATCTTCTCTTAGGTATACTATTAACTACATAAAGTAATGCGAATAATTATGCAAATAATGAAAATAGAAATTTTAGTAACCACAGAATCAAGAACTGAACAGTTGCAGACGATGCCAATTAAGGGTTAATAATTAGAGTTTCAATATTACATATTACATATGCTTCTATCTACTATGGCAGCCAAGAATATAAAGATTATCAATTAAAATATGTTTGAAATTAAATCACTTGGTTCAATGAAATATAGTATAAATACAAGATACCTGATTTTCTTGAATTAAACGCGAGTTTCAAGTACAGATACTAACCTACCCCGATTGTCAGTTGCAATCTACATAAATGATAAATATCTTCGATCTCTATCTCCTTAAATGAAGACGAATACGTGCAACAATCTGCTTCTTAATCCCAATCATGATGACAAATCTCCTACATTTGTCAGGTTGTTTCAGTTAATTAAAATAACTGCTTCGTGCTAAATATACTATAACGAACCGGCTAGCGTGTAATTTTCAAGAACTCAGGTATTGTAAAAAGTGAATCAAAATAAGGTGTCGAGCCGGATTCGCAGGACTGGGAAACAAGTTCCAATAACTGTGCGAATATATATATTTTTCTTCGTGTAATTATTGCTACGTCAATATTTAACGAGAACTTAAAACTGAAATTTATGACTTGGCTCCTGACGACCACGAATGAAGTCATTCTGTAAACTGCAATTCCAAGAACATAAGAGTTTCAGAGCTGAATGGAAAGTTAATAAGTAAGGAAATAATGTCAAACGGAAAGTACCGTTTTCAATCTAGCATAGCAACGTCATCTATCAAAACTCAACTCGTTCCTCGATCTAAATAAAATAGCTATCCAACAACCTGTTTCGTATTCAACATAATTTTATTAAAAACTAAATAAAAAATTTCTAAAAAATACAATTTAAATTTATATTAACTTGACAATTCCATTTTTCCCTACAAAATTATTTACTAGCATTAAAATTATCAATTCCATAGCTTATCGTTATTTCAATAAAATACTTTGCTAATAATTACTACACTTTCAAAATTTCAAGACTAACAAGACTTAGAATCCCACTAAAATTCCAAGAAGTACCGACACCCATTTTATAAACACGCCTTGCCAATAACAATACTTTAAGTCACCGACGAACCGAATCCAAAAGGATCTGAAGTGCATAGAGGGTTCATTCTCGGCTACCTTCAAAAATCCTCGAAACCCAGGGCGTCCCTGTGCCTCCGTGTTCCAAGGGAACACTTAATTCGACCTTCTATTCGGCATTTAACGCGCGATTTCATTAAACGAGAGACCGGGATATACACAGCTCGAGCCTGGGTAAGGTTAATCCAGCCGTCTGCGGGTTTCCATCGTGAAACGGGGTAAAAGGGAAGGAAAGGAGGTAGAGAAAGAGAGGAAGAGGCTTCCCCGGTTGTGCCTCGTACGTCGATTACGGTTTCACCTGCCCACCGGAGAGAAGAGTCAAAGAGACGGTGTCGCGTACGCTTCTTCTTGCGTGCCTGTGTGCAAGCAACGGGTAAAAAAGAGGGGTTAAAAAAAAAAAAGCGACAAGGGAAGGGGTTGGGGTTGCGGGCGGAGAGAAGCGAGCTTGACGCGACATGAAAAGCGCTCGAGCAGAGGGGAAGAAAGGCGAAGGGGGAGAGAAAAAGTCCCGTGTACAGCGAGACACGTTCGCCAAGTTTTTCCGGAAAACAACGGGAGAGGAACAACGCTGGTACTGGCATAATGCCACCTCGTTAAAAAATAATTCATTTAACCACAATGCTTCGACGATGTGCGAAAAGCAAACTCTGTGAGACGACCAACACCGAGGCCCGCGCGACGAACACCCCCTGGCGATACGCACCCCCTCACCGCCCCTCCAGTTCATCTATCTATCTTTCTTTTTGTCTTGCCTGTACCACGAACCACCCCCGCCTAACGCGTTCACAATAACAGAGCGACGATACTGGGTAACAAGGGAGGGCAGGCTGTTGTAATTAACGCAATAAATAAGTATCGTGCAACGGGATCGCGAAGGTGGTATGTATACTTTGAAGCTGACATTATTGCAGCAGAGAACTGGAACTCTTTTGTTTTTAGCGCCGGAGGTTTGTACTCGTTTAACCTGTTCGAGACCACGGGTTTCATTGCAAGAGGATACCTAGGAAGAGGAATCCTCTTTTTTCTCCCTTGCAGCTGGTGTAATGTGTAAATTATTCGTTTCTTTTATTTGATTTTTAATAAATCAATATCCCCTAGGTGTTATTTTATTGGAGCGTGGAATATAAGTTAGGGAGACAGTGAAAAATTGGAAATTGATATTAATGTTCCGCGAGCACGAGTCCTTTCTTTTTGCGCTTATTAGCGTTAATGGTTATGTTTAACAGATGGTAAGTGCGAGATTGCATGTTTTGCGTAACGAGAAAATTACTGGAATTTTTAATATGTATACGGGCAAGCAGATAAATGTAAAGAGACTAAAATATCACCCTTAAGGAATTACCTGTGTAATTTGTGTTTTGCTTTAATTAATTTAAAAATTCTAACAGATTTTTAATTTCCTCGATTGGTTAAATACGTCATTTAGAAACCCTGAGTATTTTTACATGTAACATATAAAATACAAGATAAAGTCTCGAATCAGCTTGAAAAACCGATAAAAGGGTAAAAGCGTAACGAACGACAGAACGCTAGACGCGCAACCGGCCAGAAGATACTTCCCGAGCGTAACGACTGAATTACAAAAAGTGTTGTCGTCGAATTGTCGTCAATTAAGCCGCCATCGAAGTTGAATAAATTTATAAGCTCGAGTCGTACGATCGATACGGCGGCAACTCGTTCAATGGTAGACGAACGACGATTCAAACGATAATAAAACTTCGAAACCACCCTCTGTCCTTTCTCCCATTCCTCTTCCAGCCACCCGTTCGTACGATTTTACCGAAGGTAGTGTAACAGCCATTGTTCGTGTTCGTTTGAAAGCGTGTCACAAGCCGGTCTTCTTTTCGAACGCACTTTTCTCCCTTTCCAAACATTTTCTTTCTTTCATTAAGCGCTCTTTTCACGCTGACTTACAGAAAGAGAGAGAGAAAGAATGCGAGTGTATACAGAGAAGGAGAAAGAGAGAAAGAGAGTAGGATCGTTCACCTTCGCCTTTCATGGGGTTTCACGGGCCGGGTAGTCTCGAGGGTGGACCAAAAAAGGCCATGGATTCTCGGGGAACCCGTTCGTATAATGGGAGACACCTTTGGATGTAGGTTTACCGGATACTAAAGCGTGGAACGCGGTTTTTTGCCACCGGTCCAAGTGGGACGACGCGCGAAACGCCGTCGATAATGACTCCGGGTGCCGTCTATTCGGGGCCCGCGTGTGCCCCGACGTATGGCTCGATTCGATCGGTCCAATGAATGATAAAAAAGCTAAGACACGTCGGATGATGGGAGAAAAAGGGGAAGAGGAACATGACAAATGGAAGCTAGAAAGTTTCGATCCGTGTAACAGGTTGCGGAGTTCGAGTCGCGAACACGCTGATCTCATCGCTTTCTACCGTGTGGATCGAAGGAAAAAACATACACTTCCGTGTGGTTTTGCTCCTATGTATCTGTTTATACAGACTATTTGCCCGTTTAAAATGATGGGAAAACGGGTTTTAAATAGATTATATGTTTGAAGAAAGTAGCTAGGGAGTAATTCAAAGGGGGTTGATGGTGAGATGAATATTCTGTAAGATTGATACTTTGCGATCAAAATAGAAATAGTTATAAAAAAGGAGTAAGAAAAAAGTGAATATAAATTAACTTCAAATTTACCCTTTGGCTACAGTGTAATTAATTACTAACACTTGATATCAAATCTACTCATATTCTATTGCAACTGAATACTAATTAATCATTAAATTTCCAATATTATCCCGCATGAACTTTCATCAAATCTCATTTTACCAACGCTACCTAAATGATCATTTAATTAACCCCCATAAAAAAGTAATACTATGTATCAAATAACTATCTACCCCGAAACGAAACAGAAAATTAATTAACGTTTCGTCCCTCAAATGTTCTAACCAAAAGCAAAAATATTCATGTTTGAAATTTTATTGGAGAACCCGAGGCGAAAGAATGAGAAAGGAAAAGTAGAAAGGCGAAAGAAAATAGAGAAAAGTTTGTCGTTTATCTCTCAGTTGTTTTACGACTATCGCCCAGCTTCCTTCCTGTCCCAGAGATCCCGACGGTCTCGTTAAATTTGCAGCAGGCCGCGCGACGGCGATGATATTTGCGGCAGTATATTTTTTTCTTCCTTCAGCCCGCCCCCGATATTTATTCGTCAGCGCGTGTCGTTTGAACGGAAACGCGCCCACATGATAAATCGAAACGCCTCGTATTTTTCGTACATTAAATATGTTGTGACATTCTCGTTCGATAACCGCAAAATTTCCATCTTGATGTGTTATATTCCATTCGGTATATTTAAAAAAATCTAAATCTTAATTACTTTTGAATTTCACAAACAAAATTACTATTATTTCCTATCAATAATAGTACAACCATACATTGATGCGATCGAAGTTGCATCGGTGTTTATGGGAAACGTTAATTGCAGTTAATTAAATTGTTTCTAAAGTAACTAAATCAATTTTTTTTTTAATATACATGTTTATGTTCACCTGTCAATTTGACAGATTTTCGTTGAAACAGGTAGACAAGAAATGCCCGTAAACCTAGTGTTAACACTAAACCTACTATTTTCAAAATACGTATGTAGGAAATATACAATCAAGAATTCTATAATTTGTAAAAAAAAAGTGCCATTCCTACCATTTACGGTAGTAATAGTTATACACGAAGCATCGGTAGGTTTGGTGTTAATAAACCTAGTAAAAAGATCATAAAATTAATGAAACCGAGAATGCATTAGTCTCGTTGTTAGAAAACAATCTATGCCTACTTTCCATCGACATCGTTCCGTATTCCGTTGCAACCCGGAGGCGTCAGCGAGTTTGTTCTCCGTGTTGGCACCCGTTCGACCGGATCGCGAAAAAGGAGTGCGAATCGCGTGAAACCGGACCACGGTTTAGCTTCTCCGCGTGAGAAATCCCGAGCGGGAAAGCGTGCGTGCATGAGTGTATGCCACGGCAAAGGTGAACTAGACGGTAGCGAAACGGGACAACGATAATTAGTCATGTAGCTCGAGTGACAGTTCGCGCTGCTTGCCAAGCCAATAAGAAGTCGAACCGTGCTCGTTTCGCGTGATATATCGTCGTCCAGGTGGGTGATGTCGCGGACTCGTCGCGATCCTTTTGGCACGTTTCACCGACAACCACGAACGGAGACAACGCGATGAATACGTTCCTCGTAACTACCTCGTTCCGTCCGTTTAATAGCCGAACCAACGCCGAAATATATGTGCCCCTCGGACGAGATCTATTGAGAGTTGAAATAGCTCGACACCTCATTCCTGATGTACTTGGAAAGATTGACTTTAATATGCAACCGTCTGGTAGATTTATTTCTTTCGTTCACTTTGTTCATTTGAGAGATTTGTAGATTTTTGGAGTGAACAGCAGTTTGTTCCTTATTTAGTAATAGAGAATGAACGTGAAATAAAACAGACTTCCATGGGTTTTATATTAAAATCGATGAGTGTATTAGAATTTGTCTAACTTAGAGATACCTGGTTTTGTCTAGCTGGATATATCATAGATACCTGGTTATCTTAAAAATATCTAATTATAATACCTGAAATAAAAAATTCAACATTTCAACTTTGAGTACACCTATACAAAAGAAACATTTCAGCAGTTTTTACCCTTACCTAAGTAGAAAATCCCGTTAACGATCATATCTAATATATCTGTTTGCAAAGAAAAATGACATAAAGGAATTATGAAATGACCTGATAGAATGACCGTCTTTCACCGGTTAACTTGTTGCTCGTTCAAACACTGATAAAATCAATATCTTGCGAAAGATCAGGATTTTTCAAGACCTTCGAAACTCTCTAACATTTCTAAATTACACAGCTCGCTGCGTATGTACACGTATTCCAAGTGATTCCAAGTGATCACTAGCCTATCATCATTGGTCACAGAACGAGGTGCTCGCGTATAGTTGCAACACAGAAACGAGTCGACCAGCGTACGCTTTCGTGTTGTTAATACTCGACAATCGCTGCCCGAACCCGAGCAGACTCGTCAACTTTGTTTACCGATGACATCTGTTCGCTCTTGTAATTGCGTACCTGTTATTCATACGCAACGAGGCTCCGTTTACGAATAAGGACTTCGATCAAGGACGGCTCGTATCTATGCACGACGGCGAACGTACGTTTATGCAAATTTCGAGAAAAACGATATATACGACAACCGGACGCTTGTGTGTCACGAAATAAGCAACGACGATTCTCCTTCACGTTGCTCGGATTGATTGCTGTTGCTACGCTTGTTACGTTCTTCGCCATCTCGCGCGTTTTGATTAATCACGGTATACAAATTAGCCTTGTTAGCATTGACTCGTCCGGCTAACTTTGGTGTACCGTGATTGGCTACTTGTTTAACAAGCATCCGGCCAAATTTGGAATCGTTGATGCATAATTTATGGGAGATTTCGTTTTGCCTCTGCTAATTTTATTTTCCACGTTCAAACGGCGAACACGGTTCGAGTTAAGCTTGTTATAAATCATTTAAATGGGATTCTGTTAACATTGATGAATTATTGTGAAATTTATTTCGTGCCTGTAAAATTAAAGAAAATCTTAAAACACTATATTGATGTAGTTGGCTAAAAGTAAAATTATATGATTAATTTTTATATCACTCTGATTATTGATAATGCAAAGGACTTTCTACAAAATAATAAATCCAATATTGAGGTAACATTGCAAATAATAATATCAGTCATAAATCATAAGAGGCAATTAATCTATTAATTTTATTGAGTCATTCGGTACTCAATTTCATTTTCAGCAAACGAGACTTCATAGATAAGTAAACTCGTGATAGCAGCGACAAGAAATTGTTACTTGGTCAAATGAACACTGATTTTACACAATGTTCCACAAAATTAATTTTCCACCGTAAGCTATCGTCATTTATCGCGATCGAAATTGTCACCTCGATTACCAAATGTTTTAAACGGAGCAACGATCGTTCGAAATGGAGCATCGAAGATTCGGATCGGCAGCCAAACAAAACACTTTTGGGTAAATATCTCTGTGACAATGTTTTTATGCACCGATGTAACACAGGAAATTTCCATCTAAAATTCATTATAATTTATCATTTTCTTATATTAATATTTTCCTATTGAATCTGTCTTATATATACTTACAAGGAATGATCCTGAACCAGAAAATTAAAAGAATTATGAAACTTTGTGAATATACTTGTGAATTTTCAGGGTCAGGATCCTTCCTTGTTAGAAGCCTCGAAACTTCATCATATGAAATTTTACGTACTACTCCGTTTCCACGGGGTAAGTCATTTTTATAATCGTCAATACTTATCAGACAATAAGTTTAACCTGACCCGTTTCAGCAGTATGCCCATAATACACCTCTCGTGTCCAAGCCGTGGTATATTATTTACGTACCGCGTGATGCTCCGATAACCAGCCCGTCATAAAGCCAACTCGGAGCGTATTCGATTCACACGTACGATCGATGCGCGCCTATATATATTCGCGAAAGTATGTATCTCGAAAGGGTATCAATTATGTTCCACGAGGAAACAATGGCGCATAAACTGGCATCGCTACACTACCCATCGCTACCTTCATGACCGTAACCGTGCATCGCGACAAGCAGATACATTTCCAAAAAGAGATCAACTCGACAATTTGATACAAGTTTGTTTATCGTTAGAGAGTATATCCGTAAAATTAGACTCGGATTTGCATAGATGATTCGAAGAAGAAGATGGTACGTGGAACGAAGGCAAAGGCGAGGGTAGAAAGAGGGAGGCGGAAGAAGGGTTGGGTGAAAGAGATTCGGTAGGCATCGGTAAAATAGAAGGGGAATTGGAAGCAAGGTCTGTCGTTCGGCATTCAGAATGCAGAAGGACCGAAAGAGAACGTAGGGTGCTTGGCTCGGTTGGCCTGTGGAGTTTGCGTGCATGTGTTTCTCGTTCGTCCCTATGCACGAGAGTGCAGCGGAGCCCGGAGAGGAGACAGTGAGACAGGGTAAAGAATAAAGAGAGATAGAGAGGCGCGCGAGAGGCCGCAAAATATATGCTGCACGCCGGTGGATGCTCGTTTGCAGCGTTCGAGGAGGGACGAAGATAATCGCGAGTGTACCGGGCTACGGATAAAGTGAAACGGAAGAAAGGAGAACGCGAAACGGTTCGGGCGAGGAGGCTGGTCAATGGTAGGCCGGCTATCGGAACACCCTTCTCGAAAACAAAGCCGGATCTCACCTTGATTTATCGCAGAGTTCTGGAGCCGCCGCGGTGCTGTGTGCTGTGCTCTCGGGGGTTCGGGGGGCCTCTCTTCGGGTACAGCCGCCGCCGGGGTGAGCTCCCCGGCGAAAATTAATCCATTATCGGCCGAACGAAAACGAAAACGAAATAACAAACAGCAAACGTAGCAGCGCTGGAGAAAAGCAGACCACCGTTCAGATTCTACGCTCTTCTTCCGGTCTCTGCTTTTTCTCTTCTCGCAGACACGGACAGCCTCTCGTTTTCTCTTTCTCCCTCTATCTCGTGGTTTCGTTGAATCGTGTATATACACTACCAGAGGCCGGTGCCCGCCACTAAATCAGCTCCGTAAAACGTATGCACGGTAACGTGTCACGGTGAACAGAGTCGAATGCTTGCACACGGCAGCGCGGATCACACAACGCGTTTCCCCTCCTCGGCACAGACACACCGGACACGTTTCTCCAAATATTTTCCTTCGTGCGCACGCTCCCGCTAGCGACGCGTCCGACGACACAACGCTTAGTTCGAGCCACGACGGGTATATCGATACACGTGCGAGTAATCGGCTCGGAACACGAACCACCCCTAACAACGGCCAAGAGCGCACTGACGTGAATGCGCAACCGAGGAAACACGAAAGCGGAGATCCGAGATCCGATCGAGTCAACCGGTAGGGTGGGGGAAGCCTTTCGGTCGACTTCGGGACGCTTCGCCGCGCATGCTCCCTCTCCACTCTCGTCCAGTAACCAGCGTATCTCACACAACCATAAGATTCTCTCAACCTCTATGTAACCTCATGGAATCAGTTTCTATGTGTATTTGAACTGCTTTCCTCTCTCGTTTCTTCTTATTCTCTATCTCTTTTTTTATCCCTCTTACCTGCTACTCCAGCCAACATCGTGTGCCTCGTACATGCACACCTGTTTATGCGTGCGCGTGCACGCGACGCGTACCGCCTTACCTTTTCGCGGCAGACTCCACACGCGCGATGACGTCACGCTGGGCGCCGTGGCGTGGATAACGAGATGGCCCGAGTCTTCCTCGGGACCCTCGATCGCTAATTATCGTCCTAGAGGTTTCGCCTCGTTCCCTGGCTCCTTTGCTTTTTCCTTTTTCCCTATCTCTCTCTTTCTTTCCCCCTTTCTCTTTCGCCGGTTGCTGGCAGACGGAGAAATCGTGTTGGCCCGAGAAGGCACCCGGCAGTCACCCTTGCCTCACGGACGAGGATTTTCGTTCGCCGCTCGTTCCCCGGTGGCATTAATGATGTCTCGTGTAGGTACAGTCACGACCGGTTCCACGGGACCTACCTCCTATCAAGATCGAGTATCTACTAGCGACTTCGAGGACACGGGACGGACCTCGAGGAGAGCCCGAACAATCCCCATCTAAGGTTTCACCCGGTGTGTAAAACACGTCGCATGGACCACGGAGCCGATGCATTCGAGCGCCGATGGTGTTGTGTCGTCGTGGCTGCAACGACGGCGCTCGTCGTCGTTTTGGACGAGGACGAATTCCGTGAGCGTCGGGACCGGCCCGCGCAAAAATGAGCGTCGCGTCCGACGTATAAATAACGAAACACCCCGTTGTAGGAGGCTCGCGGACCTTGTGCAATAAATAACGTCCGAGCGGAGCACACCTGCAGCGACAAGGCGTGTCCGATGGACGATGAAGTTTAACGTCCTTTCCTCCTTTATTTCTCTGCCCAAAGCTATCGCGAGACGCGTCACCAATAAAATGCTAATCACCCTTGCTCGTTACCTCTCGCATGCTCTTTATACTCTTGCTTTTTTAACGCGACCCTATGGAACGAGATATGACCGACGACGGGCACTCGTTCACGAGTAATAATAGGAGACGAGCGATACAGGATATTGCAGTTTCGTGACAGATACATCCGGTACTTTCGTTTCTTTTGCAAGCATACATTAATAATGATTGTACTATTATAATATTGCAATTGATAATAAATAATGAAACTTACGTTGTATTTTGATTTCTCGAAACATCATTCATCAGCAGTTAATTTAACATTTAAGTGTTTCAAAAATATTCAAGATGAACAAATATAACATGTATCATTTTTACGAGAGGATATCTTAATAAATAAATAGCGATGGTAATTCCAGTACCAGTTAGAGACCTATCCAGAAGGAAAATGATCCCCCGTTCGGAGGGTTAATATTTCAAGCTAAATTACAATCCCGAACTGTTTTATTACACGCATCCCACTCCTGCAATAGATTTCTCTGAAACGGTTATCCATTCTCTCATCCTTCTCTTTCTGCAATAAAAGCGAAATGATTTGCCTGAATGGTTAAACAGCCGACCACCTACGAGCACCCTGCGTTTTCGACATCAATAACTCTCGACCCACCTAACTCGTAGCTTCCAGCCTGCACGGTCATCGTATAGGAAAAATTAACTATTCCTCCAGCCGCGTTTGAAACGTCGTGGTAAAAAATCCCATTTGACGAGCAGACACGTACCATCGCGAGTAGTACACGCCATGTGTCCCCTTGCACGGTAACCTCGGCGTCTCGTTGCGCCGCGAGGGAACTCGCCCAGCCCTAGGGACGCGGACACTTTCTCCCCGGAATAGCCGGGAAAAACGGAGGGTTGGCTCTTTTCTACCGGAGAGGCAGCCATCCAACTATGGTGCATAGGAATGACGAACGACCACGACGGAGGATTGGTTCTGATTACGATCTCACGTCACCCCAACGGGTAAGGAGCGCGACAATGACGATGACTGTAATTCCGCGCACGCACAAGGTGGTCTATTATGATTCTTCAGCTGGAACACGTTGCAAGGTGCGACGGCGAGAGACGATGAAATGGTTGCTCGCCAACCGGGCGAACTCTTCTTATTAAATTCATCAAGGCTCAACGATTCGAGTCGAATCTCTCGGTTGGTGGATTTTCGAAAAGTACACGGGCTCGAGTCTCGACCCGTTGATTGATAGGTAGCGATATTAATTAACGATCTCGAGCCGTAAAGATTCTTCTCTCGACAATAGCCAGCAAGTATCCGACTGAAGTCTAGCTAAAAGTCGATCCGACCGAAGAAATTCACGATTGTTCGTTGGCCAACAATGCTTGGAACTCGACGTCGAACTTAAATTTTAAGAGTCACTAGCACGAACGGACTTGCCGACCTAGCTTCTTGCTAAAAAGCGTTTCTCCCTACGCTCGAACGAGCCGCGGCTCGCCAGAGGAACCCTTACTTTCCGCGCGACGAATAATTCAAGAGAAAGGGTGGAAAGAGGAAACTTTTCGATCAACTTTTCTCCGTTTTTCATCGATCTTTCTCAGCGGCACCGATCGCTCGTCTGCGACGACGGTTTTTCCTCGACGAATTTATTGTGGTTGCCGCGAATTCAATTTCGTTCTTTTTCATCGAAACGGAGAGAGGGTGTACCTGACCGAGGGTGAGCGTCAAAGCGAACTTTCCATAATAACGCCTTCGGCGGCGATACTTCTCGTCCTCGTCGCCAACAGAAACCTAAAAACTTGCGCAAACGAACGATTTTCGCGAGGGAAGTCACGGCAAGACAAAAGGGTGCCAACGAAACTTTGCACGCCGTCCTCGATCGACTTTTTCCTCGCGTCTCTGCGACTCGAGTTTCCCTATTTAAGGAGACTCGATGAAATCACGTCGTGTTTCTACGTCTCGTGCATCCAAATGAAGCCACTGCTGACCAACAAGGGAAGGAAACTCTGTTTTCCCATGTTTTTATACCTGTGACAGAGCGAACCCCATTGGAACGAAGTCCTTTCAGGTGCTTTCCAACTATCGCATCGCGTTGCTTGGAAACGTGTATTTCCGACGTTGTTGGAAGCTTTGAAAACTACATTCTATCACGAAATAATTTAAATATTTTTGATAGTGCCTCAAGGTTAGATAACTTGGACTATTCGGAAATACGTAAATGTTAAAAATTTTATAAATTAGTATTCTTGACGCATTAATGAAACTATTCAAAGATAATCTAATCAGTAGACTCTGCTAAGATATAAAAGCACACATAAAATTACAGAGGTCGTAAATCTTATTGAGCTAGTGGTCGTAAAAATGTTAAGATTGTAAGATGATTATACTATAATTTGTAAGAAAATTGAAATAAATCATAACCACGTTCTTTTCAGTAATAAACAGCTGTGCTTGTCTCGGTGTGCCTTCATCGGCTCGCGACCAAATAAAGCAACCACCGACACCGAAGCGAGGAAGGAAACTCTGTTTTCCCGTGTTTTTCAACGCGTGACAGACCCCGGTCTATCGGGATGAAGTCCTCAGAAGCGTCGTCCACCGGCAGCTCGGAAATACAGGTTTTTGTAAGTGATGGAAGTTGGAAAGTCTGTTCCCTCGTCGCAGCCCGGCTCCATCTTCCTCGTACACCATTGTTGGGTCACGGTTGACATTCACAGCGTCCAGCCCGTCCTCCTCGTCGTCTTCTTCGTCACCGACGATCCTCACTCGAGGGAGGGCCGCCAGTCTACAAAAGGATCCGCTTTTGCACCCTCCAACTTGGTGCGCGGTAGGAGCCGCTTTAGAAATCCCCCCCCCCGAAACCAATTTATCTTGAGAAGAAGCCCGGCCCAAGCTAAACGGATTTTCTCTTCGTCTCGGCATTAGACGCTTTCATTCGACGTGAAATTAGCTTACGTTTCGCGTTGCCACGCTTCGATCGCGTGAATTACTCGCTCTTCCCTTCCGAGCGCGAACGACGAGCATTCGTGATCTCGTATCGGTAAAAATTATAATATCAATTCTACTTGGAATTGTTCCAAGTACACCAGAAACTACTTAAGAAGTTTCGACGAATCTTCCAAATCTTCTAATCGCTCCCACGAGTTACTTGCCAACTTCCTGGGTTATTGTTTCAGCGTGCGAATCACGGATGCCTGGTTTCGGGTTAACGGGTGAATAATCGAGCGTCATCCAACCTGGTCACGGGCCGAGAAACGCGGGGTTAGATACTCCAGCAGCTAAAGATTACGACTTCCTGCGACCTATCTTCCACGGTGTACACAACAGCGTGTATCGTGTGCTGACCGGACGACGGGACGCGGCCGGGTGGTCGGGACCGACAGATAACGCGACCATATCGGCGCAACGTGGAACGCGATCCAGGTGCAATATATACGGGGCACACTGTCTCCCGCACTCGGTTCTTCCTCCTTTCTTCTTCTCTGCCACAGAGCAAGTCTCTGTTTTTTAAGCTTTCCATTGTAACGGTTCAACGCTCGAGCGTTCCAGCGAGGAGGTTCGTTATCTGTTCACGGTTTAGTGATACGTTACAGAAGTATTCCTCTCTTGGAACAGTAATAGCAACCACTAGCATGATAAGTATTACGAGGACAAATTCAACGATCTACGATATTAAGTTCCTTTGTATATCTGAAGATTGTATGAATAAAATTTTCTCTTTAATTCTTACCATCATAGCAATGTGTTATTTATTTTCAACCCTTTGAAAATAATTCGCTTCATTTTTCTAAACTGATTTAAGAATTCAAATACTACGTTTGTAAAAGATTAATGTAACTGTAAATATATAGCATTCGTTAAGAAAAAAGAAAAAATTCTATAAGTAACATTTAAGAGAAGTTGATACGTGAAATTCCAAAAACTGTATGAAGAGTCCCAATCTGCCCCGCTTGTTCTAAGGAAATGAGCGTAGAAAGCAACGCGTCCAATGACAAAAATTCTTCAGATACAGTTGGTCTAAAGTTACGGGCTATTCTCTTCCGTTTCGAAAGCCCCGTGTCTTTGAAAGGTCGGAGCGAGTAGCGACCGTCGAGTCATCCTTCCTTTCCTCTTGAAACTCGCCATACTCGGGCGAGAGGGAAAGGAAGGAAGAGTGCAGGGAACAAGGAGAGAGACTTAAATGACCGATAGACCGACGCTGCGGGATTCCGTCCATTCCCGACCAGTTTCTGGACACCATTTCTCGCTCGAGCCTTCCCGAAAAAAGACGCAGTTACGCGCGTATTTCACTCAGAATGGACTTGTTTCTTTCTTGCCAGCTCGAAACCGAGCTTCCTTCCTATTGTTCGCCATGTGAAGGGTGCGTATGCGACGCACCCAAACCGGACGTTTCACAGAAGTTTGCAAACACCGCTGCGGCCGACCTCCTGGCTCGCAACGAGGACGCAACTGTCTCGCGACGATGATGGACGAGGATCGTTTCGGAAATGGCCGGGACACTGTTTTCGAAACCGAAACGTGAACTTTATCCGTAGGATCTGTACGTTCGTCGCCATATTGACAGCTACACAGGCACGGGATAAATTATGAAAATAAATCATCGCCCACCTAAGATGGACGATCTATCAAAAATGAAAAAGACACGTTCGTTCATCCGACCGGGCTAACCTTTCCGATTCTATTTACCGGATTATACGATTCCTGGCTGACTCGAAATTATGACGATGAATTATAGAAGATATTACTCCCTCCCGTCAATCCCTATTCACTCGACGAAAAGGGGGACTTTTTCACGAGGAACTTAATAAAGTCCACCCCCTTAGTCGAATCTTCTTCCGTTTCTCCGGAAGAAAGACTCCCTCCCTACGGAAGAGGCTCCAACGATTTCCACTCAGCGTTTAATCGAAACATCGTTCGATTGAGCAGGTGGCTGAGACGAGTTATCGGGAGATAGAGAGAGAAAAAAAAAGGAATAGAAAGATGAAGAGGAGAAAAAGGTGGCCGTAAATCGCGCAACAAAAGACAGCAAAATCGAAGCTGGTATCTAAAATGCGTCTGGTTGGGAACGCGGCCAGGATACGAGCGACGGGGTAACCCGAGACGAAGGAAAGGCAGAAGATGCCAGAATAAGATTTAATAAATGCCACAGGCCACAGGTAGGCGACGCGTCTTAGCACCGCAAAGCCGCCTACGAGGAGGTCGGATTTCCTTGAGACTTCGATAATTCTGACTGGCCAACAGACACCCATGAGTCCTTTTAACGAGTGCATTTATTATTACGGTAACCGAAAACGTTCCGACGGTTTTCTGGGTGTTGCGCTGCAAGCACACCGGAAACAGGCAATTTTTCAAGAAAAGGGACGAGGCAAATATCAATACCATAACAATTCCATATCATAATTTGAAAATTTAATCCAAACTCTTGCATCTGTAAATTGCAAGGGTGTTTTATAGCAATTTTCAAATCATGTGCATTTTATGTGCAACATTATGAAATGTATAATTATTTAATTTTTCACGTACGACTTGATGGAGTGATCGTCTGATCGTTTTTAATCGGTATAGACATGATCGAGACGTTGGCGCCACGATCGAAAATTTCGTATTCGGAGACTTGAACGCGTGGACGTGTGCGTTTTACAAAGAGCGCTGAAATTATACGAATCGGCCGCAACCAACCACCCTTCCTTTTTCCCAGAGTCGTGGAACGTCGCTCAATGTTGCTATTCACGCGTTGGTCGAATGTTCGAGCTTGAAAAGAGCTTTAATTCGTGGCCATTTTTATGCAAAGAAGCCGATCGACCGGCCACTCGTCGCGTCCGCTCGAAAGGGACCAGCTTTCGTTCCACCCTCTTCACGCTTTCCGGCGATGTTCGTTTTACAATCGATGAAATGACGCGGATTCAATGCCGAAACGCTGGATCGTTTAATTGAATCCTTGTTTTTGTAGGTACTTTCTTTTCTTGTAATAGCTTTTCTTATTTCATCCAAGCATTCTCTTTTTCTTTTCTATTCAGTAGTATTTCAAATACTTTCTGAAACTTAATATTTGAAATTTTCTACCGTGAAATAAGAAAATTAACTGAAATAATTTTAATTAGAAAGTATTTTAGAATGTAGAACTATGAATTATTTTATCATTACTTGGGAATTTCTTTTTCTTATCCCATAAATTAAATTTATTTATTTTTATATTTATATTCTCACGTATTTTTGTATAATCTAACATTTCGAAATACTTTATAAAGGTCACGTATTTTCTTCTGTATCCCACACTTTCACGAATAAAGCACAAAATACATTCCTTTAGAGAATACGTTGTGTGGATTACAACACAGCGGTGAATAAATTTCAGGCATAAATTCCTTCACAGAAATACATTGTTCGCGTTAGAAGTTGTAAAATCGAGGGGATAAAAATGAGAAACGATCGAACCGTCATAATTTCGATCGATATTCTCAAGTTCCTCTGGAAACAGAGAGATCTCCAAAGGTATCAATAAAATAGAGATCGTTTCACGTTAACCGGGCCGTGTTTGTTTCGATCGAACGTTATTTTGTAACAGAAAGTGTTCGCGAGGAGATCGTAAACACCGTGGGCGCGCAATATAACCGATAAAATGTGGGCTGCCCGCGAAAGATTCCGTTCGACGCGTCGAGGAGTTTCAGATTTTTTCGTCCGAGCGTTGCGGTAAGTGGCAATTTACGGATAATTTGCCACTTATTGTATCGTGACTCGTAACGAGCCTTATCGCCGATCGTACGTTTCATCGTTAAATACGTTGTTTCTCGGGGTGAGCAGCGCGATCGGGCCACTAACTGCATTCTACTTTGAAAATCATTCCTCGTTATTGCGTTCATCTCAGACAACAGAAAAAATAAACGTCGAGGATGTTAAACGTTGGTCAGCATTCATGGTGACTCAATTTTCTTGATATTTTGTATGCAGATTTTTTACGACGTAAGGACTACAATTTGTAAGGTGATTGATTCTTTAATGTAGTTTAAAATTGAAGTTTCTAGGGGAACGAATTTTACTTAATGAATAATAAATAATTTTTTGAAACCTAGTCATGTGCAAAAATTATTTACGAATGTTTGTTTGAAAACGTTTACATAAAAATTCAGACGCTTTTGTTTCCTTGAATTTAAATAAAACATTTTATTTTTCAAAAGTTTTGAATTTCCCTACCTGCTGTAATACTACGATTCCCTTAATTGCATCATAATTCTAATTAATATAATACATAAATCAATCAAAACTATAAATGAATCCTCTCCAATAAAATGAATTTTACCACAGGACAATATCAACTCTACCCTCTTATACATCCTCCTCCCTCATTTCCCAAACAATCATTAACGATAATCAATTACCTCTCCAAGCTCCATCCCCCAAAATTTCGCTCACTAAATCTGAAACCTCCACCCTCGCCCCTTCGAACTTCCCGTATCCGCGCGAGAACGTGACTCGATGCCGTTCTCTCGCTCGAATTCGCTCGATTTAAACGGCTACCAGAGTTTCGTCGCCACGGGCGAGTTTTTCCCATAGACTCCGTGGCAGCGTTATAAAAAGCCGGAATTTACAAAGGAGCGTTCCTCACTCGCTCGGAGAAAGGTGCGCGGAGAGAAGGTGGGCGCTGCCAGGTTGGCACGGGCGTCCCATAATAAAGTCGTAACGCACTTCTCCCCGTAAATTCGACAGAATATTACCAGCTACACGGGGGGACGGGACTGTTTCGTTTGCCGTAAAGTCGCGGCCAGGTGATCACCGAGAAAATTTACCGACGTGTCAGATCCGTTCGTAACCGGGCACCCTGGTTCTTCTCTATACGGGTCGTTTCACGTGCGCCATATCGATACTCTCGTATTACGTACGAGCCTGGCCCCGTCGCGTCTCTCGATATTACTCGCTTCCGTGGGGGGTCCTTGGGACCTTTTTACCACCTTCCTATCGAGACGCGCCTCCACTTGGCTTTCTAATTTACATTCGAGCTCGCGTTCCTGTTTGCCGGAGCGAGGAACGGTTATCAAGCATGCTATCTCGATCTTCGATGGGACCTATACGCTGCACGGACCCGCTAAGTAGATGTTCTTGTTGCTATCCTAGTTGGAGGATTAAGGTAATTTGTTGGGATTAGATCCTGCTAGATGGTAATAGAATTTCTGCCCTCTCTGTTTAAACAACTGCGTACGTTTGAGCAGGAAAATTATTCGTCTTGTAATAGGAGAATATTAATTGCTTTTGGGTTTGAAGAAGAACGATTGAATTTTAATCTTGAGATACGTGTAACAGTTTATTTCATTTGCATAAGTAGAATTTTTGTTCAAAGTGAAGCAAATTTCTTATTTTTATTAAATATACCAAGAGTAATAATTTCTAATAAGGAAGATAGTACGAATTTTGGATCCAACCTGACTCCTATCTAATTACATAAATAATTAACTTTCATTTCCAGTTAAATTTTTGTTTACTCTGTTTAAAAAACCATGACGGTTTGTGCATAAAAATTATCCGTGTTTTGGTGGGAAAATGAATTACTTCTGGCTCTGAAGAAGAACGATTGAATTTAAATCTCGACCCACAGATGGATAGTTACTAGCAGCTAAGCCGTATAAGATCTCTGCTGAACGACCATTAGCATAAGAAGATAGAAAAATGAAGTACCTTCAACCAGAACGAACTGCAGGGGCTACCGGTTATCGACCAGCACATCTACTTTCAGCAGAACTCTACGGTGCCCTGTAGAACGGGGTCCTTGGGAATCGACACGGGGCCCGTTTATCGAGCAAATCGTATCTGATCGCGGGCTTTGGAATTATTCATTACTTACAAGTGAATTGATTAAATCATTTGTTAAAATTCTCTGACTTTTATAAATATTCACAATTACAGACTTGTATCAACACCCATCGTTACTTATAATAGAAATCAATTTATTAAGATTAACATGATTTCAAAACTTTCCAAGACTTTCAAAAAATATTCAACTTTAAACAAGTACACTGCAACAATTCAAGGTTCTACATTGATCGATTCGTTTGGAAACTTGCAACGAGAGTTACAAACATCTATCAATACGTACAAGGCAATTTATGAAAGTTAACTGGTTTTCAAAACTTTTCAATACTTTCACAAAATTTTTCTGCATCCTTAGAATCAACATATTGAAGCACTTCAATAAGGAGGTCGTTCGAAATTCAGCAACAAACTACTTTACAAATCAATTTATCAAATTATTATATTTACGAAGATTATCAAGTAAACGATTCAGTCTTCCAAGAAATGTAGACTCTTTGCAGAAAGCCAATTTATCAGAACCACCAAGTTTCTCAAACTTGTCAAGATTTCTTAGAGATGTTCAACTTCCAAGTAAATATACTTATTCTATTTACAAGGTAGACTCTCGACCTGTAAGTAATTGGTAACGAGCCTATTTGCTGAATCAACCTGACCTCTCATTTAGTTTTTACAGAGAACTGGAGTTGGCTTGCTTCTCAGCTTCTTCACCGACGTTCATCCTGTTGCAAAGTTTCGAATGGAAACGCCAGCAAGGATTATAACGATCCTGGTGATCGACCGGATAACCTTTTTATCCGGCAGGTAACACGGGTAGCTGACGCTCGTAGGGATCCAGAATCTGCTTGTCCTCGGCGACGTTCGACCGGTCGAACGTGCCACGAACAGAAATCCTCGCATTATTGCACGCACCAGCCATGCCCGTCTACCTCTGAACGGACATACTCGTCGTGTGTACACGCGTGGTTAGCCGTGAGTCAGCCGAGATAAATAAAGATAAGTGTGGCGAGTCGTGGCACCATGGAGAAAGTATCGTACGGACGCGATAATGTACAGTCGTGGGTTTAATGAGCGGCTACGTTTCGTATGATTTACACGGAATCAGCTTTGGCTCCGAGAGGTGTACAGAGAAAGAGAGAGAGAGAGACGGTGAAGTCGGAAGAGACGAAACTGACCCCACGGTATCGATGATTTACGCGGATCGAGATTAGGCCGGCGATAACCAAGGGACTACCGTAAACGGCGCCCCTTCATAAATCGCTGGATCGGGACTTTGAATTTCTATTTGTTCAAACGAAGAGAAAAGCCTGGACGAGTCGTCGTGTAACTCGTTCCCTGATTTCCATCGCTTGTACGACATTTGTTTTCGCGCCAGGAACGCTGTCTTCTTCCCGTTACGGTGTAATTAATTTCAAACAATGGAAGAATAATGCTTTTCTCTTCTGTTCTTGACAACAGTTCAGGTTTTTCTTCTTTTGAATAAAATAGGTCTTGTTAGCACCGAGAAAGAGCATTTCTCACGTTTAAGATTACAAGGATTTTCATACGGAATAGGATCTCTTGCACACTTGTAAAAAGTGGTAATTTCGTTTATTAAAGAAAGAATTTAAAAACTTTTGTATTTATTAAACCTCTATTTTTTGATTTTTCACGTCTGAAAAAATTCACAATCATAAATAAACTTGTCTAGAATATTTCAGAATTTTCTCCCATTTTTTGAACACTGATTTTTCTATTTTACCCCGAACTATCCTCCCGGTTGACATATTAAATGGCGCCGGGTAAAATCGACTGAAGGGCGCTTTTGATCATTTTATCCTGCTATGCCTTTTTTTTAATAAAAAATTGCTGCAATAGATCTACTTAACTACTTATTCTGAAATATCATTTATCGAGTCTTAAAGAAAAAAAAGCCGTAAGAATTTCCGTGTAAATCGCGCCTCCTCCAATTAAACGCGCGCGTGTTCCTCGGATTCGAGGTTGTCGTTTCGATTGCCTGCTGCAGGAGAGGCGAGCTTTCGAAAGAATCGCTCGCGTGTTGCCTAATTTACGATGCTGCCCGCTCTGTTGGTAGCTGCTTTAACCTCTCGCGGTTAATTAACGATCGCGTTATTTAGCGAGGAACGAGCGTACGATCGGTTCTCACACGCGAGTAGCCCGAGAGCCAGGCCGTCGCTCGACTCGAGGCCGCGAGCGTTTTTCGGGGCGTCGTGACAAATGGGTCGAACGCGATACAGTTATCGATAGGCTCCGTTAATAAACGAACGCCGTGGAGTTTCACTTTCGATCTTGATACACGAGCAAGCGGCTTGATTAATCGCGCGAACAGCGTGCCAATGAAATCTCGCGACGCGTGTTCAACGATAACCAAGCTGATTTAAGGAGAGAAGCGACTGGCAGTTTCTTAAATTGCTTTCGATCCCGACTCGTTCCGGCGCCTCTTTAATTTTATATTTCATGTTCACATACGTTTAATTATTTAAATCGCTTGTTTACTTAAAAATTATACGTACCAGGAATTGAAAATTAAAATGAAAGGATTTAAGAGGAAAGAATTTCAAGTAGGGGCATTCGAAAGTTTAATACAGAAATAAATAGAGAGTTATCTTTGTTATCTAAAATGCGAAAAGTCACTTGGAAAGTAACTATT
Source organism: Osmia lignaria lignaria (assembly GCF_051020975.1). Taxonomy (NCBI): domain Eukaryota; kingdom Metazoa; phylum Arthropoda; class Insecta; order Hymenoptera; family Megachilidae; genus Osmia; species Osmia lignaria. Next base: position 6,725,950 of record NC_135033.1, on the reverse strand, counting down.
ATTTCAGTGCAGAAGATAAAGTTTGTTTGAAAATCAACATCCTTAACTATGATTGCCGAAACCCTACGAGAAACTAAAAATATCATCTGTATGATGAGGCAGTCAGCTTGCAAAGATGAGTCATTTCAAGATCAGCTATCCGAATAGCTCTGAAGACAATGGAAGAGTTTATTTCTTATCTTCGCTATTCTTCTTCTAAACTTTTACCGTCATAAATTATCTGCGCAGAACATTCCGAGTTAAGTTCGTTCCTTATTTTCCTTCGACTACCATTACAATCAACATCCTGTACATAAATCTTTCGTATCGAAACAGTTAACCGATCCAAACTGAAATGTCAAAGTAACCAAACTCTCGAGAGCAGAAGTAAAATCAAGCAACTCCCGAGAAGCGTATACCACCAGCGCCGAGGGCACACAAACGCTCGATCACGGCTGACAAGAGAGCGCGGGGCGTTCCGTGAGATCCGATGGCTGTAAAAAGCACCATGAATTATTTAAGATCGCGGTGCTCACGGTGTGCCAGTGTTATTTTAATTCCTGGCGGTATTTTCATATTCCAATGGGCGCTAGCCTGAGCCTATGGGAGCCGAGTCGAAGGGACGTCCATCTTCGATCGCCGATGAATAGACATTGTACGTCCTCTCCTTCCACACGCGGATCATCATCCTTCCATCCCGTCTGTTTCGAGTGGCAAGCGGAAGCCGGCTCTCTTCGTGGAAAAAGAAGCAACGGGAAGTAAGATGACGAGGAGGAGCGCGACGGACAACGAATGGAAGAAAAATGGCAACGAGTGGATAAGGTGTGGGCGGTTCGTCCAGCGTCTCGCATTCAACGCCAGTCAAAACAATCGCGTCGAAGAGAAATAGTTCTGTTATTCCGTGAATGGGATAGCCAAACAACATTGTAAAACATTAAACCGGACGATGCGATCCAGCCAAATGGATGATGGATCTCTGTGTAACGAACTATAAGAACGGCTCCTCCAACAGTCACTCGACTGTGTGTACGTCTAGCGGTTTTCTTTTCGCCATGAATCGTTCACGATGATTTGACGTGTCTATTTGTAAATTCTAATCGAGTGTTGGCCCAACTTTTTATTTGCCTTTCGCGATGTTACCTTGGCGCAACGTCGGTGTGATCGATGCTCCGTAGATTAGGTAGGACGGGAAGAAATATGGTAGTCCTGGGGTTTGTTTCTTTTTAGATTCGTTAAACGTTTTGTGTAGAAGAGACTATTTTGAAATTTTCTATAAGTATACCCGTTAGAAAAGGGTTCACAAATTGAAAAGGAGTTAGTGTAACTCGAACGTTTGCTCAGATGTCCATTAGAACTCTAGAGTGGTATATTTTGGAGACATTAGCACTTTATTACCAATGGTATCGTTAGCAGGTGACTACTAATTGTAATATTCCTCCGAGTATGGTTAGATCATATTGGAACGTCGGTTATTACTTAGCGATACTTATTACTGTTTATCACAATTGACATTTCTTCTACTTCTTTTTTCATTTTTATCTGTCCTGAAGAATTCCAGCAGACAAAATACTACAGGTATCTATTTTATCGAAAAAGAATTTCATTTCTAGATACAGCATTCCGAGATCAGTTCGGACAGAAGAATTTTAGAGAAACAAAACTATAGCCATTTGATGAATTTTCTCTGAATTTTCAAAGAATCGAACAACCTCCCCTGTGAATGGACAGTCGACTTCCGGCACAGAACGTTTATCTATGACCTCGATTCCACGCATTAGCACTGTTCGAGGCTGTCGAGGTAGCCTGGCCGGGCAGAAAACTACAAGCTCGCGTATCAAACGGTCGTCAGGATTTTATTTATGCGAAAGATAGGAGAATTTACTGCTACAACGGTCAGAAAGGACATTTGGATAAGGACAAGCGTCAGATATTTCACCGTTGGAATATCTTCGAGACCGGAAACAGGGTGAAAGAGACGCAAGAATAACGGATCAATTCGTTGTTACCCCGGTGGATGTCGTGCGGAATTGATTTCACAGATGTTCCGGAGCCGAACGCCAGATCCGTCCTCGTCGGATCTATTTTCGGATGGAAGCCTCAAGAGCATCGGACCCATGCCATTTCTTCGGCAAAATTCGCTACAACGTGCGAAACACTCCGTCTGGATGTTCTTCCATCTTTTCAACGGTGCCTCGTGTTCCAGACTGTGAGATGAAATAATCGTGGCGATGATTCTTTTAGCAAAAGAAATCGTCCAGATTTAGAAACGTATCAAAAGTTGTATTCAGTTGATTATTGTTGCACGAATTCGAAACAGATGTAAATTAATGCTTGAACATTAATAAAATGTATCTGTTAAATTTTCTTTTATTTTACCTAATTAACTTTGATAATTAATTTTTTATTTTATCACCTTTTGGAGTTAATACAGTGTATCGGTATTGGATCCAAAGGGTTGAAAATCAAAATTGTACAAAAAGTTTTACAGACAACCTTGCTTGTGTCTATGGTTATCTCCTTCCTATCAAATCGAATCAATTTATCCAGAGAAATAATTACTCGCGAACGGTTGGGGTACGTCGTGAGACACGCGTGACCCAGTAGACGAGGCGAGGTCAAATCTCGGGACTTGATGCGCACAGTCGAGATCCTCGACGGATTTCATTTTCTATCGTGGCAGGATCGATTAAATATTGCCTGGGAAACACGAGACTTCGAATAAAGTGTTACACGACACCGTGGTTGTCGCGCAAGGTACAACGTGTTCCCCTCTGTCGTCTACCTAAGTAGCGGCAAACGCCTGGAGAAAAATAAGAAAAAAATAAAAAAAAAGAAAATATAAGAAAGGAAAGAAGCCAGTCTCGAAAAACGGAAACACGAGAGTCCCGCGTCCATGAAGCAGCGCAAAAATCCTCTTTTTACCTTTTACGAGGCCCTTAAATCTTGCTGCCCTGTCCGAACGCCCCGATGCCTGTTCAATCTTTAACGAGCGGATAAATGATTTTTATGCAACGGACCCTTCGCGACGCATAAAACGAGGGACGCGGCGTAATTGAATGACGGACTCTCGAACGAGTCGTGTTAATTCGATCGAGTAGACAGCGATACTCGAGCTACGGCAACGTCGACACGGGATTCTTGATTGATTAATTCGACGCCAATGATCGGGAGTTAACGCGGAGGGAAACGGAGCCGAAGGAAATTAGTAAAATTAATAAATCGCTCGATGATTTTACGAGATTGAAATAGAAAAATAATCAATTAAAATTTCTCACAGCTCCTATAATCAACTTTCGCTATCAGACGAATTTAAATAAAAAATGCTAAAGGCAGGTACAGAAATCGTATGTAACAGTGCTAATCGCATGCTCGATTTCTCGATAAATGCAAAGCAAACGGTGTGGCGGATTAAGGACAGCGTGGAAAATAATCCAAAAGAACGTAGGTACAGGTCGAGCTTATTGTATCCGCACACCAGGATCAGGCTACACGGTTGGCTTAACTGCATCGGACACGAGGTGGCTCGAATTCTATTTGTTGGATTAACGGAGTCTATCGGCCTCCGTTCGGCCTGTTTCACGCTCGATATAGACTCGCCAGGAATCAATTATCGACGTTATCCCGTACTTTCCCGCCGCTGTTCCAAGCCGGATCGCGCGTTAATTACCCAACGTTGCTGGCCGAGACGAATGCCGGTCACAAATCAGCCGTAAACGGTCAGGATCGTCCGCTTATGACACCGACGATCGTAATAATTAAGAATACGGTCGGTTACGAGGCTGGTGATTACCAATTAACACCGGTAATTTATGCGGACTCCCAGTGAAATATCTTGATCCAATGGAACGTCTAAATTAACACTAGAATAACTACATCTGTCAAAATTGATTTTTGATTTCTTATTTCAAGCTTGTAGAAATAATTGAAGTAGTTTTTCATAAAAATCCATCACATAGTATAAGGAATTCTTCTATTTGCATAATTAGAAATCCTACTCGTATTAGACATTTAGAATTATGGATAGTAGAAATAATAAAAATAATAGATAAGATTTGATACTTGAAGATTCCTTCAAGAAACTTTCAACATTTTTAGCGTAGGAGTTAATGTGTTAACTTGATACCTATCAGAGATCAATCGGCAAGTCTTACCGAAGTGTATCTTAAGATCACTGTGAATAAAATAATGTCCATCGTTTGTACATAAAAGTGTAAAGTTATTCGGGTCCTTCCAATCACCGTGGATCTACGACCTTCATTCCCATCCATATCCCATCCATGGTACCGTGTCTCCCTAGGTCCCTTGCTGCTGGTTCCTCTCGGTTGGTATCTCGCTGCTGGTCGCCGGTAGAATCAATTATCAACGTTTTCCATCTTCCTTCGGACCGGCTGAATTCGATGCTGGATTAAGGGTAGAGCAGGGATCAGCGAGCGAACGTATGAGAGGAACCACTTAGATCTGACGCGAGACACAGCGGGATACGACGCGATGTCCTGAACAGTCTGGGAGTGTCCGGAGTGTAAGAGCCGTTACGGTGGAGAGCGAGAGCGACGGAGAAATGGAGAAAAAGGGCTAAAAAAGAGGAGAAAGGCCCACCGGGTCCTACGTACGGACCCATGTACCTTGTACGCCACACGCTGAGTGACTTATGACGACCGATATGCCAGGGGTTCTCATCGCGAGCCGCGTCTCAAGGAGCATCACGAAGCAAACGAAAACCGGTTGTTAAGCAAATACCGGGACTTGTCGCGGCTAGCTTCCCCGAAAACGATCGCTGGCAGGCTGATTTTCATGCAGACCGGCCTCGAAACCAGCCAGACATTTCTTTCCTCCCATTCGAAGCTTAAGAAACACTCTTCGAGGTAGAAGTTTTCATATGGGTATTAATGAAGATGCTAGATAGTGATTTGAGAAATGTGATTGCTTAGTGTTGATGTCTCAGGTACTAATATCCAAATGCAAAATAGATATTTGATATTAACACGTTGAGTGCAGTGGAAGTCAGTGCTCTAATAATTTAAAAAAAACATAGAAAAATATTATTTTCAATAGTATTGCTATCATACTAATAATGTAAGGTACCAAACTAAAATCTTGACATTTGAAATTTGAAAATTAACTATTCCTATTCTTAATAATTAATGCTTCGATACGTCTCGTAAGAAATGGCCATTTTCAGCGCGGCAATCACCGTGTTAATTAATAGGAGTGTAACACTTTTTATTGCACCTACGTGAACGTTTTGCCAGTATTTCCAGACTAGAATCTATAATTACGAGTGTGAGGACAAGCGGAATTTTATTTCATATGCACCGTTTAGTAGTAGGTTTCTCAATTTCTATTGAATTCCTGCTGCACCTTTCTAACTTAACTTGTTATTTCTTCAAGACAGGCTATTATTACGTTATCAGTAAACAAGGTTATTATTAAATGAATTTCTTAGAATACTGTATAAAATCTTAATTTCCTGGCACGAATTAAAACTAAGGAAAATTTTTAATCGTATAAAAACCAGATTAAATATACTTGAAATTTAATGCACTGAAATGTTGAGCATCGAGTAAAATAAATTGATCCAAACGCACGATTACATTCTTATCTACGGTCACGCCTTTTAATCAACAGTTTTATCCGGTCTACCGGGAAGTCAGCAAACGACGATGCTGCTGACCGATTTCGCGATCGAGTGAAACTTCGGGTAACGAGATCGTAGGAGAGAGTCGCGAACGAGACCAGTTGATAGCCAAAAAAGGGTCGGAAATTGCCTGCATCGTTTTTACCACCGATTCGTTGCGCAAACAGTCCGAACGTTGCTATCGCTAGGTATTAGTCATTTTCCAATTACGATCCGTAGGCAGCTGGCGTACGTTCACCGGTTTCTAGCTGTTCCGATCTCCTCGATTTCGCGTTACAACACGCTGTTACGAGTCCTGCACGCCTGCGGTGTCCTTAAATTTCAACAACGAGTCCGCATGCGGGCCGAAAACACTCGACGGAAGCTACATCGTTGAAATTTCGCCGCTTCCCGCGGTGCTACCCACATGCACCGATGTTTCTTTCAATTCCCAAGTGGCGGGTTCAAGTAGCGGTCGCACGTGTCGCGAAGTGGAATCAATTTGGTCGCAGGCAAACGAGTGTAGTAATTCATTTAAGAGAGTTATCTCGGCTGCAATTGAATTTCTCGATGGAAAATTACGAAAATTTACAGGCAAATTCATTAAGGGTGATATTTAAAGGCAGCCTACCCATCCTACTTATCTCGACGAAAATTAAGATTGATTATTGCATTGTGTAATAAAAATCATCTTACAAATAAAAGATACTTTGTTCAAAATTCAACACCTCCATGATTCATTCCGGACTTAAACCTATCAATTAACCCTTGAACAGTGGAGCTTGGGTCAATAGTAACACAAATTTAAAATTAAATGTATAATTTTAGAAGAATAATTTAAAAAAAATAGTATAAAATTTAGGAAATGAAAATGGGGTCTCTCTCCATGGTCCGCCGTTCAAGAGTTAAACAATGATAAAACTTTCAACTCCACCTTATCTGACAGTTAAAAAATAAACCTAATTTTATTTTCCAAATTCAAGAATAAACGAGACAGCAAGATGCTGACACCGAATTTACCATTCGAAAAATCATTACCCGGTCCACAGAGATCGAGTGAAATCTGGAAGTCCGTTTGTCGATGTTTATCGCACGCCCACGAGTTCGTTCTTCGGACAAGCGTGTACCTGGTGCTTCCTTATCCCGAGGGAACGATCGTCGAGCGAGATTAAAGTCTTCTCCGTGGCACACGTTCGACTTGGCGTATCTGTTCGGAGATTAAGCGGAGGAAGAATCGCGAACGAGACGCGATGGTACCATCGAAGCTTTCGTCGACGAAAGAACGATGACCAGTCCCATGAAAATTTTGAAGGGCTTCGTAACACGTTGCTCGTGATTACCTTGCTCCATCTCCGCTTATATTATACTTGCAAACTCGAGATCCCGTGATCCTCTGACGCGGATGACTAATGAACACCGGTTCGAAAGGCGTGTCTCCGGTTTCATAGTGCAGTAAATCGAACCTCGAATACCTCGCGGCCCACCAACGTACTGACAACGCGAGCTTTCGACTGACCCTTAAGGAATGCAAAATATTGCCCGCGAAAAAAACCGCACTGCACCGTTTTCGAGCGTATAATAAAGAGCGAAACGGTGCTTCGTGGAGTGACAGGAGGAGCGATCGGTGAGTCAGCTTCGCAGCTCGTTGCCCGATTAAGTCGTACGAAGGACGGATAAACGGCACATCGCTTGCAAAATCGATCGACCAACATCGTGCATAAATTGCCAACTTTCCCATTAGACTAGAACTCTTACCGCGCGTTCGTTAAAAATTCAGATCTCGAATAGTTCTTCACGGTGAACGTTCAACAATGCGATGGAATGATCGAACAAACGAGCGTTTCGATCGTTCGAGGGCGTGTCTGGTATATTCGCCGCTTGTATCTATAGACCATCCCCCACCCTGTTTGTATCGCAATGATCGAAAGCATGGATATAATCTTCTTTAATTAACGGTATCCCCGTGTATCGCGGATCCTCGTAGGAAAGGAGGATCCCGACGGGCCGCTAATAAATTTCATCGGCCGACCGATAAATCCACCGAATCGGCCGCGTTAATCCGTCCGTTTCTACGGAATTATCGCTACTAAATCACCGGTATACGCGTATCGCGCGATTTATTCGCCCAATACGGCACGTTCTCGACCGTGTCTTTGCTTTCACGGGGATGTATTCATTCGGTTTCGAGGAAGGAGGCTGGCGTTAGTTGGGACTTCTTGGAAATTTGTATAAAACACCTTGCGATGTTAATCTTAAATATTACCTTAATAATGTCATGGTGGTCCATTGGACCAATGTTGTGACATATAAAGAAAATTTATGTTATTATCCTTCACCCATCATCTGGGTCATTATTATTAAAATTACACTTAGGACTTTTATCATATCCAACGTCAAACTACCCCTATCCTGTTCGAAGTATTAATCGAACCATCTTCGATCACCAATTGATGTCTTCGTAAAAAGCAACGGCAAGAATGATGTAACGGCTGGGAAAGGTAATACGTGGAACGAAACGTGTTGGCAGTGTGGCCAATTGTTCGTTGCACCTGAATTTCCGGGCACGGTGCGGCGCGAGGGTTTGGCTAGTCGCCAGATCGCGGACTCGAACGCCTTGAAACGATTTCTTCGTAAATGGAGAGGGCGTCGACGATCCGATCGAGCGTGACCGATCGTAGCCCGTCGAACGTCCGCGAGGTGAACGAGACTGGCTCGGTCGACCGCAACGTGGGAGGAAAATGCGTAACCGTGTAAAACTCGTCCGCAAGCCGTTGTCCTGGAGGGAGATCGGGTTACAAGGGGGTAAAGGAGGTCTGCCACTTTCCAGGGTACTTGTGGTTCTTCGTTCACACCTCGACCCTCCGTCCGTGGTAACCGCGTGGCGAAAAGAACTCTCGAACGGTATGTAGGAAGGTGTACACGGAACGGAGAAAGAAGGAGAGAAGAAATAATGGAAAGGGGTGGATTGGAAGAACGCGAGAGAGAAAAGAATGAGAATTTATCGCGTGCAATGGCGCAGACTGTCGCAGAGCCGGGTCGTCCGTGGTATTCGACCGGTTACATTCCCGTTGTTACAGCCACTGCCGAGTCTATTAACGATTTCGGTGGCATATAAAGGACTTTACGGGGCGTACGAGCCTCTCGTTTTATTTCCCGCGTCACGAGTTCCCGCGGCTTTTGAAAAACCGGCAACGAGAGAACAAACGGATTTATCGCGTACAATAATAGCCCGAGGCCATTTTCGCGTTCAGCTCGAAAATTTAAATGGAAATTCAACGCTCGCGTCGTATTGTTCCTTTAACCAGGCCTCGGCTATCGTCGCGTGTAAACAATTTTATTGCAACGATTGCAAAAACCACTGTTTGCTGCGCTTAGTCGGTTCCGAAAAATCAACGACTAGGTACAGTTCGTTGACTCTTTATGGAAAGGAATAATAGAGAATAAATGCAAATCCGAAATGTGCTTTGAATCTAGAGTGGCGCCACGTTTGATATTTCTTTGAACGTTTAATTGGTATATAACTTTGGAGAATAATCAGCCATAGTGTGAACGGAATAAGCAAAATTTTAGGGGCAAGTTATAGAAGAAAGGATAACCAGAACATTGCAGAAACGATGCAGGCGAGGTACAAGTTTATCAAATTTATTAGGGCACTTTCGTTGCACCCTCGCGAAACAATGGAATGTCTAGCGCTCGCAGACGCTATAATTCGAGAAAACAAAGACCGGGTAGGTTGTGAATTTTCCGTAGACGACCATAGTTGCGGTAATTATTTGCATTCTACTCGTGCCAGGGTTTGGATTAAACTTGGATTAAATATCCCCTCGCGAGGGGTAGTGCGCGCAGTTTGTACTTCGCTGGGGGTATCGCAGCAGAAATAATTAGACTTCGGTTTACATTGACTTACCGTGAGAAGAGTAATTACGGAAGAATATCAAGCTATCCTGGTTTCCAGAAAATGTAAGTAATAGACTCTTAATCTTCCACCTTGATTCATATTTCAATATTTAACTACCCTCTGCTATTAGAGTCACGAAGGTATCTTGAATGTTCTATCGATTTCTTTTCTACTTTTCATCTGTCGATGAGAACTAATTTAAATTCAATTAAATGAAAATAATCATAGAACTACAAAATTGTTTCTTAAAATCCTTCACAGTCTTAAAACAACACGTGGTAACAATAAACCTATGGAAACAGATGTTGCAGAAAATTCGAAGTTTTATTTAAATTGGAATCTCTTTTGGAAAATGTGGCCACCAGATTTGCAGACTTTATGGCTTTATTACTTCCGTGTACACTCAAATAAATCTGCAGACATCCTACCCCGAAATACTTAACATACAGCTACACCCTCATTTTACATTCCTAGATAGTTTTCACGTAGGTCCAATAAAAACTTAATTCTCCAATAATCAAGCTAATTAACATACACCTCTTTCTCAAATCTAAAAAATGACAATTTTCTTATTGCAAAAGTAAAGGATGTTAACCCTTTGGGGATGGAGCATTCTTAGCTTGCACAGAGTGTTATTAATTTAAAGTAAAAGAAATAACAATTAAAAATCTTTACTACCTGAACGTATAGCTGTATTTTTTATCAAGAATATAATGTAGGATATACGAAATTATAAATTACCATGACAATTATGTTTGAACAATCGTCCGCAAAGGGTTAAGAAAATTAACCAAAGTAGCCCAAAAAGTCACCTTCTTTTTTAACCAATGAAATCAATCTCACAGCAGCTTGCTACAAAAACCCTCGAACCGGGGGCTTTAAAAAGGGAGCAACGTGGTTTTTGCGCGATTCCACGCGCGGTGAATCCTCGTGACGAGCGTAAAGCGTCCACCGAAGAAGAATCGATGACCCCAGGCGACGGGACAATGAGGTGCAGAGGTTAAAGCTCGCGGAGAGGAAGAAGCAGCGAAGTAGTAGTCGGTCCGATGGAAAAGGAGCCGCCTTGGGCTAAGTGAAATGGCGCGTGCCCGTTGGATTTCACGCCGCGTTAGACACGGGTCCTCCCTGTCCGCTACCTCCGTCTCGCACTTTCTCCTTCTCCTCCTTCCCCCTTTTTTATACCGGACTTCCTGCTCCTCGCGTGCTCCTTTTCTCGCGAGGTCCGCTCGAGCGGAGTCTCTGGCAGGTCCGCGCTCCGCGTCGGGACCATTTTATCAGGGCCTTACAACGCACGGGAATTATAATCTTTCTCCCTTGACTCGGAGCTTGGTTGGCTGCGATAAATCTCCGAAGGGAACGTTCCGTCGAGCGAAAGAAATCTTTTCGGTTTGCTGCGCGACGCTGGCTGGATTACGGGGGTAGAATTAATTTATCATTTCGCCGTAGGAAAAAGGTAACGCGGCGCAACCGGGCTGGGTACGATTTAAAAAGCTCTCGCGAGACGAAGCCACGGGAATATTGCGAATATGGAAAGAAAAAGGCTGAGCGAGCGAGAGAAGAAAAGTGGAAAGGGGGAGGAGGCAGAGAGGCAGACCGGCGTTCAAAGAGGGAAACGTTCTGAAATTTCTTCTTCTGTGATACACAGCCGTGGTAACGAGCTCAAAGTTGGGTAACGACGTCTTGTTACCTTTGTATCAACTAGAAAATTAAATTCTCCTATCCCGTTCGCCTCGATCCACCCTGAAATGTTCGCTCCGCGAGAATTGCCGGAATCCTGGACAAAGTCAGAGAGAACCTCTTCCGGCCGAGAGCATGGATGATTCGCATTCGACGATCGATGCATAAGAGCGCCTTTTGACGAGAAAGGCTACTGTACATAGGGAATTTTCAAGCAGATACGATAGACGGAAAAGAGAGGCGAGGAAGAAAGAAGATACCGCGAGTGTAGAAGAGAAAAGGGAAGACAGACGTTTTATTATTTTATTGCGGCTACGCGAACGAGCTACTCGCCGAGCTACGAGACAATGAAGCGCGTGACGGGCATATAAATAATGCCAATTTATCCTCGGTTACGAGATACCTATCGCTTGCGTGGCAGCCACCAAGGCACGACGGGATACCGACGTTGGACAGGACACGATCGGACCAACGAACAATCCTCTGGATCCGGTATACGGATAAAATGGATATTCTCTGACCGGCTACACGAGCTACGCGCTTTCGATTATTTTCCTCCCTCTTCCATCCACTATCGCCATCCCTTTCCCGCCTTCTCATCGGCGGACACATTAATTCAATCAGCTTTCTTCCTTCCCGATATATCGCCGATGGCTAACGGCCTTTCGTGGCTCGTTAACCGATGGAAATAATCGCTTCTCGAAGATCTTATCGGCGAACAATTTGCTCGGACGAGTATCTTGAATGGAACTCTAGTTGCGTTACATCGAGGTGCAAGAAAACATTGATGGAAATTATGAACACGGTAGAATTCTTCTTTTTTTTTTCGGGTTCAAGCAAATCGATTTGAAGATATAGATTTTAATGAGTTTCATTTACAGGCTGATATATTAACCCTTAACCGGATATTCTATTATTAGTTCAAGAGTTGGAGTAGGTTTCAATATATGATTGAAACATTTTATAAAAGAAAAATTTGTAAAAATGTTTAGAATTTTGGGGGTTAAATTTGAGTCATCTTAAACTGCGATTATTAATAATTACTTTGAACTAGATTAAGAAATTCACAGCTATCCTTAAGAAGCGACTTAATCACCCTTGAGGAGCCAAAGCGTTTGACACTTTAAGTTTCACGGATTAGAGGAAGAATTGTCGTATCTTGATCGACAAGCCGAAGAAGGCGTCGGAAATGGGCGACAAAATGGTCGACGAAAAATCCTACGGTGACAGGCTTTTACAAAGCGACTCCAATCGTGTTTTGACAAGGACTTATTCGTCCCCGAAGGGATTTAAGTCTCGTCTATTCAAACACCTTGCCCGATTAATTTTTCTTTCTCCTTTCTTTTTCTTTTCTTTCTTAAAAACGTGGAATGATATTATTTTCAGAGGTGGCGAACGCGTTCCTAATCCCAAACAAGAACGTTCTGAAATTGTGGATGCATAGTCAGGTCCTGAGATTCCCTCGGGAACGCGTAAAGCGACGGCTTTTAACTGTAGGGCCGAAATCTTTACGAGCAGGAAAACCCGTAATCCTCTTTGGAAGGAACAAACGTGTTATTCACGAATGAATTCGACGTGTCTGGTCTTCCTGAATGTTTACGGGAAAATATGAGAGAGAGCTGATTCCCCTTTACACATCAAAATCTGAATCTCCTCCCTTTCGTTGCTCGTCTTCCTTCTTTCCACTGCCTTTCGACGTTAGATAAATAACGCTCCGGCATCGAGTTTTTCTCGAAACAAATTTCTGCTGATTTTATCGATGGTTCCCCTCGGTCGGCTGCACATTTTACGGTACGATAATGCAAGGTGTATCAAGGGGGAAAATTTACACAAAGAAGGCTGGACACTAACTTATCGATTAGGAGACCTTTGATTTATTATATCGAGAAAACTGGTGGAAAAATGTATTCAATAATTTCAGAAAAAGAATGTTCTTTTTTATTCCCTACTCCAAGATTACACACTTTTATATCAAAAACCTTGAATCACGTTTTCACCCTATCAGATCGTACAATTTTTATAATGAAACATTCTACAACCCTCTAAGATTGGAATGAAATAAGAGAAATATTCTGAAATTTTCAAGAGCATCATCTGTAGCAATGAACTTGCTTTGATACAACCTTCGAATTTCTCCTCGAAGCGCCCACCTAATCGCGCCCAACCCTCCCGGACCAATCAAGTAAACGTGGAAGCCCTCGGGTCACCGGTCCCAGCCAACCGTAAACAGTAATTCGCATTCAAGCAGCATCGGCGTGGCAGCGTACGAGATCGTAGCTCGTGGCCGCGTGCTGATTCGACCACGTCCCGGTGTCGACGTGGCATCGAAAAACCGAGGAAAATCGTGGAAAGCATTCCACGGCATTTCGGTGGTCCCGAATGCTGGTCGAGCAGCATACGAAAAAAGGAGGGGGCCCCGGTCGGCGAACGTACGACGACTACTAATTATTCGGTCATGCAAACCGAAAAAACGTTCGACGAGAAAGCACGCGAAGTCGAGGGGACGAAAAAGGAGAGGCCAAGTTTTACGTCGCTTTAAGGAACACGAGGAGGAAGAGAGAAATCGGATGGACAAAGGAGGAATATAAGGAACACCGCGGCCGAGCATTGAGAAACGAGGAAACAGAGAAAGGGGGCTGAACAGAACGAAATAAAGTGAGAAAAAAGAACAGACGAACGAACCGAGAGAATTTGCATGAAAATACAGAAAGTTTACGAACACCGTTTCCCTTGGCGTGGTACGCTGACGGTAGCGCGCAGCGGGAGCGGAACTCGTCCATACAGAGCGTTTCACGCGAGTCCGCGACTACGGGCCACAAAGGCGGCCTAGCAGGCTTTTCTCTGAACTGCCGCCATTCCGATATGTATATAAGGCGACAGAGGTTTTTTTTAACGAGCACCATGGATCGTGTGGCTCGTGTGACGCGTACCACTATCGTTTTTCGTGTACCTGCAAGTTACACGCCGCGGTAGAGCTACCTGTAATATTACTACCCCTTTCTGGGTGTCTCTGATCGCGAACCTTTTGTCACCTCGCGCTATCAGCGAGACGAGAAACGATACGCCATCTTTGGAAAACGATCGCGTTTCGAGTAATTTTACTACCACGGGAAAAACGACCATTTCTAACATGGTATATGACCGCTTTATTTTTTAATTGAAGTTTCAAAAAAAGTTGCGAAAAAAAATGAAATTTAAGCATCACTGAAAATGATCGTTAGTACCACTCTTTGCCAGACTGAAAGAGTAGCAGAGAAAATGTGAAAAACAAAGGAAAAATACATGTTTGATGAAACGTGCATGAAAAATGAAGTTTTTGACTCTCTATTGTGTGCAGGTAAAACAGATACCGGTAATGGGTTGATAAGCCATGGAAGTCAATTTTAAAATGGACCTCTTTGTGATTTACCTGGATGATTTCGCGAAAATGAAAGGCAACGTAGCTTTTCGCTTTGATTTGTTGCCGCGCTTTATCCTTTGATATCGCGACTGATAATCTAATTGCAGTCGATGCTGGAACACGACACGAGCCATGCGAGAGACTTTTGAAAGAATTAGAGTGAAGCTTGAGTCAAGATTAAATAGAAAAGTGCTACGTGCAAGTAGAAACTTTAAATAGACGGGAAACTTGAACGGTAACAAAGTGAAGAATAGAGCTGGAAGACAAAGCGGAGTGCCACAAAGACATTAAAGATGAATCGTTGCCGTGGTAGCACGACCATAGACGTCGAGGATTCCTTTGGAGGCAACTTTCTTCTGAATTTGCGTTTACAAACGCGAAATAATTGAATTGCAAATGATGCTTCAGCTTCGAAACGAACACGCAGCCAAATGTAATATTCTTAGTGCTAGTTACCAGTTTATAAATGATCTGTTATTCCACTTCTCACAGCTTGCACAGATTAACACAGTAAATTTCAAAACATAGAGGAAAATATACCTACAGAAATTTATGAAGTGATTGAAATAAAATATAATATGAAATGCAAAATTAAATTAAAATATTGCTAATTGTTTGTCTTAAATTAATATAATACTGGGGCCGTTCTGGCAGTCGATAATACAGCTGCATAAATATATAAAGTCCCACCATAACAGAAGCTCGAAACTACATTTCCTTATCTCTGGACTCGCACTATCCGCGTTTCGATCGTGCTCCATCTATAGAAACATATTACCGATGTACCAGCTGACAACTTTTCGAATTCCTCGTTCGAGTGGTCCGTCCTTATACCATAAAACCTGTACCTCCCAAACTTTCACCGGTATCTCCAAATAAATCGTGATCGAAAGAAACATGCGGCAGCATTCGAGCACGTTTCACCGTCCTTATCGAGCATCCAAATGGCATTCCCGATCTATCAAGATCGATCTATGAAGACATTTTGTCACCGTATTAGCCGGCACAAACAACTTCTAAACTCTCGAAACGGATCGTTTGCATCGCGAGATAGAACACGAGTTCACACGGCTTTTTCCTCGAATAAATTGTAATTAAAAGAAACACGTTCCTGCCTCTTAGTGCGTCTATGCACGAAGGCCTTATCAAGAAACCACTAACATACCAGATCTCACTGATATCTCAACAAATACATTCCAGAGGAGCGTGTTTCCTAACAATTAAATTCCTCTCGGTGCTCGAGCTTTGACCGGTCGCAAAGGAGGTTCGATTAACATCCAGTCTGCAGCTTCCGTTAGGGGATGCTTTCTTCTCTTGGCTTTATTTCGCGGAAGAAAAATCGCGAGATAGCTCGATGGAGATAGAAAGAACGGATGTTCGTCTTGGATTTAAGGAAAAAACGATTGCACGAAGGATGGATGATGGGATACGGGGTTAGCGAGGCGGAGACTATACAGGGGATGGCAGCAACCCCGTCGCTTCCCTATGCAGACAGCGCGAACTCGAATCGAGGGTAAACCGAGGCGGCCAGAGTAATGTACATTCGTCCGTAGACAAGACGGATGTGGCGAGCTCGCATAAAAGTACAGACAGCTTTATTTTTCCCTAGTTCCATCTGCATGTTTATGTAGTCACCGGGGCTCTTTCAATCTCGTCAGGTATCTTCCTGTTCCTGATAAGGTGGTAATCATGCGCGAGAAACGCGGCTACCGATCGTTCAGGGTCTTGTTAAGCACGCGTATTAAACGTCATCAAGTTGAACACTGTTTTATGCGGAACAAAGAAACTTGGCCGCGATTAAAACGAACGACGGTGATCCTGGATGATGAAGAAGGTCGAAAGGGAATAGAAAACGAATGCCCCAGGCGTGACATTGCGATTTTATCGGTATTTTCCCTTTTTCTCTATTCTCTTAATTTATCAAATTCTTTGTCAAATAATCCAGCTTCTATTTCTCTTCCACCGTCGATTAACAAGTCGATAGGAATTTCTATTTCTCGAACAAGGACCAATCGGTACACTGATATCCGCGACAAAGACGATTAATAGCGAGGCTAAATTGGCAATTTCGATCAAAGCAAAACGGCTCCCCCGTTTCCGTGGCCGGGGGATAGATATAGCGGAATAAATTTCACGCTCGACACTCTGTACAACTTCATTCTCCTTATCGTCGGATCAGCCTCGATCGTCCGAAAATTACTTTCGCCATCCTGATCGCGTTTCCGATCGAGTTGGTCGGCCAACACGGAAAACTCGATACGAATTGCCGCCCGGGGCCGTAATATCGGCTATTCGACTCGTTTGCAACCCCCTCTGCCATACAATCCACTCGACCCTTTGTTCGACACTTTTCTTCCCTGTCTTTCTCCTCTTTCGCTCCTGTTTTTCTGCACATTTCATGAACGCTGAAAGTTTCGATAATCATAGCCAAAATAGCAATCAATTTTCAACGTGGATTTTCATTTAATATTCCATTGCTGGTTATTATCAGCCTTTCATGGTAGCGATAGCGTATCAGAAGAATGGCTCGGTTTTTATTAGAAGGATATAGCGAATGTTCATCGACGATCTCACCAGCCGAGCGACATATTGGGTGATAGCCTCCGCGTACTAATCAGAGGCATTCCCCGGCCGACAAATGGCAATTTAACGCTGTCGACCGTCTCGGTCGATATTCGAGCGACCCTTTGACCGTCGACGCTAATGCACGGCCGGCCCTTTATTTCCGGCTGTCACCCCGGCTCGACGATACGCTCGACGTCGTTTGGTACGTCGAGCGGTCGGACGTGGGTGCCCACCAACCCAACCGGTGGGCATGAGCCACGTTTCTATATGCTGTTGAAAAGGACCACGCCTCCTAGCCAAAGGATTTAATTACGAATTAATTGTGATGCACAAGCGCGTAGGTAATTCTACGGCCAGGTAATTGTACCGCCTAGATACTGTTCCTCTACACACCTGTCTCCTCTCGTCCTTTGTATAAACCACCCTACGACGTCCTTTTATCTTGCCAGCTAACCACCTTCCCTTTTGGCGAATCGCCCTTGTACTAGCTGTACACGCTGGTCTTATTGCTTCGATCGTATCGAATTCTACAGTCTTTGACTATTCCAGTGGAGATTGAAGCGTAACGTGGTCGAACAGGTCTGTCACTCTGTCTCTTTAACCCTTTTGACACTGAAGGTAGCTATAGTTATTTACTGTGTACTAAGGGTGGCTTTTGGAAACTGGATCCAAGTGTTGTATACTGCAGGTAGGTTCGAATCTAACTAGATACAACCCTCGGTGTGACAACGTTACCTGGTACTGTTTCTTGGGGGGTTTAAATCATGGCCTCGTTATACCCCGGGGGTGAGTATAATACAGAGTATAAAATTGAATTTGAACGATCGCTATCTCTAAGATCCGCTAGCCTAGGGTTAATCAAACACTCTGTCCCTTACGACTCGCCACAAAATCATATTGCAAAATTATATACATCCCCTTTAATCGTGCAACTCCAGTTGATTGTGAATGGTAGAAGGGGTTGTTCAGCAGCAGTACAATTCACCCTGTTCGAGGTTGGTTCGCGACCCCCATACGCGTTTTTCGAGCCGGTTCAATGCGTCGTAACGAGTGGATCGCTCATGGCTCTTCTTCCGCCACGCCCTGGCGGTGATCGCTCGAATACGCGAGGCGGCACGCTCGCATAATTGCGAGATAATGCGCGGGTGGCGTTCCATTGTCGGGACAGTCGGACCGCCAGGTGTCCCCGGGACGCGTCCGCGGACAATGCGGTCCGACGGATAACAGAATTTAATGAAGCAGGACCGCCACTTAGAAACGTCGTGTTTCGACGTGACAGTGTGTCCGATTCAAAGCGCTCGTTACGAGGGGGGCGATCCGTGACGAACTGGGGTATGGTCCGCACAGTTGCCTCCCTCGAACAAAGAGGAACACTCGCAACCCTCTTCCTGTTACAGAACGCGTCTCGATAAGATGCTTTTCTACTAGAAATGTTCCGGTTAACCCGCGGCAAAATGCGAGAAACCGACCGCGTCGAATGAATGTTTTCGCTTTTTCCTTGGGATGTTTCGAAAAGAAACCTCCTACATCCCATTTCTTAAATAATATTTGTATTAAACTAAAGTTATTTCTTCAGTAATAATCTTGACAATTTTCTGGATAACGAAAATATATTTTCAATTTTATAACTAATGAAGGCTCGATAAGTCCCTCCCCTTCCTAGTTTTCATAGAGTTAATGTTGCGATAATGTTTGTATCGCGTGACGGTTTTTGCGTTCACCTGAATATATTTCTAGATTACTGACGGAAATGTAGTGCACCAGTGTTTTCGAGGAAAAATTGATTGATTGTGTGAAAGTAAGAGTAGAGATAATTGGTGATATTGGGTAATTTGTTGAAGGAGTTAGGTAATTTTGTTTGTGTAATAAATTGAATCAATGTTAACAGGATCCTGAGAAGCTAATTTTGAAACTTAGTTAATGTTTTGATACTTAATTTTATAATTTTCCTAATTTCATCCTGAACTTCATTGTACTTCATAATTAGGCATTCTGTATTCTGTATAAGCAATTTAATAAAAATTTGCACAATTATTTTTGCCAGATTTTAGATGTCAAATATTTTATGAAATTTTTACCTCATGAAATTGTATCAAGCAAAAAAATCAGATATTTCAGATCATTCTAAGCAAGTTAAAATTCAACCAAGGAACCTTCAAAGTTATCGCCAATCGTCTCACCACTTGAAAATCACTGATCCCCCAAGAGAAAACGTGACCACAAGCCTATCGCGAGCTCTCATCTACTTTCCACGTTTCGTCGATCTCTTACCTGGTTGCCGGCTCCGATCAGATCGTGCTAAATCGTCGCGCGTGTTCTCGAACGTGTAGCGTGTCCCTCTTCGTAGACAGTCAACAACAAGGGATTCCCGACATAGTAACGTTTTACCGCATCGATAGAAAGCTTCGATTCATCGAACAAATGTCACGCGAAAACTCACCCCTCACGATTTAACAATTCATCGACCACCACGATCCTGCTCCACGAACTTCCATCAACTCGGTCCAAACAGGATCTACACGATTCGTCTTTCATTAAACTTCACCGCACTTCCACTTTGAAATAGTCACGCTAGTTCAACAGTGACACTAAAACATCACCGCAAAGTCCTTTCAAAACCACCAAATTGTCAGTTCAATTAGAAACAACCGATGCAAACGCTGATAAATTTTGTCCTCGCGATAAAATTGAAATTTTATTAACGAATATTTAATTGAAATTGAAAGTTTGAACAATTCGCCGCGTGTTTGCTTCACGTCGGCCGGGTTGCCGGCGTGGAAGGCGCGCGAGAAATGTACGCTCCGCCCGTGGGCGCTCGCTTTTATCGACGCTCGCGAGAACCGCGCTCTCGAGCTCGCGCAAGCGTATTCTCCTTCTCTCTTCTACTCGCG
Organism: Osmia lignaria lignaria; assembly: GCF_051020975.1. NCBI lineage: Eukaryota > Metazoa > Arthropoda > Insecta > Hymenoptera > Megachilidae > Osmia > Osmia lignaria. Next base: position 6,705,926 of record NC_135033.1, on the reverse strand, counting down.
ACGGCTCTCGTTTCAACCGAAGCTACTTCCTTCACGGCTCTGCGCGACGCTTTGACACGCGTGTGTGCGAGGACGCGCACACTCGGCTCGACGAGGGTACGCACACCGCCGCCGATAAAGACGCGTCGCATCGCCTGTACGCGGCTGCCCCTTTCGCGCGGATGCTTTTCTTTCGTCGCCTCGCGCCATCGATCTGCCACGACTTCCGACCTTTCCCAAGCCGAGCCGAGAAACCGACGCTCGCGTAACTCTCCCTCGTTTTAATAGATGAAAACGCGCGATCCGCGACCGGATACGAGCAGCCCCGGATCGCTTCGACGACTCGCCTTCCGCCCGCGAAACACGCTCCAAAAGAGGATGCTCTTTCATTTCGTTTCTTGATACCGACTGCTCTTTCCTTCCGCTTCGATTTCGATGAAGATGGAAGTATTTTTTGCGTTCGAATAGGGTGACGGTGGTTTTTAACATGATTTGACGGTGTGACGGTGATTTGCTTTAAATTTGGCGCAATTGTAAAATATCACAGAAGAAATAATTCTACAAAATCATATGTATTATTCTAAAATGGAAAATAAATTCGTATTTAAAGTTTTTTTAGTCCTAGACCAAAATGACTGACCTTAGAATTTTTATAATAGTTCAATAAAGAATAATTTTTAAAAGAATAGTGTAAAATTTATAAAGAGATTTCCTATTGATTCAGGTTGAAATTTCAGTCGAATTGTTTAGGATATTCACCTGTACTGCTACATGATCATAAAAAATTAATAAAGAAAATCTCTCGTACCCCGATTGTCAAAAATTTTCAACCTAAACGAATGCAACTGCGAAATAATAATGTACGACAGCAGTGAATAATTGAATATAATATAAACGCTGTAAAATTTTGAGTGCGCTGTTCCAGGAGGAGTCGGTGTGCATTTTATAGCTTCATAAATGTCGACGGTAAAAAAACGGCGATATAAAACCGCGAAATACGCGTGAACTATGAATGTCCACGAAACGAACCAGGGGGTGTTAATAAATTGAATGTACAAGCGAACAAAGTACGTACCGAATGAGAATACCATTTTAAATGACCGTCGTTAATTTTCATTAAAAAGCTCATTTTCACGTACCGAATAAAAGATTTTTCACTAAAAATTGTGAAAATCTAATCTAATTCAGAAACTTCTGTAATTTTCATTTTTATTTCATAGTTGGCTGGTTATGGTTCTCGAGGAATTTCTGAGTTCGTTCAAATAAAAGCAAGCAAATTGGAATTGACGTATGCTGGTACGTACATCGAACCTGTCAATTTGTGCAAACGTATTAAATTGCGAGTCGCAAAGAAAATCGCGAGGAACGTTCGAAGCGAGTCTCATTACCATTCAAGATATAAACTGTTCGTGAAATAATCCGTAACAAGATATATTAATCCGCAGTTGATTCACTCGTCATCGACACGTTGCACTCACGAGATACTAGCCATTTCAATTGCGCATAAATTTACGAACTAGAAAGCTTCGTATCAGCGCAATTAACCCCAGTCCGTACCTTATTCACAGCCCTCAACAATCGAAAGAATAAAGCGAGCGTGGAGGCTCTAAATAACCGTTCAAGCTGTCGGCTATTTCTTTTTTCTTTCACCGAAGCAACCTTCTCTATTGGAGGTAATTATTCGATTAACATTCGTTGGAAACCGCTTGTTGATCACACGCGAACGCCTCGATGGTTCGATTCGTTGGAAATTGTTGGCTGTTAATTCAAGGCCGACCGATGCAAATCTGTTCGACATCATTCGGCGATCATTGGCGTGGCCCTCGTCGAGTTATTAATATCTTAATTACGTTCGACTCGTTTTTGCGAGGACGTCTGGTCGATCAGTATTACAAGACAGGACGAGATTTCCCGGGATTAAATCCACGTCCTCCGCGATCCTCTTTCGACGTACGTGTTCCCTTCTGATGTATGATGTCTTGTTCGAGGCATGCGATTAACAGCATTCATGATGCTTTACGAGATGGATGTTAAGTATAGCTGGTTATATTCAAACTCGAACGTTAGCATGCTTATTAATCCTTTTTTCCATTGGGATGTAATTTATCAAAAGAAAAGAAAAACGAGAGAAAAATTTCTATGGTTTATTCCTTATGGGAGAATTAATAAAACAAAACCCTTTCGCACCAATGTGCCTTACGATCCTCTATTAAAATAGAGTAACAAAGAAACGAGCAAAAGCCACTTCCTTGAATATACAAACACCTCTTAACTGGACGACTCTGAACCTCCTAAATCGTGAGATTATTCCTCCCATCCTATATTCGCAACAATTCTGGCTCGTTTCAGCCGGAATGGGCCTCCATAAAATGCAACCTTCGAAACAGCAATTTTTAATTCACAAACAAAGAACCTGATCCCGGTAACGACGAAACTGGCGGACGGTAACGGGCCAATAATTCCGAGCGAATGTGCCGGGGAATAATCGAGGGGGGCACAGGTATCGATCAAATATGTTAAATCGAACACGCAGCCGGCGCGGTGCTTCCGTGGAATCGGAATTAATCGCGGCCATTGGTAAGCCCCGATCGTGTAATCAATTGCATATTCAACGACGATTCTGGCAGACACCGGCGAGAAGGTGGGGGTTGGAAAAAGTGCGGCAAAACACTCGAGCCAATATCAATTCATCAAGGGTTAAGGGATAATTCGCAGCGGCGTTGCGGCGTCACGTGGGCAGAGATTATTGCTCGCGAAACGAATCGTAAATTTTCGATGCGCCACGCGACTATGGTAGGTGTCGCGGATAGCGGCGTTTTTGAACGTTAAATTCGCGAACCGAGGGACGGAAAAATGAAAGAAAAACAGAGGCGAATCGGCGACCAGGTTCGAATTGGCGAATCGCTGCTCGTCGGTGCAGATAGATAAATATTTTGTAATCGTAGCAAGATAGGCGGCTTCGCTTTTCTCTTCTTTCCGTTTTTATTTTTCCTCGTTGGCAAACATTTTTAATCGAGCAACAGCAAACATTTATTTAGCGGCGTTGTTCTTCGTCGGCGACTTCTTAAACGCTTGCTACCGTTTCATTCGTGCCGACAAGTATTAAAAATTTAATTATCGAGCGCCTCGTTAGTAAATTTACCTGACGGTGCACTTGGACCCTACTTAAACTGACTTAGAATATTAACCCCCTCGGACGGCGGACCATGGAGAAAGTCACAATTTAATTTTTCTAAATTTTACACTGTCCTCTCAAGAATTATTCTTCCTTTCGTTGAAATATTTAACTTCAGGTTAATATCCTTGTATACATTTCGCATGTCTGGGTCTCCATTGACCCAGGCACGGCTGTTCAAGGGTTAAACACTAGTTAACTGATAGAATGATGAAAAATTGCTAAAAAAAGTGAATCAAGAAAAGGTGCAATTTTGCTCGGTCGAGTCGGTACAAAGCGTTTCCAGCTACAAAGGCACAAAGAAGAAAGCCCTACCCCTCGGGCATAGAGGAATCGAAGCGATTCTTCAGCTCTCGGAACGTGTCGCGTATATTTCGACGTCATACTCCGACCGGCTCTGGCTTCCATTTAACGCGATAAGCATAAGGCGTTCGTGGTGGCATTCCTTTCAGCAGAAGGAGACGGGTGACCGGCCAACGAGAGGCCGGCTGAAACTTGGAGCACCGTATCTTGTTTAGACGCGAGAGTAACGGAGCGTCTACTATATTACCGCGACTAATGGTAATGACGCTCGTAATTCTCGGCGATAGTAACGGAGGGGCTGGGGTCGAAGGGAAAGCCGTCCTGGCTCCGATACCAAATGAGTTATACCTTTGGAGCAGGTACTTAGACCCTGATGCTCGGAGTATCGGTGAACTCACGACGGAATCACGCGAGAAGAGAATCGAAGAGGGTGAGAAAAGAAAGAAGAAGAAATAGCGCGAAGGAAGCGAAGAAAGTAGTTAGACGACGAAGGAAGTACGACGCCTGGCGACCCGGGCTGTTTATTTATGCTCCTTCATCGGACATTCCTTCGGCGATACGATTAAACGGCTGTAAATGCTTCCGCGGCTGAGCCGCGTTCGTTTTCTCGCGTGCATCGCTTTCGTCGCGTGAGCGAACTGCAACCCCGAGGATACGAGGCACAATGGAGAACCACGAGAGCGGTACGGAGAAACGAGGAAACGAGATAAGCCGCGCGATGCACCCTGATGAATAGCACCGTGAATCGGCATTGAAATCGTGCGTGGCCATTGTCCAGGAAACTGGTCGCGCTCGTATCGACTTTCGTGACGGACCGGTATTGTCGAAAAAATTCTGCTAGTGAAATTAATAACCAAAGAGACGGAGATGGTGTTGCAACACCGTGGATCTTGCTTTCGAAAGCTCGTTACCAGCGGCGTGGAATCAAAATGAACGTGTGAATAATGTATCGAAGCGGAACGATGAAACGTACGGTTTGTTTAAATTCTGCACCGTTCAAATTTTATACTTGCATCAGAGAAAGAAGGATACAGCAACTTTACTAATTTCTTCTTCGATATCCTTCAAGTTTACGGAATAAATTGAATGGAGAACCGATAGGTTAGGTTAATTATCAGGCCCGCGGGCTCTTACTTTGTGCCGTAATACAAGGGTCAAACGAGAGAGGCTCGTAAGAAGCAACGAACCTTTTTCACCGGCGAAGCTTCTCTCGCGGGGCCACACGTAGAGTCATACGAGGCGTACTACACACACGCGTTCCCACATGTACTCACGAAACGGCCCTTCTGGCTAGATGCATCATGTGGAGCATCTTGTTCTTCATCTCGGTGACGGTGCTCGTCCACCCTCCAACCCTTTTTCCTCTTTCTTTACAGCTCCCGCTGCACGAGAGGCTCGCCCTTTCCATCGCATATGCAACCGGCAACTTTATCTCCCTCTCTCTCTCCTTCGCTCGACTCACTCATTTCTTTTTTCCTTTTTGTCGAAGCTCGAAGAAGAAAAAAAAGAAGACCAAGGAGAGAGAGTACCGCCGAGGTAATCAAAGGGGTAGGTGTATATTCGTGGGTACTTTACCCCCTCCTCGAAACGCCCCGCTGTTCTCGAGGTACACGAGGAACACGCGGGAGCGTTGCCGAACAATCGTTTCGGGAGCTTTGAAGTTTCCACGGCTACACGCCCCCGCCTGTCCCCTCGTCGCCTCGTTCGTGTTCTCCATCAGCGTACGCGGTACGGTATATATGTACGGTATAAGCTAAGGGGACCAAACGGGAGCGCGTATGGCGTCGAGGATGGAGATGTGACACGGTGCTTGGTCCGCCGCGTGGCGAGGGGTGAGACGAGTGATCCCGTGGGGGAGGGAAATAGGTCCGGACTCTCCACCCACGCGTTGCGAACGCAACGATAATGCGGTCGAACGTTGGCTGTATGTTCGACAAAAGAGGGGGAGGGCTGCTACTTGCCGCTGCTAAGAGAAGATAGATGATGGAAACGGGAGGATAGGATGCTTAAGGGGCTAATTACCGAGTATTTTTCCCCGGCAAGATTCGCACGATGGTCATCGTACCAGGCTGGATGGTACCTGCTTTGATTTATGCCTTTACGAGAGAGTCGCGGCTTTGTGACGACCGCGTCAGGATAGGTGTACTCCGCTCGGCTTGCCGTCTTCCATGTCGCGGGGGCTAATCAACCAAAAAGAAGCTCTTCTTCCTCCTTTCCCTCTTTGTCGTTCAACCGTTGCCGCCCACGTTTTCGCTACAGCATCCTCTTCTGCGTTCCAGCTCCTCCTCTATCCACGTAGACTCGAGGTTGGTTCCTCTCGCTTCCCACCCTTCCGCCATCGTACGCGTTTCTTTCGCGGCCGTGCCTTTGCTTTCGATGCCGCGTATGCAGAAAACATTGCGGAAGTGGCCACTCATTGTCCCCGGAGTGGTAGTCGAGTACAGCTTTGCCGACGACGGGGTAATTAGTTCGTATTATACTTTGTGACATCGCCGGGGTCGGCCAATGAAGCCGAAGAGCATCCACTCCCTTCCGTTCGTTCTCTATCCATCTGTTGGTTGCCTCTATCGCGCTTCGCCTTTCTCCTCTTCGAATCCAATTACGATTTCGGTCCCCGAGCCTCGTCGACTATCCAGCCTCCGCTCTCTCTTCCTGCAATTGGACGGTGGACGTTCCGCGTGCGTGGATGGATGAAAATGTTCCCCAGCCCTCTGTGTTTTTCTCCCTTTCACCCGCCGCTTGTCGTCGCTCGTTCTTCCTTTGATTCGCGTTCCACGGTCATAGCGAACAACGAGATGAACGAAGAGCTGCGCGAACCTGACCAAAAGCCCCTCTGTCAACGAAAGATCGTCGAGCACGATGACACAACGCACGCATAGTCGAACACGAAGGGTCAGCGTGCTACAAACATCCTCAAACAGGCTTCAACGAATTTTACCGGTCAACATCGGTGATCTACTTTCAGAGACACGTTGATCTTCGAGTACTCTCTTCTGATACGAAATACCCTCTCGTCACGGTCGAATTAGACCGCAAGTACAACGAGACGACTCAAAGATATCCAGAGACACAATTTTCCGTCAGAGAGAATATATTCGCTTCGTTGCTCCTGGATTCGAAGATTCTCTCTGAGGTCCGCGCTTCTGTTCAAGGGACGGTTACAAGGGTCGTCGATCAGACGAGGTCGAAACGAGCGAGGTTGTAGCAAGTGTATCTAACTAAGATACCGAGGAAAGAAAAAAGTGTATTTTCTATGTGTTCCCTTGTTCGTCGCCTGTCACCAACGACGCCTCTTTTTTGCTCCCCTTTTTTTCGAACCTTTCACCCCCTGCTCGCGCTATCCAGCTGAAAATGACATCTCTCAGACGTTCGTGAGAAAGATTGTAAGAAGTTCTATGCGGAGAATCGTTGGTCACAGGTTAAATTCGATCTTCGAATCTTTGGATCATTTTTTGGTGCGTGATAGAGGGTCGTGTGAAAATATAGAAACGATTATGAACTGAGAAAATTATTTCAATAAGAGCAAAAGATGAGAGTTTAAGATACGAAGTCCAGTTGAAATATTGAATCGAGTTGATGAATCAGTACCCATCCCAAATTTTCTCCATTCATCTTGCGCATGCGAGACACTTTCAGTTAAACCCACTGAGAAACAGACACTTCCTGCAACCCGTTGGAACATTTAATCCCTGGAACGTGAGCCAAGTTGACAGTCGCAGCGCAACGAGTTAACACGTCCAATTTTCGTCCAACTTGTTAATTTCGTTCGAGCCGTCTCGACAGCTGTCACGGCGTAAACGATTCCACGGGAAGGCAGGATCGTCGTCGCCGGTTTGCACCCGGCACACAGCATCTGTTTCGCGTGCCACTAATGCGCAAACGGAATTTCCAACCCGTCTATGTACCCAATTGCTAGCGAACGTGAAAATTGCTGAAGCAGCATCTGAAGCATCGGGTCTGGGTCTCGTTCAGCCGCTGGCAAATGAGCTCCCGAGCCTACGTAGCAGAAACTAACCAACATTTTCATCGGTTGGCTGGCTCTCGAAACAATTGTTCTCGCACCTGAAAAGGTGTACGTTCGAATAGTATCAGAAAAGTTTGAAAAGTCACCCCCCGTACACAGAGTGTCTATCGCACTCCAGTCTCGTCGATGTCATCGTGAAACTCGAAGTTACGAACGGATGGGGAAAAAAGAAGAGAAACAAGAAAATGGAGAAAAAGCAACGCGCACAGTTTGTGTTTGGTTATACAAATTGATTACGCGGCATCGATACCGCGACGGTAGCTCTTCTCCCCGTCGCGTTCGAGGCCGACGAACGGACATCTGCGCGAGTGAATAAATCATTCGACTGATCGAGTATTCATTTAGCCACTGCCTTCGTTTTCTGTTGGGCGAAACGTCGAACGTACAGATTTCTGCGATCCGGACGCGAAAAAACGAGGAGTCGCATCGTTGAAGAGTAAATTTAAAAAGTCTGGCTTTTATTCTAGAATTAATGAAAAACAACGTAACGGTTCGCTGTGTACAGAACGAAGCCCGCGGCCCACTCGGGCAATTTACAAGCGCGTTTTTCAAACGACCCGCGGCACAAAGCGATGTTACCGCAAACAGTTTCCAGTTGTTATCGCGAACCGGATTATTTATTACGAGAGGCTGTAGTGTCGGTCCCTGCGTCGGCTCAGCCGACGGATTATACGCAGCCATTGTTAATTGCACGCCAATGCAGTAGGGAGAGATGAATCTGGAGCAAGCGGAATAAAAAAGCGTTTCCACGAGCTGAGGATCTTTATTTTCTCAGCTACCAAACGATTATACCGTGGACTGACCTAATCTGATGTTTACCGACCTCGCAATTTCCGGTGTTCCTATCAACGAAACCAAGTACACCGTGTTCTGTATGCAGAACCTGGTGCATTAATTATTTTTTTAATTTGTATCAATTGGACGAATAAAGCATTGTATAATCCTTTCTTTTAAATCCGAGTATGTTTTTATAAATAAAATATAAGAAATATGAATATACTTCTACTAAGGTAACTCAATAAGTAATTACTCCAAAACTGGCTGAATTTTTGCCTAAAGGATCCACCTTTAATCCAATTTGATGTCATGCGATTTTAATGTGTTTGGTCAAATGAAGAAAAATTCGACTGATAATCATTTTAGAAGAGATAATGAAGTGGAAGAAGCAACGTTAAAATGGTGCTAAGAAATCGGCCACGAATAGTTCCCCGTTACGATACATTTTTGCATTGTATTCTTATTTCTGTTAATTGAGGTGACTTACTTATCGACTGACCCTCGTAGAATTGAAACCTATACCAAATATTGCCTATCGTATAAGAGTGTGACAGGGAATTATATAGCCCCGTTTGCAGTAACGTGTCCAGAAATACTCAGACACAAAGTCGTAACGTCATATGTACGCAGAGAAGGAACGTACAAGGTTTGCAGGCAGGGTGCAAGGGGCTACCGGCTCTCTCCCGTTGGCTCTCACCCTTTCGCGCCCTTCTTGCATCATTCTTCTCCTCCGGCATCGGGCGCATGCACGTCACCCCCGCACGCACGCACGTACACGGTGGAAGCCGCGTCGGGGCTCGACGGCCGCGTCGATGAATTCTTTGATCCACACTGTAATTAGTTGGTGGCAAGCAACGCGCAGCGAGCCAATCCCCCCCTGTTCCCCGTTGCAGCCAGCCCAGCAACAGCAGAAGCTAGCAGCACCCCGGCAAAACAGGCTGCCGAGGGGTGTGGGTAGCGAAAATGTTTGAGTGGCGATCAAAGTAGTACGACTCTGCCCTGTGCCGGGCTCACCGGGGGCAGCAGCCAAGGGTGGCGGTGCTAAGGAAAGAAAAGATGGTGGTGGTGGAAAGAAGAGGTAGAGGGGAGAACCACCCCTATCGTCGACGCCGCCACGCGCTATTGCCGGCTAGCTTGCCATTGGCGTAGCTCCTCCACGTCGAAATTGAAATTCTATATAGCTTGGATCTATGAATTCTAGACGAGCTACTGGGGGTCGATAGCGAAAATTCACGACGAGGTCTTGCGTGGAAATGAACCCTTACTGAAATAATGTTAGTTTAAGTTTAATTTTGAATTTCTTTTCAATTTCATTTTCTAAATTTCAAATTATTTGTTTAGATTTTGGATATTAGTCTTCCATTATTAAAGTCTTTTCAATTACTTCAAAGCAACATTACTTTTCGGCCGGAAGATTTGCAGATTAAAGGAAATGACATTTTAGAAGATCAAACTAGAATTCATGTTTCAACTAATATAAAATTTTTTTCTGATAAGAATGTCACAGTGTCGTGACAGCGAAAATTCATAATATTTGATGTCACATAAAGGCATGACGTTAAACAATGTGAAAACAATTTGAAAAAATGTCACGGTGTCACGATAGGAAAAACTACGACTTTTAGTGTCACGCGAAAACGTAGCCAAAGAACGGTCCAAATAATTCAAGACAGCACTACGCCAGTGTTGGAGGGCGCCGTATGACACGTCGAGTGCGGCACTCCACGCCCTCAAAGCACCGCCGCCATCCTTGTCGACGACGTCGTCGTCGTCGTCGTCGTCGTCGCTGTCGTGGATGTCGTCGTACGTGGCGTCCTGTAACGGCGTTGCTTCCACGAAGACGCGTATCGGTGTGGGAATTTAATGCATCCACGGGAAGAGCGCCGATGGATAAACGGAACGCCACTCGACTCGCTTGCTACCGGTTCGAATGCAACATAGTTTCATTTCTCGAATGTACATGCTGCACCGTACGATTTTGTTGCCGTACATTTCTACGGAATCGCGTTCGTGGGATCGTTTCCTAGCTACTCCCTATCTATCCGTTACTTCCTCTTTCATGGAATGCAGATCGTAGGGTGAACATTGTTAAAGACTTGCGAAATTCCGGTCACGATAGTACGATGAACACATTTTGCAGTAGATGTACATAATTTTGTGTTAGAAATACCGAGATTTCTTTCCTGGATTTTATTTCAAGAAAATGTCATAGAGATTTATTGATACGCGGTGTTGAAATCGAAAAAGTGTATATTGTAATTTAACCCCCGAACAGCGGACCATGGAGAGAGGCCAGTTTAAAAATTATACATTTAACTTTAGGTTAATATCCTTGCATAAGTACCTATGACTTGTAAGTTTAGATCTTGATTGACTCAGATTCCTCTGTTCAAGAGTTAAATAAAATAATTTACATGAATTTTTTGTATATGTATTAGTTGATCTCAAAAAGAATTCACGTTCAATCCGGAGCATTCATGCTCGAAATCCGGCTGTTAGATTCTCTTGCACGTATGTCGGCTACATAAATCCTAAAGAATAACCTCTCACTTTTAAGATAAAAAGAAAGAACTCATTTCATATCTCTTAAAAGCGTTTCCCTCGTACCATCCTCTAAATCCCGAAATCTGACTATTCCCGCGCAAACTCGGAAGAAACATTTTCGATAAATGCGCGACGTACGAGGCGGAAATCCGTTTCGAGAAGTCAGAAAGGAAAAGAAAGAAAGAAGGAAGGAAGGAAGGAGTATAGGCAAGTAGGTGTATGCACGCGCGTGTACACGAGCGATTTTATGCTCGCCAACCCTCTTTCCGCGTGGCGTAAACCCTCAGACACGAGTAGGGGCGCAAGGATGGGGTTGCACTTTCAGACGTGAATTTTCACGAAGCGAATAAAGCGTGTTAAAGCCCGTGTTTTCATGACGCTTGCTCGCCGCCACGCTCGAGTAATATCTTAATCCTCTTACACGAGAGAATGGTAACACAAACTCTGCACGAACGTTGCGGAAAAGTGGGCCGAAACGGCGAACTAAGCTGAACCGATCTTTTGGCATCTGTTCACGGTCTATAATAAAATGGCTTTGCAGTTTTTCACGAAATATCACTTGACTTGCTTTAAATTACAACAATGACTACGACGAGAACAATCCACCCCTCGTAAACTTTTGAAGCAGACTTCGAATGAAATTGCGAAAATTCAAAATAAATATTCATCTGCGTACCCCTGTGAACTTCTTAAAGATACGAGTTCATTAATGTTTCAAAATAGCTGTTTGAATATTTATTTCCGGCTGGTTCGCCCCGGGAAACTTTCCTTAATCGTGTAATTCAGTCGTTAATTATTCGTCAGAAATTACCTCATATAAATTAAAATGTACTTCGAATATAGGATAACGTTTCGCTCGGTATATTTGCATAGCGGAATTGTAAGTATACTTTATTCGGCAACAATTTGTGTCTGAACTTCCGGGAAGAAAATTTTATTGCTTGGATTCCATCCCAAAGAAATATCTATGGAAATGAAATAGGCAATCTAGGGAAGAGAAATGTACAGAATGATCAAATCACCGTTCCACGTATAATACAACAAATAAACTAAATTAACTAACGCATTCATTGGCCATTAAATAATGTTCTCGCAGAATGAAACAATAATTCTCAGGAATCGTTGATAAACGCGATATCCATTACAGAAAGAAGATCGAGACCGGTAAAACAGCGGTGAAAGAGAACGGAGAAGTAGCCGAGGGATTTGAAGAAGGAATATTGCATAAATCACAGATTGCAAAGGACAAAATGGAAGCCGATCTGCAGTCGTAACTTTGTGCTCTTGTCTAGTGTTTTGTCTTGCCGCGGCCATGGTTCGCCAAAGGGACAAAGTAATATACGCACACCGGTATGCAGGATTTTCCTGGATGCTAGCGAAAGGTCGATTTAAATTTTAAAGTGGCTCATGAAACGACGATCTACTGATCCAGCCTACGGTTCTTTCGAGCTTAACGCTAGCTTCATCCCCCTGGTGAAAAGCGATGTAACCGCGATCGATTCGACCCCCGCGAATTCCGACGAAGGCATATCGGGACCCGTGGCAACCCCCACGCGGCATTAATGCACCGAAACGTAGTTACAGTTTGTAACTCTATTTTGAGGGACATGCACGATGTACGGGTTCCTGTATGCCGGCGGAACCGCCTATCCCGGGCGCCCCAACCCCCGTGCAATATTCCGCAGCACAGATAACGTTAACGGTTATATGACGACGACGAGGGGTTGCCGGGGTGGGTTTGACGTCACGCCTAGGGTTCCTCTCAGCTTATATGTATATAATTCGTGAATTACCGACTACGCTCCCCGACCAATCCCCTTTCGCCCTTTCTTCGAGCCTCGCTTTCGCTTCTTCGCCAGGAACGCCCGTAACATCTGTGTCGCAATTATTCGGTGCACGCTCCCGCTCGAGTGCTTCGCCTTGTCCGATCGATCGACGATTGTTAGTCGATCGTTTAAACAGTCTGTTTACGAGACGCGGGCTAGCGTACCGGAAGATTATCGTTCGAGGCCAACGGGACGAGCAACCGGGCGAAATCGATCTTTAACGGAGACAAATTAAGCGGAAAGGATGTACGACTTCTTCGAGACGTCTTGGAGAATCTGTTCTTCTTCTTACGGCTTAACAATTCTATAAATTTTTGCAAATTCTTCTTTTTACATTGTCTCCGTTGGCTGTTAAATAATTAGGAGTAAATCACAAAACAAGGATCGACAGATTTTCTAGTAAGAAATCATTAACCACTGTCGCGGTTGCTTTCGAGAATGGCTAAATAAACTCATCTACCCGTACCGTTATAGTACCGCGAGTGTAAATAACAAATAAACCAGTGTCAACTCGATATTCGTGCGAGGCGAGCAGTGATTTATGAAACAGAGCAAATGGGTGGTCGTGGGTGGATGTCGTAAATTAAGGAAGCCAACGTTCTAATCCAACCCTGTCTTACCATCTGTCGCTGGATCATTGCGCGTCGTGTCCACGCGCGACAAATTCTTTCCGTCTGATTAATTTCCTAGTGGAAATTAATCACCGCGTTGGGGCTCGCGAGACGAACGTGAACACGTCGCTACACGACCGACCGGATTCGCTCCGTTGATCTACGTGGCAGAACGCTTTAGGAGAGTGCCAGCCACCGTCACGAGGGTTTCGAATAAGGGAAAGCCAGGAAAGGGGGTTAGGGGGCGGTCTGGAACCCCTCGAAATATTGATTGACATCCGGGTGACAGATTTCGCTGGCCACACGCACACCCTTTTGCCAGCGAACTGCAACGTACACCGCTGCCAAAGCCCTACGATTGTTCCTTCTCTACTCTTTTGTTATGCTGATTTGTTGCAGCGGTGCTCAATCGGGAAGCGATCGATTCGAACGTGAACTCTTTATCTCAATTGAAATCTTTGATTGAGTAATAACTTGTTAAATTTTGCGAAAAATTAAAATCGGGGCTCTCTCCCTGGTCCGCCGTTCGAGAATTAAATAAAGAAGAAGGGAAATTCGTTCTCTCGTACGAAAAGTTGTATAAAACACTATTTTATTTAAAATACCGGTATCCGCGTTTCAGTTCTTTCACGAACACAATAAGCTCGGCTATTTGAGATAATATCTTCATCTTGCATTTATCGGTCGCGCATTCTGTATACGCTGGCAAGTGGGGGGTAAAAATCGCGAGAATCGAGAAACAGAGAGAAGCGAGAACAGGAAATCGCGGTGGGAGGGAGAGGAGAGGGTAGAAAATTAACCCCGTCGCAAGCGTACTTCAGTGGAGGAAAAAGAAAACACGCTAGTGAAATATAAAGGATACTCGAGGTTCTGTAATCGAGTTATATCTCGTAATCCCCTTTTCCGTGCCAGCTCCACGGTTCTACGCTCTTCTCATTCTACTATGAACGCGTATTATCGATTCAATACGAATAATCGACAAGAAATTTATTTATTCTCCACCGATATTAAGTTGTTCCTACCCGTACGGTAATTGAATCGAAAATTTTGATTAATCCTCGATGAAATTGAATATCAACGCAAAGATAAATCAGCATTACAGCGAAGCTCGTTTCGAAAGGTACAGTGGACCGATCGATGATTATGACAGGAAAAAATCGATGAAATTACACCGGTGGAGGATAGTTATCGAGTGGACGGGCTCGAATCAATCGAAAAATCCAATAACAGCCGGTTTCTATGAATATGAATACACGGGACGGGAAGGAGGGGTGGGTGCAATTATGCAATACGTATCGCGGACACATCGACGCGACGGTAAACTCGAAACGCCATCGGATTTCGAAACGAAAATGTAATTTCCAGCCGGGTCGACAGGACTCGTTATATTCTTCGCCGGTGGCGGGATACGATCTCGAACACGACTCGATGCACAATATTTCGATGTTCTCTCGCACGAACGACCCGTCCGAACTGATAAGGTGCAAACCCTCCGCGTCCATGTTCCACCGTGAACACGTGTACATTTAAAATCAACAAATCCTGACATTCTACCGACGTGTTTTCAAAACACGTACGAAGGTAAAATGTTTCTGGAAATTCTATCCTGATGACGTTGTTTCTCAAAGTAATGGATGGGCGAAAAGTGACTTTACAGCGTCTATCGGTTCGTTCCTGTCATTTCGACAGTCCTTATCAGTGTAGAAACGATAAAATAATGGAGCCAGAATTTATTATATTTCGATATCGTGAGCAAGCTAAGCGTAATTAAAAATAAAATACACGCGTGTCAATCAATCGACGTTGAATCGGAAAGGTTGAACGCGTTAACTTTCCCAGACAGAAATATACTTACTGATTAAATCATTGCACATGGGATAGCGCGTCGAAGAACTCGTTCCCGCTACATTAATTTATCACTTGAAAGCATCGGAACAGAAATTCTCTATTCACGTCGAGGCAAGTAAGTTTCGTCGTAGCAAGGAAGTTCCAGCAACTCGTAGCCTGGATGTGTCGCGTTAACACGTGAGAAGTGAGACGGGTTACTCGCAGCAAACTGTGGTCTCTGTTTGCCAGCTACTCGGCTATCTAATAACGTGCAATTAGCGCCGGGTCTATAATTACAATTAATACTTGGCAAGAATACCGCTTCCAACTAAACGGTTCGATAAACAGGTTCCACGACGTCTTGGAAGCACGGTCGGACACATTTAGTACACCGAATAGCATACCATCCAGGCTGATAATTCACCTGATGCGATGGAAGCTCGCCGACGAAACGTTGCGCTCGTTATCGCGTAAGGTTTCTATTTACCGTCGAGTTAGCCAGGTATAATCTGCTGCAAGGTGCACGATCTCGTGCTGGCTGTCGCAATATACCGTTATCAATACCTGGAACCGGCATAACGATTAACATAATCACTGTCTCGATGGAAAGCTGCACTCTTTCTCTTTCATCCTT
The DNA here is from genome assembly GCF_051020975.1 of Osmia lignaria lignaria. Taxonomy (NCBI): domain Eukaryota; kingdom Metazoa; phylum Arthropoda; class Insecta; order Hymenoptera; family Megachilidae; genus Osmia; species Osmia lignaria. Next base: position 6,690,226 of record NC_135033.1, on the reverse strand, counting down.
TCCTTCGACTCTGCGAATGCAACGATTAACTTCTTGTATCTTGCCCTCGGATACCAACCGTATCGTAGCTCTATTATTAAGGGCTTTCCTCCGGCCAAATATTATCCCAGAAAACTTGCTGAAGCGGATCGTGCATTACCTCCGGCTGTTCCATGCGAGAACGATTCAATCCGGAATCCGATATCGTGAGGAAAGAAATTCGCCGGTCAAGAATTATTAAACTTCGAATGGCTATGACGGGTCTAACGTGACCGAAAGTGCTAAGTATAATCCTTGAAGAACGGAGCCTGGGTCAATTTAGACCCAAACTTAAGAAACATATACAAGAATACTAAATATTTAAAGGAATAGTATAAAATTTTGAAAATGAAAATAATATGGAATATAAAATTGAGGCTCTCTCCATGGTCCGCCGTTTGAGGATTCAAAGAGTTATCTACAGAAATGTCCCACATTCTCAGCTCTTTTTAAAAATAACTCCTAAACAATCGTTTCCTAGAACTCTTTAACTTACAATAATAATTTTATTCTCCATGAAACGCAGCAGTGTTCCGAAGAAAACGTTATCACGCGGAAACTTCCGTTTCGAAAGCTCTGAGAACGGTCGAGGAGAAACGTAACACGGTATATATACGCAAGAGATAAGAAAGGAAATCGTGTTGCTAGTCGGACAAAAGCGAGGCGATACGATTCTCGCGAGTCGCAGGACGATGATTGCTTATGACGGAGAAGGCAATTGAAGATGTGACAACGGCTGGACGCTTCTGAATCATGTCATACGTCAAATGAATGCTCGGAAACTGTCAACCGGTCCAATTACGTCTTCATACCAATGGCCGACCCAGCGACCCACCGTACGGTTCTCCCACGCGCAGCCTGCACAACCGGGCTCTGACAGATTCGATGGAAGCGATGAAAATTATCTGATCGGTTATTTAGCGACGTATCAACAAGCGTTTACGTCATCCTGTGCTGGACATCGAGGACCCCAAAGCCTGCTGATACAGTGTCGCACAGAAGTTCTTTTATGAACGCTTGATTGGAGGAGTCACGTCGTTGTCATCCACAGAAATGACTGTGTGAGATTTCTACTCCGATGCTCCGTTCAGAACGCGGAGGAATATTAAAATTAGAATTTTAATAAGAAAATGTAATAAAAGAACTTCTATTATAATTCATATGATTTATTAAATAAAATTATTCAATCTCTTTCAAAAATCCCTTAATTACTTAATTGACAAATTTCTATCTTAAGAACAACCGTCGTCACGTCGATCAAACACGAATTAACTTTATTAGAAACACTCTGCGAGAGCGATTCTTCGAATCTTAGAAGTACGTGATCGGAAAGGCTTAATAATTTGTGTGAAAATCTGATTTCCATTGGGAAATTCTTGGACAAGCGTGAAAGCGTTTCGGTCAGAGCGTAACGGTAGTGTCCCGTGGTTGTCACAGTAAACACCGACAGCTTTGACACTCTCGTCCCGTTAGAATATTATAAAATGACCACTTAGCAGGACGGTTCGCCGACACTGTGCTTGCGACACTCCGTACATCTTAATTCACGCGTCCGTTGGTGGCTCGACGAAATTCATGGAACTGATCGTTTCCTACGAGTCGCACAGGACTCCGTAGGTGGAAATTTATTCCAGCTCACGGATCTACCGATAATTGTCCGTTGCAGAGCACCGTGGCCAGCGATCGAAGTGTTCTCGTGCAGGCAGAACACATCCAGTGTGCGCTAGACAGAAGCACTCGGTACGAACTGGAGAGCTCGACCGTTTGGAATTCCAAATTCTCCGCCAACTATTTCCTCGATATCGCTCTCGCGTGTTCGACCCGTTTAGGCATCCAACTTTGTCGTGTTCGATTTGATTTCTAGCTACGAATCGACGCGGAGAACGTTTGTAATGATATATCAACGAGATGCTTGACTTCCTGACACGGGAGAAATTATAAAAACGTTTGTTCGGTTTGGAAAGATTTTAATGGGTGATTTGTGTTTTCTAATAATTTTCTAATGTCCTATTGGAAGATTTAGAAGATGTAATATTCAAATAAAAAAAGAAAGAAAATTTTCGTTTATTTAAATCTGATTCTTAAGTTGAAAATGGCACCTAATAGTAATGGCTAATTGATCGAACAACGAACAAATTCTCCGATAATTTCAACGGATAGCAATCGTTCACTGCATCGTATGGATTTCTTTGTTTCATACAGGCTCATTTTTATGGAACGCTACCGTGAAAGATGACTAAGAAAGATAGGAATCCCGAGGAGCGGATGAGGTGAACGGATGTTGACCCGTCCCGCGACACTCGCACGGGACGGTAATAAGAAAATCTCCGTGTCGTGTGCGGGGACAGCAGCTTCGTGGAAGCGGACGCGGGAGGAATGAGTAACGGGGGCTCGTTTGAAAATCGGAAGCGATAAATCTTCGAATCGAGCGTCTAGCCGTGTCACGTGGCGAGGCTTGACGCGAGCGAACAGACCGCGACAGACAGGTCTGCCGTCTAGGACGCGTCTCGTTCTTTCAACGACCGATAAATCGGCGGTTAAACGCTCGTAAAACTCGCACCCCAAAAGCCACTTGTCGCGTTCGTACGAGCTGGGGTTGTCGCCGACCACCGTCGCTCATCTTCGTACATCCTTCGACCTGGTTACGACGTATATAACGAATTAACGGCGCCACCCGTTGCGCGTCCGAGGGTGGCACCGTTTCCGGGGGACTCGATAAAAGAAGGCACGAGCCGCTGCTTTGCTTCGTTTACCAACTTAAGTATCTGGTAATGGTCGTTCGGGATAGTTTACGATATTAGATAATGCGGAAAGGGTCTCGTAAAATTCGGTACTACCCCTCTTACTTTCACGAATATCTTAACAGTCGCGTGCGACCATTTGTGCATTATACTCTACCAGCACAGCTGCTTTAATTTTTGCAATTTTACAAGTTTCATTTTATACCTAATGGAAGATTTGTAAAGATAATCGAACGGATAAGTGAGGTTTACTGGTGAAAATTACTAATAATATCAATTCTTTATTCTGATCGCACCGTTAACGGTGAGAGTTAGAATAAGAATTCCCGTTGCCTAAAATCCTTTGTCGCGAGGATACCTTCGATAGTATGCCCTTTTGTTTTTGTTTATGACACCCCCAAGTTGGAAGATTTTCCCTTAATCGTTTGTCTATTTTGAATTTTCTAATAGATTTTTTATACAATTATATCTGATAGCTTTCATTAATTTTCATTATTTTCACAGACCGTCAAAATGTTTCAATATTTTTATCAAGTGTCTTGTACTATGGTCACGAAGACTGAATCGATAAGCAGTGACACGCAACGCGTGTTGTTCACACCCGTGTGTTTCGTTAGACACTTAGGCGAATACAGCATCGCATCGATACGTTTGAACAGAGTAGGAGGACAAGCTGCAAACCTCTTTACGCATCCAGGCCGAGGACTTGGCTATGACAACGACACACGGTTCTATGGATCCTCGAGCGCGTGAGACTGAACAGCCGGTGAATCGAGACACTCTAGACACCTAAAGTACTCTACACCGGCTACGAACGCAATGAAACGATGTATCCGCTGACGAGGCACCGAGTTTTTTCATTTCTACACGACTAATCCCCGCGTAGTCTTGCCGGTAGAGCTCGTTCAGAAATTTCATCGATTTCGTACCCGAGTTCTTTCCACGTTCTTATCGAACGACTTGCGAAGAGGTTCGCGAGAGACACGGAGATAAGGGAAAACCAATCTGGCTTCACCGTACGGGGAATCGTTCTAAAGCAAACTTTAGGGGAACACGGGAGCCTAAGCAAATCTTTTGCTACATAAACCTACCGTGACGGTAGATATTCTCGCGATAAAGAAACGTTCGAGCCATCGATCTTTGGCTTTCGGTATGTTGCTAGAATTTGTCATGTAGATAGGATTGAAAAATTGTGTCGTTCGCGAGATGTGTACTCTATTTTCGGGGCTTGATGGGTATAGCAAAATGATGCAAAGATTGCGTGGACTTTCTGTTATATTCTATGTATAGAGAGATTGCTGCGTATGCTCTAGAAATTCTCGTCCATTAAAAGAGCAGACTGTCCCTACGCTTCGTGCATTTAATTCCGATCCATTCTTCGGAGAGCTGACCCAAATATGTCAACGCCTCTTTCATTTTTCTTTTCGTTTGATTTAAAAGATATATCGACTCGAGGAGTAATAATTTCACGATTCGAGTTTGAAATAATTTTTGCTAGAGAACAGAGAATCGTTTTGATACCAGTTTCTGCAGAGCTGAATTTATTCGAGAACCAGTTCGATAAGACGTGTATCGATCCTTGAATTATTATCTGGCAAACAGAACAGCCGCAAGGGAGGCGCGCGTGAATCGTGGTAACGTTCTATCGTACGTATCCAAATATTGGTCCATTACGGGATCATAATGCTCCCTCACCTCGTGTATCAAACTCTCGTTCCAGCCTGCGCAGAGTTTGCACACGGATGAATAAGGAAGAGTTCGCGTGTGTACACGCTACTCGAAGTGCAATTCTAATCTAGGCCACGTTTCCTTTTGTATCCTGTTATCGGCTCTTGCACCTCGTACAATGGTAGCCGAGAACACAGTGTAGTACAAATTGAATTTCTCTTTAACGCATCTGTTGAATGAAGTCTTCCTTCAACGTATTAACTGAGAAAATTTATACGTCGTTCTGTGTCGGATACACATATTCATTTTCGAATATCAGTCTCTTGGAAAATTCCTCTGACGAAAATTGTATAAATTTTTTAGCCGAAAGCTTTGGTCGCTTTACGACGCTTTACAGACGCGAGTACTACTACCCTTGCTGTTTACAATAATACACCGAGAGATATCCGCATCCGGTCCTTTCAAAGTATTATCCTCCGCGAAGAGCCTTTCCCTCTTTTTCCTGTATGTTTTGAATATCCGTCTCTTGAGCGAGCTTTTCCCTACTGCTATTTCCGAATATCGCGACCTCAGTGATTCCTCTGGTTTTTCTCCAGGAATACCACTCGACGAAGTATCACGGAATCAGAGTATCATCATTTCAGTCTGTTCGGTCGTATTTAAATACAATAATTTCCAAGAAAGAATTTTGAAAAAGTCTGAACAGAGTCTAACATAGATTCTTTTCTAATTTCTTATTAATTAAAAAAAGGCTAAATTATAACAAATTGTATCTGTCTAAATAGTTATCGCGATTAGATCCTCAGCCAGCGACTATTAATCGTGCATCATTCTATTCCGAATATTCAGCGAATTACACAATAAACAGTAAAGAATATGACTGGAAGTTATATTTCAATTTAAGCTGCGTCGTATTATTGATTTCCGCCCTTTGTGTCGCGTGATCAAGAAAATTGCCATGGTGCTAGCGAGGAAGCACATCAATGCCAGGAAACGAGCTTCATGGAAGAGGGGATGGTGATGCACCTACCCCTGAACGGAGAGTGCACCGTTCGACGTGGATAGAGTAACTGCATCGACCAAGAAGTTCAGCTTCGCTAGCTAACGATCGGCAAATCACTGCTCTAGCTGAATCGTGAATTTTCTACGCGGTGATTAGAAGTTGGTTCGTACCAGCATCGGTCTATCTAGCATCTATGAGAGATCTTGGACAATACAGAGGGTCAGACAGTGAATCGTGGCATTTATTGAGGTGTTATCGAATGAAACTGTAAAAACTTGGAAAGATTCCACGAGGGATAGAAATAATCCAAAAGAAGATTGCTTTGTGCTGAGTGTAATAAATCATACAAGGGTGATACTGCGAAATGTGTGTTATTGACCCTAGTAGTCTGAATAGGGAGGAGTTTCTTGCCTGAAAGTCATCGTAAGTTATATTGGAATAACTCAATCACAAGCACCTGATTAATGGAACTAATAACTGTGAAAACAAAACACTAATTAATATCATGAAAATGAATGGAATTAATACCTCTAATTTTGAAGCTTTTCTTTACCTACCCCTTAAAATCTTATTTATTCTCTCAAACCGTATTTTATTTAGAAATAATCGTATTCGAAGAGAATAATTGGCTTCTTAAATTTAACACACATAATACACCCCTGACTTGTGCGACACACTCCGGGCTCTCCGTTTCCTCAACCCCATCACAATAAATAGAGGTGGCAATTTAAAGCTGGGGCGATCACGCAATTAAGTGGTTCGATTTTCGCGAGAAACCAACGTCAGCAGCGTCGCCAGGCAAGCCGGCAAACGGCAACGAGGGTAAACTATGACGAAGAGAGGAAGAGTAGAGGGAAGGAGGTAGGAAAAAGAGAAAATACAGAATACGCCGTCCCGTGGGATCTGTTGGGTATTGTTGAGGGGGTTGTTTGCTTCGTCGCCCGTCGTTCGAGGGCGCCACCATTTTCCCTCTCTCGCACACCTACCCTTCCTTTCGTCCCTTCTACGCCACCTCTGTCCATTCCTCTTGTCAGGAAGGGAAGAGGGGCACCTTTTCATAGAGGGGGGTAAGCTCGGCTCTGTCACTCGGTGATGGATGATTCTACCCCAACGCGATCAATTCGCCTGCCACGCGTGTACACGCCTCGGGGGTGAAACTCACCCTCGCGCACCCTCGGCTCTGCCGCGCCGCGAATCGCGCTGCTTCCGACCGATCTAGCGGAAAGACGAATTTCTTCGATGGTTACGTGCCTCCGTACAGGGGAGCCGTGGAAAAAAAATTGTATCGTTAAGAGGAAAATTTCAGAAAAACGAACGAAAAGAGTCGGGAAAGTAGAATGATCGTCGGGATGGAATTTTCGGAGGAAAGTGATACCGCGTTTACAAACAGGGGGTGCAAAGAAATATAAAGAAATAACCAGAAACTCTTCCTTAGGGGTGACTTTTCTCCGAGCTCAGAATATAAGGTTTTATTTAATAATTTTGAACCGGAAATCGCTTTTTGTATCCATAGAAATTTGAATAACACCATAGCGTGATGAGACGCAGAATTTTTTGTTAAATATTCAAGTTATTGTAATACTCGGTATACAGAATTTCTAAAGAAGCGGAAATTTCGATTTACCATGGCTTTCTTGTTCAAACTACCTCGATATCAGCTGGCTACCGATGCTGAAAACGTTAATGATAACGATTCATCTTTTCAGCTTGCGGGCTGTAGCCGGATCTTCCTCCTACGTTGCTCCGCCTGCACCGCTCCGAGGCGCAATCTAATTTGCATAGTAAATTTTAATCAATCTAACCGCGAACCGTAATATAGAGACGCGTGTATACGTGTACACAGTGTTATGTAGATCACGGCGTGTACACGCTGTGCGTGGCGCATGCCAGGTATATACGTGTACACGATCCGTCTAGCTAGTCGGGAATTTGCGTTTCTCGCTCGCCATCGCCTCGTAATTACTTTCCTCTGCCGGCTGTACGTCAATTCAAATTGCTTTCGAATTACCTAACGCTACGCGGAAAGGGACGCGGCCAAAGCGATTGGTGCAGAGAGCAAAAGAAACGGGTGGAAAAAAAAGGGGGAAGAAAATGGAAGGAAAAGCAGAGTCTATGGGCAACGATGAAGAAGGAACAAAGAGAGAGAGAAAAAAGAATGTGGAAGGAGGACGAGTAAAAAAGAGGGAAAACGAGGAAGATACTCTTCTGTGTATCCACGACGTGCTCCTCGTAACAAGCTCGAGAATTACTCGGCCGACGTTACGCTGCCTGGTTACATAGCCACAGGCGTTTAGTTCATCGCCGATGGTGCCTGCCAGTCCGACCTGCCTAAAGAACTGAAACGACGGTTCTTTGGATTATCGTAGCGCGACAAAAGATAACGGGCGCTTATCGCGCGCCGGAAACAGGGAGAAAAATTCTCTGAAAACTCGCTACAGCCGCATTGTTGTACCGCGCGTACGCTCGCGCTTCTCTTCCGACCGGTTCACCGCGAGCAATCGCGTTTCTACAGGCAAACGATTCACTCTGTCAAAACGATAAATTGTATTCTACCATTCAGGCTAACATTCGACGATTTTTCCCTTAAATCACCGTTCCATACCACTGTCGACCTTTGTCGAATTGAATAGTATCGAATGGCAAAGGCTTGAAAGAAATATTTACTAGCTTTCAATTCAATTCCTTTTTGAATTAGATTTATATCATCTTCAAATATAACGCCTTATTGAACAGGTTGACTTTTGTTATTTTTAAAATCACCTGGCATAGAATGTTTAAATTAAATTAAATGATGGTTTAGGAAACAGTAAGATAAGAGTAATCTGAAATTCAAAGTGACGTTGCCTACTGCTAATGTACAACATTAGTTCTGGCACGCACCTGATTATCTATTAATCTACACCGTGTTAACGGCGATTAAAAATAGCGAGTAACAAAAAAGAAACGCTGGTCATTACCCTCGCGCACGATCTCGTGGATAACTAAAAGCATGAAAGCGGCAGGGGGAGGTTTCACGTTCGCGTGATATCGACGCTATGATCGATTATCCATTTACATGAAATTACGTCGGACAATACGACTATTCTAGAATTTCACGGAAGCAGAAACAAAACTTGGCTCGGTAAACGCGATCGCGTTAATTAGCCGTTGGTTAATCACCGTCGTAGCTCATTTCACCCCTATAGAACCTGGCTATTTATTCTACCAACGTTGCGATTCTAACTGCGACCATTATTTGTCCGATAAAATACAATCCAATCGTTCAATTTTGACAGACTTAGCCAGCTAGAACGATCCGTCGCAAAGCGGCAAAACGGGGAATTGAAAGTCGCGCACTTTGCTCCGAACTGTCAGCGTTCTTTAAAAAAAAAACATGACAACTCCGCGTTTGAATTTTCGTTTCTATCGAACGTTACTAGGCTTGAGACTATAATTTTATTACTCACCTTAGATGAAAAAGAAATACACGGATCAAAGGCTGGAAACACTGCGAGCACAACTGTTTTCTTTCCCCGTGAATCCGCTCGAAATCACAAATCGAACGGGTTCGTTTTCACCGGCACGCACGTGACGAAGAAAAACAAGCGTACCCGGAGGGGGTTGTTTTCGAACACTCGACGGGGCGATACTACTTCCGGCACTTTCGGTGCTAACCGTGTTCTCTTTTCTTTGTGTATACGTATACATATAGGTGTCGGTTAACCTTGAAAAGGCAACCCGGTTGCGACGATACGCGAGGCTGTTTTGGGTGGCGTGCTGGTGCAGCGAGAGCGCGACTTCTGTTACGCCTCCTGGTGACTAACGCGGGAAGCAGAGAAATCGATAGAATGACCCCGGCACATGCGTGTCTCGTGTCCCTTTGGGTTCGGAGACCGCGTAGCGGACCCGTAGGAGGAAGCAGAAAAGACGAAGAAGAAGCAGAGGAGAGAAGCACCACCATCGGCAAGGAAGATGAAGAAGAACGGTACTAGACGTCTCCCCCGAAGTAATGGGAATTTCTTTTCCCGTTTGCCGTCTCTGTCCTTCTTTTTCTTTCTTCTTTTTTTTATTTGTCTTTCTTCCTTTTTTTTTTTCAAGGCTGCCTCTGTTTCTCATCCTCGAACTACCCTTACCCACCATCACCACCCTCGCGCAACCCTATCCCACGACTCTTTGCTCGTCGTTGAAACACCCTTACGACTTGTTTCTCCTTTGGCCGCGGAACCGCCTTAACAACAAAGGCTAAGGAGGTCTAGGAGAGGCGAGTTTATCCTGCCGATGAAAATGGCTGCGGGTGCCTAGCTAATCGTCAAAGTGGTCCGAATCGATGCGCTCGTTTATCAGCCAAGAGAAATGAAAAACAGTTCCTTGAGAAATTTTCGATGTACCTACGATTCCGTGAATATTTTATCTTCCTCCTGAAATTTTGTCTTCAATTACGTTTTAATAGTATAACTTGTGGAATTTAGAATGACTATATGTCGCGCAGCACTCGGGACGAAAGGTTTAACGAGCTCGTTTCATTATTGCTCGAGTCGAGCCGCGTTAAGAAGTTGAAGATCCGAATCGACGAGAAGAAGATGAAACCGGGGTGAGAGTGGTTTGCACACCTTGCTCGCGTAAGTTTACCCTTCGAGCCTGGAGACGATCAAAGCAAGCACACGATTTCAGAACGTGTTCTCGGCTAATTAAGCGCACAAGCGAGGACGAGCTATGCCGCGGAAAGAATCTCAAGGGGTGTCCACCCCTTTCCCTGTCGAGCGAGAAAACCGGGCGAATTTAAACGTAAGACAAACACGGATAAACGTGGCTGGATAAAGTCCAAGAAATTTATCGTTTGGAAAGGCTAGCTGCCCGGCCGAGCTGCAGCCTGTAAATTCAACCCCCGATAAATCCGCCCGTACACAACGGTAAATTTTCATAACGAAGGAAAGCTAGCTCTCGCTGCCACCCTATAACATCGATCATCGCTGATTATTTATTGCCGATTGGATTTAAATCACCTTCCTGCATTGTTCGCGAGCAGGGGTAATATTTCGACGGACGAAGAGAAAATTTTAAGATAATTTTAATTAACGTCGTGCATTCTATTAAATCAAAAGTTTCACGTTCCCAACGAACGTATTTTTAGCCAGGTAAAATATTTCTATCTAAATTCCAACGATCATCCGTCACTCGACGAAGGTTGCGTAACGATAAGGTAAAAAAAAGGTGCCCGGACCTTCTGGCTGCGGAATAGTATTCAAGGGTAGGCCGAGTAACTGCGAAATGCGCAGAAAAGGTTGGATGTACGACATCGCGGAAGACGCGGCGTCAAAGAGGAAAGGACTAAAGGAGAAAGAGCAACGTGCTTGGATCCGAGCCAGGCTTGCATTTTCGAATGGATAGGAACGTTTCGAGTTCTTGCCAGAAAGAGATTTTGCATCGTGGCTTTAAGCTCTGCAAGCGTAATGGCGCGGAATTCGGTACGCTGGTAAAATTCTCGACCGGGAACACTCGTATAACGTTTCATGAGCGATCCTCGTTTTACCCCTTCGGTGAAGAACGAGACTAGCTTGTGTTATGTCACGAACCACCCTTCTCCTGGCTCCTTTCGAAGACGAACTCCTTTACGAATAAACACCAAGTTGCCTGCATTGCTGTACACTCGAATTTGATAAGCGGATAAACGGAACTTGTATATGATTTCCGGTTTGCTTAATAAGACGAAATTTAATAAGATTTGATAGCGTAGAATTTGAGAACAGATATGGAACTCTAAAAGATGCAAAGATTGTCAAATTTATAGAATTTTGTACCAATAATGTATTTATTTTAATTATGAGATTATCGTTATAGACTGAAATGTTCCACAACTGAATTTTATTATCGTTAAATTATTATATCTTGATAGCTAATATATTTTCTCTCAAGAAAACTGAAAGCCTCATCGTAATTCGATATTAACTAGTTATCGCAATCCTCATTGATCCGCAACAAAATAAAAGCACTCGTAACCATTCTTCTTCAACCCTTTACAAATACACCCCAATGGAATCAGAAATCGTTTCCACTTTAAAACAAGCAACGGAATAGAAGGATTCGTAAGCGATTCATCAATTATCCGCACAATAAAAATCCTCGCGATTCTTCAAGCCGATAAAAAAGTCAATTTACTCGATCAGAAAGATCGCAGTCGAACGATCGAACGGTGACAAATCGAATGAAACGAGTAACGCGACTGCTGGCAATAAATAGCATGGACGAATGGCTAGGTGTACGTGGAAGCTCGTGTTTTACGAGTGATTCCAGCAAATTTGAAGCAAGGAATCGTAGTTGCCGTAGGGCTGTATGTACACGAGGAAGAAAGGGCAGGCGGGAAGGAAAGATTTAGACTTGGGGGGGGGGTTTGGAGGTTTCATGGTGTCATGGCAACACCCGCCGCGATAGAGAACGCCTTTGGCCCCCTTTTGCACCGCCAATACGGAGAATGAGAACGTATCGTTGGTGTTCGAGGATCTTGTACGAGGTTAACGGCGGCTCCTTCAAAAGGAGAATCGTCCGTTCCGATCGATCTCTCCATCCCTGCGGTATACGCTACCAAGTATACTCGGTCATCTTATCGGAAGAACGGTAGCATCTGCCTGGCATATATTGGAAAAGAGATAAGGTGTATAGAAAGAAATTATGCCAGTTGTAAAACGCACGATTTGCTTCTGAAAGCTACCCTTCAGGATGATCGTGTACGAAGAAATCAAAGGTGCACCACATGTTGATTCATATTCGATGGAGTCCTCTTTTCAATAGATAATATATTTTACTAATTAACTGAAATGAAGAAAAAATATTTTTTTAAGTTCTATGTCGTATCAAGATTAAATGACACCCCTTTTGCAAACAATTTTTTTTTCTAACGGCAATTAATCTTCCTACCGTCTAACGTCGTCCCTAACGTTACTATATCGATTCGACCTTCCTGTTATTTCTATGACCGAACACTTCGACGCCGGCATCGCGTTTTTCCGTGGCGATAGCCGAGGTGATCGAAGGCTTCCCCTTCGACAGGATGCGTACAGGGTATTTTGTCTTCCGTCCGCACTCGAGCGAATTTCGAATTTCGGATATATGCAAGAGCCAGGCGTCGGGCTGCGCCTGGGGAATCTAAATTGCAAATCTGGACGCAATTAAAAGTGTATCGCCCGGGAGTTGCAGGCCAGCCAAGCCAGCCGGTGTACGGACCGTCAGGGGTCGAATCCGCAATTAAGGCGAAACATTATATAACGATCGCAACCGAGGGGTCGAGGCTCGGTACTGGCTATGGCAACTCTTGTCCGCGAAAATTAGCGGCCGATTAAAAATCGCGACACAGCCAATTATTCGTTGGCTAGATACATGCAAAAATAGTTCACGCGTCAGTGGTGTACGATAAAGGGTTACGTCAACTTGACCGGTTGAAACAATATTATATTTCTGAAAATTTATTTCCAGATGACAAAAGCACCTTTTTAAAATTTTTCAATAAAAATAAATGATAATTGTAATATTAAAATTCATGTGTCATTTAAATAGAGGTGTCATAGTAGAGTATAAAATACAAGGGTAATTTAAAAAATTTAACTAAACGTTCTATTAAATTAATGTTTATATAAATTTTATTAATATAAGAGATTCTATTAAACGATGTTATTAAATAAAAGGCACAAAGTTACTTTAGCGACGCATCCAATAGGCCAGCTCAAAGACTCTAACTTTATACTTGCAACTTTACCATGCTAACTTTAGTTGTGCATCGTTCAATAGTGTGCAAACTCAGCGCAGTCTGTCCCAGAGGAGATTTAGGTTACTATAAATATGAAGCTTATGATGTGACTTAACCAAGCGACGAATTTCATTAGTCCGGAAAATTTTCGGTAAGCCAACGTTGATCTAGGTTACGCGTCGCTCAACTTTTAATCGGCTACACTTTAGGGCGACACGGATCGATAATGCGGAATGCAAAACGCTTCACGCTCGATTAATCCCCCGGGGAAACGAGGAAATTTTGCAACCGAGGAACCATTCGTGTCACCTCGATTCGACCCCGATTATCTCTGAATTCACGACAGACAGCCGAATTGAAATCGATCGCGAGTCTGAATTTATTGAATGCGAGCGACGAATAGTCGAGATAAAATTCGATTCGCGTACGCGTAATGGAACCTTTCACCGGTAACATCGACTTCAATTCGATCGGCGAGCCTTGTTAGCCTAATCCATATCTAGAGAATTCCATTCGCTTCTCTCTTAATTGAACTTTCGTTCGTCGAATCCTTTATTCAACGTTCTACAGTATTGCTAGGTTCATTTGTTATTAACGTCGGTAAAATCGTTAAAACCTCTAAAGAGTGGTTCAGTAACTTGAATTACCACCTTAATTATTCAAAGATTAAATATCGAATACGACTAAACTAATGCTTTGAAATTATTACAAAAATCTTAAATTCTATTTCCACGATTCCGGATGTTCCATTAAATGTTCCCACGTTCCATCACTCAGTCATAGGTGATGGCTCCATTTGCTCCCATTACCAACTATTTCACCAGATATTTGGAATCGTATTTCATAAATCGTATTTCAAATATTAAATGTCGAAAATAATGCGTTGAAATTATTGAAAAATATTTTTCTTCTGATTATGGCTCAAAAGTTGATAATTATCATATTTTTGCCCCCCAACCACGAGACAGCTAGCCGATAGCAGTCGATGCTCTCCCTTGCAGTCGGCGCATAGCTGTATCGCGGTGATTTCCAAAATGTATGTGCAGCATGACGAGATGAAGAGAGATGAACAGTTTGACGAGAGGAAATCATTGCGATGGGAAAAATGCGTGCCCTTTTCAGGCCATCGCTTCATATATAGCGAGCAGCGTCGAATGTGCATGGTTGGTGAAAGAGCGGGCAGAAACATCGCGGTTCGTATATTCGGGCAGCCAGTTTTTCAACGACGCGTAAATTTCGAATAAAATTGTGCCACCAATCGAATCCGCCAGAAGAATGCGCAATGAATTTCATCAATTGCGATTTATCGTCGCGCGAGTTTTTAAACGTTCGGGGGATGAGAAACAAAAAATTAAAAAAAGAGCAAAAAAGAGAGAGAGAGAGAGGTGAATCGTGAACGGTGGATAAATTCTTCCCTCTTTGTCCATCGGAAACAAAAACGAAACGCGCGAATAAAGTCACAATCAATTACTAAAGTTTCCGGTGAATCGTTCAACCCCCTTGGCTTGCAAATTAAATTAAATGCAGGGAAAAAAAGGACTGCGTTTTTCACAGCGGCTCGATTCATTGGACGCTTTTCAATGCATTTCTACCTGTAGTTTTTTGACAAGCCATTCCTTTTTTTTTCGCGAGGTGATAAATGGAGCCTTAATACAGACAGTCCTACAATTTAGTTTTTACAGTTCTTCTTTTGAACGTTTTTCAAACAGAAAAAACAGAAACCAATATAAAACAAGAAAGAATGAAAAACTGGTGATCCAGCACAATTGAAAATTCAATAAAAATATAAATATTTTCATGAATTTGTTTATGGGTGTGCATAAAATATATCCACCAAGTGAATGCTGTTTTCTGTTTGTTGACAGTTCTATACCAGGAAAAATATCTTCCCTTTATTCTCAGAAGAAATGAGGAAATATCGACTGTAGTTTTGAAGAATTTTCAGGAGATTGGTTTTCGTCGATAACTTTTCTTCATACTTTCATTTCATGTCTTAAAAGTTCTTAAAAGGTATAGAGTACGCTATTACTTTAATGTTGTATTACAAAAATGTGAAAAAAGAATTTTCAATGATCTGTGCAGTAAAACCTCTTAGAAAGTATATTGAATTATTAATAACTTTTTCAAGCTATGCAAAAATCAATATTTTATGAATTGCTAAAAATATAAATTCCAATGTTTCTTGTTATTTATAACACTTCATGTTTATCGATAATTTCTAGTGGAAAGAATTAACTTTTGCTGCTGCTAATTTGTTTTCGCTTCAATAGTGTAAGAGAAGAATATTTTAAACCCTTGCTATATCTTCACATACCTTTATATATTGATCGTTACTATTATAGTTTCAACCCTCTGTAGTCTCCAGCTATTTTCAACGTGTACTCGCATTTATAATTGTACCAAATATAGATGTGCAGTATCGCGCATGGTACCGTTGTCTTTGCAATAACGTATAACGAATCTCTATATTTAATATAATATTGAACAATTGAAACAAAAATCAATAATTGGTTAAAAACTAGATAAACAACTGCAAAGGGTTAATTTTAAAAGAGGGTTTGTAAAAGGGGTTAAAATCTGACAGTCGATATTTCTTCGCAGTGAGAATCAGCCAATAGAGAGGCTGAGTTACCACCGTAAAATGTTCCTCACCCCTTCTGTTTCTACTTTTGTAAGAGGACTCATGCGTCACGTGTCTTGTTTACAGCTCGTTTCCGTAAAGTTCATGCGAGTGGAATAAAGTACGATGTATCAAACTCACGTATTTACGGTTGCAGGTGACGATTGCTGGACGATGTACCTGACAGCTTTATGTCCTGGCCAGAAAAATAATCCGCGTTGCAGCGTCGACCTCTTCGGCTACCGTTTATTATTCCAGCCGAGCATCGCTGACAGACTTGTGAATAAAGGTGATCCCGTGAATACGTTTTTAGACTGCGAATTGAACTGAAAGCGAACTGCAACGTCGGAGACTTCCTGGAAATTAAATTACCATTCAATCTGTTGCCGATTCTTCGTGGGCTTAATTAAAATGTTTATGATAAAGTAGTAGGAATAAATCGAAGAAATCTACTAAACGGTACGCCATTTCCTCGATATAAATACAGGGTGTTTCATTTCAAGAAGACATTGCTTCACAGGTTTAAAAATATTCAAATAATTATTTCCAAAATACAAAGATGATCTTTTGTAAATTTATGGTAAGAAATACAGTCATTTGTAACATTATAAGTGAAACAGTTGCATGTGTTAGAATTGTGTAGACAGTGTTTTTGACAGAAAAAAAGGGACAACGATTAACAAGAAACCTTATCCAAAGGGTCGTAACCGAAAACCGTGAAACATGTGTCCGATTCTCACCGCTCCATTTTTTCGAGCTTGATACCACCGTCTGGTTGAAGTGTATGATGGTTTCGACTATTCGTTTACAAACAGAATCTGTACTCCGAGCAATATTGTGTGGTATTAATTTCAATACGGGTGTGTAAATATCCTACGCCAGAAAACTGTGCAATATTTACTTATTATCAGTTTGCCTTAAAAGCACAATTCAGATCCGGCTGAAAACCCAATATTTCAAAAAATGGCATATATATAATATTTAAATTGTAGATGCGGGGATGAGGGGTTAGAGGGATTAGTTAGTCCCCTATTAAGAAATTAAAATCTCTTTTTTTTCAATAAATACTAAAATATTTACAAAAATTTTAAATAATATTTCTGAAGATTAACAAAAATGAAGAAAATATCCTAAAGCTAATAAGGAATGAAAGAAAATTGTTCGACCTTTGAATCGGGCAATTATGATTGCGTCGCTAATTCCTGTCGAAAAATCAGGAAAGATTATCGTCGAATGGTGGCTGTTTCTGTGACGTAGAAAGGAAAGAAGAAAGAAAAGAAGAAAGAGGTGCGGCATGAATGAAGGGGCCAGGAGGTGGAGAACCAGGGAAATAGTCACTAACTTTGTCGCGTCTTTTTGCAAGGCCAAAGGTACTCGCTGAATATATATTAACGAAGCAGCTCGCTTTGACGCACACGGGCCGCGCGGCGCGTAATTTTTAATTACTAAAAAGAACCATGCCTCTGCTCAACGGTCTTCTTCCTCGGTTCCCATTCACGGATACCCGCGCGACTGGCTGTGCCCTCGTATTTATCGCGTCCTGCGTGGTCTCGCCTTTAAATATATATATATGTATAAATACGATGCAAAGCGAATATGCAGCTCGACCTTTTTCCGCGATCTGCTGTCGAACATACAGCCGTGTACACGTTCGCTTCTGGCTGTCTGAGCGAGCGATAACCAAAACCAAGCTGAATGCAACCCCGCTAGACGATAATTGATGCAGCTAATTTGTCACGCCGACGATCATCGACGGTTGAATTTCGAAACGTGCAAATAATCCTGTTCACGAGTATTGTTTTTCCTTTCTCTCTCCCATTTTACAGCGTTCAACTCGTGAAATTCGCACCTCGAACGAGGGTAATCATCTCGAAGGGTTGTTTTATGCGCTTCGGGAAGCTCGGGGAGAAGAAATGGCACGGGAAATTGATTCTAAAGGGCTTTTATACCGATGATAGACATTTTGAAATAGATTTTGAATTATACTCGAGTCCTCGTAAATCGGGGATACTCGGTTCGGAGAAAGCTCGTCGAAATACGAACGGCAGTTTCGCTTGTTCGGTTTGATTCAACTCGACCCCTTTTATCGGCCGGCTATCTCAGCCGAGTAGGAAAAGGAAGAGTTTCCCCGGCGGTATCGCGACGATCGTCGCGGAAACTAGTGCCCGCCGTGTCTTGAAACCGGACATAAAAGCCGTCACATCGATCCGTTGCGCGTCTCTCAGCTACGATTGTCCCCTCTTTCGCCCTTCTTTTTTCGTGTACAACCCTCGACGCGAAATCGATTATGAAAATACAGGGAAGCTAGCAGGGACAGAGAGGAAAAAGTTAGCGTGTCGTGCAGCGAACCAGAAGCGACTATCTTGTTCTTCTTCGACGCTTTCTGGATCCCGGGGATGTTTTCTTTCAACTTGCCTGTTTCTTTTTCGCCGCTGGACAACGAAATGTTCTTCCTTTCTATTATCGAAACTTTGAGATCGTAGCTGGGTCACCATCGTCTTGTCCGTCAAAGGATCAAGAAAATGTTACACTTCAGGGATGAAAATATTGATTTAACAAGAGAAACACATCGCGCCTTTTTCAGTAATAAATTTGAAGAATTTCTTAACGATCGTGAAACTGTAGCTGAAGAAAATTAGTTTTTCACGAGGTAGGGGTGCAAAATGGAAGGAAAAATCGGAAAGTATAGGGGGAGCAAGATTCACCTATATTGCCCGATCCCCCGATAGAACTATTCATATGTTCCAAGTAACATAATACTGCGCAGCTTTATTTGCAGAGCGTGTCGGAAAAGCCCTCGGAGATTTCGTCTTTCATATCGGCTGGAGGCGCGCGTACGGAAACGCAATATAGTGGAGGAAAAGCGTGGGAAGAGGGGTAAGGGGTTAAAAGAAGAAAGAACGATCACAGGGAGAAAGGAGGCGAGACTCAAAGCGAAGGGAGGTTACGAACAAATAAGAGGAAAGTATAACGTTAAATTTCGTTTCATTCTTGGATACGAGCGAGAAACGTCGAGTGAAAGGAGAAACGAGGGAAAATTTGCATCGTCATGGAATATCTTGAAGAACCTTTACGTTAACCTATAGCAAGGAGTTTCCTTCTTTCGTTCTCTGTGTCGCCAGAAGGTTTGAAGGTGTACACACGTTGGCGATTCGACGTGCACAACCCTTTGCCCCGGTGCTCTTGCTTTAATTTCAAACAGCGTGTCGGTAATTCCCGCATCGCAGCCCTGAAAAAAAGTCTGAACCGTGAAACGTCTCCTTCCTTTTCGACCCCCGCCCCTAACGTGGCTCTCTCTCTTTCTTTTTCGACGCGTTTCCTCTCCTTTCGATCCTCTTCCGCGCTCTTTTTACCGACTCGACGCGGTGGCAGCGGCAGATCTTGAAAATTCACAGGTTCCGGTGTCGAAGAGAGAGTTCTCGCAAGGCAACGGTGGATTAAGGGATTAAAGGATGCGTGCTGGGCTTTGACGTTTTCTCGTTTCTCGCTTCTACCAGCGCGGTGTGGGGTTTTTGCGACAGGAGCATCGCTTTCCAAACACGCCCGTCCGTTCGTTCGTTCGTTCCTCCTTTGCCCAATCTCTTCCTCTTCGCCTCTCCAACGGCTTTTCCCTTGTCCGTTTTTCTCCGTGCTTTTCCCGTACCTTTGCCACCCTTTGACCCCGCTCTTCCTCGAATCGCCTTTGCTCGTTTCGCGTTAATGTTCCAACGAAACGAGATCCGAGAGCGCGCCGCGTTCAATCTCGATTTTTAGGCCCGCTCCGCGTGCTTTTAACCGATCGATGAGAGACGGACGATCGAGCCGAGAGGACAGAGAAAGATCGCTTTGAACGCTGTTCGAGATCGAGGAAAAAACTCAGCAACGCGGTTTTCCGCTTCGGCAATGCGTTTGTCAATCGCGCCGATAAACGCGAAAAAGGAATTGCAAATTCACGAACACGCGACCTTCTCTTTTCTCTCGTTCGAATGTTTGTACCGGCGACTCGGGGCCAATAAAGTCCGTCATTGTGCTAGGCGTCACTCGTTGAGAACGGATCGAACCTTTCCAATAAGATTAATCAATTCGAGTGGGCTCCGATTTGCAAGTTCCTCGATATCGAAGTGTCTTCTCTGTGACGATTCTTACGCAAAATCCTTCAGTTAACAATCGATCCTTCCTCTCTTCCTTTCTTCTCCCCACTCTTTGTTTCCCGATAATTACCCCCCTGTTAATTACAGCCGGTGCTGAACGATCCAATCAGCGCGACTCTCGTTCATCGAGATGTTGTAACGGGGAAAATATGGAAACTCCTTTATGAATACGATCGCTGTCACCCGGAGATTCGTGTCTTTTAATCAAAGAAACGCAGCGAGATCAAACGGTGAACCGGATACAAACGATCGAGCAATTAAACGTTTAATTAAACGCCTACTAGATTAGTAAACTAGATTAAGCGGAAAAATTCCTACAATAATTTTCAGTGTCGTTAATTTAAACCCTTTAGATTTATTAAAATAGAAATCGCGAACGTATGCTGTGTACGGTAGATGTTAATTTTCCGAAAACGTGTTTTCAATTAAAGTGGAAGCGACGTAGAACAAACCTTTGGTTATTTTATCCATCGACTGATCGGGTTCGTGCAAAGTCGCTGCATCGACGGCCACAGGCGAACACGAGAAAGTTAACCAAGGGATAATTAGCGTACCGATTCGGCCAGCCAGTCAGCCACGCGAATTCGTATTAACGGTCGATCGACTAAATACCTGGCATTGCCGAGCGTGTTCAGAGATCTGTGTGCTTGCACGTACACAGCCCGTATTACTATCTGCGGTTGGGAATGGTGGAAATGTGGGATCCAATCGGGACATTGCCTTGGGGCAGTTTCGGATCCCCCTCGATCGAGGAGGCGTCAGTCCTGAACCGTTCCATTGGTTCTCGTCGCACGTGCATCTACAATATACATGCTTCGATACCAACTTTCGCACCCAGAACCCATCTACGAAGGTGAACCGAGCTCGTTTTACGGCTCTTTTGAATAAGACAGTAGCTGACAACTGTTATTCGACTCATTTATATTCATTTCTGTATTTGTTCGATTGCAACAATGATCCTCCGTTGCTGGAAGTAGCATCAGAGGGTGTATAGTGATCGGTTATTAACCTTTTGTTGAAGAAGCGAAGCTGGGGGCTTCGGGATGTTTGAAATAGAATTATCGGCTTATTCTTGTGTAACTATGGTGTAACGCAGAGTAAATGTATCAGAACTAGTTAATTGTGTCTCGTAATCCCAAGAACTGCCACCCTCTACGTTAAATCATTTACAGTGCTATATGGTATTCTGAAGATGTAAAACTTATTAACCCTTTGACACACATATGCGTCAAATATTACTAATTACACACCGTATGTTATCAGATTATAACGATGTGATAAAACCATAAAAAAAAAATTGAAATGAAATGAAATAAAAAGTGTTATTGACTTAATTTTTATTTCGTACACACAGAATGTTTAAGCCTGGAGTGGTCAGCAGTCAAAGGGTTAAAATGCAAAACATATGAAATTTAGTTTATAAAAGTGTTCAAATAGATCTATTATATTTCTCGATGAAACGCGTGTCTGTAACTACAGCCCGAACTTATTTTCAAGGGTGTCCGAGCGTAACGAACCCCATCGATCGCAAAGACGATCGAAAAAGCTCGCCAGCTCATTCCGTTCGGCCAACGGAGCGTAAATTCACGCGGCCAACTTTGACGCAATGAATATGAATGAGAATAGCGACGCGTTGCCTAGGTGGTCTTGAAATTGCACCGGTGAAATTCGAGCGGCTTGCACCGCGTCTACGCACCCCTAGCGAGCTGGATAGGGTGCTTGCTGTCGAACACCGAGTACCTCTGCGGATATGCCAAATCGAATGTGACGTTATAATGGATGCGGCATTAGTGGTTTTACCGCTTCCACCGAGATCAGAATTGCCGGGGAAAATTGTGCTCGGAAATCGCCCTGGGCAACCTTTGCGCGCTCGAAAATGGAACGAGAGAGTTTCAGCTTGCGGAGAGACGAGTGCTTTATCGTCGTTTGTACCAACGATTCCCTCGAGTTTTCGAATTTTTGTTAACGCTTTAACTGCTTCATTAGGATAAGTGAGCGTAATTTAACAGTTGACCGAAAGTTGGAAAATGTCTCCCTTTTTAAATCAAGCGAAAGTTCAAATTTTTTAAAATTATGCTTTGAAAAATTCAAATTAGTGATTCTAAATAGCAAAAATACTCAAAGGCAAATATGGCTGTTTTTATTTAATCGTCAAAATAATCTTCAGGAAGGAATAATTTTATTTAACCGGTTAAATGGATAACTGTCCGATCAATAAAGCGCTTGTACCGAAAAACGAAGAGGACAAGAAAACGTGGATTCCCTAAACGACTAAACGACGAGTTAACTCGTCTCGTCCAGTTAACGAATTAAAAACCAAAGTGACCACGCGAAACGATAATCGATTTCTTTAAACGAACGAAACTCGACGGACGACAGAACGGACGGAGAAAACGAGTCACGCGTTGCGGATGGATAAAATCGATAACGAACGATGAGGTTGCTCTCAATGAGGGACGATCATGAGAAAAATACGAAAGCCCCGGTACGGGATATCGAAGTATTAAGAAGAGAATAAACGTTCCCATTACCCCCGTCGGGGATCTTAATTGTGCCGGTATTCAACGGAATCGTCGTGAGAGGCAGCATGCTCGAAATCGACAAGAAATAACGATCTTGTAGACACAATGCGTCCGCGAGAACCCCTGAAAAATTCTTCGCCCTCCCCTCGAGTAATTGGTCGCCGCGGGTGGTGGTGAACTTGCTCTTCGTTACCGTTCGTCGAATGGTCGTTACTCGTTTCGACGATTCGAGGAGCGATTCGGCAGGGACGGCCGTTCGCCGATCGTCAACGGACCGATTTTCCCTCTGCCCTTATAACGTTAGCCGGCAATCGAATCGAAGCCGAGTCGCTTGCGAGTTGAAATCGTCAACGACGATGAGGGGAACTCGGCCGCACGTGTGAGCAGTCACAAATTAAAAGAAAGCAATAAGAGTCACTTTAGTTAGAGACAGGGCGCGAACGAGTCTACGATTCGGCAGCGTACGAGTTCATAGACGAGGAAGGGAGGAGAGACAGCTTGACAAAAATCCAATTGCTGCCGCTCCGACCGGCAAATGACTCATTTGTCACTCGATTTGTCCCGACGCTCTAATGCTCCCTTTGCTGATCAAATCTATTAGACAAGGTGTACGTAGACGAAGCATCGAATTCTGTTAGACCTCCTAACATGGAACAACCTAATAGTCTTCGAATTCCCCTAAAATTGAAAGCGATTCGGAAATTTTCGCGATAGATTTCCCATTACATCGATGTTTCCTAACGAAAACGTTGAAATTGTCCGTGTTAGGCGGTTATTTCATCGATATCCCGTTTTCCTCGAGTACGTGTCAGTCGGGTGATCGACAAACCAGGCGTCGATGAGGAGAAAAAAAAACAGGGAGCCAGTGGCTCGTCTAGCGCGGCGCGAGTTTCCATTGTCGTGAAACGTTCGTTCCCGTGTCTCGCTCGCTTCTCCATTGACAGTTCGAACAGAGGCGAAGTGTCGACGATGGTCGGGGTGCCGATTCGAATCTCCTACTCGAACGCGGACTCCATTCACGGCAACATAATGGGCTACGACGGAGAATGGAGGGACCGCGCACACGCTGTCCTCTCGCGCCGTACTACACCCGATGCTGGATGGAGCAGCAGGCTTTAGCACGATCACACCATGGGATAGGTCCCACAGACGAGCCCGTAGATACTGACGGCTATGTTCGCGCAAAAACGGAAACCTGCGTTGACACACGCTCGAATTCCCTCCGTTGAATTTCCCGCTTACGTCTCTGTTAAATCCTTTATCAATTGCACAGGCTCGAATGCTGGAAAACAGGCGTCGCGATTGTACCCCTAATAGAGTTGGCTGTTATTCAATGATTTATGTTCGCAAAAAATCATGGCAAAAATCCCACGATGTTATTTTAACATTAAAAATATTCATCTCCATCAATTTCCCATCAATTCTAACTTGTTCAACTTCCCTCAGATTCGCAGCCGTAACTCTCGCTGCGTCTAGCATCGAAACGTTATGGCCCCGTGAAATTAATTCCATTTTTTCCCGTAACCGTTCGAACTGCCAGATACAAGGGAATTCATAACCGGTCGGTTCATAACGAATTTCCGCGTGATCGGTTTATTCCGTTGGATGCGGGCGTCGATATAAATCGTCCGCACTCTGGACGGTCGTGCATAAATATTCCGTTGCCCGCGTTAAACGTTCGCGTATCGTTCGTTGATTTACATCGTCGATAAATCGTACGAGCGGTCGCGATGAATTCAACTGGGCCGAACGCGGATGCTCGCGATGTAACGCGATCATTTGTACATTTTCAGAGGGTTGAATTAAGCCGGGCGAACGTATCACGGGGCGGCCCGTGAAAACGACACAAAGTGGACGTTCCTGAAAAGATAATGGAGCGGACGGATACGTGAATGCGAGCGGACTCGCAGGAAAGCGTGTCGGGCATTGTTCCGCGTATTACGCATTCTCTGTGTGTCGCGTCTTTAGAAAAACCCTTCGGCACAGCTCGCAAGGCGTACAGAGAGATGTGTACTTACATACGTACACACGCGAGCGAGGCAAGAGGCTTCCGCGATACGCTTTTTCCCTGTTTCCCTTCCGTCACGCGAGTTTTGTGTTTACACCACGCGAAAACTGCCAGGGGGATGATGCTTTTTCGCCGCGACGCGGCACAAGCAGGTGAATAGGATGCGCCAGTTCCCCCGCTTCGACTGGCGTGCAACCGCTTGAAAAATAAAAAATAAAAGAATAACCTCGAGCAGCCTTCCGGACTCGATTCAATCCCGTTGAAATAGAGGCTGACTACGATTCTCCGGCAGCGGCGCGTTTATCGCGAAACCGATACCGCAACTCGTGCTTTGAGGTAAATGAATTAGACATCGACGCGAAAGTGCTTCCCTTTTCAGAAGGAACGACTTTCTTTCACGTCGATCCCGTTGCAAGCTCTGCCACGTCCGTTGAGATTCTTTGAATTGCCAGTACAATCTGTTTTCAACGCAAAGGTAGAACGCGTGCTTGTAATTCCACCCCCGGGTATGAATGACGAGAAGAACGGCGAGGAGACTGCTACCGTTTTTTATTCTAATTTCTCGAGATATTTTGTTGAAATTAATTTAGAATGAAGCGTGTACGATTGTCGGATGTAAATCTGAAAGCGCGCGCATACGTCAGCGCGGCTAACAAGAGGGGATTATGAATGTATGGTGTTATTTGTACGCAAAGGGGTGAGCCTCCTTAAGGGCGAACAGTTGTGAAAAAGTGTTTAGAGCGAGTGGCTAGAAAGAGAATTTTGAGAGAGCATTAGTAGCTATCTTGCCCTTTGAAAGAGCGAATTTTAACCGACAGGAACACTGTTACACTTGCCTTCGTTTTTAGTTGTTTGTTTGAGCATACGATTCACGTAACTTCAACTTCATGTCCATAAGAATAATTAGGCTATGAGATTTTATAGATAACCACGATATAATTGATAATTATTACAAAAAAAATGGATATTTTCAGTAATATTCGGGTTCTTATTTTTAAAGAAATGTTATTTAGACTTTCTTTAAGGTTACTCGCGCATCCTTCGACCGCTTCCTGGACATCATTCTCGTCTTGTCGCGCTTTCAACTGCTCCTAATTAAAGAGGATTTCCACATTCTAAGAATCTCTGTTAATAATCCTACATTGTGAGCTGGCGCCACGGTCGGGCGAGAAGAGTGATCTTCTGCAGCCGTATAAAACGATCTGGGATTCGTTGGGCCGATTATTAAGGCGGTCTCTAGTCAACGACAATGGCGTTGTTAATAATTACTGTTTACAATTGATACTGAGTCGCCGACCGTGCATTTTCCACGAGCTTTTCAGCCAAAGCCACCACGGAACGGCACAAAAGGGAGGGAATGAAAGTAGTTTACAGAAATGCTTCCTTCGTCAGGGTCAATTTACGCGAAAAACCTGCGAAGGGTGAGGTTGCATCTTCTTTTCCAGGCTTTCTTTTATTCTCGGTTTGCGAAATGAAATTCGCTCGTAGAAAGCATCCCGTTCTCACGAGCAAGAACATCTGATCCGGTCAGCCGCGTTAATCAAGTGCTTATTTTTAAATCCTGCCATAATTAATTCTCATTTTCTCTCGGTAAAATACGTTAAAAGATAGGCTTTTATATTTGAACATTGAAAGTGAATTCTTTTATACGTTCGATTCTATTCAGCATGTCCGGTTTAACTATATACACATTGTGCTGTTCGCACTGTTTCCGACAAATATTAAAGATCCCTCCGGAAAGTCGGCAACACACGGTACTCATTGCACGTGCTATAATCATTGCATTTATTAATAATTAATTACATACACTGCAATTTTTATAGAATTTAAGTTACTCAAAATAGAATATAGAATTTTAGTTTAGAATTATATAGAATTTTAGTTATTTAAAAAGAGACAAATTATTATTAAAAAAAAAAAAAAAAAAAAAAATGGGAACCAAGGATTTGAACCGAGGACCTTCAGATTGCGAGTCATGTGTTTAACCACGGAGCGGATCCATGACTCGCAATCTAAATATCATGGGTTCAAATCCTGAGTTCCCAACAATTTTTTTTTTTTTTATGATAATTTTTATGTAATAGTTATTCAAAAGGAGACAAATTATCATTAAAAAAAAAAAAAAAAAAATGTTGGGAACCAAGGATTTGAACCGTGGATCTCTAGATTGCGAGTTGTATGTGTGAGTTTGTTATACTTCAGAATGTAAGGAGTAACTAACTGTAATTGTTAATATCTTTTAAACAATTAGCCGTCTGCCCCCAAAAGGGGATATAGGCGTGTTCGCCTCGACGAGCTCTACAAGCTGGCAAAGTTTCATTAATAAATGAGTGTAACACTTGGGTAGTTCCCTTTGTTAGTGAAATGGGAACTTTTAAATTTTTCCCTCTGTCAACTTGAACCTGGTATTATGGTTTCCTACAGACACTAAGGATCCGTCCGGAAAGTCGGCGACGCTCGGTACTTAGGCTGTGGACTTTGGGACTTTGACTTAATTTCCATGGTAGAGCATCAACGCGAAAGATAATTCATCTTCCTGTCAACCGCAATAACGCCAACGAACGGGCCGAATTTCGATATTCCTTCATGAATGGAAACGGAAAACGTCCCCAGCTGTCTGTTCCTTGGCGGGTTCTCAGAAATCCCTCGAGTGACGTTCGAAACAGACCGATATTACGCGACTCCCCTGCCCAGGATGGCGGGAGTCGTCTGTATTTGACGTCGTCCCGTCGCGCGAACTTTTCGATGTCGGAAATACGATTTCACGCGGCGGAATCGCATCGGCTCGAATTATATCGTGAAACGTTGAACGGTCCGTGACATCGGCGTCTCTATCGATCATCCCCTCGTCGACGATCAATTTCGTTCCCTCCTCACCCCTGTCCGCGGCTATGCGACAATTTGTAAGATTGCCGCACAACCGACGGACAACATTTTCGATTCGAACGTCGATTCGGGAAAACTGGTGCAGGGTAATTTCGGGCTGCGCAACGAATGAAAAGGGATGTAGGCGGTGCGATATTTGCAGTGGTCGGCTGCGAAATTTCAATTACGCGTGTAGCCGGCTCTGATTCGATTATCGGGACCGGCTTGATTACCGATTCAATTGTTGCAACGAGTGCACCGAGGAATTTGTTCCTGTTTGCGCTAAAGCGCAGCCGACGCATCTATTATGCAGCGCGAACCTCGGATCCGCTTGTTCGCACTCTCTGACACCTTTTCCCGTACACTACCCTCCAAAAATATACCAACCCCCTAAAAATTGATTATTTCAGTGGTAGAAATCTAACAAAAGTAACTAAAATTTCTACATTTATGAAACAATTGAAAATAATTATTTTACAGCAGAAACTGTTATACTTGGAAATTTATTATAATTTCTTCTCTCTTACTCGCTTTCATGGTATTATGTACATTAATAGAAAAAGATGAGGTGTAATAAATTTTTTCCTGAAAGGGCGAAACATTGAAATATTTGGGGGTTGGTATGCTTCTGAAACCTACTGTATTATGGCGTCGCGTCGCATCGTTCTATCACGCGGACATCCCGTGTAATTTTCTCGTCCCCGGTTCTTCCGTCTCTTTTTCGCCTCGTTCACTATCGTCCGGTGGCAGCTTTGCGACTCCATCTTTCCCTCTCTTCCGTGTTTTATTATTCTCTCTCTTCTCGCTTCCCGATCCGTGGTATTTCCGAGGCCGTTAAACGACATAATGCGGCAATTTCGTTAGGCGCTACCAGCAAATTCGCGGAGGTGCGAATGACGGTGGTTGAGCTCTTACACTGAAGGGCCCGTTAAGTGATCTTTCCCCGATTATTACTGCCGGGGATTCCATTTCAGCACGGAGAAAAAAACTGCCTCGGATATTACCGAGGCTGGATACTCGCGTCCCATCCCCACGAGAGACACTTCACGCCTAATGTGTGCCATATTATATAAAATTATGTACGATCCACCTGGCGACAGCGAATTTTCATCGCTTTCCTTGTTGAAACACTTGCCAGGAAAAACGAAACGAATGGAGATTTTTCTCCCTCTTGCTATTGAAATTATGTTGATTAACGGGTTGACTGCAGGGGGACCACAATTTTAATATATTCAGTATTATTTTGAGTGGCATTAATATTATGCTAATAATGAATTTAAATTAGCTAACACTTTGAAAGAGGTGAAAATGACATATTGAAGCTCTAATTATTTAGATTAGGAATTTTACATTATTTGTACAATAGCAGTATTAAAATATTTTTCTACTCCCATAGCATTCAATGTGCTAATGCATTCATTGCCACAATAGAAGTGGATATAAATAGTCAGACATCAAAGCTATAATTACTAAGAATACAAATACATAATTTTCAAATGCAAGCTTTCAATTGTTTATCTTATATTATTAACATAATAATACTGTTGTTCAACGTTTGTTTTCCTATTTCTTTTGTTAATTATTTGATTACCCAAATAAAATTTGAATCTTCGATCCTCAATGAAGAGGGACCCTAAACGGGAATTTCTTAAATCATTAGTTAATTCGATTCTACCATGCATCGATATTATTACATTTATCGATGAATCGATATCATTGAACCAACAATCGAT
This sequence comes from Osmia lignaria lignaria, assembly GCF_051020975.1. Classification (NCBI taxonomy): domain Eukaryota; kingdom Metazoa; phylum Arthropoda; class Insecta; order Hymenoptera; family Megachilidae; genus Osmia; species Osmia lignaria. The sequence goes on along the minus strand of NC_135033.1, from coordinate 6,661,201 downwards.
ACCACACTAACAAGAATGAAACGTCTGCCTTACCGTCGATCGATCACTGTAGTAGACTAGAAATTTAATCGTAGATCCCTACATTTTAACGAGACAGGCGCAACGTCTACCTGTAATTTATCATTTTCGTCGCGTAACGCGGTAATGCTCCAAAGTATGGAACGGCAAAGTAAATGAGAAACATGGAAAGATAAAGCATATCCTGTTAGAATGGCAGCAGTACAAATTACACCGAGAAACAGGCGAGATTCTGAAATGCTTGTTTCACGACTGAAAAAGGAGCGTCTTTGATAAACGTATTTATTCTCTCAGTCAGGTTTAATTAAAAATTGAATTCTCTTGAACGATTTTCAAGAATTACGATATCTAAGTAATTATTGCCATTATTGAGAGAAATGAAACGATGATTCTGCAGAAAACACTTGAACCTCCTTGAGATCACGATTCTAGAATTTGCGAGTCACGATCCAGGCTGGGTTCAAGAAATCACGGCTGAGCCACGAGAGGACAAGACTGTCCAGATCGTGGCAAATAAAAGGACGATCTCGTTTTGTTTGCGGAAAAGCAGGAAGCACCGCATTGCGGCAGTATCGCTCAACCGAGCAAAACCACGGAAGTCCGTCTGGAAAACAAGGGACGAGAGGAGTAGAAGATGGACGAGCAAGTGGTCTTGCCTTTGCTACGATTTAAGAAGAACAAAGGGAGGAATGCGGATAAGATATGCGACGCTAGAAGATCGCTGGCGGTCTGAAACACGCAAAAATGTCGGATCCTGTCGATGAAGGGGGGCCGAGTTAATACGTTAACCGACGTGGCCATCGATGGCCAGTGTTTCAAATTTTCTATCCTCGAATAATGAATAAAAGAAGAGAATAGATCATCTTCGAATAGCTTCGGTAATATGCTAATAACAGAAGGTGACAAACTTTGAATTTAAAAAATTAATCCATCGAATTGTTAATAATTAATGTTCCAGCGTGTCAGAAGCATTTTTCCACATCATCATTCGAAATTGATGACCCTCGGTATTTTGGATGGGTTAAATTGTATAAAATATAACGTTTCTCGTCATTTCAATGAATTTTTCATCGACAGCGCCGTTCAGACGAGCCCGATTGTTGATTCATCATAAGTTCGTGAAATATTCGTTATCAGCGAATTTGCTTGAGAACAATGAGAAATATTATGAACTAGTTCTAGGAAAGTGTAACGTTTCCGAGTTAAGCCTATCGACGTATAAATGGGCCTTTAGACGAGCATTCGTTGCTAGCTGGAATGAGGCAACGCGTGTATCCTTTTTGATCGTGTGATCGGTGCTCCAGAGAGGATCTGGCAACAACGGCTGGAGAAGGAGTGATCTTGCAGGAGCATTGGCCACGCGAGAACGAGAAGAAAGGAAGGGAAGCGGCCACGGTCGAAAGAGGTGCGAGCACACCTGAGGGAACGATAGAACGAGACGGTAAGAAGGAGCTACGAAGACGGCGGGTACAGAGCAGGCCTGGTCCAGCTCTCGTAAAACTCGTCTCGTGCCTGAGAAATAGCTGGTGTTGAACTTGCCAACTTCCGGCCGAAAGGCAGTCGCTCTTCATCCGCGTTCGCTGATTTTTTTCATATCGATCCTCTCTACACGCGGTGATCCTCGCGGGAGTACGTTCGCGTTCTGGAGCAACCAATACCACCGGATTACTTTTCAGAGGACAATGTTTCGCCCCGTGAGAGTGTAATATGCCGTGGATCGGTTAGAAGATGCAGTGTTTCGCGTGTAAAGCCAACGCTCCTCCACGTGTGCCATCGCGGCTCCTTTAGACGCTCTTCGACGTTTCTTGGAATAATCGCGTCACGTCTTCGAAGGTAAGAGCTTCTGAAACGCGGAATCACGATCGTCAGGTGAGTTTCCTTTGCCTCGACAACCTAAAGTTCGTGGAATCTCGAAGCGATCGACAGCGACAGTGTTTGGTAACGAGCATTCCAGAGTGTAGACGGTTGTTTATTTATTTGAAGAATGATATTGAACGTATAAGCGAATTCAAATCAGAGCTGATGAGCTATCGTAGTTGTAGCTGATACGCGGATTCGCGATAATCATTCGTCAAAGTACCTTCGAAAGTATACAAATATTTAATATAATTGTGTGAAATCGTTACTGTGATAATAATACTTGTGATTAATTCTTTGAATAAGACAAAATCGTACGCAATCCTATTTATTTCGTTCTCAGTGAATCTAGTTTAGTATTTAGTTAAATTACTCGTAATTAGGTAAGTGAGATGACAGATCATTATAGAAATTCATACATCATTCAGGTAAGGGTGACTTGGCACCCAAGTGTCCAATGATAAGATCAAATTCATTAAACACTCGCGAATGCAATACAAAAGTTACATTTCACGATACTTGAATATTATTTTGTGTATAAGTACTCAGATTATACAAACTGGTTTCGAAGCCCAGGATGAGTACCTATAGGGTTCGAGAAAGTACTTATAAGTACTTTATCGTTCGAAGGAATCTTGAACCGTGAAAGTTTCATGTGTCCATTTCTACCGCTGTAATCAATGTGTTAAGAAGTTTCAATCCATCTTATCTAGGTTTGAATCTACTTGAAAGCATTGCTTCAAAGTATTCATGAACTGTGCGAAGCTATCGATTCGAACCTACTTGCAATGTACTTAGATCCCATCTCTATCCGTAATACGTGTTTTTCATGCCCGAATCAATAACTAATGACGGGGCTAGCAATCACTTTGAATATACAGGGTGTTGGAAAAAAATGTATTAAAAGGAAGAAAACTGGAAAATTGAATTTTCAATTTGTAGCATTTTTTAAATTATTACGCTTCTTGCCTTTTTTGATTTTGAATAATTTATTACGAAAATAATTCTAAATTGTACAAGAAATTTGCAGCAGAATGTATGAAATATCCATAGCTATCGGTAACTTGTCGAAATGGGAAGCAAAGGCAGCCACGACATCCCGGTCGTTAATTCATTTTTTAACGCGCAACCTGCTCAGTCGGGAATAAACAGAAGCTTCGTCGGATGGCTTTTTAATGGAAACTCGTTGTCGAAGCGGGGAAATCAAAGAGGGCAAATGACCGGCGATCGCGTGCCCTCCCGATCGACGCGTTCGAAAACAACAAAACGCGAACTAATTAAAAGGGAATCAACCAACCGCCCTGACACAAAATCTCCGCGTCGATCGACCGACCGGCGAAGAGCGAGCGAGAAAGGGACGGTGCGAGGGAGAGCCAAGCGACGACGCGACGCGGTGCAAATCAAATATTAATCGCGCAATTAGCGCCGATTGTGCGTTAATCGGTTTTGCTTTTTTTCCACGCCTGGTTTGTCGCTGCTGTTACAGGCTCGCGATTCGCGGATGCCACCGGAAAGCGTTCGAGACGATGACACACGCGAACCGCCATTCGCGCATCCCGTCATCAGTCACGGGTTTATTCCTGTTTGCGGCCCCATTAATTTCGGATTATCGCGAATTGCTTGTATCACCGGCTGCGCATACTCTCGCGATCGGTACCACCATTGCTGAACGGAAGGATGTCTTTAAAGAGGAGGATTCGATAACTGCTGCTGACTTAATCGATTCTTTGACACGATTGAAAATGAAGAAAATTTGATTAATGATTGAGAATTCTATTAAAATTAAACGTCTTCGCTTAGGGATTATCAAGTATTCATAGAAATATTAAACTGTCAACAGCTACCGAATTAGCCTCGATATTCAAACCAGATGCTCTCTCACAAACTAGAAGAACCCCCTGGATAACATACATGTGACTTCGTTAAATAATTTCTTTTTTCTTTGTTTCCCACGCAGTTGGTGATTTCGAATTCATAGATCATGGGAACTAGAGCAGTCGCCGTGGGGGCGGCACCAGGAGCAGCAGGGGTATCCGGCGAAGCAGGCTTAGCCGGTGTACCGAGACTTTTGGAGGACCTGGCCCGACTTTCCGAGGACAAAGATACAGCTGACATAGTATTCCTTCTAGGACGGGACGAAACGCCGGTGTACGCTCACAGAATTATCTTAAAAGCAAGGTCAGTACCCGATGCATTACGATGCTCACAGTCTAATGCTGAATGACAATTAGGTCCGGTCAATGGTCAGATTTTTACGAGTGCCTATGGTTACCTTTAAGTAACGAAATGGTTGAAACAATTTCATGACTAGAAATCGAAAAACATAGAAGTTTGATATCGTTAATATTTTTATCATCTTTGATGGAGGTGCAGAAATGTGGACCCTACAACTGCTAAGGGGGTAAATTTACGACTACTAACCTGGCATTACCATAATTTACCAGCCTGCATCGATGTCCTCGCCGAATGGATATTCCACGCGAGGGGCACACAATGAGACAATTTATACTATTTCCTTTTCCTCGTCGATATCATTCAACGCCTCTGGGGACGGGAACAGGTTCGACGCGTTCCCACGAATAGACAGCAAGCGAAGTCAGAAATTTTATTACCGCGAGCAGCGCGCCGCGGGACCGGATTAATTAATTGTTAATCGTAATTTTTATTAAAACCGCCACGTCGATGCGTCTCATCGATCGATTCGCAGCCAAGCAGGATTCCCTCGGGGACAGGGGAAAAGGTATCGAAAGGATGCGTGAAATCACGCGGGAGACGAACGAGTCGAGAAACTCGCGCGTTTTCCGCGGTTACTCGTGAAAAACGGGACGTCGTGTTATCGAGACAACGGGCCTCGACGTCTTCCAGAAAAATTGCGGAATTTATCGTTGAAACGTGACGCATTATGCTGTCTCATTCTCCAGACACGAGAACAAATCTGCTGGAAAATACACTACCAACCAAAGATTTAAAATCTTCGCGTAAAATTTACCGGAAAATTTATTATTTTTGTGTGAAAAATTAAATATCTAATGGAGATTACTTTACAAATTTTTTCGCGATAGTGTTTTCTTGCTTACGAGCACCGTAACTTGTCGTTTATCCGACAGGCCCGAGGGAACTCGCTTCGCTGTAACCGCGTTAAGAAACTTTTCTCTCGAACGGCAGAGATAAAATGGCCGGGCTTAAAGTTCCCGCCGGAATTGCAAACGAACGCAACGGCAAGGAAATGATAACTTCGTTAAATTTCCAAAGTCACCGACGATCCTGTAGATATACATAATTTACCTATACCCTCTCCGTTGCCCTTTACCTTCTGTTCCCCTGTTCGTCTCGCAAGAAAAGGGAAAGACTAGCCAAGCGGAAGGGTACTCGACTCGCGAAACACCGGTTCGATCAGCGAAAACTCTATGAAAATTCTTGGTCGAACAGGCGTACTCGCGGTAGACAGGAAAAGGTAGAGAGGGAGAGAGAAAAATGGAATTGCCAAGTCATCAAAGTTTCCTCCATCGCGGAAAGTCCGCGGCGGCGATGAATTTTAATTAAGAGGAGCTCCCGATTGTTACGGCGAAATGAATCGATTGAACGTTCTAATTAGTTGGACAATAAGAGAAAAGCAGCCTATTCGAGGATTCAGTCTCGGCTAGTGGCCGCGTTTTAACTCCACGGAATTCTAATTGTCGTTAGGACGATTCCGCGTTGCGTGTTAGGGAGCCAGGCATTCGACGTTCCGTCCGGATAGACTCGATGCTAATTGCAATGTCAATTACGATATTCCCGTGAAACCTTTTGATATCGCGACGCGGAAGGGAGCGTCGTTGGTTCTTTTGTCGTCGTCTCTCTTTTCCATCTCTGGCCTCGGAAAATTAAGTTACGCATGCCGGTGACAGGCGTCCGTAGGAGAAACGAATGGACAATACGCGACCGCACTCGAAACTCTACGCGGTGCTCTTCGGTACGCTGAAAATCCTGACAAAGACCCGGTGACCCCGCCCTTCCTACCCTCTCTCTGCCTCTTGTAATCCTTGTCATTTCGAAACGCGACGCGGACGAGAACGATGCTTGAAAACGGGAGAAAGGAAATTGAAAAAATAAGCTCAGGCTCCGGTGCCGTTCAATGGTACTCGCCAACGTAATCCCTTCGTTACTCGTCCTTTTTATAGGATTCCGCGTTGAATTGACCGCTATTAACACTTCAAGGAGTACTTACGTTACGTCGTGCCTTTGACTCGTCGCTGATACGACTTAACCAGCTAATTCAGCTTTATTGAAAGCAAATTAATTTATACATACAAATACCAAATGATGCCTATTAAAACATCCCTCTTTGAACCTGTCGCCTATTTCGCTGATCCTTATTAGAAAAGAAGAAAATAAATAACATAAACCTTCATATAAGAAAGCTTTAAATTCATCAGAAATTAATATTAGGCTTCCTTAAAACAATTATAAACCTCAAGACCGATCTGTTCTACAAACTTCTTCGTCCCGGGGTGAAAAAGAGCTTCCGATTAAAAAAGGAGCCTTCGTTACCGGCACACTTTCCCTCGGTAATTACGCATTCGACTATACTATACGTTCGAGTCCGGGATCCCGATAATGGACGGTGGAGAGAAGCAGTCGTTTCGATCGGGTACGGGAAACGAGGGAGGTGTGGCGGGAATTTGACTCCTCTGGTGCACCGGAAGCGGAGGCGGTTTTTGCACGGAGATCGACGGAGCCGCTATATAATCGCACACGCTTGGTCGTTAGTAGCGGAGCCCGCGGCGACATTCAACCCTTGCCGGCGTAAAACCAAGCAGCCACGACCCTCGTTTCCCGCCACCGCCTAGCGTCCTCCTACTCTTTACCCCCTAACATCCTCTTTCCACGTCGAGGCTCGTGAACCTACGTTACCACCCCCGTGACACCTCGTCGTCACACCAGACGCGCGGTGCCCTATTCTTTTCTCGGCGTCACTCGCTGATATTTGGTTTTCTTTGATTCCGCTGCGGCGTTCGCCTGTGATTAGGGAAAAGCTTCGCTCCACTACTTTCCTCTCTTCTTTTTCCCACCTTTTTCTCCTTTCTTTTTTACCTCCCTTCTTCTTTCGCCTCTCTACACGCTTCTTGTTCGCGTACCATCCATCACCGCCGAACACCCGCAGGTGTGCCTTGATTTTTCCTCCTAATACTTTCTTCCCCTCTCATTTTCCTTTTTCTTCTCGCCTCTTCGCGCGATCCCCGATATCGCGGCCGGTTCTCTCGAAATTCTTCGCTACGTACGCGTCTTAGATGTTCAGGTGTTAGATCTCGAGAGAAACTTGTTCCTTGCTCGAGTTTCACGGAAACCGACGTTCGAGCGATAATTATATGATGCTATGTGAGAACGAGGAAACCCGGCAAAAAGAGAAATCCTCGATACGTACTCGAATATATTTCCCTCTAATTTGCGGACATAAATACGTGGACTGTCGCTTTGATATTATGCGCAGCCCGCATCGTTTCCGAACTACACCGGAAAGCATAAAGCCCGAGTTTTCCTTCTTCTCTTTTCGATCCGTTAAAAGTCGACCCGTTGCGCGCGAGGCTATATTCGCACCTGTGCGCCTACTACTTCCTCCTCTGCCGTGTTTTTAATTTTTTTGAGCACTAGTTTTCCTCTGTCGACTCGGCAACCATGTTTCATGGGTCGACCATGATTTTTTTTTTTTTTTTTATCCAACTTTCCCGCTCACCCGTCGACGAAGCCGAGCGTTTGTTAACGCGTCGGTTATAATATCAAAGCAGCACGGTGCATGCCTTTTCCATTTGCGCTCGCTCTTTGACGGATTTTCTTTTGATTCGATACGAACGCCCGTGCGAGCTTCCATCCCCTCCTCGCTCCTCCCCTTTGCAACCCCGTGCCACGACCTCCTCTTTCGTTTCTGGCACACGAAATCTTTTTACGTTTCACGATTTAGAACGGTAGGCACTAGAAACCGGGCTGACTTTTGTCACGAGTGTCTTCGAGCATTCGAAAGGCTCGTTTAAGAATTTACGCGCTTTTGCGATCTTCAACTCTCTGACACGTGAAGTATAAGGCACTTTTTTTCTCAACCTCTAAGCAGCGGAGCTGGGTCAATGGTGATCCGAATTTACGAAATACGAAGGTACTTCGATTAGAATTAGGCATTGAGATGTTCAAACGAAAGACTTCCATAGATTAGGAAACGATACCTACTAAATTTTCGAAAAGGAAAATGAAGAGTCTAAAATCAATCGATCGATGGAAAATGGTAGATGAAGAGTTCGAAAAGATCGTTGCAATACACCCCGAAGGATACGCCAGCTTTTACGCGAAAGGACATACGTGAAGTGCATCGACGATTCAGGAATAAAGAAAAGCGTACTGTTCGTTTCTAGACTTGTCGATATTAAAAGCTCACCTTTTGTGTATCTAGTATCGTACGAGGTTGGGAATGGTGTAAGAGAGAAAAGCCGAGATCGAATGTTCTCCCAATGGGTCATGGGGGATCCGCTTTCAGCTATCGGGGTGTCAGTAAAAAATTTCTTCTTCTCGAATTCTGGCGGAGTTTCGCCGTAGGGAGAGAAAAAGGGGTTGAGAAGTGACTGTTCGAAGGTTGCCATTAATTTCTAGAGGAACGTAAAACTAAAGCACGACCGCGTACGTTACGAATACTCTCGTGGCAACGGAGCTTCCTGACGAAGTCAATTAAGCCCTTTTGTAACAAGAAACACTGGCAGAAGTAGAGAAGCGGAGATGACGAAAGGCGAAGTGGTGGGTGTTCGTTAGAGAACGGCCACGCACCCACAGCACATTTACGCTCGCGCGATTCAAAGAGGTGCTCCTCTTTCATTGTCTTCCTCACCCCGCCGTATCCTGTTCGTATCATGCCAATTATTGTCGTTAAGAACCGATGTCGTTCGACTGATTTCTCAGGTGCAAGAACTTCACGGCTGCGAAGAGGATCGGGACACCCGGAAATCCAACGCCAGTGCGTATGCCACACGCTCATTCAGAGACGTTTCGACAGTTCATTCATTACATTTACACGGGCAAGGTATATAGTACTTAAAAATTACAGAGGAAGAGTCTTTTTTTTAAAAACAACATTTCAGTACCAAGTGTTAGAGAATTACTGAACTTTTCTTAAGGCAAATGCATAAGGCAAAATTATGATGTTTTAAAGAAAAAGATATTTTACTTTTTTATAGTAAAAAATTCACAATGTATGTCCTCTATTTCAGTGCTTACATCCATTTATGTCATAACGATAAAACCTTAGAAAAGAGCAAATGCACATTCTTTCTCTGTAGCCCCATTTCTTATAAGTTAAAGAGACGTGTAAAGAAAACCTCTGATAAAAATTTAAACGAAACTTCAGCAAAGAGTATGACCGAGTTTCACTCTCTCAACTTTACTATAGATTATGCTGCAGGACAGTGGCATTTTCGAGATGCTAGGACTCGCTCACGAACTCGGTGTCGAAGAACTTCGAAGGAGTTGCGTGGAACACGTCTCCACTACTCTCAGCCCCGGAAACGCTTGTGCTCTTTTGACTGCGGCTTTGGATGCCCAAGAGCGAGTTCCTAGTAAGTTATTCACGAGATACTATTCAAACTTTATGCGTCGAATGAAATTTTTATTCCCCAACTCGATGCCTTTTGTTAAAATGAAGCAAATCGCGGAATTTCAAATAGATGATGGATATAGGTATCTCCGGTGTATAGATCATATACAGAGATCTATACCACCCACCACTTGTGTATAAACGCTTACGCAGAAAAATTTAAATTAATATTTACTTTATCATTCGCACTGTTCAGTTGTATACTAAAGTTTATAGTATTTAATTATGAAAATGAATGTTACTTTTCCGTAAATTACTTTTGATATTAATATCATCCAAAATATTAACAATATTTTTATGTTTTTAAATTTTATATCAATACAATTTACAAACAGTATGGCTAACGCCATCTACTAGAAAGCGGCACAATTAATGAGATAAAAAATGACTTGTTTTTGCAAAATTAACAATTTTTATGTAAGTATAATATAAATATAATGTTCAAATGTTGTTTGAAATATTTGACAGTCGAAAATGATCAAGTGTTATAGAAAAAGTAAGGAAAGTTTGAATTCACTAGTTCTGGACTTTACTGCTAGAGGGCTATATTACTCTAATCCTCACGAAAATGCAAATGCCTTGATTATCATTTTTAACGCTTTATACAAGTCGTAATGCAATTATATAGTTAGATTAGAAGTCTATAATATTCTTTTCGCTTTAATTAGGCACTAATATTGCTTATCTTGTCAGAAAAATGCAACTTTACAAGACAATAATCTCTTCGTTCAACATTGAAGGACGCTTGTAGTCACATGTTTAAAGTTCGCATTGATATAAAATTTAAGAACATATCAAAGTAAAGCTTGCAGAATATTCGCAGCTTATTAAATTATTTAGCTGCCATCTGCTTTACTTATGGCTTAAAATAATGTAAACTTATCAATATTCCTGATTCGAATTCCTACCTTCAATAGCGTTGTGATATGACGCCAGTTGCAATTGGTACAATATATCGTGACACAAAAATCATGAAGGTGCTCCAGATTCTCCCAACTCGCGGCGCACAAAAACTCATTACGTAAACGAATTATTTTACACTTTGTTTGAACTTGTAATGTAAGCGACATTATTCACACTCGAAACAGCACGCTACAGGAAACCGCCATGAAACTCCAGTGGTACCAATACAAAAGTACTTATTACTACCCATATTTATCAAATATTAGAAAACACAAATTTTAAATTTATTTCGGATCTATATCTTCCCTGTTACCGATTATAATTGTTTTTAAAGAAGGAATAATTTTAAACATATTCGTTGTAAAAAAGTGTGCGAAGTGAAATTTAGGAGCAACAGTTGGTACGACAACGACGCCACATCTTCCGGCGTCCGGCAGTTACGAAGCACGCGATTATTGAGCGTTGCCTGTTAATTTTTTAAAAATCATCACAAAAATGTCATACAAGGGACCACAGAAAGTTCAGAAGGTGATGGTACAACCCATCAACCTTATATTTCGATACTTACAAAACCGTTCACGGGTACAAGTTTGGTTATTTGAAAACATAAATCTACGGATTGAGGGTCATATCGTCGGATTTGATGAATACATGAATTTGGTGCTGGACGATGCGGAGGAATATCATTTGAAGACTAAGAACAGAAAACCACTTGGACGGATCATGTTAAAAGGCGATAACATAACATTAATACAAAATACGAATCCAGGAGGGAATTAGATGTTGAACCATAACCTCGGAGGACGTTCTAGGACGAATAACAAACACGTTGTTTTTTATTTTGTGCAAAGATTACGTGTGTGAAACTCACGTGAATAAACTGTACGCCAAGAGAAGTGACCCGAAAACCCTCAATGTGGAGAACATTTGAATCCATTAGGATAAATAATTATAAATTGATCAGCACAATTTGTAACTGAAAATATCAGTGTCATGTTGAAATGACAGTATTATTCTTCATTAGAAAATGTATTTGTTGTTGTAATTTGGTAATAGAACAATTCTTTCAAAGAATAAAAGCATTCAAGCATTATAAACTGTTTGTAACATGTTTGTATCTTGTTCGACAGAAGACTGTATGTAAATGATATCAAACTGTATTCAGGTTTATACTATTATTTAGTTTTAAAATGAACCCTACATGTAAATATATGATGGAACTGCAAACATAACTAATGTGAATTAAACATACATTGAATAAATATTTTTGAATCAAATCTTACAATTTCTTTTTTATAGTTATATTCCAATATCCTTTGTTACATCTTTATATTCTATTGTTTAACAAAAAGCAGACATAATGTTAGTTTCTCTAAAAGTTAAGTATCATTGTTTATGAGACAACAGTATTTAAGTTAATAAGAAACATTGTTGGTGTTATATTTTTCTGCCATAGGTGGTAAAGGAGCTTGTTCTTCTTTCATCGAGAGATGCTTTACCTACATAGGAGAAAATGCTGTAGACATAGTCAAAACAACAGCATTTTGTAATCTTCCAAAGGATGCATTGGTGAAGCTTATATCTTCAGACTATCTGGGATTGGAGGAAGAAGATGTTTGGAGAGCGGTACTAAACTGGGCTAAATATCAGGTTCTTTTTCCTTGAAACTTCTATTCCGTTTCCGAGTACTTTGATTCCCTTTGAAAACTCCAAGAAGGCTTAACGCTCTGATCGTGCGTATGTCGTACAAGGTCTTAGACCTTATGTCGCATACGATTATTACCGGGTCCTTGGGTCCTTAGGTTCTTGGATCGGAATTTAGAATTACGAGTTAAGGAACGCTTAACCGTACGGACCACGCTCCTAGGCAGGGGTGACGCAGCCTACTCAACACTGGACAGAGGAGGAACGTGTGAGGGTTTGCCAACATTTATCGGGAGTGATAAATCATGTTCGCCTGCTGCTAATCGACAGTCAAGTCTTTGCGGAGGAAGTAGAACCGACGGGAGCGGTGCCTATAGAACTTTCCTTGGAGAGGTACGAATTTTTCAATCCCGATCGATCAAGTGGCTCAAAACCCACAAGGTATGCTTTGCCAGGAAGTTTTGTTTATCCTGGAGGCTTTCGATTCGTACGTCTTGTTTTAGGTATAGGTATGCAGCGCTCCCGAACAAGTATGCAGAAATTTGCGCAGACAAACGGCTACAACCGAGAGTAAGTCCATTACTGTTCCCTGGATCACAAATCTTATCTAGAGATAAGATGGGCTTCCAACGTCTTCTGAATCAGTGGTACGGATCACCGAAACAGACTTGGCGTTTAGTGTACCGGTATGTTTAATGTGCTCAATCAAACTTAATTATATGCTAATGGAGCACGCTCATTATTAATGTGTTCCAGAGCCTCTAGTCATGGTTACTCAGCAGCATCGTTTCACCGGCATTGCGATGGAATTTGCCCAACATACGTAATTGCATTGGTATGTAATTTGAATATTTCATATTATATAAATGGATAAATTTTAAAATAATTCTTTAGGGAACTCGAGGAGAAATTTGTGGGGGTTTCAGTGATGCACCATGGGGCAAGACAAATGCTAAAGGACACTACATCTTTTCAGAAAAAGCTTTCCTGTTTACGTTAACAAACAACCAAGATGTACCTCCAACAAAATACGACATCGTGAAAAAACCTTTCGCAATTTGTTATCACCCAGAGTAAATATCATCATTCCATCTACAAGTATAAAAAAGTACATTAACGTTTAGTAAAATAATATTGTTCTTTTTTTTAATGATATTACAGTATTGGACCAATTTTTGGAGCGGGAGCCGATTTACTCATTTCTAGTAATTGTAACGTGAATATGGAAAGCTATAGTAATCTTCCTCACAGCTATGAAGGTGAACACGCTTCGAATACTCTATTGATGGGAGACTATCATTTCTCTGTAGTAGATTACGAAGTTTTTACCCCTAGCCATCCAGTTCCCAAATCCACTCATTAACAACGTATAAGTATATTTAATTTCACGAGCTTGTACATATACGATCGCATACATTTATAAAAATAATAACTTTCATACAACTTCCGGAAGCTTACTATAGAACTTAAATATATTGTTAAAAGTGAAATTGTTGTTCTGTTTATGTATGAAGTAAATTTTTAATACGCATTGTAATTTTTTATACTATTCATAAATAAAGAATAAATCGTATGTTTTTAGTTGTAATTTATAGTTTCATTAGAATGACCAAGTGGTAGTCGATTGAAATCGACCGATATTTGCTTGCAATTAAAGACTTTGGCTCTCGACAGGAATCAAAGTATGCCAAACGATGTTTCGTGTTCCGCATAATGGATGTATCTGATATACTATGGAGAACAGGCCGATTCTCAGGAAACTTGTTAAACCGAGTGTTAAATTACTATGTGAATAGATGGCTTCGAAATCTAATCTGTATTACAGTGGCGCGTTCGAAAGTAAACGTGAAATGTGAAAATCCACGGAAAAATGCGAACTACTGAATAGGTATTAGGTTATCAAAGGCACCGATGACACGGATGTATGTTCGATAAATAAAGTCGCACAAATTCTACTTCTAGCCAATTAAAATTGTAATTTTGTTCTAGTACTAATGTGCATAACAATTCGAAGTAAGTACCTATTTTAGTTCTAGGTTATACATAGTATGCAAGTGAATATTGATTTGTCACTTTCTTTTTAATCAATTATATAAAATGTTCGTTTTCCATCATTTTTCAAATGTAATAATTTTTCAGGATTGTAAAGATGCAAAATTATGTTCCTTAAGTGTAGAACATAAATGCTTAAAAAATGATTTTAAATGTTCCCGCTTCGATTGTTCCGGTTTGCACATTCCTGTTTCGCGTTCCACGTGTTCCGGTAGTTTTCGAAAAGCGTGGAAGTGTTAACCAGTGCTCGTCGTTATTAACTATTTATTCGTGAATAGACGCCGTGTTTGCAGGTAAGTTACACAACAAAGATTGAATATTGACCATTTTACCCGGTGCACGTAATATTTGCGCTTGTCGTGCAGAGATATTGCGAAAAGGCCCGTACATTTGCGCATGGCATTTTTTTTCCCGCGTGATGCACATAAGTGCGCTTATTTCGTTCGAAACACACGGTTCACGAAGTTCTAAAAACATCATTGTACCTAAAGCAATTAATATTTGAACGAAAATCTTTAATGTTCGTCGCGCGAATGCTTCGTCAACTGCATATGCATACGGACTCTCGAACCGAAAGAATTTATGCTTGGTGCACGTTGAATATTCATGTTGAAGCGTCGCGAGTTAGAGCGGCCATCTTTCTTCTGTATCCTTAATGCACTACGTATCGCTTGCTCTTAACGTTTTTTCGAATCTCATGTACGTTCGTATTCGTTTATTTCGCATAATCTTGTTAGGATACAGAAACGTTACGAAAAATTATCGCAGCAATGTTTATATCGACAATTTATAACAAAAGTAAAATCTTTATTGATCGGTTATCACCAAAAATCCATTTATACGTTATCGATTGCCGTGAATACATGATATCGAGTATAATAAAATAAAAATTGTTTCTTTAATCATTATTTTAACGAATTTCCAATCGATCGCGTTCTATTAACAATTTTGTTCGTTAATTTAAAAATTCTGTACAATAGCTCGCTCTAGTTTTCACTCGTTAACTAGTTCGACCTGGCAGTGAGTGGCTTACTGTAACTCTAAGGAATTGCTAATTCTACAATTTAATGGTCAATGCTTTGCAGGTTCTTGCTATTATCACCGTGACGAGTGTCGATCGATCAACGTCGCTAAGGAAGGGCTGGACAATCTATATTGATAGAAGTTGACCAGCCTAGATGACAGCACCGACGTAGATGCAGAACTATGTAAGTAGTTTCGAACACATATCTTTCGAACAATTTATATGTATTTACACAATAAAAGGGCCCAGGGATTCGATGGATTTTGTACTTTACTTGTGAAATAGCATGGTTTAAATGTATCATATATTTCTATTTGTAATTCATTTTCTTGACGAAAGATGTCGCATCAATTGATTTACATAATTCTTTAAAATTATAAAATACACCACTCAGATCAATTAGATGTTTATTTAAATATGGTAACCAATTAGACGTTTATTTAAATATGGTAACCAATTAGATTTTTATTTAAATATGGTAACCAATGTTTGAAACGATACGCGTGGTATTCTTTATCTTTATACTTTAATCGTTTAGTAACATCTTTCAATTAATTTGAACACTGTAGTTCATTAGTCTCTATCATCTACTGGCTATATACAAGTAAGTACTTACTGGCCCGGGTCCCGTTTGCAAACCTCGCCTACTTATTATTTACACTTGTGTCCCCGCCTTATATTTGCTAATCGAGATATTTCGCTATTAATCAAGTTACACCGTGCCCGCGTACAAGTAGGCAACTAATTAAATAGAATACGTGTATCAAAGTTGACCACTTCTTATTTGAACGATGATTAAGAAATATTAATAGAATTATAATTTATTTCAAATGGCAGCTATATCGAACGGCTTAAGATTCTTGAGTGATTACTTTGAGAGTCGATACAAAATTATTGTCGAATATCATATTCGTTATTCAAATGAAAAGAGTCCAACTTTGACCTCTGATTGCACGTGTCCGAAATACGCTACCTAAATACGTTCAACGAAATTATCCTTTAGAACGAAATACTGGCCATTTATTGACTACTTCGATGAATCTTCGACAACGTGTATCTAATGCAAAACTTAGGTGTATAAAAATCGTTAACAATGATTTAAGTAACAAGAAACGCGTTCCGCATTACGATCCATGGTAAACGTGAAAGAACATACACGTTTCCATTCGATATTTACAGTCTATGTACATGATGATGGATCCTCTTGTCTCGAACGCTCCACTCGTATTAAATACATGGTATCATTCGTTGTCACGAAATTGTCACGATCACGTCCGCGAAAAGTATTGGGAGGAGGGTGGATCACGTTTTACCGAGCGTAAACCTTCGATCGCGACGCGAGGGCGCGTTTCACCGAAAATTTCGTATATTCGCGGGATCCGTCATGGATTCCAGTAAACACGGTCCGTCGTCGGTCGCGATTCCTCGTATCGAAGGAGATTCCTGGCCGCGAGAGCAAACAGTCGCGGGACAAAAGCAACGAAGAGGCGGCGGCGCGGCGACGGAGGCGTTTACATTGGCAGGCGTCGAACACTTGTAAGATAAAGCGGTTGGCAACGTTCTTACACGTGTACGCCGGTTTGTAACGCACGTTTCGAACACGTGCACCCCGCAGTTTGACGTGTTTATCAAGCGATGCACCACGGTTGCACACCGGCCACGGTTGCTCTCCTCCTGCTTCCGCGAACGTCTCTCCGTCGCACTCTCCCGCATGATTACCGCGCGAGCGAGCGAGCTGCCGCTCGTTAATTAAAGCGGAGGACTCTCGTTAAAGTCGATTGGCTTTTGCGCAACCAGCCATCGATCGGCGACTCGCGATCCGCGCAATGATTACTAGGAATTGAGACGTTAATCCTTCATTCTTCCAAGCAACCGGGCCCACGGATATTTATGCGAGATTAACAGTTCGCGAATCGCGTTTAACGATTCGGCGCGAATGATTTGTCTCCGCGGCGCGGGAACGATCAGGTCGATCCGGTAATTCCTCGCCACCATCTGGAAGGCAATTAAACGTAATTCGAAGAATCTCGCTCGAGCGGTCAACTGACGATCGAGGGGTAAAACGGGAACGTAATTGATTACGACGTCTCGCGTCCCTTTCTCACACGCCGTATTTGGCAACAGGCTAACCACTTTCCACGCTCCAAGCCAGACCGTCCTGTCTTCGCGGTAAATAGACACGGACGCGATTCATCGCGCCTCGAGCGAACTTCAGCTTCACCTACGAACCCAACTGAACCTCCTAGGATTTCGTTGTCAGATCTATGGGTGCTGGTTTCTTCTTGACAGGAGGGCTGTCTCTGTCACTCACGCTCTCCATGTCTATCTCGTCATCCTCGTTCTCCTCGCTCGTAGCAGTCAGAGTAGACTTCATGGACAGGTCTATAGGATTGTCCTGCGGGGGTGGACAATCGGTCTCCGGTTTTGGACTGCAAACTGGAGAACCGTCCTCCGAACGTTGCTTCACAGACCCTACTGGAGAACCCGCGACGCGTGTTCGTTGGCTCTTTAACACAGCGTCAAGGTAGAATCGTTTGTTATAAGTTTCTCCTATCTCCGGATTAGGGGAGGCGCTTCGTCTCGACGGTTGTACGTTATGATTATGCGCGTATGTGTCATTGTTATTATTGTTGTTCTTCCCGCATGGATCCTTGGTGTCGATGCTGATGGTAGTGGTGGTTGTTGTGGCGGTGGTGGCCGCGGTGGTGGTTGCACCGGTGCAATCCTCGATCACTGGCGAATGCCGAAGTAGGTTAGACGAATGGTTAGATACCAACGGATGGGAAGCCCCGTGGGAGGTCGCGTACAAATGATACGGAGAGAACATTGTTAGGCTCGGTGGTGGCAGAAAAGCTGGTGGTATCAGAGACATGCCACCAAGGTGGAAACCAAGTGGTAGGCTCATCATCTCTTTGCTGAGCGCGGACAGTTCAGCCACAGAGGGCTGCAGGTGAGAATGCAACGGTCTGAATCCTGGATGACCCGAGAACGCGGCTCGTCTCTCGGATATCTCTACAGAACTGTCGCTGTTATGCGATTCTGGAGAACTGATACTGGGTGATGTTGAATTTTTGTAGTCATCCAGACCTAGCATCAAAACGTCGTCCTTTCGTTGACCCGCGTGGATGCCGATAGGTGGACTCATAGGTTTTCGTTGCTGTTGCGCTAGTTGCTGACTGGGGAGATTCTGTTGGTAATGGTGTTGCTGTTGTTGTTGTTGCTGCTGTTGTTCTTGAAGTAGACAGTGAATTTTGAACCAGTTCGATCTGCGTCCGTAACGCGAGCCCGATTTCGACATGCCTACCAGCAAGCATTTTCGTAGACGGCAAGCCTTGCAGGCGGTTCGGTTCTTCTTGTTGATGACACACTCGCCTCCGTTCTTGCACTCGGAAATGCTGCTCAGGTTGTTGTATGATCTCCCAAAGAACGACTGAAACAATCAGAAGACAATTTTTTTTTGTTATTCTTCGTATATTTTCTTTTCAAAGCAAACCCCGTTTTGCCTTGATAGAAACTTTATGTGTATGGTTTAGGGAGATTCGTAATAACACTATCTATCAACATGCAAATGCTCATTAAAGTCTTACGGAGACACTCGCGGAGTTCTCCTTGTAAGAGGCGAGTTATGCGAATGCAACGGCATTGTAACCCTCGTAATGAGTACAGTAAAGTCGTTAGGTCATAATAGCGTGCTCCGGTTGTCTCATTCATGTTGTACAGCGGGGAGCCAACCGGTGTAGGCGCGTGCGGCCTACTGTGCTCGTGCTAATTGCCCAAATGGTGCAATTCCATGATTCCGACACCGTTGCCTTTCCGTGTCAGAGTTACAGAGCACCGATCTCCTTTCGTTCTCTATTCTCTTTGTTAACTTAACCCTTTCCTTTCCGCGAACGAAATCGCGAACCGTATTTTACTTATCTTGCGATATTCTATTCATTTATGGAAGAATCAATTTCACATCGTTTTGTAGTTTTATTAAAATAGATTCTAAACTGTTTTCAATATTATCTACTTTTGCTCCGGGTTCCTCGTGCACTAGAGACCGCTCTGATTACGCCTTTAATTATTTGAAAAACACGTGATCGTGAAGCAGGCAACGACGAAGAACCAATGATAGCGGACGTCTTACGAAACGCGTGCAATTTAAGACCTCGTTCTTTATAACATACATCGGAATCGGCCTCGCGTTCGAACCTATGCATTTAAAGTCGCCGAGTATTGCTCCGAAACACCTACGGCTTCCTGTGCAACCCGACAGAAAATTTCGCCCTTCGCGGTAATGATCAGCCTTTAAAGAGACGCGGAACGTACACAGAGACTTTCGCTTTTTTTTTCTGCTCGTACGCACGCTATATTATTAATCGTTTCTGGTTCGTTTGTTCCGAAAACGAGCTCTTCCTGCGGCCCACTGGTCCCGATACGCGCGCATCGCGAGAACCGACACCGTGTTCCACTTGTCTTTGCTGTCCATCAGCCGGCGCATCGTCCTCGGCGTCGTCGTTTCTTGCCGGGACCAAGAGGGAGGATCACGGGGATATAACATATACGCGACGATGTTTCAGGAGCGATGACACAATCGAGAAAATGCTACCGTTATTACCGTTCCTCTCTACCGTCGGTCTACAAGTGCACTTGAATTATGCAAACGTCTCTCCTCCGCCTTTGAAACTTCAAAGCAGCCAACACAATGTTTGCGCTGGCCTTTTCATCGTCAAAACGTTTCAGCGATTGTTACGGTTTCCTTTCGAAAACCGCCCGATAAATAGACCGGCTAATTACGCCACGGTGAACTTTCCTACCGTAAGAAACAGTATCTCTCTGACTCACGCGGCGGAAAAAACGCGAGGAACAACACGGACAAAACTGAAATTCGTTCTCAATGGACGATAATGAAGCATTGTATCGTTTCCACTGCTTTTCTTGCCTAGATGTTAATCGCGAATCGAATATCATTTACAGGTTAGTCGGCGAAAATTGAATTGTGATTTAGCATTAAATAACCGAATTTTCGGGTAAAATCTGAACTATCGTAGCTGAGTTTTTAGGAAATCAGAAATTACACTCCAAGTAACTTTAACCAGTTAAAAAATTTTTTAATTTTCTGCTTTGTAATTTGGTTGCATATAACTACTTTTTGTACTTTGAATCAGAAATAAGCTATTGTAGCTAATTTTGGGGGGAATCAAAGATTATATTCCAAATTACTTCAAGTTTAAAAATTTTGTGATTGCATATAACATTTTTTTTATTTTGTGTGGCTCAAAATTAAAAGATTAAATTTTATTTAAAAACGAAAGAAATAATTTTTGGAGTGACCTAATTACGTATGTAGCTGAAGTTTGAAATCGCGTGCAGGATCGTTTAATCGTGAGACAGATCCAGTGGAAGACATTGTGGCCACGCGAGCACGTGCACGTTTCGTCAATTCGTTCGTATCACGAGGCGGTGCTTCCGGCGCTTCGCACTTGTCTGCCACAATTGTTTCCGCCCTAGTTCACCGTTACGTCAGCTCGACATTGTTTCGTTTCGTTATTTTCGTTTTCAGGCCCACCGTAGCATGTCAGCTCCCCTTCTCCGTCCCCCTATTCTTCCCCACCCATACAGAAACACACTCTGTTCCCCGTGGCATCATTTGCTTTTACGCTCGACTCGTGCGTGAAACACGGAATCCTGTAGTACGAAATTCCAGCGCGTGTTGTGGCTGTTCGATTTTGCGTAAGGTAGATCGATCTTCATCTTTTTGCTTTTAACACTTTGAGTCACGCGTTCTCCATCGGCGGACATTTTGGTACCATTCCTTGAAACACGGCACGTTTCAACGCAATAGATTAAAAGAATTTCTATTTATTACACATGTAATAAACGAGAGTAAAAGGGTCAAGGTAATGATTCATTTATAGAGGGTGTATTATAGATCTTTTTGATATTAAGGTGTATTAGCTAGATTGTTTGAATAAACGATTACTTTAGAAGAAAGATCGCCCTACTTAAAAAGGAATTACGAAAATTGATGTCCTGCTTTTGAGACGCTAATTCTTAAGCATGTAGAAACTGTCGCTTATTACAGTTCTCCTTAACATTAATTCTCACTTCTCTAAAATTGGTACACCTTACTATTTTAAGAGACTCTGACCTATCAATCGGTGTCCCAAGTTTCTTCAATTGATTATTTCCCCGAAATCTGTGAATTACCATAAATGAGAGAAATCGATTGGTCGTCCTATTCCGCGAAAGTCCGCTCTTTAAACTAGAAATGTGGTTCCCCTTGCACAGTGATCGTTCAGTGGTACAAGCAAACGTGGTTTCTGCTACTTTCGGGGGGGCTCCCGGTTGACACGCATGCCTAGTCAAACGTTTAACCTCGGCCACGAAGCGGCTCGTGAAAGCGATCAGCGTTTCTCGGCTTTGCGAAACCACGGAAAAGTCATTCGCCAATAAGATTTAGAAAAAAGGAGACGAAATGTAAAAAATTCAGTAATTCGTTTCTTTGCTTCCAACTGGAGCGCTGCTGAATATTTTTTTCTTTTCCCGATCAATTCGCCGCTCCATTACTTTCGAACATCAAGAGAAAGTACCTTTGAATTGTTATTTAATCCAAAATGCGTGGAAAATTTGTCATAAAATCAAACGATGATGGTTATAAATTTAATAAGTTATTGCAAACGTTAGTTTTGTCCCAA
Source organism: Osmia lignaria lignaria (assembly GCF_051020975.1). Lineage (NCBI taxonomy): Eukaryota > Metazoa > Arthropoda > Insecta > Hymenoptera > Megachilidae > Osmia > Osmia lignaria. The sequence continues at coordinate 6,639,414 of NC_135033.1, read as the reverse complement.
AGAAAATTTCTCGATCATCTTTCGTTGAAGACTCACCTTGCAACCCTCGCAGGTGAATGCACCAAAATGGAAGCCGGCCGCGGGTTCGCCGCACACCTTGCACTGTTGATTCATCTGCAACAGAGATAAAGAAGGTTATTTGAATTGGTCGTCGTTTTGAAGCTGAAAAGATATTTCCTATCTACGTTCGCATCGATAAGACTGGTGGTGGTTCGAGTAGCCGCGATTTCTTTCGACAATTACCGGCTTCCGTTACGGCGAATGGCGAAACCGAGGGGGTAGAAAACCTAATCGATGGTCCGCCGCGGTGATCGCGTAATGTCGCCGCGTGTCTCGACGAAATCACAATGCACAAGCGTTATCGTTCGCCCACGAACGATTGCTCGCGATTGGGAAACCGAGAAGAAGCTCGTTACGCAATTCGCCGGTTTGCGCGAATCGCTGGATCGTGGCAAAGCGGTGCGTGTTACGTTCAACGAGCGGAAAACCCTCGTGCGCTTGCTTTTTCTCTCTCGAATCTCTTCGTCTCCGTCGTTCCCTCTCGCTGCCTCCTTTCGCCTTCTTTGGCCGCTCGTCCAGAAAACAGATTGCGGCCCCGCGGTCTCGTTTTCACACCTCGCCGCCTCTGTTCCTTTACTTTGTCTTCTTCTTCTCCTCCCCATCGGCCGTAAACGTGGCCATTTGCATAACGACCTTTCGTTTCGGAATCACGTAACACCGACAAGATTTTCCGTCGCTCGCGAAACGGCACGAGCCACCATCAGGGTTGTTACCTTTGCGTTTTTTGGCGAGGAGAATTCGGGTTTCAAAAACGAAATATTAGAAATAAATGGTTACAGACGTTATCTTTGGGTTCTGGTTTTGTCAGAAATATCGTTTCGGTGAATTCCGAATAGAAGGCAGAATATGGGACAACAATAGCCGGTGACCCACATACGTAGCCCGAGGGTACACGGTGTCACCCGCGGCGACTTTCATACATGACGGACTGTCGCTAAATGGGAAAGTAAATCTCAGCTAATGGAAGAGACATCGATTGTTTGATCAACGGAGTCTCTCTTTCCTGACCTACACCCCACAGTCGTTGACACTTCTCATTCGCGGACGTTCCCGTACGCCTGGAAACGCTTCGTGCCTACGCATACTTTTAATTCCGCGTTCGATTCTTTTTTCTCCGTTTTCCGTCGCTTCCTGGTCGCCTGCTAACTTTCATCCGCATCGATCCCCCCGTCGACGGGATTTATACACGTCTGAACGATGAATCAATTCTCGAACAATGTTTACGGAGAAACGATCTCGTTTTCTACTAGCAGAAAAAAAGCAATCGAAGTAATCTTTTCACGGGATCGTGTTAACCAACGTTGCTACAGAGTAGGATTTTCGAATCGTGCGGAAAAACTAGCGTATCCGCGAGCGTGAGGCAATCGTCGCGGTTTGCTCGTTGGACCTCGACGATTGCCCTCGCGAAATCGAGCCGGCACACGGAGCCACGATGTCGGAGAAACAGAGAAGGAGATCGCTTGCGTCTCGGTTAATTGAATTTAAATGACGACGTATTCTCGTTAAACACAGCCTGCAGGCTTCGTTGATATTTCAGAAGAGGGGAAGCGAAGTGTGGTTTGTACAGTTTATACTGGGCACGGCTGAACGATGATTGTTCTGTGCTATTAATTACCGATGGGACGACGCTCGCCGGATTCGACGCTCGGGTGCGAGTACGCGTCGAGCAACAAAACGCTCGGCTCCGATGCGCCCGAGGTATTGCAACCTGCACTGATTGCAGGTGTGCATCCGGTGAGCCATTCAGGGGGTGCCTGCATACTCGAACGTTTCACGTCCAATCAACTTGCAACGTTTTAAAAGCGTATACAATATTGTTACGTTCCCGTCTGTCGCAATATGTACTTACACGCATACACAGAGAGCGTACGGTGGTGATACCGAGCGGTTTAGCGGGCTTTAATAGAATACACGACGCGAAAAGAATGATAGATGATTTAATGTTCCCCTAATAAATGACTTTTAATTATGGCCTATCCACGGTCACGACAAAACAAGGTGATTAATTAAGCGTGCCTCGCGTTTACGAGTCGATAGATCTACCGCTTTAGAAGTTATTCCTCACGAAATTGCTGGCCTCCACGTCGCTAATGGTTTCAAAACATCGGCACGATAATTATTTCTGGTGAACCCCGAGATATGGTTCATTCGCGACAGAGAAAGTTGGACAGTTCTTCCGAGAATCCCAACGAGACATTGTCGAAATGAAATTTAGGTTTTCGTTTTCGTATACGAGAAGGGGTAAAACTGATCGTCCTCAAGATCATCAAGGATCGTCACGAGGTCGTAATTATGCTAGTCGAGCCGTGAGAATCGTAACGGCTCGTTACTTTCAGTGCGATCGATTCCGATCATCGCCGACTCTATGGAAAAATACTTTAAAGGTGCAATTGTTGATACGTTCAAAGGGATCGATCAAAGTTCCTTTCCTATCTTAGCAGCTCAACGATCGTGCTCCTTTCTAGAGCTGACCTTCTCGATAAAAACATCTATCGTTCTCTTCTTCCGTCTTAATTAACCCTAGAAAGACGGAGCCTAGTACCTAATCATTTATTTCTTCAGTACCCATCTTGGGAGAAACAACGTACTTTCAATGTTTTTTTGGACTAATGAAGTCGACAAGTATCCTGATTTAATTTCTATAAAGTTAACAGGTGACGATCGGTGATTTTTCTTGAAAGCAGCCCGACCAGACTAATACGAATCGTCAGGAGGATTAATTAAACGGCATCGGTGCTCGAACACACGTGCGATAGGTTTCTTTCGGAATTAGCAGATTTTTGCTTGATTTGCATGCGCGTGAAAGTCGCAGCACGTTGACCGTTTTAGCGGAACTATTTTAAATGACCGACGCCTCGTTACTTTCGTCCGCGTCTACGACGAGCACCAGGCACGACCGTAGAATTTTCCATTTTCTCACGACACCGTGCCATGCCTGGTCAGGAAATGAGTTTAGTTCCGTTTTTCAGTCTACGATCCTGGATTAAGTTTTACGACCATCACCTATACCACTCGCTCTAACAAACTCAGCGTACTTTTCCACCCCGTCGCCATGCTTATGCTCGACGATTTTTAAACTACACCTTTGGGACTAGGAAAGACTGTAAAAAAAAAAGGTCCCGGTTGCTTTTTCGTACCGACTTTACCGTTATTCACCTTTTTATTGGCGAAAAATGGCTCGGGTTTTATTTTCTCGAGCACTAAAGCTAAGCTGAAGCTTTACCGGGTCGGATTGGCAGGGTGGGACATAGGCAGGTCATTTTTTTACTGCTCACTGTCGGCTGTAATTATCGGGGGCAATTTGTAATAAAAAGTAGCGGTCTTTTCTGCGACACTTTTCTTTTCTCTGCTGTCGATAATTTTGTTAGTACGCTATCTACTATCACGTTCGTTTTGTTTACCATACGAATGGTTTAATTTAACATCAGTTTAATTTCTTAATAATAACTCGGTGTCGTCGATGAGGTAGTTAACATTCAACTTACACTTAATATTCCAAAAATAATCGTATTTGAAAATTTTTAATGGACTCATTTTTTAATTTTGAATCCCTTGCATTATAAGATCATGTCCCTTACAGTTGATTTTGAAGCTTCGATTCGTATTTTCACGAATAATTAAAAGTTTTCAAATTGTCATTACGAACCTTGCGTCTCCGAGTGACGCAAGTAATTCAAAGAATCATAATGCAAGGAGTTAATTATTAAGAAATTACCCGACAAGGATCCGCGTTTCGCGTTTTTCCGTCTCATCTTCGCAAAACAACGCGATCTAGTTTGCAGAGAGCGACTTCCGGTCTTTCGAAACGAAACGGCGTTCCGCAACGCGTGCTCCGGCGATCGGCCTTCGCGCGATGCAACGTGGACCGTTTGTTTCCGATGCTATTATTCTATCGCTGTTCGATAACCGGCTCGCTCAGATTCGTATCTAACGATCGCGCAATAGGCTGTTGAAACACCGTAAAATATGCGACATATTCTATAGCGAATTCGTCGAGCGAGTTCCAGGCTAGAAATTTCCATCATAAACACGCTGTCAAGATCTCGGTCGAACTAATGAATAAATAATTAGCGCAATCTTACCGCCTCGAATTTTCGCATTAGTCAGACGCGGTATCGTGGCGGAATCTTGTCGAACCGTGACACTTTTCGGTTCGTGTCACGATCAAAGACAAAGAAATCGTTCGACGGCACGCGCTGAAAATTACGAAACGCACGCGTCCTTCGCTTCTTCTGCTCGACTCGTTAGGTGTGCGCGCGATTCGCTCCACGAAACGAGTGTCCTACAAAATGCGAACGCGATTGCATTAGGTCGCGCGACATTATAAGTTTCAAACGAGCCCGATGATCGCGCGAATGAAATGTGTACACCGAGTCAATCGTTTATCACCGGATGGATATAATCTGCCTACCTTAAATGCGACGAGGTTCAATGCTTCACGAGGATCATCAACGGTGGTCCGTTTCTCAATTTGTACCCCACAGCATCCGACACTCTGTCACCATAACGTTGCGAATAATATATCCGCGACACTGGTCACTCCGATCGTAGCCACCGGATACCGTCGGCTACCTCGAAACTCCTCGATTCAGTTCACTGATAAACACATCGAATCCTTCTCGACACTTCCCACTGTTCCATCAAACGGATGATCACACAGATGTCCAGAAAGGAACCAAGCAAACTGATAACAGTCTCTTTTCTCACTGCTGTCACTTGGTTCGATCGAAGCGAAAACAAGTCCACTTTATCGATGCTCGGAGGAAAAGACTCAACGATCCCGCGCGATCAGGGAATCCCTTTTGGCCAGCCGGATAACGGAAGGAAAAGAACGAGGAGAAGAAGAGGAAGGAAGGAAGAAGAAGAAGAAGAAAAAGAAGATTCTTGACGCGACGATGACCGTTAGGTGAATGACTTTGGAAGGCGAGGGTGTCCACGTCGATTCTTGAATCAGCCCCCACCTCCAATTATTTTCTACGGTCCCACTTGGTTCGCTCGATCGGTCGACCGCTTCGCTCGCTCGCTTAGCTCAGCTTAGCCAGGCTAGGCCTCGCGCGCTCTCGTAAGTATACTTCGAATGGGCCTTATGGGCACACTGTGCGTCGGATCAGCGGAGAAGCGTGCAGGGTCCATCCGCGGCACAGGTGGGCCCGCGGGTCCTGTCGTACCTTTGGTGGGGGGTCCTGCTGGACGACCGGAGGGATCCTCTCGGCCGACGGGGTGGGGGCACAAGGGAGGGGCCTCAACCACTCTACCCCTCTCTATGCCTCTCTTTCTCCTCCTACCCTCTCGTAGCTGGTGGACCCACGACGCACAGGTTTGCGCGACAAAGCTGCTCGCGGTATCGATAACGATCCTGCGGTTTGCCAGGACCTTCTCTCGCTGCACCTTTTTCCCTCCCTTCGTCACTCTGCTCCGGGATCGTTGGTAGGAGTGTCGCGACCCGCCAGGACTCCATTTCTATCTGAACTTTGGCTGTCGAAGCCGACGAGGTTCTATGCGACGATGAGACGTCTTAGAGTTATCGCTGGATTTTTATTCATCCAAAATGAAAACTTGAAATGTAAGCTCTGGTTTTTGAGCTTCTCCTTTATTACTCTCAGTTTTTAGCGATCAGAGCGGATTTTTATAGAATTTTATTTGTTTTAGTCTTACTAAATTGAAAATCTATGAGCTTTCCTTTTCTTCTTCTCAGTTTTCAATTATTTAACGTCTTTGTAGAATTCTGCTTGCTTTGGACACAGTTATTGTCATAGGCATTTACAAAGAACTGCATAAATTTATTGCAACAGTAGTAGATACTATCTTCTTGTAACGATTTCTTGGCAAACATCGATTACTATGAAAGGAGTTATTATTCACAATTATATGGACCTTTGATTAGTTGAATTTATAAGTTATTCAAGTTGCCATGTTTCTCGACATTCTCGAGTAGATGGATTTCTGTTGTACCAAACATTTATGGTGCCTCATGATGACGATTGCTTCAACGATCGGTTATGTAACGCCGTTTCGGACAGAGTCGTTTCGAGGTTGAATCGAAACATATTGTAGAGATTTTTTGCTCTTCGCATCCCGTGGTGTATCATTTTTCTTTATTTATCGAGGATATGCAACATCGAATACGCGTTGTTCGAGCGTAGAGAGGGACTTAAAAAAAGAAATAACAAAAGAGGAAGAAGCGAGGCGAGGAACGATTCTAGTTTCGGCGGAAATGCTGTCATAAAAATCTATCTTTGAAAGCGATTTTTTTCGAACAGGAAAAGAAACGAACTTAATTGCGGCTTAACCTTGCATCTTTATATTGCCCGTGGTAAACTTTTTTTCCTTTCTTTGTTCTTTTCACGAGGTACCTGATTCGTATTACTCATAGAGTTGCTCGGCGCTAAAATTAGTTTAAAGAAATACCCCGTGCGTACTTGTGCAGAGTAACACAATTCTCTCTCCTCGTATCCTTGAGGATCCAACCATGGCAGCTCGTAGATCATAGAGATCTTAATGATCGATAACAGCTTTAGGGTTTGTGTTGGTGATATATGGAAGCGTGTGCGCACATTCCTCTTCGCCTTTCATTTCTTCTAGTACATTTCAGTTTCACGAAACAATGGTGTTCCCCCTCAAGCAATGGAAACGCGTTTCGAAAATTCGAATTTTCACCGAATTATCGATAAGATATCGATCTGTACTATCATCGCTGATCGTTAAGCAATTAAGCAGGGGGTAGCCCGTCGAAAGGATAATTAGAACGACCCCTCGGGTGGATCTTAACGACTAGCACCGATGATACCGTTTCGTTTTACTCGTTACAAAATAATTCTACAAGAAAACGGAAAGAATAGAAAGCATTGTGAATATTGAATTTTTTTCACGACGGAGGTAGGGCAGTTTCTAAAACACTTGTAAAACCGTGTTTTATGGTTTAATCGAGCGTGCCTGCAGAGGGTAAGCAATAGTTCGAGTAGGTAACACAAATCGTCCTTTCGTAGCTCTGCTTTTATTTCCAAGAATATTAGGGGATTTCTAAGAAAACGCGCTGCTTTACCTAGAAACGAAGACACAATATGGTCAGCTAAGCCGAGACAGTGTGGGTCAACCGGTGAACAATAGGTAGACGTTATTATGCCTAGCTCGAGAAAGAAGGAGGGTGTCGTAAAGCGATGATGGTGGTCATGGAATCGTTTAATCGGTCCGTCCCATGGTCTTTTACGGTCGGAGCTTAGTTCTAATTAAAAAAATATGCACGTCGCCCAACAGCGGCACCCTTAAAACGCACCGTTGTAAAAACTGTCTCAAACATTCCTACGTACAATAAAAGCGTTCGTCGCAACGCTTCTACTCTTTACGACGTACCTCTCTGCTAATCTTTACGAGCGCGAACCGTCCGTACGTTAATGGACGACATTGTCCATCGTAGTTGAAGAAATGGAAATAAAAAGTAACCTACTGGGAAATTTCCGCAATTTCTTCCTATTGGGAAAAAAGAAGAAAGCGTATTCTCTGGCTTCGAGCGTGCCACCGACGCGTTTTACCTTGAATAACAATCGTTCGGCCGTTGTATCGCGAACATGGCGATGAATCTTTGCAAGATTTACCTTCGCGCTTTCGTTTCTCCTCCAGGACTTCCGGTAGAGAAGCCTGCACCCTTAACGGAGGGAATTGAGAGGGACGCGTGATTTGTCGCGCCTGTAGGATATTAATTTCCTTGGGATGATTATACCGATAGAAATTGTTACAATTTTTAAAATATTTACAACATTCGATTGTGGTTTCCGGTTATAGCAAAAATAATTACTTAATACGTCTCGATATTTAAATTTTATGCAGTAAGCTCCGAGACAATTTTCTATGCACCGATATCAAGGTGAAAGGGTTCAGAACAAAGGTGATTGTCATTGCCACGATATAAAGCAACGTTCCTGCAACTTTGTTGCGAGATAGTAATCGAAAGGAAGGATCTCAAAGCTGCGACAGGCACATGCTTAATCAGGAATGCAACGATTGTACCATAGGTGGCGCCACGTGCATCAACTCCGAGAAACTCGCGTTCCCGGCCCCCATTCAAACGAGCTAATTAACGCTTTTTCTTTTCAACCGTAGCCCGAACGGCTCTCTTCCCAGGGCCGACGCGGAATTCTCGACGCTGCGGCAAGAAACGACACGTCGATACGTTTAGAGCTAATCAATTAGGGAAACGAGCGATAGGAATGCGCGTTGGCTGTGTTTTTGCGAACCGCAGGATGCGATCAGGTTTTCCCGCCTTTGAATCGGTCAATTATCCTAGCGATATCTATGCCGGGGATCAACGAAATTTGTCTGTTTAATTGGTCAATCTTTTTTACATTGTTCGAGCGCGAATAAGATGTTGCGATCGTTGATTACAATTAATGATATTGATTCAAGGATATTAAGGTAGTTGAGAAAAAGTTGGGCAAGTCGGCTCGTTGGTCTAGGGGTATGATTCTCGCTTCGGGTGCGAGAGGTCCCGGGTTCAAATCCCGGACGAGCCCGCGGAGAAAGAGAATTAATTCTCTCTCCTTTTTAACTTTTACTTTTTACCACTTTCACGGGCTGCGATTCGAAACGGTGGCGAACCTGCGTAATTCGTGTGCCATCATCCTGTCCCACACGTAACACGAGATACTCAATTTGCGTTACATCTACGCAATCTTTTTTTTACGTCAACTGTTGAATCCTTGATGATGAAGTTTGGTGTAAATTTTATATCGAGTGGGAATTAGTTAAAATTGAATTGTAATTGTAAGGACAGTGGAAAATTGAAAATTTTTAGTCTCCCAATGAATCCTCCATAATTTTATTAATAGACGAAACTGATCAATTGAGAATCGATCAATGATGACGCTACTTCTGAAATCATCGAAATCTGTCGTTCAAGTTCAGTCGAATCGCGTGTCAGATGACCGCGAGATGATCAACGTCTGATGTCCTAGTGCGTACGAGTTGCGACAATCCTTTCTCCGGGCATAGTGACGGAAATAAACGTACAACAGCGTCCCCGAAACACGTTTTATTGCCTTCGAAGGATTTTTACGAAGGCCGGCTCGTTATGGATGTCGATTCGAACCGTTGGTCGAACATCGGGAACGATAAAATCGCTGGGTCGACGTTTTATGGAAAGGCGAGCATTAACGACTGAATAAAAGTCCATTTTTCTGCGACAAACATATCCGACGTGAGATAAGGGAGCAAAGATGCGATACTCAGTGGATTCGCAATGTTTCGTAACTTATTTATATCTGGCGTTGTAAGCGATGACCACTTAAGTTTTCATCTTGCAGATACGCTTGTTTTTTAGTTTATTCATTTTGGGAATACGATCAAGGCACGTGTCTTTTGGGAATGTTGTTGTAGATTTGCAACCTTTTAATCAGGGACATATATCGGGGCAATGACTAGGAACACCTGTTTTTATTATCTATGCTTTGTTTTATTTGCTGTTGGAACCCTCGGGTAGGTACCATCAAAGGCTTAGATTTGATCCTCTCAAACCTTCTTAAATTCATACCTTCTCTATTCACAGCTAGGTTGCAACGTATACACCTCATTCTGCATATTTCATTTTAATAAAAAAATGAAAATTATAAAGACTACCACCTGTATACTAAGAAAAGACGCAGGGTAGGTTAAAATCCTACCATGTCCTGCATATTACTCTTCTAAACCATTTTGGTTAGGGTTTAGCATTGGCGCAAGAATAGTTCACTCCAACTCTTCCCTCGTATCGCCTTTCATAGCTTGTAAACAATCTGATTACACCTGGCTACGATGCCTTTTTCCTTTGTTTACAATGGAGCAGCCTCAAAGCCGTCACCTGTTCAGTCCGTACAATCGTAGCTAATTCGGGGCAGCAAAGTTTCGACACTTGACAGACAGACGCGCGAGACCAAAGAGAAAAACGTGTGTGTCGGCCGTTACACAACGATCTGGCCAGACGCGCGACGTAGAAGGAGGCATCCTTGTTTCTAAAAGTGAATGTTTGGCCAAAAATGTACGAACAATCGGGGCCATCACAACGTAGCGCGTCAACGGGTACCATAATACCGAGCAGCAGGACTCTTTTGGATCGTGGGTTCTTTCATCGATGAGCAAAAGAGCATGTCCGTTAAAAGAAACCAGGATGCGCTTCCATTCTTTACGCCTTTTTTTTTCGCCACGGTGATTAAGTAATAGGTAATTAATAAAGGCACCATTTCATTCTGATTTTTTATCGTCCACGGGAACCACGCTCAAAGTGTAATTAGACTCTTCTCCTCCTGCCGTCTCTTTCGAGCGAGATGTGTTAGTGTTCGTAGTGTTGTAGACGTCACGTGTACGACAGGGTCGACCGTAAAATTCTGAACGTGCAATTAGGGCCAAGTCGTTAATTTATTTTTCTCTACGTGTGGCCTACACTCTCAACACCGTCGCCTTGTTGTCCTCTATCGCGTCGGATCTCACGGGGATGCTACCGGCCATTATCAATCCTCTTTCGACAGGCTCAACTATGGACCCGCTCGTAATTCACTTCCGTCTGACTTTAACGTGTTGAAATATTGAATAGAGTATTTGTAACAGGAACTTGTTTGTGTCCAGAAAACCCTAGACATAGTTATTACGTAGCAGTGATTTCTATTTAAGTACTATGTATTAACGGGAATAATTAGTGGAAAAATTGTTCAAAATCGAACAGAAGAATTTGCATCAATTATAAATATTATCATTGTGATTTGTTTCTACTTGAACCGCAAGAGATTTTCTCGCGTTTCTTCGCTTCCTCCACAAGGAAAATACGTTATTTATTGCCTCACGTGTCCAGAGGCAGATTTCCTGCCGTTTAGGGCAAAAATCCGACCGCATGCTCGTTATTACATATGTGCAGAGGAAACGAGGGACGCACCTGCACCTACGTGCGAGATGCTTGTGGTTACTCGGCCCGCTTCGTGGCCACCTCTTTCAATTACCCTGGTCAACTCGAGATAGATGTCGTTTATACTCTTCTGGAACTAGAAAGCATGTTACACAACGATAAGATATCGACAGGTTAGCGAAGAACGGTTTTTTTACGGCCACGAAATCCGGCGTTCACGCGGCTTGTCTTTATCAGCCAATTAAAACGGCCTCGAAGTATTTCTAAGTCAAACACCAGCTGCTTTCGTTAAATGACGAGCAACCAGGCAAAAAAGAACGGAATATCCAAGAGAATTCCGCTCCGCGTGGCTCTTTCGTGTGAGGAATTTTTGCTGCTTTTGGGAAGAAGCCTCATCTGCGTTTGCCTCGCCATTTAGAAGGGCGACTCGCTAATCGTAACGCAAACGCAGCAATCTAGTTTCTCATTTTTCGGCAGATAGCAGCCTTTTCATCGGCAAAAATGGACGGGTCGACAGGAAGGTCGGGTTAAACGAACTTCGGAGTCGAAGGTGCTCGTCGCGTTAAATCATTAACATCGATGGGCTCTGAGCTTCAGGGAATCTATGGCAATTTGCAAATTACAATCGATAGATGTAAATCAAGCTCGATCAATATTAACAATATTATTTTTATTTATTTTATTTATCCGGAAAGTATCCACGAGCCACGGTCCGCAACGAACGCGTTAAATCTTTCGATCCTCGCTCTCAGCCTGGATTCCTCGAAGCTACACCTTGTCAGTAGTTTAATTAAAGATAGTTCAGGGGAATTCTTCTCTGAACGAGGTATCCACGGGAACAGCATCGGACGTGTCTGGCGTAATCTCGCGATACTCGCGAAAATTTCTCTTCGAACTGAACGAGGCAGGAGAAATCTTCTCTCTCAAAGGCGTACCGCGGCGCGTTATAAGACGGTGCACGCTTCGCGTTCGAAGACGTCTAAAGGATCGACTGGAAGTAAACACGAGCTAATTTGGCGGCTAGGCGTTAGGACTTAGGTCTCGATGGTAATCCCAGTGTGTAGTTTCGACGCTTCACGGTACCGCGGATGTATCTTGGATGGTCTGGCGTCGAAGCCACGGTGCGTGGACGAGGTAATGTGGGAGAGGTCGGCTTAGGTCGGCTGAGGTCGTGCACGAGGCACGCATGCCGGAATACAGGGTACTCGTAAAGTCCCGATTAGAGAAGACGGTACGAGACGAGACGAGACGGAGGATAGAATTCTCGGAGTTCCAGGTAATATCCGAGCGTTCGTCTCGGTGCGCGCACCTAGCTCACTCTCGAGGATCGATACACCTAGGCTTTCCAGCGTGGCGGGGACCCTGGGGTTAAACGTCGAACGTATCTCAACGGGGCTGTCGAGGGACGGAGGGGAAGTCGTCGAACGCACACGTAATAAGGCGTACAGGCCAGGACGACTGGCCAGTTTTGTGATTTACGCAAAGTAATCCCATTACGGGTCGCGTCGCTCGTTAACGTCACTCCTGGGGCCCCGTCTCTACGAGCTTGAACGACGTCCCGTTCCGGATGAGCCTGAATGCACGTCATCCGACTGAAATCTCACTGAACGATGCGGAAAAAGTATTTTTGGCCGATTCGCGCAAACGTTCCATGAATCCACGGAGCACGAGCTCCTATACGCCCGGAGACACGTTTTACATTTTTTCGCGGTCAACAAACGAATACTTCTGGAATTGAAAGCTTAAAATCCAAGAATTTTTAGAACAAAATCATCAGGCTTCTGGTAAAGAATTTGTGAATTTGCGAATTTGTAAAAGGGAAGGGGGTTGAAACGGGGATAGAATAGAATATCTATGCAATTTACACCTTTCAGCAAAACTATAAAATGTCTGAATGACTTCCAATTTCCTTGAAATTCCTTTGTTATGAGTGCAAACTGTTTTCACCTTCGAACAGGCGCGATCAGTTCGATCTTGATAAGCATAAACTTTGATAATCTTGACAGGTATATCGCGTTGAACAGAACAAGACGGCTAGCATCGATAAATTATAATTCTCACTGACAGTCGAAAGTAATAGTTCGACGATATCGGCGAAAGCGTACGAAAAAAGTTCGAGCTAGGTGGTCGAGGAATGACAGCGCAGAATATACGAGGATTTTTGCTTTTTCTATCGGGTATTCGACCTTTCGAAAGTACTCGACGCCATCGAATGGACACAATTAGCTGAAATAAGTGTCCGCGAAAATTACTCTCGTCGAAGCGACGGATAGTTCGTTCGCGAACGAGGCCGTAGAATCCTCGCGTCGAAACTCGAGCGATGATTGAATAACGTTAATAACAGCTTTGGCAGCTGTAACTTCGAGATTGGTAACTTGGAACTCGAGAAATCGTCAGCACGTCTAGGCTCACGGTCGTTTTTACACCTTGCAAACACCGAGTTGGCATCGGTTAGCTGAGAACAGGTGGCACTCCCTCTAAACACGATAAAAATATCGCGGTAACGACGTGGCGTCGATTAAAAAACGCCGAGATACGACGCGAGAATGCAGCCGGGATGTTTAACAGCAGTATATCTGCGTTTAATTTGCCGTACAGGACGACCGCCATTGCGGTTAACGCCACAATGTAACACGCGTGATGGGGTTCAGGAGTTTACGGGTGAGCTATGTACAAGGTGTCGTGCAACTAGGAACAAGGATCGAAACAGTCAATTCAGTTAGATTTTAATTATTTTTAATAATCTATCTTATTATCTTGCCGTACTAGATATTTCTATATCCACTGGAACTATATTATTTATCTACTAAAATTACATACTTGGAAATTAAAAAATTTCCAATTCGTGTATTCATCGGAGGCACTCCGTACGTTCGATGGGAGATTCATAATCGGCTGGATTTCTAGACGTCGCGCCGTAATGTTCGGCAATGGTCATGGGACACGACAGTCGGGAAAAGCAACACTGTCACGGGAGGTTAATATTTAGCCAAGGTATCTGGGAAAACAAAGTGAAAGGAGTACGGTGCGATCATCATCCTTCGGCGATCTTATACGACGATGCCCGGCTATGCACACAGTTATATGGCCAATGAATCACGTAGCCGAGATGCCCACGTTTAGCCTCAGAGCTAATTGAAACTTTTATTCGTAATTACGCTTCTCCCTTCCCCTCTCTGTTTCTCTTCTCCCTCTTTCTCTCACTTTTTTATCCTTCGCGCGGCTTATCCTCGCGGCAATCCCCGCCCGACGTATATTTCATCGTTTGTAAAATAGCGTCGTTCGCTTTAAAACATCGACTCCACGCGTTCACGGTATTCCGGAATTACTTCGTACACTTTACTGGTACTTCTGCCATCCGGATAACGAGTGCCCGTTGATACATTCGCGCCTGTTGCTCGATTTTACGGCCTGAACGCCGAAAGGAGGGATGATTAGATCGGACGTGATTAGCGGTGGCATTTTTGCCAGCGGACGTTTTCAACTGTCTCGCAATAACCGTGTGTACACTTTCCCTAGGTATCGGAACGAAGCGTAACGAGCCTGAGAGCGCCGGTTTATTCTTCCCGTTTAAATAACTGTTTACAACCGCGTCGATCTTAAATCAATTTCACGCACGTCCCGCGGTCGTTGCGAGCCGAGCTCGATTAACGAGCGTGATTAATTAAACGCTTTATCGCGTCAGAGTACCCCGAACTCGTCCCGTTAAATCGATTCGACGACTGTCAATCGATCGGTTCGATTGGTAATCTCAATCAAAGTCATTACCGATTTTACTCATTACCGAACGAACAGGCTTTCTACCCCCTGCATCAGCCTTTTTTCACAGGTACGGTTGGTAATGTACCTCGATGGAATTTAAGGTTCGCTGAAAAATCTCTTCCAATAAAGCTTGTCTAGGCGAAACATCATCATCTCGCCGGTTCTCGATCGCGTTCGCCGCTTATTTCTTCGCACTTTGACCGGTGCTCGGTCGGCTCTTCGCCGAGATTGAGATATATATCATAGGTGTGTGCAGCACACACGGTCGAGGCTCTTAGCTACCCCCGGTGAAGTCTTCATCGGCTACCGCGACATTGAGGGATATTCCCCTCTGCACCTATCCTGTGCTCTACCTTGAGAGATAGCCTCATCGTGCTACGAGTCAGAGCCGATGCTAATCACTCGTGCGCCGTTCGGCCGCGACGGCAACCAAACTTACATTATCCACGTGAAAAATAAAACGATCCCTTGGCTACTCGCGCTTCTTCATTAGCATACACTCGCGCTCTCTTTCTCACTCCAACGATCCCTTTCCGTGTAGCATGTTCGTCATTAGCCTGAGACGCGATTAATAATTGCCCGGGACGGTTAACAGTCGATGCTTACTTCTTCATCGTGCGTGTACGCGTTCCTCTTCCTTTCTCTCTTTCTCGCGCACCGTCTCACTCCTCCACCTTTCCTCGCGTCCGTGGCGAATGTTAGGTCCCCGCGAATAATCGAGGGTAATTAGACCGTGGAATCGAGGCATCTTTATCACCCACGACGAGTCTATCCCTGCTCGTTTAGCGTCGTCCCCTTCTTTTTGTTGCGGCTACGTTTTCATTACGGCTGACATTATGTTTCACTCGCAGAACGTAGCGCTGGTTAATTCCAATTGAGACCAACTACTCGCACGCTTTTGTAACTTGATTGATGCGGTTCTTGGAAAGCGTTCAGTTTCATTAACACGAACGCTTCCATGTCGTCCGAATTCGAGTGTTACGAGGAAGAACTTAGGTAATTATTTAGGAGGATAGTCAACCGGATGTAGATTGTCTGATGGGGTTTCCCTAAAATTTCTTGTAACAATGCAGGAGTTAATTAGGCTCGATACAATAAGAATGACTGGGGAACCGAGGAATCATCGATGCGGATGAGCGACTGATCGGTACGACGAAGAGCATAATTAATAAAAAGAGCGGCGTGCACGCGATTACGTCAGGTTCGAAGATTATCGGTTCTGTAGAATGGGACGTGAATCGATTCTCTTGTCGGGAATTACGTTCGATCATCGCGGAACCAGCGTATTATCATTAAAAGCTTCTCGATACTGTTTGCCGACGAGGTAGCGACTTGTAAAGGCGTCAGCGTTTCTCAATTACCCGGTTGCGCAACTCTTAATTACGATGCCGCTCGGTGTACGGGTAACTTGTTACAATGTATGCTCGTGGTTTGATGCAACTGTCGCTTACGTACACGCGAACATGTGAACCGAATTTCGCACAACACTTCGGCCACCATCCTTGGAACGTTACAAGGACACCGGACTGTGGATGCCATTATTCAAGGCGGCAGTGATTTGCAAAATAAAATATAGCCGGATATAGCGGCTCGTTCGAAGGAAAAAATAAAAGTAAAGAACAAACGTGTCGATACGCGCGACGCGTTCATTCGATATTCCTGAAAAGCGAGATACCAATGTCGCAATTGGGAGACCTCGATGCTGGATGAACGACACGGTTCGAGGTGACAATCTATAAATTAACTGATCGAATGATTTATTAAAATATACGCACATATTTTGCAAGGATTTGTGATTTCTCGTGTAGTAGCCTTTTAAAATTAGGTTCGAAAGAAAAATTATGATAAATATGACGAAAAATTATCGAAAATTCCTATTTCATAGTACGGTCGTCATAACAGTGGGGAACAGGTATAATGTCGTCGTCCACGAAAAGGTTCATCTGCTAAACCGTTACGAGATATAGGCGCGGCAGAGACTTTATAAACGCGACTCGTCTCGCCTTTCTCCTCTTCGAAACGGCGTTTTAATTATTACCCGGCACATTAACCCTCGCGAACCCGTGGCCACGCACCTGCATGGAAGCGCGTGCCCTCTCGCGTGGGCGTGCACAAATCCACAAGGAAGACTCTTCTTCTCGGATGATTTCACTCGTGGCTCGATGATTTTTCTACGCGGTGATTTTATCGCCCGACTGTTATCATCATCGTACAAATCATTGCTACAAAGTGTGAGAACGATTTAAGATTCGCTTAGAAGAAAAGGTAGAAATATGTAATCGCTTTCTTTAAAACAAACTTAAATTCCTGTAGTAATATAAAACAGTATTAAATGAAATTTACATAGATGTTCTTGCAATAAATAAAAAATAGCGAAACTTGAAACATTTCCAAATTCTGATCCTATGCGGTCAGTTTCATTCAAGGCGAAGAAGCAACCGTCCGGTTTCCCGTCGCCAATTACACGATCATTGAATCCACTAACCGTCGACTCTATGTTAAGCAGGTCGCCAATAAACGCCCACGCGAGTTTGCGAGTGGTCGTGGTTAGACGCGCGTACGATCGACGACACCTTCCGAATCGCGTCGTTCTATTGCGAGCTAGCAAGCAAACAGGTTAGTCACGGTGATTTAAAGCGCCGGTAGCGAGCAAACGACTAGCGGGATTTAGATTCGCCCGTATCATTTATTAGGTCTCCCCCATTTTTTTTCTTTCTCTCCACCGAAGGATAATCGTCGTCCTCTCCTTCGAGATTGTCCATGGGGTTTAGGGTTAGGGCGAAGGTGGAGTGGAAATGGTAGCCGGTTGAATGGTGCACTCGGGACACGAGCTTGTTCGTTCCGAAAGAAGTCCGCGAGCGGAGAACACGGTGGTCCGTGCCGATGGAAATGCAAATGAGCCACGGGTCGGCCCATATAGCGGGCGCGTATAGTGGGTCACATTAATCAGCCGGGACCAACCGGCCAAATCACTCGCTTTTTAGGTCTCCCTTTAACCTATCCGCTTTAGCGGCCTCCTCCACCACGTAGTGTCGCAAATATTATCGCGAACCCGGGATTCTGTACGACCGGTTCTGCCATCCTTTCTCGAGATAATGGCAACGTGCTCGAAACGAGCCAGCGACGCTACAGGCTGTTCGTCTCGCGAGCAAATACTTTGTCTTCCGTCCACGCCAGTTTTGTAACTATTTGTTTCGGGCCTCGTTCACGAATTTCTTTATTTCCTTTAACCTTCCAACATTCCTTCGAACGAGTCGAGGATGCACACCGTTGGAAGTTTGAAATCCTGAAATCGTCTAAAGTTGGCGCGATAATGGTGCAGGTTTGATCGCCTATAAGGTGACCTGTTTCACCGAGCCAAATCGAAAGTCAGGTTAAGAGGATTTCCAGGGCATTTCTGTTGGTAGAAACGGCGCCGGTTACGCGCGCATACGCGGCCAACGTGGCCGCCACGAGCAGGTTGTATTTACAGGACCGTATTCGGCGCCACTTAAGCGCCGACAAACTTATCCGTAACTACTCCACCGATCGGCTCTCTCTTGAACTTCTCCGACCAGGTAGCGGTCGAACGTGGAGCAACATATCGAGAGCAAACGGCTCTTCCGGAAGTCTTATATGGTAGGGAGTTAAGTACGGACTCGGAACAGTCGGGAATAACTCGCGTGGAATGGGTCTTCGGTGAGTATCGAGCGGTCGAGTCGCACGGTGGAAATCAGAAGAAAGAGAAAGAGAGAGAGAGGAAAATGATGCTTTAACGAAGCAATAACGTAGGTAAAGAAAGGGTTATAGACTCGTAAGTGGCCACTTAAGCCGGCAAATGAAAGCTTCCCTGTCTAACGGTCCCTTTCGAGCTTCCAATTGCTGAATCGAAGAATCAATGCCGGTGATTCGTATCGTAACTACTCTTACAGGTCCCTCGCATTGTATTATACAGGCTTTTCCTTTATGTTTATATAGTGCTCGAAATTCGATATAACGCGTCAGTCGAAAAAAGCAAACAATTTATTGAAACTTAGTTTACCAAAGCGTAGAATAAATTTTTATCTTAATCTTGACGGAGTTTCCGCAGTAAATCATTAGTAGATTGGTATCAGAATTTTACACATTCAAGATTAATTAACCTTCATTAAATTCCTGTGTCAAACAATTACATTATGAAGAAGTTAAGAATCTATCGCTTTACACGAATCTCATAAAATTAATTATCCATTCCAGTGTTAATTAATTTATATTCATCGTCTCAATATTTTCTTCCAATTCGAATAAATATAACGTTAATTAGTTTTCTTCGTTTTTGAATACCTTCGAAGGTATTCGCATCAGGTTTACGATATTCGTCCCGACAGTCTTTAACAGAGCATTTCCCATTGAACGGGGAAGGTATAGCACGTATTTCTTAAGTGTCGTTCCCTTAAAGAATCCGTAGCATCGTCCCCATTATTCCCATTCGCTTTAACGCGAAACAAAGCGCTCCTTAATAGTCGCAGATCTGATTGCAAGTCCTACGAGCTCGTTTCTCCGCGCGGACTCGCTGCAAACGATTATTCCAAAAAAGTCCCTTCCGATTACGCGCACTTAATAGGCTCGGACTCGCACGGTAATTGCGAGGTTAACTGATTTTTAATGACGGGTTTGTCGATTGCTACCGCGACCGTGCACTTCTTGTTCCTCTTCTTCTTCATGCTCCACCTTCTTCGTCTTCTTCTTCGCCTGTTCAGAATCTCTCTCACGAACTGGAAGATTCCTCTTGCCAACCGTGGACCTCCTCCTATTCCGTATTCACTTTCTGACGTTTCGATTTTTTCGACTCCGTTTGGACGAAAGGATCGTTACCGCGGCTGCAACCGGTCGTTTATTAAAACGCATTGCTAGCCTGTAATATTAGAAAATCGCAAATGGTCAACGCTGTTTCCTAGAATACATATTTGAAAATTCAAGCGTACAGCTTAGATTCTTATGCATTTTTCATAAAAAGTTCTTGACTGGACAATAGGAGCGATGAAAATGCAATAAGTGCACTCGGTGCGTTTGTATGCGATAAATGAAGCAAACGGTGAAAAGCAACAGCGTTTATTCCGATATATCACCACCTACGAACGCTAATTCGTTAGATCGTATGAGATAGCTCAAGCATTGGGCCGTTTCTCCGACTTTTAACGCGAACCAACGATTTACAATCTGCCGAAGCTGTTAGCGATCGATGAAAGCACGAGCCGCGAACGTTTCGCAGCTGTTCGAGAGCTTGGAAATCCTCGTAGGACTAAAGTATCGACAAAATATCGCACTTATATATCTTGCACAAGTTTCCAACCGGTAATGACCGTTCTGCCATAGCTTCTCCGTCAATAAATACAGACTGGAACGACGCGACGGTGTTACGTAATCGTTATTGCAACGCCGATGTCCGTGACGGGTCTCTAAATTATTAAAACATCCTCCGCCATGGTGTAGACGACATAGCGCAACATTTATCACCGTTCCTCTTATCCGACCGCTAATGTATTACGTGTATTTCGAATTCAAGGATTCGAGAGCACGAGGGACGAGTAGATTCCACGGTGACCATAAATATTTCTCCTAACGTATTTCGAATTTTCGAAATCGTTGTTAGCCGAAGGGGATCCCATGACTGGTGGAATTCGACCGAACCGCTTACTAAACCGCCACGATGAAATAAAACCACGGAAATGGGAGTGGAACCTTGAGAATGTAGAGACAACTCATGGTTAGATAAGATATACGCGAAATAGTTTCGAAATAAACTGAATTTATTATTCAAAAGTATTGGATCCATTTCGAAACTGTTCTGACCTAAATATCATGCTTTTTGTATTGCATCTAAAATACAAATTATTTGTAATAATAATTCGAAATGGTACGAGGTCGCCTTAGTAAAATTTCTAAATCAATTCTCTTTTATTATTTAATCGTGGTCGGAACATCCTCTACTCTGACATTCGTCGGGACAGGAAATTATCCGGTTGGCTGACGATTAGAAAACATTGAACAATTGTTTTCCCAGACAACTGGATCAAGGTTGCGTAATGCAATTATCTATTACGTAGCATCCGTGCGCGGCTACGCGTACACGGTCTTCTTTAATCAGCGTGGGCGTTCTTTGCTAGGACGTCCCAGTAAATCCGTGACTTTTCATACCGTCCTGTCGTTTCACAGAATACTTTCGGCCGTGACGGTCACCTACTTCTGCTCGTCTTTTCGTCGTCAACGTGACACGTAAAATCGCTGCTTGATCGTGTACTCGGTCATTAGATGGCTTGCCTTACGTTCCGTGGTCTATATTCGTTACGTGTATTCGTTTATGTCGTTCATTGTTTGCACGGTTACGTAGCATCGCCGGTAATTGCCGCATGGGAAATGCAACAATCGGTAATCTTAATTGTTTATTAAGATAATTGTAAGGTAATATCGTGGCATTAGATGAACACACGGATAACGTTTTATTGTTACACTCTTGCCACGTTTCTTACGACCTACCACGCTGATTATGTGAATAAGCGTGTTTATCAGTCGATGCAAACGTAAGATATCATTTTTCTACTTAACTGAATATTGAGAAGTAATTTCTTTTATTTTGAAAGATTTAACAGTCATGTACCATGAAATATTTATCCCAAGTTCCACTATGTATTCGTTCTATGTCCGCATGATCACCGTCCTTATCCATTTCATTTTTGCATCTTATTAATTCGTGGATTGTTCCATATTCTCTTTACACGTCACGTATGTCTGCGACAATGTCGCCGGAAATGAATGTCGATTTTTTTCTCCTGTATCATCACGCGGTATAATTTTTGCAACGAAGACACGAGAGGGCATCTTAGCGAACGAAAGGAGAAGAAAAAAGAAAAAAAAAGACGACCAACAATGTAACGGAAATCGCTCCTAATACGTTGACACCCATGCACGTTATTACCTTAATGTTGCTCGTTGGCCTCGGCTAGGGTCCATTCAGAAGAAGTCCGAAATCCGGTCGTCAGAATGAGCCATTGTGTCGTCATAAAGTACCCTGGTGTCTTCACAAAGGAGTCTCTCTCGGTTACCGTGCGAATGTTGCAACGTAACAATCGTTGCAACCGTGAAACGAACGCATGCTGATGCAAAACATAGTCAAAAACAACGCGCGAGCAAAAGGCAACGCGAACAACCGATTTCAGTATCCCTTTCTTTAAGTTATCCACAGAAATGCAAACAACATAGTTGCAGCCTGTTTTCGGCTGGCCTAATTGGAAGATGCCTGAATCCGTTGTTAAACCTGCTACAATGTAGGGAAACCAGATAGCTTTCTGCTCGGTGGTACTTGGGCAAGATGGTCGTTCACCCAGCCTGCCTTTTAAACGTGATTTTCCATTGCAATTTATTTTCCAACGGAGGAAAAAGTAGGGGATTGCTTAACACAGTTGCAAAATCGGTTGACACGACAATATTTTGAAAGATATTGATATTGTGCAGGACTTTTAATACATGCGGTTACGATTTCAGAGACGTATGTCCTAGTTTATTCCACTATTTCAACATCCTGTTACTATTATTACAGGCATCGCTGTAGGTTTGCGAAAATTATCCGCTAATTACAGAAGGATAAATTTCCAACGGTGACGATCGTTTATTATGCCCGCTAATGAACATATACGTATTTCGCAGTCAAAGGGTTAATTCAAAAGCAGCTAAACGTACGACTACGTGTTGGCGTCCGTCAGTACATGGGCGGGCAATAAAACGAATTTCGTGCACACGTAAGTCAGGGGCGGCGGTATGCAAATGCCGTACGAGGAGGCATATAAAACGGCTGAACGATAAAATAAATCGTGGTTGGTGCACGCGATTCGGCTTGCCACGCCATGCGTCGTACCAGGACGCGGCGTTCGATATACATTTAAACGACATAGTAGTCGCACGATGAAACTTTATGGCCACCATTATGCGGCGTGCACCAGGCCGTAGATGGGGGCCGATAAAGACGTTGAAACCTCCCCTCTTCGCGGGGATAACGCGAGAAAGGTCGAGCTCGAAAACCTTAACCTTAGAGACGGTTCAAGAGTATACGACCAGTGGGACGTTAGTCAGGATTAGAAGGGTTCAGTTTGCTTAGACCTTCGGCTGGAATTTGTTAACGTCGAGGTGTATTCAGGAGGTTGGTTGCATCGAAGGGGAAATAGAAACTGATATTCGCTTCGCTGAATAATCGTGGAATATTTTGAAATATTCAAAGAAATTCAGATGATTAGCTTCGACTGGCAGAGTAGAAACAGCCACGTTAAGAGCAACCAAGTTCTTCTACCTCGGATAAACTTAGTTCAACCAGCAGGATATTCAGTTGTTGCGTCACAACATGTAGTTAATACTGCCTGTTAAAGAAAAAATTAATGGACGATGAAAGTATCTCTGTCGGAGAGCCGGAAAGATGAATAACGTGTAATTGAATGTGCGCTCAGATTTGTCTCAGTTTTAAAAATACAATGGACACGAAGGTTGTAGTAGTTAAAGGGGAATTATTCGTCATTCGTTTTTGCAATTGGTTCTCACACTTGATGGTCTGCTTTCAGACTATTTTTTTTTTTTTCTTATCTTTTTCGTTGAATGAGTACTGTCATCGTGTACCCTGACATTTCGTCGCATAGAATAGAATGCTTCAAGCTACTTTGGTCAAAGCCACGCGTTGAATCGTTCGCTATACAATGCCACTTTTGTCACTCGAGTTCTCATTATCCAAATGCATTATTATCTGAACGCTCTGACGTTTGAACGCTTTTTTCTTTTTTTTTTTTTTTTCATGGCATTGTATCTCTCTTCCTTTTGAAGCTGTGATATTCTAGCCTGGATCTGATTATATTAACACCACGAGACTGAGAGAAATGCGATTGTATTAAGAGGACAATTAGCTTACTTTTGAGAACGCTGACAGATTAGAGTCTGCTATTGAAAATAAAAAAGAAACACAGCTGCTCTAAATTAGACCTGATTCACAACACGAACAAAGCTGTTTTATCAAAGCGTACAAATTACACAAAATAAAAAGAAGAGACTACAAATTTCAATCCAGGTCTTAATTATCAATTTTTTATAAAGAATATGCACTTGCACGAACATCCATAAACTAAATTATACCGTATGAATTAGTCCTGGTATAAATACGAAGTCGGAAAGTAAATCGTTTATCTTCTCAGCGAACGGTTACACCGTGGCAAAAAATTCACCCGCTGTCCTCGTAGAAAATTAATGCGTCCGTGGGGTGGGATTTGCGGTGTACCAAGTGTTCTTTATTTTGACAGAGAAATATTTATAACTATATTTCGGCTGCGGTGAGGAGGCACGCAACGGCGAAACAGGGGGGGATCGCGGCACGGCTCGCCTTTAAATCCGATTCAGGTCAATTTATGCAAAACAGGCTTTGCATAGCATTCGACGATGATCCGTGACGTACGCGACGAATCACCACCAACACAATGATTCCGGGCACGTTCGGCCCGGAGCGAGCGTTTTACGTTAACGCGTTTCCAACGTGGACGCGTATTAATGACGGTATTCGATTATGCGGCGCGAAACGTTGTAATTAGTTAGCAATTTATTCCGTGGAAAATCGCGGTTGTTCATCAATCAATTAGAGAAAATCTATTAGCCGGTGTACGTCGCATTTGCGTCCGTGAACAAATCGTGCTAGCTCGTTGCGAATGGTGGCGTAATGGCGCCCAACACGGGATAGAAAGTGGAAAAATCACCGAGTAACCGCGAGTCTACGACAACACGAGCGATCGTTTTTGTCGCGAGAGGATTTCTCGTAATCGCGGGACAAGTGCGACGGAATCCTGGCGTTGCTAGATGACCGGTTAAAAGGGTACACGTATTCGCAGACCGAAGTACAGTGTGTACAAATTATTTTATTTTTCTTCTAAATCAAAAAACGAAGATAAGTTGATTCATTTTTAAAAACTCAGCGCATATAAAATTGTTTTTAGTTAAACAGAAACAGAGACAAACTCTATTACTTATAATCAACATATTATAAAGTTGAAATTGTTTATAAATTTTTCTCAAAAAACGCCATTCTAAGACGACCAGAGAAACTAGTTTCGTCTTCGCTTTGTCCCTTTCGTGTTTCACGGCCACCCTCCTCGAGGATTGGCTGTTCGGCTCCGCGTCGCGGCGCTTTCGAACCGCAAAACTCGTCCCGGAGCTTTCCAGCGCTAATCGACTTAGGTAGGCAAGCATATCCCGTGAGTAATACGATCGCATTAACCCCGGGTCCTTTGGTTGCACGCATAAATAGAATCGTCGTTGGCCTGCGAGCGCGATCTCGGTGCCAAGGGGGTTAATATAAATGCTGGTACGCGCGAGGGGTCAAGTCCCTACGCTAGATTGATACTTTACGCGATCGTCCGGCTCTTGGACACTTACAAAACAGCGTGCGTTCGCGTGTGTGTGCGTGTGGTCTGCGAAAATATCGTGGATCGTTAGGCGTGAGCGAGTTGTAACGTTACAGCCGACCGGTGAGTAATTGATTTTAAACCGAACGACACGTTTTATGGTCGATTCGCGAATTACACGCTACCCGCGACGGTTTTGCCTACGCTCGCACGCGATCCAACAGTAGAAGCGAGAATTATTGGACAGATTAAGAGGATCTGTTCGATAGGTAAAGATCGTAAAGATCCAATTTCACGGTGTCTCCGTTTGAAAGGGTAAAAATCGCCCTCTGAAAAACCGATTTCGAACGTTTCGTATCGTTTTATCGTCGTCTGGAAACGAAGCAACCTCGGTCGTTTGTTATTTAAGACCTCTATTAGGAAGTTCAAGGCGGACGGTCATTCGGTCCGTTGCATTCAAATAATTCGCCGCCGCATGGGGCACATCTCAATTACCGGGATACTACGCGGAGTCGTTCAGCTTCCAACAGAGCCGGAGACCACCGCGAAGACGTCGTTAGGAAATGTCGCAAATTGGTCTAATTAGCCTGGTGGTTTGTCTCGTGTAACGAGCTCGGTGGACCGTATGCGTGCAATTAGCCGACCGATCCGCGGGGCAAAAGAACTCGGCGAACGTCGGGATGTCAGTCCAATTGCTGTTACAAGAGGAGAAAGTGTTGTTAGAAAAACATTTGGTAAATGAAACACTTTGACTTTCGAATCATTCGACGATGGGTATCTACAAAATTTATTTAAATCGATTTCCCATTCTAGAATAAAAATTTTCCTGTTCTTTTCAAAAATCCTTGCAATTTGTATTTAACATAGTTCACGTTCGCTGCGCAAGAACATCGTCGATTATCCGGTTGGAAAGTTTCAGAATTCGTTAGAAGTTCGTTAGCGAGTGTTCGATCGTTCGAAGCGTGTAACCGGCGAACGTTTGCACCTATTTACCTGCGGCTGTTTCCTTGAGCGGCCTTTTACGTAATCCTCCCACGCGGTGAACTGGCGCGGCACAAAGAACGAGTTTTCGGTCAGCCGGAATTACCCGACGCGGCGCGGCGTGGCGCGACGGAGATGCGGCCGGGGATCTCTTGTACCGCTTCATGTGTATCACTAGGCTCCTCGATGATTCATAAATCTGTTGCGTACGTTTGCTTTCCTAGTGGCCGTCCCACATCCGTATCCACCACGTGCGGATGTAACCGTTGCGCGCGGAGGAAAAGAGTGTGGCAATCGTTTCGCGCGCCTTCACGAGGATTACCGTACGCGGACCCCTTGCGATATCGCCTTTTCGTACGAAACACTCTCGTTCACGTTCTATTCACCAGGTTAATGCCAGCGTTGTTACGCTTTCAGGGTGTCGCGTAACCGCGAATAAATTCGATGATCCACTCCCTCGTCGATCGATCAACCGTGCACACGGTCATTAACGATTTCCCTTTCATTAGTTCGTCGTCTTTGAATTTTAAACGTGTCTAAAGCCATTAACGAAATGCCATAAGCAAATCTTAAGACATACGAGAGATAATTCTGCAATATTTAATCGACCAATGATTACAAAAACATAATAATCACCTTATTACGGGTATCATATTGAGACGTCGATCATCAAGATCATCTCTAGTCCGGGGCCCAGTTTCAAACGAATCCACGGTATTATTACGTGTATCTACGTGCAACGACGAAGACGACGTCGAAGCCGACCCCGAGGCGGAGGATCCTGAGACAATGGGCGGCCGATTGCGCAAGATCTTCTTCCGCTGCCGGGGCACGGTGTGTTCTCCGTGCATGAGCCACGAAGAGTGTCGCAATCCTGGCAAAGGCAGGATGTCGACGAGGCTGCCTGGTGCACGGTCCGTGCCCATGCTGATCCTGATTCCGTTTGGACATCCTTTTGGTCGCCTCTGTCCTCCTTCCACATCGCTTGTGAATTGCGTCGTTCCCTGCAAAACTTCTATTCAGATCCTTTAACGACACGAACACGTCGTCGCTTCGAGGATCTCCTATGTAATTAACTACCAACGTGCACCATCGTAAATGAATTTCGAAATCTAGCCTCCAGCTATCGTTTATATACGGATTCAATCAATCTAGACGCTGTTGAACTTTTAATATTTTCAGTAAACTGTTAACTGAATAAAATATTTTTGTAATCTAAGGTACTAAAATATTTTATTACATTTTCATCGTAGGTCCTAACGTAGCCATCCTAGATTCTTAATTTCAATTAGACATAAGCAATTTGGGTCGTATTGCAGGTATTTCAGAATTTTCTCTACAAGGGGTTAGATCTAATGAAATGTAATTAAGATTTGTCCTTAATGCTTGAAAAGAGGGTGTAGAAACATGTGGTTATCGTGCTAGATACGGTTAGAGTCACGGCACTGCGCGCGTGTTCCTCTTAGCTGGACCAATCGCGCGTGTTGCCCGCCGCGGTTACCGGAAGCCTGGCGGCAGAGACGGCAGGGGTAGGGGTATAAAGAGGCTGCGTTTCCGGCGACGGAATGGACAAGGACGAGCCGGGACCTCGCGCCAGATGCATCCTTCGCTGCACAAGCTAGCGGTTTCTTTTACGTGCCGCGACCGGCCGTTGGAAAACGGAACTTCGCGGCTGGTGCACACGGGTACACTCGTGCGACCTGTCGTGACGATGTACTCCTAACAATACGGATAATGCGGATTTTCGTAACGCAACGAAAGGGGGTCGCGAAGATAAATTGACTGACGAATACCAACGAGTCGCCTCCTTCCAGTATTCTTCAACGGAAACGCTCGTAAAACACGAGGCCTGATTGTGCTGTTGCGATACGTTGCGCACAGGAGATCCTAATTCGTCGATTACCAGCTTTTCCTCGCGATAAGGAACGCGTCGATTGGCCGTGTACTTAATTCGACGTTTGCCATCAACGACCATTGTTTCACGGGGTTCTTTTAAACAACATTCTCTGTTCTAACCGAGAAACTCTCAACGTATTTAACTGACAGTGATTCGTTAAGTTAATTAACAAAATCATTAGATTATTTTCATGATTAATAATACACAGACTCGAGGAGCTCGTCAATTAAATATCACCGACCTCACACGATACGAAGAGCGCATTGATCGTCCTCGTAAAAACGCGGCGATCCGCCTCGAACACACTTCCACGCGTTCGTCGGGCGTTTTGGGCTCGTTAGAGGCCTGTTCTGTGTTTTTCATCGCAACGACGCGTACGAGGCAAGCTTTTCTTCTGGCCGCCATTCGAAGGTGGCGAACGAGTGGGCCTGGACGTTTTTCACGGACCTGGAACGACTCGCGCACTCGTTCGGAGGCCAGCTTTTTCGTATTCATGTATGCGGCCACGCCCCGGTAGTGCAGCGCCGGGCCTGCTTCTTGCCCCGGTGTCTGGTCTACTTCATTAGCGTGGACCGAGCGAGCATATACGCTTACCAGGACTTTACATACTACATCAGCTAGCTGAGCCACATCTACATCGATCCGCGTCCCTGTTGAAACGATATTTCGTTCCTCGCTCGTCTACTCCGATAGGTGTCGATAACGAGTTAGCTGTCGGATCGTTGAAAATCCTGCTTAAACTATCCACCCACGACCGTGGCTCGGAGCTCTGTCCCGAGGATTCTATCTCGACCGATAATTGCGATTATTCCTCTGTTTCAAGCCATTACGAGTAGATTTGTGGGATTGGAAAGCTGTTTAACCAGTAAATCGAAGATAACTCTTCGTGGTACACCTTTCGACTTACCCTGGGGTTCGTCATTATGAATATAAGAAGATTACAACAGAAGATCCTAAGTTAATCTAACTTAACCCTTTTTAACTGATACTTCGCTATCCAAGAAGGATTTGTGGGTTTGGATAGAGCATTTCTTCCATTGAAATTCATGCGACACACGCATTTCTATCTATTGCTTTTCTTACGTACCTCTTAAAAGGGGTACATCATCCACCGAGAAGATTGCAATCTGAAATCTTTCGATTAAGTTTTTCGAGCGTTTCTCGACACGTCGTAATTTCTGGCGCGGACGGGCGAGTTATGAGCCGGCGTGTTTCGCACGTGCCAGCCGTGATCGAAGATGAAGGGACCGAAGGAACGCCAGCGGATATTCGTTTCCTCTCGCTGGACCTGTGAACGAACGAGGGGGGGCAAGAGAGGGGCCAGGGGATCGGGACACGGGATGCCGAGCATGCCGTCGTGTCGAGCCGGAGATTAATGGTGCTTTAATAACGTTAATTGAAGCCCTTAGAAGAATCGATACGGCGCCGATCGGACCGGTATCGTTTCGAGATACCGATCGATCTTATGATAAATAGTCAGCGGCACTGCGGGCGACCGTTCCGACGCCTTCGCCCTCGAATGAGCAGAGCGCCGATCGAGAACCCTTTGCCCTTCCATTTCAACTCTTTCTTTTTGCCCCGCTGTCCCGTTGAGTTCGCTCTCTTATCCTCCTTTCATTCCAGCAACGTCTGCCAACAAAAGGGCGAGTGCCCTCGAAAAATCAAGCCCTTTCGTAATCTTCCTCGTATCTCTTCGTGATTTTCATGGAAAACGATCGACGCGTTTCGCGGTGAGAATGAAAGCACGTATCCTTAGCCGGGAGAACGGTCGAGTTGCCGGTTCTTTAGCACTCGACATTTGCGTGACAGGCCGAAAAGCGGATTGCATAAATCATCGCGCGAGAGGAAAGTGGAATCCTCTTCGCCGGTGCAGGACGAGTGCATTTAACCGAGATACGAAACACCGTCGCGCCGCGCCGGCTCCGAAGACCGGTCACGGAACGAACCAACGCGTAATCCTTTCTATCTTGATAAACGGGACAAACAGCGTGGCAGCGGTGATTTGGATCGGCGAAGTGTCAGCTCGCGACCATGACCCGTCGGCAATAAAGCAGTCAAACAATAGACAATGGTGATCCCATGCTCCACATACGCGAAGCACGGTAGGCACGCGCGTAACGAAGCCTCGATTGTGCGTGCTCGTGCGTGAGCCCTCGTCTTTTTCGTCCGCTTGTACCTCGTACCTGGCAAAAGCGTTGTCGCTAATTGTCCTGGCGCAATCGTGCATTGTACGCGGATTAATCGTCATGAGAAACGTCAGAGCTCGAGTTGCTATTGTTGCTCGACAAGCAGGCAGGCAAGCAGACAGGCGATGTCGGTTCGTTTTCGTTGCAAGTGTTACACGGCCTTTTACAATTCGGTGTGCGAAAGTAACACGCGCGATAGACGAACGGATAGGTGGGTAGGTGGTAGGTAGGTAGGTAGATAGATAGATGGACGCACGGATAGATAGGTGAGCACGTAGGTAGGTAGGTGGCTCCTCCCTGTGTCGCGTTGTCCTGCTCACCGTTGTCACGGCTGCGTGTGTGCACCGTGGCTGTGAGCTTGAAATCAATTCTCTCACTGGGTCGACACGGGGGAAAACTATTCGACTTTTCACCGTCGATTGCCTTTTGTTCCGAGAATTACGCTCGCTCGATCGTCGTGCTCGCGATCGTTGTCGGTGTGAAAATTACAGCGCGCCGAGTCGCTGACGGATTGACAGTAGGCGCGATAGGTAACGCCGTGTCTTTCTGTCGTCGACCGTGTGACAGGCTCGTTACCTCTGTATCCAGGCTTCAGACCGACTCGACTGGCGACTGTTGACGCGTCGGGTGAATGCCCGAAGCTTGATGCCATTTTTAACCATCATCGAATACTCTATCGTGGAATTATATTTATTATATTCGAAAATAATATTTTCATCTATTTTGAAGTGATGCAAATTACAAATGAACAAAATTATTGAAAATGATAAAATTTCTCTGACGTAATGAAGGAGAAAAGGAAGGCGAGGTCGGTTTTCGGGAGGGTGTAAAGGGAACAGCCGGATGTATCGAGCTGCCTCGTGCCACCCACGCGAGGGCTTTTCACGCCTCTGACACGACTAGTTCCTTTGCCGAGGCACCAAAAGCCGTCGCCGGTGTATGTTGGCCCTTCGGATATCTCGGCCATGACAGATAACACAATGGCTCTAATACGGCGCACTGTGAAAAGGGTAAAGAGGTACCCACGACCACGGCGCCGATGAATGGTTGCCCCGCGAGACAGAGAAAGAGACGAGTTGCACCTATCTTATCGGATCTCCTTCGAGCCGCGGCACAGCGAGACCAACTCTTTGACAGTGCTGCCCATTGTTCCACGTGGTCCCTTTTACTCCGTGATCCAGACCCGCTTCGATCGCCTTGTGATTTCCCTTCGATCCTTCCCGATGATCCAGCCGTTTCTCCGTTGACGCTAATGATGGTTCGTTGAAAAATTCATTCATCGCGTCTTCTCTTCGACAGTGAAGCGATCCCGATTTTCGAATAATAACGATTTCTACTATTTGAGCTATTTAAATTAATCAATTAATTGTGTCATAGCGGTACGGTGGGAGAAATTATCAATTAGACAAGCAAATATCTCTTATTCCAAATGGAAAAACATCGTTCAAGCTTTGCACTTGACAAAAGAGGAGCATTGTCTGGCGCGTTGACTGAGGGAGAATGACCGCTTGGTACACACACCCACGCTCCTTGATTCTTTTTTCATAACAGAAGGGGGTTCGTTCTCCATGAAGGGTTCTTTCTTCGTGAATGAAAAGAACGCGACTAAATATGTCCTGTCTTGAGCAATACATATTGAAGGAAAAATTTGTTTTACTCTGATAAGTTTGATTAAAATGCTATATATATTTATCAACACCGATGGCCTCAACTTTTACGCGCTAGAGAAATTGTAAGCAGGTGAGAAGCGGATAGTTATATACAAGAAAGTTAAGTGTAGTTCAGTGGATAGTAAGTTGACGGAAAATGGACCAGAAGCATTTCACTGACACACCAAAATCCTTTACGTGTCCGCTTTCGTCACGCTTACGCATCTGCTTTGAACTCGAAGCGCAACGCCCTCGATTACAAGTATAATAGCACGCCTCCTCCGCAATCGTGCATCATCGGCGCTGAATGACTTAATAAAAGAATCCCGATTACGCCAGTCGAGATTCCAAGCGTCGCGGGCGAACAAAGGGTCGATCGAACTCCCACCTCGCCTCGGTGCACTCTGCTCGCCGGAGACTGCGGTGCCTTCTCGCGTGCGGATAGGTGCGAGAAAAGGCCTTTCCTGGCCAGCTAATGGCACGGATTTATGTGGGTTAGGGCGTCGACTCTCCGTGTGCAAGAAAATCTCACTTGCTTCAGCACGGGCACCGTGAGTCATACGCGTCTGCCCACCTAATCCGGTGCCCGTTTGCTCGAGCGGCAAGGGGCTGAACAGAGGAGGAAGAAGCACAATGAAACGGGCGAGAACGACAAGTTGGACAGGAAACACAATGCGGGCGTGGGTCCTTGCCAACAAAGTCGAATCTCGCGATACATATTATTTTCTCTCACTCTTTCCTTTCGATAACCTCCGCTTTCATTCTCATCGCGGGATACATATACTTTTCCTTTCGTCGAGTCGCGGCGTGTCGCCCCGTACCGTGTGTGCACATCGTCCGCGAGGATGTTGCCTCTTGTGCAAGCGTTTTGACCTAGTCGAAGCGGCGGAGACGCGCTTCGCGCCCTCGTTACTTGGCGCGCGGAAAGCTCGCGCGGAACCTTGAAACCGTTTTCCATCGAGATCGAGACCTGCCGCTCTCTCGGTGCCCGCCAGAGCGAGGCGAAAACGCGCGCTACTCCTGCAGAATTAGCACTATGTACTTAATTGATATTTTTTATCATCCTTTAATGTGTTGAAATAACTTTGCAAAATGAGTAATTTACTTCTGCAATTAATCAATACATGATCGAGAGGTGTAAAACAAATCGGTAGTAAGTCAACGATAACCCTCTTTTCCTATAAAGTTCGAGGGTACAGAAAATTAGGTGTTAAACTGCGATAGCGAGCAATCTGCGCCTAGGATATTTATTAATATCGTCGTCGCGTTAATCGTTCTTATCGAATCGTCCTTATCCCCGTGCACCGTATACGTGGCGGCTGTTATACGCCGATCGTCGTGTTACAGCTTGTACAGCGAAGAGTGCAGGTACACACAGGCCGAGCACCGTGATTTACGATTAGGTAGTCCAGAAATCGACAGTACATAGCCAATAAGAAGAAAATAAATGTTGGCAACAAGGCCTGGCGGGCACGATCTACGACTAAGTAAGCTGATACACTCTGGTGAACGAGTTCGATCCGGCAGCTTCTCGAAACACGACGCGACCTTCGTGGCGCGGATGCATCGAAGGGGTAAAAGAACTTATCCGATCGAGAGTGACGAGAAATTTAAGCATCCTCGTCCACGGAGGAGGAATGAAATGCCAGCCGCCGAATCGGCAATGTAAATTCATCGTGTCGATTAACGATAATGTTCGATCATGAGAGTAGAGAGAGATTGGAACGAAAAAGAAGCTGGTAGAAAGGGTAGACGTAGGATCGGGGTCGAACGTGACGGAAAGTGTATAGGAACGAGAAAAAAACGCTTCTTCCCTGGATATCGCGGCGACCTTTTTCATCGTAAGATCGCAATAAAACCGTAAAATGAAAGCTTAAAGTGATTCGTTCGTCGGGTAAACACGAAAGTGCCCTAAGCTTCTATCTTATCCGTTCCTACCTGTTGGAACGTTCTGATTTTATGGTCCCGGCCGAGCGGGCACCTGTTTCGGCCTAAATGCTACGCTTACTCGGCCAGCAGGAAAGGTGATCATCGTCCATTGTCGGACGGTGTGCTTAGGACGCGTTTTCCAGCGATCTAAGAAGCCGACCGAAGGAATTGCTCTTTTTAGCAGCGTTAGAGCAACGTTTGTCGGCTCGAACTGTAAATCCGCTCGGCAGTATCGGCTTCTGTTTCCTCCACGTTCATTCTAAATACACACGCTCGGACACTAATCAGAGTTTATTGGTTATGTTCGCATCGACGTTCCGCAGCACCCTGGCGATTCGCTAAAATTTTATCCTTCGCAAACAACGTCTGGAAACGCGTTTTATTTGAGCGTCGTTCCGCTCGAAAATGCGAGCGATACGCGTCCGAACGACGGCATCGGGAAGAGTCTGCTCCTTTCCGGTCGTGAGAAATTACGAAGGCGACACCTTGGAACAATGGCCGCTCGCACCCACGCGTTATTCGACATGACATCGTTGGCGTTAACCATAACTGTCCCGCGAGCTTCGTCATAAACTGTAACGAGCTACCGTGCACACCGGCGGCTATTTACGACCCCGTAAAACCGAACTTTTACGTTGTATAATTCCGTTCAAACATGCGATCTTATTAAAGAGATCCTTATCTTTCGAACTTTCTTAGTTACGATAAAGATAAATTTCAATATTATTTAACTTTTAAACAACAGAGCCTGGGTCAAGATTGACTCAAACTTACAAAACGTATGCAATATACAGTGACTCGCGAAAGTATTTGAACACTTACCATGAAATTCTAAACTGAACACTGTATAATTTCTAAACGAAAGGGTTTCATATATTGGAAGAATAATTTTCAAAAGAACATTGTAAAGTTTAGAAAATGAAATACAAAATTAAATTAAAATTAGGGCTCTCTCTATGGTCCGCCATTTTGGGAGCGTTTTGAACGACGGAGTCTGGGTCAATCGTGACCCAAACTTACAAAACGTATATTAACCTAAAGTTATATGTAAATAAGGCTTTCTCCATGGTCCGTCGTTCGAGGGTTAAAGCAAAACGGAAACGTTATTTTCAAATCAATAGCAAAAATTATTAATTTCAAACATATTAAGGGAACTTATACATTAGATTTCTAACTTTCAACCAGACTTCGTCCCATCTGTGTTTATAAAGTCGAGCAGCAGTCGCGCATACCGAGGATCCATGTAAACAGTTTCCGAATATCGTGAAGGTGTTTTTCGAAACACGGTACATGCCTTATCGTGCTCAGTGTGTATTCGGACGTCGGATCGCGAGCATCGTCACGTTCGTTAAATCGGTTATCATACGGTAGGTGTTCGCGATTGGAATTTCGTTTTATTTGTACGCGTTGTACAAACACACGCGCGCGTGTGTGTGTGTGTCAGTTGTGCGTGTCACGATCGTGCATCAGCAGATGACATTTACCGCCCTGGTCACGCACAAACTATATTCGTCTCACCGTCACAGGGGCACACACGGACCTGAAGTGACC
Organism: Osmia lignaria lignaria; assembly: GCF_051020975.1. Lineage (NCBI taxonomy): Eukaryota > Metazoa > Arthropoda > Insecta > Hymenoptera > Megachilidae > Osmia > Osmia lignaria. The sequence goes on along the minus strand of NC_135033.1, from coordinate 6,604,153 downwards.
GGCGGTCAGTTTGATGGTGTAACGAGGCTCGTGATGTGACAACACACAGCCAACGAACGAACCGTGGCAGCAGGAGTCGACCGAGGGTGAAGACACTTCAGGGTCAGACATCTGCGCATCGATATGAGGACCTCGTATACAGCTCGCAACGGCTCATACTTATGTTACGCTTAACTGGCAGCACGGCTTAGCTACCGCTTCTTGGCACTCAGGTAAGTCCGTGATATTTTTTACAATACACGTACGCTCGTATTAATTGGTAATTGCGGAAGCTGTTCGATGAACGATCTAGCTTTGATCTAGGGTTGTTGGGTGGCGAGCGTTTTAACTGCGTCTCGCGTGCGTTCTATCGCGAAGGACACAGTACAGATACGTGCGTTGCCATTAAGCATGTTTTTACAGGAAGTAATTTATGATTTTTTTTAACCCTTTGACTGCTGAAGATTCTAGGCTTGAACGTTCTGTATGTACGAAATAAGAATCAAGATTATTCGATTTCATTTCTCAGTTTATTTTTTCATTTGTTTTCCTTTTTCACTGTTTTGTCATATCATTATAATGTGATAACATATGGTGTGTAATTAGTAATATGCGTTGATAACTTTTATTTAATTATGATTAATATATACAAGAAATAATATATGGACGCAGATGCGCGTCCGATAACAGTCAAAGGGTTAATGAATTTGTATAATAGTAAGTTTAAACATTGGATTATACGTATCTACCGTTTTGCTTCATCAAATCGTATTAGTGTACATTTCGAAATCTGCCATTTGATATGCAGTAACCTGATAAAATTGACTTTGCGTTCAACGATTTCTTATGTTTTTGAAATTTTAATTGAGGAAGGGCGTGGTTCGAGATTCATATCATTAAACCCGTCCAAGACACAAAACTGAAATAACTCGGTTGATTCTTGATCACGGTTACAAGAAACATCGCAGACAAACGGCGAACATTGCAGTATTATCTACCAGTATCAACCCCGTCAAGAATATATTAAGAGATCTGTTTCTGTTTCGTAAGCAGTTGTTTCGAAACCGGGACTATAAAACACGAGAAAAGATCGAACACGGCTTCGAAAAGTTGAATATCTTTTATTTATTCTTTTTATTTTTCGTTAATGGAGTCGCGGGAGCAACACGACCGCGGGAGGAAATTGTGTGGAGGTAGACGCATTGTCATCCGCGGAGCGGTAAGAGAGTATGCGAGCCGCGATATGCAGACTCGCATCGCGTCTAGAACCCATAGTTAAGAGTTAGAAGCCCACACGGTAGCGAACATTGTTATTCAAATCAGGCATTGTCTCCCGGCCGGCAGATGCTAATTTTTCGGTCTCCGCTTATTACACGCTCGACCGTTTCTAATGCGTTCGGATGTAGAGCGAACGCGACCCGCTCGCGTAACGAATCGCCAGGGTACGTTCTCTCGTTCGATCGAGTCCGTAATCGCGGCGGATACTTGTCGACGCCTCGCGTTTTCCCGATACTGTGGCCGGGCTTCCCACGTAATTATGACGTTCGAATTTTAATCGAAAACAAAGGAATAGTTCGTTACGACTAGTTACACCTCGCTCGACTTTCTCCCGAGACTTTAGTCACGAGTCCCCTCGGTTCGTTACTCCGTTTCGTGAACTTGGAATCGATATTCGGATCGCGTTCGTGGCAATGGCGTTGTTTATCGCCGTTTCGTACGACCGCGTGCCGAATTTCTGAACGAACCCCGCGCGAAATAGTTCGCCGCTGATTCGTTCGAAAGGCGAGGTTACGCCTGTAAAAATCTGACATTTCGTGATTGGTTTGTTTAATTCGTCCAACCTCATGGATGGTGTTCCATAATACACATACGTTAAGAATTAGAGCACTTTTATTTTTATGTGTCTTGAGTATGCAATAAGTGATCGATGGTTAAGAATTAAAGTATTCGACTAACTGACCTACAAGCAACAGCCACGGAGAATATTAAATTTAGGAACAGGAAATTGGTCAACAGACCGTGTAGATTAATCGAGCACCTAACAAACGGGATTAGAATTTAAATCTTCTATTTATTCTTTCTTCGGTGATTTCGACACGTATCTTATCTCTTGCAGGCAGTCGAGTTTCGATAATTACTCAAAGTCTCATTAATTAACAGTCAAAATATCATCGCACTTACAATTAATTAAAGAACATTGCCCCAGCTTACTTGTACCAAAACATTATTGTTATTCCATCACTAGAAGCAATAACTGTTACATGTGACCGATTGCTCGCACACGACCAAAATTATCTATTTTATCCAACTCTTTTTTTTTTCACAACACGTCCATCTAAAATGGCATCCCATAATCATCGAGACGAATTGTGAAATAAAAAGGAAGGAGATATGCTTCGATGCGAGCGAAGAAACTTCGAATCTTTCGTTAGCATCCATCGATTGCACTCGATCGTTCGGATTCGATCCGCGGGCGGAACGGTGGCGCCGATCGTGCTGGTACGTACGTGTCAAGCGTAACGCGCTTCGCCGCTGCGGGATATTTTCGAAGGCGAACGATAGAGACATAAAGAAGAGACGTGCGACATCCTGCCCCGCGGGCGGGCATTGGCGAGGTATAAATCATCCGCGCGAGGGATTGCATTTCAATGCCCCGGGCTGGATAAGTAGCGGACGCGCGAGAGCGCGCCAGACCGCCGATACACGACGAGTCGAGCTTTTATTCATCGTGCGCAACGACGCTGCCACCGACGCGCCGCACCGCGTCGGAGAAGTGCATCCCTCGTTACAGATGCAGGGAACGCGTATCCGGCAAGCCTCCGTACCAGGACGCCGCTCAGGAGGGCCGACTCCTGCTAACTCGAACCAGCAAATCTTACCTTTTTTTTCTTTACTCATTTTCCTGTCTTCCTGTCCGTCACCTTGCTGATTCATACGAAAATTAGTGCAAAAGAAAATTATTTCAAAATTAGCGAATTCTTTCGACAAAAATAATTCTCTGCAATATAAATCACAACGAAAGAGTTAGAAATCATAATAATTTCTCTTAGACTATTCATCGAGGCTCATTGTTTGGTACTCAAGAAGGACCGATTCTTGTTCCCACAAATTTGGGGTGTTGCAACTTTGCAAATAAACAGTATGGTTGGGCTAAATATAATAAAATAGATGTAAGATGTCTTTGGTCTAGAAATAATTACATTTTTCAGTCCTAAAAGGAACCATGTCTAACAAAAAATATATCCTGGGCTGTGGTGCAAAATTTTTTTTCTCAGACTCTGGTAGCGAATGTGTTAATGAAATTCACCGTTTTGTCCGCGTTTTTCTGAAATTTCTCGCCGGAAAGCGAGACAAGGCGGTGCATATCTGGAATCGCGTGTAAACGCGCGAAACAACGCGGTGCACTGCACATACTCAGTCGAGTGCACACGATTCATGCAAGCACGAGAGAAGCCGTCGATGCGTATCCAGCTATCCACGTGCCAGGCGTTGCGTGCGACACGCCCAGTGCGTGGCTCGTACCTCACGCACATACGTGCCTCGCGAACCGAGATTTATGCCATTGGCCGCGAACCACACCGCTCGTTTATCGGCCGTTCCACACACGCGCCCGGATCCGACCAACGAATCAGCTGTAATCGCATCTCGTCGCGATCTCCCGGTCCACTGATCTCGAAAGACATCATCCTCGGTGATGGATGATCCGTCCACTCGGGTGAAACCGAGAAGACTTTCAATTTCCCGAAGAATGTCAGAAATTATGCTACCGATGGCATTTGATCAGTATTAGGGATGAAACTTGGGAATTTTAGCATTAACCCTTGGACGGCGGACCAAGGAGACAGCCCCAATTTTAATTTTTTAAATTCTGCACTGTTTCTTGAAAAATTCAAACTCTTTCGTTAAAAAATTGTTCATTTAATTTTAGCTTGATACTATCTTTGAACATATGAAAATATGCTTACATCACTTTTGCCAAAAGGAGAATGATGCTCAAGCATTCGAGATGCGGTGTTAAATTAAATAGGCAAAAAATTGACTTACACCAGTTTTGCATTAAACGACTCATATGTTTTGTAAATTTGGGACTCGATTGAACCAGGCTCCGCTGTTTATGGATTAAAAATGGACGCTTTAAAAATATTTAAAAATATTTAAAAATATTTAAAAATACCCCGACTGTTTGAGTCATGATCTCGAGTGTCAGGTAGGATTCGAAGGATCGCGAATAGAATTATCGAGGATTTCCTCTCGCCAACGTCCCTTTCCGTTGCTTATTGCCGTCGTCATTTCTTCATTGTAATGCGAGAGCGGACGTGTTCCGCGTTAGCAGGTCTCATTGCGCGCCAGAGATAATACATCACAGGCACCTGGTTAAGAGCGCAGCGCATAGAAGCGTGTACGAAGGGTGCGTAATGCAGCTCTCCGTGCCACGGGACGTGACCAGACGTAGAGCGTCCTGTGTCGATGAAGAAGAGGCACTGCACGCGGATGAGTCAGTCTCTTAGAATGTACGGTGGCGTCGTGGCCGATGGTCGCACGGGAATACGAAACGAGCGTAGCTACATGAAAAAAAGAGGGATGTAGCGAAAGAAACGTACGAGCGCCGCTGTTTTACCGCTTTTGATACCACAATTTTCTTCGATTCGCGGATTTTTCATTTATTTTCTCGGTAAGCTTGAAACATTGTAGAAAATTAGGTTGACGGGTTAACCCTTGCATGGATAAGAGGATGCTTGGGTATTTACTTGAATTATAGACACAGGAAATAAAGGGGGATAAAACCTTCACCGCGATCCATGATCGGTCAAAATGTTCGTCGATCGCGATCGTTTCGCGTGCGATTTTCCGGAAACATATCGCGGTCAACGAGTCGTCATTACGATGAGACAATATCGAGCAAACGGACCGTGAAGGCGCGTTGGTTGAATTATTAGACGAGCAACGTAACCGAGATTCAGCCCTTGCTCGCGATACAAACGTTCCTCCGCACGCCTGGAAACGAACTTTTCAACCGGCTAATCGACTCAATTTCCGTGCCACGAAAAATCCCTCGTACGGATCGTGCGAACAGGCAATGATTAACGCGTACACCGTGAAATAACGAGCTAACCTGCTAACCTAACGCTACGTGTTTACTCTACCGAGCCAATTCGCTTTTGTAAAGATGAGAGTTCCCGTAATTCGCGTCAGCTGCTGCACGCTTCGGCTCGCGGCAAGCGTGGCCCGTTCTCTCTTTCACCATACCGGCGAACGCGAAATGGAAAAAATTCGAATTAGGATTACATCGGTTTCATCCCGCTGGTGGATCGTGTTCGGGTTAATTCACACGTGCCGGATAGCTGTTGGGCTCAGGTGTCGAAGGCAATACGATCTTGATAGCGACGCTCGGTTAGCCAGCCTCGTACCGATCGTTTTGGTTCGACGCTCTTTTTCTCGGGCGAGAATTTTTCATCGCCATTATGTAAGGTAAATTGATGTTCGATCCTCGTTTGTAGCGCGTCGTTTAAAGAACCCATCGAACGATTTATTTGTTTTCGATCCTTTCTGTGTGCTAAAGCTCAGTACACACTTGGAGGTAACGTTTCAAACATTTCAAACATAATTTTGTTTAAAATTAACATAGATTTGAATACTTTCGCCGTAAAGATGGCTATAACCATAGTTTTTTTTATTTCTAAGGACCTATGTCAAATTTTAGGTGTTTGCAAAAGGGTTAATTCAATATCGAAGGCTTACATTTCAGTTAGAATTTCATAATTCTTTTTGACGAAGTCGGGTATAACAATTTAATATCGCAGCGATTCGTGACGCGTTTGAAAGATCATCTTTTATTAATCGCGAAACGGGTATGGACTCGGTCGAACGAGTAGCTTCGAAAGACTTTTCTCTTTGCGGAAGAAATCGGCATCGATTTGCGCGCGGTAATAAATGAGTTCGCGCGAAAATCCGCGCAATAAATCGTCGGGTATCGATTATTTCAACGTGGGTATCACCGCTCCTATTATAGAGCGTCTATCTCACGTTTCGTAAGATCGTCCGCGTGGAATGTGCTAATTAGTTCGAGCGACGACCTCGCGCTCGTGCGTCACTCTCTCGCGCGGATTTAATTGCACGAGCATCGTAAGCGTGTACGCAGATTTAAAGGGAGAGAAAGAACGATGAAGAGGAGATGGAGAAAAAAAAATGGTTATTCGTTAATTAACGAATGTATCGATCTTCGTTAGAGCGGCCAGGCTGATAGCTCGATCTCAAACGTGTCGACCCTGGCACCTCACCACGCACGGCTCAACGCGGATTCGATTTCGTAATCGACATCTTGAACTTTTACGCGAAGATACACGTTCTCTGGTCGCAGAAATGAAAATAAGGCGATAATACCTTTCGTGATCCTTCGCGTTGCACTTTCTCGCAATCTTCCCGCTTCTGTCACCTTTGTCTTTATTCCTTATTACCCTTTCCTTTCATTTTTCTCTTCTTCCTTCGAAAATGTTGCAATGAAAACATGGTTTTATTAGACACCGAGTTGATTAATCCTTGTCAATCGTGTTTGATTCTCTAATTTAATCCCCTGTACACGCGTGCAACTTTGATATAACGTATCTGTCAGCTTATCTGTCATAAATTCCAAATTTTCTTCTTCGTCATTCAAAATCGAGACTCGCATGTAACAAGTCAATTACAAAGTAACAGGATAAATTTTGTGTCTTAATCGTCTGTTCGTCAAAAGCGCTTAATCATTCGTTTTTGCAAACGTAGAAAATTCGAATTGTACAGGTGAAACAAGGATCAGGATACGTGTTCTCCAGGACACTAGACGTCGAGATTGGTGGTACTCAATTAAAGACGTTCTCGAGTTGTTCGCAGCAAGATTGGATTAGGTTTCTAAATGGCTTCCTCCCACGGTTCGTAGTTGCTTTCTTAACCCGCGAACGCGTGATGCTGCTCTTTTTTGATTATTTTTTTTTCGTTGTTACGCGTTAGATTCGTGGTATTCATTATGGAGGCGCGCAATTAACTAGCCGTAGAAATTGGAGGCGCGAGACCGGGGGAAAATGAAATGTAAATACAAATGTGTCGCATTACGACGAAGTCGTGTATAATTGCCCACGAAGCGAGCTCTCGAAGTCAATGAAATTCGCCTCGATGACGCGCATGTATATTCAGGACCGTTTATGCAAAGCGACGTCAATAAATATGCAACGATGTAAATGTCAGATATTTGTAGCGCGTTTATGGCCGTGCCACGACGATACTCACGGCCGGACGTTCGTTATATTTCCGAATTAAGGGGGATAATTATTTAGGTGGGTGCTCGGTTATCTATGTAAACGCCTCGATTCGCATTTTAAACGCCGCGTAGAGACCGGAAACCTATTAATAGACCAGCGGTTATTGACTGCAAACTAATTAACAAGCCTTTGATCGTTTCTGATTCATCTATAACTGAATCAGGAACTAGTAGGTAGATAAGGTGTCGATACTCCTCGATTTTAAAATAAAAAATCTTATCTGATCATTAAAGCATATTTCAGAGATTTAGGTAAAAATAAACTTGGCTCTTGCCATTCGAAAATGAATAATTTTATTTTAAATTAAAAAGAAATAATCATCATAGAAAATATTTAAATAGTATTTTATTTGAAATATCAATTCGATAAACATATAAGAACGGTATTTGAATTCATTTGCGAGCAGCGATGATCGTTATTTGCCCCGTTCCACTCGTCTCGTTTGCTCTTCAAAGCCGGCTCATCAAGAGGATCCGTCTGTTCGCAGACAGGCAGCTACACGCCACCGTGGACGTAATGTAAATTCAAATTTATTCCCACTGCCATTTGCGCGGGACGGTTCATTAGCACGATCCGCGGCGAACAACGCGCCTTTAACTGCCATGAACGGTTCGCCGCGGCGATAATTTAATTATTACGTTAGATTTGCTAATTCTTCGTGAGGGGGTGGTACCGGTTCGCGAGACCGCTTTTTCCTGGGGGTGGTTTAAATAATGAGAAGCAAGCTCCTCCTATCTTCGCTTGAATTCATTTTCGAGCACCGAAGGGCTGGCAGCGTTCTTCGTTAAAATCTTTGAAAATCTTCTTATGGGAATTTGAAAAAATTAGAAACCGTTTGGATGTTTATGAAGAACAATGGATACGTGAGAGTAGCCGGAGTACTTATGTATGTAGGTGCGAACGAAGCACGGTTGAAACACGATTCCTGGTGTTCCTCGGAACGAACGGGTATATCGTAACAGCACGATACAGAACTCGAGGCGTGCTCGCGTCTCGCGCGGAATATATATATCGTTATTTCATAATGGCCGCGGGTGGTGCGCTCGTCGCATATCATCGGGGCAAGTTACGAAAGGTATTGGCCGACCTCGTGCCGCGGGAAGCAAACGCTTCGACACGATCCGTAACAGCCTGGTTACCATTAGATTGGACGCCAGCCATGAGTCAACCAGGTGAAACGGAGGGTAACAGGAGGGCAAAAATTTATTGTAACGTAGGTAGATGGATTGATTAATGACAAGATAGATATCAGTTTCCAAGCCTTGCTCCTGAACTATTCCGACTACGTTTGATTTATTTTTTCCACGATACTATAATAGGAAATAGTTAAAATTTTGCGTGAAACATTTCCTGATTCCAATTTCGTCAGTTTCGAAACAAGAATCTCTAAAGCTTATAGCCTACCAATAAGTACCGTGCGTCGCCGATTTTCCGGAGGGATCTTTGATATCTATAAGGAAGCATAATTCTAAAAGAAGATTTACCGAAGGAAATAATTTTAAATACCTGTGTCTATATAAAATTTCATATAAAATAGAGTGGATTTTTTATTAGAGTTTACTGCCCATAATGAAAGGGTTAATGGTCCTTGGACGATTCTATCGAAATCGCTGATATGGATCAGAAGTTATCGTTAGCAACAATTGCGAGCTGTGCTTTTGCAACAGCGGACATCACTTTTCCCGCGACACAATTTACAATACCGAATCAAAGCAAATTGCTGTGCGTACCGCTCGGCCAGCTCGCTCTCGCATGCGTGCGGCTTACAAATGCCCGGCGATGGCTCCCAATTACGTAAGATTATGACATCTGTGACACAATCGTGTACACGCGTGTGTGTAACGCCCTCCTTCCGTGACGGTCGTCCATCGACTCTGTTTTTCTCTCTTTCTCTCCTTCTGGTACAACGTTTTTCTCCCGCAACTTTTCAACTTTTCCAGCACACGACTAATTGCCACCCGCGGCGGCACTCGCGTTTTTTTTTCTCTATCGCGACCGTGTTTCACTGTCACCGTTCGCACACTTATTTGCGTGTCATCTCGTTCGGTGCATCCTCCGCGTCGCTCGTAACGTATTGTTCCATTGTGTCCCCTTTCGACTCTAATCTTCCGGTCGTTTGCTCGCCTCTCGAATCGACCGTTTGTGAAATTCCTTGGCGAAGAGAAGCGTAATTAGATACACGAAATCGTGGGAGGTTCTTCGGTCCGATTCGAAATTTGAATATTCGAATAACTCGGAATCTTTCAGGCACAATTTCGATACACATATAGGTACGAAATCGATTAGAAAATATAAGAAAAGCCAGGAAACTTTTGTTCCGCTTTGCTGCGTCCGTACGAGCGCGATGCCGCTTTGACAGGCGTTAAAATCGCTCGAGAGCGTGACGTTCGAATGCACCAGATGCGCATCGCGTGCACTGGGCGTTCATGATTGCAAATTGCGGGAAACATTCGAAAGCATCCGGGGCTGTCGCGGTGGACGGCGTCGTTCGGTTGATTTTTCTTGCACGCTGTCGAAGCAGTGACGCGGAAAGTGCCGTCTTACTTCACCTCTAATTAAGCTGGTGTAACTTTAAAGGATTTTTACCGCGATCTTTGGGCCTTCCGAGCGGATTATGCAAGGCGAATCGTTCGCCAGTTCGTATAACATCGATTGGATTTCCTTTCTATCTTATTACAATCGCTAGAAAAAGTTGGAACGTATCTAGACAAATTGCTGTTCCAGATTTTTTCAACGAAATTATCGGTCTCGGATGAGACGCGAACACTTGATTGGAAATTGATGATTATTGATGCGAGGGTAGTTAGTTTGAAATTCAGTATTCTATCGAATTTAAATTCAGCCATTTTGATTATAGACTTGGTATTCATTTCATTTCAGTTAAGTCAGTTTCTTCATCCTAAAAATTATTATTTATTCCTTATAGATTGCTTCGGTTAGGTAACCGAATTTTACTGGAATTAATCTTGTATAAAGTTTATCAAGCATAGTTTCATAAGAATTTCATTAAAATTCAGGTTACGTAATTTAACCGCGTTGTTAGTTTTTTACATTTATATTACATCGTGCGTTTGAGGAAATCGAAACGAAGTAACAGAAGTGTAGCTGATAGGGTTTCGGTTTAGCGAATCCGAAGATACCTGTTCGCGAAGCGTGTGAACGAATGGTTGATTTCAGTGTTCAAAAATTAGCACGTCTTCCCTCCCCTCGTAGCCCCGTTTCCGAGTTATTAATCGTCGGACTGAGAGAAATGAACGTTTGCCCCGGCTACATCTCGCAACGAATCCGCAACCGACGTAATTGGATTCGAGCTTAATACATTTATAATGCAAAGTTATTAACCTAACTAACGTATGATCGCTGCAATTACGTAGTTGTGGGTTTTACCGGCTTAACGAGCGATCTTGAGAAACTGTGTTGCCCTGACGAAAGCTACCATTGACTTGGGATGGTCGTCGATGTTTGCGAACGGGTATCGCTTCTTCTTATCGAATACTAAAAAAAACACAACGGTTTATGTTTTAAGATGTTCTTTAAAATAGCTGCTATTCTCTTTCTATCTCGCCTCGTCAGTAGGACTCATTGCGTAAAATGCCCGCAGAAATTCAGTTATTCTGATTATGGAATAATTTATGCAAGTCGAGTTGCTTTGAATTGTAGCTTTGAAATCATTGAAAAAAAATGTGTTGATTATTATTGTTGGTAGTTATTATATTTCTTATTTTTATTTGATTATAGAAAGTGAGAGAGAGAGGGCTGTTTAAAGTTTGGAAAATAAAATCGTTTTTCGTAAATATCGCGAGAACTCAATCTGTGGGAAAAAAGTATGCATTTCCATTTTAAAAAATAATGCAATCGTTAATTGCACGTGCATTATTTGCATTTAAAAAAATCTAAGGACCTACCGATGTAGAGCTCTTTGAATCATTTAACTTTCTCCTTTGGCATTTTTTCATGAATGCGTTAATAATAGAGTTATCACCTGAAACAGTTGCGTGGCCCACCCTGTATATATTAAATTTGTGGTGATAGTCAGGGATGACCGACACAGCATTCATTGTGTTAAATGGAAGAAATAAAAGAGCCGATCGGTAGGCAGCGAAACAAAGAATATGATTTCGTTTTCATATTCCGGGGGCGGGCGTGGCGACGAGCATGGCAATGAGCTTAAGCAGCCTTACGGCCGGAAACGAGGGAGGCACACGCGCATCCGGCGATGCGAGACGTCTACGCAAGATACGATCCTCTCCACCTTGTTTCGTCGCGCGGGAAAAGTAAGATTTCTTTCTTAATCCCGTGGATTCGAACGATGACTCGGAGAACTTACGATCGACAGGGTAAAAAATGAAACGTGGACCCTGTTTATCTTGTTTCATGGTCTCGAGCAAGCGTGAAAGCCATTTGCAGGTTCATTTTCCTCCGATGGTTTCGCTACATAGCGTGTGTCTATATTTTCATAATACCAAGCAGCAATTTGCGAGTATATAACGTTTATGCAATAATGACGTATTAAAATATGCAAAATACAGAGGTGAAAATAATGAACGATCTTTAAATCGATAAATTCTTTGATGAAATCTATTCTACATAAATTACTCATCTTTTTCTTGGTCGAACTTAAGACGGTTCGACGAAATGTAGATTTCGTTGTAAACACCGCGGAACACGAACGTTCACCGATCGATTCTCGCGTGAGGGGTGATTCACACCGATTCCTTCGACAAACAACTCGAGATCCGGATACGCCGGCAGAGGTGATTTCGTTATGTAACCCACAGAGAAAATACCGTGGTTCTTGCAATTAGGCTTACCAATAGGGGACTTACTTCGATCGCGTGCCACGACCAGGAACGATGCAACTCTTATTGCTACAATATAACAATTGCACGACCGTAGGACGCGTGTTGCAACTCCCTTGATACGTGTATCCGTTGCTTGAACTTTTCCAATCAGGCGTTTAACAAGGGTCTTCTTTTTCTCAGGGAGTAAGCGTTGCTTCATGCATCGAGATTTCGCACGTAAAGTTTCGATACTTTTGAATTCGAGGATATTTAGAGGCTTATTAGTGCTTCATAACAATTTTTATATAAATTCTATCTATAAAATGAAAAGAAGATTTCCTGAGAATCTAAATATTTCTCATTATTTTCGGGCAAACGTTAGCTCTAAAAAGAATCCCAGAAACGAATGGTCCAAGAAATGATCGCGAACCCCCGAAAAAGCAGCCTCTTCTTAAAATTCTCACGTCTTAGGGTAACGTCTAAGCCGAAGAAGAGGGTTCGTCTTCTCGGCATTAAGAGTCAGTTCGTGGTGCAACCGGAGGTTCCAGCTACCGTGTACGCATAATATGTAAATGTATCGTCGTTCGGGCTACCAGAACGATTTGCACCGCGCAAGCTGGCATTTAAGAGGCACGGTAACGCGCTGACACGCGTTGCGATCGAGCACGATTTATCTGAGGATTGTCGCACGTCGAAAGCAGCGAGTATCGTGCATCACTTGGAGCAACAGGACGAATTCGAGTGATAGATCTGCTCGTTCCGGTGAAATATGTACGCGAAGTAGCGTGTGCTTCGCACGCAGCGGATAACTGGTGACTTCTGGGAATCGCCACGTTGATACAAATCAAGCTTCCGTTCCCGTTGTTTCGGGGGAACGGTAGAAATTTGTCGAATTCATTGAGATACATTTACACGGTTGCCAGAACGCTGACGAGCTTTTTGTCTGTTTGTGAAAATTTGTAGACCGAATGGGGTAAATTAGGGTCTGGAACGCTTCATTTAAAATGATTTCTTCAGGGGTACTTTATAATAATGTGTACGAGAAAAGAATATAAAATTTCAATTTTGTACTTTTAACCCATTTGCTATCACGATCCCCAAATGGGGATTTGAATATATATATATATTTTTATCACTTGCAATAGGATTATATTAAATAAAATGTTAAATAAAAATATCAAAAATAAAAATTTGGCAGTTAATGGGTTAATATTATACGCCATTTTCCACTAAAATAAGATAGTCCCGTATAACAACGTATCATTCAATATCGACTGCTTTGATTAATAAAAAATGACTCGTATGATAGAATTAACCATCCCTATTAAAACTCAAGGCTAATTGTCCGACATGAAAACAATCTACGCCAACCGTCGTGAGACGAAGAAGAGGAACAAACAGTGAGCAATACATTTCCAGCGCCGGCGGTGAATATTTAAATTCGAGTATCGTTATGCGCTTCGTGGCGCCAGCCTCTCTAAACGGTGGTGTTGTCTCGACCCGTAAGAGATAGCTTGTGAGAGAAAAAAAGAACAAAGGGTTCCCCTTTTTAAGAAGCGTACGCAGCCACCTGTCACCGAGTCGAAAAAGCAAGACCAGTGGCAGTCTACCGGTAACGATTCCTCGCCACCAGGTCTGCGGGTTATTCTTCTTTTTTCGTTGCTCCCTTCTACGCCTATACGTCTCATCCCGTTCACCAGGTTTTCTCGTCGCATTCAGCGGAAATATTAAAATGCCCCGGCGAGTCCTGCACATGACAATAAGTTCTTCGCGGTCCGGACGTGCTCTGGATACCGGGTGTTTCGCTCTTAAACTACCATCCGCGTATACACGCAGACCGTCACGTCGTTCCGTCCTCGTTCGTTCCTCTTCCTCTCGCAACGGGCCATCCTACTCGACCATAATTCGTCGTCGGGGTGTCCCCGAGGATTTGAAATGCACGCGGTGCACATCCTGTCCGGGAAAATTCAAATGAGCCCGGCGTCGACGTACCGGAGATTTGGAAATCTGCTCGAGCCGCCACTTTCTGACGGATGGAATTGCGAGACAAGACCGGGAACCATTGGCGTAACTACCCTTATGCCGCCAGAAATGATCGAAATAGGGAAAAAATCATTCGTCAATTATGAGTAGAAGGAAATGTTAGAATTAATGAAACAAGTTGATATATATGTGATGGATATTTATTAAATTATAATTATCGTTGCAACGAATATTTATATATGAAAAAGTTGTTCCAAGTACACGCGCGTACTTGGTGTCAACGCGCTTGTAGGCGCCAATCTAAGCGCGCGACACCAAATTTAATTTAATCGCAGCGACGTTTACATGAACAATGTACTTTACACGACGTCTGAAGTACAAAAAATATTGAGAAAGATTGGTTCGTCAATGAATACAAAATTCAAATGACTCACGTCAAAAGAGCTACCTCATCGAAATTAACAAAGATCATTTGCGAATACCCCCTATATCCGCTTCGATCTTCGTCAAATCGTTTGCAGGCTCTTCGGTTGATTACTAATTTCACATGTTTCGTTTTAAGCCAGCCATTTCACGCCGACGTTGTTGAATAAGTAATGCACCCAGCTAGGTACGTTGTACGGGAAAGAGGAATCCCGGTATTCGTCCTTTTCCTGAAAAGAAAATCTATTCAGCTTTTAGAAAAAGATAAGATCTATCAAAAGTACATCGTTTTTCTTAAAAGCTAAATAATTTAAAAATTTGGAAAAACAACTGCTCTGTATTTCTTCAACAGAAAATTATCCCCTTTCAGATTATACCACAAAGTATCTTAAACACCTTATAAAACAATTTACAAATAGTTTATTTAGTTGACTTTTGAAATATCGTCTTACCGGTGATTGAAGATCGATAATTCTTTGACTCTTTTTTCCGAAGTTCTGCACGCACAAAACTAATGCATTCGCTTCTTCAATTTTCGGATATTTGCAACTTTTCGATTTTATTTCAGACACCGCTTCTTCAATATCGTTCACTGACTTCAGGCTGGCTTTGTTTGGTTTCATAAACACCGACGTTGGACGTTGCAGTGATACGCCCTTCGTCAATGGTTGAACCCCTCTGCGATCGATAGAATTATAAATTTGTTAAGAAATTCATTTTCTATGTACGCGACAGCCATTTTCATACGATACGTACCCGTTTTGTACATGTTGCCGTACGCAAACTGCTGCCAAAAGACACAGTGCGTACATCGGATTATTCACGTAATGTAGTTGCATAATAGATCTCTTGGAATTTCGGGGATCAGAGACTGGAACTCTGACGAATTTCGATAAATTTACTTAGAATTTTTGGTCGAAATATCCGCGTAGCCAAATGTTGATTCCTATTCTTCTGTTTAAAAAAGGACGACTATCGTTGATCGATCGATCTACTTCGATCACGCTCGATTCTTTGCATCTTGTGCGCCACCTTTTGCGCAAACAAGAAAGATTCAAAATTATATAATTTTACATGTTTTACCCTTTGTCGACTTTTGGATTCGCTCCTATGAGAAACTGTTTTTGCAATTTCTTATTATTTTATTGTAAATAGTTTATTCGTTTCGTAACATCGATCGATATTAAAACAATGTCAATGGGAAGGGCGAAGCCAGCGTTAATGACAAGGGAAAACTAAGTTAGACGACTTTTAACGAGTTCCGCGATTACAGCTATACAGGGAGCGATTACACGAAACGTTCGATTATTATTGTGTTTCACGTGTTTAACGTCGTTTCGCGCCTTTCACTTTTCCCTCGTTCCGAATGCCAGTCTCAAGTTCAATATCTTTTTTACCTCTTTGTTCGACGACTAATATCCACAGGTATTAACCTTAATTTAACATTAATAACAAAGAATCCCCTTCAACCCCTTCAATGCTAAAAAGTGATCCCAGTCAGCCATCGTTAAATGTTCAATTATTTATAGATCTTGTCCTTAATAAGCGTACGATTATAGTAGTTTAAGGTGTTAACATTTGAACATCCAGATCTTCCCAAACTTATTCTTTATTACATTTTACAAGCTTATAATTTCCGTGCGATGTTGTTTCTTCTAGTAAACGCTCGAGCCATGCTCCTTGAGTAGAAAGATTATGAGGATCATCAAGGAATCGTAGACACGAAGCATCATATTGTTACGAATTTCATTTGATGCGTTAATAATTCTACGTTGCATCCCTTTGAATTACTACTTTGCACAGGTTCATGAGCTTGTTAATATACAAGGATGATAAAACTTTGAACTGTTCCAAGTTCCCTGCGATTCTTCTTGAAATATTTTATAAGCACTTGACCTTTGATGCAACTGCACTCGATGCATCCGTTATCTATTGCAGAAATGAATCATTTATTAAAAGTATGAATTTTCAAGCGAAACATCTCTAATCCTTTAGAAACAATGTTTTTCAAATTCAATACTTATCAGTAAAATATTTTGCAATTCTTGGAAGGATGATGGATATTAAAAAATGACCATCAGCATCGAATCTCTTCCCATCAAAGCGACTTCCGTTTCTCCTATCACTGTTGCCGATCTCTTTCGATCCTCGAACCTCCGTAACAGCGGGAAAATATTAAAATTTGCCAGGACCGTAATCGTAATAAGTTATTCTTTCAAGAATCCTGACGTTATCGTGGTACGATCTCGGGGGCGACCGATCCCCGTTAGTTTCCATTCTATCGTCCATTTCGTGCGACAAAGATGGCACAGGCAGCAGCTCCTGGCGTGCAAGAAGGGTCCGTTTTGAAAGCGTCGGTCAGCATCTCAGCTGCCGGCGCGAGATCGTGAGAAGTACTCTAGATCAGCGAGCAGGATCTACCCAGGTACATATCGCGGGGCTGTTAGAGTCAGATCGCTAACAAAGTGAGGATCAAATAATAACACGTTAGGATCGCGCTGGCCGAAGATAGATGGCGCACGGTGTGAGTGAATAATTTGATAATGGCGGCGGCAGGAGCGACGCCAGCGAGCGTAGCAACGCTTGGTACATTCCGCCCCCGCCGCCTCCTTCTAGGATCGAGGACGAGAAGACCGGTCGAAGAGGGAAGATGATCTGCGATCGTTGCTCGAGATCTAGCGCTCGTTTCCTCTTTCTCGCGCTTCGCATGTCTCTCGCTCGCCTCTTAAGCCGACACCGTCTTATTTTCTTCCTTCCACCATCTCGTCCCACTCTCGATCTTGAAAGATCATGCCGCGAGATCACGGGGCTGTTCGTGATATACCCACCGCGCACGGTTTATCCGCGTACCACGAGAGATCGCCTTTTCTTGCCCCGTGTAAAGGGATATTCCGGTGTTTTCGGGATTTTTGCAGACGACCTTAATGGCGGATGATTGTGTGCCAAAGGTAACCCCAGGTGAAAATGAGCCGTCCAAGCGAGATCGTTCTGTGTAAGCCTCTAACCCTTGAACGGTAACCGACCGATCCGTCGATCGTACGTATTTTTCGTCCCTCCTCTCCCTCTCATGGTCCACCTTAGGGAGATCTTTCAGAGATGGCTGTTCGCCGCGATCACGAGGTGTCTGCAATTTTGTAGCACTTTGGAGCGCAATAAAGCCCCCCTTCTGCAAAGTAGACTTCAACCTACTCGAGTTTCCTTTCCGCGGGAATTTTTATTAGCCACCGATGCTTCGCAAAATTGCACGAATCAAAGTAGATATACGCGTCGAAGGTTGAACGTCAAAATCAGGTACCCCCTTTGAATAGTTCAGTTATCGATGTATGATTCTTCGAAGAGTTTGATCGCGATTGGAAATTTTGCGATTATATAAAAATCATAGGAAGGATCCTCGTCGATTTTCTGCCGGCAACCGCGTAATTTACGCCCGCGAGCGGAACACCGCACAATTACCCGTATTTATACCGTCCGGACGGCTCTAATTGCCTTGTGTAATTCTCATAATCGTAAATACACGCGTCAAAAGGTGTTGAAACCGCAGCACGCCTGGAGGAGCCCAGGGCTCGATAAATAAATCACGGACATAGCCGGGGCAGATACGTAATCTAATTCCGCGATACGAGTAGCGAGAGGCTCGAGCCGGGTCGAGAGCGGAGGAGGCCCGGCAGCCTCTTTCTCCAGCTGATGGAGACAGATAGTTTATGCAGAAGACGTTGAACCTAACATTTCAGGGATCAAGGTGATACCTACCGGGTTTGCTTGAAATGGCATCACAGAAACGTTCGCTCTCTTCTCTCTTCTCGCTCTCGTCTCACGATCGGAACGGCTGATTTCGCGTTAACGCGCGGCCGCGATTATTTCGCGGAGTCACGTTAACTTGATGCTCGTTCGACGATAATGAGTCTTTCTATCTACTATACGGTTTGCTCTCGGTGAATCATAGAGAGGCGCACGTAACGCGTGGACGTGTTCGGGGTCTCGACGTTTTGAATAGATTTTTCAACGGGAAGCCTGTGGGAAAGTATTTAAAATAGTCGGCGCTCGATCGAGAGCACAACGATTATATGCATTGTTTCGAATGGAAGCTGTCCAAGTGCTTTTGTAACATTACACCTCCGTAAATTCTCGAAAGATGACTTTCGAGCAGACTCGACGATGGAACCGAATGAATAGGGATTTCCTAACATTAATGGCCTGCCGAGAGGCGTTGGATCTCGAGGAAGAAGTTGTTCTTGCCGCTTGGCACGGCTCGTGACCGTCGCTAATAACAATGAACACCTTGTAACCGCTCGAACCTGAGGCAGGGCCGTATCAATGGTTAACTTGGTTTCGTTTCTTCCGATGTTAATCGACATTGGTATACTTTAGGGGCCATCTTTACGCGAAGGTCGTCGAATTAAGATTCTGCCTTTAGTCGGACCAAGGACTCGATCCGACATCCTAATTCATTTGCACGCCCGCATGGTAGCTCTTGACAACCGAGGACAGGCAAATTTAAAATTGCTACTTCATATTTTTTTATAAATATTCGGTGAATTATGAAATGAAATTATTCGAAATTCCTCTCGCGTTACGCGAGATTACGCAAGCGGGCCACTTGTACAGGCGGGTACTGCCAAATTTTCGCTTGCATCCGTCCTTCGGTTTCGAGGGCAAATGTGTCGCACGGCCGATTTTCATTAGCCGGATTTCACCGTGCGGGATCGCGTTCCATTCTAATCGATCTTCGGTTACGGCGAGAGGCATCGACAAAAGCCTCCCGCTTAATTCTAAAACGTTTCTAACGATCTCTCTGCTTGATATTCCGGCGACGAGCGCGAAATGGTGGCTCCGAGTGGCGAGTGTCCGGTCGTTTGTCGAATTCGATCACGTACCGTTTTAACGCTTTACATTGAACGCAGCGCGTGCTCTGTGTAGAACGTCGGGCCCGGTTTTACATGTCCGTGGATGATTGTGTTGAACGGCTGGCATAGGCGCGACAGTGTGCGAACGGTGAACGCGCGTGCGTACGCATAGAGACGAGAGGTGGGTGTCGAGTTGTAAAACAAAGTGCTTTCAACCAAGGGACGTTGCAACTATGCTCGAGAATTTATAGAAGACACACGTCGAGGACGATCGAAGTCGCAACCTTTCGGCGCCGCTCTCGGAAATTAACCGAGGCTGCTCAGGGCTTTATTGACACGTTGAGCGTCAGGTGAATGGTATCTGATACAATTCAGGCTTGCTATTCTATATAATATCCTTGCTACTCGCACCGTTCATTAGCGACGAGAATTTCGTGATCTGGCTTTCGTTTCTTAAAATTAATAGGTGAACGAGAAACAGAAAGAAACAGTGCGACTCTGTCAGTATTATGCTTTTTATCGCATCTAGGCATAAATCACATTTTCGTGAACACCAGGTAGAATAAATTACTCGATACTTCAGCATTCGTGGGTGACATTTTTCGAGGTATCTCTGGTGAAGCATAATCAAATCGATCTAGAAATTTAATTGCACAACCGTGGAACGTTCTAACGAGCAATCGTTGTCAAATCTTCCCGCGCTTGCGGTTGTTTATATTCTCCGAACGGTATGCAAATCGGCCGCGACCCGTGCCCCTAGAAAGCGTATAATTACCGCGCCGCGGTATTTTAACGATATGTTAATCGTGCAATCGGTGTCTCATTGTAATTAAATTAGTAACTGCCGCGTGATGGCGGTACGCAATGCCAACGACAGGCATTACTTGGATCCCGTCGAAAAGAAATCGTCGAACCCGTCCGCTCGAACTTTCGTCGTTCGTCCCGGTGGTATTTCGTGGCACGAAATCGACGCGGTTGTTGCACGCTTTCGATATGTCGAACGGAGCGGTGGCCGACCTGCGCCCGTGAAAATCAATTGATATGTGTCACGATGCTCCGAAAGCTTCCTTGAAAACGCACCGGATGCGCGAGGGGGTTCGTGGCCGACGGGCATTGTCTCCGGGGCTCCCTCTTTCATCCGACCGACATGTCGAATGCTGGATGCATATCAATTTATGCCCGATCTCAGAATTCACTCTCCGCGCCGGTGAGCCTCCTCTTCTTTCTCTCTTCCTTTCTCCTCCCTTTTCGTACTCGCGGCGGCGCCTCCGCGACGTCCGGCCAGGCATTTCCTTTCGATATCACGTATGTTCTTACGATTCCCCGTCTACCGTCCCCCGCGTCGCAAGTAAATCGGTTCTACAGATTCCTGGAACGAAAATATCGTTTGAACCGTCCCGCGACGTTTCTGCGCGTAGGTACACGCCCATCGGCGAGTTTTCACGATTCCCGAAGGTAGGAATAGTAAATTGGAAAAACCGCTCGTGAATGATGTACGATTGATTAATCTCTCGGCGGATAATAACGAAGGTGGCTCCGACCTGCTCGGATATCGCGGAGATTTCGAGGGGTGAAGGGATGACGCGACGGTGGATCCATCAGGCCGCCCCTGGCAGAGCCGGGACTCCATCAGTATGCGTGGGAGTCGGTGTTTCGAGGACCAGGAAGTGGGTGTTGCTGCACTCCATAATTCACCGGGCGTGTGCTGGTGCTCGAGCGTTCTGCCTCCGTGCTTATGCGGCGTCGAGAGCCGCGCTGCTCCTCCTGGTCCACGATTCAACCGGACGTATCCGCGATGAAGACGTTCCCGCTAACGTTTCAAGAGGCCACGCCGCGGAAAGATACAAATGCGGAGCCTTGCACGCTCGCGGTTATAACAGATCGTCTAAGTACGAAGTGCGTTCTTGTTCCATCGAGCTGGAGCATCGAGATCGGTCGGTTCATTCGTTCCATGCATCGTTCGAGATTTCTTTGTCGCGCGTGTATCGCGATCGCGCTTTTCCGCTCGCTCGTATAGCAGTCTCGTGCAAAATCGTCGGGCTAATTGGAAAAATAATCGAAGAGGAGGATCGCGATGCGAACGGCTCGGAGGCCAGCTGCCGAGGTCGATTCGACGCCGAATGATCCTTCCCCGTTCTATTCGTGATTTAAGTCGCCAGCGAAAAAGTGTTCCGCTAGATAACGACGCGTGGAAGAGAAGCAGGACACAGCTAGCGAGTTGGCGGGCTTCGAAGCGGCGCGCCGCGCCGCGGCGGCTATCTGCAATCGTACCGGCAACCAATTACGTTTGCTGAACCGGAAAACGTCGGGTCGTATTCCATGGTGGAGCAGCCGGGGCCTCAAATTATAAATCAGACGATAACCCCTCGGCTCTATCGTTTTCCCTCTTCGTTCCTCTCGCGGCAGCTCGTCGCTAGCCGCGAGTCGAAGAAAGGAGAGAAGGAGAAAACGGCTCCGCGGCCAGTCGTGAGGGCTTTTAAGCTCGTACATCACCAACGTGGGTTACGCCTCTCGTATTTGCTTAGTCGTGCGCGATCAAGCGGGCGCGGATAAGCGCGCAGATGAAACAATTAATAATCCCCACGAAACACCAGCACCGTGGGCCAGATGTTTCTTCGTCGCGACTCGCTCCTTCTTCCTCTTCTTCGATCCCTCCCTCTCTGGCCTCTTCCGCCGCGCTTGTCGTGCTTTCAACCACTGCACTCGGGCCACTCGAAACTCGATGAAAATGTCCGGATGAGAAGTACTTTTCCGTGTATTCGTGCAACTTACTGCGTTACGCGTGAATGCATCGTTAAGAATTTTTTGACTAGAATTATGGTTCCATTATCTTGCGTTAACATAGCGATTTGCGATGGTTATTAATAATGCTTGCGGGCAAAGTTGAAAGCTGAAATCATGCACCTGTTGTAATACACGATAATGTGCACCTTTATACTTCTTAATTATTCGAAAATATAAGTAATAATAATGATTGTAAAACGTATATTGTAAAGCATGCGAAAGGAAAGCATAAGTCACGATAACAGCAGCCAGGAATACGATCGTTTTGGAAAATTGAGCGTAAGGATCGTTCCCGCGAGGACATAATAGCA
The DNA here is from genome assembly GCF_051020975.1 of Osmia lignaria lignaria. Lineage (NCBI taxonomy): Eukaryota > Metazoa > Arthropoda > Insecta > Hymenoptera > Megachilidae > Osmia > Osmia lignaria. The sequence goes on along the minus strand of NC_135033.1, from coordinate 6,581,756 downwards.
GCTCGGCCAGGACATCAGGAATTGCAAGGTTGCGCGAACGAACACGCGATACCTCGGCCTGAAAAATGACGATACCGCGGGCTATATCTCAGCGTCTGCACGAGATATCTTAATTATCGGGCAAAAATTAATTACCGTAACGCCCACCGCGTCCGTGCAATGGAACGAAGGCGGCGGGGACTCCCGTAGGGCATTTGTGGGAGTAGAACACCGCTTACCTGCTTCGCTGTACACTGTGATACCGTGAAATTTTCGACTCCTCTTGAAATGATCCTTTCGCTTCTTCCAGTCCACCTATTATTTTTTACCGATACGTTTCTCACGCCCCATCTATCGGGGGCATTAAAGTTTCTCAATTAACCCTTGAACAGCGGAGCTTGGGTTAATCTAGATTCAAGAATATTAACCTAAAGTTAAGTAAATGAAGAACAAAATTAAATTAAAATTGTGCCTCTCTTCATGGTCCGCCGTCTGAGGGTACAAATAATTGATACTCTTAAAACGGGAACAATTCCGTGGAAGTGAAACTTAATTCGAATTAGAAAGCACGACGGTGATAAATGATCCAATACAAAACGGTGGCCGAAAAGGAGACATCGATCGTTTTATCGACACGATTGCTAACGAACCACCGACTCAACGAACTCTTTCCTATCCTATTAACCGAAAGCCGCGTTCTTCCCATCACGGCAACAGTTTGATATCTTCTTCTAATTACGGCGACGCGCTTTCCAATGGTTACGGGCGCAGCTGTTATCGGGCATCGCGCGGAAACTCCGTAAATGCGGTGCTCATATTGAACCGATGATAAAATTCCGTCGGTTGTGTCCTTTAGCGGCGATCGAGCGTGCTACCGCGTAGATACGTTTTCCAGATCGTTTTGCATTCCATTCGTATGCTCGTCTATGACCCGTATCTGGTTATATATCGATCGCTTGAAACGTACTGAGAGAATTATTATAGGCGGTGGTGCTCGTTTAACCCTTCGCTATTAACGTGAATTTACAGAACATTGTTATTAACGTCAGTTAATATTAATAATACCAATTATAATCCGTTAAAATTATAGCCGACATGTTAATAAGGGTTCTTCCTTAATAAAAATCGTTTATGTAGGTACCTAATATTCAAGCAAAGTATCGTAATACGCGAGACAGATAATTATAGTTTGATAATTATTAGAATATTTTGGTTACACGGGGGTTCGCGATGGTGTAACGAAGGGTAAATGCAAGGACGTGTATTCGTGGAAGCGTATCAGCTAGGAACCCGCGCGAAAGCCTGGCGAGAGTAACACGAGTAATTTCAACGATGGAAACCTGGGCCTGGCTGCTCGCCACGGACCCGGCTGCTTGGTGTGGGAGTCTCGGCCGTTTGGGTTCAAAGGTTCGCGATTATAACATTCCGGGCATGCCGTTTCGTGTGCATCAATTCGGTACGCCAGTTCCCTCTTTGCGGAGTTCACAGCCGCGGATCCGCTCGGCTCCCTTGGCTTTTCCCTCTTTCCTCCTCTCAGCGCCCCTTTTCTTCGGATGCTCTACACACAGCATCGCACGCTCGCGGTTGTCGGTCGAGGAGGAGAAGCAGGGCGATCCTTTCCAGGAAGGACCTGTTATCCGGGAATCGGTAAACGCTTCATTTTCCCCGCTCTCTTTTCACCGTCGGTTCGTTTGCGCGCTATCCTCGCTTTATCCCACGTGTTGCGCGCTCCGATGGGGTCAGCTTCTGGTTCTTCGTGATGGTTAAATACTCGAGGGGAGGCCGAATTGGACGTGCAGTTGCTGAAACGAACCGACCTATCGTGGAAACGAAGTCGGGAGTATTGATTGCGATATACAGGGTGCATCATAATATGTGGGCAGAAGTTCATCGGTTGATCTTTTGTACAGAACATTTTATGAAGTACTCATCTAAGAATGTACATTCAATTTTTTTAAAGAAATTGAAAGGAACAGGGGGAGAAAGGTTATGTCAGCGAGCTATTAGGCAAGAACGTGTTCAGTCATAGGAAGGTTTAATTGGTGAAAGGGTTACTGGAGTCGCCAGAGGTTATTATAGTTCGCTTCAACTATTTCTTGCTTCTATGTTCGAACCAAATAATTCACAGTGTTCTGAAAATAGCCTCGACGATATTTCATCAACGATTCGTTCTCGTTTTTCGTTTTCATCTAACGTTTGTAATTAACCTAGTTTTTTTAATTAGACATTATGAATCGTAAAAACCTTGCTCTTAGATTTCAATCAAGTTTAATAATCAATTTGGTCATTCTACAAAAAACAATTCTAAAGAATCTCGTGCTAATTTAAAAAAAAAACTTTAAATTATTTCTTTAAGATTTATTGCAAAATTTCACTAATAATTCTAATACGAAGGACAGAATCTTCCTTCTAATTGTGGACAGCTGATAAAATTTTCACGAGTGCTTTAAGTTCTCATCGTTATTCAATTATGTTAATTAGATAATTTCTTCGAACAACTGGCGCTCATCAATATCAAAGTCGGCTGTTTTTCATAGAATTTTTCCATGTCGATCGACGGACAACGTGACCGACGTGGGTCGAGATTACAATAAGGTGACGTCAGTGAACGTGTAGCCGAGAAATAGGAACGCTGTAAACTAGATCACCATGGGATTTATAGCCTCTCTTGCTTTTTAACCAACGGCTTTATCGTTCCATTGTCCCGTCGCGTTTTGTCGGTCGAGTAATTTAAGCGGTCGAGCAGGAGGTCACCGGTCGCGGTCAAAGCGATCGCTGTTCCACCCGCGAACTTTACATCATCGTAAAATCGGAAAAACAAGGAAAAGTCACCCGAACACACTCTGCGGTTATCTCGTGTTGGTTTCATGGGGTGAGTGAAAAATCATTAGAATCTTCTGGATAGTATTTGATAAACATCACCCCCAACCACCCTCATATTTTAAATAAAATAAATGTAATTCCGAAGCTTTCTACACAATTTCGTTTGTTTATCAGAAAAATAAAAGTCCTTTTCCTTTTCTTTTTGCTCTTCAAATTTATTTTAAAAAGACTGTGTCCGAAGAAGAAGAAAATGTGTCTGTCGCAAGTCGTTAACATAACTACTCAAAACGATCTCGAACGTCCTGAAACGAATCCTCGTCGGATCCTTTCTCCCTCCCGTGGTTGGTCAACGTGTCGACCGTTGGAAGTTGCACGGTCCGCAATGATGGGCGCATAAATAACGCGGGAAATGGACGACAGCGACAAAGCTAGCGTTGATTTCGCTGGCAAAAGGGAACGGCGCGCGAGCGGCGACCAGCGAAACGGCCTACCGAGATGGATTTATGCCAGCGTCATTAGGGATTAATTATACGCCTTGTCAGCCAGCTGATGCCCGTTTCTAGCTGTTGGAGATGGGCTGCTCTGTTCGTGCCGGAGGATCGAAGACGAGAAGAAGCGTACAGCTTCTTCCATCGGCGCTACGTTGCTGGTGCACGAAACCTCGTCCTATGATTTACGTCTCGCTTGTGAATATCGCGCGTGTAACTCGCCGCGGAACGCAGAACGATCCTGCGTTCGAGGTTTATGTTAACGTTCGACGAATCGTCGGGTGAACGAGCCCGCGTTCGTTTTCTAACGAATGCCTAGCGAATTTCATTGGATGTACGCGAGAAGATAAACGATTGCCTTTACTCGGGATCAGGTGATATACGATGCGATCGAATGTGCTACCGCGCAATCCGCTTTTCAATCGTGTCTCGATAGAAAACGAGATTTTGTTCGTGTAAAAGAAGGTTCTGCGAGTGTGAGTTTAGGCGGTGTATTTGTTAATTAGAAGAGAGATGAATCAATATGAATGGATCAGGTTTTATGATTTTTCAAACTCAGCTGATTTTATGATTTCTTCTTCGCAACATTCGATCAATTAATTATTTCTCCGGTTTTTAATCATTCATTTGTGGGAATATTGAGAACAGATCCTCGTAGGGAACACGAATGAAGCCGGTGTATCGAGTGACCGGATGTAAAGCGTTCGTTTAACCGGGTTGGAAAGATTATTATGCGTGCGTTTCGCTGGCCCATCAGATCCCAACGAAGCACATCGTCCGTTTTAGGACGACGTTAGGCAATTCGTGAAAAAGAGGGAAACGTGAAAGAGTAGGAGAGCGAAGGGAGACGCAGGTCGAGCGACTGAAACGCACCCATAACCACCGTGCGCTCTAGACTCACGTACTTCCTTAATGCCGAATACGCCATCCGTTTTCTTGCCATATAAGTTTCTATCAAAAGGCTGG